>NC_138182.1:177955516-183017510 GCF_964194105.1 Spermophilus citellus
TCATACCAACAAAAGAACCTTTAATTACTATATTCTGTCTCCCAAAGCAGATTTTGAAAATGTTTCTCATGCTTTTGTGTCTGTAATACTGGGCAAGAGCAATGACTTGAGGAAGTCTGTCTTTTATTCCCCAAATGATTTTGACAACCAAAACCCTTCTGAAACTGAAGTCTTTGCAAAGAGTACCTGGTCTATCAGTTCCTCAATAGTGGTACCGTTTACTTTAAACAGCTCTTTCAGCCATTTCCTCAATGGGTTGATATCTTGCCATGGGCACACCTGGTTGAGCTGTTCTGTCATTATAAAGGAGCAGTGTATTGTGCCTTCAAAATTCCAGGCTTACCGATGCACCGAGAGCCATCTGTTGATGTTATGTATCCACGTGGACAAACACAAAAGTAGCTTCCCACGGTGTTGGAACATTCACCAGTTTCACATATCCCAGGAATGATGCTGCACTCATCAATGTCTAATCAAGGGAAGAAGGAGAAGATAATTGAGAAAGGGCTTCATGAAATAAGGGATTAAAAAAAAAAAGAAAGAAAAAAGAGTATGAGAGCACTCATGGGTGATTAGGTCAGATCACATAACCCTGAAGATACTCTTATTTCAGGCCCTAAAGAATTTCTCACAGATATCTATGGGAACTCAGATGAAAGTCAACTCCCATGGCAGTAAAACAAGGCCAACTAAAGCAAAACTCTATATCCTTTTTCTCCCCCCAAATGCAATTTAAATTGGAAATAAGTAAAGATGTCAATGTTTTCATTTCTATTCTATGTCAACTAGGGAATTATCCTACTAGAGCCCTTTGAAAAACACATACACAATTACATTTTAAAATATGGAATAATTACATTTGAAAATTTATAGCTTATATTCACACTCATTATTTGAACCAATAGAGAGTAGCTGATTTTTTTTTTCCTATTTGGCTTTGGGATATGTACTTCAATTTGAATAGGGGTATATCTGACATTCTGGGAATAACTTCAATCTAAAGTAATACAGGAACATGGCAAGGGGAAAACTTGGGAGGCTCTGGGAAGGGTCCAGTTTTCCTATTGTACCTCCCTGCACTTATCCATTTAGCTTACTCAATGTTCGGAATAGTCTATTTCCTTTCACATTAATGAAAGGTCTGCTTTCTTTTAAATTTTCCCTAAAGGAGAAAACCTGACCATTTATATAAGCTTTAATGTACTTCTCTTCTAATCCAGTGAGCAGAGGGAGGTGGAAAGTCAAACAAAGCTGCAATTAGGTACACTGGGAGCTAATTGCTAATACATTTTAAAAGGAAATGAGCCATTGTGAGGAAAATCCAGCCAGGGCTGCTGGATTGTTGGCAGTCTTTTTTAAGAAACAGAGGTAGCAAAGACCAATGAATAGAAGGAACAATTATAAAAGCCATAAACATAGATAATTACTTAAAACTCCAAGTTTCTTTTCAGTTTTTTCCCTTTCAGTTGTATTTTCATTGAGAATGTATAAACTTAAAAGGCAGGAAAAATAATTACATTTTTATTGTAAATGCAAGGAAAGAAATTTAAACTCTATGATTAAACAACATAGAGTTGTGGGGGGTTTGGCAATGCCATTCTTATATCCCTCTATTCATTTTTTTCCCTATTTATACTCACAAGTCACTCTTGCCTACAAGCTGTGAATTAACTACGTGCATGTGTCTTCTTGGCATATTCTTTTAAAAATTTTACCAAGTTCAGACATTCTCTGAAATAATATCTTCATTTGAGGCTTAACAGTTAGCTGCTGAAGGCAGAGAGGTACAAATCAAAACCAATGCCTCAAGAGAGATCAGAATTCTAACATGAATTGACTACATGAGAAGCAAATATATAATGTGGTGAAAAAGTTACCATCAGACTTAATCCAACAAAATGAAACCATGTGTGCGAAATTAGGACCTACTGCATCCTGTGCTGCTGTCTCAGTGCAGCAGAGTTTAATGCAACTGAACATGGATCCAGCAGCAATGACACTAGAACAACTCTACTGTAGTCACCAAATAAGCACATCAATCACCTGGGGATAAGGAAGGCCAAAAAAAAGAAAATAGCACAAAACAGCAAGTCCCACAAAAGTGAAGGACCAAAATTTGCCTTTTTAGTCTCTTAAGCCTCCAGGATTGATAATTTTTTTTTTTTTTGGACCAGGGGCATGCAACCCTTGAGCCACATCTCCAGCTCTTTTAAAAAATATTTTATTTAGAGACAGGGTCTCACTTAATTGCTTAAGGCCTTGCTCAGTTACTGAGGCTGGCTCTGAACTTCTGATCCTCCTGCCTCACTCTCCCAAGCTGCTGGTATTACAGGTGTGAGACACTGTGTATGGCTGATTGAGGCAAATTCTTAAAAATTAGGAGGACACAAGTCCTTTGTTTATATGTTAACTATGATTTCCAGACCTTTCTTTTCAGAATAAAGAATTTCTTTGTGCACTAATCTTAAATATCCTCCCTGACAACAAGAAGAGGAGAAAATGGAAAGACATTTGACAGTTTCCATTTCTGGGAAAAATACCTGGTTCATAGAACAACATATGAAGTGATATTAAATTTGTAGTCTTGCTGTTAAATATTTTATTGTAGAAAATCTCTGTGTTTTTCATGATTCTCCTTACAATGAAGTAGGAACCTTAAAAGGTTTACTTTAAAATAACATATAAAATGCTCTCAGAAAAGAATGTCAGAATCCTATATAAAAAATATGGATGCTTTTCAATTATTTTGGGGCTAGATGCCCCCCAAATTTTAAGAATTAAAAAGGTAGGTGCTCTAAAAACCTGATCAAATCCCCTATACCTCAATGAAGTTATGCCCAGTATTTGTCCATCAATTTAAATTTAGCCTTAACACTTCTGTTCAGAAGGATGTGAGCACTTAGCTCTTTTGTATATTAGTTCTTCAAGAGCACATGTCATAATCAGATTTGGAACTACTATCTTCACAAATATGAAGCACATATTGCCTAGGTATAAACAAGTGTGCCTAATGATGACAAGGGTATTTGTGGGAAAAGTTCAGTGAAGTCTTAATGCTGGAATCGGTTGTTATCTGTGTTCTGTACACCTAATGTGTTTCCATTCACTTCCTCTGGAACTTGTCTGAAATTTCATTGGTTTGGAACTTTTTCTGCAAATATCAGAAAAAATGGATCCAAGCTGACATAAACCAGAAATTTAAATAGTTTTCACATCTGGAAGTCCAGAAGCAGCATGGATTTCAGGACTGGTTTAAGCCAATGGGTCCTGCTCAGTGTCTCCGAAAAATCCTCAGTAGTACCCCGCTATGTTCTGACTTTATCTTTAGGCTGCTTTTCTCAATGGAGACAAAATGGCCATAGTAGGTTAGGCTGGACCTGAGACTGGCACATTTTAGGGGAGGAGAGGTTGTCTTTCTAGTGGCTCTCTCCTAAGAGGAAGAAAACTTTCTCCCAGAAGTCCCCAGCAAATCTTCCTTTTTGTCCCAATGTCTTGTACTGGGACACAGGCCAATTTCTGAATGATTCCTCAGCCAGGAGAATGTACTGCTTGTCAGGGTCCCAGAGACATGGACCAAGTACTGTGGCAAGTGGAAAGTAGTTAGCTTTAGACAAGTAAATTATAACAAAAAACAGTGACTAGAGACCAGTGATTCTGAAAATATGGCAGAATTGAAGAACAGGAAGTACAGAATGGTGGAAAATGATGGACAATAAGCATAGCTTCTTAAGCATTTGCCAAATCCTGGAGAGCCATTCCAAGGACTGTGGCTTATATTCTGAAGAGATGGATGCTGGCTTGGAAGGAACTTTAAATGAACAAATTATTACATAAGCAAATCAATATCATAAGAAGACAATCTCTGTGTTTAATAGAATGATGACAGTTTAGGGATAAATGCTGAGACCTGAAGTTAAGCTTTACAATAAGGAAGAGAACACATTGAAAAGATCATTAGAGAAATCAACAGGACTTTGTCACTGGACTCAGACATGTAGCTTGATCAACAAAGTACCTGATGTAGCGCTATGAACAGAGAATGGGACATGGAGGAAAAATCCAATTTTGATGTTAAACTGAGTTGGACATTTTTGAACTTGAAATGTTTGAGAGAAACAGGCAAAAATCTAATCTGTACAGTCAAACACCTGGGTATGAACTCAGCAAAGAGGTAAATTCTAAAGATGTACTTGTGTGGTTTATCAAGGAGTATAGGGATCGCATTTGATATTGCAGTAATCGATGAGATTTCCAAGAAGATAGCTGAATTTAAGAAGAGGCCATGAGGACCATCAATATTTAAGGAAAATCACAGAAAGAAAATAGGGCATTGGAGACTGGGAAGGAAAGAAATGTGCAGGGAAGAGCATATGAATGGAGACAAGGAAGAGCACTGTGAAAAGGAGAGGGTCGCCAGGTGTGACATGGAAGGGTGAAGGCACAGAGGGGCTGTAAAGCGTCTGGAGATCTGAAGAATCGAAACACAGGTTTTTAGAAAAAGAAAGCTAGATCTGAACAAAACCATCTGACGGATTTCTGACTGCCAAACCACATAACCTCATATTTGTCAACCAACATTTATAATGATTGCAAATCTTACTCTAAGCAGGATATAACAAATAATTTGGTAGTAGTGTGATATCAGATGTCACTCAATTCTAACAACACTACTCTAGAGATGCTATTAATTCTAACAGGTTCACGTCACACGTAGTGTGTGTAGTAAGAAGTAATATATCTGTTATATCTTGAATTTATACTTAATAACATATTTGCTGTTTTGACATTAGGAAAATTCATGAATAAAGTGCTAAATGCAATAAATTGCTATTTTAAGCTTTTCTATGGACAACAGGCAATATCCATATGATACGGTAAGTTATATGGAACAGTGAGGTTTGATTTCCCCTTTTCGGATCTGAACGTATGATGTATCTTCAGAATTTTGTTGTATATCTGTAAAGAACTTTATTGGGATAAAATGTGTATACTATATAATTCACTGACTTGAAGTGCACAATTCAGTTTTTTAATATACTCACAGGATTGTACAATCATCACTATAACATAATTTTGGAACATTTTTCATCACTCCAAAAGAAAATTTACCCCATTAGTAATCACTCTTCTTATCCTCCAAGTCTGATGCTGTACATTTGTCAATTCTGTGCATTTCCTATCTATGATATCATAACACAGGCAGTCTTTGTGACTGGGTGCTTCCATTTAGCATGTTTGCAAGGTTCATCCATGATATGGTGTGATAAGTACTTCAATCCTTTCACTAGTGAATAATATTCTGCTGTATGGATTTACTACAGTTTATTTATCCTTTGTCATTTGATGAATACTTAAGTATTTCCATTTTTAGCTATTATAAACAGTTGAACTTTCAAGTACTAGTTCTGTGTTGTCTTATGCTTATCTCTATCAGGTTGTACACCTAGTGTGGAACTTTTGAGTCATATAGTCAGTCTGTTTAGCTTGTTGAGGAACTGACAAACTATTTTCAAATTAGCAGTACTGTTTTATTTCCACCAGCAATGAATGTATGAGGGTCCAAAAGAACATTCCTTATTATATTTGCTCTCTTTTCTTTTTTTTTTAATTTTAGTTGAGTGTGAAAGTGGTACCACATTGTTCTTTGGTTTTCATCTTCGTCATGACTAATGATATGTAGCAGAACTATTAGCCTTCTGTAGAGTCTTTGGAGAGAAGTATCCACTCATTTCCTTTTCCCACTTTATTTTTTAGTTATTTGGTCTTTTAAGAGCTCCTTATTCATGTCCCTTAAATTATGTATTATTTGTATATGAGCTGTAGAACTAGGTTTACAATCTTTGTGAAAATGAAATCTGGGAGTTTGACAGGAACTGTGTTGCATCTAAAGATCAATAAGGATAAAACTGTCATCTTAACAATATTATGACTTCCCATCTATAAAGATAGGCTATTTTTCCTTCTAATAGACCTTCTTTAATTTCTTTTAGCAATATTTCTAGCTTTCAGCGTACCAATCTTTTAATTAGTGTTAAAATTTATTTTAAGCACTTTTTTCTTTAAAGTGCTTATTTATTCTTTGTTCTTTAAATGAAATTCTTATAAATTAAATTCTTTTCTTAATTTCATTTTCAGAATGTTCACTTGGTGCATACAAAGTAAAATTCATTTTGTATACTGATCTTGAAGTGCAGCCTTGTTAAACTCACTTATTGGTTCTAATACCATTTTATAGTCTGTTCACTTCAGTTGATATTTTATCCACTAACTGTATGTCATCTGTAAATAGAGATATAGTAGTCCCCTTTTATCTGGGTTTATGCCTTTTGTGGTTTTAGTAACCCATGCTCAATAAAAAAAATCCCAAAAATGTAAAATGGAGAATTCCAGAAATAAGTCATTAATAAGTTTTGAAGTGTTTGCCATTCTCAGTAGCACGAGGAAATCTTGCACCCCACTTGGGATGTGAATCATACCTTTGATCAGCGTATCCATGCTGTATACGGTACTGATCTGTTAATCATTTATTAGCCCTGTGTTTAAGTAGCCCCTATTTTTTTTTTGGTTTATTTTATTTTATTTTTTTTTTATTGGTTGTTCACAACATTACAAAGCTCTTGACATAACATACTTCATACATTGGACTGAAGTGGTTTATGAACCCCCAATTTTACCCCAAATGCAGATTGCAAAGTCGCATCGGTTACACTTCCACAATTTTACATAATGTCCTATTGGTCATTGTTGTATTCTGCTACCTTTCCTATCCCCTACTATCCCCCCTCCCCTCCCCTCCCAACTTCTCTCTCTACCCCATCTACTGTAATTCATTTCTCTCCTTGTTTATTTTCCCATTCCCTCACAACCTCTTGTATGTAATTTTGTATAGCAATGAGGGTCTCCCTTCATTTCCATGCAATTTCCCTTTTCTCACCCTTTCCCTCCCATCTCATGTCTCTGTTTAATGTTAATCTTTGTAGCCCCTATTTTACTTAGTGGCCCCAAGTGAATGAGTAGTGCACCTAATAGCTATGCCTAATTTATAAATTGGATTCTATCACAGTTATTAACTATGGTTTCATGCTTTCACTGCAGGCTTGGAGTGTATGTCTTGAAGATAAGGGAAGACTCTTTAGGTTCACTTCTTCCTTTCCAGTCTGGATAAAATGTACTTCCTTCTCTTACCTAACTGGAACCTCTAGCCCAATGCTGAATCGTAGAGCGTGGACAGACATCTTGTTTTGTTTCTGATCTTAGAGACACTATTAATTCTTTTGCTATGAAGTATGATGTTGGCTGTAGTTTTTCATAGTTGCTCTTTATCAAGGTGAGGAAGTTCCTTTCTCTTCCTAATTTTTGGATCATTTTAACTATTAAAGGATGGCATTTGTTTCACATGGTTTCCTGCATTTATTGACATGATCCTGGCTTTTGCTCTTTATTCTTACCTACACATTATATTGATTGAGTTACAGATGCTGAGCCAATTTTGCATTCCTGGCATAGATTTCAACTGATAATGAAGGGTAAATCCCTTTTTATGGAGCCAGATTTGACAACTGACAATGACATATAATATTTTTTTTTTACATGGGGATGCATTTCTTTTAATTTCCAGAGATTTTAAATAATGCATTTTTAAAACTTTTTAAAAATGTATTTTACCAGTTAAATTTTTGTGTGGCTAGGTCAAGCTCTAATGAGACTTTTATTTACATTCAGGAAGCCCAGCCCTCCAAGCTGTGACTTTTTAAACTGAATTCAGGTTCTCTGAACCATTAATCATTAAAGATCTTACTGATTACAGTGTTATTGCAACCAAGAAATCTGATATATTAATTTCCTTAGTCTAGCTGACCAATTAGCATACAATTTTTTTCCTTATATACATTTATTTGTGGGAAGGGGGACAAATACAATCCTTAGAATCTTTGTGTGCATTTTTTTTTCCAGTAGAATATGCATATACATAAAATTGGAAGGACACTGTAAGTTGGAAGGACACTGTTTTACCTTCAGTTTTAATTGATAATATGGGCTTTATCTGCTATTCTATAATATGTATTTTTTTAAAATGTGGAATCAGACAAAATTTAAATAAACATGGAAAATTTAGCTTATTGATGATAACTAGCTTTTAAAGGTGTAATTTCTCAAATAATTTGGCTTAAATAAAGAGAAGTAATAATTCTACTTCTGGCAAAGACATCAGTCAATGGTGATAAAGCAAAACAGGGCTGAGTTAAGAACAGGGGACAGGAGAGGCAATGACATCATCTAAGGTCTTGGTTAATGAGGATAGGAAGGAGTATGAGAAAAATGGATGATACAAGAATACCCCAAAAGCAAAAGCAAAAGCAATAGTAAGAGAAAGGGACAGTAAGACTCCATTATAAGCTAATATTGATAAAATTAGAAAAGTTAAAAAATTTTCCAGAAAATTCATAGTTTCATCATTAACATCTTGAGTTATTAATATCTAAAAATAGCTGAAAGTCTAGGGTGGATCCCTGGAAGGTGACTGACATCTATGGATACAAATAGTTGAAACCATCATTGTGGATAAAATCAGTAGGATGAGAATATAAAGTGATGAGAAGCAGAGATCACAATAGAAGAGAAAATTTTACAAACAATTACTATGAGGATGTATTCATTTGAGAAAAGAGAAGTGAAGACAAAGAGGGGGTTAAGAGAGGTCACCAGGATTGCTGAAAAGCTATTCAAATTTTAAGGAAGTCAAATAGTGACAGGCAGAATAATGAGCACCCATGATGTCATTCCTGCAACCTGGGAATATGTCAGTTTACATGATCAAATGGGATTTCAGTTGCTATTCAGCTAATCTCCAGATGTGGAGATGACCCTATTGCCAACTCCAATGTAATCACAAGTGCCAGATTCAGAGGGAGATTTGTAGATGCTGCACTGCTAGCTGCAAAGATGGAAGGGGCCACAAGCCAAGGAATGAGAGCTGCTTCTAGAAGCTGGGAGAAAAAAAAAATTGTATATTTCCTAAGTTCAGAAGGCACACAGGCCTGTAGATGCCTTGATTTCAGCCCAGTGAGACCCATGTCTGACTTTAGACTTCTAGAACTAGAAGAGCACAAATCTGTGTCATTTTTAGTCATTAAATTTGTGGTAACAAGTTCAGGCAGCAATAGGAAACTAATATGCTAAGGAAATATATTTAAGAAGAAATAGGGTAATCTCTAAGAGAAAATGCCATCAGAGATTCTAGAAAACAAAGGCAATGTTAAGAAAGAAAAATCAGTACATCTTGAGGAACTTGAGATGACTGGTACAGAATAGGTTTTTAGGAAACTTCACAATGAAGAGAGTCAGAGAATAATAATATAATGAGAGATGGTTAAAGACATGGAGAAGAGGATTTGTGCTGACGTGTCCAAGGATGACCTTGGCTACAGGTAAAGAGGAAGAGACACAAGCTATGAACTAATAATGGCAAATTTCAAAGCTGCACAGAGAGATGATGGGATTAAGCAAAGAGCTAGAACAGGTATCTCTGAAAAAAATTGGAAGATATTCATCAAATATAGGAAAAAGGGGAAATGAAGACATAGCAATAGAGGAAATTTGAGCTGTGTAAGTTCATATCAGATATCTTCAGTCTTTCCAACAGAGTCAAAAATAGAACAGATGTTACAAAACCTTAATGTGTTAAAGAATCACCTGGGCAGGTATTAAAAATGCAGATTTTGAGTTTCAATCAAGATGCTTTACTATTCCCATTCTGTTCCAAACACACAGCACTGACAGACTACATGAACAAGAGAGTTGGGGCTGTAGCTCAGTGGTAGAGTACTTGCCTCACATGCACAAGGTCCTGGGTTCTATCTCTAGCATCACAAGGAAAAAATATAAATCTTCATCAACTGAATCAATTTTTTTTTAAAACGGGAGGGGAGGGGCTGGGGTTGTGGCTCAGTGGTAGAGCGCTGGCCTAGTGGGTGCAAGGCCCTGGGTTCCATCCTTAGCACCACATAAAAATAAATAAATAAAGGTATTGTGTCCAACTACAACTAAAAACTAAATAGTTTTTTTTTTAATGGGAGGAGGGAGAGCCAACTAATTTCAAAATACAAGAAAAAAATTTTCTTGGTCCAGAAATAAGATTGCAAGGCAGCAAGCAGAGCTGCCCTCTTTCCCCAGAAGCTGGCAGTGGCGGCTAGCATCCACGACTGTACCTCATGACAATATGGAGTGAGAGAGCCACAGCAGGAACAGTGCAGGGTGCAGGGGGAAGGAAGGGAAGAGGGCCAGGAAAGACTTCCAAGGCAAAGTGACAGTTAAACTGAAACAGATAAACAGGCTTACAACAAGCCAGGAAAATGAAATGGAATAGTGATTTCCAGGCAAAGGAAAGAGGCGGCACAAAGGCAAGGCAAGAGTTCTCTAGCTGATGAACTAAGTAAGTGTTACTGTGTGGAAAAAGTGAGTGGAAAGAAGTGAGGTTAGAGAGGGAAGTAGAGAATGAATCATGTAGGATCTTTATCCTGAGAAAAGGGGATCCAAACAGGAGTGGCATGACCAAACTTACAACCTAGAAAGATCACAGTGGTTGCCTTGTGGAGAAACGGTTGCAGAGAAAGATGTAGGCGACCCTAAAGAAAGCCTATCTTAGTAATGCAAAAGAGAGACAATAATGATAAAGGCAGAGAAGTAAATGAATTCAAAACAGATTTAGGAAGTAGAATCCATTCAAACATTTTGGTGATAAAAGGGTTGAGCTGGACCTAGGTTTATGAGTTGGGCAAAAGAATTAATGGTGCCATTCCCTGCACTGGAGATCATGAGAATGATGGTAAGTTACCCACGGGGTGAGCGTAGTAGAACCAGGAACTGAGCCTGTGCCTGCTGAGATAACCATGGGGGTGTTTACAGTATAACTGCCTGGCAAGTGGATGCATAAAGGCAAATCTTCCATGTTGGGAAGCCAACTGCACATGGATGACGGATTCTTCAGGGATGTTAGGCAAAATTAGGTACGAGAAAGTTACTTGTTACAGTCTTGGTGTGAGGTGTCTCATGTATGAGACAATGCAAGAAAGTTTAGGGGACCAGAGTTGTGGCTCAGTAGTAGAGCACTTGCCTAGCATGTCTGAGGCACTGGGTTTGATCCTCAGTACCACATAAAAATAAATAAATAAAATAAAGGTTAAAAAAGGGGATGCTTTTAAAAAAAGAAAGTTTAGAGGTGAAATGACTGAGTTATGAGTTATAACCTAATTAGTGCATTAATCCACTGAGGGGGATTAACTGGGTGGTAACTATAGGTAGGTAGGGTGTTGCTGGATGAGGTGGGTCTTTGGGGTATATTTTTTGTTGCTGGTCTGCAGTTTCTCTCTCTCTGCTTCCTGGTATGATGCGCTGAGGTGTGTTCCTTTAACACACTCTTCTGCTGTGATTGATGTTCTGCCTCATCTCAGTCACAGAGCAATGGAGCCAACTGTTTATGAACTGAGACCTCTGAAACTGTGAGCCCCAAATAAACTTTTCCAGCTGAATTTTTTTCTTGTCAGGTCTTTTGGTCACAGCACTTAAAAACTGACTAAAATAGTACCTCCTAGTGATTCTGAGGAAAGTCAAGTTTCATTTGACTGTGAGCATATTCCCTAGATTACAGTGGGCTCTAAGGTAAATCAGAAGAACGAAAGAAGTAAAAAACTATCGTCAATGTCACATTTTGATATGAACAGGCAGAGTGAGAGCAGTCATGCAAAGGGATGATGGAAAGGGAAGAACATATTTTAGGAGATTATTTAGAGGATGGGAGCCTGGGGTCTGTCATGTTGTATCAATATTTTGGTGTCATTTCAGCGTTTTACTATAGTATGAGTACATATTATTTCTTGGCTCCTCTTTCCTATTAGTATCTGTCTAGGGAAGTAACATTTAAAATAATCTCTGTGTGTTAACATTAATGGACACTGAAGGAATTTTTAATTAAGAGGCTTTGTCTACTTAGGCTGAATAATTCCATTTTTTAAAGTGTTACTACTGTAGTAAGGTAATGAATGGTTCCCTTTGGGCCTGAAATCAATACTGTATCTTTCTAAACACTAATTTGGAGTAACTCAGGCATGAAGCAATGGTGGCAAGAGGCAGTTCCATCACAGTGCTTTTTAACATTACAACAGCGTCAAAGCTATTTCTACTTCAAAATACATAAAAGCATAAAATTTACTGATAACATGGCCGAGTAAAATGCGCTTCCATTTTCGGTCTACATCCCAAAATGATATTTTGAGGGAAGTATAGCCACTATTCAGTTTTTCTTTCTGTGTGCCTTCCTGCACCCCAGACCCATCTATGTGTTTTACTCAGGGTGGGAACATGCTGGTACCCTTTGTTAATCCAAACTTAGGACACATGAAGACAAACTTTAAACTTAGAACACAGACTGTCAAGACAAACAAGACTAAATTATTTACAAATTCTAAAATTCTGAAGACAACATGGTTGATGCTAAGCTTTTGTAGGAGGATACTTCTAACAACTGAGTGAAGCTGTTAAAACCGCGTCTTTCAAAGTCTTTCCCCCAATCCTCCCTGCCTATCATAATTGTCTTAAAATTTTTAAATAAATCCAGAAAAAGTAAATTGAAAGTCTCCCATAATGTTGGGTAAAACCTAAAATTTCAGCAACATGAAAGTCAGGAAATTCCAGTTAAACTTACTATAACCATTTGAACTTGGCAAAGTTGCAAGAATTTAGTACTTTTTGTTCCCATTTTTCTCATTAACAACCAGAACATTAAGGTATAAACATAAAACCTTGAGGATTTTTAAATGTATTTTGGCATAATTCAATAAGAAAATTAATTTAAGAATACTTGTTATTTTATTAATATGATTGGTGCATTAAAGTCATTTATTTTGTCTTCTAAATAAATGGCATCAAGTGAAAAAGAAATCTGTTCCACATTCCATTAAAAATTACTATACAAATGATTATTAATTCTGTGTTTTTTATACTTACTACCATAAAAGGAAATAAACTCAGTGAAAATGTTATAATCAGTCACTAACATTCATACATGTGGAATTTTTATGAAGAAAGTTAATTTTTAAATTAGCACAATTGTATTTTTCTTAGTTTTTGTTGATTTTTTTAAAAAAGAATTCCCAGGACAGGCAACATTTTACAAAGTCCAGCTTAAATTTAAAAAGTAGCTGCAAATACACTGAACCACAGAGACACAGTGTGCATATGTATAAAATGGGAGTGTATATGCTGTTATGAGTATGGAGAGGTCACTCATAAGTCTCAGCCTGCAAAATATACACTTTGATATTCTCAAGGAGGTGATGGAACTACATCAATCCAAAGCCATTTACTAGCATTCTCTGCAATCAATCCATCCATCCATCAATCAATCAATCAATTCAGAGTGGATAGCCTATCAATTCTGTGAGTGAAGCTCATCAGGACCACCTCCATTAGGACTTGAACTGGGTTACTGTAGACATATTTGCCCTATGTATTGAATAACTGCTTTATGGTACACCCAGTTGTTGCTTATCTATAACTAAGTCATCTCACAGATCTCATGGGTATTAACACAACTCAGCGATCTTCACTGAAGACCTGTCTGTCGTTTGAAATTCCTTGTTCTTTTTTTTTTTTTAATTCCCCGTTTTTAAAATTACTCAGGCCTTCTGTTTGATAATTTATGCAAAAGTGAAACTTTTGCCTGTACACTCAATAGTTTCAGATTAACCAAAGGACTCTATGGTGACAGATATTTTAAACTGCCAGGGTACAGACAGAAAGCAACTTTATTATTTCTCCCACTGCTTCTTCACACCTCTCTTGACAAGTTCTTTACTGAGCTTAGGAACTCTCAGGAAATTCCAACAGATTTTTCCCAGCTTTTTCAGATGAACAGAAGACCCACTCAAATCCAAAAATCCCAAAGCTCTCATCTTCCATTCAGTTAAAGCATTTCTTCTTTCCAGCAGGGACTCCCTCAGGCATGAATGCCCTCAGTGAAGGAGGGGAATGGCTGACTTCTTTTCTCTATCTTTCTCCCTCCCTTGCTAGAAGATACTATGAACACATTCTAGGTTGCAGTGAGGAGGGAAGAGGACAGGACTAGTAACAAAGATCTAAGTGGGTGGGTCAAGATGTAATGCCATGGATCTTTTCTTTTTCTCCTTTGCTGGTTCTTTTTCATGTCCTGAACCTCTAAATGATGATGTTCTAAGGCTGAGCACTTGGACTTCTCTGTTAAGATGGCTCCCTTCGTTGATCTTGTCTAGCCTCAAGGTTTTAACTATCAACTATAAGCAGTACATATAGTATAGTAACATTCCTAAGTATTTATTGCCATCCTTGACCTTGCTCTTGAACTTGATTTAAACATACAACTACAAATGTCTATCTGATTGTTTAATAAGTGTTGCACGTTAACTAACAAAAATTGAGCTCCTGATAACTCTGTCCTCTGCTCTGTCAGCTCACCACAGATGTTCTCCATCTCAGTTAACGGCAACTTCAATATTCTGGTTCCAAAACTTTGAAATTACTATTTCTTTTCCTCTCTTCCTCACGATTGATCTGTCAACAAATTCTGCTGGCTCAACCTTCAAAATTCAATCTCTTCTCATCACTTTTATGGAAAACTCTGTGGTCTGAGCTACTATCAGAACTCACTTGGATCACTATAGCATCCTGCTAATTGGTCTCCATGCTTCCACATGTGTCTGCTGATTTATCCGTTTTTACCATCCAACAGCTAGAGTAAACCATTGACAAAAAAAAAAAAAAAAAAAAAGAATACTTTACTCCACTGTTCAAAACCTCCAATGGCTCCCATCTCAAGAGCTCAAACTATAGCCCAAAGTACTTATCATGTCCTGAAAAACTCACAAGACCTAGCCCCTGGCTGCATCTCCAAATCCATCTTTTAGTCTCCTCACCTTCTGCTCCAGTCCCATAGATCTCCTAATGTCTCCTTAACACCTAGGTACACCTTTGCCCAAGGACCACTGCATTTGCTGGTCCACATCTGGAATTCTCTCCCCAGAGTTTATTCTTTCACCTCCTTCAGTTCTTCATTTGAATACCACCATGTCAATGACTTTCTTTGGTACCTAATTTATAATTTCATACGTGTATCAGCATTTTATAGGCTCTCACCCTGATTTATTTTTCTGATGTTTTATCACTTCTGACATAGAATAGATTTTACTTGTTCATTTTCCCTTGTCTCTATAAGTCAGCCTTCACGAGAGCAAGGATTTTGTTTTGTTTTGTTCATTGCTCTATCCTAATTGTCTAGAAGTATGCCAGGAACTCAATAAGTATATTTCTCAAAGATTCTGGCATCAATGGTCTCTTGTGTGGTAGGTTCAAAATCTATAGTATTAATTCTTTTACAAAACTTCCCAACTCTGAGAGCACTCGCCTCTCACGAATGATCCTAGGAGTACCTGCTCTACCTGACCTATTTTGTAATTCTTTCTAAGATTTGTGTTTTTACATAGGTTGGTGGTAACAGGTCACTGAAGCAGAACAATCTTTCTGCTCTTTTTTCCTCTTCTTCTCATACGTACTTCTCACCAGTTACATAGATGTTAGAGATAGCAATACATATAGGATAGTAACATTCCTAAAGGAACAATACAATCATAAATTATTGTCTTAAACGGGAATAGGGTCTAGAATACAATCTATTCATGAGACCCACACACTTTCTTGATTTCAGGTAGAAATACTACCAATCAACTAGCCACTACAAAATAAAGTGTTTATGTGTACTAGTACACAGGATTTATATAATACAATATTACACTCTCTGAAAAAAATGTTTGATTAAAAATACCAATATTTCATTCTGAAGACAAGAAGAAAAAGTATTTTAAGATTTTAAATCTAATTATAAGTAAACATAAAAAAGTTACACTTCCTGTTTTTCTTTACTATTCAATTATGAAAATGTTTTTTCCCTATCATGGTAAATTAAGAAAAAGATTCCATATGAGAAGAAAACTTATGATAATCTAATTTGCAAATTGCTGTATCCTATGAGTTTATTACATTGAATTAATTTTCTAAGCCTCCAACTAAATTTTCACAGTATGGTTTTACTAAAGTATTGGATGAGAATTTTTTTTTTTTTTTTTTAGTGAACTTCAAATGTTTTGTATTGCAAAACATCTTTAAGGACTTCAAATCTGCCATGCTTAAAAATGAAATAAAACAAGAAAGCAACCTATCGTATTTATTCCCAAATACCATTTGAAGCATTTCTTTTTCAAAAAACTCCTTTTCTTTGAATTACCTATTAAGACATTTTCACTGTTTTTCTACTGTTAGCCTTTTTTTAAAAAAAAATATTTCTAAGGGTTCCTTATTTTATCCTTTTGTCTTTAATATGAATTGCAAATACTTTTTGCTTTTTCCCATTTTTCTTTTGATATTCCTTCTGATTTCTTTGTCATGTAAAAGTGGTTTTATTTTCTTTTTTATTTTTTCCTTTCATTTTCTTTCCTTCTTCTTTTTTCCTCTTCTCCTTCTTCCTCTCTATCTCTCTCCTTTTTTTTTTTTTTTTTGGTACTGGGTATTGAAACCCAGGGGTGCATTACCACAGAGCCACATCGCCAGCCCTCTGCTTTGTTTTTCATTTTTTATTTTGAGACAGGGTCTTGCTAAATTGTGTAGGGCGGGCCTCACTAATTTGCTGAGGCTGGCCTCAAATCTGGGATCCTCCTCCCTCAGTCTTGCAAATCACTGAGATTACAGGAGTGTGCCACTGTATGCAGCATTTTCAGACTTTTATGTAGTTAAATATATCAATGATTTTCTTCATGAATTCTGGATTTTTAATACAAAAAATATTCTTATGTTTTATCATAGTACATTTACTATGTCATTTTTAAAAGTGAGTTTTATTTGTTATAATCAGCTTACTCCTTATCATGTATTGTATTCACCTATTAAACATAACATTGATTTTAACGCACTTTCTTATTTGTCTATGTTTAAAACTGAATTTGTTTATTTCTAAGCCTAGAGTGGTAGTTTCAGAAAGAAGTTGTTATATTTTTGTTTCTCTTGTAAAATTGTATTTTAAGAATACAATACTAATTGTGATAGCATGAACATCTTTTCTCTTTAAGTGCCTCGTTGACTTCTGCCCCACACAGTATACAGATAGACACATAAAAGTAGAACAACCTGGAACAATATTAATGTTGTTGAGAGAGTTTCCTGTCTTCTGAATCCAAAAATGACCAGGGTTCCAACGGAAGTCTAGATGGTGGTAGAGAAGATTAGAAAAAGCAGTAATAGGGACGGGGTTGTGGCTCAGTGGTAGAGCATTCGCCTAGCATGTGTGAGGCACTGGGTTCGATCCTCAGCACCACGTAAAGGAATAAATAAACAAAATAGAAAGAGCAATAATACAAATAGAAAGAACAGAAGTAACAAATGAAGATAAGAAAGGAAGACCTAAAAAGACTAATAAAGCTCAATTTATTATGATCTTTACAAACAATTCCTTTGTCTTTGGAGCTCTCTAGCAAACTTAATAGGGATCCTGAGGTCCTATTTGGCAACACTTATGTTTAGAAGTTGAGTAGCTATCTAATAATAATAATGACAAGTAATAGTAAATTTTACAATGTCATTTCCTAAAATCCAGTCATACCTCCCTACTTGTTGCTAAATTCTTAAATCATCTATATTACTTTTTACTTAATACACTTCTCTATATATACTCATTGTTTTATTTTAATGTAAATTTTGTTCTAATCAATAATATTTTCAGGAAAGACACACATGCACAGTTTTGATACACTAGTTTTTTTTCCTTAAAACATTTGAATGGATTATAAACTATTGAAAATTATTTGCCCATGGATCAACTAAAGTCCGGTTACTAGGAAAACTACGTAGGACTAGACTGAGGTGAGACCACTGAAAATATAGTGTAAGAATAGTGAAAACCATGAGCCCACTGCCTTTTTCTTAGAAATTTTACTGGAATGCGTCCTCCCTCATTTGTTCACGTATTGTCTATGGTGGGTGCTGGAATACAGTAGCAGAACCAATCTGTGATAAAGACAATGTAGAAAGCCAAAAATGCTTACTATCTGGTTCAGATCTAGAGGGGCTCTGCACTTAATGTGCTCACAAGGATTCTGAGAATTCATTTCACTTTCAAGAAATGAAACCTAGAGCTCAGCACTTGGGTGAATTCAGATGTCACCTAGAAAATAATGTTCTGAAAGGAAGCCTACTTGCTCCAATAGAGGACTGGAAAAGGGATATATATCCTTGTGCAAATCTTAGGTAAAACTAAAACACTGAAGGATATACCAGTTTATGGTCCTTTCTTTCATAAGACTTCTTGTAACTACCACATAATAATGACTTAGATATAAACGAAAATTTACTGCAATTTTTAAAATGGATGAGAATACAATGAAAAGTTGTTTCACTTCTGTGTGACAGAACTTTCAAGGTATTGAAGCCCAAGCAGGAGAGGGGAATTATAGTCACATTTGTAATCACATGGTTGGTAGCATTTCTAAGAATTCAGAAGATGAGACTATAGCTGAAAAATATGTTTGTGCTTCAGATTAGTATGAGCTATAACTAGTTAAATTAAGTTACACCAAACTTAATATAACAGCATATTGGTAAATAGTGCCCCAATTCTCCTCTGCCACTCACCAGAATTTCAGCCACGCTAGACAAAGCTACAGCTCAGCCTTTCATTTGTCCTATATTTGCTATAACTAGATGCTAGGGAAAAATAATCCTTGGATAGTTTTCATAATTAAACCAAAAAAGACATGTTAACGTGTAAAATATGAAACCACAGCCCTCTAGGATAATTGAAGCTTATATAAAAACACAGTAACTCATTTAATTAGCATCTATATGACATTTTAAAAACTTACTACAATGAAACTAATTTATCTAAATTTTTTATTATCTAAAATAAGGGTTATTTAAAATAGATGTCTTCTGTACTTAAGACAACCATACAGGTCCCTACCATACTCCTAAGGCTGCATCAGAGTAAATAAGCAGCCCACAGACCTTCACAGAATTCTCAATGCCTAGTAGTGAATTAAGCATATGTAAGGCTGTAGGTGACCATACTTTCAAGAAATGCAATCCTGGATCAAAGTATTATATTTCCAGTTTTGTTACATTTTTACTTGACTACAGCAGGATATTTCTTTAGAGCAGACTAATTTCCTTCAGGCAGTGAGCCATGGTAATTTGTGAGACAGCCCCTCCCATCTCTCTTTTCTCTTTTCCCTCTCTCTTATTTTGTAGTCAAGAAAAGTTAAAGATATACATATATACATGTGTACACACACACACAACACACACAACACATATACAATATGTATCTACATATGTATCTGTCTTGTCTTTCTAGATACATATTTATATATTTAAATATATTAATACTACAAAAACTATATATGTAAAGTATACACACAGATATCAGCAGTTCATTTTGTTATTTTATCTTGCCTGTACTAGTTTTTTTTTTTCATTTTCACTATGAAACAGCAATTATTTGGCAAGCAAAATTAAAATTTAGTGAACAATTATGTAGCCAGCAAAATGAAGCCATTCATCAGTAAATAGTGGAGACACATTTAAGTTCATATCTTATTCTTCCCTTAATAGCAAAGTTCAAAATGGTCATCTGATCCTTTCATTCCAGGCTGGAATAAGTTTTTCTATCATTAACACACCTAGTTCTATTTCTCTGAGAAAGGTGTTTTGGAGACTCTCAATTTTTCCGATGACTTTCAGCAGAAACTGAATTGCAAGAATCATGTGAATTACTTTACCATGCTTTTTTCTTTCGTATTTTTTAAAGGGATTTAAACATACAATGGCACTGGGGAAACAACACTGGCTCCCAACATTTGGGAAAATTTCCCTGAATCTAGTAAAGTGCAATTTCCTGACCACTGTCTTATGCTAAATGAATCAAGTCCTCTGGGTTTCAAATGTCCCTTGCTATATAATTTGTGTGGAACTGGGGCAGAAGGAATCAAAACAGGCTAAGACCAGTCAGGAATTAATGGATAATCTAAAATTCCTTCTCATAATCTACTTCTCCTCATCAACATGATGGATAATTTGTCATTGCCTGTTGATGCTTTTATCAAAATAGGCGCTCTGGCAGGTAAATCTTGTTATTCAATTTTTTGTTAGTTCTTTAAAAAATTATAACTTGGAAACTACTTTTCCTCATTGAAATGATCTGTAAGAACTTTCAATTTTTTCTGTGGCATCTTTGTCTAACAAATACACAAAGTGTTAAATGCTTTATCGTATCTAATATGCATGAAAACCTCAGGCAGAAATCACCTTTCTTGTGCCTCCTCTGAAGGTGCAGCTGCTGACAATGACAGCTCTCAGGGGTGTAGCTGAGCACCAGTCCTGATGAGCATCCCACTGGGGCTGTGGACACACTGCTCTCTTCCCTGTCATACTTTCTGAACTATATAAACTTAAATTGTCACTTCTCTCTACAAATTTTCTCTTATGGGTTAAAACTATAAAAAATTAATTTGTACAAAAAGAAAGTTAAAATGTGATCTGGATGTTTCAAGTTTTAATTCCTGACCTAGATCAAAGCCTTCCTTTTTCTTTTTGTTGAATGATTTTTTTTTTGAATATGTGTTTTTTCAAAGACTTCATGGTCATATTGGTGATATTACCCACTGTTCCTCAAATAAAGAACTCTTTCTCCTCCAGGCTTCCACAGGAAACTATGTGTGCAACTTTCCATTTTGTTTAGGTTGAAATTAAAGGAATGATGTTATTTTAGAACTCCCCATGAAATATTGCTGTTGGTTGACTAGAACTGTCCAGGTGGTGTCTAAGTTACTTAACACATGTGTTTCAATAGTGGAAGTCATTTGTGGGAAGAAACTAAAAATGTTTAGATTGGAAATTTCTGATAAGTATGCTAGAAAGTGATAAATGCTCATTTTGCTTTTCTGTCAGCTCCGGCTGCTGCTGGCTGTCCCTCTGGAGTCTCCATCACTCCACCCTGCTGGTCTTTCCTTCTTAGATGTGACAGTTCCATTTAGGAGACACAGAGGGGGCATCTAAATGTCAGCTATGTGAAACAACTGTTACTAAGCCTTGCCCAATTGGTTTATAGAGGTTGAAATGCTTCCAATTTTTTTCTTTTTGGTATTTCTATTTATTTATTTATTTACTTCTTACTTATTTAGCTATACATGACAGTAAAGTGTATCCTGACATATTATCCAATTTCCCTTTTGGATTCAATACAAACTTCCAATGAATTTGCACTAAATTCCTAAAATTACTTAATACTTTGCTGCCTATCATAAAAATGATTCTTTACATCATAAAAATCACATTCTTTAATGCAAAGAATTTTTACTATCCATTCATCTGACTACAAGTCATTGTTTTTCATTTTTTTGATTTGGTAATGTATTTGCAGGATACAAAGTAAGAAAATTAGGCTGGGGCTTTAAGTGAGAAAGTCCTAGTCAACCATTTTCCACCTTCCATGGTACCAAATGACAGATTTTTCTAGTGTTTTTTACAAAAAAAATTTCTATGCATAAATGAGCAAATATAAAAAGAAAAATACACGCTTTTATCTTTTTATAAAAATGTCTTACAACTTACTTTTGTCAAGTTATATCTCAAACATGCTTTTATATAAATACATAAAATCTCCACAATCTTTTTAAAAGGATGAACAGTTTCCCACTGTGTGCATGTTTTGTAATTTAATCACAGTACAGTCTATTATCCTATATATGTTGTTCACTGTATTTTGCTATTACAACAACAACAAAAAGGACCAAAGGAATAATCTTATTAAGCCCATCATTTATTAATTTAGTGTGAGCAGGATGCACTCCCAGAATTAAAATTAATAAATTAAATGGCATTTATATTTGTAATTTTGATAGATAAAATAAAATTATATTCCTAACACATCTTTATATTGTCTATTGTTCAAACCCTTGCCAATAGTTTGTCATTAGAATTTTTATTTTTATCAGAGGTAAAGAAAGAGATCTCAATTCTGTTTTTATACTTCTTGTTGTATGTAGGATAAACATGCTTTAGTATATTCAGTAGTCCCTGGTATTTCCCTTGTTGTCAATGTTGTCACTTTACATCCTTGATTATTTTTATTAGATATTTTCCTATTGATTTGTAGAATTTTTTTTTAGGTGTAGATGGACACAACACAATGCCTTTAGTTTTATGTGGTGCTGAGGATGGAACCTGGGTCCCGCCCGTGCTAGGCAAGCACTCTACCGCTGAGCCACAATCGCAGCCCAATTTGTAGAATTTCTTCACATATGAAATATCTGTCCTGATTTGTGTTAGGGGCTGAAAATATTTATCCCAGTTCATTATGTTGTTTGTCCTTCCTAGTAGTGCTTGTTTTTTTTTTTATTACCACAGAATTTATTTTATAGAGTTGAATTTACAAATCCATTCCACTCCATAGCTTTTAGGTCAGCAAAACATTAAGGTATGCTTTCTCAGATCTAGGACCATATAAATATTTTCATTATTACTTTTGACATCACTTTTTAAATTGATGTTTATATCTTTGATTCATTTAAAATTTTGATATAACATGTGACATATAGATCCAAATTTTAAAAACACATCTAGAGTAGACCTCTATAAAACAATTGGGTGGGGCTTACTAACAGTTGTGTCTCCTAAACGGAAATGTCACATCTAAGAAGGAGAGACCAGCAGGGTGGAGTGATGGAGACTCCAGAGGGACAGCCAGCAGCAGCCGGAGCTGACAGAAAGACGAAATTAGGATTTTGAAAAACAACATCTAGAGAAAATGCTTTCAATTTTTCTCCCTTTAGAATGGGCACCAAAAACATATATTGGAGAAAAGACAGCCTCTTCAACAGATGGTGCTGGGAAAATTGGAAATCCATATGTAACAAAATGAAATTAAACCTCGATCTCTCACCATGCACAAAACTCAACTCAAAGTGGATCAAGGACCTAGAAATTAAACGAAAGGAATAAAAAGTAGGACCAAATCTTCATCATATTGGATGAGGTCCCAATTTCCTTAATAGACTCCTACAGCACAAGAATTAAAATAAAAAATCAATAATTGGGTTGGATTCAAACTAAAAAACTTCTTCTCAGCAAAAGAAACAATCAGTGAGGTGAAAAGAGAGCCTACAGAATGGGAGCAAATCTTTACCATAAGCACATCAGATAGAGCACTAATCTCTAGGATATATAAAGTACTCAAAAACCTTAACACGAAAAAACCAAATAACCCAATTAATAAATGGGCCAAGACACTTTTTAAAAGAGGATATAAAATCAATGAATATATGAAAAAATGTTCAACATCTCTAGCAATTAGAGAAATGAAATTCAAAACTTCCCTAAGATTCATCTCATTCCAGTCAGAATGGTAGCTATCAAGAATATAAACAATGATAAGTGTTGGCGAGGATGTGGGGAAAAGGCACACTCATACACTGCTGGTGGGACTGCAAATTGGTGCAGCCAATCTGGAAAACAATATGGAGATTTCTTGGAAAACTTGGAATGAAACCACCATTTGACCCAGCTATAACCACTCCTTAGTTTATACCCAAACGACTTAAAAACAGCATACTACAGGGACACAACCACATCAATGTTTATAACAGCACAATTCACAATAGCTAAATTGTGGAACCAACCCAGATGCCCTTCAGTAGATGAATGGATAGGGAAACTTTGGTATATTTACACAAGGGAATACTATTCAGCATTAAAAGAACATAAAATCATGGCATTTGCAGGTAAATGGATAGAGTTGGAGAATATAATGCTAATGAAGTAAGCCAATCCCAAAAAACCAAAGGCCAAATGTTTTCTTTGATATGAGGATACTAACTCATAATGGTGATGGGGGTGGGAGCATGGGAAGAATGAAGCAACTTTAGATAGGGGAAAGGGGAGGGAGCAGAAGGGAGGAAGCATGGGGTTAAGAAAGACATGGAATGAGTTAGACACCATTACCTTAAGTACATGTGTGAAGACACGAATGGTGTGTAAATACTTTGTGTACAACCAGAGACTTGAAAATTTGTGCTCTATATGTGTAATATGAAATGAATTACATTCTGCTGTCATATATAACAAATTAGAATAAATAAATGATTTAAATAAACATCTAGAGACAGGTATGGTGGTGCATGCCTTTAGTCCCAGCAACTTGGGAAGCTGAGGCAGGAGGATCCAAAGTTCAAGGACAGTCTTGGCAGTTTAGTGAGACCCTAAGCAATTTAGTGAGACCCTGTCTCAAAAATAAAAAGAATTAAGAATGTAACTCAGTGGTTGAGTACCCTGGGTTCAATCCCATTACCAAAAACAAAACAAAAAAATAACAACAAAAAAAGCCATGTAGTCATCCATGGTTGTATAATTATGTTATCACTCATTTCATACTCTTTTCCCTTATTGATTTAAATACCACATATTTACATTCTTTTACTTCTATTTCTACTTTGTGCTATTTACATATTAGTACTGTAGTAATTCAAATATTTTGCTTTTAAAGATGTTTTAGCATCTAGAACAGCTAGTTTCCTATTTTTTTAAGTGCTGTTGTATCTTTCCATAGGAGTGATAGAATATACTTTGGCTACTCTGAAACCATTTTTTTAGATTATTGCTATTGATTCCCTACTGCAAACGAAGATGAAATTAGGTCAGTTTCTATTTCCTTACCCTTACTCTCATTTTCTTAAACCTGTAACTAAATTCTAAAGTTACACAGAATGGACTACTTTAGCACAGAGATACAGAATAAATTTTCATTGTAATGAACAGAAAATATGACAAAAATCTATTTAGTGAATATCCAATACATCAGTCAGAGAGGCAGCAGAGCACACTTCGGAAAGAAAGGTTTAACTTTTTAAAGAATTGGTTCTCCTGGGCTAATCTCCGAAAGGCTCTATGGAAACTAGCTCAGTGGGAGGCTTAAATCAGCTAGGCTAGGCGGAATGGCTTAAACCAGTCCTGTAGGAGGCTTGAACCAGCTAGATAGGCATGCCTCAATCAGGTAGAGGGCAGAGTTGCAACTGTAGCAAAAGAGACCCTGCCAACAAGTTCTATGAGCTTCATGAACATAAACAAACAAATGCACTTGTCACAAATCTCCAACAACAAAATGCTGTGTTGGGAGAACAAAGCTCTTCAAGAATAAATTTAAAACAACCATCTGACACAGTAAGAGCCACTGAAGGGAAATTTTCTAATACCTTGAGGCTCTCTTCCTGTCTCTCATATAAGCCAGGAAAGAAAAATTAGCTTAAGGAATGTCAAAGAAGATACAGTCTGGAAAAAGGGATCATGAAGGACATCAGCACATACCTGTGCTTTATCCATGTGGACCCAACTTGAAATTAACAGATTTTATTTTCAAAGAGAATAATGCAGGACAGTCTTTAGAAGTATTGTTTCATTTCGTTTTGATGTGTTTTTTCTTCTCTTCTTCATTTAGATTAAGTGAATATTTAGACTAATACATATCTAAGTAAGGTAAACTTCTTTCTGGATGTGAAGACATGGTTGATTCCACCAAGAATCATTTTGCCTACTGTTATGACAGAATTAGGAAATGGGATTATCGGAACCAAACTGGCCCAAGAGAAATAAGACATGATTTTAGTGGGTAACATGAGAGGTTTCATGGAATTTGGGCCTGACTGAGTGAAGGGGGGAACCCCCAGATTTTCCTTCACACACACACACACACACACACACACACACACACACACACACATACAGAAAGGTGGGGGATGCGTATACTCCTTTCAGTTTTGGTCTCAAATTTACAGCTTGCACAGTAGTCTTTACCTGACCTTGGAGGGAAACAGTTTTATGGGAGAATCTACCAGATCAGTGATACAGAATACATTAAGGCCCCATAACAGGTATCAACCTATATGTTTCAAACATTAAATTAGGAGATGAATGCCATCCACACCATTTCTTAAAACTTTAATAAACAATATATGCTGAAACAAATTTTCATCATACCAAGCCTTTCACCATAAGATTTCAGTTAAGAAGTCACTCCAATCAACAAGCAGGAGACAGTTCTCCTCTTAGAAATAAGTAGTGTCTACAGAGGACCAAAAAGGAACAATGATAAGAAGATCTAAAAACACAAAACTGCATTTCACATTTTTGCTCTTGGTCTCTCAATGGCAGCCGGAGCAAGATAAAATTATTAAGATAATGAAAAAATTGTCAGCTGAAGGAAAAATTCCCTTGCTGAAGGCCATTATTCTCTTTCCAAATACAATTTTAATCCTGAGCCCACATTTTGCCTTCCAAGATAGGATATCCTTTTGGAGATTCTGCCCAAGACAAATAAATTAACTTATTTACATGCTATTCCCAATTCATCTGCATATATGTGTGAAGTGTCCCCTGTATGCTATATACTGCACACTGTTGTAGGCACTGGGATATGACACTCAATGAGACAGTCCATTTCCTCAAGGATCTTATTCAAGTGGATTGGAGTGAAAGAGTCAACAAACAAGAACACATGAGATATCAATAACATAACATAACTGTTAAAGAACTATAAATACAGAGAGGAAAGACCAGTAGAATAGAGGAAAGGGAACAGGATAGGGAGGAGGGGAGGAAAATGGGAAGTGCCAGAGACTGAATTGGAGCAAATAATATTCCATAGTTGTATAATCATGTCCAAATGAACCCAAATATTACTTATAACTATTGTGTACTAATAAAAAATGGGGAAAAAAGCAATGAACTAATTTGCAGTTTCTTATTAAGAATACCATTTTCTTTGTTAATTAGATCCCAAATGCTAGACTTTCCTTTTTAGATTTGAACAGATACACTAATTTAAAGACTAAAAACATTTTCTTTAGAGAATTTCATTGCTGTGTGAACAAAATATGAAATATAATCTAGTAAAAGTAGAGAAGGCATCATTTAAAAATGACTCTCCCAGTAATAGTATATTTTGTATTCACATCATAATTCACATAAGAAATTAAAATGCCTTACCCTTTGACAGTCAAAAGTCATTGCTACAGTTATATTTTTATTCAGAGCAAGCATTACATTTTAAATTTATTTATTTTGGTGCTGGTGATTGATCCTGAGGTGCTTTATTACTGAGTTACACTTTTAGTCCTTTTTATATTTTTTATTTTGAGACAGGGTCTAAATTGCTCAGGGTCTCATTAAGTTGCCCAGGCTGGCCTTGAATTTATAATCCTTGTACCTCAGCCTCCTGAATCACAGGGATTACAGGTGTGCACCACTGCACCCAACACTAACTTTAAATTTATGGCAACAATTTTACACTGTCACCAAACTGTGCATAAACTGACTACAATTTAAAAGCTGTCACCAAGTATAGAAACAGATTATATTATGTAATTTCATACATAAATAATATTTACTCTTTTATAGAAAATAACAAAGGTATCCAAAGAAAGTTGATAATAACCATTTTTAAGATATATCTAAATAAATATGACTTATATACAAATAAAGCCTTCACATAACCTTTTGATTTCAAATTCTAATCACTTTTCCCAATTCTGCTATTCCCTGCAAATTCCGACTATTAAGTCACATAATTCTTTCTGGGCAATGGTTAAATGGATTTGGCTGCCTGGGCAGGAAGTAAGGAAAGACATGACTGGATCCAGGGCTCTGGGTGGTGCCTACATTACATCAATAGCCCCCATTCCTAAAGAATATGGACAAGTGCAAATAAAGAGTTGTACTGTCTTTCTCCAAACTCTGGCTTGGCTCCGAATGTTGTTTTGATGAAATGTCATGTAGAAAAGGCTTATTCCATTTTCAACTAAGAAGAAATTCATTGTTTGATGTATAATGGAAATGTCACAACCACTATTCAGTCAGTGGCTGTGCCTTCTCGCCTATGATCCAATATTGTTTTTGTTCCTACATACACTACCCTTGGATCTAGTCTGGAGGTTATTCAGAAATAAAAAGTGAAGGGGAGTAATAACAGTTGAGCAACAAAATCAACCCCCAAAAAGCCAAGAGATGAAGAAAACATAGCAAGGAAAAACAAGGAAACAGCAGCACATTTTCTGCAGATCCCTAATTTCTGGTCCAATTCTTGCGCTAATTCAGGTAATTCACATCATTTCCCCATCTTTAAAGTATTTTTCTTAAACTTTCAATTATAGATGGACCTTAGCGATCAACACTGTATTGGGGTAGAACAATTTTAGGCATTCTTGCAAAGAGTTTCAGAGAGAATTTATTTGATCAACTACATTTTTATCACTTTTTTAATGTGGAGCATGAAATTAACTTGTAATAATATAAAATATATACAACTATAAATATCAATTTGGAGCTGACAAAAAATGAAATGGAGCATTTGGAATATATAGGATAAAACATAACCAATGGGTCTATGGGATTATGACTCCTAGTATTGAAGCAATAGCATGTGTATGACCCCCTCACAACTCTCTCTCTAATGACATAGTTCACTCTCCTGTTTACCTTGCATGATTAAACTCTAGGTTTTGCCTTCCCCATCCTTTTCTTTTAATCCAGAGATGGGCAGAACTCTATAACCAAGCTACAAAAAATAACCCTAAATACCGCCTTTTAGAAATGGGAAATATATTTGAGTTCACCAGAGTACTTATGACTCAAGAAAACAAGGATATATTTCAGTTTGTCTTCAGAAAACTAACTTAAAAGAAGTAAATTGATTTAGCTAGTATAATAACTGAAAAGTACTTTTGATACTACTAGAAGCATCAAAACTATTCTAAATATTCAAATATAACAAGCAAATAAATTTATTTTACTTGAAGAATGCCAGTAGAACTTACCTTCTGATATCCTAATCCATATTTTGTATTCTAGAAAATTATTAATTTATATCTATTTGAACTAGGTAGTCTTTCATAGTCCTTCCTGAGTTATTTATATTTTTTTAATTTGATGGGTAGGCAAGAAACAATATCAATATCGGACATCAAAAGATTTTATTTTTTAATACATGATACAGTGCCAACTACTAATGTCACTTTACACATGATGTTATATTTCACTTGGACTAAGTTTCACCCAATTTCAATTTTTGGCAAAATTTTTTAAGTGAAATATAAAAGATCTTCATTAAGGAAAAATAAAATGGCTGAATTACTCCCATTTTCTCATTACAGCATAGCAGCTGAGATAACACACTAGATGCAAAACATTCATTGGTTCTTTCCAAATCGAACCCTTTAAGGCTATGGTACACAAACCAATACCAAAATAGTGTAGGTTATACCCACATATGCATACTAAAATAAAGAGATCAACAGTCTTCAAAACTCCAAGTCATATTTTTTTCTTGGATTCAAATTCAACAACAAAACTTGTTCTCCAAAGGGGAGACACTCACCTTCACATTTCTGAGTAGTTTCACTCTGCTTGTGACCAGCAGGGCACCTGCATTCAAAAGAGCCCACTGTATTGATGCAGTTTCCTCCCTGGCATATTCCTGGAATAGCCTGGCATTCATCAACATCTGCAGGGAGAAAATATTTTTAATATAGATACCACTGGTTCTCAGAATATCTATACATAGTTCTTCAGTGTATAAAAGAAATTCATTGTTCTTATGAGAATGGGGTACAAGGGTAGGTATGTACATATGTTTAATTTATGTAAATAGTATTATATTATAAGTCTAATTTTTTTCTTTATTTTTCTTTGGAGATTTTGTTTCTAAGATCCATCTGTGTTGTTATGTGGACAATCTGTTGCTTTGATTTGTTACAGAACACTTCTTAATGTGTTCATTCTCCGGGTGATGGGCACCTTTAACTTCTTAGCACCTCAATGTGTTATATGATGAATGTCCCCATTGTTTCTTTTGTTTTGGTTTTGTTTTTGTTCCTTGTGACAGAGTCTCACTGTGTTTCCCAGGCTGACCTTGAGCTTTGTGTTCCTCCTGTTTCAGCTTCCTTGTAATCCTCCTGGGCTACCAGTGAGCAATATCATGACTGGCTCCTGTTTCATTATGAAGTTGAACTGACCATGCACTTTGAAGACTCACAGATTCTATATCACTCTGCTGTAGACTCAGAGCAGAATTACTGGATGGTAGGATATGGATGTATCTAGTATGGAGAGGGTTCAATGGTTCTTCAGAATGCCTGAAGCAGTCTACACCCCTCTGCTGTTTATGAGAATTCCTGTGTTTCCTCTATCCTGCCAGCAAATGATATTACTATCCAGTATAATAATTTTCTTTGAGCTAACATTTGTAAAGGGATGATATTATTATTTTAGTTGTTTCTCCAATTACTAGTTATTATTAGTAGCTTATTAGATTTTTTTTGTCTCCTCATCTGAAAGTTGCTTTTTTATATATCTTAAACACTTTTATATTGGGATTATTGTCCTCTTATGGTAAATTTTTAAAATTTAGAATTTTAAATATTTGACCGTTTTATACATTGCAATTATTTTCTTCATCTTTTATTATGTTTATTAATTTCATCTGCTTAGCAAAAAAATCATTAGTGAATCAATGAAGTTGTAATAAAGATTATTTTGACACATGAAAGTTAAAAGTTTCCAAGACATGTCGTAGGAAATACTTCAGGGTCAAATATAAGCAAGATAGAAATTAAAGTCTACATCAAAAGTGAAAAACACTGAAAATAGGAAATATGCTAAAAATATAAAATATGTATTTTTTATTTTTAATGAACTTATAGATAACTGATTGCTACAAGTGATGACAATAATAGGTATTTTTGAGGTTATAAAATATATAGAAGTAAAAAGCAATGATAACAGTGTGGAGCATTAAGGAGAGAGATGGAGGTATACTATTATGAAATTATTATAAGCAAAATGGCATAAAAGCATTTGAAATAGACTGCAGTAAGATATGTGTACAAAAACACTAAAAGTAATTAGATATAGCAAATAATACAATTGAGAAGATAAAATTCAGTGCAAATATATATGCAATTAATCTAAATAGAAGCGAAAAGAACAAAACAGGGGACCAACAGACAAGAAATAACAAAATGCAAATTTAAATTCAATAACATTAAAAAATTACATGCAATGCAAATGGTACAGATAATACAATGAAAAAGGCTGAGATTGTCAAATTTTATTTTAAAACATCAGGACTCAAATCTCTGTTGCTTACCAGAAACCTACTTTGATAGATTAAAAAGTAAAAAAGATGAAAAGGACATATTAAATAGTACTTAAAAGAAAGTAAAGTGATTATCTAATATTTTGATATCGGGACAAGAAACTTAACCACTGATAAACATTGACACTTCACAACAAACAAGGGCTTGATTCATTAAGAACGTTAAATGTATATGCACTGATTAGGAAATGTTAAATACCTAGAGTAAATAAAACTTTTGCAGATAGAACTTAAAAGGAAAAGACAAATCCATTATTACCTTGTAAATTTCTACTTTCCACTTAGTGACTAATAGAACAAGTAAACTAGAAATCAGCAAAGACATATAAGACTTGAACTGTACTTTCAAACAACTGGTAAAAATTAGTATTTATACAACACTCCATGCTTGAGCAAAGAATATTCTTATCAAGTGTATAAGACTATCTCCCCAGGCAGACTACATTCTGAGACCATACTAAAAACTTGTTATATATAAAAGGGGATTAAACTCACCCAAAATATGTTCTCTAGACACAACAGAGTTAAACTAGAAGTTAATAAAGGAAAATATCTGAAATAGCCTCAAATTTGACTTTTAGTAATATACTTTGAAATAATATCTGGGTCAAAGGCAAAGTCACATGAAAAATCAGAACATATTTTGAATTAAACAAAAATTAAAATACACTATATCAAAATTTATCAGATATAACTAAAGTGGTACGTAGAGGTAAATACATAGCATTAAATGCTTATATTACAAAAAGAGAATTCTAAAATCAATGACCAAAGTTTTAATATTAATAAATTTACAAAGAGGTGCAAATTAAAGTAAATAGAAGTAATAAAGTAATAATGATAAAACACAAAACAAACAATGGAAATAATCAATGCCTCTGAAGTGTGGCCTTCTGGAAATATAAGTAAAACTGATAGATCTCTATCAAGACTGATCAAAGAATAAAATAAAGAAAAGAAATGAACTACAAATACAAAGAATGATAAATGAACTACTGCTACAAATTCTTTAAAGATTAGAAAGCCAAAAGAAATAGGGTAAACTAAATTCATCCTACTTATGGCACGAAATTCAGTAACTAAGATGAAGATTATATATTCCTTGAACAGCACAAATACCAAGGTTCACTCAAGAACAAATGGATATTCTGAATGTAAGTACATCTATTAAAGTATTTAACTCACACTTTAAAATCTTTACAAAAAGAAAAGTTCATGTGTAAGTGGTTTCACTCGTGCATTCTTTCAAACATTTAAGGAACAAACAATGCCAATTGTACAAGATTCTTACAGAAAAAAGAAGAGAGGACATTGCCCGACCCATTTTATTGTACTCACATCACTCTAACACCAAACCCAAAGACATTATGAGAAAAAAAAATACAATAATCTCTCCCTGGGAGAGATGCCCCAAAATCCTTGTAAAATCTAAATAAGTCAGTCTTTACCATCATCACAAGAGGTTTATTCCTGAAATTTAAGATTTTGTTAAACCCTGAAACATTGATCAATATAGGTTGTTAACAGATGGCAAAGAGTATATGATTAACTCATAGACGTAGCAAAATCAAGTGACTAGATTCAACTCTCAGTCATGATTTTAAAAATCTCAGTAAACCATGACTATAAGGGAACTTCTCAGTCTGATAAAGGGCATGCACAAAAATACTACAGCTAATATATTATAAATATTTGTGAGCCTTCTGTTTTTGAGTATTTGTATCTATGTAAATTTGCCTTGATTTCTTTGTCAGAAATGGTAGTATAATTCAGTAGGTTTTTATGGTAAACACTGTCCATAAAAATAAATAAAATATGGAAGGTTATGCAAATAGTCTATTCAAATCAACAGGCTAATATGACAGATTTCCTAATGTTGTAATTTAATTACAAAATAATCCATTTTGTATCAGATGTTAAAGTACAGAAAAACAGAAAATAAAGAAATGACCATTGATGTCACTTAGTAGTCGGTCTTTTTAGACTTTTGTTCACACTCCCAATGAGAGTAATGGTCTATTTATTTAATAAGGATGAGATCCTACTATATGTGTTGTTCTGCACTTTTTTTTTCATTAAAAACATGTTGTAGAACTGTCTCTGTCGGTATCTATAGATTTACTCTATTATTTTTGGTAAGCCCACAAGTTGGTACATGTTAGTGTATAAATTAAAGAATTCAAGCCTACAAAAGAACTTAGCATCCTTATTATTTTTTCCTAGTTTTAGCTGTGTCTATAAAGTTAATTACAATAGTCCAAACTATTTTGGTACTAAAATTAAAGTAAATTTCAGTGTCTTCTTAAAGGATAGCTGATCCACATGAAAGTCCACTGGAATGAAATATATGGCAGGAAGTTTATATACTGGACAGTTTAATTCAGAACATTTTAAACCTCATTATTTTAAAATGTACTACATTCCCACCCTCATTGCAGTGTGGTATAAAATGTCCCTAGAAACTTCCTGGCAGATAAATCAGAGAAAGAATATTATGATATAAGCTGAAAAATGAGGCCAAACTTATAAATCCCTTAATACTACTCATAAAATCTTAGACTACATACTTAGTAGACTCAGTAATTTTTCAAAGGAAAAAGTAATCTGACATTACAGGGTTTATTTTATAATTGCCTAAAAAGTATTTTCCTAGAAGGAAAAAAAAATCCTTTATTTCTGAAGTCTCCTGGACTATGCAGCTCTACAGAATTAGTTTCTTTTATGTAGATAAAGTTAGTAGTGGAAAGGAAAAAAGACATTTCAAAGAAATCATATAGGAATAATGAAGTTAGACATAAAAGCTTACCCAATGCTTTCTCTTAAATCAACAACAACAAAAAAGCAAGACTCTGACCTTCAAACCATGCAAGTTTATACATTTTCAAAGTGCTTAGCATAAGCAACTACTAATTAATTTTCCACTGCTCAGATTGTGCTGATGTATTTCTGTCTATCTGTTTAATTCAGGCACATTTTAAAAATTTCTTTAAATGCTGAATTATTTCAAATCACATGGAAGAATTTTATAGAACAAAATTCTTTCAAAACTTAAACCTTGTACAATTACTTTAGAATAAGTCTATTGAGTGTGAAAAAATAATAATTCCAGTTCATGAACTCATTTATTCTTTGACTTCCCCAAGTATCTTGACTTAAAAGATTAAACTCATTTTATTATATCAATTAATATTAGATAGTATATTATTTTTAGTTCATGTCCAAACATGGAAAAATATGTGCAGTGGCACAGACACATAAAAATGGTTTATTTAATCTGTATGTGTGAGAACCAAGGACTACAGAAATAATTAACATATTTGATAGTATGTGTTTCTTAAATGTTTCTTGTCACCAAGTTAAAGGTATTTTTTGAATGGGAGTTCTTATTTTTATGCTTTATAGATGTTCATGCATAATACTTTTACTTCCATAAAAACAAATGTCAGAAAATACAACTGAAGAATAGGTCAATCTCTGGAATCAAAGAAATATGTGGTATCCTGCAACCTCTGGTTTATCCAGAACACCCAATGTGTGATATACAAAATTCAACATTGAATAAAGGATCATCACAACAAAGAAATGTTGATAACTTAGTACCTGATGAATTCTAAACCATCAAAAGAACAGAGCCTGTTTTTGACTCAATGCTCTTTATCTTAACAAATGCCACCATCATCTTCAGCTGCTAAAGTCAAATGGAGACAAACCTGCCATTTCCTTGTCAATTCTCATATATCATTTTGTCAGCAAAAAGTGCCTACTTCCCATACATATCTCAGATCTTCCCTCTGTTACTACACTTGTCTTAGCCTCCATCCTATATCCCCTTCACTACTGCAGGAACCTTGCACCTGGTTTCTGGGCTTCTTCTCTCAGCCCCATACTGAGTTCTCTGCAGAGAAGCTGAAGCACGTTTTTATGCTTTAATCAAATCAAGCAAGCACATGTTGTTACTTCAGCAGTTTACAGATACTGGCAGCTGTTTTCTGTTCTGTGTTGTTCTGAAGAATTCTGAGATGAGTTGGGACATTCCCTTATTAGAAACACTCAAACCAAAAAAAAAAAAAAAAAAAAAAAATCTTGCTTATTGTGCCTTAATATGTCCACAGTGTTCTCATTATCTTCTGCTTTTAGTGAAGGTTTGTGTTTTCCAGTGAGTAGACAAGCCATTATCTACTTTAGATAGTTTTTTTTGTCATTTGTAAACATGTTTTGTTGTTGTTGTTCAGCTCTGTTCATATCTTTAGTCTGGCTTCAATGTGTGGCAGATTTTCTATAATCATTTATTGTTCTCTGACAGTTTGATTTGTGTGATTTCCTGGTGTCACTAATTTTTTTTTTCATTTGTATGTATGCATATAGTATTGCTTTTCTCATTGGGTACAGTTTAAAATTCTTCTTCAATGTCTTGCTTGAGTACTATCAGTTCACTTTTTGTCTCATTTGATTGTCTTTACCTAATTCTTCTTTGAGCATCTTTTTAAAAGAAAGAACATATTATTTTTAACTTTCTTGAGATAACAGAAGTATAAGACCTTTGCATTTATTTAGGGTAGTGATTTTTTTTTCTTCCCCAGAGACACAAAGATTTACTTAGGGAAGCAGACACACATTCCAGGAGAATGAGAGCCATCTCCAGAGGAAGAGATGGCCTATTGGGGGTTGTACTTAGAAGTGTGTTCTTCACCTGCATTTTCCGTATGCTCTTTTTCTTTCTTTTTCCTCCCAATTTTTTTAAGGAGGACTTTTAAATTTTTTTTTTCCATTATCTTGCAATGGGACATTTCCTGCTGAAGCCAGGTGGCAAGAGTCAAGAAGAAATGAACTGGTTTGAAAACTTCCATAGGGCATACAGCCCGAAACAGTCCCAGCCCCCTACATTTTCTTTTCTTGCTCTGGCATCAATGTTCAACTTTCAGTGGGTAATGAGCTCCCACCTTCCACCTTTTTGAGATACTGAGTGCTTGCTAGTGCTTTCTCCCCCTGTCCGCTTTATTCCAGGAGTGCTTCTGGGATGGAAGGAGAATATTCAGAAGTGGATTGCCTCCCCCTTTCGAGGTTCTCCTTCTGCAATCCTACCGCTACAGTGAGGATCTGAAGTCAACTCAACTCTTCCAGGAACATTCCCCTCCTCTCCAACAGAACACCAACAACCCTAGCTCTCTCTGTTAGTAGGAACAAATTATCACCCACCAAATGGCCTATCAGAGTAATGATACTTTAAGTAAATGTTTAGAAACTTCTCCCACCAAGTACCTGGGATCATCATTGATTTTAACGGAGCCTTACAGAATGAGATTTGAGAATGCTGGATTGTTCTTTGTTATTCATTTCCATGGCAGTTTTTGTTCAGTTAAAACTGCTGCCCTTAATATGGTATGTTTTAAGTCACATTTCTAGATCTTACAAGTAGTGGCTTGTCTGACAGTATCATATGAAGTTGGACTTTATCATGATTTCGTTCATTGGGTCTTGAAGACAGTCAAGATAAATTTGCTTGGGCTGTACCTACTTTGAATAAATTACATGAATTGAATGAACTGGACAATAGATATATCTCCTTTTTACTTTGTGCTATAATGGAAGGTCGGGACAACTTTCTACTCAGGACATCCTCTTCTCATTCTAAAACACAGGAGGCTAGCCATTGCTGCTGGGTTTCAGCTGAGATTAAACTCTGCTCTTTTCTTGTGCAATTAGACTAATTAGTTTTGTGTCCAAATACCATAAAAAAAGAACACATTTCTTTATGTATATATATATTTTAGTTATAGTTGGACACAATACCTTTATTATTTTTATGTGGTACTGTGGATTGAAACCAGTGCCTTGCACGCACTCTACCACTGAGCCACATTCCCAGCTCAAGAACATACTTCTTTGTTCAAGTCTATGTTCTGGATCCTACCTACAACCTGTTTGGAGCCTGTGAATCCTGCACCTGTCAAGTTACCTGCAGTAAGGAGCTTAGCGTCAATCTGTTATTACTGTCAATGATAGAAGAGATAGATTTTAATAAGCAAATTCCTTCAGCTGTATTTTCAGTTTTGAAACATACAGAATAGTTTAAAAGAACTAATCCCTACATAGCAAATAGCATAAATTAATAATTATGTGAATTGTTTTTTAATGTCTTTAAAGATTTTAAGAACAATCAGTTCATTTGAAAACATCAAATACAGAAAGCCAAGTACTAATCTTAAATAAAATATCACTTCTAATTACAGCAGACTTATGCAACTAAAGATAGGGAAAAAAAACTATGTGTAAGAAAATAATACGTCATATGCACGTGACAGTTATAATATGTTTAAGCTTCAACATATTCTTGGAAGGACGTATGATGCTCTAAAAAAAATCTTTCATTCACTTATTGCTTAAATTTTAAGGCCTATATGAGATGACTTTGGTCCTTTGTAAGGTAAAATGGAGGAAAGTGTAAGGCTAAATGTGGACAAAGGACAAGAGCTAGAAATCACGAGATTCTCAAAATTACAGCACTCAAGAGCCATGTGGCTGACCTCATGGCACCCCAGGAAGTACACCTTCATTTCCCACAGTTATCCTGTTTATAACAAATTATGTTTCAATCCCTCTTAAGTCATGAAGTCATTATGACTGCATCAGCGATGGTATCATTATGTTCAAGACTTTGGAAATGACTTCGCTTGGATAAAATGAACCATGTTTGAGAGCCAATGTTAAGTAACTTACAGTTACTGTCCACATAGCTCAGATTTAGTTTTAACTTTATAAAACTTTTCAGTTATCCTATAAAATGATCATTATTATAAGAGAATCATGACATACATAAACTGTGTTAATGTGTTATTTTTTCATGCCCTATCTCTTCCAAATTAATTTGGCTCAAGTATTTGAGAAGCAGTCTAGGAATTTAAAGAGAAAAATGAAATCACCATAAGATGCAGTCTAAAAATAGCCTGAATTAAAGATTATTATTTAATTGAAAACTTTCCGATGATGCCATGATTTTGAAATAAAGCAGAACTTTTCCAGACATTTTAACCATATGGCAAATTTCACTTTACTCCCATTACTCTGTTAATCCATTAGATTTTAAGGCAAGGAGAGTCCAAAAGTTATCTTTGCTATATAAACAAAATCAAATAAGTAAGTCTTCAGACGTTACTAATTCTGGAAGAACATTCACAAAATTTGAGATCAGAAGACAAAACTTATTTTTTTTTAAATAACAGTGTTCTGAAAACCCAGGTCCCTCTGACAAAATATCAGAGTAAAGAAGCTTAAGTATAAATACAAATGAGGAAAGTAAATAATCTGGGGATGTTTCAATTGAAGTTAAGGTCTTTTCTTTGTCTGAAATGAACTATTTCTTCCTTTGAAATAGAGAGATTTGGAAGTATTTCAATATTAATAGCATTTATCAATCCAAAAGGTATTTCCTAAGTATTCACTACGAGCCAGGCAGTGTTCTATATGTCTCAGGCACAAATGTACAAAAAGATTTCTGCCTTCTGAAAACCTACATTCAAGCTAGGGAAAATAAAAACATGAAAATAATAAATAGGTATTTTAGAAGGTGAGAAATACTATTTAAGAAAGTATTATTCTATTAAATCCCATCAATATTAATGTAGAAATATAAGCAGTATTTTATAATTATTTTTATTATTAATCTATGAAAGTTACATGGTATTCTATACATTAATCTGGGGGAATCTATAAATAATAGAATACACTATTCAGAATATACTACAGTGCATCTTCCTATAGGAGAAATTGTTGCATTCTTTAGTTGCATAATGAGACTTTGTATTCACATGACAAATACAGAATTTTATTGTCCCTAGTGAACAATATTTTGCCATTTAACCCAATTTTCTTTATCAAGGTCTTACACGTGATGGTTATCAAACAAATATTACAAGTCACAGATGACGTGGATATTATATGTGAGGAAATCACAGTTTCCAATCTGCTGAGTTTTAGATCATCCCCTAGGTATCCCTGTAGTTCTGATTTGAAAAGAACTTTCACATAAACAACTATTTAAATACAGGCTGAACATCCTTTAGCTAAAAGACATGAAACAAACTAGAAGAGTTCAGATTTTAGATTTTTTCAGATTTGGGAATACTTGCATTTCCATAATGAGATCTGCCTTAGGGATAGGACTCAAATCTAAACACAAAATTCATTATATCACAACTTAAAGGTAATTTTATACAACATTTTAAAGAATTTCGTGCATTTGACTATTGACAGATGAGGCCAGGTGTGGAATTTTCTACTAGTGATGTCATGTCAATTCTCAGAAAGTTTTGAATTTTGGATTATTTTGGATATCAGATTTTCAGATTAGGGATGCTAAACCTATTATAAAACTATAAAGCTAACATTAGAGGCTACCATGAGGGATATATTTACCAAACTATGCAGAGTACTCACACTTTATTATTGAGCTCTCCAAACTGCAATTTTTATTTGGGGGTTTAGAAAGCTAAATTGCTTTCAATAATATGCCATTTAAGTGGATGGGGTTGACATCATTTTTGCTTCTGACATTGCTTATTAGCATCAACTTGAAAGACTTCAGGTCTATATTTGTATGTGATTTAATAATAACAAATAAACCTAACTCCCCATGTCTCAAATATGAGTAATATCATTTCTTGGAATAATACAAAAAAGTCATTTCCATTTTCTGTCATCCTACTGCTATATGATGTGAAGGTAACTGCCATTGGAGAGCTCACTAGAGAAAATAATCCCAAGCTTCAAAAGCTGATTTAGTATATAAGACATGGATGGAAATTGATTAAAATTATTATTACGAGTAAATAGGTAACAATTTCTGGCTAATTGGAATCAACTCCTATAACATCATCAGGTCCCTGATCTGGGCTTGATATAGACACCAGGTCATGGATGTGGCTGTGGAGTTCCAGATGAGCTGGAAAGAAGATTGGAACTGAGCCAGGTCACAAGGTCTGAAATGGCTGCAGTCATGGAATGAATTTGCTCTTTGTTTTTTAAGATACTACTGATAACAATATGAGGCCAATTTATGATGATTCTCTTCTCCTGATACCTGTGGTCAGGTTCTCATAACTTGAATGGAATTAAGAGAAAATGTGTTTTTCCTGGACATTTGCATGTGTTTCGTTGTGGGGTAAGAGTTAAACCATCTGGATGAGGATACAGAGTGGCTGATCCTTTGATTGTATGAAATATTTTAAATTGTTGTTTTTAATTTCCCTCAATTTTTCCATCTCCCTCTCTTCTTTATTCATGTCAAGACCTGAAACAGTTACTACGTAGCAAAAAGACAAACCATCTCTAGTAGGCTTGCTAAGGAGACCTCTCTTGGAAATAGGAATTGTGTTAAGGATTATCACCTGCGGTGCCAAGTTCTCCAACCCAGTCAAAGGAGAGGTGAGAGGTGGGTGATTGTGCAGATAGGAAGAGACTGACTCACCTTGGCAAGCTCCTGTTCGAATGTTGGGGATGAAGCCCCGCCGGCAGGGCTGTGGCTGGGCTGGACACATCTCACAAGGATGACCCCATGCCCGCCCAATGGTAGCACAGCATAGAGTCTTTGTGCAGACTATGCCTGTCAGCTGCCCTTGGCACATCTGGTTGTTGACCTGAGTGAAACAGGGGCCGGTCCTGTAATCTGGAATGTAAAAAAAGATGGGAAGACAGGTTTTATGATTATACACTAATCTTGTAAGATAGAACAGAGACTATTTCTTCTGACCAAACTTAACAACAAAAGGTAAGAGAGTTGCATTTTGAAAATTCATAATTTTTCCACCATGAGAAGTGCATTAAGAGACTTCAGTGTATTCTACACTGGACACTGTAAATAGGTGCTCGTGGGCTGAATCTGGCATACAGATGTGTCTTAATGACTTGTATAATGTTTTTAAAGAATATAAATTAGTAGCCAACATTGTAAAGCTAAGAAATTTCACACAAAATTTGTATTTCTGGCTTTTCTTGTAAAATTGGAGGTTCTAGCCACACTAGGTCCACCATGCTATGTGTTTTTCCATTGCAGCCCTCCCTATAATTCCTTATGGACAAACCTCTTTACTTACTGAGATGCCCCACCTGGGCCCTGGGGGCAACTGCATGAGTGACTCTTCTCTATCTAGCAAAGACTTTAGTTTCAGATTAGGGGATAAGAGTTTAGAAAATCAAAACGAACCAACAAAAATAGGCATTTCCATAGCACAAATATATTCTGGCAGTCTAAATTGCCTATAAAGATTGAGTTCTAACAAGATGATTTCTGTTTGTGTGTCAGTCTGTTTAGTTCTATGGTTAACTCAATGAGGAAGACAGTACTAATGAGACTCATGCTCATGGATTCTTTATAGTCAAGTTAATCTTATATAATCTCTGTTCTCTAGCAGATGACTATCAATGTTCTGCTCTGTTATGACAATGATTAAAACCTTAGTAGATGTCATATGTGATACATAAATAGACTCTCCTATGAATAGTGAAGATGGTCCATTTAGTCCTTGCATCTCCAAGTGTGGTCACAGGACCAGCAGCCTCTGTATCTCTGAAGAGCTGGCTAGAAATGCAGATTCGGGCCCAGCTCCAGGTCTCATAATCCAGAATGTGCACTTTTAACAAGCTATTCAGAAGATCCATGTGCATCTTAAAGTTTAAGGACTGATTTAGAATGCAAGCAACTCTGAGACTGGTGCTGACTATTTTTACTCTACTCTTCTTCCTGCTATCATGTATTCCAATTAACCTTTAGGATGATTAGCAAGCATTCATTAAACAAAACTAAATAATGAACTAAATAGTTTTTAATTTGAGTTCTGTTGTTGCTGTTTTGAAAGACACAAGAAATCACACAAAGGTCAGTTTCTTGAGGACTGACCTTAACATTTGCTTTTTACTTTTTAGGTACCAGGGATTTTTAGGTACAACAAAAATGTGGGGATAAAGCACCCCCACCCCTAACCTTTCTTACAAAAACTGTAGGCATGGCTTATGATATAGGGAATACTAGAGACATTATTCCATTTAAAGAGGAAAGCTAGAACAAGTTTATTCCATATTTTTGTAAGAACAAAACAAGTTCATATTCAAAAGAAGAGTCAATAATATTCATATGATTTTCCTGGAAAATTGTTACTGGGAAAACCAATCTTGGATAATAATTTGACACTCAAAACCCTAAATTAGGAAGGTGAAGACAGCATATAAAATGCTGCTGTATGACAAAAACACAATGTAAAGCAGTGAAAAACTTATTTTTTGATGGATAATGAAGCTTTTTCTTAGAGGAAAGAATATTTTCAAAGCTCAATATAAAGAAACAAAATCAAGAATAGGTAACTTTTTTTGGCAATTGGTTTAATGTTCTTTTACTCTGCAGCTGAACTTCAACAAAAATAGCTCATTTTAATCCCCTGCATAAGAGCAGCAGATGTGCTGGCTGCAAATCATATTTTTGAAAAAGATGATCTCTGGCATATACGTGAAGATATGTCAACTTATAAATAAGCACGCTTCCCATACCACAGATTGCCGGGTCATACTTTTTTTTTTTTTTCCAAAATTTTATTTGAAAGAGTGAGAGAGAGAGAGAGAGAGAGAGAGAGAGAATTTTTTAATATTTATTTATTTATTTTTAGTTATTGGTGGACACAACATCTTTGTTTGTATGGGGTGCTGAGGATCGAACCCCGGCCGCACGCATGCCAGGCGAGCGCGCTACCACTTGAGCCACATCTCCAGCCCCCGGGTTCATACATTTTTAATAATCTATTCTATTGTCCTTCAGGCAATAACTGTTTGGTCATTTAAAATAAATATTAAATTACATATTGTATTAAATTCTGAATATATGGGGGAAAGTCTATATTTTCACAAAAATATTTTTTTTTAATTTTATATTCATGCATAAATACTAGGCTCATATTCTTCTTACACTTCTTGGATTCCCAGAGAGAAGTCTGCACAACCTCCCTCTAACCCCTCTCTTCAGGAAATCAACTTTCTAGGAGACACATTCTTTCTTCTAACTATTGTACCTTCTTAAAATTATATCCTCTTAGCATGGTCTCTGTGGAGAAGGGAAATATATGGACACAGACAGCTGTTTGTCCTCCGCAAATGACCTCTGGTGTTGAAGGCACTGATTAAGGTAGCACCAGACTCCCATCCCAGAAATAGAGTTTACCACTTCTTAATTTTTCTTTGCTTACATTTTCCTCCTTAAAAAGTGTGATGAATCTATTTTCTTAAATGATGATATTTTGTTTTCTGGTTAGCAATTAATTACTTTATTTATTTTTTATTTTTTAGGTACCGGGTACTTTACCACTGAAATATATCCCCAGTTCTTTTATTTTTGAGTTTAAGACATGACTTTAAGTTGCTAAATTGTGGAGGCTGGCCTCAAACTTGAGATACTTCCGCCACGGCCTCCCAAATCAGTGGGATTATAAATATGCACCACTGTGCCTGCCTAATTACTCTGAAGTTTAAATTTACAACTATACCTGCTTATTCAAGAAATGGTAACGTGTAAGAACAAATGCTAGAATATAAAAAAGGAATTTAAATTTCCTGATCAGATGAAAACATCTCATTCCAAACTCTACTTGTATTTTAACTATGAACACAAAATACTCCTAAAAATACCTTAATTGGTTGTTATTGGTCATGCATTGTTTTCCTCTGAGTCTCACCATGGGCAAACTATTACTGTATACCAAGCTAACCCTTTGTAGTCAGGGGTGTTAGCAAAGAATGAAAGGCAAGGACTTCTCATGTACTTGGTATCTTGGAGCCAGTGGACTGGAAATAGATATATCCTTCCTTATACAACCAAGAATATATTGTTTAAAATTAGTCTGTGCAACATAAATATATTTTGATTTCCTAACATCTGAGTGAAATGCAGCATTTGGACTTGTTTAATACCATTTCACTTTTTATTTACATTAACAATTGGTCAATCAACAAGTTCATAAAAAAACTTTGGGTGCTGATTATTCCCCCCACCCCCACCCCCCAAAAAGAGCTTGATTAAGGTGTACTTCACATAACCTAAGTATACCAGTGAAATTCAGTGATTTGGGGTAAATATTTTTCATTGTTCAACTGAACTGTGGTAGTTCAGTTTCAGAACATTTTCATCACCTCCAAAAGATTCCTGGTGCCCATTCTTATCCCTGGTCTCAGTCAACTATGAATCTGGTTTCTGCTGCTATAAATTTGCCTTTTCTGGACAATTCGTATAAAAGAAATCATATACTACGTCAAGCTGAGTGTGAAGCCAGCCACTGTGAGGAGTTTCCCTCAGAAAGGAGAAGAAAAGCTTCTTTTGCAAACTTCGGGAAGAAGGGCAGGAAGCCCAGGGATGTAGACGAGTTTACATGGTGGAGGAAAATGAGTGATATTCTGATACCTTCTATTTTTTTCTATGAAATAGGAGGTGGTAAGAGGTCTTTGGTGGGGTTGAGTGGGGTGTCAGGTCTTGGAGGTTCACTGAGATGGCACTGAAGATAACAGAAGAGTGAGTTGACCCGAAAATCCAGCCAATGCACAAGTGACACCCAGCACCTTGCTATGGTGGAGAAACAGTATGACTTTATCACCAGACCAGTTGGCTCATTTGGTGACTTTTTCTGGGCAACTGAATTCACTCAGAGGAGGGAGTTAGGGTGATGTTAACATATTTTGAAAATGTTACAGACCATGGGATGTACACTGGATTAGATAGAAAGTGAAAAAAAAAGGAAAGAAATGCAAGATGGAAGTGGAAGTGAAATAAAGCAGTGAGATGGATGACTTAGGTGTTCCCAGTGAGGTCCTAGATGAGACGGGGGAAAGCAGAGGCAGCAATACATCAGCTGCCCATGAGGCTGTAATAGCATTTACTTAACTAAGAGGAATGAAATCATGGCATGCAGCAACTTAGGTTGTGCTGTATAATTTAGGAATGCTTCCCACATATACCATAATGTTAACGTTGTTCCTTGCAGCTGTTCAGTGGGGTGACCCTGTTAGAGATCTTACATGCTATAACTGCAAGTCAGATAAGGCTCTAAGATATCCATTATTACTTTAATAAAGAATTGCCTAATCCTAAAAAGTATATGAAAAAATGTCAGATTTCTCATAACTTACATGATATTTAGACTTAAGCAATCAGTTATTTCCATTCTGGGGAACCAAAAAAAATGCAATACACAAACAAGTCATCATTTGGTATAGGAGCTTCAGACATGTACATGAAGAACTGTGTAATGTATATGGCTTGAGTTTAAGGATCCTGGCCACTTCCCTGTCTCTTTTGAGTAATGGAGTTTTTGACAAAGCAATTATAAATAAAGCTCCATGAATACCATTATGGTTATAGCTAAGAATCCTAAATAGTGTGCCAACTGAAATCTCTGAGCACTGATATAAACAGATCATGCAGAGAAGGAAAGGCCCAAAATTATATGGGATGACATAAGAATTTCCTTAGTTTCAGTAAGACTTGCCCTGGATGTCTGTACTGACAGCTTCATGCTGGGTATAAATCTTTATAGTGTTAAATAAACTCAAATGACTGATAAAGTAATTGTCTTCCTTGATAGATAAGCTTCTTTCAACTTCAGGAAATTGTAGAATTAAGTAAAGAAATGTTTAAGAGAATTAAGATCACTGAATTAATATCTATGTTTTAAGTAATCTGCAGACATTATGTACGTATAAGGCATTCCATAAGACTTCCTTTTAACCACAAGTTAAAATAAATAAGTAACTTAATGTAGTGATTTTTAAGCTAACATGCCACTATGTTTATACACAGAACTGCATTACTTCAGTGAACTTCAGTTTTTTATATTTGAGTATTTATATATGTAGCTTTAAATTTACTAGCTTATAAGGAATATTTGAGTACTTGTGAAGATTCTGAAGGTGCACCGTGAAGTACTTATGAAAGGTATCAGATATATTCAATGTATAAAACAGCTCAAAAAGTGTAGGTGTTTCTTGAAGTATGTATGAAAATAGAACAAAATACTATCTAATGGTGTTAAAATGACTACTAAAATTTGTTAGACTTTAGAAACTCAAGAGGCATCCACACACCCAGGTTCAGGCATCAGCACTATTTGCAAAAACCCAAAGTTAGGAGCAATGAAAGTGTCCATCAGCAGAAAGATGTGGTAAATATATATAATGCAGTATTGTGCAAGCTTAAATGTGGAGGAAATTCAGATGCATGCTGCAATGTTGGTGAACCTTGCCGACATTATGCTAAATGAAATAAGCCAGTTATAAAAGGACAAATACCACGATTCCACTTGTACAAGGCCTTAGAGTAGTCAAATTCATAGACAGAAAGAATTGTGCCTGCTAGGCGCTCAAAGAAGAAGGGAGTATGGAGTTACTGTTTAACAGGAAGGGGATTTCAGTTTTATAAGATAAAAGGGTTCTGTAGTGGGAGGGTGGCCATGGATGTCCAACAATGTGGATGTACTTTATGCCCCAAACTTAACAGTGGTTATGATGTTAAGTTTCATTTACCTATAATTTTATCACAATTTAAATATTTACTAATAAAAATAAAATGCTGAAGGGATAGAGTTTGAAGTTACATTTGAATTAAGCAAGCCTGCATTGTTTTCATTTAATTGATTTTATTTTTTAAAATACATGACTGCAGAACGCATTACAATTCTTATTACACAGATAGAGCACAATTTTTCATATCTTTGTGTATAAAGTATGTTCATGCCGATTCATGTCTTTATACATGTACTTTGTGTTTTTTTTTGCATTAGAATTCTTATTACACATATATACCAAAATTTTTCATATCTCTATTTGTATATAAAGTATGTTGACACCCAATTTGTGTCTTCATACATGTACTTTGTATAATGATGTCCATCACATTCCACCATCCTTGATAATCCCCTGCCCCCTCCCTTTCCCTCCAACCCCTCTTCCCTATCTAGAATTCATTTATTCCTCTCATGCTCCCCCTCCCTACTCCCCTATGAGTCAGCCTCCTATATCAGAGAAAACATTCAGCATTTTTTTTGGGGGGGGGGGATTGGCAAGCCTGCATTTTAAACAGCACAATAAACTTTGGGTCCTTTTCTTATACAATCACCATTGAGGGCACTAAAACACCCACATGCAGCACTGAGCACTCCCTTGTGATGGATATGTATGCTGTTATTACAAGTGCCCACGGTGCTGCATAGGCATTCCTGAGCACACTCTAAGTTCTTCTGTGAGTTCAACTCCCAGAACTGGAATTGCTGCATCAAGTATTCATTTGGACAAATTCTGCAGAACTGCTCTCTGAACAGGTGGCACCAATTCACACTCTCTACAGTAGTGTGGAAGGCATTTGGCTTCCTCACATCGTCTCCAACAATGAACAGACACAAGCAGCCTAACTTTTATTCCTTTAATGGTTGAAAAATGATATCTGCATTGCTGACTTGACATTAACTCATTGTGTGAATATCTTGAATATTAAGGGAAAAAATAACTCCGTGTCAGGTACTTTTTGTAGTATTCCTCTTTATTAATTATATAACTTTTCCTAAATGCTAAAAATATTTTTGCCATCTGTACAAATGAAGAAATTAAAGGTCAGAGATTAAGTAATATGGGAACATGAAAGAGCTAGAAAAGGGTGAATCAGAGATTCAAATCCGAGATTCATTTCACTCAAAAGCAACTGAGTGCATATACCCCTACACCACTCATCCTGTGTTCATTCCATCCCATGCACAAATTTTCTGCACTGTCAGGTTTGGATAACTTTGCCTTCTCCTAAGAGACCAAAGCTCCGTACATTCTAATGAGCATAGCCAAAACCCCACAGATGCGTTATCCTGACTCCAAATATAACTTCCTAACTCCCAACTAGCAAACCCAGTTTTGCTTTTCTTCTGGTTTCTCCTAAAGATGATTCTCCATCTAGCTGGTTATATCAGGAGAACTGATCTCTCTGTATACCAAGAGAAATATTAAAGACTTGCTTCTGCAAATAGATGAGTAATTACTTTAATAACCACAGTTGTATTGCATTTTATTTCTAACATAATGCCATTATTTAATACTTCAGTGGAATGTGCACTTGGCAAAAAGAAGGACTGCTTTCACCTTTCTCCAGTCTTTCAAAGCACAAGGCTACATCTGACATCAAAGGGCACTTAAAGAATGAAGAGGTAGGAAGGATAATTAGGTTCTGGCCAATGGTGCAAACAAAATTGGTATCTTTGATGTCATGTTTCATAAGGATGAAGGCCATCAAAGATGTAGTCCTAAAATTCATGGCCTACTTGAAGCTCACTCTCCCAAGAGCAAACCCAATTAACTTACTTTTAAAGGACAACAAAAAAATGCTGAAGATTAAAAACTAAAGAAGATTATTTAAAAGCAGAGGGATATTGTCACTTTTGCAAAAGAAAGTTAAAGAGACAAAAATATTTTGACATGAGTTATTAAGGGTCCAGAGATGTAAATGATTAACACAAAAAATGGATTATATGCAAGTCAAATCAATGGAGTACAAATTTTATAGTATCTAAGAAAAATCTTCAATAGCTAAGTAGTCCCCAATGTATTTCAGAGAAAGGGGATAAGTATTTACCAAACATTAATCCATTATAAAATCCAGAAACAACAAATGGAAGCAAAGTGCTTGAAAAGATTTTATATACCACTTGATCAGACACAATTAGATCACAAGATGGATTAGGGTGATTATGAATAAAGTGTCACACACAATTTGCTGGGGGGGATGTTATATAATAATGTGGATTCACTGTACTATTCTTATTGAAATGTCTTCCCTAATCAATGAGTGACATGATACAGTGTCAATCAAACCTAATAAATCACACCTGTCCCAGGGAACTGTTGAACAAACCCCTCTCCCTGTCTATCCCAATACAAGACTTCCAATATAACATTTTACTAGATGAGCTGAAATCTAAGACAAGAGCAAATGCCATGTGATTCATTACTGGGGTTTCCATTATTCAGGAGTTTCACGAAATGCTGAAGAACTGTTATGGGCCAGGCTATATGGGTAATGACCAAACAGACTCCATTTTACCCTTAGACTCCATGTCATATAAGAAAGGCTTCTCCCAGGGGAACACCCCACCTCTATACCTATCAATAGTTGCTTAGCATAGCATGTTTGGCAACACAAAATGGCAATTCTTATACAATGTAAAATTGTTCTCTTTTTGGTTCCCATTTTTTCTTGAACAATGTACCTTGTCAGAGAATGATTGTCTAGATGTTAGTAACCATTCTTTTTAAACTTGTACTCAACTAGGATAATTCTTAATCCACTTCCCTTCTGCTTATGATTATGGTAAGTCCTGTGGGAAATATCAAATGTACCCAGAATGAAAATATGAATATGGACATTACATTGTCTCACTAATTACTCAATTCAGCTTCTGTACTCCTGCTTGTTTGCTGCTACGTCAAACTGGATGTGGGTTTTGCCTTTAAATGTCTTACAATGCTCAGGCTTGGGGCTGTTCCTTGCAGAGATAGTTTTGGGTCCTGCAGAGAGCAATCGCTGGCCAGCTAACGAAGACTGTCCAATTTGGACAAAATTGGGACTTGGTGTGTTTTCTGAGTGGTCTGCCCCATATGGAACAAGTAAGATTATGAGAAGCCCTGCCCTTGTAACTACAAGAGGAACATCAGATGGTCAGTGGATCCTGTTGGCACTGGTGGTCATCTGTACTGGTGAAATGAATCATTCCTGGCTCTTGTGATTGGAACCTTATAAACGTTCCATAAACATAAGCACCACAGGAGGCTAAGAGCAAAGAGATCCCCTTGTAACTTCTTAACAAAAATGTCACAGTACTGCAATACCAGCTCAGTATTTAAAAACAGTATCCCATCTTGCACAACCTTGGAAATCTGCAATTCACACGGAAACCTATATAGCCTGACTAGTATTGGTAGTGAGAAACTAATCTCATGAAAAAATAAATACAAAATGAAAGATTAAAAGGTTCTCTCTGAGGTTCAGTAAAGTGAACCCTTTTAATATTCAGTCTCAAAAAAAAGTACAGAAATAGGGATGGTCATTACTTTTTTTTTTTTAAGAGAGAGTGAGAGAGGAGAGAGAGAGAGAATTTTTAATATTTATTTTTTAGTTCTCGGCGGACACAACATCTTTGTTGGTATGTGGTGCTGAGGATCGAACCCGGGCCGCACGCATGCCAGGCGAGCTTGCTACCGCTTGAGCCACATCCCCAGCCCTGGTCATTACTTCTAGTTAAACTAATTGTCTGGAAGATCAGATGTCAGGAAAAGCTCACAAGGGGGCAAAATTTTAAGAGATGAATACTCTAAGTAACAAATGAGAGTATGCAGCCTAGGATGTGAATAATATGAAGTACAAAATAAGACTTAAAAATAAAAACACAAATAGAAAAATAATAAGGAAATATCAGGAAAAAAATTCTGGACTTAAAAATATCTTTAAATCTTCAGGTTACAATGATTCATGGGTGGCTAAAAAAATATACCCAAGAAAAGAACCTCATGAAATCTCCAAACCTTGCATCTCTGAGACTAAAAGAAAATAACAAAACAAAACAAACAAAAAAACCTTTCCATTTCCATAGAGAAAGAGGAGGCTATCTTTGAAGGAGATGAAACAGAATAGCATTATTCTTATTTGTAGCATAGACAGTGAAAACAACATTTAGATTGTAAATTTATAAATTTTGAGGAAGAAAAGAGAGTCACAGGATAACATAAAATTAAGATTAACATAAAATAAGATTAACTTGAATAATAATATCATCAGGAGTTGTGAGGTAGGGGAGGTATCTTCCATAATGAGGGCTTGGAAATAAATGAATCTTATTATCTCGGTTTTGGACCAGGAGTACTGAATAGGTAAAATGTTCTGAGGTGAGAGGAATAACTTTACTTCATTAAGGTATTACATAAAGGCCCTAAGACAGGAGCTGAGGTTTCAATACAATGGTGAAAGATAGGAATGTTCCCATTAGTTTAATAAAGAGCAGAGCGAAATTTCTCAGTAAGGAAGAAGGGCAGCAGAAGTAGAGGAATGAAATAGATGAGAATAAACCAAAATGCCAGCAAAGGTGAAGAGGTGAAAAACCACAAGATATAATGACTTCAGTGTATAAAACAAAAGGATGAAAATTAACCCAAATATACTGACATCATAATAAATATGAATAAGCTTAGTTTTTAATCAAACAAGGAAGTCCTGGATAGATTGGATTAAAGTAATAAAACTCAGCTATAGTCTATCAATATGAAAATCATCAAGATGAAATGACAAGAGTGAAAAATAAACAAAAGAGCCAAGAAAAATTAGGGAAAATAATAATGAAGCACAAGTAGCAACAATCAGTATCAGAGAAGTTGAAATTCAAAAACAGGCACCTTAACTGAGTCAAAAATCAATATTATATGAGTATAAAAACTAAAATTCCTTAAGCGTGTTTAAAATCTATACACTAAAAAGTACAGTAAATATAAACAGCAAAAAAAAACCTTCTCAAAACATAAGGGAATTTTTGTTCTTGATTTAATGAAGTAAATCAGTAACAACAGAAATAGAGAACACAATCAAACTGCCTTAATAAGTGTATTTCCAATTCTGCACCAGATAAAACAGAGCATGCATGTTCTTTGGCTTCCATGGCTCATTTATCAAGGTGATCAAATACATGGTCTAAGCACACCATTATTTCAACTAGGTTCAACAGAGCTAGAGGTTTGTGCTGCTTATTTTGTGTTCTACTGTGTGCAAGTCTAAAATTTCTATACCCCTAGCCTAGAAAGCCTTTAGGTAAACGTGGCTCCTGACTGATCACCAGAAAATGACATGTTGTGCTATTTATACAGAAGGATCAGTTTTTTTAGCTGTAGAATCTGTGACATGAAATTGACTATTTTAGAAATATGGAGTTTATAAAATTTCACACTAGTGTGGTTTTTTATCATGTATAGCTGTGTGATTCAAATGGTAGCCACTAAGCCACATGTGGCTTTCTCAATTTAAACTTAAATTTTAAATTACATGAAATAAATATTCAGTTCCTCGGTCACGCTAGCCACACATCAAATGCTCAGAAGCCACATGGTGGTTAGTGGCTACTGTATTGGACAGCATGAAGATTATTTCCATCAGTCCAGAAAGTTTTATTGACATACATTGAAGTAGTCATCTCCCAAGATCACAGAGAAATGGAGAACAAAACAGCATTCTGCAGTTTCAATGCTTTATGTTTAAAACTAGGTGGACTTGGAGAAAATGCAATAAAATTTAAGTACATTATGGAATTATGAGGTAGTTAAGATAAAAAAACAAAAAAAGAGTTTCACATTAGCATTTGAGATTCTGTTCTCTGAGAGTGTGGGATATGAATAAGGTTGCCTTACTGGTGTTTGATTACAGAAAATTCTGACCAATGTTTTAAGAAGCCAGGCACACTATTTACAAAAGGTAAATGTGCATGGCTCAGTTAGCCTCCAGTTAGCCTGCAGTGTTAGGTAGATGCTGGACTTTGCTGCCTGCTTCCCAAAATATATATAACTCACCCAAGGAAAGACATATAAAAGAATTTTGAGAATTGTAAAGGATTACTTAAATTTTAATTATTCATCAATAATAACTTTCAGAGACAGAACACCCTTAGAAATCATGAGACCTAATTACGCAGTTGGCAGATAAGGTAATAAAAATCCAGAAAGCTTCAGCAACAGGTGCTAAGTCAAAATGATGTGACATAATAGCTTAGGCCTCCTGACTTGTTCTCCCAAGTCCAGCACTGCCTGGAAATTGGAAGTCTACAACTGACAGATGCTAGGATGTCAAGAGCATTTCACTACAAAATAGACCTGCTGCGTTGGGATCCAGGAATATGGTCTAACTCAGTATTTCCTAAAATATGGCTAGTGGAAGACCACAGAATACTAAGAATATTATATTAAAAAGGATTCTGTGGTCAAATATTTTAGAAAATAAAGTAAAACAAAGAATTGGGGGGGGGGTATGTGTAAACCTATAGTACCTTCAGGGGCCCTTAACATATGATGTGCGTTATTAGCTGCCAAGAGGAGACTCCAGTAGGTAGTATTCAAAATTTATTTGCTCATAAAATATTTTTATTCAATAGCATTCCTAAAGACCAGTGTGGGATGAAACACCCTTTGGCAGACACTTATCTGACTTTATCAGCATGTGAGTCCCTTGTGGTCTCAAACGTGGCTGCCCTAAAGAGATCTAATGCAATAACACCTCTTGTGCAATCTGTTTTTCTCCAGATGAACCCCCCTCAACACCACGGAGGACTTGAGAACCTTGTGACGTGCCTGAGGCACTCAAGCTTCCTAAAGTTCCCAAGCTGTTGCCTAAACCGCTAATAACTGAAAATACTAACAATTGATTATACTTTAGAAGCTTTTCTGTTTCTTTACATCATTTTACATATACTCTTTTAGGGCCTAAAATCTGACATCCATAATTGGCAATAGAAAGCATGTGGCTTCATATTCCTGAACAGGATTTTGTCAGTAACGCTGGTCTCAGGTGACAGTGGCATGTGTAATGGGACAAAGTGGCAAATCAATCAATCAGTCAATCAATCTATCTACCTATAGTGATATTATACGTTGACTGTGAATAAATTATATATTCTTAAAATACTTTTTTAGTTATACATGGACACAATATCTTTATTTTGTTTATTTATTTTTATGTGGTGCTGAGAATTGAACCCAGTGCAAGGTAAGTGCTCTGCCACTGAGCCACAACCCCAGCCCCACATTACATATTTTTTTCTTTTCTAATCATCAGAAAAACACTATGAAATAGATACAAGTATTATGCCCATTTCACAGATAAGGAAATTCAAGCACATTGAGACAGATAACTTGCCCAAGGTTACAAATGTAAATACTGGCCAAAATCTAAAAGTGGTGAGATTAGTCAAAAATGGATGATTCAGCAAAACAGTCCTTAGCAAGAAAAGCAAAGCAGGAGGCATCACAATACTAGACTTTAAATTCTACTACAGAGCCATAGTAACAAAAATAGCATGGAACTGTCACCAAAACAGACCTGTAAATCAATGGTAACAGAAGAGAAGACACAGAGACAAATCCACATAAATATGGTTATCTCATACTAGACAAAGGTGCCAAAAACATACATTGAAGAAAAGATAACCTCTTCAACAAATGGTGCTGGGAAAACTGGAAATCTATATGTAGCAGAATGAAATTTAACCCCTATCTCTCACCCTGAATGAAACACAATCAAAATAGATAAAAGACTTAGGCACTAGAACAAAGACCCTGCACCTAACAGAAGAAAAAGTAGGCCCAAGTCTCTACCATGTCAGCTTAGGAATTGACTTCCTTAACAAGACTCTGAAAGCACAAGAAGAAAATCAAGAATCAATAATTGAACAGAAAGGGAGCACCAGGATACCTAGGTGCCCTTCAACAGATGAACGCATAAAGAAACTGTGGTATATATACACAATAGAATATTACTCAGCCTTAAAGAAGAATGAAATTATGGTATTTGCTAGTAAATGGATGGAACTGGAGAATATTATGCTAAGTGAAATAAGCAAATCCCAAAGAACCAGAGGCCAAATGTTTTCTGATATGTGGATTCACAATAGGGGAGGGAGAAGAATAGAGGTATTTCGGACTAGACAGAGGGGAGTGAAGGGAGTGGAAAGGACATAGGGGTAGGAATGATAGTAGAATGAGTCAGACATAGTTATCCTATGTGCATATATGATTACAGGACCAGTGCAACTCTACATATGCACAACCAGAAGAATGAGAAGTTATACTCCATCTATGTACGATTTGTCAAAATGCATACTACTATCATAGTATAACTAATTAGAACAAATAAAAAAATAGTCATATATGGGAAGAGGATTAAGAACACATCCAAGATTGTGTCTTTATTCTTATTTCTTAATATGCTTTGGTCATGGAGTTAAAAATAAGGTTAATTATAGCTAAGTAAGTGATGATTTAATAATAAAGTACTAATATCATTAAAAATGGCTGACTCACAGAATGAGCATTAATGATAAAGAGATGAGGGAAGCTGCTAAAGACCATGAGGTTTACTCCACATGATACTGAGATTTTCAAGCAGTTTTTCTGTTACTGGGAGCTTCAACAGATCAGGTGCCATCTTCTGTGCCTCTGAATAGAAGCACAGTGACTGAGATCAGGGGTGGCAGCCAGACAGCTCTGGACTCAAACTGAACTCTAGCTTCACCCACTACTTTCCTGTGATGTCGAGTAGTTTCCTTCACTCATTTTGGAAGCAGAGTATGGTGTAATAAGAACACTTCATGGCACATGACGGTGGATGTGTGCACGGGAAGAGATAAAAACCTCCAGTGCCCAGCACCGGCTCTGGCTCTTAATAAATGATCAACACCTGGCTGCTATGCTTTTTATTGTGGCCATTACAAACTAACTTACAGAGCCCTCCAGTTGACACAACACTTTCCTGTGCTTTATTTCATTATGCCATTACAGGAACATTGCAAGATGAAGGACGAGGGAGGCAGGAAAGTCTACGTAAACATCACGGTGGCTTTGATCCTACTCATAATATATGGATAAAACTTTCTTGGATGTGAAAGCTGGAAGAAACCACTTAAATGAATAGCAGGATCCTTCCAAGAAATAATATACTTCCTTATGGAGTTATTTTCTCTATTATTCAGGCTCCCTCTTTCCCAAAGATCTGTTTGGAATCAAAGCCAGGTTTCACAGCCTGAAAATTAATACTATGCAGCCAGAAATAAATAATTTTGCAAAGAGAAATACCAGACCCACATAATTTTTACTCAGGGGGAAAAAAAAAACCTCCCTTTTTACCTTGCCAGAAAGCACAATGAACAAATATAAAAGCACAGCATTTATCCATTTCTGTGGTCTGTAAAAGAGAGCACCTCTTTTGATTCATGACTTAAGTCTCCCTTCCAGCAGTACCGCTCTGACCTGACAGCAAAAGCATCGCCATCGGTTTCTGATTGGCTGTGATGTTATCTGGTTTTCAGATTATCTACCTGCAGCTTCCATCTCCTTGGCAGGAGACTATGCCTCGCGCCACCAAGAGCAGGCCCCTAGTAGGAAGGAATTCAGGGTGCAGAAGTCGGTGACTGTCCAGCTCTGAGCTTATGGGGGAGGCTCTCACTGTCTACAGATGAGCTTCAGGGGAAACCTGGCTGCGTCCACGTGTTTCCAGACTTCCCTGATGTCCCAGATACACAAAAACAGCCTGAGAGTCAACCAACATTTTAAAATGTCTAACCAGATGTTTACTAGGTTGAGTACATGTCTCTGCTTGACCACAGAAATTGGAAGAGTGTGATTCTTATTATTTTATAGTATCTCCCTATGTATCCTCTGTCCTTAATTAGTAAAAGAAACAAAACTTAAAAATGTCTACTAAAAAAAAAAATGCCTTCCTTAAATTTCTGTCAGTATACTCACACATCCAATGTGGACACTTTTTATCTAAGGGTAGTCCCGATCATGTTTTTACTCAGTAAGCAAAATTTTTCCAGTTCCCAGGTAACTACAGACAGATTATGTCAAGGTAGAGAAAGGAAATAGTAAATCCTATAGGGTGGATTTCCTTCATACATTTTAGGGGTAAACTCAAAAAGTTATGTACCAAAAAGGCTCTATTTTAATTACTGGAAAGTTTGAGTATTTGAGCCCCCCCAAATTGTTCTAACTTTCCCCCCACAATATAGTGTCATTCTAAAGCTGGACTCCCCACAAAAATGGATTTATAAAGCTCATGAAAGTCACACTCAAAATATATCATGGAGTATGTAGAGAAAATGTAGATATACTTGGTCTGTTCTGCATCCAAGCCTCCTTCCTATTTGAGGGAAATTTCCATTGTGTGAGTTTCAGCGGGAGGAATTCATACAAAGACACACATTTGGAAATTTTCCCCAGCACCAAAGATAATGGAGGAAGCAAAGGACAAACAGGGGACTAGCCAGCAGGAACCTCAGCCTATTTTCTGTAGGCAGTGTCTCTCACATATTCTCAAAGTTCGTCTAAAGACTGTGTGGAGATTCTACAGTCTACTCAATACCTTTTCTTTTTTTTAAAAAAAAAATGTTTTAATTAGTTACACATGACAGCGCAATGACCTTGACATATCATACATTTGAATCAGATGGGAAATAATATCTCATTTTTCTGAGTGTACAGGTTGCAGAATCACATTGGTCATGCATTCACATATATACGCACAGTAATAATAATGTCTGCTTCATTCTACTGTCCTTCCTATCTCCCCAAACCCTACCCTCCCCTCCCATCACTTCTCTCTACCTAATCTAGGGTAATGCTATTCTTTTTTTTTTCTCACATCTTCATACGTGTATTTTGTATAACAATGAGGGTCTCCTTCCACCTTCCATGCAATTCCCTTTCTCCCTCCCTTTCTCTCCCACCCCTCTTCACTATGTAGAGGTAATCTTCTTCCCATGCTCTTCCTCTCAATACCTTTTCATCACATTCCTTTTGTTACTATTTTTTAGTTCAATGAGCCAGATATGGTTTCTGCTTGCTTGGCAACACAGATCCCTGACTGAAGCAGGTAGTGTCCTATTCATAATGGATATTTTTTTTAAAAAAAAGTTTGAAGTGTTAGTTATAACATAGTTAAGGACTCAACATAATTTTTTCATTTGCATGCTTTGCAGGTAGGGGGTGAAGTTCTTGGGCAGTGACTACTCTTTGCATGTGTGTTTAGATTAAAATTTTACAGCATTGATACATGAATAGTTTTCTCCCATATAGTCTCAATTTTTTAATCTTTCCCTTGTCACCTGCAATATTAAGGTGTTTAAATAAGGCTTAACCCTAGCCAGGTACGGTGGCGCACACCTGTAACCCCAGTGGCTCAGGAAGCTGAGAAGGAGGATCGTGAGTTTAAAGCCAGCCTCAGCAAAAGTGAGGTGCTAAGCAACTCAGTGAGACCCTGTCTCTAAATAAAATACAAAATAGGGCTGGGGATGTGGCTCAGTGGTCAAGTGCCCCTGAGTCCAATCCCCAGTACCACAACCCCCCCCAAAAAATCCCATTTTAACCCTTACAATGGTATGCATACTTGCTTTAGCTAAGACTCTTTGTAATAATTATAAGGCGAAACACTGCTCTTATCCCCTTCAAACTAACTTGCCAGGATGAGACCAACCATCACATTTCCAAAAGATAAAAATAAAGAATTAGATGGGCTCCACTGATTTGGGGTTATGAATAAAAAGTACTTCATAAGAGGTGACATCCAAAAAAGTCGCAGAGAGAATGCATACTAGCTGAAAATGAGAGACAGCCCTTTGGAAAACCACCTGAGGTTGGCTGACTTCCTAAGTTATCTTGGAACAGGCTCACAGTCCGAAAGCAGTCTGTTACATTTGGGGCAGCAGACTCAAGAAAGCTTAAGGTCTGCCCATTTTCTAATTCTGAATTTCCACTAAGTCTATGTTAAAACTTTAATGAAATATTCAGGACAGGTAAGTCTGCGGGACACATAAAATGTAATATTGCTGAATCTATAAACATACCCCAAGCATTAAAAAATGGGTTGTCTTAGGGGGAAATGTCAGGGAATTTTAATATTTCATAGGAAGTGATGGTTCTTAAAACATCTTAAGCGATAATAGCTGGAAAAATTTTAAAGTATGTAGTAATTCTTCTCAAAAACATAATCTTCTTTTATAGAGTAGACAAATCTGGTTGCCAGTAGAGGCTACTTAACAGCATTTCAATTCTGCAATCATGTCTGACTTGAGTGCTATGATGTAACATTTTCCACCACATATGTGATGGAAGCCTATGATGGATTGGGCTGTCTAACACACTTCCATAAACGGAATTACATATGGAATGGGCAAAGGGCAGGGAAGGCAGAAAAAGTAATTGTTTAGTGTAGAAGTCCATTCGATTTTTTACATTTTTATTTTTACAGATTTTTTTCACACTCTTGTATTATTCATACTTGAGTGAATTTATTCTCATTCATATTCCTTTTTTCATATCTCTTTCAATATTAAAATTGAAGGGCTGAGGCTCCAGCCCAGCATTAGAGTGCTTGCCTAGCATGTGTGAGGCGCTGCAGTGGACAGCCAGCACTGCACCAACAAACAAAAAAGGAACAGATTGAATATGCTACAAATTCTTAATAGTAGCTACCTCGGGTAAAGGAGGGGAAAGGAGGAATGAAAGGAATCTGAGAATTTTTATTTTATCTGTAAAGCTTTATTTCTTCTAAAAGGGGGAAGAAGACCAGAAGTGATCAGAAAGATTTCTTAAAATGTCCTTTGTTGTATGCCAGATTTTTAAAGTTATCCAAAAGCATTATCCTTAAGACTACTTTCTTAATCAAGAACAGAACCTTCCTAAATAACTGATCAGGAAAAATTCTGCCTGATTTTCCAGGAGCAAATCAAACTTATTATTTAAGCATGGGATTTATTTGGAGGCATTTCTCAGCGGTTGACTGCAAGAGATTAGACATATCTCACTAATGCCCATATATAAAAAGAACTTGTGGTAGGTGTGGTAGCGCACATCTGTAATCCCAGTGGCTCAGGAGGTCGAAGCAGGAGGATCACAGGTTTAAGGTCAGCTTTAGCAACTTAGCCGAGGCCCTAAGCAACTACCAAAATGCTGTCTCAAAATAAAATATTAAAAAAAAGGCTAGGGATGTGGCTCAGTGGTTAAGTGCCCCTGGGTTCAATCACTGGTACCAAACAAACATAAAGAACTTGATGTGTTAATGTCATGTCATCTGCTCTATATTCTTTTTTTATTTGTTCTTTTTAGTATACATGACAGTAGACTGTATTTTGACATATTATACATACATGGAGCATAACTTCCCATTCTTGTGGTTGTATGTGATGTGGAGTTACGATGGTCGTGTATTCATATATGAACACAGAAAAGTAATGTCCAATTCATCCTATCTTCTTTCCTATTCCCATTCCCCCTCCCTTCCCTTCATTCCCCTTTGTCTAATCTGCTGAACTTCTATTATTCCCTCCCCCAACCCCTTGTTGTATGTTAGCATCTGCATATTAGAGAACAGTTGAACTTCGGTTTTGGGGGATTGGCTTATTTCACTTAGCACTATTGTCTCCACATCCCTCCTTTTCCCAACAAAATTCATAAGTCATTCTTTTTTTATGCGTGAATAATATTCCTTTGTGTATATATACCACAATTTCTTTATCTATTCATCTGTTGAAGAGCACTTAGGTTGGTGCCATAGCTTACCCTATTGTGAACTGAGCTACTATAAACATTGGTATGTCTTCCCTGTATTCTCTTACCCAACAATTTTAATCTTTAGACTTCTTTCTTTCATAGAAAATGCAAACACAGAAGAAACAAAACACAGTTGTTTTTATAAACCTAGTAGAAGGCATGTGCTGAGATTGAGTTTTCCTTCCTGAGTAACTATGATATCCAATGCTAATTGATACTAATTCATACTGGATACTTTCTTGTATAGGATAAACTGCAATTAACCTTTGTTAGTAAGTAAATGAACCACAGAAAATTTGTGGCTGGTTGTTACATGCTGACTAATACAAAGTTTTAGATTAAACAGAATCTTCAGAGCACAGTTTCCTGTACAATAATTTGAAATACCTTTAAGTCACGATCTCAGAAACCTTTTTTTTTTCTTTCAGAGAATTTATCAGAGTAAAAAGTTTTAAATGCACTTATTTTAAATTTCTCCAAATGGATTGCTAGTACCATACATAAAAGACTGTAAGTATCTTGGGTCCAGTGGTTTCCCTAGTGCCTAGCACAGTAACCAGCAGATGACAGATTCTTTTTTTTTTTTAATACTTTTAGTTGTAGATGGCACAATACCTTTATTTTATTTATATAATTATTTATTCTTGTGGTTCTGAGGCTTGAACCCAGTGCCTCACACATGCTATGCAAGTATTCTACCACTGAGCCACATCACAGACCCAAATGATGGATTCTTAGTAAACATTTGCAAAATTAACAAATGTGTCACTTCAGTTTAATGTTAAATACCTTATAAATCTTTACACATAGTCAAATATGCTTAGGCAAAGAAATTCCAATGACAACAAAGTATAAAAATGCGCAATAACTTCACACAACACATGTAAGAGTTTCACATTTGAACATCCATATGACATATAAAATATGGATTTTTATACCCGGGATATAACCACTTCAATTTAGAGAACACTGTGAGAGCAGATTTCTTGATTTATCATAAAAAATAATTTTAAATAAACTCAGACAGTTCATGTAAACACTGTAGACTTTAAGTTACCCAACATTAAAGAAACAGGAGTTGTACAAATGATATTTTATTGAAGTTGTAAAGAATGCATATACTAAGTGAGGATCCTTACTTTCCTGCTGGTGATTTAATAAACGTTTCAGTCATATTTATGACTATTTCATTTCCCACATTTACTTTGTTGCCAGGATAAAACCTTAGGAGTTCATGCTTCAATAAGTCCAGACTCAAGAATCTTCTACACAAATGAATTTTAAGTTGGCATTCACTAAAGCCCTAAATTTTCTGGCTCAGCTGTCAGAGTGTAGAAACTGAGGCTTGCTCTATACTAAAGGTATCTGTCAGGAGCCACACCTTTGCCAATGAATATATATATATATATATTGACTATGGACTGGTGGTGAGTTTTCCTCTCTTATGTACTTTGAGTTTTGTATTTTCATGTTCTCTCATTTAAAATACTATTTTCTTTCTATTCTATTTAGAAATCATCTTATATTCAAGCAATGCACGCTTCTAAATAAAGTTAAAAACTCTGGTTTCCTGATTAATATGATTGTATACATAACATGAATTCCTGAAGGAATTTGTTATTCTACAAAAATAAAAAAGAGTACAATTATTTTACCTTACAATAGCAAAATATTAACAAACAATCACAAAGTACTTACATATACTGGGTACTGTTCTATCTGCTTTGTGAAAAATAACTTATTTACCCTTATGGTGAGGAAGGTATAATTATACCCAATGGGCGCAGAAGGAGACAGTGTAAAATGAACCAAGATAATAATAGAATAATATAATAATAGACTCCAATTTGTCTCTCAAAATTGCACAACTTTTTCTCTTAAGTGAAGACTGGTGGGGGGGACAATGTTCCACCTTCATAATTAAAAATGATTTAGGTGACAGGAAGTGTAAACATCAACATTAATGTCCACATGGAATATAAAGTACAAACAATTATGCACGTGTGTTCACATGGGTCTGTGTTCCCAGGGAATATACTTCATATATCAATGCACTCACCGATATCCAGATATATGGTCATTTTAAATTTTTAAATTTTTGAATAAGAAAAATATTGAGACTAACACTGTGTCTGGCACATAGTATAAGTTCAACAAATTTTTATTTTTGAAAATAAGTCAGTGCAAAATAAATTAATTTTTTATTTTTGCTAGTGGTAATAAATACATGGACAATAAAGAGCAAAATTTCTGCTTTACTGATTGCTGGTTTCTATGAAGACTATATAGGCTACTCATCAATTTCTTTTTTTTAATTTTTTTTTAAAGAGAGGGAGAGGAGAGAGAGAGAACTTCAATATTTATTTTTCAGTTTTTGGCGGACACAACATCTTTGTTTGTATGTGCTGCTGAGGATCAAACCCGGGCCGCACGCATGCCAGGCGAACGCGCTACTGCTTGAGCCACATCCCCAGCCCCATACTCATCAACTTCTTAACCACCAGTGATGCAGAAATCTTGAAATGCATTTTTTTTCCTTTCAAGTACAGAAGGCTTCTGAATTTGCTCTGATCTAATTTCACAATTGTTATCTAAGCCAAATCTCATAAACCTTCATCACATGTCATTTCTTCAAATACCTGAGGCCAGCACCTCAGTTTCAGAGAAAACAGAAACACAAGGTGAGCAAAGATAATTTTGTATTACAGATCTTGAAAACAGAAGGAAAAAATAATTTTCAGAAAGAGGCATGGACTTCTTTTATGAATTAAGATAGAGTACAGACAGACTGTACAAGTTTTAAAACTGTCCTTTAAAACTTTGAATAACCTTTGAAAAGGACAGTAAGTCATTTACTTTCCAAAGGATAACTGAAATTTTCTTGATAAGACATTGAATTTTTCTGCAATGCAATCAAGTGTTCTTAAAACCCTGTAAACTATTCTCCAGGCACTGATAGACCTTGAGATTCTGCAATTTACTGAGAACTAAAGCAGGTTATTGGCAAAGGCACCACTGGCATGTTTCCTTGCAGAATGGGGTGGTTACAGAGCACAGGGAGTAATTGCATTTCATCCGCACAGGAACTAGAAGCAACCAAGACCTCCAGGGCTACCCCATCATTAATGCTACCACAGCCCAGTACAAGCCAGGAGCCCGACGGCTTTGGCACAATGCTATCATTTACTGGATAGACAATCCTTCTTACTCTTTAATAACATTAAGTTTATTCTTCCATAACTGCTCCAAGGGCTGAAGAGGGCACTCTCTAACGTAAAGAATAGGGAGAAAAATAAAACAAAAGCAATCGCAACAAACCAAGAAAAAGTCCACCCTAATGAAGAAAGGAAAAATGCCACCAAATTTAAAAGTGCAAAACCAGTCATATTTTTAACCAGAACCAAAAATATTTAAATATTTATATTATATAGAGGGAATTAATGAGAGATTTTTTAAAGATGCTTTTTTGAGCTATTTTCTCTTTCACAACTCCCTCTAATAAATAGCATAATCACTTTTGTGATTTTGATTGATGACCTACAAGTTCTCTTCAATTTATTACACTATAATTTGAAAAGTTTCTCTTCTTCTAGAATCAAAAGATATTGAGATTCATGCCTTAAAAAGTTATGTTTTCCCTCCATCTCACTAAGTTAGAAATGCTTAAATTCAGCTGCATTCATTTAGTGAAAGCAGTGTTAATGTATGATGTTCATTCTGTTGGCTTTCTCCTTGAAAAATGCTTTTGTTGGCTTCCTCTCAGTAGATCTGGTAAACTCCTCATTTCTTCCCTGATATAGAATACCCTCCTTGAGTGAATGTACCCCCTACGTTTCTGACCTTAGTCCCTAAGTGTGGACAATGAGCATCAGGGATGTTGTGGAGTGTCAGTGGCACAGTGCCTGACAAGTGATCACCCAGCGTCCCTAAAATATTGCTTGCACAATGACTGTTTGCTATTAAAAGACATGTGAAGAGCTGAGCACATGCCTGTAATCCCAGTAGCTCAGGAGGCTGAGGCAGGAGGATCGTGAGTTCAAAATCAGCCTCAGCAAATGTGAGGTGCTGAGCAACTCAGTGAGACCCTGTCTCTAAATAAAATACAGAATAGGGTTAGGGATGTGGCTCAGTGATTGAGTACCCCTGAGTTCAATCCCCAGTACCCAGCCTCCTCACCCCCCAAAAAAGACATGGAGAAACAAGAAAGTGTGACCACAGCACACAGGAGAAAAGCAAGCAGTAGATATGGCTTCTGTGGCAACCCAGAGGACCAGGCTTAACAGACACACACTTTTTTTTATTGTTCTTATTAGTTATACATGATAGTAGAATGTATTTTGATATATTATACTTATATGGAGTATAACTTCTCATTCTTCTAGTTGTACATGATGCAGAATTACATTGGTCATGTAATCATATATGCACATTGGAAAGTAATGTCCGATTCATTCTACTACCCATTCCCCCTCCCTTCCCTTCATTCCCCTTTGACAGATACAGATTTCACAGCAGCCTCATGAATATGTACCAAACTAAAGGAAATCTGCTGAGAAAGCAAGTATGTGACAATGTTTAATCAAAGTGAGGATACTATCAATAATTATAAGAAATTATTTCTTAAAAAGTAGAAATTCTGAAGTTACCAAATACAATAACAGAAAAAAAAATTCACTAAGAGTAGATTTGACAAAAGAGAGAATCACTGAATTTCTTTGTGATAGATCAATGGAGATTATGACATTTGGGGAGCAGAACAAAAAAGTAAGAGAAAAGAATAAGGAAAAGTGAACAAAGTCTCAGAGAAATGTGGGCTACCATTAAGTACACCAAATATACATAGTGGAATGACCAGAAGGAGAGGGGGAAAGAGAGCCAGAAAAAAAATACTCAAAGAAATAACAGCAGAAAACTTTCCAAATTTGATGAAGCACACTATTAATCTATACCTCCAAGAAATTCAACAAACCAAGAAGTACAAATGTAAAGAGATCCATGCCTAGACATATCCTAGTAAGAATGTCAAAAAACAAGAAAGAACCTTTACAGCGGCTACAGGAAAATAATTCCTCACATACATAAGAACCCCAATACATTTAGCAGCTGACTTATCAGAAAATCTGAGGACAGAAGACCTTAAGACAGTGAAAATATATAAACAACAACAACAACAACAAAACCCAAGCTAAACCCAAAGCAAGTAGGAATAAGGAAATAAAGAAGATTGGAGCAGAAATTAGTGAATCAATAAATAGAAAAATAAGAGAAAAAACAGTGAAACCAAAGTTAGTTTTTTGACAGATAAAAACTGGCAAACCTTTAGGGGAACTGACCAAGACAGAGAGAGCACTCAACTTGCTGACATCAGAAGTGAAAGAGGGGATGTCATTAATGATTTTGTTGAAATAAAAATGATCATAAGTAACTATGAACATGAACAACAGCACAGCAATAAGTTAGAGGAAAAGAAAAAAAAACATTTAACAAAATCCAACACCTTTCATAGTAAAAATATTTTAAACCTAGGAATAGAAAGGAATTTCCTCAACTTGATGAAGGGCATTTCCAAAAAAGAAATCACACAGAAAATATCATAGGTAATGGCGAAAGATTGGATCCTTTCTCCCTAAGATCAGGAAAAGGAGAACATATCTATTCTTGCCAGTTTTTATTCAACATTATCATGGAGGCTTTTTAAGTAGGATAATGAAGCAAAAAAGGGAACACATTCATACTAGAATGAAAGAAATAAAACTATGTAGATGACCTGATTTTATGTTTTATATAGAGAGATAGATATCCTTGGACTACTATGAATTAATACACATAATATGTGTCTATGCCCTCGCAATAAATGACTAAAGATTAAATTCAGAACACAATTCTATTTACCACAGTATGAAAAAGAGTAAAATATTCAGAAATACTTTGACAAAAGAAGTACAAAATGTATACTTTGAAGTGTAAAAATCACCGCTGAAAAGAATGTAAATGTAAATAAATGAGAAGACAGTCACTGAAAGAAAGAAACAGAAAAAGCACAAATGAAACAGTCATTTAAGACCATGGACTATTCTTTCCACAAATGCGAGTGAGTGGGGAAGGAGGACTCTTGCTCTAGGTATGCTGACTGCGAAATGGATGCTCGGGAGTTCCAGGACAGCTTAATGACCCATCAACACCTGGAATGCCAAGCACTAGTTCTCCATATGTGCCATATGTGCACCATGGATTACTTAACACATGATAACACGGAACTGTGAATGAGTGCACTCAAGAAACCCCAGATCCTCAGAGATTTGTGGACCACACTTCCTTGGACTACTATGAATTAATTGCCAGCTCAGTTTCCTAGACCTGGTCTGGTAGTCCCCATCAGTTTAATTCCAAATGAATGAGGGGTAAAATGACAGGGACAACAGTCCATTCTGAACTTCTACACAGAATTTAGATAATTACAAAGTGGAATTTGCTTTAGTGTCATTCCAGCAGACAACAGTGTAGTGTGACCCGTCCAGAACAAATTGATAAAACGAAGAGATTACTGCTATCTCAGGGCAGGGATGAATCATAATGCAGTCATCTCAGTTTCTGTTCATTATGACAAATTTTGAGCAGTAAAGTATCCAAAAAAAAATTCTTTTATTTCAGACTGGTGTCTTTGGGCTAAAGAGAGGGTTGGATCCATATTTCAAAATTCTTTGCAGTAATTAACAATCTCCAAATAGCATTTAATTGAATCATGGGATGAACTTGCTTCATAATTTTAGTAATTAAATGATAAATAATTTATTAGGCAATCATATCATGAAAGGCACCAGAGTCTTTATGTTATAGTATACATTGTGAAATAACTTCCAATTTAGAGCCCCTTATCCTTGGGCTGTCCTTCCCTTCTCTGGCACCCATCTGGCACTAAGAAGATGAAAAGAAGAAGAAGAGAGAAGGGAGAAGAGGGAAGCGGGAAGGGAAGGAGGAGGAGGAGGAGAAAGAGAGGGAGGGAGGGAGGAAGAAGGAAGGGACAGAGGGAGAAAGGAAGAGAAAAAGAGGGAGGCAGGCAGCCCCTTTGTGCTGAGGGACACTATGGGAAGTCAGAGGGAAGCAAAATAGGCCTGGCACAGATACTTTAGTGTGGATGCAGAGGGTAGGGCTTATCTGCCTCCCAAGGGGTCTCTGAAAAGCATCACCTCACAAACTCAAACCAATATGGAGGTAACTCCATCAAAGGGATTCTTGCATCGCTCACAGGGACCTGGAAGTTACTGGAGAGTCTGGTTAGGACTGTTATCAAATCCTATATATTCTCTTCATCATATTAATAGAAAAAGAAGTAAAGAACCTCTTAAATATCTTAACAAAGAGTGACAGTTTTAACTAATGAACAGAAGACTTTCCACTGGGATTCCCCCAAGTAACTCCCTTACTCTCTCAACTCCTCCATTATGAGCTCAGCTGTTCTATGTTACCTGTCCTGGCTCTAGGATTTTCCCTCAAGTGCTATGTGTCTGAAAAATGATGCGTGGTGTTCCCCAGCACCAGCCATGCCCTCCAAACTGTCCTTTTTTCCAACTGTTCTTCAGACACCATCTCTACCTGACTCAACCACAGGAAGGATCAAAATCCTCTACCCTCACTCAAACTACACTTATTTAATTTTGCAAAGTCATAAACAATGAGAAATAAATAATTCTATAGTAAGAAATAAATTAAAAAAAACCAAAAATTATCTTAAAAAAGAGAAAGTATGGCTGGATGTAGTGGCACACATCTGTAATCCCAGCAGCTCCGGAGACAGGAGCAGGAGGATCATAATTCAAAGCCAGCCTCAGTGACTTAGAAGATCCTAAGTAACTTAGCAATACCTTCTCTCAAAATACAAAATAAAAAGGGCTGGGCATGTGGCTCAGTGGTTAAGCGGCCTTGTGTTCAATTCCCAGTACCAAAAGAAAAAAAAAGTAAAGTATTACAAAGTATAATATGAAAAATACAAGTCTGAAATGGTATATTCCTTTATATATCTTACTACAATGTACACACTACAATCTTAGACTACTCTACAAATCTATAATGAAATTATTGAAGAAGATATGGGGCTTAATTTTAGCAAGATATGATGTCATAAATTTGCTTCAAACAAGCAGGATTCCCCTTTTTAAAAACTAGATAAAATTTTCCACTTTCTACATAAGATTTATAAAGCATATTTGGATGATTTCTTATTTTACCACCACATAGTAACCAAGCCAGGATTGGAAGCCATCATAAACATTGTTGGCTCAATTTTGAGTATGTACTCCTCCTGATTGAGGTCATTGAAATTTAAAAATAGGAGATAGGGAGAAAACTTTAAGACAAAGACGACTTTTTTCAAATCCAATTTTGTCATACCAGAGAGAAGCAAAAAACTATTCTAATAGCAGAATTTTAAGACATTATCAATCTATTCAAGATAATCCAGGAGTAAATTTTATCCAGTGTAATTCCATTTGGGGATCTAATGAGAAAATTGATTCTTAGATAAAGTCTTGGAGATATTTTTATAAATGATGTCTTAAACTTACCCAATTATAAGAACATCCTGGGATATTTTGGAAGGACCTCATGCTAGGCCAGTATTTTACAAACTTACTTAACTTTATAGTGAAATTTACTTAAAAGGCTTTAAAAGTGCTGATGGATGGGTAGGCTTAGGTCCCAGTGCTCCAGAAATTCTTATGATTGGTCTGGAATGTACACTGAGCTTTACGTTTTTTTTTGTTTTTTTTTTTTAATCTCCCTGGTGGTGATCACATGTAACCAAGGTTGGAAAATCATTGCATTTGAGCACTAGATCTCTAGGACTCAGGTATAGGTATCAATATTTTTTTACCAAAAAGAAAGAAAGATAGAAATTATGACTCTTATGACCAAGAAAGATGAATAACCACTCACATAGCCCAAGGTCTTCATTTTTAAGGCAAAAAATTACTTAAGAGTTGACTTGCTCAGGAACATAGTAATCTGTTAAATTCTAATTAAAGTCCCTTGTATGGCATTCAGAACTTAATTTTTTTAAAAGATGAAAACAATCTTGTTCAAGATTGGAATGTGCCTTGCATGCTATTTCTAAATCAGATGAAGACATTTACAAACATGCAGCTTTGCCCATATGGAAGAAGTTTGCATGCATTAAACCATGACATTAAGTATGGTCATGGGAAACATAGTTTTTAATCCACAGAAGATGAGGCACCCATAGAATTAGTGTTTCTTGGTCCAATGATGTGCACTTAATAAACTACCATAATCTTATTTGTAAATATCAGCTATAGGATCACAAATTATATCATACTCTATTAGAAGTAATTTCACCTGGATTTCTGTGTGACTTTATAGATAATTATCCAAGTCAAAAATTTCAAATGTAATATTGAGTTCCTGGAGAATGCAATAAATAGAAACTATATCACAGACTTTTCCATTCTCACAGTTAAGAGGAACACACCAGCAACAACAAGCTAAAAATGACAAAATATTTACTGTCAGCACCTACAGAAGGAAACATAGTACTTTCATAACAGTTGAAAAACAGTAGCCAAGAAATGAACAGAATACAGCATCACAAACCCTCAAATCATACAGGAAATGAATGACTTATTCAGAATCCTGAGAAATATCATTAATCCTCCCTGCAAAGCTGAGTTTGACTTTAGCTTATGAAATGAGGAAAGTCTTGTGGTGAACAAGTCCCTGCCTACCAACACAGCATCTCATCAGAAGCAAAACCCCAGAAAGTCCCCGCCATTGTGATCTCTACCAGATGGAGGAAGTCAGACAGTGAAGACAGACCGATCATCACCACAGAGGGTCAATTATCCCCAGCATTAAACAGGAGAAGAGGACAAACAAGGAACATAAGGAAAGAGTATTCTCAGGGAGCAGGAAGCTGGGCTGAAGCCCCTTAAAACCACAATGGGGAAGAGGCACTCATCCTGGGGGATGATGGGGCAAATGGGAGAAACTAAACAGGCACAATTTTCTGACAACAGAGTTGTTACCACTGCACCTTAAAATGGGAGGGATCATCAAAATTCACGAATCTTTTCATTGAAAAGAGAATATCTCCATGACAAGATGGAATCATCCTCCCACAGGGAAGGCAAAAGAAAGGAAGTTCAAAGCTTAGTTTCCATCATGAATGCTGCCCAAACCTTAGTTGAGGTCTGTCATTCCTTTTGCAAACTCAGAATATGAACTATCTGAAATATCTGGGTCTCAAACAGGAGCTAGGAAGGAAAATGATGCTTAGGCAAAATCTGAATGGAGAAAGAGAGATTCAACTACACCTCATTAGTGCAAATAGAAGTGTGGGACAGGGCTGCCTATTTAAAGCAAACAGAAGTCAAAGAGGACTGAAATAGGAACTATGTAACATAATGATGTAACTGCTTTATCCTAAGAAACAAAGTCCACCATAAAGAAAAAAAAAGAAAAAAATAATCAGGAAACAAAGGAAATGCACCATTTTTTTTTACATCACAGAAGTATTTACTGAGAACTACATAAGAAAATTAATTTACAATAAAAGGGCTCAACAAAACCACAGTGAAAAAACAAAGGAGTGAAATAAAATAGAAACTTTTAGGTTAAGGAAAAAAACTGAAAACAAAACACCTCTCATAATTATAAAATCAGTACATGAATTAGAAAAACACAAGAGAACAGACATACCTAAGAAAGAATTATTGACAAAGATCAAAACAATTATAGAGAAGATATCAAATAAGTCTAATAACAACAACAACAAAAGTCAAGGTACTTGATGTGGAGGACCTATATAGAAAGCGGAAAAAGTACTCAATAATAGAATAGAAGAAAACATCTGTAAGTTTAGAAAGAAAACTATCATTTTAGATAAAATGATGACATCATTTTCAATAAAACGTGTAATGAAAAAATGATTTACATAATTATCAAGCTAAAATTGTTCAGGCACCCAGGAAAATTGACTTGGGAGAACTAAAAATCAGTATAAATTCAGACTTCATAGCATAAAATATCAAGAAATAATTGGATTATACCAATCATGGAAATATGAATGGGAAAAAATGTAAATCCACTAAACTAAACCTATCTCACTTGGAATTCATGTATGTCAAAATTCTCCACAATAAGAAAGAACTCACAAGCAAATCCTAGAAAAACTACTTGATGATAAAATCTAATCAACCAAGGATGTGGGTGGAAAAAAAAGCAATAATAATGAATAAAATACTTAACTCCCTTCACGATGGTGAGGTAACAGAAATTGCCTACTCATGTGTTGATAAATCAAGAAGTAGTGTGGCCTACATATATTCATTAGATCTTACAGTTTTAAATCAAAATAATAAGCTTAGAAAGAAGTTTGTGTAATATTGAAAGTGAGTCTAAAATAAAATATTTTTACAAATTTGCACTAATTTTATAAAGACAGAAGCTCCCAGTAAAGAAAAATATTTGGTCAGAAAATTTCACTTTCCTATCTGATGTAACACTTTGTTCAACATATTTTAGTTTTTGACTCTTCAAGAGCAAGTGCCTGGTATGACAGGAACTAATAAAAATATATTCCTATGATTTTTCTAGTCATCTTTCCTGGCTCCCTGGCCATCCGTCCCTTGACAAACTTACACTGATTACACAGACAATGAACAGTGACATTGCTTTCTCAAGTCCCCAAATAAAAGTCCCCCAAAGAATGGGCCCAATGAATCAGGAAATTGCTTTTCCCTAGTTGCAAGTGAATATGGATCAAATTTGAGCACATCAAGAAAGCATAAAGGAGTACTGTATTTTTCTAGGGAAGAACTGATTGTATTATATTTATTATAATATTAATATACTTCTTCAGAGATTTATAATTTCCATTCCCCTAAGACTCTTCCACTTAACCTACCACACATTAAATATTTCTTCCAGGGAGTTAAGCACTGGAGTTCGTTTCATATTAGTGTGCAGCCATCAACTATTTCTATCAATGTTAGCTTCAGATAATACACATACATTATTATTATTATTATTATTATTATTATTATTATTATTATTATTATTATTAATCACTGGGGATTGAAATCAGGGTCACTTTACCACCAAGTCACATCCACAGTCCTTTTAATTTTTTACTTTGAGAAACGGTCTTGCTAAGTTGCTTAGGGCCTCACTAAATTGCTGAGGATAGCCTCCAACTTGTGATTCTCCTGCTTCAGCCTCCTCAGTCTCTGGGATTACCAGTGTGCTTTACCCTGCTTAGCCAGCATGCAATGTTTTTGTTGTTGTTGATGATGTTGTTTTGTTTTCTTGAACAGATAAAAACATAGTCAGGGGCAGTAATCTGAAAACCTAAATCAACTTTCACAAAAAGTGGGGGAAAATTCATTATTCAATTTTTAAGAGCTCTACTGAGGTACAATTGTCATACAATAAAGTGCACATAATTAATGTATATGGCATTTTTGTATATTTATAAACCCATTAAACCATCACTACAACCTAAATAAAGAACATTCATCACCCCCAAAAGTATCCAATTGACACTTTGTAACTGCTCTATGCTGCCTGTCCATACTTTTCCACCCCTACACAACCACTGATTCACCAGTCCTCATAATATAGTAGTTTGAGTTATATAGAATTTTACAAAATTGAAATCATAATACATGTATTCTTTTTATCTACTTTTTTCATTCAGCACAAATATTTTGAGGTCTTCCATACTGCATGCAATTATTATTGCATGAATATTTCATTACTTTTTATGAGCAAGAAGTATTCCATTTGTATGAACATCTGATTTGTCTATCCATCTGCCTTCTGATAGACATTTGGGTTGATAGTTTAAAGCTATTACCAATAAAGATGCCAAGAACACTTGAGCACAAGCTCTTGTACAAACAAATGCTTTCATAAAGCAATAACTAGACAAATAATTAGCAGTGTAATGATTTAGCTTTTTTTAAGAAACAGAGAAAACTGTTTTTTAAAGTGGTTATATTATTCACATTCTTACCAGAAATGTCCGTTGTCATTGTGTTGGTATCACATGGTGATTTTAATTTGCATTTTTTTTGTAATGCCTAATGATGTTGAACACATTTTTATGCACTTATTTGCCATTTATCTATCTTCTTTGGTGAAGTGTTTGTATAAATCTGTGCCTGTTTTTAACTGGGTGGTGTGTTTTTAATTACTGATTTTTGATATTTCTTTATATACTAAATACAAATCCTAAATCAGATGTATATATTGCAAACATTTTCACAAGTTCATTGCTCGACTTTTTTTTTTCCAGTGCTGGGGTTCAAACCCAGGCCTTCATACAAACAAGGCAAGCACTTTACCAATGAGGTACATGCCTAGTCTTTTAGTCTCTTAGCAATACCTTTCAAAGACCAGATATTTTTCATTTTGATAAAATACAGTTTATCAATATTTTAATGTGGTCATGTTTTTGGTATAATATGTAATGATCTGTGTCTAAACCAAGATCATAAAGATCTTCTGAATTAGCCACAGATCATTATATAATTCATTGAATTACCTTTATGCATCTATTGGCAATTGGTGGTTGATATATATATATATATGGGGTTGCTTTCTGGGCTCTATATTTACTTGTCTATCTTTATGCCAAAACTCTCGGGGTTACTAAAGCTTGATAATAAGTCTTTAAATCAGGTAGTGTAAATCCTTCAATTTTGTTCTTTTTCAAATCACTTTGGCTACTCTAGATACTCTAAATTTTCATTTTACATCAATTTCTCCAAAACTTTGCTGTGATTTTGTTAAGGAGCATGGTGAGTCAATATGGGAAGAATAGGCAAAATTGAGGCTTCCAACCATTGTACAAAATACATATCTCCATTTATTAGGTTTTCTTCATTTTGCTCAGCAAAATTCTGTAGTTTTCAGCCAGGCATGGTGGCACACACCTGTAATCCCAGCAGCTCAGGAGGCTGAGGCAAGAGGATCGAGAGTTCAAAGCCAGCCTCAGCAAAAGTGAGGCACTGAGCAATTCAGTGAGACCCTGTCTCTAAATAAAATACAAAAGATAGGGCTGGGGATGTGTCTCAGTGGTCGAGTGCTCCTGAGTTCAATCCCTGACACCAAAAAAAAAAAAAAAGTAGTTTTCAGCACATGGGCCTTGCTTATCTTTTGTCAGAATGATCCCCAAGAATTTCACAATTCTTAGACTGATCACTGCTATTTAGAAACACAACAGATATCCTGCACTGCACTTGTATTTTACCACCCAGTCAAATCAACTTATTTGTTCTAATTATTTTACAAAGACCATCATATTTCCTACATATAAAAAAATGTCAGCTGCAAGTAAGACAGTTTCACTTCTTTCTTTCCAATATGTTTTTACTCTTATTTCTTTTTGTCATCTTATTGCCTAGTTAGATGCAGAGTGCAATGTTCAATAACAGTGATGAGTGACTATATTAAGGAGATAGCAATCTGATATTAAGGACTAAGCAATCAGCTTTCATCATGGAGAGTGATGTTGGTTACAGGTCTTTCAGAAATGCTCTTTTGTCATGCTGAGAAAGTTTTCCTTTATTCCCTAGTTTGTTGACTGAATAATAGATTTTCATATTTTGTCAAATGCTTTTTCTGTATCGATTTGAATGATCACTTAATTATTTTAATTTGATATAATTCAAAATTACACTGATTTTTTAATGTTATGGGACAAACCACAATAAGTTAAAATGTATTATGATTTTTTGTTTGGGTTTTCTTTGGGGAGATACTGGTGATTGAACTCAGGGGTACTCCACCACTGAGCCACAACACCAGCCATATTTTGTATTTTATTTAGAGACAGGGTCTCACTGAGTTGCTTAGTGCCACACTTTTACTGAGTCTGGCTTTGAATTCTTGATCCACCTGCCTCAGCCTCCCAAGCCACTGGAATTAGAGGCATGCGCCACTGAGCCTAGCCGTATTATGATTCTAACATGGTTGATTCATTTTGATAAAATTTTGTTGAAAAATGTTGCATCGTGAGCATTATTTGCATTTTTTCTTGAAATGTCTTTCTGGTTTTTGGTATCAAGGTCACTTGGTCTTATAGAATGAGTTGATAAGTTTTAACTTCTTTCCAATTTTCTAGAAAAGTTTCCAAAGAATTGGTCAAACAGGTCAAGTAGATCTGTTTCTACAACTTTACTGACTTTTTGTCTACTTCTATGAATTCTTAAGGATAGGGTCCCGAAATATCCATAATTGTGATTGGTCTATTCCTCCTTGTAGCTTGATTTTTACTCTATGCATTTTGAAGCTATATTTAAGTTAAGTGAATAGTCAGAATTGTTGCATCTGCTTTATCATAATAAAATGACCTTCTTTATGCCAGATTTTATTCACTACTCTGAAGTCTACTCTGTTATTAATCTGGCCACTCCATCCTCCTTTTAATTAGAATTAGGCAGTTATTTCTCTTTTCCACCTTTTAATTTTAATCTAACAGTGTATTTCAATTACAACTGATATATTATAGGCAGCACACAACTGGATCTTGCTTTTTTATCCTATTTAACAAACTATGCCTTTTCATTAGAATGTTGAGACCATTTATCTTTGATGTCATCACTAGGGCTAGGCTGAAATCTACAATTTCTATTTATTTTCTTATTATATATTACTAGTTCTCTTTATATTCTTTTGCTGCCCTTTTTCAAATTGTTATTTCATTTTATCACATTTTGTTGGCTTTTAGTTATAATTCTGTATTTTTGGGGGGTTGCTCTAGAATTTGGTATACATGCCTTCCACTTACCAGAGTCAATCTTCAGGTAATGATACTATTTGACAAACAGTGTAAGAATCTTCAGCATTTGTGCTATTTTTAAATTCTATTTTATCACCATATCTTTTACACACCCTATATGACACTGTATTTTCTTTATTTTTATTTTTTTATTAAATTATTTATTCTAATTTGTTCAAACCAATGCGTCACAAATTATGTGATTCTCCAGTTTGGTGTGAAGAAAAAATAGTATTCGGACTTGTGTACACTCAGAGGACTGGTCCTTCTAGTTCTTTTGGGTAGTTTCTTCCTCAGCCTCATATAGGTTCCTCACACGCAAGTGCAGAGTTCTGCAGATAACTTGAGGGAGACCCTCTGTGTATTATACCTGGTTCTCTACCTACTCCTGACTGCTCTCGAGAATTCTTCCCTGAGATCTTTAGCCACCACGTTCTCCCAAGAGCCTCAACTCCAACTTCTCAACTTGGGAGAGCTGTTAAACTGTGTCTGGGTTCTCACTATAGTGGGACCTGGAAAACTCTCCAGCAGCAAGCTGTAAAAGCGAAATAGTTCAAATCATTGGTCTCCTTCCTCTCAGGGATTACTCTCCTTTGTTGCTTGGTGTCCAATATATTAAAAACTATTATCCCATGGCTTGTGAGGCTGAGGCAAAAGAATGCCAAGTTCAAAGCCAACCTCAGCAAATGAGTGAGGCCATAAGAAACTTAATGAGATCCTGTCTTAAAATAAAAAGTTAGTCAAATGGGCTGGAGATGTGGCTCAGTGCTTAAGCACCCCTGGGTTCAATCCCCAGTACCAAACACAACAAGACAAAAAACCTGTTGCTTCATATATTTTGTCCTATTTTTCTGTCTTTTCAGGCAAGAGAGTTAATCTGGTTTTTGTGAGTCTAACTTAACTGGAAATGGAAATGACAATTTTGTTTTAAATATTATTAGTTTTGAATAAATATTTCAAATCACATATCAAAACAAATTCTAGATGTATGAATGTGGGGGATTAATCTGAAATTTACATAATAAAAAGATTTATCTATGCAAGCTAACAACAGAATTCAAAACAAGCAAGTCAGCCTTTTCCTTCAGTTATTCTTATTTATACTGAACAACTGGCAAAATGTTGTTTGAAACAAAGTAAATACATTATTTTGCTGTATTGTTTCATTTGGGATTGTGGTTAAGTATATGATTCTGAGGATATACCTCCTGTGTTCAAATCCTAGTGTCTTCATTTGTTAGCTGAATGCTTAACTTCCTTATTGCCCAAATTTCTTATTTGTAATGTGATATTTTTAAAAAATGCTACCATTGGTTTGGTATAAGAATTCATTTGAAGCATTCATCATAGTAAATACTCACTGTTATTTGTCAATATTGCATAGTTTTCCATTTTTTGCATTTATGCTAATAATCGAATTTACTCACATATAAATTATAATCTCATTGAATACATCATACAAACTTAATATGCACTGTTAAGCTCCAGTGACATAAATGAATTCCCTGAAGTGGCCTCTCTACCTTCAGCTTTCCATTCTGTCTTGTCAATCCCAATTAACCCCTGTAGACAACTATTTTGAAGTCCAGAAGTCATTCACAGTACCTCTCCCCAATGCAGACTGAAGAGAGGGCAACCTCTTGATTATGACGTTCTAGACTTTTGTACGTGAAGGTCCAAGTTTATTTTTCCAGCTTTGTCCTCTACTCTTCCTTCTCAGTAACTGTGCATTATGGCCATACCTGATGAATAGGCTGCATGAACACTCAAGGACCTTTACTATTATTGCACCATTTTTAATCTTGATTCTTCTCAATGGAGTCCCTACGTGCACCATCTGTATGTATGGCATGGCTTCCATGGCATGGCACCAAGTGGAGTACAGGATGCACAAAGGCAATCGCTCTCTCATGGAGTTCCCAGCCAAATATACAAGCAGTCATATCACAAAGATGAAGAGAGATGTTCTAAAGGAATGGAATACATGATGGAGAAAATAAGAGGGGAGTATGCCTAACTTGTGCCAGATGAGTAGGGGTGGGGTGGGGAGGGCTTCACAGAAGAACTTTATCTCTGAATTGTTCAAAGACCCCTCTGACTACTTCTTCTATTAGGTCTAGCAATAGGCAAGTCTTGTGTGAAATTTACTTTACAAATACAGTTACACAGTAACAATGCTAAGAACCATACCTTGTGCATCAGGAAGGGGCTAAGACACATCAGAGAGGCCAGTTAAATGGGAACTACTGAGAGGATAAAAACGTCAGAACAGGACGAGCAGATTCTAGTAATTTAACTGCATAACAAGTAAGGTAGTGAAAATGATAGATGATAATTTTTGGTAAACCCATATTGCTCCCAAAAACTCCACAAAAGTGAAAACAATAAAACTGACATCGTTTACAACTCATGAACCCTGAACTGAAATAGTCCCAGTGATCCTGAGATAATCTCTCCCCCACCCACCAAGATAATTTTATCTAACACAGCATATTATTTCCTGAATTTATTTATTTTTTATGATTTTGACTTACCTTTTACTGAGCATTTCACCCTGTTCCAGATGCTGGGAAAGCACTTTATTTCTCATTTATTTCTCATATTGGAAATGGAAGCTCCTCTTAAAATATCCAATTTAGTCCAAGTCCCTCAACTCTTAACCAAAACAACTTTAGGAGAAAAGACACAAGATTTGAAACATGGTGGATGACACGGAACAGCAAAAAACTACTAATACCATAGAGGGGCCCCTGGATCACATGAGGCTCAGTTTCAATAAGGAAATCTACATGAAGATGAGAAATGAACAAGAGCTTTGAGGAAGATCACTGCTTATGATCAGCACTTAAATATAATATGGAGAGATGTGGAAGAAACTCTGCTACTACAGAAATTAAAGAAGAGATGAAAAGATAAAATCCGATGCTCTTTGTCCAGGATAATGGTATTGCACTAGCTTCCCTTCCACTGAGAATTGGCCAAAACAAAATAGAAAACAGAAGACTGTACAATTTACTCTTTACAGCATCCAAGACATTCAAAAGGGAAGCTTGCATTTATTTTGATATTAAGAAATGACCCAAGGAATCTTTCACTTCTGAAACGAGTTGATTTGCAAATAACTTAGAACTTCTTAAGCTATGTGCATTTTAGTTTTATACAACCCTTCCAGTCATCATGATCATGAAGGAAAAAAAATAGTAACAGCTTTCGACTTTGCTTCTATGACTCAGTTCACAAAAACCTTCTTTCTTACATTTTTGAATATTTGATTTTGAACAGCCAACCATCACATCTATCCTTTTGATAAATGGGAAGTGCTGTTCCAAAGACATTAGCATCACCAGTCCTCACTTACTGGGCGAAAGGCACAGCACTATTATTATTTAATTCTCATTAAAGTTATTCAAAGTTTAACATAACATATATTATCTGTGTACAAATTAGGTGTTAGAGAGGGTAACATGATTTCAAGATCACATGGATCTTAATATTAAGCTCTGATTTTGACTATATATCATGTTTCTAAACCACAACAAATAACACTTAGTGGAAGCCTATCCTGTGGCAGGCACACTGCTTATTATGTGTCGGGTGCTAAACACATTACTGCTTGTGACCCTCTCAGTGACCTATGAGGTGATTACAGGGCCACAATTCTTTACCCGAAATTCCTGGAAACAGGTACTCTTGAGGAACTTATGACTTTCAGGATTTTTGAAATATATGGTATATATTATATAACACATTTATTGAATTACTTTCAACTAAATAGTATATAGCATTTCATTATACTTAACTTGTGTGTGTGTGTGTGTGTGTGTGTGTGTGTGTTAGCTTGGCCTAGTTTCCATAGAAGTTAACCTCTAATACCTTCTTATTTGACATTTAAATAGGTAAATACAAAAATATTTGGGGAGTTACATGAATATAAAATATTTAAATATTTTTTATTTTATATTGAATGTTTTTCTACCTCTAGGTAGATGAATCCAAAACAAGGACATATAGATATATTTATATTCATACATACATACATATGCAAACACACATTTATAATGGAATAAATGAAAATACTCATTACTTTTGTTCAAAGTAAGAAAAAAAATCATACTCTAATGGGCTGCCAAAATATTCAATCTTACCCTGAAGAGCCACACTGAGTGGCTTAAACCAAGGACTGAGAAGGGGAAGCCTTGGATCAATCAAGAAACTGATTTCTTCCTAAAGTTAAGCACTCCCCTCATACAACAAAACCTCCCTGTCCTCACTCCTGGTTTAGCACTGCCTGTCTGTCTCTCTTTGTTTTATCAACCTTTGTTTTCTTCTCTTTTTCCTCCACTCCACTGTCTGCTTTTCCTTCTCTCATTTTCTTTCCCTTGTCGTCTTAATGGCATTCAAGATAAGGATGTCATCTGAGCTAGTGCCAAAAAGTTAAGTTCCCACAAATCTTCTGGTGCTTCTCTGATGCCCATTTAAGGCTAAGTTTAGCTTAGAGAGTGCAAGGTTATAAAATATTCTTAACGGCCTCACAAGTGCAGAAATGTGTGTGCGCTGGTGGGCACATGGGAGCTTGACATTTGTAGCTGGTAATATCTCTCACTGTTCCTTGTAACTTCCATTCTACTAAATCTTTCATTGTATTAAATCTTCAGAGTGCAAAGTAAATGGAGACATTTTATTTCTATTAAATAAATACTGTCTTAGTGACTACAGTAATTGGTAATTAATTATGGAATTTAAATAACGTTAGCTTAAGATTCAGTCATAATACATCTTATAATATCAATACAGGAATTAGTTTGACACTGTTTCTCTACTCTAATGAACTATGTCTTTTGTTTCATTCTACATTCATTTAACTGATAAGAAGACTGTTCTACTTCATCCCATATCTAAGATCTCTGCTTATTTCTGTTCCCATTATGGTATTTACTATGTCAGTTTGCAACTTCATGTTTAAAATAGATGATGAATTCTGGTCTTTAAATTTACTTCTCGTCAACAGGGAATATATATTATTTTTCTTTATGCCTCAAGTTCCAAGTACCTAACTTAATATTTAATAATTACTTAACAAATATTGGGTGAATAAGTATTAAATATCTATAAAAAGTTTAGTTTAGCTCCTTTTGTATATTCTAATTTATTGTTATAAAGGTAAATGGAAATAAAATATTAAAAGCACTAGGGAAAACGACAGATGTTTATAGTATTTGGGAATAGAGAAGAACTTTCTAAGCATGATACCAAAGGAACAAATCATAAAAGTCTTTCTAGAGGAAAATGAACAGAATGTATCTAAGACTCTAAATTTCCATATACCCAATGGCTCAGAAATTACATTTGTAGGTTGTATTCCGAGTATACAACCCAGTGCACAGATTATCTACAGAAAATTTGATTGCACATAGCTAAACAACAAACAAAACAAAAAAGAAAACTTGGAAATGACTGTAAATGTCAAATCATAGGAAATTTAGCTCTCTCAGACAACAATGATACAGTAATTAAGATCTTGAATAAGACTGCATAATATTGTACTCTTCTTTTCATATCCTCAGTGCTAGAAGTTTGACCTGGGCAAATCCTCCTCATCTGTGAGACTGAGCAGATATCTTTATAACCCTGATGAGGTTGTTGCAAAGTATGCAGATTCCTCATTATTACAGTATGAAGCACACCATTACAATGCACACACATTAAACAACACAAAAGGAGAAGCAAGATGTAACTTCATATTACTTTTAAAAAGTAGAATTCAAATAAGAAAGATCTCATTTTTTTGTAAACATTATACATTCAGTAAAATAAACAGAATATTCTCCAAAATGTCCATAATGATCCTGAGTGGAGGATTTATGAATAACTGCATTTTCTCTTTTTGACTTATTTTCTAAATTAATTTATAATAAACATGTACTACTTTCAAATAAGGCAATTATAATGAAAGTTTTTATTAAAATATTGCTTACATATTTCTTGAAGGTATTAAAATCTATTGTACAGAATTCTTCACAAGCCCAGCTTGTTCTCTTCACCATATTTTCATACTACTGATCTGCTCTGTTATTGGAATATCCCTAAGCTGTACAAACTCCCCCTCCATACTCTATAATAAATTCCAAGTCCATAGAACTAATATAACAAGTTATTTATGAAAATTTCTGAATCAGTTATTTCTAAACATAATTCCCATTATGGTCTACATGATTCACACCATTTAGGAAAACCCCAATTTTCCCATGTCCACTTCTGTTCTTAGAGAATCTAGATTCCACCCGAGTAGGGTGAGTGGTGGGTTAACCTCCTGAAATGTAGATGGATGAGCAAGAATATGTTGAATCATTTAAACTTTGTAATGGGACTTCCAGCTGCCATCACACACCCTAAGTGGTAGATTGTAGATGACTTATTTTAGAGAGGTTGCTACCATGATGTTGTTATTGAATTAGACAAGGAGGCAGGTGCTATGTGCATCTGTTAAATGCCAAGACTGGGCAGCAGCATCATGATGCAGAGCTCCAATAAACAAGACTGACAGTAAAACTGCTGCATGATAGAGTGAGTGAGTGTCCAGTGACTGGAGGTCTCTTGAGACCCTTGTGTTCCCTTCTCATGACACTTTTAGACATTGAGTTCACCCATGGGTCTCCATACCTGGATGATTTTGTGAAAATCATAAAATTGCTCCAAAATAAAATCAATCCCTTATCATTTTACCTAAAAGTCTGAAAGTTTAGATTTTATAAACTCTAACTTTTTCAATTTGATCTTATAATTTCCTTTGTTGCAGATGCAGATTAACAAAAGAAAAATTAAAATGTCAATAGATCAAAATGTAATTTTTTAGTCCACTTTTTTAAAGAAAGTTTCTTTTCACTGAAAGATGTACATTTTAAAGGAAATGCCACTAGGTATCAGTCAAAATATTACAGAATTTCCACACTAAGGAAGATATATTTACATGATAAAAACAACTTGTAGTGGTAATTTGTGTGTAACTAATAAAAGAGTCTAGGACATATTTATAACATGTTTTATAGAAGCTTCAAGGAAAATTCAATTATGAAATAAAAGTTCAACCATCATTTAAGTCAGAGAAGTTTGAAAAAAGGATTCTAAGAAGGCCACATTAGTAATCAAATAGTCAATTTATTCCGTCCAGAAATCCCTTAGGTAAACTCACTTATTGCCTGCCTGCGCCTCCAAGTTTTTGTTGACAAAATACTGAGGTACATGTTAAGTATTAGGGGAAAAAATTTAATCTTGCTATATAATTATGATTGTATTTCTACTTATTCTCAGATCTATATGAAATTTATTTTTTCCTCAACCACCATGTGTTTGGAGAAAGAAGTAAGAATTGAATACTTTCGTGTGCTTTGGATGTAGCTGAGTTGTTTGCATTTTATAATCAGCATGTGGCCACAAGAACTTTTTTTTTTTTTTTTTTTTTTAGTATAAAAGGTCATTGTGTATATCAGCAAGAGTGAGAAGGGAACTCCAAAGAGGCTCAGCTTACCCAGCTCCAAGACTTGAGTTAAATACCATAATCATGCCAGTCATTAGTTACTACTCAGCCTCTGTCTCCATCCCGGAAACCAGTCTGCCAGAACCCAGATAGCCTGAAAAGCAGCCATGCTTTATCATAGAACTGATCCCAAGAGGCCAGTTTAAGGGAAAATTACATGTACTCTACATTACAGAGGGAAGATAGCCCTAGTTTTATAAAGCTCCCCTTTTCTTTAGAAAATAAAGAATATGTATTTTGAAATTCAGTAATTAAAATAAATGAATGTTAAATGTTAACATGGCATTGAGCCTACTCAGTAACCTCACTATAAATGAGTATTCTTTTGTATTTATGTAGATACAATATTTCTTAAGAATCATTATGAACTCGAATGGAATTAGCTGCTACACATTGAAAGCATTGAACTGGGGCTGGGGATGTGGCTCAAGTGGTAACGCGCTCGCCTGGCATTCGCGGGGCTCTGGGTACGATCCTCATAAAATAAAGATGTTGTGTCCACTGAAAACTGAAAAATAAATATTAAAAAATTCTCTCTCTCTCTAAAAAAAAAAAAAACAAAACACTGAACTGAATTTGTCTCTTAAAGATGTTAAGGTTCACTGCTGTGATCTAAGTGTGGAAGTTACTAACTGCATCTTTTGGAAGAAATGAAGTTTTAGAACTTTCATCTGAAGGGCAGCACTTAAAAAGACTTAAGAAACAAACACATATTTTAAAAAAATACCCTTAAGGTCAATTCATTAACTAATTAGTTTTATAATTTCTTCTAAAAACATGCTACCGTGCATGTAAAATGCATGTAAGCCTTTATTGGATTCCCATAAATTTAGTAAGAACTAACAAATCTAATGAATGAATAACTGTTGAAGAATAATGATGTAATGCCTGGAAGCCTCTGAGTTGAAACTAGCTACCCAACTTCTCTGCCAATTAGGAATTGACCTTGAAATCTGCTTCAGGATTAAGGCACTGCAAAGTTTACATTAATTTTCAGAAAAATGAACATCATCTCCTCCAGTTATGAATATGTTTGAAATTTTAAATGTAACTCCTCTCCTGCCTATGGCATTTAAATAAACTTAACATCATTTAAGAAATTTGTTTTATTCCATTCTGAACAATTTATCTTTTTTATGCTAACATTTCATAATTAATTTTTCTTCCTCAAATAAAAACATCTGGTAAAGACATTAAATTCATCCTAAGCTTTAACTATAAACTCTGTTGTTTGTGGAATGTACTGTAGTCCCAAGAAACATCAATTAAGTTAGGAATAATATAAATATCTTGATATGTATATATGTGCAAATGTATGTTAAAAGGCTGCACACATCTCACTTTTCAAATTCACCATATAATTCTAATTTCTCAATTTCTTCTTGAGATTTAACCTGAATACTGAGATGAAATTTTGGTCAGAATAATGACTACAATTTTTAAAATAAGGTTTCTTTGCAGTTTGAAGTCTCTCTTCATATGTAAACCATCATTTCCACTTACTGTCTTATTTCACTGACATAACTCCATAGACTGCAGTTTTACAATGAAGTGCTACATAACTTTAGATGGTGTGATAAGCCTTGGGAAGACAAATTTGAGAATATATGTAATAATGAATGATTACATATCTGTTTTAGTTTAAGCTCATTCTAATCTTGAATGCTAAGTAGTTATTTATTATATTTTATGAAGTTTAACTTCTTTGATGTGCCATGGTAACACACACATCAGGACATAATTATTAGGTTACTAATAATTTCCAGCAGCCAGTAGGTCATGAGATGGAATTGCTATTCAAATCATGGTAAGCTGGTTTCACACTGGCTTGACTAACCATCTACATGGATATCGTGGACAGTGCTGGGTGCATACCTCCAACCATCCATTCCTTTGCCCAAATGAAACCCTAATGTGTTCATATACTCAGCCTTCCCTCCCAGATGGCTTTGGGAAAGCTTTTATCATCCTCTGTTGCAAAGATGGGTCCTGAAAAGTCTACATCAAACATAGTAACACCATTGCTTGCCTTTGATCATTTAAAAATCCCAAGCTTAAGGCAGTTAGCATGAATATGTCTCTTGGCTATTACTGACCCATGGTTACAGGAGAGCTTTTCTCTGTACAGATGATTACTGAGAAAACTTGCCTCAGTAACTGCTGAAGGCAATCTTACAAAGACAAAAACCCCAGACAGGGTAAAGCTGAAACAAAAAGGAGAACAGAGCCCAAGAGAATAAGAGTAACACAGGGACAGCCTTGATCACATTCTACCTGAAGCCCAGGAACTCTGAACTTTAAATTATGAAATGTAATACATTTCCTTATTGATGAGGGCAAATTTGTGTCAGATTTTGTAGGTTTTGTAGCCAAGAACATCCCAGAACTATTTTTTTTAAACAAAGGTAATATTCTCAATAGGTACTCTAATACGAATTAAAGACATGATTAGAATTTGCCATAAGTCACTCACTTGAAAGCATCCTACAGCTACTATCCCTGAGCTGGCCTCACAAACTGAAGTCACCCTGGAGGAAAAACTGAGATGTTTCTGCTGTTGTTAGTTAGGTCCCACAATCATACCGTTGGCGTTATGGACACAATCAAAGTTATGGACACAATCATATCATTTCACTAGAAGAATTTTCACTGAATCACAAAACATAAACATTTTACAATAAAATAGACATCCTCAAAGAAAAGTTCTCATTTTCTTTGTCTCTTCTTACCTCTTTCACACTGTGGACCGGTGAATCCATAAACGCAAGCACAACGGTTGGGTCCGATACAACGCCCACCATTCTGGCACCCGTTTTCACAGACAGCTGCACATGAAAACACAAAGAAGCAGCTCATTAGAGAAGCAAATTCCCAGGCTCAGTGTAATAGTGTGGTGACGGTGCCAGCAAAGGGTCACACCTTGAAATCATGCCTCTAAAACACAAGTCACGATTGGCCTTATCCAGTTAAGTAAATCCATCTAACTGCATATTAAAGCAAAACCCTGCATAATTCATGTAAATCTCATTGTTAAGCAAGCATTTAGCAAAAAGGCTTTTTATTTTTCAATCATAATCACAAGGATTGGCTGGTTCTTGATGCTCAGAGTAAGAATATCACTATTTGACCTAATTTTCTTCTTTTACTACCCCTGTTATCATTCTTCTCAGAGATAAGAAAGTAAATAAAATATGAGAAAAAGTGGAAAAAGAGGCAGTCTCCAGGGAGCAGGGAGAGAGAAAAGGAAGACAAAATGTGATGTGGAAAAATAAAGGGATGCAACATGAAAGGGGAAAAGCAAAAAAAAAAAAAAAATCAGAGAAAGGAGCCAGGGAAAAAAAGCAAAAGGGAGGAAAGGCAAAACTATCATGAAAAGGAGAAATTACCATCAACTTTAGCTATAAAATGTCAGGAGAAGTAACCAATCTGTAGAAAGTATGTTCAGGTCATAGAATAATAGAAAGTAAAATCCTGTTAATATGATGGGTTATTTTACACAAAATTAAACCGCATCCTAATTATTTCAGGTACAATTGTCCCTTTGTGTTTATGGGGGTTTGGTTCTAGAACCCCACACGGATACCAACATTCAAGGACATTCAAGCCCCTTCGATAAAGTGGTGTAATATTTGCACATAACCTACACATATTCCATACACATTAAATCATCTCTAGATTGTTAGGGTCTGTAAACAAGTCGGGATGGTGCCTGGCATTTTGCCAGAGGGAGTGGTTTGTGAGGTGGCACCAGCGAGCCATTAAGTGTGGACATTCCTTATTGGTTGACTGCTGTATCTAGTTTATATTAATTAAGATAAGCTGTCCTACAATAAACGGCTCCCACTCCAGCTGTATCAATCTACACAAGTTGCTCATCACACCCCCCCCCCAGTTATTTTGCTACAGCCGGACTGCGGCACTAGATTACTTGTAATACTAATATAATTTACAAGCTACACAAATAGTTTTATACTGTACTGTTTAGCGAATAAGGGGAGGGGAAGAAATCTATGTTCAGTACCAGCACAATTGTTTAAAAAAAAATATTTTTTCTAATTTGTGGTTGGTTGAATCCCTGGATCCATAACCCAGGGATACAGAGGGCCAAATATATTGGTGGCAGATGTGCATCATACACACTGTTTCACTCCTGTATAATCGTAACGTGGGAGACCAGGATTTGGGGCTCAGTGGGCCCAGGGGAAGCTAACCAGATTCCCTTCTCCTCACGATGAGGCTCTGTGATGTAACTCAGCTCAGCAGCCTGGATATGGAATAAGGAAGTTTCCCCAAGACCCACAACCCTGACACTCTTGAAGACACATAATCCTGCCTCCGTACTGAGGAAGGGCAGCTCAATTCAAGAACCACGTCTTCTACTGAGACCAAGAGCTTGTCTCTCAAACCACCTGCCCTGTTGAACAGACACTCTTCCCTTACAGAAGAAACAAGGGATATATTTTATGATGTGGGTACAAAAAATGATGCTCTTTAAGAACACTGGTTTTAAAGGAAGCGAGGGGCTAGACATGTTTACGGGCACTTCAAGTGTGTTCAATATGCTGTAGGAACACAATGTCAACATGTACAGTCCAACAAGCACAGTGACACCCAAAGTGCAGTGTAATCCTGCTGATTCTTCCTCTGCACTGGTGAATTGGATTGCCTATACCATGCAAAGTGCACAGACAGCATTCTTGTGCTGCTGATGGGAGCAAGACCAAAACAGACTGGGAAACAAAAGGTATCTTCATGGTAAGGCGTCTCTGTGCCAGTGGCTTGTCTGCAGTCATGCTTTGATCACTTGTGCATGCCTCTGCACAAGTTCATCTCCCCCACAACACACCTTCTCTGACTGACCCAACTGTGGCACTTCCGACTCATCACTGCCTTGGAACATGGGGCAGGAAGAAAATTAGAGGAGTAATTATAAAAGACAGGGGAAAGGGATTAAAGGTCCCAAGGAGCGTGAGAAAGATGGGGGTGGATAGGAATGTGAAAGAGAACAAACCCTACCAGAAAATTCAACATTAGTGTGGTTCCACAAAAGTAACTGCCAAGATTTGAAGATTCCAATTGTAAAGTGGTAACTCTGATCTAATGAGATTAATGAAAATGTGTGGAATTTTCTTTGAATGTTATCAAGTTGCAGGTCATCTATCCAGGCATATTCTCTCATTGCTATAGTAACCTTTAAAACAGAACGAGGCAAAGGCAGATGTCCGCCACTGATGGAGACACTCCCATGGGGAAATGGAAGAAGGGCAGGCTTCCATCAGGGTTTTTCAAGACAGAGCTTCCAAACCCCAAGAAGGAGGGCATGGCTGGTAAACCTTGGGCTTCTCCCAGAAAAATCTGGCCCATTACAGGTTAGACCTAATTTAACCTTTCTGGTTTAGGCTGACCTTGCTTTCCTTCTTGTTAAATTTGTTTTCTGGGAATTGGGAGAACAAGCTATTGTTCATAAAAATATTTTTGTTAACATGTAACATGGGTTTATTATCACTTTTAAATGAATTAATACATATCTATTTCTTAAACTTCTCATTTTAAATTTGAATATTGTAAATATTGATAAGCGGTCCTGTGAACAGAAAGGTTGAGGTCCACTAATACAGTCATTTGGCTGTAATCTCATCACTCATCTGAGAATAGGCTCTCCCAGCATAGGAACCAGAGTTTATTTGCTCTAAAACTCCCATCAGTGTGTTCAATATGCTGTAGGAACACAATGAAATTCTGCACCTTGACAAAATTTCACTTTGCCCACTATTTTGCAAGGCAGATCAGTGTAGTGGATAGACAAGTTCTGCTCTGTTGTTCCTAGGATTCCCATCATTACATCAATGTTCTGATTCTCAGCTTTCCTGTTGTAAAACATGGACAATCACTCCTACCTCACAAATGGCGTGAGAACTAAATAAAATTAAACAAGACAAACCGTACAGTGGCTATGTATTGTAGGTGTTCTTCTGCATGCTCAATTAATTCCCTTTCTTTTTTTTTTCTTAACTACAGAACAACTATTTCTATGAAAAGGAGACTTGTTCTCCAGGAGAAAGATGAAAGAGCAACAGCAAAAGAAGAAAAGCAGGAAATAGTTAGAAGTAGAAGAAAGAAAAAAAAAAACACAAACAAAAACCCCATGAATTTCCATCTTTCAAATGAGTTAGAGTAAAAGGTATTTTATAAAACAGTATTTTTTTAACAAAACATATTGGAAGTAATAATTTACATTTGTTTGGAGTTGGAAAGAAATTGAACATGTCTCAGTTTCCTCTGGGAAAAGAATGCTGGCCACCCACAAAAGGAAAAAAAAAAAAACACTTACCCCTAACATGGCAGTAAGAAGAAGGCTGGGGAGAAGAAGACCCTGAGATGGAAATGTGAGCTCAGGGTCTGTTCACTGCTGCCACAATCTCAGTGAGGGGGAAGGGGTGTTGTTCAGCAACATCAGCTTGTGAAACAGGACACTGCTTAAGTACTATATAAGCCAGGTATGTAAAGAACACTCTATCAACAGACGCTTCCTGAGCACTTATCCGGTGCAGGGTGATGTGACAGGCACACGTATTTATTACACACACTCCTGTGCTACTCCGCAGAGTGCAAACACTGAGGCATAAGTCCAATTTCAAATTATGGTTGTGACTTCAACACAAGCACATAAGAAAAGCATTCTAAAACAGGTTCGAATGTTAAAAAAGAAACCAAAGTCCATGGCTTGGATGCAGGACAGTGTGACTGACTGTTCACTACGGGTGCCGCCTTCGTCCTTTCTTCCCAGAGTCCCCCTCCCAGCTTTCCTCCTTTCCTGTGGTTCACTCTTTTACTCCTCTTTGCTGGCTTTGCTTTCTCCTCCAGGCCTCAAAATGCAGGGCTGATTCAAGGGATCTAGCTTCCACCCTCTCCTCCTCTGTCTATAACAACTTTCTAGTGATCTTCACCTTGGCCCAAGATTGAAATATTATCAGTCTATTCCTAATTTGTGTCTCTCTATCTCTGACCTCTGTCCTAAGATCTGAATTCACAGAGATTGCCATTCCCTTGGAAGTCTAACAAACTTCTCCAACCAAAAAATACAAAGCCAGACTCTCGTCTTCAGCCCCACCACCCCTTACCCAACTCACTCTCCATTCACTCATTCCCAAATCAGGAAATGACATTACCACATCACATGACGACTCAAAATGCTCTAGTGGCTTCCCATCATATTCAGGGTATAAACATCATTGACGACGGAGGCCCTACACCTCTTTCTCTTAAGTTTCTCTCTTACCATTATCCTTTGTCCTCACTTTATTCCAGCCATAGGGGTTTTCTTATTGCTTCGAAATGCCTGGAGTCTGATTTCTATTGCAGGCCCTTGAATTTGCTTTCCCCTATGCCTAGAGCACTTTTCTCATAGAACTAAAAAGCACAGACTCAGGTCTGTGTGTAAATGTCATCTTCTCAGACACCCACAATGTAAAACAGCAGAGAACTGCTAATCTGACTCACACTCTCTCTCTTCTGCCCTGTTTCCTTCTTATCCTAGACCCTCTCATTGCCTGAATTTGCACTGGCTGTTTACCTTTTCATTTACTTGTCAATCATCTTCTCTACGAGGGCATCATTGTGCTTATTCATTATCACACTCCCAGCACCATGCAAGGGTCAGTGAACAGCAGTTACTCCACATTGTTGAATAAATTGAAAGAATGCTTTCTAAAGAGTGCTCTCTATATTTCTGGGAAAGCAGCTAAGCAGTTTAAATGTTTTTGTCATCCTCATTTTAGCAAACATCATATTTCCAGGGCTTTTCTGGATTCACAAGCTGAATCCAATATTCACTTTAAATATTGTATCACCTTTTCTATATTAGACAACTTAGAAAGTGTCATCCTTCAGCCATTTCTTGAGCTGTTATCTACTGGTGATAACACTTTCATCATATTTGCTTATTAATAAATTTTGCTAGGTACATATTTTGCTTGCACCTGTGTTTTACTGACCCTAGATGACCCTAGACTTGGGAAGCTTCATTCCATGAGACATCCAGAGAACACATGTTCATCTGACTGGAGACTGTGGTAGCACTGACATGGTTTTACACAGGGGCAAAAGGTCCTCAAAGCACTCTTCATGAAGAGAAAGTACTTTCTTTTTTTTTTTTTTTTGTCTTTTATTTTTTTAAAGAGAGAGTGAGAGATGGGAGAGAGAGAGAGAGAGAGAGAGAGAGAGAGAGAGAGAGAGAGAGAGAGAGAGAGAATTTTTAATATCTATTTTTTAGTTCTCGGCGGACACAACATCTTTGTTGGTATGTGGTGCTGAGGATGGAACCCGGGCCGCACGCATGCCAGGCGAGCGCGCTACCGCTTGAGCCACATCCCCAGCCCGAGAAAGTACTTTCTATTCCCTGGCTTCCCTCTTACGTTTCACAAGCAGAGAAGGGACGTGCCTACCAGAGCTTGTTCTGCAAAATCGACAGGAAATACATTTCATGGATACCCACGATCCAAATTCATCAGATGAATTCAGGCTGAAAATATTGAGTTTCAGGATAGATCTGAAACAACTCTGAAGTATCAGTTGAGACAAGGCTGTCCCCTTTGGGATTCTCAAATAATTATCATTTTCTCTTCCATAGAGCCAAAGATTGAATTTTGAGAAGGATAAACATGTCTTTTCTATGGCTACTGAACTTTCTACAAGTTACAACTAGATCTCCAAAGTTTTCAATAGGCATTAAAAAAATTACAAATCTGCTTCCTTATCAGTATTGCATTCCTAAAACAATTTTGGTTTTTTTTCTGGTTATAAACTGGAATCCATTGTATAAAATTGAGGCAATACCTTAATGTACAAAGAAAATATAGAAAAAGAATCATATGTTAAAAAAATAAAAAAGAAATTTTGTTGAAATTTTCTGCCTCACCATCGTCCAAACCCGTCTTCTTCTCCCCTGGTCAACACTAGCTTAGAGAAACTATTAGACTGGCCCCTCCTATTCTTGCTAGAAAACTGGCCTCAATGCAACCTGTTCTCTTAAGCACTTTAACGTTGCATTTCTAACCGTCTTTCCATCTCAGATTACCCTGACAACTTCTGTCATACCTGAGAACCACTCACATAAGGGTCTGCAGACTATGGCCTAGTTGACTGCCTGCTTTTGTGCTGCCCATGAGCTAAGATGAAGTTTTCACATTTTTAAATGGTTAAAAATGAAAAGAATACTATGCTATGACAAGAGAAAACTGTCGAGTTCAGTGACTATAAATTGTTTCAGCAATAAAATTTTGCTGAAATACACCAAGCTCTTTCAATTGTACATTGTCTATGGTCACTTGGACTACAACGACAGAATACACACAGTACTCACATCAGAAAAAGCAAAGTCTTAACCATGTACTACCTGGACCTTACAGAAGAAGTTGGCTGACTATTGATCTTAATGGAATATTTTTCCTTAAATTGATCCACCTATTTTACTTCCAATTGTTTCATTTATTTTTCTTGTGGTGGGGCTGTGGATAGAACTTAGGGTCTTGCACATGCATAGTAGGCACTCTTTCACTGAGCTACATCAGTGAATAGCTTAAAACTATTTTGGAGGAAAACTGCATAACACTTATAAATGGAAAGCTATAATTACCCTAACCAGAAAGGAATCATAAAAATAACTGCAACAATCACAAAGAAATACCATTCACACCTTAAGATGGATATAAAATAAAAATGAGAAAAAAATAAGTGTTTACAAGGATACAGATAAATTGGACCCCTTGTGTACTACTGATGAGAATGAAAAATGATACAACTGATGTGGAAAACAGAATAGTTGTCCCTCAAAAAGTTAAAAATTAGAATTACCATTCAAACCAGCAACTCCACTTCTGGATATATCTACATAAGTACTGAAAGTAGATATTTTCAAAGCCATGTTTGTCACAGATTACCCACAAGAGCCAAAAGGTGAAGCAGCTCAAATATCCATCAACAGATACATGAATAAACAAAGTGTGTATATACTGACGATGGAATATTATTCAGCCTTTAAAAGGAGGAAAATTCTGGCACTGGCTACAACATTGATGGACCTTGAACACATTGTATTAAGTTAAATAAACCACAAAAGGACAAATACAATAAGATTACATTTCTATGATGTGCATAATGAAGTGCCTAGAGTAGTCAAATTCATAACACATAGAAAGCAGAATGGTGGTTGCCAGGGGCTGGGATGAGAGGGAAATGAGGGGTTGTTTAGTGGGTACAGAATTTCAGTTTTACAACATGAAAAAGGTTCTGGAGGTGGTTAATGGGTATGTTGCACTATACTCTGAGCGTATTTAACACCACTGAACTGTACGCTTAAAATGGTTAAAATGGTATATTATATGTTATGCATCTTTTATTACAACTAAGAAAAATTTAAAGCTGCAACAAAGATACAATAATATTAATCAAAAGCAAGGTAGATGTTCCTGAACACCTAGGACTTGTTGAGAAAGGAGATCAATATTTCTTAGGGAAGCCATGAAATTTAGCATCCTACCTAGATGCTGTCTCTGATGAAATACAAATAAAGTAAAAAGAGACCATCATACTACATGTGATTCCACTGTCTTTAGTGCCATGCATTTCTTCTCATCCATACTTGAAAATATGTGAATTCCCATAAAGTCCCAATTTGGGAAGCATTAACTAAAAGCATTCCCCAGTGATGTGTCACAATCCAGGAACCACAGTCTTTCTATCCTTGTTACAAAGCTTTCTCAGTTGCTGTGGGATAGGATCCCATGAAGATAGCTTTGCTGGATTAAATCCCTTTTTCATAATGACATCTAATTTTTGAAAACCACTTTTGTATCGTGGTATTAAACACATTTAAGCAAAGAACAAATTATGAGATTGGCTCTCCTGGGGCTAATGTTGGAATCTCCTAAATAAATCATATATTTGGGGAAGGGAAAGTTGGAGTGTTTTCCAGCACACCTCACCATTTTTCAGAAAAGTATGTGTTTTATGTAGCTAGCGAAAAGAAAATAAGGAATAATCTGAGAAAGTACTAATGCTATTCAATAACATCAATACTTTAACAGAAAAATTCTAAACATTAAAAATTCTTATAGGTTACATATTAGAAATTGTAAAGTATACATAAATCTGCTTTCTCAAAGTATCAGAGGCTTTATAAGACCTTAAATTATAACTTAATATGAAATACCCACTAAATCAAATTATTTATAGTAAAGTCTACCCCAAGGTTCCTTACGTTGTCCACAGTAAGTTCCAATAAATCCCTTCTGGCACTGGCAATGGTCATCTGCACAGGTCCCACCATTCATGCACCTCACACTGCACTGCTGAACTGCAAATGAGAGCAACAAATAATATGCAAATATTTGTCACCAAATTATAGTATTGAAAGCTTATAAAACTAAACACTACATGTTCAATTCGATGACAAATATACTCTACAGAACTAAACGTTACCATTCAACAAATTTTTATTTATTATTTTTCATATGTGCATACACAGGCATATATGTTAGAACATGTTATTTGGTATGTACTTAAAATACATTACACTTTCAGCATTAAAGAAAATCACTATAAAGTTCCCAATAGCATCTGTGTCAGCCTACACAGGAGGCACTCGCATCCATTCAGACTACAGGGGTTACATGTCTGCTACCGTGATGGATCTGAGGTTGGTCCTCACAGAGTCTGCATTCCACAGGGAGACAGATCAGACCCCAGTAAACAATATCACAAAGTCATTATAGACTGTGATAAACTATCTGAAAGAAACCAATATGAAAGGGAATAACCTAGAGTTGAGGAGGAACTTAGGTACAGGAATCAGACAAGACCATTTTGGTGGAACATTTATGCTGAGCTTCAAAGGATGAGAATGAGCCAGGCATGGGAAGTACCAAGGAGGAATTTCAGAGGGAGAAGAACCAGCAAACCAACAGACCTTACGATGATGAAGGGTTTCTTCTGAAGGACTAAAATGCTGTGTGGATTAAAAAGAAAGGCAAATGGAGAGAGATTTTGGAGAGTCAGGCAGAGGTCAAGCAGAGGATGAAGGGCCCCCTCAGCCACAGAGGGCTTTAACTATATCCCAAAGGCAAAATGGGAGTCATTGAAAAGATTTCAAAAATTAAGAGAAGTTATGTATTTTATGTTTTTAAAAGATAACTCTAGCTGCTCTGCAGAGAATGGATTTGAAGAGGGCAGGTTTACATGAGTCCAGGTAAGAAATGAGGATGGTTTGAATTACATGGTAGCAGTGGAAGTGGTAAGAAAAGAATGAGCAGAGATGTATTTTCTAGTAGAACCTTATAGGTCTGATTGAAAAAGTTGAATGGAGAAAGAAAATAAGCAATTGCTTAAGCACTGGGTGGATGGCATTGCCACTGGCTGGGGCAAGAGGAACTGCAGAAGTAGACTGGGATCCACAATGAACGAAGAGCTCCAATTTAGACTTGCTACTGAGTTTCAGATGCTTTCTATATATTTAAGCAGAGACATCAAATAGGAAATGGAACATGAGGAGTAAAGCTCAGCGAAAGGATCTACTCTAGAAATAATGAGTAAAAGAAGAATATTAGGAGTTGAAGACACAGTATGCTAATAATTTCCTCTATGGAGGACATAACTCTTGAGAATACCATACTTTAAATGGAAGGCTGATGAAAACAGAGAAAAAAGACTAAAAAAATAAAAATCAAGATGTGTTATACAGGTTAGAGGTATTAACAGAAATTAGGGACACTACAAAGAAACAAGTATTTCAAGAAAGTAGTGATGAGTGTTGGTAAAAACTTTAGCAAAGTCAAGAAGGTTGAGAACTGAGGTCAGAAAAGCTCTTGGTAGAAAGGAATGCAGTATTTACAAGGCCAAATAAATGCATGGATTCCCTGCTAAAGCATATACTGTGAGCTTAGAATGGGCCAGAGGGTATTCAGCTGCCCAAGAAGATGACTTAAGAAATTAAACTTTCTCTAGACTCGTGTTTTTTTGTTTTGTTTTGTTTTTTGCCAAGAAAACCAAGAGCAGAATAATAAAGATATTTGCAGGGGTATCTTGCAGACAATCAGGCAAGGGTGAAAGGTTCAGATAAGTTGTGCAGAAAATGTGCTGATCAAGATGATCAAGAAGGTCTGGATGCATTTAAATGATAGGTTTCAAAAAAAAGGAAACTTACTAGTCCAAATTAGAAAATGCATTTTACATTCAAAGAGTGAAACTTGAGTTTTTCATAAGAAATTTCATCAGAAAACAAGGACATGTCTTATATGAATCTTGAATCTTCATTCTTGAGTCAGACAGACTCCAGATTGAGTCTGTTTAATGAAAATTCTGGAGGAAACTATTAAAATATGACAACTTCACACTCACTTGAAACAGACTCAAGCATTTGTGTAAATACTGAGCAATTAAGTAAACAATACCTGTTTCCACATTGTTATAATATTTTCTCCAATATCTGCCTAAAAGATTCATCTTGGACCTTAATGTTCTAACAACTTTTAATTGGGTGGTGAATAACATGATCTTATCCACTGTTACAGTTATCTCATAGTGTTGAGAATTGGTGTGTGTAAAGCAGAATAAGGTAATCTGTATAAACCATAACTCTATAAGTTATCTGTTGTCTTTCTAATCCTGTTCTCCTTCCCTTGCAGCTAACCCACAAAACAGGATATGGGCTGCAGTAGCTACACAGAGGCAATAAATACAGTCTTAATATTTGAGTCTATAGGCTTAGGCATCAGAACACAGATTCAAGTCTGTATTACCTTGGGTCGGTTAGTTATGTCCATCTTACTTTCCTACTCTGAAATGAGTACATAACAATATCCCAAAATGTTGATGTGAAGACTCTCTAAAGTAATGTAGTCAAACATCTAAAACTGTAACTTTCCCATAATAACAACCTACTAAGTTGTAGCTATTATTCACAAAGAATCACTGAATTCTGGCTTTTCTATTGCTGAGACATACAGCTCCTGGGCCACAATGAAAACATTTTTTCTTACTGAAAACCATTACCCATTTGAAGTAATAACTAAGCCACTAAAAGTTCTTACTCCAAAAATTAATATCAATCTACTTTGCAAGTGAAATAGTCACAGATTTATAACTTCTTATAAAGGACATTTATCATTTACTCAAAAACTTCAGGAAAATACAGTAAACAAGGTCACATATAAGAAACATACTTGATTTTGCTCCACAAGTCGGTGATATTTGGCCACTGGAACATGTACACATGTTAGGACGGGAGCAAAATCCATCTCCACAACTATTTCTACAAATTGCTGTAGAAAACACAAGAGAAAAGTGAATGAACAACTGTCTGATAAAAACAAAATAAATACACAAAATAAAAAATAAGATAAAGATGCAAAATAAAAATCTAAATTTTTAAAACATAAAGAAAAATGTAAGATATAAACATGTTATATAAAATGTCTCATGTTAGATATGTAATGAAATTACCCATTAAAAACATGAGAATAAGTTTTACAAATATCTTATGAGGCACACACTCTACCAACTGAGCTATATTCTCAGCCCCTATAGAGGAAGTTATTTCAAATTCCATAATACTAATTACTTAATTTGCCTATCAGAACAAGTTGTGTTTTTTCTTATCCAAGACTGAGTTTAAATGCAGAGTTCAAAAAATAAACAAACACAATAAATAAGTACATAAATGCAGAGTTCATTGAGAAGCAATCTTTATCCCCCTAGCAAGCTGTATTAAGGAAACACAGAGATCCTAAACAGCCTTAGAGAACACAGCCCTCTGTCCAAAGAACTTTTGCAGGACAGTGAATGTGAAAATGGCTGAGCCAGAGACTCCAGGCCCTAATGACTTGGCCAAACCTCAGGGGTTCCATGCACATTCCTTCCCGGCTGGTATCTGACCTGCCCCATCATCAATCTTTGTTCCCCTTAATAATTCCTCTCTCCTTCCTCTTGCCTTTCTTCCTCCATATTATCTCCAGAACTCGGCCTATTCCTGCTGCTCAGAAAAGCCACTGAGACATTTAGATGGGGAGAGAATCAAAGCCTCCTGCAGCTGTGACCTCAAAACACAAAGGTATGAAGGTCATCACAGCCAAGAATGTTAGGCTCACTGACGCCACACATACCACAGACACTCAAAACCTGTAGTCCAGTGCCTTCAAGTGGGAAGTCTTTCCCAAATTTAGAGTCAGTTCACTGAAGAGCTGAAAGATTTATCTCTATATCCACAATTGAATTCTCTCTTTGAGCACAAAGACTGCATGCATTCATGCTCCATGCCTGGATCATGAAGACAAAAAGAGGAGTCTGGGAATGCCCTGAAACTAGCTGTAAATATTTACAGCAATATACATGTATCTTTTCCTAGGGAGGAGGCACACAACATTCAAAGAGATCTTGTACTCCTCATAACTTAAAGGACATGTTCTACAGAAGTAAACTAATTCAATAAATGTTTTCCTTCTTCAAATTGCCTTTTGACATTCATATAATATGGCCAGCATCTCCATTAGAATTCCTTATAAATGAAAACAGTGTTAAATATCATTGTGTGGAGTTAAAAATATATTAGGCCAGAATATGATTTCCACCACACAGTTGACTGATATTTCCTGCAATGTACTAGAGTTTCAGATCATCAATAACTCTCCAATGCTCATTAAAACATTTCTAAGTCCCTCTACTCCCCAGGAAATATACAGTCTAGGTTTAGGGGAGATCCAAAGAGTCTGCATTCATCCAGATCATAAACCCAGTGAAGGTATGAAGAGTTGGAAATCTTCAGAAAGTGAGTGTAGTGTGTATCTGTGAGCCAGAGACAAACAAGAGCTCTCAGGCCCTTTCTTCCTGCACCTGCCTCAGACTATGGTTTGCCTCACCTAAATATGAATGCCTCCTACAAACATTAAAACCGTGAGATGTATAAATACTAGATGGAGAGGAACAGAGGATCTAGGTTCTGGGGCTTCAGTGGTACTAGGAGAAATGACAGGACCAAGTATACATGGCACAGAAGAGGCCAATTTCTCACTCTATCACTGACCTGCTGTGAGCTCAAGAAAAACCCACATGTTCTCTGGGTTCAGTTTTCATATTAGTAACATAAAATAGAGGGATTATATTGGAGTGTGTTGATGTGTCTTCAGATCCCAAAATGCTATGAATCTGGACCAATCCCATCCCAAACTGTTTTTTCTCTGATCAAAATACTGTCTGCAGTCTAATTCCACAATTCAAATTATTGACTTTAAGTTTATAATAGTTTTAATTTTGTGATTTTCCCTACATGTTATTTTTTTAAATGTCAAAATAATTGAATTACTGAATTTAATGAAGTCTACTAAAGCTAAAAGTTAGATGAGACCCATGCATTAGGCTATAAAGGCATTATATTCTCCTTTTATTCTGCATTATATTTTACACTCTCAGAAAATTAAATTTATGTTTTTAATAACTATTTTCATAGATATTCTCTTGACACAAATATAAATATTTCTTGGAGATACTATTTCAAGGTGTATGCTTTTGCCTGGATTACTGATACAGGCAAATCCCAGTGTTTCTCACAAGCACCCATTTTTTTTTTTTAAGTAGTAAGCTACAATAGTTAGTGTTACTCAGGTTTTCAAAGCTGATCTTCTAAACAACTAAAGGGCACAATGTTACTCAAAGACCAAAAGTATTTAAAGGTGACACTCAAGGGGTCATGCATATACTTCTACTGCAAATATTCTGGAAGGCTCTGCTCTCTGGAATTCCCATTTCACACTGATCCAATAAAACCTGACTTTACAGATTTTCAACACGTACCATAAACCAATCCCTTCTCCTCGGCTGTTTTCCAACTCAATAATGGCATTCACATTCATTACATTTAGTGAGTCAGACTTTCCGCAGTGCCTAAGTCACTCACGACTAGTATGGCAGGTGTGTGGTGAGTGACGTTAGCTGTTTCAGGATTCTAGGAAACCATGTAAGTGTAAAGCAGCCCTGGTAATGCCCTACTGGCCTGAAAGAGTAAATGCATCTTCCCTAAAAGCCTCACATATGACTTTCTGTGCTAGAGAGAAAAGAAAGCAACACCTTTTCTCTTTTTTAATAAAAGTAAAAGCGTATAAGCAGAGAGTTTGTTTAAAATATTTATGAATATAGTTGCTGTTTCCTGTTTTGCATCATTATTAGATATTGTCGGACTTTAGGGCAGAAAAATAAGAAGAAACTAGTCTTCACGGTACTTGAGATTTTGTTCCTTTAAAAAAAAATGCCTAGGAATAGCATTATGGGTCTATCTTGGGGCACAAAACCCATAAATATAGAGTTGGAGATGCCACTACATCCATATTATCCCTGGTCTAGTGTGGCTTGCCCTTTTTCTTTGTTCACAGTTGCATAATCATGGAGAACACTGAGGTCAATTCAAAGTCAAGATTGCCTCCAAATGAATGTGTTGTCTATATATGATACCTGGCTCTCCTCTGAACAGACAAACACACAGGAGAAGTCCACTACAGTTCAAGTCACAAATTCACAGGCATGCAAAATAAGGCATTGCAGAGTTCTGGACTAGGAGGCTGATGACTAGTGAGTTCTCCAATTAGAACTTGGGAGACCTGCATACACACGTTGGAAAGTGAATAAAATAACCAAACTTTTAGGTCAGAAACAAAAAATTTTCAAGTTCTAAGATTCAAATTGTGAAAAACTGTACTCTATGGGATTTAGGATCTGGAAATGCAAAATTTAAATGTCTCCTCCACCATATTCCCCCCAAAGTTCAAGCCACTAGAAAGAGTTCCCTCTACAAATTTTGTTAATCTGGGTCCATTCAAAGTACCATGAGTGTGCTCCTTTCACATCTCTGTTATGAGGCTGTTGAGATGAAACCAGAGATAATAACTGTGGTTTTGTATAAAGGCCTAAGAATGCTTGATCTTCATAAGGCCTAAATCTCAGCAGAGTCTAAAACCAGATACTTTACATAATTAACACTGTGGTCTTATCTGGAGTTTTAAAGGAAAAATGGTTTTGAGTTATCTAGGGAATTGCTCCAACACAACCCCTCTTCACTTTGTATTGACACAAAAAGATAAAACTTCCAAGCACCTTTAAAACCTTTGTCATGAATACTCTTCAAGAGATTCCATAAGTGAAGTCTGATCTGAAAAACTGGCCACTTCTTTGCCACCATTCACATGGGGCTGCGTCCCCATTATCACTGCTCTGTGGGCAATGGATTTTTACATGCAATTGTGTGTCTAAAAGATAGAACACAAGGTTGACCCAAAGATAGGTCTGAGGGTTCTGCCCCAAGCTGTGGGCCCAACCAAGCACTCACGGACAATGCACTGGTTTCCTCCAGGGAGCGTCTTCCATCCTGGGCAGCAAAAGGAGTGGAACCTGGAGCCGCACACGTTTGGCCTGCAAGGGACAAGCACCTTGTCAGCAACGTAGGTGTAGGGACACACTTTAAATTCCTGAAATTTAGGAATGGAGGGCAGACATAGAGGTAAATGCTCTAGACGTTGGAATGGGGAGGGTCCGAAATCTCTAAAGCGTCCCTTTCATCTGTTCCCTTTTGCTTGCCTTTAAAGGGCGAAAGGAGACAGGGAAACATATAATTTGCTACTATTCTAGCCTCCGGATGTAGAGAACAAAGGGGACATTCCATTTCTAAAATCCGTTCTCTCGTTCCCAAATCCATTCTTCCTTGATCTACTGTTACTTCGGCCCGGACGTGTCAAGGAAGGCGCGTCAGAAGGTGGAGCGCTCGGGTTGATGATTAGAGAATGAGTTGTAAACCCCGCACTCGTCCTCAAACAAAAGGCTCCGGAGCGGCGCCCCCGACGGTGGGAGCAGGCAGGCTCCGCCGGCCCCAGTGCAGGGAGGACCCAAGCCCGCCTTCTGCCAGACATTCGGAACCTGTTCCAGCACCGCGGGCCTGGCACGCTCTGCGATCCGCACCTGGGGGACCCCAACTCACCCCGTGCCCAACCCCCAGAGGGAGGTCTTTCCGCTGGCCGAGCTTTGGGGTTGGGAAGGAAAAGGGGGAGGCGCTCCTGGGGGTCTTCTGGCACAGTGGAGTGAAACGCTAGCCGCCAGCACAAGATTCACTCAGGGAGTGGGTAGGATGGAAAGCCGCCAAGCTGAGGATCCCAACAAACCGGCCACCCCAGGCACAAGGCCGCCTGCCCACCTACCCTCGGAGCACGTCCTGCTGTCCTCGCCTGCGGACGCGGCTCGCCGCTGAGGTGCCCTCTTCCCGGTACTCGGGTGCCACAAACCCGCCTTCGGAGCCCGCAGTAGCCGGCCGGACCTGTTGCGGTTGCGGCTGCGGCTGCGGCTGAGGCCGGAGTGGCTTAGGCGGTGGAGGCTGGGGCTGGCCGGCTGTACCCTGCGCCCAGAGCGCCACGCAGCCCAGCCACACCAAGTAGGGCTGGAGACACAACCGCCTCCGTCTCTCCATCGCCGGCGCCGAGAGCGCGCGGACCAAGGCCCGCGAAGAGCGAGCGATCAAAGACAAAATCCACGCGGGCCGTAAAAAGTCAGGGTCTAACTAAGCCCCTAGTCAGCTGCCGGGACTCTCTTGGGCTCGGGCTCCCTGCTCTTAGCGGGAGCCCGGGACCGAGCGCTGGCCCCTTGGCTGCCGGCGGCGTGGGGCACAGGACGCGGGATCTAGCGCAGTGGGCGGCGAGGCGCGGTGGCAAAGCAGCCCACAGCCCCGCGCGGTCCACGTTGCATCCCCCGGGCCACGGCCCCGAGCGACTCCAGGACCGCCAGCGGGTGGGGGCGGGAAATTACAAAAAGTAACCCGAGCAGCCGCGGGGTAAAGTTACAAAGAAAGCGGACCTCACAAGAAAAAAAAAGGGGGGGGGGCTGCACGTAGCGGCTCAGCGGATTCCTGTGCGCTCCGGGCACAGATCTTGGAAAGCTGCAGAAGTCACCAGAAAAAAAGCAGGCAAGCAAACAAAAGTTGCCCCCAAAGAAGAGGAAGGTCTCCTCGGGGATCTCTTGGAGTCCCACCGGGCAGCGACGCGCGGGCGGCGGCTGTGGAGCCCGGCGGAGGTGCGCGGGGTCGGAGCGAGCGGCCGGAGAGAGGGCAGGAGGCTGGACGCCGGGGAAGATGCGGCGGAGGAGGGCGCGGCACCGGGGTTTTAGAGGCCCGGCGGGGCGCGGGGCGGGCCTGCGGGCGGCGGCTGTCAGTGGGGGCCGGGGCGCAGCAGTCCACACGTGGAGAGCAGCCCGAACCTAGGGGCCGGCGGCGCAGAGTGGGCGGGGACAGAGTAAAGGGGCGATCGGTTGGGGAGGAACCAGGGGAATGAAGGACTGGGGGAGGGGAAAAGGAAGGAAGGGGGGGCAGGGCAAAGGGAGGGGAGAGGATAGAGATTGGGGAAAAGGAGGGGGCGAGCCTGAGTGGAAAGCCGAGGTTGGAAGAAGGACTTGGAAAGCGAGGTTGGCGAGCCCGGGTGCGAGAGGAAATGAGCGGGGGATGGGGGGGGGGAAGGTTGGGGCGAGGAGAGAAGTGGGAAAGCGGAGCAGGGGGGGTTAGGAGGAGGGGGCTGGGGGCCGGCTGGAGGGGGCGAGGCGCTAGGCGGCTTTGCTTCCCGTCCCCCTCAATTGGCCGCTAGCTCTGTTTTGACTGCCTGTACAAAGCGACCAGACGGCGGGGGAGGGGGCGGTTAGGGACCGGATTTGGGAGAAGAGGCAGCAACCCCCTTCCCCTTCTCCTCCGCCTTAGCGGGTCCTGCGGACTAGGGACGAGGTCTCTAAGCGCTCTGATTCCACTGGATGCACAGCCGAACTTCCCCGCCTGACACAGGCCGCAAATTTTAAGATGAGAACGGGTCCTCCTGCAAAGACCAGGACCCTGACCCGAGGTGGGGGGGATTCACAACCAGCCAGAAAAGAGGCTCGAGCTCAGTGGATTGTAGCTTTAAACTGAGAAGGCCAGGGCCTCTCCATCTCTCCTACCCCCGTCACCTCACGGGGAACAGCGTCAGTCTTGTAGGACCCTCAGAGGGGCTGGGAGTTTCCAGATTGAAATGCGTCCTCGGCCGCCAAGAGGAAGCTCACGCGGCAGCAGGGGACCGTGGCTGCGCGCCGGCGCGGGTTGGCAGATTTCGTTCCGGGACGTGCTCAGGTGCGACCCCTGGCAGGCAGGGCTCTGCCGGGGTCTGCATCCAGGGAGGAGTTAGAGATCCTGAAGTTTTGTTGGGGGGATTGGAGTTGGGGCCCAGCAGGTAAATAGGGCTTGGTGCTATATCCTTAGTTCCTGACTTGGACACCTTCTTATTAATGATTAAATCCTGGCAGTTGATGTAACTCCTCTGTACCCTTAGGGTGCCTCTGTGCCCGCTTGACTGTGGGGTCGTCTTTTGCGGCCTTGCTTTCATCAGGTCTTTTTGAAGACCTTGTCATCTCTCAATCAATTGAATTTCATAACTGGAAAAAATGAACACCCTTGAAGACTAGGAATGAACATCTGAACGCAGTTTGGGAAATGGTGCAGAACGATGTCTGGATTATTCTACCCTAGAGAACCTTACATTAAAAGGGAAAAAAAAGCATATGTGTAAGATTTTATATATATAAAACCTATATATGCGTATATATTCATTCTGTATTCTCCCAAATTGCCCAGCTTTGCTATTTGACAGTCAAACTTCTCTGAGAATTGGCGCAACTCATTCCTTTATTACCCCAATGTATCAGCAAAAGACTCAAAGTAGTAGCCTTTCTTAACATTAGTCTCCAAAAGCCAAAATAATTTCAGGTGGTGCATTTATTTCTTAAAATCAAATAAAATTAGAACAATAGGGGTATTTTTCTTTAAACATTTTAGCAATAAACTATCTCTTGGGTTAAAGCAGCTAAAATGCTTTAACAATAATGGTTTGAAACATCCTGTCTGTGATTTTTCATTTAATACCTAAATAACTTCATGGTTCATTTCTACCTATCACATTAAATCTAAATGTTCTAAAATCAAATACACCTTAACCCTTTGACCTAGCAATAACAGTTTTAGGAATACACATGAAAATAAGTGAGAAAAACATGAAATGATGGATGCATTAGTGTGATTATTACAGCATTGTTTACAGTAGGAGAAGACTAAAGACAAACATCCCATCAGTAAGGAAACCACTGAATATGGTTTAGTCCATTCTATGGAACACCTTGCAACTATGAAAAACAATGAATGGGTGAGACTCTATGCGTTTATGAAATGATCTTTAGTGTAGACAATTTAAAAAAATAGGTGCTGAAATTCATTGAGTCAGTAGAATAAAGGTTAACAGGTGCTAGAGGAGAAAAGGGTGAGTTGTTATTTTAGGGGCAGAGTTTCTGTTTAGGATGATGAAAAAGTTCTGGAAATGGATAGTGGTAGTGGTTGCATGATAATGTGGATATGTTTGATGCTGCTGAATTATATACTTAAGATGGTTAAAATGGTGAATTTTCTGTTATGTGGGTTTTTTTTTCAACTTTTAAATGCAAAGTGTAGAATTTTGTATATATTATGTTACCATGTGTGTTAAACATTTTTTTATGAGAAGTATAAACCAAATATAGTAATAATGGTTAATCTGTAGGAAAAGAAGAGAACATGGTAAGAGACAATAAGGGAAGTTAGAAGCCCTTCTAAATATTTATAGTTTTATAGTTCTAACTTTGAAACTGTGTGTATATTTTATATACTTAAAAAAGAATATTTAATGTTAAAAGAACAGTGCTGAACTGAAATAAAAATATAACAAATGAAACTGTCACACTGATAGAATAGCCATAGAATAAATAATTACTCAAAATGACATTTAAACATGATATTTGGACTAGACATCTTTGGTGAAATATAACTTAAGAATGAAAGAACACAAAAAAATCTGAAATTGCTTTCAGTGGTAGTAATGAATGTAGGAAAGAGAGAAAGAAAAAGCAAATATAGAACTGTGTTGATGTCATTACAATGATTTCAGAATAAGAAAGATTAAATATAAAGCAAAAATAAAAACTTTTAAAATTTAAATTGAATTAAAATGCCAATTTAACTTTTATCTCTATTTTTTAAGTGCATTTTTTAACTCTGTCTACTGAAAAATCCAGAAGCACTTACAACACAATAGCCAAAAACACCAACTGTGACCAGATTATGGCTCCTAAAGACCATTTCCAGGTAAAAGGAATCGGGGCACCTTGGGTAAATGACTGATTCCAGCCAGGTCTGGAATAGGAATGTTTGAGGTGAGTCTGGCCTATCTTGTCATGCCTGAAATCAAGGAAATTATCAGACTGTTAGGGCCACATTTAAAGGAAACCAAAGCTAACTTGAAAGAGATCACTTTGTCTAAAGATGAGGAAACTTGAACATCAACACAGATGACTGCAAAGGATTGAAATTGAAATATGTGATTCGTGTAAATATTCAATATTTCCAAATGATATTTCAGTTAATTGGTCTCCTGTGGAGGTTGTTGAGGTACAACACATGAAATTTAAAACACTGACAAATAAAACAATCAAACAATTATTCTGTCTTTACTGGAAAGACTCATAGAAAATATTTTTTGAAAAAAAAATCAGACTGTAAAGTCAGGAAAGATAAAAGTAGGGGGGAAAATCACTTCTTTACCAACCCTACTCAACATAATGAACTCATAAAAAAATTCAGCAAAGTAGCAGGATTTAAAATCACTAGGTCAGAGATTCTTGTGTGTGTGTGTGTGTGTGTGTGTGTGTGTGTGTGTAGTCAGTGGACCTTTATTTTATTTATTTATTTCTATGTGGTGCTGAGAATCATGCCAGACAAGTGCTCTACCACTGAGCCACAACCCCAACCCTAGGTCAGAGATTCTTAGTGGTGGTGAGTTTCTCCCCATGGACATTTGGTGCTATTCATCCAGAGGCATTTTTTTTATTGTCATAAGACAATTCTAATAGAGTGGTGAGAATATGAGGAATGCTTGTAAACATCCTCTAATGCACAGGGCAGTCTCCCATTACAAAGTACTACCAATATCAGTTCTAAAATAGCAATTTCTTTAAGAAGTCGTGAATTATGTGAAAAGTCTTTGGGGAACATTTTAGTGAATAATTGAAACTATTATCACCAGAACCTATTGATAAATTAGTAACTTCTGAAAAGGAACAAGACCAAATTCAGCATCCATTCATGCTCAAAATACTGGAAAAACTAGGGATAGTAGGAACATACCTCAACATTTAAAAAGCTATTATGCTAAACCCAAGGCTACATCATTGTAAGTGGAGAAAAACTCAAAGCATTCCCTCTAAGATGGGACAAGACAGGGATGTCCTCTTTCACCACTACTCTTCAACATAGTTCTTGAAACCCTAGTCAGAGCAACCAGACAAAAGAAAGAAATTAAAGCTATATGAATAGGAAAAAAAGAGTTCAAACTATCTTTATTTGCTGATGACATGATTCTTTATTTAGAAGAACTAAAAAAACTCTACTAGAAAGCTCCTAGAACTCATAAACAAATTCAGCAAAGTAGCAGGATTTTAAAATCGATACCAATAAATCAATTGCATGTCTATACACCAAGTATATATCAGCAGAAAGGGAAATCAGGAAAACTATCCCTTTCACAGTATCCTCAAAAAAATAAAATATTGGAAATCAACCTAATAAAAGAGGTGAAAGACCTCTATAAGGAAAACAGAACACTAAAGAAAGAAATTGAAGAAGATCTCAGAAAATGGAAATATCTTTCATGTTCCTGGATAGACAGGATCAATATTATCAAAATGACCTTACTACTAAAAGCATTATACAGATTTAATGTAATTCCTATAAAGATCCCAATGACATTCTTCACAGAAATAGAAAAAGCAATCATGAAATTCATTTGGAAAAATAAGAGGCCTAGAATAGCCAAAGTAATCCTTAGCATGAAAAGTGATGCAGGAGGTATCACAATACCAAACTTTAAATTATACTACAGAGCTATAGTAACAAAAACAGCGTGGTATTGGCAACAAATGAACATGAAGATTAATGGAACACAATAGAAGACACAGAGACATATCCACATAAATACAGTTATCTCATTCTAAACAAAGACACCATAAATGTATATTGGAGGACAGATAGCCTCTTCAACAAATGATGCTGGGAAAACTGTAAATTTATGTGTAATAGAATGAAATCGAGCACTTATATCTCACTCTGCACAAAACTCAACTCTAAGTGGATTAAAGACCTAGGCATCAAACCAGAGACCCTGTACTTACTAGAAGAAAAAGTAGGCTCAACTCTCATATCAACATGTCAGCTTGGGAACCAAATTCCTCAACAAGACTTCTAAAATACAAGAAGTAAAATAAAGAATCAATAAATAGGATGGTATCAAACTGAAAAGCTTCTTCACAGCTAAGGAAAAAAATCAAGAATGTGTACAGAGATCCTACAGATTGGGAGAAAATCTTAACCTTCAGTACTTCAGATAAAACATCAATTTCCAGGATATACAAAGAACTCAAAAACCTTAACACCAGAAAAATAAATAACCCAATCAATAAATGGACAAAAGAACTGAACAAGCACTTCACAGAAGAATATACACAATTCATCAACAAATATGTGAAAAAAAGTTCAACATCTCTAGCAATTAGAGAAATGCAAATTAAAACTACTCTGAGGTTCCATCTCACTCCAGTCAGAATGGCAGTTATAAAGAATACAAGTAACAGTAAATGTTGGCGAAGATCTGGGGAGAAAGATACTCTCATATACTGTTGGTGGGACTACAAATTGGTGCAATCATTTTGGAAAGCAATATGGAGCTGCCTTAGAAAACTTGGAATGGAATTGTCATTTGATCCAGTTATCCCCCTCCTCGCTTTATACTCAAAAGTCTTAAAAACAGTATAATACAGTGACGCAGCCACATCCATGTTTATAGCATTTCAACTCACAAACTACGGAAACAACCTAGATGAATGGATAAATAAAATGTGGTATATATACACAATGGAATATTAATCAGCCATAAAGAAAAATAAAATTATGGCATTTGCCAGTAAATGGATGGAGCTGAAGAATATAATGTTAAATGAAATAATCTCCAAAACCAAAGGCTGAATTTTTTTTTCTGATTTGTGAATGCTAACCCAAAATAAGGTGGGATGGGGAGGGAAATAGTAGAAATCCATTAGTATAGACAAAGGGAAGTGAAGGGAAGGGAGGTGGGATAGGAGTAGGAAAGACAGTAGAATTAATTGGACATAACTTTCCTAGCCTTGTATTTGTTGTATACACAACCAGGGTAATTCCACATGATATTTAAGAATGGGATCTTAAACAGAATAAGTTATATTTTATGTACATGTATTCTGCCAAAATACATTCTATTGTCATTTATAACTAAAAATAAAAATATTTTAAAAAATTTGCTGCATATGGATTTCCAGTTTTAACAGCATCATTTTTGAATAGGTTATCTTTTCTCCAGTGAATGTTTTTGGCACCTTTTTCTAGTATGAGATAATTGTACTTGTGTGGGTTTGTCTCTGTGTCTTCTATTCTGTACCATTGATCTACGTGTCTGTTTTGGTGCCAATGGATAAAGAAAATGTGGTATATAGATTCAATGGAATATTACTTGGCTTTAAAGAAGAATGAAATTATGGCATTTGCAGGTAAATGGCTGGAGTTGGAGAATACCATGCTAAGCAAAATAAGCTAGGAAATAAAAGGCCGAATGTTTTCTCTAATATGCAGATGCTAATTACAATAAGGGGGACACTAGGGAAGAATAGCATTATCTTAAATTAGGTAGAGGGAAGTAAAAGGTGGGGAGGGGAGAAGATATGGGGATTGGCTTAGCATCACATGACCAATGTGATTGATTCTACAACATGTACACTCAGAAAAATGAGAAATTATACCCCATCTGTGTATGATATATAAAAGGGCATAAATGCATTCTACTGTCATGTGTAATTAAAACAAATAAAAATTTTTTTAAAATATAATTTTTTAAATGTTCAGATTTAACATTAAAAAGAGGAATAAAACCAGACATTATGTATCTATGATGTGGTGCAACAGTAGGGATATGGAACCATCTATGAATTATCTCTAACTAAACAGTTGAACCTGAATGTAATAACACCTCTACATTTTAATTCCAGTTTAGGAACTATGGTAAGGAGGGATCATAAATCTAGTCAACCAGATTTAGAATGTGGGATATATCACAAGACCAGGTTTCTTCAAATAAGTAACGGGAGTAGAGGAAAGGGAGAGAACTGTTTTGGCTGACAACCCCCAAACGTTTGTATCTTATCTGGAATTTTGATACGAACATAGTATAAAATGACATTTTAATGTGACCAGGAGGAGATTAAAGGATAATCATTAGGTATTAAAGTTTTGTTTTTAATTTTTGAGGGTAAAATGATATGGTTTTATATTAAAATAATATACTTCCTAACATTATACCCACTAAAGTTTTTATGGATGAAATATGAGACCTGGATTTGATTTAAATAGTGAAAGAAAAACAAAGGCTGGGATCTGAAAAGATGGATTAGATGAACTTTTCCTTATTACTCTTGCTAAATATACTTAGGTAAACACCTTAGAGAAAGAAGACAACAAACATACATAGGAAGACACTCAATGGTGGCAAGAAGAAGAAAGACTGACGGTGATCTTGGGACCCAAGGAACAACAGGGCAGTGAGTACCTTCTATATCCCTAACTAGGTGCTGGTACAGTTCATAGAAACTCTGAAGAAAAGTCTGCTATCTCCAGCACAAGGACAAGAAAGGGGAGCCTCACAAGACAGGAAAGTTTTAGATAATAAGTGCTGTACAGACAGTCGGACACCACAGAGAGAGCTGGGTCACCCCCACCAGCAAAGGCCAAGTGGGGAGCCTAGACTTTCAACCGCACTGGGCTGTAACAAGGTGCCCCTCATCTTCAAATGAGAGCTCAGACCTCCATCCCCCCCGCACAATAACGAGCCACTCCTTCCCCAGGATGTCAGTGGAGAACATGGACTTCCACTCCATGGTAATCAGATTCACATATTTATCTCTGTATGAGGGGATTTATTGGAGGAGTGACTCACAGGATCACAGAGGCTGAAAATCACATTAGACTGTCTGCAAGCTGGAGAGCCAAAGAAGTCAACAGCAGGGCTCAGTCTAGGAATCCAGAAGCCTCAGAACCAGAGAGGCTGGCAGCCTCCATCCTGAGATTGAGTGTGGAGAAAGAAAGCAGCTGAGAACATGGAAACAGAGGGCTAGCTTTGCTCACCAGGGACAAAATATAAACCTCAAATGCATGTCCTCAGTGATTTACCTCCTCCAGCCACACACTACCTGCCCACAGTTACCACCCAGTTAATTCATTTAAGTGGATCAATGCACCGATTAGATTAAGGCTTCCATAATCCAATCATTTCACCTCTAAACCATCTTGCATTGTCTCACATGTGAGCTTTTGGGGGACACCTGATATTAAACCATAACAACTATTAAAATTGATAAGCTTCTGGCCACACTACCAAGGGGAAAAGAGAGAAGACAAACAATGCTAATATTTTAATCAAAGAACCATCATTTCTTTTATCTCATGGATATAAAGAGGATAATTAAGGAATAGTATGAACCACTGTATGGTACAGATTTGATAATCTAAATGAAATGAACTAATACCTTGCATGATAGTGACTTGAGAACTCTCAGTAAGGTAAATAGGTTATCTGAATTGTCCCATGTCTATTAAAGATGTTGAATCAATAATTAGCAATTCTCTAAAGAAGAAAGCTCCAGGCCTGTATGGTTTCAGTAGTATTGTCTACAAATTCATTGGAATTTTACCAAACATTTAAGGAACAAACCATATTGATACTCTACAGTCTTATCTAGAAAATAGAAGCAGAACATTTTTAAACTCATCTCTCTGAGGCCAACATTCCTCTAATATCAAAACCAGAAACATAAAAGAAAATTACAGACCAGTATTTCTCATGAACATAGATGCCAAAACCCTCAATGCAATAGTAGCAATTCAAATCCAGCAACTTATAAAAATAGTTACATACTGCGACCCAGGAGTGTTTATTCTAAGTTCAGCATTTAAAAATTAATTAACATAATCTGTCACATCAAGAAGAAAAATCTTATGCTTTTATCAACTAATACCCACTCATAATAAAAAAGTGTTTGACAAAAATCCAATATGCATGATTAAAAAAAAAAAACAGCTCTCAACACACTGAAATAGAGGGAATTGTCCTGAAATTGATAAAGTACATGTACAGAACTCCTCAGCTAACATCATACCTGATGAGAAACTGAATGCTTTCCAACTTGGAAACATTTGGACTGGGATTATTTCACAATTGAAAATAAGTAAACATGTCATCTCTCATCACTCCTCTTCAACATTGCACTAAAATAAAACAAGAAAAGGAAATAAAATTATGTACATTGGGAAGGGGAGACTGAAATTACATTTGCAGATGACATGATTGTATATGTAGAAAATTCTAAAAAAAACCAGAAGTAACCCTGGAATTAATAACTGATTAAAGTAATTTTCCAGGATTCAAGATCAGTTTAGAAAGGTCAATTGTCTTCCTATATACCACCAATGAATTAATTAGGAAAAGAAATACTTTGGTATAAATCTAAAAAAAAAGTGCAATATCTATTTGAGGAAAACGACAGAGCTCTGAAGAGAGGAATAAGATTTAACTAAGTGAAGATATATTCCATCCACCCATAGGATTATTGCCAATATGTCAGTTCTTCCTGAATTCTTTGTGTATTCTCCCCAATACCAACTAAAATCCCAGCAAGTTATTTTGTGCCTATTAATATACTGATTCTAAAGTTTTTATGGAAGAACAAAAGTCACAGAATAGTCACCTCAACACTGAAGAAGAGCGAAGCCAGAAGATTGACATTATTCAACTTCAAGACTCACTACAAAAGCTGAAGTAATGGACACAAGGTGGTATTGAGTACATGGGTATTTATTATACTCTTCTCTTTAATGTTGTGTAATTTGAAGTTTTTTATAATGAAAAGATTTCTTTGGGACTTTCCTCAGCCGTGCACTGCTCCTTATTTTCTCCCTTCCATTGATAACCACAATCTTTATTCCCAAAATAGGTTTTATTAATTTTACTGATTTTCTGTTTTCCGAAATCAGTTATTTCTGCTTTAGTCATTTATTCCTTCTGTTTTCCTTGGCAACACATGGTTTGATTTCTAACTTTTTAAATCAATAGCTTACTTTAATTGTTTAGATTCCTCTTTAATCACTTACCAGTATAAATCTGTGCATTGCTTTCTGAGCTTTATGTACTTCTTAAATTTTTTGATATGTGATGTGTTTTTTATCTTTATCTTATAAATTTTCTTCATTTTTGTTTTGAATTTGAACTGTTTGAGGTAAATATGTGCAATTTCACTGTGATTAGGCATTTTTCTATTTAAGATTACTAATTTCTAATTCTCTTGAAGTATATTCAGGGAATATGGCCTGTTTACTCTGTATTTGTATGTATATTTGAAAACTATATGATTCTTTACATGGCATAAATTTTTGTAGATGTTCCAGAGGGGCTTGGGGAAAAAGGGAATACTTTTTAATGTTATAAAGTTTGAGACATACCTATTAGCTGAAGTAAAATAATTATATTATTTAAATCCTCTTTTTCTTCTGTTGTATAGCTAACCATTTATGAAGTTAATAAGGCAGTTAGAATCTGCTGTTAATACTGTGTTTCTGTTCCTCCTCCTCCTCCTCCTCCTCCTTCTCCTCCTCCTCTTCCTCCTTCTTCTTTTTTATTTTGCCTGCAGTCTGTGTTTTATCTTTTACCACAAATGTATACACTTATGGCAACTCTATCCTCATAGTAAATTGTAGACCTTGTATTCATAAAATGGACCTCTATCAATTTTATTACATTTGCTTTAAATTTTTAGCCTTTAAATTTATATCTCAGATTTCTTTTTGGTACTAGAACCCCCCCCCCCCCATATTATGAGTCTCTTAGTACTGGGTTCTTTTTGTGCACATGACATATTTCAGCCTGTTTTTTATTCAAACTTATAATCTTTGTGTGAATATATTCCATTTACATTAGGTATCAAATTATGATTCTTTTTAATTTTTTATCCAATTTTATGGGGTTTTTTTGTGTGTTTTAAATGCTCCTCCCCACCCCCTGCCTTTCTGTAAATGGATTTTCCTCCTGTTACCATGGTTTAGCATATGTAGTGTGTTCTTCTCTTCTTGTAGTTTGAAAGGTTTATTTCTTCTTTTTAGATGCTGCTGTAGAAATATTTATCAGTATGTAGATTTTATCTATCCACAACCTCTTGTAATAACAGCTTTAGACAGTATCTGTTGATGTCCTCTTGAAAGATCAGATAATGAGCACACTGTACTTTGTACTTTTTTCTCTTTATCCCTCTAATTATTTTTTTATAGTATGACTTTTAGTTCTAGTGATGATCATTATAATACACAATGCACTTTAGATTATCATTTGTCAATTTACTTATCTTTAAATGGCTATTGATTTGTTAAAGAAACACAAAGTGAATTCTCCCAAATTTTGGTTTCTTTCCTTATTATTTTAACAAGTTATAATTTACTGGGCTTGGGTGGTGGCTCAGTGGCTTAATGCTTGTGTAGATTTAATCCCCAGCATCACATATCAACGAATAAAATAAAGGTTCACTGACAACTAAAAAAAAATTACCTATGAAACATTTCCTTTCTCTAATTGTACATTCTATAATAGTTTATTCATTGTCTATATATGTGTGTGCATATATACGTATGTGTATATATATTTATTTTTTCAGTATAGTGGCTCAAACCCAATGCTGCATGCATACAAAACTATGATCTCTCTCTACCACTGAGCTACACTCCAGTCCCTCTTTATATCTTTAAATTAATCCCATGTTTCTATGCTTTCTCCTTTCATTTCTTACTTGGGAAAATAGTTTGATATTATCATTGCTTCCCTTCCTCCTACACCCAAGAATGATTAATTGTTATATATTCATGATCTGATTCTAACTTAAAGATTATTTTAAATGCTTGTTGTTTGAGAATGCCTCTTGCTTAAAAAATGTGTGCCTATTGACTTTATATAATTGCTGAATAATTGCTGAGCTGGGTGTAAAGAGTAATATTACTGTGCCTTTCCTTGGTTCTCTCAAGAGTATTACCACCTTCCTAATGGCACTGAGCATGGTGTGGGTCAGTATGGGGCCAACCTGATTTGCTTCTCCCACCACCCTGCCACATTCAATCTGATTTTTTTCCCCTGGGAAATGCGTCTGCTAATTTTGAAGTTTTATGAACTTACCTAAGACATGTTTCAGTGTATATCATCAATTATGATTTTATGCCTGGAATATATTAGAATGTTTGATCTACATACAGATTCAGTTCTTACTTTTTTTAAAGAGAGAGAGAGAGAAATTTTTTTAATATTTATTTTTTAGTTTTCAGCGGACACAACATTTTTATTTGTATGTGGTGCTGAGGATCGAACCCAGAGCCCCGAGTATGCCAGGCAAGCGTGCTACTGCTTGAGCAACATCCCCAGGCCCTCAGTTCATACTTTTTACAAGAAAAAAAGTTTTTTTTTTTGTTCTGCCTATGAATATCTTTCACAATTCTGTGTTTTGGGTTCCTTATTTCCATGACACAATTTGTCTTTGGTTTGGTCTGTCGTCTGCTACCCGCTTGCTTGCTTTAGTTCCCCTCTGCCTTTGTTGTGGTTATCTTATACTTTCTTTTCTTTGTCAATAATTTGATTCTCAACTAATTCTCTACTTCTTAAGTGTAGTCAATGTTTTTGTTTGGTTTGATTTCAATTCTTAATTTATATCTGAAGTTTTCATTTAACTCTGTTGTTATCATCTCTATTTTTAAAAAATATTCTGTCTCTATTAGTTTCACATGTATTCTCACATATATGCTCTATAACATAAAAAAATTCCTATGGCAATTTTCTTCTGTTCAGTTATTTTTCTTCTCATTAAGCTTTGTCATCTGTAACATATGTCACTATTAGCTTACTCAATATCCATTCTTCCCAATTGACTTACGTTCTGACCATTCATTTTATTCAGTACAATAATGTTCCCAGCTAAAAGGGAACATTTCCCAGATTCTTATAAGCTAATAGTGGCTGATGCTCTTCTTCTTAGCTTCCTAATGGTACAAGGACATTTAAATTAAATATCCTTCTCCATACTTTTCCTTGTGCAGATGCAAATATCAAGGGTTGACTCACCCTTTGCCACATTTGAAGGTCTTAATAAACATTTTAAAAACTTTTTCCCAGGCGCAGTGGCACACATCTGTAATCCCAGTAGCTTAGGAAGCTGAGACAGGAGGACTGCAAGTTCATAGCTAGCCTTAGCAACTTAGCCAGGCCCTAAATAAATTAGTGAGACCCTATCTCAAAATAAAATACAAAAAGGGCTGGGGGTGTGGCTTAGCGAGTCAAGTGCCCATGGGTTCAATCCTCAGTTACAAAATATATATTTTTAAAACTTTTTACTCAGATTTTTGCATACTATATATGTGCATTAGGAGGTTTGAATTAGAAATTATATTTTACTGCAATGAAGTCAAGATGAATGGATTCAAGGAAATCTTTCTCTCACTTTGAGTTGCATATTTTAATTGTATGGCATAAATTTCTGCCTTTCCCTTTGTTTGAGTCTAAGGTATTTTGACTGCTCTGGTCTTATTTGTTATTTAATCATTAGGTTTGGGGAAAGGGAGAGTTTCAGATGTTTTTGTTCTACCATCTTAACTTGGAAGTCTGTATGGGTACTTTAAATAAATTTTAATCAAAGTAATATAAACAAATGGTCACAAATCAAATCATGCAAAAATATTGTGTTAAGAAACAACTGAGCTGAGCTCCAGGGTGGCTTAATGCAAACATTACTCCCCAGAGATTTTTTTTTCTTTTTCTTTATAAATGGAGGAAAAATTTACATACTGTAAAATGCACATAGATGAAATGTGTAGTTTGATGAGTTGTGACAATTTCGCAGACCCCTATAACCCCTTATTTTAAATATAGAACATTTTCATCACCAGAGAAAGATCACTTTTGCAATTCCCAGTTAATCCTACCCCATCTCAGAGGAAATCACCATGATTTTCTTTCACTATAAATTAGTGTGTCTACTGTAGACTTCATACAAATTGAATCATACAGTGTGTACTCTTCTAGCTTCTTTCACTTGGCATACAATTTTTGCACTTCATTTATAATGTAGCATGTATAAACAGTCTATTACTTTTTCTTTGTTTTATTTTATTTTTTATTTTTTTTTTAGTTGTAGATTGACTCAATGCCTTTATTTGTTTTTATTTGTTCTATGCTAGCATTGAACTCAGTGCCTCACACTTGCAAGGCAAGTGCTCTACCACTGAGCTACAACTCTAACCCGGTCTATTGCTTTTCATTGCTGTGAAGTATCTCATTATCTGTTTCTACTAATATATATTCTAACTGACAGATGGTAATTTTATATGTCTTCCCTTATTTGTTTGTTATTAATATATATTTTAATTTGACACATAGTAATTATACATATTTATGGGGTACAGTTGTAGCATTTCAACTATTTTCTATAATTTATTTATCCATTCTCTTGGTGATAAACATTTATGTTGCTTCTAGCTTGGAGCTGCTTTGAATAAAACTATGAACACTCTTATACATATGTTTTACATACTTATAGTTTCATTTCTCTTGAGGAAATACCTAAAGGTGGAATTTGGGGACATAAAATAGGTGTACTTTTCTTTAAATTTCCAAACTGATTGTATCATTTAATATTAACCCCAGCAATGTGTGAGAGTTTTGAGTGTTATGTATCTTCAACAACATTTGGTAGTCTTTTTCATCTTTACCATCTTAAGGATTATGTGGTATGTGCTATTGTGGTTCTAATGTGTTTCTCTGATGACAAATAATTGATGTTAAACACTTTTTTTTTACATGATCATTAACTATTTCTATAACTCTCTTCATGAAATGCCATTTCAGGGTATTTTTTTAAGTTGATTTATTTTGTTTTTAATTTTGAGACAGGGCCTCACTAAATTGCTAAAACTGGCCTTGAACTTATGATTCTCCTGTCTCAGCCTCCCAAGTCTCTGGAATTATAGGCATATGCCATGCATCACACTGGCCAATTAGCTGTTTTTTTTTAGTGGGTTGTTTTTATTATTCAATTGTAGAAATTGTTTATTATTCTGGACACAAGTCCTTTATTAGATATAGGTATTGTAAATATTTTTCCCCAGAATGCAGCTGCCATATGTTTTCTTAATGGTAACTTTGGATGGGTAGAAAACTTAACTTCTGATGAGGTATACATTTATCTTTTCTTTGTTATTTTGTGGATAGTGAATCTTAGCTAAAAACTTACCAGCTAACCCATATTTTCTTCCTGAAGGTTTTTTCTTTTATAACTATGCCTATGAATTAATTTTATTTAGACTATAAGGAATGAGTATGTATGTATGTGTATATGTGTGTGTATATATATATATAGACAGGCAGATGCACACACACACGCATGCACACACACACATTCAGCTCCAGCACTGTTTCTTGGTAAGACTTTCTTATCCCCACTCAATGGCTTTGACACCTTTGTCAGAGGTCAGTACCACATTGTCTTGATTACTGTAACCTGATACTATGTCTTGGAAGAATTTGTGTTTTCTAACTTTGTTCTTTCAAAACTCTCTTGGCTACCCTAGGTCTTTTACATTTTGTATACATTTTAGAATCAGTTTATCAAGTTCTTTTTGAAGGTATTCTGTGATTTTGTTGAGATTGCAGGAAATTTGTAAATCAAGATTAGAGGAATGAACATTGTGTTAGTATAGAGTCTTTGAGTCAACAAACCATGGACATAGAATGTTTATTTATTTAAGTCTTCTTTAATTTTCTTAACCATATAATTTTCATTATAGAGCTCCTGAATGTAATTTTATTAATTTTACCTTAAGTATTTTATGATTTTCAATGCTATTGAAGATGGTATTTTAAATTTTATTTTCCAGTATTTGTTGTTTAAGGTTATGGTCAATTTTGTATGTTAATTTGGCTATGATTTTTACTAAATCAATCACTAACCTAGGTGTTGCTGTGGAGGTACTTTGTAGATTCAACATCCTATTCTGTCAGTTTTCAGTAAAGAAGATTATCCTTGCTAATCTGTGTGAGTTTGAAGAGTAGAACTGAGTTTCTCTGAGGAAGAAGAAATTCCTCCTGTGGACTGCAGCTTCGCTTCTGCCTGAGTTTCCAGCCTGCCTTCCTGACAGCCTACCAAATAGATTTTTGGACTTAATACCCAGCCCGAACTATCATGTAAGCCAGTTCCTTGCAATAAATTTATTTACGTGTATCTTACTGCTGCTGTTTCTCTGGTGGAACCCTCAGATCTTAAAATAAGAAAATATGGATCCTGAAAACTTCCTGTTTTAATTTAATAGTTGTAGTAGTTTTTTGTAGATATGATTTTTTTTTACCTTTACAACCACATGACCAATAGCAAAGGAAAGTTTCATTTCTTCCTTCCAATCTGATGGTTTTTCTTTATTTTCTGTCTTTTGTATAATCAGATTAAATATCTTCTTTATGTCTGGTAGTTATTCTTGTCTGGGAGTCAACTTTGTCTAGTATTAATAAAGCCACTTTGACTTTATTAAGATTAATTTATATGTCATATATCTTTTTCCAATCTGCAATTTTTAAACTATTTGGATCTTTATGTATAATATTTATTTTATATACATAGTATATAACTAGTTCTTGTTTTTCTTTTTGAACCAGTCACTGTTTTTAATTGAAGTGATTAATACATTTTCATTTTCTATAAGCATTTACTATAACTATTTGACATAGTAAGGTTTATGTTTCAAATATATTGTGTATTTTATTTTCATTTCATTTCTTTATTATTACTTTTGTTTTTCTCAAATTATTTTAATATATTTTAGTATTATGTTTCATTTATATAGTAACTTATTAGCCATTCTTTTTATATTTATTTTGGATCATTACTATAGATTTTACAAAATGCATCTTTAACTTATTATAATCTAACTTTATATAATTTGTTTTACTTTATATAAAACATAAGACTCTTACAAATGTGTCTTGTCAGTTCAGGCTACTATAAAAAATAATAGAGACTATGATTTATAAACAACAAAACATTACATATCAGCCAGGTGTAGTGGTGCACACCTGGAATCCCAGCAGCTCGGGAAGCTGAGGCAGGAGGGTTGTAAGTTCAAAGCCAGCCTTAACAACTTTGCAAGACTCTGTCTCAAAATTAAAAAAAAAAAATCACAGAAAAAAAGGCTGAGGATTTGGCTCAGTTGAAATATATATATTTATATATTACAGTTGTGCAAACTGGAAAGTCCAAGATGAAGACTCAGCAGATTTGGTATCCCCTGAACATAAGTTTCCCGCTTCATATGCGGCACCTCTTGCTTTGTCCTTTCATGGCAGAAAGAGCAAGGACCACGTGTCATTGCATGGCAGAAGAGCTTGAAGGGTCAGACAGTTCTCCAAAGCCTCCTTTATAAGGGTACGAATCCTGTATATAAAGGTGGAGTCCTCATGACTTAATCTCTTCCCAAAGGTCCCACCTCTCAATACCATCATAATGGGAACTAAATTTTGCCATGAATTTTGGAGGGACACAAACATTCAGACCATAATAGTTTGTTGCAAATGGCAGTTTGCCAAAGGTGTCCTGCACATTTTTGCTAAGTATGCAAGAATGTAAGGATTTAACCCCTGTATGCTCTTTCTGGGCCATTTTTTTTAAAAGAGAAAGAGAGAGAATTTTTTAATGTTTATTTTTTAGTTTTCGGTGGACACAACATCGGTATTTTATTTTTTATGTGGTGCTGAGGATCGAACCCGGCGCCCTGCGCATGCCAGGCAAGCGTGCTACAGCTTGAGCCACATCCCCAGCCCTCTGGGCCATTTTTTAGGGTCATATTTGCAGTAAGCAACATTGAGGGATAAGAATATTTTCCTTTCCTCCCAAGAATGAGTAGGCTTGCTTCTGAATGCTATAAAACATCAGATACACACCAGTTCTCTGACACAACTGTGTCACCAATCAGCTCACTGAACAGCATCTGTCTGACTTCTTTGTTTTGTTCATCCTCTTATGAATGAAGACTTTTATCTAGGAGTTTCATGCCTTCTACCAACATTCATGTAATATGCTACTTTATTAGCTTTCCATGGGTTAGAATCTCATACCCTTCACAGTTCCTGACCCAGTATGTGATTCCATTCATTTCCTACTGTCCTTTGTGTTATTCTTGTTATATATTTGTCTTCTACATAGGTTATAAAGCACTCAGTACATTGTTATTATTTTTATTTAAAAATTTAAGTTATCACTTGAAAACTAAGATACATAAAAACATTTTATGTTATACTCACATATTTACTGTTTCTTCATTCTTTTGTTTTTCTTCCCCCCCCCCCCCTGTATTGTGGATTGAGCCCAGGGGCACTCTACCATTGAGCCCTTTTTATTTTGTTATTTTGAGACAGGTTCCCACTAAGTCACTGATACTGGCCTCAAACTTGTGATCCTCCTGCCTCAGCCTCTCAAGTTTCTGGGATCACAAGTGTGCACCACTATACCTTGTTGTTTCTTCATTTTTCATGTGTTCTTGCTCTTCTCACTGCAGAATGGTTCAAACCTAAACAAAAACAATCAAAAACCAGAAAGGAGTGCTTTCTGGGATCTTTCTGGGGACATAGTGTTACTTTGAGAGGCATGATGCACTTCTCATAAATGCACTGCGGCACTTCTATATCTCTGTGTCTGAATTCTTTCTTCTGTATTATAGCAAGGAATTTCTGGCATCTAAACTTTGTTTAGTGATGACTACCATTGGGAATCTATGAATCTATGATTTTTGTTTACCAATAAAGAAAGCAGCTAGAGCTTCATTTATCTTTTCCAAAGTGAAAAATGAGTTCCATTTCTGTGGTTCATGTACCTTATCAAGACATGATTAGGTGGTAAATTTAATTGGCATTGTATATTAGCAATCTTCATGGTCAAATCTCAAATTTGATCTTGCTCTGTGAAAGCTCACTCTATGGCTTTAAGAGATATGAGATGATTTTTAGCAATGTTATAGACATTCCTTAGGTTTTATTTTTGTCTGACTCAGAACTTAGGGATTTGATCAAGATAAGCCTTGCTTTTAACATATGTGAGGCCGTCTGAAGAAACCACACTATTTAGTAGTCTTAGAATTCTTCATGCCCCTCATCATGTTTATATGCAGAACCAATGAATTCCACTAAAACCTTCCTTTAAAAGGTAGTAGCAAGTAGGCAGTATGGAAATCAGATTTTTGCCTTCAGCTCCATGAAGGCCGATTTCCCAGCAGAAGGTTTGTTTCCCTTTTGAAGTTGTTACCTGGAATCCTATTTAGTTATAGACTAAGCTAGGATTCTTGGTTGTGGGCAGAAAAAAATTGAATATCTCTATGTAGCAGGAAGAGAATCTATTATAAAGAGCTTGGAGAGCTTACAAATTTGGTAAGAATATAGAACAAGGTTCAGGAGGCAAGCCAACTTAAGCAGGAAGAACGGTCACTAGTTTTTAAAAGGAGAGAAAACTTTTTGTCACCACCAGACTTTATTGCAGCTACCCTAGTGAATTATTTCTGCCTCTCCTTACATCATTAATTTCTGATTCAACTTCTGGACAACAGTGTTCAGTGGAACAATCAAAAAAAAAATCTAGGGAGTGTTTATTCATCTATCCTCCATATTTGAAGGTACAAAACTGAGTCCCTGCAATACTGCATGAAATGAGAACTTCCCCTCCATGTGTTGTAAAATGAACAACCCAAATGAAATGACTGAAAAAATTTTAAATAATTCAAAAACTTGATGCTGTGACCTGAAATTCTGAAGATGTATTTATTCTGACCTGCAATTCATTTGGTATATTTTCTGGGTAAGACATCTAGGTTTTTTTTTGTCACCCTGAGTCTTCATTTCTTAAATTACCCTTTTGTTCTCTATTAGTCAGTGTTCTGATGAAGACTATTGCCAGAATGATTCTCGTGCCTCCTTCAGGAAACTGACTTTTTCCATTCTTTCTACAAAATGTGATGATTTTTCGTATTCCCTGAGGTTCTGAAATTTCATTTCCTGATCAAGGAAAGGTTTTTATCACTCCTCATGGAGTCTACTCTCAAGAGTGATGGAGTTCTTCAGCTCTCTGATTATTCACTTTCGTCTTTTTCATTCTGCTTTTCTCAAACTCCTCGTAGTCAAATATTGTATATTTTGGAAGGTCCTCATTTAAACTGGTTCAGTCCACTCTTCAGTGTCTCTTACTGTTCTTTTCACTGTTGTGAGTTTCTTCTTTTTTTTTTTTCCAGTCAAATCAAGGAAAGGGTGAGAAGCAAATTTTATTCATGATATTCCCATAAAAAGTTGCAAATGTAATAATGTTAATACTTTATTTAGTATTTGTTGGAAATATTTTTCCTGTTTGACCTATCTTTTTATTTTTAAATTATGCTATTTTTACTTACAAAAGATTTTTTTTAATTTGACAATTTTTGGCTATTTTTTTAAATGTAATATTTTTTATGTCACATATTTTTTTAATTTTTTTTATTTTTTATTGGTTGTTCACAACATTACAAAGCTCTTGACATATCATATTTCATACATTAGATTGAAGTGGGTATGAACCCCCAATTTTACCCCAAATGCAGATTGCAGAATCACATCGGTTACACATCCACAATTTTACATAATGCCCTATTAGTAATTGTTGTATTCTGCTACCTTTCCTATCCCCTACTATCCCCCCTCTCCTCCCCTCCCATCTTCTCTCTCTACCCCATCTACTGTAATTCATTTCTCTCCTTGTTTATTTTCCCATTCCCCTCACAACCTCTTATATGTAATTTTGTATAGCAATGAGGGTCTCCCTTCATTTCCATGCAATTTCCCTTTTCTCTCCCTTTCCCTCCCATCTCATGTCTCTGTTTAATGTTAATCTTTTCTTCCTGCTCTTCCTCCCTGCTCTGTTCATAGTTGCTCTCATTATATCAAAGAAGACATTCGGTATTTGTTTTTTAGGGATTGGCTAGCTTCACTAAGCATAATCTGCTCTAGTGCCATCCATTTCCCTGCAAATTCCATGATTTTGTCATTTTTTATTGCTGCATAGTACTCCATTGTGTATAGATGCCACATTTTTTTTTATCCATTCATCTATTGAAGGGCATCTGGGTTGGTTCCACAGTCTAGCTATTGTGAACTGTGCTGCTATGAACATCGATGTGGCAGTATCCCTGTAGCATGCTCTTTTAAGGTCTTCAGGGAATAGTCCGAGAAGGGCAATAGCAGGGTCAAATGGTGGTTCCATTCCCATCTTTCCCAGGAATCTCCAAACTGCTTTCCAAATTGGCCGCACCAATTTGCAGTCCCACCAGCAATGTACAAGTGTACCCTTTTCTCCACATCCTCGCCAGCACTTGTTGTTGTTTGACTTCTTAGTGGCTGCCAATCTTACTGGAGTGAGATGGTGTCTTAGGGTGGTTTTGATTTGCATTTCTCTGACTGCTAGATATGGTGAGCATTTTTTCATGTACTTGTTGATTGATTGTATGTCCTCCTCTGAGAAGTGTCTGTTCAGGTCCTTGGCCCATTTGTTGATTGGGTTATTTGTTATCTTATTGTCTAATTTTTTGAGTTCTTTGTATACTCTGGATATTAGGGCTCTATCTGAAGTGTGAGGAGTAAACATTTGTTCCCAGGATGTGGGCTCCCTATTTACCTCTCTTATTGTTTCTCTTGCTGAGAAAAAACTTTTTAGTTTAAGTAAGTCCCATTTGTTGATTCTTGTTATTAACTCTTGTGCTATGGGTGTCCTATTAAGGAATTTGGAGCCTGACCCCACAATCTGTAGATCATAGCCAACTTTTTCTTCTATCAGACGCAGAGTCTCTGATTTGATATCAAGTTCCTTGATCCATTTTGAGTTAACTTTTGTGCATGGCGAGAGAAAGGGATTCAGTTTCATTTTGTTGCATATGGATTTCCAGTTTTCCCAACACCATTTGTTGAAGATGCTATCCTTCCTCCATTGCATGCTTTTAGCCCCTTTATCAAATATAAGATAGTTGTAATTTTGTGGATTGGTTTCTGTGTCCTCTATTCTATACCATTGGTCCACCCACCTGTTTTGGTACCAGTACCATGCTATTTTTGTCACTATTGGTCTGTAATATAGTTTGAAATCTGGTATCACTATACCGCCTGATTCACACTTCCTGTTTAGAATTGCTTTTGCTATTCTGGGTCTTTTATTTTTCCATATGAATTTCATGATTGCTTTATCTATTTCTACAAGAAATGTTTTGGCTATTTTTTGTGTCACTTTTTTTTTCAAAAATTAGAAAGCATTTCCATATATATATTTATTTTTATTTTCTTCTAATTTTTTGCATTCTGTATGTGATGATAATCATTCTGATAGTTGGTTGGCTGGGTAGCCAGCACTAATTATTAGAAACACAATCCCTTCTTAACAATTTTTGTATACATATATATATATATATATATATATATATATATATAATTGTTATAGATATAATACATATCATATATCATACATACATGCATATCCTACGTACATATCATATATACCTACATACACACATATGCACACAGTAGGGTATAATTCCTTTCTATCTCTTCTATTTCATTCTCTGTGTATTTTTATCACAACTGTATAATGTTATATTCCTTTAGATTTAAAAGAAAAATGAGGATATGCCCCTGACTCAAAATTCCTTTGCACTGCTCTTTAGTGAAGACTAGCTATTGATTTTTTAAAAATATTTATTTTTTAGGTGTAGATGGACACAACACAATGCCTTTATTTTTATGTGGTGCTGAGGATTGAACCTAGATCCCACCCATGCTAGGGGAGCGCTCTACCACTGAGCCACAATCCCAGCCCAGGCTATTGATTTTTTTCCATATCTCATGTCCCTTAGGGGAGTATTTAAATTAATGCCCTCCTAGTGTCACATTATGGCTCTCAAAACAGCTTTTCTTCAGTTTGCAAAGCCCCAGATCCTTTGGACCTTAACCTCAAAAGTTCTTCCTCAATATGCTCCAATTCCTCATCACTCCCTGTCATGTACTTGAACTTTCCTAGATTAATCTCATCTTCTCCAGTTCCACTGATGCCATAATTCTAATGGAACAACATTCACGTCAATAACATATGGACTTTGGCCAATATAAGTCTGGAGTCCTGGAGTTCTGGTTCCTGGACTTCCTCATTTCCAGTTACTCTATCCACCCCACGTCAGCTACCCACTTTTATTGTTATATGTCATTCTGGAGCAGTGCAGTCCTGCAGAAGTTTGTGCAATGATGAAATGTTCTATGTCCACATAGGTTCATTTGCTTTCTGTCAGCACAAATATTTAATGTTTCCTCTATTCTCTCCATGCTTCTCCCTCTGTCAGCTGATGATAAATAAGAACACTTACATTTCTTTACTACCTAATATAGTATCTGCATCTAAAACTTCTTGCCTCATCTCATCTGATATTGAAAGAGGACCTGAGGCTAAATCTTCCATTAAATACTTTCCACCATATCCTCTAGCTTAATGGAAAACATGGCTCTTCCAGCTCTTCCTCTTTTCTGCATCAGTATGCCAACATTCTTCATCTTTTAAAAAAAGCAATTCTTTTTTGTCTTCATGCCTCATCCCAATTACTGTGAGATTTCTTTGTGATGCTTCATTGCTGTCCCTACTTCTCCATCCCCATTTATTTATTTGTTTAACAATTGATAATCAATTTATTAAAATAGTCAACTTAAGTGTCTTCAATGATGACCTCAGCCTATATTCCTGGCTCACTTCTGGAATTCATGGATGAAAGTAATCTGCTTAATCTCTGAAGGACCATTCAAGCCAATGCGTCACTTAAGGATTCTCATCTGGGGACCATTCCAATGGTTAGAACCTTCACCACAAGGAATTTTTCTTGCAGAGTGTCATAGAGTTCTGGTAAGCATGCAAACCTGTCTCTTCACATTGAGATTCCTTTCCTTTGCACCTCTAATCAAATCACCATGCACCGTCTCTGGGAATTTTACATAACCACTGGCTGGGGCAATTCTAGTTGGGCAAATCAGCATTTCTGTTTCCATGGAAATCTTTCTAGTATCTTTAAAATCCACAGTAAGGTACTGCTTTCTAACCAACCTGTACCTTGGGGAGAGTGAGCAGCTGTGGGTCAGGAGGACCCTAGCTTTGCTGAAAAGCTGCAACCTCCTCAGAGGACACCTATTATTTTAAAACCATACCAGTTAAGGTTTCTGCTGGGCACAAACTACTCATTCTCAGGATCATCAAATGAATGCTAAGTTGCTAAATCCAATGGTTGTAATTCAGTGTTTATTTAACTCATCCTCACTTCATCATTCTATTTTACTCTACTGACTCTTTGAAATAATTACCATTCCCTTTTCCTTGAGAAATGCTCTTGATGATTTTGCTCCTATAACATGCCATTCTCCCTTTCCTCCAGCCTTATTACTTAACAATTTTAGTCTCTTGTTGGCTTTGTTTTTTCCTGTTCCAGGCCTCTAAATTGACCTGGCAACTAACTTTCTTTGATTACTCTTATAGTTTGAATATGAGGTATCTCCTGAAAGCTCCCATGTGAGATAGTGCAGGAATATTCAGAAATTCAATGATTAGATTATAAAAACTATAATCTAATTAGTAGCTTAATGGATTTGATAGGTTAATAATTTGAATGATTGAATCTGGGCTAACTATGGGCAGGTAGGGTGTGATTGGAGGAAGTAGGTCACTGGGGGTATGCGTTGGGAATTATATTATCACTGGATTCTTGCTTTCAAGCTCTCTCTGCTTCCTGGCTGCCATGTCCTGAGCTTCTTTGCTCTGACATGCCCTTTCACCATGATGTTCTCCTCATCTTGGGCCCAGAGCAGGGAGTTAGACAGCCATAGACGAAACCTCTGAAACCATGAGACAAAATGAACGTTTATTCCACTAAGTTGCTCTTATCTGGTATATTAGTCACGGTAACACAAAACTAACACAAAACAAATCCCTTCCCAGGTGATATTTTCAGATATTAATAATCTCTTCTAGCACTAATGCTAGTTTTCCCTAATCCTTTCTTATGGGTTGTCTTTGCTACCTTGAGATGAATTCTATATAACAGAACTTGCAGCCAATAGTGGATTAAAAAATAAGAGAACACAGAAGAGGGATTTGGTATTGGTCATGCTTCTTAGGGGAAGACAAAAGAATTTACAGTGCAGTGCCTATTTTAATAAGAAGATGTTTATCAAAGGATTAGAAAAAGCACATGGAATAACTGGAAAGATTGGGTTAAAAGAGGCTCAGTGCTCAGAAAAACTCCCAGACTCATTCGTTAAAGCTGCTAGGTTTCTCTACCATCACCACCTTCAGAACATGTTACCTCTACTGCTACCCCCAGAAGAGATCTCCATGCTACCTGTTCCTTATGTGGTTTTATTGTAACTTAGTTCTCCTACGGGTACATTTGATTGCAGAAATGAAGTCCTATTTCTTCACATTTGAGGAAAAGGAACCCGAGAAAGGTAATTTTGTTTCTATATCGGTGAAGAAAGATTTATATATGTAGAGTACCATCAAAGTCTAAAGGAGTTTACAATATATTGGGCAGTCACAAATGGCCTGCATCCGCTCTAGAGGAGCTGAATCTTTTTTTTTTTTTTTTTTTTTTTGCCTAGGTTTTTCATTTCTTACAGTTTCTCTTGGCTTTCTCCTGTAGGTCCCTGCATTTTCTTTTTGATGTCTTCTGTAGGAGCAATATGGTGTTCTAATCAGTTGAATCAACAACGTTTTGAAAGTCCACTTGGTTTTAAGCACTGTTTTGTGAATGACCTTTTTTCAACACAGAGTCAAGGGAAACTTGTCTCAGGCAACTTCTAGGGAAGAGCAAGGACTTTTCTGCCTCTGAAGCTCCTAGCAAAATATGCATCCTCTGAAATAGGCCACAGGACTTTTCCTAAAACAGTAACTCTGGATTGATTTGAAACAATCATGGGCCATTGCTGACCTGGTTGAAGTGAAATTCTTTTGTAGCACATAAGACATTTGTGAAAAGAGTGAAAACAAGAAGACAACACATAGGAAATGAATGTTGGGGATCCCAAAGAATAAATATCCATTGCACTTATTCTATCATTCTAGATGAACTCGAGAATCACAGAAGTATATTAGTCTTTTCTGTTACTATCATAAAATGTCTGAGACTAGATAATTAGAAAGAAAATGTTTGTTTAGCTCATAGAGGTTGTTGGCACAAACAGAATGACATTGGCTCTGGCGAAGCCCTTCCTGGCTCTATGCCTCATGGAGGATTAGATCCCAATGATGTAGTAAGAGATCAAATCGCAAGATAGGAACCCAGAGATGGGGGAGGAATGGGTCCATTCTGTGACCTCCAATTAGGTTCTACCTCTTCAAGGTCCCAGCACCTCTGAGGACCAAGCTTCTAACACATCAACCTTTGGGAACACGAAATATCCAAACCATATCAGTTGACATCTACAGAAATTGTATTATTTTAGTAAAAATTAGAATGGAAAATTTTATTATTTCAGTAAAAATTCAGGAATGGGAAATACATCTTCACTTGTTACTCTTTATTGCTCATAGAAATCTTAAGGTACATTTTCTGGCAAGACTTTTGTAAGGTAATTTCTGCTTTGTTCTGATGGTGAAAACAATTTTCTAAAAATATTTCTTTTTAATTTGCACAATTGTTACAAATTTGTGTTTATTAAATCAAATAATTTTTTATTTACAAAAGATTTTATAAAGTATCCTAGCACAATAGTGTAAAATTTGCATTGTGTTGTTCATATGGACAAAATTTTTTTATTTAGGTTTTGAAAGTAAATATTTCAATTTTCATTATTAAAATGACACTAATTGCTAGAATAAATATATAGCAGGCATTATAGTGTTATTATTAATTTAGTCATACTGATATACTTCTACATTTTTAAGAGTACTTTAAAAATAAGCAGTTATCATTAAAGTAAAGTAACGATCTTCTAAATTTTATCTATTTGATAAGTGATATTAATATGAAGTAATCCTAAAGAATTTAAATTATTATATTAAATGTGAAAATAGTCATTGCTGTCACTCTCTAAATAGTTACCTGTTGGATAGTTTTAATTTTTAAAGGAAATACATGAGACTTTTTTTTCTGAATCTCTCCCTACAACTGGTAGAAACAAAACCAATATTTTTAAGGATACATTAATTTGCTTTAATATTGGCATGCAGTGTAGTTTTAACATTTTATTACTAAAACATTCATCATGAAAATGCATATTTCCACTTTCTGAGTCATCCAATTTATTTTAAAAAACCAAAACTTTTGTCTTATTAAAAAAAAACTTTAAAATACTTTTATATTCTTTTTATCCTTATATGCCTTTTCCACATCAGTCTTTGGCTTTTACATTGGCAGAATATGCAGGAATTTGATTTAATTTTCTCCAGACCTATTATCAATAAAACCCCCTTATTTTCACAAATTCTATTTGCTATACTTAAAAAGAAACAACTAATATGCAAGTTTTTGCTCTTACCCCAACATCTCACAAAGGTGTTTCTGATTACTCAATTACAAGTATTTCCTTTGGAAACCTTAAAGTATATACAAGTAATGGGATGTCACTAACAAATTTGTCTTTAATCTTTTCCTTAAATTTTAAACTTATTATGGACTTGTTTAGATTTCCCCTTCACAACTTCCATTTTGTGTTATTTGGTTCTTTTTCCCTTCATCCCTCTGAAATAGTGAAACTTTCTTGTGAAAATAAAGTCCTGCAGTTTCAAGTTTCCCATCTTCAAACTATATTAGGCAATTTATGGGGTCAATTTTTGAAGCCAATTGTAATAGTACATTAAGATTCTTGGATGAGGCAACCCTTTATAAATAAGATTTTCCTGCTCAAATGTAGAATGTGTCCCTGCTTACTATGAAGAGAAGGTTAAGCTACTCTTTTAATACATGTTCATTCTAAAGAGGATTATTTCTCAAAAGTCCACCTTTTCTGAATATGTAAAAACACGTAGTGTAATCTCAGAGACTCAGGAGGCTGAAGCAGGAGGATCACAAGTTCAAGGCTAGCCTGGGTAACTTATCGATACACTCAGCAATTTAGTGAAATCCTGTCTCAAAATAGAAAAAAAAAAAAAAACATAGAAGGGGCTGAGGTCTGGCGCAGTGTTGCACACCTGTAATCACAGTGGTTTGGGAAGTTGAGGAGGAGGATCACAAATTCAAAGCCAGCCTCAGCAAAAGTGAGGTGCTAAGCAACTCAGTGAGACCCTGTCTCTAAATAAAATATAAAACAGGGCTGGGGATGTGGCTCAATGGTCAAGTGCCCCTAAGTTCAGTCCCTGTTACCCCCCCCCGCCCCCTGCAAAAAAAAAGGGCTGAGGATGTAGGTCAGTGGTAAAGCCTTTGGATTCAATTCCCCAGTATGAAAACAAGGGTAGGGGGAAATAAAATTCTGTTTTCTTTAAATTTTCCTTCTATTTATATGAACACCTTTTTAATGACTTAATAACTAAATTGATATTTTAGGGGCTGTGGCTGTGGCTCAGTGGTAGAGTGCTTGCGTAGCACATGTGAGGCACTGGGTTTGATTCTTAGCACTACATACAAAAAAAAAAAAAAAGCAAATAAAATAAAGCCTTGCTCTCCATCTACAACTACAAATTTTTTAAATTGATACTTTAAAAATTTTATTGAAAAAAATTTAAAGTTCACTCCTCTTAGTATTTTAAAAGAACAACATAGACTTGGTGGCTACCTTTAGTGTTTACTAGATTTGTTTATTTCTTCTTTGAAAAAATGGTCCTGGAACATTTTCACTTCCTTCATGTACTGACTTTTCACAATGGTCTTGGGATTGTTGTAAAAACAGGCCAACTTTGATTTCCCTGGAGTCACAACCTTAGTTCTTCTCTATCTTGTTTCTCTCCAGCCTGAATATTGCTTTACAAAGTTTCAGATTTTTTACTTCTCTATGTTTTTGGCCTTGTTTCAAATTCACTTTCCCCTAAAACAAAATATTCTACTTATCCTCCCTGGCAACATCATGCCATGGTAAATACCACCTTATATGGATGCATATTATATAGAATGAGATTAAACAAATCACCTTCCTTATTCCCAGCTCAGAAATGATATGCCCCCTTTGACAGCTTCTAAAACAAAATTTAACTTCTCAGAGTGTATTCCAGGATACAAAAAAATTCCATCTTAATGTTCCAAAATTCCTGATACTTGTCAAACCAATGAGATTTTTCTCTGGTCTTGCTCTCTGTTGTTCAATTATAGTCATTATCATTGTTAATCACTAGCATGAAATTTTATAGTTACACTGTTATTCCACCTGAAAACTTCTACCTGTGTCACTTTATCTAGAATATAACTTTTCCTTTTTATTCTAAAAAAAATGGATCTAAAAATACACAGGATCTACACTGCTTTTTTAGGTTAACTCCTTTTTACCATAATTTACCATAAATTCTTCCATAGAATTGAAGTTAGTTTTTACTTGCTTATTTCCTTCTTAAATGATATTTATGTGATCATATATATATTTAATTGATGGAAGAGAGCTCATTTGGCAATTTGGATTGACAGTATGAAAAATAAAAAAGCAATCTAGTATTCTTTTTCTTTTGGCTTCTGATATGCACTGTGGCTAAATTGTATTAGTCTTTTCAGTTGCTTCCTGGTGTGAAGAACTCGAACTTTAATTTTTTTTAGAGAAAATGAAGTAAATAATCCCTTGAGAGTCAAAAATATTAACACCAAGAGGAATTCCCCAGTGGATCCACAAAAGAAAGACCTACAGTTAAGAGTTGAAAGTCTAATGGCATGAGTAATGAAGCAAGTGTGATTTGTCTTAAATATATTTACACGTTTAAGAAATGTAAGCTTGGATCATGTGGAGTCCATAAATTAAATAGCCAAAGAGGATTCCAAGATGAAATCATTTTATTACATAGGAAAGTTTAATTTATCAACTTCAAAATCCCAGAATACTGTCTTTTTATTTTTCAGGATCCATGTGCTTATTTTGGTGCTTGGCCCAATGAAAGATATCTCAGGAGATCATATTTTACAAGTGAATGCAAACATATGAAGCAACTTGATGTTCTGGAGTTTATATTTAAACAAGTTTGTATTATCCTGGTTTAATTATGTTACTCATAATGTACACAAGTCATATTTTTATTAAGGAAAAAAGCTTGTCTCGGAAGCACAGAAACTAGAACTGGGGCGTCACATGAATCTATAGAATCAGCTCTGTTAATTCCATACAGATGTCTTAGTGCATTCCTGTAAATGTTCAGCCTGAAAAGGAAATGTTAGTTACACCCTTCCCTTCCACAGCCCAGGGTAAAATACTTCACATATTGTACATATGTCTTACAAAAAAAATTAAGTAATGGTCATTTGGGGCTTTGTATTTTACTATTAACATAAAAGAGCAAGTGTACTTAAAGCACAGCACATCAGTTTTTGCAGACATCAATCCCCATATTTTGAAGTATAAATGTGTGATTTGTAGTTTCAAATAGTGATTAAGGGAAACAAAGTATTGAAGGAAATTTATATTCATTTCTAACATGCCAGATAATACAGTTGTCATGTGGTTATGTTTACAGTAACCACAGGAAGATGGATGTGATTGTTCTATTGACAAGCTAAAGCCACTACCAGAAGGTATTTCACAGTGCCTGGGATAGCACCTACCGCATTATTTGGATCCTTGGCTGGTGTCTCTGTTTTCCAGACCAGTACATTCAAAATGGCTTGCTAGCTAGTGGGCCCATCTGCAGGTGGACCAGTAGACCAGTGGTTTTGATCAGGTAATGAAGAAATCTTTAACACCATCAGAAGAGGCAGACACATAACTGGCTGCTGACCTTTCTGAAACCTCTAACAGTCTTCTTCCTTCTGCACCTGAACTTGACTCTCAAATCTTTCTCAGTGGGTAACTATTATTACTCTAACAGAAATGGCACATGGTGTGAAGAAAGTTTGTCTTCCCTGAGTTAGTCTAGCCCTCCTGTCTTGTGATGAATAAACTGAGGGCTAGAAAAACTAAGAAACAGGTCAGAAATCACTTGATTTACATGCTAATAGTGCTGCAGTAGGTAAGATAATAAGATTTCTCTAATAATAATTTATTAGTCAACTAACATCTGAAGGCCACTGAGACCCAGCTTTTCCTGCTGTGGAGAAAGCCATCAAGCTAGATTTGCAACCTTGAAAGAACCATGAAATCAGGACCTACTATCGGAAACTAGAACAGCTTTCAAGAAGTATAATTCTTGTAAGGGCAGATGGCTCTGAGTCATGGTCTAACCTTTCTGGGACAAAGGTGGCAAGTCTTGGCAGAGGACAAATGAAGGGAAGTGATGGTTTTAGAACTTGTGTTAAGAGCTTGTGGTTGTGCCACGGAGTGTGGAGAGTTTGTTTCCATTGTGTAGTTTGTTTGAGAGCTTGTCAACAGGAAGCAGAGATCCATGGTGCACTTAGGTTTAGACTGGAGAGATGCTGGCAGCAAGCCTGGTAGCAAGGTGTTAGGAACATTGCTTTAGAAGCTGAACTTACTAAGAGCACTTTAGTATGCGGATGACTTGTGCCTAAGCATTGCTTGTAAACCCCAGACAAATGTGACCAGCCAAAAGAACTCTCAGTTATTAGTAGCTTCTTGGCTGATCCTGGAAAGCTGAGGCTTCCCTGAAGCTGGGTACATGACTCAGCATCTTACCATTGGACCTCCTGGGAAGCAAGATGCTGGAAAAGACTCCACATTGACTGACTCCGCACAGCCAGCCCAAGGCCCCTGCTAGAGACCACACCCTGACTTGATACTGTTGAGCTCTTGGGAAGCACAGACATGTAGAAGAAGTAGTGTGGATAGGACATATGCCTAATCAAACTGAAGCATACTTTGAAATGGACTTTGATGTGTTCTATTGTGTGTCTTGGTTTCAGCAAGAAGTTAGGATGAAGGCATGATGCATTTGTATGACAGGGTGCTCTGAGGGTACACTGCTTTGTTTGTTTGCTTCATTTCTTACACTTCCCATTTTTCTGCACTCACATGAGTCATAAGTCTGGTACTCCTGAGATGCTCTATGTGGGGACTAGATGGAAGCATTGGGAAGGCACTCATGTATCAGGCAGAAGAAATGAGACAGGGAACCTGATTCCAAACCCTGCCCTTCTCCTCCCCCTTAAATCCACATGCTATCAACTGTACCTTCATGGCAGGTGTACTTACCTTCCCCTAGTGTTTTATGAGCCTAACTTTCAGGCAGGTGTTGTATGAGATTTAGTTAATAAAACTCATTTGAATTTAGTTACATTGAGAGACTTTTAGATAACAGTATTTTTTCAAGAATTAACAGAGAATTCTTTTTCTTTTTATTCTTAAAGAAACTTGGTATAATAAAAATCCTAGAACTTTCTTCCTCTCAGGTAAAATTAAGACAAAGCATTAATTTGGGGGCTCTTGGGCTGGGTTGGTTCTTGGATTCATGATTAGAGTGCTTTACAGCTAGATCCCAGCACCTAAGATAATTCATTGCACTTAATAGGTACTCAATTTGTTGAACTTAATCAAATATATGACTGCAGGAATGGATTAAAAGATTCTTGACTCAAGCCAGTCAAGACTGCTTCTTACATGATAAGCCAGAGGGAGTAAAACGCCCTATCCAGAAGCAGAGGGCTTTCTTTTGCTGTTCCTTCTTGTATATCTGGTTCTACCTTTTGGAGAGAAGGGAGGTCTATGGTGCTTAGCCACCATGAATCCAGCCAGAAACATGCAGGAGAGGGTCATCCTTCTTGAACTACAAAGGTCTATGGAAATGTGTCTCATTGTTGGGAAAACTAGCTGTTTCTCCCTTGAGAGACCCACAAAGAACTCAACCACCTACCATCCATTATTCTACCCCTCCAAAAAGTGAAAACAAAAATAAAAATGAAGTTGTACCCTTGCAAACTCACTAATTGTACCAAAAGGAAGGAGACTTTTCATTATTACAGGGTGGAGAGCAAAGGAGGCTTCATGAAGACTTTGTTGTATTCTAATTTTACTGTCATATCATTGTACTTCAATCTGATAATTCTGCAATGTGGAGACTTGCTTTTGAATACAGCAAGTTTGTCTTATTTATTGCTATTTCCAATAATGTTACATTTTCTTAACAGCCAGTGCTTGTCTATCAAACCTGCTGAGTCTTTGGAAGAACTTTGGAATAGCTTTTCTACTATTTCTGTGTTTTTTGTGCCATTGCTTTTTCATCAACAATATATATGTTGCTATATTTTTGCCAGTTTGTGTTTAAAACTTAAAAGTGCCTTCTCCTTTTATCTTTTTGTCAAATACTTTATGAAGCAATAAATCAACCTAAGTGAATATATTATACAATCTACAAACACCCTATTCCTTTCCCCCCATGAATCATAAAGACTTCATGTATCTTTGTTTAAGGACTAATTTTTCAAGTATGCTTGTCCCTCTGACTGACTTACTAGATAATGCTACTGATTCTAATTCTGTGATCGGTTTGTATTCATCTCTAGAAGCATGCCATTCTCTTCCATTCTCTTGCAATGTTGCAACTTATTTTCAGACGTTCTTTAATTATACTATTAATATTAGAGCAAATAGTCAAAATTTTGTTTACATAAATATTTTTCATTTTATTAATCTGTACACCTTACATCCACTTTCTGTGACTTACCTGCATGGACACATCTGTAGGGGCTCTAATCCTCCCAAAATAATGCCATATTTTCATCTCTAACCATTTTCCCTAACCACCCATCCTAGAGAAGTAACAAGCTCACCAGCTTCATCAGAATAAGGGACTCAAAGCCTCAGGTTTCCCTACATTTGTACAACTCCACTTGGCCCAAAGAAAATATAAAATTGTCCTCTTGATCTGACTGAATTACTAGTGATTATACCTCAGAGTGCCTTTCCAAATTACATAGAGATAGGACATTTCAGTTCTCATCCATGAAAACCTTCTCACAAAAAGAAATATGCTCAATAAATTGAATAACAGAATTTCCTTAGACTCATCAGAGAATCAAGGTCAAAGGGAAAACTGTCATGGAGAAATATAAAGAGACTATGAGTACAGAAAATTGCAATCAAGATTAGCTTAGTTGGAACAGAAGCTGCTGGAGCTGCAAACTGATAGCAACACATAAATGATAATTTTAATGGATTGATGGAGGCTAAGTGGTAGACTAATTTGAGAGCAAATAATTTTTAAGATCCTATTCTCAAGGGATCTCCATACATTTGTGGGTTTTGCCTCCAGCAACCCCACTAGGTTCTCATGGGGAAGATTAAAAAAAATCTTTTCATGTTTGTGACAGAAGGAGTTGAGTAACCATTTTGAAGTATGATTAGTGTACTATAAGGCAAAGGCCTGTTCTGTAATGGACTTACCTAGACCATTATCTGACCCTGGAAGGATGATTAACTAATACCAACTCACTCTGGCTTGTTTTTGTTACTTCAGGGGAGAAAGGAAAAGGCTAACAAGCACTTTGGAAGAGCACAGCCCAGGGACTCAGGCCAACTCAAGGAATGAAATGCAATCAGAAGATCATAGAACACTTCCCCTTCCTTAGCCTCTATCACATTAACAGGGCTCCAGGGCATCAAAACATATGACATAAAAACTGATAAAGCTACAAAGAAAATAGACTAATCCATTACTCTGGTTGGATATTTCAACACTTCCTTTCAGCAACCAGAATATAAATAAGGATATAGTTCATTGAATGGCACCATTAATCAACTGTATCTAATTGACATTTATAGAATAAATCACTTAATAACAGGACAACACTTTTTTCCCCCCAAACTTGGAACATTTAGCAAAACAGACAAAATTCTAGACCATAAACCATACCTTAAAAAATGTAAAGCAATTGGAATCATGCAAAGTTGGTTCAAATACACAAAGGAATTAAAATGTGAAACAATTGGAGTCATACAGACTTTGTTGATTCAAAGATCACAAAGGAAATAAAAAATGTAAAACAACTGGAATCATAAAAGTTGGTTCAAAGATCACAAAAGAATTAACTTAGAAATCCATAACAAAAAGATCACTGGAAAATCTGAGGATGTTTGGAGATGAGGCAACATAATTTTAAATAACACATGAGTTGAAAAAGAGATCTCAAGAGATAGTAAAAACTATTTGGAACTAAATCTAAAAAGGAAAAAGAAAATAGAATTTATCAAAATTTAAAAGATAGAGTGATTACAGCTTATTGAGGGAAATGTACAGAATTGAATGTATATATTAGAAAAAAAAAGAAGTATAAAATCAATAGTTAATACTTCCATATTAGAAAACTAAAGAAAAGTTCTTCAACATAAGACAAGTATAAAAGATAACAAAAATAGGAGAAAAATCAATATAATTGCCGGGCACAGTGGTGCACACCTGCAATCCGAGCAGCTTGGGAGGCTGAGGCAGGAAAATCATGAGTTCAAAGCCAGTCTCAGCAACTTTGCAAGGCTCTAAGTAAATAAGTATGAGCCTGTCTATAAACAATATATATAAATAATAATATATGTGTATCAATTAAATATGTTTATATATAATTTATGTGTACATGTATGAATATATATATATATATATAAAGAAAATATATAATTTATGTGTACATATATATATGTATATGTATATATATATAAAAAAAGGACTGGAATATGGCTCAGTGGTTGAGCACCTCTGGGTTTAATCCCTGGTAACCCCCCCCAAAAGTCAATAAAATTGAAAATAGGAAGTAAACAGAGAAAAATCCATGAAACCCAAAACAAATTCTTTGAAGAGATCAATATAATCTATAAATTTATACCCAGGCTGACAAAAAGAAAGAAAACACATATTATAGATACCAGCAATGAAATTAAGGTGATCCATTCTTATTCTGTGTACATGAGACTACACACTTACTAGATGGCTAAAATTCCCCAAATTTGACAATACTAAATGTTGGTGAATATGTAGAGCAGCAGGAATTCTCATTCACTATGGTAGGAATGCAAAATGGCACAGTCACTATATTAGTCAGCTTTATGCCACTGTGACTAATATATCTGTCAAGAACAACTTAGATGAAGAAAAGTTTATTTTGGCTACAATTTCAGAGGTTCAGTCCATGGTCAACTAACTCCATTGCTTTTGGCCCAAGATTAGGCAGATTATCATTGCAGAAGGGCATGGCAGAGGAGAGCAGCTCGCGACATGGAAGTCAGGAAGCAGAAAGAGTTTGAGCGTAAGGAGCCAGGGATGATATAATCCCCAAGACCATACCCCCAGTGACCTATTTTCTCTAGCTACAGCCTACATGCCTACAGTTACCACCCATGAAACCATTCAAATTATTAATCCATCAAATGGATTAGGTTATATAGATAACCCCTTAAATAGATTAGGTCATCCACTGATTAGATTACAGCTGTCTTCTCTGAACATTCCTGCATTGTCTCACACATGAACTTTAACAAACTGTAATAGCCACTTTGGGAGACAGTTTGGCAATTTCTTATAAAGCCAAACATAATTTTAGCATATGACCCAGCAATCTTGTTCCCAGATATAAATTTAATTGGTTGAAGATATATCTATGCAAAAACTTGCACATGGATATTTATAGAGGCTTTTTAATAACCATCCCCAAAACTATAAGCTCCCCAATTGTCTTCCAGTAGATAAAAGGATAAACAAATAGTAGTACATCACGAAAAGGGGTGTTATTCAGTATGTAAATAAAGGAGCCATTAAGTCACAAAAGATATGGAGGAAACTTAAATGAACATTATGAAGTGAAAGAAAATAATATTAAAAGTTGAATACTGTATCATACCCATCTTATGATATAAGGAGGTTGGGGACGAATAGATGAAGAACAGGGGATTGGTAAAACTATTTTGTATAATGCTGTTATGGTAGATGCATGACATTATACATTCATTGAAGCCCTTAGAAATTTGCAGCAAAAAGAATGAACCTTAATGTGTGTAAATTTTAAAAATCTTTTAAGGGTTCAGGGATCCCAATGTTGAATGCAAATGATGACAAGAGAATCCAATTGTATCACAAATGTGTGAAGCAATCTCGCTGGAATGTGTGTGGAAGTTCTGACTTAAGTAACTTTGAAATAAACAGAGTCTGATTAAAGACAAAAGAACTACACAAAAGCACTATATTCTAGTTCATTAAGTGTATTCTACTTTATCAAGGATATAGGTTGAAAATTCTAGTATTGCTATCCATATATTAGAATTGAACAAATCATAAATGAATAGTAGATGATGGTGGTCAGTTAACTTTCTTATTGTTGGAGTGGAAATGTACAAGTAAACAAGGGGAGACATCTAGAATAGTTCTTATGTTAATAACTGAGCAATGGAAACATCAGGAAGAATTTGTTTAATATAATATAAAGATGATTATATACAGAAACACGTATAGTCATGTGCATAACATGAGTTCATACTCATACATATATTACTTTGCTCTGTTACCTGAAAGGGCCTCAAGAAGACATCATAGTAAACAACAAGCACACCTAGAACCAGAGCTTGTTTTCTAGTACCAGTGTCTAATTAAAAAGAGATAATATTCCTTGGAGAAATGGCTGTTTCTAGGAGTAGGACAGGAACTATAGAAGATGAGGCTGAAGCATCTCGAAGTGCTCAAAACAAATAAATAACCTCAAACCCCTTCCTATCAATCGAGTGTTCCAAAGGGCACGGGAGCCAACTGAAAGAACTTCCAATAATCAGGCCTGAGAAATGGGAGCAACAAAGTAAAAATATAGTATAAGATTGTAACCCAAATTATAAAATAAATACCCATTAATCCATACTTATATAAATATTGAATAAATTAATAAAGAAGAGAGAGGTCATCATTCTCCCCAGCAACAGAATGTCAATAAATAATTCATTATTCATTATAGTTCGGGCTGTATGTAGTTATCTACTTCCAAAGAGTGCAGTTAAAAAATGGACTAACAAGACTAACTTTACAGTGGAGAAACCTGACAAACACGATTTCAGCCAGACAATCAAGCTCAGTGATCATAAATATAAATCATGTCCATATTATGTAATCTTGTTAAGATATGATGAAAATGATATTCAACCTTTGTGAATTTGCTCCCCAAACCCATAACCAACTCCAGTTGGATGAAAAACAACAACAACAACAACATGAAATCATAATAACAGAGCATCCTGGGGTATAAATGATCAGTATTTCTTAAAACTGTTAGTCATCAAAAATAAGAAAATTCTGAGAAACTCTCACAGACAAGAGTTGTCTGAGGAGACATAACAATGAAGTGTAATTTGGTATGTTGGGATGGGGGTCCTACAACAGGAAAGGGACATGCATTAAACCAGGACTTCAATTAATATAGCATCAGTATTGACTCATCCATTGTAATAATGTAAGATATTGATAACTAGAATTGCATGTGGAGCACATGTTTAGCTTAGGCACATGTTTCAGTGCCCATTGGTAAGTTTTCGTGTCCTAACACCTCTCCCTTCCTACAGTATCTTTCTGTGGGCCATAGCCTTGCCTTATGTAAGGATTCCCTGTGTTGTAAATGATGGATACACACTTAATCTGGTTCTGACAAAACTAGTTGATTCCTGGAATGTTGAAGCCTGGTGACTTCAACTATGACTGAACCTAGGAACTTTTCACCATTAACATCAGGAATTAGATTCTCTTTCTCTGCCCCCATCTCTGTCTTCTTACTTAGTTTCATTCTTAGGCAGGGCATCACTATGTGCTGGTAAAGATGACAGTACCAGAACAAGGTTTGCATGGTCTGTAGACTTTATCAACCTGGAATGAAAGGATTCCCAAAAGGGAGATTGTATTTGCTCAACTTGGATCTCTTGTTTTCTGTAAGTCAACCCCTGAGTTTGCTCCAGTGTTCCCTTAGCCAGGCACAGGCCATGTGGCCCAACTTGGGAGAGTTCACCCTGAATCACTAGGTCAAGAGAGAAAAGAAAGACTATCCAAAGGAAAAAGAGGATTCTATTACTAAAAGAAGGAGAAGGGAGGCAATACGATTTGTGGTGGACACCTCTTTTATTACACTTAAGGCTTGAGTCAGATTGTACCGATTTGGCTTCTGAGGAGCGGAGACTGAGTGGCTGGAGTCAGTCATGTGCTGTATGCTTACACTCTGACTCCCAGTAAAACCCTGGGGACCAACATGCAAATGAACCTCTCGGATTGGCAGTACTTTCCATTTGTTGTCACAGATCATTACTGGAAGCGTTAAGTCTTCTCCATGTGCCTCCACAGGAACAAGACAGTTGGAAACTGGCACTTGGCTTCTTCCGGACTGTGTCCTATATGCCTTCTCCCCACACAGGTTCTGAACTCTGTTCTTTTGCTGTAACAAATCCTAACCCTGAGTATAACAGCTCTCTTCAGTCCCATAAGTCTGCCTAAGAATCCCTGAGTTTGAGGGTGGTCTTGGTCTCAGAAACATTAAAAAATTACAGTATTTTTCTTGAGAAATCAGAAGATCTAATAACCACTTCAAATTCTTTGGCTAAGAGAAATAGCCTGATATTCTTTGGGGAAATTTCCTTTCCCCTACTGAATATGAGCTTAGGGGGTTCTCCATCAATGTGGTTCACCTTTGAAATACCTATGTCAAGTAACGCTAGCATTACATCATTTTGGGCCATATTTGAGTTTCTTCATTTTTGTTATTTTTGGCTTTCAAAGAAATAACACACTTCTAAGTTACTAAAGGAAAATTTAACATTTAGAAATTCTAAAAAATAAGCTTAATATGGAGGATAAGCTCTGTAAAAACAATGTTTTATTTTATTAGAATATAGGAGTCATATTTTTAGAGAATGTCACTTTAACATAGATACACTTTATACAAAAGAAGAAGAAAGTGATTGGCCCTATGCATAATTATTTCCTTCCTTTTTTATGGTTTTGTTGAATATTCTTTTGGAAAAGTGAAAAAATAATGAAACACTGAAACGCCTTTGTTCCACCTCATAATCTTATTATTTTAATCATTCCTTCAGAGGCAATTTTTAATATAAGCTGTTCTGTGACTTTCCTACTCATTTTTTTAACATTTACCATATGCATGCATATGTAACAACACTGCTATTTTGTATTTTTTAAATCATGCTATATATATTCAGGTATTTTATTTATTTTTTAAACACTATGTTCTTAAGATTTGTCCATATGAACACAGGCAAACCTAGTATGCACACTTTAAATATGGTGGTTAATTTGGTGCATGAATACATGGCATTTTATTTAACTATTCAAATGGTGATGGAATTTTCCATTGGCTGGAATTTTTCTTGTTAGAACCAATGTTGCTATAATAATGTTTATGGCTGAAATTTGAGTGCTTAGTATGTGCCAGACATTATCCTAAGAGTTATACAAATGTTTAGCACATTTTTATCCTCCCCAAACTGAGAGGAAGGTATTATTACATTTTTAAGACAAGAAAATCAAAGAATTGAGTGGTTAAATAATTGTCTAAGGTCCTATAGCTCAAAGCAGCAGAGCTAGGGTTTGAGCCCAGAAATCTGGTTCCGACAACATGCACTTCACTGCCTTGGGATAATCTCTGTGCACATGTGTAAGGTTTTCTTGTTGGATTATAAGGTGCAAGCATTTTACCAGGTTCAAGTGCCTCTCCGTATTCTCACTGGCACTGAGTATGTTCAGCTCCCACTTATTTCCTCGTACAGAGAGTTTACAGTCACCAATATCATGCATGATATAAACTGGCCATCTGTGCTTGCCAACAGCATGAAGCCTGTGCCCTCAGCTATACTTACCACATCAGGTTTTGCTTTGTTTTATTTTGGTTTTATTACCTTGAACATGGTTATCTTAAAGTTGCTTCTTTTGTATATAATCTTAACTGTTTCATGATCAAGTAGAGAACATTTGTAAAACATGAGCTTCAACATTCCCAGACTTTTAATTCTGTTCATCTTCTACATTTGACCACCAAACTCTTTTCTCTTGTTCTATTAACCCAGAATTTACCATGTATTTATTGATTGACTTTTTGATGAGCAAGACACTGTGCTAGATACAGGGTGTATAAAAACAAATAAGGCAGAATTTCTCTGTCTGAGGAACTTACAAGGGAATTAACCACATAAACAGCTAATTATAATGAAATGTGATAAGTACTGACTTGGAAGAACAATTATAAGCTATAAGAATATACATGACAAAGTATTTATTTTTGCTTTAGGTGGGGCTCATGAAGGGTGACATATGCTGGGAATTGAAAAATGAGTAGGCTTTTCTTGAAGTTTAAGAGGAAAGTGAAGGTATTTGGTGAAAAGGGAACATGAACAATTCCTTGAAGGCCTGGAAGTTCATAGCAGATTGAAGATTAACAAGAAGGGCAGTTTGGATGTGGGCAGTGGATGACAAGAATCAGGAAAAGAAAAGATATTGTACAAACCTCAGAAGATGAGTTGGCCAGAATTTTGGAAGTGGTTGCCATGGGTGGCAACTGAGAGGAGAGAAAAGGAAGTATAGCTCACTCCCCACAAGTTGTTTTTATTGGTGTTGTATGCTGTCCAATCTTATATATCACTTTTTCCCTTAAAGACTTCTTACCATAATAACTCTTGAAAATTTATACCACTTTTTAGACAATGATACTTGTTTTTTCCAGGATAATGATTTTTTTGCTTTAAAATCCATTAAATCAACATGCTGTACAAAGTTATATTTCAACAGTAGTGTTTCAAGCAAAAAGCACACTCACTATTATATATATTTCATATAATAGCTTCTAGTCAAAGGATATTACATGGAACAGATTTGAAATGCATGATATTTGGATGGGCCCAAAGGTTTGCTTTGACTATAATGGCAAGCAAGAGGGATACAGGGGAATTTTCTTCTATTACATTTCATTCTTCTACCTGTATGTTCGTGTTTTGAAGTACACATTTTTGGACCTCACTCTTTTTCCCTCTATATCAAAGCTCTCCATATCAGGCAGTTATTTTAGGGTTAAAGCCTCAAGGCAAAGGAAATTGTTAACCCCATATGTTTCTAATATTGCATGTCTGTCAAATATTCAAAAAAACTAACTTTCCACCACCTTTCAAAGAGTGATCTCTCGCCCTCCTCCTCCAGCCCCATCCGCTATCAAGCTTTCTCTTCCATCTTTGGAAATATAATGAAACATCATGACATTGCTTTTTATGTACAAGCTGTACCTATTCACTTTCAAATTGACTTTCTTTTATAAATATGTTTGATGATTCTGTTAATACATTACATATATGAGAAAACTATTGCACATCTTAGATCAACATAGACACAGACACATTTTTTAATTTAATAATTTTTACTTAGTAACCTGGTTTTCCAGGATTGTCATGATCATTACAAAAGGAATAGATACATTTGGATTCTATATAAAACCTTATTTGTAAGAGCATCATTAATTTAAGAAACTAAATTAATGCTTGCTCTTCTTTGATTTGCATAAAAAGATTCAACTTCAAACAAAAACAGATAAAGCCACCTCTCAGCATCCATGGGGAATTGGTTCCAGGACTCCCTGAAGATACCAAATCATAATGCTCAAGTCACTTGTATAAAATGGTGTAGTATTTGCATATTGCCCTCACACATCCTCTCATATCCACAATGTGAAGAGAATGTAAATTGTTGGTGTACTATATTGTTTGGGGAATAATAACAAGAAAAATTTCTATACATGTTTAAATATTTTTTCAAATATTTTTGATCTATGTTTGAATCCATGGATGCACAAACAACAGTTAGAGAGAGAGACAATGTTTTATTCTGAAATTTTTTATTGGTTATTTCTTCAAAGAAAGTACCAAATAATCAGTCCATAAGCAAAAGAGGAGGGTCACTTGTTGATCTCAGTGGCCAGATATTTAGGGTCATTTTAAAAACATGTGTTGACATTCTTCTCCATCTCTGCATTAAATTCAAATTCCAAGAAGAGCTATCTATTAGGCATGTACTGGGTTATTCATACACTTCAGTAACTACTATGAATGGGAGATAGTTTCACCAAAGAAAAGTGGAGCTTTTATTAATCATAAAAATGAGGAGGGTGCTCTCTACAGGAAAAACAACATGTGCCCACCAGATTCTATCAATAGTCTATCAGCATAGGTATGCACACACACACACACACACACACACACACACACACACACGCACACACACATTTTCCTTTATGTGTAAAAACATCCCCAGTTGACATAATTGAATCTATCACAAACAGAAAAATTATCTCAGAATCATGAAGCCTACTAACTTCATGATGCCTATTTAACACATTCAGCTTCAAGTTTGAAATCTCTAGATGATATTGCCTTGTTTCTATAGCTGGTCATAAAGCCTAACCAACAATTTATGTCTTCCCTTCAGAACTCTTTATATGTGTTTCTGTTGCTGCTGTCATTGTTGTTTTTCTAAACATCTCTTAGGCAAGGATGGCTTTCTGGTGAACATTTACATGGGACATAAATAGTACTAGCTTTGGTCTGTTTTGAGAGTTCCATTTGGGCAAACCATTATCCAGTGCCTATGCATCAGTATAGAAACTCTTCTCAGGTTATTTTTCTTTAAAGAATTGGCAGATAGGGAGAGATGCAACCTGAAAGTCTGCCCACTGGGAAGGATTGTCTTTTTTCACCATTTTTAGGACCATACCTGAATAGTAGTGTAATTTAATAGCAGTCTCTACTAGCTCTTGGAGCCACCTCTCTGAAAACCAAACCAGTTTTTCATCCTCAACTATCTAGTGAAAAGAAATTGCCAATGCGGCCAATGGCATGGGTTTAGGACATACATCTTTTAAGTGTTAGTCACGAGATAAATCTCTCAATTTCTTCTGTTTGGCAGACTAGTGTCTATTCACCCAAATCAATATTCTTCCTGAAATCACCTCTAGGCTCTATCTACCAGCTTCTCTTGGAATTAGATGTGATCATATCACGGTATTTTAGCAAATGTTACTTAAGTAGAGCTGATGGCTGCCATCCTCAGATGAAGACATTTCAAAGTATTTGTGCTTCTTTTGCAATCTCTTCCTCACTGCCCCCCTCCCCCCATGTGAGTGTAGAAAGTGTGAATGCCTAGGGAGTTGCAGAGATTTAAGAAGAAAAGTTCATAGATCTCTGAAACACTGTGTGGATGAAAGTCATCTTCTTGGAACACCTATACTGAACTATCACATGAGAAAGAAATCTATATCTGTTGCTTAAATGCCTGAAACCTTGGGGTATATTAGGCTTCAGATAGAAGAACACCGATGTCTTTCATTTGGCCCTTCCTCCTAAAATATCTTTTACATCATGGGTCAGTGAGTCAGTGTGAGGATTATTCCAGTGGCCAAAAACAATCATTGGAGAATATAGTGATAAGTTGTAAAAATAAAATTGGATGGGTTTGTTTTTCCATTGACCTTGGGCAAGTTCTTCATTGTGCTATATGATCCCAGAAGCCTCACTCTATTACAATACTGATTTTGTGTGTTGCTGGAATTAAGGTTAGTTAGGATTCAGTATCCAATCCTACCTGAAAGATTTTGGTATTCTTTTCCTTGTTTTTCATAGTGTAAAACTGCTCCTTTGGGGGAAGGCAGGGAAGAAGGAGTAATGAATCTTATGTGAAGTGTTACAATATATTCTTTCTCAAGATATACGGCTTTGTCTCCATTCAAGGACTTCTAAGTATGCGGAATGGCTCAGAAGCATGATTCTGTAGTGTGGATGTCTCAAGTTAGGTGTCTAGAGTATGACTGGCTATACACAGCTAGTAAATCCTCATCATCCAATAATGACATTTCTCTTGATCCATGATTAATAAGCTTCAGCTAGAGGTTTCTATGTGTCTAATATTCCTGGAACTTGCTAACCTTGCTGAATCTATTGCTTAATATGAAAACCATGCATGATATTTAGCTAGTGCATACTGGCATTTTGTAACAGGCAGTATTCTTTTTGATTCATTGGTTGGTATCTATGTTCTACTGGTCATTCATTTCATAAATTTATTTCCTGATAACAAAAATGGATGTTGCATTTTTGCCATCATCTGGATTTGGCAAGCCCAGAGTTTCTTTCATGTCTACTGATATTAGAAAATCCAATTATGAAGTTTGTGAACTTTATGGGAATATTTATCAAATTATTTGACAAATGTATATAGAAATATCTATCTATAGAGTAAAATAAAATTACATTTCTAATATCTTTTTGAAACCATTTTAAATTATTATCTACTATAATAATTTAAAGTTTATTAAATATTTTTAAACCAGGTTATTCAATTAAATGCTACTAATAAAATCTTTCTACATTTCATCCTTCTAAAAAATATGTAAAATTAGCTGACAAGAATAAAATTAATTTAGCTTATGTTAGTTACATAGTAAATTTTAGAAGTTAAAGAATTCAAATTCTATATCTTTAAGTAAAACCTAATATTCTAAGAGGCAATAAACCAAGCACTCTCTCACACCTCCACATACACAGATCCCTTAGGATGAGATGCATAGGGAAAAGTTATAGACACAGTTGTAGGTTCAGTAAAAAGGAGCTGAGGTCCCTCTTACTGCCTCTCATTTTTTTTTTCTGTTGTATGCAGTCAAACCAGGACATTATCATATGTTGAGAGTCAAAAGGTGGGGGAAGAATAACGAGCATGAAGAGAGTGGTAAATGATTGTAATAGTAAATCTGGGAAATTGACGATGACTATAAAATTGCAATAACCTTCACTTCCCACACAGTTAAGAAAGGATGAACTTGACTAGAATGGTAGTGAAATCTCCATGAAATCTGTGCTCCTTCTTCTATGCCATGCTGCTTGCCACCAGTAATTTTTGTAGCTCTTGACACCACTTAAGTAAATAAAACAATGTGGAATCCAGGTGTTTAGAAGGATCTGTGAGGTAGAATTTGAATGAACACTCTTTTTCATTGAATAATTAAAGGAAGTAATGAGGTAGAGGAAGGAGGTGGAAGGAAGTGCTCACTGGATGCAGTACTGAAAGTAAAATGTCACAGGGGCCTTGCATAGATCTCGTTGTGCACAGCACATACCAGTGCAATGTGCAACAGCACAAATCCTGTTCACTTTTCTCTAGTGCTATGTGAGAGTGGAAGAAATACTATAATTTCATCTGATACTCCAAGGAAAGGCAAAAGGGTGAGTTTTCCTAGTATTGAAATTTTTTTCTATAGTTAAAATACCAGTTTTTCAATGAAGTTGGGGGAAAAAAAGCACTTGGTATCATATCTTTAGTAGGATAATCCTTCCACCCTGGATAGGAAATGGAAGTTGTCATACAATACTAACTCACACAAGATTAACAACTCTCATTGCTTTTTTGACATAATACCTGAATTGGAGAATCAACTACACTGTATTATTTTTCTCCCAGTGAAGCTGGCCAGAACAATGAAATTTGAATGATTATCATTGTCTTTTCTTATAGAAAAGGTTTATTCAATGGTCCAAATATGGAAGTAGTCTTTGAATCCTCTTTTTACACGTAACTCAAGGCAGCTCAGATTTGTATAAAAACTCCAGCACTCTCTGAGTCCCTAAGAGCGATCAGCCCCTAAGATGTGTAATATGAAACTTCTGTGTGAACTGTTAACTTCCCCCAGATGGGGCAAACCACAGTGTCTTTTAATGCACTAATGGTATCAAAATGCATAAACATCACATGCAACTGCACTCTCACATTTGATACCAATCTGGTATTATAATAAAGGGGTTATAATGTGGGCACTAGGGAAATCACAGCACATCCTCACATCCTGCTTACTACTGCTCAATGATTTCATAAAGGCTTTTTTCAATCAAAATTCCCTTCCCAGGTTTGAATAATAAGATCATAACTGAGAGACAAGGGCAAAATTAGAATTTAGGACTCCAAAATATTAATAACTAATGGATTTCCCAATTCCCATTAAACACTTTAACTATTGCTCATTGGCTCATGGGGAATACTACTTTCCTTCTGGTCTCAAATGAAATATAAATAATAAAAACAATTTAGGAAACTTATTCTAAAGATCTGCTCTTAACTCATATTAACACTCATGGAAAGTTTGCAACTACTGGACTTTGAAAGATAAATGGAGCTTTTAAACCTTCTTTGGAAATGAATTTCCAACTGTAAGATTAGATCATAAAAAGGTTTTCATAACATTGTGATTCAAATGTTTTTATTCATAATTTTCTAACTTTCATTAATATTTTGTTAAGTTGGAAGAATATTTTCCTAAGAACACATCTTTCTTTATTGTTAAAAAACTTTACAAAATTAAAATGTAAGACTTCCTTGAGGCACATGAATACATAACCTTTCTGAATCCTCAGCTTTCACTTACTTCCTCATAGTTCACAAAATATGGAAGAGAGAAAAATATGCTGTTAAAAAAACTAATTATTAGTAGAACTTCTGTTGCTATAATGGTATAGCATTTTGACAATTTTGACAGGGAACTCCAAATACCTCTTATCTCCTTAATAAAAAGAAATGAATCCAGAATTCCAACAATCTTAGTGTATCTTTTGACTTTTATCACAACTGCTCTAGTATGGTTTTATTTAGCACCATTAATATTCTTTCCCTTCCATGTCTTTTAAACATACTGAAAAAGTAATAATTCTGAAATATACTTTCCTAAATTAGATATATGGATGAATTTACTTAATTTAAAGACAGGTTATCAGGTTTGTGAGTGAAAATATCCATCTTATAAAATGGAATTTGGTGTTGTACTCACATATTCTTCCATAGCATAATAATTGTCTCACCCAGACCTCAGGAAACTACCACTTTTTCATTTCTACCTGTGTTGCAGAAGAATAGCCAGAGAAGATAGGCTTGGAGACTTCATTTTTAATTCAAATGTGCATTTCTCTTTGGGGATAGTGTACAATGGCAGGCTTCTATTTTAAGCAGAAACTTTTAGAAGTGTGATGCAAACTTGAAGTGTTTGACCATCTAGGGGTTAAAAAATGTGAATTTTCGGGGGGGGGGGAAGCAAACAACGAATTTTTCTACAAAAAATAGACTAAATTTTGTGTATAAACTCTACTATAGGATTTGGAGCAAGATAGTGGCTAAGATCCTCTGGTGGTTGTCTCCCTATAGACACACCAACTTGAACAACTATCTACACACAAAACTACTGTCAAGAGAGCTATGGAAATCAGGTGAGAGACCATCTTGCCTGCTTTTAGCATAACAAAATGAAATTGAAAAAGTCAGAAAAGAAAGTTGACCCTGTTACACCTTCCCCAACTCTAGGCAGACCACTGTGCAGTGAGATGCTTCCCACTTGAGTAAGGGAGAGAGAATTTAGGCCATGTCTTAGACTTGAAACCCAGTACCAGGCCCACCACAGTGAAACCCAGTACTGGGCAAAGCTCCGCAACCCCAAACCTAAGGACTATGTAGCTGAAACTGTTGTAGGCCAGTCAGATGATTGCATTCACCACCCTCCTCCAAACTCTGACAGAAGAACTGAGAACAAGACTGCACTTGCTGGGGAGTAGGCCATGAAAGCCAGCACAGGGGGTTGTCTTGCAGTGCAAAGTTCACCACAGTGAGACCCAGCACTACAAACGCTGAAGGCCCAATAAACAGACCAGAGATCCCAGCAGAGCCTCTATACTGACCCCAGCCAGCATCAGGCAGAGGCTTATGCACCAGTGGAATAGACTTTAATTTCTGCCTGCAGAATTTCCAACCTTGGGGTAGACCTGAGTCCTAATGGTTCTTTTCCTGAGACTGTGCAGATCTCAAGATATCATTCAGTCTTGTTGGCTAAGGGACTGTCTCTTCCACCTGTTCCCTAATCTCAAACAGCCCAAATATCACCAGGCCAGTTTTTGCAGATGAGATTCTAGAACCAACCAGGCACCAGACAGACCTGTGCCCTAGTGGGACAGTGTGTTTTAGCCTGCATCACTAACAGCTGCAGCATGAGCCTTCGTGCATCCCTGAGGCTGTGCAGTTTCTTGAAGCTGTGAAACTCCGATATGATCCAGCTTAGTGTCAGCCGAGGAAGTTAAGTGATTGCTTTCATCAATATTATCTCAACCTCAGGTAGCAAACGTGGTACAAGACCCCATTCACTGGGGTAGGAAACATTAGTAAGCACAAGCCTTTGTACTAGAACTCAATACTAGGCTGGTGAAATCTAATACTGAGCAGATCCCAACATCCTGTAATCCTAAGAAGTAGAAATAAGAACTCTAAATGTATATATTTTAGAGCATCCAATATCAGAACTTCCAAATATGTAAGGCAAATATTAATACACCTAGAGGGAAGGTAGACTCTCTATCTAGTACAGTATTATTTGGGGACTTTAACATTCCATTTTCAGCATGGAAAAATTGGTGAGATAAGAAATCATCTTTGTGAGTCAGCTTTATATCACTGTAATCAAAACACCTGACAAGAAAAACTTAGAGAGGAAATGTTTAATTTGAGCTCATGGTTTCAGAGGTTCAGTCCATGGTTGACTGACTCCATTACTTTGGATTCAAGGTGAGGGAGAACATCACAGCCAAAGGTGCAAGGCTCAGGAAAGCTACTCAGTATATGGCAGCTAGAAAGCACAGAGAGATAGAGATAAAGATAGAGATAGAAATATATATATATATATATATATATATATATATATATATATATATATATATAGAGAGAGAGAGAGAGAGAGAGAGAGACAGACAGACAGACACGGGGGGGGGGGAGGAGCCAGATGAGCAAAATATAATCCCATAATCCCCAAGGACATGGCCCCAGTGATTCACCTCTTCCAGTCACACCCTATCTGCCTATAGCAGTCCTTTCAAATTATTAATCCATCAAAGGATCAATCTATCGATTAGGTTATAACTCTTATAATCTAAGCATTTCACCTCCTACATTAACACAGGATCTTTTGGGGGACACCTCATATACAAACCATAACATCACAAAGAAACATTACACTGTACCCTAGGCCAAATGAACCTAGTAGACATCTAAGAAAATTCCATACAACTTCTGAATGCACATATTTCTTATCAGCACATGGAACATTCTCCAGGATAAATCATATGATAGCCCACAAAACATGTTTTAACAAATTAAAAAGATTGAAATTGCATCAGGTATCTTTTTTGACAACAATGTAATAAAACTAGAAATTAATAACAAGAAAAACTTTAGAAACTATACAAATGCATGGAAATCAAACAACCTATTTTTGAACAAGCCATGGACCAAAAAAAAAAAAAAAAAAAAAGAATCAAGAAGGAAATTGAAAAAGTATGGAAGCAAATGAAAATAGAAATACAATGTACCAAAAACTATGGCCAAAGCAATAAAAAGGGAGAAGTTCATAGTCATCGATGTCCACTTCAAAAATGTAGATCTCAAATAACAACCTGTTGCTGCATTACATGAAACTAGAAGAAAAATAACAAAGATCAAAGCAAGAATAAGTGAAGTAAAGGCTGAAAAAAAAATACAAAAAATTAACCCCCCAAAGGGCTGGCTCTTTGGAAATATAAACAAAATTGACAAATCCTTATCTAGAGACCACTTACAGAATGGAAGAAAATATTTGCGAATAATACATCTGACAAGGGATTGATATCCAGAAAATATAAGTAACTCCAAAAACTCAAAAACCCCAATAACCCAATTAAACATGGGCAATAGATCTAAATAGATATTTCTTAAAAGGGGATAAAAATGGCCAAGAGTCACATAAAATATACTTTACATGACTAATCATCAGGTAAATGCAAATCAAAACCATCAGATATCACCTTACACCAGTAAGAATGGCAATTATCAATTACATGTGCTGGTGAGGATGGTGAGAGTAGAGGACCCTCACAATCTGTTGGTAGGAAGTACAATCCTTCAAGGAAACAGTATGGCATTTTTCAGAGAATTAAAAATCAAACGATGGTCCAGCAATTGCACTCTGGGTATATATCCAAAGGAAATAACATCATTGTGCCAGAGAGACACTTGCACTCCCATGTTCACTGCAGCACTGTCCACAAGAGCCAAGAGCCAAGGAGTGGAAGCAGCCTAAGCTTCCATCCACTGATGAGTGGAAGAAAGAAAAGTGGTACATGTAACAATGGAATGCTATTAAGCCACAAAAAGAATGACATCTTGTCATTTTCAGCAACATGGCCCCAAACCCACCAAGCACATGGATGAAACTGGAGTTCAGAACATTTTCATCCATGTTGTCTATTGCTTGCTGAGCGCTAGGCCTGACTGCAGAGCACACAGTTGTCTATGTTGGGAATACAGACATAAAGGAAAATACGACATGGTGATAGCCTTTAAGGAGCAACATGCAGAGCTAAGGTTTGGGCAGTCTGCAAGACTTCCAGTGAAGGCAACATGTGAGCTGAGGTTGAAGGAGAAGCAGATTTCACTAGAACAAGAAGAAGGAAAGAAAGAGGTGGAGGAGAAAGAAAACAAATAACAGAAAAGAAAGACATTCAACCATAGTCTCTTTCTCTTCCCCTGGCAAAGCCTCAGACACAAGAAGAAGAAAATGCATTTGGGGAAATGTAAATGGAACTGAAGGAGAAGAAGTGCCAAAGAGACTCTGCTGTCAGGAGAGAATTAAATTCTGAATGGCCTTGCAGGAATGCTATGGTGTGTAGACTTCTTTGTAAGGCAGTGGGTATCCCCTGAATAAAATGAAGAAGAAAAATAATTGGTTTTAGAGAAGTCATTTTGATGTACTATGTAGAATCTGTTGGGAGTGGGAAAAGAGTAGGTCAAGTTTCTAAGAGGATGTTGTAATCCCTGTGTGATGTGATAAGAATATTCTCAAGGGAATAGAGAGTAATGGATAACTCTGACAAGGAGGGCAAAGGTAGAAATTCAATTCAATACATACATTTCATTTGAGGAGGCTGGCTGATTATACTGCTTCTTACTGGAAGTATGGAAGAATGGGGATTACCTCTAGGTACCATGTTGTCTTTACTTTAGCAGTACAACTTCAAACAAATTCAGTTGAATCTGCTTTGGAGAGGATTACAGGCCAGGAACAAAGCTTTATTTCTGGTGCTAGATTTAGATTAACAGAGAAAACCTGAATTATTGTCCTCTATGGACTCACTGAGCCCGGAGGAAAAACTCTTCCTTTAGTACTACTGGGCTCTGGTCCATTTGGAAAAACAAAAATTGGAAGAGGAAAAGACAAAAATCTTCATTTGGATATTGTTGAAGGGAAAGAGGAATTTTTAAATTGACCAAATAAAGAGGAGTTAATATACTGTATAGCAAAACTCCTTTTTATGTGTAGTTACTGAATACCAAAGAAAAGATAGTTATGTGAAAAGTTTGTACTGTTCTTGAATTTGAAAAGTGCACTCTGTAGATTTGTTTTTCCATTTTCCTGCTAAGTGTAAGGATCAGTTCTGTATTTTTTTTTTAAATGAATCAATAGTTTAATCTTTAGTAACCAATTGGGCAAACCCATTGGTGGCTACATTTATGTGCTTGATTATTATTTTTTGAATGACATTCATTTTCAGGTATCTGAGGCAGGAATATTCTTTGGGGATCCGTGAACCCCAGACATTACATACAAAAGTTTGTGCATAGGCAGTTGATACCTTTATCGAAGAAAGAGTTTCCTGGAGTTAGTGCTTGGTGGGTTTGGGCCAGGCTTTTCCATATCTCTGTTGTAGATACTATGATATTTATGTCCTCTTCCTGCTCTTTCACTTATGGCAACTTGGGGCAGTCTTATGGTTTAGGTAAGAGGTAGCTCCCCAAAACTCATATGTGTGAAAATTCAAGAAAGTTTAGAGGTAAAATGATTGGGTTTTGAGACGCTTAATCCACTGGAATCAACTAACTGGGTGGTAACTGTTAGGCAGGTAGGATATGGTTGGAGGAGAAGGGTCATTGGGGGTGTGCCTTTCGATATTTATTTTGTCCCTGGTCTTCAGAGAATCTTTCTCTGCTTCCTGGTGGCAGAAAGAGTGAAAAACTGGGGCCATGAATGCAAATTTCTTCAATCACCATAAAGAGGAAAAAGACAACCCAGAGAAAGGGACAGGTTTCCCACTATGAACCATAGCACCCATATTATATTTTACTCCTTCCTTTGTTTTATGCTACACTCTTGTAGAAAACACTACTTTTACTGATCCATTTAATTATTAATGAATATTCAGGTTGTTTCTAGTTTGGGGCTACAATGACAAATGCTGCCATGTGTCTTGATACATGTGGGCACATATTTCTGTTGCATATGTGCCTACCGGGGAGTGGAATTGGTTGGACTATGGGGTATGCACATTTTCACGTTATGAAAATAATGATAAACTCTTTCCCCAAATGCTTAGATCACTTTATACTCTCTCACCAGCAGTGTATGAGATTTCCTGTTGTTCCACATTCTAGACAACGTTTGGAAAGCGAGTTGATTTCTGTATAGGTTGTTAGGCAGAAAATAAGTTGTACTTTAAAAAAATTACATAATAAACTAATGATCCCGTATCCTCTTATTGCAAAGACAGACCTGCCCCACCCTCTACTAGCATTTATCAATAATCCATATACATAGATGTTTCTAAGTTCTTTATTTTGCATCAACATTATATTTTTCTAGGAACCAATATAGATTATTTTAATCATATAATTGTTATATTTCTTGATATATAATACTTTCAATTTTTTGGTTTTCTTCAAAATTTTCTTGGTTGTTCTTGGCTCTTTACATTTTTCCATTTTATTTGCACACTACAAAATTCACCATTTTCATCTATAGTTCTGCATATTTTTTTTTTTTTTTTTTTACTGGGAATGGAACCAAGGATTGCACTACCATGGACCTACATCCCAGGCCTTTTTAAAATTTTGAGACAGGGTCTTACTAAGATGCCAAGACTGGCCTTGAATTAGTGATCCTACTGCCTCAGCCTCTCAAGTTTCCGAGGTAACAGGTGTGCACCTCTACACCTGGCTATTGGTTCTGCTACTTTTGACAAATATATACAGTCACATATGTTATCACAATCCAGACACATTTTCCTAATTAAAACAGTCCCCCCTTTATGCTGGGGCTGCAGCTAAGTGGTAGAAAGCTTGCCTATCCTTCCCAAGGGCCTGGGTTCAATGTACCAGCACTACAAAGAAACAATTCCCCTGGGATTCTCTGAAGTCCACCCCTTCTCTCTACCTCCAGCCCCTGGCATCCAATGGCCTGTCTTTTCTTTTCCAAAAGCCATGTGAATAGAATCATGTACTTCATAGCCTTTTGAATCTAGTTTCTTTCCTTTAGCGTAAAGTATTTGATTTTTTTTTTTAATCAAGACTTGTTCATGTTATTGCTGAGAAGCATTTTACAGTATGGACATACCATGGTTTGCTTATCCATTCGTCAGCTAAATGACAATTGAATTGTTTCCAGATTGAAGTGATTACAAATAAAGCAACTATAAACATTTATTTTGAACAATACTTTTATTACAAAATTTGAAAAATATTTAAGAAATGCCTCAGGAGAATGGGAGAAAGGACAGAGGAGCAGTGCAGGGGGGAGTGTCCCAGGGGAGCCACCTCTGATGTCTTCTGCAGGTGGGGGAAGAGGAGACTCCTGATGTCCAGGTGGATGCAGAAGTACTCTGGGCTGGAACCCGTGCAGAGACACCTGAGGTAGTTGGCACATCTTCTCCTGCAGCTGTTTAGAGTCCACTTGATTGAGAACCCAAACAAGGTGTCAGGATCCACAGAGAACAGGGTCCTCTGGCTGTCCCCTGGTATTGTCTGGTCAGCTCTCCGCTTCATTGGAGCCTCACTTCATGAATCTGGCAGGTTTCTGCTCTTACATTGGAGCCACCCCATTGCTGACACGTGGTATGCAACAGCACAGTTGTCGGACACAGGTAGCAATCCCCCTAGTTACCCTCTTCCAGAGCTTTCTGCTGGTGTGGAGTTGCCCAGAGTCAGACTGGGAGGCTAACCCAGGTGTTGGGGTTCTTGCAGGCGGGAAATGGAAGTGAATAGGCGGCTGGCTGGCCCTCCTGATGTGCTTCTGCCCTAAGCGTTTGGCCTCCTCAGGCAGAGGAAGCTCACAGGGCAAGGAGAAGGTTCGAAGGGCAGGCTCACTAGGGTTCCTTATTGGGAGGACAAGGGAATGGGAAGGATCCAGGGGGCATGGCTGAGGCTTAACCAAGGGAGGCACAGGCTTTCCCTGGAACATGAAGCCCTGCCCCTGGCTTTTCTGGTGCCGGAGCAGAAGGTAGGTAGCCATGGCCACATTGAACTTTCTCTTGGCCAGGGACATCCAGGTCTTGCGTAGATCATAACCCATATCAAACATTATGGTCAGTATTTCAGGGTCTGGCTGTTTGAGGAGTGCCTCATCATAATGAGGGGGTAAATGCTGCTCACCTTGCATCAGCCATATGTGCTGAAGGATCTGCTTGGCTGTGGGCCGCTTCCTGGGGTCCAGGGTCAGCATTTGGTAAATGAGCATCCGTGCTGCCAGAGAAACGTGGGGAGGGTCACGGAACCATCCCCGCACGATCTGCCGCATCGTCTCCTTACGGGTGGATCCCATAAATGGGAGCTTCCCTGTCAACATAAAATACAGGGTGACGCCCAGGCTCCAGATGTCCACTGGGGGGCCCTCATACGCTCGCCTCTGGATAATTTCCGGGGCAAGGTGTGAGAGAGTGCCCCAGGGCTCCTTCAGTTTCTGGCCTGGTGTGACCCAGGTGCTGAAGCCAAAATCGATAAGTTTAATGTGACCTTTGGCATCCAGCACGAAGTTCTGTGGCTTCAGGTCTCGGTGCACCATGCCCTTGTCATGGCAGTAGGCTACGGCACACACTACCTCCCGGAACAGTCTGCGTGCTTCTTCCTCCTGCATGCCACCCAGCGGGACTTGGTCCAATAGCTGGCCCCCACCTGCGTGCTCCATCACCAGGTAGATATTTCTTCGGGTCTCAATGACCTGAAATAACTGGATAACGTTGGGATGCTCCAGGCTCTTCATTATATTCAGTTCAGAGAGGAGCTCGTGTCTCTTCCCTTTCTTCTGCAGGACTTTCACTGCCACCTGTGCCCCAGTGAGGCAATGGCGGGCTAGTTTGATCTGGCCAAACCCACCATGCCCAATGTCCCTCAGGACCTCATACTGGTCCCTCAGGACAATAGTCTTGCAGGAGCTAGGCCCCTGCCCCACTCCACTACTTTCACTACTCTGGCTATCCATCCTAAGCAGGAACACCAACTAAGGATGCTAGCTTAAAAAAAAATAACAGACTAAAACAACAAACCCAAATCAAAAACAAAAACAAGACAAAACAACAAACCCAAATCAAAAACAAAAACAAGACAAAACAACAAACCCAAATCAAAGAACCAATATCCAAAGACCACCACCAACAACCGCCAACCACCAACCACCAAACGCACTAACTATCTGGGAGTCCGACAGGTCACCACCAAGAGCTTCCTGTACTTGTGGACAAAAACTCAGCCAAAGCCACTCTCTTATATACCTGCACTTTGACACTTGCTCACTATGGATCCTTGTGACATCAGAGCAAGCAGTGGCCCAGGCATGCCTGGCCATAACTCCCAGTGGTCATCTCCCTTTTGGGCCTCCAGAACTGCTTCCATTTCAGAATAGAAATAAGAAAGTACTCCAGACATTTTTTTTTTTGCTTTAGAAGTTTTTAGGATGATATTTAATTTTTTAAGAATTAATATTTGTATATAATTTCAATGTACTTTTCATTTTCACTCTAAAAATCTGTAATAACTTTTGGCTTTGTAAGACCAGAACATATCTATGCTCAAGGTATTCAATTCCTTTTTTCTTCCAACTTCTAATAACTGCTATTAAAAGATGGTAGCGCCTCAGTCACATGTGATACTGTGATAAGATTCTCTGTTCCCTAAGACACCACAGAGCACAGTATTAACACCTATGGGGGTTAGATGGGGAAAAGTTTCTCATAATTTCTCCATACAGTCCTACACACAATGCATATTTATTCCAAGGTGACACTAGTAATTGATGGAGATTGGTAGAGATGCACAAGATCAGCATTTTGTGGTACTGATGCTGAGGGAAACTGATTGGTCCAGAAGCATCAAGCAGCAGTCAATGGGAAGAACTCCAAATTTTATTTTATACCAGCAGGCCCAGAGGAAAACAAAACAAATTCTGAGCCCCTATGCCCAGTTTGTAACAATATTTATAGGTATCTAGTGTCATAAATTTTATAGTCTACCTGACATAGAATTGTGCAAGTGGTTTCTAGAGGTAGCATGTTTACAGAAGCAGAGTGTGATATGGGGAAGAATTGGCTCCTCTTACAAGGCCTTTGATAAATCTTCTTCCTTGGTCCCAGAGCTTCCACATTTACAGATCAAAGGGGAGGAGTCAGACTCCCAAGGGAACTTATTTACAATCCAGAAGGTGGGGACCCATGGTCCATCAGGTTTTCTGAGCAAGGGAAAGGGAACTGACCCCTTCCCCAGGCGTGGGTTTCTCACCATAACATTTTTATAATTTCATTTCATAAACAGGTCTGGTTTTGTCATCACCCTGAAGCTATGATGCTATCTATATAGGTTCTCACCAGGGACACTGCACAGAGGTACCCCTAGGACATACATAAAACCAAAGGGATGGATATTCAAATATTTTACATAAAAAATCTATTAGATAGGAAAGAAGATAATCAGGATATAAGGCACAGTGGATCAGTAGCCTGCCCTGCTCTCCTTATAAGGTCACACGTCTCACTGAAACAACAGCTTGTCCTACTCCCTTATGACCCCATCTTAGGTAATTACATCATAATATTGCTATTTCTGAAAAAAAGGCCTTATTCCTAGGTGCAGGATTAGAACCTATACAACGGCTCTGAGAGGTATAATTAAACCATAACTTGCTCCATTCCTATTTTTCTAAGAGCTTTTATCCATAGGTGTGGAATTTTGTCTTATGACGCTTCTGCATCCACCCATTCAATCATCTGACATCCTGGGCTCATGAATGAAGTGCATATCTTTAGCGGGTACGGTCTTGCCAAGTCCTGATGCCCATGACCCAGTAACCCTTCACTTGTTCCACCTCTTAACAATTCTACCAGCCAATATCAGCCCCCTGAGGTCAAAGCTGCCAACACACGAACCCCTCTGTGGGGGAAGGAGGGGACACTATTTCCTTAAAAAGCTGTTGATGTCTTCAGGGTCTGTCATAGTTAATATTCCATTTAATACTTGATGTTGAAAATTTGTCTCTTCTTTCCTTCATCAATGTTATTATAATTTGTAAATTTTATTAATCATTTCAAGCAAGCAGCTCTTTATCTCCCTGATTTCTTCCATTGTCTCTACTTTAATCTAATTAATCTCTCATCTTCATTAATTCTTTCTTCTGCTTGATTTTGGTTTATTTGCCCTTCAAACATCCTGCCCTCAACACCAAGATTTCCCAGTTACATTATTAAATTGTGACTATTCCTTATTTGTAATGTGTTTTTAATGCTATCGATTTTCAAGTAGTGCTTTAAATGTGTTCTACAAATTTTTAAATATCATTTTTCACTAGGTTAAGTGTATATTTTTATTCTCTGGGAACTTTCTTGACCTATAGATTATTTAGAAGTGTGCTTTCCCCCTAAGGTTTGGAAATTTTCTTTTATCTTTCTTACTGATTTCTAAAGTTTCAGTTCTTTGTAGTGAAAGAATACCCTGAGTATAATAAGAATAAAGAATACCCTGAGTATAATTTTATAATAAGTGAAAGAATACCCTGAGTATAATTTTAGTTCTTTGCAATTTGGTAACTTTGCTTCATGGCAAGGGATATTGTTTATATTGACATATTTTTTGTTGGATATTGTTTATATTGACATATTTTTTGTTTCAGTGGGCTATGGAGACTAATATTTACTTGTTTAAAAATTAAAATTTGTAAAGTAATTCAGTGGATTTGTCATCAAAAGCCTAAAAATTTTTTAATAAATTTGGGCTTTGGAAGACTTACTCATATCTGTGCTTGGGGTATTCAATTCCTTTTTCTTGCAAATAATTGGTGTCAAAAGGATCACCTCACTCACATAGTGATAATGTATCAAAATTTTCTGTTCCTTAAGATGTTCAAGAGCACATTCTTAACACCTATGGTGTTGGGAGGGAGGAAGGTTTTTCCTTAATTTCCCAATATGTTCCTCATCTGATTTCTCATTAGAAGCAACTTTCAGAGATCTCAGTACATGGTCAGCTAGCTCCATTGCTTGGGGCCTGAGGTGAGGCAGGACATCATGGTAGAAGAGTATTGCAGAAGGAAATGGCTCACATGATGATCAGTAAGCAGATAAGGATCTTCTTTAGCATGTGTTTAAGAACTCTTACTCTAATTCTCAAGATCACAAGGTAACAAAGTTTTTCTCTATGTCCTATAATATTTGTATAATTTTACATGAACCCACTTAGAGATAATTCTTGAATAGGGTTTAGTGTACAGATCATAGATTTTCATGCTTGTTGGATATTTTTCTTTTGAACATAGATATTTAATCATTCCACATTCTTTTCTAGTCTAAAAGATATATGGTTTTGCACAAGGTGTCTAGCAGGAAGCTTGTCTCTAGAAGCAGAGTGTGATAAGGGGAATGACTGGCTCCTCTTTGAAGGCCTTGGATAAATCTTTAGCCTTAGGCCTGGAACCTCCACAGGGTATTTATACTTCAAAGGAATAGTTAGATAGTTCCTAGTATATTTTCTTCACTGAATTATCTTTACATCTCTAGCTTAGAAGCAATTAACACCACACATGTGGATCTATTCCTAGGCTCTATTGCTGTATATGTGTGTGTCCTTTCTCCAGTACCATGCAGCAGTTTTCTAGGATTCTGTAACCAAATAATATCAGTCTTTCAATTTTGTTCTCCCCTTCCAAAATTGTTTTAGCTATTCTTGTTCTTTCATGTTCCTAAAGGGAAAAAATAAATAAACTAGTTAATTGCTACAACACAAAATTTTTATTTTCTCTGGGAATACTGATTAGAATTTTGTTGAATTCATTGATCAATGTCCAAAAAATTGACATACTTAACAATAGCAAGACTTCTAGTCCATAAACCTATGTATTATTTATTTATTCTTTAATTAATTTCCTCAATGTTTTATAGAATATATGCAGATCTCATACATATTTAATTAAGATTCACGTCTAAGTAGTTCATGGAATTTTTATTGCTGTTATAAACAACACTTTTTTTGAGGGGGGGATGGATAAGGGGTCTTGAACCCAGTAGTGTTTTAATACTGAGCTACATCTGAGCCCTTTTTATTCTTTATTTTGAGACAAGGTGCTGCTAATTTGTCAAGTCTGGCCTTGAACTTACTATTCTCCCTTGAGCTGATGGGATTACAGTCATGTGCCACTAGGTCTTTATTGAAAAGAGTACTTTACAAAGGTAAATTTCAGCTTTAATTTATTTATTTTTTTTGTATTGGTCCTGTATCCTATGATCTTTCAAAACTTGTTTTTTTAGTTCAAGTAATTTTGTGTAGGTTTTTCTCTTTGGCATTTTTTATAAAGACAACAATTTTATCTCCAAATATGGATATTTTTTCCCTTCTTTTAACATCTGTATGTTTTTTATTTCTTTTTCTTGCCTTACTATAGTATCTAAGATTCCCAGTATAATGATGAAGAGGAGAATGGACATTCTTTCCATGTGTCTCAGGAGGAAAGAATTTAATATTTTGCCATCAAATATGACTCTAGCTGTAAGCTTTTTGCAGATGCCCTTTATTCATTGAGCTTATTTCCTACAATTTCTGGTTTTCTGAGAGTTTTTATCAGAAATCAACATTGTGTTAGTCATCTTTTCATCACCATGACAAAAATACCTGACATAAACAACTTAAGAGGAGGAGAGACCTGGGCTCATCAGCTCCGAGTTCTCAGTGGATGGTCTCTGGCTCCACTGCTGTGGGTCTGTGAAGAGGCAGAGCATGATGGCAGAGAGGACATGGTGGGGCAGAATTGCTCATCTCTTTGAGGGCAGGAAGCAAAGAGAGAGAGAGGAAGGGGCTAGGGACTAGGTGAAGACCCCAAGGGCATGCTTTTAAGTATCTACTCCTTTCAAGAAGAGATTACCTCTTATAGCCCGTACTTCTGAACTTCGCTGCATTGGGAACCAAGTTTTCACAACATGAGACTTTGGGGCACAATCCAGATGCAAACAACAACAGATGTTGAATATTATCAAAATATTTTTCTGCATATATTGTGATGCTCATATGTTTTTTTCTTTAACCTGCTGATATGGTAAATTACATTCCTTGATTTTTGCATGTTGAATCAACATTTAATTCCTGTAATAAATGCCACTTGGACCTGTTGTATTGACCTTTTCCTATGTTCTTGGATTGGAGTTGTTAACATTTTGTTCAGAATATTTGCAGCTATGTTCATGAACGATATTAGCCTCTAACTTTATTTTCTTCTAATGTTCTTTTGTGACAGTTCCTATAACATACAATAAGTCAGGAAGTATTCTTTCCTATTCTTTATTCTGAAAAATTTGTGTGGAATTCATATTACCTGATTCTTACTTGTTGGTAGAATTTGCCAGCAAAGCCATCTGTTTCTGAAAGTTTCTTTTTATCTGTTTGTATGTTGCGGTACTGGTGATTAAACCTGGGGTGCTCTAACACTGAGCTACACCCCCAACATATTTTAGGGTTTATTTTGAGACAGGGTTTAGTACATTGCTGAGGCTGGTATCAAATTTGGCATCAGCTTCCCCAGTCACTCTGGCTTTTAGTGTTTATTAGAAGGGGTTTAATTACAAGTTGAACTGTTTGAAGAAAGTACACAAAGCAGGGTTGGGGTTGTGGCTCAGTGGTAAAGCACTTGCTTAGCATGTATGAGGCACTGGGTTAGATTCGCAGCATCACATAAAAATAAATAAAGGTCCATTAGATTAAATAAAAATATTTTAAAAAGAAAATACATAAAGTGATTCTTATTATCTCATTCTTCTTGAATATATTTTGACAATTTGTGTTTTTCAGGTGATTTGCTCATCTCACTAACTTGCTGGATTTATGGTCATAGACTAGTTCATAAGTGTCCCTTATCATTCTTTCATGGCCACTCTTTCATTCCTGATAGTTGTTTTTTGTAGTACTGGGGATTGAACTCAGGCCCTTGAGCATGGCAAGCATTTGCTCTACCACAGAGCTATCAGTTCATTCCTGGGATTTATAATTTGTGTCTTTCCTGTTTCATTTTCTTAGTCAATTTCATTGATTTTTTTTCAATTAATAGTGTTTGGTTTTGTTCATTTTTTTCTTCGTTTTTCTGTAATTCTTTCGTTCTAGGTTTCATTAATTTTTGCCCTTTTTTCTTCCATCCTTATGCTGCTTTTGGTTTAATTTTTTTTTGTAGTGTTGATCTACTGCCACTAAATTGTTTGTTTTCATATATGTATAGTCTTTATCCTTTCTCATTTGTTCATTTTTTAAAACAATAAAATTAACAAAATAAAATGTGACGGCCTTTAGTACACTTGCAAGTTGTAGGATCATTGCCTCTATCTAGTTCCAAGATATTTTCTTTACCCCTACAGAAAGTGTGATATCCATTAAGAAGTCACCTTCCATTTCCTCTCCCTGTAACCCTTGCAAAGCTCTAGTCCACCATCTGTCTCTGTGGATTTATATCCTAATGATATTCCATATAAATGGGATCATAGATATCTACGTCTAGTTTGACAAAACTCAAAGTTTTCAAAGTTCATGCGTAGTGCAGCAGATATCAGTATTTTAATCTTTTTATAGTTAAATAATATTCCATTGTACAGATATGCCACATTTTGTTTATCCATTTGTCAATTGGTTTCACCTCTTTTCTTCTGTGTATATTGCTTGATTTGGTTTGGCTATGAGGTGTTTTCCCAAAAGCTCATGTGTTAGACAATGCAGGCATGTTCAGAGGTGAAATGATTAGATTATGAGAGCTACACCTCAATTGATGGAATAATCCATTTGATGGATTAATAATTAAATGGATGACTGGGTGGTAACTGTAGACAGATGGGGCATGGCTGGAGGAGGTCACCTGGGGCATGTCCTTAAGAGTAATAGTGTGTCCCCAGCTCATTGATTTCTCTCTCTCTGCTTCCTGGCTCCCATGAGCTGAGAAGGTTCCTTCCACCACACTATTCTGCCATGATGTTCTGTCTCATCTTGGGCCCAAGGCAATGGAATTGGCCAACTATAGACTGAGACTTCTGAAACTCTAAGCCCCAAATAAACATTTTATCCATGTCGTTCTTGTCAGGTGTTCTGGTTATAGGAGTGAAAAACTGACTAACAATGCTGCACTGAAAATTTATCTGAAAACATTTGTTTGATTCCCTTTTAAATCTAAAAGCAGAATTGCAGGGTAATATGGTAAATCTACGTTTTTTTTAAAAAAAATTCTTAGTTGTTGATAGATATTTATTTTATTTATTTATACGTGATGCTGAGAATTAAACCCAGTGCCTCACACATGCAGGGCAAATGTGCTACTGCTGGAGCCACAGACCCAGCCCTCTATGTTTAATTTTTTGAGAAACTATCCAGCCAATTACTATAGCAGCTGTACCATTTTACATTCTACCAGCAAAATACAAATATTCCAGCTTTTTTCCATATCCTCTCCAATACTTGATATTTTCTGATTTTTTTTAAAAATTATGACCAACGTAGTAAATGTGATGTTATCTCTCATTGTGATTTTGGTTTGCAATTCCCTAGTGACTAATGATGTATAGTATCTTTCCTTGTAATGTTGATGATTTCTATGTCTTTTCTGGAGAAATGACTATTCAAATTTTTGTCCATTTTTAAATTAAATTCTTTGTCTTTTTGTTCTTGAGTTGCACAACCTTCGATCAGTTTCATTCCTTTCAACATGTTTATATAGAGAGATAAAATATAGAAGTATGTAGAGATATAGACAGACACCAATATAGATGTATATATTCTGGTACTTAGCCTTTATCAGATATGATTTCCATTTTTTCCATCCATTTTTTCCATCATTCTCTCAATGGTGTCCTTTAATGCATAAAAATATTCAATTTTGCTAAAGTCTAATTTATCTATTTATTATTTTCTTACCTGTACTTTTGGTGATACAGCCAAGAAATCATCTACTAGTTCAAGGTCTTGAATATTATCTGTGATTTATTCTAAGAGTTTTGTAGTTTTACCTTTTGTATTCATTCCTTTGATTTATTTTGAGTTAATTTTTGTATATTGTGCAAAGTAAATTCCAACTTCATTCTTTTGCATTTAGATACCCATTGTACTTAGTACCATTTATTGAAAAAAAAACATTCTTTAATCATTAAGTGATCTTGTCACCCTTGTTGAGAATCAAATGACCATAGTTGTAAGGGTTTATTTTTTTTAACTTCCATTTGTTTTCCATTGATGTATATATTTATTTTTATATCAGTATGGCAGGGGTTTGATTTCTGTGTTTTGCAGTAACTTTTTAAATTGGTAAGTGTGACTCTACCACTTTTGTTCTTCTTTTTCAAGATTGTTTTGATTATTCAGCATCCTTTGAAATTCCACATGAATTTGAAAATCCGCTTTTCTATTTGAGCAAAAAATGACTGGTGTGATTTTGATAGGAATTGCTTTCAATCTGTAGATCACTTTGGGAGTATTGCCATCTAAATCTTCCAATTTATAAAAACAAAATGTCTTCATAATTAAGATCTTAATTTCTTTCAGTCATGTTTTGTGCTTTTTTTAGTGTATAAGTCTTGCATCCCCTTGATTAAATTTATTCCAAGCATTTTCTTCTTTTTTTTTTTAAGAGAGAGTGAGAGAGGGGGGGGAGAGAGAGAGAGAGAGAGAGAGAGAGAGAGAGAGAGAGAGAGAGAGAGAGAGAATTTTTAATATTTATTTTTTAGTTCTCGGCAGACACAACATCTTTGTTGGTATGTGGTGCTGAGGATTGAACCCGGGCCGCACGCATGCCAGGCGAGCGCGCTACCGCTTGAGCCACATCCCCAGCCCACATTTTATTCTTTATGATGTTATTACCAGTAAAAATTATACTCTTAAGTTCCTTTTAGGGAAGGACTGACGATGGCAGATTACAGGATGGCTGCATTCCTAGTCACTCCAAGGCTCAGGATTCAAGCAGCAGGATTACTGTTTCTCAATGAGGTGGGTGAAAGAGGGATTTTACTAAACTTCAATATTGGATAGCCAGAGTTTCATAGAGACTCAGAAATGTGGGTATGTTAAACAAAGTAGAAAGACTACATCAGAGCCAAGGCAGTTGTGGCAGCAGCAGAGGGAGAGGGGCTGGTTCTCCATAGAGGGAGGGAAAAAAACAGAAAAACATGACAGATTTGGTATGGAAAAAATGAAATCAGAAAATCAGCTTGATCTTAGCTGATCCAGAGCCTGCATGGTAGCACTGATGCTTGAAAAGTACTCTCTGTCTCTCAACTGGCAGTGGAAATGTGAGAAGGAGTCCTCTTGAGGGAGTTACAGTTGCAGTTGATGCTGGAGATTGGAGATCAAAGCAAACACTTCCACACTGTCCAGGCAAGTCCCTCCCTTGTGGCCTGGGGTGTACCTAGCAGAAGGTGAATGAAGCAGGTAGAGAGAAGATTGCACCCAGGGGGACTTAAGTTCTAAAAGTGAAGGAGAGCTCAAGTTGCTTCTCCTTTGAGTTTGCTGAATCACATGGCAGAATAAAGTTGATAGGGAATTGTTTTAATCAGCTTTTTCATTGCTGTGATTAATGACCTGATCACCACAACTGTAGAGGAGGAAAAGTTTACTTGAAGGCTCAGTGTTTCAGAGGTCTTAGTCCATTCCTCTGGGCTCGAGGTGAGGCAGAACATCATGGGAGAAGAGTATGACAGAGGAAGCAGCTCACATGGTGATCACAAACAGAGAGACAACTTTCCTCACCAGATGTAAAATGTATACACCCAAACCATTCCCCCAATGCACCACCTCCTCCAATTACACCCTACCAAACTCCTTGCAAGTTACTGCCTATCAGGGGATTCAATCATTGATTGGGTTAAGGTTATCACAACCCATTATTTCTTCTCTGAACCTTGCATTGTCTTAAATGTGAGCTTTTGGGGGACACCACATCTAAACCATCGCATTCTGCTCCAACTCCCAAAAGCTCACAACCATATCACAATGCAAAATACATTTAGTCCATTCCCAAGTGTTTTCACAGTCTTAACAGGTTCAAGATTGCTTAAAGTTCAAGTCCAAAGTCTTCTCTGAAGCTCAGGACAACCTTGCATTGTTAGCTCCTGTAATAAAAGCAGTTTACCAATATCCATGACATAAAAGTATGGAGTAAACATTTCCATTTATAAAATTAGGGGCATAGAAAGAAGGGATATGACTAAATAAAGACCAAAATTCATCTGTGCAAACAAGTCTTGTATCTCTATGTCCCACATCTCAGGCACATGGCATCATGAAGTTGCTCCAAAGGGCTTAGGTACCTATATCCCTGTGGCCTTTTTGGTTGCAGCACAAGTGGCCTTTCTGTTGGATTGTCTCTGCTCAATTAGTGCAGCTTTCCTTGGGACAATACCCCAAGTTTTTGGCATTTCTTAATCCTGAGGGTCTCCAATGAAGCTTTGGCTTCCTCCTCAAATCTCCATACCTTACCTTCTCAGGGAATTCCCACAAGGACTCCAACCCTGATGGATTTTTGCTGGCTTCCAAGGCTTTCTTTTGTAATCCTGGTTAATTTCCATGACACCCAAACTCAGCCAGCATCCTGCATTCCTGAACAACTAGAACCACATAGTTGATGCTAAGGTCTGTCACCATCTCCAGCAGTTTCCAAGCCTCCACAGACCCTGGCTGAAGTGGCCTCCCAGTGCCTGTGTAGTTGAGCATGTGGAAAACTTTCCTAGTCCCCTTTGTACTAGAAGAGTTCTGCACTAGTCTCTTCTCAAGATAATTTTTATCTTTTCCCTTGAGCTTGAAATGGTGTGTGGTCTTTCCAGCTCCTGAGTGGCCCTCAAGCCATTTTTATTATTGTCTCTGGGCAAAGTCTTTAGCATTTCTTTAGTGGTGGTAATGTCTTTAACAACTACAACTTCCTTAGCCCCAGTTTTACTCCCAACTTTCAAGTTCACTTTTTCCAAATCTTTTTGCTATTCTTTTTGCTCTTGATTATCAGAATCAATTTGGCTAAAAGCCACCAGCAATATCCATGCCCCTGCCTGAATGCTATGCTGCCTAGAAATTTCTTCTACCAGATTAAGAAGATCCTTGTTTTTAAAATCAGCCTCACAGAAAGTCTCAGGATGTGGGCAAAACGCAGGCAACTTTTTGATAGAACATAACATGAATGGCCTCTGCTGCAAATTCCAATGGAGTCCTCTTTTTTTGAACCTTCTTGAGGCCTGTCTTCACTGAGCATGATCCTGTTGCCATTCTGGTCTTCTGAGCTACCACCAGAAATGGTCATTAATCTCAATTTACAACAATCCAAAGCATTTCCAGATTACACTGCTAAACATCTCAAAATTCCTCCCATCAATTCCAAAAAAACTCAAAAAGCTTTTGAACCACATGATGAGTATAGCCACATCAGTGAACCCTTTCATCAGTACCAATTTGTGTTTTAAGTCAGCTTTTTCACTGCCGTGACTAAATAACCTAACTGTAGAGGAGAAAGAATCTTTTTGAGGGTTCACAGTTTCAGAGGTCCATAGAGGGCTGGCTCCATTTCTCCAGTCTTGAGGTGGGGCACAACATCACAGTGGAAGAGTACAGCTTACATGGTGATCAGGAACAGAGAGAGAACTTGCCAGATACCAATATATACCCAAAGCCACATGCCAATCCCCATCTCCTCCAACCACACCCTATCACCTCATTTATCATTCAGTTAATTCCTATCAGGGGAGTAAACCACTGATTGGGGTAAGGCTTTTACAACACAATCATTTCTCTTCTGAATCTTCTTGCATTGTCTCACACATGAACTTTTAGGGGATACCTCACATCCAAACCATAACACTCACTCTCACTACCCATCCTTGCTGCTCAACACTGCACCACACACTGTCCCTTTATCACTGCATCATTCACTGATGGCACAAAAGCTGGGGATAGGACCTGTGTGATCTGAGGCACTGTGCTTTTGGTACGAGAAGGCATACTTAGCCTTCTTTGATCTTTGTATGCAGGGCTGTGCCTGTAGGGCTCACAAAAATGGAGATTGCTCCCCACTAGGATGGGATTTGTGCAGCCAGCAAATGACAAGCATTCACCTTAATTTACCCTTTTGGCTACCTGTATGTGACCTTCTATACCTGTTTACAAAATGCCTTCACCTAGCATAATATAATAATAATCTCTCACTCAACTTGCAATGTGTCCTTTCTCTTCCAATAGAAAGAAAATCCCAAGTGAGTCAGGCCCGATGTACAGAATCTCTGAGGGTGTTCCTTTGATTTAGTTCTATACAATTTCACCTCAGATTTGGCTACGAATGGCATACATTGTATCTTAATTACTACTAATAACTTCCCCAAGAAAAGGGAATTTAATTTACATGGGTAAATACAGCCATGACTCAACAAGGAAAAAACAAATAGAATCTTTAGTCTTTGTTTCTTCAACTGACCATGAGGCTGTCGCTGGTGTTTATGACTTTCTTCCTCCATCAAGCCTCTTTGTTTGCTTGCCCTCTGAGAGCACTTCAGCTGGCTGGGATTCATTAGCCACTGGAGTCACTCAAAACTTCTTTCCAGTGGCACCTAAGCTTTCAGTGGTTCTACTTGAATAAATTGCCAGAGTTTTTGATTAACTTTCAGTACTGGACATGGAAATGTGAGAAAGTGCTGCTCTAGTTATTCTCCTCCCTGTCCCTTTGTGTAGCAAAAATCCTGTCTTTTCTTGAGTATTAGAATCAATCGAGCCAGACTAAAATAATCTTCCTGCCTCTCCCTATCCTGCTGTCTCCATAGTGGCATAAAGACTTTGAAGTAGCCCAGTCGAAGTACTACCAGTCCCACCAAGTACTGAAAGCATTCCTCTTTTCTCTGTAATTACCACAAAGCCTGAAGACAATTGAATGGAAAATACCATCTATAACTGGGTTAATAGTACCATCTTTCTAGCCATTGGTTCCTCAGCTGATACAATTGAGCCTTGGGAAAAGCAGAATTACTTCTTCAGGCTGGTTTAGCACAGTTAACTACATTATTGATCTGTACCCTCACTTTCCCAGATATTTATTCCACATGATGCTTTCAATCTAATCACTACTTGCTACCTCTTTGTAAAACCTGATAAAACCATGATGACACATGGTAAAACCATTATATCCCCTGGTCATGTCCAATGTAAAGTAAATGCCTTGGTCAGGAGCAATGGTGTATAGGATTGTATGGTCAGCTTAATGTGAGGTAGACAAAATGCCAATTGGACACCATTCCACAGATACTACTGGTATCTTACATTCTTAGGAATTAGTGTTGGCTCTTGGGCACTGTTCTGTATTTCTCTAAACATCTGGGTATTTTTCTTTCCCTATAGTACAGTTACCTTGGTAAATGCCAAAAGTCACACTGCTAGCAAGTGTTGAAGCCCAATTTAAACTCCAGGACATAAAATCTTATCCCTATGCAATTCATCTTTTCTCCACATTTGTCACTTCTGATTTTATTGTTCATGGTCATTAGATTCTTCTTTATTAAAGGCATCTCTTCAATCTTTCTAAATGATTTTGTTCTAAGAATTGGGTGAGAGGTCAAGAATTTAATTTGTACTTTGGTGGCCTTTATTTATTTATTCGTTTATTTAGGTTACTGGAGATTGAACCCAGGGGTATTTTATCATTGAGCCACATCTCCAGCCCTTTTTATTTTATTTGTTTTTAAATTTTTGACACAGGGTCTCACTAAGTTGCTTCACTGAATTGCTGAGGCTGGCCTAGAACTTTCCAGCCTATTCATGTACATACTTTTAGAAGCCACATAAGACAACAGGATTATAACAAGAAATAGCACAACCCTGTACATACCTCTGCCCTCAATTTCTTCTCTCAGGGATGAAGACTGTGAATTCTTAAATCTTTATTATGATGAATTTTTAGATAATCTTCTTTTTCTCCTTTCTTGGTTTTTCAGATTTCAGTATTATCTGTTGATTTCCAACTATGAATGGTAATTAATTTTCTTTTTGCTACCATTTACTATCAGTGCCCAAAATTTCTATCTCTCATCACTTTCAATATAGTTAAAGAATACTTTTAGGTTTAATCAATATCGAATGTCTATGTTCCTTTGAGTACATTAATATCGTAAATAGCTGAGCTTGTATTATGGTGATAATCTACTTCTTATTGTGATAGTAGGAGCAAATGTGACTCCATTTTGTTTTATGACTTCATCCTGTAAAACAACCATGCCAAGTAGAAGAGTCATGACTGGAGCAAGATGTTCTTTTCCTTTTGCTATAGAAACCTTTAAGAACATGGAACTACCTAATGGGGTATTGTTTCTGTAACTAGGGTAACAGGGCTCTGTTTCTGGAACTGGGGTGACTGGGCTAACTTTGATTGGTTAGGGTTCCCTCCGCTTGACTGCACTGTCCCGCTTCTGTAACCTGGCTTGCTTGCATTGGCTACACCCCCCGAACATCCCTTTTGTGGTTTTCAGGCTTATAAGGCGCGCCCTTGCAATTGTTCCGGGCTTATCAAGGGAACAGCTTTATGTTCTGGTCAGCCGCCACCAGTGTGCTTCAATAAAGGCTTGATTCGATTATAGGTGAGTGGCCTGGAAGTCAGTTTATGAAACCCTGGGACAAAGCTTCATAACATTATAAAGCTTTTTGGGTTTAAGTTTGATAATAAATTCTTTTTGCATGTTTGTTTATTTTAAATACTTAATACTAATAATTGACAAATTATTCTATTGATATGAGAAACTCTTTACAATAAAGACATAAATTAAGTAATAAAAAATCACTTCTCATTTTTTTTCCCCAAGGGACATTCATTGAGCTCTTTGTCCTACAACATATGCTGTCTACACCAACTGCATGGCTCTTGTCCTGTAGCTACTTGTCCCATGAAAGTTGGGAATCCTCCTCTATATTGAATCTCTTTCTGTTGGCTGCTGCATCCTTCTGTTTAATGACTTTACACTTTTCCTTTTATGAAGCACATCCTACTAAGAAATGACTACTTATTGGCAAATTTCCTGAGATCCTTTGTGTTTTACTCTTATGTTATTGCTATGGTATGGATCTTGAGTGTCCCCCAAAGATCCATGTATTTAAAAGCTTGCTATTGGTGGTGCTACTGGGAGGCCAGGGGCTGGACTCTTAAGGTCATTGGTGTGTGCCCTTGAAGGAGATTGTGGAATCCAGGCCCCCTCCTCATTTCCTTTTTCTTCTGGTATATGAGTTAACTAATTTTGCTCCACTGAGTACTCCTGGCATGATATGTACCTCACTGCAGGCCCAAAACAATAGAGTCAATTGATTATATATGAAACCTCCCAAATTATATGCCAAAATAATCTTTTTCCCTTTATAGACTTATTATGTCAAGCATTTCATTATAGTAATTGAAAGTTGGCTAACAAAATTATATTCTAGCTTCTAGTCTGAAGCCATTATGTTTTTTTCATCTTTTTTTGTTTTGACCTCTTGAAGTCCATGGGATTTTCTCTCTTTAATACCCAATATTTTGGAATTTTCTATGAAAATTTTTAATCATAGAAAAGTTCATAGAATTTTATGGTAAACACCTATATTCTTCTTCACTAGATCCTAATTTAATGCTTTACTATACTTATTATCATGCATCTATTCACCTATTATCCTTCTTTGTTTCTATCAAAAGATTTTGCTTTGGCTTATCATATCTCTTCCCAGTCATGCCTATCCTTAGACTTCTGGAGGCAACCATGGTTCTGATTTTGTTTCATCCCAGACTAGTTTTACATGCCTTAGAAATTCATGTAAATGAAATTGTATACTATTTATTCTTTTGTGACTGAATTTTTTCAATCTACATTTTTTTTTGAAAATTTTCTTTAATATATTCCTCATTTCATTTTATCACTAAATATGGTTCCTCTGAAAAGTAGTTAAGGTAGGACTAGATGTATAAAAGATTTGTTGAGAGAAATACCCATAAGGAAAAGGGAAGAAAGTCAGAGTAGGCAGGGAGAAGCTTCAGATTGCCCTATGGGAGTGAATCCTACAAAGGAGAGGGAGACGAAAGGAGGACCGAGTAAGAAGATTGAAGGACTTCAGAGAAGCTCTGAGAAAGTCCAAGGCAGGCCAGCTGGGTATCCTCAAGCCACTGTTGCTTGTTAAGGTCGTCCCCAAGTCTCCATTATTGTAGCACAGCCATGTTTAGCCATCCATGAGGAGGAACCAAACACAAAGGTGGATCCAGAAGGGCAGCAGGCAAGGTGGTCTGTGCTATTCTCTCCTCAGCAGGAACTCGGGTGATGTCCATTCATCACCATCACAGGAGTTATTTCATTCCACATATATGACACCATTTGTTCATCCATGAACCTAGTGATAGGAACTTAGGCAATCTTCAGTTTTGGGTTATTATGAATCTAATTTCAACCCACATTTTGGTATGCTAAATTTTGTAGACAAAAATAAATATTTTAATTTTCCACTCTAAACACCAACAATTTTGGATCATAGTTAAGTATGTGTTTGTTTTTATAAGAAGTTTTCATATCTTCTACCAAAGTGGTTGTATGATTTTTCACTCCTACCAATAATGTTTGAGAATTCCAGTTGCTCCATCAACAGTGGTTTTTTTTTTTTTTTTAACTTTAACCATTTTGGAGGATGTGTAGTTATATCTCAATGATCTCTTCATTTGCACTCCCCAGATTTCTAAAGAACTTTTTTTTTTTACCATGCCCTTTTGCCAGGATGTTCTGCCTCACTTTGGGCCCAGAGCAATGGAGTTAGCTAACCATGAGCTCAAAATAAGCTTTTCTTCCTCTAAGTTGTTCTGGTCGGGTATATTGGTCACAGCCACAAAAACCTAAAACCCATGCACTCTAAATCTTTCTCTAAAAAATCATTCCATTTTAATTTAGCTACTAAATTAAATATAACTGAAAAGAGCTGGCTTTTTTTCCTAGTTGAGAAATGTGTCAGACATCTATGTGGGTCTCAGTTCCCATCTGTTTAATATAGACGTATGAATTAAATATTTTTTTTAAGGTTTTTTTTTTTTTGAGAGAGAGAGAGAGAGAGAGAGAGAGAGAGAGAGAATTTTTTTTTTAATATTTATTTTTTAGTTCTCGGCGGACACAACATCTTTGTTGGTATGTGGTGCTGAGGATCGAACCCGGGCCTCACGCATGCCAGGCGAGCGCGCTACCGCTTGAGCCACATCCCCAGCCCTGAATTAAATATTTGTGCCCCCAGAATAATGTTTTTATTTGGGGATGTACATTTACTTTACCAGTAGGGTATGAATGATTTATATTTAAAGTGCATAGCATATGATACACATACACACACACACACACACACACACACACACACACACACACACACATATATATATACTGTGTATTATATATTTTAATTTATTTATTGTTATTATTATTTGGTACATGGAATTGAACCCAAGGGCTCTTTACCACTGAGCTCCTTCCCAAGACTCTTTAATTTTTTTTTTAAAAGTTTGAGACAGGTTCTTGCTAAGTTGCTTAGAGCCTCACTAAATTGCTGAGGCTGGCCTTGAATGTGTGATTCCCCCCCCGCCCTCCCCCCCAGCCTCTTGAGCTTCTGGGATTACAGGCATGCACCACCATGCCTGGTGACAAGATATATATTTTTGAGTATAACTTATTGGATAGTCTTACTTCCCCATCCCTAAAAGAAAATATTTAAATATGAGTCACTACAGTCTTTAACAAACTAGATAGTAAAATTGAAGTTAAATTAACAGTTAATTATAATTGAAAACCAAGGGTAGACTCCGTTGATTATTTTAACTCAACTCAATAGGAAGGATGCACTGCTGGCAAACCATCCTTCTAAAAAATGTGTAAGAATTTTAATTTATATAATTGGTGCTTCACTGCTAGGCTATGTATGGAAGCCAGATAATTAAAAACTTTCTTAGGAATGCAATGTAATTCTTAAGATCCTTGCTTTTTTTAGTCTTTTTTTTTTAGGAAAAGCATCAGAATATGGAAAATTCTAGTACTTATAATTCTTATAACCAACTTCTGGAAAAACTATTCATGCCCACAAAATATATTAGCAATAATCTTGACTTCTGGGGTGGTCTGTTTTCCCTTTCTGTAAAAATACACACATGTACACATACACTCAAAATTGTCTAACCTTCAGTGTCAGTTAGGATAAATGACATTGGGAAACTGGTTATAAAACCCCAGATACACTGGCATTGAATAGCTGTGAGATACATTTTAATCTCACCCGTCAAACTGTGGCTTGTCATTGATATCATTGGAAATGATATAAAGTGTACTAGGTCCACCACAATACCATGTTCATTGTTTCTGAATTCCACTAATTTTTTGAATTCTAAAAGAAAATGCTTTTCTCTAAAACAGTGATTGAAGCAAGACAGAACAAACTCTAGTGGTTTTGATTGCATGCGAATGAAGATTTGATTGATGTGACTTTCGTTTTACCCCTTCTCAGTAAGTGGGTGGTCATTTCATATTCTTTTTTTCCCAGGAACCAAACAGTACTTTTAGCATTTTTTCCTAATTTTTTGAGTTAAAAAAGAATCTGATGCATGTAATCACCCATTGAAATCACATACCATATACACTATAGGGACATACTTGACTGATTGCAAACTGCAAAATTTTCTTGGCATTCTTAAGTAAGGGCAAAAAATTATTTTGAGATTAGTTTTTAACAACCCCAAAATAAATAAATAAAAGATCAACTTTTGAAAAAATTCATGAATCTACATTCATTACAAAAAATTTGAAAAATATGATAAAAAAGAAAAAGACAAAAATCTCATGATACACATGATTAATTTTGGAATCTATCCATCAGGACTATTTAAAAATAAAAATATGTATATATGGGTAGGATAATTTATTGAGATACTAATTTGCCTTTTGTTCTCTTGTTGAAGGTAATTTTCCCTTCTACATTCCAAGAGAGTGGCCAAGTCATTTATTTTTCTTACTGAAGTAAATTAATAATGACTTTTGTGTGGCAGAGCCAGAAGTAAAAGTTGCCAAGCAAAGAAATGATAATATCTACTGAGATTTTTTTTTTTTTACTAAAAGTAGGTGTGTGGAGCTATTGAATCAGATTGTTTAAGGAGAGAAAGTACTCCAGGAACTGGGTAAAGCTCAGAAGGAGAAAGTTTTGGGGAGCTTCTCCCAGGACTGGATATGTAGGAGATGTCTGAGAACTTTTGTACTCTGCTGTCTCCCAGGACTCCAGGGATGGTCAAGACTTCCATAGTTCTGACTGAGTAATGGTCTTCTGAAACTGGGTACCAGTCATTGTGATGTTCCATCCTGGTACTAACCCTGGGGTTCTAAGGACTATGCAGGATTGACGATCAATATTTCCACTGTGAACAGTTTGAATTAAAGACCAAGGGGACTTAGAGACCAAGGGGGACCCTTATCAAATATCCTGGCCTATATAGTACCTGTGTGATTCTTCCATAGAGAAGAAAAAGGTCCTACAAACTTGAATAATAAACTTTCTATGATAGTAGGCTGGCCTTTGGGAATTTTGTAGTAGTTTGTCCTTTATAAAAAATCCTGTTTTAGAGACACATCCTAATATGATATTTTTTAGTAAAATTCAGAGCCACTGCACATAAGCACTCACCTAGAATTGCATCAGGGTTGGTTTACAACCTGTGGAACTGGAATATTTGATTTGGTGCCCCAATATTGTCCGAGTCCCCCCACCCCACCTTTCATGTGAGGACTCAAGGAGTAATTTGAATTTATTTAAAGAAAACATAGAAACTGTGATACTTCTGGAGACTTAGCACAGTGGTTCTTTTTTTTAAAAAAAAACCTAAATTACTACAGTTATTTTTGCCAATTACTATCTATATTACCTAAGGCCAGTGACTTAGCCCTTCTTTTACTTGGTGTTTTATCTATAAGACAAGAGCAACATTACTCAAGCCATAGGGTTGTTGTCAAGAAAAAATGGGTTAGAACAGCTCAATTACTGGCTGGCACTGTGATTTTTGGTATATAAGCATTAACAGGTTAAGGGATTTTTCCATTATTTGTAGTTGGTCTAGTTGAATAGAGGTTATATTTTATAAAATGTTATTTCTATGGTTACCAGGATGATTGTATGACATACCTCCTTTAATCTATTGTAGTGATGACCTATCATGATATATTTTACAATACCACATCAGACTTGCATTGCAGTACTGAGCCTTACTTGGTGATGACTGAGTAAGGTATACTCACTAGATTCAATATGCTAATATATTGTTGGAACTCTTTATGTCTATGTTCCTAATTAAATTTGCTCTGAGTTTTTCTGTTCTTATACTGTCCATGACAGGTTTAGTATGTGAGATTATAGTTATTGCATATAGTAATTTGGGGAACTTTCCTCATGTCTTAATCCTCTGAAGAAGTATAAGAATGATCACCCTTTCCCTGAACATAAGTTAGAATATGTCTGTCCACATGGTCTTAGTAGGGATTCCTTTTCAGCATTTGAAAGATTTTATACCTCCAGTACCATTTCTTTAATGTTTAAAGACTAATTTAAGTACTTCCAGTTTTTGAGCCAATTTCTTTATGTAAATATATTTTGGAAAAGTTATTATTTTATTCAAGATTTTAATTTATTAGCTTAAAGTAATTCATGGTCTGCTCCTTTAGTTTATTTTTTAATGTCTCTTTTCTCTGCATTTATCCTTTCCAATGTGTTGTTTTAGAATTTTCTATTTTATCTGATCAATCATGTCAAAGATTTACTTGCTACATGAATTATTATAATTGAACTGTTTTCAGATATTTTTCTACGTGCTAAATATGTGTCAGAAGTTTCTTTTAATAAGGATCTTTAGGTGACAAACTCACTCAATGTTCATTTACCTGAAAATATCTTTAGTTCATTGTCATTCTTAAAAGATAATTGATTGGTTTTATGATCCCAGGTACTTATTTTCACTCTGCCCATCAGTTATGAATATAACATATGTTCACTTGAAAATACTTTTTTTAAAAAAAATTCTGGTTATTCTTAAGATTTTCTTAACTTTTTCTTTAGTGTTTGAAATTTTATTATAATAAATCTAGAAAGGGATTTCTTTTTATTTTTCCTGCTGAATGTTTGTTGGAATAAAGTTTATTTTTTGAAAAAGGTTTATGTTTTTCATCAGTTCTGGAATATTGTCAAATGTTATTATAGACAAATAATTATTTCTGTCTTATTCATTCTTCCACAAGGAACTGTGTCTCAATATGTTAGGCTTACTTGGTTCATGTCTCTTATTTTCTTTTTGCCTTTTTCTGATGCCATCATGGGAGATTCAGATTTATCTTCCAATCAGCTCATTATCTTTTCAGATATGTCCAAACAGCTGTTAAAATTATATATGATATACATATAATTTTATTATATATATTGTATCTGGGATTGAACCAGGAATACTTAACACTGGTCTACCTCCCCAACCCTTTTTTATTTTCTTTTTTTTTGAGTCTTGCTAAACTCTTAGGGCCTTGCCAATTTGCTGAGGCTGGCTTTGAACTTGCAATCCTTCTGTCTCAGCTTCCAGAGCCTCTGGGATTATAGGCATGCACCACCACTCCCTACTGAAAGTTTAATTCTTAGAAATGTTTGACCTTTCCTCATAACTTCTTGCTACCTACATATATTTTTATTTATGCTATCTATTTCTTGAACCATGAAAAGCATTTTGTTTTCGTAATCTTTGTTCTAATATTTTCAGTGACTGAAATTCCTGTCTTTCTGTATCTACCATCTGTTGTTTGGTTATTCTTTTGCAGGGAGCTTTACTTCTTTGTATATGTAATTAAGTATTTTTACCTTACTGGGTGCAATGGTGCACAACTGTAATCCCGGTGGCTCTGGAGGCTGAGGCAAGAGGATCTCAAGTTAAAAGTCAGCTTCAGCAACTTAGCGAGGCCCTAAGCAACTCAGTAAGACCTTGTCTCTAAATAAAATATAAAAAAGTGCTTGGATGTTGCTCAGTGGATAAGCACTCTTGGTTTCAGTCTCTGGTACAAAAAAAAATTATCTTTGTCTTTTATTAATATAATTTTATTTTTATGATTTTTCTAAATATTCATGTCAGTTTATTTCCAGAAAGTCTTTGAGACCTGAAATTCAGGTGATTTCTCTAGATAGGATTGTATTTGCTTCAGGGAACCATGTGGGAATATTATACTTTTTTTTGAATATTCTAGTTACATTTATAAATTGAATTATTTTAATCTGCCTAGGTAATAAAGTTTCAGGCTAAAGAAGGATGGTTTCTAGGTTTTGATTATCAGCAATGTTTGTTTTTTCTCACAGTATCTAAGTACTGGACAGTTGATATTCTTTCATCAACCTTGAGGGAAGTAAGTTTCAACTTACCCTTGAGCAGCATAAAACTTGACAGTCCAAGTCACTCCCTGCCTACATTCTCCCTTTTGATGGGGCCTTGAGGCTTGTCTCTGATTTTTTCTGATATTTTGCATAATGTAATATTAAAATCAGAAGTGGATTTAGAATTGATTAAAAAGTGGCCTGCAGATTAAGCATAAATCATGAAGACAGAATGCTCCATGACTACTGTATTGACAAATTTCAAAAGTAGGCTTGAATTGATGGTGAGAGTAAACACAGGCTACTGGAGTGTGTTAGACAAAGTTTGCAAAGGCAATGGTTGGGGAATGAGTCCAGAACAGCCACAATTTACCATAGCAAGATCAGCTACATTTCTCAGGACAGGCAGATATACAGACTTCTGAACCTAAGAATATTCCTCAGGCGTCACACAATTTCAGATAATAGCACATGTCACTAAAGGTAACACTGGTGTTTCTGGAAGCCCAATTGTCCCCTCCAAGTTAAAGTTAAATAAATAAGGCTCAAGCCCTTTGCAGATAGGCTATTTTGGCTGTTTGCTGGAGACCCCTTTATCTTGGCAGGTGTACCTCATCAGTCTCAGTGTTACACAATATACAGTATGACCACAAAGTACTTTTTGGTACAGAACATTCAGGCCAGGAACACAGACCCCATCTATCACCTTATCCCACCCTGGGCTGGCCAAATATGGTCCAAAGACATTTCTGAATTCAGTGCTATGGCATGAGAACAAAGATCAGTTACTCAGAGTTCTTTGGCTATTAGATCCATATATAAATAACTGGGGATCTGGAAACATTGTTCATGAGGAACAAGGGACAGCAGGCAGGATCTCTAAGGAACAGATACCACACTAAAATTAGAATAACTCAGGGAGAGATTATTTATAAACAGGACTAATTGCAAAGGTGTGTGTGTGGGTGATGGTGAAAGAGAAGAGATAATACATCTGAAACCTTCAAGCAGAAAGGGAGACATTACCATATCCCAGAAGGAAAGGATTTCTCAAAAAGCAAACATTCAATGGAAAAGTGACCTTCTGTTAAGGGACACAGGAAGCCCAAGTGTGCTCAATTTCCACCCACTTTCTTTATGTGAGCCAAAGGCACAGGGAAGTCATTGATGTACCTCAGGCAAGTCAACCTCTCTGGATAGTTAGCCAGGTAAAAATGGTGGAGAGGGAATTTGGAGGGTTATGAATAAGTGAAACATTTCTGGCATAACAGAAGAATTGAAATATAATGTGATATTAGTTATTAACAAATAACTGCATCAATATATAAGCCCATTAAATCTCACATTTGTGATCATCAGTGAAAGTTTTACCCCCTTATTTTAATAATAATTTATTCAGTGTGTCAATCATACTGATTTTCTTCACACTTTTATAGTTCAGTCTCCCTAATCTCATCTACTTTATTCTTTTTTAGATGTTATTCTGAGTATAGGTCTCCCAAATTTTCCCAAAATATTCTAGTTTTCCAGGATCTCTGCCACTGGTCTATTTATTCCTCCTCAAAAATTTTGAACTGCCTTGGATAAAACCCATGTGGAGAGTATTTATTGGTACTGGGTCATGCTAACGCATTTATCACTTCTGTCTTATTGGTGCTGAATTTGAAGTAGTGGAATAAGAAGTTCAGAAGAATGCTCCTAAAACTTTATCCTTTTCAGGAATCATGTAGCTAATAGTTGTTTGGTGATTTGTGTTGTTGTATATAGTACTCCTACATGTATGAATGAACAGTATATAGCTTTAATGTCCTTTGGAAAAATTTTTGGTAATGGGATTATTAGAACATTTGGATATTATATGGTATTGGGTTTTTGATGAAAAGATGATAGTTTAAACAGAGTGTCACACATATGATGCTGTGTTGTGGAGACAATCAGATAAAGAAAAGGAAAAAGGGAATTATTTTTCTGATCACCCACAGTGACCCAGTTGATGTGGGTGAGTATTTTAGGCATGGTATTTAATTAAGTCATTTAAGCATTACAAATAGACAATCTATAGTGAAAGAGACATACTTTAATTTTCCAGAAAAATATGATTTGATAGCATTTTTAAGGTCTTTAAAACTAAAGTGAATATTTTGACATAGGAATCTCTCTACCCAGTGGAAACCAAGATATCTGATATTACTTTTTCAAATTTATTCTAACCACATTGCTTCTTTTAACTTTTAATATTTGTAATGGCACTTAAAAATCCAGCAATGTGAACATGCCTCATGAGGTCTAACCTCAACATTTCCCTAAGAAGTCTAACCTCGACATATTCCCCGTGTCTTCTTCTCAGGCTTAAGTTCACATCATCTCTTGTACTTATATTACCATTGTGTGGATCATTCTCATCCAAGTTTATTCCTGAAAAGCTCCTCTCCTTCTTTTAGGTTTCAGGTTAAATATTATTTCTACAAGCAAACCATCACTTGCCCTTCTACCTTACTGAGGCTCCTTGTTGTTCTCTTTTATAGCCTACTCTTCTCTTTTCCTTCTGATTCCTTACTGTACTTTGTAATTACTTTTTTTCCCTGTGATTATTTTCCTAAAATCTGCCCTGCCCATCAGACTGCATATCCCATAGTGTCTACTTTTTTTTTTTTTTTTTGCCATGGTATCTCTATCTGTGGCACAAGGCCCCCAAGAGTATTATAACCTTGGTGTTTGCATCCCCTCATGTCTCCTCCTACCCACTCCACCAAATTCATATGTTGAAACTTAATCCTAAATGTGAGGTATTTTGAAGTGGATCCTTTGGGAGGTTATTTTAAAAGAGGCCTCAGAGAGTTGCCTTGTTCCTTCTGCTATGTGAGGACACTGTGAAAAGGCTCCATCTATGAACTAGGAAGCTGGCTCTCACCAGTTACAGAATCTGCAGGTGTCTTTGTCTTGGACTTGTAGCCTCAAGAACTGTGAAAAATAAATTTCTGTTGTTTATAAGCCACCCAGTTTGTGGTATTTTGTTATAGAGTCCTGAATACACAAGAATGCACGAAATAACATGTGCCAAATGAATGAATGTATGAAGCATAGTCCCTGTCTCCCAGGAGTTCAGTGTTAGAGATGGCAATGCACAAAGGTAATCTCACTGCAATGTGGTAAATGATAAGAAAGTGATGCACAGAGGCACTCACAGAGCAAATCAGGAGGATCTACATGCCAGTTCAAGCCACTGTCCCCTTGGAGGTAGGAATCAAATCTTTCTTTTAAATGACTACAGTGTCAAGTTCATGCTAATTTAACTGGTCACAACTGAAGGGTGAAGAGTAATCTTACAGTGATGATAACTCGGATGTCATTTTCTGGAAAGCTCTAGGAATTGAGAATTGAGGGCTATGTTCTGATGTTAGTTATCCATATTATTTTAGAGAAGTCACCTGCTCTCTAGATGCATGGATAAAGCAAAAAGCATTGGATTGAATTATTTCTTGTGCCCTTGGTGGCATCATGAGTATATAACAGAGCACAGTACATGAGAATTGAGATACATATAAGTGAAAGTGAGGGAAATTTTGAAGCTTTGGTTAAAACTCTTTCTACCTTGCTTTAGAGTTCATGTTCTCTCTCTGTTTCTTGATCTCTCTTTGTCTTTCTCTTTTTTTATAGCATATGTGTGGGAGGAGACCATTTTATATATGGTCAAACTATTCACATTATCTTCAGTTCAGTGGGGATCTAACGCTTTCTGTTCCTGTTAACTAGAAGAACATTTCTCGAAGCTATATAGTTCAATCTGTCACTGTGTAAACTTGTAAAGAATCTTTGTTTTACATAAGCCCAGATGGAATAAAATGCTTAGTGAATACTAATGCAAGACAAAAGTTTCTGAGAAGCACATTTATTAACAGTCTGTGCAAACAGTAAATAAATGAGTTGAGGCCTACATTTTATGCACACATTTCAATTGCAGGAAGCATTTTCAAAAGTAAGTCCTCTGTAATGAAAATTACTCTATTAAGTGCAGGCCATAAATATCCATTAGTGGACCCACACTGAACTGAAATTAAACCATTACCATGAAACTAATAAAGACGTCATAATCATAGCCATAGTAAGGGTTAAAAGAGAGCTATTCTTCTATGATTTACCCTCTGGAAACTTCTTATTTGATGTAGATCAAGAAGAAGTTATATCTGGACAATAACTTACCTGTGAATAAAGAAATATGTAGTTAGTCCTCCTCTGTTGGAAGACACCTTTGCTCTTCTTCAAACAACTTTCCTATCATGGATTTTTACATGGTTTTCCTACAGAACTAAGTTTTCACCTATTCCAAATAAGGGTCAAAATTTTTATCTCTGTAGAAGATATGGATCATTAAAATTAATTATTAATATACATTCTATTAAATACTAACATTATAAATCATTAAAGGTGAGGAAAGATGATAGAATAGATTGGGTCATTGGGCCATAAGCATATAACCAAGGTTTCACCTATTAGAAAAAACAGAGTCACAAACACGTCATTTCCTAAATTCATTGCATTAGAGTTGTCACTCTTATGACACAAGACCTTAGCTTTCTTCCCTCCAAAACCATATCTCCAGGTATTTTTAGGGGCCTAAATTTTAGGGACCTGGAATTTTATAGAGAATTCCAGAACTGGATCTTCATATGCCTCACAGTTTTGTATATTTTTTTAAAAAAAACAATGTTTCAGTTAAGTGAGTTGCAAGGAATGGATTGACAGACAAAGAGAATGCACCATGAAAGAGAAGGATGAAGAAAATGCACAATCCCCAGACCTACTCCTGCAGAATGATAGCTCTCCACTTAGGTGTATTTCATGAGATCGGGGATTTGCACTTGGTCTGCTACTTTACCTCCATGTGAGAAGATTTCTCAGCACATGGTAGGCCCTCAATAAATATTTCTTAAACAAGCAAATAATAATGTTCCGCTTGGTTAAAGTGAAACAAAGTTCTGAGCATGCAACCCTGCCCAAGCCTGTGGGTCATCCCAATTTGTGGTTGAAGTTGAAAGAGAAAAGCTAAGCTCTGCTTTATTCAATGCATTTGGTTAGAGAAAACCTCAGACCTTCTGAAATGCACCCTTAACTTGTTTAGATGCAGGAGACTTGTACTGCCCTATACTTGTGGACCTTCTTGTTAACATTTCTAAGTAGTTAAAAGAACTCCTAAAAGAACTCCCATATTGAAAGATAGCACTTTTCTTTAGGGAAATTCCAGAAAGTGCAAAGTGTGTCATTCATCGATTTGTTGATGATAGCTATTAATGCTGTGATTTGTAAGGTGAATACAGAATTAACTTCAGTGTATTTTAGTAACAATCATCATCAACCTTTAAAGCATAGATAATTAGTTCCAAATTTATCTAACCTTTTAGAATAAATGCTGTGCTCTTTGAATAGAGAACCTTGTATGAGTGAGGGAATTGGACCTAGTATGTGGGAAAATTAATGTGTACTTAATATGAAGTCTCAGTGCCTTCTCTAATAGTGTGTGTCTTAAATTATTTGGGAGTAAAGTATCAGATATTTTCTCATCTATCACAAAAAAAATGCTTTTTATATAATGGAAACAACTTTTTAAAAAAACAACCATGTCTTTTTTATAACATGTTAACATCAAATTGCCATAAAAATTTTCTAAGTATCACTTTGTACTCACCATGAGCAGGCAACAAATATTTTGTGGGCTGGCACAGGTCCGTGGACAGACTTTGAGTAGCACTGCTTTGTAGGGAAGGTCATCCTAGGTGCCACTAAACTCAAAAGGTAGGGACACAGTCATAGCCTTTCAGGCATCTAACATTGAATAGGTCCCACACACAAAGAATAAAGTGGAAAACTTAGTTGGCATCAAGAGAAATATTACATTGTTCTTTTCGGATGATAAAAGGAGGTCTGTATCCCACTGGAAGTGACTCAGGATGGAAGATTTTTGAAACTGACCTTGAGCTATCAGGGAGACTTTAGATAAATGATTTGGTGCCCAGGAATACAAAGAGGGAAAAAAGCATATCAGATTTTAAAAAAAGAAAGTAAGAAAAATTATAAAGGTAAACCACTGGGGTGGTTTAAGAGAATTAGTGGGAAGTACTTGGTAAGGCCTGGTAGACAGAGGGCTTGCCTGTCCTCCCTTCTCTATTCCCAGGGCATTGCTTTGTCCTTCTGTTAAGGCTCCTGTCTCTTAAAATAATGTGTGGCTTTCTCTGCTTAACCACAAAGAGTGCACGCACATTTAATTTGGCCGCAATGAAGTTTAAGACAATTGAAGATAAATACTTACAGGTAAGAGTATGTGCTGCCAGATTCATATATCTACTTTACTTACTTATATCCAATGGGTATTTGAGAGTGTGAGCATTATGTTAAAGAGATAATGTTAGTGTAAAATAACACAATAACCAGTCTTCTTAGAACACGGATTATATAACTATCTAATAGGACACTGTTCTTTTCATACAAACTCATTATCCCATTATACATTAGGGAGGAAATAAAAATAATGGCTCATTGAAAAAGGAGAAGGCTACAAATCTAGTACAGATATGGTTCATATTTGAAGGCTGTGGAATGATCCTCTTATCCCTATGTCTTAAGAATCTCTATCAGTTGCCAAGAGAGAAATCAAAGCTTCCCATGTCTCACAGGTCTGTGTTAAAGCTCTAGGGGTATGTAGAGGGAGTAGCACATCAAGGCAGTAGAGTGCACTGGAGATTAATGGACTCTATCAGGACATGTCATCTGGGATAATGAGGGGGTCTGAAGGAAATGGAATCCAAGATGAAAGAACAAAGAGAAGAAAAGGCCCAGATTGCAGTCCACTGCCTAGGGTTGTGTCCAAGTTGAGCTGTGCAGTGAGGAACTTAAAGAGGGGAAATTAACCAAAGTGAAGTGATCAAGAATGCTGAGCATAAATCTTACTTACTCCACTGTTTTGCTTGCATGCAGTTCTGCTTCCCAGGCCTCTCCAATTTGTTCCTCAGACATTTCAGTTAAATAAATCATTATTCCACCAGTGATGATAACTGTTCCAAAGAACCAACTATCAGACACCACCCATTCAATCCTCCCGCTTTGAAGTATGCCAGAATATTCTTGGCCTGCACTTGGATGAATAAATGGATGAGGAAAATTAAGCTCTGCTGACTGGAAAATGATTTTTTAAATGTACCATGGAGGCATCGTTTTCTTTTTTCCCAGAAGGTCATTCAGAGAAGACAGAAAGACAAGCAGACTATCTTTCTTCTAGAGGGAATGCAGAAGGGGTGTTTTATAAAGACAGTTATTATAGCTACATGACATATGATGTCTTAATTCCGGATATTAACCAAAAGTATTAGAAATACACAACTGAAGGGCTGGGGATGTGGCTCAAGCGGTAGCGCGCTAGCCTGGCATGCGTGCGACCCGGGTTCGATCCTCAGCACCACATACCAACAAAGATGTTGTGTCCGCCGAGAACTAAAAAATAAATATTAAAAATTCTCTCTCTCTCTCTCTCTCTCTCTCTCTCTCTCCTCTCTCACTCTCTTTAAAAAAAAAAAAAGAAATACACAACTGAAATATTTTCTGTCCTAGTTAAAGGTTTTCTGGATTATAGTTTAAGAACATTATGTTCCCTTGGGAGATCTAAAGAATTTTTTGGTTAAACATCTTAAAATAATTATTTCAAATATTTCTTCTAAATTGGATTTGGTTATTTTAAATTGTAAATTAAGAAGAATGTTTTTAGAACTTTAATTTATGTAATTCTAGCTTGATTTTCCTTGGAATAAAACTCCATGACATATATTGTCCAGATTTTTAATTATTATTCTATTTTCATATCACATTTGGTTTTCATACAGCATCCCAGAGTGTAAAATGACCACAGATCAAGTTTCTGTAATCTGTAATATTGTCTTTGTGTAATTAAATCCTGTTTGTTTATCATTAGTTTTAAAAATCAAACAAGTCAGTCAAACAACTAACTATATTTCATCAGTTGAAAATCAAACAACAATAAAATTTGCTTTTAAAATTATCTTTAATTTGGGCTTATTTCTCTTAAAAATCATATTTTCTGAGCATTTCTTTTTATGACTATAATATTAATATTACATTTTTAAAAACATGTGAAATACTACATAAGGCAATTTACAATGCACATAATAGTGAAGTAGGTTGTTTATTGATGGCAGTTATTCAGAGTATATTATAATTTATTATTATAAAAATTTAATTTAGTTCTTGATTATGGTAAAGAGGCAATAACTATTTAGAAGGAATAAAATTTACTCTAACCTATTATGTTTACCTTTAAAAATCATTTTAGAACCCAGGATTCATTTATCATTATGTCTTGGAAATATTAGATGCAGTGGATTCTTTACATAGAATGGACTGCTGCATACTCATTCAAAGTTTCTTCTTGCAGACACAGATCACATATTCTGGTGTCCTTTGCAGTTTATGTTGCTGAACAAAGGAATATGGTCTGATACAATGTAGACATAATTAATGTATGTCTCTGTCAAGCCTGATCCACTAAAAATTTCTGTACTTTTTCCCACATTTATTCTCTATGTTTTTGGGGCTTATATTCAAAATCTAACAGAGTACCTTTAGGTCTGAAGGAATAATTGAACCACATAATGGAAAATATCTTGGTTCTTGAGTGAACCACCAGGAACTCAGAATTAAGACTTTGTGTAAATCAGAGGTGAATTTATATTGTGTATGTGATGGAGATCTGAGCGATTATTTGTATGAAGGGTAGTTTTCTTATCAAAACGAATACAACTTAAAACCAAGGTTTAGAATGTTTCCTGGGCAGTTTTGAAATCATGAACCTTATTTTCTCAATAATGCTACATCAAAGTTAAAGAAATCAGGTTTCTACAAGAGTATGGGAAACTTCCTTCCAAACAAAATTATGAAAGCTATAACATTTAGACAAATGAAAAATTCTAATATTGACAGGCAATGAAAATTTAAAAATATAGAAAATATATATTGGATTTAAATCAAGGTCAAGAATAATCTAGGAAAAGAATAAACAGCAAAATAAGTTAAATCAATGATTATAAAAATTTAAAAAAATTTAGTATGTTGTGTACAAAGGAATATTAGCCTAAATCCACTGTCTGTCTACTTTTGGTTTACTGTAGATGTATAGAATGCCATTCGATTCTCAAAGGCAACCAGAAAAAAGCAAGAGAAGTGATGCTCATTTTGGATGGCCCTGGAAGATATCAAGACATTTCCACCCCCATAAGTTCCAGGTTTGGTTTCTTTCAAAACTGACAAGAATCTAAAGTTGTAAAACAAATATGTGCAGAATCTTTCTATATTTTTGTTCCAATCTTTTATTATCTATGCTTAAATTAAAATTTTTTAATAGTGACTTGAAAATTGAAAAATTATTTAACTAAGTTTCAAAGAAACAATAATTTTGCACACATTTTTCATTGTTCTACATAACACTGAAGAGAAATTTGTTTTGTGGTAATAAATATGCTCCATGGAGAATCACTGGCGAGTCCACTTTGCAAGAGTGAAGAAGCAAGAGACTGATATCCTCACAAGATCATAGCAGCCATCAAAAACCTGGTCAAGAAAAATCCAGCTTGCACCTGCTACTGCTACCTTGTTCTTCCAACTTTTATTTCATCCAAGCCATCATCTTATTGGATGATGCTGCCCACCTTTGGAGGGGTCTCCACTTCATTTGGCTATCCCACATGCCATCATTCCTAGACACACCCTCACTGACACACCCAGAAGCCTCAATCATTGACATCTCTTAATTCAATCAAGTTGACAATTCAAATTAACGATTACAATAACTCAGCCATAGCCATAAATTGGCTTTCTAGCAATGAGCAGTGAGCACACCACAAACATATTTATATGGTTTGACATAGGGAATGCTGCAAGTTAGTGAATGAGGAGGAACAGAGTTAAGAGAACACATTTTCACATTTTGATAGATCTCACTCTACTGGCAGGATCTCAGCTCCCTGAATGTTTTCCTCTGAAAATCTGGAAGGTTGTTAACCTGCTCACCTGTGATCACCATGTGAAACTCCTGTTTGATTCCTCTTTTCCTGATCATTTTTGCTGGATTCTACCAAGCCAGTCACAGTTGAGACAATGGGCGTCAATTTGGCATCTGCTAAGTTCTGCCACTCCCAACAGATATTACTGCTGCTGCTTCTTTTCTGAAGATAGTCCCTTGCTGTTGGCCACTACTCCTCTCATGTGCTGAGAGACTTTATGGCTACCATATCTATGCTCTGTAGCAAAGAATACAGGTAAGATTTTTGTATTCAAAATATTATGGAAATTAGTGGAGATAATACAGGCTTTGATTATTGTAATCTTTTTTTTTTTTCCTCAAGAGACCCCTCGCCTATGGCAAACTCATCTCTGTATACCTAAGGATTAGGCACTAATTTAAGAGAGGCTAGGTAGAAAGATAGATAGCAGGCATTATACAAAAGCCTATGCATCAGAAGAATGGGAAGTTAAAAGTAAAAATGCATTCTATTGTCATGTATAACTGATTAGAACAAAATTTTTAAAAATGCCTATGCATGCATGAGTAGAGTGGGTCAGTATTATTTGCAAGACTCTGGTCTTTTATTACTCATTTTATAGGAATCTACTCAGTTTTTAATGTAAATGAACTTAGATTCAGACAGGATGGAAAAAACACACTTTAAACTCAGGACGAGGACTGGAAACCAAATATAAGCTTTGTTATAGAGTAAATAGTTCTAAATAATGCCAGGTCTAAAAAAGATAATGTTCAGTTATTTCTTCTTATCTAAAGAATCAGCCCAAAACTTGGTGACCTAAAACAGCAACACTTTTCTTATGTCACCCCAATCTTGTGACTATGAGAAAAATCAGTGGGGCTGAAGCTTACACATGGTCAAGAATGCAGCCCAGAGAATCACAGAGAGGATTACAATGATCATGGGCTACTGTGCATCAAAATTGTTCAGACTATGGAAGTCTTGCTCTTGAGGTGTCTCATTATTCCACATGACAGTTAAGGGTTTTCTGGTGACTATAGCCCAAAGCATACAACTACCAAACCCTTCACTGAGAAAACTAAGGTTCACAGATATCAAATTTTTTTATCATTAAATACAGCCAATAACTGGGTTAGAACTAGAACCTCATTTCTCTGATATAATCCTGAAGGTCCACAGAAGAAAGGAAGAAACACTTCTTCTTCTTGCCCCTTCATGTTTTACTAATATGGAGAAAGCATTTTTTTGTAAGATGGAAACTTACTTAACAGGTCCTGGCAAAGATTTGCTTCTGGACCCGACACATAAACTTATCCTTTTCTGTTCCTTAATAGAAATGGATATTTAATATCAAATTTCAAAATATATAAAGTAATGTTTCAGAAATAATTACTTAGGGGCTGGGGATGTGGCTCAAGCAGTGGCTCAAGTGGTAGCGCGCTTGCTTGGCATGCGTGCGGCCCGGGTTCGATCCTCAGCACCACATACCAACAAAGATGTTGTGTCCGCCGAGAACTAAAAAATAAATATTAAAAAATTCTCTCTCTCTCTCTCTCTCCTCTCTCACTCTCTCTTTAAAAAAAAGAAATAATTACTTAGAATTATGAACAAAATATTTTCACCATTATGTGTATTTTTTGAAATGTCATTCTATAATCACAGCAGAATATTTTAAAGAATGTGGTGAAGTTTATTAAATACTTGTCAGTGTACAAAATTTGTGCCCATATGTTTATACTATATTATGTGTTTATATGATATATATCTTAGGTGTGTCATGTTTGGTTATAAGAAGTTTTATATGATCCCTTCAATCAATAAAATCTCTGGTATCCACTGAAAATATTGATTGATGTCTTAGAGTTGTTGTATAAATGAGCTCATTAAATCTTCTCAAGAACCCCTGAGGTAAGTATGATTGTTGCTGGAATTTTAGAGAGGGAGAAACAAAATCCCAGAGAGCTCAGGTGACTTGCCTTAGGACACATAGAAACTGGGGAGAGTAGGAATTACTTAAGGCTAGTCCTGTACCCAACTTTGTGGAGTATTTTGCTTGTAGGGAACAGTGCAGGAGCCTAGAGTTAATGGGGTGGTGATGGAGGGTGAAGATTCAATACAAGGGGACTTGAGTCAACATTTCTAAGGGGGCTAATGATCAGGTTGGAAGGCAACAGTGACCCAGTCTTGATGAGAACTAGTGGAAGATCCACTCCACCAACTTTATGCATTCTCAGCTAGAGCACTGACATCTTTCAGATCTGTAAGAATTGGATATAAAGTATGTAGCCAAAACTAGCTCTTCAACATTGTCCATTCTGAAGAGACTGGTGGTGTGAATAAACTAACAACTTTAGGCACATGGTCCACTGGACCAGACACACAAACAAACATAGATGTAATAATGGTTTGACCGCTAGTGATCCTGAAACACTGAAAAGTCGGAATGATGGTTTTGCTAATTTGTTCTGTAATCCCAGACTACTGTGGACAGACTGATTAAACATTATAGTTATTCTGGATATAAACCCTATGAATCCCTAATGACTTCAACCAGGCCACATGCAAGGGGCAATAGGGCCAGATGGAGAATGTTCTGTGGGTCATCTTGCATCTTTTACTTATGAGCATTTATTTGGTTTATTTTCCCAAAGTCCACTGGACCTAGTTTTGATGTAAGAATGTATATCATCTAGTGGCAATCATCTAGTAGCTTCATGAAGGCAGACCATTTAATTTATAAATATTAAATGGCTCAAGTAAGCTTTAAAAAATTTATTTGTTCTTTTTAGTTATATATGACAGTAGAAACCATTCTGATATATTTATACAAACTTGTTCAAGTCAATTTTTAAGAAATGCATACATTTCTTAAATTATTTACACCATAATTACTTAGTGTTTTATTATTTAATCTTACTTTATGGACTGTAGTGACATTACTGAATTGTTAATGAGTTGGTAATTTAAACTGAGGAGCTGAGAACACATGGCAAAGTGAAGTACCAGTACAAATGTAAATACTTCAGGGAAGAACAGAAAACTAGATAGAGTACTCTTAGAACCTTCATCTACACCTACAGAGTAAAAGGATCATTTTGTGTGGAGTTCAAAATGGATCTGGATAGAATTTCTTTTAGAGCAACCAATTGGCGAGAAAGTGCTATCTCTTAACATTAAGCTTAGGAAAACATCCCTTAATGAGAGGACAGCAACAATTTCTAAGCAGAGAGCCCTGGGTGCTGTGGATAGCCAGGTCTCTCCTCAAATGTGTAGGGTTGGAATTGCGTTACTCTTAGGTTCACATGCACAAAGGAAGTTTTAATGAGACAACTCCAAGAGTGGGGTTTTATTCCCACTTGTGAAGTCTCTAGGATAAGGGATGGTAAGTTATGTAAGTGTTAGCAACAGCAAGGGGTAAGTGGTCTCACTGGGTGGTCTTCACTTTCATTTTATTGGGGTCAGGAGATGCATACATGTTTAACCTGTGAATCAGGTGTAGAAATGGAAATCAAATTGGGTAAGGTTCTAAGAGGGCAGCCTAGACTGAGGGATGAAGGGACCTTAGAGAAACTAATAACATATTCCTGTGAGCTGAGAGAGGATTATATGAGCTATGCTAAAGGATTGGAGAGGCCTCAACTTTAAAGCAAATTCAGAGCTTTAATTACATGGTTATGGAATTTTACCATTTATATTGGGACATTTTACTGTCTATATTTTACTTTCAAAGATAGGGCAAGTCTAATCCCACCAAATAAAATTAACAAACAGTGGGGGACAAAAATGTTTTAAGACTACATAATAAGAATAAGTTGTATTTGCCAAAATTATTCAGTATTACCTTATGCAATGCAACATGGAATACCAGCTTTAAATAATCAAGTACAATTGTGTAGAAGAGTAATAGATGCTTTGAAGTCTATCATAGGAAAAGACTTAACAGAACCATTATAGTTTCAAGATTCAATTGTTATACTTTCTTACAAGTCCAAATACTGAGATCATTAAATGTTACATAAAGAAAATAATAGTCTAAGTGACTAGTCTAAATAGACTAATAAAATAAAACTGAATTAAATATTGCAAACACTAATGTTTAAGAAAACTAATTTCTTTTCCTTTTTCTGTCTTTTTGGTGATGCTGGGTCTTGTACTACTAGATAAATGTTCTACCACTGAATGACTTCCACAGCCCCATATTTTCCATTTCTAATTCAACTTTCTTCCATAACTTCATACAACCCCGTAGCATCATATGCTTTTAGTATATGGATCACATTTTAGCATAATTATGTCTGCTGAGCATGTATTATTTGTCTGATATTTCAATTAGACATTGAAGTAGAATCCAGCTATTATGAATGTCTCATAATGATAACCTCTTTTCCATTAAGTGTTTTGGGACAATCTGTCATTATGTAGACTTCTTATATTTAAATACAGTCATAACAATATTAAGGCAATGTTTTATTTCTATGACACATCTGCATCTTCTCTTTCACAGTTACTTACTGGCCCTTTATTTATTTATCATATTTAATTTTTCCAGAGGACATCCATGGCACTTCCTTTATATTTTTCTAGTGATAAATCCCAATATTTCAACAACCTCTTATTTGAGCACATTAATTACATCTTTAAGAGATTTCTTATTAATGGTATATATATATTTTTTTAAAGAGAGAGAGAATTTATTTTAATATTTATTTTTCCGTTTTCGGTGGACACAACATCTTTATTTTATTTTTATGTGGTGCTGAGGATCGAACCCAGCACTCTGCACATGCCAGGCAAGCGTGTTACCACTTGAGCCACATCCCCAGCCCAGTGGTATATTCTTTATGTTCATTCAGATGCTGTTTTCCTCAATTCAGGTAACCAGGAAACAAATTGCTGTTGCTGTTGTTCTTTTTGCTGATATAATTTTCTGTTGTTTTATAACCGACTTGGAAGAACATTTTCCATGCACTGTTGTCTCCAGATTAGAATCTAAGGATTTTTAACAGAGGAAGTAAAATCTACAAGTCCGCAAAAAAAAAGTGAATGGTAGATATTTAAGAGACCATTAGGCTATGTGACTTCATAAATTTAGAAGAGAGGCCTCTTAGGAAGAAAGAGATCCCAAAGTGCAGGACAAACAGAAAGAAAACAGGGCACAGTCTAGGGCAGGGAAAGCTTACAGCTTTTAAGAAAGAAAGATGACAGGAAAAGAAGTATTGGGAATCTTTTTTTTTATTATTTTTATTTTTTATTGGTTGTTCACAACATTACAAAGCTCTTGACATATCATACTTCATACATTAGATTGAAGTGGGTTATGAACCCCCAATTTTACCCCAAATGCAGATTGCAGAATCACGTTGGTTACACATCCACAATTTTACATAATTGTTGTATTCTGCTACCTTTCCTATCCCCTACTATCCCCCCTCCCCTCCCCTCCCTTCTCCTCTCCCTACCCCATCTACTGTAATTCATTTCTCTCCTTGTTTATTTTCCCATTCCCCTCACAACCTCTTATATGTAATTTTGTATAGCAATGAGGGTCTCCCTTCATTTCCATGCAATTTCCCTTTTCTCTCCCTTTCCCTCCCATCTCATGTCACTGATTAATGTTACTTTTCTTCCCACTCTTCCTCCCTGCTCTGTTCATATTTGCTCTCATTATATCAAAGAAGACATTTGGTATTTATTTTTTAGGGATTGGCTAGCTTCACTAAGCATAATCTGCTCTAGTGCCATCCATTTCCCTGCAAATTCTATGATTTTGTCATTTTTTATTGGTGCATAGTACTCCATTGTGTATAGATGCCACCTTTTTTTATCCATTCATCTATTGAAGGGCATCTGGGTTGGTTCCACAGTCTAGCAATTGTGAATTGTGCTGCTATGAACATCGATGTGGCAGTATCCCTGTAGCATGCTCTTTTAAGGTCTTCAGGGAATAGTCTGAGAAGGGCAATAGCAGGGTCAAATGGTGGTTCCATTCCCAGCTTTCCCAGGAATCTCCAAACTGCTTTCCAAATTGGCTGCACCAATTTGCAGTCCCACCAGCAATGTACAAGTGTACCCTTTTCTCCACATCCTCGCCAGCACTTGTTGTTGTTTGACTTCATAGTGGCTGCCAATCTTACTGGAGTGAGATGGTATCTTAGGGTGGTTTTGATTTGCATTTCTCTTACTGCTAGAGATGGTGAGCATTTTTTCATGTACTTGTTGATTGATTGTATGTCCTCCTCCGAGAAGTGTCTGTTCAGGTCCTTGGCCCATTTGTTGATTGGGTTATTTGTTATCTTATTGTCTAATTTTTTGAGTTCTTTGTATACTCTGGATATTAGGGCTCTATCTGAAGTGTGAGGAGTAAAAATTTGTTCCCAGGATGTGGGCTCCCTATTTACCTCTCTTATTGTTTCTCTTGCTGAGAAAAAACTTTTAAGTTTAATTAAGTCCCATTTGTTGATTCTTGTTGTTAACTCTTGTGCTATGGGTGTCCTATTAAGGAATTTGGAGCCCGACCCCACAATCTGTAGATCGGAGCCAATTTTTTCTTCTATCAGACGCAGAGTCTCTGGTTTGATATCAAGCTCCTTGATCCATTTTGAGTTAACTTTTGTGCATGGCGAGAGAAAGGGATTCAGTTTCATTTTGTTGCATATGGATTTCCAGTTTTCCCAACACCATTTGTTGAAGATGCTATCCTTCCTCCATTGCATGCTTTTAGCCCCTTTATCAAATATAAGATAGTTGTAACTTTGTGGATTAGTCTCTATGTCCTCTATTCTAAACCATTGGTCCACCCGCCTGTTTTGGTACCAGTACCATGCTGTTTTTGTCACTATTGGTCTGTAATATAGTTTGAAATCTGGTATCGCTATACCACCTGATTCACACTTCCTGTTTAGAATTGCTTTTGCTATTCTGGGTCTTTTATTTTTCCATATGAATTTCATGATTGCTTTATCAATTTCTACAAGATATGCCGTGGGGATTTTGATTGGCATTGCATTAAACCTATAGAGAACTTTTGGTAATATCGCCATTTTGATGATGTTAGTTCTGCCTATCCATGAACAGGGTATATTTTTCCATCTTCTAAGATCTTCATCAACTTCTCTCTTTAGGGTTCTGTAGTTTTCATTATATAAATCTTTCACCTCTTTTGTTAGGTTGATTCCCAAGTATTTTATTTTTTTGAGGATATTGTGAATGGAGTGTTTTTCCTCATTTCCGTTTCAGAAGTTTTGTCGCTGATATACAGAAATGCCTTTGATTTATGCGTGTTGATTTTATATCCTGCCACTTTGCTGAATTCATTTATTAGTTCTAGTAGTTTCTTTGTAGACCCTTTTGGGTCTTCTAGGTATACAATCATGTCATCTGCAAATAGTGATAATTTAAGTTCTTCTTTTCCAATTTTTATGCCTTTAATTTCTTTTTTTTTTTTTTTTTAAGAGTGAGAGAGAGGGAGAGAGTGGGAGAGAGAGAGAGAATTTTAATATTTATTTTTTAGTTGGCGGACACAACATCTTTGTTGGTATGTGGTGCTGAGGATCGAACCCGTGCCGCACGCATGCCAGGCGAGCGCGCTACCGCTTGAGCCACATCCCCAGCCCCTGCCTTTAATTTCTTTCGTCTGTCTAATTGTTCTGGCCAGTGTTTCGAGAACTATATTGAATAGAAGTGGAGATAGAGGGCATCCCTGTCTTGTTCCGGATTTTAGAGGGAATGACTTCAACTTTTGTCCATTCAGAATGATGCTAGCCTGAGGCTTAGCATAGATAGCTTTTACAATGTCAAGGTAAGTTCCTGTTATCCCTAATTTTTCTAATGTTTTGAACATAAAGGGATGCTGTACTTTGTCAAATGCTTTCTCTGCATCTATCGAGATGATCATATGGTTCTTATCTTTAAGTCTATTGATGTGGTGAATAACATTTATTGATTTCCGTATGTTGAACCATCCTTGCATCCCAGGGATGAATCCTACTTGATCATGGTGCACAATTTTTTTGATGTGTTTTTGTATTCGACTCGCCAGAATTTTATTGAGGATTTTTGCATCTAGGTTCATTAGAGATATTGGTCTGTAGTTTTCTTTCTTTGAGGTGTCTTTGTCTGGTTTCGGAATCAGGGTGATATTGGCCTCATAGAATGAATTTGGAAGAGCTCCCTCTTTTTCTATTTCCTGAAATAACTTGAAAAGTATTGGTATTAATTCTTCTTTAAAGGTTTTGTAAAACTCCGCTGTATACCCATCCGGTCCTGGGCTTTTCTTGGTTGGTAGTCTTTTGATGGCTTCTTCAATGTCATCCATTGATATTGGTCTGTTCAAATTATGTGTATCCTCCTGACTCAGTCTGGGTAAATCATATGACTTAAGAAATTTATTGATGTCTTCACTATCTTCTATTTTGTTGGAATATAGGTTTTCAAAATAATTTCTAATTGTCTTCTGTATTTCTGTAGCATCTGTTGTGATATTGCCTTTTTCATCCTGTATGTTAGTAATTTGAGTTCTCTCTCTTCTTCTCTTCGTTAGCATGGCTAAAGGTCTGTCGATCTTACTTATTTTTTCGAAGAACCAACTTTTAGTTTTGTTAATTTTTTCAATAGTTTCTTTTGTTTCAATTTCATTGATTTCCGCTCTGATTTTAATTATTTCTAGGCTTCTGCTACATTTGCTGTTGTTTTGCTCTTCCTTTTCTAGGGCTTTGAGATGAAGTGTGAGCTCATTTATTTGTTGGTTTTTTCTTTTTTTGAGGAATGACCACCAGGCGATGAATTTTCCTCTTAAAACTGCTTTAATTGTGTCCCATAGATTCCGATATGTTGTGTCTGTATTTTCATTTATCTCTAAGAATTTTTTGATTTCCTCCTTTATGTCTTCTGTAACCCATTGATCATTCAGTAACATAGTGTTCATTTTCCATGTGATGTAGGATTTTTCCTTCCTTCTTTTATCATTGATTTCCAGTTTCATTCCATTATGATCAGATAAAATGCATGGTATTATCTCCACCCCTTTATATTTACTGAGGGTTGCCCTATGGCATAATATATGGTCTATTTTTGAGAAGGATCCATGTGCTGCTGAGAAAAAAGTATATCCATTTGATGATGGTTGATATATTCTATATATGTCAGTTAAGTCTAGGTTATTGATTGTGATATTGAGTTCTATAGTTTCTTTATTCAATTTTTGTTTGGAGGATCTGTCCAATGGTGAGAGAGGTGTGTTGAAGTCACCCATAATTATTGTGTTGTGGTCTATTTGATTCTTGAACTTGAGGAGAATTTGTTTTATGAATGTCGCAGCACCATTGTTTGTTGCATAAATATTGATAATTGTTATGTCTTGTTGGTGAATGGTTCCTTTTAACAGTATATAATGTACTTCTTTATCCCTTTTGATTAACTTAGTCTTGAAGTCGATTTTATTCGATATGAGGATGGCCACCCCTGCTTGCTTACGAGAACTGTGTGCCTGATATATTTTTTTCCCATCCTTTCACCTTCAGCCTGTGTATGTCTTTTCCAATCAGATGTGTCTCCTGGAGGCAGCATATTGTTGGATTTGTTTTTTTAATCCATGACACCAGCCTATGTCGCTTTATTGGAGAGTTTAAGCCATTAACATTCAGAGTTACTATTGATATATGGTTTGAACTTCCATCCATGTTTGATTGTTTATCCTTTTTTTTAAAAAAATTTAGTTTGTTTCTTCGTGATTATCTTTCCCCTCGCCCTCTGTCTTTACTGAGGCACTTCCCACTGATGGTTTTGGTTATTGTTTTTCATTTCTTCCTCGTGTAGTGTTTTGCTCAAAATGCTTTGCAATGCTGGTTTTCTGGCTGCAAATTCTTTTAACTTTTGTTTATCATGAAAGATCTTTATTTCGTTGTCATACCTGAAGCTTAATTTTGCTGGATACAGAATTCTTGGTTGGCATCCATTGTCTTTCAGTGTTTGAAATACATTGTTCCATGACCTTCTTGCTTTCAGTGTCTGTGATGAAAAATCCATTGTTAACCGTATTGGTTTACCCCTAAATGTAATCTGTCTCCTTTCTCTTGTAGCTTTTAATATTTTCTCTTTGTTCTGTATATTGGATATCTTCATAACAATGTGTCTTGGCGTTGGTCTACTGTGATTTTGTGTGCTCGGTGTCCTGTATGCATCTTCAATTTGTATATCTGTTTCCTTTTTTATTTCTGGAAAGTTTTCTGTAATTATTTCATTCAGCAGGTTTCTCATTCCCTTGGTTTGAATCTCTGTACCTTCTTCTATCCCGATGACTCGTAAGTTTGGTTTATTCATGTTATCCCATAACTCTTGGATGTTTTTCTCATGATTTTTTACCAGCCTTTCTGAGTTGGCTAGACTCTTTTCAAGATGGTATATTTTGTCTTCATTATCTGACGTTCTGGCTTCTACTTGCTCCACTCTGTTAGTGATACTCTCAATTGAGTTTTTAATTTGGTTTATCGTTTCCTTCATTTCTAGAATTATTGTTTGATTATTTTTTATAATCTCTATCTCCTGATAAAGATGCTTAACTTCTTCTTTTAGCTGTTTATGTAATTCATTCTCAATGTGTTCTTTCGCTGCTTGAATTTGCTGTCTTGTATCCTCTTTAAGGTTCCATTCCATCTGTCTAAGGTGTTCCTTGAGGTCTTTATATGACCATTTTTCTGATGACTCTAGGTCCTCCTGAATATTTAGGCTGTCCTGCATTGTTTGTACTCCTTTTCTTCCTTGCTTCTTGAAGCTGCTCATGTTGCTTCTTGTTCTGTTTGACTGCTGAGTTACTGTTTACTCCTATAAATTTATTTGATGCTTGGGAGGAAAGGTATTAGAAGGGAAGGGAAGAAGTCACTAAAGAGAATGAGAGTAGGCAGATAGAATTCAAGGAAGGGGGGATAAGAAAAATGAAAAGACAAAAGAAGAAAGAAATAGGAACAATTCCCGGCAGGACCCCTCTTCACGGAATTTTGCTAGAAGTTCCTCAGTAGGTAGACTGCCGCTGTTCCAAAGGGTCTTTCTGATCCCGTTAATGTGGAGACATTAGAATCGCTGCTTCCTCGTCGGTGGCCATGTTGGATCCTACAGTATTGGGAATCTTGAATTATTCAAATATATAGATTATAGGATTTGAAATTTAAGGTAAGTTGTATTTGTGAAAATATGGGAGGAGTCATGGTTTTAGAATTATCACTGTCAACAATTCTAATGTTATAAGTAGAATATTTTCATTTCAAAAAGAGAGCTTTTACTGAACAGAATAGGAGACTATGGGTGAGCTATAATTGCTTAGGAAAGACAGGCAAACAGAATTTGTATCTAGATGAGCATTCTTCACAGTCACTTTCAAGGGGTACAATAGTATATGGAAAGGATATGGAATAGGATCCTGTAGCTGCTCCTTCACAGGAGACCTCAAACATGAGTTGGGTAAATTATTTAACTTTCTGGGCCTCCGTTGCTTCATGTAGAAAATGAAAGATTTGGCCTAAATAATCTTTAAGGTCTTTCTCTGCATTTAAGATTCAATAAAAGCTGGTTCTATGGGGCAACCCTGTAATCCCAAAAATTCAGGAGGTTGAGGCAGAAGGACTACAAGTCTCAGGTCAGCCTCAGCAAATTAGTGAGACCCCTTTTTCAAAAAATAAAAAAGGACTGTGGGTGTAGCAACCCTAGGTTCATAACCTAGTACTAAAAAAAATCAAGAAAAATAATATTTGAAGTTTTATAAGAAATGATGGCAGATTGTTGTCAAAGATTTTGCTGCACACTTACAAGATGTTCTTTAAGAATGTTAAAATAAAAGGAGTCCAATTAAAGAGCATGCGTACATGGTACTTTATTCAGACTATGTACATCATTTGTGTCCAACTGTTTGTACAAGATATGAATGTGGCATAATCTATCATTTGTAGTTATGAAAGCAGAAAAATTTTACAATGTTTTATTCCTACACAGTGAGGTGAGATTCAAGCTTAGCACAAATTCCTCTATGGAAAAGAATTTCATATTGCATCCAAAAAGTAATGACTTGATATTTTATATTTGGCTTTAAATTCGTGGGGTGTGTGTGTGTGTGTGTGTGTGTGTTTACGGAGGCTAAAAAAGTAATTTCTATTACATATCCATTAGAAAAGCTAAAATTAAAAGCACTGAAAATATGAAATGCTGATAAGAATGTGGAATATCAGTAACTCATTCATTGCTGATATGAATGCAAAATGGTAAAGCCACTTTGGGATTCATTCTGGAGGTGAAAATTAAATATATTCTTACCATAGGATTCTGAAGTCATGCTCTTTGGTATTTACCCAAATGAATTGAAAATTATGCCCACACAAAAAACCAAAACATGACTTTTCATAGAAAAGTTATTATTGTCAAAACTTGGAAACAATCAAGCTGTCCCTCAGTAGGTGAACAGATAAAAAGTGATAAATCCGTGGGAGGGAAAAAGAGAGAGAAGGGGATTTGCGCGGAAGATGGAAGGAGAACCTCATTGTTATACAGAATACATAAATGATGTTGTGATGAGAAAAAGAAAAAAAAGTGTGTCACATTAGATTGGATAGAGAGAAAGGATGGGAGAGGACGGGAGGAGTAGGGGGGATAGGAAGGGCAGCAGAATAGAATAGACATTATGATTGATGTATGTACATTCCATGTATGTATTATATGTCAAAATGCATTCTGCTGTCATGTATGACTAAAAAAATAAAAATAAATCGTATGGTAAAAAAAGTGATAAATCCACACAATGAAATGTTAATCAGTGTTAAAGAAAAAGAAGTTTGCAGGATATAAGATCAATGCACAAAAATCAATGGTATTTTTATATACTACAAATAATCCTAAAATAAAATTCAGCAAAAAATTCCCATTACAGTAGGATCTACATAGATAACATCATAGTTCAAAACCTCCAGTGATTTTCCTTCTTAGATTAACTTTCTAAAAAAACTTATCATGCCTTGTAAGGCTCAGTGATATTACTCTAAGCTGCTTGTCTGACCTCATCTCCTTCCTCTGTCCCTCTTGTTCACTTTGATTGAGACCAGTTGGCATCTTTTCTGTTCCTCAAATATGTCAGGTGTGCTGCTTGCAGCCTTGCATGGCCTGCTCCCTCACTTCTCTCTGCTACTACATCTCTACTCAAAGGTCAATGTGTGTATTAAACAGGATTTCTCTCATCAACACAAAATAATACCCCCCTTCAGTCCTCATTGTTCCTTATCCCCTTATATTGTAAACATACGTGCGCCTGAGCACACACACATACACATACACACACACACACACACACACACATACACACACACACACACACAGAGCGTTTGTTTATTATGCCACAAATCATCATTTGGAAAAGTTAAATGCAAAGAATCAAGAACAGTTAACGAACACTTTATACCAGTCACCTGATTTTATCCACTTCAGTGTGTATTTTCTAAGAACAAGGACATTCCTTTCAAATAAATCACAATAAAATGGTCACATCAGGAAACATTGTATTAGACCAATTCTATTATCTAATTTTTAACCCATACTTAAATTATTCAATTTTCCCAACAATGCTATTTATGCCTGTATTTTTTTCTAATCCAGCTCCCTCTCATAGATCATGCATTGCTTTTTAGCGTATCTTTTCAGCCTCCTTTCATCTAGATCAATTCTCTTTCACGTTATTAACAACTTTGAGGAATATCTTTTAATTTTAATATGTTTATTCCCTCATGATTAGAGTCTAGTTAAACACTTTAGGCAGCAATACTAAATAGGTAATGTGTTTTTTTCATGTCAGACATATGTGATGTTGCATTTTTTTTCTCATTTTCTAGCTTGTTTATCTTCTTTCTCCTGTTAGAATGTAAGTTCCATGAAAACTCTATGTCTCCTTTGTTTACTCTTTCAGCACCAAATCTGACAAGTGATTAGAAAATGTTTATTGAGTGGATGGATGAATACAAACTCAACAAGGATTTTCTAGAATAAAGTGGAACAACTGACCTCCACAGCTTGCCATGAGTTGATGTCAGATAGCAGAGCCAGTGATCCTGAACCCTACTGAGAGAAAGCTGAGAGGTCCCAGAATGTGGTTCTATCTCAGAATTTGGGTTATCCACTTAGACATGTTGTTGATCATGTGTCTGCACTTAAATAGACCTATTTATTTATGTCATATGTAACATATACTACCATTCCTATGTATTAGTTATATTCTAAATGTATGTATAAAAATTTTTTAAAAAGGGTTTAAAAATAATAAATATAGGTGGAAGTTTAAAATTTTTTTTTCTCACCAGACCCAAATAAATTGTTTGTTCAATTCTTGGGGGTATATAAACTTCTATTTTAGAGATCACTGTTGTTTTGTATCCTTGAGCAGAGATATTTAAATATCCACATGGATCTTTTCACTGATCAATATTTTGAGAGGGGTCCCAGATTCCTGGCTAGGATTTGGACAATCACATGCTGCCTTGTCCTGATAAATTCCAGCTAGATCTTTTGAGACCTAAGCGGCCTTTAAGAGTTGTCCAAAGTTGATAGTATTTAAGATAAAGATTCTCCAGATCTCAATTTTTGACTTCTGGATGTTCTGCCAGGAAATTTCTTTAGTTCTTGGAAAATGGTAAATTCTCAGAGGATGGCCTTTCCAAGACCAGGCTGCAATGATGCAGTCAGAACGTTGCTAGGAATTTGAATCATCTAGCACGCCTTTGAAAATCAGTCCCATAATTATCTGAAGGGCTCCTTTAATTAAATCCATGTTTCCAGGATGCATAATCCAAACTGAAACATTCCAGAAGTGTACTTACCGAAAATAATATATTGTGACCACCATTTAAACCCCTGGTGTTTCAAATCAGCTACACTATAGCAGGTCCCCCAGTATCAAGGTCTTTGTTGCCAATTCAGACTCATTTAAAAAGATGGCTTTCTTTTTTTTTTTTTTTTACATATGTTTTTTTTCTTTTTTTTTTAAGAGAGACGTGAGGAGAGAGAGAGAGAGAGAGAGAGAGAGAGAGAGAGAGAGAGAGAGAATTTTTAATATTTATTTTCTAGTTCTCGGCGGACACAACATTTTTGTTGGTATGTGGTGCTGAGGATCGAACCCGGGCCGCACGCATGCCAGGCAAGCGCGCTACCACTTGAGCCACATCCCCAGCCCAAAAAGATGGCTTTCTTAAGGTGTAGTCAATTTATGTCTTTGTTTCTGTTCAATTACTATTTTTGCATCCGATGTTAATGTGAAGAATCCTCAATAATGAAATTACATGACATATATTTGTCTCTAGTAATTTTCATACTTTAAAAATATATATATATTTTTTTTATTTTTGAAGTTATTCTTCACCAGAGTCTTGTGTTGTAGGTCAAGGTTGAATAAAAGAACCACCTTTAAAAGCACAACAACCCGAGCTTCCAGAAAGGCCAAATGTCTTCTGTTGTGAAACACAGATTTTTCTGAGAAAGTAGGATTTTACTTCATTTCTGAATTATGTGTTCTTAGTATTCCAAATGTTGATTATGGATTATGTGGATGAATGTTATATGACTGTATAATGCCATTTATTTAAATTTAGAAGATAGACTCTTTTTTTAATTTGTTGATAGACATTTATTTTATTTATTTATTTTTATGTGGTGCCGAGATCAAACCCAGTGCCTCACACATCCTAGGCAAACACTCTACCACTGAGCCACAACCCCAGCCCTAGAATATAGATTCTTAATTTTTTTCCACATAATAATTTTGGAATTTAGAAAAGACGTCTTAACATTTTGAGATTCCAAAAGGCATCAAAGACGTATTATTTATTTTAAATGAGTGGAGAACTCCCAGGGTGAAAAAAAAGCTTCAATACATATTGAAAATTATGTTTGGCAAATGTTATTGGAGAACTTTTAAAGTATTTTAGACCTAATTCCTGCTAAATCTTTTATTTGGGACAGACATCATTTTCCTTGAGTCTGGGAATGGTTATGGGTCTTATTGGTCCATCTCATTAAACATACAATTTTGACCCTACAAATAAGGTATTTTAAAACACAGATGTTCAGACATTAATAAGCACAAAAGAAAAAAAAAGCCATGAGTTAAAAGTGTGTCTATACAGATGCACACAAACTCTTCATGAAGAATCAACAGCTGTAGCCACTGGCATCTGCTCTGGATGTGCAGTATTAAACTTTACAATTTGCTAAGCATCTCAGGTACCATTTTATACATTCAGTTCTATCCAGCTTTCCATTATTGTTGGCAGGACATCCCTCGGAATGTCTGTTCTACTCAGGAGGTGATCTGATGCCAGCCTCTTGCAGAGAAAAACAAAAAAGAATCTGTAGTTTAAATAAAAAACTAGTGGCACAATAAAATTTGTGAGAGGGCAAAATGTTCTAAAAAAATCTCAATATCCTGAATGACATTCAATTTTAGAAGGGCATAGATTTCTTAAAACACTTTCAAAGCTCTTACACTCTCACAAGGAGCCTTAGAGAAAGATTCCTTCTTGTAGCCTCAGTCGAAGTTCCTTGGATCACTATGTCAGTAAAACATCTTAGAGGCATCTAAGCATGCACTTTTTAAATTAAAAACTGGCTTTGCTCAAAGTAAAATGAGACAGAAATGGCCTTGGATTTATTTTCCATAGAAGCACCTGCTTTGGGTGCAACCACGCATAGAAGGATTTTGGCATAGTAAACTGTCTAACCCATTCGAAGGATGATATTTTGGATACTGTTCATGGCACCTTTCAAAGGCAATTTTTAGTGTTCTGTCTAGACTTATGTTCCGAGGTCAGCACACAGCCCTAGGATACTGCTAGTTGGTTGAAATAAGAGAAGAGACAAGGAAATTCAAATTAAAACCTCACCCTCTTTAGTGTGGCTATGTCTGAGAGTAGGACTTTTGGGGAGAGCAGTGTTTCAGGAGGCCAAATATGTCAACACCAGCCAGATGAACAGCCTTCAAAACCAGTGTTCAACTTGTAGCCTGATAATATGTTTTAAAATCTAGAATTATTACATATTTTACTATATTCAAAGAACATTACATTTAATGAATTGACACATAGGAGGGTGATAATTTTGATAAAATTATCACAATTATTCTTGTCTGTGCAACGTGTGTGTTTGTGTGTGTGTGTGTGTGTGTGTGTGAGCACACATATGCAAGTGTGTATTTGGCAATGTTAAACATCTATTCAGATGAGCTATCTTAAATCCACTAATATTGGCAACAACCTTATAAAATGCATGCTACTCCATGAGATATTTAAAATGTAGAGAACTGTGCCTATTAACATATTACTGTCTTGACATGAGGTAAAGGAATGATGCTTAGAAGGTCACCTCCACAAGAGCTGGGCTCTGCCTGAGCAGTGTGTATCCAAATACAGTAACATTGCTTCTATCAAACTCAACAATTAGAAGTTGATTATCTTTTTTTTTTTTTTGAGTTTCTTAAAAACTTTCTGTATTTGGACATAGAAAGCAAAATCAAAGTGAAAAATTTCATGTCTTTTAAAAATATTTAATTCCCTAAAGACCTAAAAACAGCATGCTACAGGGACACTGCTACATCGATGTTCATAGCAGTACAATTCACAATAGCATGACTGTGGAAGCAACCTAGATGCCCTTCAATAGACGAATGGATAAAAAAAATGTGGCATTTATACACAATGGAGTATTACTCTGTATTAAAAAATGACAAAATTATAGAATTTGGAGGGAAATGGATGGCATTAGAGCAGATTATGCTAAGTGAAGCTAGCCAATCCCTAAAAAACAAATGCCAAATGTCTTCTTTGATATAAGGAGAGTAACTAAGAACAGAGTAGGGAAGAAGAGCATGAGAAGATGACTAACATTAAACAGGGATGAGAGGTGGGAGGGAAAGGGAGAGAGAAGGGAAATTGCTTGGAAATGGAAGGAGACCCTTAGGGTTATACAAAATTACATACAAGAGGAAGTGAGGGGAAAGGGAAAAATAATACAAGGGGGAGAAATGAATTACAGTAGAGGGGGTAGAGAGAGAAGAGGGGAGGGGAGGGGTGGGGAGGGGGGATAGTAGAGAATAGGAAAGGCAGCAGAATATAACAGACACGAGTATGGCAATATGTAAATCAGTGGAAGTGTAACTGATGTGACTCTGCAATCTGTATACGGGATAAAAATGGGAGTTCATAACCCACTTGAATCAAAGTGTGAAATATGATATATTAAGAACTATGTAATGTTTTGAACAACCAATAAAAAAATATTTAATTAAAGTTGTTTCCCTAATATTAGAAACAAACATTGATTATATGTATGTATTGGTCATATGTTTTACTTTCTAATTTAACCCTTACTTCAATTACATTTTCTGTATGAATATGCTTAGGCTAAGTAATTTACCCAGCAACATCTAGCTACTGGGTGCTGGGTCAAGACTTAAATCCAAATCTGATTCAGAAAATGAGGCATTTAAGTCATGCTGCCTATGTGTACTTTTTATTTCTCTTTTGGCATTATCCTCAATTTCCAAAAAGCATATATTCCTTTAAATCAGATGGATTTTTTGTTTCTAAGAAAAAACATGCAAAATTGCATGTCCACATAGGACCTTACCTCACTAAAAATGGTTAAGAACCCTGAGAGAACAGTGTTATAGTAAGGCCTTTTGAAGAACAGGTAACATATACGAAAACTACATGTTTTGATATGTATATAAGAAAAATGTAGGGTTTGTTATTACTTATACTTACACCAACAACATTTTATAAGTTGTTGCAATTACAATGTTCTTCAAATTTTGAATATGAGTTATGTCATGTTAGAAACAAGTAAGAAACTGCAATGTTCCAAATAATACTTGATGAAAAATAATCATACTTTAAATTCACAATGTTATTTGGAAAGTGCATTTTCTTCATCTGTGTCCACTAATATGACGGGGAAGCACGACTTTCTTGTGTGTTGAGGCACAGCACTGCACAAAAAGGAAACTGAGGAAACCAGAAGAGAACAACTGGTAAGTCACAAGTGCAGCTACATTGAGCCACCTGTGTCAAAAGCAGTTAGTAATTCTCTCACAGAAAAAAAAATGGGGAGGAAATAGTTAAATAGTGCCTTAAGATGTGCAGAAGTGATCGTACCTGAGGTTCATTACAAGTAACAAAATGCCGTTTTTATGAACTATGTCAGTGAACAGCTGGCCTCATTCTGCATATCTTCTCCTAACTGATGTGTGACTATAAGACTTACTCTCTTCCCACTGAGATCTGGGTTGCATCTCTTTTCTGCATTTTCATTCTCCTTTCAGCTCCATGTGTAAACATGATTGAATCTTTCCCACCTTATAATGCCCTAGAGAAGTCCTCAAGAAATTGACCTCTCTTTCCTTTCTTTCCAATCCATTAAGAGTTTAATGCATTGCTTCAATGCTATTGCTTGGGTAATCAATAAACTCCTCAATGCTACTTTCTGTTGTCAATTTTCAGACCTTTACTTAAGTAGTGGCTCTGAAATATTTGGCATTTTTAAACATATACTCTTTAAACTTCTTTTATTTTTGTCTATGCACCACTAGTGTTCCTTGGTGCTTCTTCAGGTTGGCTCTTGTGTACATTTTGGTCTATCACAGTCACCTTTACTTTTGCCTACTCCTTCAAGGTTGGGTTTCCAGAGTTCTATGGCTGACCTTTGTCTTCTCTCATTCTATAACTTCTCTCCTGCCTGCATGTGTTCCAAGCTTTGGTTTCAACTATAACTTAAATCATGGAAACTTTTTCTTTTTCACTAGGAGCATCATTTCACAATCATGAAGGAGTAAATTAACCAAGAGGAAGTAAAAACCTCAAATACTTATGTACCTAATAAAAGAGCTTCAATATACATAAGGGAAAACTTGATAAAACTGCAAAAAGAAAGGGACAATTTTAGTTTTAGTTTTTTTAAAAGTATTTTTTACTTTTTATTCTAAGTGGATACAATATCTTCATTTTACATTTACGTGGTGCTGAGGATCGAACCCAGTGCCTCATGCATGCTACACGAGCGGTCTACCACTGAGCCACAACCCCAGCCCCAGTTGCAGTTTTAATACTTCTTTCTCAGTAATCAACTGAAGAAGTAGACAGAGTAATTAGTATATAGAAGACTTCAACAAAGCAGCCCTTGATATTGACATTTATAAAACATTTATAAAGCACCCATCTAGTAATATTAGATGGCACTTGTTTTCAATATGCCTAAAACATTTACTAAGATGCCACTGTGCTGCATTATAAAACAAACCTCAGTGAATTTAAAAGGATTTAAATTGTATAATGATTTATGACTAAAACTGAGTGAAGTCAGAAATCAATAATAAGACATTTAAAAAATCATCAAATATTTGAAAAACGAATAACATACCTCTAAATAGCCCATTGAACAAAGAAGAAATCACCAGGGAAATGAAAATATGTTGTGAATTGAATGAAAATTAAAATGCAACATATAAAAATTTATGGATGGCAGAAAGCTCTAGTTAGAAAAATAGCTTTAAATGCTCATCTTAATAAAGAAAAATGATCTAAAAGAAGTGATTTAACCTTCTTCCTTAAAAAGCACAAAAATAGCTGAGCATGGTGATGTACACCGGTAAACCTCAGATACTTTGGAGGCTAAGGCAGAAGGATCAGAAATTAAAGGAGGCCAACTTCAGCAATTTAGCAAGACTCTATCTTAAAATGAAAACTATTTTAAAAAAATGGCTGTGCATGAAGCTTAGTGATCCTGGATTCAATCTTTGTATTATAAAAGAAAAGAAAGAAAGAAAAGAGAGAGAGAATTATATCTTGAATAAGCATAAGTGAAAGAGAGAAAATAATGAGTACTTCAATGAAGTAGAAGCACAGAAGCAACAGAGAAAAATAAATGAAACTCAAAACTAGTTATTTGGTAAAATTGATGAAACTGATTGTGGGACTGCAGAATAAAGAAATACAAATGACCAATACCTGATATGAAAAAAAAAGATATTTACATTACAAAAGTTTCAATATGAACAATTTTATATAATGTGTTTGGCAACTTAGAGTACATGGAAAGATTTCTTAAAAGACACCATTCTATTTCTTCTTTATTAGATTCAAATCTAATAAAGAAGAAATAGAAAATATGAACATCTCTATATCTGTCTGAAAATTGAATTCATAATTCAAAAGATTCCTGTATATGCACACATGCACACACACGTACACGGGCAGATGACTTTCCTAGTCATTCCTAGTCATTCCTATATTTAGAAAGACTTTCTAACAGTCCTATGTGTATTATTTCAGGAAATAGAGGAGCTAAGGACATCTCCCAATTCATTTTAAGAGTTGAGCATTACTCTGTATCTCAAACAGATATTAAAAGAAGAGAAAACTTCTGACAAATAATCCCTCCTAAACTGAGATTTAATAGTCTTAATAAAAGTAAACCATACCTGGCAACATAAAAAGGGAATAATATATCATGATCATGTGGGGCTTATTCCAGAAATCTAGCCTTTGAGAAGATACCACATCAACAGCAGTAAGGAAATAATTAAATGGCCAATAAATATTACTTGAAAACATATTTAACAAAATTTAGTATTCATTCATATTAAAAATTCTCAACAAATTAAAGATAGAAAGAAGTTTTCTCAGCCTGTAAAAAAGACATCTATGAAAAACATAAAGCTAACATCATGTTTACTGGAAAACACTGAATGTTTCCACCTTAGACTGGAGAGTGGCAAGGAGGTTTGCTCTCCGGACTTGTATGAAACATTGTTTTGTAGACCCTCACCAAGGTAATAAAGGAAGCCAAAGAATTAAGACATACAGATTAGAAAGGAAGAACACATAGAATCTACAAAAAAATAATAATTTGAACTATTAAGCACATTTAGTAGTATTCCAGGATACAAAATCAAAAGGCTCCAAATTATACATATTTTTTTTTGTTTTGTTTTGAGAAAAGGGAACTTAAAAAAAAATCTTTTCATTGAGATGGGGTCTTGCTACCTTGCTCAGGTTGGTCTCACAAATCTCTGGCTCAAGCAATCATTTTGCCATATTCTAAGGACATGGGACTACAGGTATGTGCCACAATACCTGACTAGACACTCTTGCAAGTTGGAGGAAATGTAGATTGATTCAGACATTATGAAAAAGAAAAATTAATATTTTTAATTTTAAAGAAATTAAAAATAAAACTACTCAATGCTACACTTATTCTGGGCATATGCTCAAAGAAAATGAAATCACCACCTCATAAAGATATCTGCACTCCCATGTTAATTGCAGTATTATTTATAAACTAAGTGCATATTGATGAATGAATGGATAAAAAATTATGATGTGCATATGCATGTATATGTATATCCACATGTACAATAGAATGCAATTTTGCACTAAAATAGGAGATCTTGCCATTTGCCACAGCATTATGCTAAGTGAAATAACAAAACACAGAAAGAAAACTATTGCATGCTATCACTTACACCGAATCTTTAAATAAAATTCAACTATATAGAAATAGAAAATAAAATAGTTATATGGGTTGAAGAGAGGAAATGGATAGATATAAGTCAGAGGATAAAAAGTAGCAGATATGTAAGATGGATAAGTTAACAGATCTAATGTATAATATGAGGACTATTGTTGATCAAAATATACTATATTTTAAAAATTTTTTTTAGTTGTAGATGGACACAATGCCTTTATTTATTTTTATGTGGTGCTGAGGATTGAACCCAGTGTCTCACATGTGCTAGGCAAGTACTCTGCAACTGAGCTACAACCCCTATTAAAGTCCTGTTTAATGAGTACAATCTAGTTCATACTACAAAAACAAAAAAAGAGTAATCATGTGAGAAAAATCTGTTAATTTGTTTCACTATAGTAACATTTTTATAGTAACATCATCTTTTATACCTTAAATATACACAATAAAATTTATTTTTAAAATAGCATATTTCTATATAGTAGCAATAAAGAATGGGAAACTAAAAATTTAAATTAGGAGTATATGTGCAAGACTTAGACACTGGAAAATATACCAAAAAATTCTTACAGAAATTAAAGAATATCTAAATATATGTAGTAATATAGAATGTGCATGGATTTAAAGGTTCAGTGTTGTTAAAATGTCATTTATTTTCAAATTGATTTATAAATTTTATGCATATGAAACAAAAACCCCATTAGAACTTTTAAATAGAAATCGACAACTACATTTTAATATTTATGTGGTAATATGAAAAAATTAAAATAGCTGAAGCAATTTAATAAAGAAAGGACAAAATTGGAGAACTTACACTATGTGATTTCGAGACTTGTTATAAAGCTGTTGTCCCCAAGAAATTTATATTAGTGTTAGGCTAGTCATATAGATCAATAGAAAACAAGAATAATTTCAAGAGGAGGCCTGCTCATATTTGATTATTTTATTTTTGTAATCCCAAAAGGGAAACAATATTTTTTCAATTAATGGTGCTAAAATTGAATATACATTTTGGAAATGTACTTAACTATAATCCTTACCTCACACCATAATAAATAATTCCTAAAAATGGATCATATATATAAAAGTCTATAGTGGTTTTAAACACATCTAAAGATGTAACCTCCTCCATCAAGCACAGCAAATATTTAAAAAATGTTGCCCAGTATGGCTAGCTTTACCAGCTCACTCTGAAAAGAGAAGAGAGTGATGTCATGATTTCTGAGGCCAGGTAATAAGACATCTGACATCTTCCTGGCTTTCTCTCTCAAGAAATTGTTTGAACTTAGGCATCATGTTGTAAGAAAGCCCAGGTCACACAGGACCCCTGTAAGTGTTCTGGCTCCAAACTCCAGGTGTAATCCCAGTGGATAGGCCATGTCAACATCAGGGCATGTAAGCTGAAGAATGTCCAGTTTGGCCTCTTGCAGCTGCCCTAGTGGACACTGAGTGGAGCAGAGACAAGCAGTGCTTGCCAAGTGCAGCTCCAGTTGTAGATTCATGAGCCAAATAAATGGGGTGGTTGTTTTAAACCACGAAATTATGGTATGTTTTGTAATGTAGCAATGGCCAACCAGAACAATGAAAAAGCTAAACTATAAAACTTTTTGAAAACAAACACAGGAAAATATTCATAGTTAGGGTTAGACAAAGATTTCTTAAAGGAACACGCAAAGCACAAACCATGAAAAAATTGGCAAGTTAGTCACTGACAAAATTAATAAACTTCTGCCCTTCTAAAGACACAGCCAAGAAATGAAAAGGCAAAATTACAATACATATATACGATAGAACATATAATTAACTCTGATGTCTCAATAAGATAAAGAAAAAAAATACATTTGTTTATGGAGAAATGATTTATACAGACATTTTACAAAAGAAAATATATAAAAGCCCAATAAGCATATAAAAAGACGCTCAATGTTATTAATTATTAATTACTAATCAATATCAGTAATTAGGCAAACATATAAAGTCTTAGTGAGATGTCACTATGTATCCTGTAGGATGTTCAAAATTAAATACCAAAAGTTTGGAAATATAGGGGGTACCTGGAACTCTCATATATTGCTAGTAGAAATGGAATGTTTCGCAATCACTTTGGAAAATAGTTTAAATGTTTTATATGTTGATTCGGGCCCTTTGTAAAGCAATTTGGTAGTGTTTTACATATATTTTAAGTAAACATTTATCAAATGACTCAGCAATATCACTCTTAGGTGTTTACCCAAAGGAAAGGAAATTGTATGTCCAAAACACACTTGTTGAACTTGATTTTCACCTAGCCATATAGGGTGATATATTTAAAATTCTGACCTTAATACCATTTGTTGGCCAAGAATTTGAACTAAATTTATGGTTCCTTTTTTCCTTAAAGGTTACACCCAGTGACCCCATGGCTGTGGGCTTACTTTCATACTTCCTTTACTGTACATTGGACAGATGGTTCAAAGCTCGTGTGGAGTTACTTGCTTATGCATCAGACATTCCATAAACCATGGGATAGTGGTATTGACAAAGGTAATATAGAGAAACAAAGGATATAATAAAGATTTAAGTTGTGCCCAAGGATTATCATAGCCCAAATTGTGAAACTTCTCTTTGTCTATAGTTATTCACTTTATAGGCTCAAAATTCTTAAACTGGTGAGGATGCCATTGAAACTAGTTGGCTGTCTGAGACAGATTTTTCAAATATCTTCCATCCAAGAACTCTACAATTACATAAAATTATTTCTCTCACATCTTTCTCCACTTATTCTTCCTTAAAGGCCTGATCTCAGCTATATGATAAGCAGGGAAGAGATCTGATAGGTTTAGACTAAATGAAAATGACATAGTTCTATACATGTTGCCTTTTTTGGAATATTTGCCTTGTAATCAACCAAGACTGTCACTTTCTTTTTAATTCCAATGACTCAGCATAATCTTAACATATTTTTATAGATATTAAAAAAGCAAATGTTTATGTAGAGGGACTTCCATTAACTACCAATTTGTTATCTCATATTCAATTTCTCTTATTTATAAAGCTATAAATATATTTTTTCAGTATATGATACAGGAAAATGTACCAATAGGGTCAGTTCTTTTAAATTCATTTAAATAAATGTAGATAAATAATTTTCTTTATTATCTACAGGGAGTTGGTAAGGATGAATGAGAGATTTTGTTTTCTCCAAAGAACATTTACAAGTAAATTAAAATTTTTATTGGCTTTTTAAATAAATGGCCTGGAATAGAGTTTCTGTCCCTTATGATGACAAAATCTCTTGAGTATATCCCTCTACTGTAAACCTAACTAAAAAAGGAGTAATTTAAATAGTTCATGGACTAGAATTTCTGTACAGAATTGTGAAAAACTCTATAAAGACTGGGCAAAAAAATTCAAATCAATTCCAAATGTTTTATGCTTCACTTAGTGTTTATCTTGCATTTTTAATCATTAGTGAAAATAAGTTACCATATATACATAAAGAATAGTTTCTAAAGTGTCTAAATTCCAAAATATTCGATGTGCATTGTGACTGACGACAGGTTAGTCTAATGGCATTTTGAATTATGTTTTTATTACATGCCGTTGGTAAGGACTGGCTTAAGTTTACTTTTTGTGAGTATGCAGTTAGACGTTTTTATGTTGTCCATTGTTAGTATATGTAAAAATGTTTACTTTCCAAGGGATAGAGATGAATCTTCCAACAAGAGGAAAATTATAAATGACCTCTCCAAAAAGTGAAAATTTTGCTTACTTCTAGAAATTTTGAAGAAAAGAAGCACTTTTAAGTAGAAGAGTTTATAGGATGAACCCTTGGAAAACCGGGAGCTTCAAAAAAGAGGCTTACGCTAAGGGTTGGTGGTACATGAAAACATCACATTCAACGTATGTGAAATATTTTCAGTTCTTATTTTGTTTATTAATAAACCAAGTCAGTTCCCGTTTTGGTGTTTGGACCTACAATATGCACTGGTATATATATGTCACCAGTCTAAAATTTATGTAACTACTTCTTTTTTACTACTTGCCAAATTTGTTAATTTTGTCTTAGAAATTAGTCTTAAATTTATTCATCTCTTCATCAACCTCCCTTTAGTATTCAGAGTTATGATAATAGCTTTCTAAATAAATTCCCAGCCTATAATTTGCTGGAACTCTGGTGGGTATTTGGCAGATCTAGAATGATCTTTCTTTAAAGACACTTACCCCATTGGAAATCATGTAGTAGCTCTTGAAAAACTTTATCTGTGATACCTGAATTAGGATAGTCATCAGAATAATAAAAGGGATTCAGAGAGAGCATAGATTTGTGAACTCTGTATAGGGGTATAAAAACGTTCATTTTTCAGTGTTCCAGGTGATCTGATGAGCACCCTCCCTCCCAGGTGTTTGGGAAACAGCAATCTACAGAATAAAGAGTAAATTCCCTGGCATTACATCTCTATACCTTTCATTATGTGGTTCCTGATTATTTTTTCTTCCTCATCTCTGTCGTTAACCCCAAGAACCTAGTGTTTCAGCTGAGTTGCCATAACTTCTAGTTTCTTTAACTGTATATTAAAGCAATTTTAAGTTTTCATTAATATCCATTTCCTTTGCTTGGCATGCCTTCTTCATAATGCCTACCTATGTTAAGATTTAGTTCAAATATTAAGCCCTTGAGGATGCGGGGAAATGGGTACACTTGTTCATTGTTGGTGGGACTGCAAAATGGTGCAGCCAATTTGGAAAGCAGTATGGAGATTTCTTGGAAAGCTGGGAATGGAACCACCATTTGACCCAGCTATTCCCCTTCTCGGTCTATTCCCTAAAGACCTAACAAGAGCATGCTACAGGGACACTGCTATATCGATGTTCATAGCAGCACAATTCACGATAGCAAGATTGTGGAACCAACCTAGAAGCACTTCAATAGATGAATGGATTAAAAATGTGGCATTTATACACAATGGAGTATTACTCTGCAATAAGAAATGACAAAATCATAGAATTTGGAGGGAAATGGATGGCATTAGAGCAGATTATGCTAAGTGAAGCTAGCCAATCCTTAAAAAACAAATGTCAAATGTCTTCTTTGATATAAGGGGAGTAACCAAGGACAGGGTAGAGACGAAGAGCTGGAGAAGAAGATTAACATTAAACAGGGATGATAGGCGGGAGGGAAAGTGAGAGTTAAGGGAAATTGCATGGAATTGGAAGGTGAGCCTCAGGGTTATACACAATTACATATAAGAGGAAAGGAGGAGTAGGAGAAAAATTATATAAGTGGAAGAAACAATTTATAGTAGAGGGGATGGAGAGAGAGAAGGGGAGGGGAGGGGAGGGGAGGGGAGGGGGGACAGTGGAGAATGGGATAGACAGCAGAATACATCAGTCACTAGAAAGGCAATTTGTAAATCAATGGAAATGTAACTGATGTGACACAGCAATCTGTATACGGGGTAAAAATGGGAGTTCATAACCCACTTGAATCAATCTGTGAAATATGGTATATTAAGAACTATGTAATGTTTTGAACAACCAACAATAAAATAATTAAAAAAAAAAGCAACTTAAGGGACTGGGGCTCAGCTGTAGTGCACTTGCCTGGCATGTGTGAGGCACTGGGTTCATTTCTCAGCACTGCATATAAATAAACAAAATAAAGGTTTATCAACAACTTAAAAATAAAAAGCAACTTAAGAAAAAAAAAACTTCTATTTCCATGAGCACTTTTGCTTGTGCTTATCTCCATTATAACAACATAGTTTGAAAATTCATAAGTCACAATCACAGAAATCTACAAGAACAGGCTGTTCATATAAGTAACTGAAAAAGTGGCAAACAGAGAGTTTAAGCCTGAACCAAAAACAGTAGTTGCTTATTAATCTTATTGATCATTACCATGAAAAAATATTGGGCACAATTTTCCAAGTTCATTATTTTCTAAGGACCATTCCCTTCTATATTACTCCTCCACACACAGCCAACTAGAAAGTCTATGCTGTAAATCAGTAACTGTTTTCTCTAAAGTTATTGTTCATGCTTCTCTATTGTGTCCTATGACTCAAAATATTGACCTTCAGTATCTATGACATCTCTTGAGTATGGCAAATGGGAGGCACAAACAGTCATTAGGATCAGAAGGTAGAAAGTGAGATCAAGGTGCTTATCACTCCTACCACTCAGATAGATTAGCTCCTTCAGTCAGGCAGCCCTCTCCGCACACCTCTCTGGGCTACAGTGACAACTTCCTTTGGCAACTCTGAAAATCTTTGCCAGTCTTGGAACCTGAGAGTCAGGTTGGTAGTTCTGCCATGCTCAGAAGGGCATTTTACTTGGAGTCTTTTCTTGCTGTGTAATTACTCTCTTGAAATTCCTAATAATTTTATCTTAGAATTTGTGTATTATAAATGAAGTGAGAAACAGAGCAAGAGACAGGGACATGGATTCTCAACTCAATTGTGATCCTGTCTCCCACCACCTGCTTGATCACCTTGGACAAATTCTCAGCTTCTGATTCCCCCAACTCTAGCATCTTGGCTTCTCAAGCCTTCCCTACCCTATCTCCACTGGGACCACAACCATAACCCACTGTAAGGCAAGTATGAGCCCCAGAGAGCATCCCTTATTCACTTACTCTGACAACCATTTTGTCCACAATGGGGTCTTGGACATGGAAACAGGAGTTGGGCAAGGTCTGTGGGGAGCAAAGTGATGTCTGTGCTCACCCTGACCTGGCAGCACTAGAGCGGGTTCAATGAGTGATGCAGCAGGGAAAACGACTCACCATCCCTGATCTAGGCACTGAGTGTGTCTCAATGTGGAAGTTGTATTACCCTGGGGGCTGTTTATCACCTCTGTGTTAAGAAATTGGGCTAGTGGGAAGGGGAGACTGACTTTCCCAACCTTTACTGGACATGACATATTGGTATGGTGGCAGAAACCCAGCAGCAGTTGGACTGTGAGTGCCAAGCCATAGGGCAGGCTCTTGGGTGACTGGGAGGGTCTGCATTCACCCAGTGAGTGTTTCCTGCTTGAAGGAATGTGACATTAAGTAGCAAATTAAAAAACACCATAGGGAAAGAGAAAGATTATGGAAAAAAGGTAAAAATGATGTTTTAGTAACTTTAATGATAGTTTTTTCCTGCTTTTTGAAAAAAGTGCCTCATATTTTTATTTTGCAGTGGATCCCACAAGTTAGGTATCTGATTCTGCTGAGGCTCCAGAACCTTTTGGTTACATGGAGGACAGGAGAATGGCCTACAGCCCTTGATAATGGAAGTTTGAGTTGATATTCCTGTGAAAGTTAAGACTATTAGAAGGCCATACTCTGTGAAATAGAAGGTTGTGGGGGAGGAATCCAAGGCAGCAAAGGGAGAGCATAGAGAAATCTATCTCAGCTTGGGATCTGAGTGGAAATAGTAAATTTTTCTGTGAAGTTTTTGTAAATTACAATCATTACCCCATGCCGATTTTGGGTTTGAAATACTTCCACCTTGTCATGAAGGAAATTCCAAACCAACATATTTATTCAAAGGTCTCACAGTGGAAATAGAGTGACTAAAGACATCTAACAGAAGCAAACAAAATATTTTAACTTAGAATTGACAGGAAGACTCTGACCTTTATATACGAGCTCAAAATTCAAATTATAAAACACAATAAAGATGATTCAGTATAAGTGGAACAGAGCAAAACTAGACAAAAACAGCAATAAATGGGATAATTATTTGCACAAAGACTTCAAACATTGACATTATTTCACATACAATATAAAATAATTATATTCAAGTTGTTTATATGAAAAATGCAGATATCTGAGCAAGGATAAAATATTACTAATATAAAACAGATTTGAATATAAGTAACAATAAATGTTGGCAAGGATGTGGGGAAAAGGTACACTCATATATTGCTGGTGGGACTGCAAATTGGTGCAACCACTATGGAAAGCAGTATGGAGATTCATCAAAAAACTTGAAATGAAACCACCATTTGACCCAGTTTTTCCACTCCAAAGGACTTAAAATCACCACACTATGATGATATGAGCACAATATTTATAGTCGCTCAACTCACAACAGCTAAGCTACAAAACCAACCTAGGGGCCCTTCAACAGATGAAAGGATAAAGAAAATGTGGTATATATACACAATGGAATATTACTCAGCCATATAAAAGAATGAAATCATGGCATTTGCCAATAAATGGCAAGCTGGAGATTGACATTGTAAGTGAAATAAGTCAATCTCCCCAAAACAAAGGCTGAACCTTCTCTCTGATATGTGGATGCTAACACACAATAAAGGGGGGAGGGAGGGAAAATAGAAATTCACTGGATTAGACAAAGAATGAAGGGAAGTGTTGGAAAGACAGAATAATTCAGACATAACTTTCCTATATTTATATATGGATATACGACCAGTGTAACTTTATAGCATGTACAACCACAAGAATGAAAATTTATACTCCATGTATGTATGTCAAAATACATTTTACTATCATGTACAACTAAAATGAACAAATTGAAAAAACCCTACAGATTTGCAAAATAACTAAATAGAACTTCTACATATGAAAGTATGACCATGGAATTAAAAAGAGATTAGATGGAGCTGAAAAGAGAATTGTTAAACTGGAAGTCAGAACTAAAGACATTATCTGAGGTATTACCCTGAAGGAGAAAAAAATGGGAAATATGAAAATGTAGTGTGTGTGTGTGTGTGTGTGTGTGTGTGTGTGTATATATATATATATATATATATATATATATATATATATATATATATATATATATATTAGAATGTCAAGTTTTAGTGTTTGTCTACTTAGGGTTATAGAAAATGGAATAGAAAGACCAGGATAGAGTCAATTTCAAAGACATAATACATAATAGCTTAGGATTTTCCAGAACTGGTGAAATAAAAAAGTGCAACAATCACAATGAATCCCAAGTAAGATAAACAGAAAGGAATATATATCTACATACAATGTAATGAATGTACTGTAAAACAGGGGAAAAAAAGATCTGAAAAACTCTCAGAGTGAGAAGCATCATCTATATCCAGAGAGGAAGCAGAATTATCAACAGAAAGTAGAAAAAAATGGAGAGCCTTTGCCAAGCTAGGACTTCACACTATTTTAACTTATCACAAAGGAGAGGACTGAAACAAAAATCATTAATGGAAAAACATAATAAATGACTGATTTTACTTGGAAATTTATTAAAGAAACTCTTTATGGATGAATTCAGAAGAAGGGAAAATAACCCAGAATGGAAGTTCAAAACCAAAAAATTAAGAATGAACAAATAAATTAAAAATATGCAGGTTAAAAATTTAAAATAACTTCATAAAACAGCAACAATATTTATTTGAGGCTTATTTGAGAAAATAAATAGAAATAAATAATGGACAAAAATAAATTTAGGAATGAGGTGATTGGGACTGAAATGTTTTAATGTTCTAATATGATGTTGACTACCTTGTGTTAAATATATATCATTAGGAATAAAATGGTCATTTAATATTTTCAGAGTTAAAATCTTATGGATTCTATATATCCTAAAATTGTAGTCACTTAATAGCATTGCATGGTGGTTAATTTTATATGTGATCTTGGCTAGGCTATGATACTCAGGTGTTTGGTCAAACAATAGATGTTGCATTAGGTGTTTTAAAGTTGGGATAAACTTTAAAATTGGCAGACTCTAAATAAAGTGGACTACATCTATAATGTGGGTGCATCTCGTTCAAGTGGTTGAAGTCCTTAAGAGCAAAGACCAACAAGAAGTTCTCCAGAGTACACCATAGAAATTATGCCAGAATTTCTAGCATGTTGCTCTGTGAAATTTGGATTCCATATTGTAATATCAACTTTTACTTGAAATCAAAACCCTTCAGTTTTCCCTATAAACTTCGGACATACCAGCCCTCAAAACCAAGTATCATGTTCCTTAAACTCTAATTCTCTTTCTCTCAATGTGCTCATTGTCTTCCATTTATTCTGTTTTTTTTTTCTTTCAGGAGAACCCTATATATTACAGATTGTGCTCCACAGTGAAAGATAAATTGAAATAACTACAAATAGAAATTCATTTACCCAACAATGAATATTGTTGCTGTTTTATGTTGTCATTTTAAATTTAGAAGGGGACATTTTAAAACACTAATTTTTCTGTATTTCAGGTATCAAGCAACCAAAATTAGCATGTGTATAGATAATTTGGATAACAATCATAATTAACAATATGATCCTATGCCTAGCAATTATAATATATATATATATATTTTTTTTTTCTTCAGGACTACATAATGCAAATTTCATGATGTGGTTCCATAAAGAACGCCTTTTTTGACTACAGAATAATTTTAGAAATCCATAAAAATACCTAAACTGCATTTGGTCAATTCAAAACATAGTTTTTAATAAACCGTGAATAAATAAATAAAATAGGAAATGTTTTCAAATAAATGATAGTGGAAATATTAATTATGAAAATAAGTGGGGTATTGCCAAAGTATTTGCAATTCATAAGCTTCATGTATATAAAAGCAAATGAAAAGAATTACTGAAAGAAAGAATTAAGGTAGGAATTGAACTTTTTGTATGGTGTTCAAAAATAGTTTTATACTATCAATTGTGGTTCAACTTTATAAAGACAATTACCAAAGCCTAAAGTAGATTCTTCAAAAATTTAAAGGCAATAGGATTGGTAGGCATAAAATAAACCTGGAAACTTCCTATTTGTAATGGTATTGAAGCGACTTGTTTAAGTTCTTTGACCTTCAATTTTCCTAATAGATAAATATGAACAATAATAATTAGCTTCTATTATATAGAATGTGTGAAAATAATGTTTGTAGCATGTGACACATAATTTATATGTTTAGTTCCTTTCTCTCTTTTTTTTTTAAAAAAAAAATACAAGTTAGCATTTATTCATTCACTCATCCACTTTGTCAATAAGCAGAAGCACCTGCTAGGTTTTCCTTTTCATACTTATTTTTAAAATGATGGATTTAAACTTGTTTTCTATAGCAGGTCCTCACAGAAAGTACAATGTGGCTACAGATGATTTGCCCAATACAGATTACATTATAAATTATATCACTGTGTTCAGTTAAATTTGTTTCTAAGATGCGGTGGTTGCTAACCCAGCAGTGAGATACCCTCTTGTAGCATTTACCATGGATGAAGAGGAAATAAAGGGGAAAATACACAAAAGAAACAGGCCCTAATGTGGACTTAAATCAGAAGGAGTCATATTCTAGTTCTGTGCCAACTGGATAGGCTTCCTCCTGTCTTCACTGGGTAAAGCTCCATATGTCTCCAATTTTAAACAAAGCCATTCCCAACAGGAGCTCTACCTCAGAGAAGCCTAAGAAATGGCTGAGTGTCAGCATCTTCAGTGTGCTTAAAATACAATCACTCTGACAGGAGCTTGAACACCTGCAGTTATTTCAAAGGAATTTTGATCCAACAATAATTCACACAATTCATCATCTACAGATGCCAAAATAATTCTTTGAAAAACTGTGCTGTAGTTAGCAAGAGAAAATTAAAAAAGATGAGGGTGGGCAGCAGTGTTTCCACGTAGGGTGTTTTTATAGAAATTATTAAATTCTTATGTTTCTTTCTGTCATAGCTTTTTTTTTTTCATTTTTTCCTCATAGCTGAAACGTCATGGATTCATTTTATAACTTGATTGTATGTTTACAATCAACACAGACAAAGTCAGATTCATTCCAAGGATTTTCGATTTCAGTTTTATTTTCATCTCAAATGAGACTGAATCTGGGAGTCTCATTTTAATAACGTTGATAATTTTGAGAAATTCCATGATTTTCTTTTGAACACACTGAGATTTGAAAATATTTAATTCATTCGAGAAAGATGGTTTAATTAGAAAGAATAAGGGTTTATATTCTTTACAATTTCAGTCATAAAATAAATGTCTTTCACCTAAATCCATGTCTCTGGGCAAGCTGGGGCAGAAGAGATAGTGTGCTGTGATTACCTTTGTGAAAACATAATACTCAGAAGTTCTGGGGGTGGGGGTAACCTACAGGGAAAGAGAGCATTCTTGACACTGGATTATCAGAACCCAGGTTTGATGGGGAGGAGCTAGGAAACTATTGAATCCAGTTTGCATTCAGAACAAGAATGAATGCTTATGCAAGCAGATGAATATCAAGCATGTTGATGGGCCTAAACCTATAAAAAGTCTCTCTGTCATTGTTAGAGGAAAAGTTAATTAGAAAATGTGCTCTGAAGGTTAATTTCTCTAAAAGTTACCTGTCAAATATCTCTGTAGTAGGTAAAAATTACCTACATTTCAAAAAGAGAAGGGGGTTATTTGCTATCATTGAAATAAACTTTTTTTTTTTTTTTTTAAAAAAAGCACAAAGTATTGATTCCATTGAGAGTTGTTTACCTACTAAGCTCTAGTAGCCTGTGACTGAGATCAGTCAAAGATGGCTTGTTCAGCTCATCCTCAGTGGATTTCAGCTTTCAAGGTAAAGGGGAGTTCTTGGAGAAATAGAGAAACCTCTATATTTTCCCCTTTCTCAAGTTCTCCCTATTTAATAGACTTTTCCCCATTAAATACATGCTTTTCCTATTTAATTATGCTCCATCAGAGCAGAATTACCCCTACACACACACCCATTTGTGTCCTTTTGATCAGGTTACATACTGAGTAGAGTTTCTGACTCTTCATCCCCCAAAGCCAAGCTGTCCAATTAGGATTCAGAAAGGGGCTTAAAGGATGTAGCATATGCAGAACTCAGATTCCCATTTTCAGATTCAGTGAACTTATTGCCAGCACCATTTTCATTTAGTTCTTCCAAACCTCAAGATTTTGGCTTTCTTGCTTGGAAACATATAATTCCTGGAACCATGTTCCCCAGAGATTTTGTCCTGCCCCTCAAAAAACCAAGTTTTGTCCAGAGACATGAATGAAACAGCATGATGGTGTAAATAGTTCTCCCCTTCAAATGGGGAAAGGAAATTAAGCATCAAAACATTGAAGCAGCATATTTAAACAAGCACTGATTCTTCCTTTTTTAAAAGTCAGATTGACCTACCAGGAAAGCAGAATTGAAGAATGTTGTGGTTTTACTTGGGAGATGGGTTCAAAGCTTTATGCTGCTAAATGGTATGAAAAAATACACACACACACACACACACACGTATGTATATATGCATATACACACATACATATGTATATATATAATTAGATATTATGTATATCTAATTTTATTATGAAAAAATAGATTCACTACGAATAAATACTGTTAGCAAAAACCCAGTCTTGCTTTGCAAATGGATACTGTCAAATGGAGAGCTCTATGTTGATCTTCAGTTTTCTGGCTTAAAAAAAAAAAAAGCCATGTCCATTCTAAAATGGAATGAAGTTTAAACATAGCTCTCTGGGTGGTTTGACATAGTTCTAAACTAAAGACTTAAGCACTCACAGCATGACCAAGATTACCTGCCCCCTGCTGCTGTGTCTTTATGGTGCCCCTTGATTGCAAACCTGCTATTACAGCCTACTGGGATCCTTAACCCTTTCAAAGTAGCTCCCCCCACCCCTTTCCCTGTCTTCCTTAGTTTGGTCCATATTTCACAGATGGATCTTGGTGAATCATCTCAAAACTTATGGTTTCTGTAGACCTTCCACACCACCTTACTATTCATGGGTTTTCATGAAGTTTTAAACTTTTAATTATTAAATTACATTCTTGTTGATATTAAAGCCTACACCAGACTTTATAAGCAAAAAGAGTGTTGGTTTAGAGTATTGAATCTGTGCCCAGTAATACTACCTGGGTTCAAATTCAAGCACACTTTCCTTATTAACTATATAATTTTTGGAATGTTTTTTTTTTCTAGTGTGATTTGCTTTTTCATCTGAAAAAGGATTGAAAATCAAAGCTATCTCAAGGAGTCATGAAGATTATGTGAACCAATGTATTTAAAGTGCCTAGAACATTAGCTATTAGTAACTAAAAGTGGAATGTAACTCCTAAGTTGTGGGAAAGAGTAAATTTTTTCCTCAAAATTTAAATATTTATTTGAGATAAGCAACAATTTCACTTATTACAGCCCAGTTATACATTCACAAGGACAAATGACATGGTTACACATTTTAAAAAAATGAAGTATTTGTCTCATTTTTGTTTTTCCCCATGTCCATTCTAAAATGGAATGAAGTTCCATTTTTTTGTTTTTCCCCAAGAATTCCATAATTTTAAAGACACCATATAAAAATGGAAAAGAGTAAGTTTTTCAAGATTTAAAGTGATTCTTGGAATTCTGTAAATTATTGATATAAACTAGTCACAATGGGATATTTCATTAAATATATAAGGTATTTTAAGTTTCTTTATATGTACAATAGGAATAGAAAAAAATACTTTATATAGATTTATGAATCAAGCAAACAGATCTATCATATAAGAAGTGACCATACAGAGATACAGAGGTTTTTTTTTTTTTAAACTTTGCATTGTTATTGAAGAGAACATTCAGCCCTAGTTCTGTGAACCAGACAGTAGGCTGAGCTGTGCAGGGAAATAGCCTCCTGCTGCCCCATAGTGGCAGTTGATGTCAGTGCAGCATCCTCCCTGCAGGTGGCCTGATGGGACTCCCTGGGAAAGAAAGCAGGGCTTTAGCAGAAAGGTAAACACAACCTACTCTCTTCTTAATGGTAAAGACAAGTGGGAATGATAGGTAAAAGGAAAAGAAACAGGATACCATCCACATAAGAAAACAAATATAAGTGTCAGAAAGAACCATCCTAGGGTGTGTGTTGCCTGGGAAAAGTCATTACTCATGTGGCATGAACAGTGTGGCCCTGAATTGTTGGTGAGTGTTCACCCATGGCTGTGCAGCTTGGTCCTTGCAAACCTGCACCTTTGTTGTTCATTCTGTCTATCTATCTATCTGATCTAGTTTTTCAAGTAGTACTACCCACATAATTATACTCCATTATAGGCACACTTGGGAAACTAGAAATTTGGTAACACCTCAAGCCATATATTTTAAAATCATTTTTAAACACTTTATTTAGGAGAGAGAGAGAGAGAGAGAGAGAGAGAGAGAGAGAGAGAGAGAAGAAACATGGTATATATGGTACTAAAAAAGGATTCACAGCCACCTTGGCCTTTTTTCTGCCTTCTTGAGCAATTCAGCTCTGCCTCCGAACTTGCATTCCTACTCAGCAAAGCAAAAGATTTATGGTTAGCTGGAGGCCTCTTTCTTAGAGGGCCATTTGTAAAAATCTATTGTTTCTACACAATGCTCTGTATCAATCCCAAAGAGCATATCAAAGTATGCATTCTGCATACACATGTCTCTCTAATAGGAGTCCTGGATAGTAGATTTTCCCCCATCTTATTAAAATTTCAGTCAGGTTTTGGCAACAGCAAGTTATTGTTTTCTTAGATATTATCTGGCTCTATCTTTTCCCAGTATTTCAAACTTGCATTTTCAATGTCTTTTTCTTGCATTCAATATGTGGCAAGATTTGGTCCATTCTGGCTTTTCAATATCATCCTTCTACCCTCTTTGACTCCATGTCTCTGATACTGCCAAAATTTAAGCCTAATTATATGTCACCTAAATTTTTCCACCCTCTTTCAATGCTGCATCAAGAAATTGTGTGGTAGTAAAAAGATAGTATATACTTTGGAGTCAAAAAAACTTCTGAATTCCAATTTCAACACTTACTTTGCTGTGTAATCTTTGGCAACTGATCATAATAGTCTTCATCTTAAAATGGTTAATAATGATCTCTTCAAAGGGTTATTCATGCACAGACTCCAACATCCTTTTTGGCACACTGTTGGTAGTTATGAAATGTCAATTACCATTTCTCTTCCCTTCTTTGTGGAAGATTTAAGGGCAGAATAGTGGAAACCATCACCTAGGTTACAGATAGTAAAGAAGTGCATTTTAAATTATAGAGAACTGAAAAGCCACAATGTAAAGACCAAAGATTGCTTGCTTGCTATTATCTCTTGTACTTATAACCCTAAACAATGATATATATGCTTCTCTGAATAGTATATAATGTTTCTCTAAAAAATCCTCTGTTTGGATAAATTCTAAAGACAGTAAAAAGCTTCTTTTATCTTAAATGTCTTTAATTATATTTAATTATACTCAATTTTAGTTCTTTAAAATGTGTTTTTGAATAAAGTTAAAAATTATTACACACATTTTGGTCTGCCACAGTAATGAATATTAATATTACACTCTATTAAAAGCCTCATTTCTGCAACTAAACCAAAATTTATACTTTTGCAAATTTTTGTTCAATAGAACATACAGCCAACCCTATATATTATTTTGTTTTTAATTTAATTTTATTTTTTATTTATTTTTTTTTAAAGAGAGAGTGAGAGAGGAGAGAGAGTGAGAGAAAGAGAGAGAGAATTTTTTTAATATTTATTTTTTAGTTCTCGGTGGACACAACATCTTTGTTGGTATGTGGTGCTGAGGATCGAACCCGGGCCGCACGCATGCCAGGCGAGCGCGCTACCGCTTGAGCCACATCCCCAGCCCATTGTTTTTAATTTTAAAGAAGCATAATTATATATTTATAGAAAAGAAAATCTTAATTGCCATTATTATTTATTCATTTTTTTGGTTATTATTGAAAATAACCTTGTTATGAAGTGGAAGTGGATGTTAAAAAGTGGTCTCCTTTTAACCAAATATGGAGTCCTCTTCAATTATTTTTATACATTAGTGTCAGTCATATTACTTGAAGCATAAATATCTTCAAGCCATTTACCTGCCCAATATTTTCTGTGTCTTATTCTTTCTCATAGGATACAATCACATTAAACTTCTTTATTGTCTGACATTCCTGGTGTCCTAACTATGTTGAATTTTACCCAAGCCTTGTGTTACTGGAAAACAGCAATGGTTAAAAAATTTTCTTCCAATCTTCTGTGTTTCTGGAAGTAGCCTGTTGAACATTACCATCCTTTTCCATATGATTTAGATGCTAAATCAGGATGAACTCTTGATTACTGATGTAAGAGCAGATACAGAATGAATAAAGTCTTATTCTTTGTCTCATAAATGAATAGTTAAACTGCTAATTAGAACAAAATACTTGCTGAACAAACTTTTGTTAAGTTCCTCTTTCTCCCAGGCTTGAATTTTGACCCATCCTCAATCTGAGTCACCTACACCCTCCCTCCCAGAGTAGGTAAGATTTAAGATAAAACATTGTCTGACCTGATGTTACCACCCTTTCCTCCCACTAGCCAACACTGATTGGTTCTTTCAAGCTTTGTTTATTCCTCCTTATAGCACAAACACTCTTTGCCTAATTCTTTTTTTTTTCTTGCTACAGGAGATTGAACCTAGGGGTGCTATGCCCCTGAGTTAATCCCTCGTCCTCTTCTTGCTGAGGCTGGCCTGGAACTTGTGATCCTCCTGCCTCAACTTCCCGAGTCTTTGGAATTCCAGGCATACGAATGTGCCTGGCTTTTTGCCTAATTCTCAAGATGTTGGTAGATATTATGATCAGAGTGTTCTCCGTTCTGCAACAGCCTCCCTCCCACATTGCACTAGCCTTTTTCTTCACCTTGCTAGAATTCTTTCAAATGAAATCTCTTCTTACAAAGTTCAGATTTGGTATTCATTTGACAGTCAAGTGTAACGATCAAAACTGCAAGCTCTTCTCTGAGAGTTCCCCTCTGTCCCTGGTTGGTTTTGCCTCAACTCTGGAGTGCCATTGCCCCATTTTGTTCTGCTTCATCAGCTCTTCACCACTTTCTAACTGAGGTTCTGCCCCATTCATAACTGCTGGAAGAGAGGGACTTTGTAGAAAGGACTTTGGTTGATATTGTTGAGATTTGTTTGATATTGGAGCTGCCTTGGCTTTTTCTTCTTGGTTTAGGTTTGTAGGTTTAGGAAATTTCTACCACCAGAAGCATCTGAATCTATCTTCTTTCTCTTACCCAGCGACCTCAGCCCACAACGCCTTGGAAGTCTACCTTTCTGCTGGGTCATTTTGTATTCACTTTTTTCCCCCACAGACAGTAGATTTAGGTGGAATTCCTTTCAAGGGAACCTTAAGCCGGTTCACTCCTCTGGTGCGCCCTGGCTAGAGGGAGTTCACACCTATGTTTGCAGTTTACTCCCAGCACACCCTTGTCTTTCTGTGCTTTGCTGCTCACAAAAATTCAGTGTCTGTATATTTCTCAGTCATGAGATAGAGCAGAGTTCCCTTGTCTCCCAAGATTACTAATGGATCCCGGATAACCCTCCCACTTGGTTCTATTCTTCTTCTCTACAAAAAGTAGTAAAGGAAACAACTCAATTCTACTTCATTCTCTTACCTCCCTCAAAACTCTTGTTGAACCTCATGCTATATGATGAGCAAAGAACTTCAAAAACCTTTTTGCACACTGAAGTGATGCAGTACTTTAATTTATATGGTGTTATGAGGCACTTGCCTTCAGGCTTCTGCCAAAACTATGCAGAAAAAGTCCATGTTTCATAGTAGAACTGATGGGTCATACCAAATGACCTGCCATATGTGGTTATGGGTCTTGTCTTGTTCATGTAGCCTGGGTGGCTTTTATCCCTTCTCAATTTAATACATTTCTTTTCATCATTAACAGTTGATAATGATGCTGTCTCTTCTCTGTCACCCTGTCACTCCTCCCTCTTGCAGAGTAAGTTCTTGCTTTCCACGTGCTTCCAAGTTCTTGCAATGCACATTACCCATATCTTTGCATAGTGAATAACTTTTAATTAATTATTTAATTTGACATGTACTGTGCCAGGATCTGTGCCAAGCAATAAGGGCACAGCAGGAAGCAAGGAAGGCATAGCTGCTGACCTTACAGGACATTGATTCTCCTGCTCTATCAAGACTGCTTCAAGGAGGTTTTTTAAAAATTTTTTATTTATTTATTTTGGGGGGTACCAGGGATTGAACTCAGGGACACTCAACCACTGAGCCACATCTCCAGCCCTATTTTGTATTTTATTTAGATACAGGGTCTCACTGAGTTGCTTAGCACCTTGCTTTTGCTGAGGCTGTCTTTGAACTCATGATCCTCCTGCCTCAGCCTCCCGAGCAGGTGGGATTACCGGTGTGCGCCACAACACCTGGCTCAAGGAGGGTTTTCTTTTAATCAATCTTTTATCTTCAACATATGCTTATGGGAAAATGCTCAATATATTTAACAAATAAATCAAAGAGAACATGCATAAAACCTTAAACATGTTGACTTTTGTGAACCTGACATGATTGGCTTATTGAAACTGATCATGTAAAAAGATTTGTTGAATATCTTAGAAGAAAACATGCTCATGTGGCCTGAAAGATGCTTGAATTAATTTCACAGTGAAGACTCAAAATCTTCTGGTCTTGCTTGCCTCTGGCTCCTAGAGCAGTTCTAGAGAGGTACACTAGGAGTAAGTCCTGCTAATAATTTCTTTTTTGTCACATTCTTTAGCAACTAAAACTGTAGGTCTCTGATGATAAGTTTTAGTAATATAGCATGTGTTCAACAAATAACTTAGTACCTGCAACATGGGAAAATGTGTACTTGGCAATGGTGATGATCAAGGATAATAAAGGAAATTCTGCAATGCTGAGGAGTTTGCAACCTGATGAGGGAAACAGAGACAAATGCTAACTATATGATATAAAGCAAAACATTATGCCATAAGGAAAGACTTTATAAAGGATGGTGTGGGAGTCTTCAAAGGTGGTAAGTGAACAGTTGGATTATGGTTCTGGAGAAAATAATAAATCTTTACTGAGATTTTCTCTCAACAAAAGAAACAATAAGAGAGATAAACAGGGAGCCTACATCCTGGGAACAAATCTTTACCCCACACACTTCAGATAGAGCCCTAATATCCAGAGTATACAAAGAACTCAAAAAATTAGATAACAAGATAACAAATAACCCAATCAACAAATGGGCCAAGGACCTGAACAGACACTTCTCAGAGGAGGACATACAATCAATCAACAAGTACATGAAAAAATGCTCAACATCGCTAGCAGTCAGAGAAATGCAAATCAAAACCACCCTAAGATACCATCTCACTCCAGTAAGATTGGCAGCCATTAAGAAATCCAACAACAACAAGTGCTGGCGAGGATGCGGGGAAATGGGTACACTTGTTCATTGTTGGTGGGACTGCAAAATGGTGCAGCCAATTTGGAAAGCAGTATGGAGATTTCTTGGAAAGTTGGGAATGGAACCACCATTTGACCCAGCTATTCCCCTCCTCGGTCTATTCCCTAAAGACCTAACAAGAGCATGCTACAGGGACACTGCTACATCGATGTTCATAGCAGCACAATTCACGATAGCAAGATTGTGGAACCAACCTAGAAGCCCTTCAATAGATGAATGGATTAAAAAAATGTGGCATTTATACACAATGGAGTATTACTCTGCAATAAGAAATGACAAAATCATAGAATTTGGAGGGAAATGGATGGCATTAGAGCAGATTATGCTAAGTGAAGCTAGCCAATCCTTAAAAAACAAATGTCAAATGTCTTCTTTGATATAAGGGGAGTAACCAAGGACAGGGTAGAGACGAAGAGCTGGAGAAGAAGAATAACATTAAACAGGGATGATAGGCGGGAGGGAAAGTGAGAGTTAAGGGAAATTGCATGGAACTGGAAGGTGAGCCTCAGGGTTATACACAATTACATATAAGAGGAAAGGAGGAGTAGGAGAAAAATTATATAAGTGGAAGAAACGATTTATAGTAGAGGGGATGGAGAGAGAGTAGGGGAGGGGAGGGGAGGGGAGGGGTGAGGGGACAGTGGAGAATGGGATAGACAGCAGAATACATCAGTCACTAGAAAAGCAATTTGTAAATCAATGGAAATGTAACTGATGTGACACAGCAATCTGTATACGGGGTAAAAATGGGAGTTCATAACCCACTTGAATCAATCTGTGAAATATGGTATAATAAGAACTATGTAATGTTTTGAACAACCAACAATAAAATAATTAAAAAAAAAAAAAAAAAAAAAAAAAAAAAAAAAGAAATTGAAACTTGGAAACTATTCTTTTTTAATTTTTTTTTAAAGCAGCAATCTTCAGGCAGAAAAGAGCAGGAGCAAAATCAGGGAGCTGAGACAGTACAGTTTGTCTTAAATGCTGTGTGAAACTTTGCATGCACCATTTCGCTACATCAGGCATTTCCCATGTAGAAGCTGTCAAGGAATCCCAAAGCATTCCTTGTGGTCCCTAAAGAACCAAGTGATGCCTTTGCAACTTGAGAGGCCTTTGGGGATTCTATGCCACTCCAGGATATGCAGAAAGATCCTGGGGAGTCCATGGGCTTTTCTTCTCTTTGGTGTCTGCTTCTATTTAGTGAGAAATAGCATGCGGGCAAGTTTCTCATTTAAAATGAACAAATTTATTTTCCTGTTGTAGTTCAAGTCTTTTCAGGCTTTAAAATTACCATTGATTCTATTCTACACAGACTATCCCCACAACCTGAGTCTAGTATGTTCTTGAGATCACAGTTAAACTCGGTGACCACCATCTACCCTGCCTGGGAAGGGTTATGATTATCAGTAACATACTTGACTCAGAATCAAAATAGTTTTCCTCTTAGTGTAGCCTTTTTCTCCCACATTTATCTGCATTCTCCTGTGTTGACTCCTTTGTGTTTTTTGTCATTTGCCTCTCCCTAGAATTTTTTTTTTTTTTGGCATACTTCCACTTTGTAGTCTGTCTCCATAAAGCCAGGAAAATGGACACTTTGTGTGTTTGTTTCTCTCAAGTCTCTAAATCTGTATGAATTAGTTCTCAAATGATAAGGCATTATTCTTTAGCCCCTCTGTAGTGTGATACCCTGGCCCTGGTAATAGCTGCCATTTATTAAAATTCCTACCAATCTTTGGGCTAATTTCCACTGTTTATTCCATTAATCTTCATCACAATCATTAAGATAGACAATTCAAAAATGAGGAAACTGAGGCTCATAGAAATTAAGTAAATCTCTTAGCAAGGTTCAGGGTAGTACATTCAAACTCACTCTGCCTCCTCTAAAGTTCACCCCTTCTTGCCCTGCAGGGTTTTTGAACTCACATTTTGTAGTTAAAGTTGGGCATATTAAAACAATTTGCCAGAAATAAAAACACCTTGGAAGAATATAGACTTAACTACCTATTTTGAGCTATAAATAATCATTTTCTATAAATCATTGTCACAAGTGTTATTATAATTCATCTCTCCTTTTTACAGTTCATCTGACACTGTGCTCAGTCACAGACCTAGTGAAATACAGTGTGGAAACTGCTTACTCATGGAAGCTGAGCTTAGATTGTGTCCAAAACCTACTCCTTCCTCTGCAGGACAGGCGAGGCTTAGGCATTGCTTGAGGTTACAGATGGCAAAGCCATACTGGGGGAAGAATTCTGACCTCTACTGTGGAACTTTTTGTTCCTAAAGCATATAGAGCCTTATTTAGACAAGAATTTTATTCTCTGCAATACAAGAGTGAATTATTTCAGAATTAATTTTTAAAGACTTATAAACATTAAGTCTATCACTTTTCCCACCATTCTTTTCATTTTATTTACATTCTATTTCATCTACTTGGTTTGATCAGGATCTCTTTTATTTGTTTCTAAGTACACAATTCTCATTCTATTTCCACACTTTCTCCTTGGCATTGGTAATTGTTCAATTATTTCTCTAAATACAATCTCAGTGTATTTCTAATTTATTTATTTTTGTTAATCTCAATAAGATGTATTTACATTGTTCTCTAATCATCCTTTGATGGGGTTTACCATAGTGGTGTTAGTGACTCTTCTGGATTACCTCTACATTTGACTTTTTTTTTCCTTCCTTCCTTCCTTCCTTTCTTTCTTTTGCTTATCCTTTTAGTCTGTCTTTGTTAATTCATTAGTATTCACATTAGATTTAATTTTGTCATTATGATGTAACCTAAAATATCCAGTTTTCATTTCCATAAGGTTAACATTTCATCTTTCCTAAACAGCACCTTAGATGCTGTGGCTAAAATTGTGAGCTGTGGGTTCAATGTCAGCCTCCATTAGTAATTAGCTGGGTAACTGGATAACTGCTGGCAAGTTACTTAATCTGTTTCTTTTTAACTTTCCTCAACTGTAAAATGCAGAAAATAATGTGTGAAGATTTGACGAAATATAATTGACTTCATTATTTAAAAATACATTCTTAACTTAAAATGTTCCCAAACCAGTTATTTTGACTATATTTGAGAATCAAATAGACATTCTTCATGTTCATATATTTTCACAAATATCATTAGTACACTGATAAGAGCTATATTTAGAATTTTTCATAATGCCGCCACTACTTTATCAAATCAACTTTCTTTTCATTTTACTTAATTAAGTAATCATAAGATGGCTACATTTGTAATTTTCTTGTTCATGGAATAGTTTTCATAAATGTTTCCTGTGATTTTAGATTTCAAAAGTATAAATGTAGCATTGCATAAAGCTTCTAGAAGTTGATACATTGCAGTTTATCTCAATCTTTCCTCTGTTTTTGAACATCTGGGTGGTGAAGCAGAAAATGCATGGATTTTAGAGTTAACAGAATTGATTTGACTATTGACTAATATTGGGCAGACTATTTAATATCTGTAAAATTTAACTTTTATTTTTGATATTAGGGATTAAACTCAGGGGTGCTTTACCACTGAGCCACATTCCCAGCCCTTTTTGTTTCTTATTTTGAGACAGGGGCTTGCTAAGTTGCTTAGGGCCTTGCTAAGTTACTAAGGCTGGACTTCAACTTGCAATTCTCTGTCTTAGACTCCTGAGTACCTGGGATTACAGGCTTGTGCCACCATGCCCAGCCCAACTTTTAATTTTCTTACCTATATGGGGATAATTGTACCTCCCAGAATTATTTGACTTTAAAAAACTATTCAGGGTTGGGGTTGAAGCTCAGTGGCAGAGCAATTACCTTGTACATGTGAGGTTCGATCCTCAGCATCGCATAAAAATAAATAAACAAAATGAAAATATTGTGTCCATTTGTCCATGTATAACTAACAAGAAAAAAAAAACTATTCAGGCAAGGCCCTGAGGCAAAGTATTTGCTGAAATAATTCCCTTCCACTCCACCTAAAAATAGTTCTATTTCACCTTGCTCCCACTCCAATTTTTGCTCAAATATTTTTTCTTAAGAAAAAAATGTTTGATAGTATTTCAAGAGAAGTGTGGTATTGAACTTGTTATATTTCACAAGGAAAGTAGCTTATCAATCCCAAATGTTATTCTTGTGTTCAAAATCAATCTGGGATATTTTGCTTAATCTATAATATTGGAGTTAAAAAGTAATTATTTTACCTTGAAGCTGTCATGAGTTACCATGAATTACCTGCAAGTTTGTGACTTTGCCTACATATCTCCTACTGTATATTCAAAAGGCAACATCTTAACCTAAAAAATTTCATCAGAATTTTTATAGCAAATTCACAATTGGAATAGGTGTTAAATACTCAAATCTGTTTCCTATTTGCCATGGGTGTACTTAGGCATCATCGATTTTCTGTCATTTTTTAGAGGGTTTCTAATTTCAAAAATATCTGATGCAACAAAAGGACATGATTGACACACACACTGACTTCCTGCAATTGCAAATGAAATCACCAAAATTTGATATGAATTTTGAATTCATATCTAATACTTTTCTTGATCATGAATCACTCACAATATCCCATTGCTCAGAGTATTGAGAAATTCTTCTGGATAATTTTATTTTTCCAGAAATAAGTGATCTACAACACAATGGCATTAATAAAACATGTTGCATAGTCCATTTTTAGTGGACTATGTCAAATGACAATAGGAGTGAAATGTTTTCATCTAAAATTCTGTACACAAGTTGACTGAAGGAAGGTCATTTTAGGCCACCAGACAATAAGAGTTTCAGGAGTTACACTTTGTAGATAATTATTTAAAAGACTAAAAGTTGAATTCAATTGGAAATATGATTATACTTTTCTTAGGTCTGAACTACGATTAAATTGTGCCTGAAAATTTTTATTATTTCCAGAGTGTCGCCATTCATAGTAATCATTGTGAGGAGACGATGGCATAAGGACAGGAGCCCAGCCTCTGAAATGTTCTGAGTTGAATTGGCAGTCTCCTTCAGCTTTCTTACCCAGTTTCTGTTCTGCAACTTTTGAGCAGCTAGTGCTGAATTACTGGCAGAAATTTAAGATTCATGTTTTTGAAGATAAATACAGGCATATATTTTCAAACTCATATTTCAGATACAAAAGGGTCAAAACTTGGCTAACACTTAGGGCAGATTTCCTATCTTTCTTGAACTGTTGGCTCTTTTCTGGTTCAGGTGGTTTTTAGTTACAATTCCAAGGAAGATGTAGCCAGTCAAGTGGTGTGATCTCAGGTCCACCTAGGAGTCCCGGTTTACCTGAATTCTCCCCACCTGCTCTCTGGTACTTGAAATTCTCTTAATAAAGGACCTAGATTTAAATTCCACACTTGAAGATAAGAGAAATGGAGATTAAGACACAAATACTCCCTTTGAAAGAGCAAATTGACTTAAAGTCACACTAAAATATCTGGTTATATCAGATCCTTGACTCAAAGCAGGTTTTGTTATCAAGGCAAGGGGAGAAGACATAACTTCGTGGAAGGAAATATGTGAAAACAGTCTTAGAGTGAAAACTATTTCCATTTTTTCCACCTAAAAGCAAACTCACTTTAGTTACATTCAAATGTAGATGGCTTTCTTTCATTTAATAAATATAATACTTCTCTCTTTTTGTTCTACAAGGGTTTGCTCTGAATTATTAGATCCTGTAATTGCATCTCCATTTCCTACTCTGGAAAAGAAAATTACAGAATAGAACATAGAACACTGAGAAAGTATGTGTGTGGCATTGCTGAGCCTCTGCATGATCTTCAGAAAAAATCTTTTTTCAGTACTGGGGACTGAACACAGGGCCTCATGGTAGAAACTGTTATGTAAAAACAGAGGTGCCTGAAGACAAGGATATTTTTACAATTCACAAGTAAGTAAATCCTGAAAACTGGTTAGTGGTGTTGGGAAATATTCCAGAATAGGTTATTAAAAGATAGGGGAATTATTGGGAAATAATATTGGCCAACAAATACATTGCTAGATTGTGTGCATGTACAAATATGTAACAATAAATCCTGTCATTATATACAAATGTAGTGCACCAACAAAAATATGGGAAAAATAATATAAGCTGAACAAAAAGATGGGGTGTATGAGTTTAAAAAGACAACTGGTAATCGTTAAATTTATGGGGAAGATTGAGAAAAGTAGTTTGGATTAATTTCCTTTCTTTATTGTGTGTCAAAGGCATAGTTCTCCCTAAATTCAATGAAGTATTTGGTTAACTCTCCAAGTTACGGTGGAGAAATATGATTTGGAAAATAGTATGGTTAGGTGGATTTTATAACTTGTTGGAGAAACATGTGCAAAGATCAATTAAGATCATGTTATCTTTGGCACTGTTTTATTCAATATTTTAATCATAACCTTGATAAAGTTGTAGATAATGGAAAACAGCAGGTTATCTCTGAGATGATGGGAATCAATGTTCAAAATTCAATGAGTGGCCCTCTATACTGTCAAACTCAAAGTATAGGAGTAATTTAGGACCCCACTTCATACTGCACAGATTTAAGTTAGATATGGCTGAAGAGAAAGGTATGAGAAAGATTTCCATGAGAAGTATCATAGGCAAAACTACCATGGACAAAACTGGGACAGGTCTGTTCTACTCTGTGCTCCTTAAATCATATAATTTGGTATGTTCAGGACATGATGCCACATTTTAATTTGAACACAACAGATATCCTCCAAGGATAGGATATGAAGTAGTTAAAAAAATGTGGTTTATATTGTGAAATTTTTCTCTACGTAAAATTTAGATCTCTCTCTCCTCTGAATACTCTGATATATGGAAATGTCATTTGTTAAATTACCATGCACATTTCCTGGAACTTTAGTTGATGCTGGAGAGTCATAGTTTTTATTTAATAGGACACTAATAGGGATTCTTCCTATTCACCCTGGATTAAGAAAAGCCCAGGAATTCAGCTCTGATGAGTTATAGAAAACCATTTTTATTTCCCTAAAAATTAGGGCAGAAGAATAAAGAGAATTAATGATCTATTGTATATCAGAAAACTGTGGAGAAACCCAAATTTTGATTTCATATTGATTATTAAGAACTTTCTTGAGTCCTATGAGTCCATGATTTCTGTCCTTTTGTCTATCACGATGGTAATTTCCAGTTTATTTTTTCTATATTGTGCCATTGTTCATCTGCAGCCTCTGTGAATACACTCAGGATGTGCCAAATAAAATTTTAACTGACTTATTTTTTATTCTACCAAGTAAAAACAGCCTAAATACTTTTCAAAGGATGAAAGGATTTATGTTTTATAGAAAGACCATAGAAAAGAAAACCTGGAAACTTTGAAGTGGCCCATTTTTTGAGTTGCAAAGCCAAATCCTGCTTAAAAAAAAAAAAAACAACAACAAAAAAAAAAACAAAGCCCAAAACACTTGGCTTGGATGTTTCTTTAACCTCTGTCAACTTAAAGGAACTTTATTTAAAAATATAATTAGGAAACACACACTAGCCATTTAATAGCACAAAAAGGAATAGAATGGTAAAAAATAGCAGCAATTATAGAACTTGCCATTCCAGAATCTACAAGGTAAAGTATTAGCAACCAGAAAGGATAAAGTTACATGTCCTTTTGTTGCTGGCACCATCAAAAAAAGAAAGAGAAACTGGGAAAATAAAGGAATAAGGTCTTTGCAATTTTGTGGCTTGGGTTACTAAGCACTTACAATAAATAAAACTTAAAACACAAGCACATCATCTAAGAAAGCTATGTATTAAAAACCAGAAAGAAACTTCAGGAATAAATCACTATTTTCCCAGAGACTGAAGTAAATTATTTTGTAGGAACAAACTACTCTGAATAATTTGATCATGCAAAGCAGTTGTGCTTGTTTTAGCCCAAACTCTCAAAATTCTATTGATTGGCTGATAGGATAAAACCATAGGTTGAGTGGGAAACAGTTTAAAGTGAACCAATGATGTTTATGTGTTCACTCTTTTTAGATTTAAGTATCATCATGGCCAGAAATTTTTCTAGACATAAAATTCTTCTGATAGGTACTGAATCTCCCCATAGGAAAATGTTTTGCTGCCCCTCAGGAGGTAATTAACCTATGATTAAAATATAGGGAAATTATTAACCTGCAGTGTGGTCAAAATGAAAACATAAGTTGATAATTTAAGAGAAATGCTAGTTTTCATTATAACTTAGCTAGGTTATAGCTAAAAATAGATAGTAGCTTAGAATTCCCAAAGCATAATGAAAAGAAATGTGAGCAGAGCTTACAAACTTCACTTTTATGAATTTGAATATTTTGTCTGTTTCACTCAGAGATAAGAGAACTAGCAGAAAACATGAATGAAAACTATTAGTGCTCCTGTCAGTGTGAGAGAGTACAAAGATAAGAGTTATTCTGGAAATCAATAAAATTAACATTGTCACACAAACACAAGCTTCTAATTCTGCTATCATGGGTAGGAGACCTTAGAAATAGCATATGGAAATCAGCTGTGGTGACTTAACTTAAGCTATCTCATTCTTACCAGTGCAAATGCTGTGGGGGACAAAGTTCCCCAAAGAGAAACTACTAGACTTATTCTTGGATTGTCAAGAAAGAAAGGATTATATACAACACTCTAAAAAATGATAAAAATGTTACTATTAATTAAAAAAACTTTTATTTCCAGATGTTTCAGGACATTGCACTTCCACAGAAACTATGATAAGCTTAGTAAAGCATCTGTAGAAGTAATTAAATTTAGTGGAAGACAGATGAGAAGTTTGCTCCAGTTAGAAAAATACAGTAAATGCTTGGCCATTTCATATAATAATTCCCAAATTCACAGCATTGCAAAGACAACTGTGCAATAGAGTTATTGATCAACAGATATCTTGGATCTTGAGAACAAATTGTCTCATAAATATGCAGATAATTTTAATTAAATTTCTATTGCTAACATTTAGAGTGTTCTGATACAGAGGAATTTATATAAATCACTAATGTAAAATGTAACGAATATTTACTTATGGAAGAATTCTTATGGAATTTTTCCTGGGTCATGAGCCAGAGCATGGTTTATAGCCTAGAAGTCCTTTGTGTGTCTACCTGATTACAAACTCTCTTCAACTTTAGTGACAAACATTGTGCTGCTTTCCCTTTAATAGGCTTGCTCTTTCTGGTACCTAACTAAGGAATATAATAAATTAGTTTTTTATCTTATTGATATTTCCTCAAGTAGGATGCATATATTTTTCTTGCTCCATTTTTATTTCAATTGTATGTTTGTGAGATTTCTTTGTGTTTTGGGAAACGTCTGTAGTAAGGATTATTATTTTTACATAATATTTCATTATGACTGTTGCAATGTATTTTTCCATTCACCTGTTATTGGATATTAAGTTTACTTTCTAAGTTTTTAGCTATGATGACCAATTAATCAATGAGCATTGTTAGATATATACCTTAGATCACATGTACAAAAATCTATGGTAAATATATCCAGAATAGAATCACTGGGTAAAAGGATATGTACACTCAACTCTATTAGATAATGCCAAATTTTATCCCAGATGGTTCTACCAAGGGGTATACTTTCCAGCTGTTTATGATAGTTCTTGTTTTTCTTCACTTTCACTGACAATCAGGTTTGCCAGGTATTTTACTATTTTCCTATTGAGTAAATAACTATCTCATTGTGATCTTAATTTACATTTCCAAAGGAATAGTTTGGGTATTTTTCATGTGCTTAATAGCTATTTGAATTTCCTCTTTTTGATGTGTCCATTCAAGTATTTCATCATGTATGTGGGGAAGAAAGAGAGGTTTCCCCATTTTCCTTTTGATTTGTAGGAGACAAATATATATATATATATATATATATATATATATATATACACACACACACACACACACACACATATATAAATATATATATACACATACATATGTATGTATTTTTTATATATATGTATTAAACACTAGACTTTTTTCAATTTAAAGTGTAGCAAACATCAAAACAATAACAACAACAACAACACATATCAGTGGCTTATTTTGGTTTTGTTCTGTGGTGTTTATTTATCAATTTTTATCTTAAAAATAATATTATTTTTCTTATTATTATGCTTTCCTTATCCTTTAATCATGCGTATATTCTCTTATGTTACCCTCTAAGTCTCTGGAAGGATTTGTGTAAGGTTTGAATTTTTTCCTTAGATTTTTGTTGCAACTTGCTGATAAAACCATTTGAGTTTGAAGTTATCTTTGTGCAAAATTTTTGAACTACTGGTTCACTTCACTAATGGTTACAGGCCTGTTTAGGCTTTCTAGTTCTCCATTAATTTGTTTTTTCAAGTTATATTTTTCTAGGAATTTGCTCACTTCATTTATATTCATATGTAAATGTATTAATAAGGTTACTTATTACATTCTTTATTATCGTTTCATGCCTGGAACACTTATAGTAATGTAACTTAAAAATCTTGTTATTAGATTTTTTTTCATTCTTTTTTTCCCATTGGGTCTTATAATCTTACAGTACTTTTCAATTGCTTGTTTCAGAGAACAAAGTTATGGCTATATTTTTCTTCTTATGTTTGCTTTCCTTATTAGTTTTGTCCTTTAATTTTCTTTATTTTACTTTCTTTGGGTTTATATTACTTTTTTTTCCACAAAAAATGTATATGCTTCATGCTTAGTTGTATGCATGGCTCATTAATTTCAAATTATCTTAATTTTTTATTTTAACATCATAGGCCATAAATTGCCTTCTAAGAACCACTTTAAATACACCACCAAAGTTTGTTTATATTACCTTTTCTTTATTACTTAGTTAATATGTTTTATATTTTATTTTATATTTTTTCCTTGATCTATGTAGGGTATGGATCTTATTTTCAATCAATATTATGTTTTTCCAACAGTATATTTCAATGTTCTGTTTGACAAAACATTCAGTTCTATAAATAAATAATCATGTTGACTCTTCAAATTGTTGAATTGGAGAAACATGATATGATGAAGTAGATAACAGATTGTTTTTTCAAAGAGGTTACTATAAGAATCAAAGCACATGATGCTCAGGAATGCACATCCTCTGACTGTGTCTTGATTGGCTCCTCATTTCTAATCCCTGAATCTTGTATTTGGACCTCCTGAATATCAGGATGAGTCAACAATGAAATTCTTTACACATTTAAACCTATATTCTGCCCATTCCCTTCAGCATCATATTTTTGCTGGCTCTCACCCTCAGTAGGGAATGTTCCTTTTTTTAGAACCCTTTGACAACTAGGCCTGGAAGTGACATGAATGTGTGCCTCTTGACCTCCTTGTTGATGTCTCATGAATGTACTCCTCACCTTGCTCCTCAAAATCTCTTTGGTGTTCAGATCATCAAACTGTTATCAGACATTCTTCTTTGTTGCTTTCATCTATATTTCTCCTTATTATTCTTTCATAGTTTTCAGAAGCTTTTAGTTCTTGATTCTAATACATTCTATAATACTGCTCCTATAATTTGTTGAATTAAATATCCGTCTAGATGATCCTTTCAAAATTCTGCTCTACAATTTGCCTCAACTCTTTCATTGATCCTTGCTATTCTTGGGCTGTTAGTCCTATGGTCATCCCTTAACCTTGTTACTGTCATATTTCCAAAATATAGTTTTTAAGCATTCACCTAACATCAACTCCTCTTTTTCCTTTTATTTCTTCCAGTATTCTGAAGTAAGGCTGTTTATGTTCCACTTACTCCCCCTTAACCCAGCTGTGTTCACCTACAGTCAGGGTTCTCAGTATGCAGGTAGATTCCCATCACCGTCACTTGTGTCTTTCTTATTCCCTGTGTATCTTTTCTTTGCCGAGAGTCTTCCATATCTGGTGTCACAAGATCTTGTTTCACTGTAGTGAAGCACAATGCAAAAGTTTCTGGGAGATGACACAAAGCATTTTCATGGATACCCCAACTAGTGGGGATATAGCCGATGAATAATGCCCCAGGCTTTCTGTCTTTTAGTAGGACAATTTTGAGGCATGTTGTCTCTACTGAGATTGACCCTAGCTGCACAACTTTGCTAGTTTTACTGGCTTTCTTGTCTTCATTCCTCACTTCTTAATTTCCTCACTTGTGCCTCTTTAGATTGCCTTCTAAATACCCTCACTGCATTTAAATCTTTGTCTCAAGGTCTCTATTTGGGGAAATACATCCATTTCTCTTCCTTCTCACCTAAGAAGCCATGATATCTAATTATATTCACTCCCTGGCTCATGCCCCCATTCTCCTGTCCTTCCCAGTTTTTGGTCTAGGAAGTACTGGCTTGAGAAGACTTTGACCTATGTTAAACATGACTTTTTGCACTGCTTATCCTTTTCTGTGATTTATTATCACAAATTTATCTGTCTGTTTCCTCCTACTAGATAATCGAGAAATCAGGAATATTTATTTATTTTCTTTGCTTCTTGCCGCAGTCCGGCTGCAGCAAAATAACCGGGGTGGGGGGGGGTGTGACAAGCAACTTGTGTAGATTGATACAGCAGGAGTGGGAGCCGTTTATTGTAGGACAGGAGGGGTATATATACGTTCCACACAGCTTATCTTAATTAACATAAACTAGATACAGCAGTCAACCAATAAGAGATCTCCACACTTAATGGCTCGCTGGCGCCACCTCACAAACCACTCCCCCTGGCAAAATGCCAGGCGCCATCTTGACTGGTTTACAGACCCTAACAGCTTCTGGGTCCAAAATACCTACAAAGATGGCTGGTACATAGGAGGGCCTCTATGAGTTTGAATATTTTAGATGCATCATATATTTAAGAACAATCACCACCAATATTTTTGTTGTTAAAATGGTTCCATTTAAACCAATATCTCTGTCAAACAATAAGCTGCTAATTGATTTATTAGCCATACTGATAAAAAGCTTTGTTGACATGGGGTTTAGGCTGAAGTTTTCACTTGGAAAGTGTTGTCCATGTGACAAAATAAGTTTCTTGAGAAACGCTGGGTTATAGTTTTGTCAGCATACTCCAAGGAACTCTCCCTGAGTGCTGCAAAATATTAGGAGATCTAGAGCTCTTGTTGATAGCCTCTATTTCCCCAAGGACCCATTCTAATTCAGAGTTAGAAAACCAGTGATTTACCACGCAAACTATTGGGATTTCTAGGGATTTCAATGACACCAGGAAATAATTATTATATTTTGTATTGACAATTGTCATTATCTTTAAAGCATTTAGGAGACTATTGTATGATTCTGGGGAAAAAACTGGAGAAGTGCATATGCTAAACTTATTTGCACAATGAGAAATACTAAATGATTGACTTAAAGCAACACAGCTCAAAATAGAATCAATAATATCACTTTAGTCTATTCATATTAGTTCTACCCCATGATGCCTTATGCTTAAATAAATCACAGAACCCATGTTAGTTAACTTTCTATCAGTATAACAAATACCTCAGACAATCAACTTGCAAAGAAAAAGGTTTATTTTGGTTCACAGTTTGGAGTTTTCTTCTATGATTAATTGGCTCCATTGCTTTTGGGCCTGTGGTGAGGTAGCACATTATGGTGGAAGTAAACGGCAGAGCAAACGTGCTCACCTCATGGTCATGAGTGACAGAGAAAAAGAGGGAGAAACTGGGATTCCCACAATTCCCTTTGAGGGCATGCCCCTAATGAACAGAAGACTTCAAACAGGACCCCACTTCTTAAAGTTTCCATCCCTTCTCAATTATGCCAAACTGTGGACCAAGCCTTTAGTCCAGAGACCTTTGGTGAATATTTATGATCTAGACTACAGTACAATCCTAAAAATGCTTGCATAGTGAAGGTTTGCTGCATTATCAAAAGAAATGTGGCATTAAAAACTTATCCCATGAGTGCAAGATTAAAGAAATTCACAGTCTTTCTGTTCTTCCTTCCATTAGGAAGTAGAGTGTATTCGTCTTCTTTAGTTTCTGGGTTGGCTTTAGTGACATACTTAACCAACAGACTAAAATTGAAGTCAAATTCTAAGGCAAAGTCATGGAAGTCTTGTAACTTCTGCTTGATGTCTGGGACATGCACCCTCAGAGCCCTGAGTTACTATATAAGAAGTCAGACTACTCTATATGTGGAGAGAGCTAGAGACTGAATAGAGAAGGAGAGGTGCCCATCAAGTCCAGCCTTCTGCCATCTGCCTCAAAACATCATCTCTGTTCCTCTAGATCTATCCTGCTGTTAAGTGATGCCAAGTGGAGCAAAAGAATAAGCCATGGAGCCCTGATTGGACTTCTATCATGTATTCATGAAATAAAATAAAATGGTGGTTGTTACAGTCATAGAGTTTTGGAGAAACTTTGTTACATAGCAATAGTCAATCAGAACATGAATTAAAGGACAAACTGTAAATCTCCAGCACTAGTGTTCACTTAAAAACATCCATTCTTTCTATTCTCAAATTATCTCTTGAGGCTTAGTTGTTGTTGTGAACTCTGGGCTCCCTTGAACTGACTACTTGTCAGTTTACCAGAGATGTTTGGAGAAATAAACGATGGATCCTTTCATCCTGCTTTTTCAACATTCTAGAAAGACCCTCTAGACCTCATACTGCCTCCATCCTGTTTTTTTCTTGGTTATCTGCAAGTCTCCCCACTCTCTCAATGACTTCAGTAAACCCTTCTAAATCTTCTCCTTTCCTTCTATTGTTGTTAATACCGGGGACTTCAATACTCTGGATTCTTGATGCTTCTGTTGCTCTGGTCTTGTGATTATCAGAATTCACTTCTCTATGAGTGGCTGCCCCCCATATAGCCCGTTTCCTCTTCCTCTTTGCTAGCAGAACCCTCCCTCACAATTTTTTGCTCATACTTCCCACATGTATACTTTTTGAGACTTTTTCTATGTGAAGTATTGGATGTTTATTAATAATAAACCCATTTGGTAATTTCACTTTTTAACAGTAATTGGTTTAGACATTAACCTGTGAGTTTGTATATCTCAGAATACATTCAGGAGACAAAACTATATATAATTATTTTAACAGAGCTAATAAAAAATTAGTTGTGGTAATGTGGCAAAACAAAAACTGAAATTATTTTGCCATTCCTCTAGAAACTTACTGCTGCCACCAGGCTGAAGGAGCATTTTTAAGGTTATGTTGAAGTGAAAGCAAACAGGAAGGAATTAATCCCTTCTTTCTTTTAGCCTCACAGTCTCCCTTTAGCACCTTCTATTGGCAGAGTTTAACAGGGAGTAAGAATTTGCCATTCCCAAGCATGCCCCACCTTTGGATAGTTCCAAACACTGACTACTCCCATAGCTTCAGAGTGGTCTCCATTCTTCATGGTCCAGCTCACAATCTACTACTTCATTATACGTTACAATTTAATGAGACCTTTTCTGATTTGCATACTTCTCTTATGTTAATGTTTTGCCTCTGCTGTAATGAGTAATGTTCCTGCCTTGACTCATACATTAAAATCATGGCATGACTTAACATTAGGATAGATCTAGAGGAACAGAGATGATGTTTTGAGGCAGATGGCAGAAGGCTGGACTTGATGGGCACCTCTCCTTCTCTATTCAGTCTCTAGCTCTCTCCACATATAGAGTAGTCTGACTTCTTATATAGTAACTCAGGGCTCTGAGGGTGCATGTCCCAGACATCAAGCAGAGGTTATAAGACTTCCATGACTTTGCCTTAGAATTTGACTTCAATTTTAGTCTGTTGGTTAAGTATGTCACTAAAGCCAACCCAGAAACTAAAGAAGACGAATACACTCTACTTCCTAATGGAAGGAAGAACAGAAAGACTGTGAATTTCTTTTTTTTTTTTTTCAAAGAGAGAGAGAGGAGAGAGAGAGAGAGAGAGAGAGAGAGAGAGAGAGAGAGAGAGAGAGAGAATTTTTTTTTTTAATATTTATTTTTTAGTTTTTTGGCGGACACAACATCTCTGTTGGTATGTGGTGCTGAGGATCGAACCCGGGCCGCACGCATGCCAGGCGAGCGCGCTACCGCTTGAGCCACATCCCCAGCCCTGAATTTCTTTAATCTTGCACTCATGGGATAAGTTTTTAATGCCACATTTCTTTTGATAATGCAGCAAACCTTCACTATGCAAGCATTTTTAGGATTGTACTGTAGTCTAGATCATAAATATTCACCAAAGGTCTCTGGACTAAAGGCTTGGTCCACAGTTTGGCATAATTGAGAAGGGATGGAAACTTTAAGAAGTGGGGTCCTGTTTGAAGTCTTCTGTTCATTAGGGGCATGCCCTCAAAGGGAATTGTGGGACCCCAGTTTCTCCCTCTTTTTCTCTGTCACTCATGACCATGAGGTGAGCACGTTTGCTCTGCCGTATACTTCCACCATAATGTGCTGCCTCACCACAGGCCCCAAAGCAATGGAGCCAATTAATCATGGATTTGAAGTCAGGCTGAATAAGGTCCAAGTCCCAGGGTTTGATCCTTGGGTATAACTTAAATTGTCTAAGTCTCAATTTTCTCATGTGTAAATTTAGAGACATGAAGTTCTCGCACAGTTTCTGCACAATAAAACTTCTTTAGTGGATCCTTGGTATATTTTAATTATCTCTCAAAAAATATTGTATGCAAGCATTTGTTTCACTAACATACGTATGTATGAAAAATCAAGGTATAGGTATGTCATTGGAAAGGGTTCTCTATAAATTTGGTGAATTAAAATGAAAATAAAGAGAATGTATTTTCTTTTTCTCCCCCAAGAAACAAGAAATCACATTACTAGATTTCTTTTTATTTTTTAGCAGAATGAGAGGCTGAAACAAGTGGCTCATTTCAAGGATGATAGACTCTTAAGGTTGTAGCCATTGAGAGTTGTGCTGAACAATTTTGGATTTATTTTTATCAATAAAAGTCAAAGTCTCATCATCCATAGATTTATGAATTATAAGTAAGTCATGAAGAGATTTAACATAGGTTAAAAGTGGTCAGAAGTTATTGTTATGTTTTACTCATAGCATACATACCTAGAAGACTCTCAGAAAGAACTATAGAATTCTGATATTGTTGAATTTGGGGGATCCAAAGAAATCCCAGGGATTTGCTGGTAAATCTTCTGTTCTTTCAGAAACTTGCTATTAATCATTATAAATAGAATTTTCCTTATATTTCTGCAGCTGTTTCAGATTGGAAGTGGTGTTGCCCCACCAAATCTGGCTCTATGAGAGCCTATTGCGTTCAACAACAATGAAAAGGAATGAAGGAAAATATAACCAACTTGGACATGAGCCAAACTGAATGGGAATCAAATTCCTGCATTTTTATTCCTGTTATAGACAGAAAATGGTCTGGGTAAAATAATGTAAGTTTGCATACTCTAAAGGGAATTTAATTTGCCTGCGTCTAAGCTGTTTCTAAAATATAGTTAGGTGGGGTAAGGGATTAGAGTAAAGAAGAGTTTTGTGGAAAGGTTGGAAAGAGAAGAATGTCAAATATTGAAACCTAAATTGTACATGCGTAGTTTAATGGGTCTTTGCAAGCAAAGCTTAAATTTCTCTGCTCTGCGTTAGCATTTTTTAAGAGTGAATTGCATCTTTCCTAAAAGCAGGTTTAACCTCTGGTAATGAGGATATAATCTAATCTCCTGCAAGAACTATATTAGGAAAATAAAGGTAGTATTATTCCACATGGTTTGAAAGTGAATGGAAATTGTATCCCCAGTTCCATCAAGATTGGCTTAACCACCAATGTAAATTACTCTTATTTGGTTATTGATGTCATATGTTAATGCTTTTTGAAGCAAAAACAGACAAGTAGTTCAGCTTTATAGTGAAGCAGGCCTGGGCCTCTGCTCCATTACTAGCTGGGTGATCCTGGGGAAGTTCCTCAATTCCTCAACCTCAATTCCCTCATCTATTATAGGCAATTAGGCATAGGTTGCAGAGTTGTAAGTGTCCTGTAAAGTGCCCAATATAATTCCTATAATACAGAGGAGATGCTTGATGAGTGATAACTAGTATTGTTATTATATTTTCTAGTGTTTACATCTGAATGATAGGTTCTACAGAGGTTCTGATAAAAAGTTAAAAACATGTTGCTATGAACCTAATATGTCAGAAGCTAAATTCATACTCTTCTGTACACTAAATAGAGTAAAATGAATCTGTAGAAGGTTTCTATGCACTTCCACTCTGAACTGACACATAATTCTGAGTTGCATTTTCCTGAAGTTATTACTATTTACTTGTTTCTGTACCAAGAAAGCTGATGCTTCCTTAGGCCTCAGATATTTGTAATATTGTTTTGAAACACACACACACACACACACACACACACACACACAGATCATTTTTGGGGAGGCTTAGGAGGAGGTAAAACTATTAAACAAAAAGGTTTTCTGTATGTTATCTTTATTTTGAAGCTGAGCTGGAAATTATAGAGCTTGGCCCTTCTACTCTGTTAGTCCCTTGCAGTTAATTGGGACTAAATTACACAGTACAAACTTGGACAGGAGATTCCTAGGAAATGTTTCCCACTCACTCTCTATAACTTATTATTCTACAGGCCAACTTTGAGAATCGCAGAACTGAATAAAATTTAGTTGGGTCATAAATAAGGTAATGTGATACAATTCATTCTCACAAGTTAAAAAATTCCTCTTTGATTCGAGTTCCTGTGGTCTGAGTCCAATGAGGAGCAGCTAGGAATGGATGGGGTGTGGATGCGTGGGAGGTGGGAATCCTGATTCTTTGTAGATGAAATGATTCTCTGTATTCTGTTCTGATTCATGTATGTGCCCAAGGAAATAAGAGCCAAGAGGTCACTTCATTGGGTGATATAACAAACGTAGCTTGTTAACTGTCATTCCACAGTATTCCAACATCCTTATTCTTTTTCAATTTTTGTTTGATCATAATATATTCATTTTTCCCGGAAGGAGGTTTTAATCATATCAAAGTTATTTTCTCACCCTTTTTTCACCTCCTTCTTTGTAATCTCATGGTTGACTGGAAAAATGAATAAATAAATTCCTAAGAGGCTAAACCCAGGGTTTTTTGATAGTACAGAGGGAATCCAGATGTTCACCCTGCCCCCCCCCCAACTCCTATAAAGGGTTTCATGGAATTTGTTACTGGTCATAATATGCCTCCTAAGAGAGAGCATCCTTTTGCAGTTTTACAAGTAATATTAAATTAAGTTTCCACCTTTTTCTTCAAATAACAGATGAAAAACATATATCTTTTAGAGCTGTCTTCTTACCTCTACTGACTAGATCCTGTGTGCTCTCCTTGACGCATACCTCAAAATGATGTGTTTTTAAGAAAGACATAGCCAAGAATGTTCATTTATTTTTAAGTCTGCACCATTGTGCTTCTGCTACACCATTTATTTTTAAGTCTACATAATTATGTTCTAGATTATGAAACCCTTCCCAGTTGACCCCCATTGCTCCGTTCTGCTGCCCTTAGAGGAGGGATATCACCAGTGTTAGACAGTAGAAAATGAGATAAGGATTCATCTTGACAGGATCTAATTTAACTCTGAGAAAATTATTTTTTCTTGTCTAGTTTTAGACAATTATGTCTCACAGTAGAAATAGGCTTATTTTTTTTTCTCCTAGAATTTCTTCAACTTTGAAGTTTGCATTTTAATATTTTGTTTATGAACTATTCTTATGGCAGTGAAGAAGAGCATTCATAAAGCTCATATACACTTGATAATTCACTAGAACTGTGAACTGTTTTCTTATATGAGCCCACTCTGCTAGGAAATAACCTAATGAACAAGTGGATCTTGCCCTGTATCTATAATGGCATTTTAAAAAATGAAGTTCTTATCACAGTCTTCTAAGGAAATGCACACAGATGCTAAGCCATAGAAATTCAAGCCAAATAAATAAAAAGGAAGAATAAGTGAGTCTTAAGGAGTTCCAGAAAATAAAAGGGGGTGGCATACAGAGATAATCCCCAAAGAAGAACACTCCTAAATTGGAAGAGGAATCCAAGCATGGAAGTTAATAAAGTTTATTAGTTTAGTAGCTGATTTTGGGAGACAAGCCATTCTGACCCCCATTTAATGGATGAATGAAATTCTGAAATTTGAGATAGGTCTTCATGAATTTCAGGGCATCAACTAACAAATAATAACGCAGCAGGACACTTGCTTTAAAGAGTCTGGACGTTTGAAGTGTTACCATTTGTTAGTAGGTTACTAATGGTAGCAGTTTTTAAGATAAAATCTTTTAGAAGCATAAGTTGGTTTAAAGTTTGTGTATTTGCCTAGGTGCCTATGGAAATTTGGTATACAGCATTCTATTTACGAGAAACAAAAGGAGAAATTAAAGGAATGTATAAACTATCCAAGGTAAAACTTTCCAAGTTTTTCTGAAAATATAGGTTATGTTTAGAGAATAAAAAGCTTTCAATTATACATTCTGACTGCCAAGAAAGCAAACACAAGCAGACATATGAATCGATGATACTGTTGGTGTTGTTTTACCTAAAACAGACCTTCCCTCTCATATCTATTCTCACCCTTTGAGATTTGGGATTAAGATGCTATTCTCACATTCTGAAATAAGGGATTAATAGTTCTCCACTGTTATTCGTCACTCTTTTTAGCTTTACTACAATGTTCCATTGAGAATGTAATATATCATGTAAAACTACAGGAGAATGTAATATATCATGTAAAACTACACATCAAAGAATTAATGAATAAAAAGATGTAAGAAAATAAACTCTTGTGAGCCACAGAATATATTTTTAAAGTCTTTGTATAAAAGACCTTATATGATTAGAAGTAATACAAAGAGGAGACTTAGTTGAAAGTAATTTTGGATTAGCCATGTCAATCACAGGGACCTTTTGTTCACAGTCTGGCCAATGCACCCAAGACCATTATGTTCTAGACTATGAAACACTTCCCAGATGACCCCCACTGATTGGACCAGAGATGGACACCTCACCCAAGGGCTGCAATCCACAGATAGAACAGAGCTTAATATATTGTCAGTTATTAAAAGTCTTGTCCAAATAGGAGTAGTAGTAATTATCTAGGCCAATCAGATGTTTTTTTTCCCTCAGGAATTTGATCTGGAATATGAAAAGAATCAAGCAGACAGCAACAAGATACAAAGTAGATTGATAGGGAAGCAAACATTCTCAGAAGAGCTGCAGAATAATCATGCTACTGAGGTAACCAGAGCTTCCTGGGATACAGAGAACCTTTCAGATCCAGTATCAATGAGGCTGGGCTGAAACTCCTGCCAAAATTCTCTCTTATTGTCATCCATATCTTTACAAGAAACCTCCATTACTAGATCTAGCCTAGGGGAGTCATGGATACTTGAGTGAAATAGTATAAATCAAAAAGGAGGGGAGTTGACTGACATTAAATCAAGACCAGCCTTTATTAATCATCACAGTTATGCAGAACACTGCTATGCACTGGGGGTGTGCCAAGAGGAACGGCTTATAATATGTGCTCTGATTACATAGATGAGAAATAAAACAATAAACAATATGAAATACACTAAGTACCAAATACTTGATGATCACTAAAAACTCAAAATGGAAAGAGTGTATTAATGGTAGGATACCAGTTAAGATAGTAGGCTTTGGACACACATGTTCCTGGGCACAAATTCCAGTTGACTCTACAATCTGTAAACTGAGTAAATTCAGGCAATTTGCTTAACCCAGTGGGTCTCAAAGTGTGGTCCCCAGACTTGCAGCAGCAGGTTCACTTACAACACACTGGAAATGCAAACTCTCATGCTGTACTGTACACCTGCTGAGTTGGAACCCTTGGAGATGAAGACAACTTTTATCTTATCAAGCTCTTCAGGAGATTCTGGTACACACTAAGGTTGAGAACCACACCTTAACCCAAGCCTCAGGATTCTTGCTATGTGGTGTTTTGAAGGCTAAATGTTTTGGATGTACAATAATGAGGTCCAGAAACAGGAAATAATTTATTATTATTATTATTGGAGGGCAAAGCAGAAAGTTGGTTCTGAGCTGGGCTTAGAGGGTGAACAGGATAAAATATATATGAAAGAATAAGAGGTTATTCTAGGAAATGATTATATATATATATATATATATATATATATGTGTGTGTGTGTGTGTGTGTGTGTGTGTGTGTGTGTATATATATATATATATATATATATATATATATATATATATATACAGAGTTTTTTAAGCATTGGTAACTAAAGTTTCATCAGAAATTGTAGTCACATAGATCATAGATTTGGGGAAATATTTGGAAGTAGACAAATGTGCATTCAAATCCCTGTTTCACTGTTTTGAGGTCTTGGATTATTTACTTAACTGGATTAAATTTACTTAAAATTGGGTTAATAATTATCCTTAAGAATTAATAGGAGGATTAAATGAGATTTTATATATATAAAATACTTATAGCAGAATGTTTGGTATTCCTTAAATGTTGTTATTATTAATATTACAATTGTTATTCTTAACACTGTTTTTATTGCTACATTGTTATTTTTTTCCTGTATTCTTTTTGCTTTGTTTTTATTTGTAAATAGTTAAAAAACCTTCTTATCCTTCAGGGATTTGCCTAAATATCTTCTCATCAATGTGACTTCCATGATTACATAAGGAAAATAATAATCCTTGTCCCTGCTCTCTATCTTGGGATCCTGCCAGTTTTTTTTTCCTTGCTTGCTTGCTCTAAAGCACATCTCCCTAATTAGTAAGCAAGGATATTTGATTGTGGTATTTACTTCTCAAACAGTGCCTGGCATGTTGTTATTAAACGAGAAAATTGTGTTTAATAGATGAACAAATAATTATTGATGCAATTGTCATGGAAGTTATAATGACAAATGGGATTTTCAAAAAAGCATTCAACTTGCATGAAACCACAGCCATTCTCCAAAAACACATCTCAGTTGCACCTGTGTCCAAAGGCAGATGATGAAAGGGACATCTGGAAGCAAGAATAATGCCCTTTTCTTTCCTTTGTGATAATTATATGAAGGGACCAAAACAAACAAAGACATTCAGATATTTGTGAACTCGTCAACCTTCGTGTTTGAGGTAAGTTCCTCAAACATATTCTTGAATTTTTTTAGGAAGTTTTTTTTTTTTTTTTTTTTTTTTTAGCAAGTAACAGTGGTTTAAGTTTTGTTAATTCCTACTGAATTTTCTACAGTGTAAGATCAAGAAATCTCTAGTCTTTTTAAAAAGCAGACATTGAGGGGAGATACTTACATTCAACTGAGGCTTAGAATATTTCTCCTAATTTACTTTTTCTTTCCTTTACAAATTTTATAGCTTACTCTAATAAACGCAGTCTACTAATGCATATATTATGCCTTCATGGTTAATATAAAACCATTTGTTTAATTTCATGAAAGCTTAGCATATAGAAGGTAATACAGTGGTTACATTGCTCTGAAGAACAGAACTAAAGCATATACCTTCTTAAAGGTTAAGTAAAATATGGTTAAATGATACATAGGGAAATCATTTCCTTTCTCAGTGACTTGTTTATGGAAATCTAACCTCTGGTGCATAAAAGAATATGCAACTTCATATGATTCTCAATATCTTTCACTGGAAGGGTGTATTGAAGGTGGACACATGCAACTTACATACTTTGAAGTTCATGTTTGAGGCATGTCAGTCCATTTTCACAAGCTCAGAGCAGCACAGGAAGAAGCAGATGAGGGAGCTGGCATCGAAACACCCCACTTTGAAGACAAGACACTTGGGACTTTGTGGTATTGCTGAGACATTTTCTGGAACTTCCCTCATGCTATTAAAGAAACAAGTGGCCAACTCCTTGGTGACTCAGGCGAACAGTTGACGCTGGTGTCTCAATCACCTGAACAAGGTGGTAGTGCACAGAATTGTCTCTGCTCAGAAGGGTGGGATATAAGTCTCTTGAATTTGCTCCAGTTCTTCAGTGATGACTGGCAGAAGCTGGGCCAGATGTGCACAGGCCTACAGACCTCTCGTAGTAGCATAAACAAGGAAGGCAGGCCAGGTGAAGTACAACTGAGAGTGGAGAGTCCTGTGGAAAAGGCGCTGTCTAACGGGAACCACAATTGTTCAGTTACAACTCAACATTGCCATTGCAAAAGTCCGGGTGATGCCAGATTCTTTAGTTTTTTTTTTCCAGAAATGCCAAAAATATTTCACATAAAATCATCAGTTTTGTTAAAGAAATAGTTGTTTTAAAAAATGACATAATTTTAGATTTACAGAAAAGTTGCAAAAGTAACCCAGTATAAGTTTCCTAGGGCAATTTGGTTACTCGGTATCTGAAAACAACCAAAATTTGGCTCTCTTAGTTTGAGGGCCAGAAGTTTGAAAATAAAGTGTTTGCAGGGTTGAAGGGAATTCATGTATTCCATGTCTCTCTTCTAGCTCCTGTTGACTACCAGCAATCCTTGGAATTCCTGGGTGTGCAAATGCCTCACACTGATGTCTGCCTATGTCTTCACATGACCTTCTTTCTGGAACTTCTCTTTTGTATCAGTGTCTGAGATCTCCCTCTCCTAACTCTTACAAGGACACTAGTCTTTCGAATTTAAGAATAACCCTAAATCCAGAATTATTTTATTTATGGTTACTTATCTTAATTTCATCTTTGTAAAGACCCTATTTCCAAATAAGTTCACATTAATAGGTACTGACAATGAGGACTAGGACTTGGACATACTGTTTTGGACATTCGGCCCATTATATCCAGATTCCTCTAATTTTAGCATCTTAAACAACTATATTATAATTATCAGCTAAAATTCAACATTGGTACAATACTATTAAATGCAGATTTATTTGGATATGACCAGTTTTTCTATTGTACAGGAAAGCATTAACAAAGTAGGACCGAATTGGTCAAATCTTGCATGTTCCACAGACCAGTCTTCAGAAATGAATCTTGACTGGCTTCTGGAAGGAACCTCTGAGCCCTTGGGGTATTCTGTATGATAAGAATATTTTTGGTTGCTTGGAGTAAGGCCTTGGGCCACACTGTATTAGACTGACTAGGGTGTTTATGCTAACCACATGATTTATGGGGAGAATCTGTTTCTATGTCTGTGCTTTAAGTTACCCCATATTGGTTTGACCTTTGGGAGGTGCTTTAGACAAAACAGCTAAGGTCAATCATAAGAGCACTGCATGTGGAAAGGACTGCTCCTGGATATAAACCTGGACACAGGTTTAGGGGAGCTTGGTTGACATCAGTATGATCATACATCGTCCCTAGGAGAATGAAAAATTTCTGTGCAACTTCATTGGGAGAGGACAGCTAGAGTTGTGCCTGGTCCCTCCTGGACTTTTCCTCATTTGCATTTTCCCTTTGCTGAGCTTAAACCTAATCCTTGCACAGTCATAAACTGTAACATGATTATAACAGCTTTTTCATGTCCTGGCGAATCCTTATGGGGTCACTGAACTTGATGGTAGTCTTGGATACCTCCCTAACATTCAATAATGGCCTGCTTTCTGTTCCCACATTAAATCCAGAATGTCCTTTGTCTCTTCAATCAGTGATGTTTTAGTCAGATTTTTTGTTCTGTGACTAAGTGACCTGAACAGCACAACTGTAGAGGAGGAAAAGTTTATTTGAGGGTTCATAGTTTCAGAGGTCTCAATCATAGAGGAACAGCTCCATTCTTTGAAGCTCAAGGTAAGACAGGACATCATGGCAGAAGAGTGTGGCAGAGGGAAGCAGCTCATATGTTGATCAGAAAAGAGGGAGAGACTCCTATTGCCAGATACTAATATACATCCAAAGCCACACCCCAATTTCCACCTTCTCCAACCACTCCCTGGAACTTCAGTTACCACTTTGTTAATCCATATAAGGGGATTAAAATCACTGATTGGGATAAGACTCTCACAACCCAATCATTTCTCCTCTAAACCTTCTTGCATTGTCTCATACATGAGCTTTTGGGGGACACCACATGTGAATCACAACATTCTTCCCCTGGCCCCAAAAGCTCACAACCATCTCACAATGCAAAATACATTTGTTCCCAAGAATCCTCACAACCTCAACAGTTCCTGGATTGTTCAAAGTTCAAGTCCAATGACTTCTCTGAAGCTCAAAGAAATCTCTCATTGTGAGCTTCTATAAAATTAAAAGCAGCTTACAAATATCCAATATATAATGGTACAGAGTAAACATTTCCATCCACAAAATTAGGGACATAGAAAGAATGGATAGGATCAAAACAAAGCCTGTGGAGTGGATATGTCTTTCTTATGGTCATGTTAGAAACATAAGAAGCCAAAGGGGTTGAGGCAAGGGTGGTGGGGGGAAGAAGGGAAGGAAAACCATACAATGTCTCTTGAGGCCTACACTCTGAATAGGACCCTTCTCATTTCTATCTCATTCACATGGCCAAACCCAGAATCAAGAGGCAGAGAGATGATTCCACCTTTTATTCTAAGGGGAACTGCCAAGTCACATGCCAAGAGCTTAACTGCTGGAAAGAGTGAAAAAAATGGGGCCATGAATGCAATTTTCTTCAGACCATAAAGAGGAAAAAGACAACCCAGAGAATGGGATAGGTTTGTCACCATGTAACCATAGCACCCATTTTATAGTTTACTCCTTCCCTTCTTTTATGCTACACTATTGTAGAAAACACTACTCTTACTGATTCATTTCATTATTAACGGATAGTCATGTTGTTTCTAGGTCAGGGCTACAATGACAAATGCTGCCAGGTATCTTGAAACATGTGGGCACACATTTCTGTTGCATATGTGCCTGTCAGGGAGTGGAATTGGTTGGATCATGAGATATGCACATTTTCACTTTAGGTAAACAATGCTAAACTCTTTCCCCAATGCTCAGGTCACTGTACACCCTCACCAGCAGTATATGAGATTGCTGTTGTACAACATTCTAGACAAAGTTTGGTGAGGGAGTTGATTTCTGTATATGGTGTTAGGCAGAAATAAATTGTACTCTAAAAAATAACATGGTAAACTGATGATCTCCTATCCTCTTATTGCAAAGACAGACCTGTCTCACCCTCTTCTATCATTTACCAAGATCCTATATACATAGATCTGTTTCTAAATTCTTTATTTTTGTATACACAGTCTATTTTTTTGTGAACCAATATAAATTATGTAAATCATATCATTTTTTTATATTTCTTGATATCTAGTAGAGAAATACTTTTCTAGATTTTTTCTAGATTTTCTAGATACTAGAATTTTCTTCAAAATTGTCTTGGTTATTCTTGGCTCTTTACATTTTCCCTTTTTGTTTTATTAAAGTTTAATTTACACACTACAAAATTTACCTCTTTGTCTATAGTTCTGCTACTTTGTTTTGTGTGTACTGGGAATTGAACCAAGGGTTGCTTTACACAGACCTACATGCCAAGCTTTCTATGAATTTTGAGACAGGGTCTAAGTTGCTTAGGGACTCACTAAGTTGCTGAGACTGGCTTCAATTAGTGATCCTCTTGCCTCTACCTCCCAGTTTCTGGAATTACAGGTGTATACCTGGCCATCAGTTCTGCTACTTTTGATGAAAATATAGTCAGGTTATCACAATCCAGATTCAGTAAGAACACAGTCTCCCTGTTGTGCTTAGTGGTAGAGTTTGCCTATCCTGCACAAGAGACTGGGTTCAATGCACCAGCACTGCAAAGAAACAATTCACCTGGGATTCTCTGTAGTTCACCCCTGTCTCTCTACCTCCAGCCCCTGGCATCCAATGGTCTGTCTTCTTTTCCAAAAGCCATGTGAGTGGAATCATGTACTATGAAGACTTTTGAAACTGTAAGTGTTTGATTTTTAAATCAAGACTTGTTCATGTTATTGCTGAGAAGCGTTTTACAGTATGGACATACCATGGTTTGCTTATCCATTCGTCAGCTAAATGACAATTGAATTGTTTCCAGATTGAGGTGATTACAAATAAAGCAACTAAAAACATTTATTTTGAACAATACTTTTATTACAAAATTTGAAAAATATTTAAGAAATGCCTCAGGAGAATGGGAGAAAGGACAGAGGAACAGTGCAGGCGGGAGTGTCCCAGGGGAGCCACCTCTGATGTCTTCTGCAGGTGGGGGAAGAGGAGACTCCTGATGTCCAGGTGGATGCAGAAGTGCTCTGGGCTGGAACCCGTGCAGAGACACCTGAGGTAGTTGGCACATCTTCTCCTGCAGCTGTCCACTTGATTGAGAACCCAAACAAGGTGTCAGGATCCACAGAGAACAGGGTCCTCTGGCTGCCCCCTGGTATTGTGTGGTCAGCTCTCCCGCTTCATTGGAGCCTCACTTCATGAATCTGGCAGGTTTCTGCTCTTACATTGGAGCCACCGCATTGCTGACACGTGGTATGCAACAGCACAGTTGTCGGACACAGGTAGCAATCCCCCTAGTTACCCTCTTCCAGAGCTTTCTGCTGGCGTGGAGTTGCCCAGAGTCAGACTGGGAGGCTAACCCAGGTGTGGGGGTTCTTGCAGGCGGGAAGTGGAAGTGAATAGGCGGCTGGCTGGCCCTCCTGATGTGCTTCTGCCCTAAGCGTTTGGCCTCCTCAGGCAGAGGAAGCTCACAGGGCAAGGAGAAGGTGCGAAGGGCAGGCTCACTGGGGCTCCTTATTGGGAGGACAAGGGAATGGGAAGGATCCAGGGGGCATGGCTGAGGCTTAACCAAGGGAGGCACAGGCTTTCCCTGGAACATGAAGCCCTGCCCCTGGCTTTTCTGGTGCCGGAGCAGAAGGTAGGTAGCCATGGCCGCATTGAACTTTCTCTTGGCCAGGGACATCCAGGTCTTGCGTAGATCATAACCCATATCAAACATTATGGTCAGTATTTCAGGGTCTGGCTGTTTGAGGAGTGCCTCATCATAATGAGGGGGTAAATGCTGCTCACCTTGCATCAGCCATATGTGCTGAAGGATCTGCTTGGCTGTGGGCCGCTTCCTGGGGTCCAGGGTCAGCATTTGGTAAATGAGCTTCCGTGCTGCCAGAGAAACGTGGGGAGGGTCACGGAACCATCCCCGCACGATCTGCCGCATCGTCTCCTTACGGGTGTATCCCATAAATGGGAGCGTCCCTGTCAACATAAAATACAGGGTGACGCCCAGGCTCCAGATGTCCACTGGGGGGCCCTCATACGCTCGCCTCTGGATAATTTCCGGGGCAAGGTGTGAGAGAGTGCCCCAGGGCTCCTTCAGTTTCTGGCCTGGTGTGACCCAGGTGCTGAAGCCAAAATCGATAAGTTTAATGTGACCTTTGGCATCCAGCACGAAGTTCTGTGGCTTCAGGTCTCGGTGCACCATGCCCTTGTCATGGCAGTAGGCTACGGCACATACTACCTCCCGGAACAGTCTGCGTGCTTCTTCCTCCTGCATGCCACCCAGCGGGACTTGGTCCAATAGCTGGCCCCCACCTGCGTGCTCCATCACCAGGTAGATATTTCTTCGGGTCTCAATGACCTGAAATAACTGGATCACGTTGGGATGCTCCAGGCTCTTCATTATATTCAGTTCAGAGAGGAGCTCGTGTCTCTTCCCTTTCTTCTGCAGGACTTTCACTGCCACCTGTGCCCCAGTGAGGCAATGGCGGGCTAGTTTGATCTGGCCAAACCCACCATGCCCAATGTCCCTCAGGACCTCATACTGGTCCCTCAGGACAATAGTCTTGCAGGAGCTAGGCCCCTGCCCCACTCCACTACTCTCACTACTCTGGCTATCCATCCTAAGCAGGAACACCAACTAAGGATGCTAGCTTAAAAAAAAATAACAGACTAAAACAACAAACCCAAATCAAAAACAAAAACAAGACAAAACAACAAACCCAAATCAAAAACAAAAACAAGACAAAACAACAAACCCAAACCAAAGAACCAATATCCAAAGACCACCACCAACAACCGCCAACCACCAACCACCAAACGCACTAACTATCTGGGAGTCCGACAGGTCACCACCAAGAGCTTCCTGTACTTGTGGACAAAAACTCAGCCAAAGCCACTCACTTATATACCTGCACTTTGACACTTGCTCACAATGGCTCATTGTGACATCAGAGCAAGCAGTGGCCCAGGCATGCCTGGCCATAACTCCCAGTGGTCATCTCCCTTTGGAGCCTCTAGAAATGCTTTTATTTTTGGAATAGGAATAAGGAGCTCCAGACTTTTTTTTTCCTTTAGTGGGTAATGGAGACTGATATATACTTGTTTAGAAATTAGTATTTCTACAGAAATTCAATGTACTTTTGATTTTCATTTGAAAAATCTCTAATAACCCTGGCTTTGTAAGATATCTACACTCAAGGTATTCAATTCCTTTTTTTCTTCCAATTTCTAATAACTGCTGTTTAAAGGTTGGTAGTGCTTCAGTCACATGTGATACTGTGATAAGATTCTCTGTTCCCTAAGACACCACAGAGCACAGTATTAACACCTTTGGGGGTTAGATGGGGAAAAGTTTCTCATAATTTCTCCATACAGTCCTACACACAATGCATATTCATTCCAAGGTGACACTAGTAGTTGATGGGGATGGGTAGAGATGCACAAGATCAGCATTTTGTGGTACTGATGGTGAGGGAAACTGATTGGTCTAGAAGCATCAAGCAGCAGTCAATGGGAAGAACTCCAAATTTTATTTTATACCAGCGGGCCCAGAGGAAAACAAAACAAATTCTGAGCCCCTATGCCCAGTTTTTTAACAATATTTATAGGTATCTAGTGTCATAAATTTTCTAGTCTACCTGACATAGAATTGTGCAAGTGGTTTCTAGAGGTAGCATTTTTACAGAAGCAGAGTGTGATATGGGGAAGAACTGGCTCCTCTTACAAGGCCTTTGATAAATCTCTAGTTTTGAGCCCAGAGCCTTCATAGGTTCATTAACACTTCAAAAGGGAGGAGGCCAACTACCAGGAGAAGTTATCTATAATGCAGAAGGCAGGGACCCATGGTCCATCAGGATTCCTGGAGAAAGGCTGGGGGGGTGGGACATTGGTTTATTACCATAACATTTTTATAATTTCATTTCATAAACAGGTCTGGTTTTGTCATCACCCTGGAGTTAGTGGCTCTAGGTTCACATTGGAGGTGGTCCTCTATCTCATGGTAAAGGGATGCCCAGGGACACTGCACAGAGGTACCCCTAGGACATCCATAAAATCAAAGGGATGGAAATTCAAATATTTTACATAGAAAATCTATTAGATAGGAAAGAAGATAATCAGGATATAAGGCACAGTGGATCAGTAGCCTGCCCTGCTCTCCTTATAAGGTCACACGTCTCACTGAAACAACAGCTTGTCCTACTCCCTTATGACCCCATCTTAGGTGATTACATCATAATATTGCTATTTCTGAAAAAAAGGCCTTATTCCTAGGTGCAGGATTAGAACCTATACAACGGCTCTGAGAGGTATAATTAAACCATAACTTGCTCCATTCCTCTTTCTAAGAGCTTTTATCCATAGGTGTGGAATTTTGTCATACATCCACCCATTCAATCATCTGACATCCTGGGCTCATGAATGAAGTGCATATCTTTAGCGGGTACGGTCTTGCCAAGTCCTGATGCCCATGACCCAGTAACCCTTCACTTGTTCCACCTCTTAACAATTCTACCAGCCAACATCAGCACCCTGAGGTCAAAGCTGCCAACACACGAACCCTCTGTGGGGGAAGGAGGGGTCACTATTTCCTTAATAGGCTGTTGATGTCTTCAGAGTCTGTCATAGTTAATATTCCATTTAATACTTGATGTTGAAAATTTGTCTCTTCTTTTCTTCATTGATGTTATTCAAAATTTGTGAATTTTATTAATCATTTCAAGCAAGCGGCTCTTTGTCTCCTTGATTTCTTCCATTGTCTCTAATTAATTTAATTAATCTCTGCTCTGATCTACATTAATTCTTTCTTCTGCTTGATTTGGTTTATTTGCTCCTCAAACACCCTGCCCTCAACACCCAAGATTTCTCAGGTGGTAAAAATGATTATTAAATTGTGCCTACTCCTCATTTCTGATGTGGTTTTAATGCTATTAATTTTCAAGTACTGCTTTAGATGTGTTCTGCAAATTTTTAAATATTTTTCACTAGGTTCAGTGTCTATTTTATTTTCTTGGGAAATTTCTTGACTAATAGATCATTTAGAATTATGCTCTTTTTCCCAAGGTTTTGGAAGTTTTCTTTTATCTTACTGTTTTCTAGTTTGAGCTTTTCGTGGTGAAGGAACACACTGAGTATAATTTCAATTTGGCAACTTTGCTTCATGGTGTGGGTAATGGTTTATGTTGACTTTTTTTTCTTCAATGGGTTATAGAGACTGATATTTACTTGTTTAAAATTAAAATTTGTACAATAGTTCAATGGACTTGTCATTGGGAGTCTAATTTTTTAAAATAAATTTGGGCTTTGGAAGGCTTCATCATATCTACACTTGAGGTATTCAATTCGTTTTTATTCCTAATAATTGGTGTCAAAAAGATGGGAGCATCTCACTCATATCGCAGTACTATACCAAAATGCTCTGTTGCCTAAGACATTGTAGAGCACATTCTTAATACCAATGGTGTTGAGACAAAGGAAGGATTTTATCTTAATTTCCCCATATTGTCCTCGTGTGATTTCTCATTATAAGTTCGTTTCAGAGGTCTCAGTTTTTGGTCAGCTGGCTCCATTCCTTGGGGATTGAGGGTGAAGCAGGACATCATGGTGGAAGAGTGTGGCAGAGGGAAGTTTTCACATGATGATCAGTAAGCAGAGCCATAAGGATCTTCAAGCATGTGTTTAAGAACTCTTACCCAAACTCTGAGGTCACAATGCAACAAAGATTTGCTCTATTTCTTGTAATATTTGTATAATTTTACATTTTAGCTCATAAACCCATTTAGAGATAATTCTTGAATAAGGTTTAGTGTGCAGATCAAGGATTTTAATGCTTGGGAATTTTTTAATTTTTTGTAGCATATCGATATTCAGTTGTTCTTACACTCTTTTTTGGAAAGGCTATCTTCTCTTCCTTGAATTATCTTTACACCTCTAGCAAGAAGCAATTAACATCACACATGTAGGTCTATTTCTGGGCTCCATTGCAGTACATGTGTGTGCTTTTCTCTAGTACTATGCATCAGTTTTCTAGGATTCTGTAACCCAATAGGATGAGTCTTTCAATTGTGTTCTCCCCTTCCAAAATTGTTTTATCTATTTTTGTTCTTTTATGTTTCTAAAAGGAAAAAATGCTTGTTAATTACTACTATGAAAAATTTTTATCTTCTCTGGGAATATTGATTGGAATTTTGTTGAATTCATATATCAATGTGCAAAAAATTGAGATACTTAAAAATATCAAGCCTTCCAATCCATAACCCTTTTACATATCATTCTATTATTTATTTAGTTCCTCAATGTTTTGTACAATATATTCAGATTTTGCACATATTTAGTTAAGTTAGTGGAGTTTTTAGTGATATTATAAACAATTTCTTTTTTGGGGGGAGGGTGGACATGGAGAATTGAACCCAGTAGTGTTCTAATACCGAGCTACATCTGAGCCATTTTTATTCTTTATTTTGAGACAAGGTGCTTCTGTGTTGTCAAGTCTGGCCTTGAACTTGTTATCCTCCCTCCTGAGTTGCTGGGATTACAGGTATGCACCACTAGGCCTTTATTTAAAATAATACTTCACAAAGGTTAATTTCAGCTTTAATTTATTTTTATGTAAATGTTCTTGTAGCCTATGAACTTGCATGTGTACTTTCTTCCTCAGCTTCCCCAGTCACTGGATTACCGAAATGTACTCCCATGCCTGGCTTTTGTGTTTATTAGAAGGGATTTAACTACAAGTTGAACTGTTTGAAGAAAATACATAGAACCAATCTTATTATCTCATTATTCTTGAATATATTTTGGCAGTTTGTGTCTTATAGGTGATTTGTTCCTTTGTCTAACTTGCTGAATTTATGGTCATATACTAATTCATAAGGTCCCTTATCACCCTTCATGGCCACTCTTTCATTACTAATAATTTCATTGTTTTTTGCAGTGCTGAGGATTGAACTCAGGACCTTGAGCATGGTAAGTACATATTCTACCTCTGAGCTATGTCTCCAGCTCATTCCTGATATTTTTTTTAAATTTTTTTTAAAATTTTTATTATTAGTTGTTCAAAACATTACAAAGCTCTTGACATATCATATTTCATACATTTGATTCAAGTGGGTTATGAACTCCCATTTTTACCCCATATACAGATTGCAGAATCGCATCGGTTACACATCCACTTTTTTACATACTGCCATACTAGTGTCTTTTGTATTCTGCTGCCTTTCCTATCCTCTACTATCCCCCCTCCCCTCCCCTCCCGTCCCCTCCCATCTTCTCTATCTACACCATCTACTGTAACTCATTTCTGTCTCTTGTTTTTTTCCCTTTCCCCTCACTTCCTCTTATATGTAATTTTGTATAACAATGAGGCTTTCCTTCCATTTCCATGCAATTTCCCTTCTCTCTCCCCTTCCCTCCCACCTCTCATCCCTGTTTAATGTTAATCTTCTTCTCATGCTCTTCCTCCCTGCTCTTTTCTTAGTTGTTCTCCTTATATCAAAGAAGACATTTGGCATTTGTTTTTTAGGGATTGGCTAGGTTCACTTAGCATAATCTGCTCTAATTCCATCCATTTCCCTGCAAATTCCACGATTTTGTCATTTTTTAGTGCAGAGTAATACTCCATTGTGTATAAATGTCACATTTTTTAGTCGATTCATCTATTGAAGGGCATCTAGGTTGGTTCCACAGTCTAGCTATTGTGAATTGTGCTGCTATGAACATCGATGTAGCAGTATCCCTATAGTACGTTCTTTTAAGGTCTTTAGGGAATAGTCCAAGAAGGGGAATAGCTGGGTCAAATGGTGGTTTCATTCCCAGCTTTCCAAGGAATCTTCATACTGCTTTCCAAATTGGCCGCACCAATTTGCAGTCCCACCAGCAATGTACAAGTGTACCCTTTTCCCCACATCCTCGCCATCACTTGTTATTGTTTGACTTCATAATGGCTTCCAATCTTACTGGAGTGAGATGGTATCTTAGGGTGGTTTTGATTTGCATTTCTCTGACTGCTAGAGATGGTGAGCATTTTTTCATGTACTTGTTGATAGATTGTATGTCCTCCTCTGAGCAGTGTCTGTTCAGGTCCATGGCCCTTTTGTTGATTGGATTATTTGTTTTCTTATTGTCTAATTTTTTGAGTTCTTTGTATATTCTGGATACTAGGGCTCTATCTGAAGTGTGAGGAGTAAAAATTTGTTCCCAGGATGTAGGCTCTCTATTTACCTCTCTTATTGTTTCTCTTGTTGAGAAAAAACTTTTTAGTTTGAGTAAGTCCCATTTGTTGATTCTTGTTGTTAACTCTTGTGCTATGGGTGTCCTATTAAGGAATTTGGAGCCCGACCCCACAATATATAGATCGGAGCCAACTTTTTCTTCTATCAGATTCAGAGTCTCTGATTTGATATCAAGCTCCTTGATCCATTTTGAGTTAACTTTTGTGCATGGTGAGAGAAAGGGATTCAGTTTCATTTTGTTGCATAGGGATTTCCAGTTTTCCCAGCACCATTTGTTGAAGGTGCTATCCTTCCTCCATTGCATGCTTTTAGCCCCTTAATCAAATATAAGGTAGTTGTAATTTTGTGGATTGGTCTCTGTGTCCTCTATTCTGTACCATTGGTCCACCCGCCTGTTTTGGTACCAGTACCATGCTGTTTTTGTTACTATTGCTCTGTAGTATAGTTTGAAATCTGGTATCGCTTTACTGCCGGATTCACACTCCTGCTTAGAATTGCTTTTGCTGTTCTGGGTCTTTTATTTTTCCATATGAATTTCATGATTGCTTTATCTATTTCTACAAGAAATGCCATTGGGATTTTGATTGGCATTGCATTAAACCTATAGAGAACTTTTGGTAATATCGCCATTTTGATGATGTTAGTTCTGCTTATCCATGAACAGGGTATATTTTTCCATCTTCTAAGATCTTCTTCTATTTCTCTCTTTAGGGTTCTGTAGTTTTCATTGTATAAATCTTTCACCTCTTTTGTTAGGTTGATTCCCAAGTATTTTTTTTTTTTGAGGATATTGTGAATGGGGTAGTTGTCCTCATTTCCATTTCAGAAGATTTGTCACTGATATACAGGAATGCCTTTCATTTATGCATGTTGATTTTATATCCTGCCACTTTGCTGAATTCATTTATTAGCTCTAGTAGTTTCTTTGTAGACCCTTTTGGGTCTCTTAGATATATTACCATATCATCCGCAAATAGTGATAATTTAAGTTCTTCTTTTCCAATTTTTATGCCTTTAATTTCTTTTGTCTAATTGCTCTGGCCAATGTTTCTTTTTTTTTTTTTGTAATCACCTTTATTCACTGAAAGAACACTATTAACAAGACAGTTTAAAAGAAACACCTTGTAAATGGGTCTATCGATTATCACATCTTATATAACCTCAATTCTACAAATTCTTTTTAATTACACATGAGTAGGTCACAGAGATACTACTTTTCACAACACAGAGTATAACTAGCATTCTAGAAATGATCTTTTAAGCAAGTATCTTTATATTTTTCAATGTTTTTCTGAATAGAAAAAAATTCATTCATGAAATTGACATTGTTAGCAAGGTAATATAGAGTAACATTTTTAGAAGCACCTTTAAAATATGTGTACAAATATACTATTGCATATATAACCTCCATTCATGGAAAAACACTGTTCATAACACAGATGTGAAACTAGTATTCTAAGAAAAATATTTTTAACATTTACTTTTTTGGTGTTTTACATCATAATGAGATTCATTATGCCATGTTCATACATGAACATAATGTAATTTGCTCAATCTCTTACCCCAGCACCTTTCATTTCCTTCTCCTCCTCCCTCCACCTATCCATTTGCTCTACACTACTGATCTACCTTCTATAATTATTATTATTAAATTGATTAGTGCTTATCTTTCTATGTATAAGCAGGATTTATTGTAGTTTTTGTTTCCTTCCCTGTGCAGAAGCCTTTAAATTTGATGTCATTCCACTTACTGTCTTTTGGTTTTATTTCTTAAGCTTTAAGAGTCTTATTAAGGAAGGAAGTGCCTGGGCCCTCAATATTGGATGTTGTCTGGCCAATGTTTCGAGAACTATGTTGAACAGAAGTGGTGAGAGAGGGCATCCCTGTCTTGTTCCAGATTTTAGAGGGAGTGCCTTCAATTTTTCTCCATTCAGAATGATGCTAGCCTGAGGCTTAGCAAAGATAGCTTTTACAATACTGAGGTATGTTCCTGTTATCCCTAGTTTTTCTAGTGTTTTGAACATAAAGGGATGCTGTACTTTGTCAAATGCTTTTTCCGCATCTATAGAGATGATCATATGGTTCTTATCTTTAAGTCTATTGATGTGGTGAATAACATTTATTGATTTCTGTATATTGAACCAGCCTTGCATCTCAGGGATGAATCCTACTTGATCATGATGCACGATCTTTTTTATATGTCTCTGTATCCGATTTGCCAGAATTTTACTGAGGATTTTTGCATCTATGTTCTTTAGAGATATTGGTCTGTAGTTTTCTTTCTTTGAAGTGTCTTTGTCTGGTTTAGGAATCAGGGTGATGTTGCCTGGTAGAATGAATTTGGAAGTTCTCCCTCTTTTTCTATTTCCTGAAATAGCTTGAAAAGTATTGGTATTGGTTCTTCTTAAAGGTTTTGTAAAACTCTGCTGTATACCCATCCGGTCCTGGGCTTTTCTTAGTTGGTAGTCTTTTTATGGCTTCTTCTAATTCCTCAATTGATATTGGTCTGTTTAGGTTGTGTATATCCTCCTGATTCAATCTGGGAAGATCATATGACTTAAGAAATTTATCGATGCCTTCACTATCTTCTATTTTATTGGAGTATAAGGATTCAAAATAATTTCTTATTATTCCTGATATTTGTAATTTGTGTCTTTCTTGTTTCCTTTCTTTTTTATTGGTTGTTCACAACATTACAAAGCTCTTGACATATCATATTTCATACATTAGATTGAAGTGGGTTATGAACTCCCAATTTTTACCCCAAATGCAGATTGCAGAATCACGTCGGTTACACATCCACAATTTTACATAATGCCCTATTAGTAACTGTTGTATTCTGCTACCTTTCCTATCTTGTTTCCTTTCTTTGTCAATTTTTTTTCATTTTTTCAATTAATTGATTTTGCTTTTGTTGATTTTTTTTCTTTTTGCTCTAATTCTTTCATTCTGGGTTTCATTGATTTCTGCTTTTATCTTCTTTTCCCTTCCTTATGTTGCTTTTGGTTTATTTTATTTTATTTTTTTGTAGTGCTGGTCTAATGACGCTGAATTTTTTTGTTTTGTTTTCATATATCTTGTCTTTATCTCTTCTTTTTTGTTCATTTGTTTTTGTTTTTAAATAAAATTCACAAAATAAAATGTAGTGGCATTTAGTACACTTGCAATTTTGTAGGATCATCATCTCTCTCTAGTTCCAACATATTTTAATCACCCTTACAGAAAGCGTTATAACCATTAAGAAGTCACCTTCCATTTCTTCTCCACATAACCCATGCAAAGCTCTAGTCCAACATCTGTCTCTATGGATTTATATTTTTATGGTGTTCCATATGAATGGGATCATAGCTTCTTTCACAAAGCATATAGTTTTCAAAGTTCATTCATATTGTAGTAGGTGTGAGTACTTTAATCATTTTTATGCTTAAATAATATTCTATTGTATAGGTATGCCACATTTTGTTTATTCATTTTCAACTGTTTTTACCTCTTTCCTACTTTATAAAGTGCTTGTTATGGTTTGGATATGAGGTGTTCACCCAAAAGCTCATGTGTTGGACAATGCAGTCATGTTCAGAGGTGAAATAATTAGATTATGAGAGCAACACCTCCATAGATACAATAATCCATTTGATGGATTAATAATTAAATGGATTATTGGGTAGTAACTGTAGGCACATGGGGCATGGCTGGAGGAGGTCACCTGGGGCATGCCCTTGGGAATTATATTTGTCCCCAGCTCATTGTCTCCCTCTGCTTCCTGGCTCCTGTGAGCTGAAAAGCTCTCTTCCACCACACACATTCTGCCATGATGTTTGGTCTCATCTTGGGCCCAAAGCAATGGAATTGGCCAACTATAGACTAAGACCTCTGAAACCGTAAGCTCAAAATAAACCTTTTCTCCTTCATTTTATTCTTGTCAGGTTTGTGGTTATAGGAATGAAAAACTGACTAGCAATGCTGAATTGAACATTCATCTGCAAACATTTGTTTGATTCCCTTTCAGTTTCTCCTAAGAGCAGAATTGCTGGTTCATCTGGTAAAACCAAGTTTAACTCTTTGAGAAACCATCCAACCAATTACCATAGCAGCTGTGCCATTTTACATTTCTACCAGCAAAATACAAATGTTCCAGCATTTTTCCATATCCTCTCCAATACTTGTTATTTTCTGATTTTTTTAAAAAAATTTATAACAAAGTAGTAAATGTGATGTTATCTCTCAGTGTGGTTTTGGTTTGCAATTCCCTAGTGACTAATGATGTTTAGTATCTTTCCATGTAATGTTGATCATTTCTATGTCTTTTATGGAAAAATAACTATTCAAATTTTTGTCCATTCTTAAATTAAATTCTTTGTCTTTTTGTTCTTGAGTTGCATAACATGCTATCAGTTTCATTCCTTTCAACATGTTTATATAGAGAGATATAATATAGAAGTATGTAGAGATATAGACAGACACCGATATAGATGCACATATCCTGTGTTATATTTTCATTCTCTCAATGGTGTCCTTAGATTCAATTTTGATAAAATCTAATTTATTCCTTTTTTTCCTTTCCTTACATGTACTTTGATGATACAGCTAAGAAATCATCTACTAGTTCAAGATCTTGAATATTATCTATGATTTATTCTAAGAGTTTTAGTTTTACCTTTTATATTCATTCCTTTGATTCATTTTTGAGTTAATTTTTGTATATTGTGAAAAGTAAGGTCCAACTTCATTCTTTTGCATTTAGATACCCAGTGCGCTTAGTACCATTTATTGAAACAAACATTATTTTATCATTAAATGAGGAAAAGTTTGTTTCAAGGCTCATGGTTTCAGAAGTCTTAGTCCATGGAAGGCTAGCCCCATTCCTTGGGGCTTGAGGTGAGGCAGAACATCATGGATGAAGAGTGTAGCATATGAAGCAGTTCACTGGGTGATCAGCAAGCAGAGAGAGATAATTTTCCCTACCAGATACAAAATATATACCCCAAAATCATGCCCCCAATGTCCCACCTCCTCCAGCCACACCCTATCAGCCTTCAGTTATAAGTCATTTAGTTCATATCAGGGAATTAAATCACTGATTAAGTTTAGACACTCACAACTCCATGATTTTTTCTCTGAACCTTCTTGCATTGTCTTAAACGTGAGCTTTGGGGGGATATTACATCTAAACTATAACATTCCACTCCTGGCCCTCAAAAACTCACAACCTTCTCAACAACGCAAAATATACTTTGTCATTTCCCAGAGTGCTCACAGTCTCAACAGTTCCAATATTTCTCAAAGTTCAAGTCCAATGTCTTCTCTGAAGCTCAAGGCAATCTCTCATTGTGAGCTTCTGTAAAGTTAAAGCAATTTAAACATATTCAATATATAAAGATACAGAATAAACATTTCCATTCACAAAATTAGGGGCATGGAAAGAATGCATAGGACCAAAGCAAGACCAAAATCCAGCTGTACAAACAAATCTTGTAGCTCTATGTCTCCCATCTGGGGTACTTGCTTGTCTCTGGTCAATTTCTGAAGTTTTCCTAGGACAATGTCCCATGTTACTGGCATTCTTTTAATCTCTGTTGGTGGGGGTCTCCACTGCAGCTCTAGCTTCCTCCTCAAATTTCCATACCTTGCCTTCTTAGGGAGAGCCCTCAGGGACTCAAGTTCTGCAGCACTTTTGTTGGCTTCCAAGGCCTTCCTTGTAATCCTGGTGGAAGCCTTCATGACCCCTTAACCCCAACATCATGCATTCCTGTAGAACCAGCACCAGATGGTTGATGCCAGGGTCTGCCACCATCTTGAGCAGTTTCCAAATCTCCACAGACCCTAGGTGAAGTGGTCTCTGAGTGCCTATACAGCTGAGCATGTTGAACAACCTTCCTAGGCCCCCTTGTGCAAGAAGGGTGCCTCACTGGTCTCTTCTTAAGAGAATTTTCACCTTTACTTCCTTGAACTTGAGATGGGTGTGGTCTTGCCAGCTCCTGAGTTGCCCTCAAGCCATTTTTATTATTGTCTCTGGGCAAAGTCTTTAGTATTTCTTCAGTGGTGGTAATGTTTTTAACAACTACAACTTCCTTAGACCCAGTTTTAGTCCCAACTTTCAAGTTCACTTTTTCCAAATCTTTCTGCTCTGCTTTTTGCTCCTGATCATCACAATAAAGTTGGCTAAAAGCCACCAGCAATATATATCCATGCCACTGCCTAAATGCTATGTTGCCTAGAAATTTCTTCTACCAGATTAAGAAGACCATTGCTTTTAAAATTAGCCTCACAGAAAGTCTCAGGACATGGACAAAATGCAGGCAATTTCTCAAACAAAACATAACATGAATTGTCTCTACTGCAAATTCCAATGGAGTCCTCCTTTTTTTGAATCCTCTTGAGCCCTGTCTTCACTGACCATGGTCCTATTGCCATTCTGGTCTTCTGAGCTACCACCAGAATTGGCCATTAATCTCTATTTACAACAGTCTAAAGTATTTCCAGATTGTATTGCTAAACATCTCAAAATTTCTCCCACCAATTCCAAAAACTCAAAAATCTTTGAATCACATGATAAGTTCCATTGCATCAATGACCGTACTCTTCAGTAACAATTTCTGTTGTAGTCAGTTTTTTTGCTGCTATTACTAAATGACCTGGCCAGCACAAATGTAGAGGAGGAAAAGTTTATTTGAGGGTTCAGAGTTTCAGAGGTCTTGGTCCATGGGAGGTTGGTTCCATTCCTTGAGACTTGAGGTGAGGCAGAAAGTCATGGCAGAAGGGTGTGGCAGAGGGAAGGAGCTCACATGTTGATCATAAAAGAGGGAGATACTCCATTCACCAGATACAAATATACATCCAAAGCCACACCCCAATTCCCACCTCCAACAACCACACCCTGCCACTTCAATTACAATTTAGTTAAACCCTATCAGGGGATTAAATCACTGATTGGATTAAGACTCTCACAACCCACTTGTTTTTCTGGAATTTTCATGACTTTTGAAGAGTACTGGCTATTTATTTTGGGCAGTGTCCCATCATTTGGATTTTCTGATGAATTCTCATATTAGATTGCGTTTATCCATTTTGGGGAAGAATGTCACAAAACCAACACACTCTATTAGCAAATCACATGGGGAGGAGGATACGTTATACTGATAACATTTTACTGGTGATGTTCACTTTGATTACCTGGGTAAGATGGTGTTTTCTAAGTTTCTGCATTGCCAAGTTATTCTACCCTTTGTAATTAATACACCATGTGGCAGAAGATATTTTGAAATTATGCAAAATAATCTGATTTCAAATATTTGTAACCTTTTAAAGAAACACAGATTAAAACCACCCAGAAACTTTCCTCAAGATCACTAACTTGCAACCTTTGGGCAGTAAGAATGGTGATAGCCAAGCCCATGTAAACAAGCTGATATGCAGTGGCCAACACCAAGTCACCCAAACACTGTCCAGTAGTGAGGCTGATAATATCCAAAGCCCTTGACAAATTTTCTTGGGGAAAAGGTGGGCTATCTTTCAGTTGCAGGTCGTCTATTTCCTATCTTTGAAAGATTTGGTTTAAAATAGCTGTGTTCCAGGAGCCAGTGAGCAGCCCTGCTGAGAAGAGTTGGCAACATTATTGCATTGTTTGAAACCATTTGTGCACCCTTGAACTTTAGTCAATACTTGGGGTTGTCATTCCTCTTTAGGGTTATGAGCATTTGATACCATGAGTCATACAAGATGCTTGTTCCCAGCACCAACATAACAGGCCAAGGCCCATTATGACTTCCAGGAATGGGTAGTGGGAGGGCTAAAGGGGGAGAGCAGAATAATTTTAGACCTTGGCATAATTGTAGGGCAAGAGTGAAGAGTTAAATGACCAACATAAGGTTTTGATTTTCTGTTTCTGTTTTTTTCTTTCATTTGTGAGGGGGCTTCTTCCCTATTATTAAATATAATGAAGCATAATCCTCAAATAAATACCTTTCTGTTAATATAGGAGGTATTTGGTGACCTCGGGAAATAAAAGTACATCTTGATAAATCATTCAAGAGTCAAATGATAGGCTTCACAATGGATACCTTAGATTTTTTTTTCTTTGTAATTATTCTTTAAAATGTAGGAAATTTATCAATCACAAATCAAGCCCCTAATTTTTATTTTTAAGCACGAATCATGTTTGTCAAAGCTTATTGATTGTTAACTAATAGAGACTTCAGGTTTCCCAACGAGGAAATCCACATGCCATAGATAAGGGGAAGGAGGAGAGCAGAACAGAGGTAATCATGTTTTCTTTTCAGGTGACCTGAAAAGAAGGGGTTCAGTGATAGAAACTGCGAAGATTTCGTCTTGGCTTTCAATGGGTCTCACTATTTCACTTCACATCATAGATCACACATAAGGTATTTATGATTTTAAAAATTCCTTTTATTAAGAAAATGATTTAAAAATGTTTGCTTTTAATCTAATTTTAATTTCTTGGCAACAAAAATAATAGTGTCATTCTGGATGTGATTCAACTGTCTGATGGACACTAAATCAAAGTTTGTTTGATTTTATTCCTTTTGTTGGCTGAGTTGATAAGTTAATTCCACATGATCAGCATGGAGGCATCACTAGCATTACCCCACATTTGGAAGGCATGTTCTTGGCAGGGAAAGAAGGGCATCTCCATGGAGTCTCTTGCCATGTTCTTGTGTTCCTTCTTTCTGAGATCTCCCTCATTTCAGTGTATCTAACTACATATACATTTTAATTTCAGTCCCTATAGCCTTAAAAACTTGCATTTAGATTGATGGATGATTAAACCTTGGGCTTGAAACTTTGAGGGTTTTTTTTTTTTTTTTTGTACTAACATTCATTCAGTTTGTTTAGGTTCCTCAATCCAGAACCTGTTCAAGTTCATGATTTGGTATCAACACATAATCCCTGACCAACAAGAGAACTTTTCATTTTTCATGGGATGATCCCTGCCCCCCCCCCCAAACTCTATCCCTTCCTCACCTCAGTTTAGACACACACACACACAAATACATTTTTTTTTGCTGAAATATTTCAGTCCAAACTCTAAAATGCCAATTGATGAGGTTGTTTTTATTCATAAGATAAATACCATAGAACTAATTTCTAGGATGATTTTTAGGTCCGAGAACTTCTAAATTGAGAGATTTTTAAAATAGCATATTTCAAGAGTTTATTCTAGTGGTATTGTCTTTATTTCAGACGATGTTGTCTTATGTACTCAATATAAATTATTTTTTTCAAGTAGTAATCTCATAGTGGCAAGACTTGCCTCAAGCAACTCATGCCTTACTTACCTTTACTGACTTGCTTTTCTTCTTTTAATCTTATTGTAAATCATATTATCAGAAAGTATACATTGTACAGAGGATGCTTTTGGAATTCAGAAACTATTTAGAAATAACTTTAAAATATGAATCTCTTAGGTCACAACATATCTGTTCTCATTCATACCTGGGCTCAGCCACATAGACTCATCCTTTAGTTCCTAAATATTCTGCATATTTTCTTTCACTTCTAAACTTCCACATAACCCAAGAACTAGCAGAATCAGTGCAAAGCAGAGCCCAAAACAGGTAAAAGTCCTTTAAATATTTCTTTTTTACAATGAACCAGCTACGCTTAAAAAATAAACTATGAAACCATTGATATTATGTGTTAAGAATAATTTGGGGAAAGAAGTTAAAAAATGGAGACATTCTGAATGTTTGAGAGAATCATACCAACTACATCCAAATATTGGGAAATCTTTGAGGCCTCACTCAGAGATTTCTCTCTTTGGTAAGTGGACATTTGGTGACCTGGACATTTGATCCAAAGCAGTTGCTAGGGGACTTTTAATCACCATTTCACAGGCTTCAGCACATGCTGTTCATGGTCTTGCTTCTTCCTTCCAGGGACTGAGCAGGGGACATTTATTCTACATTTATTCTGTTGTCTTACTTGGGGGCCCTGCTCTCCTGGTTTCTGGTGTCCTTTGCAGGACTACTTTTTCTTCCATTTTGCATTTGTCAGACCAAGCCGTTTCAATCAGCTCCAACTTAAAAAATAAATAAATAAATTTCACTTCTCTCTTCCTTTTGATTCTCTCACTCCACCAATATTTCGTCTTCTTTCTAAAGTTATGTGTCAGGATGTCTTAGAGGATATCTAATGAGCCATTCTAGTCTCACTGATGTTTCCTGGTTTCTTCATCTGCATATAGTTCTAAACAGTTCCTTGATGGCTCAGATGTAGATATCAGTGTACAGGCCTTTAGATGAATGATATGGACTGATCTTTCAATATCAATTAAACAATGAATGTTTTAAAAAAACTCACTATACTGATCACACTTTGGTTCAATTCATTTTTTAAGGGCTATTTTCCTAGCAATAGTGTAAGTTCCATGAAGTCAGAATGCTACTGTTTTATTTTGGTTTCATGTACTTTCCTATCCCCTGGCATCTAGTAAAATGCCTCAACATAATAAGAACTCATTGCATTTTTGCTGTTCCTGAGAGTAAGTGATGCTAAAATTCAAATAATAGCCAACAATAATGAATATTTATTGAGCCTTCTATGTATAACACAAATAATCCCCAAACCCCTCAAAGCTGAAGGCATTAATCTAAATGGGCCCAGATTGACAGCTCTCCCAGGTGACTGACAGAAGCAAATTCAAAGCCTTTGAGAGATAATAATTTAAAACCCAGGTTTCAAAGAGTTCTTCCAGTTTATGTTTCAAAAGTACATGATATCACCATTAAAAAAATCACATAGTCACAAGGAAACAAACTTTTAAGAGTGAGTCATGAAAATAATAAGGTACAGAATTGAATTTACAGATATTAGAGATAAAAACTACAGATTGTACAGGATGCTTACTATGTATAAATGAATAAAGAAAGAAATTAAAAGTATAATGAAGGATGAATAGAATATAAAATTTGGATGCTTTTATTTAAAATAAACTAGATAAAACTTCTAAAATGAAAAGGTAAATAATTTAGACACCCTTTGGAATGGCTAAATGGCAGATTTGACATGAATAAAGATAGTCAAGTAGAGTAGATTTCCTTGAAAAAAAGAATCCAGAATATAGTGCATAAAGAAAAAAGAAAAAAATGAAGAACCTGAGAAACTTGAAGGACAGAGAAAGATGACTCAGTACACATCTAATCAATGTTCTTAAAGGAAAAAGTAAAGGATATGACAACTCACTTAAAAATAGCAGGAAACATTTCCAGAATTAAAGAAAGACACCAACCCACAGATAAAGAAAGTTGATTGAGTCTTAAGCAAAAAGAAAGCACCATAGATAACACCTAAGAGCAAGGACTTGGGAGGCACATAGCCTGTGTTCATTTACTGGCTTAGACCCTTAACTGGATGACATCAGGCAAAACAGTGAACCTCTGGTGCCTCAGATAATTCATTTGTAAAACAGGAATGACAATAACAGTAATTACCTTAGACTCCTAGTGTTGCTATATGAATTGAACAAGTTAATCTTCTTTAAGCTCAAAGAACAGAGTCTAGTACATGGCAAAATGAAAGATGTTATTTAAGTACAATTTAAAAGTATAATATAATAACAGCTGAATTCTCATCAGCAGCAATGGAATATAACAGAATGATACATTCAGATTTTATAAAAAGTAACTATTTAATAGAATTGTGCACCAGAAAAACATTTTCGTCTAAGCATCAAATTAAAGATATTTACAAAAAAAAACCCCAAAATAAATAGACAATCTGACAGTCCAAAAAGTCCTTTCTAAAAGTGCTTCTAAAATATGTACTTGGAAAATAATAAAAGTGATCCCAAAGAAAAGTGCATCTCATTCTGAGATGCAGAATGTAACAAAGAACAAAGAAAATGGTTCACCCATGGGTAGATCTAAACAAATGTTGATCGTTTACAAGAATGAAAATAATTTCTTAATCAAGATGGAATAAAACACTAGATAACAATGGCAGAATTGCTAGTGAGATAATATGAGTTTGAACATTCTGAGAGCTTTCTGCTTTTTGGGAGGAGTGTAAAATACTGCCTAAGTTTAGAATATGCAAGGTAAGTTTGCAAATTGAATATACAAGATAAAATTTCTGGAGCAACATAATAGTGAATTACTAAGAATAGAAATACAGTGTGTAACAGGAAGTGACAAAAAAGTACCTGGCTGCTTAGAATAAAAGTGACCCTCTGCAAGACTGGAATGAAGCCTGCCTCTGTAGGCCATCATCACAGAGCACAGGACACTGCCTGCCCTTCAAGTAAGGCCATATCTCCTGGGACTCTGGACTTCTATCATCAGGAGTCACCGGCAAGAACTGACCTGCTCCTGACCCTCAAGACATTTTACACCTTCTGTAGCAGTCACAGCCTTGCTGTCTCCAGATCACTAGGAATAATGGCATTTAGCTTTTCATCTCTTGCCACAAGAACCAAGAATTTGAAGGTCATACCCCATCCACCAGATTCCCCGTTATTTTGTGCATTCCCTTTTCTGATTGCTTCTCATTTTCTGAAACTCTATGTGAATATTCTCTTCACATTCTTGTTTACTTAAAGCATGGCTATTCCTTGGTGACATAGCTTCCCCTTGTTTCCTCTCTAAGAGTGGCTATGTTCTCTGACCACACTTCTCATATCACTGGGCCTGGAGGTCTAGTAACTGTTTTCCGATGTAATTGATGAGAATTCCAGACCATTCTTTCTTCCTCATGCACAAACCACTCTTTGGGTCATCAGATTAAACCATCTGCTACTGAACTAAGTGCTGTTGCCCACTGTTCCTGCCCCATGAACATATCATTGAAGAGTTTAGCTCCTGGTTTACTGTCTGTAAGTTTCCTTAAGAGTCAAATCCAAATCTCAGAACCTGAATAAAACCAAATATTACCCCAATATAACCCAGAATTACTTTTGAGATGGTGAGGAGGAAGTAGGTCTGGCTCCATTCAAGGATTCAGACTGATAGAGGCCCTGCCATCTTCACCACATGACTTCCAAGGTTAATCCTGGAGGGCATTGTCCACCCAGAAGATGGAAAAAGAGAAAGTACAAGACCATGGAAACATATTTTTTTCCTGAGGCAGGCAAGGGGCTTCTGAGAGGAAGGAACCAAGTTTGTGTGTAGTTGGCCTAGTGTGTTCTTCTGGTACGAGCTCTCTCTTCTGTTCTTCCTCTCACACACTCATGCGTCCTAGGAGATAACCCAAAGTGCTACCCATTCACTGCTGCAACTCAAAGGTCAGATCACCAGGTGCTATGCTGCAATATTCCTCAGGTCTAAATGTGACTCCTGAGACCTATCCTAGAGACAGGTGTATGGCCTGTACCCATTCAGCCCTCCCACACCACACACACTCACACACTCAACAATAGTGAAGAACAGAAACAAGATAACCATTATTCAGATATCCACTTTGAAAGTGGAAATTCATGGCAATAATGAAAGCCCCATCACCAAAACCTCTGCCTTCTGCCACAGATGAGTGGAATTCCTGATTACACCTGATTCTGCTTTCTAGAAGGATGGGTTTCATTCATAGTCCTTGTGACTACGAAGTTCAGCTTCCTGGGAGGCTTATCCTAATATCTTCCAGGGCCACCAATCAAGTCATTTTGGAGGAATATGACTTCTGGGGCTGTGGAACTTTGAAACTTAAAAGAAGAAAAAAAAATTTTTAAAGTCTTTTAGCTGAGGTTTGTTGTACTTTGACAAAACTTTTCCCTTAAAAATTTAATAGACCATGGGGCTGGGGATGTGGCTCAAGCCGTAGCGCGCTCGCCTGGCATGCGTGCGGCCCGGGTTCGATCCTCAGCACCACATACCAACAAAGATGTTGTGTCCGCCGAGAACTAAAAAAATAAATATTAAAAATTCTCTTCTCTCTCTCTCTCCTCTCTCACTCTCTCTTTAAAAAAAAAAAAATTTAATAGACCATGGATGGATGTAATTTCATTATTTGGTTGTCAGTAAACATTCCCAAAACCTGCACTCAAGCCTTCTTGTTCCAAGGTCTGTCTCAACAGAAAGGCACCTAACATAAAACCATTGGATTTAGGGAGAGGGCCACACCTTTAATCTGATCATTGCCAGAAAGCAAGTCTTAATGGGGCTCTGTCATTCAAAGGCTTTTCATTCTTATTTCATTCTTAGTTGGAATTGGTAGTAGAGAGCTTTTCAGGCATTTTGAGGCCTCAAATTTCTCTATTCTCCCAATTCCTTTTTATCACTGCTTCTAAAGGGCAATTCTTGCCTGAACTTATCTCTTACTTCTGAAATATTTGTTAAATATATATATATATATATATATATATATATTTATAATATTTATATATATATATATATATATATATTTAACACAAACTTCTAACATTTTTCTGACCTTCTCCCCTGCAGCCAAAGCAGAAGTCAGTCCTCCCAGTGTTGTGTCACTGTCTGACAAGCCACAGCCAACATACATCTTCACTTGGCCATTATGATCTTGACCCGCTTCTGCTCCTCTCCCCCAACTCAGGGCACTGGAGCCACACTGCCTGCCCTGTGCTTTTTGGTACTGCATGAGTCCTCCTCTTATAGTAACTTTGAGTTTTCTACTATCTCTCTGGGTCAAAGATATCTGAAATTTTGTTAAAGATTGTCAAATTTTCCTACTTAAGGATATTACCATTTAAATTCTCACCAGCAATGTACACTTTTATTTTGTCAGGTTGATAAGTAAAAAATGGTAACCTCATAGTTGTACATTTCTCTTAATATGAATGAGATTTCAGATCTTTCATGTGCTTAAGGATCCTTTTGTGTGTGTAAACTCTATTCTTCATAGTTTTATCAGGTTTTTAAAATTTTTCTTAATTTCTAGCAAGAGGCTGTTTACATATTAGGAAAATTATTTTTATAATAGATGTGGCAAATTTTCCCCAAGTCGATTGATCTTACAATTTTCTTTACACTTTTTCCTTCTCTCCATATATTTAACTTTTTTTTTCCATCTTGCATGCTCTCATCTGTTAGTTTTCTCATATGGCATTCAGAATTTATACCATATTTAGAAAAGATTTCCCTCGCGGAAGTAATAAGAAAATTCATCCATGTTTTCATATGATATTTATATGATTTTATTCTAAAATGTATTTATTCTTTTTGAAGTTTTTCTTGGAAAATGTAGTGAGGTATCAGTGCGACTTTATCATTAATTATTTTCCATATTATTAATTCCCATATGTATTTGAGTCTATGCCTGGAATTTCTATTCTGTTCCATTGATCTACCTGGTTATTGATATTTAATTCAACCCTGCTTTAATAATTGACATGTGCAGTGTATCTTACTATCTGACCAGGCTAATCCCTATATTATTCTTTTACAGAGTTTTCCTCGATATCATTGTTTATTTTCCTGCACAAACCTAAGAATGATTATCTAACATGGCTTTAGGTTCCATTCCCCCAGTACCACAAAACAAAACAAAATAACAACAACAATAATAACCCTTTAGAATAAGACTTCTGAGTTTCAAAAAAAATTTTTTTTTAGTATTTTTATTGGGATCCTGAATGATCTGAGTATCACATCTCAGTTCTTTAAAGTCATAACTGCTTAAAAGCAGAGACTTTTCTGATTTAAATCCAAAAATAATAATTATATAAAAACTGATCTTTATGAAAGCACTGTGTATTTCTGTATGATGCCAGGCTTTTCAATTTCTAGACTTAAAAGCTTTTGGAAGTTTTGCTTGTGGTGGTCACTTACAAGTTGAGGGTTCCCTTTGAAAGGTCACTTGTCCACATTTTCACCAACACTCTATAGAATTCCAAGTTTCATACTTTAAAAGTAAAACTATTTCCCCCTAAAATGATTAAAAGTGCTCCAGGGAAGAACCTCCAGTTTTGAGGTTTATATACAATTGTGTAATTTCTGGCTCAAGTAATTTCTAGTTTGCCTGGAATTTTAACAATGGTTCTGAGGTTTTGTACATTGAACAGACTTTGAGATCTTCATCCCTGGAGTCTTTGATGACTGATTTGAATATTGCTGAGAGACTGAGACCTGTGAATAGTGGTACAAAAATATATTTATTTCTGTAAAAATGATTGTAATCTGAAGTTTCAGTTGTATTTCCTTAGAGAAATTACTTGACAATATATGAAACACTAATACTCTGTGTATTAAATGTGGATTCTACTCTATGTATTCTATGTATGGGAAAAACTGTTACTTAAAAAAGAAAAAAAAAATCCCAGCAATACAGGAGGTAAAGCTTTCTTAATAACTACACTTCACCCACACTGCATGTATATATATATATATATATATATATATATATATATATATATATATATATATATATATATTTAATTACTAGCTGCACTATTAAATAGAGTTTCTTAATACACATTGTGTACAATGTGGATGCACTCGAGTTTATTACACCAATTCTAACTTGTACATTTCCTGACATCTGTGGTATTCTTTGAAGTTTCAGTGAATGTTGATTTCCTTTCAGCATTTTCCTAAATGAAAGTAAGTGACCAGTGTTTACATTGTTATGCAGGAGGCTCCTGGAAGCTTAATATTTATTTATGTGCATGTTCTGATTTCACACTATTATTATTCATTCATTTATTCACACCTTGGTAGAGAGTCTCCTCTGTGTCAAATAACAAAGCAAGCACCAGGGACACAATGATGAATATAACCTAATTCTCACTTTTGAGAATATGGGTATGTAAGAAATAATTACAAATAATAACCAAAGCAGTAAAAACTCTTGAAGCACTTGAATTTAGTATTTATAACAACTCATGGTCTTACTGTAACTCTGTGTTACAGATGAGGACCTTGATGAAATGCGGAAGATCAGAGAGGTGGAGGGTGGGTCATTAAGCAGAACATGGAGCAGGCTTGAGGAAGAAATGGTGTGTGGTGGTCATATTAGTCTGTGGAAAGAAGACTTTGCTAAGGTTATGGGGAGAAATCCTTTGGGATCTCTGCTAGGTAGTGCAGGAGAGAGAAGGTAAGATTTAAAAAGTATGTAGAATGCAGGCTTTGTTTCTTCCTCAGATACTTGGTAGATGAAGTGATTAATGGAAATAGTAATTATAGATTGTGAAGTATATATGCAGAAGAAGATAGTTTGCTTTTATAAATAATGTAAATAAAAATTTCTAATTTCTAATTTGTATTTCTGCAAATATTTGGATTTTTATTGTATTTGCTTTTGTTTTATAGGAAAATAATTATAATTCTTTAAAATAGTTTAACCAAATCATAAAGTGTTTTTAAAGAATATCTAGGTAAAGATAAGCAATTTTATTCAATTTTAGAAAAAGAATTAAAATTCTTTAGGATTTTTTTAAAAATTTCCTTTAAACAAATTACAAAATGCTTTTAAAAGAGTATCTAGTTCAAGGTAAGACTAAGGCAATTATAACAGGCAGAATGTGGAGGAGCCTTTCAAGTGGGCTACTCTGTATCTCTGGTATAAGCAGCAGTGGAAGGACAAATCTCTTTATTTCACTTTTCCTCAACTGTAGCCACTACTTTGTCCACCTCTCTCTCCCACACCCAGCAGCCCCAGAACACTGGAAAGCCTACCTCCTTCTCTGCTGTAGGTGTCCATGCAGGGGCCAGAACTTGGTGTGGTGCCCTGGGTGGGTGGCCTTATGTAGGGTGGTTAGTAGACGCTGGTAAAAATCTCAGCTCCCCTAGTGATGGGAACCTTAGCTCTAGTTTACTAAGCCAAGCTATGCCACTTTGGTTTCCAGGTAGATACTACTGTGATTTTTAACTGATTTGGAGGCAGAAACAACAAAACTTAAAGTCAATTTGCTGAAATCTTTATGTCCTGATTTCAATTTAACTCCCATTGGAGCTGCCCTGATGTCTTCATGGTTAGTAGTTTAAAGGAAAAAAAAAATCAAGCAAATGCCAACTTGATTTTATGGCAGATGGTACACATAGATCTTAGTAGACATTTAGAAAAACTAGGCACCTCAGACTCAGGCAGATACATCTTGGGGGGTTCCCCAACCCTATTTCTATTTCAGCCTGTTACACAGCTCCTTCTCATCATGTGCAGGCATGTGACAGGTTCTTGCCAATGGAAATGAAGCAGAAATGTGCCCTTTAAAACAGGTATATCTTTCCCAGGCTCTTTTTACATATTTACTGTTTGCATACAAATGATATTGAGGTCCTGGGAGATGGTGGCTACTCAAGATGGAAGGAAACTTTGTTTTTTAATCATTGTGTGAAAAGCCACCTGCTCACAAGGAATACTAATTTTGGTCTTACAGGAGAAGAACATCTATCTAGTTGATGACCCAGAAATGTTCTCCTGAGGAAACCTTTAAAGTAAAACATTTAAGACATTTCAATTATGACCTTAATTGTAAAAGGAATTAACCACTATAGATTCTGTGGTCAGAGTAAATTTTCAGTCAGATTTGTGTTTATCTATGCAAGATCAAAAATTTCATAAAGGATTTTTTTCTTTTTTTGAGGTACCAGGGATTGAACTCAGGGGCACTTGACCACTGAGCCACATCCCTAGCCCTATTTCATATTTTATTTAGAGACAGGGTCTCACTGAGTTGCTTAGTGCCTCACTTTTGCTAAGGCTGGCTTTGAACTCATGACCCTCCTGCCTCAGCCTCCCAAACTTCTGGGATTGCACCACCTCACCAGGCAAGGATATTCTTAAGTTCATTCAATGTACTTCAAAATGAATAAAGTTTACCAAAAGTAAAAAGTATTCCCACTGTGATTTTCTGGATTCAAGTCCAGTAGTTCATGGTTAAATCTTTTTAAACAATATTAAAATAATATTGGAAAGAGAGAATTTAAAATTTCATATTAGTAATATTCATTAGCCAGTGAATGTAATACTGTTCTATTACATTCACTTATTCAATATTATCTGCTAAGTATCAGGTGCTGTATTTGATAATGGGTGATGCAATTCTTAACAGGACAGTTTTTGCTTTTATGGAATATAGAGTGTATTGCCAAAGAGCGAGATTATTCAAATAATCCCACAATGGAAATAGAGGGATGGATGGGGTTCATACAAAGGAAAATGGCAGAACTATTATGAAGTTTCCTGATCTAGTCTGGGAAGTGGTGAGGAAGTACATCTCTGAGGGGAAAAATAGTACTTGAGTTGAGATCTGACACATGATCAAGAGTGAACTTGACCAAAAAAGGCAAAGGGGAAAAGTATGTCTCAGACAGTTGGGAAGGTCTGAGCGAGGAGGAAAGAGGAAAAATCCAGTAGACCAGGGTTGTGGAGGAGTATGCATGAGGAAGGGCAAGGTGTAGGAGATGAGTCCAGAATGGGATGATGTGAGGACAGGTGAAGAGTGGGTGAAGAATTTGTTCTTTTTATTCCTCCCCCAACTCCAACTCCTCCTCCTCCTCCTCCTCCTCCTCCTCCTCCTCCTCCTCCTCCTCCTCCTCCTTCTCCTTCTCCTTCTCCTTCTTTTTACAATTAATAGAATATAACTGGACAGTTTAAGGGGAGTGTCCACAGGATAATGTTTGATGGTTTGCTGTTGTTCTGAAAAGCTTATCCTAGTTAACATGTGGACAGGATTGTAAAGAATTAGAGTGGACAGTGGGGAGGCAGTGGATTTCATTGCAGTCCTTCAGCAAGGCAAGGTATGGCCAAGCCCAGTGTAGGCAGCAGAGAAGGAAAATAAGGAGGTAATTTTAAAGACTGAATTAACAAAGCAACCAGCAGTGACATGGAAATCATATTTCAGAGAGTTCATTTTTAAAATTCTGATTTATTGCCTAAAATCCATGAAATAACACTAATAGAACTGAAAATGTCTTCCATGATCTTGGCACTCCACCCAATGTGCTCACTTTCCTTTCATTGTTCATATGTTATTTCTGCATGTGTGTATCTTAGATATTTTCTAGACTTTCCACTTGTCTGTCTTCAATAAAAAATGATTTCTCCAAGTAACATAAAACTGCAGTTCTTTAAAATTAATTGAAAACTTTACAGTAGTTTTCTTAGTATAAAACAGATATAGTTTAAAGCACAGAAAGGGGATTCTGGATTTAGTAAGGAAGGATCTTGGAATAATGCATTCCAGATGAAAACACAGCAAGACTGGAAAGCCCAAATCCCTGAGGATTCTTACTCCTCAGTTCCCTTTCTATTCCCCTTCCCCCAACCTAATTTCTCAATGGTGCAACTGGAGAATTCCTCCAAAATTCCAGAATTTCTAATGATTTTCCTGTATTTCCTCAGAATTCCCAAGTAAGAAAATATTCACCATCATTGCATTCTTTTTTTTTCCTTTTACCCAAACTACACAGACACCTCTTATACATCCATCTTTCAAAATTTACTTTCCAAAATCCTGGGTTTTTAATCCTATGCCTCACATTGCTATTTCTCCTAGTATTTGTGAAATATTTCTTCTTATTATTTGTATTTGACCAATCTCATTAAGCCTTTCTCATTTTGGAAGATCATTTATTTACTGTATTTTGGGGTCTAAGAACTAAATCATGGGTGAAGAAAAATTTTAAAGTTTTTTGGGGAAATGCTATTAATAGATAGCAGAACAGATGTGAGGTTGGAATGAAGTATGTTCAGCTCCAAACATATCAATAAAATAAATGAATTACTGAGCTTCAGCTGGGATTTCTGGAGATGGACTCCAGAGTCACAAAAATAATGGTTGTAACCTCAGAATATAAATTGTGCCATTATTCTCCTCAATAGTTTCTGGCTTTTAGGTCTTCATGAAATCAAAATTCTACTGCACAGAAAGCAAAAGAGATGTTCACCTGCTTTACTTTTGGGAAAATTAAAAATATAACAATATTTTCCCATGTTCTTAACAACATAAGGTTAAAAATATATAGATTATAAATATGTACGTATATATATGTACACATAGGATTCCATTATTGTACAAGTGCTGAGGCCCACTTGTTTTTTTTTTTTTTAATTTATTTGTTCTTTTTAGTTATACATGACAGTAGAATGTATTTTGACATATTATACACACATGGGGGTGTAACTTCCCATTCTTGTGGTAGTACATGATGTGGAGTTCCACAGGACATGTATTCATATATGAGCATAGGAAAGTTATGTGTGATTCATTTGAGACCCACGTAATCAAACTAAAATGATGCGAGTGTCCACTAAACAGTGGCAGTTGGTCTTAGGGCAAGGAGTTTGAAGTGGGATGCTGTTAAATGCTGAGCTTGCAAGGGCCACATGTACCTCAGGTTGGGGAGGCAGGGAGCAACTGACCTTGGTGTTTGTCCCATCAGGAAAATGTGTGCTTGGCTGCAGCCGTGGTGGTGAGGAAGAACAGACTATAAGACATTGCAGCTGTCATCTCACTTGACTTAAATTGGATCACAAACAATCTTAACACAAGCTCCTTGTTGGATGAAGAAAGGCATTTCCACGGGTATTATTTCGAATTATTTTCCGAAAACTTCACTTCGAACTACTTGTTTGTTATTCAGAAAACCATTTGCTAAAAGTCATATTATAATGTAATCTATATAATTATAATTCCAGATGGTTGTTGTTTCTTGTTTTGGGTATTTAAAAAGCATTTTAGTTTCCCCTGTCTACTGGTATACCAATTCTTTCGTGTCAGGGCATTCCCTTTCTCTCTCTTTTCTTTTGTGGTGCTGGGAACAAGGCAAGGCATTCTGATTTGGAAGAAGAGGCTTATCTACCCTGCTAGGGTTCAAATGTCTCCACCAAAACCCATGTTGAATTTATTTCCAATTGTGATATATTAAGAAGTGGGACCAGCTGGGGTCTTTTGGAGGTAATTAGGGTTAGATGAGGTCATAGGGTCTCCTTTATAGGAAGAGGAAGAGAGACCCCAGTTAGCAAGCTTGCTTGGTTTCACGACATGATACCTTTGCACCAGCTCAGATTCTACGGAGTTCCCAACAGAAAAATCGCTCTCACCACATTTCTATTTTTTTTTTTGAAATAAATTACTTGGTTTGTGGTATTCAGTTATACACAGTATGTTTCTAATAGACTTGGGGTATCACTGAATACTGTATATACACTTATTTAGTAAACAGACTAAGACATACCCTTATCTGACAGGTCAGTTATGAGCAATGGGAGCAATGCTTGTCTTGAAGAAGTCAGGCAGGTAATATTGTTCTCAAGGACATTCAAGTGCTCATTTCCTCCTTTTGCCAAATTTTTCAGGGGCATTAGTCCATGGAGCTGATGCTGTGGGTCAACAGAAGATTCAACCAAGTTTGTTTGTAGGTAAAGATTCCAAGGTGAGGAGATACCTCCAGAGACCAGTAATTGGTAATTATAGTAGTGAACAAATTTTGTGTTTCATAAGAAAAAGATCTTCTACATTTGCATAAAAGTAAATAAGCCTCCATTTAAGTGCTTGTCAAGCTAGATACTGTAAAATAAGCAATATTGGGGGTTAGAGTTGGCCTGCAGAGTAGACTGCTTTCCTACAGTTGATTTGTAGAACTTGAAATTACAGGGATACAGAGCTTTATTTGTCTCTGAGATCTAGGAAGAGAGATGTAACTGTAAATAATAAGCATATTAAAATTACAAACTCTTTTTAAGAAATTTTCATCTTTTTTTTTCTTTAAAATCTTTCATTCAGGTGTAATTCTTCATAAGATTTTCCACTTTCTCTCCAATCAAGGATTTATATCAACTCCAAATTCTTTTCCATTTGACAAATTTATCTAATTTGATAAATAACTGTAAGCTTTTACAACACAGCCTTTAAGTTCATATATATCAAAAACATTAAAATCTATCTACATTTGGGTCAGCAATGTATCTTCTCGATCTGTCTTAAAGAAAACATTATGAGCCAAACATGTGATTTGCTTTCATAATTTTGCCTCAAACCCAGCTGTTATTCATTAGTACTTGCATTTGCCAAATCAGCATACACTTGCAGATAGTAATAATTAAAAAAACAACAACAACAACAACAATTAGTTCTTACTTTTCTGGGAAAATCCTGATTTGCAAACATTGTTGCCAGCTGATGTTAATTTGTTAATTGATCTTTCAAAATTTTCATATGCAAATTTGAACTTTCAAAAATGAGGAATTATTTTGCCATCAAATCAAAGCCAATGTTGAAGGCATTGGCCTTAACCAGATATAATCCTATCACGCTCAGGACTGGCCTTAAGTATGTGCAGTGCAAGAGCTGAGATAGATGACTTGCCAGGAACAGACAGAATTTCTAGAACTTTATCAAGTCACCTTTGGACAAAAAGCAGGTGAAATTCATCATTATAAACTTCAGTTCCTCTCAAAAAGTACATAGCCTCGAGAGGATGGTGCTTGAGATTATTAGCCATTTTCATTTTTATGTAATAAAGAAAAAAATTAGGACATTTGTCAAAAAAGAGACCACATACAAAGACCAAATGACTAAAAATGGCAAAGTATAGCATAGAAATCTAACAAAACAAAGCAAGGAAACAAAAACATAAATGAAACCCAGTAAGAGAATCTTATGGCTTGAGACAAATGTCGAAGACTGTTTCTAGTGTCAACTGTAGTTATTAAGACCTACCATGCTGATTCTAAGTACCATGCTCTGCAAGAAGCTAATATGTTGTGTTGTAGCCTTTTCGAAAAGTCACATAGAAGATGCTTTTTACTTTAAACCCTAGAGTTGAAAGACTAGAAACCAAGAAGAATAAATGAAAGCCATGATTGGTTAACTATGCAAAAGTTGGGAGCAGAGTCCTGGTGTGTATTAATTGTGTGGTGTGTAAAATGGTACTGAGAACAACTTTGGAATAATGGGAAGGGCTACAATGAATAAAATTCTGTGGGGATGAAGCACAGGGACTGTAGCAACAAAGGCCAATATTTTTTCCATACAGGGATTAATTACATGGTCAAGAGCTGGAATTTACAAGGAGGTGTATTAAATAAAATAGCAGGCAAGCTTGAACTGCATTCCCACAAAAGCAATAAACTGGGAATACCAAGAGAACTGGCAAATGTAATCTTTCACCTCTTTTCTTAGGCACAGCTGTCCATGTACAGATTGGGAAGATGAAAATTTGTGACTAGCAAACTGCATGCCACAATGGAAAGATTCAATATGAACAATATCTTGTAAATATTTTTTTAAAAGGCCTGTGCCTCAGAATGGGAATTTCTCAAATGCACTTGATTATTATTACTAATATTTATATTACATTGTAAAATATATTGAAGTGTAATATATATATTATATTTATATTACATTGTAAAATATATTGAAGTGTAATCAATATAAATATCTAGTATATTTTTGCTACTCTTGTCATTACCCTTCTCCAGAGAATTCTTAGGGAATTTTTCCATTTATTTCTTAAGTCCTTGGCTATATAAGCTCATCTTGTGCATGCTGCCTCCCAAAGCCCTGGAGAGCCAATCAGTTCTTCTGGAACTTGGCAAGTTTCTTTCTGAAAATGCAGTGTGGAATCTTCAACAATGGAGGTCAAAGCACAGAACCACTTATAAGTTTATCCACGTAATCTGATTTAGCGTAATTCAAAAATCTTTGAGGGGCTACCCACTACACTTAGAATTAAATCCATGCTTTTCGTGATTGCCTACGAATCACTGTGTTTTGTATCCCTGTTTCTCCTTCCGACCTCATCTCCTAACACCCTCTCTCACACACACAGGGAGATGCACTGGCCTCCTGCCAGGTCTGCAAGAAGTCTCCTTCCAGCCTGGTGGAATGCGGTTGCCTCTCTGGAATGCTGTTCCCCCTCTGTATGTCTGTCTCTTTTTTATCCTTTTGGTCTCAGGTTATTTCCCTTTCAAAAGAGATCTCCTCTGACCACCCTTTCCAAACTGAGTCTCTTAATTTTATCTGGGTTCCAGTTTGGTTTCTTTCCTAGAATATACCATACATTATAATTACCCACTTACTTCTAGACATTTCTCACTTTGGACTGTAAACACAGTGAAGGGCAAAGGTAGAGACACATCCTCAGTGCCTAATACAAGGTCTAACTATTTTACACTCAAAAAAACCTGGGTCATAAAATCATGTAGTGAAATATGATGCACCCTAGGAAATTAATAGACTATTAGAGCACATTGCATGGAGTAGATAAGTACCTTTTAATGAAAATGTTATTTCAGAAGTGTAAATATATATATGTATATGCAGGAGCATGATATAAAATGTGGGCCTCAGGCAGAAAAAAAAGCCAGAGCAAAAAATAAATTTAATAACAGTTATTAAATTAATGACTTTCCCCCCCAAATGAAAATGCCCTACAACTATTCTCATGCTTAAGACTTAAGAATTGGAAGATAATCATGTGTCTTTTCAAAAGCACTGGAAAGCCTCTTTCCTCAAGTCAAGAAATTTGTGCTGGTTGCCATCTGAAATTACTTAACGCTTCATTTCTTTGTGTTGTTTTCTTATTCAGTGAAGAAGCTGCTATGACAGGTAGCACTTAGAAACTTTTTGATTATGTGTACCTTGGTATTCTTAAGATCTCTCCCCAAAAGGAATTTCTGATTGAGGAAAGAGTATGATCCTTTGGGGGGGGCAGGGATATTTGGGATGGGGATACAGCTCTGGCACTGTGGATTGTAGAAAGCACACCTTGGGTTAGCACACCAAATATTTGTTTACAACCTGCAAAGCTAGGGTCCTCATAAAAAAGAGTAAAGGTGGTAAGGAAACAAACCTTTATTTCTATGAGCTGATTTGCTTGGTGTCACTGACCTGTAATCTGGTTGTGTCAATCATTTCTAGTTCTTGTGCACAAAATGAGAATGCATTCCATGTTTAGTGATATGAAAACATTTGAAATATCAGGTGGGTGTCCACTTTTGAAATAAAGGACAATGGAGAATAATTTGCTTCTATTATTAGCAATGTTATTTCAGAGACTAAAGAGTTCTTTTAACAAGAATAGGTTAATTTCCCCCTTAAATTCCTTAGATTATGAAGACAAACAAAACGAGAAGGAAATAATCAAAGAAAAAGCATTGTTACCAAATTAGAAGTTCAACTTAATTCTATTTCCCTTTGGAGTTCGGCATGCTGGGGGAAAAGTCTTTATTCACATTCCATCCAAGAGACCATCATCCACACCCACTTTCTTTTTAAAGGAAAACATTTACTTTTGTGACTTGGTCATAATGAAATACAAAGGACCTCTTTGTATGTGAAAATGAAACTGGGTGTGAGCCTTTTAAGGAAAAATTAAAGAAGGATGTGTATGTAGGGGGTAAAATTCCCAAGTCTTGCTCAGTTGATCCTGCCTACCTCCTACTTAGAAACCAGGCTGTGCTGCCCTATAAGGCATGAATCAGGGAGTAAAACAGCACCTCCAGAGAGGCTCACAGCTGAGATGCTCAAGTAGAAAGCAGCTCAGACTGTTCACCGAGCTAAGAGAACAGTACTGTACCGGGAACAGAGGGAACCGATGCCAAGCACCTTCTAGCAGATGCCTTCTACAAGATTCACTGTGTCTTCCTGAAACTTTTAGGTCATATTTACATTTCCACGCACACTGAGAGCTGGAAAACCCAGAGGTGACTTGTGATGTAACCTGGAAGAAATTGCATGGAATTGGGACATTTTTGAATGCGATTCTTCAGGAGGGCAAAACATTGCAGCAATATAGAAAGAAACAGCACTTTGAAGGCAATTTGTAGAAGTGGCTAGGAGGTTGCAGAAAGCTTGGTTCTCTAGCAGTTCCTCAGTTCTCTACCTGCTCCAGCACTTTTCAACCTTCTGTTTTTGGGTCATTCTCAGTCACTCCCAGCCAACAGAGTTTTCCTCCTCATCCTATAGACACTTATGGTCTAGCTTGTTCTGAATTCAACCTCCATCCCCCCCATTATCTGGCTCATGCTCATATTCTTCCTTCCTTAAACAAGTTGCCTGCAGGGTGCCTCCGTGTGCTCAGTAACCACTGCAGTCCCAGCATGGCCCTGATACCATGCCATGGAAACTCACCACTTAACCCTTTACACTTAAACCTCAATGGCCTTTTCTCAGCCCAAGATGCTTGTCTCTGTGAAGCATTTGACACTGTCAATCTCACCTCTCCTCTTTGATCCACCCTCTTAGCCTCTTTTAGATTTTTACTTTTATACTGTGATCACAGTTTATCTCCTGTCTTTAGCTGCTGTTTATCTGTTCCTTTTGCTGTCTGGTGTTTTCCTAACTTTCACTCTACAATCACTCTGCAGGATCTCTTGTGACTGCCAGATTAATCTTTGATTAGGCCACACTTCCTATGTCCCCCTCTCCTACCTTCCATCTTAAAACTCCATTCTCATCAATCAGCCACACAGATTCTTTGAAATGTGTAATCAGAGAAAGTCATTCCTCCACTCAAAACCCTTCAGTGACTTCCTCTCTCAGGCAGTCAATGGCAGGTTCCTGAAGCAGTCCCTGTGAAAGCCTATGTGGTCTCTTTCAGGCTATGTCCCTGAGTGGAGGCTCTCTGACTCTGCCCCAGGCTCACTCTCACTGCACTTGCTCAGTCAAGGTCCGCCTCAGACAGTTGGCACATGTCCAAAGGATTTATAATTATATATCATTCATTTTTATTAATTTTAACTTTTGTCCCCCGATCAGAATACAAACTACAATTGGACAGAAATTTTTGAATGCTTTGTTAGTGGCCATATCTCCAGTGCTTAAGACAGTGCCTAACAAAAAGTAGAGGCCAATAGTTATTTGTTGAATAAATGAATATTCAAGTTAATGTTGAAAATCAACAAGTTTGAGGGAGGGTCTATTTCTAGGTTCTCTACACTGCGGTATGGATCTATGTTTGTTCTTTTGATAGTACCACATGGTCCTGAACACAGGTATGCATTGCTTAAGGACAGGGATACATTCTGAGAAATGTGTCCATAGATGTTTTCATTGTTGGTAAACCATAAGAGTGTACTTAAACAATAATGGTATCACCAGGTGATATATTCTTATGGGACCACCGTCAAGTTTGCAGTCTGTTGTTGCCCAAACTGTTATGCCTTATGTTTCTCTGTAGTAATTGTATAGTAAATCTAGAAATCAGATATTTCAAGTCCTTTAATTTCATCCTTTTTCAAGATTATTTTGATTTATCTAGTTCATTTGCTTTTTCCATATATAAATATTATAACCTCATTCATTTTTTTGAAAAGTTGTTTAGAATTTTGCTTGAAATATATTATTATAGACCTATAGCTATGTAGATTCCGTTGTACACACACTGGGATGGTTGAAGTTTAAAAGACTGACAATACTAAGTGTTGGTAAGGATATGAGGCAACTGAACTCCTACACGTTGCTTGAGGAATACAAAACTGCTTAGCCAGTAAAACAGTGTATTGTGAGATTGTGCACATACTCACTGCCTGACCCAAGGAACCCATTATAAGATATACACCCCCCAAAAATGAAAATATATTTCATACACAAACATGTATAAAATTGTTTATAGGAACATTATTGACAATAACCTCAAGCTGGAAATATCCCAAATGTCTATCAAAAGATGAATGAATAAGCAAGTTAAATAATACTACTCACTTCAATAAAATGAGCAGTTAAAATGAGCAAAATATGCTTAATAGTATGAACGACTCTCAAAAACATTATGTGAAGTAAAAGGAGACAGATACAATGTATTATATATCATGTGATTTGATATAAAATATTCAAAAAGATAACTCTGTGGAGACAAGAAATAGATTAGTGATTACTTAGGGTCCAGAATGGGAATGGGATGAGCAATATTTGGACATGAAAGATCTTACTGGGGATTATAAAAATATTCTGCAACTGATGCATAGTGATGATCACCCAACTCAGTGATTTGTTGAATCATACATGTAAAATGGATGAATTTTATGATATGTAAAATGTGCCACAATAAAAGTTGTAAAAACCCCTATGTTAAATGAAAACATAACTATCTACTGCATGATTCTATTTATATGTAATTTTAGAAAATGCTGAAATATAGTTACAAAAAGTAAATCAGTGAAGGCCAAGGTCTGGGGGACAGAGAATAGGGTCAACTGCAAAAGGGTATAGTAAAGCTTTTTAGGGTGATGGATTTATTTTGTATCTTGATTTTGATAGTGGTTATATTTCTGTACACTACTACTAAATATCACCAAATTGTGCATTCAAATTGGTGAATTTTATTGAATCTCAGTTATAAAAAAGTAAAGAGATTGCCCAAATGATTCGTATATATACTTAATTTTGCAGTTTTGTTTTAATTATTCTTTAGTAACACTTTTAATTGAATTTAAAAGTTTCAAGTTCTAAAGCCCCTAGAACTTACTTAAAAGGTATTTGATTTATCTGATTCTAATAATTTAGATGACAGAATAGGATACTTTGTTAGAGATGGTTACTTTTTAAAAGTAAATTTCCTTGACATTATCAAAAGAGAAAAACAAGGAAGCATAGCCTTTCTTAAGCAAATGGCAAGATTCAAAACAGCACTGTCTACTGAAATCTGGAGGACTTCAATGAAAATCTCTCCATAGATTAGGAAGAAAAAAGTATTTAGGATAACTTGAGAACTAAATAAAATATAGTGGATCTCTTTCTTTTACACACACACACACACACACACACACACACACACTTATGGTAAATATCTGTAAATGTTGATGTATAATGCTTCAAAAAGTACATTCTAAAATAGTGTAAGTTATATAGAATACATTCGAATAAATTCTCTTCCCTCCATGAAGTAAAACAAGAAATAGTAAAATACTAACTCTTACCACATTCAAGAAATTCTACCTACACCATTTTGAGTTTTATTAAATCAGAATGAAATTTTACAATTACAAGTAAAAATTTTAAAAAATTTTAAATGAATATTCTAAATAGTGCTCAAATGAACATCCAGAGTTAAACAATTATGGTGGTGCAAAAAATCTGCAAATATATGAATAAAGCAATAAATATCTGAAGTTTATAGAAATATAAAATAATTAAAATAATTCAGATACAAAACAAATTAATACTTGCAATAATAATCTAATTGAGAAGAAAATGAAGAAAGCTCATATATATTAGAAGACAAACTGGGGAAAGAACAGAGATAATATGTTAAGATGTAGAAAATGCTTTAACTCAATTCAAACAAATTTTAAAACCTGAAGTCACAAAGACCAGCCCCTATAAAAGGGAGAGATTTTTAATGATGAAAATGATCTAAGAAGAAATACAAAATGTTTTGAGTGAATTCTCTTTCCCTAGAGCATCAAAAATGTATAGTGGGTGAAAACACTGTGGCATGAACACTCTAACCTTATTTAATCTACTCTAAAACAGAGCTCTGCATCTTTTATATAAAGGAAATCAGCATACCAGTGATACCAAAACCTGTCCAAGGTGATACAAGAAAGGAGTTCAGACTTGGCTCTTGTATGCATATGTGTGCACACATCCTAAATAATATGTTAACTAACATCCAACAATAATCTGTCACCAATGAATAGAATATTTTAGTATAATGTATCATAATTATGGCAAAAGAAAAGAAATGCTTTTTCCAGGTAACGAGGAAAAAAACAAACAAAAGTAATAAAATCCAATACCTATTTCTGATAAAACTCTTATTGAATAGGAAAAGAGGAATAGCTTCTTTATAATACCTTATGATATTTTGCCACTTAGAAAAATTTAATATTTATGTAATCAGGTGTATGTTAGGCATTTCTCACTTTAGTATTGAAAGTGCATAGACCCTTTAAACCAACATTATTGTTTCAGTTTTATAAAGAATCTTTTGTATTAAAAACCATACATATATATGTATGTATATACACACATTTATATACACATATATACATACATATATATAATTAAAACACTGATATTTACTGGTTAAAAATAATTGAAAGAATTAAATCTTGATCCATGGAGAAAAATTAAGCACTTATTTCAGTTGTTGAATTGTCCATAGTCTCAGAGTAATAGGTCCTGTATGTATGTATGAATCAAAAACTGTAAAATGTAGATTCTGCAGGAAATTCTGGTATTGTTTTTTCCTAGCTGTACCTAGACTCACCAATCTATACTGAAGTTTTACATACCCGGATGTTCTGTGATGGTCTATGGACTGTACCTGGGCACTGGTGGCAGGTCTGCCTGTTGGTGGTAGAGCTAATTCCTGAATCATCACAAAACTCTGGGCAGTGGCTCTTTAAGTGCTGACCTATAAGATGATGGTATGTGCAGATCATGGTATTGAAGTTATTGATAGGTCAATTCTTACACACTTGGAGAATAATAATAATTTTAAGGTAAAGGAGATAACAGAAAAAGATAAAGGGAGAATAAATCCTATCTAATCTTCAGTAAATGCTTACTATGCACCATGACATTTTAAAAGGATTTTATAAATATGAGGCAGTTACAACTAACTTTGCCACTGGCTTTGTGCTGTGATTTGAAGTGTCTCCTCCAAGACTCAGGTTGAAGTTTACTTGCCATGGTGAAGGTATTAAGAGGTAGGATCTGTAAGAGGTGATTAGGCCCTGAGGGCTCTGCCTTCAAGCTGACTTGGACCATTATCATAGGAGTGAGTTATCACAAAGTATGCTTCAGGTAGAAGGATGAGTTTGTCCTGATTTCCTGCTTTGTCTTGTATGTACTCTCTTGTTACCATGCAGCATGAAATCCCTTGCCAGATGCCAGTGCCAAATGTTTGGACTTCCCAGTCTCCAGAACTGTGTGCCAAATAAACTTCCAATGTCTATATCTTACCTAGTCTGTGGTATTCAGTCATAGCAGTGGAATATGGATTGGACACATAGGCACTGACAGCTAGTGAAGCACAGACTAGGAATTTGAACCCTGGCCAGCTTGAGAGTCTGCATGTTTAACAATGATGCTGTGTTGTCTCTCAAATGGGAACCACCTTCATAATGAGACCAAATTGGGAAAGAATAATTCATAAAGAAAAGGAAAAGGCTGTCAAGAAGGCAACTGGCCAGAGTTGTTCATGCTTCACACTCAAAACCATTTTCTGAAAGAAACTTGAGCAGATGTTCTGGCCTGTATATAACCAATTTATTACCAAGCAGATTTGACTTATAAATAGTATAAGCAAATCATTTTTATGTTTTCTCTTTTGCTCTGTTGTAGGACATCACACTGGGAACTCTTCTGTTCAATGTTGTGGAATTTCTTTCAGATATGTAATTAGACATAGCTGTCCACAGCAGAGCTAGACAAAGAAATTCAGGAAAAGGAATAAAAATAACTTAAATGCCAGAGAGCTGTAAAACTCTTAATGTTATGTGAATATAAAAAAGACAAAAAGAAAAGGTTATATGTCTTGTGACCATTAAACAAGCAAAAAAATATGAATATATGCACATACAAATTTATATTTTAAGAATATGAAATATTACCTAAACTCTTAGGTCTCAAAAACCTTTTAATATTGATATGTTTTCATGATAATTCAAGGTTGTAAAATAATCATTTGGGGAGTTTGAGTGAAAGACCAAAAATCTATTGGAAAAAAAAAAAGTAAATGAAGAAAAGTAGGAGAAATGCAAACTATTATCTCCCAGCCCTGGTGACAAGGACTATTAAAACCAATTGCTAATCCAGACTGTTAGTTTGGTTAGATATTGCTTATGTCAACAAGGTGAGCAACAAGGGCCTGGAAGCCTGGTGAATGGTCAGCACATCTCCTTGAGTGGCCTTTTGGGAAGAGGTCCTTACAGAGGAGATGCTTTGCAGGGGGGTAGATAAGATGACCCAGGCAGGCTTTGTTAACTGTGCTTTTTTTGACGCGCCTTTGTCCACACTGTTGCCTATCTCATCTTTGGGGCTGTGCTGTTCCAGGCTCCCCAGGGAGTGAGGCCTCTCATGTTAAGCTTGGGTGTTGATGATTGCCTTGCTAACACAGTTGTCTCAACTGAGGTCTAGACTAGTTTAATTTAACTCATTTTCTTTGACATTTTTAAAGCTTGGAAAATCTCCAGGGCACTCTTTTCAGCATAATAAACAACACCCAGAACCACAAATTGATTATGGATATTATGAGTCTTAGATGCATCTTGAACTGAAGGAATTAGGGTGGTTGCCCATTTTCTGAAAAATGGCAATTGGAAATGACTCTAGCTTAATATACCACAAAAATTATTTTGTGCAGGAACACAGCATTCTCTGTAGTGAGTTTTGTTCCTGGCAAAGGAGTACATCATGTAGCTGGCTTGATCCTGGAGCCCATCTGGAGGGAGTGGTAACCAAAATGTATGTGTTGGAGTCTGTGTCTCCAATGTTGCGTGTTTTCTTTTCAAACATCCTATTTCTTTAAGGGGAACAAATGTTTTCTCCACAAAGGCTGCCTCTGCCTCCCTCCTGGCTGCTCAGGTTTCTGCCTGCCTTTTGGTTACCGTGTGGCTGGTGATTTCTCAGGGTCCCAAAGGAGGACTCGCGCTAGCTGTTAGGACTGAACAAACAATCCTGGCAGAAACCAGAACAAAAATCAGTGCATTGCTTTCGCCATCCTGGTCTTCAGCTCTGTTTCAGTGTTCCCTGCCAAAATAGATACAATATCAAACATTGAGATGCTGCCAAACCCAGCCGTAAAACAGACTCACAATAATTGCTGTCGTTTATTGAGTGCCCCTAGGTGCCAGGCCTTGTACCAGGCAGTTTACAAAAAACACACCACACTTAATCCTTGCAGCAATACCATGAGGTAAGTGTTACCATTTCAATTCTATATTTGCTAAAATGAAGTTTTAGAAACCTATGAAAGGTTAGGACATTGCTCATGGTCATAGGTCCTAAATGTCAGTGTCCTAATGTTTCACTGCTTTAGCGTTCTTTTTTTTCTTGTCCTAAAATAACAAATTAGAGTCTCTGCTTGATCTAAATCCAGCCTATCTTTCATTCAAAAGGAATTAACCTTTATGAAGACTCGCAGGTTCTGAGTTAGACACCAGAGGTAGGATGCAGACATTCCTGACTGAATGGAACTAATCTATCCAGAGTCCCCTGCACAAACTCTCCTTATACAATAAACATTGCAGCCACGCTGTATGGAATACACCTAGTGTCTCTCACCTCTACTCCTGTGCTGTTCTTACTAGATGCCCTACCCTTTGGTCCTCTGCTTTGCTTACTTTCACTCATCCTTCCAGAACCAGTGCATGCACCACTGCTCAGCAGTTTTCTTGGGTGTCCCTAGAGTTAGGTACTTTTCCTCTGTATCAGCTGCACTAAGGATGACCACAGGTCAAATTCTGCCATGCCTGTCTGTTTAGGTATTGTCAATGGCTGCTTTCTCATGCTATGACGGTAGAACTGGATAATTGCAAAAGGGGTTGGTAAACTTTTTCTTGGAAGAGACAGATAGTAAATATGTTTGGCAGATGGTCTCTGTTATGAATATGCTAGGAAAGTAAGGAAAATTTAGTCTCTATCCATGAACACTGTAAATCTTACAAATTAGAAATTAAAGCTGGTTAAAGGCTGGGGATATTAAAGAGGTAGATTTTATTGGGGAAGCAAGAAGGTTATAATGAGAGGAGAGCATATTCCACTTTTCTTTGTTACTATCTTTAAGTAGCTTATTCAAGAAATGTCTCCCTACCCCACTCTCTCTCATAGTTTTAAAGGAACTTGGGACTGATGATTGAGTGATGAAAAACTCATACCTCTTCACTTTATTCATTTATTTATCCATCTAAGAAAGATTTAATTAGCATCTATTACTCCTAGGATCCAGAGTGAGAAATTAAAATATAACAATGAATAGGACTAGTCCTTGTCCTCAAGAGGCTCCTTAATAGGAAGAATTTCATATACTCATTAGAGCCACATGTGTTAGTCAACTTCTTGTTACTGTGACCAAAATATCTGAAAGGAACAATTTAGAGATGAAAGTTTTTATTTTGGGCTCACAGTATCAGAGGTTCAGTCCATGGTCAGCCAATTCCACAACTCTGAGCCTGAGGTAAGGCAGAACATCATGGTAGAAGGGTGTGAAGGGGGAAACCTCTTCAGCTCCCTGAACACCCACCAGGGAGCTTTCTTAAAAAAAACATTTGGCAACAGGTGCTATATGGGTACCCACACCTTTGGAGACACACTGGCCTTGGATGATGGGTGTGTAGGCTAAATGTAAGCCCAGCAACCCCAAAAGAAATCAAGGGACATGCTATCTATTGGATTTATTTGTAGAGTGTTAGATTTTTTTTTAATCTACTGAAAAATCAGAAATATGTTCCTTCAGTTCAATCTACCATTTTCTAAAGGGAAAATCTTAAGCCTTTTGACTCTGCCTAACCAATGTCACTACCAAAATCTTATTCAGATCCTAAAATGTACCACTTATACTATCTTCTCTTTCATCATCCTTCCTCTCCAGTAAAATATTTAGATTTGGCAATCTTTAAATTCCATAACCATATTCAAAACATTATCATTAACATTTTCAAATTCTTTTCAACTCACTTGAAAACATTATTAACCTTAACCTTTTTAATTAGAACTCTTTTACTAGAAAGGCTCTTTAAAGTAACAATAAGGATTGCTGTATTTGCTTCCTAGCATGTGCTTGCTAGAAGTTACTACAAACTAACCTGTGAAGTCCCATGGATCCTACTCCAGAAAGCTTCTCATGATTTATCCTGTCTTCTTACATCTTGAGTCAGCATTTCCCCACAGGTCCATCCTGTGATGTCATATTTGAATCTGTTTTTAAAAATATTTAAATCTTTTTTTATAGCTGTTTTTGGTTACTCATTTATTCAATAAATATTTTTTTTAATGCCTATTATAGGGCCAGACCCTAGCCTGTGTTCTGGGTGCTCAGTATGTACCACTGAATAAGTCAATACATTTATTGTCCTCTTGGAACTTGTCTTGCAGTATATTGCTTTATAATAGTATCATCTGTGCAAGGGGAGGGACTCCATCTTTCCATGTAATTTCTCATGTTTAATTTAATGACACATGGTAAATTGATATCCTGTAAATGCTAATGGTAGGTTGACCCTACTTTTGTTTTCACCACCATGGCTGTTCCATGTTTTTCTGATACTGTTGTCACCCCACATTTCTCTTGGGAAACTCAAAGAATGTTCTCAGGGTACAGAAGGTAGGTATTAATCTCTGGAATATAACTGCCTATTTTGCAATCCTGGCACACTATTTTCAAGCTCAGTGACCTTGGTCAAGAAACCCATTCAACATTTAGATAACATGATTCCAAACACTGAACACCCTCCGAGGGCTGCTGTTAGCATCAGATGAGCTAATGTCTATGGGGTGAGTGAGATGGTGACTGACCCAGTGAAATTTAATAGAACTGTTTGCTTTTGCTCTTATTGCATTGATAATATCTCTTCTTTGGTAGCATTATTTTGCAACTGAAAGTCAATTTCCCTTCCCCAGTTTTCTAAGAACTGGACACAGAACTCTACCCAGAACTTTAAATCTTGCGGCTCTTTCATCCCTGAGTAATGCTCAAGTGTTTCTGTTAGTTCCTTCTGCTCAACTCTCCAGAAATGCCCTGGTTGCTGACCTTTCTAAGCCTCAATCTTCAGCCCCCTATGTATTTCAAGGACAACTTCATACCCTTGCAATAAAAATCTCTGTTCTTTTTAAGTTAGTCAGCATCTGTGTCAGTTGCTTGCAACCAAAGAACCCAGAAGCTGATATAATACAAAGACTCATTGTGGTCCTCATCTGTGTGGTGGATAGCAGTTCACAGGGTGAGTGATAGTTTTGTTTCAACTTCTTGAGTTTAGAGAGCAGATTATATACCTAAATAGTTATAGTTGATAAATTCCAGCGCTGATAATTCCTTTGACTCTTTAGAATGTTTTAAAAACTTAAATTCTTACTCTGCTTGATTATGATGGCATTCTATATTTACTTAGTGCCATACTGAGAAGCTTTTATTTAAAGATTTAAAGAGAACTTTATTGTTCAGACATTGTCACTGTTTGGTTCCATTTTTCTACTGTCCATGGGGATGGCAAGTATCATGCAGACTGAGCCCATTGGCAGAAGATGCTCTTGGGGTTACACCAGTGACAGACAGGCTGGCAGGTAACTTCAACTGACACAATGGTGAGGCTCTCTTTTTTCCCCCTCACCTTCCAGGGAGAATGTTTTCCCCAAATTGAGATTATTCTTAGGTTGACGATCTACAGAACTTTAAGAGATTATTTGTGAGGGAGTAATTAAGGTTCTTTGCCTATGTGAAAAAGTCCTGATGGTTTCATTGACTTTCTTAGCAGAGTATTAGGGGAGAGAGGACAAAATTGGGGACCACAGTATGTCTGTATCATACTGCTGCTATTAATAGATTACCAGGAATTCCATGGCTTAAAATAACATGAATTTATTTCCTTACATCATATCTGCAAAGTCCCTTTTGCCATGTAAAACAACATTGGGGATTAGGAAGTAGACATTTTTGTGGGGTCATCATTCTGCAAGTGTTCTGCTGTAGAATATTGAGGAGTTACTGAAGAAAAGGCAAAATAAGATGCTTCACCAGCCAGCATCCCCATCCTCCATCATATCCTAGATAGATAAGTTGTAGTGTTTTAAACAATGTAAATGCTCCTCAGTAACACGCACGTGCGCACACACACACTCACACACACACACTCACTCACACACATTAGAAGCCTCTGCAGTTATTTAAGCTATTTGGGAGATGGCTGCAGTTCTCAGTTTATTGTCATGTGGATGGTGAAATGTGTATATTACCAATCATTTCATTTTGCGTGCTCCTGTTTAAGTAAAATTGTTCTCATAAATCATATGGGCATTCACATGTGTGATTTTTTTGGTTATTTTTACATTTCTGTTTTGTATCTTTTCCAATTGCTTTAATGTTTTAATTATCTATATTCCATAAACAACATTTTCTTTAAAGGCAGAAAGCAAGAGAATATTATAGACATCTTTGAGCTTCTCAAAGGTGTAGAGAAAATTGGAATGCTAAGGGTTGAAAGTCCTGCATTAAGTGAGGAATGAGAAAATGGGTCCCAGGGAAAGAGAAGGTGGGGGATGTTGAGGGATAAGAAGCCTAGGGGGGCACCATGGAAGCAGAACGAGTCTTCATTGAGAGACAGCAAAGTGGGAGTTGTCAACTGACAACTGGAAATCAAACCAAAAAATGATGACCAAAGTATGAAGGGATAGAAATGGGATTGGGCAGCCATTAATGAGGAAAGAAAAGAGATCTGGGTTGAAAGCAATGCATAAGAGTCCAAACTTTTTACTCCCTACATGGCATAACTCTAGTTACTCATATGTGAGGACAGAAAAAAATACTGTGTTTTTTTTTATACTTTTCCTTTTATGGATTGATGAACAAGTTGTAGGAGTATGGGCAGATGGAAGAGAAGAGAATATTGTAGTGAGAGTATACAGCCCAGACAAAACTGCATATGAAGGATTATGAACCAAATAAAAATTTTGCAAAATGTGCGAAAACCAGCTTTTAGCGATGTGCATGAGCTGAAGCCAATGGTAATATCCACAGATGTCTACATCCACCAGTTAACAGAGGAGCAAATAGATGGCTGCTTCAATAAATTCTACTTTCTAAATTCCAGTTCTATGACCATTGTATTTATTATGGGTAGTACATAAAGTAGAAGACCACATTTTTGTATAAAAATTATGTTTTACTATCTTCAGATAATATGAACTACAAGAAAAATCCAGGAAAGGAATTCTGTAAAAAGATTTTTATAAGAAAGCAAATGCTATATTTTATATGTCATGCTCAATGAAAAATATCACACAGAAAAATAGAAAAAAAAAACAATGGGTTGTGTACTCGGATTGCCACTGTTTCTAAATCCTCAGGGCTTTGGTCCTACCTAGTGGCATATTAGATCAACAACTTTTTATGGTCATGTGATATTCTCTGTGGGTATACATTGCCAGCTCTTTCTCTTGAGAGGTCTGAAAACTAGACTGCATGTAACACCTCACTACTCAGGAACATGAATTTAGCAGTTGGTAAGTTGCTGTTCTGATTTGGTCCCTCTGCATATCCATCACAGGAGGCACAGCATTCGCTGTGGCTTGACTGTCATTGTTTTCCATGAGCCATGACAAACTTCTGTTTCCTTCTCTTTCCCCCAATCTCTTTTATTACAGCCACACTGCTAACATGTTTGACTTGAGAACATGTGATGGGCAGGGTACCTGAATCCCACTTGGCATCATGCTTTATTCTTCCTTTTCCTTCCAGAGTTGTAATTATATGTTTACTTGTATACATACTTTATTAATATATGGCTCAACACTAGATTATAGGTTCCACAAAGCAGGTAACTATATCTATGCTTGATCTCTGCATACCTAGTATTCAGCACAATGCCAAGCACCTTGTAGGAGTTCAATAAACACCTGTTGAATAAATAAATGAAAGGTATGTCAAGGCAAAGGGCTAACTGTACCTTCAGTACACAATGGTGTGGAAGAGAAGTTTAACTCATAGTATAGGCATCTTCCCTTCCACTCAGAGAGGTATTGGGGCATGGTAGAAATTATGGCTTTATAAAAACGTACGAAATCCCTATTTTAAAGATAAGGGATTTCAGGTCAGAGCAGTTTAATTACTTACTCAAGGATCTGAGGAACTCACTGTTGAGCCCATTTAATCAAGAAGTGATTGAGTCAGCCAGAAAAGGACTTGGCAGAAGAATCAGATCAGTTTTGCTCCGAGGCCAGGACTCCATTCATTAGATCCTGATGTTTCTGGAACAACATTAACCAAGAATCACATCGCACGGCTTCTTTTCTGATTGCGTCGGCTAGGAAATTAATCTTAACAGTTTGAGCAGATAATGATTAGATGAACCCCAGTTGTATAAGTTTATTAGCAAAGAGTTGGAAATGAAACAAATATCCGCCTCCCTAACCCTGAAACCAGGCGACCATCAAACTATACATCTTGGTGATTACGTTCTTTGGGCTGCAACACACAAACCTTCCCCTTCGCCTCTGGCTCCTGCTCTCCCTAGGAACTCCTCTCTGTAGAGATGCTGCTGCTGTGAGGAAAATGTGAGCCTCTCTGATGAAGTGGCTGCAAGAAGACAAAGCATTTTTAGAATTATTGCCATTATCCCATGTGAGAGATGCTGACAGTCTCTTTCCATCTTGTCCCCATAATCCCATTAGATTTCACAAACTTTGCAAGGGCAGCTTTGAGGCCATGACTGAGATAAAGTACTTTCAGGAATGTTTCTTTCTGCAGCTAGAACCATGATTCATGTTTCAGGGGATTTGTAAAAACAAATCCTGTCCACAGATGATAGAAAGTCCTAGCAGGGCAGCAAAGAACTCCAGAAGGCATCAAATACTTTCCCCTTCCATATAAATTGCATGCAAAGAGGAAGTTTTATACAAATGAATACAACATGGATAATTAATACAGCCAGAGGTTGCCTGGGACAAACAACACTAACTTTCCTAATCAATCTCTTGTCCTAGGTCTTCTGGCTGCATATTATAGGAATCATCATTAGTTATTATAATTCTATTCTGTTCCTTCCCCTGAGGAAATCCCTGCTAAAGAAAGTGACTAAAATCTGATAAAGAATTTGCTGTTATCAGTTTATACTATTCCTAGTGCTTTGCTACCCTTTTTTTCCCCTTTTTAAAAATTTTACAGAATTTTTTTTATTCCATAGAACTTAATAACAGGAGCAAAGATTCTTAAGTTATACAAATACATACAAGGAAATCTTAGTTATTTGATGGCTATTGTCCTAATATTTGTAGAGTCAAGACCCTAGTGACCCTTCCATTGCTCAAAGTCTCACCATTTGATTACTTTTAGGCATTCTGAGAGGGTGAAGAATGAAAGAGGGACATGAGAATTTTTTTTTCTTTTTCATTCATTTAATCTTTATTACCTTCCTGTGGAGTGTGTAGCATGGGAGATAATAGACTGTGAAGGAATATCTAGAAGAAACAGTAAGTGAGGAAAAACATCTAAGAAGCTGCAATATAGTAACATTAACCCAAGGAAGCTAAGAGTAATATAGATAGAGTTATTTCTGGCTGGGATGGATTGTTATTAAAAAAATGATAGTGGAGCTCGGCATTGGAATAACATTCCATGTCTACAGGTGAAAATGAGAAGGAGAAAACATCCTGAAACATTTTCTTGGTGAAGGTGGTAGTGAGGAAGGAAACAGAAGCAGGGGAGATACTAGCAGGAGAGGTAGTACTGAGAGAGATGGTAGTGATGAGGATGAGGGTGATAGTGGATGTTGCTTTGGTAATGAAGATGTGGTTATGGCTATGGTGGTGATTGGGTGGTGATTGGGAGGGGTTGCAGGCTAGCCATGGTGATGGAGGACCCACTTGTAGTGAGGGTCTTGCAGGCAGTGACAATAGTAACGATCATCATGAGGTGGGTAGGGATGGTGATGAGGGAAATGTTATTTTTTAGTGACATTTCTAATTGTCTATAGAGTTTTATTATCCAATGACAAGAGACTTTACGTGCTGGCAAATAAGGAAGGTGAAAAGAGACCCTTGCTCTTCCTGAGGGAAGTTCACTGCTGCTTGCACTGTTCAAGGACCAAATTTCCCAGTGCAGATTCTCTTTAAGGAGAATCTTGTGCTAGAAGTCAGACACATCATTTTTCTTCAGTAAATGTTCTAAAGTGCTACTCTGTATTTCCAAGTACCAAATGGTTTCAACAGATGGATAAACCTTAACAGTGGATAAAACAAACCTTTACTTAACATAAAAAAATGTTCTTTCCAGTTGTGTTTGTCAATTGTTTTGCGATTACTAGAAAAAGGGAACTTTCGAAGTGCGATTAGCTTCATTGCCAATATATTTTTAAAGTTCTTTCAAAAAAAAAAGCATTACCTAAGTTCTTTGTCAGTTCAGAAAGAACAGCGTTCAATCCAAAATGTGCAGAACGATGCCAAGGAAAATGTTCCCAATGGATGCTGGGGCTGCTTTGGCTCTGCATAGTTATTGAACTCAAACGCGGAACATGCTGTATTTCATTCTAGGAGGGACAAAAAAAAAAAAAAAAACATGTTCCTTGAATAGTGAAAATTGGTATCTCTCTGCCTCAGTCTCTTTTTCTTATTTTTTACCAAGAATTTAACATCTGCTTATTTCTAATCTCCGTAATCTCCATTGCCTAAGGCAAGTTCTCCAAGGAGGGAAAAAAAAAGAAAAAAGAAAAAAGCCCAACACAACAATATTTTCTAGCAATTGTCATTTGAATGACTCTAATAAAAGGATAAAAGTTTATTTGCCGTCTAGCCTCTCCTCTGTAGCCCATGGCTCAGTGCACGAGGTGCTGCTGATGTCTTTCCAACAGCAACATCTGGCTCTCTGGCAGCCTGCTCTGCTAACTGTGCTGACCCATCGAAGGCTCTAGAACTATTCACAAAACACTATATGGGGTAGTTGGAGTATGTAGAAGCCATTGGGGATTTTTTTGTTCATTCTCCTGAGTACTATTTATCTGTCAGTCACATTTCATTTTGAGGAATTTACTGTACTTGTCTATTTGAAATGAATAAGGAAACTCCTCATTAAAGACTGGGATTTATATGGCCCAAATGGGAATATTCCCAGTGCTGTATTTAGGATAATAGAGGAGCTATGTTATTGGTTGAATTGTCCTTAAAATATTGATTTTTCCCCAAGATGATTTCAAAGTGTTACACATCCAAAAGAAGCCAAGATAAAGGCACTTCCCCCAAGGGCTGGTGGAATGGAAATATGGGTGGAATCATCACTACCAGAAATTAGACTTTTAGGGATTTATGTCAAAGTTTTCAGGAGAAAAATTCTTGGTGGAGAAGTAAAGTAAATTTAGAATCTAGTAGAAAGAAACCAGATAAAATGAAAAGTGAAGGAGAAAGGACATTCATTTTTGAAGCTAGATATGGGTGTTGGGGTTTAAAATGGGAGAAAGATTATTGAATATGAAGTTATATTAAGTCAAGAGAAAATTAAATGAATGTTCGTGGTAACATAAATGGTGAGCATTGAGAACAAGAGTAGAGAAAACAAAATTTTGGTTTCAAACATGAGAAATATATATCTGGAACATTGAAGAAAGTATTTTAATAGTAAAAGGTTTTATAAGAAACTCAGAAGTATGTTTATCAAGGAAGGAAGAGGCAAATTCAAATGAAATTTAACATATTCAATATTGGATATTAGAATGCAGTGACTCCCCAAATTTTCTCTAGAAGGTAAATTCACATCTTGATTTTGAGATTATCTACAGTGGTAACATGAGGAGGGTATTTCTTTACTTGGGTGAGTTGTTTTCTCTATAGTTCAGTTGTAAATGAAAAGATCTACATGGAGACAATGCAGTCCCTTTCTGTAGATCCCCTTTCTCTGGTTTCAGTTCCCTATGGTCAACCATGCTTTCAAAGTATTAAGCGGAAAGATTTCAGAAATACATAGTAAGTGTTAAACAGTCTTCTGAGTAGTAAAAAGACATCTCGTATCAACCCACTCCATCTTGCCTTGAGAACCACAGCTCTGTCCTGCACATTTATGCTGCACTCTCTTTTGGCCCATCGACACTTCATGGCTGCTGTAGTCTGAATGTAATTGTCCTCGTCAACACTCAGGTTAGGGCTTGGTCCCTCAAATAATGGTGTGGAGAGGTGGTTGTGCCTTCAGAGGTATTTTGGGTCATGGAACCACTACACTGGGAACAGATTAATGTTCATCTTAAAGAAATGAGTAAGGTCTTATAGGACTAGATTAGTTGCCATGTGAGTGAGTTATTAAAAAGTGAAGATACCCTATGGGCTCGGTCACCTTGGCACCACCTAGTTCACCTTCCACTTCCTTGCCATGCTGTGATAAAGCCAGAGAGATCCTTGGCAGAAAATGGTGCCAGGTTACTTGGATTATCCAGCCACCAGAATCGTGAGCCAAATAAACCTTTGCTAAAGCAAATTACAGGTATTAATATCAGGTATTTTGAAATAAACTAAGACATTATCTTAGTTATCAGATCAACTGTCATGGTATCCCAATGCTTGTGTTCAAGCAACCTTTATTTTACCTTAGGGCCTCCAAGAGTAAGAGAATATTCATGCAATTTTAATATGCCAAAGAGAAGAAGTAAAATAATTAGTTGAAAGGAAAAAAGTTGACCTTAACATTGAAAAAGAAATCGAGGTGAGTACTGTATAATAAGCTATTTTGAAAGAGAGATCATATTCATATACTTATTTATATAACTTTAGTACAGTGTATCTTTATACTTAAGCTATTTTATTATTAATTATGGTTAATCCCTTGTGCCTTATTTATAAAATAAGTTATGAAAAAGTTATATATATATACACACACACATACACACACACACATATACAGGGTTTGACAGTATTTGCAATTTCAGGCATCCACTGCAGATAGGGGGAACTACTATAAATGTTTTCTTAGAATCATGTGGAAAGGCAAAAAACATACCAAAGCTATAGTATGGTTTATTTCATGTACAGATTTTTTTTTTTTAAAGATAGAGTGAGAGGTGAGAGAGAGAGAGAGAGAGAGAGAGAGAGAGAGAGAGAGAGAGAGAGAATTTTTTTTTTAATATTTATTTTTTAGTTCTCGGTGGACACAACATCTTTGTTGGTATGTGGTGCTGAGGATCGAACTCGGGCCGCACGCATGCCAGGCGAGCGCGCTACCACTTGAGCCACATCCCCAGCCCATGTACAGATTTTTGACATTGATATTCATTATAATATTGGTAGCCAACATTTATATAGAGCCTAAAGTATGACAGGTTCTGTTCTAAACAATTTTTATACATTAACTTAATTGATCCTCACCAGCAAACCTTTGAGTGGGACCTGTTTTATTACTCCCATTTTATGAATGATAAAACTGAGACAAAGAAATTTTGAATAATTTACCTAGTACATCAAAATGGCTTATGATAGAGCTGATATTTAAGCTCAGGAAATTCAGCATCTAGGTATGTTTCCTAACACTCTAAGGAGGGAGAGTTTGATGACAATGGTCAATTTTCATGTAGAGAACCTGTCACTTATGGATGTGAGGACGATCTGGCTGTGACATCTGTCAGCCCATTGATGGCCAGGGTTGATTCGGCTGATCTGGCTGGCTAGGCGGGTGTCCCCTTCCTCCCTCAACACTCCATGTGCGTCCCTCCTGAAGCTGTGCGCTTGGTGGAAGAGGATAACCTTCCCCTAGAGAGGAAGACCATTCTTCAGTCAGGGGTATACGAGTAGCTGCGCTCCCCTGCTAGAACCTCCAAACAAGCTCTCAAGAACCTGTCACTTAGACTGACATTTTCATAAGAAGCAAATAATAGGATGGAACTTTCTAGGTTGCAGCTATTAGGCTATGGGCGCTGCTGTCCTCCCTGCTCCCAGTGGGAGTGACTTAATTACCATGAAGATGGAATCATGGCTTGCGCATACCATACTGAAGTCACAGATTTTGATGTGCTGAATGACAGAAACATGTTCTATTAAAGCCTGTATTAAAACTTGCCTAATGTCTAGAAATTCATCATTCTACCACCAACCACCTCAGTGAGAGCCATGGATGCTTCATTAACAATTGATTAAGTGGTTATTAAAACCCTACAATTACTAAATCTGCATCACTTGTTACTTATTTCCAAAATGTTTACCTAAACTAGAGTGAGAGTGGTTACTGAATGTAATTTGTAAAATCCTTTAGACTTTCAGATAAGAGTCTTGGTAGAAATGCAAAGTATTATTCTCATTTATAGTCCAGCCAAATTTAACAAAGAAAGGCCTGAGCATCATTAACCTGTAGACAGAAGGAGTTCCAGAGGGAAAATAGAGGCTTGCTTGTGAGCCAGCTGTGCAGAGTGCTGGACTCCAGCCTCCCATCACGGGTGTGCAGCCCAAAGAATGTTGGCTGCCTCTGGGGCCAGCTGGCGCATACAAGGACTGTGCTCCTGGAAATCCTGAGTTGTCTGCTCAGGACTCCAGTGAATAGAATTTTGGTCAACAGAAGAGCAATCGCATCAGCCAGATTTTAGGCAAGATATTTTTTTAAAAAAACTTTCTAACTTCAACATGTGACCGATGGAGCTGTCAAATGGGACTAGTAATTCTCACCTCATAGGGTTATTGTGAGATTTCAGTTTTATAATTGAAATGAAGCAGCAGCACAAAGCTTGGCCAAGCTAGGAACTCATTAACTGGGTTTAGTTAATGTTGTCTTTCCAAGATCTCGTGCCCTTGGTGCCTCCTTCACTGTCTGATACAGCTCTTCAGCATGGTTCAAGATTGTATGTGATACAGAAATCAGATCCTCTTCCAGGAAGTTTATAATACTAGTCAACATAGTCACAGAGACTTGTAGATCTCATTAATTTCATAACTTCCCTGTCAACAGTGATGGTGGATTCTTACCATGAAGACTCTGAGACCGGAGTTGGAGCAGCTGACAACTGCAGAAGGCAGTGAATCAAGGAGTTTCCCTATAAATGCTCTCTACCACAAAATGGTAGCCACCTTAGGCAGACAGAAGACTGCTGTCCCTGCCCAAAAGCTCTGGGCCATGTTTAGTCCCATGACCAGACTCTTTCCTGGGCCATGGCAGCAGCACTCCTCCTGGTTGTTGATGGACTGAGGCATCACCTGACATTCTTGAGATTTTTCTGGAGCTCACTCAGGCCAGTCTGGGTCAGAAGGTGAGCCAACAGGAACTCATAACATTCAAAGCACTGCAGAACTGTCTGCGCTAGTTTTAGGTCTAGCATTGTTCCCAACTTCTCTTTACCCCAATGACCTAAAGAAAAAAAATGAACTTTTTTTTTTCTCTCCCATTAAACTTTGATCAACATTCAGCTAGCAAGTTCTCCTATAAAGGGGGTGACAAAGAGCTCTTGGCAAACTCAGGGTAGCTTGTATAATTTAAATAATAGCAGTTTCCCATGTTATATGAGGTAAAATTTGGAGGCAAAACATAAAGTTGATTCTTTGGCAAAGCCTGTTGCTTATGAACCAGTGAATGGTCCAGATTCTATCTTACTAAAACAATTTAAACTCCATCTAATACTACTCCAGTCAGTCTTTCTGTCCTAGCAGTTTCCTTAATGGCTTGAGTATGGCCACTGTTCATTCCCAATTCATAATATTGGTTGCAGAGCTCAAAAGAAAATATATATTATTGCTTTGTTGATAATGTGCTGTGTTCTAGAATTACCCACCCAAAGACCTAGTATTGATAAAAAGGAATTAGGCTTACTTCTTTAAGGTAAGATCAGGTCCCAATTGATGCAACAAAGAACAAGAGCTCTGTGTTTTCAGCATTTCTAAAATGAAGCATCTGTCTATAACCCTATCTGGATGAGGACCAGCAGGTTCTGGGAAGAATATTAACCTGAATTTGTTGAAGTCTTGTTTCACAAACTGCTTTATAAACACTTCCCCATATGTTCTGCCAAAGCTTTGCATTTAATGAATCATCCAAATCTTTTTGCCATATATCCTGTATAGTTGTTGATGATGGGGTACACGTTCCCAATAGCTGTGGAGAAATGGGAGCAATACCTACATTGCAGGCAAAATTGTCTCCTAACATAATCCTATTGGCATGTTCATTTTGATATCCTAAAATATGCAGTGCTATATTTTAGAGAATTATTATTGACCATATTGCCTAATAATTTCCTAGGAAGCATTTTATTTACTTCAAACCTTGTTTATGCTCTGATTCAGCACAAAGTATGTGCAAATCATTGCTTCACAGAAACTCTAGTCTCTGCTTTGTGATTCTTTTGCAGTTTTGGTTGATTTTTACCTTATTTCACAATGACATTAACAGTAAAAAATAGAGACTAGGAGCACAGGTTTTAGAGTTAGATATGTAGATTTCTGTTCAAGTTTTGCCTTTGAATATTTGTATAAATAGGGAAAAGTATTTAACTCCTAGAACTTCAGTTCCCTCATCTGGAGCATGGAAAATGACAGTGTTTTTTTTTAACCTCCTTTGGCTACTATAAATATAAAACAGGGTAATAGATGCTTAGTTTTCTGTTTAGTACTTGACACATGACTCATGTAAACTGTTATTATTAATAATATGCTCACTATTGGAGAGCCATTTCTCTTAGAGCAATTTAGGAAGGAATAGGGTTTTTCTAGAAAGTGGTCAATGAAAACAGTGGTGTGTTTTGCTCACTGATATTTTTGTATTTGTTTGGAATATCTTAGGCATCAAATATGCTTGATGAATACAGTGATGAGTGTAAAAAATTCCTGGGGTCATTGGGCATATGGTCATGACATTCATAGTTTCAAACCTGTTTATCTGGTGGGTGTATATGTGATGACAAACCTATAGAAAGAGATGTTGAGGATTGTAATTTTCTCAGCTCATTTACACAGTTCATTCATGTATAAAATGAGTCACTAACACATGTGTTTGTATTTATGATGCAGGTATGAAAGAAGGTATGAGACTATATTTGGGACACTTTGAGAAAAGTAGATACAAATTTTCAAACTCTTTTTTTCACACTGTAACTAACCTATTGGCATAGAGTGTTATGCACTATACTGTGCTGCATCCTCCCCAGTCCTTGTGGTCTCACCCCAAAATGTCTACGTCAGCATTTCCTTGTATGTCCTCCTAAACCTCTTCTGTGTTCTGTACTTTCATACATACAAATCTGGATTTTAATTAAATGGTATCACTTAGATAATTCTCAAAAAATTATTTGATTTTCCCACTTAGTAATATGTAAAATTACTTTTTCATTAGCTCATTATATATTATTGTACTTAATAATTATTACTATATTACTTGCTATAGTTTTTCATAGAGTGAACATATTATAATTTTTAAATTTACTCTGTCACTGCTGTTTTTTACCCTCTAGAAAATCAGTGACGACATTTTCAACTGAGGATCTTTCTTTTCCTGCCTCCATTCATTTTTGCGTTTTCTCTGAAACTAATCACATAACAGTGAGGAAGCAGCAGGCAAGGAGCAGAGTCCTCTTTGTTTTTCCTGGGCGGCAAAACTGATGTGCAGTTGGCTGTGGCTCAGTCCTTTCCCTAGGAAACACATACTCCCTTAAAGATGGAGACACTAATTGGGTGGGGTGGGATGGAAAGTAAAGGGTATTGTAATGCATACATAATAGGATACAAGGAAAGGGAACTAATTCTCTGATATTCACAATTGGAATCCATTATTAAGGAGCTATTAATGCTCTTTCTGGTGGACGATTAGGGGCTACTATAAGAAAGGAAAAGAGAGAAGAGTAGAGAAAATGGGATCAGGCAGAAAAAAGTTTGAAGAGAGAAGGTAGCCTGTGCACTTAGAACTCTGAGCTGGAAGAGAAGTCTGAGAGCTTAGTCCAGTCCTCTTAGATGAGAAGAGTGTTTTACATATCCTATGCCTTATAGAGGGCATGCTGCATGTCTCATTGTGTCTAATACGGATGGTTTTAAGAATCAGAAAAAATATAACATGTAGGGAAAATTTCAGATGTTAGAGCTAGCCAAATTTGAGTTAAGGTCTAAGCTCTGCTAAGGTTTACTAGGGAGACCTGGGAAGGTGCTAACTAGCCCCAGGTTTCTCATCTTTCTGGGAGAGCTTATAATACCTCCTGCATAGTTGTTATGAATAAATGATGTAAAATATGTAAGCATATTTATATGATCAGCATCTGCTATGTGATTGGTATATAATTATAATTATTACTATGTTACTTGCTAAATATTTCAAAAATGAAAAGTTCAGATACCTATCAAGGAAGATGATTGATTCTTTGTACAGAGTTCTTTTCAATTTCAACACATTGGTATCTGACACAATGATATGGGGAATAGAATTGTTTATGTATGTAAAGTGGCATTTGGCCATCTGCAAGTGGGAACTCAATGTCTTTTCAGCTTTGTGAGTTCTGTTCCCAAGCCATTAAGAGGTAACTGTCATTGTTTATGTCTTAGGCAACATCAGGGAGAATATAGAGGATTCCAGCCTCTCTAGCTTCTGAGGGTTGATTAAAGAGTCAGAAACCAGGAGATCTTCCACTCTGATGAATATAGAGAATGAACAATCTTCATACCATAAGCCTCAAATTTTTTTCAAGAAATTTCATTTTGAAGATGTCACAACCCTAGCCAATATTTTCATAATATATAAAATCATATGAAACAAAAACAAAACAAAAAATAACATCCCCTACATTCCCTTCCAAAGATTAGCCTTAGACAAATGTTTTTTGCAGCACTTCCCTTTCTCACTCCCACTTTCCATCCCAGAGCAGTTAATATTGTTCTTTTATTTTACTCCTATGACCACCCTTAGGACACAGATAATCAGGAAATCATTTCCCCTGCAGATGGCTGCATAGCAGAGAGAGAGTCCCATCAGCATCTTGTTTCTGCTTTCATCCAGAAATGATTGTCTTAGCAATCACTGTGGTAATGATGAATCAGAAGAACAATTGTAAAAAATGTAGTAAATAGATAAAATAATGTCAGTCACTATATTTTTGTTAGTGAGTCTACTAAAAAGAATGTCTGCCCTTCGTAAAGATTTTAGCCTAATATTTCTACCTCTTCTAATATAGTTTTATTCATTAGTAATTACATTTCCCACTCTTTGTTGTTGTTGTTTAGAACAAAGAATACAAGTAATAGAGCTAGTACCTTAATCAGAACTGAATTAGGATGACCAACTCAGCTTGGTTTTCCCAGGACTTCCCAGGTTTGGCACTGTAAATCCCATGTCCACAAAACCTTCCAGTAGGTGACAAACTAGGATGATTGGTTATCCTAAAGAGGGTGGTTTCTACAACTTCAAAGGAAAAGGCTCTTAATAAAGGTCTAAGCAATTGATGATCACTTAAATCTGTTTACAAAAATGACTTCTGTGCCTATATGGATATCTTCACAAGAACATGTTGAGGGAAGTCATTACTTTAATTTTCATGTAGAAAAAGAAATGGAAGTTCAGGCATGATAGTATTTTGCCCCAAATCCCATGGGTAGTCATATTTAAGTGTGAGCTGTGAACCCAAGTAGACTTACTCCATTTGTTCTGCTACTATTCCATGCCGCCCCTCTGTTACTACGGTCCCTTTTGGCAGAAGCCACAGACAGCCAGTACCCATAGTTAGCATAATATGCTAACTTTAAGCCCGTTTGCCTTGTAAAAGCTGATTTCACTAGGGATAAAGGCCTGACCCAGAAACCAGTGGGCCAACAGGAGGTTTGGTTTGGACATTCTCTGCTAATGATTAGCTGTTTCTTTACCTTACAGTGTATCCTTGCACCTGAGGCAAACTGAGTGCAGCATTCTTCCTCGTACTATACAAGAGCTAATTTGTGGGATCAGAATATAATCAGCACGATTCACTCTAATAGTATCCACAGCACCCTTTTCTGCCTCCTTAACAAGCCCAAATAAGCATTCCACACTCACTGTGGTTTTGATTATTCTATTTGTGCTTAGTCCCACTGACCCACATAGAGTGCTAGCAGTGTCCGCATCACATGGTTCATTATGTAATTGAATTTAGTGTTCATGATATTTGGAGCCAGGAAAACAACATTCCATGTGGCGAGCCAGATGAAGCTCTTCTAGTATAAAATGGGGAAGTTGATGAGTCTGAAGACAGGACTTTTTGAAAAATTTTGATTAAGGAAGATTATTTGCTGCTTGGGGACATGGCCTTGGGCCAGGACTCATTGTTGTGAAATATTTAAAAAGATGAAGACATTTGGATGAAGAATATAACAGTGTTCCCAGTGTGTTCCTGCATACCATTGTTTAGAGTGTGATTGGCTCCAGGAGAGAAAAAAACTATAATTTAAAAAAATATAAACCCTAAGCCCCAGAGAGGTAAATTAGCAATGTGTCATATCACATGGCTGGCATTTCTAATTCTGTGCTCTTTTCCTTACATCAAGGAATGTCAGGACTGTTGGAGAATTGGTAGCGGTAACATCAGGGAAAATGATAGGGCATATTTTTAGTTTGGATTGATGGGTCTCTAAGGGAACTAGGCAAGCAGTTTACATAAATGCTAAATAATAAGACCTTTTCTGTAAATAGAACATCAGTGTAATGGTATGTAGTTTGTTCAAGCAGCTGTGCTAGGGACTATGTTGAAATTACATTAAAGCAGGATGTGCTCTGTCCACTTTGCTAAGAATAATGAATCTAAAGTAAGAGTCTCTACAGTGGACACAGATTCATACACTGGGAGAGAATTGGAACAAATGGTGGGTTCTTTTAAAGAACATGATTCACAAAATGTAGAATTGAAAAATATTTTGAATCTTTGAAAATGAATTAGACAACTTTTAAAGTTCTAACTCAAATTGATGATTAAATATCCACTAGACAATGTTCATGAAAGGAAAATTTCATGGATGAGGTATCCAAGGTGACTGAAGACTACACAAAATGTTACAGGAGTCATAACGAGGTACAATATGAATACACAGGAGAAATCACTTCTTATAAAAGTAGTAAGTTGCATTTTGGTGGACAGAGAATACCGTAAAATAAATCCCCTTGTTAAACTCCTTTAAACTAATAAACAGGATGTGTGGCGCAGGGTACTGTGAAAGTAGGCAGGTGTCCAGGGAAAACAAAAGAGAGGAAGTTCTGCCCACATGAAATGAAATATAAGAATTTGGCTTATTGGAAATACTGTGTTGCTCACATTTGAACCCAACCTATGATTGCCAATACTGAGTATTTTTTTATCATTATGCCAGTGACACTTGAAACAGGGTAAATAATGTGCTTAGAAATCTGGGACAGAATACAACTGAAAGACAAATTCTAATGTGGAAGACGTGTGTGATAGTCTGAAACTGACATATAACACGCTAGCCACAAAAACTTATATTTCAGTCATTCATTCTTCTTGAAAAGCATGTTTATGAAGAAAGTTTACTTGTTAAGACACATTTTCAGTTCCAATGTATAAAATAGGGGAAATCTCTAGATGAAGTAATAAAAAAAAACTTACTTTCACTTAAATACTTAGATCATCAAGGAAAATAAAGTTATATTTATTATAAAATTACTTATGAAATGACTTCACCCCTATTTCATTTTGGATCTGAATTAAATCTGAACCAAGTATTCAGAATTTTTAGTTTTCTAATTTAAGAAACAACGCATACTTCATTTAAAATTTATGGTATGTTCAGTATTAGGGAGATGCTATTTTAGAAACTGTCGTAGAGGACTTTTAGATTTCAACATAAGTATCATAGATATATGGCAGTTTAGCAGACAGTTTTGTCTATTTTATTGCATACAAATTTTTGGATCAGAAATCTCTTCACAATACAATGGGCTAAGAATGTTAAAGAAACATCTGCACACACATGTTTATTACAGCACTATTCACAATAACCAAGAAATGGAAAAAAATAAAACAAAAAACAACAACAACTAAGTTTCCATGAGCAGATGAATGGATTAAAAAATGTGGTTCATAAACACAATGGAATACTAGTCTACATAAAAACAAACAAACAACTGTATCCTGCAGAACTGGCAATTGTTAAGTGAAGTAAATCAGACACAGAAAAACAAGTATGGCATGATCTCCCCCATATGTGGAATCTAAAAATGTTGATTTCATGGAAACTGAGTGCTGAATGGTGTTCGCCAGGTGAGGGAAAGCAGGGGGGAAAGGAAGGATGATGAAAGGTTGATCAATATATACGTTAACAATTTTCCTTTAAAAAAAGAAAGTTTATTTTGGTTCTTAGTTTTTGGGAGGTTCAGGTCATGATCAGTTAGCCCCATTGTTTTTGGGCCAATGGAAAAGTAGTACATCATGGTAGAAACGTGTGGTGGAGCCCGCTGTTCACCTCTTGGTGCCCGAGAAGCAGAAAGGAAAGAGAAGGCCTGGGTCCCAATACATACCTCAATGCATGGCCCAGAAGACCTAAATTCTTTCCTCTGGGCCTCATCTCCTGAAGGCTGTACCACCTCCCAGTATTGCCACGGATTGGTGAACAACCTGCAATAATGAGTTTTTGTGGGACATTTGATATGTAAACTACAGCAAGTACTAAGTTATAGTCAGAAACAAGGAGTTCTGGTGTGCTATTGTATAGCAGAGTGATTATAAATAATCATTTTATATATATATATATATATATATATATATATATATATATATATATATATATATGAAAATGATTAATGTTTGAGAGGATGGATATATTTAACCTGATTTAAATTTTATGCCTATAAAATAGAACCCCATAGACTGATTTAAAGGAAATACTTGGTGAAAATATCTTCATTAGTCAAAAAAATTATTGTTCAAAAACCTTCTACTTTCTAACCATTGTGGAAACATGAATGACAGTATAAGAAGGATGGAAAATGGCCACACTTACCCAGGATGTAGACTCTGGAGCCCTCATTATCAGCTAGGTCTTTGATAAGCTTCTTCTAAGCTTTGTTCCTTCATATGTAAAATAAAGATAATGCTCCTGAGCCTTCATATTTGCAGTGGTTTGTTTTGTCAGTTGATAAGGTAGTCAACAATGGAGTGCTGTGCGGCCTGGCAGTTCTGACCACCAGCTGTCACTCAGGGACAACTGTGACAATCATTATGCACGTTGTGTTCATTAGGTACATTGGTGTTCACTGTATCCCTGAGGGCCTGTTCTACTTCAACATGTGCTTTTTCTCAGTTTATCTGGCTTCCCACTATCGCTCTGCTACTTTTGACTTTGCTCCAAGGTTTAGGCATTGTGTGAAGCCATAGCCATTTTAAGCATCCATATCCAGGTCTGTAGACCAAGCATTCTCAACCCAGTCTTAAATATCATCCCTGCATACTTTACACTCAAAAGGACTGTGATTCCAGTCCTAAGTGCTCAGATCCTAAGAGTCCTGGAAATTCTGTGTGGAGAGGTGCAGGAAGGGATCAGCAATACCTTTCAATCTGTGCTGAAGATGTTCTAACACGTGTGAACTAATTAATCAAAGAAATATATATTAGGCTCTTATTTTCACCATGCTAAATGCTATCAGCTTCTGAAAAGAAGAGAAATACAGTGTCTGCTCATCCAGAGCTTATACTTTAGGAGAGAAGAGACATTGAAGAAACAAAGAATTATACAAGTGTAGCAACAAGAAGAAAAAAAAAAAAAAACCAGTGATAGAAAGCTTGTTATTCCAGAGAAGATAACTGTTGTTATTTAGGAAATTATTTAGGAAATTGTCTCCATAACTTTCCTGAGTGTCAAAGAGAGAATCCACGTGACATGGATGAGATAAACTAGATAGATTGAAAAGTATTAAATTGCTTGACCTATTAAGGTAGAAAAAACTTTAAATTTCATGGGACAGATTGGATTGGCAAGAGTAGCATAGGGATGAAAGAGAGAGGTGGGAGGGAAGAAGGGGGAGAGAGGGACAGAAAAAAAGAAATATGCAATAACATGATGAGATCCTGGGATAGAAGCCAGCCAGAAATTCTACAGCACATCAAACAGCAGAATGGAAGAGGATCTTAGTATTGCAATGAACTTACTTTTCCAAATCGTGGTCTAATTACAGTACCAATCCTCAGATACCTCCTGATGTTATCATCTTAGTATGATCAATTTTGGTTAAATATTTGAACTTTTTTTCTGCCTTAATATATACGGCATTTGTCACCCAATTGGTGGTAAATTGTTATTGTGTGAGGCTTGGTTCCACTGATTTTGAAAAGGTCTATATACATGGTCAATTTCATGGATATGACTTTCTTTTGGACCCTGTTTAGTGGAGGATGGCACTTTCTCTTGGAGGCTTAAACATTGTTTAGGTTGGGTGGCAGTTTCAGAGCTTTTGACAAGTGTATACCGCTCTGGGCTCTTAATTAGATAATGCTTCTGTCTGCCTTGAAAAAAATCTTTCCTAGACTTACTCTCAAATGATTGTGCTTCTTCAATGATCTTTTAATCTTTCTCAGAAATTCTTAATGGCTTACTAATGAGGAAATGAGATTTGTCTGTTATTATGTTGGCATTGTTCTTTACATACATATGCTTATGTATCTATAGGAAACAAAAAAAATATTTTCTGACACTTCTAAAATTTCTGAATACTTGAAACTTTCCTCCAATTTCCTATCTCCTTCTGAACCAGTTCTTACCTGCATAATATTATAATAAATTTAGAGAATATAAATTTTGTACCTATACATTTCAAAAAATATTTGTGAAATCATGTTATTTATTATGAAAGAAAAGATAATTGAGGTCCTCAGGTGTCACAAAGTTAATTTTGATACTATCACATAGTCTGTATTTTTCATTCAAACATATCAAACATATTTGAGATTTGGAGAGGAATATATCTAACAATTTTCATACTTTTGAATGCAGAAACTGCATTCCATCTATAAATATTGAAGGAAGGGTAATCTTACAAGACTCCAAGATTTGCAATCCCAGAGGATTGGATGGTCACCAGTGTAACCAGTGCTGTGGATGGAATGATACAGGATGACTGACCCCACATGACCAGGGAACCTGACCTGCAGTGCAGTGTCAGGGGACGTTCTCTAAAGACATAGATTTTAAATGGGAGCTCTTGAGTTGCCATTAGAACTGAGAGTTGAGCCAGGTGCATAGAGTGGGAGTGGAGATAGTGGGTGGGAGGAAATGTTTCAACTAAAGTGATGGGACAGAAAAAAAGGCCTGGAGGGAGAAAAAAGAACAATTTATAATTAGGAAACAAAAGTAAGGCTCTGGAGCTAAAGTCTGGAGTAATCCACCGGGTATCACCATGTTAGGGTTTAGAGATTACGCTAAGAGAGTTTGCCCTGACCTAAAAGAACTGAGATGGCATTGAAAAGATGTGAACATAGAACAGACTTAAAAGAATGTACTGGAGAGCAGAAAGCATGTCAGAAGCTTTGAGGTCATGGGTTAGAAGCCAGTTTCCATGTACTGAAGTCTATGTCCTCCATCTCAGCCTGTGAGCTAGTATAGGGAAGTGTAGAGAAGGTAAAGGATTTCAGGTACTGTAGAAGACTTTAAGATATAATTTGAAGTTTAAATCATCAGGTTTTGGTACCTGTGGAAAGGGAGAGGAAAGAAAGTATCAAGAATGATATACAGAGTCTTAGGAAGAGCAAAAGTGAAAGGGAACCAAAGTGTCAGATTCTAAAATGTATGTTCCCTCATAGTTATGCGGAAGATGTTCTTAATCACTTATTTTCTTTACATAAATACACAAAAACCCTACAGATTCTGTAGTATCTCTACTGACCTCTGGAGTAGATACTTGGGTTGCAAATAACAGAAACCATTAGAAGAACTTCAAGTAAGGGGAATTTTATTCTGAGGATTTACATGGAAGTGAGCAAAACAGATTCCTCAGTCACAGTGGCCAGGCTTTGCAGAAGCCAGGTAGAACACACACACACACACACACACACACACACACACACACACACACACACTCAGAGGAGAACTGGCATCCCAAGAAGATTTAAGAAATTAAGTCTATTCAGGACCCAGAGTTGCCTTTGCAACGAGGTGCTGGTATTGCTTCTATTAGTCTGGTCTCCTTAGCAGTCAGTAAAAATCAGCTGTTCTTGATGTCTTTGTGTTGTGTGTGTCTTCCCAGTTTGCCACCCGAGTATGGGATTTTCCTATTTGCCCTTGGTCTGGGTTGTAATTTTTGAGGGAGAGTCATTGTGATCACCGTTGGCTGAGGGCTACCTCTTCAACTGTGGGTTTGTCCTTGGATCAGTTTCCTCTCTGTCATATAGCTTCCCTGGCTCAGGGTTTTTTACCAGAGAGACTGCTTGAACCATTGAGAATACTACCACTTCTGTTGAAGGGGTTTTGTGAAAGGCTTCATTTTGTTGGGACTATGGAGGTGATGATCTCTCTCAAAAGAAATCCATGGGCAAGACAAGCATCAAGAAGATGATGATTCTAACTGGGCATGATGATGCATGCCTATAAATCTCAGAGGCTCGGGAGGCTGAGATAGGAGGATCACAAATTCAAGGCCAGCCTTACCAATTTAGCAAGATTCTCAGCAATTTAGTGAGATCCTGTCTCAAAAAAATAATAATAAATAAAAAAAAAGGACTGGAGATGTCACTCAGCAGTAGAAAGGCATCCCTGGTTTCAATCTCTAGTACCAAATAAATATATAAATGAATGAGTAGAATAAAAGAGAGAAAAAAGATTCTGCTCCAGCCAGCTTCTTCTAATTTTATGCATTTTCTGTTTAATTTTATTATTTTTTTTCCCTCTGAGGAATAAATAAATCGATCCACACTGACTCTGAAGTACCTCATTATTTCAAAACACTAAAAGAGTGTGTAGTAGATTTAAGATGAGGGGCTAAGAAGCCCTCCACGGTGGGCAATACAGACGTGCCACCATGAGGAGTTTAAGAGACCAGCCTCACTGGGGACCCCTTTTGTACATGCAGTCACCTTAATTTATCATCACATTTCAGGAAATTAAAAAAAATGGAATCGCAGTTATTTCCTGCCTTTCTCTTTTGCTTTGAAAAGCATGAGGTGTCCTGGTGAGCTCAACATACTCTGATGATGACGACAAAACGTCTTTCTAACAGCTAATAATTTCATAAAATGACCTGACTGAAAGGCTGCCGGCATTACAAATGGGTTGGAAGGGACACATTTCAAAAATGTTTTTCTCACTCTTTTTCCTGCTCTTTCTTTCTTCCTTACTGTTTTCAACCTCCCCAGATTTTGGACATCCTGAGCTCTTGCATGTAAATCTGCGTAGGTGGATGTGATGAGAAGCAGTTGAATAAACTTCCCTTAGAGCTGCTAGAGTTCTTGCAGAGGCGAACAGAGGGCAGGAGCTGAACAAATGGTTTGGAGTTAACGAGATCTCTGAGTGCAGATTCTAATTCACTGGGCTCCCCTTCTCAGAAATACAAAAGGAAATATTTTCTTTTCAAAAAAAAAACATGGAAAGCCTGAATGGGTTCATTGAGGAATTATAGTCCTCTGTATGATATAAACAAAATGTGTGATCATTCAACTAAAAGTTTATTCTTTTACTTATTTGTAGTAAATACAATGGAAAGCATGTAAGACACTCTGGGATACCTGAATTTATAATATTAGAATCCCATCTTTTTGCTACATGACTTTGTATGTTTTTGAGTCAATGCTTTATTGTGTGCGCTTGGGAAGTTCTTTCACATCCTAGGCAAAGATGAGCTCAACTCTGGGTTTCAAGTATAAATTTTCTGAACAAATAGATAATATTCAAAATGAGAAAGTAGTGGATAGCACTGTAAATTCAGATTATAGATGCAACTCAGTCAATTGTTTCTAACCCATAAACTTAAGGCTTGAAAGAAATTAAGCCTGACTTAAAAGAAACAGTTGAAGGTAGTATTTATTCTTTATTTTATGAAGACCAAAAAAAAAAAAAAAGTGAGGTGGTGCGGTGGTGGTGTATTCGTTTTTATTATAAAAACTTATTCCCATAATGATTTCTCTTCCATGTAGAGCTTTCTCTCCATTCTTTATTTCCAAACATTTTTTTCCCTCACTGCTGCCATATAAATCAATTTTAATAGCTTAAGCTACTGGCATTCCATCTTTTAAGATGGAGATGAAGTTGATCATCCATGATCCCCACACTATTCATGGTGGTTGTTGACTGACTACTCTTCTTACCCAGATGTACTCCAGCCTCTCTAAAGTGAATGCTGGGATTTTGAAAACAATGCTAAAAATAAACCCACACCATACTAGTTTTATTCTATAGTATGAAGATAGTTTATTAGAAGATAAATAAATAGTTTATTAGAAGATAAATTTATAAAATCAAGAAGTAGAATTGCAAAAAATATATTTACTTGGATTTGCTGGTTCATGAAATAATTTATAGTTATTTATTTTCTTGAAATTCAGGATTCTTAAAGGAAAAGTGTTGTAGAAAATGGAGCTGAATAGGGGTAATACAGTAAGTAGGAAAAGCAGTTTATTTTAGGCTACAATTCACTGGAATTGGTGTTATTTTTTTGAGAACACTAAATTCGGACGTTTTATTTTTCCATTCATTATTTTTTTGGTTTATGGCCTAAACCTTATAATGTTCCTTTGATAAAAGAAAAATACTACATATTTCTTTATGAAAAATTGAAAGTAAGTTTCCTTCTTTCTTTTGAGAGAGCACAAAATTTGCTAAATTATACACAAATAGTTTCTCTGTCTTTATTTTAAACATCTTATATTAAATTTTAAAGTATCAATTTTTAATATTTTAGTTGCCTTCAATAGGAAAACCTAGGGGAGTTCTGGTGGCTCAAATAACATTTAGAGTCCCAGATGGAATGCCTTCATGGATTAAACATCTGCTTCATATTGTGAAAGTATTTGATGTAGATTCTGATATTATTAGAATTTGATTTCAGTATATTTTTAAAACCTCCATTACAAATTAATTCTTATTAATTTTAAGATAAAGCTATCTAAACAATCCTATTTCAACTGCAAAACTGTGAAAAATGTTCAATTGAACGAACAATTTATCATTCATGTGTAGGTTTAGATTCTTTCCCTTTATTCACCCCTCTCTCTCCCTCCATTCCCCACCCCCTTTCCACTCCCTTTCTCTCCTTACAGCTAAATTTATCTATAAAATATGACATACAATTATATGGGTATTATCTCATCATTTATCATTTCTGTTTTGAGATCACTTACTGATATTGATATTCATTAATAAAATGAAATCATGAAGAATAAAACATGCATTTTTACTTCAACATCTGTTACCAGATTTTGTAGCCCAAACATACCACCTTTGCATAAAAAACAACAACAACAACAACAAAAAACACAGATAATGTGTAATTGAACTGAATGCTTCAGGATCTAGGCTGAGCTAAACAATACTGATGAGATCACATTCGGCTATATGTAAAAAGGCTTTTAATACTTGCCATTGTTTGAAGATCAAGTCAGTTTGATTTCTATTAACAGTGTCTTCTGTGGGCATGGCCAGAATTATTTTCCCTTATATCTGGGAAAGGCAAACCTTAAATCCATGTGGACATGATAGAATTGCCAGTCTTATTCTTCCTTACTGTCTTTTCCTTGCCTCAGTCTGTAGGCTAATTGAGATCTCCTTAAGGTGGGAACGATCATTGTCATTGTCAATCAAGGGATGTTAGGCTAGCAGAGATTGGGAGGAGATGCGGGATTGAATTGTCCCTCTTCTCCAATTCTATCTCCCACTCTAGTTCCTGATTCCATACCTATGTCACATTAACTTTGATTAGGGACCAATAACTTTTAGACATGTGTTATTGGTTCTGGAAAAAAGAGTCAATTGGCAGAACAATTGAATGACTGAGTGAGGTCAGACGATGTTCCATATATCCCTCCCACCTCAAAGGTGAGCACATGAAACAGGCTGAACGAAATGATAATGCCATCCCACATCCAAGCTCATTTGAGAATGTGGCTCAAAGCAGACTTTAATAATAATCTTCAAACCAGAGGGAGGGAGGAGGTCGGGGAAAGGGTAGGTAACCAAATTACATTGTCGTACTGTGTGCATTTATATTACAATGAATCCCACTACTGTGTATAATTATAATGCACCAATTTAAAAAGGGAAATGTAAAATAAAATAGTTCTCTTCAAAATTTTTATGTGAGTGTGGGGTACCAAAGGGTGGTTCTTTTTTTGTGGTATTGAAAATTATAAGAATGACAAAACATAAACAGGAAGTACATGGGTGCTTTACCACTGAGGACTTTTTATTTTTTATTTTGAGGCAGGGTCTTGCTTAGTTGCTTAAAGCCTAATTAAGTTGCTGAGGCTGATTGTGAACTTGCGATCCTCCTGCCTCAGACTCCACAGTCACTGGGGTTACAGGTATGTGTCACCACATCTGACCATCTTTTCCATTAATAAAAAGCTTTACTTCTTTGAGACAGAATAACTTACAGACACTGGTTTGAGACATCATTTTAGTCCTGAACTTGCTATACTTGAAACTAATGTACTTCAGCATTTTTAGTTATATTAGCAAAACAATTATTTGATTATTTCTGTGGAAACAGTTTGAAATGTATATGTATCTTTTGCAGCTGAAAATTTCTATTTATCACCAGAAAAAAAAATCATATCAAATTATATTTTCAGATTTATGTTTGTTGATTTTACTTGCTGAGTAAGCAGTGATTGGAATGACCAGCATACATGTGGTTGATTTATATGCTCAGTTTAATGCTTTTAGCGTTGTAGATATCTGAACTTAATTGACTCAATTGCTAGGCAAGTCAAACCATTGTTTGGTGATCAAACTAAATGGAGTTATGTTGTTTTACTTTTAATAGTCAGCTGTCTTTTATTATTGTGTTTGGGGTAGAGATGATATTAATCTCTGTAGTTTATTACCTATGAAAAGATAGTGTCCTTAAAAATACAATGCCAAGATTCTTTGGGCAATAGCACTGCCCAAAGAACAAAGGACAAAGAGTAGCCTATTAGCAGTGTTAATTCATAAAGAAGCTAGTGTGAACTTCTCTAGAATGCATAGAGATGAATAGAAAAAGAAAAAAAAATGTCAGCTGATTATTTGAGGGGGTGGGTTTAATTGTTATGTTAATGAAATCTGCCATTTTTAATGTTAATTTTCCTGTTTAGCTCTCACCATTCTTCCTTGAGCAGTTGTTAATAACTACTGTGTACTTTTATAGGGAAAGTGACTTTGAAGGTTGACAAACATGTCAGTTTTTGTTTTATAATTTTCTCAGGAAGGGAAAAATGCTAAATTTTTTTTTTTTACCTAACTGCACATCGACTGGTATTTCTCCTTTCCTCTAAGCCCACTCCATTTTAACGTGCCACTGGGGCAGAATGCGTAATGACTAATGGCCTGGCAGGGACCCAAGTGACATGTGAACAGTGTGCCTTGGCCACATCCAGTTAGCCTGAAGCAGACGCCAAAGTTTATTGTCTTTGCAGTTTCCTGGCCTCCCTCAGTAAGAGGAGTCATGGTTCTCACCAGACTTTTTAGCTAGACTGTTCATGAATTGCATATTTATTGGCATTTCATAGCAAGAGGCATTATTATATGTAAGTCAATGGCCAGAGAAGACTCACTTGTAATGCAATTAGGAGAGAGTCACATCATTTTATGGTTATGTTATGCTGAGAAACAGAGTCCATGTGTCCCTCTGTTTGTCATTATATTTTTATATGTAAACAGGCACAGGAACAGGGAAAGGTATTTATAAACTTTGCTGTGTGTCCTGAAGTAACCAGTCTTCTCTAGGAGGCTGCTGGGGAAGCAGAGGCCTGGTGTCTGAAGAACAGTCTCATGTTGAGCCTGCCTCATTCACTGTCCTCTGGGGGCATTTGAGATCACTGAAAAGTGGGAAAAATTATCTTGGTTCTGACTCACTTTTGTAGTCTTTAACAACCACTGCCAGGGAGAGGTTTCTGATCATGCAACTCATTTCCTCAGTTAAGTGTGGGGAGAAAACTTTTGTTGGGCATCTGGGAGTTCTACCAGCTCTCTCCTGCTCTGGTTTTCCTGGTTTCAAGCCTATCCACCTTTCTTAGCCACAGAGCCAGGTTCAGGCTGCCCCAAATTGTCTAAACATGCATCAGAGGGTAGAGTCTAGACAGTTCACATTCAGGATTCACTTTTTAGTACTTAGGATGTATTGTAGTAAAATTTAGAAGTCTAATAGACAGTTGCTTTGAATTCTAGAATTCTTGTGATTTGTCCCCCATCATTTAGATTCTGGCATGAAGAGTTACAAAAGTACATTTGTAAAATGAACTACTTTTACCTACATTGCTACTTTATCATATTATCAGTAAACACATTTAAAATTAAGGTGAGTAGAAAAAGACACCTTGCATATTCAGTTAATATCAATAGGAGATTTTACATCAATGATTCTCCAAGAGGCTCTGGAATTGTACCTTAAGTGCCCTGGTCACCTCACATGAACACCTGGAAGCTATGTCTAGTGATTCCCTTTAATCATCCTCTAAAATAATGATAACACCAGAAGGTCTGCAGCCCATATTCCATGCCTGATAGCACAGAGACCCAGTTTCCCATGTTTTTGTATTGCTAAAGGGATTGCTGTTTAGTGAGGAACAAAATATGCACAGGCTTTTATTTTTTCTAAGTGGGAAATTCTGAAAGTCTGGTTTAACAACATGTTGATCTTCATCTTTGATTTCTTGTTTTGACTGTGTTTTTCAATAAACATAAATATTATTATTTTTTTGTTTATGAGGATCCCTAAATAATTCCCTGACTTTTAAAATACCATAAAAGATGAGGGTAAACCTAGAAATGTAGCTAGCTAGCTTGAGTGTAAGGCAATATAACCACGTTACCAAATGGAACCAGAAGACTTGTTTTATGTTGTGTTTTTGTTTCTTCTCTCCCAGGGATAATGATTCCTAACCCTAAAGCTGCTCATTTACTCCCTGGGGTCCCCAGACTCTGTGAAGCTCATCACGATTTAGATTTATGATGCACAGCACAGCACAGTTTCTTTGGTTTTCTGCATCACCCTTTATCCACAGTCCATCTTCCCTTATCCTCCAAATTTGAGTGATTCATAAACCCGTAAAGGAGGGTTCAGCAATAGAATATAGCCAAATATCATTAAAAAATTTCTAAAGGGCAGCCCTTTACAGGATGTCTGAGTAATATGTAAATTTATTTCTTGTTATATAATAAATACATTTAAATGGATGAATTAAGTATAAGATTTAAAAAACTGAAAAATAAAAATGTACAACCAAAATAAAATGAATATAAGTAAATGCTTAAATTCAGCAAATAATATTAAAAGTGAATAAACAAAACCAATTTGTTTTTCTGTGAAGTCCAATGAAATCAAACTCTAGAACAAAAAAATGTTCACTATCAACATCACAGTCAAATATGGTATTTTTGGTACTCAGTGATATAAGTTAAGAAAAATACAAATACATGCACAAAATAATGTGTATATTTCATATGAATTTCATATACAATCAGATATATTTATGCATGCAAATATAGAGTTTATACTTAAGTATGTAAGTCTAAGTATGTATATATTTGAATGAGAGAAATAACACTCATATTATTTGCAAGTCACATAGCTTTATATCTAGACAATATCAAGAAAACTGTGAGACTACTATAATTAATAATTTAGAAGGTTCTAAAAGGTAAAACTGAGTAAAAGACTAAAAATTACTAATTTTTCCTATGCATCAATGATAAATAATTGGGAAATACTTTGGTAAAAGAACATTCTATTCTCAAAAGATCATAAATGCCATAGACATAACTTTAATATGAATTATTCAGAACTATATAAAATTATGAACTGATATTAAGGGAACCCTGTATAAATACCTGAAAAAAATGTCATAGTCTATGAAGACTTGAATCATAAAGATGTCATATTTTGGGAAAATAATCAAATTCAGAGTAAGTCTGTCTAATCGTAAATTTCTTAAATTTAAAAAGATGCATGAAGTAGCCAAGGAAATTCTGAGAAATATCTGAGAAATTCTCAGATACCAATGCTATAATTTTTTTCTAAATACTTCTATTTTCTTTACATCATGTAAAGAAATAATATCCATGTAAATTGTGCAATGTTTAAAGTGCTTCAAATAAGTGAACAATCTGAGAAAGGAGAATGAAGGCTTGAAGGATGAGAAAAACATTTCAATCACAGGGAACAATAAACAACACACCCTGTGTTTAAAAATTTAAAATCACACACAAAGAGTGGAAAACTTGGATTACCAGGCAAATACGAGGGTACTAGCTGGAAGGGTGATGTGCTTGGTTGGTGATTAGGAAAGCACTAGTAAGATAACCTGATGAAATGATCAATATTTTGGAAGGCAAGGGTGGCGTGGCACACAAAGCAGAAGGGGAGGAGGATTCAAATGAAGATCACTTAATAATGAAAACAGCACTAAAAATGCAGAGAGCATGTTATCTAAGTCGTGTCTACAAAGTGAGGCAAGGTAAAGATATGCAAAATGCAGAAAGGGGTAAGAACCTGAGTATATTGTCATGTTGGCATTTTATTTTGGTTTGTTTCTTTGTTTTAGTGTGGGGGAGGCAGCTCTTTTTCCTTAAATTTCTAATTCTGAGATATTTCTAGATTCAAATGAAGTGAAAGAAATCACAGAGACCCTGCAAAGTCATTACTCCATTTTCATCAGTGATAATATCTTGGAAGACTACAGCATGGGATCACAAACAGGAATTCCAGACGCTTTACTGGGAGATCAGAGAATATCTCAGCTGTCACAAGGATCACACTCCATGCCTTTCATGCCACACTCTCTCCTGAATCCAACCCTTTTTAACCCCTTAAAAAATCTCTAATATGTTTTCCATCTATGTATATTTTTTCACTTTGAGGATACTATTTTAATGGAATGATGTAGCATGTGGCCTTTTGGCATTGGCGGTTTTTTTTTTTTTTTTTTTTTTTTTTTTTTTAGCAGAATCAACCTGAGATTCATCCAGATGGTTCTATCAATGGTTTGTTGCTTTTCATTGCTGAGGATATTGTGTACCACAGTCTGTAAAACCATTCACCCATTAAAGGACATTTGGATTCTTTCCATTTTTTAGTTTTTATGAATAGACTGCTGTGAAGGTTTGTGAGGGGTAGGGGTATAGCTCAAGGGTAGGGGATTTGCCTCATATGTTCAAAGCCCTGATTTCAACCTCCTATGTCTGGTGGTGAATATTTGGATATAAGTTTGTGTGAATATAAGTTTTTCTTCTCTGGGAAGAAAATCACACTGCCCAGAGTGTGATTTCTTATTCATATGGTAGTTGTATGTTATTTTGGAAACTTCTTCCAAAAAGATTATACAATTTTATATTTTTACCAGTTATACATGAGTCATCTCTTTCACCCTCTTCATCATTTGGTGTTGCCCTCCTTTCTTTAGTCATTTTGATAGGTGTATACTGATATCTCATTGTGGTTTTAATTTAATTTACATTTCTCTAATGGCTAACGTCAAGTATCATTTCATGTGCTCATTTGTTATCTGTATATCGTCCTCCGTGAAAAGTTTTGTATTATCTTTGTATTGCTACAGTGAAATACCTGACACAGGATAGTTAGAGTAAAAAGGTTTAGAGGGTCAAGAGCATGGCATCTGCATGGCTTGGTTCTCTGGTGTGGGCCTATGACAGATGGTGGAAGGCAATAGTGGGAGTGGATGTCAGACTGAGTGGTCCCATCTAAATTCAGGAACAGGGAGAAATGGGGGTCCCACAATCCCGCTAACATGCCATACCCTCAATGATCTCAGGACCTCCCACTCAGCCTCACCTCCCAACCCTGCCACCCTGGGAATCCAGTTCTCAATCACAATGGACACTCGATGAACATTAAACTATGTTCAAATCATAGCAAAGTCTCTTCCTGTCTAGGGCAGAAATGGGAGTCACAACTGCCCATTAGGCTTCTACCAATACCTCCCAAGTTGGGAGGATCTGGGGATCAGATTTGTTACATCCCACTTGGCTGCCACTGACAGAATGTGGTTGTGGTCTTGTTATGGCCCTAGTGCGGATGAGAGTCCCAATTTCCTACTCAGCTTTCTTTGACACCATCCTGGTAGAGGTGGGAGGGGAAAATGGGACTTGATGAGGATGAAGGTCTAAGCTCTCTAATCAGATTTTGTTGGTGTGGATGGGGATGGGACCATAGTTTTTTTCCCCTGCAGCATTTGGTCTGCCTTACAAGGTGAATATTTCCTGGTCTATTGACTGGAAAGTGCAAGCTCGCCTTGGGGCTTTATATCATCTGCACTTATTGATGTTGCCATGTTTTTCAGCTCCCAGTCTGGGATATCTGAGGCTACCTTATCATTCTTTGGGTCCTGAGGTGGTTGCTGGTCTGCTTTCCTCTCTCCACTTTTAAGAGTCTTCCTAGTGTGATTTATATATAATGTGAGTGACTTTTAGTTGTACTAAAAGTAGGAGGAATCAGAAAAAAGAATTTTTTTTTTTTTAAGATACTGGCTTCTATTAATAACCTTTCCAAAAGAAAGGGCTGCTTGTGACCTGGAACTTAGTAACCTCTCCACAAACATCTTGCAGCAATTCTTCAACCTGTGCCTGATAGATGATTTACCTAACCCCTAGTACCTTCTAGGAAGACACTATCCATTATGCCAGACTTCTTGGTGGTTTTGTGTCTTGGCCAAATACACTAAGAACAAATACCTAGAGTTAGACCACCCAAGATATTTTCACTTTTGTGGTTAACCGTCTTTGAACTCGGGTTTCTAGGGGATGAAAAGATTGTTCACATTCTAAACACTTTAATACTTCTAACTTTTTATGTTCTTACCACCACATTAATGTTACAGACCTCAGGTTCTCATTGTATGTACACTGGGACATTTGCACTCCAATAGTAGCATTTTAATTTTAAATTGATCAAAGTAGCCTGTTTGCCTCATGTTTTTTTATTATTTCCATTGAATTTTAATCATTGGGGAGTAAATAAAAAAATGTCCTGGGTATCTGGTAGTCGGTTTGCCAGTTGGACACCATGTGTACCAAAGACTAGGAAAGGAACCAACAGACCTATGGCTGTACCAAGATGGAAACATTCCTCTGTCTATAATTCATGTGAACTCAGTAAGTCTTCATAGAGCTCCATTCGTACTTGGTTCCAGATGGACTGTACTTCTCTGTGAACTGAGAGATAGACATGAATAATTTATAGCCACTTTGGCTTACTTTGATAAAGAAAGCATTATCTTCATTCTTAAGAAAATACAGGCTGCATAGCACGGTGCAATTGTTTATGGAGGCCATAAACTTTCCAACCTTTCCTTACAGAATCTGTTTTTCAATGTGCAGAAAATTAATGTTCATCTATTCAAAACATTTCAGAGGCAATGGTGGAAAACAAAGTATCATGTTTATTTGAAGGCAAAGCAACAATTTCATCTTTTTTGGAATTAAGCAAGGAAGGTTTAAGGAAAGATTAGAGAAAATACTATTCAATCTTTAAAAAATATGTATTCATTATTTTTATTGAGTAACAAATAACCATGGCTTAAGGAGTCAAATATCACTATACGAGTCAGCAGGGAATTAAGTGGCTGCGACACGGTGGTATCCCACCAGCCAAGCCCAAGCCCGCACTGACCCCCGGGCTGAGTTCGGGATTGCAGTCGGGGAAGGAAGCCGGTAAGGCCCCGCCCCCCACAAGGGACACTCCGCTAAGGCAAACAGCGGCCACCATCTTAGAGAGCTGAAGTATCCACCGCCACTCTCCCACAGATTGCAACAAAACAGGCCCAGAGTACAGTTTGAACTGCCGAGAACCATCACTGAGGGGAAATCTGGTCTAGCAGGAGAACCCAAGCCTAGCAGGAGAGAACAGGAGACTAGAGGCAAGGCTCTCGTGACTGGGCAGCTGTAAACTGCAGGCCCGCCGGCGACAGTTCATCCACTGCCAGCGTAACTGGGCGGTAGGAGAACGCCCTCCCGCTGGCGATGGATCACCTGCCCACGGCCTGAGATACTGGGCGGCGGGAGTCTGCCCGCCTGCCACGACCGGGTGCTGAAACCAAACAGAGACAGTCCAGTCACACCCCCCCATTAGGGCACCCCGGCAAGGAGACTGGGGCATGGCATAGCAGAGTAGTGTCGTCACTGGAGCTCGGACGTCGGAATTCCTTCCCAGCAGAATCCACGTTAGCAGGCATAGTTCAACAACACAAAGGAGAGACATCAGAGTAATACAGAAACAAAACAAATCTATAGAAGAGAGCAGAAACACGACAATCAAAAAGAGCTGGAAAGTAACGTGGACAACATGAGAAAACAAGGGAAAAAAGGATTTCAAACAATGCAAGACAACTCAATTCTACAGGAGGACATAGAAACTTCAGAAACAGGGATATGGAAAGAACTCAAGGGATACCTAACTCGAATGGAAAGGAATATTAGAGAAGACATGAGACAGCAAGTCCAAGAAATAAAAGTATATTTTGAAAATGAATTAAACAAACAAATTCAAATGGCAAAGAACGAGATCTACCAGGAGATAGAGATCTTAAAAAAAAATCAAACAATAATCCTAGAATTGCAGGAAACTATAAACCAAATTAAAAACTCAAACGAGAATATTACAAATAGACTTGATCAAGTAGAAGTCAGAACATCAGATAATGAAGACAAGGTTTATCAACTTGAAAAGAATATAGTCAACACAGAAAAGATGCTTAAATCCCACGAACAATCTATTCAAGAGTTATGGGATGTCATAAAAAAACCAAATCTGAGAGTCATAGGGATAGAAGAAGGCACAGAGTTTCAAACCAAAGGAATGGACAGCATATTAAATGAAATAATTCTAGAAAACTTCCCAGAGATGAAAGATGGAATGGATTGCCAAATCCTGGAAGCCTACAGGACCCCATACATTCAAAACCATAATAGACCAACCCCAAGACATATAATTATGAAGATAGCCAACGTACAGAACAAGGAGAGAATATTAAAAGCTACGAGAGAAAAGAGGCAGATTACTTTCAGGGGTAAAGCAATTAGGTTAACGACCGATTTCTCATCACAAACTTTGAAAGCGAGAAGATCCTGGAATAATGTATTTCAAACGCTGAAAAATAATGGATTCCAACCAAGAATACTATATCCAGCAAAATTGAGCTTCAAATTTGACAATGAAATTAAAATCTTTCATGATAAACAAAAGCTAAAAGAATTTGCAGCAAGAAAACCAGCTCTGCAAAGCATTTTGAACAAAACACTACAAGAAGAGGATTTGATAAATAGTGCCCAAAACTAACAGCAGGAGGTATCTCAGTAAAGGGGGAGGAAAACAACCAAAAAGCAAAACTAGCCAAACTAAAATAAATAAATAAAGAAGCATGACGGGAAATACAAATCATATCTCAATTGTAACCTTAAATGTTAATGGCCTAAATTCACCAATCAAGAGACATAGGCTAGTAACCTGGATCAAAAAAACAAATCCAACAATATGCTGCCTTCAGGAGACTCATATGATAGGAAAAGACATACACAGGCTGAAGGTAAAAGGTTGGGAAAAATCATACCACTCATATGGCCCTCGGAAGCAAGCAGGAGTGGCCATACTCATAGCGAATAAAATCAACTTCAAACCTAAGTTAATCAAGAAGGATAAAGAAGGTCACTATATACTGTTAAAAGGAACCATCCACCCACAAGACATAACAATCATCAATTTGTATGCACCAAACAATGGAGCTGCAACGTTCATAAAACAAATTCTCCTCAAGTTCAAGAGTCAAATAGACCACAACACAATAATTATGGGTGACTTCAACACACCGCTCTCGCCATTAGACAGATCCTCTAGACAAAAGCTGAATAAAGAAACTATAGAACTCAACAGCACAATCAATAACCTAGACTTAACCGACATATATAGAATATATCAACCATCATCAAGTGGATACACGTTCTTCTCAGCAGCACATGGATCCTACTCAAAGATAGACCATATATTATGCCATAAGGCAACTCTTAGTAATTATAAGGGCGTGGAGATAATACCATGCACCATATCTGACCATAATGGAATGAAATTGGAAATCAATGATAAAAGAAGGAAGGAAAAATCCTACATCACATGGAAAATGAACAATATGTTATTGAATGATCAATGGGTTGTAGAAGACATAAAGGAGGAGATGAAAAAATTCTTAGAGTCAAATGACAACACAGACACAACATACCAGAATCTATGGGACACAATGAAAGCAGTTTTAAGAGGGAAATTCATTTCTTGGAGTTCTTACCTCAAAAAAAGAAAAAACCAACAAATAAATGAACTCACACAACACCTCAAAAACCTAGAAAAGGAAGAGCAAAACAACAGCAAATGTAGTAGAAGACAAGAAATAATTAAAATTAGAGCAGAAATCAACGAAATTGAAACAAAAGAAACCATTGAAAAGATAGATAAAACTAAAAGTTGGTTCTTTGAAAAAATAAATAAGATAGACAAGCCCTTAGCCATGCTAACAAAAAGAAGAAGAGAGAGAACTCAAATTACTAACATACGGGATGAAAAAGGCAATATCACAACAGACACTACAGAAATACAGAAGATAATTAGAAAGTATTTTGAAACCCTATATTCCAATAAAATAGAAGATAATGAAGATATCGATAAATTTCTTAAGGCATATGATTTGCCCAGATTGAGACAGAAAGACACACACAATTTAAACAGACCAATAACAAAAGAAGAAATAGAAGAAGCCATCAAAAGACTACCAACTAAGAAAAGCCCTGGACCAGATGGCTATACAGCGGAGTTCTACAAAACCTTCAAAGAAGAATTAATACCAATACTTTTCAAGCTATTTCAAGAAATAGAAAAAGAAGGAGCTCTTCCAAATTCATTCTATGAGGCCAACATCACTTTGATCCCAAAACCAGACAAAGATACTTCAAAGAAAGAAAACTACAGACCAATATCTCTAATGAACTTGGATGCAAAAATTCTCAATAAAATTCTGGCGAATCGAATACAAAAACATATCAGAAAACTTGTGCACCATGATCAAGTAGGATTCATTCCTGGGATGCAAGGATGGTTCAATATACGGAAATCAATAAATGCTATTCACCACATCAATAGACTTAAAGACAAGAACCACATGATCATCTCGATGGATGCAGAAAAAGCATTTGACAAAGTACAGCATCCCTTTATGTTCAAAACACTAGAAAAACTAGGGATAACAGGAACTTACCTCAACATTGTAAAAGCTGTATATGCTAAACCTCAGGCTAGCATCATCCTAAACGGAGAAAAACTGAAGGCATTTCCTCTAAAATCTGGAACAAGACAGGGATGCCCTCTATCACCACTTCTATTCAATTTAGTTCTCGAAGTACTAGCCAGAGCAATTAGACAGACAAAAGAAATTAAAGGCATAAAAATAGGAAAAGAAGAAATTAAACTATCGCTATTTGCGGATGACATGATAATATACTTAACAGACCCAAAAGAGTCTACAAAGAAGCTGCTAGAGTTAATAAATGAATTCAGCAAAGTGGCAGGGTATAAAATCAACACGCATACATCAAAGGCATTCCTGTATATCAGCAACAAAACCTCTGAAATGGAAATAAGGAAAACCACTCCATTCACAATATCCTCAAAGAAAATAAGATACTTGGGAATCAACCTAACAAAAGAGGTGAAAGATTTATACAATGAAAACTACAGAACCATAAAGAGAGAGATAGAAGAAGATCTCAGAAGATGGAAAAATGTACCCTGTTCATGGATAGGCAGAACTAACATCGTCAAAATGGCGATATTACCCAAACTTCTCTACAGGTTTAATGCGATGCCAATCAAAATCCCAATGGCATTTCTTGTAGAAATAGACAAAGCAATCATGAAATTCATATGGAAAAACAAAAGACCCAGAATAGCAAAAGCAATTCTAAGCAGGAAGTGTGAATCTGGAGGCATAGCGATACCAGAGGTCAAACTGTACTACAAAGCAATAGTAACAAAAACAGCATGGTACTAGTACCAAAACAGGTGGGTAGACCAATGGTACAGAATAGAAGACACAGAGACTAATCCACAAAGTTACAACTATCTTATATTTGATAAAGGGGCTAAAAGCATGCAATGGAGGAAGGATAGCATTTTCAACAAATGGTGCTGGGAAAATTGGAAATCCATATGCAACAAAATGAAATTGAATCCCTTTCTCTCGCCATCCACAAAAATTAACTCAAAATGGATCAGGGAGCTAGGTATCAAATCAGAGACACTGCGTCTGATAGAAGAAAAAGTTGGCTACGATCTACAAATTGTGGGGTCAGGCTCCAAATTCCTTAATAGGACACCCATAGCCCAAGAGTTAACAACAAGAATAAACAAATGGGACTTACTTAAACTAAAAAGTTTTTTCTCAGCAAGAGAAACAATAAAAGAGGTAAATAGAGAGCCTACATCCTGGGAACAAATCTTTACCCCCCACACCTCCGATAGAGCCCTAATATCCAGAATGTACAAAGAACTCAAAAAATTAAACAATAAGATAACAAATAACCCAATTAACAAATGGGCCAAGGACCTCAACAGACACTTCTCAGAGGAGGACATACAATCAATCAACAAGTACATGAAAAAATGCTCACCATCTCTAGCAATCAGAGAAATGCAAATCAAAACCACCCTAAGATACCATCTCACTCCAGTAAGATTGGCAGCCATTATGAAGTCAAACAACAACAAGTGTTGGCGGGGATGTGGGGAAAAGGGTACACTTGTACACTGCTGGTGGGACTGCAAAATGGTGAGGCCAATTTGGAAAGCAGTATGGAGATTCCTGGGAAAGCTGGGAATGGAACCACCATTTGACCCAGCTATCGCACTTCTCGGACTATTCCCTGAGGACCTTAAAAGAGCGCACTATAGGGATACGGCTGCATCAATGATTATAGCGGCACAATTCACAATAGCTAGACTGTGGAACCAACCTAGATGCCCTTCAATTGATGAATGGATAAAAAAAATGTGGCATCTATACACAATGGAGTATTATGCAGCACTAAGAAATGACAAAATCATAGAATTTGCAGGGAAATGGATGGCATTAGAGCAGATTATGCTAAGCGAAGCTAGCCAAGCCCTAAAAAACAAATGCCAAATGTCTGCTTTGATATAAAGAGAACAACTAAGAACAGAACAGGAAGAAAGAGCATGAGGAAAAGACTACAGTAAACAAAGACGAATGGGGGGAGAAAAACGGAGAGAGAAGGGAAAGCATATGGAAATGGTAGGAGACCTTCAAGGATACATAAAATTATAAGAGGTTATGAGGGGCAAGGGGGAGGGAAAAAAAAGGGAGAGAATTGAACAACAGCAGGGGAGGTAGAGAGGGAAGATGGGAGGGGAGGGGAGGGGAGGGGGGATAGTAGGGGATAGGAAAGGTAGCAGAATACAACAGTCACTAATATGGCATTATGTAAAAATGTGAATATGTAACAGATGTGATTCTGCAATCTGTATTTGGGGTGAAAATGGGAGTTCAAAGCACAATTTGAGTCTAATGTATGAAAGATGATATATCATGAACTATGTAATGCGATAAATAATCAATTAAAAAAAATATATCACTATACAACAAAAGCACCTCACCTGAAGTCTCACTCCCCAAACCACTAACTCTAACAATTTTGATTGGATTTCCAGCATTAATAGAAGTTTCTGAAACTCTTCTCAAACAGAAGAGAGTGTCAGTCATTTCCATTCTCACCAGTCCTGTGACATCTTTCCTGGAGCTCAACTACTTCTGTCCTTTGACATCCCTTCTAATCCCTGGCAAGTCTGCCCTTTAATTGTAATATGCATCCTTGTCCTTTGAGGCTGACTCCCTCCTTCTTGGTTTACAAACTTATATTGGTGATACACATGTTTAGTAGCTTATTCAGCAAGAGTGCATACAGAGTGCAGTTATTGGTTTCATACTTTAATTTGCTTGAATATCTTATTTTAGATTGGAATTAATTTTTTCTGAGAATTCTAAAGGCATCTCTTTTTGTTAGCATCTGAAATAGTGCCCAGTGCAGTCATTAAGTCATTGTTGAATGACTTACAGTGTTGCTATCTTGAGAAATTCAATCACATTGCAATGTATTTTCTGCCTGGACACATGAGATGTCCTCTTTATTTCCAGAGATTTGATTTGCATGTTTATTTTTTTAAAATCCTGCTATGCATTCAGAGGAATGTTTCATATAGACCCAGGTATATGAAAACAATTTTTTTTTAAAAAATTATTTTATTTTTGCAATTTCCTTTTGTTTGTTTCTTCAGTTTGTCTTTCTAGAATGAATAATAGTCCAATATTGCATTTCTTACATAAATCCCCAAATTTCTTTTTCCTTTTCTCACATTTTCCATCATTTTGACTTTTTGTCCTTCTTTCTGGGCAGAAATAACCATGTATTTTTTAAATCTTTTATTATGTTTAAAAAAATACTCCTCTCACTTTTTAAACTGCCAAGAATTCTCTTGTTGCAGATGTAACTATGTGGTTGAACACGTGAGTCTAAAATTCTGTAGCAATATCTGGGCTAGGGATATACATTTGGGAATTGTCTACTGAGGTGGAATTTAAAGTCATGGGAGTAAAAGGAATAACCAAGTGTGTTAGTCAGATTTTTTTCACTGTGGCCAAAATATCTGACAAGAACAACATAGAGGAGGAAAAATTTACTTTGGTTCATGGTTCAGAATTTAAGTCCACGGTGGCCTGATCCTGTTGCTAAGAGCCAAAGATGAGGCAGAACATCTTGGCAGAAAGGTATGGCAGAGTAGCATTCGTGGTGGTCAGGGAACAAGGTGCAAAGGGAAGGGGCTGCAGGAAAGATAAGCCCTTTTGGAGCACATCCTCTGTGATCCACCTCCTACAATCAGGTCCCACCTACCCACAGTCATCCACCCAGTTAGCCCATTCAGACTAGGGTGGGCTGAATTAGGTTACAACTCTCATGATCTAATCATTTAACATCTGAATATGTCTGCATTAACACAGGAGTTTTAGAGGAACACCTCATCTCCAAACCATAACACCAAAGGAGTGAATGAAGGCAGAGAAGTCCCAGGTCACAGACTAAATCATGTCAAATTTTAGAAGGCAGGTCAGTGAGGAAGAACCAACCAGGGAGAAAACAGGTAAGAGAGGGAGAGGTAATGATTTCCTAGAAGCCAGATGAGAAAGCATTCCCCGGCCAAAGGGCATGATTATCGGTGACAGATGCCACTCGCAGGTCAAATGAGATGAGAACTAAGAATTGACTACTGGATTTAGCAACATGGAGGTCCATATGTCTTTGGAGTTCTTGAAAAACTATTTAGAGATAGTACTGGATGCAAAATCCTAAGTGTAGCATGATCAGGAATGAGCAGAGCAGGGGTATGGTAATATGAGTATAGTTAACTATTTTTACTATATGGTAGAGCAGAAATGAAGCTGTAGGAACCGGATTGGAGGTAGTGTTCACAGGTTTTTCTTGCAGACTGGGTAAACAAATGCTTCCCATAGAATGGAGGTGCCCATTGAAAGTTATAGAAACTCAGCCACTTTTAGGTATGAAGAAATGTAAGGGATGACAGACACTATACAATTAAGGTACTGTGAGCTTTTCATCAAAAAATATAATGTTCATTAAAATAACTGTACCGATATTCTCAATTTGCTGAGTATCAAGGTAATATAAAATGGAATGTGAATTTAAATATTATGTTTCTCATCAAATTCAATTGTTATAAATCAGTGCATATTAAATTATCCCCATTTTTTTCTCAGGCTATTCTTCACCTTTTCTGATGGCAAGTGTTTTAGGTGTGTGTGTAAAGGGCAGTTTGTTCTTTGGTAAACTCTTGCCGAGAGAAAGCAGTGAGAGCCGTGTATAAGTCATATGCTCCTTACAGAGTGCTTCTAACTGATTTCAACTCCTTTCATTCTTTGACCTTGACTTTTCAAAGTCAGCACCAGAAAAGGCTACTTGTTTTCTTAGGCTATGGATACCAGGTTGTGAAGATGTCTTTTTATTTTTTAGGAAAGCATTTCAGTGTAATTTGTATACCACTTTGTTTTAACTGCTTATTAAAAGAGCCAGATTTTTCTCCCTTGGAAAATTTAGAGCCTATTGTCATCATAGTGGGACCATTTTTAAACAAAACAAAGCCCTCCTTGTGGAGAGGAGAACTGGGAACACATGATGGAGGTATGATAATAGAGTTGGTCAACTTATTCAAAGTCTCTGAGCCATAGTTTTCCCATTTGAAATTGAAGATAACTAAACGTCTCTGAGTCTGGTATCAAGGCCTCCTGTCTTCTAATTATTTCTGTGTGTTTCATGTAGGAAAGACGATGGTGTCAAGATCAACCAATATTCAAATTGTTCACAGACCTGTACCTCTATCTTGTTTCCTCTGTTATGTAGCTTTCCAGTGCAAAAATGAAAGCACTTTCATGCCTTGCCTTCCTAAGCTCTGCAAAGCCTCATGCTTTGGGCCCTCCCTGACTCTTTCAGCCTCACCCTGCACCACAGTCCCTCTGCATTAGACACCCCACACAGCAGGGCCTTCATTTCCTGCAGGGCACAATGCTCTACCTCTCCCCTTTGCCTTTGCATATGCTCTTCTCTTTCTCTGGAATGTTCTTCTTACCTAATCCCTTCTCCTCCTTTGCCTAATCAACTCTTAAATTAGTTCAGGTTTCTGCTAAGCACAGTCATGCTACACAACGAGATAGGAATACGTATTGAAAAATGTGTCCTTAGGTGATTTTGTCATTGTGCAAGCTTCCCAGAGTTCTTCAAGATTGTAGCTGCGGTGGAATCAGACATGCCTGACTGGCAAGCAATACCCATCACTGATTTCCACTCTGTAGTCCTTAATCACTCTTAATTTTGTTTCTAGGTCAATCCCTAGACTAATTCTCTTACCGGCAACCTTACTAGGGGATTTTGTATGCTTAGGATCCATGATGAACAAAACAACATGAGATTAAATCAAGCACAAGAGAAAGTGTTGCAATCAAGGGATGCGGTAAACAAGAGATGGGTGGGGCTGCTGCCAGCAAAATAGGACATAATATTTTACAATAAACATTGTGTTTTTTAAAAATAGAAGTATACTCTAATGATAAAAAGTACAGTATGGTAAATCCATAAACCAGTAACATAGTCTTATTACCATTATCAAGTATTATGTTCTGTATGCTATTTTATATATCATGCTCTTATAAGACTGCACAACCCAGTAGGTTTGTTTATCCAGCATCAACCCAAGCCTGTGCATAATGATGTAAGGATGGCCATGATGCTTCTAGGCAACAGGAATGCTTCATTTTAATCTTATGGAAGAAGTTAACAGTGTCCTTTCAGTGACCAAAATGTACTAATGCAGTGTACAGCCATGCTATCAATGCTGCATCTTAACTACAGATGGTCTTGGATTTATGATGGTTCCACTTATTGCTTTTTTTTTTTTTTTTCGTTTTTCAGTGCTGGGGATTCCAACCCAGGGCCTTGCTCTTGCTAAGCAAGCACTCTACCACTGCATAACATACCAAATCCTCCATTTGCAATTTTTAAAATTTACAATGATGTGGAAGTGATATGCATTCAATATAAACAGCACTTCTGATTTGCATTTTGGTCTTTTACTGGGTGAGCAACCAGTGCTGTAATACTCTTTTACCATGCTGGGCAGTAGCAGCAAGCCATAGCTCCCTGTCGGCCACATCACCAGGGAAAAAAACCTGATACTTCACAGCCTACTGCATCACTAAGCCATGATTACAGTAAACTCATTAAATGAATTTCAACTTATGGTATTTTCAACTTGTGATAGGTTTATTGGAATGTGATGCCATCAGAAGTGGAGGAGCACCTTTACATAAACAACCCCAAGGACATGGTTTTCCCTGAATCTTTTGTGAACACCAGGATTAGGAAATCATGCAGTAGTCCCAAATTGTCCTTATGTGAGCCTTCCAACTGGTTCTGGCTTCTTTTCAGCTAGATGCCAAAACAGGTCCAACATGCATTTTTATTTCAAATAGTAAATTGAAAAGAAGCTTATTTTCTAGGTGTGATGATGTTCTGTGACTCTGTCCTTAAATTATTACAAAGAGATAAGTTTGCTTTTCATACGTACATGACAAACTGATACTGAATTTTTATCAGAAATTGTTTCAAATATGTGAAACATCAATGGGTGTGTACAAATGCTAGAGCATATTCCCTCTGGCCATTCCTGACTGCTGCATAGGCTCAACACTGGGAAGAATACCAATAAACACCTTTTCTCTTTTTTTTTTTTAAAGTAATTTTAATTTTTTTTTTAAAGAGAGAGTGAGAGAGAGGAGAGAGAGAGAGAGAGAGAGAATTTTTAATATTTATTTTTTAGTTCTCGGCGGACACAACATCTTTGTTTGTATGTGGTGCTGAGGATCAAACCCGGGCCGCACGCATACCAGGCGAGTGCGCTACCGCTTGAGCCACATCCCCAGCCCACCTTTTCTCTTTTTCTCTCGGGATACGTACCCTCATGTTCATAAAGGATCACCTATCCTGACAATCCTATCAATACAAATAGATTATTTCAAATAGGGGCTGAATTTTTTCCTAGGGTTGTGGTAACAAAGCATCACAAACTGGGTCCCTTAGAACAACAGACATTTATTGTCTCTCAGTTCTGGAGAATGGAGGTCTGAAATCAAGGTGCCAGTGGGGCTGTGCTGTAGAGGAGATTCCTTCCTTGCCCCTTTTTAACCTCTGGGGTTTTGCCCACAACCCATGATTCCTTGGCTTACAGCCGCATCACTTCTGTCTGCCTCTGTTGTCATGTGAAGCTGGGTGAGAAGTAGGATTCTCCAGCTATGAAATGAGCCCAGCAGGAAATTGAAAGGACTTTAAAGAAAACCAGTGCAATTTTTGTGTCTGGTACCGAAAACAACTGTCTTGGTTAGGACAAAAAAATTAACCTTCTGGAATGAATCATTAAGTCAGCAGAAACTAAGAAATTCTAAAGGCTGAGAATTAAGGAAACCACTGCAGCTGGGTTTTGCTTTGAGGAAAATTTTTGAACTGAATTAGCAGGAGCTTTGGTTTTTATAGTCTTACCTGGATCAACAAGGAAGAGACATGTGGAAGTTCCACCCATGTCACGGTTAATAAAGCTCCTTACCCTTCCCTTAAAGCTCACACCCACATGGCTAACGGTCCGAGTCACAGGTTTAATGTGAAAATCAACTCTCTCAACCTAGGTGTTGAATGGAACGGGAAAAAAAAAATCTTTCTAGAATTTTTAACCACAAACCAATCCTCAGAGGCATTTGAAACCTAAATACACAGCACCCGTGTGGTCTAAAAACCTCAAGCTGAGAATTTAATTCAGAGTGCTCCTAAAGTGGTGTCCTCCCAAAGACCACCTGGCAGAAGCAAATGCAAATCTCTGCAAGGACCCATTATCATGCCAGTCCTCATGATCATTCCATAATAAATTCTAAAGCCATCGAGCAGCTTGGAGTCAAAAATAAAACACCATGAGGAAGAACCAGCATAAACACATAGCTGTTCAAGGATTTCAAGGACAATGAAATATCAGATATGATTACAACATATGTTTGATCTCTTATAAGAAATAAAATTTTGAAAATTTGTAGATACTACACTATACCAAATGACCAGTTTCAAAGATGAAAAAAATTCTACAAATAAAGTTATAATTCGAATTAAAAAATCTAAGAACATTTTTAATCCCAAATGATTCTAACAGAAGAAAGATTTAGTAAATTAAATGATACATTTGAAAAACACTATCTGGAATACAACTCATGAAGAGATGAAAAATAAGCAGGACAGATGAATGGTCATTGAGGAACTGAAAGCAAATTCAACATTTACCTAATTAGAGTCTAAGAGAGGATACGATAGAGATAATATCTGAGGACAAATGGCACAGAATTTTGCAGCATTGTTGAAAAAAAGACTTCAGCATCCAGATTCAAGGATATTAATACATTTAAAGTCAGTTACATGAAAAACAATTTAAAAAATCATGTTGATACTCCTTAGTAAAACAAGAAATTATGGGGAAAACAAAAGGTCAGTTAACAGTGTGAGAGAACACAAATTACCTCTGAGTGCTTTTCAAAAATAATCATTAAGGAAAAGACAAACTTAAGTAATATCATAAAATAAAAACCTGCATGTCCAAAATAACATATGAAAATATGTTCAATCAAATGGGAAATATAAGTTAAAATCAAAATAACAGGAAATTATACTTCTATTGGATAAAGGGAAAAAATGAAAGTCTGATAATTGTGTGGGTTAAAATCAAAATAGAAATACACATTGTTGTAGGGAGCATATGTTGGTGTGATAAATTTAGAAAAAAAGATTAGCATTATCTCCGAATAGAAAAATAAATCAGATATTAAACCAGCAATTCTACTAGTGGGTAAATATCCTAAATAAACTCATACACATATGCATTATTTACATAGACAAAGATATTCATGGCAGCACTTGCTCTAATAGATGAGAATCAGAAAAACCCAAATATCCATTGCTATATATGGTCTGAATGTCCCCCCAAATTCATGTGTGGGAACTTAATTACCCAATGATAGTATTAAGAGGTGGATCCTTTAGGAGGTGTTTATGTCATAAGGACAGAGCCCTAAACTATGGGATTAGGGCCCTTAGAACTTGAAGGACTGGGTTTCTTCTCTTTTACTCTTCTGCCATGTGATAATACAATGAACCCTCTTGTTCTTCTGATCCTTCTGTCATGGGAAGATGCAACAAGAGGGTGCTCACCAGACACCAATGTCAGCACCTTAATCTTAGAATTCCCAGCCATCAAAACTGTAAAAAATAAATTCTGGTTATTTATAATTACCTAACCTTAGTTATTTTGTTATAGCAGCACAAATGAACTAGGACATCCATCATTGCAGAAGGGATGAATACATTTGGTATATTCTTAATAAACAATATTTTATGGTAATGTGAAATAAAAATGTGTATATGTTTATGTATATATACATATATATTCATCAATAGAGAAGAATATCAAAAGCATGATATTGAATGAAAGAAGCAAATCACAAAGAATAATAGGCACTGAGTGTAGCTTTGATTTGTTATTTCATGGCCTCTAAGGCATATAGTGTTAGCTAAACCTGGATAAGTTACATTGCTTATTTTGGCAATGGAGTTCCATGTATATTGCAATTCTTTAGGAATGAAGCTCCTAAAGCAGTGCTAAAGAAATCCTGATCTTTGAGAATGATCCTGCTATTAGTTTGTGGGGAGCCATTCTGACACGTGATTGGGTGACTCCCGTTAAGGGCCTGAGGCACTCTGGCTGTGTCGGAGTTATCCCGACCCTTTCCTGATGAGAGAGCCCATCCGTGTGGGGGTGTGCGTGACCACTGACCCCGGAGACCCAATCACTGGCCCTGACCTTGGAGTGCAGCCCCCCCTCAACCTTCATTGGATGGAATTCTCCCCTGAATCTCTTGTTCCCCCAAATAAAAGGCTACTCCCTGGCGTGTTCGCTCTCTCTCTCTCCTGCTAGCCCAGAGTAATCCTCGCTGCCCTGCTGGGCGGCTGGAGGTGGGAACCAGGGAGGCGAGCCGTCTCGGACCTAGCAATGTAAAATAAGGTACTGGTTTGTGTGTTTTATTTTGATCTCTTCTAACTAACTTAATGCCTAGAACCTCATTAATGAAACCACTGCGCAGGCCGCGTGGTAGAATTGGCGCCCACGAGGGGGGCATTCTGAATTAGTTAGATTGAGTGGGAGCGCGGGCTAAAAAGATTAAGGGAAAGAATAAAAAGGAAGATAAGGAAAAAGAAATAAAGAATAAGGAAGATAAAGAATAAAGATAAAGAAAAGGAAGAAGTGACATTTGGGTCACAAAAGTACCGGGAGATATTGAAAGAAAGAGACGTTAAATTACTTAAAATGGGAAATTCTACTTCTTCGGATAAGGAAATGTATCTGACTATTTTAGACAGTATAATTAATCAGAAAGGAAAACAGATAAAGAAAACTCAGTTATTACAATTTTTAAAGATTGTAGGTGAATATTGTCCTTGGTTTTGTGACCAAGAGTCTCCAAATTTACTTACTTGGGAGAAATTAGGAAGAAAGTTACAGAGAGTCTGTCTTTCTACTGAAATACCTGGAGGTATAGAGAATATACAGAAAACTTGGACAGCCCTAGAAGTCTGTCTTTTTGAATACATGGACCAGAGTTCGTGGCCGCCAGAAGACCTTCTGAAAGGCATTCAAAGAGCTATTAGGTCTATTCAAATGGAAAATCAGCCTCAAGCTAAGTTAATTTCCTTTCCTTTGAGCCGTTTTAAAACAAAAGCGCTAGGAGCTAAAACAAAGGTTAGAATTATGCAAGCTAGCCCGCAGACAGATTGTACAGAACAGCATGATAAAGAAGAAGCATCTCTAATCTTGGAGAGCCCTCCGGAAGTGGTAAACAATCTTCCTGGAGAGGAAAATACAGAGGAAACTCCTAGAGGGGCTCAGGTTTCTTCTCAGCCACGTGAGTTAGAAACCCAAATTCCAAATGGCGATAGTACAGAGTCTGATAGCAGCTCACAATCTGACGAAGAAGAATTAGACGTGGAAACTCAGGACTTAGAGAGAAATTTTAATAGACTGCATTTAGCACCACCTGCCCAAGCTTTTAAAATTCGGCCGGTACCTGCTAGAAGGACCAAATTTAACAGGTGTGCTGAATTAAAGATGACTTTTCTTACCCCAGTTCAGCAAGGTATTAGGAAGGCTCAAGAAATGGGAGAGGATACTACTGGTTTTCACCTCTTTCCAGTTTTTGAGCAAACTAATGAACAAGATCAGAGAGTTAGAGTTCATGCTGTAATTCCATTTAAAACTATCAAGGAATTGAAAAATGCATGTGAAACGTATGGCCCAAATTCGCCTTTTGTTCAGAGTCTGATAGAAAATATTTGCTCACAACCCCTTCCTCCTAGTGATTGGATTTTTTTAGCCAGATCTTGTCTGAGCGGGGGAGATTACTTGCTTTGGAAAACTTACTGGACTGATTTTTGTAATGAACAGGCAGAAAGAAACAGGAGACAGGGCATAGAGACGCCAGTAACAATGTTTTTAGGGACTGAAAATTTCGCTGATTTAGAAAGACAGTTAAATTATGATTTTGTAGTGCACAATCAAATAACTGATTGTGCAAAACGTGCCTGGAGACAAATTGTCCCCAAGGACCAGTCCAATTTAGTTCTTACCAAAATCAGACAAGGTGCCAGTGAGACTTATTCAGACTTCGTAGCCCGACTGTATCAGGCTGCGAACAGGTCCATCGGGGACCCAGGAGCTAGCGAATTTATCGTTAGGCAATTGGCTTTTGAGAACGCAAATAAAATCTGTCAGGATGTTTTCCGACCCATTGCGGAGAATTCAGATGGCGCGGATCAGCCCGCTTTCTCACCGCCGTCGCCGCCGGCATTTCCTCCTGGCGGGAGCCCGGGAATTCCAGGGGAAGTCGCACAGTGTGACGTCATCGCGCCGGCCATGGGGGCCGCCATCTTTAGATTTACCGGAGCAAAACAAACAGTTTCCATGCCGACCATGGGGGCCGCCATCTTTAATTTTACCGGAGCGGAACCACAGTTTCCATACAAACCCCTAATGATTTTCAAGGCTTTTAAGAGAGATATTTCAGCCTATGGGATCATTACAGCCAGGACTTCCCTCCCCCACAGCCATTCCTTTAGATTATAGCTTGATGGTAATAAATTTAAAAGACTGTTTTTTCTCTATAAGGTTACATCCTGAAGATTGTGAAAGATTTGCTTTCACTGTCCCAGCAATTAATTTTAAGGAACCTGTTAAAAGATACTGTTGGAAGGTGCTTCCTCAGGGAATGCGTAATAGTCCTACACTGTGCCAAAAATATGTTGACCAGGCAATAGATCCCATTAGAAATAGCTTCCCTGATGCCTATATTATTCATTTTATGGATGATATACTATTGGCTCATATTAATCCAGAAGTACTTTCAAAAATTTTTACTCAGTTAGAGACTTCACTTACAACAATGGGTTTATGTATAGCTCCTCAAAAAATTCAAAAGGTATCTCCTTTTCAATATCTAGGTCAAATAATTCAAGGGAGTACAATCCGTCCTCAAAATCTTCAGATAAGAGTTAAAGAGTTACATACCCTGAATGATTTTCAAAAACTACTAGGAGATATTAACTGGCTAAGACCATCCTTAAAGTTAACTACTTCTGAGTTAAGTCCTTTATTTCAGATATTACAAGGAAATCCTTCTCCAACCTCTCCACGTCAACTAACTTTAGAAGCTAAGGCAGCCTTAAGGAAAGTGGAAATTGCAATTAAAAATGCACAGCTTACTAGAATAGATCCTAAAGAGATAATATATTTATTAATATTTCCAACTGAGCATACCCCAACAGGAGCCATATGGCAAAGATTAGGAGTTATTGAATGGATCTATTTATCTCACTCCCCTCAAAAAACATTAATTCCTTTTCATGATTCTATAGCTCAATTAGTTATTAAGGGTAGAACTAGGATTTTACAATTAATTGGATCTGAGCCTGATATCATAATTATTCCATTTTCTGTTCAACAGACTAATTGGCTTTTTCAAACTTCTAGTTCATGGCAGATAACTTTTGCAGATTTCCCTGGCCAAATAGATAGCCATTATCCTCGTGATAAGATTGTACAATTTGCATCATTAACATCACTTATTTTTCCAAAGATTGTACGTTCTCATCCAATAGAGGGAGCTTTATCGGTGTTCACGGATGGTTCCAACTCTGGTAAGGCAGGTTTCTTCAGCCGTGTTCACACAGAGGTAATACAAACTTCTTATACTTCTGCCCAAAGGGCAGAGCTCCAAGCTCTGATTTGTGCCTTAGATTATTTTTCAAATGAGCCTATTAATATCTATTCTGACAGCTTATATGCAGTCGGAGTTACCAAAAATATTGAAACCTCAGTTATTGGGTTTACTTCATCACAGGAGTTATTTGAATTATTTCATAATTTACAAAAGACAGTGCTAATGCGAAAGTTCCCATGTTTCATTGGACACATCCATGCGCACACTAACCTTCCCGGACCCCTAATTGCAGGTAATGATAAAATTGATAAATTAGTAGCTTTTTGTCAACAGATGTCTTCATATGACTGTGCACTAGCTTCCCATTCCTTGCATCATCAAAATGCTTCTAGCTTATGTAAAAAATTTAATATTACCAAAAAACAAGCTCATCAGATTGTAAGCCAATGTCCTAAGTGTGTTATTCACACTCCATCTCTGCCATCAGGGGTAAATCCCCGTGGATTAAAACCAAATCAGATATGGCAAATGGATGTAACTCATATTCATCAATTTGGTAAGCAATGTTATGTGCATGTCATAGTGGACACTTATTCTAGATTTATTTTTGCTACAGCACGTACTAAGGAAAATACTCAACATGTAATTTCTCATTGCTTAGAAGCTTTTTCCGTTTTACGGTGCCCTATGCAGATTAAAACAGATAATGCTCCAGCTTATGTAAGCTCTTCTTTTCAACAATTTTGCCAAGAGTTTCAAATTAATCATAAAACAGGAATTCCTTATAACCCCCAAGGTCAAGTCATTGTAGAACGAGCTCATTTATCTATTAAGCTTCAATTACAAAAATTGAAAAGGGGGAATAAGATAGGGACTCCCCAAAATAGCCTTAATCATGCCTTGTTTGTTTTAAATTTTTTAAACTGTGACACAGAAGGTCACACTGCTGCTGAGAGGCAAATGTCTCCCTCAGTGACAGGCCCTTTAGGCAGAGTTCGGTGGAAAGATTTACAGACTGGTCAATGGAAGGGGTCGGATCCGGTAATATCATGGGGCCGAGGGCATGCTTGTATTTTTCCAGAAGGTGCTTTTCGTCCTATTTGGGTACCTGAACGTGCTATCAGACATGGAGGAGATAGAACCCAGACTCAAGTGACTGAGGATCGACCCGGAGGAGCTACAACCCAGAAGGAGGAGATATCGAAAAAGGATGAAGAAAAACCAGATTGAACCAGCCGAGAAGCTGATTTCGTGGAAAGATGTGAAGAAACTGACAACCCAGGCCTCCCAAATACTTCGACGCCTAGGAAAGAACAGGACCCCAGTCTTGATGGTAGCAACAGTAATTGCCCTACTGGGCTATCAGGTAAAAGGGAATCAAGTAGACACTTATTGGACATATTTCCCAGATCCACCCCTGGTACACCCAGCTGTGTGGACTGGAGAATCTATTCCAGTATTTACTAATGACTCATTCATGATGGGAGGATTTACAGATACTCATATTACTCCCAATCATGTGACTAGATTTAATTATTCTGGCTACAGTGCCCAATTACCTTTATGTTGGTCACATGATAAACATGCTGGCTGTCTGAAAGTATCATTTGAAGAAAAGACAGCGATTGGTAAACCTAGACTGACAAATAATTCTATTTATGGAGACTTAAAACCTAATACTAGATCAATAATTAAGGTGGGACTTTCCCATAACAAGCCAGTCATTTCTGCAAAACCTCCACCGGTACCCCACTGTCCAAATAGTTCTATAATTGAAATTGGCACCTTTCCTAAATGGATGGATTGTGTAAATACCTTTCCTGTACAACATAAGGTGTCTAAAGCTAGTAGGTATATTTTAGACTGGTCTCCAAAAATTGATAAGAGACAATTACGAAGAAATTCTGCTATGACACCGGCAGGATTTGTTAGTAATATTTTGACTTATAGTGAAGGAGGTATTCAAAAAGATATTTGGCGTTTAATTGCTACCTCAGAATATTTACATTTTACAGATAAACCTTTACCAAAATTTGTTGGCAAGAACTGTAAAGAGGGATCTTGCTATGGCTTAAGAGCCTGTGTCCAATCTCCTTATGTTTTAATTATTGGAAATGTAAAAGTTAAATGGATAGATGACAGATATTTTGTTACTTGTAATAAGTGCAACCTAACCAATTGTATTTCTAGGTATAATGGAGGAAAAGGAGTGCTGATACTTCATCAGCCCTCTTTTGTTTTATTACCTGCTAATATTTCAGAGCCATGGTATGCTGATGCTGGTTTACAAGTCTTACAGCAGATTCATGCCCAGCTAACAAGACCTAAACGTGCTATTGGAGTCATAATTGTTGGTGTCTTAGCACTGGTCTCATTTATTGCCTCAACTGTCTCTGCATCTCTGACATTGTCTCAGAATATTCAGCATGCAAAATTTCTTAATAATTTAGCTCAAAATACTTCCAAGGCTCTGCGTAATCAAGTAAATATTGATGAAAGGATTGAGACTAAGTTAAACGCCTTAGAGGCGACTGTTATAAACATTGGTAATGAACTTTCAGCCTTAAAAATTAAGGAAAGGCTTAAATGCCATGCTAATTATAAGTATGTATGTATTACAGCTGCCAAGTACAATGCTTCTCTCTGGGATTGGGAGAAGGTTAAAAACCATTTATTAGGTATTTGGCAAAATAGTAATAATAGCTTGGATATTCTGGAACTTCATCACCATATCCAAGACATTCAAAATAATAGAGCTGATTTTTCAGATCCTTCTTCCTTGGCTAACCAAATATTGAAGGAGTTAAATGGATTCAACCCTGGAAATATTCTTAAGCACTCCGCTTGGTACATTATTGGATTATTCTCTTTGCTGTTAATTCTCTTTTGTATTGTAACTATAGGATGGCAAGTCTTCCAATCAAGAATCCAGGGACTCCAGAGAGTGAACCACCGCCTCATTGTTAAGAAAAGAAAGGGGGAATATGTGGGGAGCCATTCTGACACGTGATTGGGTGACTCCCGTTAAGGGCCTGAGGCACTCTGGCTGTGTCGGAGTTATCCCGACCCTTTCCTGATGAGAGAGCCCATCCATGTGGGGGTGTGCGTGACCACTGACCCCGGAGACCCAATCACTGGCCCTGACCTTGGAGTGCAGCCCCCCCTCAACCTTCATTGGATGGAATTCTCCCCTGAATCTCTTGTTCCCCCAAATAAAAGGCTACTCCCTGGCGTGTTCGCTCTCTCTCTCTCCTGCTAGCCCAGAGTAATCCTCGCTGCCCTGCTGGGCGGCTGGAGGCGGGAACCAGGGAGGCGAGCCGTCTCGGACCTAGCAATGTAAAATAAGGTACTGGTTTGTGTGTTTTATTTTGATCTCTTCTAACTAACTTAATGCCTAGAACCTCATTAATGAAACCACTGCGCAGGCCGCGTGGTAGATTAGTTCATGATTATTTCTAGAAAGACCATTGTGAATGGTGGTAATGAGCACAAAATTGTCTAGTTGCAGCTTGAAGATCTAAAGAGAACTGTGTCAATGTGGGTAAAAATCAGAGATACTCAGAACACCACGAAAACATAAGTTCCTGTGAAAGGATGGGAAACTGGAACATGTAGTGGACTATGGATGTGGAATTGGCATAAGGACTGGGGATAGGATTGAGGAGTGGAAAATAAAGAATTCAAATCAGTTGTATTTATATGCTTAAGTAGCAGAAAGTCCCTAAGTAATAAATATTATAGCAATAGTATAGCTACAATACAGAAATTGTGGAAACATCAGGATAAAACACCAGTCTAAAAAATTGTGGTCATCCATGATTCCAACACCAATGTGAATTAAATGTTGTGAAACATCTGTATTGTAATTGTACATAACAGAGGATTCTGGAATGATTAAGAGTCTTAAAATATATTTTGTCCTTCTAAATGTCAAGAACTTGATTCAGCAATTTATTAAAGGATTTTTATTGCATTGGATACCACCAAACTTCAGTCATGATCACTGCATAAGGACTGCAGAAGTTCACTTTTGCTTCTCCATGAGTCGTGAAGGAAATAGTAAAGGATGGGGTTGTTCCAAGATGCCACACTTAGCTATATTAAATTAGAGCCTCTCTAATGCTAGTATTTTCTTGGGATGGAAATAAAATACCCACTTTGCCTACTTCAGATGGTTAGCAGAGAAATCAAATCAGAAATGACTATAACATGCTTTATAAAATGTAGTATGTCAAAGTTATAGCCCACACAAGGCTCAGTGAGTGCCTTAGCAGAATCACCTATCAACATATCTGCAAATCGCCAAGACTTCACTCCAGTCCCACACAGGTCACTCAGTTGCTACCTACTCACAGCACAGCACCATTACCCAGCTCCTCCCACCTCATCAGACACCCCAGCCCTGAAAGCAGACTGCCACCATCTTGGCTCAACATTCTCACGATATTAGGTGGGGGCAGTTCCTAGGTCAGATCTTCAGCAGCCAGGTACCAGGTTTCCAACCTCCTCCTCTCCCCAGCGGTGGTAACTCAACACAGTTAGCTGCCCAACACAAGTGTGTAGTGTGACAAGGGAGCCGCCTACGGGAGCCCTTGGGTGAGAGTTTCCTCAATAGGGAACTGCTAGGGGAGAGGGGGATGAGGCTAAAGTTTGTAGCTTAACAGAGAGACTGGGAAATCTCCAGGCAAGTGAGGGATATATACTGGGCGATCAAGTCATACAAGCAGTCCCAAAAAGAGACCCATGAGATGCAGTCTCCCTGCAGGGACTGGCGGGTGCCACTCCCTGCATCCATGCGCCCTGTTCCAGGACCAGTCTTCCCACCCTGGTTACCTCCATCATCCGGAGGGCAGAGACACCAGCTTACAGTTGATGACCCCACCAATTGGGTGAGAAGAGAAGCAGGAAATATATGGATCTCTAAAACTAGCTACAAGCCTGGTTTTTTCCTTTGAGTTTTTTGTTTGTTCATTTGTTTGTTTTTTCTCTTCTACCCCTCTATCCTCTGGCCCTCACATCCCCAACATATGCATGAAATAGGACTTTGAGGACTGAGTCATCTGAATAAAAAATATAGAGTGTTGTATATGTGCTTTTTTTCCTTTTTCTTTTTCTTTTATTTTTCTTTCCCCCTCCAAATTTTACCATTTTAACATCTGTTTTTTTCTAAATATATATATGTGTGTTTGTTTTATGTACTCTACGTCATCCCACGTGCTTGCCTACCTAAGTTACTTTCTGTCTATTCTCTTGCTACTAACCCTCTTCATTATATTTCTCCTTCACAATTCCTAAGATATATTAACTCTATATCCTCACATCCTACCTTCTCAGCATATTGTTCTACTCCCCACACCCAGTTTATTGTCCACCTCAGAAACTCTAAACCTTTTAACAAAGCTACTGATTATATATGAGATAATAATTGAATTCAACATATGTACATTGAGACTAAACTGTAAATGTCTAAATAACAAAAAAATGTTCATAGGTGGTATATTGTTGATTTTGGGGATCTGTTAACAAAGAAGAGGACTTGGAAGCACAAGAAACCTATAGGTAAAAACAATAACAATCTAGACCCACAGAGTTGGAAAGGAAGACACATGAGCAACATGAAAAGACAAGGGAAGAAAGTTCCCCAAACAAATGAAGACACCATATCATTAAAATCATTGGCAGCCATAGCAGAAGAAATTACAGAGAAGGAGTTTAGGATATACCTGGTTAAAATGTTCTGTGAAATCAAGGAAGATATAAGAGAGCAAATACAGTGATCGAAAGATCACTTCGACAAGGAGCTACATAAAACAAAAACGGAAACAAAAGATCACCTCAACAGGGAGGTAGAGGTTTTGTTTTGTTTTGTTTTGCTTTGTTTTTTAAAATCACCCAGAAATCCTTGAAATGAAAGAAACAATAAACCAAATTAAAAGCTCAAATGAAAGCATAACCAACAGAGTAGACCACTTGGAAGACAGGATATCAGACAATGAAGACAAAATATATACTCTTGAAAAGAACATAGACCACACAGTGATAAAGATAAGAAACCATGAGCAGAACATTCAAGAAATATGGGATAGCATAAAGAAACCAAATTTAAGAGTTATTGGGATATAAAAAGGCTTATAGGTCCAAACCAAAAGAAATGAACAATCTATTCAATGAAATAATACCAAAAAACTTTCCAAACATGAAGAATAAATTGAAAATCCAAATTCAAGAAGCCTACAGGACACCAAATGTACAAAATCACAACAGATTCACACCAAGGCACATTATAATGAAAATGTCCAACATACAGAATAAGGAGAAAATTTTAAAAGGCCACAAGAGAAAGAAATCAGATTACATATAGGGGAAAACCAATTAGGATAACAGCAGATTTTTCTACACAGACCCTGAAAGCTAGAAGAACCTGGAACAACATATATTAAGCTCTGAAAGAAAGTGAGTGTCAACCAAGAATCTTGTATCCAGCAAAATTAAGTTTCAGATTTGAAGATGAAATAAAAACCTTCCATGATAAATAAAAGCTAAAAGAATTTATAACTAGAAAACTGACTACAAAAAATCCTTGGCAAAATATTCCATGAAGAGGAAACAAAAACAATAATGAAAATCAGCAGAGGGAGATAGTACCCTAAAGAAAAAACTAAATAAAAGAAGAAAATCAAGTCAAGTTAAATAACAAAAGTAATCAAATGTGGCTGGGAATACAAACCATGTTTCAATAGTAACCCTGAATATTAATGGCTTAAACTCACCAATCAAAAGACATAGGCTAGCAGATTGGATTAAAAGAAAAGATCCAACAATATGCTGCCTCTAGGAGACTCATCTGATAGGAAAAGATACACAGACTGAAGGTGAAAGGTTGGGAAAAATTATACCACTCACATGGACTGTGGAAGCAAGCAGGGGTTTCCATCCTCGTATCAAATAAAGTAGACTTCAAGCCAAAGTTAATCAAAAGGGATAAGGATGAACATTACATACTGCTCAAGGGAACCATACACCAACAAGACATATCATAAATATATATGCCCCAAACAATGGTGCAGCTACGTTCATCAAACAAATTATTTTCAAGTTCAAGAGTCAAATTGATCGCAACATGATAATCTTGGGTGACTTTAACACAACTTTCTCACCACTGGATAGTTCTTCAAAACAAAAGCTATAGAACTCAATAACACAATCAATAGACTTAACTTAGACTTAACTGACATATATAGAATATTTCAACCTTCATCAAGCAGATAAACTTTCTGTTCAGCAGCACATGGATCCTTCTCTAAAATAGACCATGTAGTATGCCACAAAGCAACTCTTAGCAAATCCCCAAAAAAGTAGAGATACTACCATGCATTTTATCAGATCATAATGAAATGAAATTGGAAATCAATGAAAAAATAAAAAACGAATATTACTGCAACACCTGGAGACTCACCAATATGCTACTGAATGAACAATGGGTTGCAGAAGACATCAAGGAGGAGATTAAAAAATTCTTAGAGGTAAATGAAAACATAGATACAACATATCAAAATCTCTGGGACATTGTGAAAGCAGCTCTAAGAGGAAAGTTCATTGCATGGAGTTCATTCCTTAAAAGAAGAAAAACTCAACAAATAAATGACCTCACTTTACATCTCAAGCCCTAAGAAAAAAAGAACAAATCAATGGCAAAAGCAGTAAAAGGCAAGAAATAATTAAAATTAGAGCTAAAATAAATCAAAATAAAAGAAACAATTGAAAAAATTGACAAAACAAAAAGTTGGTTCTTTGAAAAAAATAAATAAAATCGACAGACCCTTAGGTACCCTCACGAAGAGAAGGAGAGAGAAAACTCAAATTAACAGCATATGTGATGAAAAAGGTTAATATCACAACAGACACTACAGAAATACAGAGGATAATTAGAAATTATTTTGAAAACTTATACTCCAATAAAATAGAAGATATTGAAGGCATTGACAAATTTCTTAAGTCATACGAGTTGCCCAGATTGAATCAGGAAGATATACACAATTTAAACAGACCAATATCAAGTGATGAAATAGAAGAGGCATCAGAAGCTTACCAACCAAGAAAAGCCCAGGACTGGATGGATACACAGCCGAGTTTTACAAGACCTTTAAAGAAGAACTAATACCAATACTCTTCAATTTATTTCAGGAAATAGAAAAAGAGGCAGCACTTCCAAACTCATTCTATGAGGCCAGGGTCTCCCTGATCCCAAAACCAGGCAAAGACACATCAAAGAAAGAAAACTTTAGACCAATATCTCTAATGAACATAGATGCAAAAATTCTCAATAAATTTCTTGGAAATGGAATACAAAAACATATCAAAAAGATTGTGCACCATGATCAAGTGGGATTCATCCCAGCTATGCAAGGCTGGTGCAACATAAGGAACTCAATAAACATAATTCATCACATCAATAGTCTCAAAGATAAGAATCATATGGTCATCTCAATAGATGCAGAAAAAGCATTTGACAAAATACAGCACCCCTTCATGTTCAAAACACTAGAAAACTAGGGATAACAGGAACATATCTCAACATTGCAAAGGCCATCTACATTATGCCCTAGGACAACATCATTCTAAATAAAGAAAAACTGAAGGCATTCCCTCTAAAAACTGGAACAAGACAGGGATGCCCTCTTTCACCACTTCTATTTAATAGAGTTCTTGAAACACTGGCCAGAGCAATTAGATGAAAGAAATTAAAGGGATACATATAGGAAAAGAAGAACTCAAATTGGTGCTATTTGCTGATGATATGATTCTATACCTAGCACACCTCAAAAAGCTCCACCAGAAAACTTCTACAGCTAGTAAATGAATTCAGCAAAGTAGCAGGTTGTAAAATCAACACCCATAAATCAAAGGCATTTCTGTATATCAGTGACAAATCCTCTGAGAGGTAAATGAGGAAAACTACTCCATTTACAATAGCCTAAAAAATCTTGGGAATCAACTTTCATTATAGAGAGGTGAAATATCTCTATAATGAAAACTCCAGAACCCTAAAGAAAGAAATCAAAGAAGACCTTAGAAGATGGAAAGATCTACCTTGCTCTTGGATAGGCAGAATTAATATTATCAAAATGACCATACTACCAAAAGCACTATACAGATTTAATGCAATTCCAATCAAAATACCAATGACATTCCTCATAGAAATAGAAAAAGCAATCACAAAATTCATCTGGAAAAAGAAGAGACCCAAAATAGCTAAAGCAATTCTTAGCAAGAAGAGTGAAGCAGGTGGCATCACTATACCAGACCTTAAACTATACTACAGAGCAATAGTAACAAAAACAGCATTGTATTGACACCAAAACAGACTGGTAGACCAATGGTACAGAATAGAGGACTCAGAGACTAATCCACAAAACTACAATTATTTTATATAAGACAAAGGTGCCAAGAACATGCATTGGAGAAAAGATAGCCTCCTCAACAAATGATTTTGGGAAAACTAGAAATCCATATGCAACAAAATGAAATTAAACCCTTATCTCTCACCATGCACAAAACTCAAAATGGATCAAGGACTTAGGAATACAACCAGTGACCTTGTGTCTAATAGAAGAAAAAGTAGGCCCTAATCTCCATCATGTGGGATTAGGCCCCAACTTCCTTAATAAGGCTCCTGTGGTACAAGAATTAAAATAAAAAATCAATAAATGGGATGGACTCAAACTAAAATGTTTCTTCTCAGCAAAAGAAACAATCTGTAAGGGGAATAGAGAGCCCACATCTTGGGAGCAAACTTTTACCCCTCACACATCAGATAGAGCACTAATCTCTAGGGTATATAAAGAACTCAAAAAGCCAAACACCATAAAAACAAGTAATCCAATCAATAAATGGGCCAAGACACTTCTCAGAAGAGGATATCAATGAACAAATATATGAAAAAATGTTCATTATCTCTAGCAATTTAGAGAAATGCAAATCACAACTACTCTAAGATACCATCTCACTCCAGTAAGAATGGCAACTATTATGAAGACAAACAATAATAAACATTGGCGAGGATGTAAGGAAAAAGGCACATTCATACGCTGCTGTTGGGACTGAAAATTGGTGCAGCCAATATGGAAAGCAGTATGGAGATTTCTCAGAAAATTTGGAATGAAACCACCATTTGACCCAGCTATCCCTAAAGGGATACCTAAAGGACTTAAAAACAGCATATTACAGGGACATGGCTACATCAATTCACAATAGCTAAACTGTGGAGCCAATCTAGATGCCCTTCAGTGGATGAATGAATTAAAAAAAATGTAGCATTTATACACAATGGAATTTTACTCAGCAATAAAAGAGAATAAAATCATGGAATTTGCAGGTAAATGGATGCAGTTGGAGAAGATAATGCTAAGTGAAGTTAGCCAATCCCCCCCCCCCAAAAAAAAAAAAAACCAAATGGAGGGTGTTTTCTCTGATATAATGTGAGGGACTCATAATGGAGTAGGGAGGGGGAGCATGTGAGGAATAGGTAAACTCTAGATAGGGCAGAGGGGTGAGAGGGGGAAGGGAAGGGGCAGGGGGTTAGCAATGATGGTGGAATGTGATAAACATCATTATCTAAAGTACATGTATGAATATATGAATTGGTGTGAACATACTTTATATACAAACGGAGATATGAAAAATTGTGTTCTACAGGTGTAATAAGAATTGTGATACATTACACTGTTATGTATTTAAAAAATAAAAGCAATTAAAACATGTAGTATGTCATATTAACACTCATATTTACAAATATAAATGTCTTAAAATATAAGAGGTATTTATCACCATTATTATTATACATAAACCACTGATAAAAACAATATATAGTATGAAAAATTAAAATACATTCTCTCCTGCAATGTTTGTTTTATATTTTTTAATCCTTTAAAAAATTCAGAAGTGAATCACTTCCATTGCAAGACACACAAACAGAAGTGTACTAAAAAATGGCAAGATTCTCTTCTCCCAATTTTCTTCAGTAAAGTAGCCTATATTTGTAGGCTGTTTAAAATGCATATTCAAGCTTATGTTGAGAATTTGATTCATTTAATAAACAAATGACAGTGATTGTCTACTATAAGCCAGCTATTCTTCTGGATGACAGAGATATACTGGTCAATAAAACCAGGTCTGCACTCTCATAAGTCTTATATTCAGGGCTGAGAATATAAAAAAATAAGCAAACAATAAATATAATAAGAAACCTTTATACATTTATAAATACTAGGCAAAGCAACTAGATGTGAGACTGCATAGAAATAAAAAAGAAGCATATACAATTGAGTGTTCCTTGGAGTATTATAAGTGGTTTCAAAGGGACTGAGGTAGAATAGATATTGTTAGGATAAGTAACATGTAATGTATGTATTTGATAGAATGTACTCAGAAGTAATATTAAATTTTCATATAGCAGTGTAGGTAGATGACAAAATGCATCATTGAATTAAAGGTAAAACAGTGAAATTTATTTTATAATGCCATTTATTTACATTAGAAGCCAAGACACAATGTCGGGGGACACCCTGTTCAGGAGCTATGCACACACTTTTAAGTCTTGAGTAAAGAGGTACTGGACTGGTATTGCACCCTGCAATGCAAATGGACTTTTCCTCCACTCAGATGAGAAAGGTTTAGCTCGGGGAATGGGCATCACCTGAAGGGGTTGAATTACACCCGCCTATTTGTTGTAAAGTAAAGTGAGAAAGCAAGAGATGGTGAGCAAGAAATGAAGGATGGAGACCAGGCAGAGATCCACACAAAAGTTTATTTATCAAAGCTGACAAATAAAGGTCATCTCCTTACAGAGAGGAGAGAGGCCCTAAGATGTTAGGGTGTTCAGCTTTTATAGGGTAGGGATTTGGAGTTGTAGTTGTGGTGCTATAGGATAGCCTAGGGGTGCTTGTGTCACAGGAGGATGGGGAATAGCATGGGATTGGCTTAGCTTGATGGCTCTATGGGGCTTTCCAGAGTCAAGAGGCCATGTCCTTCTGGGATTGGTAAGGTTATGGTACCATGGGGTAGGTCACTAATGGAGGTAAGAGGAAGAACAGGAAAGCGAAACTTATAAGATGGCAGTTAACATTTAAGATGGCTGCTCTAATGTTAAATCAATACCCTACAGTTGTAATCCTACCCTTTTGCCCTTTTTTTGGATAGAATGTTCCATGGATTAGTTCCCCCCATTAATAAAACCCAGGTTCGAGCCATGCTCCTCCTCTTTCTTGCCTGCCTTGCCTCCTTGTTGGAAGCTGGGTCAGAGGGTCCATCACAGAACCCAATGTAAAAAAATGGCATTATAAAATAAATTTTACCTTTAATTCAATGATGTGTTTTGTCATCTACCCACGTTGCTATATAAAAAAGAACCCAAAGAAAAAGGTATTTCTCTGCCTGTGTGTCATTATTTCATGCCAGCCTAGTTCTCCTGGAATGACCCTGACCAGTTTAGTCATGTGTCATGGTAGCACAAAATATATTTCTTCATATATTTTTTCAAGTAAATTGTGTAATGTTGGCACCTAGGACATAAATAAATGAAAGTGTATACTTATTAGGAAAGGGCAGAGGCTTAGGTTTAGGGAATAAAGAGGACAAATGACAAAAACAAAATATCTAGAGCTTGCATAGACCAGTGATGAAATTCATACCAAGAGTGTATTAATGAAAAGAAAACAGAAAAAGTAGAAATAAATAAAAAGGAAGGCCATTAATAAAGAGAAGTGAATTGGTGGCCCCTTTACACTATGGGATTACAGAAAACTCTCCCAAAGGAGACACCTAGCTGCAATGTGAGTAACATGAAATTACTTACAAAAGCATCAGAAGGAAGAGCATTCACAGCAAGCAGAACAGCCAGAGCAAGGCTTTATAGTAAGAATAAGTTCCAGCACACAGATATGCATAGATCTAAAAATAATGATTTGATAGCTTCTGTTTTGGGGGGTATATGATAGATTGGATACCCAAGAGCAATTGTGATTTAAACAATTAAAATGTATAGATTAAAATTTACACAAAACAAAATATTAGAAAAATGGATACAAGGTACAACAAACAATTGCTAGAATGGAAAATCTGACCAATAAATAAATGAAGAGACACATAGTATTAAACTCTGAACTGTAATTGAAAAACCACAGTGCAAGGCAAATTCTACTTTGGGTTAGAATGAAGAAAGTTACAGAATGTTGAAGTCAAGACAATGTCAATCTAACAGATTGCTAGTGCCTCTAAGCTCTGATAGAAAGAAGCTGACCCCTTCCTCACAATGTTTGAAACCATGAACTAAATCTAAAGCTTCAGTGAAGCCCAGATCTTGCTCAACTTCATATTAGTTTAACTGAGCTCACCATGGTAGTAATGAAACAGTGGAAAGAATATGGCTTTTGGTGAGGTGTAAATATTTCAGTCTCTATTATTCTTTTATACACAGCCATTAAAATATCAGGCCAGAAACCATGATATGTGCTTGTAGTCCCAGCTGCATGGGAGGCTGAGACAAGAGGATCATTTGAGCCTAGGAATTCTAGGCTGGCATGGAAAATATAGACAGACTGCATCTCAAAGCAAAAACAAAACTAAAACAATCAAAAACAAACAAAATACATAAAGAAGAATCTCTTCAGAGTTTCTACATCCCAAACAGAACAAAAATATACGAAAATAAATAAATAAATAAATAAATAACAAGATAGTAAACCTAAACCCAACTATAACATTAACTATACTAAATATGAATTAACTAAACATTCCAATAAAAACTTAGATTGTCAGAGTTGATTTTTAAAAATTGTGCTGAATGTAAAGTCCAGGTATTTTTTTTTTTTTAGTACCAGGGATTGAACCCAGGGGTGCTTTACTGAGCCACATTGTCAGCCCTTTAAAAAATGTTTTATTTGAGATTCTTAGGGCTTCGCTAAGTTCCTGAGACTGGCTTTGAACTCATGATCCTCCTGCCTCATCCTCCCGAACTGCTGGGATTAGAAGTGTGCACCATCATGCCAAGCATATCTGTGTCTTGATTCAGTTTTTTGCAAGTAGAAGTCCAGTTATTCCAGTACTATTTGTTGACAAGGGTATCTTTGCTCTCTTGGATTACTTTTGCTTGTTGGTTAAAGAATCAGTTGTCCATATTCATGAAGAACTATTTCTGAGCTCTCTATTCTGTTCCATTCATCTATTTGTCTATTCTTTCATTAATATCAAATGATCTTGATTACGTAGCTTTCGAATGAGTATTAAAAGTTGTTGTGTCAATCCTCTGACTTTATTCTTATCCTTAATAAAGTCAGCTAGTCTTTTGCTTATCCCTATAAAATTTAGAATGGGTTTAATCATAGCAGTGTGTCTTTAATTTCAAATCCCATTATATACTGATAGTGAATCAGCAATTATGGAAAAGCTACTATTTAGAAATTCACTTCTGAGTATTAACCCTGTATTCTGCATTCTATCTACAATTGATTACTAGTTCCAGGGTGGATTTTCAAATTTTTTTTTCAGGCAAAAATAAATAATCATGCCTACATTCTACATAGCTATTTATGTTGTCTATGGGGAAACAAACAAACGAACAACAACAACCCCCCCCCCACACACACACACACACATGCAAAGCAAACAAACAAACAAAAAACCTGTGAGACAGTGTCCCAAACTGTATACCTTGTTCCCCCTTTTATTATTGCATTATCTAGATCTTCTAGTAAAAATGTTGGAAAGCAATTAAGTGAGGGGGCATCCTTATCTTGTTTTTGATCTTAGTGGATAAACTTCACCACCATTATATACGATATTTGAATTTTGTAAATGTCCTTTATTCGATATTTGAATTTTGTAAATGTCCTTTATTAAATTCAGAAAGTTTGCTTCTACTTGTAGTTTGCTGAGAGTTTTGATAGTGAATGGGTGCTGTATTTTTTTCAAAGCTTTTTTCATATATGGATAAGATAAGATGCTTTATTTTGGTAATTAATTTTTGAATGTTGAACAAGTCTTGTACACTTGGGATAAAACCCACTTGGTTATATTATATAATTCCTTTTTTGTACATTGTTGGCTTTGACTTACAAATATTTTGTTGAGGCATTTTGCATCTGTGTTAGGAAAAAAAATCAGTCTATAAATTTCTTATCATTTCCTTGTTTGATATGAGATATTAGATAATGCTGGTCTTACAAAATTAGAAGGGAAGTAGTCTCTCTGCTTTATTTCTGAGAAAGATTTTAGAGAACTGGTATAATTTCATCCTTAAATGTTTGCTAGAATTCAAAGGGAAACATGAGTACTTTCTGTTTTGGAAGATTATTTGTTATTGATTCATTAATAGACATAGACCTATTCAGATTATGTATTCTTTTGTGATTTTTGCTGTATGCTCGTTCAATAAAATTGTTTATTTCACTGGCATTATCAAATGTGTGGACACAATGTTATTTATAAAATATTCCCTTGTAATCCTTCTAATATCTATGGGATTGGTAGTGATACTCCTTTTTTCATTTCTAATATTGGTAGTTTGTTTTCTCTTTATCTCTCCCTAGTCCCTCTTTCTGTCCCCCTATTTTCTGTACCTCTGACCAGAGGCTTATCAATGTCATTGACTACTTCAAAGAACCAGCTGTTGGTTTTGTAGATTTTTCTTCATAGATTTCCTCTTTTCAATTTTATTGATTTTTGTTCCCATTTTATTATTTCTTTTCTTCTGCTTAGTTTTCTATTCATATTTTAGTTTTCTTAGGTGGATGCTTATTGGTTTTCTTTTTTTTAAAATCATTATTGTTTTTATTATTTAAATTTCTTTTTTTTATTGTTGGTCGTTCAAAACATTACATAGTTCTTAATATATCATATTTCACAGTTTGATTCAAGTGGCTTATTGGTTTTCTATCCATTTTTTTTCTATTATATGCATTCAATGATATAAATTTTCTTTTAAGTGCTGCTTTCAAATTCAGACAAGTTCTATTTTTAGTTTTACTTAGTTCAAAATATTTTTAAATTTTTCTTGAGATTTCTCCTTTGATTCATGTGTTATTTAGAAGTCTATTGTTGAATATCCAAATATTTTAGGGGTTTCAACTTTCTGTTATTGATTTCTAGTTTAATTATTTTGTTGTCTGAGTGGACCTTCTATGACTTATATTGTTTTAACTTTTTAAAGGTGTAAATTATGGCCCAGAATTTGAGCTATCTTAATCTATATTTCATGTTTGCTTGAGAAGAATGTATAATCAATTATTGTCTGATGAAATACTCTATAGTATAGCTGTTGAATGTAGTCAGAGAATTAGTAATTCTCTTAAGTTCAAATAAGTACTTACTGGTAAGCTGCCTGCTGGATTTGTGCATTTCTTATAGAAGGATATTAAAGTCTTCAACTGTAATTGTGGATTTATTGATTTCTCCTTGTAGTCCTATTGGTTTTTGACTTAGATATATTGATGCTCCATTTTTAGATGCAAACACTTGAAAGTTTGTCATGTTTTATTGGAATATTGATCTCTTTATAATTAGTAATGTTCCTCTCTATTCCTAATAAATTTCCTTGCTCTTACGCCTGCTCTGTTGTTAGTGTAGCTACCTTCATTTTCTTTCGATTAGTATTATCATGGAATATCTTTGTCCATTCCTTTATTTTAAATTTATACGTGGCTTTATATTTAAAGTGAAAGTCTCGTAGACAACTTATAGTTGGATCCCATTTTTCTTTAAGTGGATTCTGATAAGCTCTGTCTTTCAATTGTTAATTTAGAACATTAGCATTTAAGATGATTATTGATACATTTGAATGATCTGTACCATTTTTGGGGGGGAGGAGGTTACTAGGAATTGAATTCAGGGGTACATGACCACCAAGCCACACCCCCAGCCCTATTTTTTTTTTTTTTTTTTAGGTACAGGGTCTCAGTGATTTTGCTTAGCACCTTGCTGAGGCTGGCTTTGAACTGGTGATCCTCCTGCCCCCTGAGCTGCTGGGATTGCAGGCGTGCACCACTGTCCTGGCACCATATTTTTTTTTTTTACTATATTCTATTTTTTGCCTTTGTTCTTTTGTTTCAATTTTTATTTTACAGAATTTTTTTTCTGTCTTTTGTATTTTTTGTATGTATGTGATGTTGGGCATCAAACTCAGGGACTCACTTGTGAAAGGCAAGCATGCTACCAGTAAGTGACATTCTCATCTTTCTCTTTTGTCAGGTTAATTGAGCATTTCATAAAATTCCTTCTCTCTTTTCTTAGCACATTAATTATACTTTTAAAAACTTGTCTTAGTTATTGCACTCAAGTTCACAATTTATATGTATAAATAGTCCAAGTTTGCTTTCAAATAACATTATACCATTTGATGAGCAATGAGAATACCTTATAATGACCAAATAACTTCCTCCCATCCTTTATGTCATTGCTGTCATTTATTTTATTGATACAACAGGATACAAAATCATGTTTGTGTATAAACATACATAATCAAATATATTGTTGTTCCTATTATTTTGGACAAACTCTAATCTGTTAGATAAGAATGGGCAAAATGTAAGTTTTTGTTATCTTTATTTATGCATTATCCAATGCTTTTATTATCTTTACGTAAATCTGTTTCTGACACATATCATTTTTCTTTACTAGTAGGAATTTCTTTAATGTTTTCTGCAAGGAAGGTCTACCAGCAACAAATTCCTTCAAATTTTTTCCTGAGGATGTAATTTTTTTATTTCATCTTTACTTTGAAAAGATAATTTAAGAGGGTAGAGAGTTCTAGGTTGATTTCTTTTTTCTCTCTCAATATTTTTCACTCTTCTTTTTTCTTGTTCACAAAGCTTCTGCAGAGAAGTTAGATGAAAATCTTATCTTTGCTATAATATAGTTCAGGTGGTTTTCCCCTCTGGCTTCTTTCAAGATTTATTCTTTTTTTTTTTTTTTTTTCTGTACCTGAGACTGAACCACATTCCCAGCCTTTTTTTAATGTTTTTTTTTAGAGACAGGGTCTCACTGTGTTTCTGAGGCAGGCTTTGAACTTGAAATTCTCCTGCCCTAGCTTCCTGAGCTGCTGGGATTACAGGCATGTGCCATTGTGCCCAGCTCAAGATTTATTCTTTTACCTTTGATTTTCTAAAATTTAAATATGTGTCTTGCTGAAGCTTTTTGTTGTTGTTTGTTCTGTATGGTATTTTTTCTGTTTTGTTTGAGCTTTCTAGTTCTATGGTTCTCATCTGAAATTAATTTTGAGGGAAATTCTTAGTCATTATTTCTTCAAATATTGCTTCTGTTTCTTTCTTTCTTTCTTTTCCTTGTGCTATTCCCATTAAGCACATCATACATTTTTGTCTCACAATTTTTGGAAATTTCCCTGTTTTTCAATCCTTTTTTTTTCTCTTTACTTTTCATTTTGGCAGTTTCTATTGTCATGATCTTAAGATCACAGATTTTGGGAAGAGAAGATGGTAGAGCAGGTTTAGGAAGCAGCCCTTAATCTGTCCTCAGCCCAGAAAAGACACAGTACAATAACAGCTGATGGAAGAGGCAAGTGACCTAGTAAATGCTCTAAATTTCAATATTCAACAATTCAGCACGTGTAAGGACTTGGAGTTGGGTTACTGGAGTAGAAGATAAGAGAATTTCTTGACCCTAAGCCCTGACCAGGGGTCAAGAGGGAGAGGTAATGAAGAGAGAAAAAGGAAAAGCCCATAAGCTCACTTCCTTAATAGCTGGAAATAAAAGCAGACCAAATTAAAATGGGACAGGAATAGCAGAGACAGTGAAGGAAATCAAGCAATTTAAAGCTGTGCTGGACACTGCAGCCATTTTGTAGAATTCACAGCCAGCCTCCCTAGAAGAAATTAAATCAACACAGCTAAATAAAACCAGAGGGAGTACTTCTAAAATGGGTCTTCTCAGCAAATCATCTAGAAGGAATTCGTAGAGGGAATCCAGCTAGCTGAAAGTTACCGAAACCTTCTCCTCTCACCGTGGACAAGGGGAGTGAGGAGCTGACCCAAGGGCAAATCATTCCTGGGAAGATCTCCCCACAGCCTCCATAGGAAGTCAGGCAAAGACAGGCCAACTGACATTCTACCACCACCCTGGTGATGGGCAAAAGCCAGTGAGTTGCACCAGCCAGTGTGAGGCTTCTGTGCCACTGTCAGCCCACAGGCAGTCTGCATCCACAGGCCCTACAGTTGCAGACAGCCTAAGTGCTTAAATAGTGGCTCCTACAGAGTTAGTTGTCCCAGTAAAGGGGAGCATGTGCCCATAATTCACAATTGTGGGCAGTAGGAGCTTAGACAGAGGTGGGACAAAGTGCAACTAATGCTCTAATGCCTGTCAAGGGATGGTACTCTGGTGATCTAGATCAGCCATGGTGGATGCTTCTGTACCACACACCACCTGCAGAAGCCCACAATGATAGGTTCTATACTTTCATAGAGCCACCAAGCTCTATGTCACAAGAAGGCCCAATGGAGGGTAGCAGGCACACAGTGTCCCATAGTAGTTATCAGCAGACCTGAAGCCTGTATTCTGTGACCCTAAACCCAACATAAATAGTCAGAAGATGCAGCATAGCATCCTCAAAACATTCAGGCATGGGCCTCTGGTCTGACAAACAAGAATTGCCTGAAGAGAAGTCCATAACCACCAGGGAAGTGGCCCCTGTGCAGAGCACTTCTAGAAGGATCCATAGCTGTAAATCTCAGAGTTGTCAGTTAATCCAATTCTCAGATGCATTGACCTTCAGAAGGAAATCCCTGAGGATGACTCCAAGTAGCCAGCAGAGAAACTTACACAGGCACAATAGCAGTATAACCCACAATGGACTTACAAAGAAGCATCCCAAAGACACCCACCACTGTGCAGTGTGCCTAGATAGAAACCCACTGACCTGTGATCTGTGTACTCCAGAGAGGGCAGCAGCCCTATACCTCCTACCCTATGGGCCATGCAAGCACCACATCAAACAGAATACAATAACTTAAGCTTCACTGCCATAACTTGCACACTCTAAAATATAGATGAGGAGCCCACACTGAATTTTACAGTGCTGCATAAACAGAGCTATTCTTCAGGAGTTTACACAACATGACAACCTCTAATGGGAAATAACTGGGCTGCTAAGTCACAGACCATTAGAGACCATCTCCTCCTTTTCCTAGGTACACAACAGAAAGGTTCCTGGATACACTGAAGATTGGAAGAGGTCTCCTAGAACTGTATTAGAGGTGAGCTGGTGTGATCACTGCCTCCATATCTAGGGGAAAATGGAGGTAAATCTTAAAAGTGGTGGACGTCTTCTAAAGATCCCGAATCTTAATGAAATCCAATTCAGAAATACTCAAAAATTTTCTCTACCTTGGCATGGTAGATTGCTTTAACATCTCATGTATGTCTTTTCATTTTGAATAAATAAATGTCCCATTATTTAATATTATGCCCTCTACCTATTTGATTGTATATTTTATAATGTTTTAAAGCTTTAACTGGAATCATTCTGTTTTCCTAGCTCAGGTTTACATTTGCTCCTCTTTGTTTCTTTTCCCTCGTGCATTACCATCTCTTGCCTCAAATTTCCCCAGACCATTTTTCTTCCATTTTTTTTTTTTTGGACTTTATACTACTCTTTTATATTTTTATTTTTCTCTTTATTTCTTTCCTTTACCCAATTTTTCTGTCTTCCTGTTTTCAGCCCATGAAAACATAATAAATGATCTTTCACCTTATGTATTTTCCAAGGTTATTCCTTACATCTTTTTTTACCTTATTGAACATATTAACTATGAACTTTCTAAATTCTAATTTAGTTACCTTTTTTACTAATTTTATTTACTAATTTCTCAACCTATTTCAGAACATTACTACAATTTTATACACAGATTAGAGGAAGTATAAAAAACATTTTCAATAAGTGCTTGTTCCCCTCTGAGGTTTCTTTGTATGTGGATTTGCTCTGAAGTAATTGCAGTGAAGAGAGTTTAATATCTTCTGTCAAAGTGGTGCTGATTCTGGGAACAAAAGAAGATACATATTGAGTGAGAATATCAATACCTGGATATTGGCGCAGCCCAGGGCACTTAAGAAAAAGAAGCTCACTAAATAGTCCCTTGCAAAAAACTAAGAGATAATCACCCCATGAGAGAGTATCCTGTGACCCTAAACCCAACATAAATAGTCAGAAGATGCAGCATAGCACATAATATGTGATTTAATAAATCACTTTTATGTTCCATTCAGTAAATCACCCCAACCATCCCACAACACTTCACCAACCAATTCCATTGACACCACAATGGAGGAAATGTCAGAGAAAGAATTTAGAAATTTCATAGTTAACATGTTCAATAAAGTAAAAGAAGATGTAGGAATAAACTTGGAAAATACATAAAGTGAAAGATCATCTCAATAAAGAGAGAGTCTCAAGAAGAACCAAACAGAAATCCTGGAAAGATTCAATAGATCAAATTAAGAATTCAGTTGAGAGTATCACCAATAAATTAGATCACATGGAATACAGGTTCTCAAGTCTTGAAGACAATGCATATAATCTTAAAAATAAAAATAAAGTCAACAATAAAGAAAAGATATTAAGATACAATGACCAGAGTATGTAAGAAATCTGGGAAAGCATTAAGAGACCTAATCTAAAATTTATCAATGTAGATGAAGACACGAACTAAAATACAAAATGAATGCACCTTTTAAATGAAATAGTATCAGAACAATTTTCAAACCTTAAGAATGACATAGAAATACAAATAAAAGTGGCATTTAGAAACCCAATTAAGCAAAAACAAACAAAAAATTCTATAAGACACATTATAAGTATAATGCGTAATCTATAGACTAGTGATAGAGTTTTGGATGCTGCAGGAGAAAAATGTCATGTTACATTTAGAGGTAAACTAATTAGGACTCTAATTTATTCTTCAGCCCAGACCCTAAAAGCCAGGAGGGCTTAGAATAATATATACCAAGCTATGAAAGAAAATGGTTGCCAACCAAGACTACTATATCCAGCAAAACTATACTTCAGAATTCTTTTCATAATAAGCATAAACTAAAATAATTCATAATTGTTGGGAGTCACCCCGGCTCCAAAGACTAACTTTTCCATCCCCCAAGAAGAGCCATCCAATGGTGAGTCCTGCTGGGTCACATGATCCTTACCCACCAATCAGACTAGCCCTGCTGGCTCACCTGATCCTTACCCACCAATCAGAAAGCACCCCATGCCAACTGTCAGACACCCCCCCCCCCCCGCTCTATAAATATGCAGAACTATTCCTCAGTAAACTGGCATTTTCTCCGATGGCAAGCCTTGATGGTTCTTTCAATAATCACCAAGTGAGCACTGTAAAATGCACTCAATGAAAGATTTCATGCAGAAAAATAAAAAATAAGAAGAATAGTCATTAAAGGAGATTCAAGTCTGAATTAAGAATTAAAAAAATCAAAATAGTGGGAAATAAAAAATCATCTTCCTATAATTATACTAAATGTAAATGGTCTAAAGTCTCTGATCAAAATATATAGATTGGTAAAATGAATTGAAAATCAACACCCAACCATATGTTGTTTATAGGAGACTCATAGGCAAAGACATATCAAGCTGAGGGTGGAAGGAAGGAAACTACACACACACACACACACACACACACACACACACACACACATATCATGCAAATGAAGACCAAAAAAGTGAGGGTACCTACTTTCATATCAGACAAAATAAACTTCAAGCCAAAATTAATCAGAAGAAACAAAGTCACTTAATATTGGTTAAGGGAATCATCCAACAACAAAATAATATTAATTAAATATTTATGCAACAAAATCAGTACACCTACTTATAAAAACAGACATTATCAATAAAATAATTAAATATGTCACAGTATAATAATACTGAATAATTAATAAAAACCCTTTCTCACCATTAGATAGGCATTCAAACATAAACTAAGAGTCTCTTAACTGCAATTACTTCAGAGCAAATCCATATACAAATAAACCAAATACACCTAACATATATCTATAGAATATGTCATCCATCATCAAATGAATTCACTTTCTTCTCAGTGGTATACGAAACACTCTCAAAAAGACAATATTTAAGGACACAAAGAAAGTCTTAGCAAATACAAAATATAGAGATAATTCCTTGCATCCTACCATATCATAATGAAATAAAATTAGAAATCAACAAGATAAAAAACAGAAACCATCTTAACAGCTGAATATAAAATAAAACACTTTTGATTGAGGAATGGACCATGAAAGAAATCAATGGGAATTAAAAAAAAAATTTTACAGACAACTAAGGACACAGATAGAACATATCAAAATCTGGTACAACATGATCATGACAAACAATATTATCAAGGGGGTTTCTGCAGGGATGCAAGATTGGTTCACATAAAAATGCACAATAAATTTAATCCACAACAGAAATAGAATTAAGGACAAAGATCACATGATCATCTCAATATTTGCAGAAAAAAGTATTCAGAAATATCTAGCACCCATTCATAAAAACCTTGGAAAGATAAGGGATATAAGGAACTTACCTCAAAATTGTAAAAGCTATCTATAACAAACCCTAAGGCCAACATCATACTGAATGGAGAAAGTGAAAACATTTCTTATAAAATGAGGAACAAACCAAGATGTCTGCTCTCACCATGTCTATACATTATAGTTCTTGAAACTCTAACCAGAGCAATTGGACAAGAAAAATAAATTAACAAGATACAATTAGGAAAGAAGTCAAATTATCTATTTGTTCCTGACATAATCCAATATCTACAAGACCCAGAAAACCCCACGGGAAGACTTCTGGAGTTGATAAACAAATTCAACAAAGTAACAGAATACCAGATCAAGATACATAAATCAACTACTTTTCTTGCTCTAATAGTAAATCTTCTGAGAAAGAAATCATGAAAACTACCCCATTTACAATAACCTCAAAAAATACTAGGGAGTCAAGCTAATTAAGGAAGTGAAAGAATTCTACAAAACTATAGAACACAGAAGAAATTGAAGAATATCTTAAAAGATGGAAAGACTTCTATGTTCTTGCACAGGTTGAATTAATATTGTCAAAATAGCCACATTTTCAAAGCATGAAACAAATTCTATGTGATCCCCATCAGATACTAATGACATTCTTCACATAACTAGAATAAACAGTCTTAAAATTCACTTGGAAGAGTAAAAGCCCAAGAAGAGCTAAAACAATCCTAAGCAATACTGGAGGCACAACAATACCTCATCTCAAATTATACTACAGAGATACAGTAAAAATAGCATAGTAGCACCAAAACTGATATTAAGGCCAAGGAAATATAAAAGAACACAGAGAGACAAATCCACATAGATACAGTCATCTGATATTTGAGAAAGATGCCAAATAATATATATTCGAGAAAATATAGCCTTTTAAACAAATAATGCTAGAAAAACTGTATATCCGTATGTAGACAAAGGAAATTAAACCCCTTTCTCCCTGTACCAAAGTTACTTAGAGTGGATCAAAGAACTAGGAATTAGACTAGAAATTTTACAATTGCTAGAAGAAAACATAGGCTCAATACTCCCACATATTGGCACAGGCACCAGCTTCCTTAACAAGACTCCTAAAGTTCAATAAATAAAATGAGGAATCAATAAATGGAATGGCATACAATTAAATACCTTCTTCAGAGCAAAGGAAAAAATTAAGACCATGAAGAGAGAGCCTCATGGCAGCTCATCCTCTGACAGGGGATTAATATTCAGATTATATAAAGAACTCAGATTTAACACCAAGCAACTCAAATAACCTAATCAATAAATGGGCCAAAGAGAACTAAACAGACACTTCTCAAAAGAAGAAATACAAATGGCCAACAAATACTTGTAAAAATGTTCACCATTACCAGCAATCAGGGAAATGCAAATCAAAACTACATAGAGATTTTATCTCATTCAAATTCTAATGGCAATCATCAAGAATAAAATTGATAATAAATCATGGCAAGAATGTGGGGGAAAAGGTACATTCATACATTGTTGGTGGAGCTGCAAATTAATACAACCACTTTGTTTTCAGTAACTCCTAAGAACGTGTCTTTTATCAGGTCTCTTGTCTGACAAATGGTAGTATAGCATAGCAAATCACTAATTTCACATCTTTATATGTATCACTCAAGAATTTGAAACTCTGTTTCTGTAAAACTGAATTCATTATAATCCCTCAGAACACATGTTTTCCTTCCAAGGTACTCCCAAATTCTCCAGGGTCTTGACTGATTCTCTGAAATCATTCAGTTTCTCTATCCAGAAAACTTGAGTGATCCTTAGCTCTTTCCTCAATATCCCTCTTTTCTTTTTTTTCTCCCTCCTTCCTTCCCTTTCTTCCCCCAGTAAATATTTAATAAATCACTTTTATGTTCCATTCAGTAAATTGTGTGCTAAGGATATGATGGGAGCAAAATAAGTGTGGTTCCAATTATCATGGTTCTTATATCTAGCTAAGGAACAGTAAATAAAATATTTTACAGATATAATGTAAAGTAAGGACTGTGTTAAATTCTATGTAGTAGAAGAACATGTTACTAGGAAATCTTGTAAGAAGAGACCGTCTGTGAACACCTTTTATCTTATAAAACTATGATAAATTATGGCACTAACGCCAGTGAAGAAAGAATTTCTTTACTATCTTTAATTCTGTTTTCCCCCATTACTGATGGTTTTGTTTTTTAGGAAAAATAGATAAATGCCTGTGGGTAACTTTTATTTTTTATGTCCTCAAGGTCATAATACCTAGCTTTTCTCCTCACACACAGCATTATAAAAAGTTTAAAAAGTTGACATACAGTAAAATAACTAATTTTTTTTCAGATTATTGCTATGCTTCAGAATTTGGGAGGCTTAAAATCACTTTGAATTTTTATTTCTCTACAATTAGGGACTGAAGAGTCATCAGGTAAATATTCAAAGTGTTAGCCTCATATTTCATATGATATTAATTATAATTGATACAGTTTCACTAATAATTAAATTAGAATTTTTCTGAGATCACCAACTGAAAAGAATATAAATTTATAGCAAAGAGCATTTTTTAACTGTAGGAATAACTCTTTCTCTCTTTTTCTTTCTTTTAAAAGTCCCAAGCGCCTCAGAATTTAGGATATTACCAACTAAATTTCTCATGGCAATAATGTCCCTTAAGCCATTTTGAGAAATTTGGTTTGTTTTCCCCTCCAGAAAGAATGAAAAGTGTCTCTTAAGCTTCCTGGCCTTGGGGTAGAAGCAGAGTCCCTCCTTCCCCAACCTCCCACCAAAAAAAAAAAAAAAAAAAAAAAAGTCCCTTTTAGAAAATACAAAGTTCTTTCTTTGAATGGATATTTATGGACCAGATCTCCATTCATTGATCCCTATGTATTTTGAAGGAAAGAGAAGAAAATATTTTTCTTCCCTTTTAGTGATGATGATAGTTCTTACTGATACATTACCTGATAGAAAAAGTAAAAGAATCTATGATCACCCACCTCTTTCCCTTTACATTTCCTTTGATATTGGGGAAAATATTTCAACATGTCTAATAACATCAGTGAAAGACTTGGAATTCAGAAATAAATTTTTAAAAATTATATCCAGATGTAACAAATACACACAATCTATGTTGATTTACTTATTCATTTTCTACCATTCTCCATTATATAGTCTTAGAATATATAAATCCAACTAAAAATTTTTAGGTTCACAAAATAAATAAAGGGACTTGTTAAAATTTAGAAATCTAGACTGTTAACTGAAGGTGGAGGGAAAAAAAAAAAACCCAAACTGGAACAAGCTGAAGTTTCTTTACTTACAAATACTCTAGTGTGTGGTTCCTAATCACAAAGAGAATTTAATATCAATACAATAATATTATCTAAGGAATAATAATATTATTAATACATGTTCATATGTCTTCAATAATGTCTTTTGATCTATCGTTTTCTGGGCCCAAGATGCAATCCAGGATCATAGTGGTCATGTCCCATTAATTTCCTTAACTCCATAATAGTTCTGTAGTTTTTTCTTATGTTGTTGTTCCTCTTTCTTGACTTTCATATTTTTGAAGAGTACAGTCATTTTATTTTTATAGAATCTTTCTAAAATTAAGTTTTTCTGATGTTTCTTCATAACTCTACTTGTTTATGCAATTTGGAAAGAATAGAAATGATGTTGTATTTTTTTCTATGCATCATAACCAGGTGGCACAAGCAGACTGGTATCTACCATGTTTTCTGCTGGAAGTTAAATATAATTGATAAATAATTTAAAGGAATATAATTTGAGAATAAAACATCTATTAATCATAAACTTTGTATCCACCAGTTTTAGCATCCATCTACAACAACTGCCTAAGCCAATTATGATTTGTTAATTTCATCATGCTTTATTATGAGTTTGCATTCTAATTTAAAGAACAGATAGTTTTCTCCCTCATCTATCCCATACCTATCTACCAAAATATTTATATCAGTGTATACTTATGGATTTTTATTCTATTTCACTGCTATCATATATATTGTCAAGCAATTCAGGTTTTCCATCTTCCTCTCTAAAGTGTGTATGTGTGTGTGTGTGTGTGTGTGTGTGTGTGTATAACTATCATATAGTTTTTAGGCTCAAATTGACCCAGGTCAAATAGACTCAAATAGAGTTCTTAATCATGATGAAAATTTAACATCAATACAGCAATTTTATTTAATTCATAGCCCATATTCAAAGTATAATCAATTGTCTTAATAATGTCATTTGAAGACATTGAATGGAGAGCCATCTCTTGTATAAGTATTTTGTTTTCTCCATATAACCAGCTATGAACTTTGAAAAGATCTTTTGGGCATATGAATCATTTTGTACCTGTTTGTTGTCTATCAAGAGACTCTTGCAACTGTGGTCCATGATTGCAGGTGCCTTTGTCAGAAGTTAATGAGAGAGGTGATGTGAGATGGTAGGTTGACGGCTTTGAGGTGTGGTTATCAGAAGATTTTTAATTTAAACTTGTATCAATTTTGAATACCCCATGCAGGGAAACAATGAGCAAATTCTTTTTTATAATTCTTGATTTTTTAAAAAAACTTTTCATCAAACTACTGAGAGAGAAGGTCAATAGTAGCCTTTAGTAAGAACAGTTCAATGAAAATCCAGATAGAGAGTAATCAAAGTGATGTAATATTTCCAGTATGGAGTATTTCAAATTTTCAGTAACACTTCCTCTTTCTACTAAAGACCAGAAAGGCTATGCTCCCTAAATTTAGTCATCTGACAAAACTTTTGAAGGCTTATCTGCATCCTCTCCCATCTTTCCCCTCATATTTTACTTGCAGTCTGAGAAACAGTTCAAGTCTCCAAATAAAAACCAACCTAGATTCCCATCAGTAGATGAATGGATAAAGAAAATATTATATATATATATATATATATATATATATATATATATATATATATATATGTGTGTGTGTGTGTGTGTGTGTGTATGAATATTACTCAGCTTAGAAGAGAATAAAAACATGGCATTTGCAGGTAAATGAATGGAATTGGAGAATATAATGCTAAGTGAAGTTAGCCAATCCTCCCAAAACAAATGCTGAATATTTTCTCTGATATAGGGAAGCTGATTCATAGTGGAGTTGGGAGTTGGGAGGGGGAGCAGGGAGGAATAGATGAACTCTAGATAGGGCAAAGAGTGGGAGGGAAAAGGAGGGGGCATGGGAGTAAAAAAGATGGTGGAAAGAGATGTACATCATTACCCTAAGAACATGGATGAAGACACAAATGTTGTGAATATACTTTATACACAACCATAAGTATAAAAAAGTATGCTCTATATGTGTAGTATGAATTATAATGCATTCTGCTATCATATATAACAAATTAGAATAAATAAATATTATATATATGTGTGTGTATGTGTGTGTGTGTGTGTGTGTGTGTGTGTGTGTGTGTGTGTGTGTGTATCTGGTCTATAGCTCAGTCAAATAGCACCCCTGGTTTCAATCCCCACTATCAGAAAATCTTAAGAAATAAAAATAAAGAATGAAGATGCCCATCATGAAAACACTCAGGTTTATTTGTTCATGAGCTCTACCAATATTTCAAATGAAGGAAAGACATATCTTTTAGTTAAATTAGGTGAAAAATGCTTTTAAAAGGCATAGAGACTCAATCAGCAAGTGGTGAGGGTGGAAGTGGGTGAAAGGCCCAATAAAGCCATTACACTAGCTACAGGAGCAGCAGCAGTCCACAGAAGTCATTTTGAGCTGTAATTCAAAAGCCCCATTTCTTCTACTACTTAGATATTGGATCTGAAAGTACAGCATGCAGGTAAGTCACCTGGAGGGCTTATTAAAACACACATTGCTGGCCTTACCCACAGTTTCAGATTTAATCTGTCTAGTTTATGGAAAGATAATTTTCATTTCTGAAAAGATCTTGGGGGATGCTGATACTACTGTTCCAGGAATTCTGAGAGTCATCAATACAGAGAATAAAGAACTTAAAATATCCTAATGAGAATGTAGATTTTCACCCCAAGGACTTGGCACTAAACTATACTTAATATACTTCATCATCATATTAGGATGAAAATAAAAGAGAAAGATAGGAGAGAAATAGGTAAGAGAGACAGTCATCTATAAATATTCTAGTCCTGCAAAGATTTAAGGAAACCCATTTAACATTGCATATAAATGTGATCCAGAAATATATTTTAATGTTATATATAGCTAAAAGAATTTTAAAGTGATCTCCCCTACACATACATACATACATATGTTGACACACCAATTACTACCACATTCTAATGGTACCAGCTGAATTATGTCCATTCACCTCACTGCTTGATCATATGATAGAAAAAGTTTTCAAATATATAAACACTTTGCAGGTAGACAGAAATACAGTTTCTCTTGTGTTCCATAGTCTTAATCTAAACTTGCACTGATGCAATATACATAAAAGTAAGAAAATCTTTATTTCACTTTTCAGGGTAACAGTGTCCTTTCTAATTTACAAATAACACCTTGTTGTTATTGACCAATTTATGATGCACTGTCAAGCAATTCAAGTTTTCCATCTTCCTCTCTAAAGTGAATTTCCTTTTCTTCTTTCAGGGTATAGCATTGGACACAGGTAGAGAATTAGGGGAAGACACCATCATTGTTCTACTAAAAACTTTCAATAATTTCCATCTCATTTAAAATAAAATTCAAACTCCTTGTAGGGCCTGCCAGAGCCAGCCCCACATGACCTCACTCTTGGTCAGCTTATTGTATGGTTTCCTATTCGCCTTCTCTCCGCTCCATGCCTATTCCTGCCCCAGAGCTTTTGTGCTTGTCTTCTCCCTTGGCAGGGATATGTTTTCCCTTCTACTTCACTTGTTACCACCTTCCCACTTTTTAGGTCTTTGTTCTTTTAGTGAAACAAAGAGGAACATTCTATTATAAATTGCAACAGCTTCTCTCCCAGCACACAATCCCATCTCCACTCCATGCTCTATTATTCTATTCTTCATTGCATTTTTCAGAGTTTCTATATTTTACTATTTTTTTAAGAGAAAACAACAGCTATTTACTGAAATGTGGCCCTCATTGGGTAGGTACTTGAGGTTATTTTCCCCCCATAACTGGGTCCACTGCCTTGCACACCATCTAGCTCACAGTGGATCATCAGGAACCTAATCATGGGTAATTTACTGCACACTGTGCAACTCCAGTCTTTAAGATCCTTTGCTCATGTACTCACGCAATTGGATTTTGGCTGTTGGCATCTGTATTGCTGTATTTGTTGCTAAATTGTGGGATCTTTGGCCTGACCTCTAGGTTGGAAGTTTGAGCAATATGTCACAACCTGGCTCTGACACTCAGCCTTTTAGATCTCTCAATTTCTTTAGCATAACTTGTCAACTACCTTCAATCTCTCCTAAGACTCATGGATATTTCCTTCTAAAACTTCTGGTCATGAATGAGACCAGTTTCTGATGGTTTCTCTCTGCCTCAACAGAGATCAAATTATATCTGTATTAAAGTGGCCTTCTTGGGTGTCACAATGCAATAATTGCAGCTGGTTCTTCTCAAAGTTCAAATGGGAGATAGGTATATGGCCCTTTGTGGTAGGATTCCTAAAACTACAAGCTGGGTCCCTGCTGCTTCATTTCTTCCTGGTGCCCTGTACATGTTTCACATATTAACCAGATACTAATTACTCTTCGGGTTATTTATAAGAAAAAGAAATAGTTGTTTACTGTTGCTGTGCTTTATTTTAAAAGGCTGGAAAAAGTAACTTCAGACATGATTATATGAATTCCAAGGGCCCAAGATCAGAGGTCACATTATGAAACACTCCAGTACTGCTTGCCTCTTAATGCATGCCCCTATTTAGTGGTTGCATTGCAGAGTAACATTGGAAAGATAAGGTTTGCACTCAGATAATTTACTATAGTAAGTTTAAGTTTCAGCACTGACTCACTGCTGATTGATTTGTGTTTCATTTCTGATCAATTTGTTTACAAAGTCAGTCTTTAGGATTATATTCAAATTATTGACATTAAGTTGCTGTTTTTATATTAAGTATCTTACCTTTCAAGACTTATTTCTGCCATTTATATTCTATCTTGGCATAATCAAATATTTATTGCTAGACCATGCATATCATGATCTTCTCCATTTTTATCTTTTAATTTTGATTGTTTCATCTCCTATTACTAAGTATTTTTTAAGTAAGGGTGCATGGTTGGTATAGTCTCTGAGGTCTTCTATATCTAATAATGTCTTTATGCTTCCTTACATAAGAAATATTTGGGTGAAAAATTGTTGATCAGAAATTTTTCCCTTTAAAACTCTAGGTCTTGCTGCCTCTAATTTCTAAGGGACAATTTTTCCTTTTAATTGGCAACATTGTGTATACATTCCTCATTTAAATTCTCTTTCCTTATTCTCATAAAGATACGATTGAGTCAAACTCTCCCAAGTCAGAATGTGTGGATTCATTATTGTCTCTGGGGGTTGCTGAATCTTTTTCTTAGTTGTACAATTGGTGTTATGGAATAGATGGGAGATATCCCCTGAAAAGCTAATGTGTTAGAAAAAGCAGGTATGTTCAGAGATAAAATGTGAGAGATATAACCAAGTCAGGGGTGTGGGTGTGCCTGGAGGAAATAAGTTATTGAAGGCCTACCTTTGGGGTTATAATTTGTCCTTAGTTCTCTTTCTTTCCATTCTAGTTTCTGTGAATGGAACATCTTTCCTACACCATTCCCTTCCATCATGATATTCTGCCTCACTTCACTGAGACTCTGTCACTGTGAGTCCCAAATAAACTTGTTGTCCTGTAAGTTTTTCTTGTCAGATATTTTTCTTATAGCCATAAAAAACTGTCCAGGTGTGTGTTGTTGATATATCTTCTGAACATGTGTCTCAGAAGCCTTTGGAACTTGATTGTGGGAGCAGTTTGGAAAAGTTTGGAGATGCAAGCTGGAGAAACCTTAGAATGTTGTAACCAGGGCTTACACAGGTGATTCTGGGTTGCAGGGAGATTAGACTAGAATGCTGATAGGAATGCAGACTGTAAAAAATGTGTTCATGAAATTTCAGAGTGGAATGAAGACTCTACCAGAAACTGGACCAAAAGTTTAGTCATGCTACATCCAGGCAAAGAACTTATTTTACCCTAAGATTTGCACTAAGATTTCAAAGGAGGCCAGGAAACGTGTAGCAGGGTCAGAATCCCTGCAGACAGCCGCTGAGAGAGTGATATGTGAAACTGTGGAGGTGAAACTGAAGCTGGAATGGAGGCCCCTGGAATTAAGAGATGCCATGGACCATCTGCCAAGGAAAGCTGCAGGAAGCAAGCAGGGTCAGGCTGAGAGAGAGGCCATGTGGGATGCAAACAGCAAGGCCATAGGAGCAGGGCTTCACAAGCCCTCTGGAAATCATATCTCACCACCATTTTCCCCAGATGCCAGATGTGTAGCTACAGGACCTAATGTTTTCCCAGCTGGGATATGGTCCCATCCCTTCTTCTGTGTCCCTATTCCTCCCTTTTGGAAGAGAGAACGCTTTGAGAATGCATTACGCTGTGCTGTTGTACATTGGATGCATGCAGCTTGCTTTTGATTTTTAAAGGGGCTTATGGTGAAGAGTTTTTCTTGAGGCTCAGAGGAGACTTTCAGCGTGGACTTTTGGGCAATGCTGGAACTGTTAAGACAATGGATGGGCTAAATATATTTTGCATTGTGAAATGGAAATTAACTATTTGGGGGTCAAGGGCAAAATGTTATTGTTCAGATATGAGGCATCCCTCCAAAAGGTTATGTGTTAGACAACGCAGGAATGTTCAGAGGTAAAAAGATTACATTATGAAAGCTGTGACTTAATCAAGGATTAATGCATTTGGTGGATTAATAATCTGAATGGACCACAGGATGGTAACTGTAGGCAGGTGGGGGTGTGGCTGGAGAAATGTTTAGTGAGAATAGAAATACAGGGTGATGAAAGTTGAGAGACTTTGTACAAACCACAGACTTCTGGTTTGCTCAGAAATTCAGTTTTTAATCTTAGGATAAAGACTATAGATTCCAATTCTCTGAATCTGGGAAACACTGGACAAAGGGATTATCCTGAAGTCTTATTTTTTTTTCTATTTTTTCCTAAGCTTTTTATCATAAGAAGTATTACCTAAGTGGGTAAACAAACAACAAAAAATTCGAACTTCTTCAGACTTCAATGTTCATTTCTAAAATTTAAACCAGTCAGGCTGCAATCTGACCAATGGTTTTTGTTACTTACCTGCAGGTCAGTCTTAGAAAAAAAAATTGAAACTTAATTCCAGTGAAGATATTGTGAAACAGTGAAGTTTTCATGTATTTTTGGCAAAGGGAAGTAACTCTTTTTCAGGTACATATTTTAAGCTTTCTATGGAATGTGAAAGTTAGCCGCCTTATTCACACAACTTGTTTTACAGTTGAGACTTTCAAGTTCCATTCAGCTCCTAAGAGTAGTGCCATTAACCATATCTCTAGCCCTTTGGAGCAATCAGTGGGTTGAATTTCAGGAATACCAGGAAGCTTGCTTGGGGTAAGGGCTGCATGGGGATCTGGCCTTGCTTCAGCAGCCTCAGGTGTTCAGTTCTGCTAAGAGGCAGATGGCTTCCGGATTGGTGACCCCCCTCACCAGGCACCCTGAGACAGAAGAATTGGAGGCAGCAGGACTCCAGTTGATGTGTGTGCCTTCTGAGCAGGAAGCTATGGCTCTCTTACCCCCTATGGCAGAATGCTTCCACATAATATTTCACTGAGTCACAGTTTTCTGTGAATGTCCTAACAGTTTCAAAATGACATTTTTATGTGGCTTAATGTTCTAATTTGCTACAACTTACATTACATCTCTACTTGCCTAAACCAAGGACCAGATGGAATACATTCTGGTCAGGCATCCAGACAGTTACTATTTAGGGGATAATGTAGCCTTTAAAATTTTTTCAAAAGAGAGTAAGAGTCTGATTTTAGTACTCTCTACTCACAGGATAAAATTTATGCCAGGATAAATTTTAGCCTCCAATATTACCTTTTAGTTGGAAACATTTTATCTTGGTTTTAGAGATCTGTTGGGTTTTCTTATAGTTTTTGGTATCAGTTAACTAACACATAAAGTAAATTATAATCATTGGGCAAGTCATATGAACAGTTTCCCTGATCTACAGAAAAAGTTGGATTTCTGTCTCAACAAAGAAATATAGTCAATGGAAATTATGAGATATAAAGTTGATTTTTTTGTTAGTACTTAAAAGAATTATACAATCAAGTACTCAAACCTTTCTTCTGTCAAGGTAGTAACTAATACAGTCTGAAATAGCTAACTTGGAAAAAACTTCTAATGGATTTCTGATATATCACTATTTCTTCAAAAGTCAAACTTGACATCCTGTTTGTTGGACTTAGTAGCCTGTTCTCGGTCATCACCTTATTTGATTTCTTTTTTTTTATTGGTTGTTCACAACATTACAAAGCTCTTGACATATCATATTTCATACATTAGATTGAAGTGGGTTATGAACCCCCAATTTTACCCCAAATGCAGATTGCAGAATCACGTCAGTTACACATCCACAATTTTACATAATGCCCTATAAGTAATTGTTGTATTCTGCTACCTTTCCTATCCCCTACTATGCCCCTCCCATCTTCTCTCTCTACCCCATCTACTGTAATTCATTTCTCTCCTTGTTTATTTTCCCATTCCCCTCACAACCTCTTATATGTAATTTTGTATAGCAATGAGTGTCTCCCTTCATTTCCATGCAATTTCCCTTTTCTCTCCCTTTCCCTCCCATCTCATGTCTCTGTTTAATGTTAATCTTTTCTTCCTGCTCTTCCTCCCTGCTCTGTTCATAGTTGCTCTCATTATATCAAAGAAGACATTTGGTATTTATTTTTTAGGGGTTGGCTAGCTTCACTAAGCATAATCTGCTCTAGTGCCATCCATTTCCCTGCAAATTCTATGATTTTGTCATTTTTTATTGCTGCATAGTACTCCATTATATATAGATGCCACATTTTTTTTTATCCATTCATCTATTGAAGGGCATCTGGGTTGGTTCCACAGTCTAGCCATTGTGAATTGTGCTGCTATGAACATCGATGTGGCATTATCCCTGTAGCATGCTCTTTCAAGGTCTTCAGGGAATAGTCCGAGAAGGGCAATAGCAGGGTCAAATGGTGGTTCCATTCCCAGCTTTCCCAGGAATCTCCAAACTGGTTTCCAAATTGGCCGCACCAATTTGCAGTCCCACCAGCAATGTACAAGTGTACCCTTTTCTCCACATCCTCGCCAGCACTTGTTGTTGTTTGACTTCATAGTGGCTGCCAATCTTACTGGAGTGAGATGGTATCTTAGGGTGGTTTTGATTTGCATTTCTCTGACTGCTAGCGATGGTGAGCATTTTTCCATGTACTTGTTGATTGATTGTATATCCTCCTCTGAGAAGTGTCTGTTCAGGTCCTTGGCCCATTTGTTGATTGGGTTATTTGTTATCTTATTGTCTAATTTTTTGAGTTCTTTGTATACTCTGGATATTAGGGCTCTATCTGAAGTGTGAGGAGTAAAAATTTGTTCCCAGGATGTAGGCTCCCTATTTACCTCTCTTACTGTTTCTCTTGCTGAGAAAAAACTTTTTAGTTTAAGTAAGTCCCATTTGTTGATTCTTGTTATTAACTCTTGTGCTATGGGTGTCCTATTAAGGAATTTGGAGCCCGACCCCACAATATGTAGATCGGAGCCAACTTTTTATTCTATCAGACGCAGAGTCTCTGATTTGATATCAAGCTCCTTGATCCATTTTGAGTTAACTTTTGTGCATGGCGAGAGAAAGGGATTCAGTTTCACTTTGTTGCATATGGATTTCCAGTTTTCCCAACACCATTTGTTGAAGATGCTATCCTTCCTCCATTGCATGCTTTTAGCCCCTTTATCAAATATAAGATAGTTGTAACTTTGTGGATTAGTCTCTGTGTCCTCTATTCTATACCATTGGTCCACCCGCCTGTTTTGGTACCAGTACCATGCTGTTTTTGTCACTATTGCTCTGTAATATAGTTTGAAATCTGATATCGCTATACCGCCTGATTCATACTTCCTGCTTAGAATTGCTTTTAATTCATATGGAAAAATAAAAGACCTTATTTGATTTCATAGAATAGTTAACTCTCTTATTCTTTCTCTCCTCTACCATTCCTACCTATCTCATTTTTGTAATGCTATTCCTAGTTTTCTGTCTATATTTGGGAATGTTCCTGCTCATCTTCTGTTATTAATTTCTCTTTGTCTATTCCTTAATTAATTATAGATATGTTTCTAGATTCTATTATATTCTTCTGTTCTTTTGGCTTTCACACAAGAAACAAAATAAAAACACCCTTATCTGATCATATAGGTTCAAGTAGGTATTGTTTCTATACAGAAGTCCAAATTAGTATCTTTTGAACAGTAATTCTGAATTTCTCCCTGGCTATTCCTTGTCTACCTCAACCACTCATCCAATCATCAAACATAACAATTGACAATTAAATTCATTACTTTCCTCTTAGAATTGATTTCCTTCTATTTGTGAATATAAGGGCATTCTCCTTTTAACTCATAATAAAAAAAGTCAGAGCTATCTTTAATTCAATCTCACTGTTCAAATCTAATTTGCTACTATGTTCTGTTGAATCTGACACAAAAAGTGGTCATAGAGATTTCAACAATTTAGAATTAACAAGCCCCAGCACAGACTGTGCAAACCCTTTTCCACATTTACATCAACATTTTATACTGAAAGTGTCTTAACCTTTAGAGGGACATTACTACCAATTTTATAGAAATAAAAAGAATTACAATGGAATGCTCAAAATAACTATATACTAAGAACTAGAGGGCTTAGATCAAATAGAAAATTTTCTGGAAAGACAGAAACACCAAAACTGACTAAAGAAGAAATAGGAAATCAGAATAGATCAATAACAAGTTAAGAGATAGAATTAATAATTTTAAAACTTACCCCATAGATAAACACACTTTGAGATTGATTCATTAGTGAATTTAAACAAATATTTAGGGAATGGCAAATACAGTTCTTTAAAACTTTTCCTACAATATAAAAGAGAAGGGAAAACTTTGCAATTTAATCTCTGAGGTCAGTGTTACCATGATACCAGGATCAGACAAAGCCATTATAAGAAAACAATATGTAATTTTTATCGTGGAAGGTTTTAATTTCATCTTCCATCCTGAAGCTTAATTTCGCCGGATACACGATTCTTGGTTGGAACCCATTTTCTTTCAGTGTTTGAAATATATTATTCCAGGATCTTCTAGCTTTCAGAGTCTGTGTTGAGAGATCAGCTGTTATCTTGATTGGTTTACCCCTAAATGTAATCTGCTTCCTTTCTCTTGTAGCTTTTAAAATTCTCTCCTTATTCTGTGTGTTAGACATCTTCATTATAATGTGTCTAGGTGTGGATCTCTTATGATTTTGCACATTCGGCATCCTGATTTACAGTAGAGGGGGTAGAGAGAGAAAAGGGGAGGGGAGGGGAGCGGAGGGGAAGGGGGATAGTAGAGAATAGGATAGACAGCAGAATACATCAGACACTAGAATGGCAATATGTAAATCAATGGAAGTGTAACTGATGTGATACAGCAATCTGTATACGGGGTAAAAATGGGAGTTCATAACCCACTTGAATCAAACTGTGAAATATGATATATTAAGAACTATGGGGCTGGGGATGTGGCTCAAGCGGTAGCGCGCTCGTCTGGCATGGGTGCGGCCCAGGTTCGATCCTCAGCACCACATACCAACAAAGATGTTGTGTCCGCCAAGAACTAAAAAATAAATATTAAAAAATTCTCTCTCTCTCTCCCTCTATCACTCTCTCTTTAAAAAAAAAAAGAACTATGTAATGTTTTGAATGACCAACAATAAAAAAAATAAAATAAATAAAAAAAAGAAAACAATAGACCAATATCTCTTGTGACTATAACTGTAAAAATCTTCAACAGATTTCTAGCAAACCAAATATAACATCATTTAGAAAGGATTATATATTATAAACAAGTGGAGTTTATTCCAGAAGTACAAGATCAGTTTAATATCTGAAAGTTAATATAGAAAGCCTATCAATAGAATAAAGCATAAAAGTCACTGGATAATCTCAACAGTTATAGAAAAAACATTTTTAAAAAGCCAACACCCCTTTATGACAAAAACACTCAACAAACTAGCAATAGAGGGGAAGTTCTTCAACATGATAAACATTATCTATTAAAAAAAAAAAAAAAAAAAAAAAAAAAAAACAGTACTGGGGCTGAAGTCGTGGATCAGTGGTAAAGTGCTTGCCTAGCATGTGTGAGGCCCTGGGTTCATTCCCTAGTATAAAGAAACAGTGCTAATATCATTCTTCATGATGAAGACTGAGAATTTACCTCCTAAGATCAAAAATAAAAGAACATCAATTCTTGCTACTTCTATTTGACACTGTACGCATCAAGGAAACAGGAAAAAGAACAACAAAATTGGAAAGAAAGAAGTACAACTTTCTGTATTTGTGTATCTAGTGATCTTTCATATAGAAAATTCCATTAAAGATTTATTACAAAAAATGTTTTCAACAAAATTGCAAGATAAAATATCAATAAACTAGCCAATTGTATTTCTTCATAGTAGCAGTAAAAATCCAAAAATGAAACTAAGAAAATAATGTCATTACTTGTGGTATCAAAAAGAAAAAATGTAGGAATATATTTAAGAGAAAAAGCATATGAGTTGTAAACTTAACACTAAGAACATTGAAAAAAATTAAAGAAGACCTAAATAGATTAAGTCATCCAATGTTAATTGAACAGATTAATTGAACAGATTAATTGAACAGATTTAAGATTATCAGATGGTAAGATCCTCCAAATGATTCACAAATTCAACAAATGATTCACAAATTCAACAAAATTTCTCTCAAAATCTCAGCTATATTCTTTTAAAAATTTCACTAGCTAATTCTACAATTACTATGAAAATATAAGCACCAAGAAGAGCAAAAAACAAAAACAAAACTCAAAAAAATCCTTAAAAAAATAGATGGAGAACTGAAACTCCCTGATTTCAATTTATAGCAAACTATAATATTAAAGACAATATGATACTGCCATAAAGGGAGATATATAGATCTACATGTAAATTTGGAACCTAGAAATACTCTTTTTACATTTATGGCCAGTTGATTTTTGAGAAGGATGTCAAAATAATTCAATTGATAAATAATTGTCTTCAATAAATGGCATTAGAGCAACTAGATAGCCAAATGGTAAAAAGAAAGAAAGAAAGAAAGAAAGAAAGAAAGAAAGAAAGAAAGAAAGAGAGAGAGAGAGAGAAAGGACTCCTTCTATATGTCATAAACAAGATTTAAATCAAAATTGATCATACTAGAAACTAGAAAACTCTCAGCAGAAAACATTAAGAATAAATTTTTATATCCTTGAGTTAGGAAAAATCATCATAGACACAAAAGTATAATTAAAGAAAAATAAATAAATCCTACTTAAAAACTATAAAAACTAAAAATTTGTATGCTTCAATAAACACCATGAAAAAGAGAACAACAACTTACAGAATAGGAGAAAATATTTGCAAAATTATTTATCTAATAAAGAATTTCTTAAAGAAATATAAAGAACATTCTATGAAGTTTCTTTTTATTTCCTTTTTTATTTGTTTCTTTTAGATACACATGACAGTAGAGTGTATTTTGACATATTTTTCATCCATGGAGTATAACTTACTCTAATTAAGAACTTGTTCTCCCTTTTTTTTCCCTCCCCCTTGCCCCTCATTAAATAATCAATAAAAAAAAAGAACTTGTTCTTGTGGTTGTATGTGATGTGGAGTTACACTGGTTACATACTCATATATGAACATAGGAAAGTTATGTCTAATTCATTCTATTGTCTTTTCTATTCTCATTCCTTCTCCCTTCTATGAAATTTCTATAAAGAACTCTTTGAATGCAACAATTAAGAGAAAAACCAATTGAAAAATGACAATGGATTTCAACAAACATTTTGCAGAATATCTGAAATAAAGAAAATAATAAGAAATATTGGTTTGAATGTGGAAAAACTTGGAATGCTTATACATTATTGGTGGGAGTAGAAAATAATATGGATAGTTTGGAAAAAAAAGTTTGGCAATTGCTCAAATGTTAAACATGCCAATGATTCCACTTTTAGTTATGTACCCCAAATACATATATCTATCGAAAAATTGTTCATATACAAAATTGGGAATAACTCACATGCCTATAAATAGGCATAAACAATATATGGAACATTATTTATCATAAAATAATAAAATATTGAGATATGCTACAATATAAATTAATCTTGAAAATATTTTGCTAGGTGAAAGAAGCTGAACAAAAAAGGTCACTTTGTGAAACTTTTCTATGAATATGATCCCATTTATATGAAATGTCTAGACTAGGAAAATGTGTGAAGGCAGAAAGTAGATTAATAGTTACCCAGGGCTGATATATATGATTGGGAAGAAATGGGGCGTGATGCTAATGGATATAAGATTTCTTTATTAGGGTCCTGAAAATGTTTTAAAAGTATATGACAATTTCAGAACTCTGAATATATGAAAAACCAATGAGTTACATAGCTTAAGTGAGTGAATTGAACAGAATTTGAATTATATCCCATCAAAGTTATAAATGTTTGCCATCAGAGTGAAAAATTTATATTTCTAATTTGTATTTGACCATATGAAAGTGAACATCTTTCATAGGATTATAAGCCACTGTAATTTTTTTTTATACTGTTTAAGGATGAATTCAGCTTATTTTTCATTTGAGTTGTTGGCTTTTCTTTATTGATTTATAACTGAAATAGTACTTTTCTTTACTAAGTAGTACTTTTATTTATAGCTAAAATAATATATTATCTGATGCATGTTGTGAACTTTTTTCCCCAGTTGCTTACTTATTTATGGAAACTTGGCATTTGTTAAAAATCTTAATGTGTGTAGTCTATTGTCACAATTTATGCTACTCTTGATTTATGTCTTGATTACAGGGAGCTTTTGCAAGATAAAAACAAAACTACTCTGTATATTCTATTATTTTTGAAATTTCATTCTTCATGATTAAAACTGTGACCTATTTATAATTTATTTGAAATTAAGGTTGAAATAATAATCCAACATTAACATGCTCATATTGTTGGCCTGTTCTACCTACATGACTTACTGGGTTATTTTTCCCATATTCACAAATGTAAATACATACAGTGCATTAAATTTGCATAATTACTTAAATATATTTTGGATCCTTTAAATGATCATTGTATATCCTACTTAATTATACTTTTATTTACAAGAATTCCTTTCCTGTAGCTTTATAGTGTTCTTGTCAGGGCAGGTAATTTTATTTTATTTCTCTTCCTTTCAAGTATTTCAAGCTGTATTAACATATTCAATTTTTACGTGAACTTCAGAAAAAAATTGTTTAATAAAAAAAGGGAAAACTGAAAGGAAGTCAGTAAACATTAAAAATCTTTTTTAAAATGTTGAATTACATAATATTTTTAGATTCAGACAAAAAATAATAACTTTACAGTATTAGTTTCCTAACGAATATAACTTTTCATGTATTCAAGTTTTTTTTAAAATTATTTTTCAGTTGAGCTGGGGTTGTGGCTTAGTGATAGAGTGCTTGCTTAACACGTGAGAGGCCCTGAGTTCAATCCTCAGCACCACATAAAAATAAATAAATAAAGGTATTATGTCCAACTAAAAAATAAATATTAAAAAATCTTAAAAGAAATTATTTTTTTAGTAAAGTTTTATATTTTCTTAAATGATCTACACAACACCCCTGTGTATTTTATCTTTGTTGTTGGATCTTTTCTTCCAGTTTATTTTTTTGTTAAGCAGAATCATATCAGATTATAGGTTAAATAGGAAGAGGAATTTTGGCGATTTCATATGTTTCAAACTACTAGCTGGCTATTTTATTATAAAATATTTTTGCTATTTTTAATCATAAAACCCTCAAAAGTTACTATAGTACTGAGAGCCATTATTCATTCATAAAATACTTATTGAGCATGTGTGTTCTAGGCTCTTGAGATTGATCACTCATCAAAACAGACCCAATTTGCAGTCCATCCGGGACTGGCACTCTGTCCTTCTTCCACTTTTCTTGATTTTAATGTGAATGATTTCAGTGATAGATAAAATATTATGCTGCCTTTCTATGTAGGATATGTTTAGTTTGTGAAGCATGTTTTCATCTTCTCCTATTTTATAAAAAGCCTTTCATATAAAGAAAAGATTTTTATCATTTATAGAAATGAATGCGTATATTTTCTTATTTGATCTTCTAACTTTGTAAATTTTGCAAATAGATTTTCAATTAGTTTATTTTGGAAAGAGCACTGATTATTCAAGTTGAGTGATTCTTTTAATATTCTGATAGATTTTATTTACTAATACAAAGGATTTTTGTGTTACTATTAATAGAGAGATTATAGTATTTTGTTTTCTGTGTATTTCCCATTGCTTTATTGCATTAACTTAGAAGGAATTTTATTCTGCTATTCTCTTAAATTGTTTAAATAGCATTTTCCTTTAATAATGTTTTCTATTTCCTTTCTGATAATCCTTATGTTTCAATTTTATATTTTTAAAATGTTGGAATTACATAATATTGTTAGATTCTGACAAAAATTGATAACTTTACAGTATTAGTTTCCAAACTTAGAATACAACTTTTCATGTACTCAAGTCTTTTAAAAATCAGTTTTCAGTAAAGTTTTATATTTTCTTAAATATTCTATACAAGAGGCCTACATAGGCAGAGTATGCTTGTGCAATTATTCTGTAATCCCCATATCTATAGTTATTTTTCCATTCTTGTATTTAACATTTTATATTTGTACTTTCTCCTTTTTGCTAGAATATATATGATAGTGTGTATCTATTTTTTTTAGTTTGATTTTGTTTGCCTTGAAAAATAGCTCTCAGGTTTATTTACAGTTCTACCATTGTTTTCTAATTCATTCATCTGAATATTTTCCTTTTTTCCTGTTATTATTTTCCTGTTTATCTGTTTTGTTCTTCAAACTCTGCACTAAATATATATTTTTTTCCCTTAGAGAACTGGTTTAGCCAAATTCTGGGGTTCTGATCAATACCGTTCTCTTACTTGATCTATTCTAGTTCTTCACCATGTCCATTGCAATGGTTCCTATACTATGGCTTCAGGATTAAGTGTCTTAAGTGCCAAGGTTCATTTCTACTTTTATTTATTTACTTATTTATAAATTTCTAGTTTTACTGATCTCTCTTTATACTACTTTATTTTCAGAAAAAGTGATTTTATTATCTCAGAGTTTTGAAATCCCTTATGATTTCTGCAATATGTTTCTTTTTAGTGAAAAGGATTATCTTAATTTTGGTGAATAACAATAAATTACCTGAGGAAAGAAAAGGGCCCTATTCTCTCTGCCTAGAAATTCACAGACATAAGTTGAGGTTGGAGGGAAAGGTAGGAGAAAGGGCCCCCAAACAGAATTTGATGAAAAGGCCAATTCTGGAGTTATCAAAGCACTGGGGTTACCAAAACATTCATTAAAACAGATGTAGGCAGGACTGAATTTTATATGATCAGCTTTGTAGCCCAAAAGTGAAAACTCTTTTGCATATGACCAAACTACCTACCTAGATAGTCAAGGAGGAAGAGGGAGGTAGGAGGGAAATCAAGAAGAACCATGTCCTATGTAGGGGTGTTTGCTGGTGTTTGAAGGTGCAAGAATAATAAAGGCTAGCCTTTACTGAATGTTCCTAAAGGAGTGTCACCTAACAGTCTTCACAAGAACCCTTTCCCCCACCTCAAGATGCTACAATTATTTGTTCCCTTTCAGATGAGAAAATGGAGGCAATAAAAAGCTCAATAACTTGCCTGAGATTGTATAATTGCTACAAGGCTTAGCTGAGTCCGGAACATGGCAAGTTGGCCTCATCTTTTACATCATTACTCCATAGTGCTGTGTGCTGAGGAAGTAAAGCTTGATACAGTGAAGGCAGGGAACTTGGTGCTTTTGTAAAGAGGAATCCATTGTAACTGTTAGAAACCTAGGACCTTGGAAAGGTGAAGAGTTCTTAGAAAATGCTCTCCTAAAGATCAGGAGATAATGGGTTCAAGCTGAACTCAAGTAGATTTCCAGTGACATGGTGAGTCTTATTGACACCAGGCAAAGAAATTGAATACTATACAAATGGATAATGAGCATAACTGATGTAAAATTCTGACCCACTTGCAGCAAGCGTCCTGGGAAACTAACTTCTTGTTTTCCATAGAGGGCCAGCATATTATTTGTAAGGCTGACTTGTAGGAACTGAGTTAGACAGCTATTCTAGTTAGTGGGTCAGGAAGCCAAACAATAACCTCTATACTAATCAATAAAAAATGCCCAGATTTGATAAATAAATTATGGCTTCCTAAATTTTTGTTTCAATTTCCAACTTACAACCAACCAGAGAAAATTCAATATGTACCCCCTAACCAATCACATAGGATGTCCTCCTTCCCAAGCCCACAGCCTCCAATCAGGGAACACCTGAAGTCTCTCTTTTTCCTATTGGAAACCTTTCCCTCTCTCTGGCTTCCTTTGCATATTTGCTAAACACAAGTGATGGTGGCTGACTCCTTTGTGGTAGCAAGCTCCAAATAAATAGGCTTGGCAAATTGTCATCTGGTGGTCTCCAGTTGGTTCCACAAGTGTTATTTGTGCATATATGTCTACATTTCCCATTGCATCAGGAATTTGAAGATTAGGCTCTTTATTTATCTTTTGTTATCTTAGGTTATGCTCTCTGAATCTGTTGCATTACTAAGGAAATGGAATATTTTTTGGATAGAATACTTTGGGTGAATTTGGCTTATGTCTTAGTGTCATATGAAATGGCCTCCTCTGTAGTAGTTTTTTAGAGCTTAATAATAAATTATGTTGAGGAGACATAAGTAGTGATGATGATGACAATGATTACTAGACTAGTAATAATATTATTCATTACATGTGAGGCATTATCTTACTTGTTTTAAATACACTAATTTTCAACACAGCTGCATGAAATAGCCTTCATGACGATTTCTTATTTCCCTAAGAAGAAAAAATATTAAGGAAACATTTACTTAATTTGTCCAAGGCCATAAAAAATAGAAAGTAATGGAGCTAAGATTTGACTCAAGGTGTCTAGGCCGAGAGTCTGTCCCCTTAACTGATAATCTATACCATCTCTCAATTTCAGACAGCTTTAATACTGGATACTATGATTCAGGAACAGAGCTATCAAGTTCTGGGGACACAGAAGTGAATAAGATAGGGTCCTTACCTTGAGGAATTTGGGCATTTTAAAAAACTGCATCTTTGGAGGCAGGGAGTAAAAAGGGAGTCAGGAATTCTCACAGAAGGGATATAGGGAGGGCATCAGAATATAAATTTTTGAGATGGGGAGTTATTTCACCCAGATACTCAGCAGAAACGTAACTGGATGAGGATGGTGGAGAAAGCTGAATGTGGGAAAGTCCTTGGAGAAAGACACAGAGGTAATAACCTGGAGTTCCTCATAGGGGTGCTTGGATTTTACCCACATTTTACAAAAGAGAAATCTTTGAAGAATGATTTAACTATAGTGAGGGAATATGAGTTGATATTATCAGAATTAAGTATACATACTTCCCTTCGTTTCAAACCCCTTTCTTTAAGGAGCAGAACAATGTTTCAAATAACAGTTTTTGAGAGGACCTGGGGAGCCCAGGGCTGATGGACAGGTGGGGGTGGAAACCTAACATATATGATTCTACATAATCTCACAATAATGATTGCTGGAAGTGGCACAAGATAAGAAGTTACGCCAAATGGTTAAAAAGAAGTGAGATAGAATAGCCACTCAAGTCAGCATTGCAGAGAGCTGCTCCTGGTCTTCTTTCTGGTTTTGAATGAATCACTTTAACTGCTTGGAACTCTATTACCATAAATGTAAAATAAAGCAATATAACCCTTCAATCTTTAAGAATGTAATTCTAATCATAGAATCAATTAAAGTTTGGTGAAGTGCTTCACCTTCTCAAATGAAGACAATATTAACAATCTCTACAGAGTGGGCTGAAGTTCTGTCATCCTTAAAAGTGACCCCAGGGAGTCGGTTATTGCTTTCCAAACACAATAAAAAGGCCATGAAACAAAAGTGTCTGAAAATATACCAATATAAACAGAGTGCTTCTTTTCAATTAAAGCATTAAAGTAATTCCATAAAAAGCAGAAAATTCCTTGCAGCCTCAATTACCAAATCTGGATCTGAGTTCCAGGGACTCTACAGCTCCCAGTTAATATTCTGGCTCTCAAAGGTGCTCCTGATGAAGAGGGGAAAAATTCCCTCTTGTTGGCTTGGGTCCAAGAACGTCAACACTGCCGCTGAATGTGAGCTTCCTCCTCTGCTGCAGCCATGTCTACATGATGGCCTCTTGGGCTGAACAATCACTGGGTAAGGAAGGTCTTTGTGGCAGAGATGAACCAAATAAGAACCTGAGTACCCATTTCTGCATCACCTAAGGCCAATGAGATGGGAGGTGTTACTAGGGGAAACATGCATTTCCAAATCTTCTTTTAAAAAAGTGAATATCTCCCAGAACAGAGTTAACATGCAATAATATTAGTTGTACTTATTACAAGAAGCCTAGAATGTGAGTGTATGCATACACACACACACACACACACACACATACATGTGTATACACAATGAATATACAAATATATATCTATAAATATTTAATAAATATATTTTGTGTATATACATGTGTGTATATAATTATATATATTTAATATACATATTAAATATGTGTGTGTATATATATATATATATATATATTTTTTTTTTAAATTATTCCACACTTTCACACTAGTTTCATTATCTGGTATACTTCCTTTGGGTTTTATAATTAAAACTTACTAACTTTAAATATAGTAAGGAATAAAATCTTTATTAAAATTGGTTGACTAATTTAATCTCCTGAAGAATAAGTCAATGGTACTGTCCACAGAATACATAGTCATAAAATAATCAATAAAATTCTACAATGTATTTATACTTCAGGACATCATATTGTAAATGAGAAATACATACAATTTTATCTGTATAAAAGAAATAGCCAATGTTGCCCAGCATATTCTAAACAAAAATTTTAAGTTATACTTAAATGAAATATCATTATGTATTATGCTTCTTTATGCAAAGCAATTGTAGACATTTAATTTGTATTAAAAACAGCAAATCACTCCACTCATATAATTAGCAAAATAGGAAATATAGTAGAGAAATTTTTAGAAGTTTGATTAAGATAAAAACAGAATATAAGTGAGTATAATGGTGTACATCTATGGTGCCCTGGGAGTGGCACATTCCTCAGCAGCTGGGGCAACTGAGACAGGAGTATCACAATTTCAAGGTCAGGGTGTGCAACTTAGCTAGACACTGTCTCAAAGTTTTTTTTTAAAAAATGTAGTTCAGTGATAGAGCATGCTTGTACTTAATTCCAAGTGAAAAAAAGAAAAAACAATATAGATATAAAATTTTGCCAGTAACTGAGGAAAAGCAATGTTATTCATTTTAAGGTAACTTCCTTCTAACCCTAAAATTTTTTACCATGAGGAGAATAATAACAAGAAAAGACATATTGTCATTATAAAAATTAACTAAGATTAAAAAAAGTACTGGCTAACTTATAGGAATATATTATGTGTTTCGATTTCTTACAGAGAAAGTGTTAAAGGGTAAATATCAAAGGTTATACCTTTTTTTCCAACAAAATATGAGACCTTTCAAAAAAAAAGTAAATAATTTGAGAATTAAGCAAACTAAAAGAGAATGAACTTCCTGGAGAACTGTACAAATTAAGTAGCTATTTCGGCCCTGTTAGAAAGATAGATGATTATGTAAAAATTTTAAAGTAGTTAAATAAAATGTAAATACATATTAATTACAGACATAATTATACATATCATGTACATAATTATTTTGACAATTGCTGACTTAGAAGCTCCTTCATTATACAAAGAATATTCATGGGACATTTTATGTGGGGAGTAGAAATATAGATTGGTATTTATGAATTAATCAAAGCCAATTACTATAGAGGGGAAAAGTTTAGGCTATTTCCTAACTACGCAAGTTTTGATAAGTGATTTAATCTCTGCCTCCTTTCTCCATCTATAAAATGAGAATAGCACCTACCTCATAGGAATGATATGACCTCATAGGAATGTTATGACTGCCGCAGTCTGGCTGGGCACAATTCAGGAGCCATTTGTCAAAAGAAAGAACTTTATTTTTAAAACACACACACACACACCTCACCACACAGCTCTCCAGGAAAACCCTCAGAGCCCAACTGCCACCACCAGGCTTCCCACAAGCCTCTCAATCTCCCCCACTACTCCTGCTCTTGGGGGCGATTGGCTGGGTTGCATGGGCGGAGCCAAAAAGAGTCCCCCAATGAGCAGCTCCGTGGTCTGAAAGGGCGGGGAAACAGCCCAATGAGCATCACTGCAGAGGAGCCAATCAGTTGGCAGCTAGAAGTTTGCTGGGGCCACTGTGAGCCAATCATCAGCTGGCAGCTGGAAGTTTGCTGGGGCCCCTTGGGCTGTGGCTCTCAACATCTGACAATTAAATGTGATAAACAATTTAAAGGGCATGGCTAGTGCTGGCTGATGGTTCCAGAAGGAATCAGTCATGTACTAGATAAAGAGACTATGAGAACCAAATTTATAATTAATTTTTCTTCACTCCTGCTTGATGTTACTTAGGAGGTAATATGGCTACTTAAAATGAAGGACATTGCCACGGACAAAGTCAATAATCTTGGCTGTTTGAGTTTGGTGTGAATATATTCCTATACTATTGAAAGGTCCACTCCACTAATTTTAGTTATGAATAAATCTCAGCCTAGACCAATAGTGTTCAAGTAAGAACTGCCTAACCTAACCTCTAACCCAAAAGTGAATAAAAATGTAAAGGTGCTAAATGTGTTCTTGTGGCTCTGTGGCCAATCTTCTTTTGGCTTGCATTGGATTTCTTAAGCCTGGTAGAATAAAGTCTAGGTACTACTGGGTTTGACCCCATTGGGGCCAGTTAACTCTGTTTTAGTTCAGGTTTACCTAAGTCATACTTGGCTTTTTGGCTTGTAAAGGAAAGATCTTTGGAGGAAAAGTTGTAACCTAAGTGGGTAAGAGACAGTTAAGAAGGTAGAGGAAGGAATTCATTCTAACAATAGTAGGTTGCTTCAGTAAAAGGAGATCAAAGTGATACTTTAGTGTAAAAGCATAAATAAGACATACTGATTTTTTTTTTAAAGAAGAAATTTCGTCTCAGTTTGCTATCAGGTCATATTCTCTCAAAAAAAGTATAAATTAAATATTTTAATATTCTGAAAAACACATTCAAACTTATTTTTTTGTGCCAATCCAATGATTTTAATTAGTTTTCCTTCTCCAGATAGGATCTCTATTGGGTCTGCTTCATATTTCTGTAATCTTTTTTTTTTGTAGGTTGGGATTTCCCACTGTGTTCTTCATTATTCATAAGATAAAATTGAGATTATCTTCTCACCTGAAGGGCAGTGACAAAACCCTGGTCGCACTTAGAATCTTTTCTAATCTTTCTATTGGCCTGAACTAATGAAGATTCCTTTTACTGCCCAATTTCTTTGATCTCTTATTCACAGGTCCCAGTTTGATATTTTGGTCTGCAACATTCTAGCACCTTAATTTTCCTTTGGTCTTTTGTTGAACTAAATTTCCTGAATTTTGGATGTGCAAAGAGAAAGGTAATTTCTCAAGTATAAACGACTGCAGGGTCTCTAAAATGTAATTCAGTATGGTCTTCCATCCTGAAAGACAGCAATATATTCATCCCTGTTGGGATTCATGTGTAGAACACACTCGTATCATCTTCCCCTGCTTGCTGAGTGTATGCTGGGATAAATTGTTGTGATGTGATTTATGGATCCCCCTTCCTTCGGTCTCTCCCAGTTTATTTGAGTTTGCCATCCAAGCATCAGACTGCTCCTGACAGATACGATGGAACTGGTATTGGTAGTCACTCCCAGCAGGGTTTGTCTTTGATGTTTTATTAAGTGTATGATTTACTAGACTTTCCTTTGATTTCCTAACAAAAGTAAGAAATAAGAGCCTCAGGTTGGTAACAACATCCAAATGGTCACTGTTAAAGAATTGTTTTACGTATGTTAGTTTCCAGAATAGAAAGACCTCCACTAAGAATATTATCCCACCATCAAATGTACCCCCAGATTGGAAGTTGGTTCATGATCTAAAAATACCATGTCAAGAAAGTTTAAGCACTTGGCTGGCAGAAAAAGACTTTATCCTGCGTGTGTGTTTGTGTGTGTGTGTGTGTGTGTGTGTGTGTGTGTGTGTGTGTGTGTCCCCGCGTGCGCGCATGCGCATGTGCACGTATGCAAATATGCATGTGCACATTCATTTGAAAATCCTTCCACTGGGTAAAGGAAAAACTAGTAACAATGACAATTCCATCTAGATCTTGCAGCCTAGAAAAAGAGGTAGAAATTGATCAGAGTTGCAGTTATTTCTTCCTTCCTTGATAGTCCTGCAATCATAATTTCTGAACATTAGAAAAGAGAATGCCAGATGTTGATCACTACAAAATGCTTTGAAGGACACTGCAAAGAACTCAGACATTTTGGAACTTGGGACCTTGTTATGCTTGAAGCTTGACTGGTGGAACATCAACATTCTTTGCTTTTTCTTTGCAAAATATTTGCTGTAAAGTGTAAATAAAGAAAGGGGAGTATTTCTTCACATTGCTATGCTAAAACATCTGGCATCTGGGGTTGTGTTTATACCCTTCTGCACTGCAGGCTCATCCTTCAAAGGAGTCTGGATTTTTCTTTCACCTCCTTGAATGTCCAAAAAGTAACTTTAATGTTTTTCTTAGGAAGACAATTTTGTCCAAGCATATGGTGAATCTTAAATACTTGGGCTGAAAAACAAGTCACTAAAAGAAGTTCTCCTATTTATCTATATAGCACACCTGCTTATATCCCAAGAGCTCTGTGTCACTCACAGATCCACCTACAGTTTCAAAATATAAGATCCAAAAATAATATAGTGCCTTGTGAAACATTATCTCTTTAAATTGTATTTCCACCTTGCCCATTCCAAACAATATGATTAAAAAATATCATATGATAAAACAAATAAATCAAATAGGAACTGAGATAGAAAATTGGGTAGAAGATTGAATAGAAATTGAATAGAAAATAAGAGTAGGAAATAAAATAAGCTTAATATACAAAATGTAGGCTGTGTATTCACTATAGATTAGCCACAAATTTGGCTCTGAATTTCCTAGCACACAAGTCAAAAACACGAAAACAAAAACAAAAAACAAAACCAGGATTTATCACATGCATTTCAATGTTGAGAAAGGAAAACATGCCAGCTACTTGGAAAAAAATTTCTCTTCCTAGTACAAAGAACTATAAATATATTTTTCTGTGCATTTTTATAAAAAGAACATGTTAATTTTGAGAGAGTATCTTCCATATCATTCTTGTTATGAATATAGCAATGGCCTTCATGGGCCATTGAAATAATGTTCCTGAAGGGATGTCCATGAAGTTCCCCCAAAGCAAATTTCCACAAAAGAAATCCTAAAATGTCATCTGAGAACACAGACCACTGGTGGTCTCACGAAATCCAAAGGTACAGTTTAATCGCTGACTGTTTAGCCATAAGAGAAATTCTCCATAAATATCCATTCACACATTTGTTCAATAAAAACTACTTGGTAAGCATTGGCCATGTGCCAGTCATTGTTCTTGGTGCTATGGATGTAACAACGGCCAAAAAAAAAAAAAAAAAAAATCCTCTGTTTTCATGAAGCTTAAATCTCAATAAGTATGTAGAAATAATTATGAAGGAAACAAAATTATTTTTTAGAGTTTTCTAGAAATGCTGTGAAAAATTAAACAGAAACTATTTTTAGTAGGTTGTTCAAAAGATGCTTCTCTATGGCAGTGACAATGCAGCAAAGATGAATAATGAGAAGGCAGCAAAAATCTGGGAAGTCACAGCAATCCCAAGAGTCAACAGTAAATGCAAATGTCCTAGGGTAGACTTTAGCACAGAGTGTTGGAGGGGCTCATAAAACTGAAAAATATTGAACAAGGGGAACTGGATGATAGGAGCAATGTCTTGAATATATATGTGTCTCCTTTGTGCAAATTAGAGAAGAACTCACCAACGTGAAACACTTGAATTCCATCATTTGATCATTTTAATACCATATAAATATGGTAATTTTCTGGTGTTATATTATGTTGGGAGAAGCCCTTTAACTGACCTGTTTTGGAACATATTCATAATACATATCTAAGATGTCTCATGATTCATATTGATCGCTGTTGTAAAAACGCTTCCACATTTGTCAGGGGGAAAGATTGTGGTTGTTAAAAGACCACACCTAACATGACGGTCAAAGTCAAAGAATAGATCTTCATATTGTGGAATCAGACCCACTCATTTTAGTGTCACTGAACATTCCAGCATGAATCTTGTGTGTCTATCAGATGTCATGTGGTCAGTTTTAGAGGCACAGGAATTTTTTCAGGTGCTAAGATGGTCCTTGAACCAATGCATCAAAGAGAGATGGACTATTCATTCATCTCTCAACTGACAAACCATCTCCAAAAGTCCTTAATAACTGTGAACAATTTATTCCTGTGTCCTTGGCAGGATTTGAAAATTGTAGCAAGAAACAAGGAAAGTATCTCCTAAATAGGACATCATCTCATGCTTCAAAAACCTCTAGCCCACTGAAGTAATAGTTTGCTGAAATATAGGAAATGTAGCACACAATGGTGCTGGAAATAAAATGCCGGAGATGTTTGGTGAAATCCATAATCCACAACTAGAAGTGTTACGTGATTCCTAGTGTTTAAAGGCAGCATCCTTCCACAGCCTATTCATTGCTATAAAGAGTGTTTAGAAAGAGCTAAATTTTCTAGGAAAAAGATAATAAATGCACTTTTAGATTAAAGTGATACCATCTTCTAAGATTTGACAACATCTTGGAAACAGCTGCATAACAGCTTTTTTTCATATTTTCTTAGTTAACATCATTGTGACATCATTCTGTGACTGCCAATAAATTATTGTATAAAATATGCTTAAAACTAAAAATTCCAGAAGGAAAGCTAGCCTTTTAATCTGGAAATCAAAACAAGTCAACATATCCATTAATGATAATGTACAGAATATTTTCTTACCCCGAATGCCATGTAAGAACTAAATAGGTAATAGGAGAAAAGATTCTTTAAAATGGTAAAATTGCTTCTGCTTCTACAGACTACAATCTGTTATGAACTTGGAATTTGCCGTTCAGCTTGAGTCAGTGCTAGATACATTTCCTTAATATTTTTTCTTCTTTCCTTCAGTGCCATTCAAAAAGAGGACCAAAATCCATGACAGTATTTTCAAGGAGTTCACATTCTTTTATAGATTTAGACAAACCCATAGTTCGGGACGTATTCATGCTTACATTTTTCTTTAGTTTTCTCTCCTTTGAAGAAGAGGTGGACCTACACAATTCATTCTCACTATTCTTCCCCTCTTTGCACCCTCTGAATGTCATCAGCTTGTGTGAAAGATTGATAAGATGGGATGTGGGGAAATAAAATGTCAAGGAATTTCCAAGTACCTTCTTTAATAACCACATTATGTCATTGGTTGGGAAAGAAAGATTAGTTGCTCCACAAGCAAAAAGACTACTATAAGTCCATTCATATTACTCAAAATTTTCCACACTGAAAAAAATCATATCCTCTATCTGTTTTCAAAGGTCCACCCACCATCATTTAAATAAAAATGATTTGCTTTGCTGGTGTTATGCACAGCAGATTTCAGGATGTCCAAATCTGTCTTGTCTATACTGCTGAAAGTTAAGCAGAGACTTGGCAGTTTTTCAGTTGCTTGCACGGGAGACAACCAGCTGTCCTGAATTACTCTACCAAAGCTCCACAGGCAAATGCTTGCTTTGCTTAAAAGTCATGTAGACCTCACCAGGTAGTGAGACATCAGCATTAACATAAAACAGTACAGCTTGATACAAGTTATGCTGAAGAGCATAAATAATCATATCATTCATATTATTCTCAAATCATACAGAGTAAGTTTTAAAGGTTTGTGGTATGCGGGGGACTTTGTTACCTCCAAAATAAAAAGGGAAACTTCTCAAGAAGAATGCTTTCAAGATCAAAGGGCCTATAGCAACAGATGACATGTCAGTGGCCTCCTCATGCTGGGCATCCTGCTGAACTCCTGTGTGCGTTATTTCATTCTCTCATCACGAAATCCCCGTGGACTGTTTATTATCATTGCCATTTCACAACACCACAGATTGGAAATCCACAGTGACTTGCCCAAGTGTGGATAGTTAGGAAGCAGACTATTGGATTTTGTTAACTGCTTTCCTAACATCTTTATGAGTAGCTTCGCCTAGAATCACCCAGAAATAAGATTTGGTGGTCCATCAAAACCTACATGCTGTCAAATAATCAAAAATGAAAATAAAAAGTGACAAAAAATGTGTTTTTTATAGCCAGGCATGGTGGTATACCCAGTGATTCAGAAGGCTGAGGCAGGGGATCCTAAGTTCGAGGCTAATCTGGGCAATTTACCAAGATCCTGTCTCAAAATAAAAAGGGCTGGGGATGCAGTTCAGTGGTAGAGCACCCCTGAGTTTAATCCCATGTACAACCAAGAAAAGAAAAAAAAAGTGTGGTTTTCTAAATTTTACCAAAGTGATTCACATTCAGTCCATTTTCCTCTCCCAAATCCTAAAATGCTATGAAACCAAGGGGATAAAAAATTCAAATTTCAAATTTTACATACACTGTAATAAAAATCTTTTAATAGGAAAAATTTCAATTTATTCAGTAATGCATTTGTGATAAATTATAAAAAGAAGTAAAGATGAATTTGACTAGAAGGTCAAAAAGAAAAACAAAACAATATAGCAACTTGATTGAAAGCATCTATTTTACTTCCTAAACTTTCTGTTTTATTTTTCACACTTTAGAATCAAAACATAGACACTGATTGTATAAATAGTTTAAATAGCATAATATCGACCTTTTTTACTATGCTCCTTCCCTGTGGGTGTATAGGAGGATCAGAGTTAGCAGCAGTAAGCTCTGTACAAATCTCATACTAGATCATCCTGTGTGCTCAGAGTGAATCAAGGAAAAAATACTTAGAATAAGTCATCAGTTTTCTGCAAAGTGATTAATTTCATTTAAAGATAGAACAATTTCATTTCTAAAATCATAAGGAAAGGAACATGGTGGTAGTTTTATTTATTCAATGTAAATGATTTTTAAAAATTCATGTGTATAGGGAAAAAATTAATTATAGGTGATGTGTTTATATCATTAAAAAAACTCAACAGATTACTCCCCAGCCCTTCCTCTAAGCAGATGGCTACTTGGATGGGCCTTGATCTTCATCTCAGAGTCAGAACCTATTTTTCCCTGTGCCTAAGGAACTGAAGGTGTAAAGCAAGTCCTTTGTAACCAGGCATAGTGGCATACCCAGTGACTCAGAAGGCTGAGGCAGGAGGATCCTAAGTTGGAGGCTAGTCTGGGCAATTTAGAGACTAGTCTGGGAAAGATACAGAGGATCTCTCCTGAAATCCTGCATGAATTATGACTGAAATTCAAAGTACCTCTTCTACCCAGGATGGTCTTATGAACTGTTTTTGAACTGTCATTTTGCAGGGATGAAAAAAAAAAAAAGAGGTCTGGTCTTATTGCTTTATTTTTTTGTAGCCTGACTAGATTGTAAGAGAATAGAGGCAATCACATAGTACATATTTATTGGTTGTCTCCCCTCATTCTTCTCCTTCTCCCCTCCTCTGTTCCCTGGCCCTGTGGGAATATATCACATTCCCAAGTCCATATCCTGTCTGACTTAGATCAGTCCTCACAGTTCATATTCTGACTGCAGTAGGTTCAGGGATCAGCATGTAACACAAGCATACCAATGAGAGGTGGAGTTCTGGGATTTGGGAACTATATTTGGGAAGCCAACATTTTCATTTTCCACAGAAGGAGGACTTAACAGTGCGAGCTACCAGACAATACCTTGTCCACAAGAGAGACCCACTCTGAGGATGGTGCTACCAAGGAGACATATGACCCTCTAAATGGGGAAAGAGAAACCAGATTTTTGGTGTCATCAAGCTAACAGATCAAATCTGAAGCTTTCTGCTTTTCAGTAAGATAGGCTAAAAAATTCCCTTTACATTTTTAGTCAACTTGGCCTAACTGTTAATTTCAACAGAAAGAATGGCAATTGATATAGGCAAATGCTTTTTAAGTAGGCACAAAGAATGGAAAGTTCCTGAAGTATGTTCTCTCAGAATTTCATATTGAGTTTTTAAAAATAACACTTGTGTTTTGTCATTCTGTTTCAGACATCTGAGCCATTTAAGGTCAAAGAGAAGCCTGAAAACCTTTAATTTTGTTGTTGTTGTTGTTCAATAGACTCAGACATAACCTGCGAGTTATTTATTTCCTTGGAAATCTGTAATGCAGATCCTTTCCTAAATGTTTCATTCTTCATCAGGTTGTTCTTTGCATGTGCTCAATAAGTGAAAACAAATTGCTTTTTAAATATTTCTTGAAATATTATAATTCATTTTGAGAAAAAATTTGATTGCTATTGTGGTTGTATCTTACAATATTTTTTAAAAAGTAGATACAACACTTCCATGTCAATTTTTAAATGTTATTTTTAAAAAAAAAGACATCCTGCTGGTACTATGTCACATGAGACTGGGCTGCACATTGTGAGTTCAGACATCACTCAGACCAAATCTGAGCTATCCATAGCTTCACAAGGGTCTTTGAATTGACAGCCTACTAATGACCAATTAAATCATATTATTATTTTTATATAATATAATTATAACTTAATTATTATAATTACCAAGATTAGATATACTTCCATTAAAGCTAATATTTTGAAGTTTAGACCTCCCAAATAACAATCTGGTCTGTGCTAGTTATTTTCACTCTGTTAGCAAAAATACTGAGGAGATCCTAATACTTGCTGAATGTTTAGTCTGTCAGGTGCAGCTACGATACATTATCTCACTTCAGTCTTACAAAAACCCCCGAGTTGGAGCAAGCAGTACATTACAACTAATAAATCTAGGAATAATACCAGGATGATAATAATGGTAGCGCACAGATTGTATTCCTTTGTCACTTACCACCCCATTCACCCTTCAGTTACCACTTGTCTTTCTGGGTAATGGCTGTTTCTCATAATTTCAAAAGACTGACTCTAAGTACTTTTTCAGCTGTAACTTAAATTAACCGGTCAAAGTGGAACTTACAAGCCAATCTATGTTTTATAGTATTTCCTTAAGCTACAAATAATTTTCTGTGTGTTAGTGTTGTAAAAAAGATTTCATTAATATATATGCACTTTTAAAACGCTGGGAAACATTGTAGATTGTTTGATCCTTTTGGTTTTTAGATGAGGCAGCAGAACATCTAAACACATAAGCACAGAATCACTAATGTAGAACTACTGGAATGAGAACCAAATAGCCCTGGCTCAATATCTCCTATGTTTATCAAACTCCAAAAATCAGCTAGTAATACAAAGAATGCAGAAGAAGTAGAGGAGGAAGAAGAGACTCATTGGAAAGCAGCCATAATAGTTAAATCTGAATAAAAATTAAATTATTCAAGTAACAAATTTCATATGTTCATGGCTTAATGAGAAACGAACTTTTTATTAATAAGTAGAAAAATATATTCTATAAAGTTTGACGCTAATATTTGCTGCACTGATATTCATTATTAAGAATGGCAATATGAAATGGACACATTATTTCCCCTTTTAATGTGGGGAGAAAAGTGAAAAAAAAACAAGTAATAAAATAACATAATGCTCAGTGGCATAGTGGACATGTGGTCATAGTAGAATACAAATGAGAAAAAAAAGGATTTAAAAACTGATAAGAGATGAAACAAAAACAATTTTAATGTTTCCATATATCAGCATTGTCTTTAACATTTTGTTGGCAGATATCAGTCATACTTTCATATTTCATGGGCCAAGCAAAAGGATATAGCTGGAAATTCCTCTGCCTATGAACAAAGTCCTCAGCTCTGTCAACAGGACCATGATGGGTGGCCACATATGCTTTGCACTGGGCTAGTCCAGAGGGTGCCATTTACACAAACAACACTGGGAATGATGTGCCATGGAAGTGGTCACTGCATGACCTGCTCAATTGTACACTGCATCCCTATCTGGTGGATGCTATTGGATAGTTAATTATACCACTGTGTCACAAATTTTACATCCTCTGATAAGAAAATAGTATTTTCCTTTTGTTTTCCAAGGCATGAGTTGAAAATATACTGTTGGTTTCTTACAGAAATGTAAAAAAGGATATCCACGGGAAAGGCATTTTCCTGAAGGGGCCAAGAAAGAAGCCCATATGTCCCGAAGCTGGTTACCTGCTATGTTAACATACACAGACTTCCAGATCCAGACAAATGAAGAGAAAGATTTATTTTGAGAGTATCTATGTTATTTTAAACAAAGGGCACAAAATGCTTTCTTAAAAGGTCAACTTTTAAATATCCTATTGTCACACTGTGAAACCCCACTCACTGCTGACCAGCATAGTCACTACACCTAAATAAATAGAGAGGAAGGGTAGCTCCGTGAAACACTTAAGACAAAAATGGAGGAACTAGCAGTTTCTAACCTCAGCTGTGACCCTAACGTGGTGTGTGGTCCTGAGAAAGCCATTTAACCTCTTCATGTCTCAGATTCCCTTTACAGTTTCAGATTTCAGGGGGGTGAAGTGAGGATAGGGTTTTGGAATTATCTCTCTTAAAACCCAGGAATGCTTCAAGAATGAATGAATATTTTCTAAATGCAGAATAAAAGTAAGTTTTCAATAGGAAAATATTTTGGCTATGAACTCTGTGTGAGGAGGATAAAGGAGTTTGAGTGATTTTAGATTTTGATGTCAAATTACTTTTATTTTTTTACCTTCCCAGGGGGCAACTTAATATGTTTGTGGGTTAAGGAAAAACATAGTTTTTATTAATAAGGAAAAAAAAGTAGATCCAATACAAAATTTGGCATATGGACATTTGTTACTCCCCTATCCATTATTAAGAACATGATATAGGCACAGTGCTTTCTCCTGTGGTATCCAGAAATGTACCAGCAAATGAGGTATGTTTCTATGTGGTTTATAAAAAGGCAGTTTATATAAGATGGATAAGGCATGTTTCTAGTATCTAAAGAGCTTAAGTTTTCAGCAATTCCAGGTCTAATTGTTCAAAACAATTTTGCATTTATAATGATTATAGGTAAAATACAGACATCTTACATACGCAAATACTCTGGCCACTCTAATCTCTGGAGTTCTATACTATGGCTCCTTGAAATGGTTTCACAATAAAACAACTTTAAAAATAGTGACAGTTTGTTGAGCACCTCCTATACAGTTCCTCATTTGATATTTAAACTAATTCATTCAAATACTTTACCTGTGGGAGAGAGAGAGAATGAATACAGGGCAACTAGTTGAAAAGCTGTTTTAAAATTCAGACTAGACTATGAGGGGACTGTTGTTATCTCAGTTTTAGAAATTGAGGTACATATAGGTTAAGCATTTGACAAATGTACATGGAGGGCCAGGATGGGCTCCATGGTAGAATTATGAACTATGTAAAAGATAAAACATTGTTGACTCCACCAAAAGGTAACAGAGCATCTTTAAAGTCTTTGTTTTTATTGGGCCAAATGACATGATCAGATATAAATTTCAGAAAGATGAATGTGAGAATTTTATGGGAGAGAACAAAAACAGAATCGAGTTTGAATGTATTTCTTGTTTAACAGACAAGAAAAGTTAGAGAAGAGTAGAGAAATGTATCAGAGGTCAATTTACAGAATTCTATCTGTAACTATTATATGAGGGTAGGAGGGACTTGTGAATCATTATATGTGGGGCAGGAAGGACAGAGGCAAGGGAAGTCAATATTACCGGCAAGTTTCTTGCTTGGGTAGGTGGATAGGTGCTTATGATAAATGAGAATTAGTATGTGAACCAGAAGTCCATTTGGAGGGCACAATGTGAACACTAATGGGAATACTGGTTTTGAGAAGCCTGTGAAATATATAAGCAGAAGTTGCTATTTAGTAGGCATAGTAAATCTGGTGAGGAATTTAGTAGGAGGAATGACTGGGTTTTTTATACTGAGGTGGGAGGGGTCCTTTATATACAAATGAAAAATGAACCATGGGAATAGGTGAGTTATCTTAAATAAATGTAAAACAGTGGCAAAGCAGATAGAAAGACTAGAACATGTCCATCTTAAGCAGTGGTTCTCCAAGGGTGGGCCTCGGACCTGCAGGATCAGAGTCCCTGTTAGAATTGCAAATTCTCTGGCCCAACCTTTGCCATAATAGATCAAAAACTTGAGGGTGGAATCCAGAAACTTATGTTCCAGGTGCTTTTTATACACCCTAAAGTTGAAAAAATTAGAAAGAAGAGCCTTCAAGCAAACAGAGAAATGGGGAATCCAAGAGAGTGTGATGTCACAAAAGTTTTCATGGAGAAAACGACAAGCCTGGTCAGACAGTTTCAAGTAAGGAGAAATCTCAAGTAAGGACAGCACTGAGTAGAAGTCAATATACACATTAGAAGCTTTTTGAGAGTTATCTTACTTTTTAAAAATCATAAATTAATGCTGCTGGTGATATTGATTAAAATTCAATATAACAGAAGGAAACATAGATGATGTCCTCAAGAAACCAATGCGTGCATAATGCTTTAAGGATATGGGTCACCAAAGAAAGGCGTGGTTTGTTTTTTTTTTTTTTTTTAATGAGAGAAAATTTCGAGTATGATTTAATGTTAAGGGAAAGTAAGATACTAGTTGGTGATTTTAGTGAGATTCTGAAGAAATAATTGGAATGTATAGGATAGAGATCACATCTTGAGAGACCAGAAAAATGGTAGACATAATCATCCTTTTGAAAAAGGAAATGAGTCTTAGAAAACACAGAATGAAAGGAGGGAACTTGAAGGAGCTCGTGCCAGCAAAACTGCACCCAGGGAAGCAATGGTGGAGAGTTGGCAAGACTCAGAGAACTTGAGAGTGGACCTGGTATAGAAAAGCTCTCTGGGAATGGGAACACTGGTGCAAGCCCAGGGACCTGTCAACCTGAAATGGCTTTAGCTTTCTCTTCTTGCTCAGTTCTTAGATTTGTGCATTTTCCCCAAGATGCTATATGTCAATGCATTCTTCATGCCCCACCTTGCAGCCTGGCAGAGAGTAAATCTTTCTTTTCCTTCACAAATTCAACCAACCCTGACACAGTTTTGATACCAAACTCAGGTCAGCTGAAAGGATAACCTAGCACTCTTCACTCCCTTGGCTCAATAGACCCCAGACAATCCTGTTAAGAATATACTGAAGAATATTGGTTATAAGCTTAAAAAATAAGTCAAACAGTTAAATTAATTAATTTTGAAGATTCAGATATCCCGTTGTGACAGGAATGATGCATGAGTGTTAGGATCTGCATTTATCCTGAGATCTGTTTCCTGGTATTTGCATGAGCCTGAATGAATTAAGCAAATGCATTTTCCAGATCTTCCCATTACTCTAAAGCATATAATAGCACTTCAATTTACATAGTCTAGACTTGTTATCTCATTCTGCTATTAAGCCATCAAACCTACAGAATTTCCCAAGCCATGAATTTTTCCTTTGGGTCATTTTTACTCACCAATTCTGTCCCAGCAAACAAAGTGCACATTACTTATAGATTTTAGACATGAGTTGAGAGTAAAGTTAATATTGGATGACTGTGCAAATATGAAAAAGAATCCTTTTCTATTTATTCACTTCTTATAGGTAATTCAGACTACCAATTGTAGATTCTCAGAATAGCTAAGATCCTTGGCCAGAGAAGGTTTAAATTTTGGAAACTTGCACTTTCAGCCTTATTACAGAGCAAATGACTCAGTTAGAAAGGGAAGTTCCTCAGAAAAGCTAAGACACAAAATACAGAGACTAGTAACTTCTAGTCCTTAAAAAATAATTCACATCTTTGAAGTTCTGGATAGAACCTGGAAAGCAGAAAATATCAGGTGAAGTTCTGGATAGAACCTGGAAAGCAGAAAATATCAGGTGTCTAGATATGCCTATCTGTTCACCTCCCAAAGTAGTAGAAAACTAAGATGGTTGTGGACATTTGTTAAATAAAGGGGGAGCAGGTTGGGAGGGGATGTCTGGAAAGTAGGAACATGACACTGGATGAGACATGTACCTGACCTCACATCGTGGAATTTAGGAATTTTTCCAAGAGTGAAGCATTGTTATAGGTGACAGTTTTAACAGGTAATCTAGAATGAATACTCAGTAAACATCTGGATGTGAGTTTCTACCAAGAGTGAAAACAAGTCAGAGTTAGTTCACTTAAGTTACTATTTTCATCTTTATCCTATGAATTATTTTTTTGTTTAATTCTAAATAATTTTTTATTTCAACTATTAAGTTTATTCTAGGTTAGAAAAAATTTGTGTAGAATTAGTAGAGGGTAAAATTGTCTTCTCACTGGATATATATGACTTTTAAATCATAACCACCCCCAAATCATTTAACTGTATCAAGAGAATAAAAATGACCAACTTCAACATTTACCTCATTCTCTGCCTTCTGATTCTATATCCAATATGCGTTATTATATGCAGTATGTTTCCCTCTAAAATATCTTTATAATAATTTTTATAGGGTGGAAATAGCTATAAAATTTAACTCAAGTAATAATGTTTTTTAAAACATTAAAGCATTTAAAACATTATGTACCACCCAGTACGTAATCTTGTAAAAAAACACATGATATGTATGTCAAATTTAAATTATACAAAAATAAAATTATTGATGAACACTTTCCTTTAACTTTCACTAAACATACCTCCTGTCTAGAGTTATCACTGTGTCAAGTGAGTTTTCTTCTAGAACCTTCTTCATGCATTAGTTTATTTGGTTGGATAACACTATAAAGTGTGTAGGCTGCTCTTTCTGTGCCCAGAGCGTGGAGGAAGTATAAGGAGATGAAGCATTTACATGGATCAGTAAAAAAGCTGTGGACCAGAGTTTCTGAGGCCTAATTGATAATAAGAGGCTTTAGCATTTTATTACATAGCCTGATCAGTGTTAGTGTCATGCTACAAATATTTTGCACATGTGTGATCACTTATGTCCAAGAGCCATGTAAATGAAAAAGAATATCCAATATGCTCTTGATATATTAATTTGCATTTCAGACCTTGTGTATGTTGTCTTAAAAATTACAAGTTAAATAGTTATTGAAATAGAATTTATTAAGACTTTTTTAATGTTATTTTGTTAGGGAATTGACCACTCAAAATTTCCAAGGGAAAACAGTATTTAAATTTGTAAAACACTGCCCTCTAGTGGAAAAATAAGTATTTAGTACATGCTATAATAGGAAATTCTTTCCTAATGCTAGTATTTAACATCATCATTGTCATCTCTGTTATGCTTGCAATAAGGCAGAGTGATTTTTTTGGAGCATATATAATAATATAAGCATTCAGATATAAGATTCTACAGGGTCAATTTGTGCAGAGTATAATCCTGAGTATGAATTATGTATGTGACTTCATGAGAATCCTATTTTAAAACTTAGTAAAAATAGCAGATACCCTATACAGTTATAGTTAGTCTATAGTCTACTGCTATTTCAAACACTGCTATTTCTTATGCCCAAGAGTAAATAATGGCTAATAGCTCAATCACTGACATATAACAAACATTTCTTCTAAAGAAAAAGTTCAATATAATAACTTCTCTTCACTTTTAATTGGCATCCTAATTGAGTCTTCCTTGCTTTATGAAATTCAGAATTGTTCTTTTCCCCTTTTCCTATATCATTCTGAGAAATATTACTATGATTGTTGAGCCTGACATACGTAGCACCTCATAAACATACAACTAGTTGAGCAAAGAAAAGAAAATATATTAAAACAAGGATGATAAATGGGAAGGGCTGAGTGACAGAAAGGTTTGAACTTCAGCATTTCATACATTATGTAATACCCGACACCACTTCACTTAGCTGAAGAAGGAGGCTTTCTCTTCCCACTGTTCCTTACCTTTAAATTACAAATGAAATAATTTGGAAAATTAATTTTGTGATGTTTTGCTAACTAATTAAAATGATAGCAATAGAAGTTAGATGAGTAGAGGAAATGGATCAGAGGGATGGACAGAGTGGGAGAGGGAGAGTGCTGATGAACGTAATTAATCAAATCATGTTCTGAGGACCTCCAAGAATCTGTTTCAGTGTTTCAGATCCCTCTCCCTGACTGGTAGGTGGCCATCTTCTCCCGGTGTCCTTCAGTCTCTTTCCCTTTGCTCAGATCTATTTCTGCGTCTAAGTCCCCTTTTTATAGGAACACCAATAAGATTAAATTACAAGCTCCCCTACTCCAGTCTGACCTCACCCTAACCAGCCACATCTGCAGTGCCCCTTCTCCAAATAAGGAAATCACATTCTGAGGTCCTGGGGCTTAGCACTTCAACATGTAAAGTTTTAGATGGTACAATTCAACATATAACAGTGTCCCTTTTGAGGAGAACTAATCATCAGCAAGAAACTAAGCTCAGAGCAGAATCTGGTTTGAAGTATAATACAGTTTTATTTCCAGTAAGGCCTAAACTCCAGACAATTAACCCTGTGAATAAATGTCCACGTGGCCCTCTACTTCTTTCTCCCTCATTCTTGCCACTATTCCTCTTTTCTAATATCCTTCCATCTAATACAGCAAATACAAGGGATTTATACAAGCTAAATATAACAAAACTTAGGTTTTTCCTAGAATTGTTTTTACCTAGCACAAATCAAATTATTTTATCTGCTTTGCTGTGAATCACATACAAGGTCCTTTAATAATACCAAACAGTAGCTCAATAGAGGGACAAATACCTATTTAAAAATCTATAACAAATGAATAAATCATATATAAAATTCTGCCTCTTTCCCAATGTCATCAATCAGACTCAAAGTTGATAGCCAATAGAAGCTGAAGCAAAAGGAAAGATTTTTTTTTTTTTTTTTTTTTGTTTTGGACCATATCTACTTCTGTGTTCAGGATGTAGACTTTGACCCTGAGCCATCTATTATGTGTTTTTTCCTGACCTTGGCTTATTCACTTCAGATGTGAAATTGCTCACAGATGGCTCAGTGATGGCTTTTGTTACTGACTTGGAAAAAGTCATTTTGTATCTGTGTGTGAATATCTAATAAGAGACACAATACCTGTATACTGGGAAAGAGGGATGGATTAGGGCCCTTTTAATCTACTAAGGAAATTCTGATAGCAGGCTTCCTCTAAAAATTTGATCGGTGAGTCCATAATATTTTTATTTTTCAAAGTCTGTTTTGGGCAATCTCCAAGTCAAGGTTATAAATATCTTCAAACTTTTAACATGGTAGAATTCAATGAATCAAAAATGAGTTCCTTACATGTATATCTGAATCAAAAGACGCATGGGTTCCTATTGATCAAGATTGTCAACATGTATAAATGATTCAGTCCCATGTGCATCGTAAATTAAATGGATAGTTTGTCTTCAATTTAAACTTGCACACTTTTGTTTTTATGTATATTTAAACCAGGAAATCTCTTCCCTTTTCTCTCAGTTATTCAATGTTCTTTCCTTCTTTATTTTCAGTATTCACCCAATCCTACCTATAGAGAAAGATCTGAAACTCATTTACATATTTTCAAATGTATTTGGTAACAGTTTAAAGAATTTACATCTTCAAAGAAGAATTGTAATTATTAGCATTATTCTTATGAAAAGGTATCAAAACTTACAGTAAAGCAATAGTCTACAGTAGGATTTCTGGCATCTGTAACAGATTTGAGGGAACAGTTTTAAAAGAGGATGACAGAGATCATTTTTCTGCATTACTGAAGACCCCCTGTGGAAATAAAACACATATTTATCACCTAAGGAAGGTTGTTCAACTAAAAGTTTGTGGATTACTAGATTGTAATGAATGTATTTAGTGGCCTACAGTCAGTATTTTTTAAAAATGAAACAGAACAGGTTGAGAAGATAAGAATTGAAAGTATCAGATCTTATGCATAAAGGTACCTACCACCACAAGTAAAGCATAAATACTGAGTCTTTTCATAAAGGCTATAATTTATTGGGTATCATGATGGGAAACCATGACATAGGTGGAAGACACAGTTTTGTTTAGAGCATAGTGCAGGGGGACATGTATAAAGACTACCTTGGGACTGCATTCAAGGACTGGTAAACCTGGATGTGTGGAAGATTGTTCTACAGTCAACTTGAAGGGAAGTTTTCCATATTTCTGATCATACCATTCAACCAATATTGACTATGTGTTCAGTGGGCCCCATCCGTACTCTAGACAAAAGACACAAGTCTAATACAACAGGGTCTCCACCATTGAGAAATTCACATTCTTCTGGGGAGACAGACCAAAGAGACATGTACTATGTGCGTGTGACAGTGGTTACACCGAGGCTCGAGGAGGCAGAGGAAGAGCTGCTAACCCAGGCAGGCTTCTGGAAACTGGTGAATCCAGACCTTGATCCTTAGGGAGAAGCAAAGTTAAGCAGCTCTTTCAGTCAGGATCCAGTCAGAGCAAGAGAAGCCATATTATGCAACTAAAGAAGAGGACTTCAAGGCAAAAGTAGCTACAAAGATGCTGGGAGAGATGATAGAACAAACAGAAAAAGGTGGATTGGAGATTAGTACCCCCAGGAAGCCACTCTGGTGTTCCCCAGGGTTGAAGAGATCCAGAGACAAGGTGATTGTACCTGGAGGGAGCAGAGCAGTTGGGGCAGCTGGTTGAGAATACAGGGAGTTGCTTAGCCAAGGAAGCTGCTGTAGCTGAGAGGGGAAATACCCTGATTTCCACCTTCCTCCCCGATTCCTGCCGCCTGCTATCCAGGAATGGGTTCTAGAGTATGTTTTGCAGGGGTCAATTTCCTGTGGTGCCCAACAGAGCAGGGAAAAGGCAGGAAACGGGCAGAAGCCACATGAACAAATAAGCAGTTGATCCTTCAGGGATATTAAGGAGCAAGAGAAAAGTGACAGCGTGGAGGAGTTGCCCAAATGGCCGGATCACAGGAAGGCATTGCAAACTGGTGAAAGAGGGTAGATCATCCGTTTCTAGGACAGGAAGGGCCCTGTGATGGTCCTAAGAAATTGGCACTTTTTTAATCAGGATGACAGGAGCCATTGGGCAATCTGGTACTCATGTATATACCTGCTAATGTTTTTGCTAAAATCAAAGTAAAACAGGTTCATCGTTTAAAAAAAAAATGTCTCAAAGTAACCAGCTGAACGTTGCTGAAAAGCAACCTTCTGCACACCATCCTTTCTCACCCCATTTCTGTTTCTTAAAAGAATCACTTTTTACCTCTTGTTTTTTATTTCTTCTGGTAGTATCTCGGCAAGTTTAAATGTGATGCCATTCCATTATGCTATTTCTTGATTTTAAAAATTTAGACATTATATTTTGGCAACTTCTCTACCATAGGACTTAGTTCACTCCCGTTAAGCCCTCATTTCTCTCTTCCAGTTTTTGATAAGTGCATTACTGTTTTTAAGCTGCTCTTTTCTTAATTCTTTAGAGCTTTAAGTGATAATTCATTTTATTTTAGCAATGTTTAGCTGTATCTCTTGATAACTCTTCACACATTGTGAAGTGAGAATGTAAATTTTCCTATATCCCCTTTCCCTGCTTCCTACTTTCTCCAGGTCGAGATTTACTTATTTGTCTGCAATAATTGCATGATTGCATTTGTATAATCTGACTTCTGGAAGACAAACTATATCTACATACTATAAAGTGATGAAATCCTTTAAATCTTTCTGACACCAAAGTCCACTTTTCCCTCCTACTAAAAGTAACAGAATTATTTTTTTAGATGCAATGCTATGTTAGAAATACATGTGATAGTATTATGAGCCCTATTCTTACTAAATTAATGCCTCCATTATTATCTTCCAGAGAAAGGTAGTTACTTAGACAAAATTATTTTAACTAGCACTGAAATAATAAAACTATTATTCTATTATAAAGAGTCAATTTTGGACAGAAATCAGCCTATATCTAAGCTCACATATAAATGATAAAATAGGAACTTGAAACTGGTTTGTCTTTGGAAAAGCAAACAGAATCCTTCTCAATAAAGAAGGGAGAGGCTGTGGATGTGGTCCAGTGATAGAGAGCTTGCCTAGCACGGATAAGACCCTGGGTTAAATTCCAAATACTAAAAGTGATGATGATGATGATGATGATGATGATGATGATGATGATATTAAAAGAGAAGGGAGACCTGTATGGTTGTACCTTTCTGTCAGTTCATGAGTCCTTAAAGAGTTGCCTGCTAATCACAGACTTACAAGCTGAATTGTATTTCAGGATCATTGAGGGACTTCTTTATTCAAAATAATTCCATGATGAATCTTTGATACAGCACGGAATTCTTTTGTGGTGCAAATAATCATCTTCAGTTTATTTTTCAGTCAATCCAAATTTTCACATATTTTGCTTAACTCACGACACAGCTGTGTTTATGGAGAAAACTGAACTCTTGTAGATGAGTAACATTATCATCATTTATTTTCTCCAGACTATGAAGGATGGGCGAAGATGACAGCTATGATCCTTCAAGCCTGCCAAGGGCTTACCAGAGTGATCTTTTATAAACATGCTATGGATATTTTCCCTAAGATACACACACTTTCAATTCCTTCAAAAAAAAACTTTCCATGAAGCCCACGCCAGGAAGGAAAGACAGATAAGACCATGCTGGCCCTGTCTATCTAGGGCTGCACTCTTCGCTGCTTCCTCCACACATCCTCTGCTCTGAGCTCCTCATTACTGCTAAGTGACCCCAAATTAGAAGCAACCACTTTCCATGAGTTCTTCAGTGGTCCCAGCTTGACTCCCGGTTCTTGTATGGGTCATTGGTCTGAAAATAGACTAGTCTGACTCCCGATGTTAGATATATTGAGCTTGATGACAGCAGAGCTATCTAGTGTGCTGAAAGTAGATTATAGTATTAGGCAATTTGATTTGATGCTGGCATAGACAAAACATTCCTCTAGGGAAGTTCTCAGTGCTGCTATTTCTGTGAATTGAATATAAAAGATATGAATTTTTTTTAAAAATCATAAAATGTTAGTTTTGGGTGGCAGAGTAAAGATTAAAGAGTAACAGTGAAGGCAGGGGAAAAAATAGGTACATCATGAGATACTAGACAGCCATTATGAAGTGATAAGGAAGATGGTTATGGTGAGCACAGGTATGTTCGCTGAAATAACACCAGAGCATCTTTAGGGGAGCACTAGAAGAAATCACACACAGATTTTGTTAAGGAGGGACAATTATATATAATAATTTTGTAATTTTCAAATATTTTAATGTCATTATATGATAATAGAGAAGAAATAATTTTAGTAGGTTTTTTAAATCTGGATTTTTTTTTTTTTTTAAGAGAAGGCGGTGGTGCGGGGGGAGAAAAGGGAAAAGGAAAGGAATCCTGAGTAGGAGTCAAGCTATTAAAAACACATTACTTCACCTCCTGAACATCCAGCCTTTGTTTATGATTGCAAATATGTTTAGGCAAGTGAAGAGCATTTCCATTGTAAATTCCTGCAAAATAACCTTATACGAAGCTTGGGGACAAAGCTAGAAAGAAGATCTTTAAAAATAGAGGATAGTCATTTGGATGATGAATCATTCTGAAGAACAGGCAGGAAGGAGCAAGGAGAATAAGGGAGAAGAACAGGCAGGGATTATGAAGTACTTACTATTTGCCAGGTCCCTTTACCGCACATATGGAACACTTGGTACCAGCTACAAAAGGTACATTCAAAGCATGTTAGTATCATTTCTGATTTTGTTACCATTCTATGAGTTAGGTACTTGTAAACTTTATAATCTGTTCTATAAATCCAGGCTACAGATACATTCACATCTCAATTATTTTCTTTTGAGACATGGCCTTGCTAAGTTGAGTTGCTGAGGATGGTTTGAACTTGCAATCCTCCTACCTCAGCCTCCTGAGCTGCTGGGATTGTAGGTGTGCACCACTACACCCAGACTTAATTTTCTTATATGACTTATTACTAAGAAGATTAATGTCTTCTTTGAAAGTTTTCCCTTCTCTTGAATTGTCCTTTGCCACAGGGGCAAGGAGGGACCGTGAGACTGGCTTTCCTAGAATGATGCAGTTTCTGTGTAGACAAGGGTATTTTTTCCTGGGATCAACTGAAGACTACGGAAACATGCCTCCCTTAGACTGCACATGTTTAAAGGTGAGAAAAAAGAGTCTATGTCATCTCAAGGAGGGGTGCCTTGGCCTCCAAACTAAGCACCCTTGCTCTGGGGAGTGTGACAGCAATTGTACAAGGGACTCAGAGGCAGCGGGCTCCCATGATGTAGAAGACACCTGCCCTGTCCTGTCCGACTTTCCTCTTCTCCTTGCTCTCTCCCTTCCAAGGTGGACCCTGAAAAGCAGGCTGGAGGAGAAATCCTAGGTGAAAAAGGAGAGGAGGGCAGTTCCCAGTTGTGGAAAGTGGGGAGTTGATCACATAAAGCACAGTGTTCATGAACTTGTTGGAGACTATGTATCCTAATAATATATTTTTTATTTTTTTGTGTTCTTTTTAGATATACATGACAGTAGAGTATATTTTGACATATTATACATACATGGAGTATACCTTCTTCTAATTAGGACCCCAGTCTTGTGGTTGTACACAATGTGGAGCTACACTGGTCGTGTATTCATGTATGAACATAGGAAAGTTATGTCTGATTCGTTCTTCTATCTTTCCTATTCCTGTCCCCACTCCCTTCCCTTCATTCCCTTTTATCTAATCCAATGAACGTCAATGAACTTCCCCTACCCTATTATATGTTAGCCTCCACATATCAGAAAATTCAGCCTTTGGTTTTCTGGGATTGGCTTATTTCACTTAGCCTGATACTTTTCAGATCCATCCATTTTCTGGCAAAAGTTATAAAGTCATTTTTTATGGCCAAGTAATATTCTATGGTGTGATGTGCCACATTTTCTTTCTTTCTTTCTTTCTTTCTTTCTTTCTTTCTTTCTTTCTTTCTTTCTTTCTTTCAAGAGAGAGAGAGAGAGAGAGAGAGAGAATTGTTTAATATTTATTTTTTAGTTTTCGGTGGACACAACATCTTTATTTTATTTTTATGTGGTGCTGAGGATCGAACCCAGTGCCCTGCGCATGCCAGGCAAGAGCACTACCTCTTGAGCCACATCCCCAGCCCAGCCACATTTTCTTTGTCCATTCATCTGTTGAAGGGCACTGGGTTGGTTCCATAGCTTAGCTATTGTGAATAGAGCTGCTATAAACATTGATGTGGTTGTGTAACTATAGTATACTGATTTTAACTACTTTGGATATATAGCTAGGAGTGGGATAATTGGGTCAAATGGTAGTTCCATTCCTAGTTTTTAGAGGAATCTCTATACTGCTTTCCATTGTGGTTATATTAAATTGCTGCCTTAACAACAATGTATGAGTGTACTTTTCCCCCAACATTCTTACCAACATTTATGTTACTTGTATTCTTGATAATTTCATTCTGACTGGAGTGAGATGAAATCTCAGTGTAGTTTTAATTTGCATTCTTCTAATTACTAGAGATATTGAATATTTTTTTCATATATTTGGTGACCATTTTATTTGTTCTTCTGTGAAGTTCCTGTTCAGTTTCTTTGCCCATTTACTGATTGGGTTATTTGTTTTATTGGTGTTAAATTTTTGAGTTCTTTATATGTCCTGGAGATTAATACTGTTTGAGATGCAGGGGACAAAGATTTTCTCCCATTCCATAGGATCTCTCTTCACTCACTTGAATGTTTCCTTTCCTGTGAAGAAGCTTTTTAGTTTGATACCATCCCATTTATTGATTCTTGATTTTATTTCTTGTGCTTTAGGAGTGTTATTGAGGAAGTCAGTTCCTGAGCCCACATAATGGAAAGTTGGGCCTACATATTCTTCTAATAGGTGCAGGGTTTCTGGTCTAAGGCCTAGGTCTTTGATCCACTTTGAGTTGAGTTTTGTGCAGGGTGGGTTCTGGAGGTCCTAATAATCTTAATGGGGTTTGTTCAGAGAGAAAGAGACATTATCTTGGGAAATATTTCTGTACTAAGTCAAATTTTTCACTAAATATATTTAAAGAATAATGAGAGATGATAATAAAGGGACGTTTTGATGTATTTGTTCTATTTATACAAACTATATATATATATATATATATATATTTAGGAATATATGAATACATGATATAGTATATATACATGATCTATGTTCACATAAACATAAGTATATATGCAAGTATATATGTTTTTATATGTTATATACACGATTGAACTTAATGAGTGCCAGGATTATACTAGTTTCTTAAAATACATTTTTTAATTTACTTATAATCATCCAGTGAGATAGGCACCATGCTATCTCTAATTTACAGTTTAGCAAGCTGAATCACAGAGAAGTAAAACCATTTACCTGGAATCCATAGCTCCTAAGTCTTATTTGAAAAGTAACCAGTCTGCATTCAGAGCTGGTTTCCATAACCTCTACATTCTTACCAACTTGAATTAATCCCGTTCTTGAGTAGTTGGCCTCCCTTTTGGAAACTCGATCAGCACCACTGCCTATACCACTAAGACATTCTACCCATAAAAAGCAGAGTAGACAGAATGAGAGTGCCCACAGAATTGCCACCAGGCAGTTTTATGAGACCATTACCCCAGTTAGGCACTTGGGCCCCACTGTCCCTCCACAGAAAAACCCTTACATCCAAATGGAAGGAGAGTCTTCTGCTCAATTTCTATTTATAGAACAAGCAACATTCTGCAGAGCACTTTATGGGCTTCCTGGAACACTGGCAGAAACTGAGCTAAGTGGATTATGCTCTACCTAGACTCATATAGCCAGTTTGAATATTTATATTACTATATAAAATACATTTAAAATAATTTTTAGTGAATATTAATTGTTCAAAATAATGAGTTTCTCTGTGACATATTCATAGGTGAAAATAATGTACTTTGATCATATTGATGCTCTTTATGACCCTCTTTTACTACCTGTCCTCCTCCCCATACCCTCCCCAAACAGTCCCCTTTCTACTTTCATGTCACCTTTATCCCCTTAGATTCTATATACTAGAGGAAACATGATACTTATCTTTTTGAGTTTGCCTTATTTTTATTGACATGATGATCTCCTCTTCCATCCATTTTTCTGCAAAATAACATGATTTCATTCTTCTTTATGGCTACATATTGTTCCGGTGTGTGTGTGTGTGTGTGTGTGTGTGTGTGTGTGTGTGTATTTCTTTTTACATTTCTCAGTTTATGGACATCTAGGCTGATTCTATAATTTGACTATTCACAATAAACATGGATATGCAAATATCTCTGTAACATGCTTACTTTGATCCCTTCAGCTACATAGTCAGGAGTGGTATAGCTGAGTCCTGTGGTAGTTCTATTTTCAGATTTTGGAGAAGATTTCCCTACTGACTGTATTTAATGCATATTACCCCCCCCAAAAAAAATGTGTACATTTTTGTCCACATCCTCACCATAATTAATTTTTGGTTTTCTTGGAAAAGGCTATTCCAACAGGGGTGAGAGGGCTATCAATGTAATTTTGATACACCTTTCCCTAATGTCTATACATGTTGAGCATTTTCTCAAATATTTATTGGCCATTTGTATGTCTTCTTTTGAGAAGGGTCTGAACAGCTCATTTGCCCATTTATTGATTGGATTACTTGTTCTTTGGTATTACTTTTTTTTCTTTAGTTATTTACGTAGTCTGGATATTAATCCTGTCAGATGAATAGCTGACAAAGATTTTTTTTTCATATTCCGTAGACACCACTTTTTTGTAGTTGTTGTTTTCCCCACTCTCTTTTGCAGAAGCTTTTTAACTTGATGAGATCCTATTTATCAGTTCTCACTATTGTTTCCTGAGCTATTGGAGACCTATTCAGGAAATTGTTGCCTACACCAATACCTTGAAGCATTTCTCCTTTGTTTTCTACTAGTGTTTTCAGTTTCTAGTCTTACATTAAGGTCCTTGATTCATTTCAAGTTGATTTTTGTACATGGTGAGAGACAGAGGTCTATCTTCATTTTTTTTTTTTTTTTACGTGGGGATATTCAGTTTTCCCAGCACTGTTTATGAAGAGATTGTCTCTTCTCCGTTGTCTGTTTTTGGCTCCTTCATCATGAATCAGATGGCTACAGATGTTTTGGTTTATTCCTGGTTCCTCTCTTGTACTGCATTGGTCTACATATCTATTTTGGGGCCAATACTATCATGATTTTGTTTCAATTGCTCTGTATATATTTTTAGATTGGGTATTATGATTCATCTAGCACTGTTCTTTTTTGTTCTCAGTATTGCTTTGGCTATTTGAGATCTTTTGTTCCTCCATATGAATTTTTTTTTTGTCTAGTTCTCTAAAGAATGCCATTGGTATTTGGATGGGGATTGCATTGAATCTCTAGATTGCTTTTGGTAGTGTGCTCCTTTTAATAATATTAATTCCCCAATTCATAAACATGGAAGGTCTTTCTATCTTCTAGTGTCTTTGTCGATTTCTTTCTTCAGTAGTTTATAATTTTCATGGTAGAGGCTTTTTACCTCCTTGATTAGGTTTATTTGTAGATATCTTAATTTTTCTTTGAGGCTATTGTGAATGGGATTGTTTTTCTGATTTCTTCCTTAGCAATCTAATGATTGATGTATAAGAAAGTTGCCAGTTTCTGTATGTTGGGTTTTTATACTGCTACTTTGTTGAATTTGTTTATCAGTTCTAAAAAACTGTAGGTGGGCTCTGTTGGGTTTTCTAGATATAAAATCGCATTATACATATATACAAGGATCATTTGACTTCCTCCTTTCCTATTTCTATTCTTTTAATTTCTTTCTGGTTGCTCTGACTAAAGTTTCTAGTATTATATTGAATAAGAGTGATGAGTAGAGACCCTTGCTTATTCTCAATTTTAGCCGAAGTGCTTCTAGAGTTTTCCCATTCAGTGTGCTATTGGCTATGGGTGTGTCCTGAATAGCATTTATTATGTGAAGCTATGGTCCTTCTGTGCCTAGTTTGTTCAGGGTTTTTATCATGAAGGGTTGTCAAATTTTATTGAAGTTGGGTTTTTTTTTTTTTTTTGCATCTACTGATTTTTATTCCTTACTCTATTTACATATTGATTTGCCATGTTAAGCCAACTTGTGTGACTGGAAAGAAACCAGGTTGATCACTGTAGGTGATCTTTTTAATGTGAGATTGTACTTGATTTATAAGTATCTCATGGATTTGTGTATCTATGCTCATCAAGGATATTGTTTTATACTACTGTTTGTCCTTATTAGTTTGGGTGGCAGGGTAATATTGGCTTTGTAGAATGACTTTGAAAGAATTCCTTCCCTTTCTACTTTTTGTAATATTTCAAGGAGCATTCGTTCTTTAAAATTCTTGTGACGTTCTGCTGTGTACCCATCCAGTCTTGGACTTTTCTTTACTAAGAGACCTTTCACTACTGCTTCAGTGTCATTTCTTGTTACTAACCTATTTGGGCTGCTTATAACCTCTCAGTTCAGTTGTAGTAGGTCAAATGTGTCTAGAAATTTGTCCATTTCTTTTATATTTTCCATTTTTTTGGCATGTAATTTTTCAGAATATTCCTCAATGATCCTCTGGATTTCAGTGATATCTGCTTTGATATCCCCTTTTTCATTTCTAATTTTATTTGCTTTCTTTTTTTTTTTTTTTTGGTTACTTTGGCTAAAAGTTCGTCATTTTTTGTTGTTGTCGTCATCTTTTCAAATAACTGATGTTCTTTCATTGATTTGTTTTGCTCTTTTCATTTACTTTTCTGATATTTATTATTTCTTTCCTTCTACTGATTTGGGGTTTGGTATGTTCTTGTTTTCCTAAAGCCTTGAGGTGTATCTTTAAGCTATTTATTTGAGATCTGGTTTTCTAATGTAGACATTTATATCTACAGACTTCCCTCTTGTAGCTGTACTTGCTGTGTCCCATAGTTTTTGTGAGGTGGTGTTTTCATTTTCATTTGATTCAAGGGATTTTTAAATTTTCCTCCTGGCTTCATCAGTGGCCCACTACTTGGTCAAAAGTTCAGTCTCCATGTTTTTTGTAGACTTTCTGTTGGTCTCTTGCTGTTGATGTCTAGTTTCACTTCATTATGGTCATCTGATCAAATGTAAGGGATTATTTTCATTTTTAAACTTTTTGCATTTGTTAATATTTACTTATATGTGTTTTCTTTTTTTTTGCATTTGTTAATATTTGCTTACATTTGTCTTATGGCCCACAATGTGATCTGTTTTAGAGAAACTCTCATGTGCAGCATGCTTCATGGCATGTGGGCTAAGGAGGTGCTCAGTTGCTCCAAAGACCCCCCATCTTTGTAGCTGGGAGTGTGACAAATGTCCAAGCTGAATCATATCCCCAGATGCAGGGGAGACGGGGCCACGGGAATAGGCCACAGAGTTCTGCACTGAAGTGGGGCAGCTGAGCAAGTCTCCATCTCAGTGCTGTCATACCTGGATCCCTCAATAAGCCACACATGATGAGTTTTGTTTCTTGCCACAGAAAACATTGCCACCCACCACTGTGCCCTCCACAGTCTGAGCTTCCTGCTGCTCACACTTCTCAAGGGCTCTGTGACTGGCCCTCCCTCTCTCTCCAATCATCACCTCTGACACTCTCTCACCCAGTTCCTGAGGCAGGCTGTCCCCAGGGACCCTGAATTATGATTGTTCCATGACTTCGGATCCCGAGAGTAGCTCAGTCCCTAACAATTGCCCCCTTGAAAGATGTCTCTGTGAGACATGGCACTTGGAGATATGGTAGGCAATGCAGTGGATTCTTCTCCAAAGCTGTCCTTCCACACAGGAGGAGTCACCTTCAGCCCAGATCCCTGAATTGGGCTGAAAGCTTGCTGTGCCCTGGGTTTCTCCTGAGGCAAGATTCTTTTTTTCTTTTCTTTTCTTTTCTTTTCTTTCTTTCTTTCTTTTCTTTTCTTTCTTTCTTTCTTTCTTTCTTTCTTTCTTTCTTTCTTTCTTTCTTTCTTTCTCTTTTTTTTTAGAGAGAGAGAGAGAGATTTTTTTCTTAAATGGGTGCTGAGGATCGAACCCAGCGCCCTGCACATGCCAGGCGAGCACGGGCTCCCCTTCCCTGGGAGGTAGGGTAGGAGTTACAGACTGCCTTGTACTGAGTTGTTTTTCCTGCTTCTTCATGCCTTTCAGCTTTTCCATCACCTCTTTCTTGGTTCCCAGAGCCTATTCTCTCTTCTTCTTCTCAGAATACAGGTTCTGGCAGAACCATTCAAAGGAAAATTCTATTCTGCAGTCTTAGCTGGAAATCCTCAGAAATACTGAGGCCATTCTGAGACGTGGAGTTTGTAAGTTGACTTTGAAGTAAATGATTTCATGTGCTGTATATAATGTGCTTGCTCATACATAAACCCAAGTGCTTCTCTTTAGAATTTTAGGGTAGTTATCTCTTATTTTCCTCAGGCTTCTACCAAAATTCTTTATCAGTAGGCAAAGTCTCATTTCATCTCCTACTGTGTTTTTTCTTATTCATATTCCTGCCTGGGCTGTGAAGTCCATGAGAGCAAAGATTTAGTTCTGTTCCCTTCTGCAAGATGAGGGTCTAAAATAGCACCTAGCACAGGGTAGGGGCTCAGGAAATCTTTTTGAATAAATACATAAATAAAGGAACTAGAATAAAGGCTATTGTGCTTTTATGTGTTCATTTGGCTAGGCTGTGGCACACAGATATTTGACCAGGCTAGATGTCATTGTGAAGGTATTTTTAAGATGTAATAAACTTCTAAGTCTTTAGACAGAATTAAGCAAATCACCCTCTCCAATGTGGGTGGCCTTTGACCAATCAGTTGAAGACCTTAAAACTTACTCCAAGAAAGAAGGAATTCTGCCTCCCGACTGTGTTTGGACTCGAGATGGCAATGACTGTTCCTTGGGTCTTTAGGGTTTTCTTTCTGCTATGCAAATTTTGGACTTGCCAGCCTCCAAAATCACATGAATGAATTCCTTAAAATGAGTGAGTCAGTGTCTCTTTCTCTCTCCCTCCCTCCCCCCATGAACACATTATTTGTTCTGTTTCTCTAATTAATACATGTGCCTTTTATTCTTACTCATGTCCAGGCCTTGTCACAATATTTAATGTTCTACCTAATTACATGCAACATGATGGCTTCTGGCTTGTCAAGAGATGTGGTTCTGCATTACCAGTCCTGCTGGAGATGTGCACATGGAATAAGAATCTAAGTTCTCTGAACATCATGTTCTTGATTTCTTGCTCAAAGGCTTGGGTAAGGAAAAGCTTCCGGGTTTGTGACAGGAAGGGTTAAAAGGCATTCTTACCTCTGTGAGCTTCCAGCAGCCAAACCACCAACTTGGAGTTCTGGATGACAGGCCAGTCTGTTCCAAGTGAACAGTACTTTGGCTGCATTGTAGTGTTCTCAAGCCAATCTTTCAATCATTTCATTTTTGAATCCAGTTTGTATCCAGGCTGTACCTGGCTATTACACCTTCTAATTTCCATATCAGCAGCCAATTATGCAGATTGCTCCACTACAGCCAAAAGGTTTAAATCAATTTATAGCATTAGAGGTAGTTGGAGCCAAATCTAATCACAATCAGGACTTGTTGGTGAAATTTCAACATTTTAAGAGTTGTTAAAAAAAAAAAAAAAGCACAGAACCCCACTGACAGAAAGAAAGCCATGACTAAAGAGAGAGCAGAGAGTGTGTTGATGGTGCTTTTTTTTTTTTAAAAAAAAAAAGCAAAGCCAAATTGTCTAAGAAATGTTTCTAAATTTAGTGCTTAAAATAGAACATAATCCATCAACTCAGGTGAGGGATTGTAAACACTGCCAGCATCTTGTCATTTCAAACTGAGATCCGGAAGATTAAGAAGACAACGTATGTGTGTATGTGCATGGTGTGTGTGTGTGTGTGTGTGTGTGTGTGTGTGTAGCAGCTTCATGAATATTAAAAATATTGAGATAAATGACCATAAAATGTTATTTTGATGTCAGATTTGATGGATTTGGGGCTGGTAACAGATGTGCTGTACATGGCTGGGTATGGGTTTGTAGGGATGGAGAAGTGGCTGGTGACTGTAAAAACAATGAGAGGGAAGGGAAGATGGAGAGTAGGGGATGAGAATGCAAAACATTATCAATGAGAGTCTGGCAGAGGAGCTGGGGCTGTAGCTCAATGGCAGAGGTCTTGCCTAGCCTAGGATATGTGAGGCACTGGGTTCGATCCTTAGCACCATGGGAAAAAAAAAATAAAGGCATTCTGTCCATCTATAACTACAAAAAAAATTTAAAAAATAAAATCCTGGCAAGGTGATGGAAATGACCCTGATTTTGTTTATCTCCACATGTTGGGAATCTGATTGGGCTATACTATGCATTTTAACATAATCATTAGAAGTTTGTATGTGATATTCTAATTCAGCTGTGTAATCAACATATTCCCCAAATAAGCAATGTGGAGCTTCCCCTCTAAATTCACCCACTGTGCCTAAATGTGCCAGTTATAACTGTATTGAGAGTTCCAGGCTTATCCTGACTAGAAAATTAGCCTGTGTGTATTTAGGTTAATATATTTTTTTTGTGATGTTTCTTCCAGATTATGTATTGTAAGCAGCATGCTCTTCTCTCACTGACAAAGCACTGATAGGCCTCCTTCTTCCCACACAAGTTCATTGCACGCACAAGTTTCTGTAGTTTCACTTTGTTTTGTGAGTTTCCCTTACAGACTACTCCAGCATAAAGGTTGATGCTTATTTCTTATCATAGAGATGAACACCCACATTTTTTTAGCTTCCCACTGTCATGCATGATACTAAACAAACATCTTTGAGAATACTATTCCAATGGAACTATCACATGATCCAACAATCCCACTCCTGGGTATAAATCTGAAGGAAATGAAATCAGTATGTAGAAGAAAGCAGCACTGTCATACTTATTGTGGCAATATTCACAATAGGCAAGATATGGAATCAACCTAAATGTCCATCAGTGGATAAATTAATAAATAAAATGGAGTATATATGTACATTTATGTTTAACTAGATTAAATCACTTAAATCTGTACCATAATTATTTCCAAATATTGACTTGAAACTTGGGCATGTTATAAGAAGGAGAAGGATAGAAGTAAGGAAGAGGAGAAGGATAAAGGAAGAAAGAAGGAAGCAAGCAAACATTTTTACTTAGTCCTATTATGGTTGTGGAGAAGTGACAATGTCATGCAGAATTAATAATTATTAGTAGTAAATTTTTAAATTATATTAATAGGATCATTCCTCACTCATTAAGATTAGTTTCCAAGGACTGAGAATGTAGCATGGACAAGGCCATGGGTTCAATTTCTAGTCTTAAAAAAAAAAAGTTTGCTCTTTAATACTATGAGGACTTTTAACATATCAAAGGCTTTTATCTGAGGCAACAGGAATAGACATCCCTATAGAATATAGAAGAGAAGCATTCTACTATAATTTTGAGGACTTGCTTAGGAGCCCATGGAGCCAAACCTGGGATTCCCAGAAATAATTCTGTGTATGTGAGTGTGTGTGTGTGTGTGTGTGTGTGTGTGTGTGTGTGGCATGCATGTGCGCGCACACGCGTGCATGTGCTGATCATGGACATGAAGTCATGTAAGAGTGGCTAAGGCTAAAGGTAGAAGTAGTTAAAGTTGTACAGTAAGGAAGAGAGCAACATTTAGCAAAAATAAAGATAATATTCCTAAATGTCAGCAGAGCCTCACAGAGCTAATACATGTCGACTATAAGCATAACGAAAGGGTGACTAGAAGATGTAATTTCAGGACCAGGAATGCTCTTTTCTTGACTCACCACCCACTAGTGGTTACTTCCTGCTTCTTGATTCTCATTTGATCACTCCTTCCTCTCTAAACCCTCCTTTTCTTTGATTTTCAGGATACCACATATTCCAGGTCTTCCATTTGTCCTCAGATTCTTCTGCTGGTTCCTTCCCATTGTCCAACCTCAAAATTCAGTCTATGCACCTCAACCCTTCTTTGTTTACACTCTCTTCATCAGTGATTTTGACTCACCTCAGGTTTTAAAATATCACAATGAAAGTTCTCAAATTTATATCCCCAGCCTGTTCAGTCCCTGAACTTTACATTTGCATGTCCAATTGCATACTCAGTATCTTCTCTTGGTTACCTAAGGCACATATGAAAACTGGCAACTTCAAAACTAAGCTGCTGCCTCCTCCTGCATCAGGCCACTGTCCCCAAACCCCAGGTCTTTTGCTCACATCAAAGTCATTCAAATAATCCTTGACTCTTCTCTTTTCTTTTATCTCAGAAAAAAATCTCCTGGCAAATCATTTTAAGTTATGCATTCAAAATATATTCTGCAATCTTTCATTGCTTAATACCTAAATTTTTATACTAGTTTCCTAATTGAACTCTATTTTTCGCCTTTTGCATCCCCAGGGAACAACCTCAAAGAGAGTCACCTTTTAAACTTAAGGCACAGTCTCTCTTCTGCTCAAAATGCTCACATGGTTCTCTCTGGACCACTGCAGTGTGTGTCCATCTGGTAGCATTATTTCCTTGATCTCATTTCCTTCTGCTCTTCAGCTACACTGACCTTTCTGCCTTCTTCAGCCCCCTAGGTACACTCATCCCGTAAGGTATTTGCATTTGCTGATTCCTCTATCTTGATGCCTTTCCTGGCGTGGGCTCTACCCACCTCTGTCTTTTGGGATTTTTTTTTTTTATGTGCCAACTGCTCCGTTATGTCTTCCACCACAGTCACTTTGCAGTCACTTTTCACACCAAGATCCCACTCCTTCATCTTCATTATTTCCCATAGCATTTATGACCATATTACTTTTTGTTTATTTTCTGTCTTCTCTCATTGGAAAGTGATATCCATGAAGTCAGAAGTGTTTGCCTTTTTGTTTAGTATTATTTCTATTGCCTTTAGAACAACGTCTGGCACAGTTTAAGTTTACGACACCTCCTCGATGTTTGAATGAATGAACAAATGAACTTCTTTGGTACTGTACCAATTACAAATGAGGCAGATCATATCTGCTCTCTGTTGCAGAACAGTTCAATGTTTGTCAAGGCTGAATTCATGCTAAAATATCACTCTTTGGAAGGAGTTTCCTTTCCCTGTATTGGGACTAGCCTGTGGCGAGACAAGGAGGGAAGGCTGGACTTAATGGCTATTGCACTCACAAAACAGGGGCCAGACCAAGGTAAGAAAGTAACAGGCAGAGGATGCAAGCACTAAAGAAAACCCTTACCTGCTCTTCCCACTCTATTTAGACAATGTGTTCCAGAGGCTACTGTGACCATCTACCAGCTATTTCCAGCAGTTTTATTTCAACTTAGTGGCCAAATGTAATCTGAATAAACGAAATAAAGCAGGTTATTCAGTTTCTAATTGCTACTTGCACAACTTTTTCCTAATTGCATTTTCCATAGACAATTTGTGCCAAAATGAACATTCCCCTAATAATGCTGGCAAGACAGTTTGTCAAACACTGACACCTAGTGAATGTTACTATACAGACCTTGTTCTGGGCCCTATTTCAGGTCCAAAAAAAATTCCACAGACATTCAATTTAGGAGGCCGTCAAATCTCATTCACCTACTTTTAGTATTAGACTTGGAAGAGTTTGACTCCAAAGTGGCGCTCCCTCTCATTACTAGACCCCGGTGCATGAGTGAGAGTATGCCCTTGGAATGCTGGTGAAAATTTTAATCTAAGAAAAACAGCCGGGAGAGAAGCACTCCTGCAAAATTACCCAGAGAGTCTCTCAAGTCAAATATAAATTTTTAATATTTGTTAACTGCCATGGTGCGTGATCAGCACTGAGCCCTGCTCCTTTAATGACACAGAGAAAGCACTCAGTCTTAAGCCGGCAGGAGTCTGGGGAGAGTTGCTGGGCTGGCTTTAAGATAAGAGCATTTCAGAGTCTGTGAACTGGCACTCTGGAGATCCACCATGCCAACAATGTACTTTAATGGGGGAATTACAGACCCACAGAGAGACAGGGACTTTTGTGAGATGTGATGGAATCTAAATGGAACTTGGAATCACACAAAAGTGGGAAAAGATGAGAGTTCCTCCAGAGAATGACATTTCGTTTATTTACCAATCTTCTATGCAATTTAGTTTACCATGCCATAAAAGAAGAAAAAAATGGCCCATGGATCTGGGAAGAAGTGAGACATACATGGAAAGAGCCTTTTTCCTTTCTTCATCCTTGGGATCATGCAGCAGAAACCTAGGCCAGGATAAAAAAAAAAAAAAAAAAAAAAAAAAAAAAAAAGTCTATCTTTGAGCTCACGGTTTCATTCCTCTATATGGTGCAGCCTTGGTTGCAGATTATGGACAAAGTATGGGGGAGAAAGTTTGTGCACCCTTCTACAGCCTGGTGAATTTGACTTAGAAAGTCATCAGTAACACAACCCAGCAAGTGGCAGATCATCCAAGGGTCTCAGCCTTGTGCCTTGGTTGCTTGATGGGAGTGACACCTGCCTTGCTCTGAGGTTAGAAGGAAGCACTTATCATTCTGATTAAGAAGAGATGGGCTCTGAACCACATTGCGCAGGTTCACAAATCCACTCCACTTCTCACTAGCTCTATGGCCTCAGCCAAGTTATTTAAACTGTCTCTGCCTTGGTTCCCCTGAAAAATTGGGAAGGCAGCAGTATTTTTCCTATATAGCAATGTTTCAGTCACTGAAGGGCTACATAAATTATAAAAGTGTGTAGTAAGCTACAGCTTCCAGGTTTGCATATACACACTATTATATTCACACTGTGATAATGTTGCCTAACAACACATTTCTTAGAATGTGTCCCTTTTGTTATGGGACACATTTATGTATAGCATAACAATTCTGTATAGCATAGCATTTCTGTATAGCTTAGTTAATAATATATTATAAAGAAAGTCAATGTGTCGATAATGCAGAGAGGTTCTCCGGAGGAGACAAGCACGATCAAATGCTGACATGTTTGTTTATGTGCTTTATTAAGGTCTGGCAGAATTTAGATTGTGCCAAATTCTTTGCAAAGTCTAGAAGTTCCATCATGTTCCTGGATTCATGGTAGCAACTTTATATGAAGTTCTGAGGGAGATGAACACATGGATCCTGTTCTTCCTTCCCCTGCTCTCCTTCTCTGTACTCCTTTTTCTTTCTCTTTCCTTTTCCTTCCCCTCCCCACCCATGAGCCCTTTCCCTTTATGATAGAAAGCTGGATTTTTTCTTTCTTGGAAAAATCCCTCCTTACATCACTTTGTCCTACCTGTCCATTGCTTTGTGTTCTCTCAGCATTACAGAGACTAGCACAAGGTGTGCATACATGTGTTGGGTGAGGGGATGGGGAATAAGTGGGTGTGTCCTGTCATTTCTCCAGTGACATCAAATCAGAAATGCTTGACAAAGCAAGGTTCTTCCCATTTATTCGAAATTTGTCCCAAGTGGCAAAAAAAAAAAAAAAAAAAGATCTACAGTGGCTACCAGTGCTTGTTCACAGTTACTCAAACAACTAACCATAAAATTGGAAACTTGATCTCTGTTTAAGTGAGGTGAGATCTGGAGAGGCTGGAGAGACAAAAGCACAAAGCAAAAAACCCTTTGTTTGTGTTATGGTTTGGATGTGAGGTGTCCCCAAAAGCTCTCTTGTGAGAGATCCAAGAAGGTTTGGAGGAGAAACAATTGGGTTACAGCCTTAAGCTAATCAGCAAATTAATCCCTGATGGGAATAACAGTGGTAACTGGAGACAGGTGGGGTGGCTGAAGGAAGTGGTTCATTGGGGATGTGGCTATGGGGTATATATTTTGAATCTGGAGATTGAAGATCCCTCTCCCTCCCCCTCCCCCTCTCCCTCTCCCTCTCCCTCTCCCTCTCCCCTCTCCTCTCTCCCCTCTCCCCTCTCCCCCTCCCCTCTCCCCTCCCCTCCCCTCTCCCCCCTCCCCCTCTCCCCCCTCCCCCTCTCCCCTCTCCCCCTCTCCCCCTCCCTCTCTCTCTCTCTCTCTCTCTCTCTTTCTCTCTCCCTCCCTCCATCTCCCTCCTTCCTGGTCGTCATGTGAGCTGCTTCCCTCTGCCACTCTTCCGCCATGATGTCCTGCTTCACTTCGAGCCTCTGAGGAATGGAGCCTGCTGTCTAAGAATGGAGACCTCTGAATCTGTGAGCTCTCAAATAAACTTTTCCTCCTTTATAATTGTTCTGGTTGGGCCTTTTTTGCAACAGCAAAAAACCTGACTAAGACACGTTGCCGACATGATGCTCTTATGCTTTTTGTTACCGGCCCATGGCTTACTGTGGACAGATTCCTTAGCATGTTCCAAATAGCACTGTGGGAAACATCAGTGACTTTCAGTCCAAGAAGCCAAAATCCTTGTTGTATTAACTGGCTCCTGGAGCTCTTCTGGGAGGTACCTTGAGATTGTCTCCTAAACCAGTTTCCTAGAAGGCTTCCCGACCCACCGGGGATTGAACCCAGGCAGGCTTAACCACTGAGCCACATCACCAGCTTTTTTTGTTCTTTTGAGACAGGGTCTTACTGAGTTGCTTAGAGCCTCTCCAAGTTCTGAGGCTAGCTTTGAATATGTGATCCTCCTACCTCAGCCTCCATAGCTCCTGGGATTACAGGCATGCGCCCACCATGCCCAGCTCAGGACACTTTCTTTATCATCTTTTGTTATTATTAGGAAATAGATCAGCTACATCAAAAAGTTGGAAAGGTAATATCATGAACCCAACACCTGTCAAAATATAACAAATGCAACTTCATTTTGCCTCCCTATTAACTAATTAGGCTCTACATTCTTCTTTACTTGTTAGGTGCATTTAAAAAATCTTCAGTAATGTTTTAAGCCTATTTCATGTATTGGGTTTTTTCCTACTATCACATTTCATACTTTCTATAACTTTTAATTTTTCCATACTTACTATCTTTTCCCTTTCAAATCTTATTTGGATTGATCAAGATTCTCTTCACTATGCTTTGTTGGATTAGAAGCTATATATTCTATTTTTCTTTGTTATAGTCATTCTTACATTTTTACTTATGGAATACTAAGAAAGTCAAAAGTTAATCAACAACTTTACTCTTTCTGAGCAATAACGTAGACTATTTGAATTTTGAAGATTGTTGTCATTAAGTCAGTTCCTGAACCAATTTATTCACTATTCTGAGTTCACACAGTCATCACTTGAATACATTTGGCAACAAATCTACCATTTTCTTTGGTCATGATGATGACTTTTCCTTCAGGTCTTCTTCCTTTCTGAGAGAACTGAGATTTTCTCTGGTGCAAGTCTTTAGGTGAAAAGTTTCCTCAGTATTAATCCTTTAAATGTGTATTAAAGTTTTGTTCCTGGGTGCAGCGGTGCACGCCTGTAATCCTAGCAGCTCAGGAGGCTGAGGTAGCAGGCAGGATGGATCACAAGTTCACAGCCAGCCTCAACAACTTAGCAAGACCTTGTATCTAAATGAAAGCCAAAAAGGGGCTGGGGATAATGTGGCTCAGAGGTTAAGTGCTCCTGGGTTCAATTCCTGGTACCCCCTCCCCCCAAAAAAATTGTGTCCTTGTTCTTGTAAGATCTTTTTTTCTCTTTTACTATAAAATTTAACTAGCTTTCTTCAGCACTTTAATACTATTATATTACTTCTGCTTCAAAAGATTTTGTTTTTCTAATTGGTATGCTAGACAATTTGTCTATTTTCTTTGGCTGCTATTAAGTTTGTCATATCTATAGAATATTCTGTGTTCAGGTGTAAATTTGGTCCTATTTTTTTTCTTCCTTGTGATTTAGTGTATTTTAGAAACTCAACTCAATGAGAATATTACTCTGGAATATTCTCAATGATTATCTTTCAATATTGCCTTTCATTTATCATATCTGTTTCATAAAACGAAAATAATAGGCATATTGGCCATTTTTATTCTTTCCTACATGTTTCTTAATTACTTTTTAATGTTTTCCACCTCCTATTTTATATATGCTGCATTTTGAACAATGACTTTAGAATTATCCTTGTATTCATTAGTTTTCTTCTCAGTTGTGTCTGATATTGTATTTTAATGATTTCTTTGTTTTATTTCAGTGACATTTTTTTTTTTCATGTGATAGAAATTCTATTTAAAATTCCTTGTCAAATCCGGCCAAGTATACTTTACAAATATCATATTCTTTATTTTATCTCTTTAAACAGCATAACATTTCATGTTTTTATTTACTGATGATTCTATTTTACTGATGATTTTACTTTAGATTGTAAAGGTGCTGTTAAATTTAACAACTTGATCATGACAACTTATATTCTCCTGTGTTTTGTAATTTGGGTCTTTTATGGTGGAAAGGAGGGAAAGCTTTGTTTAAGGAAGACTGTGGGGACTGGACTGAGGGTGTGTCTTGGAAGAAATTTTATACTTTCTTCTGCCATGAGCAATTAGTAGACTGGATGACTCCATTACTTTCACACTGATATACTGGCTGTTATATTCCCAGACCATACAAGAGTGTACATTTGATTTAAAATCTGCTGAAGAACATGCCTCTGGTTTTAAACGCTTAAAGGAGATTGCTTCTTCAGAGTCCAGGCCAAAAGGGACAAGCTTCTCTGCTCTTCTCCACAAACTGGCAGTTGATTTTTCTTTATAGATCTTGCTCTTGTCAAGGCTGTGGCTCTTTGTCAGTTCTGGTCCTCTGCAGACAATGTAGTCAATTTTGCATCTTGCAGTGTCCCAACAGTTTTCTCTTATGCCCGGGGTTAAGAACAGTCAAAACCTAAGCCCCCTTCTATAGCCTACCACTGTGGTTTTCTCTTTCTTTGTATTTTTTTTTTTTTCATAGGGAGTTTTCTAATTTTCCTGAGTGCTTAGATATGGATTTAAAAGTATGTTTGTTACATTTTTTCCATTAGGATGAATATTATTTTTAAAAAACAGAAATAAATGCTGGGAAAACTTGTGGAAAAATTGAAATCTGTGCATTGCTCATAGGACTGTAACATGGTGAAACCGCTACAGGAAAGAGTACAGCAATTCCTCAAAATATGAAACATAGAATTACCATACGATCTGTCAGTTTCACTTCTGGGTACACAAGAAAAATGATGCAGGCACTTGAATAGATATTTGTACATCAGTGTTCATAGTAACATTATTCACAATAGCCAAGAGATGGAAGGAATTTCAGTGTTCTTCGATGGATGAGTAAATAAAAAAAAAAAAAAAAAAAAACATACGGTTACAATGAGGAATATTATTCAACCTGAAAAAGGAAGAAAATTCTGACATCTGCTACAATATGGATAAAACTTGAAGAAATTGTGTTAAATGAAACAAGCATTTACAACATTACAGATATTGAATGCTTTCACTCATTTGACTACCTAAAGTTATTAAATTCATAAGGATAGAAAGAAGAATTGTGGTTGTAAGGGGCTAAGGGGAGGGGAACTAAGAAAGCAATTTTGTAATGGGTGTACAGTTTGCTTTTTTTAAGATTAAAATGTCTGGAGCTGGGTAGTGGTGATGGTTTAATGACAATGTGAATGTATTCAGTGCCAAATTTGATATACTATTTTATACTGAACTGCACACTTAAAAATAGTTAAAATTGAGAATTGTGCTGCAATAAACATTGATGTGGCCGTGTCCCTGTAGTAAGCTGTTTTTAAGTCCTTTGGGTATAGACCAAGGAGTGGGATAGCTGGGCACAATTCACAATAGCTAAACTGTGGAACCAACCTAGATGCCCTTCAGTAGCTAATTGGATAAAGAAAATGTGGTATATATACATAATGGAATATTACTCAGTATTAAAATAGAATAAAATCATGACATTTGCAGGTAAATGGATGGAGTTAGAGAAGATACTGCTAAGTGAAGTTAGCCAATCCTATAAAACCAAATGCTGAATGTTTTCTCCACATAAGGAAGCTGATTCATAGTGGGGTTGGGAGGGGGAGCCATGTGGCCCCTGACTCATAATTTCTCTTTTTTTCTGTTCTCTCTTGGAGGATCAGACAAACTCTAGATAGGGCAGAGGGGTTGGAGGGGAAAGGAGGGGCATGGGGGTAAAAAAAGATGGTGGAATGAGATGGACATCATTATCCTAAGTACATGTTAAGGACATGAATGGTGTGAATATACTTTGTATACAATCAGAAGTATGAAAAATTGTGCTCTATATGTGTAATATGAATTGTAATGTATTCTGCTATTATATACAACAAATTAGGATAAAAAACAAATTGAAAAATATTTAAAATTGAGTTGGAGATGTAGCTTACTGGTATAGGTTCAATCCTAGCACTACTAAAAAACAAAACTAAAACAAAAGTTAATATAGGTAACTTTATAGTAGATATATGTAACTATAATGACAATCAAGCAAATTTTGATATAACTATTTTATACAGAATTTCTGTTTTCTACATCAGAAAGTTTTACAGCTTATTTGAACTGCATTTTTTACCTTAGATAGGCATTTTCCTAATTATTTTACCCTCCAGACATTTACACTTTTATTTCATTCCAGCATATTGTTGAGATAAGTAAGCAAGAGAGCAGAGAAAATAAACCTGAGGCTTCATTATGAGGTAGAGAACTTTTGCTTTTGTTTAATTTTGCTGTTGCAAGGGTGATTGTATCAGAAGAATCTAACAAGATTGCAGAGATCTCAAGAGTCCAAAGATGGGAAGCAAAGTAGAGAATCTGACCTCACAAGACATGCAACTGGAATCACTGCAGATATGTGGCCATGTGGCCCCTGACTCATAATTGCTCTTTTAGTCTGTTCTTTCTGACAATTTTCCCATCATTTTTCCATGGTATTCATTTGCTTCACTTTGTTATAACCCATTTGAATTGACCAGGTCCTATTTATCTCAGGAAAAGACTTTGTATAGTATGTTGGCATCTGTCCTTCCTAATAACTGTTGCAGGTTCTTAACTTCACAAATTCAAATTTCTGAGAGGACCCTGATTTGCTGGGATTTGAGTTCAGTCATCTTGAGTAGATCACTAAAACAATTCATGAACAACTTTCATTTCTAGCATGGCAAAGTGAACACCTCTGTGGATCCACTTCCTGATGAAACTAAGAGGAAAAAAATGTTTAAAAGCTCTTATGCATTCAAAGTTTCCAGAAATGATCCTAGGAGCACATGGAAAACATTTATTGAAGCAAACCTGCCCAAACTTGATAAGAACAGTGGGAGTGACCCTGGGCCACACCCTGCTCTCTTCTTCCTCTCATGCCATCTTGCATGGTGGAATTGCACTGCAGGTATGCTACCAAGAGCACAGGGCTTTCTCTTCTCCTGGCTCTCAGGGAGGAGAAAGGGAAAGAGATGAGCAATTCCCTCCTGCCCCCAGCTACAAGTTGCAGAGGTTGCCTTTTGGGCAAATGCAGCCAAAAGATGTGGGCTCTCCTCTTCCAATTAGCCTCCACTCATGGGGTAGGATCTTTACCTGAGATGGAGCAAATAGTGGAGCTCTAGCCCACCTGCCCTGCTTTGCAGGGCAGAGCATCTGTGCCAGGAGTGGCAAGCAGAGAATGGAGTCTACCGTCTTCGATGCCCACCTCCCTGACAAATGATCAGACTCTAAAGCAGGGATGATACTTGGAAGCATGTCACTTTCCGTGACCTGAGCTTCAGAGTGGGACTGCCCAGGGAGAATGATAGGCTATAAAACAGAACAATTGAAATTCTTCCTAAAGGAACTGACTTTGTTTTATAGGGGATGTGGAAAAGTTCAAACTTAAGGGCACTCTCAGAAACAATGGGTGTTGCGGTGAAAAACAATTAAAAGGAAGATTATAGCTTCATTAGAGATGCTGTAAAACCATAGCCACCTGATTCAGCACAGAAAACACTGAAAGGACAGTGAAAAAGATTCCTCCAGGGTTCAGCCCAAGTCAGAAACACTCAGCTAGAAACTGTTCCTACAGAGAATGTTGAATACCGTTGTATTAGTCTCCTGAGCAATTTTATGCCCCATAACATTGTTGAAAACAAGAGAGCAATCATCTGGCAACTAATGATCAATCAATGGACCTAATGGTTGTGGTTAGAAAAAGACAGTCAAAGAAGGTTCTGCCCAAACCACCATCATCCCAGACTGATGTGCACAATCAGGCTGCACCTTCAGGAGCAACATAAGAGATTGCATACTATTTGTGGAGAAGAGACCTCACGAAAGTAATGCAGACATCAGTCCAGCCTAGAGTAGGGAACTGTAGAACCAGTTCCTAGACTTCTTATATTATATAAATGTCTAAATGTGGAAATTTTTCCAACAAAATGTGTTAAGACACGCAAAGAATAGGGAATATACATGAATGGAAGGTCAGGGAAGCAGTCAACAGATACTGCCTGTGAGAACAAGCAAATGCTACATCTAACAAACACCATAGTAGCTATTGCAAATATGTTCAAAGAACAAGGTCTTTGATTCAAGACAAGTGGGATCCTTTGTATATATGACAGAAAAAATAATTCAGCATGTGCCAGTGCCAGTCAGAGACATCGATTCATCTAGGAAAGAAGATTCACATTCAAGGGAGAATGTTGGCTATCTCAAGAGTGAGATACCTTCTGAAGTAAAGCAAGTAATACACATTCAGGGGAGATTGCTGGACATCTCTGTAGGGAGAAAAAAAATAACCCTTTGGTCTGAAGTGTTCATAGAGGGACAGTAGCTAGTGGCTAGACTAGAAGTGGTGTAAAAGGATTTCATGCCAATTTCCCTGCACTTGCATACAGCCCAATCATGTTACATTGTGCAGGCCAAGGACATGGGCTGAGGACATGAGCTGGGATGCTTACCAGTTGCTTATTTTGTATTTCAAAGGTTTCTGGGCTTTCCTGCATTCCAAAGGTCCATGAGTACCTCTCCTTTGAGATTCAGTTTATCTTCCTTCTTCTGTATCCCCAAATTCCTATCTCAAAATCATGCTTAAAGAAGTAAAAGAATATAGACTGGCAATGTTTTATCCAGTAGAGAATATCAATAAATGGAAATAAAAAAGAGCCAAATGGAAATTTTGGAGTTAAGATGTAAAGTAATTCCAGAATCTAGTGAAATGAACAATCCTCTAAAGGGGATGAAGAGAATCGAACTGACAGAATAAAGAATAAGTGAACCTGAATGTAGATCAGTAGAAATTATGCAACCAGAACCTCAGAGAAGTGTAGGACGCCATTAAAGGTACCCACATGTGCAAAAATGGGCGTCCCAGAGGCAGAGACAGAAAGGAGTAGTAACAATGGGAAACTCCTCAGATTTGATGAGAAACATTAATCTACACACTAAGAATCTCAGTGAACTACATCATCTCTTCTAAGAATGGGGTCACATGGGTCAAAAAACAAGGTCACTGCTCTCCATCAGCTTCTAGAAGAGTGTGTAGAAAAAGAATCTTGAGACTTAATAAGCATCTAAAGTGTCGTCATAATCAAAGAAAGATGAGAAATAGTGAGTAATGATTTAATAATTAAGAATATTTTATTTCATTTTAAATTCCATCTTTCTGTAATATATATGTGTGTGTGTATGTGTGTGTGTATGTGTGTGTGTATGTTTGTGTGTGTGTATTATATGTTTTGTTGAATTAAACATTTTACTAATATGAGTCATGAATCCATGTCATACAATGGAGCACCTACTGTGCAGTCCCTTTCTAGATGAACCCTTCAACCATTCAGGGATACATCCTCCTTCCATGCTTGGAGGAATTTCGAAGGCTTCCCCTTTTCCTAAGACATTACTTCTAGTCAAGGCATCACCTTTCCTGAAATGCATATGGAAGAATTCTGTTTAAAGCTGGGTCAATTCTCCCCATGAATTTGAATAAGCTGATGTACTTTTTAAGCTAAGGTAGAAAGACTGGAAAAAACACAAGATCCTGAGTCATCAAGGCTGGAAAAGGACTGACACCACTTGGGCAGTGAATGTGTCTCTACTTTGCATCTAGACTTTATAATCTGCTTATGTGGAGATTTTTGAAAAGTGATCACTTATTTTGATGATATAATTCAAATTTGCTAAGCTCATTTGCTTCCACTTTGCTCCAGACATATTTTTGAATGGTTGCAAATTGAGGTAATGACAGAAAATTCTTATGAAGAAAAAATAGTGTTCCATAGTGAGCTATATGCCTGGAAGCTATTTCATAATTGTAGGACAAATGTCAGCTCTGGGGGTTGAGAAAAGCAATGGTGAAGATGGGTATTTACAGAGAAGACTCAGTAAATGCTTCAGTGCTATTGAGTTAAATCATCCATTCATATTCTCTTGTGGATCATACAATGGAGAAAGAATGGATGACAAATCGTAGAGATGAGCTGCTTCTGAAGAAGTCTGTAATGCAGTGGTCTCAAGAATAATCTGGTGTGAGGTAGGCAGCAAGGTTCCACCCACCTCACTGTTTTAATTAAGTGTTGTGGCAATAGCAGCTTCACTCCCTTCAGTTACCCTCAGAATCCTGGTCTTGGGGTCCCAAAAGTGGGGTTCAAAAGGGATGCATATTATTTATCATGAATTCATGAATCTGTTGGAAATATGTTTTTAACATAGTAATATTACACTGTGGTCTTTAAAACATAAGTTTGATTGTTTGCTTTTAAATTTTCTTTTGGCTGAAAGTACACAGAGGGACATCTATCAGAGAGACATCATCTTCTGGTGGTGGGAAGGGTCAGAAAAGCAAATTACTGAGCCAAGCAATGACTGGAAAATAAAAGACAAGAAGTAGTCAGGGTGAGATGGGGAGAACAATCCAAACAAAGATAGTGGTGGGCCCAAAGCCCAGGAATTAAAGTAATCATGATATATATTGGTATGGTGTGTGTACATGGAGGGTTGGGGTCCCTGAAGACATGCCAGCTTTGTTGAATGGTAGGGTGTGTAGGGGTGAGGAGAAAGGCACAACTATTAATAGACATGGCTGGGGAAGCTAGGCAGAGTTTCTCTCATAATCTAGCAAGAGGCAACAATAGTTTCAATCAAAGTCGAGCCACTAGGGATGATGAAAAATGGAGGGAATTCTAGAAATATTAGGAAGCAGTAAAGGCAATGCAATATGGTATCTTTTCTGGATACAGAAGAAAATATTGGAGTCTGTTAATTGTACTGGTATTTGATTTAAGCAAAAGGGAATAGGTATTGTTATTCCTAAAATGATGCTGCAAATGGAGGAGTATCTGTGGTCCGTGTAAGGGCAGAGGATGGGTGGAGACAGAGGACAATGTTACTAATGATTCTACAGATTTCAGTTTCTTCTTTACAGGACATAATCTTTTTCCTCTTCCTATTTGCTTTTGCACAGAACTCGATTCTTTTCTCTACATTTTAATTGAACAGAACAGCTGAAACATTCACAATTGCTGTCTGAAAGTCACCTATCCCAGTTGATTAGGGACTGCCCACAGCCCCAGCAACTCATTCTCTTTACCTCAACTATCTAGATAATAAAACAATAAAATACCAAAAGATAATTTTCTGTTTTTCAGGTAATGTCCTCAAGTCTTTTCTTTGTTGGAAGCATTTAATTGGAATGAAAGAGACTTAAATGATTTTATAGATGAAAAATGGAGGCTTAAAACCAATCTTTTTTAAGTTTAAATAAACAGAATTTGTTTTCCTTAGTGACTATAGTTAGAACATGTTTTAGATCTTCAGTCACATCCAGGAACATCTAGGAACACTGCCTGGGATCCAGAAACAATTTTTTTTTTTTACATACCCTTGATGGTAAGTTAATTTGATCTTCATAAGAACTGCTTTGGCTGTTGTCAGAGTGTGAGTTAAAATGTCTGAAGTCTGAGAGGAAACAGATCATCTTGAGAAATCACTCTGGATGACAAGGGAACAGTAACTTTAGCATTCAAACCACATCAATCACAAGGGTGGAGAACTACGACTAAGTACCATATGAAAACTGTTGGGAAGTTTCCAAAGGCAGGAAGAAAATCTATAACAAGCACTGTAATGTTTAGTTTTAGGGGTGGGGTCCTTTCTTTTAAAACACTTTGAATAGTTTTAAGAAGATACATTTCCTTATATGTTCTTCAGGCTGATTTTTTTTTTCAAACACCAGCTAAGAACAGCACCACTGGGAAAGAGCTGGGCTGTCTGTACTTGTTAGAGAATTTCTGTACTATTTGAATCAGAAACACGTACACTTCTTGCTCCAAACCTCACCATCCACCAGTTTATTTTATATAAATGAATTCCACTAATGGAGATTTTTTTCCTCAAAAGGGAAAACAATTTGTGATATTTATACATCACCTCATAATGTTTGTGTAATTATCTGATAACAGCTGGGGAAAGGAGGCTTAAGACAGAGGAGGTGGAGGTGGTGATACTGAGCATCTAGATGGCAATAGAAAATCCTGAGAGGTCATGGGAAAATAATGAGAGTAGGTGCAGTAATGGTTGAAAAGGGGTTAGAATAAAACATTAAATCATTTGAAACTGTTACAGCTTTCATAGAACTGGGTCTGCAGTCAACAGGTGGGTAATCAAAGGAGAACAGATTTGAGTGACTTGACTACATGCTTGTTTATGACTGATGTTCCAGCAGATACAGATGCACACACACTGCTAACACATATGTATATTTGTACATACAGGTTTATACATGTATATACATTTACTTATGAAAGTAAAATGATCTCTACATATGTCAGATAAAAGAGTATATGGAATCCCAGTGGCTCAGGAGGCTGAGGCAGGAGGATTGCGAGTTCAGAGCCAGCTTCAGCAAAAGCAAGGCACTAAGCAACTCAGTGAGACCCTGTCTCTAAATACAAAAATCACTTGGTTCAGTTGTTTCTTGGCCTGTGGTAGGGCAGAACATGATGCGGGGAGTGTGCGGTGGAACAAAGTTGCTCTCCTCATGGCATCAGGAAGACGGGGTGGAGGGAGGGCAAGGCCAGGGACAAGATAGACCTTTTAAGATATGTCTACTAGCACCATACTTCTTCCAACTAAGACAACCTTTTAAAGTTTCCATTACTTCCCTATATGCCACCAGCTGGCGACTGAGCTTTTAAACCATGAGCCTTTAGAGGACATCCCAGATCCAATTTATAACAGACCTTGACCTATACATGTGGAGATGTGGAGAGGGAAGATGGACAAGGAATGTTTTCTTGAAAAAGAAAAGGTTTCACTGAGATCTGATAAATGTGTGGGTACATATGTAGAGATAGATCTGCAGGTGAGTAGGAGAGAGCAAGATATATATGTGAAGAAACAAAGAGAGTAATGAATAGGCTAAAAATGGCAGCAGAGAAGAAGGTGCATATCAATAAATGAGAAATGATCCATATGGCAGTTATACAAAGAGGAATGAGAAGAACTGTTGAAATACATGAGGAGTAAGCATGGACCAAACTACACAGACCTTTAGGCCGAGTTCAGAAATTGCTTTTATCTTAAGGGAAATGAGAAGTTGATAAAATATTTGAAGTAAATGTTTTAACAAATATTATGCTGTTTTTACTGTGTAGGATGAATTGGAGGGAAAAAATGACCATTTTAAGAATATATAGCAAGAAAACCAGTAAATATGTAGTAGTTTGAATTAGGAAAATAGTGATAGATATGGAGATGTAAATAAATTTGATAGTTATTTAGTCAGTAAATATAATATTTAATGATAGGTTTTACATTAGGACTTTACATTAGGGATCTGTCAACGACACTTGTGTAACAGGATGCTATTCTTGGGAAGGGAACCCAGTGCAAACACTATATTTTGTTTTTAGATATATTGAGTTTGAGAGCCCTTGAAATACCAAAGAGAGAATGTTAAGTGGCGGCAAGATATCGGATTTGGAGCTCAGCAAATATTTTTGGGATGGCTGGAGCTACTTAACACCTCTTAATTCATCTGCTAGAAGAAAATGGTCTGCTGGGGTTAGAAACTCCATGGAACCAGATCAGGTTTTCAGGTTTGCATTCTGATCATGCAGAGGATTTGATTAATTCATCTACTGTATAATATATATATATTTAAAATCCCCACTTTAGCATCTGCAAGCGTTAACATTTACTATATGGAATACATAAGCATTATCAGTGACTTCTCTTTTAATTTACTCTAAAGACAGCATTTAGAATTCAATTTCACAAGTTTTCATAGTAATATTCATTGAAAAGAAAATGACTGTATTCCAGTAATAGATTTGTTAAAAAATGAGTTATTTTGACTATTATTAAGTCAAAATATTTGATCGAAATATTTATTGTACATCTACCATGGGCAAGACTCTTTTACAGGTTCTAGAAATTCAGCAGTAAGACAAAGAGAAAAACAAAAAAAAAACCCTCCTGTTTTATGTCATAAAACTTACAATTAGTAAAATAAATTTAGTTTATATGATATAATATTAACATTAAGCAAAATAAATAATTTAAATACATAGTATATAACCAAGATATGCTTAAATTTCAAAAGGAGAGGCCAGCAAAGACTTAACTGAGAAGCTGATATTTGAAAAGAGACCATAAAGAATTGAATCAACTATGTTGATAAATGAAGGAAAATCCTTTTAGACATATGGAAAACAAGAAGCAGATATAAATCTGATCTTGTTGGTAAATTAAATGAAAATTCTTCACTTAAAGGTAAAGCTTAGGAGTTTGGATATTAAAACCATGATTCACCTACATGCTATTTATAAGGGACAACATAATTCAAACTTGGAGGACCTAGTTCAAAGCCATCACTGATAACTAGATAAACAAAGTGTGGTACAGTCATACAATAGAATACTATTTAGTCATAAAAAAAGAAGTATTGGTGCATGTGCAACATGGCTAAACCTTGAAAACATTGTTATGCCTGAAAGAAACCAGACACAAAAGACTTCACATTCTATGAAATATCTAGAACAGGCAAATCCCACTAAAGGGATGGTGGAAAAATAAAGAAAGTAGCTACTTATGGCATACAGTTCCTCTTTGAGGTGATGGTATTATTCTTTTATATAGTGTTGATGTTTGCCTACTATATGAATATACTATCAAGCACTGAATTGGATGCTTTAAAATGATACATTTTATAATATGTAAGTTATGTCTCAAATAATTACCATAGTTTAAGAAGACAAATAACAAATTAGAAAAATAACTAAATAGAAATTCTAGTATTTAAAAGAATGATAATGACAATCAAAATTAGTGGGTGGCACAAACAGCTGAGTAGAAATAGCTAAAGAAGGAATTTACAGATTGGAAGATCATTCAGAAAAGAATGTATGCTATGAACCACAGGGAGAAAAATCGTGAAAAATAGGAAGATAGGATAAAACACATAGGATAGTATAGAAAGTTTAATGAGCTTAATTTAACGAGTTTAATGGAAGTCCCCCAAAGAGAGGATAGGGGTAGGAAAAGTGGGGAGGGAAAGAGAAGAAAGGAAGCAGTAGTTGAAGAAATTATGCATAAGGATTTTCTATAACTGAAACAGATTCAAGCCATAGACTCATGAACTTCAAACAAGTCCTAAGCAACACATATAGTAAAGCCATTCAAAACCAAAGATACAAATAAATATCTTAAAGGCAGCTAGGGAAGAGTAGCAAATTCCCAACAAAGAAGCTATTGTTTGACTCACTACTGACCAGAATCAAGAGATGACAAAACAAAGAAAAGGTTATCCTCAGAGGATTCAAATTAAGTAACTAGAATTTCTTTCAAGAAAAAATAAGATAAAAAAATTTCAAATAAAGAAACCATAGAATGGATTTTTAAAGTATATGACTCGCCCTATTCACTTTTTAAGTTCAGTGATGTAAATTTTTAAATTCATAACAAAGTGCTTAATAATGAATTAAGTCCAAGAAATTTTTAATTGTTTGTCTTACAAAAATTTCTTACATCTTCAGTGATTCATAATTAAAAGCATTTGAGTCTATATGGTTATGTTTTTATATTTAAAATGCTGATGATGCCAATTTAGCTGCATTATCTGTGTGGTCTTGTGGTTCTCATCTATTTGTGCCTATTATAGCACCTGTACTCCCTCTTCTTATTCATTGTCAAAGAAATATTTGTTCTTATTGGTGGAGGGGTTAAAAATTGAGGAGAAATGGTCATCTTTTTGTCAAAGAAGCATTAAAATTACAATGTGAAAGTCTATGTAGATTTTGTAGCAAAACATGCAATGATTAAGTCAATGTGAAAATGTATCCATTGTAGGAAGAAACTTAAAAGAACATTTTTGAATATGAGTAGTGAGGAGATTTGGTGAGAAAGTTCAATTAGTGTACATTGTGAAAAGGATTAAAAATTTAAGGCATTAAATAAGAAAAGCTGATTGAGTTTACATGATAAAGAGAGATAAATAAAAAGTGTTTACAGAAAATATCAATTATTCAAACAAATTTCATAAAGGATCCTTCTGCTTGATGGACTGCATGTATCACAATAGGGAGGGGCAATAAGGGAAGAAATCATGGCCTTATAATCAATGTGATTCTGCAACCTGTACACTCGGGAAAATGAGAAATTATACTCCATTTGATTCAAATGTGAATGTATGTTATTGAGAAAATTGGGCTATAGTTACCTTCTATGTAAAATAAATGTGTCCCAATAGATGTATAAGTAAAGCTGTCAGGGAGGAACAAAGTGGGTGGTGTTGATTGTTGTTTTAGAGAATCTGAGAGGAAATAATATTTGGGCTAGACTTGAAAGATGGAAATGATTTTGACAGGCTGCTTTGGTAAGGTGAGTACCAGATATTGGATTAAAACTTTAGCAGTGTCTTTAACACTGAAGGGGAAAGAAAGAAAAACTAACATATTCAGGAAATAAAAAGTAGGGTATCTAGGAAAATGACAGGGATGTTAGTCTGGCCAAGAAAAAGTTGGCTTTTTCTGTACAGTGAAAAAAGAAAAGCAACTTGGTAACAATGGCAGTGGGTTGTAGTATAAACAAAGTAGAGAAATGTGAACAAAGAGTGATAATTCAGATTAGAAGGAAGTAAAGTTAACACATAATTTATCCTCCAAACCAGGACACTTGAAGAAAAAATAAACATAATTAAAATATACAATTGGGAAATATTTATACACCAGCATATTGGTTTCATTTTTATGGACTTATATAAATTGTCCTGTTTAAAATCCATTAAAAAATAAAACACATTTATATGTGTGTGTGTATATATATATATATATATATATATAATATATATATATTATATATATATATATATTAAAGTGAAACTACTAATTAGCTGAAGATGCAAAATAACATAAGCAAAACAATTGCTTAGGATACATATCAGTTTATAACTTTGATCAGTCTCATAGCTTTCATCAGTTTTATAGCTATTTCTGCTTTTAATATCTTGTCTTTGATATTTTCCAGAGACTACATTTTAATAGTTATTATTAATTTTTCATAAAATTATTTGTAATCTTTTCAAAAGTTTTGTTATTATTCATGTAAAATTGAAATTGCATTTTCTGCTGACTGAAGTACTCTTTAATGATACAGACACATTTAATAAGCTCTGAGAAAATTCTGCTAAATAACTTTCTCAATTAAGGAATTTTGGCTAAACTGTAAAAAAATTTCTAAAAATTTATTTATATTATCACATATTCAGTGTACATATTAATGGGGTTCAGTTTCCATAGATGGATGCAGTGTGCGCTGATCAAACTCAGTCCCCCTTTTTCCACCCCCACCTTTTCAATGTCTAGCAATCACTGTTTTACATCCATTAGCTTCCATATAGGAAAGAGAATATGTGGTACTTATCTTTCTGTGTCTGGCTTATTTCACTTTAAGTAGAGTCCTACAGTTCCATCCATTTTGTTGCAAATATCAGGGTCATTCTTTATGGTGGAAATAATACTGCAGAGTGTGTGTGTGTGTGTGTGTGTGTATTTCTTATCCATTCATCTGTTATAGGCACCTCAGCTGATTCCATATCTCATGTGTTGTGAATAGTGACACCTTAAATGTGGCATGCAAGGATGTCTTTGGTAGGCTGCTTTCATTTCTTTTGGCTACAGACCCAGCAGTGGGGTTCCTGGATCAGAGAGGAGATATAGTTTAATTCTTTATTCTCTACTTCTTCACCTACATTTGTTAATTTTTGTTCTTTTGATAACAGTTGTTCTGTGGTGATATGGTATCTCATTCTATGATTGTTTTGCATTTCCCTGAGGGCTAATGATAGTGAGCATTTTTTAATATACTAGCTTGCCATTTGTCTTTCTTACTTTGATGAATTATTCAGATCACTTGCCCAGTTTTTAAAGGTTTTTTAGAAAGTTTTTTGAGTTCTTTATATATTCTGGGTACTAATGATCTGTCAGATGAATAGTTGGCAAATATTTTTTCCCATCCCATTAGCTGACTCTTTGTTGATTGTTACCCTTGTTGTGTCAAAGCTTTTTCCTTGATATAATCCCAATTATCACTTTGTGCTTGTTTATTATAAATTTAAACTCAATTAAATCAACTTCTCCAATCAATAGTTTTTAATTTTATTGTAGAATTATTGGTTAAGCTTATTCCTAAATATTTTGTTTTCGTTGTGGCTTTTGTAAATGGGATTGATTTCATGATTTCTTCTCACCAAATTAATTACTGATGTATAGAAAATATACTGACTTTTACGTATTTGTTTTGTGTCTTGCTACTATATTAAATTTTTTCTCAATTCTAAGAATCTTTTGGTGGAGTCTCTAGGTTTATCTATATAGAGAATACCATATGCAACAGATTTAATTTGACTTTCTCCTTTCCTATTTGCAGTTCTTTTTTCTTTCTCTTGTCCAATTACCCAGACTTAAATATTTAGTAGTATATTGAATAAGAGTTTTGATAGTGAAAACCCTTGTCTTTAATCGTGGAATTATTTCAAGTTTTTCCCCATTTAGTATGATGTTGGCTATGTGAGGTTCAATCTTTCTGTACCTAACTTGTTCAAGACTTTTATCATAAAAGGATACTTTATTTTATCAAATACTTTTCTGCATATGTTATGATAATTCTATGATTTTATCCTTCATTCCATTGGTATAATGTATTTCATTTATTGATTTGTGAGTGTTGAATCTTCTTGTATTCCTGGAGTAAAAGCAACTTGATTATGGTGAATTATCCTTTAATAATGTACTATGGATTTTATTGGGTAGTATTTGTTGAGAATTTTTGCATCTACAATTCTTCAGGGCCATTAGTCTGTAGTTTTCTTTTTTATTGTATTCTTATCTGATTTTGGTAACAGGGTAGTGCTGGCTTCAAAAAATGAGTGTGGAAGCATCCTTTCTTTTTCAATTATATGGAATTATTTGTAAAGTATTGGTGTTAGTTCCTTTTTTCAAGTTAGTTACGCTTTTGCAGTGAAACCATCTGGTTCTGCGCTTTTCTTTGTTAGAAGACTTCTAATTATTGATTCAATCTCCTTAATGTTTATTGGTCTAATCAGGTTTTATAATGTACTCAGGGTTCAACTTTGGTAGGTTATATGTGTCCAAAAATTGATCTATTTCATCTAGGTTTTCCAACTTGTTAGCATATAGTTTTTTCTTTTGTTGCTGTTTTTTGTTTTGTTTTTTGGTACCACTGAGTCACATCCCCAGCCCTATTTTGTATTTTATTTATAGACAGGGTCTGAGTTGCTTAGTGCCTCATCATTGCTGAGGCTTGCTTTGAACTCTAGATTTTCCTGGGTCAGCCTTGTGAGCCACTGGGATTATAGCCATGTGTAACCATGCCTGGCAGGGTTTTTTTTTTTTTTTTTTTTTTTTTTTTTTTTTAAGATACTAATCCCTAGTGAACTTTTGTATTTCTGTTGTATCAGTTGTGATATCTCTTTTTTATTTTTAATTTTATTTATTTGGGACTTCTTTCTTTTTTCTTTGTTAGTCTAAAGGTTTATCGATTTTTTAAATGTTTCCAAAAACATACTCTTCATTTCATTCATCATTTGTATTTTTTTTCCAGCCTCTATTTCATTTATTTCTTCTCTGAGCTTTGGAATGTAGCTCAGTGGTAAAATACCCATAGGTTCAATCCCCAGTACAAAATTAAATAAATAAACAAATAAATAAATGTATGGGTATTTGTTCATTTAGTTGTGTCCCATAGCTTTTAAATATTATATTCACTCTTCCTCCTCCTTCTCCTCTTCTTTCTTCTCTCAAACTGAAATATTTAACAAAATCTGTCTTCAAAATCAGATATTTTTTCTCCTTATCTAATCTGTTGTTGAATCATTCAATTGTATTTTTATTTGACTGAATGAATCCTTCATTTCTAGGATTTCTGTTTGTTTCTCTTTGCTGAATTAATCTTGCATATCCTATATTGTCTTACTAATTTTATTTAATTGTTTATCTATTTTGTGCATTTCAATTTCTTTGGGATCTTTTACTAAATAGTTGTTACATTCTTTTGGAGGTGTCATATTATCTTGTTTATACACACACACACACACACACACACATATATATACAAACACACACATACATATATAATTACATATTGTAAACAGATATTATTATATGCAATATATAGATAATTATATATAATTATATCTTATGCAACAGATTTAATATAATTATACATAATCCTATGTTAGGATTAGCAGACTAGCATTTCAGGTGGACCCAATATCTTTATTACTTTCAAGAGATGGTTTTCTCAGTAACTGGCTTTCTCCTGAAGTTATGATTTGGGGTGTCACTTTGTCATGCAATGTAAGTTTGACTCTAGCATGGCATTATAATATAGTTTCCCTATACTTCTTTGGCTGTAATGAATGACTTTGTGCATAGTTAATACTACAGTAGCATCAGAGAGACCTACTGTCTGTAAGCCACGCAAGAGTTGCAACACTGGAATGATGGAGAATACAGCGGTGGGTGAGGAGCGGTGGCCCCTCTCAGGTGATGGGAGTTTCCTCAGGCACTGCTACTCTCAAGTGGCTCTGGTGCTGGCAGCCTCAGTAGTGATGAGGGTACAGAAACACTTATCTTTCAACCAGTCAGTGGTACAGGCCCAGACACTGCATGAGGGGAACAATAGCCCCCTTTCCATAATGCTCATACACAGTTCTGAGAGCTGTGAATGGTCAAATTGTGGGTGTGGGCCAGAGGTGAGATGATAATGCAAATTATTGATTTTTTTTAATATTTATTTTTTAGTTGTGGTTGGGCACAATACCTTTATTTCACTCATCTGTTTTTATGTTGTGCTGAGGATGGAACCCAGGGTCTCGCACGTGGGAGGTGAGCACTCTACCACTGAGCCACAACCACAGCCCCTATGATGATTTTTCTGCCACTGTGGTAACAGTGTCTGCCTGAGAATGAGTGCCCAGCTGGAGGTAGGCAAAGTTCTTCTGGTGTCCCCTTTGGCTATGTATGACTTCAGCCTGATGATGACTGGAGCCAGAGTGGTTCAAGGTTCTCAGCATTCGTCTGTGGGCAGGGCATCAGTGGTAACTGCAACCTTCTCTCCTGCCCAAATGTACAGGGAGAAAGGTGGCAGGAACCTTAGGAACCATGACTTTAGGCACTGTCATGTGTCCAAATGTGGATGGCCATGCTCCTGGTCTCGGAGGACAGCACCCTGATTTCCTGGTTCTCAACAATGTGCCCTTCATTCTCCTCTGTCACAGCATTCATCCCCTAATTAAACTTGTAGAGGGTTCTGGAATCATGAGTGCAGAGACTCATAGTCCAAATCCAGAGTTTACAGAGCAAGATGGGCATAGCCTCAGGATCAGGATGCTCAGGAAAGGAGATCAACAGTATTTTAACTTACTATTTTAGGGATTTTCTCCTCTTTGGCATTCATTTAGGAAACCACCTTTGACAAACCATTCCAAAACAAAACTTACCAAAAATATCCTCCCTATGTATGATTCTTTTCAATGTTTCGCCAGATTTAGACATTAGAAAGCCATAGACCTTTTAAAGTATATTCTATTCCAGTATGGAATTTAAATTTATTAAAAATGAAAACTTAACTTATGACTCTAACCACAAATTTAGACATTTCAAATTTTAATTACAGAATGTTAAACTAAATCTTGTGATTAAAAATAAATCACAAGATTTAATTTTAACTGCAGTGTCCTCTCCTGCCCAGATGTGCAAGGAAGAGAGGTATAATATATATAAAATTAGACACCTATGTATATAGACTTATGTATGTTAATATTCTATCAGTAATGTTAAAGCATTATGTGTGTTTGCAGCTGCTGAATTTGCAGGTCCGATCTGATAGACAATAATGGCACTATTCATACAAATAGTGTTTATTTTAGTAGTAATCTTAAAGCAAAAGCAAAAGTGAAAAATGAGATAGAAAGAGAAGAAAATACATTACTTTACTGGGGGAAACAGCAGCATATAAAGACATGTAACTAGGGAATACTGGGTCAGCTTTTCAAAGTCCCAACTGGGAAACCCCAGTCCTCTCCAAGGGTGAGACTCCAGTCTTAATCCCAGTGGGGCTCTTTAAATACAAATTAGAACAAAGAAAGCTCCATTCTAACAAACTTAGTGACCTAGTGATCTCTTCAAGGACACTTTATGCCCCAAAGACTGGCCAGACTTGCAAAAGGAGGGAGTGTTTGCCTTGAGATAAGGGAATATCTCTGAGTTCCCTGAGTGAACCACCCCTCCCTGCAACACACACTGAGAAGTCTGCATTCTTTGCTGTTCTATCAAGGATGTGCAAAGGTCATGGCAGGCACATGGACAGGAAAGAACTTTAATATTTTCCTTAGCACTTTAGTACCTTGAAAATTTAGACAATATATACTATTACAATCAGAACTTTAATTTTTTTTTAATTTATTATGTTCACCATGACTACTTCCAAGTGAATTTTTATTGTTAATTTATTTTTAAAATTGTTACATTTATCATGAGGTTGTATTTATTTCTAAATTTATCTTTGTATTTTTAACCATACAATTAAAAATTGTTTCTTCAGTCTTGAATGTTAAAACTAATTTTACAGTATCATCCACACTTTCAGCAAATTTTGCAAAATGATCAAAGACCTTTTCTTCAATTCCATTAATTAAATGGGCAATATCTGAATCACTATTGGCATGGATTTGACTGTTTTTAATCTGAAGCACTTAATGATATTGAGAGGAACAAATAGCCTTAATTAACCTGTTAATGTTTGTTTGATCATAGTAGTTGAATTATCAGCTGCTACTTCACTTTCAAAATGTTCATCAAAATCTTGAAATTAAAAATTTAATTTATAAAAACAGTCTTTTGATATCATTTGAAGTCATGTTTCACAGGTTTATAAGTAAATACATACATATTCTGTAACTACACATATTGAATTGTTTTCTTCAGGCACAATCTTCTTAAAATATTATTTTTTGAGGTAGATATTGATGCTACTATAGTAGATTGGTGTCTTCAGTTTTTATGTGTCAGTGATGACATGGAGAAACCATGGCAAATGGAAAATAATAAATATTTTGTGCAAATTACTTTTGATCATTTATTTTCTTGAGAAATGGAGTCAATATTTAATTTTCACTAAATATGATCTTTCTTTTTTTAAAAAAAATTTAGTTGTAGATGGACACAGTACCTTTATTTTATTTGTTTATTTTTACGTAGTGCCAGGGATCAAACCCAGTGCCTCATGCATGCTAGGCAAGCACTCTACCACTGAGCCACAACCCCAGCCCAAATATGCACTTTCATTTTAACTCATGACTGCTGAAAATTTATTGTAGTATCTTAAAACTTGATAAACAATAAACATTAGATGGAGATTTACATTATATAATAATGACAATACCACTAAATCAATAGTGTAGATTGCTCTCCATTCACTATATGAAAAGACCAGTTCCAGTTCTATTTTTTATACATTCATCATCTACACTTACCTAACCTATAATTTCCCATATTTTCCCCTAGGTCCCTTACCCTATCTATTATGAATAGTCTTCAAGTAGAACTGGTATTCTGGTAAATTTGTGTAGCTTATGGACCAAAGCAGGACCAAGGCAGTGTAGCATCTCCTCCCTCCACCACCTGAGACCAGGAGATGACTGTCTCTCTGCTCAGGAACTTGACTTTATCAGCAAGAACCCTGCATGCTGACCTTGAAAGGAAACTTAGATTCTTTCTTTCCTTCCCTCCCTTCCTCTTTTTCTTTCTTTTGAAGTACTCGTGATTGAACCCATGCACATGATAGGCAAGGATCTACCACTGTATTATATCCCCAGCAATTTTTCCCTAATATTTTTGGAATAGGGTCTTCCTAAGTTGCCCAGGCTGACCTCAAACTTGTGATCCTCAGTCTCCTGAGTAGCTGGATTACAAAGTGCACCTGCTGATGTTCCCAGTGGAAGTACTGAATTTCTTCAATCTGAAAGTGTCAGGAAAAGAGAAAGGCCGTTTTTGTTGATTATCTTTAAGTTTAAATTAGGTTTCAGATTGAAAATTTATTTCACATAAGTCACACTCTTTTAGATGAGAACTTGACAGAAAATACCAAACTTAGCTTACTTTAACACAACTATTAATACTTTGTGAAAAATGAAGAATCTGTAACAAATGTAAAGAATGTCTGGACAACAGGCAAAAACACTGGACAGTTCTGGGCAAACCATAGTGTAGAACATTCTGTTTATTGATTGCTGTGTATGAAAGTCTACCAAAAGGTAGAAGCTTAAAACAACCCTGTTATTATAGCTCACAGCTTTATGATTCAGGAAGTGAGACAGGGTTCAGCCAGGTGACTTTTCTGCTCCATGTGGCATTAACTGGGGTCATTAGGTAATGTTCATTGGCAGCTGCTCTGGTTTGGAGGGTACAAGAAGATATCACTCAGATGCTGTTGTTTGAGCCACCTCTCCCTCCAGTGTAGCCCCATGGCCCTCATGCTCCATCCCTAGAGGTAGGTATATTTCTCACATTGTGGCCCAGGGCTCTGGGAGACCACAGTGAAATTTTTCAATCCTCTTCAGACTAGGAACTCACATAATATCACGTCGATAATACTCCATTGGTCCATTAAAAGTATTATGGTTTAGATATGAGGTGTCTCCCACAAAATCATATCTGAGACAATTCAGGAAGGTTTAGTGGTAAAATGATTGGGTTATGAGAGTCTTTACCCATCAATACATTTATCCACTTGAATGGGTTAACTGGATGGTAACTATAGGCACTAAGGGTATGGCTGCAGGAGGTGGGTCATTAGGGGCATGTCTTCAGAGTATATATTTTTGCCTCTCATAAGTAGAACTCTCTCTGCTTCCTATTTGCCACGTCCTTTCTGCTTTCTTCTGCCACACTCATCTGCCATGATGTTCTCCTGCACATTAGGCCCAGAGCAATGGAGTTGGCCGTCCATGGATTGAGACCCAAATAATTTTTCCTTCCTCTACGATGTTCTTGTCATGTTGTTTGGTCACAGTGACAAAAACAAATAAACAAAAAACTAACTAAAACACAAAGATTAACCCAGATTTAAAGTAAATGGACATGGTGCTCAGTTTTGGGAGAACTGTCAAAGAATTTGTGGCCATCCTTAACGTACCACATGTGATCAAAATGGACACAGGTTAACATCAGAATATAGATACAAAGGCATTTACTTACCACTGGCAAAATACTATCAACTATCCACCCTTATGCCAAGCCAACAACACTGATTTACATGGTCAATTTCATCACAATATTAATCTCCTCCCTATCAATCCATTAGGCAAATAGTTATGAGCACTATCAATGTGCAATGTAGTGGCACTGTGCTATAAGGTACAAATATGAACTCCAAACTAAAGCCCTAAAAGAGCCAAAAAGTTACTGAGAAGATTATCATGCTTAAACCAGCACCACAAAGAACAGGATGGTATTTGTAGGCAAGTTTGCCACCAAGTGCCCATTCAAAAGTATGTATGGGCATATTTTGAATCACAGGATCACTGTTTATTAAAATAATTAAGATTTATAGATAAGTAACAAGCGTATTTAATATCATATTTCCTTTATTGAGGATATTTTTATATTAATTCAGCTGTGGTAAATATTATTTAATAGTTGATCACTATAAGGACTAGTCAATTTTTTGTTTAAAAAAATGTAGTTTAAAAATTAATGTCTTATCCCAGTGACTTGAGAGACTGAGGTAGGAGAATCACAAGTTCAAATACAGCCTCAGCCACTTACCAAGGGCCTGAGTAACTCAGTGAGATCTTGTTTCTAATAAAACATGATGTACAACAAGAGAAATGAAAAGTTGTGCTCTATTTGTATACAATGAATCAAAATGCATTCCGCTGTCATGTATAACTAATTAGAACAAATTACAAAAAGGCTGGGGATGTGATACAGTGGTTAAGCACCCTGGGTTTAATCCCTGGTACCAAAAAAATATTAATGTCTTCCATAAATTCAGAAGAAAAAATACATAATTTGGGAAAATGTGGTATTAATAAAGGTAGACTTAATAAATACAAAAGAAAAAATTTATTGTTTAGACACATGAAGTTCTAGAAACTTCTCACATTCACAAACACATACACACACAAAAAAAATTATTCCCATTATGACTTTAGCTTGTTGTTATCCCTTCATCCAAAAAATCACAGGTCTCAAAAATAAGTGAAAAAGTCAAATGATATTTGCGTTGAAATGCAACTGATCTAACCCCATATAGCTAATACCCCAGAGAAAGTTATACATTGTGTCTAAATAACATTAGCTTTAAATCTGTAAAAAAAAAAAATATGAGATTCCCTCCCCAACCTGCAAGAAATTGAAAAACAGCATAGGATGGGACTAGAAGGAAAATGAAGAGAGAACCTATTAAATGAATTATATTTCAGAAAAGTTAAGATTGGAAGCCAAAATCTTAAATTTAGCAAAATTAAACTTATAATTCACTCTGAAATTTCTAATAATAACAATATTACCATTTCTGATAAATTCATAAAGTTCACCTATGATAACTGATTTTAAGTCACACTAAGTAAGTGTCACACTGTGGTCCTCACCCCACACTTTTACTATGTTTATCCTTTGCTTGACCCACAGCACAATGTAGCACAAATACCACTTGACAGCGGGTACAGAATAGTCTGTTTTTTCTCTCTCACTCTCTTTTCGAGTGTTGAAATAGTCCTAGCCAGAGCTCCAAAGTTTATCCCACTAAACTGCTTGGAATGCGGATAAAGAGATAGATAGTTTATGTGTCTATCAGTTATCACAAATGGAGTTTTGTATTACAAATCCATTTGATTTATTTTGTGTAGTTTGTATTCCTGGCTGGTAGTTTTTGTTTGTATTATTTAGATGTGGCAATTTTTTGCTTTATTTAAAATTATTTTTCTTTTTATAAAAATTACTGCTGGGCATGATGGTGCATGCCTGTAATCCCAGGGGCTTGAGAGACTGAGGCAGGAGGATTGCAAGTTCAAATCTAGCCTCAGCAAAAGTGAGGTGCTAAGCAACTCAGTGAGACCCTGTCTTTAAATAAAATACAAAATAGGGCTGGAGATGTGGCTCAGTCATTGAGTGTTCCTGAGTTCAATCCCTGGCACCAAAGAAAATAAAAAGAAAAAAGTCAGAAAAAAACATAAAAGATATTTATACACATTTTGTGACTATTTCCCCGTTTAAAAAAATGTCTGCACATGCATACATAAGATCATATATGAGATGTGTATAACTATATGGACAGAGGGGGGTTAGACTTCAGCATTAAATACACTTAATGTCTGATCCCCTGGGGTTCAGAATAATGTACAAATCAGAAGAGTCTGAGTGCAGATGGGGGTACACTGAAAGATGTCTTCAGTTGGGTTCCCTGGAAAAGCCCTCAGAAGAAGAGATACATGTGTAAAAGTTTACCTGAGAGTGAATGGGTGTTCTGTTTCTCTCCTTTCAGCTGTAAGAAAGTGGAGAATGAAGGACAGGTCAGACAGAGACGATGAGGGGAGAGCAGTTGCTACAGAGTCTCTGCTGAGCCACTGTTGAAGTCTGGAGCTATAAGGTCCTTCAGAGTCCTCTCAAAAGGAGGGGCATGACTTTTAAAAGTATTAATCTGTCTTTGAATTTGGAGAGGCTGTCTTGACATATCCCATACTATTAGAATCCTAAAATCTTAACTGATGTGATACACCCCTGAAATTTTGTATGGTTTACTTCCCATCTAGAGTCCTCCAGTGTACATACTACCTCTTGAAATTGAATAGCTTTTTTTAAAAAAAATAATATGCAGCACAATAGTTGTGTTTTAAAAATTACCTTTGGATGGAATCACTCAATATTACAGTTTCTCTCTTGTGGGCTAGAACTTAGCCAAACAGCCATATCTAAAAGGCCAGCGAATGCATGCACCCTTCATGCTGAGCCACTCAGGGTGTACATGAGAGTGGGGATTTCTGTTACTTCCAATGGACAAGCTGGGCATAGATGTGTGAGGACCACTAAACATGGTGCCAGGATTAGACAAATTGGGAGAGTTATTATTATAGAACCAAATATAAATGTAATGTATTTTGAAGATATAAAAAAGTATTGTCTAATAAGGGAGTAAGAAAGGTCTGTGAGGCTCACCAGGAAGCAATCCATGGTAAGGTAAACATGGTGGATCCAGGCAGGCAGGAGCAGGGCCACAGAGCACTGAATGGCTCAGGAAGCTCTACCCACGCCATTTGCTTTTTGTGTTGAGCTAAGGGCAAGCTATGAGGGAATGGCTCAGCAAGATATCTCATATAAATCAGGAATCTTACCCACTTTTTAACCTCATTTTTCATTTCTTCCCTGATGGGCTGCTTTTAGAGGAAGACAGAAGTTTGCCCTGTGACTTAGTGTTACAATAGAGTGATCTCTCACATACTTTAGTTCTCAAGGCACATGAGTCAAAATAACACACCACTGGTGACACCCCACATTTTTTAACTCTCCAGGTGACAAGGAAATTACTCTTTGGAACAGATTAATTCAACTCCTCAGGCAGCTTCCCCACAGGGATGTTCTTCCTCCAAGCACAGTGCTCATAATTACCCAGGGAACCTGTCTGTTCAAGTCACAGCTTAAAAAATTAAAAAAAAAAAAAAAAAGCAAAAGTTGTGAACTGGGGAAGAATGAAAATTACCCTTGTATATATTGTCTAACAGATGCAGAAAGCAGTTCATCGAAGATTGAAATATAAGATCTGCCTAGTGCAGAAACAGGGTGATTTGGAGGTTACAGAGAATCAGATTAAATTTAAAATGATACATAATACATTAGGAAAAAATCTATGTACTATAAAATAATTTTAAAATATAATTATTTTTAGTCAAGCTTATAGTATCTATTCTTATAAATTTCATATTCCAGATGTCTTATCCAATTCAAATTCAAAGAATTTTATCTTAAAAATCAATTAGAAGTTATGCTTTTCTCTCCCCAGACAAGTATTTGGTTAAAAGAACCAGCCAGTGTTATTTAATAACACTTTCCTGCTATGCCACAAGATGGCAGCACATGCAAGTGTCCTATTTACAGTAATAGTGAATGTAGCCTTTGGTTTTGGGATATGTAAAGAATGATTCAAAAGCTAATTTTCCACCATTTGGTATAATCAGTTTATGTCATTGCTGCGACTGATGTTCTTAAGTTCAAGAGCAACACACAGTTTTCACTCCATAACATCAGATCAAAATTTGTTCTTTTATGAGTTAAATTATCTGGTGAAACTTTTTTTTTTTCTTTTTGGTGATGTAGATGGAACCCAGGATCTTGGCATTCAAGGCAAGCACTCTATCAACTGAGCTATATCCACTGCCCTCAAAAACCTTTTTGACCTTTCTTCTCATATACTGAGTTAAGAGAGCAATACAATAATCTCAATTTGCTGTTGCATCTTAAAGATTTCCCTCAGATTCTATTTATATTGTATTTATATAGGCCTCTGCTGAATTCATTTCCATGGAGCCTTCCATGACTACCTTGTAAAAAATAATGACCTAATAATACTCCTTTCACCTCTGGTATCCTTCCCAATTTCATTTATTATTAACAAAACTTATTGTCAATCAAATGACTATACATTTACTAATTTATTTATTGTTGTCTCTCCTACTAAGATGTAAACTCCACTAGAGAAAAGGTTTTATCAGTTTTGCTCATTGTTGAATCCCCAGCTTCCAGACTAGTTTCCATACACAGTGGGTGTTCTCCAAAAGTGTGCAGAATGCATTGCCTTGGGGGCTTGAACACAAGTACAGCAAGGTGCCAGGTGGGTTTAAACAGGACAGGGGTTGTGAATAGAGGAGCTGTAACCTGAGAATGAAGACATAGAAGTTCACATTCCCTTTCTGCTCCACTAGTGAGTGAGTGCATGCCATTTTTCAAACTTTATAAACCTTGTCTTGTCATTTAGTGAATGTACATAATAAAACCAATTTTTACTCATATCTCAATATAATTTTGAAGTTATGGTTAGATAAATTAGGCAACTGTGAACCAAAAAAAATGATTTTTCTAATTTTTAGTAACCTGAGATCATCCAGAAGAAAATTAGTTCCTTCTCTTCAACAGCAACCATGATTTTCTGGACATTCCTAACCACCAAAGACTAACAAAAATACTTCCCTAGGACACTTTGTTCTCTCCTAATTAAATACTGTATTTCTCTTCTGAGGTTCTTTTGTAGAGCATTTTCCTGAAACTTAACAGTTTTTATTAGGTTACTGGAGATAGCAGAGCATGTGTATAACACAAAAGAAAGGACTACACAGCGACAGACCCTGACCCACGTTTCTCCTCATCTAGAATTTAAGGTAAACTTGGTGAGAAAATATCTTAAGAAATTAATTCACATGTTATCTCCTATTGTATGATACCTCGTCAGCTCAGACAAAGAATCCTGACTACCTCAGGAATCTTTACAGAGTGGAGTAATCCTGCTGCTTTCTTTAGCGTTTAAGATCAAGGAATATCACAGCTCATGAAACTTTTAAAAATATGATGGAGATGTGACATGATTTGAAAGAACAGGTTTATAGTTTTGTTGGCAGGTTAGATAAAGTAACTCTGAGAAGGAATTGTTAACAGGTGGGGAAAGATAAAGTGTGTTCCTTCTGATGGAAGCTACCTTCTGATAATTTCAAATAGAGTATGCCATCATGTAATCACACCACATTCCAGTCTCATTCTGCCTCATTAGCACTTGAAAGCATTCACACATCATCCTTTTGCTAATAAATGTCAACTCATTCAATAAGGTCAAAATGATTTGGAGGTTAATATATGAACACCCAGGTCTTCTTGGACAACTCATTTCATCATAGTTGGTCTCAATTTTCTTGTATGGAAATTTAATCAATTTATCTTTAAGCAAATTTGTATGTATATGTGTAAGCAAATATGCACACACTCTAGATTTATCTCCAGTATTCTATCTTTTGTCATTTCCATTTCTGCTTCTTTATTCTTTGTCTATAGCATGCTCTAGAAGACTCCTTTCCAAAACAAATCCACATTACCTAGATGCCTTCAACCTTTTTCCTTTTCTCATCATCAACTTATTCAAAAGAATTTTCCAGACTTACTGCCTTCATTTTCTCATTTCTTTTTTCAGTCCTAGTAAACTCTAATTGCTTTATAACATCTAATCGGTGTTATCCTAATTGCCAAATCCAAGGATCTGTTCTCAATCTTCATCTTACATGACCCCTTTCGCGTATATGAAATTGAACTTTGATTTCATGTGGTGTATCTTTTCTTGGGTCTATGACATGTCTTTATCCTAGTTCTGAATACATTTCCTTCTTTTTTTTTTAATTAATGGCTTCTCTTTTCACATCCCCCAGAATTTAAACGTCAACGCATCCCAGGTTTCCACGTACCGGTTATGACACACTTCATTTCTTTCATACATAGTGGCTCACCCAAACCAAGGATAGTCATGTAGTCCAAACTCTAGCCCAGGTACCAGTGACTCCTAGTCATTTACATTGCCTCTGGCCATGCTTCCTCACTCTGCATCCACAGATGTCCTTTACTGTCTCCTCTTTATCTTCCTAACTATTAAATACTAGATTTTCTCAGGGCTCAATCATTGGTTTTACCCAATCCTTTGTCTATCTCATCCAGTTTCATAGCTTCAAACTATGTGATTTTTTCCTGAATTTATATCTCTAATCAAACTTCTTCCCTCCCCTCCAGACTTCAATGGCCACTCAAGATCTCTATTTGAAGGTCTTTATAGACTTTTAAAACCTAACATACCTAAAATCAAACTCCTGGCAGTTCTTTCTGACAATTCAGATCAGAACCTTCCTGTTGTCCTTGGCTCCTTCTTCCTTTCACCACCTAACCTTTAATTCATCAGCATGTACTGTTGGCTCCACTGTCCTAATAAGTCCAAATGCTCCATTTTATCTACTGTCAGCTAGGTCCAAGATACTCTCATTCCTAGAGTAGAGTAGAGTAATACCAAACTTCCAAGCTGATCTCCTGGTCTTGCCCTTGTCTACTTGCCCAGATGATCACACTTCAATTCAAGATCATCCAGATCATCTCACACTTTGGCTTGCAAAGAGTAATTAATGGTTTCTCATCAAATTAAAAAAAAGAAGTGGAAGCCTTAAAATTGGCCTCAGTGCTTATGACACATGCACTTGTCCTTACTTCTCCAATCTTTTTCCCTAGGAATACTAGGAAATACTTTTTTCCCTACATCCTGGCCAGTTTTCCCTGTCCTCTTTCATACATCGGCTCCTATTTCTTACATGCCAGGTTTCTTGCTGTTCCTTAAGCATGCCAATAAGCTTCCCATCAGGGTTTTTTCACCTGCCTGGAATTCTCTACCTCTACGTCCCTGCTTTGCCTATGCCCACACTTTGTTCCAATTGATCTCGATTTTCACCTTTTCTCAGTAGCCTCTTTGTCCACCATATTTAAAATATTAATTATCAGTACCACTGCCCTTATTCCCTGCTTCATTATTCTATTATTCATGCTACCACTATCTAATATGGTATATATTTTGCTTCTTAGTTTTACTTATTGTCTTCCTTCTTCTAGTGGGAAATAAATTCCATAAGGATAAAATGTTTCTGTTGCTATATTTAAAATTTTTGAGGCAATTAAATTTGAGTAAAAATCACATACATTCATTCATCATATGTCATTTCAATGGGGCTAGACAGAATTGACATTTTTTCACAGATAATATGTTTGAACTATTTAATAGTTAGGAAAAGAATATCTGTAGGAATAAGGATATTGAAGTATATAATGCATGCTTAATGTTGATGCTTTATACACATATTTTATTTATACATATACATAATTATTTACTTATAGAATATTTTAAGTGGTTTTAAAAAAATAAAATTATAGCTTGAAAGATAGACAGCAATATGAAGGCAAAGAATATACTATAAAAGAGTGCAGATGGAGGGCTGGAGTTGTGGCTCAGTGGTAGAGCACTTGCCTGGCATGTATGAAGAAGCCCTAGGTTTGATCCTCAGTGCTGCATATAAATAAATAAATAAATAAACAAGTAAATAAAATATCCTTTTACAACTAAAAAATATTTTTTAAAAAAGAATGCAAATGGAACAAATAATAGTATGTCTACATTATTGCACAAACATTCTCACATTTTTTTAGTCTCTACCATTGCAATTTTCTCTTTGCATTTCTTCTAGAGAAAGTTCTCTAGTTTGTGATGCAATGGCTTCCTTACTTAACCCACTTCTGTGAGGTTTGCTTTTATAACAAAGCGCTTGTGATCCCGAAAAATGTTAACACTCTCTATTTCCTTCATCTGCCAAGGATAACCACACATAAAACATTAGAGATTCCCTTGTACAGTTGCACCTATAACATTTAATTATAGATTGCTTTACACGCTTATATCTTCCTGGCCAGATGATAACTACTTGAAGTGCTTTATTTCATTTCGATTTCTAGCTATAGTATGGTCTTAGAGGGTGATAGATATTAAGTATTTTAGCTGAAAAGGACCATATAAAAATAAACACATGCATTGTATATGATTGGAAGTAATAGTGCTAACGTTATTAACAAGCACACCACAGAACCTATACAATTCAGAGATTAATTTTAGGGGGCGCTGGGGGTTGAACCCTCCATCTTATGCATGCTAAGTATGCACTCTATCACTGAGATACTCTCCCAATCCCAAAAGGGTACATTTTTATATTCTTCAAAAGTCTCCATTGGAAGCCAGAAATATTGGCATGATTTGCATTGTTGTTTTTTTATTTTCTGTACTTCTTCTTTGTGATTGCCTTCAATATCTGAGCAAATTTTAAAATATCAATGACTCAAATTATCCTTTGAAGAAAGATTTGTTTTGGGGAAATTCAATTTGCAATTCAGTTTAGGAAATAAAGTGGGTATTATTTGGAATACAAAATAAATTGTAGTGATAATATAAGATTATTTTTCTTTCATGTTACTTATAAACTGGCTTTGATTGTAAGTTTCAATAAAATATTTCAAATACGACAGCTAGGTAATTATAGCCTTCCAGAAAAATTATGTGGCAAAAGTCTCCCCTAAACCAAAATATCAAAAACAAAATCCCCAACTTTATTTGGATGTAAATATCTATTTTTAAAATGTTCATGAAAATATCTCAGATTCATTTTGAAATAATTTTACTTTTCCAAAAAGGCAAATTGAGATATCAACCATTATTAGATATTCTGCAATATCATCGGAAGACTACTTTAAAGAAACACACACTGGGAAAAAAATAGTCTAATCAAATCTTTATCTGAGCTGGGCATGGTGGCACATGCTTGTAATCCCAGTGATTTGGGAGGCTGAGGAAGGAGGATCACAAGTTCAAAGACAGCCTCAATAATTTAGCAAGACAATTTGTTGAGATTCTGTCTCAAAATTTATTTATTTTATTAGTTGTTCAAGACAATACAATGATCTTGACATATCATACATTTGATTCAAATAGGGTATGAATTCTCATTTTTCCACGTGTACAGATTGCAGGATCACATTGGTTATACATCCATGTGTATACATACAGTAATCCTAGTGTCAGTTGTACTCTGCTGCCCTCCCTATCCCCCACTCCTCTCCCCTCCTCCCCTCCCACCCCTATTGTCTACCCATACTACTGTGACACTTCTCTCTCTCTCTCTCTCTCTCTCTCTCTCTCTCTCTCTCTCTCTCTCTCTCTTTTTCCCTTCCCTTCTCCCTCACACCATCGTATATGTATTTTGTGAACCCATGAGGGTCTCCTTCCGTCTTCCGTGCATTTCCCCTTCTCCCTCCCTTTCCCTCCCTCCTCTTTTCCTTATTTCATGGTAATCTTCTTCTCATGCTCTTCCTTCCTACTCTGTTTTGAGTCACCTCCCTTATATCAGTGAAGACATTCGGCATTTGTTTTTTAGGGTTTGGCTAACTTCGCTTAGCATAATTTGCTCTAGTGCCATCCATTTCCCTGCAAATGCCATGATTTTGTTATTTTTTTACTGCTGAGTAATATTCCATTGTGTATAAATGCCACAATTTCTTATTCCATTCATCTGTTGAAGGGCATCTGGGTTGGTTCCACATTCTAGCTATTGTGAATTATGCTGCTATGAACATTGATGTAGCTGTGTCCCTGTAGTATGCTCTTTTTAGGTCTTTTGGGTATAGTCCGAGAAGGGGAATAGTTGGATTAAATGGTGATTACATTCCTAGCTTTCCAAGGAATCTCCATACTGCTTTCCAAATTGCTGCACCAGTTTGCAGTTCCACCAGCAATGTATGAGAGTAACTTTCTCCACATCCTCGCCAGCACTTGTTATTGTTTGACTTCATAACGGCTGCCATTTTACTGGAGTGAGATGGTATCTTAGAGTGGTTTTAATTTGCATTTCTCTGATAGCTAGAGATGGTGAGCATAATTTTAAAAAGAATTTTTTTTAAAGTTCTAGGTTTGTGGCTCAGTGGTTAAGTGCCCCTGGGTTTAATCCTTAATACCCCAAACAAAAAACTTTATTGAAGTGAAGATGTGTTACAATAACTGTTTTGGTTTGAGTTGGAATGTCTCCCAAAGTCTTGTGTTGAATGCATGGATCCCAGTGCAGCAAGGTTCAGAGCTTCAGAGTTGCAGCTTTTAGTCAATAATTGGATCATGTGGTTTCTGACCTCATCAGTGGATTAATCCATAGTAACTGAATGAACTATTGCCTGGAATGGTTTATCTGGTCCCTTCCCCCGTTACCCCTATCTACTCCCTCTTTCTCTTTCCCGGTTGGCAGGAAGTGAAAAGTTTCCCTTTGCCTTGCCCTTCTGCCATGGTGCTCTGCCACACCTCAGGCCTAAAGGAATGAAATTGACCAACCATGAATTGAAACCACTGGTAAAAGAGCCAAAATAAATACTTCCTCCTATAAGTTCTTTTTGTCAGGTATTTTGGCTACAGTGACACAAAGCTGACTATTATAACCACATCTGAAAGTAATTTCCTGCTAGTATATATTGTCTGATATTGTCAGAGGTGAGAAACCATTAGCTTTTGCTTTTGTACATTTCTTGTATATTTCTTAAGTAATCAAGAGACCTAATATTATTTCTGATTTCTCTTAGGTCACTGTACTTGATTTTCCTCTACCAACACTCATCCACTTACCAGATAAAAAAAATACCTGGTATTAGAAAACACTTTACTAAATGGGAAACTTTAAGGTCTCATATGCAGCAATGATTATCATCTAAATAACTAATTATAGAAATCATATTAAACTTTGAGATAATAATTAATAAGATATAGATGTATATAATTAGATGCCAAAAAAGAAGCACACAGGAAAGAAATATAAGAATTCAGATGTATGACTGCCTAAGTAATATGTGACAAACAAAAGATCTTGGGCTCAAGCTAAGTTTTTAACATGTTGGAAAGGGGAAAGTGGCATGAAAAATACATGGTAGGTCTTAAAGTTGGAAATGGGACAAAGAGAAGTATTGGGAATTTATGGGATGAATAATTAAATAGTTGGGAATGTGAAGTAGGGAGTATGATATAGTTCAGATATAAAGTTTCCATTCTGTCTTATGAGATCTGAAAGACAACTGAGCATTTGTGGGGATGGTATAACTGGGAATTGGTATTTTAAAAGCATTAACATGTCTACAGAATGAAAAATCGATCTGCGTAGAAAGAAATTATAAAAATAGAATACCAAATAAAAGGCTATTGCTGAAACCATCCAATATTCTTCTCTGACTAAGCCTTTGGAGCCTCCACAGCTATGACTTCACACATTTGGATTTTGTCTCCGTCATAGCTGAAGCATGGCAGAGTCATTTCCAGGGCCTATATGAGATATAACTAGCACAGGTAGATTTTTTAAATGTGTGTTAGATTGAGACAGCACCTCGGACTAGGTCAAAGGGAATATTCTGTGTTGAAGCTGATTCTTCACAATTAAAACTTAAAAAACAAACAAACCAGGACTCATCTTTATTGACTAATTTATTAAAAGGAGCTCATTGTGAGATATATATATATATAGATATATATATAGATATATATAGATATATATATATATATATATATATATACACACACATATATGAATGAAATCAATATATTCAGTTTTTAATGAGATTATTTTCTACAGTCCTTGGACTTACCATTGCCTTGTTATGCATTAAGCCTGATCACCATTTTCATAACCCGAGGCTTATGATTAAATTAACAATGATAAGTTTTAGTAAGAAATAAAAAAGGAAAGAATGTGAGATACAGCAATACTGATTAGATAAGTTGTCAGATAGCTATTAAAATTATAGTGCTTTTTCAGATTCTTACAATTAAACTTGATCTGGTCAGAAAAGATTTTCTTACAGGTCTTTTTTCTTGAGTTTCTCAGATATATCCAACTAATAAAGTGGCCCAGAGATATTATACAAACAAGATTATTTTGTTTTGGGGACTCCCTTCGAACACTTGAAAGTAGTATTGTCTTCATAAATTTCTAATGTTCCCAGTTAATGAAACTTGATAGTCATGTAACATTTTTTTTTAATATTGCTTTTCTAACCCAGCCAGGATTATTTTAGCCTCCTTCTTTGCCAAATTGAAAACTGCAGAAATTTGGCTAAGTTTTTCATCATGGATTAATAGGCCTTGAGTCTGCCTGCCTGCCAGTATGAGGTTTAGATAATGGAGAACCTCCCTCAGGAGGTAATTGACACTGAATTATTAGAAGAATGAGATTAATTATGTTGTTAAAGCATCCTGGGATCCATCTGTGACTTTCAAAACCCCTGGTCTGTCTAGTTCAGTTATGGGATCAGACACAAGGACAGTCCCAGGTGGGTGGCACATCAAGGAAGGTAACTTTCTAAACACAATGTTAATGTACGTGAAAAAGAATGACAAATCATAGGCAGTGCTTCTTAAGATGGGCCAACAGACATGAGAATATGAAGACAGGAGAAACATCGAAATCACCAGTATTAATAATTTTTATTGACAACTCTGACTCACCTCATTTCTTTGGATAATTTAATAGCAGAAGTTCTTTTTCCTAAGAGTGTATAAAAATACGTACCAAGTTTAGACTTGCAAAGCAGTTGTAATATACCACTAATCATATTTTGTGCCTTCAGTGTTAATGAAAATTTCTACAGTTCTTTTTCACTAACTTCCTGACCTAAAATTGGACTTTCTTCATCCTAAAGTTGTATGTTTTGGTAAAAAGCAAATACTGCCTGCTGTATAATATTTCATAGGGTGCCTCCACTGCATTGCCACTAATGATCAGTTCTTCAGTGCCCACATAGCACTGCAATTAATATTCTTTGTAAACTCTGAAATTTTGGGGGATATGGTCCTCATAGATCCCACCAACCTAGGAGTTGCTGTGAATTTCTTCAGTGTGATGAAACAGGCAATGATTTTTCATCAGCAAAGAAGTGAAAAGCCACCACCTGCTTCTGCCAGGACACTACTGCCTCATTCATTCACTGGACCAGTTCACGGCAATCTTTAGTCTCCCCAGGCAAACTGTTCATTCTGCAGTTTCAGCAGAGTCCATTCAGAGGAAATGAGTCAGAGACATTTAGCAAAAATCAAATACAATTCTTTGGAAGTTGTGTTAGTCAGGGTTCTCTAAAGGAACAGAATCAACAGGCAGTATGATTACAAAAAGGGGACTTATTAGGTTGGCTTATGCACCCAGAAGCTGGAGAGTCCACAGTGGCCGTCTGCATCCTGGGGAGTTGGAAGAACCAGTAGCTACACAGTCCAAGAGGCTGAAGCCCCAGAACAAGAAGGATCAATGGTGCTACCCTAGTCTGAGACCTAAGCCTTCTGGAGAATCAGTGTCAGAGTCCTCTTTGGAAGAGTGATGAAGTGAGAGTACAATATCCTCAGATGATTGCTTTAGCAATCAAGAACCCCTTCAAGAAGAATAGAGGGGCTGGGATTGTGGCTCAGTGGTAGAATGCTTTCCTAGCATGTGTGAGACACTGGGTTCAATTATCAGCACCACATATAGATAAAATAAAGATCCACTGACAACTAAAAAATGTTAGAAAGAAGAAGAGCAATGGAACTCGCACCAGCTGCTGCTGCTTTGTTCTTTCAACTTTTATTCAATCCAAGCCCTTTTCCCATTAGTCCATGCTGTCCACCTCAGAGAGGGTCTCCATTTCAGTTGGCTTCCACATGCTGATCGTTCCTAGACGCACCTCACTGCCATACCCATTATCCTCTTCATCCTTGGCATCTGAAACTCAATCAAGTTGACAATTCAAATTAGCCATTAGAAAAGAGGTACCTCTTTCCTTACCACAAATTAAGAGGAAGCTCACACCATGCTCCCTGCCAGCTCTTGAGATGGGAAGAACCTCTGTCACCATTTCTACCTGCCCTTGGACATCTAAGGTGAACAGATACTAATTATAATTAATGCTTGACATTTAGTAAGGTTTAAATGTCATTTTAAAATCACCAATAGTTCAACACTTTCACAATCAGGTAAACTAAAAGAAATCAATTAAAACAATTAGGACAAAGTGCATCTGCATTGATGCTATTTTGCTAAATCTCATTATAGTATTAACCAAAGAAGAACATTACCATTAAGCCAGAGCACTGAAGTTTTAAGAAAAACTTACTGATACCTTTGCAAAATTTATTATCAAAATTGTAAGCATAGAAAGTTGATATTAAATGACATCAATAAAATTTCAAATATCAAGAAGAAACAATTTCTAATTCACCCTCTATAGGAATTCAAATTCCTACGTAGACTATTGTGTATTGCTTAACAATGGGGATACTTTCTGAGAAATGCTATGTTAGGCGATGTCATTGTTGTGTGAACACCACAGAGCAGACTTACACAAACTGAGGCGGTGGCGGTGTAGCTAGTAACCCCACACAGTCCCTGGATGCAATCAAGAGCTGCAGTGAACACAAGACATGTGTGACTGTTTCTGATATAAGATGGCATACCGTTTTACAGTACATTTTTTATTGTTTTTTTTAAACAAGAGTATTTTCTAGAATGATGATTAAAAACTATTAAAGTTGACTCTTGAAAAACATAAGATCACTTACATAAGTATTTTTTTAGATTTGCAGCAATTTGAAAAAAACTGCAGATGAACTACAAAGACTATAGAAATATCAAAACAAATAAGAAAATTTTACAGATCGTGAGTACATAAAGTCCACGTAGATAAGACTGTTTTATCATTTACCACAGAAAATATACATAGATCTATTACAAAGTTGAAATTTATCAAAACTTACCCACCTACTTATAGACCATTCATGGCACCATTCACAGTAGATAGAAATATAAATAATGTAAACATACAATAAATATCAAACATATAATAAATAACTGCATAAATGAGCTGTAGCAATACTTTGCTACTATAATAATTTAGTAGTCACCTCCTGTTTCAATTGCAGGGATTTAAAGGGTTTGCCTGGTTTTTCATCTTCATGAGGGTTTTTGGACCTCTACCATCTGCATTGTTTGAGGGTATTGAAGAGTAATGTGTTTACTGTATAGTACTACACAATCCAGGAATAAGGTCACATATTATCAAGTATTGTTTACCATACATAATTAAATGTGGTAATTTTTATACAACTGGCAGCATGGTAGGTTCATTTTAACCAACATCACCAAAAACATGTGAGTTATATGTTGCATCACAATGATGTAACAGTGGTGATATTAGATAATGTTAGGAGTCTTTCAGTTCCATGATGATTTTCTGGGACCACCATCATACATACAGCCTGTAGTTGTGAAAAATATCAATATGTGGTATATGACTATACTTTGTCCTTTTGGCAACATTGAGTTGCAGCCCTTTGGTCTGTTTATATGGTTAAAAAAATAACTGAATTCTGAAACTTAAATTGCATCTTGTCTTGTAGTCACTCCATGTACCATGAAACACTCCAGTGTGATAATGACCTCAGAAGCTTCTACACCTGAAATACATTCTCCTTTCTGGCTAAGTGAATGGGTAGTAGACAGAAAGTAAGTATTTTGGCCAAAACCTGAAAGCTTTCTTTCAGACAAGTTATTTCATTTACATATGCTCATATACTATATCTTAAAATTTAAAAGTTTATTAATTTCCAGAAAGTAGAAATAAAACCTTAATCAAATTTTCCATTAACTATTATTCAAATGATCTCATTTCTCTCCTTGAGAAAAGTATTATAAAAGAAAGAGACAGATTGTGTTTTCTTTAAATTACTTTTTAAAATATAAATATACATTTCCAGTGAAGCTGCAATCAAGAGATCTAAGATTTAACTTGAATGTGGAAAAATAGGTTGACCAGTGTCGGTGACAGTCAGGAAGAGACCCAGTGGCTTCCAGATAATGAAAGACAAAGGTAAAGAGGCAGATCTTACAAGCAAATGGAGGAAATGGTGCCTCAGGACAGAAAAAGAAAGAACAAATAACATGGTTTTCATTGAAAAAATATTCTTTGAGTTCCAAAAATATTTGAATTTTGGTTTGGAAACTGCATCCTAAAAAAAACACACACACACACACAAATTGACTTCTCTTAGTGCTGTTTTTTAAAATACACATTATTCAAACTATAGAGAGTCTGCACTAATCCATTATAAAGAATAATATTCATCATGGCACAGTTACCAGTGTGAAGAATGCCCAATTACAACTTACCACAAATGCAAAGATACTGAAGTACAAAATGAATCCAAATTAAACCAAAACACACACATACAACAACAAAATCCAAAAAACCAAAGCCTTAATTGCACAATGATCACAATCAAAGGACAACCATATGGCCAAGAGTTCATATTGGAAAGATTATAGTTTAATCTTTAGCTTAGGCACAGCATGTTAAATGTAATTCTCAAAAGGAGCACAACGCCATTACTTCTGTAAGTTGTTTCTGAGTATTTATTTCCTCAGTGACTGAACCTCATCTCTGCTTTTTCAAAAAATCCATTATCTGTATTAATCCCCATACAGTTTAGAAATCCACCTTGGGCCATCAAGAACAGGGCCCCAGATTCCTCACAGTGACCTACTTTTATTGGACTGTTGTTTAGGAGTTTGAGTTTAGTAGCCTTTTCATTTATGTTGTATCCCAGAATGGCTTGTTTATAATCACTTGGGATACAGAAAAGCAACGTCTCCTGAAGGATATTCTGGAAGGAAAACGATATTTGCCCCACTCTCTCCATGACACAAGCACTATATGTTGACAGTTTGGAAATATATTTCTCTCTTTATTCTTAAAGGAGCACTTGCCAGTGTTACTGGTAGGAAATATTACTTGTTCAAATGGTATTAACTAAAGTGTAGAATTACAAATAATCCCAGGTTATATAATATGATTGCCCTAGCCAGAAAACCAACTGGTTCATACATATACACACCTTCAGCACAACTTCATATCCATACCCACTAGGGATAGGCTCATTATAGTGGTTACATCTCCTTTGGAAAGTAGGTCATATCTGAACAAGCAGCATTAACATGCATCTATAATGGAGACAGAAAGCATTTTGAAAGTAAGGGTGAAACAGTAGAAATTCTCAAGGTACTCTTAACCAGTGATTCTTTTATTCATCTGAATATCCTCTAGGGAAAGATGTCAGCCAGAATTTAGGGCAACTGGAATATTTCCCACACACTGTGGAATATTTCAAATTGTTCAGTCTTGTTTATTGGAAGCTATGTATTGATTAGGAATATTGAATTGGGGAGGGGGTTGGAATGTACATTCATTGCTTAGAGCTGTTGTAACATTCCACACACTTGGTTGCTTAAAACTATAGAAATTTATTCCCTCATAGTTTTGGTGGTCAGAGTCTAAAATCAAGATGTGAGCAGGACTTTCTTTCTTTCTCAGTATGAATTTTTATACTTAGTTTGTGCCTAGCTATGGCAGGTATAATAATTTGTTTCTATTAGTTACTTTCCTGTGGAGAACACTATTCTTTGGTGATAATGAGGAATATCTGAGGATTATCTCAGAACACAGTGACTTTGTATGTCTCAAAGTTACTCTTGGACTTTGAAATGAGGATTTTATAGGTGAAGTCAAATGGGCACAAGAAAGATGTCATATATACCTCAACACTGCCAGATCCCTGTTGGGTTATTGACCAAACTTCCTCTAGCAGAATTAGCAAGGAAGCATCTATGTAGCTTTTATAATGGTGATATTAAATGTTTCTATTTTATAAAAGCTTCTACTTAGAACCATTCTACAAATATCCCGTTGACTGGTAAAAATGAGAATACAGTATAATCCTTTTATTATGGCCTGCCAAATTTAACAAAATGCCAGTTTTATTGTATTAGAACTAGTGTCCCTTGGTTTCAAATGTGCTTAGCATGAGCTAAAGGTGCCCTTCTCCCTCTAGGTGGTTTTTCTAACATGAACTTCTTTTAACAAGTCTCTAGGGAAGTTCTCTTGTTTTACTTATTGTTCTGTTTTATCTTTTCCTCAGTTTGTCATTGGTATTTATTTTCCCATAAACAGTCAGTTCACAATATCAAAGAAAACATTTATGAGTTTTTTAAAATTAAGGATGTTGGGGCTAGGGTTGTGGCTTAGTGGTAAAGTGCTTGCCTAGCACATGCAAGGCCCTGGGTTCGATCCTCACCACCACATATAAATAAATAAAATGAAGGTATGTGTCCAACTACAAATAAAAAATAAATATTTTAAACACAATTAAATTAAATTAAAGATGTTAGCCGGTGGTGGTGCATACCTGTAATCTCAGCAACTCCAGAGACTGAGGCAGGGGGATCATGAGTTGAAAGCCAGCCTCAGCAATGGCAAGCCCTGAGTAGCTCAGTGACACCCTGTCTCTAAATAAAATACAAAATAGGGCTGGGGATGTGGCTCAGTGGTTGAATGCCCCTGAGTTCAATCCCCAGTACCAAAAAAATAAATTAATTAATTAAGAATGTTTGTTTTTATATTTACATATACAAAAATTATAGTGAAAAATAATGCTACATGACACCAAAGTAAAGGGTTTTTGTATTCTTGCTATTATATACAGTTAGGAATTATTGTGGATATGTCCAAGGACGTATGAGTCTGAAAGAAGGGCCTTTAGGCAATGAGGAGAACATCCATATTCAACCTAAATCTAAAGATGCTAAATATCATTCCTAAGTTGAATTTAAAAAATCTTTGTTTAGTGGGGAAGGTTCCTATTTTTAATTTAAAGTATTATTAATGTCTAGCTAGTAATTAAATATAAATAGACATTGAATCCTAAAATTTGGGCTAAATTTCTATTTGTTTTATAGCAAAACCAGAGTTATATCATGTAGAAAATTGAAAGGTGCTCTTGACATGGAGGTAGTAGGAAGTATTTATGAGGATCTAAATAATAATAAAGATATCTACTGTTTTCATGATAATTGTTTTATTCCATCCTGATCAGTTCCCTAAGCTCTTTTTGATGTTAATTTTTCAGTGGATCATAATAATTTTGCACATTATTGCATCAGATGATCATAAGACATGTGTCCTCCATAACATCACAGATCAAGTAAATGTCCCCATGAGTCTCCCTTTAATCAGTTTTAATGACTTGAAGAAAGGAAATCCCTTTGAACTAGGGTTATCTGAAAAATGTTCAAGTGCAGTTTTTTAAAAAAATGATATATTTTCTTCTAACCCTTAACATTGTGGGAAATAATTTGCCATTAATATTTAGGTGATATCTTATATAAGCAGAGATGAAGGCTGCTTCATTTTGAATTTTCAGATATCATGCATATCTGGATCTTTAATGACTTGGAATCACATGTTAACAGCATATACTGGCCATCATAAAAATCTTCTTGCTCACTCATACTTTGTTTTTATACCAAACTACAACTGAAAACTTACTTTCCTATAATCTGCCTGTCTCTACTTTTCTTCCATTCTGAATTTACTTGTTTCATAATGCAGAACTCTAAAAGCTTTTTTTTTAATCTACTTCATTTCATTTCCCTTCCCTCTCCTCTTCCCTCCTCCACTTCCTCCCTGAATCTACTGCTCTCCCTTGTATTTATTATCATAAAGAATCCCACTTTATGTATAATTATGATGTACCAATTAAAAGTGGAGCTCTACAACCTTATTCTTCATCTCTCACAGCTTTTAAGAGAAAGAGAATAATTTCCAGGATGATCTAAGTCATGCTTAAAAGTGGATGAATACACTGCCGTGCTCACAAAGCCAAGGCAAAGTGCTCACTAGCAGCTTGGTCCACAGAGCAGATATATTTTGATTTCTGTGCACATTTAAAATATGCAAAGCCTAATACAACTGTTGGGGCTCATGTGAAAAACAAAATTTGCAAGATCCATGCCATGTTTAGCATTTTCCTGTTGAATCTAGCGTAGTTAGAGATGGAATGAAAACTTCTAAGTATGGAATCATCTTATGCTAGAAATGATGTCTTTAAAATAATTTGAAATCTTGAAAATTCTAAAACCATGTCAGTTTATGGCAGTTTAATAACATTAAGATCAGAGCAATTCATTAATCATTCAAGTCCATTTAGCAGAGAAAATTGGTAAAGTGAAATTAATCTTTTATATCTTTATGCATTATCTTAGATTTCTAACTTAAAATGACAAACAATGGCAATGATTTGGGAAGTGAGGGCCATTTCCATGCCTAATTACATTACAATCAAATCACTTTTTTATTTCTGATTTTCTAGACTCTGCTATCACAAATTTGTAAATTAACTTATGTCATGTGGCTATAAGTTGTTGGAGAGGCTGTGGATTTGGAGAGTTAGTCTGGATTTGGGTCCCTATTTAGGTTTGGTTGGTTTCTCGTGCTATAGATTTGGGCAAACTATTTTAACTAATTACTTCAATTCAGAAAAATACCTAACTTGCATGGGAGAGCTAAGAATATATATATATATATATATATATATATATATATATATATATATATATATATATTCTTGTTTATATATACATATATATTATGTGTGTGGATGTATGGCTGTATATATCTTCAAATAGTTGTTTAATTTCTAAAATGTAAGGGCAAGCAAACTGAAGTAAAATATATATTTAGGATAGCAAAATACTCTGTCTTATATTTTCCTGAGTGATTCCTGTGTGTGTGTGTGTGTGTGTGTGTGTGTGTGTGTGTGTGTGTTGCTGGGGATTGAACCCAGTGCCTTAGGCATGCAAGGTTAAGTGATGATTGTTTTTTTTAATACATACAGTGGAATACATTACAATTCTTATTACACATATAGAACACAATTTTTCAGTGTATATAAAGTATTTTCACACCAATTCATGTCTTTATACATGTACTTTTTTTTGCATTACAATTCTTATTACACACATATACCACAATTTTTCATATCCTTATTTGTATATAAAGTAGGTTGACACCCAATTTATGTCTTCATACATATACTTTGGATAATGATGTTCATCACATTCCACCATCCTTGCTAATTCCCTGCTTCCTCCCTTTCCCTCCCTCCACTCTTCCCTATCTAGAATTCATCTATTTGGGGAAGAATTTAAAAAGTGTTTTGTCATATGATGTTTGCTTTTACAGATATATATTTTTTATTTCATTATTATTGTTTTTGAGTGAATAAAACTTAAAAAATACATTAATAAACTGTTAAACCGTTTTAAAGAATAAAATCAGTTAAGTCTGCTGTAAATTGTAAAATAAAAGCAAGTTTTCTAAAGACACTATTTAGTAACTTCATATGTATCAGATGCATATATTGGAGCAGATTGTACTTTTAATTTTTTTCATGAAAGTAGAAAAATGATTTAAAACTGGGTAGAAAGGGATATTTTTGATATGATCATGAGGGAGAGGATAATATTCTCAGTCCTATGTAAGCCACTTATAAACCAGATCGATACAATACGTGGATTATTATTTTATTTCTACTCAGATTTGACTCTAAATAAGTTGGTGGTTTATAGAAAATATAGCAAGAATCTTTTAAATTTCATAAGTAAAATTAGAACTAAAGTTAGAAATTAAAAAAAACAGAGCTCTAGGAATATGAAATTAAGTCAGCAAAAGAATTGATTTTTAGGATGAGAGGAATGGGAAAAGGTTGGTTGATAAGTATTAAGTTACAGTTAGAGGAGATTTTGTTGTGCTGTTGCACAGTAAGGTGACTATCAATAATGATAATATACTGCACATTTCAAAAAACTAGTAAAAAGGATTTTTAATGTGCTTAGCATAAAGAAATGACAGATGTTACAGAAGATAGATTTTAATATGAATTAAACATTGCACAATGTATACATGTATCAAAAATCATGTGGAACTCCATTAATATATACAATTTTCATGTTTTCAAAAGTGTCAGTTAAATACAGTTTATTTAAATGAAACATAAATGTATTTATAAAATATTATATGTTTCTAAAGTTGGGAAAATAATTTAGCAAGAAGTGAACAGTACAAAAATGAAATAAAGAAAGTGATCCTATTTAGAATTTCATCAAAAAGAATAAAATATTTACAGTAAATTTAAACCAAGAAGTATAAAATTTATACTTGAAAAATTAGAAAGTATTGTTGAAAGACATTAAAGAGGACCTAAATAAGTTGAGGAACATTCCATGATCTGTATTTAAAGATAATATTGTTAAGATACAATACTCCAAACCTATATACAGATTAAATGCAATCTCTGTCAAACTCTTGGATGATTTCTTTGCAGAAACTGACAATGTGATCCTTTAATTCAAATGGATGTCCACAGAACATAGAAGTGCTAGAACATTCTTGAAAAAGAACAATGTTGACATATTCACACTTCACAATTTCAGAATTTACCACAGAACTACAATAACCAAGACAGTGTGGTGTTGGCCTAAGAATAAATATATTTAGAGAAGTGCAATAGTGCTAGATCAATATTCACAATTTTAGAGTGGTTAATAATTTACTTGAGATGGCACCCCCAGTACCAGAGTGGGATTCCAGTTGCCATTTTTCTTACCACAAATACCATGACTTTAATGATGACCCTGTATCATAGCTAGTAGTCAGACAGGTACTACTGGGGCTTGGAGATGTTGGAAAGTTCTCCAAGAAGGAAGGATACTTTTCTATGGGTATGAATAAGCAAGAATTCTTTCCAGGTGGTGAGATGGCAAACCATCCACAAATGTGGGGAGAAGAGCACATAGGACTTGTAGAATGCAGTGAATTTGTTTGGCAGGAGTCCAGGATGAACTATATTCTTAGAAGAGGGTTGGAGAATGAGATGTATATTATGATTACTTCGCTCTGTTTTCCATAAATAACTGAGCCATGTCTTCACAGAGTATTCAATTTTTTTTCTTCTTTATATAAGATCTAAAGATCTTCCTAAGTTTCCTAGAAAATATTTTCAATATCTCTTCAGAATGTAAGACAGATAAACATTTTAAAATGGGCTCATGGAGAAAAAAAAAAAACCTTAGTAAATAAAGACTTGTGAAAACAACAAGTTATGTCAAGCTTGCTCCTTTCGTTAAAGACAGAACACAATGTATGCTTATAAGAGATTAGACATATTATTAATTAAAATGTCAACCACCTCAGGAACTTACACACTGTGCCTATACGTGATTAATGGCTTAGAGTGTTTGACCAAAGAGAACATTCTGACCTGACCTCCAGGTACAGAGTGCTTGCTCTGGGAATTGGTTACCATGAAACTTTTTTTCAAGAAAGAAAACATTTTCCAAATGAGCAAAAATCTAACAATGATTCACCAGCTTGTGATTCCACCCAGTCCCTAAAACTATACACATAACCAGAGACTTCAAACCTGGGCATTCACTTTTCTTTTCTGAAAATCAAGGGGTCATCCACATTCCTGAGTATGAATTCTGAGCTGTCCTTACATAAATCTTTACCTATGGCTTGCTTGCTGATACATCTGCAATTCTTTCTGTGACAAATGTCAAGAACCTCTCTTTAGGATCTCCTTGGACCCCCTCCAGTGACAGATGCATCAATAATTCCATTACAGTGCTATTTTATTTCTTGAGATTGGAAACATAAATCCACTTAATATACAGCAGTGAAACTTTTTAACTGTTTTTCTTAAAGGTACACAACTTATAAATAAAGCATCATTTGGCTCCCATAGCTGTTGACAATGAATTGATGAGTAAAAATTAAAAAAGTATACAAAATAATAGACCAGTGACAGAGTTTTCACTTTGTATTTCAAGAGATGATATTGTAAACATGTTAACAAAGCTTAGAGAATAAGAGTAATTGCCTGAGAGTTGAAGCCAAGACAGAAAAATAAGAAGAAAACCCTGTACCTTATCATATATTCAATAGCTGAATCAAATTTTGTTACTGAGTTTAGGACTTATACAGTATTTTTGGCATGTCAGTTTAATTTTTTTCTTTTGTACAGTATGGCTCACATATGAAAATCCTATTTTATTTACATATAAAAACCATGGTTGGTTTTATTTTTCCTTATTAAATGGAAGATACTGTTATTGACCTCTGTTTCCTCAATTAAGATAAACTGTGTCTGTTTTAAGAAGGATGATTAAGTGTAGTTACCATTGTATTAACTTTGTGATGAAATCACATATAAGTGTATCCTATGCATTTATAGGATTTTCCTAGTCATCCAAGCCCACCCTAACATTTTTAATTCCTCTCCCTTTGAATCAAAGTCATTGACAAGTTCTTTGTATATGTTTTCTTAGTAAGTTCCTGCTGTCATAACAAAAATACTATAAACTTCACAATTTAAACAACAAAATTTTCTCACAGTTCTGGAGGCTGAGAAGCTCAAAGTCAAGTTTCCAGTAGATCAGGTGTTTGGTGAGGGCCTGCATTTTCTTGACTCTTCACAAGACAGAGAAAATGATTGAAATAAGCTCTCTCACATCGCTTCTGATAGGGGCACTAATCTAATTTGTGAAATCTCTTCCCTCGTAACCTAAGAACCTGCTAAAATTCCCATCTTTCAAACTCATCTCCTAGGAAATTAGATTTAAACATATAGATTTGGAGGGGGCACAAAATTCAGTCCATAGTACAGCCTTTACCTCTGTTCCATATCTTGTGCTATCTGTGTACTGCAGATCACCTTTCCCTCTGACATAGATCCCAGCAAAAGCTTTGATGTTCACCAGCTATGCCCGTACTTTCCTGTTTCCATGTAGACATCTCAATGTCCCTTTTGCCTAGAGCTTCTAGCTTGAGCCATATTGCCTTACATCCACCTTCTGTCTTCCAGGCTCTTCTGAATGACCATTGGTTCAAGATGTCTTCCTGGATGCATCTCTCAGTAACCATGTTTGCTAAATACAATATGCTCTCTTCTTTATATGCCATTATCAATGAATCCACCATCTTTAGTTTTTCTGAAGTCAGCTTCTGAGGAAAGCTTCTGAATCATTTTTGTGGTATTTTCTCCTAAGTTTTGTGTTTCTATTTCAGATAACACTGAGGATTTGCTCATATGGCAAATTTATTTGCATACCTTTTAACCTCTTTGATTAGAATTTCCCAGAAGTAAGGGATAATGATGATGATTATAGACTCATAATTTGCTTTCTCTTTGTTATTCAAATGTTCAAATGTATTTTTTATGATGCAGTAGAATTATCTCTATTACTTAGCACTGTTCTTAGGTATAAATAGAAGCTCAGATAATTCAAAGTTTTTAGAAGACCTGTAGTCTTATTGGCATGTTGGAAATCATCTTCATGTTTTATATTAATATGAGTTTTGCTTATGACCATTTCCCTAAATGGTACGTAAACAAACAAGATTCAATTTGTACTTTCATTGATCACCTATTCAGTGTAAGGTTATTTTCTTGGTACTGTATGGAATGGATAAAAGGACTGAGAATGTCTGGTTTCAAGGATATAACCACCAAATTGCATAGAAAAGGCAAGAGTATAATGCATTACAGATAATACGAACTAATTAGAAGCACACACAATGTGCTGTGGAATTCAAAGTAAGGAGAATTCATATCCAATTAGAAGTTACAAGAAGGATTTCATGGAATAGTTGACAGATAGTACACAACTATATGTTTGTGTACTTGTCATTACAGCTTTGATATTCACTAGCTATGCCCATAATTTCCTGTTTCCATGGTAGATGTCTCAATGTCACTTTTGCCTGGAGCTTCTAGAAACTACTAGCTATCCACCTGAATATTCATAGGCATTTTTCTTTTCTAGTAATAGAATCCTGAATTTTGGTTGAACACACTGAAAGAAAGCTTACATTTCCAAGTCTCCTTTTATGTTGGGTTCAACATTTGTGAAATTTCTTCTCTCATAACCTAAGAACCTGCTAAAATTCCCACCTTTTAAACCCATCACCTAGGGGATTCGATTTAAATATATAGATTATGTGTGTAAATGGGGAGATGAGAGAGGTTAAACATATAGACATATGAGTCACTAAGGACTGGCCAATGAGATGCCAGCAAAACTACTATTTCAGTGAGTGTTAAATGTCACTGACTTGCATAGAGAAATCTCCTTTATCATTCTGCTTTGTCTGTCTTCTGGTCTGCAACCCAATGTTACTATGGTTTGAATGTGTCTTATCAAATTTCATGCTAGAAACTTTGTCACCAAAGTAGCCATGTTGAGAGAAGTGGACTTTGAAGAGGCAATTGGATGAATGCTGTATTATGAAAAAGACTTTGTTATAAATGCGGCTCTTTCTGGCTTGCTTGCTTCACCTCTGCATGTGATGCCATCTGCTATTCTGTGATGTAGGAAGAAGGCCCTCACCAGATGCCAGTACCACTCTCTTGGACTTCCCAGCTTCCAGCACCATAAGCTAAATAAACTTCAGGTCTTTTTAAGTAACACGGTCTGTGATATTCAGTTACAACAAGAGAAAACAGACTATAACAGACATAATGCTGGAGTTCCACAGACATATTGGGTCATGAGGTGACTTGAAGATGCAAACCTTATTCTAATGTCATAGATCGGAAACATAGGACTTGGATTGTGATGAAAACATGGGATGGACTTCCTACCTCAGGATTATTTTCCACAAGAACAAAATAGCATCCTAATTTATTTAAGGCTATATTACTCAGGATTATTATAGTCTATACAGATAAAGCATCATGCTGTACATGCCCTAGAGGGCTTCACTAAAAGGAAGCAGAGAACACAGATACTGTAACAAAGGTAATGGTACTCTCATGGGGGATTTTACAGTTTTACCTTTATTCTCATTTTGTAATCTCTGCATAGCCTCTGGTAATATCCTGTTTTTTTCCTGTCTTTTCAGCCACACTTCAGCATCGAGAAGCAGTGGAGCTCAGTGATCAAAGATGTGCATTCCGGGATGAGACTACGTGGTTAAGATCCCAGCTTGGTCTCTTCTTCTAAGCTGTATGAGCAATTGTTTAACCTCTCTCCTCTCCCCATTTACAAAACTGGGAGTTCCAGCCATCTGGGACTTGAGCAAATAACAAGAAAAGGAGTGTTCAAAAGTTCTTGGTTCTATATCAGTTCCTGATGACATTTCTCATAAAGCCTTGAGAGTAACTCCCATATTTCCAGTCTTTCTCTCCCATGGATTGTCCCTTTCCCAGGCCACTGCCCTTACTGGGAGAGGAATGATCCACTCACAGATGTAAGAATGTAGTCCTTTTGAGCTGTGGTTTTCAATGTTTTATTGTTTTTACTATGATTCACAGCAATAAAGGCATCTGACATCATAATTAAATAAATATGTCCCTCTGCAGTTACATGTTGAAATAAAACTGATATGCATATCAATATTTTCTATTTCCACTCTATTCTATTAAAATATATTAATCATACCTCACTAAATTGACTTCATGGCTGATTTACAGCTTAAACCCCATAGTTCTTTGAAAGGTGCTTTTTAAAAACTTTTAAATAATGAAAATAAAAACAAATAGCCTGAAAATAACACAATAATTTCAAGTCATTCCCAAAATGTCAGTGTATTGTGCATTTATTTTACTTGGAGTGTTTAGGCTTTGAAGCTTCTTCCTATGAGAAAGTCTCTACTTCATATATTCTGGACACACAGGACCCACTTACACCTAAAATTTCACTGTCTGCACATTTCTTTCTCTAGAAAAGTGAACAATGAGTACATCTTTAAGCCCTTGATATGGAGCAAGAATCCACTTGAGCAGCATAAATTAATTCTGGTCACAATGAGAATAGTAAGTAGTGTATACTCCCCATGGCCAAATGGCTCTGGGTTGCCGATGTCACATCAGTATCTAGTAGGAAGGACAATAGTACTTGCATCCAATGCCATTTAATGTTGGGTTTCAATGTCATTATTGCACTCAACCCCCTTTCATTCTTGCTTTTATTTTTGGTTTAAATTTTTGTTTGTTTGGTTTTTTCTTTCTGTTTAAATCTGCTGTGACACAAACTATTTTCTCTTATTTGCAATCACTTCCAATCAATTTTCTCCAGGTTTGACTACATATTAGGGATTTTATCTTTGTTTATGTAAAAGAAGGCTATCTTGGCAATTCCTTTCAAAATTTACATTGAAGGCCCAGTGAAGAGAAGGATGGGGAACCCTAAGAAGTGAAAGTTGGATTGGGGGATTGAGAACATGAATTGCTGGCAAGATAATAAGTAGAGGAAGATGTCAATGTTTTGGGGTTTTCCCACTTTCCTTCCTTTCTTAACCAGCCTCCTCATTACTTCCCTTCTATTGTCAAAAACCTTATTTGGGGGACATAAAAGACTGATTCAATGGGGAGAAAACAGAAGGGAACACTATTTATGTCATTGACAAAAAAAAACATGTCATCATGGCCCGTTCCTTCTACTTGCAAAACGCCAATCCTGGGTAGATATGAGCAAAGAATCATGTATAAAACAAGAGTACATCTAATGCCTATGAGTAGGCATCAGAAGACCAAGGAAAAGAAGCATGTATTTTAATTCATTAATATCATCATCATTTTATTACTTGTCTACAGACTGAGGTCAAATTTATTTCTTTCTAGTCAAAGGATTAATATCCAATATAATTTTCCTGTTTGATTTATTCAGATGGCACCTTAGTTTCTGCATAGTTTCTAATGACAAAGATTGGAACAAGGGGTCCTTAAAAACAAAGACACAGGTTTGCTGGAGCAAACACTCATTAAGTTTTATTCTTGCTTTCCTCTTTGGAATATTATCTTTTGACAATTCAACCATCCCAAATGCCCAAGAGATTTCAGACTACATGTTTACTGAATAAATCCAGTGCAGAAATGTTGAAAACTGTCACTCAATGTGTCACCAGTTTACCAAACCTGCACTGAGTTAATACACATGAGTAAACAGCATGACTTCTTATGTCCGATACCAAGCCAAGTGAGGACAATTGTGAAATATTTAATGAAACAAACATGAACTACAGTCTGCTAAACAAAAAACAAAAGGAGATATAGCAAATAATTTCATTTAGACTCTAATTTTCTTAGCTGGTGGACATATAGAAACAATTAATGTAAATATTATTTTAATGTCAAAGTATCAATTTTGATCTTAAAACTTTTTGGAAGTCTGATGTTAATAAGCATTGACATTATGAATTTCCACTTAAAAACAAAAACAGAGAAACTTTCCTTGGAAAATTTTCTTCATTGTATTATGACAGCAAGAAATTAATGTAGGTTCTAGATAACTATGCTTTCTCATGTAGTAGGAATTTTAAGCAATATGAGCAAATCAGTAAAAATATTGGTTTCAAATCTGGATATGACTAAGGTTGGGCTGCCTATACTTGTTGCAGTTGAGCTATAAGGGGAAGGATCTTCAATGTGTCATCAACTTTATCCAAATAAGTGTTTATGTTTTAGAATTCTTACTGGTGACTCAATAGTAACATCAGCTTTCAGAAGTTGAGAACAAGAAGGAAAATGCTTCTAATTTTTTAAAGTTAGAAAAAAGAGTTCTAGTCTTTGATAAAATTGCTTAAAAAGCTGAAGGCTTAATGCAGTTAAAATACTATGAAGATGTTAATATTTCATTCACTTTATCATTCATTTCTAAGTGCTACTTTATTTAGAAATGGTAACTCCAGAATCTCAGCATATTTGGAATAAAAAATGGAAAATAAGATCAGTTTCTCCTTCCAGAGGGTCAGAGGTTAACTTTGGGAATAATTTCAGGTGATTGAGTTCCTGTGGCCAACCAGTCTCTCTGAATCTATTTTCCTTATTTAGAGTTCTGAGCCAGATGGTATGACCCTCATAGCTAGTGTGACTAACAATAGCAAAGAAAGCAAGATTAGGTCTTGTTTACTAGAAGATTACAATGTGGTATATGATGATGTTCTTATCTATGTAATCTCATTTAATACCCACGGTAGCCCTTGGTAAAATAAACTATGAAGAGACTGTATCACTTTTCCACACCACAAAACCAGGGGAACTCTTGTGCAAGTGTCTGGCTTGCCTCTGCTATTCAGTATGAGAAAATTCAAAAAGCTCATTTCGAATATCACTTCTTCTAGAAAGATTTTTCTGACTCTCCCAGGCAACTCAAGAACCTTTTCCATGTAATGCATTCAGTTGTCATTTATCTAAAAAAAAATCCATAAAAAATTAAGAAAAATCTTTTCCTTTTGCTGCTTAATATATTTTGTTTATTATATAAACTAGCATACTAGTTTCCCAAGTTCTCCTCCCTTTCCTGAGATGAGACTATGATATTTCATGTTGTCTCCCCAGATTCTATTGATACCTGGTTCAGAGTAGGTACTAAATATATACATTAAATGAATGAATTACATACTTAACATGCTTCTATAGAAATAGAATTCAGTATGTTGACCATTTATATAAATAAGACATGCCATCACTCAATACCAGCAAATTGGCTCTAGTAGAGAATTGGGTTGAGCGTTGATCTGAGGAAAGCTTTTACCTGGTTCAACTTGGCTAGTCCAAGCCCTACATAGATGAAATTTGGTATATTTCTCAGCTGCAGAACAACTGTGTTCCTCTTTTAAAGAGCTCTCAGATACAGGAAGACATGGAAGATCGAAATGCTTCTATGTCCACATCCTGATAGGATATGGACATATGGACATTTTTCTCATACAGAATAAACACTTTATCTGGAAATATCTCCACTTGCTGAGCAAGATGGTCTACCAATGTCAAGTGGCTCTTATTGATTTTCTTAGAAGTTTCCCGTTCTTGTTAAACTATCTTAAAAACCGATTTCCCCCAATATATAGTGAAATGCATCTTATTAAAGCATATAGTATTGCTGTCCCAGCTAAAATTGCCAGTTGGCACAGTGCACATTAGGGCTGATAAAACAAAATAATAATGTTTAATTTGATTTCTTTATCATGATAATGTATGTATAAAAACAGTAATATTTAGGTGAGAAATTAAGTTATATAGAACAAACATTATTTAATAGCACGGTAGTGCATGTCACTTTTAATTTATTTACAACAATCTAGAAAGGCAAAAAGGAAAAATGATAATATAATGACAAACCTAAGGCTTTCATTGAATTGAGAAACTCATGTAATAAATAGCTAAACAGTATGACAAGCTAACAGACATTTTGCTCATTAATAATGTCTCTGATTTTTCAATTAATTCTTCATATTTTACAAAGTATATTTTTACACATCCACTCCTTAAATCTCCACAACTTTGTCCTGTGGGAGTCTTATTCTTATTTACCAGAAAACAATACAGCAGCTCCACGAGGCTGGGTTCCTACTTTATATATATGACTTTCTCACCATCAAAAAATAGAGGCAGCACAGCTGACAGAGCTTTGATGTTCTTAAAAACCTTAAAAAAGTTAAAGAGAAGAATTTTTATAAAATGATATTTCAAGAAAGTGAAAATAGAAAAATAAATTTTACCACATATGCTAAGTAATTATATTGCAAAAAAAGGAAAGTCAATGTGGGTATTTAAGAAAATAACACTATTACATTTAATAATAAGAAATTTACCATATAATTTCCCAACATTATCTTATTAGATTTCCTATTCATCCAAATTTAAATTCCTAATTATAGTAGTCTCTTTATTCTAGAATAAGAGATAAATGATAATCTTATAGAATTTCACAATAAAGCAAGTGTTGATCTTTCTAAAGATCAAGAATTGATCATCTACTGAAGGGCATCTAGGTTGGCTCCACAATTTAGCTATTATATATTGTGCTGCTATAAACATTGATGTCACTGTGTCCCTGTAGTATGCTGTTTTTAAGTCCTTTGGATATAGACTGAGGAGTAGAATAGCTGGGTCAAATGGTGGTTCCATTCCCAGTTTTTCAAGGATTCTCCGTACTACTTTCATTTGGCTATACTAATTTGCAGTCCAACCAGCAATGTATGAATGTGCCTTTTTATTTGCATTTCTCTAATTGCTAGAGATGTTGAACACTTTTTATATATTTGTTGATTGATTGTATATCTTCTTCTGAAAGTGTCTATTCAGTTCCCTGGCCCATTTATTGATTGGGTTAATTGGGTGTTTTTTTTTTTTTTTTGGTGTTAAGTTTTTTTTTTTTTTTTTTTGAGTTCTTTACATATCTTTGAGATAAGTACTCTCTCTGATGTGCATGTGGTAAAAATCTGCTCCCAAGCTGTGGGATTTCTGAGAAGAAACTTTTCGATTTGAATCCATATTGATTCTTGACTTTATTTCTTGCACCCATAGGAGTCTTGTTAAGGAAGTTGGGGCCTAATCCAAAGATGGTGGAATCAGATGGACATCATTACCTTAAGTACATGTATGAAGACATGAATGGTGTGAGTCTACTTTGTGTACAACCAGAGAAATGAAAAACTGTGCTCTATATATGTGCTATGAATTGAAATGCATTCAGCTGTCATGTATAACAAGTTAGAATAAATAAATAAATCTTTTTTTAAAAAGAATTCATCAGCTTTTTGTTTCAAGACTGTGCTAAAGAGAAGAGTGTTGGGGACATTTGAAAGCAATCGAAAGGATTTTGAGAAGGGAAGATAGAATTATTTACTTTATAGCAATGAGAAAAATCATTTTCATCAGGAATGCTCATTCTGATTAACATAGACTAATAATATTGTATTAAAACTTATGGCTGTGACCACTTAGAAACTGGAAAAATGTATGAAAAAATGGTTTTCAAGACACTGAGCATCTGACAATGAAGAACAATGCTCCCTGAGACATATGGAAATAAGAAGTGAGCACTGTAGCTGTGCCAGCTCACAGACTAGAGAAATTTTTGAAACACAACAGAGCAAGAGAACTAGGAGGAATCTGGCAATTTCCCTGAATTAAGGAGTTCAGAATTAAGAGAGCACAGTGTGGCTAGAGGTTGCAAGATATCAGAGAGGAGAGAGCTACTTAGAGAAAATTCTAAACTGTAGAGAGTACTTCTTAAATCTACAGGTAAATTGAGATCAGTGCATGCATGTGAGCAAAGTGCCCATGGCTGAGTAGAATCAACCAATGTGATAAGGAAAGAGTATTTAAAGTTCCCACAGTGGTGGGAATGCTTACCATTCAACACCTAGAGTGGAAACCCTCATCATTTGTAGAGTATAATGTAGTCAGAAAGGCTTTACTCCAGTGTTAAAACACAATTGACCATATACTATTCACTACTCTGTTTCTGCCCAGCAAAGATTTAAAACAAAAATTTTTTTTTTAAAGAGAGAGTGAGAGAGGAGAGAGAGAGAGAGAGAATTTTTAATATTTATTTTTTAGTTCTCGGCGGACACAACATCTTTGTTGGTATGTGGTGCTGAGGATCGAACCCGGGCTGCACGCATGCCAGGCGAGCGCGCTACCGCTTGAGCCACATCCCCAGCCCTAAAACAAATTTAAAAGAGTTAAAATTGTATCCATATATTTTAACAGCATGTCAAAATTGGAAATACTTAAAGGAATTGAAATGTATAATAAACTAAGTAAAATTAACAATATCTAGCATCTGATAAGAATTAGCAGGTATTTGAAGAAGAATATGATCCTTTTTGAGGATAGAAATCGATCCATTGAAATTTACACATAAAGTACGTGTGAAAGGGTTGAGGAAGGACAGTGAAGTAGTAAAGCACAATTGTTTTTCATAGGTTCAAGAAACTAAAAGACAGACTGGGCATAAATAAAAACATTGAATATACAAATGTCAGTATTTATGTTAATGTTATGTTAGTATTATTTAAAAGAAAATAATGTTAGGAAGGTCATTTAATAATGATAAAAGTATGAATTCATCAAGACAGCATAATGGTTCTCAATGTTTATGTATCTAATAACATATTTAAAATACTTGAAGCAAAAATTTGTAGAATTATGAGAAGTAGATAAATGAGCAAATATAGTTAAATATCTCAACATCCTTTCTCAATAAATTATATAGAATATATTATTACATTAGAACATTTTAATAGGGCAATTAGTAAAAAATCAGTAATGCTGTAGAAGATGTGAATTTTGCTACCAACCCAATTGATCCAACGGATATTTATAGAACACTCCACTCAACAACAGAAAACACATTATTCTTGAGTGCCCTCGAAGCATTCATAGACCCATATTCTGATCCATAAAATGAGTCTTAATAAGTTTCAAATGATTTAAATCATAAAAGTATGTTCTCTGACCACAATAGAATTAGATTAAAAATCAATAAGAGAAAAATACATGGAAAATCTGCAAATATTTAGAAACTAAACAACAACTTTTTAAACAAACCATGAATCAAAGAAGAAATAAAAAGGGGATTCTAATGTATTTTGAGCAGAATGAACTTAAAAACACATTTCACAATTTTTAAAATGTAATTAAAACAGACTTCACAGAATAGGAAGGAACGTGAGTCTTCTTTTAAAATACTAAACATAAACAAGACTAAAGTAAACTCAAACAAGCATAGTAAAAGAAATAAAACAGCAAAGGGAAAATTAGTGAAAAAGAAAAAAAAGAATCAATGACACTAAATATTGGTGTGTGGAGGAGAGTAATAACATGGCCACATCTTAGTTAAGACTTTTCAAGAAACAGATTTGAAGATGCAAATTACCAATATCAACAAGGGGAAGTTACATCAATACAGATTCTATAGATATTAAAAAGGCTAATGGGTACATTTGTTTCCTCTTGTCATGATAGATTACCACAAATGTAGTAGCTTGAAATGACATATATTTATTATCTTATAGTTCTAGAAGTCAGAAGTCAGAAATGAACTTTCCTATGCTAAAAGGAAGATATTGGTAGTACTGAATTCCATCTAGTTGCTCTAGAGGAGAATATGGGCCTTTATCTTTTCCAGATTACTGAGGTTGTTGAGTTTCTCAGTTCAGGGGCCCTCCCGCCATCTTCAAAACCAGCAGTGAACTATCCTAAGTCTCTTCTGACTCTGACTCTTTTGCATTCCTTTTTTACTTATAAGGGCTAGTATGATAAATTACATTGGGCCCACCTGGATAATACAGAAATATATTTCTATCTCAAAAATCTTTAACTTAATCATGTCTGCTGTAAAAGGAACCATATTTAAAGGCTCTGGGGATGGGAAGTGGGCATTTTGTGGTGGGCCATTACTCTGCCTACCACTATGCAGGTGGGTAATACTGTGGGCAACACTATCCCAACAAGTTAGAACATTTAGATGAAATGAACAAATTCAATTAAAATTACTAAAGCACATTGATAAAGAAATAGAAAATATAAATAACCTTATGTCTATCAAGACATTAAATATGTAGATATAAAACCTCTTATAAATAAAACTCCAGGCTAAGATCATGTCCCTGATGAATTCTACCATTTAAAGAAAAAATATGCATAGTGATTGTACATAAACTATTTCAGAAAATTTAAGATCAAAGAGTGGTTTCTAATTTATTCTATGAGGGAAGCATTCCCATATACAAAACCAGGAAAGACACTGCAAGGAAAGAAATAAAAGTGTAGACCATTATTCTTCAGAGTAAAAGCAAAAAAATTTTCGAACAAAATGTTAGCAAATCATTTTGATAATACGTATAAAGAATAACCTGACCAAGTGAGGTACATCTCGGGAATGCAAGATTAGTTTTTATTAATGAATATAACTCACAATATGAATTGACTAAAAAGAAATACCACCTAAACAGATGTAAAAAAGCACTTGACATGAAAATCCAACATCACTTCCTGATAAAAACTCTGATCAAACTACATATAGATGAGAAATATATATATATATATATATATATAAAATCTATGGTTAATATGGTTAATATTATACTTAGTGGTGAAAGACTAAATGCTATACCCCAATGTCAGAAATGAAGCAAAGATGTCCTCTCTTAACACCTCTGCTCAATATTGTACTGGAAGCTCTTGCTGACATAGTACAAAGTGAAGCAAATGATAAAAGCATTCAAATTTGAAATGAAGAAGTAAATCTGTCTTATTTGCTATCAGCATGATAATCTGTATAGAAAATTTTTTGTATTATGCAAAAAACACTAATACCATTAACACGTTAGTTTAGCAGTAGTTCTAGGATACAGGAGCAACATAGAGAAATTCATTCTGTTTCTGTGATTTTTATATGATAGAAATGCCAAATCAGATGTTGAATCTAACAATATGATTATATAATAATATATCAATATTTATATAATAGTATATCACTTATAATTTATATAATAGTATATTAATCTAATAAAAGCTGGCCAAATATATGTACACTAAAAACTACAAAAATATTGACACATATTTAAAGAGAATAAGAGAGAGCTATTATGTTCCTGAATGGAAAGAGCAATATGGGCAAAATGTCAATTTTCCCCAAATTAATCTATGGATCCAAAACATTTCTTTCTTTTTAAAATTCTAATGTGTTATATATGACAGCAGAATACATATTATACATATATCTCTGGCTGTATACAATGTATATTTACACCATTCATGTCTTCATACATGTACTTAGGGTAATGATATCCATCTCATTCCATTGTCTTTCCTAACCCCATGCTCCCTCCATTCACCATATTTAGAGTTTGTCTAATCTTCCCTTGCTCCCCCTCCTGACCCTACTATGAATCCCTCTCCTTATATCAGAGAAAACATTCATATTTGTTTTTTTAGGATTGGTTAACTTCACTTAGCATTATATTCTCCAGCTCCATCCATTTACCTGCAAATGCCATGATTTTATTCTCTTTTGTTGCTGAGTAATAGTCAATTGGGCATATATATCACATTTTCTTTATCCATTCATCTACTGAAGGGCATCTAAGTTGGTTCCACAGTTTAGCTATTGTAAATTGTGCTGCAATAAACATTGATGTGGCTGTGTCTCTGTAGTATGCTGTTTTTAAGTCCTTTGTGTATAGACTGAGGAGTGGTATAGCTGGGTCAAATGGTGATTCCATTCCCAGTTTTTCAAGGAGTCTCCATACTGCTTTCAATATTGGCTGCACCAATTTGCAGTCCCACAAGCAATGTATGAGTGTGCCTTTCCCCCCACATCCTCACCAACAGTTATTGTTTTTTGTATTCTTAACATCTGCCATTCTGACTGGAGTGAAATGAAATTTTAGAGTAGTTTTGATTTGCATTTCTCTAATTGCTAGAGAGGTTAAATATTTTTTCATATATTTGTTGATTGATTGTATATCTTCTTCTGAGAAGTGTCTGTTCAGATCCTTGGCCCATTTATTGATTGGGTTGTTTGTTTTTAGGTGTTTAGCTTTTTGAGTTCTTTATATACCCTAGAGATTGTACTCTATCTGATGTACAAGTGGTAAAAATTTAATCACAAGCGGAAGGCTTTCTATTTACCTCACTGATGTTTCTTTTTCTGAGAAGAAGGTTTTCAGTTTGAATACATCCCATTTATTAATTCTTGATCTTAATTCTTGCACTATAGGAGTCTTATTAAGGAAGTAGGGGCCTAATCTGATATGATGGAGGTTTGGGTTTACTTTTTCTTCTACTAGGTACAGGGTCTCTGGTTTAATTCCTAGGTCCTTGATTCACTTTGAGTTGAATTTTGTGCATGATAATAGATAGGGGTTATTTTCATTTTGTTGCATATGGATTTCCAGTTTTCCCAGCACCATTGTTGAAGAGGCAGGCTATCTTTTCTCCAATGTATGTTTTTGGCACCTTTGTCTAATATAATATAACTGTAATTATGTGGGTTAGTCTCAGTGTCCTCTATTCTGTACCATTAGTCTACCAGTCTATTTTGGTGTCAATACCATGCTGTTTTTGTTACTATTGCTCTGTAGTATAGTTTAAGGTCTGGTATAGTGATGCCACCTGCTGCACTCTTCCTGCTAAGGATTGCTTTAGCTATTCTGGGTCTCTTATTTTTCCACATGAATTTCATGACTGTTTTTTCTATTTCTATGAAGAATGTCATTGAGATTTTGATTGGAATTGCATTAAAACTGAATAACACTTTTAGTAGTATGGTCATTTTGACAATATTAATTTTGCCTAAGAACAAGGGAGATCTTTCCATAAAAATTATTGTGAGCATATTTTTTGTTTTACTAGTTTTATAGAAGTTTGCAAAATAATTCTAAAATTCAAATGGGAATGCAAATATAAAAAGCAAAAAAAATTGAAAAAGAAAATATTGACAGTGGAGAACTAATGATACTTTATTTCAAGACTTAGTATAAAGCTAGAGTAGCAAGGACATTGAAAGAGTGGTGTACAAGTAGACAGATCAACAGAACAAAATAGTGCAAAAATAGAACAGCACATGTGTGGACAATTGATTCTAAACAATGTTGCAATGAAAATTTGGTATAGTTTAGAGCTTTTATACAAATGGTGCTGCAACAATCAGATGCAAATTCAATAAACATGCAGAAAGTTATATCCATATATTGTACAATAAAATTACTCAAAATAAATCCTAATTACAAATGTTGATCAAAGACTGTTAGTCATCAAAAAGAAAACCTTTGTCACTTTAGCATATTAATTAGGATATAAAAAAACATGAACTATAAAAGAAAAAAGTGCTAAATAAAACCTTATTAACGTTAGATAGATGTATATAAATGTAATAGTGAAATTTATCAATTTGTATAATTAATGTGAATTAATAATTATAATTTTAAAACATTAAAATAAAGGGATTTTATTTTTTGAAAGACCTTACTTTAAAAAAAAATATGTTTTGGTTGTCAATGGATTTGTATTTTATTTATTTATATACAGTGCTGAGAATTGAACCCAGTGCCTCACACATGCCAGGTAAGTGCTCTACCACTGAACCAGAACCCCAGCCCTGAAAGACATTATTAAAGGAATAATTTTAAAAAGCCACAGAGTAGGAGAAAATGTTTGCAAATAATATATTATTGATAAAGTATTTTATTCAGTATATATGAAAATATTTCTCAAAACCCAAGAAGAAAACAAAAAGAAATTCCATGTAAAAACAGTTAATTTTAACAGACATTCACCAGGGAGTATATATGAGAACTACTTGAAAAACAGCTCAACATAATTACTCCCTGTAAAATGAAAATTAAATCCACAGTGAGATATCACTGCACAGATATCAGAATGTTTAAAATGAAAATTAAATCCACAGTGGGATATCACCGCACAGGTATCAGAATGTTTAAAATGAAGATGATTTAACCTACCAAGTGTCAGTGAAGCTGTGGAACATTATGAAACTCATTTATTGCTGGGGAAAATAATAAAAATCTGAGTCCTTGACCCAGCCATTGTACTCCTAGGTATTTATCCAAGAATTGAAAACATGTCCTCAGTAAATATTTGTATCTCATGTCTATAGTAGCTTTATTGTAATAGGCAACAACTGGGAAGAAACTCAAAGGTCCATTCAAAGGTGAGTGATAAAAAATTACAGATATTAATATTCATTAAATTTCCACTTAATAAAACAGATCATCAACATACCACTTTGGCATAGAATCCTACATAGTTGAAGCTACACATACCTATGCTCATGAAAGGAACCTAGGCAAAAGAAGAGTCCATATTATATGATTAATTTACATGACATTTTAGAAAGTAAAGACTAATCTATTGTGACAGAAATCACTGTTAGGTTTTCCCTGGGGAGAAAACAGGGCAGATGTGGCACTGAGTGGCAAGAAGGAGGGATTGCAAAGTGAGAAAACTTTGAGACATGATGGATATAATCATTACTTATCTTGATTGGGGTAATTACTTCATAGATATATTCCTAAGTCAAAATATTAAATCACACAATTTAAATATGTGTTTTTTTATAGTATAATACATACATATGTATGTGTATATTTATAGTTTGATACATAAAGTTATTTGATAGGACATTTGCAAGACTTTGTAGTAACCAAAGAACACTTCAATTAATAATACTTTAATATCTATTACCTAATAATAATTATTATTATTATGAATACATTACATAAGCTCACTCTGAATACCTTTTAATGAGACTTAAACAAGTAAACTAAAAGAATCCATATTCTATTAAGAATGCCATAGTGTTAGATGCTTCTATATGTGTATATTTATGAATCTCTATTTTTAATCCAGTGAACAAGCCTCATTTTTTTCTGCAATATCTATGCAACCCAAATCTGCATCAAAGCTAAACAGTTCATCAGCTCATATTAAGAGAATAATCTGGCCTTGCCAAAAATAGAAAAGCAGTTGCCAAAGTAAGATAGTAAGTGGGTGGGTTAACTTCAAAAATCATAGTATTAAAATATAAAGATGTAATTTTAATGTAATTTTATTTCCTATAATCTATCTTCCAAACCCTGTCGAATCAGGTCTTATAGCCCTCAAGCATGTTATCAAGTAATTCCAAGGTTATAAGGAAAAAAAATTCATGAAGGCTTGTAATTAAATCTCTTCCTCGTTCTACCTCCATAATGAATCTCAGTAAGCTATAACCCTGTTCTTTTAATTTGATGTGAGAAAATATACCAAGAAAATATTGAGCAATTTAGGAAATTTCCATTTTGGTAAATGAAGCTCCTGCCTCTCATATCTTCTGCTCCATTTTCTAGTTTGATTCTTCAGGTATCCTTCCTGCATGATATTCAAATGTCAGGCTGATTCTTAAGCTGTGTGCAGGATTCTGTTCCTGTAGCTGAGTCTGCATCATCCCTACCTCAGTTGGCAGCACTGCCCAAATAATTTCCCCCCATTTCTGTATTTAATAGAGTCTGATAGACACAAGGGAAGGAGGGAGACATTGATGGCAATAGAAGATGTTGCTAAAATAAAACTAACACATTAAAGAAATTCATAATAGTTCAGCAAATCATCTTTTAGTGAATTAAATTTTGTCATTTATCAAATTGGTCTTTGGCATATGACATTTTAGAAAGTAAAGACTGATCTACTATGGTAAGTTAAGGGTCAAATAGGCATGACGTGGAGAATGACCAGCTGAGGAAGGAAGGAATGGGACAGACCAAGTTACATATGGCCAAAGGCACATCTAGTGAAGCAGCCTCTGAATAGGTTCCAGGAGTAATTTTCTCTCACTTATGGGCTCAGGGTACTTAAAACATCAGGCAATTCTGCTCATCAGTCTTCCAGTAGATGCTGTCTGCTAAATAAGGTCAGATTGGGATCCTTGGTAATCTGTTGATCACATAGAATCAAAGAAATATAATATCATTCATTCAATATCATTCCATTCTTCCCCTTCTACCTGAAACGCCAACTGGCCATTGAGGTTATGTGAGAACCCGATTACTATGCCAGATATCCTCACCCTTTACTCTTTCTACTGAGACTGATGAAGAAAAAGGTGCCACTAGGTGGGACTTTCTGGGATAGTGAGAGGAGAGAATGAGGAGGACAGTGAGTGTTCCAATTGGGGGAGAAGGGAAATTTTCAGGCAGACATTTTCCCAATATATTAGCTTGGACACTGTGCATCAGCCAAAGAACCCCTTTTGTTTTTAGTGGAAGGTCAAAGTAGAATCACTGTAGAGAGATGAGAGCTATACCTTATAGCTGCCAACGCTCTCTGATACCTATGGAACCAAAGGATATTGACTACTGGTTGTGGTTTTTGTATTTTTGATGTAACTGCTTGGATCCTATTAATTGTCATGTTGCTTCTCCAAATCCTGACAAAATCCTGCTATTCAAATAATCAGTGTCAGTGAGAGATATAAAAGCTAGTATAATGAAGAATATCTATAGATTAAATTCCTGAAGATAATTACAGTGTGATAATTTTGTCCCAAGGAAGTGATAGGTTAAGTGATATGGTATTGAAGGTACTCTTCAGTTTATAGGATTCTCTGCATTTGCTATTAACTTGGAAGTGGGTACTACACAGAACCATGTTAAGTACCTGGACTTTTCTAAAAATCTGAGAAGAATATAAATTAGAATTCTTTAGTCTTTTTTAAATTGGTTCTTCTTAATTATATATAACAGTAGAATTCATTTTGATAAAATATCTTGTTCTAATTAGGACCCCATTCTTGTGGGTGGGCATGATGATTAGGTATTTTCATATGTGTACATAGGGAAATTATGTTAGATTTATTCTAGTGTCTTTCCTATTCATATCCCCCTCCCTTTCTTTTTTCCCCTTTGTCTAATAGACTGAACTTCTGTTCTTCCCCTCCCCAACCCTATATTATGGTTTAGCTTCTACATATCAGCAAAAACATTCAAACTTTGTTTGTTTGTTTGTTTGTGGGGATTGACTTATTTCCCTTAGCATGATAGTCCCAAAGATCCATCCATTTACTAGCAAGTGTCATAAGGTCATTCTTCTTGATGGCTGAGCAAAAATTCCATTGTATATATACCACAATTTCTTTATCCATTAATCTGCTGATGGGCATCAAGATTGGTTCCATAGTTTTGCTATAGTGACTTGAACTGGTATAAAATTGATATGGTTGTGAAATATAGTATGCTTATTTTAATTTATTTGCATATATGCCCTTTAGTCTTATGTCATGTGATCTTGGAAGCAAGAGGAAGGAAGAACTGGGTACACAGAACTGGAAATAAGTCATAGCAGGGGTTTGCCTTGAATCACCTTGGATAATTTGAATGTGAAGGCCAATATGTAAGTCCATTGAGACCAGATGCCAGGTTGCTAGCAGGTTGAGAACAGGTATAAAAAACACTGTGATCTGCCTGGTCTAGATGAATCAGTTCTGTAGAGTGGGTCCTTATGTTAAGTGGGCATCACCAAACAACCCTGAAGTCCAGATTCTATATGCTTGATGTAACCAAATGGTTCATCCACATTAGTTAGGACATAGAGTATAAGACATAAGCTTCCTGGGTGAAATGGCACTTCATTAAGTAACATTACCTACAGATTTCTGTCAAACATGGTCCTGAGTTGAAAGATGTACTCATATGTTTAACCTGTGGCCAAGATGACAATAGCTAGGTTCACAGGTGCTTCAGCCTCCTCCAAGAAATTCCTTAGCTAGAGGTTCTTCCTGCATGATATTGCTGGAAGGCATGTCCCTCAGGCTTTTTAGAGAAAGGTGTCAGTTACTGTTTTTATTCTGATTCTGTCTGTTTAACAGGATTAAAGGACCTGGTGTTGACTCTTTCTTAGAGATCCTGCAGATATAATGGAATAGCAAGTTTTCTCCATCTGGCTTTGGATTTCTTTTACTGGCAAAATAATGCATTGATATATTTATAGTGCTATTCATATTTCTACATTGAAAAGGGTCCATTTAGGCTTATATGAACCTTTCTCAGTTTAGAAGCCAGTTGTAAACAGTTGACAGGTATTTCCTGGTGGCAAATTGTAGACATTCCTTGTCTGAAACCTTTAGGTTTTCATTTCATATTATATTATGAAGCTCATGAACATCATTGATTCAATGATCCAAAATTTATATGTGCTTCCTGTAGCAAATCAGGACACACATTCTTAAAATAGTTGGAGAACAATGTCTCTTTGAAGCATGTAGCTTGAATTTTTAGTCCATGTTGCTATCATATCTCTTTTTTCTGAAAGGTTCTGTTTGTTTGATTTAGCTTTTGTTTTAAATTTGTTTTTATAATTTGCTGCACAAGTAGGAAATAGTATTGCAAAAAGGAAAAAACATGGATTTAAATGTATATAGTTTCGTATCAAATAAGATAAAAAATTTGTTCTATATGCATGAAAGATTTTAATAATAGTATTAGAATACAGAATCAAAAGCTTTATACTTGGTAACATGAATTAACTTGTAAAGACATAACTGGATTAAGTATTGTGTGTATGATTCCAGATCAGTTCAATAAAACAATTTACACAATTTTTAGCTTTCCAGTGCATATAAAAGTTATATTAACACTATATTATTAAAAAATTAAGTGTGCAAAATCTTCATGGAAAAAAATAATGTACATTTCTTAATTTAGAATAACTAATTATAACAAATGCTAAAAGTCATCTAATTCTTTAGTGTGTTACAGTCTTCTTTGCTGGTGAAGGATCTTGCCTCAATGTTGATGGCTGCTGCTAATTGCATTGGTGATTGATGAAGGTTGGGGTGACAATGGCAATTGCTTAAAATAAGACAAAAATGAAGTTTGCTGCATTGATTGTTTCTTACTTTCATGAAAGATTTCTCTGTTGCATGCCATGGTGTTTGAAAGCAAAATTTACTCACAATAGAATGTTATTCAAAATGGAGATGATCCTCTCAAGTGCTCCTGTTTTATCATCTAAAATTTTATATAGTATTCTAAATACTTTGTTGATATTTCAACAATGTCCCTGGTATCTTCACCAGGAGGAGATTCCATCTGAAGAAACCACTTTCTTTGTTCTTCCATAAGAAGGCTTTCCTCATTAACTTATGTTTTATCATGAGATTGCAACAATGTAGTCACATTTTTAGGTTCCACTTGCTATTAAATTCACTTTCTATTTCTATCACATCTGCAGTGTCTTCCTCCAATGAATTCTTGAAACTGTCAAAGTCATCTCTGAATGTTAGAATCAACTTCTTCCAAACTCCTGTCATTGTTAATATTTTGACCTACCATGAATCATGAGTGTTCTTAATGGCATCTAGAATGGTGAATTTTTTTCAGAATTCTTTTAATTTATTTGGCCCAGATTTAATAGATGAATTACTATCTATGACATCTATAGCCTTATGAAATGTGTTTCTTAAATAATAAGACTGGAAAGTTAAAATTAAAATTGACCCATGGTTTGCAGGATGGGTGTGTTAGCAGGCCTCAAATGTCATTGTTTGACTCCATCAGAGCTCTTGGGAGACCAGGTTCATTATCAATGAGCAATAATATTTTGAAAGAAATCTTTTTTCTTGATCACTAGATTTCAAGAGTAGGCCTAAATAACTAGTAAACCATTATATAAACAGAGGAGCTGTCATCCTGGTTTTGTTGTTCTATTTATAGAATGCAGGATGGATAAATGTAGTATCTTAAAGACCCTAGAATTTTTCAGGATGGTAAATGAATGCTGATTTCAACTTAAGATGATTAGGAACATAGCCCCTAATAAGGGAGTCGGTCAATCCTTTGAAGTTTGAAGACAAGACATTGACTTCTCTTTAGCTGTGAATGTTCTACCTAGATGACATCTTCTTCCAATATATAGCTGTTTTGTCCAATGTGAAGATCTATTGTTGAGTGTATCATCTTCATGAGTTACCTTAGCTGGATATTCTGGATAACTCGCTGAAGGCTCTGCATCAGCAGTTGCTGCATTACCTTGCAGTTTTATGCTTGGAAGATAGCTTTTTTTCCCCTGAAACCTGATGAAAAGACTACTAGTTCAAACTTATCTCCTGCTGCTTCCCGACCCCTCTCAGCTTTTGTAGAATCAGGATCATCCTATATACTTTTTCTACATTAGCAATAAGGCTGTTTCACTTTCTCATCATTTGTATGCTCACTGTTAATTTGCTTCAAGAAATTTTCTTTGCATTCACAACTTGGCTCTCTGAAGCAAAAGGTCGAGCTTTTAGCCTATGTCAGCTTTCAATGTGTCTTCCTCACTAAGCCTCATTGTTTCTAGATTTGACTTCAAGTGAGAGATGTATGACTTTTCCTTTCACTTGAACATTCAGAAGTCATTTTAGGGTTATTAATTGACCTAACTTCATTATGTTGTATCTCATGTAATAAAGAACCCCTGAGAGGGAGAGAGAATGGTGTGGAAATGGCCAGTGAGTGGACAGTCAGAACACATACAACTTTTATGGATTAAGTTTACCATTTTATATGACTGTGGTTCATGGCACCTCCTATTATGATATTAGCAGTTAAGATCACAGGTTACCACTATAGATATTATAATAATGAAAAAAACATTATATATTGCAATAATCACCAAAATATGATACAGATTCACAATGTGAGCAGGTACTATTGAAAAATGACACTGTTATACTTGTTTGATGCAAGGTTGCCACAAATCTTAAATTTGTAAGAAGAGCAATTTCTGCAAAGTGCAATAAAACCAAGAGCAATAAAATGAGATATACTTTTTACTGATTTGGGGGACCATTTTATATAGTTCCTAGTATTTCCAATTTAGTGAAAAGTAATCCTCTTAGAGACTTCACTTTGTATTTCTTCAATACTATCATACACTGATGATAGGCATGCCAATGGAGAGTATCTGATTATATCTAGAACAATTACAAATATATTTACTCTTTGACTCAGAAATCGCATATCTAGGAAGCTGGTCCTAAATTTCCACCTGCAAAAGTATGTAACATGCACAAACTCATTAATTGTGACATCATTTGTAATGGCAAGAAAGTTGGAAATAAGCCTAAATGCCATCAGTAGGAAGTGAGTTAAATTATGATATTATCATACAATAAAGTATATGCAAACATAAATAAAATGAAGAGGATATTTGTATAGAGATAGGTGTGATCACCAGGATACCCTGAATGGAAAGAACAAGGTGCAAATCACTTATATACAAATATTTATATATATATATACACACACATATGTGTATGTATATGTATATATATATACACACATATGTGTATGTATATGTATATATATATATATATATATATATATATATATATAAGATAAGAAAGAAAATAAGTCAGAACTCATATTTCTTATATTTGCAGAAAAGAACTTATAGAAGATGAACGTTAAAAAAAAGTTTCACTGTAAATATACTGGTAACAAGGGTGGAAAGAATAAGATGACAACCAGAATTTGAGTATATCATCTTTTTTATTATTCTAATTTTTAAATCCAATATATCATAAGTTTGAAATACAATTATAGTTTAAAACAAAATAAAAATGTCTATTAATAACAGAAATTGTTACTAAAATTCTTCACTTTAAATATTGGTTATTGATGAAAAAGAATGAAGAATTTATCTCCTTTTTCTTGCAAACTCTATTTCAGAATAATCATATAGTTCTTATCAATAAAGAGAAGATCTTTCAGAAAAACATGTTAGACGATATGTAGAAAGAATGATAGAATTAAAGAATTATTTTTTCATCTCTGTGAGATAATTGGTTCATGCAAGAATCCACTAACCTTTGCTAAAATAACTGAGTGAAAGATTGATAGAAAACTGAATATTCACAGATGATCAAAATACCACTTTTTTATACATTTGAAGTAGCAAATCACAAGGGGAAAAACATAACCAGGCTTTATCACCACTGAAACCAATAGTCAACTTTATAATCAACAATAGTGTTAAGTTGTCTAATTCACAACGGATATTTTGTTTATTCACTCTGATGTAATGTAATATGAAGTATATAACATCACCTAAGACGTATTCTTCAAATATGTTCAACCTAAGCCTCATCAAGTCTGTAGGTCAAAGTACCAGTTCACATGAAATGCAGGATACAAAAGAACATGTCAAAGGGGAACAGAAAAAGATAGTCAGGTGCGATTGGCACAAAGTGGGACATGCCACAAGTCCTCTGGCATCTTTGCTTTAACAAATGAGACTTGGTAAAAGATATATTGGTTGTAATAGGGACTATTTTGAGAGTAATTTAATGTAAAGCAAGTATTAGAGAAAATATCAGATAATCATTAACTTTATTAAGTGTGATTATGGTACTGTGATTAGGTAAGGAAATGTCCATTTTTAGAGATATGTCCTTAAATATTTAGGGGAAGAATGTCATTTTTCACAATATATTAAAAATACTAAAAAAATAGATGAAACAAATAGTGCATAATGTTAATCATAAAATCCAGGAGATAAGCATGTGGTGGGAGTAGGCTGATATTTTATTACTGATACCATTCCATATGTTTGAAAATTTTAATTTAATTAAAAAATTAAATTAAAACAAAGAAACACCAATTGGTGTGACTTGCCTGATCACCTTCCCCTTCCCTATGACCAGGAGATGACAAGGGTTGGAGCAGCTGCCTTGAATCTGTAAGTAGAAACCACAAGTTGAATTTGGTAGTCATGCCAGCCCTGAACCATCAGCCTACCCAGAGGAAAATAATTATTATAATTAAGTCATTGGAAAAACATCTAAAAATAAGTGTTGTGAACTTGCAAAACATATTGAGATGGAGTATATGCTCTAAGCCTCAAAAGTCCCACACCCCCTATCTATGTCTTTGAGAATAAATCTTAGACTTTATGAGACAAGTAAGAGCAGGGGCTCATGGAACAAGCCACTGCAACTTCCAGAGTATTATTGATTCCTAACAAAAGTTGCTGAAGACTGTCTTTGACGTATCTCACCAATGACTAAGTGTTCTGCCTCCATGTAGGTGGCTTATAAACTAGAAATGAAGCTACTCTAAGGACCCAGTCAACTATAAAAACTTTACATGAATGTTTTCCAACTAATCAATTTTACCAACATGAAAAAGGGGAAATTGTCATAACCAGAAGTATCTGAATATAACAAAGGTGTTCTCAAATACCATTAATAAAATACATTGGTAAAATATCTTCTTGGTAGGAGCCTGACATAAATTTCTAGATATCGTTTGTATTTAGAGGTAAACATGAGAGTTAAGTATTTAATTTGTTTGGGAGTTGCTCCCAAGACTATTATTATGGGATCATTTATTGTGCTATAAATTTTTTTATATTTTAAGAAGTGTTTAATGTATCCAAGACATGTAGTATTTTAATAGCATTCCTCATCTTTAATGTTCAGTTTGCTTCATGAGTCCTCTTGTGGAATAATTCTGGGCAATGATTATTCATTAATACAAATAAACATTAGATTATAGGAAGACTGAGTTTCTCATCAAAACCCAAGTAGGTATCATATCTTAAATGCAGTGATTAAAAACTGAACAAGACCCTATTCCTGAGTAGAATTATATTCAACATTCTCATCCTATTTTTTCCCCTTTGAAATGGAAAGATACAGAAAGATAGTGCCCTATCTCCTGGTGTCTGTGGCGAGAAAGAACCTATCTTTCCTGGTGAGTGCTTTGCTCCAGATTGTAAAACTACTCCCTGCCAGGGAATAGGATAAATTTCACTTTTCCTTTGGTTAAGACCCATTACTGAACATACATGACCTGTAATCCCCTGCAAAGGTTGTATGTAGGAGGAATCCTGCTTCTTTTTCTCTGGAATGAGTCTTAGTACTCTTGCCATTCTAGAAACTTCTAGAAAGTGTGGCCATGGTCCAAACATAGTTGTGGAAATAGGAAGTCAGTAGTCAATTAGGATACCAGGTTAGAAGAGTTGAACAGAACATTCTCATGGCCTCCACAGACCATACTGTTAATTTCTCCAAAAAGGTTTAGGGAGTAACTCTTCTATAGTTCCTGTGGGCCCTTTCATTCAAGAGGAAACTCAAAAGATCCCATTTTTAAAGTCATCTAGCTCCTTCACATATTCCACTCCTCCTGCATCCCTTTTCCCAAGCTATAGCTATTGTCAAGAGAATCAGAAACTCTTGGCCCATTGCAAGCACACATTGTGATGTTTTACAACATAGCATTATTTGAGATCATTCTCAATCTCTTACTTCCTACATAAGCTTCCCATAATCCAAATGGCAATTGCTGCAGAATTGTATCAGGAGACTACTAGAGGAAAGTGATTTGACAGCACAAAATCAGAATTCTTAGAACACAGGGGCAAAATCCTGTGAACGTGAGTTCATGTCCGTTGTATGATGCTATATGTTCTATACTACTTTGATCTACTCCCCAAACAACTCATCCTCAACAGAAATGAGTGTGCAAAGTGGGTTAGAGCAGAAAGGGAAGTAAAAAATGAGAAAGGGGTTGAGGAGAGCATATATAGATTGAAATAAACTTCCTTTTTGCATCAACTTAGTCACAACATTTTTATTTTCAAATTATATTAAAGAAAATATAAAATGTCTGTAACTACCTAAAAAGAAACTTGAGAAATAGTGCACTGTTCTGATCAAAAGTAATGTTAACACAAATATATAGACTATTTGAATGTGTTTATTTCTCTTTATTTTAGTTAAATGATGTATTTATTCACTTGCAGCTATTGCTGCCTTTCCTTATGTTAACTAAAAATTATATCCATTTTACTTCATGATCTTTTATTTAAAAAACCACTCATGGGCTGAAATAGGAATGCATGAGGTATTGTCTTGGGATTTTCATTGATTGACTCTTCCATAGAGAGGCATGAAATTGGTTTGGGCTAATATGCAGTTTTGCAACATATGTTTGTAGTTCTTCTTAATAAATGAAACTCTTGGACTTATGGTGCCAAATATAACCTGCATTCATTTATATCAGTAGTTGCTAAAAATTTAATTCCATTCCTTGGGATTCTGTTACAAGGTTGATGATAAGAAAAGAAAATTGGTGTCACACAATGAGTTTTTCATAAAATTAGTTTTCTTCATTTTAAAAGACTGTCCTTTATTACAATGGTACTATACTTCCTTTCTTCTTTTAATGTTGAAATAAATTTTTCCCTTTATAAAATAATGGTAGCAGTAGGTAGTAATTGTCACATTGTATCCTTAATGTTTTTAATTTAGCAAAATAAAAAGATGGCAAGCCAATTTTCCCCATTTTTTTTCACTGTATGAGGACAAATTTTCCTCATATTGAAAATCCAAACATCTGAGACTAACTGCTCCATATTCTATTCTGACTTAATTTTTTTTTCCCTAGGAAGCAACTTAATTATACCAGAGATGGGTGATAAAACAATTTAACTTCAAAGATACTTTTCAAGTTGTAAAATACTTGATACTAGTATTTTTGGTTTTAACTAAAGATATTTTGAATTAAAAAAAAAAAAACCTAGAACTTCTGAGGAAAATGAGAAAGCTTTTTCTTCATCTACATGAACAAATTTTAAGAGTCAATGTTCATTTAGGGTTCTTCGTTTTGACTTCAAAGTAATCAGGCTAATAAACCATAGTCTGTCTTTGGAATTGTCAGGTTTTTCTTTTGTTGGGGAATCTGAAGACAGCCAGAAACCAGCTACTGATCACAGGATGAAGGGGAGAAAAGCGAGACAGCATGAGGCCATGCTTAATTATATCAATACATACAATTAACCACTCATATACACTTTAAAGTTAAGAGCTGGAATGATAACTTCTGCTAGGGGGAAAAGTGTGATTAAGTATTCCTTAGTGTTTTATCTTTAGTAAGAATCAACTTTGTGCAACATTTTATCATTCTTTTCATTTGCCTGCTTCCTTTTTACTCGGAGTTCTCTTCAGAATTCTCAGTTCAAAATTTTGATGATCTTAAATTGATTTTTAAAGACAGATAATAGGCAGAATTTTATACTTTGTTTTTATTTTTTAACATGGATGTAACTATCAATTTAAGTTTTTAAATCAATCAAAAATTTGAAAACTTTTGTAAAAAGCACTGTGGAGGCACTCTAAAGGCATTAGTTTCAATATAAGTACAAACAACAACCTGTTTTCAAAAATGCGTGTTGCAAATATATATATATATATATATATATATATATATATATATATATATATATATATACTTCTCTCCTCCTCAGTTCTTTTGTCTTTTTTGTTTTTATTTATTTGCAGCCTCTAGTTTTGTTCCCATTAATTGCTGATTTTATGAATGAACTCTAGTGCACTACTCTTCTTCCCCGTGCCTCTGGGACCCAAATTCCAGCAGCCCGGTTCCCCTGTGACTTCATACCACGCCTTTCTGATCCCTGGCTCTCCCTGCGTGGAACTGTCCTGTTTCCCGCCAGAAGTCTGATCCCGGGCACGGTCTGTGGAGTGGGAGCTGGCCAGCGCCTCACGGGTATCCCAGTGACTGTAAGCGCATCCAGAAGGAGTGGGACAGAACGCCCAGGCTGTTGCAGCTGCGGGGCAGAGGAGTCAGGAGGAGTTGGCCTGGAGCCTGGAGGCAGGAGGCAGGCGGGTGACTACCCCGCCGCTGTTGGGAGGAGAGGTACACAGCCCCAAGGACTCTCAGATCCCGAGCTGCGGCTGGAGTGGAGGACAACTTCTTCCAGTAGACTCTGTGGTCACCTGGGAACAGTTGGGTGGACCCGGTGCCTCCCAATGGAGCTACTGGGCACTGGGCGGGGCAAGGCGGCGCTGCGGAGCCCTGGGGCCCCAGGCAAGCTTGGGGGCGCGAGCAGAGGCGGGGCCTCGATAACCAGCCTGGTTGCTGGCTGGTGGAGACGGGAAGCCACTGCATTCCAGTCTTCCCCACTTCTGCTTCTCCCGGTTCGAATTCAGCCTCTGGATCTTAGCCTCCAGAGAAACTACTGCGAGAGGAAAGAGCGTCAGCTTCTGGAGTTACTTCTCCTGAGGGTAGTGGAGTTTGCTTAGGGTCATAGAGGTCGGGGAGCGTGGGAGAGGGCTGGAAAGCACAGTACAAGTCAGCAGGGCGCGGGCTACCATTGAGGGTGGGAGACGAGGGCGCTGGCTGGGCTGGAAGGCAGACTCCCAGCTCCTCCGGGTGCCTGCGTTGATTTATTGTAATATTCGGAGACTTTCTGCTGTACACCCACCCGGTTTTCCCAAGCTTTACCCCAGAATTCGTTGAGGCAACCATCTGGTGCAAATCTCTGGTTCTGTTTCACAGGATCCCTCCAGAAAGGGTGACACGAATTGCAGTTTCCCTCCTTGAGCAGTGAGGACTGGAGATCTTCGCTGAGGGAGCCACGGATCCTGAAAGAGGACTCTGGTAGGGTTGGGACAAGAACTGCCTCTGACCTGTGCCCCCATGCTCTTGTCATGGCTAACAGGAATAGGGGCTGGCATGATCTTTCTGCACTGCGTGCAGAGACTTCTGTTCCCTTATTTCTGGGATGATTTCTGGTTCCTGCTGAAGGTGGTGCGCTTCGGAGTTCAGATCACAAAGTGCAAATGGAGAGGCGAGCAGGTCACTGTGCTGGATAAATTCCTGAGCCATGCCAAGAGGCAACCCCAGAAACCTTTCATCATTTATGAAGGAGACATCTACTCTTATCAGGATGTGGATAAAAGGAGTAACAAAGTGGCCCGTGTCTTCCTGAACCACTCCTCACTGGAAAAGGGCGACACTGTGGCTTTGCTGATGAGCAATGAGCCCGACTTCGTTCACGTGTGGTTTGGCCTGGCTAAGCTGGGCTGCGTGGTGGCCTTCCTCAACTGCAACGTTCGCTCCAACTCCCTTCTGCATTGCATCAGCACCTGCGAGCCCAAGGCCCTAGTGGTGGGCGCAGGTAGAGTATGGGGTGTGATCTGCTTAGGGAGAATGTAAACAGATCTATTTTCCTTTTTCTTAAAAAGTTTTTAATTTGTTCTTTTTAGATATACATGACAATAGAGTGTATTTTGACACATTATACATACTTGGAGTATCCATATATACATAGTATATAATAGCATATATGTATACATACGTGGAATAAGTATAACTTATTCTAATTAGGATGCCATTCTTGTGGTTGTATATGATGTAGTTTCACTGGTTGTGTATTCATATATGATCATAGGAAAGTTATGTCAGATTCATTCTACTGTCTTTCCAATTCCCATTCCCCTTCCTTCTATTTATTCCCCTTTGTCTAATCCAATGAACTTCTATTCTTCCCTCCCCCTCCCTAATTGTGTGTTAGCATCCGCATCAGAGAAAACATTCGGTCTTTGTTTTTTTGGGACCTGTTTTCCTACCTTCCTTTTCCTTAGAACAGTTCATAACTAATAGTTTTAGATGTGTGAAAATGTGTGCATGCCAAGGGCATAAAATAGTTTTAGAATTCTATGGCAGGAGGTTTAAAACCACCCATGCCCCTTTAATCATCCACTCTTTTGTAGATTAGTAAATATCAAGAGAGTTTCAGAAAGCTTTTATGAAATCTCTGCTTAGGATATTGCTTAGGGTGGGGTTTTGCTTAGGGTCACAGAGGCCAGGAGGGGCGTGGGAGAGAGCTGAAAAGTATAGTACAACTCAGCAGGCTGTGGGCCACCTTTGAGGGTAGAAGGCAAGGGCACTGGGCTGGGCTGGAAGGCTGACTCCCAGAGCAGAAAGTCTCAGGATATTACAAGAAATTGACACAGGCACCCACATTTTGGGAGGGGACAATTTTACTGCTCTTGGTACCTTCTGTCTGTACATGAACAGAGAGACAAAGAACTTGTTTGGTTGTAAGTCTTATCAGATCTAGAAAAAAAAAGTTTGATGAATAAGAAAGTTATGTTAACTTCATTGTCATTTTACTACTTGCTTCTAATGGTAAATTTATCAAGGATGATTGCATTTGCAAAACAGATTTGTTTACTCTGAATTTCATGAATTCTTATCTTCATGTCGGCTCTTATTTTATACTGTCTGCAAGATAGGATTTGCCAGAGCAAGGTTGGGCTCTTACCTGCCAGCCAGTGGGCAGACTTTTGGCAGACTCTAAGTCTCTTCCTCTCTAACACTGCTTCCCATGTGTGCATCATTATTATTTTCTCTGAGGAAGTTCTACCCTTCCTTTTCTCCCTATGTAGGTGTTAAGATGGGTTTGGCTACAGTTACTTACACTGAGCTGTGAATAAAAATCTTTGGTGTAGTTATTAATTAACCAAGAGTCTAGGAAGATGGAAAGCTTAACAAAATGAAATTGAAGTATGAAAAATGATACTTATTTGATACAATTTAAATTATTTATGCAGATTTTTCTTGCATGGGCTAGGAAAGTGAGGGAGTAGGAAGAGTGGGAGGATTGGTGGTAAGTACCTTGGTGAAAATAGTTAAGTGTTTTAGATTAATAGATATATACTGAAACCTTATAGATAATTTTTAAATTCACAGAGCAATGTGGAAAAATAATCTAACTTATAATAACCTACATATCTCTAAAGTATATAACTGTATTATATAATTTTTGTATATGACAGAAAACTGAGCTAGGCAATATGAAGAAGGTCAACCCTTCAAAAATTCTTCCTAGTTATCATTGTCCTTCCAGCTCAGCACAAGGCCTGATACAGTGGTAAAATGTTTACTTTCAATATTGTTTCGTTTTTAAGGCTGCAGGAGCTGAGAAGCCAAAGAGTGTCCTTTGGGTATTGTTTGCTCATTTTGTTCTTTACTCCTATCTTCCAAGATTAACCTCTTACCTTGGAAAGAGGTTAACCAGCATGTTTAAGTTTCATTGATCTGTAGCAATAAGTAGAACAAATGGTCATACAGAATGTTGACAAAGTGGTAAAACAACGTCTATTACAGAATGCAAATATGAATGTAGCAGGATGAGTGAACATCTGAGTGCTGCAGGAAAAAATGACCCAAGTTCACTGATGGATACACTGACATTTTGTCACATCTCTCACATTGCTCAACCTGATTATATTGTGGAATTCCCACAGCCAATGTAAACCCCAAGTTATGCCCCAAAAGATAAAGGCATAGTTTCCTTCATAAGAGCAAATTGAAAGGTCACAGTATCCCTAAAAAGATTCATGTGTCCATGATGTTGAGGCCAGTCTGAGAAGCACCCCCAAACAGGTTGTCTGAAACACGGCTTATCTTGAAGTGTATTAGGCTGGTTACCTCACAAAATAAGAGCGTTCAGACTCTGCTGTTGACTGAATTCTTGCTTAATTAACTCTAATTTTGTAATTTTATTTATGTTAGTTTTTGCTTCACGTGCCAGTCAATAATTGTATTATTCCCTTGTTTTTGTTTTTAACACCAACAGCTAGTTATTTTTTGTTGTTGTTGTTTGTTTTCAATATAGAAAAAGATAATTTGGTGCACTAGAGTTTAAAGTCAAGACTACTTAGATGGTTTGCTGGATAAATAGATAGCTGGGACCTCTAGCTTACATCCTATGAACCATTCTTTCTAGCATATCTCCAAGACATAAATTACATGTGTTTTTCAAAGATAAGACCACTTCTTTTTTGATTAAAATTTTGTTTGTTTATTTGTTTTTGTTTTGGCTAGGATGTAGCTTAGATCATACTCACTTCTCTGTATTTAAAGCTTATACCTTGAATACCATATTCTTGACATTTTGAGTTACATCAGTTAATAAAATATGTACATAGTTTTAAAGACTTTACATTTTAGTGTTTTTAGATTCTTTTTTTTTTGAGTATTTCTGATGGAGATATACTAGTAAATCATTATATCCCTAGGGAAAGTATATTGAAGTGGAAAGACAAATCAAGTGGGTTAGACAGTGTTAAGCCAAACAGGTCTGAATTTCATATGTGCTTTTCCACTTCATAGCTGATGATTTATCTGTGAGTGTCATTTTACCAAGTTGCAAAGTATAAATAATACTATCTATTTAATAGCAGATTTTGCAAAGTGACTGAGTGCCTGATATGTACTAACTAGATACTTAGTGAATTAAAATAATTGCTATTATGATTGTAAAGTCACTCTGGAGCTTTTAATAAGTAATCTCATTTGGACTTTGCTGCTACAACCTAGAAATATGAAAGATTAGTATAAAGTTTGTTTGAAATAGGACCTTAAACACATTATGTTTTAGAAAAATTACATTTTTCATAGGTCATATAAAATCAGTTTTAAACAGGTTTTATAGGTCAGACCAGATAAAAACTTTGGTGATAGATGAAGTTTCCATCACTGTCTTCTAGACTAAACCAAAGGAAACATAGCAGCTAAGTCCCCAGGCAAATGTTATTGTTATTATCAAAACTATCCACAAGGGCTAGAGTCATGGCTTAGAGGTACAGCACTTGCCTAGCACATGTGAGGCATTGGGTTCAATCCTCAGCAACACATAAAAATACGTAAATAAAGGTATTGTGTCTACCTACAACTAAAAAAAATTAAAAACAAATAAACAAAACTATCCACAGTTGCCACTTATTCAAGGCTGCCCATGTGTATGGCACTACCAATAATGCTGAGAAGCTAGAGCAGTTCTGTAGTTTGGAAACTGAGATGAAAAGAAATTAAGTAACTTGTTTAAAGTACAACAGCTTAGTAGGTTACAGAACCAGGACTGAAAACCTGGCTTCTAATTTAAGATTCTGCTGTACTATATGGTCCACTTGTTTCTGGGACTGCCAATTCATTTTAATATAATTATGTAAAATATGCATTCAGGTTTCACAAAATTTTTAAATAAATTTATCAATATTATGAAATGAGGTTTTCTATACACAAATAATTAGGAAAAAATCAAAATATTTACAAAATTATCATTGCTTTCCCACATAGTCTGAAGACTCAAAAGTAATAGCAAAGAAGTCTTCTAGTCTCTTATCCCTGATTTTTTACCTCTGATATCTACTGATATCTGTTTATCTACTGATCTGTGCTTTTCTCTTTACTTAGAATGAATAAGGAAGTGTTAGGATGTTTGTATATCATTTATAGATTATATGTAACCTATGTCCTTTAACATATTAAATATATAACATAAAATAATATATAATTATAATGTGTAATTAATTATTATTATAAATTATATGTTAATATATAACATGTCATGTAATACATAATACAATATGTTAATATATGATAATAATAATAATTCCTTCCATTTTAAAGAAATTTATAGATTACAAAGTGTTTTTATACATCTTTTTTTTTTCTTTTTCACTGTAGCCCAAGAGTTAGATAATAGCTTTATTTTAAGGATGAGGGCAGCAAGATTCCTCTGGGTAAGTCACCTATTGATGCTCCTGGGTCTAAGCAGTGCCACATGGGAACTGGAGTCCAGATTTGTCTTGATTGATTTTCTTATGTTAATCAGGATATCCTGCAGTGTTTGTCTTCCTTCCGGCTCTGATTTATTGCCTTATCACCATCTTCTTTCTCCCTTTCCTTTCATTTCCTTTTCTTTCTCACCTTCTATTTATCCACCCACCTTCTCTCAGTACCTTTTTCACTGAACTTTCCCTCCCACCTCAGGTGCGCAGTAGCTATTTACAGTGACCCCGGTAAATCATGAAGTTTCCTTAGCCAACTGCCAAACACATTGGTGTAACCTTGAAGAATAGTTTAAGGACTAAATTATAAGTTCTTGGATATGAGGGAGTTTATTTTGTTTTCTACCAAATTCTCAGGACTGAGTACAAAGAAGATATTCAATAAATATTTATGGCTTGGATGAATATGTGGATAAATGATTGAATAAAAACAACAAATACATTTGAGCACTTAGTAACTTTCTTTTTATTTTTTTATGTATTTATTTTTGTTCTAATTAGTTAGACATGACAGTAAAATGCATTTTGACACATCATACATAAATGAAGTATAAATTCTCATTCTTCCAGTTGTACATGATGTAGAGTTACACCAGTCAGGTTGTCATATATGCACATAGAGTAACAATGTCAGATTCATTTTACTGTCACTTCTACCCCCATACTTTCTCCTCTCCTCTCACTTACCTGTGCCTAATCCAAAGTACCTCTATTCTTCCCTAACTGCTCTCCACTATTGTGAATTAGCATCCACTTATCAGAGAAAACATTTGACCTTTGGTTCTTTGGGATTGGCTTATTTCACTTACCATGATATTCTCCAGTTCCATCCATTTACAATAATTTCATTCTCCTTTAAGGCTGAGTAGTATTCCATTGTGTATATATACCACAATTTCTTTACATTCATCTGTTGAAGGGCAGCTAGGCTGGTTTCATGGTTTAGTTATTATGAATTGAACTGCTATAAACATTGCTGTGGCTGCATCACTGTAGTATGCTGATTTTAAGTCCTTTGGGTATAAACTGAGGAGAGGGGTAGCTGGATCAAATGGTGGTACCATTCCAAGTTTTCTGAGAAATCTCTATACTGCTTTCCCTAGTGGTTGCACCAATTTGTAATACCACCAGTAATGGATAAGTGTAGCTTTTCCCCCATATCCTCGCCATCATTTATTATTACTTGTATTCTTGATCATTGCTATTCTGACAGAAGTGAGATGGAATCTCAGTGTAGTTTTGATTTGCATTTTTCTATTGCTAGAGATGTTGAACATTTTTCATATATTTGTTGATTGATTATATTTCTTCTTCAGTTCCTTAGCTCATTTATTGATTGGGTTGGTTTTTGGTGTTCAGCTTTTTGAGTTATTTATATACTTAGTAACTTTTAATTGACTTTTATACAATTGCTAATAAGTGGTCCACTCCGCTCTCAATTTGATAACTGGTTTTGAAGATAAAGATGTGTTGGGGATTCCTTTTCTGTGTTGTTTGGTATTATGTTGCTAATCATTAGAATCACTATGCCCCAGAGGTAAAAAGTACTTTAGATACCCTAGGCATCCACAAGATTTCAGGTTCATGTGAATACTTTTATCTTGCTTTCTCTCTTAAAGAATGACATGTTAAATCATTATTATAAAAGAATAACTTAAAAATTCATATTGCCCTCAGCTTATTTACTTTAGAATTGATAATATTTTACATCTCAACCTATTTTAAAAAAATTTGGTTTATCTTCTCAAGAAGTAAATTTGAATCTTTTCTATACACACAGGAGTGCACACAGCTGTCCACTGTGAGTTTTCATGAGCTGCTGCACTCAGACTGATCAGGGCAAATGGCTAACAATAGGCCATTGTGATTCCCTAAAGGGCTTTCAGTCATAAAGGCAATTGCCTTATAAAGATCAAGAGTAAGAGTTAGGGGGGAAATAAGACCTTTCAAGTTTTATAGAATTTGAGATTTATATATTGAGATAGATAAAATAACTGGCTTTTGCAAACTTTATTACCAGTGTATTATGATCTTTACATGCTATTTCAGTTTTCAGGACATTTAAGAATTTTTATATATATTTTGTACAATGACAGTATATATATTCCATCTTAGACTAAGCTAGGTCAAGTATTATCTCCACTTCAAAAGAAACAATTGATTTTACTGGTTATAATTTATTTTACTGGTTACTACAGTGTAATCACAAAATTAAACAGAAATTCGAGTGGATGGAGAAGAATTATTTGATAAATCATATTGATAACAACTGATTTTAAAATTAATTATAATGAATAGCAATGTGGTATAGGTCTTAAATATTAGGGAATGAATTTTGGAGCCTAGTACACCTGTATTAAAGCACAAGTTGCACATTTATTAATTTAGGCAGGTCAGTTAATTTTTCTAACCTTCATTTTCCTTCAAATTCCTATATTTGATCTTTAAAAGTAGAGGTAACACACATTTCCTAGTGTTGATATGACAATTAGTCAATACTTGCCAAAATAGCTGTTACATTATTGATGATGAAATGAGTTTTGAGGCCTGATTTTAAGTATAAATATATCTCAGTATGAATTGCTTTAGACCATTGCTGCTTAAATATTAATTTTCTTAGAAACTATAGCCTTGCCTTGCATTCTCTGACATGCCTGTTGGGATTCTCTACAAAGGAGGATGATAGTTATAAGAGTCTGGTAAGATCTATAATTTCATTTTGTATCAGTAAGGAAAGTTCAAGTGAACCATTTATAGTTGATTTTTATATTAGGCTTATTAATGCATAACATTTTGGTCTTTGTTTGTTTTTTGGTAATAGAGATAGAGCCCAGGGCCTCACCCATACTAAGCATAACAAGCCATACTACTAAGCTACACCCCCAACCCTACATAAAATTTGAAAAGTTTAAAATTGAAATATTTACCAGTGTATAAAAACTATAATTGATTGTCTTCCTATACTTTTGAAAATATTAGTCTGTTCCATGTAGAATAAGATAATATAAAGTTTTTAATGCAGCACATTCATAATCAATAACATATTATAGAAGTAAATGAAACTTTTATCCATTGATTTTGTAGTCCCTGAAATGTGAATAGGAAATATAAAACTAATATAGAAACAAGAAATCAAATTGTATAAAAAGTGCTAAAGTATCTTAAGTAAGTATCATAATTCACATATTTTTGTTCTTGTGATCCCATTTAACATAGTGCCTTGCATATGGGAGAAAATATGTGCTTCTAAAAAGAGCATGTTGCTTTTAAAAAGACAGTGAGTTTTGCAGTGTAAACTATTAAAGATAATAAGAAATCCAGATGTCTCATTTTCCAATAGTAGGTTACTATCAGGACCTGAATCCATCCTAGATCCCATGGTGCAAAGTTCAGTTCCTTTAACCAGATTTCTACCTACACTTACAACGTGTGCTTAGGTGCAGTCGGCAGAAGGAAGGAGGAGGCACATGTCAATATTAGGAGGTGCTTCCAGTTCTAGTGCATTTCACTGAAGAGTAAATCTTCATGAAACAAAATCAAATTTCCTTGAAGTATTTAAAAATTGCTACTGTTGCAAGACCTCCCACCTCTTTTTAAACACTGATTCTTATAATCAAGTCAGAAAGATTTCAGACTTATCAAAGCTCAGAGTAAGGGACATGAGTCTATTGAAGGGATAGGAAAAAGGAAAGGGGATACCCTTAAGGGAGAAAGTGAGTCCTGTCAGAGAGGAAAGGGACAGTGTGCTCTCTCTTGCACTCTAGTTTTATTGGGGATCCCAGAGATTTTTCCAGAGAGTCCTGCCAAGGTCTACCTCTTGACTTTGACTGACAACTGTTGACATCAGATTTTCAAGACCCCACTACCATGACAATTCCAGGTCACTTTGGCCCAGGATGAACAGTTCTGATTGGATTCTTAACCGTAAATTCTTACAGATTTTATGATTAGGAGGAATTATCTTTATCTCTCTGAGTTTGGGGATCTGATCTGTAAAGGGTGACGAATGTATCCCTCCTCAGGGTAACTTGCGTTCCCCTTATTGGCATTATTTCAAGCCTGCATTTCTCCTGCAGATAATAGGTTGTTTGCTAAGGAATGTGACATATCCTGTCCAGGTAAGCCATGCAGGGCTCCAGGCATATTGCTTCTTGGAAAAGAAAGAATGTGGAGGTCAGCAGAGTGGGCCCATTTTGTAGAATCATTCCCTTAACCTTGTGTTCCCATCACTTGCACCTGTCTGTCCCCATCACTACTTTGTGTCAGAACTTAATTTTCAGGATTTACCTTTTTTTTTTCAGAATTTACTTTGTTTTTTTTTTAAGAGAGAGAGAGAGAGAGAGAACGAGTTTTTAATATTTATTTTTTAGTTTTTCGGTGGACACAACATCTTTGTTTTGTATGTGGTGCTGAGGATCGAACCCAGCGCCACGCACATACCAGGCGAGGGCACTACCACTTGAGCCACATCCCCAGCCCCAGAATTTACTTTCAAAATAATAAAACTTTTTTTTTCATTTTGTTAAGAAAAATTGGCAGTGATAAGTAACTGGTGACACTTTTTCCTTTATGTGACTTTTCACATTTTTGTTGCAGTTTTCACCATCCGCGTCCATATTTTCTGCCACTGTTGAAGAAATAATTTGGTTAGAAAAAATTCCATTTCAGAATTCTACCTTTTTCTACCTCAGCCAAATCAATTTAATTTTAAGAAAACAGAATTCTATTTCCTCTAATTCATGCTCATTTTCTTTTTACAGAATTTGCTTTTAAGACTGATTTTTTTTTTTTTTTTTTTTTTTGCCGTGCTAGGGATTGAACCCAGGGCCTTTTGCATGTGAGACAAGCCTTTACCAACTGAGCTATATCCTCAGCCATATTCTTTTTCCTTGTAACCATTATCACTGTTTGCAGATCCTTACTGTTTCTTATACCCTGTGATTTCAACCAAAATTGGGGGTAAAAATTAATCATATTATAATTTTTGTTGTACTTATTTTCCAACTTTAGACATTCCTCCCTTTATATGTTATTATTATTTGTGTGTGTATATGTGTTTGTATGTGGGGTGTGTGTGTGTGTGGTGTGTGTATGTGGTGTGTGTGTGTGTGTGTGTGTGTGCGTGTGTGTGTGTGTGATATTGGAGATTGAACCCAGGGCCTTGTATATCCACACAAGCCCACTATCACTGAGCTACATCCTCAGCCCTGGACATTTGTGTCTTTAAGAACATATAAAAGTGTGTTATTAATTTATAATTACCAGTGACAGATTTGAAATTATGATCAGCAAAATGAGTCAGTTCAGAGATTTATGAGTATAAAATGCCAGAAAGAATGTTCAGACAAAATCTAGAATTAACATTAAAAAAAATTTCAATCCTTTGTCCTGCTTTTCCATTTGTTTATGACTTGTCTTTCCTCCCAGGCTTCCTTGTGGATTTTCCTTTCTCCTTGCCAAACAATCTGTATACAGCAGTATGCCGGGTCTGTTAAGAACTAAGCATTTTCTTTAGAGTCTTGCATTTTATTTTATTTGGATTTGTTCTAGAAATAAAAATTAAAAAAAACATTTTAAATTTCTAATTTCCCCAACAATATATAAATTCCTTAGCACTTCTATGTTTCATCCGGCTTCTTACAGGTTTTGAGAACCTCTTAGTCACATTTCTCTTGCTGCTTCTTTATAACCAATCTGAGTTATAGATTTTGAGAGAGTAATTCCCAAATGCATTGCATTATAATAGAACTAAATAGTAACTGGCAAACGACTTTATCACATAACAAGGTACTGATTTATGATTCTAGGAAAATGTGTAATGCAGAACTCCAAATTCAAATTCAAAGCCAAATGTAGATTATGATTATTTTTAGTTTTATTTTTAAAATTAGAAAATATATAATGCTTTAGAGGTAATAACTATATTTGCAGGTATTGAACATTCTGATAGAAGTCTCTTATACATTTAATAGTGTTATTTTTTAATGACTGCCGGTTTTATGAGGTCTATAAATATATGTTTGAGTTAATAGATGGTTAAATTACCAATTCTACTGTCTGCCAACTTGTGACCTTGGTGTAGCTATCTACTAGAGCAGCTAAAATGAAGTTCCCCAATCTGCGTGGCTTAAAACAAGGGAAATGTACTTTCACAGTAATAGAGACTGGATGTTCAAAATAAAAGTGTGAACAGGGCCATGCTCTCATAATGCTCTTCTGGGGGTTGCTGACAGTGCTTGACATTCCTTGCATTAACTCTAAAAAACCAGTGAGTATTATGTTTTAATAACCCCAAGAATATTAATGTAGATTTTAAGATAAGTAACATGTCATTCAGAAGTCCAGTATACTTTAGAAAATTATAACATATTATAGGAATATGGAAATAAAATTGGAGTGCCCAGGTTGAATATAGCAGTTGAACTCTACTATCAGTCTCCCATAACTACTTTAAAGTCAGGCACTGTTAAGTACAAAAGAAATATAAAGAATGTAAGTAGTTGTAGATCTCTCTACCCTAGGGGGCAGGGGACAATACTCAGTTATGCAAAGGACTAGGCAAGAATGATGGCTTTTTGTTTCTTTATCCCATCAGGTACCTTGATATGTAATATTTCCTCCTTAGGGACCCACTCCCACCTTCTATCTTCCTATTTTCCCATCAATACCTTCTTTCTGAGTAGATGACATCTTTCCTACATTAATGGCCAAATTAATGAACTCTGGTTTATGTTTCTGAATAACTCAATGTATTCCTACCTTAATGGTTGCTGTTTTATTTATCTTAGCAGCAGGTGCTAACTGAGAAAAGTATTTTTTTTCTTTCCTAAACATTGGCTATCAACTACACCCTTATCTCACCAGAGTCCAAAGTCTTTAGTTCTTTGGGATTTTCTATTCTTCCTTCTTTCTTTTTGGCTTCTTTCTGCCCAGGGCTGCTTGTGGAGACTCTATTCTCAACTCACTCTCACCTACCACTGTCACATCCTCCTCTGCATTGAGGGTCTTATTGCTTTACCTGGAAGGCATTCTTTTTCTCCTCTGCTTTTAAAGGCTGTTATCTTTAGTTCTAGCTACATAGAGAAAAAAGGAATCTCTAAATCTCCTCACTTAGCTTTTGACTCCAAAACTACAATGAGCTTATGATTCTGGATCTGCCAGGGGATTTTTCCCAAGTATATTTCACCATAGTAGAACTACACAGTGACAGACAGATGGCTTTTTTTGGAATAACCATCTACTAAGTTGCATTTAAAAAAATGTTTAGTGTAGTATTCTGAATTCAGAGTATTAAATTCTATTTAAAAATTGAAAAATATCCATAATTTTGATAATGACATCTCCAGAAGTCAATCTGAATTGGCCTACTTTGCATTGTTCAGTCGAGTGGTAATCAGATTTCCCTTTCAGGTAGTCCTGTTGAAACAGAACCGTAACATGGCACTGATATTACTCATCCCAAATGAGAAGAAAGTCAGCATTTTATATCTTTGTTTCAACAAAAAAAAGTAAACTCACAGTGAATGTTTTGAGGTTTAAGTTTTGTTTATTTTTCTAATCCTTTGTGTTTTTTTAGATTTGCTTGGCATTATAGAAGAGATCCTTCCCAACATCCCCCAAAATGTCAGTGTTTGGGGCCTGAAAGATTCTGTTCCTCAAGGGATGATTTCACTCATACAAAAACTGAGCACATCATCTGAGGAGCCTGTGGCACGCAGCCATCATGTTGCCTCAAGCCTCAAGTCCACGTGCCTATATATTTTTACCTCCGGAACAACAGGTATGTTCCAATTATTTTTAAGGCTAAAGAGGATTGCAATGTATTTTCAGCCACGTATAGGTCTATGCACCTGAGAAAGCATGCATGCAAGAAGACCTAAAGTTCTTGGATCTCAGAACTTGCAAACAGGAATGAAAAATGAATTGCTTTGGCTTTCAAAAAGTTCATTGTTTTGACTTTGGAAAATAACATGTTCATTGACCTTGGTCTCATTTGAAAAGATTTTCTTAGTTTCATAGAATAAAAAGCACTGGAATGTCTGAAGACCTTCCTCAGCCTGTTGCTCAGTGTCAGATACTAGCTTTTGTGGCAAGACCTTTGCCAGCTTCTCTGATCCTCAGATTCCTGGTATCTAATATGAAGAGATTAGTTTAAATAGTTCCTAATCATTCATTTGTATTTAAGCAGTCATTAACTAAATTGAAAACAGTTCTATTTCTGTGAAAATCTTAAATCCTAAGCATAGTCCAGTGATAATTGCAATTTAAGCACAAGTAGCTGCTCTCCTAATTTTCCTAGAATAAATATAATGTAAATAACAAAATCTGGAGGATATCCAAGGTTTAGGAAAAGATAAATAATCAAAAAGACAAAAATATCAAAATTTTAAGCTTTTTTTTTTCAGGGGCTGGGGGCAGTAAGCAATAATGATAAGAAGGAAAAAAAGAATAATAAATTGCTTGAGAATTTAAAAATGCTTAATTTTGATTTTTTAAGGAAATATAAATAGTATTATTGATTACAAGCTAAATAAGCTTTTGTGATTAATTTAAAGATGATTTAGGCAGGGCATGGTGGTGCATGTCTGTAATCCTAGCAGTTCAGGAGGCTGAGGCAGGAGGATTGTGAGTTAAAAGGCAGTCTTAGCTAAAGTGAAGCATTAAGCAACTCAGTGAGACCCTGTCTTTAAATAAAATACAAAATAGGGCTAGGAATGTGACTCAGTGGTTGAGTGCCCCTGAATTCAATCACTGGTACCCCCACCCAAATATAAATAAATAAATAAATAAATAAACACATATAAATACATATAACTTATATATTTATATATATATACACATACACACATATATGTATATATACATGTATAATTTAGAATTTAATTTGCATATATTAAAATATTCTGTTGCTAATTTCTTATGTAAAGGTAGTACTGTAAGCACCACTATTGCATAAGAAAAGTTTTTCTTTATTTTAATGACCTATTTGATACCTAAATGCAATCTCTTTCTTGACTGTGATTAGAACAGCTTTGATAAATGAACTGGAAAATGCGAATGTGTATTAGACTGTCAGCATAAATTCAGTCTGATTTTGTACTTTGGAAGAGAGAATAAAATTGTGGAAATGATGTTCTTTAAAAACTTCCAAAAGTGCTAGCCAGTTTGTCTTTATACTTATATTCTTGTGAAAAGTCAAAAGTGAGTCTGGTCTTCAAAACAGTCCTTACTTCTCCACCCTACAGAACATAGACAGATCATAACAGCTTTGTTCTTCAAGAGTTCAATACACTATGATGTATTGGGCCTGTTGACAACATTCTAAAACTCTCCTCAGTCTGGAAGTAATTACTGTTTTTGTCTGTTTGATTGCTTAGCTTGCTATATGACTATGACTATGCTTTTCTTATATTTGGAGCTTAAAGTCTCTTTGTTGAGATCGGCTGCAGGCCAAGATAGTTTACACTCTATGGGATCCTGATTGGGGGATGTTTTAGGTGTGTGAGACACCATGAAGTGGTGAAAACAAATTGTATGAAAGAAAAGAAATTTCTTATTCTCAGGTCCTTCAGAGGTTAGGGGTGCCAGTGGAAGGTCCAGAGGCAGCAGGGAACTCCACCAGAAGGTAGGGAGTGAGAGGGCACCATGGGGCTCGTTCTTTCTATGGTCCATGGACATACCTTTGCTGCCTTTTGGTGGGGACTTTCTTACATAACTCCAGGGCTGACCATTAGGTTTTTCATGGTCAGTAACCCTGGAGTGTTGAGTCAGTGAGATGAGGGACAACAAGTGTCTTATGTCACAATCACAGGCAGGGAGAAAGTGTTCATTAAATCTGACAGGGTACAACTGGGTTTCAAATAACTTATGACAAAGCCTAAAAATTGATACTGAAATAGCAATTATATTAAACAAATTCATGGTACTCACCCTTGTCTCAAAGAGATAACTTACCTTTAGATATAGGAAAGATAGTGCATATTTGGTCAAATCTATCTTCTTGGCCTCTTCTTTACCACAGACATGCTCTCTATTTTTTTTTTTTTTTGATCTTGACCTCTTGGTCTTGGTCCTCTTGCTCTCACCATCATCTTGGAAACTTCACTCAATCCTTCTCTTGTTTTGATCCTCCAATTCAGGGATCCTTAAGTTGCTTTACTTTTCTTTTTTCAGTGTGCTGCTTTCAGTTGTTATCTGATAAAGAGTGTTTGGGAAGTATGTTTTTTTTAATTGCTCACATGTCCAAATTATCCTTTTTCTATCCTTACACAGGAATGATAGTTTGTATAGAATTCTAGGTTGGAATTTATCTTAGTGGGATCTCGAAGGCATGCTCTATTATTTTTAGACTTCCACTCTACATATTGAAGAAGTCTTTCTGCTTTCTTATCCTTATGTAACTTATCTTAGTTTTTCTTTTCCTTTCTTGGAATTTTTAGAATCTTTTATGAATCTTCATGGGTCTTTAATACCACACTGACATATACTGGTCTTATTTATCCATTTTTTCTAGAAATTAGTATGCCTATTTTAATCTAGGAAGTCATGTCCTACAGTTCTAGGAACTTTTAAAATATTTATTTCTTTAGTTTTAGGTGGACACAGTATCTTTATTTTACATTTATGTGGTGCTGAGAATCAAATCCAGTGCCTCACGCATACTAGGCAAGCGCGCTACCATTTGAGCCACATCCCCAGCCCAGTTCTAGGAACTTTTTAATTTGAAAAATGAATATTCTACATCTCCTTTTCTTTCTTCCTACTTCTGTTCTTTCTGCCCATTTCCTTATTCTATTACATTTGTTTAATTTTTTCACTTGTTCATCTTTGGAACTCTTACATTTTTGAAGATTGATCTTCCTGGAATAATTCATTAATTTCGTAATCTTTAGTATCTATTTTCCTTTCCTTACCTTTTGATATTTTTTTGAGAGACTTATCTTCCAACTCTTGTGTTCTCTGAAGATTTCTCTTTTGGAACTGTATGTTTGTATTTTAAATACTTTATTGTATCATTTCTTTTAGAGTATTAATAAAAATACTTTTCTAAAAATTTCTCCTCTCTACCTTATCTGCTTTCTCCAATATCTTTTTTATCTTTTGATTAGCCTCTATCTTACATGCTAGAGAATTTCCATGTATATTTTAAAATACAGACAGGAAAACACACACACACACACACACACAGAAAACAAACAAAATTATGACTAGACTCTCCATGAGCCTGAGTGGGACTTATCTGCTAATTAGTTTCATCGTCAAGGACATTTTTGGAAAGATCCATGATTATCAGTGTCTTTCAGTTTTTACATGTTCAGATTCCTCAGGTAGGAATCTTGAAGACTAGAGCCAATTGAGTGTTAAAGAGGAGTTGGAAGTACTTATATGCTTTTCTTATCCCTCTATCAACCTCTCTTCTTCCTGATGCTTCCTGAAGTCCATATTTTTTTTTCTCCAGAGAATAAACCTTAATATTTTACCAGGATGGAGGAAGAATTGTTTCTTATATATTACTTCTCATAAAGCTACCTTTAATAGTTCCATGTTGGTCTCTTAGTCTTGAGGAACCGGGTTCCCATATCTCTGAGCTTTTCTGAGGTTCCATGAGGGCAATTCAGCTGTCTTCAAGGCTTCACCTAAGTTTAGCTTGAATGTGCTGTCACTCACCACACTAATCTGTCACCCTTAATACAGCTTGTTGTCCCCTCCAATCCCATCCTGGTTGTCCTGATGTTCATCAGCTTCTAGTCCTGTCTTACTAGGTGACTTGATTAGGTGGCTCCAAGAACCTATAAGAGAGGCTAAGCCTTGACAGAGCAATCATACATTCAACCACTGCCATAAGTAGCAGGAGGAAAATGAGGCTTCTGCCTGTTGTGCTATGCCTGGAACCAGTTAACCATCACCATCAAAAGATTTCCTTTCATTTCTCCTTCTCCTTCCTATGGATTCCATATTTCTTTAACTATTGCTCCCCAATTTCCAAAATTATTGCAGAAAACATCTCTGCTTCTGAATTGAATTTGTCTTGGCATTTTCTATCCTTCCTAATCTACCTCTAATCCCCCATCACTGGACACATCCCTATTCTCACTTTTCTCCCTGGCCCCATCTCAATGCTCCATTCAAATTAAGGGACATGTTAAGAGTTCCAACATCATGAAACCATCAAAGGTTAGAAGAACCAAAGACTCTGGAGACCATTCAATGTACTATTTCTCAAGGAATTTTTTTTTTCAAAGAAATGCAATAAAGGTTTCAAAAGGGTTTAATGGACATGCAAGTTTGAAAGGACATTGATATAAATACTGATGTTTCTGTACTGCTTGACTTCTTGAGATCTTTATTGTTAATATACTTTCTAAATATTTTAAGTAGGTCTGTAAGATGTAGTTTTATCAAACTTAATTTATTCTTCTGGTATTTTTTTTTCCTTTAAAGCTCTAAACTCTATCAACTTTTGATCACTTCCACATGTTGCATAAGCTCATGTCCATTGTTTCTATCAAAAAAATCTATCAAATACCTTGTACAATTTATAACAAATTAGTGTTACCATTATTCATTTAAAATTAAGCAACCTAATTTAGTTTATTTTAATCAAAAAGGACCGTGCCTAATAAATTTACTAAAGTGCTTTAATGGGGTAACATAAGCATGTGGGAGAAAGCTGGATTGAACGTCCTTCTTTTCTTGACCTGCTTCCAAGTGAAAAGTTATTATTTTAAAAGTTGAGTTGCCATGGGATCCAGGGAAGAAAACTAGAGAGGAAAGGAAAGCTATGTTTGGTTAATGATTGTATGGAAAAGCTTCACCATTGTTTACAATGGAATCTGATATGCTATGATGATCACGTTGTAGGATGGGTTAAATGTGACAGAATGAAAGACTCCTACTTGGAGCTGAATTGTTCTCTAGAAAACTTCTACCTCATGTATAATTTAGATTTGTATTGTGATTTGCCTCATCTTTAGAGGTTTTTTTTTTTTTTTAGTTTTATAGCAGATATGGGTCCTTGAAAATTACAGTATCTCAAACTATATAATTTTGTACTTTGGTCTTTCTATACAGATATAAGATTCTATAAGATTCTAGAAATTAATTATGAAATAACTCACACTTTCCTGGCCCCTTTTATAAAGCATATAGAACACTTTGATGTATTTTGTCTCAATTTTTTATATAGTTCACACTGGCATAGGACTTCTTTCATGGCATAGGACACACACACACACATACACACATATATATATATACACACATATTCTTTCATATATACACACAAATACATTATATTCTTTCACATATATGTATATATCAGAGTTGTTATTTTATGTCAGTTATGTATGTGTATATATCACATTAATATGTGTGTGCATATGACATTAAATAACAACTCAGCTTTAATAAGGAATAAAAAAACACTTTATTCTGAGTCAAATATGGTGACCATGGCCTGGGAACACAGATTCAAGTTACTCTACATGACAAATTCTGCCATAAAGAAGATTACATGGCTGGATGTGGTGATGCATGTCTGTAATCCCAGCAGCTTGGGAAGCTGAGGCAGGAGGATCATAGGTTTAAAGCCAGCCTCAACAACTTAGTGAGGTCCTAAGCAACTAACTCAGTGAGGCCCTAAGCAAATCAGCAAGACCCTGTCTCTAAATAAAATACAAAAAAAGGGCTAGGGATGTGGCTCAGTGGTTAAGCATCCCTCCCTGGGTTCAATCCCCAGTACAAAAACAAAACAAAACAAAACAAAAAACACGTTACATGAAGATTTATGGATAAAAATTATAAATAAATGCATTCAACAGATACATTGGAGGAGGCATTAGGTAGGCAGGCTACTACAAGGTGTAAAAATCTCTTCTGTAGGTTTCAGATGTTATCTCATAACATTCTTAGCTATAGGGTTAGTGAAGGCTGGAGATCAGTTAAATTTAACATGATATCCCAAGATTTTACCTAATAGATATGATAATGTTAAGTCACAAGTAAAGATTAAAAATCAATGGCTATTTTTATAAAGAGCCTAAGATGATTTTGGCTATCTATCTTCAGTATTGCATCTCTATATAACCATGATATTTTACTTAGCAGAGGTCCAGCAGTCTGCAGTATCTTTAATGTAGAAGTGGCTTCTTTAGAGTGCTTCAGCTTCACAATGTGTGTGTGTGTGTGTGTGTGTGTGTGTGTGTGTATACCAGATATGAATGTCTGTTGTTTATAAGTTCCATAGCTTATGGTATTTTATTATAGTAGCCCAAATGAACTAAGATAGTCAAATATTATATGATTCTATTTATGTCCAAAGTCGAGTCGGTTAACTTGTAGAAAAAGAAAGTAAATTATATACATATCTTTTTTTTTTTCTTGTCTTCCAGGTCTACCAAAAGCAGCTGTGATTAGTCACTTGCAGGCATTAAAGGGTTCTGCTGGATTGTGGGCTTTCGGTTGTACAGCTGATGACATTGTTTATATAACCCTTCCTTTGTATCATAGCTCAGGATCTCTCCTGGGAATTTGTGGATGTGTTGAGTTGGGTAAGTTTTTTTTTTTAATAAGTTTTCAAAATATCTAATAGTTAGAACTTGTGTTCAGTATAATTTAAAGTTCTCAGTAGAATTCAGAGTGATTACATGTCTGTTATATAATTATAAGAATAATTAAATAACCATAATATTTTTATAACATAATACTTATTATGACATAGAGTAATTCCTGAAGTAGAAAAGTCAAAGTCCTGGGGGATTTGTCCATGTGGTGGAGCTAGCTCTTGATTGGGCTTCTTTCTCATTATGGTTGCTCATTCCCTAATGGTCTTCCCCCAGATTCCTTAAATGGTGGTTCTAGTATTTCAAGGGGTGGGGGGGGTGAGAGTCAAAGAGATTATTTTATTCACATTCTATTGATCAAAGAAAGCCCCAATTCAATATTCAAGGTGTAGAAAGATAGAGCCCACCTCTTCAAGGGCAGAAAAGCAAATTCACAGTACAAAGGTAAGGGTGGAGAAGGAATTGTTGAGATCATTTTTGCAAACACTCCATACTAAACACCCATGAAGTCAGCCAGTAGAGCTTGAGACTGAGTAGCTCCCATTCATAAACATACAAGATTACGTGTTCTTTACTAGCCCTAAAATAATACCTACTAATCGTTCATTACTACTTGCATATGTCTAAAATACTAAAAAAATAATTATTTAAAATAGCATATTTAGAATATAATCAATACTTCCCATAAATAAAGATTAAATACATTAAATTTTTCTGTATATGTATGAATATTTATGTGTGACATGCATTGTTGTCAAAACTGGATTGTTGGAGCTGGAACAAGATAGCAGCTGAGTAAAATTCTCTGGTGATTGTTTCCCCACAGACACACAAAATTGAACAGCTAAACACACAACAACCTATCTTCAAAAGAGCTAAGGAAACCCATTGACAGACCATAGTGCCAGTTTTTAATATAACAAAAAGAAAAACATGCATAACAAACTGATGAAACCTAACAGTATGGGCAGATTCTAACAGTCTCCACCCATGGCCTGCCTGTGGATAGAGCTCCTGGAACAGTATATGTGCCAGGGAAAGACATGTTGCTCTGGTTTACTGGATTCCAGTCAGAATCATCTGTGACTGATCACTGAGGTCTTGGTCTGTGAGTACACTCCAGCAATAGACATCCCATAGCAGTATGGACCATGGCCCTTTCTTCTTGAAATGCTCGTCTTGGACTGTGGGCTCAGAATGTGACAAATCTTGGTGGCCTTTGTAGCCACATGCATGGCATAGGAACATGGAGCTAGTCCATCCATGGTTTTATCTGCCCCGAGATGAGCAGAATTCTATACTGCCTGACCACATGTGACTGGGCCTATTCTGGCCCCAGAAACAGGCTTGTTGGGATTTACCTCACCTTCTAGGTACCCTCTATTTTTTTTTTCTGAAAAATATATCATGTGTGGATTTGGAACAAACCTGGATCACCCTTTAGTGCTGTAACAGTGACAACACACCAATAGCAGATTCTTGATAAGCCTAGATATGCTGAAATAACAGAAGTAAAAAATTTAGAGAAAATAAGCAGCCTGCTTAGAGTTTGGATGGTCACATATAAAGCCAAATTAGGAAGAACTGAACAAATAACTAAAGCCCAACAACTTCGGGCTAGGGTTGTGGCTCAGTGGTAGAGTGCTTGCCTAGCTTGTGTGAGGCACTGGGTTCGATTCCTGGCACCACATAAAAATAAACAAATAAAATAAAGGTATTGTGTCCATCTACAACTAAAAAAAACCATGACTTCACATAGCAATCAAAATGAGGTGCCAGAAACTTCCCAAATTACTATCAGTAATCAGTATGAGAGAACGCTCAGAGAATTAAAGGCAGACTTAAAGAAAAAATAAAGTACTAAAACATGCTACAACATAGATAAACCTCGAAAATATCATGTTCAGAAAAAAGGAATTTGACACAAAATGTCAGATTTTATATTATTTCACATATCTGAAATGTCCAAAATTAGAGTCATAAAATATATAAATTGTTGTCTTGAGTGAGGGAAATTGGGACAACAGAATGACTACTAATGGGTGTGAAATACTTTGGGGAATGATGAAGGTGTTCTGGAATTAGTGGTGATGGTTACAACTTTCTGACCATACTAAAAAAACTGAATTATACACTTTCAATTGTGAATTATATGGCATGTGAATTATATCCCAATTTAAAAATTAAGGCTCTTTGTTAAAAATCAGGCTGTTAATATTAGGGTCTTTATTTATTAATGAACTTTTTCATTGGTGCTATTTTATTCACTCTACCTTATTACATTGTGACCTCAAGATGCATTGAATCTGCATTAAGTTTTTAAAAATAAAAGTAGGTATGTAATCAAGGTCAAACATAAGTGAATATTCTCTGTCTCTATAAAGACATATATATTTGGACTGGGGATGTGGCTCAAGCGGTAGCACGCTCGCCTGGCATGTGTGCGGCCCGGATTCAATCCTCAGCGCCACATACAAACAAAGATGTTGTGTCCACCGAAAACTAAAAAAAAAGAAAAAGAAATATTAAAAATTCTCTCTCTCTCTTTAAAAAAAAAGACATATATACAGTTATGCTTTAATTCTTGTAGCTGTTCTACTTATTTTGACTGTTGCTTTCATCATGTGTGTGTGTGTGTGTGTGTGTGTGTGTGTGTGTAGGTAGGTAGGATGTATATATGTGTATATATATATACATATATCTTTCAATATGTATATGTGTATATAAATATGATTTTCAAAAGATATATATATATATATATATCATATATAAATATAAAAGCAAAAATATTTGCCATCAAATATATAACCACAGTATGGATATTTTAAAAAGAATCACTGAACTATAAACTCAATATTTTTAAAATGAGCCTGATATAAATGATTAGAGATGAACTGTAAAAGCCTCAGAAGTGAACAAACATGTTTAGACAGAGAAATGCCATTTGGTTTTATATTAATTATATCCTTGAAGTTTTTCCCCAGTCCCTGTTTTTACCTTTTCTCATAGGTGCCACTTGTGTGTTAAAGAAGAAATTCTCAGCAAGTCAATTTTGGAATGATTGCAAGAAGTATAATGTGACCGTGTTTCAGTATATCGGAGAACTATGTCGCTATCTTTGCAAACAACCTAAGGTAAGACAACTTATCATTAGAGAACTTAAGTTATTTCAGAAAGAACAAGTGTATATATAGAAAAGGTAATTTGTATTTTTTGTTTATACTCCACATTCTTCCAGAACTAGTTTAGCTGAAATAGAAAAATGTGTGCAATATACCAAGATAAAATAAATATAAAATAGAGAAAATAATAAGAGATATATCCAGAAATATACTAATGTGCCTGTATTATAGCAAAACAGAACACATCCATGATTCAGTGCACTGGAGTTTAGGCTAGTTCAAGTATCTATTATAAAATTAGATGCATGATATGTTTACAGAAATCAGCTATTCCAAGTATAAAATAGATAAATCTTTTAAATGTTGTTCTTAAAAAAACTAATGGCACTGATTATGTTTGCTTTTTCTACTTTTTTTCTTTTGACTACATGATTATATTAGAATATATTTTAGTTTTGCTTTACTTTACAGATAAATTTTGCTCTGATTCTTGCTTTTTTCTCCACCTAAGGCAGTCATTTCCATATTCTTTGATCAATCACCACCACCTAAAAAATAGACACACAGAGAGTGCTTCAAGAGCTTGAAGTTTGTCTTTATTGGTTTGTTTGCTTTTTTTTTTTGCCCTAGGAAGATATTTTCCTTTTTCTAGTCTCATTTATCTTTCCAAATACTTACTTTTTAACTTTCTATTTTTCTAAACATTCCCAAGGCTACAACTAACTGTCCTCCTTTATCAAATTGACATTATTGTCTTCAAGATTGGCAGTGGAGGATGCCTCCCCATTCCACAGGTGGGGCAGGACAGCAGGATCTTGGCCTTTGAGATATACCTTTCTAGGTTGGGGCTGTCACCATCTTTGCCACCATCACACCTGCTTCCTGCAGAGTTGTTGGACTGGGATATCTTTTCTCATTTCCTCTGGTTAAAATATGGACACATAATTCTTTCACTAATTATTCACAACATAGCTGATATTATATTGGAGGCATTTAAGCAAGGCTTTATTAAAGATATGGGGTTACACAGAGGAGACAAATACAGAGAAGACTATGAAATTGGCTAGTTAATCTGACTTAAGAAAATGTTTTTCATTTTGAGCTTGCAGTTTCCCACGAAGAGACCTCCAGTCTATCTCCTGACCTCCTCTTTGGGGCAAGAGAAGCCAGGTTCTTCTTTCTTTTCTATCTTCTTCTTTCTTTCTTTATCTTGGTTAGAAATTTTCCAAATTACTATAGACACCACATATCCATAGCTACGTCATGAAGTTCCAGAGAAAATTTTTGTGGTTTTTGAACTTTTCTCTCTTCAAGAATACTTTTCTTTAGATAAGGATGTGGTCTTACCTGAAGTGTCCCACCCACTATAACAATAATACCCTAGCTTCATATATTTTCCCTCCTAGTGTTCAGTGTATTCTTTGGTAATGTGAAATCTGCTAGTTTAATTTAGGGAATCAATGCCTTCCAGTAAGATTAAAGCCACTTTCAATGGTGTTTCATTACTATAAATAATACAAGACATAGGTTCTAACTAATGATACTCTTTATCTTCTTTATTAATCATCACCCAGCCATTCTGATTGCCTCTCTAACCTCTTAATAGCAACATCAGCTCTTCTAAGGTAATTTGTTGAGCTAAGTATTAATAAATAATTAATAAATTTATTTTTTTTTAATTTTACCAACCTAATGCTGTAGTTAGTGTCATTGTGCAATTTAGCCAGTACAGAGCCTCAGGAATGAAAGTAAATAGTTAAAGGGTATGTATAATTTTTCTGATTTTTCTGGAATATTCCAAGATTTCTGTTCAAGGTGGGCAAAGTGATTTAGAATCCCATTCACCACATGGGAGTATGCCTATTACACAGTTCTTTGTTAGTACTGGGTGCTATTAAAATCCGTGCTTCATGGAGAACTAGAAGTCCTTGAAGCCCCCTGAAAAGTCTCTGAAAATCAGAGCAGAGGAGCGCAAGCAGGCCAGTCTCCATGCCGACACTTTTGAATATTGTAGATGAAACCCAGTTACTTCAGGCTTCTCAAAGGACATTTAAGGTTTTTTTTTTTTAATTGGGAAAATGATTACTTAATGTCATTTATGTTTTTTAGACTAAAAAGAAGAATGTATTATTTTTCTCTGTTTAGCTTACAAAGCAGATAGCTTTCTATCTCTGTTATCTTTTCTAAAAGTCTCTTCTGAGTCTTTTACCCACTTATCTTTTGGGCACAGAATGTTTTATATCTGTTTGAAGTTTCACTTTACATAATAAAGGTATTAATAGTGTGTCATATTGGCTAAAAATCTTTTCTCAGGGTGCTTTCCTTTGAATTTTTAATGAACTGATATATCTTTTTTAATCTCTCTGAATATGTATTGCACTAGTTTTAGGAAAATATTTCAGCTGCAGATGATTTAAGGGAATTAAGAACTGAAAAAGAATTCCTGGTTGTCTTTAATCGATTTTATTTTAATTTCTAATTTTAATTCTTAATAAATCTTTTTTGCATAAAAGATAATTTTCATGAAAGAGGAGAAAATGGAGATAAATATAGCTTTGCCCAAAGGAAAACTTGATCATTTTTTTTTTTAAGGAAAGAAGCTTTGCATTACCTAATCTGCTTTTGTTGATTCCACACAAAAACAAGTACAGGCAGTTCTTGGCATTAAAGATTAGAAAAAGGAGAAAGTCATTTGTTCTGACACATCCATTCAAGGAGATCTTGCTTTTTTGCTGTCCACTGTTCCTTTCAATGAGCATTTCTCGAGGTGAAGGGAGTATCTACTGTGTAGCCAGCTCAGCAGTGGATTCTGGTAGGGCCAGAGTGAACAAACGGGTAGGGTCTCACCTAAGAGAACTAAAACTAAGCATCTCATAAGCCATTGTTTGAAACCTCACATGCACTTATTTCAAAGGAATCTTTAAATAAAAGAAAGCAGCACCAGGGGTTTTCAAAATAAATCCATTTTTGTTGACAATATCCACATAAATAGTAGATTCTAAAAGAGATTTACCTGCAGTCAAAAGTCTCAGTCTGAATTGAGTGTTTACATGGATTTCCATTAAAGTTTCTTAAGACTGGCTTTCCCTGACTGGCAGCCTTTATCCACCGCCATTTTTTTTTTAAATTCAAAATTTCAGTTACCAAAGTTCCTTCAGTATAAACATTAGATGCCTCTTTACAATGGTTCGCAGCAGCAGTAGGTGTACAAAAAGCCAAAGGAACCAATTCTTCTTGGTTATGCAGAGATGGTCTAATAATTTACCTTTTTGCTTTCATGATGAATTTGTGTTTCTTTTCCATCCCTCCATCTGTTAGTATTCTCTTCTCAAACATTCTAAAAACTTAAGGTTGATACAAAATTGCCTGTATTTAAACCTATGGAGGTTGTTTCCTGTTTTGTTTTTGTGTCTGTACAGGTGATTCAGCTACAATCTTTTTTTTTTTTTTTAATTTTGAGTTAGGGTCTTGCTAAATTACTGAAGTTCTGGCTAAGTTGCTGAGGCTGCCCTTGAACTTGTGATTCTGCTGCCTCAGCTACCTAGGTCTCTGGGAACATAGGTGTGTACTACTTGGAAGGTCACTTTTCTTGGGTATTAAAAGAGGCTATTCAGCCTGTGTGTATTTGGGATTCTCAGGAATCCAGCCCATGTGTTGGAAGAAAGAGGCTTTGTTTCTAGGATGGAGATGTTGATCTGGTAGGAAGAAACTTGTATTCAGTCCCTGTCTCATTGCATTGCAGTTCTGCTTGTACTTCTGAGAGTAAAAAGCTCCCAAAGAGCCTTTTGAAGAAAGCAGGCCTTGGTTTGGTGTATGTGACTCCTTTGCTGGTATCATCATATCAAGCTGAGACATGGTACTGAAAGCCAGAGGGAAACAAATGTCTATTGAAATCCAAGACCTTAGAATTTCTCTGTGTTAAATGCTCTGACCCCTTCAGAAAATTCTTTTTTACATTTTAAAAGGAATTGTAAATGGGTGAAGGTGAAATGACTATTATCTGTTTATTGGGAGTGGCTTACAATATGTGGATGTGCAGACTGTATTCAACATTAAAACTGCTGAAAGATTCAATTTGCTTTTTGAGATTCACTAAGGGCAAAACTACTGGTATTGATGGCTTTCTATTACTGAAACCATGAGGACAGGGTTAGAAAAATAGAACATGGGTTTTGAAGCATTTTGGAATTGGTTTCCTTCCTTTTCCCCTCCTTTCCTTTTTTCCACATATGTGCTGTGAACCCCTCTTATGCACCAGGCCCTATTGCAGGCATTACGGTGGGCACTGTCATAGGCACTGCAGTGCAGCCAAGCACAGAACAGGCATCCATCCCTGCCCTCATAGAGCGTATGCTTATGTAGTTCAAATTCTGTCTCTTTATGGTATGTGCCCTTGGACCTGAACTTCATTATCCCAATTTGCCAAATGGAAATAATGATTATTTTATACAGTGACTCTGATGATTGAAATGAACTAACACAATAACCTGGATTTGGGGGCTCATACGTGTTTGCCACCTTTGCTTTTCTTAATATGCTGCAAACAGCTTTTGTTCCTGACCCCTGTTCTCTCTCTCTCTCTCTCTCTCTCTCTCTCTCTCTCTCTCTCTCTCTCTCTCTCTCTCTCTCAAATGTCTCTCTGCATGTGTCTTTTCTGTATATCTCAGTACTTTTGCTTCTGTGTGCAACTCTAAGTGTCTCCTTATTTGTGTGTCCCTGTGTGTGGGCACTTCTGTATCTTCTTTGTGTATGTTTCTGGGCCTAGTTTGTACTGTTTTCTCTGTGTCTCTGTCTCACTTTGTGTGTGTGTGTGTGTGTGTGTGTGTGTGTGTGTCCATGCATATGACAGAGAATTTCTCTGTGCATACATCTCTGTCTTTATCCCTCTGTGTGGCTCTGTCTCTGTGTGAAGGTGTCTTATTTTGCACCTGCATATGCTTGTGTGTCTGTATCTCTCCATGTGGGTCTATCTGTGTATGTAATTCTGTGTCTATGTTTCTGTGTATCTCTATTTCACTCTTTATTCTTTGTTAATTTCTCTTTCTCTCTCTATCCCCCTCCCTCTCCATCTCCCTATCCCTTTCTTTCTCCTTCACACTCTCTCCTTTTCTCTCTTTCCCTAGCTCAATCTCAATCTGCTTCTCTCTCACTTTTTTGTTTTGCTCTGTGTCTGCCTCCTTCTGCCTCCCTCCCTCCCTTCCTTTCTTTCTTCCTTCCTTCTCTCATTTTCTTTCACTTTTACTCTGTCTTTCCTGCTGTCTCTGTCTCTCACGCTTTCTCTCTCACCCAAGCTTTTCACTTGTAGATGTACATATGTTATTCATTGAATTATACTCATTATGATCATGCATGCTCACTTCATTCCATTCCCAGCATAGTTTAGATATTCAGCAATATTTAGTAGCACCCTCATATTTAGGAAGGGTAAAAAGGAATAGGAATTTATTTTAAAGAAGCCTTAAGAAGAGACTTATGAAGAAAGGACTTATGAATAAAGTAGATATTTTTTTAAAATTATAGATGATATTACTAAGATTTGGTTGCATTTTAGGTAACACCAATAGTTTCATAGTATCTCAAAACTGACACATATAAACCAAATCTAAATAGCAACATTAGACTCTTCCCTCAATGTCTGGATATTTTGGGCTCACACTTAAGGCTCCCTTTGTCAATTCTGATGACTTTTTTTTCCTTCCTCACATTTGTCATTCCTCTGACCCTGCTTTTTGCATTTCTGTGACCATACCTGTGTTTTTACCCTCTGTGTCTATTCTCTAAACCATATCACCTACTGACCTTTGACCCCACCAACCTCCCAATCCATCATCCACTTGATGCCAGGTTAATGTTATTGCATCAGTCTTTACTTGATGGCTTCCTGACTTCCAGGTGTCTTCCAGGAGCCATCAGTAGAGGTTCACAACATAAATAACTGGGTCATTATTTTAAAGACTCACCTGATTAGTGCTTTGTACACCTAATAGTTTGTCCAATGTGCATAGGAATCTAAGTCACTGAATACTACAATCAGGCTATTCACCCCCATTTTAAAAATAAAGCCAGCTCCCAGTAATTTCCAAGGCAATAAAGCCCTTTGGGCAGAGGAGGCATAAAATAAAGATAGATAGGACTGTGGATGAGAAAATTAAGAGAGCCAAAAATTATAGCATCAGTGTGTGGTCCAATTGACCAGATAACATTTAATGTGTTCTAATAATAATAATAAGCTTTCACTACTGGGATTTATATTAGAATAGGTGTCAGTAAGCTTTTTCTGCAAAGCACTAGATTAGTAAAAATTTTGGGCTTTGTAGGTCATAGTGTCTCTCACATGTGCTTTTTTCTGTCTGTGTGTTTCAAAAGCAGAAACAGATGATCCGCAAATAATTGGGAATAGCTGTGCTTTAAGGAAACTTTATTTATTAAAATAGGGGTAAGCCAGATTTGACTCTTGTAGGCCATGGTTTGTCAAGTCTTAATTTAGACAACATATGAATATTATACATTCCTTAAAATAAAATTTCTATTCCTGTGTAAACTAGTTTCTTAAAACTGCTTCTTCTCCTATTTTTCCCTTCCTCCACATATGCATGTGTGAGAACATATATGTGTATATACATATGCCCCAAATAAGGATATCCTCTGGGCTTGCTATAGGGCTTTATATGATTTCTATGCTATCATTATTATTTTAAATTTTATTTTTGTCAATGGATCTTTATTTTATTTATTTTTTTGTGGTGCTGAGACTCAAACCCAGTCTGTCATACGTGCTAGGCAAGCACTCTACCACTGAGCCACAACCCCAGCCCTGATTTCCATATTATTATTGTAAGTAAATGAATAATTTTATCTTCATTTATATATCTTTCCATGTTCATCTTTGACTCGAGGAAACAAATATCTGAATACTGTTACTGGCAACATTTGATAATTTTCTCGATAATTTGTAATAATATTTGTACAATAATTTGTATAATAATTATAATTTAATCATTTATGCAGATTAATTTACTATGCTTAACACTTTGAAGTGCTTGTGTTTGGATTCTCGGTGACATTTCAAAGAAAGATTTTAGAGAATTGGTTAAAAGTACTTTGTGTGCCTAATGAGTCAACATAGAGATGCTTGTGAACATTTAGACTTTAATTAATTGATGACCTTCTATTTGCAAGTCTTTGGATAAATGTACTTGAACAAATTAGAAATAGAGTAAAACTTTCATGGAATATAAATTGACCATAAATGAGGTGAATCCTCATGTGAAATTTAAGAAGTTCATCTTTTTCATAAAGTTAATTTTAGATAAATATAATAGTTCAATATAAAGAAGAGAAGAAGAAAATAGTTTTTAGGTTATTATTCTTGCTATTTTTGCTTATGGGATGGGAAAGTATATTTTTAATCACAAATTAAGTAGAAATATTAACATCAGATTAACATATATTTAACTAAAGAAATAAACACTGAATATAATACTAAAATAAAATACAGAGCAGAAAATATTTGTAAATTATTAAACAAAGTTTAATCTTCTGAATATATTATTAAATGACAAGCATTCTATTAGTTGAAAACAAAGTTATTTAAATAAGATACACTGTATTTCTTATTAAACTGATGTTTTAAATTAATTGAAAATCCCTTAGTATTAGTTCATTAAAGAGGTAGCTACCTCACCCCTCTCAGTAAAATATAAATAGGAATCTTTAGATGTTAGGTAACTAAGTAATAAAAATATTTACAGCTATTAACTTCTTCCAGGAATCTATCCTAATGAGATATAAAGATTCATAGACAAGATGTTAATTCAGTATTATTTATAGTGGTGGACATTTAAAAACCATGTTGAAATCCAAAAATAGATGAGGAAATAACTTTCGGTATAATTATATGATTATAATTAAACCACGGAAAATTATACTTTTGAAGAATAATAGCTAATAGTTTAAGAATCTTTAGAATATATTTATAAAGTAGACAAGCAATATTCAGTATGATTTTGACTTTTAACATATATACATATATGGATATGTAAAATATTAACAATACTGTTATGGTGATATAGATATTTTATTTTTCTTTATTATATGTTTTCTCTGATTTGTGCATAATTGACTATCAAAAGAAATATACATTTTCTTTACCCCCTCAACATTATATAATGTATTGGTTGATCTTTCCTCACATTCCTCAAAGTATCTCTTAAATCTTGATCTTTATTTAAAAGAAGAAAATAGAATAAAGCCATTTTGAGATAGAAATTAATTTGATAGTTTTGGACACAAGCCTTGATCCTATTTTGATCATTTGATTTTCTAGATCAATGGAATAGTTTAGGGCAATTATTTATTGTTACTTAGTAAACTGGTATAGCTGCAGCCCACACAACTTAAAGCCAGTGCAATTTGGTTTATAAAGAGTTCATATTGTTTGTGGAACACACTGATACCTTTTCATCAATAAAACTTGCCAAAACTCATCTCTGACCTGAAAAGCATCAAAGAGTTATGCCACATAAAAGATTGTTCTCTGTTCAATCAAAATAAATCACAAGATTTGCAACACTATAGTTCTTTTTGGGGAAAAATAGCAACAAATAATCCAAGAGCTAGTTCCATGTCAGATAAGCTATACAGTTGGGATCCAGGACAGCACTATTGTGTGCTGTGTTTGGTAGTAGAAAACAACCAACTCTGTCTTGGGAGGAGCCGCTCTCATAGTGAGTGAGTTTCTCTATCCTCATGATAGTTTCCTTCAACCCCTTTGTCACTGACTCAAATACATTAACAGGTGGAAGTGTTATTTCAGACGATTCCACAATCTTGGTTCTTATTTTTTAATTGAATTTATTTATATCAAAGTGTACTTTTATGCACTAAAAAACAGTAGTCTCAGGAATATTCTACACTATCAACACTTGATCTCTAGAAGAAAGCACCTTTAATTCTTTTAGGGTATTTTTGGTTATTATTTATCCCTCTATTCCTCAATAAAATATGTATGCTACTATTTCTTGACTTTTCAGGTTTTTAAAAAAGTCTTTTTAATAGATACATAAAAACATAAAATTGTACACATTAGCGGGCTACTATGTAATGTTTTGATAGGTATATATTGCATAATGCTTACATCAGATTAAATGTATTTCTCTCTTCAAACATTTGCTATTTCTAGGGTTGAGGGTATAGCTCAGTAGTAGAGTATTTGCTTGGTATATGCAAGGACCCAGGCTCAATCCCTAGCACAGTAAAAAAAGAAAATGCTATTAATTTATGGAGAAAATTTACAAAATTCTTTCTTCTAGCTTTTTGGGATGTACGTTGCACTATTGTTACCTACAGTTACCGTACTGTGTAATAGCACACTGATGTTTCAGTTTTAACTTTCTTCTACCTGACTTCATACTCACATACATATGTCTTTCCTCTCTATGGTACCAATACAATTACAATAATTTTTAAATATGTTGATAACCACTTTAAAAACATTATCAATATACAAATATATAAATTTTGTTTGTAGCTAAGATAATTTTTAATATAATTACAACATGTTTTTTCAACTTATTATTTCTTTGTAAGTAATAATTAGCATGTTTTTATTTTTTTAATTTAGATTTTTCATGCCTGTCATTAATTCATCTCAAACTCTCTATTATAGTTGAAATTTCTCAATGAAATTTCACAATACTAAGTATTTTTAGTAAATTTTATTTTGCTTTTTCTTCAGCACAACCCCCAGAGTTGTTATCAGTCATTTCATCTCAAGTATGAACAATATTCTGATTTCTATCAGCATAAATTAGTTTTGCCTGCCTTTACAAAACTAAATCTAAATAAAAATAGAATCCTTCATATGCTTTTGTTGTTCTTGCTTCTTTCACTCAACACTATCTGTGAGTTTTGTCTTTGTTTTTGTGTACAGTAATAGTCCTGATGAATCCAAATTTAAAAAGTTTAGAGTAAAAAGGGTGATTTTAAGTTTATCTTTGGGGGATATATACCCCTTTCCAATTCCCTCCTTTTGTTTTAATAAGTACATTTTAATAGTTTGATGAGCTCTTTCAACTATGCCTTGTCCTTGTGGATTGTATGGAATTCCTGTTATGTGAGTAATGCCAAATGATGAGCAAAATTGTTTAAAAGAGGTGGATGTATAACCAGGACCATTGTCCGTTTTTAACTGTTTTGGAACACCCACAGTGGCAAAATTTTGTAAGCAATGAGCTATAACATCTTTAGTTTTTTCTCCGGCATGAAGGGAGCCCATCAAAAATCCGGAAGAAGTATCAACTGTAACATGTAAATATTTTAATTTTCCAAATTCTGGCAAGTGTGTGATGTCCATCTGCCAAATATGGTTAGGTATCAGTGCTCTAGGATTGACTCCAAGATTAACTTGTGGTAAAAATGTCACACAATTTTGACATTGTTTTATTATATGTCTGGCTTGTTCTTTAGTTATTTTAAAACGCTTTTGTAAAGTATTAGCATTGACATGGAACCTTTTATGAAAATTTATAGCTTCTTCTATTGTGGAGAAAATATGTATGTCATGTGTAGATTTATCTGCTAGTTCATTGCCCATACTAAGGGCTCCAGGCAATCCTGCATGTGCCCTGATATGTCCTATAAAGAATGGATCTTTTTGGTCCCAGATTAGACTTTGTATAGCGGAAAACAAAGAGAAAACAGTAGAAGAAGGTGAAATCCTACCAACATCTTCAAGGGATACTATAGCATTAACTACATACTGACTATCAGAAAATAAATTAAATACAGAATCTTTAAACATCATAAAAGCTTGTAATACTGCATTAAGCTCTACCTTTTGAGCTGATTGTTTGGGTACTAAAAATGTAAAAGTTTGATCAGGAGTAACTACTGCTGCTGTACCATTGTTTGACCCATCAGTGAATATATTTGGAGCATTTATGATAGGGGTTTTTCTTGTCATTTTTGGGAAAACTACAGGATGCTTAGACCAAAAAGACAACAAAGGATTAGATGGTAAGTGATTATCAAATGAAACACTAGTTTTACACATGATTATTGCCCAAGTATTTAACTCATTAGCTAACTCATCAATTTGATCCATAGTATATGGAGTAATAATTTTATTGGGAGAAATCCCAAACACTCCCTTTGCTGCTTTTATTCCTTTGAGTATTAATTGTCCTACAGCCTCAGGATATCTAGTAAGAATAGTGTTAGGAGAATAAGATAAATGTATCCACAATAATGGACCTTCTTGCCAAAATACTCCTGTAGGAATATTTTTTGTTGGTAGTACAATAAATAATAAAGGCAAACTTATATCAATTCTATCCAAATGCATATTTTCCATATATGTTTCAATGATTTTTAATGTTTTTCTTGCTTCAGGCGTTAACATGCGGGGTGAATTTGGATCTGATGGACCTTTTAGAATATCAAATAAAGGTCCTAACTCTCCTGTTGGTATGCCTAGATAAGGCCTTATCCAATTTATGTCTCCCAATAACTTTTGAAAGTCATTAAGTGATTTGAGTTGATCTACTCGTATTTGAATTTTTGGTGGACGGACCATGGTTGAGGATAATAGAACTCCTAAATAATTAATTGGAAGATTTAATTGTACTTTATTTATTGCTATCTCTAGATTATAATTTTTCAATAAGTTTGTAAGTGTGGCATAACATTCTAGCAATGTGTTTTTATCTTTATGTGCCAATAACACATCATCCATATAGTGAAATATTTGTAGTTCAGGATTTTGATTTCTAAGTGGCTGGATTGCTTTATTAACATAAATTTGACACATAGTTGGGCTGTTAGCCATCCCTTGAGGGAGTACTTTCCATTCATATCTCTGATCAGGACCTTCATGATTCAGTGCAGGGATAGTAAATGCAAAATGTGGACTATCCTCGGGATGAATTGGAATTGAAAAGAAACAATCTTTAATATCTATAGCTAAAACATGCCAGGTTTTTGGTAAAGCAGACAATTGGGGAATCCCTGATTGAGCAGGTCCCATAATAACCATCTCATTATTAATGGCTCTTAAATCTTGTAATAATCTCCATTTACCAGATTTCTTTTTAATGACAAAAATGGGAGTATTATGGGGGGATACGGAAGGTTGTATATGTCCTTCCGCTAATTGTTGTCTGACCAAGTCATGGGCTACTTGTATCTTTCCTTTAGTCAGGGGCCACTGAGGAACCCACACTGGTCTTTCTGATTTCCAAGTAATTTTGATTGTCTCAGTGGCCCTTTCTGAAAACCCAATCCATGTCTATTTATTTCTTGATCTATTTGAATAGGTGCTGTCATACCTTGTTCTTGTTCTCTTAATCTTTTTTCTTTCCTAAAGCCTTGTTTAGCCCTAGTAGTGGGCGCGTTAGGATTGATGTTATTTGTTAATGTCAATCCTAATTGATCTAGGACATCTCGTCCCCATAAATTTACGGGAAGATGATCCAATACATAGGGCTGTATAGTTCCTTCACATCCTTCAAGATCCCTCCAATCTAATACCATAGCACTTCTATGGGGATTTGTTGCCACTCCTAGGCCTCGAAGCGTTTGAGTGGCTTGTTGTAATGGTCAATGTTTTGGCCATTCTTGACGAGATATGATGCTGAGGTCAGCTCCTGTGTCCAGCAGCCCATTAAAGTCATGTCCTTGAATATTTAATTTTTGCATTGGGCGAGAATCTAAATTTAAAGACAGCATAGCCCAATCTACACCTGTGGAGCCTAATCCCTTGGAACCTCTTTCTACATTACAACTGGAAAATTTATCATGCAGGCTGGGTATTATTAATAACTGTGCTATTCTATCTCCTGGTGAAATTACTGATATACCTCTGGGAGAACTAGCTATAATTTTTATTTCACCCTCATAATCGGGATCAATTACCCCAGGACTTATCATAAGTCCTTTTAGTGTAGAAGAACTGCGTCCCAATAATAAGCCTACTGTTCCCTGGGGAAGAGGTCCTTTTACTCCTGTGGGAATGATTTGAACTTCCATCTCTGGAGTTAGTACTGCTCTGGCAGAGGTGCAAATGTCCAACCCTGTGCTCCCTCTAGTTTGTCTGATGAGGGATTTAATGGATAATGCATCCTGGGCACTACCTTGATGGTGCTGCTGGGTTCCTCTATTGCCCCATATATTTGTGGTTTTGGGCCCCGGGGCATTGGGCCCTTTAGTCCGTTTTTTGGCAATGGAGCTTGATACCTTTCTCCACGATATCATGGGTAAACACTTGGTCCTTGTCCATTTTTTGATAACGGAATACCCTCTATGGTGGTTTGAGAACGGCATTCCTTAGCCCAATGTTTCCCTCTATGGCATTGTGGGCAAATACCCGGTATTCTATTCCTTTGATACCCAGCTTTGTTAAACCCTCCTCTTATGGGGCAACTCCTTTTAAAATGTCCTGTTTGATTACAATTATAGCATGTTTTTGGCCTGGCATCTAAAGCCTGTTGTACTGCTGCTAAGACTTGCCCTTGTTCATTAATGTCTCTACATAATTTAATATATGTGTTTAAATCTTCATGTCTCCATGGTCTAATGACCTCTCTGCAGCAACGATTTGCTTGGTCATAAGCCAGTTGTTTTATAAATGGCATTACCTGTTCTGTATTTCCAAATAATCTAGAGGCTGTCTGGATAAGTCTATCTACAAATTCAGCGTAAGGTTCATTAGTTCCTTGTATTACCTTAGATAATTGACCTTGTAAATCTCCCTGCCCCTGTAAAGTTTTCCATGCCCTAACTGCATCTACAGCAATTTGTGCGTATACGCCAGGGTCATATTCAATTTGCTGTCTTTGACCCTCATAAGGTCCCTTTCCCAATAGCATATCTATATTTCTTTGAGGGTAACTGGCTTCTGCATTTCGCCTAGCTGTCTCCATGCAAAATTCCTCATTGACAACCTTCCATAACAAATATTGTCCTCTGTTTAGCACAGATCGACACATGTTAGCCCAATCTGCTGGTGTCATGTCCAAGTTGGTAACAGATTCGACCATGCTTATCGTGAAGGGAGCTTGCGGCCCATAGGTTGTTACAGCCTCCTTTAATTGCTTTACTCTTTTGAAATCTAAAGCACGGTGAATTTGTTGCCCTCCTGCCTGCTCAAGTACAGGGCATGCTAATCTTTGGGGTCCTGCCTCAGAATTCCGTCCATCAACTACGGGAGTTGAGGGCCGCTCAGCGGTAGATGGAGCTGTTGGTTGAATTACGCCCTCTGGTGATAGAACGGAGTTAGTAGCAACCTCCTGTTGTAATTCTCCACCTGATGGCTGTTTTTCCTCTAAGCTTTCTTTCTTTAAATTTTCCTCTGTCTGACTAGCTTGAGAGACCTTCTCTTTTGCTTGACTTAGCGTTTTTTCTACCATAGTTTGGACCTCTAACAATTTACTTAACAGTTTTTTGGTTTGTTTTTTATTAGATTCTAATCTACTATAAAGGTAACGTAACCCCATAAGATAGGATAAAACAAAGCCGAAGCAAAATGAAACAAAAACGGAGCAGAGAATGGTTATATCAATTTTCTCTTTCTCAGGGCCGAATAACTTCAAACCTTGAGCCAACCATTTTTCCCAGTTCGCCTGAGAAAATTCTAGGGCTAGGGAGCTTGAAATAAAAACAAAATAAATCAAAACAAGAACACATTGTTTTTTGAAATGGTCACCCATTCTGTCGCCTTCCCTCAGGGGCGAGCAATTTTACTCACCTCTAAGTTTCAGGCATTCCCCGCACGGGCCACCAATTGTTGCAGTCTTGGCTGGGCACAGAATCACGAGCCACTCAAGCAGGAACAAAACTTTATTTTTGAAAAAGCCGCCAATACTCCGTAGGTGCCAGCAAGCCAGAATCGGTCCACCCACGAGCGTGTCTACCGGAACCAGCTGGCCCCGGAACCGCCCCCCCCCCGACCTCCCCCGGAATTCCCTCCTACTATCCTTCCCCAACCAATGGGAACTCTCCAGGAGTCCCGTAACATGAGTCCCGTAGCAGGCCAAGGTGAACAGCAGGAGTCCAATTTCCATATGAATGTAAATCTTAACATAATCATATCATCTCAGTGGCTAGCTGGCGTCGCTTTACAACCAAAGGTGCCATGCATCATATTATTTGTTTGTGGCTCCTAGCAGTTCTCTGTTGGTGTTTTAGAGTTGTAGGAGACAGAAAAAGGGTCTCACTGAAGATGCTCATCCCTTAATTCCTGGAACATGTGAATATGTGGGCATTAGGGACAGTTGCAAAGGGGACTTTGCAGATGTAATTATAGTTCTGGACCTTAAAATATGGGGATTAGCCTGTTGGATGTAATCTAATCTCATGAGCTTTTAAAACAGAATTTTCTTTGACTGTAACCAATGGATATGTAAAATAGAGGGAGGTCAAAATTTCCAAAGCATAAGTTTTGAGGCAATATGTCTTTCTGGTTCTTATATATAGAGGAACATATGAAAGGAATATAATGATGTCCTAGCTCAAGACATCCTCCAACCCATAGCTAGCAAAAAAAGAGTCCTACAACCTCAAGAAACTAGACTGTTGAGAACCTGAATTAGCTGGGAAATGTAGAGTTTCAAGAGGTCCTGATAAGAGCCCAGCCAGTTCACACTTTCATTTCAGCTTTGTTGAGTACAGGATTACATACATCAATTGAGCATCGTGGACTTCTAACCTACAAGAATTATGAGATAATAAATTTGCAGGTTTTATAAATATTTCTGTACTTGTTGATGGACCTTTATTTATTTATTTATTTATATGTGGTGCTGAGAATCAAACTCAGTGCCTCACACATGCAAGACAAGTGTTCTACCACTGAGCCACAAACCCAGCCCATACATTTGCTGTTTTAAGTTGCTAAATTTGAGGTAGTTTATATGGCAGCAATAGAAAACTAATGCAAGCATATTCTATTGCTATAAAGCAACATTTTAAAAATCTATTTTACTATTGATGGATTTGGATTATTTCCATTTGAGGCCTGATATGATTAACGATGCTGCATATATTCTTATATATGTCTTTTGGCAAATATACGTACATGTTTCTCATGATAATTAATCAAGAGTAGAGTTCGTAAATTATATTATATGCATATATTCAGTGTTAGTAGCTATTGCCAAACATTTTATCAAAGTAGGGGTACTAATAATATACAGTCTTTACCCTCTGTGAGAGTTCCAATTTCTCCGAATCCTTGCCAACTTGTTGGAAGATTTATGATGCTGAAAAAGAAAAGGCCATTTTTTTATGTTTATTGCCATCATATGACATTTTGATTTATGTTTCTCTGATGACTAATGACTTTTTTCACATACTTATTGGATACTTGAATATTTTCTTTGAAGAATGGGTGCTCAATATTTTATCAAGCTGTAGCAGGAGCACTGCTCATCACACTTTGGTGAAACTGACTGTAAGGAAACAGTGAGCCCAGATGAATTTCTGCAGTTAACTACTTATAGCTCAGAAGGTATTAGAAGCTTCTCTTCACATCTCATGTCTGCCACAGTCTCCCTCCACCCGCCAAGTCCCATGGGGACAATGCAGAGGTGCATCCAGGTGCATACAATGTTTGTGGCATAGATCTATGCCTCAGCAAAAAAATACTACCCTTATGAATGTTCCAGTCACTTAAGGGAGTTCTGGTGACCCTTGACCTTCTTTTACTTCCTACTTCCAGGAGATAAGGGAAATATTATTATCATAAAATGTAAATAAAGTTTCACTGTGACCCAAAAGCTATGCAACTTCCAGGCTATTTGTTATGCAAGCATTCTTGAAATGATAGTCTGATGTGTGTGTGCACATATACAGATATGTATATGCACATATAAATAATTATAAATATAATATTAATAATTTAATGTACTTATAATAAAATATGCATTCATATATGAACATAGAAACCTATATTTGGTTGTTTATATGTGTACTGTGATTTTTAGTATCATATATGCTATTTGCTCTATAAATGTCCTTAAAAAGATAGTCTATAAATTTCAGGCTATATATCAGATCATAAACACTCACATACACATACACACACATACATTTATTTATATATGTCATGAGGGATTGTCTCAGTAGACTTTCATTTATTTTTCTGTGTGGTATTTATGTTTTTTTTTAATTTAATTTGAGAAATGTGTGCATCAGGGGAGAGAGAGAGAGAGAGACAGGAGAAGGAGGGAGCCCAATCATATTTTTTCAAATATTTATTTTTTAACACAATACATTTTCCTTTAATTTTTATTGTCTTATTTTCCTAATTTCTGCCAGGTTTGGTCGTGCACTCCTGTAATACCAGCAACTTGGTAAGATGGAGTAGGAGGTTTGCAAAGTCTAGTCCAGCTTCAGCAACTTAGCAAAACCCTTAGCAATGTATAGCGACCCTGACTCATAAAAACTAAAAAGGACTGGGAATGTAGCTAAGTGTTTAAGCACCCCTGTATTCAATCTCCAGTATATATATATATATATATATATATATATATATATATATATGCAAATGCTGTATCCTTTAACATAATGAAAGTACTCAAGGGGAAATAGAGAAATAAAAGAAAAATGTAAGAATGTGTATCTAAAGAGCAACTTTTTCTTCAGCCATAGGTTGTTTAAAATAATGTGGATTATCATCCAAACATTTGGAGATTTTCTAGTTGTCTTTTTGTAATTGATTTCTTACTTCATTTTGTTGTCAGAGTACATAAATACATAAGTACTCTGAATAAATCTTAGAGTTTTTAATTTGATTAAGATTCATGATAGGAACCAACATATGATTGATCTATTTTACTAAATGTTTTTTGGGCACCTGAAAAGAATGTGTATTCTTTAGTGGTTTATCATACTATCTGTCCACATAAATTAGATGAAGCTGATGAATTTTCTTCACATTTCTCTGTTCTTATGATTCTTTTCCTGTTTATTTTATTGGTACTTAAAGAGATAAGTTAAAAACAGATTTATCTATTTCTCCTTTTAGTGCTTTAATCTTGCTTTCTATATTTTGACTCTTAGGTGACTAGAAATACAGAGTTGTTATCTTTCTGATGAATTGGACCTTTTATCATTATTAAATATCCTTCTGTATTTGCAGAAATTTGTCTTATTTATAGTCTACCATGTTTGGCATTAGTATAGTCGTAATAGCTTGCTCTTGGGTTCTGAAGGTACTAAATGTTTTTTTCCATCCATTTATTCTTAATTTTTCTAACATCTGATACTTAAGATGTGTTTCTTATAAGTAGCAAATAGTTAAGCTTTATATTTTTATGTATTTGGAACATCGTTTATATACAGTATTTAGTACAATTATGTTTATCTATTTACTGATATATATCAGCTTAAATCTTCTATCATGTCTTTCTACTTGTTTTTATCCATCATTTGTCCTTGCTCACGCTTTTCTTATTTCCTTTTAAAACTATATTTTTATTATTAAATTTTTCTCATCAACTCTTTAGATACACGTTCTTACATTTTTCTTTTATTTCTTTATTTCTCCTTGAGTACTTTTATTACTTTAAAGGGTACACACAGCATTTGCTTATTACATTCTATCTTAAAATAGCATTTCTCTATTTATTTGACATTGCAAAGATTTTATAACACTTTAATTTCATTTACTTACCTTTAATCTTTTAATTTTTTTGTTACCACCTATTCTATTTCTACATATTTAAAATTGCAGGAGTAATATTAACATTAAAGTATCAACATTCATTCACATGTACCATATTTGCCTTTTCTGATCTTCCTCATGCCTTCCCACTTTTTAAAAGCATGTTTGTTTGCTTGATTCTTTATAATATTATTTATTTTTCTTTTGTGCTAAAAATTTATGTTAGCATTCCATATAGTACCCCTCTACTAAAAAACGTAATTTTTAGTGCTGTTTTTTGGTGGTTAGTTGGTGATACTACTAATGAGCTACATACCTAACCTAAGTTTTAGAGCCTCAGATATGCTAAGTAAGCACTCTACTACTGAGCTATATCTCCATCCTAATTTTTAGTTTTTATTTATATTAAAACATGTCTTTTGTCTTTAGTTTTGAATGATACTTTCACTGACTATAAAATGCTAGCTTGACAATTATTTTCTTCAGTATCTTAAAGACACTATCTTATTTTCTTCTAGGTTTTGTAGTTATTGTTGAAAGGTCAACCTAAATCATCATGATGTCCCCTTTGAAATTGAAAAATCTCTACCTGCTTTTAAAATCCTCTGACCTCCCTCTTTCTCTCATTTTTGCATTTTTTTCTCCTTAGAAATTTTACCAGAAAACGTCCAAGTGTATTCTCCTGGCATTTATTCTATCTGAGGTTTTAGATCTTGAAACTATAGCTTGATGTTTTATCATCATTTTGAAAAATTATGTAAAAATATTTTGAGATTTTTTTTCTCCATCTTTCTTACTGTTTTGTAAGACTCTACTTGTATGGATTTTTAAAATTTTATTGTTATGCATATATCTTTTAAGTCCTTTTATGTATTTTTACCCTTTTTTTTAAAAAAAAAATTCTATGCCTTGGTTATATTTCAGAATGGAGTACTAGAAACCTGACTGCTCCTGAATGCTATTTGTTGACAGAAGGGTTAGGTTCTGAGATGACTGAGGTAGCATCAAACCATTGTACTAAGGTACTTCCCAGGAGTCACTTTCTTGGAATGATTGGTTTGTGATAACAGCTCATCAGTTTCCTGCTCTGGTTTATAATTCTGAGTACAAGAGTTCTGAGGTCAGAGCAAGAAAAACAACAACAACAACAACAAAAACCCTTTAGTTATCAAATCCTTTGGTGCAGACTTCTTTTTACTCTTCTGTTGTCAGAAGGTCCCTCAGCAGGAACTGGTGTGTGTCTGATTGCTTTTCTCCAGAGATTAATTCTTTAGTATTTGGCGAATACTCACATGCAGACTCATGCTTTGTCTGAATTAGGATGCCTTGTGGTTCTGAAACAAATTCCAGGCTGTTTCCTCATTCTTTTCTGATGTTTGCTTAACATTTTTCAGGATCACTTGTTGATGACTCACCTCTAGATTTATATGTCAATCTTATGCATTCTGCTTAGTTATGTGCCTTTTATCTGTTTACTTTTTATTCCTGAAAATTACCTCTTACTTGCTTATTTGTTCTTGAGAGTTCATAGATTAAAATATTTCTTTTAAAGTAGGGTTAGTGTGGTCAGAAAATAAATTGAGACAAATAATGTGATTAATTTATCATTTTAAATTATAAACACCAGGAACATGATTTCTCTATTTTACTATAGATGCTGATTATCATTACTTCTGATTATGTTGTATTACTTTTGGTGATGATGGAGTCGCTCTGAGCAAACTGTGGATTTACTATGGCTACCCTGATAAGATATTCTTACTTTAATTTTAGGACAGCGTATAATTCATGGTAATCAACAGGATTTATTGAATTAGGACAAAATATAGTCTATTTTTCCCCTTTATTTCTAAAATAGGAATTAAATATACAATTTGAGACTATTGAACATTCTAAAGTAATAATTGCATGTAGCTGTCATGATATTTGCAAGCCAAATATTACATTGATTCTGTGGCCTAGATTTATTATTTACTCCATTCTAGGCTGCAGTATATGAGTAAGAAAGGTATTACTATTTATTTTGTTTTACACATAAATATGAGAATTAGAATAGGAGTCAATACCTTATTCAATATTATGCAGCTGATAAATGTACAACTGGGAGAATAAACTCAAGTATATTTCATGTGTTTATAATATCGTAAAAGAAATACTTTTTTTCTGAAACATCCTTGCTTTCTTATTGGATACTTACCAAAAGAAAAAATAGCCTTCAGCAACCTGGAAATTAGAAAGAGCTTTTCCCAGCTATGGGGAAATACAAGCTATATTACTCTTTGCCAATGTTATTTTCTTTAGCGGTTGGACACTATTCTGCAAGAGACTTACATGATTTTATTTTCACTTCTCTTCCACTGTTGCTCAGATACAGCTTATTGCTGGAATATTTGCCATTTACATAATAATGATAATGAAAGAAAATTTGGTAACTGGAATTGACTATAAGTAAAACCTTTTCTTCTAACAGAGAGAAGGAGAAAAGGATCATCAGGTGCGTCTGGCAGTTGGAAATGGTATACGGAGTGATGTATGGAGACAATTTTTAGACAGGTTTGGCAATATTAAGATGTGTGAACTTTATGGAGCTACTGAAGGGAACATTTGTTTTATGAACCACACTGGGAAAATTGGATCTGTTGGAAGAACAAATTTCTTTTACAAAGTAAGTACAGCATTTTCTTTATAAAAGAGATATATTGAAGTCTGCTCTTTTCTAGAGTCTGTGCTTGTAAATTATGGTAAATATTATCATCTCTTTTAAGTTGGGAGATTCTGTAAATAAATGGTGGCTGTAGGTGAACTATGATGTTACAGATTATGGAAACCTCAGTCATAGCCTGTATTTTCACCCTATAATATGAGGTTAATGCTAGCAAATTTTTTGTTCACTTTTAAGTTTAATGATATAATGTCTAAGTAGTAAACATAGGTCGTGAAATAACTAATTTTGCTCTTTACATTTTCCTTAAGTATTTTTGTTCTACCAGTTCTACTTATCTTTAATTGCTTATGCTTCTTAAAAATTATATGTAGTCTTTTAATATACAAAAATAAAAATTTATATTAAGATGCCACTAAAACTTAAAGGTAATCAATGTCAATGATGATTGCTCAATATCAACAATGAAACACAAGATAGTGTCATAGTTTCAACTGGCCTGGAGAAAATAACTATCAAACTAAACTAGAATTTATACTCAATAATAGTATTTTTTAAGAATAAAGGTGAAAATAAAGAAAACAGTATCAAAATTCATAACACCAAAATTGATAAGACCTCAAGGGGAAATAAACAAATCTTCAATCATGTAGAATATTTGGATAATACAATAAGCAAACTACTGGAAAGCAACATATGAAGGTCCAGGTATCTAAAAACTATAAAATACCCCTTGTTTTCAAGCACTTATGAGACTTTAATAAAAATTACAGGGCCACCTAGGAAATCCCAACAAATCTCAAAAAGTACTCTGGCAACAGTTTAAGTTAGAAATAAACCTTTAACGGGACAAGTAGATAATCTAGGTATTTGGAAATACAATGGTTCTAAATTGCCTTGGGTCAAAGAAAATATCATAGAAAATATAAGATGTTATAAGACAAATTATAATGAAAATATCAATTTAAAAACTCACAGACTCATTTAAGAACAGCTGAAAATTAGTTGGAGGGAGCTAAATATATGTTAATAAAAAACAAAATAAACTGAAAGAATATAAAAGGAAAGAAATAATAAATAACAGAAATTTATGAAATAGGAAATAATAAATATTTATTATTTATTTCCATTCCTAATAACCAATAATAATCAGAAAGGGATAAATATAAAATCCATACAGGGTCTAATCTTGAAAAGGTGGAGAGAATAAATCTAAATAAAAGGCAACTGAAAAATATGAATGCACATCAAAATAGCAAGTACTTCAAAATGGCCAAGAAATATTTAGGAAAACATTTTTTCCATAGGCTCAAAAAAATAACAACAACATTCTCCTTAAAAAATAAAAGCTCCAAAGAGAGGAAGTTTTATGGAAAACAGAAATCAACAAAAGAGGCCGAAAAGCAAATATACTCAGTTCAAAGAAAAAATAGAAGAAACTAAAAATATTACAAAAGTGAACACCACATTAAAAGCATTAAAAACAAAATGGACTGTAAACAATGTTAGGAAGCAAGATGGATTGGATTAGAGTTGGCCACACGCATAAATAATAAAAAGGAAGCAAATAACATAAAGCAAAAAGAAAGATTTTATAAACATAAACAAGAATCTGACATGTGCTTACTTAATGTTCTTGCAGAAAAGATCAAAGGGAAAATAATTGAGTTATAAGAAAACTTTCTTAAAGACTTGCATATATAGGGAAATAAACATGGTACAGAATGATTATCAGACAAGGATATCTCAGTAAAATTATTGAACAAAAATTAAACAGAGGGAGATGCTGAAGTACAAAAAGTAAGGTCGTACAAAGTGGTAACTGTTTTAGGTGAGAAATAGCTCAGGTGTCTCACGTGAACACAAGAGCAAAGTCCTCAAAGCCTGATAAAAAGTCATGTCTTCACCTAAAGGTTGTAGTTCTGCCAAGTTGTTCTTTAAGTGTAAAGGTAGCAGAGGTTTTTGCAAAGTTTTAAGAAATCAAAGAATGCAATACTCATGTGTTTGCAGAAATGCAATACTTCTGTGGGAATTCATTGAATGAAACATTCTGGTCAACCAGAATAGAAAAGTGAACTTAGAAAGAATTACCTTCTGTTAAATGGTTGGATAGTCAGCTTTTAATCTATTTATATTCAATTCTTTATATTCAAAGAATTGAACAGCTCCAAATTATGTCTACCAATGGAATAGAAATATGTAAAACCTGACAATATAAAATAATTCTAATGCTGACATTAGGTTAGGTGAGATGAGAGTAGGAAGCATAGTGGCAATTTTCTCATCTTTTATAGTGCTAACTCCATAGACACAATATAAAGATAAAATATAGGAATTATGAAAAGGCTCATTTCCTTCGTATTTTCATTAAGCTTTTTTGTTGTCTTAAAAGTAGGCATCTTAAAAGCGGCTTAGAAGCCTGATGCAGAAGGGTAACCAATTTGCTTAGTTAGGTCAGTCTGAAAAACTTAGTGAGACTGTCTCAGAAAAAATAAAATTTAAAAAAGTCCAGGAAAAGTACTTGTTTAGAATGCACTAGGCCCTGTATTATGCATATACACATGCAGAAAATGAAAATAGAATCCTTTAGGGACAAGGAACCTTAACCCACTGCAAAATTAGGGAACATTTCACTCAAGACCACTTTCACTTTGATATCAACTGCAATTCTGGACTCCCTAAAACCATACCTAGATTTGATAATTTGCTAAAGGACTTGTAAAACTCACCGAAGGTTACTATCTCATGGTTATAGCTTATTATAACTAAAGGATACAGATTAAAATCAGCCAAGGAGGAAGTACATAGAGCAGATCCTGGAGAGCCCTAAGGGCAAAGCTTGTAGAAGTCCTGTCTCATGGAGATGCAATCACATTTCTCTCCTGGAAGTGATGTGTGACAGTGTGCCCAGAGCACTGTCAACTAGGAAGCTCACCTGAGCCTGGTGTCCAGATCCTCTGGGGGCTTGATCATATTCGTCTGGTTCACTGTTCACATGACTGTCCTCCATTTCCTGCTTCTCAGGAGTTGAAGCTGAACCGTGCAAAGTCCCAGCTCCACATTATCATGCATGTTGGTGTGGCTTAGAGACCCCATCATAAACCATTTTGTTACTATGTTGTTGGCTTAAGTGTCTTAGACAAATGAATACTTTTCTATCAAAAATACCATTGCAAGGACTTAGAGATTACCTTCCAGAAGCTGAGAGGGAAGGTCAGACCCCTTTTAGGGTAAGATCAAATTCTTCCCTACACAGAAGCCCATATCCCAATTCTATCTCAGCTCTGCTTCACCTATTTGACTTTGTGACTTTAACAAGTTACTTTTCTCTGGGCTCAGAGTCTCCTTGAGTATTAATAAATGAATTTTGTTTACCTTTTCCAATGTATACATTTACAAATCTGAATATGTCCAGACATATAGGGATGTGGGATAACTCCCAGGCCATTGTAGATATGTGTGTGTGGACTCAGTGGTTCTGGGGGAGCCATTTACAGAGCTGCTATGAACAGGAGTCCCTGCCACTGTGTCTGGACGTGTACAGACGATTTTAAAGTGTGGCATCTCCTTTTATTCTGTTATAATAATATAGTAATTGTAATCTCATGGTGACTTGTTGAAGGCAAGACAAAAAAAAATGGAGATGCTTCTAGCTGAACGTTAATGATGGGCGTAGGCCACCTCTAGAAGATGCTGTAATATGTTTAATTTCACTTGAATTATAAAATAACCCAGTGTTTAACCATCAAGTACTCTATATCTGATAGCAGTCTCATTGAACAGTGATTTGCTGTAGAGTGAATCTCACCCATGCACATTATTGCCAAGTGAATCTAAAAGAAATAACACTAAAGCTGATATCACAAGGTGTTAGGGAAATGATCCAAAATATAAAGCATGCTGAAACAGGAGAGAAAAGAATGAGTAATGAACAGAGCTCTATTCTTATTTGACCAAGATGATAATGGCAGTTCCAGTACTTCTCTTACTTCATTTTATTTCTTCTATGTTAGTTGACTATTATCTAATTCAGTATAAAAAATTACTTGCTTTACTGGTGAGTAAAACCTCAGTTCTTATATATAAAATGAGGGATTGAACTGAACCAACCTGTAGTTCTCTCCCGGGTCATATTTAGTGGATGTGTGTGTCCGTATAGCACGGTAACATGGACATTGCAGGAGCAGAGTAGGTAGAAATATTGGAAATGAGGGGAGACACCAGTGTGATGACTATGTCCTAACAAATTGGTCATCTCAGACCCAAATGGTATACCTATGTACCCAATGTTAGTTTAGGGGTAGTAGTGTGGAAGGCCTTTGGGAAAGTCCAGTGCGATTGTCAAGTGGCTATACTTTTTAGGCATTTGGTCACCTGTCTAGAGACTATGAAGAAAAAACAAGCAACAAAATCCTGGCATACACATAATTCATATTTGAGTGCTGTTGAATCTTTTTTTTTAAATTTCAAAAGGTGTTTCAAATTATCACACAAATGATACCTTCGCCTGCATAAGAGTATGTAATTAAATGCACGGACTGCTTCTGTCTCTTGACATCACCAATTCATACTTAAAATCTAGTAGTAGTTTCTAAGGCAAAGTGAAACTCAAAGGAAATGAAAGTCAAAGCCAGTGAAGACATGCTATTTACTAATACCTTCAGTTGTAATATTCAAATATTAATTTAATTTTCATCAATAAAAGTGGCCTGTTTGATAAATTCACATTCTAATTATTTATTTCAACTGAGGATGAGATCTACTACCAGTGAATAAATATTTTCTGTTTGCTTAATTTTGTTTTTGCAGCTTTTTTTCAATTTCCACTTGATAAAGTATGATTTTCAGAAAGATGAACCTTTGAGAAATGAAAAGGACTGGTGTAGCCAAGTGAAAAAAGGTAAAACTCATATTTGAAGAAGTCTCATGAAGGAGAGCTTTCAACTTTCTGTGTAATGATTATTGAAGTTAGGAAAAAATCATTAGTTCTAATGAGTAGTTTTACTTATTTGGAAATTCAAGACAGGTGGAATGGTTCAGTGATTAGATATTAAGAGCCCTCACTAGGTCACTCAGATGAAAAATTGTTAAAATTGAAAAGTGGTTACTATTTTGTTACTATTTGGATTATATTTTTCTTAATCTGTCACCTCTAGTTTGTAATATTGGCATATGTCTAATGTCCTAAACCACCCAATAATATAAAAATTGATGAATTTATCTTTCTGGACATACTGAAAAGTCAGACCGGCTTGGATTCAAAATTGGATTCTTACACTTGGAAACTGTAACTGTGGGCAGATTAATAAAGCTGAGTCTGTTTCTTCCTATGTGAACTACAGATAGCAATGTCTATTACATGAAGCTGTTTTTTGTCAACTAAATGAGATGGATGTGTAAATCCCTGTGGTTATTACCTTCTGCCTCTTCCCTCCCTTTTCTTCTCCTCTCCTTCTCGATTCTCCTCATCTCCCCCTCCCCATCTTTTCTCTCCTCTCTTGCTTCCCTCCTCTCCCAAGATAGAGTTTCTTATAATTTTAGGTTAGAAGTTTTAATGAAAGCAAATGCCCCAATTAACTGAACAGAATCAAGCTAGAAAACAATGTATAAATGTGTACTCAGAATTGTTTAGTTATCTAAATGACTCAGTCCAATATTACTATTTTCTGCCTCAAACTACATTTCAGAGATAACTTTCTAAATGTTCACTTCAAATGTGGAGAGAAAGGTAACAAACCTCCCCTACCTACCCCCCTCCCCATATTTCTGGTAATTGACAGATTGAAAAAAAATAAGATTTACTTATTAAAAAGAAAACCTGGAAAATCTATAAATTTCAAGCCTGAGGGGTATTTATCAGTAAGTTTCTCTAATTTAACTCTTATAGACAGTCCATTTTAGAAAAAAAAGGAATTTCTGAAGAGATTATAAAGAACTTTCTTTAGTATGTTTTATTACAATTAGTACAATATCAGGCATTGGAACTTAAAAAGCCAACTGGCCCCAAATGTCTACTTCACTCTTTTGGAATTCTCATGAATAGTTACTTGGTATATTTTTCATTAAGGCAGTATGTCTTCACAATGCAAATTATGCCTAAACAGGGAAGATATAAATACACTGTAATCTACATAAAAACATGCAATAATTAGTTTTTCAGAGAAGAAACTGACACCTGTGTCCTATAGAAGACAAAAAAAGGACATAAGTTTTATGGTAAATATGAGTCTTGTAAAAGCCAGAAATATAGGGCATATAGACTAACAGAATAGAGGTTGGAGATGAAGCTTTACAGTCTGAGGGACCTGGTTTTAAAAGCAAACAAAACCCTCCAATGCCTACATTTGATAGCTGTATGACTTTTGGCAATTTACCTTTTTTGCCTCAGTTTATTCACCTTTAACATGAAGGCCTTTCTTGCAAGTTTATGATGAGGATTAAATGGGGTATGTAACACTTTCAGAATGGTGGCTGGTACTCAGAGTGTGCTCATGGTAATGATTATAATTTGATGATGTTAGGGCTAACAATGATGTTGTGAATGAGAATGAAATGGCTGCTGTTGGAGCAGAGTAGAGGGGTAACAGCAATGAAAGTGATATAATGCAAGAAATTTCTCTACACTTTGCCAAAAGACAACCCTTTCTAATATCAGGTGACTCTGCATTGATTTATAGCAGGCAGAGCAAGCGGGCAATAGCCTTGAAGACTTCTGGGCAGTGATTGATACTTGCATCTTATTTTCTTACCAAACTCTTTTAGAAGCAGCTTTTACCTTGCAGATTGCTGAGCAAAATCTTGATTCATTTAAATAATTTTTATTTGAAAAATTATTTCAAATAATGTGTCTAAATACAAGTAGAACTAAACATGTCGTGGGATGGAAAATCTTTTTGATCTTTCATTTCTTTTCTACCAATGATTTCCATAATAACATCCCAGAGGAATAAGCCATTCTCTTAAATTTAAAATAGCATAGTATTAAGATCAGAGACGGTAATTTACACAAAAACTTTAGTTTGAGTTCTAGATCTATTTCTTTCTTTGATTTTGGTAACCTCATTCCTCTGGGCTCTAGTGCCTTCCATCTGAAATAGAAATTATGACATTATTTCAAAAGGTTTCTGTAAAAAATACATTAGTTGACCATTGCAAAAAGCTCATGGTAAGAGTACAATAAATATTGCTATCATCATTTTATTAAAATGATTAGTAGAGTTTTATTTATATTGTCAATATTATCTGTATTGAAAGCTATGTAATCCAAAGAATAGTCTTCTGTCAACCCAGAATGTAAAGAAGTTTTAAGCATCTTTCCTTTGTATTCAGCTCCCTTTTCATTGTTTTTTCTAAAGTGGTGTGTTTGTGGTAATCTGAAAGGATGTATAAGATGCAGATGCCAAGAGAGTGATGTCAAGTAGAATAAAGTTCAAAGGAAAGCCAGATGTGCAACACTGATTGTGTTAGCCAGATGTGATTTAGATGTGTTCATAGTGTATGTAACAATAGTTTTAATCAGATGGCTGCAAAATTGCCCTTTTCTCTTGCAGGAGAACCTGGACTTCTCATTTCTCCTGTGAATACAAAGAATCCCTTCTTTGGTTATGCTGGGTCTTACAGGCACACAAAAAACAAATTACTCTTTGATGTTTTTAAGAGGGGAGATGTTTACTTTAACACAGGAGACTTAATGGTCCAAGATCAGGAGAATTTCCTTTATTTTTGGGACCGTATTGGAGACACTTTCAGGTATGAACTACCTTTAGATGCCCGGCTTGTTCTATAATTGTGAAGCATGCTTCTTTGGAGATATCAGAGACCACATGCTTGGAGCTTTCAGGGAAGACTGAGTCCTTTCATTTTCATAATGCATAATGCCTTCCCATTTAAAACTTTATCAGTTATTTGTTTCTAGACTAAACTGTAAGTTCAATTTTGATATAAAATTTTGTAATTATTTTAATGAATCCGTTAAGTCCAAATCCATGAGCTCTCTTTTGGAATAGAAAACTGACAGATGTGATATCTAAGTGGTAGGATTAAAACAGAAAAACAATTTAGTCAAATATGGTCTAACTCTGATCTGATGATAAAATATTGAAAGAGAAATTTCCATTTCTTCTATTTTGTTTCCTGTTTTTGATTCCCTAAAATCATTTTAGGCCTATAACATTAGTTTGCTTTATTAAACAATGACTATAGAATAGTGAAGGCATATAGTGAGTATTTAACAAATGCTTGAATAGTGAAGACATATAGTATTTAACAAATATAGTTATATTTAATATTATTTCCTTGCCTTCATGTGCCATGTTATAAACTCACTTTACATAAAATTAGTTGCATTAAAATAAAATATTTATTTATATGAATTAAAGGAAATTAAGGAGTTAGTACTTAGAAATTAAAGTTAGTATACTAAAAGACAGCTATAACTTTTCTGTCAATTCTTTATATAATTGACCTTAGAGATGGGGAAGATTTTATGCTTGTTATTTTACCAAATAAGATTTTTGTATTGATAATCTTTGTTATTTTTTTTGTTTTGATGACATATTATAAAACATTGAATAATGATCAACTTATACCAAAAAGACCTAAAGTAACTTTAACCAACACACAGATGCTGACTTTGTTGAATTATGATCAAAGTGCTTCTTCAGAAGTATAGCAAAAAGTATAGCAATTTTGGTTCCTAGGTGCTTGCATGGAGCCAAATACAAGGCATTAAAATTAAAACTGGGCACCTAGTTTTTCAAATATGATGCATTAATTGAAATTTGTGTTTCATTTAGATGGAAAGGAGAAAATGTTGCAACCACAGAGGTTGCCGATGTTATTGGGATGTTGGATTTCATACAGGAAACAAATGTCTATGGTGTGACTGTGTCAGGTATGAGTATATCAAGTTTGGAAGGACCTTCAATAGTGTGTACAACTGTTCTTTAGTTTTAAAATTATTTTACTAATCTGATTTTCATATGCTAAAATAAATATCCTTTGTCCTAGCAAGTGATACCCTTGATTAAGCTAACAAATTCCACTGACACATCAGGGGAAAGTTACCAAGTGAATTTTGATGTCTGTGTGCATTTTTAAACAGAGTTTGAATGTTCTGGTTAGTGACTCCCTGCTTGAATATAATTGAAGCTTCTCAATAGTCTTATTTTTCTCTTAATGATTGCTATACAGGTGGGTCTCTGTAAGAATTATTTTAAAATTTGTGTGGCCTCATTGTCTTTATAAGTATGTGTATGAGGATCTTTTTATGGTGGTGAAAACAGCACAGAAAAGTGACAGGATTTGGAGTCATAGAACAAACATCCACCTTCAGTCTTTTAATTCTTTTTTTCTTATAAATGACAATGACTTCTGGATAACACTTGTGGTAGAGAGGATACCAGGAGTGGGAGTGTTTGGCTGGCAGAGCAGCGGAGGGGAGTGTTTATTTAATAAATGGCCTTTGGGTATTGAAGAAAGGCTCTGGCACATTTTGACCCCCTATAAAGATCTGTAGATGGTTTGATAAGCAGTATACGGTATATAGAATTAAGTATGAAAATACTAGTTTCTGTTTTCTTAAGTTAAAAATGTGTCCTTAGTTTTTCTGAGTTCATATTTAAAATGTATATTTCTGCCAGAATACTTTCACCTTCAAATGAATCTTTCTTTCTTTTTCTTTTTTTGAAAAAAAAAAGGTATAAATATATTTTTGAGTTGACTGGAAATGTCACATCAACAAAGATGACATAAAACCATACAATGCCAAATGGGGACACCTATGACAAACTGGTTAGTGGGTGCGTGTTAGTGATACATGACAGCATAGTCAATTTTCACAATTTATACCAACATGGAGTGCATCTTATTATAATTAGGATCCTAGTCTTGTGGATGTATGTGATGTGGAGATTCACTGTGGTATATTTATATGTGTACAAAGGAAAATTCTTTCTTAATACTTGTGTTATTGTTGGTAAGATGCAAATTATAGATATTTTATGGTATTTTCCATTCTTTCTCTTTTGGGAGGAGGGGGGTACCAGGGATTGAATCCAGGGCTGATTAACCACTGAGCCACATCTCCAGTCCTTTTCTGAATTTTATTTAGAGAAAGGGTCTCCCTGAGTTGCTTAGTGTCTCGCTGTTGCTGAAGCTGCCTTTGAACTCAAGATCCTCCTGCCTCAGCCTCCCAAGCCTCTGAGATTACAGGCATGCATCACCCACATTCCATTTATTTTATTTCTGTAGTGTAGACAATTCAGGATAAATTCTAGCCTTTCCTATTCTTTATTTATTTCTAGAGATTGAGCCTAATCTCAAAGAAGGACATAGCCTCATTCATGCTACTGTTGCATTGTTATCACTACAATAGATTTAAGTCTCTTCATATGGATAATATATAACAGGTCTATTTTTAACAATTTGTCTAATATTTATATAATTGATTATAGCTCAAACTTTTTTTCAGGTTATGAAGGAAAAACTGGAATGGCTTCTATTATTTTAAAACCAAATAAGTCTTTAGACTTAGAAAAAATTTATGAACAAGTTGTAACATCTCTACCAGCTTACGCCTGCCCACGATTTTTAAGAATTCAGGTAATTTTACAAACTAAATTTACTATCAAATTTGAGACCAGGAAACCAAGAGGTAGTTAAAGAGCAAAAATCATATTTGTAGCCTTTACATAATATGTGCACTTTTATATTACAAAGTTTCAATGAAAAGCTTAGGGATACAGAATTGATGCTAATCAATGCCATATTTGAAGCCTGAGAAAGAAGAAATCATGGTGAAATGCTAGGATGTATATATCTTTATCCTAATTATAGAATTGTTCTCTTCCTCTTCATTTGGGACCTGAGAGCCAAATGTAGGTCCCAGCAAAGGTGACAAGCAGAAACCACACCTTGAATATATCTTATGAATGCATTCAGTGTCATTTACTTAGAATTAGTTTTCACCAAGCTGACATCAAAGTGCCTGCAGAATGTGCACAGAACCTGAAGGAAATTGGCTTGATGCAATCCTGCTTTTAGTTTTATTATTCTGTTCAGAACCCCACCTTCTGTTTTGGAGAATTCTGAGTTCATTTGTTTTAGGATGAGTGTGTTTTTTATTGGGCTACCGGTATAAAGAAAAAATAATTTACCAGGCTACAGGTAACTTCACTTACCATTAACTCAAGCATTTTTTATTTAATATTATGCATCAAATACAATTTCCCAAAGTTAGTACATGCAGTCACACAGACTTTTTTTTACAATATTTATTATATCTGTATTACATCCATATTGGAGAATAACAGAGAAGTAGGTATATTATATTCTGCTTTTCTTTCTTTCTTTTTTCTTTTTTTTTTTTTTGTATTGAGTATTAAACACGGGGTGCTTAACCACTGAGACACATCCCCAGCCCTTTTTTATATTTTATTTAGAGACAGGGTTTTGCTAAGTTGCTTAGGATCTCACTAAGTTGCAGAGGCTGGCCTTGAACTCACGATCCTCTTGCCTCAGCCTCCTGAGCTGCTGGGATTATAGGAGTGAGCCACCACACCCAGTTCAAATTCATTTTAAGCATTTGCCAAGAAATACTCACAGCCAAGTCAGTGTATGTCCAATAAGACACTCATCTGGACTCTCATGAGGACATAATTAATTTATATATTTTTTCATTTTTGAGAGTTTAACATTATCTCAGATTATCTCCATAAAAATCCATTCTCATACTAAATGCTAGTAATATGTTTTAACTGAAATTTTTATTAAGATAGTTGTATATTCCTATCCAGTTTTAAGAATTAATGGAGAGAGATTCTGTATCTTTTGTCCAGTTTTTACCAAGTCACATCTATCACAACCAGAATACTGACATAACCAACCTATGCTATTAAATTTCTCTTATTTTATTTATACACATACATGTTGTGTGTTATTTTCTACCCACTCTTATTACCTTCATAGCTTCATGCATCCATGACCCCCAGGAAGATGTGAATAATCCCAACATTACAAGGTTCCTTCATGCTGTCCTTTTATAACCACACCTAGCTTCCTCCTGTCCCTCTACAACATACCCCCAAAATAACATATTTTGATGGACTAAAAAGTTTATAGTGCAGATAATATAGGTAATATTTTAAACAGTATTCCTTTAGGGCAACTTAAAAATCTCTTTAATTAAGCTGAAGAAATATTCTGGTGTAGGACTTCTTCAGAAGACTCAATTTAGAAAATATTTTAAAATCATTAACTGTCTGAAAAGAACACAGGCCATGACTGTTATGTCTATTACAGTATTTGCTATAGTTAGCACAAAACCAAATATTTAGTCAGCAGTCAAAATATCTATTAAATTAATCTGATAAAAGTAGTACAAAAGTTAAGTTGCCTCTGAAAATTCATAAAACATTATTTATCTTATTAAAAATCTAGCACAGGTTTTTTTTTAAAGAGGACTCTTTTTTTGCCAATAATTTACTTTTTATTTTTATTTTTCATGCTAGAGATAAAAGGACCATCCAAATGCTAGGCAAGCATTCTACCACTAAGCAATGCCCCCAAGCCCCCATACTTCTAAAATATGATAATATTCAGTAATGTGGGGACAAAATTGACTTGGTTCTTTCAATCTACTTGTGGAAATATGAAGCGTGACCTCTCTAGAAAGTTATTTGTGGGGCTGGGGATGTGGCTCAAGCGGTAGCACGCTCGCCTGGCATGCACGGGGTGCTGGGTTGAACCTCAGCACCACATAAAAATAAAATAAAGATGTTGTGTCCACCGAAAACTAAAAAATAAATATTAAAAAAGACAATTATGTGGTAGTATATGACTCTTTTTAAGAGTTGTCAAATCTTTTGATTTAGTGATTTCACTTCTGGAAATTTATTTCTAGAAAGTGATAAAAGATGTACAAATGTTACATGTAAGGAGATCTTTCAAAGTATTATTTATAACAGTAAAATTCTGTATTCTCTACAAACTTAAGAATAAATGCAAAAATAATTAAAACACAATAATTAGGTACAACCTTATAAAAGCCATTTTAAAATTAATTTTCTTACTAACAGATAAAAACATGAAAATATTACATTTTAACGGAATACTATGTGATGTTTTGATACATGTGTACATTATGTAATGTTTAAATAAAGTCAAATATATCTATGACCTCAGACATTTATCCTTTATGGTAAAACCTTGAAAATTATTTTCTTTTAACTTTCTGAAGTGTACAGTATTGTTATATGTAGTCACCCTAGTGTACATGAACACACCAGCACTTCTTGCTCTGATCTAACTGCAACAGCTCTCTCCAGCCTTGCTCTCTCCCCATCCTCTGGTAACCACCATTCTACTTTCAACTTCTAGATAAAACTCTTTCAGGCACTACATATTAATCAGATCATGTGGTAGTCTCTATATCAGGTACGTTTCTCTTAACATAATGATCTCCATGTTGTTTAAATGGTAGAATTCTGTTCATTTTTATGGCTAAATCATAATCCATTGTGTGTATGCCATATTTTCTCTGTCCATTTGGTTAATGACACTTTGGTTATGTCTATCTCTTGGCAATTGTGAATAGTGCTATAGTGAATACAAAAGTGCAGCCATCTCATCAACATACTGATTCATTTCTTTTAGACACATGCCCAGTAGTATGTAGTTCTTTTAATTTTTTTGAATAACCACCTGTACAGTTTCTATAAAAGCTGAACTAATATACATTCTTATCAACAGTGTGCAAGGGTTCCCTTTCCCATTTCTTCTCCAGTACTTGTTATTTTTAGTCTTTTTGATAACACCTATTCTTGGTGGTTTTAAAGTGTATTTGTCTGATGATTCATATCTTGAGCATTTTTCATATAGCTATTGGACATTCACATGTCTTCTTTTGATAAGTGTCTATTTACATCTATTGTCCATTTTTAAAAATCAGATTATTTGTTTTGCTGATATTGAGGTTTTGGAGTTTCTTATATATCTGGATGTCAACCCTTTTTCAGATGTATAGTTTGCAAATATTTTCTTCCATAATGTAAGTGTCTCTTCTCTATGTTGGTTGTATCCTTGGTTTCTCTCGAACTTTTTTCAATGTAATCCTATTTGTCTATTTTTGCTTTTGTTTCCTCTGCTTTTACAGTATTGTTCAAAACATTCTTCCCCATTCCAGTTTCTTGAAAGCCAATTTTTAAAGTATTAATTTGAAGAAAATTACATAGCCTAGGAAAATACACCTTGTATAATATTAAATATTTTTGCAAGGCAGAACATTTAATTGTATAATTATGATGATGTTGTATTTTTTAAAAAAAAAAAAGAAAGAAAAAATGACATGTGTTTCTATAGCTGCATTTAATTCTGGAAAGACAGTTTTTGGTCGGGGCAGGGAGAGGGATGCAAGAAGAAGGCTTGAAGTGCAGTTGACTCTTGAGTTAGTCCTTATGGATGGATAAAATGACCAAATTGCTCATAGAATACTGCTTGGGTTATATGTATCTTGACAGATCATCTCATTTAAGCAGGATTGTTTTCCATATTGGCAACTCTCTATAAGGGATGCACTCATATCCTTTAAAACTTTTAAAGCAGAGATTCTTAAAACTTTCTACATTCGTAGAACCTGGGATGTCTCAGTATAATTTTGTTAGGCATTCTTGGGTCAAAAAAGAAAAAAAAATGCCTAAACACTCATTTATTGACTAATTAGGTCAAAATAAACTTACAAGTATTTAGGTTTAACAAATTTGTAGTCATTTAAAACATAATGCACATTAAATTAAAGAAAAAAAAAACTCTTTCACATTACTTCCAAATAACCACAATTAATCATTAAGATGTAAGTTGGGCACTACACAACTCTTTAAACTTAAATTGTACTAGACAGAGTCAGGCTGGTTCTTACAGTATTCTCCTCCTGTAACATATTTTGTGTATTTGTATCAGAAATTGCTGTCTGTATTGCTTTTAAATTTTCTCTTCTGAAAGTCTTCTTTGTACATAATATTGTACTGGCATTGAATTAAATGCTAAGCTATGTGTTTTGAGCATACCTGTGAAAAGCTTATTGGTTATGTTCATGATTTTTATATATTGAATGAGTTAACATTTGAATAAAGTTTACATGTATATGAAACTAAAGTTTTAAATATTAAATCATTTAAAAATTTTAACATTAAATTAGTAGTAAATATATACAGAAGATATTAGATATAAAATGTTATAATTAAATATTATAGTCTGTGGTGATAAATATTTTTTGCCTTTAATACCTATTATAAATAGTAATAAATATTCCCACTCATCCTGACAATTATTTTATAGGAAAAAATGGAAACCACAGGGACATTCAAACTACAGAAGTTTCAGTTGGTGGAAGAAGGATTTAATCCTCTGAAAATTTCTGATCCACTTTACTTTATGGATAACTTGAAAAAATCTTATGTTCCTTTGACCAAACAACTTTATGATCAGATAATATTAGGGGAGATAAAACTTTAAGCTTTTGTATGCAGGGGATTTTCATGTGCTTGCCTAGGAAGACTGAGAGGAGAGTACAGATGCTTCTTGACTTACAATGGGACTTTGTTCTGATAAATCCATCATAAATTGGAAATAAATAAAAATACATTTAATACATTTAACCTATCAAACATCAGCTGGAAACTGTACATATGTGAATCTTTACTCTGGTTAAAAGGAACTAACATTAAGCACATGCTTTGTTTCCTTAATATGCAAGGTAATTTAATTTAGTAAGATTTGTTTTGCTTTAATTAACTTTAGCTGATTTTTACCTATTTGGGGATTCAATGTACAACTAAATAATTGTCATAATATTAAATATTTTAAATAATAAACAAGCAGCTAATCATTTAGACAATTTTGAAAAGTATTTTCTAATGTAAAGTTTCTAGTTTTTAAACTTACAAGTATTTTATTCAAATATTTTATTTTTATGTGTCCTATCGCTCAATAAAACCATCTTCATTAATATGTGTTTTGAGTCTTTGTTTTAGTTAGTATTAATTGTAAACTTTAAGTTAAAGGAAACTCATGTCTCTTTTATCTTAAAATCCCATGAATGTTATAGTATAAAAGTAAAAATACAAAACAACAGATCAGGAAAGCTGATATGAGAAATAGAAAGTCTGGTGGTCCATTTTCAGAATATGATATTCAGTCTTAACTGGATCCAATTGTAGCTCTGCCCGCCCTAATTTTAAAATTAGCCAATCGCATAATTGGACACCCCTGTGTCCTTCAATCAGGGTGAAGGGCACTCAACCTTAGGTTAGAGATATAAGCTGGTGGACTGCCAGCCCAGGCAGGCTTTCTAACACAGTTCCCACAGCCTGGCCTTTTGCCAGAAGTAAAGGTGTGCCTTGCCCACCCACTTTCAAGCACAAGTTTGATTTCTTGCCACATCTCGATATTTCTAACACTGGTAAGCCTAAACATTTAGGATTTTTTCTGAAAGTACATAAATGGGATCAATTTAACAATAAATTCCAACAGAGCTTTAGGAACCACTAATAATATAGGGAAAGAAGAGACCAGAATAGAACACTGGGAGTATCAACAAGATCATAGACAGAAAGGGCTGCAAGTCTGAGCAGGTTTGCTAGTAATTAAATGGAAAGTCCATCAAAAGTGCAGTGTAATGAGTGCAGCTGTGGTTTGATTTGTCCTTCAAAAGTTTGTTTGCTAGGAGGTTGGTCCCTAGTGGGGCAGTATGGAGGTGGTCAGTGGGGGGGAAACCTTCCTCAGAAGGGATTAATATAATTATCATGGGGTTAGTTCTTGCAATAGCTGGTTGTTGAAAGAGATCACACCACTCTCTTGGCTTCTGCATAAAATCCTTTCCCTTCCCACCACTTTGCCATGTTGTGATGCAGTCCTCATTAGAGGCTAAATAGGTGGAGCCTCCTAATCTTGGAATTACAGTCGTCAGATTGAGCTAAATAAACTTATTTACAAGTACACAGCATTAGGTTTTTGTTATAGCCACAAATGCATTGGCACAAAGACAAAGGGCATTGTGGAGCTGGACTGAGAAATGCAATAATACCTAGCAAAATCCCCTGTATCCGAAATACTAGCTCCCTGTACAACCAAAAGAAAAGTTTTCCTTACTTCACATTGTCTCCTACATGCTTAAAGCCTTACTTTGTTTGGAACCAAAGTTGGAGGGAGTTCATTTTTATCTTTGCTTGGGAAGCATATGTTATAAAATTTAAAAGTTTTAAATTCAAATTTTAACTACAAGTAGCATATAAGTAGAATGTACAACTTTAGAATGAAGAAATATTGGAAAATACAATTAATTTTACCAAAATCAGGAAACTTAAATGTGGAGCTACAAACACTATCATAAATAAAATTTAAACATGGGCTGGGGCTGTAGCTCAGTGGTAGAGTGTCTGTCTCGCATGTGTGAGGCACTGGGTTCAATCCTCAGCACCACATGAAAATAAATAAAGACATTGTGTCCAACTATAACTAAAAAAATTTAAAAAATAAATAAATAAAATAAAATTTAAACATACAGGAAATCTAACTATTTCCATGTGTCAATAATATACCCATATTCCCATAATACAAATTAGAATATACTAATTTCTTAAAATATATTAAGTAAATATATAAGTTGATATTTGATTTTCATATTAGTGATTTGACCTATTCCATAAGAAGTTGTTTTGTCTTTTTGTTTTTAGCCTGTAGGTGTTCTTTAGTTATTAGAAATGAGCTACTGTATTTCTACTAATTTCTAGATCTTTAAAAACTCAGTTCATGATAGTAAACTGGACACGCACATATCAACCCTTTACCACTACTTCTTCCAAATCCATTACAATTAAAGGCAAAAGATTTTGAAAAGAACCATACATTTTAAAAGTGTATGTTAGGAGTATGTGAGAGGTATAGTAGGGAATCTGTCATAATTGGATGAAATATTGTGTGAAATCACTGGAAAATAAAAAAATACAAATGAGATCATATTACCAAAGATACAGTGGAGGAAGGGGGAGAGAATAAAGCATCAAAAACAGGCAGCTGAAAATAACTTCAAAGGCAAAAGAAATGCCAACCACAACCACATAATAAACACACATAATGACCAACTTGGGGCTGTGTGTAATTATCAGGATACTTAATTACAGTAAATTGAGGCCATGGCTTTCATTTCCTTTTCTCTGTTTATTGAAAACTTCTATTAGCAGACAACATGAGTTGTAAAATAAAACAACAAAAGTGAAATTAAAAGTTTTTAAAAGAAAATAAAGATTAAAGTTTCCAAATAGGTAGACTAATGAAAAATATAGATACCAGGAGAAATAGTTATCACATTTTTAATATATAAAGAACACTTAAAGGTTGGTGCTATGGCATATGCCTGTAATCCCAGCTACTAGGGGGAGGCTGAGACAAGAGGATTGCAAGTTTGAGGCCAGGCTGGGCATTTTAGAGAGACCTGGTCTCAAAATTTTTAATGCAGGTACATCATGAGGATGTACATCAATGGTAAAGTACCTCTGGGTTCAATCCCCAATACCAAAAAAAAAAAAAGTAAGGCAAAATAATTTTATGGAAAAATATGAAAATATGCAATATAATAATACAAAAATTAAAAATTCATTTTGCCCACTTAATATACCCCCATAGATGTAGGTATTTTATAGATAGATAGATGTGTCTATATATGCATGTCTATAACATGACAAGTACTAGGGATACACTGATGAGCAAAATCAGTTCTACAGACTGAACCATATAAAATCTGGACTTGCAAATGTGACAAATGTTACAAAAAGATATTCAGCTTCACTGGTAAATAAAATTAAAATTAACTAACAAAATCAACTTTTTTCCATGAGGAAATAATTATACACATTAATAATCAGTTTGGCTAGCTTGGATCTGGGGAATTCATAACTCTACAATAAATCTAGTTAAGTAAAAATTAGTGTAGCTACGAGGGAGAGTAATATGGCAGTATTCATTAAAATATATATGCATATACTACTCACATGGCATTCTACTTGTAGACAATATGTAATATCTCCAAACCTCATACACATTTGCCTAAAATCTTAGAAGATATTGCTAAATGAAGTCAACCAATCCCCAAAAAACCAAATGCCAAATGTTTTCTCTGATATAAGGAGGCGGACTCATAATGGAGTAGGGAGGGAGAGCATGGGAGGAATAGATGAATTTTGGATAGGGAAAAGGCATGGGAGGGCAAGGGAAGAGGCAAGGGATTAGCAAGGATGGTGGAATGTGATGGATATCATTATCCAAAGTACATGTATGAAGACTTGAATTGGGTGTAAACATACTTTATATACAAACAGATATGAAAAAATTGTGGTGTATATGTGTATTAAGAATTGTAATGCAAAAAAAACTAAGTACATGTATAAAGGCATAAATTGGCATGAACATACTTTATATACAGAAATATGAAAAATTGTGTCCTATATGTGTAATAAGAATTGTAATGCTTTCCACTGCTGTCGTGTATTTTAAAAAAAAGTGAATACTGCTAAACAATGCATACAGTACAATAAGTTTATATAAAAGTTATACAAATTGAATTCTTTTGTGCATACATATGTGTATAAATACAAGAGTGTCTGAAAAATATTACACTAAAAACAATGATCACTTCCAGTGAGAAAAGTTGTATTTTAGACGATAGGAAAAGTGTGGGCTGTTAGAATAGAGGGAAGATGGTGGGAAATGAAAGAGGAGCTTAGCTGTTATACCATATACCTTTGTAGCATTTGTTTCAGATTAAAACTTTTAATAACCAAATAAACTTAAAGTAACAGCATATTATATAATTACATGTATAATTATAACATCATCCTGATGCTTTATAATATCTTCATCATTTTTTTAAATTTAATTTTTAAATTTTAATTTGTTATACATGACAGCAGAATTCAATTTATATTACACATACAGAGCACAATTTTTCATATCTTTGGTTGTACAAGTAGAGTCACATCATTCATGTCTTTATACATGTACTTAGGGTAAAGATTTCCATCTCATTCCACCATCTTTCCTATGCCCATGCCCCCTCCCTTCCCTTCCCTCCCCTTTGCCTTATCTAGAGTTCATCTAATCCCTTGCCCTTCATTGGATCCCTGCCCATATTTCCGTCCTCTGCTTTACTGGTCTTCCTTCTATTTACTTATTGCTTTTAAAAATTCATACATTATAGTTATATATAATAGTGGAGTTTATTTTGATATATTTAAACATGCATATAGTAAAAGTTAGTTAATTTCATTCCTTAATTCTTCCCCTTTCCCAACACTTTCCCTTCCCACTGATCCCCTTCCTCTACTCTATTGTTCTCCCCTATATTTTTGTGAGATCCCCCACTTTTTTTAATCCTTAATCTTTCTCTAGTTTTCTCATATGAGAGAAAACATTTGATTCTTGACCTTCTGAATCTGGCTTATTTCACTGAGTGTGATGTCCTGTGGATCCATCATTTACCAGCAAATGATATAATTTCCTTTTTCTTTCTGGCTGAGTAGAACTCTACTGTGTATATATACACCACATTTTCTTTAACCATTCATCCATTGAGTAATACTTTGGCTGGTTCTGTAACTTGACAGTTGTGACCTGAATTGCTATAAATGTTGGAATGCAGGTATCATCATGGTATACTGATTTTAGTTATTTTGGATATACGTCAAGGAGTGAAATAACTGGGTCATATGGTGGTTTTATGCTTAATCATTTTGAGGAATCTCTATATTGTTTTCCAAAGTAGTTGTGCTAATTTACAGTCCCACTAACAATGTATGTGTTCATTTCTCCCCACATTCTTAACAGCACTTATCATTTATCTAATCAGGGTGAGAAGAATCTCAGTGTAGTTTTGATTTTCATTTCCCTGATTGCTAGCAATGATGAATATTTTTCATTGTTGGCCATTTGCATTTCTTCTTTTGAGAAGTGTTTGTTTAGTTCATTTGCTCATTTATCGACTGGGTTATTTGTTATGTTGGTATTTGTTTTTTCATGTTCTTTATATATTCTGGATATCAATCCTCTGTGAGTAGCTGGCAAAGATTATCTCTCATTCTGTAGGTTCCTTTTTTATGCTCTTGTTTACTTTGCTGTGCAGAAGCATTCTGATTTTGTGCTATCCCTCTCATTGATTCTTGGTTTTATTTTTTGAGCTTTAGGTGTTTTATTAAGGAAGTCAGTCTGCACATATATTTGGCTGTATTCCAAGGCATGCAAGGTTGATTCAACATATGCAAAACAATAAATGTAATTCATCACATAAATAATATTAAGAAAAAAATCACATGATCATCTCAAAAGATGCAAAAAAACACCCTTCAACAAAATTCAGCACCCATTCATGTCAAAACATTGAAAAAACTAAAAATAGAAGGAATTTATCTCAAAATCATAAAAGTTAGTATGACAAACCTAAAGCCAGCATCATGATGAATGGAGAAAATAATGAAAGCTTACTTCTAACAAGAAGTAAGATGTCTACTCTCACCAGTCCTACTCAATTTAGTTCTTGAAATTTTAGCTAGAGAAATTAGGCAAGAGATGGAAATTAAACAGATTCAAATAGGAAAATAAGTCAAATTATCTGTACTTGCAGATGATATGATCCTATTCACAGAAGACCCAAAAAATTTCACCAGAAGACTTCTAGAGTTGATAAACAAATTCAGCAAGGTAGCAGGATACAAAATCAACATACAAAAATCAATGTATTTTCTGTATAATAAAGAAAAAGAAATTGGTAAAACAATTTCATTCATAATAACTCATTAAAAAAGAAAAGAAAAAGAAATATCTGGGAATGAATAAAACCAAGGAGCTGAAAGACCTCTGCAATAAAAACTATAGGTCACTAAAAAAAGAAATTGAAGAGGACATTAGAAGATGGGAAGACCTCTATTGCTTCTGAAAAGTGAAAATTAATATTGTCAAAATGGCCATACTACCAAAAGCAATACACAGATTCAATGCACCTCCCATCAAAATACCAATGACATTCTTCACAGAACTAGAAAAATTAGTCCTATAATTTATATGGAAGAATAAAGGACCCAGAATAGCCAAAGCAATTCTGAGCAATAAGAGCAAAGCTGGAGGTATCACAATACCTGCAAATTATGCTACAGAGTTATAGTAACGAGCACAGTATGGTACTGCCATAAAAACAGACAGAAAGACCAATTAAATATAATAGAAGACAAAGTGACAAACTAACAGATGCAATTATCTGATTCTTAACAAAGGTGTCCAAACATGTTGGAGCAGATATATTTTTTTAACCAATGTTGCTGAGAAAACTGGATATGCATATTTAGAAGAATGAAATAAGATCCATACCTCTTATCCTGCACAAATATTGACTCAAAATTAATTAAAGACCCAGGAATTAGATCAGAAACTTTGCAACTGTGGGAAGAAAATGTGGGGTATTTAAATTAAATTTTTAAAAAATCAAAGTAAAATGGTTTTTTAAGGTTGGGAAAATGAAAGAAATATTGCTGTATAACTGTATTACCATTACAATAAGTAAATCTGAAAAACTGAAAGTGAGATTAATTTTCATATATATCAAATATTGTTAACTATAATGACAAAAATCCAAGAGTCATGGTATTATTTTCTTACAAAATAGAATAAAAAGAGAAAACATTAAACTAATATTTAGCAATTAAAGTTGAAATCCCTCAAAATTTTCAGGCATAAAATATTTCATTAAAAATAAAATAAAGAAAAATTTCAGAAAAAAATTTAGAAAACTAATATTATAAATATAATTTTAATATATTTACATGATCTATATGTATGTGAAGGAAAGAACTGAGGAGGCAGGAAATATAATCTAGTTTCCAAAGATTTATTTTCAAATTTCCATGAAATATTTATCAAAATGTATTAAATACCAGGTAACAATTATGTCAATAAATTAATATATGTATATAGGCCACATGAGAGAACAACGATTTCAAATTATACCACAGAGCTAAAAATATAAAGTTTGAAATATATTTGATTTATCAAAACTGTGAAGTCTAGAAGAAAATGAAAATGCTAAATAAACAAATGTCAAGCCAGAATTCTGTATGTAGCAAAAATATTTTCTAAGCATGAAGGTCAAATAAAGGCTGTTGGAAAAAAACAAATTCATAGCCAGGAGCCCTGTCTAGAATAAATGCTAAAAGTTGTTTCTTTAGACAAAAGGAAAATAATACCAGATGGTATCTTCCAGAAAAAAAATTCATTTTTTGAAATGGTACATATTTGGGAAAATATACAAAATTATTTTGTTTCCCTTAATTGAAAAATGAATATAACTGTTTAAAGTAAATTTTATAATGTTGTTTGTGGGTTTATGGTTCATGTAGATGAATACCAATGACAAATATCACATAAAGGATGGGAAAACCAGTGGAGAATACAGGTACTTATTAAGCATTGGGAGAAATAACAAAAAACTCAATATTTTGAAAATAAAAATTAAAGTAAGTATGAAATGTCTTTCTATAACTGAAAACATGTCAAAATAGGACTCATAGGCATTATGGGTGGGATAGATACAACTCTCTGATAGTTATCTATCAGAACATTCAATGCACATAACTTTGACTCTATAAGTCTATTTCTAGGACTAAGAAATAAATACTATTGATAGCCAGAATTTATATAAGTGTTTTCTGTTCAGGAAAGCATTATTAATAATACTGAATAATGAGAGAGTACCTGAAATGGAAAAATTAAATAGTGGTAGAATCCATGCTTTGTTATGCTCTGCAATGATTACATCAGGTGACTGACATGCCAGCATAGAGTGACAGTAAATAATACTGTTATGGTTTGGATCTTAAATTTCCCTCAAAGGCTCGTATGCTAAAGGCTGGTTTCAACTTGTTGACTAATGAAAGACGGTAGAATCTTTAGGAGGTGAGGCTTAGAGGAAAGAAATTAGTTCACTGAAGGCATGTCTTTGAAGGGGATACTGGACCCCCAGCCCCATCCTGTTTCTCTTTATGTACAACCACCATTAGATAAGCAGCTTTGCTCCACCACATGCTCCCTGGCCACCAAGTTCTGCCTCACCATAAGCCCAAGAGTAAGAAATCAGCTGAACCCAGATGGAAATCTCTGAAATTTAGTAAATTTATAAGTGACTTTTTAACATGTACAGTAAAAGCCAAATGTGAACCACATTCCAGATGATCTTCCTTTAAGGTTTCTGTGCATATCATACTGGCAAAAAAAAAAAATTTAGTAGTGAATCTCTAGTTTTAAAGAGATTTTGAGAAAATCTTCAGTAAATTAAGTCAAAGTTAAAATGCAGAATGAAACATGTCAATGAATTTTATTTTATGAACTTCTTTCAGTGCTTTTCTTATTCAGAATACTGGCTTCCTGTTACAAGGTAACTGATACATAATCTATGTAAACTTTTTGGTTCTAATCCTTCTAGAGATAGGAGCATAGCTTTGTGATGACCATCTGTGTACAATGGCACATTTCAACCATATGGTGAAGGGTTTAAAATGTGAATGAGTTTCTCAGTCAACAAATCTGACCTTGTGAAAAAATGATGGCACTTCCTCCTCCATCAAATTACTACATAAAGGCATTATCATTAGTGCCCTGCCTCCCAAGAAAAACAAATGGATTTCAAGTCCAGAGTGCATAAAAATCATTTGTGCAACTCTTGACCTGCAGATTTTTTAGGTGTCACCGAGATCTATTGAATAAGAAACTATAGTGTAAGATCTAGAACTTAAATTTTTAACACCTCCAGGATTCTGAACCATGGCTATTATTATATTCTATTTCTTCATTTTCATGGCATAATTTTTCCTGACTCCCAAACTTTTCTCTAGGTCTTCCAGAACTCCAAATAAATGTGTATTCACCAAATTCTCTATATGTCTTCAGTGTCTTCCCAAACTTATCTGATATGGTTTGGATCTAATATGTCCCCCAAATACCATATACTAAAGGCTTGGTCTCCAGCCTGTGACATTATTGGGAGGTAGGGTCTAATTAGAGAAAAGCAGATGTCAAGAGCAATGGGACTTCTGTCTAGAGAATGTCTTTGGCTTAGAGAAGGAGAGATAAATGAGAAGTGATGAGAATATTCAGAAATAGAATGATTTCCCTAACTCCAATTTTGGTAGAAAATAAGAAAGCCATTGGGTTTCAAGAGGCCTATGGGGCTGGAAATGAACATTTCAGTGGTTAGCTGCATAGATCTTTGGAAACAAAACAAAACAAAAAACTTTCAGACACAGTAATTTAACACTCTCCTTCTCTTTAAATATCTTTAGCATACTCTCAAGAACTTGTACCTAGTGTTCAGGAAAATGGTGGGAGAAAGAGTGGCCAAGATTGTCTGAAATTAAATGCCCCTGTCTTTACTTTCAAAATTGAAATTAAACTGACTGCAATTAGAACTGAAATTTAAATTCCTTACAGGTTAACTTTTAATTCTTAATATGCAAGAAAAATTTCAAGGAGACCCAACATGGCGGCCGGGGAGGAAGCAGTATTTTCAGGATCTCCACAGTAACGCGATCAGAAAGACCCATTAATACACCTAGAATCTACCTACGGAGGAACCTCTAGCAAAATTCCGTGGAAAGGAGACCTGCCGGGAATCAGTAAGTTTATGAGAGGTGACAGTTTGTCCCAGATGAGTGAATCTTGGCCACGCGGTGCAGAGGTTCAGTCTCCCTGCCAGCCGCCGCCAAACGGCCGCCAGCGCCTGCCCGGTTCTGCAAACGGCCCCCGGCGGCCGGGCCCGGCGCGGCAATAAGGGTCCCCACCTGCACGGCAAACAGCCCCCCCGCCCACCCAGCTCAGGAGGCGACGTGAAGGGAATGTAACCAAGCCTTTATGAAATAGCGAACTGTGCAGCGTACGGGGGTTGCTGAACTGCTGAAACTGGTGCTCAGAGTAGCGGCTTTAATAGAGACTTTGCACAGCTTGTTAGAGCTCCTTTCACCATTAGTCTGTAGTGGACCACCCGGCCAAGCAGCAGAAAAAACAAACAAAAAGATTGAAAAAGAGACGCTTGGCTCCCAGACGCTTTCCTGTTCAGAGCCGCGGGCGCTTTGCGCCCATATGCCTCCTCTTTCACTTTGCTCCCTGCAGAGAAGCTGAATGGGTAATCAGCAGTGGATCTTAAGTACCTGAGGCAAAGAAAGCTCAGTACACCCCGCCCTTTTTTTTTTTTTTTTTTTGAAAATTGTATATACAGGGAGAGTTAGTGGACTGAAATTGTTGGCTGGGCTGGGGTTTCGGGCCGAAAATCCACTCCGCGGGAGCCACCATTTGCTTTCGGCATGCTGCCTTGATGGCCCTGTCTACACTGTCCAGCAGCCACATCTAGAGACTGGAACTGGGCTGCGTGCCGAGCGCTGTCCTCTGAAGGCTGGACCACGGCCTCAAGCGCCTCGGTCGCCTGTTCCCTGCTGCACCTTGGGGCAGAGCCTGCTCTGGGGTCGTTGGGCACCCCCCTGCGAGGAGACCCGTGCTCTGGAGGAGGGGGTTGGAGAGCCGCGGCAGCAGCCGCTTGGGCCCTGGGAGCTAGGCACAAGGCCGAGGAGCAGCGGAGGCCGCGGCGGCGCTGCTAAGGTCGTGAACAAGCGTGGCACCCAAGAGCGGGGTTATCGCTCCCACCAGGGCTGACAACAGAGGTCCCTTGCACCAGCTACCAGGGGAGTTGCTACCTGAGGGCAAACAAATTCGCTGGGGGTCCTCAGCCCCAAGCCCTACAAACGTAGGGTCCGAGGGAGGAAAACAGAAAGGGTGTGCCCAGGCATCCTTGAAAACAGGGCTCCCAGGCACTCAGGACTGGAGACTCGCACAGTATGGGAAGAAGAGCTGAGGCACAGTGATTGGTTCCCACCTATCAAGAGGAGAAGCCTGGCCCAGTGGGCATAGCTCCACCTACTGGAAGAGAAGTTAATCGAGCTCTATGACTGCATTTATTATTATTATTTTTTTTAATGATTATTATTAGTTTTTTTTTTTATTTTCACTTTTTGTAGTTGACGTTGTTGTTGTTCTTTAACTTTCTTATCAATGGTTTCATTTTTTTTAATTCTTTTTATTCTATTATTATTACTTTTTTTTTAAACTTTAATTTCCATTTTTTAATACCATTATAATTTTTTTTGTTTGTTTTAAATTTTTATTTTTTCGTTTTTTCTCTCTTTCTTCTCACTTTTTTCTTTTGTCTATTCATTTCTTTTCATCTTTCTTATTCCCCCTCTCTTGAACCCCACCTGCCTACACTCACTCTCTTTAGTGACTTCTTCCCTTCCCCTCTAATACCTCTCCTCCCAAGCATCAAATAAATTTATAAGAGTAAACAGTAACTCAGCAGTCAAACAGAATAAGAAGTATCATGAGCATAAAAAAGCAAGGAAGAAAAGGAGTACAAACAATGCAGGACAGCCTAAATATTCAGGAGGACCTGGAGTCATCAGAAAAATGGCCATATAAAGAACTCAAGGAACACCTTAGACAGATGGAAAGGAACCTTAAAGATCACATTGAAAAGGAATTACAAAAACAGATAAAAGAAGAAGTTAAACATCTTTATCAGGAGATAGAGATTATTAAAAAAAATCAAACAATAATTCTAGAAATGAAGGAAACGATAAACCAAATTAAAAACTCAATCGAGAGTATCACTAACAGAGTGGAGCAAGTAGAAGCCAGAACGTCAGATAATGAAGACAAAATATATCAACTTGAAAAGAGTCTAGCCAACTCAGATAGGCTGGTAAAAAATCACGAGAAAAACATCCAAGAGATTTTGGATAACTTAAAAAAACCAAACTTACGAGTCATTGGGATAGAGGAAGGCACAGAGATTCATGCCAAGGGAATGAATAACCTGCTGAATGAGATAATTACAGAAAAATTTCCAGAAATAAAAAAGGAAACAGATATACAAATTGTAGATGCATACAGGACACCGAGCACACAAAATCACAGTAGACCAACGCCAAGACACATTGTTATGAAGCTATCCAATATACAGAACAAGGAGAAAATATTAAAGCTACAAGAGAAAAGAGACAGATTACATTTAGGGGTAAACCAATAAGGCTGACAACGGATTTTTCATCACAGACGCTGAAAGCGAGAAGATCCTGGAACAACATATTTCAAACACTGAAAGACAATGGATGCCAACCAAGAATTCTGTATCCAGCAAAATTAAGCTTCAGATACGACAACGAAATAAAAATCTTTCATGATAAACAAAAGCTAAAAGAATTTGTAGCCAGAAAACCAGCATTGCAAAGCGTCTTGAGCAAAACTCTACACAAGGAAGAAATGGAAAACAATAACCAAAACCATCAGCGGGAAGTGCCTCGGTAAAGACAGAGGAAGGGGGGAAAGCTAACCATGGAGAAATAAACTAAATTAGGGGGAAAAAAAAAGATAAATAATCAAACATGGCAGGAAGTACAAACCATATATCAATAGTAACTCTAAACGTTAATGGCTTAAACTCTCCAATAAAGCGACATAGGCTGGTAACATGGATTAAAAAAACAAATCCAACAATATGTTGCATCCAGGAGACTCATCTGATTGGAAAAGACATACACAGACTCAAGGTAAAAGGTTGGGAAAAAATATACCAAGCACACGGTCCTCGTAAGCAAGCAGGAGTGGCCATTCTCATATCAAATAAAATCGACTTCAAGACTAAGCTAATCAAAAGGGATAAGGAAGGACATTATATACTGTTAAAAGGAACCATTCACCAACAAGACATAACAATTATCAATATTTATGCACCAAATAATGGCGCTGCGACGTTGACGTTCATAAAACAAACTCTCCTCAAGTTCAAGAATCAAATAGACCACAACACAATAATCATGGGTGACTTCAACACACCTCTCTCACCATTGGACAGATCCTCCAAACAAAAGTTGAATAAAGAAACTATTGACCTCAATATCACTATCAATAACCTAGACTTAACTGACATATATAGAATATATCAATCATCATCAAGTGGATATACTTTTTTCTCAGCAGCACATGGAACCTTCTCAAAAATAGATCATATATTATGCCATAGGGCAACCCTCGGTAAATATAAAGGGGTTGAGATAATACCATGCACTTTATCAGATCATAATGGAATGAAACTGGAAATCAATGATAAAAGAAGGAAGGAAAAATCCTACATCACATGGACAATGAACAATACGTTACTGAATGATCAATGGGTTACAGAAGACATAAAGGAGGAAATCAAAAAATTCTTAGAGATAAATGAAAATACAGACACAACATATCGGAATCTATGGGACACAATGAAAGCAGTTTTAAGAGGGAAATTCATTGCCTGGATGTCATTCCTCAAAAAAAGGAAAAACCAACAAATAAATGAGCTCACACTTCATCTCAAAGCCCTAGAAAAGGAAGAGCAAAACAATAGCAAATGTAGCAGAAGGCAAGAACTAATCAAAATCAGAGCAGAAATCAATGAAATTGAAACAAAAGAAACTATTGAAAAAATTAACAAAACAAAAAGTTGGTTCTTTGAAAAAATAAATAAGATCGACAGACCCCTAGCCATACTAACAAAGAGAAGAAGAGAGAGAACACAAATCACTAACATACGGGATGAAAAAGGCAATATTACAACAGACGCTTCAGAAATACAGAAAACAATTAGAAATTATTTTGAAAACCTATATTCCAATAAGATAGAAGAAAGTGAAGACATCGATAAATTCCTTAAGTCATATGATTTGCCCAGACTGAGTCAGGAGGAAACTCACAACTTAAACAGACCAATATAGATAGATGAAATAGAAGAAGCAATCAAAAAACTTCCAACCAAGAAAAGCCCAGGACCGGATGGGTATACAGCGGAGTTCTACAAAACCTTTAAAGAAGAATTAATACCAATACTTTTCAAGTTATTTCAGGAAATAGAAAAAGAGGGAGCTCTTCCAAATTCATTCTATGAGGCCAACATCACCCTGATTCCGAAACCAGACAAAGACACCTCAAAGAAAGAAAACTACAGACCAATATCTCTAATGAACCTAGATGCAAAAATCCTCAATAAAATTCTGGCAAATCGGATACAAAGACATATCAAAAAAATTGTGCACCATGATCAAGTAGGATTCATCCCTGGGATGCAAGGATGGTTCAATATACGGAAATCAATAAATGTTATCCACCACATCAATAGGCTTAAAGATAAGAACCATATGATCATCTCGATAGACGCAGAAAAAGCATTTGACAAAGTACAGCATCCCTTTATGTTCAAAACATTAGAAAAAATAGGGATAACAGGAACTTACCTCGACATTGTAAAAGCTATCTATGCTAAGCCTCAGGCTAGCATCATTCTGAATGGAGAAAAATTGAAGGCATTCCCTCTAAAATCTGGAACAAGACAGGGATGCCCCCTATCACCACTTCTATTCAATATAGTTCTCGAAACACTGGCCAGAGCAATTAGACAGACGAAAGAAATTAAAGGCATAAAAATAGGAAAAGAAGAACTTAAATTATCACTATTTGCAGATGACATGATTCTATACCTAGAAGACCCAAAACGGTCTACAAAAAAACTACTAGAACTAATAAATGAATTCAGCAAAGTGGCAGGATATAAAATCAACACACATAAATCAAAGGCATTTCTGTATATCAGTGACAAAACTTCTGAAACGGAAATGAGGAAAAACACTCCATTCACAATAACCTCAAAAAAAATAAAATACTTGGGAATCAACCTAACAAAAGAGGTGAAAGACCTATACAATGAAAACTACAGATCCCTAAAGAAAGAAATTGAAGAGGAGCTTAGAAGATGGAAAAATATACCCTGTTCATGGATAGGCAGAACTAACATCATCAAAATGGCGATATTACCAAAAGTTCTCTATAGGTTCAATGCAATGCCAATCAAAATCCCAATGGCATTTCTTGTAGAAATAGATAAAGCAATCACGAAATTCATATGGAAAAATAAAAGACCCAGAATAGCAAAAACAATTCTAAGCAGGAAGTGTGAATCAGGTGGTATAGCGATACCAGATTTCAAACTATATTACAGAGCAATAGTAATAAAAACAGCATGGTACTGGTACCAGAACAGGCGGGTGGACCAATGGTACAGAATAGAGGACACAGAGACTAAACCACAAAGCTACAACTATCTTATATTTGATAAAGGAGCTAAAAACATGCAATGGAGAAAGGATAGCATCTTCAACAAATGGTGTTGGGAAAACTGGAAATCCATATGCAACAAAATGAAACTGAATCCCCTCCTCTCGCCATGCACAAAAGTCAACTCAAAGTGGATAAAGGAGCTAGATATCAAATCAGAGACTCTGTGTCTGATAGAAGAAAAAGTTGGCTCCGATCTACAGATTGTGGGGACGGGCTCAAAATTCCTTAATAGGACACCCATAGCACAAGAGTTAGTAACAAGAATCAACAAATGGGACTTTCTTAAACTGAAAAGTTTTTTCTCAGCAAGAGAAACAATAAGAGAGGTAAATAGGGAGCCTACATCCTGGGAACAAATTTTTACTCCTCACACTTCAGATAGAGCCCTAATATCCAGAGTATACAAAGAACTCAAAAAATTAGACAATAAGAAAACAAATAACCCAATTAACAAATGGGCCAAGGACCTGAACAGACACTTCTCAGAGGAGGACATACAATCAATCAACAAGTACATGAAAAAATGCTCACCATCTCTAGCAGCCAAGGAAATGCAAATCAAAACCACCCTAAGATACCACCTCACCCCAGTAAGATTGGCAGCCATGATGAAGTCAAACAACAACAAGTGTTGGCGAGGATGTGGGGAAAAGGGTACTCTTGTATACTGCTGGTGGGACTGCAAACGGGTGCGGCCAATTTGGAAAGCAGTGTGGAGATTCCTGGGAAAGCTGGGAATGGAACCACCATTTGACCCAGCTATTGCCCTACTCGGACTATTTCCTGAAGACCTTAAAAGAGCACACTACAGGGATACTGCCACATCGATGTTCATAGCAGCACAATACACAATTGCTAGACTGTGGAATCAACCCAGATGCCCTTCAATAGATGAATGGATAAAAAAAATGTGGCATTTATACACCATGGAGTATTACGTAGCACTAAAAAATGACAAAATCACGGAATTTGCAGGGAAATGGATGGCACTAGAGCAGATTATGCTTAGTGAAGCTAGCCAATCCCTAAAAAACAAATACCAAATGTCTTCCTTGATATAATGAGAGCAACTAAGAACAGAACAGGGAGGATGAGCAGGAAGAAAAGATTAGCATTAAACAGAGACATGAGGCGGGAGGGAAAGGGAGAAAAAAAAGGGAAATCACATGGAAATGGAGGGAGACCCTCATTGTTATACAAAATTACATTTAAGAGTTTACGAGGGGAATGGGATAACAAACATGGAGGGAAATGAATTACAGTAGATGGGGTAGAGAGAGAAGATGGGAGGGGAGGGGAGGGGGGATAGTAGAGGATAGGAAAAGTAGCAGAATACAACAGTCACTATTATGGCAGTATGTAAAAATGTGATGTGTAACCGATGTGATTCTGCAATCTGTATCTGGGAAAAAATGGGAGTTCATAACCCAACTGATTCTAGAAATATGATTTGTCATGAGCTTTGTAAAGTTGTGAACATCCAATAAAAAAAAAAATTTCAAAAATAGGTCTCTACAGATAGATACTCAAGGGATCGCTCATTTTAGGGTCTCCTTAGGGTCTCCTAACGTGATGCACAAGATAGATTTCTTAATATTGATATAGTTGTTTTTTTTTTCCTTTTTCTATAAGTTTGTGAATTAGCGCTGAAATAAGAATAGCCATGAGATGACACTGATTTCAGTGAGCATTATTCGTTAGAGCACAAAACTCATGGCAGTGGAAGATGGGTCACAAAATAGTTATGCTGACACAGTTCTGCCAACTTGGGAATGGCACTAGTCAGGTAGTTCATTTGCTATATTTTTTACCATAGATTTTCTTTCTGTAATTTTATTTATGTATTTGGTACTGGTGATTGAACTCAGGGGTGCTCTACCACTGAGCTTAAATCTCCAGCCCTTTTATTATTATTATTTTTTATTTTGATACAGGTTCTTACTAAGTTGCTGAGGCTGTCTTCAAACTTGTGATCCTCCTGCCTCAGCCCCAGAGTTGCTGAGCTTACAGGTACGTGCCAGTATGCCTGGCCTTTGTTTCTTTCTTTCTTCTTTATTTATTCTAATTTGCTATATATGACAGCAGAATGCAATTCAATTCACATTACACATATACAGCACAATTTTTCATGTCTCTGGTTGTACACAAAGTAGAGTCAATCCATTTGTGTCTTTCATACATGTACTTAGGGTGATGATGTCCATCTCATTCCACTGTCTTTTGTGTTATTTCATGGATGTACTGTTACTTATAGTGGATGGCTGAGCCAATGCCATTTTCAATAGATAAGATTTTACAAATTTTTATAACATAATGGAAACTGAAAGCAAATAATATATTAAGAGCTGAGGTATTCAGGTCAGGTATCATATACTCATACAAACAAGCTAAAAATATTGATGGCACAGCTTATGCCAAAAAAGCCATAATATAATGAACACATTTTTCTTAGACTGAGTTTAGCAAACAAAAAAAACATTCTTTTTTGGTATTATCATAGAAACCCAGTAGGAAAATAACATTAACTAATTCATTTATAATATAGTCATCACACCTACTTCTATAACTTGGTCATTAGATAATGATTTAATTTTAATTTTAACCATTAAAATTTAAAAAGAATTCTATTAATAGTCAATGTCTTTGATCATCATCAAAATATGATTTTTCTAGTTCCTTACCAGCACAATATATTTAAATGTTTAAAAAACCCACTATTTGAAATTATTATAATCTAATTGTGTGCTATGTGAAACATAAAAAGACATTTAGATCAAATAAAATTGGTGGTAAAATCAGTCAGCTTTTTCAGGAAATGGGGAAAAGTTTTATATATGAGAAGAGCAAAACAGAAATACAGATTTCCAACATGCTTTTTTTTTTGTTTCGTTTTGTTTTGAACTTTATTGACACTGGTCTTAAAAAGGACAAGACAGCAATCCATAGATGACCCCAGACTTGCCATGAGAAAAAACAGCAGACAAATTCCAATTGAGAACTTTCTACAAATTACCTGACCAGCACTTCTGGTAATCTTCAAGGTCAGTAAAAACAAAACATGAAAACCAAATGTAATATGAGATCCTGGATAGGATCCTAGAACAGAAAGGACATTAAGTTAAAACGAAGGACAACTGAATTGAAACATTCATTAGTAACAAGGAATCAATATTAATTCATTAATTATAATATAACACTCCAAGATGTTAAAATAGGGGAAACTGGATGTGGGGCATGGGGAATATAGAAGCTCTCTTTATGACCTCAATTTTTCTGCAAATCTAAAACTATTCTAAAATTTAAAAGTTTGTTTTAAAAAAAATCCTATGACTCTCTTTAGTCTATTATAGTAGAAAATGATTTCAGAGAGTAAGCATTTCATAAATGTTGTCTGTATGACAATTCAATGAATCAAACCCCTTCTTTGGAGTTTAGGAGCAACACTACAAACTTTTCTGGGCTCATCTTATGTGTCAATTGTCTCATCAGCCCTTCCTGTTTCCTTTTACTGGAGAATGGAAGAATCCAAGGTCTGGGTGGCTACAGGAACATTGCTGCTTCTGGGCCCTGCCAGCTGTCAGAGCAAGGAAATGAGTGTGTGTGGTTTCACCTGTGCATATGCACATGGCCATGAGTGTTTCTAGATGTAGCCATATCTGTCTATGTTAACCTGATGTGAATTCATTCTTGTGGTCTCCAACTCAGTCATCACCGTGTGGGGTGCTCTCACCTTCTGCCCTTGTGGATTTGCAGCCTCCTGCTCTATAAGATATTCCTCCATTGGGCTATCCTTCCCTCAGAAGTGTTTCAAGGGTGGTATAAGCATTTTGTGATTCTGCAGAGGTGTTCAACATACTAATATTCAAGTATTTATTTTGTATGATATTGATTTAAAAATATCAAAAGGTTTAATTAAACTGTTTAAAATTGTTACAATTACAGACAACTTTTTAAAGCATGCACATTATTAAATAAGTTCATATTTATAATTGTAATTTTAATTTTATGCTGCTTACTGCTTCTATGTTGGGGAATTTTTGAAAATTATTGTCTGTGTGGTAGAGATATTACTTTAACATTCTATAAATGCTATAGAACAGAGAATAGCAACCCTGTTTGTCTGTTAATCTGTAGTGAGTTTTTTTTTTTTTCCTCTTTGAGACTTTTCTGGTCACAGTGCATCTGTCTACTGGCTTACACTGCAGTTGGTATATGTTCCACATGTGACAAAATATATAAAGAAATGGTTTCTGAAATTAAATTCACTGCTGCCTTGACTTTTTTCTAGCTGGAATGTAGTCATTACTGCTATTTAAACTCATATGTTGTTTTACCTTGTAAATTTCATAAGTGAAATGAAACTGGAGTCAGAATTACTGGACTCTGTTTTATCACAACTTTGGCATTTTACTAGCTGGGTGACCTTTGCAAGTCACCTCTCTGAGCCTTTTCTGTATCCATCAAAAAGAGATTATAAATCTATCTTGAAAAAATGTTGTAAGGATAAAACAAACAACAAATATAAAGGTCCTGAGTGCCTTCAATTACAATGTTTGTTGAATCTATCTACAGAATGTACAAAATTGTATGTAGCTTTCATTTTGAAAAAGCAGAGATGCCCATTTTTCTACCTTCAGGATAATATTACCCAAGGCCATTTCCACTGAGAGAATGGACACATTACTTAGAAAAAAAAATGATATTTTAACAAATAGCAATTTACTAATTTAGATAATTATTGAATTGATGGCAGTGGAAATGATGAAATATAAACTTATTTTCCCCTAGAAACATGGTTTTCATAAAAGAATTACACTCCTAAAGAGATGGACACCACAAATTATTAATCAAATCATGATTATTATTATAATTAACACTGTGAATTATGTCTGTATATTAATCATCACAAAGGTATCTACAGTGTATATCAATCAACAGAAATTAGCAACATACATGATATTTATTTATCTTTATTTAGCAGACTCCAAGGTGAGGGAATGCCCTTGGTTTGGAGAGGCCTGGAGGAGGGCATGAGAAGGAAAGTGTAGGATGTAAGAAGTTTAGAAAAGTCTACTTGAGAATCCATGCTGCAGAAACATGTCATTGGAGTGCAAGGAGTGGAAGTCTCTCAGAAGAAGGATGTTCACAAATGAAGGCCAACATGCTAATTAATTAAGCCCCTCCTAAGTGATAATGGTGATAATAAGGACGATGATTTCACTACCTTCCGTTCTTAAGGAAGAATAGGGTTTACATAACTGACCTCAGCTCAAAGGTAGAACTGATTGATCTGGGTTTATTCCCTATACCAGGGACCTGTTAAGCATGGGAATGAGCCTCATATTCTGGTTAAGGAGACACCAGGGTATATTTTCTAGGAGTTTCTGGGAAGGAGGGCAATAGAAAGTCAGCCTCTGAAGGAGAATGAGAATGAGGAAGCACATCACCCTAATTGTTGGTGGCAGCTATTTTACCTTTTCAAGGAGTCAAGCTAGAGAAAAGCCTGACACTTTGAGAAGTGCAGAGTTGATAGCACTGCAGAGAAATGGAACAGAATCCCTAATTGGACTGTTCCTGCAATGTGTTTTTCATCTGGCCTTCTAGATATGAGATGCAATAAAGTCCCTTTAGTTTGATTAGGGCTCCTGTTGCCACTTCCTGAAAGCATCTTGATGTGCTTACTGTCTACTACTGTCAGAGACTTTTAGGGGAACAGCAAAATTGAGTTTGTATTGTCAGTCAAGCCCAAAGCCTGACAGTATTTCCAGCAGCAGACATCAGCAGAAGGGGAAAAAGAGAATAAAAGGAGAAATAGTCATTATTATTAAAAAAATCATTTATGAGAACAAATTATGCCAAACATTACCTTATATAAATAGAACCTTGACAGATGAATTAAATAGGTTTGAAAATGCCAGAATAATTAGGTGGTAAGGATGTATCTATGTGACCTTACTGCTCTCCAGTTATCAGAAGCTGGCTGTCTTGTTCCTGAGTGTCCAGCATGTGCTAGTGTGGGTCTGTGTGACCCAAGCAAGCATGCCCCAGTGGCCAGTTATGGATGGCACTCCCTTTTTGCTGATAGTGGTGGTGTGGAGCCGAATACCCATTCTGCCCCATTACTGGAGTCCTTAATAATCATAGCATCTCATGTTCCATAGGACAGAGCACATTATTACTCATACCAAAAGAATATAACATTTTTATGGGCTGGTGCCTGGATTCTTTTTCTGTTACCATATAAAAAATATTTACATGGTACCTTAAAAAATATAGTTGTTGAGCAAAGACATTCTTATTACTTCAACACCAAAACAAATCATCAATTTAAGGAGAAGAAAGAGAAAGAGAACTCATAATATTTGGTAACATCTAAGGCTTAGGACTGACATCTTCAGTAAAAGACAGGTTGATGAGGACAAGTTAACCAAATTTTTATTCCACATTTTCCTGAACTAAAATTTTTCTATCACTATGAAACTGAAAGAAAACAATTATAAAATCATCAGTGAATTATTTTTGCCCCAGCATATTACATTCCTCATAACATTTTTAAAAACCTATAATTTAACTTACATCCGAAAATTTTCAATAAATAAAGTTACAAATACAGAAACTAAGTGGCTAATTATGGAGCACTTTTTTTTTTTCTCTTGTACCTGGGTAGATAAGTTTCTATTCTCACCTGGATTTCATTTAGATATTTTTCTCTGATATACAGCCATTTTACTTCACAACTCGCCTAATTTAAAGAATTCCACATAATTTAATGAACTTCCCCTCCAAGTGCTCATTTTCATATTTGTCATTTCCTTGTTTATGTGAGTTTGAGACTAAAGTTCTGCACTTGTATCTCTCCCTCAGTTATCCCAGAATGGCCCCTTTTCTCTACTCCCAGTTTCCTTTCACCTTGTTAACCATTTAGGACAAGCCGCTCTCCTTACCTCAAGGTAGGTATGTTAATTAAGCAGAACATAGAACATGAAATATACATAGCCTCTGAGCTTAGGAAGCTTAAGCCTCAAGGTCAATCAGAGCCAATATTTTCTGTCTCTGGAGAAAACATTCAAGTTTGTCAGTCTAAAAGGGGAGACAGGGTTAGACATTGATGCGATTCCCTTAGAAGGGGCTCTGTACCCTGTCTGATGTCTCAGGCTAAATAACAGGAAAGAGAACAGAAACAAGAATCTTAATTAGAGTGGAGTATTTAAGTACTTTCCTAGGAGGCAGCAAGATTCCCAGGGCCCCTGCATTCAACATGGTATATTGGGATGTGTGGAAGAAGTTGCTCTTTTTTAGGTCTAGAGAAAAAAAGGTCTGAGCTAGACAAACAGAATTCTTGAGCAGCATAATTTGGGAGTACCGCCAAGTATTTTTCCAAGACCTCTAGAGGGACACTGCAGTAATAAAGGAATAGGGAAAGAAACATGAAGGTTGGGGAGAAGGAAGAATCAGCTGCTAGTGACATGGAGTAGTGGACCAGATGGGAAGATGGGATAATGTGCAACTCAGCAGATGTCAGCATGAAGCCATCACAGTGATCCAGGACTGAGCTCCTGTACTGTGCACCTGCCCGTGAGTCTGGATAGTCACCATCACTGCTTGATTTTCACCTCCTCCCCATATTATTGTTGAAGGGGAGTAATTAGTGCTTCTTTGATATAAAACATTTAACACAAATAAACTTTGGCTGATTATTTTTCAATTCATTATTTAAGAATATGCATATATCTGAAATAATGAAACAGGAAATTTGAGCTTGATTTGTAGAAAAGTTTTATTAAATTTAGAGTAATAATTACATATATAGTATTCTAAAGTTATTTTGAAACATTCCCTTCTGTACTAAATGATGTACCACTCTTCCTAGAGTAATATGTCAAAAGTTTATTTAAAATAATAATAGGATATAATTCTGTAAGTGTTTTTTGTTCATAGTAAAAAATGTTCAAGAGGAATATAAGCAAATTTTTTTAAATAAATTATTTTCAACTGTTGCTGGTGGTGATGTTTGAATATTTTGATAAGCAGTTGGTTCACCAAATTATTATAAATACATTTTGCTAATAAATCTGTATAAGTTACAATAATTCCAAAATAATATTATATGATGATTTTACTGAGTTTAAAGTTTAGCCCTTTTCCTTAATTGTGATGTGATTTTTCCCAGGTTATACAAACCTAAAAATAATAATTAACACAATAATAGTACAAAGTATAGTGTATCTCCATTATCTAGCCTAGTACCTGGCACATAGATACTCTAAAAATAATCTTTAAAAAATGAATGACTTTACTCCTTTTCTAAATATTATACTATTATTAGTGCAATTTAAGACTGTGTTATTTTAAAAACTAATGTTGAACTTGAAGTCAACCAACTACCCACAACATTTTATTTTTGACACTATTTCTGTGAAATCAGATCTCTCTTATATATTCATGCTTTGTTTTGTTTTTACCCTTAAGAACAAGAACTTTTGATTGATCCTGTATCATGTTGTAAACTGTTAAAGTAAGCTGCCTACTAATTTTTCTTTATCTAGTTTTTAAACATTGGTCTCAAAATACAAAGAATTTGACCAGATTTCCATAGTGTAGAAGTTTAATGTTAGAGAAGTAGAAGGCACAGTGAAAAGAATATTATCCTATGGGTATAAGCATCTACATATAGAAATTTTTCACATTTCATGGAGTGACTATTAGAGCCACTATGTCCTATCAAATATTAGAAGTTAAAAATGCTGGGCTGGGTTTGTGGCTCAGCAGTAGACCACTTGCCTAGCACGTTTAAGGCCCTGGGTTTGATCCTCAGCACCACATAAAAATAAACTAAATAAAACTATTATGTCCAACTAAAAAATAAATATTTAAAAAAGTTAAAAATGTTTCACTGATATTCATGATTATTATTAAATTTATTTGAGTCATGTTGAAAGTAATGATAATTAGCCCAGAACTGTAGTAGAGATAATAATGTGCCCAGAACTGTAGTAGAGATAATAATGTGCCACCTTCCCCAAGATGTCTATGTTCTAATTCTCAGAACTTGTGAATATGTTACTAAATGTGAAAGGAACTTTGCATCTATGATTAAATTAAATATATTGAGATGGGAGGAAATGATGTTGGATTGTGCAGGTGGGCCCAGAGTAATCAGAGGGGACCTTATGAAAGAAAGAAAGAGGCAGAACATCCTAGTCAAAGTTGGAGATATGAAGATGAAAGCAGAGGGATAGGCAGATATCAGGCTGTTGGTGAGAACAGAGGTGAACGTCATAGATCAAAGAATATGAGGCAGCTCTAGAAGCCAGAAAAAGTAAGGAACAAGATTCTTTTCCTAGAGCTCCAGAAGAAATGCATTTCTGATTTCCAGAAATAGTACCTTAGTCTTACTATAAGCAGCAACATTTGTGGTCACTGTCACAAACTAATACGGATGCTAAGTTTAGGACAAAAGATGATTGTGGGAAAGACAAACTCTATTAGGTCAACAGGGGCTAGCCCCATCCTGTTTCTGAAATATTCCCAAAAGTAAGTCTTCAAATCATAGGATTGTGAGAGGGCTCACTCAGCCATAAGCAATGAGTATGTTGTGCCCAGACAAGAGGTTCTTAATTTGGAAAACAGATCCCTGAAGGAATCCTGTTTCCAGCAAATTGCATGCATTTGCACAGAAAAGTATTCATTGCTTTTCCAATTTTCCCAAAATAAGTCCAGGGTTTTTTTAAAGGTTAATAACCACAAAATTAGCAATGGTTTACTCAACTTCATTAAGTCATCTATAAAATTGATAAAATGGTTATTTCAATAATAGATTAAATAAATAGGGGTGAGTTGACATATTCAGATGTAAAACACTGGAGCCTGTCAAGTTCCAGACAGATGAGTTCTCCCAACCCGCTGGCCTGATCAGTGTGTCTAAATTGTACACACTTCAAACTTGGGGGACACTCTCCTGTATGCTACATATCTGGTCCCAATGGGTATTGTATTGGTAACCATTGACCCGTAAGGAACCATTTCACTTGACATTTTCTGGCTTAATTTTCACAAGATTCCCCAGATGGTCAGAGTCTTCTGAGGCCATGACTAATTAGGGATGACCTGAGATTTCAATGCAGGCCTGATTTTTCACTGAATCTAGGAATGAATCTGTGTGGTAGGGGAAGGATGAATCAGAGTTTCTCAAGTACCACACAAGGGAGAGGGAAATATGAGCAGCTGCCTATTGCTAGGCAGTGATTCTCAGGTATGGCCTCGGACTAAGTGACATTAGCATCACTTGGGAACTTGTTAGAAATGGGTTCTCAGGTTCTACTCCAGAACTACTGGATCAGAAACTCTGGGCTCAGGGCAGCAATCTATGGTCTAAGAAGCCTGGCAGGTGTTTCTAATGCCAGGACTCCCCGTCTGCCTATAATGCATTTTGTGTTTATTTTATTTCAGGAAACAATACTCAAATTAAAAATCAGTTCTCCAGGAATGAGAAGGAGATAGAGAGGGAAAAGAAGGAAGGCAAAGCCACATCACAGGGAAAAAATAAGTTGATTTGATTTTTCTTCCCTCCCCCTTAAAAATTGTTAATAAAATAATTTCCTGCTCTTTTGTGGCTGAAAACAAATATATTTTTCTAGGGAACAGAATACTCTTTGTTTTAAATATGTTTTTAGTTGTCAATGGATCTTTATTTTATTTATTTATATTTAGTGCTGAAAAACTGAACCCAAGACCTCACACATGCCAAGTAGGTACTCTACCACTGAGCCACAACTCCAGTCCCACCCTCCTTAAAAAGTACTTATACAATCATTTCCTGTTCATTTGTGGCTGAAAATAAATATGTTTTTCTAGAGAACAGATTTCTCTTAATCTTGAAATCATTAGGTAGGTATGAGAAAGCTTCCAGGAGTTTATGAACCCCTGTGATTAGATTTTTATCATCAGGTGAATAGTTCATCCTTAGCTAATTTACTATGGTCTTAACGGCTAGTTTATAATATCAAGTATGAGCATCAAAGTCAAATTAGATGAAAGCAGAATGCATTATCTGGGGCTAATTCAAGCAAATGCCAGTGATATAGTACTTTGATTTAAATACTTCTTAGCTATTCCAACTCAACATTTTCACTCAATTCCAGCATGACCTTCTTAAAGTTCATCCAGGTATGCCCAACCTCAGATTACAATATGGTAGGTGCTAAATGGGGTGGGAATGTGGTGACATGTGTAAATCAGATAAACATGGATATGCAATCTCTGTCTGAATTCCAAAAGAGCAATATAGGTAAGAAATTACCAGGTGCAATGAATTGCCTCAAAACTCCTCTTTCATCTGTTATTTTGCCTCATGTCTTTAGGAACATCTTCTTCTTTGACTCTTGTTCTCTAAAATGTTAATCTATCCTGACCGCTGGCATTTACCTTGATAGAAAGACTTCAGCATGTCCTTAAAGACTAAGGGCAACCATACTGATGAGCAGATAGGCTTTGAGGAGTATCAGCAATGCCCTTCCATCCCATCATCATAATTCAAGCTTGGTCTTTCAAGCATGATTCTTTTCTATAGATCTCATTGGATTTGTTCACCAAATAATTTATCATAACTTAAAGTATCCATTATGTGGATGACTAGGAAAAATTGTTTTCTCAATTAAGATATTTATATTAATATCAACTTTGAGTTTTTTAGGATGCAGTTTAATTAATGTATTTTTCATATATAGTTTGGGGTCTGATAATGCCTCCTCTACTTGGCTAACCTTTTACAAAATATTCACATGTGTAACCCTATGTGAATTTTTGCTTACTTTCTGTTGTTTAAAAATATCCTGTAATTCTATGGCCAACCACTTGTATTACTTTCTGTCAAAATTCCTCTTTCTCACTTGGTATTAAGCAGTTAATCAACCTTTTTTTCTCCTATATTTATCCTACTAATTCCCTTTAATCTTTCTTAGTGTATAACTTCAGTATCTTCTGGAAGCGCACACACGTGCCCCGGGCCCCCCACCCCCTGCCAAAACCTTGACCTGGAATTCCTTTATAGTTACCACCCCATTTCACTGTAGCCAAAGTTCTTGAAAGTCTACTATGCCCTTGTTTGCATTTCCTTACTTCCTTTGCATTTTAACTCTGAAATCTTATTTTTGGTGCCACAATAATGTTAAAATTTCTCTCTAAAAGTCCATAAAGATCAAAATGTTATTAAATCCAATGATTTTCAGTATTCTCCATTTAGATTCAAAGTTGTTATTTAACATCTTTAAACATTTATTTTCCACAAAACTCTCTAATCTTGATTTCTGGCATATTTATTACTTTCTTCTGGTGCTCCTCCCTTCATCTCTGAGTCCTTTACTCCTCCTTTTCACCTCATTTACCTTTTTCCATTATTAACTTAATACTTTCCAATATTTGCTTTTCCAATATTTATTTAATCCTAATTGCTGTACATATTAAAGCCATTTGAAGGGGTATCTGTGCCCGAGCCAGGCCTCAGATTTTGGATCCCATGATGAGGGATCCAACACCAGGAGGAAGAAATATTTCCTCCTTTTAATACTCACCCTAATTGATAAAAACAACTAAAACCAAAAAGCATTAAATTTTTAAACTACACATATTCATTGTTTTAATTAATAGATTTTTTATTATTTCAATGCATTTTTATGTGCATTAAAGGATTAGAAGAAAAAAGAGATTTATTGGCAGGAAGCAATACAAAATAGTTTTTCAATATCTGTTGTATTTATAATAACCAAATTTACCAAATACCAAATCATATGATGACCCGGTTTACCAAGCTCCAAATTGGGAGATGCAGTAGCAATTTATGCTAATATGTAGATAATATGCTAACTCTATGAATTTGAGAACAACGCCCAAGCAAATCAGATTAATAAAGAATAAAACTACCTAATAAAAATAAAGGTAAACAATTTCCCAATGTTTCCTCGAAGATTTTTCTAATTATGTTTACAATTTCACATTGATTTACACATTTTTTTTCCCCAGAATCAGCCTTTAAGAAACATACATTTTGGTACATGGTTTGTTTTTTCTATACATGCTTAGAGTCATTTTCCTACCATTGCAAGGGCTCTTGAAGAGCAGACTAGATTTCAGATCTGATAAATCACAGTGGTATAGTCATACACAATTGTGTGCACGCGCGCGCGCACACACACGCACACACACACACGCGCGCGCATGCAGAGGAAAATTTGGTCATTCCATTATTTCTCCCTTTATGCAACCCTCCTCCCTCCCCCTCAATCTCCTTTCTCCACTGCACTGATCTCTCTTTTATTTTCATGGGAAATTTTTTTTTTCTTGTCCTTATTTTTGTCTAGCTTCCACTTATTTTTTTTTCTTTTTTTTTATTTTAAGAGAGAGTGAGAGAGGAGAGAGAGAGAGAGAGAGAGAGAGAGAGAGAGAGAGAGAGAGAGAGAGAGAGAATTTTTTAATATTTATTTTTTTTAGTTCTCGGCGGACACAACATCTTCGTTGGTATGTGGTGCTGAGGATCGAACCCGGGCCGCACGCATGCCAGGCGAGCGCGCTACCGCTTGAGCCACCTCCCCAGCCCCTAGCTTCCACTTATAAGAGAGAACATTCAACCCTTGATTTTCTGGGTCTAACTCCTTTTGCTTAGCACAATGTTATCCAGTTCCATCTATTAACCTGCAAATGCCATAATTTTATTCTCCTTTTTGGCTGAATAAAATTCTATGTATATTTATCCCACATTTTTTAATCCATTTTTCTGTTGATGGATACCTAGACTAGTTCCACAGTTTGGCTATTGTGAGTTGTGCTGCTATAAACATTAATGTGGCTGCATTCCTATAGTATGATGGATTTAGATCTTTTGGAAATATACCAAGGAGTGGTATAGCTAGGTCTTATGTTGGTCCCATTCCTTGTTTTTTGATGAATCCCCTTACTACTTTCCACTTGTACTAATTTGCAGTCCCACCACACATTGTTGATGTTCTCTTTTCCCACATCCTCATCAATATTTATTATTATTTGTATTCTTGAAAAATGTCATTTTGACTGGAGTGAGATTAAACCTCAGTGTAGGTTTTATTAGCATTTCCCTGATGTTGAAATTTTTTTTCATGCACCTATTGACCATTATGTTTCTTTTGAGATATATCTGTTTGGTTCTTTTGCCCATTTATTAACTGGGATATTGTGGAGGAGGGCTGTTTTTTGAGTTTTTAATATATTCTGCATATTATTCCCCTCTCTGAGGAGCAGGTGGCAATGATCTTCTCCCATTCTGTGGGCTCTGTCTTTTGACTTTTAATTGTTTCATTTGCTATGCAGAAGCTTTTTAATTTGACATTGTTCTACTTATTAATTTTTAGTTTTATTTCTGAAGCTTCAAGGGTCTTGTTAAGGAAGTCATTTCCTGTTCCAGTATGTTGGACTGTTGGGTCTATATTTTCTTCTGGAAGTTGCAGAGATTATGCTTTAATTCCTAAGTCTTTGATCTGCTTTGAGTTGACTTTTGTGCAGGGTAAGAGTTAGAGGTCAAGTTTCATTCTTCTGTATATATGAATATACAGTTTTCCCAGGACCATTTGTTTAAAAAGGATATCTTTTTCCCCAACATATATTTTTGGCACCTTTGTTAAGTATCAGGTCACTGACTGCATCTGCGTGGGTTTGTCTCTATGTCTTCTATTTTATTCTATTGGTCTTCATGTCTGTTTGGTACAAGTACCATGCTGTTTAGTTAGTACAGCTCTGTAGTATAATTTGAGATATGGTAGTGTGATGCCTTCAGCATCACTCATTCTGTTCAGGATTATTTGGGCTATTCAGGATTGCTTGACCTGCTTCTTTCTAGTTCTGTGAAGAATTTCTTGGTAGTTTGGTGGAAATTACACTACATTTGTGTAACACTTTTGGTAGTAGGATCATTGGATAGTCCTAATTCAGCCTATACAAGAACATAGGAGGCTTTTCCATCTTCTAAGGTCTTTTTCAATTTCTTTCTTCAGTTCTATGGTTTTCATTGTAGAGGTCCTTCACCTCCTTGGTTAAATTTATTACTAAATATTTTCCTAAATATTTTGGGGGGATGGGTTATGGTGAGTGGATATATTTTTCCTAGATTTTTAAACACATTCATTATTAGAGTATAGGAAAGCTATTGATTTATGTGTATGTTAATCTTGTATCCTGCTACTTTGCTAAATTTGTTTTTCAGATGAGCAAGCCTCTTAACTACTCTGCCTCAGTTTCTTCCATACTTTGGATGAACAACAATGTTTCCTATATATTAAGTAACAATGAGGATAAGACAAAATTTACAGAAAAACAACTATTTGAAAAAGAATTAAGAGCTAGGAAATATAAAGTATTATTATCAAATGGTTGCTCATTGTTAAGGTGAGAATAAAAACTCAATAGAAGTGAGACCATTATGGTGCAGGAAGGGCAGTGCTGGTGAGGAGGCTTCTGCCTGATTTTTAAACATTAACATATCTCTGGTGTTCAGCCTGCTACATTTCTGCTCACAATAAATGTCATCATTATCTGTCTACCTGATCACTAAAATCAGAAATTGCTCCTGTGCTTCTTACATGATTAGGCCTTAAAATAGCTCTCTTAATTATCTCTTACATGGATTGCCCTTCTGAAACATCCTTCTCTTCCTTGCTAACGCCCACTTATTATCCTATAGTCATCAAGGACCTTTTTTGTTTACCAGGAGGTCCTCCCTACTCTTGAGTAGCTTCCAAACAGATCTGCATTAAGCAAACTTTGAAGTGTTGAAGTAACTGAGTCCCTCTTTTATCTCTGACTGAACCTTTCTCATTCAAGAAAAGCAACTAACCCCCTTTGAGTCATTTAAGATTTTAGTCTCATTTGAGTTCTGGTGGCTGTCTCTTAGCATACATTACCATATGGCTCTGTTTTCCTGATCAAGAACAACCAAGCATAACAACTGTGAAACTGAGATGGGAGGAATATTCACAATAGCCTCCAAATTCAACATTATTTGCATACTAGGAAAAGTGCCAGCTGTTCTAGAAGAGATTCAAGGAGCCATAGTAGATCTTATGAAAATAGAGAAAAAAAATGGCATTTGTCTTCTCTACTTATTGACCTTTATTGCTGCACTTTCAGCTTTATAGTGCTCTTGTCTCTCCCATGTTTCTGAGGTTCTAAATGTTTGTGGTGCATCTGTCCCATGTCCTTAATATACTTGTTGCTACTAGTTTGTTTGTTTGTTTTTTAGGATCTTTTTTAAAGGAAGATCTTAATCATCCTTACACAAAACATATGCTCATTTTAATATTGATGGAATTGTATTCTGGGAAAATACATAGAATGAATTTATTAAATACTTGTAAATATATAAATATAATATTAATAATTGAATTAGAGATTTCATGACTTTAGTGATATTTTATACTGTTATTAAAATTCTTATTTTAAAAAATGCTTTAGAATTGGAGAAACCTTCTTAATTAGGATAGAATGAGGTAAAATTATTGCCTTTATGCATGTTAAAAGAGAGAGAGAAAGAAGGATAGAGACAGAGAAAGAGAAGGAAAGTTTCTCTTTATTGGCAGCAGCAAAGTCTAATTAAGACCACATTACCACTGGGAAACCCTGCATAAAATAAGTTGTAAAAATTTATTTGAAATGATCAAGATCTTAACAAGGTAGTATAGAAATAATGGATGAGGAGGCAGGAATGCTGATAATAAATTCAGACATTTTCAGCTCCTTGGCACAGGGCCTTTGATAACTCAGAAGTGATGGCAGGGAGTGTTGCAGAAATTTTTGAGATTTGATACAGAAGATAGACTCCACAGCCCACCAATGGTAGGGACCCTTCTAAATCTACAATACTTCCACTTAGAGATCAAAATATTTCAATATAGGAATAATGGTGAACTGGAAATGAACCAGCTCTTGTACAGAATATATGATAGCTTTAAGTCATCTGAGAAGTTGTAACAAAATCCCCATTCCAGCACAAAGAGCATTTACAATTAATCTAACCAGGATTTGCATTTGGGGGGGTACTTACCCCAAAATGGAATTGCTGGATTTATGGTAATTTTAATATTAATATTTAAGGAACCTCTATACTATTTTCCTAAATGCCTTTACTCACATTCCCACCGATAGTGTATGGGAGTTCCCTCTTCTCCACATCCTTGCCAACACTTGTTATCATCTGTCTTTTTGATAATAGCCATTGTAGCAGATAAGGAATGTTATCTCACAGTGGCTTTAATATGCATTTTCCTAATGATTAGTGACCATGAGCATATTTTATTTGTTGACTAAGTTATATGTCTTCTTTTAAGGTATATCAGATCTAAATTGGGTTATTTTATTGCTATTGAGTTGTTTGAGTTTCTTATATATTGCGGATATTGCCAACTTATTAGATATACAGTTTACAAATACTTCTTCCCATTCTTGGCTTATCTTTTTACTCTCAAATTGTCTCTGCTGCTGTGCAGTAGCTTTTTAGATTGATAAGATCCCATTTGTCTTATTTTTGCTTTTGTTGACTGGGCATTTGAAATCTTAATCAATAAATCATTCCCCAGATCATTGTCCCAGAGCTTTTCCTCTTTGTATTCTATCAGCTTTAAAATAATAGGTCCTACATTTAAAATGTTTAGAGTTGACTTTTGTATATGTGTGAAATAAGGATACACATTCATTTTTTGGCAAGTGCACATCCAGTTTTTTCAGATACATTTACTAAAGAGACTGTCATTTCCTGATTGTGTATGCCTGGCACTCTTGTGGAAGATCAGTTGATTTTAAGCGTGCATGGTTATTCCTGGACTTTCTAGTTCCATTTGTCTATGTGTCCCCTTTTATGCCAACACCATGTTGTTTTAATTATACTGTTTGTAAAAAAATTTGAAATCAGGAAGAGTGATGCCTCCAGCTTTGTTTATTTTGTTCAAGATTGCTTTGACTATTTAGGGTTTTTTTCTGTCTCCATGTGAATTTAGAATTGCTTTTATATTTCTGTGAAAAAAAATGACACTGGAATTTTGATAGAAATTGCATTGAAAATGTAAATGACAGGACTGGGGCTGTGGCTCAGTGGCAGAGCACTTCCCTAGCATGTGTGAGGCACTGGGTTCAATCCTCAGCACCACATAAAAATAAATAAATAAAATTAAGGCATTCTGTCTATCTACAACTACAAAAAATTTTTGAAAAAATGTAGATGGCACATTAGCAATATTAATTCTTCCAGTCCTTGAACATGTAATCTCGCTTAATGTATTTGTGTCTGTCTCAATTTATTTTTCAACGTTTTATAATTTTCAGTGCACAGAGCTTTTGCCTCCTTTAAAAATTTTAAGAAGTTGCACGCTGTCGTAAATAAGATTTTTATGCTGTCATTAATAAGATTGGTTTTTAAATTTTTTAGATAGTTCATTATTAGTGCACAGAAATGTTCATGATTTTTATGTTGATTGTATAACCTGAAATTTTGCTGAATTCGTTAGCAGTTTGAACAGTTTCTTTGGTGGATGCATTAGGGTTTTTTTTAATATACAAGTTCATGGCATCAGCTAACAGACCATTTCACTTTTTCCTCTCCTCTAAGGATACCTTTTATTTCTTTTTCTTGCCTAATACCTCTGGGTGGGACTTCCAGTACTACACTGAATGGAAGTGTCAAGAGGGGGCGCCCTTATCTTGTTCCTGACCTCAGAGGAAAAGCTTTCAACTTCTCACCATTATGTTAGCTGTGGGCTTGCCGTATATGTCCCTGATCATGTTGATATTCTTTTTCTGCCATTTTTTTTAGAGTGTTTGCCACAAACAGCTGTCAAATTTCTTCACATGTTTTACTACTTCTATTGAAATGACCATGTGATTTTTGCCTTTTATTTGGTGGCATGATGTATTACATGTACTGATTTATGTATGCTGAACCACGCTTGCACTCCTGGGGTAAATCCCACTTAATTATGTAAATGATATTTCTAATATGCTGTTGACCATTTCTCTTCTTCTAATTTAAATTTTATCTTGATTGAAGTGTGAGTTTCTTTTATCTATGGACTGCTTTCTTTCATTAGTTTTGGAAATCTCTTAGATGATTTCTCTTAAAATATTCTTCTATCTGTGCCTGCCCCAACCAACTTTTCAGGACTTCAGTTAAATGTATGTTAGACCTTCTAGAAATATACAGTTTACTTAAACTGATATAAAATTAGTAAATTCGAGTATCCTTCTAATTATTAAGTAAATTAGTTCTATAATCAAAGATTATGTAATTAAAATAATTAGAATATTGTTATAATGTTGAAAAGGGAGAAAATAGAACAAGGATGAGAATAGAAACATACTTGTGTGCATATGGAAGTTTGATTTATAAAAAAAAGAAACACTGAAGAATTGTGGGGAAATGGCATTGATTTCAAAATGTTATGCTGGAAAAATCAGATATCCATATGAAAAAATAATGAAACATGTTTAACATCTTGTAATAAACAAAAGGCAATTATAAATTAATTGCAAATATAAATGTGAGAGTCAAAACAATAAATTTTCTAGAAGATGAGAATCCCTGTGAACTAAGAATATGAACACTTTAAACAGAATAAAGCACTACCTGTGAGGGGGGGGGAAAGGAAGATAAAAATTCAAGACACAAAGTACGAGAAAGCCTTTGTCATAGGTGTATACAGAAGGGGACCGAATGAGACCATTTTGTATTAAAAATAATAAATATTCATTAGTAAAAAGCTACAGTAACAAAAATGTATAACCCTATATTATAAAAATAGCACTATTTTTTATTTTACCAATTGTGCAGGAATATTTATTTTTATATTTATATTTTATATTTATATTTTATATTTATATTTCAATCATGATACACTTCCTGAATTGCTTTAACATAAAAATGTTTTTTATATATCCTCTATTTCTGAAGTCCTCAGAGATATCAAAAGATATTAGTTATGTATAGCAAGACTTGGAGATAATAAATACTAATATTTTAATGAGAAAGAAAAATGGTACCTAAACATTTTTTTAACTTTTATTGGTGCAAAAAAATGGGACAAGTGAATAACACATAAAAAGTTATAGTTAATAAATTAGTTTTTGCCATTTTATGCTTTATTAAAGGTTCATATCATTAAAACTAATCAAGTGTAAGAAAAGCTTTTAGGTTTAAAACTTTGTGATAACCTTTGGTGAAATTAAACTTCTCTGAGTTAAATCTTTCATGTTTAAAATAATTTCCTCCCTATCTTGTTTAGAAAGTGGAAGACATAAGTCCCTAATTATAAAATAATATGAAGTATTTAAACTATGATTATAAATCATGAAAAATATTTTATCACAATATGAAAAATTTTATTAATTTAAAAATTCCAGAATAACATGAGCATAAAACCCACTTCATTCAACCTGTAACTTGATTTTTGTTTGAAGTTCATCGTGGAATATATTGTAATTAATCTTAAAAATAATTCTCAAAGTTATTAGATGTAATAAAGGATTATGTTCAGGGAAACTAAAATTCTGTCCCACATTATGCCACTCAAGTTTTTGTTTTTTAATCTTGGATAACTTCTCTAAGTAACTTTTATTGTATAAAGTTTCATACATGACAAAGATGACAAATGTATTTATATTCCACTTTATAATTTGTGTATATGATGATATTTATGTTCATATAATAAATATGTAAATTGTAAGTTATGTTCTACTTAAGTTTGATTTTACCACAGTTTATATTCATTGTTTTGCCATCCCATATATATTTGATCAGCAATCAAATTTTTACATGTATTTCCAATATAAAATAGATTGTTGGGTTGGTTTTGAATTCAGGGACACTAGACCACTGAGCCACATATCCAGCCCTATTTTGTATTGTGGTGATTTTTTTTGTTTTGGTTTTTCGAGACAGGGTCTCACTGAGTTGCTTCTCATAGATGCTGAGTCTGGCTGGCTTTGAACTTGCAATCCTTCTGTCTCAGCCTCTTGAACCACTGGGGATTACAGGCGTGCACCACCGTACCTGGTGATTGTTTGATTTTAATAATCAATAGTTTTTCATATTCAATTAGTTGCCAGGCACTGTGTACGGTGCTGCTTTCAGAATGTACAAATCTATGAACAATTGCATCTTTCTTTTTTTTTTTTAAGAGAGAGTGAGAGAGAGAGAGAGAGAGAATTTTTTTTTAATATTTATTTTTTAGTTCTCGGCAGACACAACATCTTTGTTGGTATGTGGTGCTGAGGATCGAACCCGGGCCGCACGCATGCCAGGCGAGCGCGCTACCGCTTGAGCCACATCCCCAGCCCCCTGCATCTTTCTTTTTCAAAATAATGTGCAATAGCTGCAATCTAGATGGGTGTAAACATCAACACACAAGTATCACCAAAGGATGTCACTAAATTGCCTACTGATTTTGCAAGCTTCCAGAACCATGTTCTCACGAACCCCAGATGATGCCCAAAGTGTTGGCACACTAACCACATTGGATAACAAGGGTGAGCCTCTTTTGCCTCTTTTATTCACTTATGTTTAAAATTCTCTGGGCTTTTTTCCTTTTTAAAACTATATATATATATTTCTTTTAATGTGGCGTTGAGGATCGAACCCTGTGCCTCAAGCATGCAAGGCAAGCGCTACCTCTGAGCTACAATCCCAGTCCCTGGGCTTTTTCCTTTTTAACTGTTAGTCCCCCTTTCTGTGTAGCATTCTGTACTTTTCTCTCAGCTCCTTTCATTACTTCCTGATGGTATGCCTTTTGAATAGTAATCACATATTAAACAACAACATCAATGTGTTCTCATTTAGAATTTATTTTTCAGACAAATGTGTCATCAGTTATTGAAAACAGTTGTGACATGATAGCTTCCCTTAACCAACACTTTCCCTCTTTATGAAAACAAAGTTCTTTTCTCTTTATAGATCTATCTTTTGTAAGAAGTCTCAGTTGGGACAAAGCAAACTAGATGTCAGAAGTGCAGATATTTGAGTTCAGTCCAACTGAGCTCAATGGCTGCAGATGAAACCAGTGGGAAGAAGATGAGGTGGGAATAGATGAGAAATGTTTTTGCTAAAAGAGTCCTTGGGTTTAAGTTTATTTTGCTCACGAGAGAATTTAATTTTACATATCTAGGAAATAACAGGCAAGTAATAAATGCAAATTGTGTCACACCCTAGTGCCTCTCTGTCTTGATATATGCTACATGGAGTTTCAACTTTATCATATCAGTTTGGCAAAGTACTGAGTAGGGGAAGTTCCTTCTGTCTGTCTTTTCTACCTATCAAATCAGTCCTTGTTTTTATATATACTAATATATGTGTGTGTGTCTGTGTGGGGGTGCTTGTGCACATACATTGGAAGTTATTAACATGTCTTTTTTTATTGCTATATTTCCATAGCAAGAAGTAACACATTCAAATTGAGATAGAGGCCGATGAATTTAACACAGTGGTTCTCAAAATTGACTTAATCCCATGACTAAGTAGGATTCTGGGGTTGTCTTTCATGGAGTAGGGATAGATGCAATCATTGTGGAACCAATTGAATCAATATCAGGTAACCAGAATGGTGATCTTTAGTAGTCACTGTGCTATTTACAAAATATTTTAAGTCTATGTCTTCCTAGGCACATCATTGAAGGTATTTCAGTTCTCCTTAAAATTATAGTTGGCCATGATATTTGTCTTGAACAACCAAATATGATCAGAAATTATATATATATATATATATCAATTAGGGGAAAAGTTCCTAAGATCATGAATTTCTAATGATCCTTCTACCTCCTGAGTAACTACACTGGGCCAGGCCCTTTTCTGACCCAGGCTGAACATACAACATATACAACTAAATTATTTGTTGTTGCAGTATAACTTAGCACCTCTTCTGGCTAATGCAGATTTTATTTTGCTCAATCTCTGTATCCGAGTGGGTTCTGATTCTTCACATAGGTCTTCATCTCTCCCCTACCTCCTTCAAGACTTAGTGCTCCTTTCAGTCTATATCTCATAGTTTGTGATGGATAAATAGGCTTTGGCAGAGCCCCTTAATGGTTAACATATAAATAGCCACCAGTATCTATTCTAAAAGTCTACCCTGGTAGATGTCATACTGCTCAAATAGAATTCATACTGACAATATGAATTATCTCTGTGCCATCTGGAAATGACTCACATTAGCTAATGACTGGCCTTCCCAGTACTGGCCATATGTTTTTGTTGTAAATACTATTAACTGATGGACTGCAGCCATTGCCTAAATTAGCAGATATTTAAGACTAGATGAGCAGTATGAAAATCTCAAAAATTGGCTTGCTTAGATTCTGTTGTCTTTAGCTTCTGGGAAGGTGAATTGTAAGAGCTTTAGGACCTTGTCATTCTTTGATCCATACAGAATATATATTTGCCTTCAGAAATCCCTTTAGTGAATCATATGTATTAATCACAATAAAATCAAGTTGAAAAAAGATTATAATTTGCCACCAGGGTTACCAAATATTAGTTTGATTTTTAAACTTTGTTAAGCAAAACAAAATAGGCAATAACACATGACATTCTTATATATTTAAATGAATTTAGTTTTGAGAACATATATAACTGTAAAATACATATGTGTGTGTTTAATCCCTGCAAATCATTAAATTATAGATAAACACAAAAACAGAGGCAAAATAAGCAGTTAATGTAAGATAAAACTTTAATGCCCAATAAATATATGAAAAATGATTACAAATTAATTGCAAGTATAATCAGTGATAGTAAAATTGAAACCACAGAGAGGTATCATTAAGCACCATAAGGTTGACCAAAAAAGGGGAAAAAGTTTAAAATAACTGGCAAAAAGATACATAAGATCGGATCTCATGTATTCCTAATGGGATATAAACCCAATAAGAGAATAATTTGGCAATATATAATATAACTCATAATATCACATTCTGTGACCCAGAAATTTCACTTCTGATAATAAACTCTAGTGAATCTATCACATACATTCACTAAGAGATGTATAAAGGAATGTTTATTATTTTCTTTGGAGTAGCAAAAAATTAGAAACACCTTAATATCCATCTTTGCTGAGTGAAACAATGAATGAATTATATCATATTCATCCAATGAAAGATTATGGAACCATTAAAATAAATAAATTAGAACTATAAAATCAATGTGGACAGATACTGGACATATAATGTTTCTTGGAAAAAATAAATAAAAGATAGATATCATTCATCAAATTTTAAAAGTTGTATATAATCATATATTTTACTTGCCTATCCAGAGTATTCATCCTGATAGCTGATCAGGAAAGATATACACAAACTGAATAAATCAGATTCTTTGTGCTAAAGGGAGGAGTATCAGGTGAGATAGTAAAAGGAATTTCAACTATTTCCAATATTTTTTTACTTAAGAAGTTTCTTTTGATAAGAAACAGGATAACAATAAAAAAGAAGGAGAAAAATAGTAAAATAGTCACTAAAATTTCAAGATTTTAAAAAGTAAAATATATATATAGATAACAGTGGTGAAATTTTTGTTTTAACCTACTTAATATATATATACTCTACAAAATTGTCTTTTTCATTTTGGGGGTATTTTTTTGGTTTTTTGTTTTTATTTGTTTGGTGTTTTTTTCTTAGCTTTGGGAATTGAATGAACACAGGGGTGCTTTACCATGCTACATCCCTAGCGCTTTTTATTTTTATTAATTTTGAGGTGTGGGCTCACTAAGTTGCTTAGGGCTTTAACTTCCAATCCTCCTGCCTCAGCCTCCTGAATTGCTGAGATTATAGGCATGTGCTACAGTGCCCAGCTATCCTGCTTTTCAAGTTTGAAATAATTTATAAATATTTCCCATAGTATTATTATGCAATAACTTAAATAGCTGTAGTATAGTTTGTTTAATGTGTATGCCATGATTAACTTACTGATACAGATTATTTGAGCTTAATAAGAATAATGGTAATAAATAAATTTGCATATAAAGTTCAAAATACCAATAATAGTAATGATTCATTAAATGATCACTGTGTAACAAATAATTTAGTAAATGCTCTAAATACAATAACTGAGTTAATCTTCATCAAATGCTTTAGAGATGATTATCTGAACTGTAATATGCAACATTTTGTAATTTTCCAAGAGCCCCAGCCTCTGGTCTCTGACTGGCAAGGACTTGAAGAAGGTCCAGAGACAGCATTCAAACTGGAGTCCACCTGTCTGGCCCTCAAGCTTGTGTGCTCTCAGTATTGAGTCTACATTATCTCCATACTGTGCTTTCAATGACACTCAGCTTATTTCTTTTGGGAGGTCTAGCTGGCAGAGATTGTTAATTAATCAACAAAGGATTCATCCTTCTTCATTCAGGACCTATAGCTAGACTTCCTTCTCAGGCTCTCTTACAGTTCACCAATGGGATGTGAGGGAAGGATGGGTGTTACATCTGATTAAAGCTTTGAGTGAGTTTATCTTCCTCTTGGCTCTCTTTCCTCTTCTGTTTGCCAAATGTGGATGAGGTGGAAGACAGTTTCAGAAGGAAGAATCCTAGTCTCTGAATCAGTATGTTGAGAAAATTCTCTCAAACAAGGCTGTGACATGAGAAATAAACTAGTATAGTATCTAAACAATTTAGAGGTTTGGGTCATTTGCAGCATCTTATACAATAGAATTTATAATAGATTATTCTATTTTAAAAGTTCTTGATATATTATGTCAAGTTGCTATTTACAAAGAGTATGTGCTCACAGGAAATGTATGAGGCACTGTTTCATTCCATTTACCAACATATAATATTTTTATTATTTGATAATGTATTGAATTGATATAAATTGCATCTTTGCAATATTTGGGGGTTTTGTTTTGTTTTGCTTGTTTTATTTTTAGATTTTAGAAATAGGATCTTCCTGTGTGGCTTGGGATGGCATTAAATGCCTGGACTCAAAGTGATTCTCCTGCCTCAGCTTCCCAAATAGCTGGAGTAGCCTGTGGTATATGCCACCATGCCCAAATTTCCAGTGTTTTTAAAAATATCAATGCTTTGTGGTGTCCCATCCACTGTGGAATACTTAAGGTTATGTACTGAGAACATGTGAAGTATTGTGCCAGTTTAACAGAGAGTGAGATTCATATAAAAGGAAGATGTGCCCTTTGAGCCATATAACCTAACCCTAAGATTGTGGTAATATGACGATTTATGAAAATTGTTCTACTGATACTCGGAGAAAAACACAGAATGACTTTTAGGGATGAAAATAAAGAATGAATTGGTATAAATAATGTAGATCTGGGAAAGAGCATAAATACAGAGCTGTCAAGAAGTACCCCTAAAACCTGCAATCAGAGGTGACCTGCCTGAAGTGCTGGGGAGTGATACTGGCCAAATTATATTGTCATATTATGTGCATGTACGAATATGTAATAACAAATCCTAACATTATGTGTGAGTATAATGCACCAATAAAAATGTAGAAAACAACAAAAAAAAAAAGGTGACCTGCCTGATGAAAACAGTCTGTTCTAAGTAAAACGCAGAGATATGTAGATCAAACATTTCAAGGGGCAGATCCTTCAGGGATCCTTAGCTCAAAGGTCATGGATTGTCTGCCAAGAGTTTGACAAGATTGATGCCACAGGATGCTCAGTTTAGAAAACTCTTTCCTGGTACCTAGGGGATGTCAAAAAAATTTTTAAGTACAATGGAATTTGGGGGGCATAGAAGTGCAGAAAGCTGTTCTAGAAGGTTCTGTATTTATAAGTAAAAGGTGATAAGCACCATCTAAAAAGACTTGTTTATTGCTTGTTGCCAACTTTAATGTGTTCTTTTGATGAATTGGTTAAAATTTCACCTCAATCAGCAAATACCTCCACCGCACAGAGTTTATACAGCATGCTTTTCTCATATTACTCTAAAAGCTCTGTCCTTACAGTGATTGTGTTTGTGTAAGATGATAAAGTACATGATGGAACAAGGAGCCCTGCCAAAAATGGGAAAGTAGGAAGAGTCCATCACCTAAGGGGACTGATTTTTTTTTAATTTGTTCTTTTTAGTTATACATGACAGAATGTATTTTGACATATCACATGTACATGGAATATAACTTCCTGTTTTTGTGGTTGTAGGGGACTACTATTAATGAAGAAATTCTTTACATTTGACTGCTATCTTGGCACACTGTGCTTGTGAGTTATTCTATATGAATTATTTTTCATTTACTAGTTAATAATTCTTTGATGATGAATAAGTTGTATAACCTCTGTCTCTGTTTCCTCATTAGTAAATAGCAATAATCATCATACTCATCTCAATGGCTTTTTGATTATGTGAAATGTAGGTATAAAATGCTGCAGTTAGCTGAAGCACAGCTCCAAAGATATCTGGCCATAATCCCTATAACCTATAAATGTTACTTTATATGGTATAAAAGGGCCTTTGAAGATGTGATTTAATTTAAAGATCTTGAGATGGGAAAATTATCCAGATGAGTGCTAAATGCAATCATATGTATCTATCTGAAAAAGAGGCAGAGGGAGATTTCACCATAGACAGATAAAAGGTGATGTGAAGATGGACACAGGGATGGGAATGATGTGATCATAAGACAAGGAATGTGGGCAGCTTCCAGGAGCTACAAGAGACAAGAGGCAGATTCTCCTCTCGAAACTCCAGAAGGAGCATAGTTGCTGACATCTTAATTTTGGCCCAATGATACTGATTTTGTACTTGTAGTTCTTAGAATTGTGAGAAAATAAATTTATTTCCTTTTAAGTCATCCAGTTTGTATTATTTTGCTATAGCAACTAGAGGAAACTAATACTAATATTTAGACCCAAACCAGCAAAGTTTTAAGTATTAACTATTAGCATTCCATGAAAATGACCAGAAGTTCACAGTCTGAATTACTGAGAACTAGGACAACTCATGGACCATTAACTACATGTTCAAGGAACTTTTATGGTTGAATATAGGGGGAAGTTCCAGATAGAAAATTGTTTTGAGGGATGTGAAGAGAGCATGCCATAAGATGATTCACCACCTTCCACCAGTAGAACTATTAATCAGATGAAGCAACGTAAAAGCCACTGTAGTGTTAGAGGGAGGCAGCAGCCAACCCCCAAAGCACTCTCCTTAATTAAGATATCGTATATCTTTATTAAGATATATATATATATATATATGTACATATATATTATATATATAGGAATATATATATGATCTATTTCTCTGTGTTCATTCCTGGGCAATGAAATCTCTGGAAGGTATTATGTAAGATATTTTTCAAGCCTAGAAAACAGTGGCCCTATACAGTATCTGAAGCTAATAGTTGCTTCCCCAGTACAAAATATATAAGCAAGAGAAGGTTGCATACTATAATGATTAAGAGCCTTTGGAATAAAACTAATGCACTCTTGAGTAACTGCCGTTACAAGTTATATGAATCAAGTAGGCCATTTCACCTCTCTGAGCCTCTGTTATCTCTGTAAACTCTATGTGTTCACACGTGTGTGTGTGTATGTGTGTGTGTGTTGTGTGCGCGCACATGTGTGGGAAAGACAGCATCACTGATTGCCTCACAGGATTACTGTATGAATCAAATAATGTATACACACTGCTAATTCTTAGCTTGGATAACAGTAAATAGGCAAAAAAAGAGTATTCCCAAAAAGTGAGCACTAATTTATTTAGAAAAGTAAAATATTGAGTAGATAATTGAAGGTCAAGATAATGTAAATTTGTTCAAAATAGGCCCTATTAGATTTTGTTTGTTTTAGCTCCAAAGATTATTTATGCCCTAAATCTGAAAAATTTAGTAGCACAATGTTTAGGGGTAGGATATTAGGTTTGGAGTGGTTGTTCCTGAAAAGAAAAGAAGTAGGATATCAAAATATTCCAATAATTGTTTGGGGGAATGGGGAACCAGACATTGAACCCAGGGGCACTTAACCATTGAGCTATATCCCCAGCCCTATTTTTATATTTTATTTTGAGACAGGGCCTCACTAAGTTGCTAAGACAATATTTGAAATTTTGATCCTCCTGCCTCAGCTGCCCTAGGTGCTTGGACTAAAACAATGCACCACTGTGCCTGGCTCTATTAAATTTTTAAACAAATTTTTAAAAATCTTGCCTATGAACATAGATGCTGGCATCAAAACCATATTAATGATAAAACCCGCATTTTTGCCAAATTTAAGTTGCAGAAAGGAAATTCTCAGAAATCACTTAAACTCATCTCAGCTAGGTTTTAAAACTTAATAGAGGGGACAGAATTGACAAGATAAAGTGGCCACAGAATCCATACATAAAAATCAGTCATGTATTACTTTAGTAGAGAACATGCTAGGCCTCCTATACTTTTAAGTATCAGGGTACACTTGTGACCCACCTCTGGCCCATGACACACTAGAAGAAGGTAGATGTTTCTGCAGTGGCCACCATGGGACTGAAGAGGAAGAATAAATAGAATGAGATGCTAAACTTACACAATGATATTGTTGAGCTGCTAATCCCATGGAAGTCATCTTGCTCCTCTGAACTTTTGGTGATATGAATTTAGATGCTGTAGCAGGTAAATCTTGGGAATATTTCATATAATTTAGGGACAGTGAAGAGAAAGACGAAAAGAGGACTCAGGACTAAGTCCTATGACTACTGACATTTAAAAGGCAGATAATGGAAGAATAATAAGGTTAAAAAAAGAAAGTAAAAAACTGGTGAAAGAAGTGAGTGAGCAGAAAAGTCAGGGGATTATAATGCAAAGGTAGCTATGACAGAACAGTATTTCTTACACAAAGAGAGTGACAGAGGTGCACTGAGTATGTTTGAATATTCTAATAAGTTGAGTGGATAGATACAGCCCTTAATCGTAGACATCAATCATGAGACTGGGCAATAAGAGATCATTAGTGACGAGAGAAATTTTAGTGAACTAAGGAATGCAAAATCATACTGAATTGATGAAGGAGTTAAATCACCTTTTTCAAGATTTTTTTTTAAATGGGGAGCAGAGAAATGGGTCGATGTTTGTAGAAGAGAGAAAATAGAGTTATTTTATTATCTTATCATGAGAAAAAAATGCATGCCTGATGAGAAAAATCTAGTAGAAAGGGAGAAATTTCTTATGTAGGAGAGGCATAGGGATAATTGCAGAAGAGAAGCCCTTGAGCGACCTAAGCATCCAGAGTCTAAGTAGAGTCTTCAGTGGGAGCAGGGGTGATTCATCTAACTCTTGAGGAGGGAAGGCATGGACGCTAAAAATGCTGTGTTGACCTGACTTTCAGACAAAGAATGACAAATCACAAAAATGAGTTTACTGAGGGTGACATACTCACCTGCAGCAGTGCAGCAATGAGAGTTACATTGTGATTAGAAATTGCAAACCAGTAAGAGCTGACCCAAGAGAAATTAAAGCCAGGCAAAATGTGGTAAGAGAAAATGTTGCTAACCTGTCTCAGGCTGTATAATTTCAAGACCTTAAGATAAATTTTGGAGACAATGGGAGTTCCCAGTTTGGGAAAGAGTTTATAATTTTGTCTCTTTTTTTTCCACTCTAGGAGTCCATTTATTGAAAAATGAACCAGACGGTCCCGGACAGAAACTTCCTGATGAGATCCATGGAAATTCTGAAATTCAAAATATAATAAATTATAAACGTCTTTCTATCTCTTAATGATGGTCCTGGTGAAGTGAATGTACTAAAATAGAAATGTGTCTCTGGAAGTATATTCTTTTTAAAGAAAATAAGACTGAACCAGGAATACCAGAACAGGTCAAAATTATGGCTGCCTTGACTGTAGTGATGCATATATAAATTATACTGAGAAATAAGGATAACAGACAGTTAAAACAAAAAAGAAAACATAGACAACTTCATAATTTTCATGTTCCAAACTTAGTTACAAACCTGTAACTTCATTCCCATTGTCTGCTTTTCATTTTCAATGGAACAAATGGCCCTCATCCTTCAAGAAGCCCAAACTCTCTCCTGTGCTCTGGATTGTGTCCTTTTCATCATTCAGAGACTGAACTCTTTCAGTTATCCTCTCTCCCAATACACCAAAAATCTCTCCTTTTCTTCTGAGTAATTTTCATCAGCACAGAACACTACTGCTTCTAGCATTTCCTATTTTTAAAGTACTTTTTAAGTACTTCTAATTTAAAGATTTAGTTGACTCACTTCTTAGTGGCAACTTCCTCATTGAATTTGGTAAAACCGGGCTTCTATCCCCTCTGTTATACTGGGACTGCTCCTGTCAAAAGCCACCAACAACCTTTATGCCAACATATTCTCTGTGGTCATCCCATGGTCTTGGATCTCTCAGAAGCAGTTGATATAGGACTACTATTTCTACTAGTTTGAAACATAAAATTAATTATATTGTAGGTCTAAAATTATTTAGGCAATTTCACTTGGCTCAATTTAAGAGTAAGATTTTTTTTCTTAAGTTCTCTGATTCCTAGTGTTTGGGTTTTTTCAAACCTCAATATCAATAGCTTCTCCAACTCATTTCTACCTTTGCCTCCCTTATTCAACCTTAGTTCTCTGTAACTAATTCTATATTCTACTCTATTATCTCACACCATATGATCTCATATGTTCTTGTAGTTTAAAGCTTCTTTGTGCCAAGGTCCTTTATATTTATTTCTTGAGCCATCTCTCCTATGAGGTCCACATTCAAATATGAAACTACCTACCACCATCTGCTTTTGATATCTAATAAGTATTTCAAACTTGACATAACCAAAACAGAATTCTTTGTTTTCACCCCCACATGCTTCTTTCCTATTACTTATCTCAGTAATGGCACCATGGGACTGTCAAAGGCTCAAGCACAAGTTTAGAATGCATACTAGGTTTCTGTCTTTTCCTGACCTCACACTTCAAATCTCTAGAAAGTCTTTTTCTTGCTATTATGTCTGCACTAATGACACATCCATTCACTATTCCCACTTATAGTCCCAATTGCTTAGAGTAGTGTTTTTCAACCTTGGTACAAATGATATTTGGGGCTGAATCGGATTTTTGTTATAGAGAACTATCTTGTGCATTGTTGGGTTTTTAGCACTATGCCTGGTCTTACATAGTAGGCATCAATAGCAGTCCTGTTCCCAATTGAGACAACCCAAAATGCCTCTAGACAGTGTCAAATATGCTTTGGAGTAAAAAAAAAATCAGTCCAGACTAAGAACAACTTTCTTCAGCAATCTTCCATCACCTCTTGCCTATAATAGCTAGCCAACCAGATCTCATTTCTCCTATTATTACACCCTACATGCAAGTTTCCATATAGTAGTAAGATGAGTCTTTTAAACTCATAAATCAGTTTACTTCATTTCACTGATTAAAGCATGTCATTCAGGAAAAAACCAAATTATTTACATGGACTTCAATGCTTTCTGCATGATATGACTATTGCTTACATCTCTGGTCTCAAGTCATGCATGTTCCAACCACAACATAGTATGTTCCTGAAACATACTAGGTTTGTTGCTAGAATAAATAGATGAAAAACTCAAGCAGTTAACTTTTATATTAAAGCAAGTTTCAATAGCAGGATGCATGACAGTTATAGCTGGATAGGCCAAAAATCAATGGTAAGATCTTTAGTATAATAAAAAAAAACCCAATAAAATAACAATAGAAATTCCTAGCAATAATGTTCTGGTATATGGATCTCCACTTGATGATTATAAGATCTTTCCTGGTTCTAAAATGTATCAGGTAGTTCTTCAAATCACTTGATTGCATCACATGCAATCTAATATAAAATTTAATCTTGCCTCTCTTCCCTGCATTTAAAGAATATTGTCAGAATTCCCCATGGACATGAATGTGAAAACCATTTTGATACTTGGCTTTCTTTCCTGCCTTATCACAGAATTTCAGAAAATACAAATGGAGTTAGACAATCTAGTTTGGAACCTGCTGGGTAAATCCAATAATCCTTTAAGAATAGCTACCCCAGTACTAATTCACAATGAAGACAAAGAATTACCTTGAAATAATCACATTTGACTGAGACAATTCCTTTGATCTTTTTAACATAATTAGCTTGAAGGTATATTCAGTGCAACAACTCTTCCAGTATTTGGAGTGTCAGTGTTGCAGGATTTGTGACAGCACTGAGCAAAATAAGTCTCTGCTTTCATGATGTACACAAATGGTGAACAATGTTAAGAGGAAGAAGAAAAATGAAGCAGGAAGTAGGTATAGGTTGTGATTATAGTAACTGATATTTTAGGTAAACCTGTAAGGGTAGACCTCTTTGATTATAGGAAAATATTTGAACAGGAACCTAAATTAAATGAGGTAGCTAACACTGTGTGGCTATATGAGAAAAGCATGTTTTCAGGCAAAAAGAATGGCAGGTACAAGGGATGAACTGCAAGAGGCCAGTGGGGCTGGAGTACAGAAAGTAAGTAGCAACGTTGAGAATCAGAGAGATGAAACATTCTTTTGCCAGGTCCCTGACTAGCTGGTCAAACATTTTCATTGCCCATGAATTTCTGTATTTTCTAAGTTCAATTCAGGCATCTTTCTTTCCACACAAAGTAAATGACCAGGTTACTGCCCCCAAACTTTGTCCATTGGGAGGATTTCCCCTCTTTTATGTCTTTCATGGCTTGTACCAATATACTGAACCAATCCACTTGTGAATCAAGCTCAAATTTTCTCCAGTCAACTGGTAATAATGGATTCCCCCCTGTAACCCAGGAGAGAGGCACTGGTGGAACAAACTGGATGACAGGGATGTGTAGGGAACATGGTCATCTGTTATGTAGTCTGTCCAGTCTTTATTTGATATCAGTACACCACTCGTCCTTATGTCTTAGAGGGTCTTATAGTAATCATCTCAGGATGGGCATTGCCATCTGCATGGTCCCTTGCAAAATAAATTGCTGCTGAAGATGGCATGACCTTGTTCTAAAACTGATGGTGTCTGTGTTGTAATTCTTGTCTCAGGGCTTGCCATATTCTAGTGGCATTTTTTTTTTTTTTTTGTATCACTGGTATTTCCAGTGATTATCAGGTCTGTCAGGTTATGTGGCCTAATTGGCAGGGCTGCTTATACCATGAGCTGGTTCTACTGCAAAATGCTTTCTGTTGTTCCAGGCCCCAGTCAGAGCTGGCAGCACTTCACGTCACACAGAATGAGTCATAACAGTATTCTCAGTTGTGGTAAATGTTGCTTCTGTGATCCAGAGGTTGCCTAAACATTGTGCTTCCTTATTCACGGTAGGAAGTGAAAGTGTTAAGAAGCAATCATTTGTCCTAGACTTAGGAGGAAATGTCTTGGAAGGCCGGGGTGGGGGGGTGGGGGACATGAATTCCTAAAATTATGCTAATGTAGTATTTGAATTTAGAGATTACCTCTCTCCTCTAGAATGCTGTGTCTTAACAAGGCCTTCCATGAATAGTCACTTTTTGACATGGTATTTTTGGGATAGTGGTCAAATGTGATGTTTTACAGGATGCCCAGCTAGTTTATGTCTCTTCAGACTATATCATGACAGAAGGCAAGACAGTTAATATAACCTATGGGTAAGAAAGTATACTCATGACCCCTTTAGGAACATCCCTAGAAGCACTGTGTTCAGACCATCTCACTGTAGCCTCATCAGGGTGTAAAATCCTATATTCTATTAGAGTGTCCCTGAGTTGATAAATTTATGTTCCATATCCTTAATATGCATGCTCAGAATTCAGTGCCATACATAACTTCTCAGCTCCTGCTGGTGAGTACTGACAAGATTCTGTAGTTTCTTTGAGAGATACACCCTTTCCTTTCTTATTAGGTCCAGTATATCTATAGTCAGGTTTTGTGGTTATCTAAACCTTCTCATGGTCTTAGGTACCATGATGGAAAGTGTGAGAAGATCCTAGACAAGCTAATGTCTTGCTGGGAAAAAGGTCTGTATTGTTTTCAAGAAATCAGGTAATGCTAGTCCTCAAGAGAAGACTAGGCCACTTCTGCAAACAAGATCAGTTAGAGGAATCTTCAGACTCCTACTATCAGCATGATCAACTCTGTCTCATGGGTCATGGTTCCATTTTCCAAACAAGGCCCTAGCAAATATACATTTATCGAAAGAGCTTACCCTTCTTTGGAACTCTGCTGCTCTTATTAAATCCTGGTCTTGATTTCCATTTTCTCTGTCCTTTCACTGAAAGAATTGAGACAATTTTGTGGTGCTTCCAAAAAGGCCTCTGGCTTTCATACTTGGCTTTCAGTTGTCAATTTTCTTTTCATCATCTTTTTCTAGAGCACCAGTCGAGCTTTTCAATTGTCACCCAGCTCCTGTCTTCTTATAATTAGCATTTGCACATATTTTTCAAATGCTTGATAAAGCTAAGATATTACATTCCATTAGTATATAATCCTGATTCATCACTGGTGAAAGTTTTAACCATTGCCAGAAACAATCCGTATTCCAAATATTGGTGGTAAGGTAGTCATTATTATCCTGACAGTAGGTAATCCGATTCCAAAATCCTATCCACACTGGCTGTTTTGGCTCTTTCCTGGCACGAAATGTGACAGATGAGTTAAAAATCAGCATGCTGAAGACTTAATAGGAGGTGCTATTTTGGGTCACTATTTCTTCAAATATTTGTTTTACCTCATTCTGACTTGCTTTTCCCTCTTAAATTCCAATTATTCATATATAAGATTATTTGGTATTATCCTAAAAGTTACTAAAACTGTCTTTCTACTTTTTTCAATATCTTTTTGTTCTTCACCTTGGATAATTTCTGTTCATCTATTTAACAATTTCAAAAATAATTTTCTGACACCTATAATCTGATGTTTAGATTATGCAGGAAGTTTTTTATTTTGGACATTGTACCTTCTAGTTTTTAAAAGTTACCTTTGGCTATTTTGTCATTTTCATTTCTTTGTTGATATTTCCTATTGAATCTTAGGGTCATTCTTTCTTTTAAGTCCTTGAATATACTTTTTATTCCAAAATCTGTATTTCTTGGGGCCTGTTTCTGAATACTAGAGGATTGTTATCAAAGCTGTGACTTGCTCAAAAACTTACGTTTTTAAAGTACCACTCTGATTTCTATGTGGTAAATGGGGTGTAAAAGCCAATGTAAATAGTATAAAAAAGTAAATGGAGGTGCCCAAGTCATTGGTATCATTTATGATTAATTATAGTCAGATGGATGATGGTGACTTGGTCTTGGGTGGTAGAACTGGTGCAGACAAAAGGAAATGAATTCTGATCATCAGGTCTTGTTAACAGATTAGAGGTGAAAGAGGAAAAATAGGAGAAAAAGTGTAAACCCATGGCTATTGGACTCATTAACTAAAATGGAGTTGTCATCTGCTTAGGTGTTGACAGGGAAAGGGAGATATTTGACAAGGGGGCAAAACCAAAAGTACTGTTTGATCAAGATGAATGTGAGATATCTAATAGATATTAAAGCAGAGATCTTGAATAGGCACTTGTATGTTAGCCTGGAATTAGGGGTCAGATTCTGGATGATATCAATTTGGAAGTCAATGATATATGGCTGGTATTTAAAGCCATGAATCTTAAGAAAACAGATGTGAGAACTGAGTGTTGGAGTACTAAAATGTTTAGAGGTTTGAGAAATGAGGAGAAAATAGGACAACAGCATGAAAATAAAGAAAAATCAATTTGAGATAGTGAATCTAAGAGTGGAAATGAGGAATATGGCTCAAAATAGGAGTGATCAGCTTGTCAAATATTGTTATTCACTAAGAAAAGTGAGAATCAAGACTTTGTTTAGCTAATCCACTGAGAAATTTGGGGTTTGTTTCTGTAGTATAGTAACACAATCATCAATACTGTAAAATTTACATCTTGAATTGCTTGGAATTTAAAATGGGAAAGTAAGTGCTTAACTTTTTATTACCAAAGCTCTTCAGAGTCCTATATGAGATCATTTTGTACATTTTACCCATAATAGTGATTTTGTCATTTAGGATAGTTATATCCTACTTGTCATTGGAATACCCATTTATAGGTTCTTATTCACCGACTCCTTCCAATAACATTTATAAAAGTTATTCTAATTATTACTCTAATAATTAGATTCTTGAGAAGAGTAATTTGTCAGTGAAATGAGCACTCAAGTCCTTTTCTAGCATAGTGACACACAGCTGGTCTTCAATAGATATGAATGGGCCCATCAAATAGCTACTTTATGAATGCTATTTGATGTGCCATTACCAGAGAGACTTCACCATAAATTAGGCTGACAACAGCCAGTCTCAAGTAGCACAGTGGATATGAAAATTGTTTTCCTTACCGTAAGTCAGAAACCTATTCAAAAGTTCTGAGGGGAATGAAGTTTGTTGACTCTGAGTCACCTCAGAAAGTTGCACAAATGAAAAGAGGTTCTAAGGCCCAGGCCAATCTCTAATCCCAATTTGCTCTATTTTAGAAGACCTCAGTGGGATGGAAGGAACACTTTATTAATGAGTTTATGCAGAGTAGCTTCCTTTATGAAATCAGTCAGCCTAGAGCATGTACCTTCATTTTATAAGTACAAATTAGCACATCTGCATACAGAGGACCTTGTAATGGGTTGGTATATGCAAAAAAAAAAAAAAAAACAACCCATCTTTTGGAGTTTTTTTTTTTTTTTTTTGGTTTCAACAAGTTATAAATGAAATATTTCCAAATTCAATGAGGATCCAGAAATGTCCAACAGTTTGGGTACAAGTGACCAAGACAGGTCAAATGACAGTCTTTGCATTATTATGAAGCAGGGTGATTCTGGACTGGGTGCAAACCTCCCTCTGGAGGCTGTTTGGCCATGTCTGAAAACATGTTTTATTGATAGGACTATGAAGGAGTAGGGCCACATGAAGGTAGAAGCCAAGGATGATGCTAGATATCTTAAAAATGTACCTGATATTCCCCCAGGGGGGAAAATGTTTCAATTCCAAATGTCAACTGTGCCAGTTGAGAAACATTGCTTTAAGTTACTTTATAAGAGAACATCTCCAATACCTCAAATCTAATGTTTTGTTTACATTCTGAGCCTATCACCCCAGGATCTGAAGTTAAGATCACATTGTTCCAAGTGTATGCTTTTCTAATTGCAGTTAATTACGGTGGCAGTGTACCTAACATTGTTTTATTTGAAGGTGATCAATTTTACCTCCTTAAAAGCAGAAATCCGGTTTGAATTTTTCAAGAATTATCAAGTTTTAGTGTTAAGCCTTTTTAATATTTTGGAGTTCCCTGTCCAAGTCCTCCCAGAAATTAGGTGGAGATAAAGCGACTAAGACCTCAAATCCATTATTGGAGATTCTGTATTACATGGGACTGAATTTTTTTTTTTTTTAGCTGATCCTAATCCTGCAAAGCATCATCAAATTGTACTAGTCTTCTTGGTGTACCTACTAATCTGTGCTATTGGCTTTCAGACACCACGACCATCCTCCAGAAGGACTGCAGGACTCTGCACAGGCCAACAGGTAACTCGTCCCAGCAGATGCTTCCTGACAGATCAAAGTCCCCAAGCACAATTCTAAACTCTTGGAGGACACCGCCGTCGGAAGGCTGGAGGAGCTGGGGGAGCAAGGAGGAGCACAAACCCCTGTGCTAATTGGAACAACCGTGCAAGAACAATTAGGGCAAGAGAGGCAGGTCACCGATCTGCTAGGTTACTGGGCTCTGTTGTCGGTCCAAAGAGGCGGGCTGGCCGCGCACCTGGGGCTGCAGCAGCGCCGCTCCGCGGAAGTAAAGAGGGGGCGGCTGAGGGCGGCGGGCGCAGGCGCGCACACCCGGGTCCCGCCACCCACCCCTCCGCAGCGGTCCGCCCTCTACCGGGGCGGGGAGACCGCGCGAGGCTGGGCCGCCAGGGCCCGCCCCTCCTCCTGGCCGAGCGGGCGAGCGGGGGAGCGGGCTGGCGGGCTGCGCTGGGAGGCGGGGCGCGGCGGCGGTCTGTGTCTGCGCCTCGGCGGCCTCGGCGCTCGCAGACGCTCGGGGAACATGGCGGCGGCGGAACCCGCTGTCCCGGCGCTCCCTGGCAGCGGCGGCGTGGGCACGGGAGCGCCGTCGGGCACGGTCCCGGTGCTCTTCTGCTTCTCAGTCTTCGCGCGGCCCTCGTCGGTGCCGCACGGCGCGGGCTATGAGCTGCTCATCCAGAAGTTCCTTAGCTTGTACGGCGACCAGATCGACATGCACCGCAAATTCGTGGTGCAGCTCTTCGCGGAGGAGTGGGGCCAATACGTGGACCTGCCCAAGGGCTTCACAGTGAGCGAGCGCTGCAAGGTGCGCCTCGTACCGCTGCAAATCCAGGTGAGTCCCGCGGGAGGGCCGTGCGCCTAGCTGCCCCTCCCGGTCGCAGGCAGTTCGGGTGCAGTCCTCGTCCCCGCCCCTGCCGCGCTCCTCAGGTGCCCAGAGCTGCCAGGGCTCCGGGCCCTGCGCACTTGATCGAGTTGGAAGGGCCGTGCGGTTATCGCAAGCCCCGGGGCCAGCTCGGAGAAAGCGCGGGTCCGAAGGTGACAGTCACCAGCGGGGGCGTGGGCCTCCCAGCTGGTCGAGGTGCCAGCAAATGCCCCCACGTGTATGGACCTCTGCCGCCCGCATACGCTTTTGTGTGCCAGCCTCCTGCGTAACCAAAGAGCTGTGCAGTAGTAGCAGTGTGTTTATTTTGATGGGTGATGCAGAACAACAGAGAAGAGATTGTCGGGGGGTATTGGCATTAGGCTTTGTTCCTGGAGTTGTGTTAACCAGTTGCGGAAACACAAACTTTAGTAGTCAAGCCATTTCTTCTTGTCTTCCCCAGCATTCGCGTCTTTGGGCTTAAGCATCTCCTCTAAAGTGAAACACCATTTGCTTAGCCTCCTAATAACTGCCAACTGATTCTGTCGAATACATCTGAGTTGCCTACATTGGAAAAGCCCTTTGATCCAGAACTGTAATACCCTCTTTAATACTCAAATTAGGCAAGATCATGAATTCCTGGTCCTGCAGACTGAGAAAAGTTATACCTGAGGATTATTTCAGAGTTTATTATTTTTATGTTTTTAAAAACCGTGCTCTCATACCACACAGGCCCATCTCCTGTCCCCCTTCCCTTTTATATCAAAGGATACACTGGAGAATTTATATTTTTTGAAGGAAAGAATATAATTTATAATTTAGTTACTACACCATCCATATTTTTCTCTTTAGCTGGAAAAAACTGATAAGTCATTTCTTTGGAAGACCCACACCTGAAAGTGGACTAGGAGAGTAGAAAGAATTTTGATATTCAAGTGGCGTTTTCTGATGATCATTCCCTAGTTTTTTTTTTTTTTTTCTAGCTGTAGTTGGAGGATGAATTGGTGATGTTTCCCATCACCCCAACACTCATTCCAGGAGAGTCCAAATTACACACTTTAACCTGTGTGAAGTTCTAATATTCAGTAGTCTATGGGATTTTACTGTGCACCCCTGGAGAGCCTACTGGGGTAATCTGATTCCTGTGGATTTGCCCTGCTGCCTAGATGGAGAATTGCTTAAGATTCCTCATTCTTATGTCTTTGACAGTTTTTCTGCCCGATATCTCCCTGCAGCCCTCCTTGTCAGTTTATTTAGATTATTGCTGCCAGAATACCTAAGATGTTGGATGCACCTTTGACAAATCCACTTACAAGGCAAGACTCCAAAAATTGAGGAGGTCTGGTGCTACACTGAGGGTGAAGACTTCTTTATGAAGCATTTCCTGTTTTCCTTGGGAGGGCAGGTGGTGGGTTCTTAGCTAAGATAATGCTGTCCTGAGCTAGCCTCTGAAGTCTGTAAGCTTTATTTCCCTCCACAAGGTATGATTTTTATATTTTGAAAAATTTAAGTCCTCGATCTGAAATTCTTTTTAATTAATGTTTTGGAAATTATAACATCAGTGTATGTACGGGAAATATCCTGTACACAGTCAAAAGACAATATATAATTCATGTCATTTGAGGGCTGTTCAAAAACGTTTTATGTAATTTTTAATTAATTTGTTGTAGTGATCTTTGAAATAACAATAATTCAAACAAAATAGCATTACTCTGTTCTATCTGTTAAAAAGGTTATTTTTTCTTACTAAACAGTCCAAAATTCTTAAACATCAGTCACATATGTTTAGACTTTTAATGTATTTAAAAATATTTTTCTCTTATGTTGTCTCATTTTAGTAGTCATAATACTTTGATTTTTTTAGCCAGGTTCCTCTCCCAGCATACAAGTAGATAATAGCAAGGGATATTATGCATAGATACAGGCATCATATACCATATATACCTTTTGATACTTTTTGTATTTATATGAGGTGATCTTTATCCACACAAACGTAGAAATCTTGAGATTTCTATACTATATTTTGTGGAACCCATCTGTATCATCATAATGACATGGACATCTTATGGCTAGAGGAGACCCTAGAGTTCATTCCACAAACGTTTTAGGGTCCAACTTTAAGTAAGTGATCATTGCCAAGAGAATGCAAACCTGGATTCAAGGTTTAGATTCAATCTAAATTTTTCCTTTCACAGAAGAGCAGAACATATAAAGGTAAGGAATTTAGGAAATTGCTCAAGATCACATATCGTACCATTTGCAAACCACACATAGGTAGGTCCTGAGTTGACATCTGCCATAGCATTCTGTTTTCATGCTTAAATGAGGATATTGAGCAGTCTGGATAATAAGCCTCCAACTTGAGCTTTTGTTTGTTCATATGTCTTGATGCTGCTCATTTTTCTTTGGAATAAATGCCCGTCACTTAGAAAGACTCAAGGTGGCCCATCAGGGTGGCTATGTTACTTGGGATGCAGAGATAAAGAACACAGGTTCTGCCATGTGTAGTCCCTGGTTTAAATAATAGGATTTATTATTTCTCCAACCTAGTTCCTGGACCCTTTGTGGCCCTAGCTCACATTCTGGAATTTATAGGATCTGAGACCGTCTTATACTTGCTGTGAATGCTGTGGCTCGTGACCTTGTGAAACAGTGGTTGCTTGTGCCACATTGCACCTGTGTTTGACAGTGGTTCTTTGGGAACTGATCTTTAAGGCCTCCATTGCTAGTATTAGGCTATGTAATTTTAGTGTCTCCTATGCCTCAATATTCTGTTAAAGTTACTGAGTATCTGCTGACAGTTCAGGTAGCTGAAGATGGGGTGTTTCATGCGTGGTTTATGTGTCTGCAGCTTTGTCAGATGCTTCATGTTTGATGAATTTAGAGATGCAGAGGACAGAATGTAAATGAGAGGATTGTATAGTAGGAATTTAGGTCATTTTTATAACTTACAAGTTTTAATTTTAAAGGCATTTTCCAAGTTTAAACTAATGGAAACATTTAACCCTGGAATTTCCTATAAATTAGTGGTCATTTCACTACCAGTCCATTTTTAACCTTTGACTAGGGAAGGCAGAGGTTAAGCAAAAGGCAGGAGGAAATGGGCATTGTGAGCAAGATATCATTAAGGAGATTTTGCTTCTGTACATGGAAGGGAAGATTTTGGCAGGAGAAAAGGACTTCCCTGACAAGGTTATTTTGACCTTTTTGCAAAATGGTTAATTGGGGAGGGATGTGGATCCAGTTTTCATGTACTTAGAAATTTTTTTTTATTAATATTATGCTATATGGGAGCACATCCATTTTATAGCCAGAAGAGACGATAGAGTTTATAGTGAGAAGAGAGGAAAGACAGGGTTTGGAAAGAAGGGGGGAAAGAATCTGGTCAGCCTTTGCTTGCTAGTTTGAAGATGGAAATTTTAAATTATGGGACTGAAGCTATAGAAGCATGATGGGAGATGAGCTGTTGCTCAGAAATCTGGGGGCCATTGTGCTGCCAGGGGCACTGAAAGGAGACAGCTGGATCCTCAGGTTGTGGTATTGTCTCCAGTCCATTGATTTGATGAGTGTGTGTATATGTCAGAAAAATTAACATTCCAGTATAATACCCAAAACATTGTGTTCTTTTTTCTCTTTGTAAATACATTAGAGGTTACCTATAAATAAATTGTATTTGAGAATGGGAACTATGACCTGCATTTGAAAGTTGTTTTTTTTTTTTCTTTTTTTTAAGCCAAGGGGAAACCTAATGTAGATTTAAATGTCACTGTGATCCTGGGCTCTGACCAGCTTCACTTTCACCCCAGTCTAAGTCATAGTCTTAAGAAATATCTCAGTACTCAGCTCTGAAGGGGGAGGAGACAGCTGGCCTTTCCTGGGGCTTTAGAAAACTTTGACTTTGATAAGCTGGAGATATAATGTTATGCCAGTGACATCAGTGCTCATGGTAGGCAAATATGTTGAGAAAATAAGAACGAAATAAAATTCTCTTCCTGCCTTCATGAAAGGGCCCCAAATCTGTTTTGTCAGGAACAAATTTTTTAACAGTAAGTCTACTTGGTGACATCTGGACATCCACTTTATAAATAAATCACTTTTCTAATTCTGCAGACTGAGTTAACATAAATTATGTGGTATTAGTATTTCTCTATAGGTTTCTAAAGGGATCGTATTAATAAATGATATTTGACCTCATTAGAAAGTATGTTTTTTTAAACATTGATTTAGCTGAAGATTGTAGTGTTTCATAGTGTTTTAGTCGTACATTTATTAATTGATTACATGAAGCTTGTTTAATCCTTGAAATAGCCTTAAAAGTTAGATACTGTTTTTCTTGTGATGCTGCTGAGGAAGGAAACAGTCTCTGGAGATGTTAATGATTTACCTAAATTCTATTGAAGTTGGTGAAATTGAAATTTGGACTTAGATTCTAATGACCTGACCTGTGCTTTGTAGAGAATGCTTGCAGGTTGGGGAAGACACCTCACAGCCCTCTGTTGTAAGTGAGTCAGTACTGGAGAAGGGCCTTCCTGTAGTTGTGGCAGTCCATGGGAAACACTTGGGAGTGCAGTACTGATACCCTTCCTACACTCATTCAAGAAAATCATTCCTATTTTCTGACTGTAGTAGACTACCATATTTTTTTTTAAAACATTACATTTTTAAAAAACTTTAATCCTAAATGTATACAGACTACTCAGTGTAGTAGTTTGCTAGGGAGCTGCTATAACAAAGTACTCCAAATTGAGTGGTTTAAACAGCCGAAGCTTTTTTACAGTTTTGGAGGATAGAATCTGAGATCAAGTGCAGCAGGGTTAGTTCTTCTGTGAAGAAGACTCTTTCATGCTTCTCTCTCAGCTCTGGTAACTCGCTGGAGATTTCCATTGCTCCTGACATATCACTGCAGTCTCTGTTTCATATGCATAAAACATTCTCACTGTGTGCATGAGTGTCTCTGTGTGCCAGTTTCCCTTTTGATAAGGACACCAGTCATATTGGATTAGGTGCCCATCCTACTTCAGTATGACTTTATCTTAGCTAATGATATCTTCAGTGATCCTATTTCCAAATAAGGTCATTTTCTGAGGTACTAGGGGTTAAGACTTCAACATGTGAATTTGGGGGGACATAAGTCAACATATGACACTCACCACATATTACTTTTATGGAGGGAATGAGAACTGGCACACGGTGCATCACTAAGGTAGGCTAGCTACTCTGTGTGGGATCTGGGCAAGGGCTAGTGCAGATTCCTTGCAGATGTAGTAGCCCTTGTTGGAAAATGGTCAGTGTACATGCAGTCATGAAAAGGAGTAAATAGTGTCATAGCAGGAACATGAGTCTTGGGGATGAAGTCTGTTGAATATAAAACCAAAGGTCAGATCCCAGCTCTGAAAACTCTTAACATGTTGAACAGAAATTTATACTTGAATTTGATCTTTTAAACTCTTGCTTGATGGAGCTATTGACTGTGATCAACTTTTTATATTTAAAAATATATCTTTTTATATTTTATATATTTATATTTTATTTGTGTGTGTGCAGGAATATACATAGGTATATAGATGTATGGAGGATACATACATATATGTATTTATATGTGATTCTTCATGCTTATTGAATATACACATATCTATAATTGCAACACTTAACTGATGACTACAGGTTCAAGTCCACTTTTAATTTGCTGCAGTAGGAGTGGCAGTCTTGCAGTTGCAACATGTCAATGTTTGACTACTTGTAGTAGTTTTGGTTATCTGAAAATTCATAAGTTAAAGTAAGAAATTCCTAAATTATATAGAGTGCTAATATTGTAACAACAGCATGTTGGAATTTGTGTCATTAGTAGAAAGGATTGGTTAGAATTTTTTTTTTTTTTTTGGGTTGTCTCAGGACCTCCTTTCTGGCCTATCAGGTATGAAAGTTATTAAAAAAGTAGAATTTTTCCTCCAACTACCATAGCATAGGGAGGCCATTTTTTCTAATAAACTTTTTATTTGATATATTTAATTTATATATTTAGCTTTAGATTTGTATTAAAATTAAAGAGACAATATAGCGAGTTCCTGTGTGCCAGTCTGCAAATTCCTTTATTAACATCTTACTTTACTATGGTACATTTGTCACAACCAAGGAACCAACATTGGTATGCTACCGTTAATTAAATTTCACATTTTATTTAGATTTTACTAGGTTTTCCCTAATGTATTTTTTTTTTTTTTTGTTCCAGGATCCAGTACAGTATATCAGTTACATTTCTATGGGTCCTGGGGATTTGACATTCTCATTGACTTTCATTGCTTTTTAATGACCTTGGGAGTTTTGTGGAGTTCTGGTCAGATATTTTGGTAGAATGTCCCTCAGTTTGGGACCATCTGAAGTTTTTCTTGTGATTTTGACTGGAACTATGGGATGTTGAGAGAAGATTGGGAAAGCCGGTCTCATTGCATGTACACTTTATCAACATGACATCATGAATTAGGTTAGTCACGATCATCTAGCCAAAGTATGCTGTCAGGTTTCTCCTGTTTGTCAGGTAAAGTTACTCTTCCCCCTGTATGCTCTGCTCTTAAAGAAGCAAATTACCAGATGCAACCCTGTTCAAGGGAAAGTGGAGAGGAACTAGGCAAGATGGGCGTTTTTGATGCACAGAATCTTAACTGGTCATGTCTGCATGCAAGTCTGCTTTGTTGCTGTATTTTCTGTGCTTGCTTTGTTTACCGAGAGTTCCTATTCTAAAAGGTTTTAGAGGGTGCTGGGGATTTTAGGGCTGCATTTTCTGACATCCTCAATCTGGATCTAATATGACATATACCTGATGTGGTCCCCACGTAACTCATAGCTAAAATGAGGTACAGGGAAGCACCAAGACACAAGAACCCTCAGAGACCACAGCTGTCTGAATAGTTAGGATTTCTGGCTAAAAAATAGGATTTAAATTTTTTAACTTAAAAATATTTTAGTCTTTTCCTATTGTAGTCCTTCTGAAATTTTATATGATTTAACATATAATGAGTGTGCTAGAAGGATGTTTTCTTACTTTTTATGTTGTAACAGTGTTGTTTTCCTTCACCTAAGGCCTAGACTACAATGGAGTTTGAGCTGCTTTTCTTGCATTTTGAATCTTTTCTCTGTCAACTATCATTTTTTGCTGCTCTTAGTTTGCCTGCCTCTAGCAGTTTGCTTTCTAATTTGCTATTTATAACCTTCTGTGAATTTAGAATCCAGACCACTAAACTTGCTAGGGGTATACACAGACAGTCTGGATAGGCTGAGATAGAATGTGAGAGCTGGTATTCCAAGCAAGTGTTAGCTGTAAGCATGTTAGTGAATGGCCACCAAGCACTATTAGTGCCTGGGAGCTTTATTTTGCATACTTGCTGGCAAGAAGAATGATAAGATTGACTGAGTTGTGTTAGTATAATTTCAACAAGGCCATTTGCAGGCATACTACATTATATAGTGTTCTCTAATCACATTGGGGATGACTAGGAACCCGCATCGCAAGTTTATAAAAAGAAAATATGTAGATTTTTCAGTTGAGATTTAATGTTTACTGGAAATTTAAAATGCATAGTCATAAGTACTGATTACCTTTTAAAATAGTACACTAAATACACAGATTGGTCTCTTGGCAGTGCTTATGTATGCACATCATATTTATTGCTTTTGAAAATGACCAAAGTGGAGGCATAATTCTTCCATTAAGAATGAAGGAAGGAAATAGCCAAAGCTGGCGTATGTAACTGAAGATGCTTGAATATTTAATTTAATAATACTTTATTGGCAAGGTAGAAAAATCCTACACATAGTGTTAGAATGACAGATGGCTCTCATTCTAACATGAATTTGGCAGATTATATGTGGTCAAATCAGTACACATCCTATAGACTAAGCACCAGTGGGAGATTAAAGTGCTAGAGTCCCACGGACAAGGGATTAGAGAAAATCGAATGCAAACCGATTAAAACAGCCATAGCATTAAGGATAAAAGATTTGTTTTAATGATTCATTTAATTCATAAAGGAATTGTTTCCTGAGAGTCAGCTGCATGCAGAGACACTAAAGCAGAATCAGGCAGCACTGGTGGTAAAGCCACCAATGTGTAAATGGCACACAAACTTCTCTAGGAGATTATTAATAATTGTTATCTGTTGGTGTTTTGGGGGATGCAAAATGAGATAAGAGAGGAATTTTAAGGGGTGCCTTGTAAGAATGGTGGTTCATTCAGGACCAGTGAGATTAAAGTCTTGTATTCTGCAGTGAATTCTGCTTTTTCAGTAGATGCTTATTGTGCTCAAATTGTTAGAGAAGATCATTGAAAACCTTGGAAATCTAATATCCAGTGTTGCTCTTAATTCTTTGACTTTTTTGATTGTGATAGATACTTTGAAGAATGCAGATGTCAAACTTGAGTCTGTCCCTCTCTTGGTTCTGTGCAGTTCATTTAACAATGGTGACAATGGAATTTTAAGGGGTGCTGTATGTGCTTGGCATCATTTCATTGCTTTATTCTTAAGTTAAAAATTACTCTTAAGAATTGCATCTGATGGCTGGAGATGTGGCTCAAGCGGTAGCGCGCTCGCCTGGCATGCGTGCGGCCCGGGTTCGATCCTCAGCACCACATACCAACAAAGATGTTGTGTCCACCAAAAAAACTAAAAAGTAAATAAAATATTCTCTCTCTCTCTCTCTCTCTCTCTCTCTCTCTCTCTCTCTCTCTCTCTCTCTTTAAAAAAAAAAAATTAAGAATTGCATCTGAGGTCTGGCATTGTAGCCCAGTGGTAGAGTGCTTGCTACAATGTGTGAGGTACTGGCTTTGATCCTCATCACCACATTAAAATAAATAAACAAAATAAAGGTATTGTGTCCATCTACAACTTAAAATCAAAAAATTGTATTTGAGCCAAGCACCATGGTGCATGCCTATAATCCCAGCAGTTTAGGAGGCTGAGGCAGGAGGATCATGAGTTCAAAGCCAGCCTCAGCAGAAGTGAGGAGTTAAGCTACTAAGTGAGACCCTGTCTCTAAATAAAATTTAAAATAGGACTGGGAATGTGGCTCAGTAGTCGAATGCCCTTGAGTTCAAACCCTGGTACTCTCCATCCCCCACAAAAAAAATATTTTCATCTGAGCATATCTATCTTGACAGCAGTAATTTTGTATTTGCTCTGAATTTGTTTATGGAGTGCATGTGTTTGTGTATCTTTAGTTTTTAATGTTTCATAGTCTCTGCAACAGATTATTTTGCTCTTTTATCCTCTTATTTTCTTAACACAGATTAAGCTTTTTACTTTTTGTACTTACAAGCAACACCATCAAATTTAAGCTTTTTATATTATGAATTTTTCTGGTTGTAAAAGTAAAATGCTTTTAAATAATACTCAACAAATGTGTTTAAATGAGATTTGAAAAATAAAGTATACAAAAAAATTAACAATAATTTAGTTATGTAACCATTGTTGATGTTTTTATATATTTCACATTTTCTGATTATTGGAAGACTATTGAACTATGCTCTTTTTAAAATTAACATTATACAGTGAGCATTTCTCTTTAAATGGAACCAGTTCTTTGAAAGTATGTGTGTGTGTGTGTGTGTGTATGTATGTACATACTCAAATATGTTTTTTAATTGGCTAAAAATGTTTTGTTTTGTGAATATGCGAAAGTTTGTTAACCTATTTCTGTATTATTGATTCTGGATTTATTTCTAATTTTTACTATTAATGGAATTCAGAGAGTTATCTATGTGGAAATACTGTTTTTTTCCTCCATAATTCAGATAATTTCTTTTAGATAATAGATAATACTTGTAGAAATTGACTTACTAGGTCAAACAATAGAAGCACTTTTCTTCCTTTCTTTATGTCCATTGCAAATAAATGTCATGGTTTAACAAGTCCTAAATCATTGTTTTTTTCTTTTTTCCTCAGCTCACTACTCTGGGAAATCTTACACCTTCAAGCACTGTGTTTTTCTGCTGTGATATGCAGGAAAGATTTAGACCAGCCATCAAGTATTTTGGAGATATTATTAGCGTGGGACAAAGACTGGTACACTTATTTATTCATTTGCTGAAATGTGATATGCATTCATACATATGCTCATGTGTATATTGCTAATTCTTTTTGCGCTTGGTTATTTTTTCAGTTGCAAGGTGCACGGATTTTAGGAATTCCAGTTATTGTAACAGAACAGTACCCTAAAGGCCTTGGAAGCACTGTTCAAGAAATTGATTTAACAGGTGTAAAACTGGTACTTCCAAAGACAAAGTTTTCAATGGTATTACCAGAAGTTGAAGCAGCATTAGCAGAGATTCCTGGAGTTAGAAGTGTTGTACTATTTGGAGTAGAAGTGAGTACCTATTATATTTGGGCACAATATCATTATGGAAAACTCGGTATTTTCAGAATGCAGGTTTATTATAGGATAACTTGTAGGTAGTAATAGTGATGGAGAGTAACCACCACTTATTAAACATTTCACTATTTGCATGGCACTGATCTGAATACTTCATAACAGCAAACTCATGATCTAAGTATTCTTAATGTTCCAGTATTATGAGTAAGGAAACAAAATTACAGAGACTCAGTATAACTTGCCCAAGGTCAGACATCTAGTAAGGGATGGGGCTGGATTTGAATCTCACCTGACTGATTCGTAGACCATGGTTTTAACCACTACTTTTTAACTACTACATTCTTACCAAAGGATTATTTTTATTTATGTGTTATAGAATTTCACTTTGGTCATATTTTTATGCTAGCAAAATCTTAAAGGTCATGTAATTTGTTTTTCAAATTTGAATCATGTACATACTCTTTTTGATGAAAAAAGTACTCATAGGTTTCTAATGCTGATTTCAGTTGATTTATTCCTTTTTTATATACTAAAATTTTAAAAATTAGAAAGAAAACTATTAAAACTATGAAATCAAAATAACAATTGAATATGGTTATGATATTTTGATAGTAAGTTTTATGCTATTAAGTTTTACGGGTTTTAATAATAGAAGTATTATTTCTACTATTAGATGTTTATTTAGAATTTCTGATGTTTCTGGTTCAATAATGATAGTATAGGAGAAGCTGGTTTGTCATACCAAATGTTGCTTGATTTTGCACATTTATTTTTTCATCACAATTAGACATGCTTAATCAAAACTGGCTTTGAGTAGTCCTGTGTTGCTAATTTTAATGAGGCGTCAGTTGATAATTCTCCAAAGCTGTCTTGTCATATGAAGATGAAATTGACATGTGGTATTACCGAAGTCTGCTTTCATTGGTTTTATAATTTGGTTATTGTTGGAGTATGTTTTTATTCTATATTCTCTGATAATGAATTGTTACAAGTTACTATTTACAAAGATAGTATCTATATAATAGGATTGTCTACATAATACAATTGCTGGTGCTATACACTGAGTATCCATCAATTCCTGATTTTCCAAATGATTAAACCCAAGCCAGAGATGCTGAGTTATACTTAAGATCATCTAGCTACTTAGAAGTAAAACTAGATGTGGAAGAAGGTCATTACATTCATAGTGCTCTTTCTGCTTTATCATATTGTTGTATGTTTACCAAATACTTTTTGTTTACCATGTTTTTAAATTATTTTATCATAATTTGTTTTGACTTGAACTACCTCTATGATGAGGTATCTTGTAATAATTCAGTTTCCCACTACTTTTTGACTTTGAAATACATCAGACTCATTTTTTTGTTGTTGTTGTTGGGCACTTGGTATACATGCAGAATAAATCCATATGCAAGTGGCACCAAAATTGAGTGCTAGTCAGCTATCTGAAGGTCACTCAGAGGATGCAGATGACAATCTTCAAAAATTTTACACAAAACTTTTAAGAATATGTCAGGATTCCTAATGTGAGAAACTGATATAATCTAGTTCTTGACTTTTGCAGATGAATAAACCAAAGGCAGAGATGCTGATTTATGCCCAAGCTTACCTAGATAATTAGATGCAAAACTAAATATAGAACAAGGCCATTTTCTGTGGTCTCTATTTTATCATTTTATTATACATGTGTAAAATAGTTTCTGGCTGACCATGTTATTACATAGGATTTTTTTTTGCTTTCCTGCAAGACTCATGTATGTATCCAGCAAACCGCTCTGGAGCTCATTGGCCGAGGAATTGAGGTTCATATTGTTGCTGACGCCACTTCATCAAGAAGCATGATGGACAGGATGTTTGCTCTTGAGGTAATTGTCCTGCTTGAAAATAAGGCACTTATCAAGTTTTCCACATAAAGTAGGAATATTAAACATTAAGGATTAATGAAAAATTTGCCTCTTAAATTTAAGCTTAGTCCGAGAGTATCAGACTCATTCATTTACTTTTTTTCTCTTTCCACATTTTTTATTGGTGCATTATAGTTGTGCATAATGGCGGGGTTTTTTGTTACATATTAGTACATACCCACTACATAACAATATAATTTGGCCAATATTCCTCCCCAGAACTTTCCCCCTCCCTCTCCATCTGCCATCCCAGGTCCCTTTCTTCTTCTGATCTCTCTTTGACTTTCATGAGATCCCTGCCCCCATCCTCACCTTTCCTTTCCTTTTTCCTCTCTGGTTCCCTCATATGAGAGAAAACATTTGACCCTTGACCTTCTGAGTTTGGCTTATTTTACTTAACATATGTTCTCAAGTTTCATTAATTTTCCAGCAAATGATATAATTTTATTTTTTTTTGATGACTGAATGAAACTCCATTACGTATGTATGTATGTGTAGGTATATATATATATATATATATATATATATATACCACTTTTTTTTTTTAATCTATTCATCTTATGGGGACATCAATGCTGGTTCCATAGTTCCATAGTTTGGCTCTTGCAAATTGTGCTGCTGTAAACATGCATATGCATGAATCACTGTAGTATGATGACTTTAATTCTTTGGGAATAAATACTAAGGAGTGCAATAGCTGGGTCATATGGTGGTTACTTGCCTAATCTTTTTAGGAACCTCTATAGTGATTTCCATAGTGATTTTATTAATTTACAGTCCCACAAACAGTGCAAAAGTGTTCCCTTTTTTCCACATCCTCTCCAGCATTTATTATTATTATTTGTAGTCTTGATGACTGCCATTCTAACTGTTGTGAGATAAAATCTCTGTATAGTTTTGATTTGCATTTCCCTAATTGCTAATGATGTTGAACACTTTCATATATTTATTGGCCATTTGTACTTCTATCTTTGGGAAGTGTCTGTTTAATTCATTTGGCATTTGTTAATTGGGTTATTTGTTTTTTTGGTGTTAATTTTTGGGGGTTCTTTATATATCCAGATGTTAATCTCTGTCAGGAGAGCAGCTAGCAAAGTTTTTCTCCCATTCTGTAGGTTCTCTCTTTACATTCATAATTGCTTCCTTTGCTGTGCAGAGCTTTTTAATTTGATTCCATCTCATTTATTAACTCTTGGCATTTTTTCCTGAGCTTTAGAGGTCCTATTGAGAAAGTCATTGCCTGTGCCTATCTGCTGGAATGTTGACCGTATATTTTCTTCTAGGAGTTGCATAGTTTCTGGTCAAATTCCTAGGTCTTTGATTCATGTGAGTTACTCTTGTGCAGGTTGGGAGATAAGAGTGTAGTCTCATTCTTCTACATAAGAATGATCAATTTTCCTGGCACTATTTGTTAAAGAGGCCTTTCTCCACTGCATGATTTTGGCGCCTTTGTCAAAGATCAGATGACTGTAGATATGTGGAGTTTTCAGACTGGTTAATTTCTAGAGACTACTATGCACTGACAGGTGTTTAAAGTCTTACCACATATCCTATTTTATATTTTGTTTCCTCCTTGGAGTTAGATCTCTGGTGTTGCAAAAAGTTCTTTTCCCCGTTTGATTGTTAAATTTGCTCTAGTGTTATACATGGGCTAAGAGATTTTCCAAGAAACATAACCTGTCTAGAGATTCAGAAACGGCTCACTTGGGTTTAACTCAACCAAGATCTAACTGAATACTAGGGCAGAACAGGCCCAAGTCAATTTAGCTTTATATTAGATTTCCTCAGACTTAAATTTCTGGGGCTAAGAGGTGTTTCACTGACTGAACACCACTCACATACAGAGTTTTATGGCTTTCTAGCATGAGTGCATTATGATGTCCCATTGAGTCAAGGGATCAGTGATTCTCAACATTCCTAATATTGGTCTTAACCTAGCATTTTCTACTTGAAGATGGTTGAAAATACCACAATGGGAAACTTTCATTTCATAGTGTGTATGTGGATGGTGTCTCTTTTATATTTAATTCTGATTCTCTAGTGATTTTTAGAGAAATATACAGGTAGATTTAAGTTCTGACTAGGAAATATGGGAGGTTTTTTGTTGTTTTAGGTTTTTTGAGGTCTTCCAGTGTTTGGTGCATGTCCCATGAACAACTTCCCCTATAGGACTGCTGAATCATCTCTGTAGTCTAATGTGTTCTTCACGGTGGTAAACTGGAATACATGAAATTGGAAGGGCTAGGCAGAAGGCGGGAAAGAGAAGATTAAAGGGAGTAGGGAGGGCTAATGTGGAAATAGGCCCTGGCTGGCAGCCGCAGTTGACTTAAGGCCCTGGTTGGCCATCCCTTCCCTCTTATTCCTCTCTTATTCCTAACGCGGTGAGTCCTGTATTAGGATTACAGGTATAAATAGTTTAATTTATTTTTAAAACTGTTTTCAAGTCCACTGATACTGTGGATTTGCTGGTAGTTATTAAGTGTTGTGTCTTCCAATCTCAGGAAATACCTGTAAGCCATCTTAGTCTTGAGTCAATCAACTTCCACTGAAGTTTCCATAGAGACCTGGGTTTATACACTTGGTCTGTCAGGTCCTGACCACCTCATCAAGTAGCTCTTTTCATGTGTACATGAACTTTATTTTCATGCTGGAAGTATTTAAAAGGACTCAACAATAATAAAACCAGAAGACACAAATAAAATGAAACTTTCCTTTTCTGTAAAGAAATTTCAAGGACTTTCATGTCTGAAATTACATATATGTTTCTTAGCCATGTCTTTATCATGGTTTGATAAAGAGTTAGATTAAAAACATTGTCAGTTAATTACCATCCAGACCTTAATCTTTGACAGGCTGCCTGTCTTCTCAGTGATGAGGAGTACAAACAGTGGGGCAGAAATGTAGGTTTGAATGCAAGGAATGGTGTTTCATAAGTTTGTGTCCTTGAATAAGTTTTGTGAACTCTGTGCTTTAAATTTCTCATTGATGGGGAGGAAGTAATAATAGCAACTACTTGGTAGCAATAATGTGAAAATTGAATGAGATCATGTGTCCTGGTTTGTTTGTTTTTTTAAAATCTATTGTTGTTATTTGTTGTTCGCTTCGTGAAGTTAGTTTTACCAGAAATATCTAAGCATATGAAACCCAAGACCCCAAAGGGACTCCTTCTGAGAAGTTCTAGAAGGGAAGGAAAATACTTGTTGTCTGTGGTAGATTTTAAGAACCTTCCTGGGGTTCAAGTGTTGAAATTGTTAAAGGGAGAAAAATCATAGAGCAGGTCACTGGTGATGGGGACACTTAACCAATTGCAGACTTTTCCTCTTGGTCTTATTTTGGTGTGGATGTGATACAGTTCATCTCTAATTTTTTTTTTTTTTTTTTTAGAAATGTTGTCCCTGCCTCCCACCATTCCACTTCCCCATTTTTTTTTTTTCTCTAACTCACTCTGAAAGTTAAAATAGCAATGTGGCTATCTCCTCTTTTTCTGTATTCCTTTAGAATGTAACTACTTATGATAATTCCTGACATTATCCATATTGCTTATTAAGATTATTATACTAATAAGATTCATAGTTAGCAAGTCTCAGAGTTCTTTATTCAGTAATCGATGTTTTCAGGTCTGGGGCTTTGGAATCAGATCACTCTCTCTGGTTTGGGCTGGTGGTGAAAAGAGCGCAGGGACATGAAAGGAATTGTTTCACAAAGTGGGTGGGAATTGTGGACGGCTCTATGACCTCAAGGATCCTCTTTCACGCTGGAAGGCAAGAGAGAGAGTGTACCCAGAATCCCCCTATTTATTAGGGAAAAGACATTCGATAGAATACTCTACCCAAATAAGGCAGGAGATAATGTTTCAAAGGTGGGGGCTTGCCCAATCCCATTGGGAAATGCTCAAGTCCAGAGCTGATGCACTTCTTTGCCGAGCAAAGGTGAAGGCCACTTGCTTTGCACAGCGCATGGCGTGCGATGCCAGTCCAATAGCCCCTTTACTCAAGGCTAAGAGGGGGTGCTTGGCTCCTAGGCATGGTGGCCTCCCATAGTGGACCTCTTGCCTAGCATACATGAGGCCCTGGGTTCAGTTCCCAGCACTGTAAACAATCCATTCTTCAATCAACCAATCAAATGCCTCCTGAGTACCTGCCATCTGTCAGGCATTGTTTCTTTCAACTAATAATTAATTATACAATAAATATACAACAAAATAGGATTAAATCCTCACTTGAACGTGGATGTGCTTATAGTTCTGGGTAGTTTTTAGTAATGTTGAGGAATTTGGTGGGCTTATCCTTCCCCTGCACCTTCTTTCATGACTTTGTGTACTTTCATTTTGGGGTTTGTGTGTCAAAAACCTTTCTTTTTCTTTGGTCTAGCTGGACTGTTTTACAAGTGTAAGGGGAAACCCAATGCACATGTGCCGAGGGGAGAGTAGGGCTGGAACCCTGTTATCAGGTGGTGCCCAGAATCTGCCACTGCCTTTCTCTGCTCAGTTGCCCTCAGGCTCCTCAAGGCAGGCATTGTGCTCAGGTCTACCTGCTGGAGCTAAAAGCTATGCTCTTTGCTCTGCCACAGCTTCTTTTAACACAGGTTCTTGGCTAGATTGAAAACCGGATCAATACTGGCTACATCTCAGTCTCCATGCCAGCTAGTCTTGTGTAGGTGTCAGTTTACCCAAACATATTTCTGTGATGAGCTTCCCAGCCTGCTCCTGCCCCTATATAACCTGACTCTGAGCATCTCTGAGAATCATCCTGGCAGAATGAAGTGGGCTCTGGCCAGTGGAGCACTAGAAAGAGCTGCACATCGTCCATAGGTTCTTTACTGGTGCACAGCTATCTTCCTTGGTCCTAGAAACTATCTCCTTCCCTTCCTGCCTCATTAAGGAACTAGAATCATGAGTGGGAGCTGACCTTTGTTGACAGTGTGGCTCTGTGTAAAATGCTTTCTCAGACATTGAATGTGTGATTCAGGCAGTCTGAGTCATTGGAAGTCCTCTGGTTTGGCAGTGATTGATAGGCAAGGCAGGGCAGACACTGGCTGGGTGAGAGCTGGGCTAGAAGAGCGGACATTTAGTGGTGTTTCTCAACATCAGACTTGTCTTATGTTCTCTGCCTTTCTGTCTGAAGCAGAAGATGTTTTGACATTGAGTTTTGATAATGATAATCAGTTGATTAAACATCAAGAAGTAGGAAATTAGAGTTCCCAGATCTTTAAAAAAACTTACACCTGGATTTGTCTGACCTCAAGAAGGGCACCCATGGGCCTGCTTCTTCCCCACTTTCTGCATAACTCGTTGCTGTATTTTTTTTTTTTTTTTTTTTTTTTTTAGTCTGGGTAGCCACTCTGCACCCTGTTCTGTACTGGCTGTTGAGAGCAGAGCTTGCTTTCTAAGTTATGGTTTATAGTCCTTTCTGTGTCCTTGGGGATCAAAAAAGAGGAGTCTCTCAGTGGAAATGTTGGGTCTGTGGTTGCACAATTGTCTGAAGGAAGATTTGCATACTCCACAGGGATGTCCTGGCTCTGCCAGTGCTTCCTCCTTTACAGAGAGAGCCCCAGTTGGGTCTTTCCTCTGATTTGCCTAATGACTTCCTCTTCTGTGGTTCTTAAAGTGGATGCTTCCTGGGATGGCAGTTTGCCTGCTTTTTTTTTTTTTCCAGGTTTTTGATGATAAATCCATGCAGAGAATGAATCTCTGCTATGGAATCCTCCCTCTGTCCTCTTTCTACCTTCTTCTCCCCTTATTTTCTGTTCTTTTGCCCTCTCTCCCTTTGCTCCTCTCTCCTCTCTGCTCCCTCTCCCTCTTCCCTTCCTCGAGATTTCTTTCCTAGTTATTATGATTACATGGGAACAGTTTGTCAAGGGCATTCTTTGACCTGTCAGGGAAACTTTACACAACCTTAAATTTTATACTCTTGTTTAGTGATTCTGAAATGTTTATGATGGCAGCAGAGGTGATGGCTCTTTTATCACTCCAGGGGATACATTCTTAAACCTCTCACGGGGCTCTTTTCTTCTTCTGCCAGTTATCTCAAGACAGGGCAGCTCTGACTTATGAGAAAAACTGTCAGATGTTTGGGGGCTGAAAAATTATGAACCCTCATTTTAATTCTTAATAGTAGTTTGCAATTACAGACTTTAGTTATATGAAATGGGATAGTTAGTTGGTAATGAAATATTTTAGACAGCAACAGTAATATCTGTAGCACAACCAGTGGAGCTTTCAAGTATTAGCCACCCTCTCTGCCATTTCTTTTTAAATAAATTGCTACCACATGCCAGGGATGCCAGACATAAGTACTAATACACATCATAATCTATTTTGTAATCTCATATTATTTGCTCAGCGGGAATATGGACAGAGGCACCTCTTTTTATCTCAATGCTAGAAATAAAAATTGAAGAGTTTAATCAATATAGGAGTAAAACAAAAATAGTTCTCATTTGATAGAGTGAACAAATGAATGAGAGATGAAGCAAAAATCTGCAAATAGTACTTAGGAAATAGCAGTAATGAAAGATGTTCAGATAATCAATGATGAAGTTCCTCTTGCATTAACCTTTTATATGTTGTATAGCATTAGCCTCAATTACTCTCCTGTCCCTGCACCAAGAGGTTATAACAGTGTCTACCTGTTTTCTTTTACTTAGTTTTAGTCCATGTTACTATTATTGAGAAGAATAACAATGAGTTTGTGATATGGCTGGTTTTGAAAATTTTGCCCATCACTGAATTTGCTGGTTTGGTCAAGGACCATGGTTGTAATAGAAGACACTAACTATTGTGTCCTGGCACACTTTTGCTGTTTTCAAATAGTGTTCATCGTCACACTGTCTTCTCAGTTGTGCTTATTGGTCTATCTTTTCTCTTAAAGCGCCTTGCTCGAACTGGGATCATAGTGACCACAAGTGAGGCTGTTCTGCTGCAGCTGGTCGCAGATAAAGACCATCCAAAATTCAAGGAAATCCAGAATCTCATTAAGGCGAGTGCTCCGGAGTCCGGTCTGCTGTCTAAAGTATAGGACATTTGAAGGACTGGTACCCTCCTCACCACCAGGTGAAGGATTGTAAGCCCAGACAAGCTCTTGTTTCTACTAAAATTAAAATGTTAAGTCAAAAATGGCTCCTTCTTTGCGGCTCTTAGTAACACGTAAGCGGCTAGACTACTTGGTACTGGCATTTAGTTACCAATGTCAAAGGCTTCAGGTGCTGCTCACCTTCTTTTTCCTTAATGTGCTTTTATTTATTAAAAAAAAAAAATACAATGGAGGTGCCTGTTTTGTCTATATTGTATACACTATTATACCTTTCAAAAGTGCACACTCTGGTGAAGTTTTCTTAAATTGTGCACTTTAGAGAAAAAAAAATGTATTGATGATGATTTGACTTTTATATTATTGTAAGATGTATGTTATAATGTTAAGATGGATTCAGGGCTTTCACATTACAGGTCAATTGAAATAGGATTATTATACATGAATTTAAAAAGAGGACTCTGGTTCCCATTGTCCACTTCTCATAATGTTATTGAATTACCTATTGAGTGAGTTGCACTGATCTAACCAGACCAAATTATGTTGAATAATTATTTGTCTTTATTGATTGTACTGATTTTCTCATTCTGGTCCCCACCACTAATTCTCTATTCTTTTTTTTTTTTTTTTTTTTGATGAAATCTTTTATCAAGAAAGATTCATTGTGTCATTGCTTATTTTATTTCAATTTTGTAAACAGATGGAATGGTTTGCAATGCCATATCATTAATGGAGTATGTTTTTTAACATCTCTTTAGTAGGACTTTATCTGAATTGTCTTTTCAATCATCTTGAGTATACCTTTTAATAGGGACAAACAAGATTTAGCAGAAAGTTAAAGGGTGGGTAAAAATGTAGCTTTAAAGTATACATTTTCCATTTCATATTTTCTCTGCCTACCCTCCAAATGTGGTTAATGCAAAGGCCTAGTAGTGATTGGGAAGTACTAATTTTGTGGTCATTGTTACCCTTCAATAAATTTATTTTTATCAAATACTTAGTGTTTTAAAATTGTTTTTTTTAACACTGTGTGAAATGTGGAACAGTGCTTTTATATTAAAGTAATTAAAGAAAATGTATTATGTGAATGAAATTATTTTGTCCCCCATAAGATGGCTCTGTGAGTACTAGTCCGGTGGATTCTAATATTTATTCAAAGGTAATAAAACTTTGACATTTATAATCTTTCAGCTCATGGGCCTTTTAAAGGAAAATTCTTTGCAGGTGAGAGCAGATGGATTTAACTGAAAGACCTTTTCATTAAGAGCAGTAGAAAAAAAATTTTTCCCTTTTGTTCATGTTAACAAACAGCAGCTGAGCATTCTTTTTGTCAGTATGTTTAAGTATGTCTTCCAGACATTTGTGAGTCAGAAAAGAAGAATTAAAGATTTCTACATGTTTTAAAATAGCTTTTAATACTTGTTTCCTTTTTTAAAAATTTTTATTGGTTCTTTTTAGTTATGCATAACATTAGGATTCATCCTGACATAATTATAACAACATGGAATATAATTTGCTCTCATTCTGTTCCCAGTGCTTTCTCTTTCCTCTCCCTCCTTCCTCACCGTTTCCTTCCCTGTACTTCTCCTGATCTTTCTGCTATTTACTTCAGTTGTTTTCTTTTCTTTTTAAATTAGTGTCCTGTGGACATACACAATGGTGAGATTCACTATGGAGTATTCATTTATGCACATAGGAAAGTTAGGTTTTTAATAAATTTAGTGCTTCTCAAACTTTAATTTCAATGCAGATTATCTGGGGGTCTTGTTAAAAGGCTGGCTCTGGCTATTTTTGCATCCCCCTCAAAACAAACAAACAAACAACCCAAAAGCAAACAAACAAAAAACACATCCAGCAATCTCCCACCAGGGTTAATTAGAAGGGACCACACTTGGAGTAGAAGGATTTAACTCATAAACAACTGTTTCCCCCATTGCTCCCAGGCCTTTCACATCTCACTGATAATGCTTTGGTGGTGAAGCCTTCTCACAGCTGAAACCAATTCTGTAACCCTGGCATAACTAGTTTCTTAGGGCTGTTGTAACAAATTCCCACAAATTTTTTGTCTTAAAACAATAAACTGTTATCTTACAGTCTGTAGGTTAGAAGTTTAAAGTGGATCTCTCTGGATAGAAATCAAGCCTGGTGTTGCAAGACTCTATTATTTTCTGGAGCCTTTGGGGAGGATCTATTTCCTGCTATTCTCTGCTTCTGGAATCTGCTCACATATTTTGGTTTTTGCAGTCCTGTTCCTCCATCTTCCAAGACAACAAAGGAGGATCTGGTCCTTCTTAGTCCCATCTGTCACGCTCTTCTCCCCCTCTCCCTTACTAGCTTAAGAGCTCATGTGATTTAAGGTCCACTGATCAGCAGCCTTATTCCATGTGTGCCCTCAATTCAATTTTGTCCTGTGACACATAGGCTCCAGGGATTGGGATGTGGACATCTTTGGAGGCCGTTTTGTAAGACACATTTGCCACAGAGTGATTTCGTATTTTATTTCGTTTTATCATTTGTCCTGTTTCCATCATTTCCATTTGAAGCAAGATCCTTGAATTATCTATATTTATCTAGAAACACTTTGTACCTCTTGAGTTTTAAAGATGTACTATGTGCTGGGCATAAAAAGATTCCCCTAAATACTTATCGTGTGACACAAAATCAGACATATCATAACCTTTCAGTAAATGTGAATTGAATTATGTCAAAAGTCCAGGAATGTTAATACAGTAAAGTTCAGAGTAATTTAATTGTGAATTCTGCCTTCTCTCATGTTTTTTTGTAGATAATGCCAAGAAGGTGACAAAGCTTTATTTTAAAGGAAAACTGAATTGATTTTAATATATTAGCCTTGAAATTGGAAGCATCTATGTAACTTTGTAGGATAATGAAATTCTTTTAATTGACAAATAAAGAACTGGAGAACATAAGTAAATCAGTAGTCCTGTGTGTTGAATTGCTAGGAGGCTGGGGGCAGGATCAAGAGGCTTCACTTATTGAAATGCTCAAACATCATTGTAAATTTAATCTAAAATTAAAAGTGATAACTTATTCCAACCAGAACCAAACACCCTGTTATAGCTATTAAAATATTCAATTTCTCTATTTAGAATATTTTCCCTTTTAAAAAAGTTGTTATTTGATAAATATGACTTTCGAGCTATGTAGAATTTGTGAAGAACATGGTTTCAAAGGCCCATTTCAACTTGGAAGGTCTAGAATGGCTTTATTTTATATGTGCAGCTAATGGGACCCAGAGATAAATGACTCACTCAAAGATGCACAGAGAACTGAGGTTACTTATCTCCTTATCCTGGAGTTTCACATAATAATATTAGAAATTATCAGAAGAGGGAAGAGCAATAAAGAAGAAGATACATTTTACAGTTTAACAGTATACTGTTTGATTAACAAAGCTACTGCAGTGTACTATGAGACTACACTGGTATGTTCTTCAATCTAGTCTTTCTTCCTGGATGGTTTTTCTCTAAAGCAGTTTCCTAACTAATTTTGGGGAATGGCTCGCAGAATTAAAAAGAGTCATCATTTTTATTGTTAAATAACTGCAAATCAATTTTCCCTCTTCATTAACTTGATTAGTGTTCTTTAATTCTCCATGGAGCATTACTGTCACTAATCCTTGATTTAAAAAAAAAATCATGAGAGTGGTATTTATATTAAGATATAGTAATTACTGAGATATGATTGAAATAAAATTTTAAAACACTCTTAGAAATTGACTCTTAGAATTCTTATGTCTGTTTTTTTTTCTTTATTTTTTTAAACTGCTGCTTAGTTTTTTACTTGTTGAAGCTGAATAGCAGACCCTCCTATCAGAAACTTATTTTTACAAGACAAGATACTGGAAATTTGCTGAGAATATATCTTCAATGCCCCCCATCCCACCCCCACCAAAGGTAACTGAGATAATGGGAATATTAATTAGTTTCTGGCTACAATCATTTCACACTATATATACATATCAAGAGAACACTGAATATATTCAGTTTTTGTTAATTATATCCTAATAAAGCTGGAAAAATCAATATTGCATTTATAGGCTTTAAACTTTTTCAACTTGCAGTATATAAACAACCTATTAATTCCCATTGAAAAAATTATAATCCTGAATTTCTTACTGTATGAAGCAATTCTGAAATGGCCCCCTGAGATTCCCACTTGGCTGGTGTACACGTGCCTTCTTTAAGATATACAATCCTGAGTACAGCTGTGGAGTACTCCTTATCTCCTTATCCTGCTGAGGTAAGTAGAATTTCAAAGCAGTTTCAGGTAGGGAGACTACCCTGGTGGTTCTCATTTAATCAAGTGAGCTCTTAAAAGGGATTGGCCCTTCCTGGTGTGAGACAGCCAATGTGGGAAATCCTTTGTTGCTGACTTTGAAGATGGAGGGAGGCCACATAGCAAAAGAGGTGGGTGCCTGCCTCTGAGCTGAAAGCTGCCCCCTGCTCACAACTGCAAGGAAATAAGGCTCCATGTCCTCCTGCAGTCACAAGAACATTATTTAGCAATCAACCTGAAGGAGCTTGGAGTCAGATTCTTGTCAGCCTCCAGAAAGGATACCTTGATTCCCACCTTGTAAGACCTGAGCAAAGAATCCAGGCATGCTGTCTCATCTACAGAACTGTGAGTTTATAAGTTTTATGTTTTAGGCTGAAAAGTCTGTGGTAACTTGCTAAACAATAACAGAAAACTAATACTCTCGAATTCTCTGTTGGCTTGCTTTGGTGGTTAACTTAGCAATCATGTATACTTAGAGCGTTTTATTAAACAAGTAACTTTGGGTGTCTATTAGGCTTCAATGTTTATAACAAAATAAACTTTTTTATTTTCCCTCTAATAAAATAAAAGCATTGTTTTGGAAGTCAGATAGTCCTTGCTGGAGAGCTGGGCATATCCATTTATGTTTTTAAATTTTAATAGCATAATAGGAACATGTTGTCTAAACTACCAACCAAGCAGGATGAAACTGTATTCAAAGAACTCATTTTCTACTCCTTCTACTCTCTGCTCTTACACTTCCTTCTTAAAAGAAAAATACTGTTAGGTTCCTTTTATTTATTTTTTTTTTACTCTTTGTACTGTTGCTTCCACAACTGTGAATAATAAGCATATGTAAGTCTTCATTTAAAGTTTTAATTATGACTATTCTGTGGAAGATGACTTTAGCTTAGTGGCATTACATACTATTTCTATATTGCTTGTTCCTCTATCACAGTTAGTCATATTTTCCATTCTGTTTATTTTTGTTTCCTGGCAGAATCTGTCCTTGTTCTGTATATCTTTGTCAAGGATCATTCCTTTGCCTAACAGATGCTCACTGAGGTCTGCCTAACTGTACTCCTCGTTGCTGTCATCCAGGCTTGGGCCCCGTTCTCCTTTACTCTTGAAGCCCTGGGTTCAGAGGGTCAGAGAAATGTCAAAACAGGTGACACGTGGCTCCAGGACATGAAAGAGCCCGCAACGCCTCCTCCCTTAAAGAGGAGTAACTGGCATCTCAGATGTGTATAATTGTGCTTCCCTCTCTAACCTTGCAGTTTTACTTATGTGTAAAATACAGCTCAACATCATTTCAGAATTTTTTCAGCTTTTGGTGGAAGTGCTCATTAATTGGAGACTTATTTGATGACTGAGCCATCTGGCTTTTTCCAGACTGCAGCCTCCATGGGTTTCTGGTTACAGACCTTGTCAGTGCTTAATTGCTGTGCCCTCTGGGGCTCCCAGTTTCATACCTACAGAGCTCTCCCCCCCCACATTTTTTTGTTTTACTTAACAACAAAACCTTTCAAGAACTAGCCTTTTCTTGGCCATGTTCAAACTTAAGAACTTGGAAGACTTGGAATTGTCTCTTAAACCAACCAGGAGCTCCAGGAGGCAGGAATGGGCATGGAGAAGGTATGGTGTGCAGCAAAGGGGTCTCTGAGGTCTCTGTCTCTGCCAGGTGATCTTTCCCAGGGACCCTAATGAGAATTGAGACACTGAATCTTCTCTGAGTCTCCCCTAATGTTTTTGGGTATTTCCTCTTGCTCTGTCCCCAAGTGTTGATTAAAAACCATCAAGGACAGGTGTGATGATGCACGCCTTTAATCCCAGTGACTCCCAAGAGGGAGGCATGAGGATCTCAAGTTCAAAGCCAGTCTCAGCAAAAGCAAAGCACTAAGCAACTCAGTAAGACTCTGTCTCTAAATAAATACAAAATAGTGCTGGGGATGTGGCTCAGTGGTCGAGTACCCCTGAGTTCAGTCCCCAGTACTCAAAAACAAAACAAAAACTTATCATCAAGCTCAATAAGAGAAATAAAACCAGTAGTGTCCCCACATATTTGGCTTATATATGTATACATATGTATATAGTGTACATATATATACATACATACACCTACATACATACACTCGAGATTCATTCTAAGAAATTGGTTTATCTAAATGCAAGTTTTGGGGGCTGGCTAGACAAGCCTGAATTTGTAGGACAGGTCATCAGGAAGGGCAGACTAGAACTCTGGTAGGAGTTGAGACTTTCATAGTAGAAGATTCTCCTATGCAATCTTAGTTCTGCTTTTAAGACTTTCCAACTTATGAAATAAGATGCACCCAGATTAACAAAGATACTTAAAATCAACTGGTTATGAACTTTAGTCACATTGACAAGATACCTTTGTAATAATAGATTAGTGTTTGAAGGGCTGGAGATTTAGAGCCTAGCTGAACTGACAGATAAAGCTGACCGTCAAAGGAATTACTCAATAGCAATCTCTTCCTGAGAGATTGTTTTAGACTGTGTGGGATGTTATAACAAAATACCATGATCTCGGTGGCTTATAATCAACAGAACAACAGAAAGAAGTTTATTTCTCAGAGGTCTGGAGGCTGAGAAATTCCAGATCAAAATGCTAGCAGATTTCAGTGTCTAGTGGGGGCTTTATTCCTCTCCCCATCTGATTTATTAAATTTATACTCATGCATTCTTATTCCCTGATGAGCAGACATTTACAATTAAGACTATATCATGTTTTCATGGAATCATAGACATTAAGAAGTAAAGCCAAGCTGACTGGCTCATGAGTACAGTGACATTGTTATTTTGATGCTTTTGTTACGATCCTTCTGTAACAATGAAGAAAAATAGGGAGGAATCAAGAAGCAGAATGCTACCAGGAGAATAAAATCAGTCTCTTACATCTCAATTAGCTACTGATGTGCTTCCAAAAGTCCAGAGAGGGGGAAAATGTATGTCCTGTAGTCTATTGTGTTAATAATATAGTATTGTTCATTGTATGGTTGGCTTTTTGTATTTTTTATTGCAGAAAATAGTCAACTTAGAGCACACCTGTCATATCTGAAGCTTCATTTCTTGATATAATTGTTAGTTGCACAGTATATTTTACTGCTCACCACTAAAAGTCACTTGGCTTCAGATATGTTCATTGTTCTCGCAGCTGCTTCCTGGTTATATTGTTCCTCCCATTTTAGACAGTAAATGCAAGAAATGAGAGGTGATGTGTCTCAGAACCCATAGTTAATACACAAGTGCTCATTATTAATGTATATTGAATACATGCTGCTTCAAATTGGGCTTTTGGAAAGTTCACATTGCACTTTAAAATAGCCTGTTTGGCAGCCCCAATGAAAAATATGGTAGGCTTTGTAAATTGAAAAGTTGGAAATATGAATACCTTTACAAAAAATGCAGACCTTGAAAAAATAACATGAGGTATTTGAAGAATGAAAGTATAAATTTTTAGTCACTAGTCAAAAGTTTTAGCATCTCTTTGCATTTTTTATATGACAATAAATGCTTTATCCTTTTAGAGAATTTGGCTAAAGTTAAAAACCTTGGATACTATGATATCAGTTTTGGTTCAGCATTTCATTTCTGTAGGTAGACAACATGGTTTAAATAAAACATGGTATAGCACTCGTGTGTATATATTGATATGTACACATATAAATATGTATATACCAAACTTTACCTTCAAATAAAAATGGTTGGGGTTATTGAAGGGAGTCGGCAGGGAAGACAAGAAAAATATTTTTTCCCCTCTTTTATGCTGTAGAAGGGACCGGTACTTAGATGTGCTTTATAATTTGGAAACACTGAAGTAGCAGTCCTGGCTTCATTCTTAATAGTTTTGATACTTGGGGAAATTTCTACAAGATGAAAAAATTAAATTGCATTATGTCTAAGATCCAGTGTACTTCTAATTTCTTTGCATCAAAATTTATTAACTAGATGAAATTTGTTTATTTGAGTGTCCATCATATTAGGAAATATTCATGAGCTATATTTACTGTGTGCCGGGTACCTAAATGCTTTCTATCTTTTAACTTTATCACACTCATAACCCTATGATGAAACTGAAGAACAGTGTGAATAAGTAACTTGCCCAAGGTCATTCAGTTGGTTGAAAGGAAGAAGCTAAGATTTTTAACTATAGATTTTAAGCTGGAATTTCAAAACTCTGCCTGTAAACATTAACACAGTACCTTGTTCCCTCCTGCCCTCCAGTGAGGTGGACACCCTGTCAGACTCTAGGCCAGCCTTGGTGAACAAGTCAAGACACAGCAAGCACTTAACCTGGAGCTCTTTAATCCCAGGTGTTTTCTTGCTATATTTAGACAGACCTTTCTGTAATATCAGATATGCTATAAATAGTTTGATATTTTCCCCACCCCAAGACTTAGATTTTTGCATTAACTAATTTCTTTAGAAAACTTAATGAGAATTATACAAGTTCCACCAAATGCCAAGATTTTGCTTTTTAAAAAGGTTTCTTTAAATATTCATTGAATTGCTTTAGATTTGCATTCAAATATGCAATTTTCTTATCTTATTTTTTTCAACTCACTCAACCTTTGTATTCAAATCTTCCAGTGATAAGTGGAAGCTTATCTATGAATACTTATTGACTTTGACAAATTGCTTTCTGCATATTTTATCTTATAAAATAGCTCCATACTTATCTAAAACTCATTCTTTAACTCTTCTGAGTATCTGAATATATTAGCTTTAAGGTCAGTGAAATATAAATACTTCAATGACATGCCAATTTTGGTTAAAATCATTCATAAGAGTTTATTAGAATCCAAAGAAATGGGTACATATACTAAAGCTCTGGTTTTCTTCTCATGCTGAACAATCTGATACATTTTGAGTAATTATAAACAAGTCAGCTTCTGTAATGATAAACTTCAAACACTTTCTCATTTTCAAGCTAATCGGAGAGCATGTCAGGCCTAGGATTTGATTTTTTTTTTTTTAACCTTCTTATGAGCTAATAAAAAAGCCTGTTAACTGTGGATGCTTGCAGTAGGCATGAAGTTCCCGGATCAAAAACAAAGGACTGTTACCCGTGGCACTGCAAACAGCATGAACATCAGCATTCTGGCACGATTCCTCCTGCCCCCTAATCCCATGGGGTGATGGCATTGCTTGCCAGGTGGATGCCAGGCATGCAGTGGACTCGCTCTGAGCTCTTGTAGAGAGCAGGAAACAAACTTGATCTTTGTCCAAAAGTCTGAGTACTGGAGTGGCAGGATTTTGGTTATTGTTCTAGTTGTCTCTCTAGTAATACTTGGTAGATGTCAGGCTTTCTGTGAGAAAATGAATGACTTCATGAGAAATATCTATCCTCTGAAAGTTAACTATTGATGTTAACTCTTAAAAGCCTTCATTTAAAAAAGACTTAAAGCTTGCCTAAGGCTAAAAATAGGGCCTCAGAGTTTTCACATAAACAACACAAACAATACGGCTGATTGTATTAAATGGATTCTTAGAAAATGAACCATTGTAATTGATTCAATTATTATTTCAATCAAGGATACCCTTTATAAATGTAACAAATATTTTAGGATATGCAAATACAATTCTAAATTCATTCATGAAGAATGTTACCTTATTTAATTTTGATAACTATAGAAAATCCACTGATTTAGATGAGGCATGAAGATGTTTACATTTTTAAAAGTATCTTTTTGATCTTTTTGGAAAGTTTGGACTACTCAGATATTTCAGATCAAGTATTTTTTTTAAAAATGCTTATATTTTAGTTCTAGTACAACACGATACCTTTGTTTTATTTATTTTTTTATGTGGTCCTGAGGATCGAACCCAGGGCTCTGCACACACTTGGCGAGTGCTCTATTGCTGAGCCTCAACCCCAGCTCCAGCTCAAGTATTTTAATATTTCTTTTTCATGAACCAATAAATGAAAGTTCATTGCTTGTTTTTTTAAGCATATTTTATAGGCTTTCATTTTGATAGTGTAATTATTTCTGTTAAAATATGTTTTCTAAATACTTTATTTAGGTCAGCTAGGTTGGTTGATCCTTTTTTGGGCAGATGGAGGTGGTCTTGGGGATTGAACTCGGGGGCACTCGACTGCTGAGCCACACCCTCAGCCTTATTTTATATTTTATTTAGAGACAGGGTCTCACTAAGTTGCTGAGCACCTCACTTTTGCTAAGGCTGGCTTTGAACTTGTGATCTTCCTGCCTTAGCCTCTGGACCTGCTGGGATTTCAGGCTTGTACTATGTGCCCCGGTTGGTTGATACTTTAAAAAATATATTTAGCAATTTCTGTTCACCTTTGAGAATATTTACTGTGTTGAAACACCTAACAGATACAAATTAAAGATGGTGGGGTAGGAAATGTATGAAATTATTTCAATCCACACTAAATGGCAAAATTCCAAAGTACAGGTCTAGGAAAAAAAATCAAGGCTGCTATTATTGATTAAACTTTTGGTTCTACACAAACTCTTTTGGCTAGTTAGGATGTAGAAAAATATATTTCATCTGTACAGGGATTTATTGATTTTTAACAGCATCCAACAATACAAGATTTTCTGTCACTTATAAAACTATGGTGGCATAAGTTTTGAAGGATTTTAGCAAGTAAGAAATATAATGCCAGCAAACCTTAGCTACCAAGGGTTCTTTGGATTGAATATATATGGTTTCACTTGTTAATTTTCTCAGTACTGCTTTATTGATTACTTATATAGAGAAAACTTCTCTGCTGGGGACAGTCTAAGGAAGCCAGAGCTACTGCTTCTGATGGAATTCAGTTTCGTGAGACAGATGAAGCCAAGGCCACATGGGGTGGTCAGTGCAAAGATGGCATATGAGATGCAACTAGGGAATGCCAGATGACAAATTTTCTCAATGAATTAGGGCTTTGTGTTAGTAAGCTTTTCCATTCCTGTGACAAAATGCCTGAGGTAACTTATAAAGAAGAAAAGTTTATTTTTGACTCATAGGTTTGGAGGTTTCAGTTCATGGCCAGTTAAACCCATTACTTTTGAGTCTGTTGTGAAATATTATGTGATGATAGGAATACATGGTGGAATAAAGTGCTCACTTCATGGCCAGGATGAAAAAGGAAAAGAAAGTGAAAGAGACAGAGGTCCCAAAATCCTTTTTTGAGGGTATACCCCCTGTGACTGAAGTAAGATTTCCACTAGGCTCCACCTCTTCAAGTTTCTACCAACTCCCATGCTGATGAACAAGGCTTCAACATGTAGGCCTTTGAGGGAACATTTCAGATCCAAACTAGCTTTTGAAGCCCAGCAATTTGTTATTTGGTTTTGGTTTATTATTTTCTGTTTAAAATATTTCTTGTCTTTTTTTTTAACAGAATAGGAAATATTACTCTGCATATAGTGTCTTAAGGAGTTTCACTTCATTTGGACAGCTGTTCCACCTATGTGAGGCAGGCCCAGCTCCTACATGCAAGCAAAAGGTAGAGGTGCCAGATGAGCAGTAATAACAGGTCGACGTTGCTTGAACATTTTACTGTAAGCCAGGCACTTGGACAAGTGCTTTCTGTATGGTATCTTATTATCATATTATCATAACCTGTTAGGTAGTTGCTTGTATTGTCCTCAAACACAAGCCAAGCACCTAGAGTACTGGCTGACGAATGGTAAATATGGAAACTGATTTGTGGGCCTCACTACTAGTTGTGTGGCTTTGAATATTTCTGACTATCAGTCATGAAAGACAATTTGTTACTGCACATAACCATGGCAATGTATAAAAATTCTATTGAGAAGGCGAATGACTCACTTCATGTACAGTCGTCTTTAATTAAAGACAACTATGATGGGGAGTTGCTAGTCACGCCCAGGTGACCTGGAGTCAATGTACAGTAGGCATTGCATAACCCATAGCTTTCAAATCCAATTGCCCACAGGGTAAAATAGGTAATATAAATAAATGAAGTGGAACAGATGGTATCTAGCATGGGGGAAAGTTCATGTACCTTCTAAAGAGGCAGGCTCTACTCGGCTCCACAAGGGAAGTGCAGAACCTGTAGTGTCGGAGCTTTCAAATCTTCTAGAGGAAATGAAAATCCTGAGGTGTTGATCTGTGGTACTCTTCTAATTCTCATTCAGAGTTTACCCGATGGTCTTTGCTATTTTGGTCTATATAAGCCCCTGAGGCAGTGACCTCAAGTTTTTCTGCCATTAGAATCACCTGAAGAACTTTAGTGCTTCAAAATCCAGATCAGGCCCCATATGAATAAAATCAGTATTTCTATGGGTGGGATCTATATATAATTTGTCTATACTTACCCCCCACCCCCAGGTAAATCTTAAGCCTCACCTTAGTATTACTGAGACAGAACTGACAGTTTAACAGAATCTCTAGGTGATTTCTATCAGGTTAGTTTGAGGAGCTTTGCATTATAATTAACAAGTGACAATTGAAACTTCATTTTTAAGCCTTGGGACAGTGATTCTTAATCTTGCTATATGTTCAAACCACTAGTGAGCTTAACATATGTAACCATGCCCAGGCCTACCCCAGGAGATTCTGATTTAATTGCTATGTGCTGTGTCCTGGACATTAATGTTTAAAAAACTGTCCCAAAGGGAGTCTAATATGGAAAACAACAATTGCCTTAGTTTTTTTTTTCCCTCACTCTTGTTCTTGAAGAACTTTTCATCACCCCACCAGTCTTTCCACCATGGAGTTATCTGATCACTACTTCATATTGAAAAATGTCCCTGGGAGAATTTTGCTTGTTAAAACAATGTTAAATCTTAAATCTGGCCATAGATGTTTTCTGTTGATTCTAATTAACTCTTCAGCTACCATTCTTAAAGATGTACTTAAGAGTTAGTATACCTGTGAAACAGGAAGTCCTTTACTATGGTTTTCATGATGTCTACATTACAAAATCATCTGGGGACTTTTCCATAAACTAAGGATGCCAGAAACGTATACACTTACCATATGTTCAGAGATCAGCAGACAATTCTGATGAGGTGTAGGGCAGCACCACTGCTCCAATCAGCCACTCCAAATCACTGGCCCAAACATGGATCCAAAATATGCTTTAGCAATGGCTCAATCAGATGTCTTACCTGGAGAAATTTAGAGACTGCAATTATAAAATGGTATAAATTGTTTCTGTAATCCTCAGTCTATTCATCTGTGGCAAAGGAGATCACACTTCTTGTGTTGCTCTTTGTGAGAATAATTCATGTAATGTTTATGAAGCAATTAGCACAGTGTCAGTTTTCAGTACTTAAAATATTCATCTGAGAGGGCAGATCTTTTCCTGACAGAATAAACAATCATTTCAAATGGTGTGTGTCAAAACCCTTGGCTCCCCTTTCTTCAACTTTCAGCCAAATAGGCAGTTTTGTTTTGTTTTGCTTTTGTTTTAAATGGGGCACGTCTTTTAATCATATAAATGAGAATACTAACTTTCCTCTGAAGATGGCATGGCTTACAATCAAAGATTAGAAGTATCCTAATTATTGTGAAAATTAAGCTTTTTTTTTTCTTTTATTTCCCAGACAACTAAGCACTTCGGTTTATTTGGCTTTGAGAAACATGCTGGAAAGCTAATATTTGTGGATGAGCCTGAAGTCTGATGCCCTTAAGATTCAGACTAAGGCTCTTTTGTCAGAGTGGCCAACAAATCACACCTATTGCTGAAATTTAACAGGCTCATTTATCTGTGTCATGTTCTACTATGGTTTCAAATCTTTTTGTCATGGAAGAAGTAAAAAAGAAAATCTATCTCTAGGGCACTTTGGGATAAATAGATAAAGCTAGTCCAGATGAGCCAATATGCTCCAATGTCTGGTTTTGCAGAAAGATCCATATTTCAGTATGAGTGTACCCTCACCTGTTTTCCCTTCTGTTTGTGGCACTGGGGATTAAACCCAGGGCCTCATGCATGCTAGGTAAGAAGTCTACCACCTCAGCCCTTTTTAAAATTTACTGTTAGTCAAGGTCTCACTAAATTGCTCAGGCTGGCCTTGAATTTGCTATCCTCCTGCCTCATACTCCCAAGTAGCTGGGAATCACAGGCTTGAAACCATGCACAGGGAAGAGCACACTTCTAACACACAGCCTATTCACAGAACACCATGTTAAAAGCTCTTTGGCGCCCCCTTTGGGCACACTATGGGAATAGAACAATACTGTATCATTCCCCAGCAGCTCAGCATTGGATTTTTAAAATTTAGAAAACGCTGTAGCCTCTTTTTGTTTGTCATTGCAAATATTTATGGAGTACACTGTAATAATTTGATATTACTTTTATATATTGTTATTATCTTCAACATAAACCTTCATTTGCAGAAAAGTAAAATACATGCCCTTGTGGAGCTTATATTCTGGTAGTATCTCAGCTTGCATTTTATAAAAATGATATCCTAAAAACCATCTGGAAAAAAAAAATACAGGCTTTCCTGTTACTGGTATTTTTTATAGTAGTTTGGGAATCTGTTTTAATAATTCTTATGAATTTCCTCCCCCCTAGATCTGTTATTTTATTGCTTGTAGAAAGGTGTATATATATTTTTTGTAATAATCCTTAGATAGTGATATATACTGGGAGATTGTGAATGCTTAATTAGAAATCTAAAGATATTATCCAGCAAAATGTAACCTTCAAAGTTATCTAAGCCAATTTTCTTTGCAGATAAGATGCTGGGATGTAGACTTAACCTTCTCAGACAATGACCTGTTCAGTTGGCTTCAATGTCTTATGAACCGGCTCCATCAAAGATTTTTAGAACTGCCTAAAGTTTTGAAGTGATGGAGCTGTAGGACTGTCAACTCAAATATAGAAAAGCTAAACCATGGGGCTGGGGTTGTGGCTTAGTTGGAGAGCACTTGCCTGGCACATGTGAGGCACTGGGTTCCATCCTCAGCACCACATAAAAATAAACAAATATATAAATAAAGGTATTCTGTCCATCTACAATTTAAATTTTTTTAAGTTTATATGAGAACATTAAAAAAAAGCTGAACCAACATGAAAAATTAAGGACTCATTACTTATAAAAATGTGAATTTGTTAGTCAGAAAATCAACTACTTTGGAATTGACATGCCTCCCTTTTTTGACTAACATGAAACACGTGCTATTTGATATAAAGACCTGAGATTTTGGACTATTCATGTTATTTATGAATATATAAATTTAATGAACATTTATATCCAGCATCTATTCTGTACTGTGAATACAGTGAAGTCTCAATAAGGAATGTACGATGTAGGGGAGAGGGACCCATAAGTACATGAGAAACTGCAGTATAATTCATTCCTCTGCCAAGGGTTTTGCTAAGCATACCTGTTGGTTTCAGTGTTGCACACTAAGTTGATTGTTCTCTTCCTTTATTCCAAATTATCAGAAATCTGTCTAAAATTGGGGCTATTTTTTTCCTCCTTGGGTATGTCTGTCTCCAGTCATGTTTCTTTCTGCATATTTATTAACTCAACATCATCTTTTCATGTTTTCATCTTGTCAGATGAGTTCTGAAGTTACAAAGTAATAAATAGGAATGGATCTATCTTATGGTGCTTATTTAGTCTCCATGAAATTCTAATACATCCACAAATCCCAAAGTTAAATCTATAACAATTCCTAAAAATAATCAATAATGCCATATATAATAAACACTTAATTTCTCACACAAGCAACATAAATGAAATGAAACTAAATTGTTAGCTTCAGGTATCCTGAACTGTTATGATTTTTTAAATGAAATTGGAGACTGCATCAGTATATAGAATTCTAGGAAACAAATTTAATCAAATAAGACTGGGAAAATATATGTATATATTTTCTAAATTCTAGGGTAGGGCTGGGGTTGTGGCTCAAGTGGTAGCGCGCTCGCCTGGCATGCGTGCGGCCCGGGTTCGATCCTCAGCACCACATACCAACAAAGGTGTTGTGTCCGCCGAGAACTAAAAAATAAATATTAAAAATTCTCTCTCTCTCTCTCTCTCTCTCTCTCTCTCTCTCTCTCTCCTCTCTCACTCTCTCACTCTCTCTTAAAAAAAATAAATTCTGGGGTAGTTCTCTTAGATTATTAACAACAACGATAAAACCTCATTATATATAACTTAGGAATGATATTCTGCAATAACTATAAATTTCATTTATTACAAGTTATTTTTCATGTATTTAAATATAAAAACTAAATATTCTTAGTTTAATGAATTGACAAAAATGATATTTTTATTCTGTGAAACATGTTCATTGTATTAGTATTGCAGTATGTTTACTTCAGGCTAATTCATGTTTATATATAATCATCTTGAAGTAATATATACATCTTTTTTGTGTGTGTGAGAATGCTTAAAATGTACTCTTAGCAAATTTCAAATATATAACATATTTTAAACTGTAGTCAACATGTTGCTCAATGGATCATCTCCTGAATTTATTCCTACTGTACACCTGGAATTTTGTATCCCTTGACTAACATCTACCCAGTACCCCAGCTCCCCAGCCCTCTCATCCCAGGGTAACTAGCATTATACTCTTTGCTATTATAAATGATTTTCTGGCTTTCACATGTAAGTGAGAACATGCAGTGTTTGTCTCTCTGTGCTCAGTTTATTTAACATAATTGTCCCCCAGGTTTATTCATGTCATCCCAAAGACAAGTTTCCTTAGTATTTTGAGACTGAATGAGTGTTCCATTGTGTATTGTGCCACATCTTTCTTCATTCTCCATTTGATGAATACTTGTTGACTGCATATAGTGGCTCTTGTATGTAGTGCTGCAATAAACACAGGAGTGCAGAAGTCTGTTTGGTAGATAATCTCCTTTCCTTTGAATGTATACCTAGTAGTGGGATTGCTGAATTAGACGGTGGTTCTGTTTTTAATTTTTTGAGGAACCTCCATACTGTTTTCTGTAATGATTGCTTAATTACATAATAGTAAGTGTTCCCTTTTTCCCACATGTTCACCAGCTCATCTTTTTGATAACAGCCATTTCAAGTGGGAGGAAATATCTCATTGTGACTTAAAATTTGCATTTCCATCATGATTAGTGATGTTGAATTTTTTTTTATATACCTGTCGGCCATTTGTATGTCCTCTTTTCAAAAGTGTCTGTTTTGGTCTTTTGCCCATTCTTTAATGGAGTTGTTTTCTTTCATGCTATTGAGTTGCTTAAGTTCCCTGTGGACTTATATAGTTTGGATTTTATCAGATGTGTAAATCGGCATGTATCTTCACCCATTCTGTAGATTGTCTCTTTACTCAGCTGGTTATTTTTCTGTCCCATTTTAGAAGACTTTTAGTTTGTGATCTCATTTTTCCACTTTTGCTTATGTTCCTTGTACTTTGGTGGGGGGAGTGGGCGGTGGTCATGTTGAAAATATTCAGACCAAATGTCATGGAGTTCTTACCATATGTTTTCTTCATGTTTTAAAGTTTCAGGTCTTTAAATATTTTACTTAAAGTTGATTTTTTTGTACATAGTGAAAAATGGGCTCTTCATATCATTCTTTGTCCTATGAATGTCCAGGTTTTTCTAACACCATTTATTGAAGATATTGTTCCCTCTTCACTATCCTAAATTGGTTCTGGTTTCTAGGTCATTTAAAAAAGCCTAAGGAGCCAATTCTTCTTGTCCCTTAAAAATAAATAATAAATTAATTCAGTTGCACTCTCATGATGGCTGATTTTATTGTCAGCTCTACAATGAGGACAGACAGGAGTGAGCTGGTAACTTCAGGAACATCCAAGCTTTTATCGATAGCCTTTAACTGTTGTGTTTGTATTCTCTCAAGGGACCACACTCAGAAGTTAGTTGACAGTGTAGAATAGGCTTAGACTTAAAGTTCATTCACAATTGGGAGAAGGACAGAGTGGGAAATTGAGAATATAGGTCAACACGGCAGATTTGAAAGGTGGCCACTAAGACTAGAAAATGATCATTTTTTAAAGCTTATCCAATCTTCAGGAGGGGAAAATGATAATAAAATATTAGACATTAAAAGGACATATTGTAAAAAAATTATTCAAGATCTTCATGCTTATTTCTTGCATTTCTTTTATCAAATATATGAACACTAAATCAGTTATTATATTTAATTGTTGGTAAATTTCTCATAAGTTTGATGCTATTGCAGTTTTATCCATTTATAATTTAATGCAATAAAGGCAGATGATCATATAATCTCAGAATTCATACATGTTTACCCAGCCTCTTATTTAAAGTAACGATCTCCTAAATGCAATGTATAGATATGCACCTCTGATTTTTAGCTTATCTCAGTAGAACATATTCCCCCTCAAAATACTAAGAAATGCAGACATAAATTATATAAAATCTTAAAATGAACAAAACCCCCATAACACTAAAAGCAAAGATCAACTGGGGACAATTCTACAATATTTAAATTAAAAATATATTTTTACATAAAACATTACCAGTTTTTTAAATGCCAGCTTTTTTGTATTATAAATATGAGAAATGGGAAATCACCTGGCATTTAACAAAAAGTACATAGACGATAGCATAAAAAATGTCCAGTTACATTAACCATCATAAAAGCAAATAAAAATAGGAAACTATCACTCTTCACAGTACTTGCAAAAGCAAATAACCTATACAACATTGATATATCAGTTGGTATAAGCTTTCTGTAGGTCAGTTGGAAATTAAGACTATTGAGAGTTGTTTAAGTTCTAGTATAACAATCTGGTTTAAGGCTGGAAATATATAAGTATTTATATAAATTGGTGTTTGCTGTTTGTGAGGGGAAATACATGAGTTAATGTAAATGGTTGAAAGGAAGTTTCTAAAAATATATTATCACTTTTCAGTTACATTATACAAGTATGTACTGAATGGTCAAGCTATGTACCAGGAGCTGGTCAAGGTGCAGGGGCTGTAACAGTGCCTACAGAAACAATTATTGATGTATAGAGCTTTTGATTAACTGATATTTAATGCCTTTCATCTTAACCCATGAGCTTTTAAATATTTTACAAATCTCTGCAGTGATGTATTTTCTTACACTGTTAGAAATTCAGATTATTTAATTATCATAGAAGGATAGTTATTTGTTTAAATATCTATTAGATCAGACTGAAATATGTAGGCTAAACAAACTATTTTCTGCTGTGATCCTCAAAGGTTTTTAAATAAATATTGAATTAGACTGCAAAGGCCTACCAGTATACAAACATAAGACTCTATATTTTTTTGTTTACCAATATTATCTTGTTCAACTCATTAGGTTTTTGATAAAGCATACTTTTCTCAAATTTCTTTTGACAATGAAATATTTTGACAATAAGAAAATATTTCTAGAAGAGTTCTAGAAATATTTTCCTCATCACTAATACCCCAGAAAATAATAATTTCCCTCAGTTATACCTGACATTTTTACTTTTCTAAATTATAGTTGACACATAATATTTATACATATTTATGGGGTATAATATAATAATGTATATAGTGTGTAATGATAAAATCAGGGTAATTAGCATTTTCATCTCTTCAACCATTATAATCTCTGTGTTGAGAACCTTCATACCCTTATTTTCTAGTTAGTTTATAATATAAGCTGTTGTAGGTGTAGTTTCTGTGCTGTGCTATAGAACCCCAGAACTAATTCTATCTAATCATATTTTGTCACTTTCACTTGTTACCTAATGTCTCTCTATCGCTCTTCTAACTCCTCTTCTCTGCTTCTGGTAACCACTGTTCTACTCCCTGCTTCTAGTGAGATCAACTTGTTTAACTTCCTCATGAGCAGGAACATTCTTTTGTCTTTCTGTCCCTAGCTTATTTAACTTACTTTATTGTCATCCTGTCATCTATGTCAGCATTTATTTATTCTTTATATTGCTGAATAATATTCCATTGTGTGTGTATATAGCATATTTTCTGTATTCATCCTTTGATGGACATTTAGGTTAATCCCATATGTTGGCTATAGTGAATAGTGCTGCAGTAAACTTGGGAGCACAGATACTTCTTTCTTTCCTTCTACTACATCCCCAGTAGTAGAATTGCTGGATCATATGGTAGTTAAGAGCCCTCCATACTCTTATATAGAAGAGATATACTAATTTATATTCCCTTCAACAGTGCATGAAAGTTCCCTTTTCTCTATATACTCAGTATCATTTTTTTAAAATAGCCATTTTAACCAGGTTGATTTCCATCTCCCTGACAGCTAGTGACATTGAACATCTTTTAATAATCCTTGTCCATTCGTGTGTCTCCTTTTGAAAAAAATCTGTTCAAATCATTTACCCATTTTTAAATTTGTTTTTGTTGCTGACTTGTTGGAGTTCTTTAATATATTCAGTATATTAATCCCTTGTTGGATGTTAGTTTGCAAATATTTTCTCTCATTTCTGCAGATTGGCTCTTCATTCTGTAGATTGCTTTCTTGGCTGTGCAAAATCTTCTTGGTTTGATACAATCCCATTTGTCTATCTTTTACATTAAATTCTAATTTGTTATACATGATGGCAGAATGCAATTTGTTTCATATTACACATATAGAGCCATTTGTCTTTTATTGCCAACACTTTGGGAAGCTTTTCCAAAAAAATCTTGGCCTCTAAATGTCTTAGTGTTTCCCTTATGTTTTATTCTAGTTGTTCTATAGTTTCAATTGTTACATTTAGGTATTTATAAAAATCAACTCAATTATATCAACATGAGTTGATTGTTTTTTTTTTTTTTTTATACATCGTGAGAGGATTCTAGTCTCACACATATGTTTTCCTAGCGCCATTTGTTGAAGAGGTGGTTCTTTAATGTATATTCTTGGCAAGTTTGTTAAAAAGAATTTTCTGTTAAGCACTTGAATTAATTCATTCCACTTGTCTAAGTTTTGATTTTTTTTTTATGCCAATACTACACTATTTGGGCTACTATAGTTTTTAAAGTCAGTAATGCACTTTACTGTGATGTATCCAGCTTTATTCTTCTTGCTCAGAATGGCATTGGATATTCAATGTCTTTTGTATTTCCTTATGAATTTTGGGATTGTTCTTTTTTCTGTTTCTGTAAATGTCATTGGTATTTTGATGGGAATTACATTGAATGTATACATCATTTTGGGTAGTAATGACATTTTAACAATAGGAAATTTTCCAATACATAAACATAGACTGTCTTTGCATTAGCCAATGTTTTATAATTTTTATCATAGAGCTCTTATACTTCCTTAGTTAAATGTATTCCTAAATATATTAGGGTTTTTTTGTAGCTCTAACAATTTATTTTCCTTGTACAGCATTTAGTTTTTTCCTATATATATATTATCGTAGCCTCTGCAAAAAGGGAAAATTTGGTTTTCCTCCTTGGGGGTGTGTGTGTGTGTGTGTGTGTGTATGTGTGTGTGTTTTATCTTGAGTACTTTTTCTGGCTGATTTACAATACTACATTGAATAATATAGTATTATTTTAAGTTTTTTGAGTTTTATATATTCTAGGTGCGAGTCCTCTGTCAGAAGAGTAACTAGTAGATTTTTTCCTATTCAAATAGCCCAATTAATAAATGGGCAAATGAATTTAACAGACACTTCTCAAAAGAAGAAATACAAATGGCCAACAAATATATAAAAACAATGTTCAATATCATCAGCAATCAGGGAATTGCAAATCAAAACTACACTGAGATTTGATCTCGCACCAGTCAGAATGACAGTCAAGAATACAAATTATATTTTGTGCATGCTACAGAGGATGTGAAGAAAAGGGAACACTTTTACACTGTTGGATTATAAATTAGTACAACCTCTATGGAAATCGGTATGGATGTTCTCAGCTTACCACTTTTTGGTATTTATCCTGAAGATTTAGTCATCATACTATAGTGATAAATGCATACCCATGTTTATAACAGCACAATTCATAACAGCTCAATTATGGAACCAGCCTAGGTGTCCATCAATGGATGAATGCATAAAGAATATGTGATATATCATTCACACACACACTCACTATCTCTCTCTCTCTTTCTCTCTCTCTCACACACACACACTCACACACACACACACTCACTCGCACACAAACACAATGGAGTTTCACTTAATCATAAAGAAAAAATGAAATCATGGCATTTGTAGGAAAATAGATGGAACTTGAGACCATTATGTTAAGTGAAATAAGCCAAACTCAGAAGTTCAAGGATCATATGTGGAAGCTAGAGAGGAAAAACGAAAGGAAAAATGCAGAGGAAAGGTATCTCGTGAATGTCAAAGGGAAGTCAGTAGAGAAAAGGGACCTGGGGTGCCAGGTAGAGGGGGAGGGGGAAGGTTCTGGGGAGGGATATTGGCCAAATTATATTGTGTGCATGTACATATCTGTAACAAGAAATCACATCATTATGTAAACTCTATTGCACCAATAAAAAATGTTGAAAGATAAAAAAAATTAAAAAAATTTTTTAAAAATCAGTGTTTTCCAAAATGGGGGTTATATATTCTTAATGTTTTCAGCCTTTTCCCACTCAGTGTGACATTGGCTGTGGATATGTCACATGGCCCTTATTGTTGAGGTATGTTCTTCTATACCAAATTTGTTGAGTGTTTTTATCATGACTTAAATTTGAATCTTATTAAATGTTTTTTCTGCATGTATTGAGATGATAATATGGATTTTGTCCTTTGTAGATAAAATATATTATTGATTTACAAGCATTTTTTCAATACTGGTATAAATTCATCTTAATTAATCATGGTGTAAAATATTTTTGATATGCTACTGGATTTATTTGCTATTTTTTGACAATTTTAATATCTGTGTTCATCAGGGATATTGGTCTGTAGTTTTTGTTTTTGTTGTTGCTATATCTTTGGTATCTGAGTAATGCTACCTTCACAGAATGAATTTGGCAGTTTCCTCCTTTTAATTTTTTGTAATAGTTTGAGGATATTAGTATTGGTTCTTACATGCTTAGTCAGATTCAGTAGTGAAGTTATCAGGTCTTGGTATTTTCTTTGATGGGAGACTGTGGTTATTGTTTCAATCCTATTACTCATTATTAGTCTGTGTAGATTTTCTGTTTCTTCTTGATTCCTTCTTTTTTTGAGAGAGAGAATTTTTTAATATTTATTTTTTAGTTTTTGGTGGACACAACATCTTTATTTTATTTGTATGTGGTGCTGAAGATCGAACCCAGTGCCCCATGCATGCAAGTGAGTGTGCTACCGCTTGAGCCATTTCCCCAGCCCCTTGATTCCTTCTTGATAGGTTGTATGCATTCAGTGTTCAGAAATTAGACCTTTTCTTCCAGAATTTTTGTTAGCATGTAATTATTCACAGTAATTTCTTATGATCCTCTTATTTCTATATTTCTATGGTATTAGTTGTAATGTTTTCTATTTCACTTCTAGGTGTTTTTTTTTTTTTGTTGTTGTTGTTTGTTTGTTTGTTTCTTTACTGGGGATTGAACCTAGGACTGGATAGTCACTGAGCTGTATACCCAATAATTAGTTTTGGGGGATAGGACCTCCCTAAGTTGCTGACACTGACCTTGAACTTTCAATCCTCTTGCGTTAGCCTCTGAAGTCACTGGTATTACAGGCCTGCACCACCACATCTGGCTCATTGTAGTTTTGTTTCTCATTTTTCTTAGTCTTTAGTCACAGTTTGGTCCATTTTGTTTCTCTTTTCAAATAACTGACTTCTCATTTTATTGATTTGTGTGTGTGTGTATGAGTGTGTGTGAGAATTTGTGTTCTGCTGTTTACTATTATTGAGGTTTGGATAATGCTTGCTTTTCTAGATCCTTAAGGTACGTTGTTGGGTTATTTCTTTGTAATCTTTCTGCTTATTTTGATGTTGACATTTATTGCCATAAACATCCCTTTTTGTATGCTTTTGTTGTATTCCAGACATTTTTATATTTTCATTTTCATGAAATTTTTTGAATTCCATTTTAATGATTTCAGTGATCATTTAGTAGTTTAGGTGCATGCTGTTCAATTTCCATGTATTTGTGTGGTTTTCCTTGTTGTTGATTTCTACTTTCATTCCTTTGTGATCTGAGATAAATGATATTTCAATTCTTGAAAATTTTATTTTGGGGTCTAACACATGGTCTATTCTGCAGAATGCTCTGTGTGATAATGAGAGGAATATATATATATATTTTTTTTGAATGAAATGTTGTGAATGTGTTATGTCCATTTAGTGTATATAGTATAGAGTAATGTTTGTTGACTCTCTGAATGGTGGAGTGAAATTGCCAATTATTGCTTTATTGGTGTCTTTCTCCTCTTGGATTAATATTTGCTTTATATATTTGGGTACTCTAGCATTGGGCTCATTTATTTAGAATTGTTATATTTTATTGCTGAATTGATCCCTTCATTATTATGTAATGACTTCCTTTATCTCTCTTATAGATTTTGATTCCACATCTCGCCCAACATTTTTTCCATGTTTCTATTGGAGATATCAGTTAGTGGATTTGATCTTGGGGTGGAATTCTGAGCAGAACAGAAAGAAATCTGATGGTGGTTTTGTAGGGCTGTGGGCATCATCAGGGTCTTTTTGTTTTTTACTTGCCTCCCTCAGCTATTCTATTTTCGTTTCTTGATTGTTGTGTACTTTATAGCCTTTGCTATTTTAGTAAATTGATGCTTATCTCTCACAGATATAGTCTCCCAATTCTCAAAGAACTTCTTGTGCAGGGGGAAAGACAATTGGGGTTTTCTTTTTGTGTCTGCACAAAGATGGCATGAACAGACATCTCACCCTTTGATTTCTTAGGCTCTTATTTTAGTCAACTCTTTTTAAAAAATAATTTAATTATTCTAATCAGTTACACATGACAGCAGAATGTTCTTCGGTTCATTGTACACAAATGGAGCACAATTTTTTACTTCTCTGGTTGTACACAAAGTAGAGTCATATAATTCGTGTCTTCATACATGTACCTAGGGTAATGATGTCCATCTCATTCCACCATCTTTCCTACTCCCATGTCCCCTCCCTTCTCCTCCGTCTCCTTTGCCCTATCCAAAGTTCCTCCACTTCTTCCATGTTTCCCCCACACATCTCCATTATGGATCAGCATCCACTTATGAGAGAAAACATTTGGCCTTTGGTTTTTTGGCTATTGGCTTACTTCACTTAGCATGATATTCTTTAAGTCTAACTCCATCCATTTACATGCCAATGCCATAATTTTATTCTTTTATTGCTGAGTAATATTCCATCATGTATATATACAACAATTTATTCATTCATCTATTGAAGGGCATCTAGGCCATTTCCACAGTTTGGCTATTGTGAATTGTGCTACTATGAACATTAATGTGGCTGGGTTACTATAGTGTGTTGATTTTTATTTTTTTAAGTCCTTTGGGTATAGACCAAGGAGTGGGATAGCTGAGTCAAAGGGTGGTTCTATTTCAAGTTTTTTAAGGAATCTCCATACTGCTCTCCAGATTGGCTGCATCAATTTGCAGTCCCACCAGCAAAGTATGAGTGTGCCTTTTTCCCTACATCCTCACCAACATTTATTGTTTGTATTTTTGATAGCTACTCCTCTGACTGGAGTGAGATGAAATCTTACAGTAGTTTTGATTTGCATTTCTGTAATTGCTAAGAGATGTTGAACATTTTTTCATATTTGTTGATTGATTCTATATCTTATTCTGAGAAGTATCTATGCAGTTCCTTGACCCATTTATTGATTGTGTTTTTTTTTTTTTTTTTTGGTAAGATTTTTGAGTTCTTTATATACCCTAGAGATTAGTACTCTATCTGATGTGAGCGTGGTAAGAATTTGTTCCCAAATTGTAAGTTCTTTGTTCACCTCATTGATCATTTCTGTTGCTGAGAAGATGCTTTTTAGTTTTAATTTATAACATTTATTGAATCTTGATTTTTATTTCTTGTGCTATAGGAGTCTTGTTAAGAAAGTTGGGGCCTAATCCGACATGATGAAGATTTGGGCCTACTTTTTCTTCTATTAGACATAGGGTCTCTGGTCTAATTCCTGCCCTTGATCCACTTTGAGTAGATTTTTGTGTGAGGTGAGAGATAGGGCTTTATTTTCATTTTGCTCCATAGGATTTCCAGTTTCCCCAGCACCATTTGTTGAAGAGGCTCTCTTTTCTCCAATGTGTGTTTTTTGGTGACTTTGTCTAGTATGAGATAATGTATTTATGTGGGTTTGTCTCTGTCTTCTATTCTGTATCATTGATCTACATGTCTATTTTGATGCCATGCTGGTTTTGTAAACATAGCTTTGTAGTATATTTTAAGGTCTGGTATTGTGATGCCTCCTACTTTATTCTTCTTGCTAAGGATTGCTTTAGATATTCTCAGTCTCTTATTTTTCAAAACGAATTTCATGATTGCATTTTCTATTTCTATGAGGTATGACATTGGAATTTTAATTGGTATTACATTGAATCTGTATAGTGCTTTGGGTAGTATGGCCATTTTGACAATATTCTGCCTATCCAAGCCTGGGAGATCTTTCCATCTTCTAAGGTCTTCTTCAATTTCTTTCTTTAGTGTTCTGTAGTTTTCACTGTAGAGCTTTTTCACCTCTTTTGTTAAATTAATTCCAAAGTATTTTTTTTGAATGGGGTAATTTTCATAATATCTATTTTAGAGAATTTATCACTGATATATAAACATGCATTAGATTTATGGGTATTGATTTTATATTTTACAACTTTGCTGAATTCATTTATTCTAGAAGTTTTCTGGTGGAGTATTTTGGATCCTCTAAGTATAGAATCATGTTGTGAGCAAATAATAATACTTTGAGTTCTTCTTTTCCTATTTGTATTCCTTTAATTTCTTTTATCTAATTGCTCTGGCTAGAGTTTCAAGAACTATGTTGAATAGAAGAGGTGAAAGAGTGCATCCCTGTCTTGTTCCAGTTTTTAGTGGGAATGCTTCCAATTTTTCTCCATTTGGAATGATGTTGGCTTGGTTTTAGCATAGAAAGCTTTTACAATGTTGAGGTATGTTCCTTCTATCCATAGTTTTTCTAGTGTTTGGAACATGAAAGGTTGTTATATTTTGTCAAATGCTTTCTCTGCATCAATTGATATAATCATATGATTATTATCTTTAAGTCTATTGATGTGATGAATTGTGTTTATTGATTTCCATATGTTGAACCAAACTTGCATCCCTGGAATCAAGTCATGGTGCACAATTGTTTTTAATTTTTTTGCATGTGATTTGGCAGAATTTTATTGAGAATTTTTGCATCTATGTTCATCAGGGATATTGGTCTGAAATTTTCCTTCCTTGATGTGTCTGTCTGGTTTTGGTATCAGGATGATAGCCTCATAGAATGAGTTTGGAAGGGTTCCCTACTTTTCTATTTCATAGAATAATTTGAGGAGTATTGGTATTAATTCTTCTTAGCAGGTCTTGTAGAACTAGGTTGAGAATCTATCTGGTCCTGGGCTTTTCTTGGTTGTAGGCTTTTGATGGTGTCTTCTACTTCCTTACTTGAAAGTGATCTATTTAAATGGTGTATGTCCTCCTGGTTCAGTTGGAGTAGATCCTCTGCCTCTAGAAATGGTGTCTTTGAGGCTTTTCTATTTTACCAGACTATAAGTATTCAAAATCTTTTCTAATTGTCTTCTGTATCTCAATAGTGTCTGTCGTGATATTTCCCTTTTTATCATGAATTTTAGCAATTTTTGTTTTCACTCTTTTTCATTAGGGCAGGTAAGGGTCTGTCAATTTTATTTTTTTCCAAAAACCAGCTTTTTGTTTTGTCAACTTTTTAATTGATTCTTTTGTTTCGATTTCATTAATTTCAGCCCTGATTTTAATTATTTCCTGTCTTCTTCTACTTTCAGTGTTGGTTTTTTCTTCTTTTTCTAGGGCTTTGAGTTGTAATGTTAGGTCATTTATTTGTTGACTTTTTCTTATTTTAAGATATGAACTCCATGCAATGAACTTTCCTCTTCTCACTGCCTTGATAGTATCCCAGAAATTTTGATACAGGTAAATGAGAACTCTGATACAACATGTAAGAATTTTTTTATCTCCTCCCTGATGTCTTCTGTTATCCATGTGTCATTTAGTAGTGTGTTATTTAGTTTCCAGGTGTTGGAATAGATTTTATCTTTTATTTTTCATTGATATATAATTTCATTCTGTTATGGTCAGATAGAATGCAGAGTAGTGTCTCTGTTTCTTTTGTATTGCTAAGAGTTGCTTTGTAGCATAACATATGGTCTATTTTGGAGAAGGATCCATGTACTGCTGAGAAAAAAGTGTATTTGCTTGTCAATGGATGTAATATTCTATATATGTCTGTTAAGTCTAAATTATCAATTATTTTATTGTTCTATAAAAAAGTTTCATCATTTAGTTTTTGGAAAATCTATCCAGTGGTGAGAGAGGTGTGTTAAAGTCATCCAGTATTGTTGTGCTGTGGTCTATTTGATTCTTGAAGTTGAGAAGGGTTTGTTTGGTATACATGGATGCCATATTGTTGGGCATAAATATTTCCAATTGTTACATCATGTTGATGTATGATTCTTTGAGTAGTATAAAATGTCCTTCTATATCCCTTTTCACTGTCTTTGGTTTGAAGTCCACTTTATGAGGATGGAAACCCCTGCTTGTTTACATGGTCCTTGTGAGTGGTACTTTTCCTCACCATCTTTTCACCTCAGTCAGTTGATGTCTTTTCCTGTGAGATGAGTTTGTTGAAGGCAGCATATTGTTAGGTCTTTTTAAAAATCCAATCTGCCAGTCTATGTCTTTTAGTTAAGTTTAGGCCATTCATATTCAGGGTTATTATTGAAATATGTTTTGTATTCCTGGTCATTTTGGTTTATTTTGAATTTTTAACTTGACTGGTTTTTTCTCTTTGATTGGCTTTTCCTTTAATGTAGTTCTTCCCTTTGCAGATTTTTATTGTTGTTTTTCATTTTCTCCTCATGGAATATTTTGCCAAGAATGTTCTGTAGTGAAGACTTTCTTGCTGTAAATTCTTTTAACTTTGGTTTAACATGGAAGGTTTTTATTTTGTCATCAAATCTGAAGCTGAATGTTGCTAGACATAACATTCTTGGTTGTCATTCATTTTCTTTCAGAGCTTGGTATATGTTGTTCCAGGGATCTCCTGGCCTTGTGGGTCTGGGTTGAAAATCTGCTGAGATCCAAGTTGGTCTCTCCCTATATGTAATCTGATTCTTCTCTCTTGCAGCCATTAAAATTCTATCTTTATTCTGTATGCTAGTAATTTTCATTACAATGTGCCTTGGTGTAGATCTGTTGTAATTTTGTACATGTGGTGTCCTGTGGGCCTCTTGTATTTGATTTTTCCAATTCATACTTCATGTTTGGGAAATTTTCTGATATTATTTCACTGAAGAGATTGTGCCAACTCCATTAAATTTGGGCCTAAGATATAGCAGAACATCATTGTGGAGAGTGTAATAGAGGAATGTTGCCCAGAACATAGTAACCAGGAAGCAGAAAGAGAGCTGCACTCATCAGGGACAAAATATAAACCCCAAAGCGCCCCACCTCCAGTGACCTACTTCCTCTAAGCATCCTCTACCTGCCTATGATTACTGACAATTTAATCCATATCCGTGGATTAATCCACTATTGGATTATACCTCTCATAATCTAATCAGTATACCTCTAAAAATTCTTGGATTTTTTTTTCACACATGAGCTTTTGGGGAACACCTCATTTCTAAACCATAATAGGCCTCCTTTTGGCCTTCTTGCCTCTACAATTCAACTACTCTTGGCCACACAGGGCATAGCACATAGTTCAGTACTCCCAAGACTTAGACTAGCTGCCTCCAGGAGAATCCTCTCTATGCCCAAGAGTTCTATTATTTTTAGTATATACTATGTCTAAATGTAGGAAGGAAGAAATTACATTACTCAGGAATAGGCACTATGTTGTTGCATACTTACCTATTAAACCCAACTGGTACCTGTTAATCTCTTGTTTGTATAAGAATTAATTTTGTAAAACAGGTTTTCAAGCCTTTGCCTGACAAGTCTCTATTTTTACCAAGTTGTTCCAAATGATTCTGATAGTAGTAGCAACATTTTAGGAAACACTGAGAGCAAGCATCTCTGGGTTCTACAGCCTATATCCTAGGAAGATTTGAGAAATAAAATTATCTTTCAATTAATCTCCAAGGAAACATTTTCCTTTAGCTTTAGCTTTTGATACATACCACATTTCTTTAGTGGGTTTCTAAATTCTCCATACAATTATACTTGGAGCATTTCTTCCAGTTCCATTTGCAATGCTTTAGAAACCTACTGGCTCTCCTTAGCTGAGTCAGATTCAAATGGATTGAAAATGACTAAATCATGTTTAGTGGTTTTTCTTTGTTCTAGTTTATTATTTGTTTCTCAAATTCATGTGAACTGTGCTCAAGGGGGAAAATCTGTTAACAGATTTCTGTATGCCATGTTTGACAAATACAAACCTGAGGACCAATGCCTTAGTTTCTGAAAGTATTTGCCAATTGAAATCTTCACTACAAAAGATAATTTTGGAGCTTTTCAATTAGCAAAACAAAATTTGCTTGGATTCACCATTAAAAACATGAAAAATTAAAAATTCTCAGTTTAGGAACCTCAAATATAATTGCAAATTTCTGTGGATCCTGAGATACAAGTTTAAGGTAGATTTTAATTCAACTTAAATGGTGATAGTTCAGGAGTGTTCATGACCTAACTTTATATAAAATGATGAAATATTTTTACCTTTGCTCTGCTTCCTTTAAAACTTAAAGCTACTAACTCAGCTATTAAAATTGTTTAAATATTTAAACTTAAAGCTACTTCTATTTGTAGTTAAATAGATTGACTTTTTTTCCTGAGTGGTTTCCATATTATAGTTTTGCTATAGTCAGGGGATTTCACAAAACATTCACGTGGGGCTAAGAGATTTTTTCTGAAATTAAGCTCTTAATCCTGTTCTTCTCCTTATGAAACCAACACTAAATTTTTATATTCCTTAATATTTTTATAATTTGAAAGTAATAGAAATCCATCATAATCATAAACACTAAAATGTGTTTGAATACATTAATTTTATTTTCCACTTAGTTTCTTAAAAAACACATTAAACATTAATGTGTTTATATGGCTAGATGTGTGTGTGTGTGTGTGTGTGTGTGTGTGTGTATTTCCCCCCCCCCATATTTCTTGTAAGCTATGCAACTTGGAGATTATTTTTAAACACTCTTGTATGGACTATTTAAATTATGAAACAATGGTGTTCTTTCTATTGCCTCATGGAGACATAGGATAGTAGAGATAGTTACCATGTTGAGAAATATGCTGGGACACAAAAACAAGGAAGCAGTTGTGTTAGTTAAAACCAGAGATTTGGTTTGAAACATCAGATACCATTGGACTTTGATTTTTTTCTTAAAGACCTAAGCTAGTTTTGCATTTCTATTTTGGAAGTTTTTATTGACAAGTGAGCAATAGAATAGGTAAATCACCTTTAGTAAATTTAAAAGTAATTGTTTTTAATTCAGAATTGAACATATTGTGTGGGAGACCAACCTAGCACGTGACTTGAGTTAACTCCCCTGTTGGGCGATGTGGCATCAGGCACCCATGCTGCTAGACTGCCCCGCTCTTCTAGGGTTCAAATGACTGTCTTTGTATCTGGGCATGTCCTCCTACATCCCCTGGGGTGGAGCTTTGCTGTTCCTTTGTAATATAACCTTCTGCCACATGACCAGCACTCGAGCCTCATAAAAGAGGTTCGAAGCATAGAAATTAACTAGTGAGTTTTAAAATTAAAAAGACATATTCTCATTACCTTTAATGCCTAGCTCTGGAGATGGCTTCTCCTAGCTCCCACCTCCACCCACCTAAGACGGTGGCGAGGTTAACACAAGAGGCTAGTGAGAGAAAGAGAACACACCAGGGTGTGAGCTTTTATTGGGGAACAAAAAATTCAAGGGAAAATTCCATCCAATGAAGGTCGTGTGGGGCAGCATTCCAAGGTCGGGGTCAGTGATTGGTCTTGGGTCAGTGGCCAGGCACACCTCCACACAGACAAGCCCTTGCACCTGGGACAGGGTGGGGAAGGCTCTGACACAGTTGTCTAAGCACCTCTCACCCAGCCAGGGAGGTAACTCAAATCACATGCAAGAATGGCTTCCCACATAACCCCTTGCCCTGTTTAGGATAAAATCTCCATGGAAGTGCCTTGTGTGTGTCCCCTTTTGTTACTGTGCCCTTGAGTGTGGCCTACCCAGATGTCAGTCAACCTGCTGACAATGGACATCATGAAGATAGACTCAGGCCCCTGAAACATGACCCCTTGCCTCATTTGAATAGCTTCTCCTCAATAAAAGGGGTCAGTGCATGCTCTCGCTCGCTCGCTCTTCCTGCAGACCCTTAAGGTCAGAGGAGCCATCACAGCAACCCCAAACAGAAAGGTATTTGTGTCTCTTGTGTGGTTATTTTGCGCAGCCCAGTTTACCTGGACTGACCCCTGAGCCTTTTAGTTTCGAGAACAGAAACCTGTCAATTGGTGCCCAACGTGGGGCAAAAAGTCTGAGTCTTTAAGCCACCGGGACAAAAGCGACAAATGTTGGCTTCTAAGGGGACTTTGATTTAAATATTAAAGTTTAGTGAGTTTGAATTTCTCTCCAGAAGTTAAGCATGCTTTGGATTGCAGAGTGTTAAGGGCAAAATTGTAGAAAGTAAATGAATTAGATAGAAGGAAAATCTGTGACGTTAAAATTTTTAATATTGGGGTGTAATTCTAGAGACTCTAAATATAAAGAGTTATTAAGATGATTAATGGGTTCTGTTGTTGAGTCCTCTTCATGGAAAGAGTATTTTTATGGGCTTTTTTGAATTGCCTTTGTAGATTTTTTTGGGCTTTATGTTATAGAAGTTTGTGCTAGGAGAGTGGGAAAAAAAAAAGGAGAGAAAATGTTGTGATGTTTACTTGGAGAGAAACAAATTTCAATTTTCTATTGTTTTTGTGAATATTCAAAAAGTTTGTACTGACCTCTTTGCTACATGATTGTCGGTATGAATCAGAATGGCTATAACTCAGCCGCTGAGGACAAAAGACTTTAGCTGCTGCTCACCGAGCTATGGGGTCCTAGCCCCTGCGGCCAGCAGTGCTTTTAACTCTTAAAGGATTTGACCTGAATGCCAAACACAGAGTAGCTTAAGATCTGATGGTAACCCTGGCATCTGCCTCTAAAAAAAAAAAAAAAAAAAAAACTTTTGGAACATTTGTGCCACAGGAAAAAAAAAATGCAGAGTATAAGAGGTCAAAGGCTGCAACCGCAGATCATAGAGACAAAACAAACTGCTACCACTGTAAGATCTTGGCCAGGTGCGGTGGGGGGATACAAACAAAACCAAATAAAATGCAATTGGCTAGAAAAACTCAGCAAACTTTTGCCCCAGACAATGGACAGCCCACTCCATGTTGTTTGCATCACCAGGGTAACCATGTGATGCCTGTCTGGAGGAGCAGGCTTCCTGGTCCTGCCTTCCGCATTTTTGCGGGCTTCCCATTGGTTCTTCCACAGTCACTCAGACAGGACTTCTGGTCCCACCTTCCAGCTGCTAACCTATACTTCCTGTTTCAGATTGCTACCAGAGCTGCTCAGAGCCTGTATTTTTAAAAATGCTCACCTGTAAATGCTAACAAAAGATATCTTTTTCAGGCAAAATTTAATTCCACAGGTTTCTACGTTGCATCCCTAAATTTAAGTTAGTTTTGAGTTAAATAACCTGACTTTTCTCTATAGTTATGTTACTAAATAATGTTCTATTGATGAGAGATATCAAACATGCTTCTTTGTATTTTACTTTTAATTCTGGAGGTTATGGGGATACCTTGCTCACCACAGGAACAAATGCCAGAAATGTTCCTGTGATGAACAAAAAATCCTTAATCTCATTCCTGACTATATAATTATAAGAAGTAAATATATATACACAAGGATCTTATTTCAGTTGCATCGAGTGATGTCACATAAAAGAGTGCACTTATAATTAAAAAAAAATTGAAATGGATCCAAGTATTTTAAGAACCACATGGTTACATAAAGTTAATACAATTATAAGTTATGTCCTTATTCATATATATATATATATATATATATATGAATATTTTCTAGATATTTAGATAACCTATAGTTGTTAATCTATAAAATAATTAGCACATATGTCTAATTGTTAATATATATTTGTATAATTGTTTTTCTTCAACAGAAACCCATAATTTATGTTTTATATCTACATTTATTTGGTACTTTGCCTTTTAGTTACAGATATTTGAGATAAATGTATTTACTATCAATTTGCTTTCAAGAAAAAATACAATCTTCAAATAGTTTCTAATTCTCAAGTTATTGTACAAAATTATAAAATCTGCATAAATTCCTAAGGATTTTTACTAGTTTCATTGATATTTCTTATCAAAGTACAATAATTTGTTTATAGATTCTAAGGTTATCAAAAATTGTTCCAAAAAATCATCTTTGGGTAAAATAAGGTCTTTATATTCTAGATTTTAATGATTAAATAAAAAGATTTTTATATCATTATCAAACCAGATGATATAAAGAAAAATAAAACAATTAAAAAAGAGATTAATATGTACTGAACTGACTATAAAAATGTTAAATAATTAATTCAAGGATATTTCAGGCTATTTTCCTAATTTGACTATACTGATGTAAGCTAAGATTTTATTCATATTTTGACATATAAAAACCTATTAAAATATTAAGTTTATTTCCTTAAAGATATTTATTGCCTAACGATTCTTGCTGTTTAAGACAAAGATTAATTTTGGTAAATAAATTCACATCCTTGATTAAACACTAAGTATATTAAACTTCTAACTTAGGTCCCAATTTTGACAATTGTCCTTTAGGACTAAATTTGATTGATTCTAAGACATTGTTGATTCTTCTATTTTGTTAGATGATTATGAAATTTGGAAAAACATTTTATTAGGACTAAGGTTCTACGAATTAAAATCTTATGTTAATTTTGAACAATAAAAGTTAGAAACTTTAAAAATTCATTGATATTATTAAAGTTCTCTGGCTGGACCTATTATCTATAAAAAATACAGTAGGATTTATATACTGCTCCCTATACTGGGAAATTACCTTAATCATATTTTTAAAGACAATTAAAAGATACCTATTTAAAGGATAATATTCTAAAATATAAAGATAATTTGAGAACTTCTCAAAAGATTGAGAGTTCTAACTAAATTATTAGGATGAATCAACTAGTCTATATTGGGAAATTATAGGTAAATCTATAAAAGGTAAATCTATTCTCTTCATTTAAATACTTGTATTACCTATGACTGAAAATAATGAAACTATGACTTATGGCAACCCTTACTCAATTTTATTAAATAAAGAAAAGGGGGAATACAGGACCCCCAAGATGCACACTAGATTTTACAAAAAATATTTTAAAATTTTTTTCTTAAATTGTAATATTGAGAGTCTTAATGTTACTGAACATGATTCAGTAAGCTAAATCATCTATCAAAGGAGAGTTTAAACCAGTCATCATAATAATGACTGAGAAACCTGGCACAGGAAGGTAAATTTCCAGCTACAGAGTTTATAGCCATGCAGCTTCATGAGCTTGTCAAGTAAGTAAAAACTATAAAAAGACTTGTATTTCCCAGGTCCACCTTTAATGTGTCTTGCAGTGTGGACTGGAAAGTCCACCCATGAAACTAGATTAATTGTCTTGACTGTAATGGTCAGTTATACCTATATATTGATTCTATGGTAAACAGGCTGTCTGGAAGTATCTTTTGAGAAAAAGACAGTGTTGAAATAACGGATTCTCCCGCATCCATATGGATGGCGGCTATAGACCAGCTATAAGTAACATCAACTAAGGGCCATTTCTCTATGAGGGATTGAGTCTTAGCACTACTCTCCTCTTCATCTATCTGTGTCTCTCAGCTTTGTCACAATATGAATGTTTGTCTGTCTATGGCCTTTCTCCTTCCTTCCTGAATGCAGCCTCACCAGCCCAGTGCTGTGAGCTGGGCCCTCCATGGAGAAGAAACCTGAGTTTGTCGATCTTAAGGTAAATGCTGGTGTGGAGGCCACGGGGGCATTATCTATCAAGGAGACAGAGAGCCCTCTCGGGGACAATGCCTTGCACACTCCACATCACCCTGTTTGGCCCCGGAGGATGGCTGGTTAGTCAAAGACGGGTAAGATTCCTCAAAGGAGGGACAACCTAAGACAGGCACAGTTGCAGAGGGGCCATCAGGAGAAAACTTGGGGGCCAACAGAGGTGAGGCACAGAACCTCACCCCCCATCTGTGCAAAGGCCTAATTCTTCACCCCTTCTGAGAGAGGTCTCCTGCCCCCATGGCTGCTTTGCTCCCCACACCCAGCTCAGATTGGAACCCAAGTGACAGAGACCTAATCAACAGTGACTGCCTGCTCACCAGAGCAGGAAACAACTGCAGCTACAGGAATGGGCCATGTCTGGATGCTTTTCTCTTTCTTGATTCTTCCTTTTTTTTCCCTATGCTTTTTCCTTTTCCTTTCTTCTCTCATCTTGCTTCTCCTTTATCAACAAATTTAATAAACGGGGAAGAAATGTTGGAATAGCCTTCAGTTGCAACTAGCAGCTATGCAGCTTGGAATGCTTGAGGAATTCACATTCCTTCAGGCCTGACAGGAATACCTGCAGGATGGGGTGCTCTGTTCTAGTGAGCCATCAATGAAACCACATCCTCAGCACTTGTGGTTGGCATTGCCTAACTACCAGGCCAGGAAACCGAGAGTCAGGAGCTTCAGGGCATGCAATCCCTGACTCAATAAGCCCCTTCCCTTAGGGACAAAGACCCTTCCAGATTGCTTTCCACCATGACAGCAATATTTAGAGTTTCCTCACAGTGTGGTTACATTAGGCAGAAGATGATTGCCTTATGGATATTATCTTGCTTATGTATGATTGACAGGCACAGCCCACTTGAACCCTATAACAGTTGTGTGCATTCCAAAAATAAACTGAGCTATTGGACGTTGACTTGATGCAAGACAGCATATGAGAAACCTAAGCCAGCCAATTATGCTGGACTTTAGTGACTAAGACTACATTTAGCTATATGGACAATTGTTGGAAAGATTATTAAAATAGATTTTTCCAAGAGCATTTTTATTACTGACAGACCTAATAGACTCCTTAAATGTGAGAATTAAGAGAAAGGATGATAAATATCCTGTAGCCTGTAAGAATACAACTTATTGTATCACTAGTTATTGCCAGCTAATATTTTAGAGAGATAATATGCTGAAGTTAATATTTAGGCTTTCAAACAGGTGTATGCCAATTAAGCCGACCTAAGCAAGCTGCTGGTCTCATAATCCCTGAAGTGACTACTTTAAATATTATTCCTTGCTTATTTAATTGCAGCCTTTGTGGCTATGTCTTAAAACTTATAATGTATGTATTTTCTTAGTGTTTGACTTAAATTACTTCCCAAATCTTTCATGGTCAGATAAGTGCTGATGGAAGGATGAGAACTAAGTAATAATGCTCTAAAAGACAATGTAATAAATATTGTGAATGAGCCCTTTGCTCTGCAGTTTATGGAGAGGCCTAAAGGCCATGCCAATGAGAATGTCTATGTTACTACGGGCAAATGCAATGCATCCCAATAAAATTGGGAAAAGATTAAGACTCTTCTGATGAGTGTTTGGCAAAGTAATAATAATAACCTGGATCTTCCAAGTTGATTGTGTTATTAAATGATATGATTTCTACTAATTCCTTTTGTCTTTCAATAGCAGATTGTGATGACCTTGGACCAAGAGTCAAATGACTGAAAGATAAAATTTCCCAGTTGCATTTTTTGAATATATATATATATATATATATATATATATATATAATGAGAGAGAGAGAAAGGGGGAATATGTGGGAGACCAACCTAGCACGTGATTTGAATTAACTCCCCTGTTGGGCGATATGACGTCAGGCATCCATGCTGCTACTCTACCCCGCTCTTCTACAGTTCACGTGACTACCTTCCTACATCCCCAGGGGTGGAGCTGTGCTCACTTGTTCCTTTGTAATATAATCCCTTACCCTGTTTATGATAGAATCTTCCATGGAAGTGCCTTGTGTGTGTCCCCTCCTCTTACTGTGCCCTTGGGTGTGGCCTACTCAGATGTCAGTCAACCTGCTGACAGTGGACATCATGAAGATAGACTCAGCTCCCTGAAACCTGACCCCTTGCCTCATATGAATAGCTTCTCCTCAATAAAAGGGGTCAGCACGTGCTCTCTCTCTCTCTCCCTCCCTGCAGACCCTTAAGGTCAGAGGAGCCCTCACAGTGACCCCAAAGAAAAAGGAATTTGTGTCTCTTGTGTGGTTATTTTGCTCAGCCTAGTTAGCCCTGTTTACCTGGAGTAACCCCTGAGTCTTTTAGTGACAAGAACAGAAACCCGGCAATATTGCCTGCATGCATTCCATCCTTAGTAGGTCTTTCTTAATTTATTGAGCAAGTGTTTAATATCTACAAGCTATCTAAGATGGCCAAGTGAAAAGTACGTTGAATTATATTCTTCCCCTGGAAGGTTGTCTAAGCCCAGGACTGTCATTTTGCTCACAGTCACACTTATCAAATCATGTATTTGGCCAGCTTACAACTATTCAGTCATAAAATGTCCTAGTTGATAGACAAATGGCATATTATCTTACACAGCCTCCTTTTTAACAACAAGGATTTTGAGGCCCACAGAGGTCAGATAATTTGCCATAAGTAATTAGGAGCAAACTGTGTCACTAATCATCTCAGCTCTTGTATGTTTTCATTGTAGCACTGGCATTTTTATACTGTGAAATGTGATTCTAATTGTCTTGAACTCACATTTTATTCCCTCAATAATTCTGTGTAGATGGAGTTTGATAGTATTCCTGTTTAATGCATGTGAGTACTTAGGAAATGGTGATTCACTTAGGAACAAACTTTGTAGAAGTGCTTTCCCCTTGGCTCTTCATGGTGTGGCTTCTTGTTGAGTGATCAGTGCTTCTAAGTCCAGAGTTTGCACTGTAGTCAAGCTTGCCATATTAGGAAAGATTTAGGTCTCCCTTTTAATCTTCTGAAAATAAGATTGACTTCCATCTGGTTCTAAAACTTGGAGAGCTATTCACATTCTCTCTCTCTCTCTCTCTCTCTCTCTCTCTCTCTCTCTCTCTCCTAGTAGTTAAAATGTCTGATTAAGGTCTCTTAATTTTAAGGCTTGTGAAGAATCCATAGTTGATGTCTTGGAACAAAAAGCTGATCAGTTGACATGATTTTTTTAGAACATTTTATTAAAAAAGGGAAAATATTTTCAAAATATAAACTAAATTTGATAGGCCAAGTGTTCAGAGCAGGTCAGTTTTTAAAGTGAGGCTAAGTCTTCAAGGAATATTTTTTTTCTTCCCCTCAAAAACATGTACTTCGACACCCAGGTCCTTGTGAGGAAATAAAGGTACAAAAGTAGCTGGATAACACAAATGTAGAATTATATACCTCTCCTAAGTATAAAGACTCCTAGCTACTGTGAAGCAGAACAAATTCTTTCATAACAGTATGTAAGAATTTGTGTTCCATGAGAGTGGGGTCTTAAGATAATCATATTTTGATGCCCAGAACATGCGCCAGACAAGACTGTTTAGCTTTACATGGTGAATATAAATTCCATGGCATTTAGACTAAGAAAGAGAAGGTATTCATCAGTTACTCTCATTTTACTGGGGCGGAAATGAAGGCTTAGGGAGACAGGTGCTGTGTCTAGGCTTTTACATACAGGTGCAAAACCAGCACCAGTTCTTCTTCTTTGGCTTCCTTCCTGGGTTCTGTGTTACCAGAATAAACTGTGCTCATTGATAAGGTAATCAGGAGACAGAACAAATGCCTGGAAGAATACCACATGGGTCTGAGCAGGATGGACAAAACTGTGTTTATGCCAAAGATCATAAATGTACAAGCCAGTGGGATCTCATTTTTAGAACAAGATGTACTTTCATAGAACCCAAGGAAATAAAGATGAAATTTTCAGTCTAGGTAGTTAATAGACCAGCTTTAAAAACAGCAAGTGTGGCTCAGTTGTTTTTAGGTAAATAGTCTGTGAAATGTCCACCAACTATTTTCCTAGATATTTAAATAAAGTGGGATAGGCTTACAAAAATACAAGATGAAGTTTCTGTGGCCCAGTTACCCAAAAGAGCAGAACTACTTTTAAACCACTGTAGGCAAAAAGGAATTTCTTTTCTTTTAATGATCCCTGGAGAGGAGCTGAAGATGGCTGTGTTTATTTTGGGTATCTCTATTCTGTTCCATTGGTGCAATGTTTGCTCTCACACAAATTGTAAGAATTTTTAAACCCAAAATATCCCATGATAAGGTCTAAGTCTGTTTGATCCATTAAATTGAGGTATGTTAGACTTGCTTATTCTGTTGACTTTATATTTCAGTGCTCTTTGTTTCATATCTTTCAGTTAAATGAGTTTTTATGTTCTGAGGTACTTATATATGTGTATGATTTTGACTGTTGAAAGCTTCTTATGTCCTTACAGTTCTTTCTTTGCAGACTCTTTGGTTGCTTAGGTTTCTATTTATTCACTCATTCATTGCACGTGTATTTATTGAATGCCTACTATCTGTAGGCATATTTTATGCAGGAGATACAAAAGTAAACCAGGTAATTCTTGGTGTCAGTTTAAAATTCAAATAAATAATGAAGTGTTTTGAAAGTAAAATAGTATAACGTGTCTATAATAACAAGCAAGAACATGCCTGCCCCCTACTAGACATTGCATTCTTGTGCCTAAATACCTTTCTTTATTTTTAAAACCCCTTTTATTATAGCATGTCTGGAAAGGTACATAAGTCACATGTGAACATCTCAATGAAGTCACACATTGACCAAACTCGGTGATCAACACAATAGTAGAATATCACTAATTCCTCAGAAGCTCCCTTGTATTCTTTCCCAGTTCTATCCACTCAGTAGTAAATGATGTCCGGATTTCTAATACTATAGATTAGTTTAGCCTGTTTTCCAGCTTGATACACTTTTGAAAAATCTATTCTACTAAAATGGACATTTGTATAGTGGTTTCAACTTCGGGCTGTGAAGAATAGAGTTGCCATTGAATAATTTTGTTTTTTTGTGTGTGACTTTGGCACATACTTCTTTTCTTTAATTATTTATTCTAATTATATACGTATGACAGCGGAATGCATTTTGATTCATTGCACACGATAGTGGCACAACTTTTCCTTTCTCTGGTTGTACACGATGTAGTGTTGCACCATATGTGTAGTCATATATGTACCTGGGATAATGATGTCTATCCAGCTACAATCTTTCCTACCCTTATTCCCCACTAACCCCCCTTCCTCTTTGCCCAATCAGAGTTCCTCCATTTTTTTCCCCATGCTTTACCCCCATTATGGATCATCATTCACTTATCAGAGAGAATCTTTGGCCTTTATTTTTTTGGGATTGGCTTACTTTGCTTAGCATAATGTTCTCCAACTCCATCCATTTGCCTGCAAATGCCATAATTTCATTCTCTTTTGATGCTGAGTAATGTTCCATTGTGTGTATATACCACAGTTTCTTTATCCATTCATCCGTTGAAGGGTATCTAGGTTGGATCCACAGTTTACCTATTGAGGCACACACTTCTTTCAGTACGTGGGTGGAATTGCTGAGCCATGGGTCATAAGTATGCATTGCTTTAGTAAAGATTACCAGATAGATTTCCAAAGCAATCATGTAACTTTAGATTCCCATAGGTAGTATCTAAGAAGAACCAATCACTTTGAACTGTTTGTTTTTACATCTCATGATTTATTTTTCTAAATATTTCTCTATCCATGCTTTAAACAGATTGTGACATAATGGTAGATCCTCTTACCCTACACTGTAGCCTATTTTCCCACATCTTCCTCCCAAAATTACTGTTAAATTATATCTTGTGTTGGTTTTGTCTGTAACTTAAAATATTCCTTCAAGTCTAACAGAAGTCTCCCTTGCCTTTCTACTATGTTAATGTAAATACAAGTGACTCTATCTCTCCTTGCCCTTAACTTCTAAGAAAAGTAACTTCAAATTCTTAAAAAATTATATTTGAAAGTTTTATATTATAGAAACACTGCAAACATAGCAGTTTTCTCTATTGTTAATGTCTCATATAATCATTTGTCAGAACTAAGAAATCAACATTGGTACATTTCTCTTAACTCCAGACTTTAATATGTTGCTGTTTTTTCTTCTTTGTCCCTTTTCTGTTCCAGGTTGCAATCCAGGAAACTACAATTCTTTTAATCATATTTCCTTGTTCTCCTCTGCTGACAGCTTCTCAGCATGTCATTGTTTTCAATGAACTTGTCGGCTTCCAGTACTGGCCAGGTATTTAAAGAATGTTCTGTGAATTTTTTTCTCATAATTATAGTGGGATCATGGGATTTGGGAAAGGATACCACAGATGTGAAGTATCCTTCATTTCACATCCGATCAGGGATCAGAGTATAGGCAGCTGACATCCCTAGGGATGGAAACCTTCAGCACTTGGTTAAGCTAGTGCTTGCCAGGCTTCTCTATTATAAAATTACATTTTTTTTTCTCCTTTCTATGCTCCAGTCTTCAGAATCAAGTTACTAAGTCTATCCACATTCACGCAGTTTCTTTACCTCCCTCCCTCCCTTCCTTCCTTTCTTTTTTTCTTTTTCTTTTTAAATTTATTTCCTGGAACTTGGGATTGAACCTAGGGCCTGTGCTAAACATGTGCTTTGACACTGAGCCAGGACCCCAATTATTCATTTTTAAATCATGTGGTAGGCAGAAACCTAAGATGTCCCATGACGTTCCCATCCTTTAGTGTACACACCACATGAAATCACTGCCTCTCCAGTGTGGGCTGGATATGAGAATATAATGGAGTAATCTCTATTGTGACTCTGTGCTACTATCCAAGACTGGAGGACATTCTCTGCTGAACTTGGAAACACAAGTCCGCCCCCATGCTATGAGAGGCACATTGCAAAGACCTGAGTGTGGACTGGAGAAACCAAAACATTTTGAGTTAATTTGTTATGCAGAAATAGAAATTTAGTTAAAAATATTACAAAAATATAAATGTTACTTAATATAAACATAAAGATAGGTAACTTTTTTTTTAAAGAGAGATTGTTTTAAAAATAGTCCTTAGTTTTCGGTGGACACAACATCTTTACCTTATTATTATATGGTGCTGAGGATAGAACCCAGCGCCCCTTGCATGCCAGGTGAGCATGCTACCGCTTGAGCCACATCCCCAGCCCCAAAGATAGGTAACTTTTTACTTTGGCAGCTATGACATTATATCCTATGCCTCATCTATAGATCCTAAATGTAGAAGATTATTAAAAAGCATTATCATTATTGTGATCCTTGTTATCCTCTACCATGAAATTTTAAACTGTGCTATGATCCAATTTTCTTATTTTCTAAACATAGAAGTCAAATAAATTTTCTTCTTCTATAGTTATTAAAAAAATAAATATCCTTCAATTTAATTTAGATTCTTTTTTTGGGGGGAGGGGCAGGTAAATTATATTCTTTTTTAATACTCCTTTTTTTAAAAAAAAATTGAAAACTAAGAAATCTCTCCCAACATTTAATCATCCTTCTGATAATAATTCTATTTATTGGCTGGAGTCATTGCATTCTTTTTTTTTTTTTTAAGAGAGAGAGAGAATTTTAATATTTAGGTCTTTTTTTTTTTAGCTTTCGGCAGACACAACATCTTTGTATGTGGTGCTGAGGATTGAACCTGGGCTGCATGCATGCCAGGCGAGCGCGCTACCGCTTGAGCCACATCCCCAGCCCCATCATTGCATTGCTTATTCGAAGTTGGGCTTTTTTGAATCTACTGGTTACTATTCTCATTTTGACTGAATTCTAGGCCTGATAAACAGGTATCAGCTTTTGGATATGAGGTAATCTAAGTTCTGGCTGGAAGGCTAACTAGCAATTTTAAAAGCCCTTTTCCTCCTTGAATTATTTATCAGATGAGCTGTAAGTGTTTATCTTACTCTTTCATGGTGTTAGATGTCTTCACTTGGCTAGTAATCGGAGTTGTTTATATTTCAGAATGTCAGACAGGTGGATCATGCTGCATAGTTGGTATAGATTTCTGGTGTAGTGTATGTACTGGTGCTTTCCTCGGAGGACTCTCTCCTGAATGAGAAGGCTTTGGGAATTTTCGGGATATACCCTGTTGACTGACAAGTTTTGCTTTGGGTCAGAGATACAGAGCTGCCTTGAAATTAGGTGCTTTTCATTTTTTTTTAAAAAAAGGTGTTTTTTGCAAAATCCAGAACTATTTCTTGAAAGTCCACACCCATGTAAGTACCTTAGCTCTCTCTCAGTGGCTCTTGACAGTTTCTCCAGTGAGAATTGGTGTGTTTTTTTGATGGGGATAGGAGCAAGGAGTGAGGCATGTGTGTTGTCTGCCCTCAGGCCATTCTGAGGTCCTATCAGAGAATTTGACCCTTACCTCCATTGTTTTCCTCAAAGTCAACCAAATCTTATGTACTTTTAGATGACTGTTAAATTCTGATTCCCTCAGGGATGCCTATAGGTCTCTTCACTATTAGTTTTATTAATATTTGCACTCCTTTCTTGTTTCAGGATGGGGAGGAAGAGCAAGCATATGTGTACAGTTTTGAACCAGCACCGAAGAATTACTATGTATTTTGGTACTGGTACTTGAACCTAGGGATATTCTACCACTGAACTGCATTCCCTGTCCTTTTTTAATTTTATTTTGTTTATTTATTTATTTTTTGAGACAGGGTCTTGCTAACATGCTGAGGCTGACTTTGGATTTGCAATCCTCCTGAATCGGCCTCCTGAGTCACTGGGATTAGAGAAACATGGCATTGTACCCAGCAGGAGTTGTCTTTTAAATCATAACTTCCCACTACTAATTTCAAGTTAGCTTGTCTGCCTGATGCCTCTATAACTTTTCTGTCATATCCATGCATAAAAAAAATGTTTTTACATGCATGTAATTCCTACTGGTAGCAGTTGCAGGACTGGATTCTTAGGTTTTAAACTTGTCTCTGGAGTATATGTGATGCATTAGTAAGGGGAATTGCTTAAAATTTCTGCCTTCTTCAGGGCACAATCAAGGTTGTTACTATTGTCTCCTTTATGGAGTAATCTGAGAATAACTTCATGCATTTTCACTGCCACAACATTTTGAAAATATTCTTCTGATGTTAAAATAACCTTCTGTGTCATAAAAGTTGTAACCAGACATAGAAAGTTGCCAGCAGGCAGAGGTAAACTGAATGCCTTCCAATGTTCCATCAACACATCTTGAAAATTCTTCATCAGTCTCACTGGCAACACTCAGAAGGCTGTGCTTACAGGCCAGTAAGAAAGAGAAACCACAAAGTAGCTTTCTAAATCCTGCCCCTTAGTGAAACTTAATCCTCAGTGTTGATTTCATTATGGTCTATCTTTTTTTTTTTTATAATCCTGTTGACTAAATTAGGACTTGATGAATAATTGCATAATTAAGTAACTGTGGAACAGCAGGATGTGCACTCCCATACTCTGAGTTTTCTCATGTAGGTGAGACATGTTTCCCCTCCATTTGGTTGACACAAGCAACTCTAAAGGAAGAATTTTTCTTGCTGTATTTTTACATATAAGCATACATAGGGAGAAATGACTTGCATCACAAAGATCTCAAAATTTTTTATTAGTAACCTTTTAAACTTTTATGGACAATTGACTAAAGAAGAGGTACAACCTTTAAATGTTCCTTTATGTGTTTCCAAGATTTGGATTAAATAAATGAATCGTTTCCATCTAGGTCTGGGTTCTGTCTTTGGCAGAGACACCAAAGGATTATTGTGGGAGGGCTTGGTTATTGTCCTTGGTATTCATCTTAGAAAATTAAAGAGCCAAAATACACTCATTCCCTTAATAGCCTGTGAGAACATCAACATGCATAAGAATACTTAAAATTCTACATTAGACTATTTTTCACATTAATTTAACACAACAAATAGCCTTACAAACAATTACTGCTTATTAAATGCTTCTCCTTTTAAGAACTGCACAAGGCACAGACCAGGGTCTTTGTAAGTGGAAGTTCTTGTTCCTGTACCTTCCATACATCACCTTTGTGATTAGATATCCCAATACCTTACAGAATCTGGAATTTTAAATGTTTTTATATAGCAGAAAATCTTGCTTTTACTGTTGCTCACCTTTTAATTAATCTGTGCCCTTTGTAGTTTTATCTAGCATAGTTACATAGACTTCAAATTAAAGATGTACCATATTCTTTGAATGCAATAGGATTATGTTTTCTGTTTTGGTTTTAGTATGCAATAATTAGCATTTTGTTAGCTTTTGTAACCACTTGCATTGTTGGGCCAGATGCAAAGGAACATGGTATGAGGCTCCCACCCTGGGTTCTGACTGATAATGGGTTAAGGATTTGGGTTCTTTTTCTTTTAAATAATTACAGTATACCCTGACTCGACCTTACCTGGATAGAAGGTTTCTTTATGTCCTTCTATCCCTTAGAGCATTTCCTTTTCTACCCTCATCAGTTTGATGTTTCAAGGTCCAGAAATGTCCATGATGGCTGTCTACAAACTGAAGTATTAGATTATTTCTGACACTGATTCTGATAAATCTCTTCTTTGTGATTCTTCTTTTTTCCCAACCAAGAGATTTTATTGGGGGGCTGCCTAAAGGAGAAGAAAAGGAAAGGCAGAGAGCAGAGAGAGGAGAGGAGGAAGGCAGAGAGAAAAAGTAGAGAGGAGAGAGAGAAAAGAGGGCAGAGGTCTTTCTTTGTGATTCTTTTTTAGGCTGTTGGTTTTTTAAGCATTTACCAGTTATTCGCAACAAAAACATCTTCCCAGTCTCCACTTTGATTTATAAGAGCATATGTGTTGAACCTTATTGATAATTTCTCCAGATTAATGACCACCACTCCCTCCTCACCTTGCCTCTCTCCCCTGCTCTCTAAAAGGTTCTGTTTAACTGATTTGTAAAACCACTTGTTTTCTTGATAAGTTACATCTGCCAAAATCATTTAGCCAAAATCATTTAAATTCTTTATTGATCAATGAAAAGACGTGGCCAAAAATTGGTAAAATAAGGAAAGAAATAGAAAATCAATCTCCTTCAAAAGTTATTTCTAAAACGAAGTGCTTTCATTCACCCCTTTGTTTCATTACCCTTAAGAACCGAGGAACCACCTTAGATCGCTGACATGCACGAAAAGGGTCGACGTAGTCTCTTATTGGGAGAATATATGCCCTTATATACCTAAGTAATTCACTTTAGGCTATGGCGTGCACTGATGTAATTGAAACTTATCAAATTAAATTTGTAAAGCTGTGGTTACACTTTAGATCTACCTTAAATTAAGTGATCATGTTTAAAAATAAAATTTATGTACATTTTTAGAGTAATGTGAAGTCATTTAAGATTAGATTTTAAGTTTAGGCAGACAGAAGGACTCTAGAGAAGTGCAAATTTCCCTGGAAATCTCAAGAATGCTGCTATTGATTTCAGTTGTAGGAGTTCCAAAGCCACGTGGAGAATGGACAGGAACTAAATTCAAGGCCCTTTTAGCCACCATCTTTGACCTAGGGAAGTAGAGCAAGGAGAATACAACATTGCTCATTTCTTCTCCCATTAAACCAACTTCTATTCTAGTTTTCAGTTTTGGTTTCTTGCCCTGTACAACTAGTTCTGAAGAACTAATTTTGTACATCTGGATTTCCTTGTTAAACTGGACACAAGATGTGGAGGATAAGATGGGTCAAACTTTCTGTACTTTGTAGGCAAACCAATGAATGCATTTGCCAGGTAGCCTAGAGCTCATTACTGCTTTTTTTTTTTCCCCAAAGAATTCTTGAACTAAACATGAGTATAATTAAATTTCATGATTTTGGGAAAAGTGCTTAAATTTTTAACTTGTGTTCACAAGTCAGGTTCATATCCATCTCGTGTGAAATGGCAGAGGAATGATGAACTTGGGTCTGTTCCTATGACTAGGATCTCAGTGACGTCATTTTGTCCATCACTCTGAAGGGTTAAATAAAACCACATAAAAACTATCTGGCTACATAAAACTGTCCTGTTATACTTCAGGGACTGTCGGTCCACCTTCACTCCTGTCCCGCTTCATTATAATATAGAGGTGAAACTTTAGAAATAATCATGAAGACCTGGAGTGTCTAGCTGCTTATTTATGGAGAGGTCAGGTTTCTAGCTATTCTATGTTTTATTGTTTAATGTCTTGTCGTGTATGTGTGTGTGTGTGTGTATTTCCCTCAAATATTTCCACTACTAAATTTCAGAAACTAATGAAAATTTTATGGTGAATGTAACATTTGTTTCATTCAATTTTGTTTTTAATCATTGGTGCTGAAGCTACTTTGAAGCCATCTGACTACTCTGAGCTGTGGAAAACATACAATTCTGATTCCTGGCTTGTTTATCCTCTGCAGACACATGGATTTCTGAGGATCAGGTGCCTTCTGGTCCAACATTGATTATAGAATTAAAATTTCACTGCATTATTTTTGTTTTAAACATGATAGCTTCTTCTTTGAAGGAATGAAGCCTCTTTCCCAGTATCACAAGAATACTTTCATTATAATTTCCAGGGATTATTCATCTATACTATTGTTCTTTGGCAATTTTTCTTCCATGAAACCAGTAAATACTAATGTTGAATCAAGGATAACTATGAGCCACTTCAAAATCTACTTTCTTATGCCTTTGAAGTGTACCAAGTACTGACAAAACTTAAGAAAGTAAACTTATGTATTTATTTATTCTAAATTTGTCCCAATTGGCTATCTAACATGTATTCTTACTAAATATGAATTTAGAATTGTATGACAGAATTTTGGTTCAAATGTTTTACCAGAAGAGACATTCACAAAAGTTGGGTTATAAATATAATCATTTTTTACTTTGTTTTGTATATAATTTTTATTAATCTATGGTGTGCAACATACTGTTTGTATGTATACATTTTGGAATGGGTAAATCAAACTAGTTAACATCTGCATTACTTCACATAGTTTTAATGGTGAGAATACATAAATTCTCTCAGAAACAACATTGTTTAGTTGAAATTGCTATTTATAGTGACCAACATAGAAAATAGACCTTGTAAAGTTATTTATTCTTACTGAAATTTTATATTCTGACCAGTGTCTCTCTAGTCTCCTCATCAGCCCCTCTGGTAGCCACCACTCAATACCGTTTCTATGAGTTTAACTTTATTATATTCCACATATATAATCGAGATGATGCAGTATTTTTACTTCTGTGTCTCTTATTACATTTAACATCTTCCAGATTCATTCATGTTGTCACAAATAACAGAATTTCCTTCTTTTCCAAGGTTGAATAGTATTCCATTGTGAATTTATAGCATGTTTTCTTTATCCATCCACTGATGGGCAGTTAGGTTCATTACATAACTTGGGTATTGTGAATAGTGTTACAAAAACATTTGAAATACTGATTTCATTTTTGTTGAATAATTTCTTTTAAAATTGTTATCACATTTGTTTATTCTTGTTGTTAACTCTTGGGCTATGGGTGTCCTATTAAGGAATTTGGAGCCCGACCCCACAATATGTAAATCGTATCCAACTTTTTCTTCTATCAGACGCAGTGTCTCTGATTTGATATCTAGCTCCCTGATCCATTTTGAGTTAATTTTTGTGGATGGCGAGAGAAAGGGATTCAATTTCATTTTGTTGCATATGGATTTCCAATTTTCCCAGCACCATTTGTTGAAGATGCTATCCTTCCTCCATTGCATGCTTTTAGCCCCTTTATCAAATATAAGATAGTTGTAACTTTGTGGATTAGTCTCTGTGTCTTCTATTCTGTACCATTGGTCCACCTGCCTGTTTTGGTACCAGTACCATGCCGTTTTTGTTACTATTGCTTTGTAGTACAGTTTGACCTCCGGTATCGCTATACCTCCAGATTCACACTTCCTGCTTCGAATTGCTTTTGCTATTCTGGGTCTTTTGTTTTTCCATATGAATTTCATGATTGCTTTGTCTATTTCTTCAAGATATGCCATTGGAATTTTGATTGGCATCGCATTAAACCTGTAGAGAACTTTGGGTAATATCGCCATTTTGATGATGTTAGTTCTGCCTATCCATGAACAGGGTACATTTTTCCATCTTCTGAGATCTTCTTCTATCTCTCTCTTCAGGGTTCTGTAGTTTTCATTGTATAAATCTTTCACCTCTTTTGTTAGGTTGATTCCCAAGTATCTTATTTTCTTTGAGGATATTGTGAATGGAGTGGTTTTCCTTATTTCCATTTCAGAGGTTTTGTTGCTGATATACAGGAATGCCTTTGATTTATGCGTGTTGATTTTATAACCTGCCACTTTGCTGAATTCATTTATTAACTCTAGCAGCTTCTTTGTAGACTCTTTTGGGTCTGTTAAGTATATTATCATGTCATCCGCAAATAGTGATAGTTTAATTTCTTCTTTTCCTATTTTTATGCCTTTAATTTCTTTTGTCTGTCTAATTGCTCTGGCTAGTACTTCGAGAACTAAATTGAATAGAAGTGGTGATAGAGGGCATCCCTGTCTTGTTCCAGATTTTAGAGGAAATGCCTTCAGTTTTTCTCCGTTCAGGATGATGCTAGCCTGAGGTTTAGCATATATAGCTTTTACAATGTTGAGGTAAGTTCCTGTTATCCCTAGTTTTTCTAATGTTTTGAACATAAAGGGATGCAACTAAGAACAGAACAGGAAGGAAGAGCATGAGGAAAAGACTACAGTAAACAAAGACGAATGGGGGGAGAGAAACGGGGAGAGAAGGGAAAGCACATGGAAATGGTAGGAGACCTTCAATGATACATAAAATTATAAGAGGTTATGAGGGGCAAGGGGGAAGGAAAAAGAGGGAGAGAATTGAACAACAGCAGGGGAGGTAGAGAGGGAAGATGGGAGGGGAGGGGAGGGGAGGGGGGATAGTAGGGGATAGGAAAGGTAGCAGAATACAACAGTCACTAATATGGCATTATGTAAAAATGTGAATATGTAACAGATGTGATTCTGCAATCTGTATTTGGGGTGAAAATGGGAGTTCAAAACACAATTTGAGTCAAATGTATGAAAGATGATATATCATGAACTATGTAATGCTTTAAATAATCAATAAAAAAATAAAATAAAATAAAATTGTTATCACACACCTGTAGTAGGACTACTAGATCATAGTTTTATTTTTAATTTTTGAGGGGTCTCCATACTATTTTCCATTGTGTCTATGATAATTTACATTCCCTCCAATACTTGCAGGAGATTCCTTTACTCCACATTCTCTCCAACACTGTTGTCTTTTGTTCTTTTGATATTAGCCATTTTAACAGATGTGAAGTAATATCTCATTGTGGTTTAAATTTGCATTTTTTTCTGAGAAGTGAAAGATTTTGAAAATTTTCTATCAGCCATGTATTAGTAAAATTCAGTGAATTTAATGTGATATTTCTATGTACATGTGCAGTATATATACTAATCAAATCTAACCTTTTCTACCCCTTTCCCAGTCTCTAGGAACTATTCAACTTTCAAGTTGACTTTTTTAGCTTCCATGTATATGACACAGTATGTGGTAATTGTCTTTCTATGTTTGGCTTGTTTGACTTAATATGCTCTCTATCCGTTTGTTGCACATGATAGGCATTTGCATCCCTTAATGCCCATCTGATGATGGGCACCTAGATTGATTATATATTTTAGATATTGCAAATAGTGCACCAACAAACTTGGATGTGCAGGTATTTCTAGTTTGTTGATTGTATGTATATATATCTCCAAAGGAAATGCGCGTGCGCGTGCACACACACACACACACACACACACACACACACACCCAGGAGTAGGATAACTGGATCATGGTAGATCTATTTCTACTTTTGTGAGGTACCATACTGTTCTCTATAATACTATACTAATTTATATTCCCACCAAGAGTGTATAAGAGTTCCTTTTTCTCCACATTCTTGTCAATGTTTGTTATTTATTTTTTATTTTTGATAATAGCCTTTCTAATTGGAATGAATTGATATCTCATTGTAATTTTTGTTTGTATTTTTTCCCAATGGCTAATGACATTAAACATTTTTTCATGTTTTGATGACCATTTATATTTTGAGAATTGTCTACACATAGCATTTGTCCATTTTTATAAAAATTATATGTTTTTATTAAGCTTTTTGAGTTTCTTATATATTCTGGATATTTACCCTTTGTCAGATGAATAGTTGGCAAGTATTTTACCCCACTAAATAGATTGTCTCTTCATTGTTTCCTTTGCTGTACAGGAGTGTTTTAGTTTGATGTAATCTCATTTGTCATTTATTGCTTTTGTTTCCTGTGTTTTTGAGATTCTATCCAGAAAACAATTCCCTGTTTAAAAGCAGAATCTGAAGTGTTTCCCCTATTTTCTTACTATTTCAGATCTTTCATTTAGGTCTTTGATCCATCTTCAGTTGATTTTTTTTGTACTAGGTGAGAGAGACGGTACAAAGTTCAGTCTTTTGTATATGGATATCCAGTTTTTCTGGTACCATTTGTTGAAAATGCTATCCTTTTTCTATTGCATGTTTCTGGCACCTTTATTTAGAATAAGTTGCTGTATACGCCTATGTTTTGGGGGATATCTATTCCTTTTGTCTATGTGTCTATTTGTGTACCCAACCCATGCCATTTTGTTTACTGTGACTCCTTAGTATGTGTTGAAATATTTTTTATGATGCCTCCATCTTTCTTCTTTTGGCCCAAGATAAAAATGGTGAAAGTAATTACCTTTGTTTTCATCTTGGAGCAAATGCTTTCAGTTTTTCCCAATTAGTTATTATATTGATTGTAGATTTTGATGTTTTATGTTTATTGACTTGTTTATGTTGAACCATCCTTGCATTCCTCCTATGAAATGACTTTAATCATGGTGAACAATCTTTTTGCTGTGTTATTGAACCAGATTTCTAGTATTCTGTTGAGGATTTTTGCATCTCATTTATCTGGGATATTAATTTATACTTATTTTAGTTGTGTCCTTGCCAGATTTTTGTAATGCATTAACAATGGTTTTATAGAATGAATTTGGAAGGGTTGCCTCCCATTCAGTTCTTTGGAATAGGCATGGATAAATTGGCATTCATTCTTTAAAAGATTGGTAAAATTCAGCAGTGAAGCCATCTAGTCCTGGGTTTTTCTTTGTTGGAATGCTTTTTTCATTACCAGTTGAATCTATTTACTCATTGCTCTCTCCAAGTATTTTTATGTCCTCATAATTCAATTTTTGGTAGGTCATGTGTGTCCATAAATTTATCCTTTTTTATAGATTTTCAATTTTTTGCATGTTTTTCACAATAGCCTATAAAAATTTTTGTATTTTTATGGTATCAATGATATCTTTTTCATTTGTAATTTTATTTGGGTCATTTTTATTTTTTGACAGGGGTAGAGTCTAACTAATGGTTTGTTAGTTTTTGACAGGAAAAACAAAACCATCTCTTTTTCATTGAACATCTATACTTTTTTTTAGACTCCATTTCTATTCTGATTTTCTCATTTGTTGTTTTCTAAATTTTTGAGATGCATCCTTAAGTTATTTAAAATCTTTTTTTTTGAGTCAACATTTATTGCTATAAACTTTCCTCTTAGTAGTCCTTTTGCTGTATCAATAAACTTTGTGTTCCATTTTAGTCTATTTTGAGAATTTTTCAATTTCTATTTTGATTCCCTTAATGGTCCATTCAAATGTTCATTCAAGTGTTGCTTAATATCAGTTTATTTGTATAATTTATAGAATCTCTTTTGTTGAATTCTTCTATTGTGATCAGAAAAGGTGCAGGATATTAGTAGTTTTTGAGATTGTTAATACTTGTTTTGTAGCCAAATATATGGTAGTTTCAAAAAAAAATTCCATGTGATAACGAGTATTCTGCAGTTGATAAAATGTGCTCTAAAAGATTAAGTTCATGTGATCTGCTGATTAATTTGCTTAATTTAACTGTTGCTTTTTTTTTTTTTTTGGTCTGGATGTCTTTCCAGTTTTGAAACTGGGGTGTTGAAATCCCCCAGTATTGTATTGTGGACCATTTCTCTCTTTAGGTCTAATAGTGTTGGTTTTTACAATCTAGTTGCTCTAATATTAGATCTATGTATATAGATTTATAGTCATTACCTTGTCTTGAATTGATTATTGATCATTTTATAATGACTTTGTCTCTTCATACAGTATATTTTAATTAGAGAATTTTATCATTTACATTCAATAATAATCTGTCAATAATAACCATTGATATTAGCATTTGGCCATTTAAAAAATTGAATTAGGTGTTTTTTATTAAGCTTTTTGAACTTAATATTCTGCATATTAACCCTTTGTCAGATGAATAATTGGCAAATATTTTGCTCGACTGTTTCCTTTGCTATATAGGAGTGTTTTAGTTTGATGTAATCCTAAAAGAAGATATGGACTGCCATTTTGTTTCTTCTAATTATTTTGAATATTTGTTCTTCCTATTGTTCATCCTTATGGTTGGTGTTTTCCTGTATTGGTAATGTTTGTTTTTCTATTTTCCTTTTGTGTACTTGGATTTATACTTTCACATGATCTCATGGTGGTAGATATCTTTCTTTCACTTCTAGATGTAGGACTACCTTAAGCATCTATTGGAAAGCCCATTTGGTGGTCATGAATTCCCTGTTTTTGCTTGTCTTGGAAGGACTTTATTTTTTATACATTTCTGAAGAATAGCCTTGTTGGGAGTAGTATTCTTGCTTGGCTTTTGTTTACAGGACAAGGGATATGTCATTCCACTTCCTCCTGGACTATTGGTTTTCTGATGAGAAATTTATTAGTCTAAAGGGAATACCTTGAAGTGTAATCAGATTTCTCTTGCAGATTTTCTTTGTTGTTGTTGTTGTTGTTCTATACATTTGACAGTTTGACCATTGTTGAAGAAAACATTTTTGTCAGGTCTATTTGGGGTCTTATAAGATTTCTCTCCATGGATGTCCATATATTTTCCAGATTATGGAAGTTTTAAGCTATTGTTTTATTGAATAGTTTCTTATTTTATTAACCTCATTTTCCCCCTTGCCTTTGGGATTTCTGTTTTTATTATTAAATGGTGTCACAAAGGTAATAAATGTTTACTTTTTAATGTTTTTTTCTCCTTATCTGACTGGAATGCTTCCCCACCAAAAACCTGTATTTTTGTTTAGATATTCTTTCTTCCACTTCATCTAGACTGTTGTAAAAGATTTCAGCTATAGTTTTCATTTGACTTTTTTGTGCTTTTCATTTCTAAGATTGTTGTTTGGTTCTTTGAAAAATCTCTATTAATTTCCCATGCAAGTCCTGCATTTTCATCTTAATTTAGCTATCAGTTACATTGAGCAAAAGGTCAATGTGTGTGTGATTATTTTTTTAATTCTTTTTTTCCTCATTTCTCTCTCTGTACATGGTAAGCCATATGTATGCTCTTTTTTAAAAAATTTTAATTAGGTATATATGACAGCAGAATGCATTTTGATTCATTGTACACAATTTTAGCACAACTTTACTTTTCTATGGTTGTACATGATGTAGTGTTGCACCATATTTGCAGTCATACATGTACTTAGGGTAATGATGTCCATCTTATTCCACCATCTTTCCTGCCCCCATGAACCCTCTTATACTCCCTCCTCTTTGCCCAATCATGGTTCCTCCATTTTTCTTATGCCCCCACCACCACTATGGATCAGCATCCACTTATCAGAACATTTGGCCTATGTTTTTTGGGGATTGGCTTAATTTGCTTAGCATGATGTGCTCTGATTCCATCTATTTACATGCAAATGCCATAATTTTATTCCCTTTTAATGCTGCATAATTTTCCATTGTGTGTATATACCACAGTTTCTTTATCCATTCATCTATTGAAGGCCATCTAGGTTGCTTCAACAGTTTAGTTATTGTGAATTAATTAATTAAGAATTAATAAATGGGATGGACTTAAACTAAGCTGCTTCTCAGCAAAAGAAACAATCTGTAAGGTGAAGAGAGCCTATATTTTGGGAACAAATCTGCCACATTCACATCAGATAGATAGAGCACTAATCTCTAGTATATATAAAGAACTCAAAAAATCTTAACACCAAAAAACAAAAACCCAATCAATAAATGGGTTAAGGAGCTGAACAGACACTTCTCAGAAGAAGATATACATTCCATCAACAAGTGTATGAAAAAATGTTCAACATTTCTAATAGAGAAATGCAAATCAAAACTACTCTAGGATTTCACCTCACTCCAGTCAGAAATGGCAGTTGAGGATGTTGGGGAAAAGGCACACTAATACATTGCTGGTGGGACTGCAAATTGGTGCAGCCAATATGGAAAGCAGTATGGAGATTCCTTGGAAAACTTGGAATGGAACCACCCTTTGACCCAGCTATCCCACTCTTTGGTTTATACCCAAAAGACTTAACATCGGCATACTATTTTTAAAAATTCTTTTATCAGGCATTTTATCCATGGTGATTTGAGATCTATTGCAAGATCCCAAAGGCATAACATTAACTTGTCTTTTAGGCATACTATTAACTTGTTTTTTGCCATTTTTCATTTGCGCCTACATTGAGATTTTCAGGTGGATATGTATATCTATGACTTTATGGAGTGGCCTTCTTAGAAAGCACTTTCCCCTGAAGTTGTGTCCTGGGGGATATGGCTTTATCATGAAATATTTTCTTTATTTACTCCTGATTATTGTAGTGTGATATCCCAACAGCTTCTTTAGCTGTGATTAGTGACTTTGGGCACAGTGTATTATGTGATAGAGTCAGAGACCCACTCTCTGTGCCATGGAAGAACAGGGACATTTTAGTCCTTCAGGTAGGAGTGGTATAGACAACAATGGGTGATGTGCCTGTGTGGTCACTCCTACAGTGGGAGTTGTGGCCCCTGTATAGAGGCATCCTCAGGCACTGTTGATGCTAGTTCTGATACCAGCTAGGGCCTGACTTTGGTAGCCCCAGCAGTGGTGAGTAGCCTAAACCACTTACCCTTCACTTAGTGAAGACATAAACATTGCATGGGGGGAGAGGCAGTGGCAGGAACCACAGTCCCACTCTGAGACATCCACCCAGTTCCAACAGCAGTGCTCGGTCAGACAAGGTGTGATGGTGGTGCTTTGTTAAAAACTACATGGGTATGATGGCAGCAGCCACTGTGGTGTTCCTTTCTTCCAGGATAAGTGTATGCCCAGGAGAAGGACTGAAGCTTACACTGGGCAAATCTCCTCTTGGTACTCTTTGGTGGGTGCCTGGGAGTAGGGCATTGGCTGAGACAGATGGTATTTCTCTCCTGACTTCTTAAGCTGTAGCTTGCACCTGGAGGAACAGTGCCATCAGTAGACATGGAGTTGACTGAGGCCCTTTCAGCATGCCTCTGTGGCCAGTGCAGCAGGAGGTCCTGTGGAATTCCCTTTCCTTTAAGTAACCTGTGCCTGGATGTAGCACAGCAGGGAGGGGTGGTAGGAACTATATAGGTAAAGTGGCATAAGAACTGTTATGACTATTGCTTTAGTGGTAGTGTCCATCCATGGGTGGGACCTTGCCTAAGCCTGTCTAAATTCCACTCAACCTCCCAATAGCTGTGTGGGTTCATGGAGTTGCTCAATTTCCCTTCAACTAGCCCTGTGGATGGGCAGCAGTAGAGACCATGGCTTTCCCTCCTTTCCCTATGAGAAAAGGGGAGAGGTAGCAAAAACTGAAGGAATACTTGCCTTCTTGCTAGCACTGGCACAATTCCACATATGGCTGACCATGCCCCTGGGTGCAGAGAACAAGCACCCCAGTTTCCCAATTCTTCAGGGATTAGCCTTCTATTTTGCTCCATGTCTCAATACCCATTCTTGATAGTGCAGGGAACACAGTGGACTTAGGTCATAGTCACTTGGTTGGGCCAAGCTGGGTTTGTGAGGTAGCTACCCTACAAGTCAGTGCAGAGGAATGTCTGTAAAGTTCCAGAGGTGGGGATATGCAGAAGTTTCTGACCCTACAGCAGCCCAAACTCAGAAAATAGCTCACTTCTCAAGATGGATCTTAAATTCAGCAGACTGGTTATTTATCAGAAGATGATGGGAGGTCATTTTCCAAAGCAAGTCTATCTTGCAGGTTCCAGATTACTTATTCAAGTGGGCTACAAGCTTGCTAGATTTTTTACTGAAACTTCTTTTGATGTTATTTGCTTCATTTACCTCTTGCCACCTTCAAATTATATCTGATTTTTGACATATTGATTATAACATGTATTGGTATAGTCTTATTTGTATTGAATCTGATTAGATAGGTTAGACCTTTATCTTTATATTATACCTTTTTGTAGATTTGGAAGGTTTCAGCAGTTATTTAGTTTTCTTTTTCTTGGGGGCAGGTATTGGGGATTGAACTCAGGGGCACTTGACCACTGAGCCCTTTGTTATTTTGTTTAGAGACGGGGTCTTACTGAGTGGCTTAGCACCTTGCTGTTGCTGAGGCTGGCTTTGACCTCTTGATACTCCTGCCTCAGCCTCACAAGCATCTGGGATAACAGGTGTGGGCCACTGTACTGGGCCTTAGGAATTATTTTTTCAAATAAACTTTTGGTCACTTTTCTCCTTCTCCTCACTACTATATTTGAATATAGCTCCCATAAATCTCATAAGATTTCTTCATTCCTTATTTCTTCTCCTATGTATTTTCAAATAATCTCTTAAAAACCACACATTGTTTCTGTACAACTGTCAGCTGAAGTTGGTGTTGACATAGGTTGCAGGAATACTCTTACCCAACTCTGGATGTTCACAGTGACAATAAGAGTCATTGGAAACTTCATTGGTGATTACTTCTAAGGCACTCTAGATCTTTTTTTTCACCTACTAGGGAAGCTGTGGCCGAGTGGATCCCTCTTGACATTGGGACCTGTTTGGAGGCCTGCTTGCAGCAGCACTAGGTTCTAGTGATTGGTACCCATGGTTGGCCATGGAGTCAAAGCCTGAAGTTTGGCACATAGGAAGAAATTACAATTCAATGGTCCAGAATTATAATGGCACTGATGTGCATGTAGTCAGGGAACTGAGAATGGGAATACAGGCATACTCAGATAGTGGCTTTGGAGTCATGTGAAGCATTGTGCTTTATGATGGCTGAGTCAATGTTTACTAGTTTGGTTTGGTAATAACTCTGGTTTCTGGGACATGGGAAGACAGTGTTTCCACAGGATCCTGGTTTGTAGCATAGGTACTTGTGTGGTAGCTTTGGTTTAGGGATTAGGGCATATGAGTGAGTGAGAGAGCTGTCTGCTCCAGTTCCTAAGTGAGTAAGTGCAACAGTGATTGCTTTTTGAAGGTTGGAGATTGTTTTAGTCCGCTTTTTTCCTACTGTGACCAAAGGACCTGACAAGAACCATTTTAGAGGAGGATAAGTTTATTTGAGAGCTCAGTTTTAGAGGTCTCAGTCCATAGACGGCAACTCCATTCCTCCAGGCTGGAGATGAGGCAAAACATCATGGTGGAAGAATTGGGTGGAGGAAAGTGACTGAGGGCCTTGCAATCAGGAAGTGAAGAGAGACTCAGGTAAGCACAACAATATATATTCTAAAGACACACTCCCCCAAAGACTTGCTTCCTGTAGCCATACCCTTCCAGCCTACAGTTACTGCTCAGTTAATCTCCATCCAGGGATTAATTCACTGATTGGATCAAGTCTCTCATTTCACCTCTAAACTTTCTTGCATTGTCTCACTCATGAGATTTGGGGACACCTAATATCTAAGCCATAACAGAGATGTGCATTCATATGTTCCTCTCTAGTTTTCCCCAGTAGGAATGGCTTTGGTTATCTAAGTGGCAAAATAAGTCAGTGTCCTCTGAGGAGTAGGCTGCTGCAGACCCAGGATGGTTATTGCTGCTATGATGAGTATCAGTCACCTCTGTTTTCTTGGTTTTGGTCTGTCTCCTGGTGTCTCAGTTATATGGATCTCACCCATGATCCTCTCTATGTGTATATGGTCCTTTTTGTTTTTTTTCCCTGTCATTGTGTCACTGCAGATTCTTTAATGAGCCTTTCAGGCCTCTCAGGGTTATTTTGGTTTGTGAAGAGCTGTTTGTTTGGTTTTTGTGTTTGTGTATGTGTGAAGTCTGGTTTTTCCTACTCTGCTACCTTTGTGGTGACTCTTTCCATTTTATTTTTATATTTTTCTTGTGAATATTAATATCATATATAAGATATGAAGAATTAAATAGAACTTAATTCCATTAAAATTCCAAAGGAAATGAAAATTCAATGGAATATTTACTCTGAAAGAAACCTTGGATTAAAAAAGGACACATGGTATTTTTAACAAAGGAACAGTTTTGCACATAAAATGTTTTGTTCAAATATTAATGTAGACTAGTGGTATAATTCAGTGATAGAATGCTTACCTATTATGCCTGAGGCCCTGGGTTTGATCACTAGCACAATAAACGCACAAATGTGGGTGTGAAGAAAAATTCATATATATGTTAAACATTAGGATATAAGAAATTCGCATAAATAACCCTGGAATTCTTTCTTTAAAAACAAATTTTAAAAAAGAGAATTTTTTTTAATATTTGATTTTTAGTTTTCGGCAGACACAACATCTTTGTAAGTGGTGCTGAGGATCGAACCTGGGCCGCATGCATGCCAGGCGAGCGTGCTACAGCTTGAGCCACATCCCTAGCTAGCCCCAACCCTGGACTTCTTGATCTCTTACCTTATTTTACTTTTCCATTTTTCCCCCATGGGACTTGTTACTTTAAAAAATATTAGATATCTTACTCACTTCTTATCATTTTAGGATTTTAAAAATCATTTTCTAATTATTTTCTTATTTTGAAGCCAACATATGGTATTTTTACTTTACATATCATTATCTTGTTAAATTTACTCATTCATTCTATAAACATTCTTAACAGATTTTATAATTTTCTATGTAGACAAACAAGTCATTTGAGAATAAGAGTTTTAACTTCCTATCTTTTGTTCACTTACTGATATTTCATTTACCTTTAAAGTCTGCTCTGAATTCTTTATGGTATATTTTTCATTACAGATAAATATTCCATATCCAGAAATTAAATTTGAGTTTCTTTCAGTTTTCTAGCAATATGGAACTTGTTACTAAATTACTTAAATTTATAGTTTATCATATATATATTTTTTCAATTCTGGGGATCAAACTCAGGGTTACTGTACTATTTTTATCTAAGTTTTCTTGAGAATTAGGCTAATGAATTTATTTATTTTAAAAGTAGATGAGAGGCTTAGGGTTTCTCTGGAGTCTATTTAATATCTAACTCTAATTAGACTCCTAAATAAAACATCAAAATTGCATAAAAATGAAAGATGGGACAACTGCTCTTTAAGATAGAATTCAGTCATCAGATTTGTGTGTTAGATTCCTTTTTAATTCACAGTTACAGATGTATCGGATTTAATTTTTAAAAAATCAATTTTCTTGTTCAATCTAAGAATGAGTAGGGATGCGGCCCAAAGTCTACTCCTTTATTTATAGGGCTCACATCATTAAACTTAGGTTAACAGCTTACAATTTCCCCAGCAATGAGTGGGATATAATCAGATATTGAAACAGTTTATAAAGACAGCCAGTGAGTTTTTATCTTAGTTTTTAATTCATTTTACACTCCCTGTCTCTTTAGTCGCTGAAATATATCCCACCTTCTTCACTTTCACTGCCACTATCTCTACCTAGACTGTTGTAATTACTTGCTTGGTTTGCTGCCACTCATCTTCTAGTCTCTGCTCTGAAAATTCAATATTTCACTCTTCATCTAGCAGCTACATGGAGTTTAGCCACATTTAAAAAATGCAAACCTCATCACATGGAGTATGAAATCCTCTTCTATGGGAAGTATCAGGAATTATTTATAGAGAAAGAAAGGAGGAAGAAGAAATATTCTTGAACAGAAACACACAATTCCAAATAGTTGAGTTCTTTATTTGTTCTTGAACCATCCATTTCCAAGGTCACAGACAATATATACTTTAGAAGATATTATTTCCCTTGATTTAGTGGATTTTTCTACATTTTTTTGGTTGTTGTTGTTTATTGCTCTGTTTGAAACCCTTTTTCTTCCATCTGATTTACTCAATGTCTTCCATATTGACTGCCCCTTCAGATTAACTACTCCCTGCAGTTTAGCTAGACTTGGATGTATCTTCTGAGATATTATGTTTTGATTGGCTGCTCTTTGGTAACTGCATCCAGATAACTGTCTGAATAAATCTTTCTAACACCTTTCAGCTGAGGTATCCAGAACCAGGCTTCCTGAAAATCAAAAAATACGGAATTACTATTCTGCATAGTTGGGCAGGAAACAACCAAAGCATAACAAATTAATGTTAACTCTAGCTTTTCTTATATGAACATTTATTGCTCACTTACTATGCAATTTTTGTGTTGCATATACAATAACAAAAAGATAAGACAGTTTCTATTTATTTAGAACTTAAAAACTTTTGGAAGACAAAGGCATTAAAATAGTGAAAAGAAATTCTGTTATAAGGAAGTATAGGATGTCATGGAAGTGCCTACTTGAAATGCCTACCCTCAGTCCACCAGGGAAAGTTTCTCTCTCCGGTAAATAATTAAAGTAGGAATTAGCATGGAAGTGTTTGGGGTGGTGTATGGAAGAGTATTCAGCAAAGCCAAACAGGCATTTGAAAACACAGAAGGAAGGAACTCATAGCATCCTTTTAGCCTGGGTAAAATGGACGTGTCAAGAGAAGCAGCAGGGCCAGGCGTAGTGGAACACATCTGCAAACCTAGCCGCATGAGTTGAAATCCAGCCTCAGTAACTTAGTGAGGCCATAAGCAACTGAGTGAGACTGTCTCTAAATATAATACAAAAAATGGCTGGGGATGTGGCTCAATGGTCAAGTGCCCCTGGTTTCAATCCCTAGTAGAAAAAAAAATAATGTAGTAGGGAAGGTAAGTGGGGGCTGGCCCATGAAGGGCCTGTTAGCCATGTAAAAGAATTTGGATTTTATCCTAATATAGTAGTTCTCAAACTTTAATGTGCATTCAAATCAACTGGAAATCTTTTTACCATGTATATTAGATTCTAATTCAGAAGGATTGGAATGGAGCATATTCTGCATTTCAAGTAAGCACCTAGAAACTGCTTTCATTGCCCTATCCATGAACCATATTTTGGATAGCATGCTCCTAACTCCTCTAGGTTTAGAGTGATCTAAACAGGGGAGTGTTCTATCAAGTTAGCAGTTTCGTGTTCTAATTGAAGATAGCCAGGTATGAGAGTAGATTACCCCTGTTGCTACTTTGGATACAGCAATTTAGTGGATGCTTTGAGTCAATTGGAAAAACGATCAGTTTACATGCTCTGCAGGACTATCAGTTTTATCTGTTATTCTATCAGGGTTCACATTCTTTCTAGGTAAAATCTGATTAGACTGAAAGGCATCTCTGAAGATACACCTCATTATAGCTGGAGTTGTGAAACCCATGGAAACAAGACAAGATGTTTCTAAGTGACACTTAATGGCAGATGAAGCATGCCTATGAATCAGAAAATTTTCAACATTAGGTGGCAGAGTCAATTCCCGCCTATCTAGGTCAGACCTATGCCTGAACATTCTGCCTCTTTACCACACTGCAGGTCTAGCTCTGTGTGTGATACTAAGTGCTGGTGAGTCTGGAAACAAAAAAAGAGGGAGCAGTGCCATGACATGCAACTAAATCAGCCAGGGTCACTCCAGGTGAATTTGGGTTGACTCTAAAAAAGACAGAGACACAGGAAGTACCTTTTTCTTTGAGATTTCAGCATGGGCTCCACTGTTCCAGCTCCTACAAGGGAGACCAGGGAGGCAGACAAAAGAAGAGGGTGTTCTGAAGACCCTTTTTATTGAGGGGAAGACACTCCCCCAATGAGGGGTATCAGGTTTCAGGGGGTTGAGACTAGCTTCATGATGTCTAGTGGTCAGCAGATTAACTGACATCTTGGAAGGCCATACCCATCTCTTGTGCTGTGTGGGATCTAAAGGCAGAGCAATCGAAAAGGACACATATGTGCACAGCCCAGAAAGAGTCAATGTCAGTCCAGTCCACTCATGTACTCATGCTCACAGTGCATGCGCACACTGACCATGCCTGGCCTGAGACACAGCGGGATTTGCAGAGCTTCTGTATTCTCCGTCCTCCATTTTCCTGAGTTGCAGGTGGTTTCAGTCACTTGGAAGCATCTTATCTGTTGCCTACATGACTTTACAAGCAAATGAAAATACATAGAACAAGGCTGGAAGGCATCTCATGGCTTCATTTCCTTTCCTGCAGATGAGTCTGTTCTAAGCCAGCCTCTCCTACCTACTGACATCACTTACTCACAGGCCCAAATAAGGTTCACCTTTCTCTGATTTTTCTCCTAATAATTGTGGATTTCAACATCTGGGATTTGTTAACTACTGAAATTATAGCCAAGAATTCCTTAAAGTTTCTCCTGGTTGCTATCTTTTTGTTCTTACTGAATTAGACTTGGAATGGGTAAAGGATTTTGACAAAACATTTAGTTTGAAAACACTTTTTTTTTTTTCCTTTTTTAAAATCCATTGATGGTGATAACATTTTTCCCTTCCCTTTATTTTGTAAGGTTTTTCTTTCTTATTTAACTATTTCATTGTTCAGAGGGATATTTAATTAGAAGTATGACATTTTGAGTTAATGAACCAAGCTTCTCTATTAATTCTATATGCAAATATTCAATTATCACACATGAATTTGTCTTCTATAAATCAATGCTATGATGATTCAAACAGGATTTTATTTAGAAAGAACTAGCTCCACAATAGAAAATTCTTAGACAATATCTAGTGATTGGATTCTATTATAGTCCCTGTATTTGTGAAGAACTGAGTTTTATACTTTTTTTTTTTAATCTAACTGGACTGACAGAGGCAACTGGGAGTAGAGCAAGAACAAATCATTTTCTCAATTCAATGTTTTATAAATTTTTGCATGACAAGGATCAAGGATGACTTGGGGTGATCATTAATTTTTTTTTTCCTAACTTTACATCAGAAGTGAAAGAATTAGTATATTTGGGAGAGCTATCCAGAAATTTACATTTTAAAAGTACCTTTATTTCTTCAAGATGTTTCTTATGTTCATACAAGTTTGGGGGACTTACATTATTAGCAGATGTCAAATTTGCTATCACACTGCACATTTAAAAAATAAGCAAAATGCTTTTCCAAATTTACACATTTTAGAAAGTAGACAACAATTTTTTTTTTCTTGGTACCAGGGATTGAACCTAGGGGTGCTTTATGCTTTACCACTGAGCCACACCCCCAACCCTATTTTGTATTTAGAGACAGGGTATCACTGAGTTGCTTAGGGCCTCACTAAGTTGCTGAGGCTGGCTTTGAACTCCTGCCTCAGCCTCCTAAACCACTGGGATTACAGGTGTGCGCTACGGAGCCCGGCTTAGACAACATTTTTGAGAGGAGAAACAGATGTTTGGAATAGTTAATCTTGCAAGATTTATTTGGCTGCTTAAGGTGTGTCTAAACAGATATAATAGGGAGAACAGGAATACAATTAGAGTATGTCACAGGTAAATGTATTATAATAAATTACATTGGTCATGTTATTTATTTATTGATATTTTAGGATTTGTTGTAATATAAATCGTTGGAAAACTTACCAGCAGGTGGTAGCACTGTTTAACAAATATACCTCCATATCACAAAAACTGCAATTGTAAATGAATTATTGACTACTAGAGTAGTAACTTTCAAATATGTTAGAATATTGGATTGGAATTCAGAAAACCCGACTCCTAGTCCCATGTGTATTACATTATAAGCTCCATCATTTTGGAAAAATAATCTAATCTCATAGTATTTAGATAATACTATAAGTAAAATTGGGATGATAATAACTATCCTGGCTTATGTTGTTTAAAGGTAGAGGAGAAAATGGTTTGAGATCATTATGGAAAAAGTAGAGTGCTATATTAAGTGGAAAATATCATCATATAGACATTTTAAGATATGTTCTCATTAGTAACAATGATGTTCACCAAGCTTGACCTTAAAAGCATGACACTCATAAATGTCGAATGATTTTCCATGGCTTATTATTTAACAGTTTTTGACAATTTTTAATTACCTTTCCATGTGTTGTAAAATATCAAAACTCTTTGTTAGGTCCAAGAAAAGCGGTTCCAAACTCTGGATGCTTTTTCTTGTACGAGCATTGCTTGCCCAACCTATGTATTTGTGTGAACCTACAGAAGAAAAGTTCAAGAGAATCCAAATGATATTGTCAAGATTCTTTTAAAGAAGAAAATAGCATCTATCAATATGAACATAAAGAACAAGGACTATAGTTAACTGTCAGTCTATTTTTTTCTACGTATTTTTTTGTGTGTGTGTGCAGAGAAGTGAACAACCACTTAAATGACTCAAAAAATACAGAACCTAAGAACCACTAAATTAAGAACTTTTTAAAAAACATATAATAGATGTTATCAATCATGTTTAATAGACCAGTCACATTGCTAGGTGTGGGGATATAGGATATGGAAGACACGAGCCTGGGGAATGAAGGGGATGATTGTAACTTTGGCAAAAATCATAGGTTTTTTTTTAATATGTCTGAGAGAAGAAAATACATTTATTCTTGTGAGAAAGAGCCATTAAGAAGACACAAAGCTCCAGGCAGAAGGGTTCAAGATCAAATCTGGACATTTCAGTGGGGAATAATCTCCTAACTTTCAAAGAGTTCATTGAAACCAGCTGCAATAGGATGGTTGAAGGTAGTAGGGAAAAGAGGAAAAGGGGGTAAAAAATCATATAAGTGTATTCCAAGAAAGGAGAACCTTGAGACTGAAGAATATTTGAGAGTGTGATAAATTTAGAAGCTTCACAGCAAGCCAGACAATTTACACAAACTTGGAAGAACAACTTCCTCTTCCTGTGCAGGGTTTTCCCCAGGTCCTTAAAGCCCTATTCTCCTTTAATAATGTTATGAATTGAAGTGAAAGATAACTCCTGATGCCGATATATAACTAATTTAGTACCTGGCTGAGGACATGTGTAATAATGTCAAAAGCAGTTACCCCATATTCTATTAAATTAGAATATAAAGGGGATGGGCTGTCTCTCCCAAACAAGTTGTCTACACATAAAACATGCACAAATAAGGAACAGTAAGCTCACTTTCAAGAGCCTGGGAAGACTTCCCTGAGATCCTATTTCCACAACTGTGTTGACAACTATTTTTTATATTGGAACAATATGCCACATTTATTTCTATTGTGTTACAATACTATTTGGGTAATTATCATTTCAAATGGAGCTGTGAACCTGACTAAATATTAAAAGGTTTAAAGATCATTGAAAGTTGTTTTAAAGCAGCATTATTGGGGCCTGACACATAAATATCATCAATTTTGCCAAATACGTGCATTCCTGTAACCAGTATCATAATCATCATGTAGAACACTTCCATGACTCTAAAATAAAGTTGCCCAGTGCCTCTTTGTGTTTGATCTTCTCTCCCAGTCTCTGGACCCTGCAACTGCTATCCTGTGTCCTGTCCTGTCACTGTAGTTACAACTTTTCTAGAATTTCACATCAGTGGAATCACCCAGTGTATTCTGTGTTTGCTTTCTTTTGCTTAGCACCATGCTCTTAAGATGCATCTATATTTTTGTATTTATCAGAAGTCAGTTATTTCCCTCCATTAATTGGCTAAACACTGTTTTATTCAGAATTTATTTTTACCAGGGTCCAGTCCATGGTATCACATACATTTAGTTGTCATGTCTCTTTAGACAAACCTCCCCACCCAGGCCATGATGGTTTCTTAAACTTTTCTTATTTTTGATGATGTTGACAGTTATGAGGCATGCTGGAATGCCTCTCAAGATTGGTTTGTCTAGTGGTTTCCCCATAATTGGACTGGAGATAAGGAGTTTTGGGCTTACTATATAACCACAGAGGTAGAGTGCTGTTCTTGAAGTCATGTTTATGAGGAATGTTGACCTGATATTTCTCTCACGTCTGTCTGATGAAACAAACCTTTCTCTTCAGTTTTTTTTTTGAAATAATTTTTTTTGTGTGTATAGAATTGGTATTTATTCTTCCTTAACTATATAATAGAATAATCCATTGAATCAAACTGGGGAAAATTTTCATTTTGAGAGAAGTTTTAAATTATAAATTAAAATTTTAAAATATATAGCTGTTCATGTTGTCTCTTCATCTTCACTGTACTTTGTGTATATATTTCAAAATTTAAAGATGTGTATATATACTTCCTCTAAGTTTTAAAATTTACTTCCACAAAGCTTTTCAAAATGTTCTCGTTATATCTGTAAAATTATATACTGATGCCATGTTTTTCATTTCTGATGCTGGTAAATGTCTTTTTTTTCCTTGCTCAGGTCAAATGTTTTGTGTTTACTTGATTCTCTATTTTTTATTAATTTTTTAACCTTTGAATTTTATTTTTAATCTTCCTAATTTAATTGAACTTTTTTTCTAGTTTTTGGATGAACGTTCAAGTTATTGATTTCAGACATTTTCTGTTTTAAAATGTTTTAATTGACAATAAAAAATTGTATAATTTATGGGGTTCCATGTGATGTTTAGGCTATGTATTCATTGTATAATGTTCCAATCAGGGTAAGTGTATGTATCTCCTCAAATATTATTTCTTTGTGGTCAAAAGACTGAAAATATTTACTTCTAGCCTTTTTGAAACACACATGATCATTATCTATAGTCATCCTACTCTGCAATAAAACAACAAAACTTATTTGTCCTATCTTACAATGTCTTAGCACCTGTTGAACAATCTTTTCCCATCCTCTGTACCCTATTCTCCTTTGCCTTTGGTAACCACTTTCAATTTCGATGAGATGAACTTTTAAAGTTTCCATATAAAAGTAAGATCATGCAGTACTTGTCTTTATGTGCTTGGTTTATTTCACTTAATATAATGATCTCCAGTTCCATCCATGTGGTCACCAATGACAGGATTTCATCATTTCTTAAGGATGAATAGTAGTCCACTATGTAGGTACCAAATTTGCTGTATCCATTCATTGGCTGATAGATACTTTGTTCCATTCACTGGCTATTATGACTAATGCTGCAATAAACATGGTGGTGCTAATATCTCTGACATGCTGATTACATATCTTTTGGATATATATCTACTAGTGGGATCTCTGGATCATACTATAGTTCTAATTTTCTTGAGGAACATCCATACTGTTCTTCATAATGGTTGATAATAATTCACATTCCCACCAAGAGTATGTGTTTCCTTTTCTCCATATCTTTGCCAGAACTTGTCTTTAGTCTTTTTGATAATAGTTATTCTTACTGAAGTGAGATGGCATCTCATTGTGATTTTGATTTGCATTTTCCTGATAAGTGATGTTGAACGATTTGCATATACTTTTTGGCTATTTGTATGTTTTCTTTTTGAGAGAGATCTATTTAGGTCCATTGCAAATCTTCAATTGCTTTTCTTTTTCTTGCTATTGAGTCTGAGTTTTTCATATATTCTGGTTATTAATACTCTTGCCACATGTATAGTTTGAAAAAAAATTCCTATACATTGTCTCTTCATTCTGTTGATTGTTTCCTTTGTTGTGCAGAAGCATTTTGATTTAATCTCATTTTTATATTTATTTCCCATGCTTTCGAGGTCATATCCCCCAAATCTCTGCTCATTGCAGTGTCTTGAAGTGTCTCACCTTATGTTTCTTCTGGAAGTTGCAAATCTTCTACTCAAGTTTTTAATCTGCTTTGGATTGAAATTTGTAATCAGTGAGAGATAGAAGTGTAGTTTCTGCATTTGAATATCCAATTTTCCTAGTACAATTTATTGAAAGACTGTTCTTTTCCCAATGGATATTCTTCTTCTAATAAATAACTATAATTTTAATTGTAAAATATTTTTATAAGCCAAAGGGGGATAAAATGATTATATTAAAAGTATTAATAAGTAAATACCTGTGAATCCAGTGTTGTAAGAAGACGATCATCATATTTCATAGCTCCTTTCTCTTCCCCCTGCACTTTATGAATTTGTAGTTTTCTTAATACCTCTATTGAAGATCAGTTGGCTTTAGATACATACAATTACCTCTAAGGTCTCTGTTCCATTGATCTCTGTATCTCTTTTTTATACAATTCCATGCTGTTTTGATTATGATTAAGCTCACAATGTATTTTGAAGTCAAATAGTTTATTACTTCCTTTTGATCTTTCCTTGAAGTGTCTTTGGCTATTTGGAATTTTTGCTCATTCCTTACAAATTTTTGGATTTTTGTTTTTCTGTTCTGTGGAGAATGTCATTAGGATTATATTGAATTTGTAGATTTGGTACATATTTTAATGCTATCAATTCTTCCAATCAAAGAATAATTGATGTCTTCAATTTTTGTCTGTTTCTTTAATTTCTTTAATCATTATTTGATAGTTTTTATAGTAGTAATCTTTCACTTCTTTGGTTACATTTATTCCTAGTTATTTTATGTTTTAGTAGCTATTGAAAATGAAATTGCTCTCCTAATTTCTTTTTCAGATAATTCACTGCTACATATAACAATGCTGCTGATTTTTAATGTTAATTTTGTATCTTACAACTTTTTTGAATTAATTTTTTGATGATCTTTTGGGCTTTCTAAATATGATACCACATCACCTTCAAATAGTGACACTTGGACTTCATCTTTTTCAATTTGGATGTTCTTCATTTCTTTATTTTGATTGCTCTGCCTAGAAATGTCACTATGTTTTAAATAAAAACGGTGAAAATGGGAATCTTTGTCTTGTTTCAGATATTAGAGAAAAAGCTTTTACTTTCATGTTTGTTTTTTATGATGTTCTTGGCTTCTTATATATGCCTTTCTTATGTTCATGTATGTTCCTTCTCTAGGTCATTTATCCATTGTGTTTACTATGAAGCACATGCCTTCTCTGCATCTGTTATGATTACATGACTTTTATCCTTCATTCTATGATGTGGTGTATTGCATTTACTGATTTGCAAAGGGTGAACCAGCTTTTCATCCCTGAGAGGAATCCCACTGTACAGCAATGATTATTCTTATTAATATGCTGTCAGCTTTGTTTCATTGATGGTTTTGGTATCGGAGTAATTCTGGCCTCATAGAATAAGTTCAAAAGAATTTGTAATAATTTCAGAAGAACTTGTATTCTTTAAATGTTTGCTAAAATTCAGCAGTGAAACTGTCTTGTCCTGTATTCTTTTTTTTTCCCCCCAGATGGGAGACTTTTTATTACTGATTCATTCTCATTACTTTGTGCAGTTCAGATTTTCTATTTCTTCTGGGTGTTCATATTTGTTGGTATACAAACTTTTTGTAATCCTAATGATCATTCATATTTCTGCCTTGTCAATTTTACTGTCCCCTTTTTCATCTGATTTTGAGTCTTTGTTTTTCTTATGCTAGGTATGGTCTATTTTGTTTTTACAAAAAATGGTTCTCGTTAATCTTTTAAATATATTTAGTCTGATTGATTTACACTCTTGTATTTAATATTTATTTCCAACTTGGGCAACCTTTTTTTTTTAGTTCCCTGAGATGCAGCAATAAGTTCCTTGTTTGAGATCACTCTTCTTTTTTCATATTGATATAGTCTACTGTTTACATCCCTTTTACCACTGCTTTTACTTTATCCCATGGGTTTTGGTATAGTATGTCTCTAGGTTCATTTGTTTTATGAAATTTTATTGTACTTCTTCATTTTGAGTTTTTGATGTCCCATTTTACACCTTTGTATATTATCTTTTCAAACATCAATGACATTTTTTACTTTTTGTCTTTTTGCTAAAGATAGTTTTCATACCAGGTTTATAATATTGGGGCATTCTGAGTTTGTATAGTTACTCCTACAAGTGAGTTTATAGACTTGTAACAAGAAACATGTTGTCTTGATATTAAGTGAAATAAGACAAACCGAGGTCAAGGGTCATGTGTTTTATGTGGAAGTTGGAGAGGAAAAAAGTAAAAGAAAGGTCATGTTGGGAGCGAAGGGTAGGCAGATCTTATGAAAATTTAAGGGAGATCAGTAGAGTAGAGGAAAGGGAACAATAGGAGGAGGAAAAGGAAGGGAAAGGGGAAATAATAGGGAGTGATATTGGCCAAATTATATGGCTATATTGTGTGCATGTATGAATATGTAACAATGAATCCTACCATTAAGAAAAATACAATGCATCAATAAAAATATGGAAAAAAGAAACATGTTATAAATTCTGCTATGTTATCTTTTCATTTTAATTTAGAGAAAATCCTAATTACTCTTTAAATATCCTCTCTAAATCTATGGATTATTTAGAAGTACATGATGTTCATAACTATGTATTACCTGTCACAATGTTCTCCCGTTTCAGGCAGAAATCAAGGATTCTTATAAGGTTACATATGTATGAAACCATCACCACAATCTAGTGTGCCAACTTTCTCATAACCTCAGAAAGTCCCTGATGTCCATTTGCAATACTTGCTGGTTCTCGCTTCAGTTCCACAAAATCACTAATCTGCATTCTGTCTCTATGGAGTTGCCTTTTCTGAATTTTTCATATCATAAAAAACATACAATGTATTATTGAGAGGTATGTTGTTTAATTGGTGATATTTGTGGCTTCTCCAAATTTCCTATTTTTGATTTGTAATCATGTACATTGTATGATTTTTTAATCATAAAATTTATTGAGGTATTGCATGGTCTAGTTTTTAATGGTCTGTTGTTTGTTATCGAGAATGTTCCTTCTGCACCTGAAAGGAATGAGTGTTGTGCTGTTTGGTAGATGGTTATGGAAATGTTGTTACTTCAGGTTGTCCAGTAGTGTGGTTCAGGTCTTGAGGTTCCTGAAGATCTTCTGCCTGGTTGATTTTGTTTTTGTTTTGTTTTGTTTTTGTTCATTGGGAGTGTAGTATTGATTTCCAAGTATCATTGTTGAATTCTATAGCTTCCTTTCAATCTTTCATTTCTTTGTCATGTATTTGGGAACTATGCTATTTTTGTACATGTTTGCATATTTTATATTTTCATGTTGAATTGACCATTTTATCATTACAAAATTTCCCTATTTTTCTATAGTAATTTTTGCTTAGAGAAAAAAAATTCTTATCTGATATTGGTATAGCCATTCCAACTCTTTTATTATTACTGTTTTTCTGGTATAGTATTCTTCATTCTCATGTCTTTGTACCATTGAAATTGAAGTTTGTTCCTTGTGGATAGACTGTGATTGGATTTTGTTTTGTTCTGGTCAGGATTTTTTTATATATTGTTTTGCCAGTCTCTATTTTGTGATAGTGTTTCCTCTATTTGCATTTAATATAATTGCTGATATGAATGTATTTATATTTTGTTACTTTATTGTTCTTTACTTTCTTCTTTGATTTTAAAATACACATTTTCATGGAAATCCATGTAGTTTTATTTATTTTTCCATATTTTATTGTGCCTTTTAGTTGTACATAATGATAGGATTTGTTATTACATACTTTGCATGTGCACAAAATATAAGAATATAATTTGGCCAATATCACACTCCAGCTAAAATTTATTTGGTTAAAATTCTTTTTCTTATTTTTTAAATTTATTTATTTATTTTAATTAGGTATATATGACAGAAGAATGCATTTTAATCCATCATACACAATTGCAGCACAACTTTTCATTTCTCTGGTTGTACATGATGGAGCATTGCATCATATGTGCAGTTATACATGTACCTACGGTAATAATGTCATCTCTTTCCACCATCTTTCCTGTCCCTATACACTCTCCCCTTTACCCCATCAAAGCTCCTCCATTTTTCCCATGCCCCCCCCCATTATGGATCAGTATCCACTTATCAGAGACACCATTCAGCCTTTGTTTTTTTGGGATTGGCTTATTTTACTTAGCATGATGTTCTCCAATTCCATTTATTTACCTGCAAATGCCATAATTTTAGTCTCTTTTAATGCAGAGTAATATTCCAAAAACCACATTTTCTTTATGCATTCATCTACTAAGGGCATCTAGGTTGGTTCCATAGTTTAGCTAACATGAATTGTGCTGCTATAAACATTGATGTAGCTGGGTCTCTGTAGTATGGTATTTTTTAAGTCCTCTGGATATAGACTGAGGACCGGGATAGGTGAATATGAAGAAGATGATTGTATTTCTTGTTAAAAAAAATCCAACAATATAGCATGTAGAAGAAGCTAACAAGTAGAAAAGAAAAACAGCTTTTGATATGGGAGAGCTGGCCAGGCGTTATCACTCATGCCTTTGCTGGTGGGTGATCATGGCTTGGGTTTCATAAGTAGTCCATGATGTTCTTCTATAGAATGTAACAATTTTATGGAATGCCATCATCAGAGTGGTTCTTTTTTACATAATGCATCAAGACATACATAATGCATCAAGACATAAAACAAGACTACTTCATGGTAATGTTTGAACACAGATAAAGAACATTTTCCAAACCACAGAAATGTCCAGAAGTGGGCAAAGGAATACCAATTAAATATTAAGATCATAAATTTAAAGCTTTTCTGATGTAAATTCAAGATGAAATACTGTTTAATATAGATGAATAACAAAAGAGACAATCGATAATAAAGATTTAACTTGCAAATCTTTAGCTGGACTTCATCTATGGCTCTTACCTTCGTGGGACTTGATGGTTGTCATTTCATGTAGTTGTACAGCTATACTGTAGTATACAATAGTTACAGGGAAATATCATCTCCATTCTGTTAATTTCTCTTTTCATCCTTAGCAATGATAAAAGAGGGGTAGGATGTAGATATATGTGAATCTCTGTTCTTGGAGTTTTGAGAAGTTGAATACCTAGGTACCTAGATATATAGGCATAGATCAAAGTATGGATATAAATTACAGATATATGAACTTCTTATTCTTGGGATCACTCTCCTTGGCGATGGAAACTATTAGCAAGATTGGAAAGTCACTTTTGGATGTTATAATCTTTGTAAAACAATTTACCTCAACATGAAAGAGAAAAGTATATATTCAGAATGGGAATTGAAGTCAATTTCCTTCCATGTATTATTTTATCAAAATGAATTTAAATACTAAGTATAATTATAATATCCTAATAAAAATAAATAATGATAAAATGGTAGATAGCTATAATTAAAATGGTAAAATTGAAACCATACTTCCAGAACAACATAGGTCAAATAGACTTTTGAAAACTTGCAAGGAAATGAATCTCATTTATAGCATGGTTTCTATGAGAATAAATTCCAAGCACTAAACTATTTATATTCAAGGGAACATTTAAAATATAGCCCTTTCATAAACTGGAGCCTGCCTGCCTGTGGTCTTCTCTCCCAGAGAACAAGATTTGGCTACAAGAAACATTTTCACCATTCTTGGAGCTTAGTGCAGCTATTGAGCCAAGTGACTTATAAAGGAAAGAAAAAGAAAACATGAACTGTAAGGTGTGGCTTACAGAATGCTACCTGGACTCCTTACAGACACAGGACTGAATCAAATTTGAAAAGATTTCCACGTTTATATTTTATTTTCTACTGAATTTCAGAGAGGAATGTCCCCTGTTCCTTCTAGAGGATATTTGATCAGGACCAACACGAATGACCCCACACAGACCTAACTGGGACCCTTGGGCAGCCAGCTGGAGTTTCACAGGCAATTCATCCACTGCTTTCTTCTGCTTCTGAGGCAAGATTTTCCCTCCTAACTGCCAGTTTCTGGAGGCCCAGGAAATTTTTCAGTTTCAGTTATATGTCTGTAGTCCCTAGAAATGTGTCAATCTTGGAAAACACATTTCCTTAATTCTAACTTGTATGTAGTAGCTCTGTTTAATATATACGTAAACGTGAAGATAAATTTCCATTTACTTCATGGGTGTTTCTCATTAATCTGTAAATCCAGACCATATCCTGAATTTTCAGCATTATTTTAAGTTTTAAATATGTGTTTTCCTGATGTGAAAACACCAAATATTTGTTTTTTAGGGAAAAAATAAAGTACTAATGCTATTTAACTAAAAATACTAAACTTAATCAAACTGTATGCATTATTTTTGTTTCATTGAAGCGTACAGGCTCAAACCATGCACTAAAGGGCTAGTCACTCAAGAAGACAGACGTATCCTCTCACCTCCAGGAATGAACTGTCTTTGTGATTTCCAACTCACCTTGAAATTGTTCAAGATTATTACAAATTTTCAGTCTCTGCCCTTCCACAGTCATGGAAGGTGGAAAGCCCTATTATTAAGTGGTGGTAAGTCCTACTATTACCAGGTTGCTTAATTATATTTCCTTGATTTGATGTCTATTTTGGAAAGTGAATACAATTATTTCAGATTTTCAAGTTTTACCCAATCTCCATGTTTAAGCAACAAAATCTTCACTTTAAAAGAAATAACTTTTTTGTTCGTTTTCTCCTTGTCCAAACCTGCCCCTCTTTTGAGGGCATGTTTTTCTGTTCTTCATGGGGAAATTTTTCTAAATTTTAGTCTCAAGAAGGGTTTTCCTAAGTAGCTATCTGAAGGCTGGGTTTTCAGCCTGATGTACTCTCTATATTCTGTCTAACCTTGACCAGTCTTCCCAGCTCATCATATTAAAAATGAGTGTGCACATTTTATCTCAAGCACACTAGAAACAGCTTCTATTTGAGTTTACAAATTAGAAACCTCATACATAGAAGACTATAGAAATAACTGTTCTGGGTAGACCTCACTTTATATGAGAAATCTTGGGGTGCATGATTGTTTAAAAACCATTACACAAATAACCTGAATTAAGGGGATGTCAGGAAGATAACACCCCTCCAAAGATATTTATGTCTTATTCCCAGAAAATGTCACTGTTATCTACAGTTGCAGTTATGACAAATTAAGGACCATGAGATGGGGAGATTATTCAAGTGAGCCCAATGTAATTACAAAGGTTCTTATAAATAGTCAGAAGACTCAGTATCAGAATCAGAAATTTGTAGATGCTTCTGGCTTGATTGGAGAAAGGGTTCACAAACCAAGGAATGCAGTGGCCTCTAAAATTGGAAATTATAAGGAAAGTGATTTTCCCTGATAGGTCTCCAGAAAGGAATGTAGCCCTGCCAATACCTTAACTTTAACTCATTGAAACCAGTTAGACTTTTGATATCCAGAAATGTAAAATTATGAATTTGTATTGTTTTGCCACTAACTTTATTGTAATTTGTTATAGCAGCAATAAAAACTAATATGGGGAAGTGGAGGACCTTTAGGATTCATTATCAATGTTGATAATAGTTTGAACACTTTAAGTCTTTTATTATTTTTTAATTTGTTATATATGACAGAAGAATGCGTTACAATTCATATGACACATATAGAGCACACTTTTTCATATCTCTGATTCTACACGAAGTAGAGTCACACCATTTGTGTCTTCATATGTACTTAGGGTAATGATGTCCATCTCATTCCACTGTCTTTCCCATGCTTCCTTCCTTCCCCTCCCTCCCCTTTGCTCTATCTAGAGTTTGTCTAATTCTTTCATGCTCCCCCCCAACCCCACTATGAATCAGCCTCCTTGTATGAGAGAAAACATTCAGCATTTATTTTTTGGGAATTGGCTTACTTTACTCAGCATGATATTCTCCAACTTCATCCATTTGCCTGCAAATGCCATAATTTTATTTTCTTTTATTGCTGAATAATATTCCATTGTGTATACATACCACATTTTCTTTTTATCCATTCATCTACTGAAGGGCATCTACATTGGTTCCACAGTTTAGCTATTGTGAATTGAGCTACTAACATTGATGTGGCTGCATTACTACAGTTTGCTATTTTTAAGTCCTTTGGGTATAGACCAAGGAGTGGGATAGCTGGGTCAAATGGTGGTTCTATCCCCAGTTTTCTAAGGAATCTCCATACTGCTTCCTATATTGCTTATACCAATTTGCAGTCCCACCAGCAATGTATGAGTGTGCCTTTTCTCTCACATCCCCTCCAACACTTATTGTTGTATGTATGTTTAATAGCTGCCATTCTGACTGGAATGAGATGAAATCTTAGTTTTGATTTTCATTTCTCTAATTGATAGAGATGTAGAATAATATATACTTGTTTTTTGGATTGTATATCCTTCTGAGAAGTGTCTGTTTAGTACTTTGGTCCATTTATTGATTGAGTTGTTTGGTGTTGACAGATTTTTGAGTTCTTTATATATTCTAGAAATTAGTGCTATATCTGATGTGCATGTGGTAAAAATTTGCTCCCCAAATTTTTACCTTTATTTACCTCGCTGATTGTTTCTTTTGCTAAGAAGAAGCTTTTTTAAATCCATCCCATTTAGTAATTCTTGATTTTAATTCTTGTGCTGTAGTAGTCTTACTAAGGAAGTTGGACTAATTCGACATGATGGAGATTGGGGCCTACTTTTTCTTCTAATAGGTGCAGTGTCTCTGTTTTCATTCCTAGGTCCTCAATCTACTTTGAGTTTTGTGCATGGTGAGAGGGGTTTAATTTCATTTTTTTTTTTTGCATATGGATTTCCAGTTTTCCCAGCATCATTAATTGAATAGGCTATATTTTCTCCAATGTATGTTTTTAGTGCCTTTGGAATATTTTGATTCTTAAAAAATCATAGAAGCTCTCTGCCATAGAGCTTCGTGTGTATGTGTGTGTGTGTGTGTGTACCTATATGATATCATGGCATGCATGTTGATTATCAGTGTACACATAAGTATATATAGCAGAAATAATAGCTTTAGCAAAAAATCTGCTTTAATATATCATGAAATAATTACCTATTTTAATTTCAAAATCTTTTCTGTCCAGTAAAACAAAACCCAAAACATATTTGTATGCACTATATAACTTAGACCTCTATCATCTGACTATGATGGTTTACACCAGGCATCTTGCTCAGTCCTGAAGGAAACCAGATATCATAATTTACCAACCACTGTACAGGTATATGGTGTTTGGATAAGATTCTAAAATAATAACATGTATTTTCATGTTTTGAAATATACTTCTATAATTTTTATTCTTTAAGTACACTAATATAAAAATCCAAAGGCTTTGTAATGGTAAATCTTAATTATATAAAGATTTTTATAGCAATAAATTCTGATTTAATTATAATTATGTAATTTTTTATAAATGGCTCCTCTTAGTGAACCCTAATCATTCATTTATACTTCTCATTTTTTCCTTTTGTTCTCATTTCCTTCTAAGCCATTTATTAACAAAATATTATTAAATGCTCATTTTAAGTGACATTGAATTATGATAACTTTAAGTTTTATTCTATGATATGGATCAATTCTGGTGACAAAATTTCTAATATGTTTCTCATTGTTAGTAAAGTAATAACAATAATAAGCCTAAATTGTTTAATTATGATCCACATGTAATTTCATAAAGACATTGTTTTAAAAAACAGCATATAATCATAAAATCTACAAAATGAAAGACTACAAAGAAGAGAACAAGTTATTTTAAATATTAGTCTGTTGCATATAAACAGGTGGAAAGAAATTTAAATATAATATTGAAATTATACATAACATTTTCAGTTAAATTTTGAATTTTATTTTACTTATAAAGATAAAATTAAAATTGAGTTAAATGTTAATGTTTGGTAAATATTTACCACAAAAAATTAATTTTTTATAAAGTACTCAAATGCCATCAAATATTATTAGATCATTCAAGTCATTTTTCCAAGACCAAATTTCAAGTTTTAGCATTAACATACTCATAATTATGAAAAAAAATGTTTTCTTAATACATCTGGCATTTTCTCGTTGGCCTGTAACAGACATTCTTTCTGTCTCTGGTAATCTTGCCTTGTTTAATTCCCTCCCTTTGAATATGGTGGGTAACCTTTGAGTTGCTTTTGATCAACAAAAACCTGAAAGGTAATAAGATGTTACCTCCATGACTATATTATATGAGATTTTAGTTTCTGTTCCAGTAGGATTGAGTTTGTTAAAGACTAGTGGACCACAATCCCCGTTTCTTATTCATGTTTCTTTTTATGAGAGAGCTCACAGGAAACTCTTGATTCATAAGAGCCAGCAAGAGAGTTTTTGCAAGGTAAACAAAATATCTCACTTTTAGGTGTGTTTACATATAAGAAACAAATGAAATTTACTTCAACATTTTATTCTACCTGTAAGCCCCACTGTATTCCTTACCCTCTGGGTTGGATATTAAATTTGAGGAAAGAAACTGAGTAGTGGATGTTCAGAGTTTGGGTTTTACTTACTACTTGGCCTGTAAGCCACTTACAACAAGGAAACATATGTTCACACTTGGTCATCTTGTAAAAGGCCATCAACCATATGAATCGACACCTGGTTGCCTGAGAAATTACTTGTGTTTTGAAGAGAGTGTACTACAGTTCTGAGTTGTCTCAAATCTCATGGTCTTAAATCCTTTCAGCCTTTGGCATTAAATAATTATCTTCATAATATTGGACATTAATTTATGTAGCTAACATCTGGAATTTTTGCTTGACTGACATCCTATTTTCTTTTGCAAATATAGCTTTTTATGTTTCACCCGATTTTGGTTACATGTGGCCTAGCCTTCCCTGCTACAAATGTGAGAACATGAGCTAGTGTGTCCAGTTTTAGTGACTGGACTAGGGCATATCTTTGTTCTCAGGAATGACCTGATTCATTTATAGAATTGATAGGATGTTATAGAAATATTAAACATTATTCTTTTAATATATTTATCACATCCTACTGAATAACTGTAACAAGTATAGTTTATTTTGCATTTGGAAATCTAAATAATAAGCATATATGCTTTTGTTTTCTCTGTCAAAATATATGCATTCAATTTGGTTACATGTTAATTCTATCATTACTTGATTAATTATATTTTGGTTGCTGAAGTAAGGATACATATGAGTAGATGCCTTGTTTTGTAGTAATGACACCATAAAAATTCTCAAGTGTTGCTAGCTCTGTGTCATCAATAATTTTAAGAAATTATACTTAATATAGTTGAATATAATTTCAGGACATAAGCATTGCTCAAATTCACAGGCTAATTTATTTGTAATAATCTGAAGTATCTTTATTCTAGTGATTGAAGCAGTAACACATGTTTTTCATTTGTACTAATAGTTAAAACAGAAACTTATTAGGTCTCTATTATTCAAGGTAGATTTTATGAGATGACATTGTCACAAATACATGTCAAGTATAGTACTTCAACAATAGAATGACTTTAATTTTTTCCCAGAGTATTTTTATGAAGTTCTGTCAAAAGAATTTTGTCCAGTTTCCTAGCTATGCAAATAATGACTGCAGAACTCTAAAACATATGCTTTTAAACATTGTGCACTGCTATCTTCATAAGCACTGAGAGGCTAGTTTGCTATGAGAAAATGTTAAAGAATATTTTAAATTTATTAATCTTAATCTTTTACACGTTGCTGTTTTTAACCTAGCCTCTTAGTTCATTTTCACTATGCTATTCATATTTCAGAACCTACTACACACCTCAATCCAAAAATCTAGTAGCTAATAAAGTAGGCATGAATCTGACCTCATGTAATGAAAGTCTATTGAGGGGAAGCAATAAGAAAGAACAAATAAAATTCCTGCTCAACAAGTGTGGAAAGGGGCACAATTCACTGCCTAAGTATCTGATATCCGGAGTAGTGGACAGGGAAGATGTTCATGAGAACAAAATAATATATAGCTGGAATTAAGAGGAAGACAGAAGGGGGGACTATTTGAAGTAGAGGGAAGAACACAGGGGAGGAGTGTACACATCAAGTGTTAGTGTGGCAGGAATGCGGGGTGGGGGTGGGGGGTGGTGACATGCTTCATGCTATTAGGTGAGCCTTTGTTCCACACTAAGGACTGCCTTGGTAGAACTTGAGGCAAAGGGAAATCATTGAAATTTATAGGGTAATATGTTCAGAGTTGCATAATGAAAAGATGACTTTTTCTGTGGAGTAGTAGAAAAAGCAACAACCACCACCAACTGACCTTACCTGTAGAATTAGAGACCAGCCAGGAAATTTTTATGCCAGTTCAGGAGGAAAAAAGATGGCAGCTTGGAATGGATTGGGAGGAGTTATTTTTAGACATGATTAAGATGAACCAATGGGGAAAGGTAGAACGAGTTAAGGAGTTGAAATAAAATCAATCATACTTGGTGGAAGACTGTGAATGAGACCTTATTAGAATAGCCTTTATCACCAACATTCTGGTGGAGACCATTCAAGTAATCTCTAACAAGTTTCAGAGTTTCCCTACTGTTCTTCTCTTCTGAGCCCTCAAAAGAATCCCCTATGATGCTCTATTCATGGCATTCATGGCAGCAGAGCCTCTCTCTAACATGAACCTGCACATTTTTCTAGCCTCTACCCATTACCCAGTTTCAAAGCTGCTTCCACATTGGAATAGGAGGACTTCACTTCTGCCAATTTTTTTGACTTTATCTGTATTATTACTGAATACCGTAAACTGAATGACTTATACTAAACAAATGTATTGGCTCACAATTCTGGAAGTTGGGATGTTTAATATCAAGTTGATGGCTTTCTTACTGCATCATCATAGCAGAACATGGGAAAGAGAAAGGGGGTCCCCTCTCCCTTGTATAATGTTTTTAGTTGCACCAGTAAGAGTAGAGCCCTTATGGCCTAAAACACATCTTGAAGGTCTCACCTCTTAATACTGTTATGAAGGTATTTATATTTCAACATGGATTTTGGAGGAGACACATATTCAAATGGTTGAAGTGCCTGAGGATGGTGTTGCCTGTGGTGGCATCTTGCTGAAGCCATCTGGAAGCAGGGATATTTAAAACTAGTTCTTATAAGTGATGGGCAACTATGCCCAGTGAGAAGCAGTGGAATATATATGCACAGGCAATAATGCTCCAGGAAGAAATGAAGACCAGAATGAAAAATGTGACCCAATACTATTTAAAGTACTTGAACACAAAGGAATGGTAGTGTTTTGAAAGTGTACACAGGAACATACACTATTTAGTATTTATGTAGGGAATGAGGATAAGATGGAGCCAGTAATTACATAAACAAGAGGCAGTGATGAAAAGAGCACAGTGATAATGTCCAGAGCACTGAGATATCCAATTAATTCATCCCCTTCACCTAAGTTTTCTGCCCAATGGTAGATGTACAGTAGTGTCTTTAACTACTGAGGATACACTGCAAGAACCTGCCCCTGCCTCCTGTAGAACCCTAAAGCTCTAAATATAGTATGTTTTTTTTTCTATCATATATACCCATGATAAAGCTCAACTTACAAAGTAGACACATATTAATAATCATAGCTAATAAAATAGAACAATCATACCAATATACTATAACAAAAGTTATGTGAATGTAGGCTGGCGCTCTCTCTCTCTCTCTCTCTCTCTCTCTCTCTCTCTCTCTCTCTCTCTCTCTCTCTCTCTCACACACACACACACACACACACACACACACACACACAATTTGTACTAACCTTCTTGTGATGATGTGAGATGATGCTTAAAGGAAGCACTTTGAAGCTTCTCTTTGGACTATCTTAATTACCACCAACATTTTTGTTCTTGTGCTTTGGAACCATTATTAAGTAAAATAAAATTCCTTGAGCACAAGCACTATGATACCAAAGCAGTTGTTCTGATAACTGAGATGGCTCCTAGGTGCCTCCCCCTACTCCCTCCCCCCAAAAAAAGTATTTTCCTACTATCCTACTGGTTAGGAATTTCTATTTGTATGTTGCTATTTTCCTTTCCAATACATTTCAATGCATTTTTATTGTTAACAGAGTAAATATATAGTACATTTAATAACCTATTTTTTACTTAATAAAGAATAAAGGTAATGAAATATAATATAGACTGTCCCATTTGGACATTTACTAGCTCATCTTGGGTAAATCAAATTTTTCTTGGAGTAATTTCTTTATCTTTAAAAATGGGGTAATAATTTCTACCTTCTAAGGTAGAAATCTGAAGATTAAATGACATCATGCATGAATTGTGCATAATATGCTGCTGGCACAGGAATTAAGTTCCTTAAACATTTTCTCATGATAGTCTTCAGAAAACACATTTTAGTGTTTTGATTGCACCAAATGCTAAATACTTTTATTTTTAGACATTTAGTTTGTTTTCAAATATTGTTACTTTAAAAAATACTTTGAAGGAAAAAAAGTACTTTTATTTTCACTTTATTTCCTTAGGAGATTTGCAATTACTTATCAAATGTTATTCTCATGTTCAAGTTCTTGATAATGCATTGCTCTATTCTATTTAGCAAGAAAATACCAATACATGTCCCCAATCCTTTTTTTAAAACATAGATTTATTACTATTTTCTTTTCCAGCTTCTCTGTTATCGTATATCTTTGCCCCCTTTTTTTCCTCAAAGATCTGACTAATACACTATTTTATATACCATTTCTTCCAATATGTTTTCTGAGTTCCAGGTGCTCTTACTTTTCTAGAATTATATTTCCATGTGCTTGATAGGATGTGCCTTCCATCTTTCACTGAAGAATGCTTGGGACTGGAATGATTTTTTTCCGAAGTAAACTTTAAATATTAAAACTTGGTTTTCATACTCTAGTTAACTTTTTTGAAAATCTTGAATGCTGCATATTTATGTCAGCATGTTTAAATATAAGTATCCACAATGCACACTTATTTTATAATTTCTATATGTGTAATAAGAATTGTAATACATTCCGCTGTCATGTATTTAAGAAAATAAAATCAATTTTAAAAAAAGACACTATCTACAGTACTTGTCAAAACATCCAAGAGAAGTTACTTAGATATCTTTCCCACATTTTGAGGTAAAACAGACAATCTTAGGAGAATCACTCATCATGGGGTAATTTGTGCATAGGAACTAGTCAGCCATCATTTATGAATGATAAAGCATATAGTTAATTATGTGATCTACAATATGAGAATGAGAAAAGATGAAAGGCACATCTCTTGTTATCCAAAAACTTTTAATCCATTTGGAAGATATTGAATGACATACAGGAAATGAGAAATTGGTTTTTAAGAGGGCACTTGAGGTGTCTGGGGAATAGAAAAGATAATGGTGCTCAAGGAATCTGAACAGTATGCTTAAACTCAGAAGCATCTGTCAAAGTACTTACTGGATGTACAGTGGAGGATAGAGAGGCTATAAGGGAAAAATCCCCCCTCCCTAAAATATAGTGTTCCCTACCACCATGGTAAGCGATTCCTTACGACATTCTAAGATTACAAGTCTATCAACACATCAGTTTATTCACTGCTCACTTTTACAGTTTTCTCCATTTTAAATGTGAATTTTGACTCATTCAGTAATAATTCTTCTCTTCACAGATTCTGACTATTCAGCCAACATTTCAGTGAGAGCACAGTGGGCAGAGGGGAGAAAAAAATGAACAGCTAAGGGTGGTAAGGGAAAATCTCTAAACAATGCCATGCCAGGAACAAGTGGGAATCACTGAGGGCTTGGGTTCCAGAAAATATCTTTTAGAAAATAATATTAAAACTATTGAAATTATGAAGTTAGGAAACAAACTGGGACTTAGAATTCTGAAAAGAGTGACAACAATAACAATGGAAAGAATGAGAGTCCCTTTCTTATCAAAAGAAAACAAAAATCACTAGAAACCACATTCAGACAGGACAATCAAAGTGGCAGGATGCTGTTTTAGCATTTTTATTCAATCTTAACAAAATAGGAATTTTTTTTTTTTAGTTACACATGACGTAAGTGATGGGAGGGGAGGGGAAGAGGGTATGGGAAGGGCAGCAGAATAAAATAGACATTATTATAGCTGTATGTATATATGTGACTGGATGACCAATGTGATTCTGCAACCTATACACTCAAAATAGGAATCTTATCAGCAAGTTTCAAGGCATGATTGAGAGTCAATGGGGGAAAGTTTATGACATAAATTACTCTGGTTCTGTTGCAGAAAAACAGTATATGTCAACTTCTGGGCTTTGTTGTTATAGTTCTCCTTTTCCACAGATGCACTTTGCATAGTTTGATTTATATTCAGTGAACTATAATGTAAGAATATTAAATGAAAAATTTCATAAATAATTCTTAACTTCAAAATTATGTGCTCCTCTGAATTGCATGAAGAAGTCTCATACTGTCCCCATCTGTCTAGGTCAGTGTATCCATGCTCTATACATTACCTATGTATTAATCACTTTATAGCTGTTGGGGATCAAATTGATTGCCACATTATCAGTGCCATGGTGCTTATATTTAAGTAATCTTTTTTTACTTGGTGATGAACAAAAATGGAGATGTTGGCAAATATAGCAAATAAATATAGCAATGAAATACTGTAAGTTGCTTGCTTTAAGTGAAACAGTGAAATTATATTTTGAAAGAGACCACATCCACATAACTTTTATTACATTATATTATGTTTATTGTTTTCATCTCTTACTCTAATTTGTAAGTTAAACTTCAGATATGTTTGTATAGGAAAAAGATAAGGTATAAAAGAATTTTTGGTATAATTCAGTTTTAAAATTCCACTGGGGACCTTTGCTTTTCACCTTATTTTACAGAGCTTTGACTTGGAGTATGGAACTATGAAGCCTAAGTAGTAGAGTTATTAATCTGAGGGTATGTAGTTTTCTTGCGGAAATCCCACTAAAATCTGTGTTCTACAGCTTTTACTAAGTACAGGGTTGGGATTTCATGAAGAATTCATGGTTTTTTAAAATTTTTCTCATGTAATTCACTTTTTTAAAAATTTTTCTTATGTAATACACAAAACTTCCTTTGGAGCAGCATATGATGTTCTGATGAGTACATGCATTGCATAATGTTCAAATCAGGATAAATATATCTATCTCAAAATATTTATTGTTTCTTTATGGTGCAAACATTCAAAATCTTTTCTGTGTGCATGTGTGTGTGTGTGTATGGAAATTTATACACATATATATCTTATATGTGTATATATACATATTTATATACATATGTTATATATGAATTTATAATAAAAGCTATATAAATATTAGTATACTACTTTATTCTTGCTCTATTGTGCAATAACACCAGGACTTGTTTCTCCAAACTAGCTATAACTCAGCATCCATTGATCAACCTTCCCCATTCCTCCCTCCTTACCCTGTATTCTACTCTTAACTTCTATAATACCAACATATTTAGTTTCCACATGTGAGTGAAGTCACATATCACTAGTCTTTCAGTGCTGGGCCTGTTTCACTTGCAACCTCCAGGTCCATCAATATTGTCACAAATGATGGGATTTAATCTTTTTATTATGGCTTCCCCTGTGTATATGTATCACATTTTCTTCATGCATTCATCAGTTGATTGACCCCTAGGTTGCTGCTATTGTTTAGCTTTGGTGACTAGTGCTACAATAAATGTGCAGTGCAGATGTCTGTTTAACATATTGGTTTTATTTTCTTTCACTGTTTACCCAGTAGTGGGATTGCTGAATCATACGGTTGTTCTATTTTTAAAATGTTAAGACTCTTCCATACTGTTTTTCACAATGGCTATACTAATTTACCTTTCTGTCAACCTCATGTAAAGGTTCTCTTTTCTTCATCTTTTCCAACACTTTATATCCTGTCTTTATAATATAATATCGATTTTAATTAAAGTGAGATGTGACTTTGATTTTTCATTTTCTTGATGAGTGGTGATGGCAAGCATTTTTTCCTTATACCTTTTGGCCATTTGCAGGTCTTCTTTTGAGAGAAATGTCTATTTAGGTCTATTGCCCATTTTTAAAATTGTGTTATTGGGGGGATTGGTTTGAATTTTTGTTTTCTTTTAATTGTTATTGAGCTTTAGAGTACTTTATACATTCTGATTATTAAGCCCTTGTCAGATGCATAGTTTACAAATATCTTTTAAATATGTATTTTAGTGAGTCTCTTTCACTGTTGTGACCAAAAGATCTGACATGAATAATTAGAGGAGGAAAAGTTTACTTGGAGGCTCAGTTTCAGAGGTTTCAGTTTTAAGGTGTCCAACTCCATTGCTCTGGATCCAAGATGTGGCAGAATATCGTGACAGGAGAGAGTGGTGGAGGAAAGTGGCTCAGAGCATGGTACCAGGAAGCAGAGAGATACTCCCCTCACCACAGACAGAATTTATACTCCAAAGGCATACCCCCAGGGCCCCATCAACTCCAGCCACACCCAACCTGCCTACAGTTACCACCCAGTTAATTCCTATCTGGGGATTATTAATATACTGATTAGGCTAAAACTCTTATAACCCTATTATTTCACCTCTAAACTTCTTGCATTGTCTCACAAGTGAGCTTTTGTGGCACACCTGTTATCTAAACCATAACAAAGTGTTTCTCAGTATTTTCCTGACATTTGCTGACCTTCCTTAAAACAATTATGTTGAACTATTTGTCAGATAGTTTTTATGGTCAGTTACTGTACTTTATTTTGTCCCTGCCTCATGTTTTTGGTTTTTTGTTTTGAATTTTAATTCCCATTTTACTCCCCCCACCCAAAATAGCTTTTTTTCACTCATTAAGAACCCAGCTTCTTATGTGGGCTTTGGTAGAGATATTGGGGCAGCACCTGCAGATCTAAAACAGGGTGGAGGTATTCAGTCCTCCCAGGCTTCACAAGATAGATTCCTGTGAATGGCACAACTTGCACAGTAAGGCAGCTTCACATAGAGCTTCAGAAGCACATAAACCTGGAAAACTCTAGCTTCAGAAATGTCCCTGATGGCTTCGGCCTTTATGATGTTTTGAATGACAAACTTCTTAATGGCCCTGTCCTTAGGCATGCACCTGGCACAATTCAGGCAACAAAAAGGCTGCACATGGACATGTCCCTTTTTGGCAAGAGCCTTGTTGGTTATTTTGGAAATGAAGACCCGAGATAGATGATATCATGTTTTCCTGTCTTTGACTCTTACAGCCATGCACTGATGTCTCTGCACTTGAAGTGTGTACTTATGCCACTCTTCACAGACTGACTTTATCTGAAAAGTCAATTCAAAGTCACTTTACCCAAAGATCCTGGAAGGGCCATCTGGTATAGTTTCAAAGCCAAAGGCCTCTGGAGACAGCATGGTGCTGAGGTGTGCTCAGAGCCCAGGACCACTGCACGTAGTGTGATGCTAGGATAGACCAGAATCCTATGACTATTACTCTGCCTGCTTCTGAGGACCTTTTGGATCCCACTGCCACTGTAGTTAGTCCAGCAGTGTTAATAAACAGATGGAGTCTACACCATAGGCCTGACACCTAGAGCTGTGGGGTCCTGTCTGGCACCAGGATGGGCTTCATGCTCAGTCTGTGGGTGTTGACCTGGAGTTGGGCTGTGAGTGCATGCCTGGTGCTGAGTTTTATTGTGTCCTGCCTATGTCTGGTTCAAAGCAGAATCATATGCTCACTTCTCTCTTTCCCTGTGTCAGATGAAATCTCTTCCTGTTTTGCTGCCTGGGTTTGGAGAAGGGATGACCCAGTACTGGAAACTGTCCTTCTTACCCTGTTCAATACATCTTTTCTTATTTTTGTGCCACAGCACAGTGCTGTGATCTTTTACCTGGTGTCCTTAGTTTTTGTGAAGCTCTTGTCTTACAAGGATTATTTTTCAAATTGATGTTTCTACACGGGGAAATGGCTACAGAGTCCTATCATACCATCTGGCTTTACTCTCTTCTCTTTTACAATTTCTATATTGCTTACATCTGAGCTGGAGAAAATGTAATTTTTAAAGTATATGTAACATATATTTGCAATTTTCTATAAATTCAAGCAATACCTTATTTTTTACTTCAGATTGTTAAAATTGCAGGACAAGCCTTGTCTCTAAATTTGGTATATGTTCCTGTACACTCTGTGAAAATTGGTTTGGTGGGTTGGGGTAGAAAGAGACACTGGATAAGAATGAAAGGAATCATTGATGTTACATAATGCCTTCACTGTTTATGGGAATTGACAGTAAAACTTGTAGTTGACAAGTATGTTGATCTTGTGTACGTAGTAAAAGTTAGATTTACAAAGTGAAAATATATTGTGGTTTTTCTTTTGTTGATAAAGTGGGGAATGAATATATTTTGGATGCATATATGCTTAGGTATTATGCTAGAGTTTTTTTTAAATCTTAAAAACAATCCTGCAAAGTAAATATTTTTAACTCCACATTTGCAGTTGAGAAAACTGATGTTTAGAAAAGTTCATTTCATAGTCAGTAAATAGCTGAGCCAGTTTTAAAACATGACCCATAATAATACAAAGCCCAAACTGCTTCCACTGTAGTATATTGCATAGATCTTATTCATCAAGGGAGTGGAACATTGTGCTGAGTGGAACATCAGCATCTTTGCAAAGCTTAGGGAAGGATTTTCTCTGAAGACTGGGATTAACTCCAGGAGATGCATGAGTTTCCTTGGATCAAGAAAATGATGTTCTTTGATAATTGCAGAGGCCATATGGTGGGTTCTTAAAGGCAAAGTCTATATAATTATTTTGACATTTTGACCCATAGACATCTGAAGATGGCTAATAGGTTATGGTGTTTAGTAAGATAAGTAACTAATTTGGGTGTGATTTGCCTTGTGTGAAAATACATATATTTTGGCAAGAAGAAGACTGATGTCAGCCATTGCAATGGAAAAAAAAAATCTCAGTTCTTCACTGAGTATCAAGACCAAAGCCAGTTCACTGACCCAGAACCTATTGACTGAAGATCCTTTTGGGAGAATCGTGCAAAGCCACAAGTACATATGATAAGCACTCCTGTGATCTATTCCCAAAGAAATGTACAACCAATTACTAGGTTAACTGTGCATGGGTGTAAATGAAATATCCAGACTGAGGATTCTTGGATATTACTTGTGAAGTGATGTTGCTGCCAAGAGGTCTGAAACATCACCATAATTCTCCAGTTAGAAAGGAAACTATACTGGCAGTAGAGTCTTGGCATAAATTAATATTACGGTGGTTCCCAGCAGATATCACTGTATAAAATAGTGATACAGGAATTTTCCCTCTCTTACTTCTTAATTCCCTTAGTGACTGATAATCTTATATTTCCCCCCTGATCTGTGAAATAAGAGACAGGAAGGGCCAACTAATAGGCAGAAAGGGCAAATGTGGGAAACTTTCTATTCTTTTCCTTAGGAAAATGAAGTCAGAAGCAATATTATACTTGATTAGGAATTTCAAGAGATTATATCAATCTTCAAAGACAAAGGATTAGAGTGATTTCAACATGCCTCTTTTAATTTACCTATTTCCCTAATTCCCATATTTTCCTAATCCTCATAAGGTAAATAAACAATAATGTGTATTTACATGGGAAGAGAATCTGGTCACATTTATTCTCCTGTTTGGGGCTATGTTAATTCTTCCTGATTTCTCTTATAGCAATGTTTGTAGTGACTATTAGCATCATCATATTCTATAGAGTATCAGCCTCGTTAATATATTGATAAGATCATGCTAACTGAAATCTGGTATAAGCAGAAGGTGGCAAATATAGAAGCATTGGAAAAGTCTAGGAAGGTACACACATTTGAAAGAATAATAAATTCCATCGTGGGGTTTGGGTTCCAGCCAGATCCATGAAGTCTCTAGCTTGGCAGATCACCCCTGCTGTTCACTATTAGTTTCACGCTGGGCATGGTGACATAAACCCATAACCCCAGCAGCTGGGAAGGCTGAGGCAGGAGGATAGGGAGTTCAAAGCCAGCTTCAGCAATTTAGTGAGGTGCTAAGCAACTCGGTGAGACCCTGTCTCTAAATAAAATATTTAAAAAGGGAGGTGGGGACGTGGCTCAGTGATTAAGCACCCCTAGGTTCAATCCTTGGTACCCAAAAAATAAAAAAAAATTGTCAGTACATACTGCACATGGAATAAGTCCCATTTATCAACTCAAAACATTGCCAATTTAGAATAAGGCCCAGTAAGCAGAAGACTTTATTAGAGTTGGTTTTATTTAACTTAAAACTTTAACAGTCCAGGGGAATAAACCCAGGACCTCACTCATGCTGGACAATTGAGCTATTGCCCCCCCACCACCTAGGGTATCTGATATCATTGGAGTTTTCCAGGATAGTGTGTGATACTTTATAATGTCTTTGGAAATCCCCAATAGAAAGATGCAGTACAGGCTTATAGAATTCTAGATCAAGGTCTTCTTCACCAGAGAACCATTTACATTTTTAAAAATAGCTCTTGACCCATTATTGGGACTTAATAATACTGAAGTTCTGTCATGAAATACCTGACTGCAACTGTAGCTTAACATAACCTAACTTGTTTAAAATCCGTTTCATCATAAGACATACGAGTAGAGCAACAATAAATTATAGGGTAGATATGGAATATTTTAGATCAGGCCTAAGTAGGTTCATGTAAATATTAGTAAGTTGAGTAAATATATAGCTCATGAAATGTATTTTTGCTATATTTATGCCTCTCCCTCAGTTTCATATATGGTCTCATGGATAGCATAGCCTTATTATCTAAATTTCAACACATTTGAGAAGAAAAGTGGGCACTAATAATAATTACTCTGAAATACCTGGCATGTTCTAGAATTATCTGGGCAAACTTGTTTTCAGCTGAGGCAGAATTGAACATGTGGGTGCAAGTCTTGAGTGAGGTCTGGCAACACTCAGACCATCAGTGAAGGGAAATTACCCTCGGAGACAAAGTCGTATCCTATATACTCAGAAATTCACTTTTCATATATGAAGAAGTACACTGTAATAGGAATATGTGAGGACACCAGGCAAATAATTAATGGCTTGACTAGCTGCCCAGAAGTCTTTAAGGGGTAAAATTGGAAGATCAGAGACAAGGTTATCTGGAAAATTGTGTTGGGATTGGTTTTATGGGAGTGGATTCCAGAGATGTGGATTTTTGTCTCATGTTGATATTCAACAGAAAACTTATACTGCAGAGAAGCCGTCAATTAGCAGACAGATGGAACATGTTTTTCTGTGAGATCAGCCAGCACTGTAGCTGGTCACTCCAGTGCAGATGTAAGGTACTTGCTCATGATTTGAGTGCCTGTGAAGGCAAATTAACAAGGATTCTTACCAAAGTTGAACTAGCAACTGCCACCTGCATGTCAAGTATTCCAGTAAGAGGAAGAGATTGATGATCCCTCAATACATCACTATGCTTTATGACATAATGAAGCTTCTTAGTGGAAGATTAATTATGTTTGGTCTCATTTGTCTATGAGGTATAAGTTGAACCTTTAAAGCATATGTATTTTTCTTGCCTGTCCACATGCAAGCTCAACCTTCCTAGAATTTATAAAATGCCTATTGTCGTGGGTATTTTGTACCACATAGTTCAGAAGAACACATCTTATACAAAAATATGTGATTGTTAACTCATGATTATGTAGCCTATTTATTGTTCCACATATGTCTTGACCCAGAAAGATGACTTTTGGAATTACCTGTTATAGAATCGGTTTGAAGGCAAAATTCTGAGATTGAAGCCTGCTTTCCTACAGGTTGTGGTCTATGCACTGAATCATTTGCCAACACATGATTGTATTTTCCCCCAAACTACACCATGTTACTTTGAGAATGTAAGAGGTAGAAAAGAAAGATTGGTTCTCTTGTCATCACCTGCAGTGACTCACTTTTGGAGATGCTATTCCTAGGCCTGTGGCTATAAACACTTCTGTATTTCTCAAAGAATGACTCAACCAGAAGAAATAGTGAGGATTATTTGAATTTAAGATACAACTACTAACTGGACAGTTCCAAATCCTCATGCCAGTGGACCATCAGACCAAGAAAGGAGATGGCCAACTGGTGAAGATGATCAACTTCCATTGCCATGAAAACCCACACTTGATGTAACACAATGGGTCCAAGATAGTATTTGGGGGGATGTCATTAGATTCATTGGTACATTTCTGGGTGCTTCTGTGCTTACCAATAATGGCCTGGAAAGGGCAGAGCCATACATTCAGTCTTCATTTTTTTTTGGTTAAGAATATAATCTTCAGAAAAGCAGGGAAAATATTTTGTTCACTTATGTATCCTAAGTGGGGGCTTAATATTTTTTAAATACATGAACAAACAATAATGTAACAAAAATTGAGAGAAGGAGCAGAAGATTTGTAAGGTGGCACAAGTTTACAAACTTCATGAGAATTTATAATCTTGAATTTCGATACATAATAAATCATAATGGAACCGTAAGGAATTAAAGCTCAATTATTAAGCACTAGAACAACAAAGATACTTATATTAGTGGTTGCCTTTGGTTAGTGTAAATGGGATGGTAAAACCACTTTTGTTTAATTCTTATTTTTATAGAATAGATTGTGTGGACTTATTTTGATGAAATTTTTAAAGGCAATAATTTTCTTTTTTAAAATATTTTTTACTAATAGGTAGACACATATCTTTATTTTATTAATTAATTTTTTTGTGGTGAAGATCAAACCCAGAGCCTCGCACATGCTAGGTGAGCGTTCTACCTCTGAACCACAATCACAGCCTCTAAAGGCAATGATTTTCAATGCAGTTATTTTTATCTGCACATTGCTACTTCTGGTGACACAAGGACTTCTCTTTGGAGTAAAGGTTTAGCTCTTAACCTCTCACTGGTAAAAGCACAGTATAACCCACAGTTTAGTCAGTAGTCTATATAATTATGGAACTATTGCTTCCTACTTATTAAAAGAATGTGCTGTATATAAGTTTCCTTCTGTACATTTTTAAAATGTTAATGACTGCTTTTTATGTTTAGTGCTTTTTTCTAAATATATTTAAAACTGTAATATGACTTATAGTTATTTATCTAAATGTACAGTTTCCAAATCTATCAGTTTTTATTTTTCCCTGTTAAGACTCATTCTTGCACAATCCTGCATCTTTCCACTCCACCCAACTCCTGCTGCTGTAGCTGTGGCTGTGGGATTCTCCTTTCCTACTCTTTTCTTTCCTGCTTTCTAAGGTGGTAAATGCATCAAACTAATTTCCAATGACTTAAATATAAAATAAAGGAGTGAAAATGACTTAGATAATTTATAGATCTTGTTTGTTTCCCTTTTTTTACTTCCTTATTTTATTAAAAAGTACTTTTTTCCTGGTAAATGAGTTTCTGTAAGGTATTTTTGAATCTTTGTACCACTGAAAAATAGTTTTTATTCTGTCCTATTTCATGAGTGTTAATTTGGATATATAGAGTTCTGGGCTTTGAAGTATTTAATACTTTCTAGTGCTCAGCATTTTATCAATTTCCTTTTCTCTTTATAGATGTCCCCTCTTTTTCTGTTACTCCAAGAGATTAAGTGATGTTCATCACTCATGTGGTAAAGTTAGAAAAGACTTTTCTTCCATTCAGCATACTCAGCATTTCACAATCAGTTATAAAAATTTTAAAGCTCTGGTCTTTCAGTTCAGATAAAATTTCCTGAATATTTCTGAACAATGTGAGAGAAAGTCTTTTACTTTCCATTTTGTTTTGTTGTTGTTGTTTGGCTGCCTTTGTTTTACAACTTCATTCAGGCATGAACCTAGAGAGTCTTGGTGGCCATGCATCTAATGGTACAGAAAGTCATTATGTGGGACAGCATGAAGTCCATGTGCAGGAAGAAGCAGAGAGTCTACAAGGGCAATGAGTCCTGAATTCATGTACCTTCTAGGTGCCAACTCTCCCTTATTCCTGCAGCTGCATTTCTTCTGACTTCATAGAGACCTCCATTCTGATTTGAGCTAGTACAGTTTGGGTGTCTGTCATAACTATAACCTGAGTCGTTAATACTAGTGTGTCTTATTGACATGTGGAGAGGCAGTCGCTTGTTTGGGCTATTTGATGTCCAGAGAGAAATGATTTCATTAAACTTTCCTTGACTTTCATTTCTAGCTCTAATAGTTCATTTTATGTATAAGTTAGATTGGATCAAAGGGTGTCCAGATAGCTAAATATTCTTTCTGGGCATACCTGGTAAATGGTGATGGGGGTGGGGAATGTGTTTCTGGATAAGATTATTATTAAAATTAGTGGATTCAGTCATGTAGATTTCTTTCTCCTCTAGTGTGGGCATCATCCATTCCCTTGAGAGCCTGCAAAGAACAAAAGGAAGGAGGAACTCATCTCTATTTCTTTCTGCCTATTTTTTGGACTGAGACACTGGTATTGCTCTTAGGAAAGATTTTCACTATGAGCTCCCTTGCTTCTCCAGCATTAGGACTTGAACTGTCCAGTCATTTTTTTTCCCCCTGTATCTTCAACCTGTAGGAGGCAGATCATGAGACTTCTCATCCTCTCAATCATATAAGCCAATTATCACAATCTTTGTGAATGTATATGTACTTAAGCATGTGTTTACACACACATCCTATTGGTTTATTGTTTGTTTGTTTGAGGAATCTGACTAATGTACCAGGCATGCCCTGAGTGGGAATCTCTTCCTTACTCTTTGAGTGATAACACCTGTTTGAAGAGAATAGATGACCACCTAAAGAATCTTGCTGGGCATTAATTTCATGATGAAATTGAGATCAATATTCTCAATGTCACTAAAGATAAAATGACATAAGCTATTTAGAAATAATTCAATCATATTCATACCCAAAGGTCGAAAGCTAAATTAATCAGGATTATTTCTAAATGTTTTCCAGCAAAAGAAAGTAAAAAGCTACATATGTTTAGTAAAAATTGTCATGTTAATAATCTTAAATTGTATTTTAACTACATCACAGAGAAATAATTATGAAAGAAAAAAATGCTTAAATCACTATAAGAACTTTCATGTTAAATTCTAATTGTATAATTCTATGATTCTTTGATAGCTTAAGTAACCAATATGTCTTCAGTATAAAAATTCTCTTGTATAAAATCTTTGAGCTCCAAGATTATATAAATTATAGAATGTTTTATGTGCAAAGAATACTTGGTTCATCAAAGTATACACCAGAAAAAAAATAGCATTAAGAGTTCTTCAGAAGATTAGTATACTAAAATTTTCAACTTTTTATCATGTATTGTGCAAGGGACATAATATTCCATTGGCTGCTGTCTCCATAGTTGAAATTCTATAATCACATTTAGTATATTTTAATAACTCTAAAAAATTATAATCACTGAATATTTCAGACCAGCAAAATTTGAGATAATTCCAGGTACATACCACCACATAGTGGAGATATCATTTAAAGATATTATACCACTCAAATAGTAGCAAGCTTCTTGGTTTGTGATTGACAAGGGCCATAGACTGTTGCTAAACAAAAATGGGAGTGAAGCAGGGAAAAAGGAAAATATTTTTCATCACTATTTTAGTCTTTTCCAGTTTCACTATGGAATCCAAACTACTTCAACTTTAATTTTTCATCTTTAGACTTCAGTTGCATGACATTGATTATTAATGCTAGTTTTTCTGCAACATCAGTTGGAGAGAGATTTAGCTTGAGACTGTGCTGTGCTAACAGAGTTAGGAGGTATAATGAATGGAATGAAACATATCCTCACTATGTTTCTGACTGTGCAGCCTCTGTGAAAAGGAAGTGACTAGTTATTGGGGCCAAGTGGACACAGGATGCTTTAAGCCATTTTGTGAATAGGGAAAATTCAGAGAACGAATTGGACTCTACTAGAATGTAGATATCTTGCTTTAGGAAGAAAAAATACTCTATTTTAGGAACATTATACCCTGACCAACTCAGAGCATAAATTCTATCTGCTTTTCACTAAGTTTTTATAAATTTTGGTGTGTTATTAGGTTTGTGAATATTTAAAATTTAGAATTGACCTTTCTGGAGAATAGAATTTTTATCATGAAATTATCATCTTTATTGTAACACCTTTATTCTTTCATATCAGTCTTTCTTTTGAGATCGGGTCTTGCTAAGTTGCTGGGAGCCACAGTAAGTTGTTAAGTCTGGCTTTGAAATTGCGATCCTCCTCACTTAGCCTCCTGAGCCATTGGGATAAAACAGGCATACACCACCATGACTGACTGAATTTTTAAATTTTGATATAGTAAATTTTTTGCATTTATGCTCAAGATGGATATAAACCTCTATTCCTTTCTTATTAATTTTTAAAAAATGATTTTGAAAGTGTTTCTAATTTTTCTTAAATTGCTGTCTGGTAAATTGTTTACATATAGCTAAGTGATAGTATTTTTCAGGCATTCTGTGTTCTTAATGACTAGTTTGTGTTCTATTGATTGAGAAAGGAATGCTAAAAATCTTCAACTATAATTGTAGATTTGCCTATTGCTTTTTGGATCTATTCATTTTTGTTTCATGTATTTTGAAATCTTATTAAATGCTTATTTTTAGGATTTCAATGAATTCTTGATGAATAAACACTTTTATCACTGTCATTTTTTTGTCTCTTGTAATATTCCTTGTTCTAAAGATTTTTTTTTCCTGTTGAAAGATCAGCTTTATTGAGCCACAAGTTACATACAATAAAATTTATACTTTAAAATTGTTTTAGAAAATTTTTGTATTTGTGAATTGACTATATCACATTATGCTAAGCTTATCTACTTTTTAAAAAAATGGTTCTTTTAGTTATACATGATAGTAGAAACCATTTTGATATAATTATATAAGCCTAGAATACATCTTATTCTAGTTCAGACCCAATTCTTATAGATGTAAATGATGATGAGATTCACTGTGATGTTTTCATATATGTACATAGGAAAATTATGTCAGATTCATTATACTGTCTTTCCTGTTCCTATCCCCACTCACTCCATTCCCATTTGTCTAATTTACTGAACTTCTATTCTTCCCCCCAGTCCCTCTTATTGTGGGTTAGCTTCCATATCCGAAAACATTTGACCTTTGGCTTTTGGGGACTGGCTTATTTCACTTAATGTGATAGTCTTTGGATCCTCTATTTACTAGGAAATGTCATAATGTCACCCTTTATGTTGGAGTAATACTTACTTGTGTGTATATACCACATTTTCCTTATCCATTTATCTGTTGAAGGACACTTATGTGGTTTCCATAGCTTAGCTATTGTGAATTGAGCTGCCATAAACATTGATGTGGCTATGTTACTGTAGTATGCTGATTTTTAAATCATCTGAATTTATACTGAGGAGTAGGATAACTGAGTCAAATGGTTCCATTCCTAGTTTTCTAAGGAATGTCCATACTGCTTTCAAGAGTGGTTGCACCAATTGGCACTCCCACTAGCAAATGTATGAGTGTAGCTTTTTCTCCATATGCTGGCCAACATTTATTGTTACTTGTATTGATAATTGCCATTCTGACTGGAGTGAGATGAAATCTCAGTGTAGTTTTAATTTCCATTTCTCTAATTGCTAGAGATGGGGAAGTATTTGACCATATTTCTTCAGCTCCTTTGCCCTTTATTGATTGGGTTATTTGTGGTTTTGGTGTTGTGTTTTTTTGAATTCTTAGTGAATTAATCTGCAGGATATACAATCTGTGGCAAAATTTTTTCTCCCATGCTGTATTCTCTTTTTCATGCTCTTGATTTTCTTCTTTGCTGTGAAGAAGCATTTTAGTTTGATGCCATCTCATTTATTGATTCTTGGTTTTAATTCTTGTGCTTTAGGGGTATTATTAAGGAAGTTAGTTCCTAATCCAATACATTGGAGGGTTGGGCCTACATTTTCTTCTAGTAGGTATAGAGTTTCTGGTGTAATATTAGGTACTCTATCCACTTTGAGTTTTGTGCAGAGTAAGAGATAGTGGTTTAATTTCATTCTATTACATATAGTGTTCCCATTTTCCCAGCACCATTTGTTGAGGCTATCTTTTCCTCAATGTATGTTTTTGCTGTCTTTGCCTTATATGAGGTAATTATATTTTTGTGGGTTTGTCTCTGTGTCTTCTGTTCGGTTCCATTGGTCTTTCCTTCCTGTTTTCATACCACTATCATGCTGTTTTTGTTACAATAACTCTATAGTACAATTTAAGATCTGATATTGTGATACTTCCTGCTTCGCTTTTCTCCCTGAGGATTGCTTTGGCTATTCTAGGTCTCTTATTTTTCTACATGAATTTTATGACCACTTTTTCTATTTATATAAAGAAATTCATTGGAATTTTGATGGGAATTGCATTGAATCTGTATAGCACTGCCATTTTGACAATATGAATTCTACCTATCCACGAACATGAGAGGTCTTTCCATCTTCTAAGATCTTCCTTCCTTTCTTTCTTTAGTGTTCTGTAGTTTTCATTGTAGAGGTCTTTCACCTATTTTGTTAGATTAATTCTCAAGGTTTTTTTTTTTTTGAGGAGTTTATGAATGGGATGCTTCTCCTAATTTTTTTCTAGCTGATTCATCATTGGTATATAGGAACACAGTTGATTTATAAGTGTTAAATTTGTATCCTACTACTCTGCTTTTCACTTATGATTTCTAGAAATTTTCTGGTAGGACTTTTTGGGTGTTCTAAATACAGAATCGTATCATCAGCCAACATAGTTTGAGCTCTTCTTTTACTATTTGTATCCCTTTAATTTCTTTCTTTTGCCTAATTGCTCTGGCTAGAGTTTCAAAGACTGTGTTAAAGAGAAGTGTAAAAGTGGGCATCCTGTTTCTGTTTTTAGAGGTAATTCTTTCTGTTTTTCTCATTTAGAATGATGTTGGCCTTGGGTTTGTCATATATAGCTTTTACAATGTTGAGGTAATTTCTTTCAATCCCTATTTTTTCTAGTGTTTTTAAAATGAATGGATGCTGTATTTTTTCAAATGCTTTTTCTGCATCAAGATAATCATTTGATTCTTGTCAAATTGATTAGGTGAGTTACATTTATTGACTTCCTTTGTTGAATCAATCTTGCATCTCTGGAATGAACTACTATCATTTTAATGTAGTATGTATGTAATTTTCCAGTATTTTACTAAGAATTTTTGAAATCTATGTTCAATAAGGATATATCTTCAAGATTTTTTAGCTTATTGGAGTATAAATTTTTAAGATAGCTTGTGATTATCTTCTGTATTTCAGTTTTATCTGGTGATATTTTCATCTTGGATTTTTAAAAAATTCCATTTTTTCTTTTGGTTAGGGTTTATGAATTTTGTTAATTTTTTTCAAAGAACCAACTTTTCAATTCATTAATTTTTTTTCTTCTTGGAATTGAGTTTTTACTCTCAATTTCATTTTTATCCCTGACTTTAATTATTTCTTGTCTTCTGATTTTGCTATTGATTTGTTCTTTTTCTAGGGCCTAGATATGTAATGTTCAATTATTTGTTTGTTCTATTCTTTTAATGTATGAGCTCAATGCCATGAACTTTCATCTCAGAACCACCATCATAGCATCAGAGAGATTTTTATGTTGCATTAGTTTCATTTACCTCTAAGTCGTCTTTTCTTTCTTTTTTTTTCTTTTTTTCTTCTTTCTTACACCATGACTACTACCCTTTTATTATTCAATAGTGAAATATTTTTTTTCTGAAGGTAACACAGGTTGGGGAGATTGAAAAGAACCCACCTCCTTTTCATCCTTTGAATCCTGCAGAACATAGGACCAGCAGCAACAGGTTGTGAGTGAGGGCTCTTTGGGACAGACTGTCAGTATCCAGAAGCAGCTGGAGCCATGGGGACACTCCTGGACTACAGTCCTAGGGGTGAATTGATTTAATAATGCTGGACAACTCTCCATGCAATAAAACACCTGGTACCATATGAGACCTAAGCCCCTCCCTGGGGAGCTTCACCTCCAGAAACTAGTCTCAGAACCCAGTGGCATATATAGCCTGGGAATGGAACCCATAGCACTTCTCATCCTACTTCACACCATTCTGAGATGGAAAGTTGAAAAACAGAAAGACAATTTGGTATAGACGGCAAGCACATAGTCTCATTGACTATTCTGGTTTTATTGAATGTGTAATGATTGATACATTGATGGACATAATAGATATGATGAAAAGGGTTGCACAGTCTTTTCAATGAGGGGCTGGGGATGTGGCTCAAGTGGTAGTGCGCTCGCCTGGCATGCGTGCAGCCCGGGTTTGATCCTCAGCACCACATACAAACAAAGATGTTGTGTCCGCCGAGAACTAAAAAAAAAAAAAATAAATATTAAAAATTCTCTCTCTCTCTCTCTCTCTCTCTCTGTCTCTAAAAAAAACACAATCTTTTCAATGAAATAATATCAGAAAATTTCCCAAATTTTAAGAATGAAATGGAAAATTAAATACATAGGCAAATAGTATCCAAATATTTAAAATTTACAGTACAGTCACTCCAAGGCACATTATTATTAAAATGCCTAAATAACAAAATACAGATAGAATTTTAGAAGCCAGTAGAGAAACAATGACTGGTCACATTTAGAGGTAAACCAGACTTGATCTCAGCTGATGTTTCAACTCGGACACTAAAAACTAGAGGGTCTTGGGATAATAAGTGCCAAGCACTGACAGAAAATGGATGCCAACCAGGAATACAATATTCAGCCAAATTCAGCTTCAGATTTGAAGATGAGGCATACACTTTCCATGTTAAGCAAAAGGTAAAAGAATTCACACCTAGGAAGCCAGCACTATAAAACGTACTAATAAAATATTTCATGAAGAAATGGAGAATACAAATGAACATCAGCAGAGAGTGAAACTAGAATAGAATATCAAAGGAAAATATAATTCAACTTAAATAATAGAATCAAAATGACGGGAAATAAAAATCATAGTAATAACACTGAGACTCAACTCATCAATAAAAAGACTTAGGCTGGATATTTTAGTTCTGTAGTTCTTTATTATTTGTTTGGATGATCTGGAAGAGAGTTTGATATTCACAGATGCTCCATAGATAGGATTAAAAAATAAGACTCAACACCATGCTGGCTCCAAGAGACTTATATTATAGGAAAAGACGCAAACAAACTGAATGTTAAAGTATGAGGAAAAATATATCATTCACACGGATCTCATAAAAAAGCAGGGTTTCAAGTGGACATCAAGCCAAAGTAATCAGAAAAATACAAAGAAATCCATTTCATAGTGCTTAAGGGAGTCATAAAACCACAAAATATAACAAACATAAATATCTATGACCTAAACAATAGAGCATATATGAACAAACAAACCCTCCTCAATATCAAGAATCAAATAGACCACAACACAATAATACTGGGTGACTTTAACAAGCCTCTGTCATCACTAGAAAGATCATCCAAAAACAAAACAAAGAAGCTACAGAACTGAAAAAATACAATTAATAATTTAGACTTAATGGACATATGTAGAATATTTTATCTATCAGTGACTGAATATACTTCCTTTTCAGCAGCACATGAAGCATTTTCAAAATAGACCATATTTTAGGACACAAAGCAAGTCTTGGCAAACACACACATACACACAAAAAATAGAGATAATACTGGGCATTCTATCAGATCATAATGAAATGAAAAGATAAATCAATGATAAGATAAATAATAAGAATTACTCTTAAACCTGGAGACTAAGTAATGTACCAAACTGTCTGTTTCTCAACTTCCCATCTCAGAATAGTATGGAGCAGGATGGGAAGTGCTGTGGGCTCCATTCCCAGGCTATAGATGCCACTGGGTTCTGAGATGAGTTTCTAGAGGTGAAGCTCCCCGGGGCAGGTCTTAGGTCTCTTATGGTACCAGGTGTTTTATTGCATGGGAGTTGCCCAGCATTATTGAATCAATTCACTCCTAGGACTATACCCCATGACTCTACTCATGGGATGGGGGAGCTGCTTCTGTTGCTCATGGATACTGAGAGTCTGTCCCAAAGAGACTTCACTCCCTCCCATTCAAATTCCCAACCTATTGCTGTTGGTCCTGTGTTCTGCAGGACCCAAAGGATAGGAGGGAGGTGGGCTCTTTTCAATCTCTCCGACCTGTTTTACCCCCAGACAAAATACACTTCAAGACTGAAAGTCTCAGGATTTGCTAGGCTCAATCTAGATCCTGCACTGGCATCTGCCAAAATCATGTATTGGATTTAGCCCCAAACTCATGGATTCCATCTCTCTTTTGGCACCATTGCGGCATGATCATCCTATAATGGCTCCAGTTTCAGCTCTCCAGCTCAGCTGCCAGACCCAACATGTCTTTCTTGTACCAGTTTAATGAGCTGAATGGCCTCAAGGTTGGTCCAGGGCAGGCTGCCATTTTGATTCAATTCTCCATGCCAAGACAATCTTTAGCACTTCTCAGTCTTTTATGAACTTGTATACTAATTTCCTCTTCTCCCTCCAGTAGCTCAGCTCCAATTTTAGTCCTTTTCTTTGTTTAATGCACCCCAAATTTCCAAGGCTGTCTGTCCAATATGGAGAATCAGTGAAGTCCCTTTTTCATCCACCTCATAGATTCACTGCTTGAATCCCATGTTACCAAGCTGTGAGAAAGGCTGCTTGCCTCTAGCCTGCTATCTCCAGGTTTACTTTCCTTTATAAAAAATATCCTCAGTTCAAGTTTCTTTTGATTAATACTTGCACAATAATTATTATTGCCTTTACTGTATTCCCATACACATGAACAATGTTTCTTAGAGCACGAGTCATTTTAAAATAGTCTGACAATCTCTGTCTGCTAATTGATGTATTTGTACTACCTACTTTCAATATAATTATTTACAGCATTAAAAGATAGATCTTTCCAGATAATTTCTACTTGTTTTGTCAATTCTTTTTTATTAATTTTATCTGCATTTTATTAATTTGTTACTTGCATTTTCACATTTCTTATGGCCCTGTCACTATTGACTTACTTGTATGTTTTTTAAAGTAGGTTCCCTAGGGCTTACAATATTTATCTACTATCTGCCTATATTTATTTATCCACAAATTTCCCAAGGGGAATTTTATTGTTGGGTCTAGTTTATTTCCTCCCAATAGACCAACTGCAACCAAATAAGGTAAAGATAAATTCAAGATTTTATTGTCTTCATAATAAAACAGTGAACCTCAGCAGTGGATCACTTGGTACTTTCTCTTGTTATGGCCTCCCGGTTCAAAATGCTTGTGTCTCGTAATAGCCAACATTCTCTTAGATGCATAGTTGAGTCTAGTGAACCCAAGCCTCAGCTCCATGTTCTTTGTAGTTTTAGTCTTTCCCCAGAGAGTCTGTCTGTCCTGTCTACCATAGCCACTCTGCTTCCTAACATAAAGCTGGTTTTCTGGGCACAGGCAGAATCCTTGCCCGCCTTGCATTGTGTCATTGTGGGGTTGGTGCTTCCTACATTCCTTATGGAAGGGCTAGTGAGTTTGGGGAATGTTCACCATGTTTGTGGGAGCACTATTCACTCTCTCTCTCACACACACACACACACACACACACACACACACACACACGAAATAGTCTAACTTGAAATGTTATACATATCACATAGTGTAAAACTTCAGTAGTCTATTTAAAAAAATTCATACATCCTCTGTTGTCTTAATACTGTATTGACTCTTCCACATTCATCAACCCACAGTATATTAGTATTTTTGTGTTAGACATTTCTTCATTTAGATCAATGAAGCATACAGAAATATTTATTTTCATTTTCAGCAATTGTCATTTTTTAAAATACAGATACAAGTTTTTATCTAATATTATGATCAATTTTCTCAAATAATTTCCTGTATCATTTCTTATAGTGCAATACTGGTGGTAATGGATGTTCTGATGTATTGTTGTCTAAAAAGTCCTCATTTCTTTAGTTTTATTTTTTAAATTCTTAAATTTTATTTCTAAATATATACAAAATGATATTATGGGATACATCTAGATGGTAAAATGTTATTATAATGAAACAAATAGCATTAGTTCTGTGATTTTTCTGGGGAAGGTTTTTGATTACTTTTCCATTTCTTGATTTTTTTTTAATTGCACTGTTAAGGATTTCTATTTAATTCTACCTCTTTTATAAGAATTATCCATTTCTTCTAGATTTATTTAGCTCACAGTTTGGAGATTCAAAGTCCAACATTCAAGTTCCCCCACCTCACCCTCTAGTCCAAATCTTTAATCATATTGTACCCTTGGGAGACAAAACCATATTTAAATAATAGCAGGTTAATATTTGATATTTGAAATTTCCACTTCTTTAGGGTCACTTACTGAAGAATTATTGCTTTGGTAGTGTCATGTTTACCTACATTTTCATGCTTTTTGTGGCCCTGTGTTGATGTCTGCACATTCAGCAGAATGGTTACCTCTTCCAAACTTCTATAAGAAAAGACTTTCACTTGTATATGAGCCTGAGGCTGCTAGATGGGCAAGATTCAATAGTATAGTATCCATGCTTACTCTTCATCTATAACCCATGTCAGTGATGGCTACAGCTATCTCAGTGATCTATGCTATAGGAGTTTGTAGCATTGGTGGTGTCTGGGTAGGTTGTTAGGGAAAAGGCTTTGAGAATCCTCCTGTACTTGTCTTCCTCACAGAGGAGAGTCTTAGCCAAGGGGATCTCTGGTGTTCAATATGAGGTGGCTTAACAGGGATGCAGGGAACATGTGATAAACATGGCTGTGGAGCTAAGTTCCTAGGCTCTGTGTCTTGCAATACTGTACGTGGAACTTAATATGCAGGTTCACTTTCCAAGGTATGAATGGATTAAACTCTCCTATTAAGTGTGGGTCCATTACTCCAAGGCCCACTCCAGCCAATCAGGGGTATGGCTGTGGCTCTAACTAGCATTGCTTAAGGAAGAAGAGGTACTCCATAGGGTCAGACCCTGAGGAGTAGAATACAGCTACAATTGGAACTTGAAACTAAGAAGGCAGTGGTAAATCTGGTTCCAGGAGCTGAAACAGAGTGAACCCTGGGCTGGTGGGAGGTAACAGTATTCTAGGCTTAATGCGGCCAGATGCACCTGCAGCAAGAACCCATGAATGGTGAGATGCTTCTATAACTTGGGCCCTATGTGTGTGGGAGCAGACCAAAAATGACTCTAGTCCTTGGAGAAGTGGGGTATCTCAGCTCACACTGTGGGGGCTAATCCAGTTCCAGATGAGCAGAGGGTCATGACTGTTCAACCTAAAGAGTGGAATACTCCAGCTTATCCAGTGTTCTGATTACCTGGACACATATACTGTAGTTGCCTGGCCCCAGAATATGTAGCTATGTGCTTCAGTTGGGGGCCTGGATCCCTTTTACCAGGAGAGAGATGCCCCTCTTGGTTCTGTGCTGATCCTGGCTAGATGATAGAGTTATGGAACCCTGGGTTCCTGCATTTTACAGGATTTCTGCTACTTTGGTGCTGTTCTCCAGTGTTCTGTTTAAGTTAATTTGATTGAAATGTAATTATTTGTTTTCGGACTTTGAGTGTTGGATGCTAGGAGCTTCTAGTTAACATCTTACAAATGTCGCCCTGAAAAGATATTTTCACTATGTATACGTTTCTGAGTTGTTCCTTTTGTCTTGCCTAGTTTCTGATAAGTCTTCTATAGTTCTTATCTTTGTTCCTGTGAAGTGCTATGTCTTTTTCTCTCACTGCCCACCCAGGGACATTCAACCACTGAGCCACATCCCCAGCCCAAGCTTTCTTTTTATGTCTGAATTTCAGCAGTTTGATTATGACTTGGGGGGTATTTTTTATGCTTGAGATTGAACTTTATTGATGAGTGGTTGATGGCTTCCTATGTTTCTTCTGTTCTTCTCCTTCTGGGTTTCCAATCACATGTACATTAGAACGTTTGAAAATTTCCCACACTTCTTTGCTGCTCTGGTGCTGTTTCCCTTGTTCACTTTTTTACCCTATGTGTTTCCGTTTGGATAGTTCATGATACTGAAGATGAAGATAAATAATACCTTCCTATCTTTTCAATCTACTGATGGTCTGGGTGAAGCAATTCCTTATCTCTGTAGTATATTTCCAGTATGTCTGTTTGACTTTTTAATATTTTCTATTTCTCTTAAACCTCCCTACATATGCTTGTATTTTTATCTGCCATTTTCTGTAAAGATTTTAGCATATGGCTGGTCCTGTTGCTGCTGTGCCTCCAGACAGTACCCCTAAGTGTTCGGTTATGTTTGATTTATGGCTTATTTTCCTTAGAACTTAATTTTTGAGCATGATTTGCAGCCTTGAAAGGAAATGTCGTCTTCAGAAAGAATTACCTTTTGCCCAGAGGGAGTGATAGTTTGGAGTCATTGTGACTGAAATTCTTGTCTCAGTTTTCTTAAATTACTGAGTCTTTTCAATGTGACCTTTCTAAACAAATTTTGGTTCCACATTCTTAGTGTGGATATTTCCCTTGAACTTTGTACTCGGGTTAGAAAAGTCACTTTTCCTTGTAATTCCTGAAGTAGTAACAGAATTTCTACAGGATGGTGTGGTCTTTGGAGCTTAGATTCACTGGGGGAGAATGTATTGTTACACTCCCTGCACATATTACTTCTCTCTGCTTACATCCCTAGACACCTGCTATTCATGGAATACCTGAGAATTCTTTACTCTTATCCAACTTGTCGTGTCTAGGAAAATATTTTCTACATTGAGTCAAGGAATACATAATTGTTTTTGTTTAAAAGAGTTGATTCAGGGAATTGCTCATTTATATTGTCAGAAAGGGGATTTGCTGTAGTTCTTAAATTTTTAATTTGTAATCCACATTACAGTTTTGCAAAATTAATTCTAAAGTCTTGTTAGACAATATGCTTGCTGTTTTAGGAGAGTCCACAGATGAATAAAATTACCTCTGCCTATGAAACAGTACTCTAAACTAGTGCCAAGAAACTGATTAAAGCAGTTAGTAAGCATCAAACATTAAAGTTTAAAATTACAAATTAAACACAAATCCCCATGTACGTACCACCTACGTTCAATAACTTTTTTTTTTTACCATTTTAGTTTCATCTATTCATTTTGTTTCTTTCTTACTAAAATCACTAAGGCTGACTTCACCTGTCAGTTTTCTGTCTATGTATTTTATATTACCTCTGATGTGAATATTTCCTTTCCCTGCCTTGACTTTCTGCACATAGACTTGTCCCACACATCAGTCATGCTGAAGTTCAGTGACAGAACGAAATCTGTTTTTGAGTTTTCTCATCAGTCTCTCTCCTGTTTCATTCAATGATACTCATTATTTAAATAACTTATGTTAAAGTTTCCTGAAATAGAAGCATTCTAATTCTAGCATTTTTTCCATTGTTGTTTATTTCCTGGTTATTTATTTAACTTTTATTCTGGTCATAATGACAAATTATTTTGTATATAAATATGGGGTACAAGGCAATTAATTAACACAGTGTGGAGTAATTAAATCAAACTAATTCACATACTCATCACTTCAAAAAACCTTTGTGGTGAAATATTTGAAATTTACTCTTAATAGTTTTGAAACATACAATACACTATTAAGTGAATTTACCACACTATGTAATAGATCTTTAAAAAAGTTATTCCTTCAGTGTAAGTAAAACTTTATGTGCTTTGATTACCATAGTTTCCTTTAATGTTAAACATTTTGTTTCAGATAATTGTGAAGTCAGGGGTCTTTAATATAATCAGAGTGATTCAGTTGTATTTATTTTTATTTATTTTTAAATGTATAATGTGTTTAATATTTTTATTTTGTTATATATGGCATCAGAATGCATTATAATTCATATTATATAGAACACAATTTTTCATAATTTTGATTGTACACAAAGTAGAGTCACATCTTTCATGTCTTCATACATGTACTTAGGGTAATGATGTCCATCTCATTCCACCATCTTTTCTACCCCAAGCCCCCTCCTTTCCCTTCTCTCCCCTTTGCCCTATCTAGTTTGTCTAATCCTCCTATGTTCCCCCTCCAAACCCCACTATGAATTAACCACCTTATATCAGAGAGAACATTTGGGTTTGGGGGATTGGCTAACTTCACTTAGCATTATATTCTCCATCAGTTGCATTTATTACTCATTAGAACTTAATTTTTTTTTTGTTTGGCCACTTGGACCTCCCTCTTGTTTACTTTTGTGTCACTTAAAAATAACTAGTTAGTTTTTGATACCTTTCTTGCTTTCTAACATTCCCTATTTCTTATTTTAGTCAGTGGGTTTACCCACATATATTTACAGTGAAAAATGCAGATATTGGTAAGTATACATTTTGCTATGTGAAAGAAAATTGTTCCTTCCACTGAGAATATTCCACTCCCCAAAATATTAATGAGTTCACTTTATCTTCCAAGAATGGCTCCATTTTCTATTTTATTTATGTCTGGAATCGGGTGGTTGTTAACTATAGTAGAGGTAGTGATGGAAACTTTCAGAATGTCCCTGGGAAAGGTTTCCAGCCCCAGATATTGTTGGCTCTATTTAAAGTGAAAAGTGTTTAGTAGTCCCTATATTTTTATGAGCGGGTCCAAGTTGTCAACTTGGGGTTGTACAAGTTCCATTTAACCTCCTGTCACTATTTTTCCAATATTTCCAGGCTTTCTGGCTGAATGTTTTTAATACCTGTTCTATAGAAAAGGTAACATTTGATCAAGTTTACTTTTATGAAAGTAGATTAATTCCAACTACCTTCCCTTCATTGTCATAAGGTCCATATCCGTACAGGTTCAGAGGTAGTGTGCCCAATATTCCTGTGAACCCTGAAAACTCACTCCCTAGTATCCTTTTGACTTTGAATTCCATCTTTAGTACTGGCACCTAGATATTTTCTTGGTTGCAAGCTTGGCTAGGCATTATATTTCATTTTTGGTGCTGTTATCTGTAATCTCATTCAGTTTTGCATAATAGTAAGAAGTTTTGAACATCATGAGATAAAAACTAATGAAACATTTAAAAAGCCTCCATGAATTTTCTGACACAGAAAAGTGGAAAAGTTGATTTTAAAGTTTTTCTCTTCACTGGATGTTTGAAAAACAAACTCTGTCAGAGGAAAAATTATAAATATTTCAGTAAATATAAAATGAGGGATACTTCCAGTTGAAGATGGGAAAATTAATGCTTTTCTACTTGACTCCATTAAAATAACATCAATAAAAAATGAATATATCTCCATCTTCAGTGACACTAGTATATAGCAATTCACTGATTGCAAGCAATACTAGCCATGTAGTATGAAATTTTGACTAAATGAAGAAGCAAACTGCAAATTGTTTATATTTTTATGTATCTTCTTATTTCCTCTGTATTTTTCCTCCAAAAAATTGAAGAGCCTAATTAAGGAGATCCTTATTTGGTATGGAGAAATGTAGGAACTTGAGGCCATGGAGTTTTTTCCCAGTGCCAAGTGCCATGTGTTGAATGTAATTTTGTACCCTTGAAAACTCAAGAGTACACTCATCTTTTTAAAGTAACAATCTTTACTTTTATAGATAAATTTTAGGTTTGCAGCAAAATAGAGCACAAGTTACAAAGATTTTCTACATGCTCCCAATCTCCATATATCTTTTGAGGTATCTTGGAACATTTTCTAAATTGACCACATATTATACTGCACTAGAAACTGGAATTGATTCCATTATATGGAAAAAGTACCTCATTCTCTGAACACAGAGACTTAAAATTAGAACTGAATAGCAAATGTAGGAAGAAAATCATATCCAAGAAAAACATTTGGAAGGAACAAAGGTGAAGATAGATGTTAGTGAATAAAAAGTTAGAAAAACAGTTGAACTAATAATTACAGCACGACAATAATTCTTTGAAAGCCCAAGTAAATTAAATGCAAAAAAATTTAAATGGTAGAGCTATATTAGCTATAGTCACCCTATTGTGCAATAACAGACCAGAACTTCTGGTTCCTATTTAACTGTGATGACGTACTGCCCATTGACTGTCATGACTTTTTCCATGACAAACCTTTCCCATGACTCCTATTCTCCCCTGCCTCCCTTAATGTGCTCTTCTACTCTCAATTTCATGAGACCATTTTTTTTAAGGGTCCACATATGAGTGAATCACCTGTGCACTACTTATCTTTCTGTTCTTGGCTTGTTTCACTTAACATAATGATCTCTATCAATAATTTCTTTATTCATTCATGAGTTGGACTTTTAGCTTATTTTCATGTCTTGGCTATTGTGATTAGCGCTGTGGCAAACATGGGAGTGTAGATGTCTTCAACACACCCATGTTATTTCCTCTGCATATACACATAGGAGTAGGATTCCTGGACTACATTGTGTTCTATTTTTAATTTTTTGAGTACCTTCCATACTGTTCTCCGCAATGGTCATTCTGTTGTATACTCCCACCAACAATATGCATAGGCTCCCTTTTCTCCACCTCCTCACTAGCACTTAGCTAATTATTAAAAAGATATAATGAGGTGATTTGGGTTTGCAGTTTTCTGATGATTGGTAATATGGTGAATTATTTATACATTGTTGGCTGTATTTATGTACTCTTGAGAAATGTCTCTTTTGGTCTATTGCCCGTCTTCTAATCTGGTTATTTGTTTTTTATACTAGTGAGTTTTTGGAGTTCAATAGTAAATATTTTTTTTTCTCATTCTGTAAGTTGTTTCTTTAACTGGTTGATCATTTCCTTTGCTGTGCAGAAGCTTAGTTTGATGTAATCCTGTTTGCCTATTTTTGCTTTTGTATCTGTCCTTTTGGGGCTTTGTCAAAAAATCTTGTCCATTCCAATGTCTTGAAGTGTGTCTCCTATATTTTCTTCTTGTAGTTTCATAGTCTCAGATCTTACATTTAAGTCTATATCTTTGACTTTATTTTTGTGACTAGTGAAAGATAGGGATCTAGTTTCATACTTCTGCATGTTGCTATCCAATTTTTCTAGTACCGTGTATTGAAAGACTATCCTTTCTCTAGTACATGTTATTAGCACCTTCATTGAAGATCAGTTAGGCTGTAGGTGCATGGGATTACTTCTAGACTCTCTATTCTGTATTTTTGTTCTTTGTGTCAGTATTTATGCTAGATAACATGCTGTTTTGATTTCTAGAGCTTTGTAGTGTATTTTTTGAAATCAGTTATATAATGGCTTCTGCTCTGTATTTGCTCAAGATGGCTTCAGCTACTTGGGATTCTTTTATTAGTTCCTGCAAATTCTAAAGTTCTGTTCTATTTCTGTGAAGAATGCCATTTTTTTTTTGTAGGGATTTCATTTAATCTCTAGATTGTTTTGAGTGTCATGCACATTTTAACAATGCTCTTCCAGCACTAGGTAAACATGATATATCTTGCCAATTTTTATATTCTCTTCATTGTCTTTTATCAATCTTTTGTAATTTCCATTTTAGAGATCTTTTACTTCCTTGGTTACATTTATTCATAAGTATTTTTTGCAGCTATTGTAAATGTGCTTGCTCTTTTGATTTCTGTTTCTGATATTCACTATTGGTATATTACAATGCTACTAATTTTTGAGTATTGACATGGTATCCTGAAACTTGGCAGAATTCATTCACTAGTCGAATTTGGTTTTTGATACAACTTATGGGGCTTTGTGTAGACAGTATTATGTGCAAATACTAATAATTTTTTTGTTTTCCAGTGAGATATTCTGTATTTCCTTCTCTTCCTTGATTTCTCTAGAAAACTTATGTGGTGAATACAAGTGGTAAAAGTGGGTCTTGTCTTGTTTCATATTTAAAAAGTTTTAGCTTCTCCCCATTCAGCATAATGTTAGCCCACAGCTTACTATAAATGACCTTTGCTATGTCGAAATAATTCTTTCCATACATGATTTGTTCAGGACATTTGCCATGAAAGGACATTGAAGTATATCAAATGCTTTTTTTCTGCATCTACTGAAATGATATGATTTCTAGCGTTTGTTCTGTTGCTGGGGTATATCATAATTATTGATTTGCACAGATTGGCCCATTCTTGCATCCCTGGAATGAATTCCACTTAATCATTGTGGATATTCATATTCTTTTAATGTGTTCTTGGAATTGGTTTGCTAGTAGTGTATTGAGGATTCTTTTGTCTAAGTTTATTAAGTTTATCTGATTTTCCCTGTAGTTTTGTTGTTGTTGCTGTGTGCTTATCTGGTTTTGGTATCAAGGTAATGCTGGCCTTATAAAAGTGTTTGGAAAAAATTCATCCTCTTCAGTTTTTTGGAATAATTTAAAGGGGATTGGGATTAGTTCTTTAAGTTTTGGAAGAACTCAATAGTGAAGTTATCTGGTCCAAAACTTATCTTTGTAGACTTATTACTGATTTGATATCATTACATGTATTGGGCTGTTGAAGTTTTCTGTTTCTTCATAATTCAATATTAGTGACATGAAAGTGTCTAGGAATTTACCCATGTCTTCTGGGTTACTGAATTTTTTGGCATACAGTTGTTCATAATGACTGCAATGACTCTGTATTTCTGTGGTGTCTGTTATATATCCCTTTTCATTTGATATTGTCTTTTTCTTTTTCCTTCAGTTTAGCTAAGTGTTTGTTTACTTTTTTATTTTTGAAGAACTTGCTTTCTATTTTAGAGATGTTTGTGTTTTTAATTGTTTCATTTGAATTCTGATCTTTATTTCCCCCAAAGTAATTTGGAGTTTTGTTCCTGTTTTTTTTTTTTCTCTCAGATCTTTGAGGTGCATTGATAGTATTTTGAGCTCATTCTGCTTTTTCATAGGCACAGTTGCTATAAATTTCCCTCTTAGGAATTTTCCTATATCCTGTGGGTTTGGGTATGCTGGGTCTCCATTTTCATTTGTTAATTAGAAAATTTTTAAATTTTGCCTTAATTTCTTCCTTCATTTATTGCTTGTTCAATAGTAAGTTGTTTAATTTCCATGAACTTGTACAATCTCCAAAGTTGTCCTTGTTGTTGATTTCTAGTTCTATTATATTGTGATCATAGATATACTCAACATGACTTCAACTTTTAAAAAACTGTTTTTGTGGCATATTATATGGTGTACATTGAAGAATGTTGCCATATGCTAAAAGTATATTTGGCAATGATTGGATGGAATGTTCTATAGATTTCTAGTAGATTTATTTTGTTTAGGGTGCAAATTTACTCTGTTTCTTTGTTGATTTTTGTCTGGCTAATCCATCTGCTACTGAAAGTAAGATGTGACAGTCCCCAATAATTACTATTTTGGAGTCAATCTCTCCTTTGAAAAGTTTATAAATCTTGTTTTATATATTCAAATTCTTATATATTGGATGCATATGTGTTTAGAATTATTTTCTGTTGTCAACTTGGCCAAAAAGTTTTAAAAATTAGGAGGTTGAAGCAAAATTACCATTATTCACAGAAAATTATTGTATTCCTACAATCCAAAAAAATAATGCAATGGAAAAATATTACTCCTAAGAAGAAAATTGAATGATCTGCTATATTATCAATAGTTTGTTTATGTATTCCATGTAGAGTAGATAACAGATTAAACCTTGTACTTACAACACCAATAAAATAGTGTAATACTAAGGCACAAATCATATAATATGTTAACAAATTTGATGTAATGAAAGCTTTAAAGCATAGAATGAGATTTTTATAAATAGAATTGAGTTTACTTTCAGGCCAGAGTTTAAAGTTCTCAAATTATAGAGGTTCAATGTAGGAAATAGGAAAGTGATTTTTATGACCAATTGATCAGAATGCTCATCAAATAAATAATCACTCAATTTAAATAAAGAAAACTTAGTATTAAAAGTCCACTACATTCAGAAAATGTTAAGCCATTTAAAAATTTTACTATTTAAGATAATATTGTTGTACTTCATAAAAATATGGGGCAGTATATGAGAGGAAAGACATGAACCACAGATGTGGAAATCTAATATATAATTAAGATGACATTTAACTGAGTAGTTAAAAAACAAACAAATAAAAAAAATCCCTAGAACTCCACATCAAATGTTCTACTGAACATACAGCATACACATACTCTTTATCTTTTGTTAGATCACAAATTTAAAAGTTAAAAAACAAAAGAAATCTATGTTTGGAAAATATGGCCAATCTTTTCCCTAAAACTGTTGTGGGGAAACTCCAGATATAACATGCATATTTCATAAAGAAAAAAATAATCCATTTGACTACATGAAAATGTAAATGATGTTATCCATGGTAAAATATCAAAATTGAAATGCCACACTGAGAAAAATATAACACCTAGTGCAAAGTCTAGTTTCTGTATTGAGTATTTGGTTTATTCTAATACTTATTTCCTCAGTTTCCCATCTCTACATGCCCCTAAAATGGCAGCACTGTAGGAAAGAGGACTGTAAATGCCCAGGGTGGGTAAGGAATCACTCATGTAACAGCATTACTGCAGCTGGAGTCAAGGGCAGGGGAGGCCTGGTGGCTTACAATTTCTTAAGAACCATGTAAGAAATGATTTAATAACCATGCTCCTTATTGTGCAGAAGGTATTATTGTGGGGAAAGCCAGCCACACAGAGGACTCTGCAGAGTCAGACATTAAATTGAAGAAATGTTTGCTTTTGCTTTATTTTCTTCCTATATGTATAGGAGTTGAAACATGACAAACATCTGTTTACATAAATGCTAAAGGATTATCTCAATATGTCCAAGTAAAAAGTATAGGTGATATGAAAGCATTGTTGATTGTCAGGGATTTATTTTTTTCCTATGTGGTACATAGAACAATTTATGTCTTAGATTTGATTGCAGATGGAATATAGCAGCCTTCTACAAATCAGTAAGAGATACAGTCCAAATTTACATTAGGGAGATTTAAATACCTCTTAAATGTATGAAAAGATGTTAATATTAATCACAATTTTTCAAATAAAAATTTAAATAAATGAAATGCTATATCACTGATTCACACAGATAAAATACAGTATCAACAGCTTTTCTTGTAGTTATGGTGATTGATTAAACCTTCTGAACCTCATTGAAGGACTATTAAATGATATCTATCAAAATGAAAGGCCAAATACATTTTGATCAGCAATTCAATTTCTACAAATTTATGTCATATATTCATATATAATGGTATTTCTTCAAAGAGGATCACTATAGTGATAGTAAAGAACAAAACAATTTTAGTGTTCATTTATTAGCCAATTGAATAAATGATGAGTTATCTAGTCTTTTAAAAGTGAAACAGGTAAGATAGAAATAACTCAAATATATTTCAGCAAAAAGTGCCTGTGTTTGGAATAGCAGAATTCTGAACCTCTTTGCAGTGTGCTTTCATTCATTTGCAGAGAAAACAAACCACACATGCATTTTTCTCAGATTGTGTGTATGGATACATGTATCCCCCCCACCACAAGTTTAGAAGTATATATTAGTAACTGTTACTTTTAATTGAAACGGTTAAAAAAAAATGGAATAGACAAATGGTGGTTTGATAGGTAAATAGCCTCAGGCAGCTCTGGGTATGTGCACACAGTGACTGATATCTGTGTGATTAACCTGATATCAAATTGTTTACCTTAAATCTGTTTAATGCTGTTTGGTCTCTTGGTAGGTGTGCATCAGGTGAGGAGCAGTCCTTTCCACTATGCTCTTGCAATTCTTAGGTCTAGTTAAGACTACCATGCTCAGTGCTTGCATGGTTTACAGGTATTTCAGGAATATCTGTTGAAAAAAAATGTATTTTTTTCCCTCTCTCTTTCTGCAGGAGCTGCTTTTTAAAATTACTCTTTGGAAATGTGTCATAGGATTCCACCCTTAAGATGGATATTTCTATTCTTTTCTGGCTTGTACTGCCAAACATGATGTTGTTAGAGATTATGGAGGACTGAAATATTGTCACAATGGCTAGAACATCTCCTTTCTCTACAGTGACTGTTAGGACAAGCATTATTGCTTTAGTGCTTGCCTGGGTTGGATGATTTATGAGTTAAATATTTAATTTTTGGAGCACTTGACATCTTTGACCTCTCATCAATCAACCCTTTGGAATTACTTTGTTTGGTTGATTGAAACACTGCTTTGTTCCCCTGGATATTTTAGTTTTCCCTGTCACAGGAAGTACTGAATTTGCCCATGAGAGCTCCCGAGAGGTAAGCAGATGGCTTTCAGAGGCAGCACAGCCAGGACATGCCAAGAGGGCCTGTGAAGAACAAAGCCCTTCATTAAATGCTTTGCTGATATTACTTTTTTACAAAATAGCTTTTTCTTTTCTGCGTTTTACTTTTGGTCGTGATGTTCATTTAACCAAAAACATTAAAAAAAATCCTAGAATTATCTTTCTTAGAAAGAAGTTTGTGTTAAAAAGAACAAATGCATTTTAAACAGTTGCTATTGTCGTAAATATGTCATTAATATAGGTGGCTTATTGGGGCAACAAGGGGCTGGACTTTGTTCTTGTTTTTCAGTCATTTAGCTAAATGCATTTCAAACTTCTATTTAAAATGGAGAAAAAAAATTGTCTCCTAACACTAGATCATTCCTGCCTTCTCAGTGTTTGGGTTAATGTAAAGTAGTTAAGCCTCAGCAACCTTTACAAAATGAGAAAAGTGGAGGCAATGCTTGAATGACTGAGATTTATCAACTTAAGAATATGAAATCTTGCTACATCATTAATATGTACAATTTTTTTACATATCACTTAAAAACAAACTTAAATGGAATATGAAATCTTGGTTATACAATATGCAAATAATGAGATGTTGTGTTTCTATTTCTTCTTTTAAATGTAAACTCTAGGGCTAATTAGACTGTGACTTGACATCTGGACACATAGTTATTGTTTTTCTTTATAAATTGTCAGGATTGTATCTGTGGCCCTGAGGCTTAGCTCAGAAAGTACATATGCATACTGCAAGAGCTCATCACTGAGTAGATGCTTGAGTGAAAACAGCTGTGCCCTTTATAGTAACTGAACAGGACAGCTGCCTTTGTCATCGGGCCAGTCATGAGATATGCTCCATTGTGACCAGGAATAGGTAGAAAGTCAATCATTTTCTCCTGGTAAAACTTTTAGAATAACATTCAAAGAATAAAATTCAGGGTTTATTTTGCCGAAGCATTTCTCAAACAAGGAATTGGAACTGATACCAGTATATCAAGGAAAGGTATTTCCTTTCTCCTATGTGATTTAGAGCTGTCCCTCATGCAATACCTATTGAAGTATTAACATTGTGTTCTCTTCATTTCTGTGTACATTTCTTTTTTTTTCTTTGCATTATTGGGGCTTAAACCTAGGGGCACTTTACCACTGAGCTACATCCTCAGACTTTTGGATTTTTGATGTTTGAGACAGGGTCTTCTTAAATTTCCAAGCTGTTTTTGAATTTGTGATCATCCTGCCTCAGCTTCCCAAATTGCAGGGATTACAGATGTGTACCTTTGTGCCTGCCCTCTGTGGACACTTTTAATGGCAGAAAATCACTTCTATATTAGAACACTTAGGACCAATCACATTTCTCAAGATCGAAGTGGTAGAACCTTACAAGTTATTCCTGCTCCTAATCCTATTCTTTGAAGAATATGCTCTAATTGCTCTAAGAAGTGATCCATTCCATTTGCTCAAGATTTTTGAGAACATGCATTTATTCACTCAACATATATTTGTTGTATGCCTAGAAAGGACCAGTTATTCTCCAGTGCATTTATATCCAGCAATAAATGAGACAAAGGCTCTGCCTTCAGGAATCTTTCATTCTAGAATAACTAATTGTCTTCCACATGCTTGGGGAACAGCACCTTTTTTTTCTTAGTTGTGGTTTCTTAGATAAAAGATAATCTGTAATTTCAGAATAAGTTCTTGAGGGGTACTTCCACATCCCCTTATATTTTACTCCATTTTAACTCTTATGTTTGTGTGGTTAGTGAGGGGGGAAAAACCTCCTTAACTCCAATTTATTTATTCTAAAATGAAGAATTGAAAGTTATGGCCTCTATAAAAATGATTCTTAAACTATCAGTCCTATTAATATTTGTGCTGTAGTTCAAAACAATCTGGATGGGGCAAGATTACTCTGCATTCTTAACAAGTCCCAGTAAATAATGCTGATAGTTCTGGCCATGGACCGCTCTGAGTAGCAAGATCTACACATCTCAGGGACTATATGCATCTCAGTCCTTCCTGTGAACTAGACATATGACTCTTCAAGCTCAATTGTTAACATTCTCCTTCAAAGTAAAAATGATCAAAAATGACTCTCTAAGACATGGCAGGTATTTATAAAGTGCCTATCACATGGCAGGAATTATAAAAAAAACATTGTTAAAGATTATGGCCATTTATTTCATCACTCAATATATTTATGGTAAAACCACTAGCAGATTATATAACATAGTAGTTAAGGGATTTTTTGGAATATATCCTAAACTCTTATTTGTATAACATTAAGAAGGTTAATTAACTTTAAACCTGTGTCTTCACCTGTAAAGTGGGGTGACCAGTATTACTTGAAAAATGGGGTTATGAACATTAAGTAATATGCATATAAAATGGTCATATAATTTCTGGCATATATTGTATACTCTATAAATGCAAGCTCCCTCACTATGATAATTTACAAAGGCTGTAGAATACATAAAAGTAAAGACAACTTTTATATTACCCTCAGAAGATACAATTCATCATGGAGATGAGATTTGCTTGCCAACAAATAATTCATTTTGGAAATAATGATAACAATTGCAAAAGGAGGACAAATAGAGTACTGTAGTGATTGGTTTCACTTTGGGGTCATAAGAGCTGATCCCTTATTGAAATCTCACTATGCATCAGCCAAAGTTTTACACATTTTAACTCATTTAATCATCACCATCATTCTGTGATAAATTAAAACTTTAACAGAGGAGAGGTTAATATGCCCATAATTGGAAAATAGTTGACCTAGGTGTCAAATTTGGTCTGACTCCAGAGTCTGTTAACCACTATACTATTTTGATCTAAAAAGACATAAACCTGGAGGCAATGTCTGAACTGGGTCTCTGAAACAAACCAGATGAAGAATAGATTGGAGAAAGGAGATGATTGACAAAGGGATTGATTATAGGAACTGGGAACATTAATAACCTTGGGAAAAGTGGAGGGTTTGGAAAATGTGGAACTGGTAGAAAGAAAGGAAGTATTTAGATTAAGTAGAGCTCATAGAATTTTAAAATGAACCAAATAACTTGTATTTTCTGGTATTTTAATGACATTAATCTCCAGGGAATTGAGATAGTGTTAGTACTTCTTGGATTCCTACTGATAGTGTTCTTTAAAAAAGATGAGCTCACCTGAAAAAGACCACACAAAACTAATATCTGATATATCTTTAGGGGAAAGGAGTGCTCCCTATGGATAGAAAGGACTGCAATGTTCTAAATTAGATTTGAGTGAAATACATGCTGCTTTCCTTTCCAGTTCTTCAGAACAATTTGTTCATTCATGTATACTTTCATTATCTAATGCTGGTGAAGAAGGAATGGAAAATATGTGCCAAAATTCAGCAAGTGTATCCCATTCTTCACCACTGGGAGTGTTTCTTCCCGCACTTGGCAGCTAGAGATTTGCTTGGATAGGCTCTATTCAGTCTATTTGGTGTTTTATCTTGGTTTATTATCTTGGATGTTCAGAGACTATAAGATACACGGCTAGCCAATTGCTTCCCTGTTTTCCAACTCCGATTCATTCATCTCTCTCTCTCTGTCTCATTCCCACCCTCTCCTCTCTCCACTCATCCTTCTCCCACTCTGTCCCTCCTTCCCTTAAAGGTATTCATATTTTGTTTAGGATACTAAGATATATTTCTAATTCTATATTCAATATCTGAACAATATTGGAAGAGCAATTTATATTCTGAATCTATTGCAGTGAAGGAAAAATGGTTTCCAATGATATCAAGTTTTTTTCTGATAATATATGAAGAGTATTGACACTTTTAGGAGAGAACTTTTCATGCTTTTAGTTGATATTTTCAATATTTATGGTCAGTTGTTTTTCTTCACAGATGTTATTATGTCTAGAGAAACCAGCAGATAAAATATGCTAGGCTATTCTAGTTTTATATAAAAAAGTAAAATCTCTGAGAATTTATCATTGAAACATTTTGTGTTAGAAGACTTGAATCTAGAGAAGGGCTATTTTTTTTAACCTGTGCAGTTTTATAATCATATCTAATGATGTATGTTTTCTTTTTGTCAGAAGTAGTTAAAAATTGTATCTTAGAACTTAGGTAAGCAGAACACTGAATTAAAGGAATTTTGTTTCCTTTCCCTTTCCTCCCATTTTCAGCCATTTTCTATTTAGAAGAAAGTGGCACATGACAAGGGATGTAAATATGTTGATATGGCCTTAGGGTAGGCTGAAAAGTGGCTCCTAAATATGTCCATGTCCTAATCTCCAGAATCTGTAAATGTGCCCCCTTTCCATGGTAGGAAAGACTTTCAGATGTGATCATATTAGGATCTTGAATGGGATGATTATCTTGAATATCTAGGTGAGTGCAATGTAATTGCACAAGTGGGAAGAGATTTGATGATTGAGTCAGAGGTTGCAGTGTTGAATGGTCACAAACCAAGAAATGTGGACAACCTCCAGAAGCTGGGAAAGTCAAGGAAATGTGTTCTCTCCTCAAGCTTCCATAGGAGTGAAGACCTGTTGACAATTTAATTTTTAGATTCATTTTGGACTGAATTTCTACATCTACATTATTATCTAAGGATTATTTTTCAGGATAATATCAAATATAAAGAATGTTAAAAGTTTCAATGAATTTGATCCACTGAAATTAATGTCAGGAATATCTAATTGTATGCTCTGAATGATTCAAATGTAGCCACAAAATTGACAAAATTATAGAAATGAAAACATGTAGTAACTGGCACATCTCAGCATTTAAGGTATCATTGACCTTTATTCTGATAAAATGGTATCTGTTTTCTTATTATCATAGAAGATTCTTGTTATGTGAACTGATTTTATTACCAGTTCCTTCTTATCTATGATAGCCAGAGAGTGTCAAAGGTAGAAAAATATCAGTGTTAGAAATAACGTGTGTAGTTAAGAACAGAAAAGGCTCCGTGACCATGATGCTCTTTACATTTCTTCTTTTATGACTTCCTGCTTTAACTACAGATATGTTTTGTGCATTCTGAACTTTGATGTCATCGGTGAAGTAATAGATTGAAAGCCTTGGAGAGTTTTAAAAGTACTCAGTCCAACTTGCCTTATTTATGCTACTGGTCCATAAGTTTAAGAGATTCAGAGCCCCTATCTGAATTCTATAAATTAACTAAGCTTCTATATAAATGAAACAAGGTGGATTATATCCATTACCCCCTTCCCTGCCCTTCCTTTCCTTCTCTTCTGCTCTTGCCATTCATACACACATGTTCTGATTCTGATTGTTTACTATCCATTTCTTTACTTTTGTTTGAAGTTTAGTTCCTGGAAGCATAGCTTGAGATGGTGAATGTTGTGTGAGTGCTTATTGAAGCAGTGTTCCCAAGTGAGATTGTCTGAGCTATATCCAGGCTGAGGGGCCAGCCCCAGAAAGACACAGCTGTAAATTATTGGCAACTAACATTCACAGTGGCTGGAGGTTGGGTGCATTGGTCTGCTACATCTGAGTCTCCAAAGCACAAATTGAATATTCTACATCTGAGAATAAATTTCTTCAAAAATTTTTTCAGTAATTTCTTTAAATATAAAAGGAAAATAAAAATAGCAGCAACAAAACATTCACTTTCCAAAAAAATATTACTATAAAATATTGGAAATAAGTTTGAAGTGGGAGAGTCTTCAAGATTATTTTGGGTAGAAGTTCCATTGGTTTCTTCCAATGTTCAGTATTCCTGTCTTTCACATTTATGTTCTCCAATTATTGTGCATAATTGTCATCTGAATATTCTCTTAAAGTTATTGCTATAGTAATGCTGTTGTGGGTGCTAAGTACAAAAGTGGCATTCTCCTTTGTTCTTCATTCTGAGAATCAGTTAAAGCTGCTTCATAGTGGAAATCTACTGGTCCAAAAATGCTCCTAGCTGTTCTTGGAAAGCCTGTGTGCAATGCCCAAAAAGCCTCAATGTTTTTAATCATGAAAGTGTTGGGGACCAAATTTCTTAACAAGACCTATTTGGTAGTCTTTTATCAGAGCAATGGCTGCTTTAGAAGACTCTTCTGTGTTTGCTCTAAGATTAGTAGTTATTATAGAATTGTCATTCACTTAAAGTACTTTGCTAGGGTAAAAACTATACAATAAATCTGAAAAGAACAAAAACATTGTGGTATTGGTATGGAAGAATGTAATGTTTTGCTTAGAATAGTAGAAGTGGATAATAGTAATCTTATTCAAATACTGAAAGTTAAGCCTTCCATTTCCCACTCCTAACTAGGGTCCCAAAATGGAAAAGGGGCCCATCCTTTTCATGTCCATGACAATACACACATTCCACATTGAGCACCCTGGGCAGGAAAGGCCTTGTGCTTGGAGGATGAGCTGAGCTTCTCAGCCCCACTCTTCTTCAAAGGTAGGCTCCTTGCCTCCACCACGTGGCTAGTGGGTGACTGTCAAGCTGACTGACTGCAAAACTGTTTTTAAAAATTTATTAATGTGTTTACATTATAAAATGTTATTGAAATTACATTAAATGTCTTCCTGCATTATGTATCTTTTGCCTGAAGATCTCTTTGTTTGTACACACTTACTTTTTTATTTTTTTAATATGTCAGTGGAATACATTACAATTCATATTACACATATTACACATTCATATCTCTGATTGTACATAACCTATATTTACACCAATTCGTGTCTTCATACAGTACTTTGGATAATGATGTTCATCACATTCCACCATCATTTCTAACCCCCTGTCCCCTCCCTTCCCCTCCAACTCTTCTGCCCTATCTAGAATTTGTCTGTTCCTCTCATGCTCCCTCTCCCTATCCCACTATGAATCAGCCTCCTTATATCAAAGAAAATATTTGGCATTTGTTTTTTGGGGATTGGCTAACTTCACTTAGCATTATCTTCTCTAACTCCATCCATTTACCTGAGAATGCCATGATTTTATTCTCTTTTATTGCTGAGTAATATTCCATTGTGTATGTATGCCATATCCATTCCTCTATTGAAGGGCATCTAGGTTGGTTCCAATAGTTTAGCTATTGTGAATTGTGCTACTATAAACATTGATGTGGCTGTGTCCCTGTAGTATGCTGTTTTTAAGTCTTTTGGGTATAAACGGAGGAGAGGGATAGCTGGGTCAAATGGTGGTTCCATTCTCAGTTTTCCAAAGATAGAGAGATAATTTTTTAATATTTCTTTTTCAGTTTTTCAGTGGACACAACATCTTTATTTTTTATTTTTATGTGGTGCTGAGGATCAAACCCAGCACCCCGTGCATGCAAAGTGAGTGCACTACCACTTGAGCCACATCCCCAGCCCCAATAAGATCTTCAGTGATAATATTGAACTAGATAATTTGCTTCTTGGGAAGGTAATTTATATCTTGTGGAATTTTTAAACATAAATTATTGCAGGTGACATTATGTAACTATGTGCATAATTATATTAATAATATATACAGAACTAAAGGATTATAATTAACAGTGAAATTTTAAAATGCTAAAGTCGTATAGATAAAATAACTAAGGAAATTGGAATCTGGATATTGTGATAAAGCTATTCAAGTAAGTGTAGATTTTTGAAGAAAAGAAAGGATAAAGACTTATGAAAGAGGAGTTATGACTCTCATAATACTGATTTTTATATAACAGCAGTATTAGATTAAGTAAGAGATTAGTTTCCCATTGCTATTGTAACAAAACACCATAAAGTTTGAGGCTTACAACAACACACATTTATTGTCTTACAGTACTTTGCAAAACCCACTATGGGTTTCATTCAGCTAAAGTGAAGGTGTTGGCAGGGCTGTAAGGGAGAATCCATGCTCTTGTCTTTTCCACCTTGTAGAAGCTGCCACATCCCTTGGCCACTGGTAGCTGCCTGCAACTTCAAAACTAGCAGCATTACATATCTCTACTTTTTTCCATTTTCACATTTTTCTGACCATGGCCAAGAGAGGGTCCCAGCTTTCAGGGACTTGTAGTTAATGAGGACTGCTCAAATAATCCAGGATTATTTCTCCATATCAAATTTCTTAACCTTTATTGCATCAGCAAAATCTCCATTGCCATGGAAGGTAGCATATTTAGTGATTTCAGAAATTGGGGCATGGAGATTGTTGGTAAAGGAAGCATAATTCTACTTATAACATAGTAGATATTTTTCTAGGTAAAGTAAGAGATAAAAGTATTTACCAATGATGTCTGATTCTCCCAGGACGGTCTAAAGGTGTTTTTTTTTTGTTGTTGTTGTTGTTTGTTTCTTTTTGTTATATATGACAACAGAATTCATTTTGATATAATTATACAAGCATGGAATGTGATTATTCTAATTAAGATCCCTTTTTTAATAGATGTACACAATGGTGGGATTCACTCTGGTGTATTCACAAATGCACATAGGAAAATTATTTCATTTTACTGTCTTTCCTTTCCCTATCCCCTATTGTGCTCTGTCACAAGCTATTGTGACATGTTGTAGTGAAACCTATTTCACTTTTTATTTTGTTCTTGATACATAATATACTTATTTATGGTATTCAATATGATTAAATATAGGTGTTATTGTGTATGTTAAATAACTGAGGAAATGGGTCTGCTAAATGATTTATCACTTCTTAGTGAGAATATTTAAAATCCTTCCTTCTATTCATTATGAGATATATAAAGGTAACTATAGGCACCCTACTATACAATAGAATACTAGAATGTGTTCTTCCTACTGTAATTCTGTACTCATTGACATTTCTCTCCCTTTCTCACGCCCACTCTTCACAGCTTTTGACAGCCACTATTCTACTCTGTATTTCGAGAGTAGAAATGCTCCCTCTCCCTTTTTTACCTTTTATAGATTGTACAAATGCATGAGATCATGTGGAATTTGTTTTTCTGTTTCTGGTTTATTATACTTAATCTTATACCATCTAGGTTTATCACTGTTGCTGCAAATGACGTGGTTTCATATTCTTATAATTGAATGGTATTCCATGTTTGTATTGATCCCCTTTCTTTATCTATTGATAGAAAATTAAGCTGACTTCATGTCTTGCCTATTGTGAATGTTGGAACAGTAAACATGGGAATGTGGGTATCTCTGATACCATTTCCTTTAGGACTGCGATTGCTGGGTTATGTCATAGAACTATTTTTTTTGGATCCTCCCTTTTGTTTTCCTAATGACTGTAATAATTTACATTCCCAACAGCAATGTGCAGGGTTTCTTCTTCTCCAGCCTTGTTGTCTTGTCTTTTTAATAATAGTCATTCTAATTAGAAGTGAGGTGATATCTTACCTATAGATTCAGTGAAATTACTATCAAAATATTAGTGGCAGTCTTCACAGAAATAAAATAACTATCCAAAGATTCATATTGAACCAGAAAAAACAATCTTGGCAAAATAACAAAGCTGGAGGAATCACACTCCTTTACATAAAAATATATATGACAAATCTAGAATTTTAAAAAATCCAGCATGACATTGACATAAAATGGACACATAGACCAGTAGAACAGAATAGAGATATAGAAATATTTCCACATAGCTACAGCCAACTGATTTTCAATAAAGATGCCAAGAACATAAAATACAGAAAGTACTGTCTCTTTAATAAATGTGGTGGGAAAAAAATCAAATATCCACATGGAGAAGAATGAAGCTAGACCTCTGTCTCTTACCATATACAAAACTCACTTCAAAATAGATGAAAGACTTAAATGTAAGGCCCCAAACTAAAAAACAACTAGAAGAAAATATAAGGGGCAATTCTCATGATATTGGTATGGAAAAGTGTTTTTTTTTTTTTTTTTGGATAAGAACTCAAAAACATGCAACAAAAGAAAAAAAATAGATAATGGGATTACTTGAAATTTAAAAGGTTCCATACAATAAGATTCACCTTGCTGAATTAATTTATTGTGATAGTTCTTTTATATTTGGATTTTATATTTGTAGTGGTGTGTAGATTTCTTAGAATATTCTGAATATATTGCTGAAAAGAAACAGTTTTACTTTTTCTTGCCAATTTGTGTGCCTTCAAACCCTTTTTCTTGCCTCATTGCACTGACAAGAAATTCTAATGTAAAGTTGAAATGTTGAAAGTGGAATTCCTTGCTTTACTCCCAATCTTAGAGAAAAAGTCTTTGATATTTTATCACCAGTATGATTTTATCTATATCTTTTTAATGTCTTTTATCAGGTTGAAGAAGTTTCTAGTCCTAGTGTAAGATTGTTTTATTTATAAATAAAAGTGTTAGATTACTTTCCGTTGCTTCTTTCTGTATCTGTTGAGGTGATCATATAGTTTTGGTTCTTTTTTCTGCTAATATGTTCTATTGGTTGATTTCAGATAGGTCATTTAATTTTTAATTTATTTTTTTCTATCTAGTAGTGCCTTGATTCATAGCTCCTTCCCTCTATCACATTTCTTTTCATAAATGCATATGCATATATGCTTATATACATAAATATACAAACATTTATGTTAATTCGGGTATAATTAATTAAATTGATATAATCTGCTTGTTTATTCTCTGAGCTGCATGTTCACATAATTTTGTGGAAATTACTTGAGATTTGGAGCAACACAAATTGCTTTTAAATCCTATATAAACTATTGATCCTGGTAAAAATCGCTTGAACTTCTGAATTAGTTGATTCGTTTCTGGATAAATATACTAATAACAGTATTTTTGAATGTTTCTGATGATCACTGAGATGATTTATGTAATGTATGTCACAGATATCTAGCAAAGAGTGTGGCACATGGTAGATGATCAAAAATATAATTTTTTTCATATAAAATTCCATACTCGTTCTATAAAAAATGCCAAAGGTGCCTCATATACATTTATTAGAGAAAAAATATTTTATATACATATATGTCATACATTCATACATATAATCAGTCCTACCTGGATGCTAAATGAAGTAGTGCAGTAAAGGCGTCTATTATCATATTGCTCGTCCTACTTTGAGCTACTAATTTCTTAAATAATCTGTCTTTTGCTATGTGTAGTCCACTTCAGCAGATGATATATCTGAGGACAATAAAACAGAGTTTGTTTTATGCCTGTTAGCTATGTATGATTATATACCAACTTTATTAGTAGTTTATATTATTTTGTTACTTAAATATTTTCCACCTGCTTTCTGAAGAACTTTTGCCTCCTAATTCTTTTTTTAACAAACTGGTCTAATTCATTTCTTTAATTTTATTCTTTTAGATGTAGATGGAAACATTATCTGCATTTTATTTTTGTCTGGTGCTGAGGATCAAACCCAGGGCTAGGCAAGGGCTCTACCACTGAAGTACAACCACAGCCACCCCCTCTTAGTTCTTGATTGCTCTCTTTTGTGTAAGACTAGAACAGGTTACTCCAAAGATGAAGTGTGTGCTCAGATGGAAATGGCCATGAGTTTTGGAGACCAAATTTCTTTTGTTAAATGTTCTAAATTACTGTGTTAGCATATGAGTTCCCAAAAGGCACAGGATGCTCATGAGAATAAATTGACAGACATGAAGTAAAGTGAAAGACATGTCACATAAACTAGATAAAAATTGACATATTTTTACCAGGTCTATTGTTTCAGTCCTTGACAAGGATATAGTCATTCATATTGCTAAAGAGGGTGATTATAAACCTCTTAATTTTGGTAATTATTTTGGGGGCCCCATTGTGAAAATCAGAAATAAAGAGGCATGTTTAGTCATTGGGAACTGTTGTTCTGTCTTTTAAAACTTGAAAAATTAATTTATATACTTGAAAAGTAAATGGTAGATATGTCAGTCATCATAGAAGTTCACTGAATGAAAGTAACTCATCAACTGACACAGACTGTGTACTTTAAATGCATATAGGATGTACCAATGAGTGATATGTGATAGTAATGGGTTATATAGTAACTTTTAAATCAAATTCACTACAGAATTCTAAAGTTCTCCTTTTTTTAAGCTGGTCCTTTTAAAAGAATATAATTCCTATGATCATTACTTGGTAGTGGTGTTAACAAAATAAACACCAAAAACTTACAAGGATACAGGGAATCTATGTTGCTTAGAAAACTAGCATTTTCTTTTATTTTCACGAATGACTATGTAGAGGTAATCTGCACTTGGAAATTGAAACAAGCTTAGGTTATGGTTGTCCATAATTTCTAAATGCTGCTCAGGATCCAGTAAGCATACTTTTCCAATTTATGTCACATAAAATCATTGAATGTAAAAATTTTGGTTAAAAATAAGATAAACTTGGAGTGATAATGGCAAGTACAGATTTACCAAAGCTGAGTTTCCATCTCAGACATTGAAAGTTCATTGTTCTATTTGATTCTGCAATGGCAACTGAAAGTAAATATTTGTGGGATGAAATAGGTGAAGCCAATGTCTATTCCATATTCAAAAATGATCACAAGGATATTTAACTCACGATTTTGACCATTCTCAATGGGCAATTTGCTTTCAAAATAGTCTTCTTTCCCCTTGCCCACTGCAGGGAAGCTCCCAGATTGAGGGTTACTGCAGGGCATCTGCTGAAAAGCCCAGGCAGCCAGTGATATATTGGTTTCCTCTCAATCAGGTTACTTCTGGCTCTGTTAATTGAGGGTCTAAAGATTCATTGAAGTTGAGACCAACTCCCACTCTAGTTTAAAGATCCCTGAATCATGCAGGAAAAAACACTATCCTTTGCTTTTTTTTTTTTTTTTTTTTTTTTTTTTTGTCCAGTGAGTACAATGCTCTATGTTCCTCTAGGATGAAGTTCTAAATACAGGAGTACTAGTATAAACCAGAAAATGATGAAATAAACTTAGAGGTAAATTAACTTTGCAATATCAATTTGTATAGACCAGTGAATAGATTTTATTTATTATTTAGTATTGGAGCATAGAGGAAAAACGGTTGTAATCATTACATGTGATTGGATGGCCAACAATCTGCCAGCCTCAGGAGGGAACAACAGTTTCCAGAGGACTCAGTGCAATGCATTGTCCAACAAACCAGAAAGAATGGTGGATATAAATGGCACTTCTCTTCTGTGACTCTTATGTATGAAGGTAAGACTTTCCTGGGTATGGGTGGCTAAAAGATAAAAAATATATTTCCAAAAATGCAGACTCCATTAATATAGCCTCACAAAAATATCCAGAGATTTTATATCACAAATTCTGCAGCCTATTTTTACTCTTCATTCTCCAAAACTTCTCCCTAAAGGTTAACACCAGAGGCAGTCTCTACTGAATTATTTCCCCTTTCACTTGCCTCCCATTTATCTCAATGAAAATACTCAAAAGTTTAGTGTCTTCTGGCTATTTTGATGGACATGTACCCAAAGTCAAGTTTGCTGCTCATAATCCATAATTGGAATTCCATCCCTATTTTCCTCCCTACTTGCTGTACAAGAAACTCGAAACTAACATCTCTCTCTTGCTCTTTCTGTACGAAGACAGTGAGGGGAAAGGGGGAAAAGACCATGACTTTTAGGCTTTTCTCTCTTCATTTTTGGATGCTCTTTCAGTTTCTCTTACTGTTTAGATTTTGGCAGTTTTCAGAATTCCCTGTGATTCTATGCCAATCCTACACTTCACAAAGGTGATCTGCAGTGTAGCTGAGACTTCTGCTAAGGAAGCAATTCTCAGAACTATAGTTCTGAGTCCTCTTTTGAACTTCTGAACTATGCTCCTCACTTCATATAAAAACTCTTCTTCACAGGTATAGGCCTTTCAGGTACAGCAGAGCTGTGGCTGAAGTCATTATTCTCTCCATGAGAGGCCCTACATTTATCCTGGACTTGTTTTATGTCCTTTGTAAATGCCACCACTTACATTGAGGGTACTGTTTAATTGGTGTGAACTTAATTATTTGCAAACCATCTGATTTTAAGTCTCATCTTCCTCATTTAGGAAAATAAAACACTTGAATGATAGTAAATGTAAAATAAAGATGGAAAAAAGAGAAGGGCTTAAAATTCAAGGCCTATTTACTGAGAATTCTGCATACAGAATTGTTTTGGCATTGTTGTTTCCAAATAACAAGAAGCACCAGACATCTCCTTTCCCCTAATCCCTCTGCTTGCTTGCTTACAACAGCCCAAGGCTGTGATTAGTGATTGACCTTTGAAAAGCAGTCTCACATCACATCCTTGCCATAAGGCACGCATTGACTTTTCATTTATTGATTCTCCTTAAGCTATTTCATCAGACTTTGGAAGGGGTTCAGGTTTGGTCCCTCATTAACTCATGTGCTTCAAATACCTTGGTACGTTGTTACATCTTGCTCAGAGATAAAAAGTCGGAATATATTCCTGTCTGGATCATGCTGAAGGGAAAGAGGAACCAGAGACCGGTAAGCGAGAAATGAAAGATGGAGACCAGGCAGAGATCACACCAGAGTTTATTTGTCAGAGCTGACAAATAAAGGACACCTCTGGAGGAGAGAGGCGAAACTAGCTTGGGTTCCCCGACTTTTGTGGAGCAGGCTCAGGAATCAGAGCCCAGCAGGTCCTAATGCGGCAGTTAGGAGTTGGGTTGGTATGAGGGAGTGCTGAGCCTTTCTCAGAAATGCCCTTGGGTGGGAAAGCAAAACTTTTTTTCTTTTTTAAAATATATCTAAATATTTTTTCTTTCTTTTTTTATTTATATATGATAGCGGAATGCATTAAAATTCATATTATACATATAGAGCACAATTTTTCATATTTCTGGTTATATACACAATATATTCACACCAATTCGTGTCTTCATACCTGTACTTTGGAAAATAATGGTCATTACATTCCACTATCATTAATAACCCCATGCCCCTTCCCTTCCCCTCTGCCCTATCTAGAGTTCGTCTGTTCCTCCCATGCTCCTGCTCCCTATCCCACTAGAATCAGCCTCCTTATATCAAAGAAAATATTTGGCATTTGGTTTTGGGAGGTTGGCTAACTTCACTTAGCATTATCTTCTCTAAGTTCTCTGTTATTGCTGAGTAATACTCCATTGTGTATGTATGCCACATTATTTTTATTCATTCCTTTATTGAAGGACATCTAGGTTGGTTCCACAATCTGGCTACTATAAATTGTGTTACTATAAACATTGATGTGGCTGTGTCCCTGTAGTATGCTGTTTTTAAGTCCTTTGAGTATAGACTGAGGAGAGGGATAGCTGGGTCAAACGGTGGTTCCATTCCCAATTTTCCAAGGAATCTCCCTACTGCTTTACATATTTGCTCCACCAATTTGCAGCCACCAGCAGTGTATGAGTGTACCTTTTTCCCCCACATGTTGTTTGTATGCAAAATAGCTGCCATTCTGACTGGAGTGAGATGAAATCTTAGAGTAGTTTTTATTTGCATTTCTCTAATTGCTAGTGGATCAAGGACAACTAGAGACCTGCTTCTAATAGAAGACAAGGTAGGCCCTAATCTCCATAATGTGGGATTAGGCCCCAACTTCCTTAATAAGACTCCTGAGGCACAAGAACTAAAATCAAAAATAAATGTGATGGACTCAAACTAAAAAGCTTCTTCTCAGCAAAAGAAACAATCTGTGAGGTAAAAAGAGAGCCTACGTCTTGGGAGCAAATCTTTACCCCTCATACATCAGATAGAGCACTAATCTCTAAGGTATAAAAAGAACTCAAAAAACTAAATACCAAAAAAATAAGTAACCCAATCAATAAATAGGTCAAGGATTTGAAGAGACACTTCTCAGATGATGATGTACGATCAATCCACAAATACATGAAAAAAATGTTCATCGTCACTAGCAATTAGAGAAATGCAAATAAAAACTTTTTTCTTTTTCTTTTTTTTTTTAAGAGAGAGAATTTTTTAATATTTATTTTTTAGTTTTCGGTGGACACAACATCTTTGTTTGTATGTGGTGCTGAGGATCAAACCCGGGCCGCAAGCATGCCAGGCGAGCGCGCTACCGCTTGAGCCACATCCCCAGCCCCAAAACTTTTTTCTTAAAATGGCTGCTGTAACTTAAGATGGCCATCCAGATGCTAAGCAAGGACCTTATATATGCCATCCCCCAGGAAAATATTGTTTATTCATACCACATTTGGGGACAAAATATTTCCATTATCTAAACTGGAAATATTTAGAAAGCTCTTGCTTTTGTTTTGGAAAGGAGAAAAAAAAATAAAATTCCTAACTATTCTTCCTCTTTTTTTTTCTTTTTACCTTTTATTTTTGTCCTAATTCCCAAGCTTAGATAATTCCCAAAATAAATTTTTTTAATTGACCTCTAGATTAGTCTGCATCCCTAAAAATAAAATCTTTGTTGTCATTCTTGACTCTCCCTTTTTCTTCCTCTACATATCCAGTTGTTTATAAACCCTGTGGATTCTATCACAAAAAGGCTCTTACTCCAATAGATATGATACAGTCCACAAGTTGGCATTTTAGGTCTTTCATGAAAGTGACCTCTGGATTCTCTTCCCTATGTTGGAGCCTTACTGATCTCCTAGTGATTGTGTCCTCTGGTTCGTCATCTTTAAATGCTACCTTTGTATCTTTACTTAAAAAAAAAAAAAAAAAAAAAAAAAAAAAAAAAACCTTGCCCAAGACCCAGTTTAAATAGGTCAGGGAAAAGAGAAACACATACCTTTGGTTGTTATATAACTTTTCATAATTTTCAAAATGCAAGAATCATGTCTATATCATCTTTGATGCATTTCTAAGTCTGTATCTTTCTTGTAAACAGGATAAAAGGCACATGTTATGTTAAATAGAGAATAATAACAATTTAAAAAGTTTTGTTCCAATCAAACTGGATTAAGGAGAGGCTAACCTCTCTCTTCTACTGAATGGAATAATACCCTGGATAGAATGCATGGGGTAGCCATGTATTTGAGGCCTCTATAAATTAAGTGAGCCAAAAATACTTTGAGATTAACCATCACTCTTTTTTTTTCTTTAATATTGTAACCTAGGCTGTAATTCTTTAATTTTTTTAACTTATACATAAAAATTAATTTTACCAAATAAAATTTTAATACATGCACATATTTTATAATGTGTAAATCTGGTTAGATATATCTCTCCCTCAAATATTTATTATTCCTTTATGACTTTCAAAATCCTTCTAGCTTTTTAAGAATGAACAGTATATTATTGTCTACTATCACCTTATTGTGAAGTAGTTCACATTGATCATCCTTCCTTCATCCTTCCCATTGTGACTCTTCCTGACCTCTGGTAGTTACCATTCTTTTTTCAACATCTGTGAGATCTGTTTTCAGATACTATGAATGAGATTATGCAGTACTTACTTTTCTATACCTGATTTATTTCATTTATTAGTTAAGGATCTTCTGTTCCATCCATATTGTCACAAATAACAGGTTTCACTGTATTTATGAACCATTTTTTTGTTATCCATTCATCAGTTGATGGACGATTAGGTTGTTTTCATTTCTTGACTATTCTGATTAATGCTTTGAAAGAACTTGGGGGTGCAGATGATGTCTTTTCATCATACCGATTTCATTTTCTTTGGCTACATGATGCCTAGGTATAGGACTACTGGATCATATGGTAGTTCTATACTTAACTTAAGGAACCTAAGAACCAGTATATTGTTTTCTATAAGACTGTACTAATTCATGTTTTCATCAACAATGTACAAGTATTCTCTTTATCCACATCTTCATCAGCACTTAAATAGCACACTTCTAAAAAAAAATGGGGAAATAAGTCTAAAGAAATGAGATTAAAACAAAAAATTGCAGCAAAAGCAGCCAATAGAAAGTAATTTATAATATTGAATGTATACGAAAAGGTCTAAAATCAATAATCTATGCTTTTCCTTTAGTAAACTGGAAAAAAGGGGGAAAGAAATGAAACTGAAATTGAGCAAAACTAAGGAAATCATAATAGAAACAAATGAAATTAAAAACAGAAAATAATGAAATAAAAAACTGGTTCTTTGAGAAGTCAATACAGCTAACAAGATGCTAACCAAGTTAAGCAAAAAAGAGCAGGCAAAATTATCAAAAATGAAAATATCAAAAATGAAAGAGATGGGCTGGAGTTGTGGCTCAGTGGTAGAGCACTCGCCTAGCACATGTGAGGCCCTGGGTTCAATCCTCAGCACCATATAAAAATAAAAAAGGTATTGTGTCCAACTCCAAAAAAAAGGGGGGGCATCATTACATATTCCATATATTCCATGAACATTAAAAGGATAACAAACAGTATAAAGAGCTCTATGCTCCAAAATCTGATTACCAGGATAAAATGAAACAGTTCTCTGAAAGATAAAATCTGCCCCAGGTCACACAAGAAGAAATAGATAATCTGATTAAGCCTATCTCTGTTAAAGAAAATAAATCAATAATATCCCAAAGACCAGATGGATTTATTGGTGAATTATACCAATATTTATTTAGGACATTATAGAAGGAAAAAAAAAGAAAGATACTGCATGACCAAGTATGAGGGTATGCAAATCCAGGTCAACTTTTGAAAATCAATTAATGGAATTCATCACACTTGTATTTATTTCCCATACAGAGTATGGGTGTGGTGAAATTTATCACAATAATCACATGAGGTATAATGGAAACAGAGGAGAAAAGCATACCTTCCAACGGTTTTGGGCATGGATCTGGAGACAGTAATTAATGATGATTTGAACTAATATTATTAAGTAGTTGTGTGTGTATGTGTGTTTGTGTGTGTGTGTGCGCACGCGTGCAAACACACATACATATGCATGCTGCTGTTGCACAAAGAGTACTTCAGTAGGCACTAAAAGTTAATTTTGTATTTCTTGGAAACACAAAAATATGTACTTATTTAGGAGAGTCAAAGGTGAGTGACATTTCTAATTTTAGGGTTGCCAATTATGTAAATCTCTATTTTATGCTTGGGTAATCCCTTGCTTTGTTTCAAAGACTATTGCACTCTGAAAAGCTGAAAATGACAAATACTCTTTATGGCAGTTTCCTTTCCACTGTTGGCCCATGCCTTAAGCTCCACCAATCAATCACCTAAACATAGATGTTTCATCCCTTGCTATGACATTGAGACAACTGAACCAGCATATTTTCATTAGTCATCTATGCAGTGGTAATTTGTGGCAGGCACTTCCATTTTTCAACAATAAGAATGGCACAGAAGCTATGGTGTGGTCCCCAGTGGCCAGTGAAGGGACAGTATGAGTTATGCAAGCTAGGTTTAGTGAAGGCAGCAGTGATGATTATAGAGGTCTAGTACCATAGCTGATTTGAGCATTGTTGACTTCCATTCTAGATCTTTCAGGTTTCCTGCAGGTTGGAAGTTACAACTTAACTTTGATAAGTTATTTTTCTGCTTAATGTAACTATAGTTAATTTATCCTGATTATGACTAAATAACCCTTTATGTATTTTTCTAATTATATTTTACCTTTTAAGTATTACATGAGCCTTCTTGCCCATTATCTAAGGAAGGGGATATAGTTGAATAAAGTAAAATCTTGGGGCTTTTTTTTTAAAGTTTTGAATAGGATTGATATAATGTCTAAGACAGAATGAGGGTTTAGTGTTCTCAAACTGGAATGGAATATCTTCAGCATTGAAAGCAAAAGTGTCATGGAAAGAAACATGGAACAGATGCACAGGCAGACTTTCCTAACATGCCCTTAGTAAGACAGCAAGACACCAGGCAAGAAATGCCTAGAGAATGAACCTAGGGAGAATAAGCTAATAGGTGGTCTGTGTTTTTGACATTCTGTAAGATGTGAATTCTGCAGGGATATGCTGATGGGAAGGAGATTCTTGTAATGCAGATCAATCAGTGATGGCATGGTTTTCCTAAAATTTGCCTTAGTGAGATTATTAGAACCCCAGAATCCCAGGGGGACAAAAGCAAAATGAGGTTAGTTTCCCCATCAACCATGTGGGATAGGGAGTCATAAGCTAAGTCAACAACAACAACAGAATAGCTTTTTACACTCTTGAACTTTTGACCTGAAATTTACATACCATAAAATAAAAAAGATTGAAGACCCAAAATTCAAGAATAAAATTGGATTTGTTTTAATAATCTTGGTTTGAGAAAGTCATTCTTAAAAAGACACAAAACCAATTCAAACAATAGGAAAATAAACAAAATGATTAAAATGGGTAGAATATCTTTGACATCTCATCAAAAAAGATATGCAGATGGCAAAAGAGCACACAAAAACATGCTCCACATCATATGCCACTGGGTAAATGCAAATTGAGACAACAGGCATTTCTACACAATTATTAGAATGATCCAAATCTAGAACACTGTCTGGTGAAGATGTAGAACAACAGGAACTCTCCTTCATTGCAAATGAAATGAGACAGAAAAGTAGTACAGCAACTTTGGAAGACAGTCCAAATCTTATTATGATAGTAAACATACCTTTACCACATATTTCAGAAATCACACTCATTGGTATATATCCAAAGGATTAGAAAACTACATATACACAAAAAACTGTACTTGGGTGTTTGTAGCAGATTTATACATACTTGTTAAAACTTGGAAGTATCCAAGAAGTCCTTAGGTATATGAATAGTATCAAATTCTACAAAATATTTGGTATATCAAGTGTAATACTATTTATTTCTAAAATGTCATGAGTGACAAAGTGCTAAAATGAGATGGAGGATACTTATATGCATGTGATATTTAATAAGGGAAAGAAGTCGATGTAAAAAGGCTGCACAGAATTATTCAAACTGTGACATTTTAGAAAAGGCAAAATCATGAACATATTAGAGAATCAGTTATTTCCAGGGGTCATGAGTGAGGGAGGGATAAGTAGGCAGAAAACATAGAAGTTTTAGGGCAGTAAACTTTTTCTGTATTATGCTATAATGGTAGATACATGTGAATATATATTTGTCAAAACCTATAACTTATAACATCTAGAGTGAACCCTAATGTAAACTATGGATTTTGGATGATTATGATGTCTTAAATGTAGGTTTATCCGTTGTAACAAATATAGCATGGTGGTGAGGAATGGGGTGATGGGGGAAACTGGGCATGTGTGAGGTCGAGGGATATATGGGAAATCTTCATACTTTTTAATTTTGAATCAACTTAGAACTACTCTAAAAGTAATCTTCAGAAAAAGTTACAAAATCCATTAAAGTGATAATTAAAAATACTGCTACAGCAGGGCTCAGTGGAGCACACCTGTAATCCCAGAGGCTTGGGAGGCTGAGGCAGGAGGATCTCAAGTTCAAAGGTAGCCTCAGGGGGAAAAAAAAAAAAGGAACTGAGCAACTCAGTGAGACCCTGCTGCTGTCTCTAAATACAAAATAGGGCCAGTGATGCGGTTCAGGGGTCAAGTGCCCCTGAGTTCAATCCCTGGTATCTAAAACAACAACAACAAAAACCTATTACCTTTGAAGATACCAAATGTTTAAATTTCTTCCTGACAAATGATTTGTCATTTAAAAGGTGATTTTAAAATGTATATAGTGATTATTTTTGAAAACATTCAAAGAAAGACCACTCTGCAATAAAAAGGTAAGATAAGGTATAAAGCAACAGTTTTAAGAATTAAAAAATTAAACTTATTAATATTTAGTAAAGCTGACAAATATTAAAGGAAAAATGGAAACATTTGGAAACCATTATCCTCTTGTTAGAATAATGTTTGAAACTAAAAGATTAACAGTAAAAATAATAAATGTTTACTGAGCATTTACCCTCTGCCATACTCTTTTGAGTGCTTTATATGAATGGATTCACATAATATTCACAAGAATTAAAAAGGGATAGTTATTATTTATTATTCCTTTTTAGAATTTAAGACTCACCGGAATGCTTGTCTGATTTATCACTGGATCCTCACTCGGTGCTGAGAATAGTGCTTTGCTCACTGTATATGCTCAATAGATGTATATTGATTTAATAAATGTTTTACAACTGAGGAAACTGAAGCAAAGGGGTTAAAATACCTTGCTCAAAGACACATAGCCAATAAGTGTTCGAGTTCATTTTTGTACCTAGGCAGTCAGTCACCAGAGATTGAACAGAATCACTACAGTAAACTGCTTTAAATAGAAATGTGCTTGGTAATATACAAAATTGGGAAAGATACGAGTGGAAATATATTATCAAACCTATTATTTTCTACTTCTTTATAGGGCATTTGTCAATGTACATAGAAGGGAAAATGTATTGATGATTGTATCTGTAGCCAAATTGTTCTATTAAAAAAGCAATCAAATACACAAAGGTATTTTTAGGGGTATGTTCATCAATGCATTATGTGTGATTCTGAAAGAACTTAAATGTCCATCAATCAGGAAGCTATTAGATAAATTATGATACTACACTGAAATATGATAGTCAAAAATAGCATCAATTTATAAATATGTACTGATTTGGAAAGATTATTAATGGGAAAATGAAAGGTTCAAAACAACTTATATATTAGGCTCACATCTAAACTAGTCCAGGGTACAATACCTCTTTCCCAATCACTATCTATTTTTCATCATGTATTACTGATACACATAACATGAACATACATGGATATGCACATCTGTGTGTGTGTGTGTGTGTGTGTGTGTGTGTGTGTGTTTATAATTCTCTTTGAAGAGCGGTGCAAAATCTCTTTTTCAAAAGTGGCCTACATTTGGTTGAATATGCCTTTGTACTCTTTGAATTTTACCAGATACAAGCATTACTTTTTAAGGGAAAAGTTAATCCAAAACCTTCTACATATCCAATTGTATTTATGTAATGTGAAAAAAAAAAAAATTCTCCATGGAATCCTCTCCCTAAATGAAAGCAGTAGGAGGTGATTGGAATAAGAGGCAGAGATGTGGGGAAGATTGTTTTCTCTTTACAGATGTTTTTTATAAGAAGATTGTCTAACAAGCTATATTTTAGAGTAAACTTCTGGCTTTTCCTTTTAATTCGGAGATACAGATAAGCATGTGTAATAAAAGGGGTACAATAAGTTAAACCAATAAAATAACATTTTAGAGTAACATGAGGTAGGAGAAGTTGTTTTGAGAATATATATATGGTGAATAAATTTCAAAGAAATTTAGTCTTCTAGCCATTCATATAAATCTATGAAAACAATAATTGTTGTGTCCTAAAAATCTGTTGGTTAGTGATGCTTACTTAAGTGAGGCACTAAACAACTCAGTGAGACCCTGTCTCTAAATAAAATACAGTGGCTCAGAAGTTGAGTGCCCCATAGTTCAATACCTGATTTTTTTTAAAGGGAGGGGCAATATTGGTTTTTAAAAAAAGACAGTTTCCTTTAAAAAAAGTGTTTTCTTTTCTTCCATTCCCATGGAATTTTCTTAGGTAGTACCTTTAAACACAGAAAGAAACAAGACAAACATTTTAGAAGTCAAAATGCTTTCTTTTAGCTCTTTGAAATATATATCATTATTACCTATATTTGTCCTCCTATACAAAACTAGAGCAGATCTGCTATCTAAAATAACTTAATAACTATTCCCTGCTCTCAACCCAGAGAAATGATGAGTTTCTGAGGAGATAGCTATGTGGACACTGATTTAAACATTATATACTATGTACATATATCAAAACATCATCTGGTTTCTATTAGCATGCTTAATATTTTTGTATTTATGTATTAGTTAAAATTTAAATAAAAATGCCAGAATGACAGCAGATATATCCTGCACTTTACTTTTTCAGGAAAGTGTCCAAGTAAATAATTTAATTCTTTGATATACTAAAACATAAGATGCAGGTATGCAAGCAAATTAATGAAACAAAACAAGCAACATGTACTTTTGAAACAGTCCATAGAGGCCTCCAATTGACATTTATCAATTCTTTTAGCATGTATTCATCCAAGCATTCATTTATCAGATTACCTAAATATTAAGGCTCTTCAAATGCTGAAACCCTAATAAAATTCACTTAAGAAGAAATGAAGCAGATAGTAGAGCATGTACTCTCACTGTCAAGTTTAAATTCAAAATTTGGAGATAATATAAAATAGCAAACATAATAGTGTATAAATGGAATAATGGGTTCATCTTAGAATTTTTATTGTGATATCAAAGATAAAATATGAAGTAAAGCCTGGTTATCATTAATAGAACTACCAAAGACAACTGACTTCTTTGTAGAAGACAGAGAACTTAAAAATTCAACCAACATTTAAATTCTTCTATAACGAAACAATTTTAATTTTCAGTACTAAGAAAATAAAAATAAGAAAGTCTATCATATCTCAAAACTATTTAAATCTTAAAGACTCCTATAATTAGAAAGTCCCTTTGAGACAGAGCTAGTTTATTTTATTTTTGGCACAATGAAAGTGTGTTGCCTTATTGTGGTAGGACAGAATGGAAACTTGAGCATTTTAAGAGCTGACAGGCTGTAGTTTTACACACTTCCACACAGAGATTCTGCATACTAACATTTAGCCACTGCAAGACCCTATGTTTAACAGGTAACTGTAACAGATCACTGCAGTAGCAGAAGCAGGAAACAATGTAGCAGGGAGAGAACAATCCTCTCTTAGGCTTAGTGCAATAAAAGTCCCTAAGCTATAGGGGCTATAGTCCCTATATATAACTATAGCTATAATCTCAGACTATTGACAAGCTTGTATCTACATAAGGAATGCAGAATACACCCTGCAATATAATTGTACCAACTCTCTTGGCTTGATGTACCTAAAACATGCTTATGTTTAAAAGTAAGAACACTGCTGTGCTTGGGCTCAGATTTGGGAATTATTCCTTGAGCGGTGGTGCCACTAATAAAGTGTGCTTCCAGATCTCAGTGTCATCACCCATTTTCAAGCTACGATAGATATCAGGAGATGAAAAAGTTTTGGGCAAAAAACACAGGAAAAGTACAAATATCAAGGGATCTGGGCATGACCTGGCAGAGAGAGATGAGCCATGCTAGTTAGATTTCAAGATGAGATTTGGATAGTTCCAAAGGAATTTTAAATACTGAATTAATTACTAAATTTGATCCAAAAGACATTAGTGGCTCTGTCATTCTTTTTATAAACCATGTTTTTAATGGCCCAATGATTATACATAACAGTGGCATTCACTGTGACATATTCATATATGCACATCACATAATTTGCTCCATTTCATTTCCCAGTACTTCCCCCTTTCCTGCCCTTTCCTCCTCCTTCTCTCTGATTGCCTTCCTCTACTTGTAAAGTGGGTATTTTAGAAAAAGGATAAATTAATTTGGCTAGAAAGGTTAAGTTAGACCAATCAGTTTGGATGATATTATAGTATATAAAAATGAAAATAGAGCAGAGCAATACGATGGTGCTAAATTTGGATATAAAACCAAAGAGTGAGTTACAGTTTAGAGAAGAAACTGGAATAATCTGTAATCATAGATAGACTGGTTGTAATATTAGTTGTTTGTTTTTGGAAAATCTCTTCTGACAGTTTTTTTTTAGCTAATTACAGAGAAGCAGTGTGAAGGTAAGAGTTTCAATGAGATATGATGGGGAGGAAGAGAGATACAAAGGTAGAGGTAGAGAAAAAGATGTGGAGAAACAGGAGGCAGAGGAGGTGGACCGATTTTCTTCACCTTTCTTTCTCTCCTTTTCCTGCCAAGGTTGTCTGGAGAGGTGTTGCCTATTGTGACTCCATTTGTATACAGTATATAAAAACTATATATACCATACCTGCAACTACTGGTGCCAAATAGGGTACCAGTAAAGGCTGTGAGATAACAATTACACTGAAGTTTCCTCATTCTCTCTCTCCAGCTATTGTCTCTCTTTGAATGTTCTTATTTCTGTGAATGGGGGCTGACTGTGCTTTTACCCCTCCTGGCTCAGAAAATTGTTTCTTTTTTTAATTGTAGATGGACACAATACCTTTATTTTATTTGTTTATATTTTTGTATGTGGTGCCAGGGATCAAACTCAGTGCCTCATGCATGCTAGGCAAGTGCTGTACCACTGAGCCACAACCCCAGCCCAGAAAATTGTTTCTTCTGATGGCGGATACAGGTATGTGAGCCATATGCTGCCACTCAATTCATTTGTCATGGGCTGAGGCAGGAACTAGGCCAGTTTACCCTGGTCTATCAGTCAGTGCCTGATGTGGTTGGTAGGCTTCATAGATTGCAAAGGGATTTCAAAGACATTTGTGAGTTTAGTTGATATGATCCCCTGCATAGAAGCATATCAATGACTTTAAGAAACTGTTCCATTGAATTGTGAAAACAACAGCATAAACACATTAAATACCTTGCTCAAAAGTGCTGGGCGAAAATCAAGTATATTGTCCATCAGTGTAGAGCCAGAACTAGAATTCCAGCAGTAGAATTCAAGTCAAAAGTGCCTTCAGTGGAATGGATTAGTATGTATCTCCTTAACAAGTAGCAATAGGGAAAAGTACTATTTGAGTAAAATCGTATGTATTTTTTCTTTATTTAGAGGTCTTATAAGATAATTTTTAATTGCCAAGTTTTTTTAAGTACAAAGGTAGTAACTCTTTTAATTTCTTCATCATTTTTTACTTTTATTGGAATTCAGTGTAAGTTCTTTAAAAATGAATTTGTTTATATTATTCACTGTTCATTATGAATAAATACATTTCTTAAGTTTACTTCATGAGAAATATTTTCTTGGATAATATTTGCTTTGATTTTCATATGATCTGATGAACATATCTAACAGATCATATTCTGTTGGATAAATTTCATAAGAGTTGCTAAGCACTTATGGTATGTCATACAGGAACTGTGCTAAATGCTAAATATATAGATTGTGTGTGTGTGTGTGTGTGTGTGTGTGTGTGTGTGTGTGTGTGTTGTAAAGACGTGTGGGGGGGAGGGGAGCACCTAATTTAATTATTACAATCTAAAATAGTGTTATAAGAAAGCATATGACTAGTCAATTAATGCCAGAGATAATTAAAGTCAAAGTATTTCCCTAAGATGCAGTTATGTTTACCTACAATTTATATTACGAAATGCGTGTTTACCTTTGCATTATATATTATTATAGTGACTTTTTAGATAAAATGTTTTCTTTTGCTTTGTGTTAGTAGAGTAGTTAACATTGTGATTTGTGGAGGAAAAGAAAAGCTTTTCCTGATAAAAATTCTATTTTTACCAATTGGATAATACTGGAAGTTCCACGTACTAGATATTAATTTCTTTTATCTAGGATTTCTTCAGATGACATTGTAAAAACAGTTTAATTTTATGGGAAGAAGGAAGGAAAGAGTGAGAACACTGGGTTCCTGTTGAATCTCACTGAGTAGGAGGAGAGGAGAATGGGAATAGTTGTGCTTCTATCTGGCCCTAACCTCTGTCTCTGGCTCTCTTACAAACTCATTCTAACTCTGTATTTATGCCTCCAATATCCTAAATTAGACTCATTCACTTGGCTTATCAGTGATCTAACCTATCTACATTATATAAAGCTTTCCAAGTTCTGCATAAGATGAGTAAATTAAAACCAGGAATTCTAGAAGTCATCGGAAATTTTGAAAATTACTTTTGAAAATTATTAATTTTTAACTATGTTAAAAATTAATGAGACAATTTGCTAAACTTAAGGTTAACATTTAGGTTCTTTGATAGGTATTATTCCATTTTTTGTTTAATTTTTAAAATTCTGATTAGTTATACGTGACAGTGGAATGCATTTTGACACATCATAAATGAAGTAAAACTTCTTATTGTTTTGGTTGTACATGATGTAGTTACATGAGTTGTGTAATCATATGCACATAGGGTAATAATGTCCAATTCATTTTATTATTCTCCCTATGTTTCATACCCCCTACTTTCCTTTCAAATCCTGTCAAATCCAAAGTACCGCTCTTATTTAGCCTCCCCCATTCCCCCATTGTGATATAGCTTCTGAATATCAGAGAAAACCTTCAGCTTTTGGTTTTTTGAAATTGGTTTATTTCTCTTAGCATGATATTCTCCAGCTCCATCCATTTACTATCAAATGGCATCATTTCATTCTTCCTTAAGGCTGAGTAATATTCCATTGCGTATATATACCATAGTTTCTTTATCCATTTATCTGGTGAAGGACACCAAGGTTGGATCCATAGTTTATGTATTGTGAGTTGAGCTGCTATAAACATTGATGTGGCTGTGTCACTGTAGTATGCTGATTTTAAGTTCTTTGGGTATAAACTGAAGAGTGGGATAACTGGGTCAAATGGTTATTCCATTCCAGGTTTTCTGATGAATGTCCATACTGTTTCCCATAGTGGTTGCAACAATTTGCAGTCCCACTAGAAATATATGAGTGTAGAAAGATAACATTTAAATAAATAGAAATTTGATACAGTAAAATAAAACAAAAACAATAAAAATATCTACATCAACCTTAAGGACTCAAGTAATCTTCAAATTTCGTATTAAAATAATAAAAGAACAAGAAAATGAGAAATATTAAGCAAGATATCAAAAAAGTATACATTATCAGAGGAAATTTAGTGGCTAGAATCTATAAAGATGGAGGATTTTAGGTTTTGTTTTAATTCATTATGAGGCCAACCTACTAAAAAGTTATTGTCAGGATACTTTGACACCTAAAATAGCTTCAAAATCCATACAAGAAAATATGATTAGAATGTAGAATTTCAAGGAGAATTAGAAAATTCAGCAATTGCCATGGGAAGCATTAACATACTTTATTTTGAAAAAGAAAAATGCAAATAATGAAATTGAGAAGTCAGTGAATTTGAAAAACGGTTTAAAAGGTTTTGGATACACAATCAAAAATTGAAAAAAAAATTAGTCACCAAGATACCATCTGTTAATTTAGAGGCCATTTGAAGAAAATGTAGTATAAATAAGAAGCAAAGAGCTAATATCTAGAATATATAAAGAGTTTCTAAAAATCAATAACAAATGAATAATAAATAAATTAATAATAAAAACAAATAATACTGAGATAGCTATTATCCGGTTAAAATGATTCAGAATGTTTATAAGACCTAGTGTTGTGTATAAGGAATCAGATAAACACTAGTAAGAGCATAAATTTTAAGGTTTCAAACATTTCTACATATTCATTGTCTATAAACCTGTTCTTCATGTATGATCAAATCTTCATCAAAAGTTTAATACCCAAACATATTTACATAAACATATTTATTTAGCATTCTCTAAATGCTATAATATAGAAATAAAATATGACAATTGGATGGGAAATAACTTTTAGTAAGACACCATAATAGTGATGAACAATGGCATATCTTTGATATGATATGGAAAATGTTCAATATTAACCATTATATGGACAGGAAGAAAAAGCAAAAAGTTGCAGAATTATGACTTAAGAAAGCATGTCTACATAAACAAAATATACAGAAACAAATACTTAGATGCACACAATGGAAAAAAATCAATGGGGATATTTTACTTTTAACATTGTTTGCATGTTTAAAGTGAAATAGGAATGTAAAGAAAATAGAGTAGGACTTTTACTGGTATTTAAGTTTTCTATGTTACATTAATTTTATAAGTATATATGAAGTCTGTGGATAAGAAAAAGGACTGGACTGTATATAGTGAACATCAAGCATTCAGAGAGTCAGCTAACAATAATAATAATAATAATAATAACAACTCTTCCTCCTCTTCCTCCTCTTTCTCCTCTTCCTCTTTCCTTGTAAACATTTTTCTCTTTAGAGATATTTTACAAATGTGTGGAAAAGAACATCTGGTTCATCTTAATTTGGACAAAAGCTACATATTCTTCTTAACCATGTTGCTATTTGCTTTCTAAAACATTGGACTGGATCATATCATGCTAGATTAACATGAGCTCTGATTTCTTTCTAAGCCTCCTCTGACTTTTCATAAATGTAAAATAAGTAGCTTTTTACAATTAATAAACAGTGAAATGAAACAAACTGCACAGCAAGAAAAACTCTTAAAATTCTTTTGTAGAGTGTGCCTTTTGAATGCTTCTAGATTCTTTCTGGGCTATTTTCTTTGATAATCTTATCAAACTGACATATTAGATAACACAGATTCATCTGTAATCAAGAAGTAGAATTTGAAGCCATCTCTTTGCACGATTTGCATGCCCTATATCTTACATACATTTATATAAGTTTTTTTTTCCTGTTTAACCATAAGATGCACTTTCAATACGATTTTTCTTTGAATATTGAACAGCAAAGTGCAATATATAGCAACAGAAAGACACTTGCCTCACATGTGTGAGGCACTGGGTTCAATTCTCAGCACCACATATAAATAAATGAATAAAATAAAGGTCCATCAACAACTAAATAAATATTTAAAAAATAATCTTTATTCATTCATTGAAAAGAATTCATTGAAGAATTTTACTTCCAATCCTGAGGAGTAGATGGTCATAGGACAAACCACCTACACATATTTATTCTCTTTACATTTTATAACATTGGAACTTTCTGGCAACAAGAACTTGAAAGGCCTGTATTCCAGAATAAAGCTAACTAAATAGAGATACTTTACTTTTAGGCACATTTGTCACCTGTTCAGGGCAAGAAGCTACAAATAAAGCTCTGAGAGGCAGAAAAAACAGGAGGGCTTCAGGCAATCCTATGGTGAGAGATGACATATGAAGTTCACATCTGCCAAACACCATAAGGTTTGGGGGTCCAAGATCCTGAAAAAGTATATGTATGCCCTTAAGTCTTGGGTTCCCCTTTCAGGAAGTGGCCAAAGTTTAAACTACAGGGTAGGAGGTTGAGAGATTAAGTAAGAAGTTTGAGAGAGTGGAAACTTTCAGTACTTTCACCCAGTGTTAAGGAGAAGAGACCTAGAATTTAGGATGAACCAAGGAAGAGAGGCCTGAGTAAATATTCTATGCTCTTTATTGGGAACCCAGAAGAGCAACATCCTAGGAGCAGATAGACAGAGTTTACAATACTAAACTCCAGCTTAATCTCTGATTGAATTAGGTGATGAACCCATTCTATTAATTACTGAAGGACAGAATCATCTCTCTGAAGGAAACATTATTCATAGACTGTCTTTTTTCCCCCCACATATATTTTTTTTTTTCCAATCAGAATTACTGGAAACCCTCAAAGTCACTAAGGGAGGGGGAAAAGAAAAAGTTCAAACAGATGAGCCAATACGGGGTAGCCACATCTGTTGAAGACAGGATACATGCTCTATATCAGCCCACAAGCACAGTGACTATTTTAGTTCCTCAAGAGTGAATCCAATGACTGTCTCTTAAACACCCCATGTCCCAACACTGCCACAACGGCAAACTTCAACACATGTTTTGGAGGAAATAAAACCATATTTAAATCACAGTACTGATTCACTTCTTCCCCTTAGCTAAAATGCTTTAGATATCTGATTGACACACTTATAGAGCATTGTAGGTCAGGTATTTGACCCGGGTTGATCCATATGTGATTAGGAAGGCATGAATTGAACACGTGGGCTTAACAACTCAGCAGAGACTGTGTATGAAATCTCCATTCTGAAGAACAAAGTTTGGGCTTGGCTGGCACCCTGAAATATGTCCAGGAAAACACCAAAGGCTGACACCATTTCACAAGCACGGACACATAGAAACAGCCTTTCTTTTAACTATTTTACTGAGGTAAAAGGTATAAAGTAGGAGATGTTTGATATTTATGGACTTTTTTCCAAGATACAGCCAGGTGGGAGCTGTGTAAGGTTCTGGGGTTTGAGTTCTAAATTGTGTCTGTTATTTCTATTCTGTGTATAAATGCTGACAAAAGGAGAACATAGTAAAAGACTTTGAAGTGGCTTCCAGCTAAGCTTTATGATGCTTGAATGATCATAAAACAAAGCTGATTTTAATATTATATTTAGAGATGTAATTACAAAATTAAGGTCAATTATTTTTTCATAATTACCAAGTATTCTTGTATTGACCCTTTGTTTTTTGGCTGTGACCCACTTTTAGCAGCTCCTAAGTACATCTGGCATTAGGAAATAACTTTTAAAGTGATAAAGAGTCTGTGAACAAGAAGTTCATTTTTCTCGGTAGGTCCTATGAGAAGTGCTAAGTAAATAACAGGAAACCTCTCAGTATGCATGGAAGCCAAATGGAATAGAAATACTACAAATCAACATTACAGATGAATTACAGTTTTTTGATACAGTACTACATTTTCCCCTTCCTGCATTTTTAAAAAGCAGCTAGAATATTGGAAGCTCAAAGGAAATTCAAAACTAAACTGTGGAGCTGATATTTTTGCTGCCTATTAAACTGTAATTGAACAGTCAATTTTGACTAGTTGTTTATTTTCAAGGTACATGACAAATAACAGCCCAGATAATATCTCCAGAACTACTTATTATAGCTCATTTTAGATTAAAAAATGCATTTAAAAGGTTTCTTTGATTTAGTTTTTCATTTTATTCCCTAAAACATGAAAGGGCTATATATGTGTCCTTGTACCAATTATTATTTCATAAAATATAAATGCTTATATATTATAGGGGATGAAATAATTATAAGTATAAATTCCTCAATTTCTTGTATATGGTCTACAAGGATAGCTTAGCAACAATAAGACTATAAAATAAAATGATATGTATAATTAAGTGATAAACATATACTTTATAAATGTTTACATATAATAGATATACATATTATGTACATACACAATATTTATGTACACACACATTTGAGATTGGGGAGAAATACAAATTCTAGGCCAAAATGAAACTACACTCTAGCTTTTTGTTTAGGAAGAATTCTGTGGGAAAACATTCTGGTCAGATATTTAATATTCTCAGGACAAAGAATATGTTAAAATTTTAAAACTCGGCTTTTGTGAAATAAAAAGAGGTAGAGCATTCAGTAGTTTAAAGGAGTCGAAATGCCTGCTTTTGTATCTGTAAACCTATATACTAGTAGTTATCAAATACTTGGTTTTAGGATTTCTTTATATGCTTTTTTAGGTTGTTGATAGAACTTTATTTCTATTTATGAGGTGCTGAGATAATAAAGACTCCAAATAACTTATTTTAGAAATTTTTGAAGTCACAAGGATAAACCAATGCATATTTCATTAGCCATAAGAATGATGATGGAGGCCATTGTAGCTTCTGGAAAATTCCATGAGATGTTTAGAAAAGGATGAGAGTAGAAAAGACAGCTTTCAGTTACCGTTTTTTTTTTTTTTTTTTTTTTTTTTGTTGGTTTGTTTTGACCTAGTGGACCTTCAAGGATTCCTGAAGCATTTTTTGACTGATGTATGTAGACTCTAGAAAAGAAAAATTTGAACAATGGGAAATTGACTTCACTCAATTTATTCACGTATATTATCTTTATTGGGAAATACATCATTATGGTTAAACTTTTAAAATATTATTAGGTATGTGTGTTAAGTATAGTCAAAAACAATCACAGTGTAGACTATCTAGAGAAAAACCAAGAAAGTGTATCTTTATCTAATAGAAAGGAGAGACTTGGAGCAGATCAGAATTTAGCTGTCAAAATTCACACTAGATATCCTGGTATGTAATGCAAGTACTGACTATATTCTCCTGCTAATGCACCTTGAGGTTTTATTATTCTCTTCTCAGGAATTCTATTTGGGAATATGAGAGCTACAGGGCTTGAGAAGGGGGTGTGGATAGAACCTCTTTAAGAGGAAGAGTAGAGAAGCTCTTGGAAAAATGGAATCTACCTCTGGCAGAATGGCAGGGAGACCCCCCCAAAAGAAAAACAAAAGCAAGATAATGCCATGAGGCCTTTCTTTACAAAAAGTTAACTTTTATTTTAAAACCCCCAAAGGGTAAAAAAAATTACATATGAAGTTACCCTGTCCCTCCTAAACACACTTACATTGTAATGTTTTCTGGAAAATTTCAATCTTTTATTAAAATGGAGGTTTCACTATATGGAGAAGTTTCACGACTGTGAGAAATGGTCCCATTTCCACATATTCCTTCTGTGGAGATTGACATGGCAGAAACAAGATGGGGCCAAGGAGAGCCAGGATTGAGACTCAATGTGAACTCAGACTGTGAAGTATGCAGTGACCAACCAGAGGTTTGGGAGTAGTGGAGTGAAGAGTCCAGGGGAGACAAACCCTCTTCCTTTTCAAACATACTGGAGAAGCCCAGCCCATGGCATCAGGGAGAATACTCTAGTTCTTCAAATTTCTATCACTTGCATTTTTGTTAAAAAGTGACCTCCTTCGATATATCTTTTCAGTTATCATATTTTGACCCTCAATTTACTGCAGCTCTGTGACCAACAAACTTCAATTAAAAATGTGAAAAAAATTAGACTGGTTTTGAAAAAAATGTCTTTTGTACTCAATTGAATTGATCGTCTTTTTAGGCCTGTTAAAATGCTTTCATTTCTGAAGTACAGATTCATAGATTCAATGAAAGATAAATTTGTTCAGCAGTTATGATTTTTAAAAAGTGACATATAACGATCAACTTATTTTATATATTTTTTTCTAATCTGAGCTATTCCTCCTCTAGTATCTTCCCCCTCTCTCTGGCTAAAAATAGAAAGAATTATAAAAATTATGTAAGTTATACATAAATATATATGTACTCTTTAATATAGGAATATACATCTTGATATATTTTATATTTTATGTGATATAATATATCACCTTCACAAAGGTCAATTTTAATATATAAAACTAGATAAATTCTTACAATTATATCATATAAAGTATATATGAAATACATAGTTCATTGAAGAAGAGTTAATGCCTAATAAGTAGCACTGTCTGTCAGGAAATAATATATACTATATGCAGCCATTCTGATCTTTAATTATAAAATAGCTGGCATTTGGAGCAGATTCAATATCCACATATGCCTGAATATTTGGCTATATCAATTGATCTTTTATATGGGGTGTTTAAAATTCTTCTAAAGAATTCTTTACATATAACTAGATGTACTTCATTCATTTTGATATTTCAAGGGCATAAAATGTAACCATTCTGTCTGTAGAGAGTCTCAATTTTAATTGAAATGCTCTTTCATATTGCATTGTAACTTTCATAGGCTCAGTCTTTGGTACAGTCTTTAACTTATTCTAGGAGATGGCATAAGGATAAGTGACAAAATCCTTTGTTTTTTTCCTCCTAGTGTTGCATGTCAGGAGTTAATTTATAGTACAATGGACTCGATATTGTAAGATGCTTTAATGAGGCAAGACCATTTATGACTTCAAATCCTTTTTGAATTGGTGCATGTCATAAATGAAAAATAGTCAAGGATACATAGGTGGCAGTAACATGAAATATAATGAAACCATTATTATGCAATAGTATCATATTCATTGTTCATTATTAAAATTCTTCATCAGTTCAGAGTACTTAGTGAAGACATTCAGTACTTCCCTACTTGCACTGTATCATACACAAAGCTTTTGCTGTAGAGATTTTAATTAAATGTTCAGTTTAGGAAACTAATCCTAGAGGAGGCCATAATTTTGATGAGAAAGGGAAATTAAATTTTTGATAAAGTTGCAGATATGTCAATATGTCTGAAAAACTCTTACAGCATCCTCTGAGGCAATTTAAATGACTTTTCCTCCTGTAAAAAATAAAATAAAATATCCCAGTATGTTGGAAGTTTCTCCACTGTACTATGAGAGAAAAGTAACTGAAAGCAGAAAGAAAAGGGCAATACTAACAAAGCAACTAGAAGTCATATTAATACCAAAATGTTGTTGCTTTATTAAGATATTATTCTGTAATCTGGGGCAAATTCTGTATTTGCTTTTCTTCATTCAACTTTACAAAAACAATTAACTTGCCCAAAGAAGAAAATATTTTTCATAATTTTCTGTGCTATTATATAACATTTACTTTGCAGAGGGTGCATGTAGGTAATCTTTCTTCTTCCAGAAAGCAGTGCATGCACACTGACAAGTCCGTAAGTCTCACACTGTCCCTCATTTCTAGGCTCTTATATAGTAGCTTGTTTTTGTTGTTGTTGTTACTGTTGTTTTTGTTTTTGGTACAAAGGATTGATCCCAGGGATGCTTAATAACTGAGCAACATTCCCAGCCCTTGATAATGTTTAATTTTTATTAGGCCCTAAGCAACTTAGCCAAACTAAGTTACAGAGGGTGGCTTTGAACTTGGGATTCTCCTGCCTCAACCCTCCTAGTTGCTGGGTTTGCAAGTGCAACACCACTGCATCCAGCTCATGTGGTAGCTTGATGGCATGAATGATCTCAGTTCTTCACTTACCCTGTATTCTCTTTTTGCAATGTGAATTCCTAGCTCCTCTCACTAAAAACAAACAACAACAACAACAAAACTGGTCTATTTCACTATCTCCTAAATCTGGGTTTGCTCATTGGCTTGCTTTTGGAAAATAAGATAGAAATGACAGTATGACAGTTACAATCCTAGACTCAAGAGAAATTGGATCCTTTCCTTGGACTCTCTTTGGCACTCTGCCATCAGCATAAGTACATCACTAAATTGGCTGCCTGGACAATAAAATAGAGCAAAACCAAGTCATGTCAGTTACCTTGAGAGAGACCAGCCTTGATCAACTGGCAAGACACTGTTCTCCATACTTGAGAGAGAGCCAAACTTTCTGCAAATTGTTTTACTCTATAAATGTCACCTAGATGTATCAACATTGGGGATTTTTATATAAACTTTGCAGCCTAGTTCTAGGTCAGTTTTTATTAATGTCCAATACACATTTTAAATGAGAGTGTATTCTCTACTGGGTGCAGGTCTATATTAGATCTATCTTAAGTCTGTTATTTAAATTTTCTTGATCCCTGTTTAATTGTGGCCTGTTGATTTTAGATATTTTTAGTATGATTTCTCAATTCTCTCTAGTAGACATATCAGTTTCAGCTTTATGTTTCAAATCTCTGATTTTAAGTACATAAAGTTTCATAGCTGCTAATTTTCTTAATAGACTAAATACAGGCAACCTAAGAGATACTTCAGGTTCAGTTCCAAAGTATGGCAATAAAGTAAATATCAGAGTAAAGTAAGTCACGCAACACTTTTGATTTCCCAGTGTATAGAGAAGTTTTGTACGCACTACATTATAGTTTATTAAGTGTACAATAGAAATATATTTAAGAAACAATGTATACACCTTAATTTAAAAACACCTTTTATAGTGCTTTTACTTGTTTTCAATTAAATTTATTTTTAAGGTACATAAAAATATAAAAATTATACATTTTAATGATGTTCCCATGTAATATTTGGATAACTACATACCTTTAATGATGTATAAATCATGGTAGAACCTATTCCCTGAAACATTTATTATCTCCTTATGGTAATTTCTTCTAGTTATTTGAAATATATGCTACACAATTATTATCTCTGTGCAATAGCACAGTAGAACTTCTCATTCCTGTAAGCTAATACCCTTGGGTATTTTCTTCATCCCATTCTTCCCCCTACTTTTCCTAGTCTTTGGCAACTACCATTCTTCTCTCATCTTCTATGAGATCAACAATTTAAGACTCCAAATGTGAGTGAGATCATGCAGTGTTTGTCTTTCTCTGCCTGGCTCATTTCACTTCACATAATCATTTCTCATTAAATCTGTGTTGCCACAAATGACAGGATTTTGTTTGCTTCATGGCTCAACAGTGTTTCATTGTGTACCACATTTTCTTTATCCACTCGTCAGTTGGATACTTAAGTTGCTTCCATTTCGTGGCAATTGTTAATTGTGCTGCAATGAACATGAAAATGCAAGTTTCGTAAAAATAACATAGAAATGGGTTTAATTTCCTTTGCATATAAACTCACTAATAAGAATGTTGGGTCATATGAGAATTCTACTTGTTTGTAGTGACTCCTTTCTGTTATCCATAATAGTTGTACTTATTTACATCCCTGCCAACAGTGTGCAAGTAGTCTCTTTGTCCACATCTTGCCAGCACTTGTTCTCTTTAGTCTTCTTGATATCACTTCACTCCAGTAAGAATGTGTTATCTTCTTATGGGTTTCATTTGCATTTCTCTGATTAGTGACATTGAGCATTTTTTCACGTACCTGTTGGCCACCAGTATTTCTTCTTTTGATGTCTATTTAGGATTATTGCCCATTTTAATCAGTTATTTGGCTTTTTGTCATCAAGTTTCTTATATAGACTGAATATTAACCACTTGACAAATGTACAATTGCAAATTTGGTAGTTTTCTCTTCATTGACTATTTACTTTGCTCTACAGAGCTTTTTGGTTTAATGCTATCCCACTCTTATACTTTTGCTTTTGTTTCCTATACTTTAGGGGTCTTGTTCAAAAAATCTTCATCCAGTACAATGACCTGAAGTAGATTGCCTATGTTTTCTTCTAGTAGTTTCACAGTTTTGGGTCTTCCATTTAAGACTCATTCATTCTGGATTAATTTGTGTACCAGAAAGAGATAAGGGTTTATTTTCATTCTTTTGTATGTGGATATCTAATTTTCATAATATCATTTATTGAAAAGATTGTCCTTTCTCAAATGTATATTCTTAGCACCTTTGTCAAAAATTAGTTGGCTGTAGATGTACGGTTTAGTTCTAGACTCTGTTCCATTAGTCTGGTTTCTACTGATTGCCATTACTATGATGTTTTGACAATTACAATTTTGTAGTATGTTTTCGGGTTTTTTTTCTATTTTTTAAATTCTTTTTAGATATACATGACAGAGTGTATTTTTAACATTATGACATACATGGAGTATAACTTATTCTAATTAGGATCATATTCTAGTGTAGTATATTTGAAGTCAGACAGTGTAGTTTCTTGCTTTGTTCTTTTTGCTTCAGTTGGCTTTGTCTATTTGGGATATGTTTTATGGTTCCATATAAACTTTGATTGTTTTATCTAGTTTTCCTTGAAAAATGTCATTGGCATTGGGTAGGGATTATATTAAAAATGTTCATGTTACCTAAAATCTACAAACAAAAACAACAACAAAAAACTTTATTTTAAAAACCTCTAAGGATCATTAGTGAGTCACAGTGATTTTGCTGGGGAGGGTGACACTGATAGCTGTTAACTGATAGAGATTTCCATGTAGTATGTAGACTCATTAGATTGTGTTTTACCCATTGAAGAACATTTTTCAATATTGGAGTCAATCTTTTGAAACCTTGCCATTGCTTTACCAACCCACCTTACTTAATATTTTAAAATTTTGCTGTCATTTTAATGACGTTCACAGCATTTTCACCAGGAGTAGATTCCATATCAAGAAACTATTTTGCTTATCCATAAGAAGCACCTCTACATCTGCTGAAGTTTTACAATGAGGTTGCAGCAATTCAGCCTTCACTTCTAATTCTAGTTATCTTGCTATTTGCACCACATATGTAGTTACTTGTTCCACTGAAGTCTTTATCCCTTCCAAGTCATCCATGAGGGTTGGAATCTTCTTCAAACTCCTGTTCATGGTGATATTTCGACCTCTTCCCATAATTTATTGATGTTTTTAATGATATGTAGAACAATGAACACTCTCCAGAAGGTTATCAATTTACTTTGCCTGGATTCAGCAGAGCAATTATAGCTTCAGGGAATGTATTTTTAAATGATAAGGCTTAAAACTCAAAATTACTCCTTGATCCATTGATCACAGAATAGAATGTTGTGTTAGCAGGTATGACAACAACACTGATCCTAATATATATTATCTCCATTACAAGTCTTGGGTGATCAAGTGAATTGTCAATAAGCACTAATACTTTGAAAGAAATCTATTTTTCTGAACAGTAGGTCTCAACAATGAGCATAATATACTCAGTAAATAATATTGTAAGCAGGTGTGCTATCCAGGATATTTTTTTCCTATTGATGGGTCATGGGAAAAGCAGATTTAGTAAAATTCTTAAGGGCCCCAGAATCCTCAGTATGATAAATGTACATGGTGGCTTCAACTTTAAGTCATCAGCTGGTCCTCTGAAGTTTGAAAATTATTTTTCCTCTCTAGGTATAAAAGTCCTAGACCACATTTTCTTCTAATATAAGTCTGTTTCATCTACATCGAAGATGTGTTTAGGGTGGTCACCTTTATCAATTACTTTAGTTAGATCTTCTGGATAATTAACTGCAACTTCTTTTATGCCAGAACTTGCTGCTTCATCTTGCATTTTTATGTTATAGAGATGGCTTCTTTTTTAAATCTCCTGAACCAACTTCTACTGGCTTCAAAATTTTCTTCTTTAACTTCCTCCACCCTGGGTTTTCATAGACTTGAGGAAAATAATGACCTTGATCTGGATTAGGCTTTGGCTTAAGGGAGTTTTGTGGCTGGTTTAATTTTCTATCTAGACCTCTAAGACTTTGTCCACATCAGTCATAAAGCTGTCTCTCATTCTTGTTATTCATACATTCACTGGAGTAGTCCTCTAAATTTCTTTCAAGAACTTTCCTTTGCATTTGCAGTTTGGCTGTTTGATGCAAGCAAGCTAGTTTGGGGCCCATTTCAGCTTTGAACTTGCCTTTCTCACTAAGGTAAACCATCTCTATTTTTTTTTTAATTTAAAGTGAGAGACCTGTGATTTTTTTTTTCACTTGGGACATTTACAGGTCATTGTAGGGTTAATAACTGTCCTCAAGTCCATATGTTTTGTTTTGAAGAATAGGAAGCTTCAAGGAAAGAGGGATACATGGGGGAATGGCTGGTCAAAGAAACACTCAAAACATAGGCAACATTTATTAAGTCCATTATCATATATGGGAAGGGTTCCTGGTGCCCCCAAATAATTAACGATAGCAACATCATAGAGGACAGATTACCATTACAGGTACAAGAATGGAAAAGTTTAAAACACTCTGAGAACTACCAAAATGTGACACAGAGACACAGTGTGAGCATGTGCTCTTGGAAAAATGGTGGCAGTGGTGCCAATAGACTCTCTCTTTCCAGGGTTGCCATAATTCTTTAAGTTGTTTTAAAAATGTAACATCTGCAAAGCATAATACAATGAGGCATGTCTGTAGTCTTTTCCTGATTGTCAGTTCAATGCTTTTCATTTTATATTCTTTTTTTTTAGTATTAATGTCACTTAACTGCTTAAAGTAAATGTATATCCCAAACTTATTACTAATTTCAGTCTTGTTTTTTAGAAAAACTATTGGAGATTATATATTTTTCAAATCATTTGTTTTATATTTTTATTTTATAAGGGAATTTTCTGGGTAGTTTTTGAAAAGATGAATTGAAATAGACAAGAATTCTCTGAAACTGAAAAAGAAGAGAAAATATAAAATGAAAAGGAATAACTTTAAAGATAGCAAAAGTAATAAGTTATTAAATAGTATGAATAATCATACAGGAATAACTGAAAACTTAAATGAAGCAGATATTTTCTTTGGGAGGTAAGAATATGCATGGCCAAAATTGGCATTAAAAAGTAGATTAAAACATCTTGAAAACATTAGATTGACCATAGAAAGGTTTTAAAGACAGAACCAGTCAATATGACCACACAATTGAGTTTTAGCAAATGTCATATGTACAGGTAATTCTTTTGAAAGTGTTTCTAAGTAATGCTGAGACACTAATGTATATTTAAAACTTAAACTCAATGAATTATCAGAAATAAAAATTAGGATCCATTTTACATATAACAAATGGTCATTAAAATTGTATGCAAAATAAAGTGTGTTCTATGACTAATATACCATGAAAAAAATTATCTCAGTAATGTAAGGATATTATAAAATTATAAATTGTATCTATGTAACTTACCTTATCAATGGAGTAGTTAGTACTTTCTGTTTTAAGTTTGGAATCCAAGAGGCTTATTTGCTTGTTTTTCTACTTGATTAAGAGCTGGATTCATTGTTTAATGCTGAACAACCCTGCCTTACCTGGAAAAAATATCAATTTGGCCATAATGATTTTTATCATATTATGGGATTCAATGTACTATATATTTTTTTACATAGTAGTTGGGTTCATCCTAACAAACTTATACATGAATAGAAATTGACTTATTTTATATATAATTTTTCATCTGTTCTTCAAATAAGAAAAATAATGTAGTTTGATTATCAAAGAATTCCTTAATATTCTGTAAAAAAAAAAACTTACATAAGTTGCGTATTAGTTATTTCTGGAATGAATGTAGGAACTCACCTCTAAAATTGGCCTTTGTTTTTCTTGTGGTGGTACCAGTAAATAGCGTAGACATTAATTTCCTAAAGAGAAGCTTTTTTTTTCCTATCTTTTTTCAGTCAATTTTTACAAATTAAATCATTCTAAGATACAACTTGTTTTCAAATTTATTGTAAAGTATCTTTTTGAATGTGTATTACTAATGATTATTATTTAGAAATCATTATATCTTAAAGTATGCTTTAAATTTCTAATATTTTTGGCCTCACCTTTCTTATTTATTTATTTCTGATTCGAGTCAGAGATTTGTCTGATTTTCTACAGGATGATGTTAAAAATATTTAATAACCAGCATGACACACTCATCAATCAAAATATCACTCTTAGATGTTTTGTCACTTATGTATTACTTAGACCTGTATTTTTCATTTCCACAAAATTGAGTGTCTTAGAAGTTCTTTATATTTATAACTTAAACCTGTTATGATAAAATATTAGCATTTGTGGAAACTTGCTTGTAGGTATAATTTGTAGTCAATGTTTGCCAAGGTTGTATTTGTGCTTAGAGAAAATGTTCTGTCCCATTTCTATGAAGTATTCTCTTTAAGGCCATTAGATGAAGTTTATTGATGTGTGTGTTTGTGCGGTCTATTACTGAGTATTGCATAAAATTTTTACTGTGATACATTTATGAATGTTTCCCTGTATTTCAACCAATTTTTCCTGTTTATATGTGAGGTTAGACTATTAAGAACATGAAGATTTAATTGTTTTGTCTTCCAAATAATGGTTTTCTTGTTGTATTAACCTCTTCACCTATCAACAAGTTTTTTTTGCCTTAGTTTTCAATATTAATATAGTTATATGCATCTTAACTTTGTTTATATTTTCCTATTATCTACTTTTATTTATTTGACATTCATCCTTTCTATGTTACCTAATTTTCCATGATATATCAAATTTTCCACTGAGATGAATAGGATAGTATTTATAGCATAGCTCAGGCCACTTAAGCTTTCAGGTTGAAAAAAGATAGCAAAAGTTATCAAATTTCTTTTTCCTTTCTCAATATTTTGCAGTAGTACTTAAACATGTCATGGAATTTATTAATTTACAAAACCTCTATTTTGCCCTGGCCCCCAGAATGAGCTCCATTCCCTTGCTCTATAATATAAACCCAGATAACTAACTGGCAGTTATTTACAGTTCTCTTCACACATCTTCTCTTTATAATCACTATTTCATCAAAATTGCTTTTTTCAAGGTCACCATCATTGGTTTTCTTTTTCTTCTGATTTAGTAGAGTTTCACAAAATAGATCATTGTTTTTCTTAGTATTCTTTCACTAAGATTCTGGGACATGCCATTGATTTTCTTCCAACTTGCTGTTACTTCTGTCTCATGCATTGATCATTCTTCTTCTTCCTGGCTTATAAGCATCAGAGGACCCTCAGACTTATTTTTTGGAATTCTTTACTGTTTGTTATATATACCATCCCTTGTGAGTATATCCACTTCACAAACTTGAATTTCCAAACTTATATTTCATTCCAAAACTCTCTCCTGAACAAATGATCATCTCTGCTTGAGTATTAAAGAAGCATTTTCAGTGTAATATGTTCAAGTGAACTCCAAGCCACCCCTTACACCTTTGGCACTTTAGTCAAACATGACTGGTCATTTTCCCCACAAAAACAACAGGATCCTTCCATTCCATCAGAACAAGCATCCTTTGAGACATTGTTGGCAGAGATAACTATGCACCATTTTCAATTCTTCCATTTAGTTTTAGACACTTCTGTGCCCAGCTCAATTCTATATATCAGCTGCCTGTAGCCATCTGACTAGGTTTTCTCCAGTGAGAGATGAATGAAAATGAAATATGTGATCTCATCTTCATGTTGTTAAAATTGATACTGTTTTATCTCCATATCCCCCCCCACCGCCTTTTTTTTTTTTTGGTGTTGAAAATTGGCTCCAGTTCTTGTGAGCTACCTAATATATCAGATATATTTAGTATGGCAGCCCTCCCTCAAGGATAGTCTGTGGGTGACCTCATTGAAGAGTTCTGAACACAGTCTGGATTATTTATTTCATTTATGTGGCTTTGTTATTTTTTGTCTCATGGTGACAAAAGTTTAACTATCTTCCAACTGATACATCATACTTGGCTCATCTCTTTCCAATCCATTTTGGCTTTGTCTGTGCAATATATCTAGAATGTTCATTCTCCACAAGGGTTCCCACCCCCTTCCAAGCGATCACTTCAAGCTTGGAGACTTCTTTTTTTTTTTTTTTTAATTGTTACAACTAAGGGAAAAAGTGGTTGCTACTGCCATCTAATTCATAAAGATTATGAATGCTGCTAAATAGCAGAAAATCCACAGTGAAATAACCACAACAAATACTATCCACTCCAAAGTGTCAGTGGTTCAGAAACCCTACTCTAGAATCCAGTCATCTCTCACCACCTCTACACTACTTCCTGTTGCCATCTTCCCTCACAGGATGTATCATGTAGATTTCCTATTTCTACAATTTTTCTATTATCATCTAGTTTTGCATAGCAGCCATAGTAGTCCCCTAAAAATTCATCTCATTTATCTATTCAAAATCTTCTAATAAATCTTCTTTTATTCAGAGTAAAAGCCAAAGTGCTTAGAGCAGTTGACAAAATTTTACATCATTCAAGAATCATTCTCTCCCACACTATTTTACTCCATTCTAAATATATTGGCCACCTCCTCCTTCAAACAAGCCAGACACCTTGCATCAGGATTTTTCCCCTGTTCTTCTTTCCATCTGGACTACTCTTGCCACATAAATCTGTATGACTTGCATCTCTCTTTCAGGTCAGTGGAAACTTTCTTGACTATGCTATTTAAAACTGCATCCTTCTGCTTTACATGGTACCTTTTATTCCCCAGACCTTGTTTTGTTTCTTGCATAGCATCTATCAACTGGAACACTATATATTTAATAGAAAATAAATGACAAAATATATTTTATTTCCTAGCCACTCAAAAGATATTACTAAGAGGGAAATAATTTTTGTTAATTGTGATCATTAATATGATCTCACTACCTAGAATGATGCTAGGTATGCAGTAGCACTCAATAAATACTTATTGAGGTGATAAATGAATGCATGGGTTATCAAGCAATATTATCTTGGTTCTCATACTACCACACATTAAGCAGTTTTACAGCTGTCCAGGAAGGTTTGCCTTATCTACCCAGGCTTCTAGTTGTAGGCCATTTGCATTCTGTTGCTTAAAACTTACTTCTAGCTTACAGGGTTTTGATTTTAATTTTGGTTTATAACATCTAAAACATCTTTGAAGAAGCTCGGTTGTGTGTTTGAGGATAGATTTTCCTGCTCTCATTATAGGCTCAGATTGATTTTATGATGTGGGTCTTCAGCTCCCTAAGGCAGTTTGATCTAAGGTTTTCTTTGCATAATTTGCCATAATGTCCCTCTTTTTCTAGGACCACCCAAGTCCTGCTGTTATGTTTTTATGCTTTCATGCCATGGCCACCATGAACATCATCCGTTTTCTACATTTAGTGCTTGGGCAGTTTAATAGACAACTACAGGTTATTTAGGAAGATGTGCTGCTGAACATTTAAGCTTTTATACTTTTCTTCCCATTTGTCTTCTATCAGGACCTCCTGGTATGTCCTAGTTTTATGTGCAAAGAAATAAAGGACATGGCAGGATATTTTATTTCACAGTGTTTGAAATAGATTGCTTTGGTGTTATATGGTTATTTCGCTATAGATGATTTTTAAATTTATTTCTTACATACATGACAATAGATGATTTTAAAGGCACAATTAGAACATCTTACAGATAACAAATGTTAATTTCTAATTCTTTCTTTCTTTCTTTTTTTTTTTTTTTTTTTTTTTTGCATAAGAGAGCTGCAATAGCCTGTAGAAATCAATGAACCTAAAGGCTTCTCTGAGACTCTAAGCTTGCTATGTTATACATTATCTTAAAAATGCAAAACGTAGAAAAGTTTTTATGTGACTGTCCTGAATCCATCCCTCCAGAACACTTTCAGAATAAAGATTCTGAGCCCTTAGCACACTGACCCCTTCCTCTTGTTTCCATTTAAGAGAATATAAGTGAATCTTTTTTGGGTATGTCTTCTACATTATCAGAAGAATACAATTTTAAAAAATAGAAATATTATTTGACTTTTCTTTTAGGCTCAAAGTACACTATCAATGAAATCTATTTTTTTTCCTCAAATCTCGGGCTATTCTGAAACTAATATTTTTATGTTTGGTATAAGATTTATTTTAGAAAGGTAAATTGAAATATGTACATATAATTTAAAGCATTTTGCTTAAATTACTGGGAAGCAATATAACATAGTAGCTTTTATTCTGGAATATGTGCATTTGAATTTTTGAAGTAATTTTATAGTTTTGATATAACAGGAAAGTAAAGACTTGGTTTTAAATAACATGATTAAAAGAACACTGATTTGTTAAGCATCAGCACATGACTCTGGCTTTTTGTTTTTGACATTATGAGAAACATGACACTCTTAATTGTTTGAGAAGGGCCATTCTTGTTCGATTCCTTTGCTTTGAGGTAAAATTCAAAATGTATGAGGACTTGAAAACGAAATGGAAATAGGTTTCAAAAAGTAGATTTAAAAAAATTTGGATACAGAAGGCCATATTTCTTTGGTCTCTATTTTAGGAGCAAGTTTAACTAGGAATAGAAAAACGAACAACCTATCTTGAGGAGAATGAATACTTCATAGAAAAATGGGTAAAATTTTGTGCACATATCGAATTCCACAGGTTATTCTAAAAAATGTTTGCTAAGACTAAATTGTTTGGGGATTTTGTTTCTTTAACTTTTTTTCATGGTGGATAACTGGCTAGCCATTGAAATTTGTTCTAAATTTTCTTAGCAATAAAGCAAATCTCTCAATTTTGCAATGACTTTTGCCTTTCCAAATCCCATCATTTACCCAAACTAATAGTCAACATTGTAACAGTTGACTGTTTTCTAAATATTAGAAGTCATGGTTGTTATTTTTATTCCTATAAAATTTCTCAAATAGATTCTTATTTGTGGGGTGGGTTGCCTTTACTAATTAAGTAACGGAGAAGAATGTCCTATGACCTCAGGAAGCCTGTTATCTCAATTGGAACTTATGAGAGCAGAATTTTGTTAGCTATTGTCAATGAAGAGGAAAAAGAGGTCAGAACAAAAAAAAAATGTTTTCACAAACACCACTTCAACTCACAGTGAGGTAAAGTTGTAGAAATGTCTTTGTGTGAATGTTGTTAAAATTATTCACATACTATTTTTGAATTATAGTAATGTTCTTTTATTTTTCTTTCTCGAGTGTGATCTTTCTCTTATTCAGTCAGAAACATCTGTAGTTTAAAGAGCATTTGTGTTTTTATTGCAATAAAGCAAACAGAGTCCACACTTAAATTTTAGTTTTCCAAATGCTCTATGAATTGTAGCTAAAAAATATTTTTGAAGACTAATTATTGTTGATATATTTGAGTTTAGAAACTCCCTTTTAATCTGTTAAAAATTCTTGAGAAATATAAAGTTTAAAAATTGTCATAGTGTTAAGTAGAGGATGTTTCATATGTAAAGTTCATCTTGAAGAAGAATAAAAGAAAGGATCTATTGGAGAATAGAGAGGACCATGATGATCATCATGAAGAAAACCTAGAACAGGAGAACACTAAGAATATCCAATGGATGTTTTGCTTCTTTTAAAAACTACTAGTCACTCAATTAAAGTAGTTATGTAGTAATTTCATGCAAACATATAACATACATACATGCCCATTAATAATTATATGAAATCATCTCAGTTAACTTCCATGTATTTTTATATTTTACACACATAATTAAGTCACATGTTTAACTCACATGTGGATTTGTACACACACAGCATGAATAATTGCATATTACATGGGCATCACTACTGAATAATTCCAGAATTATCAATTCTTTCATATCATAACAGTCATGGGCGAAATATAATTCTTAGTTAGCATGTATGTATGCATCACTTTGTTAAATAAATGGTTTGCTCTTCATTATGAAGCTTTATGCTTGAGTCTTCTAGAAGCTGACCCAAGACAGGCATGAAAGAACTCAAAGCCCCCCTGGGAGGTGCACCAATAGAAGACTGATGTCATGAAGCAGGGAGGAATTGCAACTCTTTTCTGGGTACAGTACCGAAGCAACTACTCCAGGGTAACCAGAGCTTGGTCCCTCCAGGAGTACATAGAGATCAAATGCTACACTCTCCATTCCAGCTAAGGGTTCTGGAAGCTGCAGTAGCTGTCCACCAACTCCCATTGGTCTTTGAATAAGGGCTTTCTCTGGAAGGCAGAGGGGGGAGGTTAATTCCCTGGGACTTGAGACCTGCTCCCCAGATGGGCTAAGTGAGTAGCTTTTGTTGACCTGGGAATATCATCAGGCAATAATTAACAGTTAAAACTATCAGAAAGTTGAGAAATCCAATGTGTCAGGAAGTAGTATTTCAAGTTAGCCTTGTGAAGACTGGAATGGAGAATGCTTGACAAACGGAATAGCAAGGCCTTAAAAACGAGAGGAAAAGTGTTGAGTGCTTTAAAATAACTGAACGAAAATTGGCATGGTGGATCATGGTAAGCTACGGGGAGCTTGTTACAGAAGGAGGATGGAAGATGTCAAAGGGGAGATTTTATAAGGCTTTGCTTGCCATGTTCAAGGTTTGGATAATAGTCAACATGCAAGGAGTTAAAATATGATTTCCTGCTGGAAATCTATAATAAGATCACCCTTGTTTCTATGGGGATGATAATGGCCTGAGGGAGGGAAGAGCACCCAGAAGGGGAAGGTAGCAAAGGAGGCTATGGCACAGTCCAGGACATATGTCAAGGTGATTTGAACTAGAATGAATATTGGCAAAGTAGATAATTTTAAAATAAACTTATATTTATAAAGGCAATGGTAAAGAGTACACTTTTCTGACTCTGTTGTTTAAAAACATAGGGACGCCACTTGTTTAGAAGGAAAAGACACAAAAGAGAAAAAGGTTGAGAGGAGATCAGACTCAGAAAACTTAACCTGAAATGCTTCTGAGAACTTTTTATAAAGAGATAACTTGAAGAAGTGAGACATAAGTCTGGGGAGAGAATGTAACTTGAAAAGTTAGCGAGTTTCTATAAATCATCAAAAAGTGTCAGAAACTACTCTTCATTCTCTGATACAGTGAACTTAGCAAGAAAAAAGAAGTCCAAAGGTCCTAAAAAGAAAACTGAAAATAAATTTTCACATTTAACTGCAAGTTTTTTACGTAGTAAAGGTAGAAAACTCACTGTGTGGGGATATTTTTCAAAAAATCAGAGCTCAAAATTTGCCTGAGCTTTGTCTTCAACAGTGATTATCATACAGTCTTTACAAGTTTTGATTTAGCACGGAGTTTATCTTAGGGAAAGTGTGTTGTTTCATAGTGCATGGAAAAACTGCAAAAAAAAATGTGGTTTTGAATTTTTCTGTAATTGAGTAGAATTTTGTTCTTGGTATAGAAGTATCCCCTAGTCCTGCCCTTAAAGCAGTAGGATGGTTTAGGGAACCCCCAGAACTGTCAGAGTAGAAGGGGGAATCTATAGTCCAAGATGACCATAATCACATATGGGGAAATGGTGCTGTGTCAATATTATGGAGGTTGAGATCTAGTTCCAATTGGGAACAAACTACAGATGCAGAACTTAAAAATATGGACTGGGCTAGCAATTCAGAGATCACACATGGATAGTGCTGGTCTTTTAGAAACTGCTGTCCTTGTATTGGTCTTATGTAAGGTAGAGGAAGTCCTGAAGGCTTGCAGTGGTAACAAGCTGATCTGTTGGATACTAGAGCTAACTCTTTGGACTTACAAAAGCACTGTGTCCTTTTGTAAATACAATGCTTTACAAATTTTTCATCTACTGTTAAAACCTGATTATAACCCATAGTCTCAGTTAGTTCAACCCTAAATGGTATCACAGAATAAAAGAAACTCCAAACACATCAGAAATATACATCTGTGTGGCTTTTAAAATCCCATTTGGACACTTCTTCTTGTCTCAGAGTGGCTGCTCAATTGCTGTTCTCACCTTTTGCCCCCATCCTGTTCCTGATGTGCCTAGGGCCATTACAAGTTAGATCTACCACAAAGAAGATTCCAGAAATGAATTCAATACGCAAGTCCACTCTTTCTACATGAAAAGATGAAGTATCAAACAATAGGGTAACCTGGATGCATTAGGTTTCATTTTTAATATTACAATTATTGACTCTACTTGAACCCACATTTATGATGGCTCTCCCACCCAAAGGTAATGCTGGTAGTAAAATTTGAAAACTCGGGTCCACATCTATTTCTTAATATTTAGCAAGTCACTATATATTTTACTTTTTGTTTCTTGATTTAGAAGATTATGAATACTTGCCTAACTTGAGGAAATATTTTAAAGCACTTTGTATAATATTTTATTTTTAAAAATATTAGGTAGAATGTGACTCAGTAGTAAGGAAGTATATTTAATCTGTATGTAGTACCTAGCATAGAATCTGGCTAAGAATCAGGCTGTAATATATATGTTTTGAAAGAAGGGAAAATAAAAAATAACAAGGTAACCATTTTATGCTCTCATAAAAATATCATTAACTTAATTCCAGTCACTACTAATTGAATGTTTTATTTTTAAGATAATACATTTGAAGCTCAAAATATCAAGTTGAGTTTCACTTTCTCATACACAATGTATATACACATACATATACATGTAATATTCATATATACTGTGTGTCTTCTCTCACACACTATATACATATATATCTACACATACTATACACACATTTATGTACATGTAATATATACTATGTGTGTGTACACACATATTATCCCTGGAGAAATTCTGATAATAATCAATTTATTGTTTTTAAAAGTTGTATCATCATTTGAGTATTATAAAAAGTCACTGTGGTCTTCTGTTTTTGTTTTGTTTTTAACCTTAGGATGGCAGCTGATAGTTAAATACAAAGATCCTGATCACACCTGGGCATCTATATTTCAGACTCCACTCTATAAATGTGGGTGATGACTGTGGTAATGTCTGTTTTTGCAGTTATTTTTTTCCTGTTGACTTGATTACTCATACCCCCAAGTGGTCTGTGTAACTTATAGTTCAAACATAAGAGCTCCCTGATGGTTCTTTAATGAACAATGATGAAGCTGAACTCAGATTAAAACAAAAAGGGCCTCTAAAACAGAAAACTTCAAAGCATGCTCTATAAACAAGGTTCCAGCCCAGTAACTGTGTCAGAGATGGGGAAGGGAGTTGGTTAAACTGGAAGGTGGAAGACATTATAGGAGTCAGTGCTTTTTATCTCTTCAATGGCTGTGGGGTTTGGCTCCTGTGTATCTGTTAAATGGTAATTCTAATCTTTGAAAGTCCATTTTCTACCCTCATCTAAGGAGCTTCCTGTGATCTGAAGCCAAGGAGGGCTGGAGAGAACTCAAGGTTGTTAGCACATTTATCATATGGCACCTAGGGCTGGAAGACAGATTACAGACTGATTGAAGTCTCCTGGGGTTGGAAAGGGCTGCAGCAGAGGGAGGAACTGAAGAAGAGAGAGCAATTTCAATGAACCTGTTTTTTATTTGGGAAACAACAACAAAAAAAAAGTCTTTTAACTCATATAAATGAATCACAAAATATCCATGCTTGAGTAAATTAAGTAACAGTCAACCGTTTTGGGTTTAGTTTTTCAATATTTTGTAATTCTAACGAACTGACTCAATTCTCAGTTAATTTTTTTATGTTTTATCAGCTTGTGAGATTTAAAAAGTCCAAATATAGGAGAACTGAGCATAAATGGGGCCGAGGGACTGAAATTTATATACCTGGTATCTAGATGCCTAGTCAGACACACACACACACAGAATTCTGATTAGGTAGCTAACTATATATCTTTATGGAAAGCTAACCTTTGATGTCTTCTGGTTTAATGGCAATACTAAAATGCCAACCAATACAGCAGTTAGGCATGAAAGACAGATCCACAATTCTAATAAGAGTTTTCTACTAAAGTTCATTTTTTGTGCTAATATTAGTTTTAAAAATGTAAAATCAAAACCATAAGGGAAATGGAAACAAATAGGAATGCTGATAGTAGCATACTATGGAAATACTATTTATTTTCTCATGATAAACTTCAAATTTGTAAATTTTTGAATTAGAGATTGAAAATAAACTGTTTGTTAGAATGATTGATTTACCTCTGACTGAAAATTTGACTTTAAAGAGGTTCCCAACAAGAGTCAGGTTTAATAAAACTCTGATTACTGTAAAGCCAATGCTGCGTGGCTAGCACTCCCAGGACAGAAACTATCTAATGGCAGGCACTTCTATTATTAAATAGCAGAAATAAGAATCCACTAGCAGAGAAAATGAAGAACCTCTTTATCTTGCCTCTCGTAAATAAAATACACAGAGGTACTGTTGGTTTCAAATGAGGCAAATCATTTGGCACTACCTTGCTGTCTAAGACTTGGTTTCTTTCCATCTCTTCAGCTCAGCTTTATCTTTTAGCTGATCAAGTCTGGGGATCCAAGATGGCTTTCTGCAGCTCCCTGTGCTATTTGAGGGTACATGTTAGCAAAGGAGTGAATAACAGCTTTCCGGTATTAACAGAAAACCCTTGAAATTCTTTCTACTTGGATTGGCTTAGGTTACAAGCTCAACCTTAATCCCATCCAATCACTGTGTCTAGTGATATAAAATGTGCTGATATGCTTAGATAAGGTTGAGATGGGGTAGGGTCAGCTTCCTCAGAATGTATAAGTCTCCAAAAAGAAAGTAGAGATGACAGAAGAGATGAAAGAGAAAAAGAATGCTATAAAAGAAACAGAAATGAACTTGCTACAATTCTCTCAACTCTGGTAATGAATATTAATACTTAGGGGTTTTATTTACCCCTCCAACAATGTGTTGATTACATTTTGAAACAACGAAGAATACATTGTCAACTAGAAGATGCAGTAAATCTTGATCATCTCTCTACAAAGTTATTTTAAAGATGATAACTTATAGATAATAAAATGGTATTTTGAAGGGGACATTTTTAGTGGCGACTTCTAGTCATTAACATTTCTATAAATGTTACTAAATATATGAATATAAAAGACACACAGGCTCCTGAAGAAACCACGGATTACAATTATCATGGGAAAACTGGATTTAGTTTGCTTTAATTATGCTTAAATTAAAGGAAAAAACACATATAATAAATCAAAGGCATGCTTCTGTGTTCATGTGATGTTGTTATACTTTTGAACAGTTTGTCCACTAGCCAATACACATATGCTCAGTTAAAGTGATCCCATACCCAGTTTATATTACTGTTACTATTATTCTCAAATTTTTGAGTAAATTTCCTAAATGACAAACCTAGGACTTTTCTTCCCTTCATAGTCAGAGTTTTTCAAATTAGATGATTATTAAAACTGTAGGTGAAATTGCTGAATTTTACACAAGACAAAATGCAAGAATTACTGACCTTCATGGTTCTTACAATTTATTCATAAGAAAATAAAATCTTAACCAGTCAGTTATAATATTACGACTTTAAGGGTTTATCTGGATTAGTTCCTAAAGTGGTTCCAGATAATACAAACAAACAAAAATGTGGATTCTAATGATAATTAAAAAGATTGTCAGGATATGACTATGTTAATAATAGCAAAGACCTATTTTGTAGTCACTAAGTACTAAATATACTTCACAAAAGTAGTTATTGTTAGTAACACCATTTTACATACAATGAAATGAACTTCATAAATGTGACATTGCATTTCTCCAGATAGTAACTGGGAGAGAATTCAAGCTCAGAGCATGACTTTAGGGGCAATATCCTTCTTTTTCTCCTTCCTTTTCCATTTTTTTTCCTGTTTTCCCTCCAGCTCTTTTACCTAACTGTATATTGTGAAATATTTTTTATATTGCAAAAAAATTTATTCACAGAAAATGGAAAGTATTATATAATAAATACCTTTTACTCATTACCTGTTCACTTTTTACCACATCTGCTTTGTTTGTATATCTAAACGTGCACGTGTTGGTATTTGAATTTTTTCTCTTATTGGTTTTACATAACATTAGGATTCATTTTGACATAATTATGAAAGCATGGAATATAATTTGCTCTAATTTTGTCCCCAGTATTTCCCCTTTCCCTCTGTTCCTCCCCCACCCCACTTCCCTTCCTATATGCTATTTCATATCATGACATATATCCACAAAACACTAACTAAAACAAAAAAAAATTGAAATTTTGGACAACACACTATTTCATTTCTATGTGCTTCAGTATGTATTTCCAAAGTGTGGTATTCTCTTTCAGGCCTATGGTGCTATCATCGAAGAAAATTAGTAATTACCAAATATTCAGGTCATACTCAAATTTCCACTCTTTTTGCCTCTGACTATCATAGGAAAATGAACTCTAAACTATAACACAAAACTATCATGAAGATTTTTCTTAGATGATTTTTTTTTTTTTTTGGTACCAGGAATTGAACCCAGGGGCACTTAACCACTGAGATTCACTACCCCTTTTTATATTTTATTTAGAGACAGGGTCTCTCTGAGTTGCTTAGTGCCTCCCTAAATTCTTGAGAGTAGCTATGAACTTATTATCCTTCTGCCTCAGCCTCCCCGGCTGCTGGTATTACAGGCATGTGCCACCATGCCCAACATAGAATTGTACTTCTAACATGTATCTATGAGTATGAAGCTTTTGAAGAATAAAACAGACCTGGATATTAACACAATTTAACAGTTTGTAGTAGACTAATGACCTTGGATTAGTTACTTGTTCTCTCAAAGCTACTTTTATATTTTCATTCCAACAAGTGTGTATTTTAACTGCCTCATTTGATAGATGTAAGGATTAAAGAAGATAGCATAAGTTTTGCACTTAGTATAATGACTCAGCACGGATATAGATTAGAAAGACGTTAATTTAAATACTAGTATGTGGGAGGAAAAATTTAAGGTCCGCATTTGGTGATCTTAATCACTCTAGATTAGAAAATAAGATTAAACTACTAGAAAGTCACATCAATATAGAAAACAATCCTTTACATTCAGAACATAGCTCAGAAAGACTAAGAAATGAAGCATGGAAAATTATTTCCAAAGCTGCCACACTGGGATCAAATTTTAAATACACAAGAGTTCTAATTACAAAATCTTAACATTTTACCACCTGTTGATTCAATAAAGTACCCAATTCCCTGAATTAGACTGAGCAAAAGATTTTAATTAGCATTTCATTAAGCAGTAACAATTTTCTCTCCAATCTGTTACAACTAGAAGTGGAAGCAGTTTTTAACCTATAAAAAGGTCTTGTAAGAAAATGGATCACAGTAGCATGTAAAAGAGAAGCCTAAGATAAGTATGAGCCAGTCAGTTACAAACAGGTTTTAATTTTTCCTCTTGTAGTGATGGATATTTGTAACAGTGGTGTTCATTTAATCTTTTAAGACTATAGTAACATGTTATACAATAAACTGTGTGCAGTTAACATGAGAATCATGGATATTTTGCAAACATTTAAAACATATAGTTTGATTTGCTAGTGAAAATGAAATCATTATTTTACTAGCAGCCAGGGACTAATTTTTTAAATTAAAATCCACATAACATATACCAGAAGTGGTTTAAGGCAACCACAAAATAAGTTCAAGTTATTTTACAACCAAGTTGTAATTGATATTTTAGCATGACCACAGATTCAAAACTTCCTATACAGATATAGAAAAAAAATACATTAATTTTAAAGCCAGACAAATATAATCTTCATAATTGCACTGGCTCCATTAAGGGAAATCACCTAGTGATACAAAGTTCTAGAATTCTTCCATGAAAAATAATGGAAAACATAAGCCCATCAACTATCTAAACTGTGCAGTTTTTGCACATAAAACTCCTAAATATCAAGCTTTTCTGGCTTCACATGAATGTTGTTCAAGTCTGCTGCTGATTACTTTTGGAGCCCCCACTACATCATCAAACTTGATACATCTGGCCTTGTCATGGACACTATCAAGCTGTTTCCCCAGACTGTTGGCTGGGACTCCAAAGTACTTATTCTCCTGCTAGCTGTTCCTGCCAAGTCAAGAAAGGATTTCACAATTAGGCAGTGCTAGACACCTTTTTCTACTTTGTGAAGAAAACAAATAAATGGAACTATCACAGTGATGGGGAAGAGGTGCTGCAAACTGCAGAGGTCATTGAATGACTGTGACCTGACTGCTGGCTCTATCACAACTCAGTCTCGAGATATACGTGTTCTCGGACATTCTGTTAAAAAGAAAAAAAAAAAACTGTATAAAACTGAACCTTGAGTTAATTCTTAAAAAGGATATATATTCTTAACAAATGGGTTTTTTTCTTTTGGTTCTTGTTTTTATTTTCTTTTTTTTTTTGAATGCTGGTCATAATGTTTGGTCAGTTTTTACTAGTTTATAGCTATACGTTTATGTTTTTACTTAAAATCAACCCATTTGAATTTGATGTGACACTAAGATAATAAATAGTTGGGTATGAACTTCTGCTTAATAAAATACCAAGTGGCACAGAAACATGAAGATATTTTTAAATTACATTTACAACCTTAAAATTTTTAAGGGGCCAATTACAGTGGTGCACACCTATAATCTCAGCCACTGGGAAGGTTGGGGCAGAAGGATCACAAGTTTGAGGCCAGCCTCGGCAATTTATCCAGATCCTATCTCAAAACAAACAAAAAGAATTTAAAGGGTTGGCACTGTAGTTCAGTAGTAAAGCATCCCTAGAATCAATTTCCAGTATCCCTATCCCCTAAAATAAAGAACTTTAAAAAGAATTTAAACATAGAAAATATCCTAAAATAGATTATAAATAGAAAAAAAAGAACATAATAAGCACTGCATATCCTCAAAATGAAGAGGGGGGGGGGAGGGGGGAGGGAGGGAGGGAGGGAGGGAGGGAGAGAGAGGAGAACCCTCACGCACAGGCTTAGGGAATTAACACATGAAAGGTATTCTATAGGGGTAAAAAATAATTTGCAAATTTGAAGACGGCACTGAAAAATTCACAAGATGTGATAAAAGCTATGAAGAGATGAAAGCATAAAAGAACAAATTAAATAGAAATGTTAGACTGGACATCTCCAAACATTTATGAAATAGTAGCTCTAAAAATAGAGAATTTGCAGAATGGTAGATAAGACATATAAGACTTTGAAATGGTGAGAAAGAAATACACGATAAATCTGTTATGAGCTAGTGGTAGGGATGGATAATAATTAAAATCAGAAATAAGGCAAGCTCAAAAATTGTGTTTTATTCTGCTTTTGATATTTTTATTCAACACTGTTCCTTTATCATTAACATGGTAACTGAAATTGTATTAGACTTATTTTCCTTCTTTTGATTAGGACCTACCATCATTATATCTTCATGTGAAATTTTGATGACTTTTTACTTTCCTGATTTCATAGGTTCTAAGAAGTTATTTTCATTTTATACTTAAGATTTGAATTTATTTAAAATCAGCATTTAAAATTGTATTGCAAATGTTATTTTGAAATATGTGCAGTGTAGGCTAACTCTAGATAATTAACTGTTCTTCCCCACAATGTTACCATTTTTGTGCTTAGAACATGTTAGCATTTTCAAGAATACAATATATTATATATACTTATTTTGCAATAGATAGATCACTTGAATTATTTCTGCATAAGTTAAATTTTTATGCTTTGACTAACATCACCCCAATATCCTCTCTCCCTAACTTAGCCTTGGATAAGTATGACTGTAGTTTCCAGTTACGTTAGATGCTTTTAAAATTCCATGAGTGAAAACACGTGATATTTGTCTTTCTGTGCCTACTTTATTTCATTTAACACAATGTCCTCCAGGTTCATCCGCATTCTCACCACTGGCAGTATTTTCTTTCTTTCTTTCTTTAATGGGTGCATAGTATTCCATTGTACATAAACAATGTTTTACCCAGTTATTTATTAATGGACACTTAGACTGATTCCATGTCTCAACTACTGTGAAAACACAGTAATAAACATAGGAATGTAGATATATGTTTGAAATACTGATTGGATTTCCTTTGAAAATAATCCAGTGGTGGAATTGATAGATCATATGCTTGTATTTTATTTTATTTTTTGAGGAATCTACATATTATATTCCAAAATGGCCTTAATTACTTATATTCCCACCAACAGTACACAAGAGTTCCCTTTTATCCACATTCTCAGTAACATTTCATTCTTTATGGCTGAGTAAAACTTCATTGTGTATATTTTCCCCATTTTCTTAAACTATTCATCTACTGAGAGGCCTGTGGACTGGTTCCATAATTTAGCTATTGTGAATTGGGCTGCTATAAATATTGAGGCGACTGTGTATCCATATTACACTGATTTTGGTTCTTTTGGATAAACATCAAGGGTCATATGGTGGTTGTATTCCTAGTTTCTTGAGGAATCTTCATACTACTTTCCAAAGTAGTTGTACAAATTTGATTTGCAGTCTCATCAACAGTGTATGGGTATACATTTTCCACCACATCCTCACCAGCATTTATTATTATTTGTATTCTTGATAATGATTATTCTAACTGGAATGAGATAAAATTTCCCTGATTGCTAGGGATGTTGAACATATTTTTATATATTTGGTGCCCATTTGACAAATGTCTTTTCTTTTGTCAATTTATTGATTGGGTTATTTGTGTGTGTATGTGTGTGTATAAGTTTTCTAAGTTCCTTATACTGGAAACGAATTCCCTGTTGGAGGAGTATGGTAAAGATTTTCTCCCATTTTGTAGGCTCACTCTTGATGCTCTTGGTTGTATCCTTTGAGTGCAGAAGCTTGTTAATTTGATCCCATCCCTGTTATTGATTTCTTGAACTTTAGCATCTATCTTGAAGAAGTTAGTGCCTCAACCAATATGTCAGAGTGTTGACCCTATGTTTTCTTTAGAAACTGCAAAGTTTTGCATATAATTCCCAGATCTTTGATCTACTTGAGTTGACTTTTGTGCAGGAGGAGAGATACAGATGGAATTTCATTCTTCTATGTATGTATATCCAGTTTTCCCAGCACATTTGTCCAAAAGGCTGTCTTCTCAAAGGACTTAAAATCCACATTTTACAGTGACACAGCTATATCAATGTTTATAGCAGGTTGACTCACAATAATAGCTAAATTATCGAACTAACCTAGGTGTCCTTCAAGATATGAATGGATAAAGAAAATTAGGTATATATACACAGTGGATTATTACTCAGTCTTAAAGAAGAATAAAATGATGGCTTTGATGGTAAATGGATGGAGATGGAGAATATCATGCTAAGTGAAATAAGCCAATCCCCAAAAAACCAAAGGTCAGATGTTTTCTCTGATATGCAGATACTAATTCACACTGAGTTGGTGGGGACTAGGGAATAATAGAATTACTTTGGATTAGACAAATGGGAGTGAAGGGAGGGGAGGAGATAAAGGATAGGAAGGACAGTAGAATGAATCAGACATTACTGTATATGCATATGTGACTACACACACAACTGGTATGATTCTATATCATGTACAATCAGAAGAAGGAGAAGTTATACTCCATGTATGATTTGTCAAAGTGCATTACACTGTCATATATAACTAATTAGAATTTTGGAAAATGAAAAACACTATTTTCTCTCAAAGTTTGTTTTTGGCATCTTTGTTGAGTATCATATGACTCTGAGTGTTACTCTCTGTGTCATCTATTCCACTTTATCTTTCCATACCATCATTAGTGATGCTAAAACTATGTTATTTTTGTTAGTAGAGCTCTGTAATATAATTTAAAATAAGGTATTCTGATGCCTCAAGCATCTCTCTTGCTATGGTTTTTCTGGGACTTTTATTCTGCCAAATCTCAAGACTGTTTTTTGATGTTTTGTGAAGAATAGCCTTGGTATTTTTATGGGGATTGCATTGAATCTGTATAACACTTTTTGTATAAAGGCCATTTTGACATTATGAATTCTGGATATCCAAGATCATGGGAAGTCTTTCTAAGGTTTTCTTCAATATCTATCTTCCATGTCCTACAGTTTTCATTTTAGTGGTCTTTCACCTCTTTGTTAAGTTCATTTCCATGTATTTTTTTTAAGTTACTGTGAATGAGATAGCTTTCACAATTTCTTTGTTTGAGTTCTAGAATTCTTCTGGTTGAGTTCTTTGATCATCTAATATAGGATCATGTCATCAGTGAAAAGATAATTTGAGGGTTTTTTTCCTATTTATATCCACTTAATTTCCTTCTCTAGCCTAATTTCTCTGACTAGAGTTACAAGAACTATGTTGAATGAGACTGGTGAGAGTGCTCATCCTTGTCTTTTTCTTAAGAGGAAATGCTTTCATTTTTTTCTCTGTTCAACATGCTGTTGGCTTTGGGTTTGTCATAGACAAGTTCTCCAGCTTTTTAACACAAATAAGTGCTTGTTTTGTCAAAGTATTTTTTGGCAACTATTGAGATGATTATGTGATTCTATTATTCCTTAATTATTCTTCTGTGGTGAACTATACTTTTTTGTGCATGTTGAACCAACCTTGCATTCCTGGGATAAATCCCACTTGATCATGGTATACTAATATTAACAATTTTTGCACGTATGTTCATCAGAGATATTGATCTATAATTTTTTCCTTGTTATATCTTTTCTGGTTTTGGTATCAGTGATGCTGGCTTCCTAGAATGAATTTTGAAGTGTTCCTTTTCTTTCTATTTAAGGAAGATTGACATTACATGTTGTGTAAAAGTTTGGTAGAATTCAGATGAGAAGTCATCTGGTTCTTGACTTTCCTTAATTGCTGTTTCAATTTTATAGCTCAATACTGATCACATTAGGTTTTCTACATCCTCATGGTTCAGTTTATATGAGACATAGGTCTAGAATTCTATCACTATTTTCTAGGTTTTCCTATTTATTAAAGTCCAAATTTTCAACATAGTTTGTCATATATAGTTTATCCTCTCAATTTCAGAAATATCTGTGATTAGTTATATATCTTTTATTTTTCTTACTGTGATTTCCATATTCTGTCTTATTTTGGTTAATTTGCCTAAGAGTTTATCAATCTCGTTTATCTTTGTTAATAATCATATATCCTTTGTATTTTGTTCTCAATTCATTAATCTCAGCTCTTATCTTATTTCTACTGAGTTTGGAAGTAGTGTGTTCTTCCTTTTCTGAGGCCTTGACATTATTTATTTGGGATCTTTTTTTGAATGTAGGTACTCAAGGCTCCAAAGTTTCCTCTTAGAACTGCTTTCATACTATCCCAGATATTTTGATATGTTGTATTTCTGTTCTCATTCATTTCTAAGAGCTTTTGTATTTCCCCATGTATGACTCATTCCTCATTCAAAATTATTTTAATATCCAGCATTTAAAATTTGTATCTTTTTATCAATTTCTAATTTCATTCAATCTTTTGTGTTGTAAATTGTGGTCTTTTGTCAAAAAAGTACAGCTAAAGAGAAAGTATATTCAGCTGTTGATAGAATATTCTATAAATGTATGTTAATTTCATTTAATTAGTATCATTTTTAATTCCGAAATGTCTTTACCTATCTTATATCTAGATGATCTATATATTGGTGAGAAAGGTGTGTTGAAATCACCCAGTATTGTAGTATTGAGATCTGTTTAAGTCTTTATATTAAGAGGCTTTTAAATTTATATAGGTTCACTGATGTTAACGTTATAAATATTTACAATCATTATATCTTCTTGTTGAATCATTACTTTAATTATTATGAAGTGACTTTGTCTTTTCTGAATAGTTTTGGCTTGAAGTTTGCTTTTTCAGATATGTTAATAGCTTCTTCTGCTTGCTTTCAGTTACCATTCTTTTAGTTTCTGATTATCATGGAAAGTTTTTATTTCATCTTCAATTAATACATTTTTGCTAGATACAGCTATCTTTGTTGGAAGTCATCTTTCAGGGCTTGGCATATATTATGCTAAGCCATCCTGGATTTTAAGTTTTAGGCTAGGATATCAGTGGACATTATAATTGACTTTCCTTTAAATGTGATCTGTCATCTTTTTTCCTGTGGATTTTAAAATTCTATCTTTATTCTATATTTAACATATCTTAATTCTGTGTCTCAATGAGCATATGTTTTAGTCTTATCCATTTGGGGTTCTAAATGCCTATTGTATTTGAAGTTTGATCTCATTTAAAAAGTTTGGACATTTTTCCATTTCATTGGAAAGGGTGTGCATTCTTTTAGTTTCTATTTCAGTGCCTTCTTCTATGCAATGTTTCTTACATTTGGTCTCTTAATACTGTCCCAGGTTTCTTGAGTATTCTGGCCCTGATCTCTTAACATCTTTTCTTTATTGTCAAATTTATTTTCAAGATTATACATTTTGTCTTTGAGGCCTAAGAGTCTGTCTTCAGAGTGATATAATCTATTGGTGATGCTTTCATTTGAATTTTAATTTGGTTTATTGAGTCTTCTATTTCCATGATTTCTGTTTGGTTCTTTTATTGAATCTCTAGATCTTTATTAAAGTGTTATTTCACTTTCAATATATTGTCTTTGTTTTTTCCTTAGGGCTTCCTTTAATCCATTGAACATTCTAATTATCAAGTTTCTAAATTTTTTTTCCCTAACATTTTCTCCACTGTGGTTGTCAATGGGGTCAGTTGTGTTGTGAGATATTTGGAGTAGCTTGTTCCCTTGATTTTTATTGTTAATATTTCTATCCATCTTCTGAAAAAATTACCCTTTCTACTCTGATTTAAGGGACTTTTTAGTGTACTACTTTCTCTTTACTGTGAACTCTGGGTTAAAAAATTATCTTGCTGTCAATATTATATTTGAATGTGTTACTGTCTAGTTTCTATTATGATATTGAGAAGGAATACTATCTGAAAGGAATTAGTCACTTCACAATAATGCCTTGTAAGTCTTTAAAAAATAACAATGTTCTTCATCTATTATTCTTGGTCAGGTTTTTGAAAATTTTTTATTCTTTGAGGTTTCAGTTACTATGCAATTTGTTTACTCTTGGCTCTGACCTACAGTGGTCCACAGGGGAGTTCATATGAGGTGGTCCAACTTGTTAGGGGAGTTCATATGCAGTTTTCCACTTCTGTCCTGGCTCTGATGCCCACTCTTTCTGAGAGTGTCTGACCATGGGCTGGTAGTGGAGAATGGAATATTTCAGCCTATTCTTTAGCCTTTTCTAGATTTGAAAGTGATAACTCAAGGCTTTCCAGATTTAATGTAAATTTAAGTGGTCTCAGTGTGAACCTGTCTCCCATCCCAGAGCTCAGAATGGATTTCAAGTGAAAGAATTCTTTGATCTTGTAATTCTTGTAGGCTCAATTTGTGGGTGCTGAATTGTTGTTTGGTTTACTCTTGGGGAGCTGCTCTGATAGTATGGCTTCCCCTGAAATGTCTTATTCCATTCCCTTGGGGGATAAACTACATGGATTGAAAGAATGTTAAAAATATAGCTTAGTAAGAATAAAGAAGTTGGGTTATGAAGGCAAAAGGATGGTTAGAATATTCAAAAGGTGAGATGGAAGAAAGTGGAAGCAAGGTCATGTGTGAAGCCCCTAAAGAGGGAAGAGGTAAAATATAGGGGTGAAGAGAGAGATTTTGCTTTTAGAGTAAGAGGTGAGAACAGTAAGAGTAATAAAACAAACAATCAAGTACAGCAAAGTGTATTAAAAAAAAAACAAAAACTAAACTCCCCAAAAATTAAATTAAAAAGTCATTACCACTTAGAAAAACAAATAGTAAAAAATCTAGTAAAGAAAAATAAATTATAAAATACAAAAAAAAAATAAATAGCCAGAACAACCAAAGAAAAAAATTAATTAAAAATGCTTAATTTTTTCCCACTGAGCTAAAGTTGAGTAATGTCCTTCTGTGCCCTGTTTCTTGAGCTATATGACTCTTGAGGAGCCAGGCTGGGTAATACTGAACCTGTTTGCGATTTTCACCATTCCACTTGCTGGGGTAGATTAGAAGTGTATCAATAGAAATTACTCTTAGCTTCTCTACTCGCCACTATAAAGGGGATGGAACTGCAAATAGCTTCTACAGAGATTTTGTCCAGACATCTTGAATCACTGATCTTTCTGGCTGGAAGTGATACAGAGATCCATTTGGGAAGTCCTGGCTGCTACAGTTGAGTTCTCAATGGAACTTTGGACCATTGAGGTACTCCTCCAAAGTTATTACATCCTTGTACCCCTAGAGCTGAGTAGACGCTGATCCTGGCTGGGCTTCTGGGATTGCAGCAGCTCCCCACAGTTCTACTTATAGGGCCTTTAAGAGTAGAATTCTTTTATTTTTATGTTTTTTTAAAAAAGTTTATTTTAATGAATAAAACTGAGATTCTGTCCTGGCAGGTGTAGACATATTACAATTGTATTAAAAAATGATCGTTTTTTTTTAATTTATACAATCATGGAATATATCTTGTTCTAATTAGGATCCCAGTTTGTGGATGTATATGATGTTTAGATGCACTGTAGTCTATTCATATACGTACATAGGAAAGTTATGTCAGATTAATTCCACTGTCTTTCCTTTCCCCCCTCACTTCTGTTTATTCCCCTTTATCTAATCTACTGAGCTACTATTCCTTCCAAACCCTGTTTTTGTATTTTAGCTTCCACATATTAGAGAGAACATTCAACCTTTGGTTTTTTTTTGGATATTTATTTCACTTGGCATAATAGTCCCCAGATCCATCCATTTACTAGCAAATGTCATAGTCATTTAACTTTATGGTTGAGTAATATTCCAATGTATATGTGTGTATGTGTCTGTATACACCAAAATTTCTTTATACAAAAAACTTTCTTTATCCATTCTTCTTTTTAAACTTTTTTGTGTCTATTTTTTATGTGGTAATGGGAATTGAACCCAGGCCTTCATGCATGCTAGGCAAGAGTTTTATCTCTCCAGCCCCTATCCATTCATCTTTTCATGGGCATTTAAGTTGGTTCCATAGCTTGGCTATTGCGAATTGTGCTGTTATAAACATTCATGTGGCTGCATCACTGTAGCATACTGATTTTTAGCACTTTGGGATGTATACCCAGGAATGTGATAACTGGTCAAATGGTGGTTTCATTTACTAGTTTTTTGAGTAATCTCCAAACTGCTTTCCAGAGTAGTTGCACTAATTTTTACTCCCTCCAACATTCTTAACATTTAGCACACCACAGTATTTTATATACATGGGCCTTAGAAATATTAGGTATTTGTGTTCTATTTTTCCTATGGTTAGCATTAACATGCTGAGTATTTATCTTTAATAAATAAATATATTTTTGGGTTTCTACCTATGTCTTATAAATTATTGATCACCAGATCTTTAAAACATGAAAACAATTATGCATGTTTTATAAACTGCAAACCTTAGGTTTTATAAAATTTAATATTCTGAAAAGTAAATGAGCATTTCAATAGTTTTTCAGAATTTCCTTTTGTGTGAGTTGACAGAACAGAGGACAGTTTTACAAGGATTTCATGCCTCTGGTTAAAAATGATTACAGAGAATTGGCCTATAACTCTAGCAGTCAATCAATAGCCCAAGAAAAAAAATGGTGGTTTTTCCAGGTTATCTGAATTATAAATGAATAGCTAGAGGGTATTTGCTTGGTAGTGGGAATAGAAAAGAAAGAAAAAAGATATCATGAATTAGCAATACACAGGAGTAAAGATAATTCATATTTTAGCAGAAAGCCCAAATACTTTCATGGAAAGAGTTGTTGAATTTGTAGCTGGAACACAAGCTGAACATATAGATATACAGTGTGAAGAGATAATACAGTGAAGAGATAACACAGTATCTAAAAAAATAAACAGACTGATTTGTTTATTTTTGCCTCTGATTTGAAGGAAATATTTTGTAGGTTTACTTTGGATCTTGATAAACTGGTAAATCCCACATTTTCTGAGATCTAACCTCATTTTAGTTCTAATCATGACACTTAGATTGGGGGCTTATTCTGCACTGACAAGAGGAATAGCCCAGTGATTAAGGCTCCCCTTGGATACTTTCTTGTATTACTTTTTAAAATGTACTTATTGATTTCAAGATGTACTCACGTCATGACTTGTGTATTTTCACAGTAATAATTCTAATTGTTATCTGTAGAATGACTACAACATACCAAAGAATTCTCACATCAATTTTTAAAAGCTATCAAGAAATAATATTTAGCATATAGCTAAATACCTGAATTTTGTTTTAAAAAACAATTTTATTGTTCTTCTATAATTTTTAGTTTTGATTTTATGCCTGCTCTATCTTTATTATTTTCTTCTAATTTGGGTTTGGTACGTTTTTGCTTTTCTAAGTCCTTGAGGTGCATTGTTAGGTTGTTTGAAAACTTAAATTTTATGTGTGCATTTATTGCTATGAAGTTCTCTTTAGTACTGCCTTTGTTGTATCCAGCAGATTAATAGTTTTCAGTTTTATTTGTTTCAAAAAATTTCAGTATCCCTTTGAATTCAATTATGTGCATGTTGTCTGATTTCAAAGTATTTTTATAGTTTCTACTGTTCTTATTGATTGTTTTATCTCATTGTGTCCTGAGAAGCTACATGATATAGTCTCATCTTTTTAGTTTATTGAGACTTAATTTGTTACTTAACATATGATCTAGCCTAGTGAAAAATTTCATATGGTAATAAGAATGTGGATATTTTTGATGTTAGAAAAATATTCCATAACTGCTAGATACATTTTTCCTATAGCATGGCTCAAGTTTGATTTTTCTTTGTTGACTTTATATCTAAATAATGTGTCTATGAAGTACAGTAGGGTTTTGAAATCCAACTATTATTGTATTGGAGTTTATACTTTTAGAGATATATTTGGTTTAGATATTTGAGATGAGTCTTTGTTGAATGAATATTTACAACTGTTGTATCTTGATTAATTGCTCCTTTAATGAATATATAATGACCTTTCTTGTCTTTTTGTGTTTTTATCTAAAGTATGTTTTATCTGAGAGGATATAGCTACTTTCACTTTTGGTTTTCATTTGCATGTTATTCTTTCTACTGTCCTTCTCTTTGTCTACTAATGAAGTAATTTTCTTGAAGACCTGTATAATTGGATCTTATTTTTAATCTATTTATTCAGTCTTTTGATTGTTGAATTAAAAACCCTTAAATTCAAGGTCATTATTGATGGGTACAAATTTACTCCTACCATTATAGTTCTGTTTTTACATATTTTTACTTCTGATCCACCTCTTATCTTTGTGGTTTTGTAGTTTCTTGTCATGTGACAATTTGCTTCTCTTTTCTTTTTGTGTATTTGTTCTACTGAGTTTTATATTTGTGAAACTCATGATGGTGGTTATCATCCTTGTGTTTCTAGTAGAGACATTCCCTTAAGTTTTCACTAGGATTGTTCTGGTATTAATGAATTCCCTCAGTTTCTGCTTGTTTTGAAAAGATTTTACATCTTCTTCATTTCTGAAGAATACGTTTGTAGGATACAGCATGTTGTTTGGTAGTTTATTTTTTCCCAGAATTTTGAATTTGAAATCCCATTACATCTGGCCTGTGAAATTTCTTCTGAGAATTATGTTTATTATGGGACTATATGCTTTTATATTGATGGGTTTTCTTGTACTTTTTGTATTTTGACACTAATATGCCTAAATGAAGGTTTGTATTGGTTGATTCTAGTTGGAAATCTTGAGTTTCTTGTATTTGTCCATATTTCTGGAGATTTGGGAAAATTTCAATTATTATTTCATAAAATAGATTTTCAATGACTTTTCACTCTTCTTTACTATCCAAAATTCTTATAATGTGATTTGCTTAATGGTGGCTCAATAGTGTTTGTTTTGTTTGAGTTAGATGATCACAAGTTCAGAAATGGTGAATGTATCTACCCACCAGTCTCTAATTGAGGCTGAGCTTTGTCAGTATTACTTAAAAAAAACCAATCTCAATAATAAGGTACAAGTACTTGGTTTGTTATCCTCATATTCTAGTTTATCTTGGACTGAGCATGCATATACTCCTTTATTTTGATGACTTTGTGTTATCCCAAAAATTTGGCTAACAGTCAAATACTCAAGTATCACTGATGTTAGAAGAAAGACCATGATTAGCTGTGAACACCTTCTTCCAGTTATTTCTCAATTTCTGTCACTATCTTTAAACTTCTACAATGCTTGTTGCATAGACATAGTAAGTATCATATCCACCAGGACCTCCATCAGCCAATGAACAGTTGGGGGAAAAACATAAATTTGAAAGTTATAATAATTTAATATTTCCATACCCATGAATTATACTGTTATTCCATTTAGCCACATTTGTGACTTCTTAAAGTGTTACACAGAAACATTCACCTGCATGTGCAATTTTCTAAAGTTAGGTTTATTTCTTCTTTGATTCTAACCCCATGAATCAATACAGTAGTTTCCCAAAACCCAATATTATTATGTTGGGACTTGGGTTTTGTAACGCAGTGTTCACTTTTGAGTACATATATCAGAGGTATAATCAGTGTATAATTCTGTGAAGGACTTCCATTTGAAGTGACAGATACAGAGAATTATAACTTCCTGGAGAAAATACCAATGAGTAGAAACCACTGTGGGAGGCAGCACCCAAGCAGGGAAACCTGAACTGTAATAGGAAATCTGCTGGAGGCTCAGTGTGGACTAGTCTGTGAGTTAAAAACCACAGGATAACTTTTTTTTAAAAAAAAAAAAAAAAGAACGAGTTTTACTAAAGAACAGATTCTACAGTGAATATCAGAGAAAATCCTCTCAGGGTCCTGGTAGGAGGAGGATACAAGTAGTACTTCTGAAATTTGGTGAAGCACTCTGTTCTTAACAAAGCTTGAACTCAGGCTCTAGATTAAGTATTGGTACAAACTTTCCTAAAAGACCTAGGAGAAAGGAATGACTACACCAGCCCCCTCTAACCATCTTCCTATCTAAAGAGGATATGGGGCTGAGGACCAGGACACAGCCCACTAAAGGACTGGGACTGAATCAGGGGTCCATAATATCATAGGACACTCCCCAGACACATTCACCTTTACAACCATATCCTTTCTTCCTTTCACCCAGCACATCATACTCCGCTTTCAACAGAAAATTACAAGGCATGCTAAAAGGCAAAAATACAATTTGAAGAAAAAAACAAAACATAAAAAAACTGAAATGTAGGATTGTTCGCATTATCAGACTGTGAACTTTAAATAACTATGATTAGTATGAAAAGAATGGTAATGGAAAAGTAGACACTATGCACGGACAGACAAATTTCCATTTTATACTGATCTTGTAACCCCAATATTATCAGTAAAGTAGGCACTATTTCTAATTGTCATTCAGTTTGATGTAACAAGATTCCAAAATTGCCTTCTTGCACGTTTCTGGTGATATGTGATTGTCTTTAGGGCACATCTGCCTCATCACTTGACAAGACAACTAGCTAGAATTAAGCTATACATAATTAAGAAATAGCTAGAATTGGGCTATTTCCACAAATCTATAAAAATAAAACTGTTTTCTTGTGGAAATAGCCCAATTCTCCTTGCATTTCCAGACATGCTTCTCTCAATCCTGCTCATTCTCTAACCCTACCTTTGTAATGTCAAACTGTTTTGTTGAATGCAAGAAAAAATCTTGGCATATTTCCAAACTCAATTCCATGCCTAAATTAAGGAACTTTCACTGCATACCTGGGAGTCTGATTTGTTTTACTAGAAAAATCTTAGTGTTCAAGAGCTGCTAATTATACTGACTGGCTCATTAATCCTCAGGAGAGCTTTACCCTTATCTTGGATACAATGATCTCCCTAACATCTGTTCCACCTCTACATTGTAGAGTTCCAGCCAGAAGCTTATTTATTACTGTGTGTACCATTTCCATTTTTATCAATAAACTCTGTCAAGTAGCTCTAGCCTTATAGGGATACATTTGTATCATTATTCATAACATAATAGGTATTTCACAATGGTATTTACCATTCCTTAGTGATGTGAGATCTCTCCACTGGAGCTAAAAAAAAAATGAGTTATCAATTATTCTCAAAGGGATATATTTAGCTTCAAGGTCAGGTACTCTGCAAGTCCTATATTATAGAAGTCATTGCTCAAGATGTCAGTTCTCCATGGGTTGACAAAGCTGATACTGGCTCACCTTCCCAAATGATTGTGATAAAATTGGCAGTATTAGTAATGGAAAATATAGCTTCCCTGGCCACCTACATTCATATATTTATAAAATTTATAACATGATCTACAAATATTGACTATGGATACACTTAACATTTTATTGCAATTACTTGATAAACATTTCAACACACATTTGAACTTCCAAAAAACAATGTGCCTCTAACAAATATTCTTTATACAAAGAAAAACACTCACCATCTATTAAAAGAGGATAAGTACAAAAATTTCTGTATGTATTGTCTCTATCTCCTGGCAGCATTAATTCCACCTCTAATTGAGTCAACCTCGCCTGAATGCTCTCTAATGCAAACAGCTGATAGTAAAAAGGTGACAATGAAACAATAAGAGCAAAGGAAGAAGAAAATGTAATTTCATTGTGTGTGGCAGGGTGTAGGGTATTTGAGCTCAAGATTTTTATTTAGGAATGTCTACTTTTTTGTACCCTTTGAGGAAAAACAAATAAAACCTCTAGTCCTAGACTTCCACATACTAATGTCAAATCCTCTAGAAATTTAAAATGAAAATTTACTTCCTATCCATAATGTAGCTTTATCCTTTAATTTTTCTGCATCTATATCACTTGGGCATTAGTGAATCATGATTATTGTGAGTGTTATCTTTAATAGGCCTATGTTTCTAAAGTCATAAAAAATTTTGAAAGTATGTAAACTGTTTAATTTATTGTCCTATGAAAGAGATAGATCGGCTGTAAAATGCTTTTAAAATTCTTAAGGTTTTCATATTAAAAATTTACTGATAAATGCAACAGGGGGAAGGAGACATTTCAAAATATTTGTGTTCTGATCAGATTTTGGAGGAACTCCACACTTTCGTTTTAAAACTCTAGGAATGTCTGTATGGGAATAAAAAAAAAAAATATGATCATCTGGGAAAAATCAGCATTGGCCCAACCCAGAAGAGGGACAACTGAAACTAGGTCACTTGACTAAATACTTTGAGAGGCATCCTGTATTATTTTCTCCACTTTCTGAATAAGGAATGAGAAATCACAACTGAAAATATACTTTTATATAAAACAAAGGGAATTATTTGTCTAGCTTTTAAAGTACAAACACTAATACTGTGACCATTCTTTATAAGTATGCCATGTGCAATTGGGGATGGCAACATTCACCTGTTAAATTAATTAGACCCCTGAAGTCTTAGACACTGTATGAGGTTGTTCAGTGATTTCTTTAGGTGGATCATACTGAGGCATTAATGGGTGAATAGACTAAAAAATTCATATCAAAGTTTCAAAATCAAATAAAAGCATGCAAATCATAATTTCAGTATAAAATTATTTTAATATTTTAAATTTCTAATTCTATTAAGAATGTATAGTTTGGGTATGAACTTTAAATGAAAAACACTGATTTTTCAGAAGGCGGGACGCCACAGAGAAGGGATTATTAGCAAGCAGGGAGGAAAGTGGTTGCCATTCAGTGGAACCCCGCCGGCCAAGCCCACACTGACCCCCGGGCTGAGTACGGGATTTCAGACGGGGAAGGAAGGGAAGGAAGCGATACAGTCCCGTCCCCCACAACAGAAACTCCACCAAGGCAATCAGCGGCCAACATCTTGGAGAGCTGAAGTATCCACCGCCACTCTGACAGACTGCAACAATAAAAGAGGTCTGTGTCACTCAGCCCATCCCCCATACATTGGGGAATCCGCATAAAACCTCTCCTAGGCTTTCCGGGGGAGGGAGTATCAGAGTGAGCCCGCATAAAGACTAGGGGAAAACTAGAGACACCTGACCTTCAACTCCCCCTCCCATCAATAGCCAAAACGAAACCTGTCTAGCCTGTGCTGGGGGAGGGGCAAGCAGAAAAAATCAAAACGATAGAGTGCCAGGGATCCCAAGAGCCAATTGTGCGACCCGGGTATCCGGGCTGACTGATTCGCCCGGCCTTCCCCGCGGCTACAGAAGGCGGGGCGCCACAGAGAAGTGATTAATTAGCAAGCAGGGAGGAAAGTGGCTGCAATTCTGTGGAATCCTGCCGGATGAGCCCTCACTGACCCCCGGGCTGAGTGCGGGATTTCAGAGGGGGAAGGAAGCGGTACAGTTCTATCCCCCACAACGGAAACAAAACAATAGAGTGCCGGGGTCCCCAATAGACACCCTCCACACCCAACAAACAGCAGGTCCAGAGTACAGTTTGAACTGCCGAGAGCCATCACTCAGGAGAAACCAAGACTAGCAGGAGAAACTAGGGGACTAGAGGCCAGGCCCTCGCGACTGGGCGGCTGGAAACTGCAGGCCCGCCGGCGACAGTTAGCCCACTGCCCGCATAACTGGGCGGTAGGAGAACGCCCGCCGGCTGACTACCAACCGCTAGACTGGATGCCCAGAGATCGCCTGCCCACCGGTGAGAGCCGGCCCACTGCCCGCGCGACTGGGCGGCCGGAGTCCACTCCCCCGCCGCGACCGATCACCAGCCCGCTGCCTGAGATACTGGGTGGCTGGAGACTGCCCGCCTGCCTCGACGGGGAGCTGAAACCAAACAGACAGTCCAGTCACACAGCCCCATTAGGACACCCCAGCAAGGAGCCTGGGGCCCGTCATAGCAGAGTAGTGACGTCACTGGATCTCGGCCGTCGGAATTCCTTCCCAGCAGAATCCACGTTAGCAGGCACAGTTTAACAACACAAAGAAGAAACAACAGAGTAATACAGAACCAAAACAAATCTATAGAAGAGAGCAGAAACACGGCAATCAAATAGAGCTAGAAAGTAATGTGGACAACATGAGAAAACAAGGGAAAAAAGGAGTACAAACAATGCAGGACAACTTAATTCTACAGGAGGACATAGAAACATCAGAAGCAGGGATAGGGAAAGAACTCAAGGCATACCTAACTCAAATGGAAAGGAATATTAGGGAAGACATGAGACAGCAAGTCCAAGCAATAAAAGTATATTTTGAAAATGAATTAAACAAACAAATTCAAGTGGCAAAGAACGAGCTCTACCAGGAGACAGAGATCTTTAAAAAAATCAAACAATAATCCTAGAATTGCAGGAAAATATAAACCAAATTAAAAACTCAAACGAGAATATTACAAACAGACTTGATCAAGTAGAAGTCAGAACATCAGATAATGAAGACAAAGTTAATCAACTTAAAGAATATAGTCAACACAGAAAAGATGCTTAAATCCCACGAGCAATCTATTCAAGAGATATGGGATGTCATAAAAAAAACAAATTTGAGGGTCATCGGGATAGAAGAAGGCACAGAGACTCAAACCAAAGGAATGGACAGCATATTAAATGAAATAATTCTAGAAAACTTCCCAGAGATGAAAGATGAAATGGATTGCCAAATCCTGGAAGCCTACAGGACCCCAAACATTCAAAACCATAATAGACCAACTCCAAGACATATAATTATGAAGATAGCCAACGTACAGAACAAGGAGAGAATATTTAAAGCTACGAGAGAAAGGAGGCAGATTATATTCAGGGGTAAACCAATTAGGTTAACGACTGATTTCTCACAGACTTTGAAAGCGAGAAGATCCTGGAACAATGTATTTCAAACGCTGAAAAATAATGGATTCCATCCAAGAATACTATATCCAGCAAAATTAAGCTTCAGATTTGACAATGAAATTAAAATCTTTCACGATAAACAAAAGCTAAAAGAATTCGCAGCAAGAAAACCAGCACTGCAAAGCATTTTGAGCAACATACTACAAGAAGAGGAATTGAAAAATAGTGCCCAAAACTAACAGCAGGAGGTATCTCAGTAAAGGGGGAGGAAAATAACCAAAAAGCAAAACTAGCCAAACTAAAATAAATAAAGAAGCGTGACTGGAAGTACAAATCATATCTCAATTGTAACCTTAAATGTTAATGGCCTAAGCTCACCAATCAAGAGACATAGGCTGGTAACCTGGATCAAAAAAATAAATCCAACAATATGCTGCCTTCAAGAGACTCATATGATAGGAAAAGACACACACATGATTTTTCCCAACCTTTTACCTTCAGCCTACCACTCACATGGCCCTCGGAAGCAAGCAGGAGTGGCCATACTCATATTGAATAAAATCAACTTTAAACCTAAGTTAATCAAGAAGGATAAAGAAGGACACTATATACTGTTAAAAGGAACCATCCACCAACAAGACATAACAATTATCAATTTGTATGCACCAAAAAATGGAGCTGCAACATTCATAAAACAAACTCTCCTCAAGTTCAAGAGTCAAATAGACCACAACACAATAATTATGAGTGACTTCAACAAACCGCTCTCGCCATTAGACAGATCCTCTATACAAAAACTGAATAAAGAAACTATAGAACTCAACAGCACAATCAATAACCTAGACTTAACCGACATATATAGAATATATCAACCATCATCAAGTGGATACACGTTCTTCTCAGCAGCACATGGATCCTACTCAAAGATAGACCATATATTATGCCACAAGGCAACTCTTAGTAAGTATAAAGACGTGGAGATAATACCATGCACCATATCTGATCACAACAGAATGAAATTGGAAATCAATGATAAAAGAAGGAAGGAAAAATCCTACATCACATGGAAAATGAACAATATGTTATGGAATGATCAATGGGTTACAGAAGACATAAAGGAGGAGATGAAAAAATTCTTAGAGACAAATGATAATACAGACACAACATACCGGAATCTATGGGACACAATGAAAGCAGTTTTAAGAGGGAAATTCATTTCTTGGAGTTCTTTCCTCAAAAAAAGAAAAAAAACAAATAAATGAACTCACACTACACCTCAAAAACCTAGAAAAGGAAGAGCAAAACAACAGCAAATGTAGTAGAAGACAAGAAATAATTAAAATTAGAGCAGAAATCAACAAAATTGAAACGAAAAAAAAACCATTGAAAAAATTGATAAAACTAAAAGTTGGTTCTTTGAAAAAATAAACAAGATAGACAGGCCCTTAGCCATGCTAACGAAGAGAAGAAGAGAGAGAACTCAAATTACCAACATACGGGATGAAAAAGGCAATATCACAACAGATACTACAGAAATACAGAAGATAATTAGAAAATATTTCGAAACCCTATATTCCAAAAAAATAGAAGATAGTGAAGATATCGATAAATTTCTTAAGTCATATGATATGCCCAGATTGAGAAAGGAAGACACACACAATCTAAACAGACCAATAACAAAGGAAAAAATAGAAGAAGCTATCAAAAGACTACCAACCAAGAAAAGCCCTGGACCGGATGGGTATACAGCGGAGTTCCACAAAACCTTCAAAGAAGAATTAATACCAATACTTTTCAAGCTATTTCAAGAAATAGAAAAAGAAGGAGCTCTTCCAAATTCATTCTATGAGGCCAACATCACTCTGATCCCAAAACCAGACAAAGACACTTCAAAGAAAGAAAACTACAGACCAATATCTCTAATGAACTTGGATGCAAAAATCCTCAATAAAATTCTGGTGAATCGGATACAAAAACATATCAAAAAAAATTGTGCACCATGATCAAGTAGGATTCATCCCTGGGATGCAAGGCTGGTTCAATATACGGAAATCAATAAATGCTATTCACCACATCAACAGACTTAAAGACAAGAACCATATGATCATCTCGATAGATGCAGAAAAAGCATTTGACAAAGTACAGCATCCCTTTATGTTCAAAACACTAGAAAAACTAGGGATAACAGGAACTTACCTCAACATTGTAAAAGCTTTATATGCTAAACCTCAGGCTAGCATCATCCTAAATGGAGAAAAACTGAAGGCTTTTCCTCTAAAATCTGGAACAAGACAGGGATGCCCTCTATCACCACTTCTATTCAATTTAGTTCTCAAAGTACTAGCCAGAGCAATTAGACAAAAGAAATTAAAGGCATAAAAATAGGAAAAGAAGAAATTAAATTATCGCTATTTGCGGATGACATGATAATATACTTAACAGACCCAAAAGGGTCTACAATGAAGCTGCTAGAGTTAATAAATGAATTCAGCCAAGTGGCAGGTTATAAAATCAACATGCATAAATCAAAGGCATTCCTATATATCAGCAACAAAACCTCTGAAATGGAAATAAGGACAACCACTCCATTCACAATATCCTCAAAGAAAATAAGAAACTTGGGAATCAACCTAACAAAAGAGGTGAAAGATTTATACAATGAAAACTACAAAACCCTAAAGAGAGAGATAGAAGAAGATCTCAGAAGATGGAAAAATGTACCCTGTTCATGGATCGGCAGAACTAACATCAAAATGGCGATATTACCCAAAGTTCTCTACAGGTTTAATGCGATGCCAATCAAAATCCCAATGGCAATTCTTGTAGAAATAGATAAAGCAATCATGAAATTCATATGGAAAAACAAAAGACCCAGAATAGCAAAAGCAATTCTAAGAAGGAAATGTGAATCTGGAGGTATAGCGATACCAGAGTTCAAACTGTACTACAAAGCAATAGTAACAAAAACAGCATGGTACTAAAATAGGCGGGTGGACCAATGGTATAGAATAGAGGACACAGAGACTAATCCAGAAAGTTACAACTATCTTATATTTGATAAAGGGGCTAAAAACATGCAATGGAGGAAGGATAGCATCTTCAACAAATGGTGCTAGGAAAACTGGAAATCCATATGCAACAAAATGAAACTGAATCCCTCTCTCTCGCCATCCACAAAAGTTAACTCAAAATGGATCAAGGAGCTAGATATCAAATCAGAGACGCTGCGTCTGATAGAAGAAAAAGTTGGCTCCGATCTACATATAGTGGGGTCGGGCTCCAAATTCCTTAATAGGAAGCCCATAGCCCAAGAGTTAATAACAAGAATAAACAAATGGGACTTACTTAAACTAAAAAGTTTTTTCTCAGCAAGAGAAACAATAAAAGAGGTAAATAGGGAGCCTACATCCTGGGAACAAATTTTTACCCCTCACACCTCAGATAGAGCCCTAATATCCAGAATGTACAAAGAACTCAAAAAATTAAACAATAAGATAGCAAATAACCCAATCAACAAATGGGCCAAGGACCTGAACAGACACTTCTCAGAGGAGGCCATACAATCAATCAACAAGTACATGAAAAAATGCTCTCCATCTCTAGCAGTCAGAGAAATGCAAATCAAAACCACCCTAAGATACCATCTCACTCCAGTAAGATTGGCAGCCATTATGAAGTCAAACAACAATAAGTGTTGGCGGGGATGTGGGGAAAAGGGTACACTTGTACACTGCTGGTGGGACTGCAAAATGGTGAGGCCAATTTGGAAAGCAGTATGGAGATTCCTGGGAAAGCTGGGAATGGATCCACCATTTGACCCTGCTATCGCCCTTCTCTGACTATTCCCTGAGGACCTTAAAAGAGCGCACTATAGGGATACGGCCACATCAATGATTATAGCGACACAATTCACAATAGCTAGACTGTGGAACCAACCTAGACGCCCTTCAATAGATGAATGGATAAAAAAAATGTGGCATCTGTACACAATGGAGTATTATGCAGCACTAAGAAATGACAAAATCATAGAATTTGCAGGGAAATGGATGGCATTAGAGCAGATTATGCTAAGTGAAGGTAGCCAAGCCCTAAAAAACAAATGCCAAATGTCTTCTTTGATATAAAGAAAGCAAATAAGAACAGAACAGGAAGGAAAAGCATGAGGAAAAGACTAACAGTAAACAAAGACGAATGGGGCGAGAGAAAGGGAGAGAGAAGGGAAAGCATATGGAAATGGTAGGAGACCTTCAATGATACACAAAATTATAAGAGGTTATGAGGGGGGAAAAAGGGGAGAGAATTGAACAACAGCAGAGGAGATAGAGAGGGAAGGTGGGAGGGGAGGGGAGGGGGGATAGTAGGGGATAGGAAAGTTAGCAGAATACAACAGTCACTAATATGCCATTATGTAATAATGTGAGTATGTAACAGTTGTGATTCTGCAATCTGTATTTGGGGTAAAAATGGAGTTCAAAACCCAATTGAGTCTAATGTATGAAAGATGATATATCATGAGCTCTGTAATGTTTTGAACAATCAATAAAAATACAAACAAACAAAAAAAACACTGATTTGATTAAAACCATCTTTCTTCGTGTGCTCTTAGTAAAATTGACAATGAATTTGTAAAAACATAGTAGGAAGTCCATGCAAAGTTCACATCTAGGTTTAGTTTGTTCTAAAACCACACAGTGACCAGCTTTTGAGTCCTAGAAATAAATATAAAGCTTTCAGGAAATATCTAAGAGCAAAATTATTCCAAGTCAGATCATGATTTGTTAAATAATTTCTTTCCCAGTTTCTAAAGATTCACACTTATCCACCTTGGAGAGACTATGTTACATATTAGTAAAAATTTAACATCTGGAAAGATTATTCACCAATGTAGGAGCTTGTTTCAAAACATGTGCCCCTGCTGCTGTAGTTACATCTTTTTTCTACAGATCACTATACTTTACAAATAATTATTGTCCTTCTTAATTGAATGAAAAGCAACTAATGAGTAGGTTAAAACCATAACAATGCATCCCAAGTTTACTACTCAAATTTAAAAAGCTCATGGGGCTGGGGACATGGCTCAAGCGGAAGCGTGCTCGCCTGGCATGCGTGCGGCCCAGGTTCGATAGTCAGCACCACATACAAACAAACATGTTGTGCCTGCCGAAAACTAAAAATAATAATTATTGAAAAATTCTCTCTCAAAAAAAAGCTCTTATGGTGTGTCATTAATAAATAATTTTAAATCATTTTAATATTGCCAAATATGAGCAAGAGTTGTGTTTACTAGTACTTCTGTATAAAAGCTGACTATGGAGAGAAACTAGATTGATATTTAAAAAAAAACGAATCTAACATGTTTTCAAGTTTAATACTGACAGGAGATTTTAAAAATAATTTTGAAACTTTGAGCATTAAATGTTTTTTTATGATGCAAAGGAGGTAGGGATATATAAATGAATAAGATATCATCCCTACCTCAAAAGAAAAAAAAATTACTATTTTTTCCAAGAAAAAATTAAGGGAAAATACATTATAAATAGAAGAAATCAGCATGTGCTAAATATATCAAACCTATCCTCTCTGTCATGCATGTATTTTTCACTTATTTCCATATTTAAACCTTATAGAGATGGTTTTGTGTACTATGTGCATGTGATCTCTGTGAATTTTGATCTATCTTTATATATTTGTTTAATGGTGGTTATAGACATGCATATAGTTCAAAATGTAAAACAACATATTTTGAGACAATTAAAATTTTTTAAAAAATCATTCATCAATATTATGATGATCAATACTGATAGAAATGTGGATAGATAAGAGACAAATACCCTGCCTTTTCCTTGTCTGACACATATACTTTATTAAGCACCTCACAAACATACAGAATAATCTTATGTTTTCACATACTCTGCAGCTTTCTTAACCAATTACCAGAATTACCAAATGCTTTTTATCATAATTATAGAAAAATTAACTTACAGGTTCATTTTCATGAAATTTTTATACTGCTCATGCCATATATGCAAAAGTATCTTTAAATAATATTAAATGAGTAATTCATACATGTAATAGATTATTTATGAAACATGTAGGTTTTTAAAATTAGTTGTATTTAGACACAGTACCTTTATTTATTCATTTTTTTTAATGTGGTGCTGAGGATCAAACCCAGCGCCTCGCATGTGCTAGGTGAGCGCTGTACCACTGAGCCCCAGCCCCAAACAAAAGCTTATGATTTAACATTAATAATATTGTGGTTTTACTAAAGAATTTTCACAAAATGTTCATGTAATTTACTGTTCTTAAATATCAATTTTTACCCATTTTGTATTCAATGAATTCACTATCATTCTTTTATGCTTTATTTTTCCACATATTAATTGTACATGTCAATGAGTGCCAGTCTATTTCTGAAATATGTAGAGTTTGCACTGATTGCAGCCAACCTTCCTTTATCCACCCTCTACTCTGCATACCACTGCCAACCTACTCAATCACTGTTCTAAATTCAGGACAGTGATTTTAGCTTCCACACATGCAGAACATATGGTACTTGTCCTTCTGTATTTCTTATTTCATTTATCAGTGTCTTCCAGTTACATCCACTTTCCTACAGATAGGATTTCATTCTTTCCTGTGGCTTCATGGTATAATAGCTTTACTAGTTTACATTCCCATCTACAGTGTGTAAGGGTTCATTTTCGTCATATCTCATTAGCACTTTTATAAAGATGATATCTCCTTGAAGTTTCAATTTGTGTTTCCCTGACGGTCATTATTATTAAGTATTATTTCAGAATTATTGGCCATTTTTATATCTTCTTTGAGAAGTTTCTATTTTAAAATTGGAAGGTTTTTTTAGTTAATTTTTTTGGATATTAACCCTTTGTAAATTGGGGTTAGTACTTGGCAAACATTTTCATCCCTTCTGTTGGTTGTCTCTTCATAGTTGTTTTCTTTGTGGGTATAGATGATTTTTAGTTTGATGCAACCCCATTTATCTATTCTCAGTTTTTCTTTCTATGCTCTGTGGGGTCCTATGCAGAAAATCATTGCCTGTACAAATGACCTGAAGCATCACCCCTGTGTTTTTCCCTAGTAGTTCCAGATTTTACAATTAGTTTTGGCCCAACTTATATGGATTTTTGTATAGCTTGATATGGGTCAAGTTTTAGTGTTCTGTAAGTGAATTTTAAGTTTTCCCAGCACCATTTATTGAAGAGTCTGTCCTTTCTCCAATGTATGCTCTAGGCACCTTTGTTGAGAATAGGTTGCTTGGAAATGAATGTTTATCTCTGTCTTCATGTTTATACTGCAGAGGCAAATAACATGGTATGTCTTGACACAGGTATTGTGATGCCTCCATCTTTGCTCTTTTTTTGGTCAAGATTGCTTTGGATATTTAGGGTCTTATGATTTAGCTGTGAGATATTCTGCAAAAACTCAAGTGTACTACGGTGCAAGATGTTCAGACATGAAATTATTAGATTATGAGAGTTGTAGCCTAATCAGTGGAATAATCTGCTGATATAGGCTAATTGGATGGTAACTGTAGGCAGGTAGGATGTAACTGGAGGAGAACATTTTTTGTCTTTGAGTGCTCTCTGCTTCTTGGTTATAATATCCTAAGTAGCTGTCCTCTGCCATGGTCGGAGCAATGACCAAGCTGTCTAAGACAGGGTCTTTCCTGCTTCCATATGAATTTTAGTTTTTTTTCTCTAGTTCTGTGAGCAATCTCATTTGCATTGAACCTGTAGACTGGTTTGCATAGTATGGACATTAAAACAATATTAATTCTTCTAATCCATAACAGGAATCTTTCCAATTCCTGTGTGTCCTCAATTTCTTTGTCAGTGCTATCTAATTTTCACTGTAAAGGTCTTTCACTTCATTAATTCTATTCCTAGATAATTTTTTGTACTTTTATAAATGGGATTTTCATCAAGTTAATTATTGGTGTATAGAAAAACTGATTTTTACATGCTATTTTAATGAATTCACTTAGTTCTAATAGTCTTTTTGTAGAGTATTCTATAGTCTTTTGTAGAGTATTTAAGTTATTCTAGAGAATGATATCATTTGCAAACTAGGATAGTTTAACTTCCTTCCTCCCTTCTTATTTGTATGCCTTCTCTTTCTCTTGCCAAAACTTTCATTACCACACTTCATAGTGGTGAGAGCAGATACCCTCTCATTCCTGACCTAAGAAATGCTTTCAGTGTTCCCTACATAGGTATGTTGTTGTTTGCAAGTTAGTTGTATGTACTTACATTGTATGGAGGTATGATCTTTCTGTATTTAGGTTGTTCAACATTGTTATGAAGAGATGTGGAATTTTTTCAAGTACTTTTTCTGCACCTGAGATGACTTTATCCTTCTTTCTGTTGTGATGTACTATATTTCTCAGTTTGCACACAACAAACCATCTTTGGAGTGAAACCAACTTGATCAAAGTGAATGCCTTTGTAATGGGCTGCTGAATTCAATTCCCCGTTTCTTGAAAAATTTGTTCATCAATGCTCATCAGGGACATAACTGTATTACCAAAACTAGACAGGGATACAGCAAAAAAGTATAGAGTAATGCTGACCCCAGGGCTTAGTTTGAAATGGCTCCTTCACTTTCAGTTCTATGGAATAGTTTGTGAACAAGTGGTGTTAACTTTTTAAGAGTTTTTACAAACTTAGTGAGATCATCTTGTCCTGAGGTTGACTTTGTTGGAAGCCATTTTTTAAAAGCTATTAATTTAATATGTTATCCAGGTTTAATATTATCAATTTGGGAGGTCTTATGTATCCAAAACTTGTCCATTTCTTCAATGATTTCCCATTTGTTATCTTAGTTTTTCATCATACCTTTTGTATTTGTTGTATTGGTTATAATGTCTGTTTTCAACTCAGTCATTTTCTCTATCAATTCTTTGATTTCTTGTATTGTTTTTAGTCTGTACTTCATTAATTCCTTCTCTGATCTTTGTTATTTATTCTAATTTTCTTCCTTGAAACATGTTAGATTGATTATTTGAAATCATTCTTGACATAGGTACTTATTGCTATATATTTCCCTCTTTCCACTGCTTTTGAAGTTTCCCATTAAATTTAAGATGTTCTGTTTCCATTTTAATTTGAGCAACTTTTGAAATTTATTCAGTTTCCCATTTCATTTTATTGACTTGTTCATTAAAAACTTTGAGTCTCCATGTAGTTCTGTAAGTTCTAAAATTTATTTTGTTGTTGAACTCATTTTGATTGGAAAAGACTGAATATAATTTTGTAGCCCGATTATACAGTTTATTCCAGGGAAAATTTCATGCATTGATGAAAAGAATGTATATTCTCTATTCTATGGAATATTCTCTAAATGTTTAAATTACCATAAATCAAGTAGACTATAATATTATTTTTTATTTCATAGATATATTTCAAAAGTGTGGTATTTCCCACTATTACTTAATGGGAACCTATCTCTCCCTTTAGATATGTTTTATGGAGCTGGGGGCTCCATCATTAGGTTTGGACAGATTTACAATGCCTTTTAGTTGGATTGATTCCTTTTTTTTTTTTTTTTGAGGGGGATGTACCTTGGTAGTTGAATCCAAGGGCATTCACCACTGAGCCACATCCCTAGACCTTTTGAGACATGGTCTTGCTAGGTTTCCCAAGGTAGATTTGAACTTGCAGTCTCAGTGGCATGAGAGTAAGTGTGCACCGCCATGCTGAGCTGAGTGCTTGGATCATTATGTGGCAACTCATAGATAACAATAATGTACTTACGGTATATTTTAAAACAACTAGAACATAGTATTTCCCCAAATACTTATTTCTTCCTCATGGTGAAAACATTAAAAGATCCTATCTCATAAATATATACAATTTATTTTCATCTACTTAAAATTTTAGATTGGTTTATGCATTTATTATGATAGCTAAAAATTAAAGTCATTTATTAGGATTATCAAATATTATGTGTGTGTGTATATACACACACTTTTCTGGTATAGTGTTGACCTACACTTCAGTAGGTTTATTTGCAGTAGCATCCACAACGAGTAGTGCATTATGCTATTATATGAAAGCTCTCATTAGATGATAGGTTTTCAGCTTCATTATAAGCTTATGGAACCACCGTCATGTATATGTAGTTTGTCCTTGACCAAAACATTGATCTGCTGAGCTTAAGTGTATCTTATTTGCACAAAGAAACTCCTGTGTTTGAATATTGCACATTAATTAAAAAAAAAGGTATGGGTAGCTCCTGCCCTTCAAATTGAGTCAATATACTGTTTCAGAAATACCTGCTGACACCATGCTCTGCTTGTTATGTCAATGGGTATTGAGGGTTCACCACTTAATCTTTCAGTTATACAAGTGTGAGATCAATGTTATCCACTTAGTAGGCTATAACTTTTTAAAAAAATTCTTTTTATTTATACATGACAGTAGAATGTCTTTTGGCACTTTATATATACACAGGGTATGACTCACTCTAACTAGGATCCCATTCTTGTGATTGTACATGATGTGGAGTTACTCTGGTCATGTATTACAAGGCTAGAAAAGTTAAGTCTGATTAATTCTACTGTCCTTCCCATTCCCTTTATGTAATCCAGTGGACTTCTATTCTTCCCATCCCCATTTATTGTGGGTTAGCATCCACACATCAGAAAATTCATCCTTTGGTTTTTGAGGATTGGCTTATTTCACTTAGCATGATAGTCTCCCACTTCATCTATTTACTGGCAAATGCCATAATTTCATTCTTCTTTATAGCTGTGTAATATTCATCACATTTTCTCTATCCATTCATCTATTGGGGAATACCTAAATTGGTTTTCATGAATTGAGTTACGATAAACATTGACATGGCTGCATCACTGTAGTATGCTGATTTTCAGTCCATTTGGGTATAGACGAGAAATGGGATAACTGGGTTAAATGGTAGTTCCATTTCAAGTTTGAGGAATGTTCATACTACTTTCCATAGTTGTTGCACCAATTTTCAGCCCTACCAACAATGTATGAGTAGCTTTCTCCACACATCCTTGCCAACATTTATTGTTACTTGTATTTTTTTATAATTTCCATTCTGACTACAGTAAGATAGAATCTTAGTGTAGTTTTAAATTGCATTTCTCCATATAATTTGACAATATTTATTTTTGGTGAAATTCCTGTTCAGTTCTTTTGCTCATTTGTTGATTGAGTTATTTGGTTTTTTGGTGTCAAATATTTTGAGTTTTTTTTTTAATATAACCTGGAGATTAATGCTCTATGAGGTTTAGGTAGTAAAGATTTTCTCTAGTTCTGTAGGCTCTCTGTTCATGTTCTTGATTTTGTCAAAATAAAAAGCTTCTTAATTGTTAAGGAAATAAACCCATTTATTGATTCTTGATTGTACTTCTTGCACTTTAAGATTCTTCTTGAGGAAGTTGGTTCATGAGCCGACATGATGTAGGGTTTTGCTTACTTTTTCTTCTCATGGGCATAGGGTCTCTGGCCTAAAGCCTAGGTCCTTGATTTACTTTTGAGTTTTATACAGGGTAAAAAGGGATTCAATTTCATTCTACTACATATGGTTTTCTAGTTTTCCCAGTGCCATTTGTTGAGAGGCTGTCTTTTTTCCAATATATGTTTATGGTGCTTAAGTCTAACATGAGGTAACTATATTTAGAAACTTTACTTTTAAAACAAGGTTATAAGGGGAGAATATTGGAAAGAAAGATGTAGGTTGAAAATAAGGAGTTTTCTAAGATTGACATGGTTAAAATAGTTTCTTTATGCAACCAGGATCAAAAGTGGAGTCCCTATCTATTTAAAGTGTAAGCTTCCCCAGAGTGTAAAATAACTTAAGTACTGTAGTCTTGAAATCTTCCACCTGCATTAAGATAGTAAAGCATGATACTAGAGACAGGAAAGCACTAAAGTGGATACAGAGGGACCCCAATTTTTGCCCCATTTCTAAAATAACTAATGGGTCATCCTAGTAAATAAGCCAGTCCATTATGAAAACATTTTCCTTAGCTCTGGTAATTATATTACTGTTGACAACCTGATAGACTGGAATACAGATATTTATAAATCCAAATTTTCCCCTAAATAACTTTGATTTCTTCCATAGGATTTTGACAAAAAATAGTTTAAAGGGAAATAAGAAGAAAGCAAGAAGGTAAAGAATTTAGTATCTTTATTTAAAATGTTTAAGCCTTTAAAAAACTAACATCTCAGATTAGCACCAGCCAATGATTGGCAAAAATAAGTGTGTCTCCATAGTAAACAACCCCAAATCTGGTCCTTTGAAATTCTGAAACAAATACATATGAGTTCATATTTAGCTAGATTTATTAACTTTTTAAAATTATGAGAAGCAAGATGTTATTCATAAGAAAAAGAATAGTTAAAAACAGCAAGAATTTACAAGCTACATCTATAAGATATGCAATATAATATGAATGTGTGCAAAATATTAAATGATCAACAAACCTTACTATTCATAACACCTTTCTGTATAAAATACTAATTTAATAGAAAATCAATGAATTGGAATATAAATCTGAAAAAATTCTGTAGATTGTATAGCAGAAAGACAAGGAAATGGACACCTGAAAAAAGAGATGAAATAATTTGGGAAAGACTGTGGAAATAGTGAAATTAGTGGTTGTTTGAACTAATTTTTTTAATTAAATACAATTCTTTTGTATTTAGTTACAACTCCCTGTGTTAGTAGGCTGTTAGTCACTAAACAATAGTATTTTAAAAGAGGGAAAGATTTTGGCTCACAATTTTGGAAGTTTCAGTCCCTGGTTACACGGTCAGCTGGTCTGTTGCTTTGGGGGCTGTAGTGAGGTCATACATCATGGCAGGAGTGTGTGGCTGAGGAAGAGACTTGCTGCATGGCATCCAAGAAGCACAAAGAGACAGAATGGGGGCCAGGGTCTCCATATCCCTCTCAAGGGCATGCCCCCAGTGACCCAACTTCATTGTAGGAGGCCACACATCCTAAAGGTTTCACCACCTCCCAGTAGCGCTGGAGCTAGGGACCAATGCTTTAACACATGGGCCCTTGGGGAACATTCAAAATCCCCACTAAAGAATTCCTCAAATCTACTTTAAGAACACTCTACTCTAGGTAGAGTAGCCAAGAAGACAGGCTTCTTCTCTCCCTAAGTCCCCAGCTTAGGGGTCCAAGTTTACTGACAGGTAAACTTGCCTTTCTCACATATCTTCACCCTATTGTTGCAGAAGATCTATTCCTGACAGCCACAGCCAAGGAATGTCCCTGTCTCCCACATGACCACTATCTGGTATAGAAGATCTAGCTCAAGCATGGTGGGATAGGAATGCAATTCTTCCAACTGCTGTATGCCAGCCCCCTTTAGGACAGATGTTCTGAACTTGGAGAGGCAAACTGAGAAAACCAGGGGCTATATTGCCCAGACCTACAAAGGGTCACTCATGGAGACTAACAGGAATAAAGATAGCCAAGAAGAGTCCTCCTGAGGTCACAAAGTCTATGCATATATGTTAGACTGGATGCATACAAAGCAGCACATGGGGCAAATGTCAAAGCCACATACAGACTTATCAACACAGGAAGGAAGTGTCACTGGCATGAGATTTTTAAACACAACCTCCAAACAAACACTGAAGAATACAGTGTTTTAACCAGGGGCAACTCCTAAAAATTCAGGCATAAAAATAAAACAAATGAAAATTTAAATTTTTCACTTAACTTTGAAACCATAACAAAAGAGATTTAGTAGGAGATATGAGCTGCAAAAGAATCACTGATTTGAAAAGAAAGTGTACAACTGGAAGAATAGCAAGAAAGAAAAGAAAAAAAAGAATGACAGGCATCTGAGAAATGTGTGATAATGCAGAGTGTAACAAATATGGGAGTGCCAGAAGGAAGAAAAAAATTTTTTGAATAGTGTCTTAAAAACTCCCCAAATCTGATTCAAAAAAGGAAACCCTCATTCTGTACATATTAAGAGCCCAGTGAACTCCAAGTGGGATCAATTTAAGAAGATCCACATCGAGGCATATCAGTTAAAAGGTTATCCTGCTAAAAATAATATCAAAAACAATTTGAGAAAAATGATTGTTAAAAGGAACCCTGGGCTGGGGTTTCCTTGTGGGTGATGATTTTTCTTTTCATGTCTACAGTGGTAATGCTTAAATATCTATGAATAGAAGGTCCACTGACACCTAAACTTTAAATGGGAGAGTTTGTCATGTTAATGAACCTCATTAAATATCTAAAAATTAAAATCGGAATTGAAACAAAATATGAAGGCCAAACATTAATATTTAGTTCAAGAAGGAAGGAATGAGAATGTGTGATAAAATATTTACATAAGATCCTAGCTGGGATGTTGTTACAATTCTCAGATTCAGGGATCTTACTGTTCCACATCAAAGATAAATAAGCAATAATTAATGCTAAGATACAGTGTAGTGAAACTGGAACAGCAACAAGAAAAGCAGTAAAATTAGAATTTATGGAAAGATGAAAAAGATCATTATATAAGAAATAATAATTTGATTGAAGTCGTTATTTTAATAACTAACAAAAATTTTAATTTCTAGGCATTTCAAAATTCAATAGTGTGTTTTAAAATGTGTAAGTTAAAAACACTATAGAATTTATCAATATTAAGTTTTAAGTAATTTTAAAATTTCTATATATCAAATTTAAGAGAATAAAGGTAATGTGACCTTGGTAGAATTTTAAGATATAAAATGATACATAGAAGAAATGCTAAAAACACAAGGAGCTTAGTTGTGCGATGATATGTAGTGTGCCTGGTTTCAGATGTACCACAGATGATTCGTAGTATGGTTACTTTTTTAAAAATAAAAATGACTTCCTCACAACTAATGAGAGAAAAGTCTTAACTCAGCAGCTTTGGAGTACTCAAACCCTGCATATTCTGAAGGAGTCAGACCCTGGAGTGGCACCAGGAAGATAACCTCTAGATCCTGGAAATGTCCTGCCTTGTAAGTACATTTGGGTACCTGGGATTCTGGGGACACTGCATCAGTGTGACCTCTAGGGGGAGGGAAAAGCCTTGGTAAAGTCAATCACAGGGGCTCTTCATGCATCTGTAATGTACCCTCAAAAAAACCCTAGACCCCAAGGATCAGATGAGCTGCTCTGGTTGGCGACACTACAGATGTTGCCATATGTTACTGCAGAGAGAGACTGAGTACTATCTATGTCACTCCACTAGAAAAGGACTCCTGGAAGTTTGAAAGCTTTTATTCCTGTCCATTCTCCATTCCTTTTAACTTGACTGGTTTTCATGTTTTTTTTTTTTCACTGTAATAAATCATAACTACAAGTGTAAGAGTTTTTCTAATTTCTGTCTTTCAAATGAAACCTCAAACCTGATAGTGGACTTTCCAAGTGCTGAAACAGCTGCTCAAAAACTTGTCATTGAAGTGGTGTTTTGAACCTTATTGGTATAGGTCCTTCTTTATTCTTAAATATTTAGGTTTATATCATTTTCTAGAAAATAGTTATGCATATGCACTTGAGAATGTTTCTCTGTTACTTGCTATGTACAATAAGAATCTGTTTCTGGATGGATTTAAAATGAGTTTTTCCTTGAAGCTTTCAAAAAATAAATATAATTTTATTAAATTTATGAGAAACTGAAAATCTTATATACTACTGATGAGTTTATATATATTGTATTTTTGTTACTGAATAACATAAATTATAAATTTTTTAAAAAAAATCTTTACTTATTTTTATGTGGTGCTGAGGATAGAACCTAGAGCCTCACCAATGCTAGGCAAGTGCTCTACCATTGAGCTACAGCTTCAGCCCCAAGGAAAGATCTTAATCTAATAATCCAAACTTTTAACTACAAGAAACAAAAAGACCAAAAGTTGATAGTTTGGGGAAAAAAATTAAGGAAAATATGTAAATTTTTATGGTAGGTAATTACCAAAAAAGAAGACAGATTATAAAACTCAAGAGTAAGAGCAAACAGTTCACTACAAATATTCAGTGATGAACAATTTTGTGCCAATAAAGCATCCAAACACCTAGAAAGACAAAAATCAAAATAGTCAAGATAAAACAGAAAATCTAACTAGGTAACAAGGATTTAATAATCAAAGATCTTCCCACCTTCAGAAGCCTTTACTGATCAACTCTTCAAAAAAAATCTGCATTTCAGGCAGAGAGAAAATGACCTGTGTGAGACATGACTTGGGAAAAAAAAGACGATTATGATAATCTAAACAATAGTGGCAGCTGAAGTGCAAAACAAAATCACTTTCAAGAGCAATTCAAGAAGCAAAATGTTGAGAACTTGATAAGGATTTTTTATGGTGAGATCTATGATGCTGTTCAATCTCCTTGCTGAAGTGAACAAAATAGTGTCAGGCTCATGTGGGAAGGGTGGGCACTGGTATACAATGTGTATGAAGAGTCTCTGTGGTATCAGGAGAGAGTCAAACAGGCTGGGAGATATAATAATTCTCATTTTCAGAGATAATACACTATGTTGCACAAAAAAAACCCAGTAATTTCTGTTGAGACACTCAGAGGCAGATACTCTTTAGGTTTGTTGTACAACGAAGATAAGGACCCCGATATTTTACAGCTTTTATTTCAGTAATGCCCACTCTCAATAGTCACAAGATGGACACTGCACCTTTAAGAATCTCCTTTCATGATAGCAGGAAGAGAGAACGCAGAAGTGACCTCTGTTTTTCTCTGAACTTGATTCTTTCCCAGATGCACTCCTCCAGGAGACTTCCCCTTATATCTCACTGTCAAGAAATGGGTTGAGTCCTACTCTTACAACTATTACCAATGATGCCAGGATAAGTGGCCTGGAGTCTGAGATTGGGAACATTGTGTCCAAACAAAAGCAGAATACTACTGGCAAGAAAGGGGAGGCAATGGATAAAGTCTTTGGTAATCAGTAATTGTAATTCATTCAGATCAATGAGAATATATTAAATTGCCTGGGTACTGTGTTACAGTGGCTGATGTTCAAATGTAAAAAGCCACAATCCTTAAGGTGTTTACAGACTCTTTATGCATCTCAACAATTAGTTTATGACAAAATTACTCAAAAAGTGATAATGGGGTGGTATATATAAAGACAGACATATGGATATTATACTCACAAAGGAAAAAAATACCATCAACAGAAATACTCTATGCCTGCTTAATAAACATGTTGAAAAAATTGAGTATAAAGTATGACCATATATAGATGACATCTAGGTAGTTAAGACATCAGCAGATGCAGGATTAGAATGAGGATGGACTATCTTTCATCAGGTATCAGCAACATGAGTAAAAGAAAATCACTGTAAAATCTTGTTACATGGGGGGCAGTTGTGTGATTATGTATAATGTATTTTATCATAGAAACCTCTACAATATAATTTTGGTCACATCTAATAAACATGTCAATCAAGTGTCACACTATTGCTATTTCCTAATGGGATGATTAAGCTGTCCCTTTTTAGAGATGAGGTTTCATTTATATAGGGAAAACGATCTTGAAATTTTCTGCTATGTATTTTAAAATATCTCATTAAAGGGAAGGGCTACTTTTCAGAATTGAGGAAAATAATGTTAATTGGGAAAGCTATTTTGTAATGCCAATTACATCAACATAGTGTGTTTATTCTTAGTGTATAATATTCACAAGATTTTCAAAGTCCCATGGAAAAGTTCTGCAGCAGGAAGAAAGGTCTAATTCTAATTAGAAGCCGGTTGATCAGAGGAATTTATTTAAGGGGGATTAACTATCCTTATAGAAATAAAAGGCCAAATTCTCAATTCCTTCATAGCTTCAAAAGGAGTCCCAAGCAAGCAAGACAACTAGAATGAAGAGAAAGGAAATGGAATTCAGCTCCATTTTTCATCTCTCTGAAACCACAGAAAAGATGGGTAACCGCCTTAGGGCAAGACAATTAGAGAGGCTGAGCTACAAACATGAAGGAGTAACATTGACTATTACACTTTCAGCTTATCTCAAAGTTTAAATTGTTTCTTTGCAATAAAAGCCTTCAAAAAGAATCATTGGAAAATTTCTTCAATGGTTTGACCTGGAACTTTTAAAATCTACTGATCTTATGATTATATCGTACTGTTTTGCACTGGCATATAATAGTAAATATATTAAGTTCAAAGGTAGTGCTTGCTTAATTAATGTTTGAATTTTGTATGTTACTGCTCTTATCTCAAAATATTGAAAATATAAAATTTGAATATTGCAAGTGAAAACATAACAGGTTACATAGTAACTAAACAAGAACAGTTTCAGAAAAACCAATTCCATGACTTATATGAATTTGCCATAAAAATGTCTTTTGGGGAGAAATAATTCAAACTCTAGATATAGAGAAAAAGTTTTTAAGAAATTAACCATCAACTTAGGACCACAGGAAAATGTTGTATAAGTCTTTACTACATTTTCAAAAGATCTCAGCTCTTGCTCTGACAGAGGAAATAATATGTATGACATTTGGTAAGATTTGTTTTCCTTGAAAAAAGTTTAATGTTGAATCAATTAATGTGTGTACAATTTTTAGGGTACTGTGTGAATTCAGAATAGTAAATTTGCCTTCATAGTAACTTGGATTGAGATTAATCACTTTCTAAATTTGCTTGCTGCTGAAAAGAATAAAAATTATTTCAAAATAAAATTGTAAAACAGTATTCTTTTATAATTTAATATAACAGATGGTTTTCATTCTCTTAAAAAGTATATGGAAATAATGGGTGCCTATGTGGGAAAAAAGTTAACAGTTCAAGTAGGTACCACATAAAGATGGGGGAGTGTTTAACATTTAAGTTCTCTAGTGACGGGTTCCTTATCCCTCTGCAACTGCCAATGGAATCTTGTTATAGACAATATTTAGGAACTTTCTATCTTCACCTGACATACATTGTAAACTATTTATAGCTACAATGATTTTAATAATATAACATGGAATCAGCTCATCCTCTTTTAGAATTTCTTGCAGTAGCATGACAGACTATGAAAAAAAATTGTATTTGTTTTAGGTTCTTTGTATGGGATATTTCTAGAAATGAAATTCCTAGGCCAAAAGTTGTGAAATAGGACATTTTGAGAGGAATATAAGATGTGGATCAGATTTTAAATATTCACAAGTGAGTATGAAAGGCATTTCCTCACTTCTTGTCCAAGCTGTATCATTAGACATTACTTTTTTCTAGCCAGGTAACAAAAGGTATCTCATTGTGATTCTGTTTTGAATTTCTTAAGAATGTTTGACCATATCTTCATAAATGGACATCATTTGCTTTTATCATCCTGTGAATAGCTTCCCATGAATAACAGCCTATGCCTAATTGGGGCTAGGGAGTCAAAACAAGAACAAAATGCATTTTGCTTATGATCTGTTTAGCAAAATATTTTTTTGGTTAGTTCTTTGCCATGTATTTGCTACTGGGGTTTGAACAAGTATGCATCAACACTCAGCAAAATCCCCAGTCCCTTTTAATTTTTTGAGACATGTTCTCACTAAGTTGCCCAATCTGGCCTCAAACTTGTGATTCTCTTGACTATGCCTCCTGAGTAACCGAGGTTGCAGGCGTGTATCATGACTGGCTGATTTTATGTCCTGTCCTATTTATATCTTGTGTATTTATGCAAATGTGTCAATAATAAATGCATTTTATCATGTAAAAATTAAAATTTTATGTGTATAGGTTCCAATTTTCTATCGAGTTTCTATCATAGTTGTTAAAGAAATGTCTTCTTAATCTTGAAACATTTGCTTTTAAAAAAACCTACATAGCTCACTGTTTTTGTGTACAGACATCAAAAAAGATAATAGTTTAGAGCCCTTAAAAAATCACATTGAAAAATCCTCAGCCAAGTTAGGGGCACAAATACAACTTTATTTATCAAACCAATAATATCCTTTGGGAGTATCAGATAATAATTTTAAGATTTCTAGTGAGATTATAATTTAATTCCTTTAACATTTACTTAACAGCTTCATATCTTAGAAACTAGTGACTACATTCCTACATACATGAAAATCAAAACTTTTTCATAAGTAGTTTCTGCCTTTCTCTTTGCATGAGCTAAAATAAACAAGAGAGCATATTCAGCAAATTACCTACTTTTCCTGGAGCTTATAGCCTTTAACCCTTAATCATGAATATGTAAGGTGAAATTAAAAACAAAAAACCCCAATTCATTCAGAAGTAAAGTTCAATTAATAAAATATTAACAAACCTTTTACCATTTACTGGTATGTTGAAGTGCCCATGAATATACATATATCACCTTAAATATTGCCTACAATCTAATGAGGTAGAAACTGGGTTCCTATTTTATAGATGTTAAACTTAAAAGGGCTAAATATTTTGCCCAAGGACACAAAACAAGCCAAGAAAGAGATGTAAACTAAGTCTGAACCAACACAAGTAAATCCTGCAATTTGTCAACAATAGACAATTTCTGGAATTATGTAATCTAAATTCTGACTTGTAAAAATTGTTTTGGAATCAAATTACATGTTAGCTCTGTTTTGCTAAAACTTCTTGGAAATAATAACTTTTCTATGTTGAACTTCTATAAACTAGCACTAACAGTTTTAAATTTATATGCTTATTGATGAAATTATACTATTTTAGGAATTCAACTCAACTCACATGATATACAACACAGAATAAAGTTTTGCAAAATAGTCTTTGTGACAGTTGATTAAATAAGGCATCAAGTATGTTTATAAATATATTTCTGGAAAGGATTGCATGTTTTATTCTATAATGCAGTGTTTGTTTATTGTGTTATAATGCTCATAAAAACTTGAAAAGAAGTTTCATAGCATATTCATTTTCAATGGATTGTTGTGATTGAAAATGTTTACCACTTTTGAATAAGTTCTCTGAGTTGGATCCTTTTAAGAGTTTCTTATTTTCCTTTGGAAAAATAAAAATATTTTAAGTAAACATTTTCATTTTTATTCAAGTAATATGTAACTTTAACATTTTAATATTTACAAATATGAAATCTCCAACAGTTCACTTACTTCTGTGGTCAATTTTTTCCTTTTCTAAACTTTTTCTAAAGTTCTTTTTTTATTGTATATTCTCATGCTAAATTATCTGCTGTGAAATTTAAATATCTATTTAAATGTATACAAAACAATGCTTTACACTACTCTCAATAAGTGGATGCGCACATTCTCCTTAATGAGAAAAAGATATTATTACAAACAGGCCTATACAAAGAAAATGATTGATAGAGAAAAAATAAGCATAAATTGTATATCCCAGATAGGGCTATAAATAAGTTGAATTACCTACAACACTGATTCTCAAGCTTTTTCTTCTAAATTACTATTAGTAAAGCAAACTGATTAAAATTCCTCATAATTTGGAGGATCTATTAAAATTATCAAGTTACACATATCCTTTCTATTGACTTTTCATTGGTCAATTCTATCTACAATAAGCATAGAAGTTAGTCATTTTCTTATAAGGTGTATGCTCAGATAAAAATTGAAGGTCCTCCAATTAATAGAAAAGGAGAGAATAAATATAGAGGATTACTGTGGTTCAGATTTTATGCCTGACAGACAAGAATCAATAAAAAATAAGTTGCCATCTTGGCCTTGTGGTGAGATTCCAGACCTCTGACTCCACCAGAAGTGTTGGGCCCATGCTTCCCTGGGCAGAAGACAGCCTGTTTAGCACCCTGCAACTTCAAGCCTAGCACCTGCCTAGCTATAATCCTAAAGCCCACCCATGCTTGCCTCGCAGGAAATGGGGAGGTCTCCTCTCCAATTACTGGTACATGGTTCCAAGTTTCATACTGTCCACCAGGAAATTGGTGCTTCAGGAAATGGGTGAACTTCTCAAGAATGCGGCCAACCGTGACCCCAACCTCTGTTACCACCTTCTATAACCAAACCCAGAGCATCTATCAAACTGATCTAATTCTTTTTTACTTACCAAAGCTACTTAAAATTGCAAGAGGCAAATTTTGCACAAGATTCACAAGATTCACAGAAATCAGTATAAGGAAACATGAAAGAAAACATCACACCTCCAAAGGAACAAATAATTCTCCAGAAATAGATCTAAGTTTGAAGGAAATCTATGAAAGCCTGAAAAATCAAGATAATTATTCTAAGGAATCTCATTGAGATGCAAGAAAATGTAGATTCTTTGAATTTTTACATTAAAAAATTCACCAGTTATAAATAAAAAAGTCAGTAAACAAAATCTTGGGGTGAAAAACTGAAATTAATGAAAAACAAAATATAGGGCTTTCACAACAGGCTAGAACTGGCAGAAAAAGTAATTTCTGAACTTGAGATCAAGTCTTTTGAATTAACCAAGTACAAGGAGGAAGTGGGAGGGAAAAACAAGATGAAAAGTCTACAGGATGCGTGGAACACAGTTAAGCAAACAAGTATTCATTTCATGGTAAATCCAAGAGGTGAATAAAAGGGAAAAGGCATTGAAAGCCTATTTTATGAAATAGCTGAAAACTTTTAAATCTTCAAAGGGATATATGGGTATCCACATACAAAAAAACTTAAGTCAAAATTTCAAATGTATAAGGAAGCATACTAAAAACAGCAAGGAAAAAAAGCATCAAATCACACATAAGGAAATGCCCATTAGACTTACAGCAGATTTGTCAGAAGAAACCTTATAGGTCAGAAGAGAATGGGAGGATACATTCAAAGTACTGAAAGAAAAAAACAACATAACAAAAAAAATGAATCTTTTCCAGATAAGCAGAAATAGAGGGAAACCATCACCTCCAAACCAGCCCTGTAAGAAATCCTTGAGAGTCCTCACTAGAAACAAAAAGATCATGAAAATACATGAACAGAGGAACAGACACACAAGAGAAAAGAAAATCAAATCTTGAGACAGAAAACTGCCAAATCACAAAAAATAACAGTAATGCAAAGGAAGAAAAATATATCAGACAGAATACAATTAAGAAAATGACAGGAAATTCATATCTATAAGTTACAACCTATAATAACCCTGAATGTAAATAGATCAAGTTTATCAATCTAAATGACAAAGACTGGCTAAATAGATAAAAATATGAAACCTTACTATAGTCTGCCAAAAGAAAGTCACTCTACTGGTAAAGATACAAATACACTAAAAATGAAGTATTATATTAGGAAAAGATTTATGATATAAATGGAAGGAAAATGAACAGAATTTGCTATGCTTATTTCAGATACAGCAGACTTTAAACCAAAAAAAAAAAAGTAAAAACATAAAAATCAGGTCGTTATATATTGATAAAAGGATCAATTCAGAGAAAAGATAACAATTGTAAATAAATATACCCTCAAAGTGGGACAACTGATTGTTATGTATATGTATACACACAAATATATATGCCAACGTGTGTATACACACACATAAAATCAAATATTAGCTAAAGAGACAGATAGTTTCCAATGCAATAGTACTTGCAGTTTTCAACATACAGCTTTCCTTATCGGACATAGCATTCAGATAGAAAATCAACAAAGAAACATCTGAGTTGAACAATACTATGAAGCAATGGACCTAACAGACATTATAACTTAAGAAAATACATCCTCATCAGCACATGGAACATTCTCCTGTATAGATCATATTTTAGAACAAAAATCACGTTTCAATACATCTGTAAATAGTGAAATCATGCCATGTATCTTCTCAGGCCATAATGGAGAGTACAAATCAACAAGAAGAATGGAAAGCATACAAATATGTAGAAATTTAATAGCATAGTCCTAAATGACTAATGTGTAATTAAAGAAATTTTTTAAATCCTAGAAACAAATGGCATGTTATATCAAAATCTGTGGGACACAACAAAAAACAGTACAGAGAAGAAATATGATGGCAATAAATGTATACTTACACCAAAATATAGAAAGATCTCAATCTAATCCTAACCTCAAGAACTTACAAAAGTACCAACAACTAGATCCCACTTTCTAACCATTCACACAAGTCAAATAAAAATTAATCAAAGATGTAGGAATTAGATCAAGATCTTGTAACTGCTAGAAGAAAATACAGGGTCAACATATTGGTATTGGCACAGACTTTCTAAACAAGACCTCTAAAACTCAAGAGATAAAATCAAGAATCAATGATTGGGACACCATCAAATAAGAAAGCTTCTGCATAGCAAAGGGAACCTATAACAACTTTAAGGAACCAACAAAATGGGAGAAAATCTTGCCAGCTCCTTCTCTGATAGGACATTAATATACAGAATATATGAAGAACTCAAAAAACTTAACTCCAAAAGAACTAAACAGGTACTTGTCAAAAGAGTACAAAGATTTTTTCATGTATTTGTTGGCTATCTCTAGCAATCAGAAAATGCAAATGAAAACTTCACTAAAATGTCATCCTGCTCCAGTCAGAATGGTAATGATGAAGAACACAAACATTAATGTTTACAGCAGCACAATACATAATAGCTAAACTCTGGAGCCAACAGAATTGCCCTTCAACAGATGAATGGGTAAAGAAAATGTGGTGCATAGTATACAAAAATGCAGGATTACTCAGCCATAAATAAGAATGAAATTTTTTAACCAATTAAAAAAAAAGAATTGTGTTTACTTAGCAGTGAAGCATCAGGTCCTGCACTTACATAAATGGAAGAATTCAAGTTTCTGCTTCAGTCATTACTCACTATTATCTTTTTTAGTTTGGGTAGGTTATATTTTTAGGAATTTAACAATTTCTTTTATGTTATCCAGTGTCCTAACATATAATTGTTCATAGAACTTTGCCAATATCTTTCTACAAAGTCAGCATATCCCTGATATTAAAGCCGGACAAAGATACAACACAACAACAACCAACAAAAAAATAGATGTAACTGCCAGGTACGGTGGCATAGAAACAATCTCTGCTGCTTGGGCTGAGGCAGGAGGATCATGAGTTCAAAGCCAGCCTCAGTAACAGCAAGGTGCTAAGTAACTCAGTGAGACCCTGTCTCTAAATAAAATACAAAATAGGGCTGGGGATGTGGTACCCTGGTTGAGTGCCCCTGAGTTCAATGCCCGGTACTTAAAAAAAAAAAAAAATAGTAGTATTGTATTGAGAATGGTTGCATCTAACCTATAAAATTCCACAGCATATCCAAAAGATCATAGATCATGATCAAGTGGAATTCAGCCCATGGATGCAAGGATGGTTCAACATATGCACACTAATAAAGACAATACAACACTTTAACAGAATAAACAACAACAATTGTACGATCATTTCAATAGAAGCAGAAAAAGGATAAGATTCAACATACTTTCATGATTAAAAGCTTACAACAGATTATTAGAAAAGGAGCTGACAAAAGGTAAGGTAGAGGATGGAAGAAGAGTGGATGGACATGACCAGCGTACAACAAATCCATGTATGGGAATATCACACTGAATCCCATTAACTTGTATAATAATGTTGAAAATTAAATGAGGACAGAATGAACATACCTCAAAATTCTAAAGGATATATATGGAAAAAAACACCAATATCATGCTGAAAAAGGAAATGCTTCGTTTTTCTCCCAAAACCTGGAATGAGACACACATTTCCACTTTTACCACTCGTCTAGTATGATATTGGGGGTCTTAGCAAGAGCAAGTAGGCAAGAGAAAGAAAGAAAGGGCATACAAATTGGAAAGAAAGAAGTTATCCTTATTTGATATGATTTTATTTAAAAAGAAACCCAAATACTCTATCAAAAGCTGTTTTAAAATCAATAAATTTTGCGAAGTTATAGCTATTAAAAATCAACATACGTGCTTTATATACCAGCAATAAATATGCTGGAAAAGAAATGAAGAAAGCAATCCCATTCACAACAGTTATAAAAATACTTTGGAAAAAATATAAGGAAGTAAAAAACTCTACAATAGAAGCTAAGAAACTGAGGGAAAAATATACAGTACAGAAAAAAGGAAAGATATCCTGTATTCATGGATAAGAATTTGTGGGTTTAATGCAATTCTCATAAAAATGTCCATGATTTCCTTCACAGAAATAGAAAACACAATACTGAAATTCATACTGAACCACAAAAGACCCAAAATAACCAAAGAAATCCTGAGTGAAAAAATAAAGCAAAAAATACTATAAAATGAAAACACTGGAGGCATTACAAACAACACATAGGTCAATGGAACAGAACTGAAAACATGGAAATTAATCTCTTTTAAACAGCCAACTGATTTTGCATGCCAAAGCCAAAAAACAGGGCTGGGATTGTGGCTTGGTGGTAGAATGCTTGCCTAGCATGTGTGAGGCACTGGGTTCGATCCCCAGCACCACATTAAAATAAATGAAATAAAGGCATGCTGTACATATATAACTTTAAAAAGGCCAAAAACATACAGATAGAGTAGAATAAATAATCTCTGCAATGAATGGTGCTGGCAAAATTGGATGTACACATGCAGAATTAAGAAACAAGATCCTTCCTCACGGTACAAAAACTGAACTCAAAGTGCAAACACCTAAATGTTAAATGTGAAACTATGAAATTAGTTCAAGGAAACATAAGATAAACACTTTAAGATATTAGTATAGGAAATTACATAAGACCCCAAAGGCACAAACATAACAATAGATACATGGAGATTATGTAGAACTATGAAGCTTCTGAACAATAAAGGATATAGTCAAGATAATTGAGAGACAACCTACAAAAAAAAAATACTTGCAAACTATTAATTTAATAAGGTATTCTATCTAGAATACATAAGAAATTGGAATATATATATTTCATATATATATATATATATATATGAAACATCAAAAATCACAAATAATCCAATTAATAAATGGGCTAAATAACTCAAAAAACACTTAAAGACAAATAAATGACGAGCAAGTACAGAAATGTTCAACCTCACTAATCATCAGGAAACAAATCCAAATCACAGATATGATATCACTCCAGTTAGAATGACTTTCATGAAAAAATGCTGACAAGGATGCTGAGAAAGGGTGAATTTTGTACACTATTGTTGAAAATGTAAATTACTACAGCCATTATGAAAAACCGTATGGGGATTCTTCATAAAGCTAAAAATAGAACTACCATATGATTCAGCAATTATACCACTAAATAGTTGGCCAAAGTATATGAAGTCATTATGCCCCCAATACTTGAACTTCCATGTTTATTGAAGCACTCTTCACAATAGCTAAAATATGTTATCAACCTAGAAGCCATTATGAATGAATGAATGGAAAACGTGTGGTGTGTACACACACACACACAATGTAATATTTACTGAACCATTAAAAGAATGAAATCCTGTAAGGTGCAGCAACATGGATGGAACTGGAGGTCATTGTGTTAAATTAAATAAGCAAGACACAAAAATTAAATACCATATGTTCACACTCACTTGTGGATACTTTTAAAATAGTCAATCCCATAGGAGAGCAGAACAGAACAGTTGTCCCTAGAGACTAGGAAGAGCAAGGAGGAGAGTGACAGAAAGTTCATCAGGGGACACCAACAGACAATACAGTGGAGGACGAATTCTGGTTCTTTAGCACGGTGGTGTAACTAATATTTAAAATAATCTATTTCAAAATGGCAAGAAGAGTACAAACTCCCCAGAACAAAATGATTAATATTTGAAGCTGAACTCTGTCATTTAAATTTGTATCCTGTGAAATCCAGTCCTATCTCTGTGTCCACAACATCCTTTTCTTACAGTAGTTTAATATGTATTCAAATGTATGCCAGAATGTACCCCCATAAAGATTGACAAACGTGTGTCAAAAAAATAAGAGGTCACTGTGCTTGGGTTTCTACTGCTAATCAATACTTTGAATCTTCAAGGGACACTCAACCGGATGAGCACTGCATCTCTAACACCTGGTTATTCTGTATAATGGCATTTTCAATAAAACATAAATCTGTATCTTAACCTTAAATTGAAATATACTCTAAAAGGCTAAAGGAAGGAATTTCAGTAAAACAAAACAATGAGAGCATTTAGAGAGTTAAAAATGAAGTGGATTAAGTTACAAATAAAGAAATGTTTGACTAGATAAATATTGCTTCATGGGTCTTAATGTTAGGTAAAGATATACAATTCTAATTCATAGCACATGGTGTTTATTATAATTGAAATATCACTGCATGGAAGAAACTATGAACTTAGAACTATGAAAGATTTGCATAGATTTTGTCTGTCTCTATGTCGCTGGTTCCTCATATTGCACTCTATTAAAATTTATCTCATATGAAATCTAGTGCTATCTCTAGGTCCCGAAAACATCCTTTCCTGTATAGTAGTTTTATCTGTGTTAACCTTTGTTAACCTGAATTTCTTCCGTTTTGCTTCCTTGAGATTTCACCTTCAACCCTGACCTGTGACATTCATTCATGTTATAGTTTCTGAAATTGCCAGTTACCTAGTTTTGAGGACAGGTTCTTTGGATAATGAAATGATTTTTTTCAGCTCTATCACAGCAGGATTAATTGATTCTTCTCAACTAACACCATCATTTCCTGGAATAAATTGTTCTGGAGTAGATCTTCCAGGAAACCAGAGCCTCTCAAATTATCGGATTTGTTTATTTATACTTTATTTAGATATTTTCTTAAAGAGAACATTTTCTAAAATCACATAATTGTCATTAATGCATTTCATAGCACACTGTAAATTACGAATAAGGTTTAATTTCTGTAATTTTTGTAGTTTTTTTTTCTTTCATTATATATATGTGTGTGTGTGTGTGTGTATATACACACACTATATAATCAATGATAGTTTGATTATCTTTGTGAATTTATATTGCCAAAAGAGGCTGTTTCATGTTCATCCTGTTTATGATATCTCAGGTTAAGTCATTCTCTTTGGGGTAAATTTTCAATGTTTTTATAATTTTTTTTTCTCACTATTCTTCCTAATATTATACTTGAACCTATAGATGTTATGGTTTATCATGTTCTCTGGATTGTTATTGCTTTCTTTGGTCGTTTCCTCTCTGCCTTATTTTTGTTACTAGACCTCCTAATGCTAACTGAGGTGCAGTACTCAAACACTCAAAACTGGTTCATACACCTTGGTTGGGTTCCAGTGGTTCTTTAGGCATAACTGGTCCCGTCCTTGGTTCTTTTCCCCCACATATCCTCCCTGCAAAGTCTCACAGTGTTTTTCATGGATTACTCAAGTAGAATTTTCTCATGTCACCTGGCAATCCCAAGGCAGAATAACTGGCCCAGTCCACAGCTGTATTCTGTATCCCTTCTGACAAGACATGGAAACTTTTCAGAAATTGGTAAGTAGCACCTCCCTCAGCTACTTGTAGCCCACCCTTTGGTAGCCCATTTTGTTACTTCTTTTAACAGATTTAAATTTTCCATTCTATTTCTCAGGAAAGTAAAAAATAAGACTCAATACTATGAGATTGTCATATTGACTTTTTCTAGTGGGTTTACATCAGAGTAAATAAAAGTGTCTCTGGTCATTTGCTCAATAGCTTTCTTTTATTATCCTTAGAAATATTTCTGTCTTCTTCCTATTTAGATTGGACTATCTTATTTGTCATATTGGGTTTTCTTTACCTATGTTTTGAATTCAGTGCACTCTTTCCAAAGTATTATTCTAATTAGATCTAGATTTTCTACTGCTATAGATAATTCACAGAAAATTTAAATTATGTAAAGCATGAAAACATATCCTGAAATCTGTTGAATAGTTACAATCAGAATTTTATTGCTCATAGTTCTCAATATTTCTCTATGAAATATATTGTCATATGCCTATATTCTGAACAGAAATATTACACAGATATGATCTTATCCATATTTCTTCTGAAAATTATTTCTTTTATTCCATCTTGGAGATTTCATTTCTCAATAAATAGATATCCTTTTTCAAAATCTCCTATATTCTAATGCATAAAGGAGCCACAATTCATTTTACTAATCCATCAGTATCATGCATTCAAACCAAATATATATATATATGTTAAGTCATATATGAGAATGTTATTTACCCATTTCAGTTTTTTGGTCTCTTAACTGTATTGTAGCTGAATTGTTTCTATGAAACTAATTAGTTCTACAAAACAGTTACAAATAAAAAAGATATAAATAAAATCTTAGAGCTATAAAATCATTAAAAGGAAGAACCAGAATGTATTCCTCTGCTTGGATTACCCTCATATTTAGCATCTAGGATTTTGAAAATAAGTAGAATATAATTATGAAATGAAACTAAATATCTATTATCTACTCTTTCTTATCTATGCATGTTGGACATTTCAAAGCACTTTTTTAAATGTAAGATTTCCAGGAAAAAATTTTTCAGGTAAAGTCATCTATGTCTTGATATTCCTCCCCAAACAAAAACTAGCTAGTAGAACTATAGAATATATAGTGGTTAACAGCAGGGTGTTTGAAGCCAGATGGCCTGGTTTCAAATTCTGAATGCACCATTTGTTAACCAAGTGAGCTGAGGCAACTTCTTTCTTGTCTTTGTTTTCCTCAATTGTAAAATGAGATTTTGTCTTTACTTCACATGGTAATACTTGAAAACAGTGCCTGGCACTACATAAGCATTCAGTATGTGTTAGTAATATTATTTCTGATAAACCTGGAAAGCAGTTACAAACACAGCCACATTCTTTGAAGAAAGAATGTAAGTATAGTGGAAAATGGGGCTACTGGTAATAAATTCAAAAGCATATTCAGATAACTAACATCTTTAAGATATATTTCATAGTCTGAGGATCCTAAGTAATTAACTCTTGCTTCAAATGATGGTTGAGGGAAGCTCTCCTGACTCCCATTTGACACTTATGTGCAGAAAATAAAAATGACTGAGGCACCAGGCAGGTTGATAATGTGTTAAAGAGTGAGAAAAGTAGCTCTACAGTTGGTGATTTTCATTAGAGTGTGACTTGAATTCTACTGTCATGTATAAATAAAAAGAAACAATTTAAAAAAGAGTGACTAACAAATCACACCAAAGGGACCCAGTGCTTTCCTGCCAGCCTGGAACCAACTGAGCCTTCACACAGATATTGGGTAACTGTCTGGTAGGGAAAAGATGGGAAGCTACCAATGGAAACTTGAACTGTCTGTTGACCATCTCATTTCTTTGCCTAATCTGTTCTTTCCATCATCTTTCAACAAGTTGCTGGCCAAGAAAAAAGGCTACCCTTCAAATAACCAGAAAGAAATCATACAGGATCTGAGCAGACATAAGGATGGAAGAATACAACATTAGACTACTGAAACACAAGGATATTGTGTGGATAGAGAGGAAACCTCTTTCCTTGCTTTGTTTAATCTCTAATAGAGGAAACAAATGAAAGCTATTAAACTAACGTACTTCAAATCAGTCTTCATCTAAATACCAATTTCTTGCATGAGTAGTAAAAGAATTTTGTAATTTTATAAAGTAATTTCAGCTATATATTTTGAATATAAGGGACATCCTAGTAAATAAGGTAAAATAACAGCAGAGAGGAGACAATGTAAGTTTTAAAGGAAAAGAGGCACAATCTTAGGTTAGAAGAATAAAAGGGTCTTTGACATTAATGAATAAAAGGATAATCTTTTGCTCTTTGAGTTTTTTGCATTTAGGATGTAAAACATGGCTTACAGTTATTTTAATTAGGACTGACCTCACTCAATTTTCCCTCTGAATTAACAAAAATCACATATTTGTGCCATTTTATTCACTAGTCTATATAAGAGATGCCTAAAGAAAGTGGAAATGGTGAAAAAGCTATAAAATGAACATTATATGAAAAGCAATTATGAAAATAGAATATAATGTAGCTCATAGTCTACCCTCAATATGAAAACATTTTTCAAATTTTGTTTGAGCTAAATTCTCATTATAAACATCAATCTTATGGCTAAATATATATAAAACCCAGTAATTTAGCATTCAGTAATTGTTGAATACTTGCATGAGGATGAACTTGACAGCTTAAACAGTGAACTACAATATGAGCATTAATAATGAATACTGAATATAGAACTAAGGGTAAAAAGCAACAAATCTTTACAAAATAAATATTAGCAAATTAGAAAACAAAATTAGAAGAGAAGCAATATGAGATTTGTGTTCTGATTTCCCCAACATTTGAGTGGAGTAGATCTTGAATTAAGTTATACAGATAAATTGTATAAGACAGAAGGCTTGTGTTCCTTTTTATTTCTATTCTATCAAAGGATATTTTAGCATTAAAATTAGAATTTTTCTTGAAATATAGTGCAAACCTAATAGCAAATATACCTATCATATTATAAAATCTAGATAGAATTAATGTACTCTTAATGAGCAAACAGAAAATTACTGGATGAAACTTTGATCACAAAGCAACACTGCTATTATATATAAACAAATCAAAAGTTTAAGAATGATAAAAAGTGAAATTATAAGGAAATCTAGACATAGAAATATAAACTAAAAATATAGGAAAAAATAAAATCAGAAATGTTTAATTAATAGGAAAAAAACAGCAATATGATAAAGGATGCTCTTTAATAAAAAATCCAAATTATGCTATGATAATGAATATTCATTTACAAAATGACAAAGCATAATTTGTCATGAAGACAAGAACAGATGAGATTTCAAATTCATTTTATCTGCCTAGAACAGGTTAAGAATACAAGAAATAAATAATAGAAAATATTTAATTACATAGAAATTTTTAAAGAGTATATGGGGCTTAAATTATATGCCATACTTTTCTTTGTATTTTACATATTAGTGTAAAGATCATTCTTTTCCAAGTGACATGAAAGTTAGAAACAACAAAATGGGAACAGTACAAATCACATTTCTTGAACATTAAATAAGGGGACTGGGAATATAGCTCAGTTGGTAGAGTGCTTGCCTCGCATGCACAGGCCCTGGGTTCAATCCCCAGCACCACCAAAAAAACAAAAAAACAAAACAAAAAAAAAAAAAAACCACCACATTAAATAAGAAAAGTAGAACAAATCATGTTCAAATTTTTTGAAATTATATTTTAATCATCTTTCATCTAATGAAGAAATCAAACTAAAAATATTTAAGGATATTACGTTAGTTTCTATGTAATAAATTCTTAGGATACACCGAGTAAAGCATCACATAATGAAACACTTAGAAATACAAGTATTTGTCATAATAATAAAAATATAAACCAGCAAACTCAAGAATTTACCTCCAAAAAACATAACTAACAAAAGTGAAAGTAAAAATTAAGAGGGGCATCAATAAGATGAAGGAACAGGATTTCTCTAACTCCACTGCTCGCAAAAGATATCCAACTAGGAAACATCCACAGGCAAGAATACCTTCATGAACTTCAATGCATTTTGGTAGTGAGGCTGAAACTACCCCTTGGAATTCAAACCTGAGAAAGGCCACAGTTGAAGGGCAAGAGGAGGAGTTATTTTTGACCTTACAACCCCTCTCCCAATCTGGCTGAATATTACACACAGAATTCCCTTGGATCCAGGATTTCTACAGTGGGAAAGTGAGTTGAAGGGGGATATTTAGCTTCACACCATTATGGAAACTTTCATAAGAGGTTCTTTCTTATTATATCCCATGGGAAATACTGCAAGTACTGGTAGGGCTCAACCACCTAGAATCAGTTAAAAACAAAGAAGGGGAATGGGGCATACAATGACTTGTATGTGGATGCAGATAGAGCTTGGCTCTTCATTCTGGCTAATGGAAGCACCACATCAGATAGACTATCCAATAACATCCAGCACAGGAGACACAGTTCACAGGCCTAAAAGACCTAGGTCCCCAGCCAGCTTCATAGCCCAATCAGAGTGCTGGCTGTCTCCCTCAGGTGATTCCCCACTGAGGGAACATCTGGCCTCCCAATCTCAGCTGCTGAGCAGTGACTATACCAAACCTCAGTGCTCTGCTTACACCTTTTACACCTACCATAGGCAAACCCAAGTTGCTGGTCCTGCCACCCTGTGTGATCAAAATCACATAACCTCAGAGCCCAGGAGATAGCCTTCCCCAGCTAGATTTCTGATAATAAGAATATGTTTACCTAAGTCTCATAGCAATCATAAAGCAAACCCTATAATAGGACCTACAAAACAATTCGAGAACTTAACTGCAGTCACATACAAAGTTATATGCTTTCTCCCCATCTCCCAGTTTTTGTGATTTGTCTCACTGTAATTTGTATCACTTGACTCAAAAAATATCTGAAATGAAAGACATTGCAACTGATACTACAGAAATATAAAAGATAATAAGTACTATGAACAACGGCATGCCAACAAATTGAATAATCTAGAAGAGATGGATAAATTCCTAGATGTAACATCCCAAGGTTGAATCATGGAGAAATAAATCTGAGTAGACCACTAATGAGGAAGAAGATTGAAACTAATAAAAGTGTCCCATAAAGTGCCCGGGACTGGGTGTCTTCACTCCTTCATCAAATATTTAAAGAAAAACTAATATTAATTTCTCCTCAAACTTTTCTAAGACATTGAAATAGAAAGAACACTTCAAATCTCATTTTATAAATTCAGCATTACACTTATACTAAAGCCAGATACAGACACTACAAGAAAATTATAGGCCAATATCTCTGATGCACAGAGTTTGCAAAAATTCTTAAAATATTAGCAAATCAAATTTAAAAACACATTAAAATTGTCTTTCATATGTTCAAGTGATATTTATTCCTGAGATGCAAGCATGACTAGCATATGCTATCAAGAAAGGTTGACACACATTAACAAAATGAAGGACAAAAAGGATAAGAGTCACATGACCATTTCAATAGATGCAGAGAACACTGACAAAATTCCAACACTATTTCAGGATGAAAACTTGACAGATGAGGCCCAGAGTGAATGTATTTCAAAACAATAAAAGCCATTTATGACACTCATGGCTGACATCATTTTCTATGGTGAAAAGTTGAAAGCTTTTCTACTGTCAAGGACAAGACAAAGATGCCCATTCTTAATGCTTCTTTTTAATATAGTATTAGAATTCCTAGCCAAAAAATATTAGGCAAAAGAAAGAATAAAGAGCATCCTGGTAGAAAAGGAAGAAACTTTTTTCTATTTGCTGATGCCATGATCTTTTTTTAAAAATTGTTTTAATTTTTTTTAGTTGATAGACCTTTATTTTATTTATTTATTTACATGTAATAATGAGAATCAAACCCAGTGCCTCACTCATGCCAGGCAAGTGTACCACTGCTGAGCCACAGCCCCAGTCCTACCATGATCTTATATATGAAAAGCCCTAAAGAGGAAACCAAATCAACTAAGGACAGATAAATTTCATGAAGGTGGCAGAATCCAAAAATCAACATGGAAATCAGCATTTCTATATAACAATAATGAACTATAAGAAAATTAACAATCCAAAATAGCAACTTAAAAGTTAAAATACCTAGGTGTAAAATTAACCATGGAGGTAAAAAGTTTGCCTACCACAAAATGACTCTGATGAAGGAAATATGGGAAAAGGTAACCAACTAATTACTTTAAATTATTTAAATGATTTTTGCATAGCCCATGTCAATATTATTCCCGAAAAAAAAACATTTCATATTAATCTCCAAACTGTAGTGGTGTATAATTTTTATATCTACTGTAAACAAATAGTACATTTTTATAATACGTATATCTAGTTCTTTCCATATTTAAATGTTAAATTCTGATTCCAATTTCCAGTAAACAAAAAAAAAACAAGAAATAAGTACACTAATGCTTTTTTTTATTACATATCATTTTAGGTACATAGTTAGCATTTACTCTACTCATACAATTGTTTTCTACTCAATGCATTTGGGAAAGAGAAAAAAAGGAATACTTATTTGCTGAATCTATCAATTTTGGAAAATGATTTGAGAAAAAAATCTTGGATCTGAATATAAACCATATAACACTTGAGAGATTTTTCCTGGTAGTGCTATGATTCCTTCTTCTGAACAGATTGGGCAGATGTTGTATGTCTGTAGTGGTGATCAGTGTCTTGATCACGTCATAGGTTTAGGATATTCAGTGTGGAATAATTAGTGCTTCTGTGATAATTGATTTCAGACTGATTAGTCTAAGAGGTTAGTGTGTTCCCAATCTGTGGTCATGCAGAAGATGTCACTTTATTCATCCTACAACTTTTCCATCTTCCCAGAATGAAAGTGCAAACTTTGGGTAGCCACAGCACAAAAGGAAAAGGAGAAACTGAAACCTACAAAATCCACACATACCATTTTTTTCCAACATATAGTACATACTTACTCCCTTCCTCCAGGAGAAAACCCAAAAGACTCATCCTACTTATTTACCCAGTTCAAAGTCTGACATTTCTGGGTATGACCAAGATTTACTTGTAAGATAATACATGGTTCTTCTTAGTCCTGAGATATGCAAACCAACAAATCATCATCTGTTCCCTATCTTGTGAGCACATGAACACACACTTCAACACAAGTTGTAATAGATGCAGGATCATAGTAATAAGTGCCTGATTCTGAAAAGGGAAAAAAATAAAACATACAACACCCACTGATTGACATCAGACACTGCCTGTCCTGGTAATGAAGTAGATTCCTCATTTAGACCTTGGTTCTGAAACATCATGGAAACTTCCTTGTCATTTTGAGCCCCTGGTTTGGTTCTCATATATCTTTTCCTGAATTTGCAATAGCCATTAAAGTCTATGCCTTCTTTCAGGCTTCTTATCTTTTGGGTTCATCTTGTGCTTGTTTCAGAACCTGAGGTTTTCTTTAAGCATTGCAGGTCAAGCTTGTGATTTATTTATAAATCTGATTCCTTCAAAGCAAAAGCACAAGTTGGTAGGTTCCTATCTATTTTTAGTCACTATTATATGAAATTGATCATAACCAACATCTTAGCTGGTCATAATTTTTAACATCTTCACTGAGATAATTCTCATGCCACACAATTAACCCATTAAAGCATGCAGTTTGTTTTTTAGTATATGCACTGAAGTATACAACCACACCACAATCAACTTTAGAACATTTTAATCACCCCTAAGAATTTATTTAAAAGTCACTATAAACTCCCATCAACTCCCCACAACCTCTCCAGCCTGAACAACTGCTAACCTATTTCTAGTTCTTTAGATTAGTGTATTCTGGACATTTCATATAAATCATTCACATGTGGACTCTTGAAAATGGTTTTCACATACATGTCATAATATGCAAAAGTATTTCAATCCTTTTTATTGTCTAATATTCTATTATTCAGATGAACCACAACTTATCCATTCATCACTTGATATAGGATTGTTTCTTCATTTTGGTTATTATAATTAATTCTGATAAAGAACATTCAAGTACAGGCTCTCATGAATATTATATTCATTTTTCTCTTGTGTATATGCCTAAGATATAGGTTACATGGCAACTATGCTTAAAATCTTGAAAAACTATCAAACTATTTTCCAGATGTTAAGCTATCATTTGTTTCTCCCTCTGAAAACAGAAGGAGAGGTGATGTTTGTGTTACAAAGTGTGACGCTGTAGATAGAACTTTGAGTCCATAAAGACTCTGGGCCCAAAGGCTATGTTGGATTTCAACACCATGTCAGTCTGTGTTCAAATTAACTGTGATTGAATTATGGATAGGGGAGACTTCCTGAATTAAAAGGGACAGCTTTTCTGGGAACCTCTTTAACTGGTAATTCTGTTTATATAATAACTTAATTCTGAAAAATTTTTGTCATGATGTCACAGAGAAAAACATTTTATGTCAAAGACAGATATTTAATGAAAAGTTACAAATTATATTAGAAAATAATTTCATGCACATTTCTCAAAAGCAAACCAAAAAAATATCTACGAATAAACCTAACCAAGGAAATGAAAGAGCTCTACAACAAAAACTACAGAGCATTGAAAAAGTAATTGAAGACGACCTCAGAAGATAGAAAGACCTTTCATATTCATGGATAGGCAGAATTAATATTGTTAAAATGACCACTACCAAAAGCAATATACAGATTCAATCTCCATTAATATACCAATAATATTCTTCACAGAGCTAGGAAAAAAAAGTCTTAAAATTAATTTGGAAGAATAAAAGACTCAGAATAGCCAAAGCAATTTTAAGCTTAAAAAGCAATGCTGGAGACATCACAATACCCGACTTCAAATTATACTACAGAGCTAAAGTAATAAAAACTGCACAGTACTGGCATAAAACACACACACAGAGAAACCCACATATCTACAGTCATCTTACTCTGACATAGGTGCCAAAGTCACACATTGGAGAAAACCAGCCTTTTTCTTTATCTCTCACCCCTGCACAAAAATCAACTCAAAATGGACCAAACGTAGGAATTAGACCAAGAAACTATGCAACTGCTAGAGGAACACATAGGGTCACACTCCAGCTTTTAGGCACAGGTAACATCTTTCTCAATAGGACAACTAAAGCACAGGTAATAATGCTAAGAGTTAATAAATGGGACAGTATCAAATTTAAATTTTCTGCACAGCAAAGGAAATAATAGCAATGTGAAGAAAAAACCTACAGAATGGGAGAAAATCTTCACTAGCTACTTTTCTGATAGAGGATTAATATCTAGAATATATAAATTGCTCACACTTTACACCAAACTAATCACATAACCCAAGTAATAGAAGGGCAAATGAACTAAACAGACACTCTCAAAAGAAATACAAATGGCAAACAAACATATAAAAAAGGTTCAACATTATTAGCAATTAGGGAAATGTAAATGAAAACTACACCAGAATGCTATCCTCACTGGTCTGAGATTTGGTGGGCAAATCTCAGACCAGTCAGAATGGCAGTCATCAGGAATACAAATAATAAATACTTGAGAGGATGCAGATAAAAACGTTTCTACTGTTGGAGGAGCTGATATTAGTATAACCACTATGGAAATCATTATGGAGTTTCTCAAAAGACTAGGTATGCAAACACCATATGACCCACCTATACCAGGTGTTTGGTTTTAATTCTTAAGAATTAGAGTCATCTACTACTATACATGAATAGTTATGTTTATAGCAGCACAATTCATGATAGCCAAACTATGGAACCAGCCTAGGTGTCAATCAATGGATAAATGAATAATGAATGTGGTAAATATACACAATGGAATTTTATTCAGCCATTAAGAAAAATGAAATTATGGCATTGGCAGTAAAATGAACAGAACAAGAGACCAAGGTGGTAAGGGAAATAAGTTATAATCAACAGGTCAAGGATCATATATTTTCTCTCATATGTGAAAGCTGGAGAGGAAAAAGGAAGAAAAAGTGAGGGGTAGATCTCCTAAAATTCACAGGGAGATCAGTAGAGCAAAGGACCAGCGGTGGGAGAGGGGAGAAAAGGGGGCAAGTATCGGGGAGTGATATTTGCCAAGTTATATTGTTATGTTGTGTGCATGTAGGAATATCTGACAAGTCACATAATGATGTACAAGTATAATGTACCAAAAAAATATGGAAAAATAAAATCCCAGCAGATCTCTGATGAGATTCCCCGAATATATGAACTTTATATATCTTTAAACATAAAACTCATGATATTTTAAATGCAATATTTACCTAGTTCAGCCTTTTTTATTTGCAGGGAAGATTGAATCATCCACAGATCCACTCAAAATGGTTGACATGAAGAAGTCAAAATTAAAGTATAGCAGACCTGCCTCCTCCATAGTACCTGCCTGAAGCAGAGTGGGTTCAATTTCTCCTTAATTAAGGAAAAACATCCTACTTATATGTATATCTTATCCTGACATTTTTATAGTAAACTTCAGAACTAAAAACACAATTATTGTAAATTTAATGGAATCTAATCATATTGGTTAAGTAATTAAATTTCTGCTAAAGTTATTTTACTGAAATAAAAAAAGTCATTTTATTCTAATTTAAAATATTTTTTGCATTGCTTACAGAATAATTTCCAACCACATAACATGAATTCCATGGTCATCGACAATATGATTACTATACCCCAACTATTATTCTACTCTCGTCACAATACAAAACCAATTATCCACCCAATAAGCCCTTCTTTGTTAAATTCTATTCTGTTCATAAGGTGAGCTTTGGAAGGAGATTTTTCAATGATTCCAGTTGACAAGCATGCTTGTTAATAGCTTTTATAGTTAAGAGTTCACCCGTTTATTACTTAAATATATTGTGTTTACTTATTCCCTTGACTGATTAAAATATGTGGTCAAAATCTACCTACAAATGTATAATGTACTTGAAGATATGCACTTAGTTTTAAGATGAAAAAATTAAAATAGTTAGCTACTATGGGAACTTATCAGTCTACTTAGCCCTTTGAATCATTGTGATGTTCTCTATACTCTTCCCACATTCCCACACTGAAAATAGTGAAGCAGTATATAAAACTGTTTATAGTATTTGTCAAGCATTCTTATAAGATCGGGTTTGGATGAGGATGCAATCATCCCTTCTGTTTTCACAGGAATATATATTATGTTTGTATTTTAACAGGGGCAGTCCAGGACTGATGCATGGTCACTGAGGACTCATTTTCTTAATTATGCCAGGTCTGTTTATGATCTGAACAAAATAATGAGAAGTCCCTGGATTCTACAGTTCAAGAAAGGAACAGATGTTACTGTCTTCTGTAAATGCCTTCTACTGGTTGTCAGAAATCAGTTGCAGAACTATACAGTAAGGTCTAGAAGAAGAATAGGCTGAAGATGAGCTGACTGTAGGATACCAGCTTACTTTGTGTACCTTGGAGTTCAGATATAAAGAATTCTCACAATTTTATCACATTAAAGTAACCTTTAGGCCATATCCATTAAAAGACATAACCAGAGAAGTTATCAGTACTATCTTTTATGAATGGTTTAGCAACTATAGTCTTATAATGTTGAACTTTCAGATCCTACTGAAAAATAATGCTCTTTTTGGTCATCTACATTTACACTGGAAATTAAACCAATTTTGAAAGACAACTTTTGTTCAATTAAATCCCAATCAAGGTACCAAAACAGGCGGATGGACCAATGGTACAGAATAGAGGACACAGAGACCAATCCACAAAACTACAACTTTCTTATATTTGATAAAGGGGCTAAAAGCATGCAATGGAGGAAGGATAGCATCTTCAACAAATGGTGCTAGGAAAACTGGAAACCCATATGCAACAAAATGAAACTGAATTCCTTTCTCTCGCCATGCACAAAAATTAACTCAAAATGGATCAAGGAGCTTGATATCAAATCAGAGACTCTGCACCTGATAGAAGAAAATGTTGGCTCCGATCTACATATTGTGGGGTCGGGCTCCAAATTCCTCAATAGGATGCCCATAGCACAAGAGTTAACAACAAGAATCAACAAATGGGACTTATTCAAACTAAAAAGTTTTTTCTCAGCAAGAGAAACAATAAGAGAGGTAAATATGGAGCCTACATCCTGGGAACAAATTTTTACTCCTCAAACTTCAGATAGAGCCCTAATATCCAGAGTATACAAAGAACTCAAAAAATTAGACAATAAGATAACAAATAACCCAATCAACAAATGGGCCAAAGACCTGAACAGACACTTCTCAGAGGAGGACATACAATCAATCAACAAGTACATGAAAAAATGCTCACCATCTCTAGCAGTCAGAGAAATGCAAATCAAAACCACCCTAAGATACCATCTCACTCAAGTAAGATTGGCAGCCATTATGAAGGCAAAGAACAACAAGTGCTGGCGAGGATGCGGGGAAAGGGGTACTCTTGTACATTGCTGGTGGGACTGCAAATTGGTGCGGCCAATTTGGAAAGCAGTATGGAGATTTCTTGGAAAGCTGGGAATGGAACCACCATTTGACCCAGCTATTGCCCTTCTCGGACTATTCCCTGAAGACCTTAAAAGAGTGTACTACAAGGATACTGCCACATCGATGTTCTTAGCAGCACAATTCACAATAGCTAGACTGTGGAACCAACCCAGATGCCCTTCAATAGATGAATGAATAAAAAAAATGTGGCATTTATACACAATGGAGTATTACGCAGCACTAAAAAATGACAAAATCGTGGAATTTGCAGGGAAATGGATGGCATTAGAGCATATTATGCTAAGTGAAGCTAGCCAATCCCTAAAAAACAAATGCCAAATGTCTTCTTTGATATAATGAGAGTAACTAAGAACAGAGGAGGAAGAGCAAGAGGAAAAGATTAACATTAGACAGAGACATGAGGTGGGAAGGAAAGGGAGAGAAAAGAGAAATTGCATGGAAATGGAAGTAGACCATTGTTATACAAAATTACATATAAGAGGTTGTGATGGGAAAGGGATAAGAAAACAAGGGAGAGAATTAAATTACAGCAGATGGGATAGAGATAGAAGATGGGAGGGGAGGGAAGGGGGGATAGTAGAGGATAGGAAAGGTAGCAGAATACAACAGTTACTAGTATGGCATTATGTAAAAATGTGGATGTGTATCTGATGCGATTCTGCAATCTGTATATGGGGTAAAAATGGAAGTTCATAACCCACTTGAATCTAATGTATGAAATATGATATGTCAAGAGCTTTGTAATGTTTTGAACAACCAATAAAAATAAATAAATAATAGATAAATAAATAATTAAAAATAAATAAATCCCAATCAAATGTTTTTGTTTTTACCATAAAAGCTCTTCAGAGTCTTCTACTTTACACACTGAAAATATCTTATGTCATATTTATATGACGAAAAGTATCATGTTAGGTCATCTGTGCCTGCTGCTGTTTGAGATGTTACCACCTCTGACACAAAGCACCGTCTATCATCTACAGACATGCTCAAAATGGTGGAGATGAAGGAATCAAAATTCAAGTACAGTGGACCTGCTTCCTCCATAGTACCAGCCTGACCTAGTGGGCTCAATTTCCCCTTAATTAATGAGCCTCGTGTCAATGGAGTAGTTGTTGATCTTCAGTGGTCATTATTATTATTATTCATTTTTGTCTCGAGATTTTTCTTCTGAGAAAATTATTTTAATTCTTTCCATGTCTTACAAGAATTGTGATGTTGGAAGATCTGTGCTGAAAAAACATCTGATGGTGTTAGGCAAGTTATTTAATCGTTCTGTAGTGCACCATTTTCCTCAGTAATGGAGATAATGAATATTTGTCTCAGAAGTGTTATTTTTAAAAACACGTTTTTTTAATTTTAAAATCTTATATAAATGCAAAATAGTGTTAGAATTTTACTGTCTTCTGTAAATGCTTTCTACTAGTTGTCAGAAATCAGTTGCAGAACTATACAGTAAGGTCTAGAAGAAGAAGAGGCTGAAGATGAGCTGACTGTAGGATACCAGCTTACTTCATGTACCTTGGAGTTCAGATATAAAGAATTCTCACAATTTTATCACATTAAAGTAACCTTTAGGCCATATCATTATTTATGAATGGCAAACATCTTAAAATTTAGTCTATGTTTTTATCATTAAATCCAATATTTGAGTGGATAGAGCTCTTCATGTGAAGCTGTGGCTATTTTTATCTGTTACAAATGGTGTTACCTAAAGAATATTAGTATTCCCTCTAATTCCTAGTTGGCATAAAAAAACAGATTTCTATCCTCATATTTCTCCCACCCCATTTCCTTCATCTAGATGCCTACTTATTATCTCTTCTCTACTTGATTCTCTTCAAAATACATTATTAAGGGCAGTAATGTGTCCATTTGGAAAATCATATTTTTTCCAGCTGCATTGCTTATGAAGGTGTCCAATGATACATGAGAATAAACTATGGAGCAAGTTTCTGGGAAAATTCTTTAAGAACTCCGGAACCAGCAGGGGATCTGGAGATCTTTTGCTTTTCTCTGTTTTATTAGATGAGAGGTGGTAGTGCTAGGGTTCAATCTTGGAACTTCAGCATACTGAGCATCAACTATTCTACTGAGCTACCTCCCCAGGCTTCTGCTTTGCCTTTTATTACTATATAGATTAAAGTAATAATTGTGGGAGTCTAACAACCATCCTGTGAGAATGAGATAAATGTGAAGATAGAAGCCATACATAAAGGATGATCAAGCCAAAGATACTACACATCTGAGTCCTCACAACTTTATAAGAGTGCTGCGCTCCTAGCTCATGTTACAGGAGTTAGAAAAGGTATTCTGAATAAAATTGAAGCATTATATTTCTAGTCTCTATAAGAAGTTAAATCAACTCCTAGCATTCATTACCTTTCAAAAATATGTATATTTTTTCTCATCCATAATCATAGTGTAAAACAGAAAAGCATTGCTATAAGTAGTATATGTTAATACACAAGAAATTGGGTAATCTATGTTTTCACTGTTATTCAGGCATCTCTCAGATCTTGATAATAATTGTAAAGCAATATTATTTTACATTTTAAAGTTGATTCACTTTAAATACAAAGAAAAAAAATGAATCTTAAAAGAAATCCTCCTCTGGAGATGGATTCTGGGAAAGGTCACAACAATAGTAAAGTAGAATTGAGAGGACCCTGGTCACTGCCAAGCCCCACGTGTTCTGGAAGATTACCACTGTCATAAGCTTAATTATGACAGATGGTGATTAGGCATTATCTTTGGCTGTTTTCTTTGGCTTTCATTTTCTGACAGGTTTATCTTAATTAAACCCAAATTGGAATGAAAAATAAGAAAATATGTCATTTTAGCTCACTTTTTTTAAAAAAAGACATTAGCCAAAATCACAAATCAGCTCATATTTATTCAGTTTTAAAAAGAAAAACAAGGACATTAAAATTAATTAATCAAGCTTAAAAAAAAAAAAACCTCTTATGCCAATCAGAATTACTCTTAAGCAATTTGCTTCCAGGGACTAAGCTATGAAAGCAAGCAAATCTGTAAAACTTTGGAATGAGACTGAGAATAGAGGTTTGGGGTACAGGGGGTAGGCTTGCCAAAATGCATGCACATAAAAATATGTATATATAAAAATATTTGGTAGAAAAGGTACTATAATGGTCAAACAGAGAGGGTTGTCATTTGTGGTTGTTGAAATGTGGGCTAATATCCTTTTCTTATATTTTCTTGTAATTTCTAATATAATGAATCTATAATAAGAAAATAAAATTGTTGAAATATATTTAATAAAAAAGGAATATCTGGCTCTTTAAGATCTGCAATTCTCATAGTAACAACTACATTCTCATGTTATAAGTTTAAAAACAATTATCATCCTATATTAGTATTTCATATCATGATGCTTTTAAAATTATATCCACAAATTCTTTAACAAGAAATGTTCAAGAGGTGGTGCTTAATTCCCATGAGTATTTGCTACACTTGGTAACTTGCTTCTAAAACAGAATATGCTAGAAATAATGCTATTTCTGAGTTCAGGCTAAAAGGAGAGTGGTATCTGTCCCTCCCTTCTCCCCTCTTCTGTCCCTCATCATTTGCCACAGGAAAATAATCTGTCCTGCTGCTAGCAACCCCATGGAGAGACTGAGGTGACAGGGAACTGAGGCCCTCAATCCAACAGCCCATGAGCAGCTGAGGCCTGGCAACAGCCAGGGAATTTGGCTTGGAAAGGGATCTTTTGGTCCCAGAAAAACGTATAATTACAGTCCTGGCTGACATCTTGACAGCAACCTGATGAAAGATACCGAGTTGGAACTACCCAGCTTATCCCTGATCCCGGATCCTTGGAAATTTAAGGTAAATGTTTGCTGTCTTAAATGTCTCAAATTTAGAGGTAGTTGATTACACAACAATAGATAACTAATACATGTACACATAATGATTATCCAGAATCATGTTTTGTAATTCTGGGATAACATGAAAGAAAGCAAAACATTTCTCCTCTTATTCTCTACCACCTATAAAAATATACTGTCCATAGTGACAGAAAACTAAACCAAACAATGCAGCTATAAAATAAGGGGTCAATATTAATCCATAACAGACTTCAACAATTGACAAAAGCATCCAGAAGTAAACCATAATATACTTTTTGTTTTCTATCCTCCTCAAATCAATAGGTAGGAATAGAAGGAAAACATTTTTTTTTTTTAAATTATCAAACTCTCACTGTTTGGATATAACTTACAAGTGCCACCTCAGACTAAGAAGGGTAAGAAAGGATAAATATTTCTGAAGAGAATTTTTAAATATATGCCTTGTATGCTTATGTTAGAATTTATATTATCTATCATGCTTTACACTTTCAATTTGTTATGTTTTTTTCTTACTTTGCTTTTTAAAATATTCTTTGTATTTTCTTCCCTTTTCTAGTTTGTAAATAGCAAAATATATTCTTCATTAATTGACTTTGATTCTTTTAATAATTTCTTCAAATACTTTGAAGTCTACAATTAATATCTCCAACTTGGACAAAATTTTTCCATTTTAATGTCTGATAAAACCTTTGAGGGCCTTGTTAAACTTTAGCTTCTGAAAGAGGATGTCAGAATGCACCTAAGAGACAACATTTTAATAAGCTCCAGGTAAACCCTTATTATTTGCCCATCATAGATTAGAAATTACAGGCATTTATTTCTGTTTGATGACTTTGGTGCTATGCTATACATATGCCCATTTTCCTATTAACTGTTCTCTTAATGATTTCAACATCAATAATTTTTTCTAGAAGCTAAACTGTCTAAGATTTGCAAAAAATAGATTTCAAAATTAAGAGTTTATTTAGTTTGAATCAAGGTGTTATTATTTATATACCTAAGCATTTTCATAAATCATGTTTCATTCACCTCATTTATCCCTTTTTAAGCCCAGCTTATCATAGATTTTGCCAGAATGAGTACCTTTAAATTGGCACTTATTATAGCCTAAAGCAACAAAATCATAAGCTCATCTTTGAGCAATGAATTAAACAGAAGCTAGCAATATCTAGTCCTCAAAATAAAGTTCATGGGGAAATCTCACACAGCAAGTTAGTTTGAAAGTATCTTTAAAATGTGTAATGAATAGCATGAGATTCAGAATACTATTTTTCATGCCCTCTGATTTCCTTTAATGATGTTTACATTAAAAAAAAAGTGTGTGTGTGTGTGTGTGTGTGTGTACTGGGTATTGAAACCAGGGTCTTCTGCACAGTAGGCAAGAGCTTAACTTTTTGAGCTATATCCCTAGCCCCAATATTTATTAAGTCATTGCTGTATTATAGGTGCTCTGCAAAATAGTTGAAGGTACTACTCAAAACATTCATTCTGTTCCTCTGGGCATTGTGATGCTGTGATGAAAAATCCTTAATCAAATAATTTCATAAGTTCAATTACCACTCTGAAATGTGGTTTGAAGGAAAGAATCACAGGGTTGAGAAAATGTTTGGGAGTACAGAATAGTTTCTTAGAGAATGTGGTCCTCCATCTGAGAATGTAAAGATGATCAGAACTGAAGAGATGAAGTTCAGGAAGAGATGGAGCCTTGTTAAAGACAAAATGACAAGTTTTGGGTAATGCAAGATGAGGAAATTTCAAATAAAGCTCCGCAAAGGTCAATGCCATTGAGAAATCAAGTAAAAGGATACTGAAAGTATCCACTTAATTTTAAAAACTTGAGGTCATTGATAAAAGATGAAAACTTGTAAAAGCTATTTTGGAGCAGGATAAAGCTATTTATATATAAAATCAAAATCTCTAAAATCAGATCCAGTAACTCTTCATATAGCTGTATGGTAGAGACTCATGTTCAAAGATAGGAAAGAGAAGAAGCAAATTATTTTTAACTTTAAAACTTCCCAGTATTGCAATTATTTTCATTGCAATTATTATTTTCCAGTTATTATTTCTTAAGTTCAAGAATGGAATTTGCATGAAACTCCTGTTTGTAGGAATAAACTTTGAAATCTATATTTGTTACTTTTAAGAGAGCTGTTTAAGAAACAGCATGTGTAATCTAACAAATCCACGATTTCTTGATGCATCCACGGGTACAGAAATATAACTCAATGTGTAAGTAAATCAAGATAATGACATTGAAAAACTTACAAGTCTCCCCTAAACTTAGTATAGGGAATTTGAACTCCTGGATCCTCAAATTTTATTTTGGCTACTGAAATTTTCCTTCTTAAAAGATAGTATGACAGGTATGAGACTTATACTTTTATGCTATGCAGTCCTATTATTTATCACTAGTATTTTGTTGTGCAATAGTATCTGATAATTCAAGATGAAGCTATTTCTCTATCAGCAGGGTTTCAGAAATCACTATACTCTGGGGATCCTTGAGTTTTAAACATAAGGAATTTAATCTTTTAAAAGTGTTTGCTTCATTAGTCTTCATAGAAACTGCCCTAATGAAGAGAAAGAAGAGAAAGACTTGAAAACCTCCCGAGTTCTTCAAAAAGGCTTCCTTTGCATGGAATCGTCCATCAATTTCAACAGAAACAGAAAGTAATGGAAACGTGAGTTGAATGAGTAGCTGAAAACTGAGTAGTAACTTAAAACTCCATTGAAGTTGTTCATCAGATATGGGGCATGGCTTATAAATATTTAAATATTGTCGATATTTTTGCCAAAATTAAAGCATGTCTTCCCAAAGCAATAGTGGTGATATAAAGCAAGTCATATGTTAAAGCAGTTAAGCTTCAAAAGGCAGAAGGCTGTGATGTGAATTTTTATAAACTGAAAAAGACCTAGTGTATTCACAAATGTGCAAAATGCTTATAGGAAACCATTTCATCTGAAAGCACATCCTCATTAAGTGTTTCAGAGAATAAAATGACTTTAGAACTGAAAGTCTTCCTAGTAGAACATTTTTTTTAAAATGTGCTCCCAACTATGTGCTCCTCAGTATTAGTAAATTATTTTCCAATTTTCTAATTTTTGTACATATACCATTTTATAGACCTGTATTATGTTTATAGCTTTTACAAACCATAGAGAAGTTCTGTACCTATCAAACATCTAAAAGGAGTGAAAATACATAGCTTAAAAATTGTTTGGGGGCTGGGGTTATGGCTCAGCACTAGAGCACTTGCCTCGAATGTGCAAGACCCTGGGTTCGATCCTCAGCACCACATAAAAAATAAATAAATAAGTGAAATAAAGGTATTGTGTCCAACTACAACTAAAAAAATATTTTTAAAAAATTGTTTGGGAATCTTATCTTTACTTAAAAGCAAACACTGATATCAACCTATTAAGAAAAATAAGTAAATCTTTTAAAAGTTTTAAAATATTTCTTCTATAGATGGTTGCTATTTTGATCTTTTTAGCAACTAGATCTATATTCAATAATAGGAGTTATTACAGAAATACCTCAATTTTGTAAGAAAACTATCAATGGCTTTGGGAAAGCTTTGCTACTCTCAAAGGGTGGGGGTAAATAAATAAAAAGAAATGTTGCTATCTAGTGTCTTAGAGATGAAGCAATCATATCAAAATCTTTTCAGACAGAATGCTACATAATCTAATTCATAAAATAAGATGAAGACCAAAAAATGTAGTAGAAGATTCTGTATATTATACTCCAAAACATTTATTTTCAAACTTGTTTTTAACCCAGAAACAACTTTGGATCCATTATCTTTAGCATTTTCCTGAACCTATTTTTCTCCAATAATTATATGCATGCATTTTTTCAATATGAAATTTGAAATATATTCATTAAAATTCTGATAAACATGGGAACAGAAAAAGAGATTCTAATTCTTAAAATTTTCTTTCAGATAAATGTTCATCAACATTGCATTAACTATTAAAGTTATAAGGATGTGCATGTCCATATACATGTATATATGTGTAGGTGTATATAAATTTAAATGTGTACATATATTAGTGTGTACTGCTGTACATTTAAAATATATAGAAGAAAAATGGTCATTTTCATTACCTTTTATATGATTAGCTAGTAAATTCTGTGTCTAGAACTTTTTTTTTTGAAGGCTAAAAAATCATCACTTTTGTCTGCATTAAATACAGCAGTTAAAAATCAACTGAAATCTATGCTTCTAAGTATTCAGTTTTATATTAAAGGTTTCATCTGTTCAAGACAAATTAATCCAAGCGGGTGAAAGAATAAAATAATGAAGATTGTATGTGTGGTAAAACCTGTTCCCCAATTTGTTTTTCTGTATTTTGAATTGACTCCTTAAAGCATTTAGAGTGTTTCTCCCATATGTAAAGCCCCTACGAGGTTTTAAAGTGCTTTTAACCCAAGGTTTTAAAGTGCTTCTAACCTACAGCTAGGACCCATGGCCAACCAAGTGTCAATTTTTTTAGATGGTTATCTTATACAGACAGAGCTTTACAGAGTGTTCTATGAGTCACAGAAATCAGTATTTTAGGATCTCACAAGCATTATCCAGGCTCAAGATATTATCATAGGTTCTTTTACATTATCTTTATCATCATTTTTATAATAATCATTCCACAATCACTCTTGGGTCCAGGATGTTCCCTCCCCTGTGCTAAGGTTGCTCTCTCCAGCATCACAAGATCAGGACGCCCAATTTCATCTGCAATAATTCCCTCTCTCACAAACATTCCCTACCCATGCATTTGGTCCAGAAGGAACAGGTCCAAGAGGAACGAGTCATTTTTATAAAATACAAGGAGACCCATATCCTCTCGTTGTGTCAGCCATATATAACTGCTGGGTAAAGCTAAGATATCACTATCCTTATGATCTAGGATCATGTCAGCCGAAACCAGAATTAACTTTGAGAACTTGGGTCCTCTTTTGTTTGGGCTGTCATCAACAAACATCCATCCAGACTGCCCTGGGGTTGTCATTAAAGGAAATAAAACATGATATTCAGAAATGGTCCAGTCAGAATCCTGAATTTTCCAAGTAAATCCATATTATTCTCCACTTTTGTCTGATCATTGCCTAGGAAGTATCAAAAAGGAAATGATCATGTTCTGGTGACAGCTGCATGAAATGACTTAACTGCTTTATGAAGGTATAAGGACCAGTAGGAGGTGAGAAAGGTAGAGGCAGAAATCTTTTGACAGTTAAGGATCCAGTCCGCGAGAATCAGATGCCTGTGAATGGTGGGCCAAATGGAAAAATCCAGCAAACACCTTGACAGGCCATTATTGAGCTGCTTTTTAAGTAAAGAGTGCCTCATTTTTATACTGTAAATGATAAAGGAAGTAAAAAAAATAGGACATGTGATTAGTTTCTAGGACCTCAATAGAGTGTTTAGAAAGTCTGTCACTTAAAATGGAATCATGGTGGGATACCATGGAAAGCCTCTATCCAGCAAGGATCTAAGAAATCCTCCGGTTCTGCCCACAGAACCGGTTGTGAGTTCACCCCCTTTCCCCCTTGGTGTGCCTGTGCTCCTCTATGAACACTGCCTGTTGATTCTGACTAGGGTCATTCACAAGAGAAGGCAATATTCATTTATTTATCTCTTCTTCATATTGTCAACAATTCTTTTTTCATATACCAAAAGAATAAACTCTCTTAAACCAAAGAATAAATTCATAATGATGAAATTTTAAGAGACTGAAAAATCTGTATTTGGGCTATCCTGGTACTATCAAATCATAAGTTTGTAACCAATTATGGAGAAAGTTGCTCTCTTTGCTGCTTCACCTGCCAAGAGCAAGCAATAGTATCAGTATGTCATAATAACAATACATCAAGCATTTGTAAGATATTTCCTATTCAACTTTCATATTATGATTTCACCTTTCTTCTCTAAAACCCTTGAAAATGAAATATCCCATTTTTACAAATGAAAAGATAGACAGCTTATCCATTTCTATGCAATCTCAAAGTAGAACAGCTAACAAGAAGCTGGGGTCTTTGATACTGAAATCTGGTGCTTGTCCAGAGCTGTCATTAAATCTTTCCTCCACCAAGGAAAGTAGGACTAAGGTCTTTTGTTTTGCTTGTGTAGATCTTGCTATGTAACTAGTCAATGTTCACAAAAAGCATGCATTTTTTTGATACTTAATTACAAGATTGGGTCAACTAATGCAATGCCCTGGATTCTCAAATACTCATTAGATACTTTTGATGTTGGAGATCATTGTGTGCATCAGTGGATGCAGAAGGTGGATTTGACCCAGCCTGTCACCTCCCCCCACCTGCCCCCAATTACCTGGATGATGTATTAGAGTGGGCAATGCTACTGAAGAATTCTTTCATCTGAGAGTAAAGATGAAAACAGAGCAGTAAGTTCTCCCTGCATTGTTCCCTAGCTCTTTGTTTTATCTTCCAAAGGTTTGATGTTTGATAATGAATAAATTAGGATAAAATATGAATGCACCCTCTGTAAGGACCCAGCGGGAAACATTGGCTGTTGAGCCAGATCTCAATCAGTGAATGAAAGGGCTTCATTTTGGCATCAAGGCTAGGCCTGGGAAGTCTGCTTATTTAGAAGAAAATTTAAGATGAAAAAGGAAATATGTGTGCCTGGTGTTTATGTGTGTACAAGGGAGATAAAAAGTAGATTTAGAAAACTTTCCATGCTTTTGGAAACACAACAAATTTTATATATAAAAAAAACTTAAAGTACCCGATCATATAATTTATTCTTTAAAAACATTCACTAAGTAATTCATTATTTCCCTATTGTTGATTAAATTAGCGAACATGTTTTATTAATGCACATGTTTTACCACCCAGGGGTGAACATCTTTGGGAACTCATTTATGCCTATAAAATAGCAACATTGCTGGCATGAACTGTTACATGCCCTCAGAGACAACTTGAGCCATTTATATTAAAAGAAAAAATGACTGTGATCATTTTATATAGAATTACATGAGCCATTTCATTTACTTGGTATTAACACCTTTTTCCCTTTATTATCCAATGTAGATCTGCTTCTCTTTAGGTCCTTACCACAAAGTTCTACCATGTAGAACTTCTTTTAAAGTTTGCTACCCTTATTCTGAGAGAGGTGTCATTTTACTTTAAAGCCAGGATGTGAACTAATGGTATGTATACCTAAGGAGCATGAGTCTCATGCTGTTGATGTTCTCCCTACATCAGCCCTACCAAGAGAACTATCACAATAAATGAGCAACTACCGACTCTTCACCTTTTCACTCAGCTTATGGACAGAGTAGGAAAAATCGAGCTCGTCTATGGGAGCTTTGGTACAAGTTCTAAGCTGTACAAGATAAATAAAGTCCCTGGAGGGAAAATTGTAAAGTAGGCAAAAATATTTTTCTGACACTTTCCCCCTTTTTACAACATCCCTCTTTTCAACCCATTTCAGACTCTAGGATCTGGTATGAAATGTAACTTGAGGCAAGGTTATCATACTGGTGGACAGGCACAGTGGGTTTTTTGTTTTTGTTTTGTTTTGTTTTGTTATGGCACATTACTGGGAATTGAACAAAGGGTGCTCTACTACTGAGAACATACCCAGCCCAGTCTTGAACTTGAATTTGTCCTGCCTCAGCCTCCTGAATAGCTGTGATCGCCCGACTTGTCACTTAGTTTTCTATGCATCCATCCTTGTCCCCCTCCTTTTTTTGCCCGAGTTCATTTAAACATTACATTCTTTTGAATTTAAGAGCACAAAATTTAAAAGAAATCTAAAAGTCTAGCTAGCAGATGGAGAGACATTTTAGATGGCAAAGACATTTTCTCAAATATCTTGTCACAGGTAGAGTTCATGCAACACCTATATGTAGCAGAAAGTGCCTCCAGATCCTGTACCTTGTCGTCTTGTTTCAGTCCTTGAGCACACAATTGTAAATCTTGTCTTTTTAAAAATTTACCTGATAAAAAAACTGGATTAATGTAGGATCAACTTATTTCTAAGTAGAGTCAAATAGACTATATAGAAAAATATATGTAGCAGGCTATTTACCTTATTAAAAAGTTATTGTAATTCCAGTATTTTTTTCTTTTCATTTTGTAATCAAAAAATGTTCTTTTTGAGAATAAGATTTATATAAGGCAGTTGACTTTTGAAACAGCCTGGTTAAATGAAATTAAGGAAAAAATATGTTTTTATATTAGTTTGAAAATTCCTAATAGTTAGGATTTCTTACCAGGACAAAAACAGTAACACCAGATATAGTTATGTGTTATATATACAGTGAGATTGAAATAGTTAAAAAACTAAAGAAAATTTTAATATAACTTTAACTGAAACTCAATATGTTTAAATTTTTACCCTTGACCTCTTTTCTCCTCATTTCCTTTTACTTTATGACTATAGAAGCTAAGATTTTTATCTGTTAATTAGCAACACAAACTTCTAATGTTAGGCTTGCCCCAGGCAACTCTACATAAATGGTTAAGTACCTACATTCCTACCATGTCATTAGCTGAATTTCAACATGTAAGAGAAAAGTGGTTAGAGGAAATGTAACCACCACAGGAAAATGTATTATAGTATTAAATAAGTCGCAGTTCTTTATAAATTTCACTAGGTGGCATATGACAAATTTGAAGAAAAACAAAACTACAGGAGAGACAAAGCTGTGATTCTGAAAAACAATTTGATCAGGGAGTTGTCTGATATATTTGCCTATCCATATAAGCAATGGACAATGCTAATGATTGCATTTGAGATCGAATGATATACTATAGTAGAAGTGCTATTAGTGCCTGGGATATAGTTAGCATTCAATATATATTATTTTCAGGTGATCAGTTATCACCAAAATATTTTTGTTGTTTATGTTAATATTCAAATACTTAATCTATTAATAAATAATGTAAAGAAATTTTGTAACTTTGAGCCAGGTATTGTGGAAGCATGCCTAAAAAAACCAAGTCTGCAGCAGGAGAATTACAAGTTCAAAGCCAGCCTCAGCAACTTAGCAAGATCTTGTCTCATAAATTAAAAAAGGGCTTGGGGTGTGGGTCAGTGGTTAAATGCCCTGGGTTCAATCCCTGGTACAAAAAAAAATCTATATTTTTTAATGTGTTTTCAAATACAAAAAATATAAAGTAAATAAGCATTTTGTTGAAGCATTTTTTAATATTTTGTCAACTTTAGGTAAATAGTCATGTTTTATGAAGAATTGTGACCATTGGAATTTTATGAAGGATTTATAAATGTACCTAGAAAGACCCCTACCATATACTGAATTCAAATTTCTAAAACCTATAAACATAAACATGTGTATTATCCTTAAAGCCATGTGCATTTTTGTGATGTGTAGCATTTCCCCTGTATTCCTTTAAAAATTGAAGGATTAACAAAACACCCTCTTAAATATACAACAGTTTGATTGCTTACTACACACAAATTTCATAGTCTCCTTTTCTCTACTACAAAGTGTATAGCTTAACAGAGACCCTGCAAATAAATATGGCTTTTCTAAAGTAGTTTATATATGATATATTAGAGAAGATAAACGGGAAGGCAGCAACACTAGGGTATTGATTTGTATATAGCCTGAGAAGACAAAATACAGCTGGAGAACAAATGTGTGTAACGTTGCTCTCATTTTGCAAGATCTGAAAAGTATGGCAGACAAACCAGGTCCAAAAATGTTCATAGACAACACTGTTTCCTTTAATGGGTCATTTACATAGATAATAATGTGAACATGCATTTGAGATGATTCAGATAGACATTTTGTATTGCTTCTTTTAACAGTCCAAAATTATACATAATTAAAGATTGAAAAAAATGAATCTTCAATTCTTGGAAAAAGAAAGCAACTTTAATTTATTGACTATTTTGTGGCAAATGTTTTTTAAATCCTAACAATAACCCATTAAGAGAAATGTTGCCATCATATTATCCAGAAGGTAAAAGAAGTGGAGTAAAAACTTGCCCAGTGTCATTCATCTAATGAGCAGAAAAATGCGGATCCAGGTTAATGGAACATTCACATCAGGTTTTGTCTAATGAACCCTTCTAATTTATAGTTTTTTTCTGGACATACAGAAATGGAATGGATTTTCATAAAATATATACTCACTGTTTTCTGATCAATTGTACAAAGTAAAAGACATTTGATTTGTTCTTTTTCAAAATAATGCTTTGGAGATATGCTTTATAACAAATGTGAAGTCGACTGAAGAGCTGAAGTCCAAAATGAAGAGCAAATATTTCAGCAAGAGTAATATAAAATTTTGGTGGCACTTACACTTCTGCTAGACTACAAACTAGCAGCAGCCAAACAATACAGATAAAAATCTACAGGGGCTCCAAATAGCCAAAGTAAATTTTGATACACTAATTGTGTGAGGTGATTAAAAAAATGATTTAAATTTTCATAGGAGAATTTGAAACCCCAAAATATGAAAAAATATGAATTCTATAAGTAAAATAAACACACACACAGTGAATTACTATGAGGTTTAATGCAAATTAAATACTAAGAATTTGTTAGTAAAGATATCTTAAATATGCACAAAAAGGAAAAAACTAAAAACCAATAGAAATGGTAAGAGTCATAGAAAGAAGGATAAGAATGTCTGTTATAATTTTAATAGTAATCTTAAAGTACAGAAGAAAAATGGAGTGGAAACACATTTGAAGAGAATAATTTTTGAACAATTGATGAAAGATGAAATCATTTTTCAAAAAGCTGTGACAATGGGGCTGGGCTGTAGCTCAATGGTAGACCAGTTGCCTAGCATGTGTGAGATACTGGAATCAATCCTCAGTGCCACATACAAAAATAAATAATTAAATAATTAAAGGTATTGTGTCCATCTGCATCTAAAAATGAAATGTATTATTAAAAAAATCTACAATAACCACCAATGTAAATATAAGAGAAACCCACACCTAATCACATCAGTTACTGCTGAAAACTAAAGACACAGAAAAATTTAAAGCTACTGGAAGGTTGAAAATACTTTATGGATTGCATTCTAATATGTGGTAGTTAAGTTAAAACCTGACTTCTCTACAACTACAGGGGAAAACAGACAGGTGAACAACATTTTCAAAGTCCTGAAAAAATGTAATTGCCAACCAAAATTCCATACATTGCAAAAAAAATTGAAGTGAAAACAATGTTTTGAGAGAAATTCTGAAAGTATCACTAGTGATACTTTTGAGAAAAAAAAATACCTCTTCAGAAGAGATAATATAGGATCTCAGGTGGAGGATCAGGAGTTTTAATTAGTATGAAGAAATAAAAATGGTGAAAATAGAAGTAAATCTAAATAAAATTGATGATATAAATGACAATGTATAATGATCATTTATATTTCATACATTTACATATGTATATATAAAATACATTAAAATATTTAATGTTTTTAATTCATAATGACAAAGGGGAAAAGCACAATAAGTTGAAAAGTGATCTACTAAATATACTTGGCTCTCTGCATTCATAGGTTCTGTAACCCAGGTTCAATCACTTCAGGTCAAATATACCCCAAAATGCTGCGTGTATACTGAGCATAAACAGAACTTTTCTTGTCACTGTTTTCCAAGTACAGCATAAAAATCACTTACATAGCATTTGCATTGTATTAGGTGTTATAGTAACCTTGAGATGATTTAAAGTATACAAAGATATCTGAATAAGTTACATTGAAATCCTGCACCATTTTATATAAGAGATTTGAGCATCTGTGAAATGTGGTATCCATGGTGAATACTTAAAGACCAACCCTCCATAGATACCTAAAAACAACTATATTCTAAGGAAATCAGATATGGGGAGAGAAAAAATATATGAAAATTATTAAGAATTGGTAAATCATTTGTTTCCTTTCCCTTCCCATCCTAAAAATTCACTCTAAAGTCACTACAAAAAAGGGGAAGACAATCTGTGTCATGACTCACAGCAGATTTCAGAGCCAATCCAGATAAAGAAAATATCCATGTTGAAATCCACACAGATGCAAGATATCAGTGCCTAAGGCTGAAGAGGGTGTTCATGAGTGGAGCCAGTTACATCAGAGACCAAGAGAAGAGAGGAAGGCACACATTTAGAGATTAAGATACACACTTCTGTGTAAATTATGGGGCATGAAATATTATAATTAAAACAGAAGATGTTTTGAAATAATCAACAAAATATAGCTTGTCAATGTAAGTGAGATGCAGCCACATCAGTCTGAGAAATCAGTAAATGTATGTAACAGAAAAACATACAGGTGAAAATAATCTAACAACTTATTCACAAAGAAAAAAGTATTAAAACTTACGACAAAGAAGTCAGATTTAAAAAAAAAAAACAACTTTAAGCCAATCAACAATACAGCCAAAATTTTTGTGAGTGTATAAATGCTACTAAAATAAACCCCTATAGAAAGGTATGCAAACATAACCAGGGTCAAGGATAAAAATAATGATACAACCAGAGAACCCATGAATAATAAAGATATCATTAAAAGAGATAATAAAAAACTTCACGACAATCTGTTTAAAAATGTGGATGAAATCTAAGCTTGTTTTAAAAATAAAACTTTAAAAATTGGCACAAGAAAAACACACGAAACCTGAATAGTACCTTAGCTTTCTTAATTTTTTTCTTGAGTGTTTGAAAATAATTACAAAATATCTCCTAGAGAATAGAAAACCTAGAATACCTCTCTTCTGGTTTTATCACTAGTATCACCATGGTAGCAAAATCTGTCATTTTTATATTTGCTAAGATCAGTTGTGAATATACGTTTAAGGATTATAAAAACAAAGTCAGATTAGATGTAGTAATACAAGACTAAACAAATCCATAAACAGAAAAATTGGTAAAATTGGTAAATAGGACAAAATTTTTTAAATTAAGAACTTTTGTGCAAGAATCTTGTGTTATAGGAAAGGAAGAAGGCAAACTCCCGACAGGGAGGGACATATTTACAACACATAAAACTATCCCAAAATGCCTATTTAATAACTTTGTAAAGGAACTTAAACTTCAGTATGAAAGGGAAAAAAAAAATCTCAGCTGAAAAATGGACAAGATTCTTGCACCCAGTACTTCATAGGCAAGGACAATCTAAAGGCCTCTAAAATTGGAAAGCATGCAGTCTGGCATTTACAGAAATGAGAACCAAAATGACTTAATGCTGCTCACTGACTTGAACATTCCAATTCAGAATTCACAACAACTCCCATGTATGGTAGGAGTATAAAGAAGTAAATTGCTTTTTCAAAAATGCATCTAACATAATGAAACAATTTCACTTCTAGACACATACTCAAGAGTAACATATGCATATGAGGAGCAAAAACAGTGCAGGAAATGTTTATACCAGCATTATTTATATTAGCTTAATAAACTGTTAGTGTCACATGATGGAGCATGTGATTCAACTTGAAACTGAGCATAACATGATTGCATCTGAAAATAATTTTTATTAATGCATTATAGTTATGCATATTAGTGAGACTCATTCTGACATTCACAAATGCAAAAGCAATTCTGAACAAAATAACTACATGCATATCTGAACATATTTTACCATTCTACTTATAGTTTAAAAAAAGGGCAAAACTAGAATTGAGTGCTGAAAGCTAGAATAGTGATAAAAGGGCTAACCTCTGTAAGGAGTTTACTTCTGGGGATTAATTTTCCTTTTTCTTGACATAGTTACACTACTACTTCTTTAGTAATAGGTTAATTAAAAAGTTATTGAACTGGATGCTATGGAGCATTCCTAAAATCCTAGCAGCTCAGGAGGCTGAGACAGGAGGACTGCAAGTTCAAACCCAGCCTCAGCAATGGCAAGGCGCTAAGGAATTCAGTGAGACCCTGTCTCTAAATAAAATACAAAATAGGGCTGTGGATATGGCTCAGTGGTTTAGTGCCCCTGAGTTCAATCCCCAGTAACCACTCCCCCCCCCAAAAAAAAAAAAAACACAAAACATTACTGAACCGGAAAATATCATTGTAAATATATATTCAGTAAGTAGCATTTATAACATTAATACTTCCTGTACCTTACAAAAATGAAGTGACTAATTTACCTGCTATTGTGAGAAAAGGAAATAAACCGAAATATCTACTTCTGATTGAAATTTTGTTGTGAATTTATCTGTGAATATACAGAAACTCATGGTGAACACTTAAAATTCATCCATCTTCCTACAGAATTCATCCTATTTTCTAGGGATACTATAATTAGAATTAGGAAACATCAAGGCAAAGCATCTGTGGAATTTGATATAAGATAATATACTCTGACTGATAGATGTCCACATTTTACTATAATAACTTCTGGGTGTTACGGAATAAGGTTTCTGGGGTTAATGCTTTACTCATAAGGAACAAAGTGGCATCCCTCAGGTATGAAAATCATGCTAGCCCTCCGTTCCAGGATATAAATGGGCACAGTAATCAATTTTTTAAGTACATACTTAAGAATGCCTATCTACAAAGTATCAACTTCAAAAGAATTTATTTTAGGAACACATACCTTGACTCACTAGTAGAAATGCTTTTTATGACAGCTTCCCCTGTCTTTCATCTAAGCAGCCAGCCCATGTGTGACTTAATAAGGTCTATTTTGTGGCACTAGCCTAAAAACCTCAAATTCAAAGATCTCTATGACTCACTTTCATTAATGGCATGGAGGTAAGTATGAATTCTCAATGTTTTCTTCCTTAGTGGATATTTAAAACAATGTTTGATTACATTTTTTTATTTTAAAATATCCTAAGTTATTAAAAGTATTCGAGGAGTAAGTTTATTAGTTTTATCAGTATGTTGACAGATTCATTTAAAAAAGAAACAAAGAATCACACAATGCTGCCCAGCAAATGGGACATGTTTAGGTTGTAATATAACCTGAAATATGTTTCCTGTCTGTGTTCTGCATAGAGCTGTTAACCTGGAAGTGATGGCCTTTCTTAATTGCCCCCCAAAGAATATTTTTCTAATCCACACAAATGTCACTATAGAGATTAATCATGGTATAGAATTGACTTTCAACTGTGTGTTCCCTTTACCCTTTTTGCATGAGCACTGGTGATCCACCTAGATATAAGCTTTTCTTCTAACCATACACAAGGACTGTCCTGTTGTCATTGCTCTGAGGTGCAGCTCCCTGCTGAGGAGACAGTGTGTAGGCCAGCTACCTCTAAGGTTCTGTCCACTTGGGGCTCATAACAATCTTTATATCCTCTGAAATGCCAGTCTACCTATATGAGAAAATTAAGGTATTCTCTTTAGAACTTTTTCCCTGTGAACACATTCTAATTATTTGTCTCAGTTTTAGCTGATGCTTCAAAAGGTCAAAAATAAATAATTTTAGCAACCATGTACAACTGCAGAAACCAAGGCTACACTTTTTATTTGCTGAGGACATGAACAAACCTCCATTTATGTGATTATATTCAGAAAGAAAATAAGAAGAACCAACTTTGAAGATGAGAGAATGTATTAGCAGCAGTGTACTAGAATGATATGGTTTACTGTCCCTGCCCTTTAAAGAGTAAAATTTACACTGACACCCACCTCCAAAAACAGTGACAGGGGTTTCAAGTATGCCATTCAGAAAATACTCCCCAAAAATCTGGGGTTTGGAGGCATTCTGTAGAGTCTTATCCTACAGGACCAACTGTCTTATCACCACAAGACCCTCTGTATCATTATTGAAATAATAATGGCACCAAGAGAAGAAAATAGCTTGACAGTGGACCTTGCATATGACAAATACTCAAGTACAAGGTTTTAAAAGAAAGAGAAAGCAAACTGATAAGAACAAAGGCTTTGTAGGGCAATAGAATTTGAATTGTTAATTGGAGTTAAACAGAAACTTTGCTTCTGTTCTAACTGAAAGACATTTATGTTCTGTTTTTGATGAAAAGGAAACCAGGCACTGGACAATGGCAGGAAGTTGAGCACCTCAGGAGCATGTTGGGAGCATGAATGTCAAAGGGTATGACCAAACATGGGCTGTAGAAGCAGACTAGGGAAAATCTAATGACTTTTAAGCCACCCAACTATTCCAAAGTGTGCTTGCTTGGGTGGAGAATTTTTTTCCCCTTAATAATTTAAAGATGGAAGTAATCACTACAACTGGTAATGGGAATATTTGCGAATACTGAAATATATGTGGTAATTTAAGCATAGGTGACACAACAAGATCTTATACAAGTGAACAGGAGTCCTGATTCACACATTGAAATGATACCCGAGAGAAATGCAAAGTTTCAGTGTTTAATTTTCTCTTCAAACCATAAATTTCCTAAGAAAGGACAAATGGGATTGCTCTTGGTAACAAGTTTCAGTATTATCTTCTACATTTTAATTCAAAGGCACTTCAAGTAATCTCTCTGGAAAAAAATGCATCAAGTATATAGGAATATTTTATTTCCTCATGAGTTGATTATCCTCATAATATTAAAATGCCTTAGAATTTTTTTTTCCATACTAGTTTCCTCCCATCCCAGTGCTGGGGATCCAACCAAGTGCCAGGGTCTCCCACAAATTAGGCCAGCACTGCAACAACCGAGTTATATTCTAAACCCTCTTTAGTAATTTAATCCACAAGATTCTAGGTCAAATCTTGTAGGTATGAGATTTTTTTTTAATTTGTAATATGCTTTGAGATTTTATTACTTCAGAAGAAATTAAAGATGGAATATATGACTTTTTCCTACTAGCCTACAATTATAAAAAATAATTAAACTTCAGTAAAATTACTAGACAATGCCTTAAATTCCTTGAAGATCTCTAACTCACTAACAAAAAAAAAAAAAAAAATCTTTGCCTCTAACTTTTAAGAGAGTAAATGTTGTTAGAATTTGCCCTTGAGGCGACTCTTTAAGATTACCACATCCACAAACATTCTTTTTGTATTGTCACATCTAAAGAAGATCCTTCATCCATTTCATTTATAATGGGGTGCCTCCCCTCTCAGTGTGTGCTTAAGCCAGAGCATAGGGCACACCAGGAGAGCTCCCACTGAACTGAATACTGGTAAAGCTACAACTTCAAAGAAGATGTCACTGTTTGTCACAGTAGGGTGGCAGCTGCAAGACAGGGAAGTCAAGGGTTATGTCCTCAATGATTCACATCCTTTGTGACTGAAAAAGTAGACTATGTAGTGATTTCTGTTATATTCTCTATTCACTGGTGCCATTTCCAATAGAATAATTTAAAAGATATCTAAGAAAAGCAAATATTACCGGAACACAACTTGTTCCTATAACTGATGCAATTTTAAAACTTGAAATTTCAATACTTGTCACTGTCTCTCAGGTGTTTTTTTTTAAGAGTGTGTGTGTGTGTGTGTGTGTGTGTGTGTGTGTGTGTGTGTGTTTTAATCAAGCTATACCTGATGTCTTTTGCTATTACCTGGTTTGAGGGAAGGATATGTTGTCACCTGTTTGGGAATACTCATTTAGTATTCCCAAGTCACAGCAAATGGGAGGGCCAATTTCCGAGGACCTTTCCCTTTCATCTTCTCACATTCTTGTTACTATTTCTTCTAATAAATACAATTCTCAGTCTATTCTCTATGCTTCCAACTTAGCAGATAAATACATAGTGCATAATGTATAAGGCTTTCTGTCACTCTTAAAATGTAAAAATACCTTAAAACAATCATTGTCATGTTTTAGTAATTGAGTAATTGAGCATAACCCAGTCAGTGACACAAAATGGACTATCCTAGCAATAAAAGCCCAGCCTTTGGACCAAAATAATCTCTGGTACAGAAACCCTTCCTCAAAACAGATTCAGCTGAAAGTAGATCACAAGAAAGCTCAAGCAGAAATACATTTAACTCAAAACTCTATAGTCCTTAAACATATTCTTGCTGTGTATATTATTACATATTCAAGATATATAATGTACAATTTGAATAGTATTAAATTCATCCATAAATGACGAGGTTAGTTTTAAATATAGCCTACTAACATTCTATTTTCATATTTATTAGAAACCCATTTATTTATTTTCAGTAAGGCAAACATGTCAAACATTTTTATCAAAGTGATATTGATTGTTAATGGGGATTAGTGCACACCATATTGGAAGTAGAACCCAGGGCACTCTACAACTGAGCTGCATACACTACCCTTTTTGATTCTGAGACAGGATCTCCCTAGGCTGACCTTGAATTTATAAACTTCCTGCCTCAGCCTCCCAAGTTGCTGGGAAAAGTGTCTGGTGCTTCTCATTTTAATCCATAATCTTATAAACCAGATAATAATACATAGACTAAAGAGTTATTCCTATAGTAATTCCTGTCTGTAAATCAGGCACACTGAATATTACTTAGTATTTACTCTCAAGAGTTTTACACATTAAGTATAATGGGCTCAAGAGTAAGTTCACATTTAAGTCCAAGAGAACCTCATTCTGTGAATTCACTACACTCCCAGAATTATGACTCTACAAGATATTTTCTTAACATGGTCTCCTAACAATGTAAAATGAAGTGAAAGATATTTAACTGGGATCTTAATCATGTAAATTCTCATGAATACTCAAATGTTATAGACCCTCATTTCCTTGACATTTCCCTTGGGGTAAAAGTTCAAATTAATTAGCATATCATTAAGTGTCTGCTCTATATAGGCATTGGTTTTCACAATTTCATAACATGTAATCTCATTCAGTTTTAAATGACAAAAAATATTTCTCAGTGGCATGAATGAGAGAGGAATTTGTTGAGACTTTTGAAACCATTAAAGTCCTGGTTTAAGTTATACAAAGTGTGAGTAAATACATTTTTTATGGATTGTGTTCCCAGAAAGATTTTAGCCTGATTATTTGAATAGGTACAGTTGCCACATTTCCTGAAACAAAGTGAATTTGTTTCACATCTGTTTTGTGTCTGCAGTACTTTACATTATCTTGATATAATGGACATTTGTTTTGCTTACTCTTAGCCTGTAGCCCTGAAGTCTGCTTAAGATTGCTTCACGTTTATCCTGGGTGCTTCTGTGATTTCTCTAGGAACAGTAAAAAAGGTATGCGTGCCATTAACAGTACTGTTTCAACTTTGATCTTTATCTCTATGCCTTGGAGTCTTATACACTTTCACATTCTCACAACTGGGATTTGTAGACATTACCTCAGCTATGTGCACTCTAGTAAGCTTCTCTAGCCTTTACATCAAGGGTTTCTGGAGTAGCTAGGGAGGAGGTAACACATTTCTGCAGTTAAACCCTGTCATACTAATACTTCTCCTTAGCAATGCTATTTGGGCATGTCAAAACAAAACTTTAACTACTGCAGCCCTGCCTCACAGTGCCTCTAGGGCTTTGTTCATTGTTTACCTCCCCTCACTTGTGATTCATTTCTTTCCCTACAAATCATTTGTTACTTTAGAAAAATTAGCATTAATAATGAACACCTTAGAAATAATAAAGGTCTTCAGGACCCCTGTCTCCTTTCTTGGGGGTTCTATAATTCCTCTCTCCCCCTTTTGTAGCCAAACTTCATGCAAAATCCATTAATATATCCTACTTCTTGGTCCTCACTATCCCTCCACCTTTCAGTTCATTCCAATTTGGCTTCTACCTCCAGCACACTTTGTTGAAAAAGAAAAGTGTTCTCAATGACAACCACTTTTCCCAATCTCATGGAAGTTTTATGTTCATGTTATTCAGAATCTCTGCTGCACATGCGAGTGGCAGTGTTTTTCTTCAAGATATTCTATTCTAGCTCCCCTGAGCCCTTAATCCCCTGCCTGTTGCTTCTATGTTCTCTGATGTCTTCCTGTTTAGCTGCATTATCACATTTGGAAGTTATGAGTATCAGAGTCTAGGTTTCTTTTATTTCTCTATATTTTGCCTTTAGTTATTTTATCTTTCAGGTCTTAAATATCTATAGAGTTAAGAAAATGCATTTTTTTCTTTGGGGTGGGAGAGTGTTCTTTTAAAAAAATCAGAATTAGAAAAATCATCATTTAAGACCTTTTTATGCTCACTTTGAAAAATAAAAAAAAAATCAGTAGATTATTCTATTGGATTATTATAGGATTATTCTATTTTTACTAATTAGTATTTGAATATCCTCATTGAAACATATCCTAATATGAATTCCTTTTTCTTCTGAATTATCTTCTTTCTCTAACTTCTCAGTGTCTGCTGAATTACTGAGCACACCAAGAATGCTAATACAGCACAGCTCTGTGTTTGGTGATGCATAATAATTTAAAATGTTATATGACATATGCCATTCTATTTGTGATCCAGAGCTTACTTATTAGAAACATAATACATAAAATATTTAAATGTCAGGACAAATAACATATGGTAATGAACATGTAACAGTTGGTACCACATTCAGAGGAAGATAAATATCAATTGGAGTAATCTAAGAAACTAGATTTAGAACATCCTTCCATTCAAGATCATCGGGTTAATAATTCAAAGGAGTTTCAGTATAGTTCTATTATGTTATGTAAAGCATTAAACATGATCAACTCTTTGTCCCATCAATTCCATTCAAAATTATTTTCCTTGAGAAGTATTCAAAGTTATACAATTAATTTAATCTGGAAGAATGTTATTCACCATAACCTAACTACAAGTGGAGGCACTACTAAGTAATCAAGAAGACTAGTTTGATACATTGCTATGAGAGGATACTAAGTAGCATTTTGAAGAGAAGTATGTGCATATATGTTCCAATTATATAAAACTATATTTGTAAAAATAAAAAATTGAAAAACATTTGTAAAGTGAGATATCAATAACAATGTCTGGAAAGTGGATTTTTTGGTAATATCTGATGGTACTGTACACTTCTTTATATTAAAATTCTTTACATTGTATATTAAGTATGTATATAAAGTACTTGTCAAGTCTCTCCAAAAATGCTTTACTAGGAAAATGGTGGTAGTGATTCTTCCCATCCAGAAACCACTGCTGAACCATTTCATGAACCATATAAATTAAATCCTCGACTCATTGGTATGATGTATTTTCTTAATACATGCAGTAATTTATTTTATAAACTAGAAAGAAATTAACCCCAATACCTTTGTTTTATTGCACATCCACATGCAGATGTTTTATTAGTGCTAATTTTTATAATAATGAATGTAAGTACATACACATCATCTTAATATTCTTGGTGTTTCATTATACTGACTTTTTCTCTTGGCTTCTAACTTTAATGATTATGACGACGACGATGACGACAGTAATAACTGTAATCAGCATTTGAGCATGAACTGAATGTAAAGTTCTATGTTAGGCCCTTTGGATACATTTTGCAATTTCAGCAAATGATACTACTGCTCATATCTCAAGAAGAAACTGAGGTTTAGAGTTATGAATAAATTCTCCCAAGGATATGTTGCTAATAAATGGAGCTCAGAATCAAACCCAAGTCTGTGTAATTCCAAAACTCATCAACACTTAGTTTCCATGTGATGATAAACAGATGGGCTCAGATTTGGAGACTACTTTACAAGAGGCCTCCTCTTAGCTAGTTCTTTGCTTTATCTCAGTCTCCATGGTTACTTTATGCCACAAATCATCATCATTTAAAATGTTATGCTGGTAATGATAAAACAGTAGTCAAAGCCATTGAAAATGATAGTAAAATTAAAGTCTTTTTAACAAATGAAAATCAAGTTCAATTTAGAGATTAGTTTTGCAACTTTATATTTACACAAGTTTGAATTTATAAGCAGGTTACAAGCAGGTTAACTATGGTGCAAACATTTCCCCTGAAAATTACTTTTAAAGTCTTTAATTAAAGCTTTGGGTAGTTTGTCACTTAATAGCCCTGTTTGGAAAAGTGAGAAATCTTGGAATAACAAGTCAAGATTCATCAGAATGGAGGAAAGAGCTATTTTCTGATTCGATTCTAATGTTTTTAATGCTGGCATTTTGAGCCCCTGAGGCCTAAAAAATGATTTAGCTGCATAAGTTGTAGAACGATTCAGTTGTCCCTGAGGAATTATACTGGTCTTTGTTACAATATTTTAACTCATTATCAAAACCAAGGAATGACAGAATTTTAGAGTTGGAGGTAGTGTGTTAGAAGAATCTAGTTCTATTCCCTTATTTTAAAAAGGGAAAATTGTAAAGATGTATTCGGAAGCATTTAGGTTGCTAGCTCCAATTTTCAGACCCAGTGAAGATAGATTTGTCCAGAAGCCATAGGTACCCTTAAGCAGGTAACTAAAATTCCAGGTTATGAATGTAAAAATGAATATTGACATATTTGTATAATGTATAAGAAGTGCTTGTTTGTATAAATCATTTGCTAGTCCTAACATAACATGCTTAAGATTTTACAGCCACAAGATGACATCAAGCTACAATGATCCTTCTATAATTTAACTACTTCAATTAAACTACAATTGTGGATTCAGAATTTTAAACACAAATTTTCATCTGTTTGCATTCAAGTATTATGTATTGTTTACATCTAGAAATTATTTGTATTATAGTCTTATTTGTTCTATTGTAATGAAAATTAGTTAATCCTAAAATACCAATATTTACTGATATATGTATATTTGAAAGCAAAACAAAATAAATTAAATGCTATTCCATGTTATCTATTCACAGAACTATAGCAGACTTTAGAACCTCATGAAAAAATTCATATGAGTTTGGCCATCTTTGTATGCATGGTCAGCAAGAAGAGTCACCTACTCAACCATGGTTATGTCATATGCCCTAGGGATATAATGAGGCCAACATATTTCCTGAAAACTTGTCTTGCAAAAAGGTTTCCCTGTTTACAATATTTCTCTGAATACTAAGGTATTGCCCTGGCACACTCTAAAGTGTACAAAGAGCCTGTTGTTACTCTAACTCCCCCTGCCCCCATGTTATTTGATACCTACAAGGGATCTGAAGATGTCTGGGTGCTAAAGCAAAGAAATGGAAAGAGGCTGTTAGGATATTTATACTCAGATTCCTAGGTGGGAAAGGTAGGAAGCTTTGTGTTTTGTTTTCCAGTTTTGTATGGGCGGGGATCTGTGGTATGCTCAGTTTTCCAAGGTCCCTTTTCCACATTTAAATCTAGATCTGTTAAGTATATGTTCGCATTTCCTTGAGTCCTGAGACCAGTGTTTGGGTAAGATCTCATTTGGGGATTTTAGAAGGAGCTTTTGTTGTTGTTGTTGTTGTTACATGTAAATGGGATCTATGGAGCATGATGTTAACCCTGGAGCTGCTCGGACTAAAATAAGAGGTCAGAACTATTCCATTCACAATATCCCCCCCAAAAATAAAATACTTGGGAATTAACCTAACAAAAGAGGTGAAAGACCTATACAATGAAAACTACAGAACCCTAAAGAGAGATATAGAAGAAGACCTCAGAAGATGGAAAAATATTTCTTGTTCATGGATAGGCAGAACTAACATCATCAAAATGGCGATATTACCAAAAGTTCTCTATAAGTTCAATGCTATCCCAATCAAAATCCCAACAGCATTTCTTGTAGAAATAGATAAAACAATCATGAAATTCATATGGAATAATAAAAGACCCAGAATAGCAAAAACAATGCTAAGCAGGAAGTGTGAATCAGGCGGTATAGCGATACCAGACTTCAAACTATACTACAGAGCAATAGTAACAAAAACAGCATGGTACTGGTACCAAAACAGGCGGGTGGACCAATGGTACAGAATAGAGGGCACAGTAACCAATCCACAAAACTACAACTATCTTATATTTGACAAAGGGGCTAAAAGCATGCAATGGAGGAAGGATAGCATCTTCAACAAATGGTGCTGGGAAAACTGGAAATCCATTTGCATCAAAATGAAACTGAATCCCTTTCTCTTGCCATGCACAAAAGTTAACTCAAAATGGATTAAGGAGCTCGATATTAAATCAGAGACATGGCGTCTGATAGAAGAAAAAGTTGGCTATGATCTACATACTGTGGGGTCGGGCTCCAAATTCCTCAATAGGACACCCATAGCACAAGAGTTAACTACTAGAATCAACAAATGGGACTTACTCAAACTAAAAAGTTTTTTCTCAGCAAAAGAAACAGTAAGAGAGATTAACAGGGAGCCTACATCCTGGGAACAAATCTTTACTCCACACACTTCAGATAGAGCCCTAATATCCAGAGTATACAAGGAACTCAAAAAATTAGATAATAAGATAACAAACAACCCAATCAACAAATGGGCCAAGGACCTGAACAGACACTTCTCAGAGGAGGACATACAATCAATTAACAAGTACATGAAAAAATGCTCACCATCGCTAGCAGTCAGAGAAATGCAAATCAAAACCACCCTAAGATACCATCTCACTCCAGTAAGATTGGCAGCCATTAGGAAGTCCAACAACAACAAGTGCTGGCGAGGATGCGGGGAAAAGGGTACACTTGTTCATTGTTGGTGGGACTGCAAATTGGTGCAGCCAATTTGGAAAGCAGTATGGAGATTTCTTGGAAAGCTGGGAATGGAACCACCATTTGACCCAGCTATTCCCCTTCTCGGTCTATTCCCTAAAGACCTAATAAGAGCATGCTACAGGGACACTGCTACATCGATGTTCATAGCAGCACAATTCATGATAGCAAGATTGTGGAACCAACCTAGATGCCCTTCAATAGATGAATGGATAAAAAAAAATGTGGCATCTATACACAATGGAGTATTACTCTGCATTAAGAAATGACAAAATCATAGAATTTGGAGGGAAATGGATGGCATTAGAGCAGATTATGCTAAGCAAAGCTAGCCAATCCTTAAAAAACAAATGCCAAATGACTTCTTTGATATAAGAGGAGTAACCAAGGACAGGGTAGGGACGAAGAGCTTGAGAAGAAGATTAACATTAAACAGGGATGATAGGTGGGAGGGAAAGGGAGAGAGAAGGGAAATCGCATGGAATTGGAAGGTGAGCCTCAGGGTCATACGCAATTACATATAAGAGGAAAGGAGGGGTAAGAGAAAAATAATACAAGTGAAGAAATGATTTACAGTACAGGGGGTAGAGAGAGAAAAGGGGAGGGGAGGGGAGGGGAGGGGAAGGGGGATAGTAGAGAATAGGATAAACAGCAGAATACATCAGTCACTAGAATGGCAATATGTAAATCAATGGAAATGTAACTGATGTGATACAGCAATCGGTATACGGGGTAAAAAATGGGAGTTCAGGGCTGGGGATGTGGCTCAAGCGGTAGCGCGCTCGCCTGGCATGCGTGCGGCCCGGGTTCGATCCTCAGCACCACATACCAACAAAGATGTTGTGTCTGCCGAGAACTAAAAAATAAATATTAAAAATTCTCTCTCTCTCACTCTCTCTCCTCTCTCACTCTCTCTTTAAAAAAAAAAATGGGAGTTCATAACCCACTTGAATCAAATTGTGAAATATGATATATTAAGAACTTTGTAATGTTTTGAACGACCAACAATAAATTTAAAAAAATAAAAAAAAATAAGAGGTCAGTGCTTAAAGGCATTTAAGTAGTACAAAAGAAGTCCACGGGAAGTTGTCTATAAACATGGTCACAATTTCTCCCATCTCTATTCCTAAATGCTGTTCCTTCCATCAAGTATGGAAGCATATATCCCCATCCCTTGAACCTAGAATGGCATAGTGATTTGTTTTGATCAATAGAATGAGGCAGAAGGACAACTACAGGACCTCTGAGCCCAGACCATGAGATACCTTGTGACATCCCCTCTTGCTCTCTTGAAAGTCATCTGCTATTGAAGAAGTCAGTCTGTTCCTGAGGATGAGGGACTGCATAGAAAGAGACCTAGATGGTGCTAGTAACTTCACCCATCTCAGATAAGGCCATGGACATGTGAGTGAAGCCATCTTGAACTTTCTAGCTCATTCCATGTAGTAATGAATGACTTCTCCACAGAACCCAGGCACCCCCAGATTCCTGAGAGGTAACGAACTATGACTGTTTTAAGCTGCTACTTTCTGGGGTAGTTCATGTACAGCAATTGATAACTGAAACAATCCTACTACAGTTGGCAGAGAACATAAACCGACTTCAGCCCTGCTATTCCCAGTGAATTGCTGACCCTTTTTTTTTTTTTAAATCTCACCATTAACTATGGTTTGAAGATTTGGATCTTGTTTTCCTTCCCTTTTTATGGTAAATTTTTTTCTTGTATCTACTCCTAAGTCAGATCTCTCTTAATCATCTATTCTCTACATATCCAAAATTTCTAACTTGGGCCAAGTTGTAAGATTCTAAGGGTGTCATTTAGAATCTCATCTTCAACCAAGTGTTGGTAAACTATTTAAATGACTAAGTATTTCAAAATTAGTCTGAAAATTAAGCTCCCAATTTTCACCAGAATAGTGGTTTTCTACATTACTTAACTTACCCATTTACTTTCTTTCCAGTCATTCTACTGAGCCACACATTGGAGAGTGATTTTCCCACAGCCCCTACCCTCAGTCAGTCTGCCATTGGGTTTTACATTTCTAACTGGTTGCATGTCTGTTGGATACATTCCTTCCTCTTTTCCTATTTAACCCAAGGCTCTTGATATTTACTTCCTAAACTAAATAAATCATCTCCTAAATTGTTCCCTTGTCTATTCTTTACCTCAGTTAAAATAATTTCTCTAAAATAAAGATAGAATCATGGAACTTCCTGCTTTAAATCACCAAAGAGCTCCCCTCAACTATAGCAAAGCTTCCCATATGATGTTCTGAGCAGACTAACAAGATGCACAGTAATGAGTCTGTAAATTGTCAATAGACAGCTCTCCATGAGGAAAAGTACATAAACACACACACACATTTTATATATAATGTGTGTGTGTTCAGTATCTTTTATGATTTATTATATATAAAATGTGTGTGTGTTCAGTATCTTTTACTACTATAAAGAAAGTACAACATATAATTCATAAGCTTACAAAATGTGGAATACTCTTAATTCCATGTAATCAACTGAATCTAACATATGGCTTTTGTGGATTTTGCTGAACTATTGTATCTGAAATATATGTAGAACAAGACTATGGTTGTTGGAGAAGCAATTATAGTTCTGACATGAATACTAATGATATTTCTAGTTATATAAATGGCTCTGATGAAAATGAACAATGACATGTCAGAACATCACTCATTAATGACATGACTAACTGAATCAGATAACAGTTTCAAATACTGGCAGACTATTTCAACTTTTTGTATTATTCACAATACAATTATAGACACAATTTAAAGTGTAATCTGTGTTGGCATTTTCTCCAGAACTTTCTTAAGCCTAGACAAGTCAAAAAACTAAATTAAAAACCTCATTTTCAGAGTTTAGTTTTTCCTGGCATAATGACTCCCACGGTGGCTAATTTGAAGCTACCAGGATGTTTTTGCCATTTGAGGAGTTGGGAAAAGATGCATAGCACACAAGTATTCAGTATGTTCACCATCAAAATCAAATACAGACACAATTTCAAAAGCATATTCAACACTACAATGTGACAAAATCATTAGGAAGTTATGAATTTTGATTATTTATTACCTTTGTCTTTAATATAGTTTGTATAATTATAACTTTACATGATATTTACTAATGTCTGTTTGTAGACCAGTTTGTACAATTCCTAACATTTGAACAATTAACTTCCTTTAAGCAGTAATATTACCTGGTTCCAGCTCGCAACCTAGTTATTGTACCCAAGACCTTGATCTACTTGCCTCTAGACACAGATAGTAGGACTCAGGCCTCAATGACAGCAGAGCTCCTAGCCTTCAACCTCATGTGGAGAACTCCTGCTGATTTTGCACTTTGTGAAACTGTCCCTTGCCCAACAGGGGTGACCTCTTCTTTCCTTGTGCTCCACTCTTGCTACTCAGATGTTGCAGAAGGTGGAGAAAACTGTCAAAAATATTGTGATTGCTTGTCACTTTGTCTATACTTGCAGTTTTGAGAGACTAATAAAGAGCTGTGACTCTATGATGTTTTTCATAAAATTATGAAAAAATAAGTGGACCATCAGGATTGATAGAGGACAATTGAAAAAGTTGCCACCAGAATGCAGTTCTCTCCGCCATTCTAAGCAAACTGATTTTCATTGACAGTATCTAACAAGAAAAACCAATTAAGTACCGTTTGTCATGGCAAGTGAGCTAGAACTGAGGAGTAACAAGGACCTGAGCTTCTTTGAGATCACAAGTACTTCAAAAGCTTCTCCACCAGTGAATCTGGCAAAACACTACACTATAAACTTTGTTGGAAACTTTAACATGATGAGTCAGTGATTACAAAACTTAATGATATGAAAGTCTCACAAAAAAATGACTTACATGCTTCTGATAAATATTTCCTTAACATATGAAGGATCAACTAGCAATATTATCACCACTTCTATAAAAGAAAGTAGATACCTATCGGAAACAACTCCAGAGCATTTGTGACCTTCTAAATATCACTAAAAATATATTTTGAATTTAAAAGCAAAACAGTAAAGACTGAGTTCTATCTACACTGAACTGTGTAATGTAATGTGGAAACTACTAGATCCCTCATTTCTTAGGTCGTCTTTGGCAAAACATAAAACCCAGTAAGACTGCTAACTGAGGTCTGAAATTGAGCCAGTCTCTTATCAGTATGGCTGCACTACTTTCAAACTCCTACCACTGGGTTGGACAAAGGCTGGCAATAGACCATAGCACACCAATAAGGTCCTGTGTTTGTACTGAGTATCCTTGCTAGCAGGGATTTCAATAAAGATTTTTTTTAACATCTGCATGCTGCCCACACTGAAGCCACATAATCCAGCTTGGCATTATCACCTTTGTTTATATGATATGAATCCCTAAAGGTTGCCACAGATCAGTTGTAAAGTTATCAGTAATCAGTAATAAGTTTATCATTAATTTATCAGTAATACACTTATTGAATACCTTAGTAAATGCTCATTATCACTAATTTTGTAACATCATTAAACTTCTCATAGTAAATGAAGAAATTTATCAACAAGTTGAAAGTTTTACATTATAGCACACTTTTAGAAATTCTTATATCTGATAACTATATTTACAGGTAAATACAGAGAGTCCTTGAGGTTGGAAATGGCAGAGTTGAATTTGAATGCAGGCTTGCCTCACTCTAAGGTTTATATTCTTGGTCCTATGGCAAGAAAAAGACATGCTTCTAGCACTAAACTTGCAGCTTCCCCAAGTTCATAGTGTTAATACTAGCCAGAAGTCAACAACAGCATCTTTAGATAGAGGTTAGCAAGAGAATTGCAACTTATATCTCACTGTGTGCTGAGATATAAACACCTGAAATCAATATTCACATCTACAAATATTCAGACATTTGATGAAATGAGAAATTCTGGGGATCCTCACTTTTTTTTGCTCATACTTTTTACTGGCATATTGTTGTTCATCTCTTTCATTTAACAAATATTTATCAAAAAAAAATACTAATTGAACAAGACAAGCAGGGTTTTAATGCCCAATTAACATTTTAGTTAGAAGACACAGAAACAAATTAAATGTAAACACAGATAACCATGACCATTATAGATTATGTTTCCTTCAAAACAAGTTTAACACAGTGTTATGTGGCAGATGACAATTAACCCAAAACAAGACACTACATGTTATATTTGTACAACTCTTCTAAGATGATAAAATCGCCAAACTATATATGTTAGTTGGAGGAATTTCATAGTATATGAGTTACATCTCTGTGAAGTCAAGAAAATCGAAATCAACTGTCCACATTGGCATCTCTCTACTGCATGATTAAAAGAGAAGACTATCTTCCTGTACTCCAATTTAATACTTAGACACTAAAATGAGAAGCTAAAATAATTGTAATTAATGCTTCATAATGTAATAGTCAAAAGCAGATGTTCAGAGCCAGAGTACTTAGGTTTCAATTTTGGTTCTGTTAATTACAAGATGTATGATCTTAGATAATTGATATAAATTAGAAATTAAAAGAGCAAAAAAAAAAATAAGAGGAGATATAATAGTACCTAGTAAATGAATGACTATTTACTTAGTAATTGAATGGCTATTTTGTGCAGTTCCAGTTTATATGATATAGTTTAAAATTTTGAATAATTATGATTATGTGAGTAGTACATTTATGGAACTAGGGGCTCTATCAGATTTAGGCTTTGATGTTATATAAAGTTGCAAGAAACCAGTTAAATGAGATATTTTATAGCTTAGCATTCATTCTATAAACCATTACATGATTTGTCTATGAATATAAAATGGACTTTTTCCCTTTAGGGGACTACTTTGCTTTATTGCTGGCCTGAAATGTGTCTTACTTTGAATTCATTACAACAATTTACATGTTATAGGTTTGTCAATTTTAAAAGGGACATTTGGTAAGTGATTCACACAATTATTTCTACTGATGAGAAAAATTTTGTATTTAATTCACTTTAAAATCTACAAGTTATCCCAGAGTAATATTCATAAACTTTGAAGACATATGATAATCAGCTTCAATTTTAATTAATCATTTTTAAACAGTCATCTCTAATAGGGATTATGTTGAAGAATTATACAACTGAAATGTTAGAATTTTAAAATATAATATGAATTAGAAATATCACACACACACACACACACACAAACACACAATTTAGTTATAAAATGCTTTCTGCTGGCTTTTGTTTGTTTATGCTTCCAATTCCCAGGTAGAGATGACTGATTCCGGAAAGTAGTCGATAAGTTATGAACACGTGGTTTGCCAACTTGGGAGACAGAGTAAAATAAATGAGAAGCAAAAGAGAAGGGAACCACTGCCATGAAAACTGCAGAACATTAAAGAAAATAAGGAATATGTTAGAAGATGGAAAGATCTCCCATTTTCTTGGATAGGCAAAATTAATATTGTCAAAATGGGCATACTACCCAAAAGCACAATGCAGATTCAACGCAGTTCCCATCAAAATTCCAAAGACATTCTTCATGGAAGTAGAAAACACAGTTATGAAATTCATTTGGAAAAATAAGAAATCCAGAATAGCCAAAACAACCCTTAGAAAAGAGAAGCAGGAGGAATGGCATGGTATTGGCAACTAAATAGACATACAGACCAATGATATTAAAGACAGAAAAATTCACAAAAATACAGTTACATCATACTAGACATAGGGGCCAAAGCATACAGTGGAGAAAAGATAGCCTCTTCAACAAATGGTGCTGGGAAAACTGATAATCCACAGTAGTTCAAGGAAATTTAACCCCTATCTCTCACCCTGCATAAAACCCAAAGTGGATCAAGGACTTAGAAATTAGACCAGAGACCCTGCACATACTAGAATAAAATTAAGGTCCAATACTCCAACATATCAGCTCAGGAACAGACTTCCTTAAAATGATTCATAAAACAAAAGAAGAAAAATTTTTAAAAAATCAATAAATGAGATGGATTCAAACTAAAATGTTTCTTCACAGCAAAAGAAACAAGAACATGAAGAGAGAGCCTACAGAATGAGAAAATCTTTACCATCTGTACCTCAGATACAGCATTAATCTCCAGGATATATAAATAACTTAAAAACTTAACAAAACACAGACATACACACACACACACACATAACACAATAAATGGGCAAAGGAACTGAACAGATATTTCAAAAGAATATGTATGGTCAACAAATATCTGAAAAATGTTCAACATCTCTAGCCATTATAGAAATGCAAATTAAAACTACTTTGAGATTCCATCTCACTCCAGTCAGAATGGCAATGATCAAGAATATAAGTAAGAATAAGTGTTGGCAAGGATGTGGGGGAAAAGGTACACCCATACATTGTTGGTGGGACTGCAAATTGGTGCAACAAATCTGGAAGGCAATATGGAGATTCCTTAGAAAACTTAGAATGGAACCAACACTTGACCCAGTTATCCTATTCTTCAGCATATACGCAAAGGACTTATCCTATTCTTCAGCATATACGCAAAAGACTTATATCAATGTTTATAGCAGCTCAGTTTATAATAGCTAAGCCAACATAACCAACCTAGGTACCCTTCTACAGATGAATGAATAAAGAAAAAAATATATAACATATATATACATATATACATAAACACACACATATACATGCACATATATATGCACACACACACAAGAACACTACTCAGCCATAAAAAAATAACTCTATGACATTTGCCATAAAATTTATAGATCTGGGGACTATCATGCTAAGTGAAATAAGCCAGTCCCCAAAAGCCAAAGATAAAATGCTTTCTCTGGTATATGGAAGCTAACCCACAATAAGAGTAGTTGGGAAGAGAAGATTAGTAGTTCAGTAGATTAGACAATGGGTAATCGAGGGAAGAGAATGGGAAAGGGATAGAAAAAGGAAAGAAAACTATGAAACTGACATAATTTTCCTATGTACATATATGAAAGCAATATAGTGAATCCCATCATCATGTAGTTCCATAAGAATAGGATCCTAATTAGAAGATCTATTCCATGCTTGTATAATCATAACAAAATGGATTCTGCTGTCATGATGTATAACTAAAAATAACCAATTTCTTAAAAAAGGAGCAGGGAAAGAAAAGAATCGACAATAGAAAAATAATGTCACCCTTATTAGCAGTTTTGAGAAGGGTGACAAATTATTTGATTTTGATAGCAATCCATCAGTCGACTGATAAACGAAAGATCCCTGAATTGGAATTAAACATTTTATGATCTAAAGAAATTTATATAAGTAGTCTTTAAAATAATGAAGACATTTAAAAATGTAAACTGAGAGACTTTTTAAACAGCAGCTTTTCTATGTGAAATTAAACGTCATGGGAGCAAAAGACAAACTTTGACATTTGACTGCATTTATAATCCTGACACATTTGGTAAACATTTTGATAATGTTGACTTCAAGTTTAAACAAATGACCAGGGTGTATTCAAAACTTGGCTTTCTTACACTTTATCTTTACATCAGTTGCATCCCTAACTGCTCAAAGAAAATATTTGATTAACACAGGAATCAATATCTCCAGTTACCCGAATTCAAACTTTGAAGTTTAAATACAGAGCAAGCAGAGGATAATTAAGCCAGCATTTCTCAATAAGTGTATTTTTATTTATTCATTTTCTTTTTTCTCCTTTTTTGGATAAATTTCAAATATTCTCCTGAGTTTTAAATGAGGCCTTAATTACGTAAACACTTCCCATTTATTCTCTGTTACAGCTCTATGATTAAAATATATTCTATGAAGGTGTCATATTGGCGCTGTTGTATATACAAGAATTTAAAAACACATGGCTGCTTCTGTTTAAAAGTTTCTATTCAGCATAAAATATACCACAATGGACTGAAAGTATCATAATAAATGCCACAATGGTGGTATCTGGAGGACCCTATGAAGCTACCTAGGAGGAGGAGGTAATAATTACGTTACAGAACCTGGTCAAATTCCTTTCAGGAGATAGCAGACAGGCTGGCCTTTGGTGTAAGTGTAGAGTTGGACAAGTAGCCATGATAAATTTAAAAAGTGAAAGTAGTAGTAGGAGGAAGTAGCTTGAACAAGGCAGAGAATATTCTGAAATGAGTTGATTGGAATGGAGCTCTTCATTCTTTTACAATTCAATTTTTCTTTTTTGATACCATAATTCAGTAAATCAAAGACACCCTCCAGAATTTTGCCACATCACTCTTCATAGATAATTTCCCAAGAACATTACCATCTTCTGGATATATTGAAGAAGTATGGCAGTAGATTTTTTTTCAAGGTTAATTTATATGCCTATGAATCAATCTATGTGCCAAATTGTTCAGTAGCTTTTTAAATTGATATCGGAATCCTTTGGTACACCGTAGTCATATTCTAAAGATAACTTGTTATTACTGTGAAAACATGCAGGTGATGATTAGAGTACATCGTGAAAAAATTAAGTACATTTTAATATGTAGTACAAGAAACTATCCAATGGAAGCCTTAATCACTGGGCTATTCCTCTTATCAATGAAGAAAAAAAATAACCAATCTAATTATCATGATTAGAGCCAAAGAATAGTCAGGTCCCAGAAAATGTGAGACAGCCAAGTTTATTAAAATCCAAAGTAAATCCGAATATTTTCCTCCAAATCAGAGGCAAAAGTAACTAAATAAATCAGTCTGTTTGATTACCATTTCTCAGCTATTGTGTTGTCTCTTCATACTGTATAACTACATCTTTAGTTTGTGTTCCAGCCACAAAATCAACAACTCACCCTTTCCACGAAGGTGTTTGGGGATTGTACTAAAACATGGATTACCTTTACTCCTGTCTATTGCCAGTTCATGGTCTCTTTTTCCTTTCCTTTCTGTGTCCACTACCAAGAAAATACCCACTACCTATTTATTTATAATTCAGGTAGCCAAGGAAAAGGAAACATCTAATCCTTATGCAGGCTATTGGTTAACTGCTTGAGTTACAGGCCAAATTCAATGTAATTATTAATCATGGGGGTGATGGCATCCTTGTAAGACTGTCCTGTGAACTTCCAAAAAAGGAAATACTGAAGATTATTATAACACTAATTTACTTTTAAGATTTTTATAATAAAATCTGAGAAGGTTTGCAGTTTATAAAACATGCATAATTGTGTGTGTGTGTGTGTGTGTGTGTGTGTGTGTGTGTGTGTTAAGGATCTACTAAGCAAATGGCTTGTAAAACATAGGTAGAAACCATGGGATATATTAACTAAAGTAACATATTAATACTAATCATAGGAAAACTAGAACACAAATACCTAATATTCCTAAGGCCTATGGAAGTACTTGTGGTGTGCTAAATGTTAAGAATGTTGGAGGGACTGCATAGTAGTGTAACCACTCTAAAAAGCAGTATGGAGATTCCTTAAAAACCTAAGAATGGAACCACCATTTGATCCAGTTATCCCATTTCTTCATATATACCCAAAGGAGTTAAAAATCAGCATAATACAGTGATGCAGCCACATCCATATCTATAGCAATACAATTCACAATAGCTAAGGTATGGAACAAACCTGGATGCTCATCAACAGATGAATGGATAAAGAAATTGTGGTATATATACACAATGGAGTATTAGTCATAAAGAAGAATGACTGACATTTACTGGTAAATGGATGGAATTGGAGACTATCATGCTAAGTGAAATAAGCCAATCCCCCCAAATTAAAGGTTGAATGTTTTCTCTGATATGTGGATGCTAACCCACAACAAGGGAGGGAGGGGAAGAATAGAAATTCAGTAGATTAGACAAAAGGGAATGATGAGAAGGGAGGAGAATAGGAATAGGAAAGAGTAGCTCGAATCTCACATAACTTTCCTATGTACAGATGAGTGCACCACAGTGAATCTCAACACTGTACACACCCACAAGACTAGGATCCTAACTAGAATATGATATATTCCATGCTTGTATATCAAAATAGATTCTGTCATCGTGTATAACTAAAAAGAACAATTTTTAAATGTAGTAAATAGGCATAAAGCAAAAAAAGCGCTTGACGTTCACAAACACTAAAATGTAAAAATACATTCGTGAGACACACTCTGGTTCCATCTCTTTCCTACACAAGCAATACAACTAAAACCAAGATTACACATCAAACTGCAACTCTTCCCAGACTTGCTTGTCCACGTGATTCTCAAGAACAAGTTTGTGTCATTTGCCCAAAGCACTTTTCATCTACAGGTTCCCTTGCATACATCTAAACTCTCACCAGGAACCACACCATCAGGAAAAGTGAGAGAAAAATCAGGATGTGGGCACAGCATATCCAGGAATCAGGCAGTGTGCTCCTTTCACCCCCTCATATACTGTTCTGTGTGTGTTAACTCATTCTCCCTCTTCACCTCCCATTGTTTGTTCAAAACATTGAGAATTTTCACTTGTTCTGTGAGCCTTTCTATTCTGCGACCACCAGGACCACTCCCATGATACATTACATGAGGGCTATCAATGAATCAATGTAATGCCCCACAGGACATTTGACTTGCCCAAGACTCAAGTAGGTTTGTTGCTTAGTGTTAACCATATGAAGCATAATAGAAAAGACACAGTCCATAAGAAACCAGAGGATAAGACATAGGATAAAGGGAATTTACTGCTCATCTTTGTATTCTTTTCAGTATGACTTGGAAACATATGGGGTTTTAGGCCATTTTTAAAAGTAATTGTGGCTGGGCATGGTGGTGCATGCCTATAATCCCAGCAGCTTGGGAGGCTGACACAGGAGGATATCAAGTTCAAAGCCAGACTCAGTAACTGCGAGGCACTAAGTAACTCAGTGAGACCCCATCTCTAATAAAATACAAAAATTGGGCTGGGGATGTGGCTCAGTGGTTGAGTGCCCCCAAGTTCAATTCCTGGTACCCCCCCAAACATAAAAAAAATAAAAGCCAGTTGTATTTTTCTGTTCCATTACTAGAAATGATATAGCTCCTAATCAGGATCTCTTACTATTAATGCAAATCCATCAATACTTCCATTTTCCAAATATTACATCTAAGCCCTATTATTCATCTGGTCAACTTTGTTTGATAAGCCCCATTATTTTCACTATTCCCAAATAGAAATTGATGTGTTTGAAATTCATCTTGCAATATTTTTTCACTCCTAACATTTAAAAGAATTTGTCTTTTCATCAATTGTAGTAGACTGTTCATAAAACATCTATACTCATTGTTTAAGTAGAAATAAAGTTACTTAATATTCATCTAGCTTAATATTTCCATGGTGAATATATAACCATTGTCCACAGAATTGTCGTTCACAAGCCCTGCCTTGATATTTTTTAGCACGTTTTCATGTTTATTATTGTTGCATACCCTGATATCCTTGCACTACAATTTAAGTTAGCTGAGTGACCTACTGCCAACCGACATCAATTCTACAAATCTATTTGTGCAAGGGAAAGACGTTTGTGTGATCTTCTCTGATAGAAGACACACTGGGCAATCTGTCTGCTTCTGTTCCTCAGAAATAAAATAATTAGCAAGGTTGTTTGGCTATGGGATGGTGGGGGTACAGCCTGCCTCCCCCTTGACATCTCAAAAAAAACATGGACTCATAGGATATCAAAATTATATTCTTGTCTTTCCTACAATAGCTTGTAATTGATATTTGGATTATTGCTTATGGTTTCCTTATAGTGATGTAATTTCTTGTGGAATCAATAAAAAATTGTAACAAATTTATAGGTGAATAACAATGCCAGTTACTTATTTTACATTCCAACCTAGACTAGCCAAAAGCAAGGTGTCAAAACAGCTATGTTCCTCTAAGGAAGATCCATTCCATTTCCTTTACCAACTTCAAGCCACCTTCCTCTACTTTCCAAGCCAGCAATGTTGCATCTGTCTGAAGTTCTTCCACTGTCACATCTCCCTTGGACTACGATCAGGAAAGATTTTCTTCTTATATGAACCCACATGATTATATTGGGGCCATCCTGATAATCCAAGATAATCTGACCACCTCAAGGTCCTTTATTTCTGTGATACATAGTATATGTGGACATCTTTAGAGGATCACTGTTCTTACCATACAGTCCATCCAAAGCATCTGACATTTTCTCCATTGTTTTTAAGTGGTCAGTACATTTTTCTTGCATTTTGGAAGTTAAAGATATGTATAACATTGTATTTTAGAAAGATAACTGAAAAACTAAAACAATAGTGATATGCTAAGTTCCATGTCAATTCAACTCAAGTATGAATTATTAATGTTGTTCTTTATCCGTTCATCTACCAAAGGACATCTAGGTGAGTTCCACAGTTTAGTTAATGTGAATTGTGCTGCTATAAACTTTGATGTGCCTGTGTCCTTATAGTATGCTGTTTTTAAGTCCTTTGGATATAGACCAAGGAGAGGGATAGCCGAGTCAAATGGTGGTTCCAGTCCCAATTTTCCAAGGAATCTCCATACTGCTTTCTATATTAGATGCATCAATTTGCAGTCCCACCAGCAGTATATGAGTGTACCTTTTTCCCCACATCCTCACCAACATTTATTGTTGTTTGTATTCTTAATAGCTGCCATTCTGATTGGAGTGGGATGAAATTTTAGAGAAATGCAAATCAAAACTACTCTAATTGCTAGCGATGATGAACATTGTCATATATTTATTGATTGATTGTATATCATCTGAGAAGTGTTTGTTCAGGTCCTTGGCCCATTTATTGATTGGGTTATTTGCTTTTTTGGTGTTTAGCTTTTTGAGTTCTTTATATGCCCTAGAGATTAGTGCTCTATCTGATGTGTGAGGGGTAAAGATTTGCTCCCAAGATGTAGACTCTCTCTTCACCTCAGATTGTTTCTTCTGCCGAGAAGCTTTTTAGTTCGAGTCCATTCCATTTATTGATTCTTGATTTTAATTCATGTACTATAGGATTATTATTAAGGAAGTTGGGGCCTAAATCACACATGGAGATTAGGGCCAACTTTTCTAGTAGATGCAGGGTCTCTGGTTTTATTCCTAGGTCCTTGATCTATTTTGAGTTGAGTTTTGTGGATAGTGAGAGCTAGGGGTCTAATTTCTTGAAGTAAGTGCTGGGCTGGTGAAACAATACTGGGCGGATCCTAACAACCTCCTCCCCAGGCCTGTATATGTATGCAGCCTCTGGAACAGCTCCAGTACAGAAGTCACATGACCCTGGTCTATCAGACTTCCATTTTCAGCTAGCATCAGTCTTGGACTATGAGTCTGCCTCAGGAATAGGCAGCCCATAGCAGTGTGGGTGTTTGTCCAAACTCAGGGTTGTGCTAATCTGGAAAGGCTGTGGTCTCTGGGTATAACATGACTTGGCAGCATTAGTGGCAACATGCATTATATAGGCTCCCGGGGAAGATTTATCCATGGTAATTCTACCTAGTTCTAACTACAGAAAAGTAACTGGACAAACATCCAGGTGTATTCTGCACTCAAGGAAAGACTTTGTGGGGATGGTACTTTCCTCATTCTTTCAGTAAAACATACTTACAATGTATCTGGAGAAAACTTGGGCTTGGATTGCCCTCCAATATTGAAATAGTAACATACTAATAGCATATTCCCATCATACCAGGACTGTAGTGCTAGTCAGTCCTAAATTAGTGAAAATAATGATATTCTTAGATTATACTATTACTCGAGTACTCTAACATAAAATTAAAGCGATGAAAAGCAATTTTAAAAATCCAGAACTTTGTGAACTGAAAATATACTCAGTGAAATTTTAAATGTGATCAAAAGGCATCAAGAGCAGGATAGACCAAACAGAAGAATTAGTGAGCTTGAAAAAGAGGCTATTTGAAAATATAAAATATGGGGAGTGAAAGGAATAAAAGACTAACTAAGAAAGCTCATGTTCCAGAACTTAGGGATACTATCAAAAGAGCAATCAGGATTATTCGCAATGATCAAGTGGGATTCATTCAAGGAACAGAAAATGGTTCCATATATCCAAACCAGTAAATGTATTTGACATCGGCGTTATGAAAAACAAGAACTATATGGTCATCAATAGATGTAGTATATGCATTTCATAAAAAATGATAAAAATGTTGAACAAGTCAACAGGAGTAATGTACCTCAACATAGTAAAGATCATTTATAATATATCATCACTAACAATACACTGAATAGGGGAAAGTAAACATTTGTAGACCTGGAACAAGACAAGGATGCCCACATTCACCACTTTTATTCAATACACTTCTGGAGGTCCTAGCTAGAGTAATCAGGCAAGAGAAAGAAATAAAGGCATCGAAAATAAAATAGGAAGGCAAAGTATAATTGTTTGCAGATAACATGATCATTGTGTGTGTGTTGTGTTTGTGTGTGTGTATCACCAAAAAAATTAGAAATAATTCAGCAAAGTTGCAAGATACAAAAATATTATACAAAATTAACAGGGTTGCTATACTCCAATAGTGAATTATCCAAAACAGAAAAGAAAGCCCCATTATAAACTACAATAAAATCTAGTAATAAGTTTAAACAAAGAGGTGATAGATCTATACATTGAAAGTATAAAATAAATAAGTTGAAAAGGACACAAAGTAGAAAGACATTCTATGTTTATGGTTTGGAAAAATAATGTCAATGTTCATACTACCTAAAGAAGTGATTTACAGATTAAATGCAATTTTTACTAAAATACCAGTGGTATTCTTTAAAGGACTAGAAAAAAAATCTAAAAATTCATATGGAAGTTTAAAAAAAACCCTTGAACCCAAAAAAGGGGGGGTGGGAGCACCACCACCCAACTTCAAAACATACTATAATGCTGTAGTAGTCAAATAGAATGGTGTTGCATAAAGACAGACACATAAATCAATGGAATGGAATGCAGAGTCTAGAAGTCAACCCAGTCATCTACAGCCAGTTCCAATGATGGACACATTAGAGAAAGGACAGTCTTCAACAAATCATGCAGAAAACAAAAATGGATATCCACATGAAAAATGAAACTAGACGTGTATCTGTCACCAGTAAAAAATAAAACCCAATTTGAAATCCATTAAAGGCTTAAGTGGAAGATCTGAAATTATAAAATTACTAATAAAAAAACAGACAATATCCTTTAGGATGTTAGAATATTCAAGGATTTTGTGGGAGATTATCCCCAATGCACAGGAAACAAAAGCAAAAATAGACAAATGGAATTACATTAAGCTTAAGTTTTCTGAACAGCAAAGGAAAAAAGAAATCAATGCAGAGAAAATAAAAGGTAGAACATATTTTCAAACTACACATACCGACAAGATTTTATATACAGAATAAATAAGGATCTCCAAAAACTCAACAGAAAAAACAAAGAAACTGACTTAATAGTCCTAAGTGGACACTTCTCAAATGACAGCATGCAAATGATCAACAGTTAAATGAATAAATGCTCAACATCAGTAATCAGGGATATGCAAATCAAAACTACAGTGATATGTGACTTCATCTTAGTATTATCCAAAAGATAACAAATGCTGGATAGAATGTTTTAAAAAAGAACCTTATATACTCTTGGTGGGAATATAAATTAGTGCATCCATTATGGAGAACATAAGAAGGCTCCTCAAAAATTAAAAATAGAAGTACCATATGATGCCACTATTCCATCACTAAGCATATATCAAAAAATAGAATCAGTATGTCCAAGAGACATCTGCAATCTCATGTTCTTTGCAGTACTATTAACAATAGCCAAAAAATGGAAATAACCAATGTCCATCAACTGATGAATAGAAAATAAAAATGGTACACTTACACCATGAATTCTATTTGGCCATTTGAAAAGAATGATATTCCGTTATTTCTGACAACAAGGAGAGAACTGTAGACTATGTTAAGTGAAATAAGTCAGGCACAGAATGACTAGCACCGCATTGTACCACTCAAATCTCATTGAGCTTAACAGTGGAATGATATTTACCAGAGGCTGGGTATGGAGTTGCATAAGGATGAGAAAATGGTTGGTAAATGAGTACTGAGATACAATTAGATAGAAGTAGTTTTTGAGTCTAATATACAGTAGGGTAATGATAGACAATAATGTATTATACATTTCAAAAAGCCAAAAGTAATTTGAAAGTAGTCACCATAACCAAGTTATCTTGATTTAAACATTATACAATGTATAAAGGTATAAAAATATTGCAACATACACAATTAATATGTAATATAAAATATGTAATTTAATTAAATTTAAAAAATTAGAAGATCCTAAATCAAAAACCACTAGTCTTTGCCTATCAATAATTATATGTAAATAAATTATCCAATAAAAAGACAGTGACTAAATGGACGCCCCCCCCCAAAAAAAAAAAAAAGAATATATTGCCTACACTGCCCTCAAGAGTGTAAATGCTGAGAATGGAGGAATTAAAGAAAAGATATTCCAGACAAATGGTGAGAGAGGAAGTGTGGCTAAGTTTATAAGAGAACAGACTAAGTCAAAAACTGTAAAAGGAGACCTAGTTATTATATCATGATGAAGGAATCAATTGACATACACACAAACACAGTTTGCTCACCTAAACAAAGCAAATACTAATAAATCTGAAGGGTAAGGTAGACTGTAATTCAATAATAGTAGGGGACTTCAATACTTCAGTTGTGACAATCCCAGATCATTCAGATATAAAGTCAATGTGACAAACAGTGGACTTCAACAATACTCCAGACCAAATGGACCTAATATACATGGAACATTCTATCCAATAGCAGCAGGATACACATTATTCTCAGTATACACAGAACTTTCTCTAGGACAGATGATACATGAGGTCATAAAATAAAGTATATTTTCACGTAATGAAATGGAACTAGAAATTCGTAGCATAAATTGTGGGAAACTCATAAATACATAGGAATTAAACAATCTGCTCTTGACTAACAGGTCAAAGAAATTAAAAGGAAGAAATTAAAAGATATCTTGATACATGAAAATGTAAACACACAAAAGCTCATGGGATGCAGCAAAAGAAGTTCTAAAAGAGAAATTCATACAATTGCCTCTACTAAAATGAAGTCTTGAATTATATCACATTTTAAACTTGAAAAAATAAAATTAGGCCTGAGTCAGTATAAGGAAGGAAACAAGTATCAGAGCAGAAATAGATGAAATAGAAACTATAAAGCCTATAGAAAGATCAATGAATCTTAGAGCCTGTTCTTTCAAAAAACAAACAAACAAACAAAAAAAAAAAACAAAATTAACACGAGTATGGGCTTGCTAAGGAGGGGAAGGAGAAAAAAGTCAAGTACAATAAGAAACAAAAGGAGAAGACATTACAATTGTTACTATAGAAATACTAAAGATCATAAAAGACTTATAAATGATTCTACACCAAAAAGTTTGATAACAAAGATGAAATGGTTAAATTCATAGGAAGATACAACTTACCAAGACTCAAGAAGTTGAAAATCTGAACACACAATTAGTAAGTAGATTGATTGGGAGATTTTCCATCATTGGTTCAAAGCCAAGCCCAGGACCAGACATCATGATTAAATTTTATCAACCAATTAAAGAATAGCAATCATTCTCAAATTATTCCGAAAAATTGGAGAGGAAATTCCCAAAGAAATTAAAAAAAAAAAAAAAGAAAAGCATATTGGAGATATCGGAGCTTCCACGTCCATTGCAGCATTATGTATAATAGCCAAGATATGTAAAATAGGGGTTCATCAGCAGATGAGTGGATAAAGAAAATATGGAACATGTTCACAATGGAATACTGCCTTTAAAAAGAAAAGGAAAATTTTATAATTTGTAATAATATGGATGAACCTGGAAGATATTATGTTATGTGAATAAATCTGGTATAGAAAGACAATTGCCACATGAACTCACTAATAAGAAATCCAACAGAAGTCAAACTCATAGAATGGTGATACCAAAATCAGGAAATAAGGGTGGATAGGGAAATGAGAGCTGATGAGAGAATGCAAACCTTTGGTTAGAGAGATAAGTTTAGTGATGTATTATATAGTACGGTGACTACAGCAATAGTGCATTGTATATTTCAAAACTGTCAATACATTTTAAGTGTTTTCACTACATAAAATGACACATATGAAGTGATGGTTTTGGAGTTTTTGCAGTTTTTTATTGATTCTTTTAATTATATATAGCATGAGGATACATTTTGACATAATCATAAAAGCATGGGATATAATTTGCTCCAATTCAATCTCTAGCACTTTTCCCCTTGCCACCCTACTCTACTGATCTTTCTTCGATTTACATGTTTTTTAATTAGTGTCTTGTGTATATACTCAATATGGAGATTTACTGCAGTATATTCATGTATACACATTCAAAATTTTGGTTTATTAATTAGCTTGACTTTATCATCCCACAGTGTCAACATAAAGATATGTTGTAATGCATGGACATAATTATATATTAAATAAAATGTAGACTTTGTTTAATACTTAATAAAAATATGTTGATTATGTAATGCCATTTTTAAGTACTCCATAAAATGATAGGATCTTTGAAAAGATTGACAAAATTGACAAAGTTTGAGCAAACTGATTACTAAAAATGAAATCCCAAATAAGTGAAATCTATATTGAGATTTCAGATAGAGAACTTGAAAATTATAGTGCCTTTCTACTAAATTATTTTTAATTTTTTATTTTAATTTGTTATGAGAGCAGAATGCATTACAATTCATATTATACATATAGAGCACAATTTTTCGTATCCCTAGTTGTACACAAAGTAGAATCACATTATTTGTGTCTTCATACATGTACTTAGGGTAAAGATGTCCATCTCATTCCATTGTCTTTTCTACCCCCATGCCCTCTCCCTTCCCCTCTACACTATCTAGAGTTCCTAAAACTTTATAATGAATTTTAAGATAAAAAAATGAATCCATTTTTGATTAGCTTACCCATATTAACTAAAAAATTTAGAAACCAAGTATACTTACATGTTTTAGACTTCTTAGTCTTCAAATCTGTGAGAAATAAATTTCTTTTCCTTACAAAATACCTGCTTTCTGGTTATTCTGTTATAGTGGCACAAAATAGACCAAGACATGTGGGAAGGTCATGAGGAATGTAATACTAACATCACTAGAGAATTCAATGGTAGCATTCTTTGTAGGCCTGGGCCAATAATATAAGTATCTAATTAAGAACTTGTCGTTGCCAGTGCTCTCACTGAGCCAGGACTGTGAAACAACAGAAGTTAAATAGTGAAGTGTAATCTCTAAAAGCTAAGAGATTTATTAGTGACCTACAAGAGGTGTCCAAAAAGTTATGACAATTATAGAGATAGTTAATATAACCTTTCTGAGGTAAAAATGAATGAGTTGTCATTAAAGGAGTTATTTGCATTATAGCAGTAAAAGAAATAGAGGCTGAGAGCTGTTCCTCAATAAAAAGCCACAGTCCCTTGCTGTTTCCAGACATTGGTCTGCTTTCAGACCCCATACTCCTCAACTTAAGGAGTGATTAAGTCTCTGACAGGGAGGACCCTGCTTAAACTAACAGTGAGTATATGAAGTAGTGCATTCCTCAGTATTTTTCCTAAATAACCTCTGTTCATTTGTCCTTATAGTTCTTCAGTGGGGAAAGGGAAAAAGAATATCCAATCATTTGTAAAACTATTGAACATAGAATCTTTGTTGACACTGACATTCTAAGAATCAAAGCAATATGGCACCCTCCTCAGAAAAGGGGATATGGAGACCAGGAAATAAAGGGCTCAGAGCTGAATTACTGTTGGTCCCCTGGATCCAAAGTCATACTTGGTGATCTTCAGTGCATAGTTGGGAATGCCATGTTTGGCAACTGGTATAATAAATATGTATAATAATTGATCTTTGCTCTATGGGATGAAGCATTTTAATAGGTAGTGCCATGTAGAAATCTCAAGACTACCCTACTACCACCAAGAATGTAAAAAATAATAAGATCACATTCTGCAGATCATGACAGAGATTATACCACCCTGAAGGAATTACTACTTGTACTGCAGATACATTGATATCAATCAGCTCTCCATTTAATTTGCCAATCTAATCCCTGTAGAAGCTGGATTGATCATGAAAGATGACACCGGGTATTCCTATGATAGTATTCTCTGTTATAGCAAGCATGTCAGATTTATGGCTTTACTAAATCAAATTATTACAGCCTTAGGTATATGACATCTGATTAATTGCTTGGAAAATATATGCCCTTCCATTTCAACTATAAAAATCAAACACTTTGCAGTCATATAAAATTAACAACATACATTTAGAGTTTTACCCCAGAACTGTATTATCTCCCTAGACATCTATTAGGCTATATATCACAAACAGGTCTTGATTTTCTGGATATAACTACAGAATATGAAATTGACCTATTACAATAACATTATTTGAATAATAACATTATTTGAGTCAGAAGAACAAAAAGTGACTATCATTCTTCAATCCTTTATAAGATGTGTGAGAGAGGGAGAGAGAGAGAAACTCTGCACTAGTCATACTTGTTAAATTTTAGGGTTTCAACAGCTAGGAGAATACTGGCACATTCTTTAAACAAATTAAAAGATAAATTGAATCTTGGAACTCTTACCACAAAGAAGAAAGCACAACACCTGGAGGGCCCCTTGGAGCTTTAGAAGGAGCATATATCACACCTGAGGTAATGATCCAGATCACAGAACACGTGATACAAATGCTACTAACAAAAATGGGGCTCAAGGGAAAAAAAAAAGGACCAGCAAGGTCCAAGGGCTATATGATCCATCAGACCCTGTAGGATTGGCATTATCAGTGGTGGAAAAAAAGAACATATGTAGGGTTTGTGGCAAGCACTCTTGGGAGAATCCCAATGAATACTTTGGGGGGGGGGGGGGTTCTGACACATGGCAATGCCATCTTCAACAAGATGATGTACCTGACTGTAGAACTTTGAGTACATATCCATAGCTGCCCATCATGAGCTGAATTCTGTCCAATCCACCAACTCAAATATTGCTGGGCCTACCAAATTTGTATCAAAAGTGAAAGTGATATATCTGAGTTCATGCTGAAGCTGTATCAAAGTGTGTTTTAATTCACGTTTTTCAGAGACAGACCTGATAAAATATGCAGAGAAATACATGAAAAGGGATTGATTAGGCATCGCCAGCTAGCCGGGCTGGTGACCTATGCTGGGTTCACAAAATCTGACTACATCAATAACCAAGAAAATGGCGAAGAAAGCACCCAAGCACACAGAAATACCTTTTCAAAATCTGGGATGGCCCTGGACCTTAGGAGTCCATTGGAAAGAGAGCTTGCACCTGAATTCTTTATTTTTATGCGGGGGAAGGCACACAAAGGGAGGTTCAATGGGATGTTCTTTCCAAATAAAGCAAAGGGTCAGGTTTCAGGGGCTTGAATCTAGCTTTGTGATGTCTTGTGGGCAGTAGAGTGACATCTTGGCAAGTCACACCCATCTCAAGTGCTATGTGGGAACACAGGCAGAGCGAGAGGAAAGTACACGTGTGTTGCACAGCCCAAAGAGCATGAAACATGAGGCCAGTTCTCCCATACACTCAAATGTGCATAGCTCACACATACAGCCCATGAAGGCCCGTGACAGGGGAATTAGCTCACCTGATTATGGGAGAAAAATTGAATGACGGCCATCTGCAAGCTGGAGATCCAGGAACGTGGGTAGTGTGGCTCAGTCTAAATCCAAAGGCTTCAGAACCAAGGAAGCTGGTGGTGTAATTCTAAGTCCCAGGTTCAAGAGTCTGGAAAGGAGGTAGTAGAGTATTAGGCCAGAGAACCTGAAGTTGTTTTGAATCCAAAGCCAGAAGATCACTCAGGCTGTAGGAGAGGGTAAGAGCTTGCCTTTCTTCTTGCTTTTTATTCCATCTGGTCCTACATCTGATTGGATGATGCCCACAAAATTGAGGGTGGATCTCTCTCTCCTAATTCACTGACTCACGTGCTGATCTTCTGTGGAAATACTTCACAGAAACACCTGGGCATCCTAGTTATTCTAATCTAAAGCAAAACCAGCTGACTTTACCTTTCAACATAAGAGTAATCGGTTCAGTTCCTATTGAGAATAAATGATACTTTCCCAGTTATCTGAGTGTCTCTTTAGGCAGTCAAGTTGACACCCAAAATCAAGCACCTCTCCTTAGATGACACCCAATGTTGCTTGGATATAATATATGGATACAAAAAAGATGATAGGTGAAGCAGAGGCTAACTCAGGGGTGCTCCAAGACAGTGAAGACAACAGAGAAATATTTTTTTTTTCTGAATAGCAGAACTTCAAGTTGTTTCTGGTTATTCACACTGTGTAATAAGAGGCCTGAAGTTACATTATGTTAAGATTTATTGGCAGTGAAACATGCTTTGGAGGGCTGACAGGGAGAGAAAACAAAGGAAAAAATAGGAAAGAAAGGGTACAAGGAGATAGAAGAAAGAGGCATAGGGATGGATATCCGGAAGTGGGCACAAGAGTGTAAATATCGCATCACATATTATATTCACAAGACAGCATCCCTCATAGGAGAGGCAAGAATTAAAAATGAGCTGGCCAGTTGTGCCAGCCAGACTCTCATTGACCACTGCAGCACTAGCGCCACAGGTAGTGAATACAGTGACTGGCAGATGTAGAGGTTATATGTGTGCCCAAAGTATTTGCTAACCGATCTGTGCAAAGCCAATCTCAAACATTCAAATGGATAACAGCAAAGGCCAACCCTTCCCCCATTTGGCATCATCCTTGAAGAGAACTAGTCAGTTGGTGGCTTATTTACTACATTTGGGTCCTTTCCTTCTGGAAAGACAGGCATTTTGTTCCCAAAAGAATAACTATTTTGAGTTTGGGTTTGCCTTTCCTAAACAAAGGGTCTCAGATTGCACTACTATTCGAAGGTATCAAGAAAGAGTGAATGATTCACTGACATAAAATCCCATGAAATATTGTATCAGACCAAGTGATCAACTTAACTGCAAAAAATAATTTTCTTGCCTTTGTTTGCCAGAAACAGCAACTTTTCCTCTGTGAATCCACCAGGTGTTCAAAATGAAAATGAGGGAGAATTCTGAGAAAGCTTCCCTAGTAATGTTCAGCTGGGGATAAGGGATACCAGCTACTGTCACGAATTTTCAATCAGATTCATTTTCCCAGTCTCTCTTTTAGAACAAAACTATAAGCTTCAAAGGAAAGAGCAAAAACAACTGTCACTTTAAGGTATTAAGAAACCATTGCAACTAGTAAAAGGGAACCCAAGAAAACAAAGACCTCTACCTGGGGGGCAGGGCAGGATACTTGCTAAGCCTAGCACTGCCTCTGGAAGAGGGACAGGAGCTAGTGCAAAGGGCACTCTGCAGTTCACAGAGCTGTCAAGACTGAGGCTTAATCAGAGAAAGCCATCACCCTTATTTCCCACCACTGAGGTAAAAAAAAAAAAAAAAAAACTGTGAGCCTGGAGAGACACTGGTATTCCTCAGGGAGCAGGCCGTGAGGCATCACTGAAGGTATATTTAGCCTTTTAGTGCACTGATGATCAAAGCAACACCAAACTTCAAACCCAACCCGGCTTTTAATGAGAGAACACAAACCCCACACTAAAGAGGGAGAAGACAGAAAGGCAAAATCATTTTCAAACATAAACTATAATTGCTTGAGATCTACTGAACTACACAATCTGTCTAGTTTCCAACAAAAATTACAAAAATTTGACAAGAATAAATAAAATCTAAAGATACAAATTCTCCAGCCCATACTCAGATATGCTCCAGATTCTAGAATAGACAGGGAATTTAGAATAACTATAATTAATATGCTAAAAGCTCTAATAGCAAAGTTAGACAACATGCAAGAACAGATGGGTAATTTTAGCAGAAAGATGGAAAATGATGAGAAAGAATAAAATCAACTGTAAGTACTGGAAATCAAAAACAGAATTAGAAATTATGCTTTCTGTGTACTTCATCTTTCAGAACCCAGAAAATAAAAATCACTTTTATTTATAATATCTTCATATGGCGGCCAATATGGAAGCTCAGACTGATGCAATCTATTATTAACTTACCTCTTTAACTCTTGGGTTGTTTGAGTAATAAAAGTACTAAAAACAAGCAAATCTAATAAAAATGTGTTGTTTTGCCACTCACCTGTGTTTGTGAATGTGTGTTTGTGAATATATAGTATATAAATGCATCTTAACAAAAGACAAGATCAAGAATAACTTTAGTTCCAATCTAATTAGTGTTCTGGTGAATAGTGCTATTTAAAAAAATAATAATCATACTAATTCTATCCATAGGTATTATCATTAATACTGCTATTTGTTATTTGTTGAGTGCTGACAGTGAGCAGGCACAGTCCCTGCCCTGAGGACTTATAGTAGAACTTCAACAGCTGAAGCAATATGAATTGACTACACCAGTTAGTGTGGGGCTTTGGAGCTTATGTCCATCTATAGATATCTATTTCCTTTCTTTTATTTTCTTCCCATCACTCTTATTGAACACCTTATGCAAAAAAAGTACATTACTGTAAGTTTTGTCCATATTTCTTGTAACTAGTTTATATTAAATAATTCACATGATAATTTATAATATATGAAGTTGTTTAATATAGCTTAGAGACATCACTGAAAGTCCACAGTAGCTTTTTATGTAATTTAAAATTAAATTGATAGATATTTATAACATAATGAAATATTTTAATTACTAAAAGTAGCCCATTTCATTTTCCAAAAATGGATGTCTAGTTTAGTGGGAAAACAAAAAGAATCCAAGAAGAAAGACAGACCTGTTAATTATACACCATTTATTCACAGCTGTTTGATGTCTTTGTTTTAACTAACAAGTTTTTTGCATTGTATTTGGGCCTTTAGATTTTGTTCTGAAGCAAGTGTTCCATAATAAAATTTTTTAAAGTCATTTTTAAAGTTATCTCAAGCACACACAAACACACACACACACACACACACACACTCGTGTGTATAATATATATTTATGCTTTTATTTTAAATGAATCTTTTATTTAAGCATGCAAATATAGTGTAGAATTACACATGGCACATTTGGAAATCATGAGTTTAATGTCATATAAATTACTATTTAGGGCAACAGAAATACATCATTGCCTTCACAGAAAGGAATAACATCACAAAGCATTTTTGAAACAAAAATCAAGATCTAGCACATACAAATACACTCCTGAGATAGAAAACTAGTTTATAATCTATCTTTGGCTTTTATGAGTTTATTTATCCTGAGATAACATTTGAAAGTCTTTCCAGAAACAGGAAAGCATAAGTTTCTGGTTCTAATTTAAATAGTCATATGATATGTGACCTTAATGTAGTAAGAGGTATTCCGGCCAGGGTAGTTTCTTCTATGGATCAAGTGTATTTTTGTTAAATTGTAAAAATTTAAAACAAATGTCTCTCCAAGCTGGAAAAAAAAAAAGAAAAGAAAGAAAAAAAGAAAAAGAAAACCTCAAGGGCATCATCAGTCATAGGTTTAAAACACATGCCCAAATAATTAACCAGCTAAATCAGAGTAGAAAAAAATAAGAGGTTTTCCTGAACAATTTGTGGTATTATTTACAGTCTTGTCTTAGAAGGGAATTGTTCTAAAATGAATGATTTTCTCTTTGCACTTTCACTCAATAAACATTAACAAGTCAATTATGTAAAAGTAAAAATAAAGCAAAACAGAGAAGCATTGAGCCTTTTTAATTGTGATTTTTTTCTGTAAAAATTCTTTGGGAGATTTTTTTTTAAGTTACAGAGAATTAAATAACACAATGGTCTTATTTTAAAAGGCTTTTCTCTAGTTCTTTTTACTTATGGTTCACACACATCACATTCCTTTGATGTATTTCATGTTTGTTGTACATTCTGCAGTTCTTTTCTGCATACTCATACACATACATATGTATATCAGAAGATATATCATGTGTATTACATTACTACTTGCTTCTTTAAAATGTCATAAAATAATATATGTCTCTTTCTGTATCACTAGAAAAATATCCCTGTGATTCAGAGTAATTAAAAACTTCCATAGTAAGGTGAGTCATAGATTATCTAACCATTCACTTCAAGATGGAAGTTGAGATTTAGTGTCACTGTAAACAATGGTGCCATGAACATCCTCCTATAATATCTTTAAGTGCTTGGGTTTCTCTGTCTCTGGGATGGCTTTTTTCAGATGAGATTACAGAATCAACAATTGGCCAGTTTTGTTTCCATAAAGGATCTAGCACTCACTCACAGAAGCTGGATACAATGATTACCACCTCTTACATCTTACTTTTATTGAGTCCTCTTTCTTATTTTATTGTAATGGGTGAAAAAAAATTAAAAAGGTTCTTTTTGTAAAAATATGTGCTATTCTTCCTAATGGTAAAGTTGAGCAACTTTTCATATATGATTGTTTTCCATCTACATTTCCTCTTCTATTACTTTACCTACTCTTCTTCAGGAATAATGGTCTTCTTCTCTAAATTAATATGTTGAAGACTGTTTTACATTAGGGATATTGGCCCTTTACCATATGTTTGCTTATTTATTTGTTTCTCCTCAAATAAATTTTAGACAATGTACGTTATTTTAAATGAAGTCTAATTTTTCCTTTATGACTTCTAGCCTTTATATTGTGTTTCAAAAAGTGTTCACAAGCAAATAACATTGAAATATTCACCTATAATGCAATCATACTTTTGCTGCTGGCATATTAGGGAATCAGCTTAACTAGAACCTGAATAAACTTTGGGAGAGAAGATGTTTAGAAGTTTAAGAATTGCTTTCATACAGCTATCACTGAATTTTGGTTATACTCTCATTGATAGAGTTTATGGAGAAAGAGGTTGGCTGTTATATTTAGAAAGGGCTGTTTTGTATGCCATAGGAAAGAGCACCTCTTTCACAGAGGGTTACTTTGAGGAGCACTCACATGAGGCACAAATGTCATCTATTCTGGATCCATTTCAGGAAACTCATGCATGTAATTCTTACACAGTCTTCTTATTAATCTTTTAATTAGATCCATTTCTAATTTCTTATAACTTTGGCAAAACATTAACCACTGTTCTTTCATCCCTGTAGAAACTTACTTCATACCATCTCTCTTTCCTGTCAGGCAGATAAAAAAGATGTAGTGCTTGACACTCAGCCAGCTGTCCTTCAGGACGGCTCCTGAAGTTGGCCTGTAACATTGCAACAGTCCACTTGTGGTTGGTTAGTGCCAACAAATTGCACAGAGAAGCCTATGAGCCAGGACTGAATGTTAACTTTACTTAGAGAACTTCCTATAAAATGACAGAAAAATTTTGAGGGAGAAACTTCAGTGAGATGATAGCAAGCATGCTTATATTTTGAGAGAATGGTTTATAAAACATGGGACCCTCAGGACTTGCTTAGATGTAGTCCTGTATATACAAGTTCTATTTGGTGAGAGAATGTTTCTGGATCTGCTCAACTATAGATTTCTTCCCCCCTTTCTCTCTCTCTGCCTTCTTCCCTCCCTTCCATTTTTTTTCGTTTTCTTTTCTCCTACAGCAAATATGCTATACATGTCTTGAACTTATAAGTTCAACCACCAAGTGTTACAAAACCAGGTATCTTTCCAGAATCTGAGGAACAGTAGTAAAAAAGTCAGGCCAGTCCCTTGTCCTCATGGTGTTCATATTCTTCTAAAATAGAATGACACTCAAATCATGATGGAATGAGAAGCTCAGTTCATCTGATCCTCTGCTGTTCCATAGCCAGATATTCAGTCTTCAACATGGCCCAGAAAAAAAGCATACAGCTTTTTAAATGAAGGAATTAGTTATTTGCAGAAGAGAGCATAGTAATGTTCCAAAAAATGTACAGCCTCCATTAAAGTTCTCTGATTATGTCCTGCTATCATTCCATCTGGGCTGGGATCACACATATCTGATGCCCCTTTTAGTTTCCTGAGCCTGTAAAATGAAGAGGCAGAGTTATTTGCACACAAAAAAGACCAGCTGGAGAATTTTGGCTGCTCTGAGTGGTACTCAAAATGTGTCAACCATTGGATCATCTAGTAAATGAGCTGGAAATACTAAGTTAAATTATGTGTATGTTTTCTCCAAAGCACAGAATATTTTATATTTACTGGTGGGGCACAAGTACAGAAAATATTTTTTCCTTTGAAAATGAGATACTAACATGCCATGAATCACTGCAATCCCAGAAACATCACTGAAGTCCTAGGCCCTTACTCTTCCACTCTGACATTCTTAATTCCCATCATGTTCTCTGTATTCTGTCAGCATCATTAATACTTTAATGGAAAAAACATCATATCCCTTAGGATAATAGAATCTGTAGGGTCCCTGTAAACTGAGTCAAGAAAGGCATTAGGGAATAAAAATCGAGGGAGAATTTGTACTGTGATCTACTAACTATTCGTTACTGGAGGCTAAATTCATTTACCAAGTTAAAGGATTATATTTTAGCAGCTAAAACAGATTAATTTTTAAAAAATCCATAATTGTTCTCCAGGGCCCTTCTGTCATCTGGACAGGTGAGTTAAATAGAAATGTGGGGGAAAAATCACTACACTTGTGTCTTTCAATTCTTTGATACAAACAGTAATTTGGAGTAGCTTTGACTTAGTAATTTGTTTTGGTTTGGGAGATCTAGTAGTTTTCATTTGATACTACATCACAATAGTCCTTACCTCCTGTGTCGAGAAAAGCCATGCAGAAGATCTGGCAATTGCACAGTATTTTCCTGGTACCCATTCACCACTGTGACATAGCCTTGTTGCAGAAATGGCCACACTGCCACCTAAATCTATTTCCTTCTTTCCCTTGATGGCTCTATTAGGCTCTATTTGCTACCCAAACCTGCATGTACAGACGATACTGCAATCAGATTTGCCAAAAGAATGTGAGCAGGCATGATGCATTCTACTTTAAGGTATTTTGGAAACATGACTGTCTCTTCATGTGCTTACCCCTTCCACAGACTGGGTATAGGAAGGTTATAGGAGATGAGGAGCTCCAAAGAGGAATAAGCCTGGGTAGTAAACTATAAGGGACACCTGCCTCAACTATTACACACCTGTGGAATAAACTTATATTGTGTTTGAGCCATTTTAGATTGTTCATTATCATGGCCTAATGAGCATGGAGAATATATGTATATATATATGTATATTGCTTCAGCCACTATATATATATATATATATATATATATATATATATATATATATATATATATATATGATTATATTTCTTTTTATGAATACAGAGCAGATTCAGGATTTCACTGGATCTATCATAAGGAGACTTGGATCAAAATATATTTCTAACTTTTGGAAATCCCAACTCCAACATGAATATTGGGCCCAGATGCATTGGTGTTTGCTCAGAGTTGCCCAAAAGAACTGAGCGCATTCTACTTCCCAAAGCAAAAATGACCTTAGTGAATAATTACAGCATCTTTTCAGACAGGCTAGGAGGGAGATTCACGTGTGTACCATGTTTTCACCATCCTTTCAGAGTGTGTAGACTCTCTTTCATTTAAGTCACTGTGAACCAACTACAGAACTCAGTCTGGGAATTTGTTAAGAAAGCAACCATCATCCGTTACAATGTATCATCAAAACAAAAGGATATTTTTATTTGCTTACATGTTCTATTTTGTTTTCCTGTTTTTAAAAGTCAGATAAAGTAGGATCTAGTAAGCTACCTATCAGTTTAACTCCTAACACTCCTATGATACATTAGTAATTGCCAAAATCTCTGTGAAAAAATTCATTTAGGTTATCTTCCCAGTAACCAGAGTCTACTTTACTTCTGAGGTTAAGGGCTGCTCTGAAGTCCAGGATCCTAATTACCCTATTGGACTTAGGGAGACCCTCAGTAGCATCCTATATCAGCATTCGCAGTCTTGAAGAATAGCCACCAGTGTATTTTTAAATATGATTATTCTTCTCTTATCAATTTGTTTCTCAAAGCCTTTGGAGAAAATAGTTACTTTCAGGCCTTCTAGAGGGACATAAATTTCACATAATCAATTCACTCATCTGACCTTTGAGTTTTTTCCTTCAACATACCAAGGAAATTATAGATTGAATGAAAGTCCCTGAAATTCACTACTTGCCTTGTGGTGGGAATTTGGGAATTTATGCCTGTTATGTAGGACTGTTAGAAGAAAACATACCATCTCACACATCTTAAATTTTATATATAACAAGTATATGGTTACAGAAAATCCTGTTTTCAGTTTGTATCTCATTTTTTAAGACCCTAGACAATACTTTAAGGAAAATCTTTGTCATTGTGTGTCATGTACTGACAGATTTCCATTGACAAATACCAACATAATGTTCATTGCTGCCAACCCCAACTATGCACAACTCTTCAGATTTTTCTGAGCTGCTATTGAAAGGAACCTTCTCTTTGATACCAATTTAAATTATGGTTCTGTGTGTAGCCACAGAACTGAATTCTGTTTTTTTTCTTAGCTGGAAAGCATTTAATGAGATGATGTCATTGTGTAGCCCAAATAATTGGAAAAAAGGCTAGGAAACCAAGCTCTGAAAACAGGCAGAACCACAGGAAGCTATCATCATAGACAAGGGCCTACCATTGGAATAGCTAGTTTGTATACTCGTGCAGTTGGCTCAGAGTACTGAATGAACTATAGGCACCATCACCACCACAGCCTTGGACTGTGGTGTTGAAAGGAAATCTAGAGTGCTACCTTTTCCTTGTGTTATTTGTTTTGGATTTGCTGGCTCTGGACTTTCTGCTAATTAGGCCTAGTCATGAGGTTGCACCTTACTGGATAACAGAATGAAAACCTGTACTTTTGGGCCACTTTAGAGGAATTCAGTGCTGCCCCATACACTCAGCTTAGCACAATTCTCAGCTGTGGATATTTTCATTACACTGAAATGGAGGTCAAATGATGGGCAATCAAACCTCAATAAAACAAATGCCATAACGTCATTGACTTGAAATTCCATTTTCATTTTGTGTTAATGATTATCTTCCCATCCCTAGTCAACATCCCTAGCATACTGCTAACTGGGAGAGAGGATAGTAGCTTGCATAATGCAATAAGCCTAAGATTTGTAATAGAAGAGTGGTTTTAGACTTTAGGTAATAATAATTATAGTGATGACCATTGGTACTCAGTGTAATGCTGCCCAAAATAATGCAATGAAAAAGTCCAAGTAGGCAGCTCTTGGTCCTGGACCAGTATTTTGGAATTAGAGCCCCAGAGGTTTGTGTGAATGATGAGAAAACTTTCAGTGGCAAAATTCTTATATGTAAGATCTAAGTGGTATGTGAATAGGCCTAAGGTATGGTCTTATTTTGTTTATGAAGGCAAATATAACTTTATTATAATATACTTTTGTGAAGACTGAAGATTCTCAGTTTTACATTTTAATCTTGGTCTCTGATATTATGGATAGAATCTTAAATCTCATATCTATATAGGTAGAACCAGTTCCTCTTTTGATGTTTATATATAACCAAACATGTCCTATGTCACATTCAGAAATTAAACACAAGTTTCACAAGCTCCTTCTATCTCCCAAAAGATTAGAAATATGACTTGTAAATGATAGAGTTAAAATGCTGAAAAAATCTCAAGACAAAACTTTGTAATGATTTTATTGATCAGTCTTCCCAAAGTCTGTTAATCATATCATGGAAGTTGCCACCAAATAATTTTTGTCTCACTTTATCCAAAATTTCAATGAAACTCAAAACTCAGATTTTAAACGCTGTTTTCTTTCATCCTTCCCACATATGTATTTTATTCTAAGAAAATAACTCTTTAGACACTAAGGATCTTAAAGACCAACTTTCATCCCATTAAACAATTATTGATCCAGATGTTGATCAGGGGCACCCAGAATGTCCCTGAGAGGGCAAGAAAGAGAGAAAATTTCAGGGGAGACAAGACTGTGTATATTTATACATTTCAATTTTGTCTGTCATATAATATTATGCTAACATTTGTCAGTATGTTTTTGTTTTAAAATAGTCTGGAAGGCACTATGCTAAAAGTGATTATTCCTAGGGAATAGAATTATGGGAGAGTTTGACAAATCAGATAATGAACTGACATTACAAATAAATGTTAGATCCATGCAGAATATTGGTAGAAGCACTAGGTTCTACAATGACACAGATCAGAAAAGTCTAATCATGATGATGCTTCATGAAGGGAAGGAGAAAGCCATGTAAGGAACAAGTGGCAATAATGGAAGCTAATATATTACATAGTGGGAAACAACATGTTCCAGGAACAGGGCATAGCATTATTGTCCTGAGTCAGGAAAAAGTTATAGTACATTGTCAGAATTCAGAGATGTCTGGAAGGGAAGGGCAGAATGTGATGAGACTGAAGATGTGTAAAGTCTTGGATCTAACAGTGCCTGTAGGTTTTGTTAAGGAATTTGATTTGTGTCTGAAGAGCACAAGAAAGCCATTGAAGAACTTTAATCGCAGGTTATTTTCACTTTAAGTGACTATTCTAGCTATAAAGATTGGACTGTGGTGGAGACTAAGTGGAAGCAGTAGATAGATTAGTAGGGTGGTATAATGGTTCCTGTGAGAAAGGATTCCTGTGTTAAAAAGACCTGGAGAAAGTGAACGAATTTAGGACTAAAAGAAAAAAAAAATCTCTGATTTGATAACTGATAGGATATAAATGGTAAAAAAAAGAATGATGTATGAAATATGATATGTCAAGAGCTTTGTAATGTTTTGAACAACCAATAATAAAAAAAAGAAGAATGAATCAAGGGTGACTTCCCAGATCTTTTATTTTGCCACATTCAATCTACTGATAATCCGAGTCAGTGTGCTTTGCATTTGAAATATTACATTTTTCATCTAATTTCAAATTGGGTAATTTTTATATCACTCCTCATCAGGCTTATGGTCTCCTTTACTTATACATTTACAGCATATACACACAGCTTTTTGCTTGTGTGGAACATTTTATTGGATGCCAGAGAATGAGAACTTTAAATTGCACCATTTTTTTAAAAAAAATATTTATTTATTTAAATAAAGCAACTTTGTTCTATTAGGTAATTAAGTTACTTGGAAATAGATGAAAATTTTTGAGACATACTTTTAAGCCTTGTTGAGACCATCCTGTGTCAGCTTCAATTATAAAGCTAACTCAATCCCACTTCTAGCAGATACTTTTCTAAGAACATCATCTAATATCCCATGTGTGATGATGTTTTTCATTTTAGCTGGTAGGTCACACACTGCACTCAAATTATTATTTGGTCTAATGTTTTCTGCCTTTCTCCAGATCATAGGTAGTTTCTTCACATGCATGTACAAACCAGAACACTGACAATAACATCTAGAATTCTCTTTCTCTTTCTGAGTTTTAAGAATATGTTCCCAAATTATTCAATGTTCCTCTCATTACATAGTGGGACTTAATTCACTTCTCTGGATTATAAATTGGACATAGCAAACCATGTCTGAACAGATTAGGGCATAAATGATAGCACATCACTTGTGCCATCAGGTTATCAGAATCTGTGGTTCCCATCCTGGGCACTCTCTCTTGCTGCCTCTTGGAAACCTGCTTTGGGGGAAGTGAGAACCTTAATCTCATTTTCTTCAGTGGCTATAGCCTATAGCTCTGGACAATTAGTTTAATTGCATATTTATGAGAAATCGTGAATGAGAACTACCCAAATAAGCTCTTGTTGGATTCCTTGCATGAAAAGAAAATACGATGTCTGTTTTTTTTTTTTCTTCAAGAGATACATTTTGGAGTAAATTGTTATGTAGCAATAGGTAACTCCGACAGATTGTGATGCCCTAAAGTAAGTACTGTTGTAGCAAAAACCTAAACCAAGAGAATGACTTCTCAACTGGGCAGTGAATATAAAGGAGAGTAACAGTGAATGACTAATGCACCTTGAAGAAGCTTTACTTTAGGTTTTATTCTGAAATAATTTTGGACTAAAATTTTGCATATTAATGCAGATATTTCCCATGTGTTCATTATCCAGTTTCTATCAATGATAATATTTTATGTAACCATAATAGATTATCAAAACTAGGAAATTAACATGACACCATATTATTAAGTAAATTTCAGACGCAACGTGGATTTCATCAATATGTATGTGAGAAGACATTTTTATAAAATTTTATCCTGTCTAGATTCATAGAATCACAACCATGTGACTCCTGTGTGTCTCCTTTACTCCCTTCTGAACAGAGACATCTATAGCAGTTGTCCCATGCCCTCTCTCCCCATCGTATCTCTGTCGGATATACGGGTGGTAAATAAATTGTTCCTTTATTTTATCAAGTCTACAGGAGAAGACCTAAACTCATGAAGCTCTACTAAATAAAGCAAAATAAGGACTTTCATGCAAACTTGAAAGTGATTTCGATTGTGAGATTCTAGACTTTGAACTGATGTTTTAATAGTATGAAACTTTTGAAGGCTTTGGGAAGTTTGGAGGGAATATAAATAATTTATGGATCACCAGGTGGCAAACAGTGATGATTTAAAAAATATATCCACAAATTCTTTAATATGTCTTCTTTGAGTGTGAGCTGAACCTAGTAAATTCCTTTATACAAAGAGAAGATGGCAGAAGTGATGGTATGTCACTTTTGAGATTATACAAAGACCGTAGTTTCTATCTTGGGTGGTCTTTTCTCTCTCAGATCACCTGCTCTGGAGGAATACAAATAGTGAATGACCCTATGGAGAGGTTCATGTAGAACATTTCTGAGCTTCCTGCAGATTCTGAGAGGAGAGCCTCTGCCTTCAGTTAAGTTATATGCCTGGCCAGTGTTGGACTACAACCTTATTGAAGACCCTGAATCAGAAATATTCAGCTTAGGCACTCCTGGATTCCTGACCCTCAGAAACTATGTGAGATGATAACTATTGTTTTAAACTGCCAAGATTTTCACTCAGCAATAGATAACTGATACACACACTGTGCAGTACCCTCCTCTTTGGTATCCTGCTTTGTAAATTCTAGGTACATCACTCTGTGTTCTCAACTCAGCCAGCTCTTAGGGCTCTGGTTTTTCCTCCCTTATGCTGAGATCTGGAACTTCCTCCGGGTAGTAAGCTAGGGAAATTAAACTTATTATTTAATTTACTTATCTTCTCTCATGGGTCACAACTCTAGCATGACTGTTACCCAATGTCTGAATAGTATTTTACACATTTTGTCTGCTTTCTAATTGCATGTGGTAAAAGTTAAAATCTGATCCCTGTTATTCCATTATGGCCAGAACTAGCTTAAGCCTTGATCTCAATTTAAATGTGAATTTTAACAAGAGTTGATATCCTCTTGTAACTCAATGAAAGGGTTCTTTGTATTTTCTTAAACATTTTTTGGGGGAGGAAGGTTTTAAGATTAGTTTTAGGTTGTAAGAGTTTCAATGCCAATGAGTGAAGAGAATAAGAAATGGTTGGAGGCATCAAAGCTGACTTTCAATGTAGAACAGACTGGGTTATGAAATCCAACATGTGAACACCTTGTGCATAAGAACAGTTGGTTCCACTTACTCTGATGCTTCGTCATTCACCGCTTCTCCTTCTGTCCTTGCTCTGAAAACACAAAAGCAGTGCTTAGTTGATGCTAGCTACCATCTGGTGACATATGTAGTGAACTGATTCTTCTCAACCAGCACATTTTTTCCCCCTCAGCTGAATTTTTTTTTCTTCCGCTCCAAGATTGGTAAGGCACACATACAACACAGTTCTGCCTTTTCTCCCCCATTTGACCACACATAATCTACTTACCACTGAATCAGGTTTAGTTCATTCCCTCACATACATACATACTTAAAACTATTGTAACCAATGCCTTATTTGTACATCTAAGTCTCCTCTAGTTAAGGGCACAGATCTTTTCTACATGTCATGTATCTCATAGGCTTATTCTGTTAGCCAGATAAATTATCTGGGTAGTGGCTGATCAGTGCAGTGTTACTGCTGTACCTCTGGATTGAGAGATTGTAATTGGAGTAAAATACCATGAAGAAAACAATTTTCTATCACTTTCTAAAGTATCTTGGAGAATTTCCTGAGAATTTCTACACATAATTAGTGAATTAGGCAGAGTGATAGTCTATGAAAAAAATGATGTAAAAAAATCACTCTAACTTTCAAAATTTTGATAGTCTAGTGAGAGAAATAGTACACAAATCATTTCAACTCAAATGGAATATAAAAGTCTTCGAAATAAAAAAAATAAATTATAAGAGTATTTCTAACAAAAGGAAGAGTGAATAACAGAGAATCAGGCAAACCCTTCTAAAATGATTAACCTCTACCATGAAGGACCGGTAGGGATTATGCATTATTAGGGGAAAAAATAAAAACAACAACAAAAAAGAAGGATGGGAACTTAACATTGGAAACTTGTGATTTTTAAGTATACTTATCTTAATTGTGCATCTCATTTAGTTTTAAAAAACACAAATTTATGCCAACATATACAAATTAACATGCATTTCTTCTCCAGCTTTACTCCTATTTGGTGGTTGTTGAAATATATGTGAGAAACACCTTATTTAAGACATATTCTGGTGCAGGTGTGCAGGTGTTTTATTGAGACTAGCTCTTGATTTTAAAATTTTGTTATACTTCTTTATAATGAACTGCCTCTGATTTTTGTTTACGGTTAAGTCTGTACAATTGAGTCCATGAAGAAGTATGTAGGGTCCTAAGTAACCCAGGTATTTCTTTAGCATCTGGAAACCTACACTCCAGTTATTCCAGGTTTACAGATTTAACAAGGCAAGTACTGAAGACAGAACCATCTTGACAAACTCACCTAGAGTTCCTTTGTGTTTGTTTTTAAACTCTGGACAACTCAAAGAAAGTATTCTAGGACCCAGCTTATTCAAACAATGGCTTTCCTTTGAAATAAGATCATCTGCCTCCCTTAAAGGCATAGTAGTCACCTTTGACACCAGGAACTGAAGGTAAAACAACAAAGAATGTGGGGAACCAAACTCTGTGCTGGAATTAAAAAAAAAAAAAAAAAAAAAAAAGATTTGCATTAACTCTCATTTCTAGGTGCCTGACCTAGTGCAGTGGATTCAAATGACAGGTTAGATCAATCATTCTTGAGTCTGAAGTAAAAGGTTTGATGTAGCTGAGAGGTATGGAACTGTAAAAAAGGAAGAGGGATATTTGGGGTTTAATTATCGTCAAAGAGGACAAGAACACATTATTGTGCACAAAATAAAGTACCACAAGGAAAACAATCTCACCTGGCCTGGGATCTTTAGAACATAATATTTAAAATTGATTTCCTTAGTCTTACTCCTATTAGGAAGGACTATGTGTGTGTTAGGAAAGAGAGAGAAGGATGGTGGGCGGGACAGGAGCACTGATGAGTGAGGAGCAGAAGATAGGTGGGATTGGGATAAAGGGCTCTGAAATGTCAGGATGTAAGGGTAGTCAGGGTATTGACTGTCCTGGGAACCTTTGAAGCACACTCCTTTACAAATTACATTATCTAACAAATTACAAGAGACAAAGGTGGGAAGACAAATCAAAGCCATTTGAGCTCTGTACTCAGGTCTGCAGTAAGTTTTGCTTTGTGTGTTGTGCAACTGGAGGTAGAAATGGACAAAAGGAGGAGCTTGAGTAAAGCGTGGTAAAAGAAAGCTTTGCTACCTGCACACGCCTCCGCTGTGGAGGGGGTAAGAGCAGAAGGTGGAGATGCAAATCGGGGCTTCTGGAATGGCCAATCAGAAGTCAGGAGAGGGAATTTAGGTCCCCAAGGTACCCCAACCCGGCGTTTGAGCACGTGTGCGGTGTTCTGGGACCTTTGTCCCGCAACGTCACGCCGGGCGGGCACCCCTTGATCCTCTATTGCTGTCGGATCTGCTAGATATTTTTCTCCTCTACACACCACTTTGCGAATCCTGTCTTTCTTGCTTTACTCCTCATTCATTCTTTCCCGCGCGGGTGCGGGATAGAGCCTTAAGCCTGGCGTTCCCAGGAGTGTGTGGAGGTTGGCACACCAAGTTGCTGAGACTGGGGCACCATCCTCCTCCGGTTCGGCGAGGGTGCCGGCAGAGAGCCTCGGCTCGGACAACACAGCGCTCCTGCCCGCACGGGCAGTCCTCCTCTTGTCCCTGAGGCAGCACAGCACGCCCTGCGCCTCTCGGCTCTTGGCCGACTGTGCGTAGGTCCTGTAGGACTTCGGCTGTAGCCCGCTCGGCCTTGGAAATCCCTGCAGTGTTCAGAACACAGAAACTAGACTCATCACCTAATTCGCCAGGGAGCCGGGGCGCTGCGGGGCCGCGGCGCTGCCTCCCCCGCTCCTCCCCCACCCCACCCCCGCCTGTGCTCTGGCGGCCTCCGGGAGTCACACAGCCTGCCCCCCCACCCCCCACCCCCGGCAGACAAAGGGCCTGGGCAAATTCGCCGCCTGGCCTCCTAGAGCTCCGGGGAGGCGTCTGCGCCCGCGGTGGATCGCGCAGGAGGCGCGCGCGGGGCGAGAAGCTGCGGCCGCGCTCGCGCGGTAGAGGAAAAACCACGAGATGCGCCTGACTCACATCTGTTGCTGCTTCCTCCTTTACCATCTGGGGTTCCTATCGAATGAGATGGTTTCAGGTAAGGTCTTCCTTGAGTTTCCAGCTTCCTTTCCAACTTCCCCAGTGGAGATCAAGAAAACACGGGAGGGCAGAGTTGGTGCAACTGGTGCACGGTGAGCAGAGCTCAATGGGTAGCAATAAAAATAAGCGTGCTGATGCCTATGAGGGGTCAAACTCGGAAGCGAAGCGCACTTCTCCCAACCTCACTTTAACCATCTGTGAAATGAGCAGTACCCTCTAGAGTAGTAATGTTTGCAAAGGTACATTTACAACGCCTGGAGAAAAATTGAGAAGTATGCTCTGTCATATACTTTAGAAATCACTTAAATTGTGCTGGATTCTTTGCACTGATTTTCATCAACAGCGATCATCAAACTTTGCTGGCCCACTCCCTCTCTCACCCCTGCATCATCCTACTTTCATTCTGAAAATGCTGGGGTCTGTAATCTGATTGCAAAGCATCGGGGTTTGCGAGCATTTCAGGAGCTAGACGGGTGGTCTCCATTCCTTTCAAGTGAGCGCCTTGTATCAGTACAGATTGTGAGTCTGGGAATGCTTGTGCTACGGAACCGCCGCACTTTAAGTCCGGTACTTCTGTCTGCCCTGCCTGCAGGACTGCAGTTCGCCCCTGACCGCGAGGAGTGGGAAGTCGTATTTCCTGCACTCTGGCGCCCAGAGCCGGTGGATGCAGCGGGCGGCAGCGGGGGCAGCGCGGACCCAAGCTGGTTGCGCGGTCTAGGGGGCGGCGGAGGCGCCCGGGGGCAGGCTGCCGGCAGCTCACGGGAGGTGCGCTCCGTGGCCCCCGCGCCACTGGTAGAGCCCGCGGAGGGTCAGTCCGAGTCCCATTTCCGACCTCCGTTGTCGCCAGGAGGTGAGGAGGACGAGGAGCTGGAATCACAGGAGCTGCCACGGGGATCCAACGGTGCTGCCGCCCTGTCCTCAGGAGTCCCGGCCTCGTGGCAGCCGCCGCGGTTCCCACAGACGCGGCCGTCCCCGTCCCCGTCTCCGTCCCCTCCTCGAGCCCAGCAAGCCGAACAAGACAGCGATGAGGTGTTGCTGAGGATCCCGGCCTTCTCCCGGGACCTGTACCTGCTGCTTCGGAGAGATGGACGCTTCTTGGCTCCGCGCTTCGCTGTGGAACAGCGGCCAAGTCCAGGCCCCGGCCCCACGGGGGCAGCCGCTCCGCGCCCTCCTGCCCCTCCCGATGCCTCCTGCTTTTACACCGGGGCGGTGCTGCGGCACCCAGGCTCGCTGGCCTCTTTTAGCACCTGTGGAGGTGGTCTGGTAAGCGCCTTTCCTCCCCAGCTCTCCACCTTCCCTGCTACCTCTTTGCTTTCCCTCCATACAACAAGCTGATTTGCATGCACCTTCTCCTCGTTTTCAATGTATTCCGCATGAATTTTGCCTTACACAGCACCATGCAGGTGTCTGCATCCTTTGCTTCCAATGGAACATCTTCAGGGTAGACCAGTGAATCAGAAGTCTATTGGATATATAAAGGCCTCCTTCTAGATGGTTATGATATTTATTTTGAGTACTATATTAAATTTTGCCTCCTTGTTACTTTTTGCCGGTGTTCAACTTCTTTCTTTCTCCCCGAGTTTCTAAAATAAGCCCACCATGAGATGTTTTTTTTTAGCAGATTGAAATCAACCAATCTGTTCACTGCTAACGCTCTTTCGCGTTTGCTCCCCACCCTCAGCTCCTCATCTATTGTCTTACTTTTTTAATGCCTTGCTTCAGAGTTGTCAGAACAGCAAGTCTACAATTTAAATACATCTACAACCATACTAGACACCTGTTCACAGTTTCTGTTAGAGTCAGTCAGCTGAAAGCCTGACACTGTTGTCTATGACCAACCATTTTCTCATCTAAGGTTTACATTTTACTGGACAATACCTCCAATTTTTCTTTCTTCAATTCCACATAGGAAAGTAGCAAGGTTGAAAGCTTTGTTAACAGGCTGTAGGGACTAAGGTGTCAAAGCCACTTACTCTTTTAATGTACATTGTTTGTTTTTCTCCCTGTGTCTTAACCCAGGGTTTGGCATAATTATTGCCTTCCATAGTTGGCCTTTATTTTGTGTATGTGTATATGTGTGTGTGTGGGGAGTTCAGGGAGTAAAATATATATAAAATAAAATTTACCACTGGAACCACTTTTATAGGCACAGGTCAGTGGCAATAAGTATGTGTTGTTGTACAACCCGCACTACTGTGACCTTTACTTTTGGTTAAAGCAAAACTCATAAAATATCAAAAATGCCCATGTGATTTGTGGCTTCACTTTGCTGTTCATACTGGGCCATTGATGAAATCCACAAGAACACATCTGAAAGTAACTTGCTCATTTGGAGAAAAATCCAATAGCAATGAAAAGCTGAAAATATTAGCACAACTAAAGCCATGAAATGTAAAAAGATGATTTAAAATCCAAATGAAACAAAACTAGAAATTTTTATTCATGTCCCTCTAAGGTACCATAGTCAATTGATTAAATTGCTGGATAGGTACATATTTTACTAGATTCACAGAATGGTGAGTATTCAACTATGGAAATTTTTTAGTATAAGTGAAAAAAATTGGCATGGAAAAATTACATGAAAAGCATTTACAAATGTTTTCTGTGGAACTGATGTTTGAACACTTCACTGGGGAAAACATTTTGTGGGCATTTCATTGTCCACTAGATTTTGGCTAGGTATTAAATAATTACATATAGGAAGTTCCTGGTGTAGTAAGAGCAATAGGGAATAAAGCATTTCACTGTGTTGAAACATGGACTATTGGTCAGATTTTCCAAATGAGCTATGTGCCCTCTCTATATACTTAAGGGACCAATGCTAAAGTTATGAGTAGGTTTTCCATAGACTGAATAGGAGTTTGACATACCTCCCTGTTTATCATGTTGCCTTTTTGCTCACTTTTCCTATTAGGCATTTATATATATATATATATATATATATATATATATATATATATATATATGTGTGTGTGTGTGTGTGTGTGTGTGTGTGTGTGTGTGTATGGTGTATGTCCCGAACTGGGAAGTCTTTGTTATTGAGGAAAACTGACATTGCCAGCAATACAGTATAGCAGTCAGACTTTGAGTAAAATGTTAGGCAAATAGCCAAGAAGGGTGGTTTGTTACTCCAGACTGCCATGCCAGCCCCTTATAAACTGGTGGATTAGGAAAGAGAGAACGTGATTTGTTATCTGGACTCTGGTGTTGGCTTGCTTCCTGATACTGATAAGTTCTTTACCTCTCCCATAAGAAAGAAGTGAGAATTAGATTATTGGATTTAAAAAAAATGAAGCAGTGGAGTTAGAATCCAATTAATTGTTTAAATGTATTCTAGAGCCTATATTAGGATCTAGAATGCCCTGTCTTTAGGGGCCCACAGATGAGGAGTGTGTATATATCCCATGCATAGGCCAGAAGATGCTAAAATGTCTGTGGTATCAGGCCTGAAAAGTCTTATCTGCTAGAGTATTGGCTTTCTCTCTGTGTGTTACAGATGCAAATAGGGAAATACAATAGGCTGAAGTATGTGCAAACACAGGAATGGTAAGGGCAGTGATGTGGCAGTACTCTCTTGTTGCTTTTTTTTTTTTTAATTTCCAAGACATTGTAAGGTGTCTAGTTTTTAGTAGGCACTAAGTAAAAGTTGCTGAAGAATAATATATAATGCATAAAGTACTTTATTACATTTTAAATGATAGTTTGTGAAAAATTAAAATATATATGTAACAAATTTTGTGAAACAGTGCAATAATTATGTTTGCTCACAATTAACTTAATACCTTAAAAATACACACACACACACACACACACACACACACAGACACACATAAGTTCTGGGCCAAAGCAAAATATATCAACACCTACTTTGCCTATGACTGAATGCATAGATTATTTATTGAGGATGATAAGAAGTGACTACTACATCTATTACCACATTATTTGCTTAAATTTAGAATTTTATACTTTGGCAATTATTTTGATTAGTTTGATTAAACAGAATCTGGAGACTTGTATAAATTCAGTTTTTTTTCTGTCTCTTTCTTTTTTCCTTTTGCAATTTATCTATCTGCCTGTCTTTCCTCCCTCCCTCCCTCCCTCCCTCCCTTCCTTCCTTCCTTCCTTCCTTCCTTCCTTCCTTCCTTCCTTCCTTCTTCAGGATTTAACCCAGGGACACTTAACCACTGAGCCACATACCCAGACCTTTTTATTTATTTAATATTTTTTATTTTGAGACAAGATCTTGCTAAGTTGTTTAGGGCCTTGCTAAGTTCCTGAGGCTGGCTTTGAACTTTTGATCCTCCTGCCTCAGCTTCCTAAATTGGTGAGATTACAGGTGTGTGTTACCATGCCAGGCTGCAATTTACCCTTTTACCTGAATCAAAGTACTCTATGCTGTGGCATGTTTTGAAGAATTTAATATTTTAGGACCTCCGCTTTGGATGTCACTGTGGCAAAAACCAATGTGAAGGCAGGTGTCAGGGCAGGGATGGGGGAAGACAAGTAAATAACAAGGAGAACAAATGAAATTCACATCTAAATGAAAAGGTGAAAATGACTGACTGCATACATGTATGGTCTTCATTCAAGCCATGTTTTAGAAATGATAGAAAAATATTCTGGACAAATCTAAAACATTACTATAAGAGAATGCCATGAATACATCAGACATTTTGAATATCTCCTGAAAAACTGAAAAGAGTTTGGTGGGATTAACACAAAGCATACAGACATAAGAAAACATCTGTGTGTGACGGGAGCTGTGCCAAAATGCTGCTGTACATTCAAGGAAAGAGAATGCAGAAGCAGAATGGAACCACATAGCCACAGTGGAATTTGCCTTTTCTGACATCCAATTATGCCAAGTAGTTTTTGAAAGCCACATGTATGTGTCTGTAGGCAAAAGAAGAGAGAATAGAGGCAGGGCTTTCCTGGTCATATTGGTGACACCCAGGGTGTATAGAGTCTCCATTCTTAAAGAATGAGCTATTGTCTCCTTGAATGATGTCTCAGTGAATGGTCCTATCTGACTCTAAATAACTAGAGTGTAGTTGAGTAATCTGAATGAGACACAACAGATAGGTGAGCTAGAAGCCAAAATAAATAAATAAACAATTGATAAAAAAAATGGATGAGCTAACAGCCAAGAACACTTTTAAGAATATAAATCATATAAAAGACAGTCAGCAAATACTGGTTAATTATTACACCAGACAACAAAATTAATAGGCTAAATAAAATGCTGCAACAAGACAGTAGTGCTCAGAAGAGGAAGAACCAATATATATTCATGGAAAAAAATTAAAACCTAACAAATTGCTATCCACAAAATGTTTTGATACAAGGAAATTAAAATTGCATGAATATTAGAATTAAAGTTTTATACATGAACCGATAGGTAAATTTGTGACCTAGAAGATCAAATCCAGAAATTAATTCAGAACATAAGACAAAGGGCAAATGGATACAAAGTGTGAAAGAACATTGGTGATCTATGATTTATAGGTCAAGATCTAAAATTTCTCTAATAGTTAATGCTTTTTGAAAAATCAGGTAAAGGTAAAATTTTTAAATGCATGTAGTAGTATACCTTCTAGATTGACGAAGTTTAGGATATGAGGCCAAGTTAGATAGATGATGTTCCAGGTGAGCCTTACTCAGTGTATGCTAAAACCAATTTCCAGTATGGGTCTCTGTACTTGACATGAAAAATTTTAGAAAAATGCAAAGCAGTTTATGTATAGAATACTGAATTTTGAAGATTTTCCAGTTGTTTCTTGGTGTCTAGTCTCAAATAAAATTACAGCAATTTTTCACAGCTTTTTCTTATTTTCCCCAGATTTTCATAGAAACAAATATGTATTTTGCATTCCTATTTTACTTGCTTTAGAATTTAGTGTTTGATTATGTAATTACAAAATGTTGTGCCTTGATACACTCAAACGAATATAGCTGAGTATTGGTAAATATTCAGGCCCAGTGGTAGGAATAATGCATGCAATAAGACCAGGGAAGAGGCTGCTACTCATGAGTGTTTGACATGCTGCAGGCTTCATTGACTTATTTTTCAGGTAGAGTGTAGAGTATTTAATTCAATGATTTGAGTTGAATTAGTTGATACATCCAATATGGGTTAGGTAGAGATTGATACTTTTTTTTGGGTAACAGCATCAATTTGTCAGAGATGAGATATAAACCTTCAGAATGATTGATCAGTTTCCAAACTCAGCATGTTGCAAATAGAGATCCAGATTTTGAAACTGTGGCAGAATAATAGGAAATCAAAGACAAAGAGAGAACCCTATCAGCTTAATAAGGAGAGATTATCTATAATGTTGGTTGACTTTTGAGGATCGAGTCAACTGGATAACTGGAGCATCAACTGTCTCCAGAGTTCAAAGAAGTGATTTTCAATCCTGGATGGAACTTGACTACCATTCAATCCTGAGGCCAAAATGAAATTATTTTCAAAATTTTAAGGACTCCAAGTTTATCCTACATAAACCTCTAAAAATGGATGCAACGAGTAGTCTCTGTCAACACCTGTTCATCATTAATTACTCAGTGTTGTGTTCTAAGAATAACCAGGTTTGTCCAATTCTAGCATGTTGATCCAGAGGTAGTTAATTCCTTAACAAATATGCATATATAAATTCATAGCTTTAAAAAATTTCACACTGTTAATGCACATATAGACACACATACACACACATCCCCTTAGATCACAAATGCATGAAGATGTTCCCCTCTTCCAGTAGTACTGTTTTATCCAATCTCATCATGTGTCATAATTTACTTAATTTATTTGGTGTTAATGAACATTTAATTCTAATATTCTCCTATTATGAACACTGCTAAATATATAAAATTCTTTATAGACATGGCACCTTACCTTTGTAATTTTTATCAAACAGTATGTGTATTGGTATTGCCTGATTTCATGTCATGGGGTCTGGTGCCACTTTATGCTCTCACTTCAGCAGATTATGAGAGTGAATCTTTTTGTGATGGCAAGTGTTAGTGTTATTAAAAAGGTTGATCTTTATCAAATCTAATAGGCCAAATGTTATCTGAGGGTAACTTTAATTTACATTTTGTTTGGTTATTACTGGTGAGGTTGAATGTCTTCTTATTTCTTGTGATTTTTATTCTCATTTCCTTTCTTGTTGTATTAATCAGCTTTTTATACACTGTGACCAAATGCCTGAGAAAAACAACTTAAAGGAGAAAGGATTTAGTTTGGCTCATGCTTTCAGGAGTTTCAGTTCATGGTCAACTGACTCTGTTGCTTTTAGACCTGTGGCAAGGCCAAAACATGGTGCAAGAGCATGAGAGGAAAGCTATTTGTTTCATGGCAGTTAGTGGGGAATAGAGAGAGAGAGAGAGAGGAGAGAGAGAGGGGAGGGGGAGGTAGAGTGATCACACATGGGAGTCACAGGGAAGATGACCAGGGACAAGGTAAATCTTTCCAGGTCATGCCCTAGTGACCCACTTCTTTCATCTAGGCCTCACCTCCTACAGTGTCCACTGCCTCCCAATAATGTCACAAAATTATAAACCTATCAATGGAAGAATTCACAGATGAGGTTAGAGCCTTCATGATCCAAGAACTTCACCAAAGCCCCACCTCTGAACATTGTAGCACTGGAGACATGCCTTCAACATACTTGGGGGACTTTCCAGATGGAAACCATAATAACATTTGCAGACTTTGTCTTCCTGTCATTCACTCATTTTTTATTAGATTTTTGCTTATCTTCATTTTAAATTCCAGCACTCTTTATACATTAGTATTTTAAAAGATAAACATCAACTACAAAGTAATGCATGCTGAATATAGAAAAATTTCAAAATATATGTCATCTATAATCTTACCATTCAGTGATAAACACTATTAACTTTTTAGTGTTTATGATGAAAAGTAAATGGAAATTTTAAATGTATTTTTACATTTTTCCCCAGATTATTAGTAAGCTAAAGAAAGCACATTTTCTCAAACATAATTTTTGGTTCATGAGATTGGCACAAATTATGCAGATTGAGAATATCCAGTGGACATACTTGGAGAACACTTAATCTTACATGTTAACAGAAAGCAAATTGGGACTCTTTTATGGTCTCTATTGAAAATTTAAATGTACTTATTGGTCTGTTTAGCAGTTCTACTTGTAAAAATCAACTTTAGAGGAACATACATATATATGAAAAAGATTTATGTATAAGCTATTTATTGCAGCATTTAGAGCATCATCAGTAGTAAACTAGTTACATCTATATATTGTGCTGGAGCTCAGAGAACAAAAAGAGATATAATTACTTGCTTTAAGGTATTTATGTTTCAAACTATTGTTCTTGCCTTCTGTGTTCATCATAGTTCTTTTAGTAAATGTTCAATGGCTATTTATGAAATAACTGGTCTTTCAGTGAGTATATCTTTAAGACATTTCATAGTTTTCCAGATCAACTTTTAGAATGGCATATTTAGAGTGACACAGAGGGGAAGCTTCTGTAATGAAAGTGGAACCTCATGAGCATACTCCAGTCTTACTTAGGGAAGTTATATAATGTATTCTGATAAACAGAATAGCCATGTATCCTGAATAAGCTCCTTTCTGCATTAAAAGTTAATAAATCATGTAGTTATCTATCAATCTATGTTTCAGTTGCTTGTCCAATTTTACAAAAATAAGTTTTATTTATTTAATATAAATTATATGCTTACTTATTTAAAGTTTATTAGCTAAATCATAAACAAGCATACTTTTCAAATAAGAAAATCTTTGTAGGAGTCAGAAAATATTTTTTTTGATAAAGCACATTGATGTTGACCTCATGTCCAATTGAATGTTTCCACTTAATTTCAGTTACATTTTTATTCCAGATAATTTCACGTCTTTGTATTTGCTAAGTAAAGGATAATCAGAGAAATTCCAGGTTCCTATGGGAAAGTTAGAGAAGAATTTCTGATATATTTTGGAACAATGGGAGAACCAGTAGTCCCTCTTGAAATGATTTGGGAGATTTCCTGAAAAGAAATTTTAAGGTTACCTTAGCTATGCAAGGACCATAATTTGATGCAGAGTTCATTTAGGGTGCAGCTATAGTGAGCACATCATCTTGTCTCCATCTCATCTTTATTCCAATGCCAAACCCTAGACTGAGACAAGTGAGAAAATGAGATCACAGCCATTCTAATGCTACCCAGATAGTTTACAGAATTATTTAATGGTGGTGTTGGGAAAACCCTTGGGTATTATATAGTTTAGTATTTGCCTTTTCCAGAAAGTGAAACTTAATTTTATTTCCTAATTAATATCTGCAATAAATTAACTATGTAACCTTTAACTCAGATCATGAGGGAATGAAGCTGATGAATGAAGGCCAGTTTTGTCCCTATTAAATTATTCTGCTTTCCCGTTGCTCTCCACTGAGAGAAGGGATGGGGGGTGGAAGGAAAGGAAGAGATGTCTGTAGATATCTAAACATAGTTTTTCTTCATAAGCATATTCAGAGTTCCAATATAAGGATGTTTGCCCAGGAATGTTTTTAGTACAGTTGCCTCAGCCTGGCTGTACCTAAAATAAATGACCACTTGAAGAGTGTGCTTACATTGGCACCATTTGGACAGGCTTGATGCCCTGTTTGTTAAACTATGCTGTGTCAAAAACACCTGTGTCAAAAACATGGAAGTAGGGTGCAGGGGAGGTAGGGGTTTGCTGAGGTAGAAATTAGTTGGATATTTTCCATTAAAATCAGAATTCTGGAGTGAACCTCAAATCTAAGAATGTATTTAAAAAGAATCTCCTAAAGTTCTCAGGCAAGCTAAAAATGGGAGGTCAGCCATTCCAGTGGTTCAGAAAACTACAGAACTCAGGATTTTAAGGGGCATTTTTGCATCCTCCAGACTCTACACACCTATAGATCTTGCAATCTTGCATGAATTTTTGATGCTCCCCCTCCCCCATGTCCCCTGCGACCCTCCTCCCTCCCTCCCTCCTCTCTCCTCCCCCCCTCGGCTCTAATTATAGTACACTTGTATACAAAGAGTCCATTACACCCTTTGCCATTACTGTTTTCACCCCTAGCCTCAAGTAACCAATACTCCATTTTCTGGCCACATTTTCTTACCTTTTAACATCCTCCCCAGAATCCACTCATATGTCATTGAGCTAGAAAGAAATTTCATAGATTTCAAATTATTCATCCACAGACTATAAATATGAACTAGTTGGGTGGCAATAGAATGGGATAATACAACCAGTATAACTGTTTATCTACTCTTCAGAGGGAAAGCAAGACGGGAGTTAAACTGTGCTTTCCATTCTAAAATCTGGAAGTAAATTGAGCTAAATTATTTCAAATCATCATCAACAGTTCCATGAGTAACATAGCAGGAGGTTTACTCCAGCTGTTTCACAATAGTTATTTTAAAAAACTAAAATTTATCAGAAACAAAGGATGAAATGTCTTTATGTTAACAAAACCTACTGTAACATCAAGTTCAAATGTAAATAAATGAAGACTGAGGCACATTATAGAGAAATATTTGAAAATGAGTTATGAAGGCAAAATTGTAAGCTCTTATGGGACCTTATCTAGAATGTCAATTCAGTGTGCTCACATTAAGAGGTTGTTGGAAATGTATAAGAATTAAATAATGAACCATCTCAAATAACAGAAAGGAAATGACAGGTCTTGTCTACTGATTCGCATGCTAAGACAGGATGTCAAGATTCCTGTAAAACTCATTGGAATTAACAATCAAAAGAATTAACATACTAAGGAAAGGAGACAAGCATGCCTTTATATTAGCTAGTCAAATTAGTGCATTTGGTTTATCTCCATGATAACTTGGATTTGAATTTATATAATAGCAACTAAAATGTTCCAGGTACCTTTATTTTAACATTATTATGTTATCAGCAAATATTTTAGTCTGTTCAACTTATAGATAAGCAAATAAATTATTAACAGAGGAACTTATGTATAATAAGTATGTCTGGGGACTTCATGGTGTTGTCTGACTCTTGTTTGTGTCCTTCCAAAATAAACAGATTTTCAAAATTTTACAACATCAAGATAGAAATTGAGTAATGTATTATGAGAATACAAATCCTGTATAAACCTAATTAACTCAGTATAAAGTTAAAGTAATTTATTTTGGAAATAGTTATCTTTTTAAAGTTAAATTATTTAGTGCCCCATTTTTTTCACTAACAGATAATTCTTCTATAGAGATTTTCAATTGGAATTTCATTGGTGGTTCAACGTGAATTTTAAGATAGGTGGTTCCATTTAATAATGTTCTAAAAATTATGTTGATATCTTAAGATAGAAATTTTTCTAAATGCAGCCTAATTATTTCTCATTAGTAAGATTTATTCATGGATATGTCAAATTAATTTTTCTAGAGTAAATCATTACTTAAAATGTAACAATTTGAAAAGGATATTGTGAGTGCTTTTTTTCTAATATCCTTTTTTTTTCAGTTACAATTTACATGTCTTAACATCCATTTCAAGTGTATAGCTCAAGTTGTACACTTATGGAATTGTGCACATTTCAGTTTTTGGATATTTTCTATCAACTCAAAGAGTCCATTGCACCCCTTTGCCGTCACTGTTTTCACCCCTAGCCTCAAGTAACCAATACTCCATTTTCTGGCCACATAGAAAACCGTTACATTTCATACAAATGGAATCACACAAAATTTGGTCTTTTGTTTCAGCTGACTTCATTCACTTATGCTTTGGGGTTTCATCCATGTGGTATCATGTGTCAGCAGTGTGTTCTATTTTTCTTGACCAATGTTAGTCCATTGTCTGGATGTACCACATTTTGTTTATCCATTTATCAGTTAATGGGCATTTGGCTTACTTCCATGTTTTGGCCATTAGGAATAATGCTAGTATAAACCTTTGCATACAGGTCTTTGTGTACATATATATTTCTGTTCTTCTGGAGTAGATATATAGGAGTGGAATTATGGTCATATGTTAAATTTGTGTTTAGTATTTTAAGAAACTGTCAAGCTGTTTTCTAAAACACTGCAGCTTTTTGTATTCCCACCAGTGATGTATGAGAGTTCAAGTTCTCCACAGCCTCCACAATACTTAATTGTTGTCTCTTTTTTATTATTGTATGGTTGTATGTACGTAGTCATATCTCACTGTGATTTTAATTTGTGTTTCCTTAGTGAATAACTCTATTGAGTACCTTGTTAGGGGCCAAATCATAGCTATTGATATATTATCTTTAATGAAATATCTATTAAAATCTTTTGTCCACTTCTTAATTAGTTCTTTTCTAAGATTCAGTTTTAAGAGATCTTCATGTACTCTGAATGTAAATTTAGTATCAGATATATAATTTGTTAAAGTTTTCTTCTTGTCTACAGTTTTTCTATTCATTTTCTTGTGTCTTTTAAAGCCATTTAAAATTTTGATAAATTTAGTTTTATCATTTTTTTATGGAATAGTGCTTTTGGTGTCCTAAGAATACTGTGTCTAACTGAAATTCACAAGGACTTTGTCCTGTGTTTTCTATGATGAGGTTCATAATTTCAGTTTTTACATTTAAGCAATGATTGATTTGTTTGTGTGAAGGGTTTAAATTAATCTTTTTGCATATTATATACACACATAATTGTATTTCAGCATCTTTTGTTAAAAATATATTTTTTTTCTCACAAAATACTATAGCACTTTTGTTAAAAGCAAATTTATCATAAAAGCAAACATTTATTTTTGAATTAATAGCACTGTTGTTTGAATTATATTTTATATATTCATATATACACAAGTTAGCCTGACATATGTAGTGCTATAATGTTTTTAATTTGAGAAATTTGAATTCTTCAATTTGGTTTTCTTTTTCAGAATTGCTTTGGCTACTCTGAGTCCTTTGCATTTGTATATAAATTTTAGAATCACATTGTCAATATCTGCAAAGTATCTGGTGGAACATTGGTAGGGATTATGCTGAATGTAAAATTCAATTTTGGTAGAGTTCTCACCTCAAACAACTCAAAACTTTTCGGTTTCTCTGAAAAGGAATATTATTGGAACAATCATTAAGGGATATTTGTGAACACCCTAATGATTAACAAGGAATGAAATTAGCTCCTGATACCTGATATACTTAAAATGATCAATTTCAAGCCATTGACACTATTTAAAATTCTTAAAGGATTCATGAGAATTGAATAACCAAGATACTGACTTGGAGATTTACAAATAAGGTACATAAATCAGGAAGTGACACACTTAGTGTCTTCACAGTATCTGGACAGGAACCCAGACATTAAACTCCATGAATGTTTCATTTGACCCAGGGATATGAAAAAAGACCATTAGGGTCAAAGTTCAAATCAAGCAGAAAAAAATACCGGCAGACTAAAAAATTCAAATCAATCCTTCTAGGAAGTGGATTTCAATTACAAATATTCACTTAGTTTTTTTTTTTTTTTCTAAATGTAACCTTTATCAAAAGTATTGCTATGTATTTAGTTAAACAGAACTACAGATTTCAGTATAGGACCTTTCACTAAAAACTAAACAATGTGCTCTCTCTGGTAATGTGAATTTTGAGAGAATTTCTCCAAACTGCAGGAGTTACAATTGAGAAAAAAAAGTCAGGGAAATAAAGGCTCTTTGATATTTAATCTATTAGACACTAATTTAATAATGATATAAAGAAACCTAGGAAAGGACAGGGATACTGTATATATAGTAGTCTCACTTTGTGTTGTTGTTGTTTGTTTGTTTTGTTTCTTTTTGGTACCTGGGATTGAATTCAGGGCCACTTGACCACAGAGACACATTCCCAGACATTTTGTATTTTATTTAGTGACCAGGTCTCACTGAATTGCTTAGCACCTTGCTTTTGCTGATGCTGGCTTTGAATTCGCCATCCTCCTGCCTCAGCCTCCTAAGTTGCTGGGATTACAGGCATGCATACTGTGCCAGACTGTTGCTTCCCTCTTTATTCAGTGTTATACTTTCTGAGACTTCTATTACCAGTAGTTGATTGGTATGAAATATTAAATGGATTATTCCAGAAATGAGCAATTTGTAAGTTTTACATTGTTCAGCTTTCTGAGTAGTATGATCAATTCTCTTATAGTCCCACTTCCTCACACTAAGGACATAAATAAATCATCACCTCTGTCCAGTGTACCTATACTGTATGTTTTGCCCACCCTGTTAGTCACTTTATAGCTGTCTAGTGTATTAGATTCAGTGCCACAGAATCACAGGACTTGTGTTCAAGTAAGTAATCCTTATTTTACTTCATAACAGTTACAAAAAATGTAAGAGTCATGATGCTGTCAATTTTATTACAGTATATTGTTACACTTGTTCTATTTTATTATTAATTATCCTGGGTAATCCTATACTGTATCTAAATTGTAAATTAAACTATATCATAGTATAAATAGGGTTTGCTACTGTTCATGGTTTCAGGCATCCTCTAGGAGTTTTGGAATGTATTTACCATGGACAAGAGAGAGTACTATAGTAATTACAATAAATAATTTCCCCCATTGTAGCAGCTGTCACAGAGAGGTATTTCTTGACATTGACAATGTCTTGGAATTGAAAAAAATATGACTTGAAAGGAAATGTGGATGTACTATCATTTTAGGAAGTAAACATTTATGAGGATTTAGTAGCAATTGTTGTCCTGCAAAAACTTGGCTTAGTAAGTGAAAGAGAATGCTATCCAAATAGTTATATCAAGTCTCTGATTTGGGGTAATTACATATAGAAATATACACGGGAAAGGAAAGCTTTATAGTTGTTTATTTTAATGTGCTTGAATTTATTTTGCTGAAGTTGATGCTAGGTCAGGATTAAGTCAACATTTTATCCTATAAGTCTTATATTTAGTCTGAACTTTATGGGACAAAGTGATGTCCAAGAATTCTGTCAAGAGAGATGCTTTGGAGTACTCAGAAGAAAACAGACCAGACATAAATACACATATCACTTAAAAACCATGTCTTAGCTATTAAAATGGTAGATTAGCTTAGAAATAGATTTTAATACTAATTTAATTCCCATGATTGTTTGTTTTGAACTTTCAGTTTCTGTAGTGTCTTCTTTTCAGGCCCAAGAGTTTACATGGTTTGTATGAATTAACACAGCCTTCTATAAGGAAGGTAGAGTCACGAAAGGGGTTAGCGGGTGGAAAGATAAAGAGGAAAAGTAAATCCAGTGATGCATACTTAGAGTATGTTTTAAGCTTGAAAATACGGAAACCCTTATTTCCATTTGAAATGCTTTGGAATAATGTGTTACAGTGCCCTTGGGGACAGCCTACAACTGCACATTAATATGGTTTAAAAGGTCTCCAAAGCATTTGCCTATAGTTAGCTCAGTTGTAGTATTTTAGTAAGTGTTCTAATAACTTGGCTGCTCTTTCCTTTGGCTGTGGAGTCTCCACAAGTGTTCAATGTCCAATTTTTGGGTCTTTGGTCACATGGTCTTACGTGTTCATGTTCTGAACCTATTAATAACTCACCATAGGCTTGTAAGAGAATACATCAGACTCTATATTGGAACTGCATAATCAACTGTCTGCTTAATCCTTCTCTCATTTCTTTCCATTACCTCCTCCTCTACAAGATACACATTCAATCCTCTACTTAGTGCTTATAATCACTCCTGGTCCTGTTACTCTGAAAGGCATTTCAGTACATTAAATCCTGGAGACTTAAAAAAAATACAATTGAAAGAGAAAACAGTGTAGACTGGCACAATAATATACATGGCTAGGGGCTGAGGTTGTGGTAGAGTGCTTGCCTAGCACATGCGGGGTCCTGCCTGGGTTCAATCCTCAGCACCACATAAAAATAAATAAACAAAATAATGGTATTTGAAAAAAATAATAATATACTTGGATAAAACCATGATAATAACAGTAAATGATAATAAGGTACTTTAGAGTTTCTAACTTTTATTTATAAATTCTTTTGGCCATAGTATGGCTACATACTTTCTAGAAAACCAGTGACCTTCTCAAAGACATGTTTCTACTTTTTAGAAACAAAGTTGTATTGTGAGGGCTCTAAAGGATGTTGGATATGGAGGGAACTTTTTTGTTGTTAATAAAATAATATGCTATAATTTCAGTTTCTTCCTTAGCACAAATTGAGTATGGACATGCTTATTTTATCTTTTAATGTATATGATACTCTTTAGATCATATATTTTGAAAGTGCTAGTAAAATTTACATGTATGAAAAAGTATAGTTTCCTGTGTCATTGCAGTGGTAGATCATAAATGACAAGAGCCATACATATGAGGAATGGAAAAAGGAACAGATTATTTCACTAATCAAACATACAAGGCCAGTTACCAAGCAACAGGTCCACCTTTTTCTTTATACACTCAATCAAGGAAAATCAGCAAATGGAAATGTTACTGTTTCTATTTGCACTGATTAAAAATATACAAATAGTTGAGGTACAAGATATATGAGGTGATATTTATTGACTACTATTATAAAGCAGACTTTTTGTTATAATGTATGGATAATTTTCATAGAAAACTACTAAAGTACATGCTATTATTAATTATTACTCAGTTTTATAGATAAGAAGGCAAAAGTTCCAGGACATTAAATAATTCACCTACGTCAAGCAGCTGGTAATATCTGAGGGAGAATTGAAAGCTAAGAACTGGGGAGGAAGGAGAGGAGTAAAGGGGAAGATTTTTTTTTAAATTCAATTTATCAGAGATGTATAACACACTTCTGTTATTTTAATTCTTTGATCTAAGGTATGGGTAGAACTTCACAAAGAATAGGTACAAGGGTAGAATGAGAAATGGCAGAAATGTAATTTGTCTTTCTCTTTCTAGTTTCTGTCTTGTGTTAATATGCTTAAAATCTTAAAGCAAGAACTTATCATACAATAAAGAGCTTTCCTTTAAAATATGCCTGACATCACCCTGTCACAAAGAAAGGAACTTACTAATTTCACCTCCTCATTTTATTTTTGGAAATTTCTGTTGTTGGAAAGCTCTGGCATCTTGGAATTAATCTTGTTCTGGTTTTTGTATTCTAGAGGATGATATATCTCTCTGATGATAGACAACAATAACAGTAACACAACTGTAAACAACAATGATCATTTATGAATGAATCAGTGAAGTTTTGTATATAGTACCTCACTGTTCAATTTTTTAAAGGCAGATACGGTGTGATTGGAGGAGATGGGTTCCTGGGGGCATGCCTTTGGGGTATATATTTTATATCTGGTATATATTTTGTATCTGGCAAATGGAATCTCTCTCTCTCTCTCTCTCTCTCTCTCTCTCTCTCTCTCTCTCTTCCTCTCTCCCTCTCTTTCTAATAATCGTAAGAACCACTCCCCTCTACCACATTTTTCTGCCATGAGATTCTGCCTCACCTCAAGCACCAAGGAATGGAGCCAACTATTTAAGGACTGAGACCTCTGAAACAGTGAACCCCCAAATAATCCTCTTCTAAAATTGTTCTGGTCAAGTCTTTTAGTAACAGGAGTGAAAAAGCTATAAATAAATGTATGAAATCATTTATCCCAATAATTTATGGTTGTATTGACACTTGAAAATATGTGTAATTAACCATTCAATCAGAATGACAGAGAAAAAAAATATTCATCTTAGTAGATACAGATGAATAATTTGACAAAATGTAACTTCATGATAAAAACTGTCAAAAAACTAGGAATAGAAAGCATTTTCTTAACTTCACTAAGGGTATGTATGAAAACCATAGATGGGGTATCATACCACTTAATTCTAAAGTACCCAGTATTTTCCATTAAGATCAGGAACAGAGCAAGGATAGCATTGTCCCTATTAATCTCTGTAATTAAGGTCCAGTACAATAGAAAAGAAAATAAATGAAATCATTCAGATTTTTTAGGAAGAAACCTAGCTAATTTTATATACAGGAAGCATGGTTTGTACAGATAATTCTTCCAAAACTCAGTGAGTTGAGCAAGGTTGCAGATATAAAGTCTATGTCTAAGAATCAATAATCTTTTTTTAAAAAATATTTTTTAGTTGCCAATGAATTTTTAACTTTATTTATATGTGGTGTTGAGGATGGAACCCACGGCCTCACAAATGTTAGGCAAGTGCTCTACCACTGAGCCACAACCCCAGTCCCAATGCCAATAATCTTTATGGTATCAATGGATGCTTAAAAATTGAAGTTTTAAAAAATACCATTCAATATACTATCAAATGTATGAAATACTTAGACATAAATGTAATATAACATATACTCAGATAATGAAAATTAGAAAATATTGCTGACAAAATTAAAGAATATCTAAATAAATGAAGAAATATACAAAGTTCATGAATCAGAAAACTGTTTTGTTAAGATGTCAATTATTTCTGAATAGATCTATGTACTAATACTCTAATGTTTTTTTTAATTGACTTTTTGGGTAGAGATTGATAAGCAAAGCATATTTCAATTTTTTATGAAACTGCAAAGTACTTAAAAGGCCAAAACAATTTTGGAATGAACAAAGTTGGAGGACTTACACTAACTTTGAAGTGATACTAGAAAGTTTTGTAATCAAGATAGGAGTGGTATTGGCACAAAGAGGTATATTAAAGTAAGACAGGTCCAGAAATACACTTACTCTAATATAGCTGGTTGATTTTCAGTACTGTTATCAATTTAATTCAACAAATAAATTCTATTCTTTGACAAGTGGTACTAGAAGAATTAAGCATCCATAAGAGATGAATGAATCTTGATCTCTACCTCATACCAGAATCATCAACCTAAATGGATCATAAACTATTAAAAGAAAACTTAGGAGAAAATCTTCAGTTCCTTAGTATAAGCCAAAAATATTTTCATTGGGACACTGAAAATGATAATTTGGACATCTGGAGCACTAAACCTTCTAACTTCTCAAATGACACTGACATAAAATGAAAGCATAATACAAAGTGGGACAAAATATTTGCAAAAGATTTATCTGATGAATTGCTTGTTGCCAGAATATATAAAGTCTCTTCATCTTTGAACGGAAAATTCACTAAAGAGATATTTAGATAAAAAAATAAGTTTATGAAAAGATTCTTAATATTATTGGTCCTTAGGGAAGAAATGGAAATAAATATCCGCATAAGAACACTCAAATGTTCATTGCCGATTCATTCACAATTGCCCCCAAATGGAAAACATATTATATATTCATGCAGTGGAGCGAACAACTAATTCATTCCACAAAATGGGTAAGTGATAGAAACTCAATGCACATACAAAAACTGCACATTGTTTGATTCTATTTATATGGGATTCAAGAAAAGACAAAACTATGAATCAGTGATTGACAAGAATCCGGGTCCTAAGAAAAGAGGAATTGCCTGCAAAGGAGCACAGGGGATATAGTTGGAGGTGATAGAAAATTCCGTTCAATGATTTGGTGGTTGTTCCATGACTGTGTAAGTTTGTTAAAACAAACAAAAAACAATGCTCAAACTTTTACCCTCAATAAGCTAAATATCCTCTGATTCTCTTACTTCCAGGGTGAACATCCTGAGTGTCCTTAACAGTTCCTTATTGGAGTGGTCCAGGTACAGTCTCATAGAAGTGAAACTGTCACTTCCTTAATGTAGGAATTTGCAGTTAGTGATGCAATCTCAGGTTGTCTTCACTTACCACACATTTCATGTAGTCGTAAATTTTTGTGACATACAAAGCATCGACTATTGTAAAATATTAACAACACAGAAGTAAATATACAAAAGTGGAATTGTCAATGTCAAAACCTTCTCTAGAGGTTGCTTCAGAGAGTAATTGGATGTGTTTTTTCATCAAGAGTTTTACTAAGGACTTAACAGCTACACATAAATATCGTGCAGTTGTTAGCTGAGGGCCTTTTTACCCCTGGGATCTACAGGAAATTCCTTAATACTCCACTGTCCTAGTCCCACAAGTTTCTAAGCCCTTGACTCAAGATTTCAAAGTTTGGGATAAAGAGGGAAGAAGAGTACCTCTTTTCCAAGATCCTTCCCTTAAATCTGCATCTGCACATGCTGCCTTTGTTCCTTCTATATAAACTTGCAGAGAATATTCAACTGCTTCACAAGTTTCTTAAAAACTCTGTTCCTACCACTCATTTCAGGAATTCTAGGGAATTTCAGTGAAGACTTAGGGTATATTGGGATTGGGATACAGGGGTGGCCGTCAGCCTTCTAGGGCCTCATCAATGTCTCCCAGGCTGGTTCCACTATTCATTTCTGCTCTCCCTTTTCTCCTACAGGATTCTTTCCAGATGTTCTCAATTCTTCACCCTCTAACATGCAAACCTCTCTACTTCTCTTAACCCAAAAAGCTTCCCATATCAAGTCCACCAAAATATAAAGAAAATTAAAGGGCCTTCCAATCAATTCGAATGACCTCATCCCACCTGACCCCACCCCTGTTTTTTGTTTTGCTGTTCCATATGTGTGGAATAGCACCTGTTTCATGTAAAGTAGTTTGGATCTATTTTTCTCCAAATTAATGGAACTTCCAGAAAATAGATTTCTTAATTGCAAATTAATTATCTAAAATCAATTGAATTAATTATGTAAATACACTGTCCAAATTACTGTTCTAAAAAGATCTGTCATCATGTAATGCTTACATTGCAACATTTGAATTCTTTAAGCATTCGATCACATTACAACGGAACTTGTAACAACCATGAACTGTCATGAGGCATGTGTTATCAATGGGGCCTCTTGGCATCATGGGCTGTCCATTACCAACCATGCTATCCATTCCTAGTTAATAACAATCTCTTATTTGCATTTTTAGTATCACTCTGTGCTGTGTACCATGGCACATTTTTGTCAATTGTTTTTGTATTGGGATTTTCTATAAAAAATGCTTATAAAATTATTGTTTTAGGATAATTATATTCTTATGAAGTTTTTAGTGTGTAGAGTCATAATAAGTAACATTTGTGTTCTTTTCATACACACAAGCTTGCTTATATAATGGCGTTACAAATCATGTGTTTTCTATAACTTGTTTATTGAGTTTTTAGGACATCTTTAAATATATTGGATACTAATCTCTTAATAGCTGTGTATATTACACGTATCTTCTTTCACTTTGTGACCTGGAGAGCTTTTCATGCCATTTGTGTGCATGTAGTTTTTTCAGAGAGCTATATAATAATCCATAACATGAGAGCACAATAATTTATTTATACTGCCAACATAACTCTTGGTTAAGAGCAAGTAATTCTGTCTCTTATTAGCTTTGTTACTGTTAATGAGAAATTTAATACAAGATACTATTTTTTTCATATATAAAATGTAGAAAAATATTTATTACTTTGTAGAACTGTAGGTGATATTAGAGAAATAATAAAAGTAAATTACTCCAGATCAGTGTTTTTGACCTCAGTGCTAATGTCATTTGGGGTAAGATAATTTTATTGTGAAGTATTATCCTATACAATGTGGGATATTTAGCAGCTGTGGATTCTACGCATACATGCCACTGTGACAGCCCAAAATATCTCCAGATGTTGCCAATGGGTCTAATTATCTCCCGAAGGCATGTGTTCGTGTGTGTGTGTGTGTGTGTGTGTGTGTGTGTGTTTGTGTGTGTGTGAGAAAGAGAGAGAGAGAGAGAGAGAGAGAGAGAGAGCGCACATGTCCACATTTAGTTGAGAACTACTATACTACAGAAGAATTTGATAGCACACAGTCAGATCTGCTGCATGAAGCTGGACAAAGTTCTTGAAGATTCTCTTCACATGGATTACATTATAGATAGCTTTTGATATAACTGCATGGTAGTGGCCATGAAGAAAGATTTCCATAGTGCTAGGCTGTTAGGTTGGCACTGTTTTTACACTAACAGAACTGACCATAATTCTGCAATTTACAACTGATTGCCAAAATCTTTGCATATCTGTGTGAACATGCTTGCAAGAGATTTTCTGGAAATAATATCTTTGAGGGAGAAAGGAGCACAAAGCTGGCATCATTGAAAGTTTGATATACTCTTTAAAATCAACTTCCAAGTATACTAGATCAGCTTACACTCTCACCAATTATACCTAGGAATACCCTTTTTTTCATGTCTTTAACCATAGTGAATATTATCACTCTTCATATTCAACAAACTTTGTGAATTTTTAATATTCCTCTCCACAATTTGCATTTTTTCTGTGTGTTACATATTTGTACAGTTTGTACATTTTCTAATTAATCTTTTAATCATTCAAAGTTATAACTAGAAATCCAGTTACAAAACTGTGCAAGTATAAAGAGAAGCACATAGGTTATTACAACTAGCTTTCAGATTTCATGAATGCTAACAGTTGACAACTTTGCTCAAGATCTTTATTTTAAAATTTGTACATTGTCTTGAATCCCTCATTGTATTCCCCCCAGCCAATTTTTTCTCAGTCCCCAGATGTAACCACTATTATCAAATTTGTGTATATATTTCCATCCATATTTTTATAATTTTATTATGTGTGCATCTATAAAGATATGTGTATATATGTATATATCCATAAGGATATATATATATATATATATATATATATATATATATATATATATAGCATTGTTTTATATTTTAAAATTTACATAACAGGAATCATACTGTGAGAATCCTTCTAGAGCTTGCTGTTTTGAAATTCCAATTTTATTCTTTGAGATTTATTCAAGTTGATACACATCTAGTCCACCATATAAACTGCAATGTCTTTTTTATTGTTTGAATACTGTATAACTTATTTATTAATTACTCTATTGTTGGATGATCATTTTTTTTCTCCTTGTTTTTGGAATTATAAGCAAAATTGTAATGATTATCATTTTGTCTCATGAGTACATGTGAAGAGACTTTTGAAGATCTATACCTTTATGTTTAAAAAATATTATTAAATTTTTCTTATATGATCATAATACTTCACCAAACCTGTATTTTTCCACAAGAAACTCCTAGTATTGGTGAACTGTTTTTTTTTTTTGTTTTCCTTTTATTCTTTACTCTTCTCTCAGTAATGAGAAGAACAATTAGACAGAAAACCAAAAATAAGAAAAAAAATAAATAACTGAAGAATACAGTTAGGATTAACTATATTCTTGAACTAAATGACATAGAAACTTTTATCTAGTCACATGGAACTCTTATCAAGGTAGCCTATATCAGGTACCATTAAAGTTGTCTCAACAAATTTAAAATAGTTGAAAAAAATGATTATGTTCTTTGGTGACAGTGGATTTCATAGAATAATGACAAAAAATATCTAGACATTAACTTAAATTGGGAACTAATATAACACATTGCTAAATAAAATGTTTAAAGAAGAAATAACAAAAGAAATTAGAAAACATTGGAACTCTACATAAATGAGAACAGAAAATAATTTGGGATACAGCTAAAGCAATAATGTTGGGGAAATTTATAGCATTAAATACTAAAGTTAGAAAGTTTTAAAAAGTAGAGAAAATTAAACTTTATAGGTTAAAGAAAATAATAAAAAAACAAAAAAATCAATGAATTTTCTTAAAAAACAAAAAACAGTGAAAAAAATTAATTTTATGAAAAAACAAATTGCTACATCTATCTCTAGATAGATCAAAGAGAAAGAAAATACAAATTATCAATGAGAGGGAGGCATCATTACAGCTTTGAAATTAAAATAATTACAAGGAAATATTTGAACCACTTTATGTCAAGAAAATTTACAACTTTAGAAGAGACAAATTTCTTGATATCACATTTATATATATATGAAAAATGATATATATTTATTTTTAGGGTTTTTTTTCTTTCTTTAATTTACTTTTTATTTTATTTCTTTTTAGTTACACATAACAGTTGAATCCATTTTGGCATAATTATAAAAATGTGGAATGTATCTTGTTCTAATTCAGTCCCCACTACCTCTCATTCCCCTCCTACTCCCTGCTCCCTTCCCACTACTGATCTTTCTGCTATTTACCCATAGTTATTTTTTAAAAATTAATTTATTGTGAATAAATTAATATTAATATTAATTAATATTAATAATATACATGATGGCGAGATTTACTGTGGTGTGTTTATATAGGTACATGGGAAAGTTAGGTCAGAATCATTCCACTGTGTTTCCTATTCCTATCCACCCTTCCTTCCCTTCATTTCTCTTTGTTTGCTCCAATGGACTTCTATTTTTTTATCCACCCTTTATCATAGTTTTATCTTCCAGAGATATATAGTATATATTTATTGATACAAGTATAACATGAAGTACTACAAATTCTTTCAGTAATTTGAAAGGAAGGAATACTCTTCAATACTTTCCAAGAGGTTAACATTTTCTTTATATAAAAAAACAGATAAAACATTATTTAAAAAAATACACACTACATTATTATCCCCATGTGAGTATATAACCTGGAATCTATCAATAGCAAAAACACTCAGCAGTAGATAATATATAATCATGACCAAAAAGTGTTTATTCCCAAAATTCAAGGAAAGCTTAGCATTTAAAAATGTCAGTGTGATCCACCACGTGAAACAAGTGAAAGTGAAAAACCTACATACTAATATAAATGAAATGCAGAAAAATAACGACACAATTTAACATTCATTTATGATAAAAACCTTCTGCAAATTAGGAATAGACATAACCATAGGCATCTTCAGAAAACTCATTAAAATCATTCTTAACTTGGAAAGACTATACATTTATTACCTTATCAGGAATTATACAAGGATGTCCATTCTATTCACTTATACTCAACATTGCATGGAAGATCCTAGCAATTACAGAAGCAAAATAAATAAATATTGAAATAATTAAAGGCAGGCAGATAGTAAAGGAGGAAATGAAATTGTGTCTATTTGCAGGTAACAAGATCATGTACATAGACAATCCTGAAAGATAGCTGGGTGTGATGGCACATGCTTGTAATCCCAGATGCTTGGGAGGTTGAGGCAGGAAGATCATGAGTTCAAAGCCAACCTCATCAACTTGGAGAGGCCTTACGCAACTCAGTAAGACCCTGTCTTTAAATAAAACATTTAAAAGAGTTGGGGATATGACTCAATGATTAAATGCCCCTGGGTTCAATTCCTGCTATACACACACACACACACACACACACAAAAAAAAAAAAATCCTAAAAGATCTATAAAATAGTGTGAGAATTGACAAATGAGTTGAGCAAGGTCACAGGATGTTATGCTAATTAAAAGAAAAGATGTGTGCATTTTTTCATAGTTCTTTTCTCCATTTTTTCCAACATCCTCCTACTTATCTTTCTGTTAGGTTCACTTGAATATATTTTTTTTCTAAAATTATTTCAAATCAAACATTAAAGTCAGATGTAACAAAAACAGAACAATTTACTTCTTTAAAAAAAAAACATGTTACCTAATCATTTAATTTAATTCCTAGAGTTTAAAGATTATTTTCTACTCTAGGAAGGGCTAGTTGGGCACTGCCAAAATGCAGAGAAAAAATTGAAAAAGGGCTTAAAATGCAAAATGTTTTTTTAAATATATAATGCTATTTATTGTATAAATAACAACACTTTTCAACAAAATTATTAATATTTCTACCACTTTAAACTTTTATGAATTAATACCAGTTTAAAAATCTCTATAGAGATACAATAAAGGCATTTCTATTAATTTTATGATTTTTGAACTCTACTTTTGACAGGTGTTAAATAATGAATATTATTTATAATATTAGTACAGATCTGGTTTGCCATCTGTATGGTATATAGATCCACTCATTAGTGGTCATATTTCTATACATGGATCATAATATATATGTATATAATATGAAATTTTATACATATGTGCCAAAAAAGCAACTAGATTTAGAAGTTTTGTATTTTTCTACTTTTTATATATGTGAAATAATGAACATGTTTATCTGTTTTCTTGGCGTTCCCATACTGAACAGCAAGTAACATTTTCTATATGCACTTTTCTGTTGAAATAATTAATTTCAGTTTGTCTATAGGAGAGGTCTGTGGCATTACTAATTCAGAATCTAATTCAGTCAAACATGTGTCTTCAATTCTAAGTCAAGTTACTTTGGCACATACTAAATTGGAGAGAACTGCCATTCATATGTATTCTTTTGGTTAGTTGTTGAATGAAACCTGAATGGAATCATACCCATATATGGAGTTGGCGTCTACATGTGAGCTAAGTTGAACAAATAATAAGTTAAAGAAAACTTGCAAGACCAAAAGAAAGCAGGAAGAAATGTTGTAAGGCTGTATTGTGTGCATGGTATGATTTTAGGCCACTGGTTTTACTTATGTTCTGTTAGGGAAACTGTTAATATCATGGCAATGCAAATATATCAAATTTTCTGTTGAATTGAAAATCTTTATTATTTAGCAATAAAGTACTTAAGCAGGACTTGGTAGAAGAGTACAGGAATAGTTTGCTTTCTTTAGTGATTTACTGCCCTTCAACATACATTTATATAATTTCATACTTATATATAATTTCATTTAATGGACAGGAAACTTAATTATTTGTTAGATAGTGAAGGATTGCTTTAGTTTCATTGTTAATGTCCCTTTTGTCCTAACAGAGCTTTATGAAGTTACTCACACCCATTCTTATTTGCCGAGCATCAGCCCAGGTCCCAAGGCTGGAAAGCAAACCAGATTTGGTATGGGTTTTCCTTTAATGAGTGATGTTAAAGGAAATTAATCCCAAGCATAGAATATAATTAAAAATGCTACAAGGCTTCAGTGATCTGTGAAGGCTGGGCTTTGAAATGTTACAATTGAGCCTATTTGTGTTTCATCCTCCTCCTTTACTACCTAACCTAGTAGAAAATAATTCTGACATCATTATCATCAAAGGCCAACATTTTTGGTAGCTCGTTAAGAAAAGTAAAGTGTGATTTATACATTTAATTCAAACAACTTGTGGCTATTCTTATCTTAAAGCTTATTATCTGCTTGGGCATGGGGATGAGAGGAAGAGGCAGAAGTAAGAGGAAATAGCAGTTGCTGTAAAAAGGGCTGGTTAGGCATTGTGTTTTCTATACTGTCCCTTGTATTGATGGCTCTGGATGGGGACTTTCTCAGTGGTCTCATTCAGTTCCACTTACTCTTGTCCAGTCTACAAGATCCTTTTGGGAACCAGGATGATCTCATCTCAGTAGCATGTGGTGGAGTGCTCTGTGCCATCAGTCAGTATAAAGAAGTTCATCTTGTTCAAAGTCCATTGGCCTATGACAACTGTCATTGTCAAAGGGAGCTGCAGGATGCATAATCTTTCCTTTCTTAATCCAGTGATCTCAAATCTTCTATTTCATCTTTTATGGGAGTCTGATCAGGAACAGTGGCTCTGAGTTTTTTGGGTGGATGAACAATTTAGTAATAAATCCAGAGATGGATTGTTTCTGTATTTTCTAGGGATCGTATTTTAGTTCTATAGATGCTTTGGCTGTGCCCACCTTTTGTCCTTAGGGCTTTAGCACTGTTCTTTAGGATATCAGGTAGATTGTGTTGCCTACTTTAAAGTTATTGAGAATGTTTTACAGATTAAACTTTCACTTCTCAGATAGCTATGATAACAAGTCTTGTTGGTATTCCCACACTAACAAGGAGGCAAAAGACCAATGAGAAATTAGATTAGATGGATAATAATGATTAGTTTTACCTATTATTGAGAGAGTCTAGAATTGAAGGTGATGGTCAACACTTAATCATAATTTTTGAAAACCATTTGACAAAAAGTCTGTATATAGTTTATATAACTGAAGATCAATGTTTATTTATTATGAAATAAACTTGGAAAAAAGCCTCTTGTGTATGTTTTCCCTACCAGAACCACTCTTAGAAGTTTGCAACTCTGTTTTCACTCAGTCTGTTTTGCTATGACTGTAGTGAGTTGTCTTAATAGTTCAAATCAGAGTATATAAGACTTTTATTGTTTTTAAAGAAACAATATATCACATGCATTTCAGAGTATTGCAACATACACTTCAATAGTCACATATAAAGACTATATAATGTGTTTTTTCAGAATATGTCGTAATTTAGCATATCATTTCCTAAATGGTGTGCTTTGAGATAGCTTCCATTTCTTTATAATTTTGAAATGTAAACATTCTACTCTGCAATTGTTGCTTTGTGGTTAAGTCTTTGAAAAGATCTTTTTTATTCCAAAACCACAAATTATTTCTATATAGGTTTTAATACTTTTATATTGTGGAATGGGATAAAACAAAGCAAGGAGTTCTTATTTTGAATGTACCCCATGAATACATCACCAGAACTGCAATTATGAAGTCAAACGGTGTGAGTAACATGATTCTATGAGGAGTTCCCAGAGGGCACTAATTTATGAGGCCACCAGTGACGTTTGAAGGTACCAGGTTCACTTTATTTTCATCAACTATGTATTATATTTTATGTGTTTTTGTTTTATTGCCACTTGAAACAGTGAAATTGTGCCTGATTGTTGGAATGTACATTCTTTTAATTTCTATCCAAGAACGTTTCCAGACCTATTTTTTATTTCCCCTTGTAGTCTATCCTTAATGCAGTCACCAGAATTAATCCTTTTAAAATAAGCCCCAACAAAGTCCTTGCAGCTTTTGTAATATATGTATATAGTAAAAAGAAAAAGAGAATGAAAGATTGCACCATCTTGTGTTTGTACCTGTTACTTTTGAGAAATAAGGGAAGGGAATGAGTTTGGAAGATCTATGTGGTTCACTTCAACTGAATTGATAAATTGCTATATATATTTTTAAATATCGACAACATACAAATACATTATTTGGCAAATATCAATGGTGGATAACTGAGTAATCTGTTATTATGCACATTTCTGAAGGACTGAAGTATTTCCTAATAAAGAATAACAAAAATAATACAGGAAAAATGCCTTCCATTTTGTTATCTTGGGGTAGTCAGCAAAGGGTTATTAAAGTGTTACTTTTCTCATTTCTTATTTCAACTTATCTTGCAATAACTTTCAGTGCTATGCTTTAGAAGCAAGGAAACTGAAACTTAAGAAAGACCTTTATGAACTAAACAACATGCTAGTTAAATGACAAGAATGAAAAGTGATTATAGTAATTGGGCTATGAGAGTATTTGTCATATATCTGAGGTATAAAAAGACTCAAGATGCAGAATCAGAACTCATGGTGTAAAGTAGTGGCTGGGAAGCATTCTGGACTTTTTATAAGATTCTCTGAGAGTTTTTATTTTCTGTACAGATACTCTTGTCCAGTGAATCTTGATTGCCTCAGAGTGGTGATTAGTTTTTGGTGACTGAAATATATAAGCAGAATTTTAAACATTTATCAGTGATGTTAATGAATGATACCTTCTCTAGGTGGAGTTTGGAACACCATCTGATCTCTAATTTCTTGTTTTGATGTCCTATTATTTATAGATTTCTTTCTTAAAACACAATACATGGACAAAATATTCCTGATGTGGTCTGGGATTTGCAGAATGTTTTCAGTTTCAGGATTTATACCATGTTATTTCTGCTCTTTCAGTATATGATTTCCTTAGTTGACCTGTAATAATTTACCATGAGATTACTTTAGGTATTTAGCCTCTGTATTCACTGATGTGACATATATAAGAATAAAGAACTCATTAAAGGAAAAAAAATCCTTGATTTCTGTCCTCTAAGACCAATCCCCGTCTTCTGGTAGTTGCTTCTATCAGTAAGTATACTATTACATTATTATTTATTTCATATTTTTAAAATACATGTTTTGCCATCCAAGGATTCTAACCAGGAAAAGAAAACCACCACCACATTTTGCTAATGTGGTTCAAATGAGAAAGAGGGCTTAACCTCTATAAATAAGCATCTTATTTATTATAAGATACTTAGGATTTTGTTGACTCCCTGTTTTGCTCACTGCTATATTTCCTGCATCTAGTATGTTAACTGATAAATAGTATGCACTCAGAAAATATTGTTGAAGAAATTCATTTTCATGTTCATTTGACCTTTAATTGAATCCTGAAAATAAGTTGCAACAGATTTTCCATGTCTTTGAGTACCAATGCTATGGTCCTTGAATAGTTTGCTCCACTAATCTTGTTTCCATGGTAAAATGAATTCGCATCTACTCTCTAGGGGTATGTAGGAGGTTGGCAACATCTCTGTCAATTGTGAGGTCACCACTAAGACCTGGCAGAGATGAGTGCTTCCCCAAACTGCAGCTGTGCAGCTTTCTCAGTGGTCTCATTCAGTTCCACTTACAGCACATAACTGGGCTGGAATTGCATGAGATAAGTGCCACAAGTGCTCATCACCATGGTGAGTGGCTCTGAAAAACCACTAAGTGACTAACCCTTTAACAAATAGGTGTATGACTGTATATGCACCAACTCATTAAGTCCTAGAGTGGCAAGTTGGAAGCCACCTTTTATGGTGATTAAGAAATAATATAGGTCAAGTCAAGTTAGTTAATAAATTTAAATTCTTCTCCTTACCCATCAATATGGAATATACAATATTTCTTATTTACAACAAAAAATCATGTTGTTATGATTTTAAAGAATTTTTATTGCTGAAACTGGAAGTGATTTCTTTCTTTCTTTCTTTTTCTTTCTTTTTTTTTTTTTTTTGCTTGGTGCCTGCTGTTGAATTTATCAACAGCCTGAGCACATGTGTTTGATCACCTCATACAGGACTATTAAATTTTTAAATGTAAACATAAGCAATGTAGATTAGACAGAGGCAACAACTTCCTCAGAGTGAACTGAAATATTTTTTTTTCAAAGCTGCTTCTAGAGTTAATTCTCACTTTTGTTTTTCAAAAGAAAGGTCAAATATTCAAACTCTAACTTTCTATTAACTTTCCCAGATCTTCCTCCTCACTCTTCTTTTTGCTGGTTCATTTTCTATTCTCAATGTTGGGGTTATCAGAGTCTGCTTTCAGGAACTCGTATGGTCTTTTTGTACACTTCCTGGACACCATCATTCACGCCTGTGATGGAAAAATTACCTTTATTTGGAAGTTTTTTGATATATGTCTTTAGCTTAAAACCATCCACTGAACTCATACTCCAAGTGCCTACTTGATACCTCCACTTGGATTTCTCTGAGATACATCAAATCTAGTAAGTTCTCATCAGAAATTTTGATTCTCTATGCTAAAATCCATTCCATCCCTAATATCTGAGTTTTATATTTTAATTACAAATACCCATCTCTCTTGATCTCTCTTTCTGGAGTACCCAAGCCAGAAACTCAGGAGTTTATTCTTTTTCATCCCTGTTCCCTCCCATCTCAACAGCATAATATTAATCATCATCGTCTGATTTGAGTGAGAGTCCAAAATAAATCTCAAATGTATTTACTTTCCTTCAATCCATATCTAGCTATCACGTACTGCTTCCTTAGTTTAAGCACCATGATCCTGCCTCTGGACTATTAGATGTGACTTCACACTGCCTTCCCTTAGTTGACTCTTGTCACCCTGTAATCTGTTTTCCAAAGAAGAACAAGAATGGTTTTCTTCAGAATTTGTGTCAGATTCTGCCATCTACTGTCACTTGCTTTTGATTATGCTTCAAAAAAATTTAAATGTCTCATGGTCTTGAAAGGTTACCTGCATCATGCTCTGCCAACCTCAGTGTTTTGCTTTTACTGTTATTTTTGTGTGTGTCCCTGCACTGTCTCAGACATCACATTGATGGAAAATTTTTAAACTGATTCTTGGCTGATCTCTAGGTTTTCTTCACTGATAGACTTTACAGGAATGCTACCATTATTTATTGTTTTTAATTACTGTGGTAGTATCCAAACAATCTTGCATCCCTCCATCTCAATCTTTCTTTTAAATTAAAAGGTAATCTTGAATGATTTTATATGCATATACTTTTAAAAGTCAATGCTTGTTATAAGAATTGTAATAGGATAATGAAATTACCTTGCTTCTCTTCCATATCCTTGATTTTTGTCCTTTAGGACCAATTCCATGTCTTCTGGCACTTGCTTCTATCAGTAAGTGTAATATCATCTTATTATTTATTTTATATTTTTAAATACATGTTTTGCCATGACACATAAACATGGGAAATTTTTGTAAATAATAATTTTAAAGTATTTACTTTTGTGCACACAAAATACATATGCTGAGTTTCTCCTATGCATCTTCCAGAGCACAGCCATGGTATGTGAAATGTTTTCCCTTGAGACATCATCCTTTCTCCCCTTACCCTGTTTCATGTGACTGTCTACATCTTTTATTTCAGGCCTTGTCTCATATGCTATCTCCTTAGAAAGACTTTGTTGGGCTACGTTTCTAGTGTCTCCCCTCCACTCTATTTCTTTTAGAACCTTATTTGTTTATTTAAGGATACATTTTACAATTTATAATCTCTTTAGTATATTTGTCTGATTAAATGACTTATTTTGATCTGTGCCACTAGTACATAAGGTTCATGAACAAAGAGATTGAATATTTTAATCTTTGAATCCTTTGTGCCCTGCATACTGGTGGGTGGTACTTATTCAGTAGGCACATTTATAAGGAAAACTAAATAATCATCAGGAAGATGCAGTGAAAAATAACAGCTTTTGTTTAGACTCATTGATAAAAGAAGAAATGGATTAAAAACTGAAGTTTTTCCAATTCTTAACATGCTTTTTACGCATTTAAAGGCTTCCTGAATATCCCAAAGAATTAATTTAAAAAATCATCTCTATCAGTGAGAGATTATTATAAGTTCAATGAATATTAGTACATGAAAATCAATAGCTTTTCTTAATATAAATAAAAATAGAGTATAAAATAAGAAATCAATTCACTATCATAACAATGATAACTAAAATATCAATCATTTTTTACAAAAATATTAGGAGGGAGCATTAATTTTCTATGGTACCAGTCTTTATCACTTTATTTTCATTCCTTTAACATAAAGGCCAAACAGCAGCTGCTATTTATTATCATATTTGTGATGGTGTTCATGTATAATAAAGTTAAGAAGAAACATTTTTTGAAACTTATTTAAAAATTCATATTTCTATCACATGTCAAAAGACTGAAAAAGACAACAATTTACATGAAAATGTGATAGAAAGCATATTTTTTTCATTTATAGAAGTTCAATCTGTTTCTGTGTATTATGTGAATACAATATGACTATGTTGAAAGAATATAATTCATGAAGCCGTCATGAAGCACCTCACAGTAAAACATATAACCAGTGTCTAAGGAAAAATAGATGGTTTAAAACCCAAAGGAGGACTTTCATAGGATTTATTTTCAAATGTGATTCAAATAAGTAATGCTGCCATAGAATGCCCTGTCTTTCTAATAACAATTTCCCAGTGTAGCTCTCTATTTCAGCTGCACTGATCTGGAATTTCCTGAAACATGCCACATCTGCTCTTGTCTCATGACCTTTGCTTCTCTCTCTGTCTAGAGTGCTTTTTCTTAATGTTGGTCTGGCCACCTCTCATGTGTCAAGTCTCTTCTCAGATGTCCCCTCATCCAAATCCCATGGCCACCTGAATTTCTAACGCCTTCAACCATGGTCATCACTACCTGAATTCATGTTACCTATGTATAAGACTCTTCACCGAGTAAACAGAATTTAAGGAATATGTTAAACAAGATTCCCATACCTGTACCACCTGTTTTATTTCTGGTGTTGTTTGTTTTTAGGTAGTGAGAAAGCCTTCAGTAAATGTAGTTACAAAAACTGGTCGTTAAAGCATTCATTCGATAATCATCACGCCTTCCAAATTCACGTAAAATTTCTCTACCACATGCCCTGAACATTCAGACTTTCTTACAAATCTGCACGTGGAGGGCATGAATCATATGCAGTGAGAAGGGGAGACTGAGGTTCGAGTCTGTGGTGTTTCCCCCTCTAGAATTCTCGTAGCTCCCACTCATCATACTGGGCTTCCTATGGCTCCTCCAGGACTGAAGCCATAAGGGATCCTGTGAAGGAGAAGGTTCTTTGGTGATCAGTAGTATTGTAGGATGTTACTTGTCAGGCACTTAAAATGGATGCTTTCTTATTGGCCACATTTGTGAGTTGAGGGGGAAATCTTTTGTTCAGAGATGCCATTCTGTCCCTGGAGCTTTCACACTTCTGCTTAGGAGACTGGGAATTCATCCCTCTGCAGCGTTCATTTTCAACTCCTGTATTGTCCCTAGGTATCTGTCAGGATAGTTCCAGTTCCAGGCTATGTTTTAATATTATCCTTCTTTCCTTCCTTCTTTCCTTTTTTATTGTGAAATATGACACAGATATCAAGGTAAAAATGATCATATAAAGTTACTGAGCAAATACAGGTCTTTGGTCTTTTTCCATAGGGTTCATTGTTTCCTCTTGGAGCACAAGCTCATGGGCTTCATGAGCTCTGTACAAAGTTGACACTTGCAAGCATTTATTGAATAAATGTTGGGTGAGTTAGTAGTTAATAAATTATGATATATTCAGAGGACAAGCTATTATTTGACAATTAAAACCCCACCTGTAAAGATTGCTTAGTACTATTAGGAAACAAGTTATTCCTTAATGAGAAAAACTCAAAGTAGATTATAAAACTTGAAACATATGTATGTGTGTATGTGTGTATATACATACACATGCCCACATACAGATATATATATATATATATATATATATATATAAATGTGAGCATATATGTGTGCATGCATTGCAAATATTAACTGACTGGAAAGAAATATATATTTATATTATTTTAATTTAATATTCTTATTGGGATTGAGGGTGATTATTTTCTTTTTTAAATTCTATTTTTTAAATGCATTATTTTAAAATTCTGGTTTGTGATCAGAGAATATTTAAAGGAAAAAAGAGAGGAAAAACAATTAAAAGGGGCAAAGGGTAAGGAAAGAAAATAAAACCCTGAAATATTCTCCCAAATCTGCTGTGGGAGACTTGTTGGGTATCTACCACTAAAGGAGGCATTAAGACAAAACTCTCAGTACACTTTGAAAGCCAGGGTGCCTGAGACAGCTAAGAAGTCTGATCACATAAAACAGCTCAAGATAAAGTTCAGAGCCTTCCTTCTATGTTGTATTTTTGTCTTCTGCTTTGTGAGGGATAAGGCCTGGTCTTGCTATTGATATCAAAGTTTGGATATCTACCATCTGTGAGGTGTTGTGTTTGACGTCCAAATCCTTAGTGCAAAATTTTTTAGAGATGAGGATTATTTGAAATAGCAGTCATATGGCAGGCTTAGCGTTTTGCAGATAGCTTCACAAAGGCAGTGTGCACTTGAAGCCAGATAATCTGGTTTGAATCCTGTCATCACTACATACTGATTTGTAATCTTAGGACACAGTAAGTCTTTTTGAAACTCATTTTTTTTTACAACTATGAAACTAGCATTTGTGCCCCAAGCTTAATGTGTAGATTAAGTGAAACAATGCAAATGAAGTGCCTTGCATATATATCTGCTGCTTTCTTATTTTGTTGTTTTCTTATGAATATTTAAAAATAAGTTTGAAAAGAGAAAAGTAAAGGATGAGATAATTTTTATCCTCGGTAACTATCAAAGAGGGCAGAACCACAAGTAAATATGTAAACAGAGAGAGGAGGTGCTACTTTGGAGAGAATGATGATATAAGAAGTGAGATAATGGAAGTGAGAGGAGAGTCGATATTGAAGGAAAGCAGTGGCCTGAGAAGGGGATTTGAGAATCATGTTCATGGAGGGGGGGTCATCTTTTGAGTGATGAATACTGAGAACAACTGCTGGCCAAATATTAGCCTTGGAATGAGGAACATGACCTATTGAGGGGAACAGAAATAGCTGCTAGAGAAGATAAGAATTAGGACAATGAAAATTTGGGATGGAGAAAAGTGGCCAAGGGTCAAATAGGAGCATAAAAAAACAGGAAGTTTGCTTTGGCTTTGTAACAATCTATGAAGCTGGGATTGGGGTGGGGAGTAGAATGGAGGTAGAATTTTAAGTAGATAACAAACAAATACAGAATCATATACTAAAACCAAAAATTAACTTGGAAATTGGGAGCATTGGACTTCAGCCCTGACATTCACATTAACTATGTGAGTTTGGGCAAGCCATGCTATAGTTTAAAGCCTTAGTTTTCTTGATTTCAAAACTCCAATAATGCCTGAATGATTTCTAAGTTTCCTTCTACCACAGTAGTTTAATGATTCTTTTTGAAGCCTTTTGGCTGGGAAAGAAATAGAATGATGTTAGCATTCTGGTGGCATGAAAGGCTTTCCTAGAGATAATACTTGGCTATTCAAGGAAGGCAACATTGGAAAGGTCTAATGGAAGAAATGAAATTCTAATTTTCCCCCAGATGAAGTCACAGGTGGTATGAAGAGATGTTTTTTTCAGGCATTGAATCCGTATGTGTTATTTTATCTCAAGAGAACAAGGCACTGAATTAAAAGCAATGTGTTTTTGAGCACCTGTTGTCTACTAGTAGAATCTGTGTATTGAAGGCAAGAGGATGAGCACCATGCCCAAACTGCCCCCACCAGTAGGTCATACTTGTAATCAGAGCAATGGTAACCACAGTAGACAGTTCAATCTCAGAAAGTGCATGGTGCAGCCTATAAGGAAAGGCAGTGATTACTTTGGAAAGAGGACTGAGCCTGCTTGATTTTGAAGAATTCATAGCTGTATATACACTCAAATGATAATCTGGAAAGAACACAGCATACGCCATGAGCTGTGCTGAAATCTTGCAACTAAATGTTATTCCAAACTGTGTTAAAACATAATGTCTTTTCACAATAGATTTGTTCATTATGGGTACATACGAAATTTGTGTAGTAAAATAAAACTGGAGAAGTAGGCAAGAGTTTTTTTATAGCTTACTTATCATACTTTACATATCTTCATTAAGGATTTCAAGTTTGTCCTCCTGGGAATACAGAGGAAACACTATAAAGGTCAGGGTGTTTTAGAATGATAAGAATGTGGGATAGCATATGGTGTCAGAAGCATCATTATACAGATTTGTATGATTATATACAGAATACCCAAGTTCATGAGAAACTACTCCCAGTTGCAATAATATTGAAATGGCATTTAATTTGATTAAAGCATAGAAAAACTGTATGGCATTATGCCAAGCTCTATATTATGCTTACATTTGAAGCTATAATGTTTTATTTGCTGAATGAGTTATATACTATAACATAACCTACAAGAAAATACTTAAGAAAGTAAAACCAAACTTAAATAGAAATTCAGATAACATGGGGTATCTGATATTTATCTAAAATGCTTTGCAAAGCAGATACTGATACCAAATCCTTTCAGCAAAGTCTATTACCACAAATAAAACACTTGTGTTCCTTTTAGTACCTGACTAATTCTTTGACACACCTTGTACTGGGAAAATAGACTATTTTTCTATAACATACATAACACTGATTTTCTTTTTCCCTTCAAAAAAGCTGTTATTTGATTTTTTTTCAATTGTATTTGTTTATTCTATTTTGGGAGCACATATTCCCATTTCTCCACTCAAACTAGGCATCTTTTTGAATTGTTAGCCCCAGATAACAATGGAACATCCTTGCCTTCCATCTCATCCAAATCCTGTTATCCCCTAGACCTTTTTCATATCCTGGCATTATTATGATTTATCACCTTCCTCATTTCCTTTAGTGCTTATGACATTCACTTCTTGTGACATAATGTATTTTAAAGTGAATTATTTTAATATTTAAAAATGGTACATATTAATGGTGTACTACATTATATATATATATATACATATATATATATATATATATATATATACATGTATATATATATATATATATATATATATATATATGTTATGGAAAGTTTAAATTAGGCTAATAGGTATATCTGTTGTCTCACATAATTTTTTAATAATGAAAAGATTTAAAACTATTGCCACAATTTTTCAGTAAACAGTTGATTGGTATTTATTGCATTCACAATGTAGAACAATCAGTCTCTGAATTTAGTCTCTTGACTATCTGAAATTCTGTATCCTTCGACCAACATTTTCCCAAACCCTCCTCGCCTTCATTCTGGTAACCACCATTCTTCTCTTTGCTTCCAGGAGTTCAATGCCTTTAGATACCATGGGAAAATGAAATCATGCCGTTTTGGACTTCTGTACCTGGCTTATTCCCCTTAACATTATATTCTCCATCAGTGTTGTCACGAATGACAGGATTTCTTTCTTTCTTAAAGCGAGGTAGTATTCCATTGCATATATATAACAAATTTTCTTCATTCATTCATCCACTGATGGAAAATTAAGTTGATTCCATATCTTGGCTATGTTAAGCAATACATGCTGATTTCATTTCCTTTGGATATATCTTCAGCAATGGAACTGCTGCATCATATTTTTAAAAAACAAGGTATCATAGACTCATAATATTCATTACTTAATTAATGGACTATAATTTTCATTCTTTTGAGTCTAAAATACATTCAGCTAGTACACTGAAATTTTACCTAGAAATGAAGATTCTGGAAAATAAAGAAAGTTGAAAAAAGAGAGATTAGAATTAAGGAAAAAAACTTATAATTATTATAGTAGCATTTTGGCTCTTGGAGTGAGCTGAAAGTGAGGCACTGGAAGTGAATTAGTCATCACAGCAGGAGTGGGAACAAGAGCAAGGAGTGCCATATTGCCATATGACTTCCTGTTCCACCTACTGCTTCAGATAGACCTGCATTGGGACTCTAACATCTGTTCATTACTTTCACAGCCCAAAATCAATTCGCATTTGAACAAATGAAGTTTCATATTTGATGAATTGAAGCAACAATGTTTAATCATCTCTGCACATTAGCCCAATCAAATTTCACATTGTGATTATGAGTTGGTAGTGTCAATACACCTACAAGGAAATTTATATTCATGGTTGTAGAAATCAGAGGCATATAAAATAGGAGTAAAATAAATATAAAAGCTAGTAAGAAAAAAAATGACTGACGGCTTATTTTCTTTCACATAAGCAATGATAAATTGCAAGTTGAAATTGAAATTCTTTTTTTTAAAGAGAGAGAGAGAGAGAGAGAGAGAGAGAGAGAGAGAGAGAGAGAATTTTTAATATTTATTTTTTAGTTTTCGGTGGGCACAACATCTTTGTTTGTATGTGGTGCTGAGGATCGAACCCCGGCCACAGGCATGCCAGGCCAGCGCGCTACCGCTTGAGCCACATCCCCAGCCCTGAAATTCTTATTACATCATAAAATCAAAGAATAAATGACAAAGGAATCCCACCATTTGAGCACATGCTTGTGATGATCTAAATAAAGGAGTTAACAACACTTTAATTAAATTGTATTTCCAGTTATTTTTATGAAAAGTTTTAAAATAGTGAAAATTATCTGGAAAATTTTTTAAAAGACGCTCAAGGAGAAAAACACTTTAACTTTTTTGCAAATAATATGTTGTTATACCATATTAATTCACATAATCTTTTCTTCTAAAATTGAGAAGACAATGTTTGCAACTAAAATAAATGCTGCGTAATTGTGGATTGTTGGACATGAGGACTCTTGTGTAGAGAGTTTAATATGTGCTTGTGTTCTTCCAAGGCTTGTAAAATTACAGTGCAGATAAAAAAAATTCTATTTTGTTAACAGAAAAACAAAATAATTCCTTTGTGAGAGGCACAGAAAACCTCAAGATTTTTTGCAGTTCTATTTTAATCTAGGCCCATACATTGAATGGTACAGAACAAAGCTGGACAATATTTGTGCTACAAGATAGCGTTGTGGTCTCAGAAAATATACATTGTGACATTTGGGGCTAACTATGCCTTTGAGTGAACCAAGTCTGGCACACAGTGAGTAGACAGTAGGCATGTATTGAATGAACGAGTCACCTTTATAATTACTCTAACTTCTTCCTTTTTAAAAATGGCTTTCTTGTTTTCAAAATTGCTGACAGAAAAAAAATTCTAACAAAATAGATGTGTTACATTATGAAGAAGTTTTTGTCTCAAAACAAAACATAATAAAATAAAACATTTATTTTGGACATTAATGTGCTAATGGGGGAATACAAACATGAATAAACTGATTCTTTGAACTCTGTGAACTTTATAGTTTATATTCAAATGTTTAGGTGCTTATATTTACTAGTATCCTTATAATTAAATATATTTACATTATGTTATCCTTATTATTAAAATAAAAATAACAGTGAGTATTTATTGAATAGTTATCTAGCATCAGACTACATGCTAAAAGCATTACATGTATCTGAATGGCCCCAGGAAGTAGTGTAGATAAAGTTGCTGTAACTTTGTCTTTGTTATGTTGCTAGCAAATAATCTTAAGACCAGAATCTGTTCTTGAACTCCTTAAATTGTATATAATAGTATGCAGTTATGTTTTGTAACATTTATTACAAATCTAACCATTTTTATAACCTGATGAAAGAATGTGTTGGATCACAAATTTATGATTTAGGTAAAACTCAGAATGTTTGCTTGAGATATCCTAACCACACATTATGATTTAATCATCAGCTACAGTTTTATTAATGGCCTTGAATTACATTAATGTATAAGACAAAACTAACACATATCTATATTTTTATAGACTGGCTCAAAGATATATAATGTGACACCATCTTTTCTCAAGTTATGTGTAGATGTACTACATTTTTCATGGCCACTCAATACTTTTAATGTTTTATATTCTCATGTTGCTAATCTAATTAACCATAGAAAAATTTCTAGATTTCATGTAATTACTTTAAAATTCAAGATTGTTTCAAATTTTAGAGAATTAAAACAAGAATAAAAAAATAAAACAACTCAGTGAAAGTCATCAAAATTACATAAAAATATTTGACATATAAATATATATATACACACACATATATATATATACATATATATATATATATATATATGCCTCATATTTTTTAAAGAGTCATTAGAGTGAATCTTTTTTACATCATCCCTTAATGCCAAATATGTGTGAATATGTGTGTGTGTGTGTGTGTGTGTGTGTGCGTGTGTGTATGTGTGTTAGAAAGAGAGACAGGGAAAGGGAGATAGGAAGGAGAAAGGAGAAAAACAAGTGATAGAATTATGTATTTCAGTTCTTAAGAATTTTATTAGTGGTAGGAAAAATTCAATAAGATGAAATTGATTAGGACTTCAGATTTTTTTTCTAAAAGTGTATTGTAATATTAGTTCAGTACAAAATAAAATGATTATGTAACACATTGGCAATCAGCTGGTCTTTTTGTATAGGAGATGTAATGCACTCTAATAACATTAGTGTATTACATCTTTGCTAACACACTCTAGTAATAAAAACAAAATTTAAATTTGAATACAGTAGTGGAAAAATGAAAAAAAGGAGATAAATTTCGATCATTCTTTTATTTAACAAACATTTGTTGAATACTTTATATATGGTGGACCCTGTGCTAACTGCTAGGAGAAGAACAAACCAGACACCTAAGGAAAAAGTATGTATTTTTCAGGTTGAATTTATTTTTTCTTAAATTTTACTTTGGAAAATTGTTCTATCTGAATAAATAATTATTTAATTAATGTGTTACTTATATGCTGATCAAAGTAAAATGAGCTATACTTAAATTCCAGATGGTAGATGTGAAATAATTAAGAACTATATATTATATTACCAGATTGAGTATGAATAATGCAGGTTTTAAGTGCTTATTTCTTAGCATTTTAGAATATCTTTTATGAAAATATCAATTTTTATGATAAAAATAGAACATTTCAAGCCTCCAAATGTCAACACTAGACATAGCAAGTGTTTTTAAACATTAGAACAATAATTTAGAATTTGCTAAAGGTAACAATGTTAAGGGTATTCTATTTTTATGTTGATTATGTAGAGTTAAAAAATAACAAGAAGATTAATTCACATTGTGTCTGTCTCTGTGGAAAACTTTCCTAGTTATAAATCAATTTATATTCCAAAAGAAGGAAAGATATAAATGAGCAGGCTTAGCTTCAATATATTACAAGGATACCTACTTGTAAGACCTTTTCATTGATGATAATCATAGTTTACAGTTTTTAACTTTCCACAGTTGGGTGGCCAAGACCATCATGAAATTAAACTTGTTTATGTAAGTTTTGCTTCATTTATTTTGTAATTTTTTTAAAAAAAAATGCCTAGTACAAAACTTTAAGAATATTTTACAAATTACTTTCAATATTATGAATCTTGCATTTCCCTTGATGTTACATGAATTACTTCACTAAGTACTGATTGTCAAAAAGTTGGACTCTGTGGTGTATGCAATTAAAAACTGCATCCCTCTTTCTGTACATGTTGTACATGTAAGTGGCCCCATGGGTCTCCCAAAGTGAGCCTTTAACATTCCAGAATTTTTACTGTGCATCTGTTGCTGGCATCTAGCCTCCCACCCACACAGGCTAAGACTACTAAATGAAGTTTATGGTAGTGCAATAAAGCACATAAAGATGAAGTAATAAAATGTGAAGATAGTTACCTCTCTAGTGGGGTCACTGAAATAGATTCTCTAGAAGATCACATGCATATTTGTTAAAGAAAACAGAACATGTGAATAGAAGAACTTAGAAAGTAATTTTTAAATGGGGTTTCTGACCTATCTTTTTGTGTTGTATATTCCAGATGGGATTTATACAGCTCAATGAGGACTTCATATTTATTGAGCCACTCAATGATACAATGGCCATAACAGGTCATCCACACCGTGTCTATAGGCAGAAAAGGTCCGTGGAAGAAAAAGCCACAGAGAAGTCAGCTCTTCACAGTCATTACTGTGGTATCATTTCAGGTAATGTCTTCTGAACTAAATGTGCAGAGTGAGATGAATCCTATAAAAGGTTTCCCCCTCCCTCTGTCTTCCTCTCCCTCTTTTCTATCTACTACCTTTATTATTTCTTTGCACTGTGAAATCTCTTTTTGTTAATAGCAATTATATATGTCTATTTTAGGCCTATCTTTTAGTTTTCTAGGAAATAATGCATTTTAATATAAAAGAATGGAAATTCAAAAAGAACTTCAGAGATTAATAGATCACATGCCTTATAACTTTCTTAAGTGGTTCAGTGTTCCTTACAGGATACTGCTCACTTCACTGGAATAGAAATGACAGAGAGCTCCAGATCTCCTGAAACTGAATCCAATGAGCTCATGGCCTTATTTTAGCCTACCTCCAAGAGAGCATCACAGATATCTCTTTACTTCTACTAAGGCATCCTCTTTTTTTTTAACCCGTCTAAAAATCATCTTGGAGATTAAAATTAGCATCAGAATAGCAATAAAAGTAAAGATTTATACTTTTAAATTTATTTGTTGTATCAGAATCTCATAATTCTGGAAATTTCAAAGGCTCATAAGTACTGCAAGCCATCAAATCCTCAATTCTTATTATCTACAAGTTCTCACAGAAATAAAGACTGGAAGGTGACATTTTTGTGTACTATTTTATGTCCTTTATGCAGAAATCTGTGGCATTAGCAAGAAAGAAAAGGAAAATGAATGATTTTTAAAATCAAGTCAGACCTGAAAGTAAGAGACAATGTTCATAACAAAATCATTTCACTGGGAAAAAATGTTTAGACATCTAGTTCAGATGTCTCAGTGAATATTCACTGGTATAAGAAATGTTTCTAATGAGAATATGAAGAAATGTGAATTTATTGAAAAATTTTCAGTGTAGAGGCTTTAAAATATGTGTTGCACATTTGAAATTGTTAGTGTAGTTAGTAACAAGATATCAATTGTAAAATTGATTATGGTATTTGAGCCTGGGTTAGGTATGTGAATAGTGAAAGGTAACATTTAGGGAGACCATAGGATGTCCAAATCAACAGTAGGGTGTCAGATTAAAAATATTATGTTTCCGATTACAAAGAATTTATTTCTAATTAATCTGTGATTCTATTTTCTTTGGTGAAAACTCATCAGTATGTATGAGAGTTATATTCAAACATGGTTAAATGAATCTATCTCAATGTCACAATATTTAGGGTACACAAAACAAATTAAATAACAACCTCTTTCCTATTCAAAAAGCTATAGATAGCAAAGAGATAAAGCTGACCAAAAGTTATACATTATTAACAAAAAATAAAAGATTTTGTATTGTGAAAATATGAAAACAACAACAATAACTTGGATTTAGTCCATTTAAGAAGATTGCTTTCTGTAAGTTAAACTGAAAATCTGGACTGTGTAACTTTTGAATCATAGTAAGTTTCAGCTGTTCTAATTTCTCATGTGCACTGATGACATAAAACAGGCTTTGTATATAATTATGCATGGATGAAAGTTTTTTATTTTAATAGACTAATAAAGCATAAATGCATTGTTCATATTTAACAAACATTGCTCATAATGTTTATGATATATGTATATATACACACAAACATATTGCATATATTTTTATTCATGACTTAAAATTAATGTTGATCTACTTAGAACAAGGACTTGCATGCAAAGTGGTAAGCTATCACCAATTAGATGATTTACTGAGATTACCTATTTTCAGATTAAAGACTCAGTATTTAAAATATATTTTTTTAATTAGCAATCCATGAAATAAAATATCCATTTACTTGGACATATATATGTTCAGCTGTTACTTTTCCCTTCTTACTTTAGGCCTAATTATTAGTACTTGTACTAATAATTAGTTAGTTAATACTAATTATCAATATTGGCATAAGTATGGATAATGTAACCATATTGCCTTTGAAAAATGGAATTTTGGGCTGGGGATGTGGCTCAAGTGGTAGCGTGCTCGCCTGGCATGCGTGCGGCCCGGGTTCGATCCTCAGCACCACATACAAAGATGTTGTGTCTGCCGAAAACTAAAAAATAAATATTAAAAAATTCTCTCTCTCTCTTAAATAAAAAATGGAATTATTAAATTTACTTTTCTTTGGCTTGGTCTTTATACTATTACCTTTCATCATTTTAATGCCTTGCGTAGACTACATTGATATGTATTATTTACGTGAATTTTTTCAGGGAGTTTCCTACTTTATCATGACTTCATTGTGTTCTTATATTAAAAGATAACATAGAAGGGAGAGAAACCAGAAGTTGAGAGTTAGAAGCCTTGGGTTCAAGGTCTTGTCTCAGTCTTACCCAGCTAGGTAATCTTGGGCATTTCTCTCATATTTTTAAATTTTAGTTTCTGTATTTACAACAATAACAACAAACAAACAAACAATACTGCCAATCACCTTACAAGGATGTAGAGCTAAATGCCATGACCCCAATTCTTAAGAGGTGAACTATACATTATTTTAGGCAAAATGGTAAATCAGCCATTGTACTGTAGAGTGATAAGTAGACATTATCACTTAGTACATAAGATACCTGAAAATGGGGTGCAGAACATCAGACATAAAGTAAACCTTCTTAATACTTGATGGAGAAAAGGAAGTGGAGTGTGTAGGTTAAGAAGATGGACCTACTTTATATACTAACAGAGATATGAAAATTGTGTTCTATATGTGTAATAAAAATTGTAATGCATTCCACTGTCATGTATGTAAAAAATAAAAATAAGTTAAAAAAAAAAAGATGATGGACTTTGGGTCAGACTGCCTGCATTCACCTCCTTATGTTATCACTTTCCGTAGGATCTTGGTAAACTTTCTCTCTCAAAAGTTCCATTTGTAATGTACAGAATGGGCTAGTGATACCTGAACCTCAGTGCTATGCTTAGAATTAAATGAGATTATGTGTGAAAATGAAAAGCATATATAATTTTTTAGCATATGTTATTAAACATTAATGGAATAAGAGCATTTTAAGCAGAAGAAACAAAGCATGCAAAAATATAAGGGCATGAGATAGCATCAGCCAAGAGAACTGAAGCCATGTGTCTGCATTAGATAAGACACAGTCCTAGAAAAGTAGCCACTGGAAAATGAAGGGTCTTACATGCTATATAAATGATATTATCAATATCTATTCCTGAACATTTTATTATTCACTTAGAATGAATCAAGGACTCAGAATGTAACAGAAAGATTTATGGAGTTGAAAATCAAGGTTTGAGCAGGACAGAGATCATCTCTATTTTTAGAGCTGACTTAATCAGGCCACTACTGAAATAGTTTCCGAACGCCATCCATAACTGCTGTGGAGGTTATTGTGAGCGTGTGGAGGGCATTGTGGAGTGCACACATGGCGCATCATCCATCAGTACATAATTTTAAATTTCTATTCCATTCGGAAGTGTATGGCATCAACTGTGTATTGTTTTGTTTTGTTTTGGTACCAGGGATTGGACCGATTGGTGCTGAACCACTGAGCAACATCTCCAACCCTTTTCATTTTTTTTTTTTTTAAATTTTGAGTCACGGTCTCACCAAGTTGATCGGGGTCTCGTTTAGTTGCTGAGGCTGACTTAGAACTTGCAATCCCCCTTCCTCAGTCTCCTGAGCTGCTGGGATTATAAGTATGCACCACCATATACGGGCTCAACTGTTTTATTTTTTACATGCATAGAAACATGGGTAGAAAATGATCTAAATTTTTAGGAAATAAAGAGTGAATGAAGCAGAATTGCAGCCAATGAAAACATCAAAGGAAGCAATATATGAAAATGATTGATTTAGTTTTCATGATTTTTCACACACACTGGCTAACTTGTATGATGGAGACTACCATGAATTTGAGATTCTTAAGAAATCTAGCATCTTCCAGAGAGTCCATTTAAAAGTAATATGCAAATAAGGACACAGGAAGCTAACAGATTAGGGCCAAGACAGCTGTCACTAGCTGGGGCAAATAAAGGAAACATACTTTTCTACCCATTTTTTACAGAATCTTTCTACCACTCTTGATTAAACAGCCTCTCTTTTTATAAACTCTCCCTGTTTCTTATTTTAGTTCTCCTTTCATTTATCTTACATCCTCATCTGCTTTATGAGCATGTCTTCATCCATGTGCATGCTCCCTATAGAGGCCCTTCTCAGGACTCCTTCCCCCTTCTCCTTTTTCACATTGTTTTACTCAAATTTTTATCCCCCTCCCCCTCCCCCCGTCATGACTAAAAGACCAGACCACAAAAATTGTAGAGGAGGAAAAGTTTATTTAGGGGCTCACAGTTTCAGAGGTCTCAGTCTATAGAAGACCAGCTCCATTCCTTGGGGACTCAAGATGAGTCAGAACATCATGGCAGAAGAGTGTGGAAGAAAGAAGTGACTCCTGTAATGATCAGAAAGCAGAGGGAGAAATCCCACTGGTCAGATACAAAACATGTACTCCAAAAGGCACTCCAATGACCCGCCTCCTCCAACCACACACTCTGCCCACCTTCAGTTAGCACTCAGTTAATCCCTTCGGGGAATTAATTCACTAATTGAGTTAAGATTCTCATAATAATCTGATCATTTTTCTTCTACATCTTCTTGCATTGTCTCACACATGAGCTTTTGGGAGACACCTCACTTCCAAATCATAACATACTACTTCCTTACAGTGATATAACTCAAATCTCTGAATTCAACTTCACATTCATTGATCCTAAACTGTCTCCATTTCACTCCTTTCCTGACTTCCAGGTATATAGTAACTTCTGCAAAGATGTCTGAAATCGAACCCATCTAAATAAGTGCTTATTTTCACAATCTGAAAATTCTTTGTACATTATTTACAGAACGTTTAATGATCCTAATGTTTCCATACCTTTTGAGGTCCTGTGGATTTTAAGTTTTATCAGTAGTTATATGCTGTCTTCTTTTTCTAGTTGAATTGATTTTTTTTTTCAGACTAGGAAACATGTGAGAGTAATTCAATAAATAACTTGGTAATTTCTAACTTTTTTTAAGTAGGAGAGACAAAATATTATTTCATTAACTTTTTTCATTATTTTTATTGGTTGATAATAGTTATACATAACATTAGTATTTATTATGAGTAAGAAATCTTCTTTGATAAAGAAAAAGTTAAAAACACTTCTGGAATAACTGTGGTGTAGGCCAAAAGAACAGCTAACACAAAAGTCCTTGAAAGGGAGAGTACCAGTATCAATGGCAACATGGATAGCCATGGAGAGGTCTTGGGAACTAGGTGGTTGGTCTGTTCTTGAATTTATTCAGTGACAAATTAGTACTTGAAGGTCTAATGTTTTAAGATAAGCTGGGATTTTTGACTTAACATAGAGTTTATTAAAAATTAGCTCACAAATAATTTGTCAACATTCAAGCTACAGGGCAGGGGATATGACTCTATGATAGAACATTTGCCTGGCATACATGAGTCCCTGGGTTCAATCCCCAGCACCCTTCAATACACACACACATGCACAATTACCATTCAAGCTACAATATCTAGAACACATGAAATTACTTTGATGGCTACATATAGACTGTGAGAGGCATTTTTTTTTTTAAATACACAGGGATAGTTCTTATAATCTGACAGGTATTAAGGAGTGTAAATACTATGTCTTTCCTTTTGTAGGGGCTCCTATTGTGCTAATAAGGACAGCCCAGCAAATAGAAGCATGACTTGGGGGGAATCTAATGCCAACTGCAGGGAAGTGAGAGCCATTTTTTAGTTATGGTATAGGCGTGGCCACTATAAAACAAGCAAATACAGTGCTTCAAATATAGAATGTTTTTTCCTTGAATGTGTTACAGTTTATAAGTATTCAGGTGGGACAGGGAAGACTGGCCAGTCTGACCAGTGACAACATCCAGTTGTCTAGATTCTTCCTATCTTATATTCACTATCCTCTGAAAGTGTTATCTTCTGTAATATCTACCTTATCTCACAGCACTTTGTCTAATTTCTTTCTTTTTTAAATTTTTAAAATTTTAATTTGTTATATATGACAATAGAATGCATTTCAATTTATATTACATATATAGAACATAGTTTTTCATATCTCTGGTTGTACACAAAGTAATAATGACCATCACATTCCACCATCTTTCCTACCCCTAAGCCCCCTCCCTTCCACTCCCCTTTTCCCTTTTCCCCTACCTAGAGTTCATTTAATCCTCCCATCCCACACCCCCTGCAGCATATTATAGATGAGCATCCTTAAATCAGTGAAATCATTTGGCATTTGTTTTTTCGGGATTGGCAAATTTCACTTAGTATTCTATTCTCCATCTCCATCCATTTCCCTGCAAATGCCATGATTTTTAATTCTCTAGTAATACTGAGTAATATTAAATTGTGTATACATGCCACATTTTCTTTATCCATTCATCTACTGAAAGGCCTCTAGGTTGGATCTATAGTTTAGCTATTTGAATTGTGCTGCTATAAACATTGATGTGGCTGTGTCCCTGTAGTATGCTGTTTTTAAGTCCTTTAGGTATACACCAAGGAGTGGGATAGCTGGGTCAAATGGTGGTTCCATTCCAAGTTTTCCAGAGATTCTCCATACTGCTTTCCATATTGGCTGAACCAATTTGTAGTCCCACCAGCAGTGCATGAGTGTGCCTTTTCCCCCACATCCTCACCAACACTTATTGTTGTTTGTATTCTCAATAGCTGCCATTCTGACTGGAGTGAGATGAAATAGTAGTTTTGATTTGCATTTCTCTAATTACTAGAGATGTAGAACATTTTTTTCATATATTTGTTGATTGATTGTATATCATCTTTTGAGAAGTGTCTGTTCAGTTCCTTGGACCATTTATAGATTGGGTTATTTGTTTTTTTTTGGTGCTTAGATTTTTGAGTTCTTTATATATCCTAGAGACTAGTGCTCTAGCTGATGTGTGAGGGGTAAAGATTTGCTCCCAAGATGTAGGCTCTCTATTTACCTCATTGATTGTTTCTTTTGCTGAGAAGAAACTTTTTAGTTTGAATCCATCCTGTGTATTGATTCTTGATATTAGTTCTTGTGCAGTGTCACTGGTTTCATTCCTAGGTCCTTGATCCACTTTGAGTTGAATTTTGTGTATGGTTAGAAATAGGGGTTTAATTTCATTTTGTTGCATATGGATTTCCAATTTTCCCAGCTCCATTTGTTGAAAAGACTATCTTTTCTCCAATGCATGTTTTTGGCACCTTTGTCTAATATAAGATGACTTAATTATGTGGTTTAGTCTCTGTGTCCTCTATTCTGTACCTTTGGTCTACAAGTCTATTTTGGTGCCAATATCATGATGTTTTTGTTACTATTGCTCTGCAGTATAATTTAAGGTCTGGTAATGTGATGCCACCTGGTTCACTCTTCTTGCTAAGGAATGCTTTAGATTTTCTGGGTCTTTTATTTTTCCAGATTAATTTTATGACTGCTTTTTCTATTTCTATGAGGAATGTCATTGGGATTTTTATTTCAATTGCATTATATGTACAGTGCTTTTGGTAGTATGGTAATTTTGACAATATTAATTCTACCTATCCAAGAACAAGGTAGATCTTTCCACCTTCTAAAGTCTTCTTTTTTAATAATTTATTTTAATTAGGTATATATGACAGCAGAATGCATTTTGATTCATTGTGCAGAATTGCAGCACAACTTTTCATTTCTCTGGTTTTACATGATGTAGTGTTGCACCATATGTGTATTTATACATGTGTTTAGAGTAATGATGTCTATCTCATTCCACCATCATTCCTGCCTCCACCCTCCTTTCCACCCCTACCTCTTCTTTGCCCAAAGTTCCTCCATTTTTTCCATGCCCCCCGCCATTATGGATCAGCAGCCACTTATTGGAGAAAACATTTGGCATTTGGTTTTTGGGGATTGGCTTATTTGGCTTAGCATGATATTCTCCAACTCCATTAATTTACCTGCAACTGCTATAATTTTATTCTTTTAATGCTGAGTAATATTCCTTTGTCTATATATACCCAGTTTCTTTGTCTGTTCATTTATTGAAGGGCATTTAGGGTTGATTCCACAGTTTAGCTATTGTGAATTCAGCTGCTATAAACATTGATGTGGCTGTGTTACCTTGGTATGCTGATATTAACTTCTTTGTGTACAGATGGAAGAGTGGGATAGCTGGGTCAAACAGTGGTTCTAAAATCTTCTTTGATTTATTTCTTTAGCATTGTGTAGTTTTCTTTGTAGAGGTATTTCACCTATTAGTTAATTCCCAAGTATTTTAATTTTTAAGATATATTTATTTATTTATTTTTATTTTTATGTGATGCTGAGGATCGAACCCAGGGCTTCACACATGCTAGGCGAGTGCTCTACCGCTGAGCCGCAACCCCAGCCCCAAGTATTTCTTTTTTATATACTATTGTAAATGGGGGTAGTTTTCCTTATTTCCCTTTCAGAGGATTTGTCACTGATATAGAGAAATGCCTTTGATTTATGGATGTTGATTTTGTATCCTGCTATTTTGCTGAATTCATTTACTAGATCTAGAAGTTTTCTGGTGGAACTTTTCGGGTCTTCTAGGTATAGAATCATATGGTTGGCAAATAGTGCTAATTTGAATTCTTCTTTACCCAACCATATCTCTTTAATTTCTTTCATCTGTCTAATTGTTCTGGCCAGTGTTGCAAGAACCATGTTAAATAGAAGTGGTGAAAGAGGGCATCCCTGCCTTGTTACAGTTTTTACTTTTATTTTTATTTATTTATTTTTATTTATTTATTTATTGGTTATTCAAAACATTACAAAGATTGCAGAACCACATCAGTTACACATCCACATTTTTACATAATGCCATAATAGTAACTGTTGTATTCTGCTACCTTTCCTATCCTCTACAATCCGCCCTCCCCTCCCCTCCCATCTTCTCTCTCTACCCCATCTACTGTAATTCATTTCTCTCCTTGTTTTTTTTCCCATTCCCCTCACAACCTCTTATATGTAATTTTGTATAACAATGAGGGTCTCCTTCCATTTCCATGAAATTTCCCTTTTCTCTCCCTTTCCCTCCCACCTCATGACTCTATTTAATGTTAATCTTTTCCTCCTGCTCTTCCTCCCTGTTCTGTTCTTGGTTGCTCTCATTATATCAAAGAAGACATTTGGCATTTGTTTTTTAGGGATTGGCTAGCTTCACTTAGCATAATCTGCTCTAATGCCATCCATTTCCCTGCAAATTCCACGATTTTGTCATTTTTTAGTGCTGCGTAATACTCCATTGTGTATAAATGCCACATTTTTTTTTATTCATTCATCTATTGAAGGGCATCTGGGTTGGTTCCACAGTCTAGCTATTGTGAATTGTGCTGCCATGAACATCGATGTGGCAGTATCCCTGTAGCATGCTCTTTTAAGGTCTTCAGGGAATAGTCCGAGAAGGGCAATAGCAGGGTCAAATGGTGGTTCCATTCCCAGCTTTCCCAGGAATCTCCAAACTGCTTTCCAAATTGGCCGTACCAATTTGCAGTCCCACCAGCAATGTACAAGTGTACCCTTTTCTCCACATCCTTGCCAGCACTTGTTGTTTGACTTCATAGTGGCTGCCAATCTTACTGGAGTGAGAAGGTATCTTAGGGTGGTTTTGATTTGCATTTCTCTGTCTGTTCAGGTCCTTGGCCCATTTGTTGATTGGGTTATTTGTTATCTTATTGTCTAATTTTTGAGTTCTTTGTGTACTCTGGATATTAGGGCTCTATCTGAAGTGTGAGGAGTAAACATTTTTTCCCTATTTACCTCTCTTATTGTTTCTCTTGCTGAGAAAAAAACTTTTTAGTTTGAGTAAGTCCCATTTGTTGATTCTAGTTATTAACTCTTGTGCTATGGGTGTCCTATTAAGGAATTTGGAGCCCGACCCCACAATATGTAGATCGGAGCCAACCTTTTCTTCTATCAGACGCATAGTCTCTGATTTGATATCAAGGTCCTTGATCCATTTTGAGTTAACTTTTGTGCATGGTGAGAGAAGGGGATTCAGTTTCATTTTGTTGCATATGGATTTCCAGTTTCCCCAGCACCATTTGTTGAAGATGCTATCCTTCCTCCATTGCATGCTTTTAGCCCCTTTATTGAATATAAGATAGTTGTAATTTTTTGGATTGGTCTCTGTGTCCTCTATTCTATACCATTGGTCCACCAGCCTGTTTTGGTACCAGTACCATCCTGTTTTTGTTACTATTGCTCTGTAGTACAGTGTGAAATCTGGTATCACTCTACCTCCTGATTCACACTTCCTGCTTAGTTTTTAGAGGGAATGCTTTCAGTTTTTCTCCATTTAGAATGATGTTGACCTGGGATTTAGCATAGATAGCTTTTATGATGTTGAGATATGTTCCTGTTATCCCTAGTTTTTCTAGTGTTTTGAACATGAAGGGGTGCTGTATTTTTTCAAATACTTTTTCTGCATCTAATAAGATGATCATATGGTTTTTATCTTTAAGTCTATTGATGTGATGAATTATATTTATTGATTTTCACATGTTGAAACAATCTTGCATCCCTGGAATGAACCCCACTTGATCATGGTGCACAATCTTTTGATATGTTTTGATATTCAATTTTCCAGAATTTTATTGAGAATTTTTTGCATCTATGTTACTAGATATATTGGTCTGAAGTTTTCTTTGTTTGATGTGTCTTTGCCTGGTTTGGGAATCGGGGTGATATTGGCCTCACCAAATGAGTTTGGAAGTGCTGCCTCTTTTTCTATTTCCTGAAATAAATATAAGAGTATTGGTATTAGTTCTTCTTTAAAGGTCTTGTAGAACTCGTCTGTGTATCCATTCGGTCCAGGACTTTTCTTGGTTGGTAGGCTTCTGAAGGTGTATTCTATTTCATCCTGTGAAATTGATCTGTTTAAATTGTGTATTTTGTCCTGATTCAATTTGGACAAATCATATGACTCTAAAAATTTGTCAATACCTTCGAAATTTTCTATTTTATTGGAGTACAAGTTTTCAAAAAATAATTTCTAATTATCTTCTGTATTTCTAGAACAAGAGAGGGATGCCCTCTTTCACCACTTCTGTATTTGTGAGATATGTTGTGTCTGTTGTGATATTTTCTTTTTATCTTATATGTTAGTAATTTGAGTTTTCTCTCTGCTTCCTTTTGTTAGCATGGCTAAGGGTCTGTAAATTTTATTTATTTTTTAAAGAATCAACTTTTTGTTTTGTCGATTGTTTCTATTGTTTCAATTTTATTGATTTCAGCTATGATTTGAATTATTTCCTGTCTTCTACTGCTTTTGGTATAGATCTGTCTTCTTTTTATAGGGCTTTGAGATGTAATGTTAAATCATTTATTTGTTGACTTTTTCTTCTTTTAAGGAATGAACTCCATGCAATGAACTGTCCTCTTAGAACCGCCTTCACAGTGTCCCAGAGATTTCTGTATGACTATCTGTGTTCTCATTTACCTCTAAAATTTTTATCATCTCCTCCTTGATGTCTTCTGCCACCCATTGTTCATTCAGTAGCATATTTAGTCTCCAGGTGTTGGACTAGCTTTTATTTCTTATTTTATCATCAATTTCTAATTTCATTCCATTATTATCTGATAGAATACAGGGTAGTATCTCTACTTTTTGATATTTGCTAAGATTTGCTTTGTGGCATAGTATATGATCTATTTTAGAGAAGGATCCATGTGCTTCTGTGAAGAAAGAGTATCCACTCCTTGATGGATGAAATATTCTATATATTTAAGTCTAAGTAATTGTTTGCTTTATTGAGTTTTATGGTTTCTTTGTTCAGCTTTTGTTTGAAAGATTTATCCAGTGGTGAAAGATGTATGTTAAAGTCACCCAAAATTATTGTGGTCTATATGACTTTCGAACTTGAGAAGAGTTTGTTTGATAAGCATAGATGCTCCATTGTTTGGGACATATGTATTTATAATTGTTAAGTCTTGTTGGTATATGGTTCCCTTGAGCAGTATGTAGTGCTCTTTTTTATCTCTTTTGATTAACTTTAGCCTGAAGTCTACTTTATTTATATCAAATATCTTTATATCAAAGATGGAAACCCCTGTTTGCTTCTGCAGCCCATGTGAGTGGTATGATTTTTTCCAACCTTTCACTTTTAGTCTGTGGATATCTTTTCCTGTGAGATGAGTCTCTTGGAGGCAGCATATTGTTGGGTCTTTGTTTTTGATCCAATCTGCTGGTCTATGTCTTTTGATTGGTGAGTTTAGGCCATTAACATTCAGGGTTATTATTGAGACATGATTTGTATTCCCAGCCTTTTTTTTTTTTTTTTGGTATTTAACTTGACATGGTTTCTCCTCTGATTAGTTTTTTTCCTTTAGTATAATACTTCCTTCTGCTGATTCTCATCATTGGTTTTTCATTTCCTCTTTGTGGAATATTTTGCCAAGAATGTTCTGTAGGGCAAGCTTTCTAGTTGTAAATTCTTTTAACTTTTGTTTATCATGGAAGGTCTTTATTTCATCATCAAATCTAAAGCTTACTTTTGCTGGATAAAATATTCTTTGTTTACATCTATTTTCTTTCAGAGCTTGGTTTATGTTGTTCCATGATTTCCTGGCTTTGAGTGTCTCAGTTGAGAAAAATCTGCTGAGATACGAATTGGTCTCCCCCTAATTCCTTTCTCTTGCGGCTTTTAAGATTCTATCCTTATTCTGAATGCTAGGCATTTTCATTATAATGTGCCTTGGTGTATATCAGTTGCAATTTTGTACTTTTGGTGTCATGTAAGCCTCTTGTATTTGGTTTTCCAATTTGTAATTTGTGCTTGGGAAATTTTCTGATATTATCTCATTGAAGATTGTACATTCCTTTTGTTTGAAAGCCTGTGCCTTCCTCTATCTCAGTAATTCTTAAGTTTGGTCTTTTGATGCTGCCCCATAATTCTTGGATGTTCTGTTCATGGTTTCTAACCTTATTCACTGTGTGGTCAACTTTATTTTCCAGATTGTATACTTTGTCTTCCTTATCTGACACTCTTTCTTCCAAGTTACTAAGTCTATTGGTTATACTTTCTATTGAATTTTTTATTTGGTTTAATTTTTTCTTCATTTCAAAGACTTCTGTCTGTTTTTTTTTTTCCAGAGTCTATATCTTTCTTGAGGTAATCTTTTCTACCTATATTTGCTCTCTTATTTCTTTGTTGGAGTGATCATTTTTTGCCTGTATTTAATCATTTAGGTCATTCTCTAATTCATAGATTATTTTAATTATGAACCTTCTGAACTCCTTCTCTGACATTTCATTGAGTTTGCTGTCCATGGGTTCTGTTATTGTAGTATCTGATTTGTTTAGGGCACTTTCCTCCCTTGTTTTTTCATGTCTATGTGTCTTCCTTTCTTGCAATGTGGATCTGAGATATTACTGTTTCTACCCTATATTCTTGTAGTGCCCAGGCAGATTGTCTGTACATCACCTTGATATTGGGCTTCCAGACCCTACTAGTGTCCCTCAATATATGCTACCCGCAACTAAAGTTGATGGCAGCAATAGCCGAGGTTAATTTGAGATAACAGTGGAAATGCCCCACTCTGGATGCATTGTCTTACAAAGATGGAGCTGAAAGAGTGGGCCTTACACTGTCTTTGGGATGCCTGCTCTGAGATGCAGCTGCTTCTAGGCCCTTTCTGTTGTCAAAAGTTAGGGTCTACTGTGTGGGGAAGGCTATGGCGATGTCTGCAGTGTCCCAAGATGGAAGTGGGTTATCCTTGGGCTCCCAGGTGGGAGGGGGGTGGAGAGCTTGGAACCACCATCAGCCTGAGTCCTGTGTATTTCAGTGTGGGTGGTCCTGTGCCACAGCCTGAGCTCCAGCAAGTGTCTGCCAGTGGCAGGATGGACCTGGGCCTACTGTGAGCCTGGATCCTGCACAGGTCCGTTTCTAATTTCTTGACCATGGCATGAAGCAGAGAGAAAAAGTAAGGGACAAGGAATTTTCTTTTTTGTTTTTTTGAATGTTTTCATTAATGCATTATAGTTACATCTAGTTGGGTTGATCGTCACCCATGCATGGACTTCAATTTGTTCCATTCTAAGTGCCTTCTATTGTACTACCCTCCTCCTTCCTCTACTCTACCCGTCTTTCTTCTATTTATTTACTTATTTTTTTATCTATGATGCTTTATAAATACACACAGAGGTGGAATTCATGTGGTGTGTTTGCACATGTACATAGCATAATTTTTTGGAGTAAATTCTGCATTTCTTCTCCTGTCCCATCTCTCCTTCCTTCCACTCAATCTTCTACTCCACTGATCCCTCTAGGCTTACCAGATCCAACCCCTGCTTTTCCCCCAAAGACTTTGTCCTACCTTTTGCATATGAGAGAAGATGTTCAAACCTTGACTTTCTTGCACATACCATTCTGCCCATATTCCATTCTTAAACATGCAGCTACGTGATCACACCCCATTGAGCCACAAGCTAAGAATTGCTTCTGGTAAGCTAGTCACAGACCCAAGTAAAAGACAAAAGTGAGAAAGAATTTTCTATTCCTAAAGGAAAGAATAAGCAATGAATATAGACAACCAATAATCTCTGCTTTACAACTTCTCTAAAATCTGAGAATAAAATGTGACAACATGTGCATAAATTGAAATTTCTCATATATATGAGAAATATATATATGTATATATATATATATATATATATATATATATATATATATATATATTTCCCATAATGCGTTTATTAGGTGTTGATCCTGCCAAGATGAGTCTGTTCCTAAACTTGTAGGAGTGTTGCCTACTAAATATTACTGTGAGTTTATATGGTTCTTTTGCCCACTCCTAGGCTTTGGTATCTCCTATGGAAGATAACATGATATCTTCTCAGCTTTTGATGTTTCTATAAATAGAATCACACTATCTTCTATGTTGTAACTTTCTTCCTTGCTCATCCCTATGAGGTTCATATGTATCTTCCACCTTGAAGCAATTGGTTTCTTTTCATTGTTCAGTAGTGGTTTATTATTTTTTGTTAAACAAATGGGCCAAAATTCAGTTATCCATCTATTTCTTATATTATAATATATAAGTATAATTATAGTAATTATTATTATAATTTGTATTGCCCTGAGGGCACCAGAGAAAGATACCAATTACTCATTTAGTTAATTCTTGTGAGAAATGACTATTCAAGTCCTTCACTCATTTTTCAATTGAGTTATCTGCTATCCATATATAGTGGCCCTTCATTTCTTTATTCTGAAAATGCATTAAAATATTGCTCCTCATTGGTATGGTTTTCATTCTGAAAGTGGCATGGTTTGATAAAGAGAAGTGTTTAATTTTTATGTAGGCAAACTTATTTTGTTTGTATTTTCTCCTTGTATTTGCCTGTGTTTAAGGAATCTTTATCATTCAAAGGTATAACTTTGATGTGCTCCTGACAGAAAGTGAAGCCAAATTCTTGTTCATTTATAATGATTAAGAAGTTGTGATCACCTGCATGAAGTTAGAATGTGTGGAGCTTTCACTTCCAGTACTTAATTTATGTAATATGTTCAATATTTGTGTCAAAAGAAAATTACAATATATTTTATTTACTGAGTTATTTTGTGTATATGGAATTCTGTGATAGAAATTTTACTAATGTGATCTTCTAAGCCATTATCAATGACTCTATAGAAAGTAGGTGATATTATTATTCATTTCACAGATGAGGAAGTTGAGATTGACTGGGAGAAACTGGCAGAGCTAATAAATGGCAGAAGCCCATCCTACCTGATTTTAAGTTTATACTCCAAAGCCAAGTACCCTTTGAGATTTCATCTGTGCAGGGAACATAATTGGTTCTGTCACTACTATGAAGATTAACATTATTAACCTAACCAAGATAGAGGTACATTTGAAAATTCATTTCTTTGTTGCAGATAAAGGAAGACCTAGGTCTAAAAAAATAGCAGAGAATGGAAGAGGGAAGCGGTATTCATACAAATTACCTCAAGAATACAACATAGAGACTGTAGTGGTTGCAGATCCAGCAATGGTTTCTTATCATGGAGCAGATGCAGCCAGGAGATTCATTCTAACCATCTTAAATATGGTAGGCAAACTTTAAAGTGCGCTTGGAATTTTTTCAAGAAAACTCTAAGGAAGAAATGTGTGAGTATTTATAATGAAGTTTTTCTAAAAAAAATTAACTCATTCCTGTTCCTTTCTTTTATTGACATCAGTAAAAATATTGATTTGGTATCTTGGGTATACCAAAATGATTCATCTCCAAAGAGATGTCAAAATAATGATTCACATTTAATTAAAAAAAAACCTTTATTGTTAATTTTCATGTGGCAAAACTCTTTCTCTTTTATTCTTTTCTCTCTTTCTTTTTATGCCTTTATTTTCCTTCTCTCTTATAAAGGTCATTTGTTGATATCAGAATGTTACAATATTTGTTTACATGCATGACCCTACCAAAATCTCTGTAGGTTAATTAGGAGGTTGTGTAAAAATAGATGTTGGTAACCACTGAGCTCTTACATATGTATGTAAAATTAAATGGCTATAGTTGACAACTAAAACCTAAAATTTACTCGATAAAATGTTAGCCAGGTAAACTTACATAGCTAAATTTAGTTAACAGTTCCTGGACTGAAGAAATCTAGTTTATATCTAGGATTCTAGGGATGTATCCTACCAACTTAATCCTTTGACTTCACTGTAATTCTGTTGGGTAAACTTTCTTCAAGGAAAAACTAGCAGATCGTAATAAAGAATAGTTCTTAGGGAAAATAAACAGAAATAAAGACCAAAGGCAAATGTCCATTTTTAATTCCAGTTACTATAGAAGGCAAGGTAAGAATCATTGATTCAGGGATAAGTTTACTGTTTTTACTGTTTTTACTACGTTTACTGTCACTTGACTGTTTTTCCAGTGGGCAGGGTTTTCACACTTCAGAGAATTCTGTCCATATTCTGTTGCATCCTGAGCACTCCAGGAGTGTGCTAATGACGTAGCCTAATGACGTCAGTCTCTTCTATGTAGTAATTAGGCTGAAAGCATGGCTTTGGTTTGCCAGTTATATATTTTCTAATACAAATTAAATAAATGCTAAGTTTATTTTTAAATCAAACCACCATTAAAAATCATCTTATTTTCCAGCATTTTAAAATAAGATTTCTCAACCAAACTGAGACTTTCCCCATGTTTGGCCTTTAAGAAAAATCAAGATGTTTTTCAGTTTTATTTTAGGTTTTTAATTTTTATTTGTTTTTAGGTTTTTAACCTTTTCCAACACAAGAGTCTTGGTGTGCAGGTCAATCTTCGTGTGATAAAGCTTATTCTGCTCCATGAAACTCCAGTAAGAAAGTCTTGAGTTTTTATTCAATTAAGTGGGTAAGAAACTGTGTTCAGGAACTTTTAAGTAAAGGGAATGTTAGGGATATAGTTTTATTGACTTAAAATCCAGAAATATCCACTGAGTCACTTAAAGTATACATAAAACTGCCTTTTAGTGTTGCTTAATACCTCATTTTTTTTTTCAAAAAATGGAATGTTTTTAGTTTCCAAGGATCCTGACAACAAACCTTAACTTTCCAAAATGTCACTTTAAAAAGCCATTTTAAATGACAGATTTTTTCTATTAGTTAAACATGTGCTTTAAAAGCATTTTCTTATCTGTAGTTCGTTTAAATATACCACAGTCTGTGGCATCATTTTGGCATACTACCTAACAGACACTTCAGAAAAATGTTGTTCTTAAATTGTATAAGAAATGAGTTATTTAAGTCTAAAAGTTCCACATCTTCTAATGTTCCGTTGTACCTCTTTCCTTTTTCAGAGAAGCATTAAGCAGATTTTATACTATTGTAACTTCACAAAGTTTTAAGATTTTTTCAGCTCAGGCTAAATTAATGCTAAATGTCTTCCAGAATAGCCAGGTTCTAATTAATGTTATGGTAGCAGTCTGCTTTAGTAATTCAGGAAGTTTCCTCAGTTTTTAGTTTAGTTTTTTTTTTTTTTTTTTTTTGTATATCTAAGAAAAATCTACCTTGAAGTAAATATATATTGTGTTACAGGCAGATCTGTATATTGGGCATCATGGAGAGAAAATGCTGGAGAGTTTTTGTAAATGGCAACATGAAGAATTTGGCAAGAAGAATGACATACATTTAGAGATGTCCACAAGCTGGGGGGAAGACTTGACTTCAGTGGATGCAGCTGTGCTTATAACAAGGTAAATTTCCAAAGTCAGCTCAATAGCATTCTTAATTCAGTAGCTATGCTGTTAATCCTTTAATCCCTTGAGAGAATGCTTTTATTCCAGGTTTTGTGTTCCAAAAATGTTTGGGCATAGTAATGATTTCAGTCATCTGCCTCAATTGGTAACAACTGACTTCTGAATAGCCAAATATTGGATCGCATATTGACAAAACATTTGGTTCGTTAATTTAAAAATAAATTCACCTAATTAATTTTTTTTAACCAAAAGGAATTTTACCACTGAGCTACATCCCCAGCATTTTTTATTTTGAGACAGGGTCTCACTAAGTTACTTAGGGCCTCAATTACTTGCTGAGAGTGGCCTTGAACTTGTGATCCTTTGACCTCAGTTTCCCTGGTTGCTGGGATTACAGGTGTGCATTACCACAACCAGCTTCACCTTCATTTTTAATGTCAAATACTTAGCTATTGATAATTATAAGTTAAAACTGGTGAATTTGCATGAAGCTTCAAATTTTTAAAACTATACTCTATGCTTTTCCATTACCACCATATAACTTAAGTTAAATTAAACAATTTACAAATTTTCCAGCTCCATCTAAGAAAATGATTTAAATTAAGTAGTTAATTAATTATGAACTGCATTGGGAATATCCTACTCACAAATATATGTAATATAGTAGTACATATGTATATAATATAAGAATGAGTCACAATATAATCTATTTAAGTTCTTTATATTAGTAATTTCCCATGAATTTGTTTTGCTGCAAGTCAGCAAAAATAAATGATTCACAATTTTAGTGATTAAAAGTGTTAGCATTTCACATCACAGAAACCATAGAGATATACTTAAATATGATTTTCTGAAATAAATCTATAGAATTCATGGTAGATTGTTAATTTATTACATTAAGATAATCCTAATTATAAGAAACTTAGAAGGAAAAAAATGTCTATGCAAGAATGCATGTGGTATAACTGATACTGGGCTTCTCCAATAAACAACTGGAAAATATTTATGAGGCAATAGTTTTTGGTCACTGCAGAACAAGAATGCAAGACTTCAGTCACTGAAAAAAAAAAAAAAGAAGATTCATTAGAGAAGCCCTACAGTTATCATTTTTGCCTGGGGACAATTTCTTAACTGTTACAGCAAGCTGCAGTCTAGGTAGATCACAATGCTCCTACTGAGAACACTAGAGATAAGAGTCCTATGCTTGGGAAGATGCCAGAAGGTACATATGCACATCATTTGTGAGCACTTGGCAAGGGCAGGTTTGAATGAATACATAACAGATGGAGACTCCCCCAAATCTACCATAGGGTTGCTAATATGGACTAAAGATTTTAAAAAGGTAGAATTGAGTTGATTCAGGCCACAAAAGTGGAACAATCTTATGAGATCTTATATCACTTCTAACATTTTTTTTTTCTGAGAAAACAGAAAGTCTGTGCTTCATCATATATTCCATGTCCCAGAGAAAGGCCTACTCTTATTGACCAAGCCAACCTTGAAACCTGACTCAGCACAGTTTGGAGGTTGATTTCCACCAATTTATAGGAACTTGGGAATCTTCTTGAACTTTTGAGAGATCATTCACACTAAAGAATAAACTAAAACTTGCATAAATTTAGTGTGGTGTGCTAGTAATAGAATTGCCTAATAAAACAAGAGTCAGCACTCTTCAAAGAAAGACAGCAGATTTCTGAGCATCTGTAACATACCATCCACAATGTCTAGAACATAATAAAAATCACCCAAGAAATATGAAATGTGAAGCAGGGAAAAGAGTCAAGAGAAACCAATCCTGAGATATCTTAGATGTTGAATTTATCAGAATAATGTTGCTGTAATTAGAGTCTCAGAAGAGTGAGAATGGGTAAGAAAAAAAATCTGAAGGCATAGTAGTAGAAAAGTCTTCACATTTGTTGGGCGTGGTGGCGCATGTAAGTAATCCCAGAGGCTCAGAAGGCTGGGGCTGGAGGATCACAAAATCAAAGCCAGCCTTAGCAACTTAGTGAGGACCTGTCTCAAAAAAAAAAAAAAAAAAAAAGTGATAATAAAATGACTGGCCCTGGGTTTAATCACTAGTACCAAAAAAAGTCCTCCAAATATAAAACAAGCCAAAAAAAGCATAATTGGCATATCAAGCAATAATTGCTCTATTTAGGTATCATCAGAGAAAAGAAATATATTTCATAGGGGGAACAATGTTAAGGTTGATGACTGACTTCACATCAGAAAAACAGTAGATCCAAATTATATTGTTATGTTGTATATATGCATGAATATGCAACAATGAATCCCACCATTATGTACAACAATAAAAATGGGGAAAAGAAAAAAAATAGAAAAATAGTCCAAAGACAATAAAACAATATTTCTAATGTACTAAAAGGAAGAGAAAAAAAACCCGTCAATGGTCAATGAAATGCTACCAATAAGATCTACCAATAAAATACTACCTCTGAAAGGATATCTTAAAAAAAAGTATTCTACAGCTAACGTTACACTTAATGGTAAAAATTGAATGCTTTCTGGTTAAGACAGAAAGTAAGGTCAGAAGGTCCACCATTCCCACGTCTATTCACTGTCGTATGAAATATCACAGAAAGAAGAGATATAAATACTGGGAATAAGGAAGAAAAATTCTCTCCACAGTTGTTATGACTCAGTACAAAGAAATTCTAAAAATATAGCAAGAAAATGCTCCAACTTATAACTGCATTTTTAAGGTCACAGGATATAAATTCAGTTGGCAAAATTCAGTTGTATTTCTATATACCAAAAATGGGCAGTTGAAAAAACAAAACTACCCTAATTTCTGAAGTTATAAAATACTTAACAATAGCAGATTACATGCATTCCTTTAAAATGGAGACTATAGAGTTATGCTGAGAGAAATTAAAAATCTAAAGATTTTCAGAAGACTTAATATTATTAAGATGCTCATTTTCTTCAAATTAATTTGTAAATTCAAATTTATAGATTCACTGTTATCCTGTTATAAATATGAGATGTCCCCTAAAAGCTCCACTTAATGCAGAAATATTCAGAGTAAAATGATTAGATTTTGGAATTGTAACCTAATGAGTCCATCCTAGTTTGAGTGGACTGACTGAGTGGTAACTGTAGGCAGGTGGAGTGTGGCTAGAGGAAGTGGGTCACTGGGAGCGTTACCTGGAAGGGCACATCTCCCCTAGGGTCCCTCTCTGCTTCCTGGTTGCCATGCCCCGACTGCTTCCCCTACCATCGCTTCTGCTATGACATTCTGCCTCACCTTGGGCCCAGAGCTGTGAAGTTGGATTTCTATGGACTGATATCTCTGGAACTGTGAGCCAAAATAAATTTTTCCTCCTCTAGTTGTTCATGTCAGGTCTTTGGTCACAGTGATGAAAATCTGACTGAAACATACCAATGAAGCTTTCTTCAGGCCTTTATTATTTGCAGTACTGGGGATTAAACCCAGAGCTATGTTTCTGCCAGGCATATGCTCTACTACTTAACTATATCCCTAGCCTTTTTCATTTTATTTTCAAACAGGGTGTCACTATTATTCATGCTAACCTTGAACTTGTGATCCTTCTGCTTCAGCCTTTGGAGTAGGAGAATTGCAGGCATGTGCTACCATGCCCAATGGTCTGCAGGCCTTTTTGGTAGAAATTGAAAAGCTTATTCCAGTACTTTTATTTGGAAATTCAAATGAACTGGAGGAACCAAAGCAGTATTGAAGAACAAATTCGGTGGACTTTCACCATCTGATTTCAAAACTTACCATAAAGTTTTGTTAATCAAGAAATTAGAGTTTTGAAAATTAATCATATGTATCAATGAAACAGAATAAGCAATCTGGAAGTAGACTAATGCACACGTGTTCAACTGATTTTCAATAAAGCCAGCAATATAATTCAAAACTATGAAGATAGTCTATTCCTCAAATGATATTCAAATATCTGAACCTCTGCATGACAAAACATGAATTTCAACCCCCATTGAACATAATTTTAATATAGAATCATAAGCTTAAAGATGAAAGCTACAACTATAAAACTTTAAGTAAAACCAGAAACTGAAATCTTCATTAACAGAAGGCAATGCTTTCTTAGGATGCAAAAAAGCACAAATAGACATATTAATATCAAAATTAAAGTATTCTCCTATCTGAAAGACTACATTTGAAAATGAAAACCAAAAAATGTGATAATTGCCATATATATATGCCATATGTGTGTGTGTGTGTATGTGTGTGTGTGTGTGTGTGTGTGTATATATATATATGTATATATATATATATATATATATATATATATATATATATATATATACATATATATATATAAACAGGAACTTGTATCCAGAGCATATATATGCACATGTATATGTACAAACATATGTATAAACATATAAAACTCCTAGAGTTCAGAAAAATAAAAAAGAAATATGAATCTCCAATAAATATATGAAGAGATACTCAGCATCACTAATAATCCGTAAAATGAAAATTAAATTTGCATTCATTCAAATGACTTCAGTTTTTAAAATTGAAAGCACCCAATGATGATGAGGATAGATATGGAACACTCCTAGAGGGATGATAAAAATGTTCAAGCATGTGTAATAACAGTATATTCTTTAAAAGTTAGGCATTTGTTGGCCATATAACTCAGATCAGATTCTGGATATTTATCAAAGGAAAATAAAAACATTTATTCCTAGAGAAACTTGTAACTGAGAATTTTTGGTAGTTCTAGGTAACTTAAGTGTATATTTACCAGTGAGTGGATATGTTGTCATATATTCATACAGTTGAACCATCTTCATCAAACTGCTGATAAACACACAGCATGAATAAGTGTTAAAACATTATGTTGAGTGAAAAAGTTAAATTAAAAACAGAGATCAGAAGGAGGATTCTATTTATATAAAGTTGTAGAACAGGCAGAATTAATCTGTGGTTTCAGATGTTGCTTTCTCTGAGTGTAGGGTAAAATTGCAAACAGGCATGCCCAAGGGAAACTTCTGCAGTGATGGAGATGCTGTATATCTTGCTTTGAATACAGGCACTTATACATTCCTCAAAATTTATCAGAATTTGTGCATTTTATGTAAATTTTACCACAATAGAGTTGACTAAAAGAAAGTACACTAGTGATTTGAAATTGGAGAGAAGGAAGACCTGCACGGATGGAGCAGAAAACTGTGGCAATATCATTTGAATCCAGAGTAGAACAAGGTCCAGATTATGCAGATTGTAAATGCCACAATAAAGAGTTTTTTTTTCCTCATTTAAGAGCAATGAGAAGCTTCTCTGTATGTTTAAGCAAGACATTAACAATATTGGATTTGTGTCAAAATATGACAATTCTGGTTGTAGTGTGGAGAATAGTGTAACGACAGAACTTGGTTGATGTCTTCAACCATTTAGAAGGTCATTGCCCTTGTCCATCGTGAAAGATGTTCATGTAGCTTTGATTGTGACAGAGATATGAAATAGCAAAAATTAATAAAATGGGATGATTGAATAGAAATGATCTATGTTTTTGCAAATACTAGCTATTGATCTTCAGTTCATTAATTATCCTGAGTCTCTTATTATCAATAAAATAAGGATAGTGGTACAAGATAATGAATGTAAGTTGTAACACCTAGCATGCAGTGAACATTCATTATTTTTTTTTCCAAAAGTAAATAATTGAATAAGATTCTGGCCAGGTGCGGTGGCTCACGCCTGTAATCCCAGCGGCTCAGGAGGCAAAGACAGGAGGATTGTGAGTTCAAAACCAGCCTCAGCAAAAAGCAAGGCACTAAGCAACTCAGTGACACCCAGTCTCTAAGTTAAAAAAAAAAAAATACAAAATAGGGCTGGGGATGTGGCTCAGTGGTCACTTGAGTTCAATCCTTGGTACCAAACAAAAAAAGATTCTGTATAAATTTTTATTAATGAGGCAGGCATAATATCATGAATATCTTTTTATTGTCATATTATTTCATTATGTTATAAATGCTTTTAATTGATAGTTTTGTCAGCCCTGGACTAGAATTCACTTTTCTTATTTATAAAATTATTTTCCTATTCTATATTATCTTAGATGCATTTGAGAATCAACATTCATTATTGAAAATAAACTAATGACTTAGAACACTTATGGAATTAACTTTTAACATATTAAACAGTACCAGTCATAATTTACAAACAGGTTAAGATTAATTTAAATGAGAAAATAATTTGTGAAACTTGTGACATTTCAAAATTGTGAAATGAATAATAGTTCCTTTTTCTTCTGTTAGCTCTTTATATCCAGTGAAAATTTATTTAATAATTTACACTTTGTATTTTTGTAGACTCAGCCTTATTTGCCCTGGGATTTTCACTGTAGGCTTACTGATGAATTCAATGAAGTATTGAAACTTGAAAAGTTTTATTTGCTATAAAGAATGTAAGTGTACTTTGTATGTGAAAGCTACTGCAAAGCTATTGAATTTTTAAATATTTTAAAATCTTAAAATTTTTTTTTATTTGCATATGGACACAATATCTTTATTTTGTTTATTTACTTTTTTTATATGGTGCTGGGAATCAAACCCAGTGCCTCACGAGTACTAGGAAAACACTCTACCACTGAACCACAAATTGAATTTTGACTAAATAATTCATATTGGACTAACTTACTTCCCAAATTCTATTAGTTTATTAGGTATGATACTTGCTACATGATAAAGAACAAAAGAACAAACAGTTAAGTTACCAAATAAACTTATGTTTAAAAAATGGCAGATAAATATTCTTTGTTTCAGATTAATTTAGCTATTACTTGATTTTATTTTTTCAGCATTCAGTAAATTGATGGATAGAAAGGTAATGAGAAAATAAATGAGTGCCCATGATAACTTCCTACAAAAAGGGACAGCAAAATAAAAGGCAGAAATTTGAGTTAGGAAGTATTTCAAATTCAAAGGAAGATTAAAATGTGAATGGAAAGTAGCAAGACCCACAAGGTAGAAAAGCAACGTTTTTAATCCTAGTTAGTCTGATATAAGTTGTGTTACCTAGACAAGTTGTTTGGCCTCACTGATCTTTAGTTTATCCTCTGAGAAATGGGTATAATATCTCTTCCACACAGGATGTCAGATTCACTAGATATGATGGACTTAAAAAATTAACTAACGCTGTGCTTTACCCATAGTAAGCACTCAATTTCAATAGCTAGTATTATTTTTGATACATTAAAGAACAGGGAACAGGATGGACAAAGGCAGGATGTACAAAAAAATACAGCATAGACATGTGTGAAGACTTTCAGATTTTACTCTGTATCTCTATACTGGTTTTCCTTTAATCCCATGCCTATGTGTGGAGTAAAGAATGATTTCAATATATTACACTAACTATTAGAATTCACAGTCAGTTTCAGTGATTGATAACCTCCAGGGATTTATTTTTTTCAAAGAATGTAATTATCCTACACTTTATTTTCTGGAGAAATCATTCATTTTATCAGCTTTTCAGTAAACAGTTTCTATTGTGTATTTCCTGGAGGAAAAAAAGAACCACAGGAAATAACTGTGCATTTTAAAGGATAAGAGTTACTTTTCCCCCTGGAGAGCTTTCAACACATTCTCTGTACTGCACAGCAAAGGCTTTTTTTTCTGAGAATTCATTGAGTTTGCTTTATGTGCATTGCATTGGATACTGTTCCACTTAATAGTCTCTATTTAACTTTATACTGATAAAAATATGATATATTTTTCATACCTAATTATGTAAAATACAATATTAAATACTTAATTTTTTTTTGGGGGGGGGGTTGCACCAGGGATTGAACTCAAGGGGGACTCAATTTCTGAGCCACATCCCCAGCCCTATTTTGTATTTTATTTAGAGACAGGGTCTCACTGAGTTACTTAGCGCCTTGCTGTTGCTGAGGCTGGCTTTGAACTAGTGATCCTCCTGCTTAGCTGCCTGAGCCACTGGGAGTGCAGGCATGAGCCACCACACTCAGTGAGATTAAATAATTTTCAAAAGGAAAAACAAGTTTATAGTTTTTTAAAATAATGGCTATACTAGTTTTTTTTTTTCTGCAGGATTATCAGCAAAATAAAACCTAAATTAATTTCAGAGTATTTAATGAGTAACTAAAACTTAATTCCTTTATTTTATTTTCACAGATCTCTAGATTGTTTTTTTTTTTTTTTTTTTTGGTGCTGGTGATTGAACCCAGGGCCTTGTACATGCAAGGCAAACACTCTACCACTCTACCAACCGAGCTATATCTCCAACCCCTCTGTATTCTTTTTATTTAAATTATTTTGTTAATAAAATTGTTAAAATCTATCCAAAAATAACATGCATTTTTTTTCTTTTCTTTTTTTTTTTCTTAATGGACGAGGTCTCCTTAACGAAATTTCAGAGTGACAAGATAGATTTAGAAAGCTCATGTGATTGAATACAAACCATTTTAACCAGTTTATTTTGGGTTATTCTAATTAGGAATCCAGCTTACATCAAAATTTACTTTGTTTATGGCTTTGAGATTTTTTCTTAATCATGTTAACAAATTTTAAACTTTGCTTCACTATCAAAAAAGTTATTTATGATTTGCTTCTAGAAAAATGACAAAGTATGTTACTTTAATGAACATTACTACAATTTTCAGTAAACACATAGACCTTACTTTTGCATTGTTAATTTAAATATTGTATGTCACATTTATTTTGTAGAAAACATTTCATAAATATATATTTTATAGTGTTAAATATATTGCTTAAAAAATTGATAGTGCCATTAGCAATATCTATGACTAATTATGAGCCCAGAAAGTACCACATGCATAACTTGAATTTCTAACTTGATTGACCACCACTTTAATATAGAGAATTTAGAAATTTTAGAATGTATGAAACATATATGGATTCTATATATTTATTTCTAGATTGATGAATGGAATCTGTTTTCCTTTTTTATAGTAGTAGATTTGGGAAATATATCTTCCTGGAATGTATAAGAGAATAATCATAATTTGAGAACTAAATTATATTTTTCTTTTCTTATTACAAATTTGATATACTTATTATGGAAATTTGACAAATACAAGAATAAAGATAAAAATTAGCCTATTACCTCACAACCTAGGAAGAAATATGTTAAATTTTTTAGTATATTTCTTGTTTTATTGCCTAAAAAGCACATATTTCAAGTAATTAGTATTTATAGGAAAGATTTTTTTCTCCCTGCCAATACTATGATGTTTATTTCATTTTTATTTATATTTTCTCTTCAATGCTCTAAAAATTAAGGAAAAAAACCTTTAAGACTCCTCTTAAAATTGTAAGCTTATTTTTTTTATATGAGAAAGCTTAAAAAACCAACATTCTTAACTAACTAATCTTCATCATTACCTCCTTTTTTGGTAGCCTTCCCTAGCTGTACAGAGGTATTCTTTTAAAAAGACAAGAAGAAAAAAAAAAAGCAATGTGATGTATTTCACATGTACAAGAAACAAAAAATAATGTAAAAACAACTGGTTGTTTATCAGTGCAGTTATGAAACAAACATCATAATTGGAGTTGAAATCTTCATTTTATGTACAGTTTATATTCCTCATTTTCCCTTAAAAATCAAACATTTGCTTGTGCTAAATAGTCTCTATGAAATGTTGTAGTATAATTCTGTTTCTTTTTTCAAAGTAATACATATTCTCATAGTCAAAGTTTAAAAATGAGTTTTAAACATATTCTTATAATATAAGCATATTCTCATGGCAAGAGATAAACACTTTAATATTTATAGTAAATTACCATTTGGCCAACTCCCACTCGCATTCTCTTACCCTACGGTATCCTATGCTAACACTTTGTATGTAAAGAACATTGTTTTATATTATGCAAAATTTTCTTTCTGTATTTTTTTTTTCAATTTAAATTATGTCTTCAGAGTCTTTTTGTGTCATTCATTGTGGAAGTCAGAAAAATGCCCTTGAATGTATCCATGTCCTAATCTTTAAAACCATGAATATGTCACCTTTCATGACAAAATGGATTTTGCATATGTGATTAAATTAAGGATCTTGAGTTGAGGAGATTATTCAGTATAATCTGAGAGAGTACAATGTAATAATAAGAGTCCTAAATTGTGGAAGAAGGAGGAAGAATTTTAGAGTCAGAGAGGGACGGGAGGATGACACACAGCTAGCTTTAATATGGATAAAGGACTCATAAGCCAATGAAGGCAGGTAGTGTTTGGAACCAGGAAAAGAGAGTAGATTATATTCTAGACACTCTAGAAGAATTGCAACCCTGATGAAACCTTGATTTTAGCCCAGAAAGATCTATATTCAGCTTCCCTCTAGAACTATAAGAGAACAAATTTGTTTTGCGTTGAGCCATTAAGGTTGTTGTCATTTGTTATAGCAGCAACAGGAAACCCATACATTCATATGGGTCTGTATCATTTGGAAGGAGGTTCAGAGAAATTATATATTTATTTAGTTAAAAACGTATTTGCTCTATCAAGAGGAATACATATATAAAATGTTGGTAGACGCTGACAAACTGTTCTTTACTCACCATGGAGGATCACTCTTTCTCCATATCTGTTTCCAGGGCCATAGCAATGAAAATCAGCTCACTAAAGGGAATCATATTTCTCAGTGACTTAGTACTGTTTGGTCAGGAAAGTCTAAATGAATGTTTTGTGTAATTGGGAAGGGAGGAGAGAGCCTTTATTAGTTAGTATAAATGTAATGGTGGTCCCATGCAATGACACATGTAGGAGGAGGCTGAGGGAGGAGGAAAAGTTGAAAGCCAATGTAAGCAAAAGCAAGGCACTAAGCAACTCAGTGAGACCCTGTCTCTCTATAAAATACAAAATGGGGCTGGGAATATGGCTCTCTGGTTGAGTGCCTCTGAGTTTAATCCTTGGTACTCCCCCAAATAAATCTAATGTTGGTTATATATTTAACTTTCTAAGTATGTTGTAAAAAATAAAATCAGAAAAAATATTATCTCCATGGATCTCATGTTCTTATCTGTATTTGTCAGGCTAAACTCATAACGAGGTTCAGTTTCTAGTGAAAGCTCCTCTTAGATAATTATTAATTTTTTTGTGTTATATGAACACATCACTGGGAAAGATGTTTAGCTCAGGGATTAATTTTGGTCTCAGCTAAAATACATAATGTTCTTATAAATCCAAACCTATCTGAGGTAATATATTTGTCAAATTCTTCTGTGTGATACAATAAAGTAAATAGCTAAAGCTGACCTAGTGCTGTGGGATCATAGTAACAAAAAACATAAAACATATTTTCCCAACTGTCAACTCTATGATTTCTTAGCATAATTTTCACATTTCTCTCTGAAATCATAGAGAAGGCGTAAGCCTCTGTCTCATGAAAGTTCTCTTTAATTTAAAATTCAATTTTATTTGTGATGTTTTTTACCTTTCGCATTTATTGAAAGGCTTTTGGTTTATGAACAACACTTCTAAAAGTTGGTTTCAAATGAATGCCATTGGCAAGTAAGATAGAAAATTTAATAAAATATGGAAATGGCAGAAATAATCTTGATTTAATACAAATCACAGAATAATTTTTGAATGACTCATTTATAGGTATATCCTAGGGCACTATAAAACTCCACAGTGAGACTCATTCTCAGATGCATCTTCATTCTTGGAAATTAAGACTACATTTCTTTTTTTCCAATATAAACCAGAAGTTATGCAGAATTTATTGGCCTTCTCAGTTGGCAAAGTCTAACGGTATCATTTCCATAAACTCACGTAATGAAACTCTCCGCAGACTCTGTGTACGGGAGCCTCAAATGAGAATACCTGAATATAGGTCTGGGAGCAAACAAATCTCTATCCCTCACCTCACAGAAACAATCCCTGAACATTTAGGAATAAATTCTTTTGGTCCTAGAAGGAAACTGATATTTAAGAATCTAAGACTAAGAATTATAGTTTTATTTGAAGTTTATTAATGCTGCTGGCAATTTATTTTTCAATTTTAGTGAGAGATGTTTCCAGCTTTAGGATAAAAGAACATGGGTTTTTTGTTGTTGTTGTTTGTTTTTTAATAATGTGCTTTATTCATTTGTTTGCAAAGTGAATAGGAATTGGCTGTGTGGGGATCTTCAAGCCCTTGACATTAAGCAGTGCCTTTGCCATAGTTTTATCATGCTGTTCAGTTACAGATGAAATCCCTTGGTTCTCATTATGTAAATCAAATAGTCATGTTGCAGCCTCATGCATCATGATATGATGTATTATATGTTTAGAAGAAACACATAAAATCTCTTTTCCCCTACATCTGAATATACTTTACACTCAGTGATTCTTGGCCTTAAGGTGAACTTTGATTTTATGTGATTCTTTGATTTGCTGCATTACCATCTTATTCAATATCATCTCTTGGGGTGTTTCTTTCTCCATTTGTTTGCTGGCAAAGATAGAGAAATTGAACTCTCCACTATTTAAGATAATTCCTAGCCTTTTTTTTTTCTCACTGACCCTAAGGAATTTATCACATGTGTCATACTGTCCTGTCCCTTCAGAGATGAAGCCCGTTTTATCTAACTTTGTGCCTTTCCCTCTATCCACTACTTGGCATATAAGAAACTTGGTGAATTTCATCACATCCAAGGGAAGCAGTTATGCACTGCACATAGTAGAAGGAACCATTTACATTGTTGCATATGCACATGTTCCCCTAGATTGTATAGTGTTCAACCTGTGCTTCTAGGCATGGTATCTCTGAAAATTTTGAGTTTTTGCAAACATACTAAAAAATTTTTGTGATTTACTAATCACAAATATGCCAGAAAACCTTTTCCCTTCCTCTTCCTCTATAATTATGTTCAGACTCTGATATATTATGCCACCAGGGAAATATATTTTTCAATATCATTTGGATTTAGTTTAAGCCATAGGGACATACATTGCCTAATTTTAGTGCCATAAAAAGGGTTTTTTTTTTTTCCTTCCTTATATTGGGAGGTGGGAAAGAATCTGTGTAATTCTCAGAGTCAAAGGAAAAACTGAAGAATCATGTCCAAGGGAAGTTATGAAGAGGGAAAATGTAGGAATCTCATCCACTGAGATTAGAAAACTGAGGGCCATTCACATTCTCTTACTAGAACATCCATTTTATGTCCTCTTAAATAGTAGGTTTTGGCTTAGGGGCAAATTCTGTGATGAGAAGTTAATGACTGGAATATTCGGACCAGAAAATCTGAGGTAATAGAAGGTGGCTTCCTAGTGTACAGATGCTAGGAGGTAGGGGTTGGGGTTTGTCTCAGTGACATGGAACCATTCATATTTTTAAAAACTCTTATTAACCCTGGGAATAACTGTTATGATTGAGAGCAGTCTTGTTTTGCTTAGACTTTTAAAGTTGTTCATTTTGTATCTTGTATATGGAAGGGTATTTTGACTTCTGGTTTACCTTAGAAGAAGGTTAGAGAATGGTAGCTACAGTGGTTACAGTTATAGGATAAAATATCATTGTATCTTCTCTCTTTGTTTGGAGTGTTCCTTCAAATTTTGGAATGTGTTTTCAGAAAGATCTTTTTTTAAACAACAAAAGGCATAAGTACTAAAACTCCCACTGTAGACAGACAATCTGATGATTTAGGTACTCAACATTTCTTTTTTTATTATTACTATTTCCTTTCTGTAATTAACAAAAACAAATACACCTTGTCACATGCATTCAGTCAGTACAGTAGACCAGTACATATGCAGTCCTATTAGGATTATCTATTCAATACACAAAAATGAAATGGACATTAAAGTATCAAATATTAACAGCCAAGTTTCATTTATCCAGGATGGGTTAGCTATTATATCGATTTGCCAGAATAAAAAATTTGAAAAAAATGTTTACATGATACACTCTAGGACATGTTACACTACTACTTCTGTTTTCTGGAAGCACACAGGAATTAGTGGATAACACATTCTCCCATGTACTGTGTTTTCTGCATCTTGGGAGTGGCTCACTCCCTTGCCCATTAGATAAGAGGCCTGTGCAGTGGGTTGTAGGCCTCTATAGAGCAAAGGCACCTCTGGAATACCTTAGAAAGTTAGGTAAAGGAGGGAAAAGGCATGGCCGCCAAAGCAGATCAAGGCAAGGGGAAGGGGTAATGCACAAGAGGGCCCGAGTCCCTGCCTTAGTAGAGACCTAATGAAATAAGGGAGAAGTATTCTCTGCTAAGAAACCTGCAGGAACAATAAATCTCCTAGTGATCCTCATGAAGCAATTCATTGGATAAGCTATCATACTTGATTTAATATTTTATATACAGCTGCAGATTGATAAAGGTCTTGTTAAGTATTAGGTGTGATTTAAATGAATGGAGTTTATATCAAATCTCTTGGAGGCTTGTTTTACAAAGATATTGCTTCAGGTTGTGTTTTAGCTTCTGTATGCCAACCTGATCCTTCTCCCCATTATTCTTAAAGTCAAGAGTTCACTTTCTCTTTCATAGAATCATCTGTCAAGCATTTACCAGAAGAAAAGATGAACAATTTTAACAGTTAATTTTTTTATTAAATTACTAAGATACTTAATTTTCTAGTCTATTTATACCCATGACTATCCACATACTTCTTTTTGTCTGTAACATTTTGGAAGAAAAACAATAGCAATATTGTAGCAATTACTAATTTTTATAATAACTTATAACTGACATGATTCCTACCTGTTGGAAGATCTTTGCAAAAATATTAAATGTTAATTTAGGTAAATATGAACATTTTATTGAGACAGGTATAATTTTAAAGAATTTGGTCAAAGTTATTGCATGATATAAAATAGTACAATAAAATAAGGTCTATATGACTTGATTCTGTATATTAAACTCTAACAATATGCCAGTCTTTTGTTTTACTATGTTTAATATCTATAGGACAGGTCAAGATAGAGTTCATTTATTTTAACTACATGGCATTTATACACCATGGAGTATTACGCAGCACTAAAAAATGACAAAATCATGGAATTTGCAGGGAAATGGATGGCACTAGAGCAGATTATGCTTAGTGAAGCTAGCCAATCCCTAAAAAACAAATATCAAATGTCTTCTTTGATATAATGAGAGCAATAAGAACAGAGCAGGGAGGAAGAGCAGGAAGAAAAGATTAACATTAAACAGAGACATGAGGTGGGAGGGAAAGGAAGAGAAAAGGGAAATTGCATGGAAATGGAGGGAGACCCTCATTGTTATACAAAATTACATATAAGAGGTTGTGAGGGGAATGGGAAAATAAACAAGGAGAGAAATGAATTACAGTAGATGGGGTAGAGAGAGAAGATGGGAGGGGAGAGGAGGGGGGATAGTAGAGGGTAGGAAAGGTAGCAGAATACAACAGTTACTAATAGGGCATCATGTAAAAATGTGGATGTGTAACCAATGTGATTCTGCAATCTGTATTTGGGGTAAAAATGGGAGTTCATAACCCACTTGAATCTAACGTATGAAATATGATGTCAAGAGCTTTGTAATGTTTTGAACAACCAATAAAAAAATTTAAAAAAAATAACTACATGGTTATCTGCCTGACAAGACAATCATAAAATATTCCCATTTTAGACATCTATAAGCTATAGAAAAAATATGTGAAATATCCTTTCATGTGCACACATAAGTCAAAAAGAGCCACGGCAGCAAATGTTTTCAGCTGCTGAGGCAATGTGGTCACTTCCCTTAGGGAGTTTGTTGCATCAAGTAATCTTGGTTTTGGGGTTTGAACATCCACATGGGCACTATACAAAGTTGGAAGAGGACCTGAAATGATTACAGAGAACTGTAACTCTTAGATACCTCAATTCTTCATAAAACTGTGATGTGTTAAAAGTTCTGCCAGCAGACACAGGTTATGAACCAGGAATCACTTTGTCATCCATGACCTCAGGATAGGAAAAATGGTTGCTTAGGTCTTTATTTCTGTGAATCTGATTCCAAAAATGAAGCATTTAGTGAAACCATTTTCAAAACTGCTCTGGAGGGACCCTCTCTTAACTTATACCACATAAGGCCCCTACAAATAAAGTACAGTTTAATGAGTTCTTAATAGAATTCTAAAATGCTCAATGAGAACATGTTCCTTTGTTATTGTGACCAAGAGTCAAAACGATGACTAATAATTTAAAAAATTACTGACAGGGATTATAAAATTCAAAAGTTTACATGATTAAAGAGAAAAACTTTAACTCTTGAGTGTGAGATGTTTTGGAAAGAATATTTGCTTTTAAAGATGAAAAATAATAAAATTTCCAGAAAATAAATATGATATTTACACTTTAAATTTCAAATTCCAAGTTAAAAATGTAGCTGAAGAAAGCACCTGTAGAACGGATAGTACATCTTTGGGATTCTCCACAGATTGGTGAAACAATCTGAATGCAGACAGTGACTGAGAGTTAATAGATGTCAAAAAAAAGCACAAAGGACATATTCCTAAAGGAGTTCTAGGATAAGAGAGTAGAGAGAATGTCAGAGATAACAGTTTTTGTGTTTTCAGTTTTTCAGATTGAAAGATAAACCAAATATCAAAGAAGAGAAATAAAAACAGTATCAGCATTCAGAGACTTCTAGGTGGAACTGAAGAACTACAAAGATAAAAATAAACATTAAAACTAACTGGAGACCAAATGTAGGAGAGAAGAGGAAAAAAATGTGATGGCAGACTTCTAATCCATTTTTAGGAGTGCTAGAAATAAAGAAGTAATATCTTTGGTGTACTGATAATAAAGTCAACCTCCTGCTCTGCTATGAATAAATGAAAAATAATAAAAATGAAGGACACAAAACTGAGAAGTTTACTATTCATGAAAGCCTGCACTTAAAAATAATGTGCCGTTGGGCTGGGGATGTGGCTCAAGCGGTAGCGCGCTTGCCTGGCATGCGTGGGGCACTTGGTTCGATCCTCAGCACCACATAAAAATAAAATACAGATGTTGTGTCCTCCGAAAACTAAAAAATAAATATTAAAAAAAATTTTAAAAAATTCTCCCTCTTTAAAAAAAATAATGTGCCGTGTACATAGTAAATATACAAGTTATAACTGAGAAAACGCTTTCTAAATACATAAGAAAATTGCCAAATAAGCACTGATGGTTTAAAAACTTCTAATTTGAGATCTTAAAAAATCAAGAAGTGTCTGGAAATTTAGCTCAGTTGGTAGAGTGCTTGCCTTGCATGCACAAGGGCCTAGGTTCAATCGCAAGCACCACACACACACACACACACACACACACACACACAAATCAAGGCAGGACTCCAGTATCAGATTTAAAAACATGAAAGATTGAAGATGAGATTTGATTAAAAACACAATATGGCTGGGTGCAGTGACTCACACCCATAATCCCAGTGGCTACAGAGGCTGGGATGGTAGGGTCATGTGTTCAAAACCAGCCTCAGCAACTGGGTGAGGCCCTAGGCAACTCAGTGAGATCCTGTCTCTAAATAAAATACAAAATGGGGCTGGGGATGTGGCTCAGTTGTTAAGCACCCTGGGATCAATTCCTTGCACCCCCAAAATAAAAAAAAATAACAATAAAAAAATTAAAAGCACAATATGTCTTTGTGTTTTTTTTAGAAGATGACTATATGAGATAATTTTTAGCTTTCAACACTAAAAGTTCATGCAGTAGGCAGAATAATGTTCTCCCAAAAATGTCCATGCTCTAATCTCTAAAACCTTAAAAAATATTATATAACTGAAAGAATTTGTAGGTAAGTTTATGTTAAGGACCAGAATTATTAGTATTGGTGCAATACAATCCCAGGGTATACAGGAGAGAGGCAGAGAGAGATGTTTTGATGGGAGCAGGGATTGGAGGGAAATTGGCTTGAAAAGGGACCACAGGTCAAGAAGTCTGGCAGCAGGGTTTCAGAACCAACATAGGTCTCTGTCAACACATGAATGGATAAATAGAGTGTGTATATAGACACAATGAAGTTTTATTCAGCCATAAACAAGAATGAAGTTATGTCATTTAAAGGAAAATAGATGGTACTGAAGAGCAAAATAAGCAACTCAAATTAAGGATTGCTTTCTCTTATATGTGGAAGCCAGAGGGAAAAAAAAAGTAAAGAAAAAAGACTGTGAAAATAGGAGTTAAAAACCATTAGACTAGAGAAGGAGATGAAGGAAGGGAGGAGGAAAAGGAAGGGGATTACAGGGAATGCAATGGGCCAAATTATGCATTGTGCATGTATGAATATGTCACATGAATCACATTATCAAGTATAATTATAATGCACCAATTAAAAATAAAATGAAATTTGGCCACCTCTAGAAGTTGAAAAATGCAAGGTAAGTGACTCTCCTGGAGCTTCTTGGGGGTACACTATACTGCCAACACATTGATTTTAGCCGAGCAAAAATCATTTCAGATGTTACCTCTGGACTGTAAGATAATAAATATGCATTATTTCTACCAAATAATAATTTTTGCAGCAGAAACAGGAAACTAATGGATTCTTATTTAAAATATAAATGTAGCCACACAGGAAACACAATTTAATATTGCTTTAAAGCACTTTTAGATAAAAGAGAGGGAAATAAAACTAAATAGAAAAGGAACAAAGAAATATAGCTTGGCAAATAGAGATCACAAGTAAGATTATAGACAAATCCAAAGAGGAGGAAGAGGAGGAGGAGGAGGAGGAGGAAGAGGAAGAGGAGGAGGAGGAGGAGGAGGAGGAGGAGGAGAAAAGATTAAATTTACTTTTAAGAATATTATATTAATAGATTAAATTTTTAACCATATGCTGTTTGCAGTAGACTCAAAATGAAATTTAAAAGTGAAAAAGAAGATTGGGTAAGCAAATAACCATGTATTACTAATATCTTAATATCTATCAATATCAGACATAATAATCTTTAACAAAGAAAATATAAGGGATAAATATGAATTTTACACAGTAATTCAAACAGTAATTTAAAACAATACAAAACAGTTTAAGTACTCAATAACTTAGCTTTGAAATAAACAAAGCAAAATTAGTAAACTACAAGAAGGAAAAGTCAAAAGAATTTATAACCACTCTGGATTTTCAGCAGTACTTCCTCAGCAACAGATGTATTGATCAATTCTAATTTGTTTATTGTATTAATGAATTGCCTATCAGAACAGTTAATAGCTGAATCTAGTGAGCATGGATAGAACTGCTGCAAATATACAACATACATTCAATTGTGCAAGGAAATTTGCAAAATTATATGTAGTTACCAAATCATAAATGTTTCTGATCAGCCAAACAGTTGTAACTGAAAACTTGCCATTTTAGTTATTAATATAGATATCCTTGGAGAGTTGGCAGGAGTATCATGTTAATATTTTAAAGTCATTTTTCTCATTTAGGAATGGCATTCAGATCCTATGAAAGAGGAATTTCCTTTTTAAAGATAGATATTTTTCTCCTTCACACACATACATAGGAACGTTGTAATATTGTTTATAATAGTCAATGTTTAACAGAACCTAAATGCTCAACAATAGAAAATTGCTTATGTTATGGTAAAAGGATAGCAGCAATGGAAACAAATACACAGAAAAATGTAAATAGCTAAATTGACTGTGTTTACTCTATGCCTGGCATTGTTTTAATGGCTTATATGAAATAATTCACTCAACTTACACAATAAACATGCTTACATGTTTTATATGTCAAATCTTTTGACCTACATAATCAAACTATGTGATAAATTTTTATTAATTCTAAGTTTTAGATGAGGTGACTGAGGCACAAGAAGGTGAAGTGATTGCCTAAGAGTAAGAGGCACATAAAATGTTTTGATTTTTGTACAGCATGCTGTAAATCTCAAACTGCTTAATGATTAAGTTCTACTAAATTATGGTCTGTGAAATCCTAAGTAACTGGTAATAAGAGTGAAGTATTCCTAAGGAATGCTCTTCGAGATATAGTAAAATTGTAGAATGTTATTTATAGATAGATTCCACTTGTGTAAATACTAATTCCCTCAGGCCCTTATTGGAAGATTATTGGCCATTAAAATTATTTTCTAATCTTATGATATAAAAACGTTATGCTGTTCTAAATTTTATTCCTTACATTTAAAATTCCAATCTGAAAAATCTTTTTGTCATGTGAAGTAGAGATTTTTTAATAGTTATACAAGTGGAAAGCCATATTCAAACACTAGATACTATTTGTTTTAAAATAAAACATGCAATCTTGCAAAAATTTAAAACAAGAGACAATGTCTCAACATTAGTTATAAATGTACCATGAAATCTTAATCTTCCATTTTTTTAGAATTAATGATTAGTTAAATCTTATTCTGAATTTTATTTATTAAATACTTAGGGGATAAAAGATGTGTTTAATTAATCATAACTATTAAAATGAGTCACGTGATATCTACTGATTGTGCAAATAAATTTATCTTTACTTTGATTTTCTACTCTTTTTTCTAGGAAAGATTTCTGTGTACATAAAGATGAACCCTGTGACACTGTCGGTAAGTGTATGTTAACATTTTCCCATTTTGGGGGAATTCTGGAGACTTTGAATATATGGATGTTTTAAATGTAGTAAAATATTTAGTGTGGAAGTTTTAAAGAAATGTTTTAGAATGTTAGAGAAATATATATTCCACCAACATATTTAAATCATTGGTTAATACTTCTGTTATTAATGAAATCAGTTCAAGTCATGTATTAGCTATATATGGAGACAATTTTTAAATGATACTTTAAGACTATCATCAATTCTTTTTTGTTGACTTTCCAAAGATAAACACATACATTTGATAAAATTCTATTGTTACTGGTAACTCAGGACAAAATATATTGATTTATTTTTCTGTTTTATGTGGTTGAAGTTACTTGCAGAGTGTATCAGAAGAAAGACCATCTAATTTGCCTGACTTGTAAGGATTCTTAGTGTATATAGCAGCAAATTTTCCATCTCTTAAATTGGATATCTAAAATCCATAAAACATAACCATTCAACCAGTAGAATCTAAGACTCACAGTTTTTCTAATTTTGAGAGAATGGCCATATATATGTTTATATTTTAAAATAAATGCATCTATATAAAAATCAATTTACCTGTCCAAAAATACCCAAATATTGTTTTTTTCTATTTTAAGTCATATAGTTTTATGTAAAAAGGTATAATTGGTAAAATGTATTTGTGTCATAATCTGGGGCATATCAAGTGGGCTTCATTTCTGAAGGATGATATTTTAAATTAACCATCGGTTGTGGTGTCATTTGTTCATTGCAAAATGAATAATAAATAAAAATGAATGAAATTAAATAAATAGTTATGGATATTTTAAAAATAATTCAAACTATTTCCTTTAACTTTAGCTCTCATTAACCTCATTCTGTTTAAAATCTTAGATTAAAATGTTCAAAATAATTAAACTAATATAAAGTAGGTGGTTATGAGGTGATTTGGAAATATGATGATGATGATGGGAATATTTGGTGCCTAAGGGACCAAGAGCATAAAGAGCTACACAGTTAGGGAGAAGCTGAACTGATTTAGGGATGAAACTCCCAGTGTGACCTCACTAACCTGCTTTCTGCAGTTTTTTTCTATTCTTTCCTGAATCTCCAGAAATCAAAACTTGATGCAGTTTTAATCATCCTCACCATGGAAACATTTGATCATCAATAAAGCTTTTCTCAAAATAGGTACCTTTTCTTGCACTGACATGCTGTGCTATCTTCCCCCTCCTACAGACTCTCTCTTTAAAACGGGCAGATCAGCGAGGTCTTGCTTTGCTTGACCAAATGAGAGAAATGTCAGGCAATATCTTTATGATTAGTCCAGGCGTATCCAGGGTTCATTTCAGGAGCCCACCTAAGCCAGCCACCATATAGGAACTGTCCTGGATGGAACATGTGACCTCTGTTCTGATGGGCTCATTGAGCTGATAAAAGGAACATTTTAGTGATTAGAATTGCTTCCTAAATGTCCCCACTGTAAGTATGTATAATCATTGGAGAAATGCCACCATGATTACTATAACCACAATAGAAGCCAGTGTTGGGATGAATCTGACTACCTACACTGCAGAAGGGGGAGGTGGACAGATCCTTCTCCTGGCTAACCTAGCTGAAACATTACATTATCCACCCCTGAAGTCCAGTCTAATGTTTAGATTTCTTGATATGTGAGCCAATATATCTTCTTATTATTTAATCCAGTTGAGGTCTTTTATTTGTGACTTATAGATTAAGGCCAAAATATTCCCCGATGCTTACATATTTATTCACAAGAAAAGACGTATATGCAGCAAGTATATTAACATTAATAAAAAGTGCTAATAAAAAATTCTCTTTGACTTAATTTAAAAATTAAACAAATTGGATCATTACACATTGTATATTGCCGGGGGCCACCATGAACATAGGAGCTGAGCACATACCCTTAGCCTTGAGTGATGGAGGTGTGGAACTGGCTTCTGCTGGCAGAGTGAAACCAGGTAGACCTCATCTTCACTTAGCAAGGAATTATAGCCTGGGCCTGGACTACACCCCCCTGAAACCCAAACCCTTTACTCATTTGGGTGGAACTTTCTCAAGTGTCTTCACCCTAATAAATAACGATTCAGGCTGCGCTCTCTCTTTTCCCTGCCTCTTTTGCCTCCCTTGTGGGAACTGGGGCAGCAGAGCAGTCATTGAACCCCCCAAAAAAGGTACTTTCTGTGTCTGTGTCATTCCTGGAGTGACCCTGACTGCTTTAGTCGTGGGTCATAGCAGTCTATGCATCAAATTATTACATTGTACCTCGTAAATGTGTACAATTATTGTATGTCAATGAGAAATTTAAAAAAAATGATTACAATTTTATGGAGATCTGTTAGGAAAGTTGTATTACTAAGAGATGTTTTATGGTAATTCCTAATGGATTTATCTTTTTTTATTTTTCAGTTTTTGATAAGCATACTGTTTCTAAAAGTTTGACTACTTTAAATAACTCATATAAGGGGGCTGGGGATGTGGCTCAAGCGGTAGCACGCTCGCCTGGCATGCGTGCGGCCCGGGTTCGATCCTCAGCACCACATACCAACAAAGATGCTGTGTCCGCCGAGAACTAAAAAATAAATATTAAAAAAAAAAATTCTCTCTCTCTCCCCTCTCTCTCCTCTCTCACTCTCTCTTTAAAATAAATAAATAAATAAATAACTCACATAAGTGGCACTGTGCAAAATGATATTAAATAAATACATATAGCTTATTAATCATCTTAGATGCTGTAATTTCTAGTAAAACATAGCAAAATACACTTTGGATGAAAATCCATAAAATTTTTATACACATTTTAAAGTCTCCCTATATAATACAAAGTGTTGTGTTTTTATCAGATGCTTTCTGAACTCAGCATGCCCCTTCTTTCATCTTTTATTTGTAACATAGGAATTCATCCTACTTCCCTTTGGATACTATAACAAAAAATACTTTATGATATGAATAATATGGGGTTGAATGATAACTTCGACATTTTTCCCTACTCTTGCTATATACAGAGCAAGAAAGGAAGGATAGCAGTTAAAGGTTTTGAATTTATATTATTAACTTGAGTTATGAATGGAGAATAATACCTGTATTTTAAGAGCAATAGTAAACTTTGTATTGCAAAATTAGAATTCCAATAATAACTTCCCAGACATTTTATTTAATTACCTCAAAGTCTGAGCTCTCTAGTTCTATTATCATTACTATTTTACAAAAAAGAAAGCTGTGAGATAAAACAAATAGATCATAGATTTTAAGTCAGACATCCAGATTTATTTATTTTCTCATTTTTGTTTTTAAAAAATTTATTCTTTTTAGTAGAATATATTTTGGCATATTGTACTTCTGTTTATTATTCATGTGAAAGTGGAACTTATCTAACACTCTAATAGCTTGGGTTCCACACCTCTTAAATGGAGGTTTTATTATCTACTTCATAATAACACTTGCAAAGTGGTTCATTGTTAATTGGCATTCAATGTGCAGCAGTTTCTAGCACATCTCCTGGTTCCTGAGGAAAGGTAAGAAATTTGCAAGCATCACTGTTAGAAAGTGTTAATGTTGGGCCTCTACCCAAGCTCTTCTGACTATAATGAGAATGATCTTTCTTTTATGTCATGGTGCATTCATATGGTAGAAACAAATATAAATATAATTATGGCTACAAGAAAAATATTTGAATAAAGTTACAGAATAAAATTGGAAATAGGAAATATATACACTCAGAAATACATTTTATATCTTATTATAATATCAAAACTATTTTTCTTTTGTTAAGTCAAAAGGAATATACATTTTAAATGAATTGGGCTTCATTGACATCATGGGGTGTTATATATAGATGCTTCCATTGATAAATTGAAGTTATTTATGTGACTTTTATTTGAAAAGTTACTTAGAAGGTATAAAGCAAAAATCATTTTTACTATGCAATTTATCACACAGTTTTTCCTGTAGTTTTGGTGAGGGAAATAGTTTGGTAGGTCAGTAGGTAGATGTATAGATACTGGAAGAAAAAATTCCATTAGGCATTTTAATCAACAACTGATTTTTAAAGTACATATACCTTTTAACGTCTCTGAAATTGGGATTCATTGCACAATCAATTGCTTATTTTAATTTTGTCATAATTCAGTTAAAATGTTTAACATTATATTGGATGAAATATGCTGAGTATTTTGAGTAAAGCTCCCTTACTTTTCTATGGTAGGCAGAATAATAGTCACTCAGAAGTTCCATCCTCAGGAATTAGGATTGTGGATGGAACTAGGACTGTGATTCAATGAACCTTAAAATAGAATATCCTGGAGTAACCCACAAGGGTTGTGAAGAAAAAGTGAAAAGGGGATATGTGAGTTCTGAGTCAGAGGGAGATGTGATCACTCATGAAATGCACAAGGAAATGTGATAAGGAGACAACTCATAGCTGGTTTGGAAGGAAGGGGAGGGGCCACACATGAAAACATATGAACATGGAAAAGCAAAGAAGTTCTGTCTCCTCTAGCCTCCAGAGAAAAATACAGATAGCCCTGCTTGCACCTTGAATTTGGCCACAAGGTCTGGGTCCACTGCCACAGAACTGCAAGAGAACAAATTTGTAATTATGTTTACAGCAGTCATAGAATATCATATACTTTCTAATACATAATCCTTTCTATCATTTGTAGAGAAAGGATCAAGAAGCATGGTGCTCTCCAATGTTTAGACCATCAGGACTATAATTTTGGCATTATAATTACTTTTGAGAAGTAGTAAAAAGAGATTAGATTTAAAAAAACATAAGTTAGTGCTATGATATATAAATATATATAAAGAATAGTAAACTCGGGCTGTGCTAACAAACATGATTAATCATAATTGATCAATTTTGTTGAGAAACTAAACCTTACTCTAAAAGGCCCTATCATCTCTTAACAATTAAATAAATTGGATAAATGTATCAAAATCTTCCCAAGAAAACCCTGAGCTGTGATTATTTTACAGATGATTTCTACCAAAATTCTACAATTGTATCATTCCATAACATACAAACCATTTTACAGACTGGAAACAGAGGTATTAAAAACATAAAAATTTCTAGACAAATCCTGAGAGGATCATGAAAGAAATAAAAGTGATAAACCACTCTTACTTAGGAAAGAAATGGAAAAATAATCAAAACCAAATATTAGCAAATATTATCTCATTATATGTGTGTGTGCACATATTAAATAACTAAGTAGGGTTATTTAATTCCAGATTTATTCCAGAAATGCAAGGGTAGTTCAACATTAAAAGGCTTAAAATGTAACTACAAATTCCAAATAAAGATAAAAACCATATGATCATCTTGTTTAGACAAAGAAAATGTCTCAGAAAATTTATAGCACACTTATGATAAAAACTGCTGGCAAAATAGGAAAAAGTAGGAACTTCATTAACCAGTGAAAGTCACTTACACTAAAATCCATAAATATATATATTTTTTTTCCAATAGTATAGCATTAGAAACATTGCTTTGGGGCTGGGGATATGGCTCAGTGGTAGAGCCATATCTAGGGTACATGTGAGGCACTGGGTTCAATCCTTAGCACCACATTAAAAAATATAAACAACAAAAAAATTAAATTATTGGGTCCATCTTACACCTAAAAAATATTTTTTTAAAAAAAGAAATTTAAAGAAAATTGATTTGTCTGATTCTAAATATTATATGGAGTAATATAACCTAAAAGTTGCCAAAGCTAGAGTGAAGAAAAAATATGGAAGGAGAATCAGTTGTATCAGATATGAGTAAATAAGAAAATGAAGTTGCATGTATTTAGAAATTACTTTGTAATTACTTTGTAATTATTTTGCAATTCATTGGGTTAGGCAATATTCAATAGATAATGTTAAGATGATTATTCATATGGACAAAGGTTGAAATCAATGCCATATTTCTTAAATTTCTAAAAGTAAAAGAAAATATAGAAAAATGATTTTCTGTTTTTGAGGTACAGACAGATTGTTTAAAGAAAAATGTAAACAAATTGTTTGAATTTAACTATATGAATATTTAAAATTTCTGCATAGCAAAAGCCATTATGAAAGTGAAGAAAGAAAAAACAATCTTCTGTCTAGGAAGATTTGCTATATTTCATGGATTTTAAGGTTCCTTCAGTTGTCATTGATTTTTAAGAGATGAATATTTTATATACTATCAATTTTTTTAAATATAATAAATTTTAATTCTAAGGTATTGATATTAAGAAATATGACAAGTAATTGAACCTTGCAATTAAATATATATAGTATTTGTAGACATATAACCAAATAAAATATTATTTTAAATATAGACATGTTGTAGGCCATTAATAGTTATCAATCAGGAGTAAATTAATTATCAGTAGTTGATAATTAATTAATTAATCAATCAATCAAGAAGCCACACTGTGTACTGTTTGAATAAATACGTTTGTATGTTTATATATGTGTGTATTGAGAATTAAACAATATCTCAGAAAGCCTTTTTACATAGATTATATTTATCAATTATTTCCATGTTATAAATTAAGATGAATGTGATGGACATCATTATCCAAAATACACGTATAGAGACTCGAATTGGGTGTCAACATACTTTATTTATAAACAGAGATTTGAAAAATTGTGGTATATATGTGTAATAAGAATTGTAATGCATTCCACTGTCATATATTTAACAAATAGAAAATCAATAAAACTAAAAAAATGTTATGCTAACACTTAAAAAAATAGAGAAATTCTAAAAAATTATTTTATTAATTTAATTTAAAATAAACTTATCAAATGTTAGCATAAATGATAGCTTTCACATTTTTTTAATGAAAAATAGGTATAGTGGGCTGGGGATATAGCTCAGTTGGTAGAGTGTTTGCCTTGCATGCACAAAGCCCTGGGTTCAATCTCCAGGACCACACAAACACACACACACAAAATTGATATACTATTGGGACTTAGGTTGTGGCTCTGCAGTAGAGCACTTGCCTAGCATGTGCAGGGCCCTGGGATTCTCAGTACCACATAAAAATAAATAAACAAAATAAAGGTATTTAAAAATTGGGTATACCATTCATGATAAAATTAATAATAGAATTTTTTTTTTAGATTTTTGCAAATTTCCTTATATCTGCTGTGTAGGAGAGAGCTGGAATTCCGTGTTGCATACGTGCATATAAGGTGTTGTTTTATGTTATGTTATTCTGGTTAACCAGTAGAAGGAAAATTTGATGTGATTTAGATAAGTAGTTACTAAAAGAGATGTATTTTCAGATTATTGTGGAAATTCTTTGAAAGTTCACTAAAACCCAAGTGGTAGTGCCTTCAAGCTTTGTGAAATGTGAATTCTAAAAGCATATAAGTAAACTTTCATACTCTATTAAGTTAATATCTATTGTTATGTTTTAAATAGATTTTTTTAAACATCAGTCATTGGTCAGTTGAGAAGTACTAGCTTAGGGACTTAGGAGAATCTTAATGTTGACATTAAGTGTACTAGAAATGGAGATAGCTACAGATGTCATGTTTATTGATATCAACTTTGATATCTGAAAGTCTTTAAGTATAGAAGCTGTCAAGCTCATGGAGGAAGAAAAACATTTTTAAATATTTTTATTTTTATTTGAAAGTTCAGATTTTATGTTTGACCAAAATAATATCATGTGGTCTGTGGAGTGACAGGATTACTTTGTTCATTTGGGGGTATCTGTCAGCCAAATATCAAAGTCTGAATATCAATTTTTGTTTATCAGATGTATCCTTTCAAGTAAAAAATGTGCTTAGCGAAGACCAGTTCGTTTAGAACCTCACAGGACTTTTCAGTGAGGCAATATCATAATTTAGTGAGCAGCAGAAATGTTTTATCTATACTTCCTTCTTGTCACAAAATATTAGAAATGAATGAACTCAGGTGTTCAGGTTTTATCAAATTAATAATTTTGCTGTGTTACCTATGATATTTTTAAAGTGGAACTGGTATTTTTTTTCCTACTAGGAGTGAGTGGAAGTGAAAAATAAGTGACATTAAAATTTGGTACCATTGCCTTTATTGGGGTCAGGCAACTTTATTGGGGTCAGGCAATTTTACCTACCATTGCTTTTGCTTCTTCTTTACAGATGTTTACATGGTTTTGACATCGCATATATCTCTTGAAGTGGTCTTAGAGGTCACACTGCAAAGGGTTTTGGAAGACTGGGGTTCTGAACAATCCTCTTTGAGAAATTCTTCCATAAACTGGCTATGACTGATAATCAGTGGAGGTAGTTAGTGATCACTGGTGCTTGTCTGTGTGCGCGCGTGTGTACGCACATGTATTTTATAAAACTTTTTAAGGACTTTAAAGTTTGGAAAATTGTAAATACTTAGAGCTGGCAAAAGTGAATCTGATCAACATGGTTTCCAGCAAATCATATGAATATTTTTCTAATACTTGTTGGTGAGAGAGGCATCAGCTTCAGCTCCACGAGGTCCATTCTACTGTCAAGATTTAGATGGGGGCTGGGGATGTGGCTCAAGCGGTAGCGCCCGCTCATCTGGCATGCGTGCGGCCCGGGTTCGATCCTCAGCACCACATATAAAACAAAGATGTTGTATCCGCCGATAACTAAAAAATAAATATTAAAATTCTCTCTCTCTCTCTACTCTCTCACTCTCTCTTTAAAAAGAAAAAAAAAAGATTTAGATGCTTCAATATTTCTAACAAATGTTCTTTCCCTCTCTTTGAGCAGGTTGGAATTATAGAATTTATTCTCCTGTGTGCTTCTAAATATTCTGATTTTATGCACTGGACAATCCTCAAACAGGTATACAGGCCACCCAGGAAGCAAATACTAAGAAGAAACACATCCAGGAACTAAAACATATTTAAATGACCCTTTTGTGTTGACACTTCACATTTGAGAATCTCCAGACACTTCCTTTCCAAACACCAATACATTCTCCAAACCACATTTCAGCAGAAGTAATCATTTTTATTGGGTGAGAAGAAGAGATGAAGCCAATTTTTTAAGTAGCTTAATTCTCATTAAACAGCAGTGTGGCATTTTCTCTTGCCTTGTGGCACCTAGAGCACAGAGAACTTCAGAGACTAAAAATACCAAAAGCTATTATTGGCATCATCTCTCTACTATCTTTGTGGATACAGTCATATTGTTGGTACTGAAAAATCATTTTAGCTTAATATTTAATCTTTTAAATTTGTAATTCTTTGAACCAGGCAAAGATAAGGCTGCTTTCTCTATAAATTTTGCTTTCTGTCTTCATTATTAAGTATACAAGGGAGTTGAAGTATATTTTTGTGTATTTACTGTATTCAAAATTCAATTGAAGTTTGTGGTAGATTCAAGGATGACTCCAGGGTTCCTTGTTTAATCATCATAGTGGGAATGGTACATTAGTGGAAAAGATTATCATCCGTATTAGAAACATTCAGTACCCTTTAATTTGTGTGATTTCATATAAACTATGGTCACTTTGAAACTCCCAGAAGTTATCATATTTGTGTGAGATATGTTGTTATGAAGCACTGCTTAGGGATTAATGTGGATGTCCTCAGAAAAGCAAATGAACTATGTTCAGTGTTGTTGACAGAATTCTAAAGATAACACTTTTTATTTTCCATTTCTGATGATTCATTCAAATATGAACATAGGTGCTGCTGTGAAGGGATATTGCAGGTTTAATTAAATCCCCTCACTTGACCTGAAGATATGCACATCTAGCCAAGTGAGTCCTTTCAAGAAGAAATAGGAACTGAATTGTGCCAACAGCCTGATAAGTTTCGAAACTGATTCCCCAAAACCTTTAGATAAGAGCCCAGCCTGGATGACATTTAGTTTCCACTTTGTTGAGACACTAAGCTGAGAATTTATTCAAACTTGCCTACTTCTGACCTGTAAACTATGGCATAAAAAAGTCTGCTACATTTATGGTAATTTGTTTTGCAGCAATAGAAAACCAATCCAGACAAGGAATACATACATTGACACATTGATTGGGAGCTTATATACTAAAGAAATTTAGCCCATCATGAATAAAAGTGTACATGTCGTCCTTTGTGAAGGCAGAGAAGGAAGGGACATGATGTTTTTAAGGAATAAAAGCCAAGGAGAGAAATTCAAAGAGATTCCTAATTATTATATCTGATGGCACAGTATAACAGTGAAAGGATTTTAGGAAAATTTTGGAAGAACTTTACACAAGCCTATGATCTTTGCTATTTTTCCATTTTTAGTATTTCTCTTCCTTTGTCTCAGTAGTGATGAAAAAAAGTACATTAAAGTAAAGTGGCTCTGAACATTTGCCCTGTGGCCCTGAAAGGACAGGAGAGGGGAAAATTGATTCTTGAAGGAGGTACGTTGGGTGATGTCACCTCAGAACACAGGAAATGCATCAACTCTCTGGACCTCCAGCAAGAAAAACCTAATGGAGTCAGACTGGGCCTGGGCATCACTCTAGCTTTGAAATCTAAAGACCTGTGAGAGTCACTAAACAATAAGGTATCCAGAGAGTTTTAATTCACACCAAGGCAGTTTTAAAAGTTAAGAGACATAAGTTAATAATTAATTAAATAATTATGATCAAAGAAAAGCATAAATCTGGATGCCACATGCCAACTATCCTTAAGATCATTCTATTATTATTATTATTATTATTATTATTATTATTATTATTATTACTGTGTATTGAACTTAGGGGCAATCAGCCACTGAGCCACATCCCCAGCCATCTTTTTAGTTGTAGATGGACACAATATCTTTATTTTATTTATTTATTTTTATGTGATGCTGAGGATTGAACCCAATGTCTCACGCATGCGAGGCAAGGGCTCTACCACTCAGCCACAACCCTGGCCCCCTATTTTGTATTTTATTTAAAGACAGGGTCTCACTGAGCTGCTAAGCACCTCGCCATTGCTAAGGTTTGCTTTGAACTTGAGATTCTCCTGTCTCAGCCTCCTGAGTCAATAGGATTACAGGCATGCGCCACCACACCTGGCTGATCATTCTATTATTGACAAATACATTTGAGACATTTGTTTATATAATCAGAAATTTAACTAATACATTATAAGTACTTAGTTTGGAAGTATTAAACATCATAATTAGTTTGGAAGTATTAAACATCATAATTAGTTTTGTAACTTCAATATTTCATTACTTAATGCCCCAGCAATAGTAATTAGATGCACTAGGAATAGACAGAAGCATTTGTTTACAGGTATTGGAAACTGATTTTATACCATTCCTCTCAACCTTGTTTTTTTTTTAATTTGTTTTAATTAGTTACACATGACAATACAATGATCTTGACATATCATACATTTGAATTAGATGGAGTATAATTTCTCATTTTTTTCTTATCAATCAAGATGGCCACAGGTCACTGCTATTTGCACATTATAATAGTCTGAATGAGATATGTTGCATGTATAAAAGATCATAATTTTTATCATGTACTTAATTCGCATATGAGAAAGGTCTAGAAAACAGAAGATTAATTGAAATATTGGTCTGAATTCTAGCCCAGACCTAGCATACTGTATTTTTATTCCTTCTCTACACGTAAGAAGAAGCCTTTTTACATCTCCTCAGTGTTTTGCCTTTTGAATTAACATAGAGGCACTCTTGTAACTGACAACTGATACTTTTTGCAGATTTTAGTGGGATTCTGTCTTCCTATATATTATGTTAGAGGAAGCCTATTATTTTTCCTTTACCTATTTATCTATGTTCAAATTCTATGCCTTCTTCAGAACCCTGATTAAATTCCACATTTAGACTTCCTAGATTCTCACACCATGCATGGGTGTGGTGTACTTCAATTCATCTTTCTTATGCCTTGCATTTCATTCACTCCCCCCCCCCCCAGTTGCACCATAATACCTTATGGCCAAGGGTGTTGGTACATTTCTGTTTCCAGAACAGGGACTTGACCATCCCAGGTGCTTAACCTGTATACTCTGTATGGCAATGAACTCCTGATAAGAACATAACCTTTTTTATGGTTCACAGTAAAAAGGAAGATGGATTTATCTTGCTTAATTCTTGGCTGCTGTTGTATTTCTTATTAGGTACTGTCCAAAATATAAATCAGGCACTTTATCAGTCTATTTTGGAAAAATATGTTGCAGGGATAAGACTTGGATACATAATTCTTAGGAATTATCATAAAAAGTTCTACTTTTAATTTTTCTCTTCTCAACATCTTTTACTGTTAAACAATGATTTTAATTATACAATTTTGTTTCTATTGGAGACTGTTTTAATTCAGTAATTAAACAAAATGTGAATATTAAAATATGCTTAATATGACTTTGGGAAACAAAAAACATCTTAATTTCAAAACTCCCTGAACTCTTCCTTGTATCTTTCAGAGTTGGTCTTTGAGAAGTGGCAGCTTTGTATTCATCACATATTTAAACAATGTAATCAGTGGGAAAGAATACTTGTTAAGCTTCTATTAATGTACATAGCCTTTAAAAGATATCACTGCTTTTGACCTTTTAAGAATTCACTGTGATAAGAGATTATTATTTCATTTTACAAAAAAGGTTTAGTTTAATATTTAATGGTTACCATGTTTCAGACTAGCATATGCTTAAAAATGTTTATCTAAATTAATTAGCATTCCTAAATCCAATTATTATCCTAGATATATTGTTGAGAAACTTGAATCCCAGAAAAGAGAATAGACTTTCCAGTAGTCACAAATCTAACATCTAGGGTGGGACTGAACCCTGTAGCATTTAATATAAGAGCACCAGTTATTATTATTATAAGGCAGGCGCTCCATAAAAACCCATTTATATTGAAGTATAATTTATAAATAAAACAAAACCAAAAACCTTGTATCTGTTTAATGTCTATAATTTAATTAATTTGGACTTTAGCTTTAATTTTTAAAACTTAAATATTTATGTTTTGCTTTTTCATATTTAATTCATAAAGCAGTTCATGAAAAATCTGTTATTACACTTTAATCAAAATTTTTTAAACTACTGAATAATTTTTGAGAAAAACCTAAAAATGTGATATCTCATAAAATAAATCTAAGGTTAGAGTTGTTATATAAAGTCTTTATATAAATGCATACTATATTCAACAAATTCTGTCAAAACATTATTTATATTGAACTTAATATTTAAAATACTTAGAGATTTAAGAACATCAGACATATTTTGTTACAATTATTTTAAAGTGAAAATTATATCCTTCATGTTGTGGGTACGGTGGCACATGCCCGCAATCCCAGAAACTCTGGAGACTGAGGCAAGAAGATTGCAAGTTCAAGACCGGCGTTAGCAATGGGAAGGCACTAAGCAACTCAGTGAGACTTTGTCTGAAAAAAATGTACAAAAGGACTGGCGATGTGGATCCATGATTGAGTGCCCTTCAATTCAATCCCCAGAAGCTGAAAGAAAGAAAGAAAGAAAGAAAGAAAGAAAGAAAGAAAGAAAGAAAGAAAGAAAGAAAGAAAGAAAGAAAAAGAAAATTATATTCTTCAGGTATCTCTAGCTTATAAAATGATTTATTTCCTTTACTTGAATAAAAAAATACTGCTCACAGAAGTAAAGAAAGGAGAATGAAGGAAAGGGAAGAGGGATGGGACAGGGAAAGACAGTGAAATTAATCTGACCTAATTTTCCTATGCACATATATGAATATACCACAGTGAATCTCACCATTGTGTCCATCCACAAGATACTAATTAAAAAAAACTATAAAGTAAATAGCAGAAAGATCTGTAGAGTGGAGGGAAGGGAACATGGAGAAGGAGGAAGAGAGGAGAAGGGGAAGTACTGGGGACTGAATCAGAACAAATTATATTCCATGCTTTTATGCCTTAATATATTCTATTGGCATATATAACAAAAAAGAACCAATAAAAAAGAATTATCCCCAAAATACCTTATATTTTTAATATTGTAAAATTTTCTTAACAGTATATAAAGTAATGGTTGAAGCAGACTTTCAAGCTTAAATATTTGCTGTTTATATTTTCCCAACATTGCAGGTTAGTTTTTAATTTTCTAACTCTTGCTATTCATGAGTCACTGCACTGTTCTTCTATTCTTAGCCTAATTTTGATACTTAATCATGTGTTGATTAAAATTTGTCTTGTTTATTCTTTTAAAAAAATGTACCAGTATTGGGCTGGGGATGTGGCTCAAGTGGTAGCGTGCTCCTGGCATGGTGTGGCCCGGGTTCCATCCTCAGCACCATATACAAACAAAGATGTTGCGTCCGCCGAAAACTAAAAAAAAAATATTAAAAATTAAAAAAAAAGTGTACCAGTATATTGTAAATACCATGAAGATACACCGTACCTTACATTTTTTTAATTCAAAACCTTGCACATCCCAAAATGAACTTTTGGAGAGAGTAAGTTGATGTTCTATTCCTCTTTCTTTCTTGCCAAATAAGAATCCATATGCAGTATAACTTCCACGTCTATTTTAATATGTAAATACATATGCATAAAACTTAGTATCTTTTTATAAAATGTAGGGGAAAACCCCACTGATCATACTGAGTAGAAAGCAAGATATAAAAAGTAACAAAATGATTAAAAGTTGGCATGGTGGGAAAAGGAATATGTGTCAAACTGTTTTGAACTTTGAGTTGGTTTGTAGTTATAAATTCATTTCCATCAATTTTTTTAGCAAACTAAAAAAGCGATTTATACAGATTTTTGGTAGCATGATATTTTTAGTTTTAATTGTCCCTGTTTAATGCCTTCAGGATATGATTACGTTATAACATTATAAAAATGTGTTAGCCAAAATTCCTGATTTATATGCAATCAGAACACTTTTAAATTTTTCCAGCTGTATCCTTAAACTTACTTCACAAAAAAATCTTTAACTGTGATTCATCTTACCTATTTTTTTTAAAAACTCATGACAGTTTGTTAATCTCCAAGGCAGATGAAATCATTAAACCCAACTCATTTCTTTTGCATTTGAGCAAAGTCATATAAAGAGCCAAAGAACTCTAAATTATCTTTCTTTTAATTAACATAGCAATGAGAATACCAATTTTAAGCTGTGTTTATGTAGACCATGCAGTAAATTTCCTATTACTGATTTACAAGAGCTAGTTGTGTGAGCTACCACATATGGCTTTTTCAATGTGCCACAACACTTTATTTTCAGAGTTGTACTGAAATCTGGATTAAGAATTTCACATGGTATATTTTATTAATGATTTATAAATGATATATCAAAATAACAATAATGGACATTAAGGTCTGGCTTAATTCAAATTCTCTAAGGAGTTAAGAATTTATCTTCTAACCCACTTGAATCAAACTGTGAAATATGATATATCAAGAACTATGTAATGTTTTGAACGACCAACAATAAAAAAAGAAAAAAAAGAATTTATCTTCTAAAACCATCCAAAAATGGGCTCATATTTTCTGAAGAGGGATGAGAGAGAAGTAAATGTGGAGTACAATAAATATAGCATACAATGGTGGGAGTATAAAACTAGCCTGCAGATAAAATTTTCTAAATTGCTCTCTTTTCTACATAACAGCAATCCTTCCAATCATTTTCATGTGGGAGGAGGTGGGTAAATCACACTCAAAGGAATGGTTTACACCAAAGTTAAAGAAAGTGTTAGCACAACAACAAAAGCAAACCTACTTTGCAATGTGTTGTCTACCAGGACATGCTCCCCATCATCTGTTTGAGAACAGAATTTAGAAATAAGCCATCTTTGCTTCCCCTATATACCACTCTCCCTTGGACAACCTTTCTTTCACCATTTTCCCTAAACATTTACTTGAACCATCTTCCACCTCCTTCCTGAACCATGTTAATATTTAAAGTAAAATCTTTCCAGAAACTTAAACGTGCCCTATATATGCTCACTCATCCAAAGTCCACTGATTTTAGAAACTTTCATCACTTTTTAGGATGATAAAATGAGTTAATTCACTGTTTTATTTTCCTTTAGAAACTTACTTTAAATATAACACGTACACACATGCACACACACTTTTTAAACATGCATATCTCCATCTGTACTTAATTTTGTCTCTATACACATAACAGAGTTTTTGAAAATTCTACTAAAATAGGCAAAGACAATGCAGTATTTAGCTTTCTATATTGTATTAAATCTTTCTCTCATAAGTCCCTACTTCACTTTATTTCAAGAAAATGGAAACTTAAACCTGTCCATTAATGTTATTTTTTGTAGTTCAAATGGCTTTATTCTTGTATCCCTTTTTTTTCCTTAGCTAAATGCTCATTTTTTCCATATAGTCCCCATAACCTCTCATTTTATACTTTCCAAGTAGATCAACAATCAGGTTCTTTCACTACCCTCTGAGAACTTTAGTTGTGGGCTATGCAGATGAATAACTTTACTGCAGGGTGACAAAGCACACTGCTGGACTTGGCTGCCAAGAACGCAGATGGTGTTGAGAGCTTTAGCTTGTCAGGGCCCATGACCTTCCTCTTCAACTCCTCTATACACATTTTATTTGCCACTGCCCTGCCACTCACCCTCCCTGCTCACATTTGCTGCTGCTGACACTGCTGAACTTCAGCCATTTCATCCATGTGTCCTCTGGGTTAACCTGCCCTCCTATGTTTCTTCCATGGTAATCAAAGCTAAGTAGTCTCAGAAAGGATAACTCAGTCCTTTTGTCTGTCCAGTCACGTGGTATTTCACTAATTTTCCTTTGGAGCCATCCTATATTGTCATTGGGTTGCCCAATCCACCATCTTTTGGAGTTCCGAAAGAGTACATCCACCCTTGTCCCTCCTTGACCTGCTGCTGGAGAGAAGGCTTTGGATGACTCAAAAGGCATCACCTACATGAAAATACCAAAGAGAAATGTGTTAGTATGTTTCAGAATTTTTTATCACCATGCTAAAGAAAAAAACACATGCATCCATAATCCATTAGGCCATTTATATGACTTCTTTTAAGAATTGTCTATTTAGGTCTATTGCCAATTTTTAATAGAGTTTTGTTCATTTGTTTTGTTTTGCTACTAAGTTTTGGGGAGTTTGTTCTATATTCTGGACATATAATTCCTTGTTAAATGTATAATTTGCAAATATCTTCTTCCATTCTGTTTGTTGTCTCTTCACTATGTTGGCTATTCCCTTCTGCTATGCAGAAATTCTTTAGTTTGATATAATCCCATTTGTTTATATTTGCCTTCATTTCCTGTGCTATTGCGGTCTTGCCCCTCCAAAATTCTTGCCCATTCAATTACCTGAGATCTTTTTATTATATGTTCTTCAAATAGTTTAATGATTTCAGCTTTTACATTTAAGACTGTGATCTATATTGAGTTAATTTTTGTAATTGGTGACAGATAAGGGTCTACTTTGATTCCACTGCATGCGGATATCCAGTTTCCTCTGCATTGTTTACTGAAAAGTCTGCCCTTTAATGTGAGTTCTTAGCATACATTGTTGAAAGTGTTGGCTATAGATGCATGCATGAGTTTACTTCTAGACTTCCCATTTTGTTCTTCAGTTTGCATGTTTGCTTTTATGCCAATAGCATGCTGATTTATTAGCTACAGCTTTGTAGTGTATTTTGAAGTCAGATAGCATAATTAGTCTTCTGTTTACTTCTTTTTCTCAAGATTGCTTTAGCTACTCAGGTCTTTTGGTGGTTCCTTGAAAATTTTTAGGGTTTTTTTCTACATCTGTGAAGAATGGCATTAATATTTTGATACAGACTGCATGACTCTGTAAATCACCTTTGGTAGTAGGGGTGTTTTAATAATATTGATTCTTCCAATTCATGAACATAAAATGCCTTTCCATTTATGTCCTCTTCAATTTCTTTCCTCAATATGTGAGTTTCCATTTCACCTCTTTTGCTAAATTTATTCATAGGCATTTATTTGTAATTATTTTAAATAGAATAACTTTGTATTGCAGATAATTTGCTATTTGTACATTGTTTAGTCAGATTTTTTACTACCATAATCAAAAGACCTGATAAGAACAATTTTAGAGGGAAAAAAAAGTTTATTTGGAGCTCATGGTTTCAAAGTTCTCAGTCTCTAGATGGACAACTCCATTGCTGTAGGCCCAAGGTGATGCAAAACATCATCATGCAAGAGGAAAGCAGCTCAGGACATGGCCACCAGAAAGCAGGGGAAGAAAGAGAGTGTTCCTCCCTAGGAACAAAAATATACCCTAAAGTCATACCCCATGACCCACTTCTCTAGTTGCCTATATAGTCACCACCCAGTTAATCCACTCAAATGGATTAACACACTGATTAGGTTAAGACTCTCATTACCCAATCATTTCACCTCTAAACTATCTTGCAGTGTCTCACACATGAGCTTTTGAGGGACACCTCATATCTAAACCATAACACACATAGGGATGCTACTGCTTTTTTTATGTTGTTTTTGTATCCTGCAACTTGTTAAATTCATTTATTCTAATTGTTTTACAGTAGAGTTTTGTTGGGTTTCTATATATGAAATCATGTAATCTGAAAACAGTGATAATTTTAAACTTGAATGCCATTTATTTCTTTCTCTTATTCTGGCTAGGACTTTTGGTACTGTGTAGAACAAAAGTAGCAAAAGTGGGCACCCTTGTCTTGTTCCAGATCTCAAGAGAAAATGATTTTAGCTTTTTTTCTTTCAATATAATATTAACTGTTGTCTTTGTTATGTTGAATTAATTTTCTTCTATACCTCATTTGTTTAACATTTTTATCATGTTAAGTATTTTGCATTTTATCAAATGCCTTTTCTTTTTCTACTGAAGTGACCACATGGCTTTGGTCATTCATTCTGTTCATGTGGTAAGTTATATTTATTGATTTGCATATAATGAACCATCCTTGCATCTCTTGGTTGAATGTCATCTCTGGATCATGGTAAGCATTCTCTTTAGTGTACTGTTGGGTTTAGTTAGTATTTTGTTCAGAATTTTTTCATGTATGTTTATCAAGGATATTAACCTTTAGTTTTCTTTTATTGTATACCTCTCTGGTTGCAATATCAGGTAATACTGGCCATGTAGAATGTTTTTGAAAGAATTCATTTCTCTTTTAATTTTGGAAATCACTTAAGGAGAGTGGTATTAATTCTTCTTTAAATGTTTAATAGATTTCAGCAATAAAGCCATCTTGTCCTTGGCTTTCATTTAATGGGAGACTTTTATTACTGATTTAATCTGATTACTTGATATCAATCTGTTTCCATTTTCTATTTCTTCATGACTAGTCCTATAAGGTGTATATATGTAGAGATTGTGCATTTCTTCTAGGTTATTAATTTTGTTAGTATATAGCCGATCATAATAATCTCTAATAATCTTTTGTATTTCTGTGGTGTCAGTTATAATTTTCCTTTTCATCTGATTTTATTTGAATATTCTCTCCTTTTGTTCTTCTAAAGTAATGTCTATTTCTTCTTTTCTTTTTATTTTAAGAACTACCTCTTCATTTCATTGATCATTTGATTTGACATTTTAGTTTCCATTTGGGGGAATTTAGTTTGTTTTTATTTATCTACTTACTTGGGATGCAGGATAGTTTACTTATTTGAAATTACTAATTTGATGTCAACATTGATTGTTAAAAACTTCCCTCTTAGAACTGTTTTTTTCAGGTTTCAGTAATGTCGTTAGCTTCAAGATATTTTTAAATTTCTATCTGGACTTTTTCTTTGATCCTTTGCCTTTTAAAAGCAAGTTGTTTAATTCCCATATATCTGTATAGCTTCCAAACTTTTTCTTGTTATGTATTTCTACTTGTTTTGTGGTTAGAATAGATAATACTCAATATGACTTCAGATTTTAAAAACTTTCTGAGGCTTCTTTTGTGGTCTGTTATATAATCTATTCTGGAGAATGTTCCATGTATTGATGAGAAATGTGTATTCTGTAGGTGTTAAATGGAATGTTCTGTGGACATCTTTTAGGTCTTTTGACTTAGGGTGAAATTTAACTCTGCTATTTCTTTGTTGATTTTTGTCTTGATAATCTTTCCATCTGAAAGTCAAGTATTAAAGTTCCCAACTATTATCACATTGAAGTTCTCCCTCCCTCTCTCCCCGTCCCAATATATGGCTATTTATTTTGTATATTCAGATGACATGATATTGGGTGCATATATATTTAAAATTATTCCCCATTGTTGAATTGACCTCTGAATCACTATACAGTGACTTTCCTTGTCTCCTTCTACCACTTTTTATTAAAAGTGATTTCTGATGTAAGTATGGCTAGTCTTCCTTTGTTTTTGGGAATCTGGTTTTATGGATATCTTATTTATTTTTTTGTTTTTTTAAAGATACATTTATTTAGCATCATGATCAAACTATTGCATTTATCAAACAACAACATGGATGCAAAAAAATGAGTCTACATTAAAACCCTTTGTTGGGATGCTTTACATTTTCCATAGAGTAGAAACAAAAATAACCAGATATACAAATAGTCACAAATACAGTCCTCAAGCTTTTTTGCTCATACACTTCAGTATTGTCTAAGCCATGTCTTCTTTGTAGCAGCTAGGACCAGACACCACTGTACTTGACTGAGTTCACAAATCTGTTGTAAATTGCAGCTTCCCTATAACTTCTCCAGATCTCCTCTCCTACTAAGCTTTGTTTCCTGGCAGTATTAAAACCTTCTGCCACTTCCATAGCTACTGCTGCTGCTGGAACTCCCATAGCCACCTTAGTTTCTTGGTTTGGCAAAGTATTGGGCTCTATCACCATAAGGTCCCGAGCTTCTGCTTCCAAAATTTCCACCCTTCATGGCTCCAAAATCTGATGACTGATTGTTGTAATTATAGCTTCTACCACCTCCATTGTAACCATCCCTGCTGCCACTATATCCACCACCACCATGGCTGCCACCAAAGCTATATGACCACTGATGTTTCCTCTACTATAAAAATTGTCATTTAAAAAAAAAATAGAAAAAAAACTGCCTCCATGATTTCCACCAAGAGGTTTCATAACCTCTTCAAACTCTTAGGCAATATAAAGCACTAGCTGTCTTTTCCTTTGACGGGCTTTCTTTACTTCACAGTTTGGGCCATTCTCGGTATGATATTTCTGAATGACAATCTTATACACAGAGTCATGGTAGTCAAAATTTAGAAAAGAAAAGCCACTCTTCTTTCCATTGCTTTGATCAGTCATGATTTTAGTAAAATCAATTTTCCCATACTCTTCAAAATAATCTCATAGGTGATGTTCTCAGTGTCGTCTTTAATGTCTCCAACAAAGATCTTTTTCACAGTTAAGTGGACCCCTGGTCTTTGAGGATTTTCTCTTGAGACAGCTCTTTGGCTCTACAAGTCTTCCATCCACCTTAGGTGGTCTTCAATTGTGCCTGCATCCACTACTTCCACAGTGGCATAAGTGATAAACCCAGAGCCCCTGGGGTGTTTGGTGTTTAGATCTCTCATTATCAGACAGTCTGTGAATTTTTCCCCATTGCTCAGAGTGGCTTCTCAGATTCTCATCAGTTGTTTCAAAGCTCAGCCCTTTAATGGAAATCTTTTTGGGCTCTTTAGGAGATGCTGAGTTACACATGACAGCAGTAAGACAAGAGACTTTAACAATATTTTCTCCGCCATGTCTGTGAGCATAAAGAAGTAAGTTAATGAACATATCCCCAGATATCTTATTTCATTGCTTAATTTTCTGTCTTTTGGTTCCTTAAAAGTGAAGTGAGTTTTCCTGTATTAATTTAGTCATTCTACGTCTTTTAATTGTAAAATTTAATACATTTACACTCAAGGTAATTAGTGTTAAGGTCTTACTACAGCCATTTTTAAACTTTTTTTTTCCTATGATTTTTGCAGTTCCTTCCTTTCTTTCTCCCGGTGTTACAGTTTTTCTTTGTGGTTAAGTGACCTACTCTAGTACTGTGATTTTTTAAAATTTGTTTTATTTATTTGTTCTAACAGTTATACATGACAGCAGAATGCTCTTTGATTCATTGTACACAAATATAGCACAATTTTTCACTTCTCTGGTTGTACATGAATAGAGTGACACAATTTGTGCAATCATACATGTATGGTAATGATGTCCATCTCATTCCACCATCTTTCCTATACCCATGCTCCCTCTCCTTCCCTCTCTCTCCTTTGCCCAATCCAAAGTTCCTCCCCTCAACCATTCCCACCTCATTATAGATTAGCATCCACTTATCAGAGAAAACATTCATCCTTTGGTTTTCTGGGATTGGCTTACTTCGCTTAGCATGGTATTCTCCAGCTCCATCCATTTACCTGCAAATGCCATAATTTTATTCTCTTTTATTGCTGAGTAATATTCTATTGTGTATATATACCACAGTTTCTTTATCCATTAATGTATAGAAGGACATCTATGTTGGTTCCACAGTATGGCTATTGTGAATTGTGCTGCTATAAACATTGAAGTGACTGCATCAGTATAGTAAGCTGTTTTCAAGTCATTTGGGAATGGACCAATGAGTAAGATAGCTGGGTCAAAGGTGGTTCCATTCTAAGTTTTTAAAGGAATCTCCATACTATTTTCCAGATTGGTTGCACCAATTTTCAGTCCCACCAGCAATTATGAGTGTACCTTTTTCCCCACATCATTGCCAACACTGATTGTTGTTTGTATTCTTAATAGCTGCCATTCGGACTGGAGTGAGATGAAATCTTAAAGTTGTTTTGATTTGCATTTCTCTATAAATTACTAGAGATGTTGAACATTTTTCATGTATTTGTTGATTGATTATATATCTTCTTCTGAGAAGTGTCTATCTAGCTCCTTAGCCCATTTATTGATTGGGTTATTTGTGGTTTTGGTGCTATATCCTACAGATTAGTGCTCTATCTGATGTGCATGTGGTAAAAATTTACTCGCATACTATAGGCTCTCTCTTCACCTCATTGATTGTTTCTTTTGCTGAGAAGAAGCTTTTTAGTCGGAATCCATCCCATTTATTGATTCTTAATTTTATTTCTTGCTCTTTAAGAGTCTTGTTAAGGAAGTCAGGGCTTAATCCTACATGATGGAGATTTGGGCCTAATTTTTCTTCTATTACACGCAGGGTCTCTGGTCTAATTCCTAGGTCCTTGATCCACTATGTTTTGAATTTTGTGCATGGTGACAGAGAGGTATTCAATTTCATTTTGCTGCATATGTATTTCCAATTTTCCCAGCACCATTTGTTGAAGAGGCTTTCTTTTCTCCAATGTGTGTTTTTGATACGTTTGTCTAGTATGAGATCACTATATTTATGTGGGTTTTCTCTGTGTCTTCTATTCTGTACCATTGGTCTATATGTCTGTTTTGGTGCCATTACCATGCCATTTCTATTACTATGACTTTGTAGTATACTTTAAGGTCTAGTATTGTGAGGCCTCCTGCTTCACTCTTCTCTCTAAGGATTGCTTTGGCTATCTGGGTCTCTTAGTATTCCAAATGAATTTCATGATTGCATTTTTTATTTCTATGAGATATGACATTGGGATTTTACTTGATATCACATTGAATCTGTATAGCACTTTGAGTAGTATGGCCATTTTGAGAACATTAATTCAGCCTATCAAAGAGCATGGGAGAACTTTCCATTTTCTAAGATATTCTTCAATTTCATTCTTTGCTGTTCTGTAGTTTTCCTTTTAGAGGTCTTTTACCTCTTTTGTTAAATTAATTCCTAGTATTTTTTTCTGAGGATATTGTGAATGTGGTGGCCTTCCAATTTCTCTCTCAGAGGATTCATCAGTGATGTATAGAAATGTATTTTATTTATGGGTATTGACTTTATGTCCTGCTACTTTGCTGAATTCTTTTATTGAATCTAGAAGCTTTCTGGTAGAATTTTTTTGGAGCCTCTAAGTATAGAATTATGTCATCAGCAAATATTGGTAGTTTGAGTTCTTTTCCTATTCATATCCCTTTAATTTCTTTCATCTATTTAATTGCTCTGGCTAAAGTTTCAAGGATTATGTTGAATAGCTGTAGTGAAAGAGTCCATCCCTGTCTTGTTTCAGTTTTTAGAGGTTTCTATTTTTTCTCCATTTAGAATGATATTTGCCTTGGCTTTAGCATAGATAGCTTTTACAATGTTGAGATATATTCCTACTATCCCTAGTTTTTCTAGTGTTTTGAACATGAAAGGGTGCTGTATTTTTTCAAATGCTTTCTCTATATCTATTGATATAATCATAGAATTGTTATTTTTGGATCTATTGATGTGGTGAATTATTTTTATTTACTTCCATATGTTGAACCAACCTTGCATCCATGGGATATACCCCACTTGATCATGGTGCACTATCTTTTCAATATTTTTGTATGCAATTTGCCACAATTTTATTGATAATTTTTGTGTCTAAGTTCATCAGGGATATTGGTCTGAAATTTTCTTTCCTTGATGTGTCTCTGTCTGGTTTTGGTATCAGAATGATACTAGCCTCATCGAATGAGTTTAGAAGGGTTTCCTCCTTTTATATTTTATGAAATAACTTGAGGAGTTTGGTATTAATTCTTCTCTGAAGTTCTTATAGAACTCAGCTGAGAAATCACCTGGTTCTGGGCTTTTCTTGGTTGGTAGGCTTTTGATGATGTCTTCTATTTTATTTCTGAAAATAAATAAATAAAATCCTCCTTATTTAGTTTGGCCAAATCATATGCTTCTAGAAATTTCTTGGTTTCTTTGGGATTTTCTATTTTACTGGAGTATAAATTTTCAAAATAGTTTCTAATGATCTTCTGTATTTCTGTAGTGTCTATTGTGATGTTTCCTTTTCCATCACAAATTTTAATAATTTGAGGTTTTTCTCTCCATCTTTTTGTTAGAGTGGCTAAGGGTTTATCAATTTCATTAATTTAAAAAAAAACAGCTTTTTGATTTGTCAATTTGCTTCTTTTCTTTCAATTCAATTGATTCCCGCACTGATTTTAATTATTTCCTGTCTCCTACTGCTTTTGGTATTGATCTTATTTTTCTAGGGCTTTGAGATGCAATGTAAGGTCATTTATTTGTTGACAATTTTTTCTTTTTAAAAAAGAGCTTAATGCTATGAACTTACCTCTTCACACTGCCTTCCTAGTGTCCCTGATATTTTAACATGTTGTATTGGAGTTCTGACCTCTAAGAATTTTTTTTTATCTTCTTCCTGATGTCTTCTGTTATCCATGCATCATTCAGTAGTGTGTTATTTAGTCTCTAGGTGTTGGAGTCGCTTCTATTTTTTGTTTTATCATTGATTTCTAATTTCATTCCATTATGATTTGATACAACGAGGGGTAGTATCTCTAGGTTTTGTGTATGCTAAGACTTGCTTTGTGGCATACATATGATCTGTTTTAGAGAAGGATCCATGTGCTGCTGAGAAAAAATTGTATTTGCTCATTGATGGATAATATATTCTATATATGTTGTTAACTCTAAATTATTGATTGTATTATTGAGGTCTACAGTTTCTTTGTTTAGTTTTTGTTTGGAATATCTATCTAGTTTTGAGAGAGGTATATTAAAGTCACCCAGTATTATTGTGTTGTCATCTATTTGATTCTCAAAATTTAGAAGGATCTGTTTAATATACTTAGATGCTCCATTGTTTGGAGCATACATATTTGCCATTGTTATGTCTTGTTGATGTATGATTCCTTTAAGCAGTATGAAACGTCCTTCTTTATCCCTTCTGAATGAATTAGGTTTGAAGTCCAATTTCTCTAATATGAGGATGGAATCCCCTGCATTTTTATGCAGTGCATTTGAGTGGTATGTTTTTTCCCATCCTTTCACTTTCAGTCTGAAGATGTCTTTTTCAATAAGAATGAAGCTCTTGAAGGCAGCATATCGTTGGGTCTTTAATCCAATCCGCTAGTTTATGTCTTTTAATTGAAGAATTTAGGCCGTTAACATTCAGGGTTATTATTAAATATGGGTCATATTCCTAGTCATTTTGGTCTGTTTTTGGTTTTTTACTTCACTTGATTTCTTCTTTGATTGGTTTTTCCTTTAGTGTAGTTCCTCCATTTGCTGATTTTTATTGTTGATTTTTGTTTTCTCCTCATGGAATATTTTGCCACAGATATTGTATAGTGAAGGCTTTTTCATTGTTTATTCTTTTAATTTTTGTTTATCATGGAAGGTTTTTCTTTAATCATCAAAACTGAAGCTTAATTTTGCTGGATATAAGATTCTTGGTTGGCATTCATCTTCTTTTAGAGTTTGCTATATTTTGTTCCTGCATCTCCTAGCTTTGAGGGTCTGGGTTGTGAGATTCAAATTGGTTTTCATCTAGATGTAATCTGAAACTTCTCTTGTGATTTTTAAAATTTTATCATTATTCTGTATGCCAGGCATTTTTGTTATAATGTGCTTGGATGTAGATCTGTTTTAATTTTGTACATTTGGTGTCCTGTAAGCTTCTTATCTTTGATTTTACAATTTGTTCTTCATGTTTGTTTAGTTTTCTGATATTATTTTATTGAACAGACTGTGCATTCCTTTGGTTTATATTTCTGTGCCTTCCTCTGCTCTGATAAATCTTAGATTTGGTTTTTTAATATTATCCCATAATTCTTTGAGGTTCTGTTCATGGTTTCTTACCATCTTCACTGTGTATTTGTCCTCATTTGTTTGTTGGAGTGATCAATTGTTGCCTGTATTTGCTCTCTTATGTCATTGTTTGATTGCAGATGAATCATTTCAATTATGTGCATTCTGAACTTCTTCTCTGACATTTCATCTACTATGCTGTCAAAGGATTCAATTATTGTATCATCTTGGTTTGTTTGGGGCACTTTCTTCCCTTGTCTTTTCATGCTTTTCATGATTCTTCCCCTTTAACAGTGCAGATCCTAAATGTTACAGTTTCTACCCTATAACCTTAAAGTGTCCCTGTAGGTTTCTGGTGTCTTGCTATTAAGGGGGAGATCAATATTAACAGATCCCAATGCAAATGATATATAGCTTTAAACCAATTAGTTCTTGTTTAGACAATTATAGTTTTGCCAAAACAAACATAAATGATGTGTTAATTATTATCTGCAATATAAACAGTAGGTTTGCAAAGGGTCTACAGTTTATACAGATGGACAAAGTGGACAGGAGGACTACTAGCTGGCTTCCAGCTTGCTAATTCTTTCATGTTTTCTCTATCCTGCTCTTGATGCTTTTTATCATCTTCTCAATTTGCTGAGTATATATTTTAGCTCAAGAATTTTTGTTAGTTTTGAAAATTTCTTCCATCTTTTTGTTGCTTCTCTATTAGATTATTGAAATATTTCTCTATGTTTTCTTCAAACTCACTGATTTCCCTTAAAAAAACTATCTGAAATGTTTTATCAGGGAGGTGTATGGTGTGATATGTATGAGGTAGGAGGTATGTATGAGGTAGCAGGTGAGAATATAGAGTTATTAGATCATACAGAGTTAAATATGAATCAAAAGATGTTGGCTGTTAACAGAACAAAAGAGAGAAAGAGGCTATCCCATGTAAGGTTCTTTCCTGCCTCTGCAACAAATGGTGACTATTAGCACATGTAGCACGGATATGTCTGATGTTAGCAGGTCTTCAGGAACTTTGGTGACGGTCTTCTGGGTCCTGCCTACTTTCCCTAAATGGAAGTGTCCAGGTCCCTAGTTTGTGGCAGCAGTAGTGTCAAACCTGTAAGTACCTTGGTCTGGCTTCCAGTCCTCTGCTGGTGTCCCAAGATGGAAGCTGTCACAACTGAAGATGGTGGTGTCAGTGGAGGTGGGCATAAGCCAAAATAGTGGTGGAAGTGTCCCAAGATGGAAACAAACACTTTCAGAGAAAGGTCTGAAAAGGTGGGCTGTAGGATACCTTTGAGTGGCCTGTTTGGAGATGGCTTATGGTGCTACATGGGGCAGCTGCCTCCAACCCTATTAGTTGTCCAGAGCTAGAGGATACTATGTGGGGAGGGCTATGGTAATGGCTGCAGTGTCCGAAGATGGAGGAAGGCTCACTTTGGGGAGTTTCAGTGCTGTCCTCTGCTCCACATGGTGATGGGTCCTGGGCCTGGGATCCAGCTCCTATTGGCAGGTTGGTGGGCAGGGGCTTCTGGCACTGGCCCCAGGTTGGTAGGTCAGCTTGGGCCAGGGCTGGGCCTGCCTGGGCCTGGGGCTTCTAGTGTGGGTTGCCTGTTGGGGGTGGGGGGTCATGCATTCTGATTTTTGGTTTTTTTTTTTTAATTTGTGTTTTGGTCCCAAGTATTGAATTCAGTGGTGCTTAAAGACTGAGCCACATCCCCAACCATTTTATGCATTTTATTTAGAGATAGGATCTCAATGTGTTGCTTAGATCCTTGCTAAGTTGCTGAGGCTGGCTTTGAACTAGTGGTCCTCCTGCCTCAGCCTCCCAAGCCTCTGGGATTACAGGCATGTGCCACCATGCCTGGCTTAGTAGTGTGTTTTGATTCCTTATTATTTTTTATTTATCTATTACAGATTTTTCTTCATAGTTACCATTTAGGCATACAAATTATGTCTTTTGATTATAAGGAACTATCTTGAAATTATAGTTACTTATGTTGGTCATAAAAATAAGAACAGAAACAAAAAATAAGAGAAAATATACTAGTAACAAAACTCTATACTTGTACTCTATTTCTCCTCATATTTTGAATTTTTAAAAACTTTTTAGTTGTAGATGAACACTGTACCTTTATTTTGTTTACTTAAATTTTTTTATGTGGTGCTAGGGATTGAACTCAGTGCCTCACACATACTAGGCAAGTGCTCTACCCCTGAGCCACAACCCCAGCCCAAATTTTGAATTTTTTATATTTCATTTTACATCTTTCTATATAACCTCTTTTTAATACATTAATATAGGTACTATTATTTTTAATTATTTGGTTTTTAGTCTTCATACAAAAGACATGAATGTTTTGTACAGAATTCTTACAATAGGATAGCATTTTGAATATTTGCATCATTACTTTCTTACCAGGAGGTTTTATACCTTTTCAAGTTTTCTTTATAGTGAATAATGTCTTTCTCAATTTGAAGAATTTCTTATAGCATTTCTTGCAGAACAGGTCTGTTGAAGGTATTTTCTCTCAACTTTTGTCTGAATGTCTTTATCTCTTTTTCATTTTTAAAGGATAACTTTGCTGGGTACCGTACTCTTGCTTGACAATTTCTTTGCTTCAGCACTGAAAAATCTCCTTCCATTCCTTCCTGGCCTATAAGGTTTCTGCTGAGAAGTTTGCTGTCAGGAACATTGGAACACCTTTGTGTATTATTTGTTTCTTTTTTCTTCCAGCCTTGGGAATCTTCTCTTCATCTATGACCTTTGAGAACTTGTTTTAAAATGTCCTGGGTTAGACTCCATTGAGTTAAATCTGACTGGTGACTTTTGACCTTCCTGTACTGAATATTTGTATCCTTCTCTAGGTTTGGGAAGTGTTCTCTTCTTATTTCTTTGAATAATCTTTCTACTGCTTTAGAATTCTCAAATCCTTCTCAAACCTTAATAATCCAAATATGTGCCCTTTTAATATTATCCCAACCTTCCCACATGCTTTCTCTATTTCTCTTCATTCTCTTTTTTTTCTCCTCCCACTCTATATTTTCAAATAGGCTGTCTTCTAGCTTGCTAATTCTTTCATGTTTTCTCTATCCTGCTCTTGATGCTTTTTATCATCTTCTTAATTTGCTGAGTATATATTTTAGCTCAAGAATTTTTGTTAGTTTTGAAATTTTCTTCCATCTTTTTGTTGTTTCTCTATTAGATTATTGAAATATTTCTCTATGTTTTCTTCAAACTCACTGATTTCCCTTAAAAAAATATCTGGAATGTTTTATCTGGGAGTTCTCCTACACTGTTTACTATATGTTTCTCTTCTGGTACCTTCTTTTCAGTAACATTTGAGGTTATGATTTCCTGATATCTCTTGAAGCTTATTGTTGTCTGACATCATCAGTTTTCCTTATCTGGCTTTATTTATTCCTCTGTTTCCCAAAATTCCAATCAGGCTGCCTGTTTTCTCTGAGCCCTTAGTCATTTTTACTATTTCAGCACTGAGTGGTAGCCAGGTTCAGATTTGCTAAGAGTTTGCTGTTGGTGTGCTGTTACATACCAACACCCAAGGATGTTTCCCCAAGAGGGAAATCCAAGCCGAGATTTTTCACATATACATGGTATCTTTTTCAGGAAGAAGCAGGAGAGTTCCTACAAAAAGTAGTCTATATCCACAAGCCTCTCTCTGGGTTCAGTGTAGGCTCGCATGCCTCCTCTAAGTTTTTAGCCTGTGGTCTCTCACAATGAAATTCTGCTCTAGGCAAGGTCTCTGTGATTGGACCTTCCCCAGGCTCCTGTGCCACACCTAGAGTCACCAACGTCACAAAGCCATGTCATATCTTGAGCCCGCAGACCATGAAAACCAATGCAACTCTGGGGTGGGACCAAGGCCCACACACCCTGTGCTGCCTATTGCTCCTAGTCCAAGACTTCTGCAACCAGCCACAGTTGATGCTATCTGGACTAGAAGTCTGAAAGACTATGGTCATATGTCTTCCCCTGGCACAGAAACTATTTTGTTGTTTGGCAAGCCTTGGGGTGGGATCTGTTAGGATCTGTCCACTGTTAAATTTCAGTAGCACATCATTAAGTTTCCAACAAAGTCTTGTCCTTACTACTCTGTGGGCTTTTATCACACTTTGTTGATTAAAATTGGAGTAGTGATGGTGAAAGGCAGTCTCTTGGCTCCTGAGGCTGAAAATAAACTGGTTTGCACCTGAGATTCCCATCTTCATGGACCTGAACAGTCTGGGGAGTATGTCAAAGCCCACACCACAGGTAGTGGTGATGATGCAGACTGAAACTTGGGTCCATCCCATTAGGACATAGGTCTCTGCCTGGTGTCCCAGCTGCTAGCACCAATCTAGTTATAGCTGTGCTGCTAGAGGGTGAAGGATGGGTGGCCTTTGGCCATCAAGGCTGTTCATAAGCTAGGATATACCTAAGTCTCACATTTCTACAGTCTTGGGAGCAGGGTAAATGGGCCCTGAGCCCACTCCAAGGGTAGAACTAGTACAGATTGAAAATGAAATCTGTCACACTTGTACAAAGATCTCCACTGGATGCAGGTTGCTCTAGAGCTCCACGTGTGACCTCTGGACTGTGTACAGGGTCTCTAGGTTCTGCTGAGTGCTAGGCCTCCCCATGGCACTGAACTCTGAGACAAATCATTGTGCTAGCTTTCCTGTCTTGACCCCCTGGCAGGTGGTGTCTTGCTCCCAGCTCTATTGCTCAAGGTTGAAGACTAAGTGGAAATTACAGTCCACCACCTGACCTAACATAGCTCCAGTGCCTTGGGTTCCAGATATTGACCTGAGGTAAGGGTCATGGGGCTTTGCCCAGAACTGGGATTCAATACAGCAGGCCTAGTACTGTGTCTCAGATCAAATGCCTGGACTTAATTCTCTCTGCCTCCTGCAAGTGGAGAAGAATGTCTGACTCCATGCTGGGAGACTTGGAGATGGGGAAGGAGTAAAGCAGGCAACTCTACTTCTGCCTCCTCACTATGTCTTTTTGTTTCATTACACAAAGCAAGCACTATGCCTTCTCACCTGATTTCCTTAGTTATTGTGGAGGTGCTTTTATGCATGTGTTACTGTTCAACTTGGCATGTTTATTGAGAACTGATCACTGAAGGATCTTACCTTCTATAGTCAGTTTTGCTCTATTTAGATTAATAGTTACTTATTTTAACATTTTTCATTCTTTTACTTCTAACCTATGTCCTTATATATAAAGTGTATTTATTAGAATCACATAGATCGGTTTTGAAAAAAATCTAACTTTATAATCTTAATAGATTGGTTTTGAAAAAAATCTAACTTTATAATTTTAGTTTCGATGGAAAATTTATAAAAAATAGAACTTTGTTTATTATTTATGAAATGTTATCTTGTATTTTTTTCAGTTTAATTTTATATCACGTTCCCTTTTTTGTTCCTCTCTTGGCCCTTTGGTAATCAAATTCAATATTCATTTGCCATTTTATGTCTATGTATATAACTAAGTGTTAGTTATATATTCCTTACTATTTGTTATTATTCTATGGATTATTTTATTTGTCCTATTACCAATCTCCTGATATTGCTGGAACTTTTGGACACTTTTATTCCATTTATATTCCCTCTACATAGTGTTGCTTGTATTTTGGTTTTCTTTATTTAAAATAATGAAAGACATCAATATTAATGATTTGTGTATTCAATATTTATTTATAGCATCCATCTGTCTTAGTCTACTTTCTGTTAATGTAACAAATTCCACAAACTGGGTTATTTATAAACAATAGAAGTTTATTTGGCTCATGGTTCTGGAGATTTTGAAGTCCAAGAGCATAGAATCAGCACCTGGTAAGAACCCTCTTGCTGAGTCATACGTGGTAAGAGTCAAGAAAACACATAGGAGACGGGAAATCAGGCTGAATTTATTCTTTTACCAAGAGGCCACTCCTGCAAAATTGAACCCATCCCCACAATAACAGATTTAATTCATTCATAAGGGTAGAACCCCATAACCTAAAAACCTCTTAAAGTTTTAACTTCCAATACTACCATGGTGGCAATTGAATTTCAACATGATTTTTGGAGGGGCCATCAAACCATATAGTTACTCCTCCTGGTATTCTTTATTTCTTCTTGCATTTTTACTTGAGATGATTTTTCCCCTCTGCTTTAACAGATTTCTTTCACTTTTCTTCTAGGGCAGAACTTCAGTTTTCTTTTGTATGAAAGCATGCTTATGGAACCTTTTCTGTTTCTATAATTCTGTATAGAATTAGAAGTTGGAAGAGTTTTTCCTATCAGAATTAAAAGATGTCATTCCATTACTTCCAGCTTTTATTTTATTGTTTTGTTGCAATCCATTCTATACTTCATTGTTACACTTTGGAATAATTGGAGTAAAGTTCTTTTCTTTTCTTTTCTTTTTTTTCCTGAGTACCTTAAGGTTTTCTCCTTTTTCAATTTTCAGGTGTTTTTTGCTGTGGTCTTGTTTTTTGACGTAATGTTTGTTTGATCCTGCTTATTGCTGACTTTTCATTTTCAATAGACTGTTTTTTTTTTTTTAATATTGTAAAGTTCACCAAAAAGTTGAGTGGAAGGTACAGAAATTTCCCTTGTACTCTCTGGCCCCATTCTTTATTCCTTCTTCATATCAACATTCTCCATCAGAGTGAAATACTTATTATAATTGATGATCTTATATTGATACATTATTACCCAAAGTCCACAGTTTACATTAGTATTCACTCTTGGAATTGTATTTTCTATGGGTTTAGACAAATGCTTGATGACATGTATCCACTACTATAGTATCATAAAAATTTTAAAGATTCTCTGAACCCCACCTGTTTATCTCTGTCTGTCTTTCTCTCTCTCCCTTCCCTCGCCCCCTCTCTCTTTGCTAAGACCTGGAAACTACTGATCTTCTTATTGTTAGCATAGTTTTGCCTTTTCCAAAATATCATGTAGTTGAAATAATACAATATGTAGTCTTTTAGATTAGCTTCTGCCACCTAATATGTACATTTAAATTTACTCCAGGCATTTTAATGGTTTGATGGCTCATTTCATTTTTACTACTAAATGATATTCCTTTGGATAGATGTACCAGTTTTTTTTTTTTATTTATTCACCTTTTCAGAGTTTTGTCAGTTATCCATAAAGCTCCCATAAATTTTTCATGTGCAATTTATTATTATTATTTTTATTTTTGCCATGCTGGGGATTGAACCAGGGCCTCATGCATATTATGTAAACACTATACAAACTGGGCCACATCTTACCCACATGTAAAGATTCTGGTGTGAACATAAATATTCAACTGCTTTGAGTACATTCAAAGAGGTGATTACTGAATCATACAAAAAGTACATTTGGTTCATTAAGAAACTGCCAACCTGTCTTCCAAAGTGGCTGTATATTTTAAATTTCCAATGCATGAAAGTTATTGTTGGTGCATATCCTCGCTAGCTTTGATATTATCTGTATTATAAGTTTTGGCCTCGAGGAGCACCTTTTACTTTGGGTTGATTCTTACAACTCTAAATACGCTTAACCACTAACTTTCAAATAAATTGGGATTGTGGCTCAGTGGCCCAGTGCTTGTCTCACATGTATGATGTACTGGGTTCGATGCTCACTACCACATAAAAAAATAAGTAAATAAAATAAAGGTGTTATGTTCATCTACAACTAAAAAATATTTTAAAAATTATAAGGACATTATACCTGTATTGTGAGTCCTATATGCATTGTTTCTTTTAGGAGCATGTTTTCTCACTTTTCCCTTTTTGCTTGTGTTTGGATATTTTAAATTAATTAATCTATCCAATAAACTATTCCTCTTTCCTGCTGTGTCTAATCTGCAGTTCAATCATCTATTAAGATCTTAATTTTAAGTATCATGTTTTTCACTTCAGTAATGTTTGATTGGATCTTAATGTAGATTCTAATTCTCTGCTAATCTGTACATTTTTCTTCAACTTTGTTTCTTTTGTTTCTTTCCCTATGTTTTATTTATCATATTAATCTGAGTTATTTTAAAATTCTTTCTGATAACTACAGTGTTTTTTTTTTTTTTTTTTTTTACTTCTTTGTGACTGTGGTTATTCCGTCAAATAGACCTTCCCTTGGCAAGGCTAGTATTTTTTGAATAATCAGTTAGTACTTTTCATCTGTACAATTGTTAAGGTACCATATGATATTTTCATATAATAGAAATAATTTAATCTTTTCTAGATTAGGAGTGAATGATCTTTATCTAACTTGGAACTGTTTTTTGTCACTCTCCACATGGAAATTCTGCTCTGGTATTTGCATGTATGAGGTTTAATGATATAAAATATAATTCTATGTACTTTTAGAAAATGGCAACTGTCCTGAGGGGGGGAAATTCCAAATTTCTTTCTCAAGTCCTGCATGACCACTAATGACTCCAGTATTGGATGGATGGCAAAATTTTGCCCTCCATCCCAGCCCCTATTTCTTCTGTGATTGTCCTCTTCTTGGATGATATCAGCTTCTCAGCCTCTAGTTTTTCTGAAAATCAACAACTACCACCAGGGAAAAACCATCTGTAGGTATTTTCCTCACCGTTGATAGTTTCTTCAATTTTCAGGACTTAGAAACTTCTAGTCTCTTTTCTTTCTATAGTTCTCAGATGCCTTTAAAAATATTTTCAATTTTTTTTCAATTTTGTTCTCAGCAAGAATATTGAGTTGCTCTGAATGACTCTGCATTATATTCTATTAGCTTTGTTAGGTGATGAGTAAGTGGATGCATTTTGTTCTGAATATTCATATTTTCTTTTGTAGTTTCTTTTCTTTGATCAAGAAGTTATTTAGAAGTCTGTTTTAAATTATTCATTTATTGGGAGGAATTGGAAGAGTAACTGTCTCAATGTTACTATGGTGTGGATAGGAAATATTACCTCTATCACGTTATTCTTTGGGTATATGCCAAATGTTCAGTTGCATTGTCTTCTTTAGAAAGAGTTGATGCAAGTTTGAAAGTGATATGTATCCTCAATTGTTAGATATAAAGTGTGTGTGTGTGTGTGTGTGTGTGTGCAAGCATGCGTGTGTGAATTAAATAAAACATTTTATATGGAGTAGGATTCTGTTTCTTTTTATCTTTATTTTCATCTACTTAGTCTATCAATTGTTGAAAGATCCAAACATACTAGTTTAGGATGGTATATTTTAATTTTATCAGTAATTTGGGACTAAACTACGACATATATCCATGTTAAATATTGTCAAATGCTTCTGGTGATTGAGTAATGACTCCCTCTATGCACAATAATTTTTCTTATACTATGTTTTGTAAAAAAAAAAAATATTGTGACTCCAGCAATTTTTGAGGTTATTTTATTTGGTGATTCTTTTCCACTTCACAATTAAATATTTTTATACTTCTATTTTGCATGTGTTTTTTACAGCAGATAGGGGAAAATTCAATGCAACAATTGTTTCTTTAAGCAAGTTTAATACATTTGTCTACCTTAATTTGATACTGATGTATCTTTTTTATTTTCTGCTTTTATCTTAGCAGATTTATTTCTCTACATTAAGCCCATATTTTTGCATGTATTGCAATGATTGAGTTTTTAAAAACTTCTTTAAATTCATATTCCTTTGCTAGTAGTTCATTATAGTCCCAAGTCTTAGCATTTACAGATTTTTAAAACTCATTTTCTTCAATGAATATAGTTTCATATTAGCTATTTCTATCCTGAGTCCTAATAATAATACAACTTTTTGAATCTGTTCATTTCTTATCTAATTTTATGATATTGCATTGACTACATTAGTTCCATCATTTTGCAAATCTCACATACCTCCAAACTTAGACATTTTCATTACAATCACAATTATTTTATTATGAATGTTTACTAAGATTTTCATGTGGGATTTCTTATATAAACTCCTTGTTTTTATGTTCTATTACTTTCTGTAGAACTTCTTTTACTAGTCCTTCAGTAAGGATCTTTTTAAGGTCAACACATATTGTAACAGATGAATTTAAATTTTTACCTATAAATTATTGTATTTACTTATGCATTATGTACTATAACATATATAACACATAATATGTGTTACACATATAATATTTATAGTGTACAAGTACATTATAACTAATATTTTAACAGTTTTAATCACATGCCAGTAAATATTTATATTCTAAAAAAATGAGTTAATCGTACCAGTATTTTAATATGAAGTATTATGAAGAAGAGTTTTCTGTGTAATTTACACAATAATGCATTTGGGTTGTGTTGGCTCACTGAGTGTGGGTTTCAAGATCTTCATCATTATATTAAGATATCTTTATTTCCATACCCTATTTCTCTGGATTTTTTATCCATGACCTCTCTCACAGTGGACCATTTCTTTATTTGGTTTGTAATTTTGTTTGTGAGCTAATCTTCAGTGGAATCTTTTTCCCTTTGGGAATTTCACACTTGCTGAAATGATCAAGTATCTTATCTCCATCGTATTTCATTTAACATTACTGGACTAACATGGATTTACATAGCATAGGGCTAATTTTTACATTATATTTGTTATGGTTTGGATCCAGAAGGGCACCCACTACCTCCCCACACACATCCAACCCTCATGTATTAGATAATGCAGCAAAATTCAGAAGTGAAATGACTAGATTCTGAAGGCTATGTCTTAGTGGATTAATCCATCAGATGGATTAATAATTTGAATGAACTGCTTGTATAGTAATTGCAGCAAGATAGGGCATTGTGAGATGAAGAAGGTCACTGAGGGTGTGGCCTTGGGGACTATGCCAGTTCCTGGCCTTTTTGGTACTCTCTCTGCCTCCTCCTGCCATGAGCTGAACAGATTTCCTCCACTATGCACTTCTGCAATGACATTTTAACTCATATCAGATCCAGAACAATGAAGTTGATCAACCATAGTCTGAGGCCTCTTAAACCATGAGTCAAAATAAACTTTTTGTCCTCTAAGTTTTCAGGCATTTTGGTCACATAGTGATGAAAACCTAACATAATATTCATGACTTAGCATGATACTTTATACTTTACTTTTATGCTCACAGTAGTTTGAGGTTTTGATTTCTTAATGGAATGTATTGTATCATAACCAGAAGGTTTGTTGTTGTTGCTGTTATTGTTCCAAACTATGCTGCTTTCCTCTATCGGCAGATTTTAAAGTTACTTTAATGGATGCTTAAAGGTTACGAACAACACCAATTCCAGGCTTTCCTATTTGTGCATGGATCTCAATCTCTACCCAAGACTATCTGTAACTGCAAACAATTTGAAACAACACCCCTCTCTAATAAAACCTGAATTTTAATGATACCCAGGCTGTAGCAACTTCAACTTATGATCTTATCTCTCCAGGTTTAGAAAATTCCTACTTGTACTGGGGAATTTTTTCTTCACATTTCACTGTACATTCAAAACTTCTTAATGATGGGGGACTCAGTCTACCATGGTACTGAAACTCAAACAACATGTTAATGTCTATATAATGTTTTACCACATTTGGTCAAAGAAATGTATTATATAGTTTATATTTTATTATACTCTTTTTTTGAAAGCAGTCATTTTTTCTCAGTATTTATAAAAACTGCACTGTTAAGAATATTGTAGATTACTTCAGTATTTAAGGAAATCTGGAATACTATATTTTAAAATTACATTTATAACTGTATTTATTAAACAATTTGTATAATTGTACTTTTATATTCATAGATCATTATCTTGTCTTTTACTTAATCAGGTAGATAATTACCCAACTGGTAAGACTAATTATTATTTTAAAAATATGTTCAAGTGAATGTAATCATGCAAATAGATGTCATATTATCTAGATACCATCATTATATCATTTCAAAAATTTTCTTTGTAATTGGATGAAGTACATTTTTATTCTTCAAAATTACATTGTAGGCATGAGTTGAATCACAGTTTATTAATTTTTGTTTCATGGAATATGCAATTCCTTTAGCACATTCACTATTCATGCTACACTAGATATAGTGTTAATGCAGAGATAGACTGCATGGCTTGCACATTTAGAGAACCTAAGCCACAACTCCATGAGAAATATTGACTCTTATCATCACCTTTCCCTTCTCCAAGCTCAGTCCTTTGTTCAGAAGCTCCCACCCACCTCTCACCTTCTTTTGCCTTTCCTTGTTTAACTTTTATCCAGTGTGTCCCTCTCTAAAACCTTTTATTCTTTGAATTTTCTAGAATCTCTTTTCTACTGTCACATATCTTTTTATCTTAATGATCACATTTGAAAAAGTACATCTGTGTGGCTCACATTCCTAAAGGTATGCTTACCACTTTTGTACTTGCCTGCTTGTTATATATCACAGTTATTATTCCATCAAGTTGCAAATAATTATAGAATTGATGGGCAAATAACTTACCTCAAAGGATAGAGTAATAGAGTAAATAACTTACCTCTAACACTACCAGGATTTTTTTTTTTCATTTTTGGTACTAGGGATTGAATCCAGGGACACTTAACCACTGAGCCATACCCCCAGCCATTTTTTTTTTAAATTTTATTTAGTGACAGGGTCTTGCTGAGTTGCTTAGGGCCTCTCTAAATTTATGAGGCTGGCTTTGAACTAGTGATCCATCTGCCTCAGCCTACAAAGCTGCTAGCATCACCACGCTTAGCCTACTAGGATTTTGTACCAAGAGAGCCAGGATTCGGAACTCAGGTAGTGTCACTAGTAGTTAAAAACAAGAGTTAGGGGCTGGGACTGTAGCTCAGTGGCAGAGCACTATCCTGGCATGTGTGAGGCACTGGGTTCGATCCTTAGCACCACATAAAAATAAATAAAATAAAGGCATTCCCTCCATCTACAACAAAAAACAGATTTAAAAAAGTTAAGTAAGCCAGAACACTTACTTTTAATTTCTGTTTATTGTAATTATTAATACATATTAACTGTATAAGTTAATGGCCTTCCTGTGGCATTTGTATACATGCATATTTTTTTTACCCTCTCCTACCTTTCCCCTCTCTCTCCTCACTCCTCCTTTTCCCTCCCAATCCATAATAGTCCCTCTTCCACTTCCAGATCATTTAATTGTTTTTTTTTTTTTTTTAGTTCCCACATGAGAGAAAACATGTGATACTTGTCTTTCTGTGTCTGGCTTATTATTTTGCTTAACATTATGTCTCCCATCCAATTCATTTTCATGCAAATGATAGGGTTTCATTTTTCTGTATGGCTAATAATAGTGTGTGTATACACACACACACACACACACACACACACACACACATATATATATATATATATATATATATATATATATATATATATATGCCATATTTTCTTTATCCAATCGTCTGTTGATGAACACCTAGGCTGATTCCATATCTAGGCTAATGTGAATAGTGCCCCAATAAACATGGATATGGAGGTTTCTTTCTTGTATACTGATTTTATTCCTTCTGTTATGTTCCCAGGAGTGGTGGTGGAGCACAGGTCAGTTCATTTTTAATTTATTGAGGATCCTCCATGCTGTTTTGCATAGTGGATGTACAAATTTGAATTCACATCAGTGGTGTGTAATAGTTCTTTTCCCTCCATAACCTCTCCAGTATTTGTTATTATTATTATTTTTTATAATGGTCATTCTGACTGTGATGAGAATAAATGTGTGGAGTTTTGATTTGCATTTCCCTGATGGCTGGAGATCTTGAGTATTTCTGTATAGATTATGTACATTTAATCAGATTTGAACTCTGATTTCCCCATTGGTTCAATATTGCAAAATACATCCTGTAGGGTTTCAGGAGCCTGACCATCTTGATGGTGTGTATCATGCCATGTCCTGGGATAGTATTATTTGTTTTGGGATGAAAGATTCTTTTGACTTCTGGTACATGACTTGATTCAATTTAGACGAGAAATTAGAAAATTGTTTTTGTTTGCTTTACATTTCAAGAATTCTTTATATTAGGAGCTCTTTGAAATGGGTCTGTATTACATCTATCTTTAATAACAGCTGTGTTAAATCCTACCCGCTTCTAACCCCTATCCCTTATTATAATAAGAAACATGTGGGTTCTTGAAAGGACTTTAAAAGCATGGGCTTTTAAACAGGATAATGCAAGTTACTTGAATTAGTTATGGTTACAATTTTCTCCATAAATTTCAAGGCAAAGAAAAACTCCTTGATCTACCAAATGTAAGAATAATGACATTCGAATTTATCAATCTTATTGAGGATTCCAAGTTTTACACTTAATTAAAAGAATAACAGGAGAAGGTCACTTTTGGTATTTAGACCATTTCCTGATCTGTAATTAGTAGAACCTCTATTTATTAATCAAATCTCATAGACAAGATTATGTTTGTGCATCTTTAATTTTTATTATAAACATGTGAATTTAAAAAATGGCAAAAGAAAAAGAACTCTATCCATAATCTTACCATATGATGTAATTTCTATTAGCACATTGACATATACTTAGTTGATTTGTTATCCTATGCATATGTGGCAGTAAGGTTTTTAAATACATAGTTGTAGCCATCCATCAATGCAAATATGTAATCATCATAATCATCACTTTTTTAATATTTTATATTATTGTGTATACATTTATTTTTTAAAATTTTAATTTGTTTTAATTACTTATACATGACAGGAGATTACACTTACACACTTTGATCAATCATAATTCCTCATTTTTCTGAGTATACATGTTGTAAGATCACATTGGTCGGCAATCATATATATATACATGAAGCAATAATGTCTGTTTCATTCTACTATCCTTACTATCCACACATTCCCCTCCCCTCCCCTCCCTTCACTTCCCTCTACCTAGGACAAAATATGCCTTGATATTGTACACCAGAATATTTACCACCCTTTTTTTGTTTTTACCATAGTCATTGGTTTCTTATAAACGGGTGGTTGTAGGTTTCTATAAGCTAGGGTCCCTACAGAGGTCATTGTTCATTCTTTCTCTTCCTGAATATTACAACACTGATGCAAGAAAGATAACAATAGTGGTGTACTTGTCACTTTTCTCTTTCTCTCTGCTTCAAATTCTCTCCCACCCTTGCATATGAACTCTTTAAAGCTGAAGCACTTGACCTTACCGATTTTATAGCTGTAAAATTGATTGATTTTGATGTTTTCCCATATTTTCTATAGACATTGGCCACCTTTCCCACTTTCTTGAGTTGATTTTGATCATATCAATTTCTTGCTCACTTATTCAGTCCACCCAATACTCACTAATTCTTTGGCATCACTCTAGATGATCACTACCTGCACCTTTTTATCCTCTCATTATGATACCTAGGCATGTCTCCTATGACACCTACAAACTTCTCTGAAATCCAAATCCCTAAATTCTGCTCTCTGACCATAATCATCCATAATTTTTTGTAATATGTTTGCTCTTTTTCTTCATTGATGATTTTATTCTATTACTGCATTTTGTTCTCGAAATTATCAGGCATCCTCTGCCATACCTCTTTACTTATCTCCTACAGGAACATGTTCTGTCCCTTCTTCACTCTCAAATTTACTGTCAACTCATGGCTTTTGGTTCTTCCTTCACACCTGATCTATAAAACATCAACCCATATTGAATTTCATTAATATCCTTTTCTGTTTTAGCCACTAGGCCTACTAGTGCTATTCCAGACAGGTGCTTTCTATCCTTAGCTGAAGAAACTAAATAAAGTCTTCCCAAAGAGCTTAATCAGCTCTCTTGGATTATCTCTCAGTGTCTATCTACACCTTTTGGTTCTTTTCCAGAAAATACTATGTGACTCCCATCCATCTTTGACTGATATGTCAGGTGTTTCCTCCTTTTTCACCTAGACCTGCAAGAACATCAGGAAGTAAATTTTCTTAAGTTAAAACATATCTAATGAAAGTTCTACAGCAAGTATCATAAGCAACTGTGAAACTGTAATCATTCTGATGAATGTCAGAAGGGAAAAATAAGCTCAGTGCTCTTTATATATTTAAATATTATATTGGAAATCCTAGTCAATGTGGTAAGAATAGAAATATATGGAGAATATATGAATTGTAAATAAGTAGTAATACTATTTTTATGTGGGGTAAAATGATATTTTAAGATATATAGGAGCCCAGTGTAGTCGCATATGCTTGTAGTCCCAGCAGCTCAGGAAACTGAGGCAGGAGGATGGCAAGTTTTAACCAGCCTCAACAACTTTGCAAGGAACTAAGCAAGTTAGCAAGACCCTGTCTCAAAATAAAAAATAAAAAGGGCTGGGGATGTGGCTCAGTGTTGAAGTGCCCCTGAGTTCAATCTCTGATATCAATAATAATAATACACAAGAGAAGAAATGTAAAACTTAAAACTTATTAAAGCACCTATATTTGATATGTACTGATCTGTGGGGCAAATGACATGATGAAAAATATGAACATATTGATAGGACAATTTTAATTGTGATGAAAAAGGTGGCAAAATATGTGGGAATCCTGCAGGAAATTTTGTACCAAACAGTGTAAAAAGCATGCTAATTATAGTTATAATTTTTTTAGTATTTTGGAGGGACATTTAATCTCAAATTTTTATTTTTTTATTTTCAAACATCAAGAAAATGTAAATGTCCTTTTAGGAGAAGATAATTTTTTATCTTCCCTCTCTGATAAAGTGAACCTAAAGGACTAACATCTTGCTGAAATTTTTATCGTAAGTAATACTTCATCATTATTCAACCAAGAGAATATATTTTTAAATAAGATTGTTTCAAAGGAAGTCTTTTAATTATTCAAATAGCAAAGCTATTTCTTATACATATTAAAATACAATTTCAAAATTTCATTAATGTAAAATGTAAATGTCAGTTTAAGACTGACTTATATATAGTTTATTTTTTATATTTTTTTGAAATTAAAATCTTTATAAGAATTTAAAAATACTTAGCATAATCATTACTGTTTTGGTCAGGTTTAGCATTGCTGTGACCAATCTATTCAACAAGAACAACTTAGAGGAAGAGAAGGTTATTTTGGCTCACAGATCCAGAAATCTCAGTATCTCAGTCCATAGACTCCATTGCTCTGGGCCTAAGGTGAGGCAGCATATCACGGCAGAAGGGCCCAGTGGAGTAAAGCTGGTCATCTCAAGATTGGGGAGTGGGGGGGGGGGGAGGGCAGAAAGCATAGAAAGAGAGAGAGGAAGAAGGATGGAGCCCTAAGATGCACTCTTCCTGGGAGAGACCCAGTGATCCTCCTCCTCCAGCCATACCCCACCTGCCTAGAGTTACCACCCAGTCATTCAAACTAGTACAGATTGATGAAGTTATAGCTCTCATAATCCAATCACTTTACCTCTGAATATTCCTGCATTAACAGACGTTTTCCCAGGATACCTCATAACCAAACCATAGCGATTACTTTTTATTTATATTTTCTATGTTGTTACTGTTCATTTATGTTACATAACAAGAAAAAGTAATATTTATAAGATATATTGTTACAGTATATATTTTGAGAATTGGGTAAAAGGTAAAATAATTCATTTAAAATATGAAACTAAAAGAATATTTAGGGTTTATTGATTGATTTACACATTTTTCCTTAAAATTGTATTTATAAAGGGTTGATTTTATAATTTCACATTGATATATTTAAGTGGAAACAACCATCATTTTTATTCCCTCTACTAATACTTAGTATGAGCGTTTTCAATGTAAATCAGACATATGATAATGAATGTTGATTTCTTTTAGGTATAGCTTACTTGAATGGAATGTGCAGTGAAAAGAGAAAGTGTATCATTGCCGAAGACAATGGCCTGAATCTTGCATTTACAATTGCTCATGAAATGGGTCACAAGTAAGTAAAAGTCATCCCTAAATTATATATTTTAGCATATATGATTATAATATCAGTTATTGAATTAGAGGCATATATTTTGATATTTACTTGGAATTCATATAATATTTTAAGACTTAGGAATATAAGGAAAGGTGGAGAAAAACTACATAAGTTCAAAGAGAAGATATATAGCTTTTGAAAGTTATAACCTTCTTGACACTTTGAACAAAATCTTATTACATTATTAAAATTCTCAAGAAAATCATTACACTGCATGATTGATTTCACTACACATTTCCAAATAATGTAAGTATTGCAATAATGATGAAACTGCAAAACTACATATTTTTGGCACAAGTGCAAGTATTCCTAGCCTATAATAGTATCAGTGTTTGTTACTACTAGGCACATACTAAAAGAATTAACTGGCAGGATTTAGGGATAATGGACTTAAAACAGAATTAAATTAGACACATGATCATATGTAATTAACATTAATAATTCTTAGGTAGAATTCTAAGCACTTTATATAGATTAGTTCATTTAGTACCAAAAACAAGTGTTGCTGTCAGTTTTTATTTTACTAATAGTAATAATGAGTAAAAATAGCAACACTTAGGTAGTACTTCCACATTTCTGAGTTCTCACAATAATCTTGTTATTTAGTAACATTAATGTACCCACTTTAAAGGAAAGAAAACAGAAGTATAAAGAGGTTCATTTCCTTCCCCAGATTATAAAAACGGTAATTTGTTGGAGCAGGGATTTGTACTCAAGCACAACTCAGGTCACACTTTTCTGAATTTCCACTTGAAGTTACTGCTATCCTTGAGCCTTAGATGCATTGTCAGTAAAATTAGGAACAATACCCTGGTTGTGGGCTTACTTTGGGATTAACATGGCCTAAAAATAATGTTAATATTTTCAAGAAATGTATTGTAGTAAAAATAACCTGCAATTGGAAATCAGACTTGATTTTGAATATAGGTTTTCCCATTTTCTAGTTTAATCAGTAATACAATAAAATTATTTTCACTGGACTCAGAAGTAGTGAGGCCCTATTCAGGAAGGTAATCTTTATGAAATCTTATTTGATCAGAGACCAATTTAGTTTGTCCTTTAGTGATGAAAAATTGAACTAATTGTTAACATATAAAATATATGTGTGTGTGTGTGTGTGTGTGTTTAACATTAAAATTTTGACTTATTTTCATTATATTCCTGGACTCTGTAGGCAACTGAGTAAGATTGAGTTGGCAATGGAATTTGATCGGTAGAAGAAAACTTCAAAGAAATAGTTCATGGAGTTAAGATGTAGTTTCAGTGATACAGAATTTGCCTTGCAAGTGTGAGGCTCTGGATTCAATCCCTAATCCCAGTACTGTTTAAAAAAAAATCAGGGAATGGGGAGTGGAGAAAAAAGAAAAAAAAACTCATAAAGAACATGACTTATTCAAGTAAAAAGGAGTGATTAAATGATACTCAGTTCCATGAGCAACCAAAATTTGATTATTTCAATGTATCCATAACCCAGTCTAAGAAATCAGACATTATCCAAAATTCATTTTTTACATGTCTTAACTGACAAAAATTGTATATATTTGTTCAATACAGCATGTTATTTTGAAATATAAATTCATTGTGAAATCGGTAAATTGAGGTAGTTAACACATGTATTACCTCACATACTTCTTGCTTATTTATGTTTTTGGTGAGGACACTTAAAATCTGTTCTTCTGGCAATTTTCAAGTGATTGGTTTTTTGTTTGTTTGTTTGGGTGCTAGGGATTGAACTCAGGGGCACTTAAACACTGATTCACATCCCCAGCCCTATTTTGTCTATATTGTATTATTTAGAGACAGGATCTCACTGATCTGCTTAGTGCTTCACTTTTTTCTGAGATTGGCTTTGAACTCGAGATCCTCCTGTCAGCTTCCGGAGCCACCGGTATTACAGATATGCACTACCATGCCTGGCTTTTTTAAGTGTAAAATAACTTTACTTTTCTCCCATATATATTTTTAGTCTTTAGTTGACTAACCTGAATACAAGGAGTTGATTTACTTAAAAAAAAAAGATAAATAACCTAAAAATCATTATCCTTTAGAGAAAAATGCAATAACCTCACTTAATATTGCAACCCAGAAATAATAGGATCTGCATTCTTAAAACAGTATAATTCAAAGATATTTTCAGTATAGAAAAGTATCGGCATTATTTGGAGGAAAAATATTAAGAATAAAGTTTTGGGGCAAGAAATAAAATAATAGTTTTATAAGCTGCAAATAAATTATAAATACAATTCTGAATAAACAAATGTGAATTTATGAATAATAACTGTTTATACCATTTATGCACTAACAGCTTCATATACAAATGGTCTCTTAATAAGTTACTAAAACTTTTCTTTCACCAAGAAATAGTTGTCTTCAAAGTCGACTAGTGTTCTCTTGATGCTAGGCAATGAGAGATGAGAGGTGTTGAGAATGATGTCATCTTTATAAAAATAAAAACAGGAGGAAATTTATCTGTATAAGTTGTGTCATTATCATTAGCATCATCCAGTGTAAAGTATAAGGTATAATGTAAAAGAAATGAATAAAAATGGAATTAAAAAATATTCATATATTCACAGCCCATCAAATGGAGAGTCTTCTCAGATATTAAATAATTATATCTACAGATCTCTCTCTCTCTCTCTCTCTCTCTCTCTCTCTCTCTCTCTCACACACACACACACACACACACACACACACACACATACACACACACAAATACACATACAAGCAGAACACTTTTATTTAGAAGTATAATTGATTAAGGATCATAGGTCTCATTTTGTCTTTTTTTGGATCACCTATTTATCGGTGTCAAATTATATAAGTGAAAATATTTTTCTAAAAACTAACAACAAATTCTTACATATACTTTCACCCACGATTTAAAAATAGTAGAATGGTTCTCTTTTAATTTTTTAATTCAAGAATATCTTCATAATCACAAACTATTTCTAAACTGATTTGAGTGTATATTTGTTGACTTGAACTGATTTCTAGAAATTCACATAAAAACTCAACATACAGCTGAAAAGTCAATGAATCACTAAGTAATAAAGGATGACTCTTGAGAGGGAGGATTTTAATAATCAAAGAATAAAAACTCCTTCTCTTACTATTGCAAAGGAACCTAGTACAATGTCAGTTTCCTTTTTAAGTTGCAAAACTATGAACTTAAAAATATCTTATGTGCAATTACAAACAAAAGAACAGGATAGAATCTGTAATTTTTTAAAAAAAGGAACAAAGTGCCTTAAACTAATTTTTCTTGATTCTTTTCCAAAATTATTTTCTTTTTTATGCAATAATTTAGGGGTTATTAATTGTCTTATAACCAAAGTTTTAATCAAGGAAATGTTTTAATTGGTAGAAATGAATTAATATCTATGCATAAAATACAAACAGCATCTTCATTAATTTATTATGATAAAGTATAAAAATTTATTTTTATGAATAAAAATATGGGAAATTATTTCTAAATTTGATAGTTTATTGAACCTATTTTCACTATATGCTATTTATGAACAACAATTTGTTAAAATAAGACACTTTGCTTTCAGATCAGAATGCATTAATTGTGATTAATTTACTGTTCTGATGAGTATCCTCAAGATCACCCTTAGGCTAACAGGACTCACAAAACTCAAGAAAACTGTTTAACTCATGATTATAGTTTATTACCATGAAAGAATACAGATTAAAATCAGCAAGGATAAAACTTCCATAAAGCATCCAAGAGGCACCACGCCCAAACTCTCAGTCTTCTCTCCCAGTGAAGCTGTGGGGACAGATGGTGCTTTATTCTCCCATGAGTGTGAAAACATGACCAGAGTACTAGCAACCAAAAGAGGTTAACCTGAGCTTTGGTATCCAGTATTTTTTCTGAAGTTCGGTCCTGTGGGCATGGCAGACTGCCTAAAGGCAAAACTTCAGTTTCCAACCCCTCTAGAGGTCAAACTGACTCTAGACCTCACCATAAATCACATTGTTAGAAGAAACTGTCATGGTCCAAGACCCCCAGCTAAACAAAGATATTCTTGTCAAAGATACCTTGGCAAGATATTCCAAGGGCTTAGAGGTTACCTCCCAGGAGCTAGGCAAGGACCAAACCTTTCTTTGGAATGTTCAGGTTGGGGACCACCCAACTTGCTGAGTTAACTCTTTACTACAAAATTATATAATATTTTCAAAGTTTGAAAGATCTCCTATTTTATATTGGTTTGCCAAAGTCTATCTATAAAAACTCAACATTGTCTGTGATTAATGGGCATTTTGCTAAACTGAACACATATATCTAACCGAATTGCCCAAAACTTTGAGCTAAGTGTTCTTTCTTATTTTCACTTTAGAGCTGAGTAAATTAATTCATATTTCAGAAGTTCTTTTTGTGTTAAGCTTATTCTCTTTTGATTAAAAATATTGGAAAGATATTCCTAGTTTTAATTAACTTAATCTTGATTTTTAATGTTTTGGCCTGCAAATATTTTTTGGTAGTTAAATTTCATACTTTCTTTTATTACTTCTGTAGGCTTTTACAATTATAATTATTTCCTCATTCTAATATTAGGAAAACACATTTTATATAGTTTTTTAAATATTTTTCCTTTTTTCCCTCTCTTTTTTCTTCCACCTCTCTTACACACATGTCATTTGAGATGTTAAGGCATCTAAATGTTCTTTCTCTCTCTTACACACATGTCATTTGAGATGTTAAGGCATCTAAAATTTACTTTACTATATGTAGTAAAGTTCTTTCTATTAAATTTGTGGGTTTTTTTTAACTACTCAATAAATGATCTTACTGCCCAAGTGTGGTCTGGGATGAGATAAGGAGCTATGATAGAATACTGCACTTAAATTCCTTCACTGAAAAAAACTTGAAATGGAAAAAAAATAGCCTGCTAAACTAAACTATGTGCTCAGTGATGTAACTGATTAACATTCTATCACCAGCTACTTATCTGCAGACAAAGCAGTAATTTAAAAGTGTTCACCAAATAGGATCCAGTGTACAGGCAATACTTTGAAGAACTTTGTCATGTAACAGGTAGGGAAGATCCTTACTCTTTCTGTCAGTGTTTCACTGGGAAGTTGTATTTGAGTTGCAAAAGATGCAACCTTAGAATTTTAGTCTAACAGATGGTGTATACATATTTCTCTCTGTCTACAAATGTATGAAGTGTTTTTAAATATTATTCTGTGATGCAATTCATTGCAAGTAATAAAGCTTTTTGTATGATATTCAATGGTGTGTTAGATAATATTTCATATATATAGGAGGTAACAGGAACAGAGCAGTGATAGAAAGAAAGAACATACATACACACATACATCCCACATGATATTTCTTTAGGTCTGCAAATTAATTCAGTTCTCTTTGTGAGTTCTAACCAAAGTAAAATAACTTCCTTATTATTGGGCATGGTTTTACTAAAATTTAGGCCCTAATTTAATGTTTATAAAAATTCAATCCGTTTTAGGTATTGAAAAATATATAAATTGTCAAGGAAATAATAATTTTAAAAGTACTTATTAATAACATAATCCTGTGACCACTTTCTGGCCTTGTTAGATCTGGAGATTTTTGCTCTGAAGAGCAAAACTTTGCAGTGCTATAGCACCTTGGGGCCAAAGACTTCTACTCCCACCTAAATAAGGAAGGCAATAATCTTAACTTTATTTTAGAGTTAGTGATTGCCAAAGTTCACACAGCTAATAAGTGCCTGAATGGACATTGAATGCCAAGTTTGTCCGGATCCAAATCCCATTATATTAATTACAGTGCTGTGCCAGAAATGTGGATGAGTTCTAGCTAACTGAGCTCTACTCAACTGATTCTGGGCTGGCTCTGAATAATGTCCTCACCTTATCTCTTCAGTCATACTTTGCTTTGTGATCCTTTCATCCTCTATACCGTGACCTTTCTGCACAGCAGACACACTAGAGATCTTACAGTGTTTCTAATATACTGTATTTCCACTCTCTGCAGAACATAGACCCAGGTAGCTACTCCTACCTGAGATGCTCTTTCTCCCCATCATTGAGTAATTTTCTCTTCCTTCTTACATTTTATGTATCAGATAAACAGCCATTTGCTAAAGGAAATATTCTGTGTGGATGAATTTCTCTATTAAACATCTTAGTGGCGCCAGTTCCTTGGCTAATGTACACATTTGTTCATCTATCAGACATACACTTCACTTGGCTATAAGCTCAAGAGGTGATAAACCATGTTTTTGCTTATGATGGGATTTCTAATAGATTTGATAGTGCTTGGTATATATTAGTTATTCAACAAATATATATTAAATAATGAATGATTTTTAAAATATATATATTAATTGTCTTAGTAAATAAAATACTCTTATGCACAGAATGACAGTGAAACTTGATTAGAAAGTGGATGCTATATGCATATTGAGTTGTTTAACGTATTTTATATTACTTGGGACTTTTAGTAAGCTATCAATTAAAGCTTTATAGTAATAATATTCTGTATTTTGAAATATATCCAAGTCCATGTGGGGGGAGATTTTATTTAAGTGCACAATTATGAAAATCACTCCTCCTCTGCCCCAAAGTGTTTTCCCCTGAGGTCTTCTTATCACATTAAATCACATTCCATGATTCTAGCTGTCAATCAAAAAACAGAATTATATTTCAGCCTTCTATGTTCCTCAGTCCACATTCAACCCATCAACTGTTAACTCTATCATCATAAATAACTCCACATCTGATTACTTCTCATTTAATTGTCCTCTTACTATGCTGGACTAAGCTATCATCACCTCTCATCTGGATTATTGGATTATTACAGTAGTCTCTAAAGTAATGTATATATTTTTTTCAGCTCTTGCCTTCTACAGAGCCTGTTTCCAACTCAAAGTCAGGAAAATTGTTCTGAACCAAATCAAATTGCCTGACTTTTTTTACTTAAGATCTTTCAATAGCTTCCTGTCTCACTTGGTGAAATCCCGTCCCTCACAATGACCCTCTGGTTCCACCTGTTCAAACCCCCATCCCTTATAACTGGTCATTTCTATCTACTAACTATCCTACAGATTTATTGCTCTTTGTTGTAACTCCAACACATGAAGCAAATACTCACTTACAGGCCTTTGCTTTTGCTCTTGTTTTTGCCTTAAAAGTTGTTGAAGTCCATATGGCTGACGCTACTCTTCTTTAGTTTTCTTCCCGAGTATCATTTTTCAGTGAAGCTTTTCTTATATCTTAAAATTGAAATAAACACACACGACTTTGGTTTATTCCACTTTTTCCACTTTAATTTTCTCCATAATTTTTTTTCAAAACCCTACCTCAACTGCTATACATTTGCGTGTAATAAATTTCTGTCTCCTTAGTACACTATTGTATACCCATCATCTGAAATAATAATTCTTGGGTGTTTGGCACATTGAATGTACTTAAAAATGTGCTTAGTGTACAATGTATTACCTCCTGTGCTTTCAGCAGAAATAAATGAAATCTTCTGTTTGAGGAACTTATTTGTTATAATCTAAGTAGTAATTAGGCATTTACTTTCACTTTAAAATTTTACGTTAGAATTTTGGATCAAATAGAAGTTGAGAAGATATTGAAATTTCCCATCTCCATTTTGCACACTCAAAAAAAAAAAAAAAAAAGCCCTAAAAAGAGAGTAATCATTTTATATACAGGCAAGCTAAAGAACCATAAGGTGAAATTTTTGTATAGTAAAGTTAGAAGAAACCTATTGAAATGGAAGAGAGCAGGAATTTATCATTCAGAATAGGTTGAGTCTTGGTATTGGACAGAGATGCTGGGGTTTAATGCACTCTGGGTTATGGGGGCTACGATTCAGAGCTTCTTGCCTGATGATGTCTATCTCAAGTCAGCTGAAAATAAATTATTTCCTATACTCCATAGAGTGAAAAATAAATCCTTGGAATCAATTAGAATCTAATTACATAGCTTTAAAGAATAAAGGCAAACATTAAAAAAATAGAGAAATAGATATAACTACAATTATGCTGTAGTAGATATTTAACTCACTCACTATTAATGATAGTCAAGTTAATAGAAAGATTTATATGAAAAAGATAAGATTTAAATAGTCAAAAATATTCTTGTGGCAGATAACAGAACCTATAGTCAAGAAATGAGGAATACCCACTCTAATAAAACACACTGCATATTTACAAAGAATATTTTACAAGTCTACACGTTACAAAAAATTAATCAACAGATAAACTTTCCTGACTACAATGAAATTAAGTTAAAAAATAAAAATAAAACTAAAAATTACATTTATAAATTCAAAAATCAACTTTTGAAAAACTCATAGATGAAAGAAAAATATTCTCATAATGAAATAAAAACAAATATTCTATTTAACAATTTGGGGGCATGGGGAGAAAGCAGTGCATGGAAGAAAATGAGAAAGTTTAAATACAAATAAAAATTTAACTATGAAATTAATGACCTATTTTTTTAATTAGGAAGTTAGAAAAATGACAAAGAAATTGTAGGTAGAAATAATAAATATTATAAATTAATGAAATAGAAAAAAAATATTAAATCAACAATGAAACTCAAATTATTTTTATGAAAATGTAAGTAAAACTCAAAGACTAATAAAAAAAAAGTAATGGTTCAAAAGGAATAGGAAGGATCCATCACACAATTACAGAAATATCAACACTACTGAGAAAATATACTGAATATTTTCCTGTCAAAATTAAAATTATGTGAAGGTGAAATGAGAAAATATCATGAAGGACCTAAAATTCTATAACTAAGGAAATTGAATCTGTACTTTTAAATCTTTCCAAAGAAAATGCCAGCCCAGACACAGGAAAATATTCAAAGAAAAATAATGCTATTATTAATCTAATTTTTCTAAGAATAAAAAACTCATTATTTGAGTCTAGTATTATGGTAATATGAAATGGAAGGAACAATTATGAGGAAGGAAAATTACAGTTCATTCTTCTCTAAGAATGATTCAGAATGACGAAGAAAACAGTTTCAAAATAAAACAGCATTGTACAAATAAGCAAAAGTAATCCAAGGAGATAAAATCTTCATTGCCAGGATAATAAAATTCAGGTATTATTTAAGACCTTAATCCCACATTAACAGATTAAAAGTAAGAACTAGAACTACCTCATTATAGAGAAAAAATATCCTATAAAATCATAATTTCTCAAGTATATTTACAAGAAAAATGGCAAACATAAGTCCTGATGGTGGAATACTCTATAAAATAAAAATAAATAAAAAAAAAAACTAGCAGTGATCTCACTGTTCCTGCTTCTGTATATACTGGGACACAAACAAGTATACAGTTGAGAATGGAAGAAATAGAACTGTTTTAATTCACAAATGATTTAATTACCTACAGAAAAACTTAATATAATGTAAAGGTAAAATATGGTATTAATTGGTGAGTTTAGTAAATTATTGGATATAAGATTGATGTCCAAAATTAGAAGTCAACAGCAAAAATACAAAATATCATTTTGTAAGGAGAATAACATTTGCTTTAACAGTACATAATACAGAGTACTTGGAAATAAATTCAACCAAAGATAGGAAGTGTATGCCTTTATTAAAAGTAACAAAATTGGGCTGGGATTGTGGCTCAGTAGTAAAGTGCTCACCTAGCATGTGTGAGACACTGGGATCAATTCTCAGCACCACATATAAATAAATAAAATAAAGGTACATTGAAAACTAAAAAAAAAATTTTAAAGTTAAGTAAATTAAGTGTATATTAGTGACAATTTACTATATTTATGGATAGATATAATATGAAGATTTCACATCTGCTGTAAATGAGTTAGAAGCCCCAGGACCTTCCAATAAACATACTACCAGGGCTTTTCAAAATGAAAGTTAACAAAGTACTTTCAAAATATATTTATAAATGAACATAAGTCATATACTCTTCAAGAAGGAAGAGATGAAGGTACAAGTGAAGGTAGAAGCAGATGAGGAGGAGAGTGGGTGGGAATCTAGCTCCACCAAGCAACCAAGACCTAGTATACAACTATAGTAACTAACACAGTGTGTCCTTCAGCTAGACAAGTAGAAAAATAGGACAAAGATACAGTCATAAGCAGTCAATGACTGTATGTTCACCTCCTGTCTGAGTAACGTAACATATTGCAGATTAGTTACGTTTGACAATTCAGGAGAATGTAGTGTCATAATTAGATGTGCATATATACAAATTAAATAGAACACGTTCTTCAGACCATAATAAAAATCAATTCCAGATAAGATAAAGGCTAAAATATAATACATAAGGCTTTCAAGAGAAAATATAGGACCCTGTTTTTATGACTTCAGAATTGAAAGACTTTCTAAACAGCACAAAAAAGAAGGCAAAGACGTGATCTCATAAGGAAGCTGCACTTGTAGCACAGTGGTAGAGCGCTTGCCTTGAATGTGTGAGGCACTGGTTTCAATACTCAGCAGCACCTAAAAATAAAAATAAATAAATAAAATAAAGATATTGTGACCATATTAAAAAAAAAACACACACACACACAAAGAAAAAAAAAAAACAGGTTGACAGGATCCCCGATGGATTTTTGTCTTGTTCAGGTTTTAAATTCTTGTGAGAGTTTCCAGAAACATTTGATTGATGTTGGATTACATATACATGGACCCACACACATATATAGTATTCATTTACATTGTATATGTTTCTTATGATGATAATTCATAATTTCAAAGTGAAAATCAAACCTGGGAAGGAGCAAAAAAAATGAACACTATCTGTGTGTTGGAAAACAAAGAGGAAATACTGAAATTGTATCAAAAATAATAATTTTTATTAGTCTGTTTCAAAACTCTTTAAAAACTGTTTACGTTCTAATACATAAACAACAGCCATTTGCAAACTGTAACAAAAGAAGAAAATTGTTTACATTGAAGTTGGCAAAAAGGTAACAAAATAAAAATAAAATCCTTGAAATAAACTTTTAAAGAAATGAAAAGAAAGAATTTATAACCACACAGAGTTATAAAAATGGAAAGACCTTTGTTTGGGCTTAGAAAGAAATAGTCAATACTATAAAACGACAATTATCTATATATGAATATAATCTGATATGTCCAAAAGTACCAATGGACTTTCCTTTTCATTTAATTTGTTTTATTTGACATCCTGATTATAAAGTCCATATGGAAAAACCAACATGGGAAAGGTCCTTATTTTAAAAAAAATGGGAGTAAAGAAAGTGAGGTGTTAGATATTAATACATTTATTTTAATATATTTCTAGTGCTTGAATAAGCAAAGTCAATTCAAAATAATAAAGAAAAATTGACATGTGAGCATGAAAAGATGTAGAAATGTAGCACACAATAATACACCACTACAGTCAGTGAAGGAACTGTATTATCCAGTAACAAAAGTTGCAGCAAGTTGATTCTTTGCTTTATGCTTCACATCAAGGTACACCAGACTGACTCTATACTCCAGCGTTTTTAGTTTGCTGGGGGATTTTTTTTTTGCATTTTTGTACAGGGAATGGCTGTGATTCTAGATATGAAGTTATAAATGTTTAAGGAAAAGATATACAAAGCATTATTCAAAACTGAATGTAAAAAGGAAAAGTCTAACATAGAAGAAAAATCACAGTGAATACATATATATATATATATATATATATATATATATATATTCTAACATACATGACATGAAATACTTTCTTAATATCAAATGATGTCTTACAAATCAATAACTCAAATAACCAAAACTCCATTAGAGAAAGACAAAGGATACAACAACGCATAGCCCACAGAGATTTATCCATGGATTATGTGAAAACAAACCTTAGCATTCTTCATAAGAATACCAGTTGAAACTACAAAGCAATACCACTTTTACCTACCAGACTATACAAATGCATGCAGATGAACACAAACTGAGTATGAAAACTCCTCCTGCCCACTTTTCCACTTTTCTCTTACTCTTCTTTCAGATCATTTCTTCAGAGGTGTACCTAATGTATGGATTAAATCTTCTTGGTATCTTCTCTTAGAGGTTCTATGTAATTTTCATTCCTCATTTTTCACATTTTCAAGTTTACATTATTTTTATGATCATGCTTCCTAAGGACAAGGTATATCCTTTTGTTTTTGTATTTATGGGTTTTTTTTTTGTAATTTAACATTGCATCCCTAGCACATTTTATATGTGCTCATTAAATAAACTATTATGTTGTGATAACAATATAAGTACATAAAAAGTATTGATGCCGGGCATGGTGGGGCACACCTGTAATCCCAGTAGCTCAGGAGGCTGAGGCAGTTGGATCTCGAGTTCAAAACCAGCCTCAACAAAAATCTGAATGTTTATCAAAAATCCACATATTTTGCCAGGTGCAATGGTGTGTGTCTTTAATCCCAGTGGCTCAAGAGGCTGAGGCAGGAGGATTGTGAGTTCAAAGCTAGCCTCAGCAAAAGCGAGACACTAAGCAACTCAATGAGACCCTGTCTCTAAATAAAATACAAAATAGAGCTGGAGTTGTGGCTCAGTGGTCGAGTGCCCCTGAGTTCACACCCTGATACCTCCCCCCCACACAAAAAAATGTTGACTACATGAAACATATGCTTAAACATTTCTAAGTATAAATTTGAAAACTAGTTTGGGATGCCATGTAGCAATATCTGTCAAAGTTTAATTAGAAAACATTTGCCAAATAATACTTGTGGATACAGACTTAACTCATTTTACCAACTTTGAGTATAGTACTTTTAGTAATTTTTATTTAATTTGTGTTTGTGTTTGTTTCTGGAATGATTTAACAACTCATTATTTGTCTACTTGCTCAATTTAGTACCATCATTTTTAAAATATGTTTTTAGTAAAAATAATTATAAAGTCTCAGGTGCGATCACTGTTTTGCATTAATAAAACGGTATCTGTTTTCTGAAAATTTAATTGATTGGTGGCTCAAAACTTTCTTCGGCTAATTATAAAATTGTCCTTTTAGGATATGTTATATTTTTTGGAATAGTGCTATGAACATAAAGTTTACACAAAATGATTTGACTTAAAATGATGTATAATATGCTATTTATAATTTTACTTTAGCACATTTATGACTATTTATATTTGTAATAGATATTGTCAAATAAGTTGTTTAAGAGTTCTATATTTTACAAGTTAAACGGGATTGCTTTACTCATATACCACTTATTCGGTGATTGAAAATCTCATATGAAAATGAGACTGCCTACTTTATAGAGATGTTGAGTTTGATAAAATTGGTTACAAGAAAGGCCATATATGTTGTATCGTTATAAAAGCATAGAGCACTTTGTGATATGGTCAAGCATGCATATGTGGTTTTTGGTTTCCATTTTGTTTTCTGACCCAGGGAAAGAACTGATGTATATCATTGAATTTTGCCATAGAAATATAGCTTCTCCACTAAAATGGTCACTAAGGAGTTTCCTCAGGACTTTGAGATAAATGAGGCAATAGATATGCAAAGTTAGTTCCTTGAAGGCAATAAATATTTAGGCCACCTGCTAAAGTCCTGGGGATTGCAGGAGTACTAGGACTACAGATGCCATGTGTCTAATAAGCCCTTGGAAATCAATGACATTTGCACACACATTCCTCTGGGAATTATGCCTGGATAAAACTGAGGGTAGAGCCAGGTTATAAACCTGCAACTTCAGACAACTATGAATCTGCTACTGGCATCAATACTGCTACCAGACCATTAGTTGAGCTATCTGAAGCATCTTTACATGTTACTCTCCTTATTTTCTTCCATAATCAGTTACCAAATTCTAATCACTCTTCCCCTAAAGTAACTATCTTGTGTCTTTCCTGTTATTCCCTTAGGCTTGGACTCTTGCAATACCCACCTTACTGGTCTTCTTGCATTTAATATGAAATCTTTCTAGCTTGTATCATACCACTAGCAACATCCTTAATTTTGGTGTTGATTCCAGTTCAGAAATTTTTATTCCTGCTTCCTTTTACCTAACGAATGAACTCCAAATCCCTTAGTCTTAAATTCATGAGTTTTATAAAATAGTCAGAATCTATTTTTCTAACTTATAATCCACTTCTGTATTTCAATGATTACAAATGATCCATAATTTTAAAAGAGCATGTCTTTAACCATGCATTTTTGTCTTATGCCAATTCTCAAACTTATTGATTTATATCTACTAAATTTTTATCCATTAGTGGACAAGACAAAAGCTATCACCTTGGAGAAATTAAACTGAGAAGTGTGAATGAAAATGTCAAACATTACTTTTTTAACATCTTTCACAGTTTATTGCATATATCACTTGTCATTTTTGATTGTTTTTGATATTCAAATTTATAGCGACCTAGGTGTGTGTGTGTGTGTGTATGTGTGTGTGTGTGTGCATGTACACACATAGGTCTCCAGCGGGACAGCAATCTGTGAAAACAGAATTAATATCTAACATATTTTTCTTCTACAGCACAAAGTTGAGTGTATTATACATTGTAGATACTAAAAAATTTGATATTTTAACAAATAGGCATTTTTTGTATGGATACTCATGTTGAGATTTTAGTTACAGAGTCCAAGAAGTAGAGAATTATTTGAGTCTTGACTGAATAAAAGAAAATAAGGTTTAATGGCTATGCAAATATAAACTTGGCAACATATTTTTCCTTTTTGGTACTTGGTGATACTTCAAATTCTTATTGAAAATAAGACTTTTGAAAAGATATATTTCAAATATGATACGACTACTTTGTATTCTAGTTATAGACCTATCCAACTATTTTATGCAAGTCCTGAGATTATGACCTTGGAAGAGCCAAATCTAGCAGTTTAAGCAATAGGACTATTCTATCTAAGCTTCTGCTGATTCTATAATAGCAACGATATGAAAACAGCCTACATGTCTGTTAACAGATGAATGGACACACACACTAAAATTAAATATTATTCCATCTTTAAATAAAAAGAAGGAGATCCTATCATTTGTAACAACTTAGATGAAACTTAAGAGATTTATGCTTAATGAAATAAATCAGGCATAAGTAAATATTTCATCTCAAATGAGATTCCTCATGGATATGTGGAATCTAAAAAAATGATTAATTCAGAGTAACAGTAGAATTTTGGTTACTAGAGGCTAGGGAATGGGAAAAGAGAGAGTTATTAGTCAAAGACTATCATCCTTCAGTTTTAACATGCGAAAGTACAGTGTAGGAACTGTACATTATTAAGTATTATAATTATGTATTATTGCTCTGGAAATTTTTTAAGAGTAATTCCTTAAGTGTTCTTATTATAAAAATGACAATTTTTACAAATTTTACGATTTTTTTCATCATCATACATCAATAAACCTTGGAAAAATAAAAAAAAATAGATAAAATGTAGGTAATTCAATAGGAAGATACCATATGCCCTAAAGGGTATCTGATCACACATAGATTTAATTCATCTCTCCTAGCTTGTAAGAGTCACTTTTAAAAAGGAGTAAGATCCATTCCATGGTGATATGAGTGAGTGTGTCATAAGAAATAGAGAATGCACTCTAAAAGGAGAATAATCAATCAATAAAAAATAAGAAATCAAGATAAAGCTAGTACATTATCCTTAGGACTTTTAGAATGGGAACTAGATGAAATAATAATGTATTGTTTTAATAGACAAAAAATTACTCTTCTAAGAACTATTGCTCCTGAAAAATGTTCAAAGTTAATTTCTCTATGCTAAGTATCCTCAAACCCACTAAAACTGGTAATGGCTATATGTAAATTGATGTTCCCATGTTATACTTTTCAGAAGTCTCTATAACAGATGTCACAAGAGTCTCCTCTGGAACTTGTCTGTCAGCTAATGTTACACACTATCTAAGTGACAGGCGAGACTAAAAGCAGAGCTTGGGCTTGAATTCTTGCTCTGCCAGCTGCTCAATAAATGTGCTCTGGGAAAGTTCTGTTCTTGTTTCCTTCATTCCTAAAATTTGGAAAATTTTGAAGATTCATTGTTAGAATTGGTGATAATCTAATTTTATGGCACAGTGGTTGACACATATTAGTGAATGAATGATAATAATAATTAGTAGTAGTGTAGTTATTTTATAATATTAGTAAAAGAGAGATTTTCAGACTCCATTGGCCTCATACCTCTGTTGGTTCTTGGAGTGATTCTATAACTTTCAAATGCTCTCAACTGAATTGTCAGTGTGTTTGCTTATCATGAAGATTCACATAGACTACTAACACAGCTTTGGTATTTGACACTGTATTTAGACAATAATACACTTAAAGTATTAAACAGTTAATTAGGATAATGGGACTTCCGTGTGCAGCCCTCTCACACCCATAACCAGTGTAGGTTTGTATGTCACAGTGAGTAGGTGGAAGTGGGGAAAAGTCACCCAGCTAATGAATGGCCTTGCAAGAGTCAGCCATCTGCTTCCATTTCTGTACTGTATCTTGGCCAATGTAGGACCTCAAGTAGAGCAAGCAACCTTCTCTTAGCAGGTAATTTATGAATTTTTAGGCACACAGTTTCTCTAAATTGATAAGACCCCAGATCATTTTCTACTTTCCATCGGTTTAAGGTATATTTAGTAGCTTTCAAAATTCTATATCAGTTGATTAGTTAGCAGACATTTATTTATTAAGCTATTACATAATTAAAATAATTTTAAATGGTTAATTTCTGATTTCTGAACACTTATATTCTAGGTGGTGATAGTTTATAGATACTAATTTAAATTCCCCAGAAATACAATAACTTCTGATTTGTCTTACATAAAATAAATTTAAAGGCACAGAAGGTAAAGGTTATGAAAAATATGGGCTAGAATTTAATAGCTAAAGCAATCCTTAGTAGGAAGAGTGAACCAGATGACTTCACTATACCAGGCCTTAAAATATACTATAAAGCAATAGTAACAAAAACAGCATGGCACCATAACAGACTGGTAGATCAATGGTACAGAATAGAGGACACAGAGACTAACCAACAAAATTACAATTATCTTATATTAGACAAAGCTACCAAAAACATACATTATAGAAAAGATAGACTCTTTAACAAATGGCACTGGGAAAACTGGAAATCCATATGCAAAAAAATGAAATTAAACCCCTATCTTTTACTATGCACAAAACTCAACTCAAAGTGGAATTAAACCAGAGATCCTGAGTCTAATAGAAGAAAAATTAAGCCCTAATCTTCATCATGGCAGATTAGGCTCCAACTTCCTTAATAAGACTCCTATAGCATAAGAATTAAAATCAAGAATCAATAAATGGGATGGATTCAAACTGAAAGGCTTCTTCTCAGCAAAAGAAACAATCTGTGAGGTGAATAGAGAGCCTACAGCTTGGGAGCAAATTTTTACCCCTCACACATCAGTTAGAGCACTAATCTCTAGGGTATACAAAAAACTCAAAAAGCCAAACACACAAAAAATCAAATAACCCCATCAATGAATGAGCCAAGGACCTGAACAGACACTTCTCAGAAGATGATATACAATCAATCACCAAATATATGAAAAAATGTTCATCATCTCTAGCAATCAGAGAAATGCAAATCAAAACTGCTCTAAGATTTCATCTCACTCCAAAAAGTCTTTATAGAGGAAAAAAAAATGACAGAATTTAAACTGGCTTTGTTTAATGAAGATTAGCAAGGGAAAGTATTTTAATAGAAGCTGTACTAATGGATAGGATAAAAAAGTGTTCCAGAGACAATTAGATTGAAGTCAGATTGCAGATGGTTTGAATAATGAAACAGTGGATTTTATCTGCAGATAGTTTTCAGAATTTTGAGTGAATAAGAATCATCTTAAAAATGTGCTACAATTTTTAAGGCTTAATCCATAAATATTCTCTATTAGTTGGTTGGGAATAAGGGCCATGGATCTTCCTTTTAACTAACCTAACAGAATGCCCTGAAATTCTGGTATAAGTGATCCATTATTCACATTTTCAGTATCTCTACTTGCCAAGGACATTTTAAAGATATGTATGACATTTTCAGAAGAAACAAGCTTTGTCATATGAATGCATTCACAAGCAGCTAGCATCATTAAAGGGTGAGTTAATGATGCAAATAATTGAGGGGCAGGAGGTCAATCTGTCAGACATTATGATGCAGAAGTGAAGCAAGTCAACACCTCTTTTGACCTATAACGGTAGAGGTGGAAAGAGAGGGACAAGCAGCAGAGCTAAGGCATAGAACTAAGGAGATCCAGTTCTATGGAACTCAGCTGCATTGGGGCAAGGGATAGTGTTCCAACCCAGTAGATGATAAGCTCCAGGAAGGTTGAACTGAATCTTATGTATCTTTATGACCCTGGCTCAGGACAGTGCCAGCACATAGTGGGTTCTCAACAGATGTATGTTAGTACTACACAAGTCTGCTACATAATGCATAGAAAAGTCAAAAGGATGTCCATCACATTAAAAAAAAAAGTCAAAACGAATGTTTTTTTTCTGTATATCCAACATTTTTTGTTTTTCTTCAAATTTTTTACCTTACTGTTACTGACTTGCTTTACAAAAACTTTTGACTTTTAATAAAAATATTTCACTTTTATGCATACTGAAATGAGTTAAATGACTTAAAGATTTAAAATATCAAAAGGAATACAAGATACTAAAATATCTTATAATTCTTAATATTTGAATTTTTCTTTATGAGCACATGTAAGTGAAATTACTTTAAATCAGATATACCCATTGGATTATATAAAATTAAATGTCATTTTTGAACACATAATCCACTTCAGTTAGACATTGTGGTAGTTCGTTTCTACTATTTTTTCCACAAAATATATGGCTTCTAGTGGGGAATATTATGTCATGAAAAAATGTTAATGTAGTCAGCTAAAAAAATATTTCTCCTTTAAAATATTACTGTTTACAAATCAGATCCTTTCCAAATTATCCAAAATATGTGAGAGAATTCATAAGTGCTCTCTTCTCTGACTCTTTAAACATCAAAAGGGACCATCTTCAAAATCCAAATGCTTCTCCAGCTTTCCGCAGGATATCACAAAACTTCCTGGCAGGCACTTTTAAACAAGTTGAGAAGTTTTATAAGATAAAAATATTTTTTCAGTTGACTTGACAACCATGTACAATGTTAGTGGAGAGTTTATTTGCCCAAGGCTTTTTGTCAAAATGAATTTAAACTGAGATTATTAAAATGCAGTTCAATTGCACAGTATAAGAAGAGGTGTTGCTAATGTCTTACTTTAAGAATGTTTTCCATGCAATATATGCCACTTGGTTACAAAGTTGTATATATAGAGGTGTGTTTCTGCTAAAACAGCAGAGGGATTAGAATATTTGGAGCACAATAAATCGTCTGCAGGGATGGCGTTTGATCCAGAAAGAGAAGCACTACCGTGGGGGTGATTTTGAGGTCTGTCTGACTAAGCATCAGACTGCCTGGGTGTGAGTCACAGCTCCTCCATTTACCTCAGTGCCTCCTTCTTCTGTAAAATAGAAGTGATTATAATAGAAACATCATGGGGATATTGTGAGGATTAAATGATATCATTGTCAATGACTAATATGGTGACTGGCACAGAGAAAGGTTCACAGTTAATTGTTTTATTTCAAAGCTGTAGAATCAGAACTTAGCAGTGTCTCCTGATAATTCCAGATGTGTGGTTAGAAAAATCCCTATCCCAATTTAATGATACTCTTTTCTATTACAAGTTTAAATAGCTCTAGGAAATTTTCACTAATGGTAAACAATGCTTGAATCACCAGATCTCTCCATGGCTGAAGCTAATTTCTTACATGAAAATCAGGATCCCACAGTGAAAATGATCATCTGGATGAGAGGTTATAATCTTCCCAATTTGGAAAATCATATTGCACTCCTTTGGGTAATGTCCAAATAGCTGAATCCTGGAGGCAATCACTCTCCTTCTCTCAAATGGACCCATTAGTTAGGAAGTTTTATTATTTCTGAAAAAGATCAGCATTTGAGTATGGTTTGAATTTGCTGCACCATCTTGGAAGAGTTGAGCGTGTTCTAAGTGGCAGGGAGCCATTAATTAATGGTTCACCCACTGATGTGCGCTGCAGCCAGAATCTGTAGGGGAGATGAAACGGTGATACTGATGAGGTTGTGTCAGAACTGAACAGTTAGCACTACAGAAAAGCATTCTTATCAATTTGTGAGATTGTACCATACTTCAAATTACTTGTTTTAATTTGATATCTAATCAAAATAATTTTGCCATTATTATTTACTGAAGTTTACACTTTCACCAAATAAAGCACACAGCATATTACTTTTAATGATGGATTTATTTCTATGTGACAAATTAGAATAATACAATAAAATTTCTGTGATCTCCTGCCCCAATATAAGGAAGTACCATGGATCTGTCCTATGTTATAGGTTCTGTATAGGCACTTGGCATCACCCTCACAATAAATAAATCAGGAAAGTATATTTAACAAATAAGACACTTGAAACACGTTCATCTATTTATTGTTATTTAACTTACCTCTGATCATAGAAATAGATGGAAGATACAGAGATTAAAACTCTAACTTCAGCATCTTTTTTCTCTTCCCTTCAATATGCCATTGATTGAACTGGCTCCTAGTTATCCCATAAACTCTCTTACTTTTTCTCATTATCTTCAAAGTCTGAAAACATTTATCTTTCTACATTCTATTGTCAACCATTCTATTAATATATATTGATACAGACTATTTTAAGGCATTAATTAAAAGAAGAAGGAAATAGTATTCACTTGTGAACTTTTATAGCACTACAAGTATATAGTATTCAATAATGTAGTTTCAGTTTTATTTACCTGAATTAACATAGTCAAAGTTAGCAGACATACTAAGCCATACTTTCCTCTTAATTCATTAATGATATGGATAGAATTTATTTATTACTTCCATGTCATTTACTTCTTTCAGAAACATATTTCATAACAAATTTGATTCAAATTTTTAATTTATCAATATAAAAGTGAATGTGGATATTCTTGTGAATTTTATTTTTATTTGAGAAAACTTAAATAATCTAGTTGTTATTTCCCTTAGCAACCTTAATAATGTCTTTTAATTTACAGTTATAAAACATGATACAGATATTTTATGTTTTTCATTATGAGGATCAATTTTATTTATTTATTTTTTAATGTAGACCATAAAAAAAAGAAAGAGGAATATCAAACTATCCTGCCATCCTCTCAGATTTAGGATACATAAATACAAACTTTCCTTTGTCTTTGTTCAGTAAAAGCATCATTCATGAATACTTGTTGTAATGCTGTCACTAAGAATTAAGTGGCGATTATATGAATTTTTTTTCCTAAAATAGAAGTGATTCTACCTGAAGTCATAGTTCTCCATTTCAGCATGGGTTACAAAGAATATTATTATTCCATTGCAGACTCTTAGAGGTTTGCAAAAGTCCTTATCCTCAGGAATTTGGAGAGTTAATCAAAAGTAAAAATGTAAAAACATCAAAAATGCATAAGATAATATAGAAAACACTGTGACAGTGCTGTTTACATAAACCTATGATAGGAAGAAAAGATAATACAAACAGATTATGTGGGGACTAACGAATGAAAGCCCTCCAGAAGTAATCTGATTATTTTGAAGATCAAGCAGAAGTTTTCTAGGCAAAGAAACTGCACTCAGGACATGGTGCAGGTAGGGCTGGGATACATGGATGCCCAGTGTGCAGTGGTTGATCACAAAAGCTCTAGATATGCCACCTCCATTCAACTATTTCACCTCCCAGTTTTTTGTTTACATAACTTTAAGCAAATTACTTCATACTAGCAAAATGTATCATAGTCTTTCTTACTCCATGGGGTTATTTACAGGGTATTAAGCCCTGATATGGTACATGGTACATAAGAAGTGTTAAATAGCAATTAAATGCAAGAGAAGAAGAAATAAAATAATTGGGAAATTGCAAGTCATTTGGTATTGCTGAAGAAAAATTGCAATAAATGGCATGGAAGAAGATGAAAAGCTCATGTAACACGTCAGGTAGCTGGAAATTGCCATAGAGTGAACAGAAAAGCAGAGACAAAGCAGAATCAGATTTTACTGTAAGTAGATCTCACTGGAGTGTGGTAGGAGTAGGGGAAGCAGAATACTGGTAAAGATTAGTTTCAAGATGATCTAATAAGAATGTTTGATAATCCTCTTCAACAGTGTCAATAAAAATAGGAGATAACAGTTGAGACAAAGGTTTAAAATGAGTAGGGCTTGTCCTTAACAGTTAATAAAATGGCCTGGGTGATCATTTGGCAGAAGAAGGAACAAATAATGACATGAAGATTCTGTATTTGAAAGACACAGTGGCTAGCAAAAACAAACAAACAAAAAACAGAGAAAATACACCAATAAATAGAGATTTGAAAGAAAGAGAAAGTAAGGAGGTAAAGAGAGCAATTTTGAGACATTTTGAATTTAAGATGATTCTAGAGCATCCATTCATAGATAAGTCTGTGTTTTTCAGAATAGAATTCAACATAAATCAACAGATTCGGGATTCACTAATAAAGATAAAGGTGGCCAAGAAGGTTTTCCAGAGACACTTGCTTATTTGAGTTGTGGGTAGAAGAAGATAATCTAATGAAGCCATTGGGGAAGATGCACTAAGAGGCTAATATTTTAATATAACTATTTGTAAAAGATGTTTTCAATTTTGTAAAAAAAAAATCTTGATTCAGGCCAGAATAATAATCTAGGTGATTGAATAGAAGTGTACTATTTCTGCTTCATGTATATTGCTATGTAAAAAATTTATTTATAGATTATTTTGATATAGATAACCAAACCAAAACATATTTTTAGGTTGATTGGGGAAATATTCTTTATTAAATAAAAATACCTAAAATCTGGGTAACAAAAGTTAAAAAATAATCTTAAATCTAACTTTATTTTGAAACTATTTTCTTTAAAACAAATTTCTTTCCCATTTTTAATATTGTGACTGTTATTTAACTACATTAATAAAACATTTAAATACAGTAGTACTTTAATGTAAATAATTTTCTTTTATATGTTCTAAATCAGCATGGGCATTAATCATGATAATGACCACCCTTCATGTGCTGATGGCCTTCATATCATGTCTGGTGAATGGATTAAAGGACAAAATCTTGGTGATGTTTCATGGTCTGCATGTAGCAAAGAGGATTTGGAAAGATTTCTCAGGTACTGAGATCACTTATTATTGCTGCATTGTAAGTGTTTATGTGTGCCTGCTTCCACTGCCAGCCAGCAGGTGACAAGAAGGAAAGGCCACCAAAGTAGAAGTCAAGGCATATGATTCTCATCTTGGCTTTTCTTTTGACTCATGGTGCATTTTGGGACATGTTATTTAACTGCTTCTTCATTTCTACATTTTTAAAATGAAGGGATGAATTAGATAATTTGTAAGGTTGAAAAATTATTATGATGATTTTTAAAGAAATCCATCACAGTATTTAAATGGATCTTCAATATTTCCCTGGGGAAAATTACCCATCACCCAAAATATCTGTTTCTATCACAAAGTGCTTCCTGAACAAAATCTACACCTTTTCATTATGGTACTACTGAACTTTACATCTGCTTTGCTAATAAATAGTTCTTACCATTGTAATAGACCCCAGTTATATTGCAACAATAGTAGCACATAACTTCTTCCCGGTTGGAAAAATAAATGAAAAATATTGCTATTATTCTAATTATCACTTTAGAGCCCTTGTTTTTTACCTTTATTCTTTGATAATAGAAGGAACAGCTGAAACAGTGATATGTAAAGTAGTCAGATGTTCAAGATATTTAAAAATCTAAATAAAAATTATAGGAACACCTACCTGACTAAATTCACTACAGAGATGAACTTTGTTCATTTTTAAATTTACAAGCCTATTTATTTTATTAAATTAATATTATAATTGAATAAAATATTAGGTTATTACATTACCATAACTATGTTCTGCAATACTTGCAATATACTCTATGCATACTCTTAGTCATGATAGCCTAGAGTACAGCAATCAAGTAACGGTTTGAAACACCATTAGTAGTTGCATCAGCCGATCAGTAGCCCCTAATGAACTTATTTCTAAAAAAGATGCAAGACATATAAATCTGTCTTCTGATGAATCGAGACTATTACCACATTAAATGTCAGTTTACATATGGAAGTTGTATTACAATGTACAGTACAAAAATATCCACACTATTAATACTCAATTCAGAATAATTGCTTTAAATTCCCAAGAGTAGCTGATATCTTATAGTCACACTTGGTTTTGGGCAAGTTACTCTCTGTGTCTGAGCTTCTAGATCTTATAAATGCATGAAATGATACCCACTTTACAGTGTTATGTGTATTAGCTTAGTTAATTCATAATGGATAGGTTTTATAAACCCCTTGTTATATTACCTAAAACATGATAGTTATTATTACTTGTCAAGATTATCTTAAATAATTTTTAATAAATTAATCCATATATGAAATGATTTCTATAATCATTCAATAAGAGAGCTTTTAACTGAAAGTATTATACTATTAATAATGTTTCTTCTTTTTATGCTAATTGATCATAACAACTTTTACAATATTTCAAATTTTTATACATATCTGCATGTTGTCAGGTCAAAAGCCAGTAACTGTTTGCTACAGACAAATCCCCAGAGTGTCAATTCCGTGATGGTCCCCTCTAAGCTGCCGGGGATGACATATACTGCAGATGAACAATGTCAGATTCTCTTCGGGCCCTTGGCTTCCTTTTGTCAAGAGATGCAGGTAAGTGTCATGTCTAGGGGTTTTTAAGGGTTCACGTTCATTGGATGGAAGTACTGATTTAGAATTTGTATACCAAAAACTCCCTATTCCTTGAAATAATTTTCTAAGAAAAGGTTTTTCCATTATTTTCCCGTATGCTTTGGAAGTAATAGAAAAAAGACATAGGCCTTCTTTCCTTAACTAAAGTCAGCAAAGAAGGACTCAACAATTTCTACTTCAAAATATTCACTGAAGTCAGGCAAGTGTTTGCATTGTGTTAGATAAATGCTCTTATTTTAAGACTCCTAATTTCTTATATGGTAACTAGGTGAAATGCAATGAAAACTATATATGACCATGTCATTTTAGACAAAACCCTTAAAATAAAAATTTAAGAACATATTTTATAGGAACAAGAGTTGATGTACATTTGTAATTTAACTAGAGGTAAAAGGAAAATATATAAAGTAATCAGTGTCTGTATATTACTATTGAAATGGTCGGTAATTAACTACTCAGAGGGCAGTTGTGTCAGATCTAAAAAATTTAAAGGATGAAGCAAAATTACCTTCTTAATTGATGTGAGAATTTCAGTTCTACTTACCCTTCCCTCTTTATTTTCTCTTCCTATTTCCCGTCTCTATCTTTCCCCACCTCTTCCCAATGTATACACATGTTTTATACTTCAGGAGTAAACTGGTAGTCACACTCAGTGGAAATTGGGAGAGGTTCCCTGAAATATAGCTATTTCACACTGCCAGCATTTCTGTGACTGCCTCATGACATTGTTGAAAATAATGCTATTTATTTTATTTGCCTGTTATTATCTCACACATGAGTTTATAGGTTCCATGAGGGCACACTGTCTTTCCAGCATCCAGCCCTGGGCTGGAACAGGTAGGCATCTAGTGAATATTTGATATAGAATTAAGTGAGTGAATGTGTGAAGGAGTTGGAGCTGCATCACATATGATGTTCAGAAAGGTCTACAGACTGCAGTACCCCAGTGGTAATAGTGGAGCTCTGCAGGAGCCAGTGTAGGCCCATGATTGTCACCTGATTCCTGGTGGTTTACATGTGGAGGAGCCTGGATCCTTGAAGGTCAGGACCATGTGAGCATTATGACACTAGCTAGCTTTGGACCTGTAAACTCTGTCACTGATTTTATCTCTTAACCTTCTCATTTAAAGGTTTGGACTCTTTTAAGATTATGAAAAAGTTGGCTACCATCTTCTTTCTTAAATGTTTATAGTAAAATGATGTTTTGTGGTATACAGAGCTGAGTTTGTGGGCAGACACTTTTTTTGGGGGGGTGAAGTAGCGGTACAAGGAATTAAACCCAGTGATTGCTTTATCACTGAGCCACATCCCAGTCCTTTTTATTTATTGATTTATTTTTTATTTTGATACAGGGTGTTTTAGTCCCCTTTTTTGCTTCTGTGACTAAAAGACCTGGACAAGAACAATTAGAGGAGGAAAAGTGTATTTTAGAGCTCGTGGTTTCAGAGGTCTTAGTCCAAAGATAGCCAGCTCTATTCCTCGGGGCTCAAGATAAGCCTGAATGTCATGGTGGTGGGATGTTGTGGAGGAAAATGGCTCAGGAATCACATTAGAAAGCAGAAAGAGACTCCACTCTCATATTTTAAAAAATATGCCCCAAAGGCATGTCCCAATGCCCACCTCCTCCAGCACACTCTACCTGCCTTCAGTTACTACTCAGTTAATCCCCACTGGATGATTAGTTCACTGATTGGGTTAAGGCTCTCATCACAACCATTTCACCTCTGAATGTTGTGTATTGTCACACACATCAGCTTTTGGAGGGACACCTCATATCTAAACCATAACACAGAATCTCACTAAGTTGCTTGGGCCTCACTAAATTGCTGAGGCTGCTTTTGAACTTGTGATTCTCCTGCCTTGATACCTCCTGATCAGCTGGGATTTCAGGCAGGTGCCATGCCCAGCTGGACAGACATTTTTATATGCTGGAATTAACATTGTTTTAGACAACAAAGCTGTCTACAGTAATTAAGAATATTATTTGGGAGTATTTATTAGTATTTCTATTCTATAAATAGAAATTTGGTAGAGCTAATAATGGAAGATATTCATCTTTTCAGAAGTACTTCAAGTGTTTAAAAAATTCAATCAAATGGATGACTACAAACATGATTTTGATAAATTTTAAATTATTTTCAATTAACAAAATTTCTATTGTTCAAATTAACAAAATTTGTTATTGTTCGCCTTGAAATGTAATGGCCATTCTAACAGTATGAAGAGGTTGAACCTGTTCAAGAGGTGATTAGGTCATCAGAGCTTCATTCTCATGGGTGGGATTGGTGCCTCTTGTGGTCTCTTTCTGCCATGAAAAAGCACAGCAAGAATACCCTCGCCAGTTGCCAGCACCTTGCTGTTAGACTTCTCAGCCTCTGGAACTGTGAGCAAACACAATTCTGTTTATTATAAATTACTCAGTCTCAGGCATTCTCTTATAGCAACACAAAACAGACAAAGATAATTATTTTTAGAAGCTTTAGAAATTACTCTTAATGATGTATCATATTGCAGTTACTTGCATTTTACTAGGGCCATTCTACAGTATTTGAACTCTAAATACCTGCCACAAAGTGTGTTCAATTATTTATGTTCATGATATAATATGACTTAGAGTGAATGTTTGAGGCCCAATATGATTCTTATAATGATTCTATGCTACAAATAACATCTAATCCTATTTTATAGATCAATTTGAGGCCTTGAGAAGTGAAATAACAATATGAGATTACTAACATTTAGATGCAAACTCTCTATGCTCTACTGCTTCTTCATGGAACTCAAACTAGTTTTTATATACATTGTCTGCTGTATAGGAAAAAACCTTAGATCAGATCCTGTGCTTAAACTGAATTCTTATTATCTCTTATTGCAATTTCTCCTTCAGAGTTAAAAATATCTCTATTAATTTTTTTCTAGGCTGTTTTCTCTATTCATATTTTATCATACTAACTCATCTGAACTGATTTAACATTTTTAAAAATTGATGTTTCTTAATATTTTAGGATATTCCCTTGTTAAACTAGACATTTACAAATAAATTGTTTTAAATTTTAGTTACTCAGACATGATCTTCTTTTCCTCTCAACTTTTAATATTCTAATTCAAAATTGATTCATGTAGCAGATAAAGTCTTAGAAGAGATTATTTATTAATTCAGCAATTATTTTGACAAATGTTTATTGAGTTCCAACTACTTTCAAGGCATTGTACTATGTATTAATAATTAGCAGGAAACAAAAAAACAAAGTCCCTACCCTCATGGTTACATTTTTTTTCAAGAGAAAAAGAAACTAAGTATATAAACATACATATAATAGATAGAGAGACATACATACATGCACATGTATATATACATATATATATAAGTAATATGTCAGTTGTCAGTTGGTGAGAACTATTTTGGAGAAATATAAGTTCAAGAAGGATGATAGGAAATATTAGTGGGTAGGATGGCGGGGATAGTGCTGTTTGTATAAGGTGACCTAGTAAGGCTGATAGAAGGTGACACTGGTGTAGATTTCTGAAGGAAATGAGAGAGCAAGCCATGTATTTACTTGGGAGCAATATTACAAGAGGAAACAGAAAACAATTTAATTCAATTCAATTTTGGTTATCTTTGAAGTTTAGGATGCCTAGTAGACATCCGAGTAGAGATGTAAAGGAGTCCAGGAGAGACAGGTTTTTGGACATCACCACTCAGGTGATTTTGAGGACACTAAATGTTAACACTAGAAAGTGAGTTTAATGAGAAGAGCAAAAGTATTGAAGAGCTGAGAACTATGTCACTGGTTTTTAGAGTGTAGAAAGATGAGGAGACAACACAAAATAAGACTTTGGTGAAGTCTATTGATGTAGGAATAGAACCAAGACAAATCAAGATCAGAGGCTAAGTGAAGACATTTTTACAAAAGGGTATTCAGCTATCTCTAAAGCTGAACACTAATCTAATAAAATGAAATCTGAGGATAAAGAATCAATATTTCTTTCCACCTCTGAATGTTACCACATTGGAAACCAAGCCCCTAACAATACAGATCCCAACCATAACATATACAGACCATTAAGTGGATCTGCCTGGTGCCACGTGCCTGCTCATCTGTCATTTGAGCTTGATATGAGGCAAATCTCTTGAAGGTGAGCTCAATAACATCAGAAGTGTTATCATCCCCCCTTTTCATTATATCTCTAGCAACTTATTGAATGCCCAGTAAATATTTTCTGAACCACTAAGTGAATTAATTGAACAATTGAGTGATGACTCTTAATTTTCATTTGTCTACTTGATTTTTAGATATACTACATGTCAAGATAACATAAACCTAACCTAGAATATTAATGCAATGAGTAAAAAAAAAGCCAACATAAAGGGCAGATAGCTTGTTTAGCAGCTTATACATAATCAGGCATTCTTAAAACCATCCGATTTCCAATCAAATATAAAAGAGTGAGGGGTTACTACACCCTTCAACATGTTCAACATGTGTGTGTCTAACAGACTCTTACAAAGAATATATAAATCCATATATGATGGTGGTGGTTGGCCCATAGTGTCTGAATTAGATAATTCTCTTCCATATTTCTAAGCAGATATTTAAACAGAAGTACTAGAGAGTCCAGTGTTGCATAATGCTGATCTGATTAATGGTATAAGTTTACTCTTAGGATAACAACTTATATCTGCAAGAGGTTTAAAGAGACAGATGTAAAGATTCTTGTGAAACATTCTGACCTATAGCAACAATAGCTCACTCTCTGCATTAATTTGCATCATTAATACCTAATTTCGTGGATGGTCTTTTCTTTTGTACCAAGCACTTGATGCCTTCAAACCATCTGGCATCTTGTGGGTAAGCTAGCTCCATTGTAACAGTTGTTGTAATAGCTTCTTGAAATGACTTACCCTGTCTGGAAATATATAGGTATGAAAAGATGTTTTTCTAGAAACACTTTGAAGCATCCCTGCAAGAGTTATCTTTCTTGAGTTAGAAGAAAGTGTGATAATATTAGGCCTCCAGGAAACTTGCAATCCTCCCTTTGTTTGGGGACTAGACTCACTGTGAATTGCACACCTATCAAAGATTTAGAAAACTTTCTACTGTGATTGATTCATATAATGACTGGAAAATTAACATGTGAGTCCCAGTTTTACATTTCTTATTTATCTGATCTTTCCATCAAAATATGTACCACTGGCTAGGCATGGTGGTGCATGCCTATAATCTCACCAACTTGGGAGGCCAGAGCATGAGGATCTCAAGTTCAAAGCCACCCTCAGCAATTTAGTGAGGCCTTAAGTAACTTAGTGAGACCCTGTCTGAAAATAAATTATAAAAAGGGTTGGGAATGTGGCTCAATGGTTAATCACTCCTGGATTCAATCTCTGGTACAAAAAAAAGAAAAATATAATAAAAGTAATACCTTCTAAAATCTCTCATCTGACCCAAAGTACAGACTGGCATTAAAATGAGGTACCTTGTGAAGAATTCTAAAAGACTGAGTCTATAATTTGGCATTGTGAAATTTCAGAGGCAACTTGAATTTGGACTTAAGGCTTACTGTAAAATAGTTGGAGGAGACACAGTACATTATTTAAGACAATATAAATCTGCAGTATTAGAGTGTGGTATTGGCAGAGAGACATAACTAATTGCTGAAACACAGTAGAGAGTCCAGTCATAAACTCTCACATGTGTACAACTGATTTTCAAAAAAGGGACAAGGAAATTTAGTGGATAAAGGGGAAACTTTCAATTAATTATGAGACATCTGGATTTTCATCTCAAAATTTAAATCATATTATATGCCAAAATTAACCCCCAATGTACTATAGACCTAAATATGGAATCTGTAAAACTATAAAACTTTAAGAAAAATGTAGGAAATCAGAAAACATGAACTGAAAAAAGAAAAAAATAATAAATTATTGTTTGAATTTATCAAAATAAAATAATTTCTTCTTAGAAAAACTCTATTAATTAAATGAAAATGCAAGCCACAGAATGGGAGAAAATATTTATGATAAGTAGATCTTATTTAAAAAAAACTGTTCAGTTCAATAAAATCTGAAAAATATTTGAACAAACAATTCAGAAATTAAGACGTATAACATGCCTTAAAAGATGCTCAACATTATTAACATTGCATTAAGAAATACAAATCAAATCCATAAGAGCTCTGGCTGCATACCCATTAGAAAGTCTTCAGTTGAAAAACAAAAAATATCAAGATATTGCTGATGATGTACAACCACTAGAACTGAAATTCACATATCCTGATGCTGGAACTTTTAAGTGGCACAATAACTTTGTAATGATTTTAGGTGGTTTTTCTTAAACACTTAAGCATTTACCTACTGTAAGATTCACATTTTGTACTCCTAGATCCAAAATAAATAAATAAATAAATAAAATCTCTGTATAAGTTTAATCATTTTAAATTCAGTAAGACCCATCTATACTCTGTCCAGGTGAATGTGCAATATATATTTGGCAGAATTTACATCTGCAATTGTTAGGGCTAGTGTTTTAGAAATATCATTTAGGCCAAGGTGCTTAGTAAGGTTGCTCAGGTAATCTGACTTCACTTCTAGATGGTCTATAAACTGCTTAGATGGGGAATTTAAATATCCTACCATGATTGTGTAACTGTCAGTTCCCATTATTATCATATTTTGATCCACACTTCATAGAATTCTTTTGTTAGACACTAATATAGTTATTATGTCTATGTCTTCTTAGTAAATTGAGCCTTTTTATTATGAAGACTCCCTTTTATCCCTGGTGGCATCTTTATATTGAAGTTTATTGTATCTGATATTAATGATTTTTATATTCTTACTTTTTACATGGTTTAACATTTGCCCTTCATTTATAAATTTTAAATTTATTTATATACTTATATTTAAACTGATTTTTTTTGCTGTAAGCATATAGTTGAGTTTTACTTTTAATCTATTTCATAATTTATGGCTTATGAATTGAGAGGTATTTAATCTGTTTATATTCAATCATTGATATTTGGATTTAGGTCTAGTATTTGATAATATGATTTATTTTTTAACTCATTATTTCCCTCTGATCCCCTTTCTGCTTTCCTCTTTCACTGAGCCTGCTGCTTAGGGAGGGATTCACATGGAGCCATGAGGGAGGAAGGGGACACCCACCTAGCCAGCCAGATCAGCTTAATCAATGCTAGAAATTGTGATGTTCTGTTGTAGAGTAAGATCGGCAAACTTTGACCTGGTAGGAGCGGCTAGTGGTTTTTGTAAATAAAGTTTTACTGGAATGCACTTGTTCATGTATTGTCTGTGACTGCTTTGGGGCCGCAACGTCAGTGTTGAATAGTTTCAACAGAGTCCATATGACCCATAATCATATGCTATTTGACACCTTTCAGAAAAAGTTTGCTGACCACTATTGTAAAGCCTCTTAATTATCTTTTATTACTCCAAAGAGTGCTTTAATTTTTTTTGTTTTCACAGGCAACTAAATTCGTTAGATTCAGGCTGGATGTTTTGTTTCATCTGTTGGGAATCAGTTCACTCTTCTCCTATCTGGACTCTTTATAGTGTGCTCCATGTAAGCATAGGTCAGGTGCCAATGACAACTGTAGGCTCCTCTATTCTCCTCTCTCTCAGACGATTTCCTTAGTTTCTTAGGCAGCTTTGACTATTCATATTGTATTTTAGGTGTTTTTTGTTTGTTTGTTTAGACACAGATTTATTTAGGAAAACAAATACACATTTAAGAGAAAAATACCATCTTTCTCAAAAAAGACGGAGACATCTTTTTTGGTGTAAAGCAAGGAATAAGCATTCCAGGGTAAATGTGTGCCATCTCCAGAGAGAGACAGCCTGATTTTTTCTTCATAATGGTATGTTTTTCACCATTGTTTTGTCCACCCAATGTCAGGCTCTGTGCATGGGCAACCATGAAGTCAAAGTTGTAAAGATGATTAACTTACTTTTTACTTTTTGCTGATTCTTTCAGTTCCTCTCAAAAAGAAAAAAATTTTTTTTCTGCATTTGTTTACTCTCTGGAACTTTTAAGGAAGTTAATTTTTCATATTCTGTCCTCAGTTTAGAGTTATAAACTACAAGAAATGTTGGTCTTCTTAGACCTTAATCCACTATTCCAGAGAGGATCTTACCTTAATTCTAGATCTTTTTCTTTTCAAATATTTCCATGAGGTCCTTTCTTCTTTTTATTCCTTTCTTTGCTTGGGGGCTTCCACTAATAGATATTGACAGTCCTTACTATTAATTTCTTCTTGCTCCTTTGCTTTCTCTAACACTTCCTGATGTATTTATTGAAGAGTCCTTTGTGTCTTGCTGAGTTATTCATTGGTTAGGCATAGATTATTTTTCTTCCCATACCATACCCGTTGCTCAGCTTCTGCCTCTGGCTGTCCCACAGCATAGTGGAGTACAGGAGGGAAAGAGAAAATGTCAAACTTGCTTAACTAACAGTGGCCAAATCCTCTGTGCTAATGGATGCAGTTTCTAGGATGTAAACAAACTAGATTTCTAGTATTTCTGAGAGCCACTAAAAAGAAGATTTATAATGCATGGTTAAAATTTAATTGTTCATACTTTTCACAGTCAATCTTATTTGGATTTATAGTTGTGTTATCAGGGCTCATCATTGCTTCTCATTTCTTTCCTATGAGATCATCTTTCTTTGTATTAAAGAACATCATTTAGAAATATCTTTTCAAGAGATCTGTTGGTGGTAAACACTCCTTTTTTGTTCCCTTGAAAGGGTCTTTATTTAACCTTCAATCTTGATAAAATTTTAGCTGAGTTTAGGAATCTAGATTGACAGGTTTTTGCCCCCCCATCTCTGTTTCATTGAATACTTTGTGTATTCACTTCCTTACATTGGTGCCAAGATGTCATCTTCACTATGTTCCTAATCTTAAAATTTTCAACACTTCACTGTTTATTATAGTTTTTTAAAATAAATATCCTTTAATGGTAAGTAAACTTCCTTTAATGATTAATTTAGTAAGATTATTTTTAAAGAATGTTAAATTAGGTCACATATTTTGTATGAATAGATATAAAAATCATAGCTTTTAGTTATTGATGTATCTTGATTGCATTAATCACATCCCTGACATTAATCTAACCTTATATTTTGAAGAATATACTTAGTCATGCTGCTTTGAATTGTGTCATGCATGCGTTGCTCTATTCAGCCTGTTAAATTTGTTTAGCGTATTTAAATCTAAGTTAATAAATGGAATAGATCACTCTTTTTGCTTTCTTTTTAAATTCCTATATGGCTTTGGTATCATAAAATGTGTTTAGAAGGTATGTCTGGTTTTTCTTTTCTCTAGGGAGTTTATGTAAGTTGGGAATCCAGGTTTCTTGAAAGACCATTCATTTTTGGACCAGGTGTATTCTTTGTGGGATTAACAATCAGCTTTAACTCACCAGTAGTTGTAGGATAATGATGTGTTCTGTGATTGGAAAAGTATATTATAAAGCATTGTTCTAAGTGAACTATGTTTTCTGTAAAATGCTGAGTTATTGCAATCGTCTTTTGAAGGGCAGTAGGTGAAAGAGCAAGGAGTTATCTGATCAAGGGTTATTACTTCCAGGTAATTATTTAATATTGTTTTATCAGAACAACCTAATGGAAATCTTTGCCATAAAAACATAGATACAGATCATCTTTGAAGAGAAATTTTTATGATTTTCTATAGGAACAACTAACCTTCCATTTAAAAATATACTGTAGTATATTTATGCAATCTTGCTAAAAATCTATGTGAGATAAACATTCTAATTCATTTGATGTTCTTTTAGTGACTTTTTTCATATAGAAGAATAAAAAAATGAATATTATATTTTATCAGTTTGCTAAAAAAGAAAGTAGAGTTAGTAGAGTTGTACATTTCTCTTATACTTTACCATGCAAAGCATTTTTAGTTTTAAAATTCTTTTCTTAAGTGATATTAAGAAGTTTCGCTAACCAAGTTGAAAAAAGCATGTGATTTGTGTATGTAACACATGTAGAGTGTTGAGTGTTTTGTTCTAACAACACCCAATCTACCCCTGGGAAAGGGCTTGGTATTCATTCATTCATAGCTCTAATATCACACATCTGAGGCATTTCACTTTTCAATGGTGAAAACAATCTATACCATTTTCAACATTTTCTTGCCTTAATTTTGACAGTTCAATTTGAACTCCTGGATAAAAGTTACTTGCAAGACTGAAACTGTAACTTATTCACCATAAGATCTCTAAACCTGCAGAACAGAAAGTGTACAAAAGCTCTCCTCCAAGAATCATTTATTCTACGTGACTGTGCTTATCTTGAAAAACTGCCAAGTTTGCTTTTTATGCTCTTGGTGCCTCAAGTGGGAATCAATTAGAGTACCTGCTGTTTTGAATAGCAGATGATGGTGGAAGGTCAGAATTTAGACCACCAACAGTGTTCAACAAGCAAGTACTCTTCTAAAATGACAGTGTAGCAAGTTTGATTTTAGGTCAATATGCATTGGTAAACTAATGAACTTGACTAAAATGAGTCTTGTTTTAGCACAAATGAGTTTTACTGAATAGAAATAAAGCAGTTGTTCAGTGGAAATTTAACATTTGATTTTTTCGTTATAGAAACATTTTTGATAGAAAGTCTTAAAAGAGGGAAAATATTGAGGAATTAAATCCTTAGGTCAGAGATCTGTCAGCTAATATAAAAATGTGTTTACAAGCCATATATGATGAACAATTGGCCACTTCATTTATTTCCAAGAGTTTAAAATATTGCAAAAGAACAACATTATTTGGGCATTCTTTAAAATAATTTTCTAGGTATTTTTTTCTTAGAAAGATGCATGCAAATAAAAAGCACATTAGTTAAATCAATCATATCTTACATATAACATATTTGTGTGAAACATTTTGAAAGAGAGAAAATGTCTGTTACAGCAGATAAAATTAGGTAAAATAAAAATAATAAAAATAATACTAGGGACTGAATTAGAGCAAATTATATCTCATGCTTTTATAATGATGTCAAAATGAATCCTAATGTCAAACTAAAAGGAACAAATTAAAAACGAAAAAATAAATAAAATGTATGAATTGTTTATTTTATGGGTTTTCTGTTTAATAGTTTCAAACTGTCATAGACCATGGGTAATTAAAGATGTGAAAAGTAAAACTGTAGTGAAGGAGTACTGCTGTAGACACCTTTCCCCACTACACAGGCCTTCTCACCGTGCCATGACTGTGTCACTTACATTCACTCGTCCTGTCTTATTGACCTGATCTCCAGCTTTGTGCATCTTTCTGGGCACTAAAGATTAGCTACTTTAATCATCTTTGAATATCTGCCATAGATTTCATATTTCTCTGCAATTTTTTATTTATTTTTTTTAAGAGAGAGCGAGAGAGATAGAAAGATAGAGAGAGAGGGAATTTTTAGTACTTATTTTTTTCATTTTCGGCGGATACAACATCTTTATTTGTATGTGGTGCTGAGGCTCGAACCCGGGCCGCACGCATGCCAGGCGAGCGCACTACCCTCTCTGCAATTTGTTAACATATATGAGTTTGAAGAACCTCAGCCATCTTACAGAAGTAAATGTTTCTGGGCTGGCTGTCATTACAGTGGTGGCTGCAGTGGCTGCATCTCTTCCCTCTTGTATTTACTCAACTCGCTTATTTTATTGTCACCATGTCTCAGCTACTTTATTCTAATATATTGTATATATATTTAAATTCCCTTTAGATTTTCCCTAGAAAAATTTTATTGTATCCCAAAGGTGTAAAATGCATTCATACCAAGGTAAAAATGACTGAAAACAATTATAGAGAGCCCGTATTGTGTTGAGCATCAAGGCCATATGTGCTAACTATGGCACAAAGCCTATAGCAGAGTTCAAGTGGGGATAGACTTTAGGCAAGGAGACACTGAATTCACATCACAGAAACAAACATGTATTCTTCCAGCTTGGTTCATATCAAGATATAAACAATGATTCTTTTAGTTTAAAATTTCCCATAGTACAAACATAGTCTTGCATAACCGTGTGTATTTTAAAGAAATTTTAAAATATTTAGCTTTATTAAACAAATTTTCTATATTGTATCAATCTATCACTATAAACACATTATATACTCTTTTATTTATGTTTAATATTAAGAGTACCTGAAGTATATTTTTATTCAAATCATTTTGTTGTCCCTATCAAATAACTTTCTCAAAAATTATTGACTTAAACTCAAAACTCTGACACTGTCCCCTTATTAGTTATTTTGTCCTTATTTGCAGCATGTTATTTGTACGGGATTATGGTGCAGGGTAGAAGGTGAGAAAGAATGCAAAACTAAACTTGATCCACCGATGGATGGGACAGACTGTGACCCTGGTAAGGTAAGTGATGAGTGTTGCTTAAATTTAATAAAAATATGAAATGAAACTTGGAAAACTTGCATTTTCTCTTGCCAGTTAAATATGCATCCATCTTGACATTGGTGGAATTATTTCCATGTATACACAAATATTAGTATTTTCTCTATCTTTAATTTTAACTTTTACATTTTTTTCAAATTCATAATTCTTTGTTAACATTGGTATGTTTTATTGTTGTTCATTATGGTAATATAAAGATATATATATATTTTTTTTAACCAAAACGTGATTCATATGTTTTAACTATTTAAATTAAACAGAAGAGTATGAATGTTTATTATGTTTGAAAATAAAATAAGCACAGATAATAGTATAAATGATTAAATTTCTCAGAGCACTGATGAATGTTCCAAGTTGTCTCAGCAGACTGGAGTATATTTTTCCTTGTCAAGTTAGCATTTTAAATAAAATATTCAAATTGATATTTGGAGATTAATCAATATTTGACTAGTATAATTTAATGTAGTTCATAATATTTTAGGAACTTGTTAGTATACATTTTAAGGTCAAAATAATTGATGCTAAAAAATATTTGTCCTTTGAAGAATATGAAGTAGGTAGATGCCTTATGTACTTATAGTTAATTTCATCAAAAGAAATACTTTCCATGATTTTTAAATTTGTATTTTATAAAAGAACAGGGGATTTATTGATGAATTGTGAAATCAGAAACCTCACCTCTGGAGAGTATGTATAATTATTACATTTGAAAATAAACAGCAACAAAATGTTTACAGATTACTTACTGTGAATTAAGAAAGAATTGTTATGTGAAGTGCTAGTTTAAAAATACAATTAAGTGGATGGAAATACAGCAATTCTACTTCTAGAAAATTGTCATATGTATTTATTCATGTGCAAGAAGACAAACATACACACATACATACACACATCCTCCCATGCAAAGAAGCCTAGGTTAACATGCACTTTTTAATGATGAAAATTTTTTTAAAATATTCTTGGGCTCGATTGTGGCTCAGAGGTAGAGCGCTCACCTAGCATGGGCACGACCCGGGTTCGATTCTCAGCACCACATAAAAATAAAGACATTGTGTTGTGTCCATCTACAAAAAAAAAAAAAAAGATTCTCTCTCTCTCTCTCTCTCTCTCTCTCTCTCTCTCTCTCTCTCTCTCTTTAAAAATATTCTTAATGAGAGGAATAGTTACAGTATAGTTTATTTTTTTAAATGAGGTAGATATACAAGAACTAATATGAAGAGATATGTAAGACATGGATGTTATTATAGGCATGTCAGAAAAATTGATACGAGTTAATACCATCAAGGAAAATGCAGTTTGTGTACACATGTGAACACACATACAAATGTAGTGTACAGTTTTAAGCTCAGAAAATAGTTTGAAACCATAAAGTGCAAACTGTAAGTAGAAGTTACTCTTTTGGGAGAGAAATGAGATTGGGGAGTAGGAGTCAGGCAACAGGAGATGAGGGTAAATGCAACTTTTCTCCATACATATCTGGATTGTTTGATATAAGGACAGAGTCACTTATTAGTTCTATGATTTTTTAATTTAAAAAAGTGCAAATTATTTAAGTTGAAACTATTTCTGAAAAGACCAGAAATGTTTTATCACCAGATACAATCTGTAAGAAAATGGCTCCTTGGAGGAAACTTCTGTGAAATATCTGTCCATTGTTTATAGACTGTACCAAATATTTTTCTATGAGCTTAAATAGAGAGTGAGAAGTTGGGTCTGTTTTATTTTTTCTTCCTCAAATTATACACAGAGGTGTAACAATGTGTGTATATAAGGCAAGTCTCATGATACTACACTAAGTAATTTATTGCTTGAATTATAAAACCCTGTACCAGCAATAATTTTCATCATCTCCAAAAAGCAGTAATATGAAGAGATAACCAAACCTTCATCCCTAAGTCCTTAAACATCACAAAAGCCATTCATCTTACTCAGTTCTACTTCAGCAATATAAAATTTCTTCATTTTTATTATCTGGCACACTGAATATCTGTTCACTGTGTTATTTTCCTGCTCATATTTTTGAGAATAATTTGCTTCCTTGAGATGTTTAAAGTAAACTTATTCTTTCAGTAATCAAAACTATAATTACTTATCAAAAGTAAATGTTTTATTTCCTTAAAATTGCATTAATGATATTCCTGGAGAGGTTTGTGTATTGAAATCACTACTGAACTTCTCAGTTCCTCGGGCCATGTGGGATTTTTCAAAGGTCCACATGTTCCAGCTGTTGTGGGAGCCATCCCATAAAGAGCTTTCAACACTCTGCTATCATCTGCCATAGTGCTAAGATATTTGAGTGCTTGCAACCCCACACTAAACACTACTACTAGCTTGGTGCATTGAAAACCAAGAGACAAAACTGAGGGATTTAAAATTTATAACAATATGGAGTTGTTAAATGAACTTTAAAAAAAATAGTTATAGTTGAATAGAATACCTCTATTTTATTATTTATTTGTTTTTTATGTGGTGCTGAGGATTGAACCTAGTGCCTCACATAGGCCAGACAATAGCTCTACTACCGAGCTACAACCGGAGCTATATAAATCTAGCTTATCTACAATTATGTGATTATGTCAGAGAAGATAACTACTGAATTCCATAGTTCACAATGATTTTGAAAATAGAGACTCACATATTATTTACAGGCAGCATTTTTCAAATTTAATGCAACCTGTTTTCTTTTTCCTCCTTTTCTCATTGTACCATCATCTTTGTACAATTTCTATCACTTTACAATTCATGACACCATTGTAAATGTGCTTACGTTTATATTTTTAACGATGAAAGAACTGATAAATAATCTAGTAAAAAACCAATAAATGTATGTTGTTTTATACTTACAGTGTTTTCAAGGAATGAAGAGTTTAATAGCCATTTAGTAGAATTTTAGACTATTTGAAGGATTCTGTGTAAGATATTTTTGTTATTTACTTTCCTCAATTCATATTCTCCATATTACTATCACCATTTATTATTGGAAATAATGAAACCTGTAATGTCACCACAGTTTCACTGTGTATATGTAGAGATCTTTTTGACTTGTTTCATCCTCTTCTGTCTTCCTGAGAGTGCTTAGAGAATGATCAGGCTATGCTGACATCTCCATGACCCTCCTTCAACTGTGTGTTCTCGTAAATTTCCCAGACAAGACCACATAAAAAAAAAAAATAAGTAGAACGGAATTGTGATCAGATTTTTTATATCATGTACTGTCCTAGAATTGTCAATATTATATATTACTTTAGCATTTTCAAATCAGATTGAATTTGCAGATAAGAATAATTTTGAGTTTTTTAAACCATATGTGATATCTTTTTTGAGTCTAAAAAATGTAAATGTATGATACAAAACATGGTGCTAGAAAATTTATGGAAAGCATCATTAGGATCAGTTTTATATGAATCCAGTGGAATGTATTGCATAATAATTTAAGCAAAAGCATTTAACACTTTTCTCAGTGTTGAAACAAAGCAGCCCCCTCTCCCCTCGTTTTATTCCAAGATCTGGTTATCAGCAAGGTGACAAATTTTAACTCTTAGAGTAGTCTGCCTTTCAGTTTCACTGATCTATGTATGCACATTGGCTGGTATATCTGTTTCCATTTTTCTTCATCTGCCAGAGGTGATCTAGTTTAAATTATATGCAAGTCTAGATCCCTCTCAGAATATTTTTAGTCTCTTATGAACTCTAGCCCAGCCTTTCAATGCCAGCATGCTGCTAAATGGGCAAAGAGCTGTGATATGCACTCTGGGAAAAATAAACACCCTTCAAGAAGGCCAAAACACTGTGACCAATTGAAGTTTGACAGCTTTTACCTTGGATTTTTTCCACGAATGGCATAACATTGTTAAATCCTTAAAGCCAGAAGTCATGCAAGTTTTCACATGGTCTATTTTTCCTCCTTTTTAAATTTTTAGAATACATCTTCCTACAAAATTCCAATTTATTTAATGATAGTCTTAGCATGTGAATACATTTTGAATTATTGAGGTTTATTTTTTCCAAGCCTATATTTAAAACATTTCAATTTAAAAGAATTTGATTTAAATTTTGATATTATTAAAGAAAATTTTAGGGACTGAATTTTTGGTGCATCTTGATCTCCTAAAAAAAAAAAAAGCATATATTCAAATGTCTTATAGGTAAAAAGTATTGCATTCGCATCTTGGAAATGAAGGAGTTGAGATTCAGAGCATATCTCCAATTCCCTCAAAATCCTTTGTAAATCCTGCTTCTGTTAAGTGTAGAAAATCATTGAGGGATAAAAGGATCAACTTACTCAACCCTGTTGCTTTACAATCACTAATAGAAAGGTTTCTAATTTTAACTTAGTATTTTCTACATGATTTTGTTAACTTTAAGGTGTTTGCTGTGACCATCATCTATCTGATTTTCAGGAATTCAGAGAGATGATTATACTCTTGTCCATATCATCTTCCATGACTACAAGAACAGCCTCTCTCTGCTTTTGTTTTAAGTTAATGAAAATAAAAAAAATAATAATGACAATATTTCTTTATCTACTTTCATGGTTATCTTTCACATTTAATATATATAGAATAAGTGGAACAAAATGACAGAATTTCAGAGTCTAATTTCCCGTCTTTCAGACAAACTTGACTTTCAAAAGAATGTTTGACTTTAATGTGGACACTTTCAGCAGGAAAAAAAAAAAAAAAACATGGAGTGTTATAAGGAAATCATATTTCTTAATTACAAGGAAATAGAGTACCCCAAATTATTGATTTTTCAAATGAAAATTGCTGAATTTTCTGAAATGTCTGCTTCAACCTAGCTAATTATGGAGAATGTTTACTTATTGCTTTTTTTATTCTGAAACATGACTCTGCCCCTTTTGTCCCTTTTAAATTGTAATCTCTTGCTAAAAAATAAGTTATTATTTTTTTTTTCTGGATGTGCAACCTCAAATTCTGCCTCCAGCACTTCCACCCTGTCTCTATCACAATTACTAATAGGACACATATCTTTGAACTGCTTTGATGACAAGACTTTATTATCTGACATTAGTACTGTGGGAACCAGACCATTATATTACTATGACAAAAAGAAAATTCCAACTTTTTTGGTTTTTTTAATTCCACATGCTTTGTGCTAGAGTAGACCTAATTCACTTGCATTAATTCCAATGACTGTTAGGCCAGTGATTGATTTTCAGTTGTACCCTGATTTGTTCACCTAAGACATAACTTTTGGAATAGTGGTGTAAGGCTGGAGAATGTACCAGCAGGACCTCAACACCTGAACACCTGGCTGGAGAGTGGAGTGTCTGGAGTTCCTGTAGCCGAACCTGCAGTGCTGGGACCAGCAGTCGAGAGCGCACATGTCCTGGGTAAATTCCAAGTTCTTGGATTGGGGGAGGGTGGCTTTTTTTTTCTTCCATATTGAAATGTAGAGGTTTTTTGTTTTTTGTTTTTTGTTTTTTTACCAATAAACCATGTAGAAAAGCAAACAGAACCCCTCAAACACTATGTCACTGTAGAAAACTTAGGAAAGTTCCTCGAAATATTTTAGGTAAAGCTTCCTTTATTAAAAAGAAAATAAAGACCCAGCCCTTTTGAAAATAATTAATGAAAGCTACAAAAGAAGATTTTTGTTGAGTAAATCAAATAATATATGTTTCAAAGTTAAGTGAACATTTAAGGAAACTATAGAAGTACAGAAAGATGATAAGAAAGAAAGGCAGGAAATGAGAGCAAAATTAATGATGATATAAGCTAAAACTAATGAAAAACAAAAACATGTTGAGCACGTGTGCAGACAGGGATTATTAAAGATCAGCTTGTTCAATGCCATCACTCCTACAGAGGTCCCAGGAAACTGTGAGAAGGACATTTCAGCCTGTTAGCTTTGACTGTTTCAGTGTGGAGCCTGGTGGCACAATTCAGTCACAAGCAGTTTTAGATAATTTATATGAAAACAAGTGCTTAGTGATTCTAAGAGCCAAAATCCCTCATGGGAATTATAGGCATTCTCTTTTACCACTAACTTCTGCCCCTTATTCCTCTATTTCAATTTTAAAAATAAAATGTGCTTTTCCTATTACTATCAAGCACTTAATGTGTCCAAGCTTTCAAAAATAGATTTTAATATGAGGTGTTATATGTTTTTAATATAATGGCTTCTAATTTTTTAAGTTGATAGTTATCACAAAAAAAGGTAAAATTGATTATTTGTACTGTCTTTTCTAGGCTAGGTTCTGAAGCAAGGGATTGTAATGGTCCCAGAAAACAGTACAGAATATGTGAGAATCCACCTTGTCCTGCAGGTTTGCCTGGATTCAGAGACTGGCAATGTCAGGCCTATAGTGTTAGAACTTCATACCCAAAGCATGTTCTTCAGTGGCAAGCTGTTCTGGATGAAGGTATGATCAACCACATCTCTAACATCTTAAGTTTACTTCTAGGCTTGCAGAGTGTTCTACAATAGTACTGTTATAGATTATCTTCTAGATATTTGACAACTTTACTTTTTCTACCTTTATTGTATATAATGACAAAAAACACTGACAACAATATATTTTTAAAATATAGTGCAATGTTACAGCATATCTGTTAAAACAACTAAAGTAAAAAAAAAATAAGTTTAACACCAAATTCTGGGTGAAGATGAGGACAACCTGGATCTCTCAGACATTGCTGGTAGGAATGTAAAATGCTGAAGCCACTTTGGACAAACATTTTGGCAGTTTATTAAATAACTCAATCTATTTTTAACATAACACAGAAATTGTATTCCTGAGTAACAGAATATTATTCAGCAATTATAAAGAACTAACTATTGGCACATGCAACAGTTGGAGAGACCATAGGCAATATGGTGGGTGAGAAATGCCAATGTCAGAAAAATACATTATCTCATTCCATTGAGATAATATTTTTTAAATGACAAAATTATAGAGAAGTAAAACAAATTAGTGGTTGTGAGGGATTAGGGCTGGTGATGGGGAAAAGGATGGGTATGACTATAAAGGGGGAGCATGAAGAATACCTTTGTGCTGATGGAATAGTTCAATAACTTGGTTAAGGCAGTGGTGACACAAATCTATGTATGTGATAAAATGGCATAAAATTAGACACACAAATATACCAACGCCGGTTCCTGGGTTTGCTACTATAGTCCAATAATCAGTGAGGAAACTAATTGAAAACTATATGGGACCTATCTATGCTGTTGTTGTAAATTCCTGTAAATCTTTAATCATTCTACTCTCAACTTCTATGAGGTCAATTTTTCTCTGAGATTTCACAAATGAGTGAGATAATGTGGTGTTTGTCTTTTTGTACCTGGCTTATTTCACTTAATATAATGATCTCAAGTTTCATCTACGTTGTTGCAATGACAGCATTTCATTCCTTTTATGACTAAATAATATTCCACTGTGTATATGGACCACATTTTCTTTTTCCACTCATCAGCTGATGGACACTTAGGTTGTTTCCATCGCTTGGCTATCATGAATGGTGCTGCAATGAACATGGGAGTGCAGATATTTCTTGGACATGCTGATTTCTTTTCCCTTGGATATATTCCCAGAAGTGGGGCTACTAAATCATATGGTAGTTCTATTTTTACTTTTTGATGAAGCTTGATACTACTTTCCAGAATGGTTATTCTGCTATACATTTACACCAATAGGCTTCTCTGGTGTACACATCCTCACCAGCACTTGCTCTTTGGTTCCTTTGGTAATAACCATTCTAACTTGAGGGAGGTGATATTTCACTGTGGTTGTGTTGGCATTTTACAGGTTATCATCTCTAATACGTTGTGATTCTGATCAATTAAGCACATACCTTTGTGTGATGAATGATATAGACAACAATAACTAGTCTTCATGTGTTATAGCACCGTAGAAGACAATGACATATGCAGTTCTTTTTAAAAGTCTCAATTTTTAATAATACATGACACCTCAGAATACAAGTGGTTATATCTGTTCTTCTTATGTAATGCATGAATGTATGACTAGGAGAATTGAATGTGGAATATCAATGAAATAGTGAACATTGAAAGAAAAGAGATGTGTGGTTTTAACATTTGGGTATTTTACATACTCTATGTTTACTGAAATTTGGCTGAAATCCATCTCTAATGCATATCTTGGAAAGGGTTGGTCTCTTAAATCAAGACAGAGTCTGCCTGCCAAGTACTGGCACATTACATGGATCACTACAATGTCACTGTCTCAAGGGTATACACCAGGAAGGAAGATTGGTATCAAATGTTCAAGTCATCTGTAGAACTAAATTAAGCAGAGGGTATTGACAATATGTTATAAAAGGAAAAATACATAGATATTTTATCTGACTTCTTGTTTGGAATGTGAGTGGAATTCTCTAGACCACTAATTCCTTTCAACATTATTCATATATCAGGGTTATTCCTCTCTTCAATGAAAACTCCAAAAAGGGAATTACATATACCACTTTTTAAAGGGTTGCAATTATAGCAGCTGTTTTTAAGTCCAAAGATATGACATAGTAAGCAGTCATTGAATAAACATAACCTACTTTGAGGTGTGAGAGCACACTGAAATGCTTTATTGCGGCTTATAATGGCATCTTAAAGGAAAATTTCAAAACCATGCACATTAGAGGCCATGTTCCAACTCCTCAAAATTGTTCAGAGCAGTATTCAGAAGCCACATGTGAAAACTGTTTGAAATGTTCAATCCTGAAGGCTCATTTAACTGTCTGTCTTCTCTTTGCAAAGTGATACCCTGTTCCATGCCTCTGGCTGTTACTTGGTATTTATAGAATCCCATCAGCATACGTGGAACCTTACTGAAGACATAAGGGAAGATCAGTGTCAGAGACTGTAAACTATTTTCCATTCTATTTATACAAGCTTAATAAACAGTAAAGGGCCTGATTGGTGTCAAGCCAATAGAGTAGTAATGTAGCATGGAAATTGCTCTGAAGTTTCAGATTTGGATAATCGTATTACTAGTGTTACCGAATACAGCTACTCTATAGGAGGCTTAGAAATAGAAACGACACCTTAAAATATTTTGCCACTCTTAAGCTTAAGAGGCAAGTGTTTAGCCATCACTCGATAAGGCAGTGATGAAGACTACTAGCTATTTAGGAATTCCTCATCCTGAAAAACAGTGGTTTTCAATGTAGGTATCACATGTGTTGGCATGATTTTTTGAGTAAGCAAATGGGTCTGGGTCTTAGCTAGCACATTTGTAATTGTGCATCAAGATAGAAGTTCCCATGGTGATGTATTGTATTTCTAAACATCCTACTAATGGAAATGTTAATGATATTGTTCATCTTGGTTGTTCTTTCTCCATTTTGTAGTTTTTCAATTAGAAAATGTTGTATGCATAGAAATAAAAGTTAGAACATTGGAATTTAGAAATAAAGCATCAATAAAGATTTCATGCATAAGCAAATATTAACCAGGATGTAAAAGTAGGTAGAATTCTGGTATGTTCTTAGAATAACGAGTAGATCATTGCAAGTTTATGAGTAAAAACGAGGGGTGTGCAAAACATTTGTCAGGGAGAATAATTGATGTGTTTATGGTAGAGATTTTGTGCCATAAAATAATGAATGATACATTCTGAAAGTGATTTAAAGTCAGACTTCCTAAGAAGAGTAATATATATATATATATATATATATATATATTTTAAAAGCATCTCATTTAATATAATAATCATCTACTAGAAACCTACTTAATATTATATTACTCAATTGGAATTGGATTGTATATTTTACCCAGAAGTCATTGGGAAAAATAAAATTTCTGATAAAAATATTTATGTAACCACTTGTTCTCATTTCTTTTTATGCACTCTGTAGAAAAACCATGTGCCTTGTTTTGCTCTCCTGTTGGAAAAGAACAGCCTATTCTTCTATCAGAAAAAGTGATGGATGGAACTGCTTGTGGATATCAGGGTTTAGATATATGTGCAAATGGCAGATGTCAGGTAAGCTATTCTAAAAGGGAGAATTTATATGTTGAGGTACAATTGTGAGACCATTGAGAATCTTCAACATATGGTGGAAAAATTTTGGACTAAGATTTGAAAGATACCGGTATAGCTCTGATGTGACTTGGACCTTAAGCAAGTCTGATCTACTTTGGAACTCCATTTCCTCCTCTGTGCAGTGAAGATTTTGAGCTAGTAATACATAAAATATTTTACTAGGTGAAAGAGTTTGAGATTTGATTGTTTAATGTATACATACAGGTGTAAAATTGGAACACTTTTATGTTACAAATTTGGAACATTCTGTCCAACATTCTAGACCAGAAATTCAAGCAATTTAGTTCTCCATGTCCCATGTCAGTGTCTACAACTGGCCAGGAGGCAGAAACCTATAAAATCAGTCTCAGTAGTCATATTCGAGTATTTATCAACATTCTTGAATCAGCTGACTTTTAAATACATGTGCAACTTTCTTGTAATATATAAACATTTTATTTGCTTTTCTTTTCCTTCTAATAAATATTCCCATTTGCATTTATGTCTCTTCTTCATCTATGTTTAGGAAAATAGAATTTCTGTTAAAGTGAGTAGGGAGAGCATTGTGGAAAGATCAAAGGCCAGACATAGAGTTTACTAGTATTAATGCTTAAATTGTCTCAGGTTGGCTTTCCCTGGAAGCTTAACACAGGAAATTTAGTCATCATGGGTGTTAGGGGGCACTGGATTGGGCATAAGGAGAAATGCTAATCCTATGGGAAGATCTTAAGCTAGAATAGCTTTTCAGCATTGTCACCATTTGGAGAGAGAAAAACAGACTTTTTGCCCCTTGTATCTACCTGTGTTTGGGGATATTGCCTTGGGAAAAGCAGTTTTCTTTTTAACTTTTTAAATTTTTTGGTAACAGGAATGGAATCTAGAAGTTCTTTACCACTGAGCCACATCCCCAGCCCTTTTTATTGTTTATTTTAAGATAGGTTCTCATTAAATTGTTTAGGGCTAAGCTGCTGAAGATGACCTTGAACTTGTGATCCTCCTTCCTCAGCTTCCCAAGCCACTGGGATTGCAGATATGTGCCACCGTGCCCTGCTAAAAGCAGTTTTCTTTATGTCAGGCAATTTCAGATAAACTTCTCTGAAATAGGATAGCAATCCTTGAACAATGAAAGAGGTCACTGAGTGGAGCAGCACTGAATCCATGAGAGCCTCTATGAAGCTGTGTTCCTGGGCAAAAAACATGTAATGTAGATGTATGTACTAATCTGTGAAATGGGGTTATTAGACCATTGGGCATTAACTTGTGTTATACACTCCTATGAGTCTTGGGTGAAAACGATTTTTTTTGCCCCCCAGAAAAATGCACTCCTGAACACCTACACACTAAAATTTGAAAATAGTTACAACTATGGGGTGGATCCATCTGTGGTCCAATAGAGGACTTCTGGGTAAGGAGTTGGGAATATCACACAAATTAAATGCTTTCGCAGCTCCAAGATTCTGTGTTTTGCTAGCATGTTATAAAGTTTAAAGCTTTGAACCATGTAATACCATTGGCATAAGAAGCAGTCTTAAGATTACATATTAATTTCTTTTATTTTTAACTGAATATGGCAGCAACCCTAACTGTAATTTCTCATTTACCTATTAAAAAAAATCATTGTAGGTAATTGACTGATACATACTTTCCTTTCAGAACTATGTGTTGTATAGTTAAAACTTTAACTTTATTTCATTATTATGTATAAATATGTCAGATTAGGGTATTTCTTAAGTAAATTTATTTTTTAAAAAAATTATTTTCCTAATTGTATATGCCAAATACAATAATCTTAATTGCTTATGGTTTTCACTTAACAGTGTTAAATAAGCCAGATCTTTTAGAGTCCTTGGCTAGACATTAAAATTAGAGCAACAACAACAAATATTCCACACAAATGCCATGTGAGCCTGATGCTATAATTAAATTAGAATTCTCTGAAATGGATAGTGACTCTAACAACATTAGAATACTTCAAGATTCTGGCATTTTAATTAAAAGGTTTCATTCACTCTTTTGATATAATTAAAAACATGCCTTATTTTTCTGACATTCCTCTGTAAACTGGGAGTGTTTTGTTTTTTAAAAAAATATATAGTACCAAATCTGACTATGGAATTCTAAACTTGGCAAATGTAGGTCATTGAAATCAACTTTCTGCAGGTGACCTGTCTGGTTCTGTGAAGTTTGTGCTCTTGAAAGGATAAGGAAGGCTAGGCCCTCTACTATCTTACTTTCCCTTCTCCAGCATGCCATTGATACTCCAGTTTGCCTTCTCAAAGTAGTTCACCCCTAGTTTTCAGATTTATGTGAGCATATTTTGTTAAGTATGGACACTTGAGTCTACTTATGATACTTGAGACTATAAAATAAAATTAAAAAATCATTAACTTTCATTTTTAAAATTTGTTACTATTGACTCTAGTTTATGCCTACCTTAAGTTTATAGACTTCATAATATCCTAGACACAGAGTAGAAAAAACTAAGAAACAAAAGTACCAGTCTTATTCACTCATTTAACTACTATTTATTGTTATCTTACTATTTGCCAAGAAACAAACTGGGTATCATAGACAGAGTAATAAAGTCAGTTTTATTACCAAAAAAAAAATATTTATACATGAAGGAGAGATTTCTTTTCTTACCCAAAACTCCTGGAATTTTTTTTTTTTTTTTTTTACTACTCCTGCTTAGTGTCCCCTTCATCTGTTTGCAAATTTCCTGAGGTAGCTGCTTATTTCATTCAGTCTCTATTTCCCCTTGAATAAGCTTTGACTGTCTGATTAGAGTTCTCCACCAGTACACTGTTTTGTATCCTTTGACCCTGATAGACACTCTGATAGAAGGAAGGGATGTTATAGTGTTCAGCTTTCATGGATTTTTTTTTTTTTTGCTGTCTTGGGATATTCATCCTGCAGCTGGACTTTATAATAATCTGCTTCCTTTTCCATCTCAATGTCACCAAAACCAATCACAGATAAGGACCTTGTTTTTAATTATTTATTTAATATTTTAATATTTCCTGTAAAATAATTGGATCTTGTCATAGTCATAAATGGGTAATTATCAGTCCATCTTCCAAATCTTGTTTGATTAGGAGGAATTGTCTAGTCCTACCATTTATTTCTGACAGTATTGACACACTAAATTCTACCTTTTGAGTATGCATAACTTGGAAAAATATGATTCTGTTTTTGCACATCGATGATTTGCTCTCAGAATACTCTTATTGGCAGAATTATTCTGGAAGAAGTTAAAAATTAATTCCCTAGCTATTTGTATTTCCTGATATCAGCTATGACTTATGAGAAGAATTTGTATTCATGTGCTCAACACTAAGGAAGATGTACATAGAAGTTTATTCATGATCTAGAGAAGAAATAAATGTTTCTCTTCAGTTTTCCATGGAGTTAATATTTAACATGCGGCATTTGCCTTCACCTTAGAAGTGAAGCCATGCATGTAGTGAAGAATCTCTGTTCTATGTTTAGAATGAATTAGATTAATCACATTATATAAATGTGATTCCTTTGGGATTTATGTCAATTTCATTTTTCTCAATAATATTTTCCAAATTACTTTAGAATATAATTTAATACTTAGTATAACAAAACACTTTCATCCCTATTCTTCTATTTGGTAATTTTATAGATTATATTATTTGACATGAACTTGCTGTATGAGTTTGTAGCAGATAATATAGCATTTAATCTAATTTGTCTATTAAATATGTCTGGTTTGCAGAGACTAGGTTTATCCTAAATTAGTAGTTAAACAAAAAAGAAAAGAAAATATTTGGAACTTATGATGTGCTCCCATTCTCTTACAGAAAGTCGGTTGTGATGGTTTATTAGGGTCTCTTGCAAGGGAAGATCATTGTGGTGTCTGCAATGGCAATGGAAAATCATGCAAAATCATTAAAGGGGATTTTAATCATACCAGAGGAGCAGGTAACTATTCTTTATTTTCTCATAATTAATAAGCCCTTCATTCTTTGGGGACAAAAATTAGATTGAACTTGACTTAGAAACCACAGCCCTGATTCTATTGAAGTCATCTGTAATGGGTAGTAAATGAGTTTTTGTGCTGATACACAATATATGTGATATGAGCCAAAAATTTAAACAAGCTTATTTCCCAATATTGAAAATATGAAGTCATCTGTTGTGCATTTAATAAGTTAGGGAAGCAAGGGAATAATCTAATTTGCATTGGCTAATGTTATCAGGTTTCTAAAGATCTTATTCTCCAATGCAAAGCATGTATAACAGAAAATAATGATTTGTAACAGCCTGAAGCTACCATTGAGAATATTAGACTTCAGGTTTTCAGCTTTCCCTTTTCCTTATTTTTGGTTAATGTTTTTACTATAACTGCACAGCATCGTGGAAACTGAAACCTGGAGTGGGGGGACCAGAAGATGTGGGAAATATTCCAGATATATTAATGTCAGGAATTATTCTCTCTTGTTTCCTCATCTAATACCCAGGGGATATAGGGTTGAAATAACTGTGATCTATGTAGTGTGAGTCCAAGCTTTTGGGTTCTCATGCTTACTGAGAGTAAGCAAGCATTGTGTATGTTTTTGTTGATCTCTTGCTGGACATCTCTTGCACGAACATTAACAGCTCTGCTTTCATCATCAGTAATATGCTTCTATCACATACATCAACATTCCTATTTTAAATTGTTTTCAAAAAGAACATCTAAAACCCTGAGACTAAGATATGCTAGTTATAAAGAACAAACCATTTGTACTTGAATAATAAAGATAACAATTCATTCTAGATAAGAGTTTTTTAAAAAAAAAATTCAGACACAGCCTCTTGGATGTTAAGTGTAACATTTTCCTATGCTTATTAGAAATAAAAGATAAGAGAGCCTGAAGAACTTGGCATCTAAAAATAACTAAGGGTAAATTACAGATCCAAATCTCAATCTTTGAAGCTGTGTAAAAGGTGATAAATCCCACATGTCAAAACCTGCCAGCACTCTTTTAGAAAAGACATACAGCTGAAACAGGCTTTCAGAGTTTCGTCTAAGAAATGTAATTATAATAAGCTATAGTTGTAATGAGAGAAGATTTTTATAGTACGGAGCTGGAATAAAAATTGAAATGAAAATGTAAAAGTACTAGAATGTAAAGATACTAGAGAAAATGTAGAGGTACTAGAATTTTAGGAGCATTTTTGTTTATTTAATATGCATGGAAACAAGTTACTCAAGAATACTGATGATGCACATTAACCTCTGGCAACTTTATTTATTTGTAGTAATACTTTACTATTAACTATACATAAAACCCCCAGAAATACCATTAAAAATTTAGTGATGTTTTTCATTCTGACTGCAGATAAGTGAATACTTTTTCCCTCAGTTATTCATTTCAAACCCCCTTTGATTTTATTCTATATTAATATCTACTTTTGTTTTTTTGCTCACTGTAGGAAACTTATATTAACAATATTTATTATTTTAAACTCAATGAGTAAGAATATAATGACCATCGCTGTCAGTAGCATATTGCCTGTTACCAGCAATTTATTAATATCTATAAATTTAAACAAATTTAGAAATTTAAGTTAAAAAAATTGTATGAGTCCTTAATTCTATCACAGGCTTCATCTACTTGTGACTAGGAATGTTGTATTTATTACTCTTGGGTGTATCTTATCCCGATAGTTTATGGACTTCCTAGAATTTCTTGAAGGACGTGAGGGCTATTTTGATCCAGTTGGCCACGCACACTGTGTATATTGTGTGAGTGACACACATGCAGACACATGTGGGTGTTCTTAGTCCCTGTGCTCTATTTAGAGTTTGCTAAATCATTTTTGTTGGAATTACAAAATAAACATAAGCAGTGTTTTTTTTTCCCTTGGTACATTTATTATGTCTTTCATTGTGACTTGCCTAGCCAAGCAATCATTTCCTAAAGCAATGAAAGGTAAATTGTATATTTGAGCCATTGTGAAATTATATATTTATCAGTATATACTGAGAAGAAAATGGAAATAAAATGTGTTATTCTTAGTATAAAAACAAAGATACTCTCTTACATTAGGAGAATACGATCCTAGATTTTTTTGTTTGGTCAATTGCCACAGCAGTGGGGAGTCAGTCTTATGTATTCTACTTCATGAAATAATAGCAATGGCTCATAGCAGAAAGAGAATAATGAAATTATACATATCTGAGTTCAAAACTTGGGCGAACTAAATACTGACAATACAGTGTTGAAAAGCATATTTTTTTAGCTTTATTTTCTCATCAATTAATAGAGAAATGAAATGTAGGTTGAGTATCACTTATCTAAAACTGCTTAGTACCAAAAGCAATTCAGGAATCACTTATTGGAATTTTGGAATATTTTCATAGACTTTACCAGTTGAGTATCCCTAATTTAAAAATCCAAAATTTGGAATGCTTTAAATTCATAACTTTTTGAGTTTTGTACTCATAGATTTGGATTTGGAGCATTTCAAATTAGCGATGTTTAACCTGTATCATTATAGTTAAATGTAAATTAACTGTGAGGGCAAATAGCATACAGAAGTTGATCAAAATGTAAAATTCATGACTTCATTATCAGTGCCATGAAGATGATGTTTGGTACTGGCATTTTAAGACTGGTTATTAAGTATGAGATCTCAGGTTTTAAAATAAGGTGTTTCTGTGTGAAAAGAAAACTCTCAAACATAATAATCAAATTCATGTCATTGATGTCACTAGCTTCATGTTCCAGCTTCCAAGCTAGATAGTAGCCACTCTTGCATTCACACTTTAAAAAACACATTCTCAATTGGGCCAAATGGCTTATTTACTGGGGAATATCAAATCTCTAGCCACTGTCTTTCTCTCTTCATATGTTTTTGCTTAATATTTTTCTCCCTCTCTTCTTTATAGTCAGTATAACTCAGATAATACATTCTTTTTTATTTATTTTTATGTGTTCTGATTAGTTATACATGATGGTAGAATGTATTTATGCATTTGATAAATCATACATAAATGGAGTGTACTTTCTCACTTTTCTCATTGTTCATGTTGTAGAATCACATCACCCATGTAGTCATATATGTACATAATATCTCTTTTATTCTACTACCCTTCCTACACCCATACCCTCTCCCCTTACTCACTCCCCTATATCTAATCTAAAGTAACTCTATTCTTAGCCATCCCCCACCTTATTGTCAATTATCATCTGCATATCAGAGAAAACATTCAGCCTTTAGTTTTTTTAGGATTGGCTTATTTCGCTTAGCATGATATTCTCCAAATCCATCCATTTACCAACAAATACCATAATTTCATTCTTCTTTATATCTATACCACATGTTCTTTATCCACTCATCAGATAATAAATTCTAATTGAATGACAGTATTGGTTTAGATAAAAATATAAACAAATATAACTACTTCTCTAATGTAAAAATATAACTAAACTTATGACTTAACTCAAACAGCAATTTACATATACACTTCTGCTTTGTCAGTCTACTCTTCCATTTTAACATCCTGAAATTAAATATCTTCTCCATATACTTTACTAAATTTATATGCCCAAAGATTAATAGTCACCTACTAATTATGACATTTAGCAGACTATCTATCCTTAGTCACCTTTTTCTGATGTAACCAGACCTTTTGACAAAGTTGAGCCCCAACTCTACTTAAGATAGCTCACCCATAGGATTCCACCTACACCAAAGTAGAACAGATCTTCTCCTTCTCATGATATTTCTTCTTAGTTTTGTGGTCTTATTTATTTTCAATCTCTTCATTATAAACTATGACTCTTACTGAGGTAGATTCCTTGACTTCTCTCTCAATTTCCTCCATAAGTAATTTAAACCTTTTCTTAAATTACCTTTTCTGCAGAGATGCCTTACAAAGATATATCAATAGTTGACTTTTCTTTGAAATTCCAGATCTTCCAGAGTTACTGCTGGATGTTTTTATTAAGCATTGTGCCATTGTGTTTGATATATATTGAAAAACTGAACTTAATAAATTATTACCCACACCAGGTAATTCTTCTCTTGATTTACATGTTCCTATAAATGATGGCCCCATTCTCACATCAGTTATAATAAAGAGCTGTGTCCAATGTTTATTTCTGCACTTTCTATCAGTTATCAAGGTCAGAATAGTTTTTCTCTTCACAGTATCTTCTGGATTTTCTACCTTAGCTTCTACCACTCCTGCATTTTAACATTAGCTTCCTGGCATGGCCATCCACACCTGTATGCCTGTCAATCCTGTGTAGTACTATTAGATGAAGCCTCTGCAAGCCAGATCTAATTACTAAGTTTTTATAAAATTTGGTCCCTCTAAATTGATGAATTTATTGTCTTGGACATCCATTGACCATTTAATAGAGATGACCTCTTGCTTCTTCTCATTCCATCAGAATTATTTTATTCAGAGGACTGGGGTTGTGGCTCAAGGGTAGAGCGCTTGCCCAGCACATGTGAAGCACTAGGTTCAATTCTCAGCACCACATAAATAAATAAAATAAAGGCATTTTGTCTATCTACAACCTGTGTGTGTGTGTGTGTGTGTGTGTGTTTTAAATGAATTATTTTACTCAGGTGTTACTAAAACCACTATCTCATATCTTCTTAATATAGAGAAACTCATCATTTTTCTATATCTGTCCACATCTTATGCTTTCTTCAAAGACAGGTCATCTATTTATACTTCTTTGTGAAACTTTCCTTGATTTGTATGGATCGTTCTCTCCCCTGGATCACAGTGATTTTGGCTAATGCCTATTTTTTAATGTGAGTAGTATATGTAACTATTTAAATGGAACTAAAAAATACCCCACCTCAGTGGGTATGAATAGTAGGGAATGTTTGGGTGGTGTATGATCAGAGACCAGGACAGTTTTAGAAACCTAGTGTATCATTTTTAGCAGGGGATTAACCATATTGTTTTATATATTAAGATATTTTTTAAGTTTTATTTAACTTATATTTACATAGCTTATTTATGCCTTTTCTTTTTAATTTAATTATAAGCTCATTGAGGGAAGAGGCCCTCTTACCTTACTTGTATGAACAAATATCCACTAACCATTTGTTATTATTTTCATTACTGTCTACTTTGTGCATGTAACAAAATTAAAGTGTGCTTTTATCTTTGGTGCTACTAAAAGTAGTTGCATGTTATGGAAAATGTATGATTCAATGATTAATTAAAATAAGCTGTTCTTGGATGGAAATTGTGATTCTCAAACCATGTGCCTCTAATTCCAGCCACTGCCACCAGGTGGGGTATATGCTACCTTCTGTTACATATCAAACAATTAGGCATTTTCAGGAATTTAAATAATTGATAAATAAGGGACAACTTTGGAATAAGTTCCTTGATTTTTTTAAGCCTTAAATCAGACTTTTATCAATACATGCATCTACACAGAAATAATAAAAATTTTTATTTAAATATACTTTAAAATATAAATATTCAACTGAAGGTAGGCACCTGCTGTATCACTATTCTGTACTAAGTAGAATCTTGATTCCTTCTCTTTTTTTGGCACATCCTTTTATTTTATCATATTCTTATTTTACTTCAAGCATTACATTTTTAAAGTCTACTGCAAATATTTCCCTGGAAACTCCTAAACTTGCCTTGCTATTAGCTGTCTGACACCTGCAGAGGTGATGTGAGATGGCTTGGGGAACCTTATGCTTACTTGTCTCCAGCTCCAGATTCAAAACCCTTTGCTAATCTCGCCAGGGAATGTTTGGTCTCTCTTGTCCTATACTTAATTACTCCAGAGACTGGTTCAGGCCAGCTGTATTCTCTCCAGCTGTGTTTCCTTCTTCTTTGTACTTTCTAACGTAAAGGAGTTCCCAGAGCAAAACCTGAAGTCATTTACTCTATTCCACGATTCACTGTGTTTCTAACTAGGCTATCCCATTGGGATTTTTCCCTGCTCACAATTCATAAAGCAAATTGAGCTTTTCTACATAAATTGCAATTGCCTATTTATCCTCAATAGAGCTGTCAGATCAACATCTTTCCAAGAAACTTCTTCACTTGAAATGTTGACAGCTTTCATACATAAGATGTTTTCTTTACATAAACATTTAAATATCATAGCAATAACCAAAACCAAAGGGGGGAACTCAAGTGAATAAAGAAAAGAGATTTTATAAGATCTCTGGATTTATTTCATGCTTTATTAATTCTTACAGGTTATGTAGAAGTGTTGGTGATACCTGCTGGAGCAAGAAGAATCAAAGTTGTGGAGGAAAAGCCCGCACATAGCTATTTAGGTAACCTGAGTTACAGACAAAAAGAGGATACAAGTACGAGCCCCACTCCCTTCCCTGAGAATTCTATGATGACAAGGAAGTCAGTCCGTTTCTAGTTCCATGTGTTTGAACCTCCCAGGAAGCACCTCTTGTCACATAGAGCAAGAATTTCTTTCTTTCTCTCCCAGGGGCTTCCCAAGAGCAAAAGCAATCTGGTTGTCTCCATGTTGGGGGAGGGGCAGTGTGGTATAAATTACTTCCACATGTTAGCCTATAATTTAAAAAAAAAAACAACTCATTGAACAATTTCAATATGTTTTACTTCACATATATGCTTATACATGTAACATATTTTGTTAATATTTATTTCATATCTATAACTTAATTATACATCTTAATTGCAAATTGCATTTGCACATATATGTTTATTTATGTAATGATTATTTTGGAATTAGGAAATCTTATGGTTTGAAAAAAATTCATAGTACAAGGACATGATCTTGTAATGGAAAATGGTTCCTTCTTTTCCTATACTTCAGCAAACGAAGGACTTATTTTAAAAATGTGCAGTATTGCTTGTTGAAAAGCTGTATTGGCTATTTTCATACTTTAGTTAGTTCAATTAGTGTTTTTTAAGTATACACAGGAAATAATAAGTTTTCAAAATATACTCTCTTATGTATCAAATTTTAATCTAATTACATCATGGTTTTTATAGTCATTATATCCACAGATAAATGGATTGAAGGTGATCAGTTCAGGAAGAAGACTAAAACATCACTCAGAATATAAGCATTGTATTTATATTATCTTTTTAAAGGAAACACATAAAGACCTTTTTTTGTTTTCCTTAAGAAAAATAATGTCCTCATTATTCTTCCTCAAGTAAGGAATAAATGTCCCAATAGGGAAACCTTTTTTTTCATAAAAAACAATTCATCTTCCATAATTGTTTTTACTCTGCACTATCTAAAACAGTTAAAACTTAGATGGAAATCTTTTTTCATTAAGGTTTGCTTTCTAGGAGTAAGAAACTTTGAGAAAAAGAGAACAGTAAAATAAATTCTTTATTATATGACACACTCAATCTTTGTTATTGGTGATATATAATTTTTATCTGCTCTACCTAGTATGATTTTTAAATGCATTTTAATTGCAAATATATTATGCCAGATTTTCAAATTCTCACTGAAGTCCTAATACCCAATTTTTGAAGATAAGGTACCTTAGATTACTTCAGTTCATTTGTTTAATAGCAGAACATTGACTATTACACTTAGCTACATTTCCTTTTTTCTAAGCTTGGAATGAAAGCAGATGTCACAAATAGAATTTTAGCACTTTTACAAAATTCTACTTTGTACCATGAGTTTTAGTAACCTGAGAAATGTGGCTAAATAAACCAGCTGGTTTTACAAATAGGTCACATCCATGCTTCCTCCAATGCCTCACCTTCCAGCCTCCTCAACCAATCCAGTTTTATGTTTCATCTCCCTAGATATTACTGGTCAACACATTGCCCTTTTCAAGGTCAGAAAATGCCTTCCTTGTTGACAAATTTAATACTCTTTGTTATTTGACCTGTAAATAGCATCCAACTCTTGATGTTTCCTTAGTTTGTTAAATGTGTTCCTCTCTTGCTTCTAAGAGTGCAGCTTCGTTTTCTGAGGATGCCACTGACTAGTCTCCGTTGTTGGACCCATAACTCTTCTTGGTCTCCAAATGTTCCCATGTTGTAGGGATCAGGCTTGGACCCTTCTTTTTTCTCTTCCATATTCTCTCCCTAAAGAAGTTCATCCAGTTCTATTCTTTATGTGCTTATTTGATTTAAATTGTGAAATGTATCATAAACATCTAAGAAATATTAAGTCCAAAGTCAAAAGTCTGAATAAAAGATTCAATTTCCACCCAGTTCTGAACTCATTCTTCCTTTAGTTTTCTCCACCATGCTAAATGTCACCATTAGAGTCCTATGACTTGTAACTAGTAGCACAAATTTCACAGCTTAAAACAACAAAAATAAGTGTATTTTTCATAGATCTGGAGGTCAGAAATACAAATACTATTTTTCTTGATCAAAATGTGAACTGCCTACAGTCACCTCTGGAGACTCAGGGGACATCATGCCTTGTCTTTTTAGCTTCTGGAGGTGGCCAGCATCACTTCACTGTCTGCCTCCATGTCTCCTTGCCTTCCCTTCTTCCAAGTTCAACTCTGCCTCATTCTCTCCCTCTTAGATAACGTTTGTATTTAGGGCCCTCTCTAGGGTAATCTCCCTGTGTCCTGATCCTTAATCTTTTCTTTTCATACCTTTATTTTATTTATTTATTTTTATGAGGTGCTGAGGATCCAACCCAGTGCCTCACATGTGCTAGCCAAGCATTTTACCACTGAGCTACAGCCCCAGCCCCGCTGATTCTTAATCTTAATATATGTGAAGTCTTTTTCTTTTTTTAATAGGCAACAGAAGATAGCTATCTTCATTCATTCAGGCTTCCATAACCAAATGCCATAGAGTGGGTAGCTTATTTAAAAAAAGGGGGGGGGGAATTGATTCATTACAGTTCTGGAGGTTGAAAAATCCAAAATCAAGGTATTGACAGATCTGGGGTCTAGTGAGGGACTGTTTCCAAATTGGCAGATGACACATTTTTTGCTGTGCCATCATATGGTATAAGAGGCTAGCTAACTCTGTAGGGTCTCTTTTATAAAAGCACAAATCTCATTTATGATGGTGGAGCCCTTAGAAAGACTTCATAATAATATTACTATGAGGTTCACAACTTCACCATATGAATGTTATAAAGGGACACAAATATTCAGATCATAGCAGTAGCATTCTGAATAATAAGATGTTGATCCCTCCCCTTAATAATGTTTTCTTATTGTGGTAAAAATATACATATTTCTAACATAAAAGTTATTATCCTACCTAATTTAAAGGGTAAAGTTCCATGGATTCAGTGGCATTGAATACATTCACATCTCGATCATTTCTGTAGAAATATAAAAGCCTACATATAATTCAAATGATATTTCAAGCAACCCTGAATAATTAAACCAATCTTGCAAAAGAAGAATGAAGTCATAGGACTCAAATTTCCTAATTTCATAACTTCTACAAAGCTAAGGTAGTCCCAACAGTGTGGACGTGTTATAAAGACAGACCTGGAATAAAGACAGGGACAGAAGAGATAGCCCAGAAACAAGCTCTTGATTTGTAAAAAAGAATGCCAAGACCACTCAATGGAGAAAAGACAGTCTTTTCATCCAATAATGCTGGAAAAACTGGGTATGCACTTGTAGATAAATAGTCATACCATTACCTAATACTATAAACAAAAATATTCTCAGCTCCAGGGCTGTTCTTTGATTTATGATTACAGATTCAATCCCTTTACTAATTATAGGCTTGCTTAGGATTTCCATTTCTTTGTGATTCAGTCTCAGTTTGTTCTGGTGTCTGGAAATCCATTTCATCTCACTTTTCCAGTTTTTTTTTTTTTTCATGTACCTGTTCGTAGTACCCCTAATGTTTATTTTCCCCTCTGTGAAATTTGTTTATAATATTCCCACTTTAATATATGATTTTAGTAATTTCAGTCCTTTCCCTGCTTTTTCTTAGTATAGCTAAAAGTTTGTCAATTTTATTGATCTTGTTGAAGAGTCATCTTTTAGTTTTGTTGATTTTTCTCTATTCTTCTTTCTCATTTAATGCTACTCTAATCTTGACCAATTCTTTCCTTCTGCTAGTTTTGAATTCATATTCTTCTTCTTTCTTTATTCCTAAAAGTGTTTAGTTTAATTGTTAAATTGAGGTCTTTCTCATTTTTAAATCTAAGGGTTTATAAGTACATATTTTCCTCTTGACACTCTTTTTACATGCCTCCATGACTTTCAGTATGTTAAGTTTTCCATTTCATTTGTCTTGAGATATTTTCTATTTTGTCTTGTGATGATCTTCTTTGATACATTAATTGTTTAAGAATGTGCTGCTTAATTTCTATAAACTTGTCAATATTCTAGTTTTCTTTCTCTTATTGTTTTCTAAGTTTATCCCATTGTGGTAGGAGATATTTTCTTTTAGAAATTTTTTTTAAGTAAGCTATAATTCAACCAACCACATCTACTAATTTTTTATTTTCCTTTTTTTTCTTTTTTGTACTTGAAATTGAAACTTGGGCCATTTAAGTCACTAGGCAAGTGCTTTACCATTGAATTGTATGTCCAGTCCCTCTTTTTACATGTTATCTTGTTACAAGGTCTTATCAAGCTACCCAGGCAGGCCTTGAACTTGGGCTTCTCCTGCCTCAGCCTCCCCAGTAGCTGAGATCACAGGCATGTGCCACCACACCCAGCCACAGTGACTAATTTCTATCCCATTGTTTTTTGCCAAAACCAAGAGGCTATCTTGAGCCCTTTGTTACCACTCTAATGAAATACATCACCAAATCCTGCCAGTGTCAAAAGCTATCATTTTCTCTCCATCTATATTATGACCTCCAACCAAGTCACTTCTATTATATTGTGCTGTTTATTTCCTTTACACTAGTTACTACTCTCTGAATTTTTTAATTTATTTATATGCTTGCTTTTATATTGTCTATCTTCATGGCTAATGTTTTTAAGGTATTTTGTTTAGTTCCTTGTTTGCAATAACCAAAACAAAGCCTGGCACGTAGGAAATAATATCAACACCTTACATGAATGGTTGATATAGGACAGTGCATTATACCTGTCTATTAAACAAATCTTCAGAATACTTCCACAAAGCAAGCACTACTAATTTTCCAATTTTTAGAGACCACAGAGACCAGAAAAAAAAGAGAGTTTATGTTCCTTTCCCAAGGTCACACACCTAAAAGGCTGTGATACTGTATTGGAACCCAAGGATTCTGGTCATAGCATCTATGTTCTCAGGGACTGAAACATGCCACTTCATTTAAAAAAAAAATCTTTTTAGCTTAATTATTGCTTTACGTGCAACACTTGTGATTTTTTAAATTGTGTCCTATTTGAACATATTTTTATTCAATTTCTCCCATATCACCTTTTTTCCCTTCTGAGCTAATATGATCAATTATTTTTATAAAGTTAATTTAGGAGAGTATAAATCATGAAATGACTATTTTCTCCTCTAATTACTGCCTCACGTTCTGCCAATCCATGCTCTTTCTTTGCTGTAGATCTCTAAATGTATAAATCCCTGAGCACTTTTTTTGTTGTTGTTAAAAGCCCATTCAGTTTAAAACTAGAATCCCATATCTTAGGCATCTGGTTTTAATTACTGTCCATTCTCTTTGTGCTTTGATTTAGGCCTAAGCTAGCAAAGTTTTTTATTTGTACAAAGAAACAGTATCTGTGCTCTTAAACTGTGTAAGTGCTATACTCTGGAGATAATTTTCAAAGTTGAAAATGCTATTATGTTACCATGTTTACTCACATGCCTACTGTTTCCTTATGCTGTTAATGAAAAAATAATTATCTTGATGAATTAGCAGAAGGGTATAAGAATGGGGGCAAAAAAACTAGTTGCATAAACTATTCAAGAGAATAGGGATGGGAAATAACCCACCAAACCAGTTAAAATAATTCAGTAAATCCACTAAACAACATAGAACTTGGGGCCGGGGCTCAGTGGTACAGCACTCGCCCTGAGACACATGAGGCATTATTAGGTTTGATCCTCAGCACCACATAAAAATAAAATAAAGGTATTGTGCCCACCTACAACAACAACAAAAATACATTAAAAAATCTTTTTAAAAAGACCGGACTTGTTACAAATGGATGCTAGTGTTGACAGAGAATAAAGATTCAAGGATGACTTCTAGAAATTTGGCAGGTACCAGTAGCATTTACTGATATAGGACAAATGGGTGAGGGACAGATTTGGAGAAAAGATAAATAGAACAGTGTTAAATGTCTAGATTTCAAACCCAAGCATCTGACAAATGGATTCATACCACAAATCATCCTTCCAAAAGGTTCCATTGGGTATAGGCAGGAAGAAATCTTCCTCCCAAAGAGCTTTAGGAAAAAGAAAAGAAAATAGAACCTTGGCAAACTGACCATTCTTAAACAAATTAACTTGTCTACACCAAACTATATATTATTTCATAGGAGAAATTTAATTGTCTCCCAGGACAATTATTCTTTCTTCGCTATTCTCTTTTGATTATATTCTTATATGCATTTATTATATGCCTTTCTGAATACAGTGGAATTATAATGATGTTATCAGTTTATCCAAAAGCCTAAAGTGTGGGGCTGGGGATGTGGCTCAAGTGGTAGCTCGCTAGCCTGGCATGCGCGGGGCACTGGGTTTTATCCTCAGCACCACATAAAATAAAATAAAGATGTTGTGTCCACCGAAAACTGAAAAATAAATATTAAAAAATTCTCTCTCTCTTAAAAAAAAGCCTAAGTGTAAGTTCCATACATTATATTTTTACAAAATCATTGTAGCTTATGATTTATAAATGCCTCACAAAAGATGTATGGGCCAATCCTCCTTGCCTCAGTTTTTCATAAAAAGCACTATGGACAGTAGTCTCAATAAAAACAATTTTAAAGGAGCAAAATTCCAGAGAAAAATATATTTACCTCTTATTGTAATCACTTTGGGATGCTATAACAAAATAAATGGATTGAGTGGCTTATAAATAGCATAAATGTATTTATTACAGTTTTGGAAGCAGGAAGTCTAAGATCAAGGTGACAGTATAAGGGTTCTGGTGAGGGTGCTTTTCTGGTTTGCAGACTACCAACCTCTAGGTCCATCTTTGTGTGGTAGAGGGAGAGGAAGTGAGCTCTTCTTGAATTCTTACACTCATCTCATTTATGAGAACTTTACCTTTGGGTACTCACCTAATCCTAACCATCTCCCACTAAACTTATCACCTAATGCCATTGCATAATGGGATAGATTGTCAATGTATGAATTTTGGAGGATCACAGATACTCAGTTCATAACACCTCTTAAATAAAAAGAAATTAAGGAACCCTTGGATGCCAAAAAACAAATTGAAAACAGGAAGTCAAGTATTAGGCTGACTCCACCACTTAGCTTTAATCCTAGTAAATGAGTTTAGATTCTGAGAGTCAAAGGGATTGAACAGACAGAAAACAAAGCTTAAGTCCTTCACAAAATGAAAACTCTTGTAGGAGACTCCTGAGTGAAGCAATATGAGGACCATAATCACAGTGAGATAGAGAGATAGAAATATATTTGCAGCACAAAAGGAGAGAGGAAGACAATGTATCTGTATTAATTTTAGCACAAGGTGAAGATAAAAAATAATTTCCCAGAGAATTTGTAATGTAAAGCAACTCCACTTATGGATTTGTAAGATCAGGTTACCTTGTGAAGTCCTAACCCTCCAAGACAACATTTATCTTAATGTGGTTACCAAGATGACTGGCCTATACAAATATAAATCCTTTCTGGAGGAATGCACCTTCAAACCCTATCTCAAAACAATTTGTAAATTTCAACAAATGTAATTTAATAGTAAAAAAAAGTTCTAGAAAACACAAAAGGAAATAGATACCAGGAGCAAAACACAGTAAAAATAAGGGAAAGCAAAGTGAAGCATGTAAATTGTTTCATATAGAGCAGACACAAAAATAATTATGGTTAGTTTGTTTAAATATACAAAAAATTTTAAAATAAGAATAAGGAATAAGACTATAAAATTCTCTTTTTATAGTCACCTTTTTAAAAAATCAGATTTTAGAAGAGAAATTAAAATAATGGATTGAAAACAAGATAAAACAAAACTGAAGAAATATACAGGAAATTGGAAAAAAGAACACAAAATAATAAAACACTGAAAAACTGAAATCTTTAGTTACAAAAATTTTCAGATTGAATTTTAAAAATAATCTTGATATGTGATGCTCATAAGACACATATAAAAATAATAAAATAATACAATTCATCATAAAATATTGGACTTTTAAAATTCCATAAACTTCAAAGCTTTAAAACAATTACTGACAAAGAAAAATTGACAAGTTCTTTGTTGTAATGAGTAATTAAATACACACATATGAAGTGAATTGACTTCCAACCAAGGTATCCAGGTAATGAAGGAGAAAAGGGTACCCTTTTACCCTTTTCAGTACCCTAGAGGTACTGAAACAAGTAGATTTGTTTGTATAAAAAAATGGACCTGGTTCCTCCTTCACATCCTACACAAATATTAAAATGGAATAGAGATCTAACCCCAAAACCCAAAGCTGTAAAATTCTAGGAGGAAAAAAAAAAAGGTAAGAGAAAAAATCTCTGACTTTAAATCTCTATGACATTGTGGTGGGAATCCATGAATCCATGATTTCCTTACAGTGTAACTGCAAAATTACTAATTCTAAAAAATAAAAATAAAAAAGAGGATATGTTATATTTCATCAATAACAAGTCTATTGCTTTTTTAAGAATATCATTGAGAAAATAAAATTTTTATAACATTTCCTTATTTCATTATAATATCTATAAGAACAGTGTTTTCTTAATTCTGATATTGTTAATTTGTAATGTTTTTCTTAATCAGTCAAAATAGACTTTTTTCAGTTATTTGACCTCTTCAAATGGCCAACTTGTGGTGTTATCAAGAGCCTACATTTTTAATTTTCTTTATAATCATCAATTTCTATTCTTTATCATTTTATTTCTTCTATTTGTTTTGGATTTTTTTCTCTTTTCTTCTGCCATAAATAGACACTTAGGGGACTTATTTGGTTCTTTCTTGTTTGTCCATATAGCAATTAAAAGCCATAAAATTGCCTCTAAGTGTGCTTTAGTTGCATTCCACAATATATTTTTGTTCAAACTATTTTCATATTATCACTGTGATTTCTACTTTGATCCATAGTTTGCTTATAAATATATTTTTTAATTTTTAAGTATTTTTATTTTTAAATAGATGTTTTGTTATGAATTTCTAGTTTATGTTTGTTGGAGTAAAAGACTACAATCAGTGTGATTTCACTTGGTATTTATTTTTATGACCTGTGGCTTATATTGGTTACTGTTTCATTTATTTATACTTGAAAAGAATGGCATCCTATAATTGCTGACTGTAATTGTCTCAAATTATCAATTAGGCCCATTTGGTTCAAGTCTTTTTCTGGATTTTTTTTTTTTTTTTTTTTTTGGTGATAATGGGATTGAATCTATGGCCCCACATATGCTAGGCAAGTGCTACCAAGTTACAACCCCTTCTCTTTAATTTTGAGACAGAGCCTCACTAAGATGCCTGGGCTAACATCAAACTTGTAACCCTCCTACTCTGGCCTCCTGAGTATCTGGCATTACAGGAATGTGCCATTCTGCCCAGCTGTGTCTTCTGTATTCTTACTGATAATTTCTTATTTCATCAATTAAGGAAAGAGAAGTAATGAAATGTCCAACTCAGGTTATGGATTTTTCTATGTACCCTTTCAGTTGTATCAGTTTTTGCTTTGTGCATTTTGGTGCCTTATCATGCACTTAAGATCCTGAGGTCTCTTTAATAAATGTTGTCATTTTTAAATTTAAATGAATTTTAATATAAATCATGTATCTTAAAATGTCCTTTTCATCTCTGAAAGTGTTCATTTTCATGAAGTTCATGCTTATATAATATAGGCAGTTCTTTTTCTCATTATTATTATCAGTGTGGCATGCTTCAGCTGCTTCAATCCTTTCACTTTTAATCTGCTCATGTCTTTGTTCTTTAAGTGCACTTTCATAAATTGATTATAGTGTGGTCTTTCATTTTTCTCTAACCTGACAGCCTCTCTTTTGACCAATGTCCTTAGTCCATTTAAACACAATATAATAATGGACATGTTGGGCTTGTTTCTCTTTGCTTCATTTCTTCTTTATTCCCTTTTTTGTTTTGGGCTACTTTTAGATTAAATAATTATAAGTATTCCATTTTCTCTCTTTCCTTTTTTTGTTATAGTTCTTTATTATATTTAATTGATTTGTCTACCATTTATAATATGCATTTTAACCTATTATAGCCTCCTTTCAAATTATATTATACTGCTGTACAAATATTTTTCCCTCCTTTTTTACTATTTGCATTCAATTTCCTTATTTCACATAATCAATTTATTTCTACATTCCATTCAGCATTGTCATATTGAACATGTCCAGCACCCAACAACAACAAAAAAATGACCATACATGTGAAGTCAGAAAATGTGACCAAACAACCAAATGAAAAAAATCAGTCGGTAAAATGAAAATGAGATGAAATATCATTGTAATCATTTTGCTTTAGTCAATTGCATTATTAATGATCTTTACAAAAACAAAAATTTTACATTTTTATACATTTACTAGTACCAACATTATTCTTTTATTTACATAGACATGTTTCTATCTGAAACCATTTTCTTCCAGCTTCAAGAACATTCAAGAACATTTTTTTGTAGAGCAAATCTGATGACATTGTATTTTTCAGGTTTTGTTTATCTGAAAATATATTAATTTTGCCTTTGTGTTTGAAAGATATTTTCACTGTATATATATTTACTTTCATCATTTTCCATATTGTATTCATTATCTTCTGGCTTGAATTGGTTCTTGTGATATCCCTAATGAATGCTTAAATTCTTTTATCTCTCTATATATACTGTGTCTTTTACATATGGCACTCTTCAATATCACATATTTTTTTTAAATTCATGTACATACCAAACATATTTATAGTTGTTGTTTAATCCACTAGGTCCATCATCTCTAGTATTCCTGAATTTCATTTTATTGAGTGATTTTTTCCTCTTGGTTATGTTAAGTCACATTTTCTGACTTCTTCATGTGTATATAGTAATTTTTTATTGGAATCTGGACATGATTAATAAGACATTGCTAAATGGCTATATTTTGTTATTTTTATTATTGAGCATTGAATTTCATTTTTCTGGACAGTTAATTTACTTTCAAATCAGCCAGACTTGTTGAGCCTTTTTTAAAGTTTGGTAGCATGGTGCTAAATTAGTCTTTCTCCTAGGGCTACTAAAGATTTGTTTCTTGTAGCTTCTTTACCAAAGACCATATGTTCAAATAGATCTTACCACTCTGCATAGAACTCATTATCTTTCGTCCCTACTTGAGCTCCAGGGGTTATAAAGTTTAGATGTTCCCAGTAGCAGTTTCCTTCCCAGCTTTGGGGAATCACACCCAAATTGGGTGAAGCTGAATATTCAGCCATGGACTCCAAGGACCCTTTGTAAGTTTTTGGAGCTCTTTGTGTCACTCACTCTTGTCTTCTGTACAACATTAAACCAATGCCAGGAGCCTCAGCCGGTTCCTGGGTTTTTGCCAGGAATTGCATTAAAGTATAAACATATACTTACATTATTTTTGTATTATGTCATGAACGTTCTCTTACTATTATCACTGACTTTTTGTTGGCTGCCTAATATTCTAATAAATATTTTCAAGGATCTAGTAAATATTTTCAAACAGAAAGCCAAGCAATTTTGAGAACATTTGTTCTCCACCCCTTAGGGATCACACTTTTCTGTGGTCAGGAATCCAATGTTTGAGAACAATTGTTTCATACATTGACTAGTTTTCTAGTTGTTTATGGTGGGAAACTAAAGCAGTTCCAGTTATTCAATCAAGGTCAGAAGCATTTTTTTCTGAAAACACAATTTTAAAGTTAATGAACTAAAAACAAAAACAAAGACTAAGAAATATCACATGACCAAACCACTGATTCTTCATGTGAGATGACTGTTAAGCTAATAAAATTTGTGGATTTCCATGTTGATGTGTGTGCCATTTTATGGGGAATGCTAAATGCCAATAATATGAGTTGAGTCTAAATATCCTATTCTAGCAACCCCAAGAGGTTTCTTAAGGAATTTTTATCAGAGATTTTCATGTCCTTTTCCTTTATAATTGTGTCCTGAAAATGTCTTGAAATACAGTGGGGAAAATGAGATTGTACTGATCACTATACAAATCTAAGCCAAAAGATGTTTCAAATATTTCATAGACTGTAGGAAAATATAAAGAAATACTTTACCTTTTAGGCAAAATCATTTATTTTTTATCAAAAAGCTTTAACATTGTCTAAAATACATCCATTTGTAGATCGTAACAAGTATTTCCTATTCATCCATAGATGGTAGTAGCTATCTTGATAGTTTTCTTTCAATATATTTTCCTTCAAATTTAAAATTCAAAGTAAAAATTAATCTTATTATTTTTCATAACTCTGGAAGTATGTATGATTATTTAATATTTCTATTAAAAATTCATGTTAGACTATATAAAGTGAACGATAAAACATTATTTATTGGAAGCTGTGATTGATGAGTTAAATTTCAATAATTACAATTTCATGAATACATTGTTTTTATACAAGCACCAGAAAATCTTGCTAAGAACCATAAATAATTCTAACAAGTAATTATTATTAAAAAAATAAGTGATTAAAAAGCAAATGCTTTTGGCTTTTTTTCTGCTTATTGCTTTTGCTTACAAAAATCATCAATTTTAATAGTAATAAAGCAAGAGATCCTTTTAAAAAAAGCTAGATTGTTCAAAATTTAACTTCTCATATTTCTCCTCAACCATGGTTGATAGCTTTTTTCATTATATTAATATCCTCATATCCCACTGTTTCCTTACTCTGGAAATCTAGCGTCATATGTAACAATTTCTTTTACCCAAGACAATCAAGTCATAACCATATTCTGTCAACTTCATTCTAAGTAAATCTTGCTATTTTTTTCAATTACCTCAATCCAAGCCACCATTACTTTCAGCTGGGCTACCATATTGATGGTATGTGCTATCTTCTCTATCTAAATGTACTACACCAGTCCCTTCTCCACATAATAGTTTTTCAAATTTTCATTAAAGATTTGTATTTATTTTTTGTTGTAAAAACTCACTGCATACTACAGAAACTATAAGGTCTAGTTATTCTTTATGTCTCCAGCCTTTGTCTTTATGATCTGCTCAGCATAGTTGGACTCATGCACACTTGTCTCCCAGATCTCCAGCAAGCTGCCTGTTAAGACCTTTATGTTTGCAGTCCACTTGGTCTTGAACTTTCTCCCTGCTTTCTTTATTCCTCCTAGCTAACATCCTCAATAAATAACTCCCCCCACACAAGCCTTCCTCAACTCCCTTCATAAATTAGTTATTTAAATAACTGGTTGAATGCCAGGTTCTCCAGTTAGGTTACAAGTTCCATGAGGAGAGAGAGAGCATGTCTATTTTGTTCATTTGGAGGCTTTCTGAACATTAAGTTTTACTGAGTTATAGTGAATATTTGAGTAATTATTCAATCATGATTAAATGTTATATAAGGAAATATAGATCTCAGCTTCTGCTCCAGACAAAATGAACCCCAGGTAATTTGCAGGCACCTTAATGTAGAAGAAGGAAATGGGCTAATATTTGATTTGAACCTCTGATTCCTAGGCTAGCAGTACAGTTATCTCCATTAAAGATAAAATCAATTTAAATTGTGGGATCAGTTGACTGAGATTGTGGGCATGGTGGTGAACATCTGTAATTCCAGCAACTTGGAAGGCTAAGAAAGGAGGATGGCAAGTTCAAAGGCAGCCTCAGCAACTTAGAGAGTCCCTGTCTCAAAATTAAAAATAAAAAGTATTTAGGATATAGGTCAGTGGTAAAGTTTCCTGGGTTCAATCCCCAGTTAATTAAGAGAGAGAGAGAGAGAGAGAGAGAGAGAGAGAGAGAAGAAAAATTCATCCGAAGGTGATGTTCAGAAATGGAGAAATGGGCTTTCTCAGGCACTGGTATGGGAATATAAATTGATACACCTTTTTGAGAAAATCAGTTTGAAAGTGTTTTTCAAAATCCTTAAAAGTTCAATTTCTTTGCCTCTACAATTACAAATCTGAGAATATGGTCAAGGTAAATATTCAGATATAGTTAGTTTATAGTGTGTATATTCAAGCATTATAGAGAATTTAAAGAACTTGGAAACACTCAAACATCCATAAATGGAGATTGGCTTACATAACAATTACCAATAATTTAATTTTTAGTGCTTTTAATGAAATAATGTGAAGTGGGTATTACTGCTGGTTTTTTAATGCTCATAACACTTTCAAACCTCTTTATAGCTCTCCGAGATTCTGGCAAACAGTCTATAAATAGTGACTGGAAGATTGAACACTCTGGAGCATTCAATTTAGCTGGAACTACTGTTCATTACGTGAGACGAGGCCTCTGGGAGAAGATCTCTGCCAAAGGTCCTACTACAACACCTTTACACCTCCTGGTATGAGGGAAAGAATTGATAACATTGCATAAGCAGTTTCTCATGATAAAGACATTCCTATTGTACCTTCTCTAATCTTTTTCCCAAATCCAATTGTCAGGTAGACATTTAAGATTATTTAAGAGGTGAGTTTTTAGTTTCCTAAAAATGTATTTAAATCTATGATTTCTGAAAACAACAATTATTATAAACAGAATACAATATTTTAGGGTTTTCACAGATACAGAGTATAGTCCCAAGGAACAAAGAGTCTCTTTTTCCTAGAAGCATTCATTTACTAATCAGACTGCATATCTATGAAAAGAGTGCTATATAATATTGCAAATTGTAGCATTTCAAAATCCATTGTGTGGGTATTGTCTGATTCTGTATAAAATGCATTTGATAAAATGTTCTTTTGATGAGGAAAATAATTTGATATATATATATATATATATATTTATATATATATTTATACTCATACACACGCATACACACACAGTATTCTCATTTACCCTGTTAGGGTTGCTTACTGGGTCAATAGATTCCAGTAAAGACTTATGAAAATTTGAGTGTTTGGGATGATAATTTAGGCTTAAAGTTATTAAAAGATTAGATAACATGTCCAGAGAGATTTGGAGAGAAAGGGTTAGGATGATGGGACTCTGTCCAGGCTGGTGGCAGGTCTACAAGCCTCTTTTGACCTTAATCATGACAGTCAGTGATGATTCCATAGGAGCCAGAGGACTGAATGTATCACTAGCATGAGTTTTCTATTTTAGTGGCAAAAGTGTTCTAAAATTCAGACATTTCAGCACCTCCTTACATCTACACATAAAACTGATCTAAGCCATGATCCATTGGCTGTTTATTTTGGAGTGTGTTATGCCACATTATTTAATATCTCCACACATTTTATGTTGACTTTATCTTCAATTGGAGACATCTGTGTTGCTAATATAGGAGCCAGAGGTTCAGATCACATATTGGCCCATTTGCATTGACTCCTTTAAAGTGCCCACTAATTACATGGAGTTCTTGTTAAAATGTACATTCTACTGATTTGGTTCGGAGGCAGGACCTGAGATCTGTGTTTCTAACCAGTTTCTACCTGATGCCACTATTTCTGGTCCAAAAACCGTAATTTAAATTACAAGGTTCTACATAACTGCAATCACTATGCTTTACCATCACCAATACAGGGAGCAAGGTAAGTGGATGTGTACCTTCTGTTCCAATCTTAGTAATATTCACCATTCATTGAGCACTAAGAATCAGACACTGGCCAAGGGTGCTTTATACTCAGTGCAGCACATAATCCACATAATAACCCTGTGCGATATGTATGATTGTTGTTATTTCATTTGATTGACTAAAAAGAACTAAGTATGAGGAAAGTTAAGCATGGTGCATAGTGTTATCTAATAAATTATTTAACTGTCAGTAAATAATCATTGTTCAATGCTTTCTCTCTTTTATAAAGTTGAGATCTTTATACTAAACTTCCTTGGATAATAAATATACATATTTTAAATAATTATTTTAATCCTTTGTGTCCTACTCTATAAATTCAATTGGAAACTCCCTTCTGTCCTCTGTGCCACCTAGAAAAAAAAAGAGAGAGAAAAAAATGACTGTTATTGTTTGAGTAATATATAGCTCCTTCTATGATTGGGTCACATACAATAACTATCAAAGCAAAAATATTTTTAATGATTAGGTTTCAGAAAATGCTATTATGTTTGCTAACTTATGTAAGTGTATCCTACATTTTTTTAAATGGAACAAGACCAAGTCTCTTATAATGAGCCTCTACTTTAAAAAGTGTGTATGAGAGACCTTGGTATTGGGCAGAGGGAGCTTCATTGCTTCAGAATCTTTAATCTGACTGGTAATTACCAAGGTTTTTCCTGGAAGCATGAAGTATAATTAAAGTCAGTGAACCATGTCTAAAAGAAGGCATCTATGTGACCTGGATTTATTCAGTAATCCAAGGGAAACTGCACTCCTAAGATATTTTTCTTTAATGACTATTACAGACTCGAAGCTGGTACTGATTTTTGAAAGGCAATACCTCTGCTGCCATGCTTCCATATGTGCCCATCCACTGTAACATGGTCACACTTTCCTTTTGCAAAGAATACTGCCAAATTCAAATGTTTTAAGAAAAAGCTAATGGTTTTGTGGCCAATGTCTCTGTTTTAAGTGGCATTAGATATTCGAGGACTACCTCAAGTTCTATCAATGAAAAGGCAGTTTATTAAGTAAAATAGACATGTTTTTATGTAATTAATTAAGTTGGCAAATAGTTGTTATTTATGTTTATTCCATCATTTAAAATTATGTAATAGTCTAGTTTAAAAACATAAATAAGTAGTTTAAAAAAAAAAACTAAGTTCTCTCTCTTTAAACTTATTGGGCTGAAAGTAGCCTATAATTGGCAACATCAAATGAGATATTTGAGATATTGAAGCCAAAATAAGCACTGTGTTAGCACTGTGATGTATTCTGAATTAGTACCTAGTGTGTTACTCATTTGTGAACTTAAAAATGGTTTTATTTATTTATTCTTTTTTTTTTTTTTTTTTTTTTGGTGGTGCTGGGTATTGAACCCAGGGACACTCTCCCACTGAGCTAAATCTCTAGCCCTTTTTATGTCATTCCCAGACCTTTTCAATTTTTGAGACAGGATCTTGTTAAGTTGCCCAAGTTGACTTTACACTTGCAATCTTCCTACATATACACCACTATGCCAGGCTTATATTTATTATCGTGTAGTTATTTTATAAACTCAATGCTCAATTCACCATCAAAACATATCTTAGTATTTCTGTTGATACCTTGAACAAAAATTTGAGAAAAAAAAGTGGGAAAAATATAATAGAAATGCAGACCCTTAACTTTGGGTTCATTTAGTTTTTTTCCCCACAGAGTATTAACTCTTTTTACATACAATTGTCTAACACAGGTGAAACATTGCACAAAGTTTCCTAAAATTAAGCATGATTTAATAATGTAAGAATATGTGTTTTTGTGCTTCACATTTTATTATATACATTTTTCCATAGTTTCTCAGAGTCATTGAAGTGATATATTTCATGTGGTTGTTTGACAGATTTTCTGAAAATGAATTGATGAAGAAAAATTATCATTCATTGTTTCATTTAATTACATACACATAGATACATATGTACATCTATATACTATGTATAAGTAAGTATTCATTATGATCCAGTTCTGAGCTTGGTTCTGGGTACCTGTAGAGAACAAAACAGACATGATCCTTGCCTATGGTTCTGTGCAGTGTAACCTAGAGTTCAGTCCTTCCCACACATCCTTTATGGTTTATTGAACTGTTTATTTGTATGTACATAAATGTACAGTTATTAAGTTAATATTTATTTATAAATTCATTTTAACGTTTTTGAAGAAAACAATTTTTACTACAAGTGGAAAATTCATCAACTTGCCAAAATTCAAAGTTAACTGCAAGCATACGTGGAATGAAAGTCTTATCCTCCAGTTGGCTTAGAAATTCTCTGTCCTTAGGGAGATATGATCCTCTAAGTCTTCACCTGAGTACTGAAGAAAGAGGAGTCCTCTGTTAACTTGGGGGCTTCCTGTTTATTTTTTTTATTCAAGTGGAAAGATCACAGTTGATATTATACTGTGGGTCATATCTTAATGCCACATGGAACACACATTCCTGCCACCACTCCCTTCCACCCCAACTGAAGTTTAGTCCATCAAATTGAAAATAAATTACCAGGTATTTCTGATACCATTCAAGTGAACTTTTCTTCATGACCTCTTAGGCTCAGAGGTAACTATAGGGTCCTATCTTTTCAAAAGTATGACAATTTTGATATTTAAGAGTACTGTCACATTTTTCTGCTACATATTAAAGAGGTATCCTTGCCATGCAATAGGCATTTAAAAATATCAGTGTCCTTAGTTTATATTTCACATCAAATGTGTCCTAATTGTTTTTATATGTTATAGGTACTCCTGTTTCAAGATCAGAATTATGGTCTTCACTATGAATACACTGTCCCATCAGACCCCGTTCCAGAGAATCAGAGCTCCAAAGAACCAGAACCCCTCTTCATGTGGACTCACACAGGCTGGGAAGACTGCGATGCCACATGTGGAGGAGGTTAAAAAATTTTAAATATTCATCTCTCCAAAACAGCAGTTGTTTTCTCACTTACCACTGATAAGTAAGACAGATTCCAGACCCCCAATCTGCAATTCCAATATCCATAAAGGATTGGAAACTGAGGTTTTTTGATGATATGTTTAGTACCTAAGTACCTGAACTACTCTGTAGCAAAATCTGCCTTGAACTGAAAAAAAGTATTTAGAATTGTTACATATTTCACTAATGTGATGACTCATTGTATTGCATTGCATAAATAGTAGTGAATTTTGTTTGTAATGCACTAGGTTCCATAGACGTTATTTAAGTTGATATGCAATATTTTTGTACTGTATTAATTTGACAAAATCTTCAAAATTCTGGATTCCAAACTAGATCTGCCCACAAAAATTGTGGACTACAAGAATTGGAAGCATGTTTTGACAGAGTAGTATTGAGTTTGCTTCTGTGTTGTCTGCATACTTAGGCTAAATATACAGAATATGTGGGGAAAAAAAACATAATTTCCCTAATTCTTTAGCTTGCTAGTTTTTAAAAGCATGTTACTATTTTTCTGAAATTGTGCTCCAAGATTTTCTATTTTTGTTTTCATGTCAGAGACTGAGGAGACAAAAGAATGAAATTACTTCAACATAAAATGTTAGACTTAGAAATTACTTCATCTTACCTTTGTTTTGCCCATGAGAAACTTGTGTGCCACAGATTAAGTAGATTTTTGTTGCTCACAGAAGTAGTGAATAGTAAGGGCAAGCAGATCCCAGTCAGGGACTTCTACCTTCCCTGTGAATCCCTGTGCATCAATAGCATATTATTATTTCAGTTACTTCCACTTAATAACATTTTATACAGCTTTGAGTATGAGATGCCTCCTAAGAACAAAAGGAGAAATCTTTACCATATAAAGGTATTGTACGTGTGTGTGTGTGTGTGTGTGTGTGTGTGTGTGTGTACTATATTTAATATGACATGGTTTGTGTAAAGAAGTGAAAAATTTATTTGGTTTTTTCGTGAAGGAATATCAATATGCAAAGCTTAATGTTGCTGCCGCAGAAGCCTGGGAAAGTGCAGAAAGAGACTGGCAGGTGAGACTGGCAGGTGGAAGAGTGTGTTTGTTGTACAGAAGACAGAAAATAAGTAGACAGGTAAAGAATACATTAAGGTATCAAAGTGTGAGAAGTATCTGGAGAAAAATAAGCAAGGACAGGAAACAAATCTGAAGTGTGAAGAATAGAGGGAGTAGGTTCAGTTTTAAATATGGTGGTCAGAAAAGCCCTCAATAAGATCAGGATGAATTAACACAAATAAGCAAACAAACAAATAAACTCTGACATGACCATGAAGGTTGTATGGGGCCGGTGGAAGTCCTGGAGTATGAGTAGAGCTGGTTGCTCAGGAATAGCAAGAAGGCTGGCATGGCCCTCCTTTGCTCTGGATGGTGTGGGATGCTTGTGGTAATGCTCAAATAGAGGAGTAACTTAATCTGGTTTGCATTTTTAAAGGTTTTTGTTTGTTTGTTTGTTTGTTTGTTTGCTTCCAAGTTGAGAGTTGGCTAAATGGAGCAAAAAGGTAGAAGGAGAGATCAGTTAGGAAGTTACTACAGTAATCCAGGAAAGAGAATAATAAATGTACCACTCCACTGTGTTAGCAATGTGGGAGGGAAGAGTGGTCAAGGTCTGTACAAAATCTCAAAGTAGAACTAACAGATTGTATAGATAGAAACATATATCTATCAATATGAGTGTTAGAGAATGAATGTGATAGTTTTAGCAACTAGTAAGATGAAGCCACCATCAATTTACATAGGAAAGTGAAGTCACAGGATGAGCAGGGAGTTTTATTCTCATTATCAGTTTAAGGTGCCTAATAGACATCTAAGGGTGATCCCAAGTAAGCAGTTGGGTATAAAATTCTGGTGTTCAGGAGAGAATATTAAACTAGAGATATTCGGTATATGGATGAAATATTAAAATATTGAGACTAAAAGTCACCAAATGAACAAATGTGGGGAGTGAGAGTGAGAGAAGCTATTGGAGGACTGAGACTTGAGGTACTATGCATTGACAGTCTGGAGGGATGAAGAGGAAGGTGCAGAACAATTTAAAATGAGTAGCCAACACATAGGAGAAGACACACAGGAAAGAAAGCTCTTGCTAGGCATCTGACATAGAGCTGTTACAAGGAGAAAATTATCAACTATCAAAAACTACCAATGGAAAATAAGGTAGAGGAAGAGTTGACTCTAACATTTAAATATATTACATGATTATGTTTTAAATGGATTACATTTAGTAGCTTTGAAACATGAAGTTTAATTCTTACCCCGTAGAAATTCATTTCAATGACATGTTTGGCTTAAAAGACCAAGTGGAGTGGATTCAAAAGAAAATGACAGAATAAGTGGAGAAAGGAACTCTAAGGGATTCTAGGAATGTTGCTGAAAGAAGAAAATAGAGAAATGTGGCAGTAGCTAAAAAAGAATGTGAATCAACAAAATTTGTTGTTTTTAATAAGAGAAATTATGCATACTTGTTTGTCAGTGTGCATTTTCTAGAACAGAACAGAAAACTAGAAATGCAAAGGTGACAGCAAACATTTGATGAAACAATATCCACATGGGATGGGAGACGGGATGCCAAAGTTGGCTTTACACAAATATATGGAGAGTCCCTCACTAGTAACATGCAAAAAGTTTAGTGCCAAGAACTTATGGCAATATTCTTATTACTGCATCTATTTTCTACAAAAAAATGTAGTCTTTGTGAGAGTGAGGGTAGAATAGGAGGTAATAGAGTTTGAAAAGAGGGATGTGAAGTGGCACTAAGAGAATAAGGAGACAAATTGAATGGGCACATGTATTTTGTTTGTGTGACAGCACTAATGATCCACTTGAAGTTAGTAGTATCATCTTAGAACGACACCAGTCCTCATGATGTCTTTATTCTCTAACTATGTACAGTATGCAGGTACTCATATGGAGTAAGTTTGGGAATTTCCAGGTGAGGATGATAAAATAAAATCAGATTCTGATTTTATGTTTTATGACCTGAAATTTTATGTAACAAGTTGGAAACAGTGAAATGTGAACTTTAGTTCTATGAGGAGGAAAGCAAAGATATGACAGGATTTAAAGATAGTAAAAATGTGATAGTATCAATAGAAATAGAGCCTGGTGGGGTTAAAGAATTCCTAGACACAGAGTACTAAGGGGCTAGAAAAGCAAGATATAATAGGATATAGAGCTGAGATTATGGATCAGATAATAGTGATTGGTTATACAGAGTGGTAAGGGAGTTACTTGCATAACTAAAATCAAAAGCAAGATCACAGTGGAGAGAAGAGGGCCAGGTACACATAGTGCCAGAATCACTCAAATTGATAGTGTAATTGTAAGAATTGTACCAGGAGCAGGGTTAGAAAAATATGACAATAAGCCAGGAGCCAAAATCTAAACATAAGGAGAAGGAATGACTCAGGAGTTTGCATTTGATCACAAGAAGAATGATGCATTGTATAGTCTGATACAAAACTAGAGTTTTCAAAGAAGAAAGGAAGAAGGGTCTGCTAGAGGCACTGAGGAACATAGAGACCCACACTACTTCTAGATCCCAAAGGTACCAGAGCATAAGCAAAATGCTTACCTCATTGGAGGCTGCAGGAAGAGCAAGAAACAGTGTTCTCAAAGGAGAGCAGGAGCGTGTGGGAACATTCAGAGGTGAAGAGGGGAGGAACAGTCATTAGCAGAGTGCTCATAGCTTTAGGATTGCACCTGTTGCCTGTGTCACCTGGCTCTCTGGAGCCACCAGGCATGGGCAATCCAGCAGGCAGGGCAAGGTGATATTATACAGCACACTCTTTGCTGCCAAGGATATAAGGTAATTACAACAAATAGATTTCAAATAATTCTCTCAAATTAAAAAATGTTCTCAGTCATTCTTGCCACAAGGAAATTTCCAGTGGCCATGTTTCCCCTCAGGCCACACTATCACCAAGGGACTTCAGTCTGCCATCATCCTATGTTCTCCTGCGAACAGCCTTTATATACGCAAATTCCTGGTCGTCTCCTTCATCCATTCTTCACTGATAGCAAGGCTCATCTCCCTTTACCTGAGTCACATCTGTTACACAGATAAAACAAAAATATAACCTGGAATAAATACGTTCTCAATGGAATATGTAGTTACAGATTTCTCCTTTACTGCAACTCAGATAAGAATTTTAGTCATGCCTTCAGTCCACTGACCAGTCAGTCTCTGTCCCATGGTCAGGGTGGGGTATGGGTGAGGGGATTGACAGACAGTCTAATGGATCACCTTATTATCAGTGAAGAACAGTCATTAAAATCAGTTTGCATTTAAAAATCCTGGACAGGAAAACGTTTGCCCAGTGAATTATATTATCCTCATTTTTTTTTCTCCTAAAATTGTGATCTGTTACAAGATACAGCAAAACATACAGAACTTGTCAACCTTCAGTTTGAAATAGCAAATTGTTTAGGATTAAAAATTTTCCCAAAAATCATATTAGATGATTCCTGGAGTATGTTTTGTCAATTTCTAACTCTTAAGGAATAGAGATTCACAATAAATAATTTTAGTCTCAGAGTCAGAGAAATAGTAGAGACCTTTACACTTGATTTCTTCATCATGGAGATGATATAGCTGAAGTGCATAGAGACCAGGACCTCCCAGGGTCCTGTGATGGGTGGACCCAGGATCAGATTCCGGCACTCCTGGGCTCAAATCCCCTTTTCTCCTGGCCACACTGCTTCAGGATCAGCTCAACAAGCTTCACATATTTGGTTTCCACAAAATAGAGAATGTCCTCTAGAGATTATTCAGGTTTTCTTTGGATTCAAAGAGACGTTTCATTTAAGAATTTATATGTCTTTATTTTTATTTGAAATGGCAGATTTTGCAACATACTCCTCCTAATTATTTACAATTCCTCTATGATTGGTGCTGGTGTAGACCTTCCCTCTGAACTTGGTTGCACTATTTAGTCAACAGTTTTCAATTATCTATGACTATGTTAATAGGGCACATAATAATGTCAATGCCAAAATATTTCTGGGCTATTGGGTATTATTTTTCTTTTCAGTTCATAAATAAAGTAGATGGACAGGCTTTCAAGAATTGCATTGTTTCTAACTTTGTGTTGTTGATTTTATAGCCAGGAAGGGCTTTGTAATCTTTCAGCATATTCATGAATTAAATGAGAGTGTGTTCAAAACACAGAACATTGGAAACAGATTCATGCAAAATTCATTTCCAAGAGCAAAGAGAAATAACAATTGCAGTATTCTATTTCATATGAATATATTAAGAGCAAATAAGGTATCACAAGGTAGTATAAAGTTTCAATGTTTAAACAAGTTAGTTTTCTAATTTTTTGGAAGATATTAGATTCTAATTGGAGATAAAAAATTAAAAAAATCCTTAATGTTGTCTACATAAATTTTGATTGTTAATGATATTTTATGTCAATACCTGCAACTAAGTTTTAAAATAATTTAAACTACTTTTGTTCACTATACATTTGTATGAATTTATGAATGCCAGTTATTACAAGTTATTGAAAACCTAACATAGAAGCATTTTCTATTTTTAAAAAGGCTGTTTTCTAAAAATATCTAAAAGTATTGATAATTCCAAATAAGTTTTTCCAGAAGTTTAACATAAATTTACTAACGCTCAAATACTTTTCCTAACAGTTTTTTCAAGGACAGAGGGTAGGCCTAGAAAACTTTGAATGGATGTATCACTTTTATTTTAGCATCAACAATTGAAATTAGTCTTTATTTTCAACTGTCTTAAAATGTATTTCTGAAATACATGTTTACTTTGCATTGGAGTTCTAAAACATTAAAATATTTGAACAGGCATTTTAAACCGACTTTGGATTTTCAGAGGTTCATTACAAATTTGACATAAAAGACCTATTTTGAACAACTTAGGTCTTGAGAGGCATTAAAAAGTTACATTCTTGCCAAGCCTGGTGGCACACACTTGTAATCTCAGCGGCTCAGGAGACTGAGGCAGGAAGACCATGAGTTCAAAAAAAGCCTCAACAACTTAATGAGGCCCTAAGCAACTCAGCAAGATCCTACCTCTAAAATAAAATACAAAAAAGGACTGGGGATGTAGCTCAATGGTGGAGTGCTCCTGGGTTCATTCCTGGTAAAAAGGACCACTCTGGAATATCAGAAAGCTTCGTGCAGAATCACCATTAACAACCTTAGGATTTATTTTGATCTAGTGAATGGGTGAATGAAAAAAATAAAACCTTGAATGGAGGTGCAAAGATTCAACAATCTATTTTGAAACAAATGAGTTAGACATGCTTTTAGGGATACAATTTGAAGAGATAACAATTTGAAGGAAAATAATAAGCCAACATTGTATGTTCTTCCCATTCATGTTCCTCTAGCCTCCCACCCCTTAGCATCTTAGCATTTTGGGCCCCTCTAGATCCTGCTTTCCTTATCCATGTCCAGATCACGTGGACGTATCCTAGCCTTTGGATTCAAATCAGAGACCACCTCTCAGTATGCAGAAGCTTGCACCTTTTAAAATCTTTTAGAATGTGTTGGACAGAAAAGAACATTTTTGGATGTGCAGTTTGTTCCTTTTTCCACTTTAAAGTTGATATACTCTTATTCCAACATAAATGTTATTAACTAAAGAAAGAGCACCAAATATATTTATTTTCCATTTTTATTTGCATTATTTTATTTCAATAATAAAATATACATTGTATTCTAATTTGTTTTCTTAATAGTATACAAACATTTTTATATTACCATAAAGTCCTTACTGGCTCGATTTTAAATATTTAAATGATGATACATGAGCTGGATTTGCCATAGATTATTATTTCCCATTATAGGTCATTTTGTTTTAAAAACAAAATACCATTCAAGGAAACTCAGTGTTAAGATGAACTTCTTAGTACAGAAATCACTAAAGGCTAAAATTGCCGGTTTATACTTTATTCACTCATTTCTTTACTGATTATACACCATCTATTATTAGATGAATGAAAAAAATGAATGGTTCCTACTTTCATAAATTTCACATCTACTTACTAAGGCGTCAGATGATACTAAAAGCACCATATGGAGCAATAACCAGAGATACAGAAATTCTCTCAGGGGTAAACAAATGTGCAACAGCTCTGGGGCCAGTGAGAAAGTTATGAAGATTGAGGAGTGGAAAGTGCCTAGGTCATAAAAGTAGGAGGAAAGCCAATTCATGAAGCTCATTCAGTGTGATACTAGTACTCAAGTAAAATTTAACTTGAAGGTTATCGGCCCCATTAAACTATTTGCATGCATGGAAGTGACAAAATCAGTTTGGATTATACATAAGTGTTGTAAACAATGCATAATAATTTTTATTATAATAAAAACTGAAATGGCCATTTTAGTATTGAGCTCAAACCCTGAGGGAAAAATATTTTATGGAAATGGAAAAAATAACGATCAATAAGTAAATGGTAGCCAGGCATGGTAGTGCACACCTGTAATCCCAGCAACTCAGAAGGATGAGTCAAGAGAATCATAAAATTCACACCACCCTGGACAACTTAGAACAACTGTGATTCAAAAATTAAAAAGGGGGCTGGTAGAGTGCTTGCCTAGCATGCACAAGGCCCTGGGTTCAATCTCCAGCACTGTAAAAAAAAAAAAAAGAATAAAAAAATAAGAATGAGCAATTAAGTAAATAAGGGCTAGGGTGCTGGGCATGTAGCTCAGTGGTAGAATGCTTCTGAGTTCAATCCCCAATACTGAAAGGAAGAAGAAGTAAATTGTTGTAGTCATCTTTTTTGCCACTGTGACCAAAAAAAAAAAAAAAAAAAAAAAAAGAACATTTTTAGAAAAGTTTGTTAGAGATGCACCTTTTCAGAGGTCTCAACCTATAGATGGCCAACTCCAACTTGGTCCAAATTGAAGCAGAACATCACGGCAGAGAAAAGCAACTCAGGACCAGGTAATCAGGAAGCAGAGAAAAGAGTTCTACTCACCAGGAACAAAATGTAGAGCCCTACCTCCTCCAGCCACACCCTACTTGTTAACAGTTACCAGTCAGTTAATTCATTCAAAAGGATTAATTTACTGATTAGGTTAAGGCTGTCATAACCCAATCAGTTCACCTCTGAACTTTCTTTCACTGTCTCACACACAAGCTTCTTGGGGACACCTCATATCCAAACCAGAACAATTACATAAAGTGACTTTGGAAGAAGTTCCAATTTTTAAAATGCATACATAAAGAATTGTAAGCATTTTACGTAGCTCTAAGTGCTTAGAGAAAAGTCCTTCTTCTCATCAAAATATATTTACTTTTAGTTCTCATGGCTTATTGGTCATCATTAGTTCATAGAAAATAAGTAACATTTTCAAAAGAAAATTATCAAGACAACTATATATGCACATGTATACACATAATATTTCTCCTATAAAGTTCCACAACTTTATTTTAAAAATCAGGTTGTCCAATAATATCTAGAGAGTTTCAATTGTGTGTACTGAAACACAGAACCTACCCACAGTAATGTGTGTCTGCACTTATGATGTAAGTTCTACAAATATGATCAACCTGGATAGACAAATTTTATTTTTAAATATCCCTTTTATCTTTTATATATTAAACCCAGGGCACAGGAAAAAATAAGTAAAAGCTTCTCTGTGAGTCGGAAAAAGAAGGCTCACTTAATCTAATGGGTGATCTTTGTTAAATGTCTTCAGAGCAGAAAGAATTAGCCAATAAAAATGAATCTTTTTTTTTTTTAGATTTTGCCCAAGTTTCTTAAAGAGATGAATGCATAATGATGATTTTATTTTATTCTTAACTATATCCAAAACAACCAAACAGATTTCCCCATGACTGTTACTGGGAATGGCACAGGAGAAGTTAGTTTACCATCAAGCAGATAACACACTATCCACAGCTTACTCATTGTTCAGACAGAAGGGCAGTTACTTCATTGCTTTATTTGCCCCTAGGTTCCACAGTATTGGATGCACTGTTCATACTGCAATTAGATGCTAGAATAGAAATTTCCGGTGCTGGCTGGGATGTAAAAAATAGAACAAAAATTAAACAATAATATTCCCATATGGCTTTAAGATCTTAGTTGTATTTTCAAAGGCATGATGTGTCTGCAGCTGAGCAATATGTTTTTCCCTGATTCTATTGTTTTTGTTCAATGAAAGAAAAAAGTGGAACTAAGCTTCTCCTGACTGCCAAAAACTTAGGCTATTGAGCTTCCTTCCTACAACATGGATGGAAATGTCCCAATTTGTATTCACACGCTTTTGTACTTAAAGCACCAACAAGGAGCTCCCTAAAATGAGGATGATGCCCATATTTCTTCTGCAATATTAATCTTAGACTTAAAAGATTTTTTTCAATAGCTTAATGTGTTAATTCTGGGCTTACATAACTTAGTTTTGGTACCTTCTAAGGAAAGGCAGAAATGCAACATGATTAGTCCTGAGTTATTTATTCTGTGATCACGTAAATGTTCAGCACAAACTTTCTGGATTATGTGTTTGTCATGCTTTTTGTGCCGTAGTTGGCAAAGTGCTATTATTTAAATCAGTTTAGGGAACTATATTCTTGTAGGAGTGTTTTATAACTATGAGGGCTTCAAATTAGATTTTAAAACTAACATTTACATTTCATAAGTCACATTTATTTTAACTGTAGTTTCAGTATTCATCATAATAACATATAACTAATACTCACATACGCTATCATTAAACAAAATTTGTATGTCTGCTTAATATATTTGTAAAATCATAACCCAGTCTCTGAAGCACAGGAAGCCAGAAGGAAGGTAACCAAAACCCTTTTAATTTTACATTTAAGTAACCTATACCTTATGAGGTCTGTTTTCTCTATGTGTTAAAAAAGAAAGAAAAAAATCTAAATGAGACAAAGTTGGTTTTGTTTCTCTAGAAGTTTGACATTGATAGACATTGAGAATCTATGATTAAGTCAAGTATCACACACTGCCCTTCTTGATATGCAAAGGAATTCCCTAGGTGTGTACCTGGGCATGAAAGGTGACTTCTCTCTACAAGTTAGCATCAAGTCACTTTGTTTTGTGAGCTTCACCAGTAATGTAAGAGGACCTCTGAGAGTGTAGCTATTGGCCCTCAGGCAGGCCCTTTGTGCGTGAAGTCCTTGGCCAAAGGTACTGCAATTTAGGAATTTTCCATTTGGACAACACTGTGCTATCTGTTAGAAGACAGAAAACACTGAAGGTTTTCATAACAAGACATGCAATAATAATCACAGATATACTTGCTACTTAATACACATGTGTATACGTATATATGTTGTCATGTTTGAACACAATGAATAGTGGTGAGGCTGTGTGCAGAATTATTGAGATGAAAATCAAAAAATGATCCTGAATTGCACCTGTTCTTTTGCCTTCTACTTGGCTGCCCCATTTTCTTTCAATCACTCATTGAAGTAAGTAATGTTTCAAAATGAAAATAACTCTCATTCTACCTCTCTTCTTTCCTCCTTCCTGATGCCAGCCTCCTCTTTCTGTTAACTGAGTGACAGAGTGACCTCTCTGGCGCCAGCCTAGCCTTTCATGTTTGGCATGACCAGCATGAATGCTCTGAGCTTCCTAATTACCATCGCATGACAGTCATAGGACCCTAACTAACAGGCCTTTCAATACAGACCCAGAAGACTTCTGAGTTCTTCGTAATCCTTCGTGACCAACCTGACTTTAAAATTGTTGGCTGATTTGATTATTTTATAAAGTCAAACCATCAATTAAAATAGGTTATTAAATCTTACTTAGATGTCTTTTTTTTAACTCAGGTTATTTACATATAAGACTTTAATGGAGAAACAGAATTTAGTACATATTTACTAGACTTTAAGTCAAGAATAATAGTATTATCAAGGAATTGTGATTATAGAGCTGTAAGCAAAATGAATATACAGGCAAATAGTCATTCTTACCTCCTAACTTCTACCATAGCAGAGAAAGTACAAAATGGGAGTTTTTTTAAAAACAGTGAAAAATGGTAAGAGGCTTATGATTTTTCTCAGAAAAAAATAACAATCATTGCAGAGAAAAAAAATTTCTGGAATTCTCAGGGTCTAGAATTCTCAGGAGTTAAGTTCTGAGTTATAATTAAAGTAAGCTTGCTTCCTGTCACTCACTACAGAACTCTGGTGATGCACAACAAGATGATTCAAAGTGCACATACATCTGTGTGCTTTTTATGTGCTTTCCAAAAAAGGCCTATTAGGGAAAGAGGATTCCTAATGCCTTATGCACATACAGTTTTGTTTTTCTGGGTGCTAGGGATTGAGCCCAGGGCCTTATGCATGCTAAGCAAGTGTTCTACCTCTGAGCTCTCTCCCCAGCCTACACACATGGTTTTCAAACACTTAATGCTAAAAGACAACCACAGTTTATTACAATAAAAACTTTCTATTAACCTCTTGTTCACTTAGGTTGCTACTATCACTTTGTATATAAATGCTTGCCATTTACTTTCTAAGGAGAAAAAAATTCTTAAGCCTGGAAATACATTTTGTTATGTAAATTATAAATAGTATTATCTTCATGGATGGAACTTCAAATTAGTTTAAAATATCTATGAAAATTCCAAGCCTATGAATATATAAATTCATTTCATAAATGACTATGATAACATTGCTTTATATATTAATTTGCAATTTTTAGGAGAAAGGAAGACAACGGTGTCCTGCACAAAAATCATGAGCAAGAATATCAGCATCGTCGACAACAAGAAATGCAAACACTTAACGAAACCAGAGCCACAGATTCGGAAGTGCAACGAGCAGCCATGTCAAACACGGTACCCTATGCCAGCAACCCTGCAAGCATTGTTTGGCTGTTATATTGCTATCCCTAAAGCATACTCAGAATATTATTAGAATCACCTTTTCTTAGCTTACAAAGGGATATGAACCACAATGTGAACTTTTAAAGAAGCAAAGTCTAAGAATGTAAGGCTAATATTTACAATTTTGTGTTCTCCATAGTGTAAATACAACCACTTAACTGGGGATGGGGGTGGGGAGATTGCGGTGAGAAGTAATTAAGATTACTTGGTAACCTGTAGATCACCTCTTAAAAAATCTGGTTATTTAGTTGAATTTAGATATTTGCTTTTATGTTCTCTGAAATTATACATTAGAACTTTCCAGAGGTCAATAAATCAAGGTAGGATGGGGCAGGACCAGAATAACTGCAGAATAATAGGGACAGAGTTGTCCTTCTGTTTCCTGAAGCTAGTTCCTCACTTCCTCTCCTCTAGTTCTCAGTGCAAACTTCCGGGTTTCTGACCCAGCTCCTTATTTTCCCAATAAGTATTAGGAAAGCAGGCAAGAGACTCCTAAGTAGGAGACAAAATATCTATGCCAAGCAGCTGAGAGTGGGCTAGGAGGAGGAAGACCATGCCTTAGTAACAAGAAGATGAAGCAGAGACAAGAATGAACCTGAGTTTAATTTCGGAGAAGCCACTACAGCTGCCATCACAGGACTACTGAAAATTTACATGTTATCTCATAAAAATTAATGTTGAACTTGAGTAGAACTCAGCACTACTGTTAAAAAGCCCTAAATTTTTTAGGAATGAGATGATGAAGAGTGTGAGGCTGGACTGATTCCTTGAGAATGGTAACAACATTATTTATTTTATCTGACATTCAGGAATTTGTTGAGGCTCAGTCAGTTAGGCATGGTTGTGAATTCTTAGGAAGTTAAATAGAGGATTGATCTCCCCTTAACAATAGCTTCTGCAATGGAGTCACGGTGAATTTACACACTGCAGAACTCAAATATGCAAAGAGTTTATAGCTTTGTATTCATCTATAACTCATATAAACTTTATAACCTCCTATCACAATGAGTAAGTATGGGACAGGGTGAAGGAATAAAAGTGCAGGAGCAGCAAAATTGCAAGTTAACTCATATTTGCACTTTTCTTTCTTAAATAATCTCTGGAATACTCTTTGATGATCTCTGGAGTGTCATCCAGGTAGATGTTCAGTTCTGGTTTTCTTGTCTCCTCTCTTCCCCGCCCCTTCTTTTCTATCTTCAGTCATTGCTATTTCTGCCTCATTGTAAAACTCAGTTCTTAAGCTCTTTTGATCTAGTTCATGCCATGTTAATGGACGCTTAAAAGGTTTTGGAAAAGTACTTTCTTCTTTTACAATGTTCAAATTTCAGGGGTTGCTTTACTGTAGATTCAATATATTTTAAATATTAAAAGCTGCTTATCAGTTTTTCTTTCGTTTTCACTCTTGCTCTAACAATCCTATGCCCATGCAAATATATCCTCCTAAAAGAAGAGAATAATGAGACATAAAATGTTATGCAAAATACAAAAGAACATTAATATACTTTTAATAATATCACACATACTCTATGTTCCCATGTTATGGTTTTAATCCCAACTCCATAACTGGTGAACTAGTAAAGATCTTTTATAATGCAGGATAGTAATTACATAGATAACCTAGGTTATTATTATTTTCAACAGGCAGGTCTTTGAGGCCTTTCCATTCGGGTCTGGACAGATCTTAAGTAGAACTTTTGGTTTTTGTGCTGGATCATTGGAATTATCACTATTTCCAAAATCTCTCTTTTCATATCACTTTTTTTCTATTAAAATAATTTATTTCAAATTAAACAGTTAAAAACATGAATATATTTTTATAAAAATTCATACATTTAAAAGCAAATTTTCCTTAGTGATCCCTTTTCTGTTATTACTGCTCCCAGCTTGGATGGTATCCTTGACAATTAGCTGTGTATTTATGTAAAGTACATCTATGAGCCTAAAGAAATATGTATTTTTGTGTTTCTGTGTATATTTTATTAATTGAAGTAGTACCACAACACAAAATTGACCACTTTTTAATGTTCTGTGCCTTTATTTTTATTTATTTATTTTTTTTCTAATCAGTTATACATGATAGCAGAATGCTCTTCAATTCATTGTACACAAGTGGTGCATACTTTTTCTTTTTTTAAATATTTCTTAGTTGTAGTTGGACACAATACCTTTATTTATTTATTTATTTTTATACGGTGCTGAGGATTGAACCCAGGGCCTCACGCGTGCTAGGCAAGTGCTGTACCACTGAGCCATAACCCCAGTCCTGCTGCACACTTTTAACATATATTTATTTATTTATTTATTTATTTATTTATTTTTTTAAAGAGAGAGTGAGAGAGGAGAGAGAGAGAGAGAGAATTTTTAATATTTATTTTTTAGTTCTCGGCAGACACAACATCTTTTGTTGGTATGTGGTGCTGAGGATCGAACCCGGGCCGCACGCATGCCAGGCGAGCGCGCTACCGCTTGAGCCACATCCCCAGCCCTTAACATATATTTAAATGCTAAATAATCTATGTGGAATATTTGTTAACATATTTCAAAACCTATGTGAAATAAAACAATTTGTTTTATTTACCACCTAATGTTTTAAGTTTTATGGAAGAGCTTTTTCTGATGCCTCAGTAATCTTTGAAGAACTGGATTTAAGGAACAGAACATCTTGGTTACTTCCTAACTTGGTCTGGGAGGGAGCAGAGTGTACAGTGCATGTCATTTGCTATTCAATCACAAACTTCAGCTCTCTTGAGGAAAAGTGCCTTGATAATGACTTGGTAAAATGAATAGTTTTTAAAAGGTCAGTACATTTTTGAGTGAGAAATTTTTGCAGCTGGAGACTGGAAGTTTTTTTTTTTTTTCCTAGAGATTATTGTCTTCCTTCCTTTGGAAAGGAAGGCAGTATATTTTGAATCACCAAGAAGTAATGTCAGCGAGGTTAGCCAAAATAATGGAAAGCAAGAAACGACATGGGCAATTATTAAGGATCATCACAGGAAAGGTTTCCAAGTCTTGCTGGCAGAGCATATCTTTTATTTCTCTTGCTTTTTTCCCTTCTCTTCCCTAGAAGTAAGTTTTCAAATTTCCATTCACATGTATTGAGGAAATTACCAAAAGGCCTGATGGAACCATATGTGCCTAATATAAAATGGACTGATACAATAGGAAAAAACTTTTGAGAATATGGCATCTTCAGGATCAGGAAATGGGATAATTGCAAATTAGGTGAATTCTAAATTTATAATATCATTAGTGAAAGGAAAGTGACCACAACACTCAGAGCGACCAAGAGGTCTTTATTGCAGCAGTGAAAAAGAGGAGAAAAAGAGAGAGAAAGAAATACAGGGGAAAGAGAGAATAAAATGGGGGGAGCAGAGAGAGAGAGATAGAGAGAGAGAGGAGAGGAGAGAATGAAATGGAGAGCAAAAGCAAGAGAAGAAAAAGAGACAGAGAGAGCAAGAGCAAGAGAGACAGAGAGAGCAAGAGAGGGCGGCCCAACAGAAGGGAGTTTTATAGCCCAAATCTAATGGGGTCTCTAGGTCTGCAAGCTGCCTCGTTGGCATAAGGGGGGTTAAGTGTTCAGCTTGAACGGGGGAGGGGGGGGGGTTTAGTGCTCAGCCTTGAGTGCCCTTGAGTGTTCAGACTTGATGGAAACAGGTGATAAAGGACCAGACAGAGTGGGGTTTGAGTGTGTGGGTTATCCTACAGCTAACGTTTGTTCAGCCTGCCCTACAGACAATTTAGTTCAGCCTGTCCTGCACCTAACAATTAGAATGCAGTCTACATTTACTTCTTACTTTTGAGCAGTTTTCAAGGGCTATAAAAAGCATATTTTTATATGAAGGATCTGAAAAAATGATTTATTTTAAAAATATGAGACTCCATGAAATTTTAAAACTTCTGTTTTCAGTAGTATCTTCTGGATACTATAGTTGGAGGAAAAGGTACACAGATCAATTTAAATTGTGAATATTTCTGGAATATTCTTGTGTGAAAATAGAGCTGAATTTGGAAGATTAAATGCACGTTAGGCAAAATCCATGGGAATACTCCAAAGCAAAATGATAGGTCAGCAAACAAGAACCTGTAAGACTCAGTAATGGATTACAAATGTTACTGTGAATATTTCCTTTTTCAGAACTGGAAACATTAAATCATTTAAAATTAAGCCATTTTAAAGATGAACAAACTAGATTGTTAGAGGGTATGTCTGCTCAAAATGTAGATTATTGCTAGGAATATTGGCAAATTTGGAGCAATTGAGACTATCTCTGTAAAACAGACAAATCTAATTTCCATGCCAAGAAATGTTTTTAGAAATTCTATTATATGGAAAATGTTATGGATGCAAAGAACAAGGCTTTGATATATGATTTTGAGGAATTTATATATTAAATGGAAAGGAGGGTCAAATTTCCTTAATTCACTGTTATGGTTTACATGTGCATTATCTCCCCCACACTCCTATTAATGCAGGAATATTAAGAGGTAAAATGATTGGATTATTAGAGCTATAACCTAGTTAGTTCATCCTAGTTTGAAAGGACTGACTAGGTAGTAATGGTAGGCAGGTCAGGTGTGGCTAGAAGAGGTGGGTCTTTGGAGGATGCTCTAGAAAGGGGCATCTTTTCTGTGGCTTCTTCTCCCACTGTCTCTACTATTGCCATGAGAAGAGTAGTTTTCCTCCATTGGGGTCTTCGCTCATCATGTGCTGCCTCACCTTAAGCCCAGAAAAATGAAGTTTGCTATTGACTAAAGCCTCTCAAATGGCAAGCCCCTCCTGTCAGTTGTTCTTGTCAGCTATTTTGATCACAGCAATGAAAAGCTAACTAAAACAATAGCCTTCAAGCTCCTCCACCTCCCCAGGGAGTATCTTGTAAGTCCCTATGAGAACTACAAGCCAGGTGATAGAGGGCAGAGGAAAGTAGCAGACCCTGTTGGCTGGAGGGAGAAGTCATCTTGGGAGGAAGGGGTTTAGAGCTGGTAGTCAAGAATCCAGGCAGAGGACCCTACGTGAACAAATGGCATGAGGTGAAAATAGAAAGTATTTGGGGGAATAAGTTCAGATTATGGTTTGATTTCCAAACAAATAGAAGATGAAACAAGAGAAAAGTATGTACAAAAATAAATTTTTAAAAATATACCAAAATGTATATACAATAAATACTATAATAATCATCCCTTATCTGTGGTTTCATTTAGATTTCAAATACCCACAGTCAACTGCAGTTCAAAATATTAAATGAAAAATTCCAGAAATAAGCAATTCATAAGTTTTAAACTGCATGTCATTCCGAATAGCATGCTGAAATCTTGCTCCATTTACTCCATTCTACCTGGGATATGAATCATCATGTTGTCTCAGATATACCTGTATATTAGTCAGCTTTTTGTTGCTGTGACAAAATACCCAAGAAACACAAAGGAGAAAAAATTAAATTATGGCTCACAGTTTCAGAGGATTCAGTTACCTTCTTTGTTTTTGGATTTGTTGTGAGGCATAATGGTGGAAGGGCTTGGCTGAGCAAAGCAAAATTCACCTCACAGTGAAGCAGAAAAAGAAAAAGAGAGACAGAGGCAGGCCAGGGACAAAAATATATATTTTAATGACATGGTCCCAGTGACCAGTCTCCTTAAACCAGGCCCCACCTTCCATTAATGCCACAGGCTTTTGACCGTAGCCTTTAGCACATAGTCTTTGGGAGATATTTTAGAAGCAAGACATAACATTCTTCCTCTAGCTCCCAAAGGTTCATGTCCATCTCATAATGCAAAATACATCCAGTCTGACTCTAAGAGTTCCCAAAGTTTTAACTATTCCAGCATTGCTTCAAAGTCCAAGTCCAAAGTCTCTTCTCAGACTGAAACTCTTCTTAGACTCAAACTCTGAATTATGAAAAAAATGAAAAACAATAATACAGGATAAATAGTCACATTCCAAAAGTGGCATAAAAAGAGGGATGGGACCAAAACAAAACCAAACCCCAGCAAGGCAAGCATTAAATCTTGTAGCACATGTTAGCATGGTGTGAGCTCCAAAGCACTTATAATCTCACCCTATGGCCTTGCCTACAGCAACCTACTTGGCCTCTGTCTTGGCCTTGGCTTTCCTTGGTATCTGCATTCTTGGTATCTCCAAATTCCTGGGGTCTTCATTGCAGCTTGGACTTTACTTTTACAGTTTTATACATCATCTTGTTAGGGCCTGCACGCAGGGACTCAGATCCTGTCACATAATGCCTGACCCTTCAGGCCTTCTTTTGAAATCTAGGTGGAAGCCTTCCTGACTCTGTGAGTCTGCATACCTGCACAACTAGCACCATGTGGAGGATGCCAATGTCTGCTGCCAGTGGGAGCAGTAGCCTCTTTCACTGTAACTGCAGAAACCTCTGAGTGCTTGTATGGCTGAGTATGATGAAATGATTCCTGGAAAAACATCTTCCTAGGCAGCCTTGTGTGTACAAGGCACCCAGGGGCTCTCTTTTCAAAGAAGTCTTTCAACAAGTTTGCACTTTTACACCCTTGAGGCTGAAACAGTGGGATGAAGGGCCTCACCAATCACTAGCCAGTTCTCACAGACATTTTTCCTATTATTTAGTGCGAAGTACTTGGCTTCTTTTTTATGGTACTAATCTCTTCAGCAACCACAACTTCCATGACCACAATTTTATATGTGTTTCTGGTCAAATTGCAAGTTTTCAGATCTTTCCACTCTACTTCTTGCTTTCACTGTAAACCTGGCTAAATGCAGCAAGCCACATCCATGCCACTGCCTGAATGCTGTGCTGCCTTGAAATTTTCTCTGCCAGATAAAACTAGTCCCTCACCTTTAAACTCAGACTCACAAATAGTCTCAGGGCATGGATAATATGCAAACAATTTTTTTGTTTTGTTGATTGTTTTTTATTTTGGTTTGTTTTGTTTTTGCCCTACTCCAAGTTCCAATCGAATCCTCCTTTTCATTTGAAACCTCGTGTCTGCTTTCCTAGTATCTTTCTGATCTTCCAAGCTCGCACCAGAATCATCTGTTAAACTCCACTTACAACATTCTAGGGATCCTCTAACTTGCATGTCCAAACATTTCCAAACCCCTCCTGCAAACAGTTCCAAAGGCTTCTGAGCCACAAGGTCACATCTAGTCACAGCAATGATTCCACTTCTTGTACTGATTTTCTCTGTTAGATTTTTATTGTTGTGATAAAATACTCATTAAAAAAAGGAGAAAAGTTTTATTTGGGGTTAGTTTCAGAGGTTTCAGTCTATGGTTGGTGGCTCCATTGTTTCTGGGCCTGTGGTGAGGCAGAACATCATGGCAGAAGGGTACAGGAAAGCAAACCTGCCCACCTCCTAATGGCCAGTAACTAGGACAAGGTTGGGGGGTGCAGACAAGATATGGCCTCAGTAACCCTCAGTAACCCACCTCCTCCATCCTTACCCCACTTCTCAGTAACACTGCAAGCTGGTGACTTAAGTCTTTAGCACATGACCTGTGGGGGACATTTTGAATCCAAACTATAACACCATGCTTAAACACTACCTGCCCCTTAGTCACATAGTCTTTCATTTATCAGATAAACTATCTTGGTATCTCAGTGCTTGTGTTTAAGTTGCCTTCACATGGTAGCCAAAGACAATGTAACAATGCCTACTTCATTCACCTCATTTCACCTCAGCAGTTGAACATTATATCATTATATACCTCTCTCTGGAAGGGTATGCCTCCATCCTTTAGTAAGAGAAATTTCCCTTTCTGTAAATGTTCATGGTTGTAACACCTAACACATGGGGCTACTGTAAATATTTGAAATGCAAAGAATAGGAATAACTCCTGGATATTTCTAGTTTTATACTTAAAGGTGCTTTAATGGGATAATTTGATAAGCAGTAAAATTTAACATGTATGATGACCTGGACAGACTGTGACATACACTTTGACATTCTAATAACAAGCCCTGTAGATAAGACACATGGAGAATTTAAGGCAATAGACATCATAGGTATCTTGGATAAAAGGCTAATGTTAGTAAATCACACAAAGTTGAAGGTAACTTTCTGCCAACTCTAAACATGTTAGATGTATGGCAGTGGATATTTTTTAGCATGTTTCCAGTCACTTTTGCTTTACTTTTAGATGGATGATGACAGAATGGACCACGTGTTCACGAACTTGTGGAAAAGGCATGCAGAGCAGACAGGTGGCCTGTACCCAGCAACTGAGCAACGGAACTCTCATTAGAGCACGGGAGAGAGATTGCACTGGGCCTAAGCCTGCCTCTGCCCAGCGCTGTGAGGGACAGGACTGCATGACCGTGTGGGAGGCAGGAGTGTGGTCCGAGGTGCAGTACACAACCCATTCCTTTCCCTTTTCTTTCTCTGACCCTTATGTTGTACAAAGTCATATTGTATCATATCCAGAATCTCTCTGCATCAGAGATGATGTTTTTAATATTATGCATTACTTTCACTGATAATAAAAGGAATGAACATAAATAATTTTGAAAAAAGACAGATATTTACTCCTTATTTTATAAATATTATAAAACAATCAATAGAAAATTTTATATACATTTTAGAATTTTGCTACCTCATTTATATACTGTGAATATACTCTCAACTACACACACATTAAAATACACATTTGACTCATTTCATATTGCCAAACATTTAAAAGGGAAAGAAAAAAGGAAATTAACATTTAGCAATCACCTTATAAGAGCAGTGAGTATGCTTTTACTTCTTATTTATTGCATCATGTATACTGAATGACCAAGAATGCAAGAAACTTAATAGCATTCACCATTTTATAAATGATGGCAATACAACTCAGAGAATTAGATTACCCAAAGTTCTACCTAAGTAGTAGAGCTTGGATCTCAACCAGAACTGTCTCACTCACTTACACTAACTTGTTTTCTATAACCTATAGGTGTAGTTCATGCTGATCAAGAGTATTTTATTTTCTATTACCATGATGCATATCTTTGAATAATAATAATAATTGTCACTCATTACATCTATTTACTGACTTCTCTGGAGTATTTTAGTGTTGAGTGTGTGGGTGCATAAATCCAAACAAAACCTCTTACATATTTATACTCATACCCAGGTCCAAAGACACATGCATGTATGCACACACATACTAAAATCACCTATCTACTTGACTATTAGATAGGATCTGAAAATGATACATAGAAAAGTAAGTAGCTACTCTTTTAACATTGAGTGACATAAATACTGCACTTTCTAAGTGTTCTTTAAGTAATTCAACCTCCCTGAAAGCACATTTGCAGAGAGCTCATTTTTCTGTTTTCTTTCTTTCCTTGGTTTTAGCTTTGTGTTCAATACATTTTTTTTTTCATTTATAATGTGACCTTTTGAAAATGAATGCCATATCAGGCTTTACACTGAAATGAATCAGTTCAATATGGAGAGAGGATTCACAAGAACATGAGAGAAACAAAAGTACCTCACACCCAGCCCAACTGTGACATTTTTACAAGCTCTTTAGGAAGAAATAGGTCAGAAATAGTCTACAATACAGATTTTTAGCAACAGCTAAGGAGAAGTAATGTGTCACAATGGAATATTCCAATTTTAAAAAGTCTGTCTTCATTTAATTTAAAACTTGATTATATGAACCAGAGATAATTTTAATCATAAAACCTAAAAATATAAGGATTAAAATGCCAAATCACAATATATGATCCACTCTAAAGCCCAATGTAGTTAAATGCAAACTAAAAATTATGAGACAATTACTAACTTGTGCAAGATTCAGTGAAATGTCATCAGTTCCAGGTGCAAGCTTCCAGCAACAGAACTGTTGCTAAAACCTATAAAAGTGAGTGGAGTGGTTAGCCCAGTTTCTGCCTCTGACTGCAGCTCTGAGCAATGATCTGGGCACAAGCATGGTTATCCCTATGTGACATCATTGTTAAGTATGTCCTGCAATTCTTTCTTTGGACCTTTTTCAGAAACAAATATAAACTGGAATTTCAATTAACTGTTTCTGCTACACTCCAACCACTGCCTTCCTCCCAACCCAATACAGTTTTGGTGTCCACATCCAGGTCTTCACTGAGCCTACCATTGAAAAGTAGGGATGATCTGTGCATGTTCCATAATCGGGAGCACAAATATAAATCAGAGAGTAATTTGTACCCAGAATACGTGAAATATACATGTATGCTCTAATCTGTTATCTCACCAACATCAAGAATCAGATATTTGTGAAATTACCTGAATTGCTTTTGAACCAAATTGTATTTTCAATCCACACAACCATTTATAATAATGATCGACAGGTGTGTATGATTATTTATTTAAATAAGTTGTCCCCTTTTAGTAATATTTTCTCTATTTTTAGTTTTCAGAAATGTTGGTTAAAAAAATGGCATTCTGTGAGAAATGGTCATTTTTCACTAACCTTTATTTAGGTTAAATGAAGATATTCATTACATCATTGTATAGAGAAATCTGATATTAATTGAAGATTGGTATTTTACTTTTTTTGTGTTTGTTTGATTTCTGGTCTTGGATATTGAACTCTATCACTGAGCCACATCTTCAGCCCTTTGCATTTTTGATTTTGAGACTGGGTCTTGCTTAGGGCTTCACTAAATTGCTGAGGCTGGCCTTAAGCTTATGTTCCTCCTGCCTCAGCCTCTTGAATCAATGGGATTACAGGCTGACACCCCCTCATATGGCAGTACTTTACATTTTGATCATGGTATATTATTTGTCTTTTTTTAATTTTTTTATTTGTTGATAAACCTTTATTTTATTTATTTTTATGTGGTGCTGAGAAACAAACCCAGTGCCTCACACTTTCCAGGCAAGTTCACTACCACTGAGCCCCAGCCCCAGCCACTTATTTGTCTTTCTTAAATTGATTCTTTCTATACAATGGTTGAGAGTTTGTTTGTTTTCCTGTGGTGGGAGGGTAGTACTGGGAATTGAACTCAGGGGTACTCAACCACTGAACCACATCCCAGCACTATTTTGTATATTTCTCACAGGATCTCACTGAGTTGCTTTTTGCTGAGGCTGGCTTTGAACTCCTGATCCTCCTGTCTCAGCCTCCAGAGCCACTGGGATTATAGACATGCAACACCTCACCTTGCGGTCCAGTGTTCTTGAATCCATTTTTTTTCTAACACTCTATCTTAAACTCCATCTGGTATTTGATATAGCTTCTTGGCATGGAGTTACCCATAAACTTGTCCTTAATTGTTTTGCCTGGTTTTTATGTGGATCATGGTCCCATTATAGATGGTTAGAAACACTTACCAAACACTTAACAAAAATTAGTCTATGGTCTGTGTCTGCTAACCAGCAACTATTTTCACATCTCCCATGTCACCTTTCAGTGCTCTGTCAAGTGTGGAAAAGGTGTACGCCATCGGACTGTGCGATGCACTAACCCAAGAAAGAAATGTGTCCTCTCTACCAGACCCCAAGAAGCTGAAGACTGTGAAGATTATTCAAAATGCTATGTATGGAGAATGGGTGACTGGTCAAAGGTGAGAAGCATCCTGTATATTCCTAAAATAATAAGTTTCAATAATGTCAGTATTATTCCAAGTACTACAACCATGTAGTATAGAATTAGAGGGTTATGGAGAATACAGGTAAAAATCATGGGGTGTGGAATAGTTTATACTCAGGTTCAAATCCTGTTCATCTGTCTGTGATCATGATCTCTATAGAATTGTGTTACAGATTAAAGAAGATTTCTTAGAAAGGCACATGCAACCATATTTGGCATAAAAGAAGTCCTAAAAAATAATAACTATTATTATTTTGTTTATTTATTAGTTTTTATTAACAGTTCTTTCTTAGAATATTTTTTCATGAAACTGATCTAATAGTCAAAATACTGTAAAATAAGTAAAATAAAAATATGATCAAGGGAAGTAGTAGCAAAACCAAGTAAAGGAACTCACATCTTAATAGGTAAAGGCAATCTTTTTCCCACCAATGTTTTGGGTTGTGTATAGTAGAAATATAAAGGAACAGAACTCTTGAAATCCTCTGGTCAATTCAAGCAGACACAACTCATTTATCAAGTGACAAGTAAGTTTAATTTCACAATAATAATGTTTACTTAAAATTTATATGAGAAGCCTCACATGTAGTTAATTGAGCTATAGAAAATAACAACACATTTACTTGGTAAAGTACTCACAAACCCCTATTTTAAGATGAAATTCTGATCAGATCCGGGTGAAAACAACTCTAAAATACTACTTTTCATATAAGTATGAATTAAATCATCCTTTATTTGGCTATGATATTATATACCTATTATCATGGAATCATTAAATTCTATGACATAGGTGATGCATAATAGATCTTTTCTCCTTCCCATTTTTTTAATAAATGGAAAAAAGTAACAGCTGCTGGGATATGGTAAGGAGCATGGTATTTATGGAAATATAATAGGAAGAAACTTGTGGGAAAAATCATTTCAGCATACAAAGTTCTTTAATTATGTAGCTTTTTCAGTGTTAACCATCCTGAAATCCTTGACATAAAATTTAAGCTTCTTTATTATGACTCTTTTTTTCTTAACAAAAGTTTGCACATTTACATTGCATCTGAGTTTTCAGTGAACCATGCTCTCTTTCAACTACTTTCAACATTCAAAATTTTCTCTGATATCAGAGACAAGTGTGTCTAATCTCACCACTCTTATTCAATAGAGTACTTGGAATTACAGCCAGAGCAGTTGGGCAAGAAAAAGAAAAAGAAAGAATGCAAGTAGTAAAGCAGAAAGTCAAGTTATATGTTTGCTATTGGCATGATTCTATGCATAGAAAATTCTGACTAATTCACCAAAAGATTTTTAAACTGATAAACTATGTAAAGCAGCATGACTAAAAACTCAACATACAAAAAATCAGTAGCTTTCCTAAACATCAATAATGAATTCATTGTGAAAGAAATCAGAAAATTAATCACATTCACAATAACCACACACAAAAATAATAAGATACTCAGAAATAAGCCTAAGGATGTGAAAGACCTCTACATGAAAATTACAAAACACTGAAGAAAGAAAATGAAGAAGGCATTAGAAGGTGAGAAGGTGGACAGACCTCTCATGTTCATGGATTAGGAGAATTGATATAGCTTAATTAGTCATAGTACCCAAAGTCATCTATAGATTCAAAGCAATTCCCATTAAAATACCAATAATTTTTTTCACAGAACTAGAAATAAATCCTAAAAAGAACATGAAAATACAAAAGAACATGAACAGCCAAAGCAATCCTGAACAAACTGAGCAATGCCAAATACAAGACAATAATAGATTTGAAAACATATTATAGTCATAGTAACAAAAACAGCATGGTATTGGCATGTAAACAGAACCATAGACCAATGGAACAGAACAGAGGACCCAGAAATAAATCCATGAGTGTTTGGAATTCAAGAAATATGAAGACAATATATATACACTCATTGCTTAGATGAGTAAATTGGTTAAGCCATTGAATGCCTTTGTGTATTTGTTTCCATATCAGTAATACAAGAGAAATGGACAGCAATAGTGTTTTCAAGCTATATTTCAAGCTATTTCAAGCCAACTCTTAATTGCTACACTTCCATTGTAGGGACTCATTTATTTCAACTAGTGAAATTCTGAAGTTTTCTTTGAATGAAACAATTCTGCCCTGTGAAAAATGTCTGAAAAGAGTGAGGATAAATTAACTATATTTTTTCAACTTTAGCAATAAATAGAATTATTTATATGATAAGTCTTGTTAATTCCCAGTTGACTAGAAATACCAAAAGATTTAACAAACAAAAGATCCAGTTTAATTGTAATGTTGGACATAGAATTGGAAGCTTATAAAATGCTGCAAGTGGAAATGTGGTGAGTCAATCCTATTTGCATGACAATACTTCTACTTTTGATTAATAAAAATATGCCTATTTTGTAGCCTCTGGTTAAATCTCAAGCAAAACCAAAATTAACTAGGAAAATTATAAAAAACATTGATTTGGGGTTTTTTGTGTTTAACTTGAAAATATATTTTTTTCATTTTATCACAAAAATGTATATGTGATGCTTAAGTATACTAGGATTTAATTAATTTTAATTGGGTTTGTTATATTACTATAATATGTCTCAGCTAAAACATAGATTTTTTGAGTCGAGGGAAAAATGAATGGCCCCAATAAATATTCGTCTTTATTCCAAACATTTTATCCTTATTAGGTCATTTATTTTTTCTTTGCTTATTTAGAAGATCCTCTGGGTTTTGGGTTTTCCCCCAATCCCTTTAGAATCTCTTCAAGTCAATATGTCTTCCCTTTATCTTAAGGACATATTTCCTACTGTAATTTGAGGTCTCAGCATCACAAATTTAAACAATTGTGTATGCAAATTAAAACCAGTGGCTCCATGTGAATTTTATTGATTTCCCTCCTCCTTCAATACTTCTAAGATACTACTTTCATGTTAAAATGAAGACTGTCCCAAAACAATTGTGGAGAAAAGGACAGATGCTGTGATAATTAAGTTTCAGTGCTTGAAATATTCAGAGACAGGGGAAAAAAAAAACATACATCTCTTATTCTTATCAGCTGTGTCTCTGGAACAGAAATAGTAACAAGATGTGTGTGGTTGTGGCTGGATTTCTGTGCTCCTCTGAGGTCCATTAATCTGTCAACTCCACTCAAATTCTACTCATATTTTCAAGCCGTCAATACACCTAAGAGGACTTAAAACTAAGCCTTGGGTTGGCTTCAATTGGGAGTAGTTGATGTGCTAACTACAATGCCTAGTACTGTAAAACCCAATCCTCTCAATAATATAGATGTATTACTATATTTACTCAATTTATATCTGTCTACAACATGTCTATTATTTATGTTTTCAGTGGTTTTATGTAAACAGTGGAAGGATTATTCTCAGCTTGAATGTGTGTGTGGGGGGGGGGGGGGGAGGGAGTATCCAGATATGGTGAAAGAGAGAAATCTATAATAAAATTATTAACTCTGATTTCTAAGTAGATAGAATGCAGTCTCACTGAACATTTTTCATGTTTGCATCAGGACTAGAGGTTAGCAAAAAAAAAAAAAAAATGGCACAGCTTAGCTCTGCCGTGGGTTAACAATTGCCACCATTGTAGGTAACATTCCGACTACACCCAAAATGTGGATATGCCCTGATGATCTTTCCTGGGAGAACCTGACCCATATATTTCCTAGCAACATAAATTTGAAATCACTTGTTTAAGCTGTCCTAAGTATAGAACACAGAATTGAAATATTGCAGTTCCTTGTGTTTAATAAAATGACATATTTTCTGCCTGAATTTAACCTCTTTGCCTTTACTTGAACTTCTGAAACTTCTGGTTTACATTATTGGAGACCAGCTATAGAGCAAATAAAAGAGTATTGTTTTATCTGTTATACAGAACTTGGTCCTTTATGAAGATTTTATAGAACTAACTCTTCATGTGGTATTAGAAAGTGGTTTATGCTTATTCAACCAAGTTTTAAAGACAAATTGGATACTTAGAATTTCAACTATTATTGATTTAGTCTTAGATTCAATTTCTACTCTACAATTTAAGTTTATTCAGTCCTTTAAAATTCTAGAAAATGATTAGTTTGGGCCACATATCAAACTATGACATTATTAATAAGTATTTATGCTAGAGATTATGAGTCTCTTTGAGATCATATAATTCAAAGCGATGCTGGAAGCACAGTGAATCATTTTGGAGGATTTACATTTACAGCTAGTTGGATATATCTTTATTTTTTAGAAATAGTAGATATAGAATTTGGAGTACAATGAGTCATTTTTAAATTTTCCTGCAAAAAGGAACTGAAACTATATCCAGCATGTTCCATTGAATAGAAGAGGAATTAGCTAGATAAAGAATGTACAAACCAAGAGAATTTCTGCTAATGAATAGGGGAAATATATTGATCTAAATACATATGTTCTAATTATAAAAATTACATTTTTATGAATGAGAATGTGAATGAGAATTCTACTTATTTAATAGTTATCCCCTATACTATTTCCAGTTTCATGTAGCTTTAATTTTTTTCAATGTTTTTGGTAGTGCATTATAGTTATACATAACAGTGGGATTTATTTAACATAGATACATGCCTGGAAGATAGATTGTTGCATTTTAGCCCTTAACACTTCTGTGTTCCCTCTTCTTCTGCCTCCCCTAGTTTCCTTTCTTCTACTCTACTGATCTTTCATTTATTTATTGTTTTTTGTTTTTAATTAATGATATATAGATATACATAAAAGTGGGATTCAGTGTGGTATATTGATATAAGTATATAGCATTGCTTGGTCAATTTCATTCCATTCCTGCCTTTTCCCATCCCTCCTCCCTCTCCCTTGATCCCCTTCCTCTACTTCACTGATCTGTCTTCTATTTTCATGGGATCTCCCAACTTTCCCCCCTCATTGTGCTCTATCTTCTGTATATGAAAGAAAACACTTGACCCTTGACTTTCTGAGTCTGGCTTATTTCACATACCATGATTTTCTCCAGTTCAACCCATTTGCCAGCAAATGCCATAAATTCATTCTTCTTTTTAAGATTCAGTAAAAGCCTATTGTGTATATATACACCACACATGTACCTATTCATCTGTTGACGGGCACCTGGGCTAGTCCTATAACTTGACTGTTGTGAATTGTGCTGCTATAAATATTGATATTTCTGTATCACGGCAGTATACTGGTTTCAGTTCTTTTGGATAAATGCCAAGAAGTGGGGTAGCTGGATCATATGTTGGTTCCATTCCTAGTCTTCTGAGAAATCTCCATACTGCTTTCCAAAGTTGTTCTAATTTGCCATCTCAACAGCAATGTACCTTTTCCCCTATATGCTTGCCAGCATTTATTATTATTTGTATTTTTAATAATTGCCATTCAACTAGAGTAAGATGAAATTTCAATGTAGTTTTGATTTGCATATTCCCAATTACTAGGGATGATGAATATTTTTTGGAATATTTGTTTGCCCTATGCAACTCTTCTTTTGAGAAATGTTTCTTTACTTCTTTTGCCTATTAAATGATTGGGTTATTTGTTTTTATTTTTTTCTTTCATTTTGCTGTTAGTTTTTTTGAGTTCTTTATGTATTCTGGAATTATCCCTTGAGAGGGGAGTAGCTGGGAAAGATTTTCTTTCAGTCTATAGGCTCTCTCTTCATACTCTTATTTGTTGGCTTTGCTGTGCAGAAGCTTTTGCCTTGATGCCATTTATTATTTCTTCCTTTTACTTCTTAAACTTCAGGAATCTTGCTGAAAATGTGGGAGCCTGTGCCCATATATAGGAGTATTCACCCTGTTTTCTTCTAGGAGTTGCAGACTCTATAGTCTAATTCCTACATCTTTCATTTACTGACAGTTGATTTTTGTGCAGGGTGAGAGATGGGGATCTAGTTTTATTCTTCTGCATATGGATATCCGGTTGTCCCAGCACCATGTGTTTAAAAGGCTATCAATTTTAAATGTGTGCTTTTGTATCTCTGTTGATTATCAGATGTCTGTATCAATGTGAGCTTATCTCTGTGTCTTCCAGTCTATTCTATTGGTCTTATTGTCTGTTTCAATGCCAATACCATACTGTTTTTGCTACTATAGCTCTGTAGTATAATTTTTTTTCTTTTTAAATTCTTTTTATTTTTCAATTTAATTTGTTTATATGACAACAGAATGCATTACAATTCATATTACACATATAGAACACAATTTTTCATATCTCTGGTTGTACAAAAAGTAGAATCACATCCTTCGTGTCTTCATACATGTACTTAGGGTAATAATGACCATCACATTCCACCATCTTCCCTACCCCTATGCCCCCTCCTTTCCCGTCCCTCCCATTTTCCCCTTTTCCCTATCTATAGTTCATTTAATCCTCTAACCCCTACACCCCCAACCCGAGCATCCTTCAATCAGACAAATAATTCAGCTTTTGTTTTGGGGGATATATATTTACAAATGTTAAGTCTCCTTGGTGTATGGTTCCCTTGAGTATGTAGTGTCCTTCTTTATCTCTCTTTTTTTTATTTTATTTATTTATTTTTTTTATTGGTTGTTCACAACATTACAAAGCTCTTGACATATCATATTTCATACATTAGATTGAAGTGGGTTATGAACTCCCAATTTTACCCCAAATGCAGATTGCAGAATCACGTCGGTTACACATCCACATTTTTACATAATGCCCTATTAGTAATTGTTGTATTCTGCTACCTTTCCTATCCCCTACTATCCCCACTCCCCTTCCCTCACATCTTCTCTCTCTACCCCATCTACTGTAATTCATTTCTCTCCTTGTTTATTTTCCCATTCCCCTCACAACCTCTTATATGTAATTTTGTATAGCAATGAGGGTCTCCCTTCATTTCCATGCAATTTCCCTTTTCTCTTCCTTTCCCTCCCACCTCATGTCTCTGTTTAATGTTAATCTTTTCTTCCTGCTCTTCCTCCCTACTCTGTTCATAGTTGCTCTCATTATATCAAAGAAGACATTTGGTATTTGTTTTTTAGGGATTGGCTAGCTTCACTAAGCATAATCTGCTCTAGTGCCATCCATTTCCCTGCAAATTCCATGATTTTGTCATTTTTTAGTGCTGCGTAATATTCCATGGTGTATAAATGCCACATTTTGTTTATCCATTCATCTATTGAAGGGCATCTGGGTTGGTTCCACAGTCTAGCTATTGTGAATTGTGCTGCTATGAACATCAATTAGCTTGAAGTCTACTTTATTTGATTTGAGGATGGAAACCCCTGCTTGCTTCCAAAGTCCATGTGAGTGATATAATTTTCCCCAACCTTTCACCTTCAGTCTGTGGATGTCTTTTCCTATGATTTGAGTCTCTTGGAGGCAGAATCTTGGTGGGTATTTTTTTAATCCAATTTGCTAGTCTATGTCTTTTGACTGGTGATATTAGGTCATTAACATCCAGGGTTATTATTGAGACATGATTTGTATTCCCAGCCATTTTTGTTTATTTTTGGTATTTAACTTGACTTGGTTTCTCCTCTGATTAATTTTTCCCTTAGTGTAATACTTCACTCTGCTAATTTTCATCATTGCTTTTTCATTTCCTCTTCATGGAATATTTTACTTAGGATGTTCTGTAGTGCCAGCTTTCTAGTTGTAAATTCTTTTAACTCTTGTTCATCATGGAAGGATTTTATTTCATCATCAAATCTAAACATAATTTTGCTGGATATAAGATTCTTGGATGGCATCCATTTTCTTTCAGAGCTTGGTATATGTTGTTCCACGATCTCCTGGCTTTGAGGGTCTAGGTTGAAAAATATGCTGAGATACAAATTGGTCTCCTCCTATATGTGATCTGATTCCTCTCTTTTGTGACTTTTATGATTCTATCCTTATTCTGTATGCTAGGCATTTTCATTATAATGTGCCTTGGTGAATATCAGTTGTAATTTTGTACATTTGGTTTACATTTGTAAGCCTCTTGTATTCGGTTTTCCAATTCATTCTTTATGTTTGGGAAAGTTTCTGATATTATCTCATGTAAGAGATTGTACATTCCTTTTGTTTGAAACCATGTGCCTTCCTCTATCCCAATAATTCTTAAATTTGGTCTTTTGAATTTGTCCATAATTCTTGGATATTCTGTTCATGGTTTCTTACTATCTTCACTGTGTGGGAAACTTTATTTTCCAGATTGTATACTTTGTTGTCATTATCTGACATTCATTCTTCCAAGTGATCTAGTGTGTTGGTATTGTTTTCTATTGAATTTTTTACTTGGTTTAATTTTTTCTTCATTTCAAGCATTTCTGTCTATTTTGATTTTTTCCACAGTCTATCTCTTTCTTGAAATAATCTTTTGCTACCTGTATTTGCTCTCTTATCACTTTGTTGGAGTGATAAATTTTTGCCTATATTTGCTCATTTAGGTCATTCTTTCACTGATCATTTTAATTATGAATCTTCTGAACTCCTTCTCTGACATTTCATCGACTTAGCTGCCCATGGGTTTTGTTATTATAGTGTCCTGGTTTGTTTGGGGCACTTTCCTCCCTTGTTTTTTCATGTTGTCTATGTGTCTTCCTTTCCTGCAATGTGGATCTGAGATATTACTGTTCCTACCCTATATTCTTGTAGTACCTGTGCAGATTGTCTGTACCTCACCTTGATGTTGAGCTTCCAGACCCTGCTGGTTTCCCTCAATGTATGCTATTGTGATTAAAGATGGTGGCACCAATATCTGAGGTAACTCAAGATAATAGTGGAGGTGCCCCAAGATGGCTGCAGTGTGGGCTGGGGATGTGCTCAAGCGGTAGTGCGCTCGCCTGGCATGCGTGCGGCCCAGGTTCAATCCTCAGCACCACATACAAACAAAGATGTTGTGTCCGCCGAAAACTAAAAAATAAATAAAGATGGCTGCAATGTCTTACAGAGATGGGGCTGAAAGGGTGGGCCTTACACTGTCTTTGGGATGCCTACTCTGAGATGCAGCTGCTCCTAGGCTCTGTCTTTGTCAAAAAGGTTGGGTCTACTGCAAGGGGAAGGCTATGGGGATACCTGCAGTGTACCAAGAGGAAGTGGGTTAGGCTTGGGCTCCCAGGTTGTGGGGGGTGGCAAACTTGGACCTACTCTGGGCCTGGGTCCCGCATTTGTCTGTGTGGGTGGATCTGGGCCATACCTGAGCTCCTACAGTGGTCTGCTGGTCAGAAGAGGTGGTCTTGTGCTGGAGCCTGAGCTCCAGCGGGTGTCTACTGGTGGCGGGGTGGAGCCAGGTCTACTGTGAGCCTGGGTCTCACACAGGTCAGTGTGGGTAGATCTCTGTATAGTATAATTTGAAATCAGATATTGTGGTGACTCTTTTTTTTTAATGTTGGTCGTTCAAAACATTACAAAGTTCTTAATATATCATATTTCACAATTTGATTCAAGTGGGTTATGAACTCCCATTTTTACCCCGTATACCGATTGCTGTATCATATCAGTTACACTTCCATTGATTTACATATTGCCATTCTAGTGACTGATGTATTCTGCTGTTTATCCTATTCTCTACTAATATTCATCTTCTTGCTGAGGATTCCTTGGGCTATTCTGGGTCTTTATTTTTCAAAATAAATTTTAGGTCTTTTTTTCTTCTTTTATGAAGAATGTCACTAGTATTCTGATGGGGGTTGCATTGAATCTATAGATGACTTTTGCTGATATGATCATTTTGACAATATTAATTCCAAGAGCATGGAAGGGGGGGGGGGGTCTTTTAATCTTCTAAGGTCTTCTTTAATTTATTTCTTCAGTGTCCTATAGTTTTCATTGAGGAAGTCTTTCACTCCTTGGTTAGTTTTTTTCTCAAATATTTTATTTAATAATTTTTTTTGAGGCTATCATGAGTGAAATAGCTTTCCTTGGCAGATACGTTATTGGAATATAGAAAAGCAGTTGATTTTTGAATGTTTGTTTTGTATCCTGATACTGTGGTGAATATGTCCTGATGCTGTGGTGAATATGTTTATGAGCTCTAGAAATATTATGGTAGAGGTTTTTTTTTTTTTTTTTTTTTTTTTTTGTGAGGCGTGTGGGGTTCCTACATATAGGATCATGTCCTCTGTAAACAGAGATAATTTCTACTACTACTAGTACTACTACTACCACTACTCTCCCTCCTCCTCCTCCTCCTCCTCCTCTTCCTCCTCCTCCTCATCCTTCTCCTCCTCCTCCTCCTCCTCCTCCTCTTCCTCCTCTTCTTCTTCTTATCATTATTATTCTTTTTCATTTGTATTCCTGTATCTTGCCTAATTTTTCATGCTAGGGTTTCAAGAACTATGTTGAATAGAAGTGGTAAGATTGAACGTCCTTGTCTTTTTCCTGATTTTGGAGGAAATGCTTTCAGTTTTCTCCATTCAGTATGGTGTTGGCTTCAGTTTTATCTATAGCCTTTATAATGTTGAAGTAAATTCTTCTATTTCATGTAATGTCCTTCTCTTTCTACTGTTTTTGCATGAATGGGTGCTGGATTGTGTCAAAGGCTTTTTCTACATCTATTGAGATAATCATATTATTCTTGTCCTTAATTCTATTTAAGTTGTGAATTACATTCATTAATTTGCATATGTTGAGCCAACCTTGTGTCATGGACATGAAACTCACTTGGTCATGATCTACTATCTTCTGAATGTGTTTTGAATGAGTTTTAATAATATTTTATTAAGGAATTTTGTATCTAGGTTTATCGGGGATATTGGTCTGTAGTTTTCTTTCCTTGTCTTTGTCTGGTTCTGGTGTCAGGGTGATACTAGCTTCAGAGAACGAATGTGGCAATGTTTCCTCCCTTTCTATTTCATGAAATAATTTGAAGAAGATTGGCATTTATACTTCTTTAAAGGTCTGGTAGGACTCAACTGAGAATTTATCTGGTCCTGGGCTTTTATTTATTTAAAGACTTTTAAATTTTGCTTCAACCTCATTGCCTGATATTGGTTGGCCTGTTCAGGTTTTCTGTATCTTCATGATTCAATTTGGGCAGTGACATGTGTCTAAAAATTTGTCAATATCTTTTAGATTTTCCAGTTTCTTGGAGTACAGATTTTAAAAATAGTTTCAGTAATCTTATGAATTTCAGAAGTGTATGCAGTATCTCTCCTGCTTTCATGTCTAATTTTGTTGTTTTGGGTCCTGTCTCCTTCTTTTTGGTAGTTTGGCTAATTGTTTATGAATCTTATTTATCTTTTCAAAGAAGCAACACTTTGTTTCATTGATTCTTTATGTTGTATTTTCAATCTCATCAGTTTCAGCTTGAATATTAATTATTTTCTGTTTCTTAATAAATTTGGAATTAGTTTCTTATTCCTTTTAAATACCCTTCAAGTGTAACATTAGATTATTTAGTTGGGATCTTTCTGTTTTATTTTTTAAATGTGGGTACTCAGTGCTATAAACTTTTCCCCTTAGAATACTATGAAGTACTGTCCAGAGATTTTGATACATTGTATCTTTGTTCTCATGTGTTTCTAAGAATTTTTCTATTTCTCCTCTGATTTTTTTTATGACTCATTCCTCATTCAAAAGTGCATTATGTGGGCCTGGGGTTGTGACTCAGCAGTAGAGCACTTGTCTAGCACGTGCAAGGCACTGGGTTCAATCCTCAGCACCACATAAAAATAAATAAATAAATAAATGTCCAACTACAACTTAAAAAAAAATTTTAAGTGCATTATATAAGTACTGACTCAGTGGTAGAGCACTTGCCTTGTACGTGTGAGGTACTGGGTTTAATCCTCAGCACCACATAAAAATAAATAAATAAAATAAAGGTTAAAAAAAATGCTTTTCCTTTTTAAAGAAAAGTTCATTATATCATCCCCAGATGTTAAAAAAAATGATTTCTGTTTTTTATTTTATCTTTGATTTCTAATCTCATTCCATTATGATCTGATAGAATACAAGGAATTAGCTTTTTTGTTATAGTTGTTGTTGTTAAGACTTGCTTTGTGTCCTAAAATATGGTCTAATTTAGAGAAGGTTCCATGTATAACTGAAAAGAAAGTGAATTTGGTTATTGATGAATGAAATATTCTGTAGTTGTCTATTAGGTATTAATATTTTTTTTCTTAGTTCTGAGGATTCTTAGATTATGTCTGGATTGCTATCTACTAGTCAGAGAGATATGTTGAAATCACCCGGTATTATTGTATTGGGCTTTATTTGAATTTTATATTGAGTAGGATTTATGTACATAGATGCACTAACTTTTGGGGCATAAATATTTACAATCATTATGTTGTTGTTGTATGATTGCCTTAACCAGTATGAAGTGACCTTTGTCCCTTCTGATTAATTTTGGCTTGAAGTCAGATATGGGAGTAGCTATTCCTGCTCACTTTCAGTATTCATTTGCATGGTACAAATTTTTCCATTCTTGTACCTTCTTGCCCTGGACACCTTTGCCTATAAGGTGAGTCTGTTGTCAACAACACCCAGTTGGGTTTTCTTTCTTTAATCCACCCTGCCAATCTATGACCTTGAAGAGTTAAGACCATTTACATTCAGTGTTGTTATAGAGAAATAATTTTTATTTCCTGCCATTTTGACACATTTTTAATGTTTAATTCAGACTTAATTCTTTTTCCTTTTTTACTTTTTTTAGTTGTTGGTGGACACAATACCTTTATCTTATTTATTTATTTTTATACTAAATGAGAATCAAACCCAGTGCCTCACATGTTGGAGGCAAGTGCTCTACCACTGAGCCATAACCTCTGCCCCTTGATTCTCTTTTAATTGACTATTCTAGTGATATCTATCCATTTGCTGGCTGTGATATTTATGATTTACTTCTTCAGCATGTAATATTTCACTAAGTATGTTTTGTAGTGATGGCTTGGTGGTTATGAATTCTTTTGTTTCTCCTTATCATAGATGATTTTTATTTTACTTTCAGATGTGAAGGATAGATTTACTCTATATAGAAATTTTGCTTGCCACCCATTATGTTTCAGGTCCTGGTATATATTATTCAAGCCCTCCTAGTTTTTAGAGTCTGAGGGGCTAAGAGATTAGCAGAAAGTCTAATATTTTTAACTCTAAATGTGACCTGCTATTTTTCTTTTACAGTTTTAAAAATTATATTCTTGTTTTGCATATCAAATATTTTAATTGTATTGTGTCTTAGGTTTTGGGTTTCTTTGGTTTATTATGGTCCTAAATGCCACTTGTATTTGGATTTCCATCTCATTCCTAAAGTTTGGAAATTTTTCTCATATTAATATTATTTCATTGAAAATATATACTCCTTTGGTTTGTATGTTGGTTCATTCTTCTACACAAATTATTCTTAGATTTGGTTCTTAATTTTAACCCAGATTTCTTGAATATTTTTGTCATGGTCTTTTAGCATCTTGTACTAGTGAGGCAAGCACTCTACCAACTGAGTTATATCCCCAGCCCATCTTTTAGCATCTTTATTGTCAACTTTACATTCAAGATTATATACTTTGTTGCCAGGTGCACTGGTGCACACCTATAATCCCAGTGGCTGGGAGGCTGAGGCAGGAGGATCTCAAGTTCAAAGCCAGCCTCAGCAAACAGACTCAGCAACTCAGTGAGACCCTGTCTCTAAATAAAATACAAAAAAGGCCTAGGAATGTGGCTCAGTAGTTGAGTACCCCTGAGTTCAACACAAAGTGTATCTCGCGAAAAGATTATACACTTTGTGTTTGTGACCTGAAAAAAATCAGTTTTCTTTAAGGTCAAACCTATTAGTGATGCCTTTAGCTGGATTCTTAATTTGTATTAAATTTAAAATTAAAATTAAATGTAATGTAAAATTTATATTAAATTTATATTAAAATTAAAGTCTTCCATATAGAGGATTTGTTTGTTTTCAGAACAACTATCTCTTTATTGAAATGATTTTTCACTTCCTGTGGATGGGCTGCAAAAATGTTGGCCTGCTGCCCCACCCCTGGAGTGAGTAGGTCACAAATTGGTGGGTTTGAATCTGGGCACACTCAGAAGTGGCTCATGTTACTGGGTTTCTTCTCTCTGAGTCCTTTGTGGGGTATACTGCCTTGTGTATACATGAGGGTCTCTGCTAGCTCCTTGGGATTATCCTCAGGTCTGCGCTAGTAAGCTTTGACCAAAGAAACAATGAAAACAATGTAGCATGTAGCAGAGGAAAAGTTTATTTGGTGCTCACAGTTTCAGAGGTCTCAGTCCAATAATGGCCAACTCCATTGGTCTAAAACCAAGAAGGGCATAATGAAGAAGGCACTCACTGGGAACAAAATATAAACCTCAAAGACACACCCTCAGTGTTCTACCTCCCCTGGACAAACTCTACCTGCCTACAGTTACCGTGTAGTTGATCCATTCTAGTGGCTGAACTCACTGATTATTTTAAAGCTCTCATAATCCAATATTTTCACCTCTAATCTTTCTTCCATTGTCTCATGCATGAATTTTTGAGGGACACCTCATATATAAACCATAACACCTTCTATGATTCTGTGAATCTGAATGAGAAATAACAGGTAACTCTGGGACTGTTTGTACCCTCTGAGAGTTGATGAAGCAAACTTCTATGGTTGCTACAGTTCTCTTGCCAGCTGGTGCTTGTTAGCCCAGAAGCTCAAGTTTGTATCTGCTGGCTGTTTTTATTGGCTATGGGGGATCAGGGTATAGGGCACAGGATTCAGGGCTTTTACAGGCTACTCTGGATCACTAAGCACCTATTCCCTCTGCTGGAGCTTATATGTGGCAGCTCTATCTAAGCATTTGGTGGCCATCTATGTCTGTGGGGCCTGTGAGTGCAGGTTATGTGTGAATCTTGTGGCACAAAAGCCTCAGCCATAGCTGCTGCTTCTGTTCACCCAGATTTTACCTGTCACCTTGACAAGGTAGGGTGTCAGTTGGTCTGTCTTCCTTGGAGCACCTTTGGAAGATCTGGGGAATGCTGGTTTGGGGTCAGCACTCCCTGGTAGTGAATTGTTCCTGGTCAGCTCCACCGCACTCCCACTGTCTGTAATGAGGTGAAGAGGGGTTTAGTAGCCTCTAACTAGCAGAAATCCTTCTACAACTATTTCCTTCTAGACAAATTACTGAGACAACCCATTTCTGAGGTATTCCCTCTGATTTTATTTTTACTACCTGCAGGTGGGGAGAAGCTGATTTGATTTAATTTATTCTAGGTAGGCTGGCCAGCTGCAGACTCTACAAAATGGCTTCTCTGCCCTGCAGAGCTTTCTCCCAACAATTTGGACTGAATTGTCTCCTTCACTGTCTCTGCTGTTTCTGTCCTGTTTTAACTTGATCTGTCTTTTTTTCCCAGCTACTGTTAAGGAAGTAGTTTATGGGCTTTTCCTCTCCCTCTTTCTCTCTTTGTTACCCCTACCCCCTGGCCCTATTCTGGTCAAGGTTCAGTCTCAAGGAATGCTTTCCCTATTATCTGCCTCACTACCCAATTTCTAAGTTCTGCTAAATCTCAAGCTGTCCAATATTGAGTTTTAGAGTATTTACTCTGTCACTCACCTTTATGGAAAGTGGTTCTTTCACATCTTTGCCTGTGAAATAGTCGAGAATTGTTGTCTAGATTTGCTCTGCCATCTTGAGTTATAAATCTCAAAAGTGTATTTTATAATATTTTGTATCTTTTCTGGACATAGTGTTGTGGGTAAAAAGTAAAATATATCGACTTCTTAATAATTTATTTTTGAAACTATGAAAGACCTACATATATTTGGATTATTTCTATGAAGTTTTCTTCCCGCACTATTATTTTTTTAAATATTTATGTTTTTAGTTATAGGTGGACACAATATCTTTATTTTATTTTTATGTGATGCTGGGCATCGAACCCAGTTCCTCACACATGGTACACAAGCGCTCTATCTCTGAGCTACAACCCCAGCTCCTCTCACATATAATTGATATTATTAAAATCTTGATGTATTGTCTTAAGACTTGATAATAAGTATGGGAAAATAAGTCTTCACAGCCCTAGGTAATTAGCACTGAAATTATTTTAAAAGAAGCCAAAAAATGGAATGTAGAAATTAATCAAGTAAAATGTACCAGCTTTTTCTTTAAATATGCTTTGCATAGTTAAGCATCATAACCTTAAGTTCCCTTATGTTAAACAATTATTAAAACAATGCAGGCAAGTACAAATTCAAGAAAATTATAATTTTACAAAATATTCTTTGCTGATACACTTAAAACAAATCTAGAAAAATAAATAGAAGACTTAGTGCCCTGTCATTTTGAGTCTGATCTTTATGCAGAAGATTGTCAGTCCTTAAAATTAACATTGACACTTGTGTGACTCATCCCTTAAGTAGGAACTTATGATCACAGAGGACATTTCTTTCTACTGAAAGAAAAGTCAGTCCTTGAAGAATACTTCAAGAAACAAACTTTGACCTGTTGCAATCAATAATGTTCTGACCAGGGACAATGGCACACACTGCTAATCCCAGCCACTCAGGAGGCAGAGGCCATTTGATATTAAGTTAGAGGTAAGCCTGGGTAATTTAGCAAGACCCTGTTTCAACATAATATGAAAAGAAATAGGGCTGTAGCTCAGTGGAAGAGTGACCCTGGACTTAATCCCCAGTACTGAGAAGAAAAAAAAGAAAGAAAGAAAGAACAAACGAACAAATGGTAGAGAAAAGTCTGAACTAAATGACTGGATAATATCACTTTTTTTTCCTTCTTGTGGTGCAGGGAATTAAATTCAGGACCTTGCACATAGTAAGCACATATTCTACCACTACCTTTGCTCCCCGCCAAAGATAACACCATGCACCTTCTTCATCATGCACCTCTGCAGCTCTGTTTTTATGTTGTCAAAAGGAACAAAAAGCATTAGATCAAAAAACTCCAAAAAAGATATTTCTTCCTCTCCCTGGATCAGGCTAGGATATTAACAAATGGATTCCCACATTGTGTCATAGACACAATCCCAATTAAAATTAGCTTGCAAGGGATCCTAGAGTCCTAGTGAATATATGTATAATTTCTTGGTTTTAATACAACTAAATGAGGTAAATTGATGCTCAATGTCATATTAGAGAGATTTCCCAAATTTAAGCAAATAATTAGCAGCAACAGCAAATAACCAAATTAAATATCCTAGTAAAATGCAACAGAAAATTTTAAGTGTCAACTGAAACTAGAGAATAAAAGGAGTGAATAAAATGAAAACTGCTAAAATGGAGAAAGTATACCGTCGAGTAGACATAATAAAAATGGCATATACTAAAGACCTGAGCGCCATCACTGTTATAAGGCTAAATTCATAGTAAGTATTCTTTAGATTTACATTCCCAAAGTTATGTTCTGTGGAAAGCACACCCCCCTGGCATGTGCTCTCCATGTATGGAAAAAAGATGGCATGACATAAAAATAGCAAATACTCTTTGCCCTTGGACTTTTTAGATCTTTTAACATTCCGTATTAGGTAAATGGAAGGAGAGATTATGGCATTTCCTTTTTCATCTTTCTTTTTACCAAAGGTCACTTTAGCAGAGGATGTAGCTAGTTTGTTACTTAGCATAATACCCTGAAGGTGACTTCACATTAGGTTACTCAGATTTCAAAGGCAAATTATGTAATATTTTTTCTAGTTAGAAGAAATTTGTAGATTTAAACCAAATTGAAATCATACAATACCATTATTGAACTGGGTTAGCATATGTATTTATTAGTTTCTAATTATGTTTATAAGTATATTGATATTTGGAAAATATAACAGTTTACAATTTTCATAATTATAAGCAATTATATAAGACACGAAAATTGGTCAAATATCCCATAAACAAATACAAAACTATTCCTCTGAAAGCTATCACTGTCAGATCAATCAATCAATCAATTAAAGAAACCAAGGACTATGAGCTAGCTGACTTTTAAAGTATGTGATCTTTCCTCAGTATTATTTGTGACAACAAAACTTTGCAGATAACTTGTATTCTACAAAACAGTTACTTAAATCATGATATATTCAAATTGTGGTATATAGAGTGGAATACTGTAGCTATTAAAAATATTTGTAGATAAAAATGTGATGATGAAATAATTTCTTTAAGACCTATATTATTATTCAGTAAGTAAATAGCATGCACAAGTAACATAGTGTCAGCAAAGGTGATATCCATATTGTGTGTGTGTGTGTGTGTGTGTATTAAACTTTTTCTGTAATTCATTTGAATTACATGAAAGGAAAAGGACTTCTGTCATTCTAATTTTACCATATCCATATATTATTTTTAGCTTTGCAAACTTGACAGTTTCTACCTGGAATATTAATATTAAAATATCATACTCTAAATCCCTACTGCTTTTTGTGCTGCTATATTAATATGATCGATGTCATGGATATAGGAATATGTTGAGAATACTGTTAAATTTTTAGGGAGGAATGAGAACTCTGGACTTTTAAGAGATGAGATAGCTCAATGGATGAAGTTAGAAAGTTCTGGATTGAATTCTGAATCTTCTGTTCATATAAATTAATCAGATAAATTAATCAGTTAATTCATGGAAATTTCTTGGCATAGGATCTCATACACAGTAGCTTCATAAATAGTATTTACATTTTAATCAATATAATTTTAAATAACTATATGACTCCCTTCACCTTTTTGTGTATGGTAATAAACTTGAAAGTGTAATTTTGTAAAGTAGGTTAACCCTTGTTTGAATATCATGATATTTGAGCTAAAGTTTTCTCAAGGTTGAGTTTTAAGAAAACTGGAAGACTATTTTTGCATCCTCTTGAATCATTTGATTAGAATGTCCACCATCAGGTTAGATGGAATTATCTGAACTAGAAAGGAAATAGTAAATGGAATCAAAACTTACCTAAGAACTTTTTCTGTGATCTGGTGAATTGTGGTTTATTTCCAATTGGATTGAGTTAAAGTTAGCTATATAATGTTCTCTAAATTAAGGCTTTATTTTAAAATAAAACAAAATAAAAAGCACACACTTCTCTTTTTCATATGATCACAGAGGGATCCGAACCATTGTTGATAGAAAATTATTGGACTTTATTGAAAATCATTCCATTTGAAAAGGAAATTTAATCACTGCCATTCTAAAATGCTCTCTCTTGAAAGAAGACGTGTCACTGAAATGACAGTGATAAAATAGAACTATCTTGATTTGTACACTTTTTATATTATTATTATTTATTTTTGTTTGTTTTTTAACCTCTGTAAAACCCAGTGATTTGTGAACTGAGCTCTGGGTGAATCAAAAGAGTACTACCTAGGACTTTGTATTTATTAATTGCTTTATAATGCAAAATGTATTTCTTGTCTTCCATTTTAGTCCTGATCAATGTATTTTTTGTTATCATGACAGTTCATTCACAACATATTCAGGTTTCTCTTCATCATTCGTAAGCAATCTGATTTTGCCACATATATTTCCTTGGTTTGCTATAACAATGAAACCAAGAAAACTTGAAACTTAGGACCAAAGAAAAAAGAAAGAAAGAAAAAGGAAAAGAGAAAGGGAGAGAGAATTAATTAAGCACACACACTGAAAACACCCTGAAATGTTTGACCTCTAGCAATGGATTCAATTCCAAATACTCATGTTTTAAATAGACAGACGAACAACTTTAAAAATGTGTTGAAACACTGACCAAAATAAATAGCAAATCTTAAAAAACAAAGCTAACTTTTTTTCTTCAGTGTGCTTGTTTCACACTCACTTTATTAAAAAGTTGAAAGATGGAACTGCCAAACGTATACATAGATGAACAGGAATGCTGCGCTAATAATTTCCAGTGGAAGTCATCCTTCAGCTTCCCTGTGAGGTCCACTCTCCACTGTGAATGCTGCTGCACTCTTGTTAAACCACTTTGGAATAACCCATTTATTCACACAGAAAAATTGCCCAAGACAATTCTGTTAACCTTGTTACAGATTGGCACTTATCATTTTAGATTATATCAGATTCTGCAAGATTATCTGTTATATTGGGTGAGGAAAAAAATTTTAAGTTCTGCCAGTGACAATTTTCCTCTAATTTAGGAATTCCTATTTCTTGTAGAAGCCAGCTGGAAATAAGTAAAGCATTACAGAACCTTTCTTAGCTGTTGGCCTGGAGAATACACATTCTCTCCAAAATATATATCTTTGGCACATTCTAGAAGTAAGGAATCTCGGGTAATCTCTATGCTGGCCAAGTGTGAGAATTATTATTTTTAACCCCTAAAACACAAAAATCCCCCCCCCATTAAGGAATACAAATATAAATTAGTGTTAGTTTAGTTAGGGTTTTTTTTTTAATCTAACTAAAGTTTAAATAAATACCTATGATATTTTTGCTATTGGTTTTCTGCATCTTTGGAAGTCTTCAAGATGACATTTTATTGGATTTATAGCTTGAAGAGTTTCACAGTTCCTTTAGGATTGTGTTTAACATGCACAGATTAAGAGTTCCATAAACTCCCTGACAAATTAGTTGATTATATAACCTAAATCCACATACTTATACCATGATACCACATATGGCCCACAAACCTAAGTAATCTAAATAATATTCAGAGTGACAAAAACTAACTAGCACCAAAATAGTGCTAAAATGACTTTTCTGAAGTCCTGAAATGAAAGGTAGAAACAATATTTTACCAATAATTTTCAAGTTTGGCATTTTACCATAGCATTTTAATATCTAAGACTAGATACAGAAATCTTGTTTTAACCCTGTGTTCAAACTCACATACTATTTCAAATTATAACTTAATGCAAAAAATAGAACATATTATGTAACAATAGTTACTAGCTAACAGTATTTAGTGATTATTTCAATATATATTTTCAAGATGATGTACTTAAAGTAAAATCTCAAATTGCTTTTTCAGAAAACATTCCTTTCTACTACTATAGTATGTATTGCTTTTTTGTTTCATTTGAGTTCTTTTGTATTAAAAGCCAGTTAGAGAGTTCCTATCATAAACTTCAATTTAATATTTTTATAGTTCTTCCTTTCACATTCATTTTGAGAAGCATAAAGAATGTTTGTTTCTACAATAGAAGAATTGTAATATTCAGTGTCACAATTCAAGCATAGCTGGCCATGCCAGTTAAAGAAAAACATGCTGATTGTTGACTGTTTACTAGATAGCAAGACTCTAAGACATCCGCATATGAATAGATCTCCTGAATTTCAGAGTCCACAGGTGTGGAAGCAACACAAGGATCAAATACCAGTGAAAGGAATAAATGTCTCCTTTCTAAAAGTGAGAGTGGTTAGTGGTGTTTTTGTATATCCCATTAGGGCTCCAAGTATGTTGTCCAGAAATACAAGAATTACTTCTTAGTCTAGAAGATAGCAACATTCTTTGGTGAATTTGACAGATACAGTAAGAAATAGATTATGCCATAAGCAATTATGGAAATTCCTACATGCTTTATGAATTTTCAATGGCAGAAAGAAAATTTTATACTTTATAAAAGTAGATTCCAATTGTACTAGGGATAACCATTGAAGAACCTACTGGGATTGTGGGTAACCATTCTCTTCCTTACTTGGGCACTGTACAGATTTGTAGATGGCTGTTCATTGGTGTGTTTATAGCCTCTTTTCTTTGATTAAACATGTTTTACACATTTCAGTATATTTCAGAGTATGTTATCATTCAATGGTATTTAGTGAGCCACTAAAGAAATAGTATTCATAGAAACAGTGGGAAAATACATATACATTATTTTTAAAAGAAGTGGACCTTTTTTTTTTGGCAGTGGCAGGGGCGGGGGTGGGTACCAGGGATTGAATTCAGAGATACTCAACCACAGAGCCATATCCCCAGCCCTTTTTGTATTTTATTTAGAGACAGGGTCTCACAGAGTTACTTAGGGCCTCACTAAGTTGCTGAGGCTGGCTTTGAACTTGAGATCCTCCTGCCTCAGCCTCCTGAGCTGCTAGGATTACAGGCATGCACCACCATGCCCAGCAAAAGATGTGGAATTTTTGATAAACATTTAAATATATTGAAAAAGGAATATTCCATGTAAAATAATTGACTCTTAGCAACACAGTACATTGATATCTTCTATTTAGCACTTGCTTCCTCAACAAGTTATTTATCCCATCTAATTATACCATGACTTAGACCTAATCATCCTCCATTTCTAAAATGCATCAGATCAGACTTCAGAAACTTTAATTTCATCAGACTACAGTTGTTCAGCAGCATGCACTGACTGCTTTTGAACATACAGAAACTATGAGAGCAATAAATGTCTCCAAGTAAATGGTCATTACTTGAGAACACCTACAGGGTGTTCAGGGGTTCATTCAAGATCTTCTTCACACTGTCTACGAGTGAACCTCCATGTTCATTTTATTGCTGCAGTTCAACTGTCTGTCAGTGCTTCACAATTCTTTTATCTTCTATAATAGAAAAGAGGATTTCACACTTTGCCTTGTCCAACTGTTGGACTTCATAGGCATGCAGAATTCATCTTGCCCCTTCTTTTAAATTTTTTTTTGATGTCACAATTAAGCATTTATTAAGAATTTTATTGTTTTTGTTTTCTATAAATTTCTACTTTCTATCATTTGTTTATATTTTAACAAATCTATAAACTCGTTAAATCATTCTGACATATTGGCCTTTCTTTGTCAGTATGGGCAGACCCTTTCTTCTCAATGCTGTCATCTAATTTGGCAGAAATAATTTCCCCAGAGTTCACCTTTGTGTCAATTACTAGAGCATGCTTGGTCATTTTCATAAAAAAAAATATAACATCTGAGATAAGTAAAATTTACTCTGTATTTCCACAAACTAGGACATTGCATATTCTTCCCCACATGGATCCTTTTATATTAGTTTCTTTTGATAAAATTTTCTTTGGCAAAATCAAATCAATCAACTCTTATAAAATTGCATAAGAGTCACAGAAATAAAGTAGAGATTTAAATAATGGAAGTGATATAAAATTTGATGATGTCTATCTCATTTTAAAGGGAGATGAATTATTGTTATTACCAGGTTGATTTGCTGACATTTGATGTGTGGATCTCCTTTTCCAAACTATTCCTCTAATCATTTTGATATTCCAAACTATTCAAAATATTGAGCAGATTTTTCTTATTGTAGTTAGTGTTTAACATGCAAGCTACAGTGCAGATATTATATAATATAGCCTTAGAAATTGTCACTAATTCCCAAGGCAAGATCTATTCTGTTATTAGAGAAACATAAGTTGAGATTATCTCAATATATCACTCATGAGTATCCAAGTATAAGGAAGATTATAATTTTCTCAGGTAGAATGAAATATCACCAAGTCAAAACAAATTTTATTTTCAGAGACTTGAGGGCTTATATTTATAGGGGAAGGAGGGATTTACTAACATTGATTTTCCTTGTGCCTTATTATCTCTGACAAAAAAAAAAATCAATCTCCTGAGCTCTAAAATTATTAAACAATTTTCTAACCTGCTTTAGTTTCTTTTAAAGATTACTACTTCCTTTTTACTCTCGTAAACCTGGAATATCAGGACTGTTTCCTGGGCAGAATGAAAGACTTCTAGTTCATGAATTCATTCATGAGGTGTTTTGTTGCAAAGGTCCTTCGGGGCAACAGAATATTTTTCAGACAATACAAGGCTGTCTTTTTAAAATACTGTAGTCAGCAATTTTTCCTTGAAAAAAAAAATATCCATGGCAAGTTATCTGGTGTTTCTTTACCAGCTGCTGGTAAATTGATGTTGACATTTTAGTATTTTGGCCTTTGGTGAAAGTCTACAGTGCTGCCTTGTTTCAGATACATTTACAATTTACTTGATATATATGTGAAGAGCAAGATTAAAATTTACTGGAAAGCAAGACTGAAAGAAAGGAAGGAGAGTGAGGCGGGGCAAGAGGGGATAGAAACTGATCCAGAATCTGATGAAACACTCCAGGTACTCACCCTTCATATTAAGCAACTAGGACAATCATGGCCCCAATTATGTAGATGAAAGCATATAGTGCATACAGTAGAGAGACCAAAGCCCACAGGTATATAAATTAAAAGTTTATATTACATATGATGGAAAGAATATAGTATTTGGAATCAAAAGACGTCTATGATAAACTGGTCTCTCCTATGTCACCTTCTCCATGAATCTCTCCCTGGTCATACTACTTGAATGGCAAACAATCCTTCCCAAACTTTCCCCATTCTAAGTTTTATTCTTCTTCATCATACCTGCTGACATGTAAAATACTTCTATCTTATGTAAAATACTTATATTTTACCTCTTTATATTTTTGCTCCTCCCTTGATCATGAAAATGTGAGCTTCTCAAGGGTATTTGTTCTTTTCTGTTTTGTGACTCTCACATCCTAGTATCTAGAACAGTGCTTGGCACAATGTCAGCTTCTTGTACAGGCATGTTGAATGAATGAGTTAACTAATTTGCATGTGACTCACTCTTTGCATTATGAATAAATATGTTCTCTAAAAATGCATACTAGATAATGCCCAGAAAATATGAGGTATTTCACATGCCATTCATTTGTGTTTATTGTTTAATACATGGATCTTCTAGGTGATCTGTAGATAGGGTTACTGTATATCATAGATCTGTTAGGTGATCTGCAAATAGGGTGACTGTTTATCCTAATTTTCCCAAGACTGCCCCATTATATGTTTATAGTTTAGGAATAATTATTATCAACAATTTCTTCCATAATTGCTTGATTTGGTAACAAATTATATGATTACTCTATCTAAAGATGAGGCAATATGAATTGTGGCAGAATAATTTATTTCATGCTACGTAACCTGAATTTTAGCAAAACAAAGCCAAAAAAAAAAAGCACAAAAAAACCCTTCTAGTTCATTGTTTAGCTTAATAGTAAGCTAGGAAGATAAAGGATAAATTTGATAGGATGGAGGAAAAGAAAAGATTTCTGTTTCACCAGAAGAGCAACATTAGCCATCAGCCAGTATCAAGTACTGCTTAGGTATCCAAATTTGGAATTTGTATGTTTAAGTTCATACTCCAATTCTAGCACCTTTTAGCTGTAAAAGTTTGGACAATTTGTTTAACTTATTTGAAACTCTATTTTCTCATCTGTTTAAAAGGGATAATAATAGTACTCATGGGCATCCTATGAGATATTAAAGTAAATATAACCTCTAACTCAAGTGCCTGGCATATAATAAATGCCAAATAAGTGCTAACTACTATTAGTATTGTATGGAATCAAATCTTACAGAAGGGTTACTGCTTTGATCCCAAAGAAGCAAACAGTAGCTTTGTAGGGCAACTCATTATTTAAATGTTGACCAGTTGGCTAAGAATATGTAAAATTGCTCAGCTTCCACAGCATTTAATTATTTGTATTGCTTCTTATATTTAAATCTTAGATCTTTAAAAACTGTCTGCCCAAGCATTTCTGGTGTCATTTACTCTCTTTCCCTTCAAACCATACTCTCTAATTTTCTTTATTACTCTTCAATGTCCTTCAATACCCAGAGCTCTGCCCTAGGTACTTCAGAGGTTCTTAGCAATATTGTGCCCAAGTTTTAAGCATCTATGTTTCTGACTCATATTTTGCATTGTTTCTGGATGTTGATGCTTATGATCGATTTTTAAGAAATATATAGAAAATATGGCTAATGGTGTAGGAAAGGGAAACAACAAAAGAACTTTTAACAAACCTTGTATCTCTCCTAGTGCTCAATTACCTGTGGGAAAGGAATGCAGTCCCGGGTCATCCAGTGCATGCATAAGATCACAGGAAGACATGGAAATGAATGTTTTTCTTCAGAAAAACCTGCAGCATATAGGCCATGCCACCTTCAGCCCTGCAATGAGAAGATTAATGTAAATACGATAACATCACCTAGACTAGGTAAGTGACCAAAACTGGATAAGTCTGAGAAACATAATGTTTTAGTCAGCTTTTTCGCTCCGTGGCTAAAAAGGACCTGACCAGAACAACTCTAGAGGAGGAGAGGTTCATTTAGGGGCTCATGTTTCAGAGGTCTTCATCCATAAACAGTAGGCTTCATTCCCTTGGGCTCAAGGTAAGGTTGAATATTATAGTTTAAGAGTGTGGCAGAGGGAAGTAGCTCACATGGTGTCCAGGAAGGGAAGAGAGAGAGACACCATTCTCAGATGAAAATGTATACCTTAGAGCCATGTCCCAATGAATTACTTCCTCTAGCCACATCCCACCTGCCTCCAATTACCACTCAGTTGATCCCACCAGGTAACAATTCACTGATTAGTGTAAGGTTTCTCCTACAAATCTTCTTGCATTGTCTCACATGTGAGCTTTTGGGAGACACACCACATTGAAAACATGGCTTTCATGAGGAACAGGTGAATAGAACTACACCATGGGACAAGAGGTATCATTTTTTTTCATCATTGAGGATATAATCATATATCTTAAAATGCTAGTAATATTCAGATATTTATATAGTTATTATGTTATGAAATGTTTCCATTTTTATTCTCAATTCCTATTATTTAATACAATCTATTATCAATAAGTAGAGTGTGCATTTTAACTAGATGTAGCCTGTGTTTTCATGACAAATACTGATGAATGAATTAGTTTTTATTTCTGTGTCTTTTAACAGCTCTCCTTCATGGTTGTCAGTGGGTGAATTTATGTTTAATACCTTGAGTTTTAACCTGTACATATAATCTCCAGAAAAAAAACATTTGAATTGTGAAGGATAATTGCCAAAATACAAGGAGCTAAATTACAAAATGTACTTTTTCCAAGCATAGAAGTCAATGAAATGGAAAAGTTTGGGTTTTTTTATGGAAATACAAAAACTCTCTTTTCTGAGCCAAATAATTAACATTTCTAAGAAATAATCAGCTCAAGTAAAATGATAATAATTAAGACAAAAGTTAAGCAATCCTAAAGTAGATGATCTAAATTCATGTATTCCATAACAGCACGATTTTTTTCTCCAATAATTACTTGGAGTCTTTGAAGTATCATCTAGCAAAAAAAGAAAGGATTAAGAGAAGAATTTTGTTACAGTTGCATTTTCTCTACTATTTCTGAAAAACTGAGATGAGATCTACATGACCAAATTTTCCGATACCAGATTCTCTTTTTAAACACTTTTATTGTTGTTACAAATTTTAGTCACTTATAACAATCAGCTTTGATTTTACAGAGGCCTGAAGACATTATCTCCAGATATTTCACCTATAATTATCTGTCATATAGAAAACTAGGAATGTGAAATAAATGTAAGCATATTTTCATTTTGCTGTCTGTTAGTAATTTCATTCATAAGAACACTTATTGACTTGCATTCCCACAGAGGTGGATGCACTGAATGCATTTTTCTTTTTAATCTTCTCTACCAAATTCCAAAATAAGTTTAAATGAAAGACATAACATGGAAACTGACAAGTACCACCCACTGAATCTGGAAAATCTATCTTTAGGAAGCTTTTAAAAGTTAATAAGTAAGAATACTGTTCATTCCCTTTATTCCTTTATTATACTGTTGGGAGGAGGTCTATGTGCATGTGTGTCTTTGCCTTTTGCATTCCAGAAGGTAATATATATGAGTCAAAATGAATGCATAAAATAAGTGATTGAAATTGGATTCTATTAACATATTATTGAACTTGTTGTGTTCTGTTTCACAGCTGCTCTGACTTTCAAGTGCTTGGGTGATCAGTGGCCCGTATACTGCCGTGTGATCCGTGAGAAGAACCTATGTCAGGACATGCGGTGGTATCAGCGCTGCTGTGAGACGTGCAGGGACTTCTATGCCCAAAAGCTACAGCAGAAGAGTTGACCTCTAGCAGGCTGGCTGGCTGGCTGACATTTCTTTGCAGTTACATTATTTATAAGCACACACACTAGCATGTCTTTCAGACCAAATATTAGCAGATTACATATAATTTAATCAAATTAATTTATTTTTTCCCTGCCAAACATCCAATGTGGTATTTGTTTTGGTAATACAAACATTTTGATTTATACTATAAGGCAAAATTTATATGAATGAATAAGTTGGATCCAGTGCCCTAATAAAAAGAAAATGAAAAAAAAAGATCATTAGACTTAAAAACATTTTTTTTTAAGTTAAAGTTAGGGCTGTCTCTAAGGTGCTACTTTCCACTAATACCATTGAGTTATACAGTGCTTATACTACCTTAGCATAGTTTAGTTATATATGGAGAAAATCATGGTTCTTTTTTTTTTTTTAATGTCCTGCTGCAGAATTAGCCCATTTTCTGTAATCTGCAGGAGATGTGTAAACATAAGAAACCTCATAGTGTTGAACAGGTTTTTAGAGAATGTATTATGAATTTGGTTCAGATTTAGAGACACCATAGGAAAAATTCTACTGTAATTATAACCTTATTTTAATAATGGAAAAGAAAGTCAAAGCAGAGACTTTAATCATGTTCATGAACATGTACTTGAACACAAGTATTGTAACAATGAAACACTGTAATGATTTACACTGAATCACCATTGCACTGTTGATATAGTGTAGAGAAACTGTTTTAGAAATGATAACATCCTACAAAAATGTGTATTATTTTATCATGTTGTCATTAGATTTTAGCTTTTTAAATATTTTGAACAAAGAAAGCATTGATCCACCCATTTCCTTGTGTCCGTTTAGCAGATTTATGAAAGAGTATAGTGCTTAGACTCACAAATCATAATGAGAAAACTTACTGAATATTTTTCAGCCTTTTCCTTAGGATCAGAAAAGACAAAAAGCATATAATACTATGGTAGTTTCATTGTGTTTTTTTTTTCCTTTTAAAAAATAAAAAGTTTTACTATTCTGTGAAACGTTCAAAAGCCAGCTTAGAATTTTTCTCGTGAGAAAATATTGTACATGATTCACATGGTTTCTTAGATTTTTCAATAAAATATGTAAAACTTCCTTTTGGGAGACAATTCTTCATAGATCTCTCACACTTCCACATGTTTGGCAAGAAAAGTCACTGTCTGTTTTTGTTCTGAAGTCTCTTCTAAAGAACTCTTATACAATGAACCATTGTGGAAGACAGAGGTAGTATATTTCTTTGGAACAAAGGGCAAACATGCTTGCTTCCCGTTTTTAAATTTTCAGGCTTTCTAAAATTGAGGTTCTTTTATTATAATATAGCCTTCCTACACGTGCAGATGTCACCTGGTTCTCTTCATTTTACCCTGTGTGAATTGGGGCTCAGAGAACCAGTGCAAGGAAATGCAGATTCTCTGGCCAATTTTATTGCTGTGAGTAATAAAATCCTTTGTCTCTAACCCAGGAGTCTTGTGTCTTCTGCTCTAAAAAAATGACTGATGAATTTGATATATTATGAGTAGGGTAAGACCTCAAAACTTTCACAATACTTGACACTTCTTTCATTATTTTCACCTACATTTAATTAATTAGTCTTAACATTGGGGAAATTTGGTTTCTAGATTTTTCCTAATTATGGAACTCCTTTGACTTAATTGCTGAAATGTAACATTAACCAGTATCCATACATCTTATGAAAGACAGTAGGTGAATAAGAGAAGGAAGAAAAATAAACTAATAAGGAAGGCAATCACAATTCCATCCCTTGATTGCTGAATCTATGAATCTTGGTAGAAATAGCACCACATATTGGTCAATGATTTAGAACATATACAGCATCTTAGAACTAAGATATTACCTCAGACCTCCAAAGTATTTTCTACTAGCTAGTGCCAGAAGTAAATTTTTTTAAAAACAGACATTGCATCATTCTGTTATGCCATCTGCTTCAGGGTGAAAGGGATACTGGTAGGAAATTTACATGAGCATGAGCATTGCCACATTTTATTTGTTATTAAACAAGTTCTCTGAACTGAAACAATGTTGTATGGAATACCAAATCAGTGACTGAAACATTTGTTAAGTTCACAGATGGTATTTTGACAGAAGCATAGCAGGTTGAGAAAGCAAATCTCAATTCAGGGTAAGTGACTATTTCTGTGAGAATAAGCCATTGCATCTCTTTTGATAGAAGCAATTTAATGTAATCAATCTACCATCAAGGTGGCCTGTCCTTCTTCAGAATGGCTCCGTATCTTCTCTGCAATTGTTACCTTGAACCCTCAACACTTTATCTAGACGAACTTTGGTGAGTGAAAGGAAGCCCATGTTGCTGAGTCCATGCATAATTTCCTCTCCTGCTATCATTTGTTTCTTTGTCCATAAGCCCATTGATCAAGTATAAAGGTGGCTGGTGAAAGAGATTGGCCAACATCTATAAGACACATCATCTTACCTACTTGATAATTACTATCCTTCTCTCCCAAGTGAACTCTTTGGTAAACAGTCAAATGGAATATAAGTATGTAGGCTATTCAAGGATGTTCATCTACATACTCCACCCACCCCCAGATTTCCCTGTCACTAATTTTTAGATCATGCTCCAAGTGCCTGCCAAAGCAGGCAAATCTTGAGCTGCAAAGCACAAATTACTGTATACCATGGTTCTGGCCATTTTTCCTTTCAGATAAAGTGAATAGCCAGATGCACATTCTTTCTAACTAAAAGGATTAAGAATTTTTCTTAGTAGTCCCATGTAATATCACCTCTCTGTGCAGGTGTAGAATACAGCTATAAACCTGAGTGATGCTAGTCTATTGCAAAGAACTATTAGCAAACCAAACCTAGATATTTTTCTATCTCAGTTAATTAGTCATGAGAAAGACTCCATGAGACCTTAGGTAGGTATGAGTTGGAAGAAAGGAGGCAATGCAACCATAGTAGGATCCCTAGTAATAAAATCTGTTTGGAATTTATTTATGCTTTCAGAATGTGCTCAAGATTAATCTGGTACACTTGATGATTGTAATGATGTACTCAGGTAATCAGTGCATAGGCTTTGAGTATCATTCATTATCAAATTTAAAATCCGCAGTAAAGGTTACATGAGAATTTGGTGACACTTAGCCAAGCATTTAGCATTTACTAAGATCTAGTAGCAAGCCCAAAATGACTTCTGAGAGCAAAAAGAATTATTTGTAGAAAACTGCACAGCTTTGCTCCAAAATCCCAGAGACCTTACTATGATTCACCAATAGGAACCTTCCAGAAACTCCATCCAGGATCTTCATGTTTGAGTGATTCTTTAAGTGCCATACAGTCAAAACAGAGCATAATATCTTCTACAGAAGCCTGGACTGGTTGTAGACTCACCTGTGCATCACACAAAACTGAAAGTCTACAGTTACTCATTAATAAGTCTCAGAAAATATCATTCCCAAATGAGGTTTAAATTACTGCAGCTGCCCAACTGTTTTTTTTTTTTTTTTTTTAATATCTCTTTCTTAGAAAGGGCCAGGGGTAGAAACTTGTCCTTCACCTTAAAAGCCATATTTCAACAATCCTAGAAATTTTACCAAGGTATAAAGTCCCCAACATTTTAAAGGATTTAACTCACATTCTGGCACTCATAAATATTATTAAGGTGTCTATATAGTATTATTAGCTACAACTTCCTGTTCACCAAATCCAATCAACATGAAATCATTGTTGAGGTAGACCAATATGTTATCATATGCAATATAGAAGAGACCGTGGCCCCTGTGGGTTAGAAAGCCCTAAATTCAGACAGTGGAAATAATTGCTGAATTAAACCAAACTGCTGGTGATGTTTTCACTAATAAAATAATTTAACATTTTTCTTCTAGGTCCCCCAAAATATTCATTTGCTCTTATAATACATATGTAACCACAACTGAAATTGGGGGCACCATCCGATTGTTTGTAGTAAACCAATGTATTTCTTCAAATCCTCTGTCTTCAGAGGATAATAGGCAAAAGAATGATAATTTAGGGGCTGGGTCTGTGGCTCAGTGGTAGAGCTCTTGCCTAGCACAGACAAGGACCTGGGTTCAATCCTCAGCACCACATAAAAACAAATAAGTAAAATAAAGGTGTTGTGCCCAACTACAACTAAAAAATAAATATATTTTTTTAAAAGGAATGATAATTTACTACCCCTGCATCCTTCTAATCCTTAATGGTAGAGGAAATTCTGAAACCCCTTCAGGGAAGCATTTATTGATTTAATTTCGAATTCTAGGAACTTCCATCAACATTACCACCATACAAGCTCTTGTTCCAACAATCTTAACACTAATGAGGGGCAGGGGTTCTATCAGTGTCTGAGTATGTCTATGCCAAATACCTCCCAGCATTAAGACAATATCTGTAAGGAGGGTGGAACTTCTAGCCCCCCCCCCCATTTGAAGACAGACTCAAGTCAAACTTATTAGACTTCCATAAGCTCTTCCTTTGACTTGCCCTTTAAATGTATTTTACTTCAGGAGACTACAGGTAAGAATTAAAATAACACTCTAGCCACTGTACACCATGGATGACTCCTAAAGGCCTTTTGGATTAATAAATTCTACTTCCATTTTGCCTTCACATCTTATGCAATTCCTTTGTTTGGTCAGTTCTTACTCAGAATTACAAAAGGAAAGAAGTTTATGGAAAATGTTGTTGATTTTTAAAATATAGATGGTTAAATGTCAGACAAGGTGGTGCAAGTCTGTAATCCCAGCTACTTGGAAGCCTGGTGCAGGAGAATTTCAAGTTCAAGTCCAGCCCCCAGCTTAGTAAGACCCTATCTCAAAATAAAAATAAAAAGGGCTGGGGACCGAGCTCAATGGTAGAGCACCACTGGGTTCAATCCCAGTGCCACAAAAGAAAGAAGACAGATGGTTAATATCGCTTTAATTTTTAATTTTTTGAGTTTGCTTTTTTATCAGAGACAACTGAATTGAATGTTTATGTTCTTATGCAGATTTAAAATAATAGCAAACTTCTTTAGTGCTTAGTATACCTATGTTAACCACTGTACTACACTTATTAAACCTCTCAGCAACTTTGTAAGTTCTCTTACTGTCTTTATAGCCAAGGAAACTGAGTCTCAGAGAGATTCATAATTTAGTTGGATGTTATAGAGCTACTCTAACTCCAAATTCTGTGTATGCAAGTACCCTGACTACCTCCCTTTTTCCGATTTGTTTTGAAAATGTTTTATAATAGATAACACAAGGATTCATATAATCTTACTCACAGGCTTGCTTTGTAATCAAAACTATCCAAATTATTTTCAAATTCTTTCATATAATTTGACTGCACATCTGGACACTTTCAAATATTCCAGTTGGTCAGTGGTGCAATTTTGAAAGAAAGAGAAGGAAGAAAGGAAAGAGGGAGGAAGAGAGAAATAGGAAAATTAAAATATAGTCACTTTTATCTAGTGAGTCTATATTTAATCTTTTAAAAATTAATGTGGGATGAGAATCCATGGGTAAGTAATACTTTTTATAAAAATTGCTGTAAAGAGAGCAAATAGCTACCAATATGGTAAACTTGAGAGGCCCTAGATTCCACGATTCCCACCAGAGTACTCCTCCAATATAAATCTTACTCATTTATATTGTTACCTTTCCTTGCTCTTGAATAAAAAGATTTAATGACAGGAGAGAAATAGAAACCATAAACCAATATGTACCAATTATTCTAAAATAACTCAATTGTTTTTTCAATTAATGGAAAAACAATAAATATGTGTCATGTAATCGATTTGGAAAATGCTAGCATTAGCAAAGCAGAACTACTAAGTTTTAATATGAATTTATGCATCATAAATCAGTAGAAGAGAATATAGTCACAAAACTTTTGGCAAGCAAATCTTTTTTTTTTTTCAGTGAGCATGGGTGGAACAGAAGATTAGAAAACAGAACACCTAATCATATTTTTAATTGAATTATCAATTTCCAACAATAGTTACATCCTTAGAGACTGGAGGAAACAACAGCAAGCATTATTTGTTGAACAAAAGGTTTCATTAGGATCTGCAAGAATGAGTCAAGTAAAAGGGGCCATCCAATAGGTCTGTTATTTTACAATGCATTATCTACTATAGGGGCTGTTAAAAGTATTAAATAAATTATCAAACAAAGGATAGTAAGATGAATGGGTTAAAAAAATGTGATTTTACTCATCCATAAAGAAGAATGAATTTATGACACTTGTCCATATATAGATGGAAATGGAAACTATCATGCTAAATGAAATAAGCCAATCCCAAAAAACCAAAGGATAACTGTTCTTTCTAATATGCAGATATTAACACACGATAAGTGGGAAAGGAAAGGAAAGGATAGAAGTTCATTGGATTAGACAAAGGGGAATGAAGGGAAGGGAGGTGTGATGAGAATAGGAAAGAGGACAAAACTTTTCTATGTTCATATATGAAAACATGACCACAAAACATGACCACATCATCATGCTCCTTTTTTTTTTTTTTTTGTATTTGGGATTGAACCTGGGGTCTCACACATGCCAGGCAGTTGCTCTACCTCTGAACTATATCCCCAACCCCACTCTACATCATGTTCAACCACAAGAATAGAATCCTAATTAGAATAAGTTATATTTTATGTATGCATAATATGTCAAAATACACTCTACTGTCATGTATATCTAAAAAGAACATTTTTTTTTAAAAAGATGAAGGTACAAATAAAGCTTCAAAGTAGATATTAAAAATCACATCTACTAAGGAAAATGTACAAAATGTATGAAGATTTTACAGAAGGCTAGGTGTCAACCATGGCCAATGAAGGATGGATAGGGGGTAACCAACAGCCACTGATGGGAAGGAATGTCTCCAGGCAGGAGCAGAGGCACAGGGAGAGGGAGGAGTAGAGGAAGAGAGGGCCTGAAGTTTGACTTCCTGGCTGCAGTCCTGTCAGCTACCTGCAGGGGTTAGAAGAGAATTGATGACAAAGGAGTGGGGAAGAAGATGGAGAGGAAGGGAATAAACTTGCAAATGGAGAGGGAGTGCATAAACCTCTGGGCACACAGGGCATAGCAGAGAAATCTAAAAGAACGCCTAAGGAAAACTGAAGGCTCATTTCACCTACCTCATACTTTGGCTAAGGAAAAGGCCTAATCAAATATATTTGGATCTAAGTTCTGTGTCTCCACTTGCCAATACAGAGAGCCAAAGACAAGCAAGGTTCTTCTTGAAGATGTGTGTTATTCCCCAAAGAATCTTTTAGGAAAAGCAAGCAGTCTGAGAAATATTTGTTCATTGGATGTATTCTGGCAGCAGACCGAAAAACCCAGAAAATATCAAACACATGTACGTGTACATCATACACTTCATTCTTAGAACACTTGTGGTTTAATTGTTTTGTTATTAACTGTTATTATGAAGTACTTATTGCTTCTCTAGTAAACACACTTCAAAATCACCTCAAAGGTATTTAAAATATCATAAGACAATAATGGAGTTTGTGTCCCAAAAATTCTTATAGATAATATTAACTGCGGATTAAGTTTTACAACTTTTAAGTAGGACAAATATTTGCTAAAACACATCCCCTTATGCCTATTGCTATAAAAGAAGGTAAGTGCTCTCCCGTGTCTTGCTTGGTTCATGAACATCCTGGCTGCTGATTCTTATAAGCTACATGGCACTCTTCTGAAATCTAGTGTTGATACATTCCACATGTAACCACATTGCCCCTGGAAGGGAAACCTTCCTGCTAAGTCAGAGAGTTTATGAAAATGCAAAAATATCAGACAGCTATGTTTTTTAGAAGCCACTGATGGATCTATCCTTTATCTTCTCACAAGTGGGGAGCTTTCTTCTTTCTCCAGATGGAATTTCATAGTTTCCCAAGGAGATGTATGGGTCATCTAAAGTAGAGTGTCTTGTGAAAACAGCACATTCTCCATTAAAGTCATCCATAGTCATTTGCTGCTTGACACTGCCCATAGCCCCTCCGCCCCCCCCCACACACTGTCCCCAGCTTTCTTAACAGCAGAGGGGTTCACTTAAGACAACACATCATCCAAACTTTGCAGCTATGGTTCCCTTTGGTTCCAAATGTGAACACAAACATCACAGAAGCTTACATAGCTAGGAACAGTCAAAGGTATCTTGATTGAGGCTGGGTCCAGGCAATAGGTTGGGGCACTAAATTACTGTAGCATACTATAAAACAAATTCTTGCCATTTTCCTGTTCAGAATGAACTGACAACCTGAATCTGATTAGGTTTCACTTGAGCTTAAGTCTCTGGGAGTCAAACATAAGAAACAAGATACTGCCTATCACATGTGAGACTGCCTAGGCAGGGCCAACTCTGCTGTTAGCTCAGCAATATTCAGAGAGAAAAATCAAGCAGTGTCTCTCTCCAGGTGACTATTTCCTGTGTTCTAAATTATGAGCTATAACACTGAGATTCTGGCAGCTTTTACGTAGACAATTGTGCCCCTCAGATTGTTATTTCAGACTGAATGGAGAGACATTAAATGCCATACATTATCTAATTTTGCCATCCTATTTATTTTAATCAGTGCAGCACTGTCTGTCCCATTCAAAAGCTCTGTGTGTGTGTGTGTGTGTGTGTGTGTGTAAGGGCAGTGTGCTGCTTTGTTTCTTTGTTCCTGTGTGTTGACATGTCATTTTGAGAGTGCCTTCTGAGTGCAGCAGAGACCTGGTTTCAGATGCTAGTCGGAGCATTCTCAGGCTCATTAATAATGGAGGAGTCTGACTGGAGCAGTTTTGCCTGCCTTTGTTTCCACTGTAGATGAAGGGAGACATGGATCTTTCTGTTTTGCCCAATAACAACCATCCTGACAAATTCCTGCAGCTTGACGTGAAGTCTTTAATGAGGAGCCCAGCCCTTCTGCAGGCTAGCCTCGCGAGATTTCCGGGTGGGCATTATCCTGCTGCACAACACTGGCAAAATCTTGTCTACTCACAGGTAAGATCTGGGGGCATATAAGTCTGGGGGGCTTGTTTCTTTCTCGTTATTTGACATTTCATTATTTGTGAAAAAGAAGGTTATAGGAAACAGAGTGCAAGGCAGTGTTCTCTCTTCCAACCTTTCTCTAATGTCTTTATAAAATGTGTGAATTCTCCCACCCATTCATTCTCCTCCAATCACTAGCTATTCTGCTTGTCTGCGTTTTAGATTTTGTATAGACCTCATTTTACTCCTTCCCTTAATAATTTTTAAACCAACTGTTATATTTGCAAATAAGGTTGTTAGGGAAATCGACCCTTCCTCTATTTGCCTTCTGGTGTAGCCTTAGTATAAAGGTTCAGAAGCTTACAATGCAGGGGTTTTCAAGCCTCAGAGGCAGCTGGAGCTAGCTTCTGCCTCAGACTAGATCCCTTCATTTACATGGAGAGCACTCAGCACAACAATGGAAACCTACTGAGAAGAAGGGAAACACGCAGGAATACTCCATCTTGGATAGGCGCACCTCTGTTTCAGATACACTTATTTTCCACAGGTGTCCATGTAGACATGACATACCAATCAAACCTTCAAACTTAATGCAGATCTTATTTATCTTGTTCTTTGTTTGACTCTTTATTCTTTTTGCTGACCAAAAGAGAAGATTATTCTTCTTTATAGCTTTATAGCTATGATGAATTCCATGTGCTATAAAAATTATAAAGGCCCTGAATGTTGCACAGCTAATGAAACAGGAATAATCTTTGTTTTAAGAAGTAAAGGCTAATGGGGTTAAGGGTTAGGCAATTTAGAAACAGGAAGAAGCATTTTATTTTAGAACAGATGTGACTGACCTACAAACCCCTGCAAGTCATTAAATCCTTTGGAGTGGTTCAAATTCCCTGAACAGAAATTTGTTTTCTTTCAAGAACAGTTGCTGCTCTTGAGTCCTGGTGTAAAGAGACTCCTTTGTGATATGTTTGTGGGCTCCTAGGGACATTTATCATGAGATCATTCAAAATCAAGCACACTCAAATGATTATGTAAGTGTTTCCTCCACCTATAAGGGTTCTAATTTATTTCCATTGTAAGGCAGCTGATTATGACAACAGAGTTTTTTAAATTTTTTGCATCTATTCTTTTATAATCCTCAAACCCTTTTCACTTTCTACACACACCCATTTTGTTTTGTGTTTTGTTCAAAGTTAAATGGAATAAAATACCTCCTTTATCTTTTGTATTGTTTATATCATAGAATAAAATGATTCAAAATTATTTCAGAAGATCTACACACTGTACCCCCCCCCATTCTATGAAGTTTAGATTAAGAAAATATAACCAACAATTCTTTTGAGGTTGAAGCACATTGATCTAAAATCTTTGGTTTGATACTAGAGTTGCCCTATTTCCTTCATTTGGAAGATCACAGATGAAAACTATTGATTATTGTTCCTAAACTTGAAGGAAATACAAATTTTTAAAAGACACATTCTCCTTTAGGCCCTGTTGAGTCCAAATAGCTATTGAAGGAAAAATGAAGGAGGTGAACTTCTGCTTCATGTGTCTCTTTATGTATGTTATTGGTTAATTGTAAACTTCAAATAAACATGCTTTAGTTATCCTTTTACTCTAAAAAGAAATGGTAAAAGACTTGTTAAAGGGCTATTACCATTGGAATACTGCCTGGAGTGGGAATAAGTGGTAGTGAAACAAGCACAAATTTGGGTATGGTAATATGAAGTGAAGCAGTGAATCTAATTGTTGCTGGTCAGTTTGTGCCATACCTACCTCAATACCCAAAATACTGGATTTAAAGATCCATCATATTCCTAAATCCTTTGATGATCTTAAAATCCAGTATCCATATATTTGTTGGATTAAAAAATAAATCTCAAAGAATTGGGCATATGAAAGTCTTAAATAGTTGGAATGACACTTGAAAGAAGACCCTGAATATGCCTGGTGTATTGAGGTATTAGGCCTAGAAAGTGACCCCTGCCAGTTTTAAAATCCTCACCATGGTGGGAAGTCATTAAGCCAATGAGAAGAACTGGAATAGAGAATTAGAAACCTGATTTCTTGTCTCAAATCTTCAGTAAGCCAGTATGATAATCCATAATCAGTCCAGGCCTCAGTATTTTCATTTGCAAAATGAGCACAAGATTTACTTAAAGTGTTTCCTTAAAATTGAGGGTAAATAAAAGGTAAAATAATTGAGAAGCAGTTTTCTGTAAGAGTGGAAGAAATTTTAATAGAAGTGTGTATATATATATTATTATTTACCTATATCCCAAAATGTATATTGAAGTTATCCTTTCATTAGAATTTAGAACACAGCAGATAAATATAGTACCACTTCCATTATTTTATAGATAGTTTGGTTGGAGATGTTTGTGTGTATGAGTGGGTAAGGAATGTACTCAGTATATCTGTCAAGCTGTGTGGCTAACCCAAAAAATAATTTGGTAATCACAAGAAAGCCTTACAAATGTCAGTGGTGTCAACTAATTTTTTGGAAATATATTGCTTAGGGGCAGGGTATCTGGGATGCATGGAACATAAAAGGACTTAACCTACAAACTTGCCATCAAATAGGTGTTAATTCAGTGGTTAAAACAGAAACCATGAAGATCTCAAATATCAAGTTGAATTCTGAAATATATATACTGGATTTATGTCAGTGACTTAATTTCTAATTTTTTTTTTTTTTAATTTTACAATCCACTTTCAGAGGAAATTTCCTAAGCCATTTTTTACATGCACCAACACCATATTATATAACATGAAGAACTAAGCACTGTTCTCAGGCAAGTCAGTAACCAGTGACGTTATCAATTTCTGTCTAGGCATATATTCAGGTCTCCCATGTTTTCAAGGAAAACAAATATTATTTGATTTCACTACTATACTCTTTCTAAATACATTCACTAGAGAAGTAAAAAAAAAAAAAGCTTTACAATAAATTTCACATCAATGCAATGAAAAATGTTTTCTAAAGTCTAATATATCTGGTTGTTAAAATGATTTGGGGCATGTATCTGATGAAAGCACTCAGAATTGTATTCCAAATATTTCTGCCAACTCTATAAAATGAGGTAAAAAAAGGAAAAACTTGCTTAAAATATTTTAAGTAATAAAATGTGTTTTTTTCAGGTATTGTGATAGGCCTCTTAATTTTTTTTTCTTCTGATTAGCAGTTGGACTTCCAAATCCTTTCAGACTAATCTCTTTGTTATATCTTTTCTTGCCTTCTGTCACATCAGTTTCAGAACCCAGGAACATTCCAGACTAAACCTGTGAGCTGAAGCCAAAGGCCAAGGGTGAGATACTTCTCTTCCTTAATCTCTAGGTGATGTCATTTACGAGGTTCATTTCATAAAATCACCATTCTTCACTCTGTTTCAGTCCTATAGCTCTCTTTTTTTTCATTAAATTCTAATGTCTTTCCTTTCTCTCTCACACCCTCTCTCTCCATATTTGTTTTATTTTTTTTTTTCTTGGTAGTTGCTGAACACATATGTCATGATTTCACTAAGAATGTCTCTATTCTTAGTCTCATGTTTACTATTTTGAAACAGCCCTGCACATACAAAAGTCTTCAATTTTATGCTTTTTTTAGGGAGATGGTTATGGGAATTTGTAGGTATGCAAATTGCCATCTATAATTAGATCAAAAAGCATCATCAAGTTACTCATAGTTTTTACCTGTATGTACCGGTAAGAACATGATTTATTGAGTTATACTCAATTTATGTAGCTCAAAGAATCCCCAACACAGTTACAAAATTGGCCTTGGATGGTCTGAATTCAGCAACAACAAACCACATTTTTCCTCTTTGCTGCTCTTAAACTAGACCTGAATGTCTTACTCTAAAGACTGCATTGAAGACACCATGCATGTGACAATACTACATTCAGGACTCCAGAACCCTGGTTACCTGTAGTAGAAGTCAGGAGATAAAGTTCTAGAGAGGACTGGGTCGGGCCACCAAGGATCTATATGCTTTGTCTAAGATTTTAAATTTTATCCTGAAAATTTGAAGAAATAAGTGAAAATTTCTAAACAAGAAAATCACCGGATTAAATCTGTGTTTCATAAAGATAAGCATCCAAGCAATTTGAAAAACAGAATTACTGTGGTTCCTGGAGAGCAGATATTCATTTGTCTACAAACCCATGCATGAAGTACAAACAAAATGCCTTGCTGGAATTGTGATTATTATTAGGATTACATTGTATATATAGATCAAAATGGGGAAATTGGATATCTTCAGGATCTTGATTCTCTCAATCCACAAACATATCTTTTTATTTATTCTATTCTTCACATGGCTTTCAACTATATCATACAATTTTCCACATAAAAATTTTCTATATAGTTCATTAGATTTATATATAAATAGTAGAAAACTTATTATTCTTGAGAGTAGTCCTTTTAAAATCATATTTTACAGTAATAATCCATGTATGCCCTTGATTGTTATAAATTAATTTTGAAGACAGGAAATGTGGTAAAGTCCTTATTTTATTTTGCATGTTAATATTCCTCTGTATCATGGTGTCATTTGCTGCTTTGTTTCACTATTTATAAACATATCTCTTGTTTCTTTATTTTTTTCTTATTGCTTTACTTTGAGCTTTCACTGCAACATTATAGTGATATGATTACTGACATCCTTGTATTAGTTCAAAAACTTAAATAAGCCAGGCACGGGGGTGCACGCCTGTAATCCCAGCAATTTGGGAGGCTGAGGCAAGAGGATGAAGAGTTTAAAGCCAGCCTTAGTAACCTTGTGAGACACTTAGCAAGTCAGCAAGACTCTGTCTCTAAATAAAATACAAAAAAGGTCTATTGCATAGTGATTAAGTGCCCTGGGATTCATTCCTGGTATCAAACAACACCACAACAATAAATAAATAAATAAATAGATACTTCCGATATTTCACCATTAAGTAAACTGTGTCCTGGACATTTTTGGCCCATTCTTTTAATGAGCTTAAGATAATTCTTCACTCTTCCTAATTTGCTAAGATATTTCTCTTTAAATATGTTTGAATATTTTCCAAATCGTTTTTGTAACTATTGCAAAACTCTAAATTTTTCCTGTTAATGTATGAATTTCATTAATATTCTACTATTTTACCATATTCCTGGTAAAATACCCTTCTCCATAAATCTGATTATCCTGGTATGTATCATTGGAACATATTGTAGCATTTTGTGCTGAAGTATTTTATTTATAGTTTTTGCATTTATTTTCAGATAAGAAAATTGGCTTAGAATTTTCTTTTTTTAACTGCCCCTATCACAACTTTATGCCAACCTTATAAAGTGAGCTAGAGAGAATTCTTGTTTTCCTATTTTGAGGATGAATTTAAGAAGGATAGTAGTTATTTGTTTTGAGAAACTGGTTTTAGAACTTGACTGCAAATCTCTTTGTTCTGATGTTATTAAGTTTGTGTGGGCTGGGTGGGGTAAATTTTAAACTATTGATTCAAACTTATATTATCACTAGCTTATTAGTATTTTCTGTTTTTTCAATTAAGATGGGTAAGTTAAGGACTGGGGATGTGGCTCAAGCGGTAGCATACTCACCTGGCATGCACAGGGCGCTGGGTTCAATCCTCAGCACCACATAAAAATAAAATAAAGATGTTGTGTCCACTGAAAATTAAAAAAAATAAATATTAAAACTCTCTCTCTCTCTCTCTCTCTTTCTCTCTCTCTTTAAAAAAAAAAGATGGGTAAGTTAATATTACATAAGAAATTACCTAATCACATGTAAGTTTTTAAAGCTTCTGAGATTACTTAGTGACTTGGGAGACTGAGGCAGAAGTATTTAAGTTTGAGACTAGCCTTGACAAATTAGAAAGACACTGTCTCAAAATAAAAATTAAAAAAACAAAAAGGTCTGGGGACACAGGTTAGTAGTAAATCCCCCTGGGTTCAATCCCCAGTACCATTAAAAAAAAAAAAAAGGTAGTTAAGATTATTTTCTCTCTCTCTCTCTCTCTCTCTCTCTCTCTCTCTCTCTCTCTCTCTCTCTCTTTCTCTCTTTCTCTCTTGTTTTTCCTTTTTCTTTTTCTTTTCTTTTTTTTTTTTTTAGATTTTTTATTGTTACTATTATTTGTATTTGTTTTGTACGTTCTGGGAATGAAACCCAGGACCTCAAGCATGCTGGGCAAGCACTCTATCCCTGAATATATCTGCAGGCAGGCCCTTATTGTTTGTCTATCTCCACTGTTTCTTCTCATGTTCCCTTTACATCTCTAATTCAGTGTCATTTGTGTCAGTATGATTTTCCTGAGCAGAATTGCTAAAGATGCTTTTAATTTATTGGCCTTTTCAAAAAAAAAATTGTTCTGAACATTGTTCATTCTCTCCATTGTATAACTGGAGTTATTCTATTTTATTTATTTTATTTCTGCTTCATATTATTTTATTTTGACTGATTTCTTAGACTTACTCTGGGTTTTGTTTGGAAGACTTTAAATGGATGCTTATTAACCTATTCATTTTTCCATTTTTCTTTTATAAAATATAAAAGAATATATACCAATAATATTCCCTCAAAATACTATTTCAGCTCCATACAACAATTTTGCAATGGACCATTTTTCACTTTCATTCCATCTTAAATTTTAAAATTTAAATTATTGTGACTTTAAAATGCATTTTTAAATCTCTACAAAATTTTGTATTTGAAATTAACTTCTTGATGATTTCCAGATTTATAACTAAATTGTTAGGGTCATAGGGGATGATCAATATAATATTGAGTCTCTAATTTCTTTTGGAGCCTAACACACTATCAAGTTTTTTGAAATATTTCAGTGTATATTTAAAAATGAAATATTTTCAGTTTTTTAATAAATACATATATGCCACTCTATCAAACCTGTTCATTTATTGTGTAAATCATCTTTAATAATTGTTTTGTATGCTTGATAAAAATTTCATATATAAAAATAATCATAATTCAGGTTGTGCTTTATAAAAGTTATTTTATTAGATACATATAAATTTAGAGTTATAGTTTACTGGTGATGTCTACTTTTATTCGTTTTCTTTTGCAACTTTGTATCTAACAAAGTGGATTTTGTCTGAAATGATATTATATATTATCATAATAACATATTATTATAAATATTATATAATTATATATTATATGTCACATATAATAATACAATACATATAGTATGATGTGACTTATAATATATAGAAGGTCTCTTTCCTCGTATAATATATATGTGTGTATGTATATATCATATATCTAAGATTTTATATATATATATATATATATGTATGTTAATGATTAGGCTAAATTATACTGTGGAAACAAATATATATAAATTCTTACTGAATTACCATAGTAAGATGTATCTCTCATTCATACTAGGTATGATGAAGGTGGTAAAGTTGTCCCAAGAGGCTCATTTCCAAGTAGAATTGAAGCCTTCCTTCTTGAAGCGCTATAGTATTGGAATCTCTATAGGCTTGTTGATAGGAAAGGGAGAAAATGAACCCCAGATCTTGCTTGGGATTTTTCAGGTCATGTCAGAGTTTCATTAGTCACATATCATAATCCAACTGCATATATTCTTGAAAAAATGTGTTTACTGATATTGTAATTAGGGTCTACCATTATCTTATCCTGTTAAATATGTAGACCATGTATTTATATATAATAATAAATAAGATTCCTTATATATATCTTACATATATATATATTTATCACCTTTTATGTAAATATGTATATGAATACAGTATCATCATTTCCTAAGTTGAGAACCTTCACCTCCCTTCAGAAGTACCAATCTCAAGGTAAACCCATCACTATACCTAACAGATGTCCCTTCTATAAACTTACAGTGGTAGAAATAGGATTACTATAGTAATTTCTTTCTTTCTCAATAGGAAAAATGAGAGACATAGTTTCTCTCTAATTACATCTCTTTCGAGGCACTCAACCACTAAGCCACATCCCCAGCATTATTTTGTATTTTTCATTTAGAGACAGGGTCTCACTGAGTTTCTAAGGGTGCCACCATGCCTGACTGTTTCTTGTATCCTGCCAATGCTCTGAGCCTTGTAATAATGTATGTAAATGCTCTGACTAGTTACATGTCTCTCTCCTAAAGTTTTAGATTATTACCTGACCACAGGTAATAATTATACCAAATGTTTTCCACTGTATAATATGAATAAACATCATTCCATTTTCCAGTGTCACTTTCGTCCCATTCCACTTCTTGACTGCTAAGCTAATGCCATACAGTTGTGGAATATCAAGCTCTCACTTCCCTGTATCACTGAGGGTAGGCTGTTCTACCCTGTGATGAAAAATAAACCACATTTAGGAGAAACTGGAAGATCAGAAGATGGTTTTTGCAGAATACCATGACCCAGAATATCAAATTGTTTTATTTTATGTTTCTGCCATCTCAGAACCATTGCCTACAAAGTCATCAAAACAGAAATAGAGAAGTAAGAGCAGAAGAAGGAGGAGGAATAGGAGGAAGTGAAGAAAGGAAGCCCAGAATCTTGTGGGAGATTTCAGGCACCATCTTGGGAGTGTTCTGTATTGATTTTTTTCTACATGTCAATGGGCCCCATTCTATCTTCAGGACAATCCTATGTGCTCAGGAAGGGGAAACAAAATTGGTGAGCTTTTAGCTAGTCACCCCCACACCCAGCTCTTACTGTTTATATTTTCCTAGTATACATTTTACAGTCTTTCACACTCATACTTTCTGAGTCCTTATATTTTAGGTATTTATTTTGTAAATATTACATTATTTAACTTTTTTTAAAAAAATCTGATCTGATAACCTCTGTCACTTAACTAATAATATGATTATTTTCTTGATATATTTCATCTATATTCTTTGTTTCATTTTTTTAGTCCGCTTAAAGATTGATCAACTTGCCTTTATTTTTTCTAGTATTCCATTGATTTAAAAGTTATATATCCTTTTTCTATTTTTAGTGATATCTCTATGCTCTCACTGAAATTATTTCCTCATATACCCTAATCAAAATATATGTCTTAAACTTATCACTATCCAGTATTTTCGCTTTTTATTTTAAAACTCACAGATTAGCAAATATTATTTCTTCCATTTTGCAAGAAATTTATCAATTTTCTCTCTTTTACTTTTCTCAGAATCCCTTTTTGCATCTTAATTTTTCCTTCTATTACCAAATTTCCTCTTCCTGAACTACATTTTTTAGAGGTTTTTCCCCTAATGGCCTATTGCTTTCTGTTTTTTGAATGCATATGTCTTTCTATCTCAGTCTCTTTATTAAATGACATTTTGCTTGCATATTAAAGGTATAATAATCAGCTATATAAAGAACAAATGAACAAAGTAATGGTTTGATCCAGAAGAGTCTAGATAAAGTTTTTAAGTGTCTCTTTCCTTAAGTGTCTTAAAGTCTAATGTACTTCAGAATCTATCTGATTAAAACAATGGAATTGCTCTTGAATTTTCCTTGGGTAAACATATTCTATCTAGAATGTCAAACAAAATGGAAGGTTAGAGTTGGATTTATACTTTTTAAAATTTTCTTACTGCTACTTAAAAATATTCAAATACAAGTGAATCTCAACTATAACGAGTATTCTTTAAATCTTGCCATATACTTGTTTTGTTTTGTTTTGTTTTGGTAGTTCTAGAGATTGAACCCAGGGCCTCCCACATGCTGGACAGGTGCTCTATCACTGAACTACATCCCCACCACAGATACACGCATGCACACATACACACTGGGATTATAGGCATGTACCACCACACCCAGCCTCCATCAGATTCTTAATAAAGTTAAGTTACAGTTTCCCTTGACATGTCTTTCAAACGTAAAGTTGACATTCAGAGCAAAACTCAATGACACCTTAATCTAAGATAAAACTCAAAACTTTCAAGATACATAGTCCAGAAATAGGACTTGAATGTTCTTTTAGAATGTATATGTGTATCTCAGATTATTATGCTATATTTTATATATTAGTTTTTCTAAGTCTATAGACATTCTTATAGTGTGTGTAATTTTTTTTTTCGTGAGTCCCCAAATTTATTTTCTTCATTATAGAGCTTTCTTATTTAGGAAGCAAGTAACAGTTCAGCAGACAAGTAACCTAACAAAGCCAATTTGTCAATGTCAGAAGAATTATCCTCTTCAGAAATGATCAAAGATGTCTAGACTTGAAGGGAAAAAAAATGAGTCAGAATTATGTTAAGCTCAAGCAATCTAAATTTCTTATCAAATTGTTCTTTGCTCAATTCTGAAACATTACTTACGAAGCCATCCATTTTTAAGATAAATGCAAGTCAAAGGTTTATTATTTTATGGCACACTGTGGTGTAAAAGAATATAAATTGACTTTGAGCAGACCAAGAGTCTATTAAAGTCAGAAAGAATCTCCAAGTTGATCTCTAAGTATGTGAAAAATGCATGGATTAAGAGAGGGGAAACGCAACACCAAGGAGAATGTGAATGGTTTATCTAGATGACTTCTTTTCTTTTGTTACCAGCCATTTCAGAATGAAATTATATATAATACTAGTTTACAACTTCAGCATATATATATTCAATGCATATTTAAATATATTAAATATAATTTATATATATATATATATATATATATATATATATATATATATATTCATGTATTCCAACATGTATCCCAATAGATGCTGAGGACATTAGTATATTGATCATCACAAATATGACTGAGAGGAGATAAATCCTGTTGAATTCTCTTTGTTTATGAAGGTTTCAGTATGGGAAATACATTTATTGAAATGGTATTGTCAATTACGGAAGTGGGTCACCAGTTTTTAAATGGTTTAAGCTATTTGAAAATGAACTTATGTGAGATTTCTTTCCCTTTGTGCTCCATAGTAAATACAGCATTATTCTATGGCTTTTCTGTTTGATCTCAATTTCTATTTAGATAATGAATAAATTTTAATTTAAAAACTTTCTGCCTTCACGACATCTTTGTCATTCTGAAGGGGGAAATATCGCATCAACGTAAAATTCTGAAAGATAAGACAGACACAGAAAGGCAGGCATTGCATGATTACACTTATATAAATGACAAAATGAGTCCACATTAACCTCTGCTGTTAGCATTTGGGGTGACTGGACCCAGCAAGGGGTAGAGCTGGGAAATGGGTAGGAAATGAGCCACTGACATCAAGCTCCTTGCTCTGGATGTGAAATTGGATTTATTGGATTTGTGAACATTTATTGAGACACACATTCATCATATGTGTACTTCTCTAAATCCACACTGTGCTTCATTGAAAATGTTTTTTCTCAAGATCTGAAAGTTAGTATGTGAGCCATCTAGCAGAGGGCTGGTCTGTAGACACATAGAAGAGTACAATGATAAGTTGGACCAGTCCTCAAAGCTGTCTGAAACAGGAGCCAAGAGAGCATTTTTAAATCCAAAGAATATCTATTAAATGTCTTTTAATCTTGAATTTGCTGGATTAATACAACGGTGTTAAATATTAATTTTATCAGTCATGGAATGCAAAATAGAGTGATGCATAATGTCACTAGATCAAAATTCAAGTAAGCTGGGAAAATTGGCTTTGTTCAGAATTCTACCAGATGAATTAAAGAACAGTATTCTATCTCTATTCTATTATAAAATAGCCTTTAAATGAATATTAACTCAGAATAAGATCACATGTAAGGAAAAAATTTAATTAATGGTAAGATTCTAAGTCAAAGTAGGTACCACAGCCCTTTCTCATTCATTGGCCTAATCTCTTAGGTTTGTAGGCAGAATCAACAAATTTTCAGGTCCAGTTATCTTAATTGCACTTTCTACCATCAGGAGGCCATTTATTAGAGAAGTCTTGTCTCTTTGTCTCTTAACAGAGAGAAAAGAAGGATATTGCTGCTCAGCGAACTAAGAGATCCAGCAGGGAGGGCTCTGTCACTCCTGATAGCCCTCCACCATCCATGTCCTCAGTCATGAAGAATAATCCACTGTATGGGGACTTAAGTATGGAGGAAGCTATGGAAGAAAGAAAAAAGAACCCTTCATGGACCATTGAGGAATATGATAAACATTCCCTGCACACAAACCTCTCGGGACATCTGAAGGTATTTAAGACTAAGAAACACCTTCTTCATTTGATGAGGGGGATCAATTAAATAAACCTAGAAGAAAGTGTTAGTGAGATGGCAGGCACTCTTTACTAGACAGAATCTCCATGTTTCAGATTATTTGGGCCTCTGACTTTGCTTTCTCCCTCTTAGTCAAAATCTGTGTTTATTTGTTTTGAGTTTTACAATTTCAGTCATTACTGGTATCTATATAATGTAGAGAGGAAAAAAAATAATGTGGCATTGAACAAAGATTTTTCTGGGAAGATAAAATGTTTTTGAAAATTACTTGGTAAGATTATCTGTTTTCCCCTAGTTTGTAACCATTTCGTTCATGAACATTTAAGAATCTATTTCCCATCCTGTATTTATTTAAAAATATTTAAGTGCTTTGTCTTAGGTACTGGGCAAGGGAGTTCTTAACAGAGATCATTTCATTTCAAGCTCACCCCATGATTTAAGATTTACATTTTGGTCATTTTCCTGTGTCTCAGTAACAAAACAAAACAAAACAAAAACATTTCAACACAGCAAAAGTATGCAATGAACTCATTCACCCAGTTTAAACCCAACTTAAGTTTTTCTTTCTTTTCTTTTTTTTTTTTTCTTCCCTGATGTCACCCACAAACAGAAAACCTAGAAATACCTGAAAAGCAGAGAGGGTGGCCCTCTGTTTTCTGAAAGGACTGGATTCCTAATCAGCCTTGGCTTGTCTTCATCTACCTTGGGCCAATAAAGCCTGACATTTTCCAAGTACCTTTTTGAAAAAATGTGTATCTGTTCCAAGCCTTATACCTGAAGTACCAGAGGCCTTTATTTTTTTTTTTTCCTTTGAAGGGGACAGTACATATCCCCTTAAGTTCTACCCACACTTTAAAAATCTCGTCTAAGCACTCCTTGATATACTTTCTGGTCCAGAATCTTTGATGTTTCATAAATTACATTATTGAATCTATCTCTTCCTTACAGTAGACCCTTTCCAAGTCATTTCCAAAGCAGATTCTCCCCCACATGTACATGTCTTTTTCCTTTTCTTTCTTCTTTAAATCTTGGGTTTCTTAACAGGAGGTTTAAGGTCAGGACTTCTAATTTACTGCTAGAAAAAAAATGTATTTATTTCCAAATTTCCAAACATTTCTTGACCACATGCTTTTGTTTGTGTCTATTATTTATGTTCATGAGAAGAGAATGAAATGTAGAGATGGATTTTATGTCCTTGCTCTCAAAAAATTTATTTAACTGAGCAAATTAACAAACACTAAGAACAAGACACCACAGGATGACTGCAATCATAGTTAGAAGTGCTGGGAAGATTTGGTAGGGTATAAAAATCAGCCCTAATCATAAAAAAAGACTACATGACAAAATTAATTTTTTTTGAGCTTGAAGGGTGTGCACAATTTTAAAAAATGGGGATAGTTTACATGAGTGGGGAGGCTCTTCTTGCTGGAGCAGCAAGAACAAAGGCAGAAATACAGGAAAGTGAGAGAATGTGTGGAAGTAGGGAGTCCAGTTTTGCAAGAGCCACAGTCAATGTAATAGAATGGTGGGGAAATAGACTAAGAAGTAAAGACAAAAAATGTTTGAGAATAGGAGAGATCAGGGATGGGGAACGCTGATGGGTCGTTACCCGGTTGCAACTGGGCAGGAGTCGGAAGCTATGGTAGGCTGTTATTCACAAAAGGTGGGTGACTGCAGATAACAGTTCAGTAGTGTGCATTTCAGAAAGCCAGAGGAAAGATACTGATCACTTTCAATTATGAAGAAATATACATGTTGGAGGAGATAGATGTGTTGAACCTGTTTTAAGCATTATAATGTTTAATGTAACACTTAAACAACTTTAATTTTTAAAAGTTTCAATGTTAATCTAAGGAAATGGAAGATGATTGGCAATGAAGACTAATTTTTATAAGTTGAATAAGTATGTGAATTATGTTTGGAAAGATCAAACATAAACATAAATGACACATTGTTTTGCTGAAAACAACAATCTGTGCCACACCCTCTATGTGTACACACACACACACTCTCCTTTCTCAGGCCTGTTCATGGACCTCATGACACTATTCTACAGCACTAATTTCCTGAGGGAAGTTTCTGGAAGCCATGGCTTCTGTTTATATTAAAATTTCTTCCTATACCTCCATAATTTAACTTCTTTAATTATTATTCTACCCTCATCTCATATCTAGCAACAGAGCTTCTAACATATTTTCTGAAACTCTGACACCATTTATGGGTGGTTAAGGTACCTGAGGCCAGAAGCAGAATTTAAGAAAGGATATTCTCCATGATGAAAGCTTTTAATGGACAATAGAGGCATGAAACTTGGCACAATGCAGACCTCTGATTAGGAGTCAAATAAGATGAAAGATAAGAGTAAGGTAGACAAATATTTTTATATATCAATATCCTTAAGTACGGGTCTCCCAAATTTTATTGTAGTATTTGAGCATTTCTAAGACTAAGAAGTTCAAACTCATACCACAGTGATGCAAGAGCTATAATGCCACTGCCAGATGTACCCCAGCTCCCTGCATGCATGCACATTCCTCTCCTAGCCATGCACACAGAAGTCTGAAGCTAGTTCAGTGAACCCTGAGATTGACAGCTGTGGAAGCTGGTGGTGCCACACTCCAGCTGACTTTATGTCCCCCGAGACTGGAAAGGCAGGGAGAGGGTGGGCAGCTTGCTTCCGGCCCTTGCAAGCATCCAGGAGAGCAATAATGAGGCCTGGAGTGACTTTGTGAAAGTGGCAATTCAGCATTCCCTGTAAATTTGTTGCATGCCTACTAGGTGTCAGGCATGGACACTGAATCGGTAGCACTAAAACGGCAGAGGATAAGAAGAAATGTGAGTTTTCAAATGTATGGACAGTAGAGTTTGCAGGTGATTTATTGGATGTAGGAGAGCAGGTTCACTTGAAGATGACTCTCTGGGAATGAAAGGAACATGAAGTCAGTGAAACAGAAACAGAGAACAGGAACCCACGTGAGAAAGGAAATACTGGGTCTTTTCTTTAGAAGGTCAAATGGTTATGAAGCTTCTGCGGGGCAGACAAGCTGAAGCCCTCTACAAGGGAGACCAACAGGTTGAAAATCACAGAATGAACTCCTGACACTTCATCTTATTCTCTCTCCATGGAAATCAGCTTGTGTGTTTACTGAACAAGCTCACCAAATATGCTTATCCCTGCCATGCAAACAAAATCAAACCCCTAAGGTTCACCTAAAGCAAGGAATTTTAATTCTATATCAGCTTACTAACCTGATTTATACACACTACTTATAAGGTATAAAAAATACTAAATTGGCTAAAAGATGACAGAAACACTGTTTTTTTTTTTTTTTCTGAACCTCCAATGTCAGCAATTTAATAAGAAATTGTTCAGGTTCTCTAATGAATTCTGATGCAGACCTATAAATTAGCTGCAGGATCCCTGGTCAGCCAGGAGACTGTAGTGGGCTTCTTTTTTTTTTTTTTTTTTTTTAAAGAGAGAGGGGAGAGAGAGAGAGAGAGAGAGAGAGAGAGAGAGAGAGAGAGAGAGAGAGAGAATTTTTAATATTTATTTTTTAGTTCTCGGCGGACACAACATCTTTGTTGGTATGTGGTGCTGAGGATCGAACCCCGGTCGCACGCATGCCAGGCGAGCGCGCTACCGCTTGAGCCACATCCCCAGCCCAATAGTGGGCTTCTTTAACATTCAGGGAAGTCAAGCCTCTCTTACTCGAGCTGTGTCACCTAAACCTCACCCAGGACAACCTTAATATGGACCTTCAGGATCTCTGACAGTGTCTTGTTGTGCAATTTTAGTCTGTAACACTGACTGATCACTGATTAATGATATTCTCTGTGTACTTTTCTTTTAGGAAAATCCCAATGACCTACGATTTTGGTTGGGAGATATGTACACGCCGGGTTTTGACACCTTATTGAAAAAAAAGAAGAAGCGTGAAAAGCGATCAAAATTATGTCGCATGGGTCTAATCTTACTCCTCGTTACTTCCATCTTGGTTACCATAGTGACTATCAGCTCTCTTTTCACCTAAAGAAATTGCCACAGAGTCCCTTTGAATGTCTTAAAAAGCTTTCTAAACATTTGCAGGAAAACATGTTCATGCCGTATGAATGTATTGTTGACTGTGCAATTCAGTGTAATCGTCCTGTAGAATGTGAACATTGTGACATGCTGGCTTCTCTGCTTTCTTCTGTGAAACCTGTGTACAAATTCCAGCCTGTGCTTTGTCCTTAGGGAAGCAGGGATTCTGAGGCTCAGACCACAGAAAAGTCACTGTAGTGCAAGCAAAATTAATCATTTCAAGAAAGAGTAAAAGAGCATGGGTTGTCAGCAGGTTGTCTCAATACTCGAGTCATTTTCATCTTGTTTTTTAAAATACGAGTCACCCCTCTCCACCCCATTCTCCTGTAGGCACAAAGGAAGTATGAGCCAATCGTTTTTTAAAACAAGGTGGAGGGAGTGGGGGAGATTTTGTTCAAACCTATTCTTGTTTTCCCAGTAATCATTTATAATGACCCTATTTCATGTTACCATTTTAGCAAGACTAAACTTGGACAGGCTGAGTTATTTAGTTAATTACATTTAGATCTAATTGTGTTTATTACTAGATCCAAATGGGCTAGTGTGACCCCTGGTGGCAGTCAGTGAGTGTATGTTTCCAGCCCTGGCCTAGGTTGTAGGGGCCCTAGAAAAGCAGGAGAACTGCCAAAAGAAGAGGCTTTGAATCCTAACTGTGCAGTTTACTAACTGTTGAGCCTTCAGAAAGATATTCTCTGGGAGAATGGGTAACACTATCTCCATAACAGAGCTGCCCTAAAGACTAAATAAGAAATGCAAGTAAGAAGGACTCCTGGCTCCTAGTACCTAGTTGCTTAGTTAAAGGTATGGTCATTACTGATTTGTGCTAGCTAAGTGGCAGCCCCAGTTCACCTTCCATTGCCTGCAGATACTTGGAGACAGGTTCAGGAATCAACTACTTGAGTCACCTTGCTCCCTTCATCCTGCAACACCCTTCCCTAAGGCCCTCATCCCTACTCCTTTCTCTTCTTCAAACAACCCACCCTAATGCTTTCTTGTGTATGAAACAAAAGAGGGATTTTTTCCCTTTCAATTAAATAAAGCTGGCTTTTGTCCTTTGATATTGCCATATTATTTTGTTGTATTTCCTTTAAAGATAATTAAAATAAAGTACATTAAAGTGCAGATTTCCTGGACAATAAAATCATTGTGCACAAAATATTATCTTATGGTCTTTGTAGTTCCTGATTTCCCATCCCTCCTCTCCTCCATGGTGGGTTATAGTCCAATGTAGGACTGAATGACCAGAGAATGGAAGGTTTGGGGCTTCTCTTGAGGGCAGGCCCACTCTCACTGGGGCACCTCTTTAACACCCCTTGCTTTCACTTCATCTTCAAAGCTGGCCTGCCCAATGTTGACCTCTAAGGAATTCAAAACGCATTCAGGTCTCTTGCTTGCATGGAAAGCATTTGTGCCGCATCTGGTTATATGTGGCTGTTCAAGACAACATCCAGGTGAGGCTTGCAAAAGCACCAAGCAGAAGTAACCACAGACATGTGAAGGCTGCTTTCCTGAGCTCCTGGCTTGCCCCACCCATCTCACTACCTCACTCTTGTTTTCAGCCAAGCACCTAGAATTCTTCCACACTTCCTAGTCCATCTCCACTCTTATTTTTGATAGTATCTGTCATTTCTTTTTCAATATTACATTGACACAAAATCAGTCTTTATTTTTAGCCTTCAGTGTAACAGTGAAATAAAAGTATGGTATTATCCCTCACTGAATTAATTTTGTGCATCTACACATGCCAGAAAATCATAAATGGAGTGTGTCCCTGGCTACACTCAAAACCATACTGTGGATGGAGTTCTGATTGCTCCTCAGTATGGGCTCAAGCAGAAAATGCATAGGGTCATGGAAAGTACAGAATGGTGGCTCTAAACATGCTCGTGTCCAAGTCTGCAGCTTATTGAGTCTCTGGTCCAGATTCAATGAGTAAATGTGTAGAAAGCATTTAAATATGACCTTTTCCCAAAAACCCAAATGTCGAATGTTTTCTTTGATATAAGGTGGCTGACTCATAGTGGGATAGGGATGGGGAGCATGGGGGAGGAATAGAAGAACTCTAGATAGAGCAGAGGGTTGGGAGGGAAAGGGAAGGGCCATGGGGTAATTAATGATGGTGGAATGTGATAATCACTTTTATCTAAAGTATGTATATGAAGAATTGGTGTGAATATACTTTGTATACAACCAGAGATATGAAAAATTGTGCTTTACATGTTTAATAAGAATTGTAATGCATTCCACTATTATATATAAATAAAAATAAAAAACAAAAAATATGACCTTAGGCACATGCTAAGTAGTCAACAAATAACAATATTATCTTCAACAGTATTTTAGCCACTTTTTTTCTAAAGTGGGACAAGAAAATCTGAGTTCCATAAATGCTTAAGTAATAATAATTTAGTTGTAAATAATAATCTTCACAGAATCTTTGGAAGACATGTCCCAAGTCTTTTGTTTCTTTGCTTTTGTGTTGTTTTATGTTTGTATTCTAGGTTTGTGTGCAAATACCTAAAACCAAATTTCATATTATAAATTTTCTAGAGAAAAACAAATTCCAATTGTGCACACTGTCTTAAAATATTTTCAGATTCAATAGAAAGATTGAAAAAAAAATTTTCCATGTAATCCGTTAATGGCCTTTCTTATTATGTTCATGTTGCTGTCACCTACTGGAGAATTCAGTGAGTGGAACACACAAAGGGGTGGTCTGTGGCTGCTCCATTTATTTGGAGTGCTCTACTGCCGTCTGGTGGCCATATTTACTTTGCCTGGAGTTAGCTCATGAAAGAGCATTCTACAGAAAGGACATTTTGCACTTCAGGCCTAATTATGCTTCTATGATCCTGATCAGTGTAATGGGGTGGAAAACAGCCCCTGCTTGCTCTTTGCAACCACGAGTTTTGATGCTCTTTCGTCTTGCCAAAAAGAGATATGACTGGTCATGAATCACACTAACACGAAGTCAGAGGTAGAACTTTCGCATCAATCCTGATTCTACTCCACTTCACATCCTACAGCTGAAAATGAGTGTCTCCTTAGATATTGTCCCATTCCTTTTCTCTTGTAATGAGCTAAGGTTTTTAGGAATTTTGAATAATGTACTGCTTGTTTCAGATTTCACAAAGCCTTCTGAATTTCTACATTGGTAGCTCTGTGTATTGAGAAGTTTTTAAATATTATTTTTTGATTCCTCTTCTTTCTTTTTTTTTAATTATTTTATTGTTGGTTGTTCAAAACATTACATAGTTCTTAATATACCATATTTCACAGATTGATTCAAGTGGGTTATGAACTCCCATTTTTACCCCGTATACAGATTGCTGTGTCACATGATTCCTCTTCTTTCTATATCCATTGTTTGGCACCAATTTCCAAATTCTCTCATCACATCATTGAGTGACTGTAAATTGAACAGATATGAGAAATAATTTTTTAAAAACTGCAATTATAGTCATTAAATGTTAACTTCTATGAGGTTTCTACTTCCATACCCATAGTCTAACAGCCTGTGTGCTTTTTAGAGGAAAGATAACTGTTTTGGTTCCTTCCAAATATTCACTTAGTCCAGACTCTGGCGCAACCTGAGGTGAGAATATTCAACGGAAGCGAACAGCTTCAGAGACTGAGCCCTGCTTTCTGCCAGAACAGTTGTTCTGCTCTCATTTTATGGACATGGTGACTCATGTACCTGATCAAATTTCCCTCTCCGTGCAGACTGCTGGAAGAACTCAGGAAAAAAACAGACTCTGTCGTCTGTATGAAATATGTAGGACTTCCTCTTGTGCATCCTGTCCCGTCCGTATTCCTAGCTGTTTCATAATCCATCTTTGGCTTCATCTTCCTCCCTACCTCAAATGTATGGCTTCTGCTACTGCTCTAGGCCTCACCTATTGAAAAGATGCAGATATTTATATGAAGATATTTAGGATATACAGAGAAGTGCATGTATACAGACAGAGAGCATCGGTGCACATACAAAAACCAATACAAAAGGCTGTCATTCAAGAGAAAAAAATGAAATTAAAACACACATTTTAAATAAATATGTTAATTCTATATAAAAGTTTCCATAATTAGATTTCTTCAGCCAGAAGGAAAATATTCAAGATTTAACAAACTTTTACGTACACTGTTCTTAGTGTTTTTAAGTTCCTGGCAAAAAGAAGGGCAGAGTTCTTTTAAGACTAATTAAATTGTTTTTTCTCAGCAAGGGAAGAAGCTTTAAAATCCTTTACATGTGCATTAGTTTCAAGATGGGGAAAATACTGGTGAGAGAATTACTTGAATAATAATAATAATAATGCAATGCCTTGTCTGGATTTGAACAATGGCCAGGCCATATTCAAAACTATCTGTCAGTATAAATAAAACCTCACTTAACCAAGCTTCTTTCTGAACATGCATTATTTTAAAGGCAGAGACATTCAGAATCAATACTTAATAGTTAGAAGAGTTTCCCTGTTCTTGCTGCCAGAGTTTTCTTTTTTAATATAATGATCACAAAGCTCTTTCATGAATTCTAAACACAGAAAAGATCAACAGGAAAGTATTGTTTTCCTTATCTTTAAGGTAAGTGCACAAATTTTAGAGCTATTTCCAAGTTATTCAGAAAGATTTCTGACAAAGATTTTGTCCTTGCCTGTTTTAGTCAGGTTTCTTCATTATTGTGACTAAAGGACCAGATCAAAATGATTGTAGAGGAGGAAAAGTTGATTGGGGAGCCTTATGGTTTCAGAGGTCTCAATCCATAGACAGCAAGCTCCATTCCTTGAGGCTCAAGGTGAGTTCAACATCACAGTGGAAGAGGCAGAAGAAAGCAGTCACATGGTGAGCAGGAAGGGGAGAGAGAGAAGAGAGAAGAAGGAGACCACTCTCCAGACAAAATACATACCCGTAGCCTGCCCCTCTAGCCACATTCCCACCTACCTCCAATTACCACTCAGTTAATCCCACCAGGGATTGATTCACTAATTAGGTTAAGGCTATAACCCAATCATTTCTCCTCTAACCCTTCTTGCATTGTCTCACATGTGAGCTTTTGGGGACACCTCACATCCAAACCATAACATTGGCGTAACTCAGACTCCTAGGAGTCTTCTTTCTGGCTAGGTATGGATCTTGGGCTGTGTACTTGTTGGCTTATTCCAGGCTTAGCAAGAGTCTTAAGATACCTCCTAGAAATATTCCATCCACCAATGCCTAATTTTGACGCTTAACCCTAAATCCTCATGTTTCCTTATTGTATAGTTGAATCTGACCCCTCTTCCCTTCCACAAAGCTCCACTGAGTACACATCTGAATAAAGTCTTCCTTGCTATCTCCAATAAGTGTTGTTTATCTCCTCTTATTCCCTCTCTCTCTCTCTCTCTCTCTACACACACACACACACACACACACACACACACACACACACACACTCATGTTCTTAAGCCGCAGTCTTAAGGAGTTAATACAGAAAATGCATGGTTTAAATAAACACAGACTGTCATTCTCAGAATGCCAGTAAAATTGTATGTCACAAGTTTGTACCATTTTAATATATGTCCAAATTGACTTATTTGTAAAATGAAAACACACATTAGACCCTCTAAGAATATTCACAGATAAATTACTTTTTCTTATTCAATAATGTTTAGAGAATGACTTCTGCCTATCACAGTTTTGCAGAGCATAGTGTCTGATTTCTCCAACTTTGCCTTAGACCATCACTTATTAGCTGTCAGCCCTAGGAAGCCCGGCTCCTCTAGATCAGTCAGGAGCCTGCTGCAGAGGAACTGTCAGCAAACTCACATGGAGGAAAAGCTAACATCCACACCACACAGGTCCCCATCAGCTTCATAGTCTAACTGGGACTAAGTCCTCCAATGCCCACTCTCCAGTAAATTTGCTCATGGAATTTTCCCATTTTTGTACACTATGCCTTTAAAAAATGCATCTTCTTAATTTCCACTAACCAAACACTGTGAGTTTCACCTTAACCACGAAATGTGTGTGTATATGTGTTTATTTTTATAGAAGGAAAGAAAGTATCTCTCTAATTTCTCACTATCCTGTTGTGAATTTCTTACCACCAGATGGCAGGTGTGCACCAGGAAGTCAAACCACTGTGTGCTGCACATCTTGAGGGTGGTACTTGTATCAAAGTAGAGAAATCCTGACAAATGAGTGGAGAACTTGCAAAAGAAGAGGGGTGATTAATTGTGATGATTAAGCCCTGGAGTGGGGAGGGGCCTGCTGGGACTACTGAGTGTGCACCAGCACACAAAAGTGACAGTAATTGGGGTCCCACACTGAGAAGGCTTCAGATCCAGGAAGTTCAAGCTGGGCACACAGAACTCATTAACCAAGTCTTCTGCAGTGCCTTTACTCGAACTGGGGTTCATGTGTGTGAAAAAAAAAAACGCAAAATCCCAGGACAGTGGAAGCAGAATCTTATGGCTAACAAGCGAGCTGTGTGATTCTTTCTCTTGGTTTGAGAAAAGACCCCAAGGAGCATTGGTGACTCAGGAAAGTCTTTCAAAGTTGAGGTTCAGGGCTGGGGGCCGACAATGGTCCTTGACTTTGCTGTGAATTTTTAAATGCTCCCTGCAGGGTCCCATGAATGTACTGCCTATGCATGGGTGAGTCTCTCTGGAATAGAAAAGCTCTTGTGGAGATAAAAGTCATCTCTACTGGATCTTTCTCCTTCCTTTTCTCTCTCCCCAGAGACACAAAATTCATGAGTAATTTGACCCTTACAATGTTAAAACCTGATCTTTATTTTATAGGCACTCTGTGCTTAAAAAATTGAGCTAAAATGGGCACTCATATTAGGTATCATAAAAATATTTTGCCATTGAAAAATACTAAGAGCTCAGCAATGCAGCAGCAACAATCTCTCACAGCCTTTCTGTGCATCAGGGGGTAGTACTCCAGCAGCATATGACCTCCAAAGTTGGTGTTCGGAAATACAAAGCCAATCTTTCTGATCCTAAATTTATGTATGGATCACCAGCTTCAGTGACAGGAGAAAGAACTCCTGACCTGCCCAGTTCAGTCACTTAGAAGGATTACTATCTCAATCTCAAATTCAAACTTCAATGTTGAAGTTTCTATCCCTTCCCTTGAATGGGGCTTGTTACAACCAAGTCCATTCTGGTAATCCTCCAGATGTTCCTGACAGGCAAGGTGAATTCTGTCTCTCTCCATTGTGGGTGCAGGTGATACAATAGTCACCCATAGGGCCTACGAGAGATGCCAGCCATCAGCTCAGGTCTAAAAGTCTACATATATCACTGTGATGCACACCTCCCCAATCTATGGTTTGTTTTAGACCGGGTACCCTTTGGGAACAGTCATCAGCTTACTCTCCATGCTAATTTCTAAGGTGAACCTGGACCCAGGAAAAAGCATAGGTCTTTGTGATGCCACTCCCCAGCCACAGGGAATCTCAGGTAGGACCAGGCCCTTCTTAATCCAAGTACACCCTTTCATCTGTCTATGATGAGGAGTGTATCTCTGAGGTTTCTCCTCTCAAACTGCCTTCCTCAAATGGCAAACCTGCCTCCATCTACCTCAGGGAAGAGGATTTTAAATATTATTCCAAGGCAGGGAGAAAATGAGTGTGATCTGTTGACCCTGCCTTTGAGTCTGACCTATTTTGTGATGAGAGCAACTTCATTAAATGAGATAATTTAGGTTATTTATAGACATTTTCTCCACATCTTCCCATGCAGTTTGTTTTAGAAGTCAGATGGAGAGAGGACAATAGATGTCGTAGGGAAAGAGAAAGGCATCAGTGTTAATAGTAAGTTATTCCTTCTTATTTCGACTGCCACATGGGCTTGTGCCCAAAGAGAGAATCATGGCACTATCTTAATCTCCTTTATCTGTTTCAATATATCTTCTCTCAGAGACTACCCACAAGGAAGTGATTGCCACATTCACCCAGACAGTAAAAGATTTTTGAAATTTCCCTGGAGCTGTGGGAACCCTTGTGGGAAACACTGAGTAAAATGTATTTGAAGGAACAAATGCAAAGCCAAGGAGAAAAGGTCAGCTATAGCCCAGAGTTGGGCTGGCTGGAGTGTGTTAATACCACAGGCAGCTTGAAGGAGCTTTTGGGTAAAGGAATTGCTCTGAATACTGAATCTGGAAGAAGATACAGATCTATATGTAGGTTACAACTCACAGAACTGTGCACCCAAAAAGTCAATGTCATGTTATCTACATCTGTCCATCCTCAATGGTAATAAAATCTCATTCTCAGAAAAGTCTTGCATTTATATAAGTTTCTACAGGTAGGCCTAAAAGAGCTGCCACTTAAAAAGTAGATGAAAACTGAGAGTTCAGAAGCACAATGTTATTTATGTTTGTTTTCCAAACTAGTTTGGCTCTACCTTTTACAAATGAATTTATAAGGTGAATATTTGGTAGCACTTTTTAAAATTTTATAAAACAGTAACAAAAACAATCTCACAAAGTTTAATTTATAGATTCACTAACATTTTCTTTATTGTATGTATGTAGTATGTTGGGATTCCTCTCAAGTCCATTCAGTATGTTAAAATAATTTTATTTTCCCTAACTTTTCTTTAAAAATGTTCTGAGACTGAACCCTGTGTATTTATTTGGTTTACTGAATCCTTAGCACTTACTTATGCTGAGAAACAGAACCCTATGTCTTTCTTGTCTTTCTGGTAGATGTAGAGATATTTTGACTATATGTCTAGCATGAATGCTTCTGTAATCAAGGGATAGTGAATTTTAAAGAAAGAACAGAAATGCCAGCTGCAATAATAAATATGGTTTCTGGCCTCTGTTTTTAATTTCTTGCTGATGTGGAAGAGAATGGGGAATGAAAGCATTTTTCCTTGAATTATATGTCACATGGTATAAAGAAAAAAGACATAGAAAATTTAAAAAGCATGGCAAAATTCCAGAATCAAATTAACTGTAACATAATTTATAGTACAAAGGCATCTCCTAAAAAGAATGGCAAAAAATTATTTAAAAACCCACATTTTTAGTCAGACTTTATCAAGAATAGAAGTCAAAACTACAGATATTCATATACAACTCTATAATTCGCTTGTCCAATAAATTAAATTAAAGAGCAATAATATTTTCAAAACACTGACTAGTATCTCCTTAACTAACTACTATCTGTGGTAGTTTTGCCGTTAACTACCCCTAGCTAATATCTGCTATTTACCTACCACCTAACTACTATTATTACTACTACCACTGCCTAATTATCTGCTAACTTCCTGACTAACTTCTAGGAAGAAAAAATTTTTTCCATCCCATAGTGCTCAAGTACTTACAGTCTAATAAAGGTGGTCAAGAGCCCATAATAGCTAACACGCAAAAGCTGCTCTATCATGAATGCAGAGCAGATGACCCAACTGTATGTACTTTAGCAGACCAAAGGAGCTTTCCCTGATAGGAGAATCAGAAAATTTCCAGGAAGTGGTTTTTAAGCTGGACATTGAAGACTGATGGAGATTTCAACAAGAGAATTAAGGGAATGAATTCCGAGTGGAAGGAATAATAAGATTAATGGTACAAAAATGAGTAAGTCAAAGGGTCTGGAAATTAACTGCAAGAACATGACTTCTTATGTCACTAGTAAGTAGAAGCAAACAAGAGAAATACAGAGGCTTAAACTGCAAACTCTACCTCATTGGCACCCATATATTTTTCTCCCCACAATTTTAAATTGATTCACCTACTCTGTTTTAACCTAAAGCCATTTGCTCTCCCTTGCCTCCCCTCAAGGACTTCTGCCTTACAATTGACCCAGATCCTTCTCTGCTCTTTCTTGCACTAATAAAGCCTATTTTTCTACTGGATCATTACCATCAACAGATAAGCACATTAAAACCTCTCCCATCTTTGGAAACCAGCTAACCACAGCAACAGCAGCAATATCAAAATCTAATTTCATTACTCTACATTCTTCAGCTATTGTCACATTTCCCCGTTCTTATCAAAACAAACAAGAGAATTAGTAAAATGACTCCCAACCTTCTCTCATTCTCTCTTAAACTATTCTATTCCTTGTTTTGTTCCCATCAATCCATCAATATTTCCCTTGTCAAACTTACCACTTGATCTCCACATTGCCAAGTTCATTGGCCACTCAGTGCTTAACTCTTCTATTTGTCAAGAGCATTGCCTGTGAGGTCCTTCTAGAAAGAGCCATTACTGGGCCTCCTTCATGGCACTGACTGGCTGCTCCTCATCTGCTTTCTGCTGCTCTTCAATTTCTCATGCTCTAAATGTGGAGCGCCCTGTGGTTCTTCATGGCTGCTTACTTACCCTCATTTCTATAGTAATTTTATTCAACATGAATTTAAGTTCCAATTGTCTGCTATTCCTAATGCACATTCCAATGCCTAGCCTACCACCTGAACTCCAGACTTGCATTTCCATCTGCCTTTGTTTACACAGGCCTTCACCAACCATTCTATATAGAATAGTTTACCTTCCTCCGTGCTTCAGTTGTCTCTCTCCTCCTACCACCATGAATTTCCTCCTTGGAACCTATGACTCTTGAATATATTATTTACCTGTTTATCTTATGTCATCCTATTTATCACTCTTTCATCCACTTTCACATCCCACCACCACCAAAATGATCCACCACAGAACAGGTCTCTTTGGTTTCATTCACTGTAATAGCCCTAGTACTCAGTTAACTAATTGACTAATTATATAGCATGAACAGTAAAGCAGAAGCTTCACATACTATGGAGATTAAAAATTAGTGGGCACAAATATGTTTTAACAGTTTTAAAATACAGGACTGTAATCAAAATTTTAATGACATCATCAACATGTGAACTTTGGGATTTCATGTAAATATTTAGGTTTATGACTTATTGAAAAATGAAAAATTGCTACTTCTAGTTGGCATGTAATACAGAGTAGGCATTATTATAATTGCTGGAAATAGTTGACTTTATGTGTCAACTGAACTGGATCACTGGATTCTGAGATATCTGGCTATACATTATTTCTTGTGTGACTGTAAGGGTTTATGAAAAAGATTAGCACTTTAATCAGTAAAGTGACTAAAGCGGATGGACCTCCCCAATGTGGGTGGGCATCTTCCAATATGTCCAGGTCCTGCACAGTACAAAAATTTGGAGGAAGGGAAGAATCTTTCTCTGTTTCATTGGTTGAGCTGAGACATCTCTCTTCTTCTTCCCTCAGTGATCCTCATTCTGAGCCCTTCACCCTTAGACCAGAATCTACACCATCAGTACTTCACAGCTTTCAGGCCTTTGAAACAGCACAGGTGTTTCTGGGTCTCCAGCATGCAACAGTAGATCTTCAGCCTCCCTGATCATGTGGGCCAATGCCTTATGATAAGTCTCATGTATCTAAATCTATACAGCTATATCTGCATTGGGTTAATCTTAAAGCATCTCACGACAGCTGTAGCACAGAAGGGCTACGGGAATTCTTAAAATCTTCTATCTAACCTCAGAGGTTGTATTCAGACTCAGATAATGTGGCTCATATTGCAGCATATGGCTTTATCACTATCCTTTCTGGCACCAGCATTCCCCCAGGGGCTGTGGTGGAGCTTGATGCTGGTTTCCCTGTTTAGTGGGAGTACACACTGTAATTTGCCAAAGGATGCTTCTCTTTTATATCATCTGCTTTATAGTCCTATATTCATTTGCCAGTGTTTGTGATCCTTGGTAGACTGAAATAATCAGAGTTTTTCCAATAATTATTAGAATGTCCATTTATATAAAATTAGTGAACCAGGTCCTAACTATGATAAAGGTAAGAAAAATGAAATTCTTATTTGTACAGGGCTTTATGGTTGTTTTCAGTAAGTGCATATACAGAAAATAACTTGTATCAGGTAGGAGGTATTGATCAAAAGAGAATAACAAACCAAATGATACACTGCTGAGATGTAATGAAGAACTTCATTAACATCCACTGGCCACTGGGGCAGCAACTTTCTTTGTTCAAAAGAGATCATATCTAGTTGAGAGGGATCAGAGTTTTTGTGGAAGAAGTCCTGTTTAAAATAGGTCTGAAGCAACTGGTAAAATGTCAGCAGGCAGAAATAAACGGACAGAGTCTATGCTATAAATAATTGACAGCTAGAGCAAAGTGCAGTTCTGGTTTAGATTTGTTTATGGGGTAATCCTTGGCAGTATCTTGCATTTTCAGCCTCATGTAACCAGTTGGTTCTGTCATCTATTTTCACCAAGTTAATCAGAAATGATACCCTGTTAGGAATCATGAGCCTAGAACTCAGCTTGTCATTCATTAGTGGTGTGGCCTTGGTCAAGTTGTCTATTCCATGGGAACTTTACCCATTAAAAATGAATAATAATTTAATGCTTTCCTCACAACGCTGGATTCATCAGATGTGTGAACTTACTACAGAAATCCTTTGGAAGCCGCAAAGTGCTCTGTTAAAAAATGGCTTTATTCAGCCCTTTTCTACTGCTCTCAGGCTGTCTCAGCAAAATAAAGACGACATGTGTGAAATCATGTAAAGATGTGGGATAAAAAAATGTTTTATGACTCTGAATTTTGCTTGCTGCATGTGCAATGACTGCAGGTAAGGACAATGTCCCTGGCCTATCTGGAATCCAGAGTGCCACTGTGCAAGTGTGCCACTCTGCTGTTGCAAGAGGCTCTCTCTTTCTATTTGCTGAGAAAATCTTTAAATGCGGGTAACAAGATTCAAAGTCAGTCAAAATGTCATTTTGTGCACCAAGAATTATGATGAAAGGAATGTGACATCAAAAAACAGAGCTGGTTCTACCTGAAGAAAAACAGCTGAACTACAAAAACAGTCACACCATAGTTGGTCTAAGCAGGGAAATATTCCTTTGATAGTGGGCAATTTAAAGTGACCTAGAAATGTGACAGACCAAAATTTCAAGCTGTAGAAGGAGACTGTTGTAACCTCATTCCGGATGAGAGCTGACACTGTTGACCATAGTGTCGAGAAATTACTAACAGGGGTCAACAGAGGCGCAGGTGTGCTCCATCACCATGAACGTGCTGCAGCGGTGACAAGGAGGCCTGTGACTCTGTTGGCTAATTTGGTGAACTGCAGCAAGAGAAAAAGATCCACTCCCATATTACAAATGATTAAGGAGGAACACGTGTTAGCTCATTTTCTACAATACCCATATGCTTTCTAGAATTCAACTTTACCCTAAGGTAAATTGCTCGAGGGAAAAAAAATCAGATCCTGAAAATGAAAGGAGTGGCATTTTGGGGGTTATTGTCATTATGTCTATATTTCAGTGGAGATCAAAGAAGCCCAGATAAAATCATTGGTGGGCCAATAAGACAGCTATGGATGAAGCATGGGCTCCAATATATTCCACTGTTATGTACCATTTTACGGCACCAATAAAATTCTTAAAAAATAAAGAAAAAACTAAATAAACAAAAAAGACCTGTCTTGAAGGTAAATCTTGACTCAGGCTCTAGAAGAATAAAGGTGACCATTTTTTCCCCTTGGACTTTTATTTTATTTTATTTTTTTAGTTGTAGTTGGACATAATACCTTTATTTCATTTATTTATTTTTACGTGGTGCTAAGGATCAAAACCAGCACCTTGCACGTGCTAGGCCAGTGCTCTACTGCTGAGCCACAACCCCAGATCCTTGTTGGTTTTTTTAAGGTAAACTTTATAGGCAGTAGAAGGAATCACAACATGTGAAATTCCATAAATAAACATACACTGACTTTTGAAAAAGGATAGTGAGTAGTTTAAATCTCTGTTCTCCTGTACCCAATGGTTTTTCTGAGTATTTCCATACCCTCATTAGACCAATGGATAGGAGGTATAATAAATTGATAGTGACATCTAGTTCTGTCCCTAAGGAAAAAAATAAGGTAAAACTGGTTTTGTCTGTTTGGTAATCATTTCCTTCACTCCCAACTTGCCATGGATCAATTCCTTTCATTGCCCTTATTGGTTTTTTTGACATCTATTTCCTTACTTCATCCTGCACCCAACATTCATATCTTCATTGTGTATTATATTCTTCCTCACATACCAGATATATGCCATGCTGTATGCTCCATTTCCATCTTAAATCTATTCTAGGTCTCAAAATTTACCTTTACTTAGCTCCAACCTTTCAGGAACTTTCCTTTTACTCATGTGATGATAACTGATAATATATTGATTAAGTTTTCTGAAAATATGAATTTAAAACCATGGTTATCATGTTCTAAATGTATCTGTTCTCCCCAAAATTATAAGTTAAAAACTAATTGTCAAAGCAACAATATTAAGAGGTGGGAACTTTAGGAAGTGATTACATCATGAAGGCTTCTGACCTCATAAATGGAATTAGGAATCCTTATTGTAAGGAGTTCAGCATGTTTGCCTTTTTGCCTCTCTGCCTTCTGCCATGAAAGGGCAGCTACAATGAACCATCTTGAAATCAGAGAACAGGCCCTTACCAGACACTGAAACTGACAGTACCATGATCTTGAACACTCTGGCCTCCAGAACATTGAGAAATACATTTCATTGTTTACAAATTACTCAGTCTCAGGTGTTTTGTTATAGCAGCACAATGGACAAAAACAGTGGCACTTCAAGTAGTGAGAATTTTAGTTGTAGGAAAAAAAAAGAGAGAGAGATTTTTTTCCTTCAGGAATGTGTTCTTTATAGTCAATATTTAAGGAAAAACTGGATAATACCTGATGAAACAATTCCAAAATTGCTTACTTAGAATCAGTATTAACCAAAGACTTCTGAAGTTTGTAAAGCCGGAGTCAAAATTTCAAACATTTGCGGAGTCCAATATGGTAATACGGTTCTACAAAATGATAAAATGTCATATCAGAAAAAAATATTACAGTTCGAAGTAAACTGGAGATGATGCAGAGTATAAACACATTTTACAATGAAAATACAATGCCAGTTTACAGATTCCACTTGGGAATCTGGAGAGCTAAAAAGGGTGTTGTTACTATAGGTAGAATGTAAAAAGAGGGGAAAATTATAAATACACAAGTTTTCATGAACTCTTTGGAAACATGAGATCACAGAGCAATCAACTGCCCCAAAATCTAAGGAAAAGTATGTGCCTACCAGAAGAAATATAAAGACTATTGAGGTTGTACTGAAGGAAACAACCTCAAATCCAGCCAATTCCCTGACTCCATTAACTTAAATTTCCACATGAAAGTACTGAAAAAAGGAAAGACAGGCAAATTTCCACATATAAAAACTGTTTTTCTCAACTTGTTTCCCTACACAAGATGTCTAGCATTTCAACAAAAGTTTATGAAGTAGAGAGAAAAGAAGAAAATTATCACATTCTCTGGAAACACAGTGATCATCAAAATAAGATATGTAACAGATGTTAAAACTATCAGGGAAGAAATTTGACTATGATTAACATCTAAAATGCTTTCATGGAAAAGGTAAACAACATGCAAGATCAGATGGGTAATTCCAACAGAGATGAAAACTTATTATAATAAAGAATCGATTATAGAAATGAAAACACAGTAATAAAGATGAATAATGTTTCTGTTGAAAACATCAATATATATGAGACAGGGCAGGAAAGAATAAGAACTTGAGGATAGGTCAATAGAAGCTACTCACCCAAGAAGAAGAAGAAGGAGAAGGAGAAGGAGAAGGAGAAGGAGAAGGAGAAGGAGAAGAGGAGGAGGAGGAGGAGGGGGGGGGGAGGGGGAGGGGGATGGGAGGGGGAGGGAAAGGGGGAGGAATGAAAGAAAGAAAGAAAGAAAGAAAGAGAAAGAAGGAAAAGAAAGAAAGAAAGAAAGAAAGAAAGAAAGAAAGAAAGAAAGAAAGAAAGAAAGAAAGAAAGAAAAGAAAAGAAAAAAGAGCAGAGCACTGAATTGCTGTGGGAGAAAAAAATCAGACAGTTTCATATGTGCATAATTAGATATCCAGAAGTTGATGAGAAGAATTTGTGGGAGGAAAAATCTTGAAGAAATAATGGCCAAAAATTTTCTAAAACTCATAACAAAATAGCTTCATAATACATATACAACATTACCACCCCTGTCATGTACACCATAACCACTGTGACAAATCTAAGAAACTAAATGTATCCCAAACAGAAAAAAATGACAAAAACCATACCTATCACATCATAGTCAAACTTCATGGAAAAAAAGATTAAGAGAAAATCTGACTGCAGCCAGAGAGCAAAGACACAGTATAGGTTAGAATCACAGCAGAGCTTATGGCAGACACCCTGTGAACTAGAAGGCAACACAGTGACCTTCTCAGAGTGCTGGGAAAAAAGGGTATCAAGCCATAGTTTCAAAGAGAGAAAATGCCTTTCAAAAATGAAAAGGAAATAAAGGGTTTCTAGGCCAAATGTTCAGACTTAATTGCCAGCAGATCCACTCTATAAGAAATATCAAAAGAAATTCTTCAAGCAGAAAGTATGTTATATACACAGCAATTTGGCTCTACATAAAGGAGTAAAAAGTCCTGGAAATTAAATAGATGAAGGTAAGATAATTTTTTTTTCAGTTTTAATTATCTAAAGAATTAAAATTTAAATAAAAATAGTAGCAATATATTGTGTTTACACAACATGTAAAAGTAATAACAATGAGATGATGACAAGAAAGTTAGGAATATATTATTATAAATACTCTCCACTTGAAATATAGATAAAAATAAAATACATAATTCAAAATCTAGGGCAATCAGTAAAACAAAATTTACACAAAAATTTTACACACAACAAAGAGATATGAGTAATAAATCAATAGAGAAGGCAAAATGGGAGTGTTGTGGGGCTGATTGCTCAGTAAACACTCTCAGTCCAAATTTTGTCCAAATTGGAGAGTCTTCATTAGCCAGCTGGTGACTGCCCCTCAGCAAGATGCTGTTCAGGGTGCAATGCCCACCTCTGTGCACACAAGCCTTTTAAAAGACCCCTGCGCAGGGGTCTGTAATTGTGCAAAGCAAGCTCTGTTACAGAAGCTAAATTTAGCAGTTAAGCAGGCAACTACAGTGTTACAAGTGTCTGTTTGAAGTCCCTAGGGATTTTTCCTGGGGAGGCGGTGTTGACATTTACAGTTGGGCTGGGGTTGCAACAATTAAAGTTTCTTAATTGGATTAATCGCCCACTCCAATCAAGATAGTTTCTTTTAAGATGGAGTCACTTAGGCTAAATTCTTAATTTATAACTAGAACAGTTTAACACTACATACCCTATAATTCTATCTTATCTTATTGATTTGTATCCTATAGTCTATGATGCTTACTGACTAGGCTATAACAGGAGCATAAACATACTCATTTAACACAAAAGTGTTACCAAAAGCTGGGTCCTCATTCCCAATGCCAATCCAATAATGAAGGCAAGATTTTGAGAAAAAAGAAAAAAAAAAGTTTTATTGCTTTGCTAGCAAAGGAGAAACACAGGGGACATAGTAGATTTTAATTCAGCCAGATTAGTAGCCTTATTTAACATAAACGGGGCTAAACTGAAACTCTTAAAAAAAACAAAATACAATTTTAAAAACAATAACAACAATAACATTTAAAAATAGTTAAAAACAAAGATTGTCAGATTTGATTTTAAATAGCACAGTACAATTACATGCTGTGTAAGAAATTCACTTTAAACATGAAGATTGAAGAGAAAATCTTATACTCTCCAAACATTAACCACGAGAAAGGTAGGGTAGCTATGCAATATTGTACAAAGTAGACTTTAGAAAAGAAATTTTATTGAGGAAAAAGAAGGACTTTATATAATGATAAATGGATAAATTCTCCAGAGAGACAAAACAGTCTAAAATTTGCATATACCTCAAAATAAATATCTGAAGTATATGAAGCAAAAATGATTATGCTCTAAGGGGAAGTAGATATGTTCACCACTCTAGTGGAAGATTTCAACATCTTCTCTCAGGAGTCAGCGAAGACATGGGAGTGTTTGGTAGCATCAGTTTAGGTAGGCTCAACAGCATTTCCCAAATTTTTCTTTCCTCTGTTTCTAATTATAGTTGGTCAAAAAAAAAAAAACATTCTTGTGCAAAATTAGAAGGGTGGAAATGAAGCAGCAGCTGTTTTATAGCTCACACATATTATAGCTTGACTGCTGCCTTATCTTGTGCAAAAGAGACAGCAGTCAAGTGTGGAACTGCTCCACCTTCCCCTGATGGCCCTAATTTCTGAGTCAGGTATAGGGCAGGTTCAATGATGAAGGGCAATTGTAACAGCCTCTCTGGCAGTAGGTGCACACCATCAAGGTCAGAGGTATCGAGAGCTGAAATGTGTTTCAGTTCATTCTCTCCATGGGTCGTTTGGGGGTCACACCCTGTGGTTCTTGCCTTTAGTACATCCATCTTTCCTTCCTGATTGCCTGCCTTCAGACTTCAGCTCCAGCATCAGAGGCAGACAACAGTCTCACAGACAGAAATGAGCTCCTAAAATTGTATAAGGTCAAATTCTTTTAGCAAATGCCTTAATTCATCTGTATCTCAACCTATACAACTCCACATGTCTAAATCTGCATCTACATGTACAATTTATTTACTACAACTCTATTCAAATCCACATATCCTGCTTCACTGATGGAAGCCTAACAAGTACAGAGTGTGATAACAAAAGTGGTTCCAGAGGAATAGACTCTATCACGAATTCTCTGAAATGGTTTTCAGTCTTCTAGATTGAAAGTTCTTGTATTATTAGATTTAACAGTATGAGCTAGCTTTACAGGAATAAAGTGAACACTGACCAGCCATGCCATGCAGTAGCAAAACTGTTATTCAAATTTCCATCTATTCAAAGCTGTCATCAGTTCCTATAGACAGCAAGAATCTGGGTGGCCTAGTAATTGCTGCCACTGAACCCTTTATTCAAAATAAAAAGCATAATGAAGTTGATTGTTTATTCTGCAGAAATATGGGAAAGGAAATAATGAACTCAGGACCCTGAATTTGAAGCTTAAGATCTTCATAAGGGACCTGAAAGCTTCAATAATTCTCCTCCAGTAAACTTATTTTTTGTAGCCATAAGATAGATATTTCTGAAAACTGAACACAACATCTGATCTTGTGGGTGGTCGAATTCCAAATGCAAATTGAATTTTCAGTTCTATAGTGCATTTTTTTTTTTTGTTAAAGTTAGGCCATTGGTACGGTTGGAGTAGAACCCATAAAATTGGGAGAGAAGACTCCAAGAAGTTGAGAACTTTTGACCTTAAAATTCTGCCAAGTCTCCTTTTAACCCCTGTGTGAGGTTAGTCTCTGTTTGTCAAAGAATCTTTAACAGCTTCCCCTGAGGAGTTGATTAGACATAGTATCACTGGTATTCCTCAGGACCTACTCCCCTTTTATTGCTTCTAAATCTACAACTAACCCAAGAATTGTAGACCTCAGAGGGTGAAACACAAAGGAGGATCTGTGATGACATCTGATATACACAAAATAATGACTTTCTCAGAAACTGGGGAAATGTGTAGGAATGGATTTTAAGTGTAGAGTCAAGATGAAGGATGGGTCAGGATGAATCATCATTCAGAGATTCTGGATCCAAAACCGAAAAGTCAGAAATGACCTTAATGGTTCTCTTGAGTAATTGTTCAAAATGTTGACCCAATTGTAGCCTCCACTAAATTAATTTGAAGCACCAAATTTTTGGTACACTATAAAGTAAGTTATGCAAAGGCTTAAGAAGTCTGCACTACTTCATGTGAATTTAGTCATTGTTTAAGATACGTATCCTTTGCATTAAAATAAAATTAAAATTTGTTTATTTTCCAAGGAAGTTTAGATCTTTTCCTAATCTTAGAAAATCAGTAAATTTTAATTTTTTTATCTCACTGAACAATTTGTATGCTAACAATGCTTCCTCTCTACTCATTTAGACATAGAAAACTATTTCATTTTAACATAAATTATATAATGTTTTAGATGAAAGGATGTTCATCTGAAGTCAGTCATTAGTAATTACAGCAATTTCAGACTGCACAGCACAGGAAGGCAAAAATATGTAGTTTTAGTATTATACCAATCACCTTTGTTCTCGTCTGAACATCTCTTTTCATATAAGAAAGGGTGCAGGGCTGGGGATGTGGCTCAAGCGGTAGCGCGCTCGCCTGGAATGCGTGCGGCCCGGGTTCGATCCTCAGCACCACATACCAACAAGGATGTTGTGTCTGCCGAGAACTAAAAAAAATAAATAAATATTAAAAAAAAAATCTCTCTCTCTCTCTCCTCTCTCACTCTCTCTTTAAAAAAAAAAAAAAGGGTGCACTTGGTCAATCCTGGGTAAAATCTGTTCTGTAATTTCTCCTAATTTGTTTTCTCTCTGTAGCATCAAATTCTTATGGCACTCTGTATAATGTAACCTTCCTGTTACTTTCCCCATCTGTCTCAGTTCAAGAGAGCTGGGGTGAATTATTTGGTCTTTAATCTTGGCTCTTGTTTATTCCTATGCACAGAGAGTCCCTTACCCTGGTCTATTTCCTTGGCATCTTCCCTCTGTTGCTATCCCTTCTCACATGCCTGTGCCATTGGCACCTACATAGCCTGTATCTTCTGCATCCTAGTTGAGCAAGATCTTCAGGTCTGCTACCCTTTCTTACATTTGTCTGAGACCTAGTGATTAGTCAGCTTTTTTTTTTTTTTTTGCTATTGTGACCAAAAGACCTGACAAGAACAAAAAGAGGAGGAAAAGTTTATTAATCAGGGCCCAAGGAGAGACAGAGCATCATGGTGGAAGGATGTGGCAGAGGAAAGCAGCTGGGAACATGGCTTTAGGAGGAGGGAGGGAATGAGGGAGGAGGAGGAGAGAGGAGAGAGAGAAAGAGAGAGGAAGAAATAAATAAAGAGAGAGAAGAAAGAGAATGTTCTGCTCAACCAGATAAAACATATACCCAAAGGCACGCCCCCAGGGACTGACCTCCTCCAGACATAACCTACTTACCTATAATTACCACCCAGGCAATCCCTATCAGAGATTAATTCACTGATTGGGTTAAGGCTCTCATAACCCAATCATTTCACCTCTAAACTTTCTTGCATTTATTTTCTCACACATGATCTTTTGGGGACACCTCACGTCACACCTCATCTCTCACTACAAATCCATACGGCCAATTTTCTTCTACTTTATCATAGAGATAAAGGAACTTCTCCAAGGCTCTGCTCTGCAAATGGGCAGCAGGTCATTGAGTCCTAGACATTTCAACCCCTTAGCTGCTTATACTGGCACACCTTATTCAATCCCTTATGAAAAAAAAATACTCCTCAGTGAGGCAAGTATGAGCCCATGTGAGCATCTAGCTTTCCAAAAAGCTCTTTCACTTAACCAATTATTTATTAGAGTATTTTAAGTTTAGTGCATGGAAATTACTAAACTTTGGCTCTTTTACTCTGTTGTGTTCACTATTCCAAACCCCCACAGTTGAACTCCTGCCTGAAATTAAAGGAGCTGGATGAGAAAAAAATAAAAATGTTCAAAGTAAAAGAGCATGTGAATTTATATCATTGGAAATAAATGCTGGTTTTCTAGTCATGATCTTCTGTTAATACACCATATGGCACTCTGTATAATGTAACCTTCCTGTTACTTTCCCCATCTGTAAATCGAGGGTGTTGAACTAGATGATTTGTGTATGTTGAGAGGGTTAGGGTTGGGGGTGACTGTATGTATATGGTGCTGGTTGGATCCCAGGGTCTCACATATGCCAGGCAAGTACTCTACCACTGAGCTGCATCTCCAAAACTAGGAGCACTGATATTCCATGAATGCAGTTTTCAGATCATAACACATTTATAGTTCAGAGTTGACAAGTTCTTTCCACAATCATCTCCATATAGCCTCAAGAGGATGACATTGTATTTTTCACATTACAGTAGTTTGAGAAGTTAAATGTACCATATAGTCAAACTTGGTGTGCAGGAAATTAATGCCCAACAATTTTCTTTTACAGCCTTCAGTCAATTAAATTTATGTTATCAATTTACTACTCTCATTGGCAGCAGAGAGCACAAAAATGAACCCTAATCTCCTTTTTAATGTACTCCAGATACTGGCCCAGCATCATTTACTCTCTCATACATTCATACAATCTTTCAGCTTGCCTTCTCCATAGCGCCAAGCAAGCCAAGCAGCGGAAAAGGAGAGTCCTTGGTGAATCAAAGTGTCCTTGACTACATATGGTTTTTATCCATTGTCATGTGTTTTCATGTGTAAAAACCTCCTTTAATCCATTTCCAATAAGAAGACTCCAAAAGATATTTGAATAGCAGCAGCATTATTTCCATATAGATATATTATCTCCCAAATATGTGCTTTGAAGACTTCTCTGCTATTCTTCATGTTAATTACTTGGTAAAAGAGTTTGGGCTTCAGGGTTGAACAAACAAAATTTGTACTTGGCTCTTCATGGCCTTTGCCCAGCCTCTTTAATTTCAATTATTCCATCGTTTAATGTTGACTTAAAAACAAAAAAAAGAGGTTGTGAAGATTAGAGATGATTGTTAATACAGGTATCAGCTATGCTTACTTGATGATCCTTATTTCCAGGGGCACTCATGAGTGTAGAGGCCCTATAATATATATATAAACAATTTGACTTAAGCAATTAAAAAAATGAATTGGCACATGTGAAGTTTGTTGACCCATGGATGAAGATTTATAGTAATGAGAAAGAGGAAACACGTAATTGTTCATTGTCCAATCAGTACATATAAAAATTCTTCCTGGTGTCCACACATGGTCACTTCCTGTTCAGTACCAAGAAGTACCTCTTATGTCCTTTACTGTCAAAAGTACTTTCCTTGTTTCATTTCATCTCTCTTTCTGTGAGAAAAGAGACACACACTACTATTGCAATGTTGTGCTTAGAACCTGTTTATATTAAAACAATGTAGACCTTCTTGCCTTTGGAATTCCATAATACCATTTGTTTTCTGATGATTCCCTTGTTATTCATGACACTTGTTTTTTCTTCCATGTGTTTCATAAATATTGGTTTCTAATGATTCTTTCAAAGATTGTTATTGAGCTTTATTGATAACCATAAAAAATGTATACCCAGAGTATGTAGGATACTATGACCAGTAATTTATTTCCTGATCATGTTAAATGTATAATTTTAAATCATATAACAAAATGTAGAACATCTCCCAACTATATCACTTTAAACCACACAGAATCATGGAGTTCCTAGAAGGTGATCTATTTCAGTATTGGCCAGATTCCCACCTTCTGCACATTACCAACAGCAAGAAGGTACTCATGAGGATAGTGAACAGAATGTTAGTTTCTCATTCAGCATGATTTATGAGTGCTTTGGGTACTTAGATGTGAGCCAAGATTTTATAAGAAAGACCCGTGGTGTCGTGAGCAACATTCCCCAAAGCTCCTAATCCTTTGTAAGGGACAGGTGTGTCCCCCTCTGGGAGAACTACTGACCTATAGTCTCAATTGGAGGCACCTAGGATAAAATATGACCATCACAGGCTTGCTCCCCTGTGTGCTGTAGAGCAGAGAAGTTATGACTGAAACACATATGGATGAGCTTTTCAGTGTAGCTTCAGAAACTTACTCATGAACAAGTCTCCGGAGACAGAAAGTTTATGCAATATTGTTATAAGCTCTTTCAGATAGAGAATGGAGCAATTTTATTTCTAAGCTCCAGACCCAGTTATCTACTTGGGAAGAAGATAAGAATATGAGAAAATGTATTGTTGGGAATTAAAAAAAAAGGCAAGTTTTTTAGGTGATAAATTGACTAAGTTGAATCTTCACTTATTCAATCTATTTTGAAATACTATGTATCTTCACACAAACTCAGGTTCACAAAGCATAGGATCAATATATCGGTTTACCTAGGCCAAAATTTCTATTTTCCACACTCTATTAACAATATGAACTCCTATGCTGAAAAGTAAAAGAAATAGGTCAGGCATTATTTCTTACATCTTTGGTGCTGACTCACTGCCTGAATGACACCATTTCTATTTATTCTTTCTCCTCACTTAAGTGGGATATGACCTTCCATTTTGAACCCACCATCACATTTCTGTGGAAAAGTGCTGACACCAAGTTATCTCAATGTTTAGAATCTTAGCAATGGATGTAATTGACCTATCACTTCATTATTTTATGTAATTTCTCCATCCATTTTTAAAGAAGTAAGATAGAGTACTCTGGAATGTGCATTTTCAATAAGTTCCACAAGTTAAATATTCTTAACAAGAATAAAATATAAAACAGTGTGAAATGTATTTTCCACCCTAAGATATTAATTCTTCCTACCCTCTAGGTTGGTCAGGACTCCTTCCCTTATTTGATCAGGACTCCTTCCCTTAAAAGATTTGGCAGGTTGTCAATCCAAAGGTTTCTGTAATCTAAAAAAAAAAAAAAAAGAAAAGAAAAAAAAAGAAAGAAAGAAAGAAAGAAAGAAAAAGAAAAGAAAAAAATCAATCTTTCAGTGCATTTCAGCCTGCACTGTTGAGGCTGTGCATACCAGGTTCTTGCTGCCTTTGATGAAATCACAAAATCCAATTGGATGCAATTCATTTGCTGACTTTTCTGATAGAATTCTTTTTTTGTTAATTTATTATTATTATTTTTATTTATATATGACAGAGAAATGCATTACCATTCATATTACAGATATAGAACACAATTTTTCATATCTCTGGTTGCATACAAAATATGTTCACACTAATCTATGTCTTCATACATGTACTTTGGATAATGATGTCCATCACATTCTACCATCATTTATAACCTCATGCCCCCTCCCTTTACCTTTAACCCCTCTACCCTATGTAGAGTTCATCTATTCCTCCCATGCTCCCCCCTCCCTACTCCACTATGAATAAGCCTCCTTATATCAGAGAAAACATTCAGTATTTGTTTTTTGGGGATTGGCCAACTTCACTTAGCATTATCTTCTCCAACTTCATCCATTTACCTGCTTATGTCATGATTTTATTCTCTTTTATTGCTGAGTATTATTCCATTGTGTATATATGCCACATTTTTTTTTATCCATTTAGCTACTGAAGGGCATCTAGGTTGGTTCCACAATTTAGCTATTGTGAATTGTGCTGCTATGAATTTTGATGTGGCTGTGTCCCTGCAGTATGCTGTTTTTAAGTCCTTTAGGTATAGACTGAAGAGTGGGATAGCTGGGATAATTGGTGGTTTCATTCCCAGAAATCTATTTCTTGGAAAATCTGACATGATGGAGATTAGGGCCTACTTTTTCTTCTAGCAGCATCTCTGGTTTTATTCCTAGGTCCTTTATTTACTTTGAGTCTAGTTTTGTGCATGGTGAGAGATAGGGGTTTAATTTCATTTTGTTGCATATGGATTTCCAGTTTTCCCAGCACCATTTGTTGAAGAGGCTATATTTCCTCCAATGTATATTTTTGGCACCTTTGTCTAATATAAGATAATTGTGATTTTGTGAGTTAGTCTCTGTATCCTCTATTCTGTACCATTGGTCTACCAGTCTGTTTTGGTGTCAATACCATGCTGCTTTTGTTACTATTGCTCTGGAGTATACGCCCAGTAACATTAGTTTTAAAGATTCTAATTCTAATGTTTCTCTCATCAAACTATTCTCCATGGCAAGTGAAAAGGAGAAGTCTGGGGGTCCTGTCATGAGTTAGGGTTTTTTTTGAAGCATGTGAGATTCAATCTAGTATTTTTGTCTTTCAGACTCTTTCAGATCTGTCTCCAAATTATGCCCAAATTTTTCTGGTATTTCTTTTTTTTAATATTTATTTTTTAGTTTTCGGCGGACACAACATCTTTGTTTGTATGTGGTGCTGAGGATTGAACCCAGGCCGCACGCATGCCAGGAGAGCCGCTACTGCTTGAGCCACATCCCCAGCCCTTTTTGGTATTTCTTGCCATTATTTTATATGGCATTTCATGCATATGAAAGCTTAGGTCTAATTTAAATTACATCTTACCATTCTTAGTTAAGCACACATGAGATCCACTTCTATATATGTTCCTCAGGCACTTTAGATTCATGAATTTATGCAAATTTTTTTACTCTGATTTTGTCTTTCACCACCTAAGCAAAGTTGAGTTTAAAAAAAAAAAACTCCTGTTTAAGCTATAAGGCAGTAGTGGAAGTTTTAACTCTCTTCCAGGGAGGCAAATGCTATTCAGTTAAGAGAGGAGCAATGAAAAGAATTTCAAATAGATTCATTATTTCAGGGTTCTCATGTCCTCAAAATTCTGTGACATTTCATTGTTTCAGTTATCAAAACCACACTCTTATTTGATCAGGACTCCTTCCCTTAAAAGATTTGGCAGGGTTGCCAAGCCAAAGGTTTCTATAATTCAGCATCTCAAAAAGAAAAAGAAAATAATCAGTGTTTCAGTGCATTTCAGTTATCTCTGAACAACTACTTCAGTCAGTAAGTGTTTGTTTTGTTGTATATTTGTTTTGTTTTTGACCATAATCACAGGAAGGCTTACACACAATCTTATGTCCTGACTCAGCATTTCACAATATAAACTTGTTTTCTCTAACATATTATCCCATACCATCATGTTATGGTTTGAATGTGGTTTAAATATGTCTCTCTAAAGGTTCAGATACTAAAGTCTTGGTCTCCAGGGGATGATATCAGGAGGTTGCTGAAACTTGAACAAGGGGAGGCTAGTGGGAGGTCCTGGGTCAATTGGAGGTGTGCCCTTGGAAGGGATGTGGGACCTCAGTCCTTCTGGCTTCCAATTTCAAGGCGGGAGCATTTCTCTCAAATGTGCTCCCACTGCTATCATGCCATTTGTCACCTTTCATGAGATCCTCATCAGAGCCAAGCCAACACCAGAGCCTGGTTCTTGTGTCTCCAGAACTGTGAGTTAAAGAAGCCTCCTGTCCCTATAAAATTAGCCTACCCCAAATATGTCATTATGGCAATAAAACAGTGTAATACCCATCAAGATGAAATATCTCACCCCATTGTCTGTCATTCCTTATCCTCTTTAAGTCTGTTTGCCTGTTGAAATAGCTCCCATCCCGAAATGTATCCTCCTGACTGGCCCATGCCTCCAGGTGAACAGACTTGATCAACTGATTTGTCATTCTGTGCATAAAGAGGGGTTTTACTGTAGTTACTCCATCTCATTCAAAAAACAAATCCAGATAGCTCACGTTTCCCTGGTGGTTTGTTGTTGTTGTTTCTCCTTAGAACTCAATTTTTGTTTAATTTTGATAAGTGTCTTTAGTTGTCATCATAGATGTCAATTCTGAAATGGTAAAGAACCTTATTGGAAGAAAAATGTATGTACACAGAAAAAAAATAGTTGAAAAAACAAATCTTAGAGAAGACTACAATTGGAATAATTTCAGGTATTTTAATAGCAGAGATTGATCAGCCCAGGTCATGGATCAACTTCTGTGTTGGTAATGGGTAGACTTGGGTCCCACGATTTCTCCAAAATTACACAAATTAGGACAGGAGCAAGCCCACTCTACTTGAAGAAGGGATGCTGGAAGACACGTACACAACTATGTGCATATATATATATACATGTAAAAAGGACAGTCCACTGCACATGGAAAATAATCAAGAAATCTCATTAACTTTCATAACAATTCTGGAAAAGGAATTAGATTACTCAAATGATGATAAAGTGCTCTTAACTCATATCTCCGCTTCCCTCATCATAGCTTTGTGTGAATCATTTCCAGTGCACAGACTCCACACACTCTCCCTTCTGAAACTGGGCCCTCTTGCACCCTACCACAGAGATGCTAGAAATGATGGAATGATAGAGAGGACTGGTCATCAGCTATTGTAGTTGTTCTGTGGTCTAACATATTAAAGTTCCACTGAAGGTGCAATCCAGGCTGAATTTCTAATTTGATGATATTGTAATTGTGTATGTCCAGTCCGAGAGGACATGTTACAGTTGTAGATGCATAGCTGATGCTTTTTACCATCACCAATTTCTCATGTGTTTTAGTTTATGTTTTTTTTTAATGCAGAAATTAGATTTTTATGCCATGGTAGTTTTCTTTCAAGCCATTTTTCCTAGAGGGAAAATAGTATTGGTCACTGAAACACCATCAAACTGCTCAGTCTTGAAAACATTCTCTTATATAGGATCACAGCTTGCCCCTGTGACACTTTGGTGTAAATTAGAAAAATGACCTGCTCCTGGAATGTAAGTAGAAAAGCCACCCTTTGGATGACAACCAACAAGTACATAATTTTGTAATCAGCATAAGAATGGAAAAATTCCAGTTGCCCCTGGCCTCATGGCCTGGGCCATTGTACAATGAGTAATTTGTTTTACCAGTCATGGTTATTCTAATCTCAGGGTAATTTAGACAAATTGAAACCTTTCCTTTAAGTCATCTGGTTGGAAGCTTCAGGAAAAATGATCAGGTCAAGTCCTCAATTGGAATCATTCAGTATTTCTACATCCATGAGATTATTGAAGAAAAATGCATCAGTTTATTGGCTAACAGATTTTTGTCATTATGGGAAGTACCTTAAGTGGCTTCTGTTTCTTCAGTGTTCAATGTCATTTATTATATATAAAAGGCTGGGCCCTTACTGAATGCAGTCATAATTAAATACTGGGATGTTTACCGCTTTTTCAAAAGAGAAGCTTCCTGGACTTCCCCTGTGTTTTCTGTATTTTGTCCTCATTTCTTGTTGTTGATTCTTCTTGCTACAATCCATAATGTCCCTGGCTCCTTAGTCCAGTGATGTTCAGCGTCTTCTGTCTTGGCAACTCTGTTAGTTGTGGCATCCTCCCTCCCTTTTCTGAAATGCCTCATGGATGTGATTAAGTAATGCTCTTCTCATTTCATGGGGTCCTCAGGACCAACTCACAGATATGCTTTATGCTTGTTTGGCTTGGCCAGACTGACAGTTTTGATCTAGCTTATTTTTCTTCCTTATCTAGTTTGGACTAAAGCTCACTGTTTTCCACCTCACTTTTATCATCACTGTGAATTTATTTTAATCCTGTATCACAACTACCCAGATGAGATCCTTAACCTACACAGGTTCAGTCATTCTTACACTGGGTTCTTGTAACACTTTATACCAGTGGTTCTCAACTGTGATCTGGCTACCTGTAAAACCATTTCAGGGGGTCAGTGAGGTAACAGTTGATTTTATAATAAGACTTGAATGTCATTAAGCTTTTTAGTTTCCATAAATTCACACAATGTACATTAGAATCTTCTAGATTGAACATGGGTGCAGATAGAATTCAGTGGTCTTGAGCTCATCCAGACATTGAGATAGGCAAAAATTTAAAATGGTGCTACTCTTCTCACTAAGTTTTTTACTTTCAAATTTTAGATGTTTACTGAGTTTATTGTTATTTTGAAATGAATGAACAAATGATTTTAAAGTTCTCAAAGGTTAGGTGGCAAAAATATATCAATGTAATACACAATAACAAAGCTCTGTAGGGACTGAATAAGTCTTAAGTATGTGAGGCATTCTGAGACTAAAAAGCTTGAAAATTACTGTTCAAAAATATAAATTAAATTATGACTATTTTGGGGGAACTTTGTGCCTGAGTGCTTCTGGGTCCAGATGTTCTGCCCACAGCAGTTGGATATGGAAGTGTGGAGGTCAGGATACACATGCCCCAGAAAGATGCCTTTTTCTTTGTGAGTTTTTGGCACCTAAAGTGTAATTGATGCCATAGATGTGATTGGAATGTTCCAGGGCATTCACAGAGCAAGAGAAGAATAAGGTCAGCTGTCAAAGAACAGCCTGATTTTCTGGACATTAAGGTAATATAGACGATGAAAAATTTGAGATAAGCAATCTCCCAAGGTATTTATTTAAGAAGAGAAAAAGAGAATATATGCTAACTGGAATAGAAGGGGAGAACACAGGACAAATGAGGATTTTGTAAAAGAGGTAATATGAATATCTAACTCACAAAGTGGCTTAATAGTCTTTTATCATAATTATTTCTACTTGTCTTTTATCTTGTATAATTACAAGTACCTTGAGTCAAAAGTCTATTTAACATCTTCCTGGGCTGGTATTGTGGCTCAGAGGTAGAGCACTTGCCTAGCATGCATGAGTGAGGCACCGGGTTTGATCCCCAGCACCACATCAAAATAAATAAAATAAAGGTACTGTATCCATCTAAAAAAAAAAAAAACTTCCTGTGCATGTTCTCAGCATCCACAACTTATATGACAAATCACAATAATATTGTACACATTTGCTTCTAATTAGTTGATTACTTTTTTAGTGTTTCTTAATAAAAATACATAACTTAAAGTATCTCATAAAAATGGACATAAAGAGTTAGCTATCATCTCATTTAGAAAAAAACAAAAGCCATAAAATGATCATGTTAATAAGTCCATGAAAGCTAATGGATATCACATAGACAAAAGAATATCACACAAAACAATCTGAAAAGCATAGATCCTTTTTATTCTTCAAAAAAATGTATATCTCATGTTCTTTACCAAAGAGAGAGAGAGAGTTTGCTCACCACTTCTATTTTAAGCAAGTCGAAGCTGGCAGAGCAGAGCCTCTGACTGTGGGAACTCTGTGAAGGAATGGATTTTTTGACAGATGTAAAGATGTACTCAATTCATCTGCCTATGTATATCTATTAAATGCAGTTTTAAAATTCTAGATATGCATTATAGGTTTAAATAGTGATCTTTTAGAGATCTATGAAGTATTAGCAAAATTATTACAGAAAATCATATGTTCAGAAGAAAAAGAAAATGAGCCTGATTAAAAAGGCTGGTGATTAAAATTTACATGTCCAACTCATAATTCTTCAATTATTATGTGGATGCTGAGAATCATGAGATTACTCAAACATCTGTGTATAAAAAAATTCCATTACAGGCACCAGACACAAAGGAGCCTGCATAGACTCAAAAAATAAAATAAAATTATGCACAACTGAGAAAGTAGTAGCATGCTGATGATCATTTGTTTTATTCATTTGTGAGATGGATAATTGGTGAAGCAAATATTCTCTACCATAATTTTTCACTAAAGAAATATCAGAATTTTTTTCTTCTAAACCAGCAGCTTGTTTTAAATAGAACAGTGCCAATGATAGGCCATGAAAAAAGTACACGGTACCTAGCTCTAATTTACTGGTGACAACTACTCAGGATGAATATATTATTAACTCTTTCAGCATGTTGATAGCAAATAACATAGAGATGAGACTTCAAACCAGTTTGTAAGGCTATCTTCACATTTATCTTCATACTCATTATATACTTTGCATGTCCTTTCTGTTTGGCAGAAAAGTCCACAGAAAGACAATAAACATTGTCTTTCTAGTGTGGAATGCAGAAGTAAATTTTTATCCTCCCTAGCAGTTAAGATGCAAAAAGGGATGTGACCTGAGTTTCACAATCAGACACACCTGTTGGACCTGTGTTCAGAAATGAGTGGCAGGAGCCACTGAATGGATGGAAGCAAGAGATAGAAGTGGAGACAGCACAGCTGCTGAGTTCCTGATGCAGAAGTGCAGTCATTTCTGGCTCCAATGTCAATCAGACTGGATATCTGGCATTGAGCATCAACCAGAGACTGTCACCACAGTTTCTGCAGTAGCCTAGTTCTATGCCATATTTTGAAGTTCTGCTGCTGAAAGCTTAGTTTTGAGTCTATTCTTCTCTTTCCCCAAAAGTGTCCCAGTGAAGCTGTGAGACATCTGATATCTTTGCATCACTGTTCTGATTAAACGATCCATAAAAGAGTTTCTGATTTGCAACTAAGTGATCTGACTGATACTACCATTGTTGTTCAGTAACTGGAAAAAAATTCAAGCTCTAAATGCTTCTTTGAACTATTCAAATATTTATTGAAAAGAAAACTTATGGGAATCTGAGCTTTGGCTTTAAATCTCGACACCTCTATTACTTGCTGTGGATAAGTAACTTAACCTCTTTGATACTCCATTTTATCACCTATAATAGATGATAATAATACCTAATGATTGTTAGGATTAAAAAAGATAATATTTGTGAAATATGCTTTATACTTCAAACTGACAAAGAGCTTTTTGCTCAGCTATTGCTTAATGCCAGATAATATGGTGAATTTTCATTTACAGAGAATATAATCCATTCTAGCAACTTTAAGCAGGAATGGATTTATCTTAGAGGATTAAATTGCTTTCAGAATGTTTGGATGGAACAAATGGGGTCTAGTGTGAGCCTCTAGAAAAACCCCGAAAATCACCTGCAGAATATGAAAAGAAGCTGCTGGTCAGCTTCTTTGTTTTCCTGTCCAGGAAAACAGAGTCAGGGAACTTTCTGATAACTGGGAAGTTTTTACTGAAGCTTCTGGCTCTACCACCTGTTTCACATTTAGGAAGTCATTATTCTTATTTAATAGCAGCTATAGAAAACTGTCTTAATTTGGCTTTTTGTGGAAGTTTATGTATAATCTAAACGATTTGACATTATGTTTGTGAGATTTGCACATGACATTCTGTGCAGGAGTAGTACATTTTTTTTTTCACTGACCTATTAGGTCTTTAATGATGTCAACATCCTAGGTCATAGAACCATGGCCCCAAACAGTTGATTTGCATATGGAACTGTGCTTGTCATCAGCTGACCTTAAAATAAGGAGCATATTCTGAGTTATACCGGTGAGCTCAATTGTAATCATGAGGGTCCTTAAAAGTGGAAGAGGAAGGCAGAGAGATGTGACATGGAGGAACCTGGCTGCCTTGGCCATCTCTGAAGATGAAGAAGTGCTCTAGGAACAAAGGAAGAAAATAAAGTCTAAAATGCTATAATGAAAAGGGACTATCCTCGAGAAGGGGGAAAGGCAAAGAAAGATTCTCCCTAAAGAGACTCCAGAAAGAATGCAGGCAGCCCTGACTTTCACTCGCCCTTACTTTTGCTGCAGGGCATGGGTGCTGGATTTCTGACCTAGGGAACTGTGAGAGAATGAATTTGATATTGTTTACTCCACTAAATTTGTAATTTATAATAGCAGCTATAGAACATTGTCAGTAGAGTTTCCAAACCTCAACTCTATTGACATTTGGGCCAGGTAATTGTTGTGGGGACTGTCCTGTGTAATGTGTTACATTTAGCAGCACCTCTGGCATCTGCACATTAAATGGCATTAGCACTCCCACTAACTGTGACAATAACAACTTCTAGACATTGCCAAATGTCCTCCCGGTAACAAAATGACTCCGGATTGAGAATTAATAGTGCAGAATTTTATTTTACAAACATGCTACAATTTACTCAGCCAATCTATTTTTTAAAGATGTTTGTGTTGTTTTCAAATTAGGGTTGTCACTAAGAACGCTTCTGTGAGAATCTGTGTGTGTATTGTAGTTAATGTATATGCAGCTCATTGTTAGATATATAATGAAAAGTAGAAAACAGTGAAATCACCAGGCCTCAGACATGCATTTTGTATCAGGCAATGTATGAAAATTCCTGTTGCATTCCATTCTTGCTAACACTTGGTTTTGGCTTCCATTTTAATTTTAGTAATTCTGTTGAGTATGTACAACATCTTTTTGTGATTTAAATTTTCATTTCCACTATATTGATGTTATGCATATTTAAAAGATGTGTATTTTCAACATGATGAGTATTATTTATAGAATATTTGAATAAGTCATTGGTCAATTTTTTTATTGTAGCATTTTTTTTTTCATATTCAGCTACCATTTCCTTGTAGGATATGTGTGATCGATTCTAATAATCTCAGTGTAGTTTGGATACTGTTATTTGATGAGCCAGGACTAAGCTAGGAATCCAGGTGAGACACTTTGTGTGGGCATTTATTCCAATTTTTGTCTCCTTAGCTCTTGGAGATTCCCTAAAATTCTTTCTTCATTATGTGACTTTCCAATTTGGTGTTTTTAGTCTCTATCTCTGTGCAATCGCCTTCAGGGCGCACACCTTCAAGTCTTTTTTCTCTTCAAGATCTTGGTCATTTTGGAACACTTAAATCTAATCCTTGGCTTTCTATCCATATGTAGTTATTTTCAGTTCCCCAAAGCTCTGCTGGCTTCTCTACTTCTTATGTGCAGTGCTCTGGCTGCCCGGCGCTCTCAAACTCCATAAGAATTGTCAAAGACATTGAGATGGAAAAGCCACCTACCTATGCTTCCCTTCATTTGGAGGTCTCATTTCTCATGCTCACTGCCTTGGAACTCTCCACACCTTCAAATAGATGATTGTATACTTTGGAGCAATTTTGTAACTGGCTTTCTAAGTATCCTCAGCAGGAGAAATGTTCTGCTGGAAGCAGAAGTCTTTCTCTGTGGAGTTTTAAGGCCTGAAATCTCACATTCAATCCTGTTTGTCCCCAATCCCCTCTCATTCGTTCTTCTAGTCCTACAATTTCTCAGATAATACACACTTCTCCACTGTTATTTAACACCACACAATGTTGAGCTGTGTTTCTCCTCTTCAGCTTTTGTCAATGATAAAAGATTCAGAAAAAAACACAGAAGCTCTCTCAACCTCTGACTATGACTTTTACTAAGAATGTAAAACTGTAAATTTGTTACTTTTTTTTTCGTTTCCAGGACAGTTAAAAGCAGGGGGCCTCCCACTATATCATTTATATTCTTCATTCTCATTCAGATGGTTCATTGCAATACCACTGGTTCTAATTGAACTCAACCACTGAACCACATCTCCAGCCCTATTTTGTATTTTATTTAGAGAGAGAATCTCACTGAGTTGCTCAGCACCTTGCAGTTGCTGAGGCTGGCTTTGAACTCGTGATCCACCTGCCTTGGCCTCCTAAGCTGCTGGGATTACAGGTGTGCACCACCCCACCCAGCTGGAACATCAGTTTCTTACTTCACATTCATGCAGTCCTATTCCATATTCCCATTTCCTATAGAGATGCATGACCCGCACATTTCCCTGTTACTGAGAAGTACCTTATTTCAGATACAGAGACTACGTAATTTAATTGAAAAGGAAAATTTTACTTTATTGCAGGGTGGTTAGTAGAAAATAAGAAGACTGTAGGCTAAACTTCTAGAGAAAAAAAAACACCAAAGCAATATATCATATGGGCCATTAAAGGACCTGCTCTCAACTTCATGATCTGCAGAATCTACTTCTCTCTAGAGCCAGGCTGCTCCTGCTCTGCCAAAATCAAAACAAGATTCAAGTCTCTGTAAACTCAGATTTGAATCCAAGTCTCATCTAAATGTACTTTATTAGCAAAATCTAATTCATTTCAAAGAACCTTGCTACAAGCAATGAGGAAAATGTAGCATTGAGTTTCCAACCTTTGTTTACCAGAAAGCCTCTGAGACAGGAGTCAGAGCAACTGACAAGCAGGCCAGACTGCAATGTCCGCCAACCCCACTGTGACTCACTTCTCAACGTACCAGTTATTGCTAACATTAACTAACAAGAATCTCTGGTTTATAGGCCCCCTAGACATTATGTGATTAATTGAATTATGTGATTAAAGCTAAAGTTATTTTGTCCCCCAAACCAACTCCTCTCCCTGAGTTCTATCTCAGTGAAGAACAAAGGTTCAAACTAGAAACCTGGTAAGTAGCTCAGCCTTCCTCCTGTTTCTGTTCCATGGTATCACCCCAGTCCTGTCTACACAGCACTCATTGCTGGGGTTCTGCCTTTCAAAACTACACACTTTATCTTCTTTATTCTGCTACTTAATAAATTTAGATGTATCATTTCTTTCGTAGATTATTTTAATAGACTTTTAATTGTTCTTCTGCTTTGTAACCTCTTTTCCATGTACCCATCTCCAAATGGAACACACCTGTCTCACTAATGATGGGGGGAGTTCCTTGCCCACTTGGTTTTGTTCATCCCAGATGCACACTCTTCACCAACTAATGGCAATGGCTTTTATCAGGTTGGCAGTGATGAACAATTCTAACTTGGACTGAGAAGATTTGTCCTAACAGTTCTTCTCTGTTCAAGTTTTAGTCCAGATGTTTTTCAGGAATTTAATGAATGCCATTTCCCATAGAAATTAGAACATCTTAGTGTCATTAGCAGAGAAAAACTGTTCATTGAAGAAGCTTCAAAAGTGAACACATTGAGAAGGAAAAAAAATCTATAAAAATTTAACAAGATATATTAGGATCAAATCCTACTATGGACTGCTTTTCTGAAGTATTAGGGTTGTTTCTATGTTTTCACTGGTGTATTATAATTATACATAATAGCAGGACTCATTGTGACGTGCATACATACACAAAAAAATAATTTGATCAATTTCATTTCTAGTATTTCCCTCTCCTTTTCCCTTCCTCTCAATCCTCCTCCTCTACTGCACTGGTCTTGTATTTTTTTTTTTCAGCGCTAGGAATATTGAAACCAGGGCCCCATGCATGTCAAACAAGCACTCTACCACTAAGCCACATCCACAGCCCTGCCTCCGTTTTTTTAAGTTGGCATATATAATTATACCTAAGGGTAGGATTCATTGTGATATCTTCATACATGCACATAGGATAGTTTGGTAGATTTCATTCTCCAAGCACCTCCTCTTTCCTTTCTCTCTTCTTTCCCCTTCAATCTTTTTTCTCTACTCCACTGTTGGTCCTTCTATTTTCCTGAGGTGGCTTTTTTAGTCTCAGAAAATTGAGGATCAAATGTTTTCTCTCATATGTAGAAACTACAGAGAAAAAAAAGGAACAAGAAGACAGTTGGATTTTTTTTTAAATCAAGTTTAACTGTCTAAAGGGAAATAAAAAGGTTACTTTGAATGTACTTTTAAGTGAAATCATCTGCCAGACTTTTTTCCAGGAAAAACACATCCTTATAATATGGCACATATACCCTGAAAAAAAAAAAACACCTGTTTTTTGTATACAAAGACCATACTACTTACTGGTTATCAGTAGACCTGTATCTTTCCAAAACAGATTAAAAACAAAAAATTCAGTAGTGAATCTAAGTTGTGCCAAAGATAGTCTTCAATTTTCAAAAAACAGCATACTTTTCAGAGTGGCCATATAAAATGAGAAGTTCATCTCTGACTCAGAAATAGAGGAAAGATAAGCTCTGACCAAGTTGTTTATCAACATGTACTTAAATATTGCTATAATTTTAATTGTAGTCCTTGAAAAATGGCTACATAGAGAATAAATTTGGGAGATATTGTGTTAAATTTAAACAGTTTTATTTGTGCTTGGGGTTGTGTTTGGATTTTACAATAGGATTTCTAAGAGTCTTGGTATGCTAATAAGAATTGTTTGGTTTTTTGTAATTCTCCAAGATAGTGGTAGACTGTGCAGTATCCCCAAACTTCCCTGAGCACAAAATTGGCCCTACCCTGCAAATGCACATACTTTTTGCATACAATTCATATACATACATTATTCTGAAATGCACAGGTCAATGGGTTTTACTATGTTACATTATACAATCATCACTATCTTCCATAATACCCCCACGATACTAGCACTTCTAATAATCACTTCCAATTCCCAACATCTGCTCAAAACCACTTTCCTACTTCCTTTCTCTATGTATTGCCTATTCTGGTCCTTTCATATGAATGAGGTCATATAACATGTGACCTTTAGTGTCTGGCCTCTCTCACCTACTATAAGTTTTCAAGGTATTTCCATGTTGTAACACAAATCAGTATTTGATTTCTTTCGTTGTGTAATAACATTCCATTGTGTGAACATACCACATGGTGTCTCTCTGTTAATCCATTGATGGGCACTAACGCAGGTTCCACTTTGGGGACTATTATGAATAATACAAAGTTCATGGGGACATATTTTTAATCCTCTTGGGTATATACCTTAGAGGAATTGCTGCATCTTACAACTCTATGTAAGGTTTTAAGAACTTGTCCCAATATTTTTCTGAGGCAGAATCATTTTATATTCCCACCAAATACATAAAAGTTCCAGTTTCCTCTTATTTTTTTCTAACATTTGTTATTTTCCTGAAAAAATATTCTTCTAATTTAGCAATAATATGACAAATAACCTAAAAAAATAGACTAATTAAATAGTTCTCCAAATAATATACAAGTTGATCACAAACACTTAAAACTAGTGTTTTTAGGAGAATGCAAATCAAAACCACAATGTTTCACTTTTAATTCTTTTTGAGTTTTCTTGAATGAGTGTAAAACCCTGATAATTTTCATTAAATGAAAATTAATAAAGTTAACTAATTAAGGTAGTCATTAAAAATAACTGCAGATATTCTATTTTCTGCAGACAGACTTCCTTGTGATCTCTGTGGTTGTTTTCTAACTTAGGGATCATTTATCTTGGAACTTGTAGGGACCTTCAAGCCAAGTAAGCATACGTATAATTTTAAAGGCTGTGGATTCCATAGCAGAGCACAGAGAAGCAATCAAAATAACCATTCATTTGTGTAAAACATTATAGATAGTTGTATGAACAATCAACCCCCAACTCAATTTTCAGAAGGAAATTGGTCAATTATGCTTGTTTTATAGCTTAGAAATACTCATGAAGAATCTATAGTTAGCTCCAGGGCAACCAGCTTTACCAAGTATTAGATCAGAGAAATCTTTGTCCTTCTGTAAGCCACTGATTGTTATTTTATAGTCATAGTCATTCATACTTCACTTGTTCATTTCAACTATTAACTAAGTTTCTCTCTTTTTTAATGCAGGTTTCTCCTTCATGCACTTTGGAAACACATCAAAGACAGTCTACTATGTTCCTTACATGTTTTCTGAATCTGTGATAATCCAGAAGATTTTGTTTCCTGTTTCAAGAGAAGACTGAACATCTCAGATAGTATTTGACTGTATGTTTTTTCTGGACTATTGCCAGAATATTTTTTATACCATTTCCTGTTTCTACCATTTCATAGTTTAATCTGTGATCCAAGAATCCTCCTTGCTTAAATGGACCATACCTCTTCTTAAAACTATGTGAGATCCTCAATGTGAAGAATAACAATACATCATAAAAGATAAATATAAAGGTGATATTTCATAGTATAATATGTTTTGTAGGTAAAGTGTATGAGACATATAGTATCTGCAATTATTCATGTTTTTGAGATTCAAACACAGACATACATGTGTTCTTAGTGAAATACTCAGAACGAAACCTTTATAATAAGAGGCAGTGACCTACTTAATCTTCTCTGTATTTCCTATCTTCGAGACTATAAAATTTCACAGGTAAAAATTTGTTTAAAAGATAATGGAAAGTATTTATAAGAATCACTCTATGTGAATATTAAATCTTATTTTTCATGGTTATGCATAATAAGATAATTTTAAAATATAAGCCTGTGTTCATTTTCATATGCCAGTAAGAAAAACTACTGTAGGCATATAATTGCTTTAAAAGAGGTCATTAAAAGTAAGAAATATATCTTTGCACATTTTCAGTTTTATAAAATGGCTTTATTTCCCAGTTTAGAAGAATATGCTGAAGCATGCAGATAGATGTTTGAGAATAAATTGTGAGAGACCATATCGGCAATACTGATTTTAGAAACATATGTCTCTCCGTGGAATTTTGATGAATGTCTTCAATGCATATTTATGCATATTAATAACATTTGAATTCCTCCTTGACTATAGTGCTGCATTTCAAATATTGAGTTTTAAATCAGACCTAAAATGTTCCATTAAAAGCAGTGTTTTTCATCTTACCTCTGGGTGTACATTTGCTCTTATTTCTCATCCTAAGGGGATATGTAAATGTTAAGGAGAATAATGTAAACTGTAGACTCCATGCTGCTAAATACCAATAACTCTAATATGTTTGAAATGCATTACCTCTTCCTCACTTCCACTTTAGTTTCTTCAATATTCATTGCATTATATAACCTGTTTCATTTTTAGGAGAAGAATCTTTTCGTTTTCCTCTAAAATCATTTTTGGAGGTAGAACCTAAACCTTCTTAGAAAGTCAGGTGTCACTTGAGAGGTAGTGTTTGGTTTGTAATCAACTCTCAACTCACCAGACAATCAATACTAGGGTTAGACATTCAAGACCAGTATCCATGACTTGGATATTTGAAGGATTTTAAAGTGAAGTTAATTTATTTTACTAGTAAGAGGCTAAAGTGTCTGACATATTTGATCTCAATATGTGGTCCCCTCTCAGGTGTGCTGCCTTTTTATAATCTACATTTCAAAGGGCATACAAAGTATTTCACAGATATTTTTCATCTACCCTCACTACTAGCAGAATAGAAGTGAAATTTGTTTCCTGTATTACTGATTCTTATTGATTTTCCTGTAGCAAATGTGGATTCTTATTTCTTGATTCTTAATGCAGACGCCATCATATTTTTTCATTTGTTCTTTCATTTAGAAAAGCATTAAAAAATATTGGTAAAATGTGCAGTAGGATCCCAGCACTGTCCAGAAAGATCCAGCTCCTTCTGAGCATATTCCACAAGTTTGTTCCAGTTCTCAACATCATTGTCAAGCCTGACCATGACCTAGGTCTCCCATGCTACAACACAATTCCCATCCTCCGTTCTTTCTGGACAACATCTGTATTACAAGAGATGAGAAAATTATAAGTGAATAGACCCAATGGCAAAGTACCATGATGGTAAAAACTACCATGTCTTCAAAACTCTTCCACAAATCTCCCCAACTACTTTTTTCAATCTCTTCAACTAAATTTCCCCATGTTTTTGAAAGTGGAAACCGAATCGGTAACTTTATTACATCAAGTTAATGGAGACATCAGCTGGAAACAAATATCATATCTCCTTGAGGCCTTTTGTGTCCCTTCTTAAATCAGATTTTAAAAGCAAGCATTTCAAAGGAGTTTTTAATAAATTTATTTCAGGCAAAAGAAAACCAAAAATCAATATAAAAATGTCAAAAGTATGAAATTGAACAGATGAGAGAATACAGATTTTATATTCTAAGTAAATTGTGATTCCTAACATTTGTTGGACTCTCATTATATATGAGACAATGTCTTAAATACTTGACATGAATAATCTTTTCCATCTTTACAACAAGGCAATAAAGTAAATAATATAATTATTCTCATTTTATAGATTAGAAAACTAATCATGAATAACATGCCTAGGGTCACATGGATAATAAGAAGTGGTGTTTTGAATAAGAGTAGAATCTCCCAAAATTTGAAGAGCTTAATTTAGCCCTGTCTAGACTGTGCGCCACAGTTTTTATTTGTTGACCAATTAATCTTCTCTGGAGGACATAATGGAAATCATAAACTATACACAGCACTACTAAAAATTTAAGTGATATCTACCCCTTTTATCATAAAACATTTGTTGTCAGAACTGAATCAAATAATGTAAAATGTGAAAGAGCAAAAACGATAAGTATTCTTACACTGCTGGCTTTTGTATATCAGGTAAGTGAAATGATGACTTCTTTCTAGGTAGAAATCGGTAATCCTATTTCTCTAGTGATATGGCATTTGGAAGTAGATGAAAATTCATGATTTCACAGACACTTGTGCATGCTTGACAGTAGCCATTGCGGTCATGAAAACTGCAGATACTACAGATACTCTGTTTCCTGCAGACCGAGTTCCTTGAGGTTTCTGTGCACTTCTCCTTAATTTAGGGGTCATTTTTGTCTTGAGACTTACAAGAATCTTTAAGCCTAGTAATGACAATTTTCAAGACTATGGATTCCACTGAAAATCACATGAAATCAAATGAAATCATTATTATTTTGTTCAAAACATTATATTGTACATGGGGATCCAACATGACCGCCGGCGAGGAAGCAGTGATTCCAATGTCTCCACATTAATGGGATCAGAAAGACCCATTGGAACAGCGGCAGTCTACCTACTGAGGAACTTCTAGCAAAATTCCATGAAGAGGGGACCTGCAGGGAATTGGTAGGTTTATTAGAAGTGTCAGTTTGTCCCAGACAAGTGGATCTTGGCCGGCCACACAGGCACGGAGGTCCAGTCTCGCAGCCACCAGCCGCTTCAGAAAGCGGCCGGAGGCCCCAAGCGGCGCGGCCCGCCCGAACCCGCAGACGGCACCCACCACCTCGCCGTCCGGAGAGGCCCCGCTCTCGCTCAGCGAACAGCCACTCCACCCGCCCAGATCTTAGCCACGCGGCCGCAGCTGCCCGGCTCTACCGGCAGCCCGGCGCAGCGAGAAGTGTCCCCGCTTGGCCCAGCAGACAGCCCGTGCCCTCCGGCTCTACTAACAGCCCCGCCCACCAGGCAAACGGCTCCCCCCCCCAGACAGTGTGAAGGGAATCTAACCAACCCTTTACGAAATAGCGAACTGGGAACTAAAACCAGAGATTGTGTCAAACCAGAGACAAGTCAGTTCCACCCCTCCCTTCGGACACTCCGGCAAGGAGCCAGGGGCCCGCCATAGCAGAGAGGGGAAGTCACCAAAGTTTGGCCAAAGAGATTCCTTCCCAGCGGAATCTACTTTAGCAGGTGTGTGACTCCCACCCACATCAGATACAAACAACCGGGAAACTTCAAAATCTCTCCGTGGGCGTGACCCTAAGGGCCAAAGGACTCTCGACCCACAACTCCCCCTACTGCCAGTGACGAGGGCGTGACTGCAGGGGCAGAGGGAAGCAGAGAAGACTCCCCACCCCCAAATCCCCCAACCGCAAACTGAGAGGGTGTGACGGTAGGGGCGGAGGGAAACAGAGGGCACTCCAGACCCCCAACTCCTCCTACCGCCAGCAGTGTGGTTGTAACTGTAGGGGCTGAGGGAAGTAGAGGGGATCCTAGACCCCCAACTCCTATTACCACCAGCAGCGACACCAATGGTCTTAGCTGCCAGATTCCGAAGGTGTGCCCACCAAAGGGGTCCGGAAAAATTAAACAATTGACTCGCAGACTACAGCTCCACAGCACTGGGGCTCAGATGAATGACAACGAGAGTGCTCAGTAGTTAGGGAAATAGAGCACTCGGTGGGGCTGAAAGTGTAACCAAATCCTTGGTGAACTGCCTCCGGTGAGCAGGACCTGGCTGGCAGGAGGAAGGGGAGGAGGGGCCGTAGAAGTGAAAGGGCTCTGGACCAACAGAATTGAGAGACTCCCAGGAACCGCCTTACAGGGATTGCTGTTGACACATTGGGGGCAAAACTCAGCCCGGAGGGCACAGCTTTGCCTACGGGAAGAGAAGAAAATGGGTCTCTAAGACCTAATTTTATTTCCTATTTCATTTTAACTTTTTCTCTCCCTTTTCCCTCTCTCTCTCCCCTTCCAAGTTTTACGGCTCTTTCCATTCTCCTCTATGCTATCTATCTCCCTCTCCTTCTTTCTTTTCAAGAGCACCTACCTTCCCCTTCCCCCCAACTTTCATCCCAAGCATTACTTCCTCCATTTTGCGTAACTGTCTAAATACAAATAGGTGTGCGCCCTTCCCCCGTGCCTGCAAGGTAGCCAGACCTGCAACCCACCAGCAGGTCAGGCCCAGCAACCTGGGAGTGGCAGAGCCGCCCCAAGCGCCTGCAAGGTAGGCGCACCTGCTACCAACCAGCAGAACAGGCCCAGCGGCCTGCCGATGTGGTAGGCACAGTGCCCCAATTGGAGGAGGAGCAGAGCCCTTGCCCGTTCCTGCGCGGGAGACTTTGCAACTATACAAGAGTAATACAAATATATAGGGGGAAAATTCAACAACACAACAGTCTCAGTAAGCAGAAAGAAACACAAACAGTATGAAGAGACAAGGAAAGAAAGGACCATAAGCAATGCAGGTCAACTCAACGTTAGAAGAGGTAATTACTGCAGCAGATGGAATGTCAGATAAAGAATTCAGGAGATACATGCTTCAGATGATCTGGAGTCTCAAGGAAGACATTAGACAGCAAAATTAGACAATGAAAGATCTCTTCAACAATGAAATACACAAACAAATCCAGGAAGCAAAAGATCAACTATACAGGGAGATAGAGGTTATAAAAAACAAACAGAAATCCTAGAAAGGCAGGAAGCAATAAACCAACTTAAAAACTCAATTGAGAATACTACCAACAGAGTAGAACACTTAGAAGATAGAACATCAGACAATGAAGACAAAGTATTTCAACTTGAAAAGAACATAGACAGCTCAGCAAGACAGTTAAGAAACCATGAGCAGAACATCCAAGAGATATGGGATAACATAAAGAGACCAAACTTAAGAGTCATTGGGATACAGGAAGGCATGGAGGTCCATACCAAAGGAATAAACAATCTATTCAATGAAATAATACGAGAAAACTTCCCAGACATGAAGAATGAGACAGAATCCCAAATCCTACAAGCCTACAGGACACCGAATGTGCATAATCATAAGAGATCCACACCTAGACACATTATAATGAAGATGCCCAACATACAGAATAAGGAGAGAATTTTAAAAGCTACAAGAGAAAGGAAACAGATTACATTTAGGGGTTAAACCAATCGGGATAACAGCTGATCTCTCAACACAGACTTTGAAAGCTAGAAGATCCTGGAATAACATATTTCAAACACTGAAAGAAAATGGGTTCCAACCAAGAATTGTGTATCCAGCAAAATTGAGCTTCAAGATGGAAGATGAAATTAAAACCTTCCACGACAAACAAAAGTTAAAAGAATTTGCAGCTAGAAAACCATCTTTCCAAAAAATCCTCAGCAAAACATTACAGGAAGAGGAAATGGAAAATAACAATGAAAACCAACAGTGGGAGGTAGGACAGTAAAGGGGGGAAAAATAATCAAAGAGGAAAACAAACCATGTTTAGTAACATAAATAAACAAATATGGCTGGAAGAACAACCCATATCTTAATAAAAACCCTAAATGTTAATGGCTTAACCTCACCAATTAAGAGACACAGGCTAGTAGAATGGATCACAAAACAAGACCCAACAATATGCTGCCTACAGGAGATGCATTTGATAGGAAAAGACATACATAGACTGAAGGTGAAAGGTTGGGAAATATCGTATCACTCATATGGACTTCGGAAACAAGCAGGAGTGTCCATACTCATATCAAATAATCTACCACGCGGCCTGCGCAGTGGTTTCATTAATGAGGTTCTGGCATTCAGTTAGTTAGAAGAGATCAAAATAAAACACACAGACAGTACCTTATTTTAATGCTAGGTCCGAGACGGCTCGGTCTCCCTGTTTCCCTGCCTCCAGCCGCTCAGCAGGGCAGCGAGGATTACTCTGGGCTAGCAGGAGAGAGAGAGAGCGAACACGCCGGGGATCAGCCTTTTATTTGGGGGAAACAAGAGATTCAGGGGAGAATTCCATCCAATGAAGGTTGAGGGGGGGCTGTACTCCAAGGTCAGGGTCAGTGATTGGGTCTCCAGGGTCAGTGGTTACGCACACCCCCACACGGATGGGCTCTCTCATCAGGAAAGGGTCGGGATAACTCCGACACAGCCAGAGTGCCTCAGGCCCTTAACGGGAGTCACCCAATCACGTGTCAGAATGGCTCCCCACATATTCCCCCTTTTTATTCTTAACAATGAGGCGGCGGTTCACTCTCTGGAGTCCCCGGATTCTTGATTGGAAGACTCGCCATCCTATAGTTACAATACAAAAGAGAATTAACAGCAAAGAGAATAATCTAATAAGGTACCAAGCGGAGTGCTTAAGAATATTTCCAGGGTTGAATCCATTTAACTCCTTCAATATTTGGTTAGCCAAAGAAGAAGGATCTGAAAAATCAGCTCTATTATTTTGAATGTCTTGGATATGGTGATGAAGTTCCAGAATATCCAAGCTATTATTACTATTTTGCCAAATGCCTAATAAATGGTTTTTAACCTTCTCCCAATCCCAGAGAGAAGCATTGTACTTGGCAGCTGTAACACATACATACTTATAATTAGCATGGCATTTAAGCCTTTCCTTAAATTTTAAGGCTGAAAGTTCATTACCAATGTTAATAACAGTTGCCTCTAAGGCGTTTAACTTAGTCTCAATCCTTTCATCAATATTTACTTGATTACGCAGAGCCTTGGAAGTATTTTGAGCTAAATTATTAAGAAATTTTGCATGCTGAATATTCTGAGACAATGTCAGAGATGCAGAGACGGTTGAGGCAATAAATGAGACCAGTGCTAAGACACCAACAATTATGACTCCAATAGCACGTTTAGGTCTTGTTAGCTGGGCATGAATTTGCTGTAAAACTTGTAAACCAGCATCAGCATACCATGGCTCTGAAATATTAGCAGGTAATAAAACAAAAGAGGGCTGATGAAGTATCAGCACTCCTTTTCCTCCATTATACCTAGAAATACAATTGGTTAGGTTGCACTTATTACAAGTAACAAAATATCTATCACCTATCCATCTAACTTTTACATTTCCAATAATTAAAACATAAGGAGATTGGACACAGGCTCTTAGGCCATAGCAAGATCCCTCTTTACAGTTCTTGCCAACAAATTTTGGTAAAGGTTTATCTGTAAAATGTAAATACTCTGAGGCAGCAATTAAACGCCAAATATCTCTTTGAATGCCTCCTTCACTATAAGTCAAAATATTACTAACAAATCCTGCAGGTGTCATAGCAGAATTTCTTCGTAATTGTCTCTTATCAATTTTTGGAGACCAGTCTAAAATATACCCACCAGCTTTAGACACCTTATGTTGTACAGGAAAGGTATTTACACAATCCATCCATTTAGGAAAGGTGCCAATTTCAATTGTAGAACTATTTGGACAGTGGGGTACCGGTGGAGGTTTTGCAGAAATGACTGGCTTGTTATGGGAAAGTCCCATCTTAATTACTGATCTAGTATTAGGTTTTAAGTCTCCATAAATAGAATTATTTGTCAGTCTAGGTTTACCAATCGCTGTCTTTTCTTCAAATGATACTTTTAGACAGCCAGCATGTTTATCATGTGACCAACATAAAGGTAATTGGGCACTGTAGCCAGAATAATTAAATCTAGTCACATGATTGGGAGTAATATGAGCATCTGTAAATCCTCCCATCATGAATGAGTCATTAGTAAATACTGGAATAGATTCTCCAGTCCACACAGCTGGGTGTACCAGGGGTGGATCTGGGAAATATGTCCAATAAGTGTCTACTTGATTCCCTTTTACCTGACAGCCCAGTAGGGTAATTACTGTCGCTACCATCAAGACTGGTGTCCTGTTCTTTCCTAGGCGTCGAAGTATTTGGGAAGCCTGGGTTGTCAATTTCTTCACATCTTTCCACGAAATCAGCTTCTCGGCTGGTTCAATCTGGTCTTTCTTCATCTTTTTCCGATATCTCCTCCTTCTGGGTTGTGGCTCCTCCGTGTCTATCCTCAGTCGCTTGAGTCTGGGTTCTATCTCCTCCATGTCTGATAGCACGTTCAGGCACCCAGATAGGACGAAAAGCACCTTCTGGAAAAATACAAGCATGCCCTCGGCCCCATGATATTACCGGATCTGGGCCCTTCCACTGACCAGTCTGTAAATCTTTCCACAGGACTCTGCCTAAAGGGCCTGTCACCGAGGGAGACATTTGTCTCTCAGCAGCAGTGTGACCTTCTGTGTCACAGTTTAAAAAATTTAAAACAAATAAGGCATGATTAAGGCTATTTTGGGGAGTCATTATCTTATTCCCCCTTTTTAATTTTTGTAATTGAAGTTTAATAGATAAATGAGCTCGTTCTACAATGGCTTGACCTTGGGGGTTATAAGGAATTCCTGTTTTATGATTAATTTTAAATTCTTGGCAAAATTGTTGAAAAGCAGAGCTTACATAAGCTGGAGCATTATCTGTTTTAATCTGCATAGGACACCCTAAAACAGAAAAAGCTGCTAAGCAATGAGAAATTACATGTTGAGTATTTTCCTTAGTACGTGCTGTGGCAAAAATAAATCTAGAATAAGTGTCCACTATGACATGCACATAACATTGCTTACCAAATTGAGGAATATGAGTTACATCCATTTGCCATATTTGATTTGGTTTTAAACCACGGGGATTTACCCCTGATGGCAGAGATGGAGTGTAAATAACACACTTAGGGCATTGGCTTACAATCTGACGAGCTTGTTCTCTGGTAATACTAAATTTTTTACGTAAGCTAGAAGCATTTTGATGATGCAAGGAATGGGAAGCTAGGGCACAGTCATATGAAGACATCTGTTGACAAAAAGCTACTAATTTATCAATATTATCATTACCTGCAACCAAAGGTCCAGGGAGGCTAGAATGTGCTCGGATATGTCCAATAAAATATGGGTACTTCCTCATTAGCACTGTCTTTTGTAAATTATGAAATAATTCAAATAACTCCTGTGATGAAGTAAACCCAATAACTGAGGTTTCAATATTTTTGGTAACTCTGACTGCATATAAGCTGTCAGAATAGATATTAATAGGCTCATTTGAAAAATAATCTAAGGCCAAAATCAGGGCTTGAAGTTCTGCCCTTTGAGCTGAAGTATAAGAAGTTTGTATTACCTCTGTGTGAACACGGCTGAAGAAACCTGCCTTACCAGAGCTGGAACCATCTGTGAACACCGACAAAGCTCCCTCTATTGGATGGGAAAGTACAATCTTTGGAAAAATAAGTGATGTTAATGATGCAAATTGTACAATCTTATCACGAGGATAATGGCTATCTATCTGGCCAGGGAAATCTGCAAAAGCTATCTGCCAAGAACTAGAAGTTTGAAAAAGCCAATTAGTCTGTTGAACAGAAAATGGAATAATTATGATATCAGGCTCAGATCCAATTAATTGTAAAATCCTAGTTCTACCCTTAATCACTAATTGAGCTGTAGAATCATGAAAGGGAATTAATGTCTTTTGAGGGGAATGAGATAAGTAAATCCATTCAATAACTCCTAATCTTTGCCATATGGCTCCTGTTGGGGTATGTTCAGTTGGAAATATTAATAAATATATTATTTCTTTAGGATCTATTCTAGTAAGCTGTGCATTTTTAATTGCAATTTCCACTTTCCTTAAGGCTGCTTTGGCCTCCAAAGTTAGTTGACGTGGAGAGGTTGGAGAAGGATTTCCTTGTAATATCTGAAATAAAGGACTTAACTCAGAAGTAGTTAACTTTAAGGATGGTCTTAGCCAGTTAATATCTCCTAATAGTTTTTGAAAATCATTAAGGGTACGTAACTCCTTGACTCTTATCTGAAGATTTTGAGGACGGATTGTACTCCCTTGAATTATCTGACCTAGATATTGAAAAGGAGATACCTTTTGAATTTTTTGAGGAGCTATACTTAAACCCATAGTTGTAAGTGAGGTCTCTAACTGAGTAAAAATTTCTGAAAGTACTTCTGAATTAGCATGGGCCAATAATATATCATCCATAAAATGAATAATGTATGCATCAGGGAAGCTATTTCTAATGGGATCTATTGCCTGATCAACATATTTTTGACACAGGGTAGGGCTATTACGCATTCCCTGAGGGAGGACTTTCCAGCAGTATCTTTTAACAGGTTCCTTAAAATTAACTGCTGGGACAGTGAAAGCAAATTTTTCACAATCTTCAGGATGTAACCTTATAGAGAAAAAACAGTCTTTTAAATCTATTACCATCAAGCTATAATCTAAAGGAATGGCTGTGGGGGAGGGAAGTCCTGGCTGTAATGATCCCATAGGCCGAATTGCCTGGTTTATTGCCCTTAAATCCTGTAATAATCTCCAATTTCCTGACTTTTTCATAATAACAAAAATAGGTGTATTCCAAGGGCTAAGTGTTGGTTCAATATGACCAGCCTGAAGTTGTTCCTCAACTAATCTATGAATTATTTTAAGCTTCTCCCCTGAGATGGGCCACTGAGAAATCCAAATAGGCTCTTTTGTGAGCCACGTAATTTTTTCAGCTGTCTTAAGGATCGGGGAAGTACTCAGTGCCCCTAATAAAAATTTTGTCCTGAAGTATTTACTAATCCTTGCCGTGGAGACTGGCTTGTAAACAGATATTCTTCTTGAAAGGTTTCCCTATCATCTCTAGGAAAATACCTCTGATTAATTTCTTCAACTGACCTTATAGAATTTGGGGTAACTAGTAGCAGTCCCATTCTGGGTAAAATATCTCTCTTAAAAGCCTTGAAAATCATTAGGGGTTTGTACGGAAACTGTGGTTCCGCTCGGGTAAAATTAAAGATGGCGGCCCCCATGGTCGGCATGGAAACTGTTTGTTTTGTTCCGGTAAATCTAAAGATGGCGGCCCCCATGGCCGGCGCGATGACGTCACACTGTGCGACCGTTCTTGGAATTCCCGGGCTCCCGCCAGGAGGAAATGCCGGCGGCAGCGAGAAAGCGGGCTGATTTGCGCCGTTTGAATCCTCCGCATGGGGCTGGGAGTCTAAGTTCACATTTCTAACCTTGGTCCCTAGTGCTTTTGTTCTCAAGGGAGAGGTAATTAACTTAGCCTCAGGCTGATTTTCCATTTGAATAGACCTAATGGTTCTTTGAATACCTCTCAGAAGCTCTTCTGGTGGCCACGGACTCTGGTCTAGGGCCGTCCAAATTTTTTGTATATTCTTTATGCCTCCAGGTATTTCAGTAGAAAGACAAACTCTCTGTAACTGTCTTCCTAATTTCTCCCAAGTAAGTAAATTTGGAGACTCTTGGTCACAAAACCAAGGACAATATTCACCTACAATCTTTAAGAATTGCAATAACTGAGTTTTCTTTATCTGTTTTCCTTTCTGATTAATTATACTGTCTAAAATAGTTAGATACATTTCCTTATCCGAAGAAGTAGAATTTCCCATTTTAAGTAAATTAACGTCTCTTTCCTTCAATATCTCCTGGTACTTTTGTGACTCAAATGTCATTTTTTCCTTTCTCTTATCTTATTTCTTATTTTCTTTATCCTCTTTATTACTTTTGTGACCCAAATGTCACTTCTTCCTTTCTCTTATTTCTTTATCTTCCTTATTTCCTCTTTATTTCTTTATTTCTATTTCCTTATCTTCCTTTCTCTTTATTTCTTTCCCTTAATCTTTTTAGCGCGCGCTCCCACTCAATCTAACTAATTCAGAATGCCCCACGTTGGGCGCCAATTCTACCACGCGGCCTGCGCAGTGGTTTCATTAATGAGGTTCTGGCATTCAGTTAGTTAGAAGAGATCAAAATAAAACACACAGACAGTACCTTATTTTAATGCTAGGTCCGAGACGGCTCGGTCTCCCTGTTTCCCTGCCTCCAGCCGCTCAGCAGGGCAGCGAGGATTACTCTGGGCTAGCAGGAGAGAGAGAGAGCGAACACGCCGGGGATCAGCCTTTTATTTGGGGGAAACAAGAGATTCAGGGGAGAATTCCATCCAATGAAGGTTGAGGGGGGCTGTACTCCAAGGTCAGGGTCAGTGATTGGGTCTCCAGGGTCAGTGGTTACGCACACCCCCACACGGATGGGCTCTCTCATCAGGAAAGGGTCGGGATAACTCCGACACAGCCAGAGTGCCTCAGGCCCTTAACGGGAGTCACCCAATCACGTGTCAGAATGGCTCCCCACAAAATAAAATAGATTTCAAGCCAAATTTAATCAAAAGGGATAAAGAGGGACACTACATACTGCTCAAGGGAACCATACACCAACAAGACATAACAATCATAAATATATATGCCCCAAACAATGGTGCAGCTATGTTCATCAAGCAAACTCTTCTCAAGTTCAAGAATCTAATAGACCACCATACAATAATCATGGGAGACTTCAACACACCTCTCTCACCACTGGACAGATCTTCCAAACAAAAGTTGAATAGGGAAACTATATAACTCAATAACACAATTAACAACCTAGACTTAATTGACATATATAGAATATACCACGCAACATCAAGCAGTTACACTTTTTTCTCAGCAGCACATAGATCCTTCTCAAAAATAGAGCATATATTATGTCACAGGGCAACTCTTAGACAATATAAAGGAGTAGAGATAATACCATGTATCTTATCTGACCATAATGGAATGAAACTGAAAATCAACGATAAAAGAAGGAAGGAAAAATCATGCATCACTTGGAGAATGAACAACAGGTTACTGAATGATCAATGGGTTATAGAAGACATCAAGGAGGAAATTCAAAAATTCTTAGAGATAAATGAAAACACAGACACAACATATCGGAATCTATGGGACACATTGAAAGCAGTTCTAAGAGGAAAATTCATTGCATGGAGTTCATTCCTTAAAAAAAGAAAAAAACCAACAAATAAATGATCTCATACTTCATCTCAAAATCTTAGAAAAAGAAGAGCAAAATAACAGCAAAAGAAGTAGAAGGCAAGAAATAATTAAAATCAGAGCTGAAATTAATGAAATCGAAACAAAAGAAACAATTGAAAAAATTGATAAAACTAAAAGTTGGTTCTTTGAAAAAATAAATAAGATCGACAGACCCTTAGCCATGCTAACGAAGAGAAGAAGAGAGAGAACTCAAATTACTAGCATACAGGATGAAAAAGGCAATATCACAACAGACACTTCAGAAATACAGAAGATAATCAGAGATTATTTTGAATCCTTATACTCCAATAAAATAGAAGATAGTGAAGGCATCGATAAATTTCTTAAGTCATATGATCTGCCCAGATTGAGACAGGAGGATATAGACAACCTAAACAGACCAATATCAATTGAGGAAATAGAAGAAACCATCAAAAGATTACCAACTAAGAAAAGCCCAGGACCGGATGGGTATACAGCAGAGTTTTACAAAACCTTTAAAGAGGAACTAATACCAATACTTTTCAAGCTAATTCAGGAAATAGAAAAAGAGGGAGAACTTCCAAATTCATTCTATGAGGCCAACATCACACTGATTCCTAAACCAGACAAAGATACTTCAAAGAAAGAAAACTACAGACCTATATCTCTAATGAACCTAGACGCAAAAATCCTCAATAAAATTCTGGCGAATTGGATACAAAATCATATCAAAAAAATTGTACACCATGATCAAGTAGGATTCATCCCTGGGATGCAAGGATGGTTCAATATACGGAAATCAATAAATGTTATCCACCACATCAATAGACTTGAAAATAAGAACCATATCATCATCTTGATAGATGCGGAAAAAGCATTCGACAAAGTACAGCATCCCTTTTTGTTCAAAACTCTCGAAAAAATAGGGATAACAGGAACATACCTCAAAATTGTAAAAGCAATCTACGCTAAGCCCCAGGCTAGCATCATTCTGAATGGAGAAAAATTGAAGGCATTCCCTCTAAATTCTGGAACAAGACAGGGATGCCCTCTCTCACCACTTCTGTTCAACATAGTTCTCGAAACACTGGCCAGAGCAATTAGACAGATGAAAGAAATTAAAGGCATAAAAATAGGAAAAGAAGAACTTAAATTATCATTATTTGCAGATGACATGATTCTATACCTAGCAGACCCAAAAGGGTCTACAAAGAAACTATTAGAGCTAATAAATGAATTCAGCAAAGTGGCAGGATATAAAATCAACACGCATAAATCAAATGCATTCCTGTATATCAGCGACAAACCCTCTGAAATGGAAATGAGGACAACCACTCCATTCACAATATCCTCAAAAACAATAAAATACTTGGGAATCAACCTAACCAAAGAGGTAAAAGACTTATACAATGAAAACTACAGAACCCTAAAGAGAGAAATTGAAGAAGATCTTAGAAGATGGAAAAATATACCCTGTTCATGGATAGGCAGAACTAACATTATCAAAATGGCAATAGTACCAAAAGTTCTCTATAGGTTTAATGCAATGCCAATCAAAATCCCAATGGCATTTCTTGTAGAAATAGAGAAAGCAATCATGAAATTCATATGGAAAAATAAAAGACCCAGAATAGCAAAAACAATGCTAAGCAGGAAGTGTGAATCAGGTGGTATAGTGATACCAGACTTCAAACTATACTACAGAGCAATAGTAACAAAAACAGCATGGTATTGGTACCAAAACAGGCGGGTGGACCAATGGTACAGAATAGAGGATACAGAAACCAACCTACAAAACTACAACTTTCTTATATTTGATAAAGGGGCTAAAAGCATGCAATGGAGGAAGGATAGCATCTTCAACAAATGGTGCTAGGAAAACTGGAAATCCATATGCAACAAAATGAAACTGAATCCCTTTCTCTCGCCATGCACAAAAGTTAACTCAAAATGGATCAAGGAGCTTGATATCAAACCAGAGACAAGGCATCTGATAGAAGAAAATGTTGGCTACGACCTACATGCTGTGGGGTCGGACTCCAAATTCCTCAATAGGACACCCATAGCACAAGAATTAATATCTAGAATCAACAAATGGGACTTGCTCAAACTAAAAAGTTTTTTCTCAGCAAAAGAAACAATAAGAGAGGTAAATAGGGAGCCAACATCATGGGAACAAATTTTTACTCCTCACACTTCAGATAGAGCCCTAATATCCAGAGTATACAAAGAACTCAAAAAATTAGACAATAAGATAACAAATAACCCAATGAACAAATGGGCCAAGGACCTAAACAGACACTTCTCAGAGGAGGACATACAATCAATCAACAATGCTCAGCATTGCTAGCAGTCAGAGAAATGCAAATCAAAACCACCCTAAGATATCATCTCACTCCAGTAAGATTGGCAGCCATTAAGAAGTCAAACAACAACAAGTGCTGGCGAGGATGTGGGGAAAAGGGTACACTTGTACATTGTTGGTGGGACTGCAAATTGGTGCAACCAATTTGGAAAGCAGTATGGAGATTTCTTGGAAAGCTGGGAATGGAACCACCATTTGATCCAGCTATTCCCCTTCTGGGTATATTCCCTAAAGACCTAACAAGAGCATGCTACAGGGACACTGCTACATCGATGTTCATAGCAGTACAATTCACAATAGCAAGACTGTGGAAGCAACCTAGATGCCCTTCAATAGACGAATGGATAAAAAAAATGTGGCATTTATACACAATGGAGTATTACTCTGCATTAAAAATGACAAAATTATAGAATTTGGAGGGAAATGGATGGCATTAGAGCAGATTATGCTAAGTGAAGCTAGCCAATCCCTAAAAAACAAATGCCAAATGTCCTATTTGATATAAGGAGAGTAACTAAGAACAGAGTAGGGAAGAAGAGCATGAGAAGATGACTAACATTAAACAGGGATGAGAGGTGGGAGGGACAGGGAGAGAGAAGGGAAATTGCTTGGAAATGGAAGGAGACCCTCAGGGTTATACAAAATTGTATACAAGAGGAAGTGAGGGGAAAGGGAAAAATAATACAAGGGGGAGAAATGAATTACAGTAGAGGGGGTAGAGAGAGAAGAGGGGAGGGGAGGGGAGGGGAGGGGGGATAGTAGAGGATAGGAAAGGCAGCAGAATACAACAGACACTAGTATGGCAATATGTAAATCAGTGGAAGTGTAACTGATGTGACTCTGCAATCTGTATACGAGGTAAAAATGGGAGTTCATAACCCACTTGAATCAAAGTGTGAAATATGATATATCAAGAACTATGTAATGTTTTGAACAACCAATAAAAAAATTTTAAAAAAGGCAAATAAATAAATAAATAAATAAATAAAATTAAAACACACAGAGCCAATTTGTCAAAAAACAATTATCAAGAGAAATTAAAACTAGAATGGCAATGTGTAAATCAATGGAAGTGTAAATGATGTGATTCAGCAATCTGTATACGGGGTAAAAATGGGAGTTCATAACCCACTTGAATCAAACTGTGAAATATGATGTATCAAGAACTATGTAATGTTTTGAACGACCAACAATAAAAAAAGAAAAAAAATATTATATTGTGCAATCACATACAACCTAATGAAGCTTCAGTTAAGGATAGATCACATATATAATAGTGGTCCCAAAGATGTATAATGGAGCTGAAAAAATCTTATTTTCTAGTGACATTGCAGCTAGCATGACATTATTTTATAAGATTTTATAAGTTTGTAGTGATTCTAGTGCTTCCAGTCTTATAAAATATAGCATATATAGTCATGTGCTACATAATATTTGGTGATAACAATAAGGATATTACCTTATTGTTAAACCAACGTGAAATTATTGTTAAACCAGTATGTAGAGTATACCCCTTTTACGTATCAAAAAAAAGTGCACAACTCAGGAGGCTGAGGCAGGAGAATGGCAATTTCAAAGTCAACTTCAGCAATTTAGCAAGCCCCTAAGCAACTTAGTCAGACCCTGTCTCGAAATAGGAAATAAAAAATGGGCTAGGGATATGGCTCAGTGGTTGAATGGCCCTGGGATCAATCCCTAGTACCCCCGCCAAAAAATGTTCACTGTAAAACAGTATGCCCTGTTATGCTGACAGCAGCCATGTAGAGCTTGTGTTTAGCACATCTCTTGAATTCATCAAGAGGCCATATATACTGATTCAACATACTGTCTGGAACTGTGTAAGTATGCTCTACACTATTCACAAGAGGAAAAAATTATCTAACAGTGCATTTCTCTAAAGGTACTCTTATCATTAAGTTGCATTAGTTTATCACACATATACAAATTATATACAAATATTTACAATATGATATATATAATATATACACAAACACATTTTATGTCATAAAAATTCTTTGTATTATTTAAATTTCTAGTTTTTTGAGAAAGCTCCATACCATCTTCCATACTGGCTGTGATAATTTACATTCCTAGCAGCATTTGTCATTTTTTTTTCTTTTGAGACTAGCCATTCTGATTTGGGTGAGATAATAGTTCATTGTGGTTTTGATGTGTATTTCCCTAATTCTTAGTAATGTTGAGCATTGTTTTCAGATACTTGTCATCTATTTGAATATCTTCTTGGAGAAATGTCTATTTAGGTCATGTGCCCACTTATCAATCATATTATTATTATTATTTGCTATTGTTTGAGTTCCTTAGATATTTTGGACACTATTTCCTTGTCAGATGACTAGTTTGGAAACATTTTCTCTCATTCTGTAGGTTGTCTATTCACTCTACTGATCATTTCTTTTGCTGTACATAAACATTTTAGTTTGATAAAACAATCTTTGTCAAATTTTGCATTTGTTGCTGTGTTTTGGGGTCATTTTAAAAAAAATAGTTTTCCAAGCAAATGCCCTGAAGCAGTTCCCCTATGCTTTCTTTCATTACTTTTTATAATTTTGGGTCTTACGTTTAAGTTTTTGATCCATTTCAAGTTGATTTTTTGTTCATGGTGAGGGACAATTGCCTAGCTCCATTCCAGTGTTTCCAGGATTGTTTATGGAAGAGACTTTCCTTTATCCAATATGGTTTCTCATTGCCTTTGTCTAAATCAGTTGGCTATAAATATGCAGTTAATTTTTCTGTTCTCTCTTCTGCCCCTGTGGTCTATGTGTCTGTTGTTATGCCAGCACCACGCTGTTGTGGTTACTAGAGCTGCATACTATGCTTTGAAGGCAGGTTTTGTGATGCCTCCAACTTTATTCTTTTTGCTCAAGATGGCTTTGACTCTTTGTTTGATTAGCTTTTTTATTCCTATTGCTATGAAGAATGCCATTGGTACTGTGATAAAAATCCTGGCAAAACTGTAGGTCACTAATATGTACATTTTAACATTAATTCTTCCAATTCATGAACAGGGGATTCCTTTCCGTGTGTGTGTGTGTGTGTGTGTGTGTGTGTGTGTGTGTGTGTTTCAATTTCTTTCATTAGTGTTTTGCAGTTTTTATTATATATCTCTTTTTCTTTCTTGGTTAAATTTATCTCTAGGTGATAGCAATAAAACTACTGGGTGTACATCTAAAAGAAATGAAGAGACCTCTGCATTTGCATGTTTATTGCAGGACTATTAATATAGCCAAGGCATAGGATCAAAGTAGATGTTCATCAGTGAAAAAATGGGTAATGAAAGTGTGGTACATATGCACAGTGGAACATTAGTCAGTCATAAAGAATTAACTTTAATCCTTCATGGCAACATGTTTGAAATTAAAGGACATCAGGCTATAAGTGAAGTAAATTAGGCACTTAAAGACAAATATAGCATAATCTCACTTATATGTGGAAGCTAAATAGTTGATTTCACAGAAGTAGAGATTTTAATAGTGGTTACCTGAACCTAGAAAGAATGTGTGGGATGAAATTTGGAGCGGAGATTATCAATGGGTACAGGGGTGCATTCCGTAAGAGAAAGAAGTTCTAATGTTCTGTAGCACAATAGGAAAACCATGGTTGTAACAATTAATTGTATATTTCAAAGTATCTGGAAAAGAGAATTCTGAATATTCCCAATGCTATCACAATGCTATCTATTTCTGAGGTGATAGTCATGCCAATTATCCTGATCTGATAATTAGACATTGCATACATTATATCAAAATGCTCCACAAAATATGTAATTATGTGCCAATTAAAATTTTTGAATTTTTTTTATTGGTTGTTCACAACATTACAAAGCTCTTGACATATCATATTTCAAACATTAGAATCAAGTGGGTTATGAACTCCCATTTTTACCCCAAATAGAGATTGCAGAATCACATCGGTTACACATCCACATTTTTACATACTGCCATATTAGTGACTGTTGTTTTCTGCTACCTTTCCTATCCTCTACTATCCCCCCTCCCTTCCCCTCCCATCTTCTCTCTCTACCCCATCTACTGTAATTCATTTCCCTCCATGTTTGTTATCCCATTCCCCTCACAACCTCTTATATATAATTTTGTATAACAATGAGGGTCTCCCTCCATTTCCATGCAATTTCCCTTTTTTTTCTCCCTTTCCCTCCCACCTCATGTCTCTGTTTAATGTTAATCTTTTCTTCCTGCTCTTCCTCCCTGCTCTGTTCTTAGTTGCTCTCATTATATCAAAGAAGACATTTGGTATTTGTTTTTTAGGGATTGGCTAGCTTCACTGAGCATAATCTGCTCTAGTGCCATCCATTTCCCTGCAAATTCCATGATTTTGTCATTTTTAAGTGCTGCGTAATACTCCATGGTGTATAGATGCCACATTTTTTTTTATCCATTCATCTATTGAAGGGCATCTGGGTTGATTCCACAGTCTAGCAATTGTGAATTGTGCTGCTATGAACATCGATGTGGCAGTATCCCTGTAGTGTGCTCTTTTAAGGTCTTCAGGGAATAGTACGAGAAGGGCAATAGCTGGGTCAAATGGTGGTTCCATTCCCAGCTTTCCTAGGAATCTACATACTGCTTTCCAAATTGGCTGCACCAATTTGCAGACCCACCAGCAGTGTACAAGAGTACCCTTTTCCCCACATCCTCGCCACCACTCATTGTTGTTTGACTTCATCATGGCTGCCAATCTTACTGGGGTGAGGTGGTATCTTAGGGTGGTTTTGATTTGCATTTCCTTGACTGCTAGAGATGGTGAGCATTTTTTCATGTACTTGTTGATTGATTGTATGTCCTCCTCTGTGAAGTGTTTGTTCATGTCCTTGGCCAATTTGTTTATTGGGTTATTTGTTTTCTTATTGTCTAATTTTGTGAGTTCTTTGTATACTCTGGATATTAGGGCTCTATCTGAAGTGTGAGGAGTAAAAATTTGTTCTCAGGATGTAGGCTCCCTATTTACCTCTCTTATTGTTTCTCTTGCTGAGAAAAAACTTTTCAGTTTAAGAAAGTCCCATTTGTTGATTCTTGTTATTAACACGTGTGCTATGGGTGTCCTATTAAGGAATTTGGAGCCCGACCCCACAATATGTAGATCGGAGCCAACTTTTTCTTCTATCAGACGGAGAGTCTCTGATTTGATATCTATCTCCTTGATCCACTTTGAGTTGACTTTTGTGCATGGCGAGAGGAGGGGATTCACTTTCATTTTGTTGCATATGGATTTCCAGTTTTCCCAACACCATTTGTTGAAGATGCTATCCTTTCTCCATTGCATGTTTTTAGCTCCTTTATCAAATATAAGATAGTTGTAGCTTTGTGGATTAGTCTCTGTGTCCTCTATTCTGTACCATTGGTCCACCCGCCTGTTCTGGTACCAGTACCATGCTGTTTTTATTACTATTGCTCTGTAATATAGTTTGAAATCTGGTATCGCTATACCACCTGATTCACACTTCCTGCTTAGCATTGTTTTTGCTATTCTGGGTCTTTTATTTTTCCATATGAATTTCATGATTGCTTTCTCTATTTCTACAAGAAATGCCATTGGGATTTTGATTGGCATTGCATTAAACCTATAGAGAACTTTTGGTACTATTGCCATTTTGATAATGTTAGTTCTGCCTATCCATGAACACGGTATATTTTTCCATCTTCTAAGATCCTCTTCTATTTCTCTCTTTAGGGTTCTGTAGTTTTCATTGTATAGGTCTTTCACCTCTTTTTTTAGGTTGATTCCCAAGTATTTTATTATTTTTGGGGATATTGTGAATGGAGTGTTTTTCCTCATTTCCATTTCAGAAGTTTTGTCGCTGATATACAGAAATGCCTTTGACTTATGTGTGTTGATTTTATATCCTGCCACTTTGCTGAATTCATTTATTAGTTCTAGTAGTTTTTTTGTAGACCCTTTTGGGTCTTCTAGGTATAGAATCATGTCATCCGCAAATAGTGATAATTTAAGTTCTTCTTTTCCTATTTTTATGCCTTTAATTTCTTTCATCTGTCTAATTGCTCTGGCCAGTGTTTCGAGAACTATATTGAATAGAAGTGGTGATAGGGGGCATCCCTGTCTTGTTCCAGATTTTAGAGGGAATGCCTTCAATTTTTCTCCATTCAGAATGATGCTAGCCTGAGGCTTAGCATAGATAGCTTTTACAATGTCGAGGTAAGTTCCTGTTATCCCTATTTTTTCTAATGTTTTGAACATAAAGGGATGCTGTACTTTGTCAAATGCTTTTTCTGCGTCTATCGAGATGATGATATGGTTCTTATCTTTAAGTCTATTGATGTGGTGGATAACATTTATTGATTTCTGTATATTGAACCATCCTTGCATCCCAGGGATGAATCCTACTTGATCATGGTGCACAATTTTTTTGATGTGTTTTTGTATCCAATTCACCAGATTTTTATTGAGGATTTTTGCATCTAGGTTCATCAGAGATATTGGTCTGTAGTTTTCTTTCTTTGAGGTGTCTTTGTCTGGTTTCGGAATCAGGGTGATGTTGGCCTCATAGAATGAGTTTGGTAGAGCTCCCTCTTTTTCTATTTCCTGAAATAACTTGAAAATTATTGGTATTAATACTTCTTTAAAGGTTTTGTAAAACTCCGCTGTGTACCCATCCAGTCCTGGGCTTTTCTTGGTTGGTAGTCTTTTGATTGCTTCTTCTATTTCATCCATTGATATTGGTCTGTTTAAATTGTGTGTATCCTCCTGACTCAGTCTAGGCAAATCATATGACCTAAGAAATTTATCAATGTCTTCACTATCTTCTATTTTATTGGAATATTGGTTTTAAAAGTAATTTCTAATTGTCTTCTGTATTTCTGTAGCATCTGTTGTGATAAAGCCTTTTTCATCTAATATGTTAGTAATTTGAGTTCTCTTCTTCTCTTCGTTAGCATGGCTAAGGGTCTGTCGATCTTGTTTATTTTTTCAAAGAACCAACTTTTTGTGTGTTAATTTTTTCAATAGTTTCTTTTGTTTCAATTTCGTTGATTTCTGCTCTGATTTTAATTATTTCTTGCCTTCTGCTACATTTGCTGTTGTTTTGCTCTTCCTTTTCCAGGGCTTTGAGATGAAGTGTGAGCTCATTTATTTGTTGGTTTTTCCTTTTTTTGAGGAATGACCTCCAGACGATGAATTTCCCTCTTAAAACTGCTTTCATTGTGTCCCATAGATTCCGATATGTTGTGTCTGTATTTTCATTTATCTCTAAGAATTTTTTGATTTCCTCCTTTATGTCTTCTGTAACCCATTGATCATTCAGTAACGTATTTTTCATTGTCCATGTGATGTAGGATTTTTCCTTCCTTCTTTTATCATTGATTTCCAGTTTCATTCAATTATGATCTGATAAAATGCATGGTATTATCTCCACCCCTTTATATTTACTGAGGGTTGCCCTATGGCATAATATATGGTCTATTTTTGAGAAGGATCCATGTGATGCTGAGAAAAAAGTATATCCACTTGATGATGGTTGATATATTCTATATATGTCAGTTAAGTCTAGGTTATTGATTGTGATATTGAGGTCAATAGTTTCTTTATTCAACTTTTGTTTGGAGGATCTGTCCAATGGTGAGAGAGGTGTGTTGATGTCACCCATGATTATTGTGTTGTGGTCTATTTGATTCTTGAACTTGAGGAGAGTTTGTTTTATGAACGTCGCAGCGCCATTATTTGGTGCATAAATATTGATAATTGTTATGTCTTGTTGGTGAATGGTTCCTTTTAACAGTATATAATGTCCTTCCTTATCCCTTTTGATTAACTTAGTCTTGAAGTCGATTTTATTCGATATGAGAATGGCCACCCCTGCATGCTTACTAGGACCGTGTGCGTGGTATATTTTTCCCCAACCTTTTACCTTGAGCCTGTGTATGTCTTTTCCAATCAGATGTGTCTCCTGGAGGCAGCATATTGTTGGATTTGTTTTTTTAATCCATGTTACCAGCCTATGTCGCTTTATTGGAGAGTTTAAGCCATTAACGTTTAGAGTTACTATTGATATATGGTTTGTACTTCCTGGCATGTTTGATTATTTATCTCTTTTTTTTTAAATTTAGTTTGTTTCTCCATGATTAGCTTTCCCCCCATCCTCTGTCTTTACCGAGGCACTTCCCACTGATGGTTTTGGTTATTGTTTTTCGTTTCTTCCTCGTGTAGTGTTTTGGTCAAGACGCTTTGCAATGCTGGTTTTCTGGCTACAAATTCTTTTAGCTTTTGTTTATCATGAAATATTTTTATTTCGTTGTCATACCTGAAGCTTAATTTTGCTGGATACAGAATTCTTGGTTGGCATCCATTGTCTTTCAGTGTTTGAAATACGTTGTTCCAGGATCTTCTCGCTTTCAGCATCTATGATAAAAAATCCATTGTTAACCTTATTGGTTTACCCCTAAATGTAATCTGCCTCTTTTCTCTTGTAGCTTTTAATATTTTCTCTTTGTTCTGTATATTGGATATCTTTATAACAATGTGTCTTGGCGTTGGTCTACTGTGATTTTGTGTTCTTGGTGTCCTGTATGCATCTACAATTTGTATATCTGTTTCCTTTTTTATTTCTGGAAAGTTTTCTGTAATTATTTCATTCAGCAGGTTACTCATTCCCTTGGTATGATTCTCTGTGCCTTCCTCTATCCAGATGACTCGTAAGTTTGGTTTTTTTAAGTTATCCCAAATCTCTTGGATGTTTTTCTCGTGATTTTTTACCAGCCTATCTGAGTTGGCTAGACTCTTTTCAAGATGATATATTTTGTCTTCATTATCTGACGTTCTGGCTTCTACTTGCTCCACTCTGTTAGTGATACTCTCGATTGAGTTTTTAATTTGGTTTATCGTTTCCTTCATTTCTAGAATTATTGTTTGATTTTTTTTATAATCTCTATCTCCTGATAAAGATGCTTAACTTCTTCTTTTATCTGTTTATGTAATTCATTTTCAATGTGATCTTTAAGGTTCCTTTCCATCTGTCTAAGGTGTTCCTTGAGTTCTTTATATGGCCATTTTTCTGATGACTCTAGGTCCTCCTGAATATTTAGGCTGTCCTTCATTGTTTGTACACCTTTTCTTCCTTGCTTTTTTATGCTCATGTTACTTCTTGTTCTGGTTTGACTGCTGAATTACTGTTTACTCTTGTAAATTTATTTGATGCTTGGGAGGAGATATATTAGAAGGGAAGGGAAGAAGTCACTAAAGAGAATGAGTATAGGCAGGTAGAATTCAAGAAAGGGGTAATAAGAAAATTGAAAAGAAATGAAAAGACAAAAGAAAAAATGTGAAAAGAAAGAAATAAAAAACGAAAAAATAAAAATTTAAAACCAAAAAAAATTATAGTGATAATAAAAAATGGAAATTACAGTTTAAAAAATAATAGTAATAATAATAGAATAAAATGAATTAAAAAATTGAAACCATTAATAAGAAAGTTAAAGAACAACAATGACATCAACAACAAAAAGTGAAAATAAAATAAAATAAATACTATTAAGAATCATTAAAAATAATAATAATAATAAATGCAGTCATAGAGCTCGATTAACTTCTCTTCCAGCAGGTGGAGCTATGCCCACTGGGCCAGGCTTCTCTTCTTGATAGGTGGGAACCAATCACTGTGCCTCAGCTCTTCTTCCCAGACTGTGCGGGTCTCCAATCCTGAGTGCCTAGGGCCTTCTCTTGTGGTTCCTCAAGCCGGGCCCCGCTCACCTGTGACGCTCACCACAATAGTGGCTACACGCTGGGTCTGCTGCTCCTGGGAGCCCTGTTTTTATGGATGCCTGGGCACACCCTTTCTGTTTGCCTCCCTAAGACCCTAAGTTTGTAGGGCTTGGGGCTGAGGACCCCCAGTGAATTTGTTTGCCCTCAGGTAGCAACTCCCCTGGTAGCTGGTGCAAGGGACCTCTGTTGTCAGCAGTGTTGGGAGTGATAGCCGGGAGTTCTGCGCTGCTAGTCCCACGTCACTCCTGATTCCCTGGGTCTGGCTATCGTGCTCAGTTGGCTTTTACCTCTGTGAGTTCAGGTGGACCGACTAGTTATTTCAGCGGGATCATTAGTGCTGAGTCACGAGAAGCAGGCGAACCAGAACTAGAATGCAGCCAATCTTGGCTCGGTGTGTTCTGAGAAGGGCAGACTGTTCGCCCGGGATCCCCTTCAGCTCAATAGTGCCTAGTGGTCCTGAGCGAACAGTATTTTGACAGTTTACTTCTCCGTATGCCCGTGTAGCTGAAGGGGTTAGAGACTTGATCTCTCCGCGTCCACCGCCATGTTGGATCACTTAAATTTTGAATTGTCACTCATCTTATCAGCTGTTCCATTTTACTCGGCAGCTCACTCGTGCGGTGAAGAGTCTGCTCTAAGGTGCTCCGCGGGAAGCGGTGGTGGCGGCGGCGGCGGCGGCAGCGGCCCAGCTGTGGCCTTCGGGACCCCCGGAGAGGGGGTGCGGGCTGGGGGAGGGGAGGCAGCGCCTCGGGGCCCACGCAGGCCGGGTACTGGGCACGCGAGAGAGCGGGCACGGTGGGGGAAAGAAATTGAGATCTAGATTTAGGGAGTGAGCGTGAGAGGATAGACGGGGGGGGGGGGAGAAGCAAAGTGGAAAGGTGGAGAGGAGAAGGAGAAAGGGCCGAGGGAGCCGGGCAGCTCGGGGGCTGCAGTCTTACTGCTCGCGCTGAGGTTGTGATGGACTCACTCCACCTTGGCTGGAGTCGTGGCGGATTCACTCCACTTAGGCCCCTTTCTTGACACGGTGCTGAGTCTTTGTCGACAGATCTCCTTTAATGATCTTTACTTCTTCTTTTAAGACACGGCAACATATGCTGCGGGCACGGCGGTGTGGAGCATGGAGCAGCTTACTTACTTCCCGCCGCCATCTTCGCTTTTTTTTTCAAAATTTTTGAATATTTTTAGAAAAACCTTTGTGGTAGATATAAATCATAGGGACATTTGGATAGATAAAGAACACCTACAAGGGGATGGAGAGTAAATGAAGGAGAGAAAGGCATTTCTTCATATTCAGAACAGATGATATTTTTGAAGCAAATGATGGAAAAAGACAACATCTGTAAAAACACAGTTAGTGAACAACATTTATACATAATTTAGGGTAAACTGCAGCTTATTATCTGAAAATAAACACTCAAGCAACTCATTCTGGAACAGAATGTCTTGGAAAAGAATAGGTGGTAAAAAAGCACAAGCCCAATCCTTTATGGCTGATTAAAGAAGAGAGGACTCCTTCCAGGACTGAAGAAGGGGGACTCTTGAAGCACTAGATTAGTGTCTTCTCCACATACTGGGAAAACGAATAAAAACTTTGCTCTACACCATTAGTATGATTTAAGTGTTTGTGCCAAATTAACTGTATAAAAAATGATATAATTATCTTCCCTAAATTCTTGAGTTAAAGAAACCTACCAGATATTTAGTTATAAATATCTGGATTGTATAGGAACTTTATTGTCAAGAGCCATCCATGAACTGTGCGTGGACCAAACTGACATTGTAGCCAGTGAATAAAAATTCTGGTTTCTGGGAACTTCCAGTAGCAATCCTGTTGGTTAAGACTACCCAGATACATATGAGTTCCTATCCAGCTCTGTCAGGTTCCACACAGCACTGCAGATGGGGTGACCTACTGCAGCCACCTAGTCACACAGACTTCCAGAGATGGGTGTGACTTCCCAAGATGCCAATCAACCTGTTGACCTCAAGACACCATGAAGCAAAACTCTACCCACTGAAACCTTATCCCTGCTTTTGATACTCTCCCTTAAATAAAGAATCAAAGCCATTTTTTAACTATTCTATTCCGGCTCCTACAAGGACTGAAAGAATCTATCAGGGGCTCTGCTTTAAAATGAATTCTGACTTTGTCTCTTATTTCTTCACTAATTACTTCAGACTATATTTTTCTCAGTGGCTTATCACCTCCTGAGCAGGAAAAATTAACCTGGTGGGGTACTGGCTGCTTCAAGGTACTGTATCACATTTGCCATGAAAGTAAGTGAGATACAGCTAGTCACAGATCTCTCGGCTCTTGCTAGAATTTTTTCTTTTACCTTTGTGTGTTGCTGGGGATCAAACCCAGGGCCTTATGCATGCTAGGAAAGAACTCTGCCTATGAACCACATCTTTGGCCCTTAGGAATATTTCTTTATCAGGGGCAGGAGAGATCCTCTCTGTGCAAATGCCATTTTTCTATGCTCCGAAGCAGGCTGTCCTCATGATATGGCTGAGGAGGTGATGTCTCCCACCCAAAGTAGTTGTCTATAAACTAGAGTACCCATTTATTTATGATACAGTATTCTTCTTGCATTTTTCTGTAGGAAGCACTATGGGGACATCTTGTTCTGAAATTCATCTCCTATGTCAGGCTAACACCAAAGAATCAGGCAAACAGACTGGATATGATGTCCTATGACACCAGAAGACAAAACACTAGAGAAGGGCAATTGTCAGTCTAATAACCCTCATGAAGAACTCCATCTGCCATCACAAAAGAGAGTGATTTTGAGGAAAATTGTAATGTTTCGTTGTTGTGAGCCAGCTATGGGTTGTGTATGTGAGCTATGTGCATTTGAGCATTTGGGGGAACTGGACTGAAGTTGCTGCCTGATTAACCTGAATGACATATGTGTGCCTTTTTGCTCACTCTGCCTTTGATCCCACACAGCACCTGAGATGGATGTGAAATTCCAAGATGTCAGTCAAAACTGCTCATCAAGACATCACCAAGCAAGACTCCACTCTCCAAAACCCAACCCCTTGTTCTCCTGCAATATTACCCCTTGGCCTTATTTGGATGGAATGTTCTATAGAACAGTTTCCCCCAATAAAAACCAGAGTTGGGGTGTGCTCTCTCTCTCTCTCTCTTGCCTGCCTCTCTTGTTTTTTTCTTGCCTCCTTTTTGGGAGCTGAGGCAGAGGAGCTGTCACTGCACCCCCAAAATATATTTTCTTTGTTTCTGTGTTTTTTTCATTACCAGCCCAATCTACCTGGAATGACCCTGATTCCGTTGCATATAGTTACAGATCGCTCTGAATCCAAAATACAGGCAAAAAGATGGTAGGGGAAAGATGCTTGAGAAAGCCCTATGTGGCTCTTGATCATGTTTGCCCAAGGAAGAAAAAAAATATTGAGTCATTTAAAGTCTGCTCAAAATCAGAGTAGGCTGTGTGCAGTGGTGCATTCCTGTTAATTCCAGTGGCTCCAGAGACTGAGGCAGGAGGATTGCATGTTCAAAGCCACACTCAGCAAAAGAGAGGCACTAAGCAACTCAGTGAAACCCTGTCTCTAAATAAAATACAAAATAGGGCTGGGGATGTGGCTCAGTGGCCAGGTGTCCCTGAGTTCAATCCCTGGTAGGCCCTCCTCCAAAAAATCACAGAGTAATTAAGATTGAAGATGGTAAAACTTCAAAAATCTTCTCTCTGAGATCAAGTCTTAAGTAGCAAATCTTAGAACCCATCAGATAAAATCCTGAGGGGCAGCATTTTATTATGGCTAATGGACAAAACTCCATAGTTCCCTAAAGCTTTTCCCCAACAGGGGCCACCAGTTCCCAAAAGGTCTTCTTAATCCAGTGTGGAAATAAATTTTGAACCAAGAAAATAAATTGTTAAAATGTAAGAAAACAAATATGAAGAATGTATAATAGGTGATAAGAAATTGGATAGATATTCTAACATGTCAGCAACATAATATCCTTTCTGAATTGTGGAACTATTATATTTTTCTATATTTTCCTTGTCTGTGATTTATAAGCTATCCACAACAAACCAGTATTGTTACTGACATAAGAAAAATAAGCAGTAAAAACTATTGTCTTTGAACCTCTTTTCATCAGCAGTCTTCTCACCTGCCATCATATTTGTCATTTGTTTTAATTTCCTATCAATATACATTGTTCTATGGGTTACACGCTAAATGACATTTTATTCCTAATATTTGTCTAGAATTGTCTAATTACTAGCTTTAGCTATTTCCTTAAATATGGGGATGTGGAAGAAACTATACTATGAATCTTCTCTAACACTTTCTTGTACGATAATCTTAGTCATTTAATTATTCTGTTTTCTCATCTGTAAAATATAATATTTAGATTGTAGGGTGACTAAAATGGATAGAGTTAATGTGTATAAAATGGGTATGCACAAGAGGACTTAATTAATGATACCTATTAAATTTTCCAATTTCTTCACAACTTACTTTCATTACACCCTGAGCAAGGATATTAAAATCTTCTATGGATCCCAGTGGTTTAACAGCTCACTAATCTCAGGTGAAACTGCTCTTTAAGTGACTCCTAAAAAATGCGTGCTTATAGAAGTTGATACATATCTCTTAGGTATGTGTGACTGAATTTGGTGATGGGTGGAAGAAGAATTAGCTGTTCAAAGAAGAAATACATTTTTGCCTAAAATGTTCGTGGGTATAGTCTGGTATTAAGAGCAGGGAGAGAGCTGGGCATGGTGATACCTGTATGTAACCTCAGTAACTCAAAACGCTGAAGCAGGAGGATTGCAAGTTCCAAGTCAGCCTCAGCAACTTACTAAGGACCTGTCTCAAAATTTTTAAAAAAAATTAAAGGGGGAGTGGGAAGAATATGGTGGAATATAGAGGAAAGAATCATCTCAAGCATGGGACTCGCAAAATGAGAGGAAAACTTCTCAGTGAGGCGGAACAATTAATGTTACAGACATCAAAGTAATCTTCAAACATTTATCTTTATACATCAGTTACTGACAGTAGAACTGCTCCTAGCTCCCCTCTCCAAGAGGGGCTGGAATGTGAGTGGGATGCTTCAAGCCTACAAAGTAAAGATTCAACAGTTGTGAACCTCTTACAACCTAGCCAAACAGTAGTGGATCTTACCCCACACAAGATCTAATCTGAGCCTAAAGGTAACTTCCAACTCGTAGAAGTAGGAAGAAAAAAATACCCAAAGCCAAAAATCAGGTTCCAAAGAAGAATAACCAGAAGAGCACTTCAGTTACCCTCCAAAATCTACACATATATCAAAACACAGAACTCCCAGAATTTAAATAAAAACTACACATCAAAAAAAAAAAAAAAAAACTACACACATAAGGACACACATATAAAAGAGGAAGGGGATTCACTTCAATTGATGTACAAGACCAGGATCTCTGAAAACATGGGAAACAGGTAGACAACCCCCTACCCAGTACCTCAGAAGCCTCCAACAAAGGATCCCACAGATACAGAAGTGGATGATATTCCAGAGATAGATTGTAAACAAACAAAACAAAACAAAACAAAACCTGTTTACTAAAATGTACTAAAGAAAGATCTAAGGAATTAATTGAGAAAAAAATGCAGGAGATGAAAAGCCACTGCAATAAATAAATAGAAATAGTGAAAAAAAAAACAATTAGGGGGCCTGAGGCTGGGGTACCTCTGTGGTGCCTGCTCCGAGCAGAGTGTGGCAGGGATCGGAGAGGCTGGGTTCTGGCCCTCGTGGCTGCTTGAGCCCAGGGCCGCGGAGCCTGCGGGGACCGCGAGCTGAGGCCAGCCACAAGTGAAACTTGCGACGAGGGGCAGCGGGACTCTGTCTCCTGGAACAGTTTTGACCCGGAGCTGGAGAGCCCGCGGGAAGTGCGTCTTAGACTCTGCTCCCAGGGGAGCGTACACCGAGCAGGGAGAGTTTGGTGCGGCCAGGCTTGGGCACCTAGCAGGGAGAGTCTGGTGCAGCCAGGCTTGGGCTCCCGGGGCGGCTTTGGCCTGGGATTGGGGAACCCGCGGCGGTTGCCCTGAGGAGCCTGCTCCTAGCAGAAAGCAGCGGGGATCGGAGAGACCGGCTCCTGGCTCCCGAAGCGGCTCTAGCTCAGGGTTGGGGATCCTACAGGGACTGCTTCCTGGTCCGGGTCCTGCTGGGTGCTGCGGGGGCCTGGAGGGCAGAGTGGAGCTGCCTCCTGTGCCCAGAGCAGGCTAAGGGTCCCGCCGGTGTGGTATTGCGACACCCCAACTGCATCTGGGGCCGAGGAGAGTAGCCGCCCACGCCTGGAACAGGACCAGCGACCCGACGGCAGGGTAGCCAAGTCAACCCACTTGGAGTAGAGGCCGTGAAGAGCTGCCGTCTGACCCTGCAAGGTAGGCAGTCCTGCATCCCACTGGCAGGACAGGCTCGGCAGCCGGCCAGTGTAGTGGACGAGTAGCATCGAGGCAGTCACGTCACACTGGTTGGAGTGGGGGTTGAACAGAGCCGCCGCCAGCATCTGGAAGGAGCCCAGAGACCCTTTGGAGAGGCAGTTAGGTACCCCCACTGGGAGTGGGGATTGAGCAGAACTGCAGCCCAGGCCCGCAGGGTGGGCAGATCTGAGACCCACCGGCGGAACAGGCTTGGAGGCCGACCAGCGTGGTAGACACGTCACATCAATTGGAGTAGGGGTGGAGAAGAGCTGCTGCCCACGTCCGGATCAGGACCAACGATCCGAGGATGTGGTAGGAACGTCACCGCAATTGGAGTGGGGGCAGAGTAGAGCAGCCACCCGTGCCCGCAGGGCGGGCAGACCTACGACCAACCAGCGTAGTATATAGATCACCCTGATTAGAGGAGGATCACAGCCACTACCCGCCCTACAAGAGAGATATCCCAAATATACAAGAGCAACAAAAATAAACAGGGGGAAAAATTTCAAAAACACAACAGTTTCACGAAGCAGAAAGAAACGCAAGCAACATGAAAAGACAAGGAAAGAAAGGACCACAAGCAATGCAGGTCAACTCAACCCTAGAAGAGGTAATAGCTGCAACAGATGGAATGTCAGATAAAGAGTTCAGGATATACATGCTTCAGATGATCTGGACTCTCAAGGAAGACATGAGACAGCAAAATCAGACAATGAAAGATCACATTGACAAGGAACTACAGAAACAAATCCAGGAAGTAAAAGATCAATTTCACAGGGAGTTAGAAGTAATAAAGAACAAACAAATAGAAATCCTAGAAATGCAGGAAGCAATAAACCAACTTAAAACCTCAATTGACAATACTACCAGCAGAATAGATCACTTAGAAGATAGAACATCAGACAATGAAGACAAAGTATTTCAACTTGAGAAGAACATAGACAGTTCAGCAAGACTGCTAAGAAACCATGAGCAGAACATCCAAGAGATATGGGATAACATTAAAAGGCCAAACTTAAGAGTCATTGGGATACAGGAGGGCACAGAGCTCCAAACCAGAGGAATGAACAATCTATTCAATGAAATAATACGAGAAAACTTCCCAGACTTGAAGAATGAAACAGAATCCCATATCCTAGAAGCCCACAGGACGCCAAAAGTGCAAAATCATAAGAGATCCACACCTAGACACATTATAATGAAGATGCCCAACATACAGAATAAGGAGAGAATTTTAAAAGCTACAAGAGAAAGAAAGCAGATTACATTTAGGGGCAAACCAATCAGGATAACAGCTGATCTCTCAACACAGACTCTGAAAGCTAGAAGATCCTGGAATAACATATTTCAAACACTGAAAGAAAATGGGCTCCAACCAAGAATCGTGTATCCGGCGAAATTAAGCTTCAGGATGGAAGATGAAATTAAAACCTTTCACGATAAACAAAAGTTAAAAGAATTCGCAGCTAGAAAACCATCTCTTCAAAAAATCCTTGGCAAAACATTACAGGAAGAGGAAACTGAAAATAACATTGAAAACCATCAGTGGGAGATAGGACAGTAAAGGGGGGAAAGTAACCAAAGAGGAAAACTAATCAGGTTTAGTAACATAAATAAACAAATATGACTGGAGGAACAAACCTAATCTCAATAATAACCCTAAATGTTAATGGCTTAAACTCACCAATTAAGAGACACAGGCTAGTCGAATGGATCACAAAACAAGATCCAACAATATGTTGCCTACAGGAGACGCATTTGATAGGAAAAGATATACATAGACTGAAGGTGAAAGGCTGGGAAAAATCATTCCACTCATATGGACTGCGGAAACAAGCAGGAGTGTCCATACTCATATCAAACAAAATAGATTTCAAGCCAAAGTTAATCAAAAAGGATAAAGAGGGACACTGCATACTGCTCAAGGGAACCATACACCAACAAGACATAACAATCATAAATATATATGCCCCAAACAATGGTGCACCTACGTTCATCAAGCAAACTCTTCTCAAGTACAAGAGTCTAATAGACCACCATACAATAATCATGGGAGACTTCAACACACCTCTCTCACCACTGGACAGATCTTCCAAACAAAAGTTAAATAAGGAAACTATAGAACTCAACAACACAATTAACAACCTAGACTTAATTGACATATATAGAATATACCACCCAACATCAAGTAGTTACACATTTTTCTCAGCAGCACATGGATCTTTCACAAAAATAGATCATATATTATGTCACAGGGCAACTCTTAGACAATATAAAGGAGTAGAAATAATACCATGCATCCTATCTGATCATAATGGAATGAAACTGAAAATCAACGATAAAAGAAGGAAGGAAAAATCATGCACCACGTGGAGAATGAACAATAGGTTACTGAATGACCAATGGGTCATAGAAGACATCAAGGAGGAAATTAAAAAATTCTTAGAGATAAATGAAAACACTGACACAACTTATCGGAATCTATGGGACACATTGAAAGCAGTTCTAAGAGGAAAATTCATTGCTTGGAGTTCATTCCTTAAAAAAAGAAAAAACCAACAAATAAATGATCTCATACTTCATCTCAAAATCCTAGAAAAAGAAGAGCAAAATAACAGCAAAAGAAGTAGAAGGCAAGAAATAATTAAAATCAGAGCTGAAATTAATGAAATTGAAACAAAAGAAACAATTGAAAAAATTGACAAAACCAAAAGTTGGTTCTTTGAAAAAATAAATAAAATTGACAGACCCTTAGCCATGCTAACGAAGAGAAGAAGAGAGAGAACCCAAATTACTAGCATACGGGATGAAAAAGGCAATATCACAACAGACACCTCAGAAATACAGAAGATAATCAGAAATTACTTTGAATCCTTATACTCCAATAAAATAGAAGATAGTGAAGGCATCGATAAATTTCTTAAGTCATATGATCTGCCCAGATTGAGTCAGGAAGATATAGACAACCTAAACAGACCAATAACAATAGAGGAAATAGAAGAAACCATCAAAAGACTACCAACTAAGAAAAGCCCAGGACCAGATGGGTATACAGCAGAATTTTACAAAACCTTTAAAGAGGAACTAACACCAATACTTTTCAAGTTATTTCAGGAAATAGAAAAAGAGGGAGAACTTCCAAATACATTCTACGAGGCCAACATCACCCTGATTCCTAAACCAGACAAAGACACTTCAAAGAAAGAAAACTACAGACCAATATCTCTAATGAACCTAGATGCAAAAATCCTCAATAAAATTCTGGCGAATCGGATTCAAAAACATATCAAAAAAATTATACACCATGATCAAGTAGGATTCATCCCTGGGATGCAAGGCTGGTTCAATATACGGAAATCAATAAATGTTATTCACCACATCAATAGACTTAAAAATAAGAACCATATGATCATCTCGATAGATGCAGAAAAGGCATTCGACAAAGTACAGCATCCCTTTATGTTCAAAACTCTAGAAAAATTAGGGATAACAGGATCATTCCTCAACATTGTTAAAGCAATCTATGATAAGCCACAGGCCAGCATCATCCTGAATGGAGAAAAATTGAAGGCATTCCCTCTAAGATCTGGTACAAGACAGGGATGCCCTCTCTCACCACTTCTGTTCAACATAGTCCTCGAAACACTGGCCAGAGCAATTAGACAGACGAAAGAAATTAAAGGCATAAAAATAGGAAAAGAAGAACTTAAATTATCACTATTTGCAGACGATATGATTCTATACCTAACAGACCCAAAAGGGTCTACAAAGAAACTATTAGAGTTAATAAATGAATTCAGCAAAGTGGCGGGATATAAAATCAACACGCATAAATCAAATGCATTCCTGTATATCAGCGACAAATCCTCTGAAACAGAAATGAGGACAACTACTCCATTCACAATATCCCCCCAAAAAATAAAATACCTGGGAATCAATCTAACAAAAGAGGTGAAATACCTATACAATGAAAACTACAGAACCCTAAAAAGAGACATAGAAGAAGACCTCAGAAGATGGAAAAATATACCCTGCTCATGGATAGGCAGAACTAACATCATCAAAATGGCAATATTACCAAAAGTTCTCTATAAGTTCAATGCTATCCCAATCAAAATCCCAACAGCATTTCTTGTAGAAATAGATAAAACAATCAGGAAATTCATATGGAATAATTAAAGACCCAGAATAGCAAAAACAATGCTAAGCAGGAAGTGTGAATCAGGCGGTATAGCGATACCAGACTTCAAACTATACTACAGAGCAATAGTAACAAAAACAGCATGGTACTGGTACCAAAACAGGCGAGTGGACCAATGGTACAGAATAGAAGACACAGTAACCAATCCGCAAAACTACAACTATCTTATATTTGATAAAGGGGCTAAAAGCATGCAATGGAGGAAGGATAGCATCTTCAACAAATGGTGCTGGGAAAACTGGAAATCCATTTGCATCAAAATGAAACTGAATCCCTTTCTCTCGCCATGCACAAAAGTTAACTCAAAATGGATCAAGGAGCTCGATATTAAATCAGAGACACGGCGTCTGATAGAAGAAAAAGTCGGCTATGATCTACATACTGTGGGGTCAGGCCCCAAATTCCTCAATAGGACACCCATAGCGCAAGAGTTAACAACCAGAATCAACAAATGGGACTTACTCAAACTAAGAAGTTTTCTCTCAACAAAAGAAACAATAAGAGAGATAAACAGGGAGCCTACATCCTGGGAACAAATCTTTACCCCACACACTTCAGATAGAGCCCTAATATCCAGAGTATACAAAGAACTCAAAAAATTAGATAATAAGATAACAAATAACCCAATCAACAAATGGGCCAAGGACCTGAACAGACACTTCTCAGAGGAGGACATACAATCAATCAACAAGTACATGAAAAAATGCTCAACATCGCTAGCAGTCAGAGAAATGCAAATCAAAACCACCCTAAGATACCATCTCACTCCAGTAAGATTGGCAGCCATTAGGAAGTCCAACAACAACAAGTGCTGGAGAGGATGCGGGGAAATGGGTACACTTGTTCATTGTTGGTGGGACTGCAAAATGGTGCAGCCAATTTGGAAAGCAGTATGGAGATTTCTTGGAAAGTTGGGAATGGAACCACCATTTGACCCAGCTATTCCCCTCCTCGGTCTATTCCCTAAAGACCTAACAAGAGCATGCTACAGGGACACTGCTATATCGATGTTCATAGCAGCACAATTCACGATAGCAAGATTGTGGAACCAACCTAGAAGCCCTTCAATAGATGAATGGATTAAAAAAATGTGGCATTTATACACAATGGAGTATTACTCTGCAATAAGAAATGACAAAATCATAGAATTTGGAGGGAAATGGATGGCATTAGAGCAGATTATGCTAAGTGAAGCTAGCCAATCCTTAAAAAACAAATGTCAAATGTCTTCTTTGATATAAGGGGAGTAACCAAGGACAGGGTAGAGACGAAGAGCTGGAGAAGAAGAATAACATTAAACAGGGATGATAGGCGGGAGGGAAAGGGAGAGTTAAGGGAAATTGCATGGAACTGGAAGGTGAGCCTCAGGGTTATACACAATTACATATAAGAGGAAAGGAGGAGTAGGAGAAAAATTATATAAGTGGAAGAAACGATTTATAGTAGAGGGGATGGAGAGAGAGTAGGGGAGGGGAGGGGAGGGGAGGGGTGAGGGGACAGTGGAGAATGGAATAGACAGCAGAATACATCAGTCACTAGAAAGGCAATTTGTAAATCAATGGAAATGTAACTGATGTGACACAGCAATCTGTATATGGGGTAAAAATGGGAGATCATAACCCACTTGAATCAATCTGTGAAATATGGTATAATAAGAACTATGTAATGTTTTGAACAACCAACAATAAAATAATTAAAAAAAATAAAAAAATAAAAAAAAATAAATTGATAAAATTCAATTTGAAAAAAAAAGAAAAAAAAACAATTAGAATTCTTGGAAATGAATGTCACAATAAATCATATTAAAAATTCATTTGAGGGCTAGGATTGTAGCTCAGTGGTAGAGTGCTTGCCGAGCATGTGGAGAGCACATAAAAATAAAATAAAGGTATTGTGTCCATCTAAAGCTAAAATAAATTTTAAAAAATTAACTTGAAAGCATCACCAACAGATTAGATTGTGTAGAAAACACAACTTCAGCCCCTGAAGACAGAATGTTAGGCCTTGAAGGTAGGATGCATGATTTTGAGTACACAGAATACAATACAGAAAAAAAATAGAACATTATCAGAATATACAAGAAATATGGGTTGACTTCAAGAGACTAAACTAAAGAATCATTGGGATAGGAGAGAACATGGAACTTCAAGCTAAAGCCTTTAAGGATATTTTCAATGAGATGGTCACCGAAAACTTTCCCCACCTCAGAAATGAGATAGACATACATATAAAACGTGGCTGTATAACCAATGTGATCCTGTAATCTATACACATGGAAAAATAAGATTACCTACCCATTTGAATCAAATGTATGATATGTCAAGATCATTGTAATGTTTTGAGCAACTAATAAAAAAATTTTTAAAAAATTAAGAAAAAATAAATAAACTTGGCTTAAATTCATAAAAAAGAGGCATACAGAAATACAAATAGACCAGAACAAAAGAGAAATTCTACAAGACAGTCATTATCAAAATACCAAACCTAGAAAATAATTAAAGAAAATTAAAAGCTGCAAAACAGAAATATCAGGGCACATTTAGAGGCAAAACAATGAGTCACTTCTGAATTCTCAGTGTTACTGCTAAAATCAAAGAGGGCCCGGAATGAGATATTCCAAGCTCTAAAAGAAAACAATTGCCAATTAAGATTACTATACCCAGCAAAACTCTCTTATATATTTTATGGAGAAATACAAAGTTTTCATGACAAAAACAAGTTAAAAGAAATACTTGACAACAAAGATAGCACTACAAAGAATTCTCAAAGATAAACTGCACACATAGGGTCCCCCCCCCCAAAAAAAAAATCAAAACTCTCAGAGAAGACCATTAGAAAACTAATCAGTTAAATGAGAATCAAGACAGAATTAAATATAACAAAAAACCACAGTGGTAGCAAACCACAAACACACATCCATAATAACACTAAATACAAATGATCTCAAATCTTCAATTAAAAATATAGGCCAGCAGAATAGATCAAAAAACAAGAACCAACTATATGCTGTTTTCAAGAGATTCATCTTATGGGCAAAAACACTCACAGACTGAAGGTTAAAGGATACAAAAGGTATTTCATGCACATAGAGTCTGAAAATAAGCTGGAGTAGCTATCCTTATATGTGACAAAGCTGATTTCAAGCAAAAATTACTCAGAAGAGAAAAAGAAGGCCATTGCAGACTCATAAAGGGAACAATTCATTAATAAGATATGATATTAAGTATATTGCCCATATGTTATGCACCCAGTTATATTAAAAAAAAACAATACCTTTTGACATTAAATCTCAGATAGATACCAATACAATAATACTGGGTGATTTCAACATACCCTTATAACCAATTGACAGGTAACCACAGTATACACTCAATAAAGATATATCAAACCTAAATAAGACCATAATTCAAAAGGATATAATAGACATTTACAGGATATTTCACCCCAAAATTGCTGAATTTGCTTTCTTATCAGAAGCTCATGAAACCTTTTCCAAAATAGGCCATATTCTATGTCACAATACAAGTCTTAGCAAATGCAAATACTATCAATATAATATCATGCATTCAATTGGATTTTAATGGAATAAAACTACAAATCAACAGTAAGAAAAATAATAGAAACCCACATAAACACATGGAAATTAAATAATATTTTGTAAAATGAAGAATGAATCAAAGAAGAAATGAGAGAAGAAATCAAGAAAATTTTAGAAACAAATGGAAACAAAGATAGAACCTATCAAAATCTTTGGTACAGTATGAAAGCAGTACTAAGAGAAAAATTTATTGCCTTGAGTACCTACATTAAAAAAAAAATAGACCCCAAATAAATAAGCTTAAGCTCCACATAAAAGCTTTAGGGGAAAAAAAAGAAAAATCTAACCCTAAAGTCAGCAGAAGACAAGAAATAATAAAAATCAGAGCCAAAATTAATGAAATTGAGAATAATGAAAATGCACAGGATCAACACAACAAAGAATTTGTTCTTTGAAAAGATAAATAAGATTGATAAATCCTTAGCCAACTGAGAGAGAGAGAGAGAGAGAGAGAGAGAGAGAGAGAGAGAGAGAACAAGAGAGAGAATACCATATCAATAAGATTAGAGATAAAAAATGAGATATTATATCACAAATACTTCTGAAATCCAGAGTCTTTAGAATTATTTTGAAAATTTATACTCCAATAAACTGAAAAATATAGAAGATATTGACATATTTATGGACACATATTAGTTGTCCCAACTGAACCAGGAAGATATAGAAAGACTAAAGAGACCAATATTAAGATTCCAACAATCCTCAAATTATTCCATAAAATTGAAAGGGAAGAAACACTCCCAAGCATATTCTATGAAACCTGTGTAACACTGATATCAAAACCAGACAAAGACCCATCTGGAAAAGAATACTACAGACCAATATCCCTGATGAACACAGACACAAAAATCCTTAATAGAATGTCAGCAAATCATGTTCAAAAGCATAGCAAGAAGACAATACACCATGGTCAAGTGGGCTTTATCCCAGGGGTACAAGGCTGGTTCAACATATGCAAATCAATAAATGTAATTCACCTTCTACATAGAATTAACAAGAATAATGTGGTCATCTCAACAGATGCAGAAAAGGCCTTTGATAAAATATAGCAACTATTCATGTTTAAAGTACTAGAGAAAATAGGGATAAAAGGAATTTATCTCAACATTATAAAGGCTCTATATGACAAACCCATAGTGAACATCATACTGAATGGGAAAAAACTGAAAACTTTTCCCCTAAAATCAGAAATAAGACAATCTATTCAATATGGTTCTTGAAACACTATCCAGGAAAATCAGGCAAGAGAAAGAAAGTAAAGGGATACAAATTGGAAAAGAAGATGTGAAACTGTAACTTTTTGCTAATGACATCATCCTATATCTAGAAGACACAAAAAAGTCCATGAGAAGACTTCTAGAGCTGATGAATTTAGCAAAGTAGCTACATACAAGATCAATAGTCATATATCAATAGAATTTCCATACTCCAATAAGGATAGGGCTGAGAAATAAATCAAGAAAAACATCCCCTTCATAATAGTCTCAAAAATAATACAATACCTGGGAGGTAACTTAACCAAGGAAGTAAAAAAAAAAAAACTACAGAACACTGAAGAAATAAATTGAAGAGAACCTCAGAAGTTTGAAATATCTCCCATATTCTTGGATAGGCAGAAGTAATATAGTCACAATGGCCTTATGCCAAAAGCGATATACACATTCAATGCAATTCCCATCAAACTACCAATGATATTCTTCACAGAACTAGAAAAAATAGTGCTAAAATTCATTTGGCAGAATAAGAGACCCAGAATAGCCAAAGTAATTCTGAGCAAGAAAAGTGATGCAGGAGGCATCACAATATCTGATCTGAAATTTTACTACAGAGCTGTAGTAGCAAAACCAGCATGGTATTGGTGTCAAAATAGACATGCATACCAATGGAATAGAATAGAAGATACAGAGAGAAATCCACATTTATACTGCCATCTGATACTTGACAAAAGTGTCAAAATATATACATTGGCAAAAAGATAGCCATTTACATCAATGCTACTGGGTAAACTGGATATCTACATGTAGAAGAATGGATATAGAGAAAAATCAGGATAGAAGAAACTTACTTCAACATTATCTTTCACCTTGCACAAAAGTCAAATCAAAATGGATCAAAGACTAAGAAAGCAGACTTGCAACTGCTAGAAGAAAACATATGATTAACACTCCATCATATAGGTCAGACAACGATTCCTCAAACAAGACTTCTTAGCTCAAGAAATAAAAACAGAAATCAATACATGGGATGTCACCATATTCAAAAACTTCTACAGAGAAAAGGAAGCGATTAAGAGAGTGAAGAGAGAGCCTACAGAAAATCTTTGCCAGCTATACCTCTGGCAGGGGACTAATATCCAGAATATATAAAGAACTCGAAAAACTCAATGCCAAAAACCAAATAGCTCAATCAATAAGTGGACAAAAGAACTAAACAGAAACTTCTCAAAAACAAGAAACAGAAATGGCCAACAAACATGAAAAAAAATGTTTCAGCATCTCTAGCAATAAAAGGAATGCAAATCAAAACTACACTAAGATCTCACCTCACTCCAGCGAGAATGGCAATGGTCAAGATCACAAATAATAATAAATGTTGGCAAGAATGTGGGGGGAAATGTTGACTCTTACATTGTTGGTGGGACTGCAGAGTAGTACAACTTTTCCGGAGAGTATTGTTTGGTGATTTTGCGACAAACTAGGAATGAAATCACCATGTGGCCTACCTATCTCACTCCTCAGATGTTTATCCAAAATAACTAAAATCAGCATACTACAATGATGCAGCAACCTCAATGTTTATAACAGCACAATTCACAAGAGCCAAATTATGGAATCAACTCAGATGCCCATCAATAGATGAGTGGATTAAGAAAATGTGTTATATATACACAATGGAGTTTTACTCAGCCATAAAGAAGAATAAAATAAACTGGATGCAGTGGCATATGCCTGTAGTCCCAGTGCCTCAGGAGGCTGAGGTAGGAGGATCATGAGTTCAAAGACAGTCTTAACAACTTAGTGAGCCCCTGAGCAATTCAGTGAGCCCCTGTCTCTAAATAGAATATAAAAATATAAAGGGCTGAGGAGTGTGACTCAATGTTTAAACACCCATGGATTCACTCCCTGGTACCAAAGAAAGGAAAAAAAAAGAAGGAAAAAAATAATGGCATTTGCCGGTGAATGTAGAAAATCCTGCTAAGTGACAATTCACAACAGCTAAACTGTGGAACCAACCTAGATGCCCTTCAATAGATGAATGGATAAAAAATATGGCATATATACACAATAGAATATTACTCAGCATTAGAAGAGAATAAAATCATGGAATTTGCAGGTAAATGGATGGAATTGAAGAAGATAATGCTAAGTGAAGTTAGCCAATCCCCAAAAAGCAAATGCTGAATGTTTTCTTTGATATAAGGAGGCTGATTCATAGTGGGATAGGGAGAGGGACCATGGGAGGAATAGGTGAACTTCAGTTAGGGCAGAGGGGTTGGAGGGGAAGGGAGGGGGCATGGGGTAATTAATGATGGTGGAATGTGATGATCATTATTATCCAAAGTACAGGTATGAAGACACGAATTGATGTGAATATACTATGTATACAACCAGAGATATGAAAAATTGTGCTCTCTCTGTATAATAAGAATTGTAATGCAATCTTCTGTCATATATAAATATAAATTTAAAAAATCCTGCTAAGTGAAACAAGCCAGACTCAGAGAATCAAAGGTCAAATGTTTTCTCTCATATGTAAAAGTTAGAGGAATGTAAGGAAAAGAAGGCAGTTGGAAGAGGGATCAGATACCAAAAAGAGGCAAGAAAGATCAGTGGAATAGATGAAGGAAAAAAAGAGGGAGGAAGAAAGGGAAAAGGGAAGATAAACAGAATGAATTTTATAAAATCATGCTACAATCATATATAAAGATACAAAAGGGAATTTCACTTTTATGAATATGTAGAAGAAAGGAAGTTTAATAGAGTCAAGGAGGGAGGATAGATGAGGGAGGAGGGAAGGAAAAGGGGGTGGAGTTTGAAATTGAACTCCTTCCATAATAGAAAATAAATAAAAATATTTAAATAAATACTTGATTACTGAAAAATAAATAAAAAGGACTGGGTATATAGACCAGTTGTAAAAGATCCCTGGATTCAATACCTAGTACCAAAAAAAAAAAAAAAAAAATGGAGTTTTCCTTGGAAGCAGGAAGTGGAAGAGGTCAGTGGGAGGTGGAGGGAAACCAATGGTCAGAGACTCAGGAGCCAACCACTGGTCTCTGCACTATTAGGAAACTTACTTATAAATCAGCACACAACCATGGATACAGCCTTATAGAATAATCAAACATCTGGCTTCTGGAGCCAGTTCCACAACTTCTGATCTCAGTAAACCTTAGTCAATCACAGACTTCCAGATTATCAGTATTTTTGTTTTGGTACTAGGGATGCTGAGCTACATCCCCAGTCCAGTACTTTTTTTTTTTAAGCTTTAAAAATTGAATTTATATTGAGTATCTCTGACCACAGTACAATAAAGCTAGAAATCAATAACAAGAAAAACTGTGAAAACTACACAAATACATGGAAATAACTTTTGAATGGCTCAAGAAAGAATTTATTTTTAATTTTAAAATCAGCATTTATTAGATAAGAGATGAATACTTACCTACAGATTCAACTCAAAGTTGATAGATTATAGCATTATATTTAAGGAAGTAGTGACAAAATGGGGATTGATCAGCCATGAATGTAGAGAAAATTAAATCACAGAGGATTTTTAAAAATTTTTAGTTGTAGATGGACACAATACCTTTATTTATTTATTTTTAATGTGTTATTGAGGATAATACCCATTGCCTCACGCATGCTAGGCAAATGCTCTACCACTGAGCTACAACCATATTCTCTTGTCAGTGTTCTTATCTATGAAGATAAAAATTAGCTATTTTAAATAACTGTGAGAAAAAAATAGATATGTGTGTGTGTGTATATATATATATATATATATATATATATATATATATATATATATATATATATAAATCTGCCTCTCTTTTGACTGAGATTTCCTAGCTGCTGTGTCATAGGACAAAGACAAGAATGAAGTTGTAATGTACTTGCCAAAGATGTTCGCACATTTACTGATTAAATAAATACTTATTAAGTACCTACCTGTTGAGTGCCAGACATTCTCCTCAACATTGGGTACGCAGTGATAAACCAAGCAGTGATGATAAAATTCCTCAAAGTAAACTTTATGAAGAATATTGTAGGCTGCTGTGAGATGGGAGACGGGATATGATCTGGCAGTTCTCAATGAGGGGACATTTGACATCACAGCTAAATGATGAAAAGGGCAAATTAGACAGACAGACAGACAGACACACACACACACACACACACAGGGTTGGGGAGAGAGAGAGAGAGAGAGAGAGAGAGAGAGAGAGAGAGAGAGAGAGAGAGAGAGAGAGAGAGGTGTGTGTCTCTAACAGGGAAGAATGTACCAATGTTACGAAAATCAAAGGGAACTTGTATAGTGGAGAAAGCTCAGGCTAAAAATGAGGAGGTAAATCTTAGTGAGCTAAGATTTGAGAGTAGTTAGGGTCCAGTCTGCACAGGTCACTGCAGACCATACTGGGGATTTTAATCATGTTATGGAAGGCAATAAGGCAATATCCACATACTCATTTTGATGAGAGTGGTGACAATAGAGTAAGAAAGAAGTAGACATATTAGAAAAGATATATAGGAAGTCAAATCAGTGTGATTTGCTAAGGGTTAGATGCATGTGGGTGATAAAGTGGGGGCATAACAGGTGATATTTCATGTGCCTGGCTTGTGAATTTTGATGGATAATAGTCTTTCTGACTGGATGTCCAGTTTGGAGAAAAAGCCCATGTGTTCAATTTGTGCATTCTGAGCCCAAAGTGATTTCATGATAACTAAGGGGACATTCCAGGTAGATGCATAGAATTTCAGATGTGGCATTCAGAAGCAGAGGTCTTAGCAGATTGATTCATATCAAAGGTATAAGATACATCATTAACATTATTTTTGTGGAATAAAAAAAACATAGATTGAGAACTTACATTCCAAGTCAACCCCAACTCAATTTTCAGAAGGAAATCAGGTCAATCATGCCTGTTTTATAGCTTAGAGATACTTATGCTATAATCATGACACTTTTTATGTTTCTTCTATTTTATTTTTTTCCTAACACTTCAGATGATTAAAATGAAACACAGCCTAGTTTAGAGAGCAGGCCACTTAGTAAAATTGTGCCCCAGTGCCAGACATGTCATTTAGCAAAATAAATGGAAAGAATACAAGACACTTTGATGTAAGAACTTATAAAATAGTATACCAAAGCAATTAGGAAGCCCTTTAAAATGCTTTTCCAAGGTTAAAAATGGAATTTCAGAACATACTTTCTAACCATTTAACATTGGAAATCATTCTAAAAACTTGGTTGTAAAAATTAATGTTTCTTTTCAAGTCTTTCTCTCTTCCTTTTACAATCATTCTTTCCATTGCCAAAAACCAAAGTTACTAAAGTCATTAACGGGCATTTGTGCTTTCTTCCTCTCCTGGTCTAATTTGCCCTTTTTATCATTTAGTTCTTAAGTCAACTGTCTTTCAGTTTTTTCTATCCCTCTTTTTCCTGTATTTTCTCTTCCCTGAACTCTGTATCTGCCCATCTTTTTTCCTTCACTTATATCACAGTGTATCCCCAAGGGAACTACAGTTTTGCATGTTCACCTACCATTTTTCCTCCAAAAAAATAATTTCAGGGTAGAAGTCTCAAGGAAGGTTCAAAGTTGTGGGAAGAGATGTTATTATTAAGAATCCGACATAGCATCCCTTGCCAGACTCACAGCAGCATTAAGATAGGCAGAGACTTACCTCAGGAGCCAGTATCTCTAACTGTTCTCAGGTCTTTACCAATACATTCAGCTGGGGGACTTGGACCCACATATATGGAAATGTTACAATATTAAACTTGTAACAGTGACATTAAACAATTTAAATGTCACCATTTAAACTTGGAGAAATAGAGGATGCTTTCAGGTTTGGATGGTAACATCTGCTCTGCTCACAAGGAACTCAATTGTTATTGATCATGGCTGAACAAGGACAGGTTTCCTTATGAACAGAGATTGGAAAATGAGAGTTTGCTGGCTATATTTCCCTAAGTGCACAGGTGAGACTTTTCATCATTACCTTCTCTACTCTGTGAAGGCACCCAGAATGAGGATTACTTTCTGGGAAGCTGTCCTTGCCACTTTTTCTGTTGTAGTTCAATTTCAGAAATAATGCCAAAGAGGTCTGCTGTTATCATAGGTTCTACACATATGCATTATAAAGGACATTGATATTACTAAATATATCCTATTTACTGCTTTACTGACACCAGCAGGAGGTGAGAAGCCCCTATGAGTGCAGGGACACTCTGCGGGCAGAGAGTACCTTGAGCTCCAAGAAGTCTGTGTCTGGAATCTGTACCTCACCAGAAGCAGCCAAGTTGAGGCATCTAAACCCTGTGTGAGGCTAAGGAGAGCTCACACTCATCCCTCCCGATATGATATAGCCTCTTATCAATACCTGTTCCAGACCTTTCTTTGGACCTGACCCCACCACGTTCTCATCTGCTGGTGAACCCTGCCATGAGATAGGAGAGGTGCCAAGCTTTTCTCACTGCCTGTCATTAGCCACACTCTAATCCCCAGAGGGATCTGGGTGCTGCTTTTTGTTTTGCCCCCGCTTTCATTTGGAGGCTCTCTCACAAGCTTTCTGGAACTTTATTTACTAACAAAATCCCTATATCCTCATTCCGGCATCCCCTGTTTTTGAGCACTTCTATCACTCTTTGCTTTAACAATATCTGTACCTCAGCTGAAGACACTTTTCTCCACTGCACTCTGAGGGATGCCTGCTTTCCTGAGGGATGCCTGCAGAGTGGCCTGTGGGTGGTATCAGTGTCCTCTGTGAATCCCACTGCTTCCAGACCATTCTTCCTTTACCTCTAAAAATGCTCAATTGTTCATGTCATGCTATCAAATTATTATCTCCTGGTTCTTTTTATTGTCATCATCTACCTGTTGGGACACTGACTTTTGTTTCCTGAACATTTTATTTCTTTGTCATTGTCTCTAACTCTGCTTCTTAGTAATGTCCATATCCACACAAATGATTCATTCAATACTATCATTCTACTCTCTGATCTCTTTCACACCATCTCACCACAACCTCAGTCATGCCCTTTGCCTGGTCACTATAAATACCTGCAATCTCTTCATGCTCTCATTCCCAAAAGTGCTGCTCTCTGACCTCCTGTCTCTCCAGCCCACTACTTGTAACCCCACTGCGTCAATCCTATAGTAATGTCAGGAACTTAAGATCATTGTTCTTCTCAGCTATTCACCTCTCCTTTCCTAGATTAAATTCCATCATTAATTATATCTACGGCCCAGCAAATACTCTCAAAGTCTTCTTCTATCCTCTTTCAACTCTCTCAGTTGGGTGTAACACCAATCAACAATTTCAACTCTGAGCTACAAGTGACTAAAGGAAAATACACAACCATGTCTCACTTTAAGAGAGACAACCTTTTAAGATTAACCTCAAATAGTTGCCCTGTCTGTCAACATACTATATTCCTTGTGTCTATTTGCTCATCTACTTTACTGAATGATGAAGTCATACTTTTGCCTCCATCAGGAAAAAATTTCAACAAGTTCCTACCACCTCTACCTATTAACCTGCATTTTTTTGCCCAGATGCTCTGCTTAATTTACAACTATATACAGATAGTTCTCCTTTCCCTTCTCTTTATCATCATTCACATCTGTATGTAACTATGCTATTATTCCTTACAGCTTCATAAGATATCTGGCTAGTACCATACTTTCTTCTTTTTCAAAGGATTATCTTACAGATTTGCTTCTATTTCATTCCTCATTCTCATTTGAGGTTACTTTAAACAGGCTTTGGACTCCACCATTCTCTTGGTGGAATTCTTAGCAAGAATGGCCTGAGAGGTCATGAGGGATTGTCCAGATTAAGGGTATATAGAGGAAAAGTTCTATGATCTTTAAAACTATAAAGAAATGAAAGACAAGGAAAGGCTGACAAACTGTTACAGGTTTAAGAAGACAGGACAACTAAAAGCCATCCATATTCCTGGATGGAATTCCCATTGAGGCTGTTGAAAACATTTGGATACAGTCTATGAATTAGACAACCAGAATGTAATGGTTATTTTTAATATTAATTTCCAAATTAAAGGGGTACATAGGATAATGTACTTGTGTTTGAAATGTAAGGCTAGGTTATTTAGGGGTTAGAGGATATCAAGTCAGGAAATGTATACGTTTATCCCTTTTTACTCCCACCACATGAACACATACAATTTATCATACATATATATGCGATATATACAGTTGATGCATATATTACATATTTATATCTGTATCTATGAAAAGAAGTAATGGGAAAATGAAAAATATTAATATGAGGGATGTAGAAAATTTTCACTGTTTTTGAAACTTTCTTATAGATTTCTGTTTTAGTCAGCTTTTAGTTGCTGTAACTAAAAGACTCAACAAGGACAACTTAGAGAAGGAAACGTTTATTTGGGGCTCATGCTTTTAGAGGTATCAGTCCATAGACAGCAGGATTCCATTGCTTTGGGCTCAGGTGAGGCAGCACATCATGGAGAAGGGCCCAGGGGAGAAAAGCTGCTCTCCTCATGGCAACGAAGAAGCAGAGAGCAGGAGGAAGGAAGGTGCTACAGGGCGGATTCACCCTTCCAGGGAAGGTCCCCAGGATCCCACCTCCTCCAGCCATGCTCCACCTGCCTACAGTTCAGTCCATTCAACCTAGGATATGTTGATTAAGTCACAGCTCTCATAATCCAATCATCTCACCAGGGAACATTCCTGGATTAGTAGGAGCTTTGAGGGACACCTATAGCCAAACCATAATAAATGAACTTATTTAAAAATAATTCTTGCATCCTTGCTACAATTTATGAGGCTTCTCGTGGTCTATCTTCTTAGCTCTCTGACCTCGTGTGCTGTGTAATTTTGCTCCTCTGATACACACACCCTCTACCCTAGTGCTCCTTCATCTATACCCAAGGAAGATGGCCTCTGTGGCCGCATCAGTTCCCTTCTTGTAGCTTCTGAGTGGGTTTGGACAATGCAGAATACTGTCAGAAGACAGAGAGTAGGAGGAATGAGAGGAGAGGTATTTATTCCCATAGGTCTCTCCTGGCTTTTGGAGGAGGCCTGCAGCCCCTGTGAGGGACCCTCTCCCCCTCCTCAACCCTCTTCCCTCCCACTGCAGTAAAGCCTAGACTTCTCTGGGGGGCTCACCATCTCTTTTTTTGCCTCCTTAACTCTGCTCTCTTTTACAAATGCCCTATCACTGTCCACACTTCTCTTGTGGGATTGTCCACTTGTCCCTTCAGGATCTGCAATGGATACTCCTCGCCTCTCCCACACTCTACTCCATCCACACTGACCTCCATGCTGATCCTTGAGTGTGGGAAGCCGTTCTCGCACGTGATTTGAGTTACCTCCCTGGCTGGGTGTGAGGCGCTTAGACACACTGTGTCAGAGCCTTCCCCACCCTGCCCCAGGTGCAAGGGCTTGTCCGTGTGGGGGTGTGCCTGACTACTGACCTGAAAACCAATCACTGACGCTGACCTTGGAATGCTGCCCCCCTCTATCTTCATTGGATGGAATTTTCCCCTGAATTTTTTGTTCCCCAATAAAAGCTCACTCCCTGGTGTGTTTCTCTCTCTCTTGCTGGCCTCTTGTGTAAACTTCGCTACCGCAGCATCAGGTGCTGGAGGCAGGAGCTGGGAGGAGCCGTCTCTGAGTTGGGCATAAAAGGTAAATTGAGAGTCATGTCTCTTTAATTTGAACTCACTAGTTAATTTCTATGTTTCGAACCTCTAGTATGAAGCTAGTGTGCTGGTTGCGTGGCTGACTTGAGCCTGCCAGTCACATCTTTGTCCTGTACTCTCTCCCTGAAACATGTTCCCCCAGCTATTCATGTGGTTTGCTTCTTCATCTCTTTTTGTTCCTTAATCTGAAGTCATCATCTTGGTGAGACTGAGAATTTCAACCCCTGATATTTCCTACTGCACTTCTCTGTAGCACTTATTCTCTAACCTTATATACCCCCCCCCCTTTTTAATACTTGTTTCCTATTTAGAATCTAAGCCAGATGATGGCAGGAAGTTCTCTCTTTTTCACAGGACTGTATTCCCAGCAGTAAGAACAGGGCCTGGTATATAGCCAGAGCTCATTCAATATTGGTTGAATAAATTGTATCTACATTCTGGATTTAGATAATCAATACAAATGTTAATAATTGAGTTACTAACTAAATAAACTTCAGTTCATGGACTCAAAGAGTTTAAGAACTAAGTAGGACTTGAAAGTTGAGACTTTTTTCCCCAGGCTTCTAAATTTCACTGTCTGGGAGGTTTTATTGACTTATATTGAGTCTTTGTGACTTTTACACACGAGTCAAAAGTAAGGTCAGGATGATAATCCAGATCTTTGACCTCTGATGCCAATTCTCTGCCACATTTGTTGATCTAGTTTTATAAGAAAATATTAAAGAAATATACTTCCTAGTTTTCTAACTTTGTAATTTGTTCTTTTTAGATATAAATGACAGTCAAATGTATTTTGACATATTATACATATATGGAGTATAAATACTCATTCTTGTGATTGTAAATGATGTGGAGGTTCACTGGTCATGTATTCATACATGAACCCAGGAAAGATATGTTCAATTCATTTCACTGTCTTTCCTGTTCCTATCACCCCTCCCTTCCCTTCATTCCTTTTTGCCTAATCCAATGAACTTCTATTTTTCCATCCCCACACCTTATTGTGTGTTAGCATTCCCATATCAGAGATAATATTCAGCCTTTGACTTATTTTACACAAAATATTTACCAGAATATTGGAATAAACTACCTTGAATCTTAGATTTGTGTCACTGTCATTTTCAGGGCTTAAGCATAGAGCTGGCTTTAGGCTGGTTTAGTGTCAATCCTCTGCAGCTTGTCTCTTGGCTGTATCATCTTACTTCTTACTGTGTGAGTGACAGAAAATCCCTCTATCACTGAGCTGTTGAAGCTAATAAGAGTACAGGTCTTTTTGCCTTTCTAGTACTCCTATGGATGCAGAAATGTTTTTCCTATGGTCTTTTGCACTGAGTCCTCTTGTTTCCTAATTATCCAGGGGATGGAAAACTAAAGAAAAGGGCATGTGTGCCAAGACCCTGGAACAGGAGAAAATAGTTTCCAAACTATTTCTATTTTTTAAATAGATTTAATAAGTAGAAAATCTTTTAACTTCAATCTTCCTATGTTATTTTCTATTTAAATGTGACTCAGAAACAATCTTCATTTTTGAAAGAGGCAAGAGAGAAATTCTGAATTTTTGCTGATGGTATAATTGTTCCTAATAAACCATTTGTTGTTTTTTAATCATTATATCCTTTAGAATAGAATCTGTGTGTCCATGTGTGTGTCTACATGTGTTACTAAACATAGCTATTGGTTTTTGCTGGAAAGGGACCCCATGATAACTCAGTAATGGATTTATTTACTGGACTTGGTATTCTATTTTAGGAAGGAGGGAACAGAACTAAAACAGCTTATCCAAGGATACCTGGCTAGAAAGTGGTGGAATTTGAGTTTTAATACAGATTTGTCTGGTTCCAATATCCAGGCAATTCTGATTACACTATGTGCTGAAGGTTGAGTTATCATTAAATCTGAACAATAGTGTAAGTTGTTCCTAAACTTGTTCTTAAAAACATTTTTACATGTATTAAAATATTTAAATTGTGTCCCAGAAACATAGACTCTCAGGTTGAGAGTCTCTGGGAATATCTGGTACAAACCCCTTTTCTGGTATCTTAAATCTCTTCTGGGTAACTGAGTAACTGGTCTCTTACTGGTGGATTCAGGTTATTGGGAACTTAATAATTATAACCAAAATGGGTTTCAGTGTAACTCTCATTATTTAAATGGTTGTTTATTTTGAGATAATTTCTGTCTCTCTTGACTTTTGAATTGTGACCATTACAACTATGCTATGGCTAGTTCATCAGAAACATGTTCTCATTCTCTGGTCAACTAATTGCCTTTCAGAGAGTAGGATCACTTTGGAACACAATACAATACTATAATACTTAACATTTGGGGGATTCAAAATATTCTAATCTTTAAAATGAGGATGGGCCCCCAAAACTGAGTCTTTTAAATGCAGGAAGGCTATTGTCAAGTTACTTACATAACAATGGCAAGCTGGAGTTTGAAGGTGTCTGTCTTGGGATCCAAATCCACTCTGGTCCCTGCTGTGCTTTGGCTCCACCTGGTGGTGGTTCCTATGTGACAGATGCTGTGATGTGTGGGCTGGGTATTATTCAGTTGGTTGAAGTCTAATGAGTAGCCAGGCTTAAGCAACTGACACAAGTTAAGTGTGTTATAACAAACTGTGATAATTTCAAAGGAGAATAGAACAGTGATAAAGAGAGAATAGAACAAAAATATTTCAATGAGAGTGGGAAGTGAGGGAAGGCATCTAAAAAAGGAACATTTAAGACCTAGAAGATTATAGGAACAGTCTTACATGTAGTTAAAGGAAAGGAAAACAGCAGCTGCAGAGATCCTCGGGAATATAGAAACAGTGTACTCAAAATTCTGCAGAAAGTTTAATGAGGCTGAAAGTAGTTAACTGGAGATAGATGGGAGTGAAGAAGTAACCAGAAGCCTGAACCCGAAGGGTCTTGAAGAGATCTGAGGTCCCCAGTCCACAATGGGAAACCATTAAAGCAACCACTGGTATTGCAAGAGGAAATGCAAGACTATGCCATGGTTCAGGTGAGCTGGTGGCAATAGACATGGTTTCTAACTTGATGGGAATTTGCTTTCTTCTTCATTTCGTTTTTTCTTTTTATCTTCTAGTGGTTGATGAGCATGGCCTGTGCTTTTTTCTTCTTTTATTAAAGCATTGTACTTATACATACAAATTGGGTTCATTTTGACAAAATCATACATGCATGGAATTTGCTTTACTCCATTTCAGTTCCCAGTGCCCACAGTTTCCCTCCCCTCCTTCCTTTCTGTATTCTCCTCTACTGGTCTTCCTTTTATTTATTTATTTATTTATTTTTGATTTGTGCTTTATAGATATGGATAAAGGTAGAATTCACTGTGGTATATTTATATATTCACATAGTATAATTTTTGTCAAATTCCACATTTCCTCCCCTTTTCTCTCCCTCCTCCCTCTGTCTCATCTCCTTCTTCTACTTCACTGATCTTCCCTGTATCTTGATGATATCCCACCACCTTTTCCCTTACTTCGCTTTAGCTTCTGCATATGAAAGAAAATATTGAACCTTTGACTTTCTGAGTCTGGCTTATTTCGCTTAGCATGATGTTCTGCATTTTCATCCATTTACTAGCAAATGGCATAATTTTATTTTTATTTATGGCTGAGTAAAGCTCCATTGTGTAAATATGGTCACATTTTCTTAATCTATTCATCTATTGAAGGGCACTTAGGCTGGTTCCATAATGTGGCTCTTATCAGTTGTGCTGCTATCACTGTATCACTGGAGTGTGCTGATTTTAGTTCTTCTAGCTCTTTTAGTTCTTTTATATTTAATCCTGATAAACTGAGTAGTGGAATAGCTGGGCCATATGATGGTTCCATTTCTAGTTTTTTGAGGAATCTCCATACTACTATCCAGAAAGTTTATACTAATTTGCAGTTCCAAGAAAAATGTATGAATCTACCCTTTTCCTTATATCCTAACCAGCATGTATTATTATTTGCATTCTTAACAATTGCCATTCTGACTGGAATGAGATGAAATTTCAGTGTGGTTTTGATTTGCATTTCCCTGATTGCTAGGGATGTTGAACATTTTTGTCATACATTTGTAGGCCATTTTCTTTTTTCTTTTGAGGAGTGACTATTTAGGTCTTTTGCCAACTTGTTGATTGAATTATTTGTGGTTTTTTTATTTCCTGTTGTTAAGCTTTTTGACTTCTTTATATATTCTAGATACTAATCCCCTGTCAGAGGTGTAGCTGGCAAAGATTTTCTCCCATTTTGTAGGCTGTCTCTTTACATTCTTAATCATTTCCTTTGCTATGCAGAAGCTTTTAATTTGATATGGTCTGCACTTTTGAATGAAGAAAATTAGGTAATTAGAAGACTCATTGATTGAACTAAAATCAAAATTTTTGTTTTTGCTTTTGTTTGGTTGACAGTTTTCAAAGCTAGCTCTCTAAGATATAATTGCTTTCATTAAAAATCTTGGCATGTTTTGTGTCACTTTAGAAAATGAGAGGAAATGCTTCAAGTCTGCTGACAACAGATTGGCCATGTGACCTTCATGCAGATGCCAAACAAGAGGAGGGAAAATAGGGGCTGTGAGAAAAACATTGGTTCCTTCCTTTTCTGCTAGGGTGTTTACCTAGCTTCCTGTCAGATGTGAACAAGGAAAGTGCACATAGAGGAAGTATAATTTCACGACTAAGAATCCAGGGTCTGACACGAATCTGCTTAATATCTATCTAGCTCTACTACTGACATGGGCAAGTTATGCAAGCTCCTTGTGCCTCAATTCTATGTCTGTGAAACAAAGATAGAAATAAAACCCATTTCAGAGAGTTATTGGAATGGCAATGATTAAATGAATTAATATATGTAAGAGTTCAGAAGAGTGTCGGCATATAGACGATGTTAAAAATATCAGCTTTTAAGTTTGTGAGAGATTAGTATGTAAATTTTTTATTAAAATCAATAAAAGGATTATGTATTTAGAGTGGGAATAAAAGTACAATGTTTCAACATTTTCTATCAGCTACCTACAGATGAGTCATGTACTGGAAATACTTTCTCTAACTTGCATACCCAAAATATTCAAGCTCAGCAAAAGGATGAAATGAAGAAGGAAGAAAATGAAGTGAAAAGGAATCCTACTTATATTTCTTTTGCTACTAAGGACTTTAATTGAGAAGCTCTTAGGGAATATTTTCTGTTTCTCCAAAGGTGGAAGAACCTTTACAGTTCAAGCATTTTGATGTCTGTAATTAATGTATTGTTCCTGTGGAAGAAAATAAAAGTCGATGCTCTCAGGTTAGGCAATGGACTTTTCAGTGGCTAACCATAGTGTAAATAAAGACATAAACCCTTTACTGTATTTTCTCTTATGGAATTTTTTGCATCTTATTAAAAAAGTTTTTTTCAGGATAACTGAGTTGGATTATAAACAACAGTCTGCAAGAGTAATATTTCCCAAGATGGCACTCAGATTTTTTTTTTAAGTAGCAGACCGCTTTGGCAATAGCCAAAACATTCAGGAATAACTGTTAATGACATAGCCAGATGTGTCTTAGAAAATCAACTGTCTGGCCAAACCACCAAGCCCTACAAAAAGGGAGTGAGCTCAGCAGGTAGAAAAAAAATCCATCACGCATGATATATAGTAGGAATATTAGTATGACTCAATTAATAGCAGTCTATTTCCTATTGAATTTAAAAACCCTTATTGACGTCAGTTTCTCCCAACACTTCAGCAAGATAACATATATGCCTTTAGTAAGTCATATCCTAGTATCCTAAAAGTATTTGTGTTATATTCCAGCTGTGCTTATTCATTCCCAGGCAAACGGTACTCGGTGGGTGATTCTGGCATATTATTACAGAAAAGCAGTTATGCATTAGTCATTCAAATGTATTGATATCTAGTGAGTCATTATACTGTAGTTTTCTTATTAACAATTAATTTTCAAAACAAATTGCTCTTTGAAGCTTTTTTTTAAAAAAGAAAAACTAATTTTCTTTTTATTACTGGGGAATACTTCTGGAGACCTACCTCCTTGTGCTTATTCTATTCCAGAATTCCTCACTGGAAGAAGAATCTCTCAGCTCTTCTCCCACTCCTCCTCAGAAGAGAACGAGGCTTTACCTGATTGGAAAGTTTGAGAGCTTATTCAGGTCAATCTCTCTCTGTGTCTCTCTATTCCTGTCTGTCTCTGCAGCTCTTTGTCGTTCTCTCTCTCTTTAGCTTGCTCCTTTGCTCAGCTGGCTACTTGCAGGAAGATGCCTTCTCAGCTGTCCCTTGTTCCACCAGAGCTTTTCTTGCCTGTGGGTATTTTGCAATCTCATCTGCTTTCTGTCATGCAGTAACATTATCAGCTTAAGTTGTCGCAGGAAATTGTGGAAGAAGAGTGAGAGCTCTGGGCACTTTCCTTTAGAGAGGGAGGTGAATTCCGCTCAGGGGCGAATGAGGAAACCCACATGAGCCACTCACCCATGCTCCCCCACTATCTTCCTATCTCTCAGTCATTCAGAAGTTAGGCAGGGAAGAAAAAAGTGTTTTCTATTGACTATGTACAATTCCAACACCATTAGTATTAAAAAATAAAAGCAAAAAGCTTTTGGAAGTCCATGTGTCAAAGGGTCATTTCAGGCTTTCCTGAAATGAGGGAAGGGGTTCTGAACCAGACAAACCACAGTCTCTCCTGGTGGAGACATTTCATAGTAAAACTCTCAGCTCTCAGGGGAGGGAATAAGTAACCCTTGGGGGTGTGGGACAGCTGGAAATAAAAGTCTAAAAAAGTAGGACTGAGAAATAAACACAAAGGACAAGAAATATATTGAAAGTGAGGGCTTGACAGGTGGGAGAGACCTGATGGGTCTGATCTTAACAAAGGGAAAAAGCCCGCAAAGGCTTCATTTATAGTGAAACAGTCAAAGGGATTTATTGTGGGGAAGGGTTCTTCAAGGTAAACAAGAAGTGAGAGGCTGTGGGGAAGGTGGCCTGATAGGAGACTTGTCACTTGTGCAGTAATTCTTCTTCCTCCAGGCAGCTGGCACCTCAAGGCTAGTTGGAACACTGGAATCTCTCTACCTCCAGGGAGTTGCATTTGAACCTTGGGCCTCCTGAGCCAATAAGTTCCGCAGTATCACAGAATTCTCTTTGCACAGGACAATGCAATGAAGCAGTCTGAGATTGGTGAGATTAAAAGAGATTTCTCCAAGAGGCACACTTCCACTTGGAGATGGCTTAGACACACCCACAGTTCATTTATAGCTTCCAACAAAAGACAGTGCATCAGTAAGATCAAATACAGGTTAAACAGAGAAAGACTTCCAGTTCAAGGTTGGTACACTCCTGACTGACAGTCCATTAGCCGGGTGCTGCCCACTTAAGGCTCTTTTTCTCATCTGCATTCATCAGAAAATTGCTTCACTGACTTATAAACAGTTCACATTCTTTCAAGGAGTATATTCAGTTTCAAACCAAAATAAGGACAAATTTCGCTTTATTATCTCCTATGTTAAATCATTTTGATAATGAAGAGTTGTAGCTGTAGCTCAGTGGCAGAGTGCTTGCTCGAACATGTGAGGCACTGGGTTTGATCCTTAGCACCACATAAAAAAATAAATAAAGGCATGATGTCCATCTGCAACTACAAAACAATTATTTAAAAAACATTTAATAATGAGGTATTTGACTTTACTTCCTTATGAGCCTTTCAGCATCATATGTGTGCTCACATCAAAACACACTTCAAATAATTGTCACAATAACACGCCAGATGATAATAATAAACAGCCATATGTTAAGCACTTTGTGTGTACCCAGTGTTATTATGAATATCATCTTATTTAAAATTCACAACATTATAATGTAGGCAGATTGCAGCAGACACTGTTGGGTCCCAACCTGAGACCTTTCCACTACTCTGTAAATTGGCTGCCTTCCACCTTTAGCATATGTAGCTTTTTTACTAAAACTTTTTTTGGGAATCTAGAGCCTGTTCTGCCTGTATATACTCAAGTGCCAGAGAATTAAGACCTCCTAGAGGAGACTTCAGCCATGTGCCTATGGGACTTACTGTATAAGCACCCCAGCTCCTTCACTCCTTAGATAGGATGACTCTGAGGCCCTGTGTGTTAGGCTGACTCCCAGCAGGATTAAGCACCAGTTGTTAGCTTGATAACACACCCTTCTCTGGCTGCTTGTACTTCCCTTTCTCACTTTCCCACTTCCTGAACATTATTTCCTGGATCATCTCCCAAATGAATTACTTACACTTGAATCTTTGCCTCAAGGTTGGCTTCTGGAGGAACACAAATTAAAATAATTGGTACCAGAAATGGTCCTAAAATGTGAACTCCTGGGATTGGATTATGCAATTAGATCATATACCAGCCAGATGGCAATAAATACCTAGTTGCTAGTGGGGTGTGATAGGACTGGTGACATCCTTAGGAATGCAAGAATGACAGTTTTTTTCTGTGGAAAAATTAGATTGAGTTATAGGTGGTGGTGGAGCTCTGGCTTATACAGTATCTCCAACATCACAGCAAAATAGGGGTAATTATAATTAGGAGTAAGAAGCTTGTTGGTAGTTATTCTGCACCATCTATGCACAGTCTCAGATAAGCAAACTATCAACTCAGGTCAACTTATGAGACTCAGCGGCAGCCCTCTGTGGTAGCTTTAAAGAGGTCATCTCCTGACATGAGAGGGCAGAACTATTTTAAAGTTCAGACATAGGACCTGATTTTGAGACAAGAAGATTTACAAAGATGGACAAATTAATAGCCCTCGAGAGTTTTTAGGATAATATCAGGGCCAGGATAATGTCATGCCATATTCCTTAGGTATGGCATGAGGACATATAGGTGACTGTCTTTGGTACCTAGACTCCCAGATTTGCCCCGAACTGCAGAAGTATCTCCCATTTGTTGCTGTGATATACCAACCTCTCCTTGCTTAGAAATCACATAAAGGCCTCATATGTGGTATATACCTCTTGAAATGATACTGGCACCCTCCAGATCTGCCCCAACTCCTCATTGCTTCTAGACCACTAGCTAGAATCAGTCTCAGTATTGCATGAGCAGGAAAGTATTATTTCAACTTTGGAGGAAAAGGATTATTCATCAGAAACACTCCCAGACCTGGTGAGGTATAGTCAGGGACCCAAAGAACATATTATACGTGGATAAGGCTATCCTATTGCCATTTCTATTAGGCTTGTAATATAGCTCCTTAAAAATGTTCAAAATGATGCCTGTATACAAAGAAACTCCATGAGTGCATGTTGAGGAGAGGTCAGAAAACTGGACATTAAAGAATGGATTTTTTACATAACTCAAGAGCATTATTAACTATTTTCCTCTGAATGTTCCAGAGGAAACTCCCCTTCACTCTAGCCATAGCCATTTGAAAGGTAGTCCCTAGCATGTTACTGGGTCTTAGTATAAGCATAGCATTTGTGGAACATCCAGTGACGATATGATGGCTAAAACTATCATCATTGTTGTATTGTTAGACTCATCACGTAATATGCTTAAATATGCTAGTAAAGGAGGGCTAAAATTTGTTGAGGAGCTCAGTGCTGACTGTCCTTTTTAGGCAGGATGAAGAATAAGATATACTTGATGGGACTAGGTTCCTGGATATAGTAGGATTACCAATTAGTCAAGGCCAAGTGACAACACAAAATCATTGGTGTCAAGATGAATTAGTGACCATCATGGGCAGCACTCTCAGAGACAACCAGGAATCACTTAATCCATAGGAACCAATACTAATGACTCATAGATCAAGGTTTAGGTCAAGATAGATTAGGAAGTTCAGAGTATTGCTTAGTATCAAATTTAAAAAGTAACCAAGAGGGGAGGAACAGAAAGCTTATATCAGTCATAGCAAAGATTCACAATCTGTTACTCAGTGTCCAAACTAAACCTGTGTCTCTAGGTTTAAGAAAATACTGAGTCTCTTTAAGAAAGGACCTTCAAATGCCTATGTCATGTTTACAATAATGATTCCCCCAGTTCCTCTCCTATGGAGCTTATGACCATTTCCTCAGGAAATCTATGAGACTGGGGAAAAGGAGATATTCACATCTCAGTGGTTGGATATAGGGTATCAGCTGACTCTAACACAAGCACAACACTATCATGACTTCTCTATAAGAATGCAGAGGCTGGTGATAGTATCCTTGTCATAAAACTTGTCTCACAGTGGGACCAATATGTCATTCTCTGCATCCCTGAGTAATAATTGGGATGGATATACTTGGTAGCTGGCAGTACCCTCATGCTGGGTCCCCAGCCTATGCTGTAAGATTCAGAAGGGAAAGAAAGTCCAATTGAAAGCTTATGAACTTGCTGATTTTGGCCAAGATAATAAATTGGAAGCAATACATCATCCTAGGTGAAACATCAAGGATTAATGCCACCCTTAAAAATGTAAAGGGATGCAAGTTCCCATTATATCCCCATTTAACCTACCAGTCTGGTCCCTGCAAAACTGAGATGAATTATGGCAGATAATGTGAATACATTTATAGGGTAACATGGAAGGCTGCCAGCTTTGAGTGAGGCTTTCAGTACATTCAGGCTGAATTACAAGCACCACTGCTGTTTGGGCCATATGTCATGGCAGGTCCTGTGGTGCCAGAGGACTCTGTGATAGATAAGGATGCCATGTATGGTCTCTGTAAGCCCCAAGAGAAGAGTCACAGCACAGACCCCCTACAGTTTTCAGCAATATTATGTCATATGCAAGAGAAAACTCTTCTCTATTTGGAAAGTAATTCCTGGTATACTTCTTAATAGAAGCTTAGCATTTAGCTGTGGAACATCCAGTGATAATACGATGGGTAAAACCATCATCATTTTTGTATTGTTAAAATCACCAGGCAATATGGTTGAAGGGTAATGTATAGGTTAGAAATGATAGAACCAGGATCAGACTCAAGGGAACTAGAGGGATAACAAACTTGACTCAGTTTTGCTCTGCATGTTACCTTTCTCTTTTGCACTAATATCAGTCCCATAGCACATGCCTTTGACTTAGGCCAAGAGTTTTCCATGACTAGCTGTTAGAATGCAATGGGATCAGGTTATCATGTTGATAAAATTCAAAAACATATTGCTGCTATACAGCAACCTAACACAAGGTTGGCCCTGAAAGCAACAGTAAGATGATGTCCTTCTGTGGGCAGAACTGTGAATGGCATACCTGGCCAAGAATTAGATATGTTATTAGGTAAGGAAGTTATTAGGTAAGGAAGTGGTCTGAGGTGTGGGGATAAAAATAAACTTCTGGGCATAAACATGGCTTCCAGTCACCTGCTGAGAGCAGGACTGAGAAATTGAAGACAGGTGGAAATGTGGAAGGACTCATGGGCATAGGAATGCAACATGCAAATCTTTATTTTCATATCAGGATTCATGTTCACACTTTCACCCTGCAGAGGAAGCATTGAACAAATAGAGGGAAAGCTTTTTTTGCCTTTTTTTTTTTTTTTTTGTATATTGGAAATCATCAGGTCCAGTCCATGGTACTACAGTGTTTGAAAAATTGGCCTTTAAATGAAGTAGCCAGCATAGCAGGCATGAAGGTTATGCATGTGCTTCCTCTTGAAAAGACTGACATATTTACTACCAGGGCTGAATGTTAGCCTATCAATAGAAAAGATTGATGCTGAACTCTCAGTACAGTGCCATTCTTCAACAAATCGAACAGCCACTGGTGGCAAGTTGAGTAAATCAGATCTCTTTCTGTCTGAAGAGGACAACAATTTGTGTATGGTAGGATTGATACATGTATGGATATGATTTTTTTCTATCCTATCTTATAGTACCTTAGCCACCACTATTATCAGAGGGGTCAGATTTTCTGACTGATCATCATGGAATTTCACATAATATCACTGTGCATGATATAGGCGTGACATTGGGCAAAAGTCCATGGGTTCTAACACATACATCATTATTCATAAACTGCTGACCCAATAAAACACCAGAATGGTCTCTTAAAGGCATAGTTGAAACAATAGTATAGGAATAACATGCTCAAGAGGCTGGAGTATTGTTCTTCAAGATGCAGCATATATTTTGAAATAATAACCATTATATGGTTCAGCATTTCCAGTACAACAAAAATAAAGCATTCAGGAACCAAAGCACGAAAGCAGGGGTAGCCTTCCTTACCATCAATCTCAATGACCCACTGGGGGCCTTTGTACTTTCTGTCCCCACTACTTTAAAATTCTCTGGATTAGAGTCTCTGGTTTCTGAGTAAATAGGATTAATTCTATCAGATGATAGAGTGTAGTTTCCATTAAACCTAAAACTATGACTTCAACTAGGTCATTTTAGATTTATCACACAAGTAAATCAGCAGCAAAGAAGGGTTTCACTACACCAGAAAGGATAAATGATCCTGCTTATCATGAGGAGATAAGAGTTGCTGCTACATAATTGGGATAGTGCAGAGTATTTGGAATTCAAAGGGTTCACACAGGAAGAAATTATGTCTTCCGTGCCTGGTGATGCAGACATAAGACATTATAGACACTTGATAGAGCACAAAGCAAGCAGTGAAGACCCCTCAAGAATAAAAATCAAGGTTACCCAAGAAGCAAACACTCTGCACTAGCAGAGGTGTTAACCTAGGTGCAAGGGGTTTACCTGTAAAGGTTGGTAGAAGCAATGATGAAGGTCAAATTATACCTCAATAATGCTGTTCAGGATTTCCTAAATATCAGGAGCTCCACCCTCTATTAGGGATATAATAATGAGAAAATAAACACATGTAAATGAAGGACACAGTACCTCAAAGGCAAGGGAAAACTTGGTTCCTCTCCCTGCCTACTTAATTTGCATTTAGGAGGTCAAGTTCAGAGCCCACAGGTTGCCCAGGATGCTGTTGTGCACCCTGAGATTTGGTTTCATCACAACTAAAAGCAGAAACCCAATCATTTCTCTTCTGTGCTTATCTCTACTCCAACACTGCTTTGCTAGTGCAATGCGTATGTAAGAAGTGTCTATGTGAAATTTATGAATGCTGTTATGGATTTGTGTTGTCCAAGATTAACTTTAACTCAACTGTCTTTTCCTGGTAGGCCAAATAGGTAAAACTTAATGATGCAGAAAGTTCAGGGAAATTTTGTTCTCCCATCTCTGAAGAGAAGGCAGAAAATGGTAAAAAGAAAAAAAAAAAGTTATTTCCTATGTAATGCACACAACTAAATATGCAAGGGAAGGTAATCAGCCTGAGAAGCTTTACAAGAAGGAAAGGGCAAGAAGAGGAGATGATATGTCACCATCAAGTCTAATGCAAAGGAAAGAAAGCAAATAAGACTTGGAAATCGGTGTTGTTGATATTCTTATTACAACAGTCCACTATGGTGCATGGTAAATTTAAATTTTATTACCCAAATTCACTCTTCTGTTCTTACTCAGATAAGCACAGCCCTAAGAACTGGCTTATGGGATTCAAATGGCTTAACCTTTGGACTAAGTATCCTGTGGTATTTTAAGTATGTGGATGAATTGAGTATCGTTAGCTGTACAATGACAGGTTGTGGGGGGAGATAACATTTGATTTTATTCTATGTTTAAAAATCATATTCATTATGGTTCCCCTTCTTTTTTTTCTCAAATGTGCTAATAGATCAGGTCCCCCCCCACCCCGCATTTTGCTTTCAGCTAGTAACTATCACAGAGTTCTATTTTGTTAATTGTTACTTTCTTATTTTTAGACATTAATTTTTTATTCGATATTTTTTTCAAGTAATGTAAGATATTTAAATAAAGACATACTCACCAGGTGTTAAATAAAAGTTCTATTTTAATTGATTGTTCAGGGATGTCAGTGGGAAGTGGGGACATGCATTAGGTGACTATTTCTTGGTGACAAATATCTATTCATAGGTGGGTGTGGGAGGAAGGGACTCTGGCCATTCTCAATGACTGTCTGCCTCCCTTTGCTGCCTTTTATTACCTGAATCTTCACTCTGTTCCTGCTTCACCCTCTAATCCAATAGTTATTTTTAGGTTCTGTTAAAGAATTTTTTTTTCTTGAGGTCATGTATATCACCATTTGGGAATTTCAGAGTTTTTAGATCTTTTGGATTTTGAGATCAATTTTTTTTTTCTTTTTTGCCTTAATCTTTCAAAGGATTCCCTTCCAGTCTTGCTGTGTCAGCCCTTCCTATTTTCCAGGACACCTGTGAATTACATAGGTCTAATTTTTTTTTTTTTTTTTTTTGGTACTCGTTATGGAACTCATGATTGGGTCACATCCCCAGGCTATTTTGTATTTTATTTAGAGACAGGGTCTCACTGAGTTGCTTCGTGCCTTATTGTTGCTGAGGCTGGCTTTGAACTTGCAATCCTCTTGCCTTAGCCTCCCAAACTGCTGGTTTTATAGGTGTGTGCCACCACACCTGGCCGTAGGTTTAATATTGATATTTAATGTGTCATTTAGGCTGTATTTTGTGAGAAGATAAAGTTATCATATTTGGCTTTGTACTTTCTTTACTAAACCCAGGGGAAAGAATTGATTGGGTAAATAGCAAAGTGGTAGATAATTGAGATTTATTTGTATTTTCTTTGAGACTTGCAATAGATACATAAATTTACTAAGTGTTTCTGGAGGTAGTATGTAATAGATCAAATTTGAAAACCTTATTAACTCACAGCCATGACTTTGCTTAATATAAACACAGCACAAAAATTTAGGAGATTTTGTTTTAAAATAATTGTTGCTGTAAGAATCATTTAAGGAAAAGATTAAAATCCTGTGCCTTATTGTACTTACTGTTTTTAATCATTTAATCTACATAATTTTCTTCTTCTTCTTCTTCTTCTTTTTTTTTTGCTTACAAACATGCAACTTCTGTCCACCACAAATTTGTCTTCTTTTATGTCTTTTCCATATTCTATATTGGCAGGATTCCCCTATCCTCACTTGAATCCTCACCATTGCTGCACTAGAGGATGATGATGACAACAGAGCCCAGCACACCTCTGTGCATGTTTTACTGGGTATGTCACCACTCCACTGATCCTTGTTGTTAACTGAAAGAGGAAAACAGAAGCCAGTAGGAGCCAAAGTTGATGTGGCATACCAAGTTAATGAATCAGGAGATGAAGGAAGATTCACCCCATAGATTACAGAAACAACTAGTCTGAATTGAACAATTTCCCCAATAGTCTTTTTATGCAAATTCTTAAAACATCTAGAGTTATCTAAAAAAACACAAAGTAATGAAAATACTAAAAAAAAGTAATAGAAATAGATTTATTTCACCACAGAAGGAAGATATTCAGGGTATAGAAAAGTTGATTTAAAAAGATTATTGTGCAGTTGGGGTTGTTGCTCAGTAGTAGAGCACTTGCCTACCATAGGTAAGGCACTGAGTTTAATCCATAGCACCACATCAAAAATCAATCAATCAATCAATCAACAAAATAAAGGTATTGTGTAAAAAAATAAAACATTATTGTGAATATTATAGGAATTTAGATATAGAAGACAAGGTAAAAACTAATGTCTCAAAAAGCAAGTAAGGGTTGATTTAGAAAGTAAATAAAATTGTATAACCAGGACTCATCAGTTAATTTGTAGGTATAACCCTCTATGCATTTAAACTTAAATAAAGCATCCATGTTTCTGTGAAAATTCAAATATACTTATATTTTTAGTAGCTAGTGCAACAATTTAAGTGGAGGGAAAACAGCTTCTTTGAATAAGATTTTTTTTTTTTGTACCAGAGTTTGAAATTGAACCCAGGGGCACTTAAACACAGAACCATATGCCCAGTCCTTATCATATTTTATTAAGAGACAGGGTCTTGTTGAGTTGCTTAGAGCCTCACTAAGTTGCTGAGGCTGGCTTTAAACTCACAATACTCCTGCCTCAGCCTCCTAAGCCACTGGAATTACATATGTGTGCCACCATGCCTGACTGAATAAGATATTTTGATAAGCTTATTTTAGAAGAAAAAAAGCATTTCAGGCTAGTTCCTGAGTTAAAGAAAGAAATAATTCTGCTAAATAAATTGGGGAATGGGATGGTAGAAGAATACAAGTGTTGCAAAAAAGGGTCAAGAAAATTGTTACCTTGGCCAAAGAAAGACTTTCATGAGACCAGACATAGCTAATGAGAATTTACTAATTTATTTCTTAGTAAGATTAATTTCCTACATCTCTCTTATAATTTCTAGCAAATTCTTCATTGCTCATAATGCTTTCATAAATGATTGTTTCCATGAGAATTTAGTGATTGAAAAGCTTACAACCTCAGCCAATTCTACTTTAGAAATTTAGAAAAACTCTGCAAACGTTTCTTTTACTTAGGAATCCACAGAAAATGCCCATCTGTATTATGTTACTTTTATTCATTCAACTGTAAGCTATGGACTTTCTAGCCTTTGTAAAACACTGTTAGGCAAAATTGAATAATTAATGTTACTTAATAAGGGATAGTAGTAAGTAACAAATTCCTATATAATCAAATACTAAAATAATTTAATGGATACTTATTATAATGGATGTTCAGTAAAAGTACAAGTAAAAACTGCTCTAAGGAGAAAATTGAGGATGCAGGAGTTCAGGTCCCTGGCTTGCATTAGCAGCCCTCATTCTCCCCACCTCTTGCTTGTAGTTCTCAAGATAAATGCAGAAGATGCAGCATCCTGAGAAAGAAGGAACTGTCTAGGATTGGTGGAGCTCTGTCCACATCCTCCCTAGAACAGGATGTCCTAAACTCAGTGACCACATTGTCCTCTGGGGTTTAAAATACCAGAACAGAAGGCTGTCATCATCCTTTGCAACATGAGGAATGCACAAACAAAACTCCTTCCACCCCAGGCACCTTTCCTCAACCCTGAGGGGGCTAGACCACCATGAATCCTAGGCTTCTGTTGTCTCTTGCTGCCTATGTATGAGTAATAAAGTTGCTTCACACACAGATTCGTGTTGCATGCATGTTCTGCCTCACTGGGCCCATATAGGTGGTGGAGCTACTGACATGTAGACTGCTTCAGAGAAAAGAATTCACAAAGGGAATTAAATATGAAGTGTATCTTTAAAAAGTAGGTAAAATTTTGTTAAGTGGAGAACAGAATCATATGGTGGGCAAGAGGTAGCTGGTGGGGGAAACACAGGATGCTTAGGGGAGAGAGGAGATACAGGACCATGGGCAACCAAGAGTGTGCCTGGGCAGCACCAAAACATATATTATCCGGGCTCTCCAGGACTTTTATGAGAAAGTATGGGAGTTGATTAAGAAGCAGTGGCACCCTGAGAATTGGGAAAATAGGGTTTGGCTAGAGTATAATGAATCTGAAGACCCAGAACCCACTAACCTGATAGAACTTCCTTCGTCAGCAGGGGCCACCTCTCCTTTCTTCTGGTGAGCTAGGTCAGCTTTTCTTAAAGAAAACTGTACAGCATGCTCCAAAGTACATGTGTGAGGATGGATTTTAAAAGTACTAGACCAGAAAAGAAGGAACATGGCATTAGTTGGGTCATCCCATGCACATTCCCTAGATTTCTCTTTGTGACAGCAAAATTTTGTCATTTTTTTTTGAGTGAATTTGACTCTTCCTGGGATTGTGTATTTAGTTTTCTATTGCTTCTGTAAAAAAAAATACCACAGCTCCTTGTTTAAAACAATTTAAATTTACTCTCAGAGTTCTGATGATCAGAAGTCCTAAAATGCAAGGTTGCATTCTTTCTGCAGGCTCCAAAACCTCCTCTTACTTCTGCATTTCCTGGATTTTTCTAGCTTCCAGAGGTCCCCTGCATTCCTTGGTTCATGGTCCTGTTCTTCTGCTTCTTTATTCCTTTCTCTCTCTCTTTATCTATGTCTCTCTTCTTTTCTTTCATATTGGTGATTGAGCCTAGGGCCTCATGCATGCATGCTAGGTAAGCACTCTACCTCTGAGCTACATCCTCAGACCTTTTAAAAAAATTATTTTGAGACAAGGCTTCCCTAAGGTTGCCCAGACTGGTCTTGAACTTGTGCTTTTCCCATCTCAGCCTCCTGAATAGCTGGGATGACAGGCATGTCCCACAGCACCTGGCCCCATTCTCCAACTTTAAAGCCAGCAGCATAACATCTTCCAGTCTCCCTGTCTGAATCTCACCTTCTGCCTTCCTTTTACAAAGACCTTTCTGATTACATTGAGCTCACCCAAATTATCCAGGATAATCTACCCATTTCAAGATCCTGGATTCAATCCCATCTGCAAAGTTCCTTTTTCTATGTAAGGTAACATATTCACGTATTACTGGAATTAGGTCAAGAACATCATGGGTAGGGGACATTATTCAATCTACCATACCTGGAACATGCAGGAATAGGATGTTTGTTGTGCGTTTAGAGACAATGAAAATTGGAAAGAGTGACAGATGAAGAGAATTACCATTCCATTGTAAAGTACCTGCTTCAGGATAGCTCTATCAACAAAAGTAATATGACAACAATTGCCAGATTTCTGTTCTCATGACTAAAAGTCTCAGGGGTCACTACAGTTAAACTGGGCTAACTGGGCTGCACGAAATAACCACACAAGAGACACAAATACCTTTTTCTTTGGGGTCGCTGTGATGGCTCCTCTGACCTTAAGGAAGAGAGAGAGTGAGAACACGGCTGACCCCTTTTATTGAGGAGAAGCTATTCAAATGAGGCAAGGGGTCAGGTTTCAGGGGGCTGAGTCTATCTTCATGATGTCCACTGTAGACTGACACCTGGTTAGGCCACACCCAAGGGCACAGTAAGAGGAGGGGACACACACAAGGCACTTCCATGGAAGATTCTATCCCAAACAGGGCAAGGGGTAATATTACAAAGGAACAGGTGAGCATAGCTCCACCCATGGGGCTGTAGCGAGACACACCCTGGCAGGAGACACCGATCTTCGGACCCAAGAAGGGTGGGGAAAACTCTGCTGCATTTCTTTGACTGAGCACCTCAGCACCCAGCTGGAGAGTGTGACTCAGTCACGTGTAAGGTTGGTCTCCCCCAAACAATACTTTCCAGAATTTCAGATGACAATAATGATTTTTTAACTTGAATTATGGTGTCAGAGGCAAGGTTTTTAAGTCAAAAGTTCAATAACATATCTGCTCCACTAGTTTCTCCAATAGGTTTTTAAGAACCCAGTTTCCCTAGTAATCCTTTTGTTGCTTGAAATACTAAGATTGGTTTTCATTTCTTGCACTGAATTCAGATTGCTATGACCTGAATGCAATAAACATATACTACCAGTGGCACCTAAGAGTGCTATTCTGACAGATTTAAAGGTTGAAATCCCAGCCCCTTTACTTAATGATTGCATGATCAGGGTGATCTAGTTATTTCTTCTGAGACTCAGTCTTTTGGCCTATGAAATTGGGGAAATGCCTACTAACAAGAGTTCACTTTCCCATTTTGATTTAAATTAACTAACAAACATGACATTTTTTTGAAACTATCTAGAACATATGACTACTGTTATTATTCAGAACATCATCCCCTCAAAACAGAACAAATATTCTATTTTTCAGCAACAACAACAACAAAAAAAACAACAAAAGAGAAAATTTAACAAGTTATTTTACCTAGTTAACCAAAAAGGCAAAAATAAATAAATAAATAAATAAATAAATAAATAAATAAGTAAAATAAAGACCAATATATTAGAAGGAAATCAACCACAGGACACAGCTCTGGATTTGTAAAGATAAATGGCATCTTAAACCTAAAAGCTCCAAAGAAGAGCCTTGTGGAACCGAATCCCATGTCTCTGAGGAAGGCACCATTTGCTGGTGCCAGAGTCTTTGAGGAAAGTATAAGGAGGCTGATTCTAAAAGTGTTGGGGGAAAAAGAAATGAATTCAAACATACTGTTAGCTGAAGGTATTGCTGCTTCCCTTTTGAAAGATGTTTTAAAGTATCCATGGGAGGATGGTGAGAGTGGGAGGGAGCAAGCAGGAAGTGATCAAAAGGCAAGTGGGATGAAGCAAGCTTCCAGTCTGTTTCTAGGGCCTCTTATTAGCTGAGCCGAAAAGAAGCCAGCACGAAGCAGCAAAGTAATATACAGCTTCATCACCCCCTAGTGAACATGGAGGGATGGGTTTGAGGGTTCGAGAGAATGACCTATTCCTTAGTGCTACACATTGGATATGGTGTCCCTCCCAGACATTCATGGGTAGAAGCCTGTCTCCAGTGCAGTGATGCTGAGGTGGTGAGACCTGTAAGAGGTAGGGTCTAATGCAAGGTATTGAGGTCAAAAGGATGGCCCTCAGAAGGGATTAATGCTGTTCTCCTGGAATGAGTTTGTTCTCATGAGAGCAGGTTCTCAAGACCATCCGTGCACTTGTCCCCTGTTCCACGTGGCAGTTCCTTTACCATTCCTCTGCCATGTTGTGACACAGTCGGGCACAGGATAGGGGGTGCTTCACCAGGATGCTGGTGCCATGCTCTTGAACCTTCAGATGTATAAGAAAGATAAATCTGTTTTCTTTATAAAGTATAGCACCTCAGGTATTTGGTTATAGCAACACAAAATGGACTAATGCAACTAAAAAATTCACATTTGAATATGAAATGATATACTTCTAAAAAAAATCAGAAATTTTATATTTCCACCCTACACAAGAAAGCTATCCTTCATACAATTGAAGGAATATATTCTCCCTTTACCCCAAAATAAGAAGCATCTTCCCTCAGCCATTTTATCCATCTCTAGAGGATAGTTACACTGTCCACTTCTGTACTATGTGGACATTATTCTTCAAATTCTGACATAGTTCCAATTAATTATCATGTTACTTAGAATTCTTATGTATAATATCTATTAAATACTAAAGAGAAGTAGGGGAGAGTGCATATAGAGACTCCCTTTGTAAAGTAAGACAAGTTGCTCCCTCTTGTACTACTTATCACAATAAGAAATTGTATTGTGTTTAATTCATTGTTAATTTTGGACTTAATTGTTAAATATGTTGAATTTAACACTTTAAAAGCTGAATTATAACAGTAATTTTTTACAATATTTCCTGGAGTATGAAGAAATAGTTACATTTCCCAAATCTTCAGATTGCTATAACATCTCTCATATATTCACCAAATATGTCCACTTGCTTCTATTTCTGTTGTTCAGATGGTTATAATAGTGTATTGTAATTTACATTATTTTTCTTACCCATGTATAAGCCTTCAGGGTGTTTTTATCATGAAAATGCTTGTGCAACCTTCCAGTACTTCTGGGTAAATGATGAATTGACTTATTCTAATTGAAATGTGAATAATAAATTCTGAAATGCATGGGTATGTTTTATATTTTTCAAAAATTTATTTTATGTGACTCTTCACCCTGCAGTATTTCAGAACATTATTTTCCCTGAGAACAGGGTTTGATTGTTAGAAGGAAAGATGCCAAGAAGGAAAATGACTTAATAGTTAGCATTTTATTTCAGAATGGTAGTACTGGAGAAGAGGATTTCACTAAGATATCTATCGCCAGAATTTGCTGACCAGATCATAGAATGTTATTACAGCCAGGAACAGAACCAAAGGAGAGTGATGGAAGGGCAGCCATTGCCATACAGAGGAAGGGACAGAGAGCCTGCCTTTACTGACCTTGCACAAGGGGAAGGAGAAGTGACAGATATCATAGAAATAGAGTTCAAATACCTGTGTCCTGACCTTTCTTCTCCAGGCTAGTGGAGATCTTAGGAATGTTGGTTAGACATATTGAAATGAAAGGGGGAAATAGAACAGCTTTTGCCTTTTTCTCTATTTAGAGCCCTGGGAGACCATAGACAGGCTGACCTATCTTCACCATGAGGTGGTTAAGCACTGGTACAGAGGTGAGTCAAACAATGTGTGCACCCTTTCCTGGTTTCCATGACAAAGACACATAAAAGGGCCACACAAGATTAGAGAAACCCTTACCCTAAACTTTAAAAACTGTGGAGTACCCCTGATACCAGTATCAGAAGAAAAGTAAAATGGAAAAGGGCCTTGTAGGCAGTTTAATTTAGATTAAGAGAATATTAGTGCACTGGAGATTTTTTTTTTTAAAATTGAAAGACCCTTTTTAAAACAAAAGAAAATGATCTATTGTTAGAATTTCTCTCTAATCTGAATGCTTATTTCTCCTCATGGAGAGTTTAGAAGAGCTACAGAAAATAAAGGATTCTGGCATTCTTTGGACATCTGTGTAGTGTATGTGTGAATTTAATGCCACAATAATTATCTACTGGTTTAAAAGCACTTGGTAATAGTAGCTGTATGCACATAATTATATATAATCTAAGCCTTGCATTTTAGAAACATAGTATTCCGAACAGCAGAGAAATGTGGGGATTACACTGTTTAAATATTTCTTTGAATTATTGTGTTATGCTGACTCTATAGTAAGAAATGATTATAATATTCAAATAAAATGTGGTCATTTATTTTATTCATATTCATTATTATAAAAATTGTGCAATTTGCAGCCTTTTATGATATTTTGCTATCTTTCCATTCCAAAGCATACTTATAGTGAGCGATTATAGAGAAAAGTTAATGTAAATTACCTTAAGAATTTTAAAAGATCAATATTCACAGAATAGGCAGATGCATTTGCAAGTAATTAGCAATGAAAAACTGTTACCATCAGAAAGTTTTAATGATTTTTTTTTGTTTTTCTATAGTATCATTTTTCATCCCACTTATGGTTCTTACATTTGAAGTATAGGAATTAACTATGTCTAAAAGGAAACAACCACCTTTAACACAAATCATCATCTAAATGTAACAATTGCAGCCATATAATTCATTTTCTATTCTAAAATAAAAAAAAATGATGTTAATGTGTTATTTTGTTTTTTTCACACAGTGATTAAATGCCCCAGACTTGAACAGCATTGCATTAAATATCAGTTACAACATGTCTGTAGAGATGTCTGGTCTACGTGTGCAAAATTCCCAGAAAACTGGAAACTTAATATTTTAGTTTTATATAATTCTGTTAACACTGCTTCTAGAAGAAAATTAAGGAAAATTTATGATGAAGGCACTGAAATTCCTAACAAACATTCTGCCAATGTAGAATAAATGCTGGTTTGGTGCTACCCAGAGAGTTCTTGTTTTAGTGCCAGAATCAAAGATTCCATTTAAAAAATAAAATAAATAGTATGTCTGGGCCGCTGGTTGACAACTTTTGATTTATGGATTTTGTGCTGCTTGTGCCATCAAATACAGGAATTAACATCTTTGTTATGTTGCTATTTTTTTACAAAAAAAGTGTTCTCACCTTTTTTGAGCTTCATTTAATTTCAGTTTCCTATAATTTCTCTACCTCTTCCTTGCTAAGTGCTATGTTTTTAATTGGGGAGGAGGGGTTAAATGTGTTCTCTTAATGGGATTTTTTTTAGAATGTACATTATTTAGTGTAATAATAATAGCTTGCACATATTGGGCACTTATGAAGGGATGGACATTTTATCTCTCATTTCTGTATTTTTTTAAGTTCATCTCTGGGCCTCCATTTGGAGGGGAGAGTAAGAAATTAAATTTAAGACATTTCTGAGACGTACCATCTCATCAGAGCTTTCTAATATCTTAGTGCTGTGCATAGTATCAAACATCTGGGATTCTCCCGAAATTATGGATCCACGGGGGCTCTCTGATTCATCTACTACTCTAGCATGGTATTTTCCAATCTAGTGAGTCTGTTATTCCATTGTTGAGTGTCTCGGGGGCTTTCTGGAGGCTGAGTCCATTGTGTCTAGGGTCCAAACTCCCTAGAGGCTGCCACCTAGTGGGACTCAAGTCACCAATGATTGTGGGACTCACAAATCTTGGTTCTCTCCTTAGGCACTAGCACTAGAAGTATCATCTCACTCTCTGTTTCAAAGCCTCATTTCCTTCTCCCCTCTTTTCTCACCTGTGGTATAGGCAAAACAATGTCATCCAGGAGCTAATATGTTTCAAAAGCTAAGAATAACAGTGGTCCTCAGAGGATTTTATTTCCAATTCTTCAAAATAGTCCAGGAGCAAGGAAATACAAATAGCCTGACTTCCATCTTAACATAGGAGAAAGAGAGAAACACTGAAGATAATATAAACAATTATCTCAGAAATATTGTCCTGTTACATTACATAATGAAGACCGGCAGCTTGAATCATCCATAGTTTTATTAGAAGTACCTCTGCAACCATACAGCAAGTGACAAGAAAATCTCATCAACTCTAGCCATCTTGAAGTGTGGCTAATCAAATATATCTCAGCTCCACTGAGCTGGAGATAATACCCAATACGAATGCCAGCAGGATCCCTAAGTGTCAGCTAGAAGAAGGATGAGGAAACACCATTAGCAAGAAAAACAGAATAAATACTTAAAAACAGCTAGAGAACAAACTAACGAGGTCAGTCATAAACACCGGTAATGAGAAAAATCAAAGGCCAACTTGTCTCACATCCTAAACTAAGGGGTACACAGAATGTTGGAACTAGAAAAGTAGTAAATCTTCTCTACCCCAGGAGATATCAGCCTGTGCTCTACAGGTGCATAGAGGGGCCTCAGGGGTTCTGGAAATGTTTGATTTGAATACTGTTTCAAAAGTGTTTTTAGTTCTTTTTATCATTATAATGAAAAACAACAGATACCTGAAAGTTTTGTACTGTGGAGGGATATCAAATGTGTGTGTAACTTAAAACTAAATATGAGAACCTAACGTTTGCATAGGATATGACTCCATGAGACCCATTCTAGAGGAAAGCATTTGAGACTTCACTAGCAGTGCTTCTCTGCTCACACCTCTACAATGGCTTCCTGTCCCAGTCAGGTGAAAGTCTTCCATTGGCCAATGAGTAAAGTCACAGGGATGTGCCTCGCTTTGCTGACCTCAACCCTTACTCCAACCCTTTCATTCACACCCCTGCAGCTGCCCTAGGCTCCTTGCTGCTCATGCAACCAATCACCAGGCTGCTCTCTGCCTTCGTGCTCTGAAAACAGGTATCACTGCGCTTCACTTCTTCGCCTCCTTGGTGTCTGTGCTCACAGTCCTCTTATGAATGAGAGCTTTCTTGACCTAGACCATATTTAAAAATCACCTCCTTACCCCTAAGTCTCCAATCCCTTTCTAGTCTTAGGTTTTGATAGATTTTCTCACCATCTTATATACTATACAATCTAATAATGCGTTTCACCTCATTGTCTTATACTCCCAAATAGTTTGTAAGATTCCCATAGCAAGGGGATTTGGTCTGATTTATTTAGTGATATGTTCCCAGAACCTAGAACAGTGCCACATAGGTAGGGCTTGGTAAATATTTGCTCAATGAATAACTAGGGGAATAGATGATCCGTGGAGTCAAAGAGCAAATGCCATCTAAGACAAGAGGAGCAGATCAAAATTTTGGATATAAATGTGTGTTTTGTGTGTGCAAATGTGCACTTGCATCATATTCAAATATAGGAAATATTGATTAAGCACTTTCTGTTTGGATTTTATGTTGAAGGTAGTTATCTTGTTTAGTTTACTTAATTGGGCAACCTGCAAAGCTAAAGTATTTCTGCAAATGTCAAACCCTGAATGCAAAGAGCATTTTAGAATTCTCTACCCACCCTGGAGTCACTGCAAGGGTTTGATATGTTATCTTAAAGACAGGATGTCTACACATCTGAATACATTCTTTTTAATAGCCTAGCTTAGCACTGGTGAACTGCTAATAGATGCCATTACAGGGACTGTGCCTTGCCTTGTTAAACTCAGCCCTTACCCCAGGCCCTTGCTTACACCCTTGCAGCCCCTATACCTGCAGTGGCATAAAATGCATTATATAGGCATATATATCCAAGACCATGGACGATCTAATTTATGGACAATTAAGCTATATTAAGGATAATCTTTACTCAACCCAATGTTCAATTTGTCTCTTAATCCAATCTCTTGCTAAAGGTAACTCCAATTTGTACAAACTTTAATCCCACTGTGATTTCAATAGGCCTTGTTTCCACTTGGAGTTTCAACTGCCATACTTGAACAGTTTGTTAAGGAACCATAGAGAAAAAGGTTGTTGTTCACCTTCACTTAAAAATTCAAGCTCTTATGTGTCCACTAACCAAAGACTGCCGCAGCAAACTCATGTGCTCTGAGTCTGCTCCTACCAGGAGTGCTATCAAGGTGCTATCATAAGGAAACACTGGGAGTGTTAAAATAGAGCCAGCTTTATCTCTCATTCCAAATTGTTGGTGCTTCTTGTCTGATTGCTAGTTTGATGACGAGAGCTGTTTTTTGATGTTTTGAGTAAAATCAAAATTTTCTATTTCTCTTTCAAGAATTTAGATCAGTTTAATTTTAGAGAGTACTAAGATTGCAAGGTGAGCTGTTAAAATTTGCTCCTATTTTTAACCACTTATCTGCGTGAAACATGATTTTATTTTTAAACTAGTCCAACAAAAATCCATAAATTGTAGGCTGGATCTTCTCTAAAACTGTAATTGTCTTCTACAATCCCCAATGTCAAAATCATTCCTTCCTTTAGTCTATCACATTCACCAAAGCAGACTCCTTGCTCCTGATTATTTTTAGGGAGCAAACACTTAAAATTTCATATTAATTTAAATAAATATACATTTATTTGTTTTAAGCAAGTAGTTTGGGGCAAGATGTTTCTCTTTTTTTAAAGTTTTGCTACCAAAAAATAGTTTGAAAATCATTGCTGTAGCCCAGGATTTGGTCAACTTTTTTCTGAAAGAGCTGAATATTAAATATTTAAGGCTTTTCATGCAAAGAGGCAAAATCAAGGGTATTATGTTGTGGACTTACATAACATTTAAAATGTAAAAAAATGTTAAAATAAAATTTTAAAATGCAATAATCATTCTTAATTTGTAGGTTATACAAAAACAGGAGATGGCATGGATTTGGCCTATGGGCTACCATTTGCCAAATCCTGCTCTAGTCCAATACTTCTCCTTGTACAAGAGAAGAAAGTCTTAGCAGAGTTGCATTTCCTGTGAAAGGTTCAGGGATACAGTAGAAGCCCTAAGGGAAGATCATGGACTGCCATATAGGGCTTTTGATGTTTGGCGTCTCTGGATCATTAATGAATAACTTAAGAAGAAAAGAGGCACAGATACAGACAGCAAGAGACACCAAACCATAGTTAAGGCCAAAACCACATAGAAAACAACCACATAGATGCTCACTTGTTAAAAAAAAAATGTTTAGCAGAATTTTTCCTTTCTCAAATTCAACCCCACTAAACTCCGAGTGCGAAGCAAAATTTCCTATAGTTCATAAATAATTCATATGTAACATACTAGAAATTCCAGATGACTAAAACCTATATACATATATATTTATTATGTATAATATATATTCTTATTTAACATTAGATCTTACCTTAATATCCTGCTTATTTCCAAATTTTAGTTCAGTAAATGCAACTTACTGTATACAACAGAAAAATTCAAAGGTACAGCTTAGTTTTTCTTTGTAGAACCATAGCTTCATATCCTGATATGAAGTCCTGAATACTAGTAATGTAATTAGGTATCACATCATAGAAAATGATACTGTTTTGGGCAGAACAAGTTTCTATTTGGAGATTATTTCAATTAGCTTTACTTAATAAGGCCTTTTAAGAAATGGAATACAGAGATCAGTACTATCTAACCACCTTTTAAGTTCTCTGGATCATCAGACATTAAGGGCAAAAATAAAACTATGTATCTTGGCATTTTGAAGACTATACCAATAGATAATAGTAAGTTTTTTTTTTTTTAAGAATAGAAGTGTTCTGGTTAATAAATGAAGAACAATGGCAGAATTAGAATATGGCTAGTTGTAGTATTTAATGAATTAATAAATCTAGGAATTCAATATCAATAGGTATTTACATCAGAAACAGAGACAACCATAACATCTATGAAGTACTTCCATTCAAAAAGAAAAATTGAACCTATATTCTCAATTCTGTAGATCTTGCTACCAATTAACCAATTCAAAGGGTGCCGAGAATATAGAGAAACTTGTTAAATGACACTACAGAGACGGAATCTGCAAACTCTCGGTCTGTGGGAAATCCCATAGGACAAATGACCCAGTTTTTCTTTACTTAACCAAATAGAATACAAGGGAAATAAAAGAGTAGGCAGAATCTATTGGAGAAGCAAGGGAGACATCTCAAACCAAACAGATGTAATGGAATTGATGAGATTATTAGGGATTTAAAATATTATTTCCTAATATTAAGGAAAGCTTATTGAATTTTTATACAGTTATAAAACTTTGTTTATTTTAAGTCCTTATCTTTTACAAATACATATAAAAGTATTTATGGATAAATTATGCCATGTTTTTTTATTGGATTTTAAATTTTCCACTGTGATTAGGTCAATCATAGAACAGATGAAACAAGATTGGTGAGGAATTGAGAAGTTTTTAAGCTGGATAATGGGAACTGGAAGTTCTAATCCATGTATGCCTTATATATGTTTGAGATTTTCCATAGTAAAAACAGTTTTTTAAAGAGACAAAGTTAATCCCTAAAATCAAATTGGTGATAGTGGTCCCCCTACCCACTGCCTGGCAACCACCAAGAATTCTGTAATGTTAACAGAGATGGCAAAAGGAAAATATCAACAACCTCATTAGTTCCATAAAGAAGATCTTTTATATACGAGACATTCCTCAGTTAAAAGAAACCTGAATCTGCAAGATATATTTTTTAAAAAATATCCATTGGTGTCTATGTAGTAGTATATAAGTTCTGAAAGTTTGGTTTCAGATGTGAATATCACCTCCAACTTGTGGGTTAGAGCAGTAGCTACCATAATCCTATCCAAGTCTCTCCTGCCTCTACCACTTCAGTACTTGCTATCTTCCAACTACCAGCCCCTCTAAGACTTTATCAAAGAACTTTCACTAGCAGCTGGAGTGCATTCTAACTGTTCAAGGGGCAGGCTGGAAGTGTTGGGGAACCAGTGTACCCTGGCAACAGCCCTTAAGTAATGACTGACATTTTTTTTTGTTTTAAATGTTTTTATTAGTGCATTACAGTTATATATAATGGGTTCATTTTAACATAAACACAGATACTTACAGATATACAAAGAGGTGGAATCCACTGTGGTATATTTTCATATGCCCATAGTGTAATTTTGTCAAGTTCGTTCTGTGTTTCTTCTCCTTTCCTGTTGCTCCTCTCTCCCCCTCAGTCTCCTTCTTTTCCACTGATGCTCCCTTTATCCTTATGATATCTGATTCCCGCCACTTTTTCCTTTACTTTTTTGTTCTAGCTTCTGCATGTGAGAGAAAATACTCAATCCTTGACTTTCTAAGTCCGGCTTATTTACTTAGCATGATGTTTTGCATTTCCATCCATTTACCAGCAAATGCCATAATTTCATTCTTCTTTATGACTGAGTAAAAATCCATCGTGTACACATACCACATTTTCTTAATGAATTCATCTATTAAGGGTTCCCTGGGCTGTTCCATAACCTGGTTATTGTTGAATTGCACTGCTATTATCATTGATTTGGCTGAATCACTGAAGTATGCTGATTTTGGTTCTTTTGGATTATTACCAAGCAGTGAAATAGCTGGGCCATATGGCAGTTCTATTCCTCATTTTTTGAGGGATCTCCATACTGCTTTCCAGAGTTGCTGTACCAGTTTATAGTTCCAACAAAAATGTATGAGCATACCTTTTTCCCCACATCCTCACCATCATTTATTATTATTTGTATTCTTTTTATTTTTTGTGATGCTGGGAATTTAACCCAGGGCCTTGTGCATGTGAGACAAGCACTCTACAAGTTAAGCTATATCCCCAGCCATATATTTTTGATAATTGCCATTTTGATTGGAGTAAGATGAAATTTCAATGTAATTTTAATTTTCATTTCCCTGATGGCTAAGGAAGTTAACCCTTTTTTTTCATATGTTTATTCATATGTTTATTTCTTCTTTGGAGGAGTGACTGACTGTTTATGTGTTTTGCCCCCTTATTGATTGGGTAATTTAGCTTTTTGGCATTGGGTTTTTTGAGTTCTTTATATATTCTAAATATTTAATCCCCTGTCAGAGGAGTAACTGGCAAAGATTTTCTCCCATTCGGTAGGCTCTCTTTTCATATGCTTAATCATTTCCTTTGTTGTACGAAAAGTTTTAATTTGATGCCATCCCACTTATTGATTCTTGGTTTTATTTCTTGAGCTTTAGGACTCTTGTTAAGGAAGACAGTGTACATTGGTCTGGCCCTCTATTTTCTTTAAGCAGTTGCACAGTTTAGGTCTAATTCCTAGGTCTTTGATCCACTTTGATTTGACTTTTGTGCAGGGTGAGAGATAGAGGTCAAGTTTCATTCTTTTACATATAGATTTTCAGTTTTGCCAGCACCATTTGTTAAAAAGGCTATCTTTTGTTCAACAAATGATTTTGGTGCCATGGACATAAGTTTTTGTATAAATACCTCAACTCCTTTTTCCTTCAGTGAGATAAGCATAAGGGCTGTGTCCTACATTGACTATGGGACTATTCCAAGTGGAATAAAACTCCAGTTATTTACAGTGATAACAGGCTTCAGAATTTGCTCTTTATTTGTTGCTTTTCTTCCCCTGTCTTCCTTTTTTCACTCTCTCATTCTTCTACCAATGTTTCCAAATAGCTACTTATTCTTAAATTCTTGTCTCAAGCTCAGCCTCTTCAGTAGCCCAAACTATGATGCAAAGAAGTATACATACATTCAAGCTGGAAAAAAAAATTGAATGAACATTCTTCCTATCATTTGGGACTGGAGAACCTTGGATTTAGACATCCATCCTATTGTTTTATTTATTTTATTTATTTTTGAATATGGGGAAAGGTCAGTTAGAGGAGTATAATGGCATTTTATATTAATTTGTTTAATTTAATGTGTAAGGAATTTGGGTTATCCCAGTTATCAAGGAATATTTGAACAGTGGTTCACAAACTTTAGTATCCTTAAGAATCATGTGTCTTGTTATAAATATAAATTCCTGACCCCCACCCTCATAGATTATGATTCACTGAGAATCGGGTATATGATGAATGGTTAGGCCACAATACAGCATTAGCAATACTTATGTAGGCATTCTGAGGATATCACTTGGAGAAACACTGTCCTTAGTGCCAACACTTTAGTTACTTATAAGCTGTCATGGCCAGTTGGGTCCCACATGTGTTCAAGCAGGTTTGAGCTGACCCTGATGACTATACCATGTCCTGGAGTCCCAATTCTGTGCTACTAACACTAAAATCTAAATTTAATTTTAATCTGATTCAAATGGCACTGTTACTATTCCTGTCTGCTTTTCTGTAAAGGTGAATATCTGAAATGCAATCTGGAAAAAAAGCATGGTGTAGAATGGAGGGTGTGGTGAGCAGGACTGTAGCCTTGGCCTTAGGAATGTCATGCTCCACCCCTCACTTATTCCTTGGGTGTGCCTCAGCCATGTGTCCTTTCCATTCCCTTTATTCCCAGATGGGAGATGAAAAAAGCACTGGTGAGAAATTGCATAGCTATGAGGCTAACTTGCCCCAATTCTTCATTTGAAGCTTTTCTTCTGGTCGTCTTTGCCTAATACAGATTCAAAGGTAAGGTCAAGGGGCCAGTGAGAGAAATTATCACCTTCCTCCTTCCTGTCCCATATTTTTAATTTCATGCAATAGTATTGTAGCAATTTTCAAACACTGACCACCTGTAAATTCCTCTGGAATTTCATTTATGAGAATCAGTTTTTCTTTTTCAATTAGTTCAAACAATTTTATCTGGATTTAGTATTCCCTCTCTTCCTAGAGCTCCAATTGGTGTCAAGGCCAAATAATTGTTCCTTCATTTTTATTGGTATGGCAATCCTCTCTTCTTTCCTCACTAAATTGTATGATTCTCCAACTCTAGAATTAACCTGACATTCTTTCTTGGGTACAATAATACAAATTGGTTGGAAATTGAAAATGATGAATTGTTTCGAAGATTACTTTTGTAGAAATGAAAGCATTGACTAAATGAGTTTTAAGATGCTAATTTATAACCAGATTCAAATTAGACTCAGAAATATCTGGAATAATTTACATTATATTTGTCTCTCTGAAGATTAATTTCCTTTCAATAGTCTTTCTGCCAGTTCCTTTCAATAGTCATAGATGCAAAAATGAAACAAAACAAAAGTCAAACTTGGATTCCTAGACCATGATAGATATGGATCTAAAACCAGAAGACATACTGTACTTAAAACCATTTCAAGTGATTTGGGAGGCTGAGGCAGAAGGATCACAAGTTCAAAGGCAACCTCAGCTCCTTAGCAAGACCCTAAGCATCTTAGTGAAGCCCTGTCTCAAAATAAAAAATAAAAGGGGTTGGGGATATGGCTCAGAGATTAAATGCTCTGGGTTCAGACTTCAGTAACATTAAAAAAAATCAAAGTTTTAAAAATACAAATTCAAAGATATTTACTCTCATATTATTAATGTCATCCCAGACTATGAGAGTAGTGTTCCCGTATACATTAAGCATTCTAACTTTTTTTTTTATTAGCTACACATGACATTACAATGATCTTAGGAATTCATACATTTGAATCAATTGGGGTATAATTTCTCATTTTTCTGATTGTACAGATTGCAGAATCACATTGATCATACAGTCACCTATATACATACAGCAATCATAATGTCTGTTTTATTCTGCTGCTCTTCCTATCCCCCCTTCTTCTAACTTTTGATTATTCCTGTAGGATGTTTTGTGATACTTCCAGTAAAAGGAAAAGAAAAATAAAAGAATTTCCTTTAACCAAGGTTCTCAAATATTTTGTTCTTGAGACCTCTTTACATGCTTAATACTTAATGATCATATCAAATACTTACTGTATGAAAAATTAAAAATTAGAAAAAATAAATATTAATTTGTTAATTCATATTAAATTACAAACTTATTATATGTTAACATGAACAAATAAAATATTTTACGAAAATAAGTATATTTTACAAAACCTAACAAAAGCCTGGCATAGTGTCAGATACCTGTAATCCCAGAGATTTAGGAGGCTCAGGCAGGAGGATTATAGGTTTGAGGCCAGCCTCAGAAATTTAGCAGGACATTAAGCAACTTAGAGAGACCCTGTCTTAAAATTGAAAATAAAAATAAAAAGGGTTGGTGTATGTAGTCAGTAGTAATCACCCCTGGGTTCAATTCCCAATACCAACAAAACAAAACAAAACAAAACAACCCCCCCACACACAAAACAAAAACAAAACAAACCCAATAGAAAAACTGTGAAGAGTAGCAGAAAAAAAAAATCTCTTTCCTCCCAATGTTAACATGCTATGTAAAATGATAACTTGACTTTCAAGAATATTAAAAAATTTGCATCATTATTAGTTTGCTAAGGACTTAAATAAAATTCATGCTGTATGCATGACTTAAAAGCATTATCCTTAAAATGAACTATAAAGTGTACCTGCCTCACTACAGACATAAAATCTTAGACTACTCAATTTGCTTACTGCAAGTCATGTCACCTTGACAGTCAGTTGAGAGAGATGATAACTAAATTCTCCTACATCCCAGTAAAATAACCTTAATAATAGTGATGATATAAAAGAATTCTAATTTCTCCTTTTATGTTTATTTTGTAATGGTAATACAAGCCATGAAGAGATACAATAGCACATGCATACATATATATTACATTTTCTATATCAGTATATAATATATTGATTCTTTACAAAGCAACACAATGAATACTGTAAACATTCTGCAATTCAATTTTTTTTGTTACTTAAAAAGTGTGTTTTAGGCTTAATAGAACTAGATATATTAGTAAAACAAAATATATTAGTAAGATTAATTTCACTTGTTTTTACTTTTTTCAATGTATAGTAAATATTTTAAATTACATTGGTGAGTGATATGTTTCTGTTAAAGCAAGTAATCAACAGGGATTGAAAATTAAATAAAAAGAAGAAAGCAGCATGTGCCATTTCAAATTTTCTAAGGTGGAAAAATACTGAATTGGAGCTTTTTAATATTTCAGAGAGTAGTGAAAGGAGAAAATTAAAAGTAAAAACTTTTTCAGAATACATTCGGGTCAGTGATTAGGAACTCTGAACATTTTGCTGCTCCCTGCCTAATCATAGACTGTTACTACTTGAAAAAAAATTCTCAAATTGTAAATAGTCCCTCTTTACTTTTAAAAGCTTGACTGGGCCAAGGGTATGGAAGGGGTGGAAGTTTTGGTTTTGATATGGTCACCTCTTGATGCTTTCCTAAATGACAACAGTAGTCTCCTTCTCTACTCAGTAGATCTTCTTATTAATCCTTTGGACAAGTGGACCTTCTCTTAGTCAGCTAAATTCATAGAAAATAAATGTTGAATATATCCTAAACTTAAACAAATGAAGTATTTTTTAAACATTTAATTACAAATAATTCCACTTTATCCAAAAGTAATCACCCAGCCTACTACTAGTTAATACCTGGTCAACCAGACTTTACACCTCAACACCCACTTATCCCACCCTCTATTCCATATTTTTGGAATCCCAGACATCACACAATTTCATCTATAAATATATTAATATGTATTTTTGAATATAAGGGCTCCTTTAAAATCATAGTGTCAATACCATTACCATATGTAAAAAAATTAATAATATCTTTGCATCATCAAATATCCAGTCAGTATAAAAATTAAAACATCCTCATGATGATTACCTAAATATAGATTAATATTAGGTCCTGAAACTTAGCTGGTTTTATAATCTGCTCTAAAAAATTACCTTTTCATACTTTAATACATCTACCTTGATCATGTCATCATGTGCTGATTTCTGAAGAAATAAAATATAATCAAATAGATATCTTACTATATCACTATGATTATAATATTTCTTGACAATATAAAACATATTTATAACTTAACTTATCCCTCAGAAACAAACTAAATTACCATTATGATTATTAACCACTAGATGCCACAGTTGCTTCACACAAATGAAATCAACTCAGCCTTGGTCTGTCAAGAAAAAAATGATATTCAATATAGGTCAATAAAATCCTTTAATCAAAGTGTCAGTATCAGTCTAAACACTATTATATCCTATAATTGATGTATATGTTGAATGGTTTATCTAAATATTTATCTTCACTTTTCACAAGTGAGCAAACTATGATATTCCCCCCTTAAACTCATTTGTACTTTTTTTTCTGTGATTTTAAAGTTATGACTAACTCTTTTTAATCAGTTCAAACACTAAGTGTAGTACCCTCAGAGCAGTCTGCCAAAGGGCTCTCTGCTGGGTCAGACTTGGTCTCAGGTGTTTGGCATTAACATCATTCTGAAGCCAGGAACACAACCCAACCCTGATGGGATGAGGGACAGATGAATCCAGATGATACTTAAGTTTCAAAAGCTTCTGCTCTATTTATATGCAAAAATAGCAAATATAGACAGACTTCAAATTGTTAAAAGATTTGGTGGGGTGGGGAGTGAATAGGGAACCAGTTTTGCTACATTGTAATTTTAGGTGTTAATTGTTACTGCTTTTCTATTGTTAGATCCATATCTATTGTGTTCAAGAATCCAAGCTTGACTTTCGTTTTTGCATTTATAGATATTGAAAGGGAATGGCAGAAATTAATCTTCATAGAGACAAATATAATGTTAATGATTATAGATATTCCTGAATCTAATTTGAATCTGTTAATACATTAGCATCTTAAAACGTTTTAAGGGTATGCTTTTCATTTCTACAAAAGTAAACTGCAGGACAATTCATCATTCTCAACTTTCAACCAATTTGTATTATTGCATCAAAGAAAGAATGTCTTAAGTTAATTCTAGAGTTGGAGAATCATGAAGTTTAGTGAGAAAAGAAGAGAGCATTGTCATACCAATGAAATAGAAGAAGCAATTTGTGAAGTGGGTCACACGTTTATTTACTGAAACGTTTTTACTTAGATAAGAATAACAATTATATTTATGCATTCTCTTCTTAATTATAGTATACAGATGTTGATATATTTGGGTATGTAATTACCTTTATTCTGCTGCAGTGATAGTTTCAATACAAACTTATCTCTCAATGCATCTTTTATGCAAATAATTTTTTTCTTAAATTCTTTCAAGAATTTATTACTTTAATTAAAAATAACTTAGTCTTTGTTAGAGATTGCCCAGAAAATTATCTGCCCTAAAAATTATGTATCTTCAAAATTAAAGTATGAGAAAATTGCTGAATTGACTGTTAAATACCAAATAAGTAAGTTCAGCAATCTCAATAAATAAATTCACATTAAACAAAACTTTTCCAAGACTTCTACTTATTGCAAATGAAAAAGAGGTGTAGACACTGTGTGAAAAGAAGAAAAAGATGTTTGTTTTTCTTCTATCTCAAAGGTATGGAGTTACTTCAGTAATGTTTTATTAAAGTAATTGAATAATGCTTTCCTGATTGTATTCTTTTCTACCTTAGTCTGTTCTCCACATAGGCACTAGAGTAATCCTATAAAATATAAGTAGAGTGATCCTATTGTAAAATATTTTAAAAACCATTCTACACAACTCCTTTATTACCACCCAGAATAAAAACCAAAGTCTTTACAAGTGTCTTTAAGGCTCTGAGTAGGCACTGTCCAATACAGCAGCCACCAGCCGCATCTATCTATTGACCTCTGAAACACAGGTAATGTGAATTGAGATTCACTGTAAGCATGAAATACACAACAGCTTTGAAAAATTAGTGCCCATAAAAAGAATGTGAAACTATACATCTGGAATCGTTGGCTCACATTAGAGTTTGATTGGACAACTCTGGTCTACTTAATTGTCTATCATCAGCTCCCTTCATTCCAAACTACATTGGCCTATTCCTGTCCCTCAGTATGCCATGTCTGTCTAAAAGATTTTGGGTTTATTATTCTGTCTTACTGGAAAATTTCCTTTGGGTATTCTCATGGTAAGATTACTCCTTTTTTCCAATTTTCTGATAAAATTATGAGAAAGAAACTCTCTGACCAATTTTAAATGATCTCATTTAATAAGACATACTCCCACTGTCCTTTTGATTTTTTTTGAAAATACTTATTCCACATATATGTTGATTTTTCTATTTACATAAATATATTATATACATGTAAAAGGATATGTATGTGTTATCTTCCTTGAGTAATGTAAGCCCCAGAAAGTCTGGGGCTTGTCTATTTTGTTTAGTCCTGTTTTTTTAATGAGTACCTGGTTTATATTATGAATATTAAGTAAATATTTGTTAAACAAGTGAAAGGATGAAATATTTAAAAAATAAGTGTATATCAAAATATTTTATCATAAAGGGAGGGATTGGAAAATGAGAACTTATATTCCTTATGTCTCAAACCAACTACACACTGTACTAAGCATTCACATTTAATATCTTAATAAATCCTCAAACAAATGTATTTACAGAGGAGAAATCTAAAACTCAGTGAATTTAAGGCATTTTTCCCAAAGTCACTTAGCTACTATTGAACATCACTTCAGTACTTTGTTTTATTTCAGTGTCTCCCTAGTTCCTTCTCTGATTTCCATACTAAACTAGAAGCTTTTATAGATACTCTCTGAGTACTCTGTATTTTCCCTCCATGCCATGTTATCAACATTGCAATAACTTTGTAGTGTGTTGTTTAATGTCTGTTTTCTTCATTGCACTACAATTTTCATGATGGAAGGCAATGAATATCTTATTGACATCTCCGTGTCTAAAGCTGTTGACGTCTTGTAACGTTTAATCTGTACTACACATCATTAAAGAAATTAATGAATGAGATAAACTTTCTTCCCAAATATTTTAAAACAGTTCATGTATGGTTATTTGTGTGCAGTGATAATCAATGATTTTGTAGATCAATTGCATGAATGGCACCCATTAAAGTGGAGCCCAGTTGAATACTGGGATGAAGAATACTGGGATGAAGAGATGCTAATGTTTAGGACTATGTGTTCATTGTTATTGGTCATATATTTTGAGAATCCTTAACCTATAGACACATGGCGCTATTTAAATTAAAACTAATTAAAATTAAATAAGATTGAAATTTTTATTTTAAATTACACCACTAGATTTCAAGTGTTCAATAATCATATGTGGCTAGTAGCTTTTTTCTTAGTGATAAAGAATATTTTTCATTATAAGAGAAGGTCTATTGAATAACATGTTGTAGATGAATTAAACTGTTCTTGGGAAAATGTATTTTTAAATGAGAAGGTTCCTGTTAATTTGTATTCTAACTAAAATTCAACTTCGAGAAAGAGTCCAATGATCTTTATTCCCACGTGTCTCTGGGCAAGACTTAGACATGGAAAAGGAGCTTCATTGTCCAGCAGATGAAACATTTAGTCAGACGTGTTCATGCACAGCCAGTGACTGGTGTGGAAAGAACCACTCCTCCAAGGGCTCCAGGCAGGCCTACTGTTCCAGGGATGCTGCCAGCACCTTGCTGGATGGAGCCATTATGTCTAATGCCATTCAATACCATCCCTTTCAGTTTGATGTATAAAACAGAAGACTTAAATTTGAAGAGGAGGCAAAGTTTGGGGATGCCACATGTACCCCAGACATACACACACATTTAGGGAGAAATTTTTAAATGTTCCCTTCAAAATATCACACATCTACAGATTTTTGTTTTTTCACTTAAAATGATTTTGGCCAATGCAATTTAACTTAGTTCTAAGATTCCATTGCTAACGATATGATTTGCCTGCCCTTATTGGAGAGGTTAAATGTCTCCTGTCATTGTCTTGGAATTAATAAACAAGAGTCGACACTGTATCTTCTATTTTATTTTCTGATTAAATTAACTTGAATAAGAATTTCTTTAGATTTTCAGGGTATTGGCCCCACGAATTTGTCCACATTTTGCCATCATTTGCTAGTGTTACTGAGCCAACGACCTTCTAAGATTGAAAATAGTTCATGGTTCTTACTACTGGAAGAGGGACCACCAGAGCTAAGGAGGAGAGGATTAGGCAGCTCATTTCCCAATTCAACAGGTAGAGAACATGGGACATTTATCTTCTTTGGGGACTGAGTCCCCACTCACTCTTATTCCCCCCGCCCCCCCCCATCCCAGACTTTCAGAAAAGGTATTTCCAATTGAGACACCAAGTGATGGTGAAGCCTCTGTGAATACTGGGGGAAGGGTGATTAAAAATGCTAGTTGGGATAGGGGAGTTAGGCTGGGACCCATGGTTAGTTTCCTGAGCAGTGGGCGGAACCAGGAGTGGAGAGAGAAGGCGCGGAGTGGCAGCGGTAAGTGCAGCGTGAAAATGACTAAAAACCGCCAAAGTGGCCCACAGACGGACCTGGGGCGGGGCAGAGTGGGGAAGGGTCAAGCCAGGACATAACCCATGTGGACTCGGGTAGGCGAATCCTGAGGGATATGGAGGCGCTTGCTGGGGGCTCGAGGACCCGAGCTCCGCCGATGAGGTCAGCGGAGTCAAAGCTCCAGGAGGAGGGCAGTGGAGCCTCCGGACACGGGTGTCTGGAGGCCGGCGGAGGGCGGGACGGGACGGGAACTGGGATGGAGAGTAAGAGCCGAGGGAGGAGGGAGAGGGGGCGTCAGCGCTGGAAGCCGGAGGCGGCCCGACAGGCATCGTTTCCTTCCGGAGAGGAGGCCGGCTCAGGACCCTGGCGCAGACCAGGGGCGTGCTAGGGCGGGTGACGGGGAAATACCGCGGCCCGCACGCTTCCCCCGGCTGGCAATCGTGGCGCTTGTGGCTCCTCCTTCGGGCCAGTTGGGAGCGGGGTGGCGGGGGGTGGTGGTGGTGGGGGGGCAGGAGGCGGGGAGCGAGGGCGGGGGCTTGGGAAGGAGGAAAGAGGGAGGGGCCAGGCGCGCCAGTGACAGGGTGGCAGCCTAGGAGCGGACGCGTTGCCGCCGCCGCTGCTCCTCCTCCTTCTCCTGCAGCTCCTCTCGCTGCCGCCGCCGCCGCCGCCGCCGCCGCCGCCACTGCCGTTGCCGGGAGAAGTTTCACTCCTCACCCTTGCTCTGAGTCCCTGCCCAGAGCGGAACAGGGAGCTTGGCGGGCAACTGCAGCCCGCGGCAGGCGAGGCGCCAGGAGCGCTCGGACCCCGAGCCGGAGACGGCGCCTAGGCGGCGTGCTGAGGCCAGGGCTGGGGGCGCGAAGGCGGAGGAGGGGCGGGTGTGAGCCCCGGGACCCGCGCGCAGCGTCGAGGCCGCCCAGCGAGCGTCCGTGTACCGGGCAGTAGCGATGGCCGTGCGCTCTCGGCGCCCGTGGATGAGCGTGGCATTGGGGCTGGTGCTGGGTTTCACTGCCGCGTCCTGGCTCATCGCCCCCAGGGTGGCCGAACTGAGCGAGAGGAAGAGACGGGGCTCCAGCCTCTGTTCTTACTACGGCCGCTCGGCTGCTGGCCCCGGCGCCGGAGGGCAGCAGCCGCTCCCCCAACCCCAGTCCCGGCCGCGGCAGGAGCAGTCGCCGCCCCCCGCGCTCCAGGAGCTCCAGGGGCTGCAGATGCCGGAGGCAGCGCCCGGAGTTACCAGTTTTCGGAGCAGCCCCTGGCAGCAGCCACCTCCGCTGCAGCAGCGGCGGCGAGGACGCGAGCCTGACGGAGCCACAGGGCTTCCAGGCGCCCCAGCGGCCGAAGGGGAACCTGAGGAGGAGGACGGGGGCGCGGCTGGTCAGCGAAGAGGCGGCCGGCCGCGGAGTAGCCACAACGGCAGCGGGGATGGGGGTGCCACCGCCCCGAGTTCCCGACCCCGGGACTTCCTGTATGTGGGTGTGATGACCGCGCAGAAGTACCTGGGCAGCCGTGCGCTGGCGGCGCAGCGGACCTGGGCGCGCTTCATCCCTGGCCGCGTGGAGTTCTTTTCCAGTCAGCAGCCACCCAACGCTGGGCTCGGCCAGCTCCCGCCACCCCTGCCTGTCATCGCGCTGCCGGGGGTGGATGATTCCTACCCTCCTCAGAAAAAATCCTTCATGATGATCAAGTACATGCACGACCACTACCTGGACAAGTATGAGTGGTTCATGCGCGCAGACGACGATGTCTACATCAAAGGTGACCTCCCAGCGCCGGCTGTCCCACCTGCCCACCTCCTGACTCCTTTTTCTGCAACAAACCCCAGCCCCTGCCCAGCCCTTTAAGCTTCTCTTCCAACACGTGCTTGGCGCTCCGTCAGCCCCCGGCCCCATCCCCACCCCTCGCATCCGCCCACCATTATCTAGCCCGCTCCTCCTCTTCTCCTGCAGTCTGGACCCTCCTCATACCTGCCCAGCTTTATTTGCCTTTCAGACTCTTGCTGTCCTTTCCACCTGGTGTTTGTCCCTACCCTTTACGGTGTGGGTGGGACGTGGAAAGGGATTTTAAAGCTAAACCAAAAGCCATTCCCATTCGGCCCTCCCACGAAAGCCCCCAATGGTGGTAGTTTATCAAATCTGCCCAGAGGGGCGTGTCTTCGGCAGAAGGCAAAGTGCAGGATGCTGGCTAGAGTCAGGCTGGAGACCCCATGTTCCTTCTTTATTCCTCTGCTCTTTTGTTTCAGCTGGTTCACTGTCCTAGACCCTACCCAGTACGTATGCCTCCCTTTCGCACAACTTGCGGCACACTGGGAGTCTTTGAGCAACCCCACCGCCCCAGCGCGCCTTTTCTTCCGGTTACCACAGTGCATCACCTAGCCTTTCACCACCCCAGTCACACCTCAATAAAACTCCATGGGGTTTTATCGTATTGTCAGGTGGGGAAGAAGGGAAAAGCGTGTTTCAATTCCAAACCCTCAGAGCGCTAGGTTTACTGGCGCGCCCTGGTATTGGATCCTTTCCCGTACATCTTGGTGGCTGTGCAATAAGCGGAGGCTGGAAGTCCTTCCCAGAACCACATGCAGCCACAGCACAAGAAAACTTTGTCCGTTTTAAAGGAGGCGCGGTCCTTTACCCAGAGCATGGGCCGCTCTGGCCAGAGAATCCCTAAACTCAGCAGATCTAAGTTCCTTAGAGTACAGGAGTCAGTCTTTCCAGTCCAGACAGTTGCGGAGATGGGGAGGGATGCAAAGGAATTAACTGTTGTACCGAAGGAGGTTTCTCTGTGTTTTCCACATTTCCTAGCTTTTTGGTCAAAGGGGGGCAGCCCTTCCTTAGTTTATGCCGCTCTATTTTTAACCTCATTGCTTTCTCCTGATCCAGATAGTACCTTTAACATAATGCAAGGAAAAATAACCCAAGGGACCTGTTTTGGCACAAGGAGTCAATGTATTGTTAATAAATAGAGATTGAGTTTGGGTTGAGAGGAGGAAAATTGCTGTAATGCTTGGTTGGAATAGGACAATGCTGGTTGGTAATTGGACAGAAAAATAAAGAATGCTGCCATTTGCTTGCATTTCCCATACATGCTATTTAGGATTGATTCCAAGAAAACTGCTTCCACTATCTTATGATCCCCTTGTCTTCTGTGTCTCATTTTAAAAAGTCACAATGCTTTCCTGGCAGAAATGTCACACTTTGCAGAGAAAATTCTAAAATGTATTAGCAGCACCTACATCTATCATTTGTTTTAATGCTTTGAAAGGTTGTCCTTCAGAACTTTGAAAGGCCATATTCTTTCCATTTCTTTTAGAATGAGATAATTAAGAACACAATAATAGTCAGCTGAAACTCATTGAGATCCAGGCATGGGATCAAGATAATGACTGCCGATGCCCAGATCATCAAAATTGATAGGAAAGATGCTGACTGGGAATGTGAAGACCGAGACTCTCAACTTACTCTGATGTATCACTTTGTGGAATACCAAATGTTTTTGAACTGTTTTAGCTGTGTAATTTTATTTTTAAGTTGTTTTCCCTGGTGAACTTAACAACTGTGAGTGAAACCAATTCATTGTTTAAGTTTTAACAAATGTTTTTTTTTTCCTAAAACAATGCCTTCCCAAATTAAATTTCATGATAAATTAGATTCAAACACTCCCCAAAACAATATGGATTGTACATGATTGAATTTTGGTTAACAACACAGCACCTAACTAAATTAATTATCAGGGAAAAGTAATCATTGGACATGTATAGGTCTGTCAAAACAATACTAAATATCAATACTGAATATGTTTCACATTTCTGAAAATTTTTGTTACTCCTATCTGATATGCCAGGAACCCTATCTTTATTCTCATTATTTTATCTTTTACTGAAAAAATGATGATTGTTGAATTGTTGCAGTTTTACAGACACCTAGACCATGAATTAATAAAAATTTTATTAATATTTAATCAGTAACTCTGAATTAGTATTTTTAAATAATATGATATTGTTCAACTCTTTCAGTTGTTACAAGTAGAGTTATTGGAGGTTCAAGGTTTAGGAGGGATTTAACAACAATGTTGAAAGCTCTGTCCTCTACTTTGTACATTATAAATGATTGTGAAAATTTTAAAAAGTAGTGATTATTTTCTTTCTCCTTGTAGGTGATAAGTTAGAGGAGTTTCTTAGATCGCTAAATAGCAGCAAGCCTTTGTACCTGGGACAGACTGGTCTCGGAAATATTGAAGAGCTTGGAAAGCTAGGGCTGGAGCCCGGGGAGAACTTCTGTATGGGAGGACCTGGCATGATCTTCAGCCGGGAAGTTCTCAGGAGGATGGTGCCACATATTGGTGAATGCCTAAGAGAAATGTACACAACTCACGAGGACGTGGAAGTAGGAAGGTGTGTTCGCCGTTTTGGTGGAACTCAGTGTGTCTGGTCTTATGAGGTAAGTCTTTCACTCTGATGAAATGTTCATATGTTATAGGTGCATGCCATTTCAGTCTGTGATTCTCTCTGTTTCTATTTATTTTAAAGTAACAGTAGCAACCTTTTATGGGCACATAGGTGATTGTGGGAGATACTCTGTTATTTGATCAAGGGGTTGACTGTGCCTTTGTTATTAGCATGATCCTTAACTTTAAGCAGCAGCCTAGATATATAGTCATGGTCACATCTCTGAAAATACTATCTTCCAGCTTTATTTGCTTTATTGGTGTTTATGTTCTTCTAACAAGAACACTAATTTTTTTTTTTCTCTTCAGCTGTAGCTCTTATCATTTGGTACTGTACCACAGCCACTTTTTTTCTTTTTTCTCTTTTTGTTAATATGTGATGACATTTCTTTGTTTTCACATGGTGAGAATTGGAAGTTTCTTTGGAGATTTTCAAGTGGAAAGTGGACATTTAAGAACTAATAATGTATCATTTATGATAGGTTTGTTCACAACATTTTAACTCCTCTATTTGATCATTTGTTGGGCATCTTAAAGGCATGACTTATCTGGGGGAAAAAGTTTTGAAGATGTTATGTAACTTCTTAGTATTTTGACTAGCTCACTAGACTGTTTATGTCTGCCGTTGTGCCAAGTTCTGAGCAGCAACCATTATTTAAATAATCTGAGTTGTGTTATTGTAGTAATTAGTTTTATGAAATACTCTGGTTATTGCAGTAATTAGTTTTATGAGCTATTTTGGTTATTGCAGTAATTAGTTTTATGAAATATTATGGGATTACTTTTTCCTTAGGAAGTTGGTTTTGAAATGAAGTAAAATTTTATTTAAAATAGACCTCCTAAAATACAATCTTAATAAACATTGATTTAACATTTAAGTAGTGTATTGCAGTTTTAGGATAGTTTGATTTTTAGGTGTTTGGAGTTTAATATTATTTTAGCTACCCAATGCACACCTTTGTAAATCATATTTGAACTTATTTGCTTGTCTTTTCAAAATTTTCTTGTTACTTATTATAGAAAAAAAATTCATGAAAATGTGTTCTCTGTGAAGTCATAATACATCAGTTATACAGATCCATTTATTTTTCTTTCATAATTGTGATGTCATTTTAGTTAATTTTGCTTTTCGTAAATATGCTTTATGGTACTTATACTTCAAAGAAGTATTTTGTATACCTACTATAGAAAGTGAAAATTATTGACAACTTTTTATTTAGTATATATATTATGCAAATTAAGATGATTTCTTTTGACAATAAAATAGTGATTTTTCTTTCATAAAACTGGCCTGCAGCTACCCTCTGAAAAAAATTGACATAAAACATTATAATTTAAAGATAAGTAATCTTTAGAATAAGTTTAATAAAAAGATTTTTCTATAATATAAAGCCTTTTAAGAGACAAAACAGTTAATGTAGAAACCGCTGATTTTGTTTACATGAAGGTATTTTATTTTTGCAGACATTTCTCTGAATAGATGTTTAAAAAATTTCTTTTATCTGTAATTAGCAATAAAGAGGAGAGCCTACTATGTTTTATTTGATAAGTCATTGTCTTAACATTACATACAATGTTTTTAACAAACATGTCTAAATGTCCCTTCTTCTAAGTTTTCAGTGATTCTGCTATGAAAGTCCAGTATTTACCTGGTGGTCTACATGGTCATATTCCAAGAGATTAAAATAGGCTCAAGTGATCTATAAGCTCAAGAATTAATTTAGTGTTTTATAATATGGACATTTGTTCTAGTTAAAAGGAAGGAATATTATAGGCAGACACCTCTCCTTTAGAATAATTGGAATCTTAGATGCTTTTATTAACTAAGTCTTAGAGGTTGTAACTTGGTGAACACAATATTTTGAGTAACTTTTCACAATATGTTTGAAGACACTTGTTCATCACTGGCTATAGAATTTGTAAAAACCAAATGTCATTTGGACATTTTGTCTGGCATTAGAAAGTATCTCCTAGAGGAGCATGGGAAGAGAATGCTGACTTGATATATTACTAAGCTTTTATATAAATTTGGTCTTCAAAGAACTATTTAAGTAATATTAATTTAAGAGGAGACATTGTTTTAATCCTAACACAAAGTTTCACAATCTTATTTAAAGGAATAGTGGCAAATTTCATTACCCAAAGGTATATCTGTTAATAAAATTAGTAAATTTAAATATACAAATAAATTACACTTAAGAATTTTAATATTAGATGTGTGTTTTATGTTTCATGAAACACCTGAGGAGGACAGATGGGGTACAGCTAAACTAAGGTAGAATATATATAGATTCCATATCACTTTCTAATTTGGATTTTGGGTTTCTTGAAATGGTATCCATATATTACTGTTTACATTATATAGAAAGATTGTTCTATACTTTGGGTTGGCCTCTTTACTAAATGAGAAATTTCACATCTGATGATATTTAAAAAAAGCTATGATGTTGACCATCACTTGAGTTTTCATATTTCTCTAAAAAGGAACATGTGTGACAGACTTTTCTTAAATTTAAAAATTTCCTTCATCTATGTTTCACAGATTTCAGGATTTTGTTTGGCGTCTCCTCCTGATAAATGTTCTTTCAGAGTTGAGAGGGCCATAACGAAAGCATGTCTATGGTTTTCAAGTTTTAATAGGTGAAACATTCATGATGGAATGTTATCTTTTAAAAATGGTGAATAGACATGCAAATCTTATAGGAAGAAAACTGTATGCATTATTAAAATACATGGAGTTTTCTGGGGCTGGGGTTGTGGCTCAGTGGTAAGAGCGCTCGCCTAGCATGTGCAAGATGCTGGATTTGATCCTCAGCACCACATAAAAGTAATTAAGAAAAATAAAGGTATTATGTCCAACTACAACTAAAAAAATATAAAAAATACATAGACTTTCTAGTTTTCCTTGAATATATTATATTTTTATAAAACCTAGGAATCTTTTACTACTCTTCTTCACTGCTAAGTAAATGTATATAGCATTTCTGTGATGTATATAGCATGAATAACGTATTGTGAGGAATGGAGGGGATGGCAGACCAGGGAAGGGATGTACTTGAACGGGGTTTGAGCCACCTTTCTACTACTTGTTAGCGTAATTGTCTTTGGCAAATAACTTCTTTAAGCATTGTTTAATTCAACTGAAGTTAAGATTGTGACAGTTTTTGCCTCATGAATTTCAGGGAAGATTAAGTAAAATGATGAAATAATCCATATAAAGCCCTTAATTAAGTGTTTAGTACATAGTCAATTGTCAATAGATATGATTTATTCTTGTCTCAGTGCTATAAAGATCATGTACTATATTGTAAAACAAGGATTCATAGATTTTGCTGACTTAATAATTATAGGTAATGGTAATTCATCTGAATCAAAAGGGTTAAAATAAAAATAAACTTTTCAGTGAGAGATTACAAATGTAAGTTGTTTTGGGGGGAAAGAACAAGAAGTGAAAACATTACAGAATTTTAGAAATATAAAGAGTCCAGCACAGTAAAACTTACTATGAAACATGGATGTCTGTTTTAAAAAATACATTACAAATGTTCGTTTGAATCTGTCCACATTAAATTAAATAAATGACCTTAAAGAGATTGTGTGGAAAATACAATTTAACAAATCATTATGTAATACACATGTTTAAGGAATTTCTTACAGGTCTGACTCTACATAAAGAAAAAATAATTACCATACAGATTCCTAGATTCACTGCCAGAACAATGGCCCCTTTTTCTGAGTTCCTCTTCCATCTTCAGTAGGAAATGAAGTCAGTTGTATCCCATTCTGCATTCAACTCACATGAATGCCAAGGAGCTTGTCTCTTAGGTAGCCAGAACCTTTTCTTGATATACCTCTGGGCTTTGAAGCAATGATGTTGAACTTCAGTTCTTCATCACAATAAGGTCCTGGTGGTCTGGGGAAACTTATCTTGCCTATTAACCTCTTGCTGTACTTCTTTGTCTTCTCCACCTGCCTTTTCATTTTTTCCCCCCTGATGTTGCACCCAGATCACAGTTAGACCTGCTCTCTTCTGAATAGAGAGTGTTTGGCTGTTAGGAAGACTCAGAAAGACTGGTTCTCTGTGTGCCTGTGATCACTCGAAAAGAGTCTTTTAATTGAGATTTTCCCTTCTCTACCTGGTTTCAAGGCTACAAGGTCAATGAGATTAATAATCAACAGACTCCATAGGTCATATAGGCCTCCTATTTACATGTGGAGAGTACTAATTGAAACATGCTTATGAAAAAAAAATCATTCTATTCTATTCTCTCTGAGTGTTGGAATTTATTGGCACCTCCTGTTGGCTAGGATCACAGTTTTGGTTGAGCTCTGCCTTGGCTACTGTTTCTCTAGAGCTGCAATCTGGCAGCCTGGGAGGCCACATATGGCTCTTAAACATTGTTTGGCACATGAAGTGTTTTAAGTTTTTTTTGTTTTTGTCTTTGTTTATTTATTTATTTATTTTGATATCCTGAGCAGAGGCAGACAATCTTCAGTTCCCTTCATGTCCTATTTTACATCAGGCGATCCTTGTAATTTTATTTTAACTTCCTGGCCCAGTCAGACATAAAAGTTTTGATTTTTTGAATTAGATCATCCTTCTGTTGCAAATTAAATGAATATATTCTCTGTGAAATAAAGTGATTTTCCAGTGAGAATGAAATGTATAGTTTAAATATTATAATTTACAGAGCATTAATATTTTTCAAATTATCCACAGAATTTTATATCACATGATATACTTATGCTTTATTATAAATATGATTTTAATAAATAATAAAATCCTCACTATTAAAAATTGTTTATACATCTGTGTTCAGTTTTTATATTGGCAGAATTGGAAGTTGTTGTTTTTTTCTTTTTTTTGGCAAGAACACATATATTCAAGTATTAAAATAATTTTAATTCTGATTATTGTTCTTCTCCCTGTGAGTTTGGTATCTCACTTATCAAGGAATTGTTTTAGGACTAGTTTATGTTTTTCATTCTAAGGTTTCCTGTAGAATGAAACCAAAGAATCAGTCTATCTTCCTTCCTTTCTTCCTTCTTTCTTTCCTTCCTTTCAACTAAATGTTCTTTCAAGAAATTCAGACTTCAGTGTTGGAAAAATGTTTCTCTGTGCCTTTACAAAATGCTTCCTATGACTTACCAGTTTTTGTTCTACTCCTTAAAGAGTAACCTTCAGCAGGGCACTGTGGCGTAAGCATGTAATCCCAGCCACTTGGGAGGCTAATGCAGGAGGGTTCCAAGTTTGAGGCCAGCCTCATCAATTTAGTTAGGCCCTGTTTCAAAATACAAAGTAAAAAGGACTGAGGATGTAGCTCAGTACTAAAGTAACTCTGGGTTCAATCACCAGTAACAAAAGGGGGAAAAAAAACGCCACAAAATAGAGTTAACTTCACACCAGAATGTTCCATGTTCAGTCTTTGTCCACTAAAGGCTAAAAACGTCCTAGTAAATTCTCTTGTTTCACAAAAGGATATGTTCTGGCAGTACTTTTCTGGGCTTTTAAGTAGAAACAGAGAGCCACATCATAAGAAATTCGACTATATATAAGATCTTCATGACATACTCATTAAAGCTAAGATTTCTGTTCGTTTTCGTGGGACTGCTACTCTTCCTTCTTCGCATCTTCCCCTTCTTTAGAACTCTTTCTTTTCTAGTGTTAGTTTTGCTCTATTATGAACATGGTTTATGCTTCCAATGTGTATTAATATATGTGATAAAGTGTAAGACTTGAATTTTGATCTAAAATTACGTCTTTCAACAAATGTTTTCTTGGTCTGATTCAGTCACAATTTGAATTTTAACTTTACTGAAAGCAGTAAGTAAGCTTCTCACACCTACTCTTTCCACCCCCGTCCCACTTGTCAGATGAAATCATTCTGCATTGATTTTATGAAATTTCTGTGCTGCCACACTGTTTTCTTCATCACACAAAATGAAATTGCATTCAGAGTTCATGGGAAAACCCAGAACAATTTTCATATACTTTGTATGTTTCATATACTAAAATATGTTTAGGTGGTTCATTTTCATTGCTAACTGATGCCTGATCACCTGAACTGTGACAACTTGTGCTTTCCAAGAAGATGATTTCCAATAGTTGTGGAAAAAATTAAAATAGAAAGTTGCCTCCAGGCAATTTGAAATAAACTCCATTGTAACATAAATACTCATATTACTTTGAAAAAGATGGAATGCTTTTCCTCTCTTATTGATCACAAGTATTCTGATTTCCTGAAAATTTTCCAAGTCAGTTTTCCTGGTTACTTTTCATTGTCTTGGCCTCCAAAAGGCTATATTTTTGAGAAACAGCTATTTCAAGCTCCTTTCTACTTAGTGACTTAGTGTTCAAAGTATAAAGAAATATATTCTATTATTTAACTATATTCCATTTTATTTTGATATTAACATGTGCCTTTTGCCCAGATGTGTAACTTTTAATGAGACATTTAATTTCAAACTATTAACATTAGAAACAAGTCAGTCTTATTAGTTATTTGATATTACTGAATAATAAGAGGAAACCAAAATAAACTGAAAAATTGAGGGGTTGCTGTTCCTTACAAACGTAGTATTCTTATTTATAGTTGTAACCCTTAAACAACACTCTAGTTGGGATTTAACCACATAGAAACCAATTTGAGTCATGATTTACATTTAAAATTACTCTGCTTTTGAAAATATTGGACAGTTAGTATATTGCAAGTTTCTACATTAACTAAATCAAAGACAGACAAACACACACACACACACACACACGCAAAACTTTGTACTTACTATTTTAGAGGTAACAGATGAATAAAACACATTTTTTAATTTTTTGAAACTCCAAAAATTTTATTTACTTACATAATTTTAAAGCTGTATCTTCATTAATCAATAGTATCTGATCTTTTCATTATGCCTTTCAGTTTCATTCGTTTTTTATTATAAAGCTATTTATTCATAGAATTCTTGTATACCCAAAGAAGAAATTTAAATGTGGGTTAATAAAATGTAATAAATAAAATTATAATGGGAAAAAATCAGAGAAAAAAGAAAATGTGCCAAAAATATGATTCATCTATAAAGGAAAATGTGTTGAACACCTGCTTTCTTAACATTAAAGAGAGTTGTAACGTATGCTGATGCTGAGACCTAGTAAAATCTCCTCCATGGGAGAGAAAGAACCTTGAGGGGTGTAGTTGACCACATGAATAATAAGTTCAGTAGTCTGGTTCACTTGGATGATTCTGCCACTTCCCTCAAGCCAGACTACAGCACATAAGGGCAATTCTGTACAAGCAATTCAACTTGTAGATGACATGATTTTTGTCAAGTATACCATTGTTTGGTACATTTCTTGATTTTTATTTTAAAAGTTAGGATTCTCTTCAGAAAACCTTCCATGGCTATTCTGTCTCACTCAAGTATTTTATTTCAGGCTGTCCAGTAGGCAGTTGGAGATAAGTATGTGTTCTGGTAAGAACCTAAAGTCCGACTGATATGTTGTTGGTTAAGGGGAGACATTTGGTTTTGCTTTGCTAATCAAGAGGAGGACAGAAATACCGGCTGGAGGAATCCTACAGAGATAAAGAAGAGGATGGCCATCCTGCAGAGGAGCAAAAAGAGGTCCAGGAGAAATTCAAATAGCTTCCCTTGAGGTCCAAATGTGGTTACATAGATACTGAACCAGTTATTAGAAAAGTCTGTTCTCATAAATAGTAATTTAACTTTGAGGAAAGATGTTCACAGATTAAAATATAAAAAGACCAACATTTTAATTAAAATGGTATATTTTAGTAATCTAATATCCTAAAATACAGAAATAAATTTGATATGAAATAAGGATATTTAATGCATATAATGAGTATCACTCATAAAACATAAGAAAATATATTGTGAAAATAAATGTAAAATGTTCTGCCTTAGAATTCAATTGTATCACATTGGAAATAACCAACTGAATTCAATTATATTTATGTACGCAATAAATGACATATATGCCCTCCTTGTTCTTGTAGAGTGCACAGGGAGGAGGGGTAAGGCTCTTTTTTCAAGTCTGATAGATGGTTGGGGTCCATCTCAGATATCTTTATAGATCCATCCATCCATCCATCAACTCATTTATTCTCTCCTTCTTTCTTCCTTTTTGCATTCTATATCATGAAATCTCTGTTGGGTCCAGTGGTACAAATCTCAGAACTAGGATTAAATTATTTTTATTTCAATTTTTTTAAGTTAGCCTCTTCTCTTTTTCTTACTACTCCTTAAAGAGGAGAAAAATAAAGTCATTTATTTTTGTTGTATATTTATATATTTTGCTGCTGTTGCTTACCACAAATTATACAAAACTTTAGCAAGACTATCTGGTTATAGATTTGGATATAGCCCTTCACAAGCTGCATGTCCTTAGACTTGTTATTACCTCCCTTTGCCTTAGAGTTCTCATCTATTGAATAGTGCTCTCTTTATAGAGCTGTTCAGCAGATTTAGTGCCAGCATTCTGAGTAACGTCTAGTAGTGGTAGGATTCTACAACTGCTAGAGACTTTTGCAGAAGCAGAATGACATAAAATAGTGGCAACATTACAAAGCCATTTCGAGGAATAAAAAGGTCAATAGATTAGAAGCCCTTAGAATCCTGCTTGATACATAGTAAACCATGTGTAAGTGTTAAATATTATTCATATTTTCCAGATCACAATGCTTACCTTATTTCTCCCCCCAGGGGAATGAGATTATGTTGTTTGGAAAGGGTTTCATTGTGATTTCTTTTAGCAAGATGGACTTTGCTACAGTATTGAATGTGGTGACTTAATGATTCTTTGCCCTGACTGCATAATGGGATCCCCTGGGGAACTGGGAAAAAATTCTGATGTTGAACCCATTCTCTAACCCATTATATCAGAATCTCTTACAGGTGATGCCTGCAGCATGGATAGTGTTTAAAACTTCCTAGTGACTCTAATGAGACTCTAGGGTTTAGATCCCTGTATGCATTTAAAAATTAATTTTCATATTTAAATATTCAGTCTATTTTAAATTACTTCTTAAAAGTATATTTTGTGGGGAGCCATAGGGGAGTGATCAACATTTCTGCATTTCTGTCGTTGTCTGTACTCATTGGCTCCAAACAGCTAGTCACTGGACTTTAAGATTATGAATATAATGCATCACTCACAACTGTCTCCTTTCTCTTGGTCTAACTTTTATGTTTCAAAGATTGCTCTTCTAAAAAAAATTCATCGTGAATTTTAAATTATTCTTGGAAAAGTATTCTTTTTTACATATTCAAGGCTTAAAATATTGTAGCTGTTTTTGATGTCATCTGCATGATATGTAATAATAGTGCTTTGCAAACAGGTGGAATATTTTTATTGATTTGATTGCTCTACTGTTGACTGATTGAGTTGGAGCTCCAAAAGAAGAGGGTATCAGAGTGATCTGTTTGATTGCAGAAATGATAAGTTTTTAGATTAAAAATGTAAATGGGTAACTTTGATTTCATCAGTGATTGTCCACTGATATTTCCATGTCCACTGATGTAGCTAACTGTTACAATAGAGAAAAGCATAGATAGAACACACAAGGGGAATCAAAGATGGAGAACTGAAAAATGAAGTGCTTCCTTCACACCTGAAGTAATGAATAGGGGTATTACTGAATGCTCCAGGATACATGGGCAGGCAGAGATGGAAGGACAGCATGGTAGTGTATTTGGTTCAAGCAAATGTAGAGGCAGTAGAAATGAGGATTAAAAACTGTGGGTAGAACTCAATTATGAAAGGATTTGTATATTATGCTCCAAGATTTAGATTGTATGCTGTAGATCAGCAATGCTTACAATGACCTGGGATGGTGTAATTAGTCTAGAGGGGAGCCCATGCATAGGATCCTTAAAAATCTTCCTGGGTGTTTCCAATTAGCAGTTGGGATGAAAAACCAGTTCTGCAGATACTGGGAGCTTTGAAGAGTTCTGAGAAGTAGAGAACCCTCGATCAGCTTGCCTCTAATGATTGAAACATGGAGGCCCTTATGATTTGGTGTAGAGACACATGACAGTAGCTTTTGCCCTAAATCCCAAGTGAGAGATGAGTGTTGATGAAAGGGTCAAAGAATCAATGGAAGTGAGGAGATGCACTCAAGAGTGTGTGAAGAGAGGGAATTGATAGAACTAGTGATAGCTTATAAGAGTGGACTGGGAAAAAAATTATGGTAAAACCTGGGTTTTGGGCTTGGATTATAATTGTTTCTAGAGATAAAGTATATGGGAAGAGTAAGTTTGGGTTATTGGTATGTTTGAAATATTGGCAGATGATAAGGAGAATTTTTGCTTTGGGTACGTTGAGTTTCTTTCATCATTCATTTATTCACTGATTACTTATTGAGCATCTAATACTTCAGGCATTTTTCCAGGTGCTGGAGTTTTAGCATTCAAAACATACACAAAAGTTCTTGCCTTATTTTCTAGATGGGAAAAGATGTAGGGGTGGATGAGCAGCTGTAAATAGGGTGGTCAGGTAGGCCTTGCTGACATGATGCTTGAGTCATGCAGATGGCTAAGGGAGAAGCTTTCAAGCCAAGGAACAGAAAGCAGACGGGAACCAAGAGAAATGCACTTGTAAGATCAAGAACTAGCCAGAAGGTAAGGGAAACAAGCTGAGTAAGGGACTGAAAAAGTAGAAAATGTGAGATCAGTGAGGAAAGAGGATGGGAGATGTGAGCAGATGTCCTGTATGCTTTGCAGCCATTGGTAATAACATTTTAGGGGCTGAGGGTGTGGTTCAGGGGTAGAGCACTTGCCTAGCACCTGTGAGGTGCTGGGCTTGATTCTCAGCACCACATAAAAATAAATAAAATAAAGCTATTGTGTCCATCTACAACTAAAGGAAAGAAAAGAAAAAAGAACTTTTTAGTAGAAAAATGAGGCCCTCAAAGCTTGGAAGGAAAGAAAACTAATTCATGGTCAGTATTATCACATTATGTAAAATGAATTTAAGAAAACTTCACTCATAGGTGAAATAATTACTGCTTAAAAAACACAAAAAATCATATCACAGCTGGATACAGTGGTGTAGGTCTGTAGTTCAGCTTTTTTTGAAGGCTGAGGCTGGTGTATCATTTGAGTTTGGAGTTCAAGGCAATAAAGTGAGACCTCATCTCAAAATAACTAAATAGCTAAATAAACAAACAAAATAAATCATGTCAGAGCGGTATGACAAAGTTTAATTTTTCTAAAATTAAATTTCCTTAAATTTGCTGCAAAATTATTTAAAATTTAAATCATAGTGATTTGAACCAATACTATTATAAAATGGTTCAAAAACTAAAAAAAAAAATACTAGATAGTGAAAAGTCTTTAAGTTTCCATCCTTCATCTGCCTCTAGAGTTTTTTTTTTTTAGTTTCTCTTGAATGTCAAAAACTTTTTAGATCCAATATTTCTCCCCACCTGCAATTTTCTTTATCACAAGGAGTAATATCATATAAACCTTGTTCTGAATAATCAAATAAGATTATTTCTGGAAGTCATTCCTTATATCAGCACCAGATACCACTCCCATTCTTTTGTTTTAATGATGCCTAACATTTCATAATAATTGAACTATTATTTTAAGAGAAGCACGTGCACTTCTGGGAGAATGAAAAAGAAATGGACTGAACAGTTTCTAAGGATATTGTGCAATATGCCATTTCCTACCTTTGATAAACTGCTAAAATATATTTCAAAAAGAATACTCGGTTGCCCACATGCTTATCACTCTTTGACAAGTGTATTCCGGATTTACTGAGTACCTCCAAGAAAGATGCTTTGCTGGGAGGTGGAACAGGTGAATTCTCTTGTGGAATTTATAGTCTCATGGAGGGAGATACACAGTAAGGAAGTAAACAAATACAGATGTGTCTTCTTTTGTGAAATTGGAATTTTAGATTTATTAACATAGAGTTCTTTTTTGGTCTTTATGATTATGTTATAGGTGTATCTACTGTAAACTGATTTAAATCAAGATGACCTAAGATTATTTGTACAGTCTATAAATCCAACACACTTCATATAATTGCTTATATAAAGATTTATGTGATTTCCCTATGTTTAAAATTCTGCATTTCTCATATTTGACCTTTATCTTGTCTTGATTTCCTTTTTTATTATTATTAAATAATCCTAAGGATTTGTGAGATGGTTGTAAATCAAACTTCAGAAGAATGCCTTCTGACTTTGGAAAGTTGATGGAAAGCCCCACCAAACCAAATGACCTTTGTTAATAATTAGTTGTTCTTCTGGCAATATATTTTATAGTAGCATTTGTAAAGACTTTATTTTCATTAGTAACAAGTATGTACTTGATGATTATTCTTGCTAATGTATATGCATGTCACCATAATAGTTATGTATGCAATACAGTAAATTTTGCATATGGATTGTTTAATACCTAGTCAATTTTAAAAGTAATTTCAAATTCACTAAAATTGATATGTTGTTTCATTTGCAAAACATTTAGCAATATACCACAAAGTATTTTTTTAAACTAGGAGTCTAAGGATTGCCCTTGTTTTAATTAAAACACATGGTTAAAATTTTAAAATAATTGTGATACTTATAAAACAAAATTACTTAAAGCAAACTATGCATGTAGAAATTTTATTAGACCTTGTAAGACCCTGATTTAAATAAATATTAAGATTCTGTCTTTTCCTCCCTAAGTTCTATCTTAGTTAATCTCAATTACATTTGCATTTTCTGTTCTTTATCCCTTAATTTTTCTGTATTTTTTAGTGCTAATAGTGTTCAGTACTATTATCAGATTTTATTTTACCTCAGTCTATTTTGGAAATAATTCCTTGGCTATCAAATACAGCCACATTGCCCAGTATTTATGACACGTTATGAATTTTGATTGCACTTATCTTGTAAAAGTTTTGACACTTCTAACAAATGGTCCCATGAACTAGGCTTTGTGTTTTTGGTTCTTGTTCATAGTTTCAAAATACAGGCTACTGAACACTCCCTGGCTTGTAAAACTTAAATCTTATTTGAATTACACCAAAGTTCCATTTCATCGAGTATTTCATTTGGAGAATTGCTTGAGACAGTTGATAATAACTGAAATTGATTTGACTGGATTTGGAGACTATTATAAAATGTGTCTGGGAATAATTAAAAGGAGTGTTTTGTAACTTTCCAAGTTTTCTTGTAGAACACTAATTATCAGGGTTTTTCAGTATAATATTATAAGTAATGTTAGAAACAGTTTCTGATTATGTAAGACATTTGTGCTTTTGGTTTTTCTAAAGAACACCTGCTTTTATCATATTATTTGCCCCCTGAAAAGATTTGGGATTGAAAATATCACATTAATTTTTTTTTAAAAATTAGATAGTTAATCCCTTTATTCATTTCTCCATGCTAGCATTAAATTCCAGTTTTTCACATGAATTTCTGTGATATCTAGTTACTGCCACCTTCCACAACCCAAAGGCAGAATCAAGTATTATGATAGCGATGTATGATGTTATATACTTATCAGTCACACATTTTAGAATATAAGGTGATTACAAAGATACTTTTTTCTTTTAACCTCCTGTATACCATATTTTTCTTCTGTTGATATAATTAAGACTAGATTCATCTAGATCTGAACTAGATCAGGATCTAATAGATTTTATTTTAAAAATTGGTGGATAATGCTGGCATTATAGTATAAAGCAGTTTGATTAACTTTGTTATTTTTAAATGTTATATTTACTACTGAAATAAATTTAGATGAGTGAATTATTTTAACACTTAAGGTATTATAAAACTTGTAGATGGATTGGAAGCTGGAAAAAAGACTTATTGTCGCATAAAAAGCAGTGTAGACAACCTGACCAAATGCTGGTCTCTAGTTTGATGTGGTTCAATAAATTTCTGCTTTCTTTCATCATAGAATTTCCTATGCTGGAGAATTATGCTTATGATGAACAATAACCTAAGCTTCTGAACATTTCTGAGGCTATAAATTATGATGGCAATAAATGTCATGTTGACATATATTAATGAACAGCCCCAAACTATTATATATAATAGTTATATAGCTGTCAAAACTATTTTATAAAATATCATAATATTTACAATATATCATCTTATATAATAGTTATGATATATAGCCTTAATATTGACCACTAGTTACATAATAAGCCCTGTTCTGTTTGTTCTGTGCTGGGTGTTTTTCTGAGCTTCGGGCAAAGAAAATGAGATGCAGTTTCTTTTGCCCTATGCTACAAATGAGGAACAAGCACATAGAAGTTTAGTAACTTGTCCAAGGCCACACAGCTAGAGAATTGTTAGGTTCCCTTTTTAAACTCTGCTTTATTGATTCCAAAGACTATATTTTTCTCAAAATGTAGCATGCCATTCTGCTTCAAAGATTAGCATTTGATTTTTGTTTTAAAACTGTGTCAGATTGGAATAGACAAGTTCAAGTGCCTATGATAGGAGGAAATTAGAAAGAAAAGAGATATGTGACACAGGTCAGACAGTAAAGACTCTGACGGGGGACTGTTGCCATCAATTTTAGCATTCTGTTCACTAGAAAGGTTTACCTGTTGGAGATAAAGAATCTCTTTTTCTTTCCAAGAGAGCTGTGAGGTGTGGCAAGAAACCCAAATTATAGTCCTTCCAGCCCTTAGCATGTTTACAGGAAAAAGTGTGTAAGAATAAAGTTTTCATTTTCAGTAGAAGCAAAATTATTATCTTTCACTGTGCTTCAGGGCAATAATAAAAAAAAAGTAGGCTGCCAGTTTTATCTAAAGTAATTGTTTTTCTTTCAGCTGTACTATTAAGGAATAAAGTGCATGTGGACATATCATACTAGAATGTCACATATTGTGGTATAGTCTGAGAACTCATTATTTTATCTTAAAAATATTTCTTGTTCTGGTAAATACTTTATGATATAACCAATGTTTCTCATTTACTGCTCAGAAATAAATATAGTAGAAATTTCTTAGAAATATTTAAATAGTAAAATAACAATGGCTATGACTTGTAGAAAACATTTTTTTTTTTGTTTCAGGATTTTAAATATGTGTATTTCATTGTATTAGTTTCTATGACTACCTTTTGTATTGGTAAGAATACATTTTTAATAGATCCCTGTGAGAATCCCTATGGATAAATGGGGTTATTACCATCTTTGTTATAATTATCATAGCAAGCAGACTGTGCTGAGTGTCAGCCATATGCTTAGCTGTTGAAAGAACATTAAAAATAGAGATGGTGATCCAGATAACTCTTTTGGAAAGGTTACAGCCATTTCTGGAGTTTGAACAAAATATGAAGTCACACTGTGGAAATAGTCAGGATATCAGACCACACCTGGATGAGCACAAAGAAGCACCTACCAAATACAATATGCAATGCCTTATTTTCTAAGAGCAAAACTTCTTTCCTTGACAAGTGTTGCTAGGGGTAAAGTATAGGCAAGTAAAGATATGAGTAGCATAGTAGCAAGCCCAGAATTGTGAGTCATAGATAAGCAATGCAGATATTTAAAAGGGACCATCCCTGGTGCTTATGGAGTTTAACAGGAAAGTTTCATGGACAAGTTTATCTTAACTTTGGAAAATAAGGTGGTAAACTTCTCAAGCACATAGAAGGAGAAACTATGGAGTGCATATGATGACCTGAGAGCTGCACTGTGCTGCTAGCTTTCTCTGGGTGAATGCTGTAGGTGAGTGGGTCACAGAACCAAAAGAGGAGAGCAGAGACTTTTCATCCACACAGGGCTGACTGTTACTAACTATAGGAGAGTTGAACTGTTGGCAGAAAGTGTGGAAAGACTGCCTTGGAGATGACAGCCACAGAGAGACCATGAAGATCATGAATGAGATTTCTACCACTAGGAATTTTATCTTCTAGCATCCCAGTTAAAGTAAGTTCCTGGAATTTGGGAACCGTAAGGACGCTAGGTTAATTTAATCTCCTTTGGGGAAGAGTTTTATTCAAACTTTTAACCAATGCCCTTCAGTCTTTCCCATCCAGCTGATTTTAAATAAGCTCTATCTCAGCCTCCTTTTATTAGAGGAAGAAATTAGAAAGAAAGGAGATATGTGACATACTAAAGTCTCTGCATGGGGGACTGCCATCAATTTTAGCTTTCTGTTCTCCACCGCACGACCAGCACGCTGGTTTCATACAAGAGGTTCCTGGCATAGAAGTTAACTAGTGAGATCAAAATAAACACACAAGACTCAATTACCTTTTTCTTTGACCAGGTCCCAGATGGCCCTCCCTCTAGCTCTCGCCTAGAACCACCCGATGGGGCAGCAAGGCTTACTCAGGACTAGCAGGAGAGAGAGAGAGAGAGAGCACGCCAGGGAGTGGCCTTTTATTGGGGAACAAGAAATTCAGGGGAAAATTCCATCCAATGAAGGTTGAGGGGGGCAGCATTCCAAGGTCAGGGTCAGTGATTGGTCTCAGGGTCAATGCAGGCTCTCACACCTGGAGACGGTGGGGATAAGCCCCGACACAGTTTGGTTAGAACGACACAGTTTGGTTAGAACGCCTCACACCCAATCAGGGAGGTGCCCAATCACTTGCGACAATAGCTTCCCACATTGTTCACTAGACATGTTTACCTGTTGGAGGTAAAGAATCTCTTTATCTTTCCAAGAGGGAGCTGTGAGGTGTGGCAAGAAACCCAAATTAGAGTCCTTCTCACCCTTAGCATGTTTACAGGAAAAACTGTATAGAAACCTGTCTGTAACTAAGATAGAGAAAGCTAGTAGGACAGTACTGCCCTCAGGGCATTATATGTAGTCCATTTTGACTCCATCTCTATGCTTGAGAAGTTCATCTCCTTATTTTTCAAAGTTAAGATAATAGCAACCTGCCTATAGCAAAATTTGTAGAAAGATATTTTTTTTAAAGGAAATTGGCTCATATTATTGTGATAGTTATCAAGTTTAAAAATTCCAGGGCAGGCCTACAGGTTGGAAATTGTAGCAGAAGTTGATGTTATGACTCATTTCTGAAGGCAGTATGGAGGCAGAATTCCCTTCTCTTTGAAAACTTCATTCTTTTCATTTAAGGACTTCAACTGATTGGATAAAGCCCATCCACATTATGAAGGATGGAGGATAATCTACTTTATACAAAGTCTACTGATTTAAATGTTAATCACATTTTTAAAATGCCTTTATAGCAACATCTGAATTGGTGTTTGACCATACAATTGGACCCTATAATCTACTCAAGTTAACAAGTAAAACTAACTACCACACCTACATTATCTACTAGGGTCTGGAAATAACCAATTGTTTAGACCCCTTGGTTACTAAAACTTCACATCAACTTCTTTGGCATCTTTCTGAATCATGTAGTAGTTTATGTACACTAAATGCAATGGTGTTTTCTTGCACCCCAGAAAATTCAGAACATTTTCATGTTAATTCTGAAAAGGAATTGAGGAAAACTACCCCATTCACAATATCCTCAAAAAAAAAAAAAAAAAAAAAAACCCTGGGAATCAACAAAAGAGGTGAAAGTTCTATACAATGAAAATTACAGAACCCTAAAGAGAGAAATAGAAGAAGACCTTAGAAGATGGAAAGATCTACCTTGCTCATGGATAGGCAGAATTAATATTATTAAAATGACCATACTACCAAAAGCACTATACAGATTCAATGTAATTCCGATCAAAATCCCAATGGCATTCCTTATAGAAATAAAAAAAAAACAATCATGAAATTCATCTGGAAAAATAAGAGATCCAAAATAGCTAAAGCAATTCTAAACAGGAAGAGTGAAACAGGTGACATTGCTATACCAGACCTTAAACTATACTACAGAGCAATAGTAACAAAAAAACATGGTATTAGCACCAAAACAGGCCGGTAGACTAACGGTACAGAATAGAGGACACAGAGACTAATCCACAAAATTATAACTATCTTATATTAGACAAATGTGCCAAAAACATGCACTGGAGAAAGGATAGCATCTTTAACAATTGGTGCTGGGAAAACTGTAAATCCATATACAACAAAATGAAATTGAATCTCTATCTTTAACCATGCACAAAAGTTAACTCAAAATGGATCAAGGAGCTAGGAATCAAACCAGAGACTCTGTATCTAATAGAAGAAAAAGTAGGCCCTAATCTTCTTCATGTGGGGCTAGGCCCCAACTTCCTTAATAAGATTCCTATAACACAAGAATTAAAACCAAGAATCAACAAATGGGTTGGATTCAAACTAAAAATTTTTTTTTTCTCAGCAAAAGAAATAATGTGTGAGGTGAATAGGAAGCCTATACCCTGGGAACAAATTTTTACCCCTCACACATCAGAGAGAGCTCTAATCTCTAGGGTATGTAAGAAGCTCAACAAGATAAGTATCAAAAAACCCAAATAATCCAATCAATAAATGGGCCAAGGACCTGAACAGACACTTCTCAGAAGAGGATATACAATCAATCAACAAATATATGAAAAAATGCTCATCATCTCTAATAATCAGAGAAATGCAAATCAAAACTACTCTAAGATACCATCTCACCCCAGTAAGAATGGCAGCTATTATGAAGACAAACAACAACAAGTGTTGGTGAGGATGCAGGGAAAAAGGTACACTCATACACTGCTGGTGGGACTGCAAATTAGTGCAGCCAATTTGGAAAGCAGTATGGAGATTCCTTGGAAGGCTGTGTATGGAACCACCATTTGACCCAGCTATTTCTCTTCTCTGACTATACCCAAAGGACCTAAAAACAGCATACTACAGGGACACAGCAATATCAATGTTTATAGCAGCACAATTCACAATAGCTAAACTGTGGAGCCAACCTAGATGTCCTTCAGTGGATGAATGGATAAAAAAAAATGTGGCATTTATATACAATGGAATATTACTCAGCACTAAAAAAGAATAATACATTTTTTAATATAGAAAGTTTTGTTTTGTTTTGTTTTGTTTTGTTTTTTGGTACCAGGGATTGAACTCAGGGGTACTCACCCACTGAGCCACATCCCAGTCCTATTTCTGTATTTTATTTAGAGACAGGGTCTCACTGATTTGCTTAGCACCTTGCTTTTGCTGAGGCTGACTTTGAACTTGTGATCCTCTTGCCTCAGCTTCCTGAGCTGCTGGGATTATAAGCATGTGCCACTGTGCCCCGCTAGAAAGATTTTTTTTAAAGGTATGTTGAGATTGTTAGGCTCTTATTTGGTTCCATGGTGGTAAATGGCTTATAACATTTGATCCCATAATAATTACTTTCTTCTTCTTTTTTTAAATTTATATATGACAGTGGAATGCATTATAATTCTTATTACACATATAGAGCACAATTTTTCATATCTCTGGTTGTATACAAAGTATATTTACAACAATTAGCATCTTCATACCTGTACTTTGGATAATAATGATCATCACGTTCCACTATCATTTCTAACTCTCTGCCCCCTCCCTTTCCCTTCAACCCTTCTACCCTATCTAGAGTTCCTTTATTCCTCCCATGCTCCCCCTCCCTATCCCACTATGAATCAGCCTCCAGAGACTGTAGGAAGCCATAGTGAAATGTCAACTGGTCTAGAATGAAGATATCTAGGTTGTTATATCACTTCTGGCATCAGCCAGTCAATCACCTTGTTTTCTGAACCAAGAACTAATAATAGAGGCTGGGATGTAGTTCAGTCGTAGGGTGTTTTCCTTGTAAGTACGAGGCCCTGGGTTCAATCCCCAGCACTGAAAAAAAAATCCAAAACAACAAAAACTAATAATAGATCCTCAACCTTTCCTTTTAGATTGTGACAGTTTCATAAGAAAATAGATCCAAAAAATGTTTCAGGAAGCCGTGTATGAAAAGGCACTAGAATGTAAAGATCAATGTCTCGGATTAGCTGTTTGGGGCTGAAGGGTGGAGTGGCTGACAAGCTACCAAGGGTTAGAGTTGAACATGGACTCAAAAATGATCTGGTTCAAACTCAGGGCCTGGGTGATCTTAAAGGAACATCCACTGTGCTTTCTATAGCAGTGTGATTCTGTAGGAAGAATGACCATTTCCTGGCAGAAAGAGGCATGTTTTGAAGCTAGCTACAGGCTCTCAGCTTTGGTGAGCATGACAGCTGTCTCAGTACATGATCTTTAGACTCCAGTCTTTGGAAATGTACAAGCAGTTATTCAGAAAATGCATTATTGGGAAAAATGCAGTTGAAAATATGTTTCACTTTAAGAACAAACTAAATAATATTTTAAAAATTTGACAAAGTGTATAGCCGAAGTGTCTATGCAATGTTTTTTTTTTAATTTTATTTTTTATTCTTTAGCTGTAGATGGAAACAATACCTTTATTTTATTTATTTATCTTTTTATGTAGCACTGAGGATTAAACCTAGTGCCTCACACATGCTAGGTGAGTGCCTCACTACTGAGCTACAATCCAAGCCCGGATGTATTTATTTACAAAAAAAAAAAAAAAATTACTTTTTAGTTGTAGGTGGACAAAATACCTTTATTTATATATATTTTTTCATGTGGTGCTGAGGATCGAACTCAGTGCCTCTAGTGTGCCAGGCGAGCGCTCTACCACTGAACTACAACCCTAGCCCCTGGATGCATTTACTTTTAAGAACATCTTTTAAATAGTCTAAAGAGATGTTACAGAATTTACTTGTATTAAAGTAATTAAACGCAACTAAAGCAATTTCTTCATTTATTGAGCCAGCTTTTAAAGCATAGCAAATCATTGAAACTTCCAAAAATAATTGATAATAAATATATCCACACAGTAAGACTTATATATTCCTAAATACATATAGCATTTTCTCCAAGTACTTTCATATAATTTGAAAAGTCTTTGGGAAAATTATTTATAGTTTTACCTAGCAATTTAATTCCTTTAAAGACAATTATTTTGAAACTCTTAAGCACCAAGTATTAGCACTTTTACTTGATGTTCATGTGAAGTGGACACCTAAACTTTCGGTTTTCAGTATTGTTTATGTGTAATCTATTGTTTTGACCTGGCAATCTAATTTTTATTCATTTATTATAAGAAACCTGAGATGATTTTATATTTGTGTGTAAAGATATTTATCACATGAGACAACCTATATTACAGAGGGACATGTTTAAATAAACTACTGTGCATCTATTTGACTGAATTATAGATTATCATTAAAAATGGTTTTCTACATTAGTATATAGAATGGAAAAATGCTATGACACAACATTATATAAGAGAATGGGATGAAAATAGAATATAAACCATTATCTCAATTCAATATGCAATTATATACTGCAATATAATAGGACATGGAGGCAGTATCTTGTATTCTGTTATTCTTGATATATGCACTTGTGTACATATATATAGTGTATATGTGTATATATTTGCTTACCTCTATTTGTTTATATATGTATAGATACACACACATATATAAATACTGTGGATGTGATGCTTATTGTAATTTAAATTTCTTTTTGATGTGAGGAAATGAAAATCTGGACTAGTGGGTTTATTGTCATATAAGTATAGTAGACATAGAAGAATTCATTCAAATTTGATGCAAGGGATACTACAGAACGTTGTGCAGTATAGTAAGTGCTATGATTATGATAGCCTATTAGAAAGATAACTGAAATGACAGTTTGTAGAAAGTTCTAGAGGAGTAATTCCAGGTTTGCAAAGGTGGGTAGGAAGCTTTTGTTTATTAGCCAGAGGAGCTGGCTCATTTGTACTGGAGTATGAAAAAGAAGGGCCAGTCCTGGTCCTGGGTAGAGTTGGTAATTAAACCCAAGTATCTCAGGAGAACTTAATTTCAAGTTATCACTTCAAAATGCACAAAGTAATTCTTACTCTAAGTAAGAATAAGACCCTTACCTTAAATGAATCATACTAAGACTGGGCTATAAAAAGAAGACAAACTACTAAAAGGAGATGTTTTAATTACTGTGCTAAGAAGTATGCCTCTCCTAAAGACAGATAAACACAATTGGTTACAATATGATTTCTCTTATGCACTCATCCATTTTTATTATTGTAAGAAATTTTTGACTTACACATTCAAATTTAGATTTTTAAGGTAGACTTCCAGACACATTTTGTTTTGAGCAGTCCATTTAGTGTTAAATCTCTCTTATCACAGACTGAAGGTCTATAAAGTTATGTATCATCTTTTTTCCTAGTCATCACATAAAGTCATATAAGAAATATAAAGTAGATTATCAAAGACATTTCCTGTTTAATTTTGGTAGCCTATATTTTTATTCATTGTCCTAAGTTAAACTCACTCCACAGCTGAACCTCAGAACACAAGTCTTTCTTGTGCCAAATGAAGGGACAGACTTTACTCTGTGGCCTCTGTGTTCGTCATCCAATTGGAAGATTGGTTCTTGAGAAGCTATCGTTTGGACAAAATATTCATTTGGCACAGTTTGCATTTTCTGAGTTCATTTATCCAAAACAAAATAACCTACAATTGCATAAGGGGGATTATTCACAAATGGAATTGTTTGAATATAAAAAGGAAGAATAGATGGAAAGGAAAATTTTAAATTGCTTCATTTCAGAATGAAAAGTGTGTGCTCTGGATTTATTTATCTTATACCAAATTCTGAGTCAATCACATGGAAACATTGCATTTTAAAATAAGTGTTTCAGCATACCATTCACGGCTCTCAAACTCTAAGCTAAAGCTGCCACATGTCAGGTGTTGACTTGTATAGCTCATAAATCACTGTCTCTTGACTAGACAGTTTTAATCTAAAAGTTGGTACAGGAAAGTGGCCTGCTCAATGGGTTTTACACCAGAGTGCTGCAGAGGATTGTCTTACTAGACAGATCTGAAAATCGGATGGGGACAAACTCTTATCTCTTGATTCAGAAGATAAATTTTGGCCAAAGTAACTTGGAGATTAAAAAAAATCAGGATTTCAAAACTCTAGCAAGTACTAATTGCATGATAATCCATGTTCATAGTGCTTACAGCCACTGATTAAGTAATATATATGTCCTTATGTAATAGTTGGGGAGAACTTAATAGACTCTATGACATTCATTAGAAGATTAAAAAAGTAACACTAAGTCAAACACAGATATGGAGAAAATTAATTTGCCTGTCATTGATTTTTGGTACTCTATATCCTACAAAATAGAGGTGATTGTGAAATTTTTCATGGCGCATCATTCATGACTCTTGGTTGAAACTGAAAGGACCAAGTCTGGCTAATTTATAGGGGATTCATTAATTGATGTTGGACCTAAGAACCTGGATGAGTCTAGGCTGCCAGGGATGGGGTCCAGGATTATGGTCCCGCTCCTATCTGGTGTGAGGTCCAGTGCTATTGACCTCTGTTCTGAAACACAGACCCTGGAAACACTGGAATACTGCAGTCTGGCTGGGCACAATTCACAAGCCACTTGTCAAGCAGAAACTAACTTTATTTTTAGAACACAGACCCTGCACCACAGGAACTCTTCAGGAATTCCCTCAGAGCCCAACTGCTACCACCAGCTTCTGGCCAGCCTCTCAACCCCCACTCCTCAGGCTCTTGAGGCCAATTGGCTGGGTTGTGTGGGCGGAGCCAAAAGAGTCCCCCAATGAGCAGCTCCATGGTCTGAAAGGGCAGGGAAACAGCCCAATGAGCATCACTGCAGAGGAGCCAATCAGCTGGCAGCTGGAAGTTTGCTGGGGCCTCTGTGAGCCAATCAGCTGGAAGTTTACTGGGGCCTCTTCGGCTGTGGCTCTCAACATTGGAAATCAGAGGTAACTGTACTGGTGCTCAGTACCCTTTCAAGAAAGCAGCCTTCACTGCTTTTGATACCTGGACCAGGTGGTCTGATTGGGAATCTCAAGTTAAATTTTTGTATCGTCTGTAAGGAAGGCTCTAAACCTGACTATTCTGTTTCTGCTTCTTTGACAGACAAAAGATGGGAATTCCTCAAAACTAAGAATGACGTATAAATGATGAGAGTCCAGAAAGACAATTAAAATGTAATGTCAAACAAGTCATACAAGATCATTAAAATATTTTTAATTAGAACATTATAGTTATAACATAGTAGTTGGAATCATTTTGACAAAGTCATACGTTCATGGAATTTTATTTCCGTACCCTGTGCCTTTTCTCTCCCCTCCTCTTCACCCTCCCCCTATTTCTCTTCCTCTACTCTGCTGATCTTCCTTTTGCTCATTCACACAAGATCATAAACTACCAGCTTGATAGTGTCCTCTGTTCCACTCTCACTTCACCTTCTGTACCCTGCATCCTGACCATAGGCTCCTCCTCACCCATTAGGTGTCCCTGGTTCTTCTCTGACAATGTGGTTTTGCTCACATTCTTCCCTAGGCCTGCAGTCCTGTCCTCCATTTATACAGAATATCCTTCAAGAGTTATCTCAAATGCTCCACAAAGTCTTCCTTTTTCACCTACGTAGAAGGGTCTTCCTTCATTTGGAGTTCTCTCACTTTTACTCTTACTATTTTTCCTTCTGTCTCATCCCCATTGAGTCAGGCTTTTCAGAGTCATCTCTTGGAGGTTTAAGCCATCCCAAACAATATGCTGAATTCATTTATTCTCTTGTCAAAAGATTTTTTTCTATGACATTTAAAGACTCTGTTTTTATAATATATGAATTGGAATTTTCCTTTTATTTTCTTCCAGCACTCTTTTATATATAGCCCTAGGTAGTATTTCTATGCATAATTTGAAAAGTTAAAAAAAAAAAACATAGAAAGTAAGTACTTCAAAATTTTCTTTCTAAAAAATAACCGGTGATATTAAAATGTACTGTTTTGATTTAAAAATGATGACTGCTACTGGCTTATCTAAAAGTAGGTTTGATTGTATTAGTATGTGAGAATATGTACTTTTTTAGATTAAAAAATAAAAGAGAAACCAGAAACTTAGGCTTTTGCCAAAGGAAGACTTAGAATATGGAAAGTCTTATTTTTTAAAATTTTGTTGGTGCATAATAATTGTACGGAATTGTGGTTTCATTGTGGCATATTTGTACATGCATATATAACTGTGTGATCAAATTTACTCCCCAGGACCTTTCCTTCCCTCCGTAATATCATTCCTTTACGCTAATAATTCTCCTTTTGCTTTTTTGGAGTTTTTTTTTTCCCCTCATCTAACTTCCATGTATGAGAGAAAACATCTGATACTTGTCTTTCTGAGTCTAGCTTATTTCCCTTAAAAATGATAGTTTCCAAATTCATACATTTTTCTGCAAATGATATAATTTTGTTCTTCTTTATGGTTGAATAAAACTCCAATGTGTGTATATATGCCATATTTTCTTTATCCATTCCTCTGTTGTTAGGAAGCTTGGCTGATTCTGTGTCTTTACTATTGTGACTGTCATCATAATAAACTTGGGTGTGCAGGTATCTCATTTATATACTGACTTCATTTCCTTTGGATAAATATCAAAGAGTGGTGTAGTTGGGTCATATGGTAGTTCTATTTTTAGTAAAGTCTTTTTCTATATGAATGATGCTTTGAATTTATTCCAGGTAGTGAAATTCATTTCAGTGAGTACAAATTCGCATTGAAACATGAATAATCTTCACTAGGATTGAAAATGATGGGCTAAAAATTTTGATGTTCATAGTTTTTTTTCCTGCAGAGACTGTAATATTGATTAACACTTTTTAAAAATATTACCTCAAGATGAGATGATAACTTAGAGCCTGAGGGTGTAAGACACAAAGATAAAACATATCTTAAATTCTGATTATTCTGTTTTATATCATAGTAGATAATATTCTCATTCACCAGGGATCATTGTGTGTTTTGAGTTTTAGAACTATTAAAGAAATTATGATCTCAGTATATTATCTTAGATTCTAATTAATATCATGTTAATCAAATAGAATGTTATTGAAAGTGTTCTTTAACAGCTTGGCATTCAATAGATATGTTCTACAGTCTTTTTTTTTCCAGTTTGGATTACCTTACTCTTTCAGAATATGGAGGAATATATCTTTACTTACCTGCACCACATAGGGTGTGTACACAGAGCATAAGAGTTGAAACCTATTTTTTTAACCTGATGGGATGTAAATAGGCATCTTGCTAACTTTTTTTTTAAGCTAGCTGAATTCTATGTTTGCTATAGATGTGAAGTGAATTTCTGATCTTCAGATTATTTAAGATCTGAGGAATCTTCTTTCTGTCCTTGCTAACTGAACTGATTCTTTGCATCTGTAGTGAAGTTTTAGATTTGAATCAGAAATTAAAGTTCTCAGAGGAGGTAATTGTCAAAAATACATCACTAGATTTCTGAACAAGTTTTGATTTTAGGAATTTAATCATTAGATATCAACATTTAAAAATATGCTTAAAACAAATTTATACATTAGTAATTTAATATAGAATCTTAAAGATGTAAGACTATGCTTTTTATATTTTGAAAAATAACATAAATTGACTTCTCATTTTTATGTGATATATATGTAATATGTATAGTATATATACAGGTCAGTAGATCCAAATGAGAGTATATTTATGCAAATGGCATATATATGTGTGCGTATACACACTTATACACGTTTATGTATATATTTTCATTGACCTAAATAATAATTATTGATACATATGCCTATAATTGTGTGTGCATATGTGTATATATACATGATTAAGCTAAGCAAATATGAAATATCTATATTATTGGTATAGATTTTATTAAATTATATGAGATAGGGTCATGCTAGTATCTTTCTCCTGTTTGTTAGTAGCTTTAGTAGTAGATAAATATGTCAGTGCCTTGTTTATGATTTTCATATGATGTTTCTTGGTATTAGTGGAACTTTCCCAAACTGGGTTCACTTTTGATACAATGAAGGCTGTTTGAATTCTCAATTCTCATAACATAAACAATAGTCATAAAATTCACCTAATGTGAGGATTGCCACAGAGTAACACTTATCAACATGATAAAAATGGTGTTAATTTGTTTTAAGTGAGAATATTATTTTCTTATAAATATTAGCCTTTAAAATTTCTATTATGTATTTAAAAATTACATTTGTCAACTTTTGATAAATTTCTTAAGATTAAATTTACCTTATGTCATTGAATATAGATTTTATTTGGGTATAAAATAATATTAAATAATTATTTTTTTATTATTTTCAAATTACATTACAAAATTTACAGTCCCATTTAGCTAGAATAAAAGAAGGAATTTACACTATTCTGTCAGTGGCCATGTAAAGCATGATCTATATTAGTTTGTTTAATAATAATCCCGGGGGTATAGTTTTATCTCCATTTTCCAGATGAAGAAACTAGGGCTTAGAAGGGGTTAAATAATCTTCCTAAAATCTATCTAACTTCAAAGCCTATGATCTTTGCATTCTATGTCACCAGATTAGGAAGAGAATGCACACTTTGATTTTAATGTTGAAAGGTATCTTTTATTTGATCATGGATTTGAGACGTTCGACTTAACACTTTCTTTACTTGTATTGCAAATTGAGTAATTATTAAAAATTTTTATGAGATTAACTGTAATTGAGTCTTACATTTATACTGTGCCCAGTGAAATTCTTCACTAGGATATTTTCTTGGACATCAAGGAGTTGAGGTTCAGGACTACAAATTTGCATTCTGCGCATTCCCCCACCCCTTTGGTACTAGAGATTGAACCCAGGTGTACTTTGCCACTGAGCCACACCCCCAGCCCTTTTTCATTTTTATTTTGAAATAGTGTCTCACAAGTTGCTTAGGACCTCACTAATTTGCTAAGGCTGGCTTCCAATTACGATTCTCCTGCTTCAGCCTCCGTAGTTGCAGTTGTACACCGCTGCATCTGCCTACTAATTTGTATTCTTATAGGTCTGAATGATACCCAATAAATTATTATGTGTAATAATATAATTGGCAATATATATTGGCACACGAACAGATTCTAGATCATTTGGATTATGACATTATATCTGAATCTTGCCATTCAGTATTTGTATTCATATTTGTGTCTGTTTTATTCTTCCATTGGAGCCAACTAGAACTCTTTTCATTAGCATGAGCTAAGAGCATCAAAAAAGTCAGACTAGTGTGGACATAATATGTTAGTACCATAGGAACATTAAAATGTAATCTATGCATTCTATGAGATCTGTTTTGCAGTAGGTCAAATAGAAAAACTGTTGGAGGAATCAATTAATCAAATAGAGATCGTATGTTCACACTGAAATCAAAAGAACCTGTGCCACTTTAGGCAGTACCCTAAACAAATTGCAAAACAATTGTCACATTACATTATGATAAAGTTAATGTTAACTCATTAATGGTTTTTCCTTTTGATGTTTAATTTGTAAATTAAGTATGTATAAATAAAACAATGTTATCACACAGGATATAAGTCTACAGATTTTATACTTAGTGATACATTTGTTCATGTGTAGAGTATTGTACCATAATGATGAATTTTTCAGGTTAAGTACTACACATTGTCACAAAATTTGGAAGGCATTACCTGGAAATCTTCACAAAGAGATAAATGCTAAGCAAGTTACATGGAACTGTGAAACACACAGGTGTGAAAATTGCAGAAAAGTAGCTGTCAGTAGCCTTTGACTTCCCATGCTACTTCTCTTTCCTAATCGCAGCTCTTCAGTGGTCTTTTTCAAACTTAGAGTGTCCAATAGGAAAATGATAGTTTGGTGACTATCATTTTCCTAGAGGCTTCTTTGCTGAGTCTACAGTATTTCCTCCTGTAGTGCTTGGAAAACGGCCATCTGAAATTAATCTCATTAATCTGAGGAAGAGTCAGCATAGCACCTCTGACCTGGAGGTTCCTTTGTTTTTGTGTAACCCATCAGAACATTCAGGAGAGTTAACTGGTGAGATAGGGAGCACGGAGAAGACGGATTATTCTAGACTGCTAATATAAGGTGTCAACAAAGAGTCTGGTTCTAGTTTACTGAAACAGAATTACTAGATAGGTGTGAATATGGATTATAAAGACCTTTAGTCACTGATTTGGGATAAAGAAATGGATTTAATATTTTGAACTGTTGACTGCAACATATATTTCTAATTATTTGATCTAATTTTTAGATCAATATACTTTTGAAAGTGTTACATAAAAGCAAATATGTACTGCTCATAGATGAAAATTCTAGATTCTGTAGTTTTTCTTCCTTTTTTAAATTATAAAAAGAATGCATATTCCATATAAAATAACAACAATACAATTAGGTAAGGAATTCCAAGTAATAGTCTCCATTCTCTATAACCTTCACAACGTTTGCAAGAGGTTGGGAATAGTATATGGTAGGGGCTGATGCAGGTTGGTAAATTGTACTAAATTATAGTTACATAGGAGGAATAAGTTCTGATGTTCTATGGCACAGTGGGGTGCTTGTAGTTAACAATATTGTAGTGCACATTGTGAAATAACTAGAAGAGAGGATTCTGAATCCTCTCACCACAAAGAAAGAATAAATGTTTGAAGTGAAGAAGGTTCTAAATTCCATGATATGATTATTACACAATGTGTACATGAATCCAAACATTGCATTATACTCCATAAATATGGGTAATTATGATTTGTCAATTAAAACCCAAATAAAACAAAAATGAATACAACAGCAAAGACTATTTTGTCACTTCCTTGGTGTTAAATAATAACTTTAGTACACTAATATTACTTGAAAGTAGTATGTTATTTATTTATAAATACTGCTTTAATTTATTACAGTTAAGTAGATTGGATGATAAAATGAGCCAATATTGGACCTTTTGTGCTTTAGTAAAAGCAGATGTCAGTTTAAATACCTGATTACTCCAGTTAAATAGTCAAAGACTGTGAATCATTCTAAAGGCTTCAGTAAGCTGCTGCCCTGGCTGCTGTAGGTGAAGATGGCATTAGAGAACCTGTGGGCCTGAGGAATGTGGAACAGACACATGTGCCTGTTGGGAGAAAACAAAAACTGTCAGTCTATTCTTTTCAAATTAATCTACACCCCAAGAAAATCCATAGAATAAACATGGTTCCACTTCCTGAATTATCAGTTTTGTTTTAAGTTTTGAGGGAAAGAAATTGTAAATAAACAAATAAGGTTATGCAAAGGAATAAAATTAAATGTCTGATTTATAGGAGTTTTAAAGTTTTAACATGGAACACAATTATTTTTAAGCATCAAGCTTCTATGATCCAATACCTGAAGGTATATATTTTAATTCCTCTTCCATTAAGGATACTCATGTTGGGAAAATTTGAGAAACTCTGCTATCTATTAAGGGTGTAGGGAAAGAAGAGACAGAAGAGAGTTGTGGCATTTTCCTTTTGGACAAAATTAGAGGAGAAACAGGTAATAAAAATTGAGGATTTCTCATTTTTTTTAATTCCCCACAGCATTTAGCATAATACCTTGCAGATGGTAGGGCATGTACAAATGCTTGTGGCTTTTTTGATTCAGTTTTTCTTCTTATTAAGGAAAAACTATGCTATATTGAACACCAACTCTCAAACTTTGCCAGCAAGGTTTTTTGTTTTTTTTTTTTCAATAAAACTTTTCAAATAGCTAGTATGCTCTTTCTTTTTTAATTCTGTAGCTGTAAATTCTGACTCTATCAGAAAAAAAGAAGACGACGACTTTGAGAGAAGTGAACATGTAAAAATATTATTCTAACCACAAAGCTTATTTTTAACCATCTTCCCACACTTAGCAGTGACTTGAATAGCAGCATAGAGTATGGTTTGACTAGGTGAAGTTCAATGAGGTTGCAAGCTGAATCTTTCACCTTTATGAATATTCTTGCTTTGTTCATGAACTGTTTCTGTTTTTTTTGGTATGTAGGTTGATGTTAAGTAATGTGTGTGGCTAAACTATTTTTTTTTTCTTTTAGAGAAAATAGGAATTTCTAGAAAACTTTGGGCTCAGATTAGGGAATTTAGGAAGTAAATGTATTTCCAAAAAGGATCTTTTCATATAAGGAATTATCTAAAGTTAGTTCAAAGTAAAATGTAAGATTATAAAATTAGAAAGTTTTAAACTCAAATATTCAAACACAATTATAATTTTACATAAATTTTTGGCTTAGATTGAAATAGTATAAGTATTCATGTATAATTTTGTTTTAATGTATATTTTTTGCAATTCTTAAGCTGTAACATCATAGTGTACATTAGGTTTATAAAACTTATTCATCTTATAACTGAAGATTTCTACCTTCTGAACAATAGCTCCTTATTTTCCCTACTATCCAAACCTGGGTAACCACCTTTCTACTGTCTCTATGAGTTTATTTATTTATTTATTGCAGTAGTGAGGATTGAACCCAGGGATGCTGTCCCAGTAAGCTGTATTTTCAGTCTCCTTTCTCCCCACCCCTTTTTATAATTTTTAGAAATTGGAGACAGGCTCTAACTAAGTTGCTCAGGCTGGCCTTGAACTTTTTATACTCCTGCCTCAGCCTCCTGAGTCACTGGCTACATAGGCGTGCCCCACTGTCCCCAACTGAATCTGACATTTTGAGATTCCATATACAATTGAGATCATACAGTGAGATCATCTATGTTTTTTTGCAAATGATAGAATTTTATTTTTTTAATAAGACTAAATACTAGTGTCATATTTTAAATCTTATCAGAGTCATCCTAACAGGTATGTGGTGAGAGCTCATTGTGTTTTTGATTTTCCTTATCTTAGCCATTAGTGAAATTTGGTACCTGTTAATGTAATTATTAGCCTTTGTATGTCCTTTTTGGAGCAACTTTGTCAATTTTAAAATCAGATTGTTTACTTATTTTTTTGTCACTGAGTTATGTATAGGATTCTTATATATTTTGAATATTTTAATCTTTTACTAAATGAATTGTAAATTATTTCCCTATTTTGTTTGTTAACTTTTCATTTCCATTATTGTTTCATTAGTTGTATAGAAATTTTACATATACATAATGTTCTATCCAGCAACAACAGAATGCACATTCTTCTCACACATGGAGAATTCTCCAGGAATGATCATTTGTTAGACTATGAAACAAATCTTAACAAATTGAAGAAGTATGAAATCATATCAAGTATCTTCTTCCAAACACAAAATTATGAAACTAGACATCAGTAGCACAAGGAAAACTAAAAAATTCATAAGTATATGGAATTAAACACACACACACACACACACACACACACACATCCCTGAACAATAAGTATACTAAAGAAATGAACAAAAAGGAAATAGATATTTTGAGACAAACAGAAAGGGAAACATAGCATCCCAAAATGTATTGGGGCAGCAAAAGCAGTTCAAGAAGGAAAGTTCACAGGTATAATTATCTACATGAAGGAAAAAGAAAGATATTAATAAGCAACCAAACTTTCTATGTCAACAAAGTATGAAAAGAAGAACAATCTATTTATTAGAAGTAAGGAATCAGCAAAAATCAAAGTAGAAGTAAATGAAATAGAGACTGGGAGACTGGGAAACAATAGGAATATCAACAAAGTTAAGCATTGTTGTTTTAAGTGGTCAACAAAATTGACAAATAAACTAAAGAAAGGAGAGCAAAGGCTTGATAAAACCAAACCACATGAGGCGATATTACAATCGATGCTCATGCAAGACAAAATGAGACTCAATACTTATACACCAACAAATTGGATAATCTAAAAGAAGTGAATAAATTCCTAACCCTATCAATATGGAATTGTGAAGAAATAGAAAACCTGAGTGAATCAATGACTAAGGAGAATGAATCAGTAATCCAAAATCTCCCAACAAAGAAAAGCCCAAATCAGAAGGCTTCCCTGGTGAACTTCTCCAAAAATTTAGAAAACAACTAATTTGATCCTTCTCAAACTCTTTCAAATTACCTCAAAACTCATTTTATGAGACCAGCATTTCTCTAAAATGAAAGCCAGGTAAAAATACTATAAAAAAGACAAAAAGAGAAAGGAAGGAAGGAAGGAAGGAGAAAGAAAGAGAGAGAGAGAGAGAGAGAGAGAGAGAGAGAGAGAGAACGAAAGAAAGAAAGAAAGAAAGAAAGAAAGAAAGAAAGAAAGAAAGAAAGAAAGAAAGAAAGATAGATTTCAGACCAAGGTCTCTAATGAAAATATTTGCGAAAATCCTCAACAAACCCCCAGGAAACAAATTTAGCAGCATTAAAAAGATCGTTTGCTATCGTTAAATTATATATATATATATATGGCTGGAGAACAAAACTGGAGGCATAATATTTCTCTATTTCAAATTGTATTACAAGTTATCATCATAAGCACAGTGTTGTACACATATAAACATAGACATTTAGACCATCAGAGTGGAAGAGAAAGACCAGAAATAAACCCAAGCACACATAGCCAAATAATACTTGGCAGTGTTGCCAGGAAAGTATCATCTATTCAATGAAATTTGGGAAAATGGGATATCCACACATAGAAGAATGAAATTGGAACATTATTTTAAACCATAAACAAAAATCAACTCAAAATGGTCTAAAGATTTAGTTGGAAGTCCTGACTTATAAAATGCCTAGAAGAAAACGGAAAATTCCTATGACATTACTCTTGGTAATGATTTTTGGATATTACACCATAGCATAAGTAACAAAAGGAAAAATTAAATAAGTGTGACTAAATCCAGCTAAACACTTTCTGTATTTTAATTGAAAAAGGTATATTTAAACAAACATAGAAATTTTCTATTTGACATTCAGTATGCTTTATATTAAATATCAAGCCATTTTATGTGTAGCTTGCTTTTCATTGTTTAGTATTAGTGTGAATAATTACATTTAAGCAACTTTATAAATAAATGTGATCAAATAGAAGAGGTGGTATGAAATATACACAATACTTATAATTTTTTATAATTTCTATATCTTGAGAGTTTGTCTTATTTAGGTTTTTATCAAATCTCATAAAATCAAATTTACAATGTTAATGCATAAAATAACATATGATGCTTTCTCTAGGTAACATGTTTGAGAAACAGTTGGAAGGACATATGTAGAAAGCAGAGAAATGTTCATTGTTTTATATTCAGATATGTTAGAGTACTATGAAAATTTGGGACATAGTTTTTTATAATATACCTCCACTCAGATGGTTAAACTAGAATGCACAAATACACAGGCATGCTAAGTATATTTTTACAACTTATTGAAAAAAATTTTAATCAAATCTGAAAATTTTGTATGATTTCCTGCGGATGTTAACAGTGAAACTATGAGTCATCTTTCTCCTGTAAGGTTCTTTCTGTAAAACTCACTGGTGGGGAGGTGGGGAATGGGAAGGCAGAGCCCTGTTAAGAGATTCTGGGGAGCCATGTATTTAGAATACCACCAGTCTAAACCATTAGTCATCTGTGCAGATATGTGGCTTCATCATTTGCATTTTATTAAAATTTGATATCCAAAGATTAATCAAAAGCAGTTGTCTGAGGTATAAAAATTTAAATAGATATATCTCTTTTTGCAAACAATGTAATTTTTGCCTATGATTTACTTTTTGCTTTTATTGCTTTTTCAGGCTTACATTAGTAGCTCAGGTATTTATTAAGTATCTATAAGCACTGGGTTCACAGAATGAATGATACAGTGACATGTCTGGATAGAAGAGGGGAGTCTATGTTGAAAAATAGCAACAGTATAAAAATCTTTTTTTTTTTAAATATTTATTATTTTTTAGTTCTCGGGGGACACAACATCTTTGTTGGTATGTGGTGCTGAGGATCGAACCCGGGCCGCACGCATGCCAGGAGAGCGCGCTACCACTTGAGCCACATCCCCAGCCCATAAAAATCTTTAAACTAATTACCACATATGGTATAGGCAGTAAGAACATATCTACATTCAGGATGGAGACAAAGAGCTGGGAAGGTTTTAAGAAAGAGCCATTTCTTAAGTGATATTGGAGGAATGGTAGAGCCTGGAATCTGTATTGAGTAAAAGTAGAAAGTATCATGCATATCTTGGAGTAATAAACAGAACCTTTTACTGCTGAACTAGAGGATATTAATAGGAGTGGTAAGCACTATCTAGTTGGAAAACGAATTGAAACCAAATTTAACAAGAATTAATATTGGACTTTGAAAACTCCTGGAAAACATTTTAAGATATATTAAGATATACAGGTTGAGTGACTTTTTATTAATATTCAATTAAATTATGTATTAATGTGTAAACAATGTGATTTAAAAACAGAATTATATTAATTTTGCTTTAAAATACTTCAAATGAGTATTGTAACCTAAGCTGTTATATATGTTTTCAGCCTTTTCCTAGTAGCTACTTTTCTGTTTGGCTAATTCCAGTTCTTTTTATCATTTATATATCTCATTGATTTGTTTGTCTTCCCTAAAAACTATTATAATTGCCCTTGGTTTATAATTTGCCACTCTGGTCATCTGCATTTTCACCTTCTGTTTAAAAATCTTTGAACATATTAGATGATTCTTATTTTCTTCGTAATGCCTCTAATTAAAATGTCCACTTCATTCTTTAAATTCTGTACTTTGTTCTTTACAGGCTTTTCCTTGCATATTTCCTGAGAGAGCAGTTTATTTCCACTTTAGTTCTGGTCATGAGATATCTTTTGCATCCTTTGGGAAGGCATTCTGGCATCCTGTGGTAGTTGCCTTGGAAACACCAATGAAGGTAGGGTGTACTGAGCCAGGAAGGGAGGAAAAGGAACTTTTAATGCCTACTGTATATCAGGTCTAGAGCTGGTTGTTTGGAATATGTTTTCACTTAATTATCAAATCCTGAAAGGTGACTATCATTGCCCCCAGTAGACTTTGGTAACCATAGGGCTTATTGACATTAAATTACTGCAACATGGCAAAACAGCCAGAAAGCAGAATTCAAACCAGTTTCTTACATTCAAAATATCTGTAATTTTCAATTATAATTGAATGATAGAATAATTGTACGTTTTGGAGAATTGTGCTGAGAAACATTTTTGTACATGTTATGTTGGTAGTCAGGACTTCTTTCTGATGCTATCCTTTTTTTTTAAACAAGAACATTCAGATATACTAATGAAACATGATACTGTTACCATGTGTATTAGATTAAAATTACCATGGATAGGTTATATATCTGAACCATTGGGCCCAGCTCATGTTTTCTTTTTAAAAGTTAAACATTTTTTTTTCTAATATATTTGTCTGATATTTTAATTTTATTCCTTTATTATTTAGCTGACTGTGCTCAGAAGTTTGGAAGACTGACTCTGGCACTCTAAAAGAATGTCCAGAAATTGATTTACTTTTTAATAAATCTGCAACAAGCTTTTCTTTCTAATTTTAACAAATGAACTAATCAAAGTGACTGAAAATTGTATGGTATCCTTTATGATCATTTTTTTTTTTTTTTGTACCAGGGATTGAACTCAGGGGCACTCAACCGTTGAGCCACATCCCCATCCCTATTTTGTATTTTATTTAGAGACAGGGTCTCACTGAGTTGCTTAGCGCCTTGCTTTTGCTGAGGTTGCCTTTGAATTCTTGATACTCCTGCCTCAGTCTCCCGAGTTACTAGGATTATAGGCATGTGCCTCTGTGCCCAGCAGTATCCAATATCTTCTTACAGAAAATTTTAGATGACTTTTTGTACTTTAATTTTTGCATAATTTTTATTTATACAGATTTTTTAAGAAATCAAATTGTATCAAAGTTAAGTATCCTCACTGGGTGTGGTTGTGCATACCTGTAATTGCAGGGACTTGGGTGGCTGAGAAAGGAGAATTGCAAGTTCAAAGCCAGCCTCAGCAATTTAGCAAGGCCCTAAGCAATTTAGTGAGACCCTGTCTCAAAATAGAAAATTGAAAAAGGGTTGGGGATGTGGCTCAGTGATTGAGTGCTCTGGATTCAATCCCTAGTACCTTCCTTTCCACCCGCAAAAAGGATTCTTACTTTTTCCTGCACACCTCTACATCTCTCCTGGAACCCCACATCCTCTTGTATAAATCTGGATCTGCTGCTCTCTGAACTGGCCACACAACTGTTACCAAGGGACCTGCCTTTATCTTTATCTTTTTTTGTTTGTTTGTTTGTTTTAATATTTTTCTTTCTTTCCCCTCTCCTTTCCACCTTTCCTTCCTTTTTAATTAAATTACAACATCAAATATTTGATATGTGTGGCAGGTAAACTGAATGAATTCTTGTATGAAATTATCTTCTTCTTTGTAGAAAAGAAAAGCACTGTTATTACTGGATAAACAGTGACCAGAATGTGACAAACATCCCAGGAAGCCACTGAGAGATGCAAAAACAGAAAGAAATCTCATTGCTCATTTAGCCAAGCAGATACAACCTGTCTCACATATATTTTCAGCTTAACTGGAACTGGCCTTTGAGTAAGAAGACCTGGTAGCACTATTTGTTAGAATAGTTCATCCTAAATTTATTTAACTGTTGGAAAGAGCATGTATGTTAGCTTCCTTCAGAGGAAAAACCAGATCTTTATGGAAGGAGGTTGTATTGCACCCTAGAGCCAGGCACCCATGGAAGTTAAGTTCCTATCCATAGGCACTGAGATGTTTGTATTCCAAAAATAGGGCTCACAGTTCTTTTTTTTTTTTTTTAAATGCCTTATTTTAAAATTGATATAGTACTTTTACACATCGTGGGGAACAGTGTGACATTTCAATATATGTATATAATGTATAAGGATCAGATCACAGTAATTGGGAAGCTCATCACCTCAGACAAACAGCATTTGTCTGTGTTGAGAACAACTTCTGTACTAGCTATTTTGAAATATTCAATTCATTGTTGTCAGTCATGGTTCCCCTCCTGGGATCTGGAACATTGGAAGTTATTCCTCCTAGAAGTTATTGCTCTCCTGTGTCCATTAAATATTCCCTCTCATCTCTCTCTCCTTCACATCCATCCCAGCTCTGGTTTCCACTATTCTACTCTCTATTTCTTTGAGCACAACGTTTTAGCTTCCACACATAAGTGAGGACATGTGGTATTTGTCTTTCCCTGCCTGACTTATTTCACATTAACATAATGAATGTTCTCCCGTTTTTTTTTTTTTTCCATGAAAATATCTGTATTCTTTCTTATGCTTAGTATTTTTCTTAGCGTAGAATTCCAGGATCCAATCCTTTTTCTTCAGAATTGTGAAGGTATTTTTCTACCAAGTTGTATTGTTTAGGATGGACTGGTGGTCTGAAAATCATTCCTTCCTTGTACCTCATGCCCCAGGAAGTTTTAGATTCTCTTTACACCCTCTAAAATTTCATGATTCATGTCTGGATGTTGTGGATTCACATTCACTTCAAAATAAACACAGGTGCCTTTCAGGTTTCTCTTTTCCTAAATAGCCCCCCCCTCCATTCCCCTCTCCTGCAGCTGCCTCTACTCTTTCCTGAAAAAAAAATCTTGAGGGTCAAAAATTTACCTGCTGTGTTAATCTACACTCTATTTTATCTTTTCTTTCATATTTTCCTCCTCCTCAGATTTGCATCCTGGCTCACGTTTTCACCTTTATATTCCAGATGTTCTATTACTTTTAAAAATTGTTAATCTCTTAACTTTATAATATTTTAATGGTCTCTGATTACTTCTTTTCAGAGAATTCACTTATTTTGATGCATATGCTACCCTTTTTGAATATTAGGGAACTAATAGTTTGTGTGTTCAAGTTTTCTTCTCTGTCTTGGATTATCAGCTTTCCTGTTTCTTCTTGCTCTCGTTTTCTTGGACCTTTGGGGATGTTTGTTTGTCTGTTCATAGTTGAGTGAGAATTGTTTGATTATTCTAAATGGATACCATGGATTTTTTTCTATTGATTTACAACCAGGGCTCTTATCTTCTGGGCCCTTTTCTGGAGTGGAGCATTTGTCTGAGATCCCTGTGTAAGAAGTACCCAGTGAAGTCACTTAGATTAAGAGGGCAGGGAAGCCACTGCCACGCAGCTTACACCTGCATCAGAAAGCCTTTCCACAGGTCACTTTAACATTTTTGTAAGTTATATACTTCTGTTGAGATTTTTTTTCTTTTGTCATCTATTAAATATCACTTAACTGATGGTTCTTCAAGAGGAATCCCACATATTACAAGTAAGATACAACTATACTCAATCTGCAAAGCAGAATCTAAAGTAAATCCAAAAAAAGGGACACATGATTCCAAAGTGTTTGCCACAGAGACCTTGAGGAAAAGTATGAACTTCACCCCGACCCTTCATGCAGGACTTTGTTTTTTGGCATGTCTCCCTGGTTCTATAGCAAAGTTGCATCCTTGTTTCTATATCCATAAAGAAAAAGAGAAGAAAAAAATGTGAGAGGAAAGAGGTATAGTAGGTGTTGGTGACCTGCTGAGGACAGAAAACAATGTCAAAGTTAAACCTTGTTCAGTGCCTTCTGTTTAGGAAGATAGGAAGCAGTTTCTTTTAGAGATTATTTTTGAATGCCAAATTTTATAAAAAATTAATGCCTCCAAGAACAAAATACAACACTCAATGTTTTCCTCCTAGCCTAAATAAATGACTTGTTACTTGAGTTTGTTAGCTAAACATAGCTCAATCCTGTTCTTCATTCAAGTTTCAGCTTGAATCTTATCCTTTCTAATGAAGTCTTGGATAAACTCCAACTGAGTGCACTTTCTCTAGTTCTTTTGCTTACTCATAGATTTATTTCTCTCTTTCCTGTGACAATTGCCACATTTTGTGTGCTAATGTTGTGGTTACTGCTAGCTGTTAATCTTGTCATGAATAAGATTTTAATATATATTTATCTTTGTTTATTCCTTGGATACTTTTGCCTAATAGATATGTAAACCACGTGATTAAGATGATGCCAATTTCATCACCATATTTCAGTAATAATTTGTTACTTGCTTTCTAAGCAAAAAAACACTGGTCACATATCCAGAAAGCTGCTTTCCTTTCACATTTCCTAAAGGTAATTCTGAGATTGTGGTTGGTATTTTGATTTATGGTTTATATTTTAAAATTTGAATATTGAATAAAACATTTGAGCGAAATATTATCTTCTCTTTTATCCACATTTATATTTATTATAATCCAATAGAGCAAAGAAATTCTTAATTTACATGTGAAATGTGAGTTGTGTCAGTGTCAATATTGTTAAATAGGGAGAACTAATAATAAATATATATTTATGATCTGGAATAGTTGTGTTCATTGTTATTCAGTTTGAATATGTAGCTAAAGTGGCAAGGTTATAAGTGGTTTCCATAAATAACATTTTTAGGCTTATTTGCATTAAGATTTCTATATCACCAGCATGGTAAATATGCTAAGAGCTATCATTTATTTGTAATTTTTCTTCATTTGCAGTTTTTACTTTGTACATTTTGTTGAAGTTTAAGATAATACTTTTCTTTTTAGTTTATATATATATATATATATATATGTGTGTGTGTGTGTGTGTGTGTGTGTGTGTGTATGTGTATAAATTTCTCAATAGGATTGGAACCTTTCTGATATCATATTTGATTATTATATTGCTATGAAACATTTCTCATTTCTTTGTGTTTCTAAGTTAGGTGGTGTTGAATGTTTAAATATTTCAGATGTGGAGTATATGATCAGACAAATCTTAGAAATCCCCTAACCCTGAGAGCTCTGAGGAATCTTAAATTAGTTGTGTGACAATAGGTGACCATTTGATGACATTAGACAAATGGCTTTTCTGGAATCCCCTGAGAATTTTCCTACCCTCCAGGCAGGGACATTGCCCAGCTTCCCCCTGCTCCCAAAGCTCCTGGCACACCGTGCATGTGCTCCTCACGGGCCCTACAGGCCTCTGTGTGTTACCTTGTCCACAGAAAGACAGGTGGGCATTCACTTCCTGTGGATGAATCAATGAGAGACTGAATTTTGATTCTTGAAATTTGGAGGATATTTGCAGACTTGGGGCCAGAATTAACACGGTGAAGACAGTGTCTCCACATTGTTGTATTTCCTAATACTCTGTTAAATGGTCATTAATATGTTAATTTTTAATCACTTGGTAAAACTTTTTAAAACATTTTTAGAACTTCAAGGATTGATATTTTTTAATAGAATGGCTCAAGAAATTTAATTTTTTATCACTTAAAAAAGTAAGATGAACAAGGATTTGAACATTTTACTGGAATATGTGATAAAAATGGAAATTATAAAAAAGGTCATCAAACTCCAACTATGGTTTTAATTAAATTTATTTGTTTTAAAGTTTTAAAACCCTCAGTATGATTATATGATAACCTGGCAAATAAACATTTTTGCAACAGCTATGTTTTATATATTAGTTTTGTTAAAAAAATAATGACTTTCAGTATTTAAGAAGTAACATAGGTTTTATTTTACCTAAAATATGTTTATCAGATTTTTTTTTTTTTTTTTGGTGGTGGTGCTGGGGATTGAACTAGGACTTGTGCATTTGAGGCAAGCACTCTACCAACTGAGCTATAATCCCCAGTCCTGTGTTTATCAGATTTTTACAAAACATTTTATATGCATCCTTTTCCAAATGTTAGCAAAGATAGGGAAGAACCTTATAAAGGACTTCCCTTGTATTTATTTTACTTGTGTCAAATGTTCTGAGTTATCAAATTATAATTTATTTTCCAAGCTACCTTGGATGCTGTGTTCACCAGTGGCTATGATCAAACCAGTAGAAAATTTCCACAGTAGGTTCTGGGTTGAAATTTTTCCAAGAGTGACTTGAACTGTAATGTCTGCTTGCTTGAGGCAAGTCTGACTTGCTTTGTACCATAAATGGTCCAGATGAGTTTTTAGAATATGGACAATGGAAATTACAGCTAATGCATGGAATCTACAAAAAGGGACAATTGCTTTCTTCCTTTCCTCTTTATTTTCAAAACTCTGACATTGCTAAAGTTGCTCAAAATACTTACTTTCCTAATTGAACATATAAAGTCAGCAGGGAATGTATAACATAGTGATAAAATGATTTGAATTGAGAGAGATAAAAAGTGTGTTCCCATTGGCCTATTATCTCTTAAAACAGTCTTATTTGAAACCATAGCAATATAAAGAAAATTATTCCTTGAAATTGTCTGAACTTGTCAAGTTGAAACCTTTCACCTGAAAATAAAATTTTGGATCATTTACTACCTACTTTTAAGTAATGATGGTTAATTGTGATTATAGGTTCATCTAATTTCTGAACACACTACAGTGTATATAATAAACAAATAGCCTTGGTGATTATTCTCACCAATTTGAATCCAGGGCAGAGTTTCCTCATCTCCCTGTGTTTCTAATTTTAGACACAGCCTCAGTGTGGACTATATCATAACTCCCTCTGAGCCCTAAACTTCTTATAAAAGTACAATATAACATCCACTTGTACAATTGTACTATTTTTTCCTTTAGTTGGCATTTTAAACTTTCAATAACTATTTCTAGGATTATTAATCTCACACTTTTATTTCTCACTTCATTCTCTACAGATGATCCTACTTTCTTCATCCCAAAGTACATAAAAATCATTATTGGAAACTCTCACCTTTCCTTAGCCCAAACTAGGAAACTGTTCATATCTAAGCTATCATTTTCACTTTCTTCCCAGTTACATGTGCAGGAGGGGTTCTGCTCATTTTACCAATCTCTGCTTGTGAGTTTTGTTTCCTGTATCCCCAACCCACTTAAAAAGTACTTTCTTTTACTTTCTGTCACAAATATTCTATCTCAAATAAACCATCCCAGTCAGGACTCAGACTCAACAGCTCTATGAATGTACACACAACTTTCAACACCAATTCTTTCTTTTGATATTCTGATTTTTAGCAAATAACTCTTCTTTCCAGTTGACTGTATGTCAGAAACCTGAGTTATTCATGAGATCTCTTCCTCTCTGACCCTCTGGATTCCATCTGTCCCAAGTCTTGTTGAATTTGCCTCCTAAATGTCTCCACTTCTTTTCTTTCCCCCTCTAATAAATACTTTCATCTGTGCTAACATCATCTTACCAGAAAGGTTATAAAAGCTTTCCAATTCATCAGGACTATTCCCTGGTTCAAAGCTATATGTATCTTTTCTGATTATAAATAGGATCTGTCACTCTTCTGCTTAAAATTCTTTGGTTGCTCCCATAACACACGAGTCGGAGACTGAACTCTTTTTTTAGACTATGAGATCATGCATGGTGTGTTCCTATGTGCATGTGCAGCCTCACCTATTTACCCTGCTCCCTGATCTCTAGTCATTCCAGCCTTCTCTTTTCAGTGAAGGAAAGAAATTCTGCTTCCTCCACTTTGATGATGACATTAAGTTTTTGGATTTGGATATTCTATACATATTAACTTGGTAGCAAAATTCTGGCTTAAAGGTTTGCATTCAAATGATAACTCCAGCAAAAAGAGAGGAATTATGAAGAAGGAACAGTTGACTCTCTGGTTTAAACACCTGGGTTGTGATCTAGGATGCATCTACCTTGACTGTAGGTAGCCCATTCCAGAGCAGCTGGTTTTTGGATGAGGGTACATTTATGTTGTACACTCTGCTCCTGGAATTCTGCTAATTTCAAGGGCTTTGACAGGAACCTTAAGGTAATTTCTGGGGTTCTAGTTCCAATCTTGAGGTCAGAATGAATGGAATTGATAGTTACTTATGAACTGCCTAGCAAAATTATGGTGTGAAGAATACAGCCTCTATGCTGATCCAGGGCTAGAATCCTATTGATTTTTAGAGAAATATGGCCTTATTTTATTTCTCAAGGTTGGGAAGTAGATAATGGCTTTTAACAAATATCTTATATTTCTATTCCTTTTAATGCTTAGGGAAATATTCTCATCTACTATCTTGGTAGACAGCTCACTAGATCCTTAAGGTTGGCATGACAACAATTTTTAAAATTTCTTCTCACTTGAAGAAGCCAAGAGGTGATGGCTTGGCCATGATAGTTGAGTGCTAAGGCCAGGATGACACAGCCTCGTGTTTTAATTTCTATGCTGCCCTTTATGGGCTTGGTATAACATTCAGCACTATTCTGGTCACAGTCTGTCCTATTAACACATTAGTGAAGTGTGATTTAGTGGGAAAATAACAAGCAGATGACATTGAGGAGTCAATTCTTGGCTGCTTTTGACAATACAGCCCTCTATCCAACAGTCACATCGACCTATTTTTAGTCATGCCTGGGACCAAGCCCAGAGGAGTACTGTACAGAGTCTGTAACCTTCTATTGGGTGTTACTTGCCCTTAGTCATCAATTGAATGTCTCTTATGTATTCTGACTCAGAAATTCCACATTTTCATATTCTTCCATGTTATTGACTAAGCCGATCTTGGATCCTATGTAATGTCAGGGTTTTCTTAAAGAGTGTGAAACAAACTCTGTGTGTGTGTGTGTGTGTGTGTGTGTGTGTGTGTGTGTGTGTGTCCTGTGACTTGTGAGGAGAAAGGTCTCAGTCACACTTGCACTTAATTCCTCCATCTTCATCTCAGAAGGGTATGCACAAGTCAGGAACAGACACAATGCTTAGCCTCCCCTGAGGCCCATGGACTGCATGGGAAGTCCATGCTGGTGGGAATAAATAATGGCTTATCTTCTTCCAGCCAGGCTTTCTAATGCTGGCCGGAAGCTGCTTTCAGTGAAGGCAGTCTGCAATACCTGCCAGCCATTGGATCCTGAAGTAACTGGTTACAGGTCTGTTTGGCCCTGAACATGCACATTTGTACAGGAGAGAAGGTGGGTAAGGTGGAATCCCCAGGATTGCCGCCATAGCCTCTTCCACTCCATCAGTCTGGCTTTTGCCTGGCTTGGGAGGGAGAAGCTGGGGGAAGGCAAAGGTAGCCAAGGAAAGGGAAGAGGTAATTTTAACTTGCCCTGAAGCCAGAGGCTACAATAGCCCAAGCTGTGTGCATCCACCGAGGGATTTGGGAAGTTCTCAATCCATCCTGGCTAGTGTTTTGCGTGTCTCCTTGGTGTGGGATTGCCAGCTGGAAAGAGTATATGATTCCATCTCTCCTTATTTTAACAGACACTATTTAATAGTATGGTTTGAATTATTCAGGATAACCCCCCCCCACCACCCGTGTATAACAAATAGTTTGCACAGAATCTTACTCACTTTGGAAATAATCTTAATTAATGACACAAGACAGGTTATTAGTAATCCTGGTGTGTTTAAAATTCAAATGAATCTGAAGAGTCCTTATTCCTTCCTGTAAAACCTCTGGAGTCATGAAGCTGCTCACAGAGCAAAGTTGTTTTTTTTTTAAATTTTTTTTTAGTTTTTAAATTTCTTTTAGAGCGGTGATTGAAAACACTAAAAGGTTCTTCATCTTTCCTTTTCTTCCTCCAACTGTTTTCTGCCATTCAAATAGAAATATCTTATTTGAAGTATGTTTAGTCTGCTACCACAAAATACAGTTTGAGTCATTTATAGTCTTTCATTTCTACCAATTTGAACATTTTTTTTAATTGAAAAGCATTTTTGAGCACTTTACGGGAATGCCATCTTGGTATCTCCTATATTTCCAGTCTAAACAGAATAAAAAATGGTGGTCTCTGCCCCAGGGGTGGTGGACCTGCTTTTTACTTTATCAGCAGAGCACTAGCCTATGAGTATATTCTTGGCTGCAGTTTAAGAAATAGATGCCAATGCTGATGGCCAGCCTGTGCTAAAAAGGGCATGTGTATGTATGTGTATGTGTGTGTGTGTGTGTGTGTGCGCGCGCACACATGCACATGAGGGTGCATGTGTGTGAATATCTGTATGTGTGTGGTGGAGGATGGAAGATGGGCAGTAGGTACCAGCAACTGTCATGCTGCCAGGACATGCCCATGTCAGGACCTATCCCTGCGGATCCCAGTTTTTGTTGCAATTATGTCATTTTAGTTAAAAGCAATTGCTTTCATTTCATTAGAGATTTAAATGTCTGAGATGGTGACTATTCTTTTTGGAAATTTATACAATATAAACCCATGAAGAGAATTTTTAAATCTTCTTTATTCACTCTCTAGGACCTACGGTCATATGTATGTAGAACACAGTATGCACTTTTAAATGAGTGAGGAAGTGGCTTGAAGGAATGAATCAAATACTAATACCTGGGAGCTAATCTTCTGTGCAGCTACAGCACAAATAGATATAGGTTATTTCCTTCTAAAATTTAATTTCAATGTGATTTTCATGAATATATTAAGATCATTAACCAAAGCTTTGCATATTAACCTTATTTGTCAAAATTTCAAGTGCCTGTTATATGACAATAAAAGTTTTAAGTTATAGAGATTCCAAAATGATCACAACCAAATCTCAGCTCTCTTGGAATTTACATTTTATTTCAGTAGCACTGGCAACAAACCAACAAATAGATTAGATTAATCCGTGTTAAGTGCTGTAAAGAAAAAAAATCAAGAAACCCTCTCTGAGGTGACATTAAACAGAGAGCTGAAGAAAGTGTAACTATGAACCCTGTGACTGTCTAAAGTAAACAAATGTTCTAGCCAGAAAGAGCACAAAGGCTTTGTATGAGCAGTATGCCGTGCCAATGTCTTGGCTTGGCACAGAATCACGAGCCACCACACAGCTTTGTAGATTCAAACAGCAATCTTTATTCCCGAACTCACACCGGCCTCTACACACACGTTCTGGGGAAATCCAGTTCTGCTGCCGCCCAATTCACCTACTGCACGAGGCTTTCTTCTCCAATATCCCCTTTGAATCTCACGAGAACTCATCGGGAACAAGCAGCAGGAACACCCTAATCCCAGCAGCAATAATCTTCAACCTCCAACTTCCCTAAAACCCCTATTGTCTTAAACCGGGAACGCCCTAAACCCAAGGACCGGGATACTTCCTCAAACCTGATCAGCTCTAAACCTGGATCCGCCTTGGTCCTTGAGCCAGGTCACCTTACATGCAATGTCAACAGCGAATTTCCAAGGCAAGTCCATTTAACATGGGGTACGCTGGCAAGGAAATATCGATGCGTCATTCCTACTTGGCAATGACCCTCAGCATCTCCCCCCTTCTGATTAATTAAACAACAAGCAATGTGGCTTAAGGACCGTGCCTGGTAGGTTGTCCAATTCAACATATGGTTCTTACCCGTCATGGGAGAACTGACCTTTAGGCGTCAGCTTCCTGTCTTAGGTTGAATCCACTGCAATCAGATCAACCTGTCACTGACTACCGGTCCAGCATTCAGCCATGCTTGTGGATAGGCCTATGCACCAGTGGGGGGGTGAGGTTCTTGCCTCACCTCTGTTGGCCCCCAAATTTAGCCTTGGTGCCAGTGGGGGGGTGAGGTTCTTTGCCTCACCTCTGTTGGCCCCCAAATTTTAGACCATCGCTAGTAGAAGGGAGGAGGATACAGAAATGCCAGGACACCAAGCCAATTGACGGCTCCTTTGGAAAAATTTCGTCACTGGTAACACCATCAGCAAAGATATGCCAGCATTACCACAATTAACATGGGGTGCGCTGGCAAGGAAATTGCATCACTGGTGACACCATCAGCAAAGATATGCCAGCAGTACCACAATTCACTGCACCAGACGATAGTTCACAATGCATGCAACTGATATATAGTCCAGGCAAGTTCTGCAAGCAGTTCAAATCGGAGGAGTCTATCAATATGTCCATTTCCTCCCAAAGTAAATCGAGTCCTTGATTGAGCATTACTTGTTGAGTTATATTCATTGATGCATCAGTTTATACAGTTTACTGTGATAGCTATCATAGAAGCTGTAGTTTGGTTTTATATTAGTCTTCACCGGCACTGGGATGGAGATGGAAATTCTGGCAATGATGCTAAAGAGACATTATCCTGAACAGAATTATTAAATATAATGAGAAGGAAAGGTGAAAGTAAACAAACAGATCTGTTAACCTCCTTTAAAAACAATCCTTAACAGCTGTTTACCTAATTTAAATTAGTAAGCAAACAGATCTGTTAACCACCTTTAAAAACAATCCTTAACAGCTGTTTACCTAAATTAAATTAAACCATTTAAATCACGTGAATAAAAAAAAAAATTCGGATCCATTTTTTTATGAGCGCTCCTCATATATGAAATATGGACATACACACATACAGACATACAACACAAAATAGTGCACACATAACATACAACACATAAGACAATAAAGGCTTTGTAGCTTTACCTAGGTGAAATATCCATTGCAATGTTTAAAAACTCTAGTCAAAAAATAAAATACAGTCAAAAAATAAAACTGATCAGAAAAACATTAACCTAGGTTTGTATGAGCTCAAAAAATAAAATAGAACTTTATGATGTGGGAAAAATGCAATAATAAAATAGATATTGAAAAAAACACCTTGGTTAATCACTGTCGCAGATGTAAGAATAGCCAAGCTGGAGCTCTGGATATCAGCTGTTATGGATTTGAGTCAAATTATCTTCTTTTTGGTCTGTAGAAATTGCTTTAGTTAGTGTCTCTGGAATCCAAATCGGCTGCTGTTCTCCCTGTGGAAACAAACACAAACGGAACCCCGACTCCAGACAATAACTGGATCAGGACCTTTTCATTGTCCTGTTAGAATATCTTTCCAAAGTACCTTAGGCTTATGTACATTTTTCGGATACATATGTCTTTCCGCAGCACTAAGTCCTGATGAATCCAAATTTAGAAAGTTTAGAGTAAAAAGGGTTATTTTATCTTTGGGGGATATATACCCCTATAAGATCCTTTTAAATTTAAGTCATTCAAAAGCATTCTGCCTTAGTTTTTAGAATTACTTTAGTCCTTTTAATTTTTTGATGTGGTTTTAAACCATAGTTGTCTTAGCCTCTTGCATTTTCTATCTGAAATACCTTTACTTGACATTTTCAACCATTTTCTATCTTATTTCTATCTTCTAGTTTTCTTCTAAGGTTTTTATATTTACCCTTAGTTGCTTTTTTCTCTCCTAGTTTTCTTTTGTTTCCTATTTTGTGGGTTTAAAATTCTTGACTTTCTACATCTTTTTTATCTTTCTACATCTTCTTTATTTTTTTTTAACTTTCTATACTTCTGTTTTTAAAGTTTTTCACTTCAAATTTTTAATCTTCTTTATCTAAATATCTTTTATCTTATTATCTTCCCATTTTCATGGTTTTTTTTTTCCATCCATCATGAAGGCATCTTAACCACCTTCAATTTAACCTTTTAAAGCCTTTTGCAACTTATTTAGACATTTTACAACTTTTTACTTTACCACACAAAGATTATCTCATCTCCCTCTTTATAGTTTAATAAGTACATTTAAATAGTTTGATGAGTAAAGCAATCTTTTTTCCGCCATGAAGGTATCTCGACCACCTTCAATTTAACCTTTTAAAGCCTTCCAATTATCATCTATACTGTACTTTTAAATGTACTTTTTCACCACCTACAGCTTCACTCTTTTAAATGAGGCTTAGATTCTGTTTAAATCACTTTAATGTTAGTTTACATGGCTGCCCTTCAACCAAAGGCTTTTTTTTCCCATTAAGAAGCTTTGTCTCAATCTGCCATGTACAAATATCTTTCTCTTCTTTCTTCCATTCTCAAGCTTTTAAATTAAGTCTAGTTTCCTCAAAATCTTTTTAAATGGCATTTTACAACTTTTTACTTTACCACACAGAGATTATCTCATCTAGAAACATTTCTTTTTCCTTTAACCTTTTATATTAAAATATATTTCCACATCTTGAATCTTTTTATATCTCTTTTTTAACCATTAACCCTTTTATAAATTCACATTCTGAAACAACTCTTATAAAATTTCTGATTTAGACAAATTATCCACTTTAATAAGATGAAATACTTCCATGTTTTTTATGGTACTATTATACTGTAATTGAAACTCAACTGAAACTTCTTATACTCTTTGTATATAAATTACACATGATAGAATCTTAACTCTTAGTAACCTTGTTTTAGCAAAGACACAGACCAAAGCAATATTAAACTTTTTTCTATTTACCAATTTATGAAAACACACATAATGTTTAAATATATTACCTTATGGAACTTAATAAGTAAAGAGTACTTGATTTTATATTTAGTGGTTGATATTTTAACACTTTTTAGCTTTGTAAATTAATCAGATGTCTGTAAAACCCAAGATCTTAGACAAGTATAGTAAACAGAACTAGCCATCTCTTTCTTGTTGAAGAAAAATCCTTCTACAGGATACCATGATGGTCCCATTGATATACTTAATAACTCATCTTTAAAAAGCCATGGGCTACATTTTTGTACTGTATCAACATATGACCTTATTGTTCTTGGTCTTACTGGGGTGCCTCCTTCCTCTAACAATTTCTCTTCCTCGGAGGCGAACAACTTCAAACCTTGAGTCAACCATTTTCCCCAGTTTGCCTGAGAAAGTTCTAGGAACAGGCAACTTGAAATAAAAACAAAATAAATCAAAACAAGAACACATTGTTTTTTGAAATGGTCACCCATTTTTTTTGCTCTCCTTCAGGAGCGAGCAAATTCACTTACCCCCAAGCTTCAGACATCCCGCGTACGGACCACCAAATGCCAATGTCTTGGCTTGGCACAGAATCACGAGCCACCACACAGCTTTGTAGATTCAAACAGCAATCTTTATTCCCGAACTCACACCGGCCTCTACACACACGTTCTGGGGAAATCCAGTTCTGCTGCCGCCCAATTCACCTACTGCACGAGGCTTTCTTCTCCAATATCCCCTTTGAATCTCACGAGAACTCATCGGGAACAAGCAGCAGGAACACCCTAATCCCAGCAGCAATAATCTTCAACCTCCAACTTCCCTAAAACCCCTATTGTCTTAAACCGGGAACGCCCTAAACCCAAGGACCGGGATACTTCCTCAAACCTGATCAGCTCTAAACCTGGATCCGCCTTGGTCCTTGAGCAAGGTCACCTTACATGCAATGTCAACAGCGAATTTCCAAGGCAAGTCCATTTAACATGGGGTACGCTGGCAAGGAAATATCGATGCGTCATTCCTACTTGGCAATGGCCCTCAGCAATGCCGGATGGGCTCAAGGCTTATCCAGAAGCAATGAGGCTCAAGAGAAGGGAGCAGGTCCAAGAGAAGTATTGTGGGATCTAGAATATTGGGGTAGGGGCAGTTCATTGTAGGGTTGGAATCCATTATGATGATGTCTTTTTTTTTTTTTTTTTATTCTGTCTATGCTGGGAAGCCAAGTGAGGCTTTTTTAATAACTCGGTACTGAAATCAGCAAAAAGAGTGAATAGTGCCTTTTCATTGGCTGTTGGGTGATGGACTAATGTAGCAAACCCATCCCTGTATCTATTACAGACATCTGTGGTGTTATTATAGTTACCCAGGACAATGTACTTATAACCACACCCAACACTAGAGAGACATAGAAATGAGAGGGCATCCCTGATGCCTCTAACCTCCAACATGTATTTATTTAAAAAACCTTTCCCTTTAATTTTTTTGTTTTTTTTTTCCAGTTTTTGACAGCAGTAGTAGTCTTCTTGGTATGTGTTCAGCCAGGATTTGGATTCAAGGGGAGTTTTTCCTTCAGGAGTAAGAGGCAGAAGCTTGGCCAATGGTGAGGTACATGATAGTGCATGGAAAAATGCTCTGAAATGGGTGTCAGATATCTGGTACTCAAGTCAGTTTCTGGTAAACATTGCCTTTTGACCTTGCTCAAAGATGCTACCTCTTTAGAACTTAGAATCACCATCTGTGAAATTGGCAGACTTTGGCTAGATGTGTTCTAAGGACTTTACCAGCTTTAAAAATCTCTGACATTTTCATATTTTTTTCTTCATTTTATTGCAGAATTTCAACATTACTTTTATCTATAATATATTTTGTTAAAATGTAGCTGATCAAAATGTTGCTCTGTCAGTTATGGTGGTTAAATAAATATCCTATGCAGTTTGCTCTGTGGACTCCGATTTTAGTTATTACATGCTTCTTTGGTGCTGCAGTGCTCCTTGAGGTTACTTCATTTAGACACACTGCATATTAAAACAGGGCTTCTGTGAGTCATTGAAGAAAAGCTTTCATTGTACCTTTCACTGCAATTAGATAAATGACAGGTTTCAAAAATACACTTGGAATAGTAGGGAGATTACTAATTTTTAACATTGAATAGGTGAAGGTAATTATCTTTCCACATTTGTGAGAAGTTTCTTCAGTAATTACTCTTTTCAGTAAGAAGAAAGGAAGTATGGAAAGGTTTCGTATTGGGTCACCAGGGAGTTTCTTTTTATACTAGGGATTGAACCCAGGTGCACTTAACACTGATCCACATCTCCAGCCCATTTTTTAATATTTTATTTTGAGACAGAGTCTTGCTGTGTTGCTTAAGATCTTCCTAAGTTGCTGAGGCTGACCTTGAACTCACAATACTCCTGGCTTAGCTCCTGAAGCTCCTGGAATTACACCACATTTGTCAAGATTTTTGTTTTATATTACAAAATACTAATTCATCAATTTGCCTCTTGTTAGATTTGCTTGTAGAGGAATGGGTGACTGAGTAACTGTCCTCATATTTTATTCCATCTGTTCTGGCTTCTTTTCATTAAAAATGATCTGTTGGGGGAGATCTGCACATTCATTGAAAGATGGAATGGTCCACCTAACATTTAGGACAACATGCTTCATTCCAGGTGACATCCTATATTTGTATTGTATGCTATTAGAGAAATAGTCTTTTTAAAATATGAGAAATGCCACACGATGGGAGAATAACAGCAACTGAATCCTGGAGGATTCTTTGTGTAGTGGAAGAAAAAGTATGAAGATGTCTCTTTATTTAATCTGTGAATCCAGATATTCTTATATTTGGAGACAATCCAGTTCCTTGTGGATAACAGGAACTCAGAAAATGATTGATGGGTTGAAATAATCAGTAAACAGCTCACAGATAGGTGATTCATTTTGTAAAATCTCGGTACTGCACAAGTTTAAATCCTGACCCTCGAAATGTTTAGCAGATAATCTTTATCACTCTGAGCTTCTGTGTGCTGAACATGGGGACAATATAAGACTTATGTTATAAACTTTCATTTGGACAATAAGATGTTAATAAGATAATACGTTTTCCTAATATATATAAATTATTCTTTTATTTTTTTGACTTAGCACTGTTTGGAGGTGCAATTACTAAGATATTCCTAGGATATACCTAGAAAATTATGGTTTGGAGTTTATAGAGTCTGAACATTCAGCAAAGGCTCTTTTGAGTGGATGGGTGCTTTTGAAGTTCCATAAAAATGATCAGTTTTATCTGGTGTCTATTTGAAAAACAAACAAACAAACAAACAAAAAAAACCTCTTACTATTTAAAGTCTAGTGTTTGCTTTATAAAGGGTTTAGTTCAGACCTGAAAAGGCAATGAGAAAAAGCCCTAAGAAGTAACAATAAGAAGGGAGCCAACACATGAGTTTATTTTCTTTCTCAGTGACCAAGTTGTCTCTCCTGCCCTGAGGATACTGTAAGTAACTTTATACTTAAAGTCAAAGGACTCCTTGTGTAGGGTCTCAGCGTGTCTAGTGTTACTTGTGCCTAAAGCAATTTAAGAAGGCAATAAATGAATGATTCTGACCATCTTCTATTTATATAACCAATTTAGAGTGACAGGGTTGTAATGGAAAAAACACTCATAATCAAAGGTCCTTGTGTTGAAAGTGAGACTTCTCCACTTAACTGACCTCAGTGTTCTCATCTATAAAATGAGATAATATACTAATCTCATAGACTCTGTGGTTTAAGGTGCCCAGCCCACTTTTATATAGGTTGGAAAGAGTGCAAAGTCTTTTGTAATGGTCTAAAATGTTAAAATTTGATCTAAGAGGAATTAAGAAAAGTGAATGAAGACTATTTTAAAGTGATTACACTTGATATAAAAGTATTATGTAGAACACCATTATGTTTGGATCTGGAATGTCCTCCTAAAACTGGTGTGTTAAAGGCTTAGTTTCCAATGAACCCGTCAATGGGTTAATAATCCATTGATGAATTCATAACTTACTGGACATTTGGGAGGTGATGAGAACTTCAGGAGGAGGCTCCCAGTTGAAGTCATCAGGGACATGTTCTTCAAGTGTGTATCTTGTCCCTGGTCCCTTCCTTTCTCTCCTTCTGTTTCCCAGCCCCCATGATGTGAGCAGCTTTCCTCTGTCCTCTGAAACAGTGAGGCAAAATAAATCTCTTATCCTTTAAGTTGGTTTCCTCAGGTGACAAAGCTGACTAACACAAATACAGCCACAGCTATGTACATTCATGTGTGTATCTTGCTTTCTTTTAAATGTCCTCTGAAGAGAATAAAACAAATTTATTTCTGTAGAAATTGAAAAGCAGCTTCTGACTGCTCTTTTTCTGGCTAATACGACATTTATTTAAAAGGTCTAATATTTACCAGTCACTGCTGCTATTTGGTTCCATAAAAGCCTTACTAATTATCTGAGAAAGCCAAATGTGATCTGGGCTTTCTTGGCAAAAGGATATTGACTTTCATTAAGACTGGATTGCAGTGCAGACCTTTAAGCCTGTATCTGCATCTCATTAATTGGCATGTGATTTGGGAGAGTGGCTATTAATTATACAGAAGACGGTGAGTGAATAGAAAGGATCATTCAAAGGCAAACCACGCTTAAACCTGACTGCGTCCGCAAGCATTATGCACTTCATCTGGCAGCCATTAATTTGCCTAAGTGTTTGGAATCAGCCACAGTAAGGGGGTTTAAAGGGCACATCCAGAAATAACATTAATGTCTAGATTTTTTTCACTTAATTTAATTTAATGCTAAGTCCTTTTTATTAAGCTTGCATAACTACTTGGTTGAAGTAGCAACAAAGGAGCATATATGATGTAATAAGAGCAAATCCCGAGAAACTACAAATCAATTTTCATTAACTAAATCCCTCTTTCCTTCAACATAAACTATGATGGTGTACTTTTCTAAAACCCATTGTAACTCAAAATGTTTCCTTAGTATAAAGTCACAAGAAGCAGCAATCTTCACATCTATTTTTAAGATGTCAGCACATAAATTTTGTCTTGTTAAATATAAACCGGAAATGTACATTCTGCTTTCAATTCTATTACTGTGACAACCTATAATCTTCTTTGATAAATCCACAAATAAATACAGATCAAAATTAATGGTCAATAAATTCTATGTGAATGCTTAAGTGTTTAATTTTACCTGCATAGCAAACATTTTTTGAAGTCGGTCTGTGTATTTTCAAGTTTGGTGTCTTTCTTTAAAAGTGTATTCTTAAAATTTAATTGACACATAATCGTACATATTTATGGGCTCTAGCGTGACATTTTAATACAGATATACAATATGTAGTGATAAGATCAGGGTAATTTAATTGGCATATCCATTACCTCAAACATTTATCATTTTGTCAGCAGCTTTCGAAATCTTCCCTATGAGCTATTTTAAAATATTCAATTAATTGCCAATCATAGTTGCCCTACTGTATTATATAGAACATTAGAAGTTATTTCTCCTATCTACTAGACCTCTGTACCTGTTAACCTATCTCCAACCTGTTCTTCCCCATCCTCTTCCCAGGCCCTTCTAACCATTATTCTACTTTCTACTTCTATGAGATCAACTTTTTAGCTTCCATATGTAAGTGAGAACATGTGTTATTTATTTTTCCACTTGGCCTCTTTTTAAAGTCTAACAGTTGTGTGCAAAATCTGTATCATTTCTAATATTGAATCTATTTTTCGTGATGAATTCTCTCAACTGATGTTGAATATTAAATATAAAATTCATTGTGCTACCTTCAGCCAGTTAGACAGGAAATTTGGAAATTGATACTCCAGCATTTACCTTAAGAAAAGAAGGGTAGAGGATTTTCTAGTTCTATCTATAATGCCACCAGTGTTCAGTCATTCCCTTACGGTACTGTCTCTATAGCTCCTATTAAGGATTTCTATCTCCTATACTTTTATTTAAGGTCCTTGCAAGTTGTGGTGCAACTGTATCTGTAAAGGACAGATAGTTCTCACACTTCGATGGATCAGAAACAAATGGGAACCAACAACCATTCTGTGACAGAATCACCCATCAAACTGGCCGATGTGCATTTAAACATTTTCTAAAGATTTCCCACGCTCTAAAAACATTGTTTTCCAAAGTGAAGACCACAGATAATTCACTTGCATCTAATACTTACAACCAAGTTAAAATCTCCAGAAGTGGAACTGAGGAATCGACATTTAACCCACTTTTTGGGTGATTCTTTTTTTTTTTTTTTAAATATTTTTTAGTTGTTGATAGACCTTTATTTTATTTACTTATATATATGTGGTGCTGAGAATTGAACTCAGTGCCTCACACATGTTTGGCAAGCGCTTTACTGCTGAGCTACAACTCTAGCTCCAGGGTGATTCTTAGTCACTAAATGATTTAAGTTATTTTTCTGGAATTTTGCTAGAGTGATTTTTATTTATAATGAATGTTTATAATTAATGGATATCACTTGAGAGTTAAATTAGTGTTATGTAATGATACATATTTTACAGCTTTCATATCTTTCCTATGTACATGCATGAATATACCACCCTTAATCTTACCATTGTGTACATCCACAAGACTGGGATCCTAATTAGAATATTTCATGGTTGTAAAATTATATCAAAGTGGATTCTACTTTTATGGATATCTAAAAAGAGCCAATAACAAAAAATAGATATATGTGGGTCAGTGGAAGTAAATTGATCCTGTTAGGAGAAGTTCACGTTCTATTTTTTTTTTAAAAATTTTAATGTGTTTTATAATACTTCAAAATTTGCCTAAGCACACACACATATCCAGAGTTAAGAGAGCATAGGTAGGTTTAAATAAATTGGTACAAATTTGGAATGATATCTGGAGTAGTATAAATACCACTACATTTAAAGTAATTGATAATGTATCCATTAGTTATATAATGATGTATTCATTAATGTTTAGTGATGAAACATTATTTAATGTCATTGATGGATTATGTTTTATGATGAATATTTTCTTCAGCTAAGCATTCGCTAATTGTAGTTGTCATTAAGTATACTGATTGCATACTGAACACATTTTCTTTTAAACATAGTAATTTTAATCACTTCCTTGAGAAAACCAGTTATTTTTCTTTACTGCTGCTTTATCTGAAGCCTAAACAGAAACTTTTTTCTTACAGAATAATTTATTTTTTTACACAAATAATATGCAATTTCAAAGCATCATGTAAGTGTTATTGTAAGATTCTTTGAAGAAATAGATAGAAAATATATTCTGCTCCACCATTATGAAAAGTTACTTTTGTTTAGTGGTAGAATTGTTTCAGTAAGTTACTCTTTAATGCTATTTCTTCAATAGTTGAAGGTTAGGCAGAAATAATAAATTTGAGCAAAATGTTCTACTTTAATTAATGAATTAGGGCAGTTCCTGTTGAATCAAGAAGAAAAAAGAAAAGAGGCATCATGCACATATTATTTGCTGAATAAATACAACACACGCTGCACTTCCTTCTGTTTCTCCAGCATTCCAAGCTATTTCCTGTCCAGGGGTTCCTGCCACATGCTATCATCCCTCTGTCTGTAAAGCGTCCCCATCCAAAGTCTGAAAAGCCTCTGCTTTCTCCTCCTTTAGGTTTCCAGTGAAGGAGCTCTTCCTAGACTAGCCTCATCTTTCTAGTCTGTTGAACACATATCTATTCTTCAGTCTTTCATTTGCTTCTTTCTTAAGACTTATCACACCATCTAATAGTCTTTTTTACCCATTTCTTGTCTGTGTTTCCCACTGGGCTGAAGCAACTTAAGAGAAAATATTTGTGTCATTATCATTCACATTATTAGAACTTAGCAAAATGCCTGGCACATAAGAAGAATTCAACATTTATTTTTGTTTGACTACAGGTATAGGTGGATGGGCAGACAGACAGATAATATAATTTCTTTGGTTAAAAATGTTTGTAGAAAGAGAGAAAGAGAGAGAGAGAGAGAGAGAGAGAGAGAGAGAGAGAGAGAGAGAAAGAGAGAGAGAGAGAGAGAGAGAGTGTCATGCTAACATGAAACAATATGTTCATTTGCTCATTGGTGAGGAATGGATAAATTCTTGAGTTATTTTATATTTATCTAAGCCATTTAAGTGAAATTGGACTAATCAGGCTGGATAATTTTGTGGCTTGCATTGCTTTTTTGAGATGCTTGTATTTCATTTACATTGTGTGTGAACTTGATTGATATTGTAGATGTAGCTTTTTTGTGTGTGTAGCTGTGAGCATATTTTCTCTACTATTGTAAAAATGAAAACATGATTTGTGGCTATAATTTGATTAATAATGTCATCAATTACTCTAAACTGCAAAACCAGGCTACCAGAAGTCATGCTATGCTTCGAATTTGGTAAAGGTCCAAACCTAATGGAGTATGTGATGACCTCAGGAAAAAAGTGATTTATTATTTGCAATTCTAATTGTTATAGTTAACTATCAATGTGAATCCCTCTCAGATGCAGGAAGTAACTGCATGTATATTAATTTTAATACTAATGTAGGGAGTATGAATTTCAGATTTGACATAATTTTATATTGAAAGATCGTATATATTCAATATCCTCTCTAGTCAAAATAGAGTGAGTTGTCTTAATTCAAATGTGGTTTTAAAGATATAAGATAATAATAAAAAATATGGGGTTGGTTCCTACATTTGTTGTCACACAATATTCATTTAGATTTGTAATTCTTCAATAATAAAAGGCTAATATCAGAATACTATATACTATAGGTTGAATTTTTATTACATTATATTACAAGGCACTAAAGTAGGCAATTTTTTTACATACTTATCTTCATTGCAACTCTACAATTTAATATTATCTCTATTTTAGAAATGAGAAATTCAGTGAAGTTACTAGTCTAAAGCCATTTTGTTAAAAAGTTGCTGAGTCAAGTTTATAAGTTTTTCTACTTTCAGACCCCCAAATGCTTTGAGCTATATCACATAACTTCTAGAAAATAGCTTCAGCAACTTAATACAATATTCAGAGATATTTCTAATATAGGCTATATTTCTCATTTGGTCAATCAACAAGCATTTATAGTGTGTGACTAGTCACTGAACTGAGAATTCTGGATGGTGTAAAATCAGACATGAGACTTGTCCCCAGAGACCTTATTGTTGTAAAGCAAGATTACTGCTAGTGGCTATAAATTTCTTCACATGCTTGGGTTCTACTGGGAATCCACCTACAATACTTTATACATCTCTTGACCTCTAGATAATTCAAAATGGTAAAAATGCCATTTCCCCTAGAGCAACCTTTATTGTGCCTTGTTTAACCAACAATGTGCTAACTAATTCTGGAGAGAGACAGATTTTCCCTTATGAATCAGATTGGAATTTTGACTGAATTAACATTGGTAATTTGAACATATAGAACTTAAATGCTGCCTGCTACTGACAGAGTAAATCAAATGATTTAAAGTGACTTCAGAAATATGTCACAGTCAGTCTCCAAGATTAAAACCATTCAGATTATTTCCACTTTTATCATTCTGAATACTGAAAGGCCAGTTATCTCATACCTTATTGCCTAAATTTACCCTCAAGGCCCTTGACTGTGTGTTTGGCTGAAGGGTTCTTTGTGCTTGGAGTAATTTTGTGCTTTGGCAAATCGTACTCATAATTCTTGTCTGGCTCAAGCAAATTCCCTGGCATAGGCATTCCCAACTATGCCAATCCTTATCAATCATCCCTCCCCAGGACTCTTAGTCCATGTTGTTTCACAGTTCACAGTTCTTTGTTCCCTAATCCTTTGCATGGTCATTTATCTTTATCCTCAGTGTGACTGTATTTTCAAGTAGACTAAAAATATCTGATGATCAGGAAATCATATCATACGTTACTTTTGTTCTTTTGTTGTTCTTGCAACAAACAGCTGGGGCTATAGACAAAACTGGTATTTAATGCTTATATATTTTAATTAATAAAGCCAATCACTAGTTGAAGGTATGTAATTTCTAGGGAGTATTAGTTGTAGTTATTTAACTTCTTTCAATTTGAGACATCATTGGACTAAAACTAATTCATCAGTACTGTCTCAGTAGGGAGAGATTTTTTACTTGTGAGAATAAGGAAGAAATCCTAAATAGAAATAACCTACTTCTTACCACTGTCAGTCATCAGAGACAGAAAGCCAAGGGCACAAACATTTTATTTGCAGAGAATCTACAGTGATAGAATTTGCACTTATATTTGGTTTGATATTTTAATTTTGAAAATCCACAAAAGCTTAATTGATTCCACTTTAAAAAGAACTCCTCATGTTGAAATCCATTAAAAGCTTAATTGAACATAAAATGTGCATATAACATCATCACTACCAACATGTGGACTCTCATCTTGTTCTATTTAGCCTAATTGTCTTTCTGACAGTGTCATCATGGGCTATGTGCTTTTGCCTTTAACTAGATAATAAAGCTTAAATGTGTCTAATTTCCCTAATAACCCACTGCCAGGATGCAGTCTGCAAACTTGTATACATATATTTTCATCTTTTTTATGAAATGAAAAACAAAATCCATATATTTATACCATAGAATAATACTTTCTTTTATTTAATCTGAGATTTAGATATTGCCTTTAATACCACAGGGTAAATAGGGTGGTGGGAGGTGTCCCTCCATCCTGAGGTTATTAGTGCTCAACTCACCAGTGCCTGTGATCTTGCCTCCCAGATGGGGTGGCCTTTTGCCGTCCATTTCTCAGTAGAGTGAATTGGATTAAATTCCTTCACTAGACCTTTTCCTATAAAGGAAGGAGTGCTCCTATGCCCATGGTTTTCTCTGTATTTTAGCACAAATTACCTATGTGAAAACCACAAAAATGTTTTTTTTAAAATTTCCATTAAGAATTTGTTAAAAGGTCAAGCCATAACAAGATCAAAACACTCTAAAAAACCTCCATGTCTCAACAGACATCAGGGTTCCAGAAAGAAAAAAGAATGAAAAAATCTTAAGAATGAGAAGGAATTAACCTAAAGACCTGGACCCCCTCCTCTGAAAGGGTTTCCTTTTGGATTCCTATTTGTAGTATTCCACTATGTGTGAAAAAAGCCCAGGTTAGTCCCCTCAGCCTACAGGTATAGCAGGAAGCATTCTTGTGTTGTTGTGTAACCTAAAAATTCTTGATGGTAGCGGCCCTTCGTACCTAAGTAAAACTCTTAAAGTCTGTTTCAGAAGCTTTCATCAGACAAATCTGAGTCATGAAGGCAGCTAATGGCCTTATCTCTGCCCTATGTGTGTGTCTGTGTGTCTGGAAACACCCTGCTCTCCCCTACCCACCCATGATGCTCTCAGAACCAGACTCGTGACAAGTGAGAAGTGAGCAGGGACCCACTGCTCCTTGCTCGACCCTGAATGCCCAGTTCTCACACATCGCCATCTTCAGTGCTCCCTGTCCTCAAATGCCTGTGTCTCAGTTTTGTGCCTTGCTCCTCCTCATGGCTCTTATCTCTTTCCCTTAGGCCTATCTCCCTTTGCCCTCTCCCTTCTCACATGGCATTTAGCCCACTGACCAGGTCTTGTGCAGGCCACTCCTGCTTTCTCATCCCATGATGAGTCTTATGCTGTCTGTTGCTCTCACGCTGTGGTTGGAGCACTCTCATGTGATACTCCTAGTTCCTCCTGTCCCCTTTGATGCCTGGCTTGTCTGTTACTTTTTTAGTTGTGGTGTTTAGGAAACATTATGTCATGCACCCTCTCTACACTGAACATGCCTTATCAGGAAATTAGTCACATCAGTCATGGTGGTTGATGTATCACATTATTCAGTGCAAGATTACAGGCTTTCCACAAAGAACTCAATCCTGTTTTATTTATTTTAATTACACTTTTTATCAAGACTTTTAGAAAGTCTAGAATTCCATACACAGTCTAAACTTAGCTTCTTCTAATTGCATATTCAAGTAAACTGAGCAAATTTTGCTTATTTTTGTCTTTGAATTATATTCCTGTATGACTAGCTATTTTCTGCATATAAAATTCTCATTCCTATCCTAATGAATGTAAAGTGTTCCTTTTTAAATTGCTGCTGAATTATTCTAGATAATTTCAAGTGCAATTCAGTTTCTTCAGGACTTCAAAATGATCATGTATATATACATTTCTCTACTTTTCTCTTTATAATACCTACTGTTAGAGATTTCTGTTGGAAATTTTGAGTACTCTATCATCATTTTGTAAAATGTCCTCAATTTTTATTGGCAGTTCCTTGATTAGAGGCCTTATTATGTCTCCTAGAAGGAATGATGAGCTGTATACTTACAGGCCATGCCCTCTCCACGTGACTGCTTCCACAGCAATTTCTTTAAAACACTTCATTCTGGATAAGGTATTTTTATGCTTCAAATTCTTCACTGTCTTGACCAAAACCAGAGTCTATAGCAAAATGTGCTCCTGCTTACTTTCTCAGTAAAATTTACCCTACTCTCAATAAAACCCCAAATACTTGTGGTTTTTTTCCCTTCTACAATGACATCCTGTTTCACAACACCACGACATTTCTTGTTCTGGAATGCTCTTATTTTATCAGTTTGACAAATATCTATCTGTCTTACGTTCTTAATAGATTAACCAACCCTGAACTTCCTATAATTGTAGGCAAAAAATAGCTTATTATCTCAAATAATTTAATATGAACAGTTAGAATTTCTTCAAATGTATTTTGGGGCAAAAGGGATTTTCTAGCAAATAGCTTCTTTCCAGTAGCCCTTAATTGAAAAGGGATGCCTTTGAATAGTTTAGGCCCTTTACACTGAGCTAGTTGCACTCCTGCCTGGTCCTACTGGTGAATCGTGTACAAGGAATGGAATGTGCCAGTCTGGGTGTGTAAATTATCATTATAGGAAGAAGAAGCTAATTGGCCCTTACATTGACTGACCCTGGCTTGGTGATGTGAGTTGTACCTGTCAGAAGAACAATAATTCCAACTGAAATATTTAAAACGTGTTTATGTTCACTCTTACCCTCTAGCACCTTAAATATAGGTGCTAACCTTTGAGCTAGGATTGTAAAACACCAGAATCCTTTCAATTGTCTCTGATGAAATGAAGTAACATGGTTGAAGATAAAAAGCATAGGCCCCTATGTACTTTTGTTTCCTCAGGGCTGTCAAGTATGGGTAGGTAGTTGGTGCATTGCATATTTCTAGAGGAGCTCCATTTCACAGTGGTGAGAGGTGGTGCAGAGAATGAGCTCTAGAAGCATAAATCTGAGCATATTTTCTATTAACTGGATATCAGGTTAGGTAGCCCAGCAGATAGTGAAAAAGTCTCAGCTGCTTTTTTTCTGTTAACTGGATATCAGGTGACTATAGAATGTCCTTTGTGTTTTTCTGTAGAAAGGATTTAAATTATTAAGTTATATTGGAGCATGCCAGTATAAAATACAGTGTAGAGAAGTAATTTTAGGCTTGATGATATGTTCCAAAGGTCCTGTAGAAAATGGCACGGTGGCATTCCAAATCTGGGTCTCTTTTCCTCATATATTACAAGCTATTCATTGTAGCACACTGGTCCCCAAGGACAAAATGAATCCAAAGATAGGCATTCCAAGGATAGATTACATTTTCAATTACTGATTAGCCACAAAGTGATAAAGTTAAAGAAAGCTTTTGAGGACAAAGCTTTATTTGGGATTAACTATGGGATTACTTGAGATTAACTATGGCTTTGTGAATTTTTGCTGTTTGCCATTGAGACTGATCAAAACAAAGCAGTCTTTTGGGCACATAATACCTCTGTATTAAATGAGTTTTATATACACTCGCCTAATGTCACCCAAATCTGGTTTAGGTCATCTGTAAGATAATTTAACATCATAGGTAGATAATAAGGAACAAACGCTCACGATTCTCTGAAATATATTTAGAAAGAATGCAATTATCTCAGCATTTAACCTGGTGTACCCATCTCAGTGATAGTTATTTCCTATGAGTAAGTTTTCTTTTGCTTTGAGGGAAAAACATAAAAAAATTGAAAGAATATCAACTCTTACAATGACTATAAACCTATTAAAAGATTAATCGTGAGATTATTAGGACTCTGATTTAAGTTCAAGTAAAATTTTAAGCACATGTAGAACTATCGAATCATTTGGAATAAGTAAAAAAAATTACTTACTTCAAAGAAAAGAAAATAAACTAGATATGGATATCTAAATGAGGATTTTAGCAAGGAAGGACTGAAAGAAATCCACCTGAAATTTACCTTCACGCAGTTTCCTCAGTCCTTTTCTATGGTGCTATTTTCCATTTCAAACCTAGTGTCCTGCCTTTCTAGAAAGTACATGTGTTAATTAGTTACACAGGAGCTGACAGTACTGTGAATTAAATCTTAATGTCCCTTACTTTTAAATATTCTTTTAGTTTTGAGCTTGGGGATTTTCTAATTATTTTCTTGGTTTTCAGGACAGTATTTTGCTTTTGAAAAAAGATTGCTGTGGTTCTGCTTCCAAAGAAATATTTTAGGTAATATTTATGCATGTCTTTGATCTTGAAACATGTTTAACTTATATTAATACCCAATAAAAAGATTCATTTTACTGGTATCTGAGTTATTTAATATATGACACTTTGCCAAAAAAAAATTATGCTGTTTTTTTTATAACTTCACTCATATTTTTCTTAAGTTAGATGCATACAAATATATATCTTTACACATACACACACAGACTTTAAGAGATATGTAAAGTCTGTATGTGTATATGTGTAAAGATATGTAGGCTGGGCACAGTGGCACACTCCTGTAATCCCACTTGCTTGGAGGCTGAGGCTTGAGGATCTTGAGGATCTGGCAAAGCCAGCCTTAGCAACTTAGTGAGGCCCTAAGCAACTCAGGGAAACCCTGTCTCTAAATAAAACACAAAATAGGACTGAGGATGTGGCTTGGTGGTCAAGTGCCCCTGAGTTCAATCTCCGGTTCCAAAATAAGAAGGAAAAAAAGAGCGACGATGTAGATATATGTAGTTCATAACTGTTTTCAATACTCTGACCATATGTGATTTAACAAATGTTTGAGGGTCCTCCCCATCTTAGAGACTGAACTCATTTCTGAAGACATTAAAAATAAATTATTTCTTAATATCAAGGAACTTACACTTTATGTATTTTAATATACTGATAATCATGCAATGAGTAATTGGTCTTACTCCTTTTAGGCTTTTATGAATTTTCTGTAGTGAGTACCTATTATTTCAGTTTATCTAAATATATAAAATGTTTTAATCTACTGGGTATACAATAAGTACTAAATGTATTTGATAATTTATATTTTAAACTTGAAATTATGGTTATCTTTCCAACTAAAAGTAGAATTATTTACTTATATATATGATTATTTATATATTTATAATTATATATAATATATTATTTATAATTATATATATTTATAGTTATATAAAAGGTCAGAGAAATGTCCCTTAGCTGTATATTATTATTCAAAAAATTGATACTGCTTTACCTGTAAGCAGAATAAATAAAAAATTAATGAGATAAGAATATTATACTACAAAGTTAAAATCATAAGTGATATTTAAAAAGTGACTTAAGTAATATACTATATATGCTTTCAATATATGCTATCATGGAATAAAATTTTCAAGTCATAAACAAGTGGCTAAAATTAAGTGAGATTCTGGTTTACCTGTCTTTTTTATTGAGACTTTATTGTTTTGGAGCAGTTTTATGTTCACAGCAGAATTCAGAAGAAAGTACTGAGATGCCCCCTCTGCCCTTACCCCATGCATGCATTTCCTCCTCGGTGTCAGTACCACAAACCAGAAGGTGCATTTGTTATAATTAAATCAACTACATTGATAGATAATATTATCCAGTCATGCAAACTCCTTAATTAATTATAGAGTTCACTCTTGGTGTTATACATCCTGTGAGTTTAGACAAATGTATACTGACATCTATCTCTCATTTTTGTACCTTACAGAGTACTTTCACTGCTCTAAAAGTCCTCTGTGTACTGATTATTTATCCTTCATTCACCATTCCCTGTAAATTGCTATTCTTTCACTCTTTTCCTTTGCCAGAATGTCATAGTTGGAATCATAGAATGTGCATAGCCTTTCCAGATTGGCTTCTTGCACTTAGTCATATGTATCTTTTCATGGCTTGATAGCTCCTTTCTTTTAAAGGATGAATTATATTCCATTGTTGAGATATGAGGCACACTTATGCATTCACTTAATGAAAGACAACTTGGTTTCTTCTTACATTAAGTTCAATGGTTGTTGTATGGATTTTTCTGTATGTAGTCATTAACAGATTGAGTAAGCTCTCATCTCTTCCTATTTTACTGAGAGGTTTTATCGTGAATGGAAGTTAGATTTTGTTAAATGGTTGCACCCTTTCTATAAATATGATACTGTGATTTTTCTTCAGCATGTTGATATGATCAACTTCAATAATTGATGTTGAATGTTGAACCATCCATGCATACCTGCAAATCCCACTTGTTTGTGGCATATAATTCTATTTGCTAATATTGTGTCAAGGATTTTATTTGTGTTTTTGAGAGATGATGATCTGTAGCTGATTTGCCTTTTAATGATATTTGAATGCTATGTATATTTTTAATTTTATTATTGTCTGACACTTACCATTAGATTCTTTTTTTAAAGAATATTTTTTTAGTTGTTGATGGGCCTTTATTTTATTTATTTGTACGTGGTGCTGAGAATCGAACCCAGTGCCTCACGCATGCCAGCCAAGAGTACTACCTCTAAGCCACAACCCAAGCCCCCCTTTAGATTCTTTATAATGTATTGTGCATTTTTGTTGAAGGAATTCACTCTGCAGGGTTTCTTTTCACATAAAAACAATTCATCAATGAACTCTACTCTAAAATGCCTTGATTTTCTCTGTAATCACAAAACGTTTTTAAACATAGAAGTAATGATATATTTCTGTTATCCAGTTAATAACATGTGCATTTGAATATATACCTATCCTTTTTCTTTCCTTTGTTGAGAGTGGAATAGTATACTAAGAGCAGTTATATATTTGATCAAAATTTGTTTCTTGGATTGTTATCTTCATCTATAGTTTTCTTTTAAACAACTTAAACTAATTTTTAAATAATTAGATAAACAATAATTATTCTACTTTCCAGTAATTTTTATTCAACCTTCTCAATGTATTTCAGATGTATTGTGAAATTTAAGTATGAATGAAACATTCCATTTCTGGGCTTCACATTAATTTAAGAAAATTGCCAGAGTAGCATTTATAGAAAGTTATATACACACTAGTAGGCTTATATTTGGTCAGAGTGTATGCATTTTTAACTACTAATTTAAAAATATAGTTTATTTACCGGTTAACTATGTTTTCTTATAGGCTAAAATAATAGGTACTTCCCAGAGTAGAGTTTTAAGAATTACATCAGTCAGTGTAAATGAATGGCTAAGGTAGTACCTGTTATACAAAAAATGCTTGATATATATGGTGGTTTTTATTTATGAGTAGAGGCAATTACAATATTCTGATTAGGATTCAAATTTTATCATTTTATTTTTTATCAGTATGCTAAACCAGTTTGTATCTTTCCATGTTATAGTGAAGCATACTGTTTTTTTATTTTAGATAGAAATTAAACTCTTAAGGTGTACTTTGAAAATGACTGTGTAATATGTCCACTGTGTATAAAAAAAAGTATAATAAAAACTGTGTGATATGTTGCACTTTTGTGATATTCAAGAGTTGGAGGCAGGGAGATCGCATGTTGGAATTCAGCCTGAGCAACCTAGTGAGACCCTGTCCCTAAATAGAATAAAACAGGCCAGGAATGTAGCTCAGTTGTAGAATGCTTGACTGCATACATGTGACCCTGGGTTCAATCCCCAGTGTGCCACTGCCCCCCGCCAAATATATGTAATTAAATACATGTTTTACGTATTTTAAGTTTTGCTTTTGTCTCATCTGTTTTTTCTCTATTTATCAACATAATCAATGCTTCTAGAATGGAAAGATTAAATCACTAGATTTTTAGTGTCTTATTTAGGTCTTTTAGTATTATGGTAAATTGCATTGTTTTTAAAATTAATACCCATGGAGATAGTGTGATTACATCTACTTAATTTTTTGCTGAGCATTTTTTGTCCTTCTAGAATAATTTTTCTCTTTTGCTTATTAATAAAATCAATGCAATATGTTACTTACTATGAAATAGATTAAGTTTATAATTTGCTCCACTTTTAGAAGCATTTGTGTTATTTTTTCTACTCCATGCACTTATCTTAAGCTTAAATATTCTTTGATCTCTGAGGAAATTAAAGAAAGGGGGCTCTTCCTTTTCATTTTTTTCTCTAAAGTAGTCCATGGATGATTCAGTTCTACACATTTATTGAACAACAACTACATAAGAGTAGGGTAGATGTTAATGATAAAACTGTGAAAATTGCCTTTAGGATGCTCAGACATACGCACATTAATTTCAAACATAGTGCATTTATTTTAAGATTAAAGTATGCATAAAATGAGAGGTGAATAGTGTGTCAGAGAAGCACATGACCCAGTTCCAGGAAATGAATTCAGTCCAAACAACTCTTCCTAAGGTAGAATGGTAATTATGTTCAGAATTATTCCTCTAAATTATCACCAAGCCCTCATTTATCAGTAGCAATTCAATTATGATTATGACAGTTTCCTGAATATTAAGCAAAACATCCTAATGCATTTTAGGAAAAAAATTCAAGTGTAGTAAACAAGGAGCTTTGTCTATCTGATGATTAACTGGACAGTGACCAGAAATCTCACTTCTTAAAATTACTGCTAATCAAGGACTCACACCTTGTTTGAATATCTTTTACCTTCTAATGTGTTACTGATTTTTAAAACATGAGCACGATTAGTTTATAACCACTTTTTATATTTCAAAAACATTTTCTTATTAATGATTTTCCTTTGATTAAAAACAGATTGAACAAACTTGGGAAACTAACATTATTATAAAATCATAGCAATCTTTTTATTTATATTATAATTATTTAAATTTCTAAAAATTTGGTTTTATTAAAGGTGTACTTTTTTGAAAAATTTAGCATGTGTATTAGATCTTGATATTTAACAAATAGAAAATGTTAAATGAGAGACTATATAAAACAAATATTTCATCAGTACCTTAGAATTCAATTTTTGATGATGGGAATTATGTTTATTAGTCTGTTAATGAAATTCTTTGGGTCATTGGCAGGGGATTCATCACCGTGTTACTGGTAGAGCTTTTGAAAAATTAGAGGAAAACACAATATAACATTTGCTTTAGAGACACATCCTAGTTAGAGAACTAGAGAATAACAAATGTTGTCCTCATATGAAGTGGATGGAAAATATTTTTATTACAATAGATTTTGTTAAACTAATTAGATCTTAGGGTAGATCCTGTGTACTGAATAATAGGCAATGTTTCCTAATTCATGGTATTAACTCCTTTACAATCATATTTTGGAGAGTTATTTCCTAATTAAAATAAATTAGGTTTCTAGCCTAGATTTAAATTGCTCATGTATTTTAAAAATGACTAAATATGTTCTCATACAAAGGTATTAAACATTTGTTGCTGTTCTATAGCTTGATTTTAGTTCCCTTCAAAGTAAGATTTTCGGCTTAACAATTATTTTTCCATTTTGGCCATATGTGTAACATGGCATATTTGTGTTATGTATTGTGGAAATATATGCTTTATTAATAGTAACAGTAGAAAAATAGATACCTTAAGAAAAATGATCTTCCATTTGGACCATTTCTTTTTATAGGTGCTAAACACGTAGAAAGATTTCCTAACTCTTCTAACAGCAGTTGTGCTCTTAAGAAATTTCTTATTTTATTATCAAGTGAAGATGTTATGACTACCTGTTTTCAGACCATTCTCAAAATCTCTATGTGCTTACATTGTACCATGATATCTATAAGCAGTAAAAAAGTTTAGATAGCTGAAATAATCTCTGCATATGTTTGTTTAGTGAACCAAAAATGCAATAAAATTAATTTATACACATAAGATGACATTTGCTTTAAAATGGCATTTGGACTCAGGGTTAAAAGCAGGTTATTTTCCTTGCAGAGAGAAATGTACTGTCCTTAAAATGACATATTGTTTCCTAATTTGGGGTAAAGCACTAGATCTGTTTTACTTGTAAGTATGTTCAGATATTTTAGGTTCTTTGAATCTTATTTAATCACTCTGAAGGTGAGTACATAGGATGAGAATGTTATTGATAAGAGGTACATCTTGATCAGTTATCTCATTGGTTATCACTGTTTTTTCCCACCTGCCATTCAAAATGACTTTTCAGGAGCACACATATTTATGAATACTGTTCAATAATCAGGCAGAGGAGTATGTCCTGTGATTGATGATAGACAGTATTGGCCTCTGCCATTTCAGAGCACACAAATCCATGTGTACGTGAGCAAGGACTGCTCTGAGTTCTGCCTTTCCCACACTGCCACACCCAGAGCTTTCTGTACTGTATAACTTCACCAGACAGTCAGTGTGCTGGCTACTGAATCCACTTTCATGGTGTTGGGAAGAAATTACATCATCTTTTCCCAAACTTATAACTTTCACATGAAAAGTCCTTTTCTGGCAAGAGGGAAAAGATTAAATATTAGCATTTTTAAGAACATGTGTAAAAATTGCCAAGGAAAAATCTAGTAAATTACAACATATAAAGCCAGAATGAAAGTAATATCTATTGGAAGGAATCTTACAATTTTACATCATAAATAATAATTTTTTTATTTAATGTATTTATTTTGAACAAGATAAGTACACATTTATTATATATTTTTTTTCTTAAAAAGCAGATCATGGCTTTTTATTTGCAGTTAGTTTAGGTTGTAATTTAAAATAAACCTTTAGGATGACTAAGCAGGAATTCTTATCAGTTTTGTTCACTGCTATAGCCCCAGCAACTAGAAAAAAGACTAGCACATGGTAATCACTCAACAAATATTCTTGAATAAATAAATATATTTTGTGATAATACTCCATTAATTGTCATTTGTGTGGGTCAGTTAACCCTCATTAGATTCCTGAGATAATTAAGGCAAAGATGTAGCCATAGGGAACTATTGACTTTTCAAGAGACAGCTCTGATCTTTTGCAATAATTATGTAACTCTTACTTAAGATGATCTAAAATGTGATTTTGCTACATGTATATAAATCTATGCTATAGAATTTAAAACTAGGGAGGACCTTCAAATCTGTACTTCTGTACTAACATCATCAAAGGGGCCCATTAACCCTCCTGGAAGGGCAGCTAGGAACATTTCTCTGTGCTGCTTTTCAAATCTGGTTTAGTTCTTCACCCAGCTGTGTTCCAATAAGAGATGCCTCCAGAATGAAAGAGAGTACACAGGAAGGGATTTTTGGAAAACATTCTTTGCTTAGTTTTTGTCTTGGTTCATTTGTGTTGGTATAACAGAAACCACAGACTGCATAATTCATAATAACCATAAATTTAGTGGCTCACAGTTCTGGAGACTGGGAAGTCCCACATTGAGGAGTTAACATCTGGCAAGGCCTTTTTGCTGTATCATCCTATGGTGAAAGTGCAAAGAGAGGTCAGAGAGAGAAAGAGGGAACCAAGTTCATCTTCTTGGAAGGAACCCATCCAGAGATCATCTATTCAGGAATGCAGGGTCCTTATGTCCCAAATACCTCCCATTAGGCCCCACCTCTGAACACTACCTCATTGGGAATCAGGTTTCCAACACATGAACTTGGGGACCATATGAGAGTGGTTCCTTTGTACTAAGTTTGACAGGTGATGATTAAGAACATAGCTTACAACCAGAGTGCTTTTGTTCTGGCTCTGCCACTTGCAAACTGTGATATTGGGCAAATTACTTGACCTTTTGGTGCCTCAGTGTATTTTTTATAAAAAGGGATATTTGTAGCACCCACTTCATAGAACTATTATTTGTGTGTTAGTGAGCAAGTTTCAGCAAACTATTCTGCAAAGGGACAGATGGTAAATATTTCATGTTTTGTGAGCCATATGTCCTCTATGGCTCAACTATGCAGCCCTACTGTTGAGGAATAACAAGCAGCAGAGATAGTCCATAAACATGAGATTGTGGTTATGTTACATTCAGGCTCATTCACTTTTGAGGGCTCCCTAGGACCTGAGGTTTGCTGACAACTAAAATATTACTTAATATATAATCAAGTTTTAAAATGATTAGTTTATCTCATCTTTTAAAAGTTTTTCATTAATTAATATATCATGGACACATAGACTTATTCAATATATAAAAACCACAGTGTATTTGAAACTATAATTTTTAATAAAAATAGAAATAATTATAAAATGAAAGAAAAATAAATTTTGGATAGGAAATCCTCAAATTGAATGATAGGACTAGAGAATATTTTAGGGATTGGTAATATAGCTCAGTGTTGGAACACCTGCTTAGCATATATGAGACCATAGGTGTAAACTCCAGCACCAGTAAGTAAAAAAAAAAAAGTAAGTAAATAAATAGTAGAATATAAACGGAACAGGTTTAGAGGTACTCAATGATTTAATTTAAGCAGTTAGGAAGGATTATGAATAGGAACTGAGGTTGAGGTGGTGTGGGAGTGTATGTATCCTACTTTCTGGTTTGTAGACTTTTCACATGCTAATCATAAGAGTGATTAAATCCAGAGAATATGTTTACTTTTTGGCCATACAGAAATTGAATGTGAATAAATATGCATATATGAAGTTGACTAAAATCTAAACCTAAAATTTAGATTTTATAGAACTTCCCTATCTGGTTTTAACTAACCTAGTGCTAGAAATATTATCCCAGTTGCATCTATGTCAAGGTTTGATGACTACAATCCAATTCCATTTGATTTCTGTAGTGGATTTTACTTGTATTCATTCATTTATTTGTGTGTGTGTGTGTGTGTGTGTGTGTAAAATTGCACATTGTTTGTATAAAGTTCTTATTTTTTTTATCAGTGTCACTGACCCATTTTCCCATCTGTCTTGCATTTTTTTGTTAACACATGTTAATGGTACATTTTAATGGGATTCAGTGTGATTCTGTGCACTTAGGCAGTGTGCATTGATCATATCCATCCACCCTTCTTCCACTCTCACCCAAACACCTCACTTCTTTCTTGAGTCATTTGTTCATTCATTCATTCATTTAGTAACAATTTCTTCAGTGCCTTCTCTAAGTTTGAATCTGAGGACAACAAAATGGGGAAAAGAAATAAAACTTTGTCTCAGGGATCAAGAAGTTTATAGTAGAACAGGGACAACAGAGAAGAAGAGAACAACAGAGAAGTGACAATGCAGCAGTTGGCAAAAGTAGCATAGAAAGACTCAGAGGGACATGAGAATGTGCAAAAAACATGACTTGGCCTTTCCAAGGAGGTGACACTTAGGCGGATGCAGTGGAGGAGTCATGGTTAGTAGGTCTAGGTATGCCAGGAAGGGCATTTCACATATAGCAGCAAAGTGAGAGGTCCTGGGGGAGACACCTAGCAGATCACTAGGTGCGAAAAATGAGAAGCTAGAGAGGTTCAAGGTCTTTGCATGATATCAGGGTTGGTGACTAAATAATTTGAGAAACAGCATGACTGAATTTACCTTGAAGAAGAACCATCTAGAGATAAGGTGGAGAATTAATTGGAGGAGAATGGGATTGGGATTTGAAAGAAAGACATTTTGATAGTAGTAATACAGCTGAAAGATAACACAGGTATGAAATTTTTGAGCAAAATTCAGGAGATGGAGTTAAAAGATGTGAAGATTAGTTTAAAGTGGGATATGAGGGTACAGTGGGAAGCAGAATGACTTCTAGATTTCTGTCTCTTTTGTACTAATTTATGTTTGGTATCTTAAGTGTGAAATATCTTCAATAGGTTCTTTACCATTCAGTTTCTTTTTTTTTTTTTTTAAAGAGAGAGTGAGAGAGGAGAGAGAGAGAGAGAGAGAGAGAGAGAGAGAGAGAGAGAGAGAGAGAATTTTTAATATTTATTTATTTTTTTTTTTAGTTCTCGGCGGACACAACATCTTTGTTGGTATGTGGTGCTGAGGATCGAACCCGGGCCGCACGCATGCCAGGCGAGCGCGCTACCGCTTGAGCCACATCCCCAGCCCCCGTTCAGTTTCTTTATGCAAAGCAGTAATAGTGGTTATTTTAGAGTTTGTTCTGTGATGATTGTAATAGCAAAGCTAAACAACATGTAGAGTATTGGATTTGATCAAGAAGCTTCTGAGCTTTTCAAAATATCTGAAGCTATGCTTACCATGACCAGTGTCTGCCATTGTTACAATTATGAGGTTCAGGTCCTATACGTAATGTAATTGGGAGGTGGCCATGTAGTCTATTAAAAACATCATGGGCAGTCCATCAGTGCTTGATGAGGAGTAGGAGGAAGAGAAAGAAGAGGGGAATTCTTCTTTTGAATCTGAATCTTTGATAAGCAGATACTTTTGCTCTTTGTATTAAAAAAAAAAATCAAGGAATAATGTTGTCCCAAGAGATTTTAAGGGAAACAAATTTGCTTCCTGCAACTGTGTAGATTGCCGCACTGGGTTGAGTGCCCATTCTCTGTGTAGGATGAATTGATAGACTTAGCCTATAATATAAACCATTTTTTGTTTCTCCATTCAGTTGTGTCCAAGAAGTACTGGATGTAATCACAGATGAAGAAAGAAGCTTTTAATTAATTAAAGTTGTTTTGTAGCTTTCCTTTGAGTTTTTTTTTTCTTTTTCTGGGAACTCTTTTAGAAGTTAGAGCAGCTATGTGACCACATACATCAGCTTGCTGGAACTGAAGGCCTGTACCACTCTCTTTCACCAGGTTACACACTTGCTAGGGCACACACTCTTGACCTTTCAGTCACAGCAAATAAGTGTAAACTAAAATCTGACTCCAATTCTGATTACCACCCAAACAAAAGTTTTTCTTGATTAAGCCAACATAATTGTCAGAAAGAACACCAACATATTTCTGACTTGCATATGTTTTTCATAGCATTTTATTTTATATAACTAATTAGTTAAAAAACTATGTCATTGCATTTTTGCTATTTTTAGTTACTAACATGTGGTAAAATATGCTACAAATAAAAGATAAATTAAATAATGGGAGAAATTGCCACTCTTTGGTACTTTGAGATTTTGAAAAGTCTTGAACATTTCAGACATTTCACAATCTAAAGACATTTTACAGTCTTTTGATTTTCAGGGATATATATTTTTTACATCATCCCGTAAAATAAGAGAACAATCTTGATGTCTGTTATTGGCAGTGCTGTGAGCAGAGGAGATGGATTTTTACCACTTCTGCAGTCCTGTCCCATCAATATGTACTGTGTTTTATGGGTAGAACAACCATTTATAGTGTTGTCACCTTTTGTGGATCTGGCTTTTAAATATTTGATCCACTTGAAGGTTTTGCTTAAAAAAAACATTTCTAATTGCAATAAGCTGGTCTGTTTGAGGAAACTGTCTGGTCATCAGTCAGACCATGTTACCTAAAATTGCATTTTAAAGCAGTTGCTCCTGATTTAAATTCTTATCCATACCTATTAGGATTATTGTTGTAATAGGTAAAACAATAACTGTTGTTCCACATTTGGAGTATTTTGAATAAGAAACTTTTGTTCTGTGGTTTGGCACTCAAAATACTGTTTTGAATGCTTTACAAATATGGTTGCCTAATTTTTCTTTCAGTTCTAGGAAGTGGGTACTGTTATATGCCATTTCAGATGAGAAAATTTGTTTAGAAAATTTAAGGGACTTGCTCTGATGTTTGCTTTTGTCCATTTGGCAAATTAGTCCTTGTTGAAGCCCAGATCCTAATTCTAGTGATGTTTTCAGATTCCAATACTTACACTATTATCCACTGTACTCTATCCAGTTCCAAAACATCTATGTACACTAATATAGGGGGGAAAAAGTACTGCAGTGCATTAAAGTTCTTTTTTCCCTCTCTTCTCTTCCTTCCCTTGTTTCCTTAATCCTTTCAGTTTTTACTATCTCTTTCCCTTTCTGTCTTTCTCATTTAGTTTCTAGATCCAGAACACGTGGCTTAGAGCCAATATCATCTTCTTACAAAGCCTGGGTCTGTCATTTCCAGCTGTCTCTGAAAAGGTTAGTGAATTTCCTCAGGCCTTGGTTTCTCCATCCTAGATAGGAGGTACTGGTTGGAGTGATTTCTATTTAAATTATTTTGTGTCTAAGAAATGTGTCTACCCACAATAGCTGTTGTTATTTTGATGAAATTGTTTTATGGGCCATGTTACTACGTTAAGTCACCTTGGAGTGACTTTCTATGCTGGTCTCATCTACACATCCAGTCAGTGCCACCTGGTTGCTTTGGCATCCCTTTAGAACTGATGGGATAGCTTGCTTATAAAATCTTTTGAGAAACTGTTTTACATCATACACCATCTGTGAGTGTCCTATCACTCCATGCACAAATCCCAGCAGGACATGGTGGCATTTTTGCCTCTTAGAACTTTGGAGTTGCTTGGAAGTATAGATGTGTTTATTTTTACAACATCCTGAACAACATTTAAAAATGTTGTAGAACTTAATGCCAGAAACAGTTTCCGTCTTCCAAAAATATACTGGATTTCTTCATTTGGCTTCTTAGTTCATTGTGAGAAAGAACTGGTTTTGAAAGTCTACAGCCAAGTTCTGTCTAAAAAGCTATCATAGGTAAGTTTCATGCAGTACACTTTCTGAGAAAGAGGCCTTCTGAACCAGGCTACATGCTTCAAAGAGGATCTTATTATCTTAATGTCCAACACGTTGTAATTCTGAGGTCCAACATACCTAATACTTAGTCACATATACATACACACATAGGCTTTGACAACATTGGTGTTCTTTATAGCATTTATCATATTGTAACAATTTATTTGATTGTTTATTACATGTCTTTCCTACCATACTCAAAATACAATAAAAGTAGAGATATTACTTGTTTTAATATTCCTAGTATAAAATATAGTTCCTCAATTTATACAAGTCTTTTGAAATAAAGAAATAGTCCATGTAAAATGCGAACACTTGGCTTATAACTAGGCCTTCTGTAAATGTTTGTTAGTTTTTTCCCTCTTCTTGGATCATCTTTGCAGGAACTTCTCATGATTGAAGATTGCCAGTGGGCACAGTCTTAGATGATTCAAAGCATGTTAAAAACCAAAACCAAAAACAAAAACTCTAGCTCTTCTGTTTCATTCTTGAGGATGACTTTTTTGATCAAGTTAAAGAAAACCAGAGCAATTCATTTTCTGCATTTATTTTGTCAAAACCAGTATATGATACCCATCTAATTTTCCTTTCAGCAATCAAGTTATGGCAGTAATGTTCTTCAGTGTTTAAGCCAACATTTTCCAAGCTCATTTAAAAAAAATTTTTTTTGGACACCTTTATTATTTTATTTATTTATTTTTATGTGGTGCTGAGGATGGAACCCAATGCCTCACGTGTGTTAGGTGAGCACTCTACCACTGAGCCATAACCCCAGCCTCCTTCCAAGCTCATTTTTTTTATTTGAAAAAAACTATATTTGCTTATAGTTCTAAAAAAATCAAAAACAGGTATTTGTATGTCAACATGTAAGTCTCCTTGTTACCTCAGACCTCTTGATTTCTTGCCTAGAAGCAATCTTGTTTTAACTTACAGTAATTTAACAGTAAAATATTCAGAAATATTTCACTCTTATCTAGCATACGTGTGTGTATACTTAAATAAGTACAATGTTCACCATTATAACCCCTAGGCTATTTTTCTTCATTTAAAAGTGATATATTTAAGATCTTTCTAGTTTAGCAATAAGGATTTGATAAGAACTGCACAGTATTTCACTGTATGTATCTAATTCCATAAATTTAATCATTAGTCTACCAATGAGATTTAAGATTCTTTTCATATTTAAAAGAAATACTACAGTAAGTATTACAGTAAATATATTTTATACACATTTGTATATCTCTAGGATAAATTCATGAAGCAAATGTTGGATCAGTTTGTACTTTCTAAGTGATAATAGGTCTTGCTAAATTTTCCTCTTAGTTGGTTGCACCAATTTAGATTCTTAAGAAGAATCTATGAAAATGCCTTTTATATCAGCAGCTGGTCAATGTTGTTTCTGATTAATCCTTTTGAATTTTGTTCATCTTGGTGAAAATGGCAGGCTCAATTTAAACCATTTTAACTTGCATTTTTTAATCATGTAAAAACCACAAGATCCATACAATTGAAATCCATTTATGTTTCTGTTTTGTAGTTGCCCACATTTCTTTTGTGGTTTAAGAGTTTCTTCCTGATTTGTAGGAGTATTTCATTTAGTACAGAAATTGTTTTTTGTCTACCATATGTTGCAAAATTATTTTTTAAATTTGTTATTTGGCCTTTTCTTTTTAACTTTATTGTAATTTTTCAAGCAGTTTTCTTTTTAAATGCAGACAAAGTTATTAAGTATGTTAAGTCTTCTGTGTTTTTTGATTTACTGAGAAGGAACTTTTTACATAGATTAAATGGTACCATTTTATTCTAAAATTTCGCAGGCTTTTCAGAATGTTTAAATCCTTCCTTGGAACTGATTTTTTTTTTTTGGAAGGGTGAGGTGGAAATGAAGACTTCCTTTTTGTTTCCTCCATGTGAGTTAGCTAGTCATCCCTATGTTATTTATTAAATGATCCATCTTTCCCCCTCTAATTTGATACTTTCTTCATATACACAATTCCCATGTACACTTGCATTCAACATGAAGTAAAAGGTAAAGAGAAAAGGAAAAGACCATTATGATTGAAAATAATGTTAACTCATTGCTTTTTTTTACTTACAGTTATGCTCCGAGAGGACTATGACAGTTATAAAATACCTAAAACATTTGCATTGTGTCTTGTCCCCATGGTGTGCATTACAATAGAACTGTGACCCCAGACAGGATTTGCCTAAACAATGCCAATGGCCAAGGCAAGGTGTCTGTCTTCCTCCTTTGGGAGGTCCTGAAAATGTAGTGACTGCATTAGAGAACAGGATCTGTGAACACCCACCATCAATAAAGAAAATGTGGAATTTTGTCTTACAGGGTTTTACATGATCAGATTCTTCCTTTCTGTATAGTCTATACTGTTCTCTCTCTCTTTCAAGGGCCTCCAGCCACCTTGAAATTCTTTTAGTTTCTTGAACACTAATAAAACACACAAGGTTTTCCTGCCTTTGGGAATTCATCACTCTAACTGGAAGAGATTTTCCTCCTGCACTTTTCAAATTTGAAAATTTACCTTGAAATAAAATTTAAAGTATATCTTCATAGCTCCATAATATTTTAACTTAAAAAACCATGTAACTACAAGATATATGTGTTAAACTAAAAACTATAGTAGGTGGATATCTTTGTGACAATATCTAGGTTAGTAATTAGGACCCCATAGTAGGCTAGAAGTACACTATTCCTTTTTCTGAGTTCATTTTCTTTTCTTTCCCTCAGAGGTAGACATTAACATTCAGAAAGATAAAATGCTTTTTACCAAGAAACACCTGATGAATTTCAGCATTGTGTCTTAGAAACAGCCAACTTTGAACATTAGTGAAAAAAAAATATGGTTATAAAGGCCATCACCATATTTAAAGAACATATAATTACAGGGAATAGACATGTTTCATAAATGATTATAGATAATGTGTATTTTTACCTTCTTTGACTTTTTATGAAAAATGAGGGAGACATACTAAGTATGCTTTTCCTTCTCTTAGTTAAAAAAACATCTTGGACTTTAGCATAAAATTTTGAAAAGCTGCACTGTGAAAAGAACACTTTTAATAAAATAAAAATGCAGATAGAATAAGGGTACATAATTTTTATTCCACTGTCTTTTATGCAACAGTTAATGACTAGAATTATCTCTGATTTTAAAGTTCACCTCAACACAAATTTATTTAAAAGATCTACATTATTTATGGGTTTAAAATCCTTCTGACTTGATCTACACTATGCCTGTTATCAAGGATGACTTCAGCCTCTCTCTTTTTCAGTCTCTTTCTCTCATATAACCATAAGAGTTGACAATTATTTTACAGACTGTTGTAGAAGCCAGGTACCCTGGTCGCCTTCCTTTCTATGTGTGTGCTCATTAACTTAGGCAAAGGGGCACCACTTCTCAGCAGCTGGGTTCCTTGGAGGTTGAACCTATCCATATTCGAGAAAAATATAAAAGAAATTCAAAAAGTTTTAGAATTAGGGACTTGCTGGAATCCTCCAAGTGATAATAGGTCTTGCTAAATTTTCCTCTTAGTTGGTTGCACTAACTCCCTGTCTTTAAATTTCTGCTTCCTCTCCTTTTTCTTTCTCCTTTTTCTTCATACTTAAGTCGGCCACTGAAGAAATTATCAGATAGTGGAGGTGTGGCCATGAGCACACTAGATATTTCCTCTTTGTGCCTATAGCAGAGGTTGGTACCAAGGTCCAGTGAGAGGCCTGGAAAGGCAACCATGATAGCAGGACCCCACTGAGAGTACTCACCCCTCCTTTCCCTTATTCCTTAAGAGTAATACTAAGTGAGCATTCTGTGAGAATTTATGTATTATTGCTTTTAGTTAGGGGATCGATAATAGAGAGAGACAGTTATTTAATGAAAATAAGTATCACCATTTTTTAAAGATCCTGATGTGCATAAAATGTCATCTTCTATTATTGAACATGACCTCACCAGTGTAGTTTCCTAAGTGTCTAGGTTAAGGGAATACAAAAGCCTATATTCTTTTAATTAACATTCAGAGATTTTATCCATTAACACAATCTCATGTACACCAAAAGAGAAAGAAAAAATTCACTGAGGTAGTCAATTAAAATTCTGATTTCCTATACGATATTGATTAACATATAAACCAAAGCTTGTATTTACTTCTGAATTACTCTCTCAGTCTTTGATCTGTCCTTTTTGACTCATGATTTCAGTGATAGATGAAATTATGTTGCTCATCTCTGAAGGTGATACAGATGGCTCCCTTCTATGTCTCTGTATGATTTTGCTTGGGCAAATCAGCAAGGCTTTTGCCTTTTATGCTACAAAGTTCAGGAGGAATTCTATGGTACCTACACAGTTGAGGAATAAGCTTTATCAGAAAAACCTATGTAGCCATGGATCTGCAAGAGAAGACAAGATGTGCTTGCCCATTTTCCTCCCTCATCACATAGAGAAATGCTTTTGACCAGGTTGCTTCTGGGCCCAGATACAGTGGGGGGATACACAAGTTGGTTTGTGCTAGGCAGCCTGGGTTTAGGATGCTAGCTACTGAAAAGTCTTGTCTGAAAATGCCAGCTGCCTTATAATTGCAGATTTTACAATCCATGGGACATTACTGCTCCCTCTGCCAGTAAGGAGGAGCCTGAGGAAGCTGAGCTTGGATGGCCCCCTCCTACTAGGTCATTGTCCAGGAAACCAGCAGACTCCTAGTCATTTTCAGCCAGTCCTAAGCCTCATACTAAAATGTGAGAACCACTTCCAGCAAATTAGACTCTAAAGAGACAGAGAAGCTAAAGAGAAATAACAATGTTTTAATAATTAGAACCTGAGATACCCATTAAGCTTGTTTTTCTTACCCTTTTAGGGGAAAGTGAGCGAGGGGTGGGGGTTTTATTATTTGAAATCACATAGTCACACTTCCAACCCAATTGCTATGCTCCCAAACAGCTCTATAAACTTTTCATTGCTTTGTTTTTGTGTTACTGTTTGTTTCTGCCTTTTAAAAAACTTCCTGTGCCCCATGTCAGTTTCCTTGGGTTGTTGTGCAGGTGTATATTATCAGGGCTTCTCGGATGACTTCCCTACTCAAACTGATTTGTTCTAAGCTGTACTTCAACAGCTGCAGATCAGATGAGCTTGTTGTCAGAAACTTGTCCTGCTTCTGATGTTGCTGATAGGATTGTTGCTAATTAAATTGTTAGGACTCTGGATGGGATATCAATGACAGTTCAGGTTCTTGTTATCAAAACCATAACATGGTTGGAAGCATTATTATGCAAGTAATGAGTTTTTCATGAGGCACAATACCATGCTGTGATGGAATTTGCTGGTATGTAGAAAGGATGTCTAGCATCTTTGTTTCCCTTTGATTGACAAGAGGTTTTCAGGAAAGTGGCAGAAAAGTTTCTTGTAGGGTTTACGATGGCTAGATGGCTAAAGTGCTCTTTTAGACCTGGGTCTGATAGATCACCTGCCTCAACGCTAAATTGATTTGAAAAGAATTGAGCCTAAACCTTGTTGTAGGGAAATTGCATGGACTAAAGTTAGGTTTAGTAAAAGGTAGGTTTTGTACCTCCAGGATATAATTATAGCTGCACAAGGATTCAGTTTGCTTCTGTCCTTGCCATAACCACAAGTTCACATGCTCAGTGTTCACATGTGTAAAACACACAGGGTAATGATAGTAATTAAAAATAAATATAAGAAAGACAAACAGAACAATTATCCCAATGCATAAGATGACATTGCATAAGAGTGACATTTTAAAGTTACAATGTGAGACCCTGTGAGACCCTGTGGTCTAATTTTATCTGAAATTTCTACAATGAGCAAAATTAAATGATTGATTGCAAAGCTGGCCTATGCACTTTGAACATCTCAGAGTTTAATTCTGATTTGCACAAAACCTGGCAGTTTATTTGGGGGTGAAAATCACCTTTTGAGATGTTATGTTAGTTTTTTTCATATCTTTTAGAATTTTTCATATCTTTTAGAATTTTCCTAAATATTTCATATTACATAGATTTTGATATTACAATTAATTTGATGGGATAGCGCCAAACCAATTTTTGTTTTATTTTTTCTTTGAGAACTTAGTTATTTGAAACTTCTATCTAGACTATTCTCTGAAACATTGTGTTGTTAATAAATTGGATAATTTTCAGGATCATTGTGATTTTTTAAACTTAATATATTCAAACTGCATGTAGTTCTTAAAATTTTATTCAATGTTAGGAATGAAGTTGTCTTGCATTTGATATTGGATCTTCCATAGAGTAGCCATTCAACTCACTTTTCTTAACCAAAACTATTACTTTCTTAACTATAAAATATAAAGTTGACTTTAAGGGGACAATAATGGATAATGCAGTCAATGCCTTCCATTAAATATTTGTATTTTGCAATACTCAAGAAATTTCTATGATTGAATCTCAGTGATATTGTTTTGTTTACCTTAACTGTTTAAGTCCTCTATAATAGAATTATAGATGGAACTTGATCTTAACTAATACCAGCTAAAATAAAAAGTAAGAAATACATAGAAGGTACAGTTATCCAGATATTTGCCAGTTTGTCCTGTTTTTATTTGTTAATAATATCTACTTGGACAAGAAAAGAGAGCAATGAGGCAAAACTATGAATTTTGGTTAGGGTAAGGAGAAGCCCTAGAAATAATCTAGTTTTAAAAATTATTGGGGAACTTAAATGGCTCTGAGTTATTTGCATATCTAAAAAAGGAGTATATTAAAAATGAATTTTTAGAAATTATTGGAATATTGTTTAGGAGACTTGGAATAATATTCATAAGACTGAAAGATAATAAGGTAGGTTAGAACTTGTCACTTTAAAATTATATTTGCCTGTGTTTCAATTTATTTTCCTTATTACCTGACATCCTTTTTATAATCTCAACCTTATTTTATTTCTGGCAATTTTTATGCTACATTAAGTAAACTTGTACTACTATTTCAAATAAAGTAATGGGCTAAGTAAATATTATTCAAGTATTCAAAGATGATGATTTGTGTGTGCTTAACAGAATATAATTCTCTTTTAATAACACTTAAATTCACTATATTAAAGTTTTTTAGATAATATAAAGTTCAGTTTGGCAAAAATAGTAGTTTCTTATCTAAACAATTACATAATTACATTTTTTAGATAAGGAATCACTGAGACTTTTAAAAGTCACCCTTTAAAAATTATTATGGCAAAGTTTTAAAAAGTCAACTTTATAAAAATGCTTTGTTGTACATAAGCCAAAACAGTACAGAATTTTGATTTAAATTCAGTTTAATATTCTGAAGATATTGTAAAGTTTCAAAAATCTATGACCTTGAAGAATTGCCTATTTTTTAATTGTATTTTCTGTCTATGGATAATTCCAGTAAGATTTTAAAAAAGATAACTGCATGTCTAGGGGTGCTTTTCATGATGGAGTACTTGCTTAACAAGCATGAGGCCCTGTGTCAAAAGTCATGCAATCTTTATTTTATTCTTTACCTGAGATATACAGTAAGGTAGCAATAAGTAACTTCTGTCCTAAGCACCTTAATAATCTCAAGTACAAATTTTAAATGTCAACTGTGAAATATTCAGTGGTTGGATGGAGTAATAAACATACAATCTCCTAAATAATTTCTATTTGGCTGTAGAATATGTTCATTCATTCCTTTGCACTTTTCAATTTGTCTTCATTGTATTATCAACAACGAATATTTCATGCTCCCTTAGTCTGTTTAAAGTATTGCTGAAAATAATGGGAATCTCAGAGGTCAATTGTGCACAAAAGAATTTGATTTCTTTAAGAAATTGAAATAATAACAAATGGGAAAATCAGTGTTGTATTTAAAAAAAAAAAACTTAATACATTCATTTTCCAGTACTGAAGGGGACATATTTTTAGTGCTCAGGGCATAAAAGATTTATTTAACCTTATGTAAATATAGTCTGTAACAAGAGGACTTCTGCCCTACAGTGTGCTAGATAGAAAAAAAATAACAATTATTCTCTAAAAGAATTAGAAATTGGTTACCCTAAAATATTAATGTCATGACAGGTGCAGTGGCACACACCTGTAATCTCAGTGGCTCAGGAGGCTGAGGCAAGAGGATCTCTAGTTCAAAGCCAGCCTCTGCAATGGCAAGGTGCTAAGCAACTCAGTTAGACCCTGTCTCTAAATAAAATACAAAATAGAGCTGGGGATGTGGCTTATTGGTGAAGTGCCTCTGAGTTCAATCCCTGGTACCCCCCCCCAAAAAAAAAATAATGTCACATTAATTACCTGGAAATCTTGTTAAAACATAGATTCTGAATTTATTTGGTTTGAAAGGGAACCGGAGATTTTTTTTGTGTGTGTATTTCCAATGAACTCCTCTCAAGTAAGATGTATGTCCTTGGACCATACTTTGAATAATAATACAAAGAGATTTTTCAGTAAGTTGTTCTCAATGGACATGGAGAAAGACTTATACCAGGCTATTACTGGTTAGTTTGCCCTTAAAGTATTATTCTTAGATTCTATCCAATACCTCTGATTACTAGCAAGGATTCAGCATTCTCTTACTCTTTTTTTGATGCTAATTTAGATTATCTCTGCTGTGAAGGATAAAAAGTTGTAAAAGATTATCATTGCCCTCAGGAAATTTCCATTTAAAGGGGAGATAAGACATAGGATTAGGACCTAAGGCTATGCATAGATTTTATGATAGATGGTATCTGGTGGAGTAATCAATAGAGCAATGGGCCACAGCTGATTATTTTATCAGTCCACTATTTTAGAGCATTAATAATAATAACAATATTCAAGGAAAGGAAGGGGCTTAGAATGCCTGAAGTATACAGACCATGTTGAATCTTCATAAAACATGAAACAAAAATGATACATTAGACTTGGAAGTTCAGCTTGGATTTGGTTTAGTAGGCACTGACCATTAAAGGCTTTTGAAAGCGCAGAGGAGATTGAGAATGTTGGGTATTACCAGTCCTGACTGATAGGAACACTCCCTGCTCTAGAAATATTTGGAATCAAATTCTTGGGAAAGAAAATAGGTTCTAGGGCTGGGGTTGTAGCTGAGTGGTAGAGCACTTGCCTAGCATGTGTGAGGCACTGGGTTTGAACCTTCTCACCACATTAAAAAAAAAAAAAAGATATATATATATTTCAAAGCCCACTTCCAAGACAGATGGAACTTTTCAAACAATAATTTTCTTCAATCAATAAAGCAATGAAATCCCTGAAGGTGAGTAGAACTTTTAAAGGGGAAGGGGCAGTGGCAGTGAAATGAGACCAAAGGCAAGGAAGGTTCATAAATAGATTTAGTTACCTAATATCTGTGTTAGGCTTGAGGAGGGGCAGCCTCTGCTCCCAGCCTCTTTGATGTATATGTGTGTGTGTATGGGGTGGGGGAGTTGCACCCTTCAGTCTCCATTCTCAGATGGAGAAGTTGTTCCCAATCCAGAGGAAATGGGACCCCTACTTTAGTCAGTTTTAACTCTCTCATTTAATTCATACCCCCAATCTTGAGGGAATTGGGGCCGTCATGTCAGCCAGCTGGTAGTCCATTGTAGTCCATTGTTGGATGGGTGTGCAAAAGGTGAATTTAAGAGGTCAGAGACTTATTCCTGAAGGAGGCAGTTGGAAATATTTAATAGCTCCGCCTAAGGAAAGTTCTTTAACATTACTTTGCAAGAGAACTCTCCATAACCTCCCAGCTGTGTATCTTTGAGGTGGGCTTTGACAAGTAACTTTATAGGATTTCTCCGCCTGTCTCTGAACAGTTTCCTCCGAAGACTCTGTTGATCATTTGCCAAATATCTTGGCTTCCACAATGTGGGAGCTTTGTCCTTTTCTTTCATCTGAGTCGTCCTACTTCAGAGGAGAAGTGACAGAGTTTGAGTCAGCATCAGAAGATGCCTTTTTAGACAATTTTTTAGCTAAGGTTTTGGGAAAGATTAGCTCTTAGGCCAGAAAAATACAAAACAGTAATTCAGTCTGTGTAATAGATTTGAACTAACAAACATAATTTCTTTAGTTTTATTATCTTTTCCAAAGAAAAGCAGCCTGTGTGTTAAAAAGCAGTCCTGTCAGAGCTTTGTTACAATGCCCATCAGGTATAGTCTGGTTATATATATATCATGGTTAATCACCAAATGGGCATTCAGTTTTAACCCATTTTTTATCTGTAGAATTTAGGTACATTTTACAGAACTCTACAAACTTTGAACACAGATTTCATGAAGTAATGTCATATCATCAATTAATAAAGTACATATATACTGAAATATACTTTGTATATGAAATCACAATGTAAACAGTTAAATTGAGAAAAATCCCTTTTAAAACTAACCAGTCTTACACATATCCTGTAGTAAAGCCTTTAACTTTAAGTTGGTCTTGAGATAGAGGATGAACAAAACAGGATCGCTTTTTATTAACTACAGAGGCAGCTCACATTATGTAAAAATGACTACAAATAATATGGAAAGCATTATTACTTAGAGAACTTAGAAACTTAGCAAGACAAGTTAGTTGCCTCTACAATGTGTGAGGACAGAAATCATGATTCCTATCATTATATTCAGGCTGTCAGATTTAAGAATCTTTTAAAATTTATTTTTAATTTTTTTGTAGTTGGACAGCATGTCTTTATTTTATTTGTTTACATTAATGTGGTACTGAAGTTCAAACTCAGTACGTCATACTTGTGAGGCAAGTGCTCTGCCACTGAGCTACAACCCCAGCCCCAGATTTAAGAATCCTTAGAACACTTGCATCAATAAAACATTTGACATCATTGAAAAAAACAATACTTCATTTAACTAGAGGTACAAACCAAAAAGAGACGTTAGTACAAATGAATATCTGAAAGAATTATTATTATTATTATTATTATTTTGGTACGTGGGTGGGGATTGAACTTTACGGTACTTGACCACTGAGTCACATCTCCAGCTCTATTTTGTATTTTGTTTAGAGATAGGGTCTCACTGAATTGCTTAGTGTCTCATTGCTGAGGCTAGCTTTGAATTTACTTCTGCCTTCTGCCTCCCCTTCCCAAGTCGCTGGATCACCACATCCAGCTTGAATGAATCTTAACTCTTATAAGACTTAATTTTCTTTTAAGTGATAATTAAAAGAAAAACTACAATCAGAAAAAAAGAAAATTTTCTTGATAAAACTAAAATCTTTGTTCTTTAAGCCAGTTCTTTTGTAAATTTTATTGAGATCAGTCATTATCAAATTATTAGATTTTATGTATAAATAAATTTCAAAAGTTGCTTTTAGTTCCTCCAGAAATTAAACATTATTAGACTTTTTTTTTTTGGTAACAGGGATTGAACCCAGGGACACTTGAACACTGAGTCACATCCCCAGCCCTATTTTATATTTTATTTAGAGACAGTGTTTCACTGAGTTGCTTAGTGCCTCACTTTTGCTGAGGCTGGCTTTGAACTTATGGTCTTCCTGTCTCGGCCTCCCAAGCTGCTGGTATTACAGGTGCCATCACGCCTGTCATTATTAGACTCTTGATGTCAGCCACAGCACGGAATCTATGTGACATTTTTAGAAGGCAGTGAAGTACTTTGTTGATTATAGAACAATAAAACTCAGGCAATTTATGCAGAAAATATAAAATCATAACTAGAAATTACTTGAGTTATTCTATAAGCTACACGATATAAAATTATTTTTATTTACTTTATATTAGAAAAGTTAGTTCCCAGAGAATTCTAAACAGGATTTTAATCTGTTTTTAACTGAGGGATAATTAACATTGATTGTAGTTTTAATAATCATGAATTTAGGACTCTTATATCATCATCAACATTTTCTAACAAGACTGCTATGAAAATTAATTTAAAAGAGGAAAACTAGTTTTATAGCATTTAGGTTACTGAATGAAGGTATAGACAGACAATTAGTTTTTGAAAGTACTACTTGAACATATGATCAATTAACACTTATAAGCCTTGGAGAAAGCCCAAACACCAAAGGGTGAATAGGTTGCTCAAGGTGTGCATGACCAACCTCTTACTGCATATCTTCCAGGTGAAATTTCCAAAGTTTCTTCCAGGCCAGGAACGGAGTATGTTCTTCTGAAATGAAATTCCCTATACTAGTGTATGACTCTTTTGTGCTGTAGCCATCAGAATATAGCCTGTAGAAGCCAATTTTCAAGTTAATAAACCATAGGAAATGTTTATACTAATTCAGCATGTACTTTTAGATACATAGGCCATGTTGTAATATTCTAAATTAAAACTGAACATTCGTTCAACCAAACCAATATAATTGCTGGAAATTTTTTACATACTCTGAATTTTATGTCACTGAAAAACAAGTGCTCACTTAAACACCGCGCAGCTTAAATTTCACAGAGTTCACAGCATATCCAAACAACTCACTCAATCCTAGACAATGGATAGCTGATATTGCAAAATGACTCACTCAAGATCCAAATCAATGCAGATAAAATCCTCAATGTGCAACCTGATGGGTGACCACTTTTAAAACCTTTTCTTTACAAATGAAAAAAATTTTAAGTAGCCAAGACTGCAACAAGAAGGAAAGAAAGAAATGCCCTGGGATTTACATATTCTGGGCATCTGTGGGACCCCTCCCTGGAGCACTATCTGTAGGATTGGCTAGTTTGTGAGAACATGTTAGCCCTGACACCTCTCCTTAAAGAACTCTGCTTACATGAACTATCTTCTATCTTGCTGAAGGGCAGGATATTTGCTCCTGGCTGGCTCACCCAAAGTGTTACTAGTGAGCACTAGTCCTACCTGATAGGGAGAGGCGAGGCTGTAATGCTTGCTGCTCTAGAAATATCTGGCATCAAAGTGGTAGGAAAATAGGTTTTATTCAAAGCCAACTTCCAAGAAAGATAGATGAAACTTATTGTTTGAGAAGTTTCATCTTTGAAATCCCTGAAGGTGAGCAGAACTTTTTTTTTTTTTTCACCAAGAGAAACAGAATTTAATAGTAATTTAAATCTTTACAAGTAATCTCATAGAAACTACTCTCTTGCCTGCCTCCCACCTAAGGGAACAAATGGAACTACCATCTAAATATGATCAACATTCATGAAGTTAAATTTTATAGTTTTATATTATCTATTTGTATTTCTAAAAAATATACAAAAACTTACACTGTCACATATATGTAAATAGGGGTTTATCTGGCTGTATGTTGTCTTTTTTAAATTGATTTTTAAAAAAAATAAATGACAGGAATGCATTACAATTATAATTTTTGTTACACACATAGAGCACAATTTTTCAGAACTTTTAAAGGAAAGGAGACATGGGAAGAGGCAGTGGCAATAAAGGGAGGCAAAAGGTAAGAAGTGTTCATGTGTTAGATTTAGTTAGCTCGTGTTAGGCCTGAGAAAAGAGCAGGCTCTTCCCCCAGCTTCTATAGTGCCTGTCAGGGTGTGAGAGTTGCAGCCCTTCAGTCTCCATTCTCTGAAGGAAGAAATTGTGGCCATTTCAGTGGGGGAAAGCCCTCAAATTCAGTCTGTTTTACAAAGGAGGTGTTATCAGAGAAGAATGATCAGTGGATAAATCAGGAAGATTGCTGTCCTTAATGAGGGATGGGATGGTAATACTGGTATGTGTTAAAGATAGTTGCCTCTTATAGGAGACTACTGTACCATCCAGTTATGAGATAAGGATAAGCCCCAGGATAAGGGCAATGACCTTGGGACTCAAAAGACACTGATACAAGCCAGATATATGAGAGTTTTATATTTTTAGCAGTTTCTTTGGGATGCAGTGAAGTTTTTGGAGGATGAGGATAGTGTTGGTAGTTTCTTTGTCAGTGTGTTTTGTGGTTTTGCTATGTAGGTTTGGGGGTTTGAGGGTGTAAGGTTGGTGTTTAGGCAGCTGTCTGCCTGAAGATGTTCTGGATCTTATCATCCTCTGCACTGTGATTAGCATCCTGCTGCCTTTTCCCACTCTCAACTTGAGCTCCCCTAACAGGCCATTGCTCCAGGCTTTCTCCAGTCATTAACTTTCTCACTGCCTCTCCACTAGGTCTTTAGCTGTCTGTGGGCACTAGAGGGGGAAACTTTCCCATCATGATGTTGGTGGGAGGTCAGGAAAGAGGAAAATTGACTTGGCTGAACTGATCTGAGAAGTCTTTTTTTTTTTTAATTTTATTTCCTTCAAAAAGTAAGTTTGACAGGCTTTTTATGGAAATCTCACTCCAGATTCTTTCCTTTTCAACAATGTTTACATTTCCTGGTTACTTCCTTTATACAAACTAAATGCCAACACACTGAAGTAAAAAGTTGCTAAGCCACAGCTTTTAAACACATTTAAATAAAGCATCATGAAGATACTAAGTAATGATATTAAGTGGAATCAACATAAGAACTCCAGAAAGTAACAGAAGCAGCTTTGTTTACACTTGCTTTTATGCTAACACTGGGAGATGAGGAAGCTAACTTAACCCTCTTGAAACCTTTTGGAACAAAGAAACTTGCTCTTGGGAGCATGAGCTTATGGGATTTATGATTCCTTTGTAGTGACTGCTGTGTTTCCTGTTAGGTGGCCTTGGGGTCACAGATGAGTGCCCATTACCTGGCAATCATATGTAGGAATTGCAATGGAAAAGAACCAAAGTAGATTGCAGAGGTTCACCTTTAAGTCCTTTGTGTTTGTTAATAGATAAATTCCTCCTCATTCAGCTATTTTATTATTCTTTTTAAAGTGAGAATGTGATTTCATAGTCTTTTTTGCAAAAAAAAATCATAAAATCATAGTAACAGTAGCATAGTAAGTTCTTACTTGCTCAATAAATCATTTGTGCCTCTTGCACAGATAAACATCTCCTTGTGTTTTTAAGTATCCAGAAATGGTACTGTTTAAAATGAAATCACCCCTGTGGCTCCATCTATTTAATATACTTAACAATTAACTCTGAAATGGGCTGACTACTTGAGACAATACTTTTGCAGTATGGTACTTCTGATTCTACCTATTCTTTAACTACTATTATAGCTTTGTGCCTATGAACATTTTTTTATTATGAAGAATTTGCAATGATAATATTACATCACACAGATTTCTTAGAGTGCTGATATTATCAAATGGTCTGATACTTTAACCATTGACCAGGCTTATTGGTTCTTTATGGTTCTACCCTAACCCATCCTATAGATTTTTTCAATAGAATGTGTTGTATTCACATATAAATAGCTATTCCTATATGTGTTGAAGAATAACTTCTCTTATAATTGCCATCATCGTGGCACTATTATTGCCAGATATTCCTTAACATATATATTTCTTCTTTTTCTTTTCCCTTCTCTTCTCATGTATTTTAATTTCTGTGATTGGTGACATCAACTCCCTATCACTCCTCAGAAACCTACTGGGCAATCACTCTTTGCCTATTGCTAACTCATTCATCTCCTCAAATTATCATTATCATTTAGTTGATTATTTATTTATTTATTTATTTATTTATTTATTTATTTATTTATTTATTTAGAGTACCAGGGATTGAACTCATGGGCACTCAACCACTGAGCCACATCCTTAGCCATATTTTGCATTTTATTTAGAGACCGAGTTGCTTAGGACCTCAATAAGTTGCTGAGGCTGGCTTTGAACTCAAGATCCTCCTGCCTCAGTCTCCTGAGCTGCTGGGATTGCAAGCATGTACCCCTGTGTCAGGCCTCATTTAGTTGATAGTTTTTTTTTTTTGTTTTTTTTTTTTTTTGTTTTTTTTGTTTTGTTTTTTGGTGTTGGGGATGGAACCCAGGGATACTTTACTCCTGAGCTACATCCTACATTCCCAGCCCCCCCCCCCTTTTTTTTTCTGAGATAGAATTTATCTGAGTTTCAGGGGCCAGCCTTGAACTTTCTGTCTTCCTGCTTTAGCTACCTGAGTAGCTGGGATTTCAGGTGTGTACCACTGTTTCCAGCTTCATATAGTTGACCTTATTTCCTTAACACCTCTTGATCCTATCACCTCATTCTATCCCTGTTTCCTCAGTTGGCTTTTCTTTTCCCTAGTCCAAGCCTTCATTCCTTCTCACTTAGATCGTTATGTTTTCCACCTAATTGATCATGCATGTCCTCATCCACTAGGTCCTTATACAGGATTATACCACAGAATAATGACTGGTTCAACATTCTCTGTTAGAATGCTTCTTAGTTTTTATTACTAAAACTTCATAGAATATTTTTACTTGATTGATGTTTGTATCAGAACATTTTACTTATTTATTTATTTTTTCATGACTGGGAATTGAACTCATGATTTTGCACATGGTAGGCAAAGAGTTTAATGTTGAGGTATACCCTCATCTCAAACATTATAATTTTTTAAAATTTAGTATAGTTGCATTAGTTTGAGCAGCAACTAATAGTTTATGCTTCTCAGGCTCAACTAGAGGCCTGTTACTCTTCATAAAGCAGTGGGTTTAGTAATCATATAGTCTGATCAGGAAATACTGGCTTTTAGCTATTTGTTTTAGTTAGCTTGACATCACTGTTACCAAAAGACCTGAAGAGAACAACTAGAAGAGGAAAAGTTTATTTTGACTCATGATTTCAGAGGTTCAGTCCACAGTTGGTAACTCTATAACTTTGGGCCCAAGGTAAAGCAGAACATCATGGCAGAAGGGTGAAATAGAGGAAAGCAGCCCAGGACATGGCAACCACAAAGCAGAGAGAGAATTCTGCTTACCATGGACAAAATAAATCCCCAAATCTTATTCCCAATGACCAACTTCCTTAGCCACACCCTACCTACCTACAGTTACCACCCAGTTAATCCCTGTCAGTGGATTAATCTACTGATTAGGTTGCAACTCTCATAATCTGATCATGCCACCTCTGAACTTTTTTGCGTTGTTTTACACTTAAGGTTTGGGGAAACACCTCATACTTAAAGCATAACACTATTTTAGATATGCTTTAGAAAAATATTAGGGATTAGGGTGACATTATGCAGTATAATTCTTTCCAATTAAAATAATGGACAACAAACTCCATTTAACACTTTGCTAAAGGATGTTAAAACATCTTGTTTTCACATGGGGAAATGGGACAGGTATATTTTCTCAACAGTGTTTTCTTATTAAGACACAAATTTGACCCTCCTCTTTCTCAGATTAATTCTTTTTCTGCCTCTCTCATATCCTTTTGATTAAGGTTTCAACTTCATCTCACTTGAAGAAAGTCCTCTACACACTTCCCCATGAATTTTCATGCTATCCTTTATCCATTTATTATTATTATAATGCATAACATGTCATAATCCCTAATATTTTTTCTAAAGCATATTTAAAATATCTACAAGCTGTTATTTTCCGATCAACAATATGACTGCTAAACCACAGTGCTTTGTGAAGAGCAACAGGGCCTCTGATAGGCCAGTGTATCTGAGACACCTGAGATGTGCATTAAAAATATGAGTCCTAGACTGTTTCACAGACATACAGAATCAGAGTTGGGCAGTAACCTCTGCATCCCCCCACAAAGCTCCTAACTTTAAATCTGAATACCTTCACCCATGCAATGAACTCTTTTTCTAATGAGATGCTGCTTTCTTACCATGAGAAGATTATTTCCTCTGCCCCTCTCCCCTACTCAGTCTATTTAGATGCTTCAAGTCCATGCATACCTTTATCTAACCCCTCCATATATGGCATAATGTTTTCAGTTATTTAAACTTTTTAAAAAAATTCTCAACTTTATTGTAGACTCTAAAGAGAAGGAACAATATTTTATTCAGTGTTACATCTCTAGTATCTAATATAGCAAATGTCTGTGTCTATTTGCTTGACAAATAAATGAATGAAACACTTTACCTGCCAAGGGTGGTAAGCCTTATAGGTGGGTCCTCTGTTTATTTGATACTAATATTTAATATTATATGTTACTAATATTTAATATATATGTTACTAATATTTAAGTAGCACCTACCTTCACATTCGATTATTATATGCTTAAGATGATGAGTTTAGTTACAAGAATTTTGTTCTGATTCACAACCCCATTAAGCAGATATTAGCATAATGTATACACTCTTAGCCAAGGGGTCATGGCTGCTATTGTACAAAAAATCTCTTGGTCAATATGCCTACACTTCTAATTGTTTTGCTGCGCTTTCTAGCATCACAAATAATATTTTCTGAATACCTAATACCTAACTAGCAGTACTGGAAAGCTTTTTTTTCTGATTTCATTTATAATTGAATTTCTTTTTTTATTGGATCTTTTCTTCATATCACTCTAAGCATGAGGAGAAAACACAAACATGAACACACACATACACACACACAGAGACAATTTTTCTGTCAGTTTCCATGGTAATGGGGCTTTTTATTTGTTTAATCAGGAAAGAACACTAGCACGCCTGTTTTATTTTCTACACACATATACACACACACACACACACACAAACCCACCCACTCCCATACATATAAACACCACAAAAGTTTATTCTGTCAGATCTTCCAAAACTAGAAAAATTTTAGTACTTCTTTTTGCTCTAGTTCTTTTGTCTTACCCATTGCTGTTTCCCTTATCAGGAAAAGATAGACACTATGTAAATTCATGTGTATGCTAAGTATTGAGAAAGAAGCAAATGTGTCATATTTTCAAAATATATTATAGCTTTCAGGGTTATCAGGGCTTTCCTAATTACTGGGATTTCAATAAAATTAGAAAGAAGATATTCTTCATGTCTATGGTTTATCCATTGTCTTGCCTATGGACTGTGTACCATCCATTGGAAAGGTACATATTTTCAGCACTGGTCAGAAAAGAAGTACAGATGTACTGTGCAGAAGTAATTAACTGATTGCATTCTCTTTATTTGCATAAATGAATTAGGACATCTGCTGGGAAATAGATGGAATTTTTTTCTGTCCTCTGAAAGACTACTGCTTTTCAGAATAACCCCCAGTGAAGGCTGAATGCATTTGACAATTTGCTTTACACTATTGACATAAAAATAATTTAATTCTGTACCTATGAGATTGGTGAATACCTATTTCCATTTATACCGGCTTGTTTTTCTCAGTAAGTTGAAATTACCATGGCTGCTATTTAAATTTTATTTTCATATGTTTGTGAATTACACCTCTACAACATATTTACATTGTTAGCATGCTTTAGCACTGTCTATACAGGCTTTAACACATGATGATAACTAAATATTGTGCTAAGAAACTCCTTTGGTTTCCATGCATGAACTTTTCTTTTGGTTGCTGCTGTTAATATTATTCCTAATTACGTGCACCAAGTAGCAAAGAGTTGATGATATATATGCTGGCATTTGATCCTAGCAAAATTGAAAATACAAGAAAGTCTCAGATTAGTACCAATCCTGCTATTTTTTCTGTCAGTGACATCTTGCCTTATTTTTTTTAAACTTGTTTACTAAACTCTAATTTGTCATTTGCTATTTAAAATGCATTTTTACTAGAGAGTGAAGTGATAAACTTAATGAATGATATCCTTAGTGTAGAATTTAATCATTTTACATTCAGGCACAGTCATTTGCTCAAAGAAGCCTTCCATGAAATCACATTATTTAAATACTGCCTTTTTAACATATTTTACTTAGGATATATTTCAAAATTAATAGTAAATATATTATATTGTCTGTAAATACAGTGTATTTTCTGTTCGTCTTCCTTTGGTGTCTTTAGGTTTTTAGAGGAATTGTGTGAAATTGTCAGTAAAATGTGGAACTTAATTTACTTGAAATTAAAAACATAGAAATATGCTCTATTGGTCTATTTGGGAAAGAATAACTTTGAAATTAAATGATGATGAACTCATGCCCGGCAGATAGATTGTGTCCTTGAATGTCCTTGAATATTCCTAGAGAAGACCTCTCAAAATTCTTGAAAATTTTCATAACACCATGTAGAATTTCCAGGTCAAAGTGCTCTTTATGGTATATTCCACCTTTTGAAATGGATGAATCTCTGTAGAGCAATACACGGTTTATGAGTAGCTGTTTTTGTTTTCTCCACACATTTCAAAAAATAAAAAAGAGGTTGTAAGTACTATAGACGTTAGTTGACTCAATCATGGATTTTAATGAATAGTAAGGGTTTTTGGTATAATTTTCTTTTCTATAGAAATTATGAGGCAAAAGAGATCATAATTTAGTATTTGATTCTGATTATGCTGAAATTGTGTTTCTCGAGGGTTCTGTTTCTCAGTTTTACTCACAAAACCTATTATGAAGATAAATGTACAAGAGTAATAAAACATGCAAAATATAATGGGAAACAAATTTTGAAAATGAATATAGGGCATTTATGAGAATTTCAGCTGTTTAAAACTGTTTGAAACCAAGGTGTTTTATACATATAAACATATAATCACTGTAAAGAAGGAAAGAGCTCAGCCAAGGTTCAGTGAGGACTCATCATTGTGCCTTGTGCTTTCAGAGTTAGTAGTGCTCAATGAAGTGTGTACATGCAGTGGGTAATGGATACCGAAATCTAAAATCACCATCCAGAGTGTTAGCGAGTCCTGAGAACTGTGTTCCAGAAATTAGCACCTGGACCTTCCCTATGAAGGCAGAGAGCTTCCTTTTCTGTTTTTCTGGTTATTATATTAATGAAGTGTACAGAGAATATGCATGAATCAGGCAATTGAGCCTCCAGAGGAGGAAACACTTTTTCTCTACACAGCATCCCAGCACACTTTAATTAAGCATAAAGTGGCAAATTAAAAAAAAAAAAAAAGATTTCAAAATACCCTTTAAAAGGAAATGCAAGGTTTGGGGGCATAAACTACTGTATTAAATTTTCCTAATATCATATATTAAAGCAACTCTTGATGTTTTTGAACAATTGATTAATTTTGAATTATGCCATCAATACAGACACTTCTTCCTACTACTTATACCTCCTGTTTAGTAACATAAATGATTTCCTCTTTCATCTCTGGGATGGATGACAAAAAGACATCAAAAACTTGTCCTCATGTGGTCTCTCTGTTTTGCCAGTCTTGTGTATTTATAAGTGTGTGACCCCCCACTATCAGAGAAAGATAGAGTATTTCTGCAGTGGAAATAATTTATCTTCAAGATTTTTTTCTAGCTTTTTCAGCATTGATATAGCCTTACTTAAACACTCACGATTTTAAAATGTTAATAATTTATCTAAATATGGAAGTCCATTGCAGCAGTCCACATTTTATTAAGTGTTTACTTCGTTAATTTAAGGAAAGTTCCTTGCCTGCTTTGAAGATACAAATAATTAATTTGGGGAGGGTTTATTTAAAGGAAAAAATAATGTATAGCCTCTGACAAACTATTTGCAGTGTGCAGCAATCTCAGGGCCACCAATCTCCATTATAACCTGCCTTAAGGACAAAGTATAAGATAGCCTTAATCAAATTATGTTTGACACAATTTACTTTTGCTGTTATCTTACTAACAACCTGGAGAGGTAATTTTCTTCTACATGCCTGGCGAAGAGGTGAGAGGTTAGATGTTCTTTATAACCATGAATAACATGGAAAAAATAGACCAAACATTGAGGTAGTGCTTAGACAGAATCTGCATTTTGAGATAAGCAAATTCTAACTAGTACCAAATGTTGCTTTCTAAATTACCAGGTATTAATATAATCTGGAAATGGAACATTTCAAAAGATAATTGATAATTATTGAGCAGAGAAATAGACCTCCCAATTCCAGATTCAATACTGTCTGACAAAAGAAATGTGTAATTCTTAGGAATTACCTGGTAGGTTAATGATTTTGACAAATATTAGGAAGTGTTTTGTTGAGCACAATGGTACACACCTGTAATCCCCTTATCTAAGGAGGATGAGGCAGGAGGATGGTTAATTCAAGGTCAGCTTCAGCAACTTAACAAGACTATCTCAAGATAAAAAAAAAAATTAAAACGAACTTGGGATGTAACTCAGTGGAAAGTATTTTACAGGGTTAAGATAACTTTCATAGCAGGTGACACACTCCTGAAATCCCGGAGGCTCAGGCTAGGAAACAGGAGGATTGTGAGTTCAAAGCCAGACTCAGCAATGGTGAGGCACTAAGCAACTCAGTGAGAACTTGTTTCTAAATAAAATACAAAATAGGTGGCTGGGGTTATGGTTCAGTGGTAGAGTGCTTGCCTAGCACATGTGAGGTGCTGGGTTTGATCCTCAGCACCACGTACAAATAAATAAATAAACAGACAAACAAACAAATAAATAAAATAAAAGGTATTGTGTCCAACAACTAAAAAATATTTAAAAAAAAATACAAAATAGGGGTGGGGATGTGGCTCGACTGAACGCCCCTGAGTTCAACCTGTGGTACCCCCCAAAAAGATAACTTTCATATTTATAATTTCATTTTAAAAAAACCTGTGAAGGATGTTGGGCAACTCTTATTTTAATTGCAGATTTGCAAATAAGTTACCTGAGTTTCAGAGTTGCATAGGATCAAAACTAAGGTAGCAGCACTAGGGTTGAGTTTTAGTATTCTATATTCATTGATTCAGCAAATATTTGATGAATGATTAATTTATAGCCTGGAGCAGGTTACACAGTGGAAAATAAAACAGAGAATTCTTCCCTTGAGAAGAATTTTTTATAAATACACATTTTCTTCACCATGTAACACTCATTTCCAGTGTCATATTAAGGCCTTTTATGGATTTAGTGCTGGGGGCATCTCCCTGGCTGCTCAGTCCTTTAATTTGGCTTTGCATGAGAGAATAATAGAAAGGATCTAATTTAGATTTGATTTACGGATCAGTGAAATCCTCTCTAAGGAAGTAACCTTCAGGTTGAGACCTGGTGAAATGAGCCATGTGAAAAACCCAGCGAAGGGTGTCCCAGGCAAAAGGAACAACACTCGGAAGGTACAGTCGTGGGAGCCGGGAGCTTAAGAAAAAAGCAAGGCAGGAGTGAGGGATCCAAGGACCAGGTGGGCACATCAACAGTCAACAGGAGCCAGATCATTGTGGCCCTGTGGGCTCACCAGAAAGAACTATCTTTTAACCAAAGAAGATAAAGGCATCAAAGAAGGAAAGTGACATTGTCTTAGTCTGTTTGGCAGCTACATGCCATAGACAGAGTGGGCTGTATAGTTTGGAGGCTGGGAAGTGCAAGATCAAGGTGCTAGTCAACTCAGCATCTGGTACTTCTTGGTTCATAGACTTCTGTATTCTTTCTTGTCTTCAAATGGCAGAAGGGCAAGGAAACTCTCCAAGGTCTCTTTTCTGCTGTCACTGATTTCATTCAGTGGCCTCTCTGCCCTTATGACCTAACTTCTTCTCAAAGTCCCTACCTATTAAGACCATCATATTGAGCATTAGGATTTAGCAAATGAATTGGGGGCATAATCTAAAGCATAGATGATATGGTTTATGTTTAAATAGATAATTTTGGCCATCACAATGAGAATGGATTGAGGGGCCAAGAAGAAAGGGGAAAGAGAATAGTTTCACTAAAATCAATAGAACCTCACAAATATTCAGGTGAGAGATGGAGGGATTCTGAGGACCATGAGAGCAAAGAAGACAAATAAAGTATTGTGAACTTAGTATGCATTTTAATAAGATAGCACACACCTGTAATACCAGCAGCTCAGAGGCCTAAGGCAGGAGAATTTCGAGTTCAAAGCCAGCCTCAGTAACTGAGAGAGGCCCTAAGCAACTCAATGAGACCCTCTCTCTAAATAAAAATGTAAAATAGGGCTGGGGATGTGCTTGGTGGTCAAGTGTCTCTGAGTTCAATCCCTGGTACCCCAAAATAAAAAAGAGAAATGAGGTATGCCAAAGGAATCTCAAATTGAGAAGGGTTGTCTCAAACTAAGAAGGGTTACTTACTCATCTTATTTTCTGATATTTCCCATCTCTGCAACTCTCTTGCTTTCTTTGAAATTTCTGTATCACTACACATGGATGCCTTAGCAGTTTCTTACAATATCTATAGATAAAAATTATGTAGAAATTACTTACTATATGGCCATATTATCTCCTTTTAACTCAAAATCCAGCATTTCAATGAACATCACATTTTATTTGGAAAAATATTAAAATTTGAGTACTGATGTGATTAAATTATACACTAAATTCACAATAATCAAATACTATAGTAAAAAATATAATCATTTTTAATTAAATTTCCTTCTGAAAACACTTGTCAAAAGGATTTTCTTCAGTACAATTCGTTGCTTCATATCAGCAAAAATGTTATTGTAGATTGTCCAGTGGGATCTATAAATAAAAGTGATATATGTTAGAGTTATGAATTTATTTGGATTTATGCCTTATAATTTCTGTGCCTAATTTTCCAATTTAAATCCTTATAAGGAAATTATGTTGAGTAAACAGGGTCTTAAACCAATTCTTTGGAAATGGGGTTTTGCTGCCCTTAAATTTGGGGAGGGAATATTTATGTTATGATTTATTTTAAAACTTAAGTCATTTCAAACAAATTATAATAAAGATTTACCTTCTTTCTGAAAGTTCAGTAGATTAACTTAGTAATACTTTCAACTAAGTAAGAACATGGTGAATTGAAATGTTTATGATATTTTATTCTGCTATCAAATTTTTTAAAAAAAAATACTCATTTACATTTTTTGTAATTTGAAATAAGAAAAATAGTATTTTTTCCCAAGGGCTGTGTGTGTGCATGTGGGCATTCATGTGTAGTTAAACCTAATTTAAAATAGAGGGGAGTCAGGTGCTCAGTGTTCTTTCCCTCTGTTTGTGGCCCTCATCACTAGGGTGTCACTAGTGATGAGATGGAGGGATTCTGAGGACCATGAGAGAAAAAAAAATGTGACTTGCTCTTGAGGACCCTGGGGAACACTGAGGAAACATTACCCAGTCACTCTGGTAAATGCAGCCTTTCCAGTTTTCTAACTAGAGATTCCCAAGACCTCGGGAAGAAGACTTATGCTGGCATTAAGACTTATGTTTTGGCATTGACTTAGCAAATTTTATAATGAATATATAACACATAAAGGGTCTCCTTTAAAAATATATATATATATATATATATATATATATATATATATATATATATATATATATATATAAATGTCCAAACTCTAAACAACTCTTTGAAAGCAAAATTGTAGTTTAGAAGTAAAATAGCCCCATCTCAGCTGGTAATTAAACTGAATGTGATTTGGGGAGAGCTCTTCAGCTTCTCTGAGCACTCATTTCATCTGTAAATATAAATGTGATAATAGCCTTGCTGCAAGGATTACATTAATCAAGGTAGGCAACCCAATATCTGATAGAAAATGTCAATATTTATGAGCCATTATTATTTCAATTATTATTCTTTTGGTTAAGCCTCCAGCATGTTACCTGGTATATAATGGTTGCTTGAAATCGCTGTATTGAAAATGTCAACATATTATCTTACATACTGTAAAGCACAGGGGTGGTCCTAGTTTGGGCCCATTTGTTTACCTTGGGAGGTGCTGGGGTAATCAATCTCTATGCTCCCCTTTCTCTCTTTCTATTACTGCCTACTTTTGTCTTTTTATCATTTGTTTCCATCTATTTTTCTCTTTTTACCTCTCTGAAACTGTGTCTTTTTAGCAGGTCTTTATTTTTCTTTGAAAAAAAATGAATGTAAATAATTGATGATAAGATGTAAATGGTGTACTATAAAGAAGACCAGAGCTCCACTGCTCTTAATGATTCCAGATGTTGCATTAAGTACTCTGCACCTTTAATGACACACTAGGGGGTTAAAAGTCTGTTTAAGGACTGATATCATTAAACTATTCATTTTATCCACCCAATATATAAACCTATTTGCTATTATCACATCATTCAATGTTATGCAAATTTGAAGTAGTGTGATGCAATGTTATTGTCAAACTATATATCCAAAATATTTTATAGAATGACACCCAAATTTTCTTTTCTCATTCAAGAATTGCAAAATTTTAAAGATATTTTGTGTACTTTGTTTATAGTATTCCACGTGACAACCTAGCTTTGGCTAATAACTAGTGAAACAGTTGTTGGTCATTAATATACACGTGACTTACAAAAATTTTGAATTGGTCAAATCTTCAGAGTTGATATCTTGCATAAAATGTGAACATGATATATATTGTTCTGTACCTTAATTTAAGAACCATTCATGGTTTGAAAAGAATTAATTTATTCATTCAACTTAGTGTACTTGAGTGATTGATTTGTGAAGGTGGTAGAGCACAATAGATAATCATAGATATGGTATCTTTCCTCGGGAAGCATTATGGGTAGTGCCAAAAACTGACATTTGGGTAAATATGTAAGGATCTTCTATTTTTAGTTTTGAAAATAAATAACCTCGGTTGAAATAAGCTTAGAATAAATGTCCCTGCCAAATGTTTTTGGTATTTCACTAAGGCAGGATAGAATGGAAACTTTGGCTGAGGCACGGTGGAAAGGCAGATTTTGCCTGGGCTTTCCTCAGAGAAAACCCTGCCGTGACTCAACACCCTCTTATTTCTAAAATGAGAAGGATATAGGATGCTATCACGTACCTGTACCCTAAGCCTTGTAAGAAGATCTTCATGGAGACTTATTGTAGAATTCTGTTGTGCATTACATCCCTTTACCTTGCCGAATGTACAACCCACCTTCACTTCAAATTAAGAGAGAGAGGATTTAAGGTGGACACTCGAGGATATAAGATGAGTCCCCTGAGATCAGCCACGCACCTGGGAAATCAAAACTAAAGAGGAAAGGAAGAAAGAGGTGGGTGATTTTGGATAAAATTGCACTCCCAACTTCTGTAAGGGTTTCTCAAGATGAATCTTGGAACGGTCATACAAGGTTTAACACCTGTGAAGGAAAAAGGTAAGAGGCAGGACTAGCTGGACAACAGAAGCCATCAGATAGCCATGCAGACCTCACAGTCTCTCCAGCCCAATCAGGAGTTTGAGGCAGAGTACACTCTGGAGGTCATCCAGCTCTTGTACCAGAGTCTCAATCATGGGCTGAGGGCCACCCCAAGAAATGCCAAGCCAGATTCCCGGAGGTGGTCAGCTAAGCACACTCCTCACAGATGGGTATCCAGTGATTTCATGAAAGAAATTCGGGGGGGGGGGGCATCTTCATTTGTAAAAATCCCCTCCCATTTCTGTTTTGATATACATAGAATAAAAACCTTTTGTGTACTTTTAGTCATTATACAGTCTTGTTTAAGTAACTAAAATTTTTCAATCTAGTGTAATAGTTTCAGTTTTTCTTCTTCCTTCAACCTCAGCACATATTTAATTGTTCTTCTCTTTGTTCATTAATTTTTCTTTCTTCTACTAGCAGAGGTAGTTTCTATTTCTTCCAGTTAAGACCTAGGTAAGAGAGGCATTAGTGGAAATAAAAGATACTGTTGGGTCCCCTGACCCAGACATGCAACTATCTCATGACAAATGAAATTTCATTGAATAAGAAAGATATCAGATGCTTTTGGTATATTTTTCATTATCAAACACATTTACCACTTTACTTATAAACTACCAAGCACTTCACTTATAAACTCTATCTAATATTAACCCTTATACTAATTCTTATATACGAGAAATAACTGGACTGGCAAATGGAAGAACTCTAATCTGGATATCTGAGGATCCCAGAGTTTTTGTTTCTAGTCTGCCTAAATGTACAGATTTTAAAATGTTTTCAACATTCCATACGTATTTGAAAAATTAATTTCAAAAAATCAATTTTTTTTTCTCCATGAATCTCATTTGATTATGTTTACCTCTTAATGATCTTACTATTAATACAAGTCAGTTGAGTAAATACAATTAACCATCTCAGAACAAATTAAAGAAGTTTTACTTGCAATTTCCTCATGTTTAAAAGGTAGATTTAAATAGAAAGATGTGGTTTTTACTTTAGGAAAATATATTTTTAATGCAAATTTCAAAAAGAATGAGTTTGTTAGGGAAAGAGGAGAAGCTGGGAATAGCAAATCTAATTCAACTAAATCTTGCTTTCAGATGTTGCTCAAGTGTATCTATACAATAAGGCTCCCCAGATGTTTGTTGATCAGGTGTTGATCACCTGAAGGAAAACATATATTAATTGTGGCTAGTTCCACTTTTCCTTGTGTGAGAACAGGAATGAAGGTTTTTTTGGGTTTTTTGTTTGTTTGTTTGCGGGGTGTGTGTGGCATTTTTCCCTATCAATGTTTACAAAGATCAAGAATGAAATGTAAGCAAATTTCAGTTTCTTTTACCATGACTACATCAATAGACTTGTTTTGCTTTTAATCTTGGATGATGGTTTTGTGAGAGACTACTGTTATAAACCTTCTCAGAACTCATCTTTTCCTTACTTACAAGAGGTACAACTTCCCATTTTGTAAAAAAAAAAAAATGGTTTGCTTCCTTAGAAATCTGAGCACTGACCATTTTTATCAACCTTTTATTCTGTGTGGTTTGTACCATTGTCATTGACATTCATTTGGCTTTCTTTAAAAACCAGAAAAGGGTCCATTCAACAGATCTTTATGGTTCTGGTTTAGTTTGTAATGGTCAACAAAACAAATAAAATCCTTCACTTTACTGTACTCATGTTCTGGACAGGTCAGATAAACAATTAAAAAGAACCAACTAAGGACTGGGGATGCAGCTCAATGGAAACATGCTGACATGGCATTTACAAAGCCCTGAATTTAATCACAAGCACTGAAAAAAAAATTAAAAAAGGTCAGGGGGAAGCAAACAAAAATATCTAGCATAGACTCTGGTAATAAATAAATGTTATGGTATAAAAAATGAAGCAGGATGTCAGAGTAAGGAGTGTTATGGGATGGAAGTAGGCAACATGTTGCAATTTTAAATAGTTATCACTGAAAAAAAATTTGTGTAAAGACTCAATGGACAGAAAAAATGGAGGCAGAAAATGCCTTGGGTATGAATAGCCCCAGAAAGGGGAAGAGCAAGCGCAAATGTCCTGAGTCAGGAGCTTACTTGACTTTAGTGAAAGAGCAAGGGGATCAATATGGCTAGGGCAGAGTAGACAGAAAAGTGAATGGAAAAGATAAGGACAGAAGAATCAGACACACAGTAAGTAAGATCTTATGAGTCATTTTAGGAATAAAAATATTTATGATGATGATTTATGAATGCACAGAGTATTTTAACTACAAGAGTGACGTTGGTTTCACTTTCATTTCAACATATATTGAAAAAATACTGTATCACAAAAAGGACAGAAGCAGATTAAGTAGGGGTCTGTTATAATCATTCAAGTGAGAGGTGGCAATCACTGGGATGAAGGCAGTGGTGGTATAGGTGAGGAGCAGGGGCAGTTACCCAATGTTTTGAAGACCCATGGGATTTCCTGGATTATTGGCACTGGAAATTAAGGGAAAAGAGGAGGAATTTAGCCTGACTTCAAGATTTTTGGCATAAACAATGAAAAACATGGAGTTGCCACAATATGTGAATATTTGCGTTTCAGTGAAAATCTTGTGTACATTTGGTGTTTACTTGTCATAGTACAAAGCATTTCTAGAAAAGGGGAAAAATACAAACTAACTTGGCTGTCATAGAAGCAACATGAATCCTACAAATGGCCCCAGGCTGTACATAGCAGTAATGAAGTAGGTAGAAATGAGTGATGGGACACATACATCTCAAAATACAGGAAGCATAAAGAGCCAGGGTCAGTAGCCACAGGTAAGAATTACTGAGATAAAGAGGGTAATCAATACTCTTCATGAAAATTCTGATAGTTAGAATAGCTCCTCAGTCATTTTGGAAAGCAAGTGAAATTTCTTTCTTTTCCAAATTCAAATGACAACTTAGATTTCTGAAGGTGAGTCCTGTGACATTTAAATTAAGAACAGGATATGTAGTTGATTAGGGTATGTAATTGATCAGAATATTTGCATTTTCTGAGTATTGGTGACTGACATTCTCTGCAGTACATACCTATGTCTGATCATTCACTTAGTTGTTATTAGTTTTGCTTTAGCAGGTTGTTTATGAACATCTTTGTCAGGCGTGATCATCAGACTCCTCAATTAGAAAACTATACTTGTTCTCAGTGCATCTCACAATGATGTGTATCCACATGGCACTAATTAAGAAAAAAAACTATATAAATAGTAAATACCAGAAAGATCAGTAGAGTCAAGTCAAGGGAACAGGGGGAGGGAGGAGAGAATGGGAAAGGGAAATACTGGGGACTGAATTAAAGCTGATTTTATTCCATCTTTTACAATTATGTCAAAATGAATTCTAATGTTATGTCTGACTAATCTAATTATACTAATTTCATAAGCAAAAACTATACATGTTAAAAATGTCACATGGTACTTTATATGATTCTGGGCAATGAAGAGAATAGCTTTGGTTATACATGCACTGGCTGTCTTAAACAAAAATGAAGGAAGATGGATTAGCACCTCAGTGTTGCTACACTCTACTATTACATGACAATAATTTGTGCACACTATCCTACACTGTTTCTCTGTGACATTCCAGAGAATAAATTAAATATTGCATATGAGTGTGCACTCTAGGGGATATACCAAGCAAGAAGAGGAGCTACAGCTCACCCAAATCCTTTGTTAATTGTGTCTTCCCACTTTTTCTCTTTGAGGGAATAACCCAGTTTAAAATCTTGTTTGCATTTTAAAATTCTATAGATACTTTCCTAGTGTATCTCTTCCATTTTTCTGCTAACCTAAGTATCCTAAGTATCCTATTTAAAAAGTTTTGAAAATGCACAAATATTGCTCTAGAAATGTGTAGTAATTACAGTGACACTGGGCTGGTATGTGCTAGTGGCTATCCGTGTTCAATACTTAAATATCTTGTTCTCTGTTGAACTGCAAAAATTGCTGAAAAAGTGGAAAAACAGTGTGTATAGCTGTTCAGGAAAGAGCTCAACCAGACTCTGCTGAATGAACTGAGGTCTGGATCAGAGCCAGGAAAGACACTTGAGGAAGAAACAGCTCTTCTTCTAACTCAGGCAGGTTGGAGAATTTCTGACTGAGTCCTATGACAAGCCTAGAGTTGCTTATTGAATGAATACATGGCACTGGAAAGTGGAAGAGAGAAAGATGCACAGCAGCAGAGAAGGTTTCACTTGTGGGACTGCAGAAAAGGCAGACTTAAAGAGAAACCTTCAACACAAATCATGCTTAATCTCTGGAGCTCACCACCTGCCACCACCTGCTAGAGAGAGATGAGAGATGGAGAGCACAGTGAACTACCAGGTGGCTGAGGACCCTGATGAGTAATTTTTTTTTTTTATTGGTTGTTCACAACATTACAAAGCTCTTGACATATCATATTTCATACATTAGATTGAAGTGGGTTATGAACCCCCAATTTTACCCCAAATGCAGATTGCAGAATCATGTCGGTTACACATCCACAATTTTACATAATGCCCTATTAGTAATTGTTGTATTCTGCTACCTTTCCTATCCCCTACTATCCCCCCTCCCCTCCCTCCCATCTTCTCTCTCTACTCCATCTACTGTAATTCATTTCTCTCCTTGTTAATTTTCCCATTCCCCTCACAACCTCTTATATGTAATTTTGTATAGCAATGAGGGTCTCCCTTCATTTCCATGCAATTTCCCTTTTCTCTCCCTTTCCCTCCCATCTCATGTCTCTGTTTAATGTTAATCTTTTCTTCCTGCTCTTCCTCCCTGCTCTGTTCATAGTTGCTCTCATTATATCAAAGAAGACATTTGGTATTTGTTTTTTAGGGATTGGCTAGCTTCACTAAGCATAATCTGCTCTAGTGCCATCCATTTCCCTGCAAATTCTATGATTTTGTCATTTTTTATTGCTGCAGAGTACTCCATTGTGTATAGAAGATAGTGAAGACATCGATAAATTTCTTAAGTCATATGATTTGCCCAGACTGAGTCAGGAGGATACCCTCACTCCCTTTCTGCCGAGGAAAGTGTAGAGAGAGGGATCCTGATGGCCATCAGGACAAAGTAGTGGTTACCTCTAGAGAATAAGATGGAGAGGGGACATTTTCTTTTACTTCATAACTTCCCCCCTTTTTGAATATTTAAAAATTAACAATGAGACTTATTGTCATTATTTAAAGTTTTAAAAATGAAAACAAAGCTGCTATCTCCAAAATTTTCAGCACAGTGCTGGTTAAATCTTGATAGGCAGCAGATAGTATTCTAGACCTGTGTCTTAAGAAGAGGAGTATTAATCAGCCTCCTTAGAATTGGGTAGTTAAAATCAGTCGTTTGGCCATATAGAGAAAAGAATGAAATTTTCCCTAAAAAAAAAAAAAAAAAAAAATCCAAGAATCATTGCTACTGGACGGAGATATTTATTTTTAGAATCACCTATCATCCCGACCCTCAATTTGTGGTACTGTTTGACTATTGAAAAATGGCTGTCAGAGGATGGTGAGATAAATATTATTAACTTGAACTCGAACTTTCACTGGCCCCTGTGGTATGCAATGAGAGTGACTTCAAAGGATACCTGTTTAAGGTTAATTTCTGCCCCAGGGAAAGGTGCTGAAATTTACATATGCTTTGTATTTGAATGTCTGTAGGAAATGACTTTAGATAACTCTGCTTAGGAAAAGGGCAGAGTATTAATGTTGTGTAATTATCCTTTCCTTTATGTCCCCAGGATATTTGTCCCTGAAAAATTTAGGGACAGAGAAAAAGGCTTCTCTTTTTGCTTGTCTCCTGTGAAAGTTAAAAGTAGTACCTTCTAGGAAAAGTATAATTACTTATTATTGAAATTGAAATAAAAACTTTCACTATTCTTTGTCATAGTTATGACTTAAAAAAAGGCTTGACAAACTTTCTCTTTCATATAATCATGAGTTTGTATGTAGTCAAAAAGAGCAATTTATAGGTTTTCATGTGTGAATCTGTACCCTGAAGACAGGGGTTGAGAAGGACCAAAGTACATTCATTTTAGGAATGTTGCAAAAGGGTGAATTTCTTTATGGGGAATCCCCACTTTCTTCTTCCAATTCAGTCTATTATTTTCTTACCAAATACTTAGTTCTATTTTATACCTGCATCAAAGACAATGTATTGAGCAGGAAATGGTTTATCTACACTGACTATCCAATTTATTGTTGTTAAGAGTGAGTATCTGGTTTCAAATACTTTGTTATAACAGAAGTCATCATGAAAGAAAAAGTGGGCATGATCACTAGATTATCTTTACTTCTCATTCCTTTCCCCTTTTCCATCTTATTATTCCATTTTACTATTTCCAAGGATGAAAGCAATGCCCAAATTTGGTTAAATGTTTCTACAACATAATTGTTTTTAAAATTTTTATTAAAGGTAGAAAATTTTTGAAAAATTAGGAAACAAAAGGTTTAAAATATTTTTCAAATACTTTTTGGATTTGAAATGATCTCTGATTAATGTGCCATCCAGAACAGATTGTCAACTGTGTGGCAGATTCTCTTCTTAGGACTTTAGAGTATTTAATATACCTGCAGGATAGAATTCCAGAAAGAGGACAGTTTTTAGAATAAAAATAGATATAAATATACGATAGATTAGTGTGTGTTTGTGTGAGTGGGGCTGGGGGAGTGATGACTTTTTGTTTCATGATGTTTCTGCATTTATGTTATCAAATGCTAAAGAATTGTAGGAAATGGTTTTATATACTAAAATTTTGTTGCAGTCATTGGGTTTTAGAATTCCTTCCCTTAGTATGAATTTTTTTTTTCTTTCCTAAATAGCTTTTGAAGCAAAGAGATTTTTCTCTATAAAGAACTTTTATAGTACCCTACTATTTTTATGATATTTGTTTTTCCAGGGTTCACTCTTGAAATTTTCTGGATATTAGTCTAGGTTGCAAAAATTTTGACACTGACACTCTCATTTTAGTAAGGTTAGCCCAGGTAAAATTATCCAACTCTTCCATGAGGAAAGTGAGTGGTGTTGATGGTCAGCATTTTCAACTTTGGTTCAGAGTTTTATGCTGCTCACTACAGTATTGACTGTCACTAATCACCTAGATACAAGGGACACCCTTGAATCAAGGCTCTAGTGAGATCTTTGAGTGTCTTTCCTCTAAATCAGAGATAAAACTGCTTTGAAAATAAATTCAACTCTCAAATACTAATCAGCAGCCATATTCATGGGAATCCTAACAGTCTTGCAATTAGAGTATATCAGATGAAGACACATCTCAGGGAAAGCTCTTTTTTTCACCTGTCAGCTTCCAGAGTACCAATTTCACCAGACTTCTAGAGTACCAATTTCCATATTGTGTGACAAAATAGTCATTCTGAAATTTGGTCCCCCAAATTATTCAGACATGTAATAATATGTATTTGAGACTGTGAAAATGTTTGAACTGTCAAAACTGTCTTTTTCTACCCATTTTAATTTAGAAAAGATGGGAAAGCCTCAGCCTAGCAAGGAATTTACTCACTTAATGGCCTATGATAAATCCTCTATGGCTCAAATGCTTCCAACTTCATGTAAATCATAACATGCAATTGTAGTGGGGGAAATCAGAAAGGAAAACATGTTAAAACTTGATGGACATGAAAAAATGAGCTAATGGTTAGGTTTCAGAGAAACTGATTCTTATGTCCAACAACTGAACAGTTTGCAGCCTACCTACACTGAGTATTAGGAAAAAAGAAAAGTGGCTCTTCAGAGACTCTTCTTAAATTCCATCATTTGTCTCTTCCACATAGATCACTTTGTGAGGCTCTGGTTAAATACAAAAAGTGATTAATTTTCAGAAGAGAAAACAATATTACATAAACTCAAGCAGAAAGAAATATGCTTGGCTGTTTCTTTCCCAGAGGCATACTAGTACTGATGAACAGATAGGATGCCAGGGAAGACCCTATTTTTCCTAGCTGTTGGAGTGAGGTACAGTGTGCCCACTGGCAAGTCACTCATAAGTGTTATTTGCTAACAGTTGGGAGTTGTGTCCACTTCTGGAGAATCACCCTTGACCCAATAGGAATTGTTTTACCTGTAGGGAAAGTTATAACCCCTCCCCTATCCACTGAATGACTTATACTGGGATATAGAAGGTGGTCCCGTTGCCTCAGTGAAGTAAGTTCAGCTGTGCAATTGACATCTCTTGTTCCCCAACCGGTCAGACTAAAGCTGGACTCAGCCTAGACTATATCAGAACTTAGCTCTTGCCTGATTCCTTGACTTGTTTTTCCCTAAGAGTGCTCCCTCAGAAAGATGTGCACACATGAAGCTGCCTCTGAGCAACCCAGCCAGAATACAGGTAGATGCTGCTTCATCCCTCCAACTGTAACTTATGTTACTCATATCAAATGTAAGACACAGACCAGGAGTGATCAGACATCCATTTATTATCTAGCTCCTTTAAGTTATCATACTAACCAGAGAGTGATAACAGCAATGGGTGCTTTCTCCAAAAATATCCTATGTAAAGATGATGCTCAATGAAAAAGAGAGAGAGGGAAAAGCACAGATTAGGACTATAAAATACCCTTTCCTTTTATTGATATATATATATATATATTTTACTTTGCTTGTTTGGAAAGTCATACAGATACATTTTAATGCATGCGAAAGATAGGCAGTGTAGTAATGGGGGCTAAATGCAGAGTTATCACATTCTAAATACTAAGAAATATAAAAATATTTTAACACATATTTTAGGGATATCTGTGTCATTATAAATTACAAATGAAGAAGCATAGAGAAAAGGCGATAGTAGTAGAAGAAATTTTCTATGAACCTTTTTTAAAAGTTTGGAATTAAAATTCAACAATCTCTTTTTATCAGACATCATTGCTTTCTTCTGTCTTTTGAATGAATTTATTGTAGCATAGCATCTCACTAATATGAATTTCTCTCCAGACAGTAATTATTCAGGCAAATCTTTAATTAGATAAAGGCCAACTAAATATTCATACAATCTAAGTTTGCATTATTTGCAACTTCTATTAAAATTTGAAAATGAAAATTCCCATTACAATATCAATTCCTTTTGTCCACTGGTTTTAAGCAGCCAAGCCCCTCATTTTGTTTGATAATATTCTGCACATATGAAAGATAATTTTAATGTTTATTTGTTCTTTGATAAGACAGTGTATGCTCTGTTTGCTAACAGTAATCTATAATATTTTGTTCTTCATTTTTTAATGACTGACATTAGATATAAAATCAATTATTCTCTTAGTAGTATACAAACATATAACAGTTATAGTTACCAGAATAGAGTTCTTACTAGACAAAATGGCATATTACTGTAATTTCCTTACTCTACATATAATAAGTAAACATTAATTCAGCATTTTGTTTCCAGTGTGTAGTAGCCAAGAGGAGTTTCTGCTTATTATAATGGCATATATTATCCAATCCTCATTAGTAGAAGCACAAAGTACATGTTCAGGAAAAAAAATGATTTTATGGTTTCTTAGTAGGGTCATGATAGTAGTAACTCAATGAATTATACCAAAAAAACTGGTGTATCCACTTTTATTATAAGATGTTAAATAATTAGCCTCAGATAGTTATCTTAAGGCCAGAAACTTAGATATAGTTATTGTTGGCCCAATGAGAAAGCTCAGTTCTTTTCCTTAATTGTGATAAAAACTCTATGTTAACAAGAAGTCTTTTTTATTTTAAGACTGTTCTCTAAACTAGATCAGAAATGCAAAAGTTTCCCAAGTGACACATTATTTTTTTGCTGGGAAGATTGTATTTTTTGTTTATTTGTTTGTTTGCTGTACTAAATTGAAACTTCATTATTATATATTCAGACTACTGGAAGAAGTTACCCATTTGTCCATACTATAACTTATAGCACAAAGTGGGTGATTCCTCAGATCTTTTCCTAAGAATAAAGTTTAATAAAGAATAAAGAATAAGGGATCAGAAAGGAGAGATTTGCATGAATTTGGATATCTAGAGAAAGTAGGACTTAGAAATTGGAGGTGAATAGCAGGTTACTTGAGATAACTGTTTCACAGTTTTGTCCGCTGTGATGTATTTGCATTCTTTGCAGGTAGAAATAATGCAGCATTCTCTCTAAATTAAGTGTCAGAATATTAGCCATATACCATCCTAAATGAAGGGCCTTGGCAGTGTAATTATCCTTTACAGTACCATTAACCAGTCTTTGCCTTCTACTATGGAAGCAAATATGTCTCGTATGATATTGGTTATTGGTTTATTGTATTAGCTTTCATGGCATAGAATTAGCATTGGAAACGCACCTGTGGTATGCACACATTTTGTGATGTTACTGATTGTGTTAAAGAGAGTAGAAAAAGAACAGTTTTTAACTTCTCTGGAGAAAAATACTGGCTTCTGTTTGTAATTATAATTTATTTCTAGATTCAAGATCAGATTTATTTTATGTTGAGAAAAACCTCTCACCACACAAGACCACCATTGCCAGCTTCGTGGTTCTATCACAAATGAGAAATTCCAATAAGACCTGCTTGATTGCATGCATTCCTTCATTCATTTTGCTCATGAAGTAGCTATTTATCGGATCTCTGTCCTGTGCTTTCCACCTAGCTAACTGCTGAAAGCTCATTTAACAGGAGTACATGAAACCTGCCCTTCTGATATTTAAGGTCTTTTAGGGAAGTTAAACAAATATGAAAACAAATAAACAAGATAATTCTAAATATTTATAAATGCAGAGGAGGAAATAAATTAGATGATGTGATAGAGAGTAATGGTACTTTAAGTGAGTTGGTTAGCAAGGAACCTACCATGCCTGGGAATGGCAGTTGGTATGTTTGGGGAAAGGAAGAAAGCCAGAGACCTTGGTATGCACCTAGCCATAATATGTAGAGTGTTGGAACATGAGGCCAAAGCACATAGTCAGAGGTCATACCCAACAAGACCTTATAGGAAAATATAAGAATTTTATTATAAGAACAGCAGAAAACCATTTTCATATATTTAAAGTCAAGGACATACAGATTTAATTTCTGTTTTGAAATATATCTCTAACATTTTCTGGAGAATGAATCATGATACTCTCTGGAGAATGAATGACATAGGAGTAAAGGAAATATCCAGAGAATTGAAAAATGGATGAATTACTGACAAATTTTGGACATAAAATCAGTAGGGCTTGTTGGTTTGGAAATAGAAAAGAAATTATCAAGGGGACCAAGGGTACTTCAGTTTTTTACTTCAGTGAGCCTGGTGAATGGTGGCAGTATTTATGGAGATGGTGGCAGTTAGAGGGAGAATAGATTGGGAAGGCTGCATAGAGGTGGGAATCAAGATGGGGACTCAACTATGATGAGATTCAAATGCATGTTGGCTATCATTATGAAGATCTCAGGCACACAGCTGAATCCAGTTTGAAGTTCACAGAGATCAGAGTTGGAAACGTGTGTTAAAATACATAGTTCTTTAGCAAATATAGATTGCCGCAGTCTGGCTGCAGCAAAATAACTGGGTGTGTGTGTGTGTGTGTGTGTGTGTGTGTGTGTGACGAACAACTTGTGTACATTGATACAGCAGGAGTGGGAGCCATTTATTGTAGGACAGGAGGGGTATATATACATTACACACAGCTTATCTTAAGTAACATAAACTAGATACAGCAGTCAACCAATAAGGAATCTCCACACTTAATGGCTCATTGGCATTACTTCACAAACCACTCCCTCTGGCAAAATGCCAGGCGCCATCTTAACTTGTTTACAGACCCTAACAATAGATGGCATTTAAATGCCCAAGATGAAGTAAGTTTACTTTAAGAAGACAGTATATATTGAGAAAATTCAAACAGTCCAGGACTAATTATCAAGGAACTTAATTATTTAGAGGTCAGATAGAGGACGAAGTAGAAGGAAATAAAACCAAGGAGTCACTAAGAAAGTAAGATAAAAGTCATCAAAATGTAATCTCATGGAGACCAAGAAAGAAGAGTGTTTCTGCTGAGGGCCATTGCCAAGTAGGAATGACGCATCAAAATTTCCTTGCCAGTGTACCCCATGTTATATGGACTTGCCTTAGAATTTCGCTGTTGACATTGCATGTAAGGTGACCTTGCTCAAGGACCAGGGCGGATCCGGGTTTAGAGCTGATCAGGTTTGAGGAAGTATCCCGCTCCTTGAGTTTAAGGCGTTCCCGGTTTAAGACAATAGGGGTTTTAGGGAAGTTGGAGGTTGAGGATTATTGCTGCTGGGATTAGGGTGTTCCTGCTGCCTGAGCTCCCGTTGAGTTCTCTGGAGATTCAGAAAGGATATTGGAAAAAAAGCCTGGTGGAGTAGGTGAATTGGGCGGAGGAGAACTGGGATTGCCCCAGAACGTGTGTAGAGGCCGGTGTGAGTTCGGGAATAAAGAGTTGCTGTTTGAAACTACAAAGCTGTGTGGTGGCTCGTGATTCTGTGCCAAGCCAAGACATTGGCATGTTTCAAGAAGGGTAGAGGAGGTCAGCTGTGTATGCTACACTATAAAATGAAGGCAGAGACATCATCATTGAATTTCACAATAAGGGGTTTTGTAGGTGACCTTGGTGAGAAGTTTCAGAAGTGAGGTTGACAGACATCATATAGGCATGTACTGAAGCATGAATGGTAGGAGAAAAATAGTCAAGACTTTTAAGGATGTTTTAAGAAAAATGGTTGCTGAGAGAATATGAAGTTAAAAGACAATATATATTTTTTAAATATGTGAAAACTCTTAACCATGTTTCTGCATATTAATTAGAATGACCTAAAAGGGGAAATTCCTTCTACAAGGCAAAGTTACTATCTTTTTTTTTTTAAAGAAAGAGTGAGAGAGAGGGAGAGAGAGAGAGAAAATTTTAATATTTATTTTTTAGTCTTTGGCGGACACAACATCTTTGTTTGTATGTGGTGCTGAAGTTCGAACCCGGGCCGCATGCATGCCAGGCCAGCGCGCTACCACTTGAGCCACATCCCCAGCCCCAAGTTACTATCTTTTTTAAAGAGCAAATATCAGAGGAGAGAAAAGAAGGTGGAATACAGAGATTAAGTGGAGAAATTAGCCTCTTTTAAAAGAACAAAATATTCCTGCATTGTGATGGGGTGGAGGGTTAGAGTACAGATGCACATTTCCAGATTCAGTGAAAGGAAGATGAGAGTCTTTACCTGATGTCTTCTATTTTATCACAAAGTTAAAGGTATAATCATTAGCAAGAATGACTATAGAAGGAATCGGGGCCACTTAGTGGAGAAAAAAATGTGCTGATCGTTTTAGAAAGTAGAAAGTTGAATTCATTAGGAAATGAATTTCCTAGAAATTTTCAAATATTTTTGTTAGTGGATTATAGTTATACATAATAGTGTGGTTCATTTTGACATAATCATGCATGAATGTAATATAGTTTGCTCCATGTGATGTGCATTTGTGTGACTCCTGGGAGCCACTCAGACCATTGTGTGCTTTTTTTTTTTCCCTCTGCAATATTAGTTGCTCAGATACAGATGCAGATAATGGCAGAAATTGTGTTAAACTAGGTTAGAGTTTTTCTGTGGTTGTCAAGGAGTCATAAATAATTATAACACTATGCTATTATGATAAGCCATGATATTAAAATGTTGTAAAGAAATAAACGAAGCAAAGAGAATGGTAACAGGTACTGAAAAAGTGGAAGGGTCAGTGAAAGTCAACATGAAGTAACTGAATTTTTTGAAGTGATATTTGAGTAAATGACAGAGAGAGAGGCATCCAGTGAGAGTGAGACAGGTAAACTAGGTGAAGGAGGTGAGATATTTCCAGGTGAAGATGAGGACTATGATTTTATTATGGGATAAGGAGGCTGTCAAGGAGAATAAGAAAAAAGTTAGTTTTAGAGAAGACAAAGGTAAGGAATTAAGAGATCAACTATAGTCATTTAAAGAATATGGATCATTCACAGGCTGTTTATGTCTCCCAGAAAAATGACAGAAGGGGCTGGGGTTGTGGCTTAGTGGTAGAGTGCTCACCTCGCAAGTGCGAGACCCTGGGTTCGATTCTCAGCACCACATACAAAAATAAACAAGTGAAATAAAGGTGTTGTGTCAAGTAAAAAATAAATTAATTGATTTTTAAAAAATGACAGAAAAGATACCAGTATCTTCAATGAATGATTCAAGTTTGATAATGATACCAGTGAGAAGGTCTGGTAGGTAGTATATGGGTGGCATATGTAGTTTTGGTTTTTAATGGGATAGAGTGAATTACGAATTGAAAAAGTAGGGAAGAATGCTTACTCTCACCTCCTGGACCTGAGGCACATAGAGTGTGCAAGAAAATAAAAAGGTCACTAGGGAGGGGTAGGAAAAAAATTCAGTGTGCTCAGGGTACATTGAAATTTTGGTAAATTGAAAGAAGATTTTTAAAAAGATTGATACTTGAGATTGGGATTAGAGAAATGTTTAGTGATCCTAGAAATTCTTAGTGTCACTCCTCGGTGAGGAGACAGTAAAGTGTTCAGAATGGAGTAGAGGAGTGGAGAAGTGGAAATGGGCAAAGAGCTGAGGATGAAAGACAGACATAGTGAGTGATGTGATCCTGAGGCTTTGGTTTCTGCTGGTGGCCAAGGATGTGGGAAAAGAAGAGATGAATCCTGAGTGCATCAGGGAAGAAACAGTACTAATCACTTCTGTCTGCATGCCTGGACACTCATCTGATGTAAAAGACTTGATTCACTCCATGGGAACACATGGTGATGCTAGGACCCCAGGCTGCTGTTTCCCATCAAAAATGCTAAAGTGTTGTGCTTTCCCCCTTTAACTTGCCTTAATCTGCTCCTCACACGTTGATGAGTCTTCTGGGAGAGAAAATATGTCACCCTTATATCAGCAAATATGACTTTCTGTACTTGTCCAGAATGGGTAAAATCTCCCCAGATTGCCAGGGTGTGCTTGCTGCAAATAGGATTGCTTTCACAACCCTGTGCTTAGATGCAGAGCAAGGCATGAAGAAAATGAATTCTCATTGAATATATAGGTATGCCAGACACGTGGCCACCCTTTCTCATTTATTGCGACTGCAGTTCACTTTTCTTTTCATTTTGTAATCGAGAGTTTCAACTCTTACTAAGGATAGTAGAACTGGAGTGCAGGAAACAACTATTAATAACTCTCATTGTATCCATGTGTTTAAAACTATCACACCAATGGAAAAAAGTACTGGCAAGGGAGGTGCTTTATTAATATCACATTGCATTTAAGTAGAAATGATATTGCGTTCGGAATTTAGATTTCTTGCATCCTAATCTTTTGAAGGTTATGAAGCAGTGTTGCATACAAATGGAAGTGAGTTATATTATCCATGACAAAAATTAGACTGATTTATAAACAAATTCTATATTTGCTATGCTGTTTTTTTAGTATAGTATAAAATGTAGGACTGAAATTTATTAAGATGCTAAACAAAGTATCATCATAAAAAAATAAGCAAACAAAAATAACTGGCCAGAAATTAAGGCATATGAAATTTGACATTTTCACTGTGGTTTGGTATGACCTTAAAATTGTATCTTCAGGGAAGCTATACCTGCAGATACAGTATTAACTATGGCATGCTTTCTAACCTGAATGAACTTATCATTTAGTAAGAGGTACAATTGACTGGTGATTACCACACCCTAATCATTAGCATTGGAAGGACAAGGAAACTAAACTTGGAGACAGGATGACCTCTCCAACAAATGAACATTTAAATAGCGATACCTAATTTCACTGGATATCTTAACATGAAATGAATATTTCAGTTTCTAAATTTACTATTAAAATCTGTGTATAGTCAGATTTTTGTGACCCCTTAAATGACAGCAGCTTAATTATAAATTGGTTCAGTGTATTCCGTTGCTGTCTATTTGGAAAACATGAGATTTAAAACTAATCATTAAATTTAAAAACTAATTATAAAATGCCATAAAATTAATTTTTGAAATAACTTCACTAAAATTTTTTAAAAGATTATTGTTTCTCCTATTTTCATAGGTAATTAGTCCCACTTTCTATAATTACAAGAAAAATAAGTCAAATTTAAAAGCATGTTTGACAAATTGCAAGATCTGATCCTTTAAGTCTTGGGATAATAAAAATAAAAGGGGAAATATTTTCAACTTTGTCTTTGACCAACAAAAACTGTGTTCATATTCAAAAGTGCATTGAAATGACTTTAGCTTGCCTCACCTTTTATCTAATTTTCCTCTTATAAATTTAACTGCTTTTAGAGTCATAATGACTCATCCAACAAGCATTTCTTTCTACCTACTATGTATAAAGGAGCATGTTGGCTCTCAGAATGCTAGCAAGATAAACCAGACAGGCCACAGGGATTTTAGAAGCATATCTGGCCTATCACTGGCCTATTCCAAGTTAAATGTTACATTAAAGTAAGGATTTGCTTTCCAGGATATTTTAGATAAGTAATTCCTTGGCCACCCCAAGACCACTAATAATCTCTGTTCACCATCTAGATTATTACTTGTCTGGATTCCACTTCCACATAATGGAAACATTCTGTTGGGTGCAATTCACTAGTTGAGATGAATAAAGTTCAAAGAAAACATATTTCTTACATAATATATTCTAAAAAGCCTCAGTAACAACATACTCGGCTGTTGCCAATGGCAAAACCATAGTAGTATTTAATCCCATTTGAACTGTGGCAAACAGGAAATAAAGAGCAATCCTTCACATTTTTATCACTTTTCTCTTTATCTAATAAAATCAAATAGAATACTGTCCTCACATTTTAAATGTACATCTAAATATATGTTTTAACTAATTTTAGGAATTCAAATTTCAATATAACTTTTCACTTTTTGAAGTTACTGAATAGAATATGTTATCAGATTTTGTCTTGTAAATATTAGGAATGCTCATTGTTTTCTTTCTATTTAGCAGAAAAATAAAAGACTTTACTTCCTTTGCAAATATGTGACTGTAAAGCAGAAGAAAGTAAAGGAAAAAATTAAAGAAGAAAATATTTATTTAAAAGAAAGGAAAGAACAGAAAATGAAAAAATTATATACAACAGAGAATAGATTTAGTATGTATATGTAAAGATGGGCTCTTTTGAAGTCCTTTATTCTCTACCTTATGGATATTAGGTGCTTATCATTAGTCCATGCAAAATCTACTTTTATTTATTTAGTTTATTAGTTTTTAATATTATACATCCAAGGAAAGTCCACATCTAAAATAAAAGGTAAGAGGTTTCCTCTTAAGGTCTATTTTATAAATTAATAGACAAAGGTACTCCTATGAAGTATATTTCTACTCTTCAATTTTTGTCCTTTTATCATCTTTTAGTTTTAAACTATGATTTTTTCAGTGTGTTCTTGAACAATAATCAATCACTCTTTGATAATTATTAGTATAGCAGATGCAATTCTTTCCAGTGCATGAAGTACAGCTTGAAGTAGAGTCAGAATTGCATGGGGCAGAACGGTGTCTCTTGCAGGTCTCTAAATGTACTCCTGTCTTCACTTAGGGAACACATCACTACCAGATCTGTCTGAATCACTCTAGTATGTCTTTATCCCGCTCTCTGTCTCTCTCATTCTTTCCTTCCTTCCTCCATTTCTTCCTCTTTTATTCTTTCTCTTGCTTCTCTTCTGTATTTCTTCTTCTTCTTTGCTCTTTTTGTTTTCCTTTTCTACAAGTTCAATTTTTACTGTACCCTCTTCCAATGCTTGAGTGAGATGACGAGGATGAATATGAAGAGAGCAGAGAGTAGAGCAGAATGGTGGTAACCAGAGGCTGGGATGGGGGATGTGTTGGTCACAGGGTACAGCATTCCAGTAGACAGGTAGAGCAAGTTTATTTGTTTGCTTGTTGAGATTCATTACATAGCATGGTGACTTTAATTAACAATATTCTATTATGTATTTCAAAATTTCTAGAGTGTAAATTTCAAATGTTCACACCACAAAAAACAAACAAGCAAACAAATATTTGGATGGAAAGTAAAATCCACTTTTCAGCTTACTTTTCCTATTCACTCAAGTGCAGGAAAAGGGATAGGATAGTTGTTATATAATGAACATTTGTAATTTAACCCTGAGTCATGAGGTATATTAATATGTCCCCAAACTCTCACTTCAGAACTTGATTAAGAATTTCTAAATAAAAGATAAAATATAGCACTTACTTGATCAGAGTTGGGAAGTTTGGTTTTCAGGAATGAAATTATCACACCAAGAAATTACTTCTAAAAATTCTTTTATTTATGAGAGTGCAGCTTCTTTTTACGTGAGCTAGGAACCTACTTGCATAGTACAAGGCTTCTCTTATGAAAGAAAATAATTTGTTAAAGCTGTGTGCCCTTACATTTTGCCTTCAGATAGCTGGCACATGCCATGAAAAAGGACAAGAAATCATTCTCAGATGTTCCCTTACATGCTGCCAAAAGCCAAAGGCCACCATGTAGCAACTCCTCAAAATTAGGAAATTCGGGAAATATCTTTAAACATGTTTTATTTAACACTGAATATATATTTTCATTTAGACAAGAAGCTATTAAAGTACTATAGTTACTCGATAAGCTTCTTCAGCTGACAAACTATGAGGATAAAATCCTCCATGAGGATGTGCTTTATAAATGTCATGATAAAATGCTGTTTTAGTGCATTCATTAATTAGTGCATAATTGGTGGTTCTCTTCCACAGCCAAGGATCAATGATTTGCATTTATCTACTTATCTTTCCATGTCCTTAATTGAGGTTGTCAATAGCCATGCTGTTCCTTAGGAATTTATGCATGGGAAGAAATAAAGCTGTTTGACTTCACAAAGTTAGCACAACGTGGGCATAAGCTAGTCTACATTGTTTTTTAGCAAAACTTCTCTAAAGCTTGTATTTATTGGAATGCTTTGCCAAGAGGTTTAAAGAAGCTCCTTGTATCTTAAGATTGCTTCTTCACCTTTAAAGAAACTTTCATAGGAATATAGCTTTCCTAGGTATGGTTTGTATGCTGTGTCACCTTAATATTTGGATAATAAGAACCACAGTATTGCAACTAAATGACTGGGGGTTGTAGGGTGTTTTTTTAGCTGCCCCTACCCCAAAGAGATGATTATGCAGAAAACTATTAGGATTGCTTGTAAGTGCTTCTCTTTTGACTAGTGCATTTTCTCCAGTGTTATAAAGTACTGACAGTTTATGTCGATTGTTTTTTTCTTGTTAAAGGTTTTGTGAGAATGATCCAAATAGCTTTCATTTGTTTTATTTTCAGTTTAAAATAATTTTAGTTTTATTTGTGGTATTTTCAAACAATATATTATAGTAAAAGGTGGCATTTATAGCTAATATCATTTGCCAACTAAAGGAGCACATAATACTCTCTACACAAAGAATACAAATTTATTATTATGCTATGAAATTTTGATTTGACTACTTTTTAAAATGTCAACAATTTCTAAAGAAATAATGCTAACTAGTAGAATTATACTATAATGCCAAGTTTTATATATATGAATATATGTTATATATGTATATATACACACATATGTGGTATATATATATATATATATATATATATGTATATATATATACATATGTATATATATAATTTCACCTATTAGAGAGAATTTAATAAGCACTTATATTTAGGATAAAAAACTTTTGAAAATATGAAACCTGATAAAATGAAAGAAACATGGGCACTAGAATCACACATGGGTGCCAGTTCTAGATTGGTGCTTGTCTGAATTGTCAAGGGAATGAGAGTTTCCCATTAACCTATGTAAAAGCACTTACCTTCAGTATAGAGTCATGTAGATACACAATAGCAAGCAAGACTCATTAAGGTTTTATTGACTTGCCAAACTGCAGTGTTGTCACCAAACTCAGCTGACAAATACAACAGTACGATTACTCTTTTTCATGACAGCATTGTTGCTATTGTCCATTATTAAGTTAATAGTTGATATTAATTGGTACGTATCCATCTTCAGGCTATTAATGCAGCTATTACAAAAATGTGGCATATTTATATATACTGTCATAGAAAGACGAAATATATTCTTAAACAGAAAACAAAATTTAAATACTACAAAGTAGTATCCTATATTTGTCAATAGAATAAAAACACATTCATATATACAAGGAAACCTTTAGTAAAAGATGTGGAACAATATATATTAAGCTCTTAGGAGTGGTCATTTTGTGGAGGAGGGGATGGGCATGAGGGAGGGGATAGGGTAATATACGAAGGGAGATTATAGTCTGTATAATTCTCTATTGTTTGATTTGGTTTTAGGACAAAAATATGTTCACTTGTAAGTAAAATATCAAGACTATATAAGAAAATCACTAAAAATTGTAAGTTTCATTATGAAATCACAATAGAAGACTTTTAAAAAAATGAAGTTCTAGAGAGACTCTATCAGGTTCTGCTAAAATTGGATTCTTTCTAGCCTGGTTTCCTTTCTAATGCAGGAAGGCTTTTTTCTCTCCCAGGTCCTGGGGAGCTTCATCCCCAGACATTTTTATTTTTATTTTTAAATTTTGAGACAGACTCTCCCTAAGTTGCCCAGACTGCGCTTGAACTTGCAGTTCTGCTTCAGCCTCCCTAGCATGTGGGATTGCAGGTGTGCACCACTGTGCCTGACAGAAAGACATGATTTTGAGAGGAAGGATAACATGTTTTACTGATTTTGAGTCCATAGTGCTCAAAATGCCAAGTTACCAGAGAAGAAAACTGACACCACATGGATGTACATGATAAAACCTAGAAGAATGATATAGAAAACTATTACAGGATGGCATGAATACCTGGAGAATAGGGCAGAGTCATTTTCTGTGAGGAGGACAAGCTTGACTACTGGGAGTGTTAGAGCAGAATCAGTCATTTGAAGAAAGGAACAGACTTATGGATAAAAGATAAAGATAACACATTTAAAATGCATTGAGGGGTCAGGGACCAGGACATATGAAATGCCAAAATGGAAGCAACTTTCAGAGGAAGGTAAGGAGAGAGAAACAAGCTTTGGTAAATTGTGAATGTGTTTGGAAACCAGGTAGAGTTGCCAGAGGTGACCAGCTATATAAAAACAGATGCTGTACATTGAATTGATAGAACAAACTCAGGGGTGGAATTGGGAATGACAGTTGTGTTCACCGAGGTTGTAAAGGAAGAAAAAAGTCTCAACTTGAAAACAGAAGTGGAATGTATTCAAAGAATTATGACAATGCAAGCCAAGAACTATGCTCCACCTGTACACCACATACCTGGGTTTATCTGTATCATTATTTTCTGCTGATCAGCTTTCATGGATGTCCACTCCACACTGCCATAGATGCTCACTCCCAAAGCTCCTCCTTTGCCTGGTGTAGCCCTATAGGCATTTGGGTGAGTGGACTCCCTCTCACCCAAATCTCTCCTTACAGGGAGAAAAAATCTGATTAGCTTAAGCTTAGTCCAAGAATCTACCCAACATTCTTCCACCAAGGAGAAATGAGCAGCTTACAATTCAGTTTTGACTCCTGTGATAGAGGTGAAGCTCCAAGAACAATTGGGGGATCAGTTGTGGCCACATAGGTTCTCCATCTATTAACTATATAGCAGTCATCATATAGAGATTATGATTTTGGAACTATTTAAAAATATTGTTTAAGAAATATTTTGCAGAAAGCATTTGTTCCAAGGTATTGGTCATTACAGTTCACCATAAAAATTGATTTTTATTTATGCACTCCTTCCCTTCTATAAGAGAAAATATGCAGGCAGTTTCTTCAAAGAGAAGACAGAGAAACAGATTCTGTCTAAACAAAAAGTGTTTATACCAACTATTAGAAAATGTCTCCTAGTGTTCTAAGGGAGCCTGTATGTTTACCTCTGGCTTTCTGCATCTCAGTATGATTTAACTCTTATAATCTGCTCATATCTACAGACTTTGATTTCTTCTTTCTGCTCCTGTTTCACGAATGGAAAAGATGAAGCATTTACCTGTTCTCATTGCTATGTAGGATAGAAAAAAGAATGCAAATCAATAAACACATGACTTTATATACTTTGCAAAAGGCTTCAGTTACTAAAATAAGAATGTCTAGAAGAAACAAGAAGCTATAAACCCTGATAAACAAACAGTATAAAAATATAATAACTATGAACAACAGCAAACAAGGAGTGAATTGGAGAATAAATCCATGGTTAATCATAAAGTCAGTTGTGTAATGACAAATATGACAAGTTCAATATCCTAAAGATTAGAGTCAGCTCACCAATTTAGGTATTTCCATATAATAGAGGCATTTCCAGTGAATTAGACAATAAAGAGCAGTTTCTTGTAGCAGTAAAAATAACTATTCTTAATAGAATTAATCCTGTAAAGGAGAAAAGACTCACAAGAAGACTATGTAATTATAATCAAAGATAGACCATGCTAGATTTTAAGTAACCAACAGGAGAGACATGAGAGCAGAGTCAATGTCAGAACCAAGATAAGTCACAACAGCTCAAAGTAATAAGGAATCCAGAACATTAGGCAGAACACATATAGAATGAAAGGTAAGAATCAGTAAAATGGAGGTAGGAGGCCCAAACAGGCAGATCTCTAGAAGTAATCCTTACAGCAGAAACGAATCTGAAACAATGATGAATGTCCCTCCTGTTTCCGATTCTCAGACTTACCTGCTGGTTTTCAGAACTATCCTCCAGTTCCTAATTGGAAGACTATCCTAGATGCTCTAATGTTTCATTTTTTTAAAGCATATTTTTAAAAATCTTGATGGACCTTTATTTTATTTATTTATATGCACTGCTGAGAATCAAACCCAGTGCCTCACACATGCTAGGCAAGTACTCTACCACTGAGGAACAACTCCAGCCCTCTGATGTTTCTTGACTGTGAACTTCTGCATGATTCCTTCACCTTTACCAAACTGTTTCAGGTGACTATGACTTTTTTGCTGGCCTGAGTAAGTTTCTCTTGACTATACCTAGAGAAGTCAAAGTAGAACAATAGAGCAAGTATGACCAGAAAAGGGAGAAATTAAGGGAGGACATTTTAGTCAGCCATTTCGTTGCTGTGACCAAAAGACCTCACAAGAAAAAAGTTTTGAAGAGGAAAGTTTATTTGATGCTCATGGTTTCAGAGGTCTCAGTGCCTCCACAGCCAGCTCCACTGCTGTGTGCCCAGGGTGAGGCAGAATACCATGGTGGAATTGTGTGACAGAAGAGGGTAGCTCATGACAGAACAATAAGGAAGAGAGAGAGAGAGAGAGAGAGAGAGAGAGAGAGAGAGAGAGAGAGACTAAAGGAAGCTCACCAAGGACAAAATATACATCCCAAAAGCATGCCCTAATAGGCAACTCTCTCTCCTAGCTACACTGTACCCTTCTACAGTTACTTCCCAGTTAATCCATTCAAGGGGATTAATGCCCTGATGAGGTTAAGGCTCTCATAACCTCTCATTTCACCTCTAAACTTTCTTGCATTGTCTCACGCATGAGCTCTTGGGGGATAGCTCATATTTAAACCATAATAGATGGCTTATGCTTAAAGCGTGGACGATTGGAAAATTATTAATTATTAATTATGGAAATAGAAAACTTTAAGGCTATTAAGTTAGATGAAATAAGCTTAAAGTATATTAAGTTTCAAGTATATTAATTTTGAGATTATAAAAAATGAAATTTAAACATCTAACAAGTCTGAGAAATTCATTATGAAGTATTGAGTCATACCTAATTTTCTTGTTTACCCAGTATTCATTGGGAAACCTGAATTTGGGAACTTTTTCTTTTCTCAGTTTGGGGATATTTTGCACTATATTACTTCATTCTCCTTGCCTTTCTTTCTGGAAAGCCTATTGTCAAATATTGGAGCCAGTCCTCCACATCTTTTGGCTCTTCTTTTATTCTTTGTATCTCTTTGTATTTATAACCGCTTCTGGGAAAATTCCTTGGCTCATTCTTCTAGTGTATTCTGCATCCAGGCCCATTCTCTTATTCAGCTCATCTGTGAGAGTTAAATGTCAATGATAATTTTTGGCATTTCTCTGAAAACTAGTTAGTCTTTTATTATGGATGTTATTGTATTGTATTTCCCTAATGATTATTAATTATACTTAATCTAAAGGCTGGGGATGTAGCTCAGTGGTAGAGTGATTACCTAGCATTGTGTGAGGACTTGGTTTTGATCCCCAGTATCACACACATGCACAAATTAATCATGCTTAATTTATTTTCTTGGGAAATCCTGTTAAATTTGTTTCTAAATATATTAATAATTATATAAGTCACCGCTTATCCATGAAGAATATTCTCCAAGACCCCCAGAGAATGCTTAAAACCAAAGAAAGTACCAAATACCCAATTCTATGTATTCCTACACACACACACACACACACACACACACACACAAATCATGATTTTCCATCTTAACTAAGCACATATGACCTGTTCCATAAATTTTCCAGTTTGAGGTAGGACAGTAAAACTGGTACAATCTTTTTTTAAAAATAATTCCATAGATAAAAGATTTGTTTTTACTGTAGATCTTAGCAACCTCAGTATATGATTTTTTTTAAGTCATGAAATCTTATATTTTCACTTAAAGAAAGTGCTTTACAGTTTCTCTTTGGCATATCTGAATTGTGATTGTCACTACTTTTGTGCTTTGGGTCCATTATTCGGTAAAATAAAAAAAAAATGCTTAAATGCATTCACTGTGATACCAGGACTGTACATCTGATAACCAAGATGGCTACTGATGAGTGGGAAGGTAGTATATACAGTATGGATACACTGGACAAAGGGATGATTCATGTCCTGGGCAACATGGAGCAAAAAGGCACAAGATTTTATCAGGATACCCAGAACAACTTGTAATTTAAAACATGGATTATTTGTTACTAGAATTTTTATTTAATATTTGTAGATTATATTTAATTATAGGTAACTGAAACTGTGGAAAACATAACTGTGTGCAAGGGGAGATTACTATACAACATTTTTATTCATAGCATTGGCTTTCCTTAAATGTAGGTGTTCACCTTTATAATTGAGGTTCTTTTGTTAGTTCAAGGAAAAGTCTAGTGAAGTGCTTAGAGTGTGAGAGTGTGAGGTCTGAAGCCCCATAGCTTGTTATGAAATTCCTGATGTGCCACGTACTGCCCTGTAACATTATTATTACCTACTTTGTGGTTAATGGCTTCATATTTCTATGTCTCGGTTTCCTATCTGTAAAATAAAGACAATAATAGCCCTCACTTCATAGGAATTTTGGTGAGATTTAAATTATTAAAACATGCAAAGCTTCTAGAAGGCAAATTACCACTCAATAAGTATTAGCTTTCAATGTTATAAGAATAATGAGGTGTTTTAGTGTTAGCAAATACTAACTTTTAATAGAATATGAAAATTGAAATGCTTTATTTCATCCTGACTCCAGAGGGTATATGAGGTTGGGCTGTACTGTGAGTGGTGTGTACTAATAGTTTGTCTTGGGTGTGGAGACTTTCTGATCCTACTGAAAGCAGTCAGTCACCTGAGGCATTTACAGCTTTAGTAGGGCCAGTTGGATGGTGGTGGAGAGCCCGAGATTTTAGGGAGCCAGGGATGGTGGTAGAGAGCCCGAGATTTTTCTCACTATTTGTGGCCTGAGATCTTTCTCACTCCTTATGGAGTTGAACACTTCCTGGATGTATCAGTCTGATATCACTACTCTTCACCTGGTTGAGAGTGTGTGTCTGCCTTCGGGTCTATTTATTCTGACATTTATAGGGATTTTTGATGAAGAAGTGAAGTTCATCCTGTGCTCTGTTGCCCGCTTTGAGCCAACTCTTAGTGATTGTTTTGAATGCCAATTGCATAATACAATTGAGCAAACAGTTTTGTATTTTTGCCATGCCCTCCTCTCTGCCAGTAGGTCTTAGAATTTGCCTATTGGGGGGGGGGACAAGTTTTAGTTTTGGATATGGCAGTCTATAAAATTGCTATGATGATAGAACTTCACTTTTATTTCCATAGTAGTTTATGGTATGTGGTCATTAATAACATAGATTTCTCCTGGCGAATTGGAATTTTCCACAATACGTAAATTTAGAAACAAGAGTTGGGAACAAATGGAAAGTATTTTAAGTCATTGGCTTTTTATGTACTAATGAAATATTAGAAGAGATGTGGGAGTTTCTTCAGCCATTAGATGAGCTGTCTTACATTTTTTTTTTTCATGGAATCAAATGATATCTGTAAGGGCAGACAATGAGAAGACACAGGTGCCCCTGTAGAATACAGTGAGCCCTTCACCCTTCACACATCCCTGGAGTTTGCAGCCATGAATCCAACCAACCACAGGTCAAAATTATTCGAAGAAATATTGGGACAGTACTGATCATGTGCAGACTTATTTTTCTTGTCATCGTTCCCTAAATAATGGAGTGTGACTACCATTTACATAGCATTCACTTTGTGTTAGGTGCTGTAAGTAATCTAGAGATGATTTGAGCTATACAGGAGGCATAGTCTATAGACAAATACTGCATGGTTTTATTCAATGGACTTGAGCATCTGCAGATGTTTGTCTGCATGGGGCTCCTGGAACCAATTCCTCCACAGATGCCCAGGGATAGCTACGTGTATGTACTCTACATCCTGCAGCGTATTTTGAATAGGAGAGCTGGAGCGCAGCAATAGCAGCCATAGCCAGAAGCACTGTGGTGGGAAGGGACTCAGTTTTCCAGGCAGAGTGCCAGTGAGGCTTGGGCATTTTGACGAGATGATGTATTCTGCTGAGCTCATGCAAGGCCATGGCAGGGGTACCTTTGCCCTTCCCCCTCCAGAGCTGCCACTGTGGCAACTGGTCACCAACACCAAGGAGCAACATATAAAACTAATGCTGGTAGAAACATCTGGATAGGGAATAAGAATGAATGCTGATTCTCTTTTGTTCTTGATCATAAATATTAATGTCGCCTAGAATTTGGACGTTATTAGGTTTATCAATAGTGAAACAGGTGAATGCCCTATAATATACCCTATCTAAGAATTGAAGTTTGTGTGACATGCCTTGAAAACCTTGAACTTTAATTTCTTTCTTCTGTGCATCCTAACTTCCCTGAGTTGGATGTAATTCATTGACCCAGAAAATATCTGATGGCATGGATTTGGCACTTAAACAAACTCTCTGACTCAGCTGGTTAATGAAAGTTCTGGTTCATCAGAAATAAAAATGTTTTAAAAAACTGGGCAATTCATCTGACAGCTCAGTGCTCACCTCCATTTAAGATGTGCTGCCCTTTTGTTAAAATGATAACATTCCATTTATTGCTGTTCCCATTCTTAGGATTTTTTTTTTCTTTCTTTCTTTTTCTTTAAAGAACTTTGATAGAATTGGGTTGTAGCACTGTGGGATGTTAAGTACAGCTGTGATTTTTTTTTAAAAAAAAAACAAAATTTAGTGAATGAAAGATGAATCTTCCCTGAGATTTGTGATAGAACAAAGTATAAAAGCAATATATAAGCTTGACTTTCATAATTGATCTTTTTGTTTAACAGTGTGCTTTCATTTCAGTAAAAGGGGACACTAAGTTAAGAACACTGCATAATGCTAAATAAAATCGTAGCTTTAATTACAGCATACAGTGCAGAGGGTAGCATAGGTTAGTGTTTTGTACCATGGATATAATCTTGATTCAGCCCTTAGTAGCTATGTGGTCTTGGCCAAGATTCTTAACCACATTGTGACTCAATGTCCTTGTATGTAAAGTAGGATAGGATCTACTTGATGAGCTGTGAGGATAACTACATAAATTAATACTAGGAAAACATAAAAGAATGCTAACTACATGGAAGCTCTATCTGTGTGTTTATTATAGCATTTCCTTTAAGTGAAAGAGCCTTAAATTATGGAGAATCTTAAGTTCTTATGATATAAAAATAAATTTATTTCTGAAGCTGTTTGTAAAACTGTTTGATGATTGTGCCATCTTGCACAGTAAATCATTATTAAATAACATCCCCAATTACTACCAAATTAAAATTAAAATATTTTTATATCCTTTGGATGACTCATGACATCTATAGAAATGACATGTTACTTTCAGAGGGAAAGTGTTACCAGTGATTCCATAATACTAATGTTTATGATCTATGGCATAGCTAGGCATATTATCAGTGCTAGGATATTTTTTACTCATTTTCAGATCTGGTAGCAAAAATCATTTTAATCTTTTATTTTTGTTGGATGAAAATGTCTTTTAATGTAAAATATAAGAAGACCAATCAGTGATGGAATCATCTGATTATTGGCTTATTTTCTCTACCTTCTTTAGTAGCAGTAACTACTGATGAAAACACTTATGCAGAGATGTTTATCCAACTTCCCTTCAATATATTCTGAACTTAAATCTTCATAATTTTTGCTTATTTATCTCTGTGTTTGAGCCCTACTTCTTTCAAAACTCCCATGCTCCACCTACATCAGCAATACACACACACACACTCACACACACACACATATACAAACCACCTCTGTTGAACTTCCTCATCAGATATATCTTTGTTTTCCTAATCATCCAATTCCAAAGATTTATATTTTATACATCATCTCTCTTCATTCTTTTCATTTGGCAGGTAACTAAATTATAATGAATCTTTCTTTAAAATAGCTCATTTCTGTTCCTTATTTTCTATCACCACTGTCATGACTCCAGATAAGGCCCCCAGTTTATGATTTTCTTCTTTCTTGTTTATCACTATATTTAACAATCTGCATTTATTGATCAAGTTACTTTTTATTATCAAATTTAGATGCAAGTGCTCATTGCTTTAAAAATGTTGCATTGATCAGCTATCCTTTAGACATAAGCAGATGAAAAATGGCATGAGAAAATAAAACTCATATAATATAAAAAATATAATATATAATACTACTAATAATATTATAGGGAAATAGAGAATATAATACTAATAATAGTATTATAGAGAAATTTATATTGACTAGAATTGTCTGCAAGAAAGAAGATATTAATTTACTGTCACTAGCTATTACATTAATTTCCTGTGGCTTTTGTAATGTATTACTGTAAACTGGTTGCCTTCAAACCATGGAAACTTGTTCTCTCATGGTCCTGAAGGTCTTCTGTCTGAAAAAAGATTTCCACAGGGCTGAACTCCTGATGAAGCTCCAAGGAGAATCTATTCTTTGCATCTTCCATCTTCAGGTTGTTGTGAGGTTCCTTGACTTGTAATTACTCTGCTCTGTCTTCATTTGGCCATTTCTATCTGTCTCTAATAAGACACCCATCTCCAAGTTTAGGGCCTGCAGAGGTTAATTTTATGTGTCTACTCAGCTATGGTGCTCATTGTTTGATCAAACTCTAGTCTAGAGGTTTGAGGGAATATTTTGTATATATTATCAGTATCATGATGGAGCAGATGATCTCCCTGTGAACAGATCTTATGCCATCAGCTGAGGCCTTAAGAGAAGTAGAAGGGGTTTCTAGGAGAACAAAGTATGAAAGGTCGAGACTAGAACAGCATCATCTTGCCTGGTTTTCCAACCTGGTACCCTGCTCTTTAGATTTCAGACTCAAGAATATAACATCAAGTTTTAACCTGAATTCCCAGCCTGCCAGCTTGCTCTATGGGTTTTGAACTTGCCAGCACCTACAATTTCAAGAACCAATTTCTTAAAAAAGAAAAGAAAAAACACTTTATCTCCCTTTCTCATTCCCTCCTTCTCTCTTCTTTCACTCTCCCCGCTTTGTTCTTCTCTTCATTTCTCCCATTTCTGTTTCACCAGAGAAGTCTGAGTAATGTAGAGCCCAACCTGGATATACCAGGATGATGTCATCTCAAAATGGTTGACTGAGTTACATCTGTAAAAACCCTTCATCCAAATAAGGCAACATTTACAAGTTCCAGGGATTTGATGTGAATATCTTTTGAGGCGGGGGGGGGGGCATTTTTCTGCTTACCACAACTACCCTGTGAATTAGGAATTTCTGAGTCTGCCTTCGATGCAATGCAGAATATTACAAAGTATCATAGAATTCTGAAAATATTTAACAACACAAAATTAATTTTATTCACATCAAAGAATGAATACTTATGCCGGGAGGAATTTATGAAAGAAGAGTATCTTAAGGTGTAATAAAAATATAGTTAATCATAACTTTAAAATCCATGAGAACAACTCTATTTGTAAATGTAATCTAGAGTCTGAGTCACACTTAAAAAATAAAATAAAATGAAAGTCATTGACAAGGAAATATATCTTTATACAAACAAATTTCTAAGCATTAGGTCCAGAGGGTAGCAGATATTATATTTTCTATTGATTTGCATATTGCCAGATTTTTATGAAGAGTTTTTTCCCCAGTGAACAACTTATTCATTGGAAAGTTGTTACAACTTATAACTTATTTAAACTCTTTATAAGTAAATAATGATCATATTTTTAAGGTATGTATTAACTCCATTCCATCTAATATTTTTAAACATGTGGACAAAATACATTTTTTCCCATATGGGATTCAGGGTCCAAATGAAAAACAGATTTCTACTTAAAAATAATTTTGTATTCAGTGGAGAACAAATAGCTCCTAGATTCTGTTGATTGTGGCTTCTTTTAGCATTCTTTTCTTCCTTGCAATTCAAAATCTCTTCTTTTAAGATTTAGCATTAGAATGTGGTTTCTTATAATTAATGGCTGCATCTTTTTTCAATTTTAATATTTTCTGAACTTTTTTTGAAACAGCATAAAATTTAAAGATTTTCTTATTAAGTGCAAATAATCTCAGCAATGATTTTATGAACATGTCTCCTAGTCTGAGTTTCATCAGGTATTTGATCAGGGGAGAGGGTGAAGAGAAGACATGAAAATCAAGAGAAGAAAGGACAAATGTGCTTGACACCATTATATGAAGCCTTCAAGCCCACCTTTGATCTATACCTCTGCACCAGTTGTTAGAAGTTCCAGTTGGTAGTTTCAGGAGTTCAATTTGCACTGTACTAAAATTTTCTTCATCCGATTTATTTATTGTCATGACATTGAGACAGACATCCCTTCCTGTAGTAGTTTTGTATTTCTTCTTATTTTTTTCACTAAATCTCCATTTTCATCCCTCTTCAGAAGCTTTCATTGATATCATTATTAAACATCTGAAGAGGATATCCAATCGTTTTCTAGAATAAGTATTGTAATTTACCAGACGTTGAATGATACTTTATTACATCTATGCTTCTATAACAGAATGCCAGAGATTGCGTAATTCATAAACAATAGAAATGTATTCCTCACAGTTCGGGAGTTTGGGAAATCCAAGATTGAAGCACAAGCATTTGGTGTCTAGCGAAGGTCTTTTTGCTTTGTCCTCACAGGACAGAGGCTGTAGGGCAAGACAGCAAATTAGCCATGGCTGCCTGAAACCTCTTTTTTTAGAACCCTAATCTATTCACAAGGGAGGAACCCTCTAGGCCTTATCACTGTTTTTTTTTTTTTTTTCAATTTATTGTTTTCAGTTATACATGACAGTAGAATCTATTTTGGTATGTTTATATAAGCCTGGGATATACCTTATTCTAATTAGGATCTCAGTCTTGTGGATGTGCATGATGTTGAGATTCACTGTGGTGTATTCATATATGTACATAGGAAACTTATGTCACTTCCTTAAGGCCCTACTACTTAATACTATCATGCTGGCATCATCTGATTGCTGGAGAGGACATTAAAACCACAGCTAGGGAAGAGGGTGAGATGTGTTTCTGACAGTAAATTCTCTGAGATGTCCAGAGGAGAAATCACTCCTATTGATCAAGTTTGCCTCTTGTTCAGACAATAAGGAAGAAGAGTCTCTGGAGTCTTGGTAGATTTACTGATGAAGACTTAGAAAACAACTGGTTTGGCATTTGAACTGGAGACTATTTTTTATTTACAAATACTTTCAACATTATCCCATAAGATGACAGACGGTCCTTAACTAATAATATTCTTAGTGTATGTCAGAAACATGCTAACGTGATTTACACGTGTTCTGTCCTATCCCACTGAATGCCTGTCACTTACATATAAGGTCCATTTTACATGGAGAAGTTGAGGCTGACAGAAGTTAAAAACCTTTTGCACAATTATTTAGTGTCTATGGTGGGTCTGGAGATAAATGTCTTTATTGCTTCAATTCTTCATTGATTATCCCTTTAGTGTCTGGATAGGGAAGGTGATTTGGGAATGATTTTTACTTGACCTAGATAAGTTGCAAAAGCAAACCTACTTTTGTGGCTTATGCTGAGAATTTAGAAAACAGCTCAAATAATTTTGCTTAATTTGGGAAACAGATGAAAGCCTTGTCTGCTCTTCATTGACTTCACGTTTTGCATAATGAATCTACAATGTTTAAATTCGTATATGTCTGAATTTTCATCTCCAGCCAAATCTGAGAGAATTCCCAAGGGCCAGGGCTGCTCCCAGAATTCATCCAAGTAAATTGCAGTGTCTAGAAAGTTAAGTCCAAAGTCATTTACCATGAGAAAACAGAAAAGGCAGATAGGTTACCAAATAATCCTGCTGAGTGTGAAGCACTCTGATCTTTTCCCTTCTGGTGCTGCTTTTGTGTAGGTTTAAGGAAGAGCTTCTCTCAGTATCTGCCTTCAGGAAATATTTTTAATGCAAACAGGGATCCATGTATAGTTTCTACTTTGCATGCATCCAATTGGAAGAGCACTTTATTTTTCTTCTTTTCTTTACCCTCTGTGCAATGATTTCCTGCATATGCTGTGAATAGAATTTGCTTTCTGTAACTCATTCCTCTGGAAGAAGTCCATTATTTTGCTACTACTGAGTCAACAGATGCAAATGCCTCTGAACAATTGTATTTATTTAAAAATCTGGTTTTTTTTTGTAGTTGTTTGAATTTTGCCTTGCAGGTATGAACTTAAGTGTTCATTGTTCTAAAAATATAAGTCCACTTTAAAGCAAGAATACTTGCTAGCTAATAAAAATTCTGACATTTAGAACCAACTTGTAAAAGTCCCCTCTTAACAATGTTTGAACATTCATTAAATAATTAGTTTTAGTCCTAATCATCTGTCTAGTGCATTTTTTTTAAAGTCTTGTAGTCCAGTGGCCTATCATCTTTTTCTTTCCTCTGAAAATTCTGATTATGGAGACTTTAAGGCACTTTATATAAAATGAGATTGCTTGCTGGTGGTTGTGAATAGTCTACCAAGGTCCCTCTTTTTTGTGACTCTATTCCCTGGAGTAGCTGTTGCTTCTTAGGTGCATCTGAAAAATTCGTAGCAATCTACCAAAGACTCTCTTTAACAAACTTCCTGACTGAAGAAAAACTGGCTAAGTGTAAAATATCTAAAATATCACTATGGTTTTACTAGTGTAAAAGGAACATAGAAAGATGTATTTAGTCTGATTTTTGATCTAGTTTGTTAATATGCTCCTAGATTTATTGTGAACATCATTATTTAATCACAGCCATTCACTGACTTTTCCAGTTTGGTAAGATTCCAACCCACTAAGCTGAAGTGTCTGCTTCACACTGAGTCCCCTCCCTCATCACATTGGTTTAGGGCTCACAATTTTTCTAATTCTAAACAATGTCCTTGCTCATGCTGCTTTGTATTATGTTAAGATCTCCCCAATGTGCTTTCAGTTATACCCATTAACTCATTGTTCCCAAACACATACTGGCTCCTACCATGGAAAATAACCCCAAACTTGGACACACATGTCCTGAGACTACATCAACAAAAAGACCAAAAATCTTTGCCCTCATTTCAGCACGCTTCTTCAAAGGAGACTTTTCTATTCTTTTGGTTAAAAATTTCTGCTAATCATTACTTCCTTTTAAATATTTGCTTTTATATTGCTTTTTCTTTTATCATATACTGGAAGAATGTGCCACAGTCTTGGCTGGGCACAGAATCACGAGCCACCACAGCTTTGTAGATTCAAACAGCAATTCTTTATTCCCGAACTCACACCGGCCTCCACACACGTTCTGGGGCAATCCCAGTTCTGCTGCCACCCAATTCACCTACTCCACGAGGCTTTCTTCCCAAAGTGCCCTCTGAATCTCAGGAGAACTCAACGGGAGCTCAGGCAGCAGGAACGCCCTAATTCCAGCAGCAATAATCCTCAACATCGAACTTCCCTAAAACCCAAGGTCTTAAACTGGGAACGCCCTTAACCCAAGGACCGGGATACTTCCTCAAACTGCAGGACACACCCTAATCCTGGATCCACCCTGGTCATTGAGCAGGGTCACCTTTCTCAAACACACATGCAAGGTCAGCAGCGAAATTAACATGGGGTACGCTGGCAAGGAAATTTCGATGCGTCATTCCTACTTGGTAATGGCCCTCAGCAAGAATGATTATTGAGTTCCTGACAAAACTCTTCTATTATTATTGATTTTGTACACTGCTATGGTGGGTATTTTTCCAGAACAATTTTGGTATAATCTTTTGCTAACACCAGAATAATAAAGCATGATGGAACCAGAGAGGCTACTTAGTCAACCACGCTCCTTTTGAATTCAAGGAGCATAAAAGTTAAGGCCCTTGTCTATGGACCCGCAGTTAATTAGTAAAAGAGATGGAATTTGAATGTAGGATGTCTTACTAGGCATCCAGGGTCATTTCTATACTGTTCTATTCTCCAAACAGAATGGAATTGGTATATTCAACATAGTAGGACTTTTAAAGAGAAAGTGAGGACAAACCAAAGCATAGCATCCTTGACAACTCCAGAAATTTTCACCCAAAAGCCTTACTTATTCCTGTTTGTTTTTATTATTTGCATTTAACTTGCACAGTGCTTTGACACTAGGTGATTTTCAATATATAAGCTAACTGTTTCATGAAGAACATGGGGAGTCATCTTCTCAGAGTAGTCAGGCTTATTCTCAGTCCAAGGCAAACCCTAAAATGCAGGGCTAGCTGGTGAACACAGGGGAAGCCTCCCTGTACTGATTTCTCAGCACCCTTCAGAATCCAGCCTGTGACAGACTCCTGGTGGTGGCTTCATCAGTGCCTTGCATTATCCTGTGTGAGGTCCACAGCCAGCCACACTGGGAGTTAGACTCCTGCTAATATAAGAAATGTATTTCATAATAGTGATTTCGAATTTTGTGAATTAGCATGTCCATTTCTCTTCTGCCTGCATTTCATTTTTTGTATTTTTTCAAATATATTTTGTACACAAACTGTGGCAGCTTTAGGTATGAAATAGTTCTTTAAAATTTTCACATTGTAGTTTGTTAAAGCTTGCAAGCAGAACTTTCCAATAACAGTGAACTGACCACCTTCCTGAAGCCTTCACTACTTCCACTGGCCAAATCATTCACTTCCTCTTATGTAGTACAGTCATTTTAGATCCTATGGTGTCTCTTTGAATTTGCCAACTTTCTTCATTTTTATTAAATATGTCATTGTAGTTCTGTTCTGTACTGTGATTTGAGTGCTAGGATTGTTAGACAAACTATCATATCCTTTACAATCTTAGTTGGAATTGTTTATACACATTGGGTACCCAAATATTTTTTAATCGAATAAACTTTGAAATAATGTATTTTCTCCCTCTTCCAGATTCTCAGATAGCTGTAATAAAAGCATGGATCTAAGGTGTTTATATAAAAATATTTTTAAGTGATATAAATGTCCATTTGGAAGAGTTAAAGCTGTTCAAAATATAAAACTAAGAGAGATGAGAAGGAAACTAATAATTTCAGGTAACTACATGAAGTAATTATTACTCATAGGTGTGAAATTTAAAATGGCTTTTGCCCATGTTTGACCTCCTCCTCCATTTAGTATCCTCCATATGAAATGTATGGCACTGTTAGTAAGACCAAATGTATTCTTAAATGTCACTTTACTGTATTCAAAGAGTATATGCTGGTCTGACATTCTGTAATGAATATAGAACTTTCCTTTTGAGATATCCCTTTTGAAATGGAAGTGCATCATGAAGAACTGAGGTAAAGGTGGAGAGTGGCTGCAAACACAGGATCCTACAGAGGGGCTTTGTTCATAGATCATGTAAGGACCATGTTATATCAGTTGACATCTTTGTTAAGTCAATACATTGATGAGGTGTCTTTTCTTGGAGCAAAATAAACTCATAAAGGCTGATACCAAAATGCCAGCTTATTGATTAAAAATAATGCCCAACATACTTACAACAGTAGTTGGCACACTTTTTGCCTATAAGCAAATGCCAAGTTTGCCAAATTATGACAATAATGGTGACTTATTAAAATAATGAATAACAAGAAAACACATTTATATTACTAGTCCATTCTGTATCAGAATGGAGAGCTTCAGGAAAATCCAAAGTATGAGTTAGATATTTTCATGGAGAGCATGGAATTAAAATGGAAAGTTATGTGACTCAGATATTTAGAACTAGTAAAGTCAGAGAAATTCCCCTGAATGCATTGATATTTTTATTTATTTATTTTTATTGTTGGTCGTTCAAAACATTACATAGTTCTTAATGTATCATATTTCACAGTTTGATTCAAGTGGGTTATGAACTCCCATTTTTACCCCGTATACAGATTGCTGTATCACATCAGTTACACTTCCATTGATTTACATATTGCCATTCTAGTGTCTGATGTATTCTGCTGTCTATCCTATTCTCTATTATCCCCCTTCTCTTCCCCTCCCCTCCCCTTTTCTCTCTCTACCCCCTCTACTGTAAATCATTTCTTCCACTTGTATTATTCTTCTCTTATCCCTCCTTTCCTCTTATAATTAGAGAAATTCTTACAGGGATATAATTGGACATTCTTTTCTGTTTTTTTTTTGTTTGTTTATTTGTTTTGTTTTGTTTTCATAGCTACTTACCCTTTCTTCTGGCTTTGTTCTTACTACCTAAATGGACCATTCACATGTTCTGTCATATTTTCTCTAAACAGTTTATTGGGTCCCACTTCTTACATTGTAATAATGCAATTAACATCTAGCCAGAAAGTGTAAGCCATGTGACTCAGGGGATAGAGAATTCCAGGAAGAGTCAAAAATCATAACTTACAAATTATGCCTGGCTTACTGTGGAAGTAACAGTGAGAAGGAGAGCAGTGGCGGACAATATGTTGAAAATAGACTACCATGGGGCATGGAGGAAGCAAGGACTGTCCATCCTCATTCAGGATAGAGATGATGATGGCATGGATCAGGGTGGCAGCAAAGTCAGAGGAAATAAGTAGTTAGAAGTTAGAAGCGTTGTGAAGAAGGGCAACAGAATTTGCCTGATTGGATGAGGATATAAAAGAAAGGTAAAAGACAGCTCTAAATATTTTCATCTGACCAGATAGGAATTCTCTTGAGATGGAGAGGATGATGTGGAAAATGGAGTTTTCTTTCATTTTTACATTTTTTTCACCTTCCTATTTGTTCACCTGTCCAGATAGAAAGTAAGAGCAATGTTAGATGTATTCATAGATGTGCTTTTAGAAGTGAGTAAATCGATCAAAAGAGTGGCAATAGTTGAGGCTACATTTAAGAGAATGACTATAATAATAGGCAATGGATTTTTCTTTTTTTTCAAACCAGGGGTTGAACTCAGGGTGCTTAACCACGGAGCCACATCCCTACCCTGTCTTTACATTTTTTTTTTTTTTTTGAGACAGAGTCTTGCTAAGTTGCTCTTAGTTTTGCTAAGTCACTGAGGCTGGCTTTGAACTTGCAATCCTCCTGCATCAGCCTCCTGAGTTGCTGGGATTACAGTTGTGTGCCACCATGCACAGATGGGCAGTAAATTTTAAGCTAAGTAAGGAGAGAATAATTATTGGATGAATTTAGTATTGGGTGTAGAATGGCTGAACACTTTTGCTCCTACTCAAATAATGAATAAGAGTTAGAGAAGATGATGGTCATAGGATGGGGTAATGGAAAATTTTATTATGGGTGGGATATGCTCTCTTTCAAGAGAGACATTCTGGGGAATGAAGGGCTGTCGTAAAGTAGTGGGCAAATTTGTTAATCATGAGAAATGAAGACATGAAGTAGGATAGCTTTGAAGATCATTACAGCAACCTCAGAGTAACATTATCAAGAGCTGAGCAATAGTGGTCCAGAGGTGCCAAACTTGATCATGTTGAGGAGGGATATCATGTATAATCTGAGAACATGAAATTCAAACCTGAGTGGTTTTGTGCAGGAGGGAAGAAAAATGTCCGAAAGTGGAAATAATGGTACAACCCCACTCTGCCCTTTGTGAAATTGAATTTTTAGAAGAGAAAATAGCCCTCCTGGAGAAAAGATCCTGAAAAAGTAGCATCTTCAGAAGAAAGAGGTTAAGGCAAGAAGGCAAACACAGGTGAGAACAAGAAGGTAAAAGGAATGTCCCGGATAGAGATTGAGAAATTGAGTGATTATGGATGTTTTTATATCTACTTAAGACATGGACTATATATATTTTGTTCATCTTTGAGTTCCACACATTTTGTATAACAAAGCATTCTTGAATGCTTTTATGTTGTGTGGGTTCATAAAAATAATCTAGACCATTTTAGAAAATAAATCTTGGCTATAACTTAGGTATGTGAAATTTGGATGTTTGTCATCTGTAGATAATGGTCCCAATGTATATAAACTGGACTCTAAGCAAATAAATGTCCAGGTAATTATAAATAGATATCACATGTAAACTATCTAGTATTTAAGTTGCCAGCACCTCTTCTCATCCTTCTTCAACGTGTCCTCTCTTAATTGTGAATTTAATTTCATTTGTAGTTCTTTATTGGTTTTCCACCCAACATCTAGATGTCATTATCATACACAAAGCACAACCAGTTCCTGTTAATGAGCCCTGTAATTGCAAGTGAAAGAAGTGAATACACTTGAGTTTCCCATGAAAATTAAAAAATAAGATGGAAAATCCACTAATTGCCTATTTCACTTTCAGAAGATTTCATAATTACTGAAGTGTCTCTCTGCTGTTTTGAATTGATGGCTCTCACTGCACAATATGGTCCAGGTGCTCACAGGATGGGCTGTCTTCAGTTGTGTCCATTTCCTATTAACTAGTAGTCAAGAAAACACTGCAAGAAAAATACTACTGCTAAACCTTCTATAGCATGTGCATGCGCACGCACATGCTAGCACGCGCGGGCACACACACACACACACACACACACACTAAAAAAAAAAAAAAAACAGCAAAACTGTGATAAACTTTTCTCTCCCTTTCCTAATATAGAAATCTTACTTAGGAATCTCTGTGTGACATAGCAGGGCAAGAGGATGTCAACACACAAAAGTCAGAGAAGAAACTGCAGAACCTGTTGATAGGAAGTAAGCGACATACTGTGTTTCTTCATGAACACAGATTTGAATATTATCAGTCTGCAAAGCTTTGCTTTGTTAATAACCCACCATTCTCAGGTTGTGGTCTTTCTCTGCCACCCACAGTAGTTCCACAACTCCTATAAAGCAGATTGTGGAGGGAAAGGGATTGTTGTGGTGATTTGGGCATCTGCAGAATCTAGTACCTGAATTCATTGCCAGTCTAAACCTTAATAATTCTTTCTTTTTTTGTGGGGTGGGGGTACTGGAATTTGAACTCAGGGGCACTCAAAGACTGAGCCACATCCCCAGCCCTATTTTGTATTTTTTATTATTTAGAGATAGTCTCACTGACTTGCTTAGCATCTGTCTTTTGTTGAGGCTGGCTTTGAGCTTGTGATCCTTCTGCCTCAACCTCCCAGCGGCTGGGATTACAGGTGTGTGCCACTAAGCCCAGCTCATTTCTCTTTTCTTTTTTGTTTTTCTTTTCTTTTCTTTCTTCCTACCCGCACCCTGCCATCAGTAGTAAGATTGAAACTTTTGCCACAGAGCTAATCCTCAGCCCTTTATAATTAATTATTATTATTATTTTTAGTTTTGAGACAGAATCTTGCTAAATTGCTGAGGCTGGCCTCAAATTTGTGATCTTCCTGTCTCAGCTTCCCAAGTTTCTGGGATTAGAGGCATGTGCCACTGCACCTGTCTAATAATTATTATTTTTTGAATAAATGAATAAACAAGTGCAGTACCCAAAACATGTATGCATTTCCTTTTATTTGTAAATATATTGTCAGAGAAAATCCATATTTTCTATTCATCTATCCGAGGTTTAGTCACTTTTAAATCAAGGGAACTGAGGTTGAAAATACAAGTATTAGTTAGCTTATAAAGTGGCTAGTGCTACTGAAGATCCAGAAAAGTCCAAATCTGAATTTCAGTGATGTATCACAATAATTCCTGTGGATTTTAGTGTCTTCAATTCATTGAATTAAAAAAAAAATCTAAGTATAAATGTGTAATAAATAATAAAATTCATAGTGCAGTTTTATAATATTTGAAATAATTAAATGCAATTAATTTTATTAGAAGTTGAAGCTGGAAAAATAATTTTAAGGCCAGTATTCAATTATTTGGCTAAAGGCCTTATTCCTGACTTATTTATTACATTTTTATAAAAATAAATTAAACTTTTACTACTTTGGTAAAATATTCAGATATTTAATACTGTTGAAGTGTTAATAAAAGTAAGATAAATCTTAATAGTGTTAAAGCTGGTTTTAGCAGTCAGGATAAAACTGGGAAGAAATAAACACATTAAAACCAGTGAAATTTTGATTGCTTTAAAATCTGACGTGTGTTATAGGCATTTCAGAAAAATTAGAATATTTTTTATTCAATTCCTTTTTTGTTTGTGGGGAGGATTTTGAAATATATATGTCTTTGTGTTCACTTATCTAAATATCTATCCATTTACTATAATGGATGGACAGATGAATAGATAATAGACACAGACAAATTAAGGAGTTTTTAAAGATAACTCCAGCTTTGCATTGTGCTATCTAATCTTTTGACTAACTTTGTCAATAGTATAATGCAATACTATCTCTGTAATAACACCACTGATATACAGAAATCTTAATGAGCACATCTATTGTAACTTACTTGGACATTAGGACAAAGGCATAATTTCATAAATGTGGAACAAAAGTAAACCTTGCTACTTAAAATATCCAGGAATCCTTGGTGACCTGGGCTTTTCAATTTAGATGTTTGCATGGAAATACAGTTTCCTGTCCAAATAAACTTTCAAACCTGTATTTCCATACTGTCAGAGAAGTGTTATGTCCATTCTCTGAAGAGTTTGGACATTATAAATAATTGAGTGAAAACATCTATATCTGTGAGTGGGGGAAAAAGCAGTTTATTTTACTTCATTCAATAGAACAAAGTATTGCTGAGTAGAAAAATATCTTGTATTTCTATACACACATACACAGAGAGAAAGAGAGAGAGAGAGAGAGAGAGAGAGAGAGAGAGAGAGAGAGAGAGAGAGAGAGAGGAGTGCTACATTTTCTTTATGCACTCATTCAGTGATAGACATTTAGGTTGCTTTCATATCTTGACATGTTTGAACAATGCTGAATGAACATAGGTATATAGATATCTCTTCAACAGACAAATTCAATCTCACTGGATATATATACCCCAAAGTGAGATTGCTGTATCATATGGTAGTTCTATTTTTAGTTTTTTGAGGAATCTTTATTATTTCTGTTTTTCCAAATTAGCCATACAAATTTATATTCCCCCAAACTGTATAAAAGTATTCCCTTTCTAAACACTTCTCAACATTCACCACTTTTCTTTTTGGTAATAGCCAATCTAATAAGTGTGAGATGATATCTCATTGAAACTTTAATTTGCATTTTCCTGATAGAATTGTGGAGCATATTTTCATATCTCTGTGGGCCATTCATCTCTTCCTTTGAGAAATGTTTGTTTTAAAATCAAGCAAATTTTCTTTTACTGAAATGTTGCAGTTCCTTACATGTCAACTCTTAGAGGAGGTATGGTTTGGAAGTATTTTCTCCCATTCAGAAGGTTGTGCTGTCACTCTGTGGATGGTTTGCTTTGCTGAGCAGAAGCTTCTTAGTTATCATCTGTTTGTCTGTTCTTAGTTTGACTATTTTTTTGGAGTCCTATTCAAGAAATCATTGTCCAGACCAAAGTCATGAAGCTTTCCCTTGTTTTCTTTTAGTAATTTTATAGTATTAGGTCAAATGTTTAAAGCTGTATTCCATTTGGAGTTGATTTTTGTATATGGTGATAGGTAATATCATACTACTATGCATGATTATCCAATTTTCCCAACCCCATTTATTGAAGAAAATGCCTTTCCCACTGTCTTTTCTTAGCATGTTGGTCAAAAATCAATTAAAGATAGATGCTAGGATTTATTTCTGAGATCCCTGATTATGCTGCATTGGTCTTGTCTGTTTTATGCCAGGCCAATGCAGTTTGAATCACTGTATTATAATTTATACCAGTTATCAGCTTCCTAGTAGAATTCGAAATCAGGTAGTATGATACCTTTAGTCTTTTTTTGTTGTTGTATTCAAACTCTTGTGGTTCCATAAGAATGTTAGGTTTTTTTATTTCTGTAAAATGCCATTGGATTATGTTGAATATGTAACTTGCTTTGGGGCAGTTATAGATATTTTGACAATACTAATTCCTCTAACTCATGACCTTGGAGAACTGTTGGCTGTAAAAGTAAAGGAAATTCTGTCATCATGACAACACGGATGGAATTATAGGACATAAAAAAAAGTGAATGAAACTGACACAGAAAGAAAAATTCTGTAAGAAATCACTTATGTGTGGAATCCAAAATAATACATCTAATAGAAACAGATCAGAGAGATGATTACCAGTGGCTTGTGGGAAAGAGGAAGGTGTCCAGGAAAGTAATGATGTTGATCAAGGGGTACAAATTTTAGTTAGGCTGAAGGAATAAATTTTAGTGATTTCTTGTGCTGTAAAGTGTTTATACCTAGTAATAACATATTTTATATTTGAAATAAAAATATTTCAAATATAAAATATTCTACTAATAGAATAAATATTTAATGTCCTCACCATACACAAAAAGATGATGAACTTCTGTGTTGATACATATATTAAATCACTAGATCAAATCTTTCTGCAATGTATACATAGATCAAAACATCATACTGTAAATATAATATTGTATAATTATTTTTCAAATAAAAGTGAATAAAAAAAGAAAAATGTCACATTGCCAAATTTTGTTGAAATCAACTCTAAAAGTATTCTTTGAAATTTCCATGTTAGTAAATAAATCATTATACTTTACAAAATATATTTATGTTTATTTCTTATCTGATTTTCATGACAGACTTCAATATTAGGAAAGCTAGAAACCATTTTTTGTATGTTACAGACAGGAGAAACAAGACAGAGTGTTAGAAGTAATAACTCCAAGTTTACAAAAACTCAAAGATAATAAGCAACAATCCTCAAAATGGGGGTCAAAGTCTTTTTAGTTCACCTATTTTTTTGTTTCCCTGTGTATGCTACTGAAATGATATTGCATTGGAAATTTTTAAAATTCCCTTTCAGTTAGAATTCTGGTATCCATGGCGTAAGATTCAACACTTTTCTTTAATAGCATATAGTCTACTAGAAGAAACGATACACATTCATAAAAGATGTGGCAATGCAGTAGAATAAAGCTGCTATAACACAGGGTTGGATTTATTACAGTCAAATTAGCTCTCTTAATATCTGGAAAGTGCTGAAAGTAAAATCTTGATATAATATGAAATTTCTACGTGGTTTCCCCAATATCTATATATAAAAGATCCACTCTGTAATTCTTGCAAAATATTTGGAATATTTATATTTATTGGTTCTAAAAATAAACAGTTTTCTCTAGTAATGCTCTTGGGAGAAGAGATAATTAATTTCATGTTCCTTTCTTCACTTTTTTTTTGTTGAACTCATATTGATATAATGTTTAACAGTGCCACATAAACATATTATTACTATATTTAGGATTCAATATTTATTGACTGCAATGGGAAGTCTGACTTTTACCAAATAAAGAGGAAAGTTGAGTTTCTGAGAAAGAGAGTTGGAGTTAAATAAACAAATGCATAATGATAATAATCTAGTTTTTCAACTAAGTAACCACATGACTTCATACAATTTAGCCCTGAGCTTTAGTTTCATCAGTTGCAAATGAAATATGAATTTCTCTCTTAGTGGAATATTGTAAGGATTAAATGAAATAAAAGGCTTTGAGGCTACAGAGTCTCATACACATTTAGTGTGATATAGCATTTGTTTTAAAACCAAGGTTACTTTTTCACCAAGATCAGAGGGGATCTTGTGGTTCACCTATTTTAAATGTGCATCCGTATTTCAGGCTTAGTGATATATCCAATTCATTATTCTTTCTGGTTTTACAGAAAAAAATTGAATACCTTATTTTTTAAAAAACAATCTTGAGTCATGCTTTTTTTTAAAAAAAAACTTGCTTTATAAAACATTCTGGTGCTCAGAATACTTTAAAACTGACTGAAATGTAGTCATATACAATAAAGCAATATAACCTTCAAATAAATTGGTTGTATTCATTGCTGTATACTTTAGTTACTTCAGTTTATGGAACTGTATCCACCACATTAAGAACATTCCTGTTTCAACATACTTAATTTATCTCTGTTCATTTTTTTTTAAATTCCACACATAGATTTGTTTGCTCCCCTATTCATTCACATTTTTATTTTTTAAGTGACTTTTACTTGATGAGACATTGTGTGAGATTATGAAACTATGAAGTGAAAATATTTATACATTTTGACCTTGAATTGCATAGCATCTAGTTGGCTGTTTTAAAAGTAAATCAAATAAAGATACATAATAAAATACAAAGAACAAAATACAGGAATGCCTTGGAAAAAATGAAGTACTAGTGCTTTCTATACCATCTCCAGTCAAGTCAGGCACATGCCACCTGAGTTTACATTAAGCCAGTGTAATTTATACTTATTACTTTTAATAATTCTATTGCTATTTCAACTACTTGAAATTCAATGATATGCAACTTGAATTTATCAGATTTTCCAAAAACATTATTTTTGCTTCACTTCATTTTCCTACTAAGAGCATCACTACCTTCTCAGCTATTAAGGCTTAACATCTTTGTAATATTAAACCTGGTCATTGTGCATATTCAAACTCCACAAGATAGGGCTCCAAGTCTTGTTGAAACTATATCTGTTCCCTTCCTGTTTCCAGCTTTGACTTGAACTAACAACTTCCCACTTGGTGGACCCACCTTCTGCCACTGAATTTCATGTCAATTTTCCTATACCTGGAATGCTCTTCCTCCACAATTATTTTCTGAGAGTTATAAGCAGTGGATTGAGGTGCAGCCTTGTTCATGAACCTTGCTTATCCTCCAGCTCACCATGTACCTTCACCCACCATAATTATGTAGGAGCATAATGCACCAATAAAAAAATCTTAATTTTTCTAAAAAACTTAGATATGATAATTTAAAAATAACAGCGAGTTAATAGGGATACTTCAGAATCATCAGCATTGCATTCATATTTCTCTGATAATCTCAAATTTCCATTTACCAATATAGAAGAGCTAATTGTATACAAAATATAATGCACAATGAGAAGGAAACTTCCAACTCCTCTCTTGCCTATCTTACTGAATTACACATAGTGCCCTGAATAGTGGAGAATATCAACGCTGCATATGGCACGTAAGAGATGTTGCTGGACCAACCTCTCCACAGTGAGAATGTCCTTGTTAATTCTTCCAGCCTCCTTTATAACTCCTGCCTTGGCTTCTGCCACATGTTAGCCGTGGAACTATATCTAACTACTTCCAACCAGAAGGAAGTGACACTGCCTATGTACTTTCCTACTATATACTTGGTTCAAATTAAACTGTAGAATCACTAATGGTATGTGGGTAGAAATTTTTAAAAGCAGGAGGTAAGTCTCTTCCATATGTAGGTACTATTTATGTCTCTTCCAACTATATGTGGCACTATTTTTTCTAGTTTAAAGATTTTGGCTGGAAGGAAAGATCCTTGGCTGTCCTCTACCACCACACCTAAAAAAGATAGTTACATTAAATCCTCAATGGAGCTGTGTAACAGTCTTGAGAAGATGCATGCCTCTTTCTTTTTTCTTTTTTTTTTTTTAGTATTAGGAATAAACTTTGAGAAAAGTAAAACCTTATGTCTCTCTCTCTCTCTCTCTCTCTCTCTCTCTCTCTCTCTCTTTCCTCTCTCTCTCTCTCTCTCTCTCTCTCTCTGTGTGTGTGTGTACATATATACATGCATACATTTTTTTCTTTAGAGAACTTGTAAATATCATGGAAATGTCCTGAAATCATTTAAGTGTGAATTTATCTACAATTATGCATTCATGTGTTCATTGTGAGTCATAACAAACATTTATTGCTATTTCACTCCAGAAGGACTCAAGTAAGATACAAAGTAAAAGAAATAGTTCCCTTGTTAGGGAGGTCTTAGAAGATATTTAAGGAATAAATTATGTTGTCAAATAATTAAATATGGTGTAGAATGGGATAGGGCCACAAAAGTTAAAAGCTGAAGGCCATGGGATTTTGAAAACAGAGATTTGATTTTTACTAGGGGGGTGGGCTGTCCTGAATCAAAGGTATGAAGATACATACATATAATTTGGTCAAATGCATGCCTAACTTTTTAATTCATTTACTTGTAATTTGAGCATTTAATATATAACATATACACACATATATGTATGTGTATATATTTGCTAGAGTGTATATTGAAGTAACTTTTATATATTTTAATATATATAACAAAGAAATATCCCAGCAAGACTATTTCTAGGGAAAGTTAAAGATGAATAGGTAGTCATAACAACTAACATCTCACACTTACTACCTGATAGTCATTCTACTAAGTAACTTGTATCATTTCCTCAATAGATTTGTACTTCAACATTTTGAAGTATTATTTCAATTTTATAGATGAGAAAACTGAGATTTGGAGACTTAAATAACTGATACAAGATGAAATAGGTTACAAGTGGTCATAGCAGGGTATTACATCAGGCAGCCTGACTCAGACCCAAACATGCCCTGCAGGGGAGCCATCATGGAACCTCACTTGGAAGTCTCTGTGCTGCTGAATCGCATGTGCCTTCTGCCTTTCTACCAAGTGGGGCCTCAATACAACAAGTGTACTTTCCATAACTTCCCCCATCACCAGGCTGTGATGCTCTCAGGCCACAGGCTCAGTGCTGTTACAGGAAAATAGCAGTAAGCACTCCTGTAGAGCTCTGCCTGAAGAAATATTTGCTGTGATCCTTCCAACACTGTCTCATCTCTGTAAGTATGATCACTCCAGGATTAGAAGAGAAATCATTTCTGAGATTATTTTTTTTAACAATTCTTAAATGTTCACCCCTCACTTTTGTCATCGATGGAAGCTCATTCTTCAATTTTTTTAATCAAATATTCAAAACCATAGATATTATTTGTACTCACTGCTTTGCCCAGTCATTCCTAACCGAGATTGTCCTAGTCACTTTTATAGAAATAGTATATTAAAAATCATTTGAATATAGTATGCCAAGCTAGACCTTAAAAATACAACACACAAAATACCACAGTAAATTGCACTGACTCCCTCATAGCAGGCCTGATGGTTTTGCTCAGTGCCTGAACCTGTGGTGATGCTCAGCAGGGATCTAGGGGGAGGAGGAAGAGAGGCAGCTGTGTAGGGATCTGCTGCTCCATGGAGGAGCACTTGTGGAGCAATGAAGATGAGGCAGTTCCAAGGGACATAACATGGACCTCTTCTCTTACTCTCAGCCTCTCTTTAACCACCCTCCCTCTGGGCTCACTGTCTAATATGCTATAGTCATCAAAGTAGGACATTAAGTACTGAGATTTCTTTTCCTCTAAAGGTTATTATGAGGATTGATGAGATTACCTTTGTGAAAGATTCCAGCAAACATCAAATGAAAAACATCGCCTGCATATCAAGAGCTGCTGTATTTGAAGAAAAACATCATTCTTTCCTTTTTCTCTCTTGTCTGCCTCAGAGACCCATAACAACATTCATTCTTCCATTTCCCCAGCCTAAATTTAGGCTGCAAAGAGGACAAGGCTCAAAGCTAAGGTCAGAGCCACTTCCCTTCAACTTTTAGGGCCAACTTACATTGCTGTCACCTCTTCAAAGAAGAATGCTTCCTTTCAAATACATTTTATTCATTTATAAATGTATTTAAATAAATGGAAGTTTTTTTTTTTTTTTTGTAAGGACATGAAGCGAAATCTTATAAGAAAAAACTTTTTTTCCTGGCTATAATATATTTGAATTTTTAACCATTGGAATAAATCATAGAACATATGTGAAAAAGAAAAGATTATCTCATTAAATCTATAAGCAAATATTTTTGTGCAACTTTATGATGTCAGTGATTGTTCTTGTATGTAGACTGGAATCCTTTTCTATTTCTACAGAAAATCTTCTGAAAGAGAGGCAGAATAGGATCACAGTTAAGAATGCAAACATGAATTTATAGACTTGTGTTCAAATATTGGATCTGACTCTTTCTAGCTCCCTGGTTTTAAGCAAATGCACAACTTTTCTAAGTCTGTTCTTTTCTTGTAAAAGGAGAACAATAACACTATCTGCATAGAGATGTTTTGAAGAAGAAACCAGAGATTCATATGAAGTTCTTGGTACAAGTTTTAAATAAATGGTCATCATTGATGATGTTTACATTTTTAAAATCCATATCAAAACAACTAAGTTTGTGAGTATGAAATTAGTATGAGAATTCAAAGGTTATCATTTTTCTCTCTGTCCTCTCTCTAATGATCCAACAGACCTTATGAAGTCATTATTCTGTTTTTTGATAGACTTGTACCTAAACTTTCTCTAGAAAGTGGTTTGTTTTCAGAAATACACCTGAAAAAAAAATATATATATATACCCAAACATGTAAAATATATATCTTTCCATCTACCTTTGTATCTATCATGCAGCTATTCCTGAAAGCCAGGGAGAATTCAATCTATTCACTGTTTCTGCAAGCAAGGTGAGTTCAATGGGTCTTCGGTTTGTCTATAAAATAGAGCTTCAAGTAGATGAACTCCCAGTTTTAAATCTTTAAGGATTTAAAACTTATTCTTCCTTTTCATAGTTATATAATACATACTATGCTTATATAATATAAGCAATTTCACCAAGAAAGTCTTTGCTTACCCACTAAGTCAAGCCTCTAACACATACTTTCTTTGCACCGTGTGTCCACTTCTCTCTGTGACCAAGACTTCCCCATGGGTCTGTAATTTCTATTATATCTATTCTGCCTATCACTGTCAAAGTGCCTATACATAGAATGTTGATTGTAGATTGTTTTTATAACTAAAGGTTGACTGCTGTGAGCTGTCAGATGAAGCCCACTAGAATCTGTTCTTTTTTTCTTACAGTGTATTTCTACAAGGCGAATATTTTGTAATAAGCTTGTTATTTTATTCATAATGTTTTGGTTTTGTCCTTAGGACACTTGTTAAAGTCTGGGAATGTAAACAAAATTTTAGCAATTATTTAATGTAATCCTTGGAAAATAACCAAAACTAGAATGTCAGGGTGTTCTAAGCTGAACAGATTGGCCTCTCTTTTAAAAAGACCATCTACATTTTCATTATATTAGTAACTAAACATAGTAGGCAACATACAGGGAGAAAAGACCTGAGTGGGTCCAAGATGCCTGCTTCCATTGAAGGCTGATCTTGGTCAGTCTTTTAGACTCTACATGTCCCTGTTTCTGAATTATGTCCCCTGGGCATAGTGTGATTAATAAGTTAAGAGATGTGATATTTCAGAATAGCACTTGGCACCCAATCTATATACTCTCCCTCCTTTTTAAATATTTGTCACAAAGATTTAACAGAAAAATTGTTTACACAGTCCATGTGAGTGATTTTTTCCCCATACTTTCACCTTCAGTCTGTGGATATCTTTTCCTATGAAATGAGAAAACTTAAGGAAATTTTTTCCACATTATTAAAGAAGAAATTTCCTCTACTTATATATCATTAGTCAAAAGTAAATCTTAAAGACATTATTCATTAAACACAATCTTTATCTTAGGAATACTTACAGACTGGTGCACGAATTATTATCATGGGACTTCCTATTTTACAAGCTGAGCAGAAAATCAGAGTACATTACCGAGTGTTTACTCCTATGTTATGTAAGAAAGAACTTTGATTTAAAAGAGCAACAAATTGTTAATATTTGTGAATTATTAATAACTTTGAAAAGCATGGATTCTCCATAGAAAAATTAATACAAGGGACTCTGGATAGTACAAATTTGAGAAAAGCCATCACTTGTACGTTTTGTTCAGTGGTAAGAAATCTAAACAATGGACTGGTTTGTTTCAAACCACATGTTTGATCCAGTAGAACATTTTCTCTAAATGCTTTATTGTAATGCTTTACCTTCATCACTGAATGTCTCCTCTTTGATTATTAATTCCAATAGTGCTAATCCCTAGATTAAAATATCTCGCCAAATTTCTCTTCTAATGAGTGTTTTTCAATGACTGTTATCCTATTGCGCATTTTGTGTTTTATCCCCAAAGGTCATGTGTGGTGGAGTGCGAGTGGAGCGTGGGTGAGAAGTCATGTTGACATGTGTTTGCACTTACAGCAAATGTCTTCAGCAAATGCTTTATAAATACTCCTTTCTCAGTTAGAAATGGAGTGTGTCTAGTCACTCACGCATACTTAGGTGATCAAGATGAGATACTGAGGAACATTTTATTAAGGAAAGGAATGTGTTAATGATAGTAACAGGGGTGAAAGAAAGAGTAACTTCATCTATTTTCCACGTGGTAAGTTGCCACTGGAAAAAAAGCATTGTAAAAAACATACATTCTCCAACACCAGAATATTTGTCTCCTTCTTTCCTAATGCAAGTGATTTTCGTGATTCAAAAGTAAAATTTGATTTCCTTAATGTTGTATTTTACATTTGGGAGTTGTACATCTTGATCAGCAGAAGTGCTAATTCATTTCTCAATTCCTCTTCTTCCTGCATAGGTACATATATGAGAACAGAGCAAGCACTGAGCTAACAAAGCTTCTTTTTTCCATTGTATCCTATATTATTTTTTAAATGTGTCTCTGTCATGTTAGCATTTGATGGATACATGTAGGGAGAAACTTTCCACCTTTCTCTTTTTTGAGGACTCATTTCTATTGCTCCAATCTTAACAGTTTCATGTTATAAGAAGGTTTCATTACTGAGTCATAAATATGACAAGAAAAATATTAAGCCAATTTGAATCATCACAGGTAGTAATATCTAATTTATCTGGAAGTATTTAAGGAATTAGATTTTAAATATAAGTGAAATGTTTGAGATAATAAAGTATTTATTTCCCTTAAGCATTTTTCCATTTTAGCAAGTTGTCTCCAATGCATCTTTCTAAAATGCATTTCTAAATGTATTTAATGTATTTCTAAAATGTATTTCTATGAGTTGTTGAAATGAATAATCCTGAATGCCAGCAAATGTTTTTATACTAATACAAGAGTATTATCATAACTAAGTTCAATTTTCTCTTTTTTTTTATAGGGGGGGAGAGAGGAGAGGAGGAGAGGGAGAGGAAGAGGGGGAGAGTAAGAGAATAAGAGCTAAGTTCAATTTCCTGAATTGAAATATCTCAGAACTCTTCAAAGCATATATTTTTATTTTTATATTTTTGGCCTTTTGTAAATTGATTTTTGGGCATTCTGTTTTTCTTCTGTTTGTTTCCTTTTTAAGGTAGAGAATATATGCCACTATTTTCCTCCCTCTAAATATGAAATTTGTACTTTCATTAATCAAGTAGCCTTTCTACCCACCCTTCACATCTCTCTGCCCTTTAATCTGACCAAATAGATAATCCTGGGGTTTCAACTCAGGAACACTCAACCACTGAGCCACATCCCCAGCCCTATTTTGTATTTTATTTGGAGACAGGTTCTTAATGAGTTGCTTAGCACCTCGATATTGCTGAGGCTGGCATTGAAACTGGGATCCTTCTGTCTCAGCCTCCTGAGCCACTGGGATGACAGGCATGTGCCACCAAGCCCAGCAGTTCTATTATACTCTTAATGAGGCACTTTCTCTACTTTTTGTAATCAGGGTTTGTGATTATAATCATTTTCAATACTGAAATCACTGAAAAACTACTGTCTTCAATAAGTGAGAAATTCTCATATCAACTTTAATGGTCACTATGTTAATAATAATGTGCGTGTATATTTCCAAATAGCTAAAAGAAGGGATTTTAAATATTCTCACTAGAAGTAATAAATACCTGAAGTGATAGATGTGCTAATTAGCCTGATTCGATCATTCCGAAAATGTAAACATGTATCAAAACATCACTGTTCACCATACATATACACAATTATTATTTTCCAACTAAAAATAAAAATAAAAAACTTAATATAAAAAGTAATGAATATTGTTGGTCAGTATGTGGAAATGTGGAAATGAAAAGCAGCCTTGAAAATATCACTATCACATTAAGTGAGTCAGCTGTGTGTCCAAAAAAATAAGGATGATGATTTTTAAAACATGAGCATTTTCTATTTCAGCTGAAATAGAGTTCTATTTAACTACCAAAAAGAAAACCATTTTTAATATATTAAGCATCAAGTGAAAAAAGAAAAAATGCTGCCTCCAAATGGGAATTAACATTTTTGCTTATCACTGGTTTTAATTTGCAAATGGTAGAGGATGTGTTCATTCATATAACTGTGGCTTAAATTTTCAGCATCTGATCTGTTTGTGAGAGTGGACAAATATTGGTTGAAAAATATTTGTAGAATTACTCTTTGAGTAGTAGATATTGGTTGACTTGATTTGTTTGATTTCATCCCTTGTATTGGAAAACTACATTCCTCTTATTTATGTGTGTGTGTGTGTGTGTGTGTGTGTGCGTGCATGTGTGTGTGTGTGTGTGTGCGTGCATGTGTGTGTGTGTGTGTGTGTACATGTCTTTATGTGGGCTGACTGGACAGATGGGTAAAGAAAATGCAGAGCTCCGTAAATTTTCCCCCTTGAAGCCCTGATGACATGGGAAATGGAGTTTATGACTGTCAGTGTGTGCCCAGGTAACAACTGGGGACTAACAAATCTTGTTCATTTAATATTTATACTTTGATGTGAAAATGCAGTTGTAACTGACTTATTGCACTTGCTGAACATTTCAGGAGCACATGTCTTCATTCTTTCACATGACTATCTTTCCTTCATTGCTCCTGGCTAAAATCTCTTAAGACTTTTGTATTCACTCCAGGGATTAATATCAAAGTTTCAGCCTCTTACTAAGTGAAAAGTTCCTGCCTTCCCCTAATTAGGCCAGCCTTGGTTTCCTCTATTTGTCCTACTCCTCACTCCTCAGGCTGTTTCTGCTTTCAAGAGTTGTAAGGAGGAGACAGGGAACAGGGCAAAAATGGCCTGGGATAGTGAATATCTAAATGCATATTCTTTTTCTTGTTAGATGTCTTTGTGGCTTCTTTGGAGAGCATTTTACTGGGATATTCCAATTCCCTGGCATGTGGAAGCCTCCTCCACTGAGCTCCTTACAACTAAGTCTGCCACAGTGCCCACCTACCAAATCTTCTCCAGAAGTCCCTTTTCCATCCACCTTCTCTACCTGAGTGGATTCACATTCAGCAAAGTAAGGCTGACTTCCTTAAAGATCTACATCTAGTCTCTCTCCTCTTACTGTTTTTTTTCTCCTCACTCTGCAGACTCTAGAAAGGCTCCTGAGCATTTAAAATATTTTCAGCTTTTAGCAGATGCCAACCCCTACATTCCCCAAACTTTGGAGGACATGCACCATATTGCACTTCTCCCCCCAACACTACCACTGATGTTCATAGATTTTAATCTACATATTTTATTTATATAGGATACACACAGACAAAATCAAGTTGTTTGCATATAAGTATCATGCTTACTCTGTGTGGTACCAAAGGGGAAAAGGAAGCAATCACTTAATAAGAAGTGCCTCCTCAGATTAACACCTCTCAACATGGGAACATTGAACATCTTTTGAGAATAAAAAGGAAATTTACTTTTCCCTATGAAACAAGTTAGTGAATATACTATTTAAAGCATGTTGTTAGTAAAGCCTGCTAGAAGCTGTCTATCTGACACATGGATCCTTTCTTCCCTCTTGGATTTTTTTTTCTTTTTTTCAATTTAGGATGTTCTGTTTATGAAGTGTTATAATTCCTGTTTACCAGAAATGAATTTGGGCCATTGCCAAAAGCACCAGGTCTGCTGTTTCTGAACTTAAAAAAAAAAAAAATTCTATGCTTTTTTCTGTTTAATTATGTAGGCTTTTTGCTTTCTTCTTATCAGGACTATGATTCAGTCCTTTTAGTATGTAATTATCCCAAGTATCCTCGATTTGAAAAAGTGAGAATCTCTATATTTTTGTCAGAAAGCGGAGTTATTCAGCTTTGAAAATCTTTTGTAGCTTTTTATTTTTAGTTGTGCCTTTGTGATCCTGAATGTAAACAAATGTATCTGAATTTCTACTTGGTAAAGAGAATTAATCTGGAAATGAATTAACCAAAAATAAAAAAAAAAAGTTTTTCTTTTCTTTTTGAGCAAAGTTTTAACCATCTATTACCTTTTCTGCAAAACAACTGTGAATACGTCAGATGATAGGAGCAGGCCAAATAGGATCCCTCTAAGTCTAAATACTCTTCTATAAGACACGATCATGAACTGCTGAAATAAAAGTTTTGCTCTTTAAATTTTTATCTGTAGGATTCAGGAAGTGATATTTCACAAAATTCATAGGACCACTATATGACATAACTGTCATGCTAGACGGCATGAAATAGGAGCCATGACAAATGCTTGTTCTAACACATTATGTTTAGATGGGGATTATTAAACATTATGTTCAATAGCATGTAAAAAGCTCCACTTAGGGGCTGGGGATGTGGCTCAAGCTGTAGCGCGCTCGCCTGGTATGCGTGCGGGGCCGGGTTCGATCCTCAGCACCACATACCAACAAAGATGTTGTGTCCGCCAAGAACTAAAAAATAAATATTAAAAATTCTCTCTCTCTCTCTAAAAAAAAAAATTAAATAAATAAATAAAAAGCTCCACTTAAAGGATATTTTGCAAAATTTTTCAAAAATTCCAATTTTTTAAAAAATTTTTAGTTGTAGGTGGACACAATACCTTCATTTTATTTGTTTATTTTTATGTGATGCTAAGGATCAAACCCAGTGTTCCACATGTGCTAGGCAAGTGCTGTACCACTGAGCTACAACTGCAGCCCCCTAAAATTCCAATTTTATTAAAATTTTTGCAGTTAGTTGATATTTCTGGATGCCTCATGCTTTATAAGGTTGAGTACCCTGGAAGTTTTAAATGTGATTGTACTATGGTGAAGGTCCCTATTTTGCTGACTTTTGCCCAGATTAAATGACCAGTGCTTGCATTGGGGAATCCCCAGAGAGGGAATTTCCCCCTCCCTTGTTCTCCTGAACAAGCCTGGTTATTGATTGCTGGGGTCTGTCAGTTTCTTCCTGTGCTCCTGACCCTTTGAGTGAGGTCTGTTGCTGCGTATTCTGAAGGCCACAGTGTTTACTAACCCCTCTTCTGGCTCCTATGCTGAGGAGCTCTGCTGTTGTACTGACATGAACACCTCCAGGAGGAAGGGGGCCCAGAATCCTTAAAAATCTCAAGACTGAATACACTTGTGATTCCTTTTGTATTATATAGCGAATGATTTTCTCCCATTCTGCCATATCTTATCACACCATAAGGATGGGAGTTGATTAGAGACAAATCTGAGTTACAAACATCAAAGTGTATAGAGTTTTCAGAAGTCTATGATGCTAGTAAGCCAGATTTGATTAAATTTGCCAACCCCCACCATGTGAATTAATCACAGTCTTGAGCCGACATCTCAACTACAATGATGTTTAGATTTGGGGATCTATATAAAATCCACCTATATCTTTGTTTACAACATAGACTCAAAGGAACTACATATTCCATTATCCTAAAATGAATTATTCTGATTCCTCAAAGAACTGAATTTTTTAAAGTTTGAGGACATTTCCTGATATCTTTCACTTTAAATACTGGTCTTTATTATGATCTGAACATATATAGTTCAGTCAAATTTAGAGGATTTTCTTATGACTAGAGTTGGAAATCACCAGAATAACAATGATAAAGAATCATGGGTCAGTTTCCAAGAAATTTCACAGCTTGCAAAAGAGTCAAATATACAAGACTTGCGACATATCAGTATGTAGCTCATTGATTCTGTAACAAACACTTCATTTGAACACTGAGGTTCTTTAAAATCATGGAGATTTTTAAAAACTGCATGTCTTGTTATAAATCTTTAATAAATGTGTACATTGCTATTCCCAAATAACTATGGTTTTTCTATCAACTAAGAAAACATGATAAATAAAATAGTTACCATTAATTTGCATTCTCTGATTAAGCTTGCTTAGTTATTGTAACTTTGGTAATTATGTATTATGTGGCCTATTCTACATAAGAAGAAACTCAAGAGTACTATACTAGGTTGCACAGAATCACACCCAGTGGCTGGCCTTGAGCAACTGTAAAATCTGTGTCATAGGCATTACTTTCTGTGCTTGGTTACACCTCAAGGAGACAGTGTCTTCTCAACCAGTAGGCATATTTTCATCCTTGTATGTTTTGTAACCATCAAGAAATTCACCTTGAGAAATTGCTGTTTTGGCATAGAAAAAGGCCATATACTGTAATAATCCTTGGAAATGATTTTAAATTATTTTCTTTTTCCAGTTAAAAAGTATCACATTTCTTTTATTTCCTTCTTTTAACATTCTGCTGGTCACATACCTTCCATTCCACTTGACCATTATATACTATTAATATTCCACAATAACAGTAGTGTCACTACACTCTGCAAAGGGTCTGGTATAGATAGGTAGTGCAGCCCTTCTCGTTGTTTGGCGAGTTCCCAGTACACTTGTCTGAGTGATCACTGCTTTCTTCCACCACATGAAAGAGGAAGAAAGTGGGCAGGTATTTCCATTCCTTTTCAGTAAATAGATGATGTTAAATTATGGACTACTTTAGAAACTCAAAATTTAAAGAAATAAAAATTACCAAGAAAAAAATCAATGCTGTAATTTTAATTTATTTCAATCTAATTAGTTTTAAAGGCCAAGTCTGAACAAATATTAATGCAGTTTAAAACAACAGAAGCTTATAGCTTTACTGATGAGGAATTTTTTCACTGTACTGACTTTCAGATGCATTCATATTATAACAAGAATAAAATGCTCTATTTTATTGAAATTAATTGCAAATACTGCATGGGACAATTAAGGCAAAAAGTTTGCATTAGTTTGGAGTTGAGAGGAAGGGTTTTCCGTACAGGGGTACAACAGAAGAATATTGAGTGTGTTGAAACCAGCCTATGTAGATCGATGGAGGTGGATACACATCTCCATGCCTTTGCCCAAATCCATAGAATTGCACACAACAAAAAGTGAATTTTACTGTGTAATTTTTTTAACAAATAAATTAGGAACTGGGAGGAAAGATAAAACACAGACCTGACAATAAATCTAACTATATTTTACACATGAACCAGGTAACCACATTGAAAGGAATGGGGAAGAAACAAACTGACCTACCTTCCTTTGGAAAACAAGAGTTTTGAATGGATAAAATATATATAGCACCAGCATCTGGTGGGTTAATGTGTTTCTCATCAGAGTATTAATAAGGGATTCCGAGATACAGAAATATAGATGCTTATGTATCATGAATTAATATAGATACTTATGTTTCCCCACTCTCTTCACTGAGAAGACTAGAAACAGTGATTTCTCTAGTAAGAAACACAAGTAAGCACAATTGATGCCTATATCTTAGTTTCTAAAAATACCATTCTACAATACAAAGAACTAAAATTCATTAGAGAACTATTTGATTTCAGGTCTGGGGTGGAGACTACAGCATCCTATAATTCCAGAAAGTGAGGGGATCAAAGCATAGAGAACAAGATATGGGGCATAATGAAAGCACAGGAGTCCAAAAAAGCTTAAGCAACAAGATAGTGATGGTACTGGATTATAATCTAAAGAATATAACAGCTATCTATGAGGCTATAGTGGTAGAAATAAATAGCTGAACAAATAAATAAGGAGGTGAAAAATAACTATTTCTTGCAGAAATTTTTCAATTATGAATAAAGAAGAAGTAAAACTACATAAGGAATACAAAATTGCAAATAAAAAATCACTATTAGAATGTCCAGATAATAATTGCTGTGAAACAAGATCTGCCAATGGATGTTCCACTAATGGGCAAAAGTATAAGCAAAAACAGAATATTTGCAGTCTCTCTCCCAAAGTATGTTAGTAATTACAAATGGAAAAAAAAATTAGTTTGATATTAGACAGTCTTGGCAGACATAATTTCAGTCAAGGTTAACATCAGCATTAAAACATGTTGTCATAATGAACCCCCTGTTGTCATATACTGATGATGACATTGGCCGTGTAGTATCACTCCAGGCCATGCATACTTTCAGTACGATCATGAGAAAAGATGAGACACAATGAAATAGGGGAACAATCTACAAAATAACTGCCCAGTAGCATCCAAAGATCTTGACATTATGAAAAATAAAGAAGATTGATAAATGGATACAGACTGAAGGTGGTTTAGGAATATCACAACTACATACAGTATGGGCTTCTGAATTGGATTCTGCAATAGAAAAATTACATCACTGGAAAAACCTGGGAAGTTCTGTACTTTAGTTCATACTTTTGTCTCAAAGCTCTGATAAATCTTATATGGTTGTATAAGAACAGAAGGGAAACTGGCAAAGGATTATGGGAATTCTTTGCACTAGTTCTGCAACTCTTCTGTAAGTCTAAAGTTTGTTAAAAGTTTGATTAGGTGTATTTTTCCCTACATACCATTTTTCTTTAATATTCAACTTTCTGTGATAGAAAAAATATTACATGAGTGACTACCACCTGTGATTGAAAGCAGTTGTGCTTTCATTTGTAGCAAGTTCAGGTTCTTTCTCCCAAGTACAGAGCTGATGATTTCCAAATGGTCTTAGGAAAGACAAATTCTTGGAGAAAGTTCCTTCACTAGGACCCTGACTTGTCCACAAATTATGATTTTCATACTTTCTTCCTTTTTATTGATATTTTTTCCTTTTGTTGTATTTGAGATCTATATTTCATATTTAACTATAGCATTTTACTTTAGTGTACTAGTTTCAAAGGTTCATCTTATGTTTCTCTTCCCTTTTGTTGTACACACATACACACACATACACACACACACACAGTAGGTATTGATAACCTTCTGGCTTAGCTGTAAATTTACTAAGAGATTTAGAACTTTTGATTATCTGAATTGCTAGATGGTATGTCATTTATAGTATTATAGGAAATGCATAGTGGGTGACCTAGAGCCCTGCTTATAAAGTGGTCTCTTAGAGCCTCTAGTTCACCTAATATACCTGACATTGTCTGAGTGCTCTTGCTTAAACCCAATACCAGCTACTAGACATATTTAGTATTAAACAGGCCAGAGAAGCCAGTCAACCAATATGGCCAGAAAAGACTTGGGAGACTCCCATTTCCTTTCTTGTCTCCCTGTGCAAATAGACTCAGGGAAGAACAATCCAAACCCTGGTGACTCTACCACATTTTTCTCCTCTTAGCATGACACATAAGAACATCTAGAAGTGGCTGGGTGTCTCCTGCTAACTATGAGAATGACTTAGTTGTCAAAGTGCTTCTTCAGTATGCACTCCCTATTCCTGGCTGGCTTTTGGGCTTCTCTCCATATGCAGAACATTTCCCTGAAGAACCGCTTATGATATTCTTTTATAGCCACCCACACTTCATTTCTGCCTCACCTTCCCCTAAAACACTGGCAGGTTTCAGAGGGTTCTCTGTATCTATGTGCACCATTTTAAAAAATAATTCATAAAAAGATTGATTTGCTGCTTCCCAGTGAAAGCCAGTCTTTCTCCTACAACTTGGAGGGTTCCTACCACTTTTGCAGACTATCTTCAGAACCTTAATTTGTCTTCTTAGGAGTTTGGGAGAGTTGCTACTCATGTCATGGTTTGATGGTCAACATATAGACCTCAGCACCTAATTACCAAGGATCAAATTTTTACTCTCTTGGTGTGCTATTGGCTGTGTGGCCTTTGAACAAATTAGGAGACTTTTCTGAAACAAAATTTTCTTACCAAAAGTGGGGAAAAAGAAAACAATAATGACATTTACCTCAAAGTATTTGTGGCAGAACTAAATGAGATGATTTAAATAAATTACTCAGCATAGCAACTGGTACACACTGATCCTCCTGGAACTGTTACCTTGATGGCAGTAGCTCTGTCAAGAATTCAGAACATGAGGAAAAGGCAAATGATGATATCTGAGAATCCAAATTCCTAATTCTGTTTTCTCAGGGTAAAAAGTCATGTTTATACAAGGATATTTTTTGGCTGCTTTTTGTTTGTTTGTTTTGTTTTGTTTTGTTGTTTTGGTGCTGGGCATAAACCCAGGGACATTCTACCACTGAGCTACCTCCCTAGCCCTTTTTATATTTTGTTTTATTTTGGTATCAGGGATTGAATTCAGAGGCACACTGAGCCACATCCCCAACCCTATTGTATATTTTAGTTAGAGATGCTCTCTGAGTTGCTTAGTGCCCCACTTTGGCTGAGGCTGGCTTTGTATTCGAAATCCTCCTGCCTCAGCCTCCAGAGTCACTGGAATTACAGGCATGTGCCACTATACCTGGCTGCTTTATTTTGACACAAAGTCTTACTAAGTTTCTCAGGCTAGTCTTGAACACGAGATCCTCCTGCCTCAGACTCCTGAGTAGCTGGGATTACAGGCATATGATACTAGGCTAGACCATACAAAATTCTTTACAAAAAAGGATTCATTAAGAACCCTAAGAGTGCTGGGTCTGTAGCTTAGTGGCAGAGTGCTTGCCTAGCATGTGTGAGGCACTGGGTTTGATCCTTAGCACCACATAAAAATAAACAAATAAAATAAAGGCATTATGTCTATCTATAACTGCAAAAAATTTTCAAAAAACATTTTACAAAGAACCACTAAGACATTCAAACAGTATAAAATGAGAATTAAAAATAAAAAGTATCCTTGATCCACATTTTAACTTTTAATAAGGGAGAATACTGACATTTGGTTTTCATTATCAGTGCTTTTTTTTTTAAAAAAAATTAACTGTATTAGAATTTAACTTTAAGAAATACCTTTATTTTACTGTGTGGGTTTCACTTGCAGCATAGCACTAAATATGCACATGGACAGGTTTAAATTCATTCTCCACTAAGCATGCAGATCCAAAGAGCAGTTGGGCAGAGCAGTGTCTCTAATTGATAGAACATATTGGTAAATCAACACATTTATTTCCCCTAGTGAGTCATTCAGCTGTATACATCTAAAATAAAACATAATTCTACCTCCCACAAACCAGTCTGAAGACTGTTTGCTAATTTTATTTGGCAGTTGATAAAAATGCAATAATTATGTTGATTTTAAAAAATTTTTGGTGTTTCTGATCCTCACAAGTTTCAAACAAGTTTCTTAGAATACCTGGGAATGCAAGCTTTTCATTTCTGCATACCACTTGAACAGGCTGACAGCAACATGGAGGCAAGTGGGTGTGTACGTTCTTAGTAATATTTTCCTTTCCTTTACTTGGACCACATTTTAATACAGATGCCAGGGATATAGTGGCTGTGTGAAGTCTTTAAAAAATGTTTTAAATGCCAGGTATGGTAGCACATGCCTATAATCCTAGTGGCTCAGGAGGCTGAGGAAGGAGGATCACAAGTTCAAAGCCAGCCTCAGCAAATTTGTGAGGCCCTAAGCAACTCAGCAGGACCCTGTCTCTAAATAAAATATTTTTGAAAAGGGGTAGGGATGTGGTTCAGTGGTTAAGAGCCCCTGGATTCAATTCCCAGTGCCCCGCCCCCCAAAAAACCCAACAACACACAAAACCCTAAAAATTTAGGCAGTTTGACAGTGACAATGAAGTATGTATTTCTCCTACATTGGTCCATACACGAATATGTGTAAATGAATCTATTTTGTATGTAATTTGCTGTTTTTCTATACAAGTCATTATCTATCAAAATGATGTTGAGAATTCCATCTTTTCTCTTCTCTTATATCTATATGAGGAGACATCTACTATATGATTACATTTGTGAGCCTAGTATTGGGGTAGAGGCAAGTGATAATACATGACTCTGGGATATTCTTTGCACAGACTCTCAGGCTAAAATCAGAAGGTAAGCTATGGCATTGAAGCCATAGTCCCTTGACTTTGTCAAGCTCTCAGAGCTCACTGGCAAATGTAGCAGAACCCCTGGCACAGTTGATCTAACTCAAGCTCAGTGTGTCTCATCTCTACTGGATCCCTGGGTACCTCTTACTTATTCTGGACGTTATTTGAACTGTGGTGATTTCAAGAAATAATGTTTCACAAGGAGAAATTTAGAAAACACATACTGTATTTGGGAAACCATGAAGGATTAGAGAGAGAATATTTTATAAGTACAAAGACAAGTTATGGGAATATTCATAGAAGGGCAGAGATGAAAAGGAGACTTTCAATATACTTTGGGGATCTAGACTTTTAATGATTTATACACCTGATTCTTACATATACTTATTCATTGAAGTCTCCAATTGTCAGCTGACTATTGACTTTTCTGTAGATTCAACCTAAAGCTTGAATAGATAAGTCAAATGTAGGACTCTTAGTGATAATAGTTAAGTAACATTGCTACCATTTATTGCTTATTATGTTTCAAGCCCTGGGGTAAGAGGTCTACATGAATTATATCTTTTAATCCTTAAACAAACCTTATGAAGTTCCTGTTTCATATTAAATGTTAAACAAAAAGGAAACTGAGGCTTAAGGAAGTTGTCACTTTCTCCAATTTTAAGTTTTCAGGAATACCTTGTAAATTTGTAATTACTACATCACTAGTCATTTAAATAAGTTTTATAAAAGGTACAGTTTGCTGAATTTTTAATCTAATCAAGCTAACTGTAATAGTGATGAGAAACTAACAACTTTGCCTTGAAATATAAATGTGTCACTTACTTTATATGATCTAAATTTTTCCAGTTGGATTGCCCTGAAGGTGTGAAGTGTCTCCCTGAATCTAAATTTATTAGACAGTCTTTAAAGTAATCTTTAATTGGCAACTAAGATGATTGGAAATGTCTAGCAGCTGGAGTATCTCTGAAGTGCAGCACTCAATACACTTTGTTTTGATATCCCCGTTTTTCTCACTAGTGATCCTACTGTTTCAGTGTCTTAATAAACATACTTTTTTTTTGTTTTGTTTTGGTTTGGTTTTTTTGGATATAATTAAAGATTAATTTCGGTTTTGTTTTTGGTTTATTTTTGACATCATTAAAGATTAATTCCAACTGGGTTAAAATGACCAAATAAATGATGTTTTTTTAACTGTCTTATTTTCCCAATAGAATATTATAACATACTTTGCTCATAATTACCATTATCAGCTACTCCTAAAAGAACACTACAAAGCATGAAAGTTTACCTGATAAAAATCACCAAAAGACATGGCCATGTCAATCAAATCTATAAGATATTTTTCAATTTGTATCATTCTTTTTTATCAATATATAAAAACTCAACACATATATAGCATACAACATGATATGTGGATATATGTGTATATGTTACAGAATGGGTAAATCAAGCTAATTAATATATGCATTACCTCCCAAAATTATCAGTGTGTGTGTGTGTGTGTGTGTGTGTGTGTGTTTGGTGAGAATACTTAAAATCTTTTTTTAACAGTTGTTTACTATAGAATTTATTATTATATACAGTCACCAGAATGAAACAGTAAACTTTCTCAACTTATTTTTCCTGTCCAATTGAAATTTTGACCAATAGTTCCTCATTCCCACCACACGTCACCTCCGAACTCTGGTATTCATCATTTTACTCTGGTTCTTTAAGTTCAACTGTATAAATGAGATCATGATGTATTTCCCTATCCATTTCCTGCTTATTTTATTTAACATGATGTCTTCCAAGTTTATTCATGTTGTCAGAATGACAGATTTTCTTTAAAGGCTAAACATTGTCCCATATGTATATGTCCTTATTTTATTTATCCACTCTTTCCTTGATAGATACTTTGCTCTGTCCCTTGCCTATTGTGAAAAATGCTGCAGTTTTCTCTTTGATACACTGATTTCATTTTCTTTTAATTCCACCATGTACTGGAATTGCTGGATTTTACTATTTTTAATTTTTTGAGGAACCTCTATACTATTTTCCACAATGACTATACTTATTTACCTTTGTACCAACAGAGTTCAAGTGTCCATTTTCCCCACATCTTTGCCAACACTTATCCTTTGTCTTTTTGATGACAGCCATTTGCACAGATGTAAAGTGGTATCTCTTTGTGGTTTTGATTTGCTTGCCCTTATGATTAGTAAAGCTGAAGTTTTTAAAATACTTGTTGGACCTCTATATCTTCTGAGGAATGCCTATTTCCACCTTTTTCCCATTTTAAAATTATTTTGTGTTCTTTATATTGAGTTTTTTATATACTTTGGATATTTTACTCCTTATCAAATACATAGTTTGCAAATATTTTCTCCCTTTCTACAGGTTGTCTCTTCAATCTTGTTGATTACTTCCTTTGCTTTGCAGAAGCTTTTTCATCAGATATAGTCTCATTTGTCCATTTTTTGCCCTTATTGCCTATGCTTTGGGGGGGTCATAATAAGAATAAAAAGATCACTGCCGAGACTAACGCCATGGAGGTTTCCCCTGTATTTTATTCTAGCAGTTTTGCAGTTTCAGATCCTATTTTTAACTCTTTAAAACATTTTGATTTGATTTTTGTGTATGTGTGAAATATCAGTCCAGTTTCCTTCATCTGCCTTTTTATACCCATTGAAGAGACTGTCCTTTCTCTATTGTTTGTTCTTGATATCTTTGTCAAAAATCAATTGTTCATAAATGTGTGGATTTATTTCTGGACCCTCTATTCTGGTCCATTGTTCTATGTGTATATTTCTGTGTTATGATCATGCTGTTTGGGTTGGAATAGTTTCATAGTAGTTTTTGAAATCAGATAGTGTAATGACTTTTTCCCCCTCAAGAGTGCTTTAACTATTTGGGGTCTCTTGTGGTTCCATGGGAATTTCATGATTTTTTCCCTAAAACATGTTATTGGCATTTAATAGGATTGCATTGAATCTGTAGATAATTTTGGATAGTATGGACATTTCAACAATATTAATTCTAACTCATGAATACAGAATATCCATTTATTTGTGTATTTTTCAATTCTTTCCTCTGTTTTATATGTTTTATATATAGATTTTTTATCTATTTGGTTAAATTTATTTGTAAGCATATTTTAATCTATTGTAAATGAAACTGTGTTATTGATTTGTTTTTTGGAGAATTTATTGACTGTATAAACATATAACTGATAACTTATTTTTAAATGATGTAGTGCATGCTCACATAAGTAGTTGATAGTTACATTATGGTATCATAAAAGGGACATTTGGAAATCATTTGATTGTAGTAACTTTCTTTAGTACTTTGATTTAGGAGGTATTTAAAATCTGTCACTGGTTAAAAATCCAGTTATAACTTTGTATCATTCTTTAATTTTTAAATTAAAGCCTTGTCATAATTCAATTACCCCCTTTGCATTAGTTTTATAAGGGCAGACTATTTGCAGGTATTATTGTACTTTTTCATTTTGTAGCTTGTAATGAATGGTGAAACAAAAACCATGTTATGAAAACCAACATGGATTTATTGTATTTTTACGTTGGAGCATTTCCTTTTGGAAGATGTCAGTTTTATTTTTTCCACCAAAAATTGGGTTCCACATCTATCACCAATTTAAATCCTTATTTATATATTACCATTACATATTAACTTATTGGTAAAACACTGAATTTAGCATCTTGCAATGGTAAATTAAAAGGGAAAAAATCAGCTTTCTGACAGTAATACTGTGGTATAGCTCTTATGTTCCATGAATAAGAGCCATGTAGCCATGAGACAAATAACCACGCATACCATTAACTAATTTTGAAAGAGAACAGCTTTAGAGTGAACTTTTGTTTTGTTGCCTTATTTGTTTTTCTTTTAGGCATTAATCTTGAATATTGTTGCATTTAAACAATATTAAAATGTTTATTATTTAATAAATCAATATAATTTGAAAACCTTACTGGGATTTCAAATATTAAGAAAGATTTTTTTGTAACCTCTCTCCTGCTGCAAAAATAAAATTGTACCTAGTGAGTAATAATACTTTCATTGTTTTAAATAGTAATCAGATTTGCTTCATGGCCTAGGGCAGCAGGATGACCAGGATTTCACTTTCATATGGGCCTAGAGACTTTGTTTCTTTTTAAACACATCTCTCCTATTTCCTCTGCTAGATATGAGAGCATGGTATGAGAGGATATGAAAATATTGATGAGCACAAATAGAGTCCTCAAACCTAAAACCAAAGCACAAGTTTGAACATTGTTTAATTAGCACTTTAGCTCCTGCACACTGACTGGGTTGTAGAGAAGAATATAGAATGCACTGCAGGAATCTTCTGGCCAATGATATTTCAGAACTTCCTTCATCTACCTTGTTTGTGCACCTTCTTTCCTATACTTTCCTAGCAACTTATTCCCTGAGAAAAGTCTCTGTGACTCTAGCAGACTGTCCTACTTGAGAAGGAACATGTTCACCCAGTGACTCAGAGGTCAAGAAAAGAATCATTTACCTCCCCAACAAATGAGTCACGTGGCCTGGTAGAAAGCCAAGACTGCTTAGCCTCCTTGTGCCTAGAGGTGTTGGTGCTGCCTGGGATGCGATATGTGTGGATTCAGCCAGATGAACATATGGCAGAGACTAATTAAAAGCCTCCAACTGGGAACAAGACATGTACTTTCAGAGCCATTTCTAGAGTAGTGAACATTTCTACAACAGCATACTCTGTGGTCTTTTTTAGCCTTCTGGCCAAATTTGCAAGTTGTATGAAAAACCTACTTATGCAGAAGACGGGTTGTACACAATCCAGAAGTGAAAGGATCTATGAAATTCTAGAATTAATATATTCTTAACTTTGTATCAGAATTATTCCAATTGAGTTTTCTGTTCACAGCATTGTACCACATTGAAAACAGAAAGTAATATAAATGTATACCTGTAAATAGGACTTATAAGAGACTGCAGGTGTAGCTCAGTGGTAGAGTGCTTGACTAGCATATGTGAGGCACTGGGTTTGATTCTTAGAAATAAAGGTATTGTGTCAACTATAAAAAAGGCATTGTATCAACTAAAAAAAAATAAATAATAGTACTCATAAGGTTTGCACAAATATCCTCTTTATGAATGGCAGTTTTGTTTTATTATAATTATCTTCTTTTTATATTTTGGTCTATTCAAGTTTCTTTATTTTTTTTTCTGAGTATTCCTGAGACCTAGAGAATTAGGTTACATTGAGTTATCAGATATTTTAAGAGATAATGTATGTTCACAGAAAAAATTTACAGAGATATATGTATATGGATTTTTGTATGAAATATGTTTTAATAAAAATATTTTTTTTCCTGAGTGAACCACCTAAGAAGTACATAAAAATTTTACTACTAGCACAGGGAGTTCTTCACATTATGCATAAGTTTACCTGAGGGCATTGTCTTATTACACATAGGCAGGCTTTGGTTTTTCTATTTGCATTTCCCTCTGCGTATAAAGCACTATCCTATTTCTGGCTATTCCTTGCATTATACATGCTTCAGTGCACATTTCTTGATTTGGTGAAGATGCACTGTTTGTTCTGTGATCAATCATTAATAGAGCATTGCCTCCTGGTGTCTTATACCTTAAAAACAGCAGCTTATTCTAGGCAGAGAGTAAATACACGTAAACTTAAACATTCTTTTGTCATAAATATATAAAGGCATTTGTTTTTTTGGTTGTTAAACTTGAAAAGCCCATTTTTAATGCTACCTTTAGTATTGTATTGTTTTGTTTTGTTTTGAGTTGATTTTTGCCTTGGGTGCTTACCTTTTATTGTTTATATCAGCAGCCCAGAAAACTCAGCAGAAGTATATATAGCTTGATTAGTCACATTAGTAATAAAAATGTGTTTTCAATATTTGCCAGCGAATTCGAATTGAAACTGTTGCTTAAATACATATTTCGGCACATCTCAGCTGTGATGTTTTCCAGTGGGAATACTTTCTCACTGAAGAGCTCGCTCACATATGCATGCATGACTTTAGGAATGAATTAACAATCTTGAAAATTAATAAATGTGTTTTCAGATCTCTTCTTCCATCTTGGTAATGTGCTTTGTTGATGAAACAGTGTTACTTAGAATGAAAAACTAGGGATTTGAGGACTTGGTGGGAATATATTACGTCTTTTTAGAAGACATTTCAGCTGGGCGTGGTGGTGCACACCTATGATCCCAGTGGCTCCGGAGGCTGAGGCATGAGGATTGAGAGTTCAAAGCCAGGCTCAGCAAAAGCGAGGTGCTAAGTAACTCATTGAGACCCTGTCTCTAAATAAAATACAGAATAGGACTGGGGATGTGGCTCAATCCCCATACTCCCCCAAAACAAAACAAAACCAAAACTAAAACAAATATAGAAGAGATTTTACACTAAACCCCAGGGCTCCTGATCTAATAGCATAACATGCCAGATAAAACGGGGAAGGAAGGACTTTACATGCAAGAGCAACACAAGAAGTGAAGGCACAGTGATATGTTTTTTAAAGTGTGTCATAAGCACTAATGTGAGACAAATAAGGTAAGAATAGGCTATCAAAGGCATTATGTGACAGTGGTGTTTGGGTTAGTTTCGGCTAGTCAAGGAGACCATTCTTGGTGTATGAACAAAACAGCCCACACAGATTTGGAAATTCTTAATTCAACAACAGTATGGTGATAAATTGGAAGTGCAAAGTATGAAGCTGAGATAAGGAAGACAAAGAATGAATTCCTTCCACAATACATCCCTGTGCACATCTTTCCCTCATTTTTTTTCTTTTCTTTCTCCTTTTTATTTTTATTTATTTTTGCTCCCTTTTCTCTTGAAAATAATTTGAAAACTTGAATTTCTGAACTTTAAGGTGCTATTTAATTTCAAATACCCAACATTTATATATTTGGACAAATAATTCATTGTGGCTACCAGATGTGCCACATCAAGGTAGAAATGACTCCTGGGTGGGTTGAGTTGGTTATTCATTTAAGGCTAATTTAACTGATGGTTGCATGTGTCATGGCTTAGAAAACTCAATTCAGGCCAACTCTATACAAAGGTGACAGGCTTCTTACTCCCTTGAAGAAAGGCTTATACAAAGTAACATATTTTTAGAACAAGATGGAGTGGAATGTAGAATAACATCTAATTATATGCACTGCTTCATTCTGAAAATAACTTATTGTCTTAGACACATTTCCTATATAGAAGCTACTAACTAGATATTTTTAGACTATGTTTACCTTTATAGCAACTTGACTCTGGCTATAATTCTGGTAGAGTTCACTATAACCTATCTGTAATCATAACTTTTCAATTACGTTAGCACCATTGTCATGAGCATTGAAGCATCTCCAAATTATGTTATGTAAAGTTCATATGTAAAACAGGTTATTAAAATATAAGTGAATACCAAATAATTCTTGAAATGATGGAAGGTAGCAATTCAATTCAGTTATTCTGTTATCAAGTCCCAGTAATTTGTCTACATGTGCTCAATTATAATCCTGTCAAAACTATTTTTTCAAAATAGAATAAAATAAAATAAATTATTTTGCCTAGTTTTTTCCAGAGAATGAAGATGCTATTTTTTCCCCAATAAAATGTTTTGTTTTTCCTTCATATATTTTTCAATGTGAGTATATGGAAATGCCTCACTCCATTGAGACTTATTCATTTTCTTAAAGCAAAAAAGCCCAAGTGGATTTAGATTCAGATCTCTGACTTCTTTTAGAATATAGCTGTCAGTTATGTTACTTTTCTGAAATACATGAAAAATTTAATTGACCATGTTAAATTGTAAGAGAATTTTATTTTATTAGTATGAAGAAACAATGCTGAGTCTGCAATGAATTTTCTCATCATTTTGTCATGTATTCATGCTTTTTTGTTAATTCACATAATTTCAGTGCTTTTGAATGGTAACTGGTCAACTTTATCCCTAAATCTTTACTTTGTATTTTGGGCATATTACCTCCAGCAGTACAGGAGAAGTACTCCATATCTCACAGGCAGAACAGTTTCTTAAATCACCTGCTTTCATGCACCAGACACTGTTCAAAGCAATTGGGATGCAGTAGAGAATAAAGCAGATCAAGTCCCTGCCTTCAAACAGCTTATGCTCTGCTGTAGACAGTATAGACACTGAACCCAAAAATAAATTTATTTCAGATGGTTATAGAATTTTATAGAGATTAATAAAGTGGAGTTGGACTGAGAAGGGATTGTTGGCAGGAAGGAATTGCACTTTACAGTTTAACCTGTCCTTAATATGACTTAGAGTTGCCTATCATAAATACCCATATTTTCTTAACTCATAGTTATGTTAGAGATACATAGTCAGAACTGTCATTGTTCTAGGAGTTATGATACCTACCTCTAACTGCACCACTTAGAATATTTATTATTTACATGGACAAGAAAACCTAGAAATTAGCCTGGTTAAAAATTACATTGAGTTGTTTCACCTCTGTATGAATGCTAAAGAAGGTTCATAATTCTAAACAGTTTTTGTGTGTCACATGTTTTACAGTATCTGTGACTGTTTTTGTTTTGTTATGCTTGAGTTGAGATTAAACAACATTTAATTAATAATTGTCACTTTGTTCCCTTAAGGGTCTGATTCTGGTTTTACTCACAATACATTGAAGGATCTTATATTGTTTACCAAAATATGAGGAAGGACATTAATCTGATTCAGTAACTTGGATAATGATTGCTTCAATTAATGTTAAGGTTTCAAAGCAAAATGAATTTTACTTGTATATCTTGTAGTGTTTGGCTCAAAGCCTTGATTTTTTTCTTTCCTCTTCATCTGTATAAGCAAAGATAAATCCAATCCGTATTAAAGTTTTACCATCCAAGCATTATATAAAGGGTAAATTCTTCTGACCTTCCTCACAATGTTACTATAGCTGATGTTAATAATAGTAATATAGAGTTCCCCCTGGCTCAGCAATATGAGTACTCTACGTTTTAGAATGAAGGTGACTTGCTTGGCATCCTTTTGCTGAATAATTAAGCATTCCATAGAGGGTTACTGTCTACCTACACAAGGAAACACTACTAATATTAAAGTAAATTTTAAAATGAGCTGTTTTTTCCCACTTTTGGTATGCATAAGTAACTTTTGTAAATCAGTTGTCAGCTTAAGGAGCCCTAACTTCACTCTTTTATGTTATACATGTATATTGTTGAAATTCATTTTATCATATACACAACAGATCCTGATGGGACTCAGAACTCAAAGACTGTATTTGAATAGATACAGTATAAAACTTTTGATTTGTTCAATCAAGTCACATGAGTTTAATTATTAGGTCTAATTATGTTGGTATTATGTGTGCACAGTAACCCCTATCCTCTTCAATTCTCCCCCAGCCACACACACACACACACAAACTGAATACTTCCATTTTCTCATCTGATGATGTCGACTTCTTTTTGCCAAATAAGTTATGTTTCATGGGTTATGTTTGTTTTAACATTTAGTTCAGTGTGCTGTTCTAAAAGGCTGGTAGAATTCTTCAGTACATGACAAAGAAAAACTTTTTTTAATGATCAAAGTAATTCATCATCTGACTAGAAGCATAACAACATTTGACAGTTTATAATTCTTTATAATTTACAAGGAAGTTTCAGATATATTTTTTATTAAGTCTGTGGTGTTCCCTATATTCTTCTAAGGTAGGTAGGACAAGAGTTAATATTCTTGCCTAATTTTATAATTGATGTACTTTAGTTGATGACAATTTAATTTCAAAGTACTTGCAACAACTTTGTCTATAGTGAAAAACATACTGATACATATATATTTAAACATGTTATTGATACATTTGAAGTTATCTGTCAACAGCATGTTCATATTAGAATAACTATGCATAATTTAAGAGGATCCTTATAAAACACATACTTCTGCTTTAGTGTTATGTAATTTATGTATAGATTATGTCTTATAGTTTTTGTAGGGCAATCCAGTCTATGAAAGGTGCTTTACCATGAATAAAAAATGTTTTCTCTGACTATATATTTCAAGTGGTGATTTACCATTTATCTAAGATTGAAGTTTTATTCTTTCAGGAATAATATTTGTAATCAATATTCAATGGAATGATAGAACAATATTAAGTTAGACTATAATATTTTATTAAAGTTAGATTTTCATAAAAATCATCATATGTACATGAGGTGGTAATGTGTTAATGTAAGGTTTAGTCAAAGATAAGATGGAATCTGTTGGTCTTTCCTTGTAAATGTGATCAAACTTATATTTTCAAAAATTAATTAATACTTAGGTTTTATTAGAACATTCATTCATATGCTATATTATCAGCTTAGAAGTGGAATTATAAATGGAGATGATAATTAAGCTTTTTTATTCATAGTTCTTTTTTAAACTTTATTAATGGAATGACATTTCAAGCAACTAGAAAGGTCCTAGTATGAACATTACTTAAATATAACACAAATATTAATATTTCCTATTTTGTGAACAGTTTCTTCTACAGATAAAACCAAATAACCCAAAGAATGACTATCATCCATTTTACTATGTTTTAGCCCTCAAAATTCTTGTACAGAGAGAAAACCATATTCTACTAGTCATATTCTATAACTTGCAGACATACCATTCTCTAAAAATAAAATTTGAAATACTTCAAAGTTTTGATGGAAACATACATTAAATTGTGAATTAGAATACAAGTCCAAGAAACTTTAGAACTATTAATTTTCTCATGTAAACAGTCACTGTAACTTAGAAATCTACATTGATGACAAAATGTCTCTCTGGTTTTCCCTTAGGAGTGTAACCATCAGCTTAAGAACTATACATTTCCTTTAAATTTTCACCAGCGGAACACAGAAATACCATTTTATTTACTGCATTTCCACTAGGGGGTGATCTCCTATTGGAAGTATTAAGAAGAGGAGGTTTGGAAATACACCAGTAGCCTACCAATGCAAAATGGAAATTCTTGGTGATTTAGAAAGCTCTCAACTAAACTGTTTTAAGTAACAGAAAATTAAATCAATTCCTTTGAAGCTGGCTCCAGCAAAGAGAAATACAAAATCTTTAGGACACATCTCAAATCACACAATTGTGAGACTTTAAAATAAATATGTTGTTCAAACATTCTTTTCTCAGTCTCCATAATTCAGTATTTCTATTATTTTTCTCATTAATGTAGAATTTAAGGAGGATTTTCTAAAAAATAATTTAACCTTTGCTTCTTTTTTGAAGAACAAAGTTTTCCATTCTAAGGAGAGTAATTTAAAAAATCATGTTGTATGTAGAATTCTTTCTAAAACAGTGTGCAAATAGATATTGGAAAATATTAGGCATGGATTTGAGGAGTTTGAATCTGAAAGTTATGGAGGGATTGCACAGAGCTAAATACTGTCCTAGGTAGATTTCATGTATCATCTCATTTAGATCTTACATTATTCTTATTTAAACTATAAATGACTGGAAAACTACTGAACTCCAGAAAGGGAAATGGGCTGGAAATTGAATATTAGGCAATGCAAAGGGATAGGGTAGAGAATGGGAGGTTCAAATTTGCTTGAAAAGCCATGGCTTATTTATAATTTACTAAACACAAAGTCATGTAATTACTGTAATTGAAAATAACAAACTATGACTACTCTGATAAAGAGAACTATTGAAAAATCCTGAGTATCAATAGCAAAACTGGCCACTTATGAATTTTCTTTCCTGGGACTTGGCTAAAAGTTAGGCTCTACATCATTATTTTTTCAGTGACTTCAGGAATGAGCTTTGGCTTCTGGTAAGCATGGGTTTTATATAGTCACCCTTATTTCTCACTTACCATCCTGATGAAAGTTTAAACATTTGCCTGTATGCAAAACTTGGATCATAAAGAGCTCTGTTTTAAATGCAGTAGATACCAAAGTGGATTACAAAAAAACAAACACATCCCCACCTGATTTTCTTCCCATGTCCATAATAACACACAAGGATGGGGTGACTAACTATTGAGAGTTGTGGCTTCTTTAGTACTTGTAATTCCTAGGAAAGACTTTCTAGCATTTTAGAAAGGATAGCCCATGTGAGCACAGTCTAATCTGTGTCTTTCATTCTCCCCAGAGGATTATATACCAGTAGCATGTGTAGCCTAGAGCTCATATGATCAGGCTTTGAGAGATAACTTTTGTAATGAATGGACATTTCCAGATAGAGAATATGCATACATTTGGACAGTCTTCTGATCTTTTTAGGAATTCAATTTTTGCTATGAGTAACTTTTTATTGCTATCATTTCAACTTTCACTGATATTTTACACATTGGTTCTAATTTATACCCAAACCCCATTTTTATCATTTTTAAAATTTCTTTATTTTTTAAATATACAACAACAGTGGAATGCATTACAATCCATATTACACATATACAGCACAATTGTTAATGTGATGTGTTATTGTAAATATGATAGTAGGCTGCCCAGTGGGCTAAGTCACTAGCACAGAAACTCAAATCTAATTTCCCAAGCCCATGACATGGATTTTCAAATCTGTTTGCTTAAAGTATAAATCCATATAACCATGGGTTTCAAGATAAGAAATGAATGACAATAAATCCTCATTGCCAAGAATCTGCTATAATGTTTTTTAACAGGACATCCAGCATTAAAGTATTCCTCTTTAATCAATTAGTGATTTAAAATTCCATACCCACCACTATGGATTGCCTGAAAGAATATAGTTTAAACCTCTGAATGATTTTATCCTAAGGCTTAAGACATGCCAAGATCCAGCTGTTACTAACTTTGTGAGCACATTAGACAGTCAGCTCAAGTGTTTAAAAAGCTCTGTGTATCACATTAGGGCTTTACTTTATTCATATGATTCTTTATGTTGTCTAACAAAAATTCCAAGGACAACCATTGCATTGTGGAAACATACTGTTTATTCATAGATGAAGGCAATAGTTTCTGATCTGGAATGAAAAGTAGAATTGCTTGGAAAACATTTATGTGTGGCTTCGATCTTTAATGTCCTCCCCCAAAATCCATGTGTTAATGCAGGAATGTTCAGAGGTGAATGATTAAACTATGAGAGCTGTAACCTCATCAATGAATTAATCCATTTGATGGATTAATAATTTGAATGGATTACTGGGTTGTAACTAAAGAGAGGTGGGCATGGTAGGAGGAAGTAGGTCACCGGGGTATGCCCTTGGGTATTATATCTTAATCCTCGATTCTCTCTCACTCTTTCTTTCTGCTTTCCAGCTGACATGAGCTGAGCAGCTTTCCTCTGCCATGCCTTACCCCCCATGATAGTTCACCTTACCTTAGGCTCAGCGCTATGGAATTGGCCAACCATGGACTAAACCTCTGGAACTATGAGCTCAGAGTAAACTTTTCTTCCTCTATTTTGTTTTCATTGGGTAATTCAGTCACCTTGACAAAAAGCTGACTAACACAGTATTCTAATAGCTAGACTTCAGCCTAGGTCAAACAAGTCAAAGTGAAGAAGTCAATAATTTTTATAGAATTTTCCAGGTGATTGAAATAATCTGCCATGATTGGTACAAATGGGTTTAACTGATTTGGGTTTTTTTTTCACCTATTTTAGCTTAACAAAAACATACATAGGACTTACTAGATGTCAGGAAGCTTTTTAAGTTGTTAACTCATTTAATTGGTAACAATTTTATGACATGTGCAATAACTTATCCTCTTTACAGATGGGGAAATTGAGTCAACGAATTTACTCAAGCTTATTCAATTGGGGACTGACTGGGCCTACCTTTAGAATCTGTTCAAATCCATTGATTCTCAAAGCATAATCCCTGAATCAGAGGCATCTGCTTGTGTGGAAAATCATCACTTAGAATTTACCAAAACAAAAGGCTCAAGTACCAGCATTGGAGATACCAAACAACTTGTGATTACCCTGATAAAGAGAACTATTAAAGGATTCTGGATATCAATAGCAAAGCTGGCAGTTTCTGAATCTTATATGTCCAAGAGAATGCAAGAAAGTTGTGGGTTTTGTGAAAGAATGAACTTTGGTTTCTTGTGGACTTTTAAAAATTCTCAGTTGGGAAATTGCTAGAAATGCAAATTCCTAGACCTACAGATTCCTAGACTGTCCTCTTCAGTAGAATGAGCATGAGACCTGAGAATTTGCATTTCTGTTTTAAGGTGCTACTGTCTCTTGTCTAGTAAGTACTCTTGGAAACCAGCACACTAACTACACAGCCTCTCTAATTGCCCAGCAGGTCTTAACTCTACCCTCCAGCTGTACTCCACTGTAGAACAGTCCTTTTAATCCTGAGGACAATGTAAGTGTAGAAGTCCAAGTCTCAGTAGACATAAAGTATTTTTATTACTCAGTCACCTTTGCTATTTGCAGAGCTATAATCTGCTATTGTTAGGCGTTGATAAATCCCTGTGGAAATTGCACAGGTTGTCATTGAATTCTCAATTAGAGACAGAGCAAATGAGATTAAATGAATAAGCACAAAGGGAGTGAAAGAGAAATGAGATAGTAGATATATTCTCTTTTCAGTATTCTTTTGATCAAAACCCTTCGAGGTTATTTGTTCCCTTGCATTATTACTCCATTTTGCTTTGGCTAAATAACTCAGTGGTTAGCAATATAATGAAAAAAATACTGTCATGGAGTCATTTGTAGCTGATTTGAGAGGCAATTAGAAGTCACATTTTAAACTAGTTAATCTTATTGTAACTATCTATGTTGGGGTGAGAGATGTACTATATTTGGAATTCTGTAATTATGAGTCATGCTTGTAAAAGTGATATAAGTATCTCTCATACTCATATATATGCACGAGAGAATTTTGGATAAGAACATGGGACAGAATAGCAGCTAAACAAATGATGAATTCATAGATTATTTTTCTGGTAATATTTCAGCTCCAATATCTCAGTGTTTGTGTAACGTGGACATAATGATCCAATATATTTTTATCAGAATTTAGGTGTTTAGTATGCCCTTGTCAAATACAAGTGTGGGTTTTAGTCTCTATAGGAATGTATTTTCAGTACAATTCTGTGTACTTTGCAATCTCTCAATAAATGTCACAATATGTATTTAAACTAAGAAGTAGAATGGGACTATTAAAAGAGCATTTTATTCATTCTACAATATCATGCTTTCTATTATAAATAATAATCCTGAATTTAAATTACCAATTAGGAAGTGTGTAGACAGTTTTATAGATAGCTTTGTAGAGTAAGCATACAATGTCTGATGAGTTCCACCTGTTACATGATCTGTCTCTACATGACTCAGTCTCTCCATTTGTAGTCATCAGTCCAGGAGAGGACAGGAGAAACAGATCTACAGGTGAGACCACACCATCACCATTCAGAGTAGTTTCACAAGTCATATCCATCAACAAATAGTATCATTTATCTTTTTCTTTTTAAAAGATATGTAAGGTAAACTGTTTTCTATAAAAATACATTCCATGCAATAAGTCACTGCTTAAAAGCAAGAGAATGCTAAAAATATTCTGCTAGTGGAACCAATAAGAATTAGAAATAAAAATCCTAAAAGTATACTCCCATTTTATCATCTCTGCCATAAAAATGACATTGTTTTTAGATTTGCAGAGACAATTCTCCCCCTTCATTTTGTACTGAATCATTTTATGAAACTTAATTTTTATTCATATTATTTTTCTTTATTGTTGTGATAAATGATCTGTGTGAAAGACACTAAACACACACATGATCAATGTAGGTCTGGAACCTCAAAAAATGGCTTATCCAAATGCAGTTATTATTGAAACTTACTTTTGAGTTTTAATCCTGGTTCTTGACATTGGCTTAAATTGATTGCAATACAACTAAGAAGTCTGGAGTTTTTCAACTAAAGAATTAGAAATAAAATTATTCATGTGATGATGGTTGGAAGAGAAGAAAAGAAAAGAAGGATGTATAATAGTGAAAAGTATAGTGAAAGCCTTTTGGACACTGCTGTTCTGATTTCTTCAGGGCTCACATCTTTTAAGTGAAATTAGAATTGTGGAAAAAATATAATGCTATTTAAATCTCTGCATATGGAAAACAATAATAATATTACCCATTTCATAGAGGAGTTTTGAAATTTAATGGGTAAAATGCTCAGAACAGTCTGGTACTTACTGCCATGGAACTATTTGATAAATGCAGTAATGAATTAAGCACAATCAGATTAATTTAAACCCTCTTCATGTGATGTTCCTGTTTTATCTTCTAAAGTGTCCTTGCCATTTTCAAAATATATGCAAGTACTCTTCCAATTGTATTTCTGTCTAGCTGTCCCTTTAGGATATCATCTGGCAGTCCTGGGCTGTGTGACGTGATCTTTTTTCTCCCTCTCCAGCTACCTGTTTATGCTCCTGACATTGCCTTGAGGGAGACTCTGTCCTTAGCTGACTCCAGAACAGTCCTCCTTAAATTAGTTTTAGATCAATTAACTATCAGTGAGATCCATAGCTATCACTTTGAATTGTGCAACTGAGGGGCATTAACATCCAAATGACAAAAGAGCATTGCATGTAGAATGAGATTACAACTGTGCCAACAATATAGAAAAAATGATGAATTTCTTGAATTTCAAGTGATTTTATTTCTTAAGTGTTTACCAAACTTCCTAAAGATTAAGTGATTGCAGTATGATTGTTTATAGAGATTTTTTTCTCTCAAATATCTTCCTTCCTCAGTTCAAAAATAAAGTTTTGAAGTTTTTCTTTTTCCTTACCTTTACTTCTATAAATATAGTGAACATACCATCCTGTACACAAATAATCAAGTGTAGTAACTTAATGGTAATGTGTTTATTATTTTCCTAACTATATTAGGCCTAAAAAATACTACAAATGAATGAATTTCACATTTCCACAATTTATATAGTATTTATCCATAATGTCCTCATTTGCTAGCATTTTTCACTTACATTTTATGTCTACAGATCACCACAATTAGAATACCAACACCAAGTTCTTCCCTACTTGTGATGCATCTTGAAGATGGGTGCTCTGATCATCCTTCCAGTGCCAGAATTTGACACTTCCCTGGCCTTTCCATTCTCATATGTATTAGTCAATGATTCAACCATTGTCTTTGTTCCTGCTGCATCTTTTACTTCCACAAGGTCTTCTTTCCAGATCCGTTGACACCTCACTAATTTAGAGACCAATTATCCCCTTTTTGCCTGGCTTACTGTAGCATTGACTCTTCTGACTCCTTGCCTGTTCCCAGCTATCTTGGTGAATTTCAAACTGCCAAGAAGAAAGGACATGTAATCATTCATGCTAAATAACATTTGGTCTGAGTTCAGTTGGGTTACTCGATGACACTAAGTCAGAGCTGTTCTTTGGAATGGCAGCACCTTAGTTGTTCTTCCAACTAGCATCCTAGGCAAGCCCAAGATGCCCCATCTTCCCTGAAGCATCTGTCAACTTCTTCCCATGATAGTTCACCTCTTCTCTTTCTGAGCTCTCTTCCCTATTGATCACACAAGAAGTGCTCATGTCTTTATTAGGGGAGGCTTCTAATCCTTGGTTCATCATACATCCGAAAGTGGCCCAGCTTAAGTGCATCAGCATGACTTTCCTCTCAGGAATCTCTCTAGTGATTCCCTTATTTGCCTCCCAGAATTATTTCCAGAAATCTTTTCTGGGAAGTTTTAAGATACTTGACCCAAATAACAACATTTCTAACAGTCAAAAGAGGAGGGTTATACTCCCACAGTCTTAAGCAATCACCCTAATTATCTTAGAGGAATTTGCATAAATGCTGCAAAGATGGAGTGCTAATTGTAATGTCTCTCTCTTTTATGATGGGGCAATAAATACTTTTTTCTAAATCAGAGTGGAGTATTCCATATTTAAAAACATATGTTATTAAATGTCCCTTTTTGGTCTAATATTTAACTCATTTTGCATATTTTTCTATGGACTATACAAGAGTTCATATAAATCAAATGGGAAGATTTGTGAGCAGCTGAAATTTTAGCTTGTGAGCAAGAGGCTCAATTGTCACATGCTCTTTTTCTTCCTGATGTAGTGATCCCTGTAGTTGGCTCCAATGAATTATTCCACCCATGTGGGCAGTTGACTACTGCCAAATGGAGTGATTTTGTTAGTGCATCACGCCTCCTGAAATGGAGAGTTTGCTAGTTGTATGGATTGTCTGTGATTGCAGAGCCCATCTGTGTGCTGCTGGTAGGAATGCAAGCCTGAGGCGGCAGCAGAAATGAAGGTCAAAGGATATGTTATAGGTCTCCAAGCCAAGTTTATTCAGACTGTGTTCTCCTGAATGTTCAGTCAGCAGTATTCCAAGAGACATGGCTAACTTGCCTCAAAAGAAAATCACCTTTCATCCATGACTTAAATCATTTGACTTTAATAAAGTTACTGCAATAAAGCCAGAATTGTTGACTGAGTATTATTTAATTTTCATAGCTTATAAAGAAAACTTGCCATCATTTCAAAGGAAGCTGGGATGCCTTTTTGGGGAGTGAGTTGAGAAGGGTATGGAGAGCATCCTAATTCTTGCAATTCTCTTCATTACCTAGAAACTTCTTGTTACTCAAGGAGATGAATGGAAGCATGCCAAAGAGAACTTAGAAGCCTATCACAGAGGTGTGATGAGGAAGCAGTGATATGCTTGCATTTGTATCAGGAGAGTCTAGGAACCCTGTGATAATGGGAGAGCCACGAGGAATTGTTACAAATGGCAAAAATGATGGTGTTGATGTGTACAACAATGCAGAAGAGCTTGGAAGATGAGTCATATTGTAATAAATTCTACACTAATGAACCATGGGATCATGATTTTATGATTGGTGATGGAAGGACTGTCATAAATGATCTCTCTCAGACCATTTATATTATAGCCAATGAAATTGAAAATCAAAGAGGTCCCCTGAGATCTAATGGCCAGATAGGTGGCCCATCTAGAACCAAAGACTGGTTTCCCAATTACCAGTGCATTGTTTTTCTCTGAGTCCTTGGAAACTTTCCTGGAAAACATTGTATCAATAGGTGCACTATGTCTACTGTCTGGGTAGCTGCTTTGATTTCTCTTGAATTTTGTTTCTTTCATAGATAATATATCTTCACATATAATAAGCAAATTTTAATTTTTCCTGAATACTTTCTGTACGACTACAAGTTTGTAAAGACTTTTTATAATTTCACTACCAAATGTCTCTTGAAAATGATAAATGCCCAGCAACTTGCTTAGTATCAAACTTTCAGATATCTGTTGAATACTGTTGTTCAGATCATTTTTCTTGGTACTCAGAGTAACCCTGATGCATTTCTATGACATTTTCAGCATTAGTATTGAATATTTTAGCTTTGTTACAAAAAATGTGTAAATCAAAGCATTTATACATAGCCACCCCTCTTATTCCCACCTGCCCACTGATATGTAGAATCTTCCAGCTTTGCTTCTTGATGCCCTGTACCTCCCCACCTCCTCAGGACATCCTTACTCTCTCCTAGGGACTTTCTCAAATTGTACATTCATCTTGAGTTCATTATATTACTACCAGGCATACTCCTGAAAAAATAAGCCATCTTGTACCATAACTGTTTCCTGTGAATTTTCCTAGCCTATAGGCTAACATTCAGGATTCCCAGAAAAAGAAGAGAAGAAAGGAAGGAAAGGAGAGACAGGTGAGAGATAGTACAGGTAGACTTGCCAAAGCAATTTGCCAATTTGTTTTATCAACATACATGACTATTCTAAGGAGACAACTGATTATACACCTTGAAATATGGCATAGATTAATAATAGTGAACAACATTGGCATTAGGCTATCAATCTCCTTATGCAGAGGATAAAATGAAGCATGTGCTACAAGATTATGGTACTTTGGGGTAGTATTTTTTTCAAATTACCATCTATTTCCTTCTCCACATGTAATCTTAAAAAGAAGAAATATGCTTTTTCTTTTAATGAAGTTAAAAGTTCCTTCTCTAAATTACCCTGGGGGAAAAAACACTTCGCTAAAATGATTCTGTAACTAAGATTCCATGAAATAGGAGTCCTGTGATGCTTTTGTACTCCAGGTGTGTCATTAGGGAAGTCTGCAGTAATAACAAACCTGCCAATGTTCCTTCTTTTATAAAAAGATCAGAAGAAGAATGGTGTGACTAGAAGCCCAATACTGGTTTTATATAGGTCATGTCATTTCATATCCTAGGACAGGGAGGAAGTATGCCATTTTCTTTCAAACTAGGACCATCTTAGAATGAAAGAGGACACTGTTAATAATTACTCAGGGACAACTGATGAAAACAAAAGACTATCCTTGGAACGCCAGGAAATATGGTCATCCCATTTTAGATGCTTAGAAGGCATCAGACCCTCTCCCTGTATGGTAGGAAAACTGAGGCTTAGGATAAATAATTTGCCCAAGGTTATATTTAGAAAGTGTACATCCAGGACTACAGCTAACTAGAGTCCTTCTTTGATATTATCTTTCCATCCAATCCAGAAGTTCCCAGATTATACAAGGATGTCATTCGGTGGCTATGATTGTAGGAAAAAGGTTGAATGCTTGAAAATGGAGTCGTGGGAAACACCCTAAAGACTTTTTTTGTGTGGTTGACTCATAATGTGGGTGTTAGTGTGTGAAATTCCTTGGAAGAACGTCAGACTGCCGCAGTCTGGCTGGGCACAAAATCATGAGCCACTCACAGCCTTCTAGATTCAAACAGCAATTCTTTATTCCCGAACTCACACCGGCACTCTACAAACACGTTCTGGGGAAATCCATGTTCTCCACCAGGCTCTAATCAGCAGGATACGCCCTATTCCCCCGGCAGGGTACACCTTAAACCTGGAACCGCCCTAAACCCAAGGAGCAGGATACTCCCTAAAACCTGATTCGCCCTGGTCCTTGAGCAGGGTCACCTTTCTCAAACATACATGCAATGTCACTGCAAATGACCAAGGCAAGTCCATTTCCACGAGTCCTTCCTCTAAGCAACATGGGGTACACTGGCAAGGAAATTGTCATACCTACTTGGCTAATGGCTCTCAGCATCAGACCACAGGGAGGAGCTCTCCATGAGCATTCATATGCCTTCCTGGAGTAGCACTGGCTCCTGAGTTTTCACATTTATTCCAGACTTCTGCTCTACATAGCCACCCTTCTTATTCCCACCTGTCCACTGATATATAGAATCTTCCTTCCTTGCTTCTTGAGGCCCTCCATCTCCGCGGGACATCCTTACTCTCTCCTAGGGACTTTCCAATGGCACACTCATCTTTGCTTTCTTACATTGATACCAGCCATATTCCTGAAAAATAAGCCATCTTGTACCATAACTTGGAAAACTGTTTCCTGTGAAGTTTCCTAGCCTATAGACTAACACTCAGGATTCCCAGAAAAAGAAGAGAAGGAAGGAAGGGAAGGAGAGAAGGGTGAGAGAGAAAGAAGGGAGAATATGACTGTCTTATGGATACCTTGTCAAAGCTGGTTTTTGCACATGGCTAAGAATGTTAGGTTCGTTTCCACATGCTGCTTTGTATTTCCCCCAAGTCTATGCATATAGATGGAACTGCCTAGAAAAAAAGAGTTTTCTTTTTCTAATTCACACAAAATCTTTTCCACTTAACAAGCCATGTACCCACAGGGCTTCATACATCTGGGAATCAGCATCTTCAAAAAATATGTTCAATTGTTCCATTTGGGCTGGAGATGGCTTTAGCTATTTCTTCTTTGTTTAAATCTCAAGGGTGAGACCAGGTCTTTATAATGCTTCCCCAACCTTAGTGTGCATATGAGTCTGTGGGGGAGTCTTGTTAAAACACAGGTTCTGATTCTATTTCTGTTGATGCTGCTGATCTACACTTTGAATAGCCAGGTTTTAAAATCTAGTAACATTCTAGCATATGGTAGGGACTGCATAAATAAGCCTTGTCAAAAGCAAGGGAGGGAAGATGAAACCATATTTCATACATACCAGGGAACTAGAGATCCACGTTTTGAATGCATTGAGAGAAAAAGTCCTCAGTGAAGGTAAAATGATGGAAGAGAGTTATGAATTTTTTCCATAGGTAAACATTTTCAGCAATTTAGAACTAGACTATGAATCTATTGAAAAAGTGAGTTCTCTGCACTTTCTACCAGAGATTCCAGTAACCTTAAAAAAAAAACGTGTGGCTTCCACAGCCACACAGATACATAGATAGAAGAGGCCATGTTGAATAAATGTGATATGATATTTTTGTACTCAGAGGCAATGTTTGAAGGAGTTAAAACTGTGATTTTGTTAAATAGACTTAAAACCATTCATTTCAATGTTTGTTTTTCCCCAATAAATAACAGAAAGTGGCCATTCTGTCATGGTGAGGGACATATTATTGCTTTGTTGGGCCACTTGAGTTTCCAAATTGCTTAACTTGTTTTAGAAATGGAGAATGTGATGTTACTGAGAAGAATGAGGCTGGCCATAAAGGAGCCAGGAGTGAGCTGGAAGCAGGACACTGGCTCTGTTACCCCAGGGCTGCATGGTGCTGAGCAAGTCCTTTTGGGCCCCAGTAACCCCAGATGCACAATCATTAATCCAGCATTGTGATTTTGAGTGCCTACTTTATATAAAGGCCCTGTCCCCAAGGAGATATGAGTGAGTACCTTGAATTAGGTAACTCCAACCTCCTTTTTTGGTTCTAAAAGTCAGTCATATATAAGACTTGCCAAAGCATACATGAAGCTTTAAATGAATAAACAAATAAGCAAGTCAATGAGTGGATGAATGAATACATATACAAACACACACACATACATTCAGAAAAATCAGTCAGTGGTGACATCAGATTTAGGTACATTTCAATTACTGCTATATTCCTTGTTCTACCCTCTCAGTATAATTGCTATACAATATACATTCTTGGAATTGAATTAGATCCTTTTTTTTTTTCATTTTTTTAAGTCAACATTTGGGCAAAGTTAAAGATGAAGTCAAACTGTTATTTTGTGTGGGTCTTTGTTTCTTAATGATGAGTATCATTCTACATTTAGTCTCTCTCTTAAATAAGTTTTGGTTAAAAAAAATAGTATGCATTTTTGATCTCCAACAGCCTGTGGCAAGTAGCACAAAGGCCGCACTCAAGTTTGCTAACAGCAGCATCTTGAAGAAAGTACTCATGTTCTGTTTTCAAAGAGAGGCATTGAGACAATCCCACAGTGTGGGCACACGGCAGCCAGGATGAGGCCAACAGGATGAGGGTTGCACTGCTTAAGTCACTTCCAAGACTGAGGACTTCTCTTTCTGAGAAAATCAGTGAATAATTTGACCTGCCCCAGTATTTAACAATGAAAGAAAATGTATTATTGCCAGCTAGGAGCATGTTTATTGAAGTGTAGAGTGTTTTGCTGCACGTCATTTATATGTGCTGTTTTGCACCAACAATGTTAAGAAGCAGTGTACATGTGAAAAAATTACTCAGGGAGTATATTTCTGGTGTCTAATTGCTCTTCATAGAGTGATCCAGAGACGTGATCTTGGTTGACTACACAGTGATACTTTTTTTGGAATTTTGTGATGTCTCTCCTTTAGATTTCATATTTGTGAAACATTTTGGAATCCATCATATTGACCTTTACTTGTATCGGTAGGTGTGATGTCCATTTCTATAAAGCTCTGGGGACAAAAAGATCATTAAAAGACTTAACAACAAGAGCAATTGACTAAAAGTATCTCTGTAAGAAAATGGAATTTATAAAATGAAATTAATTTTATACAGTTGCCATTATGTTAACAATAAAAATTATGCTACTTTGAAAACTTTTCTACTGAGTTATAAGTGGGGAGACTTTTTTTTTAAGCAGGATTTAAATTCACTATTTTAACATTATAAATATGATGACTTTCTTAATAAAGATGGTAGGGCACATGGGATGCCACTCTTATTTTCTTTATGTGCTTGCACAACTGTGTGCACACACACACTCAATCATGGCCCTAAAATAGTTCTGTAACATGGTGGCACCTAAACAATGAAGAAGCGATAAACTGGTCTAAGATAAGTGGAGGAAAAAATGCAGAGACTGATTATATAATATGAAATTCAGAAGAATCACATGATGAAATTAGAGACAGAATTTTCTGGATAGTCCCTAAATGTTGTTATCAAAATTTGTACCCTGGTGCAAAAGAGTTGTCTTTAGAAAGCTCTACATTCTCTGAGCCAACTTCCTCCTGTGTGCCTCACTTTAAATCCCTTGCTTCTTTCTGTATTCTCTGCCCCTATGTCTTCATGGTTCTATTCTATTGATAATGAAATGACAATAGTAATCTTCATAATCATGTCTTTAAAACAGAGGAAATGATTTTACATCTTACACATTTATTAATGCTCAAAATTTTATTCTTCAAAAATGCTGCTCTTTAAATTTGCCTCTAAGTCTCTCTCCTTATTCTTAAGGCATCTCTCACATTTTGCTCCCAATGCCAATAAAAATTCTAGCAAAGAAAATGCTGGTTACTAAAGTAAATGTGTTAAATATTAATCATGCATGCTGCAGTTTTGTTCTTTTTCACTTCATCCCCAGAGAACAGAAAAGAATAAGGTTTAGAAATTAAATGCTGAGCTCCAAATAATAAAATCCCAACATAGACGCTGTGATGAACTTCAAGATAATATCTAATTGAAGACAAAAATAGTGGGGTCAAACTTGAGTCTCTTGATATTCATTCTGACCCCAAGCTAGTCATATGGAAACAGGTTTGTCTTTAAATCATGTGGAAACAGGTTTGTCTTTAAATCTGCTCAGTTGATGATGGCAAGACCCAAAACAAAAGAGGGAAGTGATTCTAGAAAGCGGCTTATGAAGGAGGGTAGTATTTCCCAGTACTTTCTTGGAGAGGGAGCTCATCAGTAGAGTGCTCACATAGCATGCACCAGGCCCTGAGTTCAATGGCTGGTAGCACACATACACATACATACACACAGATTTTCTTGGATATTAAGCCTCAATTTGATACCTTATGAATCCATCTTTTAAAATTGTGCAAACTAGTCCTGGGAATGGTCCCTTAAACTCTGTAGCTAAGAAACTGGGCAAACATAATTAGAGCAACCTAGTTCTCAGGTTGCTTCCCTAACTTTTCTGACAAACTTGATATTGCATTATAATAATATCTTGGTTTTAGCTTTTGAAAGGCCTTTTATATACTTTTATAATGACAGTTTTCTACTATCCTTTGATGAATGTTATTCCAATTAATATTTATATTTTGAAGTTGCATGAGACCAGATTTCATGTCTGATTCTAGTACAGTTTTCTTATCAATAGAGTCCCTAACACATCATGGGTACTTGATAAATACATGTGTACTGATTTCCTGTTGAATGTCCTCTGCTGAGGTCATTAACCTGTCATGAGAAAGAAGGACCTATGATTGTTGGTTACACCGGCTGAGAAGAAAATGTTGGGTTTGAAGTTGTAGCATTAGATAATCTTTTGACTCTACTTCTAAATCCTTATGCAACCTGTTGAGCAGTTTTGGTACTGATTCAGTTACCAATTCTGAATCAATGAAAACATTGTTATACTCATGGTATTAGGCAGAACTTCCTGATGAAAATGATGTCTGTCTTTTTACATCTTTTCTGTAATAATTAGATTAGTTTGTAATTTTGTTATGGGGGAGAAAGCAAGGCAAGAATAAGAAACAGAGAGACTACGAACTATCTATAAACTGGTACATTTTGATCTTGGGATTTTATATTTTGCTCTAGTTGTATAAAATTTGGATCATCAAATCCTTTTCATTTCATTTTTTGGCTTTTCTGTCATATAATTTACTAGTAGCATGACCATGTAATCTATAATACAAACCAACACACTTTGAAAATTAAAGGGGCACTTTTATAATTATCCAGGAATGAAAAGTAGAAACACAGATTGAAGGATCATGTTGTCATTGTTTCATGTTTCCTTTAAGCTACTCCCTTGCTAGGAAGCCAGCTCTATCTGACTTTCAATAGATGCAAAAAAAAAGGGCCTTGCTCTGGTTCTGTTGCTCAAGGCCTGAGTGGCTGTGCTAATGCGATTTGGTTTGGCACCAACTGGAACATCTTCCAAAGAGATTTGAAAGATGTTGGCATCTCCCAGAAAAAGGAAGTATCTATTTTTCTCTAATATATATGCAAGCACTCTTAGGAAATCTATTAGGAATCAAGCAGCAGCTTTGTTTTCCAAGTCTATATTATCAACATGCTGTAATAGATTAAAAATGTCATAGCACCATTCAGTGTGACTCCTGCCACATTCTTCTCTTTAGCCCATCAACATGGATTTGGCTTTCTCCTCCACCCCCCAAATATTAGCCCATGGGTAATTACACTAATATTAATATTCTCAAATGAGACCTCTGTTTCATGCTATATGCTGAGCCAGACCCATCCCTGCATTATCTATACTCATCAAAACAACCTTGCAAGCTGTGATATAGCTCCATATAAAAGCTAAAGAAAAAGTAGAGCAGAGAAGCTAAGAAACACATGTTGTCAGTAAACTGTGGATTCTGGATTGCGTCCCCTGTCTGACTCTAAATCCGTGTTCCTTCCACTAAATCTTTTTATCTATTTAATCAATAATTACTGTGAGCATAATTATGTTTTGCTCTACATTATTATCTGAAAACATATGGGAATAAAAGCACTTTTATTTTCATGTTTCTAGACCATTTTTAAGTCATGAATTGGTAAAACTAGACAGTCACTAAATTAGCAAGTATTCAACTTTAAGTAAATGAGAAATCACAGATGTTGAAATTGATAACAGCATTGACTGCTGAAGAGTTAACCTGTTTCATGTTCTTTTTCTCCATGAAGATGTACCAGCAAGGTTTTGTTCTATTCTAAAGAAGATTATTTCAGAGCGTGGGAAGCTTTATTATGATTTTCCACTATTAGTTTCTCAATTCTATAAATATAGGCCTTAAAATACAGCAGTAAGGTACAACTTTAGCACCTGATCAGCCAAGTCAGGAAGTATACATACCTAAATTACTATCTTCTCACTGACAATTTGCAACTTTAAGTTATTCACAAAGTTTGAAAGAAATATTCCACAACTCTATGGAGTTTTTCATACAAACATAATGTTTTTAGCTCATGTGAAGAAAATCTTACCATTTCTAAGAATATATGCGAAGGAATGGCAATAGTAGAATTCTACCAAGGGAAATATACATCTTCAATATTCCATTCTCAAGAGCTGAACAAGATTTAAATGTATTTTAAAAGTCAAAATATGAAAACAACCTAAATGGCCATTGACAGATGAGTGGATGAAGACTGTGTTGTGTATATATATGCAATGAAATATTATTTACCCTTAAAAAGAAGAAAATCTTGTCATTTGTGACAATGTGGTTAGACCTAGAAGATAGTATGCTAAGTAAAATTAGCTGGGAATAGGAAGACAAATACTGCAGGATCTCATTTATATGTGGAATCTAAAATGGACTTATAGGTGGGAGGGAAAGGGAGAGAGCAGGGAAATTGCATGGGAATGGAAGGAGACCCTCATCGTTATACAAAATTACATATAAGAGGAAGTGAGGGGAAAGTGGAAAAAAAACAAGGGAGAGAAATGAAGTACAGTAGATGGGGTAGAGAGAGAAGATGGGAGGGAAGGGGAGCGGAGGGGGGATAGTAGAGGATAGGAAAGGCAGCAGAATACAACAGACACTAGTATGGCAGTATGTAAAAATGTGGATGTGTAACCGATGTGATTCTGCAATCTGTATATGGGGGGGGGGGGAATGGGAGTTCATAACCCACTTGAATCAAATGTATGAAATATGATATGTCAAGAGCTATGTAATGTTTTGAACAACTAATAATAAAAATAAAATAAAATAAAATGGACTTATAGAGGGTGAGGGTAGAATGGTGATTGCCAGGATCTAGGGAAAATGGTAGGTAAGGAGGTGATGGTAAAAGGCTCCAAAGTTTCAGTTTTGCAAGATAAATAAGTTCTAGAGATCTGCTGTACAGCATATTGCCTACAGGTAACAATACTGTTAGTATACTTTGAATTTTCAGAAGGCAGGTCTCACAGTAAGTATTCTTATCAAATGCAAAAAACTTTAGGAGGTGATGGATATGTGTATGGCCTTAATGATGGTGATGGTTTCACAGGTACATAGTTACCCCTAAACTAATCATAATTTGTTATATATATATATATATATATATATATATATATATATATATATATATAATTTGTGTACATATGCATATATAATATATATAGATTTTTATATGTCAATCATACCTCCATAAAGTGATTTAAAAAATATATTTCTATAAAAACTTTTTCTTATTAAAGGAAGAGTCCTGGATATGTGTATGTTAATAAAACTGTATTCTTTTTAACACCTGTGCTTAGAGAAACTCAAACAAAGCTACGGCTATCCTAGTTCACCAGTATTCTAGGGAAATGTGCAAGGCACACATTTATCTCTTCACTTCTCTTCACTTATATTTACATGGAAATGTGTAGACATAGAAAGTCTTGTGTACCAAGTTATTTCAAGATGATCAGCAACAATTTTGTGGACAATACCTGTGTTTGTTGTATGGAAATCCACTATTTACTATGCCCAAAATATAACATAAAATGTCATCAATTTAGTTTAGATCTCTATTTGAAGGGTCCACGTTAGAGCAACATCGGACCAACCTGATATTTGGATTGCTCTAAAAGAATTTATTTCATAAGGATCTCTAACCATGATATGCCGCTCTTTGTGCATAAATAAGGATGCCCAAGTTCTAGACAAGCAGCTGAATCACCTGCTTTGTTGGAAATTTATAATGTACAGGACTTCATTATCCTGTTTATTTTTCTAAATTGAAAGACAGAATGATAATCTTCCCTTATCTGATTACAGATGTGCTGTTTATAAAACTAATAGCACATTTGGACCTATATCCTACTTTAGAGACACAATGATGTGGCTACTCATAGAAGTTTTGAAAAAAAAAATAAGCATTAACAGTATTATTTAAAAACTTTGACATAAGACATATTGTAATAGAAAGAAAAATGAAAGGTCTGTCAGAAGCTTTAATTCTGAAGCCAGTCCTGCCACTTACAAATTGTGTGAGCCTGAAGGAAAGCAGTAGAAATGAGCCTCCTTGTCCTTCATTTAGTCACATGTAGATGATACCACCCAATGAAGGAAAGCACATAAAAGTCCTTTAGGAACTATAGAGCACTATACATGTATAAACTTGTGTTGTACTATTAAAAATAGAAGTATTAAAAATATGTTTTCAACATAGTACTTTTTCTCTGAATTTTATAAAGTAAAATGCAAATGGCTTTCAATGGGAAAATGTTGTTACAATGACAAGAAAACTAAATTTTGCAAATTGCTATGCCAAGAGAATTTTACAAGCAGATTAATTTAATTATATGAAATATAATCAAACTTCTATAAAATGTTGATTCTATTAGTGCATCAGTTTGTAGATCACTAGTCAAATACATCTTTACTCACATGGTTTAATTTTTTTATTTCCTACTGTCAGTATTTATCTCTCCCTTAATTTCTCTCTTTTTCTCTCTTTATCTCCTACCCTCCTTGTTTATCTTGCTGTAACTCTTGCTCTCCTATTTTGTTTCCCTGATTAGCAGACTCAAAAACAATTGAGGCAATATGACTTAGCTCTAGTTTATGCATTTCTGACTTCCCAATTTTCCTGTGCCATCCTATTATAGTGTGGATATAAGTTATCTCCCTAAAGCTCCTGTGTTAACACAATGATATTCAGAAGTAAAATGATTAGATTATGAAAGCTGTGATTCTGGTGAGAACTCAGGACCAGAATACTGATAGAAATGCTAACAGTAAAGACTGTGCTCCTGAGGTTTCAGAGGGGAACAAGGACTCAACAGGGAAATGGACTAGAGGCCACAGGTAATAAATACATTCTGGCAAAGAACTCATCTACATATTCCCCTTGTCCTGAGATTTTCTGTGGAACTGAATTTAAAGGTATTAGATGAATTAATATGCTGGAGAAAATTTCAAGGGAGCACAGCATTTAGGCAGTTGAATGATTACTGCTGGCATTTTAAGCCAGGTTTACAGTGAGAATAGGAAGCAGAAAACAAAGAAGGAGGATTATGAAAACTTAAAATGTGGCCATAAATGTGCATATAAAGTTGAGCCAAAGGAAGGTGTGGTTATTGAAGACATTACCACCACTAAAAAGAAGTTAAATACTTTGCAGAGAGACTATAGGAAAGATGGTGTGAGGGCATCTGGGGAATCAGCAAAATCACTGACTTCTTTGCAGGTTCAAGGGTCTAGAAGTAAAGACTCCTTCCAGAGACCACCAGGAAACCTTCCTCACACAGGGGTTCCCAGAAAAAAATTCCCCCCGGATTTGTTTCACTATGCTTGGTTGCACAGGCAGTCAGAGATCATTGCAGCCATGGTTCAAGGGGACCCAGCTGCTGCTCAGTCTCATGGCAAATCTTGCTATTGTCCATGTGGGGCTGGTTCTGCAGGAATACAGGATGCTGTAATTAAGGGGTCATGGAGGCTTCCACTGAAATTTGAAAGGCCTGGGAAGTCAGGAAAAGTGTAGTAGGGTTGGAGTCCCTGTGGGCAGCCCCTGAGAGGGTGATGCCTAAAGCTATGGGAAGGAAGCTGACTCTGTAGGGAGACACTCCTCACCCCTGAGATTAAAAGATGCCACTAATGTGGAACATCTGCTGAGGAAAGATGATGTCTGTGGACAGTGCCTGGCTGAGAGGCTACACTGGCTTCAATCACCAAAATCAAAATAATAGGGCTGCCCAAGCCCTTTGGAGATGAGATCTAAACACCATGTGCCCCCGATGCTGGATGGGGAGCTATAGGACCAAATGTTTGCCTAGCTGAATTTGCCTTGTTTTTGATTCCATCCTTCTTTCTATACCCCTATTTCTCCCTTTGGGAATGTAAATGTTTACTCTTTGCCATTATAATTTGGATTTGGATGAATATAACTTGCTATTTTTTAATAACTTGCTTTTGATCTTTACGGGGCTCACTGCCAAGAATTTGCCTTGAGTCTTAGAGGAGATTTTATACTTGGACTTTTGGGTGATGCTGGAACTGTTAACACTGGAAAGTCTTAGAGATGGACTAAATGCATTTGGCATTACAAGATGAACACAAGCCTTTTGGGACCAGGGTGAGAATGTCAGGGTCTGGATACGAGTTGTCCCCCACATGCTCTTGTGTTAATGCAGGAATATTCCGAGGTGCAATGAGAGCTCTAAACTAATTCGTTCATACTAGTTTGAATGAACTTACTTGGTGGTAGCTATGTGCAGGTGGGGCATGGCTGGAGGAGGAAGTACACTGGGGGTAGATGGTGGTAGGGTTTATGTTCCCTGCAGCTCCTTCTTCTCTCTCTCTCTGCTTCCTGGGCACCATTAATGAGCAGCTTTCCTCCACTCTACCCTTTGGCCATGATGTTCTACTTCATCTTGGGCCCAGAGCAATGGAACCAGCAGACCATCCACTGAACTTTTAAAACCATGAGTCAAGACATACCTTTCCTCACTGAGTGCAGTGGCACACAGCTGTAATCACAGTGGCTCAGGAGGCTGAGGCAGGAGGGTCATGAGTTCACAGCCAGCCTTAGCAGAAGTGAGGCGCTAAGCAACTCAGTGAGACCCTGTCTCTAAACAAAATACAAAATAGGGCTGGGGATGTGGCACAGTGGTTGGGTGCCCCTGAGTTCAATCCCCTGTTCAATAAACAAACAAACAGATAAACAAACAAAAATTCCCTCCTCTAAATTGAGCATTTTGGTCAGAGTGATGAAAATCTGACTCACAATTCTTTCCCAGGACTCCATGCCCTTGATTATTTTGAAATCCCTATTAAACCTATGGCATATATTTGGAATTCCCCCATTCCTTCCCAAGCTTTCACAGTCTTTGAGATGGCATACTCACCATGTCTTAAGATTCTCATTACTTCTCTACAACTTTCACAATTAGGCCTGCAGAAACCCTTCTTCCAGTAGCATCTCCTCCTTGGGAGGAGACTAAGATTTCTCTTAGTCTTTTATAGAGTCTTTTAAAGATACCCCAACTGCAGAAGTTGACTACTTTCCACAATTCACTTGATGAAAGACATGGGGTATGCACTGCACTTTTCTCTGTTGGACCCAGGCAATTGCAAATTGTTTCTTTCTGCGGTGATCATAATTTTCTTCTTGTGTCTTGTCTTCACTTGCGTGTTCTCTAGTCCTTTACTCCCTCAGGTCCACATACTTCCACAAAGTTATTCATTTTCAAGTAGTAAGTCTCTGATCATAGGATAATCAACTTGTTGGGGGTGGAGGGAGAACTAGCTCTTTACTTAACAGAGAAAAAATATATACCCCAAAGTCTCACTCCTGGTGACCTACTTTCTTCAGTCATACTCTACCTACCAATACTTATCTGCCCAGTGAATCTACATCAGTGGTTTAATCCACTATTTAGAGTATACTTCTCATAATCTAATCATTTCACCTCTGAAAATTCTTTCATTGTCTCACACATGAATTTTGGAGGGATATCACATATCTAAACCATAACACATTTTATCATATTTTTGCTTCACTTCTGCCAGTGTCATAGTCTCTGTTTTACTGATTCTATCTGGGATACGATTCTCTACACCCTCAGTTTTCCCTGATTGTTCACCAGTGGTGCTTCTCAGAGTTTATGTCTCACGAATCTTCTTTTTATTTTCACACTGCTCTCTATAGGATATCATTTACTGTCACCACTTATATAGCTCACTGCTAACTCCACATATATTCAGCCACAAACAAACTAGTAGATTACATTCTGTGGAAGAGAGAGAGAGAGGGGAGAAAGAGAGAGAGAGAGGGAGAGTGAGAGAGAGAGAGAGAGAGAGAGAGAGAATGAGAATATATCTCACTAAAAAAGAAGGGAGACCAATAGAGTAGAGAAAGGGAATTGAGAAGGAGGAGGGAGGAGGGGGCATGGGAAAGTACTGAAGAACTAAATCTACAAAATTATCCTATGTGCATGTATGATTATACCACAATAAATTCCACTTTATGTAATCATAATGCACAAATCAAAATAATAATAAAAATAGAAGGGGCATCAGCAAGAGGATGGGGGAGGGAGGAGGGAAGGGAAACAGAGGTACTCAGGAGTGATATTTGTCAAATTTTGTTTTGTGCATCTATGCATATTGCATAATAAATTAAAATACTATGTATAATTATAATTCACTATAAAAAATAAAAAATTTAAACTTAATTTAAGAGATCACACACTCTAGGTTATCTCTCCAAATCTGTTTCTTCACAGTCTTTTTCCATCATAGGGAATCATTAAATTGGTCATGTTGGAAACTCCAGAGTGTTCTTGGAGCCTTGCTTTTCTCTAACTTTCCATACTTAATGTTCATTGACATTTCCTCAGTTGGTGAACGTTCTATGTCTTAGTGCCACCACTGCCTCTCAACTTGGTCTTTTGAAATCGCCTCTTAATCTATTTCTGCTGTTCCCACTCAGCTTTACATGTAGCAGCAAGAGAGCACTTCTAAAATTCTAAGTTACATCATGTTACTTAACTACTGAAATCCTGAATTGGCTTAACTTGACCCTTAAAATCTAGTGTTTTTACCAAGCCCCAAATTAGATGCTTATATTTAACTAGAATTTTTTGTTTAATAACTCAAATACCCTCAGGTAAATATTGATAACCTCATTAAATACACAAGGAAACTGAGGCACAAATAAGACAGAAAACTTACCCAAAGTCATCTAGGTTATAAAAGCTAAGTTCAGAACTAAGACTGGGCAGTTTTCCCCAGAACCTGTGCTGAAAATCAGTGCAGATTGCTCCTCAAATGTCCCACAGAGTTAGTCATCACCTACCCATTCAATCTGGCCATATCCATTAGAATTTCAGCTGTGTAATGAAAAAAATGGTGGTGGTCTACTTGATTCATACCATGTCACTCAAACCTGGAAAAGTGTCTGTACATGGGAGGTAAACTGTCTTCTGTCTGTAGACTTTACACAGCTGATCCTTCTACCTGTAATCTTACTATAGAAAGTTCCTTCTTGTCCTCAAGGCTTACCTAAACTATAACACCTACTCCCAAAACTCACCAGAAGACCCTTCCTGAAAACCTATTCAGAGCAAGTTCTGTTTGACACTACATGTCTCATCATTCAGTTCATATTCTTCAAAGCCATTTATCCCAGTTTGAACTTACTGGTAACCAATTTATTCTTTTACCTTTTGACTTTCATACCAGAACATAAATTCCACAAGGGCATAGACATATTTACTGTTGTAAACCCATAATCTCCCACTGCAGGCGTTCAAGAAATATTTGCTGAATGAGTCAACTTTGGAATTTCAACTTTAAGCTCAGAGGCACCCTCCGAAAAAAAAGCTTGGTTATCCCTGGTGCATTCTTAAATTCAATAAATATTAAGTCATTTATCATGAGACCAATTCAACTTGAGATACTGGAGATGCCATAGAGAGTAAATTAAACATGATCCTGAACTTCAGACAGCTCACTGTCTATAAGAAGAAGTAATAATAAAAATCGCACCAATAACACATAATTATAATGTAAGATGATATGATAAGTTATAGAATCCATTACTCTTGGTGTCTGTCATATATATATGACAGAGTATATATATATATATATATATATATATACATACATATATATATATATATATATATATATATATATATATATATATATATTGTACACACACACACACTTTTAAAAAACTGGATATAGGGTAGTAATAAATGACCTGATTATACAGTTAGCCCAGTTCTTTTTTCAACCAGGGGAAATTTGCTGTGCAACTCAGGAGAACTTTGTCAATGTCTAGAGAGATCTATGATTGTCATAGTTGATGGGACATCTAGTTGGTAGAAGTCATGAATACTGTTAAACAGCTGACAATGAGCAAGATACCTCTCTCCACGAACAACAAGTTTCTTGTCCCAAATATGAACAGAATCAAGGTTGAGAAACTCTGAAATAACTCATTACTGGCCTGAGAATCAGACTTCTGTAGTTTCCTCAAAGACATTACAAAAGCTAGTTAATATTTTCTAAGACTCTTTACTTGTTACAATTCAGTCAGAAAATATTTATGGAATTACACTATTATACTGCAGAAGGGCTTCCTGTGGTCAAGGTGTCTTAGAATGTGCTGTCAACCTAAAGGGGAAACACAGCAGGAGAGACAGGTGGTTGAGGTTTGCTGCCAGGTGTACACTTCCTGATCTTTATTACCTAATTCTCCATATTACTTAGTCCTAATTCTTGATTTCCAGATAGTACATAAAAACTGTATCATATTATTTTGACTAAAAACCATTAAGTATATTACTATATCAATATTTAAGAATCAATTATATGTCATTTACTTTACATAATACTTCATTTACATTTTCCTACTAATTTTAAAAATCAACCCAGTGAGATATATTTGCCATAATTAAAGGGAACAAGGAGGTTTACAGAAATGATGTTACTTTCCTAGAATCACAGGTAGATTCGGATCCAAACCCAGTGTGTCTAATTCCACACAGCTCATCTTCTTGATCTCTAAGCTATTATATTAGTGTGTGTGGTGATTTATTAATATTTAAATGCTTTATTTTTGTTCCATTTAGACAGTCAAAATTTTATAGCCAGAAAATGTTTCAGGATCATTACTTTGACAATGGTAGGTAAAAGTAAAGAATAAAAATCCTTGGATAACTCTGACATGTAGCATTGTTCTGAATCCTATTGACATTTTCCAACCATAATATATTATCATGAGCTTATGTAACATCCATTTACTGTGCTGAAGACATTTATTCTCTTGAAAAGGGATTTTTACCTGCTGAGGGGAGAACCTTAGTTCAGTTTAAAATGCTATTCCTAAAAACCATTGAATCTTCTTGAAAGCAATAATTAGTAGTCATACTACTACATTGATTTGTTTAAGATATTCAGATTGAACTTTTTTTTTTAAACATGGTCCCACATTTTTTGTTCCCATCAAATGTGAACACAAAAATGTTGTGGTGGTTAGAACAACTGCAGCATATAATTTTCTTAAAGTGAATAGTTAAATTGCATGATCATCCCTGGTTATATTTACTTGTGTTCTTTCAGATTTTCCTCACAATTGTTATGCCACTTGTGGCTAAAACTTTACAAGCTGTTAAAGGCTAAACAATGAAAATTGTTCTTCTCTCCCAACATCAGACTCCTAAATCCCATTCCTTAGTCATCCACTAGTGAATATTCTCTTTCCAGAAATATTCTTTGAATGTTGACATATATAAGTATAGGCAGGCACATGGAATACCTATTTATATTTATGTATATGCATGTAAGTGTACTTGTAATGTATGATTACAAAATGTATGATCCATTTTGGATGTAAAGATGTCTGTAAATATAAATTACTCTGTACTTTATCTTTTTTTTTTTTTTTTTTACTCGTTCATGTAGTTTTAGACTCACTGCACACTAAAAAGCATGGATTTACCTTGTTCTTTTTAGGACTGCAACTTTGAGTTGCCGAATAGATGTTGAAGTCTATCTTTAGAAAATCAAGAAGCATTTTAACCATCTGAAATAAACTTTCAATTCCTTTTTCGCTTATTTTATTTGTTTAATTTAACCTTGAAGCTCATACCAGTCATGTTCTTTCATGACTTTTCACACTTTCAAATTCAATCTTACTTGTTGTTACCATCATTTTTCTCCACTTCTCCATATCACAATAAATTGGTTTCTCTGCATGTCAAAACTGTCACTGAACTACTGCTCAGAAAGCTCTCAGGCTTTGCAAGTACTGTTGAACTCATTACTCATTTCTCTGAAATAAGTTAGCATTTCTCAAGAGGGACCATGTCTTGATTCTGTATTTCTTAATAAAAGTAAAAAGAGACAGAAGATTGTTTTCCTGCCCTCATTAATTTTCAGGCTCATAATAAATCAGTAAAATCAATTGTTATTTTGCTTATATAATTATTTACAGACTGCATATAACCAATAAACTAATAGTAAGAATATTAACCTTTTTCTTCTTCAAATATTTACTTCAGGGCCTCTCTTTCCTAGGCAGCATGGCATGATGTGTTCAGGATTCATTAAGAGAAGTCCCAAGCCCTGGTCTTCACTGAGGATCTTAAAGGAGACAGTGAATGGGTGATAAATTAGAAGAAAAGGTGTTGGATAATCAAAGTGTACATTGGCTACTCTGGGAATCCAGAAGAGCTATCTGCCTAACCACAAAGGAGAGTGGAGGGAGGCTTTCTGAAGGAAGGCAATACTTAATATTAATCTTAGCTGTAAAGGAGATGAAGCCAGATTGAGCAATGGAGTTGGTGGTGCAAGGGGTAGAGAATGGGAGAGGTCCAGGAAGAAGGAGTAAGTCAACCCAAAGCAGCATGCACACTGGAGACCACTGCCATGTGATGGCTGCAAAGAAATCCAGGGGACAGCCCTGCAGCCTGATCCTGAGGAGCCTGGAGCAACTGGGTTTTAGGCAGGGAGTGGATTTTAACTCTGGAAGCTGTATGGAAGACAGAATTGACAAAGATGAGAATGGCCCATTTCAGAAGCTACTGAAATAATCCAGGCAACAGCTGATGAAACACAGATTTGAATTCTGGCAGGCATGATGGAAAGAAAATAATAGCTGGAGATTTATCTGGAAATTAAACAGTCATTCAACAAAAGGTATTTAGGACTTCTTGACCAATAGTCTATCTCCTAAATACTCAGGATCCATGGAATATGTGAAGAAAATAGAAACATTCTCAGAAAGGTGCACTGCATGTAGAAGTTTATACTAGGAGCAATGAGGTTAGAAGGAAATTAATCGCTTCTGTCTGCAAACTGCCAGGCTCAACCTTGCCAGAGTCCTGCATGTGGATGGCATGGAAAAGTGTTGAGAAACAGATCCCAGAGGCTTCCCTTGTCTCATGAAGGGTTTGGAGTCTGTCCCATTGGAAAGGAAAGCAATCTGCTGGTTTTCAACCAGATACACCATTTTTGTTTCATTTAGTTAGAAATATTTATTTAAATATATGCATCAGATAGTATTTATGATCACATATTATTTCAAAATCTATGAATATTGCAATAAATGAAATCCTCAGGAATATGAATATCTTACAATTAACACTGTAACATTTTCCTGAGAACAAAGTCACATGCTTTAGCTAATATCAGTAACACTTAGATATGCTAAGACTTTATATGGTTTTGTTATACCTTTCCATTATTTCTCTTTTTTATTAGTTGCTCAAAACATTACAATAATCTTGACATATCATACATTTGATTCAAATGGGGTATTAATTCTTATTTTTCCACATGTACAGATTGCAGGATCACATTGGATATACAGCCATGTTTATACATACAGCCATACTAGTGTCTGTTGTATTCTGCTGCCCTTCCTATCCCCGCTCCCCTTCTCTCCCCTCCCAACACCTCTCTCTACCCCATCTACTGTAACACATTTCTCCCTCTCTTTTTTTTCTTCCCCCTCACACCATCTTATATGTAATTTTGTATAACAGTGAGGGTCTCCTTCCATCTTCCAGGCAATTCCCCTTCTCTCTCCCATTCCCTCCCCACTCTCGTCCCTGTTTAATGGTAATCTTCTCATGCTCTTCCTCCCTGCTCTGTTTTGAATCACCAACCCTTATATCAAAGAAGACATGTGGCATTTGTTTTTTAGGGATTGGCTAACTTCACTTAGCATCATCTGCTCTAATGCCATCCATTTCCCTGCAAATGCCATGATTTTGTTATTTTTTATTGCTGAGTAATATTCCATTGTGTATAAATGACACATTTTTTAATCCATTCATCTACTGAAGGGCATCTAGGTTGGTTACACAGTCTAGCTATTGTGAATTGTGCTGCTATGAACATCGATGTAGCTGTGTCCCTGTAGTATGCTCTTTTTGGGTCTTTTGGGTATAGTCCGAGAAAGGGAATAGCTGGGTCAAATGGTGGTTCCATTTCCAGCTTTCCAAGTAATCTCCATACTGCTTTCCAAATTGGCTGCACCAATTTGCAGTTGCACAAGCAATGTACAAGTGTACCCTTTTCTCTACATCCTCGCCAGCACTTGTTATTGTTTGACTTCATAATGGCTGCCAATCTTACTAGAGTGAGATGGTATCTTAGAGTGGTTTTAATTTGCATTTCTCTGATTGCTAGAGATGGTGAGCAATTTTTCATGTATTTGTTGATTGATTATATATCCTCCTCTGAGAAGTGTCTGTTCAGATCCTTGGCCCATTTGTTGATTGAGTTATTTGTTTTCTTGTTTATTTTTTTTTTGAGTTTTTTGTATACTCTGGAGATTGGGGCTCTATCTGAAGTGTGAGGGGTAAAAATTTGTTCACAGGATTTAGGCTTCCTATTTACTTCTCTTATTGTTTCTCTTGCTGAGAAAAAACCTTTTAGTTTGAATACGTCCCATTTGTTGATTCTTGATTTTAAATCTTGTGCTATAGGTGTCCTAGTTAGGAATTTGGAGCCTGACTCTATAAGATGGAGAATAGGTCCAACTTTTTCTTCTATTAGACACAGAGTCCTGGTTTGATTCCTAGCTCCTTGATCCATTTTGAGTTAGCTTTTGTGCATGGTGAGAGAAAGGGATTCAATTCCATTTTGTTGCATATGGATTTCCAGTTAAAATCCTACATCACTTGGAGAATGAACAATATGTTACTGAATGATCAATGGGTTACAGAAGACATCAAGGAGGAAATTAAAAAATTCTTAGAGATAAATGAAAACACAGAAACAACATATTGGAATCTGTGGGACACAATGAAAGCAATTCTAAGAGGAAAATTCATTGCTTGGAGTTCATTCCTCAAAAAAAAAAAAAAAAAAAAAAACAAATAGATGATCTCACACTTCATCTCAAAACCCTAGAAAAAGAAGAGAAAAACAACAGCAAATGTAGTAGAAGGCAAGAAATAATTAAAATCCGAGCTGAAATCAATGAAATTGAAACAAAAGAAACAGTTGAAAAAATTGACAAAACTAAAAGTTGGTTCTTTGAAAAAATAAATAAGATCGACAGACCCTTAGCCACGCTAACGAAGAGAAGAAGAGAGAGAACTCAAATTACTAGAATATGGGATGGGATGAAAAAGGCAATATCACAACAGACACTACAGAAATACAGAAGATAATTAGAAATTATTTTGAAACCTTATACTCCAATAAAATAGAAGATAGTGAAGGCATCGATAAATTTCATAAGTCATATGATCTGCCTAGATTGAATTAGGAGGATATACACAACTTAAACAGACCAATATCAATTAAGGAAATAGAGGAAGCCATCAAAAGACTACCAACCAAGAAAAGCCTAGGACCGGATGGGTATACAGCAGAGTGCCGCAGTCTGGCTGGGCACAATCAGGAGCCACTTGTCAAAAGAAACGAACTTTATTTTTGGAACCACACAGGCCAAACAAAACAGCTCCTCAGGAAAACCCCTCAGAGCCGAACTGCCACCACCGGCTTCCCACAAGCCTCTCACACAAACACAAGCCTCTCCACCTCCCACAATCCTCTTGCTCTTGAAGAGGGTCGCGTGGGTGGAGCCAAATAAGTCCCCCAATGAGCGTGGGTCGCGTGGGTGGAGCCAAATAAGTCCCCCAATGAGCAGCTCCATGGTCTGAAAGGGCAGGGAAACAGCCCAATGAGCATTACCGCAAAGGAGCCAATCAGCTAGATGTTGCTGGGGCTGCTGTGAGCCAATCATCAGCTGGCAGTCTGAAAGTTTGCTGGGGCCCCTTCGGCTGTGGCTCTCAACATCTCCCCCTCTCTGTTTAAACAACAAGTATGTGGCTTAGGGACTGTGCCTGCCTTAGGTTGTCCAATAGTACATATGGTCCTTACCCGTTATTGGATGAGCTGACCTCAAGGCATCAGCCTCCTGTCTTAGGTTGGTACCATTGCAATTGGATCTTACCCATCACTGACTACCAGTCCAGTATACAGCCACACCTGTGGAAAGGTCTTTGTACCAGCGGGGGGGGGGGGGGGGGTGAGGTTCTTTGCCTCACCTCTGTTGGCCCCCAAATTTTAGCTGAACGATCATGACAAGCACAAAGCCAATTGACGGCTCCTTTTGGAAAAATTGTACCACCAATGACATCATCAGCAAAAATACCCCAACACTACCACAAGTCGATGCACCAACAGATAGTTCACAATGCATACAGGTGAGTTTACAATGCATACAAGTGATACATAGTCCAGGCAAGTTCTGCAAGCAGTTCAGTGATGGCTATTACAGAAGCTGTAGATTGGTTTTATCTTTGTCTTCACCGGCACTGGGATGAAGATAGGAATTCTGGCAATAATGGCTAAAGAAAAAATTATGTAACATTCCAGAAGGCACTAAAAGAAAACAATTTTCTTAACAATTTACATTATCTTGAAGAGAATTATTAAGTATAATGGAAAGGAAAGGTGAAAGTAAACAAACAGATCTGTTAACCTCCTTTTTTGTTCACATATTAAAACAATCCTCAACAGTTGTTTACCCAATTAAAATTAAACCATTTAAATCACGTGAATTAAAAAAAATATTTGGATCCATTTTTTCATAAGCACTCATCATATATGATATAGGGACATACGTACATTCAAACATATAACACAAAACACAAGTGTGCACACATAATATAATACACACAACACATAACATAATAGTAAAGGCCTTATAACTTTTTACAGGTGAAATCTCCATTGCAATGTTTAAAAACTCTATAGTCAAAAAAATAGAACTGATCAGCAAAACATTAACCTAGGTCTGTATGAGTGCAAAAAACAAAATAGAACTTCATGATATGGGAAAGGACAATAATAAAATAGATATTGAAAAAAGCATCCTGGTTCTGTCGAAGATGTAAGAATAGCCAAAATGGAGTTCTGGATATCAGCTGTTATGGATTTGAGCCAAATCATCTTCTTTTTGGTCTGTAGAAATTGCTTTAGTTAATCTCTCTGGAATCCAAATCGGCTGCTGTTCTCCCTGTGGAAACACATAAACAGACCCCCGACTCCAGACAATCACTGGGTCAGGACCTTGGTTAATCTCTCTGGAATCCAAATCGGCTGCTGTTCTCCCTGTGGAAACACACAAACAGACCCCTGACTCCAGACAATTACTGGGTCAGGACCTTTCCATTGTCCTGTTAGAATATCCTTCCAAAGTACCTTGGGCTTATGTACATTTTTTGGACACATATGCCATTCCTCAGCACTAAGCCCTGATGAATCCAAATTTAAAAAGTTTAGAGTAAAAATGGTTATTTTAAGTTTATCTTTGGGGAATATATACCCCTTCCCAATTCCGTCTTTTTGCTTTAAGAAGTACATTTTAATAGTTTGATGAGCTCTTTCAACTATGCCTTGTCCCTGTGGATTGTATGGGATTCCTGTTATATGAGTAATGCCAAATGTTGAGCAAAATTGTTTAAAAGAGGTAGAAGTATAACCAGGGGCATTATCTGTTTTTAACTGTTTTGGAACGCCCACAGTGGCAAAATTTTGTAAGCAATGAGCTATAACATCTTTAGTTTTTTCTCCAGCATGAAGGGAGCCCATCAAAAATCCAGAAGAAATATCAACTGTAACATGCAAATATTTTAATTTTCCAAATTCTGGCAAGTGTGTGACGTCCATCTGCCAAATATGGTTAGGTATGAATCCTCTAGGATTGACTCCAAGATTAACTTGTGGTAAAAAGGTCACACAATTTTGACATTGTTTTATTATTTCTCTAGCTTGTTCCTTAGTTATTTTAAAATGCTTTTGTAAAGTATTAGCATTGACATGGAACTTTTTATGAAAATTTGTAGCTTCTTCTAGTGTAGATAAAATATGTATGTCATGTGTAGTTTTATCTACTAAATCATTGCCCAAACTAAGGGCTCCAGGCAATCCTGTATGTGCCCTGATATGTCCTATAAAGAATGGATCTTTTCTGTCCCAGATTAGACTTTGTATAGTGGAAAGCAAAGAGAAAACAGTAGAGGAAGGGGAAATCCTACCAGCATCTTCAAGGGATACTATATCATTAACTATATACTGACTATCGGAAAATAAATTAAATATAGAATCTTTAAACATCACAAAAGCTTGTAATACTGCATTAAGCTCTACCTTTTGAGCTGATTGTTTGGGTACTAAAAATGTAAAAGTTTGATCAGGTGTAACAATTGCTGCTGTACTATTATTTGATCCATCAGTGAATATATTTGGAGCATTCACGATAGGTGTTTTTCTTGTCATTTTTGGAAAAATTACAGGATGCGATGACCAAAAAGGCAATAAAGGATTATATGGTAAGTGGTTATCAAATGAAACATTAGATTTGCACATGATTATTGCCCAAGTATTTAACTCATTAGCTAACTCATCAATTTGATTCATAGTATATGGAGTAATAATTTTATTGGGAGAAATTCCAAATACTCCCTTTGCTGCTTTTATTCCTTTGAGTATTAATTGTCCTACAGCCTCAGGATACCTAGTAAGGAAAGTGTTGGGAGAATAAGATAAATGTATCCATAATAATGGACCTTCTTGCCAAAATACTCCTGTAGGAATATTTTTTGTTGGTAGTACAATAAATAATAAAGGCAAACTTATATCAATTCTATCCAAATGCATATTTTCCATATATGTTTCAATGATTTTTAATGCCTTTCTTGCTTCAGGCGTTAACATTCGGGGTAAACTTGGATCTGATGGACCTTTTAGGATATCAAATAAAGGACCCAACTCTCCTGTTGGTATATCTAGATAAGGCCTTATCCAATTTATGTCTCCTAATAACTTTTGAAAGTCGTTAAGTGATTTGAGTTGATCTACTCGTATTTGAATTTTTGGTGGACGGACCATGGTTGAGGATAATAGAACTCCTAAATAATTAATTGGAAAATTTAATTGTACTTTATCTATTGCTATCTCTAGATTATGATTTTTTAATAAGTTTATAAGTGTGGCATAATATTCTAGCAATGTGTTTTTAGTTTTGTGTGCTAATAATACATCATCCATATAGTGAAATATTTGTAGTTCAGGATTTTGATTTCTAAGTGGCTGGATTACTTTGTTAACATAAATTTGACACATAGTTGGGCTGTTAGCCATCCCTTGGGGGGGTACTTTCCATTCATATCTCTGATCAGGACCTTCATGATTCAGTGCAGGGATAGTAAATGCAAAATGTGGACTATCCTCAGGATGAATTGGAATTGAAAAAAAACAATCTTTAATATCTATAACTAAAACATACCAAGTTTTTGGCAAAGCAGACAATTGAGGAATCCCTGATTGAGCAGGTCCCATAATAACCATCTCATTATTAATGGCTCTTAAATCTTGCAATGATCTCCATTTACCAGATTTCTTTTTGATGACAAAAATGGGAGTATTATGGGGAGATACAGAAGGTTGTATATGTCCTTCCGCTAATTGTTGTTTGACCAGATCATGGGCTGCTTGTATCTTTTCTTTAGTCAGGGGCCACTGAGGAACCCATTCTGGTCTTTCTGATTTCCATGTAATTTTTATTGTCTCAGTGGCCCTTTCTGAAAATCCAACCCATGTCTGTCTGTTCCTTGATCTATTTGTATTGGTGCTGCTATACCTTGTTCTTGTTTTTCTAATCTTTTTCCTTTCCTAAAACCTTGTCTAGTCATAATAGTGGGTGCATTTTGATTGATGTTATTTGTTAATGTCAAACCTAATTGATCTAGGACATCTCGTCTCCATAAATTTATGGGAAGATGATCCAATACATAGGGCTGTATAGTTCCTTCACATCCTTCAGGATCCTTCCAATCTAATACCATTGCACTTCTATGGGGATTAGTCGCCACTCCTAGGCCTCGAAGCGTTTGAGTGGCTTGTTGTAATGGCCAATGTTTTGGCCTTTCTTGACGAGAGATGATGCTAAGGTCTGCACCTGTATCCAGTAGCCCATTAAATTCATGTCCTTGAATATTTAGTTTTAGCATGGGGCAAGAATCTAAATTTAAAGACAGCATAGCCCAATCTACACCTGTGGAGCCTAATCCCTTGGAACCTCTTTCTACAGCACGACTGGAAAATTTATCATGTAGGCTTGGTATTATTAGTAACTGTGCTATTCTATCTCCTGGTGAAATTACTGATATACCCTTTGGAGAACTGGCTATAATTTTTATTTCACCTTCATAATCGGGATCAATTACCCCAGGACTTATCAAAAGTCCTTTTAGAGTAGAAGAGCTGCGTCCCAATAATAAGCCTACTGTTCCTTTGGGAAGAGGTCCTTTCACCCCTGTGGGAATGATTTGAACTCCCATCTCTGGAGTTAGTACTGATCTGGCGGAGGCGCAGATGTCCAACCCTGTGCTCCCTCTGGTTTATCTGATGAGGGATCTGATGGACAATGTGTCCTGGGAACTACCCTGATGGACAGACTGCAAGGCTGATGTGATGCTGATTGTTAGCCTCCATTTGTGGTGTGCAGAAGCCTGGTTGGCTCCAGAGATGAAATGAGGCTGAGCCTTAGAGGCACAGGAGGTGGGGGTACTGTGAGGATGCCAGGAGGGAGGGAGGAAGCAGGAGTGTGGTGAAAAGCAGGTAGATTATCACAGAGGCAATTTTATTCCTTTCCTAAGAATCCTAGAGACTAAGTATCATTTGAGATGCACAAATAGCAATGTGTGTATTTGTATCTCTTTTTTATTACAAAAAGCAAAGATTAAACTATTAAAAGAAATTATTCAAAACATTGACACAGTCAAGGCTAGGCAGGTTTTATCTATCTACCCATCTACCATCTACCCATATGTGTGTGTGTGTGTGTGTGTGTGTGTGTGTGTGTTATATTGTTATACATCTTATATTTCATATATATGTATATTTCTTAAGTGGCATTTCCTGAAGAGATTTTCTATGCTACATTTCCAAAATACCTTCCAGTTATTTCTTTCCTAACTTGTCTTTAAAAATATTTTTTTAAATTAAAATGTTCTCATAAGGCAAACAGGGATCCTGGAAAATGATGGGCATTTAAGGAGACCAAGATCAAGGGAGTTGATTATAACTGTCATTCCTAAATGCTTCCCATGCAGCTATTCAGTTTCTCCTTGGAATGTCTAATCAGCAGGACTCTAGCTGTAGCCATTTTTGAGTGAGATATTCTAAAATAATTCTACAGGTTTAACTATGTGTAAGCATCTATTTTCCAGTGATAGAGATGGGAGAGGGGTCCTGAGAATTTCGTGATGTTCAATCATCAATTTATTCACTCATATGTTTGCAAACTAAAGTGACAGTAAATAGCTAATTGATTTTAAAAGTATAATATTGATAACTGATGAAATTCTTAAATCAACTGTCTGAAAATAAAAAGAAAATAGCGTAGTGAAAACTCTAGACAGCAGGAAACAAATCATTAAGTTTGCCTTTATATCCCTAATCCAGTGTGGTATCTGATGTGTATTTATGCTTAAGTAATTTTTGTTGAATGAATGAATGTTTCACAATCTGAAAAGTAATTCAATAAGTCTTCTAAGAAGATATAAATGAAAGTTCCCTCTGAATTTGTGCTTAGAGAGGATGCATTTTTCATAAGAATGATGATAAATACCAGGCTTGCAAGATTTTGTCTTATGGTAAGGAAAAAATAAATAAATTCCCAAGCGGCTGGAGATGTGGCTCAAGCGGTAGCGCGCTCGCTTGGCATGCGTGCGGCCCGGGTTCAATCCTCAGCACCACATACCAACAAAGATGTTGTGTCTGCCGAGAACTAAAAAATAAATATTAAAAATTCTTTCTCTCTCTCTCTCTCTCTCTCTCTCTCTCTCTCTCTCTCTCTCCTCTCTCACTCTCTCTTTAAAAAAAAAATTCCCAAGCTGTGTGTTTTTTTTTATTTCTACTTGCGAATCCACAAAAGATTGAATAATCCACTTTAAAATTCAACTAGTAAATCATAATCATAAATTGGTTCCTTCCTTTTTGAAAGCTATCTTTAAGAGAGTAATCATATATAATATTTAGAAAATGGATTATTGTAGCCAATTTGGCTCCATTGAATGACTATTGGCAAGGATGATATAGAGATAATAGAAACCACATAGAGAATAAATCCTTAATCTGATTTAGCAATCAGCAGGAGATTGCTAAAATGTGATGAATGATGAGATAAGAATATATTAACCTAAGAGCTCATACAGTTTCAGTAGTTTAGACCCAAATCCCTTTTCTTAAAGTAGAGCCATGATGAGACTATCAAAAAAATTAAAAAAATACTTACGGAACATGGATTCAGCCAAGAGTAGAATTCTCTTGGCCCCAGGAGTTCCCCGGAGCAAGATACATCTGAAACAACCTTGAAGACAGAAGAGGAGCTAACAGCAGGCGATGATGTTTTCCCATCATAGGAGGTTCAGAAGTTCAGAGCAAGCTGTGTGGGCTCTGTCATACTTTAGCAGGATGAGAAGTCTCAGCGTAAGCTCCAGGTTAGAAAGTGTGATAACCTTACATCTTAAAACCAAGGTCTACATAGCTGGTAAGGCAAAAAAGCTGTCAGTCATATTAGACGAAAGCAATGCTTTGTTAGAAGATTGGATGAAAGCATTTTTTTTTCAAAAAATAGAAGCTGCTTTATTTTAACTTCAGATCTGTCCTCTGTGCTGCTGATGGGAATATGTGGCTGCCCTCTGAGTTTTTACAACAAACTAGAAAAACCAGGCAGTTCCACTCTGAGAATTCTATATTTTAAACATGGTGAAGAACATTCAGAACAATCATTAGGAGTGCCACACATAGATGTTGACTCTTGCAGAGAAAATGGAAGCAAAAGCTAATGTTTTTAGGGTTTATGCATTATTAGATTGCTTAATAATATGATCTTAAAACAGTTTTAAGCCAATGATTTTGTTAATGATAGATCTAACCTCATAAGTGTAACCATGTCACCATTTCTACAACTAAATTTGGTTATCAAATCACGTGCACTGTCAGGGTTTTGATGCATATTTTAAAAAATCTTTAAAATCCCATTAATAAGGTGGTTTTCAAATAACTAGAGTAGCAATCTGTATTTACTGAGATTTATTTAAATTGCTTCATATGACCAACCCTTTAAAGTCATCAACAGAGGAGATAAAGATCCTTATTTTCCCCCCTCCTAGGGTTGGGGATTGAACACAGGGCATTATGCATACTATACAAGCACTCTTCTACTAAGCTGCATCCCAAGCCCAAAGTTGGGAATCTTAACAGAGAACTTTGACACTCACAAATGTAAATATGTGGTGATATATTTAAAATAAAACATGGTATTATTTGCTTGCTATTATTTTGTATAGTGAATCAAACATGTCTTCTACAAAGTAAGAATCTTGGCCTTTTGTTTATAATTTTTCTAATTCAACTAGAAAACTGAAATCTCACTCTTCTTAAATATTGTTTTAGATACGGAAGAAATAAAATATCCCAATAAGATCATATTTGAAGAAATTATTTTGTAGCAAGGCATAAAAACAATCTTTTTAAAGATTTTTATTGTTGTTATTGTTGTAGGAATTAATTAATATGAAAAGACATAAAAATTTAAACGCAAGGTCATTAATACCTCCCTTTCTAAGCAAAAGTCATTCAAGCAGTTACAGCTACATTTAAAAAGTCAGGGCATCAAATAAAAAAATTAGTTTAAAATGTGTCGAAGACTTAAATGTAAGACTTTAAGCTTTGAAACTACTAAAAGAAAACATAGGGGAAACACTTAAGACATTGGTTTTCGTAAAAAATATTTTATGTATGTTTCCTAAGTACAGGTAACAAAAGCAAACATTGGTAAATGGGATTATATAAAATTAAAATGCTCTGCACAGCAAGGAAACAATTCATCAGAGTGAATAAATAAACTAAAGAAATAGAAGAAAATTTTGTGAACTATTTTTCCAACAGGGATTAGTATCCAGAATACATTAGGAATTCAAGTAACTCTACAGCAAAAAAAACAAATAATACAACTTAAAAATGGACAAAGGAATATATCCAAAGGAATTGAAAGCAGTAAGTTGAAGAAATATCCGCTCGCATGTGTTTGTTATGGCACTATTACAGCAGTCAAGATGTAGAATCAAACTCAGTGCCCATTGACAGATGAATTGATAAAGAAAGTCTGGCATATATGAAAAATAGAATATTAGTGAGCCATAAAAATATAGAATTGTCATTTTCAGAAAAATGTATAGAAATGGAGAACATAATCATTTAAGCCAGGACAGAATGTTCTCACATGTATAAGCTAAAATGTTGGTCTGACTGAAGTAGAGGGTATAGTTGTGGTTAGCAGAGTTTGGATAGCAGAGAGGAGGGAGAGATGGAGAGAGGATGGTTAATAGCTATGGGGGTGCAGTTGAATAGGAGGAACAACTTCTAAAATTCAGTAGCACCGTTAGAAAAACCATGGTTGACAACAATCAATTGTGTATTTCAAAATAAGTAATAGAAAAGATTTTGAATGGTACCAATACAGAGAAATTATTAAACACTTGAGGTCATGAGATATATGATTTGCAATAGTGTACAGTGCCAAACAGTCTTTCAAAGTGGTTGAAATGATTTTATACTCTGAATAATAGAAAATGAAAGTATTAGTTTTATATTGAGGAAAAAGTAAATGCCACCAAATAACCACCATACAGATATCTTTACATTGCCATTTTCTATTTCAGTTTTTAAATATAACAATGTCATACTGCTGATGATAATGAATTGTAGGTGGCCTTAGATGGCTATGCTTAAAGGGCTTATGAGGTATTTCTTCTAGGAAGATATCTTTTTCCAGATGAAATATAATCAAAAGTACTTACATATTCACCATTATCAACAGTTTTAATGATTTTTATGTTAATAATGGTATTTTAGAGAACAGAAAAATATTCCTAAAACTTCAAGTGTTCTCATATATTTTTATCTAATGACAGTACTGCTTTCTCTGCATTCCCACTTGATGCTATGAGATTCAGAAAATCTAAAATGTTAAAATGCTTGGTTGGACAGTATTACTCTGTATCTCATCTTGCATTATGAACTAGGTGTACCAGCTGAGGTACATTTCTTCCTGAATGCGGGCACAGGTCTTTGAGCTACAATTTTTGAAGCATATGTGAGTTGTGATTCTGTAAGTTGAGTTTTGCTTCAGGTAATCAATACCACTGCTATTTTGCATGATGACTCAGGCTATCCTTTAATTAACTTTTTAAAAAAGTAGATATAAAGTCATACAAAGATCAAGCACCTTACTTAATATTACCATAAGACATCCATTCCCAAAGTTCCAGTGGTGATGTCTTCATCGTCTATGACACTGAGCAATTTAACAGCATATTACAATGACACCATGTGGTGACAGATTATTGTCTTTAATGCGACTGCTTGAGAATATAAGAATGAGAATTGTACTATGTACAAAAATTCTAGTATGGTAAAGGTTAGGGATATTACCCAGACTTGGACAGAATTGCCATTAAGCATTCATAGGTTAAAATGTGTGTGTGTGTGTGTGTGTGTGTGTATCACATACATATATATAATACAGTTATAGCAATAATGGAAAATGAAAGTATATATGTATCATATACATACTTATATATAAAATTGTGTTTAGGTTTCATTAGTGACATGTAAAATTACAATGATTTTTAACATAAATTACACTTGGAAGTTTTATGCAATTATTAAAATGATGTTTAAAACTATTTTTAAATAGTTTTAAAAGTAGATTAGGAAATTGCTTATATTTTGTGAACACAACTATGTACAGATATGTAGATAGATACTGAAAGTATTTAAAAATATTACATGAGTATATTTACATGTTTTTCATATTTTCCAAATTTTTTCAAATAAGCATTTGTTACTTTAAAGTGAAAAAAATGCTAATGGAAATAACAGTTTTCTAGAGAAACCACTGAAAATATTAGTGATAAGCTGGGAAGTATTCAATCAACCAGTACTAATTAAAATAATTTGAATACAATCGAATATATGCTATCAATAGAATTCTAATGACCATATATTTAGGGCTAATGTAATCTCAGGAGGATCACTCTGAGTCATGCTGCTAAGGGTACTGTGAATTTTCATGCCAAATGTGCTAACTTATGGGATGAATTAAGACCTCAGTCAGAACGATAAACTGTGTTCATGCTTATGTCCTTGCTAACAAAAGACACATTTGAAATAGTGCTGGATCTGCTTCAGTGGTTAATGTCATGGTTTTTCATCTTGTCTGAATTTCTATGAAGAAATACAACTGGCAGTTATATTGGTTTCTTCCTCTGAGTTTTGTGTAACTTTAAGTTTTCATAAAATATTCCCATATATCCTAGAGAAACAATAAAAGCTTTTTTTTTAAAAGAGAAAACATGTGTTTATGTAGGTCTGACTGTCCATTACTTCTTAATCCAGCTGAAACACTACCAAATTGGTTTCAGAGCATGACAGCTAATGCAGAAACATTTCACAAGCTCACAAGTTCTGTAGGGAAGAAAAGAAACTCTAGTTCAGCATCATTAAAAACTACACAGACATTTTGCAGAGGCTCTGGATATCATATTTCTTTAATAACTCAGAGAACACATTTGGAATGTGGTTCTGATTTGTCATGATCCACTAAGGTGCTCCAATTCCCACCAGTACTTTTTTGGTTTTTTACGTGGTCATAGGAGAAAATGCTGACAAGTATGAAAGTTTCCAGAATGTGGTGACATAGATTTTCATCATTCTAAGCCCATATATAGCCCTTGTAATGAGCACGTTGCAGTGAGATTGATGTACATGCTTTGCCTTCTGATTGTGTAGGACAGAATACCAGTGAAGGGCATGAATGTCAGTAAGCATGTGCTAAGATACACAATTCATGTTTTTCATATGGTTGCTCAAAAATAGTTTATAAACGACTCTGCCAAGTAATGGTCTCAGTGTCGGGAACATGGGTATGAACAAATCAGGTAAAGTTCATCTCCTCGTGAAGTTTCCACTCATCAGGATTATCTCTATGGATATGTTCCTGAAATTTTTAATTTTCTTTAAGACTCTTCTGTGGCAGGCACTAGATGTCCCTGAATCAGCCCAGCTCACAGACCAGTCTTGTTCAAAATCTAATTCTGGAATCACCTGCTTCAGAATCACTTGGAACATCTTTAAAAAGTCAGAGTCAGTTTCTCTTAAGGAAAGCCTGGAAATCTGCATTTTAACAAGCACCCCAGCTGCCTCTGCACATGTCTAAAAACGTCTGTCCAGGCATTTGTGCTTAATATTTATTATGAGGATCTTACAGTGAAATATTTGAATCAGAGTGATTTGCACACCTTACAACCATAAAAAATTGTTAACTTGTTGCAAAAGCTTGGTCTTTCCACTCTATATTTGCAAAGAAAAAGCTGTAGATGGAATATATTAATGATTTCCAGAATACAGATTGAAGAATTTAATAAAATATGCTTAGCAGCATGTTTTGATATGCTAAGTTTCATCATTTCTCTGCTTCCTGTAATTTTTGTAGATATTTTTGTGTTGATTTATTTTGCTTACCAAAGAGCATTTCACATTTTTCCTATCAGTTCTATGATGAGCGGGAGAGTTATGTTCCTAATCAATGCTCTTTTGCTAAAATTGGAGGCAAATAAATAATTAAAAATCACAGATGGAATACCTACAATTAAAGCTATAGATATAGCAACAGAGATAAAAGTTGCTTTTAAAAGCAGCACATAAAGGACTCACAGCTGTTGTTAAAAGCTGTTTTGCACAGAAATAGGAAGTCATCTTGATTGATAATATTTAATACCCTTTCAACATCTGTTATAAGGCCTTCTTTCATATTTTGGTAACTTCTGAAAACTGAAAAAAATATTACAAATGATTTGTTAGTCTAACCAATACTAGTTTTACATATAGTGAAATATTACAAGATTCTTATTACTATGTCCTTCATTTCTACAGTCAAATCAAAGGCATATCACATAGAAAAAAAGACTACTAATAAAAGAAAGTTCTCTATATATCTTGCCCCAGTCTGAAAAAAATGTCCACTTTTAAAAGAAGTCCATAATGTTACCAACCTTTTGAAATTAATTAAATTTCTGCATTTGTATGATCTCATAGCCATCCCAAACTCTGATGCTTCAACAAAACATCATTGCCTCTCTCATGTCTAAGTTTTGCAGGTTGAGTGGTCTCACCTGGAATACTTTCTCCCATTATTTCTCCTCTCTTTTTTTGCACACTAATCCTTGAAATCACAGCTCATAATTCTACCATTGGGAACCCTTTCCACAAGTTCCCCCACAGTTAGTCCCCATTTCAGCTCCTTGAAGATAGCTTCTGTCAGCCTATGTCACTGCCACTCTGTGCATCCTCTTATGATCTCTCTCTGCAAGTCCTGCAGCTACCACTGGCCATCATGCAGCTGCCATGGTGAGGGCACTGCCAAAACCTTGGTCAGTCAAAATACTCTAAGTTTAAAGTTGAGATTGCAAACTACTGGTCCTTACAAACTTCAGTCCACAGTGGTGTTTGATTTGGTCCCTTCATTTCTGTTTTATTTTTATAATTGATAACCAATATTTAAGTATTAGGAGACTGCACATGCAATGCAAATCTGGATTTCTGGCTTTTTATAAAAACCAGAGGCTGTGACAATACCAGGTCCAATAACCTGGAATTAAGGAATGCTGTCCTTTTCACTTAGGACAAAGACTTTATCTCTTAATCACTTCACCCATTTACTCCAGGCCTCCTTCATAGGTATTGGAATATGTTTCCACTCCATGACTTAAATTCCACATGGCTTACAATGGAGTACAAAACATCAGCATTCCTAACTCAAAAGCATGTTAATCTATATCTCAATAAATTGCACCCCTCATTACCATGCTCTTTGTTTCTCCCCTTTAATTTCTTGGTGCTTTCCTAAATGTGGAGTTCTCTGTGTCTATCCATCCATCACTGTGATTATTCATATGTGCCTAAACATGAGATCCTTGTAATAAGTATGTGTCCTCTTCACCTCTGAATGTTATACAGCACATAGTGAATGGTTCAGTAAGTAGTGATGTATCAATATGGTATTGCTGCATAACAGATTAAATTATTTTCTATTCACTATTATATTCTGATAGGATAAGTGAAGGTTATCATTAGGAATGTGAGATAATGATTAAGAGAGTTAAAGATCTTCCTTGAGAGACAGAGAATCAGATAGAAATGGACTAACCCTGTGCTACTGAAACTTCAATTTGCATCCAAATCACCTTGGATCTTATTAAATTGCAGCTTCTGATTCAGTAAATCCAGGTAGTCCTGACAGTCTGCATTTCTAACAAGCTCTAAGGCAATGCCCATACTGACATCTCAAGTAGGAAGTCCAACATATGTCTTGAATAGAGAATTTGGTGTTGGTTAAGAGGTAAGCCACCTCTCCCTAGGACACACTGCAATCTGAGAGTGAGAAGGCATCTTTATGAGTTAACTTGGGTTTTAATTATTCAGTTTGTCAAGAACTCTGAGTGCTGGATTGTGGGTAGAGAATTTGCAATGGGCCAACAAATGTCTTTTGTATAATAAACATGGGAATTGCATACTTAGGAAGCACTCACTTTGGTGGGGGGAGTGCACATAAAAGAAGGCCCTTTGATTTTAGTTCAAGGGCAAGCCATCTGGCCTTCTCCTTATATAGTAATCAGGCTAATAGTACCAGTGGCTTCATTGGAGAAAGCATAGAATGGCACTTTAGAATCTGTTCAAGGATTATTTTTAGGCTTTGGCAGCACAGGAATGGAGTGTTTATTTCATGTTTAATGCAACCTTCCACTTCAAACTAAAAATGTTTCTTTCCCTCTACTGAGTTTCTATCAAGTCTCTCAAGAAACACTGCCAGCTTTGCATATCCCTATCCTCTAAGATGATTAACTGTTTAAAATTGAAAAGGCTTGAAAATGCAAATCCTGCCACAGGCCCCTCGTGTGGTAAATAGACAACTCAAGTAAAACGCTTCCAGATGGTTCAGGCTTTATGTTCTTCATGTCCTTAAAGCAAGGGAGGATCCTAGCTGGACCCAGTGGTGAAAAGTCACAGGGAAGCATATTTGGTGGCTTCCTTTTCAGAGGTCCATGAAGGCCACTCGCTTCTGGTTCCTGTGGTGGCATACATTAGTGAGATTCTGCTAAGCAGCTGTTCAGCTCTAGTGGGAGCTGCCTTGGCAGAAGGGCTGATGGCTTATGTTGTCTCTTGTCTTGGAACCCCTTTACACTTCTAATCTATTTCACCATCTCAAAATGTTTTCTTAACCCAATAGTTTATAGTTTGAATGCAGCTGTACCTATTAATCCGCATCAATAGGTCTTATTGTTTAAGGGTGTACAGTTACATCTTTATTAGTAATACTGAGTTTTTATAGAACAAAACTGTCAGATTTCTTCCTATAGCTTATACTACCTGCAGTCATTTCTTTTTACCCCTAGCAATTTAGTCATCTCTTTTTCTGACAATCACTTCAACTATATTCTCTTCCTCTTTACAAAAGAGACATTCAAGTTACTGCTTATTTCTAGCTTTCAGTCACAAAATCCATAAAAATCGTGTCACTGCAAAATAGCGTGAGAGAAAGAATATGAATTTTGAGCAGATGTCAAGCTGTTGATTCGGCTTCGCCACTCTGTGCAAGGCATTTCAGCATCTAGGACACGCTAATCCCCAGGTACACTTGGCATCTGTTGAATACACATATTTAGCATTTAAATAGCAATTTGCGTTTTCAAAGTGTTTTGTGAACATTAATTAGCATTTCTTCACAGCATGCCTAGGAGATGGGTCAATATCATTATCACCATTTTCTAGATCAGAAAAGTGGGATGACAGAAACCGAGTTATTTGAATGAAGAAATCTAACAAGTCAAAGGTAGCCAAAAGTGGATTTGTGGCACCAGCCTGGGAGAGCAAATATGTGGTATCCTGTGGGTACCAGCACCCATCCAGTCATCGCTCAGCATGGCTTATTGTTAGCACATGCAAAGAATTTTGCTCAAGCAGCACAGGGATAAATTATTAGAGTCTAATTGATTATTACATGAAATCAGCTATGTGTAAGCAAACCGTTCCTCACAGAGAGCAGCTGACTGAAACTGTAGGATTAATTTTTTGACACAATCTCTATGACAATACCATAGAAACTTTTTTTTTAACAGCAAAAAAAAAAAAAATACTTTACCTTGAATGTCCTATGTGAAAACTATCTGAGAATGTATTAAAGCCATTACTTTGACAGCTATAAATATGAACTGTCATTCCCAATTTGTAGATTAAGAACATCGAGGCTTATGGGTTAAATTCCTTGTCCAAATCACTTGGGTGGCTTGAGTAAGGCTTAGATTCAAACAAAAGTTCATGAATGACTTATCTTAGGTCTCTGAATATACAGACGATGAGGTTAACTATCTATCTGAACCAGGGAGCCACTGAGGAATGATTTTCCCTTTCTCATACATGCTCTCTCTCTTTCTCTCCCTCTACTCTTTATCATTGACTCTGGTGAAATTACAGACAGCACACACATTATGTTAAAAAACCACTGTGAAAATAAATTGTATAATTATGAATTAAAGAATAAGGATCTTCAAAAGGCCAAAATAATGAGCCCAAACTAATGGTCCTCAGGTTCTACCTAGAGTACCATTGTGAGTTTACTTTTGGTTAATATTATACCTTAAGAAGACTTACATCCAATAGGAGCATGTTTAAAGGAGAGAGGCTGGAATGCTATTAGTGGTGGCTATTGAAGCTGCATAGCTGCTGACCCAAGTGACTGTGGCTGTCTTTCACATGAAGCATGACATATGCAAGAAGGAAGAAAAAGAGCACAAGAGCACTAGGTGTTAGAATTAGTACAGGGGTTATGAATTAAAGGACTAAATATCTTAATTTAGTAGCCACGCGGCCTGCGCAGTGGTTTCATTAATGAGGTTCTGGCATTCAGTTAGTTAGAAGAGATCAAAATAAAACACATAGACAGTACCTTATTTTAATGCTAGGTCCGAGACGGCTCGGTCTCCCTGTTTCCCTGCCTCCAGCCGCTCAGCAGGGCAGCGAGGATTACTCTGGGCTAGCAGGAGAGAGAGAGAGCGAACACGCCGGGGATCAGCCTTTTATTTGGGGGAAACAAGAGATTCAGGGGAGAATTCCATCCAATGAAGGTTGAGGGGGGGCTGTACTCCAAGGTCAGGGTCAGTGATTGGGTCTCCAGGGTCAGTGGTTACGCACACCCCCACACGGATGGGCTCTCTCATCAGGAAAGGGTCGGGATAACTCCGACACAGCCAGAGTGCCTCAGGCCCTTAACGGGAGTCACCCAATCACGTGTCAGAATGGCTCCCCACATATTCCCCCTTTTTATTCTTAACAATGAGGCGGCGGTTCACTCTCTGGAGTCCCCGGATTCTTGATTGGAGGACTCGCCATCCTATAGTTACAATACAAAAGAGAATTAACAGCAAAGAGAATAATCCAATAAGGTACCAAGCGGAGTGTTTAAGAATATTTCTAGGGTTGAATCCATTTAATTCCTTCAATATTTGGTTAGCCAAAGAAGAAGGATCTGAAAAATCAGCTCTATTATTTTGAATGTCTTGGATATGGTGATGAAGTTCCAGAATATCCAAACTATTATTACTATTTTGCCAAATACCTAATAAATGGTTTTTAACCTTCTCCCAATCCCAGAGAGAAGCATTGTACTTGGCAGCTGTAACACATACATACTTATAATTAGCATGGCATTTAAGCCTTTCCTTAAATTTTAAGGCTGAAAGTTCATTACCAATGTTAATAACAGTCGCCTCTAAGGCGTTTAACTTAGTCTCAATCCTTTCATCAATATTTACTTGATTACGCAGAGCCTTGGAAGTATTTTGAGCTAAATTATTAAGAAATTTTGCATGCTGAATATTCTGAGACAATGTCAGAGATGCAGAGACGGTTGAGGCAATAAATGAGACCAGTGCTAAGACACCAACAATTATGACTCCAATAGCACGTTTAGGTCTTGTTAGCTGGGCATGAATTTGTTGTAGGACTTGTAAACCAGCATCAGCATACCATGGCTCTGAAATATTAGCAGGTAATAAAACAAAAGAGGGCTGATGAAGTATCAGCACTCCTTTTCCTCCATTATACCTAGAAATACAATTGGTTAGATTGCACTTATTACAAGTAACAAAATATCTATCATCTATCCATCTAACTTTTACATTTCCAATAATTAAAACATAAGGAGATTGGACACAGGCTCTTAGGCCATAGCAAGATCCCTCTTTACAGTTCTTGCCGATAAATTTTGGTAAAGGTTTATCTGTAAAATGTAAATACTCTGAGGCAGCAATTAAACGCCAAATATCTTTTTGAATGCCTCCTTCACTATAAGTCAAAATATTACTAACAAATCCTGCAGGTGTCATAGCAGAATTTCTTCGTAATTGTCTCTTATCAATTTTTGGAGACCAGTCTAAAATATACCCACTAGCTTTAGACACCTTATGTTGTACAGGAAAGGTATTTACACAATCCATCCATTTAGGAAAGGTGTCAATTTCAATTATAGAACTATTTGGACAGTGGGGTACCGGTGGAGGTTTTGCAGAAATGACTGGCTTGTTATGGGAAAGTCCCATCTTAATTATTGATCTAGTATTAGGTTTTAAGTCTCCATAAATAGAATTATTTGTCAGTCTAGGTTTACTAATCGCTGTCTTTTCTTCAAATGATACTTTCAGACAGCCAGCATGTTTATCATGTGACCAACATAAAGGTAATTGGGCACTGTAGCCAGAATAATTAAATCTAGTCACATGATTGGGAGTAATATGAGCATCTGTAAATCCTCCCATCATGAATGAGTCATTAGTAAATACTGGAATAGATTCTCCAGTCCACACAGCTGGGTGTACCAGGGGTGGATCTGGGAAATATGTCCAATAAGTGTCTACTTGATTCCCTTTTACCTGACAGCCCAGTAGGGCAATTACTGTCGCTACCATCAAGACTGGTGTCCTGTTCTTTCCTAGGCGTCGAAGTATTTGGGAAGCCTGGGTTGTCAATTTCTTCACATCTTTCCATGAAATCAGCTTCTCGGCTGGTTCAATCTGGTCTTTCTTCATCTTTTTCCGATATCTCCTCCTTCTGGGTTGTGGCTCCTCCGTGTCTATCCTCAGTCGCTTGAGTCTGGGTTCTATTTCCTCCATGTCTGATGGCACGTTCAGGCACCCAGATAGGACGAAAAGCACCTTCTGGAAAAATACAAGCATGCCCTCGGCCCCATGATATTACCGGATCTGGGCCCTTCCACTGACCAGTCTGTAAATCTTTCCACAGAACTCTGCCTAAAGGGCCTGTCACCGAGGGAGACATTTGCCTCTCAGCAGCAGTGTGACCTTCTGTGTCACAGTTTAAAAAATTTAAAACAAATAAGGCATGATTAAGGCTATTTTGGGGAGTCATTATCTTATTCCCCCTTTTTAATTTTTGTAATTGAAGTTTAATAGATAAATGAGCTCGTTCTACAATGGCTTGACCTTGGGGGTTATAAGGAATTCCTGTTTTATGATTAATTTGAAACTCTTGGCAAAATTGTTGAAAAGCAGAGCTTACATAAGCTGGAACATTATCTGTTTTAATCTGCATAGGACACCCTAAAACAGAAAAAGCTGCTAAGCAATGAGAAATTACATGTTGAGTATTTTCCTTAGTACGTGCTGTGGCAAAAATAAATCTAGAATAAGTGTCCACTATGACATGCACATAACATTGCTTACCAAATTGAGGAATATGAGTTACATCCATTTGCCATATTTGATTTGGTTTTAAACCACGGGGATTTACCCCTGATGGCAGAGATGGAGTGTAAATAACACACTTAGGGCATTGGCTTACAATCTGACGAGCCTGTTCTCTGGTAATACTGAATTTTTTACGTAAGCTAGAAGCATTTTGATGATGCAAGGAATGGGAAGCTAGGGCACAGTCATATGAAGACATCTGTTGACAAAAAGCTACTAATTTATCAATATTATCATTACCTGCAACCAAAGGTCCAGGGAGGCTAGAATGTGCTCGGATATGTCCAATAAAATATGGGTACTTCCTCATTAGCACTGTCTTTTGTAAATTATGAAATAATTCAAATAACTCCTGTGATGAAGTAAACCCAATAACTGAGGTTTCAATATTTTTGGTAACTCTGACTGCATATAAGCTGTCAGAATAGATATTAATAGGCTCATTTGAAAAATAATTTAAGGCAAAAATCAGGGCTTGAAGTTCTGCCCTTTGAGCTGAAGTATAAGAAGTTTGTATTACCTCTGTATGAACACGGCTGAAGAAACCTGCCTTACCAGAGCTGGAACCATCTGTGAACACCGATAAAGCTCCCTCTATTGGATGGGAAAGTACAATCTTTGGAAAAATAAGTGATGTTAATGATGCAAATTGTACAATCTTATCACGAGGATAATGGCTATCTATCTGGCCAGGGAAATCTGCAAAAGCTATCTGCCATGAACTAGAAGTTTGAAAAAGCCAATTAGTCTGTTGAACAGAAAATGGAATAATTATGATATCAGGCTCAGATCCAATTAATTGTAAAATCCTAGTTCTACCCTTAATCACTAATTGAGCTGTAGAATCATGAAAGAGTGTTAATGTCTTTTGAGGGGAGTGAGATAAGTAGATCCATTCAATAACTCCTAATTTTTGCCATATGGCTCCTGTTGGGGTATGTTCAGTTGGAAATATTAATAAATACAGTATTTCTTTAGGATCTATTCTAGTAAGCTGTGCATTTTTAATTGCAATTTCCACTTTCCTTAAGGCTGCTTTGGCCTCTAAAGTTAGTTGACGTGGAGAGGTTGGAGAAGGATTTCCTTGTAATATCTGAAATAAAGGACTTAACTCAGAAGTAGTTAACTTTAAGGATGGTCTTAGCCAGTTAATATCTCCTAATAGTTTTTGAAAATCATTAAGGGTACGTAACTCTTTAACTCTTATCTGAAGATTTTGAGGACGGATTGTACTCCCTTGAATTATCTGACCTAGATATTGAAAAGGAGATACCTTTTGAATTTTTTGAGGAGCTATACTTAAACCCAATGTTGTAAGTGAGGTCTCTAACTGAGTAAAAATTTCTGAAAGTACTTCTGAATTAGCATGGGCCAATAATATATCATCCATAAAATGAATAATGTATGCATCAGGGAAGCTATTTCTAATGGGATCTATTGCCTGATCAACATATTTTTGACACAGGGTAGGGCTATTACGCATTCCCTGAGGGAGGACTTTCCAGCAGTATCTTTTAACAGATTCCTTAAAATTAACTGCTGGGACAGTGAAAGCAAATTTTTCACAATCTTCAGGATGTAACCTTATAGAGAAAAAACAGTCTTTTAAATCTATTACCATTAAGCTGTAATCTAAAGGAATGGCTGTGGGGGAGGGAAGTCCTGGCTGTAATGATCCCATAGGCCGAATTGCCTGATTTATCGCCCTTAAATCCTGCAGTAATCTCCAATTTCCTGACTTTTTCTTAATAACAAAAATAGGTGTATTCCAAGGGCTAAGTGTTGGTTCAATATGACCAGCCTGAAGTTGTTCCTCAACTAATCTATGAATTATTTTAAGTTTTTCCCCTGAGATGGGCCACTGAGAAATCCAAATAGGCTCTTCTGTGAGCCATGTAATTTTTTCAGCTGTTTTAAGGATCGGGGAAGTACTCAGTGCCCCTAATAAAAATTTTGTCCTGAAGTATTTACTAATCCTTGCCGTGGAGACTGGCTTGTAAACAGATATTCTTCCTGAAAGTTTTCCCTATCATCTCCAGGAAAATACCTCTGATTAATTTCTTCAACTGACCTTATAGAATTTGGGGTGACTAGTAGTAGTCCCATTTTGGCTAGTATATCTCTTCCCCATAGATTAGCTGGTAAAGACTCTAACACATAAGGCTTAAATATTCCACTGTTTCCATCAGAATCTTCCCAACGGAGATAGTTGGCACTTTGAGCAGGCTGTGAAATTTTTCCTATTCCTTCTAGATTAGCTGAGGCTGTATGTAGAGGCCATGTCCTGGGCCAAAATCGGCTGGACAATATTGAACTATCAGCCCCTGTGTCAATTATTCCTAGGAAATTTTTATTATTAATTCTAAGTTTTAATAAAGGGCGTTCTTGTCGCACTAACTGGGACCAATATACTCTGTCCGGCGGTTTAGAAACTGAATCTGCCGGCAGGTGCCTTTCTGAGACACAAGGCAATAATATTAATTGAGCAAAAATATCCTTTGGGGTGAGTCTTAGGGCATAATTGGATCTTACAGTAACATATAATTGCCCTCTAAATTCTGAATCTATCACACCAGGTATTACTTCAATAGCTCCCTTTAAATTATTACGCCCCAAAATTAAACCTACAGTATTTTCAGGAAGCGGCCCGAAAATCCCAGTAGGGATTTGTGTTGGTCCCGTTTCAGGATCTAATTCAACTGTCTCTGAAGGTCCTAAGAAAACTGTCTGTGATCCATGTCTCTGCTCCGGTAAAAATCGCGGACTGTCCTGGTCGGCGCCGCTAGTGACGTCACACTGTGCGACGTCTCCCCATATTGTTTCTGGGCCCGGGGAGGGGCCGAACGGAAGTTTTTTGTCCCCTCGCTAGGAGGAAATACTTGTGGCGAGAAGGCGGGCTCATCCGCGCCACCCGAATCAATCACGTGGCGCCGAGTCCTGCAATATCTATTATCGCCAGTAGATGGAGCCCTAAACCTAAATTTGCGTTGGCGACATTCGTAGGCGAAATGACCGGGTTTTCCGCAAACGTAACACTTGCTGCGGGACTTCTGAACTGAATTTTGTGGCCCCAAGGTTTCCTTTAATACTGTTGCTAAGGCTACCGTTTGCAACTGAGTGGAATCTAAGTCAGAACACAAGCGAATGTACTCAGAAATTGTTCCTTTCTTACGATGGGGGCGGAGAACATCTTGGCAAATTTTGTTTGCGTTCTCAAAAGCCAATTGTCTAACAATAAATTCGCTAGCTCCTGGGTCTCCGATGGACCTGTTCGCAGCCTGATATAGTCGGGCTACGAAATCTGAATAAGTCTCACTGGCACCTTGTCTGATTTTGGTAAGAACTAAATTGGACTGGTCCTTGGGGACAATTTGCCTCCAGGCACGTTTTGCACAATCAGTTATTTGATTGTACACTACAAAATCATAATTTAACTGTCTTTCTAAATCAGCAAAATCTTCAGTCCCTAAAAACATCGTTACTGGCGTTTCTATGCCCTGTCTTCTGTTTCTTTCTGCCTGTTCATTACAAAAATCAGTCCAGTAAGTTTTCCAAAGTAAGTAATCTCCCCCGCTCAAACAAGATCTGGCTAAAAAAACCCAGTCACTAGGAGGAAGGGGTTGTGAGCAGATATTTTCTATCAGACTCTGAACAAAAGGCGAATTTGGGCCGTACGTTTCACATGCATTTTTTAATTCCTTGATAGTTTTAAATGGAATTACAGCATGAATTCTAACTCTCTGATTTTGCTCATCAGTTTGCTCAAAAACTGGAAAGAGGTGAAAACCAGTAGTATCCTCCCCCATTTCTTGAGCCTTCTTAATACCTTGCTGAACTGGGGTAAGAAAAGTCATCTTTAATTCAGCACACCTGTTAAATTTGGTTCTTCTAGCAGGTATCGGCTGAATTTTAAAGGCTTGGGCAGGTGGTGCTAAATGCAATCTATTAAAATTTCTCTCTAAGTCCTGAGTTTCTATGTCTAATTCTTCTTCCTCAGACTGCGAGCTGCTATCAGACTCTGTACTATCGCCATTTGGAATTTGGGTTTCTAACTCACGTGGCTGAGAAGAAACCTGAGCCCCGCTAGGAGTTTCCTTTGTATTTTCCTCTCCAGGAAGATTGGTTACCACTTCTGGAGGGCTCTCCAAGATTAGAGATGCTTCTTCTTTATCATGCTGTTCTGTATAATCTGTCTGCGGGCTAGCTTGCACATGTCTAACCTTTGTTTTAGCTCCTAGCGCTTTTGTTTTAAAACGGCTCAAAGGAAAGGAAATTAACTTAGCCTCAGGCTGATTTTCCATTTGAATAGACCTAATGGCTCTTTGAATACCTCTCAGAAGCTCTTCTGGTGGCCACGGACTCTGGTCCATGTATTCAAAGAGACAAATTTCTAGGGCCGTCCAAGTTTTCTGTATATTCTCTATGCCTCCAGGTATTTCAGTAGAAAGACAAACTCTCTGTAACTTTCTTCCTAATTTCTCCCAAGTAAGTAAATTTGGAGACTCTTGGTCACAAAACCAAGGACAATATTCACCTACAATCTTTAAGAATTGCAATAACTGAGTTTTCTTTATCTGTTTTCCTTTCTGATTAATTATACTGTCTAAAATAGTTAGATACATTTCCTTATCCGAAGAAGTAGAATTTCCCATTTTAAGTAAATTAACGTCTCTTTCCTTCAATAGTTCCTGGTACTTTTGTGACTCAAATGTCACTTTTTTCCTTTCTCTTAATTCTTTATCTTCCTTATTTCCTCTTTATTTCTTTATTTCTATTTCCTTATCTTCCTTTCTCTTTATTTCTTTCCCTTAATCTTTTTAGCGCGCGCTCCCACTCAATCTAACTAATTCAGAATGCCCCCCTCTTGGGCGCCAATTCTACCACGCGGCCTGCGCAGTGGTTTCATTAATGAGGTTCTGGCATTCAGTTAGTTAGAAGAGATCAAAATAAAACACATAGACAGTACCTTATTTTAATGCTAGGTCCGAGACGGCTCGGTCTCCCTGTTTCCCTGCCTCCAGCCGCTCAGCAGGGCAGCGAGGATTACTCTGGGCTAGCAGGAGAGAGAGAGAGCGAACACGCCGGGGATCAGCCTTTTATTTGGGGGAAACAAGAGATTCAGGGGAGAATTCCATCCAATGAAGGTTGAGGGGGGGCTGTACTCCAAGGTCAGGGTCAGTGATTGGGTCTCCAGGGTCAGTGGTTACGCACACCCCCACACGGATGGGCTCTCTCATCAGGAAAGGGTCGGGATAACTCCGACACAGCCAGAGTGCCTCAGGCCCTTAACGGGAGTCACCCAATCACGTGTCAGAATGGCTCCCCACAAGTAGAGAAAATCGTTCTGAATCATATCTATCCAAGAAGTAAGTCAACCGTGTAAAAGTAACAAATTCCAATCATCAAGGTTTTTTGGTCTTCTGTAATAGTGGCAGGAACACACCTCTGAAGCCTGGACTGTCAGAGTTGGAATCCCAAGTCTACCATTGCTCTGATGTGCTCTTATTAAAAGACTTGGTAACATCAAGGTACATCCTCTGTTATGTTCCCCAAAGGACTTTATTGAAAACAAGCGGCATCTGGTAAATACTTAATGTCACTTTTCTGCATTAGAGGAATCAAATACAATGTATTTAACATCAACAAGGGATGTGTTTTAAAATGCCTCTAATATACCCTGGAAAACCTTTGATTCTAAGTCAGGGGAAACCACTAATCAACAGAACAAATTTTGTAAATGGTCATATGTTACCAAATAAAGAAAGTATAGGTGAGCGAAAGTTTGTCCCAAAGTTTCTGCAGCAAGTCTGAAAATTATTACTTAAGTTTAGAGAGGGAGGGAGAAGACTGTGGTTAGAGGGAAAAAATATTGTTTCTTAATTGTATACTCAGATATTTAAAAGCAAGTTTCGCACAGAAGTACTTGAGACCATTTTAAATTCAGTCATAAGCCCTTTTCTATATTATATCTCCTTGCTTTTGTATATTTCAATCTTTCCAACTGAGGCACATAATAAGTGAAATAAAACACTGAATGAAATATATAGTACATAATTATGCATTTCTCTTACAAATTGAATCCAGTAACTTTAAATAGTTGAATTAGCATATGTCAATATTCTTATCTTTGAAAATTTGTACAAATGATTGAGGTGTGATCAGTGGGAGATATAGAATAAAAATAATAATTGAAAGGACCAGAGCAGAGATGAACATCAGCAACTGCTTTAAACCAAACAACAAACACATCCAAGATAGTCAGTTACTGATAGTACTTAACATAGACCAGCTTCCTGGTGGAAGCACCTACTTAATGTGACACAAACTATTGCCAGCTTACATTTCCCAATAGTAGCATTTTTTGAAGAAGGAGTTCAAAGGCAGCACTGTAGTTTGAAGAAAAGGGAACCATATGTTATTGGAGATACTCTGTTTTTGAGACTCATAGCACCATTTAAAGATTATTTCATCTTAGATGATTTCTGTCAAATTTTGCATTCCAGTTTGGATCTAAATCTGGACCAGATTGAGAATTTGCATCCTATTTTTATTCATAGAAAGATTATGTAAATTGGAACCATAGATTTACTCATCTCAACCAGGCAAAGCTAAATTGGGAATAAGCAAGTGCCTTGTCCATCTGACTCTCCATACCTGCCTTACTTAGCAATAGCTACTTAGATGTCATAATAAAGAAAGCACCTTGTTTCCCTGCCACCAAATCTTCAGTCCTTCTTGCGTCTGTACGTACTCTTCCATAGTAAGGAAATGTCTTTTCTCCTATCAAAGATTCAGGCATCCTTTGATGCATTGGGCCCTGTTTCTTCCTCAGAGGCCTGTCTCTTATCCCTTGTAAATCCCTCCCTTTACCTAGTGCTTTATCTTCCCATTCAAAACCCAATAAGCAGTTTGCTGGGCACTTATTTTATTATTGTCTATACTGGGAGATGCTTCCTGGCTGTGAGCTAAAGGGTGGTTTTGTTCAATAGGGAAGATCCCTGGTAGCCTTTTTTCCCCAGTTAAATGCAATCCTCTACCCATAATGATAAAGACCTACACTGCTTCCAGCTCCATGCCAATGGGAAGGAGTCACCAGTTGTCAGAAAGATTCTACCTTAGACAGTTTTGCACATTTGGCAATTGAGGGAGGGAGGGGGGCTTGACCATCAGAAGGCTTTCACCCCTGCTAGAGTCAGCCCTCTGGAGAGCATAGCAGGGAACATATCAAGAAGGGCAGTGAGGTTCTGGCCCTTGTGTATTGCTTTGCAGTACAGGTTATGGGTTCTCAGTGGAATGCAATTACTACCTTTTTGCATGGTGAAATTTTTATATTTTGGGTATTACTACATGCCATAAATTCTTAAAAATACTTTTTGTATAATAATTTAATATTCATGACAACCATATTATCTGATGAGGAAACTGGGACACAAAAATATGCCAGATCACATTAGGTAGAACAGGATCCAAACCCAGGTAGTGTGACGCCAGAGACTCAATCATTATAGCAGTTGAGTACGATTTTATGAATGGCTCTTATTTGGAACAGGTATAAATAAGACTGTCTGTAATCTATTTAGGAAGACAATATGAAAAGTCTAAGCAAAAAGGTTTCTGTATTTCCTCAGTAAAATATACTCAGTGACTTTAGTCCATTTGACTTTAAAAGAACAGAGTAAAACTGATTAATCTAAGTCATTCCTTTTGGAAATAAAGATCCAAAGTGGGAGAGATGGAGAACTCTTTGGGCCCACTTGGGAAATTTTTTCCTGCATACACTCTGAAATATTTGCACTCTTTTCTTACATAAAAAGGTTTTCCTTTCACTCAAAGTATGATGTAAATTGTCCAATTTTTAAAGAGGGAGTGAGGGAGGGAAAGAAGGAGTGAGGGAGGGAAAAGAGAGAGAGAGAAGGAGAGAAGGGTAGAGAGAAAGATATTTGGCTATAATAATGTCCATAGTTTTATACTTTTATTACACATATTATTAATACTTTAGAGCTTATTTTGTGGATGTATTCTAGATATGGAATCAAAGTCACAATTAATTAGCTATGGCTAATCAAAGCTAAATTACTGACGATTGTCCTAATACATTTTGTTGACTAATTTTCCTTTACCTACTTATTAGAAATGATCCTTGTCATAAATTATATATGAGATATATATATATATATATATATATATATATATATATATATATACACACATACACACACACACAGGACTCTTTCTGAATTGTCCATTTATTTCTATTGATCTATTTATCTATTCCTATTAAAATCACTCAGAGATATTGGATTTCCTCCCTTTCAAAATTTTAATGACTATTTTTATGTAACCATCATACAAATTTTAAGTAAAGCCTATACTTGCCACTTCAAAGCTGTTATGCTTTATGGATTTGCATATATTAAAAATAGGCGTTTCATTTAGTTAATTTAGATATTAATTTTTAAAGATTTTATTCTCATCCAGGATCGCGATGATTTTTGCAGTTTATTCAGATTTTGCTCTCATGTTGATCAGGTTATTTCATAAGGTGTATTAGTTGATCATAGAACCATTACAAACTTCATACAGTGAAAGAATGCTTATTCCATCCTTTTATCACTTTGCACTTTGATTTTCTTTTTCTTTGAAAAATTTAAAAAAAATCATTGGATAATGTTTCAATCTTTTACCAGTAAGGGGTTTTAAATCAATTTATTTACATATCATTTTGTCAATTCATTTTACTTCTCAATAGATTCTTTGTCTATGTACTTCTATGATGTAATAAATGTCATTAATTGATTTGTTGGGACATATTTTAAGGTTTAACATTTAAGCAGTGATAGATTTTTTTCTTAAGCTTTTACACTGTTCACTTTAATACTGTATCATATATAAGTGTATTTTAATGATTTCATGTAACTGTTCTTTTTTGACTTTTGTTCTATTTCATAGTGGGAAAATTATCACAAAGAATGCTCTGTGCCTACCATCATATAACTAATCAATAGACTCTCAGCCCAATGGGATTCCTTCTAAAATCTGCTCCCTAATAGTCCTTCTTGTAAAGCCAAATCTTCTATAGAACCAACTCCATAGGTCCCTATATTTGTTTTCTTTATTTAGCATGATATTTATGTTTGCTTCCTCTAAGTGGTAACTTTGACACAGAGTTATGAGGACACACTTAAAAAGGGACTCTTGAAGGGAGACAGAAATGCCACACGCCAATTGCATGTGAAACTCACAGTGCAAATGGAATAGATTTACAGAACTGCAATCAGCTCAGATCTAAACCCAGGTGATGTGAACGTAGCAATATTGTGCCTCCTCTACATAATTGCAATTACCTTCAAGTTTATTTTGTCACCAAACAAGCAATTTTTCAATCAGCGCAACTTGTACAAATCAGCACTCTGGAATATGAATTTTTTAATTCACTTATCATGTACTTTTTAATGCCCAGCCCCAACATCCCCAGAAAAAAAAATGAAGCTTAATGTAAGATTACATGGAAAGCAGACATATATAGGACTGAAGCAATATTTTAGTTGGTTCTCATTCTCCAAAAAGCTGTGAGAAGAGTAGAATAAAACTGTTAGCAAAGTACATGATTTTATTTAATACAGAAAAAAGTAAATGCTTCTCAGAAAAGAACACAAAATATATTTTATTCCTGGTTAATTTCTCCTTCCTTATTAGAGACCCCAAAAGATGTTTAATAAAGAAGACGTATTAGCAGCAAGAGGGTAACTTCCAATTTCAATTCCTTACATAAATCCCAGAACTATGGGATTCACTCCCAACTTGTCTTAGAATTTTTTCACCTTTCATTCAGGATCTTTCTTTACTTGGAGCCTTAAAGAGCTGCTCCAATTTGTTATAAATTCTTCTAAAAGAAAAAAAAATAAAATCATAATCCTTTAATTAGATTTTGTCATTCTCAACTATCCTAGCACTAGTTTTAATTAACTAAATAAAATGTGTTAGTACCATTACCAAAATAAATTTACAATTTAACTGTTGTGGAGGGTTGACAATAACTAACAACTAATTAGCCAGCTAACTAATTGATTAAGTAATTAAATCCCTAATTAATAAAATAATAAATTCAAAAGCTAGTTATTAACCTAAACACCGAATTGTGTGATACAGTGGGATCTGTGATACTTTGTAAAGGATTGGTGTCCCATAATTAGTAGAAGTTGTATCTTCATGGTAGGAATAGAGCCAGATTTAAAGGGAGGTATAGCATTTGAATTGGCAGGGCTTTGGGGAAAGAAGGGGCAAAGTAATTAAAACAGTGATTTTTAAATATCTTTCCCTTTTGCAGAACTTTTTCTTCAAGTAAACTGTTATTTGAAAACCCAATATATAATATCTTAAAGCATAATTACTCTGACTGAAGGGAAGAGAAAAATGGGTTCCAGAGTCCTCCTGGTTTTTCCTGGGCCTCTGATTTCGAAAAATGACTTGTTTGTACCTGCATTGCCTATGACTTATTTGAGCATTGATACCTCAGTCCAATAGGAAATACATTTGCAATAATTCAGACTTGAACAAAGATCCAGGTAATAAGAGGGGAAGAAACAAAAAGATAATTAGGGAGCAGTTGTAAAAAAGAAATACAATTGATTCAGACACTGGGAAGAGGAGGGAATGAGGAGTCAGAGCTTTTGCTGAAGTAATGAGTCTATACATCAGGAAGAAAAACAATGGTACAAAGTAGGGAATTGAGAAGTCAGAAGAAGAAATTATATTTGTTTTAATATGTGTTTGTTTTATTTAGTGTTCCTTCTCATTCAATATATCATTGTACTGAGATGGGCTTAAAGTGAGAACTTAAGTACCAGATTTAGGCTTTCTCCTCAGATAACCCAGCCCTGCATCCTATACACATCAGACACTGGAGATAGAATGAGAAGATGAAATAGTCTTAGCCAGGTCTATTGGTGATGCAGATGTGTCAAAGCAATGTAGCTCAGTGGTAGTGCACTTGCTTGCCTAGCATGTGTGAGGCACTGAGTTCAATCCTCAGCACCACATATTAATAAATAAATAAAACAAAAGTATTGTGTCCATCTACAACTAAAAAACAGCACCACGTATTGATAAATAAATAAACAAAAGTATTGTGTCCATCTACAACAAAAACGAAAAACAACTGGGTTAAGTGTTGGAGAAGAATGGCATCCAATACCAGGGGAAATTATACCAGTCCTGATCTAGACAGTGAAAGCATATTTGTGCCAGTGACATTTAAGCTGAATAAGAGTTAAATATAGCTAAAAATGAGACTGAGAGATTGGAGAACATGATATAGAAAAACAAGTCATGAAAGAGATCAATATGACTGGAGCATAGAGGGTGAAATGTAAGAAATTCGGGGAGGAATGAAGGGACCAGATCCTATGAGCTCCTTATTATAAGATCACTGGAAGGCATTTCAGGGAAACCAGGGTCACATGATCATATGTGGGTCTTGGGTCTTGGAAATGTGACTCCTCACTTCATGGATTGGAGAGTGTCCTGATGAGCTATGGGCGGCTGTTGTATAGAAAATGCTTAGAATCTTGGGACCGGCTAGCTGCACCAAAGATAAAAAGAAGAGATCAAAGAGGAAGCAAAATAGACTGGAATTGGTAATGAGAGAGAGAGAGTAGAACAATGATATTGTAATGATTGTAATGATTCAGGATAATACTTTTTTTTTTAATATGGGGAATTGAACCCAGAGTTGCTTTACCACTGAGCTACATCCCCAAATCTTTTTCTTTTTTTATTTTATTTTTAAAAATAGTTTGAGTTAATACCTATACGTTTTTAATGTGGTACTGAGGATAGAACCCAGTGCCTCACACATGCTAGGCAAGTGCTCTACCACTAAGCCACAACCCTGGCCCTCTTTTTCCGAGTCAGGGTCTCCTTAAGTTGCTTAGGCTTTCACTTCATTGCTGATGCTGTCCTTAAACTTGCAATCCTCCTGCTTTTGACTCCCAAGTTGCTGGGACTACAGGTATTCTCTACCATGCCAGACTAAGGATAATACCTTTTCACATGATGTGATTGTTTTGCAAAAATTTTTTTATCAATTTAATTTTTGATTTTCACATTTTTGTAGTTCTTTTGATATGGAAAATTTTTAATGTTAATATACTATTAAAATATATTATAATTTTATTTTTTTGTAGACATGCTTTTGCTTGAAAAGAACTTCTCCATATAATTAGAATAAGTAAAGATTTACTTACATTTTTGCCCTTTCTCTTATAGTAATTATTTCTTTCTGCAGAGGTGATTCTAATAGAATTTAGGTCTGTCATACATCTGAGATTAGCACACATACATGTATGTACACACACATAAACAAACAGATATACAAATATATATGTATATCAAGTAAAACATGAGGTAAGTGAAGATCTAAATTTATTTTTTTCCTTGTAAATAGCCTATTGTCTTATAACCACTATATGAAATTGTGATCCTAAGTCATTTACCTTTAAAAATTTAGACATAATATTTATGCAAAGATCTTGGTTTCAGTACTCGGTTTAAGAATAAACAACCCTCCAAACAATTTGTAAAGTAAGTTTAAAATTCCCACCAGCATTTGAAGCAATAGTGTTGAAACACAGTCATGAAAATAAATTCAAAGACTAGTGGGATTTGGAATGTGCAGTGTTGTTTGTTAATGAAACACAACAATTTAACTCATTGATTTGTAGTACTTATAGTTGTTTATATATTATCACGTTTCTCTTGAGTTTCTACATTTGCTTTTTAGCACTAAAGAGGCTTCATTTATTTTATCTGTTTAGAGAGAAAAACAAGAAACTCATTTTAATGCATTTTAAAAGATAATTCTGGAACCCAAGTTACCCTTTACTCTTCTCTTACTATTGCTGTCATGGAAGTGATGAGTACACTGTGAAGCCTACTGGGTCTTATGGAAATATTTTATTAATCTTTAAAACACTTGCCCTTTTCTGTTGTGATAACTTTATATGTGAGAAATAAAGATAAATTATGTCCAGTTGAAAGTAGGATACATCAGCCTAATTAGAAAGGTTAAAGTAACTCCAGCCATCAAGTCTTGATTTCCAAAAAATCTTGGCTTTTAAGAGAGGAGGCTTTACTTATTTTTAGTTATCTCCATCTTGGAAACACCCACCTGTTAATTAGAGCCATAGCTCCCCCAGTCCCACAGCAGTGCCCTGCCCATGGAGAAGTCTCACAGCACTGTAATTAGGATTTTTATTCTAAGAAAAACATTATAATAGACATCCTGCCATGCTTATGTTATTATAATTGGGTGTTTAGCTCTAGGGATCTTCATAATTTATCACAAAACTTTAATGTTAATAAAATCAGCTGGAAGGAAACACTACTTATCTCCTTGATTACACCATAAGGAGTGGGATGTTAATTTGAGTCTTTATTTTTTTAATTTTTTTTTAATTTAAGGAGAACAAAAAGTTTAGGTGGATCAAGGGATCTAAGCACTGCAGTGCATGCTTCACTAAGCATTGCCCATGACCCACATTAAAGAAAAATTACAGAATTAAACAGTCAAGAAGATTTTATTCAATACTAATTCAACAGGGGATAGAGACTGAGCTTTTAACCCTCACTGAAACAAAAGGCAAGAGAGAGTTGTTATTTTGATTGTTTTGCTTTTCTTTCTCTCCCTTTCCCTGTATCTCTGTTTCTCCTAGGGTCTAAATTTAAAGTGTACAACATGACATTTTGATGTTATACATAGTGAAGTGACTACTTGCAGGAGTCTGTAACTGCTGGGGTGACACAGTGGGAACATTAGATGGAGGCTGCTCAATGTACTAGGCCACTTGTGCTTGCTAGTCTGTGTATCCCACAAAACTGGGAGAGAGGGCAATGTGTTTTCTCCATGCTTACATTTCAAAGAGTTCCTGCCAGGTCCTTAAGAAACATATTCTTGGATTGCTAGCTAGGAAAGGGCCAAAAGATTTACATCTTAAATGTGCAGAGAAAGAAATTGATAAATAATTGCAAGTTTTCTAAAGCAATTGCTCTGAAAGAAAAAAAAAAGAGGTTAGGGACCTATGGTTGGAGAGATACCTATCTAAAACTTAGTTAAGCTGTGGGTAATGTTAAAAACCTTCTTGGTTACCTAGTGGTGCCCTACTGGATTTTTGTCTGATGATCTGGGGGCTGGTGGGATCTAAAAGCCCTTTCTTATAGAAAAATGATATACAATCTTAAAATCTTTAAACTTTATATGTAACTAAAAGTTACTCATTAATGAATTATTCAATTCAATATTTGGATGCAGCAAGGATGTTTTTGCAATGTACTTTTAGAGTGCCAAAATTTAATCATCTAAGAGTTACCAAATATACTAATAGCAACTCTTAATGAGTACTTGCTCTACTCTGGATAGTTTTAAGCATGCTGCATATGACATAGAGGACCATGTAGAAGCTCTTCTTTTCCAAGAGGGTATAACTTATCCAGGGTCAAACTGGGAATGAAAGAAATTGAAAACTAGGCCTGTGACTCCAGAGACAGAATCTTATTCCTGAATAGGTGTTCACTAGAACATGCTGAAAGGATAGGGGAGGAATATGCACAGTGTTATTTTTCTTTATTCTTTCCATAAATAATTGAAATGTCCCCTTAAACCAGGCCTCACTCCACACCAATTTAAAATTGCCTACACCAGCCCTGGTTTTGTCCTGATTCCTGAATAGAAGACTACCTGGTCTCTGAGCAGGTGGGAAAGGCCTGTGGGTTCTGCTATCACTCTCAGTCACTGTTCTCTCTCAGCGGTACTTCATTTATTTGTGCAGAAATTATTAATGTGATAGACTCCAGACTGATATAGAATCAGTTTAAATTCTGACACTCGTTTCACATCCCAGTGGCACAAAGCAGGAATGATGGTGGCTGTCCTCGACCTTTCTCCCTGCCTGGATGACTGCATCAATTACAGAAACAGTAAAAAAGATGTACAATTCTCATCAGTCATGGTAGGATGGTACTGGACTGTGAGTCACTACTTTAAAAAGATGTAAGTGCTTTCAGATATGTGCTGAAATCTTACAGATGTGGAAAGTCTTAAGTTACAATTTACTTTTTTCACTTAAACATTGAGAAGCTAAGAAATAATGCAGAATGCTGTGAATTGTCATTTAGAGAAAATTCTCACAATGAACATTTTTATCCTTTTTTGATTATAAATTATTTTAGGATGAATATATTAATTTATTAAAAACTAACTATAAATATTTTATTAAGTATTAGGCCTAGGCTCACTTCTTGGAGTCAGTCATCTAGAAAAGCATGAAGTTCAGTAAAGCAACAAGTACAATGCAGGGTAATTAGACAAAGGACATATGTCAAAAGCATACAGTTATTTATGAATTTATATCTTTAGTGCTGTCTCCCCCACTAAAAAGCTCCATGAGGACAAGGGCCATTTTTGTTGTTGTTTTTCTATCCATTGTAACCGACACATTAGAAACTCAACAAATATCTGTAATTGAATAAGTGGCTATAATTCCAAGTGAAAGAGGTAGCCAAACTGTTGGGGATGAAGGAATCAGGAAGGGTTTGCTTAGGCAGTTACTGAAAGAAATTATCATAGGACCTGGTATTTCATCCCTTTCATGTGTTCACTCTTTATGTTAATTAGAGTCTCCTTGACTTCCTGAGCACCTACTATATACATGGTACTATAGTATGCCCCCTACCTAACTTTTCCTACAAGGCTGAATTGTGTAATGTGCTGAGAGCTGAAGCCCATTTCCAACATAATTAACATGAAAAGTTTACTCTTAAAGCATATATTTTGTTTTCATTTTCAGAATGGACTTGAACATAGACCTTTTGTTGACACAAGAAACTCTACATAATCCAACTAACTTGGAACACTGCTATGGCCCTCTTTCTATTTGTGAGAAGGGGTCACATTTTAGTTCCATGTACAGCACTCCAAATTGCCCTAACGGTTACTCTACGAGCATTAACTATGATCACTAAAAACTGTCATGTAGCTGAAGCTCATAATCATAGAAATATTTTTCATCCTTTAAACAAGAAATCAAGTTTTCTGCTGTCCTTATCTGACCCATTCTGATACTTTCTAATATTAGTGAATGACAAAATGTTCAGCCCACATTATGTAACCTTATGCTATTTCTTCCATGAGGCTAATGGTTGGCCACTGGAATTCTGGGAGAGTCATTTTTTTTTTAATTCCACCTGTAATGATAACAAAGAAAATTTTTGGTTTTAGCTTTAGCCTCTTAGTTAAATAAGAATCTATTTGTGATTTAAGAGTTTCATTATAAGAATTGTGAATTAGAAGGTCACTTTCTTGTTTTTTATCTGAAAAGTGAGTTATACTTTTAAGCATGACCTGTGGCATCATTTAGTCACTATGTTTCCTCCAAGCCACAAAATGCATTCATTATTTCTGTTAATGTCCTCAGAGATGCTGTGGCAAACATTACATTTTGTGTTTTAAAGGTCTTGACAGTCTAGTTTGAAATCACTGACATTTCTCCTTCCTACTGCTTATTACTTGTTAAGGTGTGAACCAACCATTTAGAAGAAAATGAAACCGCCAGTAAAGGGAGTGGTTATGTTATCTTGGATTCATGAATGAAGGGTGTGTGCATGTTTGCCAAATGGCAATGTAAAACCACTTCTTTCTCTCTGTAATGAACTGTGGGTAGACAAAAAAGGCTTAAAGGAAAACAAATGTGAGATTTTATTTGACAATTTACCAAAACAAAATCTTAAAATCTGCTGGGGAAATGAATTATATAGGTTAGTCTATCATCCAGTTTTAAGTACAGTTATTAGTTTTTTTTGTTTATTTGTTTAATTAAAACAATAATTCACTTACAACTGCATAGTTACAATTAAACCATGGGGGCTTAAATGATTACAGTAATCTCTCCTTATCCAACAGTACCTATATTTCAAGAACCCCTAGTGATCTGATACCATGGATAGGGCTGCATTCCATAATTCAATGTCTTTCTTATCTTCACCAAGCACTTATCACCGTGGCCATACCCTTTGCCATTTGAGGTTCAACAGCAAAACTAGGAGGAAATTTTTCCTTGCTCCAAATTTCATAATAGAAGATATGATCTTGTCCTCTATTTTTACAACTACAGTGTATAATTTTTCCTGTTCTTACTGAAAACTTTTCACTTAAAGAAGGTGCTTTCTCTTTGGCATATTAGAATAGCCAGCATCACTATTCTTGTGTTTTGTGGCCATTACAAAGTAAAATAAGAATTCCTTGAACACAGACCCTACAATGCAAAGAGAGTTGATCTGATAACCAAGAGACATACAGCTATTGGGGTACAGCCAGCATCTCATGGGGGGGGTTCTTCTTCCTGCTGAGGAGGATGTAAGCCACGTGAGATATTAAAGTCTAGAATAATTAGTGAAGAACAAAAGACAAAGTCAGAATTAACTTTAAAGAATTGGAGCTCCTGATAGGTCCAGTCTACACAGGACCTGGAGATAGACAATTAGAAAAATGGCTCCAATGGTTTATTTAAGGAGGTACATAGAAGGCAGGGATAAGGTTTCTCGGGTGGAGTCTTGCTTCATGACTGAAGGTTGACTGGCATCTTGGCAGGTCACACCCATGTCAGAAGGGCCTTGTGGCTATAACAGGTCACCCCATCTCTGGTGTTGTGTGGGATTTTTGGCAGAGGTGAGGGGGAAGTTCACCTACATCAGGCTTTCTATCCCTGTGGGGGTGCAATGGGAAGTTCCCAAGTCCAGATCTGTCCCTTCGCTAGCTGCAATGCATGACAGTCCACACAGCCCACGGATGGCTACCTACAGGCAGCTAGTGTGTACAGTGTGGATTTATTGGAATAAGGGACCATGCACATCCCACATGGGGCAGAGTCAGAGTGGGACAGAGCAAGATTTCATCCTGCTACCCAGACAGCATGAAATTTAAAACTTATGAATGGTTCATTTCTGGCATCTTTGTTTAATATTTGTGGACTGCAGTTAACCACAGGTAACTCAAACCATGGAAAATGAAACTGCAGATAACTTTAGTATGTGCCATTGTATCATTATTAACTAGAATCTGATAAATTTTGTGTTCTGGTACTGATTTCAAATCTCTTTGTTTTTGCCTATGATACCAGATACCCAGAACATACCTTGGTGAAAAATCTATATAAGTGATTCAGAGTTAATATCTGTGTACTAAATTCTATGAAGTATTTTAAAAGCATATTGAATACACACACACACACACACACACACACACACACACACACACACTGAAGGGAAATCTTTATCTTATGTAAAAGTATCTGCAAGTTGTTCACTGTGATGTCTGATAGATTGTTTTCTTCTAAAACTAAAATAGCTAACAAAATGAAATTTAATAGGAAAGAATATAAACTTTATGGCATAAATCACTAAGGTGAGAGTGTCATTTGTATTTCAATCAAGAATAAACAAAATAATTAAACAGAAAACAAACCCACTTTGAAATTTGGTTGAGTGCCCCTGAGTTCAATCCCTGGTACCACCCCCCAAAAAATTAAAAATAAAAAAGGTTTCCTTTGGCTATAGGTTCACATTTTTCACACTGTAACCCACAGAAAGAAGAAACAGACCTCAAGACCCAGACAAGAAAAACAAAAAGCTGCAGAGAGCCCTATACACAGGCTCAGTGCTTCCACTACTCACGCCCAGTTTCTAGTTTCTTTGCTGCAGTTGGTTTGGTTGTGCTTCTGTCACTTTCACCTGAAACTTACTTACTTTGACAAATTTTAATTTCAGTGCTACACCCATAAACTCAAAGACAGCCTCAGCAAGAGTGAGGCACTAAGCGACTCAGTGAGACCCTGCCTCTAAATAAAATACAAAATAGGGCTGGGGATGTGGCTCAGTGGTGAAGTGTCCCTGAGTTCAATCCTTGGTATTCCAGCCCTCAAAAGAAATAGGATTTCAAAAAGAAAAAAAAATAATAATAAGATTTTCTTTTTTGGTTATTTTAAAAGGATATCTATCTATAAACACAAATGCTCAAAGCAACTTAAATTTACAAAGCAAACATGGTAAAAGTTGATGAAACTATAAAAATCACTGTTCATTTAATATTCAAATTAAAATTCATTCAAAATGTTAGGTCCACCAAGAAAAAAGAAAAGGTGACACTAACAAAATCACATCTGAAGCCTTTGAGCTGCAAGTTTTTAACACTTTCAATATGTAATAGGCTGATTTCTTTTAAGAAAATAAGATGCAAAAATTTTATTTTCATTTTGTTGTGTTCTGATTTTTTATTTAATCTTCTGAGAAAATTATTGATTGAAATATAGTTGTAAAAATAATGCAAAGAGATTCTATGTTCCCCTTCTCCAATTTCCCCCAGTGATAATGTCTTGCAAAACTCTAAATTCATTTTAACAAATAGGATGTTGATATAATCCATTGGTCTTATTCAGTTTTGCAGTTTGATTTGTGCCTACTTGTATGTGTGTTCACATGTACATGAAGTTTAGTTTCATGTAATTTTATTGCATGTTGTATAGTAAATTTTAAAAGTAGAGTTTGTGGATTAAACATTTATTTCTAAGGTGCTATTATTTTCACAAATCTTAGTAGTAAAATAATGGTTGCTAATTTTACGTGAAAAACATACATACATGATAGGCATATAGTATTATTCCACATTAGGCCATTGCTTTTAACCATTTACTCAGGCTACATGCTTCATCGTTGTTTTTTTTTCGTTCTCTCTATAATTACAGAATGAAATATGTATATTATTTAGTTTCCTTAAGATTTATAATCAAGTTCTTTTTCATTGTGTCATTATTACCAGAGAAGTAGGACACACTTTAAGAACCTTAGTGTTAATATTTAAAGACCATAATTGAAGGAAAATAATATTGTTAATTAGAAAATTCACTATTTCTCTCAGAACTTCTGTATTTCTTATATAAAATGGAAGAAACATCATTAAGTATCTGCCTTAAAAGCAATAAGACTTTCCATTTAGTTACATAGTATTACATAACTAAATCACAGAGAATGAAAGGAGTTTAAATATTCACAAGGCAAATTACCAAGCCCTTCCTTGGGTACGCATTCACCATTGCATTTTCTAATACAGTAATGATTTATTGTTGCCTTGCATGCCTTCTAGTTTGCAGAAACTCTACTTCCTAGAACAAGAATGTCTCTTTTTCCCACATCCCCCTTAATCTCATATTTAAGAGATTCAAGTAGAATTTCCCAAGTTAGAGGAAACTTACTTTGCAGTAAAAATAGTAGTGCCATAGTGACTTCAAGAGAATCTGCACCAGATTGAAATACTTCTTTACACCAATAAACTTTTCTCTGTATAAACAATAACTATAGGAAGCATTTTTTATACTGTTCTAAATGAAAGCATGGTCAAGACCATTCATATTAGTTATTCAATACTTAATAGCATTAGTTAAAACAAATAAATAACCACAGTAAGAATAGTAACTCATATAGTCATTACTCATTGGCCATGTTCTTTTCTTAAGTGCTTCAAGTGTAAATACTCATTTAATAATAACAGTATGCCATGAACTAAATTCTGTTATATTCCTCACTTTACAGATGGTTAAACTGAGGCACCATAAAGTGAAGTAATTTCTCCAAGGTCCCATGCTCATTAAATTTTACTGCTTGGGCTCCATTTTCCACAGTCTGGCCTCAGACTTAATCACAATGTACCTTCACCCTCTGAGTTATAGTGAGACAGACAAGAGAAAAAGGACCTTTTTATTTTCTTCAGGAAATTTATAATCTCATGGGAGAGCAATAATATACAAGACAGTAGGAGGTTGGAGTCCTTGAGAAGTACAGTTGGAGGATTTCTGAGTTCTTTACTGAGTAGGATTCTTACCTGTAGTAGAAAAGGGAGGCAACACTGGTGATGGGATTCGAGTTTACAGTGTGTTGAGAAAGTGGCAACAGAGGCCTGGCTGGGGAAAAGAGGAAGAGATGCTGGGAAAGAAGGACCTGAGCTCCTTAAAGTGAGAACAAGTTAGGGAAACTATTTCAACTTCCCCATGTTGGGTCCTTTCTGAAGATACTGAAAACTTTTTAACAGAATGTAGGTCTCCTGGATACGGACAATACTTGCCAATATTTATATGTATGGAGATGATTTATTAATTTAAAGTCATTTATATAAAATATATATGTATATCTGATAAAAATTCTTCCTGCTTTACTTTTCCCTAAACCCTGATTTCAATATTAGTTGTTTTTTTGTCAAAGTTTTAGTTTCTAATAAGTCTTTAATAGCATCTCCTTTTTATTTATGTGTTATAGTTTCTTTTATTCTATCTCTTTAGATATTTTATGTTTCTATTTTTGGCTTTTTTATTCTCAATATTATCCGCTTAGGCCATTTTATATTTATATTGCTTTTATCTTTCTCCTTCATTTTACAGACATTTCTCAAGTGTTTACTGATCTTTATTTACAACTTAATTCAAAATTAAATTCATTTTTCAAAAAAGTCCATACAAGCTTATTTTTTTTATTATTTTATTGTTGGTTGTTCAAAACATTACATAGTTCTTAATATACCATATTTCACAGATTGATTCAAGTGGGTTATGTACTCCCATTTTTACCCCGTATACAGATTGCTGTGTCACATCAGTTACATTTCCATTGATTTACAAATTGCCTTTCTAGTGACTGATGTATTCTGCTGTCTATCCCATTCTCCACTGTCCCCTCACCCCTCCCCTCCCCTCCCCTCCCCTTCTCTCTCTCCATCCCCTCTACTATAAATCGTTTCTTCCACTTATATAATTTTCCTCCTACTCCTCCTTTCCTCTTATATGTAATTGTGTATAACCCTGAGGCTCACCTTCCAATTCCATGCAATTTCCCTTAACTCTCACTTTCCCTCCTGCCTATCATCCCTGTTTAATGTTGTTCTTCTTCTCCAGCTCTTCGTCTCTACCCTGTCCTTGGTTACTCCCCTTATATCAAAGAAGACATTTGACATTTGTTTTTTAAGGATTGGCTAGCTTCACTTAGCATAATCTGCTCTAATGCCATCCATTTCCCTCCAAATTCTATGATTTTGTCATTTCTTATTGCAGAGTAATACTCCATTGTGTATAAATGCCACATTTTTTAATCCATTCATCTATTGAAGGGCTTCTAGGTTGGTTCCACAATCTTGCTATCGTGAATTGTGCTGCTATGAACATGGATATAGCAGTGTCCCTGTAGCATGCTCTTGTTAGGTCTTTAGGGAATAGACCAAGAAGGGGAATAGCTGGGTCAAATGGTGGTTCCATTCCCAGCTTTCCAAGAAATCTCCATACTGCTTTCCAAATTGGCTGCACCATTTTGCAGTCCCACCAACAATGAACAAGTGTACCCATTTCCCTGCATCCTCGCCAGCACTTGTTGTTGTTGGACTTCTTAATGGCTGCCAATCTTACTGGAGTGAGATGGTATCTTAGGGTGGTTTTGATTTGCATTTCTCTGACTGCTAGCGATGTTGAGCATTTTTTCATGTACTTGTTGATTGATTGTATGTCCTCCTCTGAGAAGTGTCTGTTCAGGTCCTTGGCCCATTTGTTGATTGGGTTATTTGTTATCTTATTATCTAATTTTTTGAGTTCTTTGTATACTCTGGATATTAGGGCTCTATCTGAAGTGTGTGGAGTAAAGATATGTTCCCAGGATGTAGGCTCCCTGTTTATCTCTCTTATTGTTTCTTTTGTTGAGAGAAAACTTTTTAGTTTGAGTAAGTCCCATTTGTTGATTCTGGTTGTTAACTTTTGCGCTATGGGTGTCCTATTGAGGAATTTGGGGCCTGACCCCACAGTATGTAGATCATAGCCGACTTTTTCTTCTATCAGACGCCGTGTGTCTGATTTAATATCGAGCTCCTTGATCCATTTTGAGTTAACTTTTGTGCATGGCGAGAGAAAGGGATTCAGTTTCATTTTGATGCAAATGGATTTCCAGTTTTCCCAGCACCATTTGTTGAAGATGCTATCCTTCCTCCATTGCATGCTTTTAGCCCCTTTATCAAATATAAGATAGTTGTAGTTTTGCGGATTGGTTACTGTGTCTTCTATTCTGTACCATGGGTCCACTTGCCTGTTTTGGTACCAGTACCATGCTGTTTTTGTTACTATTGCTCTGTAGTATAGTTTGAAGTCTGGTATCGCTATACCGCCTGATTCACACTTCCTGCTTAGCATTGTTTTTGCTATTCTGGGTCTTTTATTATTCCATATGAATTTCCTGATTGTTTTATCTATTTCTACAAGAAATGCTGTTGGGATTTTGATTGGGATAGCATTGAACTTATAGAGAACTTTTGGTAATATCGCCATTTTGATGATGTTAGTTCTGCCTATCCATGAGCAGGGTATATTTTTCCATCTTCTGAGGTCTTCTTCTATGTCTCTTTTTAGGGTTCTGTAGTTTTCATTGTATAGGTCTTTCACCTCTTTTGTTAGGTTGATTCCCAGGTATTTTATTTTTTTGGGTGATATTGTGAATGGAGTAGTTGTCCTCATTTCCGTTTCAGAGGATTTGTCGCTGATATGCAGGAATGCATTTGATTTATGCGTGTTGATTTTATATCCCGCCACTTTGCTGAATTCATTTATTAACTCTAATAGTTTCTTTGTAGACCCTTTTGGGTCTGTTAGGTATAGAATCATATAGTCTGCAAATAGTGATAATTTAAGTTCTTCTTTTCCTATTTTTATGCCTTTAATTTCTTTCGTCTGTCTAATTGCTCTGGCTAGTGTTTCGAGGACTATGTTGAACAGAAGTGGTGAGAGAGGGCATCCCTGTCTTGTACCAGATCTTAGAGGGAATGCCTTCAATTTTTCTCCATTCAGAATGATGCTGGCCTGTGGCTTATCATAGATTGCTTTAACAATGTTGAGGTATGATCCTGTTATCCCTAATTTTTCTAGAGTTTTGAACATAAAGGGATGCTGTACTTTGTCGAATGCCTTTTCTGCATCTATCGAGATGATCATATGGTTCTTATTTTTAAGTCTATTGATGTGGTGAATAACATTTATTGATTTCCGTATATTGAACCATCCTTGCATCCCAGGGATGAATCCTACTTGATCATGGTGTATAATTTTTTTGATATGTTTTTGAATCCGATTCGCCAGAATTTTATTGAGGATTTTTGCATCTATGTTCATTAGAGAAATTGGTCTGTAGTTTTCTTTCTTTGAAGTGTCTTTGTCTGGTTTAGGAATCAGGGTGATGTTGGCCTCGTAGAATGTATTTGGACGTTCTCCCTCTTTTTCTATTTCCTGAAATAACTTGAAAAGTATTGGTGTTAGTTCCTCTTTAAAGGTTTTGTAAAATTCTGCTGTATACCCATCCGGTCCTGGGCTTTTCTTAGTTGGTAGTCTTTTGATGGTTTCTTCTATTTCCTCTATTGTTGTTGGTCTGTTTAGGTTGTCTATATCTTCCTGACTCAATCTGGGCAGATCATATGACTTAAGAAATTTATCGATGCCTTCACTATCTTCTATTTTATTGGAGTATAAGGATTCAAAGTAATTTCTGATTATCTTCTGTATTTCTGAAGTGTCTGTTGTGATATTGCCTTTTTCATCCCGTATGCTAGTAATTTGGGTTCTCAGGCTCGGCAGCCGGCCAGTGTGGTGGACGAGTAGCATCGAGGCAGTCACGTCACACTGGTTGGAGTGGGGGTTGAACAGAGCCGCCGCCAGCGTCCAGAAGGAGCCCAGAGACCCGTTGGAGAGGCAGTTAGGTACCCCCACTGGGAGTGGGGGTTGAGCAGAACTGCCGCCCAGGCCCGCAGGGTGGGCAGATCTGAGACCCACCGGCGGAACAGGCTTGGAGGCCGACCAGCGTGGTAGACACGCCACATCAATTGGAGTAGGGGTGGACAAGAGCTGCTGCCCACGTCCGGATCAGGACCATACAAGCTTATTAAAAGCTGTGTGTGAATGGACTGAGATAGTCAACTTTTACAGGGAAATTGTTAGGGAAAAAACAGTTTCCTTGGGTCATCAATTAGCACTCTTTGTAGGCTTAGGTTGAAGGTAAGTAAATTACCTGCAAGTGCAAATTTGCAATCAAAATGTTAAATGTTTGCATTTCCCATCATTTTATACATTAATATTGATTTTTTAAAATATTGGATTAAGATAGTTATCTTGATATCAATTTTCCAAGGAATTTTCTTGTCTTGGGTATTCCTTGCCTTTCAATTTTTAGTCATTTTCTATTTTTTAGTTAAATTTTTTATTTATATATGATAGTGGAATACATTATAATTCTTATTACACATATAGAGCATAGTTTTTCATATCTCTAGTCATATACAAAGTATATTCACAACAATTTGTGTCTTCATACATGTACTTTGGATAATAATGTCCATCACATTCCACTATCATTTCTAACCCCTTGCTCCCTCCCTTCCCTTCCCACCCCTCTGCACTATCTAGAGTTCATCTGTTCCTCCCATGCTTCCCCTCCCTACCCTGCTATGAATCAGCCTCCTTATATCAGAGAAAACATTCGGCACTTGGTTTTTTGGGATTGGCTAACATTACTTAGCATTATCTTCTCTAACTCCATAAGTTTACCTGCAACTGCCATGCTTTTGTTGTCTTTTATTGCTGAGTAATATCCCATTGTGTATATGCCACATTTTTTTATCCATTCATCCACTGAATGGCATCTATGTTGATTCCACAGTTCAGCTATAGTGAATTGTGCTGCTATAAACATTGATGTGGCTGTGTCCTGTGGTATGCTACTTTTAAGTCCTTTGGTTATAGACTGAGGAGAGGGGTAGCTGGGTCAAATGGTGGTCCCATTCCCAATTTTCCAAGAAATCTCCATAGTGCTTTCCATATTGGCTGCAACCAATTTGCAGTTCCACCAACAGTGTATGAGTGTACCGTTTTCCCCACAGCCTCGCCAACACTTATTGTTGTTTGTATGCATAATAGCTGCCATTCTGACTGGAATGAGATGAAATCTCAATTATCTTGTATTAGACAAAGGTGCCAAAAACATGCATTGGAGAAAAGATAGCCTCTTAAACACATGGTGCTGGGAAAACTGGAAATCCATATGCAACAAAATGGAATTAAACCCCTAACTCTCATCATGCACAAAACTTAACTCAAAATGGACCAAGGACCTAGAAATAAAACCAGAGACCCTGTGTCTAATAGAAGAAAAAGTAGGCCCTAATCTTCATCATGTGGGATTAGGCCTCAACTTCTGTAATAAGACTCCTTTGGAGCAAAAATTAAAATCAAGAATCAATAAATGGGATGTACTCAAACTAAAAAGTTTCTCCTTAGGAAAAGAAACAATCTGTGAGGTGACTAGAGATCCTACATCTTAGGAGCAAACTTTTACCCCTCACACATTAGATAGAGCACTAATCTCTAGGGTATATAAAGAACTCAAAAAGCTAAGCACCAAAAAAAAAAAAAAAAAATCAATAAATGGGCCAAGGACATGAACAGACACTTCTCAGAAGATGATATACAATCAGTCAACAAATATATGAAAAAATGTTCATCAGTGCTATCAATTAGAGAAATGAAAATCAAAACTAAGGTTTCATCTCACTCCAGTCATTTTTTATTGAATAAAACTTCTAATTTTCTTCCACCTTCAATCATACATGTGTATCTTGCCCTTTATCCTCTTATTATGGGGCAAATGATAATTTTTTTTCAATATGTATCTATTGTTTAATAGCCTTACAAATTTCTTCACCAGGATCATTAGATTTCCATCAATTCCATTTCCTGAAGAATCCTCTTGTTAAGCCTTCTGACATGCTCTAGTATGGATTGATTGTCTTTTATGTTCCTGTTTATACCTTTGTCGTTCTTTTTTGTTTTTCTCTTAGTTTGTTAAAACAGACTTGTTAATAGTGTTGTGGAAAAAAAAATGTGCTTGAGAGATAATTCTTTGAGGTAAAAACGTGACCTTATTCCCCCCAACAATTTATTGATATCTTAGTTAAATGTAGAAGTCTTAAGTTGGAAACCATTTCCATCCTATTTTGAAATGATTATTGCTTTGCTCTCTTATTTGCCATTTGCATTGAGAAGTCTACAGACATTCATCTTCCTGAGCCTTTTCTCACTCCCCTCCCAGGAGTCTGCCTTGAGGGGCTAAAATTTCACAGTGTTAAAGTTCCTATGAGTTTAATGATTTAAAGTAATAAACTTTTCAAATTTGGAAACTTAAATTCTTCATTTGTTGCATTTGGGAGAAATTTTCTTGAATTATATTGTTGATGACTTTTCCTCTGTTTCTCAGTTCACTTTTTGTGGAACTATTATTATTTGGGTGCTAGGGTTCCTGGAGGAATTCTCAACCTTTGTTTTTTCTTTTTGCTTAACTTTCTAAGAAATATTTTATTTAACTTTATTTTCTAGATCCTTTTCCAAATTTTCAAATTTCTATTATTATATTTTAATTTCTGTGGGCTTTATATTATACTTTTCTATATTTGTGTGTGTAATTTGTTTATGTGTTTAGATAATGATCATAGGCCAGAATGGATAGAGATAGAGATCATCATTATTTTATGTCCCATTTTTAATATCTTTTCTCATCTTTCAGAAGATATTAATTAAAATATATTTTTCTTATTTTCTTGTTCCTGAAGTCTCTGCTCCTACACAGATGAGTACTATTCTTTATTTTTTTTTAAAGAGAGAGTGAGAGAGGAGAGAGAGAGAGAGAGAGAGAGAGAGAGAGAGAGAGAGAGAGAATTTTTAATATATATTTTTTAGTTCTCGGTGGACACAACATCTTTGTTGGTATGTGGTGCTGAGGATCGAACCCGGGCCGCACGCATGCCAGGCGAGCACACTACGGCTTGAGCCACATCCCCAGCCCGAGTACTATTCTTTTTTTTTTTAATTGGTTGTTCAAAACATTACATAGTTCTTGATATATCATATTTCACACTTTGATTCAAGTGGGTTATGAACTCCCATTTTTACCCCGTATACAGATTGCAGAATCACATCAGTTACACTTCCACTGATTTACATATTGACATACTCATGTCTGTTGTATTCTGCTGCCTTTCCTATCCTCTACTATCCCCCCTCCCCTCCCCTCCTCTCCCTTCTTCTCTCTCTACCCCCTCTACTGTAATTCATTTCTCCCCCTTGTATTATTTTTCCCTTTCCTCTCACTTCCTCTTGTATGTAACTTTGTAAAACCCTGAGGGTCTCCTTCCATTTCCAAGCAATTTCCCTTCTCTCTCCCTTTCCCTCCCACCTCTCATCCCTGTTTAATGTTAGTCATCTTCTCATGCTCTTCTTCCCTACTCTGTTCTTAGTTACTCTCCTTATATCAAAGAAGACATTTGGCATTTGTTTTTTAGGGATTGGCTAGCTTCACTTAGCATAATCTGCTCTAATGCCATCCATTTCCCTCCAAATTCTATGATTTTGTCATTTTTTAATGCAGAGTAATACTCCATTGTGTATAAATGCCACATATTTTTTATCCATTCGTCTATTGAAGGGCATCTAGGTTGGTTCCACAGTCTTGTTATTGTGAATTGTGCTGCTATGAACATCGATGTAGCAGTGTCCCTGTAGCATGCACTTTGTAGGTCTTTAGGGAATAGACCAAGAAGGGGAATAGCTGGGTCAAATGGTGGTTCCATTCCCAGCTTTCCAAGAAATCTCTATACTGCTTTCCAAATTGGCTGCACCAATTTGCAGTCCCACCAACAATGTACAAGTGTACCCTTTTCCCCACATCCTCGCCAGCACTTGTTGTTGTTTGACTTCATAATGGCTGCCAATCTTACTGGAGTGAGATGGTATCTTAGGGTGGTTTTGATTTGCATTTCTCTGACTGCTAGAGATGGTGAGCATTTTTTCATGTATTGTTGATTGATTGTATGTCCTCCTCTGAGAAGTGTCTGTTTAGGTCCTTGGCCCATTTGTTGATTGGGTTATTTGTTATCTTATTGTCTAATTTTTTGAGTTCTTTATATACTCTGGATATTAGGGCTCTATCTGAAGTGTGAGGAGTAAAGATTTGTTCCCATGATGTAGGCTCCCTATTTACCTCTCTTATTGTTTCTTTTGTTGAGAAAAAACTTTTTAGTTTGAGCAAGTCCCATTTGTTGATTCTTGTTATTAACTCTTGTGCTATGAGTATCCTATTGAGGAATTTGGAGCCCGACCCCACAGTATGTAGGTCGTAGCCAACTTTTTCTTCTCTCAGATGCCTTGTCTCTGATTTGATATCAAGCTCCTTGATCCATTTTGAGTTAACTTTTGTGCATGGCGAGAGAAAGGGATTCAGTTTCATTTTGTTGCATATGGATTTCCAGTTTTCCCAGCACCATTTGTTGAAGATGCTATCCTTCCTCCATTGCATGCTTTTAGCCCCTTTATCAAATATAAGAAAGTTGTAGTTTTGTGGGTTGGTTTCTGTGTCCTCTATTCTGTACCATTGGTCCACCTGCCTGTTTTGGTACCAATACCATGCTGTTTTTGTTACTATTGCTCTGTAGTATAGTTTGAAGTCTGGTATCGCTAATACCACCTGATTCACACTTCCTGCTTAGCATTGTTTTTGCTATTCTGGGTCTTTTATTTTTCCATATGAATTGCATGATTGCTTTCTCTATTTCTACAAGAAATGCCATTGGGATTTTGATTGGCATTGCATTAAACCTATAGAGAACTTTTGGTAATATTGCCATTTTGATGATGTTAGTTCTGCCTATCCATGAACAGGGTATATTTTTCCATCTTCTAAGATCTTCTTCAATTTCTCTCTTTAGGGTTCTGTAGTTTTCATTGTATAAGTCTTTTACCTCTTTTGTTAGGTTGATTCCCAAGTATTTTATTATTTTTGAGGATATTGTGAATGGAGTGGTTGTCCTCATTTCCATTTCAGAGGATTTGTCGCTGATATACAGACAGAGGAACTTTTTTTATGTTTGTTAAAAACAGTTGCTTCAATTAAAAAGAGTTTCTTGGTTCCATGCCTTCTTTTTCTGTTTTGTTTTTCATTTTTGGCGGGAGGTGATAGTTTTTCATCTAATCTTTTTTTCTTATTGAGACTTTGCATCTGCTATACTATTTTTCTTTTTTAGAAAAATGACTCATCTCAGTGAAAAATAATTTTTCCTGGACAAGCATTCACCATAGATTTATTTTGGCGGGGGGGTGTTTGTTATGGTTCTAGGCTTGCTGATTTCCAAAAAGAAAAGGCATTGATTTTCTTTGCTGCCGCAGATTAAACCTGCCTCATGAAAAAAAAAATGGTGTAAGTACTTAATTCTTTCTGTCCCTCTGCCTCTCTGAAACAAACATTGCCATCAGGGACTGATTGAAGCAGCCTGGCTCATCTGAGCTCCTGCACCCATAGTGATAAACCTAGTGCAGGTTTTGTGTTCCACATTTTCTGACTGTGTATTTCCTAGTACTTTCTGAAATCTACTGTCTGTGAAATCTTTTGCCACTGACATTGCTCTGCTTGGCCTTTTGTTCCCACTTGCTTCCAGACTGAGCAGAATGATCCTGCTCAACCTCGACATATTTTGGAAATCCTACACTATTTTGGTGACTAATATGATTCCAATCTGCATTTTTAAAGCTGGGTTTGGCTATATTTTATTTTGGACACTCTCTATTGTTTTTAAATAAATTTATCACAGTATCATTTATATTCCATAAGTTCTCCATTTGCAAGTATACAGTTTAATGGAATCTAATAAATTTATACAATTATGCAACCATTCTCACAATTTAATATTACAAATGTTATATTACTCCAGAAGTTGCATTATGCCTGTTTGCAAACCAAATCTTCACTGTATTTTAAAAAGATTTCAAAACTTCTAATTTATGTAGCTAAAACCACTCCATTAATTACCCATGCCATATTTTCATTATTAATAAATCCAAGGCAATAAAGGAAGTTTAATGGTAAAAGAGTAACAATATTAATTTAATATCTAACTATTTCTTGGTAGCTATTATCCCTCTGCTTTTTTTATAATAGATTTTTCTGTAGTATCTTAAATACATATTATTCTCAGAGGGTGAGATTATGAATGGCACACAAAGCTCCAGGGTCAGCCAGAACACATTGGTGTTAATTGCTGCCATAATTTTGTGATTGTGAAGTGATTTTCATTTTTTAGCATAAGGCTTAAGAAGAGCCATGAAATCAACTGATAATTCTTTAAAGGAGAGGAAACCAACTTAAATTAGAGGTTCTGAATTATTTCAGACCAGCCAGTGTAATGTTAAAAGTAAATTTTACACTTAAAAAGCATATATTGTGATAAGTTGCAAAACTGACAATCACAAGAATTCTGGTTTTAGTAATCTCATTACCAGTAGACTCTTGATTAAATTACACAACCCTGTGTTAATGGCATGGAGGCACTGAGAGCATGTGACCAAATTTATAATTGTTCCCAAGCATCCCCAGAAATACAGAAATGTGAAAAAAGGACACTTAAGGGTGCAACTCTCATTCTTCAATGAATCCTAGCTGAAATCTCAGGAAAAGGCTGTCATACTCCTGAAACATTATTTATACATATCTATCGTTTACTGTATGTTTTCTTTGTGAGGGATACAAAATTAAGCACCTTATGTTATTTTATCTTATTTAATGACATTTGAATAACCATTGAGGTAGTTGACATTTTCCTATTTTATAGAAAAGGAGACAGATTTAAACAGACTGGCTAAGAAATGGCTTAGAAATGATGGAGCCAGTATTCAAATTCAGACCTGCTGATTCAATCATAGCCTAGCTCTCAGACCTTCACCTGTCTCTCCTGTTCAGAGTGCTCCTCCCTTTCCATAAACTACGTAAACTAGAATATGTGGATGAGTTCTGTGCTTCTCAATGGAAAGTGTAACATAAATTCAAGAGTCTCTCATCATTACTCTGTTGCCTGGAGTGTGTATAAATGTGCTGCCTTTAAGGGTTCTCCCCATCACTGTCACTACTTATTATATTTCTTCAAATAAATTCATTTAAATAATAGCACTTTATAGACAATTTGGGTCAAAGTGATATGTTAATTACACATTTCAATGTTAAGATATTATTTTTTCTATAGTAAAGTGTCACCTTTATCAAATCATACAGCTTTACTCTCTTTGATATCACTAAAGGAGTTGGATAAAGTAGTGAATTTATCACTAAATTTAGCAGGTCACCTCTGAGCAATGTTTCTCAAATTACCATATTCTCTCATCTTAGGCATATAAAACACACCATAAGAAAGAATAGTTTCAGATTGTTTATACCTTTTAGAGATGTTATAATTAGTGGTCTATATTTGATCAGAAATTGTTTTGTCTTTTTTCATATAAAGAAAAAAAATCCATAAAAAAATTACTGAAAGTAAAATACCAAAGCAATTTCAGGGGCAAATAATAATACTGCATAAATGGATGTATAGCACCCCACTGCAGATTATGGATTGTGGATTTAATTTTATTTAGCATTGACCAAAGAGTGTCACATACAAATTAGCATGTGTTTTCAGAAAAAAAATATATTGGATCTAACCAAACTACTTCATCTTGAATCAAGTCCAAAATCCTTCTCAAAATATCCACTGTTATATTCTTCAAAGTCAAATGATATTGATGTAAAAATTTGTCTGAGTTTAGAAAAAGAACTGGATAAAATACTGGAGGGAAAGGATCTGCCAAGTTATTAGTCCACACCCTTCTAGGTCACCTTTTTTAGGAAAACTTCTTTTATTTTCTCTCTCTCTCTCTCTCTCTCTCTCTCTCTCTCTCTCTCTCTCTCTCTCTCTCTCTCTCTCCCCTCTCTCCCCATCTCTCCCCCTCTCTCCCCCCCTCTCTCTCTTCATCCACATATCCACACACAATTTTGTACATGAATATTTCAGAAAATCATACATACAAGCATGTGAATGCCTTTAAAGTGTCTTTTATTAATTAAAAGAGAATAAACAAGCACACACTAAGTCACAGATCAATGAATGTTCAGAGATCAAATTCACACATGTAATCATGTAATAAAACACTACTCAGCACTCTAGAACCTACTCACTGCTTGATTTTTTATCACTATTCTAATAGCTAACAGCATAGGTTAGCTTTAATTGTTTCTGAATTTCATTTAAAAAGAATTCTGCAAAAAAGTTTTCTTTTATTACTGACTCCTTTTAATTTGCATGTAGTGTGTATATGTGTGTTGCTGGGGACTGAGTGAGCCCAGGATCCTGCCCACTGAGCTATGCACCCAAACCCTTTTTACATTTTTTTTTTGAGATTTATCCATGTTTTTGGAAGTATTATTTCATGTATTTCAATTGATATGTTATTTTCCATTATATGAATGTATATGAATATATTATATTTAATTATCTGTTTTTGTTAATTGTACCTTTGGATTGTTTTCAGTTTGGAGTCATTATGAATAATGTAGCTCTGTAAATTTTGTTTTTAGGGGTGTGTGTGTGTGTGTGTGTGTGTGTGTGTGTGTGTGTTTGACATATCTGAGAGTACAGGGTCAAAGGGAATGTGTATATCCACTTTGGTTAATTTGGCTTTTCCAAGTGTTTGGACTAAGTTTTATTCTTCCAGCAACTTATCAGGTTTTCAAATCTTCTACAACCTTGACAATGCATGGTATTATTAATCTATTTAATTTTAGCCATCCTTAATGGGTTCATAATGTTATCACATCATGATTTTAAATTGCATTACCCTGATGATGAATTAAAGAATGTTTTTATATGTTTATGGGATATTCATAAACTCCCTTTTAATGTTTTTACTTTATTTTCAGCTGGGTTTGTCTTTTTCTCTTACTGATTTATACAACTTCATTAGATGTTCTGAATATTAGCATTTTTATACAATCTATTAAAACTCCATCTCTATAGTTGACCTTTTATCAATTTTTTGTGGTGTTCTTAAGGAAAAGACTTCTTAATTTTAACCTAGTGCTATCTATCTATCAATCTCTTTTGATTGTTAGTACCTTGAATCCTATTTAAGAAATCTTTACCTACTCTAAAATCATATAGGTATTTTCATGTGTTAACTTTTGGAAACTTCTTTTAACCTTTCACACTTTTTTTAATTTTAAGATTTACTATAAAGTATAGTAATCAACAGAGTGAGCTATTTGTCAAAGAGTATACAAACAGGTCAGTGGAACAAAACTGAAAACCTAGCAATGAGCTGAAACATAACTTCATTCACAGGAGATACAAAGAATTTCAGTGGAGAAAATATAGTCTTTTAAATGAATGTATGAATACCTTGACATTCATGTGCAAAGAAATGAATTAGACACAAACCACTTTTAAAAAAGAACTCAAATGGATCATAAATCTGAAGTAAAATGCAAAACTTTGCAATTCTATTAGACCACACAGCGATCATTCTATACAGCTTTGTCTTTCACAGTGAGTGTACAAAGCCAGAAGCAGAATCTGTAAATGAGAAACTTAATAAACTTGACTCTATTGAAGAATATTCTTTTTTAAATTTGTTCTTTTCAGTTATACATGATACTAGATTATATTTTTGACAGATTATCAATATATGGAGTATAACTAACTATAATTAGGATCCCATTATCCTTGTTGTATATGATATGGAGTTTCACATCGGTACTCTTAAAGAAAAGAAACTCATGATCATGTCAAAGATGCAGAAAAAGCATTTGAAAAAATTCAGCATCTATTTACACTCAAAACATTAGAAAAACTAGGAATAGTAGAAACATACCTCATCATTGAAAAGGCTATATATGCTAAACCCAACTCCAATATCATTCTAAATGGAGAAAAAATTGAACAAGACAGGAATACCCTCTTTCACCACTTCTATGTAACATAGTTCTTGAAACTCTAGCCAGGGCAATCAGAGAAAGGAAGGAAATTAAAGGGATCTGATAGGAGAAGAAAAGCTCAAACTATCCCTATTCGCTGATGACACAATTTCTATATTTAGAAGACCCAAATAACTCTATCAGAAAGCTTCTAGAATTCATAAATAAATTAGCAAATTAGCAGGATATAAAATTAACACCCAAGAATCAATTGTGTTCCTATTATACCAATGATGAATCAACTTAAAGAGAAATTAGGAAAACTATCCCATTCACGATAGCTTAAAAAAAAAAACTATAATTCACAATCAATCTTACAAAACAGGTGAAAGTCCTCTACAATAAAAATTATATAACACTAAAGAAATAAATTGAAAAAATTCTTAGAAGATGGAAAGATCACTCATGCTCTTGGATAGGCAGAATTGATATTGTCAAAATGGCTATACTACCAAAAGTACAATACAGGTTTAATGGAATTCCTATTAATATTTCAATGACATTCTTCATAGAAATAGAAAAAGCAGTCATGACATTAATTTGGAAAGATAAGAGGCCCAGAATACCCAAAGCAATCCTCAGCAAGGATTTGTATAAACAAATCCATCCATTGTGGGATGTACAGGTTGAGTTTTTACATATATAAATGTAAAAACTATATATATATATATATATATATATATATATATATATATATATATCTCCATATGACCTAGAGGGTATTACTTAAAATACTATATTTTCTTCACTTTTCACTGTGATATTTGTAATAAGTAAAATCAAATGTATGTCTGTTTATGAACTGTGTATTTTGTTGCATTGTTCTGCTTGTTTATCCTTGTACCAATATCATACTGTCTGAATTTCTGTAACTTTATATCAATAGTGTACCTTCTTTAAGATTTCTTTAATAATCTTGGCCAATTTTATTTCTATATATGTTTTAGAATCAACTTTTCAATATCAACAAAATCAACTTAAAACAACACAGACTTTTGCATTGGAATTGTATTGAATCTGTAAATCAAATTGGAGAGGATTAGTATCACAATAAATTCTAATGAATATTTCCCAGTCATATATAAAAATTGCAATATACCAAATTAAGTTGGTTTTATTTAAGAAATACAATGATAGTACTATAATACTAGAAAATAAAACAGTAAAGACTGGAGTTGTAGCTCAATGGTGGAGTTCTTACCTGGCAAGCACAAAGCCCTGAATTTAATCTCCAGCACGACCAAAAAAAAAAAAAATTCTCTTAGCAAACTACAAATAGAAAGGAATTCTTTAATGTGTTAAAGAGAAATATTGACAACTTCTTCCTTGTCTCTGGGATTTGTACAAGGATTTTGCCATCATCACTTTATTTAAATTCCTAATGCATGATAGTTTTACATAATAGTAACGTTCTAAATGCATATAACATAGTTTTCTCCATTTCAATCCACAGTACTTCCCTTCCCTCCACTTCTCTCTCTTCTTCATCCCCTTTCTCTACTATACTGGTCTACTTTTAATTAATTAATTTATTGATTGATTGATGCATTATAGTTATATAGGAAATTGGAACACACGGTGACATATGCACCTAGTTTAATATTTGGTCAACTTCATTCCCCAGTTCTTTCCCCTTCCTGTCCCTCCTCCTTTCTCCTTGGTCCCCCATCTCTACAAATCTCCCTCTTATTTTCTGAAGATCTCTCTTTTTAAATGTTGTTCTCTACTGCTTCCATACATAAGACAACCATTGACCCTTGACTTTCTGAATCTGGCTATTGCATTTAGCATGATGTTCTATAGGTCCACCCATTTTACCAGCAAATTACATAATTTTACTCTTCTTTATTGCTGTGTAGAACTCCATGTGTATATATTCCACATTTTCCATACCAATTTGTCTTTTGATGAGTATCTAGGCTGCTTTCACAACTTGGTAATTGTGGATTGTGCTGCTATAAACATTAGTAGTCATGTATCACTATCAGAATGAAACCATCTTATGACCCAGCTATCACAATCCTTAGTATTTATCCAAAAGAACTGAAATCAGCAGACTATAGTGATACAGCCACATCACCACATTTTTTCTGAAAGCCCTAGCCAGTACAACATGGAAACTAACTCAGACTTTACTTAGCATCTGGCTTCTGCAGAATGAGAATGAGAGTTAAAAATGATAAGAAACAGAAGCTACTAATCCTGAAATGGGCACAGTCTCATTTCTATTTGTTAAAGCAGTCACAGAGGCACATAAATTTAAGGAAAGTGGACACAGACCCAGACTTTCAGTAGGAGAAGTGTCTGAGAATTTATCAACACAAATTTGTCTGTCACAAATTCTTACTTTGGGAGCTGTTTTTATTGTTGTTCTTGGTTTCTTCGTTTGCTTTTCAATACAACTTGAATTCTAGCTTTCCTGGCATGAAATTGAAGTCTAGTTTAATTGAACATAGGATTGTGAATCATTAATTTGTTGCCTTGGAGTCTCCATAGGTGTCACTGTACAGTTTTTTACCATTGAGTATCGCTATGGAGTGTTGTGGCAAGAGTCACTATTTTCCTATTTACAGCCAAATAGAGTTTTGTTTATTTTGCTTTTATGCCCCTCTTGCCCTGGTTGCACAAGATGTACACCTTTCTTAGTTTTAAGGAAAATGTGTCTCATTTTACACACCAAATTTTTCATTTTCTTAATTATCCATATGTACTAAATACAGGTATATGCATGTGGATACACACAGGCACCCAAACTTTTAATTTCTATTTTATATTTCTGTTACTTTCCTAAATTTTCTTATGTTTTCTCTTTTCTACAATTATTTTTATACTTCTTATACTATGACTTCAATAATTTTATTTTTCCTCCATTTCTCTCCTTAGCTTTAACAGCATACTTTTATTTTCTTAAAGTCATTTTCTATTATTTGATTTTTTTGTTTTTTGAGAGGTTATATTTTTATTAATTAATTTTTTGGTAAACTTGAACTCCATTTTAAACATAACACCATGAGTCATTAATTTGCTGCCTTGGGTCCTCCTAGGCAGCACTCTACAACACTCTATTTTCATTAATTTACTTTATTTTTAATTATGTTATTGGTCTATAATTTTTACCTGCTGATGATGTGTATTCTTAAGTTTGTAGTATTTTTTGTTTATTCATCAATTTATTTGCAGACATAAATTTCTCCTCTTCTTCTTCCTTTTGTTCCTCCTCCTTCTCCTCCTCCTTCCCTTCCTCTTCCTCTTGGTATTTGACTTGAATGGGGTTAGGGTTAAAGGGTTAAGAAATCTCCATTAAAGGAGATTTCTTGATTACCTGGTGGAGGAGGAAAAGTCAGCTGGCAGTTTGAGTACTGATCTTTTATATATGTAGTTTTTTTTTCACTTTTGTATTTAAGATAGTAAATTTGGTCTGGACAAATAGAAAGCCTTTCTGACATAAGGGTGTCAAGCATGTCTCATCAGGATATACTAGTTTAGATAAATAGTGTTAATTGGTATAGTTTCTGTTCTACATTATCAGTAAGTTACTCTGTAAAGATGGTATATCAGAATGCTAAATGAAATTTGGGTCTTATTGGAAAGCAGCCTATTGTTGCCATTCCAAGCAATAAGTCATCAGTTTTATTTTTCACAGTGAACCCTTTATTTTGCAAAATTCATATGATACTCATTACGCCTCTTTCCTTCTCAGTGCTCTGTTATGTGGAAGTATTCAGTTCTTTTCTTCTTTTGTACTTCGGTTGGCTTTAAAATGAATAGGGAAGCAGAGATTCCTTATTTCAAAATATATAGCTGGGTTTAGTTTGTTATATATTATCCTATGAATTTAACCCTTATGATGTTACTTATGTGAAAATGAAAAACGTTGATCCCATAGAAGTAGGTAGTAAAATGGTGGTTACTAGGGGCTGGGGTAGTTGTGGGAGGGTTAAGGAGATCTGGCCAAAGAACAAATAATTTCACTTAGAAATAAATTCAATAACTCTGTTGTACAATCTAGTGACTATAGTTAATAATAGTATATTGTATTCATAAAAAATGCAGAGAAAGTAGAAGTATCCTTACTGCAAGAACAATGACTATGTGCAGCAATAAATATGTTAATTAATTAACTGGATTTACTCATCTTACAATGCCAATATATTGTAAAACATCATATTGGGGGCTGCAGTTGTGGCTCAGTGGTAGAGCACTTGCCTAGCATATGTGAGGCACTGGGTTCTATCCTAAGCACCACACAAAAATAAACAAGCAAACAGACAAATAAAGATATTTTGTCCATCTATAACCCCCCCAACATTTTAAAATTAAAAAAAAATTCATCATATTGTACATGATAAATAAATGCAACTTTGTCAATTAAAAAATAAAACTTTTAATTTATTTTAAACATGAAATTTACAAACCCCCTTTTATGAAATGTCATATAAATACATTTTATTAGATATTTTAATGTTTATGTTTAATGGCAGTTTTCTTATTAAAACAGTCTAACATTCTTCTTTCCTATTACTTTTCAGATGCAACAACTGTTCCACGAAAACTATGAACACAATCGAAAAGGTTATATCCAAGACCTTCACAACAGCAAAATCCATGCAGCTATAACCCTTCATCCCAACAAAAGGCCTGCATACCAGTACAGGCTGCATAACTACATGCTCAGCCGCAAAATATCTGAACTTCGTTACCGCACCATCCAGCTCCACAGGGAGAGTGCTCTGATGAGCAAGCTCAGTAACAGTGAAGTGAGCAAAGAGGACCAGCAGCTGGGCGTGATGCCTTCTTTCAACCACTTCCAGCCTCGGGAAAGGAATGAAGTGATAGAATGGGAGTTCCTGACCGGGAAGCTGCTTTACTCAGCTGCTGAGAACCAGCCTCCTCGACAGAGTATTAGTAGCATCTTAAGAACAGCATTAGATGACACTGTCCTACAGGTGATGGAGATGATCAACGAGAATGCCAAAAGTAGGGGGCGGCTCATTGACTTCAAGGAAATTCAGTACGGCTACCGCAGGGTTGATCCCATGCATGGGGTGGAGTATATTTTGGATTTACTCCTCTTATACAAAAGGCACAAAGGAAGGAAGCTGACTGTCCCCGTGAGGCGTCACGCCTATCTTCAGCAGTTGTTCAGTAAGCCTTTCTTCAGAGAAACGGAGGAGCTAGATGTCAGCAGTCTTGTGGACAGTATTAACAGTGACACTCAGTCCTTCTCCTTTATATCTAATTCTTTAAAGATACTGTCTTCTCTTCAAGGGGCCAAAGAAATGGGAGGGCATAATGAGAAGAAAATACACATTCTCGTTCCCCTCATTGGAAGGTTTGATATTTTCTCGAGATTCATGCAGAACTTTGAAAGTACGTGTCTGATCCCAAAGCAGAATGTAAAGCTGGTCATCATCCTTTTCAGTCGGGATTCTGGCCAGGATTCCAACAACCATATTGAACTGATACAAGAATATCAGAGCAAGTACCCTCAAGCAGAAATGACCCTGCTTCCTATGAAGGGAGAGTTTTCCAGAGGTCTTGGTCTTGAAATGGCTTCTTCCCAATTCAACAATGACACTTTGCTGCTATTTTGTGATGTTGACTTGATCTTCAGAGGAGACTTTCTCCAAAGATGCAGAGATAATACAATTCAGGGACAACAGGTGTACTACCCCATCATCTTTAGCCAGTATGACCCAAAGGTGACCCACAGGGGAAATCCTCCCACTGATGATGATTTCGTATTCTCAAAGAAGACTGGATTTTGGAGAGACTATGGCTACGGAATCACCTGTATTTACAAAAGTGATCTTCTGGGTGCAGGTGGATTTGATACCTCAATACAAGGCTGGGGACTGGAAGATGTAGATCTCTACAACAAAGTTATTCTATCTGGCTTACGGCCCTTCAGAAGTCAAGAAGTGGGAGTGGTGCACATTTTCCATCCAGTTCATTGTGATCCTAACTTGGACCCTAAGCAGTATAAGATGTGCTTAGGATCCAAGGCAAGTACTTTTGCTTCAACGATGCAACTGGCTGAACTGTGGTTAGAAAAACATTTGGGTGTCAGGTATAATCGAACTCTCTCCTGACAGTCCAGGCAACACATATTGCCTTTTTTAAGGGGAGTTTACCTCATTGTTGGTTGTTGTTATTTTTATTTTATTATTGTTATTATTATTATTGTTATTATTATAATTTTATTTTGTTACCAGGGTCTGAAACTACTCTTGGTTGTCTTCCAATGAGTGTTTGTGGACCTCAAGCAAGAAGAGTCTGCAGTTCACTGATATTTCAGAGTTCTACTGAAGTCAATATGTGTATTACTTTTCTATATTTTTATTTGAAATTGAGTTAAATCATGGCAATCAAATGACTTTTGAAGCTCATTCATCATAAGAGACAGCTTAGAAGAATATTGTCTTAGGGCTTAAAGATGCAATATTGACTTTTATTTTGTTTGTCAACTTCAATGTGATACTTACTGGTGAAAGGTACCACAAAAGTGCTTTATGCTTCCTATGGGGAAGGGACTCTGTAACATAAACTTGAGTTTTGTAATTTATACAAGGACTTAAATATATAGACAATAATTTTCTTCATCTTTAGAATTTTTAAAGTAAATGAACACCTATGATTGTATGTTTATTTTTTAAAAAAAGTTTTAAAATTGAGGAGTTTTGTTCCACAAGCAACCGGTACTGGCTACCCTGGTCTTATGACAATTATGAACTCCTCACAACTGTCTGCTATAAATGCGAATGAACTTTATTTTCTCAAGGAAATATGATTTAATTAAATATTCATGTACATTTTAGAAGCTTTATGAAACAATGTCCTTCATTTGCTGGCAAGAAGATAAAATATGACAGAACCTGTTTATTTATAATAAAACACAGGTATAACAGTATTCTTTTTCAAAAACACTGAAAAAGTTTTTGTGGTTTCCTTTTAGTCATGTGTAATGTATCTTTTAATGGTCATATTCACCAAAACATTCTTGATGCACAGGCTAAAGAATTAACAGGAAACTGTGGGCATGTTGTTTGTATTATTATGTTTTGAAGACTTTGTAAGTGATCAACATAAGTAATTTCTTTATTCAGTAATCTAGAATCTGAAAGAAGAATTCTCTCTCAATCTTGGATCAGGCTTGGGAATCAGGTGACCGCTGATCAATTCTGAAACTGCTCTTCATATGAATTGGGAGATATCACAAAGCTATAACACTAATTGGGAAAATTATGAATGTAAAATTAATTTTACAAGTCTAAAAAATGCGTAGAAAAATAGCTTCCATAATTTCATATATCATTCTTTGTACGGAATCAATGGTTTCCAGTTTATAGAAAACAGAATCATATTCAAGAAATGTAAGAGAAAATGAATATCCATGCAAAAAAACCTCATGAAGATATATTTTAAAAATTTCAACTGTACTTTGCATGTTTCCAAAGTCTAACAAAATTTTAAAATATCTGTGCCCCATAGCCTCTCTCCCCATCCACCCAGTTGTTTGGATGTATGCATTTGTGTGCATGTCTATCCAGAGTTTCTAAAGCAAACAAGATACATATTCTATTTTTTTACTCTTCGTGCACAAAAGATCGTGCTTTGATTTTCTTTTTTCACCTAATGAGAAAATAATTCGCATCAAAGCTAATGTGAAAGTGATTATGGTTAATTGTTGCTACTATTTGGAACAGAGGGCGAGAAGGCCACAGAGCATTTGTCTTAGTGATGGGTTCCTTACATGCTAACAGCCTCTTTTAGTGAGGATATTTTCAGGGTTTCAAAAAATAACACTGCTTAATGTTGAGGAAAACATGATGGCAGTCTCCTTGACTATAACATATAATCTTAATGTCAAATTCATTAAAAAGAAATTAGTGGCATTTAGGTTATTAAAATGTTCATCTTGACAAGGCCAACAATTCAGAATTGATCTCTGCTCTAGTATTGTCTTGGGTCTGCACAACTCGTCCTTTAATAGCTTTATTTTTCTACATTACCATGACTGTTCTCTTTTGAAGGTTTTGTTTTCCTAAACAGTACATATATTAACACTCAGTAACAATAGCCATTTGGGAAAATCTAATACCAAATAATAATTTTTTGTTAATGAAGAAAAAAAATCATAGTCTACTCTTTTCTTTAATGTAAACAAATGAGAGAATTTTACAGAAGAATACATGTAAAGGTCTAGCTTACAACATTGTGAGTCCCAGAGAGTCCTGAGGCAGCTGCCACAGGATGAAGTAGCTTTTCTAGTATATTGATGGAGGTATCCTGAAGAACAAAGGAAATGCAGAATTCTCATTTGAACTTAATTTCACATTTACACACTATACTAAAGAGTTACTATAGGTGCATTTAAAAATCTGCCATACAATTTTGCATTAAAATTTTCTATTTTTTTTTCAGGCAATGCATTATTCCCTGACTGAAAATGAAAGGGAATGATGTAGTAAAGTTGAGTGTTTTTCTATCTGTGTAATATCTATTACCTTAATGCCTTTAAGTTTGAAGGGCAACACGCTGTGAGTGTAACTAGAAGCATTGTATGTGTAGGCACATTAAGCTATATGTCATTAGCATTACTTTATTTGGATAGCTATGGATGATCTGTTTAAACATCATCCCAATAATAATTTCAACGACCTTCAAAGAAATCTTATTGATCACCTCTTGTCTGCTCAATATCACACTTTACTTGAATTTTCCTTTTAAGTTTAATCTTCATCACAGTTCTCAGAATATTGGTATTATGTTGTGCATTCAACAGATAAGGAATTGGAGGCCCTAGATAATTAACAAACTTGTCCGGAGTTCAAGTTTGCATGCTGTAGAGTTAAGGTTTAAACTAACTGTTGCATGGGGAGGGGAAGCACCTTCTGCATGCTACACCATGACTTCTCAGCTTCTGGATGGTGCTATAGAAAATAATGGGATGGCACATGTCTAGCTGAAACCACAGGCATGTTTGGTCCATGATTCAGCTTCTGCCAAATGTTCATTTTGAATGGCACTAAGGCTGCTGATGTTAACTCAGAGCTTCCTTGAGGTTTAATCTCAGTCTTCTACCACTTTGCTAGGTCCTTCTCTGTAGCACTGTGTCTAAGAAGAGATGGAATTTTCTACCTGCTCACTTATCACTTCAGCTTGGAGAAATAGGCTCAAAATTCCTATAGCCATTTTACATTTCTCAGCCAGCTGAGTACAGAGCTGTCCACACTAATGAACACTACCATATAACTGCATGGCTGTTTATGTCACGTTAGCCGTACAGGCAGTATAAGCTACTTTGCTGATACTGAAGTACATTGGTATTTAAGAGTTGAGCCCATTATTCCAAGTTTGTATGCAGGACCGAAACACCCAAAGGTGTAGACCAATAATCCATCTAAGGGAATAAATGCTCACTAGAAAGAATAATTATAAATTTGGCATAAGAAGGCTGGAGACCATCTCTAGATAACAGCCCTGTGACTGAGCCACATTGGTTTCATTTTCAGATTAGCCCTGAGAAATTTCTTCTTATAGGGATAGGATCCAAAAGATGGGGTTCCCTTCTGACAGAATTGCTCAGATGAGAAGCTATAGTGTTGAGCCAGCAGCTGGGACTAACCACCATGTGCTGGAGAGAAGATCCTACTCCTACATCTCGATATTTTTTTTATTTTTGTCCCTCTTGTTTTCTTCTCCTCCCCAACAATAGAAAATGCCTTTATAAAAGTAAAATATACCAAGACAAATCTCAAGTAGCCTACAACACATTTGTAGCTCCATGTTTGCCTTGAAGACATGAGTATGGAGAAATGAAGCCTCCCAAACATTTTGCATGATGTGGCCAAGCTACTTTTATTTTCCTGCCACCACTTGCTTTCTGTCACTGTGCCTGTTGTCCTGCAAATCATAGGAACCTAGTGTGCCATTCCCTAATGATATCTCTAAGAGATATGAAAGTAATCTGGAGATTTGTCCATTTGATCTCCATTTATACTTGATTACTAAAGGCATATAGTCTATAATATGGCTAGTAAGGGGTAAATGGAAAATATGATGTCCTTAGGCACAATGAAGGGTTTTTTTTGTTGTTGTTGTTATTGTTGTTTTTGGTCAGACCTTAGTGCTGCTGACTTGCTTGCCTTCCTTTCTCCTCCCCCGCTCTTATTAGCATTCTGATCATCTTCAAACCTACTATCGAGTATTCTAACTGTACTGAAAGCAGAGAATTCTCCTAGACCTTCAATTTTCAAACTGTGGCAATAGTAGAGCCAGAGTAAAGTCTGTGAATATGCCAGTGTGATCCTGCCTCTGTCTGCCCCACGCCCTTGTTCAGGTGCCAGCCATGCTGCTAAATTTACGGTGACAGATGGTGAGGATGATGTGAGACACCAGCAATGATTCATGCCCCCAGGTGGTGATACAGTCAGCATATGCATCAATCAGCAACCCACCTGGCACTGGCACAGACCTGCCAGGACATTCTAGCGTCAACTTCAATTTGACATCCAGTTGTCCGTTTCCCTCTGCCTTTCTGACCTCAGAAGGACCAACGTCTGAGCAGTGTTTGGGATTCTGCTCCATGCAGTATTTTCTTTTAATCAAATTCAACCAATATATATTATACTCGTATGTTGTCATAAATGTTGAGATTATTGAGTTTGTTTAACTATTAGATAGGGTTATTTATTTTTCCTTTTCTTTACCACACAACCCCAGCCATTATAGGATCAATGCTGGAGGATTTGGGAAAAACTTAATTAGAGTGATAATTTAGAGTGATAAAATATTATTTACAAAGGTCCTATTATGAAAAGAAGGACTTCTAACAGAAAAAAAGAAAAATACAAAACAATGACGCCATAATACTCATTCTTATCTGTAATGTTAACCAGTTTACAAATGTTTATTGAGAGCTTGTTTGTGAACAATAACTTATAGTGATACTGAACCTCCTTCTAGGGGGCTGTTCTCCTCTACCTCCCTAGTTTTTTCTAGACTCTTATTCCAAAAACTCTCTCCAAAACCCCATTTTCTTCTTTTATTAGAGTGAGAGAAGTGTGCATATAAACTAAAGACATTTAATATCTATAGATGTTTCACATACAGAGATGTGAATCTGTCTCAAGTCTTGTGTTTTGATGCTTGCATCAAAAAGTTGAACTTGAATTACTCAAAATTAACTCAGGGCAAAAACTTCTTCGTATATAAATGCAAATAAACACTCTGACCTTAGGGTTTGCCACCACCCCCAGTAAGCTTCTAAGTCTAATCTATTAAACATTCCATCACCACAATTACCCTCCAGTTTATTTCTCTTTCTTTCCCATGCTCACCAATATGGCTCTATCTGGTCTGGCATCAGTTTCTCAAAGGAGTCATTTCAGTAGGAGATAAATAAAATGTTAAAATCATAGTACTAAGGAAATGCATTTCTCTTCTCATTTGTCTCCTAGTTTCATAACATTCTAACATGCTGATGACTCCTTTTCTTTTTCATATCGTCCTTCCTTTTCTGTCCCACTGAGTTCTTCCCTGTCTTCCATACTCAGGAACTACTTGATACAAGCTGCATACACTTTAGAAGACATGTGTCCAGTCTTGGTTTGAGAAGGTACATTGTATAATTCATAAGCTTGAATGATGAGGGTAAAATAAAAATTTTAGCCCTTCCTTCACTAGCAACTCTGTTCTATTTAAAGTGCGTTGGAATTTATTTTTCCATCCTTGTTAGTAGACTGGAATCCCAGAGGCTTTGACATTGCCTCTTCAGTATTTAGGGCAAAGACGTTGGGACTCTGTGATCCTCTCCCAGTGCTTCCCATTTCTCAGTCTGTTCAGCTTTAAATACAGACTTGACTGGAGTGAGCATTGCATCAAAATATTTACTGAATTAATTGTTTATTCATTTAAAGGAAGACAGTTCATGAATAAATCTTTTTAGAAACTATTTTGCTATTAAAAACTAATTCATATTAAAGATATCAGTTTTAAGATATACATATATAATGTTTTTCTGGTAAGCCATTTTTATTATATTGAACTTAAGAATATTAAGCAATTATGTTTCATGTAGTTATCTCTACGCTTTCCTAATATCAATAATTTTCATATTTTAATATACTATATAAGACAAAAATTTATCTTAACAAGCTCAAGAGCTTACATGGGGCTTGTGCTAAGGGAAGGAAACTATTGTTGCTCATAATCACCAGTCTTTTCTCTTATACTTGCTCCTTAGCCAATGTGCAGTGAATTTAAAGAAAGGTTACTGTGTCTGCAAACACTTCTCCCATTTGTCTTTTCATCTAAGAATCACTTTAAGAGCTAGGGATGTAGTTCATTTGTAGAGAACTTGCCTAGCATGCTAAGGCCCTGGATTTGGTCCCTAACACTACAAAAAATAATCACTTTAATAAGGATGGGGGAAAGCAAAATTAAGTATTTATGTTATTTGACTTACTATAACAGCTATTGTTCACTCATTACTTACTCAATTTGCACCATTGCTTTGGAAACATCTCTCTTGAGCTTCATCAAATTGAAAATAGGTATCATTATCCCCATTTTACAGATGAGCATAATGAATTGGAATCTTGAGATTCATTTTTTGTTCTCTAAAATGAAAATGTCTGGGTTTCAGCTGGGACTCATACAGTTCAAATGGATTTCATCCATCTGCTATAGATAACCCCGAGCACCTCTTTCCCTAATGCACACTAAGTCAGGCTGCATGAAGTGTGTACCTGCCTTCCTACCTTGAAAGATTCCCCAGGGCACACTGTGAGCAGAATTGAGATGCATTTATACAGGTAACTTGTCAATTATGGCAGAATATTTCTGGGCAGAAAGATTTTCTTCCTTCATGAATTCCCTGCCGTCCTCCTTCCTTCCTTATTTCTTTCACTGAACATGCAGTAACGCCTTATTAGAAATGATGCGCCAGGATACCAACTCATTTTGTTCAAACCACTGCCACCATAGCAGCAGTCTACATAAAATGACTGAATTATCCAGGATGCCATAGTTCATGATTTGTTCACATCAGAACATCCTAAAAGAGAGAGTTAGTATATTATGAAAAAAGAGACTCACGGTTAGTGGGACAAATTCCTACAAGAAAAACTGAAACTCCAGAGAATTTGTATCATTTGGAATAAAATCATATGTTTATGTTTTTGAAATAACAGATCACTGAGCTTACTTCTTAAATAACTAAATAAATATATCACATACATATTATTTTATGCATATCTCTGCATGATTCATTGATTCTACTCTAATAATTGAAGGTCTTTCAGGAGAATTTCCCAATGTAAATAGAGAATAAGTTCAGCTCTTTGCCCTGGTGAGTAAAGCCTGCTCCTGTGATCTGCCCTGTCTCCACCCTGTCCTCCTCTTCCCTCAGTCTCATGCTGGTGTGTTCCAGTCCCACCACTCTAGCCTCTGCCTAGCATTTTAAGCATACTAAGCTTGTCCCCACCTTTGGGCTTCCTGAGCTTGGAAAGTTTGTCCTTAAGGTATTTTTGTGGTTGGATCCTGTGTGTCATTTGGATTTCACCACAAATATCATCTTATTAAAGGTCCTCTTGGTCACCCAATCTTAAATACTTTCCTCTGATATTCCCCGTTGTTATTTTCTTTTACCTTTATGTTGACTCACAGCAAGTAATTGTTATCACTTTCATGTAGGATCTCAAATGTTTAATTTATATTAGGCCTCATATATTCACCGCTATATATAATATGTACATATAGGCTTATGTGTATAAGCTATATAAACTCATATAGCTCCTTGGATCCTTCCTCTCTAAAATAATATGCTCCTGAAGAATGGGAACACTCACAGTGTATCTTGCTCAGTTCTGCATCCTCAGGTTCTAGAAGAGAGCCTGGCTGAACTCAGGGACATTATGCCAAGTGCATGAACTTGATGAGAGAGGGAAGCTCAGGCCCAGTTTATTTTTCCTCCTATTTTTGTCTCTTCTACTCCCTATCTTCGTCAATACTTCTTCTCTTTTTTTTTAAAGAGAGAGTGAGAGAGGAGAGAGAGAGAGAGAGAGAGAGAGAGAGAGAGAGAGAGAGAGAGAGAGAATTTTTTTTTTTAATATTTCATTTTTTAGTTCTCGGCGGACACAACATCTTCGTTGGTATGTGGTGCTGAGGATCGAACCTGGGCCGCACGCATGCCAGGCGAGCGCGCTACCGCTTGAGCCACATCTCCAGCCCCAATACTTCTTCTCTTAACTCACTTATTTATTTATTTTAACCTTGTGAATATGGAGATTAATCATGTTGTTATTCATCATTTTACCCCCTTACTCATGACTCATTCATTAGCAAGTTTTCTCTTGCTATAAGTTGAGTATTTGTGAAACACTAAGCAGCATGGAAGAATGAACTCTTTTCACACATAATATTAATAACAAACACACATGTCTTTAATGGTATCAGCAAAGATACTATTGTTATTTTCTTCTCTAATCAAAGCACAGTTTCTTTTTAAAACTGTGTGAAATAAACAGTGTCTCTGGGTATCCTTGTACTGTCCCCTAACCAACATTCTCAGCCCTCTCCTGTGTTTGAAGTTTCAGGACTGTGACTTAAGAGGTTCTGCCTTTGTATGGAGTCTGAATAGCACTGGTTCGATCGGTGACTCTTGTGGGCTCAAGTGTCCTTCTTGTTAAGTTGTTTAGAGCACGTTTTGAGACTAATTGATCTGTATTAGAAAATCTTAATACAGAAATCCAATTGGTTCCTTAATACAAAGATAACACTTTCTGATTAATTTATTAGGGCACATGGATTAGCTCCATGTTATCTTCCCATATCCACAGCCTTCTTGGAAGCCAAACTTAGGAGAAAGAATTGACCAACAGCACAGGTTTAATGTTAATCCAAATGGATGTCTTCAAGCCATACAACCTTCAAAGTGTGTGGGCCTGATACAGGAGGCTCTGCCAAGTAGGAAACTAGATGACATTTACCAAGGGTAAAGGGCTCCCTGGAAAGGTACAGGAAAATGCGGGCCAATCACCCAATATTCCTGTTTCATTCACTAGTGTCATTTGAATAACGGAACTAGTGTGAATTTATCGGCATTATTAAATGGTAAGATATTCTTGCCTGCTTCACCTACAGCATTTATTAAACTATATTTGTAAAATATCAACTAGGTCAAATTATTAAAGCCTACCCTCTCACAAGTATGTGTTAGTGACTAATGGTCCAGCTTAAAAATCAGAAGAAAGTGATCAAAGGTCTGCAATGTCTTGCTCTCATTATAGCTGCACTTAATTTTTAAGTCAGCTATTTGGAATTATTTGTACTTTAAAAATAAAATAAACATAAAGGCAGTATCTTTTAGGTCATCAATTGAAAAAGTGACAAGTCACAGCTAATAACAAATGTCTACTATGCATATATAAATAAAAGAGAGTTGGGTTATATACAAAGCACATAGTTGGAAATATGACCTTCACCTTCACCTTTGCTAGCTCCAGACCTGCTCTGTCTTCTCCACTATGACGTGCAATTATCAACCAGTCCAGATGACTCCTGTCTGCCTCCAAGCAGACCCATATTCCTCTATCGTGACAATGTGTCCTCTTGATGAATATACTAAATATGGCTGAACTATGTTATTTTTATATTAGTTTCACCATGAATCACCTCTTTAATGCGACTTGATGATGATGGCTGTCTAGTCCCAGAACCCTACACACAGGACTCATGTTACTGTGAATTCCCTGTGTTGAATTTTATTGGGAACTAGCTAATATAAGACACTGCCAGGGTTGCAGATGTAAACTTGGCAAAACCTGCACGTCACCCCCAATAATATCACCCATTTCATGAAAGTGACAAAAATGTTTTCCTACATTCAGCCCTTATTCCCAAAATGTTTGGTGGTTAGCTAAAATTTGATGAGTCTATTTAAAAAAATAAATGTTTAAATTTTTCTTGAATGATATTTTTTCAACAAATAATACAATATTGTTTTTTATTCTCAGATATTATAAAAAATGAGTAAGGCTAGAAATCTGATCAAATAGACTCAAGTAGAGCAGGGCACGGTAGAGCATGTCTCTAATCCCAGTGGCTCTTGAGGCTGAGGCAGGAGTATCAAGAGTTCAAAGCAACCTCAACAACAGCAAGGTGCTAAGAAACTCAGTTAAACCCTGTCTCTACATAAAATACAAAATAGGGCTGGGGATGTGGTTCAGTGGTTAAGTGCCCATGAGTTCAATCCCCAGTACTAAAAAAAAAAGGTAGTCAGGGAGCACCAAACCCCAATCACATCACATTTCCACGAATGTGAAGATTTTACCCTATAGACCACATACAGGAGGTTTATGACACAGAAAAAAGACTGATTATTTGATTAAAGAGCTTCTTATTTTGACTTGCAACACTCCAAACCCCTACTGGGGTGTGTATAGTGGGAAGGTCTGTGCCACTGGAAAAGAACTACCAAATTACGAACCTCTGAGCTTTCATAGGATACCAAGGCACTGTTGTCCATCATTCCTCAAGATAAGGAGAGAACTTATCTTTTTAATACAAAAGATTCTTTCTGGGGAGGAAAGCAAAGGTATCCAGAACCATTATACTTTATAATCTAAACAGAAGGTTCCATGGAAGAAAAATCTGTAAAGCCATCCTTGGAGCATGTAAATTTAACTTGCAAGGTGTGCTTGCCACCCACTCATCTTTTCACCTGGATGCTAGCACTCTCTGCTCAGAAAGCTCAGGGCTCCAAAAATAGTGACAATATTGTGGTACCTTCTCTCTGACCACTCCACTGGTGTCCCTCTGAAGAGCAACTCTCAGTGGTTTGACAGTCTATGACATGCTCCGTGGGTGGTGTCCAGAGCTGAAATTGGCTGGGAACCAACCACACTTTCTCTCAGTCCCTGTTTCAAATGTCTTACTTTCTTTAATCCTTGGTTATTGAGTGGTTGTATTTCTTTTTTTCTCACAACTCTCTAACCTGTCAATAACTCATGAAGCTTGGGTTTTTGAAGGCTCTTTTTTATATTGCTTGAGAAAAATGAAAGAAGTAATATAATGCTTGACAAAAAAGTAAAGGTATAATCAAATATGAGTCAATGGTTTTGTCTACAAAACTTTAGAAACCTTTTTCCTGAAAAAATGTGTCTGTCTCTGCATATGCATGCACGTGCGTGCGTGCGTGCGTGCGTGCGTGTGTGTGTGTGTGATTTATTTCCTCATGTTTCACTATTCAGTTGGTAACCACACATTGGAATTTTATTGTTTAGACAGAATTGCAGCATTTAATGATAAATGCCCATACTTAAAAAAAAAAATCATTCCAAATGAAAGCTTAGCTACTGAACTCTTACCTTCATTTGGAATAAAATTTCAATATTAGGATTTTACTTAACTTATCCTTCAAATGAAAGGTCTCCTCCTGACAGAGAGATTAATGTATCCCTTAATGACAGAAGCATTTGTCATTTTTATGAACTTGACATCCTGTTCTCTCATCAGTTTTCTGCCAGGTCAAAAAGCACAAAATGTTCAGCAGAAATTTTTAGGTAGGTGTAAATGCTGACCCCTTATTGCTCAGAGAGAAAAGATAGATGTGACAAGAATCTATTTTTTGTTATTGTTATTTATATAATAAAAGAGTTCTTTTATGGATAAACTCTCCCTGAGTGACCTTAATACATGTAAATGAAATAACTTTTCTTGCTCTTATGATTTAATAATTATTTTACTATTTACCCAAATGTTCTAGTGAATGGATTCCTTGATAAAAATGCTAAAATGGCAAGCAAATTTGATTTTACAAATATATTCTAAACAATTCTCACTAGACTTCCATTGGTCCCAGTTAACTATTGCTTCACAATCTACTATCCCCCAAACTTACTGGATTAAAACCAGCATTTTTTACTGTTAATAATTTTATGGGTCAGAAATATGGGCAGGGCTCTCAGGTCACCTATATTGTATCTGCTGGGTTGAATAAGACTAGATCAATCACTTCCATACAGGGGAATTTTGGAGTTCTTTGCCACTGCCACCACCGCCATCCCCATTCCCACTGCCACCCGTCAGTACACACAGGTACACACAGGTACACACAGGTACAAACACACACACACACACACACACACACGCACAGTGTCATACTCTCAAGGGCCTCTCGTAGCATGGCTGCCTGGGGTAGTTGAGCTGCTTATATGGCAGCTTAAGGCTTCAAAGCAAGTGTTCCATGAAGAGTTAGGCACAGCCTGGTGCCACAACCACAGCAGCCAATCTAGCAGGTTCCTTTTAAGGGCAAAGAGGGATAAGAAAAATAAAGACACACAAAATCAAATTTTGAAGATAACAGCTGGGTCGGGTCGAGTGGAACGCTGCTCTCTGATAGAGAAGCAGGTCTAAAGAATTATGCTAGCAATCTCTATTTATATATGTCTCATTATCAGATTAAATACTATGCAAGCATTAGTCTTTGTATTCATGAAAATTACAGAGTTAGCAACATTATGCAGTTTATTCTGTAGTTACATTCTACTGTTGCAATGTGCAATGTTAGGAGATTTGTATAGCTCTCAAAAAAGTCCATTGTTTAATGTCACTGTTATGCAGGCAGGTTCAGGAGCAGCAAAGCTGGTGAAACACTGTGGTTGTCCAGCAAGAAAGTTCCTCTATTCCCAGAAGTTGTGTGTCTGATAAGACTCTAGCACAGAGCCTCCTCATGGAGGGCATTACCATAAAAGCTAAGCATCCTGCACATTTGCACAGAAACTTTCCCAGGCACCAAGCATGCCACAACTATGAAGTCATCAGAGACTTTAGTGTCAGATACTGTTCTCCCATTCTCTGTCATGGCTCTCCACAGACTGGAAGATTTCTATGTAACTTAGCTTCAAAAATCAGTCACATACTACTTATTCTTCAGGTACATCACTAAGGAGAATTTCACTCTATTAGTTGAAGTTTGGATTTTTATTTTTGTTTTGTTTTGTTTTTTTAATCCTTTATTTACATTTTTTCTTGCCTTTTAAAAACATATTGTCTTTTTTTGACAATATTTTTTATTGTTTTTTTAAACTTCCAAAGGCCTATATATTAGAGGTTTTATGCCCAAAGCAGTGCTATTGGGAGATGGTGGACTGAGAGATGCAAATTAGCAGGAGAACTTTAGGTCAATTGGGACATGCCCTTCAAGGATGGGATCCTTGTTGGATCCTTGTCCCTCCTCACTCTTTTGCTTCCTGGCTCTGCAGTGAGAAGTTTTGTTTCTCCACATGCTCCTTGCCAAAGTCTCAGAAATGAAGAGGCTCATCAATCATGGATTTGAACCCTCAAATCTGCGAGCCAAAACCCATTTTCTCTTCAGATATTTGTTATAGTGACAAAAAATTAATACCCTACTTCTCAAAATAATTGCAAACAATTAGTGGTCCTTTTTAATCTATCATATATTCAATATGCTTGCAAAATTCTTTCATCCCTTCTGCTCCTGAATACTAGGAGTTAAAACAGAACAGGATACTGTCTCTCTTCAAAACTTGAAATTTCAGTCCTTGCAGTAGACATAATGGTGTACTGAGGTATGACAAAAAGGACCAAGTGTTGCATTTTTTTAAGAGGGTGGATGTACTCATAAAAATAATTTTAAAGAGTATGTCACCAAACACTTTTTATAGAAGTGTTTTACCACCTGTAGAACTCATAGAAAAAAGAAAAAAAGATTCCTAACATGGTATAAATGCCATGATATAGAGACATGTCAATCCAAAACTTTAAATAGACAAAAGTATCAGATTGACCAAAAAAAATTCTTAAATCTCAAAATAGTGTATTAAATTGGCTGCTTTTTCTCTCTAGCAATTTTCTGAAACATTTTAAACATCTTAACACTTTCATACAGGTAAACCAACATTTTCATCATTGGTTCACAAAATTAGAAAGAAAAAAATCTTCTTAGATAAAATATTGCTAGTTATAGTATATGTATAAAGATTTCCCACAACCAAACAAAATCATTGATACTCCAACAGACCACACAAGCATGTTTCTATAACTGTGGCAATTTTTCATCTTGTCATTGTTTCCCATGTTATCTGTCACTCTATTCTCTCTGCTTTTAAATTTTTTATTTGTTTTTCATAATGCAGAAAAGTTCTAATTTATATGCATTTCAATATAGCTGAGGTTTAGAAATTTTAATTTTTAAGAATGGAATTTTATAATCATTTTCCTTTCCTCTTCCCATTTTAGTAAAAATATTAATATATATTTTTAACCTGAAGCTCATCACACTTCATCATCTTTTTTCCCCTTAAGTAATCTTTGATGAATGGCTCTAAATAGTTGCTTATTGCTCTGTAAATGATAAACAAATCTGTTTCTCTATTTTTTTCAACATTCTTCCCATAGGCAAATGCTGACTCTCTTGCCCTTCATATTATATAGTGAATTGAAGAATGTGTGCTACTAATAACTTCAGACAGCTGTGTGTGCCTTGGTTTTCTTTCACTGTCTTCTATTAATTCTGTGATCTTTTAGTCACTATAAGAATGGTTGCAGTGTGTCCACTGTATTCCTCCCATTATGGCACTAGTTTCTAATATTAAGTTGATTAAAATTAGACTACTGCTTCAAAGGAACTCCTGGTCTAGCAAAAAAAGGAGAAAACCAAAGAATCCATACAAAACCTGTAAAATTACTACTATAGAAAAATGCGGAAGGGAAGATGGTGGCGAAGGGAGTGCATCTCCCCTGTGTACCGCGTCACTGTGCGGGAGAATGACAAGTTAGAACTGCTAAAAGCTATCTTGTTAGGAATTTCCAGCAAAATTGGGGTGCTCCAAAACCTAGAGGAAGGATTTTCATCGCACGAGGATCAGCTACAGGGGCTCAAACGCAAGCGATTGGTCACCACGGAGGGTCACACTGCTTATTCAGCAAATCGCCCTGCAGCTAGAGTCTGCGGTGCGAGCTGGGAAACGACGAGATAGCAATGCAAAGATACAGCGCTGTGGATTCTGTGGGCTCCTGACAGCTGTGCAATCACTGTACTCAGTGCTGAATTCTGGATTTGAGACAGGGGAAGGAAGCGGTCCAATTCGGTTCTCCACACTGGTCAGACCACAGAGGAAGCCAGCCGCCACCATCTTGGAGAGCTGATGTCACCATCCCTGTTTTCGACTGATCGCAGCTGATTCAGCTATAGAACAGGTAATTTCAGGCTCCCATTCGCCTGCGTCTCGCAGACAAATTACTCAGGCTCAGTGCTAAGGAACCAGTGGAAACAGCTTCTTGGAGCCTGCTCCTATCAGAACATACACCGAGCCAGGAGCGGCCAAATTCTGGCTCCCGGAGCTGCTCTGGCCCACGGCTAAAGAACCTACGGAAACTGCTTCTCGGTCCGGGTCCTACTGAATACTGTGGAGGCCAGAGGGGCAGAACAGAGCCGCCGCCCGCGCCCGGAACAGGCTCAGCGACCCGCAGGCGTGGTATCACGTCACCCCAACTGGAGTAGGGCCCGAGCAGAGCCACCGCCCGCACCCGGAACAGGCCCAACGGCCCGCTGGTGTGGTAGCCACGTCACCCCAATTGGAGTAGGGGCAGAGCAGAGCCACCACCCGAGCCTGCAAGGTAGGCAGAACTGCGACCGACCGGCGGAACAGGCCCAGCGACCCGCCGGCATGGTAGACACGTCACCCCAACTGGAGTAGGGGCAGAGCAGAGCTGCCGCCCGTGACCGGAACAGGCCCAGTGACCCGCCAGCATGGCAGTCACGTCACCCCATTTGGAGTAGGGGCCGAGCAGAGCCGCCGCCCACATTCGGAACAGGCCCAACAACCCACTGGCATGGTAGTCACGTCACCCCAATTGGAGTAGGGGCAGAGCAGAGCCGCCACCCGAGCCCGCAAGGTAGGCAGAACTGCGACTGACCTGCGGAACAGGCCCAGCGACCTACTGGCATGGTAGACACGTTACCCCAATTGGAGCAAGGGCAGAGCAGAGCCGCCTCCCGCGCCCGGAACAGGCCCAGCGACCCACCGGCGTGGTAGACACATCACCCCAATTGGAGTAGGGGCAGAGCAGAGCTGCTGCCCGCTCCTGCAAGGTAGGCAGACCTGCGACCAACCGGCAGAACAGGCCCAGGGGTCCGCCAGCGTGGTAGACAGATCACCCCAACTGGAGGAGGAGCACAGTCGCTGCCCGCCCCTGCAAGGGAGACTTTTCAACTATACAAGAGCAATATAAATATATAAGGGGAAAATTTCAAAAACACAACAGTTTCACCAAGCAGAAAGAAACACTAGCAGTATGAAAAGACAAGGAAAGAAAGGACCACAAGCAATGCAGGTCAACTCAACTTTAGAAGAGGTAATAGCTGCAGCAGATGGAATGTCAGATAAAGAATTCAGGATATACATGCTTCAGATGATCTGGAGTATCAAGGAAGACATTAGACAGCAAAATCAGACAATGAAAGATCACTTCGACAATGAATTACATAAACAAATCCAAGAAGCAAAAGGTCAACTATACAGGGAGATAGAGGTTATAAAAAACAAACAAACAGAAATCCTAGAAATGCAGGAAACAATAAACCAACTTAAAAACTCAATTGCGAATACTACCAGCAGAGTAGAACACTGAGAAGATAGAACATCAGACAATGAAGACAAAGTATTTCAACTTGAAAAGAACATAGACAGCTCAGCAAGACTGTTAAGAAACCATGAGCAGAACATCCAAGAAATATGGGATAATAGAAAGAGACCAAACTTAAGAGTCATTGGGATACAGGAAGGTATAGAGGTCCAAACCAAAGGAATGAGCAATCTATTCAATGAAATAATAAGAGAAAACTTCCTAGACTTGAAGAAGGAGACAGAATCCCAAATCCTGGAAGCCTACAGGATGCCGAATGTGCAAAATCATAAGAGAGCCACACCTAGACACATTATAATGAAGATGCGCAACATACAGAATAAGGAGAGAATTTTAAAAGCTACAAGAGAAAGGAAGCAGATTACATTTAGGAGTAAACAAATCAGGATAACAGCTGATCTTTCAACACAGACACTGAAAGCTAGAAGATCCTGGAATAACATATTTCAAACACTGAAAGAAAATGGGTTCCAATCAAGAATCGTGTATTCAGCGAAATTAAGCTTCAGGATGGAAGATGAAATTAAAACCTTCCACGATAAACAAAAGTTAAAAGAATTTGCAGCTAGAAAACCATCTCTTCAAAACATCCTCAGCAAAACATTACAGGAAGAGGAAATGGAAAATAACAATGAAAACCAACAGTGGGAGGTAGGACAGTAAAGGGGGGAAAAATAATCAAAGAGGAAAACAAACCATGTTTAGTAACATAAATAAACAAATATGGCTGGAAGAACAACCCATATCTTAATAAAAACCCTAAATGTTAATGGCTTAACCTCACCAATTAAGAGACACAGGCTAGTAGAATGGATCACAAAACAAGACCCAACAATATGCTGCCTACAGGAGATGCATTTGATAGGAAAAGACATACATAGACTGAAGGTGAAAGGTTGGGAAATATCATATCACTCATATGGACTTCGGAAACAAGCAGGAGTGTCCATACTCATATCAAATAAAATAGATTTCAAGCCAAATTTAATCAAAAGGGATAAAGAGGGACACTACACACTGCTCAAGGGAACCATACACCAACAAGACATAACAATCATAAATATATATGCCCCCAAAAATGGTGCAGCTATGTTCATCAAGCAAACTCTTCTCAAGTTCAAGAATCTAATAGACCACCATACAATAATCATGGGAGACTTCAACACACCTCTCTCACCACTGGACAGATCTTCCAAACAAAAGTTGAATAAGGAAACTATAGAACTCAGTAACACAATTAATAACCTAGACTTAATGGACATATATAGAATATACCACCCAACATCAAGCAGTTACACTTTTTTCTCAGCAGCACATGGATCCTTCTCAAAAATAGATCATGTATTATGTCACGGGGCAACTCTTAGACAATATAAAGGAGTAGAGATAATACCATGCATCTTATCTGATCATAATGGAATGAAACTGAATATCAAAGATAAAAGAAGGAAGGAAAAATCATGCATCACTTGGAGAATGAACAATAGGTTACTGAATGATCAATGGGTTATAGAAGACATTAAGGAGGAAATTAAAAAATTCTTAGAGATAAATGAAAATACAGACACAACATATCGGAATCTATGGGACACATTGAAAGCAGTTCTAAGAGGAAAATTCATTTCTTGGAGTTCATTCCTTAAAAAAAGAAAAAAACCAACAAATAAATGATCTCATACTTCATCTCAAAATCTTAGAAAAAGAATAGCAAAACAACAGCAAAAGAAGTAGAAGGAAAGAAATAATTAAAATCAGAGCTGAAATTAATGAAATCGAAACAAAAGAAACAATTGAAAAAATTGACAAAACTAAAAGTTGGTTCTTCAAAAAAATAAATAAAATCGACAGATCCTTAGCCATGCTAACGAAGAGAAGAAGAGAGAGAACTCAAATTACTAGCATACAGGATGAAAAAGGCAATATCACAACAGACACTTCAGAAATACAGAAGATAATCAGAAATTATTTTGAATCCTTATACTCCAATAAAATAGAAGATAGTGAAGGCATCGATAAATTTCTTAAGTCATATGATCTTCCCAGATTGAGTCAGGAGGATATAGACAACCTAAACAGAACAATATCAATTGAGGAAATAGAAGAAACCATCAAAAGACTACCAACTAAGAAAAGCCCAGGACCGGATGGGTATACAGCAGAGTTTTACAAAACCTTTAAAGAGAAACTAATACCAATACTTTTCAAGCTATTTCAGGAAATAGAAAAAGAGGGAGAACTTCCAAATTCATTCTACAAGGCCAACATCACCCTGATTCCTAAACCAGACAAAGACAGTTCAAAGAAAGAAAACTACAGACCAATATCTCTAATGAACATAGATGCAAAAATCCTCAATAAAATTCTGGCGAATCAGATTAAAAAACATACCAAAAAATTGTGCACCATGATCAAGTAGGATTCATCCCTGGGATGCAAGGCTGGTTCAATATACAGAAATCAATAAATGTTATTCATCACATCAATAGACTTAAAAATAAGAACCATATGATCATCTCGATAGATGCAGAAAAAGCATTCAACAAAGTACAGCATCCCTTTATGTTCAAAACTCTAGAAAAACTAGGGATAACAAGAACATACCTCAACATTGTAAAAGCAATCTATGCTAAGCCTCAGGCTAGCATCATTCTGAATGGAGAAAAATTGAAGGCATTCCCTCTAAAATCTGGAACAAGACAGGGATGCCCCCTATCACCACTTCTATTCAACATAGTTCTTGAAACACTGGCCAGAGCAATTAGACAGATGAAAGAAATTAGAGGCATAAAAATAGGAAAAGAAGAACTTAAATTATCACTATTTGAGGATGACATGATTCTATACCTAGCAGACCCAAAAGGGTCTACAAAGAAACTATTAGAGCTAATAAATGAATTCAGCAAAGTGGCAGGATATAAAATCAACATGCATAAATCAAAGGCATTCCTGTATATCAGAGACAAATCCTCTGAAATGGAAATGAGGACAACCACTCCATTTACAATATCCTCAAAAAAAAAATAAAATACTTGGGAATCAACCTAACAAAAGATGTAAAAGACTTATACAATGAAAACTACAGATCCCTAAAGAGAGAAATAGAAGCAGATCTTAGAAGATGGAAAAATATACTGTGTTCATGGATAGGTAGAACTAACATCATCAAAATGGCAATATTACCAAAAGTTCTCTATAGGTTTAATGCAATGCCAATCAAAATCCCAACGGCATTTCTTGTAGAAATAGAGAAAGCAATCATGCAATTCATATGGAAAAATAAAAGACCCAGAATAGCAAAAACAATGCTAAGCAGGAAGTGTGAATCAGGCGGTATAGCGATACCAGACTGCAAACTATACTACAGAGCAATAGTAACAAAAACAGCATGGTACTGGTATCAAAACAGGCGGGTGGACCAATGGTACAGAATAGAGGACACAGAAACCAATCCACAAAACTACAACTATCTTATATTTGATAAAGGGGCTAAAAGCATGCAATGGAGGAAGGATAGCATCTTCAACAAATGGTGCTGGGAAAACTGGAAATCCATATGCAACAAAATGAAACTGAATCCCTTTCTCTCGCCAAGCACAAAAGTTAACTCAAAATGGATCAAGGAGCTTGATATCAAATCAGAGAAACGGCGTTTGATAGAAGAAAAAGTTGGCTATGATCTACATACTGTGAGGTCGGGCTCGAAATTCCTCAATAGGACACCCATAGCACAAGAGTTAATAACAAGAATCAACAAATGGGACTTACTCAAACTAAAAAGTTTTTTCTCAGCAAAAGAAACAATAAGAGAGGTAAATAGGGAGCCTACATTCTGGGAACAAATCTTTACTCCTCACACTTCAGATAGAGCCCTAATATCCAGAGTATACAAAGAACTCAAAAAATTAGACAATAAGATAACAAATAACCCAATCAACAAATGGGCCAAGGACCTAAACAGACACTTCTCAGAGGAGGACATACAATCAATCAACAATACATGAAAAAATGCTCACCATCTCTAGCAGTCAGAGAAATGCAAATCAAAACCACCCTAAGATACCATCTCACTCCAGTAAGATTGGCAGCCATTATGAATTCAAACAACAGTAAGTGCTGGTGAGGATGTGGGGAAAAGGGTACACTTGTTCATTGTTGGTGCGACTGCAAGTTGGTGCAGCCAATTTGGAAAGCAGTATGGAGATTTCTTGGAAATCTGGGAATGGAACCACCATTTGACCCAGCTATTCCCCTTCTTGGTTTATTCCCTAAAGACCTACAAAGTGCATGCTACAGGGACACTGCTACATCGATGTTCATAGCAGCACAATTCACAATAGCAAGACTGTGGAACCAACCTAGATGCCCTTCAATAGATGAATGGATAAAAAATATGTGGCATTTATACACAATGGAGTATTACTCTGCATTAAAAAATGACAAAATCATAGAATTTGGAGGGAAATGGATGGCATTAGAGCAGATTATGCTAAGTGAAGCCAGCCAATCCCTAAAAAACAAATGCCAAATGTCTTCTTTGATATAAGGAGAGTAACTAAGAACAGAGTAGGGACGAAGAGCATGAGAAGAAGATTAACATTAAACAGGGATGAGAGGTGGGAGGGAAAAGGAGAGAGAAGGGAAACTGCATGGAAATGGAAGGAGACCCTCAGGGTTATACAAAATTACACACAAGAGGAAGTGAGGGGAAAGGGAAAAATAATACAAGGGGGAGAAATGAATTACAGTAGAGGGGGTAGAGAGAGAAGAGGGGAGGGGAGGGGAGGGGAGGGGGGATAGTAGAGGATAGGAAAGGCAGCAGAATACAACAGACACTAGTATGGCAATATGTAAATCAATGGAAGTGTAACTGATGTGATTCTGCAATCTGTATATGGGGTAAAAAGGGAGTTCAAAACCCACTTGAATCAAAGTGTGAAATATGATATATCAAGAACTATGTAATGTTTTGAACAACCAACAATAAATATAAAAAATAGTTTCTTAGTTGTAGATGGAACACAAAAAAAAAAAGAAAGAAAAATGCATTGGTAGTTTAAGGAAGTCAGAGCAAATTCTTTTTAGGCACAAAAGAGAGCAGGCAGGAATCATCTTCCCCATACTAGACCACTTAAAGAATATGGGTCATACTAAGGACCGTAGAATTTATTCTGTAAACAAGTGATAGATGGGGAGCAACAAGGTCATAAGCATTTCAAAATTTTTCCCATAATTAAACGTTCAAGTCCCTGACCTTTATCTTGAAGTTTTGTGAAAATTTTCAACATATTGCTTATACTTTTTTCTCTGCACGCATCTGTGTATAACTACTTTCCCTTTCCTAAATCTTCTCCATGTAGGAAGTTCAAGTTTACCTGTCTGTAATAGTTTAGATATGAGGTATTTCCCCAAAACTCATGTGCAAGACAATGCAAGAAGGTTTAGAGGTGAGATTGCTGGGTTATGAGAGCCTTAAACTAATCTGTGAATTAATCCACTGATTAACTGGGTGGTAACTATAAACTGGTAGGGTGTTACTGAAAGCAGTAGAACACTGGAGTGTGCCTGTAGGATTTCTATTTTGTCCCATGTGAATGGAGCTTTCTCTGCTTCCTCATTTCCATGTCCAGAGCTGTTTTCTTCCTCAACACTCTTTTGACATCATGTTCTGCTTTATCTTGGGCCAGAGCAATGGAATCGGTCATCTATGGACTGAGACCTCTGAAATTGTGAGTGCCAAATAAACTTCCTCCTCTCAAATGGTCTTGTCAGGTCTTTTGATCACAGAAATGCAAAAGCTGACAAAAGCACTGCCTACATATGTTTTCCCTTTTTAGAGTACATTCTCAGAAATATTTTACTGTGAAATAATTATTGTTTCCAGCCTTCTTTAGAACAGATACTAGGGAGTCTGAGGCTGTGGCTTAGTGGTGCAGCTCTTGACTAACACGTGTGAGGCACTAGGTTCAATCCACAGCACCACATAAAAATAAATAAAGGTATTGTGTCCATCTACAAATTAAAAAATTAAAAAAAAAACAGATACTAGGATATTTTCAATCAATATTTCTATCTGAAAAGGATACAGGATTGAATAATACTAGAAATAATAATAAACATTTATTGGGGTCTATTCATTTTCCAGATACTCCACTAATTACAGTATAAATATTTTCTCATTTTGTTCCATAATAATCTTATAAAGCACATATTATTATTTCTATTTTATAATGATGACAGAAAAACACAGAAATCAAGCTACTTGTCCCAGGTTCCACATCTGGGAGGTGAAACACCAAGGATTCTCGTAGAGGCACTAGCATTTGAGAGTTTTATAAATCACAAAAGACCTCTAAACTATGGAACTAGGACTCACTTAATAGATATTGTCCCAGGTACATCGTATTTATTATTTTGTCATTAGTTTTTTACTATTTTTTTTTTTAGTTGTATGATCTTAACATTTTCCAGATATTTTTTCCGTGCTCTAATGACCCATACTATACTGTATCCTCTTTTTTTTTCTTATGATGTAATTTTATACATAGTGAAACACAAATCCTAGTATGCTCCTTGATAAGCCATTACATGTGTCCTCGAATTACCACCACCCAAACAAACCAGGATGTGTTTCTTCTTTCTAGTTGTTTCCACATAAGGCTTCTCTGTAAATGATGAACCGTTCACCCAGTTCATCCTAAACTCCATCAACATAAATTTATTTTTCTCATTCTGAGTTTCACACAAATGTACATTTTTAGTCCAATTTCTTTCACTTAACATTGTTTTATGATTGATCCATGCGGTTACCTGAGGCAGTAATTTTCTTTCTCCTTTTTGTATGATATCCCATTTTATGACTATATCACATTTTTTTAAAAATTGATTGTATTATGGGTAGACATTTGAGTTTTTTTGAGTTTTGAGATTTCATGACTGAATCTTACACATTCCTTTGTGAATGCATGTTCCTGTTTTTTTAGGCTGTATAATCCAACATCAATTGCTAGAAAATACAATAGGTGCATATTTAACTTTATTAGTGCATGCAAAGCATTGTTCTATTTTATTTACACTCTCACCAACAATGTCTGAGAGTTCTTTGTCTCTACAACATATCTGGCACAGGTGAGTCTTCCTCATTTTTTTCTGAAATATCATTTTGGTTTTAATCTCCATTTCACTCAATTATCACTGGATCATGATATATCAAGCAGATTAAGCATTCAGGGGGGAAATTACACTATAATTTTTATTTCAGTTACTGAATTTTTAAGATCTAATTTTTCAACTTACTAATATCCCATCTTGTGAAGATTATATTAAAGTATTTGCTTACTGATTCCAATAACTTGCTTATCTGTGACTCTGTTTTTATTTACATTTCCTCTTGATTCTTATCACATTGTCCTGTGTCTATATTTTATAGTTTTTTTTTTTTGTATTCTGTGAACTTCATATAGCAGAACATTAGAGAATGAATGTATATGTTTGTTTATTTCTCACAGTGCAAGCCCTCCTCTGTGCTCAGCAGCTTCCTCCAAGGCTGCCATTCACTATCGTCCCAGCTTATGTGGAGCTGGAACTTGGCTGAATCTATAAATGGATTGGATTTACCTGTGATTAACTCAAATCCCAATCCCTGAGGTTCCATATTTTGAAAACATCTGTTATGTGTGTAGGGATGGGATTGACAGAAATTTTACATATTTTTAGTTCAACTTTAGGTTTAACTCTAGCTAGGCTGCAGAATTCAATCACCTGATAATGTACTATGAGATTTCTTTCTGATCAGCAGCCCCTCCTCTAATATTTTCTTAGCAAAACTAAACATACTGAGGATTGAAATGGAGAAAACTACATAATATACATTTATGAATATGTCAAAATAAACCCATTATTGGGTATGACTACAATGCACTAAAAATACAAATTTTTAAAAAATAAAAATAAATACACAATGGTAGATAATTTTTGACCCAATTGTTTGGCCTTGTATTTGATTCTTTGTCAAAGATAATCCACCCTGCTAATCTATAGCATTGTCTAAAATTCAAATGATTTTATTTTTTGTGTGCAAAATTTCTTCTAAATTCACTTTATCCTGACATATACCCAAACCAGGCATCTTTCTCCAACTGTGAATGGTGATATGGCTCTACTTACTTATAAAAAGAAATACTTACTCTGAAATTTAGTCTATCACTACTTTCTTTTTTTTTTAAGAGAGAGTGAGAGAGGGAGAGAGAGAGAGAGAGAGAGAGAGAGAGAGAGAGAGAGAGAGAGAGAGAGAATTTTTAATATTTATTTTTTAGTTATCAGCTTAAATAACGTTTTGTTTCAGCTATATTTATCTTTCACATTAATCAATGTATACATAAAATTAGTCTGCTATCAAAAAAGTAGGGTAAGTTAATGGTGCAAAGATACACAGGAACATGATTCATACAATCTCTCTATATTGCTTCTGCTGGTCACGTTCCTCACAGGAAAGGACCAGCATGCTCAAAATTCAGGAACCGAGAAAGTTTAAGGAAGGAAGTGTTTACTAAGCATATTAGAGGCATGAAACAAATTGGAACAATCAACTTTATATAAAGCTATACTGACTATTTTTTAAAGTACAGAGAGCAACTCTGCATATTTTTTAGTACATTGCATTGTTCGTGTGTGTGTGTGTGTGTATTTAGATATGCTCATTTTTATAGCTGGAGAATTGCTTATAAGTAATTAGTAGTTCACTATAGCTAGAAAGTGGCCTTCAGCGGGGGATTTGTGAACCACTGGTATCAGATTAAGACTTTGAAATTGTATGAACACAAAGTAAATATTAAGGAATTTATTTCAAGAACCTCACATTCTGTAAATTTGATTTCATAAAGATGATGAGCCTGATAAAGTGTTTTCCCTTTGCAGTCTCAAGGTAGATGGAAAATCAGGCTATTATGTCCTATATCGGGGATGTTTTAAATCCCAGTACTTCATTTAGTGGGGAGAGGGAATAACAACTTTAACGAACTTATCAGACTTTCTATGGATGTATCATTCTAAGGGAAAGCATTAGTTAGACATAGCTGTGGCCTTAGCTAGAAGAACAGAGAAATTGTTGAGCCATGTCCTGACAGGGAGGAAACTAGAGGAACCAGATATTCTCATATTTATTTCCTGCCACTCACTGGTTTGATGCTAGTTCCTGCTCTCTAATGGAACTGGCCACAAGCCAGAGGGTAAAAAGAGTTGATACAGTTGGGTTTTTTTTTTGTTGTTGTTTTGGTGGGGAGGTACCGGAGATTCAATTTGGGCGCTGGACCACTGAGACACATCCCAGCTCTATTTTGTATTTTATTTAGAGACAGGGTCTCACTGACTTGCTTAGCACCTTGATTTTTCTAAGGCTGGTTTTGAACTCATGATCCTCCTGCCTCAGCCTCCCAAACTGCTAAGATTACAGATGTGCACCACTGTGCCCAGCTTTATTTCTTAAATATCATCTTTTGAGACAAAAAGTAGATTGAAGAGAGTGAAGTCCTAGAAGGGACCGGGGAGACTATACAGCAAATATAACAACACATTTACAACTTCCTTTCCAATTATATTTCACCTGAACTAAAGGGCAGCATAATTCTTGCTTTTTTATGTTGTTATTTGTGTGTGTGTGTGTGTGTATTTTTATTTTCATAATTTTCCCTGAAAAAAAATTGTCATTTTTTTTTTGAGGGAGAAAGGTAGCCAATGACCTCAATCCACCATATATTCCAGCTATATGCCAACTAACTGTGTTACCTTCAATTTCTTCTTAACTTCATCTTCCTGAATAACTACTATTCATTTTAGTAGGAATTATTGCATAAGATTGTTGAATATTGCCTGAATTAATGCATAAATGAGGGGGGCGGGGAAAGCCTTTTAGTATTTCCTGTCTTTTTTCCCCATGTGGTTTTTATTTGTTTTCTCAAAGGCCCATATTTTAACCTCTATACATACTGTCTTTGTCCGCTCTGTCACAAACAAAACACCATAGACGGAGTGGTTTGTAAATGGCTGGACCTTATTCCTCACACAGCTGGAGGCAGGAAATCCAAGATCAAGGTGCTGGCTTCTGGTGAGGGACTGCTTCTATATAGGTGGATGTCTTCCCACACTAACCTGACCTGGGGGAAGAGGTGAGGGAGCTCTTTGGGTGTATTTTATAAGACACCAAACCCTTCTGTGTAAGAGTCAGACCTAATCACTCTGCTGACCTAATCACTTCCCCAAAGCTCCACATCCTAATACCCATCACCCTGGTGGAGAGGCTTGCAACATATAAATTTAAAGAAGCCACAGCACTCAGAACATTGGCAAACACTTTCACTATGCATTATAATTGTTGTTATAAATTATTTACTTATTTATTTGAGGGGTTTAGCAAAGGGCCTAGCACGTAGTAGGTACTAAGTAAAATTTTATTGAAGTTCTAAATTCCCTTTCCTCATGAGGAATATTTTATCCCTAATAAACAACATAGATTACAGGCTTGTTATATCTAATCCACTAATAAACATCCAACTTGTGAACAGCATGTGTATATTCACCTCTCTATTCCCAATAGCCTTGCTTTCAGTTGAATATCAATGACTCTTTTACTTTATCACCCATTAGGTTGTCATCTAAAGTGTCCCATTTCTTTCCACACTGGTCCCTCTTATTTTCTTTAGTGTTTTCCCCATTAAGTCAAAAAAGTATGGCCATTCTATGTTTTCCCTCCACTAATCTCTCTAGATATCATTAATTCCCTTCACTTTTTTTCCCTCCCTTACTTTCCTCAAACAAGATTATCTCTCATCTGGAGCTTGTCTTCTTAACTCCATATAAGCTATTAATATATTAATATTTTCTATGTTGATATTGCACTCTTTGTTCAATCTTACAATTATATATGTCTTCTCTCTTCTTCCTTTAGAACATCTTCACAATGTACTATACTTTAAATTATTGACTTTCATGCATTTATAAGAGGATTCCTCTTGTAATCCAAATAACAAGAGCTAATGTTGATTTAACTCTTTCATTCATCATGTACTATCATAAATCATGGGTTTGTTTTTTCTATACTGAGGATCATTAAATGCTTACACATACACATTATATCATTTAATTCTCAACTCAACACTATAAGGTGCATATTATGAGTATTCCTTTTGGGGGGGGTGTATCAGGGATTGAACACAGGAGTGCTTAACCACTGAGCCACATCCACAGCCAGCCCCCTTTATTTTTTATTTTGAGATGGGGTCTTACTGAGTTGCTTAGAGTCTTGCTGAGTTACTGACTTTGCACCTGCCATCCTCCTGCTTCCATTTCCCAAGCCTCTGGGATTACAGGCATGTGTCCCTGTGCCCTGCCCGTGTTACCATTTTTACAGTTAATATGAGGCCCAAGATTTAACAGTCCTGGGTCACCCCGTTTAAATAGTGGTACTGGGTGGCTGTGCCTTTGGAGCTCTCCTCTTACTACTCTGTGGCACTACTTCATATATTTTCTTACCACTCCGGGAAGCTCATTAATCAGATGGATGTATGAATGGCACCAGCCGAGACATTTCTCTTTTTAATTTTTCCCAAGCCCTATTGTTCTGTAATGCTTTGCTGTGTTTAACCAAAGTTCCCATTTCCTACAAAAGCCAGCATGCATAATCCTTCTATAAAGCACGTATGCTCTGATTATCCATTCCAACACTTCCTCTTACTAAGAACCAGGTTTCATTGCCCATGTCCTCACTCTGTTTTTCCTGTGCTCTAATAAAATGTAACTTCTAGCTTCTCCTAAATAAAAAACAACTGCTTCTCTTGATAGATTTTAATTTTATGGTTACTGTTTTATTAAGCTTGCAAAATGCCTATGTTTGAATAAAATGATTAATCATCATAGTGTCTTCTCATCTGTTACAATATCACTGAGATTTACTTCAATCTCTAAAATGATAGAAAAATTATTAATATTATACTGCATTTATAAAAAACCTCAAACTTCTATTAGTAACTTAGCCCACTTTATCAATATATGGAATCCCATAATATACAGTTCACTTGTTTGGAGAAGAAATTTGATCCTTGTCCAAATTGGTTAAAACAAGAGCTAAAATATAAAACATCAGCTAAAATATAAAACACCGTACTGTACAAATAGAATATTAATTGATGGATCGTTCCCCAATACTAAGCATAGATCTCTCCAAGTAGCTTTAGGGTTCCTATCCTAAAATTATTAATACTGCCAAGTTAAAAATGAGTTTATTCTGACTTTCATACGTGCAAAAGGAAGCATGAAAAATTCTAATTCAGAAAATCAAATATGTCAGACAACAGAGACATAACTAAGCCTGTTCCTCCCTTCCAAGTTCTGGGGGTCAGGTCCACATCTTTGTTGAAGTTCATTTCCATGTTATCCTAGGCCTGCGATCAAAGGTGGGGTCTAAAATCCTGATCTGGACCTAAATATTTATCATGAAAAAAACAATCTTATTTCCCTTTTTATTATATCTAATTGCTAGAAACCTGTCTGGAGACAGAGATTTCAGTGTAAGCAATTTATTTGAGAAGTGAAGTGGAGTTGAAAAGTAGTACAGAAAGAGAAAGCAGATAAATAAAGAATGTGTTATTAGCCACCTATTTCTGGGCAACTGAAAGTTATTTTGGTAGTTAAAAGTGAAACACAGAAATAACTGGACTTCAGAACCAGAAATTTTTTTTAATTTTAAATTTTTTAAAATTCTAATATAAGAAAGAATTTTAATAATAGTGTTTTCAGTATTCTAAGAATATCAATTTTCATTCAAGAAGTGCCAAAATAGTAGTTTCTGGACATTACAATAGTCTGGTACATAATAGTATATTCCTTCCAGTATAACAAACAGATAACTTAATCTTGCACCCTTTATTATAAAAAGAGACAATATTTGGTGTGTCTTTTGGGGTGTTGGATGTATTATGTAGCACACTTAATATAAGGATCATAGTGAATAGTTAATGAATAAAAACTCAGTTGTCCTTATTATACAATAATATAATAATGTTGCTTAAAATGTCTGTGTCAGGATGATAAAAACCCTTACAGAGAATTACATCATATGCCCCTAAGTCATGCTCTCTTTGATATGCATATGTATTTTTTTTCTTTTGTTTTCTTTTTTTGAATTAGCTATTGGTTCTTGTTAGTGACAAAACATCAGATCAGAGAACAAAATAATCATGCTACCTTAGCTGTACTTCATGAAATAGGTTCTATCTTTTCCATCACCCAAAAAGTTTGGTCCACAGGGCAACATTCTGCTAGGTGGTATTAGTGTTGGGTACATTTAAGATCGGCCTTAATGTTGGTGAGGATGTGGGGAAAAAGGTACACTCATACATAGCTGGTGGGACTGCAAATTGGTGTAGCCAATTTGGAAAGCAGTATGGAGATTCCTTGGAAAACTGGGTATGGAACCACCATACCACCATTTGATCGATCTATTCCTCTCTTTGGTTTATTTGACTGAGCTATCCCTCTCCTTGGTCTATAACCAAAGGACTTAAAAACAGCATACTACAGGGACATAGCCACATCAATGTTTATAGCAGCACTATTCACAATAGCTAAACTATGAAGTCAACCTAAATGCCCTTCAATGGATGTATGGGTAAAAAAAAATGTGGCATATATCACAATGGAATTTTACTCAGCATTAAAAAAGAACAATACCATGGCATTTGCAGGTAAATCGATGGCGTTGGAGAAGATAATGCTAAGTGAAGTCAGCCAATCCCCAAAAAACAAATACCGAATGTTTTCTCTGATATAAGGAGGTTGACTCATAGTGGGATTGGGAGGGAGAGCATGGGAGGAATAAATGAATTCTAGATAGGGAAGAGTGGTGGGAAGGAAAGGGCAGGGGATTAGCAAGGATGGTGGAATGTGATGAACATCATTATACAAAGTACATGTATGAAGATTTGAATTGGGTGTCAACATACTTTATATACAAATAGAGATACAAAAATTGTGGTATATATGTTTATTAAGAATTGTAATGCAAAAAATAAAAAAAAGAATAGTATTACCTTAGATTAGGTAGAGGGAAGTGAAAGGAGGAAAGGAGGGGAAGGCAGGGGATATGGAAATAAAAAGATAATAGAATGAAAGAGACATTATTACTTTATGTATGTGTGTGAGTGTATGACCAATGTGATTCTACAATATGTATAATGAGAGAAGTGAGAATTATATCCCATCTATGTATGATACATCAAAGTATATAAGTGCATTCTACTGTCGTGTATAACTAATTAAAACAAATAAAAAATTTTAAAAAGAAATAATAAAAATAAACAAAAAAATCTGCCTTAAGTTGATCACAAAGTAGATTGTCTGAGCAAGTGAGTGATTGATGATACTCTAAGTGCATCTTTTCCTATATGTCACTGTTATATGTCCTTCAACATGCACCTATGAACACATCACAATTTCTAAGACAGACCAGACTGAAGAGAGTTTTAGCTTTAATTTATTTTGAACTGCCATATAATTGCAGTATCTCAGTATTATCCTTGGATAGTGATGAGGCAGTAATGACACCTTGTTAGCTATGTCTTCAGATGGTGTATCTGAATGGCCTGGAAAAGACGGAAAAACTGTGAATACAAACCAGTTAATATATAGTAGCCAAAGTTTGGATGGAGCTCAGATAATTTGAAGAAACAGGATTTGAAGACTATGAATAAGATTTGAGCGCAATTTAAGTGTGGTATTCTCAGAATGAACCCAGAGCATAAGAAAATATATGCCTCTTGTGAATATTATTGGGAGAACCTACTAAAGACAATTATTTTTAGGGTACTGGCGATTGAAGCCAGGTGTGCTTAATCATTGAGCCACATCCTTATCCCTTTTTGTTTGTTTATTTTTTATTTTGAGATAGGGTCTTGCTAAGTTGCTTAGGATCTCACTAAGTGTCTGAGGCTTGCCTCAAAATTGCAATCCTTGTGCCTCAGCCCAAAGATAAGATTTTAAATAATCAGATAGTAAGACAAATTCTATGGATATCTGTGAGCCTGTATACCAGTATTTTACTGCTTGTTTTCTCAATAGGTAAATAAGTACAGTGGCCTCAGAAGCAAAACTGGAAGTCGTATGTAGACTCAATAACCTTGGCTCTCCCCACCATAGCTGATTTGGCTCACCACACTGTCAAGTGCCTAGTCTGTTAAGAACAGAAAGAAAATTTTAAGTTCTTTTACCAGTTTGGGAAGTGGTAGCTCAGTCAGCAGTGTCATCATGGATGGAGAGAAATTTGTACTGCTGAGATAAATACTTTCCAGTTATGGATTTGTCATTCTTAGACAATCTGAAACAATTCTGAGTGCTTTACTTTCTATTATTATACCTCTTATATATTACCTTTGGCAAAGAAAATTTACAGTGTGATTTTGATAAAAACTGATACTTAAAACTCATCATAAAATTGTGCAATTGTTTAAAAAAAGACACCAGCGGGGTGAAATAATTCACAAATTTGAGGTGCTATCCAAGAGGATGCACTATATGCTCTGAATCAAAAACCTCTATCTGATTTCTTTTTTCCCATAGCTAGAACAGAGCAACTGAGGACATGGTACTTTCCATTATTTGTCTGAAGAACCCTCTCATAAACGTTTTGCTTCCACTCTCTTCAGCTATGCTTTGGCTGATTTTAGAAGTCTTGTTTTCCAAGGGAAAAAAATGCTTTTACAAGGCACAAAATAGTGGTTCAAAATAACCTGGATGCTGCCATTTGGCCACTGATACTCCTCATGCATTTGAACTAAAAGGCTGAGAAGGGGGCTGATAGACTGTGGTGATCGTTCTCAGAGTGAATATGATGATCGCTATTTATTATACAAGAGGCAGCAGTAAGAAGTACCTTTGAAAACTCAGGAGTTTCTCTGAATTACCTCCTCTCACCTCCACATCCAGTTGGAAATGTTTATGGAAGTTTCAAACAAACCAATACAAAAATTGCCAATGCTGAGTCCTCGTAGGGAGAAAAGTTTGTGCCATTCAATCTGACCAGCTGAGGAACCTGGGACTTATAAATACCCACCACAATGTTATAATTAATTGTAGAAACAGCTATAGCAATCATCCATGGTTGTTCTATTTTGGGGGTTTTGTAATTTGTATATTTATGTATATTAATGAATTTCTCCCCTTTCTTCTTTTCCTTTTTTTATTTACCCAGAATGTATGCATAGTGATAATTATATCCTTAGTTTTTAAATTTATTATGATTAAATTTAAAAAATGAAAAATGTTTACAGATATTCTTACTAATGGCATAAAGGATGTATTTGGATAATTAGCAAATTGGTGTATGAGACTTATGCAAGGAAAAAGAGCTACATAAAAAGAAGTCACCTCAAATGATGAAGCATTATAGATAAGAATAAAAATATCAAACATCTTCATTCTCCAATTATCATACCACAAAATTTCATTAAGCAAAACAAACTAGTAGAAAGTCAAATAGCTGTAAGTGAATTTAAATAAATTCTGTCAGTTCATTATTCTTGATTCAGACAAAAATACATAAAAGTACATGCTTTGGAATAAATCATATGGTTGACATAATCAATATATCTCAATCACAGTACTCTGACAACAGCAAACAGGTTTCCTCAATATATTTTCACAAAGCTTTGACAACTGATTGTGAGGCCACTATGAAAACCTCAGTGAGTTTTTTAAAGTACAAATCATGTAGATCATAGTGACTTGCTTTCACACTAAATAATTTAAATATTTATTTTTGTTTCATATTCACATAACTCCCCTTTTCCTTTTAATGAACATTTTGCTGCTAAAATACTTAATAGAGGACTTGGAGCAAAAATAATGGAAATGCTTAGGAGAAAATTTCTTCTGGTTTCTACAGTGGAAAGAGAAGAATCAAGTTGCTACATACTTTCCCCCAAGGGAATAAAAAATAATGCATTCCTAGGCTTACTTAAAACAAACAGAACCATTTACAAATCTTTCATTTTCTCTTAATAAGCTTTCAGATCAACTCAGTCTGGTACTAACAAGCAGAACTTTCCCTGGGGAAAGATATTCAGGAAAATTATTGCTTCATTCTATTCTGTTTTTACATTATTTTATTCAGTATAAACTAGGTCTCAGAATATCCTAGACTAAATCTAACAGGCCTCAATTATAAAGACAGAACTTTCCAGCTACTAAGTGAAGCACACACAAGGATTTACTCACGTCTTCCCCAGAATCTCAATTTATTTATGTTATTGTTACTATCAACGGTGTGATTGCCTAAATAGACAGATGATATCTCTACATATTTGATTTCTCTATAAAATTTTTATTCTTTATTTCTCTAAGAATGCTTTTTATTATTACCTAGAATAAATCTTGTCCTATGCAACAGTATTCATTTGTTTATCTGTTCAATACTTATGTACTCATATCAGGGTTTTGCATAATCTTATTACTTAAAAAATCTATCAATATCAGGCTGGGGATATGGTTCAGTGATAAGAGTGCTTGTCTGGGATGCACAAGGCCAAGATTTTGGTTCCCAGCTCTGAACCAAAGAAGAAAGAATAAGAACAATCTGCCAATATAATATACAAAACAAAACTGGTGCGACTGTGAACTCCAGTGCAAATCTAAGCACAGTGACCAGCACAGAGTAGTACCAAATACCTTGTAAAAAGTATTGCAGCAAATATTTAATGAGGACCTATTGTGCCAGGTACCATTCCAAGTGCTAGGGATAAAGCAGAAAGCATCAAAGTACCATGCCCACATGCTAGGAGATGAAACAGAAAACAAACATGCAAATATAAAACATGTCAATTACTATATTGTGTGTAATGAAGAAAAGTTAAGAAGGGTAAGTAAGAAAGGTGGTGCATGACTAAGGGGAACTTACCTCTTATACATGGCAGCCTGGGAAGTTCTCCCCAATGGTGGCAACTGAGCAGAGACTTGGGTTAAATAAGGGTGGAATCATATTGATATGTTAAAGTATCTTTGGCAAGGAGAATAGCAAGTGCAATATTTTAAGGTAGGAGTGGACTTGAAGTTAGAGGGCCAGCAAAGAGATACAATACCAGTATCGGGGTGGAAGATGGTAAGAGATGAGGACTTGGGGGTGTGGGGATCTGGGCCTGGGAGGCAACTGTAAGATGTAATGACTTTGGCTTTAAGTCTTAATGAGAGAACATAAGTACAGCAGTAATGTGGTGATTCCAGGGGTACCCAAATATGCAGGGTAGACAGATATTTTAAATTTGCCTGAAAGCTGTCACATTGAAAAAAAAATCTACAAAGCAAAAGCAGTGTTCTCCAAATCATTAATCCTTAGGGAATTGCAAATAAAAATCATAATGAGATGTCGTACCTCACCCCAACAGGAATGATGATTGTCAAAAAGAATAGAGATGAGTGTTGGTGAGGATATGGGGAAAAAGAACGTTTGTATGCTGTTAGTGGAAATGTAAATTAGCACAGCCAGCATGGAAAATAATATGGAGGTTCCTCAAAAAATTAAACAAAGAATTACCATATGGTCCAGCAGTCCCATTACTGGGTATATCTCCCAAGAAATGAAGTTAATATATTGAAGATGGACCTGCACATCCTGTTCCTTGCAGTACTGCTCACAATATCCAAAAAATTGAAGCAATCAAAGTGTCTATTAACTGATGAATGGATAAAGACAATGTGGTACCTATATACAATGGAATACTATTGAGCCATAGACAAGAATGAAATTCAGTCATTTGTCACAATATGGATGAGTCTGGAGGACATTAAATTAAGTGAAATAAACTAATCATGGAAGTACTGTGTGAGCTCACTTATTTTGTGGAACCTAAAAATGTTGATCTCATAGAAGTTGAGAGAAAAATAGAGGTTACTAGGGACCAGGGAGGGCAGGAGTAGAACAGTTGATCAATGGGTACCAATTTACAGTTAGAAAGCTGTGAGACATTCTGGTGGGCTATTGCACAGTAGGATGACCACAGATAACGATAATGCAATGTACATTTCTAGAAGCTAAAAGAAAAGAGTTTGAAAGTTTCCACCATAAAGAAATGATGATAAAATAGTGCTTATTACCACTTAAAATATCTCACAATGTATCCATGTACTGAGCCATCACATGGGATTCCATCAATGTATATGGCTTTTATATATCAGTTAAAATAAATTCAAAAAGGAAAGCAGAAGTTTGAGTGGAAATAATTTGTGGCCAGTACCTGTTGAATGGAAGAATAAGAAAGACTAAAAAGTTGTGGCAAAAACCAATGCTCTTATTCTAGGGCTGAAATTTGAACAACAGAAATGGAGCTTGTAGTAATCGCTATGTTAAAGGCAGCTGCAACATGGGATCCCCCAGGGGACAATCAGGGGGGTTCCCTTCTTACTTGTGTAATAAAGACTAATTCAGTCTCTCACCAACATGCAAAAGCAGATGGAGAACTGATTTAAAAGTAAAATTGAATAGGACTTAGAGCTAAATATCAGTGAAATTATTACCTGTGACTGATAAAACCCAAGAAAATGAAGGAGGCTTACCTTATTAAAACCATCATCTAATGTTCAGGTTGGCTTTATCTCTCTTGACCTTTTCCATATCTCAGCACTTTATACAATTTATAGAATACAATTATTACATGTATTCATTTTAATATAATTGACTATTGTTACTGTAAAATTATAATTACTAATAAAATTAACATAGTGGATAAAATAAAATAAGCCCTAATATGATACATGGGTAAACAAACAAACACATAATTATAATAAAAAAACTCAGCAAGCTCAAAGTAGAAGGAAACTATTTTATAAATAGCAAGAAACCTGTGACAAACCTCATAACCAGAGATAAAATGTTGGAAACATTCCCATCAAAGCTAGATATAAACAATGAACACTAAAACTGTGCAACCTCACTTAAGATAATATAAATCATGAGTAAAAATATTGGTAAAAAATGTCATGCTATAAGTATATATTATTATCTAATCCACATTTCCCTCCAAGGTAAAATATGAAAGAATGGATATTCATGCCACTTTATAGAGTTTTTAAATATACTTGAAGATATTTTACCTGTAAAGCATCAAACATAGTCTTACACAGAATGTGTACCCAGTTATTGACCATCAATATCATCATCACGATATCCATCACCATTCACTCCTAAGCCTGCAGGTTAAAGAACCAATCAAGCTACAGCAATTTCACGCATTTCAGAAACTGGTCTGTAAGTCCTAGTAAAGGTGGAGATAGAACACACCCATCTTTAAAAGGCATGAACTCACAGGTCATGGATAATAAGAGAGGAGACAAAGTATCAAAATTTTGGAAACGAAATTACTAATAAGCCATATACAATTAAGAAAAATAGAAAAATTCTCCCAAACTTAGTAGCTTTTAGTCCTAGGAACAACTGGAATAGAACATCAAATACGTAAAAATGAGGTAAAAATAATTGGTTAGTCATTCTAAAAAGTAAGATTTATAAATCTCCTCCCTTATATTGCATAACCAAATTCCCCCCACCCATCCCTTCCATTCCTCCTCAATCTCCACAACAGGATGATGCTTTTTTCTTTCTTTCTCTCTCCTTTAAATTTTTTTTTAATTTGTACTGATGAGGGTAATTCACTTGAGCAACACTGCCAGGTCTCCCTGGGAGCAATTTACTAAAAACAGGATACCATGGTGTATGCACAGATCAAAAATCCTCCTGCCTCCCTTAGCGGAAATCCAGGTCTTTACCCTCCAGGCAGAGTTCAGAAAAATTTTCTTTGGTAAATTTATAAGAACGGTCTAAAGATACTTGACAGAAAAGATTTTCCACAACTAATATCTCTGTATGATCATGTTGACAGCAGGTGATCAAATCCATTCATGCTCAGAATGTCCAATCTAATCTTAGGCCACCCACCACTGACATGAGCAGAAACCCAAGGAGAAGCTGACATCTAAGGGAAGCCTCTGTCCTGACAGAGAAATGGACAGGAAAAGAAATCACCAAAAAGAGGGGGCGGGGCAGGAGGGAGAGAGGATGAAAGACAAAAAGAATGAGGGAAAGAAAGAAAGAGGCAAACTTAGGGGAAGAAAGATGCAGGGAGAAGAAGAAGAAAGCCACATACCACAAATCCAAAGAAAGCCATAATAACAAAACAAAAACTGCAGTCATTAAGTGAGACAAATTGAAAAAGGAACATTCAAAGTAAATAAACTCTTCAAAATTTAAAGTATTATGGAATGGCTAAAATAACTCAATAGAAGGTCAGGAAAATAAAGTTGAAAAGAGAACTTATTAAGTACAGGTAATGAGATGATTGTATATGCTCTCAGATATTGAAAATTATGATCATTATTACAGAATGACAGCATGCACCCCAGACAGCCACTCACTCAAGTTGATGAAAGTCAGAAAAAAATAGTTTGGTATATTCAGTATACTTCAAGATATTGAGAAAACTGGAGGAGACTTGGGGCCAGAGATGACAACAAGTAAATAAAAAACTCAGCAGAGGTCTGTGTAAAGCCATGTGGGGCACAGGTCTCTGTGTTCTGCAGGAAGTTTGCTGAAGCCATCATGGAGATGGCCTATTTCAAAGAGATACCAAGGGAAATTTAAAGGAGACAGTTGGGTAAAGTTGATTACTATTGTCAGACATGTGGTAACACAGGATAAATATGCAGCGTGCCCAAATTCAGAATGATAGTTCATTTAATGAATGGAAATACCATTCATCAGATTGAATGTGCCAGTATAGAAGAGGATATGATAATCTGTGCAGCTTATGCACACAAACTGCCAAATTATAGTGGGAAATATGGCAGCGTATTTGGAAATATAGAAATATGCAGGGTGTTGTCCTGGCTGGCTGCTGGACCACAGGCTTCTCAGAAGGTCTGGTGTGGCCAAGATTTTGGGGCCCTGAGGGAGCAGTGTATGAAGGCTTATTTCTAACTCCCAGTACCAAACAATTCCCTAGTTGTGAATCTGAAAGCAAGAAATTTAATGCAGTATATTGGAAGTACATCATGGGTCAAAAGTTTGCAGATTATATGTGTTACCTAATGAAAGATGATGAAGATGCTTATAAGAAACAATTCTCCTAGTACATAAAAAGCAACATAATTCAGAAATTATGGAGGAGAGATAAAATAAAGGTGATGTTGCTGTATGAGAAAATCAAGCCTATAGGGGTTAAAAAAGACCAAGAGAGAAGTAAAAGAGATGGAACTCTCCCAAAATGTCCCTTGTCCAGAAGAAGGATCAGATAGCTTTAAAGAAGGCAAACTTTCTCAGAGCCCAAGAGTGGGCTACTAAGAACTACACCAAAAAGTAATTTTCTATGAAGATTTTTTTTTTCAGAAAGAGACAATAAATGTATTGACTAAGCATCTTCAAAATAAAACTAAGCAAAACGCAAAAATAAAAATTATGAATTCCTGGGAAAGCAAAAGTTATATAAGAAAGAGAAAGTAATCATAGAATACTGTGAATGGCTTAGGTATTAATAGCATTTATATATTCTTAATATTTTTAACATAATTCTAATTCTAAATATTGAGAGTAAGGAGAAGAAAAGAGTTGATGTTCAATTGTACATTGCAAGAATGGGATGGGGTATAGGGATAAAAAGGGTATTGAGATCTTCCATGGTAGGAAATCAGTAGATGATGCCTAGAAAAGAAATATCAAAAATCACATCAACCACCACGTTATATAGATATAAAAATCAAAACTCAAATATCAAAAGGAATGACTAAACTAGCTTGTAAATAGTTTTTCTATGTGGACCAAGAAATGGTATGAGCTTGGGGAGCAGCTTGATGTTTTTTACAATATGCTAAACCTTTTGATATTATTTTACTCTTTAAATTGTGTGCAAGGATATCTTTTATAAAAATAAAAAGTAAATATGCATGTAAAAAAGGAAACAGCCTGCTGGTGATTCCCTAGTAATATGTCCCTGATGAATTTTTATATTCATTTATCAACTTTTAGACCAGTAGCTTCACATTCAAAGTCCAAAGTGTACACCTGGTATACAGATATGTTTTCCATGGTTTGTAGAATGTTGGTCTAAAGGAAGCTTTTCAAATTCAAATTAGTTGTCATCATTTAAAATTAGAGGTTTCAAATAAAAATATGATTTCCAGTTTTGTGGCAAACTGGAGTCTAGCAGCAATTGGATCAGATTCCAGGGTGGCATAATTAGCTGGAGATGCACCGGGTGCCTGATTTAGCTCAGTCATGTTCTCTCAAGTTTTCTACAGCCCCTACTAGTTCTCATTGCTTCTTCGAAAATAAAATTGTGTGAATTGCCATTTGTCACTGTATTTTCACTCTTGTTTCCTGGTAAGAGAAATATTTCTCCCTCAGAATTGGGAAATAAAAATGAGAAAGTAATACATTTTTAAGAGAAAAATTGGACAGCACATACTTCATACTAGAATTGAAGAGGACACTATTTGTTGTGTGCATAAAACCAATATGTTGGTGTCAGAAAAATATAGATGAAAACATTATAATGAAACATAATTTATTTGGTCAGTATTGAGATAAGTATTTGAGAAGATTCATGATTAAAAACAAAAACAAAACACCACCGAGGGTAGTAAAAACTACAGTTTCCACAACTCTTTTGTTTATTTGTTTGTTTTCCCCCTACATGTCTATAACAGAAACACTGTTCCTACTATGGAATCCAGTTCTGTCTTAAGTAAAATTATTGTCTGAATATTTAAAACCCTTGAAAGGTGATATCTATTAAATGCAGCAGAAACAGTGAATCGGAAACCATAAATAATAATTTCAAATTTAATTCTTGCCAGAAACACCAATTATCAGTATGTAGAAGATTTAGCTGAGAATTTCCAGAACAAGTTGCATGAGAAAGTTAAATCATTTGTGCCTTTTTTGTATGATGAGCATTGAGAACACAGACACAAAAATTTCTACTTAAGGACAGTATTTGACAAAATTCTGACATAATCAAAAAATTTAGACATGATGCCTATGACCAATACAGCATTAGAGACTGATTACATCTTTTCTTTGAAAAGCATTTATGAATATTGATATAAACTGACCAGAATTGGTAAGAGCGTCTACTCTTTGCCAGGTGGCCTGGCAAAGGGATGGTCTAACACTGGATCTGCTATTGTACTTAAATGTAAGGGTACAGTATTTTACTACCCTGAATGAACTAAAGTTCATTTCATTAGTCAATAGGATGGAATTGTGTTCCAAAGTTCAAAGTGAAATTCTTCACCTATTATATAGGATTCTTTAAGGTGCAGGAAATAAAAAATCCAAACTTGAATTGGCTTAAAAATAGAAAAAATACTAATGCTCCATGCAGAAAGTCCAGAAAAAGAAAGAGTTAGGATCGGTACATTCAATACTTGGTATCTGAGATATGATAAATGTGGTATAGAGGTGTATTAAGAATTTTAATGCAAAATAATAATAATAATAATAATAATAATAATAATAATAATAATAATAATAGAGCTCATGTAAAAAAAATACCAGAGGAATCCTCAATGTCAGTTTTATATTCCAACATTAGCAACTTGCCTGATTGATGAGGTACTGAACACATTTTTTCACTTCAGTACCAAGTGAAATAAGAGGCCTTTCCTGAATCTAATCACTGGAAAGAAGAATTATTTTTAGATCAGTGAATCCTGCCTTAGAAGCTGGAAGTTGGGTCATCTTCTTTGAAATTCATAAACACTTAGAAGTAGATGGTTTTTCTAGGAAGAGGACACAGTTCTATTGGAAAGGAGGGGAGGGAAATAGGTGTGGGCTAGAAAAGATACTGTCATTGTAGATGTGTAAACTGCCTTGGGCCAGAAGCAATTCTCTCTTGATTGATGAACTGCAAGCACAACATGGTAGTTGGCACTACTAAGCTGAGGTTATGTGGATTTATTATGAAGTGGTGCTGAATCCTTTTATGGAAATGTTTAAACAGAAAATCAGCTAGCGGACAAAGCTTGCACAAAAATGTTTTGAATGAACATTCTTATAATTTATTTAAATCCTTTGAATATTTCTTGGCAAGGTCCTTAAAATAATTTATACCAATGTATGCTATAATTTGTATAGTCCTAATGAAATTGCGACTGAGAAATTCATTTGGTAGAACACACTTTGGTCTGATTTCCTGAGCTGAAGATAATTTTCAAAATGGAAACAATGACCTGAGCCAGATTTCAAATTTTGGGGTAAAAATAAAATGGAATAAAATAATTTTTTGATTTCAAATTTTATGAAAATAAACTACAATTTCCCAGTTGAATTTTCTCTCAAAAAATTTAATAGCATGAATGAAAAACTACAAATAGATGTTATGGAATTATAGAACTACTAAGTAAGACAGATTGATACCAGAATTCTACAAATTTCTTAGAAGTTGTTTCCCTAAAGATGTAAATCATTTCGCAAGATTTTGTTCATGTTCATGACTACCTTTATTTGAGTATTGTCTTAAACTAATAAATTTCTGAAAAATAAGTGTTTTTCCAAGATAAAGGATCCAAAATAAAATCTATCTTGATTTTCATGTTTTGTACAAATACATGTGCAATTTCAGATCAGAAATCAGAGTAGTAACATTCAACAAAAACTTAATAGTTAAAATTTAAAAGTACAAAGTCCCATATTACCCATGTTTTATCTTGCTAAATACTTGCACTGAGTTTATATTTCTGAGAGTTTTTTTATACATATGCTCTGATTTTTGCATTTAAGTTATCTGCCTGTAGATATTATAATTTGCATCTCTTTTGGATTTAAATGACTCATTTTCTCTTAAAACCATATAAATGTTGTACGTGAAACTAAGAAATAGTTCAGCCTTGACCCTAATGAGGTTTGCTTTCTTAATCCCATGGTTGAGCTGTGGTTATTTCTTCAGTGATTTAAAGTTACATTTTGTGATGGACCTACATTCAGTTAGTTTTGGTTCTTACTAGATGTGATAGCTAATTCTATGTGTCAATTTGAGAAGATCACAGCATGCCAGAGAAGTTGGCTGAACAGTATTCCAGATGTGTCTGTGAGGGTGTTTCTAGATGAAATTAGCATTTGAATCATTTGACTGAGTAAAGCAGATTGCCCTCCCTGATGTGAGTAGACCCCATATAACCCATGCCATCCCTTGAAGGCTTGCAAAGAATAAAAAGGCTGAGTAAAAGGGATTTTTCTCTTGCCTGACTGCCTTGAGCTGGGACATCAGGGATTTTTGTGCCATTAGACTTAAACTGAAACTTCTGCTGTTCCTGGATCTCACAGCTGCCAGATTTTGGATTAGAACAACACTGCTGGCTCTTCTAGTCTCCAGCTTGCTGATGGTAGTAGTTCTTGGGCATTATCAGCCTTCATAATCACATAAACTAATCCCTTCTAATACATCTGTCTCTGTTTTGCTCTCTCTCTACACATGCACCCGAACAGTCATAACACAAGACATACAATACTGGTTCTGCTTCTCTGGAAAAGTCTAAAACATATGATGGAAACAAGTTTTTCTTATCTCTGCATTCATCAAATAATATGTTAAACTGGTGATTGGTTTCATGATTTTATCTAGGTTCAATATTTCTATATTGTCTCTAAAAGCATTGCCTTCTCAAGCTTGGGGACCACTGTTAAAATACAGTCCTGATAAAACCAATCTGGAGTAGAGCATTGATTTCTGCAAGGTGTCAGCTGATACCTATGCTACTCTAGATGAAGGTGTTGAGGGTGACATTCTTACAAATCTTTGACTTACCTTTACATTTTGAAAATATGTCAAGGATCACTTTTTGTAGTAGTCATTATCTCCAAGATTGCATTTTTTTCCAGGTTTTTAAAATAGCTTTTTACTTAAAAGTTAATATGTGCATTACAGGAAAAAGAAAAACACAAGCAAAAAAAAAAGTTATCCAGTCACAAGCCATCTTGACATCTGAACATAAAGGTTACCTAAAATGAAAATGTATTTTTCAGAACCATCGAATGCTAATGATAGCTTACAAAAACAGTGAAGACTCATTAGGAAGGCATATCATATTCATAGAGTAGCTGTATTATTACACTTATAAAAAATTATCAAAACTTATTTCCACACATGTTCATGACTTCTCCAATAGAAATGTTAGATATTTTAAAAAAATATTTTTACAGTTAAACTTTTTAGAACTTTACTTTCATTTTTTAAAATTTAATTTTTTAACTTATAAATAAAACATAAAGGGCACATATTTATGGGTTACCAGGTGATATTTTCATATGTGTGTACTGCATAATGTTCAAATCAGGATAAACATATCTATGTCTTCAAACATTTATTATTTCTTTATTTATGCTGAAAACATCCAATTTTTTTTCTTTTAGCTTTTAGTACATTGTCATTATCTATAGCCACTGTGCTATGCAATAGCACACCAGACTTCTTATTACTGCTTGTGGCATAATGAAATTTACATAGGCATTGGCCTTGACTTGGGGAAATAATCCAACTCCTTTGGACTTTAGTTCATATTTCCATCAACTGAAACATACCTTTCACTACCATACAAGCCCTCTTTTATTTGAAGCCACTGCTAAAAATGTATATCTGCAATGCAAAGGCAAAATGTTGTAGAAAATAACAGATGTTTTCATTTCCTCATGGCATTCCCAAATGTAAGGAAATAAGAAAATGTCTGAAACCAACCCTGACAGGAATTGAAATGATGATTCTTTTACTACAGTATAATCCTTTAATTTTTCTTTCACTTCTTACTTTACCCTCTCAAGCACCTCTCTTCCCAATTATATCTATATTAAGAGAACACAGGATAAGTAAGTCAGAAGAGACCTCATCAGAAGATGGTTGCTGTTTATTCTTTGTTCTGAGGAACTTTCATGATATCTGATTCTTTTAGGATCACAGCACTTCATACTATTCAGTATCTGCCCATAAACTTTTAAGAATCCTGGCTTGTTAAATATCTTGATGCCTAGAGGCAAGCCTCAGAAACCAATTCAATATCACACCTTACTATAATTACTATTTATATAATTACCAATTTAAATCAATTCCAATCTTTTTTGACATTTAAGAATATAAGATTTTATTTTCTAAGAAGAAGAAATTTAAAAAGCAGATATTTTATTTACACAAAGGCACTGCTTTTGCTTTTACAAATCCCAATTGTATGCACTTTTTTATTATTATAAATGCATTTGTTAGAAAGATTTATTACTGCCTTCATCTGAGTCTTCTAGAAAGAAAAGTTGGACATAAGGTTACACTGGCAATGATTGGGAATCTAGGGGAGTGCAAGTCTACAGCAGTTCTCTAGGCAGACTTGTTCATTTGTCAAAGAATTTAGAGTAATCTACAGGATATAGGGGGGAAAGGGGATTGGGCATTTATGTGTCTAGCTCCTTCCTGCTTCTCACTGGTCAAGATTTACCCAAACGGGTACTAAGGCTTCTGAATTGCATCATCTGACTTTCCTGCAGCCATTCAAGGAATAAAATCCCATACCTTGAAGTGTGCTGTTTAATCCAAGTCTGAAAATAGCAGAATGCAGGTGAAAGTCTGACCTAGAGAAAAAGTGGAGGAAGCAGTTTCATGGTACCTGCTGGAAACTTTGCATTAGAATTTCGATGTATTATCCTCCGTTTGGCACGATAATATGTATAGCAATTTAGGAATTTACAATTTTATTTAAAATCAAGCATTTAAAAAAAATAAATCTTAAATATTATTGCCCTATCCAGCCTTTAAGAAATATTCTAATTGGCACAAGTGCTTTCATAAAGTACTAATATGATTTCTGGGGTTATCTTACTGAAACTGTGATTCTGTAGGCAAGTGTGGAAACACACTTTTGGTCACCACTATGTAACAAATAAAAATCATTTAAAAAATCCATCACATAAGAATGCTGAGAGACCTTTTAGGTGCAGAGCTCATTTCTTGCTAGATAAATGTTTGCAGAAGTTTGCACATTAGTACAGGTAAGGTACTATACAGAAAGTGACCTTGAGACTTTCTTTGATAAGCAAATTATTAAACTGAGAGGCAGAAAGGACCACAGAAATAATACTTTCAACCTACCTAAAGCCGATGTCATTCTAATATCTCTAAGACATATGGTTAAGAATAATTTTTGCACATTCTCGGTCCCAAAATAGAGGCCTCACAATTTCACAGGCATAATTGTGATTTCAAACAAAATTAAGATTTCACAGTTGGCTTTTCATTGCTTTTCTATAGTATTTCAGAGAGTGATCAGCATTCACAAAAGATCTCTGAAAAGTAAAATAAATCATGCAATGCAATAAGAGAGACAATAAGCATATCTATTACCTGCTTATAGAATGGAGCACCGTCTTAAGAACAAATCATAACTTTTTGAAAAATGTATGAAATATAGACACAGACTTCCATGAAATAAAAAAATGTAGAATTAGAACTGTTGATAGTACTGTCACATTCAATAGCAGGGAAAATATTTCTTCCCACTTCAGAATCTACTTAAAAGTGAACAGATCTAACCTTAGGAAAAGAAACCCCAACCATTGGGATTCAGTGTTCATCTTTGCAGAGCAAATATATGAGCTTCATTCTATCAGGAATTTTTAAACATTAATCACATGATCTTATGCTCTGACAGAATGGTAGTCTTAAAGGAAAAAGAACATCTGAAATATAAAGAAACTGGTAAGAAATACAATGTAAAAAGTATATTGTCGCCTATTGTAAGCGGTGACTGATTTTTCCAATTATATTTCTAACTTCTAATTCACTTATTTTCTCCTTTTTTTCTGATACTATTATTTTATGTCATATGCAGGTCACATATATTATTTTCTTATTTGTCCTATTACATGTTTAAGTATAAAGAACAAAATGAAGAAAATCACACAAGCAGATTTTAACCTCTACATAGAAAAATATTAAGTATGATGATAATCATTGAGTTCCCATTCATTTGCCATTTACAATAACACAACTTTAAGCTAACTACAGTTCATACATATATTTTAAGTTATCAAATAGTAGATTGAACTATAACATAATGAATAGTAGATAGGGGAAGAGTTACTTTGACAATGGATTTTTCCAGAGACCTTAACAAAACTGTGTCCATGTTTAACAGTGCTATGAACTTCTAAGAATATTGTGGGAGGAAACCTGGCAAGTGGGTCAAGATTATGTCCAGGTGAGAGGGTGAGAGCAATTTGAGGTATTTAGACAGCTACTTGAAAGTATCAGCATCTGAGCATGAAATGAATGAATGGACTATGAGTAGGGATTTTTAAAGGAGAGATGAAGAATCACCTTGAAAAACACTTTTGCTTTGTACTTCACCCCTTTAACACACCAGGAAGAGAAGGTAGAAAAAGACCATCCTACTTAAGCCATCTGTCAGAGAGGATCCAAAGCAAAGGCAGACAATTCTCTGTCTCCCACTGTCAAAGAATCCATCATATGTAGAAGCCAAAAGTAGAGGGATGTGACCTCTGTGTGAAGGGAAACATTTCTGAACATTGGGCAATCAGTGCAGAACTCACACTAAAAAGAGCTGGAAGACTAGATGGCTTCTCACAGGAAAAAATATGTAGCAAAGATTATCAATGACTCTTCTAGATGACACACTTTGCCAAAGCTTTGGACCTAGTTATTTCTAATTAACCACAATGATAGTGACTAAGGGATTCTTTTCTTAATTCACACTTTAAAAAATAATTATATTATTGGACTTAAGCCGAATAGCAATTTTGTTATTGCTATGTGAATAGCTCTTATTTTGACTTTGCAGCATAAAAAAGACGAAGTGTTTTTTGGCAATTGCTAGCTATTATTACTTAAATAGGTAGAAGTTGATACATATTTCTGAAAGTTAGCAGTGCTCCTATCCTAATCTTGTACATGATAAGCAGATGTTCTTGCCAGTTGTTGTCTTGTTTAAGGAAAATGATTGATATATTGGAAAATAGCTTTGACAATGGCCTAGAGTGTAGCATGTAAAATTGAATCACCTCTGTAATTTTCTTTTCTTTTTCCTTTATTATATGTTTTTCAGGAAATGATAGAGCAGAAACATAACCCATTGCTACTATTTAGTGATTAATAAAAATTAAAAGGTGTCAGCTAAAGATCTAGAATGAAAGTATCTCCAGGGATATTAAATTAATGTGAAAATGGCCAAATATTTTGAGCCTTGATACAAGAATACAATGAATTATATAAATATTTCTACTTCACTCTAACCACATGTATCACAAACACAAACATATTTGCAAAATCACTGTTCTATTTCCTAATCAAACAGTAAAACTTTATTAAATCTCTTGTGCAAAATCATAAGCAGACACACACAAAATCATGTAAAATAGAAACTATTATTATGACTTGCAGGAAATACTTTCTCATTTTGGATAAATGTTCTTAGCTTTAAGCTATTAGAATAGTAAAGACTTTCTTTAATTTGTGTTAATAATTCATTGTAATGGGAAGTAGCATCCAAAGTCATCAGGGATTCTTTTTTGGGAAGGGACTGTACTAATTTTCCAGGGCTGATACAACAAATTACCTTTAAGTGGATGGCCTAGCATAATATGAAATTATTTTCTCATAGTTTGGAAAACAGGAGGTCCAAAACCAAGGGGTCAGCGGGTCCATGCTTCCTCTGGAGACTCAGGAAGGATCCTGCCCTGCCTCCCCCTGGCTTCTGTGGTTGCCAAGAACCCTTGGTATTCCTTGCCTTTGCTTCATCACTCCAATTTTTGCCTCTGTCTTTACATGGCCTTCCTCCCTCTGTTTGTTCTTGATGTCTCCACATGGGGTTTCAGGAGGACATCAGTCAACAGGATTTAGGATCCTAAACAAGTATGACCTCAAGATTGTGCATATGAAAACCTTTTCCAAAAATCTCTAGATAGGGCAGAGGGGTGGGAGGGGAATGTAAGGAGCAGGGGGTTAGCAAGGATGGTGGAATGTGATGGATATCATTATCCAAAGTACATGTATGAAGACACGAATTGTTGTCAACATACTTTATATACAACCAGAGATATTAAAAATTGTGCTGTATATGTGTAATAAGAATTGTAATGCATTCCACTGTCATTTATTTTTTAAAAAATCAATTTAAAAATTTTAAAAAATATTCTAAAATTTAGGGTGGACATATAACTTTGAGATATACTATTTAAGCCAGTACAGAAACTCTAGTTGCTGTGTAAAGTTTCCTCATGCACTTGAAAATATGCACTGATCTCTTTGATAGTCATGACAGTTCTCTGCTGGGCACAACAATGTGCAAAACTCCAACATGACCCTGCCATCAAGAGCACTATAATCATGAGGTAATATAATGGAAAGAACATTTATTTGAAAGTTGGAATTTCTACTGTTTAGGTTAGACTCATCCCTGATGAGTTCTGTCATATGAGATAAGCCAAATAACCTCTCTGTAATTTATAAATTGTGATGGATAAAAAAATGTGGTGCCAAACCTAGGCTATTTCATTGCAAGTGTATAGAGAATTTGAATGAGGACCTATATGCATGCATACCCAAGTTTTGCTGTTTTATTACCTATTCTATTAAAGATACCTTCTAAGAGTAAAATACCCAAGTATTTTGGAAACTCCTCTAAGCAATATCTCAATTTTGTTCTATGCCTAGTTTCCCATGAGGCTGCTTGGTAAGTCCTGGTGTTATTGTTGCTCCAGTGGGACAGCGGTGCTCAGCTGAGGCTCTGCCACTCTTTGCAGACAATTTTTGTCCTTCTTCTGCTTCGCTGCACAGCTGATACTCCATCCAAGAGACTGCTGATCCCCCTCAGAACCTAAAACCAGTATTTTTCATCCCTCCTAAACCTGTAACCAGGTCGAAGCATGCCCTCTGAGGAGTCACAGTGCACCATAAAATTCCAAGGTTTTCCCAATCTATAATGACACAAAGCTAGGTAATAGATATGGGAGTGGATCCTAAGGTATTATGAATAAAGTTAGGAAGAGCACAAACTTGGACCAGGCTGTATTTGTTAATATGGGTACACTAAGTACAGATTTTAGATTTAATATGTTAATTTGGGTATCTCAGAATGCCTATAACAATGAGCTTGATTTTTGGACTCATTGAAACTTGGACCTAAAATTGTCCCCAACTCTAAAAAAGTTGAGTTTCCAAAGTTCTTTCCTTAGCATACCATAGAGGGAGGCATATCTAGAGATGCAAGAGAATTCTGATATTCTGATATTCTGTAGAGACATCAGGATTCAAAAAGTCATCTATCACATAAAGTCATGTATCCACTGATGTGTTCCAGAAGGGTTTGGAGAACAGTTCTTTTACCAAATTTTGAGAAATAAACATTAACATCTTTGAGCAACTCTGTCATGGCTGTTGTTGGGAAAATGAGAAATGACAGTAGGAAATGCTGTCTACAAACCTCACTCTAATTTCAGTCTAAATTATAGGATACTTGGATGCCATAAGCTGAGTGGTGGCATTAAATTGCCAGAGACCAAATGAGCATTTTGGCTGTTATGGACAGCAGAGGAGGAAGAGGAAGCCAAATGCTTCAACACACAAAGATTGTGGTGTGTGTTGAATTGTCCCTGACGCTTGAACCTATGAGGCAACTACTAAAGAAGTACTGAGTTATTTGAGTAGCAGACAATGTCTAGTTTGGTTAACAGAAATCCGAATTGAATTCTTTCAGTCAGTCCACAAACTTAGGCCAATTTATCTACACACAGAACTTTTAATGCAAGAGACTGGGTTTCCTAGAAGAAGGACCCTTTTATTTAATCAAAAATGTATTATGTTAATATTTACACTCTGAAAGCCAGGTCAAATCTGACTCTGCCCTTACATGATTCAACCTTATTCACTTGACTCAAACTTTGTATTAGATACTGTCTGATATTAGGGTCTATAAACAAGTCAGTCAAGATGGCGCCTGGCATTTTGGCAGAGGGAGTGGTTTGTGAAGTAACGCCAGCGAGCCATTAAGTGTGGAGATTCCTTATTGGTTGACTGCTGTATCTAGTTTATGTTAATTAAGATAAGCTGTGTATAATGTATATATACCCCTCCTGTCCTACAATAAACAGCTCCCACTCCTGCTGTATCAACGTACACAAGTTGCTCGTCACCCCCCTAGTTATTTTGCTGCAGCCGGACTGCGGCAGTCTGAATTTAAAATTTTATATTTTGTTCATGGAATTTCACATTAACTTTGACATATTGCAGTAAAATATCATGTATCTCAATTAGTAAGTTCTTGACACCCCATGAAATATTGTGCCAGGTGCTAGTATCCAAAGAACTAGTGTTTCAATCAATTCCTAGCCCTGTGTGCAGCTCCTGCCACATCTCCAGCTGCTCTGAGTTATGGGGGAGACATGTGTAGCTTTTGCCAAAGAGCACCTGTTTTTTCCAGAGGTCTCCCACATGGTTGTGGTTGGAAGTAGTGATAGAAAGACACAGGTATATTTTGACCTTGTGATTCCACTGCTTCATTTTCTTCATCTTACCTCATGGACTTTCTGACCTCTAGTAGCTTGAGGGGCATCACCAGACTCAGAAAAAAAAAAACAGCTTTTCCTAGAATCCTTTACTAAATCCTTGGGTTGTGTGTTGTTGAATATCTGTAGTAGATCCTATATTGCATATCTTTAGAGTGATTTTGCTTTTCTGCTTAAATCCTAACTAATGCACTCTCTGAATACATAGTTGCTTTTCCTTGGAGGTCATTAGTATTCCCTGAACAGAAATATAATTTTTTTTTTGTTCCACCCTGCTAGCTTGCCAGAGATGTAAAGGAGTGCTTGAAATTCAGCAGCAGATACTGCCTGAGTTCTTTGCCAAGAAGAAATCTTAGCTCCCATTTACATAAGCATCTCATAGATCCTTCCAGCTGGTTCACCAGATGCAACCAGACTTATCTATCTTTCTCTTTCTTAAGCTGTAACCCCAGAGTAACTATTTTATAAACTTTTGAAATATTATCCCAGTTAATATAACCTAGGATGTGGTTTCCCAAACTAACCACATATGTATACATCCTCTTCAATGTTTTGCCATGCCACGGAAGTAAAAGCCAGTTTTTAGTGTTTCCCTAAAATAATAATACTGATACTAGCATTGAAAAGTATTATTCCTCAAAATAGCAAGGGGGTGGTGGCACACACCTGTAATCCCAGTAATTTGGGAGGCTGAGGCAGGAAGACTGCAAGTTCAAAGCCAGCCTCAGCAACTCAGTGAGACCCTGACTGTAAATAAAATATTATAAAGGGCTGGGGATGTGGCTCAGTGGTTAAGCACCTTTGGGCTTAATCTCCAGTACCGCCCCTCTCAAAAGTATTATTTCTCAAGATACATGATTTTCAATACCTACCATCTGTATCAGTTTCCTACGGCTGCAAACAGGTTGTGTGGCAAACAGGTTGTCTTAAAACAACAGAAATTTCTTGACTCACAGTTTTAAAGTTTATGTCCAAAATCAAAGTGTTATTCGCCTTCTAAGACCTGAAAGGGGATCCAGCTTCCAGTGGGTTGCCAGCAGTCCTTGGCATTCCTTGTCCTACAAATGCATAATTCCAGTCTCTGGTCTTATAATCAGAGGGCATTCTTCCTCTCTCTCTCAGTTTCTCTCTCTCTTGACTTACTTCATGTTATCATCTTCTTCCAAGGATGCCAGTCATATTGGAGTAAGTGGTTCACCTTACTCCAGTATGACCTCACATTAATTAATTTATTCTGCCACATTTTATTTCCAAATGAGGTTGTATTATGAGGTACTAAGGGTCAAAACTTTATCATAACCTTTTTAGGGGAAGGCAAAATTCAACCCACAGTACCATCCTTGTCACCTCCACTGGTTCTACCTTGTCTATGTTTTTGAAACGTGATGCCAAATATGAAACAAACTACCTTGAATAAGGTTTGATCAGAACAGAATGTAGTGGAAATATTAATTTCATCTAAGACTCTATTTCATTATTTTCCTCTATCCAACATATATTGAACTTACATTCTATGTCTGACGTTCTGCTTGTGCTAAGTATGCATAAGTGGAGTGGAAAAGAGACAAAGTTATTAGCCTATGCAGTTTACATTTTTACTGGGGAAAATAAACAAACAATAAGCACATAGATATTTGCTTATTTTTACCTCTCCCAATAATTTGTAGTTCTGTGGGGAAAAAAATAGAACAGAGTAATTGCAAAGAAGCGATGGATTTTTTTTTAAGCAAATATTCCCTTTGAGAGAGCAGGTAGAAAGGCTCTGAGGAAGGAGTGTTTGTGGCAAATTTAAGGTAAAACAAAGATACTAGGATGCTGAAGGACATAAAGGAGTAGAGACATTTAAGGAAGGCAAGAAGTGATCACAACTCAGGAGCATGGCTGTGGATTTTGTCCTATGTGTGAATTTAATTAATGGCTTTAGACATCAGAGTCAAATGATGTAATGAGACACAGTGGTAACTATGGCTAATGTGATAGCCATGGTGGTGTAAGTGGTCAGATTTGGGTTCCATATGTGGGTCAGAGATTTTCAAGATCAGCTTACAGACAGAATGCATAAGGAAGGTAAAAAGATGAGCTGTGAGATACTCTAATACCTAAAGATTTAGAAGAAAGAGAGAAGTCCACTAAGGATATTGAGAAGTAGCTTATAAATGGGGTGAGGGTGGGGTAGGGTTGGGTATCCAAAAGCCAAATTAAGAAAGTAGTTCAGAAAAAAGTAATCAAGTCAAGCATGGTGGCTCATGCCTGTAATCCATGCTCCCAGCATCTCAAAAGGCAGGTGGATTGAGAGTTCAAGGTCAGTCTCAGCAACTTATCAAGGTCCTATGTAACTTGGTGAGACCCTATCTTAAAATAAATAAGGGCTGGGGATATGGCTCTGGGGTTAATTGCCTCTGGGTTCAATCCCTGGTACCCATTCTCCCAAAACGTAAGTACTCAAATGGGGACATGCAATGGATAAGTCAAGCAGGTAAGGACAAAGTATTGGCTATTCAAGGTCATTGGTGAGATAGCAATCAGGAGTTTCATTTTGAGAGAAAATGTGAGGTGCTGTAAAATTGTGAATGAAGTCCACTGGTACTACAACCTCCATTGCAAACCAAATACTGTTGAAAACTCACACCCATCGGTTTTATTTCCAGAAGTCAACTCCTTTCAAGTGGTCTCACCAGCTGTTTCTGAGGCTCTCCAGATGGCTAATGGGCACATTCCCAGGAGCAATTCCCGAAATGGTTGTCCATTCAGCCTCTTTATCTCTTTTCCACTTGCTAGTTATAAATATCACTTTTCATGAAGAGCAGTGGATATACAATATTTTTCTTGAGAATTTTATACGAGTTTTAAGAAAAACTAGAAAACTAGATTTGGTTCAGTCTGGTTTCCTTTAAAAATTTTTTCACTCTAAAACATTAAGACACATCTCTCTACTTTTATCCTACTGTCTCAGAAGACATTTTTTTAAAACAAATATTTTAATAAATCTTGATAATGTCTTTCGAATATTTTTCACTGATTTCGATACCCCTGTCAGAGTGAATCCATGAAGGTATTCAATAGGAGTATGTTCTTTTCAAAAAAATTTAGAGTCAGTCTATTTAACTTCAAAATTTTTCAGATTGATACATATTTGTACATATTTATGAAATACAGTATGATATTTCAATACATGTATACACGTATACAGTGTACAATGATTAAAAAGTAATAAGCATACCTCTCATCTCAAATATCGAGTATTTCATTGTGTTGAAAGCATTCAAAATCTTCTCTCCCAGGTATTTTGAAATACAAACTTATTGTTGTTCTCCATAGTCACCCCATTATACTACAGGACACTGTCACCTAATCTTCCCGTCTAACTATACTCCCATGCTCATTAGCCAACCCTGCTTTATCCTTGTTTCCTCCTTACCATTCCCAGCCTCTAGGAATCACCATTCTAGTTTCTACTTTCAGTAAAATCAACATGTTTTCCATTTTAATTATTTTTTTTATTAATGCATTATGATTATATAGAATAGTGGGGATTGTTGTACTGTGTTCATACCTGATCATGACAATTTGTTCTACTTCATTCCCCAGTACTCCCTCTTTCCCTCCCCTGGATCCCCCTTCATCTCTACCGGTCTCCCTTCTATTTTTCTTTAAATTGGTGCATTATTATTCTATATAAATGTGAGACTAATTGTGATACATTCATATGTGCACATAGCATAATTTGGTCAATGAAATGGATTTTTTATGTTGCACATATAAGTAAAAACGTGGTATTTTTCTGTGCCTCGTTTATGTTACATTATATTATGTCATCCAGACTTATCCATATTGCTGAAAATGACAACATTTCATTATTTTTATGGCTGAATAATATTCAATTTTGTATATATACCACATTTTCATTATCCATCCATCTATTGATGGACACCTATATTGATTCCATAGTTTGACTACTATGAATAGTACTGCAATAACATGGAAGTGAAGATATCTTTCTAGCATATTGATTTCCTTTCCTTTGTATATGTACCTGGCAGTATGATTGCTGGACATATGGCAGATCTATTTTTTTATTATTTTTTAAAGAACTGCCATACTGTTTTCTATATTGGCTATAACATCCGCTCTATACAAGTATTTTCTTTTCTTCACGTCCTTATCAGCACTATTTATGGTCTTTTTGCTAATAGCCATTCTTACTATAGTGAGGGGATATCTCACTGTGACTTTGATTTGCATTTCCCTGATAATTAGTGATGTTGAACATTTTTTTAAATATGCTTTACTATTAGCCACCTGATTGCAGATAAAGAAATCAAGAACCTACATTAGAGAAAGCGCAGTCTCTTCAATAACTGGTGGGAAAATCAAATACACACATGCTGAAGAATGAGATTAAACCCCTGTCTCTTACCATATACAAAGTCAACTCAAAAACGTAAGTCTTGAAATTATGAACATACTAGAAGGCATTTAGGGGAAATGCATCATGACACTGGTATGGACAAATATTTTTTTGGATAAGTACAGAAGGCAAAAGTAAAACAGACAAAGGAGACTCTATCAAACTAACAGGCTTATGCACAGCATAGCAAATCAACAGAGAAAAGAGAAAACCCACAGCAGCAGAGGAAACATTTGTAAACAATTTGTCCAGTATGGGATTAACATTCAGAATATAGGAGGAACATAAACAACTTAATGTAAAAAATATAGCAAAGGATATGTGGTTACATATGCAAATTCTTTCATACTGCAAAGTACAATTTGGAGGACATTTACTTCTGACCTGCAACTTCATCTCTTCTGAGTAATAACTTGGTCTTTATGTTTTCTATAGCTTTTCTGGTTTGAATATGGTTCCCCTTATGAGAAAAAGAGGGGAAAAAATAAGAACTGAGTTGTACTTGAACTTCTCCATCTACTCCAATTCTGATGCACAGAATTATCTCAGACATGTGTTTGTTTATTGTCCATGCTATTTGACACCCTTTTTCCTTCCCCAACACTCAATTTAAGTGTTACAAGTGCAGGAAATTTGCTTTGCCTCATGTTGTACTTTCAGCATCTGGATCCGTCCCAATCACCAGCAGAAGCTAAAAGAGTTATTGAAGGAATGTGCTTAGGGTAGCCTCTTGTGCTTTCAAAGCTTATTTTAGGTTTATGTATATATAAGTGTAAATATGCTTGTATTTGTGTGTGTCTCCAAGAAATTTAAAAATAAAGTCTCCTTTGTCTTCTTTGTTGAGAATCTTGGAACTTTGAATTGTTATTTCTAATAGTTCCATATCATAATTCTTATATATGTATCTTTTCTATCTTTGTTAACATTTTTATTTTATATTTATTTTTAAAATTTTTATTTATTTATTTATATTTTGGGTGCAAATATTTTTTGAATTATTCATATTGAACTCAGGGATACTTGACCATTGAGCAACATTCCCAGACCCCTATTTTGTATTTTTTATTTAAGACAGGGTCTCACTGAGTTTTTGAGTGCTTTGCTAAGTTTCTGAGGCTGGCTTTGAACTTGATATCCTCCTGCCTTAGCCTCCAGAGCCTCTGGGATTGCAGGTGTGCACCACTGCACCAGGCCTTATTTTTATTTTAATAATTATGCACATGTGATCCTAAAAATCAATTCATAACAACATTTTTTTCAGTTGTTAAACATTTAATAGTTCATCCTCAGGTAGTTTAACATACTTCTAGAGAGATTTATAACATACTTATGCACCATCGCAGAAATTGCTTAGCTGTACATTTTGAAAATATTTTCGTTCTTCTAATAGAATAATAAAACTACTTTCATTTCTGTTTCTAAAAATTTCAGGTGAAACTAATGTCCAGGTATCCAATATCTCAATTTCAAACTTCTTGTTCCTAATCTGTAATAAACATTTTATATCATAACATACTCACATACTCATATTAAACTTCATGAAGATTACATATTCTTATTAGCAGAGATATGTGTGTATTTCTACTCTATCTAGTGTATTCTGTTTCACTAAAGAATAACAATGATCATAAGAGGCAATTTAAACAACACATTATGGATAATTTTATTGAAACAGTCTTTGCTTAAGGAGAAAGCACTAATACAAGAGTTTGATGCAGTTTAACCATTACACATTGTGCATGACCAATGCATCAAATACTGGGTTAGACACTGATGATTATACAGAAGCTGGAATAAATCCAGTTCTTCCCTTAGTAGAACCTATCAGCTTTATATTCCCCTTTCTGTCGCCATATCTTGGTATGCAAGGTCCTTAGGAGTTAACACTAACTACATTATCCCCGTGCATATCTTCTGACACTTCATAATCACAGAACTCTGCATCTCGTTGACAGAAATTCAAAGATCTCTGGGGATTATACTGTGTTATTTCATGCAGAAATGTCTGTACCCTTTTCTATGAGGCAAGCATGGACTGATATCAAAAATAATTTATCTCAGTCCCCACTTTATTCCTAGTGTTTTGTAAAGTATTGTTGATACCCACCTTTAAGGAGAATGTTTTATTCTAAATCATAGATTCCCCAGTGTTGCCCCACCATAAAGTTTTCACAAGCATGCAATAAAGTGAGAGATAAAGACAATATGCAGCTGACTTTTCATATTTGCAGATTCTGTGCCATAGATTCAACCAACCACAGATCAAAAATATTTGAAAGAAAATTGCTTCTGTACTAAAACTATTTATCTTTCATCATTTCCCCCTAAACAATACAGTAGAACAAGCATTTACATAGCATTTACATTGTATTAGGTCTTATAAGTAATCTAGAGATGATTTAAGACAAACAAAAAGAGATTGCATAGCTTATATGCAAATATTATGCCATCTTATATACATGATAGATTCCTGGACGAATTCCCCATGGATACTGAGGGACGACTGTAGTAGTGTTCAGATAAAGATAGATGTTTTCAATTTAAGGAAGAGATCTTTACAAATGGTTATTTTGTTCGTTTTTATTTTGTTTTGTTTTTAAAATGTGATTTAAAAAAATTATAAGTGGCATAAACTGTCATTAATTAGAAAAAAATCAAACAAATGAACAATTTTTTTAAAAAACTGTTGGTCACCTTGACCTCCACATTTTGAAGGTGGGATGGCTGTGGGTAAGATTGTTTTATTTATATAGAGGAACATAAAGATCCTGAAATGTAAGTTTATCTTTCTGTCAAAATTCCTCAGCACCCTGCCTTCGATATAAGGTACTCCCCAGTGTAAGTGATGTGTATTTAAGCTGTTCCTTAGAGATTTAGCTTATTTTTGGTACCAGGGGTTGAATGAACCTACGGACGCTTGAGCACTGAGCAAAATCCCTAGCTCTTTTTATTTTTTGAGACAGGGTCTCACTAAGTTGCTTAGGGCCTCGCTAAGTTGCTGAGGCTGGCTTAAAACTTGTGGATCTCCTACCTCAGCCTCCTCTAGCTCAACACCCTAAAATTGTGAGAGTCTTTCATTAAATTTCTCTGGGGATTGTCAGTTTGACTTCTAATTCAGATATTAGTTCATTTGGGTGGTCATGTCACTACATCTTTTGTAAGATAGGTTTTTTTATTTTTATTTTTTTTTTGTGAGCCAGGTATTCAGAGTCCAGTTGTGTTGGAAATATTGTCCACACTTTAGACTACTTATCAAGTAAAATCTTCCATTTCACTGTGCAAACTCAACAATGTTTCCCCCTTTTTATCCATTTATTCACACAAAGAAACAGGAGCAACAATATTTGTTTGTCTAAGTCCTGTTTTCTTTAGCTTTACAGTTTTATTTTCTTATATTCAGACATCTGAAAAGTACTCATTTTTGTGAATTATTTTCTCCATTTAATTTTTATATCCTAGAGTTGATACATTATTAGGTATAAAAATATAGAAATCTCTAAGTTGAATCTTTAAGAAAATGTCCCACTGCCATCTCTGGTTGATAATTACTGATCTAGTTCTATCCTGTTTATCTCACCTAATATTTTTAATATCTCACTGTGCATTTTGGGTTTTGTAGTACTGAGAATTGTACCCAAGACCTCCTGCCTTCTAGGTAAGTGCTCTGCCACTGATCTACATTCCCAGAATTCATTTCACTTTTCTAATAATATGCTGTACTAATTCCCAACTTGGTTTAAATGGTTCTTTTCTCTCTCTGGAAAGTTCTCTTCCTTCTATACATGTATAAATTCTATTCATCTTTTATTTCATTCTTATTTAATAGCACTACTGATTATTTAAAAAGCATTTAACAGACCTTAAAAATGCAGTTTTTCATCAACAGCAATGGATTTATATATTTTAAAATAGTTCAGTTTGCTCCACCAACCTCAATAAATATGTCTCTTCAGTTAGCAATTCAAACTGATGACTCAGTTGCTACCATTGTATTTGTTTTTGTAAATATTCAATCACTTTTGCTAGTGATTTTCACACATACCATTGAAATATTTTATTGGTTATGTGCATTACTTCAGAGTAATTGAAATTTATTATTCATAAGGATATTCTTCTGCCTTTATATATTATATTTGCACTAAATTTTTTTTTCTTAATTTGACTTAAGAGCTGGACATAACTGTCTGGATTTTTTCCTCAAATTATTTCATGTAGTTTTAATAGGATTTTCTGCTAGAGATTAAATTTTGATTAAAAATCCTATGTAACAGATTCTTTCTTCTGTGATCTACCAATTTTCCTCTGTATTTAATACACTTAACTCTCTTTTCCCTCCTTTTGCAAATAAATCCTAAACAAACAGATAAAAATGGACATTTATCTTGTCTATAATTATCACCTTAACTAACGTTTCTGCACTATCAAACTTTATTAAAAGGCACTATACCCTACATATATCTGGCATCTACTTCTTCAAACATTAGTAGTCATTATAAAATGTCAAGTACAAGTATTCTCCACCCATTGCCAGAGGAGCACACTTTATATAAAACTGATTTTGCAAAGTGAGCAAAGACTTCCTAATTGATAACTCCAGTGGTTATCAGTAAGTTCTCAAGTAGGTTTTAAAATGAATTGCCTAAATCATCACCCCTTTTTTTTCTCTTCTAATAACATCCCATTTTGTTTGACTTTCACAAGGCCAAGTTTGCAGTACAGCTAATTAATAATTACTTCAGGAACTCCTCAACCTCTTTCCAGAAACCTGAAGTTTAAACTGGTAAGTAGAAACGTAGGAAAGGGCCTTCAACTCTTCCAACTGCTATTGACAAATCATTTTCATCTTCATAGTTTCTCGTGTTAGACAACCCAATATTTCACAGAGATGTCTACTTCAACTTTTATACAATTGATGAGAATGTTATCTACAAAGTTAATACACTTTCTGTTCCCCCAATTTTATTAATTTAGGTCCTTACCTCAACAATTTCAAAATCCCTTCTGGATGTATGTTTTACCTATCTTCTCTGACCTTCTTTCTCTCTCTTCAAATAACTTTTACTTTTAAATTAAAACTATGGATCTACTCTTATCCTTAACTAATTCTATGATTAAGTAGGACTCTTCCTCCACTTTTTGCCCTAAGTCTTCTTTTTGTGCCCTCTTATGACCTTTTTTTTTTTTTTTTGGTTGCATATGTGTAATATGTTAGGGTCACAGGTCTGTCATACTCTTGCTTCCAAGGGCAGTAAGGGCCGTGGCATCAAACATCCAATCTTTGGTCCAGTCTCCAGGAGTCATGGGAAGAGGTTGCTAGTGTTTAGGAATACACTAATGGAACTACCTGCTGATTTTAATTTGGATAGAATTGGGGCCTTTTGTTGGGGAGGGGAGTTCACTTAAAGTAGGCTGATTCTCAATTAGCAAAATCAGTAAAATTACACAAAAATTTTAAAAGGGAATTATATTTCTTCCAGACTCCACAAGGAACTAAAGAATGTTGAACTCATATGGCCTAATGAGCAGGTCAGATGAAATTCCTTGGAGGAGGATGTCATCCATGTATGTCATACCTATGCTCCTGAAGAAAGGCAGATAGAGTAAGATTTTGTGTGCAAAGATGGTGCTTGAGGGCAAAGCTGCTAAGGTTCTCATGGTAGCCTCCTAAAGGTGCCTGGTACTGCTCACCTCTAGCCAGGACCTCAAAACAGGTCAAGTCAGCACTTAAATACAAAAAGCAAAACAAGACAAAATCTTTACTACATTAGTTAAAAGGGTAGGTTCCTGAACCCATTTCCAGACCTCCCGAGATGACTTTCTTGGGCAGGAGTCTGGGTCTCTGCAGTTTCTAAGTAAAGCTAATTTATTGGAAGCATTTCAAGAACACAGTTGTTCTGTGGAATCAACTTGTTTGGGTTAGAAATCTAAATCTGCTGGCTATTACCTCTGCTATAAAAATTAAATATTTTTAAACATTTCACTTTACAAGACTATAAATAGTTACATCCAATTTAAAGAAACTCTAACACATAGTTCAATCAAGCATGTTTATCAATAATGTTTAATTTTAGCAGTCACTAATGAGAACAACCAGAAGAAACCCCTCTTCTATCTAATCCATCTTAATTTGAACTAAATCTTATATAATTTTTTAGAGCACTTACATCTTCCTGAAGTTTTTAAAACTGTATTACTACTACAGGTTTTATAGAGAGAAAAGGCTTTCTTAAAAGCTTTAATCTTCATTCCATCAGGAAAAAATTGATTGGTATCTGCCTGCAACTTCAAAAGCTGAAAAAACCTTCTTGGCATTTCCAAGATCTATTTTCTACTTTCACTTCTTTGCCAAAGTGAAAATTGCCCTGTAATATAATGTTTGCAGTCTATCAGGAAATATCAAATGTCTTTTTTTCCATTTATAACACAATTATACTGAATTATTTTCCTGAAAAATTAAACCTCCTTAATCATTGAAAAATACTGGGTTTTTAAAAAAATATTTAAAAAACCTTCCAGTTTCATTGAAACAAATATTTACAAATAAAATTGTATGCATTTCATTTGTACATGCTGTTTTATATATGTATACGTTGAAAAATGATTACCACAGTCAAGCTAATTAACATATCCATAATTTTACAGTTACCTGTTTTTTGTGGTAAGAATGTTAAAATCTACTCTCTTAATAAAAATGTAAATTTAAAATAATGACAAGATTTATACTTTTTATTCTCTTAACAAAGGGTTTAGAAGGCTTTATTCTGTCTCATTGAGTTAAAATTTTAGCTTATTAAAATGTAATTGTTAATAAGAAGAATATAGTTTTGTGTACTAATTTTATAAGAATGCCTACTGAATAAAAATAAATATAAGGCTAGATTTCTCCCCATCTAATTAGTTTAATTACATAGATATTTTTAATAAGAAATTTTTATATCCTTTATTAGAAGATAGAAGCATATATACAGTTACCTTATTCACTGAAATTATAAGAACAAGAAACATTTGGTTTGTTAAATCTTTCCTAACTTCAAAGAGTTGATTGATTTCAAAAGAAAGTCTTTGAACAAATTTTATTGAAGTGATCTCTACTTTTTTGGGGGTCATCATCTGCAAAATTTAAACATTTAAGATTATAAAATTTTAAGGTGCTTTTGAAAAAAATGAGAGTACTTTTCTCACATCTTCAAAAATAAATATTCTGAGATTTTATTCTACCCTAGAACATTGTCAGGAATCATACTTAACAGTTTAAAAATATTTTTACTCTATTGAAAACAGTGCCAGAAATATGACGAGTGTTCAAATAATATGGTATACATTTTATAATTTTCTTCCATAAATGTTTATCATCGTTTATTATCATGTTATCCATTTAGGTATCTAGTTCATACATGTCAATAATCACAAAATCAAAATTCCAGCAACATAGCTAACATTTATTTTCTATCTACTGTTGCCATGGAAGCAATCTGGGTGCTTTTATGTAGCTATTATTTCATTTATTCCTCATAATACTTCTAGGAAGAAATTGTATCATTATCATTGTTTTACAAAAGAGAACAATTAAAAAGGTTAAATAATTATCCAGTGTAAAAAAATCCTCTTAAGTGGAAGATACAAAATTTAAAGCTTAACCTTTTTATTCCAAAATAATTGTGCTGGAAAAAACATCCTCTTCTCAAGAGGGATACCCACCTCAGAGATGTCAATTTCCCACCTCTTTTTTCCTACTATTAAAACTCTCGCTTCCCTTTCTGGGCTATGGTCTGAGTGGGCATGGCTTACAATATTTCTAGTCGAATTACAAAACATACTATACTTGTAATTTAAAATGCTTTAGACCATATTTAAAAATAAAACAAACAATAGAAAGTAATTTTACCAATATATTTTGATTAACCAAAGATATTTCAAATATTGTCATTTCAGAATGTGTCACTTGTCATACTCAAATTAGACCATTCAAGGGATTGTTGATAGAAAGTATCTTAAGATGGAGATTAAAGATTCCAAATGATCACACTTTTAAAATCACAAATATAGCCAGACCTGGTGGCAAATGCTTGTAAATTTCAGCAACTCTGGAGGCTGAGGCAGAAGGATTGCAAGTTCAAGGCCAGCCTTAGCAATTTAAGGGGACCCTGTCTCAAAATAAAAATTTTAAAAAGTTGAATGTAGTGCAATGGTAGAAGGCCCTGGCATTCAATCCTCAGTGCTGCAAATAAATTAATTAAGTAAAATCACAAATGTGTTTGATAATTCATTAATTTTCATAAAGAAAATGGATATTTTAATATAAAATTTATTAATAAAGAAAAGAGATAATTTCTCCAAATAAATCCTCTTCACTGAGAGTGGAAACCCAGGGTTGTATTTTGGAATGGGAGCTCTGAGAGTGCTCACCTTGTTGTAAACTGTCCTCAGGATATGCTACACTAGGGCATCATTGTCTTTGGAGTTATTCTCAGGCACCACTGGCTTTTCAACATTCACAGATCAAAGTTTTATCATTTGTTTATCTTCAAAAGTGACTGATTGTGCAGTTAGCACAGCATAGACAGAAGGGAATTAAGGAGAAAATTTGTTTTCTTAAAATGTTTTATGTGGAGAGTAAACAGTTTGATAATTTTTATGCCAGTAATCTTACAAACAACCTATTACATTTTGCTTAAAATTGTACAGACTCCAGATGGTTTCACCATCTTTAGTTTATCCTTTATATGATGTGGTGTGTATTAACCCCATCCAAAATGCTAGCTCCAACAAATCTCACCAAAGCTTCAAGAGTAAAATACTGCATGGAATATTATTTTTAAGTTATTAATGATTGCTTTACCTTCACAATGGCATCTATTATGATAATCTGTGCTGTTGGTTGCCACTAATTAAAACTGACTTTAATCACTTTATTCTGTTTGCTTTCTGGTGTCAGTTTACATGTATTCTATATCTCCATTCTCTTCCTTTAATGATCTATAAAAGTCAGTAATCACTTTTTTCTTCTTCTAGGGATTACATTTTAAAAAAAGTGTCAGTGGAGCTAATACATTTTCAAAATATTAAAGTAGAAATAAAATATTTGTCCTGCTTTTATGTGTTAGAAATTTGACATGTAGGGAGAAAGTACGAAAGGGAATAATTTTCTAAAGGAAAAATATACACCATATTAATAAAGATTATCCCTTTTACATTTTATGGCACTAATTCTTTGGCATTGGAGTTATTCAACCTTATTTCAACTTGGGTTTGATTTTGAAATTAAAAATATGCATATGAAATATTTGTGCATTTCTGGTAATGCAAACATATCTCAAAACAGTTTCTTGTCCTTCTCCTTTTTCTTCTTTTTCATATACATGATCATAACTACAGTGAAAATGTGTCTATTTGGTCAATATGCAGTTCAGTATTATGCCACCACTGAGTAACAGGAGGCAATTGTTAAATTTCCAGGAATTTCATTAGCCAGTTTTAAAACACAACTATTATTAAAAAATCAAACTCTATAAACTTATAAGAAATTATATATAAAACATAAATGGAATAAATAATAAAAGCAAAATAACTTTCTAATTTTCCAGCTCATTTTATATGATCTAAATTCTTGAGCTTTTTTATGCCCACTGCTGATCTGTGATAGAAAGTGTCTACACTGGAGAGCTATTGTGCATATCTTCCCAACTCTTTAATCAATAATTTTATGTTGGCAACTTGGAACTGACTGTGGTGGAATATTTTTAGCTCACACATTAGCAAATTCTATAATTTGAGGCTTCTCCTAAACACATACCTGAGAGTCATTCATTACAATTTACTTGGGACAAGAAATTTACAAAATGATCCTGGAGTATTTTGTATTGCCAAAGATTAAAAGATTGCTGGGGGAGGGGGAGCACACAATGATACAGGTATGTATAAGTGAAGGCACCAACTAAAAAAGAGCCCAATAGCCAAAGCTGCAGAAATTTGCAGAAATCTCAGTACTGTATTATAGCCCAAAGTATAAAATAAGTACTCATGAGTCCATACTGATAGAAACAAATAATTGAATAAATCAATAAGTGGGGGATAATCAAGAAATCTCACCCGAGAAGAATTCCAAATAACTTACATAGTTGCTTAACCCTTAAGAAGGTGAAAGAGAATTCCCCACTGAGCTTTGGACAGCATGCAGTGACGACCTTCCAAAGAGTACAGTATAAAACCAGAAAGAAAAAGAGTAACTTTTAACTTGAGAAAACTGACAAAATCATCCTTTTCCTGGTGATCAAATTCAAAATCAACAGTAGTAAATTATGTTGGTAGTATGTATGATGTGATATGATGTAATGAAAAGGCCCTTTCCTTTGGTGGTTTCCTTCCAAATACAATAACTCCAGTCTAATCATGAAAAATGCTCATAGAATCCTGATTGAAGGACATTCTGAAAAATATCTGACCAGTACTCCTTATAACTGTCAAGGTCATCAAAAACAAGGAAAGTCTGAGAAACTGGCAGTTACAGCCAGTGAGAGCCTAAGAAGAGACAGAAACTGTATTAGCTTTCCATTTCTGTGACAAAATTACTGAGATAAACACCTTAAAAGAATGAAAGATTTATTTTGGCTTGTAATTTTTAGAGACATGAGCTCATTGTTTCTTGTCTAGAGCTTTAAGGCCTATAGTCCATCATGGTGGAAGCATTGGGGAGGAGTGCTGCTCACCTCATGGTGGCCCATAAGTAGAGTGGGAGAAAGGGCCTAGGGACATAATATATCCTTCAAAGGAAAGTCTCCAGTGACCCACCTCTCCCAAGTAGGCTCCATCTCCTACTAGAGTTTCCACCAGGTCCCTAGTGCCACCAGTTATGAACAAGCCTTCAACACATCAGCCTTTAGATTAAACTACAATAGTAACTCAATTAAAGTAGTAACTTGAAAGGGATCCTGGAGCAGTAAAAAGATAGTGGATAAAAACTAAGGAAATCCAGGTGAAGTATGAATTTAAGTTCATCATAATTTATTGATTGCTCAATAATTTTGAAAAATGCATCACACTAATGTAAGGTGCTATTAATGGGGGAAATCAATCATGTAGTATATGGTAACTATCTGCACTGTCAGCTGAACTTTTCTGTAAATCTAAAATTATTCTAAAATAAAAACTTTATTTAAAAAAATTTACAGACACAGAACTGATCAGTTTCTACTCTAGATGCCACCTAGTAAAGTGCTATCTAGTGCTGACAGCTTAGTAACCCCGGGTGATACCAAGCCATGTTGTTGATATGTCAGTGGCCCTTGGCTTTTAACCCAGGTACCCAATGCTTGGAGTAAGGGATGGACCTTGACAACCAGAAAATCATTGTTAGTAACTTCTATTAAACAAATTGCACATCCACATTAATAGTTTTCGGTCTTATCAAATCACTTTTACTCTGGAATACCCAAACCTAGGATAGACTATAAATAAGAAACAGAATTTGTAAGTCATCTGTTTGAAGGCTAAAATCTTCTGCCTTTGACCTAAATTTTACCTAGCATAGCAAGAAGAGAGTTCTAAATTAGGGATGAATAACTCAGAACCTTCAGGGTTGGACTGCCAAATGAGAGTACTGCCTAAGCAATAGACTATAGGACATGGTAGAATGCTTCATCAAACTTTAGAGCACATGCCTGATTTCAAGGCGCACATGTTAAAAATTTGGTAAAATTATATTGCAGCCCAAGCAAAAGTTATCTTTTCAGCAGAAACCTCTGCTCTAAATTATCAGTTAAATTCCAAAGAAATTCCTCTGATAGCCTTGAACTTGTGCTGTTTTGTTCTGTTCATAGTCTGTCTAGAAATGTAGGTCCTGAAAAATTGCAATTCAATTTCTCAAATTTAAAAATAAAGCTTTTTCAACATGCTAACAAATAATGGATATTTGTCTTCCTACACACACACACAATACACACACACACACACACACACACACATGCTTTTTTATCAGTCAAATTTATAATATATTCAGCTCCATATTATTTAAAAACATCAATAGTTTCTATGTCTGTTTATTTCATTCTTTCAAACTAGATTTTCTAATATACACTAATATCAGAGTATTTAATAAATAAATATATATACATAAATACACAAAATTCACATAGAAGCGTTTAAGAATTGAAGGCCTTATGTAGCTTTTTGCTTTGCTTGAACCCTATAGAATTTTATTAGGCCACTGTTTTAGTCAGCCTTTTTATTGCTGTGACTACAAGATCTGATAAAAACAATTTAGGGGCGGAAAAGTTTATTTGAGGGTTCATGGTTTCAGAGGAATCAGTCCATAGAGATCTAGCTTCATTCCTCAGGTTCCAGGTGAAGCAAAACATGGCAGAAGAATGTGGCAGATGGAAATGGCTCACATAATGATCAGCAAGCAAAGAGAGAGAGAGAGAGAGAGAGAGAGAGAGAGAGAGAGAGAGAGAGAGAGAATCCACTTGCCAGATGCAAAATATATATCCCAAAGCCATGCCCCCAATGCCCACCTCCTCCATCCATACCCTACCCATCTTCAGTTATTACTCAATTAATCCCTATCAGTTACTCATTAATTGGGTTAAGACTCTCACAACCCAATCATTTATCTTCTAAACCTTGTATTGCCTCATGTGTGAGTTTCTGGGGAACACCTAACATCCAAACCATAATAGCCACATTGAAGATATTTTATTGATCATTCTGTCATATTTCTCTGCCACTAAAATAGGCACATAAATTAAAATAATTTTTTTCTATATGACTAAAACATGGTGACAAATTTCACCATTTCCTTAATAACCAGAAAAACACTTATTTTTTACCTCACTGAAATGATGTTATTGAAATTAGACAAAGACAATGGTGAACATAAACCATTATTAGACAAGACTGGAAGTGAGAGTTCTAACCATGGCTTAGTATAAAAATATTCATAGAATAGAGAAGTTCATTGGTCATACTGCTTTAAACTAAACCAATATTTTCTGTTATAGAAGCTGTACATAATACACAGACAGAATGATGTAAGACTCATGTAAAAGTAAATAACGATTAATTCTTATATTGAACCACTTTCTTTGTGTTTTGGGGAACAAATGCTCAGGTATATTGCTTTCCTAGCAAGATAAGACTTTTTAAAGTTCCTTAGCAACTTAATAGAGCCCTATAATGCCAAAACAATAATAACAACAAACCAATTGGCAATAACTACCTTGTTGCTAAATTCAATATAAGATATACAATACAGATTATTTTCCTTCCTTTCCTCATAGAAGCATTTGATAACATTGTTCTTTTTTCTTTGTAAAATACCCCAACCCACAGCTTTCCATTGTAATTTGTCTCCCATGATTCTAGTTTATGTCACCATTTAAATTTATGTCTTTCTTAGTTATGCATAGAATTGTTATTATTAATTATCTCCTTTACTTTTCCTTACCACATGGCCAGGCTGACCTCACTCAATTTTTGTGGCTGTCCTACAAAATATGCTTAAACATTGAAATTTATTTTCTTAGTTTCATGTCACCAAAGCCTTTAAGAGTTAAAATAATTATTCTTCACTGAGCTAGAATTACAGATAGACCATAGGACATGGTAGAATGTATATGAAAACAACATATATTGGTAACCAAAGGAAGGAAAAACAGAGAAGAAAATAATAAGATAAAGACATGGAAAATAACAGAAAAGATCAATGAAACTGAGCTGGGTTTTTTGAAAAGATAAGTATAATGGGGAACACTTTACTGACCAATCAAGAAAAACAGAGAAAAATCTCAAATAAATAAAATCAGAAATTAAAGAGGAGATATGCCATAGAAACCAAAGTGTCATAAAAGAATAGTAATCACAATTTACATGCCAACAAATTGCATAATCTAGAAGAAACAGACAAATTATTAGACATATAAAACATGCCAAGACAGAAGCAAGAAAAACAGGAAATCTGAACAGATCAAGAATGAATAAGAGAATGAGTAAATAATAATCTCAAAGAAAATGTCAGCACACAATTGCTTCATGACTGAAGTCTACCAAACATTTAAACAACTAATAACAAACAATCCTTCTCATACTCCTCCAAAATACTGGAAAATGAGGAATACTTCTAAAATCTTTTTGTGAGACCAGCATTTCCCTAATACCAAATCCAGACAAGGACACTATAAGGAAAAAAAAACTATAGGCTAATATCCTTGAAAGACAAATATGATAATAACATCTAACAAAATATAGCAAACTGAATTCAACAGCATATTAAAATGATTATTCGCCATGACCAAGTATGATTCATACTAGGCATACAAGGAAAGTTCAACATACACAGATTTATAAATGTGACACACTGCAATAACAAAAATAAAGGGACAAAGGCATATGATAACTGTGATAGATGCATAAAAATATTTGAAACAAATTCAGCATTTGCTCATGGTGAAAGCTCTCAGGTTATATATGGAAGAAATGTCCCTCAGAACAATAAAAACTTTGTATGACAGTTTTATAGACAATTCTCAATGGAAACATAATTCTCAAACTAGAAATCCTTTCCTTTAAGATCAGGGAATGACAAGGGTGCCTACTCTTACCATTTCTATTCAATACAGCACAATAAGTTCTTGCCAGAGAAAACTAGGCAAGAGAAAGAAACAAAAAGCATCCGACATGAAAAAGAAGTTGGATTGTCCCTGTTCCCAGATAACATAGCATTATATATAGGAAATCCTAAGATTCCACCAAAAAATAATTGGCAAAATTAATAAAGACATTCAGTCAAGTCATAGGATACAAAATCAGTATGCAAAAATCAGCTACATAACCATACAATAACAAGAAACTATCCACAAGGAAAGAAATTAAGTAAACAATCCCATTTATAATATCTACACCCCAAACCAAAAAATAAAACCACAATAAAAAAACCTTAGGAACAAATTTAATCTGTACACTAAAACTAAGAAACATAGATGAAAGAAATTATATATGCTGAAATAAAAGGAAAGGCATCTTGTGGTCACAGATTGGAAGGATTCATATTTTTTTTAATTGGTTGTTCACAACATTACAAAGCTCTTGACATATCATATTTCATACATTAGAATCAAGTGGGTTATGAACTCCCATTTTTACCCCAAATACAGATTGCAGAATCACATCGGTTAAACATCACATTTTTACATACTGCCATATTAGTGACTGTTGTATTCTGCTACCTTTCCTATCCTCTACTATCCCCCCTCCCCTCCCCTCCCATCTTCTCTCTCTACCCCATCTACTGTAATTCATTTCCCTCCATGTTTGTTATCCCATTCCCCTCATAACCTCTTATATGTAATTTTGTATAACAATGAGGGTCTCCCTCCATTTCCATGTGATTTCCCTTTTTTTTCTCCCTTTCCCTCCCACCTCATGTCTCTGTTTAATGTTAATCTTTTCTTCCTGCTCTTTCTCCCTGTTCTGTTCTTAGTTGCTCTCATTATATTAAAGAAGACATTTGGTATTTGTTTTTTAGGGATTAGCTAGCTTCACTAAGCATAATCTGCTCTAGTGCCATCCATTTCCCTGCAAATTCCATGATTTTGTCATTTTTTAGCACTGCGTAATACTCCATGGTGTATAAATGCCACATATTTTTTATCCATTCATCTATTGAAGGGCATCTGGGTTGATTCCACAGTCTAGCTATTGTGAATTGTGCTTCTATGAACATCGATGTGGCAGTATCCCTGTAGTGTGCTCTTTTTTTTTTTTTTTTTTTTTTTTAGAGAGAGAGAGAGAGAGAGAATTTTTAATATTTATTTTTTAGTTCTCGGCAGACACAACATCTTTGTTGGTATGTGGTGCTGAGGATCGAACCGGGGCCGCACGCATGCCAGGCGAGCACGCTACCGCTTGAGCCACATCCCCAGCCCTGTAGTGTGCACTTTTAAGGTCTTCAGGAAATAGTCCAAGAAGGGGAATAGCTGGGTCAAATGGTGGTTCCATTCCCAGCTTTCCCAGGAATCTCCATACTGCTTTCCAAATTGGCCACACCCGTTTGCAGTCCCACCAGCAGTGTACAAGAGTACCCTTTTCCCCACATCTTTCCCAGGAATCTCCATACTGCTTTTTAAATTGGCCGCACCCGTTTGCAGTCCCACCAGCAGTGTACAAGAGTACCCTTTTCCCCACATCTTTCCCAGGAATCTCCATACTACTTTCCAAATTGGCCGCACCCGTTTGCAGTCCCACCAGCAGTGTACAAGAGTACCCTTTTCCCCACATCCTCGCCAGCACTCCTTGTTGTTTGACTTCATCATGGCTGCCAATCTTACTGGGGTGAGGTGGTATCTTAGGGTGGTTTTGATTTGCATTTCCTTGACTGCTAGAGATGGTGAGCATTTTTTCATGTACTTGTTGATTGATTGTATATCTTCTTCTGAGAAGTGTCTGTTCAGGTCCTTGGCCCATTTGTTGATTGGGTTATTTGTTTTCTTATTGTCTATTTTTTTTAGTTCTTTGTATACTCTGGATATTAGGGCGCTATCTGAAGTGTGAGGAGTAAAAATTTGTTCCCAGGATGTAGGCTCCCTATTTACCTCTCTTATTGTTCCTCTTGCTGAGAAAAAACTTTTCAGTTTAAGAAAGTCCCATTTGTTGATTCTTGTTATTAACTCTTGTGCTATGGGTGTCCTTTTGAGGAATTTGGAGCCTGACCCCACAATATGTAGATCGGAGCCAACTTTTTCTTCTATCAGACAGAGAGTCTCTGATTTGATATCTAGCTCCTTGATCCACTTTGAGTTGACTTTTGTGCATGGTGAGAGGAGGGGATTCAGTTTCATTTTGTTGCATATGGATTTCCAGTTTTCCCAACACCATTTGTTGAAGATGCTATCCTTTCTCCATTGCATGTTTTTAGCTCCTTTATCAAATATAAGATAGTTGTAGCTTTGTGGATTAGTCTCTGTGTCCTCTATTCTGTACCATTGGTCCACCCGCCTGTTCTGGTACCAGTACCATGCTGTTTTTATTACTATTGCTCTGTAATATAGTTTGAAATCTGGTATCGCTATACCACCTGATTCACACTTCCTGCTTAGAATTGTTTTTGCTATTCTGGGTCTTTTATTTTTCCATATGAATTTCATGATTGCTTTATCTATTTCTATAAGAAATGCCATTGGGATTTTGATTGGCATTGCATTAAACCTATAGAGAACTTTTGGTAATATCGCCATTTTGATGATGTTAGTTCTGCCTATCCATGAACAAGGTATATTTTTCCACCTTCTAAGATCCTCTTCTATTTCTCTCTTTAGGGTTCTGTAGTTTTCATTGTATAGGTCTTTCACCTCTTTTGTTAGGTTGATTCCCAAGTATTTTATTTTTTTTTTTTGAGGATATTGTGAATGGAGTGTTTTTCCTCATTTCCGTTTCAGAAGTTTTGTCGCTGATATACAGAAATGCATTTGATTTATGTGTGTTGGTTTTATATCCTGCCACTTTGCTGAATTCATTTATTAGTTCTAGTAGTTTTTTTGTAGACCCTTTTGGGTCTTCTAGGTATAGAATCATGTCATCCGCAAATAGTGATAATTTAAGTTCTTCTTTTCCTATTTTTATGCCTTTAATTTCTTTCGTCTGTCTAATTGCTCTGGCCAGTGTTTCAAGAACTATATTGAATAGAAGTGGTGATAGGGGGCATCCCTGTCTTGTTCCAGATTTTAGAGGGAATGCCTTCAATTTTTCTCCATTCAGAATGATGCTAGCCTGAGGCTTAGCATAGATAGCTTTTACAATGTCGAAGTAAGTTCCTGTTATCCCTAGTTTTTCTAATGTTTTGAACATAAAGGGATGCTGTATTTTGTCAAATGCTTTTCTGCGTGTATCGAGATGATCATATGGTTCTTATCTTTAAGTCTATTGATGTGGTGAATAACATTTATTGATTTCCATATATTGAACCATCCTTGCATCCCAGGGATGAATCCTACTTGATCATGGTGCACAATTTTTTTGCTGTGCCTTTGTATCAGATTCGCCAGAATTTTATTGAGGATTCTTGCATCTAGGTTCATCAGAGATATTGGTCTGTAGATTTCTTTCTTTGAGGTATCTTTGTCTGGTTTCAGAATCAGGGTGATGTTGGCCTCATAGAATGAATTTGGTAGAGCTCCCTCTTTTTCTATTTCCTGAAATAACTTGAAAAGTATTGGTATTAATTCTTCTTTAAAGGTTTTGTAAAACTACGCTGTATACCCATCTGGTCCTGGGCTTTTCTTGGTTGGAAGTCTTTTGATTGCTTCTTCTATTTCATCTATTGATATTGGTATGTTTAAGTTGTGAGTATCCTCCTGACTCAGTCTGGGCAAATCATATGACTTAACGAATTTATCGATGTCTTCACTATCTTCTATTTTATTGGAATATAAGTTTTCAAAATAATTTCTAATTGTCTTCTGTATTTCTGAAGCGTCTGTTGTAATATTGCCTTTTTCATCCCGTATGTTAGTAATTTGAGTTCTCTCTCTTCTTCTCTTCGTTAGTATGGCTAGGGGTCTGTTGATCTTATTTATTTTTTCAAAGAACCAACTTTTTGTTTTGTTAATTTTTTCAATAGTTTCTTTTGTTTCAATTTCATTGATTTCTGCTCTGATTTTAATTAATTCTTGCCTTATGCTACATTTACTGTTGTTTTGCTCTTCCTTTTCTAGGGCTTTGAGATGAAGTGTGAGCTCATTTATTTGTTGGTTTTTCCTTTTTTTGAGGAATGACCTCCAGGCGATGAATTTCCCTCTTAAGAATGCTTTCATTGTGTCCCATATACTCCGATATGTTGTGTCTGTATTTTCATTTATCTCTAAGAATTTTTTGATTTCCTCCTTTCTGTCTTCTGTAACCCATTGATCATTCAGTAACTTATTGTTCATTGTCCATGTGATGTAGGATTTTTTCTTCCTTCTTTTATCATTGATTTCCAGTTTCATTCCATTATGATCTGATAAAGTGCATGGTATTATCTCCACCCCTTTATATTTACTGAGGGTTGCCCTATGGCATAATATATGGTCTATTTTTGAGAAGGATCCATGTGCTGCTGAGAAAAAAGTATATCCACTTGATGATGGTTGATATATTCTATATATGTCAGTTAAGTCTAGGTTATTGATTGTGATATTGAGGTCAATAGTTTCTTTATTCAACTTTTGTTTGGAGGATCTGTCCAATGGTGAGAGAGGTCTGTTGAAGTCACCCATGATTATTGTGTTGTGGTCTATTTGATTCTTGAACTTGAGGAGAGTTTGGTTTATGAACGTCGCAGCGCCATTATTTGGTGCATAAATATTGATAATTGTTATGTCTTGTTGGTGAATCGTTCCTTTTAATAGTATATAATGTCCTTCCTTATCCCTTTTTATTAACTTAGTCTTGAAGTCGATATTATTCGATATGAGAATGGCCACCCCTGCTTGCTTACGAGGACTGTGTGCATTGTACATTTTTTCCCAACCTTTTACCTTGAGCCTGTGTATGTCTTTTCCAATCAGATGTGTCTCCTGGAGGCAGCATATTGTTGGATTTGTTTTTTTAATCCATGTTACCAGCCTATGTCGCTTTATTGGAGAGTTTAAGCCATTAACGTTTAGAGTTACTATTGATATATGGTTTGTACTTCCTGCCATGTTTGATTATTTATCTCTTTTTTTTCTAATTTAGTTTGTTTCTCCATGATTCGCTTTCCCCCCGTCCTCTGTCTTTACCGAGGCACTTCCCGCTGATGGTTTTGGTTATTGTTTTCCATTTCTTCCTCGTGTAGAGTTTTGCTCAAGACGCTTTGCAATGCTGGCTTTCTGGCTACAAATTCTTTTAGCTTTTGTTTATCATGAAAGATTTTTATTTCGTTGTCGTATCTGAAGCTTAATTTTGCTGGATACAGAATTCTTGGTTGGCATCCATTGTCTATCAGTGTTTGAAATACGTTGTTCCAGGATCTTCTCGCTTTCAGCGTCTGTGATGAAAAATCCGTTGTTAACCTTATTGGTTTACCCCTAAATGTAATCTGTCTCTTTTCTCTTGTAGCTTTTAATATTTTCTCTTTGTTCTGTATATTGGATATCTTCATAACAATGTGTCTTGGCGTTGGTCTACTGTGATTTTGTGTGCTCGGTGTCCTGTATGCATCTACAATTTGTATATCTGTTTCCTTTTTTATTTCTGGAAAGTTTTCTGTATTTATTTCATTCAGCAAGTTACTCATTCCCTTGGCATGATTCTCTGTGCCTTCCTCTATCCCGATGACTCGTAAGTTTGTTTTTTTTAAAGTTATCCCAAATCTCTTGGATGTTTTTCTCGTGATTTTTTACCAGCCTATCTGAGTTGGCTAGACTCTTTTCAAGATGATATATTTTGTCTTCATTATCTGACGTTCTGGCTTCTACTTGCTCCACTCTGTTAGTGATACTCTCAATTGAGTTTTTAATTTGGTTTATCATTTCCTTCATTTCTAGAATTATTGTTTGATTTTTTTTTATAATCTCTATCTCCTGATAAAGATGCTTAACTTCTTCTTTTATCTGTGTATGTAATTCATTTTCAATGTGATCTTTAAGGTTCCTTTCCATCTGTCTAAGGTGTTCCTTGAGTTCTTTATATGGCCATTTTTCTTATGACTCCAGGTCCTCCTGAATATTTAGGCTGTCCTTCATTGTTTGTACTCCTTTTCTTCCTTGCTTTTTTATGCTCATGATACTTCTTGTTCTGTTTGACTGCTGAGTTACTGTTTACTCTTGTAAATTTATTTGATGTTTGGGAGGAGAGGTATTAGAAGGGAAGGGAAGAAGTCACTAAAGAGAGTGAGTGTAGTCAGGTAGAATTCAAGAAAGGGGGAATAAGAAAATTGAAAAGAAATGAAAAGACAAAAGAAAAAAGTGAAAAGGAAGAAAGAAAAAATGAAAATTTAAAACCAAAAAAAATTATAATTATAATAAACAAATGGAAATTAAAGTTTAAAAAATAATAGTAATAATAATAGAATAAAAAGAATTAAAAAAATTGAAACCATTAATAAGAAAGTTGAAGAACAACAACAACATCAACAACAAAAAGTGAAAATAAAATAAAAAAAATACCAATAATAATCATTAAAAATAATAATAATAATAATAAATGCAGTCATAGAGCTCAATTAACTTCTCTTCCAGTAGGTGGGAACTGGGCCAGGCTTCTCTTCTTGATGGGTGGGAACCAATCACTGTGCCTCAGCTCTTCTTCCCAGACTGTGCGGGTCTCCAATCCTGAGTGCCTAGGGCCTTCTCTTGTGGTTCCTCAAGCCAGGCCCTGCTCACCTGTGACGCTCACCACAATACTGGCTACACGCCGGTTCTGCTGCTCCTGGGAGCCCTGTTTCCATGGATGCCGGGGCACACCCTTTCTGTTTGCCTCCCTCAGACCCTATGTTTGTAGGGCTTGGGGCTGAGGACCCCCAGCAAATTTGTTTGCCCTCAGGTAGCATCTCCCCTGGTAACTGGTGCAAGGGACCTCTGTTGTCAGCAGAGGGATACCCAGGGTCTGACTATCGTGCTCAGTTGGCTTTTACCTCTGTGAGTTCAGGTGGGCCGACTGGTTATTTCAGCGGGATCATTAGTGCTGAATCACGAGAAGCAGGCGAACTAGAACTAGAATGCAGCCCAACCCGGGCTCGGTGTGTTCTGAGAGGGGCAGACTGTTCGCCCGGGATCCCCTTCAGCTCAACAGTGCCTAGTGGTCCTGAGCGAACAGTATTTTGACAGTTTACTTCTCCCTATGCTCGCACAGCTGAAGGGGTTAGAGACTTGATCTCTCCGCGTCCGCCGCCATGTTGGATCACTTAGATTTTAAATTGTCACTCATCTTATCAGCTGTTCCATTTAACTCGGCAGCTCACTCGCGCGGTGAATAGTCTGCTCTATGATGCTCCGCAGGAAGCGGCGGCGGTGGCGGCGGCAGCGCGGTGGCGGCCCAGCTGTGGCCTTCGGGACCCCCGGGGAGGGGGTGCGGACTGGGGGAGGGGAGGCAGTGCCTCGGGGCCTGCGCGGGCCAGGTACTGGACACGCGGGAGAGCGGGCGGGGTAGGGGAAAGAAATTGAGATCTAGATTTAGGGACTGAGCGTGGGAGGAGAGACGGCGGGGGAGAAGCAAAGCGGAAAGGCGGAGAGGAGAAGGAGAAGGGGCCGAGGGAGCCGGGCAGCTCGGGGGCTGCAGCCTTACTGCTCGCGCTGAAGTCGTGATGGACTCACTCCACCTTGGCTGAAGTCGTGGCGGATTCACTCCACCTAGGCCCCTTTCTTGACACGGTGCTGAGTCTTTGTCGACAGATCTCCTTTAATGATCTTTACTTCATCTTTTAAGTCGCGGCAACATACGCTGCGGGCGCGGCGGCGCGGAGCACGGAGCGGCTTACTCACTTCCCGCCGCCATCTTCCAAGGATTCATATTTTTAAATGACCATATTATCCATCCAAAGCAGCCTGTAGATCCAGTGCAATCATTTCAAAGGCCATTTTTTTTTCCAGAAAAAAATGATAATGAAATTCTTTTGGATTCACAAAAAACCTTGAATATCCAAGAAGAATAAGAATAAAGCTGGAGGGACTGAGGTTGTAGCTCCGTGGTTGAGTGCATGTCTTATACATATGAGGCACTGGGTTTCATCCTCAGCACCACATAAAAAAATAAATAAATAAAGCAAAGATTTTTTAAAAAGAATAAAGCTCGAGATATCATACTCCTTGACATCAAATATACTACAAAGCTCTAGTCATTAATATAGCATGTGAGGCTGGCGATATATCTCAGTTACTAGAGTGCTTGCCTTGCATGCACAAGGCCCTGGGTTCAATCCCCAGCACTTCCCGCCAACACACACATACAAAACCAATAAATAGATAGATATCTAGATAGATAGATAAATAAATAGATAGATAAAACAAAACAAAACAGCATGGTTCTGACCAGTAGTTAGAGTAGAGGACCTAGAGTAAGCCCAATCTCTTATAATCAGCTGATTTGTATTAGTAGCATGTATGTATATGTACATTATACACTTTGATCATACTCCTCTATTTCTTTCCTTTTTCTCCTTTTTCCCTCCCTAAGCTCCTTCCACTTCTCTAGAAGTCTTCCTGCGACTTTCTTATAGTCTCTCCTCCAGATTCCATATATGAGAGAAAATACAATACTTTTCTTTCTGAGTTTGGCGCATTTCATTTAACATTATAATTTCTAGTTCCATTCATTTTCCTGAATATGACACGGTTTTGTTCTTCTTTTTTTATGTTTTTTTTTATTGATTGTTCAAAACATTACAGAGCTCATGATATATCATCTTTTATACATTTGACTCAATTGGGTTTTGAACTCCCATTTTTACCCCAAATACAGATTGCAGAATTACATCTGTTACACACTCATATTTTTACATAATGACATATTAGTGACTGTTGTATTCTGCTACCATTCCTATCTCCTACTATCCCCCCTCCCCTCCCCTCCCCTCCCATCTTCCCTCTCTACCTCCTCTGCTGTTGTTCAATTCTCTCCCCCTTTTTTTCCTCCCCCTTGCCCCCTCACAGCCTCTTATAATTTTGTGTATCATTGAAGGTCTCCTACTATTTCCATATGCTTTCCCTTCTCTCTCCCTTTCTCTCCCCCCATTCGTCTTTGTTTACTGTTAGTCTTTTCCTCATGCTCTTCCTTCCTGTTCTGTTCTTAGTTGCTCTCTTTATATCAAAGAAGACTTCTTTATGATTGAATAATATTCATTTGTGTATATATACAACATTTTATTTATCCCATTATCCTTTGAAGAATACCTAGGCTGATTCTATATCTTTGGCTAACATGAATTATGAGGCAAGGAATATGGCTATGTAGGCATATTTATAAAATTATAAATCTTTAGATTTATACCAATTAGTGCTATAGCTGGATCATTTGATAGTTCCACTTTTCGATTTTTGAGGAAACTCCATACTGATTGCTTTAGTGGCTGCATTAATTTATATTCCCACCAACAGTGTAAAAGGTTTCTCTTTTCCCCCTCATCATTGTCAGCATTTATTGATTTTTATATTTTTGATGATAGTCATTCTGATCTGGGTGCGAAAACATCTCAAAGTAGTTTTGATTTGCATTTTTTTGATGACTAAAAGTGTTAAAAATTTTTTTTCATACATTATTGGTCATTTATGCTTCCTCTTTGGAGAAGTGTCTATTCAGTTCACTTGCCCATTTATTGATTAGGTAATTTGAATTAAGGTGTGTGTTAAGTTTTGAGTTGTTTTTATAATCTGAATATTCATCCTCTGTCCAAAGAATAGCTGGCAAAGATTTTCTCCTGTTTTGCAGGTTGTCTCTTTACTCTGTTCTTTCCTTTGATGTGCAGAAGCTTTGAAATTTTCTGCCATCCCATTTGTAATTTTTGTTATTTCCTCAGCTATGTGAGTCTTATTCAGGAAGTCATTGCTTATAATTGATTATTTTTTTCCTAAATGTCAAGAACATACAATAAATAATGTAATGAATGGTATTTAAAAAACAGGAAAAGTATGCAGGAAAATAAAATTAGACCCTGTCACTCACCAAATGCAAGACTGAACTTTCACCAAATGCAAAAATGGATTAAAGATTTAAACTGAAGATTTAGAACCCGAAACTATAAAACAACTGAAAGAGAACATGCAGGAAAAGCTCCATGACATCAGTATGGAAAATATTTTTTTTTAATATGACCCTGAAATCTCACACAACAAAATTGAATAAACAGTATTATATCAATCAAAAAACTTCTGACTGGCAAAGGATACAATCAACATAGTGAAAAGACAGCCTACAAAATAGGAGAAAATATTTGCAAACCATACATTTGATAAAAGGTGAACATCCAAAATATTTGAAGAACTCAAACAGCTCAATAGTAAAATATATATATATATATATATATATATATATATATATATATATATATATATCAGAGATGAGCAAAGGAAGTGAGCAGATAGTTCTCAAAAGAAAGGATATAAAAATAAATATAAAAAAATAAAAATATAACAATATAAAAATATTTTTTTTAAAAGCTCAACATCTGTAATTATCAGGAAAATTCAAATTGAAACCACAGTGGGATTTTATCTCTTACCTACTGGAATAACCATTATCAAATGGACAAATGGTAGCTAGTGTTAGGATGTGGAGAAAAGGGAAGCCCCATACACTATTGTTGGGATGTAAAGTAGTATGATTACTCTGTAAAACAGTGTAGAGATTTTTCGAAAATTTAAAAATAGAAATACCATATGATCCAGAAATCCCAATTCTGAGTCTGTGTCTAAAGGGAATGTAATCAGTATATCTAAGAGATATCTGCATTTCCACATTCATCACAGTAGGCAAGAATTGGAATCAACCTATGTGTCCATCAGTGGATGAATATGGTACATATATACAATGAAATAATTTTGGAAAAGAAGAAAATCCTGTCATTTGTGACAACATGGAAGAACCTGGAGGACATTATGTTAAGTGAAATAAACCAGGAACAGAAAGTCAAGTACCTTGCTTATATGTGGAATCTAAAAAGGTCAAACTCATAGAAACAGGAAGGAGAATAGTAGTTGCAAGGATTGCAGGTGTGGGAGGAGGGGCTGGTAAAATGAGAGATGTTGATCAAAGTCTACACACTCCCAGGATAAATAAACAATGCAGATCAATCACCCATCATGAGATTATAGTTAATAATAAGCCATTGTATTCTTTTTTAAATTTGTTTTAATTAGTTACACATGACAGTACAATGATTTGACATATCGTACATTTGAGTCAGATGGGGTATAATTCCTCTTTTTTCTGAGCGTACAGGTTGCAGAATCACATTGGTCATGCAGTCACGTATATACACACAGCAATAATAATGTCTATTTTATTCTGCTTTCCTTCCTTTCCCCCCTCCCCTCCCCTCCCCTCCCATCACTTCTCTCTACCCAATCTAATGTGACACACTTCTTTTTCTTTCCCTCACATTGTCGTCATACATGTATTCTCTATCACCATGAGAGTCTCCTTCCATCTTCCGTGTGATTCCCCTTCTCCCTCCCTTTCCCTCCCACCTCTCTTCCCTATTTAGTGTTAATCTTCTTATGCTCTTCCTCCCTACCCCATTTTGAGTCACCCCCCTTATATCAGGGAAGACATTTGTAAGCCATTGTATTCTTGAAAATCGATAAGAGAATACATTTCACCTGTCTTTACCACAAAAAAAAAAAAAAAAAACCAAAAAAAAAAAAAAACTAGGAATACAGCTTGGTTGCTAGAGTCCTTGCCTTGTATGTATAAGGCTCTGGGTTCTATCTCCAGACCACAAAAATAAATAAATAAATAAATAAATAAATAAATAAATAAATAAATAAATAAAGTATGTGAGGGAATTCATGAATTAAATACTCCATCAAGCTTTCCTATAATATATACATATTTCAAGACAGCAGACAAATATATACTATTTTATTTGTGAATTGAAACTAGATTAATTAATTAATACTAAAAATATGACTGACAGTTTGATTCCAAGTATCTAATTTAACCTTAATAAGTTATAAAGAAGAGTATCCTTTAAATATATGGATTGCATTATGTTTTTTCTAGAGATATATAAGCTGAATAACTTTATACTTATATAGTAGATGGTATGTGACAATCACATTTTGATCTATCAGGCAAATTTTTTTAATAGTTGAAAATTTGATTAGACTTCCTTCAATTATGTTAAATGCAAGAAAAAAACCCTGAAGGTATGTAACCTGAAAAATGGTGATTATTTTGTCATTAGAGTGAATTAATTTTTCAGTTTCTTGGAAGTTATCCAAAACTGTTTTCCAAGACTTACTAAATGAATATTAATTTTGCTTGCTGTGATTTCATTTGAAAACACATGGTTTATGAAGTGAAACTGTGGAAAACAACTTGTGCATTGTAGAATATTTCTTTTTCTCTCACTATGAATAGAGAGCTCCCACATTCAGGCTCAAGTTCAATGCTTTAGTTATTCAGAAGGACCTTATATAGACATGCCATGTAGGCTAGTTACAGACACTTAAGCATTATTAACCATAGTTAGATTTTGAAATAGCATTTCATGGTTAAAAGCCATTAAGATTATGAGCATATTTGAACAGCATTAACACATTATATGATATGCAAGAAGGAAGACTTACTCATAATTAAATAGGACAGAATTTCTACACTTATTATTTCTTTAATTGAATTTTGGGAACATTTTTGTCTTACAAGTATATTTACAAAGATTTTCCCGTTTTTCAAAATGAAATTTAGTCTACTTGTTGAAAATAATAGCCAAAGAATAGAAGGTACTGGACCACTGGTATATGAGGGTGTCAAGCTTAATGACTTTACAGATTATTATTTAAAGTAATTTTGCAATGTTCAGGTAACACTAATTTATATCACATATGCATTTGAGTTGAAGAAGTAAATGAACAGGAAGTCTTTGACAAGTTATAATGAACAGGAGCCTTTCATTTGAATGAAAAATGAGAATGACTTTATTTATAGCTTTAACTCTCCTGGCAAACAGTAATGAAACTCTTTCCTCAATGAATCTGAATAAAATTTAGAGAATATTTTAAGCATTAATTAGATTCTTTGATAAGTTTTCTTTGAAAATGTAACATTGGGTTGTCAAAAGGAAGTTTTTAACTTCATTAATATTTTGCAAAACCTTTAAGACATCCATGTATTAGTTTCTCTAAGCATTTTCTCTTGTAGAGAATGTAACAAATGCTTGTTTCTCAGAGTGTAGGTATTTACAAGTCTTGGGAAATCTTATTCTAAGGTATAGGTGTAAGTCATATTACCTAGCTGTGAACATTTCATCCAGAGAAAATAATATTTTCTGTTGGATTCAATGTTTCTTACTAATTCTCTTTCTCAGAATTGACACATTTTTAGTAAATCTGAAAAGACAAACCGCAAGGCTTTGATATTAAAACAGATATCATTCTCTCTGCCAACCACACAACACATTAGAATTTAGACTATCCCAATGTAGGTCATGATGCTCTAAATATCAGTCCCCTACTGGGCCTTAAAAAAATGCACATTAGTTTTACTAAAACAAATTCAGAGAGTTGAGGATCTTCTGTTAATATTTACCATCTGCACTTATGTTTTTCAAGTGTAAATATTCTGCCAGCAGTATGCAAATCAGATTTGTAGGCCACTGTTCTAGCTACAGTACAATACTTGCGTGAGGTTTAGGAACATCCTTATCTATTTTCCATGGCTATATAAAAAGCATAAGCTGTTCTCTTTGCTTTAAAGACCAATCACTTCACCCTCACCTAGCAAATTTCAACTCTCCCTTCACGTATTTAACTCATGTATCTTCTGTTGTGAAATGATCTCTTACCCTGGGTAAAGAAGAACGGGAGTGTTAGATAATTTCATCTTCTTCATTGTTCTCAATAGTCTTGGCACATAAATCTTTATGTAGTTTTACCATTACTGTATTATAATCATGTGTATGGAAGCCTCTTTCCTCCATTATATTTAGAAAAATTCTGCTGGGAGACTGAGTGATGAATGCATTTCTATCTCCAACATTTTCATGATCCCTGCCTTAATATTCGTGTTCTATATATTAATAAGGGTTGCATGAATGATTATGTCCATGACCATAGCCCCCAAAATATTATAGCTGAATTACACATCAGTAAACTCTCTTTTAAAACATTCTATCAGATGGTCACTTAAGTTTTACCCAAAGGTACTCAGATATAAGATACTACTATTTCCTTTGGCAGTCTTACAATTCTTAGAACATTTCCTTTATTTAGGGACCAACTCTACATCAATGTAATTTCAACACTGTGTCTGTACTCTTCTGGGAAACAAAGTGTACCAAGTGGTGCTTTTTCATGGCAGTTGTATTTTTTTCTTCTCCTTCTCCTCCTTCTTATTCTCATTTTTTAAGATCAATTATTCCTTACTTATTTCTGATATTCTAAATATGAAATAATATGCAACTTTGGAAAATTGTGAACATTTTCTATGCCTCTTTTAAAATATGACCCCTGAACCAAAAACATTATTTTAAATACTGTGAAATTAGCCCAAACAATACTATCTAGATGGCCCCATCATTTTGATTTAATAATTCTACAATAGATCCAAATGATGAATATTTAACTAATGTTACTTATTGCTTAAAATTCTATTAAATCTTTACTATCTGTGCTTTTGCTGATACCTACTTGTTTTAAATTCACAAATCCCAGAAACTATCAATCAGATTTCTTTTCCTAATCCAGATTGGCGTGTAAAAGTAGTCATACTGAATTTATGCTTCTAGTCTGCCTTCTTCCTTAGCATAAAACACTTGAAACTCATCCATGTGATATGGATAGTTTGTATTTTTCTATTGTTGAATAGCATTCTATTGTATGAATAAAACAGTTAATTCATTAATTTACCAACCAAAGAACATTGGATTACTTCCAGTTTTGAGCGATTACAAACAAAGGTTTATACACATCCACTAATGGATTTTCTGTGATCTTAGGTCTCATTTCACTTGAATAAGTCTCTAGGAATGGGAAGGATGAGTTACATCAGTGTGTATTTAATTATACTACAAGCTACCCCACTGCTTTCCATTTCCCTTCTCATTAGCAATATTTGGAGAATTCTAGTTACTCCATTTGGAAATTCCTGCTGCACACATCAGCCTCATTAACACTTGGTTATTTTTTCACTAGTTTTATTCTAGTCAACCTAATATGAGTACAGTGGTGTATCATTGAGTTCAGCATATATTTCCCTAAGGTTTAACATTGTGGAACATCTTTTTACTGCTTATTTGCCATTTGTACTCTTTTTGTTCATATCTCTTGCCCATTGTGGAGTGTGGGGTTGTAGTGCTGGGGATTGAACCCAGGGCCTTATGCATGCTAGGCAAGTACTTTACCACTGAGCTACATCTCAAGTCCTTCCTGTGCCAATTTTTAAATTGAGTTGTTTCTTATGAACAATTCAATTTTAATAAATAATTCAATTTACAATTCAATTTTAAAAATAGGTCTATGATCCATGGAAAGAGATTCACTATTTTTATATATGACTACCTAATATCCAACACCACTTGTTTAAAACTATTCTTATCCAAAATAAAATTAAAGAGCAATGATTAGAAGAAATATTCTTTGTACCATTTCCATGCTTTTTCACATTGCAAATGCAAGATTTTTTGTGAAGAATGTATACAAGTGACTATTGTATGACACTTACAGAAAAGCACCTCAAATGATAATACTAATTTTATTTTATTGTTGGCCTTTTTCTATTTGAATTATAATAAGTTCTTAGTTTTTTAGATGGTATCTATTAAGGAACTTAAGAGTATTTTCCTGCACTGGCATATTTTTACCTTCTCCAGAATTTGAAAAGCTCAACAAAATGAAGAAAATGAATTGCTGTCTTATGTGATCATGTTGAGTTTTTAGTAACTGTTTTAATATCAATTCTTATATTATCATTTGCATGTCTAATGCTAAGTGACTTGCCATGTAAGCCATAAGCAAATGCTTGATAAAGGAATGAATGAAACAATGAAAGACAATAGCCTGGAAATGGCTAAGCATCCACAAAGAAGATGAGAACAGAGGCATATGTCCTGTGTGGCTTTCAGTTTAGCTCACATTACTTTACGGTTGGATTTTGTAAGTTCTGCATGTCTATTGAAAGTTGGTAGATTACCCAAGACTCCCCTCATCATCTTCTGATTCTCAGTTTCAGATCTTGTTTTGATTTGTTCCATTTAATCTCAGGAACACTGTCACTGGAGGAGCTAATTCAGGTAACAGAAAATTTTCAAACTGTGTTAATTTCTATACTTATATTTATTAATTGCTTAATACATGAAAATCACTTTAGTATGTACATGGAAGATGCAAAGTATATATGCATACTACTTAATATGCATATATTTATGAAAATATAGAAACTAGTATTGTAATCATTGAGCTACTTATAAAATATATTAAGACTATATTAGAGTCACTACCTATAGCTAAGAGGATAAAGAGGGTTAGAAACAACATAGCGCATCTTTATAAATTTGATTGGTGTTTAAAAATATATATAATATCTGCCAGCACTTCAGGAGGGTGAGGGAAGAGGATCTTGAGTTCAAAACCAGCCTCAGCAAAAGCAAGGGACTACTCAACTCAGTGAGACACTGTCTCTAAATAAAATATAAAATAGGGCTGGGGATGTGGCTCAGTGGCCATGTGCTCCTGAGTTCAAGTGCTTGTACCCCCCCACAAATATATTTATATAATATATATAACTTATATATATTATATACCATGTAAATATTAGTATATAATAATATATAATATTATAAATACATTATTAAAAATAAATATTTTTGTGGTGCTAATTACATCTTTATTTTTCTTTTTTCAAAATTATTTTGGCTGCTTTAGGTAACTTTTATAATATTAGATATTATTATATAATATAATATTATAGAATATATAATATTGAAAGTATATATAAAAATATTATATAATTATATAATGTAGATAATTTTATATAATAGGTATATATTTTTTGCATAACATATGTATGTAATATGTATAACTTTTATATGTATATATATATAATTTTGTTATGTTACAGTTTCCATTTAAACACAAACCTAATTTTGCATATCTTTTGATGATAGGCTGCTTTTGAAAAATTATCTAATACATTATGTTTGTCCATCAAATTTGTTTATTTCTTCTGCCTTCTTCCTATGATACTTGCTGTTCACAAAGGCTGGATAGAAACCTTAGAAATTGTAGCAAAATGTTCTTAAAATAAAATCAGGACAATTTACATTTGAAGTTAATGAACATCAAAGATACTAATCCTATTCATCTTTTCAGTTCAATGTAGGGAGTTCTAACAACTTTTCCACAAAGAATAAACAATTGTAATATTATCCCCCCAAATGTTTATATTTCAAATATCATTGAAATGCTTTTTGTAGGGAAAATCATCTGTCAGAACACTGGCAAGGGCAAGCCCTCTATAAATGGGAGCTGTCAATACTCTGCCTTCAGCACACTTCACTGTGTGACATTTGCAATAAACTTAGTAAAAGAAAAATAATAACAGGGTGTTCAAAGAGGCTTTCTACTGTGTGTCTGAAAGGTTTTCAAGAACACTGAGCAATTATAGCCTTATTATAATGTATATTATCAAATACACTTAAAACTATCCTAAAATATCATTAGCATATTAGTCATTGCTCCACACTTGTAAAGGATTGCACAACAGACCTTTTATATAGCCATTCATTCTTTGATCCTGCTATCCATATTCAAGTTGACAACCAAAATGCTTTCAGGCATTATCCAACATCCATACATTTAATTTCCCCCATAGTAAAATGAAGTAGAGAAATAGTAATGAAGTGTAAAATTGCAAAATTGAAAAAATGGAGACAAGTAGTTCCTTATGATTAAAACCATCTTAACTTTTTCAATGTATTTTAAAATAAATTATTTTGAAATAATTTTAGATTTATAAGAAAGTTGCATAAATAAACTAATCCTTTAGTTAATTTCCCCTCAGGTTAATGTCTTACATAACCATATTACATTTGTCCAAATTAAGAAGCTAATATTGGTACATAACTTCTAACTAAAGACATTATCTGGATTTGGACATTTTTCCCAGGAACATTCTTCCTCTGTTCTAGGATCCAATCCAGGGTACAACACTGCTCTTAGCTGTTTGGTCTCCTTAGTCTCTCTTATTAGTGACAGTTTCTCAGAATTGCCTTGTTTTTCGTCATCTTAAGAGTTTTTAAAAATCAAGTAAGTTTCCATGTTTTTATGAGTTTGACAGCTTTTAGAGCCAACTTTGCAGAATATGTCTCAATTTGGAATTGTCTAGAGTCTTTCTTACACTGGGTTTCCAGGGCTTGGGGAACAATACTGAGGTCCTTCTCTAATATGATTATTAGGTGATGTCCAATATGTCTGATAATGTTACATGGGTCACTTGGTTAAGATGGATTTTGGTCAGTTTTCTGTACTTGAAAATAACATTTTCTTTTTCATACTCTATTCTTTGAAAGCAAATCACTGTTCCAGCCTACAAAATACAATTTTAAATGTAACTACCTTGAATATCCCAAGAACTTCAAGTAGGTCACTGTACTCAATATTTTCATCTGAAAAATGACAGCAGCAATACACTCAGAAAATGAAGATATCTTTCCAAAGCAAGGAAGAACTAGAATTTGAGTTAAACAACTTCTCTTTGTTGTTGTTTATTTCTCTGGGTTTTGCTGCACTCCTAGTGAGTGTAAAGATAACTCAGAACTTCTATCTGTACTAGGACTGAACACTTTACATCTAACAGAGTGCCTCTCACTCTGTAAGCTTTAAATGAATGATCCATTATATTATTCATTTACTCATTTGGGGTGACAGTAAGTCTGTGGTACAAACATCATAAATTTACCTATCTGGAAAGGAAATTCACAAAGTTAAAAAGCGTAGCCTTCTGTACTGTAAGACCAATATATTTTTATTAGAGCAGAAGTTTATAAAACAAAAAGCAGTGCATTTGAAAGTTTTAATTGCCTGTCCGAGGCACTTTCATAGCTGTTTGCTTTCTCAATACACTTAGCAAATATCAGAGAACATGGTAAAAAAAATCACTAAAAATTTATAAATAATGGCACAAGCATTTTTCAATCATAAATCATCCAAAGAATGAGTTATTATATTGGATGGACTGATACAAATTCATTAGTTAAATGATTTGACATTATATTTCATACTCATACTCTTTGTAAAAAATGCCTATTTAAATTAAAGTTGGAATTAAAATAATTGGTTTGAAAAATTAAGTAAAGTGCATTAATAACACAAAGATTTTGTAATTCAGAATTAAATTAGCATTATGAGAGGGATATTAGGAGCTAATTGGTGTCAGTGATAGCTTGTCATTAATGATAGATCTCATTTATTTCTCCATTTTGGTGAGAAGTAATTATTCGCAAGAATTGAATTGAAACTGTTCAAATATATATCATCACCATTTCTTAATCAAGTAATAAAACAAAAATCAATTAGAAAGTTTCCAAGAGCTCTGCAATGATTAGCTTCTTTGATAATTAAGACATTTAAAGGCTGGGGTGGTAGCTCAGTGGTAAAGCACCTGCTCAGTTTGTGCGAGGCACTGGGTTTGATTCTCAGCACCACACATAAATAAATAAAATAAAGGTCCATTGATAACTAAAATTATTTATAAAAAAATATTTAACTTCTCAACATGTTAGTATAGGTCAATCTAGTGTTTCATTAAGTGAACTACTTATGTGCTGGACAGAAGTAAGAGTCTTGTGTGACACAATCTACTTTATTCACATCATATCTAAAATAGACCACTATGAGAGGAAAAATACAAAGTGATTGTCCAACCTGTTCAGTTTATACTCTGCTTTTTTTATTATTAAATACACCCATCTTGATAACTTAAGGAATCCCTGCCTTCCATCAAATTCATGCAATAGGACCTCAGATAATTGACTGGGTCAATAGACATTTATAGTGTAAGCTATAATAATTATATACTCTCTCCTGAGAATTTGGAATAAGGACAAAAGAACTGATCCACTTATTGCTCAGTTCAACAAGAAAGTTATGTAAGTTGGAGTCTGAGTCATGATGGTCCATGAGCAAGAGAACCAGAGTGATTTCTCCATTACAATCATCCAGATGTAAACCTAGGGCACCTGCAGATTAATGGCTGAAAAGATTTAATGTATTGCTTTTAGATTTAGGAAGAAGAAGAGGAGGAGGAGAAGGAGGAAAAGGAGGAGGAGGAGAAGGAGAATGAGGAGGAGGAGGAGGAGAAGGAGGAGGAGGAGGAGGAGGAGGAGGAGGAGGAGGAGGAGAAAAATTGAAACAAAGGATGGAAGTTCCAGTTAGAAAGATTCAGGTTTAAACATAATGTAAAATTATACCAAAATATTTTTTGGAAAAATACAGTAATTGAAAAATAATAAAAGCCTTCTTTACTATCTCCAGATTTGTTCTAGTAATTAGAAGTCTTCCAGAAAGGGCAGCATGTACCTATTCTGGAATGGTTTGCATTGAGAAGCTTGCCTAGATGCCCCCTCAGTATGCTACAATTGTGGTAATGAAATGATTAACTGTTTGGGGCATTCCCGGGGATGCTTAATGACATTGCATAGGAAATGTCATGCTAGCATACAAATGAGAAATATAGTTGGACTACAAGTAAGAAAAGATTCTTTCTTCCAAAAGCACACCTTCCATTATGACTGTACAAAGAAAACACTAATTATAGTGAAGGCTGATTAAAATAAAACTCTGAGCCCAGAAAGTCAGAATTGAAGAGCAATGCAGTCATTCCTGGTGTGAACAATTAAATCTTTAGTCCTATGAACATATCCCTAAGCAAATTCTAAGAATTATCTGACACAGTAATGATAGCTGTGAAGATGAACTGTTTCAGTTAAGTCTAGAGTCTATAGGGCAAGATGGAACCCCCTGCCTATCTCCAGAAGAGAAACTGGAGGCTCGCCATTCAGCAATTTTATGTAAAGATTGTCACTAATTTTGTGTAGAACACCTGGAAGTCAATATTAGACGTTATTGGGTATTCTTCACAGCTTGAACTCATTAGTATGTATCATAAAACCTATGCAGCTCTTCCTCCATAGATGGCTTTTGTACATCTAATCAGTTCTTCACAGAATCCTATATCAATGAGCCTTAGTAAGTTTTTATTTTTTTTAAATACTGTCTATACTGTTCAAAACTTACACCTGTCTGTTAGATTCAATATGTGGTCCCCAAGGAGAGGTCTAATCATATAACTAACACCCACCCATGTGGGACCTCTCTTAAAACTAAAGAAGACTCTCTGAAATAAATAGAGAGAGAGAGAGAGAGAGAGAGAGAGAGAGAGAGAGAGAGAGAGAGAGAGAGAGAGGAGATGTGTTAAGACAAATTCTAAGTTAATGAGTTACAGAAAAATCTTAATAACAAAGAAGGCATTTCCAAGACTGTTTTATTTGGAGATGCTGATTTCTTCTTCAGACAGCTCTCCCTTGGAGAACTTCTCCCAGAATGAATTCTATTGAAGTAGGCTCAAATTTTGTTGTTTTATATAAGTTCCTTATTGATAATATTAACCTCATTTCCTCCAACTATTTTATAGAACATGTTACACATCACAGGGTTATTAACCTTCACTAGATTGTGACAGATTTGATATGATTTTTTTTTTTTTTGCTAAATATGTTCAAGAAGAGATGTTCAGTTTTCTGAGGGAAAAAAAAATGTACTGTGAAAGAGAGAGTATCAGGAACTTCCAAAATCATTGATTCAAAGTCAGATAACAAGAGGGCATTTCTATGAACTTGAAGCATAGAGATCATCAGGTGGCATTTAAATAATACAATGGAACTAATTTGTGTGGAAATATGTTTTAATTCCTCCAAAAGATAATCATCTGTTGACTGGAGAACTCCCACTGATCTTGATGATGTCTCTAATTTGAAAGACTAAGCTTCTTAGCTTTTTACTACTAAAAATTTCTTCGAACTTCAAAGTTTCTTAGCTAATTGTTTTCTTTCTAAACCAAATTTCACTCATTAGGCACTCTGACAATCCTGGATAGCAGGAAGAAGTGTGGCAGGAAACAAGAATTTGTTTATTCCTTCTTGCTCTAGGCTTCCGCTTAGGTACAGAGTTTTAGAATGGCCTTTGTAAACTCCAATTTTCAAGATTTCATAGTGAATGAACTTACATTTATTAATTTAAAGTTATTATTGATGCTTTATCATCAATTTTAAATATTAACAATTATCTCTTCTTAATTAAAAAAATCACATTGGCAATTTAGTATGACATCTATTCTCAGGCTTACTTGGTTTTATTTATTTTTATTTTAAAACATTTTTTTTTAGTTGTAGATGGACACATCATTTTATTTTATTTATTTTTATATGGTTCTGAAAATAGAACCCAGTGCCTCACATATGCAAGGCAAGTGCTCTACCACTGAGATACAACCAGCCTCCTTACTTTGTTTTAATAATCATTCTTTCACATAAAATTTATTTCATGATCTAAATGATGCTATCTAATTTGCACACCTCTTGAAATTTCCATCTTCACATATTGTATTACAGGTCAATATGAATTAGAGTGTTACAGGGAATGGGCCTTCTGCAAAACTAAGGCAACATGGAGGTCCTTCTTCAAACCCCAGTTTTTTCAATCAGACCAGAAAGATTGCAGACATCACTCAGAGTAGTAGACACCAGTTTATTGAAGGGATGAGAAAAGGGAAAAGATGACACTCTGAAGGAAGAGAATGGGTCCTTTTAGAGAGGAGAAGGATAGTGTGGCTCTCCTGCCTTTCAGTTTTATTGGGAGTCCCAGGGAAATTTCCATAGAGTCCCACCTAGGTCCACCTCTTGACTTTTGACTGACAACAGAATGACATCAGACTTTTGAGAATCAACCACCATGCCAACTCTAGGTCACTTTGGCCTATGCTGATTGCTGATTAATTCTAATTGAAACATGATTTTACAGATTTTATGGTTAGGGGAAATTATCCTTATTTCCCTGAGTTCTAGGATCTGGTCTGTGTAAGGGTCACTAAAGTCACCCCAATCAAGTTAATTTGTGCTTTTCTTATTTGCATTTTGGTGGCCCACATTTTACTTGCAGGTAACAGGCAATTTGCTGAGGAATGTAACTATCATTCACGTCTCCCTCTTCCTTATCAGGAGAAATTTAGTCTGACTGTATGATAAATAACTCTAAGTAAATTCTTTAAAGTAGAATACATCATTTCTTCTTTATTTCCTCAGAACCTGGTTGAATTCCTAACAGAGTAGGCAATTATCAGGAGTCTCACTAAGGAATACGGAATTAATTATTTCGATTGCCATTTTATTTTATACATACAAATTTCTAGAAGAGCCCATTATTATGGCATTGGTAAATTTTCTCTTAACTCTCTACTGATAGGACTGCATCTTAAAATTTGTTCTTGTATTGCAATAGTGAAAGAAGTAGTAGCATTAATAGAAGAATGGGAATAAATCTTTAGGTAAGAAAATGACAAAGTTTTATATTTGTTGGCAAGTGAAGAAACAAAAGGAAAGTGACAGAAACCAGAGGAAATAAGCATAGACTCCAGCAAAGTTTCTTTCCAGCCAGCTACTGACACTCTGAAAACAAAAAGGGCCACAATGGCCTGAAAAAGGGGTCTTTCATGCAGACCCCTTACTAGAAAGCAAAAATTAGTGAGTTCTGCTAATATATATTATTATATATTATATAATAATATTTATATATATAATTAATATATAATATATATTAATATATACAATAAATGATGTATATTATATATATATATATATATATATATATATATATATATATATATATGAGATCTGCTAATATATTCTATTTGGAGCAAAAGGCATATTTTGTATTGTTTTCTAAGTCCCCATTAGTTAATATGTGGATGCTGGGACTTGGAAAACTTACACCTAAAGCATGACACAGGGTCAAGCTGAGTGCTTTAAATTAAACAACCAAGGGCTTTCTGATCTTCCACTCCTTTCCTCTAATCCTTCTTTCTCCCCCCACCAAGTGGATGGGGAGGCTTTCCTTGAATTTCCTTTATCTCCTTTCAGACTAGATACTCCAGATATATAAAATTGAATTTATAATCCAAAAACCATTGTATTTGTACGATGCTAAGACAAATTTTGATGATATATTTAAAAATACACACACTTTTAAGATACTCATAAAATAAAGCTTGATTTTAAAATCAAAGTGGAACCAAACCACTATATAACACTACCTGTTACGGTTTGAATGTGAGGTATGCCCCAAAAGCTCACATTTGAGACAATGCAAGAAGGCTCAGAGGAGAAATGATTGGCTTATGGGAGTCTTAACACAATCAGTGAATTAATTCCCAGAAAGGGATTAACTGAGTGGTAACTAAGTGGTAGGGTGTGCTGGAGGTGGTAGCATTGGGGCATGGCTTTGGGTTTGTATTTGTGTCTGGAGCTGGAGTCACTCTCTCTGCTTCTTGATCACCATGGTGTGAGCTGTTTCCTTCCATCACACTCTCCTGCCATAAAGTTCAGCCTCACTTCGAGCCCTGAAGAATGGAGCCAGAATTCTTTGGACTAAGATCTCTGAAACCGATAGCCTTCAAATAAACTTTTCTTCCCCTATAGTTGTGCTGGTCAGATCCTTTAGACACAGCAGTGAAAAAGCTAAGATACTACTCTTTAAGAAAAGGGAAGTACACAAAGTGTTCTGTGGCCTGATTGTTGAATGTGTATAGATTTGTATTATACTTGCTTGGAAAAAATGACTAGAATTCCAATGCTACTCAGGACATAGTGCCAATAAAGCCAAGATGGTGAAGATTCAAAAGGAGATGCATTGAGTTCAGTCCTAGAAATCATCTGCTAGTCTTGTGGTGAAAAATCTGGAATGGAGTGTACCTGAATCTGAAGGAAAGAGGTGGGAATGTGTAAGGAACATCTGCCATAGACATGCCGGGACATGCTGTGATTCACTAGGTTGCTGGCCATAAAGAACAGCAGTCACTGAACTGCTTAGTCATGTCTGCTTGCAAATGATAAAGAGTTATATGGGGCACTAGCCAGAGGTATGCTTAGCAATGACTGCTTACAATTGATAGGGAGCACAGCTCCATGGACATGCACAAAGAACATGCCCAGTTGCAATTTCATCACCTCACTGGAAATAACCAATGTACATTGACTTTCACTGGGTGTAACCAATCACCAACATACACCACCAACTTGGAACTGTATTTAAATTGCTTGTCCTGCCACATTGAAGAGTTTTTCTCCAAGGACACAGATGAGACTGGCTGCCTAGCTGTCCATCCCTGGACCAACTCCACAATTCCCTGAAATCCAGCCATTGGCTGGAAAGAACCACCAGAGAAGGACAATGTCTGCTCTTTGGCTAAGAGAAGTCATGTGGTGTCAGAGGTATTTTTGGGCTTGTGATTGACCTTGGCTTCTGTAATGTGCTTATAATGTTTATTTACTGTTCATTGAATGCTAGTTGGGGTGCTCCAGCACACCCAACACTTTTTGCATTAATTGTTTATATTTGATGATTGGTGTGATTGAATATATGTTTGCATTTAAAGGCAATCTGCCTTCTAGTAATTATCAATAGCGCCACTCACGACAGATGAAAGCGGACATAGAAGCATGTGAGGATGGAGACTCATGCAGTAGTTTGCTTCTGAGGAATCCACACTCAGATATATTTGCACACTTGTGGGTAGGCAGTTGGGGACATTGAGCAAGGATTTAGCCCATTCAAGGTGAAGAATGGGATTAGAAACAAAAATGGATTTACTCACAACTGACTGCTATTTGTTCTGCCATCATATGCATATTTTTGTCATTATTTTGGTTGTGTTTGGCAGTTTAGGCAAAACTGAAAAACAAAGCAGCTTGGGTATTGGTTCAGAGTTCTGTTTTATAACTATTTGCTGTGTAGGAATGGCATGTTATGTTTGGTGAGAAGTTCATCTTACTCATATCATTCTACAAAATATATGAAACAGAGAGAATGAGAGTTTAGGAGTAAATGAGGATAAAATTGGATGAGGATAACAGTCATTATGATGGAGAATGTGGAGCATAATTTGGACTGTAATTAGGCTGGAAAGAAGGACAGCAATAAAAGAACAACATGTTGGAATTTAAAATTTTATGGTACGTATTTATTTAGTAATACTTGATTAAGCAACTAACATGTATTAGATAATATATTTGTTGTTAAAGACATCATATTTAACTCTAGAGAAACTTCCCTTGTCCTCAAAGAGCTTATTCTCTAGAGTATTCTGGATGAGAAGCAGAATGAGTTAGTAACCAGCATGAGGCCATGTATGAGCAGGGACAGTGGAGTAAAGCCAAGATGAGAATGTTGAATGAGTTAGTTATCTCATGCAAACAACACTAATAGGAAAGAGAGGACTATAGAGCCATGTGCCCCCTATATAGGATGTGTCCAGGAGAGAAATATCAGAGACTATTGTTCTGCATAGCTCAACAATGAGATCTTATAATTGTAGGGAGTTTAGCATGAGGCATGAGCAGCCATCTAGAAAGAAGCAGCAATGCTAAGCAACGCTAAGCAAGAGCATTAGTCTAGTCCTAGCCTGGCCCTTGAAGAAAGTAGGGCGCAAAGTCTGAGCAGCTATTTCTGCAGAAAATTGCAGAGTAAGTAACAATTAAGAAGGCACAAAGCATTCACCAAGTGAATAAAGATGGCAGGAAAGAAAATCATGGGAGGATAGAAAGGAGAAATAGAGAACAATGTCTGTCCTCCAAAACTTAAAGGTGCCAGATTTTTGTTTTCTCCACTATCTTATATTTTCTGCTTTGAACTATATGAGTGTATTTAGTTGGCTCAGTGCTGTTGGTCAATGCCGAATTGAATTCTAAGGGAGAATTTCTTTCTTAAATTTAAAAAAAAGTTTTGTATATCTCTTATCAAAATTCTGTCAAGTATATTCTTAGCATTTAATAACTGCAAATAGAATTTTAAAAGCTGAACAATTTTGAAGCCTAGGTAATATTCAGAACTTTTTAATAAAGCATGACTATTTTAAGTATAACAAAATCTGCCTTTGACATTTTGAATATTTTACTATGTCCTTGTCCTATTCAAATTGACTGTTCATTTTTAACTCCAAAACTTAGCTTGAACAGATATTCATTCTTGTGCAATACACCCCAACCTTGTTGAGGCAAGCTTAGAATCTTATGTGTTCTGAACTACAAGGCACTTATAATGACCAATTAAAATTACAATACCATAAAATTTTACCTCAAATTAACACCATCTCCAAAACTAGTTTTAGGAAGTCAAGCAGTTTAACATGGATGTTATTTTTGTTTTTAGATTTTTTTCTTTTAAAACAATACATTTTTTAGAATATTCTACTGATTAAATGTTTATGCTCCCCTTCAAATTCATATGCTGCAATGTGGTAATATTTAGAAGTGGGACTTTAGGGAGGTGATTAGGTTTGAGGACAGAGCCCTAATGAAGGAAATGCAGGACTTTGTAAAAGAGACCCAAGAGGGCTCTTTTGCCCCATCTGTCCTGAGAGGTTACATTGAGACAATGGCCTTCTCCGAACCAGGAAGATTGGCCTTACCAGACACCAAGTCTATAAACACCTTAGTCTTAGACTTCCCAGCTTCCAGAACTGTGAGGAATAAATTTCTGTTTATAAGCCACTAAGTCTATCATATTCTGTTAGAGAAGTCTGAAGGCACTAAAGGAAAGTAAGTGAAAGTATGAAGAAAAAAAATCTGCTCATTATTTTAAGTTAAATACCATCACATTTCAATTTAATATAATGATTTCACATTTTAAAATATTTTTAGTTGTATATGGACATTAATACCTTTATTTTATTTATTTGTATGTGGTGCTGAGGATTGAATTCAGTGCCTAACACGTGTTAGGCAAGTGCTTTACCATTGAGCTACAGCCCCAGCCCTAATGAATTCATTCTTGAAGTTATTTTATAAGCTGTAGCTGCAATGAATCTTCATCATCAAGCAGCTTCTTAGAATAGTGGTTAGGGGGATAAATCTGGAGACACAGTGAAAGAATTAGAATCTCAACTTCAGTCTTTATCTTGTGTTCCCTTAGTCAACATCCCTATTTCCAATTTCCTTCTGTGGTAAATCTACTTAATATTTCTATCCCAAGTTTTCTTCTCTGTCAAATCTTGGTAATGATACCAACATTATGGATCTTTTATGAGATTTTCCCCCTCTAGTACTGAGTGTGAACCTACCGGGGACTCTACCACTGAGGCACATCCCCAGCTCCACCCCCCGCCCATTTTCTCATTATTTTGAGACTGAGTCTTGTTGTTTCTAGGATGATTTGAACTTGTGGGCCTCCTTCCTCAGCCACCTGAATCTCTAGGGTTATAGATCTGCACCACCTTATCCAGCTCTCATGAAATTTAAAGGGTTATTTTAATTGTATGTTTAACCTAACCCTTGACACCTATAGAGAACTATCACAGGGTCAACACACACACACACACACACACACACACACACACACGTATACTTGCTATTAATGTAGAAAGTATTTAAAGGTTTCAAGAATTAAAAGCCCATCTCTTTCTCAAATGTATATAATACTATAAAATCAAAGTCTAAGTACAAAAATAAGAAACCAACTTTTGCTTAACACATTGTGAAATATATGCATGTATTACATTGTTTTTCTTTGTTATCAGTTTTCAAGGTATCCTTTTATCATTTAATAAATTAATGGTAAAAAAACTGAGGGGGAACGTTCAAGTACTTTACTCAAGGTCACAATCTAGTGAGTAACTTAGAATTTAAATCATTATGTGAAAGACACTAACATGGATACTTTTTGAACTGTTCCTCATTCACAAACCTTGGGTGTGCAAAACAGAATTTTTCTAAATGGTGTACACTGAAAACTGATTAGGTAAAATATCATGGTTGCTTCTTCAGTTTCTGTAATGGTTTGGGTATGAGGTATTGCAAAGCTCCAGCATTAATGCAAGAGTATTGAGAGGAAAACAATTATATTACAAGAGCTATAAAATAACCACTTGACTGACCCAGGTAATGAATTAATCCACTAGATGGATTAACAATGTGAATAGAATAATGTGAATAGAATAGGTAACCATAGAGAATAGAACAACCATAGAGATGCAGGACATGACTGGAGGAAGCAGGTCACTGGGGTTGTGAATTTGAGGTTTATATTTTGTTCCTGGTGCCCCAATTCCACTCTCTGTTTCCTGGTTGCTATGAGCTGAATAGTTTCTCCTGCCATGATTTCCTTCATGATGCTCCACCACACCTCAGACAAATGCTGGATCCATGGCTCTCTGGGGTGTTCAACATGAGTGAGTTCTTGTCATTACCTTGTCGCTACCTTTACGGGGTATGCAGTCAAGACAGAAAGTCAAGAAAATGTGTCATAAAAGGTGTTACAAAAGCAATTGATTGAATTACATTGAATCCTATAACTCAGAAAGATATCACAGTAAAACGCATTAAGATTCACCTTGAAGTTGAGGAGTGTAGAAAATCTCATCAATCTCAAAGTCAATATAAAGGAAGGAAGGGGCACATTTTCAAACGATCTCGGAGCTTTCTTTTAGAGTTAGAAGCAATCTTATTTAATTCCCCCATTTTTCTACATGAGGAAATGCAGAGTCAGGGTAGGCACAGTTGTAGGACCCACACATGTAACTGTGTAATTTCTCTATGACAGCATGACTGCATTCCATCACTCCCACAGCTAATCACAAGGGAGCCATTAGATGGCTGCTCTTGGATGAAAGAAGAGACCTTTCCCTTCCGTCCAATTCCTGACTTCTTGAAAACATGATTAATACACCCCTAGATTCCTTCCTTCCTTCATTCATTCATCTTATTCAAAATATTTATCATGATTACAGAGTTTTACCTCATCTTGTTCCTGCTCTCCTCAGTAAGCTCATCTCCTTAGTTATTCTGTCAGTCATCACAGTTTTGCAATTGCTGTTTTCTCTGCTTGGAGCACATTTTCCATCCATTCTTACTTAGCTTCATTCTGAGATTGATTTACCATAAAGCTGGTGGTTCTTAGGGTCCCCTCAGGGGCCCCATACATGCAGTTGTTTTGTTCAGGGAATTGCTTATAACTTTGGATTTATAATTCTGTCTTTACATGAAGAGATCTCTGAGTCAGTGAGGAAACAGACACTACTAGTCCTGTTGAACACTTGGCATCCCAGCCTAGGAGAGGCAAGAAGCATCAACATCATCCTAAGTGGGACAGGGGGAAATATGGAAATTAGAGGTAGGAGTGTCTGAAATGGAGATTCTACAGTCCTGAGGTGTTTTCTTGTAATAGTTATCTGGTTCACTTATTCCATTCTATAAATCTATAATACTTTACTGTATTGTTTTGTAGTGATTTGAAGTCTGAATTAAAACATTTTGACAGCAATAGTATATAAAAAAGAAGCATGTATTTCATGAAAAAAGAATATAGCATTGTTGTTTCTTAGGAATGTTGATACTATATGTTTTAATTTAAAATGTTTGTAAACATTTACCATCTGCCAAAGAACAATAGTGATAATACCAATACAAAAAAAAAAAAAACAGAGAACACAGTTATGTTGAAGAAGCTTTACCATTTTAAAATGTGTCAGTTAATTTAGGACTTGAACAAAGATGATGATTAAATACATGAAGCTACAAAGGCTAATGTACATACAACTGTGAAGCATGACTTTGCATTGAGATTACATAGCTGTTCTTCATCTGTATTAGTTGTACTCATTATGATTTTAGATTTCTTTGTATACATGCAAAGATTAAAGTGCTAGTATAATGTATAACAAAAGATGAACTGATGAATTGTTCAATGATGCCTGTTTCATGTCAATCAACTGCTCAAATTAGAAATCATTTGATTCTAATAATGATTCAATTTGTTTTCATTCAGTTAATGAAGGGCAAAAACCTTCCAGAAGTTAAATTATTGAAAGAGATGTTTTCAATTCATTCAAAAGTTAAATCAAGTTAAAATGATTTTTGGGGGGGTTGATAATGTGAATACAGATTTTGGTGGCTCAGAGTATCATAATAAAAAACAAGACTTTTAATAAAGCATCTATGGAACCAAATTTACATAAAATTGGTTGAGGTGCACTCACAATTCATAATGCATCCAAACAAACCTAAGTGTACTAGTAACACTATATATATGTATATATATATATATATATATATATATATATATAGTTATATTATTATGTATTATACTATATATTTTATTAATACATTATATATGTATACAATATTACTCATGCATTTTAATTTTTGGTTCTATTTAGATTGGCAGAGCAGTCTATTTCAATCTTAACTTTTTCTTCTGGGTAGATTAGTAGAGTACTTACTGTGTATGTGTGCATGTGTGCACATGTATAGAGAAAGGGAGGAAGAAAGGAAAGGGAGAGGGAGTGAGGGAGAGAGGCAGAGAGAGAGGGAGGGAGGGAGGAAGGGAGAAGGGGGAAGGAGAGAGAGAGAGATTGGATTTCAAATTGTTTCCTAACATAATTTGTTGAATAAAAACAAATAATTATTCATTCATATGCTGATGAACATTAAGGTTGATTCCATATCTTGGCTATTGTTTATAATGCTTCATTGAACATAGAAGTGCAAACACATCTTTGACATACGAATATAATTTTCCTCAGATTCTACACATTTCTTTTGGATTATACCTAGAACTAGATTTTTGCTAGATCATTTGATAGTTTCGTTATTTAATTTTTTTGAGCAACCTCCATACTGTTTTCCATGATGTCTATAATAATTTGTACTCCACCGACAGTCTTCAAGAATTATCTTTTCCCCACATATTGTGGGCTGGAATTGCTAATACTTTGTAAATTAGATTATAGAGTGTAATAACAAGCTATTGGAAAGTTGACTATCCAGCAATATATTTCTGAAAGAAGTTGGTCTGTGGTGTTGAAGGGAAATTATACCAGAGTCAAACAGACAAGAAGATTGTATTTGAAAGCATTGCTGTAGAGGTCCATAGGATTTTAGTAGGAGAGAAATTGAACACAACTCCCATTGCAAAAAAGGCAGGGAAGTTTTTAAACACTGAGGTAAGTTAAGGTACACTATTGGAAGTGTAGTAGAGAAGGCTGCTCAAGGTGATGAATCCATCTTTGTTTGCTAATCGGTGCTTACTAAAGTTGGGCAGCTACATTCCCACAGAAACCAGGAGATGGGCACTATCTTTCTCTTTTCTTTCTTTTTTAAAATTGATTCTTGTTAGTTATTCATAACTTAGGATGCATTTTTGCATAATTATAAAAGCATGGAATATAATTTGCTCCAATTCAGTCCCCAGTATTTCCCCTTTCCCTGTCTCCTCCCTCCTCCTGTTCCTTCCCCTCTGCAGATCTTTCTGCTATTTACTTTTACTTTTTTTTTTCCTTGATGATTACATTTTAAAGGAGTGGCTTCCAGGTCCTTGAAAATGACATTTGCAAAGTGTAAAGCTTGCAAGAGGCAGAGAGAAGATCCACAATTTCAAGAGGAAAAAAAAGAATTTACAACTTTTTGCAACTTTTTTTTTTTTACAAGTTTTATAAAGTAAATATTCTTGAGGAAAAGGAAGTCAGGAGGTTGTAGCCAGGAAGCAATCTGCCTCAAGTTTACTCCAGCTGAGGGGAAGCATAAGGCCATTGTGGTCAGTGCATCTGTGAGGATTACTCTATATCTGACTTTAAGATAAAAGCACATAAGGAAAAATTCAATTATGTACAGTCTCTCCTCACTGATTCTTTTAGTTGGGGTACTTTATTCTTGTCTAACAGGATAGAATCCTGATGGTGCTTTTTTGGCCATTTAAAGCCTGATCATAGGACTTTGAATGAATAAATAATTTTAGTTTTGCCATAAAGTCAGGAAGGCAATAGGTTCTTTGCCATGGACAGATGTCCTCCAGGGTTCCTCTGTACAAAAGATTTACTTTTTGAAACATTAAAGCCAATGAAAATGTACTGTCCTGCAAAAATGATGACAATGACAGGATACAACATCTGTTTTACCAGAGACAGCTGCACACAGTAGCTCCACACTGAGCTTACTCTAGCTACTAAACCCCAGCTGTGGTCCTCAGGGAGCTCCACCACAACGACTGCCTTAACTCCTTCCCAAAGACAAGATATCCAACAAAGATACCAAAAATATTTTAGTATTATTTTTATCTCTGACATTTGAGAGAAAAAACACACTTAGTGATGAAAGTTTGCTTAACATCTCTACTAATTGCCTTCAGTATGTTAAAAATGTTACCCTTCTAACCATCATATTTCCTTGTAAAGGTATTTTTGTGCCAATTAACACTGAAAAAAGGGTAAAATGTATAAGAATAAAATGAGGCAATGTTGTTTTCAAACCACACTCCTTCTTTTCTTAATAAGAGAGATTGCTCCATTTTTTTGCCCTTATAAATTTAAAATAATAAAAACCAGTCACATGCATTGGTGTTAGAAAGATTAGAGTTTGTAAGTAAAATGCTTGAAACATGGTATGTACCTGTAGCATGTTATTATTTATATGAAAGATTCATGTATAGTGTGGTTATAAGAAGGGGAATACTTTTTTTTTTTCTCTGTGAAACAGTTTTGCATATGCACACAAAATATTCTGAGCCCAGAAATAGTCATTTTTCTTTTTCTCTCTATTTCACATTTTTAAAAGAAATAACAATTAAAGATGCTGGTACCAAAACAGAAGGTGAGAGAAGTGATGCACTATTGCATAATTGATTGGTGACATTTTTTAAAATAAATTATGAGATCAGGTGCTGCTGCTCTGGACTCCAAAACCAAAATGTTTTCAAGAGTACCCAAGAGACAATCCTTTTCTCTTGATGTAGGACTGACACAGCACTAATCCTTAACTAGTTTTTGGAAGGCAATCTCAAAACTTGAATAACTTGGACATAATGAAATCAGAGAACAATTAGGATAATTCCAGAAACTTTAGTCATTTACTAATTCTCTCATTTACCCATGAATGCGTTTGTTCAAATGATACTTATCAAGTGTTTTATTACCTAATCAGCACTGTGATAGGCATTAGAAACCAATTTTAAAAATAGATAATCTTGATTAAGTCCTGCTACTACCAGGAAATAGTTTTGATACTTTTTTTATCCATTTAGTCTTCACTACTTTCTGAAGTAGATATTATTGTTATCCTCCTTTTATAGATAAGAAAATTGAGACAGGTAGAGAAGTTAAATAACACATGCATGATAATACAAAGGAGTGAAGCCAGAACCCATGCAGTCTGACTCCTATACCCATGCTGCTGAGCATTGCTCTATACTTTTTCTTAAATAGTTACCCAAATAGTACTTGGCCTTGATGGGCACAAACAGAAGTAGGAAACTTATAGAGAACGATCCTGATTCATGAAGGCACACAAAAAGCAAGAGAAAGTGAGCAAAAGCCAGGCCTTCCAGGACATAGAAAGAAGTGTGGTCAAGGGGTTAGATGTTCAAATCCTGTAAGCCTTACCTTTGGGGTCAGACAGACCTGTGTTCCTTCCCAGTTCTTTATTTTAAACTGCGTACTTCAGGCAAAGGAGTGAATCTCTCTGAATTTATCTTAAAAGTATGGATAATAGGATATACCTAGTGATGCATGGTGGTGCATACCTGTAATCCCAGCAGCTGGGGAGGCTGAGGCAGGAGGATAAAAGTTCAAAATTAGTTTCAGCAACTTAGTCAGGCCCTAAGCAACTTAGCAAGACCCTGTCTTAAAATAAAGCATGTTGATTCAGTGGTTAAACACGCTTGGATTCAATCCTTGGTACCAAAAAATCAAATAAGAGGATTTACCTCACAAAATCCTGTCATCAACAAATGAGATGTTTGATATGTGTCACTCAGAATAGTGCCTGGAACATATAAAGATTAAATAAATCTTAATTATTAACTTAATTATCTTAAATTTAAAATAGGATTTCAATTCCCCATATTGACTCTAATTATTTTCCTTAGCTTGAATTAATTTTCTGTAATTTATAGTATTAATATCTATAGAGTGGGATGTGAACTAAATTGTTCTGCTTTCTTTAGCAGATTTTAGACTAGAAAAATCTTTTCAAAGATAGTTTAAAATAAGAAATATGCTAATTATCACAAGAAATTATTATAACATAACTCCATTGCCTACATATGGATATACAAAGTGTTTGCAGTACAGGAGTGTGCGTGCATGTGCGTGTGTACTTCTGTGTGCTGTAGTGCAGAGAGCACGTCTACATGCCATAAAATTTAACATAATCCTGGTCCCCTAGGTTATTCCTCAGAGCAAAATTATATTGAAACCCCAAACCACTGGCTCCAATGCTCCAAAGTTGCTAAAACAACCCAAGGAAAACTAGACAAATGAATGAATTTCCAAATTTAGTCTCAGTGAATGCTAAGAGCAATGACTCTCTTTCTAAGGAATGCAGTGGGTTACGCAGTGGACTGCCAAAGTAGGTGGTGAATTTCCTCCTTACACAACACTAAGGTAGTTAGTGGGATTGTAAAAACTCAGTGGAAATACAGTTCTTCATTTACTTTGTTCTCCATGAGCTAATAAAAACAGTAGACCTTCTCTTTCCCTGTTTGTGATCAGGAGGAAGGCAACATGTGTGCTAGAAATCACCTCTGAAAAAGACAAATGGGCTGAGTTGGTTCAGTGACAGAGATAGCACAAGTCTATGGGGCAACAGTTGAGAAAGACTTCTGTCAGTGAATGGAAAAATCAGAGAAGGGACTTTTTGTGTAGACTATCACCTTAAAGGTCCCCTGTAATGAACACCTTAGGAAGCATTGATGGGTAGTCAGCACAAGGCAAGAATAGGTGCAGATTGTTGATTGTGTGAATAAGGAAGAAGCTCCAAGAAACAGGATATGCACGAGAGGGAAGGAGTACTAACCAACAAGGAACCTGGGAAGATGGCATAACAAGATTTTTCCCAGAGCTGTGTCATTAAAATAAAATGTCCAAATGTCTCCTTTGGCAAAAAGTCTTTCATTTCCTGATTCCTTCTATCAGCCAGGTTAGATCTCTGGTGAGTCAGATGCCATTTGGACAGTTGCTTCATCTAAGGAGAAGCCAAGACCACTATGAAAAAAAATAAACTATGTAATAATTATCTCTAATTATTAGTCTAAAGAAGCTAAGCAAGTTCAAGAACTTTGCAATGCTATTGGGAAGACTTTCATGTGACTGATGCCTCATTTCCCTTTCCATCTTTACATATTGGGTTCAGCACACATCTGTTCACATCTGACTGTGCCTTCATGCTGCCAATCAAGCCATGTGAAGAACAAGCAGCAGTGCTGAAAACATGTCCCAGGCCCCTCGGTAACATTTCAGGGTACTAGCAAGTTGATGCTCCTGTTTAGAACAGTCTACCAGAAATTCAAGATGAGAACTTTAAGTAGAAAATGTTGTAAGGAATCTTGGCACTATTGCAAGGAACTGTGCTATCATTTATTTTGTTCAAGGGGAGTTTTTTTTCCCTCAATGTTTTTTCAAAAATTTCTGATCATTGTGTTTTGCTATCCAAATTATCAAATTCAAATAAATCAGGCTTTTGCTATAGTTATTATCAGTACAATACTATAAAGCAGATACATATGGATTTTAATAGCTAATGGCTCTCTAAACTATTTTAGAAATAAAATATTCTGTTGTTGGTGATATTTAGTATTTCATTAAATTGAAAATAAGGTAAATCCTTATTTTACAATGGGGTTCTACATCTTGAAGATTTGAATTACATTCTTACTGAAATGTGTGCTTACCAATTGATTCAATTTCACATTAAAGTAATTCATCATTTTTATAAGTTCAGTGATTTTCCTTTTCTCACACAGTAAGGCTGTTAACCTAATGGTGCTGCAATGTAATGATCTCTCTCAGGGAAAAAAAAATACTGAGTAGCTTTATTCTCATGTTTCTTTGAAAACTTAGGAAATTTTATGAATTTATAGTATTTATATAAGTGATCTGTAAGATTATGAAGAAAAAAGCATTCTAATTTGCTAATGTATCTGGCTTTATTTTACCCAATAGGTCACTTGAGCCAGAATGATGTTGCACCCCTGGAATCCAGCAACTTGGGAGATGAGGCAGATGACTTCAAAATAAGTGAAGGGTTGTTAGGGAAGAATAGAAGTATTTTGAGTTAGACAAAAGGGAATGAAGGAAGGGGGATGGGAATAGGAAAGGTAGTAGAATAAATTGGACATAACTATCTTATGTGAATATATGATTACATGACCAATGTAATTCTACATTGTGTACAACCAGAAAGATGAGAAATTATACTCCATATATGTTTGTCAAAATATACTCTACTATCATGTATACCTAATTAGAACATTTTTTTTTTACAAAAGCATATACTTGCCTCAATACATAGAATAAAAGTATTTGGAAAACATTGACACCCATTGAAAAAAGTCAAAATAAAAATAAAAGGGCTGGGGATCTAGATCAGTGATAAAGAGCAGCTGGGTTCAATTATATATAAAGGAAACACAAAAGATCACTTGAGTTGTCTTGATAATATTGTACATAAAATATCAGGGTTTTTTGTTTTTGTTTTTGTTTTGGCAGTATTGAGGACTGAACCCAGAGGTGTTCTACCACTAGGCTATTTCCCTATCCCTTTATATTTTGAGTCAGAGTCTCTTTGAATTTACAGAGGCTTGCCTCCAAATTGGGATCTTCCTATCTCAGTCTCCCAATTTGCTGGGATTACAGATATGCACCACTGAACTGATAGAAAATGCAATGTCTTTGAACTATCTTTATTGACTCTCATCATGACTCAGTGTTCCTGATGATTTTGTCCGTTATTAAAATTGTTAGGGGCTGGGATTGTAGCTCAGTGGCAGAGCATTTGCTTAGCAAGTGCAAGGCATTGGGTTTGCTCCTCAGCACCTCATAAAATAAATAAATAAAAATAAAGGTTAAAAAAAGAATGCTTTAAAAAAACTTTAAAAAACATTAGTATCATAGGAATAGAAATAATGATCCTCAAATATCTGTGGAAACCACAATAGAACCTAAATAGTCAATGAACTTGTGAATAAAAAGAATATGTCACAGTCTCAAAGTATAACACAAAGCTATAATAATCAGAACAACATGATATTGTCATAAAAACAAACATATAGAATAATAGAACAGAATAGAGTCCAGCAATAAATCCAACAAATGACAAAGTGTCAAGAATACAAATTCAAAAAACTAGAGTCACTTAAATAAAGGTGTTGGGACAAGTGGCTAATCCCATGCAAGAATGAAATTAGACCCTTATATCATACCATGTTCAAAAGTCAATTCAAAATGGATTAAAGATCATGCATGATACTAAAACTATAAAATTGCTATAATAAACAAGCTGTGATGGCAAACACCTGCACTCCCAGCTATTCTGGAGGCTGAGGCAGGAGAAGTAGTCGAAGCCAGAAGTTTGATGCTAGCCTGGGCAACATAATGATATCTTGTCTAAAAATGAAATGCAGGTGGAAGATCTATGACATTGGTCTGAACAATGAGTTTTTGGATATGACTCCCAAAACACAGAAAACCAAAGCAATAATAGAAAAATGGAATTACATTAAAATAGAAAGATTTTCCTCAAGGAAAAAAGACAATATAATGAAAAAACAACATTCAGAATTGGAGAAAATAATGGCAAATTATACATCCAATAAGGGGTTAATATTCAAGGTATAAAATATATATAATAATGTTGAACTTCTAGAAGCATAATTTAGCATAGGGTTTGCCAGGGGCTGGAGGTTGGATAGGTGGGGGAAATGAGTAGTTATTGGTCAAATGGTATAAATTCTCAAGCAGGATGACTTAGATTATGGAGACCTATTTATAGCATAGTAAGTATAATATAATGATGTATTGTATACTTGAAAATCGCTGAGCACAGTCATAAATGTTCTCACCATAAAAGTAATACATCCATGAACTGACATGTTAAGGAACTTGATATAATGATTTTCCAATGTGTGTGTGTGTGTGTGTGTGTGTGTGTGTGTGTGTGTGAACACATGCAATACAGATACATTGTATCTGTCAATATATTTTGCTATGGCTTGGATGTGGTTTGTACCACACCAAGGTGCATCTTGGGAGCTTTAATCTCAGACTGGTGTTGGTGGAAGTTCAGTCCTTTAAGAGGTGGGGCCTAGGAAGAGGTTCTTGGGTTGCTGGGCATGCCCTCCAAAGGAATTAAGAGTTTTCATGGAATCCTGTTAAGACCTGTCAAGAGGATGTTACAAAATCCTGAGTCCAATACACCTAGTATTTCTCTGTTTTCCATTTCAAGATGTGATGCTTCTTCTCCCATGGCCTCCTGCCACTACAGCCCAACATGAAATGAAGCAGCCCACAGGAAGCTCTTGCCAGGGTAAATGTTGCTTGAACTTTCAGTCTCCAAATCTGTGAGTGAAACAAATCTCTTAATACATAAGCTAACCTGCGTATTTTGGTAAAAACAAAAACTTGACAAATATATACCTTAAATCCCAGGGGGAATAGTAACAATGGAAATAATTGTGATCAATTTTGAATAATTATTTTATGTTTCACACTATATTTAGTAATTGAACTAGAGGAGCATTTAAATATATTGGCTTTGTATTCACACAAACTCTGATTTTTATTTCAACTATAATGAACTAGCTTTATTAAGATATATGACCACCAAAATGTAGCTGTTTCAGGAAAAGCATTTTTATAACCTCCTAGAACAACATCCCTTTCTCTCTCTGAAAAATGCAAGTAACAACACATATCATGTAGGATTGCTATTATAATGATAACTTATGCATAGCACTAAAGTTTTTAGAAAAAAATTAGTAAAAAGAGCCAACTATCCATATTTTTTAAATACTTGAAATTAAGTTTAAAAGCTATTATTTGTGATTAGAAATCATAGAAAAAAATGTTTTGCTTGGAATGTTCCAATAATTACACTGATTTTCCATTTCAATTATTTTACTTATGTGTAGCATTTAGCATGTAAGCAATTTAAAATTATTAATTTACTTGCTAGGATTCATTTGTGCCTAAAGAAATGTTGCAAATCCATCCAGCTCAGTAGGATATAAGTTGATTGCCTATACCCTGCTGTCAGAAATAAGTATTATGTATATTTGACAATAATTTATTGACTTGACCCTTTCATATCCTCATTTCCTGATGCCTTTTCTACAATTTCACTGGCCAACTTTAGATTGGAAATTGGTGCAATCCTTTCTCAGACAGCTTCCAACTTCATGGTCTAGAGTTTCAAGCAAAATCTTTTCTGGTTCTAGAGAAACATTATCATGGTAGTCCTATGTGATTGTTGTTATGTCCATTTTTCAGAAAGAAAGAAACTGAGTTCCATAGAGGTTACAAGAGGCTTTGCCTAAAACAGTCATGAGTAATTTTTCTTCAATATGTTGCCATCATTAACATTTTTAATTAATTGTTTGATTTTTTTAATTGATGAAGTTGTATTTATTAGTAATAGAATGAATTTTCATGACAAAGACAACAAAAATACAGACACTGGTTAATACTTTGGGTAAAAGTGTCTTAAATAAAACAATTAGTCACCCTGTCATCAAGACATCTATGGAACAGTATAGGTCTTGTGATTTTATTCATATGCTCTATTTAGAATAGAATTCCTTTCCCATTCCCTTTTCTTCACATATAATTCAATTGTAGATGATGGTTGAGCTAAAAATCAGAAGTGCTCAACATAATATCTTCTTTTTTTAACACATGAAAGTAGAATGTATTTTGACATATTATACATATGTAGAGTACAACTTCCCATTGGACTGATTGTATGTATGTGGAATTACATTGGTTGTATATTCATACATTACGACACAATTGCCAGAATGTGTTTTGGACTTTAGGTTTCCTTTGATTTTATGACTTTTGGACTTCTACAATGACTTGAAACTTTTATAAATTTGAATGTCTACTATACATAAACAAAACCAGGGCTATCTCTAAATAATTTTTATTGAATTCATAATTTTTCCTATTTCTGTCTCTTTTTCTTTCTTTTTTCCCCATTATAATCCTGTTGAACTATTTTGGTTTTAGTATTTAATTGTCTGTGAATGGAATTATTCCAAAAAGAAAATGTCTTTATATTTTAAAATGACAATATTAAGGGGAAAACGTTCTGCTTCTGTAGCTCAAGAAAAGATTTTGTGTGATGACGAACTGTAAACTTGAGGCCATGGTGCTGTCAACGGTCTGAAGAGGATTGTACAGTTTCTAAACTGGAGTTGACCAGTGGAAGTAGGGTAGGGGCATCAAAAGCTAGGGGGCGTGAGTTGGAGCCGAGAACTAGAAGGGTTAAGGAAACATGAACACCGTTTTAAATCACTAGACTTGAGGAATGTTAGTGCATACCTATGTGAGTGCTAGTGAATTTGGAGTTTTACAGGGTCTTATGTCCTGCCATAAGAAACATGAAGCTGTTACCAGAGTTGTAGAGCAGAGGTCTGGGATCCAAAAAATCAGGTCTGGCCACTGGCCTTCAAAAATCAAACAGAAAAGGTAATGGTGAAAAGTATAAAAGGCATTTTAATCTAATGCAGGTATGGAGGGACTAGGGGACCCAAGTCCTTAACCCTGTCTTCAAGGGGCTGACAATGACTTGGAGGTTTTACAGAAAGGGGAATGAAGGCATGAGTTGCACAGCTGGAGGCTTTTCACAGCTGCAAAGCAGGTGATCTTGATGGGGTGTGGTCTGTCCATCAACAACTCAGGATTGGTCAGGTGGGCCTGTCCCAGACAAGAAAGTTGCTCTTGCCTGTGGGGAGAAGCTTTTACTCATCACAAGATATTTATACAATCAGTTCTTATTCCTGGAATATAAGGTGAGTGGGAGCAAAGAAGATAGATGCAAAAATGGAAACAAAGATGACAAGCCTTTAATCTTACTGTAACCACCCATCGGACATACACAGGCAAAAATGAAGTCTACATACTTATTATAATATTACATCTGTGATTCTTTGCACAGAATGTAAGGAATGCTATGTTAAGGAAGCAGGAATCCAGCTATGTCAACAGTGTCTACAGGTATCTTGCTATTCGCATACATTAAAGATTGTGGAAATACTTACATCGTGATGGCCTTTCTTCCTTGCCTGACAAGGAACTCTATGGTAAAATAATTAAACTAAGTAGACTTAAACAAAACTTTAAAATGATACAGAAAACTTGAAGAAATTATTAAGAAAAGAACAAACAAAATTCATGGTTCCCTAGAATGGAATGCTTTATGGTTATTTCTTCTGCTGGTAACTTAACTAAACTTGAGTGTCAGTGGGATTTTCTGCAAATTGATACATCATGGCATTCTTTTGCTTTTGGTTTCCTATCTGCTGGTAGTATTTTCACTTTAGTTGTATCTCCGGTGAAGGATACATGAAAAAAGATAAAGTGCAGCTTTAGGGAGGCAGTAAAATGTCAAATAATTCAAATAGTTAAAAAAAAATCTGCCAAATGGGGAAAAAGCAAAGTCATCATTTCATGTGGTTAATCACTCATCAGCTGGCTGTGTTTGATTCATTTGAATTTGGGCTACAGAAAAAGCAAATGAGATGGAAGCCAAGGGAGCTATTAGAGAATTTCTGTGTCAGGGGAAGAGGTGAGTGAATGCAGTAAAGTTAATAATGTCTGATAAGCGAATGAAATGGACAGTTTTGCATAATGTAAGGCATCCTAAAAAAAGCTTTACACTTTATAAAAATAAAGCTTACCATAACATGTGTAAATTTGTAGGTATGGGAAAGTAAAAGTAAGAGAAATACATGTCATTGAAGGTACCAGCTCCTGAGTGTAAGGAAAAAAACTGAGTGAAGGCAATAGAGAGGAGAGACAGCACAGCAGTGACACAGGTTTATTTGGAACAAACCTGCGGAGGTGAGGACAGGGGAGCCTGAGACCCCCTCTGCTTACAGCTATAGCCTGGGGTAGATAACAAGGTCATGAGGGAGTCGGGGAATTACTATTATTTGTGTGTGTGCTTATGCAGTTTCTAGGGTGTTATCAGGGAAGACTCCTTAACATCATCTCCATTCTTTGAGGAGGTCACTGTTCCATGTAGAACCAGGTATTTTCAAGATTTCAGTTCCAGATAACAATTTCCTTTTCTTGTATGATGCTGGAATCTGGGATTTATGTCAGAATGAGTCAGAGTGACCATGAGGTAACTCTTGTTCTAAGACAGAGGATGTTTCAAAATGGCCTAGCCTAGGTCAATTTCTTCCCACAACTGAGAAACATTTCTGTGAATAGAACAGATTGTAGTTTACATTATATAGCTTCGGTCAAATTTGATTTGTAAAATTGTGTGCTAAAGTTTCTCAGTTCATCACAACAGTATGAAAATTTCATGTGATTACAAGTTTAATAAAGATCTTTAATATTTTTACAATATTTTTTAAGAAAACCCACAAAGGTAATTTGGTCATTTCTTTATTATTTAATTTTTTCCCTCATATTACACCGATAAATAATGATACCCAAGTACATTAAGGTGAATTCATAAAGGCCACAAAATGTTTTTTTGCTGTACTTCTTCTTGACACTGTGATGGAAATTTAGGAATATGGATAAAGGAAGATAGACTGAATCTCCAGAAAGAGAGGTTCCCATGAACAGTTGGAATGCAAGAAATGCCCAGGAAACTGAAATGCAAAATGAGCATTCTAAACTATTCAGCCCACGCCCTTAGCCTGTAACCTGGCCTATGCTCTTGACCCATGCCCTTGCCTGCAAAAAAGAACAAGATGAGGACAATGCCCAAGTTCTGGAAAAACAAGTACCTCTGTTCAGCCCCTAGCATTGTCCCCACAAGGGGTTTCTCTTTTCTCTCTTTGAAGGTGGTCCACATTATCCCTTGAACTTGTATTTCTTCCTTACCCACAAAACCTTCTTTCAAGATGGCTGTCATTCTCCCTTAAATGTGTATTCTTATTTTAGCCCCCCAAAAGTCTCATCCCTGGAATAGCCTGCAGTCTTTCTTGATTGCATATATACTTTCCTAAATAAGTTTCTCTGAGTAACTGGCATATGCTGAAGTTATCTTCCATCACATATCTCACTTTTCCTGAGTTGAGTTCTCCCTGGGAACGTCTTGGACCTTTGGTGACAACACTATGGTAAGATATGTATTATCATTACCAGGAAATAAAAGTGCCTGTATCATTTAATATTGTGAATTTTTTATTTTCATTAAAAACACTAAAGCATTGATGATTAATTTGATGATTAGATCACCTAGGGCATTTTCCTTCCATATTTATTTCTCATCCTGTTATTCATTTTTCATTCAAAAATAGTCTGTGTTTTCCCCCATCAGTTTAGAGAGAACACTTTTTACTTCTATGTTCACATTTTCTTTTCAATTATATTCTGAAACTTTACCAGGGAAACTAGAGTTTATCTTTTCCAATTGCTAGGAGACTGTAATTGATACTAGAGATGGAGAGTTTTGACTCAGTGTAGATAAAAAGGAACACCAAGTACAGAGCTCAGGCATATACAAGAAAACCTTTAATCTGGAAGGGAAAGGGTGAGGAGTTCTTCATCTCTAGCTGAGGGGGGCAGCTCTGGCAGAGAGTATCAAAATTGCCCATGAAATAAAGAACAGCTCAGCAGTCTTATTGACTTGCTAGTAAAAAATATGAAAAACAACAACCAATCCCCCAGGAAAAAAAAGCAGGGCAATGGGTCCTTGGAGGAGAAGACCACCAATGGGCTCTGGGCTTTCACCATTTCCCAGCCACAAAGGGCTTTGAACTTTTACAAGTGCTTCCCCTGACTGCCCCAAAGATACATTCTGCTATGATTCAAGTTTCACTTAAACCCTATAAAAATCAGAACCCTCTTGTAACCAGTTGCCATTTTCTCTCCTGAAAATGTGACATTCTGCTGCTTAATAAAGAAAACCTTACTGATCTGTTAAAGTTTGTCCCAGTTTCTGTTACTTTTGCCTCAGCTGAGGCAAGAAGGGTGTGGTATTTTTATGGTAATTTCTTTAAGAAATCTCTTGGCATAGCCCTACACTTAATGCTTATGAGTGATTTCATGAAGAATAAGAGAGTAAGAATAGGTATATTTCATACATTGTAGAGAGAGGGAGTAGGAAAAGACATTTAACAAAATTATGAATGAAGCTTTAAAATTTATTTCCTTATTGGGTTCATGACTATATCAATATGTATTTAGTGAGCTTCCACTTCTTCCTCCAGATCCTGTGTGCTCCATTTGGTTAAACTCTTCTTAATCGATATAAGCCAATACTTTTCTACTGTTCTAATCTATGTAGTCAAATTGATAGGTAACAGAAGTGAATGTTGTAAAGATGAGGTTAAGGGGAGAATTCTGTTGACTGGGCCTACATTGCTGACCCTCCACTTGCTTTCTTTTAAAAAGCATTTAGCTGAGTCTGATCAGGGCAAACATTTGTGACTTTTCTACCCACTAGTGAATGCAGGACTCAGGAATGCAGAATTTCACAGGTTTCGGCTGCTTTCTAGTCCCTGGAAACATCCTTATCACATCAAAATAGAGCAAGACACCCTGATTTCAGAGTAGGAGAGTTTCCAAACTCAGCTGGTTTCAAAACCCCTCAAACTCTCCAATTCTGTGAAAAATACACCATTCTCTCTGGAGAATGGTTGGGGCCCCTCAGGGGTCTGAACTGTATACTTCTCTCTCTTATCTCAGGCTTGTCACTCATGAAATCTTGAAATCTCTTTTGCAAGTTGCAAAAAAACAGGAAGTCTTCAAGATAAATACTTGCTTCTCAGTCACTTTTCTGAGCTGTTGGTTTTACATTGTCTTCATGGTTGGGTTCCGTGTTACAAAATCTTCCCATTTTCTTTCACCAAGAGAGAGAAGCCAAGGAAACTCAGTTTAGATCTTCATATCACTTCACTTATTTCATTCTCATCTCTTTTTAGAAAACACCCAATTAATTGCTACTGCAATTAGTAGCAATAATACTCCTACTCAAACTTATTAAGTTTCTCATTGCTATCTTTGAAAACTTCAACTTGGCCACTGGAAAGAAGTTTAAGAGACATGAAAACAATGGATCTTTGTTTTTGAAAAGTCACTGAAAACCCAGTGTTCTTCTAAGAGCAATTTTTACAGTGCTGTTGAAATAAACTTTGTAGAAGGATCTTCAATAGCAGTGGAGAGATCAAATTTCAGCAAATAAAATAAGAATCAAAGTCTAATTGCAACTAAATTCAAGTTGTACTGGTGGCACCAGGGGTGTTTCTTCGGGCTATTCTGAAAGGAAGTGAGTGACTGTGGCAGAGATAGTCTTAATTTGTTCAAATGTGTTTTCATTGTGAGTTGGTACAAACGTGGTAAAGGGAGCTAGATCCTGGTGACAGAAGAGATGGCCACATGGGGTTTGAGTCCTTTCCAGTGGCAGCCAGTTAGATATCCCCAAGGAAATGTTTCCTGACACTAATTAAAAAAAAAAAAATCAATGTTTTATTCCCAAGTTTGACAAAATGGAAACTTTACTATTTGCCAGGAAAATAGAACTAGTAGACCCTTCATTCAGTATTTAATGGATTCTTAAGAGAAAGCTATAAAGGAGAGAATACATGAATTGTACCCCAAATAGGCTGTAAAGTTGATCTAACTAACAGACACTCTGGATTTATCCAGACTTACATTTTTTGTTTCCTCAATTTTATTTTTTTAAATCTTTCCTGTCCTTCACTTCCTCATTGGATTTTCTTTGTTCTTTTCCCTTTATACTGGTTTCAAAATTATGCATTAATTTGGCCATCAAGCTTACCTAGAAATTTCAAATTCCCAAATTATTCAATAAACATAAATTTAATATGTGGAATTAAAACTCCTGTTGCCAATTCTTACTTGGAGTCTATTCTTTTTCCAAGTAAATGTTAATAAGCAGAGTATCAGGAAAATAAGTGACCACAACAATTGGCAAATCTACTTATTTTTCTAGCTTTTAAAGTTTATTTTAAACACAAAAGGCAGAAATCTGGGCTCCACACAAGCACCACCCAACCAATAAAGTACATTTAGAAAAACCTTGTTGACGTTGCCCTTTTTTTTTATTGCCATATTTTCTTTTTTTCCTTCTTTATATGCAGTTAAAAATAACAAATAAATGAGATATGACATATGCTAATTGATAGGACTCAAGATAAAGTTTCCTCCATAAATTATGAATCACATAACATCATCCTGTAAACCTCCTTCATGTGCTTTAACTTATTAACATCTGTCTGTGAAGTTGCATTTTTTTTTTAAGAGAGAGTGAGAAAGGAGAGAGAGAGAAAGAATTTTTAATATTTATTTTTTAGTTCTCGGCAGACACAACATCTTTGTTGGTATGTGGTGCTGAGGATCGAACCCGGGCCGCACGCATGCCAGGCGAGCGTGCCACCGCTTGAGCCACATCCCCAGCCCCTGAAGTTGCATTTTTATAAGGAGGATAAATAGTTGAGTATGATAATAGCTGAGATCAATAGGAAATTTAGTTTTAATTCTTATTACATTAGAAATTAGCAATTAGTGGATGTTCTTTATGCAGGTAATCCACACTTACTTAGCTCAGTGTACATGAGACATACTGATTAGTAATCATAAATCTAAGTTCTGCTGTCCCCAAGTTTCTTAACAAGACTTTAAGTTTATAAGTTCTGATCACCTAGGAGGTCTTGTCATTCTGCGTTTCCTCCTGTCAATGTGATGTAAAATCCAGCCACAGCCCTCCTTTGCTTTTAATTCCATATTGGGTGGTGCTTCTGTGTGGCAAGGACAGCCTATAAAAACAAAATAAAGTACTTCAAAATACCATTATTGATTCCACATGATGAATATTTACTGCAATTGATGTTTGGATGTTTAGATTGTATCCAAATTCAACTGATGTAACATGGGGAGACCAACAAACAACATCATTAGGCTTGGAAGAAAACACTGGTTAAAATAACTAAAACCAAAAATGAGTCAAAAAGGGACAAAAAAGGGTAACATTTTCTCACAAACTTGTTTTGGCAATTTCTACAAAAAAAACATATTCTGACCATTAGTCAGCATTGTAGATTTTTTCTTTTTTTTTTTTTTTTTTGGATACTTATAAATGTATTAAAGTCATGCCTTTATTTTTTTTTTTAATTGGTACATGATTACAGGTTTAAACTTCTAGCAGAAAAAAATATTTTCCTGGTGTCCATGTTCCCTCACCTCTTATTACTGTCATTTATAATTATCAAAGAAGTACCAGGTAAACAAATCTGACAAAAAAATCATTCCAAGGAATCATACTTGAACATTCCAAAAATATGAAATAATTTGCAGGACATGTCTAAGTCCATTTTCTGTTGATATAACAGAATACGTGAAATTGTATAATATATAAAGAAAAGATATTTATTTAATTCATAGTTCTGAAGGCTGAAAGTTCAAGTTCAGATGACTTTTGGTGAAGGTCTTACGTGTGGCAGAAAAGCATAAGGGCAAGTGGGTGCATGTGGCAAAGATCACATGGTGAGAAAGGAAGCCAGAGGAAACTGCACCCATATCACAACAATCAAGTCTGGTGGTGATAAATCCAATCTTGTGAGGAGAGAGCTCACTGCTGCAAGATGGCTTTAATCTATTCATGAGATCAACACTTTCCACAAGGGAACATTGCACTGAGGAATTAAGTATCACATGAGTTTTGGGGGACAAACTATATCCAAACCTTAGCAGGCTATAAACATGGTAGTGCAGATTTCTCTTAATACATTGATTTCATTTCCTTTGGATATATGTCCAGAGTAGGATTGATGGATCCATACAGTAGTTCTGGTTTTAAATTTTTGAGGCCCCTCCATACAGTTTTCCATAAAAGTTATAATAATTTATATCCCTACCAACAGCATGTGAGGGTTAACTTTTATCCACATCTTTTTCGCACTTGTCTTTTGTCTATTTATAATAGCCATCCTAACTGCAGTGAAGTTATATCTCACTCAGGTTTCAATTTGCATTTCTCTGATGATATGTGATGTTGAAAAAAACTTTTTTCATATACCTGTTGGTCATTTGTATGTCTTCTTTTGAGAGAAGTTTATTTAAGCCAATTGCCCAGTTTTTAATGAAATTATACTAATAATTTGCTATTGACTTTTTTGAGTTCCTTAGATATTCTGGATGTTTACTACAGCACTACTTACAATAGTCAAAGAATGGATGGGGCTGGGGATGTGGCTCAAGCGGTGGCACGCTCGCCTGGCATGCGTGCAGCCCGGGTTCGATCCTCAGCACCACATACCAACAAAGATGTTGTGTCCGCCGAGAACTAAAAAATAAATATTAAAAAAAATTCTCTCTCTCTCCTCTCTCACTCTCTCTTAAAAAAAAGAATGGAAAAATGTAAGTGCCCATCAATTGATAAATGAATAAAGAAAACATTATAGGTATACACAGATCCACATAATGCTAGAATACTAAGAAGGCATAAGAAGGATGAAATCCTGTCATTTGAAACAACATGGGTAGAACTAGAGATTGTTAAGAACTGTCATCAAAGAAACCCAACAGAGTGGCAACACTAGCAGTATACACGGGGGAAAAATTCCTATCTGATGCTCATATTTTAGATTCTATTTTGCTCTACATACATTAAGGGTTATTTGATGCTTAACTGATTTCATGTTTTGGGCCAGGTAAACATTAAAACAAAAAGTGCTTGAATTATCTTATTGACAGCCAGGATGCTTTAAGAATGCCTGAGGCAGTATTGAAAGATGCCAGCTTGAAGATGTCATTAGCTAATTTGATACAAAGTGAGACTCAAAAGGAGAGAATCATTAGGGCTAATTGGAACAAATTGAGACTGTGAAAATCTACTACTTCTTGATGATTCAACAGGGAAAAACTGAAATACATAAACAGTTATAATACAAAATTATTCATTAAATTTTTTTATTAAAAGAAAAATTTTAATTTTATTATTTTCACATTTTTATTGGTGCATTATAGTTGCACATGATGATGGGATTTGCTGTTATATGTTTATACATGCACACAATATAATGATATAATTTGGGCAATACCACTCCCCAGTCATTAAATATTCTTAAGAGAGAAGATAAACCTGGGGGTTCAATCTGTCATCTGGACAATAGTACCTCTACGGGAAACTATTATTATTGTTGTTATTTTTTCTCTTTCTGGCTCCGCAACAAAATAAAAAATATTATGCAGCTTCTTGGCCTCTTAGCCTCCTCTTTTGGAATTATTAGATGTTAACAAGTGAAAGACAGTCCTAAATGCTGATTCACAGAATGAAAATTCTTCCTTTTATTGACTATTCACCTTGGAATTCACAAAGGAGCCAAACCCAGCTTCAAAAAAATCTCAATCTTTAGAAAGAAAATAGGTGATCTTTGATTGCTTGTGGTCCAAGCCACCCATTAAAAACTCTAAATCACTATGATGTGTTAATAAGCTAACTAATGTGATAAATATATATCAATGCAGAGCAACAGTTTATATTAGGCAGACCAAGTAAAATTTGAAGAATTTTGCAGTTGGAAAGAAAGCACACTTTAAGTAACTTATGTGAAAGAGTTGGGGTTAAAAGTCCCATTTGTTTGGCAAACGATGTATACTTTTAAAAAATTGCTGGGGGGCTGGGGATGTGGCTCAAGCGGTGGCGCGCTCGCCTGGCATGCGTGCGGCCGGGGTTCGACCCTCAGCACCACATACCAACAAAGATGTTGTGTCCGCCGAGAACTAAAAAATAAATATTAAAAATTCTCTCTCTCTCCTCTTTCACTCTATCTTTAAAAAAAAAAAAAAAAATTGCTGGGCACTGTGGCCCATGCCTGTAACCCCAACGGCTGTGGAAGCTGAGACAGGAGATTGAAAGTTCAGGCCAGGTTCAGAAACAGTCAGCTAATCAACTTTGTGAGATCCTTCAAAATAATAATAAAGGGCTGGGGATTTGGCTTAGTGATAAATTATCACTGGGTTAAATCTCTAGCAACTATAGTTTGAATCACCAGGTGCTGCTTCAAAATCGAAAGTAAAGAATTCATTCATATCCTATTGTATCTGCTACTCAGTGACATTACTCTTTTTAGATTACCTTTACTTTTTTAAAGTTTTTTTTTTTTTGTAGTTATAGATGGACAGAATGCCTTTATTTTGTTTATTTATTTATTTTTTTAATGTGGTGCGGAAGTGCCTCACACATGCTAGGTAAGTGCTCTGCCGCTGAACTACATCTCCGGCACTTACCTCTAATTTTGAAATGTATCAAAATAAATACCAGTACTTTGGTAGGTATTAAAATAATTGGCATTACTGAAATTTAAGGCATAAGAATCAATAGGGAATACAATTTGTGGAATTATATTTCAAAATGGGTTTAACTGTAAATCTTCTGTTGGATTTTGTAATTGCTGAGCTTTTGTTTGTCTTTTTTATTTTTTAGATGTTTGAAGTGTCTTAAATATTATAAGAATGAATTATTTTTATCTTAAAACTTTAAAATTATTTAATCGATTAACCCTATAAATTACCATTTAAAATAGTTTTGTATGTTATTTATTCAGTATACAGGTTTCACAAAAGGAGCATACATTTCCTCAAAATCCATAGACAGTATTCCTCTCTGTATAAATATCCTTGAGACATTAGAAAACACCTTGGAATCCTAGAATTTCGACATGTCTGACTATGTCTGGCCAACTGCTAAAAAAAAGTCCAACAGAGAACTAAGCATATAAGGCTTTCCAAGGGAAGAAGGCAAGCCAAAATAGTTCTCCTAATTGCAAATCCTACATCATTACAACAGTGGTAACCACTCCCAGTACACCCTGGTGTGTATCACCATTCTGGGTCACATGTTTGAATTTGTGAAAAAAAGGTAATGTTAATAAAAATGATAGGACCATGAACGAAGAATGCACAAGCAGAGATTCTTCAGGATTCTTCACACAAAATATGCCATAAAGGCGCCTCTTTCATCTTGCTACAGACCATGGTAGTGCAGGCACTGGGTACACAGATCGATGAAGGTATTTAATAGCAATCTAAGTGCTTATGAGAACACTGGTAGACCTGCCAGAAACCAAGGCAGCTGAAAGAGCACCTGGAAGATATATAGACAGGGCTGGGCAAGTAGCAGTGGGACAGTTCATGGGCAAATGCCAAATATGCCCTTGGGTTGAACTTTGTAGGGATGAAGATCCTGTAAGACATAGTTTGGAAGCATGATGCTGGTAATGATGAATATCAGTTTCTGTTAATGTGACCTTACTTGAATATAAATGCTCTTGATATCTGGAGCAATTTGTATTTCACACTTGACTTTCAAATAGATTCTGAGGTTATAAAATTGTAACACCACTGTTCTAGGGGAAATTCTGAGTTTAAAGTAAAGTAGCTCTTAAAATTGAAATTAGAATACTTCAGCATAAAAATTTCTGCTGTGGTGAAGGTAAAATTAAAAAATAGCTTTTAAATATTGCAACATCCAGTGAAACTCATCTTATTGCTAAGACCAAACAAAAAATAATTTTATATAAATTATTAACCCTATTGTATTGCAAATTTCCATTACTTGTGATGAAAGTATATCTGTCCTAATAACAAAGAACCTGTATTAAATTATTAGTCAGCCTCTAGCATTTTGGGTCACTACTCTAAATGTTTAGCCTGAAACAAAGGATAAAGCAGAGAATGCCTGTTCTTTCTACCTACCTACCTTGTTGGAGAAAGAAATATCCAAACAAGAAACCAAGAAGAGAACTCATTGTTACAGATTGTATCTTTATTTAAAGAGAGAGAATTCCTTATATAATGAAGTGTCAAGGATATAGCCCCTTTATGACGATATGACTTATTGCCTAAACCAGGGTACTTGGTACAGAGGGATGCTCCAATAATGGAAGTAATTTCATTTCAAAATATTTATTGATTGATTGAGAAACTAGGTTGATAATATTAATGAACTTTTTAAAATACTTTTACTCAAAAATTACATTCAAAACTAATTTTCTTAAAATGAAATACCTTTTTTTAATTTTATTTTTTTATTGGTTGTTCACAACATTACAAAGCTCTTGACATATCATATTTCATACATTAGATTGAAGTGGGTTATGAACTCCCAATTTTACCCCAAATGCAGATTGCAGAATCACATCGGTTACACATCCACATTTTTACATACTGCCATATTAGTGACTGTTGTATTCTGCTACCTTTCCTATCCCCTACTATCCCCCCTCCCCTTCCCTCACATCTTCTCTCTCTACCCCATCTACTGTAATTCATTTCTCTCCTTGTTAATTTTCCCATTCCCCTCACAACCTCTTATATGTAATTTTGTATAGCAATGAGGGTCTCCCTTCATTTCCATACAATTTCCCTTTTCTCTCTCTTTCCCTCCCATCTCATGTCTCTGTTTAAAGTTAATCTTTTCTTCCTGCTCTTCCTCCCTACTCTGTTCATAGTTGCTCTCATTATATCAAAGAAGACATTTGGTATTTGTTTTCTAGGGATTAGCTAGCTTCACTAAGCATAATCTGCTCTAGTGCCATCCATTTCCCTGCAAATTCTATGATTTTGTCATTTTTTGTTGCTGCGTAGTACTCCATTGTGTATAGATGCCACATTTTTTTTTATCCATTCATCTATTGAAGGGCATCTGGGTTGGTTCCACAGTCTAGCTATTGTGAATTGTGCTGCTATGAACATCAATGTGGCAGTATCCCTGTAGCATGCTCTTTTAAGGTCTTCAGGGAATAGTCCAAGAAGGGCAATAGCAGGGTCAAATGGTGGTTCCATTCCCAGATTTCCCAGGAATCTCCATACTGCTTTCCAAATTGGCCACACCAATTTGTAGTCCCACCAACAATGTACAAGTGTACCCTTTTCTCCACATCCTCGCCAGCACTTGTTGTTGTTTGACTTCATAGTGGCTGCCAATCTTACTGGAGTGAGATGGTATCTTAGGGTGGTTTTGATTTGCATTTCTCTGACTGCTAGAGATGGAGAGCATTTTTTCATGTACTTGTTGATTGATTGTATATCCTCCTCTGAGAAGTGTCTGTTCAGGTCCTTGGCCCATTTGTTGATTGGGTTATTTGTTATCTTATTGTCTAATTTTTTGAGTTCTTTGTATGCACAATAAAGCAAAATTGTAAAGCTGTGTGTGGATTATCTAACATTAAAAATAGATATTTCTTAAATATTGGTACCTATTCACCAACTTTAATTAGTTATCAAGCTGATTATATATGATATCGTCTCTAATGCTATATCATCCATATTTTTCTGAAAGATGTACTTTTTTCAGCTGGTCCTTTTAAAATATTTTCTAAGTAATTCCAACATTTTAATAAGTTTTATTTTATAGTTAATAATTTTGAAATAGTTGAATTTTTAAAGTTAAATCTTCTCTAAAGACCATACTAATTTTAGAGGAAAAAAATATTTCTATACATGGTTGGGGTACCTAAAAATCTTTAATAAATATTATAAAAAGGGTGATATTTCCATCTTTTTGTTTTTTCATGTTAAAATATGTAAATTTTTAACATATATGTTTTATCCAGGTAATCTTTTACTGCCTCTAGACCTTTCTCTTATAAATATTTTTTCAAGTCGAAACTCATAAAATAATTTCTATTTGTAAGTTTGTTTAATGGATGCAAATTGCAGGGCTTTTTAAAATTTAACCTCACTCTAGTATAGAATGCAATTTATCCAATTAAAATCAGAGTTCTGTCAAGAGATTATTCCAAGTCAAAATATCTCAAAGTGCAATTACACAATTTGAAAATTAAATCTTGTTAATTTTTGATCTTTCGTTGTTCACTTTGTTCAGTTTCACACTTGATCTTGTAAGAATTCTTTTCACTTTCTTCTAGTTTGCAAGCTTTGTCTTTCAAAGGTTAATAGAAATCAAAATAATGGTTTAGGGTTGAATAAAGAGATCAAACAGGAGTTTTCAGGGGTGAAAGGATTGTTTTATACCCCAGTGGTACATTGGTTATACAAATAAATGCTTTGATCAAACTCATCAAAATCCACATTCAAGATCTGTGCGTTTCACTATATGTAAATATTAGTATGATAAAAATTCAAGTAAAAAATAAACAAAAACTGAAATATTTAAGGAAAGTTAAGAAATGAAATTAATAACCTGTAAAATCTGATATCATTTGCAAAAGTCAAAGTGCACATACACAGAATAACAATACATGTTTTGTAAAAACCTTCAGAACATTCATAGTGTATTGTGGTTGGGTGGGAGGAGGACTTTTGTAGACTTGTAGCTAAAGTATGTAAGAAAAATTATACATTCTACTTCTTTCTAACATACTTTTTGTAGGCTGCCTAGTATTTTTTTAGTAATAGGAGTGGCATACAGGAAATTGGGTAAATAATTAAAATTCTAATTTTCTTGAACAGACCTGTTAAGTATAATCTTCTGTACTGAACTTCAAAATTTAAAGAAAATATGTTATTAGAATTAAGTGTACAGTCTTCTTAAAGGAAATTTTACATGTTTGTATTTTGAATTTGTCTGTTGGTGATTCTAATCCACTTGAGAGTAAAATTTCATTGAAGTTGTACTATGAAAATTCTTCTCAGTGTAGTAAAAAATAACAATTGATCCACTAAATGATACTCTGAAATTTCTAAAATAAACATGGATGATTTTTTTTAGTAAGGAAATAGAATGAGAGAAAATAGACCTGTGGCAAAGCAATTGAACTCCAATTCTGTTTTTCACACATATTGAATGATAGATTCACACATCCCATTTATAGAAGTTCAGTCTTCACAGAGTGTTGAATATCCAGCTTCTTTTTTGGACAGTTAAGGAATGAAGTTTTGCTAATAGAAAGAATATTAAAAGTACAGATTATTGATTTAAAGAGAAAATTTCACAAGCATCGTCATCTATATGTAAGAGAAAATTAACACTCTTTAGGACAAAGATCATTTCCAAGGTGAAGATTTTCATTTTGGGGTGATATTTCAAATACCCCTAAACTAGAGGGTCTGCTGGTTCCAAACTGGATTCACAGTGTAGATTTTAATCTTCAGATTCAATATCATGAGGTTATAAACATGATGTTCCAAAATATCAGAATGTTAGAATGCAAAATTAAACCAACAGAAAAAAAAAAAAAACACTTGTAGACTTTTAGATAAAGTATGCAAGAAAAACTATACATTCCACTTCTTTCTAACATGCTTCTTGCAGGCTGCCTAGTATATTTTTAGTAATAGTATGAAATACTTTCATTCATTTTGTTATTGTTTTTAAATGTGTCCTCAAAATACCAAATATTGTGGTATATTTTTAGCTAAGTAAAATTTCGACAGAACTATTAAGTGTGGGATCAAAGGTTAGCCAACCAATCAGTCAAATCTTTATTTAGAGTGTACATTACTTTTGGGAAAGGTGTTGGTAACATGCAGATGATTCAACAAGTCATTAGTTTAACATCTCCTGATGTTCTCAATAACACTTCTCCAAAATCACACACAGATTTCCACCTACCAAATGGTAGGTGAAAATTTGCATGATTATATATATATATATAAAATTCAAATTAACCTACAATATATGTACAATCAAAATTTTCTGTTGAGAAATGGGCTATGTCAAATATTTGTTTTCTTTAATGTTGGAAATTTATTTATTTATTTATTTTAGCACTAGAGGTTTAATCCAGGGGCTCTTTACCAATGAGCTAAATTCCCAGCCATTTTTATTATTGTTATTTTTAATTTTGAGGCATGATCTCACTAAGTAGCCCAGGCTGGCCTTGAATTTGCCGTCCCTCTGCCTTAGCCTCTCAAATCTATGGGATTACAGGTATTTGCTGTCATACCCAGCTGGAAAATAATTTGAAAGACAAAAATTTTATGAATTTTTTAATTTAGGGACATGCAATACCATACAATGGAATTCAGACTTTTTACTTTTAAGCAAAGTGTATTAGGATCTATTCTTCACAACATGGAAAGTTCACATGCACCCTTTAGGACAATATTAGAGTAAGTAAGTAAAAAGAAGAGAAGAATCATGCTGATAGGTACCCTGTGACTTTTACTCTTTCCTAAAAGAGATGTGATTTACTAAGTTTAGACAGAAAAGGACAGTGATTTTCTAAAAGTCTTATTTCTAGCTCTACCTAGCTCTCTATAAACCATTATTTCAATCTTTCTGATTTAGGTAATCATTTGATATAATACATTCTCACCCAAGGCACAAATAATATCAATTTTCTTAGAAGAGTTCTTGAATACTATTTTGCAATAAAAATATGGGCATCATAGCAAGAACAAAATTTCCTCACTCCATTTAAAAATGCAAAAATTATAGGTGGCTTCTGTAAAACTTGTATTCACAAATGATATAAACAGTTCTGTCAAAGCTTGTGTTAAGAGAAAATTTACACAAGCATCATCATCAATATGTTAAGAGAAAAATTTACACAAGTAATAGGAATTCCTGCAAGACTTGTCCTCACACATTAAATTGAGCCACATATTTTGGTAACTCTTGAAAGTTATCAAATTGTTAGAATAATCAGAAGTACATAAAACTGTGAAGTAGCTATATGACAAGCTATGTAAGCTTTCAGGGCACTATTGAAACAGATTTCAACCTTAAAAGGCAACCTAGTCAGAGGCCTTTGAAGTAAATTGTTTACATTGATTTGCAATTCCATAAGCCCTTATAGTAAACTATCCTTTTGAATTTACAACCTTGCTTAATTCAGCAGAAAATTGCTTTCTGACTGGCTGAGAGACCCACTTGGATGACTTGAGCAGAATTAAAAGAATCTGTCCTGTGATGAGATTAAGAAAAAAGCCCTGAGAATCCCTTTGATGACTTGACAGAAAGAATTGACTGCACACAGAACAGCCTCTGCTTTTTGAGAACTTAGCTCCATACCTCTGAGTGAAGGCAGTTTGGAGGCCCAAAGATACCTACTACAGGGAAGGCTTGCACAGGGTCTGCATCCAAAGGACTGTTCTCATGAAACAGCAGCACCTCAAAAATTCTCCCCACAAGTGAATTGGAATAGAGCTTAGATTCATCCTGTGCTTAAGCAAGTCTTAAGGAGCACTTTAAACACTTTCAAAAGAGAGATTATATTCAAGTAGCTCTAGCTTGAGAAAGCAAAAAAAGGGAAGTGAGCAAAATCTTAAGCATACTTGGCGACAGCAAATATAGTCCTTATGAAACCAAATATGTGAATGGAGAGATTGTTAAAAATAATTAAAATCCTTCTGATCTACCCAAAGAAGGATACCATGGGGTTTCATGATTAGGAAAATACACAAAACCACCCTCTCACCTGTTTTTTTTTTTTTTTCTTTTTTATCATGCTTGTATTTCCTGGTATATTTAGTAATTCTGAAAACTTGTATTAAGAGCAACGATAGGCTGAAAAAATGGCAGGGAAAGACAGGAGAAAATAACGCTCCGGTGCAACTAGATATCTGAGTCTGAATCCCAGCTCTGTCATTTACTAACCATGTGACCTTGACCAGTTTTCCAGTCTCTCTCTGCCTCATTTTCCTCATCTCTTAAGTGGGTAAACGGATAATAGTTATAGCCCAGGGTGATTGTGAGAACTGAGCAAGTTAATATATGTTAAGTATTGAGAATAGAGACTGGCAAATAATGAATGGGCACTCTGTAATTGTGACTAAAAAGGATTTTGTTCTTATTTCACAACTACAAATTTTCTGTAAACAAAGAAATAAGCGAAGTATATCCTCAAGTTTATCTGAGGTTTATCCTCAAGTGTATCTTGCTTCAAATGTGAAAAAGCTAGGGAGTAGATTCTTTCTTTTCAGCACAAAGAAAATAACTGACTTGCATCAGGTGATGTCATTCGTTGATTTAGTTCCTTTCAGAGGTTTGCTTTTTCTTCCCATCATGAGAATGTACTGTTTTATCTACTCGAGATTGCTTCTACTTCCTTTTGGTAAAAACACACAATTTCCTTTCAAAATGCCAATCTGGAAAAAATACTGATCATGTTCTACCAAATCTAACGAGGATCACTGACCTGGGTCTGCCCAGGCAGCCAAAGTATTACCTTAATGTTATAAGACAAGTTGCTGATCTTTTATTTGGAATTTAATGTTTAGATATTGAATGACAGAGGAACTTTACTCTGAGATCAGTAAACTGGGATCACATAAACCTAACACTGTCTACTAGTATGCCCACCCACATTTTACTTTCCACTTGGAGGGAGCTTGGTAGCAGTGGAGGACATGAAGTCATTAGCACAAAGAGGAAGGGTTCAGAGATATCATTTTAGTCTAGATTCGTATAGTCTTCTCTACCTCCTAATATCCAAGATATGTAAGCTTATAAATGGATTTATTTTTTTCTTAATTTAATTTTACTTGCATTTCTATTGATTTTGGTGAACTGCCTTGGGGATTATATATTTTGTTATTGGTTCCTATAATCTCTCTCTGATTCTTGGCCACCATGAGCTGAGTAGCTTTCCTTTGCCATGCCTTTCCACCATGATCTTCTACCTCACGTCAGGCGTCATTCATGGAGCTGGTCCACTAGGGACTGAACCTCTGAAACCATGAGCCAAAATAAACTTCCTCCTCTAAATTGTTCTTGTCGGGTATTTTGGTCACAGTGAGGAACAGATGACTAACACAGACTGTGTTTCAACCATGGTGGGAACATCATGGGCTTGGTAGAGAAACATCAGATTGTTGATATGTTTATTACCTCTTTTACCATTCCAGTAAAACCCAAATGGAGGCGTTAAGTGTTAATGTGAGTTTGATTATTCCAGAGCAGATAGAGGAAAACATACAGCTTCAAGAAAGGCCCCTGGACCACAAGTAGTGACTGTCAAGAATTAATTATAATCTTTACGGAATTGCAAAACTTGAATTCCATCTTCTAGACTAAGCGGAATTTTCTGTTATAGATTAATACAAGCAAATCTAAAATGGAAATAGTGAGAAATAAAGTTGGAAATTAGGAGAATTTAGGACATTGGGGTGAGGGTTGGGGTAGGGTTACTTGATCCTTGAGGCCTCTTCAAGCACCAGGTGCTTTGCAATCCCTATAAGTAACACAAAATCTAATTTCTTACATTAAAATTTATTTTTTTTTTCTGAGAATGAAGGTTGGAGGCCAAGGAGAGATGTTTCCTTCAACATCTTGTTTATAACTTTCTATTGCTATTAGGCAGAAGATAATACTGCCTTTAAAGTTGAAAATTAGGGACCAGGATGAAACTCACATGCCAATTACTAAGAAACAGAAAATCCTCAGATATTACCTCAATATTCAATATTCTGATTAGTACAAATTCTGGCCTCGATTACTGGTTAATGGAATCCTTAAAAGCCAGTCATTTAGAGTTTTATGAGAGTTGAGTTGTCAGATCATTCTAAGCATGGTTTCCAGGACACTTTGCTCAATATCTCTGTTAATTTTAGGCCATAAAACTGACAGGAAAAGCAACTGGACCACTGGAGTGGTATAGTCACCACCGAAGCCAATTTTCCCAGTTTACCTTAAAAGTATTTCATCAGAAATGACAATGAGAATTCATACCCCATTTGAATCAAATGTATGATATGCCAAGATCATTATATTGTTTTGAGCAACTAATAAAAAATAAAAATTAAAACAAACAAAAAAAAGAAATGACAAAAGAGGACGGAGGAATCATGAGGTAAGCCCAGGCCCTGGAAGCCAGCCAGAAAGAACAAAAGCTTACACTCAGCCCATGGTGAGGAATTTTTGCTGCTACTGCCCATCTGGAAAGGATATAAATTCTGGACCAGAGGCTGGCTCTACCAGTGGTAGAGCGCTTGCCTAGCATGTGTGAGGCACTGGGTTCTCTCCTCAGCACCACATAAAAAATAAATAAAATAAAGGTTCTGTGTCCATCTAAAACTTGAAGAAACTTAAAAAAAATTCTGGACCAATCAATACTATTACTAGTGCTGTTTCCTCTATTTTTAAATTGAGAATAGTCTTCAGTTTCCCATTCTATTTTGAATAAGATAATCACATTTTATAGGATCGTGAGAAACCATTCCTGAATTTGATCAGATATCCTGAGTTTGGAATTGGATAGAGGAACTAGCTACTATTGGAGAGTAACTAGATGTCATAGGAAAAAAGAAACTAGATGCTATTCATGGGTGAAGGAATACTTCCACTTTAATCTAGATTTTGAGGAGTTAGTGGACACATTTTTTAAATTCTAGATATAGACTGAAAGATTCAGGGACTAAAGACAAAACGAAAATAGAAAAGTCACTATCTTAGACAATTAGACTGTTTTAGAAGCAAATAGGACACACACACAAACACAAAGAATATAGAATCAAAGTAACAAATGTCAGTTATTTCTTATATAATACATACATCAATGGAATTCAAATTTAAATTCCCATAGGGATTACAATGAAACTGGATAAACTAATTCCAAAATGTACAAGAAAAAAGCAAACATACCATAATTTAAAACAATTCTTTCATTCAAAACATGTTTTGTTAAAATATAATTGGAATACAATGAACTGCACATAGTTAAGTATACACTTTGCTACATTTTGACATATGTATATGTCTATAAAATCATTACCATAATCAAGACAGTAAACATGTTCCTCATCCCCAAATTTCCTTTGTGTCTTTTGTAGTACTTTCTCTGGAAGCTTCTTGCCCCTTGCTGGGCATAGATTCCTGAGTTAATGTTTTTTTCTTCAATCTCTTTTATTTAGAGATGTTGCTCCACTATCTTTACATTCACATTGTTTCTGATGAGAAGTCAGTAGTTGTCCTCATCTTTATTCATTTATATAATGGAGTGTGACACTTTCCTCTGCATTTTGTCTTTATCACTCACTTTAACAATCTGATCATGGTGAATTTTAAAACTGTGTGTACTTTGGCTTTTGTGTTTGCTGAATTTCTCACTTTAGTTTTAGTGAAATTTGTAAAATTTTAGTCATGACTTCTTCATATGATTTTTCTGTGCTCTATTTCTCTCTTTTCCTTCTTGGACCAATGTACATTCTTTAGATTGCTTGAGTTGTTGCATAGCTCATCAATCCCTGCATTATTTTTAGTTGTTTTTTTTTTTTGTTTCACATTCTATAACTTCTATTGCTATGCCTTCAAGTTCATCAATTATATTTGCTACAATATTTAATCAGCTATCGATTCCATTATTTTTCCTTTCTGAAACTAACTTCTAGTTCTGAAATTTCAGTTTAGATCTGCTTTGTATCTTCCATCTTTACCTCATGTATTCAGTCTTTCCTCTAGCTTTTCAACCATGTGGACTCCATCTACAATAATTGTTTTAGCTGCCTTATTTGTTAATAATAATAATATGTTAAGTTCTGGTTTGCTCTTGACCAATTGACTTTTCTCCTAATTTCAAGTGGTATTTTCCTGCTTTTAATATGCCTTTCTTATAGAATGACAGACATTGTGAATTTTACCTTCTTAGGTGTTAAGTATTTTTATATTGATATAAATATTATTGAGCTTTGTTCTGATATGCAGTTAAGTTTCTTGGAAAGAGTTCCTACCTCAGAGATTCACTAGGTAGTAACACAGCAGCATTATTCTAGGGTTATTTATAGCTATCTTGGATTTCTTAGATTCCGGTTCCATTGTCTCATCAGAAATTCTGTCACACTGTGCAAATATTCCATCCTGTTCTATCGTTTGGAATAGTCAAGACATAAGCTCTGGTAATTGTACAGATAACATTGTTTATTTCTAGTATATTGGTAATTACTGTCTTTTTATCCTTGATACACAAAGTCATGTGTTGAAAACCATTGTTACTTCCCCCCGCCCATTTTTTTTTTTTTTTTTTTTTTTGGTACTGGAGATTGAACTGAGGGAAGTTCTACCACTGATCTCAATCTGTAGCCCTTTTAAATTTTTATTTTGAGACAGGGCCTACTGAGTTTCTGTGGCTGACCACAAACTTGTGATTCTCTTCCTTCAGTCTCCTGAGGTGCTGGGATTATAGGCATGCACTACTGCATCCAGAGCAATTTTTTCAAAATTTTTAGGTCTTTTTCTGCTGGGATGATAGATGTCGTCCCTGTTGTTACATCTCAGTTGGTAGAAACCAACAAAGATAATTTAGAGCAAAATGTGAGATGATTTGCTCTATGAAAAAGAATACCAAGTACCTAGTATGAAATTTTTTAAAAAAATATCTATTGGAAAGAAAATACCCTGTATGTATACAGAAAATTAATGCCCAGTAATTATATCTTTTTTGAAATACTATAAAACCTATAGATTACTTAAAGATGGTATTGGGAATATTGACAAGTATTTGATGAAAATAGAGTCATATACTTCACTTCAGTCACCACACATAATTGGATTAAAGAGCTAAATGTAATAAATATAAAAATTTAAATAAAAATAAAAGAATAATATTATGGTAAGTAATAAAAGCTTTTTGTAAACCAAAATTAAAGCAAGGCTTATACATCTGGCTATATTAAAGCTCAGAATATCTCTACCACCAGAAAGCTCTACTGTCTATAAATAGTATGAAAAAGTAAGTAATAGGACACCAGATGCAGTTGCATCTGCCTGTAATCCCAGCAGCTCAGGAGGCTGAGGCAGGAGGACCACAAGTACAAAGGCTGCCTCAGCAACTGAGGCTGAATGAGGCCCTAAATGATTTAGGGAGACCCTGTCTTACAATGGAAAAAAAAAAAAAAGGAGGGCCTGGGAATGAGGCTCAGTGTTTTGAGTACCACTGGGCTCAATCCTTGATACGGAAAAAAAAAAAAATGAGAAAAAAATTACCCCTGCCATATATCTCCAGTAATCTGCAACCAGATACTTATCCTAGAGTAATGAAAACATGAGTCCACATAAGGACTTGTACAAGAGTTTTCATAACAGCTTTATTTGTGATAGACAAAAATGAAAACAATCCAAATCCCTATTATCATGTTAATGAATGTGGAAGATCAGCTTCATTTGAAATAATAATACAACAGAATACTACTTAGCAATTTAAAAAAATTCAATACACAGCCAATATGCATTAATCTGAAAATAAGTGTGCTGAATTTTGTAAGCCAGACAAAACAGAGTATGTATAATATGATTTACATCCTCCCCTTTTTATTGAGTTGGATTTTTCATTATGTTGCCAGGCTTGTCTGGAACTCAGGGCCTGAGCAATCCTTCTGTTTCAGCTTCTAGAACAGTTGGGATTCCAGCCATGCACCATCATTTGGAGCTTGATTTCTTTCTTTTTTTTTTTAATAAAATTCTGGAAAATGCCTGTTATCTAAAGTGATAAGAAACCGTTCAGCAGTTTTCTGGGGTTGAGGGTGGAGTAAGCAGGAAAGATACTGAGAAACTGTCCAGAGCATGAGTAAACTTTGAGGGATAATGGATAGATTTGTTATCTGGATTACAATGATGGTTTTAAGAGGGTGAACATGCCAGAACTTATCAAATTTGCACTTGATTTTAAATGTGTGTGTTTTAGTACATGTCAGTCAGTTACACCTTAATAAAAGTGCTCACACTGGAGCATTCACGAAAAAAAAAAAAAAAAAGAGTAACAGATGGGGACAAGTATACATACAACAGACATTAGGTTAATATTAAAATATATAAAGGATTCACCAAGTAATGAAAATAACCCACCAGTGGAAAACAGAGCAGGGAATATAAACAATTTACACAACAGGAAAGGCATATTGCCTAGGAACCTATGAAGCATGGTGGGGCACTTTTTCAATACTATATTGGCAAAAATCAATTTGTTAATATCAAATGTTGTAGAAAGATATGGGAAATAAGTAGTGCCCCCAAATTTAAAAAATCATGTCTTTTGACTGATAGTTTCATTTCTTACAATATAATCTGGTTAAACACCACACTAAAAAACCAGAAGAATAAACAGATATTTTTATTAAAATATTGTTTATTAATATAAAAAAATGCAGAAGTTAGTTTCATTTCCATTAGCAGAAAAATAAAGTACAAAGCAATTGTGGTGTATACACACTAAGGCAGACAATTTATCAGATTAAAAATGGTATAAAAGATCTCCAGGGGGATGACTCTGGTTAGGGGGAGGTTAGGGAGTATATTTCATAATGACATATGTGCTACAAAATCTTCTCTGCCAAAAACACGCATATAATATACAACAGTATTGTATATCTCTCTAAATATTTGAGAGTATATCTGCATGTGTCTTTAAAGCATTAAAAAGTCTGGAAATACACTCATGAATCTGACAACTGGGATAAAAATGGATGTTACCTAATAGTCAAAGGGGTAATAATTTAATTTATATTTCAATCTTTAACAATTCTATATTCCTTACATAATTGGCTAAGTCATAAAGTAATATCAAAAAAACAAACCTAAATAATAAATTATATATGTGGGAAGAAATGCATGTGGGAGTTTATATTTGCCTGCTGGGAGGCCAATCAGTGGAATGTGCTGGGTACCTAACATTTTTGTAGGTAGCATTCCTACTTGTATCTCAGTTAACAGACTCGTTAAATTCCTTGTTGTGGTTTTATTTTGTCTTGTTCAAACTAGTCCAAATTGAGTTTGTATCACTTATAGCTGAGCAAGTCCTTATTTTCTTACCAAGATGATTTCTGTTTATTGACCATTTTATTTTTAAAACCTAAAAGCAAAATGTTACTGTATAACCTTCTGCTTTTCTTCAAGACATGAGTTTCTCACCAAGTGTAAAGCATGAGTTTAATCTCAAGGGAGTGGAAAGGCAGACTGGGAAAGGAAAGATGCTTTAGAAATTTACTTTGAGAAATGTCTACATGATTAATCAGAACAAATTTTTCACATCTGTATTTTTTCTGTGAGGCTGTTCATCTGAACCATATGGGATTAAAACTGCAGACTAATAGGATTAAATAAAATATATCCGATTCTAACAATAGGGAATTTGATAATGGTTTGATGCCTCGTTTCCCTTCTGTAAATAGCCCAGCATCTAGAACCCAGGCTGAGGGGCCCTGAGAACTGGGGAAGCTCCCTTAACAGACTGCTCTGCTCGTGGGCATGCTGCTGCAGACTGCAAGATAGAGAGATTGACAGCCTGTAGCTCTACGGTGTACTCTTTTCTTGTGTGCTTGCTCAAATACTAGAGTGTCTGAGGAAATTATGACAAATTGCTAATTTTTACCTGTCAGGGTTCTCCAGTAAAAATAGAAACAATAGGATATATGGTAGATAGGTAATAGGTAGATAGATACAAAGAAAGATGGGTAAATAGAAAATTAAATAACTTAAAGGAATTGCCACAGAATTGTGGAAGCTGAGTGAGTCCAGAATCTGTTAGGGGGAGCCTAACAGACTGGAGATTCCGGAAATAGCTCCAATAGAGTTCAAAGGCACATGATGATGAAACAGAAAGAGCTGATGTTGCAGATGAACCCTGAAGGTGCCTGCTGGCCGAATTTCTTCTTGCTTGGTGGCATCAGCCTTTTATCAATCCAGACCTTCCACTGAGTGAGTGTGTCTAGCTCACATCATGGATGGTAATCTACACTAATTAAAATCCAGTGACTTTCATGTATATTTCATCCAAAAATGCCTTCACAGACACATTCAGAATATTCTTTGACTATTATATAGGCACGGTGGCCTGGTCTTTTTGACACATAAAAATAGCCATCACACTTATTATTACATTTGTGAGTGTTTACAAATCAGTCTTAATTTATTTGGTGGACCTATGACTTACCCCTATTCCAAACTTTAAAAAAAAGATTTGAAAAATAAAGATAGCATATCTATGTACATTAAAACAAAAGAAAATTTCAAATTAACTATTGGATTATGAAAGATTACATTATCTTGTGTTATGTATTGTGAATAATTATTTGTGATATGTATTGACAATTTTAACCTTTCTTAGCCATATTTCTAGTATCAGGTACTTAGAATCCTCCTGAAGAATTTATCTTCTATAGTATAGCATTTTTTTATTCCTTCTAACATTTTCTCTAGGTTTTGTAGAGTTGCATTTTATGGCTAATAAATCACTGATTAATTCAGAGCAAATTCTACTAAGTGTAGAACATAGAGAGTTTTGATTTTTTTTTGTAATGAGATATGTAAATATTTTAACATGGGTATTATCACAAGTGCAGTCTTTTGTCTCCATGCAGATTAATAATTTTTATAAATATTTTTAGGAGACATCAAGTCATTTGTCATTGTTCATGATTATTTTTAATGTTTTGTCAGATGTAAATGCTGGAAGGGCTCCTGTGTTATTCCACTCAAAAGAAGAATATAGATATATCCAGTAAAAATAGGAGCTACATTCTTTTCATAAGTCAAGATACTCCAAGGTACAATTAGATTTCAAATTTAAATTTCGTACAGTATTTGAGATCTATTTACTTTGTTTTGTTCTTGTATGGCTTTTTAAAGTAAGCTTCTTGGTGGCATGCATACATTCTAAAGAGTGAACGAATTAATTGTAATTTGTAGTTTGGTGAAATGTCACTAAGTGACGAACCCCAATGTGTCTACCACTGAGAAGAAAATTATTGGATCTCCAAAAGTTCCTCCTTATATTTAATCATCAGAAATTATTGAGGTTCTACAATTGTTGTGATGGTTGCTGTTTCAGCAACATTATAATGATAATAAAACATTATCAGTTTTATTAAAATAATGAAATATTTAAGTAGTTCAGTATATGTGTGTGTTTGTGTGTGTGTGTGTGTGTGACAGAGAGAGAGAGAGAGAGAGAGAGAGAGAGAGAGAGAGAGAGAGAGAGACATAGTATATTCAATATTTATTTGATTCTAATTTGCAATACCATCCACAGAAAGAAATACCAGCCAGGAGTACACTGCTTATTAGTATGTAACACTTGATCTTCTGTTAAGAAGAATTTGAGGAGGATAAAAAGAGTTGAACCCATCTTGATCTACTCATTTGTGAGGATGAACAGTATAAAAGACAAGTGCTAGCATATGTGTAGAGCTTCACACAAAGCCAAAACCACTACTAGGAAAAAACTCAGGGCCAATTGTTCACAGAGAAATGCAGTGAAGTGGGTTTGCCTATGTTTATGGTGCAGGGAGTCAGATGTCTGGAAATCTCATCAAGAGCACAAGAGGTAAGAAGTAATATTAGGGCATGTGGAGAAATCAATAAATCATCCCTTTTTTGATCTTGAATTTAGAATAAACTGAGAAATAAGACATGGATGATAGACTGATGGGGATAGATACTAACTTCAATAATGATAAAGTCAACTGGCATATATAGCCTTGGTTTCTAGGCCAAAGAACTTGGTAAACTTACCTCAGAGAAACTCTGGGTCTGCAAAGCAAACGTACTGACATAGGACAACTGCCTTGAATGAGTAGAGATGAATTAATGGAAAAATAATCCCTGGTGTTTTTGGATGTTTAATAGATGAGCTTTGCTTATTAAAAATCATGAATCAATGGCTAGCAGATCTTGGCCAACCAACAATAAATATTTCACTCCTTCTATATAGAGAGGAATACAGCAGAAATGAGGAACGAGGCCTGGCCAATACAGGATCATTGTCATTCTGCAAAAGAAAAAACAAATCACAGAAATAGAGGTTCTTCTTAACAGTTGTCATTACTATAACATCTGTGCAGAGATTAAGTGAATGTATAAATGCTGCCTTGCACTATGATCAAGATAAATTTAATATTTAAAAACCTTATGGCAATCACATATGCCTAGATGAGAGTGACTTAATCATGTTCAGAATATAACAAATGAATTATTTGGATAACTTACTCTGCCCATGATTGGTGGTCCATGTAACATTAAATTAAAAATCAGTTCAGCCTTTCAAACAATAGATAGATTTGACCTCAGATTTCTAGGAATTACACATTTCTCCCATTGATAATGCAAAGTAACTCTAAGATATTTTGTAGAAACCAAAAGACAGGAAAAAGAGAATGCAATATGTACACACTGTAATAAAGAAAACTCAACCTTTATTCCAGGTTACAATTTAAAATACATTAATAAGCCGGGGACAGTGGCACACACCTGTAATCCCAGCAGCTTGGAAGGCTGAGAGAGGAGAATCGAGAATTCAAAGCCAGCCTCATCAAAAGTGAGGCGCTAAACAACTCAGTGAGACCCTGTCTCCTCTAAATAAAATACAAAATAGTTCTGGAGCTGTTGCTCAGTAGCCAATGTCCCCGAGTTCAATGCCCAGTATCCCCCCAATGAAATGTATTAATAAAAGTCTGATATGTGAGCAGTGTGGAAGGAAGCAGTGATCATTAAAACCAGCATGGCCTCATTAAAACAAATTATATCAGAATAACTACATTAATTTTTGATAAGATTACAAAATTGGTAGGGTATTGAAATCCTTAGAAGAGAACAATAATGAGTTGAAGTAAAAATTGCAGTAATAAAGAGCATCAGTTGCAATAATGTTTACTTTTGGCTATTGAGTTTCTACTACACAACTTAATAGATGTCAACTATTGAAATATTTCTTGATACATAGTAAGAGTTCAAAAACACAAGGTGGTTTTATGATTGTTTTGTTATAATTTTATAAGAAAATTTAGTTAAATTAGAATATACCAGATATTCATTAAAATAACTAGAAAAATTTTTAGTATTGCCTAAATTGATGAATTTTGATGGATTAAAACATATTTTATAAGAAAGTTGCGTAGTACATTAACTGTAGAAACTCACATTTTAACTCATAATAAAAAGCCAATTCCAAAGAGCTTAACACCTCATTGAGTTCTGAGTCTCTCAAGTATGTGAAGGGGAATTACTCCAGGCAGGTGGAACAGCATGCGCCAGCCCCCCTGGTAGAAAGAAGGCAGAACAGGATGAGTAATAGAACAGTGGAAAATCAGACATACAAGATTTTTTTTCATTCCAGAACAACAGGATAGATAGAATAAAATCAAATAATGGGAAAAATTGAAGAATAGTATTAAGTAAAACGAAAGACACACACACACACACACACACACACACACACAGTTCCTGTCATAGCATCCATATTAGTGGGAAGAAAATGCTTAAGTACTAGTTGAAAAGCTAGCTTATTATGAGTCAAGGTGTGAAATGACTTTTCAATAAAACAAAGCAGTCCAGAGCTTTATTAAATTCTATTTTTTCAATGTGTGAGAGGTGTGTAATAGAATGAGAACCAATTGGAAGAAAGTGGGGGAGGGGGGACCATTTTTTGCTCAATCACTAAAGCTAAACTTCATAATGATCAACTGATGTCATCGAATGTGGACTGCCCAATTTGGGGAAGCAACTTAGTCTCAATCCTTGAATTTTGGGGCAGTAGCTGGAGATCCTATAGAGTCAGAGTTTTATAATCTAAGATCAGAGGTAAATAGGAAGGTTGTTTAGAAAATATGGGTGACTGGAACCCTCTCCTCAACATTCTGATCCAAGAAGCCTATGGCAAATACAGCTTATCACCTGTTTTGTCTTTTCTTTACTGTTCTTTATTCAAAAGTATTCCTGCAGTGACTCAGGATTGGACATCTGACCTTGACTGTGAGAAGTGTGAGGCTTTTCAAAACTACTTAACACTTGATTGATGTCTGAAATGTAAGTATGCAAAGAAGAACTAGAACTGGTTCCAGGCAGGGGGAACAGCATGTGTAAAGCTTCTGTGGTAGGCAGAAAGTAGAGTAGGATGAGTAGTTAGAGCCAGAGTGAAAGAACAGGGAGCATGGAAGAGAAAATGGAAAGATGAGACTGGAGAGGTAAGCAGAAGTAGGACAACATATGGCCATGTAGCCCACATTCACAATTTGATCTTTAAGAACAATGGAAGACAACTAAACAGTATAAATTAGAAAGGTGACATAATAAGATGATAGTCTTTAAAGGATTATCCACAGTCTGCAGGGTTGTTAATAGATTAGAGAGAAACACAGGAGATATCAGAAATTTAGATCACAGTCCATTTCAGTGGTCCAGTTAAGAGACTAATGGTAATTTAGTCTGGAAAGTGACGAGGAAAATGAAGCGAAATTGGTAAATTCAAAAGATTTTTGTAAATTAATATCAACAGAATCTACTGAAAGATTGGAATGGGGTTGGAGTAGAAGAAAACGTCAAGAATCTTCATTCAGTGAACATTTATGGAACCACCTTTTGCTGAGCTGTCATTTCAAAAGCTGAGGATAAACCAGTGAACAAAATGGACCAGGTCCCTGCTCTGTATGGAGGAGACCAAAGAACCAAAAAGAAAACTCTATATAAAAAATGGCATGTACATTAAAGAAATAAAATGCAGTGGTGTAGTGACTTAAAGACTTTTTTTTTTCTTGCTTAGCAACATCTAGGAAACATGCCAAAGATTAGTTAAGGATTAAATTGAAATCTCAGTGACCAGAAGGAGTCAGCCTCAAGAACTATACTTGGAGTCTTCCAGACAAACAGAAAAAACAATGAAGATATCCTACTACAAAACAAGTCTAATGTTTACAAGGAAAAAGAGAAAGCTGCTCTGAACAAAAAGTAATGAGCAAGGGGTTGTAGGAGGAATAAAGTCGGAGAGGTTGGCAAGGCTAGATCTTGGAGAACCTTGTGGGTCATGATGAATACTTCCAGTTTTATTCAATGTGCATGGAAAGGTATAAGGTCTTTAGAATCCTATTGTAGTGAAGCAGTTGGGTTGAGAATGGTGATTTGAATTAGTTAGGACACGAAAGCAGAAAATGGGATTATTTTGAAGGTTAACAAGAAAGAACTTGGATTAGATATAGAAGTTTAAGAAATACATTTTTCCAAGTTTCCATCTGAACAAACTAAGTAGTTGGGCATCTCATATCATGGAGAGGGAAGGTCTGGATAGAGTAGATTTTTCAGGAAGAAAAGGAAGAATAAAGTATTTTAGATCATCCACATTGTGTAAAACGTCAGTAAATATCCAAAAATACTAGAGAAGGGTGATGCCATTTATTGATATAAAAATTCTGTTTTATGTACAACTTAATGACAACATTTCATCCAAGGGGCTACTGAGAGGTACAAAAGCACAGTAATCTACTGCTGAAATCATCAACAGCAGCCTTATAATAGTGCCGTTAGCTTTCTTAGGGAAAGAATACTTTATTCCTCTGGAATGTTAGCTGATACCAGAAAGAAAATGACTATCTACTTTTGAAAAGACATTTTATTTTTGTAAACTAAATTAATTCTATACTTCAGTTATGATCATTCTCCTTCTGCATAATTAGTTTTGATTGGAAGTCAGAATATTTTTAGTTAATGCTTTTACCTAGTTTTATCTTTAGGGATGCTTGATAAAGCTCATTTAAACTCTATAGAAAAAAAGTGAGGTTTGTTTACCAGATGTACTTAATATACACTTACTTTTCAGCAGCTATGTTGAGATATACTTTACTGTTATGGTTTAGATATGAGCTCTCCCCAAAAGCTCATGTGTGAGACAATCCAAGAACATTCAGAGGTGAAATGATTAAAATTATGAAAGTTATAACTTAATCAGTGGATTAGCTTTTTGGTCACAGCAATGGAAAAGTAACTAAAACACTCACATAATTCTCCAATTTGAAGCATGTAAGCCAATGATTTTTAATATATTCATAAATTTCTCCTTCATCACATATTTAGAATATTTTCATAAGCTCGGAAAACAACTCCATTCCTTAGTACCCTTTAGCTGTTATACCTCTACCCTTCAGCTCAGCCCTCCCATGTTACCTCCCTCAACCATTCTAGGCAAAATATAAAATACTTTTTTTCCTGTAAAATTCCTGTTCTGGATATTTCATATGAATAGAATCATATACTACATGATATTTTGAAACTAATTTATTTTGCCAAGCATACATGTTTACATTTTTTGAATAATTTATTTAGGAGATTTCTAGGACATAGGCATAGTAACTCTGTTTGTTTCAGGAACTGACACACTAATTTCTAAAAGGACTGTACCAACAACAATATATAAGGGTTCCAATTTCCCCACATCCATAATTACCAATACTTGTCATGATCTCTTTTATTATAACCATCTTAGTAAATGTAGAGTGGCATCTCATAATTTTAATTTTCTTGAAAACTAATGCTATTTGCCATTTTTTCTAGGGCTTATTATATATATATATTCCTTAGAGAAATGTCTATTCATACCCTTTGCCCATTTTTAATTTGTCAACTTATGACAGTTAATTATGCGTTCTAGATACCAGACCATTATCAGATATGTTTTACAAATATTTTCTCCCATCCTGTGAGTTGTCTTTTGACATTATTAATATACCTTTGATGCATCAAGGTTTTATAGTATTGATAAGTTCAGTTTATCTATTTTTCTTTTATTTGTGCATTTGGTGTCATATCTAAGAATTCTTTGCCAAATCCAAAGTCATGAATGTTTTCTGCATGTTGTCTTTTAAAAGTTCTACAGCTTTAGTTCTTACATTTAGGTCTTTCCATCCACTTTAAGTTCATTTTTTTGTATATAATGAAATATATTTTCTTCTTTTTAAAATTTATTCATCTATTTTTTGTGCACATGACTATCCAATTTTCACATTATCACTTGTTGTTGAAAAGACTATTATTTCTACATTAGACTATCTTGGCACCCTTGTTAAAAATCAGTTGACCAAAAATGAATAGGTTTGTTTCTGGACTATCAATTCTATGCCATAGATCTCTCAGAGCTGTTAGCTATTCTTATGTTAGTACTAAACTATCTTGGTTAACTTTGTTTTTTTTTTTTTTTCTTTTGTAAGTTTGAAGCCACAAAATCAGAGTCCTTCCACTTCATTATTCATTAAGATTATTTTAATTATTTAAGTTACCTTAAAACTTTAAGTCAGGTTGTTAATTTATTAAAGAAGCCAGAAGGGATATTGATAGGGATTATATTGTATCTGCAGATCAGCTTGAGGAATATTGCCATCCTATATGAGAAGCTTTCTCTGAGGTCTGTCTTTGCCTTTATTGGTATGGAACTACTGCCTCGGGTGATCAAGCCCCATTCTTCTCTGTTCATTGCATCCTATGTAAGTCCTCTCTTCCTTGTGTGGGTGCTCAGAGGCAACAATATGCAGAAGTTAGCCTCAACAACAGGTGTTGCTTCAAGTATCACAGACTCTTGTCTTTTTTTCATAGATTTTCTTAGTTTCTTTCCATATGCTATTTGTCCTAAGAATCACACCCAGAAACTTGAAATGTTTGAATTTTTTTGAAGTTTTAATGGTTTCAATAGGAGAATGGGTCTGTGGGATTTCCTACTCTGTCTTTTGGAAAATCTCTACTTTAGAGTTTAAAATTTGTTAATCTCTGTGCTGAGTGTTTATAACAATAGTTCTGTGAGAGTTATTTGAGTAAGTGATATTTAGTCCTTCAATGAATTTTGAATATAGTTTTTGTGTTTTCAGAAATTCAGGGTTAAAGGAATTTTCTTTTGACTAAAATGAATTAAATGAGATTAAACAAAATCTGTCAGTGATCATGCAACACATGTCCTGGAAGATTTCATATTATTCGAAATTCTGCCTCAAAGATTTAATGCAATGCAATAGATACATATATATCTGCTTTTTGTCAGTTGTCAAACAAGTTGGTAAAAGGTATGCAAGTCACATACAAAAGGGTCCTTTCTTCTTACATCCTAAAACTCTGAAATTGACTTGTCTTTCTAAAGGTGGTTTGTTCTTGCAATGCTATTATAGGCTGGTTTCTATTTTAGTCCCTGACTATAAATACTAGATAGTAAATAATGAATATATCTGAATTATCAATTATCTATCACCTCTATCAAGACTAAGGAAGAATAGCAAAGCTTTGCTGGCAGAGAGTTAGTAGCACATTTTTTAAATGAACAGCATCAAGTTAACATCATTTCAAACCTTATGTGCTGGACAAGGAAGACTCTCCTCCACAAAAGGAGGTTATCACTGAATACTTGGGGATGATGCTATCATCAGAGGCTTTACAGCATGGCTGAGAGAGCACTGAAGACCTAGAGTTTTACCCTCAGTTTCTGTGACCGTAAGAAAGCCAGCTAAACCTCTCAATGTCAGTTTGCTCATCGATGGTGCCAGTGGGTGGATGAGGTGATCTTGTCTAGCTCCTATGCTCATGATTACACGTGATTTAGGTGCTCTGCTAGAAAGTAGAAACAATGGTCCCTGCACACAAATTTTGAAAGACAAAATATGAAAATCCAAAGAATATTTAAATGTTCAAGCAATTATGACAAATGTTAAATGAGCAGTATAGAACGTGATTCTCTCATGGTCAAATAAAAGATATTTTCTGGATATAAATGAACTATAAATTTCAGTTGTTTAGCTTTCATTAGCTCCAAATGACTAAACTGTAGGAGAGAGAAGTCACTTCTTCAATTGCAAAATATAAGGTCTGAAGAAATCTCCAGAATACAGATTTCTAGCAAACTCTTTTATTTCAGAATATGCAAGAGAACTAAGATATCTAGATGTAGAGCATTTTAAAGCAGCATTTTAATTCAAAAATCTACTAAATGCAGTGAAATATCTAGCTGTAGTGCAATTCAATACTGGCATCTTAGCCAATAACCTGCTTAAAATGAAACAGCAGAAAAATTGATTTCTAGCTGCAACTACCTTGGATTTCTCTTTTATTGCTGCAATGAGGCGGGTACAACAGAATCAAACAAGTAATTGCTGACAGCCTCTATCAGCCTCAGCTGATATCTCCAAGCTGTCAGAAGTGGAAATAGTTGCTCTTAGGGTAATGGCATATATGGGACCATTTGTCTCCTTCTGAAAGCTTTATGAATCATTTTCCAATGATTTCCCTTGATACATTGTAATATCAGCTATTACAGCCTTCTTCTGCTTCCTGTTAACTTGTACCTCTGTGCTCATGTCTAAGTGTCCCATAGTAAGTCACTTTTTATAGTTACCAAAGTTGAGAGGATAGGTTTTATTTTTGTGTCTTTCCTTATAATTTATGCTATGAATAATAGGGGAAAGAGATTTGAATGTATTATACAAATTTTAAATGCTAAAATTCAGTTTAGTTGACTCATGCATTTAGATGAATTTTAAGTTGATCTGATGGAAGTTTTTCTTGCACCTACACTAAGATTTCCTTAACAACTTTTTGTTGAACAGTTATCTGCATTATAATATCCCATGTGTTTAAAGGCAATTAGACTAGAGCCAAGAAAACCAAACTAGAAACAATGAATAAATCTCTCTTTTAGTAAAAACTTGCACACAGATAGTTTTTATAACTGTTTGGCACTATACCATCCAGAGGAAAAAAAGATCAACTTATTTGGAAGTGAAAAATTCAGTCCAATTAATTATTCACTATTCAGTAGATTTTTTTAAAAAAGAGACACCATTTTAAGGAAATTTCAGTGGATTAGATTCAATTGGATTAATGTGTTCTGAATATGAAGGAAGAGCTTTTGTTTTGCAGGAATTCAGAATGCAGAAACTCAGACAAATACATTGTTCCAATGATCTGCAAGATAAAATGTCTAAAGATGGAATTTTACATACATTATAATTAATCCTTAGTTTGCATTTTTGCAAGCAACTTAGTCTAGATATTTTCAAGGAATTTATTCCAAATTAGAGATTTCTATGCCAAATTAAAATTCCACTTTGAATTTTACACTCTTTTGTTAAATGTAGTCCTATGTACCTTTTTTTGTGTGTTTTTTGATGCTATTGTAACTGGAATTGTTTCCTTAGTTTATTTTTGATTGTTCACTACAAGTGTATAGAAATGCAATGAATTTTTGTATATTGAGCTCCTATCCTGCAATCCTTCTAAACTTGTTTATTAATTCTAATAGATTTTCACAAAATTCCTCAGGATTTTTCAGATCATGTTATCTCCAAAAAAGGATAATTTTACTTCTTCCTTGCAAACACAGATGTCTTTGATTTCATTTTCTCGCCTATTTGCCAGAACAGAAACTTCAGCACAAAACTGACAACACTGGAGAGCCTTGCCTTGCTCCTTGATCCCAGGTGAAGGCACTCAGTTTTTCTACAGCCAGTAAGATACAAGCAAGCACTGGGATTTCTGTAAAGATCATTTATCAAATGAGAAAGTCATCCCTATTCCTAGTTTGTTGCATGTTGTTATTATGCAGGAGTGTTGAATTTTGTCTTTTCTTACATTTTTGAGAAGACCTTTATTCTGTTGATAAAATATATGAATTTTCAATGTTAAACTCACCTTAATTGTGGTGTAAAACCTTTTAGAATAGTTTTGGGTTCACTTTGCTCGTACTTTGTTGAGAATTTTTTAAAATAATTTTTTATAGTTGTAGATGGACAATTTTTTTCATAATTTGTTTATGTTTATGTGGTGCTAAGGATCTAACCCAGTGCCTCACACATGCTAGGCAAGCGCTCTTCCTCTGAGCTACATTTTCAACCCCTTTGTTGAGAATTTTTATGTCTATATTTAAAGGAGAACTGTGTGTTAAGTCTTTTTTGGTGTGTACTGCTTTTGATTACTTTCAGTTTCAGGTTAGTATTAAAATGAGTTGAAAACTGTTCTCTTCTGTATTTGTAAGGATTAGTGAAAAATAGGATTAATTGGTTTTGAAATTTTCCATAGATTTCACCAATTAAGTAATCTGAGCCTGGATTTTCTTTGTGGAAAGTTTTAAAATTATTAATTCAATATATTTGCCTATTATATGCCTATTCAGATTTTCTATTTCTTTCTGGGTCAGTTTTGGCACTTTATGTGTTTCTGAAATTTTTCTGTCTCCTTAAGTTTACCAAATTTTATGGCATACAACTCTTCATAATATTCCCAAATAATTTTTTAAATTTCTACAAAATAAGTTGTAATGTCCTCCTTTTATTCCTGAAATAATAATTTATTTGTTCTCTCTTTTCCTCTTGGGGGTCAGTCTAGTTAAAGTTTGGTCAATTTTTGTTTTTGGAGGGTGGGTAGTAGGGATTGAACCCAGGGTTGCTTAACCACTGAGCCACATCTCCACTCCCCCGTTTTTTTTTTTGAGACAGAGTCTTACTAGGTTGCTTATAGTCTCATTAAATTGGTGAGCCTGGCTTTAAACATGCAATCCTTCTGCTTTAACCTCCTGAGCCACTGAGATTACAGGTGTACAATCCCATGTCTGTCAAGGTTCGTCAAATTTATTTTTTTCAAATAGTTAATTTTTAGTTTTGTTGATTTTATCTGTTTTATATACTTTATATCACTAATTTCTGCTCTAATTTTTTAATATTTAAATATTTACTTGATTTAGGTTTAGTTTGTTCTTTGGTGTCTTAAGAGGGTGTATCAGGCAATTTATTTGATATATTTTTTCTTTTAATACTATAGATATATTCAAATATAAATATCCATCTAAGGATTGCTTTAGGATTAAAATGAGTAATAAGAACACGACTACCCTGGAATTTTACTTGTAGTCACATGTAACAAAGTGGCTACTTAGAGAAACGCTCTAGCAGATTGAGTTATTGCTACAACCAAAAATTTTGACAGGAGAAGAAAATATAGGGACTTTCTTAAAGACTACTTGCTTTTGGTTGCATGGATATACTGAAGGTAGAAATGTCAAGCCTGGGTTTAAACTCTTAGAGAAATACAAGCCCAACTCTTATTTTTATTTTTGAAATAGGGTTGCTATAACGTAAAATATAATGAAAACCTTAATATTGTTAGTTGCTAAATTACAAATCAAGCTTACATTCTCACTGGTGAATACTATTGAATATTGTTATTGATTTGAAGACAGTAGGGCACTGAGGATTAGAATTGAGACATTTGGAGAAATCAGATGAACTTTAAAAACTTTAGCTTCCAAATCTCACAGAGTTCTCCCTCTCAGTAGATGCCTTCCTTTCCTTTCTTTTTAATAACCATGTCACTGACTTTCTGCAGAACTTCGAGAAAAGATATGGAGCCTATCATATCTCAGGAAGGAAACCAGAAAAGAGGGGAGAAGACTTAAATACCTAAAGAAATCTAAAATTGCACTAAATTATTTCTGCAAAAACAGGGAAATATAAGTGTAAGAATTTCTGCTGATGCTTAACCATGAAAGAAAAAAAGAAAAACAAATAAAACCCAGATGTATTCAGCGAGTGTCCTTTCTCCAGATCTTAGGTTTGATGTGGTGCTTAGGAGGCTGGAGGGCAAGACAATTTTTTCTTTTTAACTTTTGCACTACTGAGAATTTTTTTTCAGTACCCAGAACATCAACAACACTAGGCAAATGCTCTACCACTGAGATAAAACCCCAGTTCTTTTTAAAAAAACTTTATTTTTGAGACAGGTTCTCAATAAATTGCCCATGCTTGTCTTGAACCTATATTCCTCCTGCATCGGTCTCCTGAGTAGCTAGGATTATAGGCAAACACTACTGTTCCTGGTTCAAGAGACAGTTCTGTTTGCTGAGTTGACAGAAACTTGGATTTAAAAATTATTAAGTTGTCATAATATTTTTTTGTATAACCTAAGTAGCTACTGAAACACTTATGAAATGAGAATGTTCAAGCCGGGTATGTTGGCACATGCCTGTAATCCCAGTGGCTTGAGAGACTGAGGCAGGAGGATTGCAAGTTCAAAGCCAGCCTCAGCAAGAGTGAGGCACTAAGCAATTCAGTGAGACCCTGTCTCTAAATAAAATACAAAATAAGGCTAGGGATGTGGCTCAGTGGTCGAGTGCCCTGGTTGAGTTCAATCCCTGGTACCCTGCTTCCCCCCCCCCCCCAAAAAAAAAAGAGAAATAAGAATGTTCAAGATTAAGTTTATCCCATATGGTCCCCTTGCCTTACTTGTTAATATGTACAACTGACTAATCTTCTATTTATTTAGTATAATTGGTATAAATATCATTAATGGAGTCCTAATTTAAGCTATCAAAATGAAGAATCATAGCTTCCCATGCAAATCCCAGACCTAAGTCAGTTTAGATTCAAATACTTGAATGAAGTGGAAGCCAAATATGCTTCAAGAAGTCCCATTCTAACACTGTGGGACTTTAAATATGTACCTTATATATGAACATATTTAAATTTTAAGTATTTCAAATATGTACTAAATATTCCTCCTAGTCTTCTTTCAAAGGAATCTGTAATCCTCACAGAACTTACACTTTGAAGAAAGGAGAATAGTCACAGATTATGGACATGACTGCTCTTGTCCTTCATTCAAATTACATAAATCTTTGAAGATAGTATCCCATTGTGGTACTGAAGTATGAGTGAACACTTAACAAAGATGCGCTGATACTGGTAGATTTAGCAAAACTCAATCTCAAGGTGACTTAGTGGACTATGGGAACTTGTGCTCTTATCATTCCCCCTGCTTACAAATGTAGAATGGAAAAAATATGCTGAGAAACTGAAAGAGCTTCACTCACTTTCAGAGGACTATTATAATGGGAAGGATTAAGCAGAAGCCCAAGAACTATCTTCCATTCTAGATAGTCAGTCAAAAGTCATGGCACATCTTACAGGGAATTCATGCCACCACTGTGTAGTAGATTGTTCGATGCATAATCAGTGATGACTACAATTGCAGCTATCTATCCATGTGCTGTTTCCCAGAGGAAACTAAAAACTTTGTTTTCACCACCTCTCAAAGCAGGACATTTTCACAGCTTTACCTCAGAGAGTGGCAGCTGTCCAGTTCTAAAATTCATAAATTTAACCAAAAAAAGCCTCATTATTTCACCAAACTATAGAACATCACAATCAAGTTCTCGGTCCGGTGTTGATGATATATGCCATTTGGATTTAGGTGTTTGCTCTCCTGGTTGTCTTAGAAAGATATAAATGTATCCAAATATATAGGTGAAAAGTGAACCCAATGAAAAATTAGCTACCTCAGGAAAATGCACAAGCACACATAAGTCTATCCATTTGACACTGAGACAATTGACTGCACCTTTATGATCCACTGTTAACTAGTATTTATAGATTTTGGATGCAGTTGCCACCATATTTAAGTATGCTGCTTTGACCATTTAATAATTATAAGGCTACTGGCGTAGAACAGGGTCCATTAGGCTGAGTGAAGCTGGTGAAGGCATTCCTGCACCCGCTGTCAGACAGGGTCATGGCGTGAGGGATGCACCATCTGGAAACCAGAACCATTAGGAATGTTAAGTGTTTTGTTTATGACACTCATGATATGGATAACAGAACATACGTCAATCAATAATAAAAGTACGTATTGCCTGAGATTGCAGGAAAATTCCCAGAATGAGGCTAAGGATACCATTGAGATACGCCATGAGGTGTGTTTCAGTATCTCTTAGGATACAAACAATGGTGTTATTTCTCAAGCCTGAGCAACAAGAAATATTTATCCCATGGTTAACAATTTACACTAGCCCCCCCCCCATCCTAAACCCACAACCTGTACAATAGCCTAGCTACAGAAAAACAATTGTTGTGCCAATAGTATAAGGACCACCGTATGTAGCTTACGGTATCCCTTCAAGGACAAGAGGATAATAAAAATACATTCCCCCAACCAATAGACCCCCCCTTTGCTTTACGCAGAAACTTATGATAAAAATGGAAAACACATAGTTAATATAAATGGCAAATGGGTTGATGTGTAAAGCCTGCCCTTTAGTTAAAGATTACAAAGACATAAGAATTGGTGTGCTTTGACCAAGGATCAAGGAAGTTCTTTAAGAAAGCAGTTGAATAGGTCATATGAAAAAAGAAAATAACCTTGGAAATTAAAAAATAGAATAACTTAAAATTAACATAGATATATTTTTAGAGGCACTTCAGAGGATAGACTTTTAAATAATAGACTTTCACTACTTTAAGTGTGTTTTACTGGGATTTTAGTTTAGAAGTAAGAAAGCTGACCAATAATCATAAGTATGCTTTAAGGTTAAAGGTTAATGAAATAATTATAGGTATGCTTTAAAGTTAGAAGTGAATAATAGGTCAGGAGTCATGTAGTCTAGTTGCGTCGCCTAGCACCTAGTGATTGAGGTGAAAACGTAAAAGCTTAATCATGATTGACTAAAGTTACAGAAAAATATTTTGAACAATGTACTCAATATCTTGGGTAATCAATGTATCTCAGAAAAGATAGTAACTCTTGAAAATTATGTAAATAAAAAAAGTTTCAGGCTTTGAAGCTATCCATTAGCTACCTGAAAAAAATACCTGTAAAAAAGGTATAAAAATAAAGATCCCTCCCGGGGTAGAGAGATGTCTTCTGAGGTTGCTGGTAACTTTCAACCTGTCGTCTTAACTCTTCTTTCACTGACACCACTCCTCCTTCAGGACCACCCTGGAGCCTCACTGGGGCTGGACCTCGGCAGTCCATTATGGCTGAGTGAAGCTGCAGGTCAAGGAAACATGCTATGAATCTTTATGATCCAATAGATACAGTCATCTCTGATGTTTTTGTGGTAGACCAGGACATTATATGAAGAATTTGGAAAGCTTCAACTGGAGAGTGACAGAGCAGTCCTCTTTAATTTTGGAACTAAGTCATGTTGTTCTCCTCAAATACTGTTCCCTTTATATATATTTTCTGGCTTGCTATTTGACCTCAGAGCTAGAAGGACCATGGTCAGTTTTTATTGTTCTTGGAATTATCATAGGGGTCCAGTTTACAACCTTACAGGCAGCTCTTTTAGTTCTTTTGCTATATTGTAATTCCTATATTAAAAAACCACATTGCTATAGGAAGTATTTGTATGTGAATTAATTGGCCAGAAAACTGTCAAAGAATTTTAATAAATTCAAATTACCTATGCAGAAAGATCACAATTTTTTAAAAAATCAAGCTGTAAAAATTCTAGTTTAATTATATCTCTCCATATGCTACTTTCCCCACATCCATTAGCATGGATAGAAAAGTGGGATTTATTCCCATTCTGATTTTTCTAATTTGTATTCCTTCTCTGCAACAAAATATATTTCCAAGACACATGTTTAATCTTTTTTCAGCTAACTTTATCTTATCTTCAATATCATTTTTCCCTTTGTGCCTTTGACATTGAAATGATGGCTTTCTCGTGTGATTCACAGAGTTCCTCATCAGGTGCCATTTCAGATGCAGGTGATGAACTCATGAACACGTTTCTTCTTTTCAAGAATTTGTCTTAATCAATTCAAAACACTTAAAACCTGGTCCCCGAAACCTATTTTATTGGGTATAATTATTATAATTATAGATTTAGCTTTGTTTGCTTATGACTGATACAGTTTATATTTCTTTTATTTTCAACTACCTTTACAACATTTTCTTTAGGGTTATTCTTGAGAAAACAGGATATTATTAGGTTTAGATTATAATCTTATGATATTGAAGCTTCTTTACAGATTGCTTTAAAAGTATCTTCATCTATAGGCACACCTTGGGGATATTGCAAGATAAGCATAACTTGGAGATATCACAGGTTTGTTTCTAGACCACCACAATAAAGTGATTACTCAATAAAGCAGTAAGGAAGGCACAGATGTTTTTTAGTTTTATAGTGGATAAAAAATTATTTACACTATACTATTGTCTATTAAGTGTACAATATCATTATGTCTTAAAAAGATGTATGTAATTTAATTAAGCCAATCGCTGAACTGATCATGATCATTTGAGCCCTCAGTATGTCACAGTCTTTCTGCTGATGAAGGGTCTTGCCTTGATGTTGATGACTGCTAACCAATCAGGTAGTGGATTTTGGACACAGCCTGGTTAGGGTGGCTGTGGCAATTGCTAAAGATAAGAAAACAATGCACTTCACAGAAGAAGAAATATGAATGGTCAAAAAATATATTAAAAAATATTCGAAATCTCTAGCAATTAGAGAAATGTAAATTAAAAATACATAGAGATCCAGTTTCCTCCAGGCAGAATGGCAATTGTAAAAAATACAAGTAACAATGAATGTTGGCAAGAAAGTGGGGAAAATGTACACTCATACATTGCTGCTAGGACTGCAAATTGGTGCAACCATTCTGGAAAGCAGTATGGAGATTCCTTAGAAAACTTCTATGGAACCACCATTTGACCCAGCTATCTCACTCCTCAGTCTATACCCAAAGGACTTAAAATTAGCATACTATAGTGATTCAGCCACATCAAGGTTTATAGTAGCTCTATTCACAATAGCTAAGCTATGAAACCAACCTAGATGCTCTTCAATAGATTCATTGATAAAGAAAATGTCATATGTATATGTGTGTATACACACACAAACACACACACACAATGGAATATTACTCAGCCATAAAGAAAATGAAATTATAGCATTTGCCAGTAAATTGATGGATCCAAAGACTATCATATAAATGAAATAAGCCAATCCCAAAAAATCGAAGACAGAATGTTCTCTCTGATATGCAATGCTAACACACAATGTAGGGGGGGATAGAATAGAAATATTTTGGATTAGACAAAGGGGAATGAAGGGAAAGGAGGGGGCATGGGAATGCGAAAGAGTAGAATGAATTGAACATAACTTTCCTATGTTCATATATGAATACACGACCAGCGTACTTCCACATCATGTACAACCACAAAAATGGGAAATTACACTCCATTTATGATACGTCAAAACACATCCTATTGTCATGTACAACTATAATGAGATAATACTGGTAAACAGAAAGGAATAAATCCCGATATATGTAGCTACGTAGAAGAATATATGTAGAAGAATGTCAAAAAATAACAACCTAAATGAAAGAAACTAGACACACACAAAAAAAACATGTCATGGGAAATTTTTAGAAAAGACAAAACTAAAGATAGGCAAAAACCACTCAAGTATTTTTTCTGAACCTGAGTCAAAAGTACTAATTCACTGCAAATGAACAAAAGGTAATTTTTGGTGATAAAAATATTGCAAAACTGGATTACAGTGATGATTGTACAATTATATGAATTTGCTATTACTGGACTAATTGTTCTCTTAAAGTAGGTGAATTTTGTAGTATGTATAGTATTTCAATAAACTTATTTACAAATAATAAAATAAAAATAAATTTTGGATATTAACCACTTATCAGATACATAGTTTGCAAATATTTTCTCCTAATCTGTAAGGTGTCATTTCATCTTATTAAATATTTCTCATGTTGTGTAGAAGATTTTAGTTTGAGGTAGTCTTATGTATTTTTTGTATTATTAGACTGAACTTTTGGTTTGACATCCAAAAAATTCATTATCAAGGCCAAAATAAATAAATAAATAAATAAATGTTAAAATAAATAAATAAATAAATAAATAAATAAAAGACAACAATGTATTTTGCCATATCCATTGACTTTTTCTTTCACAAAAGATTTATCTGTGGAATGTGTTTGGTAATCTTCTATCCACAGCAGTCCCTTCTATAGAAATAGAAGTCAACCCTCCCAAACTTTGCCATTAGCTTACCAAAATATTATGTAATATTTTAAATCCTTTATCATGTTAATAATGTTCACAGTACTGTCACCAAAATTAAATTTCATCTCTATAAAATCACTGTCTTTGCTCATGCATAAAAAGTAATTCTTTACTTGCTAAACATTTTTCATGAGGTTTCAGCAATTAAGTTCCATCTTCAGCCTCCATGAAGTCTTGAATTCCACAAAGTCATCTATGAGGGCTGGAATCAACTTCTCTCAAACTCTTATTAATGTTGATATTTTGATCTCTTCCCATGAATCACAAATGTTCTTAACATCCTCTAGAATGGTGACTCTTTACCAGAGGGTTTCAATTTACTTTTCCCCACATCCATCAAATGAATCAGTATCTATAGCAGCTATAGACTTAAAGAATGTATTTTTTTAAACAGGACTTAAAATTCAGAATTACCCCATGATCCCAAGGCTGCAGAATGTATGCTGTGTAAGCAAGCATGAGAACTGCATTCATTTAATTGTACAGCTCCATCAGTGCTACTGGGTGACCAGGTGCATTATCAAGGAGCAGCAATATTTTGAAAGGAACCTTTATTTCTGAATGATAGGTAGGTCTCAATAGTGGTCTGAAAAGATTTAGTAAGCCATATTGTAAACAGATACATAGTCATTCAGGCGTTGTTGTTCTATTTATAGAGCAAAAATAGAAAATATTTAGTATAATTCTTAAGGTCCCTAGGATTAAGGGTCATAAATAACTTTTAACTGAAAGTCACCAGCTACATTAGCCTTTAACAAGAAAGCCAACCCATCCTTTGAAGCTATGAAACTGGGCACTGACTTCTCTTTTCTTATGTAAGCCCTAGATGGAATCGTCTTTCAATATAGGCTGGTTTATCTATGGTGAAAATCTATTGTTTAGTATAGCCCCCTCCATAAATATCTTAGCTAGATCTTCTGGATTCTTCTACAGCAGCATTTGCTGCATCGTCTTAAATGTTCTTTCATATTATGGAGTTTCTTGAAGCTTCACAATATCTCCTAGCTTCAAACAGTTCTTGGGCAGTTTCTCCCCACACCCTACCCTACCCACCTGTACCCCAGCCTTCATAGAATTGGAGAGAGTTAGGAACTTGTTCTGAATTAGGCTTTAAGGGAATGTTGTGGCTGCTTTGATGGTCAATCTAGACCACTAGAACTTTCTCCACGTCAGCAAGAAGGCTGTTTCATTTTTTAAAAAAATCATTTTTGTGTCCACTGAAGTATACCACATCTAAATTTCTTCAGGACTTTTCCTTTGTATTAAAAAATTTGTCGTTCAATGCCAAGTCTATCCTGGCTTTCAACATAATCTTCCTCACTAAGTTTAATCATATCTAGCTTTGACTTAAAACAAGAGATGTGTGAAATTTCCTTTCATTTATACACATACAAGCCATTGTAGGGTTATTACTTGGTCTAATTTCAATATTGTGGTATCTTGGGGAATAGGGAGGCAGGACAGGGGTTGGGGGGCTCAGCTGGTAAGTGGAACACTACACACAATTATTAAGTTCACTGCCTTATATGAGTGAGGATCATGACATCCCAAGAGTAGTAACATCAAAGTTTACAAGTCACAAATCACCAGAACAAAAATAATAATAATGAAAAGTTTAAATATTGCAAAAACCCCCAATATGCAACAGAGATCTTAACTGAGCATGTGCTGTTGGAACTAGCACTGACAGATTGCTCTACACAGGGTGATCATAGATCTTCAGTTATCTGCAATGCACAATAAAATGAATTACAATAAAATGGGGCATGTCTATAATGTGTTTATTAATATTTGGCTTAGTCCAATTATATTCTACTTGTCTTATTTATCACGAATTATTTATTCCTTTTTTTCACTCTTGTCTGACATATTGATATGATAAAGTTTATTTGCTCTGCTATTTCTCTGTATTAGACAAATTAGGAGCTAGTTGTAAATAGTTAAATCATTGACTACTATATGATACATTTTTTTTTGGTACTGGGGATTGAAACAAGGTCTGCTTCACCACTGAGCTATATCCAAATCCATTTTACTTTTTTTTAAAAAAAATTAATACAAAGTCTTATTAAATTGTCCAGGTTGTCCTTGACCTTAGCCTCCCAAGTCTGCCACCACACCTGATGGTAAGTAGGTTAATAATCATGTATGGTCTCAGAAAGATTAGTAAAATGAAGGAACAAATAAGTGAATGATTAGATCTGGTAGAGACAATGCCTACGCTGACTGAAAAGAGCTGGTTGCTAGTTTTATCAAGATGGCTGAAGAGACTTAGGTTTGGGGTTCTCTGAGTCATCATAGTATACCTGTCTCCATTTTAATTTTCAGGGTACCACCCTTTTCCAACTAGGGTTCAAATTGTCCCATAAATGGCCAGATGACATTTCAGATAAGAATTATAAAATTCATCAATTTACAAAATCAAAATTATAATCACATTTTTAGTTATTTTAGCAGTATAAAAGCAAGAAATTTGAAAGCTTTTAGTCGTTGGTACTTTTACCATGATTTGAGCTAGGGATTTAGAACAGACTTTTGTCAATGCATTTCTTTAAGCTTTCTAGTGCACAGAAATCTTAAGGGCCTTCATATTATCCTTAGGGGGTGGCTTCAAGGTGTTAGATGTCTTGACTTTAGTCTGTACTTTATTCTACAAAATGACACTTGATAATTCAAATAGTTAATTTATCTCTTTCACTTGTGGTTTTCCAGAGTTTCATCCCCAAACACTAGTGAGCTTTTCTCTAATGTTAGATAACAAATTGTTTATGTTCATTTACTTTAAGTCCTGTTTCCTGAAACTCCTGGTGGTCTCAACGACTATCAGTTATTTTAAACATTTTAAATGACACAACATATTTAGGTAGCTTAAACAAAAATAAGTACATTTATAGACTGTAGAGTTAGGGGCAAACAATCAGGTTTGGGGACAATTTAAGGAACAACAGTGATAACATAGAAACAGTCTAGTGAAGATCTACTGCCACCACCCACTGTCACTAGAGTACTTCTGTGCAATCTGAGAATGTGCTGTTTAAACTGCTGCCTCTTCTCTCACTGAAAGCTGGACACCTCTGCCAAACCATTTTAAGAATTATGCTTGTTTCTTCCCATCTTCTACTTTTGATGCAAGATCTTATAAGTTGCATATGAATGGCAGAGCCTGGGTCACATAAGTGACCAAAAGGAAGGCTGGTGAGGTGAGGTTGGGTGTCAGGGAATCCAGATTCAGGGACAAAAAGTTTCTTCAACCATAGAAGATTTACGTAAAAGGTTTTAGACAGAGTAACAGGATAATACTTGTCTTCTATAATATCATTTTCTATCGCAAAATTAACTACTAAAAATTGTGTATTTTCATTATTATAATGTCTTTTATAAATCTTTCCATTCCTAACCTCTACAGTTTGTATTGACCTTTCTTTTGTTTTTCTTGATGAAAATAAGAGAGTGTAACCAGGCACTTCAACACTTGCCTGGGAAGGAAGAGGCTAGTTTACAATGTTGGTTGCTCCAGAAATATTCAGAGTCAAATGGTGGCAAAAAGATTTGATTCAAAGTCAGCTTTGAAAGAAATAGAAGAAACTTGTGTGTTTCAAGTTTCATCTTTGAAAAATCTGAAGGTGAGCAGAACTTTTAAGGGAGAAGAGAAAGGAAAGGTACATGTGTAGATTTAGTTAAGCTGTGTTAGACAGACTTGAGGAGAGCCTTCTCTGCTCTGAGCTGCTTTGGTACCTGTCAGGGTGGGAGGTTGCAGCCCTTGGCCTCCATTCTCTGGAGGAGGAAGATATTGTTAATTCAGAATGGGGGCAGGGAGAATTTACTCTATTTAAAGGGCAAGAGTATATTTTAACTAATTTTGGTTTAATAAATTTAAAAAAATATATTTATTTTTTAGTTTTAGGTGGACACAATATCTTTATTTTACATTTATGTGGTGCTGAGGATCAAACCCAGTGCCTCATGCATGCTACCACTCTACCATGAGCGCTCTACCACTGAGCCACAACCCCAGCCCTAGTTTAATAAATTTGTTCACCACCTTCTTCATATGTGTTGTCTGGATAACTGCACTTTCTTCCTAAGGATATCTTGAAACACTGAGATGTTCCCACCTATCTTGGGCTGGTTATTTTTCAGTTTTACTGCCCAGCTGTCTTATAATTCTTCCATTCACTTATGTGGTTAAGTTGTCCTGTTTTGTGTATCCCATGTTTTTCTTTCTTGGATTTCTTTTGCTTTTTTTTTTTTTTTTATAGAATACACTCTTAATTTTACTGAGAAAAACAGCACATGAGATGAAAACTTTCTGGAGTTTTTCTATTACTGGAAATTATTTTATTATTATTTTTTTCTTATCCTTGATTAAAAGTTTGAGATGATGCATTAATGTTAACATCATGAGTTGATGTTAAACAATATATGAATGTACTGAATCATTACAGTGTACCACAAAATGATATATAATTATTATATATCAATTTAAAGCTCTATAAAAAAACTCTATAAACATTTTTATATCTTAGCTATGTATGGAATTCTAGATTCAAAATATATGAAAAAAATGTTCAACATCTCTAGCAATTAGAGAAATGAAAATTAAAACTACATTGAAATTTCACCTCACTCTAGTCAGAATGGTAATTATCAAGAATACATGAAACAATAAATGTTGGTGAGGATGTGGAGAAATGAGTACACTCTTACATTGTTATTGGGACTGGAAATTGGTGCAGCACTTCTGGAAAGCAGTATGGAGATTCCTCAGAAAAGTAGGAATGGAACCAACATTTGACCCAGCTATCCCACTCCTGTTTATAAGTCCAAAAGATTTAAATCAGCATACTGCAGTGATACAGCCCCATCAATGTTTACAGCACCACAATCAACAAGAGCTAAGATATGGGCCCAGCCAAGGGGCTCTTCAACAGACAAACCGATGAAGAAAATGTGGTATCTATTCACGGTGAAGTGTTACTCAGCCATTAAGAAGAATGACTTTATGGCATTTGCCAGTAAATGGATGAATGTGGAGACTATCATGCAAAGTGAAATAAGCCAGTACCAAGAAACCAAGGGGTTCAATGTTTTCTCTGATATGTGGAAGCTAACCTATAATCAGAAGGGAGGAGGAGAATAAAAGTTCAGTAGAATAGACAAAGGGGAATGAAGGGAAGGAATGGGGGATAGGAAAATAAAAGACAGTACAATTAATCTGACATAATTTTCCTATATAAATATGTGACTACAAAATAGTGAATCTCACCATCACTTACATCCACAAGAATGGGTCCTAATTAGAATAAGATAACATTCCATGTTTGTATAATCAAATAAAAATGAATTCTACTGTCTGTATAACTAAAAAGAACCAGTAAAATATTACCCCTCAGAACTCTGAAGACTTTTGTCCAGTTTCTTCTAGCAATTAATTGATAAATTATTATTATGACATTGATTATGATAATTGTAATTTCTTTGCAGGTACTTTTGTGTAGCTAGGCAATAACATTATGGACTACCAAGCTATGATATTTTATGTATGAAAATGGAATTTTGTCTGATGTGAGAAAAAGAAGTGAAGATAAATTTAAACTATACAACTCATTTGTTAGTGAGAGCAGAGTTCTGTCAATTACAGAAAGACAAATAGCATGCTAAACAAATGAAAACCGGAGGATATTCTGAACTGATTTCATGTACTTTTTACTGTCTACAATCTCCTAGTCTCTTACCCTGTATTCTGTTCCAGGAATAGCCACCCCCTCTTTCTTTAGACACAAAAAAAGCAATACCTTCCACAACAATGCAGAACCCATCTCTTCTCTTCAGTGAGGACCAGTGCAGCATTAAGAATTCTATATCAGTTAGAAGTGAACCAAAAATATATGGTTTTATGTACCCATACAAACATAGGTATGCATACACATTTAATTCTGGTAGTTGGCTTACATAATCTTGAGAACTAGCTGAGCAGTCTTTTTTCAAAGCTGTGTTTCTACATGTGATGCCAAAATTTGAAGTTCACAGGGAAAATTGAGAGCATGACCTGGAACCCACAGATGTGCCTGAAATCCCACAAAGATGATCTGAAACCCATGTTCATTTTTGTTACCCTCACCTCAGTGTAAAGTGTATCCTGCAGAAACATTTATCTCAAAGAGTGATAAACATCTGGCCTAGGAATCAAAAAAATCAAAGATAAAGTCAGAGAGGGCGGAGAAATTGCATATCCAGACACTGTTTATGCCAATGAATTGTGTCAGAAGGTTAACAACCAACATGGGTCAGCCACAATATGTTTGCTTCTTCCCCTACTCTCAAATCTTGCAAGAATTACCCTGAGGCTTATCCTAAATTGGAGCTTCAAGAAAGGAAATTCTGGGTAATGTAGTTTAATCTAGCTAAGTGACACATTACAAAACCATTATAGTGCCCCCCCCCAAAAGCAAATATTTTAAATGGTTTTATCCTGAAATTTTATTCATCAATACTAGAAAACAAAATGTTCAGCGACTATTTGAGAAACTTCTGGTTGCCATCAGTATGGTCTCCCATGCATTATCAGACTGAATTAAGCTAGAAATGAACCTCACAGTAATTGAGTTTTTTATATGAATTTGTTTAATATTGGCTCCTTAAATGTCTTCCATAGAGAATTTTTTTTTGCTTATCCTAGTTTTAAAACAATAATTTTTGAGTCATGCAGCCCTCACTGGTCCATGACATTAGCAAAACCATGACATTAGTATATACAAAGATCTTCTCTTTTTTTATTTGCTGTGGCAGAAGTGTTATGTTTTAACTGATCTAAAAGTGGCATCACACTATTTTTAGATAATTCTAATCACTTTAAATTAGAATCTGTTTACTTAAGATACAAGTTCTGATTTTTTTTTACTCTAATGGTGTCATAAGTAGCAAGACTTTATAGAAGCATTAATAATCAAACTCACAGCTGGGTCTTGTCAACACAATCAAAATATATTAAAGCTGAAAGCAATGGTTGGAGCAGTTCTGAAATCATTCTGCTACTGCTTATATAGCCAAGGCCATTACATGGTGCTCCAAATGCATAATCCAAAATGTTAGGAAAATGAGATTCAGCTGGTCTCCAAGGGACACAGGGGACCTGATGGAAGCATAGCAAACAATCTAGTGAGCTCCATCTATCACAAATTGTAAGCCATTTTTTATTAAAACAAAGGACCTGGCAAAGAAATTGCCAAAATTCCGTGCTTTAATAATGAGATGGGACTGATAGTTTGTTCGATTTACACATGTATTTGTCCAGAAGCTTTTTAGGGGAAGCAAACATTCCTGAATACTAATCACTTTCTACTTGAATGTTGCCAGCCAGAGTGTATTGTAGACATATTAAAATGTTCTTATTTTAGTGGAGGTTGAATTTACAGCAACAAGTTTGAAAAACTAAAAAATAATCTTTTCTGGATAAGTCTGTCTTTGAAATAGAAATGTCCTAGGTATCCACAAGATTTTGTTGTTGTTGTTGTTGTTGTTGTTTTGTTTTGCTTTTAGTATTGGGGATTTAACCCAGGGGCTCTTTAACACTGAGCCACATACCAGCCCTTTAAATCTTTTTTTTTTTTTTTTTTTTTTTTTAAATTTTGAGCCAGTCTCCATAAGTTGCTTAGGACCTTGTAAATTGTTGAGGCTGGCCTCAAACTTGTGATCCTCCTGCCTTGACCTCCTGAGTCTCTGGGTTATATACATGGGCCACTGCACCCAGCTCACAAGATGATTTTAAAGCTTTGCCTTGTCATACTTTGTATGATTTTGATGGCACACCCCAAAAAAGATTTTTTTTTTTCTAATTCTGAGAGCTGTTACTAAACTTACTCTGCTTTAGATAAATTCAATTGTATCAAATACCTATATGCTCCATTAAAGTGTTTTAATGTTCAATGTCTCAAGGGATACCTATTTCAATGTGATCAAGCAACATTTCTAGGAAAGCCCCTTTGAAATTTCAAAAATAATAATATGTATTTAATTAACAAAAAGGGGATCAAACCTTATTTAAAATATCTGTCTGAGAGAGTGAACTAGTACATTAGCCTGATTAAAAATGTAAATTATTGTATGTGTTCTATTTTCTTGATTATTAATTTTATTCATTAACTTATTATGTTTATTATTTATATTTATTTCTTGTTAATATATTCTATTATTTCAATGTTTTTTGAATAACTTTATGCAAATGATTCAGGTGAATTAGGTTTGTAGACATAAATAAAGTAAATAACTAAAATTCAAAACTTTTATACTATTAAAATATATGTAAAAACTCAAGTATGTTAATGTAGTATAATTTAGCACATTAAAGATCCATATGAAAACTTTATGTCTAATTTCTTCATATTTATTCATTTTTCAAGGAGAAAAATCTTTTCTTGCCAATTCAGTATAACTTCAGAGTATACTAAGATTTCAGGACAAAGTACTAAAAAAATTTTCTTGTGATCATTCACTTGTCCACAAAAATGAGATTTGGATGTGTGGTAGATTTGACCATTGCCTAAGACCCCAAATTTGATGCCTGTATTTACCTAAAACCAAATATTTTAATCTATTTTTGAATAAGTAAATATATATTTAATCTTTACAGCAAAATGATACTAATAATAAAATACTGCTTTTCCTCTTGATTTTTGAGATCACATTTAACATTTCTTATGAAAAAGTGTTTATGCTGCAGAAAACTTTCAAAATTGATGTCTTAAACTATATTTGAAACTTTGAATAAGCCACATATTGCTCTTTGGCTCGAGGACGTGAGAAAGCCTGTCCCTTAAATTAGATATACACTCAGGGCAGTCATTATATCTCCTGCAATGGACTGTATAGCTCCTCCTTTGTAGCTATGCCATAATTAGACCAAGTAACCAGGGCCAGCTGATTAATTTAGAAAAACAGAGAGGTACAGTCAGAAGGGGAGGCCATACTCACTGGAAGTCTCTTTTCTATAAGGCCTCCAACTTGTGCCCATCAAAAAAACAGGAGGTTGAAAAGAGCACCCCATGGGGCTCAAATGATTTGTGAGTGCACAAAAGGTGACCAGCTGCTCTAGGCAGGATACACTGCTTGCTCTTCTGGACCTGACTCTCACATAGTATGAAAGCACAAGGGACTTGAGAGGGGATTCAAATCTCAATCCTAAAACACAGATAAAAGTCCACAGCGTTTAGAGAAGGGTAGCGCACAAGCTGTCTACCCCAAGTGAGGAATGGAAAAATAACTTGGTCCTAGGTTACTGCATAGATGAAAATAAAATCTGTTACAGCTGGGGGCTGAAAAGGGAATCCATCCTGCCCAAGGTTAACTTAAATATAGGCAGAGACCGAATGCCATGCAAAGTAAGGGCAGGGGGCATAAAAGGTGCCTCACCAAGGCCCACGCTCAGAAGCCATGCCTGATATTGAAGCAAACTGAAGGTCTTCGCAGCACCACCAGGAGACAGGAGCCTGTAGTGAAGGAATAGCAGGGAAATGCACTCTTTGTGGCCCAGACCTTCAGGAAAACTGAGGGTAGAGTACAAACGCTGAGAAAAATACTTGGCTTCTCAGGCCATATGCTAGGCACCAGGTAAGAGAAACCTCCTACTGGAGGAATTTGAAGCCTGTGAAGCACAGATGAACTAGAGGAAAATGCCAAAGAGCTTAACATATGTTAAGCTTAACATAGTTTAACATAGATTAGAACTCAAAACAGGACCAGACAGAACAAAGAACAGGGAAGAAGATTTAATAAGATGATGACCAAAATTTTCCAAAATTAGTTAAAGAAAGAGAATGAACCATATCTTCAAATATTTGCAAGCCCTGGAAAACCAGACAAATTTAAAACAAAACAAAACAGACAAATTTAAAACTAAACAGACAAATTTAAAACTAAACATAACAGAAAAAAAATCAAAACATCTCATACATACATTGTAGTCAAACTTCTGAACACAAAATATTAAGAGGATATCTTGAAGACATACAGAGAAGACTAATTATATACAGAAGAATAAAATTAAGAATTTGGCATACCTTTTATTAGAAACTATGCACATCAGTAAAAAATAGAGCAGTATCTTTAGGTTCTGGTAAAAAATTCTTAAAACTCATTTATATTTCTGTCCTCAACTAATACATCCTGTGATGATAAAGACAAAGTGAAAATTTTCTCATTAAAACAAAAGCTGAGAGAACTCATTACAACACCACCTGCAATGCAAGAAGAATTAAAGAAAATTCTGCAGGCATCAGGAACAGTATAACAAAAGGAAATTTGCCCTATACAAAGAATATAAAAGTGCTGAAGAGGCTAAAATCAAGAATATTTTTCTTGGGCTGGGGTTGTGGCTCTGTGGTAGAGTGCTTGCTTCACATATGTAAGGCATTGAGTTCAATCCTCAGCACTACATAAATTGTGTCCATCTACAACTATAAAAATTTTAAAAGAAAGATTTTTCTTAATTTTAATCATTCAAATCTAATTGTCAATTTAAGGCATGAAGAGAAGAGCACATTTGGGGATTAATTAACATCCATGGATGGGTTTCTATCTAGTGGCAAAGTTAGTAAGACATATAAAGTATTATTTGCTAGTTGCTTCATCCCTGTTAATTCCTCAAAACTTCACCTTCTGAGCCAGACCTTGAATTTTAGATAGGCTTATCACACAGTTTCCGTTTCTCATATTGATGACTACAGTCCTTAACTACTCTTTCCTGCACTTCACTTTCTCCTCTGAAAATGCCATCAGTAGGACAACTTCAGTATGGCATGTTAAATTATTCTTGGTGATTATCAATGCCAAGTTGCTACATATTGGATTATGACAGAGGATTGGACCTAATGTTCCTGCTTCCCTGTCCCCAATTTATTTGCTGAAACTTAATCACCAGTGTTATGCTATTAGGATGGGGGCCTTTGGAAAGTGCTTAGGTTATGAGGACAAAGCCCCCATGAATGACATAAAAGCTCCCTAGTCCTTTTTACCACATGAGGACATAGGCAGGAACCAGAAAGCAGGCTCTGACCAGACAACAAATCTGCCAGCACTGATTTGGACTTTTTAGCCTTTGAGAAATAAACCTGTCTTATTTCTAAGCCACCCAGTTCATGTCATTTTTGTTATAGCAGCCTCAGAACACTAAGACAGATGGTGTGCTGATGGATTCAAACATCCCTATGGCAACAAACACACACACACACACACACACACACACACACACACACACACATATATATATATATATATATATATATATATATAGAATGTCATTCTAAAAGGGGGGGGCAAATTATGATGAATATGAGATAGAAATGAAAAGGAAGCCAATTGCCAAGTCTATCAGCAAGTTGATCACCTTGCCCTGTTGTACTTGACAAGCCCAGCTTGTAATAGGGAAGCCACTTAGTCTACTCTGTCTTCAGAAAATCTGTCTTGAATTCTGGCCTGACAGGACTATTGGAAAGAAGGTTTTTAGAATTAGCACTCCACCTTCAATCATTTCCCAATTCAGGACAGCGATCTCTTATTGCTGTCCTAGAAATCCATATTGCTTGCAAGGAAATCAGATCATTAGGCTGTTTCCAAGAGTGTTAGGAGCCCCTTGCTTACTGGCCAGTGTGAAGTAACACAGAATGCACACATATTTGTTTTGTTATTCCTCCTTGTCCTCCCCTCCCCCACTTTTTTTTTTCTCTCTCAATGGTTACTCGTTAAGCTATCAGGCTGGAAGGCTCACCAGAGCTTCAAATGAGCATGAAGCTATGATTTTGTCATTGACCCTCCTTTTTCTCTGGAGGTGGAAAGGTTCAAACAAATGGTGCATTTTTCATATAACAGGAATATGGATTTTTGCCCTTTTCTTTTCTTTCTGCCAAACATGTTACATCTTTCATAAGTGCTGGAGTAATTCTCTTTGTCAAGTGTAAGCTATTCTACTCACTTAGTCACATTTTCACCTAAATGTGATTCTGCTTTAGTGATACAATTAGTCAATCATCTGATGATTGGAATATTCTTTTCCTAGCTCTTTATGGTGCATTTCCAGTAGTTTTATTCCCCAGTTATTATTTGTCATATATTCTGCTAAGAGAATTAGAAACTATTTTAAAAGATGTACTTAAGGGCTGGAGTTGTAGCTCAGCAGTAGAGCACTTGCCTTGGATGTGTGAGGCACAGGGTTTGATTCATAGCACCACATATAAATGAGCAAATGAAATAAAGGTCCATCAACAAATATATATATATATATATATATGTATATATATATATATATATATATATATATATATATATATTATAAATGTACTTAAGTCTTAGACATAAAATATTGACTATTGTCAGCTACATTTTACAATTGGAAGTGAGACTTGAGTGGGTTACATCTTGAGTGGGACTTATAAGTAAGAGATACTGTGATTTTCTTCATGTTTTAATAATGAGAAAATTGTCATGTATAAATTCAAATGCTTCAAATGTGACAATTTATTGAGTAATTGCAAATGTGGTAGGTAGCTTCTCAAAGAGATAACCCATATTATGAATGAACTTTTCATCACAAATGCCATTATGAAGTCTCTGTAGACTTGAGGCATATTTTACTCAAAAGTCTTCAGTAAAGAGAGTTCTCAATATTACTATTTTCTCTCTGATATATGTCTTTTCTTCCCTCAGGTAGAATTATGTAAATATTTTAATAGGAGTCACACATATGGCCGATCTACTTCATTTCTTTTCAGTGCCAAGTCAGTACGTTCTAGTGACGGGAAAAACGGCTCTTTCCTCGCCTCCTCCCACTGAAAAGGAAATCACTTCACCTGATTCAGACTTTTCAGACCTGACCACACGTTTAAGCTGTCAGGATGAATTAGAGTCAAAGGAAAAATGACTGTTCTTAAATACACAGCCCTAAGCAAAGCTGATGAAAGATTTCTTTCTCACTTGGCACAAGGAGAATTTGCTACTCCTTGTGTTGGATGAAAACATCGTGTGTTGATTTTTGAGTGATGCTTATACTTGCTGGCTCTGAAATGAATAAAGGCCCTGTGATTGTCAAATGTCCATTTGTTAACGCTTTTGGCACAGAAATGCTCAATAGCAAACCTCCTACACTATACCTACCTTGGCTTCACTGTCAGAGCGTTCCTGTCTATGGCTTCTCTGAATTTAGTGCCAACCACTTACTGAGCTGGAATTTTTCTCACTGAAAAAAAGACAACAACATAGAACAGCTGTACAGAGATCTCAAGAAAAGTCCCAAGACACAGAGCTGCCTGACGAAGCAGACCTGTCAACTGGCCTTTCTTTCATTTGAATTCTTCATTTTTAAAGCCCTCAAATATTGCCTCATTATTGTTCCAGGCATCAGTTCTGCCTCCAATGAGACTGAGGAGATGTTGAACAGGATTTTCTATATGTAGAGATTCTACTTTGCCTTGAGATCGCTTAAGCACGGGATGTTCTTCACTTAAGCCAACATGAGATATGGAAGTTGGGAGAGAGCAGAGGAAAGCTCCCGCGACTCTGCAGGATTGGGTAGAAGGCAAGAGGCCAAGACTTATTTATGCAAAAGACCAGTGGGCATTTAATTGCCTGGCAGCTTGTGCTTCGATTTCAACTCTGTGCTTTTACCTAAAGGGAAAGGAGAATAGTATTCAATAATTAGCTTATTTATTGATCTTCTGCAATTATTAATCACTATTAGTGGTAGTAAGGTGAAAATTTAGAAGGTAGTGTAGAGAAAATCATTAAAATGTGGTTTCCATTTTTGAGGTAATCACAATGAGATGGAAACTGGAGAATTTTTTTCTCTAAAAATCAAGACTAAATATTATGAAACATAACCTTAGACTTCAAAAGACATTACAATTATTTTTTCAGTGAAAGCATAAGAAAATCAAAATAGCCATTCACAACCTGTTTGAAAAATTTCTTGAGGTCAACCACAGTCTCCAAGACATGTTGACCAACTAACATTTAATAATTATTCCTCACAATTTTCTAAAATTTGACTGAAGTTTCGCAGATCTACCCATCTTCCCCATGGAAAAACTATAGATGATTGTTAAGAGTCTTCTGGGAAGAGATGGTCAATGTTAACCCTTCCATAGTGTTACATAGTTTCAAATCCCTTCCTGGCTCTAGAGCTTAGAAGGAAAAATATAAACATCAAATGGATCATTTTGCACACAAGTAAAAATGAAGGAGGTGGAAGTCGTACTCTGTGAGAAAGGTGACTTTCTAATGAACTGTCCTGGAAGAAGCTGGCGAGACTTTATTACCTGTGGATATTAAGACTCTACAGTTTATTTAGAGAGGAATGGGCAATTTATTATTAGAAGGTAAGTTTCAAGTGCTAACCTCCAGTATATCTAGGAAGGTCATCTTTGCTAATTACAAACAAATAAAAATACAGGCCATGGTCATTCAGCACATTAAAAAGTCCTAGTAATTTTAAATAAAATTATGGTTTAGTTGAATTTGTGAGCAATTTTGAATTGCTGGAGTGAATCAAAGACTACTTATAATGTATGCTCATTAGGTTCATCAGAAATATATATATATATATATATATATATATATATATATATATATATATATATATATGCTGATTTAATTCAAGTGTCCTCCAGTTCATTTGAACCTCACCTTCTTTTCTTATTTTGGATTACTACATGCTTTTGTTAATTCCATCTGGCAAGCTGAAATCTAGTCTCATTAATTTAACCTTTTTGTAAAATATCTTTGCTATTAAAATTTCTATAACTATAAATCGCTTAAATTACATGGAGTAATTTTACATGCAGTCATGAAGAATGCCTTATTCTTAAAAGTGCATGTCTTTCTTTCCATCTATAGTAGATCACTATATTTAAAAAATAGAGACATATATAATTTTAATATTTATTATGGCTTAGAAGCCATGTGTGGTGGCATACACCTGTAATACTAGCCACTCTGGAGGCTGAAGCAAGAGGATCTGGAGACCAAGATAGTCTTGGCAACTTAGCAAGACCAAAATAAAAATATAAAAATATAAATAATATAATAAATAAAATAATACAAAATAAAAATAATAAAATAAAATAAAAATCTAAAGGGCATAAGATGTAACTCAAGGGTAGCGTATCTCTGGATATAATCTTCAATAATGTGCACACACACATGCACACATACATACATATGTGCACACAGGCACATTTATGATGGTTGCATTTTTCAGCTTATATATGATTTTAAAATGTAAAACAAGACAATGATAAAATTCATCCCAGAAGTAATGGAGAAGCAGTTGCTATTTTGGCTCAGTTTTGATCTTATGCTTCTATGAGAAATTTAGGAGGAAAACCTTAACCTCTTGTTCTGTCATGTACTTCTTCCCTTCTTAAAGGAGAAGGGAATACTTTTAAAAATTACCAATATTGCCCCAAAAAAGAGTTCCCATTTTTTTAATTGTACAATTTGCCCTGAGTTGGATTGAACATTATGTATTTATCTCCTGGGTTTGAGCTTTTAATTTTCAGAGACCCTATGGTAACTTTTTCTAAATTCACTTGTGGGGAGGTTTATTCCTCTGTTTAAGAAATTTCCCAGGAATTTGCAGCAAATAATAATATAGTAATGGATGTATTTTATCACCTTCTTCACCTCTTATTTTTGCATGCTTACATCATGGGCAAGTTTTGAAAGTAGACCATGACTTTATATTTAATTGTTCAGACAGATAGATGGAGGCTGTGATCCACCCTGCCCCAATTTGTCCACCCACAACACATCAAAACTGCAGTGAGTTGGGCCCAAAGCTGCATGGGCTATTAAAATGAGCCCCTCCTAAGTAGAGATGGTAGAGAGCATCATGGATAGCACTTGAATATATTTTATACATTTCTCTTAGTAGCAAATAGAAATATCAAAATTCTTTAATAGTTTTCCTTAAATTTTAACTCCTAGCGATAGAAAAATCACATTGAGGTTTGTCCCAGAATAAGGAGCTGCATAAAACTAGAAATTAAAACTCAAAACCGCATAACTTTCAATAATGTAATCTGACAATTATAAAACTGTTTTGCTCATGGAAATACCATTGTTCACTAATGTCCTACAGAAGAGAGGGGAAATAAATTTATGAATGTTAAGGTTTATCCTATTTCATACTTCATCTAGCATAGTCTATTTTCAAATTATTGCTAACATAGTCTTTTTGGCTGGCACTCTTCCCAAGAGATTGAATTGTAGAGATAACACTGCCTGGAATGAATTTTCATGTTATAAATAAGGACAGCTTCTTGGGATATACAATACTGATTAGATGAAAATGAAATATTAGGGCTGTTTTTTTTTTTTCGGTTTTAGTTACCAGAAATTCAGGCAAAAAGATAATTTTATTTTTAAGGTCTGAATTATCTCTCATTTCATCTATGAATCTGCCTATACATTGTTTTCATTTTAAATATTCATTTGAGTGTTTAGGTATAGATTTACTTTATAGCATATTGTTAAAATATTCAATTGACTGTCTATATCACAGCATGATTGATATATCTATTGTGTTTTTGAAACTAAATCTAACTTTAAAAAGTAAACTTGTCTACAGTACCTTTTTTCTTTTCTCAGAATAAAAACATGAAATTGAAAATAATTGCAATATTCTTTTAAACCTCTTTTTTTCATTTAAAAATGAACACAGGATATTTATAGTCATACTTTCAATAGATTTTCACTGACAAATGGAAATCACTCTTAAATTATGAGGTCAAATGTGAAATTTGGTAAATTAGATGGAATTTGACATTTTAAGAGGTTCATCTTCCTCAAATACAATGATAAGAATAAATCTACTTTGAAAATAGCAAATGCTTTTCACTATCTTAAGGATGGATATGTTGGAAATCCTAGGCTTATTCTTGTGGGCACATTGAAGATTATTGAGGACTATAGAACTGTAGATTGTTAAATTATGCAAGACTCTCACCAATTGAAGTTAAAATCATGTTGTTTGATTGTTCATTGTTCCTATATTTATATTCCATCTTGTTTAAATAAAAAAAATTGAGTAGAAAGTCTATGCATATAATTTACACCAAAATATTTTTCCGGGTGTTTCAGAAGGCCATATATTGATAACTCTACCAAAAAAAATCCATGTATTTATCAACAAATTCTGAATACATGTTATTGCACTTAGAATTACAGAAGGTAATAGAAATACAGTAATGAATCAAGTAGGCATGGTTCCTATTCTCACAGAACAAAAGAGACAAAATCTATTGGTTGAATAAGTCTCAATAAATTGTGGTAGATGCTACCAAAAAAAAAATGAAAAGTAGAAGGAGATGAAAGATGAAATGAAAAATGAAAAAAATAAAAGAGAAAAGTAGGTATGAGTGGGTAGATATGTGAAAAAAATCTCTTTGAGGAATATATGTTTAAACTGAGAATTAAATAATTAGATGGTGCTAGCCATGTGAAAACTAGAATAAAGTGAATGGCAAACAGAAGAGCTCAAGGAAGAAAAATGTGGCAGGGGCAGAGTGACCCAGAAAGTCACTGCTGTACAATGAGTTTGGAACAATATGCCAGGTTGAGAGCAAGAAGAATCAGAAGATGTGGAAAGGCATTTAAATTTTTATTCGCTTGTGACAGAAAGTGTTTAAGGGAAGGAATATGATCTGCTTCACATTTACGATGATGTGTAGGGAAGGTTTTGGGTTGCCAAGGGTGGAAACAGGGAGACCAGTTGAGAGACTGCTGAAGTTGAGGTGAGAAACAATATGATAGACAAGCGAGGTAGCCAGAGACACAGGAAGGTGAGATATTTGTGATGCATTTAGAAGCAGGCTGATTAAAACTTGACTCATTTAACTTGCTGACAAATTGGATGAAATAGTAAGCAGGAGGTGGGAACAAACTACAAGGAACAAATAACTTTTAGGTTTCTGCCTTAAGGAATTGGGTATATGGTGGAACATGCAGTGATATGTGGAAAATTGGTATTTGATTGAAAAATGAAGTGTTTTGTTCTGCATGTCCAGTTGGACATTTTGAAGTCTTAAATTATAAATGTTATGAATTCATGTGGAAATGGAAATTTATAACCAAGAGGAGAAATTTAGAAGATACGTAGATATAGATGTAGATGGACAAAGGTACATAGATAAAGATACAGATATATAGACATAAGGATTTTATTTAGGTAAATTTTCTTTTCTACTGATAATATGATCAGGACTGGGTACATCCTCAGTAAAGCCCAGGCCAGTGGGGCATAAACTCCTTTTAATATGGCACATTTGTTTACTTCCTACTAGAGCCCCCCTTACCTGTCTTTTATATGATTGATTAGTACACTGTTTACCCCCTGCTCATATAAGCCACCTAGAAGTCATTAGCTTTCCTCACGGTCCTCATTGCACATATATAAAAGAGATATTCAGAGATCTGAAGTCACTATTAATTGTACAGCCATTTTCCCGGCTTTTGCAGTGTATATCACAAAGTCCTTCTTTTCTTTATTACCTTGCATTAAATATTTGATATAATAACAAGTAAGTTATCTTTCCAGAATTATTTCTTTATTTCTAATCAAAATTATTTTCTCCAATGTCCTATTAAGAAATGATCTAATAAGTTAATAAGTTAAAATTTGGTTCTAATGACGTACGTAAAGCATGATCTTGAGCCAGGTATCTATTTGCTTTGATCTCTGTTCCCTCTTAGAAAGACTATGATCCACCTCTAGTCTCTAATCCGGAAAATTCCCTTCCTCTTTCAACTATTTAAATCCTAGACATCCTTCAATACTCAGATAAGCATTTATCCTTTATGAAAACAATTTATGACCTTCAACTGACACTCAGGTTCTTACTAAATTTTCCAAGGTCCTTGCTGAATACTTACCTTATTCTCTCTGTTTTTTCAGCAAAGGTGTTTCATCTTATCTCCAAGGAAGTCCTCATGATTTGAAAGATGACTTACAATTTATTACTAAATTCTCAGAAATTACATAGGAGCTGACCATTGTGGCATATTCTGGGGAGGCTAAGGAGAAAGGGAACACAGGTTCAAGGCCAGCCTTGGCAACTAAACAAGACCCCATCTCAAAAAAAAAAAAAGTTTAAAAAGAGTTGGGGATGTAACTCAGTGGTAAAGTGCCCCTGGGTTTAATACCCAGTACCAAAACAAAACAAAACAAAACAAAAAAATTGCAAAGGAATGGTGAATTGCTGAGTTATATAAGACTTTCCACAAATGGTAACTGAACAGAATATTAACAGGTACTTAATGGAGATGTTTCCAGGAGTTATGTTTGTGCAGAAATTTCTAATCAATGTCATTAGTTAGAATAAAGATTTAGAGATCTATAACCTTCTTAACAATTTTCAATGAATTTATATTTGTGGTTCCTAAATTATTATTCCACAAGAATTATAAAGAATAATACAGCATGGTTTACCACACAAAAGTGAAAGAAACATGTACGTGGAGTTTTCCCTTTTACTATGAATGAATGGTCAAATTATGCTACCAAATATAAAATCTTCATGTAATTCCCCAGAAGAGAAATCTCCATCACACCATATTTATTTATAATAGTAATTTATTTTTTCTAGTAGTAATCATTCTGTTGCTTTATTGATTACTTATTGAGCTCAAAAATGATTATAACATTTTAAACTGTGAATTTTTTATCTTAATTCTAGCTACTTTTTGTTTTTTGCTTCTGCTAAGGTGACAATTTAGCAGGTGGAATATCATATCAACAAATATCCCCCTTACGCCAGCAATTCCACAACTACAAAGATATTACACAAAATTTATTCAGTCATACAGAACAGCTGAATAAATATCAGATTTTGTTTAAAGAGGTGATATTTAGCTCAAAAGAATTCACTAACCTTCATTACATGATTATTTAGCCCACACACTGGAATGCAATAAAATAAGTTATCATTAGTCATAATTTATCAGCACTTATGAACTCAAAGTTAAAACACTAAAGTAAGCAAAGAACTGTAATGTCAGATGATAAAGGCAACGCCAATTAGATCTATAAACTGGGAACTTAGTGGTATGCCTGTAAAAGCTACAGCTGGGAGTCAGAATTCACCAAAACAAGGAGGACTTCTTGTAGAAAGAGTAGCACAAACACAGGTGTAGCTAGTCCCTGACCTCCCTGGCTTCTTTCCCCTCTCCCACCTGAATACCTACTTGCTCAAGCTCCAGTCTCTCACAGGGTCTTAGGTTCCAGCAGCATGGTTTAAGTTCAGGAAGCACACAGCATCCCAATGAGTTTGTCCCTTGGCTTCCTGACTCCTTCCTGGGGAAGACTAGAAGAGGGCCAGTTAAGAACTTTTGTCTTGCCAAAGGTCCCTTTTGCCCATGTCTAATGGTAGGACTGGCTGCAATTGCCTGTATCTTTTTTTGCTCCTGGAATGGGTCCTTTTTAAGTGCAGACACTCAGTCCTCTAGGTATGTTTCCAGGTCCTAATACTAATTACAGTATTCTCCATGGTAGTATGGTCACTGACGGTTGCCTGGCTGAGATGATGAATAATGAGCAAAATTATTAAAAAATAATGAGGAGTATATATAGTCAAGTCAACAGTTTATCTTCATTTAAAAAATATTCTTAGTTTCCTCTTGTAATTTCATAAAACTGAATATAATAAGGTGTTTTTTCTAACTTTTACCAGAAGTTCTGAGAGTTGATATTGTCTGTGACCTTCTGTAGGAACAAATAACTTAATTAACTGTTGTATTAAAAAGTCATTTTTTGTGAAAGAGAGCACTCATCTTGATTCCATCTCATTTTCATAATTCCCTGAAACACCTTACATGTAATGTAAAACAAATAAATATGCCAGACAATTTATTGAGCCACACAACATTTTGTCCCTTTTTCTCTCTCCTATTTATCTTACTATTTTTGCTGGAATATTTTATCCTCTGGGTGAATGCAGTATTTTTTAATTATTTTGAAGAAAGCTTAACAGAGATAGGAATAATCCAATTAAAATGGTCTTATTCCTGCAGCTTTGTTACCTATTGTAGAAATTTAATTCTTGCTATAACTTTGGCTGATAAACACATTAATAAGAGATTTAACTGAGAAAAATTAAAGCTTAAGAAATAAATAGTCCCTAGACACAAAAGTGTCTTCTGCAAGTGATAATTTCTTACTATTTCTCAGTGAAAACTTTAATGTGTCCCCAATGATTAAATCCAATAGTTCCTTAATAAAATAACTTATCTTTACTTTGATATGAATAATCAGATAGCCCTGCCAATGTACTATCGGTAATTTTTTTCCCTTAGTTAATATTTAGTTTTCAGATAATGGCATTTGTGCTTATTAGTTTTAAATATTATCTGAGCCTTGTCAAACACTAACTACCAGCTAAATAATTATTTTAAAACCTTGGTTTGATGTAAGTAAAATTTTTAATATAAACTTTCCAGTTTTTGCCTCACACAAAATTGATATTGCAGTGAAAATTATTAAGAAATATTGCAAATTTATAGATCAATTTGTAGTATGGACAGCAAATTAGAAACAGACATACATGATCTTAAACATGTTTTCAGAAGGAAGGTTGCCCACTCCACAAATTTACCTGTATTTGATTTATATTTTTAACATTATATTGTTGCTTGCTCTTTATTTCATTTATTAATGTGAAATGCCCAGAATTCTTGGCAAGACTATGCTGTACCTAGCTGCCACTCTTTAGTACAAAGTGATTGGACCATCTATAATATAATATAATATAATATATATATATATATATATATATATATATACATATATATATATATATATATCCTGCAAAAAAAAAAAAAAAGCTTTCAAGAAGCAACATAATTTATTTTCCTTTGGGTTCATTCCAACATTCTTGGTGGAGATTTGCCTATGATTTCAGACTTCACCTTGGGGAAATGAATTTTGTTTCCAGTTCATGATGTGATGATTTGGGTGATGAATCAATCTGGGAAGGCTTATAAATAGATACTGTTTTATTTCTTGGGCATGCATCATTTTTGCTGTGATCTTGAAAGCTAAAACACAAAGAAAATTTAAGATTTCTCAAAGAGCCAAGACAAAAGGAAGGCAGAAACCTTGAAGAGCTAAATCACACAAAGGACAAGCTGAGAAGGAAGAGGAGACCTCCAAGAGAGTCATGAACCCAACAGAGGGAGTTCTATGGGAAGGAAGAAATATTAAAAGATGGGAAATGCCACTAAATGGTCAAGGAAGAGGGGCTGAATCCTTTTATTTTTTAATTTATAGATTTGGAAATTTGGGTGACTATCCATAGAGATTTAAATGGAATTTTAAACAGCAAATACAGAACTTCCACATGACTAAAAATGAGAGAGAATTGCTATGAGAAAAATAATACCGGCCAACAGAATTGTTCTGTAAGTTTTAAAGAGTTAGCTCTTTGAAAAGATTAGTTTCATCAAGTCTTTTAAAGTACATAACCTGGTACATGGTTTCAATTTTTCTCAAAAAGTTAAATGAGAAATTTGTAATGAAAAAATGTAATTGTGTAGACAACTATATTTTTTAATCAACTAAGCTAATTAGCAAGACTTTTCTTACATAGGTACTTTTTCCAACTTAGTGAAATATTTACTGAATATTAAGTTTAAGATATAGCTCGGATTCAATTTACTTTATGATTTTTTTTTTGGTTCAGCTATAATGATGTTAGTGTAGGAAAGATCTTGAATAATAATAGAAATGTGTTTCTGGCTAGCCATAAATTTTATGGGCAGTGTGTACTTATAGTTGCAGAGATTGGCAATGTCTATAAACTAATTCCAATGTATCAGTTATTCTTAAGAAAGATGTATATTGGAATTTTGCCCTTGCCCACAACTCCAAAAGCTACCAAGAGTTGGATTTTTAATGATGTTAATAATCTACACTTAATCACTCTAATTCTTTAACATTTGCATTAATTTACAAAAATGAAGAAAATGTAATTCAAAAGCATGAGCTAGACCATAAGTGATGGAGACTTTCTTGACTTATATGCTTTACCTTTGTTTGCCGATAGTAAATAATTATTTGATAAACTCTATAAAATCTCACATGGACATTGTTGATGCATGAGGTCTCTGAAGGTGGGAGATACGACAGACTAAGGAAATTTGTGAACTCACTTTGTATGTTTATGTCTGAGCCCATTCAGCCTTGTGCAGGGGAATTGAGGGAGCAGTAATGGCAAGCTGCAGAACAAAAAGTCCCAGGTGGTTTGATAGCAAGATTCAATGCTTATTCTCTCAATATATCAAAGGGAAAAGCAAATAGAAAATATTAAGGCATAGAAATTTGCACTGAAAAATGTGGCTAAGGAAGTAGTGAAAAGGGATGATTTGTAGAGAAATGCAACTTTTTGGAGGGGGCATCTCAAGCCATTGTGACCTAGGAAACTAGACTAATAAAATCTTGGATTTGGATGGAGGCAGCACTCAATGGGGATATATGGACAAAATAGAATGCAAAGTGCTTTCATTTGGACAGTATTCCACCATAAACAATGATATTAAAAATGAGTCTATGCAAAGTAAGCCATAGAGTTCCTCAGGTCCCCTGATTTCCAGTTAATAGTCAGTCTTAATTCCCATTGTCCTGAATTATATAGTGTACTCCTCAAATGGCATTGGTTCTTAAGAGAAGAGCCATGAGAGTTTCCAATGGTGTTTGACATTAAATTTCTACATGATTTAAGCCTCAACTTCACTTATGTTATTTCCTAACACTTCATATGCAATAAAAATAATACTATTTACTATTTGTTACTTGTTATTGATTTTTTTTCATCCTTTCATCTAACCTAAATGTTCATACAAGTGAAAAAAGTGAAACTCTATAATATGGAAGTGAAATGAGGAAACTACTATATGAAAACTATTATACATGCATTCCCCAGGAAATATGCATATCCATAAAATTTCTAAATAACTACAACTTAAGCTTCCTATAATTAGACTCTGATGACATATTGAAATGCATAATCTTATCATTACTTCTTACTATTCTTTTTCTCTCTTAAATTAACAAAGTGGTATAAAATCCACAATTTTAGTGCAATTCAGATTTTGGCTTAATTTCAGCTCAGTAGAAATAAGATTTTACACATGTATACACTTCATATGGCTTTTTGTGGGTTTTTTTTTTTCTCATCTGTAAGCCTGTTTTTTCTGTGATGTTTTATAATGTCTCAAAAAACCTGGACTCTGATACTTATCATGTACTGAAATCTACATGAAAAAGGTTTTCAGACTATTTCTTATTGTTATAATTTTATGTAATAGGAATAAATCACTGAGATTTAAGAGACTAAGCTGTTTATTGAAAATGATGGAAAGTCGCAATATGAGGAAAATTGTGTGTGTGTATGTGTGTTTTTTTCATACTTCATATTAAAATAAGTATTTAAGAAGTATTTATATTAGTGTTCTCTTTTGAACATATTTCTGACTTTCCTATATGACCCACTAACTTTTAACTTCTATTTTTTTAAGAAATTTCACTGTTAGAGACCAAGGAAAATTTAATTGGTTCTCAAAAACTCATTCTCTTATTGTTCATGTCATTCTCCTAAGCATAGCTCAGTGGAGAGCATGTTAAAATAGTCTTTGCGCTGAATATGAGTAGATATTTGAGGCATAAACAACAGTAGTAGACTTAAGACAAAATTGAAATTTTTCTAAATCTTATTTTAGTTACAGAGTCTGGTATAAACTCCTCATGATGAAAAATGTTGGGGACTGCAAATCAAGACAAGATGGCGCCAGGAAGTTTGCCAGGAGGAGTGGTTTGTGAGGCAACGCCACCGAGCCATTAAGATGGTAGGATTCCTTATTGGCTGATTGCTGTAACTGGATGATGCTAATTGAGTCAAGCTGTGTGTAATCAGTTAGGTATATATACCTCTGCTGTTTTGCAATAAAGCGGCTCCTGCTACCTTGGGTGCCCACTACATTGAGTTCTCGCTCAGTTTCCACTGAGTTTCCCCGCAATAAAGCAGTTCCTGCTTCAACCTTCAAGTTGCTTGTTACCTCCCGGTTATTTTGCCCAGCCTGACAGTGGCAGAAAAATATTTACTTTTACCCATTCCCCAAAATTTTAATCTTCACATTCCATATATTTTAAATACTGGTTGAATAAAAAACAAACAAACAAAATGAAACCCAACCTAATCACACTTGTAAAATGCTCTGTCATCTCAGTGCTATTCTTTGATTGTCCAGATTCTCTTTAACTTGCCCAGTGAGACTATGGCTCATTGGAATTTTGCCCTTGTCCACAACTCCTGCCTAAGGACTCCATTGCTCAGAGAGAAGTGCTCTATGTGCTCTCTTGAAAGTAACATTCTCAAGTAATTAAAGCCCTGAAGAGTATCAATATTGCCTAGTTAAAAAGAGAAAAAAATCAGAAACATGAATTCAAATACTTGAAAGAAAAAGAAATACATTAATAATATTATAGTCTAGAGGAATGTTTTCATTTTCATTAATTTTTCGTGAAAACTCTTAATCTTTCTACTAGATTTGCAGTTGTTGTGTAGTAACTGTGTTCCCCAAACTTCCAAACTATCAATACGTTGAATGTTGTCTAAATTTATTATCTATGGCTCCAAAATTTATATTGAAAGTTTTACTCTTTTAAATAATCTGATTTTCAAATAAACTTTATTTATTGTGTCACTTGAAACATATCAGAAAGACATTTCAAAATACAGACATGTTTATTGTTTTTCAGGGAGTGATTTCTTTATAAATATTTTCAGTTGAAATTTCTTTAGAGAACATAAGTTAAAGGTTGGTGGGTCACATTGGAAAGTCAGAAATATGTTCAAGAGAATACTCACAGTAATACCACTTAAATACTTATTTTTCTATAAAGCATGTGAAGAAGACACACATACACATAATTTTCCAAGTATTGTTATTTGTCACCACTTTCAATAAACAGTTGAACTCTCTTGAACCTCAATTACTTATTGCTATTAACAAGAAATATAACAGTAAGAGATAGTCTGGATACTTATTCATGTAAATTTCAGTACATGACAGTTATCAGAATTCAGATTTTGGAGATATTATAATATTAGACAATTAAGAAAAATGGGCCATAAAATTTTCCTAACAAGAGCATGCTACAGGGACACTGCTATATCGATGTTCATAGCAGCACAATTCACGATAGCAAGATTGTGGAACCAACCTAGAAGCCCTTCAATAGATGAATGGATTAAAAAAATGTGGCATTTATACACAATGGAGTATTACTCTGCAATAAGAAATGACAAAATCATAGAATTTGGAGGAAAATGGATGGCATTAGAGCAGATTATGCTAAGTGAAGCTAGCCAATCCTTAAAAAACAAATGTCAAATGTCTTCTTTGATATAAGGGGAGTAACCAAGGACAGGGTAGAGACGAAGAGCTGGAGAAGAAGAATAACATTAAACAGGGATGATAGGCGGGAGGGAAAGTGAGAGTTAAGGGAAATTGCATGGAACTGGAAGGTGAGCCTCAGGGTTATACACAATTACATATAAGAGGAAAGGAGGAGTAGGAGAAAAATTATATAAGTGGAAGAAACGATTTATAGTAGAGGGGATGGAGAGAGAGTAGGGGAGGGGAGGGGAGGGGAGGGGTGAGGGGACAGTGGAGAATGGGATAGACAGCAGAATACATCAGTCACTAGAATGGCAATATGTAAATCAATGGAAGTGTAACTGATGTGACACAGCAATCTGTATACGGGGTAAAAATGGGAGTTCATAACCCACTTGAATCAATCTGTGAAATATGGTATAATAAGAACTATGTAATGTTTTGAACAACCAACAATAAAATAATTAAAAAAAAAAAAGAGATGCATATGCTTTTTTGTCACTCTCAGTTATTTGCAACCAAGCCCTAAGTTTTACTCTGAAAAGGTCAAGAAATATATCCAATATTTCATGTATATAAAAAAGTTTATACATATTTTATTGATGGATTTTATATTTTTATATCTCTTTTTATGGAGCATGCAATTTCCAAGTATATAGCACAATACAAAATTAAAAAAAAACTTACTGTCCATGTATATCAAGGGGAATAATGTACACACAAATCACTTCAAGGATATAGAAATCATTGAAAATTAAAGAGGGTCATGAATACAGATGGAAATGAAACACACTATTAAGATCAAAATTTTCACAGTGCAGTAGAAAAACTAATAATTTACAAGTGAGGTTAACTTCAGGAGGCTTTATTGTTGGTTATGCACAGGAAAAATTGTTTTACCTTTCACCTTTCCAAGGTCCCATATTCCAGAGGTGCATGATACTATCTGGGTACAACATAGTATATTTGGTTAAAAGTTAAGAATTTAAGTGGGTGTTATTATAAGCAAAATGGATAAACATTTGCAGGCATGTCATAATGTGGTAATTAAAAATGGAAAATGCTGTAATCATGAATTTGCAGGGAATTAAGAATTGAAAGAGGAATTGTTAAAGTGTTATGCTTTATAATAATGATATGAATTGTACTTGAGGTTCACACTTATTTTGTAATAAAGAATACAGGTTAAATAGAATAATTGTTATTATGTAAAATTTAAAAAAGAAAGGGTAAGGCATTTTATAACTGATAGTACAGGAGTTAAAACTGTGGTCTGCAGGCCAAATCTAGTCTACTTCCTAATTTTGAAAGGACATTCTATGGGAAAACAGGCACTCTTATTAGGCTATGTCATGTCTGTGACTGTTTTCCACCACAACAACAGAGTTGAGTAGATGCTACAGAAACTGTATGGTTCATAATGACTAAAATATTTATTATCTCACACTTTATAGGAAAAGCTGGTCAGTATTGGTACAGAGGAGTTTCAAGATAAAAATGCTAAATCATGCTATTTTAAAAATATAACCCAAATTAATTAATTCTTAATTTGACAAGAATATTTGGGCTTCGTAGTAAACAAAGAGACTGCTTCTGATACAAAGAATATAAACATCTTAGTATTGCATTGAAGACCACAAATTTGAATCCCTAATAATTCACATTTATCATTGTTCCACATTTAGATCAATTATTTTGCATCCCATTTGATCTTTACTATTAAAAAAATCAGAAGATTTTATCTTATTCATGGTATCCACAATTGAATATAAGTGGTACATTTGAGTGCATTTCTGACAGGTTTCATAGTCAGAAATTATAACAATGGAATGCATTCTTTGAATTATCAAGTCTTCACTGTTACTTTTTTCTCCAATTGAAAACCCATCCATTCAGACTGAGTCCTAGTATTTTTAGTGACTAGTCTGGCACGTAATAAGTTCCCTATTAAGAACGTTAAATAAATTAAGTTTTATTAGAAAAGGTTTTGTAACTTTTGTCTTTTATTAATGACTAAATTGTGAAAGGAAGATTTGGTAGTTGTTTGTTTTTCTGCACACATTTGGCAGGGAAATAAAAACAGACCTTGTAAATTATATTAATCATAAGCACACAATTTCCAGAGATTGCATTTTACTTGAGGATAATGAAACAGCCATGGGTTGTTAACTTTTGATTTACTTTAAGTTTCTGTGGCCAATCTTTGCATTTGAATAGATTTGTTTCTTCCTTAGATATTGAATTTATCTAGAAATAGTCTCTCTTTTCATGGTTTTAAATGAATATTGATTTTTCTTTTAGTTCTAAAAGCCATTAATTGAGTTTTTAAATGTATCAATGATTATTATGAGAATTAAATAGTGCAAGTAAAATGATCCACTTTAATTATTCTAGTTGGGCAGCTAATGACTTTTTTCTTTCCTCTTTTTTTTTTTTTTTAACATGAAATTCTATTTCCTTCTTGAGTTAGTCCAAGGGCATTTTGTCAAAAGAAATACAATAGGAAAAATAGTGCCAATTATCTCCCTACTGATCTGATCATAACACTTAGGTCCTTTACGTATTCATTTAAGAAGCCAACAGCAAGAATGAAGGGGGGTGCCTGGCCCTTAAGAATAATTTACAATTCAGTTTCAGAAGTCTGTTTATTTGTCTTCCTGTTAAATGTTTCTACCTTTGAAAATAAAAAGGGAAAATTCATCAACTCTTGAGAAATATTTGCCATTTTTAAATGAAATAAAAACACTTTTATTTTAATTTTCATATAGTACTCTTTTTTATTGATTTATTCAAATATTTACTTCTATTTTTTTTCCTGAGAAACAGCTTTTCTTGCCTTTTTATTTACCTAACCACTGAAATTTATTCAAGTTCATAAGGACTTTTATTTCAAAATTGACATGGGATCAGATTAAGTCATATGTGAAACTGAAAGACCCTTTGATAACACTATGAGGAAATTTAAAGCAACTACACTCAAAGCCATTTCCATGACATTTAAGTGTGTTGCATCATAGCTCCTTGACTCTGCACCTGCAGTAAATTCAACATTGGATAGACGATGTACACAGGGGTAGCTTTTGTCTAACCAGTTTCTAATACAAAATAAGCTCACACAATTTATAAAGGATTACATCATCTAGAATAGAAAAGAACAGGAATTCTTAAAAACATGAAGGGGATTTTTGTGCCCTAGGCTTCCATAGGGGGGAATTAGACTTGGGAAACTAGAGGGATGTAAGCATGGCCCAGTTTTCATAGAACTGTGACTCAGAGGATGAAACAAAATTATAGAAAGCAGAGCTAAAAGCCCTGGAGAACTCTTTTTCAGGAAGCTCAATTGGATTCCAATCAACAACATTCCCTATGCCCAGGACATGGGGAATAGGTCAACAAATAGATGCAGAAATGACATTTAATAAAATTCAATATGCATCAACAAAACAAAGTAAACACTTTGTAAATTAGAAATAGATGTGAACTTTCAAAGCTTAACAAGGAATTTTCATTAAAAAAATCTAGAATGAATTTCATCTGGAAAATTTATGGTAACAATAGAAGCAATCACTTAAAAAATAGGTTCAAGGATTACTATTAACACTACACCTGTTTTTTGTTTTTTTTTTTCTTTTGGAGGGGTATACCAGTACTGAACTCAGGGCACTTGACCAAGTGAGCCACGTCCTCAGCCCTATTTTGTATTTTATTTAGAAACAGGGTCTCACTGAGTTGTGTGACACCTCACTTTTCCTGAGGCTGACTTTGAATTTGTAATCCACCTGCCTCAGCCTCCTGAGCCACTGGGATTATAGGCATGCATCACCATACCCAGCACTTCATCTGTTTTATTGTAGCTCCTAGATAATATGGGAAGAAACAAAAAAAGATTTTAGGGATATAGAATGAGAAAGTAAAAAAAAAAGAAAAAGAAAAAAGAAAAAAATCATCATTTACATAGAAAATGCAAAAGAATATACCCATCTAACAAGTAACCCAAAACAAAAATTCAATAATATTAAATAATCACCAGAAACAAACATTTATAAGACAGAATAGAAGAAATTATTTGCAATAATGTAAAGATCATTTACAAGAAATCAAATAGATCCATCATATGTACAACATATTCATAAATAAATTACAAAACTTTTGGAGCTATTAAAAAACTTTTTAAAAAGATTATAAATGGCTAACAAATATATGAAAAAATGTTCAATATCTTTAGTCATCAGAGAAAAGCAAACCAAAACTACTCTGAGATTTCATCTCACTTCAATTAGAATGACAATTATCAAAAATACAAATACCAATAAATGTTGGTGAGGATGCAATAGAAAAGGAACTTTTATATACTCTCAGTGGAACAGTAAATTACTACAAACCACAATGAAAATCAGTATGGTGATTCCTAAAATGGCTAGGAATGGAATCACCATATGGCACAGTTATATCACTCCTCCATTTTATTGAAAGAAAATTACCATATGCTTATCCATGTTTATAGTATAGCACAATTCAAAATAACCAAATTATAGAACCAGATAAGGTATATGTCAACAAATGAATGGATAAAGAAAATGTCATATATTTACACATTAGAATTTTATTCAACAATCAATAAAGAACAAAATTATGTAAATTTGCAGGAAAGTGGATGGAACTGGGAAACATCATGTTAAACAAAATGATATAACCTCAGAAAGCGAAAATTAACATGTATAAGCTAGAAAGAAAACAGAAAGGTAAAAAAATTATCATGAAAATAGAAGGGAAACCAGTAAGATAGAAGAAAAGGATCAGAGGGAGGAAGAGAAGAAAAGGGGAGGTACAGGGAGAATTAAATTAACCTAATGTTATGTGTAGGTATGAATATTTCACAATGAAACACACCACTCTATATAATTATTATGCATGGACAAAATTTTTACAAAATACATACTTAGAAAATAACTAAAATTACAGAGACATATTTCTATAAAGGAAAATTTCTTATTTAAAAAATAATTTTCAGGGCTGGGGATATAGCTCAGTTGGTAGAGTGCTTGCGTTGCATGCACAGGCCCTGGGTCCAATCCCCAGAACCAAAAAAAAAAAAAAGAATTTCCCCAAATGGACATGTAGATATACTGCAATTTCAATAAAAATTTCTATTGAATTTTTATGTGGAACTTACTCAGATTGTTATAAAGTTTATATGAAAGAACAAAGAGCCAATAAATAGTAAGTACTTAATTGAGTTCAGGATGGATGATTTGTTCCACTAAATATTTTGCATAATTAAAGTAGTATGGTATGGCATCTGGGATAGACCATATGACCTATACAGTAAATAAAATTGTTAAAAACATACCCAAGCATTTATGAAATATTGTTATTGGATGAAGGCAGTATGCCAGATCTCCAGATTTAAGTAAGTTACTAACAAGTTAACTATTAATGGTTAATAAGTTGATTATTAATAAGTTAATTTTAATAATAAATAACAATAGATTAATTATTAATAAGTTGATTTTAATAATTAATAATGGTGTTAATTAAAGCTAATAATTACTTATTAAATTAAATTAAAGTAAAATAATTACTTATTAGAGATTAAGGAACATGGTTTTCCACATAAATAAAAGTATTATATACTTTCCTCAGATTATATAAAAATAACTGCAGAAGACTTAAACTTCTTAATGGAAAATAAACGTGAAATCTTTAGATCTTGAAGTGATAAATGTTTCTTAAATATAAAAGAAATTGACTACGCAAGAAAATATTGATAAATTGACTATATGAATACTGGTAGGTATTAATCAGAAAAATAGATAAAATTGGAAGATTTCCATATATTAGACAACTGACAAAGAGAATTTACACTCATTTTAAATTATTGAATACAAATATGAGATCTCTGGCATGGAGAATTCATTAAGTGGTCCTACAGATCAATAAGAAGAGTCAGGGTTTAATTAAATAGAAATGATTGAGGGCTAGAGTTGTGGCTAGTGGTAGAGTATCATATTAAAAAATAAATAAACAAAATAAAAGTATTGTGTCCATCTACACCTAAATTTTTTTTAAATAAAAATGGTTAAAATTTATAAATGGTATTTTTAAAAATGAAAACCATGTGTGGCAATAAGCATATAAAGAAATATAAAATTATTGGTGATTATGAAAATGTAAATCAAAATTACCAAGAATAAAATGCATTTGTTTGCCTACTATGAAGAAAGCAGACAACACCAAAAACTGAAATGGACTTATAACCAGAGGATTTGTTACTATTATTTAAGGAAGCACAAATTGGTGCATTCACTTTGCAAATCACTTAGGCATATTTTACTAAACCTGAACATTCTATGCCTTATGGTGTAGAGACTTCATTTCTAAATATAAAACCAAGAAAAATCATCCCATATGTACCATTAAAGATACAGGGATATTTATAGCAGCAGTGTTAACAATCACAAAGAACTTCTTTAAAAGTTTAAGTTAGAAATAACTTAAATGTCAATGAATAAATTGGGGGTACATCACATAGTAGATGGCATGAAGTAATAAAAGTGAAAATTCTAAGTAATCATACAAATAAATTTTAGAAAAAATATTGAGTTAAGAAACAAATATTCTTTAATAAAGCTTAAAGTAAAATTAAAATATACTTAAAGAATATCTAAAAAAGAAAAAAAAAAGAATATCCAGGTGTAAAAAGAGGCCATAAAATGAATGATGGATACCATGGAATTCAGAAAAAAGGTTTGTTTAGATTGAGGTGGGTAAAAAAACAGAAAAAGAATTCCTAAAACATTATTGTTAAAAAGCAAGAGATGCTTTAGACTGCCTGTCATTTCACCCTCCAAGAGCATGGGCTGTAATGAACAAAACCTTGGAGATATGAAAATGGTCTTCCTTGGTGTATATCAGTTGCCCTGACTCTCATATGTAAGGATTCAGCCAAAATTAATGGATTCTTCCTTATGATAGAGTATCTTAACTCAAACAAGTATTTTATATGGAACTCATCTGGAAAACCAGTCCCCAGAGAAAATATTATGCTTGCTGAGCACATCATCAGCAGGACAGTTTCTTAAGATGCATTTGAGGTTAATTTTACTACTGATAGTTTTCATTTCACTAGATTATTAATATATACATTCACATTGTATCCTAACTTTAGTATAAATAAACAATTTTCCTTTAAAAGGTGTTTTCCCCTTAAACCTTTCCAATTTTCTTTACTGTATAGCATTAAATAAACTTGAAGTAAATTATAATCTTATTCAGAATATGAAGAGATTTCTATAATTGTTTTTGCATATCTGACTCTTGCCCCAAGTGAGCTTCTTAATAACATCTTAACATCTTTGTGTCTGGTACTAAGTACTATACCTCCAGCACACTGTAGGTACTCACAACATTTTTTTTTGAGAAAATAAGTGAATACATGACCAGGCAAATTTGCACATTGATCAATAGCATAATCTTTTAGAGTTTCAAGAACCCAATATCAGGGCTCAAGTCCTTCTTTCAATAGCAATGTGAATTTGTAAAAGTTAGTCTCTCTTAGTCACTAAATAATAGTGATAATAACCACCTCAGTCACTAAATAATAGTGATAATAACCACCTCATGGGACTATGTGATAATTAAATGAGTTACATGTATATAAAGTACTTAGTAATGTGCCTGACACATATAAAACACTAAATAAATTGCAGATGTTACTGGCATAATTATTACTGAGAATGCTTGTTTAACCAAACCTTTTCATTACTTGATGATACCCAATTAAAAGAGTTTACTGTAATATCTAAAACTTAGCAAATTTATTATAGTCAAGAAGCTATTAAGACTAAAATGTTACATTAAATTTTTATTATGCAGTAAAAGATTGCCATCATAGTAATGATCTTTATGTTCCAGAAAAGGTCATACAAATAATATCTTCAATTTTTCTTTGCTAAGTAGAGAATATTGAATGTAGATGTTTGGTTTAACTCTTTCTTTCTTAACAAAATGATTATTCAACTTTCTAACAAATTGCACAGTACCAGGACTTTCCACAATCCTATCCTTGTCACAACATTATTCCAAGTACTTTACAAAAACTCTGGGTTATGCTTTGAAGAAAAATATGTGTCTTTTATATATGTATATTGTTTTAGTTGAAGATAGACAAGATAATTTTATTTTACTTATTTATTTTTATGTGGTGCTAAAGATCAAACCCAGTGCCTCATATATGCTATGTAAATGCTTTACTACTTAGCTACAAACCCAACCTCCAAATAATGTGACTATAGCATCCTGAATAATAGTGCCAGTTACTGAAACTTAGAAATGGCTTTACTTTGGTTCAGTAATAAGGAAGAACCAGTGCATAGCATTAGATGTGAGAGAAGTGCATTCTGGTCACCTGACAGCTCCATTCTTAGGTTGACTAGAGAAGTGACAAGCAGGGTCACTTGAAGCCAAGAGCATACCTAAACACTAGCAGAGTGCAATCCTCTGTACAGTTCTCCAGGCAGGACTGGTGTTAGGCACGAAAGACCTTGAAACTGTCTACTAAACGGAATTTTTTTTTTTTTTTACTTTTAATATCCTGTAGTTCAGTTCAAGTTTCAAAAGAAACATTCAGTTTCAAAATAGAGTATGTTAACCATGTCATAAAAGTGGTGGGAGACAAAGTCAGAGGGATGGTTAAGATTAGCATCAGGGATAATAAACCTGTTAAAAATATTAAATGTTTTTTAATCTCATATTTTTTGAAAATTGAGATACATACATTATAGACAGTGGAATACAGATTGAAGTGTTCAATTTGATAGTCTTAACTGACATACATCTCCATGTTTTGAGTGTCCCAATGAAGATATAGAACATTTCTACCACTCCACAAATTCTCTGTGCCTTGTCCAAACAATGTCCACTCCTACAGAAATAGTGATTCTGATTTCTATCATCATTGATTGGTTTCGCCTGTTTTGAACTTACACAAACACAAGCATACATTATTAACAATGGGTTCTCTTTTGTGTTTAGTTCCTTTCTCTTACACCACTGTTTTGGAGATGTATCCCTACTGTTGCATGCATGAGTAGCTTCCTCTTGTATTTCCTTTAGTACTTCTCATTTTATATTTTATCAAATATGTCGAAGAACATTTGGTTCACAGTTTGGTACTGATATGAATAAAACTACTAGAAACATTGTGATAGTCTCTGTAGAGACATCTTTTCATTTCCCTTGGATAAAAATTCAAGAGTGAAATTTCTGGGTCACAGAGTAAATGTAGGCTAAATTTAAAAGAAATTGCCAATGAGATTTCCAGAGTGGTTCTTGCACACTCCCACTAAGAACATCGGAGAGTTTCAGTTACTACACATTTTTACTAACATTTCATTTTGCCCATATTTTTTTTATTTTAGTCATTCTAGTGGGCTTCAATTTACATTTCATTGTACTTTTAAATTTTAATTTACCCCCAAATTAGCAATGGTGAACAGTTTTGAATGTACTTGCTAAGCATGACTTTTTAAGTTCCTTGACCATTTTTATTGCATTTCTTGTTGTTTTCTTCTTAATCTGTAGATACTCTTTGTATATTTGGGACACATGTTCTTTGATATATATTTTTTTTCTTTGTAAATTGCTTATTGAATTATAATTGGCATATAATAAGCTGAAATATTTATAATACACAAGTTGATAAATCTAATGCACATATGTACCCATAAAGCCTTGACTTCAATCAAGATAATGAACATAACCATCATCAAAGCATCTTTCATGAACTTTTTCAAGCACCCAGAAAACCACCACTAATCTGCTTTCCATCATTGTATGTGAGTTTGATTCTTTAGAATTTTACATAAGTGGAATCATACAGTATATAATCTTTGTGTCTGAATTCTGTCACACTGTATAATTAGAGATTAATTCATGATATCAGTTGTTCATTCATTTTTATTTATGAGAAGAATTCCATTGTACATTTATACTACAGGCTGTTTTTTCATATACTGATGGACATAAAAGTTATTTCCATTTTTTTTAGTTTTACTAATAAAACTTCTATGATGATATGTACAGACATATGCTTTCATTTCTCCTGGGAGAATATCTGGGTGTGAAAGGCTATATGATATGGTAAGTTTATGTTTGATTATTTAAGAAACTGCCAGATACGATGTGTTTCCCAAAGCTCTTTCCATGATTTTGCATTCTCTTCAGCAGTGAATAAGAGTTTCAGTTCCAAAATATCTTCCCTGGTGAATCGTAATCAAATCACTTGCACAATTTTTTTTAATTAAACAATTTGGTATCTTAATATTGAGTTTTGAGAGTTTTTAAGAAACATTTTGAATACAAGTACTTCATCAAATATATGATTTGTAAATATTTTCCATTCTTTGTATAAGTACTTAATCTCTTAGACTTATTTGGTAGATCAAAATGTTTTGTATTTTATGAAACATAAATATGTGTACTGCTGTACCTTCTTATCCATGTGGAATGGTTCCAAAACTCCTCAATAGATACTCCAATCCATAGATGCTCAAATATTTTATACAAAAGTGTAGTACCTGCGATAACCTACATACTTTATCCAGTATAATTTAAGTCATCTATAGGTTACTTACAATAACTAATACAATTTTTAGGGAATTATGAAAAGAAATGTCTGTTCATATTCAGTATAGTTGCAAGTTTTAAAATATTTTCAATCTTTGTCAGTTTGTGTGAATGGAACCCACAGATACAGAGGGCCAACTGTATTTCTCTTAAGGACCATGCTTATGGTTTTCTATCTCAGAAATCTTTGACCTAAAGTATTGTCCTCCATATTGTCTTCTAAAAAATTATAATTATGATTTTTACATTTAGTTTATCAATTATTTTTAATTTTTACAAATACTGTGAGGTATAGAGTGAAGTTCATGGTTTTGTGTAGAAATATCTAAGTGTTCCAATGCTATTTGTTTAGAAGACTGTACTTTATTCAATCAATCACTCTTTTCACCTTTGTCAAAAATTAGTTGTTCAATTATGTAACATCTGTTTTCTGAAATCTCTACTCTGTTCAATTAATTTATGCCAAAGCAAATTATATATTTTTAATTTTTAGTTATACATGGACACAATATCTTTATTTTGTTGAGTTATTTTTATGTGGTGCTGAGGATCGAACCTAGGACCTCACATGTACAAAGCAAGCTCTCTGCCACTGAGCCAAAACCACAATCTTAAAACAACCTGTCTTGATAACCGAACTGATATAAAAAATATTAAAATAAGGTAGCATATTAACCTTCCAAGTTCTAGAAAGCTTTTGTAAATGACTTTCAACACTATTTTCTTTTCATTTCCACATGAATTACAAAATCAGTTCATTATATGCTATAAAAATAATCTGAATAATCTGTCAGGATTGAATTGAATCTATGCATCAATTAGGAGAGAATTGTCATATTAGAATACTGAGTCATCTGAAAACAGTATATCTTATTTTACTATTTTCTGCAACTGAATACAGTAGAATTTGGAAAAATTAAGAGAAAAGTTAAAACAATTGATTAATGATGCTCACTGTATTTGAGATTAAACAACAGTTTTATGACTGTGATCTAATATTTCAAAATAGCTAGAAGAGAGCATTGAGAATGTTCTCAATGAGAGCACAGAGAAATGAGAAATGTTGGAAGTGATGGATAATGCTAATTGCCCTAATTTGATAATTACACACTCTATGGATGAAACTAAACTTCATACCATACACCATAAACACGTATAATTATTATATCAATTAAAAATAAAATAAAACATAAAAAACAAAGAAATAAAGCAGTACATATCTTTATTTATGGTTTCTTGTATTTATGTTTTCTTGTAAGCAATATTTGTGTATTGGTGTAGTGAACAAGGCATGCATGTATTTTTTCAAATGTTTCCCTAAACATTTTCTAGTTTTTGCCCCTTTAGTAAATGATATATTTATGTCAATCTCCAACTTTTCTTTTTTATTATGTAGAAATACAATTAACTTTTGCATTTAGGTTTTATATCCTATAGGTTTGGTAAAATCATGTGTTAGCTCTTGTTTTTTATGTATATTCAATAAAATATTCTATATAGATAATTTCATTTGTGAATAATGAAGTTTTAATTCTTCCTCTTCAATCTGGAGGAGTATATTTTATTCCTTAAAAGGAATGTATTTTATTCCATTTCCTTGCCTTACTGCACTGGGTAGTCTCATGAACATAATGATGAACAGAAGTGGTAAGAGTGGCCTTGCCTTCTTCCTGACCATAAGGGAAAACTATGAAAGCTTTTACCATTAAGTATCATGTTAGCTGCAATTTTCTTTTTTTTTTCTGTAAATAAGGAAGTATTCTTTAAAAAATAAAATAAGGAATGAATGTTGGATACATTCTCTTTTAAGATGATTATACAACTCTCCTTTTTTAGTTTGTTATTATGGTAATTTAAATAGATAATTTTGAATATTACATTAAACGTTCATTTCTGAAACAAACCACACTTGTAGAGCATATAATTTTACATACTGTATTAAATTTCTGAGAGTTTAAAAGAAATTTGCATTATTTCCAAGGTAGATATTACTCTTCAGTTTTCTTTGCTTATAACAGCTTCATCTGACTGTGTCAGATGGGTATTTATCTGCTCTGTCAGAGTAACACATACTAGCCTCATATAATTAAATTCCAAATTCTTCCTTTCTCTTTAGTTTTCTGGACGGGTTTTGTGGAACTGATATCGTTTCTTCCTGGAATGTTTGGTAGAAATATCTAGTGAAGTGATTTGGCAAGAAGGTTTTTTTGTTGTTGTTGTTTATTTGTTTTTTGCTGTTGTTGTTTAGGGGGAGGAACATTTATACACATAAATTAAATTTATTTTATAAAGTTATATCGTCACTCTAATTACGTGTTTGTTTTGAGTATGCTTTGTCTATTTTTTCTTCAGGGTATTTGTTCATTTTACCTACTCTATCATTTATTAGCATAAAGTTTCTTATAATGTTCCCTATTATTCTTTTAATATCTGTTGACCCTATAATGATATCACCTTCCTCATTCTTGGTATTTTTAAATTTATGCTGTCTTTTCTCCCTGGTTAGATTGGCTAAAGGTTTATCAGTTTTATTGGTCCTTTTATAAAAATGAGCATTTTCCCCTCTATTGCTTCTGTTTAATATATTATTAATGTATTTTCCGAGCTTACTTAAGGTTTAATTAGCTCTTGTTTCTATTTTCTTAAGGAGAAGGTTTATTATATTGATTTGAGTTTTTATTTCATGTAATGTAAGTGTTCAGTGTTATAAATTATCTTCTAGGAACCGCTCACATAAATTTTATGATTTATATTCTCTTTTAATTTTCATTAGTTTCCAAATACTTTCTCAAAGACTTCAGAACAGTTGAGTGAAGTTCTAAGGAATCCTCACCTCAAAAAGCATTGAGAAAACTTAATACTTTATAACTGGACAAAAATTATGTTATATTCTGAATTTTCAGGGTCATAATTATAAAAATCACCAAGACTACAATTGGTGAATAAATTATAAAAGTCAACCATATTAAGACTCTAAGTATCAGCCAATGTCTTCAATAAGTAGGGAAGGGCTTATTTAGGAAAAAAACTATGCTTGTGGAACTAGTCCAAGAATGTTCTTGTTCCCAATATCAACTTCATAGTGTGGTAATTCTAGTAGGAATAAGATAGCAGTGAGAACTGGTAGCTTTATTGTCAGAGGAGGATGGACTGATTCAGAGCAAAGTTGGAAAAGATCCTTGTCTAGAAGTTCTGTCAAAAACCATAACAAACTAGAGGATAATTAGGGAAGGGGACTTTCATAACTACAAAAGTTATGATATTGGTTATCTAACCAGCAGACTGAAAGGCCAAAAAAGAAATTCAACAGGAAAATCTGGAGTAGAAGACAGCTCTGTGGGCTTTTATAAGCTCCAGGTATCTCAAGGGTGCTGTAAAATACAAATGCACATAACTCCCTGTATTGAGAAGATTCTGAGGAATGCCTTACCTATCTACCATCCTTGACTGAGTTTAGGTCATTGTGTATATAAAAACCAAACACAAAAGAAGTCTTGTAAACTGCCCATTCTTTGAATAAATTCCCAATCCACATACATCTCTCAGCAAAGACTAGAAGACTTATTTCCACAGGTTTTTAATCACTACCTCTAGACAATTGCTGTTTATACTATTAATCTATATTGATGCATGGACAACTAGGTTTATAAATAAAGACAAGAAAAACTGAGTAGATAAGTCTGAAAAAGCAACTTTAGGGCAAAACCACACTGTGGAGGTGGACAAAATACAGAATTAGTATAATATATTATCTGAAATGTTCACCTTTTAGCACAATTTTTAAAGTATTAATATATAGAAAAGTGTGAACTTGAGAAATAAAGATTCAAGAGACACTATTTCTGAGAAGGCCTATATATTAGGACACAAAGACTTAATGGAAGCAATTGTAATTACATTCAGAGAACTAAAGGAAACCATGTTTGAACAAGCAAGTAAAAGCTTTATGCTTTTATGAGTCATCAAATAGAGAATGCCAACAAAGAAATAAAAATTATTTTTAAAGAGCCAGATGAAAATTCTAATTTTTCAAAGTACCATAACTGAGATGAAAATTTTGCACTGGTCTTTAACAGATGATTTGAAATAGAAATTAAAAATTAAAGGATTATGCAATTGAGGGGCAAAAATAAAAACATAAATAAAATGAAGAGAGCCTCAGAAATGTATGGCATACCATCATATGTAAAATATATATAAAATAGAAATCCCAAAGGAAACAAGAGAGAAAGAGAGAAAAAAAAGCAGAAAAAATATTTCAAGAAAAAAATTGTTCCCAAACTCCAAATTTTATGAAATATATTAATTTGCCATGCAAGAAGTCAATAAACTCCAAGTGGAATGAACATAAAGACCTAGACAAATCACAATAAAACTATAGTAAGACCAAGAAAAAATTTGAAGACCATGAGAAGGAAAACAAAAACAATGTCCCTAACTTTTCTCATGGAAAGGAATAACACAATTAAAGGGTGGCATCTGAACTAAAGCTGGAGATGAATAAGGCACTGGAATCATAGGTTAAAGTGCTGAAAGTGAAAATCTGACTACCAGAACTTCTATATCCAGACCTGATAATCTATTTTGCCCTCTTGTTGTTCTGAAGTTAATTTGAACCTGAAGACTAGCTCTTCATTCAAGTTAAATAATATTCTGTTGTCAAACATCCTAGTCCCCTACTGATCAAAGTATTCTAAATTGATTTTAGAATAATCAATATTACATGGACATCTATTAGGAGTGGAAATTTTCAGATGCACTGAATTAGACCTTTTGAACCAGACCTAGATTTTAGCAAGTTATCAAGAAGATTTGTAGTAATATTAAAGTTAAAAAATACTGTGCTCACCAAGTCAATTCTGTCATACTTAAATAAGTAATCTATGAGTAATTGTTTTCCCATTTATATTTATAGTAATTTCATATGGGGTTGTCCTCCATTTCAATCCAACGAATAGTGACCAATTATACTGATCTCACAAGTACTTTCTCTTAATTTGAGGGAGAAAATATAGAATGAGGTGGAGAGTCTAGTAGTTTCAACACTACAGAACTTGGGAGGAAAATTATTCCAAAGGATGCTATCTTTGATATTGAGTGAATGAATAATTAATACAAAATCTGTAACAAATGTAGTTGTAATAAAAGTTGGTTAAATATATTAAAAATTACCTATTTTATTTTTATTGGTTTATTATATCATAGTAATGGGATTCATTATGCCTTATTCATATATGCACGTAATTTGCTCAGTCTCCTTCCCCAGTACCTTCCTTTTCCTTCTCTTCCCTCTGTCTGATCTACTAGCCCTATTCTACTGACCACTCTTCTGTTGTTATTAGTTAATTATTGCATTATACACACACACATATGATTCATTATAATATATTTATATTTAGCCAAAGCAAAATTTGGTAGATTTTGTTCCCCAGTACTCTTCATGTCCTTCCCTCCTCCCTTCTTCTCCATCTTCTTTCTCTTTTGTTCTCCCTTCTACTTTCTTGAGATCTCTCCCTTTTTAATTCCTTTCCCTCTCCCCTCTCTATTAAGCTTCCACATATGAGAGAAAACATTTGACTCTGACCTTCTGAGTCTGGCTTATTTTACTTAGCATGATATTCTTCAGTTCCATTCATTTATCAGAAAATTACATATTTTCAATCTTCTTTATGACTGAACAAAATTCCATTGGGCCCATATGCCACATTTTCTTTATCCATTCATCTGTTGACAGGCACTTAAGCTAGTTCCAAAACTTGACTATTATGAAATATGTTGTTAAAAACATTGAAAAATTAGCTATTTATTAAGACATAGTGTATATTTATGGTATAGCAGTTATCAGATTATTAAACGTATTTACTCATTGTTTCCTCACCTTGTTAAATGACTACATCAATCCACATCAGTTTATCTTCAATTTTAGATGAAAAGCAATCTTTAAATAAGTTGCATTATAAGTTAACAAGACACTAGCTTAGTTTATGTATAGATACAATTCCCAGTTGCTTTGAAATATTTTCAGGGATTTTCCTGTGGAAGTCACCTCAAACAAACAAACATAACCCCAAAGACTTAGATCATGATTTATATATATAAACTATCACTGAGTGTGTCAATCATTTACTGCCCATTGACTTATATAAGAATCAATTATTAGTAGAAAAGTACCAATAATCCTATTCTCAAACAAATAAATAAGAAAAAAATATATCATTTAACATTAAAGAGGGCACCATTGCTTTGATTCGATCTTTCTTTGCCTTGCACTGTCAATATCAGTTTCTTTGCAGGGGATTACAAGATAGGAAATGAGATAGGAAATGCAATCAACATTAGAAAGATTCCTCTAAAAGTTCAATGTTTTACTCTTTTTCCATTTGTAGCCTTTATACATTTTAATAGAACTTTGAATCTGAGTTGGCAAGTTTGAATCAGAATAAAGTAATGAAAAGATTTTGCCAGATTTGCTTATAACTCAAACAATAGGTTATTAATAACTATAAGCATATGTTTAAACTTCTTAAAAAATAGCAGCTATACTCAGGCTGGGGTGTTGATCCCACTTTTGTATTTTTATCTTATTTTAAAATAATTTTGCTAGACAGGGAAGTGCACACTTATAATCCCCAGCTACTCGGGGGCCAGAAGCAGTAGGATGGCAAATTCAAGGTCAACTGAGGCAATTTAGTGAGCCGCTGTCTCAACACAAAAAATAAAAAGAGCTGAGGATCCAGCTTATTGGTAAAGTGCCCCTGGGTTCAATCCCCTGGGTTCAATATCTTTTAAAATAAAAGATAAGATAAAGTCATTTTACCTTTTAGTTTGTGTGTGGTCATTTAGTATCAAATCTTTTAAAAATCTATTTTAAGCTGGGAACAGTGATACACATCTGTAATCCCAGCTTTTTGGGAATGTTCACACTACCTAAATTCACAAGGGATTGATAATCAAATCAGAATGTAAGTACATTAATTTATAATAAGAGATACTGGTTTTTAAAAGTAGGTTCTGTTCTTATATAAAAACAGATTTGGGAAGATTAATGAAATTGCTTCAGAAAGTATAAAGAACCTTGAGCCTCTGGAAGAAACTGAAAAAAGCTACAAAAGAGTCACCTCTGAATTAAGCAAGGTTTCATCTACAATCTTTATATGAGCGATTATGAATCTTAAGAATGACAATGAGAAAAAAATGAAAGAAAAATGACAAAAAGAAACTAAAAATCTAAGATAAACACTAATAAATTGAATAAATCTGCATGTTAAAATAAGAGTTGACTATGATTAGATATTTCTTTTCCAAGAAACCAAGAAATGTTGAATACTAAGAAAGTTATTTATAGCACATGAACATAGCAAAAGAAAATTATAGGTCTCTTAATAGATGTCAAAAAAAGTGTATGACATAATCAACTGAAAAAGGAATTCTTTATAAACTTATGAAAAAATAACCTTTCTCAAAAGAGTATCTAATATTCACATCATGTTTATTTATGATACATTAAAGTTACATTACTTCAAATTAAGAGCAAATTAAGACTCCCTCCTGTATTGAAAATTATTTTGGTATTTAATTAATGAAATAACCCAAGAAAAAAGAATAAATGGTATAAATATGCAAAATAGAAAAAATCCTTTTTCAAAAGTGATTAAATTTTCTACAAGGACAGTAGAACCAATTGAAATTGTCTGCTCGTGCATGTGTGTGTGTGTGAATGCTTATGCATCGCTTATCAGTATTAAATGGGAAAAAATGAATTTAAAAGTTTATAATTTATAATCGTAACTAAAATATAAAGTTTTCACGAACAAGCCTAACAAAAAATGTGTGTAAGATTTCCCACCTCTATTTACACCTCTATTATGCCAAATATCTTTTTTTTTTTTTTGGAAGTTACCTCTGTATTTATCAGAATCATGCACAGCCCACAGCAATGAATAGACAGAATGCACTGGCACAAACCTAACACAGAAGAAGCCCTCTGTGGGCTTGAAATACCTTTTATTGGGCTCCAGTGCTCTCTTCTAAGAAAGTCTCAAAACTTTGATCACTCACTGTGGCAATCATTTACTGCCCAAAGTGTAGGCACTTTTACTTATATTTTATTTTTCTATCAACCTCATTATCTTCATTTCTTTTCCTCTAAATAAAATCCGTCTTCTTTCTCCTTTCTATCCAGTTTTTCTTCTATCTTATGTAATTGTATCCCTCATCTGAATGCTTCCTCTGCTTTCTGTTTCTCCTGTGAAATCACTGTGTCCCCTGAAAGGTAAAGGCTGTGTAGTCTCTCACATCCTACCCACTTCTGTTCCTCCCACATTATGCCACTTAAAGTAAAAATGGGAAAGGAACCAAACAAAAGTACTTGCTTCTTTAAGCTCATATCATCCAATTAAAATTTTAATTTCCTTCCTTATTGCTTTCACTGGTTGAAATTCTTATCATTCTTTGTGGTATATTTAAAGTACTAAAACCAGGACAGCAATCTTCTCATTTGCTACTACTCTTAGACACATCTTAGAAGACTAGATATAGGTGACAAGCATATGGTGGTGGCGACTCACCAGGAAACTTATTTCTCCCACTCCTTTAAGAAATTTTTTGACAGATTCTTGGCCTTGTACAGGATGAGGTTGAAGCCCTTTTGTAACATAAAATAAAATGGTGACTTCAATCATGAAAGTGATCTGGATTAGAAAGGTACAAATAGTCTTTGCTGAATTCAGTGTTCTCTCCAGAAAGTCCTTCAGATTGGAAATTCTGTGATGGAATGACTTTTCAAAATTACCCAAATTTAGTGTGCATTTTAATTGTACAGACTCCTTGTCCAGAGGATAGTTCCAGAAAGGCAGAATCACTCTGGACTATGATGGTATCTGCCCACCTTTATGGAGCAGGATGTGGCTATGGAGAACTCACTTCCTAGACTAAGTTTTTGTATACAATTGCAGCATAAGTTTTCATGTCTCTTATTGTACATAATGTAGCATTGCACCATATGTGTAGTCATACATATACCTAGGGTAATATGTCCATCACATTCCATCATCTTTCCTGCCCCATACTCCCTCCCCTCCCCTTTTTCCCCTTTGCTCAAAGTTCCTTTATTTTTTCCATGCCTCCCCCCATATGGATCAGCATCCGCTTTTCAGAGAGAACATTTGGCCTTTGGATTTGGGGTATTGCTTTATTTAGCTTAGTGTGATATTCTCCAACTCCATCCATCTACCTGCAAATGCCATAATTTTATTCTCTTTCAATACTGAGTAATATTCCATTGTGTGTGTGTGTGTGTGTGTGTGTGTGTGTGTGTATATATATATATATATATATATATATATATATATATAATCTATTTAAGGGCATCTAGGTTGCTTCCACAGTTTAGCTCTTGTGGATTGAACTGCTATAAACATTGATATCCTGATTTTAAGTCCTTTAGGTAAAGACTGAGGAGTAAGATAACTCGGTCAAATGGTGGTTCCATTCCAAGTTTTCTAAGGAATCTCCATACTACTTTCCAAATTGATTGCACCAATTTGCAGTCCCACCAGCAATGTATGAGTGTGCTTTTTCCCCCTCTTAGTGCTATTTTGATGGACTTGGTCACATAAAAATATGCTGCAGTGTTGTGTCACATCTTCATACACCGCTACCGTTCATCCTTCTAGTATGTAATGAGTGTAAAATCTCTCCTATTTCTATTATTGTACTTATCTTTTATGTTAGGATATGTACACTTTCATGATTTTGCATGTATTTTAATACATTTTTATAGTTTCTAAACACATTTTAATTTTATAAATCTATATTTACACATAGTATACATGTGTATACATTTACTTATAAAAATAAATGATATGTCACAAAATAAGTACACATAACCACTGGGTAAAGACATAGATCATTAATGGCACCTTTAAATTTCCTTGCATACACCTCTTTCCCATCTTTCCCACTCCCACTGTTGTTATTACTCTCTATTCCCTCTCAAATTTCTCTATCACTTCTCCCCTCCACATGGTACTGGAGATTCACTAACTTTTGCAAAGCATATGATAGTCTAGGGACTTTATAGCACAATCTCCGTGCTCTATAGGAATTCTGTGCTCAATGATGACTCAGGCTGGGTGAATTTTGTTCTACTTGGAAATGATGTGTGAGATAATGGGAAAATAGCTTTTGTTATTCAGTTCACCAAGTAAAAATTAAAGCATCAAGGAGATGACAGAGGGACTTATGTCAGTGTGACCTGAAAGGACCTGGCACTCAGGTTGCAAATCAGTGTTCTTTGTTCTCATTGGCAGTTATTTATCTCTCCCATTTTGACCCAGAGGTGCCCTTTTTTCTTTGTTTTCTCATGATTCCAGGGCAGGGAAAATAGAATACTTTCTACCCCAATTTACCTTGTCTGGCATATTTTATTCCCAGATTAAAAACAGGCAGTCTGGCTAGCCAGAATTCCGATTCTCCTCCCAAGTTCTGATAGAAAATATATGCCGAAGGGAAAAGAAGCAAGGGAATAAAAGAAATTAGGAAACAAATCATTCAATGATGAAAAATTCCCTTTCCCACTAATTGGACAGGTGGCACTGTTAGAATAGAGACTAGCTCTGTAAATACTATGATTGCAGAATCGTTCCATAGGATGACAGAGAATTTACACTGAAAACTTTATTCTTGGGCAATGTCTATAAATTAAGATAAGCAGTTAAGTTTTACAGCACACTGGATAGTGTACAGATCTGTACTCATCATGAGAAAACATTTCATGAAACTGTTTGTTGTAATGCTTACTGGTTAATGATATTTTAGTAGTTGAAATGTAGAGAATTTAGGAAGGATTTTCCTAAATCAATATTTGACTAAATTCTAATTGATGCTATTAATAACAAGTGAGAAATCATAATACTCTAAATTGAAACTTTTTAGAACGGACAGTTATAATTCAGGTATAAACTTCAAACCTCAGATGGAAAGGAAATGAGAAAGTATCACATAGGACAGAACTTACTGTTGTGATAGCATGATTCTAAGTGTGATTTATTATGCTATGCTCAATTAGTTTTGGCAAGTAGTTATAGAAATATGTAAATCTTATATCAGTTATAATTCAGAAAGTAGAGTGGGGTTCTTATGGATACTTATTTTTACACAGGTTACCAATAGTTAGAAAATGATAATTTCTTAGGACAATCATATTTTTCATGAATCACTTTGAGTATAGGGTTAAGTTTTGGCTGTATCATTAGATATAGGTCTGCCTATATATCATATCCGAGGGAAAATACCTCAGAATCTTCTCTTATTAGAAATTACCACTTCTTTAGAAATTACCAAATAAAGAGAAGTGATATTGTGATAGTTGTGATGGTTAATCTTAGTTGTCAGTTTGACTAGTTAGAGAGACATCTAGAGAATTGGTAATGCACACTCCTGGGTGTATCTGTGAAGGTGCTTCCATTTGTCATGTGGGACAGTGAACTGAGTGGGGAAGATCTGCTTTGAATGTGTATGGCACCACCCAACAGGCTGGGGCCCAGATGCAACAAAAGCAATACAAGAAGAAGCTTGCAAGTCCACACACACAGTGAACTCTTGTTAAGTGGGCATTTTTTTAAAAAAATTAACTTCTGCCTTTGCCTCTGTACAGACACTGGATTCTTCAGCCTTTGCATGTGGACTTGTACCATCAATTCTCCAGGGGGCTTTTCGGTCTTCAGAGTTGGACTGGGGCTGCATCATGGCTCCCTCTCATTCAGAGTCTTTCAGCTGCTTGGACCAAGCAGTTACTGGTTTTACGTCTCAGTAGCCTGCAAACACCCATTGGGAGAATATTCAGCCTCTGAGTATGAAGTAAATCTAATAAGTCCCTTCTTATAGTTATGTGTACATTCAATTGGTTCTATTCCTCTGTGAAACCCTGCTTTTGGAGAAGCCCCTGAACTTTGGGACTTCATCTGATCCAAGGGAGTTTTGAGTTTTTATGAAGACTTGGGGCCTATGTTCCTAGATTAGTTTCTCTGTGTTGTAGTGGCCTACAGTTACCTTGGCATTCATCTGAGCAACTGTGCACTCTCCATGAGTGAATGTGCACTCTCCATGAGTGAATGTGCACTGTGTGATACTCATGCTTGCATTGAGGGATAGTGATTGGGAAACATCTTTAGTAATTTATTTAGAAGACTTCAGCTTTGTATAGCAGTACATTATAGGGCTAGCTTTATTTTGTTGACACTATTCCTAATATTTGCTACAAAATAGGCCATTGATAATTGGTGAGTATTGTATTATACACAATGAGGAATGGTAAATCACCTCCCCACCACTGTCTTTTCTAATTTCCTATATATTCCACTGAATTACTTATAAGAGAAAAAAATATCAGGGAAATTTTTACTCTAAAGAAGGCATTTTTACATGTGTGACTTAGCTCCTCCCATCACTTTGCTGGTTTTGTAAACTTAAAACAAAACAAAACAAAACAAAACCAGATCAGGGCTAGAGTTGTGACTCAGTGGTAGAGCACTTTCCTAGTATATGTGAGGCACTAGGTTTGATCCTCAGCACCACATAAAAATAAATAAATAAAATAAAGATATTGTGATCATCTACAACTTAAAAAAATCTAAAAAACACATAATACAGATGCAAATTGTATTGGGACATTTTCTTATTTTATTTTGTTATGTGTGCATGTGTATGCATTTTCTTATTTAAATACTGTTATACCTTTATTTTATATTTTATTATAATTTGTGCATGCCAACATATCAGGTGATCCAATGTAGTTTTATTTGAAGATGATATGTGGAACAAAAAATTAAGGTTTCTTGTTCTGAGGGATAATACTTATAAGTTTAAAGATGAAAAATGCCATCTTCTGGATTACTTTACTGTATCATGCAACATGGGGCTCTAATGACAGTTATATACACAATTAAGGCAACCTATCAATAAGTTGTAAGTAGTTTGGTAACTTAAGCTGTCTTCTTCCATTGTGCATCATTTGTGGCAAATTCAAATGCAGCAATGACTCCAGCAAAATTTAAAAGTCTTCTGCACACCCATGTGATGAAAAAGTTCCAAGCTATGTTAAATGCTATTGCAGCCAAAAAGAAATGGAGCAAAGCTTTTTTTTTTAAGAACATTTAATGAAAGATTCAGGGTATAAGATATTTAGTAGCATATGTAAGCACAGTGAAAGGAAAATTCACAATGTTTATAGCAGCACAGTTCACAATAGCCAAGTTAAGTAACAAGCCTATGTGTCTATCAATAGATTAATGGATAAAGAAAATGTGGTTATATATATACACAATAGAGTCTTTCTCAGTCACAAAAAATAAAATCATGCAATTTGCAGGAAAATGGATGGAACTGGAGAACATTATACTAAATGAAATGAGCCAGACCCAGAAAGTCAATGGTCATATATTTTATCATAAATGGAAGTTAGAAAGAGAGAGGGAAAAAAAGGAATACAAAGGGTAATTCATGAAAATAGGAAATCAGTAGAATAGAGGAAGAGAATTGGAAAAAGGAGGAGGAGAGCTACTGGGGATTGAAACTGAACAAATTATGTTATGAGCATGTATGAGTACATCACAATGAATCCCATTACCATGTATAATTATAATGCACCAATTAAAAAAATAAGATTCATAATGTTGGTGAAAATCCAAGAATGCCAACATGACAAACTACAGTGACTAATATATTTGAATAGGATATGGAAAGAAGAAAAAAAGAGAGAAAAGACTTCTCTCTCCAAGAGTAGAGTAAGTTAATATATTGATACCAAAGTGCTTTTATGTAAATTTTTTTTTAATTATTTTATTGTTGGTTGTTCAAAACATTACATAGTTCTTAATATACCATATTTCACAGATTGATTCAAGTGGGTTATGAACTCCCATTTTTACCCCGTATACAGATTGCTGTGAAATTTTTAAAAACACATTTTTTCTATCCAGTTAAAATCAGTCATTATATTTTGCCAATATGTTTCATGCTGAAACAATGGTAATATTGGTAAATTGAGTAAAACTAAAGATAAATTACTCTGCTACAAAAAGCTGCCCCAACCAAGCAAAGGCCATGATGTATTCAGTGTTTTGATTTATGTCCAAAACTTCGGTCTCTCTGAGGAACTGTACTGTTATCTGTAGGTAATTGGTTCCATGGCAACTGTCACCTATTTTTTAAAAAGAGAAACACCTTTGTTTCCACAGTCTGCTTCTTCTCAAGCTCACAGGAACATTCACTAAGATATACCACATGTGGGCCATAGAATACACGTGAACAAATCCAAAAGAATAGAAACCATGCGGTGTCTACTGTCAGACTACAATGGACTTAAACTTGAAATCTAAAACAGGTAGATCATGGAAAATCATAAACTACATGGAAATTAAATAACACATACTTTAAAAACATAGGGGTCAAAGAATGCACAAAAGAAAATTTAAAATATGTAAAAATGAAAATGAAACTTATGAAAATTTGTGGAATGTAGCAAAAACAGTGCTAAGAGTTAAATTTATGGCATTGAATGCTTGTTTTAGAAAAATAAGAAAGTTTCAAAATTGATCCTCACCTTTGGAAGCTAGCAAAAGAAGAGCAAGTTAGATCCAAAGTGATCTGAAGAAAATAAAAATAAAAATTCTGTCATAAATAAATGGAATTAAAAACAAAAAAATCAGGGGCTGGGGATGTGGCTCAAGCAGTAGCGCACTCATCTGGCATGCGTGTGGCCCGGGTTTGATCCTCAGCACCACATACAAACAAGGATGTTGTGTCCGCTGAAAAAAAATAAAAAATAAATATTAAAATTCTCTCTCTCTCTCTCTCTCTCTCTCTCTCTCTCTCTCTCTCTTTCTCTTTCTCTTAAAAAAAATCAAAAAATCAGTGAAGTCAATGAAACCAAAAGTTGTTTCTTTGAAAAGATCAGTAAAATTGGTAAAGCTCCAATCAAACTAAGAAAAAAAATATGACATATATTACTAATATTAGAAATGACAAAAGATACATCACATAAAATTAATTATGCTTCATGATTAAGGGGTATTAAACCTAGGATTACAAGGTTGTTTAACCTGAAAAATCTATCAGTGTAATACATCACATTAACAGAATAAAAGACAGAAATGACCTGATCATTTTAATATACACAGAAAAAGCATTTAACTAAAATTCAATGATTAAAATTTTTCAAAAGACATGGAATTTCTTCAACCCCAGCAATGGGAATACTGCACAAGGAAAATCTATAGCTGTCATAGTGGTAAAAGAATAAGTGCTTTTGCAAAAAATCAGCAATAGGACAAGGATATCTGCTTTACCACTTATTTTGTTTGGGGGGGAGGGTTTACTTTTTGGGGGGACATTATAATTATAAATAATAGTGGAATCCATTTTGCCATATTTGTGCATGCACAAAACAATTTGATCAATCTCATTTCCAAGCACCTTCCCCCTTCCTTTCCCACCCATTTGCCGTGGGAAATGTCTTCCTTTACTGTCTTCCTTCCATTTTTGTGCTTTCGCTACTTCTATTCAACTTTCTACAGGAGATTCTAGCCAAGGCATTTGGGTAAGAAAATAAAATAAAGTCATCCAGATTATGAAGGAAGAAATCATACAGCATTATCTGACATTATCTTGTACAGAGAAAATCCTAATAAATTGACAAAATAATGTTGGTGAAAATCCAAGAATGCCAACATGACAAATATATAGTATATTATAAATATATTAAACATAATGTATTTTAAAATGTATTAAAACTGTATATAAATAATAATCAGAGTTAATAAGCCATTCAGCAAATGCGCATGAATGAAGTGCGATATAATCAACCTTCTGTATCTATGGGTTGCACACTTCAAAAGTCAACCAAAAACAGAAAATTTTAAGACCTTTGATAGATTTTTTTTTCACATATCACCATAAAGCCCATGTGAAAAAGAAAAAAAATAGATAAAGTTATCTTAATCAAAACTGTTTCTGTATTAAAGAACAATATCTCTCGGGTGAAAAGAAAACCTGGGAGATGGGAACAAAACACTGCAAATCACATTATATATCTGATAAGAAACTTGTATCTAGAATAGATAATTCATGCATCTCAACAATGAAAGGAAAAGTTATCTAATTTAAAAATGGTCACAGAGTTTGAGTTGATATAGCTACAAAAATATATGCAAAAGGTGAATATGTATATAAAAAGATGCTCAATATAATTAGCCATTTGGGCAATGCTAATAAAAATCTAATGTGTTACCAATTTAACACCATTGGGATAGGTATGATGAAAGAGATCTGCAGTGTTGCCAGTAATATGAAGATGTGGAGGAACCCATGCTCTCATGCATTGCTGATGGAGTCTGGCAATTCTTCAAAAGGTAAAGATCACTCATAATCATGATCCATCAATTCCACTCCTATGAATATAGATATCAAAGAGAACTGAAAATACATATCAATTCTGAAACCTCTACGTAAGTACTCATTGTAGGTTTACTTACAATTGCCCCAAACTGGAAACCACCCAAATGTCTATCAAGTGATAAATGTTATATCACACTAAAATGGAATGATGTTAGATAATGATAAAATAAAATATTAGTTGAAACTATAACATGAAAGTACCCTGAAAACAGGTTAAGTGAAGGAAAGCAGTCACAAAAGTCCACATAATGTATGATTCCATTTACAGGAAAGTTTTAGAATAAACAAATCCACAGAAACTGAAAGATTAGAGATTGTTAGGGACTGAGGGGAGGAGAGATTTAGGTTATGACTTTTAATAAGCACAGAGTTTCTTTAGGGAAGATTAAAATAATCTGAAAGTAGATAATGATGGTAGTTTCTCCAACTCTGCAAATGCACTAAAAAAAAAACATTGATTGTACAGCTTAAAATGGTAAGGTTTATGTTAAATGGCTAATATTTAATAATACTGTTATTTGAAATAATTTCAAAGGGCTTTTAATTTACCTATAGTATTCTTTTAAGGATGAGAACGGGTGGTGGGTGAGAATATCTTTTGCATTATTTTTGTATAAATGATGTTTATTTCAATATACACTATGTCTGCATATGTGAAATTTTCAAAGGAAAACATTTTAAATTAGGTCTTATATTAAATCCGTGTTAAAAGTAACTCTATGCTAAATACTATTTTAGAATTTTCTTAAACCACAAATAATTTTTGGATTTTTTTCATCACTATTCAATGGTAATCATGAAGGCATTCAAACAAAACCACTCCTGGCTCAAGAAGAGTGGTATAAAATAGCAAGAAAGGACATGGTTCCTGTCTCCAGTTGTCTATATCCATTAAAGTTAGAGAAAAAGCAGAGATGCAATGATATTTTCTCTAACAGTTTTTTACTTTTTACATCACTGAAATTCCTTGAAGGCAATGAATTTACCCACTCAAGTTGTCAGTAACCAGAGGACTCATTTTTATTTTCACACTCTCAGCTATTTTCAATCTTTATCTTCTTTTTAAAAACTCAACCCAATCTTTGTTCTCTTAATATTTTCTAATATGTTTTGGCTTTTGTAATAAATTAAATATTTCTACATGGAAATCAGCATGGCATAATCAGTATAGATGCCCTATTTTAATGTTTTAATTAAATTGTCACTTATATAAAAAAGCATTTATAAAATATACATGATGTATAAAAAAGCACAATGTAAAGACTGCCCGTATATGCCACACTGAGTTGTTTTAATACGTTACCATAACCTCTAATGTTCCTTTCATCCTCCCCAATCCTATACTTTCTCTGATTCTCCTAAGATATATTAAATACTGCATAGTATTTAAAATAACCTTCCTTTCTCTGGTTTTTGAAGACATTCTTCTACAGTAACTTTTTAAGATTATACAAATACAATTTTATATTCAGATCTTTAATTATCCAGAATAGATTGTTGTGTATCTTATATGTAGTGTAGGACCTGACTTTTTTTCCTAAACAACTAACCATTTTTCCAATTCTTTCAATTAATATAAATTTATAGAGATTTTATAACTAATAAAGCAAGTCCCTCACATCTTCAAGAATGTCTTTACTGTTCTTAACTTGTCTTCATAATATGCGTAAGTTTTTTTCTTATGAATATTAAAATAAGTTTGTAGGGATTCTGACCATGGAAATGTACAGGGAACTGTTCTCCTGGTGAGCAAACTCCTGGGGGGTAACAAGCACCTTGTTTCCCACCCTTAGAATGCCCTGCAATCTCTCTTAGGATCTAGTAATACAGATAATATATGTGCAGTGTCTAGCTGGTATGGCAATGCCCTGAGAAGCCTTTGTGTTAGAGCCTCATCAAGCCTTGACTTTGATTGCAGGCACATAGCTCCTGGGAATAAAGGGACTTGCTTGCTAGATAACTACAATGTTTCACCAAGCTGTGGTGCTCCTGGATCTGCCCACCTAACAGTAACTTCAGACAATGGACTTTCTTGAGAACTGCACAAAGCTCCTAACATTGCATATTGTAACTGTGAAATGTAACTGCAGAATAAGCAAACTTACTGATACTCTGAACAATAATATAGTTATGGTACTAAAGACCTAATGTAACCTATTGGTATAAATAAACATGGTCACTTGGACAAAGAGCCCCTCTGCCACTTTCCCTGCCTATGCACCTTGTCTCTGTGTTTCCCTTTATTATTATTTCTTTTTTTTTTCTTTACATCAGTTTGTCAGGCTTCCCACTCTACTTGCAAGTCTCAATGAGGACATTCTCTTCAGATTTGGATTGAAGTTAGACTGCATCTACATCGATCAATTGACAGTAGATTAATGGGGAAGAATTGATATCTCTACTTTGAACACTCAAAATCATTAATCATATAATGATAGAGTCCTCATTAATTTAGGAGATCTTCCATGTTTTGGGAGAAAGGTTATGGTTTAATATATATAGTTCTCACACGATTTATGTATATGTTCCGAAGAACTTTATAGTCATTTTCTACTATAAATGGTAATTTTTCAATTACATTCCTCAGTGCTTATTAATGAAGTTTGAAATTAAAATGAATTTTGCATTTGGTTTCATGTATTAAAATTATATTTTAATCATAGTTATAGGTGAACTTATTTATTCCAACTTATTTTGCTTTTTCTTGTCCCTTATTTTCTGTTTCTTCTCTACTCTTTTTTTGTATTGATTGACTTTTTGTGATTTCATCTTACCTTTACTAACCTCATAATGTACCTAAAAATTCTTTATTAGATTACCCTAGGAATTTTGTTGGAGATACTTAAGGGTTCATGAACTAAAGTTCATGTTACCTTTAATTTCCTCCTGGAGTCTGCAGTTATTGGAATACTTATATTCCAGACCCTTTTGTCTGTTTATATATATCCAACAATTTTTATATCTTAAGGCATTTGTATTTAATCTTATATAGAGACATCAATGTTTGCATATGTTTATTTACATATTAACCACTTTCTCAACTCTTCCTTTCTTATTGTGTCTCAGATTTTCCATCTGTGAATCCCTTTTCTTCTGCTAGAAGTATATGTTTAAATTATCTTTTAATGAGCATCCCCTAAGAGAACATAATTATTGTTTGCCTAAAAATGTCTTTTTTCTCTTGCAATATTGAAATATATTTTTATTGGATAGAGTACTCTAGGTTTACAACTATTCTCAGCACCTTGAGGATGCCATTACATTGTTATTTAACTCCAACTGGTAATGTTAAAATGATTTCTCCTTTATCTTTAATTTTATTTTATATCTTTGTGTTAGAAATTTTGTAGAATTATCATGACTTCATGCATGTGATTCTATATTTTTCTAGCTTTATGTAATTGGGGTTTTAAATTCTGTAGTTCAGAAAAATTCTCAATCATCATTATGTCTGCAATTTTTCTCTCCTTCTGATCAAACTACAATACCATGGCATTGGGCAACCTCTAGTCCAGAATCACTGACAAACATTCTCTCTTTCAGGCTCCTACTAGCTCATTTGCAACTATATGTTGTCTTTGGTATATCTTTAAAAGCCTAATTTTAGCAATACCCTACTAAGTCAGATTAGTAGTATCTTCTATCCTCTATGTTTGAGCAAATTATTCATTCCTTACCTTCCCCAGGTGATGACTAATCACTCTAGTCTGCCCTTAGCAAGAACCATAGGTCAGTCAGTTCAGGCAGAATCTTTCCTTAACCTTCATGATTCCTTTAATAATTTTCCATACCTTGACATACCTTATAACTCTGCTTTGGGGATGTAAAATCCCACTTCTTTTTTTTATATTCAAAATTGAGACAAATTTTCCTATCCTACTGCAAAACACTCATTTTAGAAGTCATATGATAATGCTAAATAAAGTCCTGCCTTATCATTTCAACAAAGCATCAGAATAAATTTTCTTTAACAGTTATGGTACTGTGATTCAGAGAGGATTTTATGTGTCACTGAACCCATGAACTGCTCCTCCAGGACCTCAAACATGCTGAATGATTGATGAGGGATCCACTGGAGAGTCCAACTCCTGAGCCAAAGTTCCAGAAGACACCTGTTGAAACTGGGGAGAATACATTTCAATTCTTAGATTCTAATAATACTTTAGGAGCTGGGTGAGAGTACACACAGACACTGTAAGAGATTGAGTTAGAAACCTGGGCAAACAGAGACTGGGCTTCAGTCCTAAGCTTATCTGTAAGAGACTAGTTTCAGAAGGGACAGAAACTGGGGTATAGCCCCAAATCTCTGTTATTAAGTGTATAGCTTCCATTAGTTAAAAACATGTGAGATTCTCAGTCAAATGAAAATCTCCTTCTCAAATCCTTACTGACTTTATAGTCTGCTAGCTTTGTCTGCTTCCCTTCTTTTTGGTATGATTTCACCAATAGTAATTTAGAACTCAATAATCTTCTTGGGAAAGTAAAGATCCACCCACGTGAGCTCCTCTAAATCCTCTCCCTTCACATCAACTTTGTTCTTCCTTCCTTTTTTTTACCACTTTCAATCTTGTCTTCAGTTAAAAATATCACAGATGACTCTATTAAAATTTTAGAATGGAAAGTATATTCACTTATGTCTATGTATGCTATGTATATGTGATATTTTCTTATCCCTGGATGGTTTTACCTGTTCATTTACAAATCTCTTGAAGGATTTCTATTCAAATTGGTTTAGAGAGAAATAAGTACTTATATTAACTAAGTATTACTAAAAACTGCCAGAAATATAGAAATTGACACAAGTGCTTCTCAAGTTTGTATCATCTAGGATAATCTTTGATAAACCAGGTTATTTTAATATTGTTAATAAAATAAGAACAAGTATATTTATCATTTTAGCATCAAATATAATGCATAGTCATAATTTTATTTTACCAGTGTTTTCTAGTAACATAAGCTAACAATATATTTATTGGATGATTAAAACTTAGAATTATAAATTCAAACTAAAGGCAAACATACAAATAAATTTGCAGCAAAAAAGAATTGCTTGATATCTATTATTTCATGCATATTATGTCCAGAAGTAAAACAAGCATCTGTGTTTTAAGTTTTAGTTTGGGATATTTTTGTTTATATTTTTGTCTTTTATAACATGCATATACTATAAAAATAGTTAATAGAGAAAAAACATGATTGCTAACCTTATTTGGTGTTATGTCTACCTCAAAAATGTTTCCAAATTGTTTTTGGTAACTTACAATCTTAACGTTATGCTAAATGAAATTAAATAATACTAAATATCTGTATTATTTTGAAATAAGATAAATTACTGAAACATCCATTACTAAGCATCAACTTACATATTTTTGCTTTCTTATTTTTTTATGGCATAAAAGAAGCTAAACATTTGAGTTTGTTAATAAACATGCTCTTTTTCCTACATTGAAATATTGTACTGTGAAGAAACATGCCCTCTAGAAATTATAAAATAGAGTTTTAATAAAATTTTCTGGTTTGCTACAGAATGCTGGTAGATGATAAAATTTACAATTGTCTACCAATTGTTTTTGGTCTGAATGTTTACACCACCTATCCCCACCAAAATAGTGACAGTATGAGGAGGTAGGAACCTTAGGGGAGGTTATTAAACGTGAGGGCAGAAACATCATGATTAGGACCAGTGCCCTTTTAAAACAGGCTCAAATACCCCCTTTGCTCCTTTCACCATGAGAAGTCATAGTTAGTAGGTGCCATCTGTGACCATTGAATAGGTTCCCAACAGACACAGACTCTTCTAATGCTTGATATCTGACAGAATGTGATAAATAAGTTTTTGTTTATAAACTAACCAGTTATGGTATTTTGTCAAGCAACCGGGACTTCCTAAAAATCTCTGTAAAACAAATTTCGCCAATAGTTGAAATTTATAATAAATGTATTCAGTTGATGCTACTTTAAATAATAGATGTGAATGGAATAGACTCTATATGCAAAGTAGGCTAGGAAACTACAATATCTTTTTGATACAAAGAAGTATACAAGATATGAAGGGTACATTTTTATGAGGGGGAAAAAAAGAAAATTTTTCCTAAATTACTGGCTGCTCCACAATGAAACAGAAAATATATATATATATATATATATATATATATATATATATATGACTAAACTTGAATATATAGATAAAGCTGTAGAAGTTTTGCTGAAGAAGAATTTTATGTGTGGTTAAGCTAGTCAGAGTGAATGCTTAAAGATTTTACAAATGATCCTCAATATCAAAAGTGCACTAGTTCAGAACTAGAATTTGGTGTTCTCTTGGTTAAGATGACAAAATTTACTTGTAATGTTTGGTTGTTTTTATTAAGAATTGTAAAGATTTTCTTTAACTTCTAAGATGCTCCTAGGAAACCATAATTCTGTGTCTTATCAGAAGAGCTTCCTATGTCTTCTATTAGTCTTTCTCGTGCTATTTAAGAGAACCTAAATATTGTTTTGTAATATCCTGTGATACTATTTCAAACTTTTTGACATTTTTGATACCTTTCTCAAAATTAAATTTCAAATTAAGTGCTCTTGTTCTTGAAAGTACCTTAAGATTTCCTGAAAGCCCATGGAAAGCCTCAAGGCATTTGTTCTATTAGCTTGTACAGAGTTGTTAAACTAATTCAGTTTATTAGGTCTGTCAAATTGCATGAAAAGGTGTTATGAAATAATAATGGTTGATTAGCCTTACTCTAAGTTATGCTTGTATGGCAAATATTATTAATATAGGTGTTCCAGAAGTTATATGAAGTTCCTGGAAAATTGCCAATATCCTTACTGCACAATATGTCCTGTATAACGTTATCAGCCAGTTATTATCAACAGTTATTATTTTTAAATGTTGTGTGTCAGAAAAACAATCCTATTTCCTCATCAAATAAACTCCTATTGGATATTAACTATGGTCATTTTATGTCTTTTTCGGTCACAAACTGCTTCCCTGAAAGCTCTTACAATCAGGTTCAGATGAGAATAGTTCCTAATGGCATTACTTAAATAAACGTGAGATTGTATCACCAGACTAAGAATTTTCAGAGTGCCAGTGAAGAAGTTATTGGGTTCATAAAACTGTAAACCCAAGATCAAGGAGAACAAGAATTAATTACACGGGGCTGAACGGCTTGAGAAAGGATGATTGTAGGTTTTGTTTTGGAATGTTGTTTTTGTTTGTTTGTTTGTTTTCTGGATTTAAGCACTCTCCATTTTCTCTTAAGTTATATAACTCATTCATTCATCTTAATGCATTATATTTTTGTAAGCAAAACAGAAACAAGTATTTTTTCCTCTATACCTAATCACTAATCCCTCCAGTATTTAGGAACAATGAACATTCTTAGTCCCACAACCTTACTCATTTGATGAATTCAAGAAGTATTTATTCTCCTTATAAGAGGAGATTATAATTGGAAAAACTGACCACATACCAAATATATGACTGTGATGTTACATTTGAGAATGATGTACAAATTAGATTTGAACAGCCAGTTTTAAGCAACTAGTTAACTTTATGAAGGCAATGCTTACCGAGTATTTTTTGAAAACCAGCCAGATACCTGATCTGAGTTTTCCAACCCTGTAAATGAAAGGAAAATTACTTTCTGGTAGGCCCAGTAAACTATGATATCTTGGAGACCTCAAGAAGAAACAAATTCACCCAAATCTAAAGGTACTAATGCTGAAGGCTTGTGGTAAGCTCTGGCTTTTCTTTCTAGATTCAAGTGACTATAAAAAGCCTAATTTGATATTCATTATGAAAAGTTACAGCAAAATAAACTCTAAAAGGCCTAGGTGATCAATTACCTTCTTGCTGCATTATGTCAGTAATTAGACCCAATCGCATGGGACCAGAATGATACTATAAACAATAATTAAATAGGAGAGACTACAAAGGGAAATTTCATTCTGTTATGGAAAATTATAGTGCACCTTTGTAGATTCCATCTTATACATTTTTTCCAGTTCTTACCAAATTATCAGTTCTAGTTTCTTCCAATATCTTCCAGGGTAAGTTTCCAGTTTTTCTCTCATACTTCTAATTTAGAATCACTAAAAACTAAAACCTGACTGTTCTCCAAGCCCTACATGGTAGGACTGGATGAGTTGATGTGAAGTTCAGATAAATCAAAACATGGACATAGATGGTCAACGTTTATGCCTGCTACTGTGTGGGCCAGTCAGAGAGGTTATTAGAACACCAGATGCCAGATCCAGAAAGTGGCCAAATCATCACACTCACAGAGCCCAATGTCTGGGAATCTCAGCTGGTTTCCCTCTGTACTCATAAATGTTTCTAAATATTAATCTTTGTTTTTCTTTTATTTTCACATAAAATTCCCTCATTAAATATCTGAGCACCCTCTAATTAAATATCCTCTACCACAGAGTTGCATGATTTACTCTTAATGAACAATAGGCAACTGAATGGCAACACGTACCTATTTTGTTCAGAGGACAAGGGAGAGTGGGACTGAAAAAGACACTTTCCTTGTTCAAACTCTGGCCAGGCTCCTCTCAGATCTTTTCAGCTCTGTCCCATCCTTGAGCATGTATTCAAGAACACACTTTCAGTAAGAATCCTATTAAGTCAGTGTAGCTCCTCTCTTACATCCTCGTTATTTGGTCACCCTTAACATCCAAACAATTTCGTTATCAACTACTTTCACTCAGGTCTGATCTCACATGCTTACCTTTGCCTCTGATAAAAAATAAGTTTGGTAGGTCTAGCAAAATCTACCCTTATCCTTATACTTCTTCTCATTAATTTTTCATCAAAACACACACACTCACACACACACACACACACACACACCTCCTTTGCTATTAATTTCCAGTTTTTTTTGTATTGCACTTAGAATTTAATTTAATTTTTCTCCTTTCTGTGAAATTCCATTTCAATAGGTCCTGTGATCAGGAAAGTCCTGTATAAACCCTGCCATACCATTGTAACACATGTAAGAATTTTTTTTTCTTATAATACTATTTATGTAGATTAAATTTTGGTAGCAATTTTGTGATGAGCAGCTTGTGGTTATAAATTCGGGAAAAGAAATATTTTCCGCCTACATTCAGTGCCAGAGTGTGAGACAGGCAATATTCTTAAAGGGTAAAATTTACATTTAGACTGTACGTATAGCCTTAGGTGTATTATTTCAGTGGTGGTGATCTTTCATTAGACCCTTCAACTTGGGTAAACCTGAGCTTGGTCTTTTACATTCTGAATTCTGAAATGCTTCTAAGCATTTCAAACTAAGACTGAGTTATTCCATTTTGTTCAAATTTCCTAAGGAAAAGAAAATCAGTTTTATTGTATTCCATTTACCTTGATCAATCTCTGATAATTGCTTTCTTTAAAAACAGTTGGTGGGGAGCAAGCCGCAGAGGGCAATGGAGCGCCCGGAGCCCTGGACATGTCCAGGTGGAAGCAGGCAAAGCCAGGCTCCGTGAAAGACTTCTGCCCTGGATCCAGAGCCCAGGTGTCTGTGCTATGCAGAATCTGACAACAAACCACAGGGAGAATGCTGAGAACCCAGAGAGCCAGGAAATGGATCACTAGGCAATGCTGAGCTGACGTGGATCTGGGGCCGGGGCTTGGGAGAGCCAGTCAGGACCCACCCGTTGCATTGGTCACCCGGCAAATGGAACAAACTGTCACCATTTGCATGGGATACCACCATGGAAGAGAACTGACATCACCAGAATGCAGCGGAGGAGATAACATCATTGAAACTAGTGGTGACAGTGACTTCTTCCCTTCCCTTCTAATACCTTTCCTCCCAAGCATCAAATAAATTTATAGGAGTAAACAGTAACTCATCAGTCAAACAGAACAAGAAGTAACATAAGCAGCATGAAAAAGCAAGGAAGAAAAGGAGTACAAACAATGCAGGACAGCCTAAATATTCAGGAAGACCTAGAGTCATCAGAAAAATGGTCATATAAAGAACTCAAGGAACACCTTAGACAGATGGAATGGAACCTTAAAGAGGATACGAGACAGCAAATTCAAACAGTGAAAGAACACATTGAGAATGAATTACATAAACAGATAAAAGAAGAAGTTAAGCATCTTTATCAGAAGATAGAGATTATTTAAAAAATCAAGCAATAATTCTAGAAATGAAGGAAACTATAAACCAAATCAAAAACTCAAATGAGAGTATCACTAACAGAGTGGAGCAAGTAGAAGCCAGAAAGTCAGATAATAAAGACAAAATATATCATATTGAAAAGAGTCTAGCCAACTCAGAAAGGCTGGTAAAAAATCACAAGAAAAACATCCAAGAGATATGGGATAACATAAAAAAAACAAATTTAAGAGTCATCCGGATAGAGGTAGGTATAGAGATTCAAACCAAGGGAATGAGGGAATGAGTAACCTGCTGAATGAAATAATTACAGAAAATTTCCAGAAATAAAAAAGGAAACGGATATACAAATTGTAGATGCATACAGGACACCGAGCACACAAAATCACAGTAGACCAATGCCAAGACACATTGTTATGAAGATATCCAATATACAGAACAAAGAGAAAATATTAAAAGCTACACTAGAAAGGAGGCAGATTACATTCAGTGGTAAACCAATAAGGTTAACAACAGATTTTTCATCACAGATGCTGAAAGCAAGAAGATCCTGGAACAATGTATTTCAAACACTGAAAGACAATGGATGCCAACCAAGAATTCTGTATCCAGCAAAATTAAGCTTCAGGTATGACAATGAAATAAAAATCTTTCACGATAAACAAAAGCTAAAAGAATTTGCAGCCAAAAAACCAGGATTGCAAAGCGGTTTGAGCAAAACACTATAAGAGGAAGAAATGAAAAACATTAACCAAAACCATCAGTGGGAAGTGCCTCGGTAAAGACAGAGGGCAGGGGGAAAACTAATCCTGGAGAAACAAACTAAATTAACAACATCCTTTATATAACCTTAACTTGGTGGAAAAAATAAATTGTCTTATTTTTTGAGTCTTTGCGTCAGAAGTCACCGGATTGATTTACAGGATTGAAATATACAAATATGTAACTCTATAAAGGAATACCTTATGTAAAAATCATATATGTGACTTAACATTTTGACCTGATATTATTAGTTCATTTTTCCATTTGCATCTCAAACTATTTTGGTTTTTGTCAGTATTTTCTGTGTTTTGCTATTCTTCATCAACTCAATCCAAATAAAGAAGGAAATAAAAAGACAGCAGAGAGTAGCAGTTACTAGCCAGCTTCCAAGGTCTTGGTTATCCTACTTATTAACTATTAGATATTGGGAAATTATTTTTAGCTTCTATGCTTCAGTCCATTAATTGGTAAGAAAACATAATGATGATTTATAAATCTAGAGATATTATGAGGAATGAATAAGCTAATATAGTAAAGTGTTCAGAATAATGCCTGACATGTGGTAAGTACTGCAAAAATATATAATAACATTGTTACAAAGAAGAGAATGTAAATTTCCTAAGCATGATCTTTTAAAACTTAACATATAAAAGGAAAGAAAAATATAAAATAATAACTTAAAGAATATTTTGGTTTATCTTTTTTTAATTTTTAGATGGACATAATATCTTTATTTTTATGTGGTGCTGAGTATGGAACCCAGTGCCTTACACTTGCAAGGCAAATGCTCCACCACTGAGCTACAGCCCCAGTCCCTTTTGGTTTTTCTGTATATTTTATTATTCATGGCTTTTCCTCCCAATAACAAACATAATCGAAAGTTAACTATTGGAAATTATCTTATATTTGTTTTTAAATAATTCCCTGGTCATAAAGAGGACACATATTTTGGTATTGGAGGGAATAATGTTGGTTATTTCATTACTCAATTTCTTAATATGGAAATTATTTTTATAACACCCCTGACAGATATCAGTAAGCTTCATATTCACCATGATACCTCAAGGGATGGGAATAATACTGCTCTTGAGGCAGCACATGTTGTTGATAGATAACTATATATATATATGCAATTATCTCTCTATATTATATATATAATGTATTATATATATATAATTTTAGTTATACATGAACACAATATCTTTATTTTTTTATTTTTTATTTTTTATTTATTTTTTATTTTTCTTTATTTTTTTAATTTTTCTGTAATCTGAGGATTGAACCCAGTTACTCACATGTGAGGTGCAAGACTCTGCCACTGAGCCACAACCCCAGCCAATAACTATAATTTTTATGAGGTTATGTTTCATGACATATCAAAATAATTCTCCCTAACACTTCTTTGCTTTGTATTTTGTTCTGTCCCCTGTATAGAGCATCTACTCCATCTTCCTGTCAAAATGGAAACATATCACTTCTCTACAAATACACGAATCAAGTATTTTAAAAGTACCTAGTAGAATTATTGGGGAGCAGGCATGGAATCATTCAAAATGTTAGTTCCTTTTCTTCAGCTTTCTTCTTTTTTTAAAAAACACATCCTTCAATTTAGTCCTCCTTCTCTTTCTCTCTTCTTCCTTCAGATCCCTCTCTTCCTATCTCTTTTCCCTAGTCCCCTCACAGCCTTTAAAAGATACGAATCAAATATCTTCAAGTGTTTTCTTACTGACAATTTCCCTCAAGCCTTCCCTTTATGATGTTGTTTCAAAGCTCTTTACCATTGGGACCATGTCTTTATTCATTTTGATTTTCCAATTACCATCCTAAAATGCAGTTTGACATACTGAAAATGTCACTAATCCCATTTCCTTCATTGCTCTAGCTACCTTATTGCTAATCCTATAAGCCTTCTCTGAACTTTAATGTACCAAATCAAGGTTGGCTCACAATAAGGTTGACAGCCTTCAAAATCCTCAGGAGCTTTCTATGTTAATTGCTCTTCATTAAAGAACATAATGATCAATGCTTATAATTGCACAATAAATATTGTCCTAAAGTCATTTTATGTTTATTTCTTTAAGTTATACTTTCTGTTCTCATAATGACTTGTCAATATATTTTTCATCTTTAATGACCATTTTCCCCAAGACGAACCAATAGAAAATTAAAAACTCTGTTTTCCATTATTTTTCTAAATGATTGAGCAAGTTTTTCACATATCCTTTTAGCACACATTCAGATATCATATTATTGATAAGTATTATAATGTATTTATTAAATTTATTATGATTCCCCAAAATCTGTTACTTGAACAACCAATTTTCCATGCCTTCAGTAAAGATGTGTCCAAAGGCTTTATCAAATACAAGACAAAATTTAGGTATATGGTGTTCTTCTGATTTGCCAAACTGAAAATTACCCTCAACAAAACAATTTTAAATTCTGTGATAGTATAAGTCAATTCATTCTCATTCCTAGAAAAAAAAATATATTTTTATTTAAATGTTTATAAGCCATCTGCACAAAAGTCTTTTCTAGAATTTTGCCAAAATATATTTTAAACATCTTTAACAGTAACATATGCAATCCCCTTTTCCACAGCTAAAAATTTGGAACAACATGTGCTAGTGTTTAGATATCTGGTAGATCTACTGTGCCCAATGAATTCTTAAAACTTACAGAAAATGCTTTATGTTCACATCTGATGAATATGTATTTTCTCAATACTTTGAAGATTAAACTGTTTGAATACAGGTGTTTGAAATTTATTTATTGAAGTCAACTATCTCTTTTTTATGTGATATTATGTTTTAATCACTCTCCAGTATTTGTAATATCTGTACTACTCCTTCCAATGTGAAGGTAATTATACTGGATGGAAAAGATAGAAGCAAACTCATATTATGTAGTATATTTTGATTTTTCTAATCTGCCTTCTCTGAATTTATGAAACATAGAGTTGATCTCTTTTTCTCCTTTACTTTTACTTACTCTATTCATATACTGTATTTGGCTTATATTTTTGAGAGGGAGGGGCAAGGACTGGAGATTGAACCTAGGAGTAATCAACCACTGAGCCACATTCCCAGCCCTTTTTTATTTATTTATTTTTTATTTTGAGACAGGGTCTTGCTAAGTTCCTAGGGCCTCCTTAAGCCACTGATACTGGCTTTGAACTTTCAATCTTATTGCCTCAGCCTCTCAAGACACTGTGACTCATGTGTATAGCACCACACCTGGTTCTTATAACGTAAAGTTGTATTTATTCTCCTTATTTTTTTTAACATGCTTCAGTACATTGGTACGATCGGTCTAGTTAATTTAACCTATAAGTTTGTGATCCTTCTAATAATGTTTGCTCTATTTTCTAATTTTAAATTTTAGTGTATTAGTCATTTCCTTATTTGGGAAACTTTTAAATTAACTCACTGCTTATACTTTCATTTGTGTTTTATAGAACTTCATTTTAACATTTCCCCATTTTGAGCCAAAAAACACTTTAGATATTTTGTTATAATGAAAGAATGTTGCTTTCCTCATATCAAAAAATCAGATGACATTTCTGCTTTGTAGCCATGCCAACCATAGACTTGAATCTTCTGAAAATGTGAGCCAAAATAAGTCTTTCCTGACTGAGAAATGGCAGATTAGAAGAACTCAGAACATGGTAGCAGCTCCCCAAGATTGAATTAGAAAACAAACAAACAAATGGTGAGCCCAGGTCCACCCCACCACTAGCAGACACCCTTCAGAGCTCAGGCTCCAGCACAGGACCAACTCTTCTGACCAGAAGACCAGTGCAGGAGCTCAGGCCCAGGCCATATTCACCCACAAGGACATACACAGACTCAGAACAAAGGTAGGTCAGAGTTCCCCACCTCCCTAACCTGCGAGTCCAAGCCTAACTCACTCCTATCTTGGGACACTGCAGACATCACCATAGCTTTCCCTACACAGTAACTCTTAACTTTTGACAACAGACAGGGCCTAGAAGCAGCTGCATCTCCCAGAAGGCATCCCAAAGAGAGTGTGAGGCCCACCCTTTTAGCCCCATCTCTGTAAGACATTGCATACATTTTTGGGGCACTCCCACTATTATATTGAGTTATGTCAGCTATTGCTGCCATCAACTTTAGTTGCAGTAGCATATATTGAGGGACACCAGCGGGATCTGGAAGCTCAACATCAAGGTGAGGTATAGACAATCTGCATGGGTACTAAAAGAATATAGGGTAGAAACTGTAGTATCTCAGATCCACACTGCAGGAAAGGAAGACACATAGACAATATGAAAATACAAGGGAGGAAAGTGCCCCAAGCAAACCAGGATACTACAATAACAGAACCCATGGACAGCAAAGTTGATGAAATGTCAGATGAGTTCAAAAGGTTTATAATTTAAGTGATCTGTGAATTAAAGAATGACCTACATGAGTAACACAGGCAAAAAATGATCACTCCAACAAAGAGATAAGAGATCAAATAGAGGTAGCAAAAGATTACTTTGAGAAAGAGGTAGAGACTCTGAAAATAATCAGTTAGAAATCCTTGAAATGAAGGAAACAATAAACCAAATAAAAAACTCAATAGAAAGCATAAGCAACAGACTAGATCACTTGGAAAAAAGAATGTCAGATAATGAAAACAAAATATACAATCTGAAAAATAAAGTTCACCACACAGTGACAATAGTAAGAATCCATGAACAGAATGTCCAAGAATTATGGGACAGCATCAAAAGACCAAATGGGGAAAGAGGAATACACAGAGTTTCAAACCAAAGGAATGCACAATCTCTTCAATGAGATAATGATAGAAAATTTCCCAAGCATGAGGAATGAATTGGAAAACCAAGTACAAGAGGTTTAAAGGACACCAAATGTTCAAAACTATAACAGATCTATACCAAGGCACATTATAATAAAAATGCCTAGTATATAGAATAAGGATAAAATCTTAAAAGCCGTAAGAGAGAGGAATCAGATCACATACAGGGGGGAGGCCAATTTATATCTCAGCAGATTTTTCTACCCACACCCTCAAAGCCAAGAGATCATGGAACAATATATACCAAGCTCTGAAAGAAAATAGATGCCAAACAAGAATCTTATATCCAGCAAAATTAAGCTTTAGATTTGATGATGAAATAAAAACCTTCCATGATAAAGAAAAGTTAAAGAATTCACAACCAGAAAGTCTGAACTACAGAACATCCTCCACAAAATATTACACAAATAGGAAATGAAAAACAATGATGAAAATCAGCAAAAAGAGATATTACACTAAAGGAAAAACTTATCAATGCCCCAAACCCTCCAATTAAAAGACATAGACTAGTAGATTGGATTTTTTTTAAAGTGAGAGGAGAGAGAGAGAGAGAGAGAGAGAGAGAGAGAGAACTTTTTGATATTTATTTTTCAGTTTTTGGCGGACACAACATCTTTGTTTGTATGTGGTGCTGAGGATCGAACCCGGGCCGCACGCATGCCAGGCGAGCGCGCTACCACTTGAGCCACATCCCCAGCCCCAGTAGATTGGATTTTAAAAAATGTCCCAACAATATGCTGCCTCCAAGAGACTCACATCATAGGAAAAGACATTCACAGACTGAAGGTGAAAGGTTGGGAAAATCATACCACTGACATGGACTGTGGAAGGAAGCAAGGGTTTACATCCTCATATTAAATAAAGTAGACTTCAAGCTAATCAAAAAGGATAAAGAAGAACACTACATACTGCTCAAAGGAACCATACAACAACAAGACTTAACAATTATAAATACATATGCGCCAAACAATGGAGCATGTACATTCATCAAACAAACTCTTCTCAAGTTCAAGAGTCAAATAAACCACAACACAATAATTTTGGGTGACTTTAACACACCTCTTTCACCACTGGGTAGATCTTCCAAACAAAAGATGAACAAAGAAACTACAGAACTCAATAATACAATCAATAACTTAGACTTAACTGACATATTTAGAATATTTCATCCTTCCATGAGTAAATACACTTCCTTCTCTAGAATAGACAATATATTATGCCACAAAGCAACTCTTAGCAAAAATAAAAAAGTAGAGATACTACCCTGCATTATATTAAATTATAATGGAATGAAATTAGAAATCATGATAAAATAAGAAATAAAAGCTACTCCAACACCTGGAGACTAAAAAATATGTTACTGAATGAACAATGGGTTGCAGAAGACATAAAGGAGAAGATTAAAAAATTTTTAGAGGTGAATGAGAACACAAATACAACATTGAAAACACTGGGGCATTTCTAAGAGGAAAGTTCATTTCATAGAGTTCATTTCTTAAAAGAAGAAAAGGTCAGTAAATAAATGATGTAACATTACATCTTCAAGCCCTAGAAAAAGAAGAACAAATCCACACCAAAAGCAGTATAAGACAGGAAATAATTAAAATTAGAGCTGTAATCAATAAAATTGAAACAAAAGAAACAATTGAAACAGTTGAGAAAACAAAAGTTGGTTCTTTGAATAAATAAATAAAATTGATAGACCCTTGGCCATGCTAACAAAGAGAAGGAGAAAGAAACCTGAAATTACTAACATACATGACAAATAAGGAAATGCCTTATATGAATTGAAGGCATTGACAAATTTCTAGAGTCATACAATTTGTCCCAAATTGAATTAGGATGATATACACAATTTAAACAGATCAATTTCAAGCAATGAAATAGAAAACACCATCAGAAGCCTATCACCAAGAAAAGCCCAGGACTGGATGGATACCCAGCCAAGTTCTACAAGACTTTTAAAGAAGAACTAATACCAGTACTCTTCAATTTATTTGAGGAAATAGAAAAAGAGGCTGCACTTTCAAACTCATTCTATGAGGCCAATATCACCCTGATTCCAAAGCCAAGAAAAGACACATCAAAAAAAAAAAAAAAGAAAAACTTCAGACCAATATCACTAATGAATATAAATGCAAAAATTCTCAAAAAATTCTGGCAAATTGAATATAAAACATATCAAAAAGAGAGTACACCATGATCAAGTGGGGTTCATTTCAGGGATGCAAGGTTGATTCAACATATGGAAATAAATAAATGTAATTCATCACATCAATAGGCTTAAAGATAAGAACCATATGATCATCTCAATAGATGCAGAAAAAACATTGTAGCTGATGTGATTCTGCAATCTGTATACGGGGTAAAAATGGGAGTTCATAACCCACTTGAATCAAAATGTGAAATATGATATGTCAAGAACTATGTAATGTTTTGAACAACCAACAATAAAAAATAAAAAATAAAAAAATAATAAAATACAGCATCATTTCATGTTCAAAACACTAGAAAAACTAGGAATAACAGGAACACATCTCAACATCATAAAAGGTATCTATTCTAAGCCTCAGGCCAACATCATTTCAAATGGAGAAAAAATTGAAAACATTGACTTTAGAAACTGGAACAAGACAGAAATGCCCTCTTTCACCACTTCTATTTAACATAGTTCTTGAAACACTAGCCAGAGCAATTAAACAGATGAAAGAAATTAAAGGGATATGGATAGGGATAGGTAAAGAAGAAATCAAATTAGCACTATTTGCCAATCATATGATTCTATACCTAGAAGACCCAAAAAATTCCACCAGAAAACTTCTAGAACTAGTAAATAAATTCAGCAAAGTAGCAGGATACAAAATCAACACCCATAAATCAAAGGCATTTTTGTATATCAGTGACACATCCTCTAAAAGGGAAATGAGGAAAACTACCCCATTTACAATAGCATTTAAAAACATAATAAAATACTTGGGAATCAACTTAATGAAAGAGGTGAAAGACCTCTACAAAAAAAAACTACTTATGCTAAAGAAAGAAATTAAAGAAGACCTTAGAAGATGGAAAGATCTACACTGTTCTTGGATAGGCAGAATTGATATTGTCAAAATGACCATACTACCAAAAGCACTATACAGATTTAATGCAATTCCAATAAAAATCCTAATGGCATTCCTCATAGAAATAGAAAAAGCAGTCATGAAATTCAACTGGAAAAATAAGAAACACAGAATAGCTAAAGCAATCCTTAGCAAGAAGAGTGAAGCAGGTGGCATCACTACACCAGACTTTAAACCATACTACAAAGCAATAGTAACAAAAACAGTATGGTATTGGCACCAAAATAGACTCGTTGACCAATGGTACATAATAGAGGACATAGAGACTAACCCACATAATTACAGTTATCTCATATTTGACAAAGGTGCCAAAAACGTACATTGGAGAAAAGATAGCCTCTTCAACAAATGATGCTAGGAAAACTTGAAATCCATATGCAACAAAATGAAATTAAACCCCTATCTCTAACCATGCATAAAACTCAACATAAAGTGGAACAAGGACCTAGGAATTAAACCAGAGACATTGCTTCTATTAGAAGAAAAAGTAGGTCCAAATCTCCATCGTCAGATTAGGCCCCAACTTCCTTAATAAGACTGTTATATTGAAGGAGACCCTCCTCATTATACAAAATACATGTATGAAGATGTGAATTTGGTGTCAACATACCTTATATACAAACAGAAATATGATAAATTGTGGTATAAAGGTGTATTAAGAATTGTAATGAAAAAAAATAAGAGAGCTCATGTATAATGGTATAATTTGGTGTGAACATACTTTATATACAGAGTTACAAAAAAATGTCCTGTGAAGGGATAATTATCATTATAATGCATTCCATTATTGTCATGTATGTAAGAAAAAATCAATCAATCAATTATATATATATATATATATATATATATAATTTATTTATTAATTTAAGTGATATGGTGCTAGGAGCCACAAACAAAATATAAATGGCACCTTTGGTTGTAAAGTGACGCCAACTAGCCACTGAGGTATTATTATGCTAAGATTTACATTCATATGCAAATTGGGCTCCTGCTGTTCACCTTGGCTTGCTACAGGACTCAAGTTACCGGACTGCTGGAGAGTTCCCATTGGTTGGGGAAAGATAATAGGAGGAAATTCCGGGGAAGGTCCGGGACCCTGGCTCCGGGAGGCACGCGGTTCCGGCAGACGCCCGCGTGGGAGGACCGGGTTTGGCTTGCCTGCGGCGGCTTTTTCAAAATAAAGTTTTGTTCCTGCTTGACTGGCTCGTGATTCTGTGCCCAGCCAAGACTGCGGCATTTGGCGGCCCGCACGGGGAACGCCTGAAACTTAGAGGTGAGTAAAACTGCTCGCCCCTGAGGGAAGGCGACAGAATGGGTGAACATTTAGAAAAACAATGTGTTCTTGTTTTGATTTATTTTGTTTTTATTTCAAGCTCCCTAGCCCTAGAATTTTCTCAGGCGAACTGGGAAAAATGGTTGGCTCAAGGTTTGAAGTTATTCGGCCCTGAGAAAGAGAAAATTGATACAACCATTGTCTGTTCCGTTTTTGTTTCATTCTGTTTTGGCTTTGTTTTATCCTATCTTATTGGGTTACGTTACCTTTATAGTAGATTAGAATCCAGTAAAAAACAAACCGAAAAACTGCTAAGTAAATTGTTAGAGGTCCAGACTATGGTAGAAAAAACGCTAGGTCAAGCAAAAGAGAAGGTCTCTCAAGCTAGTCAGACAGAGGAAAATTTAAAGAAACCAAGCTTAGAGGAAAAGCAGCCATCAGGTGGAGAATTACAACAGGAGGTTGCTACTAACTCCGTTCTATCACCAGAGGGCGTAATTCAACCAACAGCTCCATCTACCGCTGAGCGGCCCTCAACTCCCGTAGTTGATGGACGGAATTCTGAGGCAGGACCCCAAAGATTAGCATGCCCTGTACTTGAGCAGGCGGATGTATTTCAGTCATTTTACTGTTTTTAATTAGTTATTGTTTTAATACTTTATCAAATTCCTATAGGAACATATTATTCAAATAAGATATTCTTAATGTGAATGAAAACAATAGAAAATAAAGTAATTTTGTGCTTAATATGTAAAAAAAGACTCTTATATTGCAATGATTAAAATCAAGAATCAATAAATAGGATGGACTCAAACTAAAAAGTGTCTTCTCAGCAAAAGAAATAATCAGTGAAGTGAATAGAGAGCCTACATTTGGGAGCAAATTTTTGCCACTTGCATATTAGGTAGAGTACTAATCTCTAGGATATATAAAGAACTCAAATATCTTAAAATCTTAACACTAATAAATAAATAAATAACTCAATCAATAAATGAGCCAAGGAACTGAGCAGAAACTTCTCAAAAGAAGATATACAATCAATCAACAAATATATTAAAAAAATGTTCAACACCTCTAGCAATTAGAGAAATGCAAATCAAAATAGCTCTAAGATTTCATCTCGCTCCAGTCAGAGCAGCAGCTATTAAGAATACAAACAACATAAATATTGGTGAAGATGTGGAGGAATAGGTACACTCATACATTGCTGGTGGGACTGCAAATTGGTACAATCAAGCTGGAAAGCATTATGGAGATTCCTTGGAAAAGTGGGAATGAAACCACCATTTGACCCAGCTATCCCACTCTTTAATTTATACCCAAATGACACAGTCACGCCAATGTTTATAGCAGCACAATTCACGATAGCTAAATTATAGAACTGATCTAGATTCCCTTCAGTAGATGAATGAATAAAGAAAATGTTCTATATATACACAATGGAATATTATGCATGGCATTTTCAGGTAAATGGATGGAGCTGGAGAATATAATGCTAAGTAAAATTATCAATCCCCCCAAAACAAATAATTTCTCTGATTCATAATATGCTTGGGGACGGCATGGGAGGATTAAATGAACCCTAGATAGGGCAAAGGGGAAAAGGGGAGGGAAGGAAGGAGGGAGAATAGGGGGAGGAAAGACGGTGGAATGAGATGGTCATCACTATCCTAAGTACATATATGAAGACATGAAAAATGTGACTCTACTTTGTGTACAACCAGACATATGAAAAACAGTGTTCTATATGTGTAATATGAATTGTAATGCATTCTGTTGTCATATATAACAAATTAAAATTTAAAAACTAAACAGTTGGTGGCACACTGAGGTAGGAATGCTAGTAGGCACCTCTGAGCTCAGAGATCTAGCAACCAGAGGGAAGTCCAAAATATTGGTTTCTATAATAGGGAGATCATTAACTAAAGGAATAGATGGTGAGAGCACTGGATGCATGGTGGCCTAGTAGGGGACAAGAAGCTCCCCTCCAACATGCCAAAAGAAATTCTCCCATCAAGTTTAAGATAAACAGTGCCACTGTGCAACAAAATTGAAATCTGGACAGAAAATAAGCTCAAAGCATATGAACTAGAACAGGAAAAGGTCTTAGCACCCTCCAGGAGAGACAGGGGAGCAGGAACAGCTTAAAAACAAATTTTGGACTTCCTGAGCAGGAGACTAGGCATCCATTCAGTTTATCTTTATTTCTCATATTTCACTCTCTATTTTTTGGTCTTTTCCTTGGTACACTTGTTTTCTGAATATCCAAGACCAAAGAGCCCCATGGAATCAGTGGGTACTCATGCCATGTGTCAGTCTAGGCACAGGAGACTATAATGCAGACTTGGAGAGGCTCAGGTTGGTTCCTGGAGCTGCAGCTGCCACTCTAACAGTCTGTAGAGTAGAGAAGAGGGAAAGGCACTTTCACTTAAAATTGGCAGTCTGATCTCCATGATAAGGAATTTAGCCAACAGCGGGTGGAATTGGCAGAGAGCAGTGTCAGTCTACAAGCAAGGCATGTGAAAGCTGTCCAGTAGCCCTGCCAGACTTACACTCCCACCCTTGGTAACAGTAACAAAGCCATTTTGAGGGTGAAGTCAACTTTGAATTTCATACTGCTCCCCAGTGAAGACTGTCAGACAAGGAGAGAGGAAGAGCTCATCATATAGACTATTCTAACAAGTTTGATCAGTTATGATCAGAGCTGAGAATAAACAGTCAGAATGGTATTTCTTTCAAAGAAACTTCCTCATAGCTGAGAAATTCTAAAATTAAAACTGCAAGGAAAATGTGTCCATTAAAAAAAAAACTCAACTAAATCTCATTACGACAACTATTTCATTAACAGACTAATGACAACTGATTTCATGTCTCTGCATAGTTTGTGTTTTTTCAGTTCTAACTTTGTCCATTCTGTCAATTAATTGAATACTCTCAACACTTTTTCCTTGTCTCTCATCTCCATTTCATTTCTCTCACCTTCATCCTTTTCCTTTCTCATTTTATATTGTTTCCCTTCCCTCCCATCCTTTTCTCTCTTTCATTTTTCCATTTACTATTTTTTATTTAATTTTATCCTTCTTCAAATTCAATCTAGTATTATATCATGAATGCTTAAACTTTTAGCTTATTCTATAACATTTCTCATCAACCTTTCTCTTGGGTTAATGGAATTGTAGAGATCATTAGTAATAACATTTATAGTACATGGTATAGGAGATGCCTTGCTCTTAAGGTAACACTATTTTGGTCATAATTCTTCTCTCTCAAAATAGTACTGGGGGTTGAGATTAACACAATGCTGATTAGATGTGTTGAATCAAATATTAGGAAAAAAAGATAATAACTCACTAAAGGACCCCCACATAAAAAAGAAAGAGAAATATGTGAATATATGAGTTCATTAACCATGAGAAAACTGATAAACAAGATGCCTCCCAAAAGTTATAGCACACTAATAGCTATATCCACAGATTGAAGTGGATGAAATGACAAAGAAGTAAAATATGATTATTTAAAGATCAATGATCTACAAGAAAATCTAATGAATGAAATAAGAAAACACAGCATGTGAAACATAATTTCAATAAGGAGATATTCTGAAGAAGAACTGAACAGAAAAGCCAGGAGAAAAAAAAAAACAAATCAAATTAAAAATTGGTTTAAAATCTCCCTAGACTAGATCATGTAGAAGATAGAATTTCAGGTTTTGCCTACAAGATACATAAACTTGAAAAATAAGTCATGAATTAAAAAAAAAAGAAAAGAAACTAGGATCCAAATATATAAGAACTCTGAGTAAACATGAAGGGACCAAACATAAAAATCATTGCAATTAAAGAAGTAATAAGAGAGATATAGGATAATGACACTGGTAATCTTTTTAGAGAAATAAAACAGAACAATTTCTAAGCCTTGGGAATGGGATAAAAATTAAGATCAGGAGGCATTTAAATTCCCAAATAGACAAGAACAAAAAAAGAACCTCTCCAAAAACATTATAATTAAAATGCCAAATATGCAAAATGAGAACAGTGTTCTTAAAAAGGCTTAAGAGAAAACTGTCAGGTCACATGTAGAGGAAAATGAATTTAAAAAAAACTGATTTCTCAACAGAATCTCTAAAATCCAGAAATGCTTGGATCTACAGATTTTAAGCCCTGAGAAACAAAAGACTGCCAACCAAATTGCTGTATCCAGCCAATCTATCATTCAGAATCAAGGAAAAAATAGGAACTTTCCAAGATAAGCATAACCTAAAAAAATTTCTTGACCACTAAACCAGCATTTAAAAACATGCATAAAGAAATTTTACTCCCAGAAGAAGGTGAAAACCAACACAAGAGCTTGGGAAAGGATGAATCCCATTAGCAAAAGACAATTGGGGCCACAAAACAGAAAATAAGTCGAAATGACAGGAAATGATAGACATTCTCTAGAATGCCACCAAATCTCAAGTTAAAAAACATGTACTGAATGATTGGATTAAAAATAAGGTCCAATTGTATGTTGCTTGCAAGAGACACACCTCTCAGGCAGACAGTCACAGGGTGAAAGTGAAAACATAGAAAATGATATTCCATGAAAATAAGTCTGAAAACAAGCTGGAATAGTTATTGTCATATCTGACATAGCAGACTTCAGGCCAAAATTACTCAGAAGAGACAAAGAAGTTCATGTCATACTGGTAAACTCTAACAGTCCAAAAATATATATAATGAGAGTAAGCTATCCTTCACATATACATAATATGTCAAAATACACTCTATCGCCATGCACATCTAAAAATAACATTTTTGTGTGTTTTTGATTAATTTTTTATTGTTTTAATTAGTTATACATGACAGTAGAATGTATTCATGCACTTTGATAAATAATACATAGATGGAATATAATTTCTCATTTTTCTGAGTTACATTTTGATATTGACTAATTTCAACAAACCTCTATCATCAATAAGTAGGTCATTCTGAAATAAATTTAATAAAGAAACTTTAGACCTAAAATATACTATAAGCCAAAGGGATAGAATATTTCATTAAACAGTGAAATTCACTTTCTTCTCAGCTGATCAAGGAACTTTCTCCAAAATTGACCATATTTTAGGTCACAATTCAAGTCATTATAAATGCAAAAAACATCCATATAATTCCTTGCATCTTATCAGTATATAGTGGAGCGAAACAAGACATCAGTACAAAGAAAACTATAGAAATTACATAAATACATGGATATTGAACAATATATTTTTAAATGAATGAGAAATGGATTATAAAGAAATAAATTTAAAAATTTAGATAAAGCAGATAAATTTAAAAATTCTTAGAATTAAACAAGAATATAAATACAACATCACAGAACCTCTAGGAAAATATTAAGGCAGTTCTGACAAGAAAATTTATATCTATGAATTATACTTGATGTACAAACTAATAATACATATTAAGGTCCTAGATGACCAAGAATAAATTCCAAAATCAATATTAGAGTCTGATCAATAAAATATAGTATTTTTAAAAGAATACAAAGAATCAATACAAAAGATAAACAAGATTGAAAAACCTTCAGCAAAACTAAGTAGAAAAAAAAAGATAAAACTCCCAAACTGACAAAATTAGAGATGAAAAACAAGATATAACCACAGATATCACTGAATTCCTAAGGATCATTAGGAACTATTTTTAAAAGTTAAAAGCTTAAAATGAATTGGGAATCTAGATGTGGATACATTTCTAGAAACATACATCCTATTAAAACTGAACCTAGAGAAAATAGGAGATATAAATAGATCAAAAATAAGCAAAGGATTGAAGCAGTTATAAAATGTCTTCCAAGGAAAAAAAATCTCAAGACCTGATGGATCTCAGCCAAATTCTAGCAGAACTTTAAAGAAAAAAAAAGGCTAAAATTCCTCCAATTATTCCATGAAATAGAAAACAGGGGGGGGGGGGACTTCCACATTTATTCAATGAAGTCAGTATCAACTTGATACCAAAAGCAGATTAAGAAAACTGTAAACCAATATCCCAGATGAACATAAGAATAATAGAAAAATCCTTAATAAAATACTAGCAATCCATATTCAAAAACACATTAAGAAGATTATACAACATGATGAAGTTTGTTACATTCCAGGCATGCAAGGATGGTTGAACATAGTTAAATCAATAAAGATGATTAATCCCATAAATACTCTTGAGCACAAAAATCATATGATCATCTCAATAGATGCAGAAAATGCTTTTAACAAAATTCAGCAAACATAGTAAAACATTGAAAAAAAAAAGACCAGGGAGTAAAGGGACTTACTTCAATATCGTATGGGCTATATAAAACAAACCAAAAGCCAACTTTATGTTTAGTGGGGAAAACATGAAAGCATGTACTCCAAAATCAAGAAGAAGACAAAGATGTCCTCTCTTCCCATTTCTATTTGATAAAGTGTTTGAAATTTTAGTCAGAGCAATTAGCAAAAGATGTAAGCAAAAGGGATGCAAATAGGAAAAGAAGACATCAAATCCATTTTAGATAATAAATCCTATACTTACAAGTTCAAAAAAAAAAGGTTACCAGAAGATTTCTAGAACTGATAAATTAAACTGTATAGAAGAATAAAAAATCAACACAAAAAAACAATAGCTTGTCTATGTATCAATAATAAATGCTAAAAAAGAAATCAGGAAAGAAGACCATTCACAATAGTCTTGAAAATATATCTACTGCTTTAGTCAGCTTTTTGCTGCTATGACCAAAAGACCTGACAAAAACAATTTTAGAGGAGGAAGTTTGGCATGTATTATGTCTGCGGTCTCAGTCCACAGACAGCTGATTCCATTGCTTTGTGCCCAAAGTGAGGCAACAACATCATGGTAGAGGGTGTGGTTGAAAAAAGTAGCTCAAGACAGGACAATCAGGAAGCACAGGAAGACTACTCCACTCACCAGGGATAAAATATATACCCAAAAGACATGCTCCCAGGGACTCACCTTCTCTAGCCACACCCTACTGGCCTTCATTTATCACCCAGTTAATTCCTATCAGGTGATTAATTCATTGATTGGATTAAGGTTTCTTGTAATCTGATCATTTCACCTCTACATTCTCTTGTATTGTCTCACACATGAGCTCTTGGGGGACATCTCATATCTAAACCATTTATTGATTAGGAATAAATCTAATCAAAGGGGAAGAAGGCCTCTACAATGAAAATTATATAACACTGAAAAAAGAAATTGAAGTACTAGAAGATGAAAATATCACCCATATTTGTCTAGAGATAGAGTAAATATTATTAAAACATACACATTACCAAAAGTGATCTACAGATTCAATGAAATCCACATCAAAATACCAATGCCATTCTTTACAGAAATAGAAAAACCAATCCTAAGATTTACATGAAGGACAAAAGATTCAGAATAACCAAAGCTATTGTGAGCAAAAAGAGTAAAATTTGGAGGCAGCACAATACCTGACTTCAATTACACTAAAGAGCTATAGTAACAAAACAACAGTACTGACATAAAAACAGATGTGTATACCAATGAAATAGAATAGAAGACACAAGACAAATCCACACAACATCAGTCATCTGATTCTTAACAAAGATGCCAAAAACATGCACTGGAAAAAGACAGCCCTTAAAACAAATAGTGATAGGAAAACTAAATAACTATATGTGGAAGAATAAACCTGTCTTACCCCACACAAAAGTCACATTGAAGTGGACTAAAGACATAGGAATTACACCAAAAATTTTACATCATTTAAAAGTAAACACATGGTCAACACTGTTACATATAGCCACAGGTGACAACTTCCTCAATAAGAATTCTAAAGTCAAGAAATAAAACAAAGATTTAATAAATGAGATGGCAACTGCCTAGCAAAAGAAACAATATAAAGAAAGAGTCCATGGAATGGAAGAAAATCTTTTCTAATTACTCTTCTGAAAGAAGATTAATATCCATAATATACAAAGAACTCAAAAAACTTAACACACATACACACACACACACACACACACACACACACAAGAGCTCAATCAATAAATGAACAAATGAACTAAAGACATTTCTCCAAATAAGAAATTTAAATAGCCAAAAAATTCATGAAAAGTGTTCAGCATCTCAGAAATTAGGGAAATCCAAAACTATGTTGAGATTTTTATCTCATTCTAGTTAGAATGGCAATCATCAAGAATACAAATAACAGTAATTGCTGGCAAGAATGTGGGGAAATTTAACATTAATACACTGTTGGTGAGATTGTAAATTAGTACAACTGTGGTACACCACCTGTGAAGCTACTTGAGTGGTCTTTTACTTGGTACTGAGCCATGGGGTATTTAGGTCTCCAATTGGGAGCAATCCTGGTATTCCCATGTGTAGACTGCCCCAGGCATGAGATCTCTGCCCTAGTTCTACTAATGGGACAGTTCTCAAAGCTCAGGAGTTGGGCGTAACCCACTGGGAACTAACAGCCCACCCCTATCTTATTTAGCAAAAGATAATTCCATGGAAAACCTTTGAAGTTCCCTTGTATAAATAAACCAAATGTGGGGTGCTCTCTCTCTTTCCATTGTGGAAGCATGACTCGTAAGGTCAAAGAACCATCCCACCCCCACTTTCTGAAATTACTTTCTGTGTAGTGTGGTTTTTTCACCACCTTTTTTTCTTAGATTTATGTCACAGTCAGATTACTCCATACAATGGAACACAGTTTCCACCGCCTGTGTGGGACGTGGGCAGGATACAACCACTATAGAAACAAATTTGGAGGTTCTCAAAAGACTAGAAATGCTTTCCATATTGGCTGACCAATTTTCAGTCCCACCAGCAATATATGAGTTTACCTTTTCCCCCACATCTTCCCCAACACTTATTGTTGTTTGTCTTCATAATAGCTGCCATTCTGACTGGAGTGAGATGATATCTTAGAGTAGTTTTGATTTGCATTTCTCTAATTGCTAGAGATGATGAACATTTTTTTTCATATATTTGTTGATTAATTGTATATCTTCTTCTGAGAAGTGTCTGTTTAGGTCCTTGGCCCATTTATTGATTGGGTTATTTGGGGTTTTTTGTTTGTTTGTTTGTTTGTTTTTGGTGCTTAGCTTTTGAGATTTTTATTTTGGGTTCTTTATGTACCCTAGAGATTAGTGCTCTATCTGATGTGTGAGGGGTAAAAATCTGCTCCCAAAATGTAGGCTCTCTATTCACCTCACAAATTGTTTCTTTTGCTGAGAAGAAACTTTTTAGTTTGGATCCATCCCATTTATTGATTTTTGGTTTTAATTCTTCACTATAGAAGTTGGGGCCTAATCCCACATGATGGAGATTAGGGCCTACTTTTTCTTGTATTAGACACAGTATGGAGATTCCTTGAAAAACTGTGAATGGAACCACATTTGACCCAGGTATCCCTCTTCTTAGTCTATACTCAAAGTACTTAAAAACAGCATACCACAGGGACACAGCCACATCAATGTTTAAAGCAGCAAAATTCACAATAGCTAAACTGTGGAACCAACCTAGATGCCCTTCAGTAGATGAGTGGATAGAAAAAAAAATGTGGCATATATACACAATGGAATATTACTCAGCAATAAAAGAGAATAAAATCATGGCATTTGCAGGTAAATGGATGGTGTTAGAGAAGATAATGCTAATTGAAGTAAGCCAATCCCCCAAAAAACAAATGCAAAGTATTTACTCTGATATAAGGAGGATGATTCATGGTTGGGTAGGGAGGGGGAGCATGGGAGGAATAGACAAACTATGAGTAAGGTAGAGGGGTGGGAGGGGAAGGGAGGCGGCAGGGAGTTAGCAAGGATGGTGGAATGTGATGGACATCATTATCCAAAGTACATGTATTAAGACACAAATTGGTGTGAACATACTTTATATATAACCATAGATATGAAAAATTGTGTTATATATGTGTAAATTATAATGCATTCCACTGTCATTTATTTTTAAGAAATCAATTTTAAAAATAAAGAAAATAAAGTAAATATTAAAAAAAATACTAGAAATGGAAACACCATGTGAATCTCCTACACCACTCCTTGGTTTTCATCCTAAAGAATTAAAGTCAGTATGCAATAGCAATACCTGAATAGCCACGTTTCTAGCACACAATTCACAATACCCAAGATATGCAACCAGCTTAGGTGTATGTCAACAGATGAATGGGTGAATAAAATGCGGTATATATGCAATGGAATTTTACTCAGACATAAAGAAGGACAAAATTATGTTATTTTCAGAAAATGGATAAAACTGTAGAATAATTAAAAAAGTCATCTTATGAAAATAGAAGGCAGGCCAGTGAAAGAGAAAAAGAGTATTGGGGTAAGGGAGGGAAGAAAGGAGGGAAAGAGGAGATACTGGGGAATGAAGTTGACCACATTATGTTTTATGCATATAGCAGTATCTCACCTTGAAAGTCACTATTATGTATAGTTATAATACACCAATAAAAAATTTAAGAAAGTCTTTCATTCACTAAGAAATTTTAAAAATAGTCTTATTCCCTAAATCCTAGTATACATGTGCCTATCTGAAAGTGTAAGTTTCTCGATTCCTTTATGGTTAGAATCAGAATTCTGTATTTGTATTTGTTCAATTTCCTATTACTTCTGCCTCATCAGCCACTTCTTTAACTCCAGGAACAAGTTGAAATTAACAACCTTAATCTTTTTTTCTGAAATCAATATTCTCCTAATATTAGCATTAGATGTTCTGAGGGTTGATTTTTAAAAATCAGTGAATTGTTTTGACAGTGTTGTTATCAGTATTTACAGAGCATCTAGAGAATATTTGTAGCAGTTTTAAGTTTTTATTATTTTTTTCTTTGTTTTTTGTTTTGGTAATGGGGATTGAGACAGTCTCACTAAATTTTTTAATTCCTCACTAAATTGCTGAGGCTGGTATCAAACTTGTGATCTTCCTGCCTCAGCTTCTCAAGTCACTAGGATTAGAGACATGTACCAACACACTTGGTTTTGTAGCAGTTTTTTTTTTCCCCAATGATATTACTTTCTTCTTTCTCAGGGTCAACTTGCCTGTAGTCTATCAGCCTCTGCCTCTATTACATTCAACATTTTTTAATGGATATACAGATAAATACAATTATTGTAACCTCTGTGCCAATTTATTTCCAATTTTCATATTTGATCAACAAATAGTGCTACAAAACCCCTTACGTATACTCATAAAAACATAAATTGTATTATTTTAAAGCCAATCTGATTTCATCATAAATACTCTATGCAATGGGACATAAACATATATCTGTTACATACATCTTAGAGGCAATCACAAATCTATGACATGATTATGACATATGAACAGACATAAGTATTGTTCCTATGTCCAATCTTTAGTTTCCTATAATAATTACAAAAGTGCTTTCCACATTTTTTATTCCTTTTTCACAATTGACCTTATCTTACACAGTACATAGTCAACATTTATAATTTAGGATTATGTTCTTTTGGCACCAAACTTCACTAATGTAGTTATTGGTCAATATATTGTCTATAAAAAGAGTTTATATTAATTTCCTTAAGAGACCACCATTCAATATTCTTGTTGTTTTAGTAAGTTTTACCAAAATGATCTGAACAAATTTATACGAGGAAAAGTTTTTTGGTGCTCACGGTTTCAGAATTCTCAGTCCATGGGCAGTCAACTCCATTGCTCTGGGCCTGAAATGAGTCAGAACATCATGGTAGGAGTGTGTGGCAGAGGGGAGCACCTCAGGACATGACAATCAATCGGAGAGACTGCTCTACTCACCAGGGATAAAGTGTATACCCAAAAGGCATGCCCTCAATGACTTGTTTTCTCTAAACACACCCGGCTTGCCTATGGTTACCAGCCAGTTAATGCGTTCAACTGGATTAATGCAATGATTAGGTTAAAACTCTCATAACCAAATCATTTCACCTCTAAATTTTCTTGCATTGTCTCACACATGAGCTTTTCAGGGACACCCAATATCTAAACCATAATACTAGTCTCGTCTATAAAAAAACTGTTTTCCACAACGCCAAGTATATCCAATTTAAACTATGAATTTAGTAACTATATAATAGGCTCTGGTGATGAAATGGTGTCAGCACTAATGGGGTTTCTTTCATCTTGGAACCTTGGCTCCTGTGAGGGAGACAGTGATTACAGTATATGAACCCAATTATAATGAAATGTACAAGGTGATATAAAGGGAGTAACTGAAAAATGGGAGGCTTTATTAAAGGGGGATGTGACTGCCTTAGATACCTTAGATACCAATAAATCTCAAGTTGAAGAAAGAATAAAAACAAAATCATTTTCCTTGTTCCAATTTGTTTCCTTTTCATGATTTTAAAGAGTAAGGACATGTGCGTATCAGCTAAAGCTTATGTCTTTGAAATATTTTAGGAGGATTTGTTAATGCATAAATAAGAAAGATAACAATGACCATGAATAGTGCTATATCAATTTTCCTATTCATATTAACTATTCAATTATAGCAAAACTTCACATTTTCTCCATCTAGCTGTTAGAACACCTACTTTATGCATGCCTATATGCCCATCTTAACTTTACCTCTTGTTAGTATGTCTTCAGAATACCAGTTTTTACTCTTCTGATCAATGGGTAAAACTGCAACTCAAACAGTGAATTTTTTCTTTCTAATGTTTTTTCTCCCTTATATCTTTTTATTCATCAGCTCTTGACACTGACTTTGCCTCTCTTCACTTCCCCTGAGACCTTTCTTTTTGTTAAATCTCTCCCATCTTGTCTGCTAAAACTCTTCCTCTTTTTAAAAAAGGGATGGAGAGATGATCCTCAAGATCACTAATGATATTCACAGTATTCAATGATTCTCACAATTTGATGTAGCAGGCTCACAGAGGAATATCTGCACTGAGACTTCCAAGCATTCTATCCCTCCACGGGACCCCCACTCAAGTGACTGAGCTAGAACTAAAAGCTTGTCTTCCAACTCCAAATCAAGTGCTCTTCTCAAACATGACAGAATGAAGTAGAGATTTTGTAAATTTCCAGATGATCAGAGTTTGTACTAAAACTTGGTGTTTGAGATTCTCAAACCCACTTTGGTTCTCATTCATTAGGTTGCAGACAAATTGATTTGATACACTGAGTGATTTCCAAACTATACAATATTTTTTTGTAATATAGAAAAGTAAATAAGTGAAACAACATGTAAGAGTTCAAAGAATAAAAGAAATATCTAATGAAAATTCTAAAATCATTATGGTTCAACAAATCATGTCAATATGTGATTTTGAGTAGTTAATTTATTATAAATTAAAAGTATTCATCATTGTTTAAAATGCAAGATCCTTTACATTTGGTATTCTTACAGCATGCTTATTAAATATCACTTGAGATGGATGTGGAATGTGGAAGTAACCAATTAGTTTTACCAATTTATAAATATTACAGAATTTTTTCTAAAATTAATACCTTTATTTCTCAATATAGATACTTATCCAAATTCTTTCTCCTCTATAGTAAGCACTAGAATAGCCATTATTTTATAGCTTTGGAGATTTGGTATAAGATCTTAATGATTGTTATACTTGTGCTATGATGTACTGTATATTATTTTCTCTGGTTATGTTTCTAGTTTATTGTCAGTGAATTTTAATGTAAAGTACAACTTTCAGTGAAATAAAAAGTAGGTAATCTACTATTAGGAGACTAATAATAGAAAGTTATAAAATTTAATGTTTCCCACTATGAAGGAAAAAATTAATTAGCACATTCAATTTTATTTTGTAAATTAATTCATTAATTACTTTTGCCTAGAGCTTTCTCATCTTTTCAGAAAATCTGGCATTATGACAGGCAAATATATGCCTGTACCATAAATGATTTATTATTTATTTTGCATGCTATTATCTCTTCAAATGTCCCTATTCTAGAATAGAAAAATAGCATATCAAAGTAGCTGGTGTACAAACTAACTGCATGTCAGAATATTCACCACGAAAGACAGGATGACTAAAAATTCTTCTGTCATTTTAGGGGGTGCAGTATGCGGGCAATCTTACTGCAGACCATTATTTTTAACTCCAAGAGCAGCTTGCATGAACTCTAACTTATTATCCTTGCTCCCCTTTATTCACCTTAGTCCTACATGAAGGAATATTGTTCCTGTGGTTCAAAAAGAAGAAAAGCATCAGGATGTATGCACCTGGCTAGTAGTTGAATTGAAATAGTGTAAAGTTTCTTCTTCAGTACTGACGGTTTTCTTAATTTTAAATAAGATATGAGAAAATAGCTGCTCATATCAATTTTAAGTCTTTTGTTTTATAATCATGTAACTAATTTCAGGTACATGTCCATTATAGAAAATTAGAAAATATACTAGGAGCAAAATGAAAAAAAAAATTAAAAGTCATTATATTATCAACTAAAGATGTATCATTTTAGTGTATATTTATAATGGACTGAATATTTATGTATTCTGAAAAGTCATATTGAAATACTAACCCCCTACAGTGATGACATTAGAGGCAGAACTTTTGTAAAGTGATGAGATCATGAAAGTCTTCATGATGTGAATTAATGACCATCTGAAAGAGACCCTAATGGTAGCCTTCTATCCTTCCAGCATCTGAGGATATAGGGAGAAATTGTTGTCTATTTCTATCAACCAAAAGGTGAGCCCTCAAAAGGTATTGATGTGTTGATGCCTTGATCTTAGATATTCAGACTTTAGAACCATAAGAAATATGTTGTTTATAAGCAGCCATTTATTGTATTTTGTTATAACAGACTAAACAGACTAAGACAATATTCTTTTTGCAGGTAGAGGTACCAGGGATTGAACTCTGGGGCAATCATGCTTTTGCTGAGGCTGGCTTTGAACTTACCTTCCTTCTGACTCAGCCTCCTGAGCCACTGGGATTATAGGACTGCACCACCTTGCCCAGCTCTTTTTATATTTTTAAAATAAAAGTAAAAATGTTCACAATAAGGTTATACTTTTCCTTTATCCTCATTATTTCTCTCTCTTTTTTTCTTTTTTTTTTCAGTAGAAATGGTCACAATAATAGAACCTAAAACATTTTAAGCCCCATGTTACATTTACTGAAGAGGTATTTAAGAATTACTGTCCATAAACCTCTTAGTAATGGAAGCCAATCAAAAGTCCAGCATTTAACTTATTCTCTATTCATATTTGATTCAAAAACTTGAGGGAACCTTTATGAAATTAACTTCTCTAAGTCTTTTATACTTCAAACCCATCAAAATGATGATGGGGATGAAAATAATAGATCGTTCTTAATTTCCAGGCACAAAATATAATCTTATAGTGTGTTTATTTTACTTTTAAATAACAAGTGCCTTCCTTTGCAGTATGAGTCAGTGCTGGACCTTTATTAATAGGCACTGAGAGACAAAAGGTTTTTTAACCTGGAGAAAAAATAGCCAATAAACAAAACCTATGTGCTCTGCTGGCCACACTACTTTATGAATGTTCAACCAATTCCTTCAAATGTCAGAAAACTTGAGTATCAGAATTATCACCAAAGAACACATCCAAGAACTTGCAAATCAAATTGTAAAACATACAATTTCTGTACCTCATGAACCTTCTCATGCCTCTTCCCAGTCAGCAATAACCCTGATAACATCTCTCCATTCTTCAGTAATAGTCAAGTATCAGATCCAAAGATTAGTTCTGAGTTTTACAGCACTAGAACCATGCAGTATATATTTTTCTCTTATTTCTTTTCTTATATTTATGACTGAATTTCATCCAAATTTATCCACATAGCAGTACCCCATGCATTTTCATTTCTGTGTATAATTAGACCACATTTGATTCATTTGTTCCAGGGCAAATATACTTTTATTTAAAAAATTCTGGTATATATCTTCTGATCCACACATGAATTCCTTTATTAAGTATTTATATTATAGTGATATTTTTAAAGCATAGATTATGTTATATACTCAACTTTGAGAGATTCTGTCAGTTTTCCAAACTATGTGTACTAATTTATACCATCCAAAGGAGTGTAAGAATATTTTACTTGCCTGAAATTTTTACTAACATCTTGGTTAGTATGTGAAAATGTTAGTTATCATAGTGGGGGTAAAGTTATATTTGACTTGAATACTGTTATCATTCCTGGTAGTTATCAAGATTGAGTGTGCTTTCATATGTTTATTGGCCATTGTGTTATGTTTTTGTAAAGTGTGCATTTAAATATTCTCCTGTTTATATTGGGTTGTCTAATTATTTTTTCATATTGATCTGTAAGAGATTTTATGTAGTTTAGAAAAATTATTTTAAGCTGCGTGTTTTGTATGTATCTTCTCCCATGATGCAATCTGATTGTCTCAAAGGTGGCTCATTATGAGCAGTTCTCTCTGATTGTAATGTGGTGGTTTAGTTTGTCAGTCATGATTGCTGTGTTTTTATGTTTCATGTGCACTGTTTAAGCAATCTTTTGGTATCTCCAAATGAAGAAGACATTTGAGTATGTTGTCTTCTAGGTACATTCATATTTGTTTTTATATTTATACCTAATTCTCCTACAGTTTGATTTTGCATATAGTATGAGGAATGACTAATGTTTATTTCTACTTGGATATCCAAGCAACCCAAGTTTTTATTTTTCAAAATTTCCTTGTTCTACTGCTTTGCAGTACCACCTTTATCATAAACCAAGTGCTCATAAATGTGTTAGGTTATCAAAATCTATTCTGTTCCCTTAGAAAATTTGATCATCCTTATAGAAATTCCAAAATAGTCTTAAGTAATAAGACTTTACAGTAAGACTTGCTATTGAGTAACATACATATCTCTAATATTACTCTCCTTTAAAAACGTCTTCATAGCACTCAGCTCTTTGTATTTGTACACAAAGCTCTTTGTAATTCTATATAGATTGCTTGCTAGTTTCCACAGGAAATCTGCTAAAATTTTGAATGGAATTGCATTAAATATGTAGATTAATTTTCAGAGATTTTACCATATTAAGTCACTCATTCCATTAACAAGGTGGTCTGTCAAGTAGAGCCCAAAAATGTCACTTTGGCTAATTTTCTGGGTGATCACTCTCCTTTACACTGTGTACTAGAACTTGTCTCATCAGAGGCATTTGTCCTCATAGTTGGGACTGCAAATATTGAATGCTGAAAAGGAGCATCGTCTGCCTCCTCTGTGCAATATAATTTCATTCTTAAGCAAACTTTACAAGGGAAAACATTGACTTACAAAATCTGTCATTTCAATGGGTTAAAGGCTGGAGAATTTCAGACTTTCAAGAGCACAGTAATTTCCCCTGTATTAATTTCAAATGTTAGAGTTATTTGTATAGTTCAAAATGGTTAGCTATAAAAGCAAATGACACGATTAGGTAATCTGTTGTTTGAATACGTAAGTTTTTGCTCAAGAATTATGGACTCTTTAAAAAAAAAACTATTGTAAGCAGTATTATGGCATTGTGCCTCCTATCAATTTTGTCATGCATTAAGTGATAAACTAAACAAAGCCACTTGAACAAAGCACCTTTGAGTCAAGTGCAGCATTTTCCTTGAAATGTTATTTCATTCATACAACAAATTATTTACTGAGTACTGATACCAATCCTAGCAATATGTCACATAATGAAAGCACGGTTGCTCTTGTATATATGACATGAATTTTCTACGCATTAAAACCATCACAAATTATTGTTGTGTATAAGTTGGTTTCTGCTTTTATTTTTAGAAAGACTTACCCATTGCCATTGGAGTATAATACAATCATTACTATCTCTATACTTGTACACAATGCCTCTCATTTCTATTCCTAGAAGCTACATAATAAATGCCAGAATGAATTAACTGTATTTGCCCTTGGACTTGCCCACATCGTATAATCTCCATGTTGGTGCATAAGAACATACTTCAAATAATTCTGCAAACCAGATTTGAGTGTGACTATTAACTCTTATTGTAATACTACTGTACTAATGAAGCAAATCTTCATTATTGCTTTTCTTTACTACCAAATATGTTCATATGTACAGAAAGAAACAAGACAACTTGAGAAAGCCATGTCACCATTTATTTAGCTTCTGATCCTGATTCCATCTAGCTACCCAGATTCATTTTCATAAGGATACATCCCTATATCTTCAACATAAGCTAGTTAAGATTAATTTCTCTTATTTTAAATAATCCAACCAATCCCATGTTCCAAATATAATGAATAAAAATATTTCTCTATGATTTGAATTATAGTACCTACAAAAGAACTGCATTTTCTTCTTCTATATTTCTCTATCCCTAGTAAAATTCTAAGGTTCTTGCAGATAGGGATTAAGTCTTACTGACTTGGGGGATTCCAAGCACCTGCCACAGGGTTCAGAAATGTTTGTTTAATTAATAAAAAAGTATACAAATGCATAGATGAGTCATTTAATTTATAACTTTTTCTGGAATTTCCTTACCTTTCCACAACTTCTTGTCTTTAATATTTGAACAAATAATATACATTATTATTTTTCTTCATCAAATAACATCTTGTATCTTTTGCTTTATTTATATTGCCTTACCTTTTTGCACTAGAATCACAAAATATAAAGCAAAACATATTTCAGTCTTTCACAGTGATTCAAACAACATTATACACTGAGGAATTATGCAACATTTATCAAATAATTCTTAGATTACAATATAATAAAAACAGAACTAAATTCTTATTCATTTTGTAAACATTGATAATGGATTCCAGAATGCTGCAACATTTGTCCAAAGAAATAGAGCTAGTTCATAGAGCTGAGCCAAGATTGATAATCATTCCAATTCAAGATTGACAATCAAGAGCTAGGGCTGTAGCTCAGTGGCAGAGCACTTGCCTCACATATGTGAGGTACTGGGTTCTATCCTTAGCACCACATAAAAATAAACAAATAAACTAAAAGTGTGTTGTCCATCTTCAACTACAAAAAGATAAAAATACTGATAATCAGCTGAAAGAAATTCAAATGCATACTTTTTTATGATGTCATTTTAAATTTTATTAGTTATGCTTCACACCTTAATGTGTGCATCATGTAAATTATCCTTAACATTTAACAAATGGCTTGATAGGAGACATGAAGTTAAGGTGCTCATATTCAGGGAGAAGGAGTAAGCTGGTGAATATCCAATAATTATTTTCTTAACTAAAAAGAAACTAGAAGACAGAAGGAAAGTAGAGTTTATGAAAGCATGAAATCAGAAAGCAAAAATATGTAGAAAAGTAACAAATTAAAATCAAGGAAAAAATTCTCCCTTAAATGAATTAAAAACTCCAGGTAGGTGCTTATAAGTAGTCCACGAGATTGGTAGCTATTTCACCAATTACTGAGTTTAGTTCTTGATAGAAGGAATTTAAAAGGCCCTGAGGTTTCTGCTTACAATAAATTGAAATGAATTGCCAATAAATTCTTCACTATTCATAAATTAGCATAGTCCTGCAGGCTCAAAACAAGAAAAGATTAGGTTAGGCATGAGAGAAATCAAATTGCAGGCATGAACAGTTTTCAATAATTGAAATTACAATTCAAAAAGTATAACAATCCTTTGGGCTACTGATGTTTGCTGCCAAATTATCTGTAATTTTCATAGAACTGATTTCTTTTACCAATTGGAAGAGCTTCTACATTTAAAAAAAATAGTATAAGGTAGATGTGTGGGCAAAGTTTAATTTTTTAAACTGCATTGGAAAGTGATAACCACTTAAAAGAATAAGCTGTCCAATGTGTCATATGATCTTACTGATATTTCAAAATGTACCTTTGAAAAACCATAGCCAAGTGTTAGGAATAAACCTGCTCAAAGGATTCTGACAATGAAATTTCCTTTGAAGAGTTTTCCTTTGCTCTCAGTTCTCAGAATATGTCTGCTATTTATGGCTATAAAATCTGTGGGTTATTATCAATGTTTGCTGTTTGATCCTTTCTCTAGTTACCATATGGTCAGCAAATCATATCACTTGCTGCTTCAAACTGGATGCACTCAGAATATGATATAAGAAAAAAGAAGTTTTCTCTCACTTCTCACTCCATTGCCCATTTCTTTTAGTATCTGATGTGCTAATGTGATCAGTGAATGTGTTTCTTCCACATTTATTATTCAACCTCCTTACAATTGCACAACCCGGCTCATCATATTTCCCTAGGGCTCAACTCTGGATCTCAAACAGAGTGAGTGAAAATAAAAAATACTATGAATTATCCGATCAAGGTGATAAACTCAGAGCATATTTTTTCCTATTCCCCCAGCACAGATTCCTTTGGGATATAAGAAAAGAGAAGATATAAAAGAAGACACAAAAAGTCTGTAGCATTAATAGAAAGAAAGTGCTATCAGAGAAACAGAAAATTTGAGGATTACAGACTGGAAGATAGAAAATTGATCAAACACTTTCAGTTCTTGAACCATGACTGACTAAGCTAATACATGATTTCTTGTCATAAAAAAACACATAAAAATGATAGTTAAAATATTTCTGAAACATTTTATATGATGATAGTTCAACTCAATAAAAGAAAATTACCTTGTGCTAGAATAAAAAAAGAAAGTGTTAGCAAGGAAGAGTTGGTGATCTTTCACCAGATCACCAAATCAATGTACAGTCAAATTAAGAAAATGTGAAACCATTTACATATAGTGATTAAAATTTTCTACTATTGTGGTTGATATAAATGCTGTTGAAATTTTATGGAATATTCCGTTTGACATTATTTCTCCTTGCATTTGGTAGCATTTCTGTTCATTTACTCATGCGTAAGAATTATGCTTTGGGCTGGGGTGCTCCTTGTTGTAAGGTGCTTGCCTAGCATGTGCAAAACTCTAGGTTTAATGCTTAGCATCAAAAAGTGTACACTTTATAAATTTTCTAAATCCATAAATGTAGAGTTCAAAAACAGACAAGTCTAGCTTATAAGAGAAATTAATTCCCCAAATAGATCACATAATATATATTTCTTTGTCTCTTAATCTTTTCACACAATGATTATATTTCTTGCCACATATCTCCCTTCAGAACTGCACTATTATTTTAACATTTATTTAATATATATATATATATATAAAGAAGATTATGGATCAACATATTTTCTTTTGATTTAAAATACATGTTGAATTTTATTTGCTATGCTTTCATTATGTAAATTAGAGTTAATATTCTGAAAATTATTCAGTGAAACATTTATAATTTTTGTATGTTTACTTTTCATTTATCTCTTGTGACTTTCTGAACCAGTTAATTCTTGGAAGGTATAGATAAAACCAGAAATTCTACGTAATTTTGATTTCTTTTTGTAAGTAAACATTTTATCCATGTAAAACAAACATACAAAAGAGTACATAAATCACAAATGTTCAGTAAGTAAATTTTTACACAAGGAACTCAATCATGAAAGCCACCTTCCTACAAAAAAAACAGAATATTACCAGCACCCTACCCAATCACCAGAAAGTTAACTATAAAGTGAAAACTCTAATTCAGTCATATCTACAGTTACATTTAATTTGAACAGCTGAGAACAGAAAAGAGAAGGAAGCTTCTGGGTGCCATTTATTTTGATAAGCATGCATTTATTTAATGATTGTCCAGAAAAAAAAATCATTCTCAAAGCTCTCTATAAAGTAGGAGAATTACAATAGCCACATGTAGAGAGCTGCCAAACTCATGTGAAAGAACATTTTGAAATACAAATAGGCATGTAGTCTAATGATGTTAAAAATTATTTTAGTTGATATACTATTCTTCAAAAAAATACATGAGTGGACTAGATGGGGCATCCAAATTCAAGATGGTACAAGAAACATATGTCTGACTCTCATTTCTTCTGACTTTATCTTAAACACACAATAAAAGTTATGAAAAGCCACCATTTCAAAGTCTCCTTTGTCTTTACACTGAGATAATTGTACTAGCTAGTCTCTAATGACCTTCTTTGCTTCCATATTGAATTTTATTCCTTTCTTAAACACCATATGTCATATATAGAAAATAATTAGGAATTATCCATCTTCTGTTAGTAGGCAGAAGTGATGATGACAACAGAACAGGGTAAGCAAATGTTGTGTTGAATCACTAAACATACATGGCCAAAAATATATATATATATATAACCTTAAAGACTCCACCAAAAAATGTTAGAACTAACAAATCAATCAAAGTTTCAGGGTTAAAAAAAATAAACTTGCAAAACTCAGTATCATTTGTTTACACTTGTAACAAATTAGCCCCCCAAAATGAAGAAAATAATTCTATTTATGATAGCAGGAAAAGAAAAAAGATCTATTTAATAATAAATTTAAATTTTAAAAAAAGCCTGGTACACTGAAGACTATAAAACACTGATGAAAAAAATCAACAAAGGCACAAAAATAAACAAAAGTTAACCTGTGTTCATAAACTGGAAGAATTAATATCACCAACAGGCCCAGACTACCCAAAGCAATATACAGGTGTGATGTAATCCCTAACACAAATTCAAAGGCATTTTTGTTTACAAAAATAGTAAAAAAATAACTGTCAAATCCATGTGGAATCACAAAAAAGCCCAAATAGCAATAACAATTTTGAAAAAAATTTGAAAACTGAAGGCATCATATTACGTGTTTTCAAAATACACTATAGAGCCCTATGCATGTTTATATATGAGGTATCCTTCAACAACTCCTGTTAATGTAGGAATGTTCAGAGGTGAAATGGTTAGATTATTCAAGCTATTACCTGATCAGTGATAAGCATTACTATATTGGGTGGTAACTATACGCAGTTGTGGCATGGGTGGAGGAAGTAGGTACCTAGGGGCATGATTTTAGTTTATATGTTGTTCATGGCTCCTTAGCTCTCTCTCTTATGCACCCTCTTTCATTCCCCCACCCTCTAGTTCCTGACTTCCATGCAGAGAATAGCCTCTCTCCACCATGTCTTTCTGCCTTGATGGTCTGCCATCAACTTAGGTTCAGAGACCTCTGAAACCAATAATGTTTTCCTTCTCTAAGTTATTCTTGGCAAGTACTTTGGTCATAGTGACAAAAAGCTGATTATCACACCATACTAAAAAACAACATGGTGCTGGCATTAAAACAGAAGCATGGTGGAATGGGGTTATGGCTCAGTGGTAGAGCACTTGCCTAGCATGCATGGGGCACTGGGTTCAGTCCCCTTCACCACATAAAAATAAACAAATAAAGTAAAGGTATTGCATCCAACTAAAAAAAAAAAAAAAAAAAAAACAGAAGCATGGACCAATGGAAGAGAATCTAGAACCTAGAAATAAACCTATGCATTTTCAGTTAACTGATTTTCAACATAGGTGGCAAGAACACAGCAGGGAAACGATGATTTCAATCAGTGCTACTGGGAAAACTGGACATCCCCATGAAGAAAAGTGAAATTAGCCTTTAATTCCTGTCATATACAAAAGTAACCTTGAAATGAACTTAAGACTTAAATTTAAGACCTGAAACTATGAAGCTACTAAAAGAAAATATTGGACAAAAACTCTATGACATAAATCTGGGAAGTGATTTTTCTTTATCTAAACCCAAAAGCATGAGTAACAAGTAAAAATAGATAAATAGGACTGTTCTGTTTTCAACTAAAAAGCTTATGCACAGCAAAGAAACAATTAACAGAGTGAAATGACAACCTACAAAATTAGAGAAAATATTTGCAAACTGTTTGTCTGACAGGGGTTAATATCCAGAATATATAAATAACTCAAACAACTCATTAGCAAGAAAACAAATAACCCAGTCAAAAATTGAGAAAAAATCTGAATAAACATTTATGAAAAGAAGACACATAAATAACCAACATATTTATTTATAAAAGCACCCAGTCTCACCAGCCATCAGGGAAATGCAAATTTAAATCACAATGAGATATCATCTCACATCTGCTAGAATGACTATGATCAGAAAGACAACAGGTAACAAGTGTTGGTGAGGATTCTGGGGAAAGGGAACCCTTGCACACTGCACACTGTGGGAGGGAATTTAAATCAGTAAACCCTCAATTTAAAACAGTATGGATGTTCCTCAAAAAATTAAAAACAGAACAACCATATGATCCAGCAATTCTACTATTCATGTATGTCCAAAGGAAACGAAATCAGTATGTCAAAAGGTACTGCACTCCAACATTCATTGGAGGATTATTCACAAAAGTGAAAAAATTAAATTAATCTAAGTCCATCAACAGATGAATTGATAAAGATAATGTGAATATCTATACAAAATAGCATAATATCTACCCTTTAAAAAGAAGGAAACACTGTCATTTGGGATATATAGATGAACTTATTGAATATTACACTAAGTGAAATAAGCTAGGAACAGGAGGATGAATGCTGCAAGATTCCACTTACATGTGGAATCTAAAAATATTGAACTCATAGGAAATGAGTAGAATGTCAGTTATAGAGGCTGAGAGATGGAGAGGAGTTGGGAGGTGATGGTCAAAGGGTAGAACATTTCAGTTAAATATGATAAATAAATTCTGGAGACCTATTATACAACATCGCTACTATAATTATTTGTTATTTATATATACTTGAAAATTCTTGAGTCAATATTAAATGTTTTCATAATAAAAAAGGATATTAGGTGATTGATATTAGCCTTTAATCATTTCACTATATATATCATATATATCAAAATATAATGTACATAATATATATGAATATATGTGTGTATATATATCTATATATGTATATAGATATATAGATATAACTTTTAATTGTCAACTAAGCCTCAATATAATGGGAATAGGTAAATAAAGAAATAGAGCTTTAGAAGATCAAATATTCTGAGATCATAAGGATAAATGGCAGAGCCAAGGATGAAATCCGAGGCTGCTCTCCTCTGCAGGTCACATTGTTAGTTGCTTTGACAATACTATCTCTTGTTTTCCCCTTTAACAGTCCACTTCCAGTGATGACTGAGGAGGGATAAAGTGAGAATAACTTACATATACTAGAAAAGGATATGAAATGTCACTTGAGTGATGATAATTACTTTTAATCTAAAGGTACTATATTCCCTAAACATTCATTTTACTCACACAAAAATGAAGATTTATTTAGAATGAGAAGTCACAACACACCATGCATCTCAAAAAGTTGACAACACAGAAATCACAAAGCCCAGAAAAAATAATAAAGTGTTTTATAAATTATTACTTTTTGATGACCTTTTTAAAATTTTTCTCCCTTATATATAACATCAGGATTCACTTTGACATAATTATAAAAGCATGAAATATAATTAGTTCTAATTCAGTCTCAAATCATTCCCCTCTCCCTCCCCTTTTTCATCCTCCAGTTCCCTTCCCTCTACTCTACTGATCTTTATGTTATTTACTTATAGTTATTTTTTTTTAAAATCAGTGTCTTGTAAGTATACATGATGGTGAGATTCACTGTGGCATATTGGTGTATATAGGAAAGTTAGGTCAGATTCATTCCACTGTCTTTCCCTATCCCATCCCCCCACTCTTGACAACCAGGGATCTCTGGGATCTTTCTACTATCTTCATAGTTTGGCCTTTCTAAAATTTCACATATTTGGATCATATAATACCTTCCAAAGGTTTACTTTTTTCATTTAGCAATATGAATTTTCATTTCCTCTATGATTTTTCATGGCTTGATAGCTCATTTGTTTTCAACCCAAATAATATTTCATGGTCTTAATATATCAAAGTTGATTTATCCTCTCACTCAAGGACATTTTGGTCATTCCCAATTTTTGAGAATTAGGAATAAAGGTGTTTTAAATACCTGTGCGCAGATTTTTGTGCAGATAAGTTTTTTCAAGCAGTCTGAGTAAATACCAAAGGTCACACATAGTAAGAGTGTGTCTAGTGTTATAAGAGACTCTACACTGTCTTCCAAAGTGACTAGACCATATGGCACTTGTATCAGCAAGGAATAAGAGTTTCTGGTGCTTTACATCATTACCAGCATTTGGTGGTGTCAGTGTTATGAATTCAGGCCATTTTAGTAGGCATGTAGTGGTATCTCATTTTTTGGGGGGGTGCACCAGAGTGCCCAAGTAAAACTGTACTTCAATATTTATTCAAAACAAAGATATTTCTGATAAGACAAAACATCGGAACTAATGTGACATATGACTTATAGTACCACTTTAGTGCAGAATCTTTACCTAAATGTAATTTATTTGAATGATTATAGGAATATAAAATAGTATGACCAGTTTGGACAATAGTATAGATATTTTCTGGAGAATTGAAAACATATAAAAAGACTTGTGTGCAAATGATCATAGAGCTTATATTTGTAATAATTGAAACTGGAAGAAATACAAATTTCCATCAACATGTGAATCAATAAATAATTTGTGGGATATTCATATATGTTGCTCAGCAATTAAAATGGATAAACTATTAATACTGAGTATGATTTGGATGAATTTCAAAATAATTATGCTCAAAGAAGATTGACAGGGTTCACTTCCCTTCCTAAATACTATATGCTGTGTGACTTCATTTATATAAATTCTAGGGGATGCAATTTAATGAATAGTGAGAGAAAAATATCAGTGGTTGCCTGGAGATGAGAGTAGGAGTTAGAGACAAACTTTTTCTTTAGATGACAAAAACATATGAGCAGCCTTTTAGGGATGAAGAATGTGTTCCTACCTTGATTGTGGTGGTGGTGTTACAAATCTAGGTATATGTCACAATGTTTCAAACTGTACTCTTTCAATATGTGCAACTTCCTCTAAATTAGATAAAATAATTATGCTAATGATAAAACCTCAAAATCATTTTTTATAAAGCTCTCCCAAAGTGGTATTATTTAAAGACATTTGTATTTCTGGAACAAAATATGAATATCTGGAATAAATGCCCTTCCCCCTCCTTTTAAAATTATTCTAGACTGATGAAATTTACATATCACAAGAAATAAATATTGCTTTGTTTAAAGTATAATAACACCTTAATATGTCAACAATTATTTCAATCTTTTTTTTTTATTTATAGGCCAGTCCTAAGCTAGACTCTGCCCTATTATCAACATGATTTATAGGCCAGATGGACTGAACAAGAATCCCATGTTCTGTAGATATTTAACCCATTCTGATGACTATCTAGGGAAGAAATGAGCCTTTAGGTCCCATCATCCAATAGGCTCTGAACTCTCACATGCCTGCCTTTACAACAAACTAATTGGCCTTCCCAGCACCTCACTAATTGAGTAACCGCGCCATCCCCCTTTTCTCTCTGACCTAATGTTGAGCACAGCTAAAGAGGAAGCTCCATAAAACTTCACTGGTCTGGTTTGCTTTCAGTGAAGGTACAAAGAGATTATATCTTTCTTTAAAGTTTTATTCTCTTTGCTAAAGCACTAGGAATGCCTAATGCTGTGTCTGGTAAACGTATCATGCATCTGTTCTTGATTTCTTACATTATAACTTGTTTCCTTCCTGCACAGGTAGATATGTAACAAATTCATAAGTAATTTTATTCTCTATAATTTTTCTTTTCAAGGCCATATATACTTCTGTGGCCTCTACTGTCACTACTATGCAATTGAATTAAAGTGTAATGTCCCAACAGTCTGGAATTGAACTTGTATTTTTTAGTTTCCCAGGTTTTCCTTAGATGTCTTAGAGCTGTTCAAGTGTAACATTTCAGACATACTTTTTCATCTAAGTTATTATTCTTTACTATTTCAGTTCATAAAACATAACTGACAATTACCTTCATATAGTACCTCAGCAGTAAGCCTTGTGTTAGGCCCAAAGAAGAGCCTCAATAAATATCTATTGATTCTGTGAACTCCTCCCCTGTCTTCAGAGCCTTGGAATGGTTGAAAGCACCACTTTCAATGTTAGTAAAATGCTATTCAGGGTTACTTAAGAATGAAAGTCAAGATTTCCCATGTCCAAATGGAATAATTAGGAGAAAGCCTGTTATCAGTGAATGGAGAGCTGAGAATTGTGTCTGTCCAGACATTTCACAGAACTCTGGGCACAGTTACACAATGTTATAATCCCAGGTAAAGTCCACTCAGTACAAGTGAATATTAAGAAGGGCACCTCCTCATTGTGAAATCCCTGCAGGGATCAAAGAGGAAATGAACACTCCACAGAGCTTGAGAGCAAAGCTGAGAGTTGGAGAGAAGTTGTCAGCTGCAGCAATGGGGAAAGGGCTGAAGAGGGAGGGAAACTTTCCCTAATACCAAAGGTGCTGGATTCCAGTTGAGAACTCTACTAATCTGGCAGGCTACATAAATTTTGTGAGTCCAGATGATTTTTAAAGGCTATTTATAAAGCTGGCTTTAATATACCTTAATAGGAATTCATTAAGGAAATGGCTTGTTACCATTCATGTGTTTAATGATTATGGCATATTTCCTTAACTAGACAAGCAATAGATTGCTTTAAATATCCAACTCTGCAAGGCTATTTCTGTACTTTGCTGCATAAAATAAGCTTACTTAATAGAAATGTTTCTACTTGCTAGGAAGAAATAATAAGGAAACACCTATAGCTTATAAAATAAAAAAGATAGGTCAAACATTAAACATCAAACAATTATTTTTCATTAATATCATGATTTTTTCAGTGACATATTTTATTATGGTTACTTAAGTGATATATGTGCAAGGGTTCATAGGAGATTATTTTTTTAACAGTAGCAGGGATTGTATCTGGGACCAGCAAGGAGGTGGGGATGGAGGTCTCTATCTCTGACTATATCCCCATCCCTTTTTTAAATTTTATTTTGAGACACATTCTCTAAATTGCGTAGGCCTCTCATTTGGAATCCTACTTCTGCTTTTGAATCATCTGGGATTACAGGCATGTGACACTGTCTAATTTATAAGAGATTACATGAATTATATACCCAGGAAAGTTCTGGATATTTTTCAAGGCTAATATATATTTTATGTTGTTCTTACCTCCTTCTTGCCTTTATTCGCTTGACTATCTTGGTTTAATTATGCCATATTGCACTTTGGAAAGGGGATTTTGTGATGGATTTATTCCTGGTGATGCCTTCAATGAACCTGCCGTGAGCAGTAGACATATATCCTTTAACACCCCTGATAAGTTACCTGGAACTATCTTTTATAGTCCATATTTACTTACTTATTTGACAAACAGCAAAGACTTAGGGAGTATTTTGAAGTGAGAGAAACCAAGTCTGGAGTCAAAGGTATTGATTATAATTCTTCTTCTGGTAAGCTTGAGAGATCATTGAAAATTATTAAGCCTATGGTTCTCCACCCATAATGCAAAAACTCTTTCAACTATCTCACAAAGTTGCTGTAAGGTACATTAAATTCCACAAATATTTATTCTTCTATCCCTGCCATTAGGTCTACCATACCTGCATAGGATATATATAATGTCAATCAAGAGATGTACTACAGCATCATGTTTGGCGACTATTTTTCTCTAGGCTTAAGGTATATTATCTAGAGATCTTAATTCTTTTTGTCTAGTACAGGACATTCAGATTTACAAATATAAAGTTTCCATGTAGGAAAAAGGAAGGTTGAAAGTTAAAATATGGAAAAATACCAGACTAAGGTAAACAAAAAAAAACTGACATAAAAATCAGGAGAGGTTATTTTAAATTTTTAATTTTAGTAATGTTTAAAATTATATATATTTAAGGTATACAATGTGATGTTTCCTTATACATAGTGAAATGACCACTAGAGCCAAACTGATTAATATATTAATCACCTTATGCTTTTGCTCTTTGGTGTGTGTTATGAGAACCTAAAATCTATTCTTTTGTCAAAATTTATTATACAAGATGATATTATTAATTGTACTCCTCAATCTGAACATTAAGTCTCTAGACCTATTCATTCCACCTAATGCACATTTGTACCCTTTGACTTGTTCTCTCTCTAGTTCCTCTTTGCCCTTGATAACCACTATTCTAGTCTGTATTTCACTTATTTGACTTTCAAAATATTCTGCATATAATTGAGATCATATTTAATATCATAAGTGAATATTTTTCTGTGTCTTATTTCATTTAGCAGAAAGTCCTCCAGGTTTATCCATATTGTTGCAAATGATATGATTTCCTTCTTTCCCAAAGCCAAATAGTATTTTTTTAGTCTTTCACTTCTTATTGGTGCATAATAATTATGCAGGATAGTAAATTTCATTGTGGCATGTTTATACATGCACATAACATAATTTGATCAACTTAATCACTAGATTTATTTTGTATATCTAGACTGCAATTTCTTTACTCATTCATGACTTTAAGGTGTTTTAATATCTTGGAAATTGTGAATAATGCTGGTCATAAAGTGAATATAAATAGAAATTAAGTATTACCAAAAATTGCTAAAGGTACAATTCAACAGAAGATCTGATAATGTGCAATTCAGCAATACATACAAAACAAAGCATTGACACAACTGTAGAGGAAGTGGATAAATCCAGCATTTGATATTTGCTGGGAAATTTTAAACACATTACACATGGTAATTGATAAACGAAGCAGACAAAATAATCAGGAAGTATATAAATTTGAAAAAGTTTTTCTGAGTAGATAGAACTGTGAACTCAATAATTGGAAAATAAAGATTATTTTCAAGTATTTAGCGATCACATGAGACTGATGTGATTCTACAACATGTACAATCAGAAAAATGATAACTTATATCCCATCTATCTATGATATATCCGAGGGCATAAATACATTGTACTGTCATGTATAACTAATTAAAACAAGTTAAACAATTATTAAAAATCAAATACATATGTAATAACTTGATCCAAAGACGTTAGAAAGCTTACTCTCAAAACAGTTTACAAAGTTAATGTTAGTGACTACCACACACTAGTAGTAGTCTTATTGATGAACTTTCTTCTGTGTCTTTACTGGTCTTTCCTAGTCATTGGTCTACAAGATCTTATATAGAGAGAGTACATCTATATGTAATTTCAATAAAAACTATTATAGAAGCAAAAAAAAGGTTGATAACAAAAATGATACCTATCCTCCACATATTTTGAAAGATAAAAGTGCCAAAGAAGTCCTATGTCAAAGAAAAATCATGAAAGAAATCTAAAGGATAAGTGAAAAAAATCAATATTATATATATATATATATATATATATATATATATATATATATATATATGCACCTATTATGTGTCAAGCAATGTTATAGGACAAGCAGTATTACAGATGAACAAAATATAGTTCCTGCTCTCATAAAATTTTACATTTTTGATATTAGAGAGTGATAGGTATTAAGGAGAAAAATAGAGCATAGAAGGTAGAGGGAGGATTCTGGGGGAGAGAGAAGAAAGAAAAGGGTTGGATTATTAATAGAGTGGTTAGAGAAAGATCACTGAGAAGGGTTCACCTAGAGCAAAGACTTCAAGGAGATGAAGGAGCAAGACATGCTGAAGTGTGAGGGAACAACAGTGTTTGATACACCTGTGTGTACATACACACGGGCACATATTTTATTGATTAAATCAAGTTTTCCTAAAAGTAGGATAAAACTGCAATGAAGAAAATTAATTTCTACAACATTGTCATCTCTATTTAATTTGAAAATATCTTAGAGTTATTAATAGTGAACTGCTTTTTTTTTAGTGTTCTATAGATTGCATAGATTATTAAATTGGAAACTTTTATGCATTTCGTATGATGCCATTATATCATTTCACTATTTCTAAAATAGAATGTGCCTTTGACTTTATATTTCTACTAATATTAACTAGGAATATAAATCAGCAATGGTCTGGCCAGCTTCCAAGGTAAAATCATATTTAGGAAAGGAATTCAATGGTGCACTTGACATTAAAGGGTGTAAGACTTTTTTTATTAGTACTGTTATCATCTTCCTAATGTACATTATAAGGAAAGTGAGCTGTCTCTTTAGCATATCATAAATGTTGAGTCTATGCAATTTCTCATGTTTCAAGTAATTCTGTCCATGAAAAAAATTTACAGGTACAATGATATGATTCATCTAAAGGAGATACTTTGTTCCTGAATCTACTAAATTTTTAGTACGTAAGATAGAGTTTGAATCTTTAGTAATACCTACTTAAATACTGCAGTGAAATTCAACTTTTTAAATGAAGTGTAAACAATCATGGTAGCTTAAGATAAAATCATATGGAATTTGTCCATGTGTATGTTAAAAGCAACTTTGTAGTCTAGAAGATTTGTCAATGTGGGATTATTACTATTTGAAAAAGACTATAGATTTTGGCACCAGAAATTTGGATCCAGAAGGTACCACCATTCACGATTACCTTAGACAAGTTGGTTATTTAAACTTCTCATAGAGTTGGTGCTCTCCTCTATAAAATTGGCATTAACAATAACTACTATCATAGATAATTATAAGAATTAAATATGAAAATATATCTTAAAATACTTAACACATTACATTATTAGAATTAAATAATTATTAGTGTAATTATGTTGTTGTTGTTGATGATGATAGACTGGGTGTTAAGAAGTAAAAATAGAAAAGACATCCATATTATTCAGGAGTCACCAGAGAAACAAAATCAAAAGGTTTGTGTATATATATTGACTCACACCGTTATGGAGGCTGAGTCCCGACCAAGGGAATAGATGATACAGTTCCAGTTCCAGTCATAAGGCCTGAGATGCAAGAGAGACAATGGTATTAGTCCAATGTTAATCATTACTAGCAATTAGAGAAATGCAAATCAAAACCACTCTAAGATTTCATCTCACTCCAGTCAGAATGGCAGCTATTATGTATACAAACAACAATAAGTGTTGGCAAGGATGTGGGGGAAAAGGCACACTCATACACTGCTGGTGGGACTGCAAATTGGTACAGCCAATATGAAAAGTACTATGGAGAATGGAAAACTGGGAATGGAACCACCATTTGACCCAGCTATCCCTTTCCTCAGTCTGTACCCAAAGGACTTAAAAACAGCATACTACAGGAACACAACCACATCAAAGTTTATAGCAGCACAATTCACAATAGCTAAACTGTGGAACCAAACTAGATGCCCTTCAATAGATGAATGGATTAAAAAATGTGGCATATATACACAATAAAATATTACTCAGCAATAAAAGTTAACAAAATCATGGCATTTGCAGGTAAACGGATGTAATTAGAGAAGATAATGCTAAGTGAAGTTAGCCTATCCCAGAGAACCAAATGCCAAATATTTTCTTTGATGTAAGGAGGCTGATTCATAGTGGGATAGGGAGTGGAAGCATGGGAAGAATAGAGGACTTCAGATAGGGCAGAGGGTTTGGAGGGGAAGGGAGTGGGCATGGAGTTATTAATGATGGTGGAATGTGATGATCATTATTATCCAAAGTACAGGTATAAAGACACAAATTGGTATGAATATACTATGTGTACAACCAGAGAAATGAAAAATTGTGCGTTATATGTGTAATAAGAATTATAATGCATTCCGCTGTCATACATAAATTAAAAATGAAAATACTGATTATCTCAGCTTGAAGAGAGTCTGACAGGGAGAGAACAAATTCTCCCTTTACTCAGCTTTTTTATTTTATTCATCCTATCAGATTGAATTGGGGGAGGCAGTGTGCATTGCTGTCTACCTGATCCATATGTTGATCCCATCTGGAAGTACACTCAGACATACCCATAATAATCTTCAACCAAATATCTGGACACCTCAGTGGTCATTACACCTGACCTCAGGTTGGAAGTGGGGATTAGAGATGAAGGACAGTGTCTTAATTAAGTATCTATTGATCTAATGAAATACCAAAGACTGGGTTATTTTTTTATAGAATAGAAGTTTAGTTAGCTCACAGTTTTGAAGTCTGGGAAGTTCAGTATCAAAGTGTCAGTTCAAGTGAGATTCTTCTTGTATTATAACACAATATGGTGAGAGAAATTGAGCTTATGGGCTCAAATTCCTCTTCCTATTCCTATAAATTATACTGCCATCATGGGAACTCCCATTCTCCTGATCCCACCTGATAATCCTAATTAACTCACAAAAGTTCCACCTACAAATGTCATGAACATATAAATTTGGGCCTTAGGCTTCCAACACATGTCTTCCACTGTGTGGGATCCAACTCTCATATCATAGCAGGTAACATTATTTTATTTTATTTGCCTCAGCTTATGGTTCTCTTTGCTTTTGAGTGTCCTCTATTTTGGCAAGCTTCCAAGAAATCATAATGGAAAACACTGATACACTTAAATGCATTAAAAACTAAAATATACACCTCCCAAAATAGCATAGCTTTTACTTGAAGGGGAAATGACAATGCAAATAAAAATATTCTATCATAATTCAGGAAATAATTAAAGAACTTTTTTAAAAAAACAAAGAATCATTTTTTAAAATGAACAAAGAACATGAGTCATTCACACATAAAGAAAAACATAGGACAGTCCAATAAATAGCACAGTTGTTAAGAAAAAGGGACTCATAGTAACTTATTGGCTGAAAGAATATTGACTAGTTACTTGTATTGCCCACATTTTAGGCTAACATTACTTGTAAAAATTGAAATGATTTTATATTAATTTTGTAAAGTAGTACTCAGCACATAACTGATATATAGTAACTGTGAACTAAGTAGTAGTTATTACTGTATACAAATGTTAAATGCCACAAATAAATATAATTAATATTTTTTCAATTAATACCTAGGAAAAATAAAAATATACATAATATATAAAATATAATATGTTGGAAGTTGTACTCCATGTTATTATACTATGTCAAAATACATTCTACTCTCGTGTATAATAAAAAGAACAAGTGAAAACAAGACAAAGAAAAATATACTAATATGCACATTTGATGACAATATTTTGAATTAGGAATTTTATTCACTGTTGGTTATAGAGCAAATTCTTGTAAACTTTGTGGTCAGCACCTTGACAATAAGAAAAAGTTTTAAAACACCCATGCATTATCTATACTTATGCATGTGCAAGAAAATGAACCAGAGGGACTGGGATGATGGGAATTGAATTAAAGGAATAATGGGGGCACCATTTCTTGAGTATGGATTTGAATTTTTCTGACTCTTTGGACCATGGTAACAATTCACAAACCTTTCAATCCATCAACTCAACCAGATGCATATATGTTGTTTGGGAGTAGTGGATAAAAATAAAATACATAGAGTAACAAGTGAATCTAACTCTGTTACAGACAAATGATACACATACAATGAAGAAGGTAGGGAAGAAAAGAGCTAACCTACTTTGGAAAAATATCACTTTGACAGAAACTCTACCATTTAGACAAAACCATAAAATTTCTTTTGATTAAAAAATGCTGCACATAAATACTGTATGCTAGTCAGTAAATTTGTTTCTTGAATAGTCATGGAATAGTAATTCAATTAAAATCAATTTTATGTGTATTATAGGATTAAGAAAATAAATACATTGTGGAAATGAGGCAGGTTTCTCACTGTCAGAGAAAGAAATATAAAATAAGAAAAATAAATTCTGTGCCATTATATTACAGTTGGAGCTTCTGCTGTGAACTCATAGTGCTTAACATATACACAGGTAGATATATGATTATAAATTGGGTGTGTGTGTGTGCGCGCGTGTGTGTGTGTGTGTGCGCGCGTGTGTGTGTGTGCGTGTGTGTGTGCGCGCGCGTGTGTGTGTGTGCGTGTGTGTGTGTTGTATGTGTGTATACTCATGTATAAATTTGTATTGACTTTTTCTGGTGCAAGAACCTGAAAGGAATAACCCAGTAGCAACAGGTAGGTACATCCTGCATACAGGTATTGGGTATATTATTGTACACACCTATTATAGTCAGGGTATTGTGGACTCCAAAATTCGTAAGTTGAAATTTATCCAGAAAATAATATTAAAAGGTTGAGACTCTGAGAAATAATTAGAATATGAGACTAGGGCCCTCATGGAATGAATTTGTGCTCTTACAAAAGAGACATGAAGAAGCTTGCTCACCACTTCCAGCAGGTGAGGACATAGCAAAAAGGTACCATCAATAGAAGTGGACTCCCTCCCAAGACACCACTGATGCCTTTATCTTGGACTTTCCAGTCTTTAGAACTGTGAGAACTAAATTTCTATTATTTACAATCAACTCAGTCTGTGGTATTTTGTTAAAGTAGTATGAATGAACTAAGAAACACCATTCTCCAGTAAAAGGAGACAGGCTTTGTGTTCAGGACTGGGGTAGAGAAAGTATAAAATGAAACAAAAATATCTAGGACCAGACAGTGAAGGGATATTCAAAACATGACAGGCATATGTCGTAAGGTGATAGAAGCCAGTTTGAAGATTTGCCCAATGAACAAATAAGACAAAATAATTGTAGTGATGAATTATATCTCATCATGATTTAATACTTTATATACATAAATCATGTAATATATATAAACAAATGGGGGAGAAAGGACAAATCTTCCTTACAATGAAATTTTAATAAATATATGTAAAAATACTGAAGAAAAGAGAAAAACATCATTTAAGATACACAACATTAATTTAAACTTTCAGTGTTAATGTTTGGCAGAAGATAACGTAAAATGCAAATACTGGGAAGAACTATATGGAGAGTATACAGGAATTCTATGTATTATTTTGGTAAATCTGAAGTTATTTCTGAATATGCAACAAAAAAGGGTTTTGTTTTTTGTTTTTAAATAAGAAAATAAGCTAGCGAAGGGTCCAGCTGAGCTTTGAAGACTGAGTAGGAGTTAGTTTTAGATATAAGGTTTGGGACAATTGTTCACAGAAGTGAAAAAGAGTAGTGTTAAAACAGTTTCACATGAAATGTAAGAGGACAATAGAAGACAGAGGATTAGAAAACATCTACTTAAAAATGAATGCAAGAGAGAAGATGGCGGCGGGAAGTGAGTAAGCCAATCCATGCTCCGCGCCGCTGCGCCCGCAGTGTATGTTGCCGCATTTTAAAAGAAGAAGTAAAGATCATTAAAGGAGATCTGTCGACAAAGACTCAGCACCGTGTCAAGAAAGGGGCCTAGGTGGAGTGAATCCGCCACGACTCCAGCCAAGGTGGAGTGAGTCCATCACGACTTCAGCGCGAGCAGTAAGGCTGCAGCCCCCGAGCTGCCCGGCTCCCTCGGCCCCTTCTCCTTCTCCTCTCTACCTTTCCACTTTGCTTCTCCCCCGCCGTCTCTCCTCCCACACTCAGTCCCTAAATCTAGATCTCAATTTCTTTCCCCCACCCCGCCCGCTCTCCCGCATGTCCAGTACCTGGCCCGCGTGGGCCCCAAGGCGCTGCCTCCCCTCCCCCAGCCTGCACCCCCTCCCTGGGGGTCCCGAAGGCCACAGCTGGGCCGCCACCGTGCCGCCGCCGCTTCCCGCGGAGCACCATAGAGCAGACTCTTCACCGCGCGAGTGAGCTGCCGAGTTAAATGGAACAGCTGATAAGATGAGTGACAATTTAAAATCTAAGTGATCCAACATGGCGGCGGACACGGAGAGATCAAGTCTCTAACCACTTCAGCTGCCCGAGCACAGGGAGAAGTAAACTGTCAAAATACTGTTCGCTCAGGACCACTAGGCACTGTTGAGCTGAAGGGGATCCCGGGTGAACAGTCTGCCCCTCTCAGAACACACCGAGCCCGAATTGTGCTGCATTCTAGTTCTGGTTCGCCTGCTTCTCGTGACTCAGCACTAATGATCCCGCTGAAATAACTAGTCGGCCCACCTGAACTCACAGAGGTAAAAGCCAACTGAGCACGATAGTCAGACCCTGGGTATCCCTCTGCTGACAACAGAGGTCCCTTGCACCAGCTACCAGGGGAGTTGCTACCTGAGGACAAACAAATTCGCTGGGGGTCCCCAGCCCCAAGCCCTACAAACTTAGGGTCTGAGGGAGGCAAACAGAAAGGGTGTGCCCCGGCATCCATGGAAACAGGGCTCCGAGGAGCAGCAGACCCGGCGTGTAGCCAGTATTGTGGTGAACGTCACAGGTGAGCGGGGACTGGCTTGAGGAACCACAAGAGAAGGCCCTAGGCACTCAGGATTGGAGACCCGCACAGTCTAGGAAGAAGAGCTGAGGCACAGTGATTGGTTCCCACCCATCAAGAAGAGAAGCCTGGCCTAGTGGGCATAGCTCCATCTACTGGAAGAGAAGTTAATTGAGCTCTATGACTGCATTTATTATTATTTTTTTTTAATGATTATTATTGTTATTTTTTTAAATTTTATATTCACTTTTTGTTGTTGATGTTGTTGTTGTTCTTCAACTTTCTTATTAATGGTTTCAATTTTTTTTAATTCTTTTTATTCTATTATTATTACTATTATTTTTTAAACTTTAATTTCCATTTGTTTATTATCATTATAATTTTTTTTTGGTTTTAAATTTTTATATTTTCGTTTTTTCTTTCTTTCTTTTCACTTTTTTCTTTTGTCTTTTCATTTCTTTTCAATTTTCTTATTCCCCCTTTCTTGAATTCTACCTGCCTACACTCACTCTCTTTAGTGACTTCTTCCCTTCCCTTCTAATATCTCTCCTCCCAAGCATCAAATAAATTTATAAGAGTAAACAGTAACTCAGCAGTAAAACAGAACAAGAAGTATCATGAGCATAAAAAAGCAAGGAAGACAAGGAGTACAAACAATGAATGACAGCCTAAATATTCAGGAGGACCTGGAGTCATCAGAAAAATGGCCATAAAAAGAACTCAAGGAACACTTTAGACAGATGGAAAAGAACCTTAAAGATCACATTGAAAATGAATTACATAAACAGATAAAAGAAGAAGTTAAGCATCTTTATCAGGAGATAGAGATTATAAAAAAAATCAAACAATAATTCTAGAAATGAAGGAAACGATAAACCAAATTAAAAACTCAATCGAGAGTATCACTAACAGAGTGGAGCAAGTAGAAGCCAGAACATCAGATAATGAAGACAAAATATATCATCTTGAAAAGAGTCTAGCCAACTCAGATAGGCTGGTAAAAAATCACGAGAAAAACATCCAAGAGATTTTGGATAACTTAAAAAAACCAAACTTACGAGTCATCGGGATAGAGGAAGGCACAGAGATTCATACCAAGGGAATGAGTACCTGCTGAATGAAATAATTACAGAAAACTTTCCAGAAATAAAAAAGGAAACAGATATACAAATTGTAGATGCATACAGGACAACGAGCACACAAAATCACAGTAGACCAACGCCAAGACACATTGTTATGAAGATATCCAATATACAGAACAAAGAGAAAATATTAAAAGCTACAAGAGAAAAGAGGCAGATTACATTTAGGGGTAAACCAATAAGGTTAACAACGGATTTTTCATCACAGACGCTGAAAGCGAGAAGATCCTGGAACAACATATTTCAAACACTGAAAGACAATGGATGCCAAACAAGAATTCTGTATCCAGCAAAATTAAGCTTCAGAAACGACAACGAAATAAAAATCTTTCATGATAAACAAAAGCTAAAAGAATTTGTAGCCAGAAAACCAGCATTGCAAAGCGTCTTGAGCAAAACTCTACACGAGGAAGAAATGGAAAACAATAACCAAAACCATCAGCGGGAAGTGCCTCGGTAAAGACAGAGGACGGGGGGAAAGCGAATCATGGAGAAACAAACTAAATTAGAAAAAAAAGAGATAAATAATCAAACATGGCAGGAAGTACATACCATATATCAATAGTAACTCTAAACGTTAATGGCTTAAACTCTCCAATAAAGCGACATAGGCTGGTAACATGGATTAAAAAAACAAATCCAACAATATGCCGCATCCAGGAGACACATCTGATTGGAAAAGATACATAGGCTCAAGGTAAAAGTTTGGGAAAAAATATACCACGCACACAAGCAAGCAGGGGTGGCCATTCTCATATCAAATAAAATCGACTTCAAGACTAAGTTAATAAAAAGGGATAAGGAAGGACATTATATACTGTTAAAAGGAACCATTCACCAACAAGACATAACAATTATCAATATTTATGCACCAAATAATGGCGCTGCGACATTCATAAAACAAACTCTGCTCAAGTTCAAGAATCAAATAGACCACAACACAATAATCATGGATGACTTCAACACACCTCTCTCACCATTGGACAGATCCTCCAAACAAAAGTTGAATAAAGAAACTATTGACCTCAATATCACAATCAATAACCTAGACTTAACTGACATATATAGAATATATCAACCATCATCAAGTGGATATACTTTTTTCTCAGCAGCACATGGATCCTTCTCAAAAATAGACCATATATTATGCCATAGGGCAACCCTCAGTAAATATAAAGGGGTGGAGATAATACCATGCACTTTATCAGATCATAATGGAATGAAACTGGAAATCAATGATAAAAGAAGGAAGGAAAAATCCTACATCACATGGACAATGAACAATAAGTTACTGAATGATCAATGGGTTACAGAAGACATAAAGGAGGAAATCAAAAAATTCTTAGAGATAAATGAAAATACAGACACAACATATCGAAATCTATGGGACACAATGAAAGCAGTCTTAAGAGGGAAATTCATCGCCTGGAGGTCATTCCTCAAAAAAAGGAAAAACCAACAAATAAATGAGCTCACACTTCATCTCAAAGCCCTAGAAAAGGAAGAGAAAAACAACAGCAAATGTAGCAGAAGGCAATAATTAATTAAAATCAGAGCAGAAATCAATGAAATTGAAACAAAAGAAACTATTGAAAAAATTAACAAAACAAAAAGTTGGTTCTTTGAAAAAATAAATAAGATCGACAGACCCCTAGCCATACTAACGAAGAGAAGAAGAGAGAGAACTCAAATTACTAACATACGGGATGAAAAAGGCAATATTACAACAGACGCTTCAGAAATACAGAAGACAATTAGAAATTATTTTGAAAACCTATATTCCAATAAAATAGAAGATAGTGAAGACATCGATAAATTTCTTAAGTCATATGATTTGCCCAGACTGAGTCAGGAGGATACTCACAACTTAAACAGACCAATATCAATAGATGAAATAGAAGAAGCAATCAAAAGACTTCCAACCAAGAAAAGCCCAGGACCGGATGGGTATACAGCGGAGTTTTACAAAACCTTTAAAGAAGAATTAATACCAATACTTTTCAAGTTATTTTAGGAAATATAAAAAGAGGGAGCTCTTCCAAATTCATTCTATGAGGCCAACATCACCCTGATTCTGAAACCAGACAAAGACACCTCAAAGAAAGAAAACTACAGACCAATATCTCTGATGAACCTAGATGCAAAAATCCTCAATAAAATTCTGGCTAATCGGATACAAAAGCACATCAAAAAAATTGTGCACCATGATCAAGTAGGATTCATCCCTGGGATGCAAGGATGGTTCAATATACGGAAATCAATAAATGTTATTCACCACATCAATAGACTTAAAGATAAGAACCATATGATCATCTCGATAGACGCAGAAAAAGCATTTGACAAAGTACAGCATCCCTTTATGTTCAAAACATTAGAAAAACTAGGGATAACAGGAACTTACCTCGACATTGTAAAAGCTATCTATGCTAAGCCTCAGGCTAGCATCATTCTGAATGGAGAAAAATTGAAGGCATTCCCTCTAAAATCTGGAACAAGACAGGGATGCCCCCTATCACCACTTCTATTCAATATAGTTCTCGAAACACTGGCCAGAGCAATTAGACGAAAGAAATTAAAGGCATAAAAATAGGAAAAGAAGAACTTAAATTATCACTATTTGCAGATGACATGATTCTATACCTAGAAGCCCCAAACGGGTCTACAAAAAAACTACTAGAACTAATAAATGAATTCAGCAAAGTGGCAGGATATAAAATCAACACACATAAATCAAAGGCATTTCTATATATCAGTGACAAAACTTCTGAAACGGAAATGAGGATAAACACTCCATTCACAATATCCTCAAAAAAAAAAAATAAAATACTTGGGAATCAACCTAACAAAAGAGGTGAAAGACCTATACAATGAAAACTACAGAACCCTATAGAGAGAAATAGAAGAGGATCTTAGAAGATGGAAAAATATACCTTGTTCATGGATAGGCAGAACTAACATCATCAAAATGGCGATATTACCAAAAGTTCTCTATAGGTTTAATGCAATGCCAATCAAAATCCCAATGGCATTTCTTGTAGAAATAGATAAAGCAATTGTGAAATTCATATGGAAAAAGTAAAAGACCCAGAATAGCAAAAACAATTCTAAGCAGGAAGTGTGAATCAGGTGGTATACCGATACCAGATTTGAAACAATATTACAGAGCAATAGTAATAAAAACAGCATGGTACTGGTACCAGAACAGGCGGGTGGACCAATGGTACAGAATAGAGGACACAGAGACTAATCCACAAAGCTACAACTATCTTATATTTGATAAAGGAGCTAAAAACATGCAATGGAGAAATGATAGCATCTTCAACAAATGGTGTTGGGAAAACTGGAAATCCATATGCAAAAAAATGAAACTGAATTCCCTCCTCTCGCCATGCACAAAAGTCAACTCAAAGTGGATCAAGGAGCTAGATGTCAAATCAGAGACTCTCCATCTGATAGAAGAAAAAGTTGGCTCCGATCTACATATTGTGGGGTCGGGCTCCAAAATCCTTAATAGGACACCCATAGCACAAGAGTTAATAACAAGAATCAACAAATTGGACTTTCTTAAACTGAAAAGATTTTTCTCAGCAAGAGAAACAATAAGAGAGGTAAATAGGGAGCCTACATCCTGGGAACAAATTTTTACTCCTCACACTTCAGATAGAGCCCTACTATCCAGAGTATACAAAGAACTCAAAAAATTAGACAATAAGAAAACAAATAACCCAATCAACAAATGGGCCAAGGACATGAACAAACACTTCACAGAGGAGGACATACAATCAATAAACAAGTACATGAAAAAATGCTCACCATCTCTAGTAGTCAAGGAAATGCAAATCAAAACCACCCTAAGATACCACCTCACCCCAGTAAGATTGGCAGCCATGATGAAGTCAAACAACAATGAGTGCTGGCGAGGATGTGGGGAAAAGGGTACTCTTGTACACTGCTGGTGGGGCTGCAAAATGGTGAGGCCAATTTGGAAAGCAGTATGGAGATTCCTGGGAAAGCTGGGAATGGAAACACCATTTGACCCAGCTATTGCCCTTCTCGGACTATTTCCTGAAGACCTTAAAAGAGCACACTACAGGGATACTGCCACATCGATGTTCATAGCAGCACAATTCACAATTGCTAGACTGTGGAATCAACCCAGATGCCCTTCAATAGATGAATGGATAAAAAAAAATGTGGCATTTATACACCATGGAGTATTATGCAGCATTAAAAAATGACAAAATCACGGTATTTGCAGGGAAATGGATGGCACTAGAGCAGATTATGCTTAGTGAAGCTAGCCAATCCCTAAAAAACAAATACCAAATGTCTTCTTTGATATAATGAGAGCAACTAAGAACAGAACAGGGAGGAAGAGCAGGAAGAAAAGATTAACATTAAACAGAGACATGAGGTGGGAGGGAAAGGGAGAAAAAAAGGGAAATTGCATGGAAATGGAGGGAGACCTTCATTGTTATACAAAATTACTTATAAGAGGTTATGAGGGGAATGGGATAACCAACATGGAGGGAAATGATTTACAGTAGATGGGGTAGAGAGAGAAGATGGGAGGGGAGGGGAGGGGGGATAGTAGAGGATAGGAAAGGTAGCAGAATACAACAGTCACTAATATGGCAGTATGTAAAAATGTGATGTGTAACCAATGTGATTCTGCAATCTGTATTTGGGGTAAAAATGGGAGTTCATAACTCACTTGATTCTAATGTATGAAATATGATATGTCAAGAGCTTTGTAATGTTGTGAACAACCAATAAAAAAAATAAAAAATAAAAAAAATGAATGCAAGAAGCAGCATGAAAGAGAAGCCTAGAAAATATAGACCAAGGGAAAAAAAAACAGCAAAAAAAAAAATAGACCTAGGAGACAAATAGAGGTGGCGGTGGAAACCAGAGAGCTTCCTGGGGAAAGTTATTTGCTTGCCCAGTGTTAAATGAAGGAGGATGGAGGAATCCAGCAGGGCATAGAGGGAGGACAAAGAGAATGCATGCTTCAGATATACTGTGAATTGCAAGAACAAGAAAGAAATTTTACAAGCATAGAGACAGAAAGTACTTCTAAAAATATCCATTTAAGCTACAGAATTTGCATCAGTACAATGGAAGCTAAGATACTGGATAATTATCTACAGACTGAGAGTGAAGGATTGTGTTTTAAAAACACTATATCCAGCTAAGATATAGTTCATCTGTCAAGTAAGACAGAAACATTTTGGTCATGAAAAGATTCAGCACATCTACCATAGAAATTATTTGTCTGAGAGAATGTTCAAGAAAACATACTAACCACTAGAAATTAAATTAAAACACAGACCTCTTAATTGGTAAACTGATACAAAATATGTCAAGTAGTGGAGTTTTTAAAAAATTATTTTTAAATAAATCATAAAGTCAAGGGGATTGCGTAAAAATGTCAATTATGTGTGAATTTGAAAATAAGCAAATAGTATAGAACAAAAAATTCTTTATATTTCAGAAATGCACACAATTTGAATAAGGATGGGAGGAATGGGACATAAATCTTTCAGTGTGAAGGAAGGGGGCAGAAAGGGAGGAACAAACATTATTTTGCAATCATTGTTATTTTTATATATGTAGTTATATATTATTTTATAAGATAATAATAATTTTAAGTTTGAATACAAAAACATTATTTAGTCATCACTGTTATTTCTTATATATAGTTATATATTATTTTTATAAGAAGAAAATAATTTTAAGTTTGAATACCAGAGATGGAGAAATAAAGACTATTTCTTTTTTTTTTCTTGTAATGGCAAAAAGAGAAAAAGGAAAAAAAAAGTGAGAGACTTATTTTACATTACTTAGTTCATTTTAGAATAAAACTAAAAATATTGCCATAGATGACTCTTCCCTCAAATAGCAAAGAAAGAATTTTGAAGAGCAGGGTGATTTTTTGAAACATTAAAACATTTATCCTGCTCGGCCTGTCTTTGATTCCCTAGATATAGACATATTCCTACATCCCTTTCCCCCATGTGCTTTGCCATTTCAAGAAACTGTTATTTCAAATTCCAAGGAAGGAAACAATATTTCCTATACTTCAAAAAAAATCAAAATTTATTATTTTGTAAATGTCAGTTACAAGATGAATTAGGATTGATCTCTTCCTGTTGGAAAATTGGAGACTTGTTTCTACTGGATAATGTTGCTTTGATTTTCTCCCAGTACGACTTCCCTGGAGGTGGACCATCCCTTGTGGACTCCATAGGAACAGTGCTTGTAGCTTACTAACAGTTACCAGGCTGTGGAGAAGCTATTCAGAGGTGGGAACCTGAAAGAAGTTTGAGATCTTTGTGATTCTGTTTATGATTCTGTTTATAATGGAGTTCTTTATTACAATGGCAAAATGCCCATTGGGATACGCGATGTATTTACCAAATATAAACAAATAAGAGCAATGTAAAATAAGATTCAGAGGCATGAATACATCTAAAACTAGTTATAGTAAGCCTTACTCCCCCCTTATATTCAACTGCTAACTGTAGTACTCATGTAAATTTGCCTAATTTCTGCCAAGAGAAAAATTTGACTTCTCCCATGGAATTTGAATATCCAAGTTTCTTTATAATCTCAGTATGCTGTTCTCATTTCACTCTTCAGAGCAGCTATTTCCACTTTCAGAGCTAGAAGGAACTTTGGCAATGAGTTATTTCAACCAACCTTTATTCTTCAGCCGGTATTAGCTGCTTTGCTCCAAATTCAGCTCTAACAAAAACCCTAATTGGGCATTTGAGCCTATTATTCCTCATCCTAGGAAATCTCTCAAAAAATTTAAGGGCTATGCAAAAGGAGGTATTATAACATGCTTCACTTATGCTTCCACATTTTATACAATGCTTGGCAAAGAGAAAGAGGTCAACAAATGTTAATTGAATGATTGAGCAAATGAATAAATGAAGCAGTCAAATAATAGACCTGCAATCCCAGTAGTTTCTCATAGCTCTTCTCTGCTCTTTATTTCAAAGTTTAGAAATGAAAAAGAAACAGGACTCTATTTTTAAAACAAAGTCCTTAGTTATTTTCTTTCCACTCTAAAGAGAGGAGGAAAAAAAAAAACATTTTTTTTGACAGTGAGTTTATGTAATCCAATCAACACTCTAAGTTTCTTTATCCATTAATATTGTATCCATGCACCTACTAGCCTCTGAAATATGACATAAAATAAATGTATTTGTGCGTGGGGGGGAGGTCAGTCTTTTCCACTCTGAACAGTAGAAAACACAATTTATAAACAATAAGTTTTAAAAAATGTTATAAAATTGAGTTAATTAAAATGTTTATGGTTGAGTCTCTTATTTTACAAATAAATATATACTAGCATTGTATAAGTTTTCTTTTGCTACCACAACAAATTACTATAGACTCAGTCATTTAAAACAGCACAAATTTATTGCCATACAGTTCTGCAGATGAGAAGCCTAGCACAGGTCTCTGAATTTAGAGCAGCAAGTTGTTGTTTTGTACCCCTGGCTCATCCAGATTCGCCTCACCTGCTCAAGATTCCTCACTTTAATCACATCTGCAAAGCCCCTTTGTCATGTCATTTAGTGTGTTCATAGGCTCTTAGATGTCAATATCATTTGGGGGTTTTACTCTGCCTACAGAAATATTTATTAAAAATTTTTAAAGAAATATTGATAGAGAGGATGCACAAAGATTCCAGATCTCATACCCAGGAAACTTTGGGAGCTGATTTCTTTGCCTGTTTATACTTCGCCCTGAGCACTTCTATTTATGATTGTGCTATCTTGAATCTTCTGTCCTATGTTGAATCTCGTGAGATTCAACACTATCCTCCCATGTGTGGCTCTGCCTTCCAAAGCTGTATCTACACATCCTAGTCCATAAATGCAGGATATGGGGAAAAATAATAGTGGTGTCCATTTTATTGTTCCCAGATTTATTTTTAACTCTTGCTTTTTTTTCCTTTTACAATATACAATTATACATAGACCCGAAGATATAATGGATGAGAAAGAATTTTATACAACATAAATCATTGAAGCAATGAAATATTATTCTTATGCCTAACTCAACAGAAAATTGAATCTACACTTCAGATGGGATGTAAAGAGGCAATTTTGTAGTATATCCTGAAGGGCGTTTTCTCAATGATTGTACAGGACATGATTTCTCTAATTGCCACTGAAACAAGTCATAAGGAAATCACTACATACCTCATAGAAAAATTATTGAAATGTTCCTTTGTACACATTAGATTTTATATGTGTACAAAGGAACATTTCAATAATTTTTCATCAGCATCAAATGCTTCATGGATATCTTATCATCCAATTAGCAAATGCTTTTTAATATTTTGAAAGGATGTGAATGCAGAATCTGCTATATTTCTTCTCTTGCCAGAGTACTTTGGCTGCTATCTTGCCTTGAGTTAGGAATACCCCAAATCAGGGGTTTCAGGCTAGGAGAAAATGCACAATAATGTGCAGTAGAAAAACAAGGTACAATTTTTTTTAACATCATTGTAGAAATTAACAAATCCAAACTTCTGATAGTTATTATGTTAGAGATCTACTACAGATCAAATTTCCTTGTGTGTCATTGATGGGGGCTTCTCATTTGTTGTTTCCAATCAGACAGCAGTAGGAGTGACAAGAAAAAGGGCAACTATTTATAAAACATTTTTCTCACCATCCTGGAACCAGTAGTACTCTTGGCTGACACTTTCAGTCGATTTTTATTTTTATGCTTTTGGTTGAGCTTAGAACTTCAACTACAGCCTTGAAGGCTAATGTTAAACCTAAATGTAACACCATAGAATTGACAGCAGAAACAGGAAAAAAAAAAAAGAGAGAGAGAGAAGCCAATTTATATGATTGTTTCATATTTACCTACTTTACTTCCTAAAATACTACCTTATATTTCTGTACAGAAATCATGTCTGTTTATTTTGTTTTACCATATTATCTCTGTGTGTGTGACTCTCACTGTATTTTTCCTTCAGGAATGATAGAGTGATGCTATATTGAAGAGAAATTGCCCTGTGTACCCAATTAATTATTTCAGTAAAATTTCTTCATGAACAGCATCACTCATTCTGACTGCTTATGAAGCCATTAAGTTCTGGCTCTGAGTCACTTTTGGACGTTGTACAGGAGTGTCATATCAATCTTCTCTTTTCATTGGCCTTGAAACAGTCCTCAGAGAACTATATAAACTCCGCTGTATTTTTCAAAGATTTACTTGGACCTTATTAACGAAGAGCATAGACTTGAGTAACATTACTTGGCATTGGAAAAAAAAAACACATTTATTTTAAAGGGCAAAATTCAAAGCTGAGGTGCCTCAGAATGAGTATCAGCAAGTTACTAATTGAACAAAAACACTTCAGGGATTCCCTCCCACCTCCTTTTTCACTGGGTCAAAATATTGAAATCTGCAGAGGGAATATTCGGGAGAGTAGAGATCTGAGGATTTGAGCTGGTTCATTATATTTGGCAGTGATTGGTGAAAAAGTAGAAGCTCCATGTCAGCAGCCTAGTGTTGCCCCTTTCACCTGAATACACATTTCTTAGGGATTTCTTTTTTTGTTATTAACCCAGTCGGGAAATAATGTTGCTTGGTTTCCTCTTGTAAAAATCCCTACTTGTATTCTGTAGCTCTGACATAAGTGAGCCTTCTTTTCACAACAGAATGAACACAGGAGAAGCCTAACTGGAGGAGACCTACACTCTGCCATTTCCATAGACACTTCCTGGTATACATAGGACCCACAAATAGCACTCAAAAGGCCATCTGAAGGACTTGGGATGTCCTGGGATGAAGTTAGTATCGTCATATAACACATTGCTAACCTTCAGAGCCTGCCAAGAAAATAAAATAAACTCCACATTATGTTATAAAAGTTAACAGAAACTTAGTGTGTATTAATTCTCAGAAGAGCAAATTGCTTACTCAGAAGTTTAAGTACTAAATTTCTCTCAGCTTCCAGAAGTTGGCTAGAATGTCAACAAATAATCTTGCCAAGTGTTTAGATTTCAAGACATGACCAGGAAATATAATCCTGAAAGAGCTGTTTTCCAAACTGTCTTCGCATTTAAGAATAGCAGGATTGTACACAAAAGGTAAACATGGTCAAATAGTATAGTGAATTCAGTAATAGGAAATGGCACAGAAATAGAAAATGGTGTGAGAATGTAATGAGGGATAAGTAGGACTTAATTAAATGTAAAATTCAGTAGCAATGAAATATGCTGTTTCTAAAGCAGACAAACTTGGAGTGGAGGCCACACATTCTGTTACAAGCACATGGAAATATAGATAAAATACATTTTACAAGAAGAAGAAATGGAGACTCCAAACCATTAGTACTCACGAGTGTGCAATCATGCAGGTTTAAGCATCAAATAGAGAGATATAGCCATAAACTTTCCCAGGACCTTCAAAGGAAGAAGTGTCAATCTACAGCAAACTCTCCTGGTGTGCCTTGGCTCTTAACTGTCTCCTTGCCACTGTTCGCTGTGCTTCACATGACCTGGCCTCTAGCTACTTTGAACAGCTCAATAGCTGTTGCCCCAAACAAGTCACAAATCCTCTTTCTTTAAGATCTTTGCTTTTGCTCTTCTTTCTGCCAGCAAGACTCCTCCAGCAATATTTTCAGTTTGTTTCATTTCATCCAGCTTCTGCTTAAATATCACCTCCTCAAAGATGCTCTCATCACCATGAATGATCCTCCCTGTCCTACAATTTGCATGATTTATATTTTCTTCAAATTACTTTTAAACTGACATTTTATAACTATCTTTTCTCATTTTTTTGTGTGTGTCTTGTAAGTTTCCCCCATGAGAGTGTAAGCTCCGTGAGGTCACAGACTGTCTGTCTTGCTCACAGCCATGTTCAGCACCTTAAACAATCTCACATAAAGTAAATGCTCAACAAATACTGATTTAATTTTTGAATTGCTTATTGTTGTATGACTGTTACTCAGTGTTTGAACTCTTCCATTATGAAAAAAAAAATAGAAAGCATCTTAGTAAAATTAGTTTTGCCTAGAACTGGGGTTATGGCTCAGTCGTAGAGCACTCGCCTAGCACATGGGAGGCCCTGGGTTTGATCCTCAGTACCATATAAAAATAAATAAAATAAAGGTATTGTGTCCCACTACAACTAAAACAATAAGTATAAAAATTAGTTTTGCCTATTTTATTTTTCACTGAAAAATTACTTCCTATAATCATTTATTGCACATATTCGTCTGTAGTACGTTAAAATATTATTATAATCTTAATTCACCTATCTCAGCATTCTATGGTAGAAAAATGAGAAAACATATTGGAAAGGGCAGATAATAATTTTTCTAGGAAATATTGAGCAACATTCACTTTTCCAACTGTCAAGTTATAATTCAATATGGTAAACCTGGAAGATATAGCAAATATTATCTCTTTTAATATTTAGTTTAACTTTAAAAGGAAACTTTTATAGAAAAAGACTAAATTTTAGTTATCAGTCAACTAGAAAATGAATTTTTAACTTAATGTTTGGTTTAAGGAGCCAACTGGACATAACTTATTGGAAGTAATTATTTAGTCAAAGGACAAATATAATCTCACTATTTGGAGTTTTAATTGGTGGAAACAAGGGGAAGACCAGAAAATAACAGTAGTGAATGCGAATGGTGACTCTATGGCTTATTCTGAGACACTGAAACTTGAGCGGCTCCTTCTCTTACAAATCTAGAAGCCAGAAACCAGAAGGCTGGAAGGGCATTGCTGAGTGGGGTGGGTGTGAAAAGAACCAATCAAAATGATGCCATCTTCCAAGGCAAAACACCCATCAGGAACTACAGAAAGAAGGGCAGTTATTTCCTACAACTGTTGGTGTAGGTTGGGGGTTCTGAAGGAGGAAAGTGGGCATAGAGTTTTCAGAATTTTAACAAATCCTCCTTCCTCTGAGGAAGGATCATGGTTAATTTCTTGCTTCCTCTATTAAGTAATAGTGTCATAATTACAAAGAGATGCCTGCATGGAAGCATATCTTTGCTTATGGGTTTTGAAGTCCAGTTACTCTGTTTCTTGCAGAGAAGGTAAAAATGGACTGCAGTGAGGATTCTTGGAGTTAGAAATAGTGGTATTTGTCACAAATTACCACATACAAGTGCTAGTTATATTCTCAAACAATAGCCTACTTTAGGAACATAACCAAAAAATTATTGTAGCTTTCCTTTAGAAAGCTTGAGTGTTACCCTAGAATACTAATACTGTTTTGAAAGTAGCCAGATTGCAACCTTATTATATCTCATTAATCTTAAAGGTATCTCTTTAAACACATGCTCCATGATTTTCCCAAAATAATTTATGTTAAAAGAAAGTCATATTTGTGCATAGCTCAATTATTTTTCTATTTAATTGAAAAATAAAAATTTTATACATTTATCATGTACCACATTGTTTTGAAATATATGAATATATAAATATATTAATTTTTAGTTTAGTTGATCTTTTCTATTGTTTTTCTAGCCCTTACTTCATTTAATTCTAATTTGATCTTTATTATTTTCTTCTTTCAGCTAACTTAGTTTATCCTATTAAAAAGGAACTGCAGTGAGGATTCTTGGAGTTGGAAATAGTGGTATTTGTCACAAATTTTATATATATATATATATATATATATATATATATATATATATATATAGAGAGAGAGAGAGAGAGAGAGAGAGAGAGAGAGAGAGAGAGAGAGAGGAAATCTAATGCCAGGATATTTATTTAAAATCTGTGTGTAGCTCAGTTCTTGAATTTATCCATACCCTTACTTGTAGAATAAATACCAACATTTTTGAACATACACATTATTAGCAATAGTCATTCTTCTAATTAGTCTTGGATGTTGAATTTTTCTTCCCAAGTCATTCTGACTCAGAAAAAAGTCTAAATATTTTGCTAAAATATTCTGATATTTTTCAGTGTATTTATGCAGAATTCAAAATTTCAGGTGAAGCAATACATCTATTTTTGTTAATCATCTTTGATTAACAAAATAAGAAATGTGTGTTCAATCAGTCAGAATCAACTAAATTCAAGTCCTTGGGAGTATGAGTGTTTCCATTATTTCACTGAAACATTCATAATTAACTGACCAATTTAATTATGAGGGGATTTGGTTAATCCCCCAAAAGGGCTGAACAGATACCCTTACACTTGTAGTTAACTCTAGGGTTCTGCTACTGAAGCACAGAAGAACATTGACAATGTCACTTGACTACCTAGCATTTTTAATCATGCAAGGTTGAAAATCAAATGAAAAGGATATTTTTATTGAAAAATATTTTTATCTTTTCTCGATTTTCTATAAATGAATGTCTTAAAATACAAACAAGCAAAAAGTCTCCATCCATATTTGAAGAGGAAATTACTTGGAATAATCTAAACAACTTATTTAATTCTCACAAAAACATCACAAATGGGGTTAATTATTATTTTCATTTTATAAGTAAAAGAATTGGTGCATTGAGTTTCCGTGGCTTCCATGGGATCACGTGGGTAATAGATGGTAGGAGAACAATTCAAACCCAGATTTACTTAGGTTGCAGTGCCCAGCAGTTAGTTAGCCACTATACCAGGAAGGCAGTTCAACACAAGAGCTCTGGAGTCTCACTTCTTGGATTAAAATTCACTTTCACGACTTGTGTAGTCTTTAACAATTCTTTTTTTTCTAGTTCTGGAGATCATTCAAATGCAAAATCAAGAACATGATAATAGGAAACATCTCATTGTATGAAAAACATCCAAAGTGCTCAATAAATCATCTATCCTTTGGGCACAGAAATAGACATTATTATAAGAAGGAGGATTCCTTGGATCCCTCTGAGGATATGCTGATTTATATCATAAAGGAAAATATGAATGGAAATCTCCATTGAGAATTTAGTCAACATAAATTATAATCAATAATACAACACATTTATGGTGAGTTTAATATTTTTCAACTAACTTCGAGGACCCGAGGATATAAAATAAAAGACAATGCATCTTTGTTTAATAAAACCTGGTTGAAATAGAGGCAAAGAGGAAATAGAAAATTCTAAATAAATGAAATAAAAGCTACTAATAAGTAAATGAAATAAAACTTATTAATAAAAGAATTCACAAGGTCCTAAAAGAGCCTCAGAGTGGCACTTAGAAGATCACACAGGACTTTTTAGATATTTTTGTAATCCACTCTTCTTTGTAATTTCACAGCTACATTAGTGTCAGTTCTTATTAGGGCATACCTGTTGTCTGATGTATCTGAGAAGGAATCCTAAGGAGAGAGAATAGAGAAGTAACAAAAAACCTAACTAAGGGTTATATAATAAAGAATGGTAAGTAGCAGCTTGAAGAGTTTCTATTTTGTCCTCTAAATGACAAGAATTCAGTGGGATATTTTAAGCATGAGATGGACACAGTTCACATGTGCCCTTAGGAAGTCCTGCCAAGAATGGAGATTGGATTTAAAATTCATTGTATCAGTTAAATTAAGTTTGGCCGCACTTAACAGAAATCACAAAATAGCAGTGGCTAAGTGGTAGGCAGATGAGAGATGGCATGGTGTCTCCACCATCACTGTCATCAGGGACCTAACATCTTTCTTGTCCCTTGGGTGCGTGGCCAAAATCCTCAAATTTACCTCCAGATGACTGCTGAGGTTGTACTGACCACTCCCAACATGGAAAAATAAAATAAAACTGTTATGCACTGCTCTACTTAATAATACAGGGTCTTAGTTACTATAAAAAGGAGAGAAAGAATTATTAGGTAGTTCACCAGTTGTATGCATGGGTAACTCCCCTAAATGTTGATCAAGAAGAGTTCTAATGAGAACTATCACTACTGTAATAGGCGTGAAAGTGCAAAGAAGAGTAAATTCTAGAGATACAAAAAAAAATGTTAGTAGAGCCTTAATTTTTTCACCCAACATTAATGATTTGGTAAATATTTTAGTCAGCTTTTCTGTTGGCAAGACCAAAAGACCTGACAAGAACAATTAGAGGAGAAAAAGTTTATTTGGGGGCCTCACAGTTTCAGATGTCTCAGTCCGTAATGTTGATCTCCACTGCTCTAGGCTGAAGAGAAGGCAGAACATCATGGTGGAAGGGTATGGTGGAGGAAAGCAGCTGGCACTATGAGGCAAAGAGAAGACAGCTCTCCATGACAAAATATAAACCCCAAAGGTGCAGCTCCTCCAGCCATGCCTACAGTTACAACCTATCAGGGGACTAATATACTGATTAGGTTAATGTTCTTATAACCCAATCACTTTACCTCTAAACTTCCTTGCATTGTCTCACACATGAGTTTTGGGGGACACCACACATCTAAACCATAACATTAAGTATGAATTTGTTTTTTTTTTCTCTTTTTTAATTATTAGTTGTTCAAAACATTACATAGTTCTTGACATATCATATTTCATACATTTGATTCAAGCAGATTATGAACTCCCATTTTTACCCCGTATACATATTGCAGATTCACATTGGTTCCACATCCACTTTTTTACATACTGCCATACTAGTGTCTGTTGTATTCTGCTGCCCTTCCTATCCTCTACTATCCCCCCTCCCCTCCCCTCCCCTCTCCTCCCATCTTCTCTCTCTACCCCATCTACTCTAATTCATTTCTCTCTCTTGTTTTTTTTCCTCTTTCCCCTCACTTCCTCTTATATGTAATTTTGTATAACAATGCGGGTCTCCTTCCTTTACCATGCAATTTCCCTTCTCTCTCTCTTTCCCTCCCCCCTCTCGAACCTGTTTAATGGTGATCTTCTTCTCATGCTCTTACTCCCTATTCTGTTCTTAGTTGCTCTCCTTATATCAAAGATGACATTTGGCATTTGTTTTTTAGGGATTGGCTAGCTTCACTTAGCATAATCTGCTCTAGTGCCATCCATTTCCCTGCAAATTCCATGATTTTTGTCAATATTAGTGCTGTGTAATACTCCATTGTGTATAAATGCCACATTTTTTTATCCATTCATCTATTGAAGGGCATCTAGGTTGGTTCCACAGTCTAGCTATTGTGAATTGTGCTGCTATGAACATTGATGTAGCAGTATCCCTATAGTATGCTCTTTTAAGGTCTTCAGGGAATAGTCTGAGAAGGGCAATAGCTGGGTCAAATGGTGTTTCTTTTCCCAGCTTTCCCAGGAATCTCCATACTGCTTTCCAAATTGGCCGCACCAATTTGCAATCCCACCAGCAATGTACAAGGACCTGAACAGACACTTCTCAGAGGAGGACATACAATCAATCAACAAGTACATGAAAAAATGCTCACCATCTCTAGCAGTAAGAGAAATGCAAATCAAAACCACCCTAAGATACCATCTCACTCCAGTAAGATTGGCAGGCATTATGAAGTCAAACAACAACAAGTGCTGGTGAGGATGTGAGGAAAAGCATACAAATGAATTTTGTTTTTGTTAAGGAAGAATATCAAAAGTGTGAAAGAGAAGGAAAAATTTTTCTATTGTGCACAATGAATTTCAGATGTCTGTAGGAGCATTTTAATATATAATTTATATCTCTTAATTTTTTTAGCCTAATGGAAAAGAATAAAATGGATGACAGCATGTACACATACATAGAATAAGGGAGATGTATAGATGCATTAGCAGAGTAAGTGTGGTTCAGAGTGTACACCTTACAAGCAGGTACGTTGCGTGGGTGGGAGACCCTGCCTTTTGGTTTTATTTCCCCCATCAGGTTTCTCCCAGCTGAAGTCAAGTTTCTGTCTCTCCAGAAGAACATCATGTAATCTCTTACCCCTCCCCGTCCTCTCCAAAGGGTGCCAAGCCAAAGGGCGCCAAAGTCAAAAGTTTTCTTGACCAATCCCAGCGGGACACAGTGTCCGCTTGCCAGTTCCTGAGTCACCCTGTCAATCAACACCGGCCACGCTGCCAAAGCAACCCTACTTAAACTAAAGCTTGCAGCCTCACGCTGCTGCTCACTTCCTCTCGGGCAGCCCCCCAATAAAATCTCTTGGTTGAATTTCCATCTCAGGGGAGTCACTCGCCTTTCAAGGGAGCATAGTATTAAAAAATCAGCATAAGACAACTGTTTTCTTTGTATTGAATATAACAAAACTGAAAAGGTGTGAATAATATCATAAAGGAGGGATGAAAGACTTAAAGATAATTGCCATTGCTATATGTATGTCCCACTTAGGGAGGAATTTGAACTTCTTGTATATAAACTCTGTGCCACTTTCATTGGTAATTTGCATAAATTTTCATAAAAGGTCAATAACAACTGAAACTGTCAGTAGATGCCATCAAAGAGCTTTACTTGATTCACTTTATTCTGCACACTGATGCTATGAGATAGATATCATTATCTTTAACTTCCAGCTGAGAATAGTGAAGTATAGAACAATTAAGAAAACTGACTAGATTTATATATTTGCAGGGAGAAATAAGAGCAATTCAAACCTACATAGTCTGCCTTTAGAGCCTGCAGTTCCAACCAATGCAGTACACATTGGTACCACAGTTATGACAGGTATTTTATCATGAGGCAAATTTTACAAATGAGAAAACTGTAGTTTATAGATGTTTATACATTACTAATTATGATTCCACCTGCAAAGTAAATGGCCAGATAGAACACTTCAGATATTTTTGTTGTATTTAGGAGACAGAATTGGCCCTGAAACAGCATGACAAATGAACAATTTGAGTTTCGATCTGAATTCTTTATAACAAATAGCCAAATAATATCCATTTAATTTTGTTTAGGTTTGAAGATTTTAGGTCAATATGTATGTGAACCAAGCATTTCCAACTTGCATTTATATTTTCCAATTCAATGTGATGGTGTGCATAGGAACAAGATCTAATGTCTGAAATGATATTTTCCCCAAACAGAAAGAATGTTTTGAAAGATTTTGTGAGGTCAAACTGTGACCCTTTCCCAGAGAGCTTCATGACCTACTTGCATAGAATGACAGCTTTTATTGCTTATGTCCTGTGTTTTAACACTGCCTACTGGAAATATCAAGTTTTCCTGTGTGATCCAACACCAATAATGTTTACTGAACAATTAAATGTATGAACCTATTAAATGAAAACAGGAGATCAGAGAAAATAGCTACTGTAAAAGAAAAAGCCTTAAACACAGGGATTGAGCCTTCACCTGGTAAACAGTCCTCATTTTTACCTTGTCAGGTCAAAGTAAAAGAAAATCTAAAAAAAATCAGACAAAAATGTCATTCTGAATCCTGTTTTTCCATTGTATCATGTAATGTTTTGTGGTGTCTCTACTTAGAATCACTAATATGCCGCAAAGACAAATGGGGACACAATAATTTTTACAAGTTAAATAAAAATGCAGATTCATATATATAGAATTGGTTATATATTTCAATATTGATTTAAAAGATGGTTGTGCAGTTCCCGTTTAAGATCATTTCTTCTTCAATGGGTCTGTCTTCATCTCTAAAAAATGTTAATAAACTATATTTGGTATTTTCAAATTGTAAAATACCACAAACTTGTTATACTAAGTGAAATACGAAAATGACATATTAACAAAGCTCTAATCACCTGAACACTCATTTTTCTCTTTGTCATTGTGAAGTTAGTATCTTAGAATAAATAATATCATTCATGTATTTACAAACAATATAATTATTTATACATATTTTCTGAGGCTTTGTGTCTGCATGTATTTTTAGAATTATTTCTGTATACTTATATAGACACAAAATTATACCATAAATATTATGTTACAACCTTTAAAAATCAATGATTATTTTCCATGATATTCAGTTAATTTTTTTTAATTGATTTTACCTGGCTGGTTACAAAAAAAAGCCTTGTTAACAATCTCTCTTTTATCTGGTGTGAATGTATTCTTTTCTATACATGCACAAGAGTGGTAGTGCAAATCTTTATAATTTTGCCATTTCCTTTTAGTTTCCTTTAATTCAATTATTTTATATCTCCATTGGTTATTTAAAATTTGCCATCTGGAAAACATTTTATAATCTCTGCTAATTGTTCTATTGGATTAGTTTTCTGTTTTGCTTCAATTTGTAAGAATCTTTTGATGATAATAGACACCAAATATTTCTCTGTTAAAACATGTGTGTGTGATATCTATATAAACATACACACAAATCTATGATTATCTACTGCATTCTGTTATGGTTTAGATATGTGGTATTCCCTAAAAGCTCATGTGTGAGACAATGAAAGATGGTTTAGAGTTGAAGTGACTGAGTTATGGCAGCCTTAACCCAATTAATGAATTGATCCCCTGATAGGGATTAACTAGGTAGTAACTGAAAGCCGATAAGGTGTGGCTGGAGGAGGTGAGTCTTTGGTGGCATGCCTTTGGGGTTTATATTTTGTCATGGTGCGATGGGCTTTGGTGGGCTTCTCTCTGTCTCCTTCCTGGTCACATGTGCCTAGTTGCTTTCTTCACCAACATACTTCTACCATGATGTTCTACATTATCTCAGCCCCCAGGAAAGGAGTTAGCCATCTTTGAACTGAGACCTCTGAAAGTCTGAACCCCCACAAATAAACTTTTCCTCCTCTTAGATTGTTCTTGGCAGGTCTTTTGGTCACAGTAGCAAAAAAAGCTGACTAAAATACTTTCTTTTGGGGGTATTTTGGCTATAAAACTTTTTAAATAACTACATATTTCTCTCAATTATTACTTTGGCTTTTGATTTCCCATTCCTAATTGAAATTGCCTCTTCACACAACAATCTGGTGCCATAAACTTTCTTCATAAATTGTTATAGTTTTATGTTTTTATTGATACCTTTAGTTTCAGAATTTTTACATTTGTAAAACTATTTATCCAATCCTGTTTACACCAAAATATTCTATAGGAATTTGATTATATATTGTATATATTTCTCTCCTAAAATCAGAAAAGAATAGTATTTTTGTAATGTTATATCTTCTTATGGAAGAACAGGACTATATATGTCACTGCTTTATTTTTTTAATTTATCATTTTCTTCAGAAAGGTTTGATGGTTTACATTTCATACTTTAAGAACATTTAATAATGTTTTCCTAATTCTGTTATATTTTAAGTCATACTTATGAAATAATAATTCTCATTACTAAGTATAGCAGAACATTAATATTAAAAATATTAACTTTTTTACATTTACCTGAATGTAATTACATTATTAAAATATATTATAAAAACTAGAAGGGGATTGTTAGTCACTTAGTTTTTCTAGATGTACATCACAATGAAAAGTATATTTGGGCTCTTCTTTTCCTACATTCATGCTGATATTTTTTTCTTTTTGTCATAACTGCACTTATTTGAACTTGCAATTCACTGTTAAAATGTAGGGCAAGTCTTTATTTTTTAAAATTTAAATATTATGGTATTTTATTTGTTAAAATGTACACTGGTTTTTAATTTTAAAATATGATGAATATTACTTAAAATTTTATGTAACTTTTCTAGTTCTTAATTATAAATAACTCTTGCATGCTTTAGAATTCCTCAAAGCATCTTAGTGTTCTAATAATTTCTCAATTTGTTAAGAAAGTTCATTATTATGACATATATCCTGATACTTTATTCTTCAATTCAATAACAGATTATTCTTATTCTTACATGTTACTAAACTCTATTTACTTATATTTCTAATGTGTTTCATATACGATATTTGGCCTATAACTTTTTTACTATATTGCTAGATTGGTTTTAAATTTTTCTAAACTTATAAAAAATAATTGGATAATTTTCTATTATCATCTAGAGCCTAGATTAGTTTTAATGACACTGGAATTATCTATTCCTCATGGTTTAAACTTGAAATCAGTTAAACCATAAGATATTCATGCCTTTTCCTATTGTAAATTTTACTGACCTTTCAACAACATCTCAGATAATTGATACAATCAAATCAAGCAAGGAGTAATTTTAGTCACCACTGGACTTTAAGGAATATGTAGGCTTGATCAAGAAAAGACCAAGAATAGGACTTCTTAAATGTTCTTCTTTGCAAAGATGTTTCGGATTTTTGCACACCCTTAGGCAGGCACATGGGTTGAAGTTCTAAAGATGTTCAAGATTATTATCTGCCTGGGCAGAATGAGATGAGATTAAGGCAGACTGAAATAAATAATGAGAAACAAAAATAACTATGATGTTTCTTGCATACTCAAATTCACAGACTAAGACTTATCTACTTGCTTTCAGTATTAACACTACTTAAATTAGATAACTCAAGCAATTCACAGAGCTCAACTTTATCCTGTCTGCTTAGCCAGGAATTTTGCCATTGTTCATTAAACATGTCTACTACCAGACAAATGTGTGCATGCAGGCATACATACACATACCTTGTCACTAATTCCATGTTAGAATAAAGTTTCTAGTATTAGACTCTGAATATTCGCCAGACTAATGTCCCATAATCCATAAAATGGATGTTCAGATTACATTTCATAATTATTTTTTTAAATAAGAAAAATGGTCATATATACACACATATATACGTTCTATATACACATAGATATTATGTGAATATATATTATATATGTAATCTTCATCTCATTTATTTCCTGCTATTCACATCGATTGTCATAAGATCTGTATGTGTGGACCAAAAGAAACAAAGGATGAGGCGACAGAGGTCTTGACTGTGCACATAACTAATTTGCTGAAGTTTTTATCAATTGACAAGGTTTGGCTGGAACAGCAAATCAACCCAGGAAAATTGATTATTCAGTCACAGTGATGAGGCTTTCTATAAAGCATCAACCCCTAACAAATAGACTACCAGAAAATGAAAGTAATGTCACTCCTCATCTCAGAGCTCTACCTTTCCTGGAAATTAGGACTATATTCTGAAACCATGTCATTTATGAAACCTTAATGAAATTTGTGGAAATTGAGACAGTGGATATTATGATCCCTCATAGACAGCAGAAGCCAAGTTTTCCAAACCTAAGTCCTCTGACATAAATATTAATACTATTTTTTTCTTAAGAAACATGAAAAATTTTTAAGTCTTTTATATTTATTAACCTACTTAGCCTTCATGGGATCCCTATGAAGCATTTACATACGTATATATTACTATTATCACTATTCTTCTTATTATCATTTTATTCACATTTTATAGGTGAAGAATTTATAAACTGATTATTTAACAAGTAATTTAAATGAGGAGTCTGGAGTGTGTCTTTCATCACTGTATTATACCACCTAACATAGACAATAGGAACTAAAATATTTATCAACATTTAAAAGTTTCTGAAAACTTCCTTTGCATTAATTTTTAATGAGTTTAATAAAATCAAACCATTTGATAAGGATAATAACAAAAAAGCAGCAGCAATCAAAACTCACATCAGAAATACTTATTCACTTCAAAGGAAAAGGAGAAAAGAAAAAGACATATGTGCCTAGACTTCAGGATAATCTGTTGTAGCGTGATTTTTCAGGCCACATTAAGCAAGATGTGAATTATGAAATTGTCTCCATTGGTACAGACATTCTAAGCTGTGTTTACTGGTACCCCAGATACATCACATTAACATCCCTGTGCTTTGCATCACAAATTATATCACTTGGTACATTATCAATTTTCTGGTGTTGACTTTGAAATAAGAATTTTGAAAATTCATAAAGAATGAAATTTCAATGGTTATAAAGAAAAAGAAAAAGAAAAGTTATTTGTCCTTCATTCATTTTCTCATTCATTGAATTAATGGGTATTGAATACCAACTCTTTCTGGTCTTACTCTAGGTGTGGTCAGTAAATTGAATCAAATGTATGATATGTCAAGATCATTGTATTCTCACGAGCAACTAATAAAAATAAATAAATAATAAGAATAAGGGCCCTGTTGTCATGGAGTTCATATTCTAGTGAGAGGGACAGATAGCAAAGGAGTAAATAGGAAATATAGTATCAAATAGTGATTAAAAAATAAAGCAGGAAAAAGAGATAGTGAAGGAGTAACTGTAGGGAAGGCTCTGAGAAAATTTAAAACGCCAAATGATGAGGGGTAAGATCCATAAAGATCCAGGCAGAAGCACAAGTGTAAATGATAGCTCTGGACTCGTGAATATATCCAGAAGAACTTGGAGGCAGCTCAGCTGGAGGCAATGAGAAAGCAAAGCAGTGGAGGGTGATGAGGTCAGAGAGATGGGCAGGGATCAGATGGGTAGGAGCTTGTGAGATGTAGTATAGCTATGTCACATCCTAAGTATAGTGCAGGACCACAGTGAACTTACTTTTGAATATGGCTGCAGGGCAAAGACTAAAACTTCAGGGGCAGTGAGAGTGCGGAGAGCAGTAAGGAGTCCCTGGGGCATCCAAGCTGAAGATGATCTGTGCACCAGGTTGTTAGTAGTGGGGCTGGAAAGAAGTGATTCGGAATGTAAAGTAGAGAAAACAGAATTTGCTGATGGGTTGAATATGTAGTGGGAAAGAAGACAAAATCCAAAGAGGATCCATCTGCTTCTTTCAGCCTAAAATCAGAATTCCAATTATTTCCCAATTGAAAATGTAAGTAATTTGTATGCATCATATTGTTTCCATCTCCCATGAGTTCTTTATTTCCAAACATGTATTCAATAAGATTTCCATTGATTTCTTTCTCTTTCTACTCATTAAGGTCAATATATTCTGCTTCTGTAGAAGAAACTTCTGGACAATTGAATTTGATTATTAATTTTTCACTAGTCCATCTGGCTTCTCTTCCTTACTTCAAACTAATTTTAAAACATTCGCTAAATTGAACAATCTAAACAACCTTAATGCATTTCACTGATTTTTTCTTACCTGTATGCATTTCTTAGTCAAATTTTAAAAAGAATATTGGACTTGACTTGTTGAAACTCAACATTTTGAGTTATTGTGGCTTATAGATCTTCATCCTCAACATAATGCTCAAGTGGAGAAAAATGCATTGTTTCTAATTATTCAGAATACTGCAATCCTCAAAAGGAAAAACTAGGAAATGTGATTGTCTGAAGTCCTGATCTTAACAGTAAATTTATGATTCACCTGTAAATAAAAGGTTATAACAGAATATGAGACAGATGAATGGAAAGCATGTTGCACTAACAACAAGAGGCTTTCCCCAGACTTATTTCTATTTATTCTATGCCAGAGACTTGGAGCTTGACATTTTCAATCAAAGAGCTCAGTTGGACTAAATGGAGAGTGACTAAAAATCATTTTGGTTTAAACATGGGGCTTTTAGAATAATTTCAGCAAACATCTCAAAACTGATGTTAATGTAATCATGTTTTCAGAGTGTGACCAACAGTCTACAAATTAAAGGGTTATTTCCTGCTCAAATCAATTGGGAAACTGACAGGTTCCTATTATTCAAATAAGGAATTCACTTTTAAGTTTCCTGAAACTTTTTCTCTCTACAGGTGAAAGCACTACATTTGATTTTTGTTAGGAAGTAATATAGATTTCTCTAAGTGGCCCAACCCTATAGCAAGATAGGCTGCTATAACTTCACATGATGCTTCAATATTCTTTTCAGCTGGTGGAAAATGCATTCCAACACCAGAGGAAGACTATTTGCCTTAGACCCCCACTGTTTGGTCTGGAGTTTGGCCAATCTAACCCTCAGCAGCAGTGTCTCAAGCTCCCTGACCTCATAGTAAACCTCAAGTCTTGTGAGTGTTTGTTTTACCTGCCATATTTTGTAATGTCAGCCTGCACTGGTAACAAAATTTTATATTTATTAGGTAAGAGTAAGAATTCCAAACATGAATTTTGCCCCCAAAAAAGTGTCTTAATGAACACTTTCTTGATGAAAGGAGAAAACTAGAGTTCTATGGGTTTGGATTATTCAGAGACTGTGTAAAATTGGGATGGAATTAGAAGGAATAAGCAAAGGAAAATGTAAAGAAAAGTGGGAAAAAAGGAAGAAAAATAAGCACAAAAGGACAGTTTTGAGTGGAGGAAAAGCACCTTTGTACTGGGTATGAACATGTGTGTGGCATGTGTGTTCAGGGAAAGCAACACTAATCTCACACCAACATTTTCTTAGTATTCTATATTCCTGGTGTGCATTTCAATGGAAATAATTGATAATGTTTTATTTTATTAAAACTATTGTGTGAGTGGGTGTGTGGGTATGTGCACACGTGCACCATGTTGCTGTCTTTCAATTCAGTTATAAAGGTGCATGGAATCACTTGTTTATTTGGTCCATTTATACCATCATCATCTTCATTTAATTATTTTAAATTAAGTTAAATATCATTTTTCTTATTATCTAACCTTAGGAAAAACTCTCAATAAAAAATTGACCTTGTGTATTCGAGAGGGGAAAAGTTTGTTGATTTAAAAAATAATTCAATACACAATTTTAAAAAATTTGGATGGGAAGTAAGAATCCTCAACTTGTAATATAATTTCTCATAATTAAAATGTTCTTCAAGGATTTTTTTTTATCATTTCCTCCTCTCTGAGCTCAGTGTAAGAAATGTCCTGAGGTTTTATGGCATTAACTTACTTTGTAATGGGTAAGTTAATTTTCCTCTACAAGCCCTGAGCTCTACACATAAACCTAGAACTGCACCCTTACTCCTACCTAAAATCAATGTTGTGGGTTTCTGCAATATTCTTCTATAAGACAATCCTAGCAATTTCCCTTCTCACTCCCGGGAAATCGCATGGAAATGGAAGGTGTTCCTCAGGGTTATATAAAATTACATATAAGAGGAAAGGAGGGGTAAGAGAAGAATAATACAAGTGGAAGAAATGATTTACAGTAGAGGGGGTAGAGAGAGAAAAGGGGAGGGGAGGGGAGGGGAGGGAAGGGGAAGGGGGAGAGTAGAGAATAGGATAGACAGCAGAATACATCAGACACTAGAATGGCAATATGTAAATCAATGGAAGTGTAACTGATGTGATACAGCAATCTGTATACGGGGTAAAAATGGGAGTTCATAACCCACTTGAATCAAACTGTGAAATATGATATATTAAGAACTATGTAATGTTTTGAACGACCAACAATAAAAAAAGACAATCCTAGAGCATCATCCTTCTATTTAAAATATTAAACTCTTAATGAGTTTCCTTCCTCTATCACCATTAATGTACATTATATTCCTCACAATCGGATGTGGTCATTTTTCATAAACATCTTGTAATTTCTCTATGCCTGATTGCCTTTACTCCCTAGGGCAACCATAGACATGTGCCATTCAGATATTTTTATGAAAATGTGTTACAGGGAGTAGAGCTAACTGATAGCCCATTGCAGCCAGCAGCCTGGTGAATGCTGACACCATATGTTCCCTGGGCTACTCCCAGCTAGTGACTGAACACAGTGAAGTTATAAGTAGTGGCTCACTCCTGCTCTATGTGATGTATCTTCTCAAATATGCAACTTTGGTTTGGAGAGCATCATCAGTCTGCCTAAGACTTTCCCAAAGCTGTGGCTATAGTCTGAAACACCTCCTACCCATTTCTTCCTTCCCTCTTTCTCTTTATATTCTGAGGCTTGCTTCCTGTCTACTCCTGGGTAAGCATGGAACCAATTTAAATAAGATAATCATTCCTTCATATTTTATATTCTCTTATATATTATATACTGGTATGTTTACCTAAAAATTATCTTTAATCTAGTAGTAGGGGAAATTGACATTTCAGGAATTAGTAACAAATAAATCTTTTGAATATCCAATTTCTTTGCATATGTCAATGTCATTCTGGAAGTATAGGTCCTCTACCTGGAGGTGGATAATATAGAATGATAACCTTTTTTTGGCACCAATATTCATATAAGAATTTTTATTCTTTATCTCCATGTCTTCTCATCTCTTCCTTCCCTACTGCAGCCTATTAATCTTTCTTTGTCTATACACACACACACACACACATATACATAATAGGTGATTATCATATATATACATATATATGATTCTGTGATTGAATATGTACATGAACATATAAATAGCCTAGTCATAAAGGAAGTTATTAACACTAAATGAAATATTTAGCACATTTAGAAAAACCTGTCTTCGAGACATTCTCAAATTATTGCCAAATGTTCACTTGGATATTATCTAAACTTAGACATTAGTTCATAAATCCAAGATAACTGCTAAGTCATATGAACAGTAGATCATCTTCACAGCAGTGATTGTAAGAATATAACAGTAATGAGATGTGAGTCAAGTTGGGAAATTTTTATGGATCAAAATCAGCAAAGGAGGCTGGTAACCCACATGAGAGGGTTTGTTCGCCATCAGGTCTATCTCTGACCTCTACATGTAACTATTTGAAAGGAAATTTGAAGGACTTCTTTATATTGCTGCTGAAATCTGAGGCAAAAACTGTCTGAACTATTCTAAGGAATACTTAAAGAAACCTCCTAAGTCCTGCTGTCCCAGCACATTTTCTTGGGCCACTCACATGATCAAAATCACTATGCAGGCTGGGCACAGTGGTGCACGCCTATAATCCCAGCAGAAGGGGAGGTTGAGGCAGGAGGATCACGAATTCAAAGCCAACCTCAGCAAAAACAAGGTGCGAAACAACTCAGTGAGACCTTGTCTCTAAACAAAATACAAAATAGGGCTGGGGATGTGGCTCAGTGGTTGAGTGCCCCTGAGTTCAATCCTCGATACCCACTAAAAAATTTTAAAAATCACTCTGCATTTTAGAACACTGGTCCCTGGGTGGGACTGTGACTTCCAGCTTGGGTTGTAGCACTCTTCATTAATGTGGGAGCTTCCATGTAGCGCCATGTTGGTGTCAGTGGTAACTACCATTCATTTAACTTTTCACTCAAAAAGTATCCACCAGTTTCCTTGCGAAGTAGGAGCTGAGCAAACATTTTTGTTTGAGCTTCAAATAACTCTTTGAAATATCTATTATTATTTCCATTTTAATGGTAGTGAAACTATGGTTCAAAAATGCTGAATGACTGCCAGTTATCACAGAGCTAAAAAGAGATAGGGGAGCCAATAAAAACACAGGTTGACCAAATTCAAAGTTCTTTCTTTTGGAACATTCCAGAATTTTGTCAATCCAAATAATTATTCATTATTATCATAATGTGATGGTCTTGTAGATGAAATATGTAGACATCAAACTTCAGAAGTGAAAGATATCCAGATATAGTAAGGCACAAATGCATGAGTTACATCTTCCCACTTGAGATCTGAAGCATAATTAATTTAACAATCCTTTCTATACTACTAATGTGCCTCCATTATTATTCCCAAACACCAACGCTCAACACACCCTTACATTTCAATGAGTACATGATTTAAAGTTAGCAAAAATTTTAAAGGCAACTTTATTCAAAGACCTTGTAGCTCATTCCAATATGTAGGGAAACTTTTAGGAAAGCATATGGAAATTTTACTGAACTGCTTTAACATTCCCTGCCTTCCACAAAGTAAAGAAAAATAGTACTTTGCTTTTAAAAAGCATGATGACAGATTAATGCTTTACAGATGACAGGAAGGTAAATACTATTTCAAAACTGTTTTAAGGCTAAGAAGAGAGACTATCATTTAGATACTCAAAAGTCTAGTACAAAGGTAATGTGCATATTTGCAAAGTAAAACTGAAAGCTTTATTTTCCAAGAATGGCATTTTAACTTAAAGAGAACATCAAGATGTCACAAGTACAGCCCTTAGTTTTGGATAATTAAGAATGTAGAAATCAACAGCAAAGTGACTGTTAGTGATAAATAAATGATTTCATTGGCATCAAAGTTAAAATACTATGAACTTGTACTATGTATTGAGATAGTCACGCGTGCTGTTTTGTTTCCCAGTGACAGTAATTGCTTACTTAATAAAACTTATTGAATTGTTATTTACTGAGTGCTTATCACATGTCAAGCATTGTACTGACTCAGCCCTTTGGGTAAAGCAGTGAGCATGAGAGAATAATCGCTGCCATCTTGTAGCTGAAGTTCTAGCAATAAGGCAGAAAAAGAGTTTCTATCAATATTGTAGGTGAGAATAAGTGCCATTGAGTATGGAGGACAGAGTGCTGGGGTGAGCACCACCTCATACAGGATAGACAAAGTGAAGCATTTCTGGTAAATTGAAATTAGAACAGAGGCCTGATGTTGATGAAGAAGTAAGACATGCGGATATCAGGGAGGAGTGTTCCAAGCAGCAAGAACAATATATACAAAGGTCCTGAGTTTTTACTGAGCTGAACATGAAAAGAGGCAAGGGTGACTGGACCCCAATAACCAAAGAAGCAGTGGCAGCCTGAAATTAGAAAAATGGTGGGGCCAGACTATAAGAGCCTTGCTGCCCACTTGAGGAGCTTTGGCTTTTGAGTTTGATGGGAAGCCAATAGACAACATTGAGAAAGGGTTGATAGAATCTGACTTATGTGAAAAAAATCTCTGGATACTTCTGTGCAGAGAATAGATTATGAGGGAGCAGAGAGATGAAAGGGGCAGGCCATTAAGTAATCCAGCCATATGTCCTAGGGTAGGCTAAGAGTCAAGGGGCAGGGGAAGAAGGCCAATAAGATTTGCTGATGGATCCAGCATTAGAAATTAGTAACATTAATAAAGGGAATCAATGGTGACTCTGGGAATGTTGGCCTGAGAAACTTGTTGAAGGGAGGAGTTTCTATTTACTGCCATGAGAAGATCATGGTGAAGGTAATGAAGTCACTATTCAAGGAAGGCATTTAAGTCCATCACACACTCAGTGGAGATATCAAGCATGGAGGAAGATACACGAGTCTAGAGTTGAGGAGAGTAGTCCCATCTTGAAATAAGCATCTGAAAGCAATCAGAAAAACATATTTACAAGCATAATAAGGTCATAATACAAACATAATATAACCCTCTCATTTTTGAATTGCTAATGTTTAGATATCAGAAATTTTCTTTATTTTTTCATATAAAGTGATAGTTTCCTTTGTGATAAGGCAATGCCTTAACTGTTTTAGTTTCCCATAACGCTTGAGAATATATTGACAGAAAATTTAATACATAAAATTAATAAATTTCTGGATATGAAAAACATCAAAATAATGAGCCTATATCTTTTATTGTGGTATACTTACATTTTGGTGCACTTAATAAAATGAAAACTTAAAAATATGAGCTCAATTGCATTCTAGGGACTTCATATTTATTTTACTCCACAGATTTGACTTTAAAACAGAAAAATTTGGTTTTGTTGTTGAATTGTAACTGCTGCTGTTTCCAGAAATGAACTGCTATTGCAGATTCCACTTTAGTAATGCCTTATTGACCATTGACACTATGTTATTTGACATGCGTTGTTTCTAATTTTTATAATATTTATAAATATTATAAAAATTTAAATTGCAGAATTCAGATTGAAATCCATATGTGTTGACTTAAGAAACCAGTTTTATTTTCATTCAACATCACTCTCATCTGAGTAGTTCCTATAAATTATATATTAACAGATGTGTGAGATTGAGATATAATAGAAAAACACTCATTTTTAGGAAAATACATAGAAAGAGAAAAAATTTCAACTACATAGATAATATAGAACATTGTCTTGATTGTTGCCAGCATGAAAAGAGGAGCGAGGTAAAGAATTATCCCTTTTTTCTTTTGTTTGCACAGATATACCTCAAATTTATCATAGCTAGATTCAGAAAGCCATGTTTAGCCTCTGCTCTTATAGCTGTAATCCTAGGCATTGATTTAGCAATTGCCAAGCACCTACTCTGTGCCACCTCCATGCTGGTAGCTGAAGTCAGAAAGATAAATAATGCATGGTTCTTGCATAAAGACAAATGAATAGCCGGGCACAGTGGTACATACGTGTAATCCCAGTGCTTCAGGAGGCTGAGGCAGGAGGATCATGAATTCAAAGCCAGCCTCAGAAAAAGTGAGACGCTAAGCTAAGCAACTCGGTGAGACCCTGTCTCTAAATAAAATACAAAACAGGGCTGGGGATGTAGCTTAGTGGTAGAGTGCCCCTGAGTTCAATTCCTGATACACTACTCCAAAAACAAAACAAAACAACAACAACAAAAAGAAACACAAGTGAATAAACAAAAATTAAAATATACTAAAATACATGCCTGTGTAGGAGGTATAAACAGTTACTTTGTAACATAGGAACAGCAACTAACAGGCTTCCTTGAGAATGTGATGCCTTAGGTGAATTTTAAAGGATAAAAGTGTTAATCAGTCAGGTACAGGGTTGACACAAAAGGATTCATAAGCTGCTGACTTTGGCAGGAGCACAGAGATGAGGGAAGGGAGTAGGGGAGGATGGCAATAAGCATTTAAGGATGAGAATGGGCAGCTAAGTAAGTGACAGATCATAAAATTCTATGTAATTTATGCTAAGGAATTTGGACTTCAGCCTTGAAGAATTTTTAACTTGGGGATGGCATAATAAGATTCATTGTGGCAAAGTCAACTGGCTGTAGTGTGTAGAATTTATTGAAGAAAGGACAAGGCCATTCATCCATAGAGAGAAATATTACAGTTTTTTGCAATAATCCAGGTGAGCAAAGACTCTGGTCTTCATGGAGAAAAAAGAAGAGACAAGTATAGCTTAGATAGTTTTGAATTTGATCAGTGGTAGTCTAGATGGATGCAAGAGTAAGGATAAGCCCTAGTTCTTAGGCTTTGGGAAAACCTGGCACCATTCTCTGAATTGGAAAATAATGAATGAAGTGAGGTGGTTGAGAAAGGAATAGTTGTATAATTTTGAACCGTGTTTGTGACATGTCAATATTTAGAAACACGTGAGATTTGTTTGCATAAAACCAGTAGCAATTGTCTATATAAGTCTGAATCTCAGAAGAGAGTTCTGAGCTAATGATATAAACTTGGGTGTCACAGGTATAGAGTCACAACTGAGACCATGAGGACAGATGAGGTCATCTCATAAGTATGATCCAAGATGTCCTTCTCTAAGAAGAAAAAGGAGCAAAGAACTGGGGGGGTGGAGGGTAAAGAAAAGTAGTATAGGCAAATAAATTGAAGAATGGAGTTTTGAAAAATAACAATATTTATCATGAGGAGTTTTAGAAGGCTGGAAGGCTCCAAGAAAAATGGAAAACTACAGTATGAGAAAAATCTAGAGGGCAAATGACTTCCAAAAGATTAAAAAGAAGGTTAGCGCTATATCATTCAAGACAAATTAGTAAATCCTTCAATCTCAGCCCACATGAGACCATCCCATAGACAATACTATGTCAGATTAACTCAATAATGAATTATAAATGCAATAAAATCTACAGGAATGGTATCAAGTAGAGAAGGCATAGGCCACAAAGATTATTGTAACTGAATTCAGTAAGCCTCTGAAACAATTGGGAAAACGTGAATTTAAGATTTCAATCCTGTTTATATGTCACAGAGCAGAAGCTTCTACATCAGCTCTGGTAGTTTCTATTCCTTGCAGAACATTTTTTAAAAAATCCTGATATTGTTCATCACTCTTAGGTTGATAACATCTCATATGTGCATTTTTTCACTTAGAAATGTCCTAAAATTTAGATGACATTCTTATACCAGACATGAGCTGATAGAGGAATTTATACTTAAATAGGCATAAACCTTTAAGGGCAACTTAACTTTTGCTTTATCTAATGTTTCCAGAGACCTTTCCACATGCTTTCTTTTTCAGAGCTGGGGTCAGCAAGTATCTCAGTGTCCAAATTTTAGCACTAAATATTAGAGCAAACCAGAAACATCAGTCACTCTAGAAAAGTGTTATACTCTAGCAGAAAACACTGTGCCTAAAGAATCTGTACTGGCCACACAATTAAAGGAGCAGGAAATTAACACCCACAAAAGTAAATTTAAGTTTCAAAAAAAAAAAAAACGTTAAAAACAAATGAATAGAAAAACAAGATTTCAAAATAAAATAATGTGAATCAATCACACAGCCAAGTTGAAAGGTGAGTGACTCACCGGAGATGAAGATTCAACCAAGAGATTTTATTGGGGTGCTGTCTGAAGGAGGAGAAATGGAGAGGGAGGGAGCAGCAGCAGTGGGAGCCTGCAAGTTTCAGCTTAAGAAAGGTTGCTTTGGCGACATGGAGGGTGCTGATTGGCAGGGTGACTCAGAACCGGTTAGCAGACCCTGTGTCCCGCAGGAATTGGTTGAGAAAACTTTTGACTTTGGCGCCCTTTGGCTTGGTGCCCTTTGGAGGGGATGGGGAGGGGTAAGGGATTACCTGATGTTCTTCTCTAGAGACAGAAACTTAACTTCAGCAGGACAAACCAGATGGGGGAAAGAAAACCAAAAGGCAAGGTCTTCCACACACCCAACACAAGTTACTACAATTATGCCAAATATTTGTGCAAGTAGAACTAAGGGAAGTAGAGTTGTATGTGTGTGTGCACAAGCCTGCACTCACAGGCATCCTGACATGTATTTAACAGATGGTCAGATAAAAAAAGCAGGGACATAATCCATTAAATGTTCACATTAATCTTTCTTTTTTATATTTTTTTAAAAAGAGAGAGAGAGAGAGAGAGAGAGAGAGAGAGAGAGAGAGAATTTTTTTAATATTTATTTTTCAGTTTCCAGTGGATACAACATCTTTATTTTATTTTTATGTGATGCTGAGGATCGAACCTAGCACCCTGCTCATGCCAGGCGAGCATATTACTGCTTGAGCCACATCCCCAGCCCCACGTTAATCTTTCCTTTGTAATACCTACCATGTTTTAGTTATTCTTTCTTTAGCTATTGGCATGTCTTATATGATGGCTTTAATTCTCATGTGAAGTGGTCACTAAATCTTTATAATTCCTTTCAAATGTGTTTTGTATTATTGTTTATTGGTTTTTCCTGTAGTCAACTCATATTATAGATATCAGAAACAAAAGGTGATGGTCCTTTTCTTGGATCACCCAGAATGTGATTACAGGTGCTGTAGATGGGGCTGCAGGTAATTAAAGATATATAAAAACAGCTCTCTTTTCTCTGAGGCTACAGAGATAACAGTAAAACTACGTTATATCCATTAAAATGGATAACAAGTCAGGTATAAATAGATCTTTTCCAAGCATTCATAGCCCCTTAAGACCTGCCTATAGGACTCACACTAATATTGTGAGCAGTAAATATTTTTATAAAAAGATATTCAGAATTTTAAATAAATTAAAAATATCCTCCCAGTCATTACACAACAAGTACATCTCCAATACTACATCTCCAATTCCTTTTAACCCTATAGAGCAACCTATTATTATATGGCCAAATTACTGGCTTCCCTTTGTTAAATGTTAGTACTCCCAATAAATATATTACAAAGTACAGGTATGTTTTTTAGTTCTCAAACTTTTAGTTAAATAGGAATGAAATTATTTTCAAAAATGTCCTCTCTAAATGCTCTTCTCTGGATCCTGACCATGGACTAAGATTCACTGTCTTCTAAATTTAAGAGCCTAAATAATGTGCTCACAAATTGCTTTTTCTTCAGCAGCTTGGATAACTGCCCAAACTTAATTTATCTCCTTCAAGTACAAATTTCTAGAATCATCATCCAAAATGTAGTCTCCTGTTAATTCAACTAATTAGACAAAATTCATACCAAGCTGTAGAACAAAAAACAGAGGTGAAACTGTTTCTATTTTCAGTATCCCCAAATAAACTAAAATGTCATTATTTTCATTTCTAACTTCCCTGTGTTAAATCTGAGCTAATTTAATTCCATGTGGTCAGATTTTAATTTATCTTTTTGCCCTATGGTCTTTATTCTTCAATTACATGCTTGCTCACGTGTAGTTGCAGAGAAGTGGCTAAATGATCTATTACATTTGGAATAATAATTCCAAGCATAATTTCCAAGTATTAATTTATTGACCATTTACTTAACACTTATTTTAGGCACTGGAGTTAAACTAGTAAATAGAAATAAAATCCTCACTCTCATTTGACTTAGATTTTCATGCATTCAGATGTTGAGGGGTAAACAGTAAAAATCAAATAATTAAATAAATAGTACAGGTAACAGATAAGTGATCTGAAGGAAATAAATTTGAATCTGTGATAAAGAGAAGGTTAAAACCACTAAGGTGATTGGTTAGGAGAACTGACACTGGAAATCCTAATAGGAATCACCAATGCACCATGTGATATGATTATAGAATTACAGGTAAAGCAAAAAGAAATCCATTCCTAATCTTTGAACATTGATGTGTTTTAGAGATAAAAATAGAAGAAGGAGTAGGGGGAGGAAAACAAGGAAGAGAAGGAGGAAAGGAGGAGTAAGAAACAAGAACTAATAAGTGAGGGTGAGAGGATAAGAGATGAGGAAAAATAGAGGTGGAGATACTTAGGGACCCAATTATGTTGGCACTTAGAGGTTATCGAAGATACAAGTAACAATAAATATTGGCAAAGATATAGGAAAAAGAGTACACTCATGTATTGTTGGTAAGACTGCAAATAAGTACAACCATACTAGAAACCAGTATGCATATTCCTCAAAAACTAGAACTGGAACCACCATTTGACCCAATAATCCCACTCCTCTGAATATATCCAAAGGAGTTAAGATCAGCATACTACAATCATGCAACCACATCAATATTTATAGCAGCTCAATTCATAATAGCTAAGCTATGGAACCCACTTAGGTGCCTGAGGGGAGGCATCTGTGAATTACTTGAGGGTCTTCACTTAGAACCGACCCAGGGAGATTTAGATTTGGCATTGTGAACTATTTTTTGGCTCCTCCCACTCAATAGATTGCTCAATGCACATGACCTATATCTCTTCTCTGCTAGGAAGGCCACTCTCATAGCTCTGGAGTTGGGCCTAACCCATTGGAAACTGGACAGCCCACCTCCTACCCTATTTGGCAAAGAACATTCCATGGAAAACCTTTGATGTTCTCCCATATAAATAAAGCAAGCACGGGCTCCATTCTCTCTTTTTAGTGTGGAAGCTTGATCCCTAAGATCAGCTAGCTGGCCCGTCCCCACTTTTTAAAATTACTTCCTGTGTCTTGTATTCCCCCCCCCCCCCGCTACTTTCTCTTTCTTAGCTTTTATTCCACAGCCAGCCCACTCCACCAAGTGGAATCTTCACTTTCAATGCCAATGCATGAGGAGGGCAGGAATTGTCTCCTAAACAAAAACAAAACCCTCACTGTGTGGAATTATAAAGGTAACTAGTCGATATTTGGCCCTTCCTTGCAGGAAAGTACACTTATGGTTTTGTGAGGTCCTTGCTTAGTTTCTGGATGGCCATGTTAAGTGACAACCACCATTTTAAGAAAAAATTTGCTTTCCCACCCAAGGCCAACCCAACCCTTCACTGACCACATTAGGACCCTCCCAGCTCTAATCTCTGAACCTGCCCCATAAAAGTCCCGAACCCCAAGCCTGTTTTGCCTCTCTCCATATATGGAGAAATGTACCTTTATTTGTCAACTGTGTCAAATAAACTCTCATGTGGATCTCTGCCTGGTCTCCATCTTTCATTTCTTGCTCACCTATCTCTCAGTTCCTTGCTTTCCTTTCAGGTTTAGAATATTGTGGATTGAAATACTGAGGATTAGAATATTTTGGACCAGTATATTATGAATTGCTATATTGAGAGTAAGAGGAGAGGCAAAAGATTTCTTTTCTGATAGGACGTTAAGCATGGGGAACTCTTCGTCTTCTGAGAAAGAAATATATTTTGCAGTTCTGAAGACGATAATCAAACAAAAAGGAAAAGATATAAAAAGAGCCCAGCTTACTCAGTTCTTAGAAATGATTAGGGAAATCTGTCAGGAATCACTTGATTTGCATACTCGGGAGAGGCTTGGTAGAGAATTACTCGCAGAATACATTTCAGTGGACCTGCCCAAAAGTACAATTGAAAATGTAGAAAAAATTTGAACTGCTTTAGAGATGTGTTTATATTCAAACCAAGATATTGGCTGATGTTTTTCCGGGAGACTTATGGGCCTTATAGATGCAGTCAAAAACATTAGATCTAACAAAGAGACTTGCTTAGCTCCTAGGACCTCTTTTTCTACAGGTAACCAAAGACAAGGAGAAAGATCAAGGGCAAAACAAAATCACACCCCTTTTGAAACTTGTGAAAGGCAGAGAGAAACCTCAGGTCAGAATCTAAGCCTTCTTCATTTTTAACAAGCCAAAGTCAGGGAAGCAATCTGTGGGTGCAGTCTGAACATTATTCATTGTTCGAGGCATGTGCTAGGCAGGGAAACAGCCCAGATCAAATTTCTTTGGGAAGAGAGATGCAGGGAGATGGGGTAAAGGTCATGCTGGGGAATTCCAGGAGAAGTCCCAGTCAAAGAAGGAGCTTGATTTGGATTCTGCTCCAGTAATCCACTCTCTCCCTCAGGAAGAGTCAAGACAAAAATCTATCCAACATGCCCCTCACCCTGCAAATCTTTCTGCACTGCAACTAGTCTCAGAACCACATTATAGGAGGGAGAAGGTATCTCAGGATTTAAATTATTTCCAATATTCAAGAAGATAAATGAGCAAAACCAACATTCATGAGGCCATGCTGCCAATTTCTTTTAAAATATTAAAATAATTAAAATTTGCTTGCTCCACATATGGCCCAAATTCACCTTTTATTCAAAGCTTGATAGAATACACAAGTAATGAAGCTTTGCCACCTCATGACACACACTAGCAAGAGTGTGTCTCTTGGGAGGTGATTACTTATTGTAGAGATCTAATTGGACGGATCTCTGCTCCAAGCAAGCAGAAACCAATAGAAGACATGGAATTGATATTATGGTAGATATGTTGACTGGGACAGGACAATTTTCTTCTTTGGAACATCAGTTAAACTATAATTTGCAAGCTTATAATCAGATTAGTACATGTGCCAGAAAGGCGTATAGAGATTTGCCTAATAAAGGAGATTTCAGTAAAATTTGATGGGGACCAGAAGAGAGCTTTTCAGATTTTGTGGTATGTCTGTACCAGGCTGCAAGCCCAGTGCTAGGAGATTCAGAAGCCTCCTAGGTATTAGTTTAACAGCTAGCTTTTAATAAAGTTTGCCAAGAAATAATTAGACCACATCTACAGAAAGGGATCATGTCCGATTTTATCTGCCTTTGTACCAGTGTTGGTCAAATATATTTACAAGGTCTAACTATCACTGTCCTGTTAAAGCAGGCTCTGCAAACTCCATCAAAGGAAAGCTATTACCAAAGGCAATGTTTTAATTGTGGGAAAGTTGGGAACATGGTGTGGGATTGCAGATTACCACAAAGACAAAGGAAAGTACCGGGTTTTCAGCCACACCATTGGAGGAGCCAACCATGAGGCTCTGGGAAACCGTGCCCTATATATGGAAATGGCCTGCATCTGCATATGCAGCTGGGAATCTAGAGGCAGGGCCAGCCTGAGCCCCACCAAACAGTAGGGTTGTTACAATCCGCTTCGGAGGAGGGGCCTATGGCTCCAGGTCTTGCGTAATTAAGTCTAGCCCAGCCTCCTAACGTGCAGGCCCAACCTTACAATTGATGTGGGACATTTTCAGTTCGGGATCCAGGAGCTTGGAGCTCTGTCCAGCCTCTGAATTCATACTAACTCTGGAGATGGGCCTAAAATTAATTTCTATATGGACTTGAGGGCCACTGCCGCCAGATATGAAAGGTTTAATATTGGGAAGAAGCAATCTAACTCAAAAAGGAATTCAGGTATTACCAGGTGTTCCTGATGCAAATTTTGATGGGGAAATTAAAATTACACGTCAAACAAATTACAGAATTCAGCTTTCTCCAAAGCATGCAATTGCACATATAATTTTTTTTTCTTTTCTTTTCTTTTTTTTTTTTTTTTTACCTTGCTGCTTCACAGGGAAAGATTTAGCAGATGGACCCAATTCCAAGTCCCCAGACAAAGCCTATTGAGCTCAATTGATTAAGAAAGAACAGCCTCTATTGAATTTTAAAATTAACAGTAAAAATTTTTAAAGGCATACTAGAAACAGAAGCAGACAAATCAATCATTTCTAGCAGATTTTGGCATGGAAATTGGCGTTTTCCTACTGCACATGCCAGCCTAGAAGAGACTGGTCAGATCTCTCAGCCTGCTTAGAGTGCCTGATACCTCTGATGGGAAGATAAGGATGGCAATGCAGGACTCTTTAAAAATCTTAAGTCTTGCCAGTAAATTAATGGGGGTGAAATATTTTAAGTAGCCTAGGAGTATTACTAATAACTCCTAATTCCATGGGGTTACCTTAAATGCTTAATCAAGTGTCTGTTTCTACTAAAGGATTAAGAGAAAATCAACAAGAAGGGTATTTACCTATGGTTCAGTCTTCTCAAAGAAGACAACTTAAATTAGTTAATTCACCCAATCAAAATTTTTAATAGGGGCAGAAAACAGCAGAAAAAATCAGAAAACAGCAGAAAAAGTCAACTGGCTTACTGAACAACCAGTGTGGGTAAGGTAAATCAGTGTCCCTTTTCAGCGGAGAAGCTACAAATAGCGAATATTCTAGTCCAAGAAAAGATTCAGGCTAGTCATATGGAGCATACTCTTAGTCTTTGGAATACTCCAATTTTTGTGGTTAAGAAAAAAATCCAGAAAATGTAGATTATTACAAGATCTTAGAGCAATTAATCAAAGCATGGAACCAACGGGAGCCTTACAGCCTGAGCTTCCTTCTCTTACATTCATTCCTTTTGATTATCATTTAATGGCAATAGATTTAAAAGATTCTTTTTTTACTATATACACCATTACATCCAGATGATTTTAAGAGATTTGCTTTTAGAATCCCAGATATAAATTTCAAAGAGCCAATTAAAAGATTTTGCTGGAAATATTTGCCCCAAGGAATGTATTGTAGCCCAACGCTTTGTCAGAATTTTTAGCACAGGCTATAACTCCTATATGGGAACAATTCACTGATACATATATAATCCATTACATGGATGATATTCTTTAGGCTCATGCTAGTGCAGACATGCTTTTGAGAATTTTTGTTCAATTAGAAACTTCACTTACTGCCAAGGGTTTATGCATAGTACCTGAAAAGGTACAAAAGACTTCTTTTCAATACTTAGATAATGTACTTGAAGGATGCATAATCTGTCCACAAAATTTATAAATAAAAGTTGATGGTTTACATACTCTTAAAGACTGTCAAAATTTATTAGGTGATATTAATTGGCTGTGACCAAGTTTGAAACTAACCACTGCAGATTTGAGTCCTTTATTTCAGATTATACAAGGGGATCCTTCTCCAACTTCTCCTCATCAATTTATGACAGAAGCAAGGACTGCCTTAACAAAGGTTGAATATGCTATTAATACTGCAAAGCTTACTAGAATGAATCCACAGGAGCCTATATATTTGCTAATATTTCCCACTCTTTGTACTCCTATAGGAACAATATGGCAATCATTGGAAATTATTGAATGGCTCCACCTAGCTCATTCTCCTCAAAAGTCATCAACTCTATTTTGTGACTTTATTGATCAGTTAGTTATTAAAGGAAGAACATGAGTTTTACAGATGGTTGGGTCAAAGCCTAATATTATTGTTACCCCCTTTTCTATTCAACAGCATGATTGACTTTGGCAGTCTTCCAATACTTGGCAAATAGCCTTTGCTAATTTCTCAGATCAAATAGAAAGCCATTACCCTTGTGATAAAATTATTCAGCTTGTTCTTGTAACTACATTTATTTTTCCCAAAGTTGTACATGCTCAACCAATAGTTGGAGCACTCACAGTATTTACTGATGGATCAAGTTCAAGAAAAGCAGGTTTCTATAGCCATGCTCATATGGAGATAATATAGACATGATATACTTCTACACAAAAAGCAGAACTTCAGGCTCTCATTTGTGCTTTAATTTGTTTTGCAAATGAGCCAATCAATATTTATTCTGATAGTTTATATGCAGTTGGAGTTATGAAAAATATTGAAACATCGACTATTGGGAACACATCATCACAATAATTATTTGATTTGTTTCAAAATACTTTAGAAAAGACAATTAAAATATGTCACCATCCATCTTTCATAGGCCATTTAAGAGCACATTCTAATCTTCCAGGTCCTTTAGAATCAGGTAATGATGAGATTGATAAACTAGTCGCTGTTTGTTAACAAATGTATTTGATTATGCACAAGCCTCACATTTTTTACACCCTCAGAATGCTCCTGTTTACATAAAAATTTTAATTTTACTAGGGAACAACCTTGTAAAATTGTTTGTCAGTGCCCACAATGTGCTATACATATTCCATCTTCACCAACTCAGGTTAATCCCCATGGTTTATGACCAAATCAATTATGACAAATGGATATAACCCCCATCCTTCAATTTGGCAAGCAGTGTTATGTTTATGTTATTGTTGATATTTACTCTAGATTTATTTTTGCCACTGCCCATCTAAAAGAAAACACTTAACATGTCATTTCTCATTGCATAGCTGATTTTGCAGCATTAGAATATCCTGGGGTAGAGTTCATGCTTGTGTCTTCCCAGAAGGTGCTTTTTGTCTTATGTGGTTACCTGAATGTGCCATCAAATATGGAGGACATAGAACAAGGTTTCAAACAACTAAAGATTGATCCAGAGATGTCAGCTCTGACCCCCAGCAGGAAGAGGAAGCTACAAAGAAGGAAGCGGATGAAGAAGGCCCAGAGAGACCAAGTGTTGAAACTGCTGTTATGGAAACAACTGAAGAATCTAATGCTACAAGCTTAACAGATGGTTCAACAACAAAGAGGAACTCTCCAGCCACAATGTTTGTAGCCATGTTAGCTCTGTTGAGCTGTTAGGTAAGAAGGATCCAGAGAGAAACCTATTGGACATATTTTCCTTATCCACCTTTAGTATACCCAGTGATGTGGACTGGAGAATCCATCCCAGTATTTACTATGATGGGTAGTCTTACAGATACTCATATCACTACCATCTATGTGACTGGATTTAATTATACTGGTTATAGTGGACAACTACCTATATGTTGGTCCCATGATAAGCATGCTGGCTGTCTAAGGGTATCTTTTGAGGAAAAGACAGCATATGGGGGGCCTAGACCAGCCAATCATTACTGGTCCCTGGGACTCAGAGCCATGTGTTTGAACACTTACTAAAATGTGACTTTCTCATAACAAGCCAGTCATTTCTGTAGCTAGTCCACCAATACCTTACTGTCCTAATTGTTCTGCAATAAACTTTGGCACTTTCCCAGATGTCTTGCCAGTGCAACATAAAGTTTCTAGAAACAGTGGATATATTTTAGACTGGTCTCCAAGAATTGACTAAAGACAATTACATAAGATTGTCATGATCCCTGGAGTTTTCGTTGGTAATAGCCTAACTTTCAGTGAAGGCAGTATCCAAAAAGATGTTTGGCACTTAATTGCAACCTCAGATTTCCTACATTATACAGATAGCCCTATGCCTGAATTTGTAGGCAGTAATTGTAAAGAAGGTTCCTGTTATGGCCTATGGGCCTGTTTTCATATCTCCTCATGCTTTAATTACTGGAAGTGAGAGAGTTAAGAGAAAGGATGATAAATATCTTGTAGCCTATGAAAAATACAATTTAAGTAATTGCATCACTAGGTATCACAAAGGGAGAGGAACATTAATTCTTTAACAACTCTCCTTTGTCTTACTATCAATCACCATTTCAGAAACATGGTATGCTGATGCTGGTATTCAGGTTTTACAACAGATGCATACTCAGTTAACCAGACCTAAGTGAGCTCTTGCTCACATAATTATTGGAGTGGCTGCTTTAATTTCATTCATTGCTTCTACAGTTACAGCCTCTGTGGCTATATCTCAAAACATTCAACATGCAAATTTTCTTAAGCCCTCCATAATTAGATAAATATTGATGAAAAGATTAAAACTAAATTGAATGCCTTAGAAGCTATTGTCATAAATATTGGTTAATGAGCTTTCCCTCTCAAATTTAAGGAAAGGCTTAAATGCGATGCTGACTATAAATATGTCTGTATTACTGCAGCCAAATATAGTACTTCCCAGTGGCATTGAGAACAGGTTAAAAATCATCCATTGGGTATTTGGCATAACAATAATAATAGTCTGGATCTTATGGGGTTACATCACCAACTCCTGGATATTCAAAAAAGCAAAATTGATCTTATGGATCCAACTTCTCTAGCTGATCAAATACTTCAAGAATTAAGTGACTTTAAACATGCTGAAACATTCTGCATGGTATATTATTAGAATGGTATGTATGCTACTTTGTATTGTGATAATAGGTTGTCACACCCTCATATCAAAAATTTGGGAATTTGAAATAACAGCACACCATTTACTTTTGCAAAATAAAAAGGGGGAATATGCAGGAAACCATGCATGAATTACTTGAGGATCTTCATTTAGTAACCAGCCAGGGAGATTTAGGTTTGGATTGTGAACTATTTTGTGGCTCCTCTCATTCAATAGATTGCTCAGTGCACATGACCTCTATCTCTTCTCTGCTAGGAAGACCACTCTCATAGCTCTGGAGTTGGGCCTAACCCATTGGAAACTGGACAGCCCACCTCCTGACTTATTTGGCAAAGAACATTCATGGAAATCCTTTCCCCATATAAATAAAGCAAGCATAGGCTCCATTCGCTTTCTAATGTGGAAGCTTGATCCCTAAGATCAGCTAGCCAGCCTGCTCCTGCTTTTTAAAATTACTTTCTGTGTTCTGTGGTGTTTTTTGTTTTTGTTTTTGTTTTTGTTTTCCACTTCTTTCTCTTTCTTAGCTTTTATTCCATAGCCAGCCCACACCACCAAGTGGAACCTTCACTTCCACCGTCAGCATGGGATGTGGGCGGGAGATGCCCTTCAACAAATGAGTGGATAAAGAAAAATAGTATATATGCTCAATGGAATATAAGTCAGCTGCAAAGATGAATGACTTTATAACATTTTCCAGTGAATGAATGAATTTGGAGACTATCATGAAATAAGCCAATCCTGAGAAACCAAAGGATGAATATTTTCTTTGATATGTGGAGGCTAACACCAACAATAGAATAGAAATTTAGTGGATTAGACAAAGGGGGTGAAGGGAAGGGATGGGGAGGGGGGATGAAAAAGATAGTAGAATGAATCAGACATAAATTTTCTATGTTCATATATGAATACAACACAGTGAATCTCACCATTGTGTTTGTGCACAAGACTGGGATTCTAATTATATCAAAGTAGATTCTACTGTCATGTATAACTAAAAAGAACCAATTTAAGGAAAAAGAGAGAGAGAGAGAGAGTTTAGGCCTCATTCCAAGAGCTATACAAAGGCACTGATCAGGCAGAGAAGGATGTAAGGAGAAAAGCAACAAGAACTAATTCAAACTTACATGATCTTTCTCAGTTGCTGCTAGGAAAATAAACTGCAGAGGAGAAAAGGGGGCCATAGGGAGACACTTCAGAAAGTATTTTAATAGTCCAACAAAAATAACACTACTAGAACTAGGATGTGTTTAATGAAAACTGAGACAATTAGTCAGACTCAATTTTTTTAAAATCTCTTTTTGAAGTCTAAGTCTATAAGATTTGCTCATCTGTCTGGTATGGGGGATGATTATAAAAGAAGGAATCAGGAATTGCTCTTTATGTTCTGCTGAGCAACTGGGTAAGACCTGGCTTATCAACACAGCAGGAAATTTACAGAGAGGAGATAATCGGTATTTATTCCTGGGTTATCTCCTTGTGGGTTGCTGAGGAGACATCTAAGTGTATGTGTCCAGTAATCAGTTTGGTTACATGACTTCTCACTTCTGTCAGGAAGTCTGGACTGGTATTCTTTTATAAAATGAAGAGCTAAGAGAAGAAAATTTTCCAAGTTGGAAGGTATAAACAACCTCATGGAATTCAGCTTAAAGGTAAAGAAGAAGCAAGAACACACAACAAGAAGTTTGGGGTACGGAAGCATTGATTGACCTGACAAAGGTATTACCAGTGGGTGGTGAGGTTGTAATTCTGCCTGGAGAAGACTGAGACAAGAGTGGAGATCACCAAGGAGATGATGGTGACTGGTGGGTTTAGTGTGCAGTTTTTGATGCTGACTCATTTTCAAGGGCTTGCTGACAATTTGTGCATTTTGTTTTGTGAAGGGCTTATTCAAATCCTTTGCCCACATTGGGGGTTGGGTTCTTTTAATTGGGTTGTAAGAGTTCTTTATATATGCTACATACATTCTTTGGTGACATACAGGTTTTGCAAATATTTATTTTCAGTCTGAAACTCACGTTTTTATTTGTTAATGGTGTCCTTTGAAGAAAAAGAAATGTATTAATTTTAGTGAATTCAAAATTCATCATTTTTTCTTTTTTATAATTATCACTTTTTTGTTAGAACTAAGAAAACTTACCACTCTTGGCACATGAAAATATTGTCCTGTTTTCTTCTAAAAGTTTTATGACCCTAATTTCACTGTATATAACTTCTGTCCATCTCTGCTCATTCTGTCTCTTACTTAATCTATGAGCTTGTTTATCTACTTTGACTGTATACCTATTCTTTATCACTAATATCTGTATTGTGTGGCACTGAGATTTCAAACTTTCTGTCACACAGAAAATATATTGTTGGAGTTACATTTCATCCACTCAGAGGGGACTATCGTTTTTAATTGATCAATTTAACCTTTTACATGTATTTTAATAATGTGATATTAGTATTCTTTACATAAGCTTATTTTGTGTGCTTTTGTATTTATTTTCTTTCTTTCTAATTTCTATTAAATATATTGGATTATTATCTATTTTAATACTTATATGTACTATATTCCTTTATATTGACTATTTTCACATAAAATTTATATTCACATTTTTTATTCACATCAATTTCTTCAAATTATACATATCATTATATCTTCTCCATAATCAGAAAAAGCCTTCACTCAGTCTTGTCATGTATTTATGGTTTCCAAGTCTTGTATTTATAATGACACAATTACAGCTCTAGATGATCAGGAATATAAGTTGTTGTTGTTGTTGTTCTTCTTTTTTTCCTTCTTCTTCGCCTTAGTTTTACTTATTTTCTTAATAACTTGCCTTTTTTAATTTTTTAATTTTTGTAGAATGATAAAATTCACCAAGAAATTTTATCACTTCTGATTTCTTGCAATATTTCTAGGATCTGTTTCTCTTCTAGCATGTAAACTTATTCCAAAAGGGAGTTCATTGTGGATTTTTATATACATATAAACATCTTTATTTACATTTGAGCAAAAATATCTTTACTGCTATATAGCAATCCATGGTGTGAATAGAGTTCAGTATTTCCAATTTTTTGCCTATAATAAATAATGCTGAATGAATATTCATGAATATTCATTTCTCTTGACTAATATCTCTTGGTATATATGGGCATGGAAAACTATTGGTTGACATGCAGAAATAAAATTACTGTCAAAAGCACATCAATGTTTTTAATTTTAGCTTTATTGGTGTATGCTTAGCAAATAAAAATCATATATATTCAAGATGTACAATGTGATTTTTGATATACTATGATATGATATCACAATCAAGCTAATTAGCATATCCACCCACTAATGGCAGTGACATTTTTTCTCGTGAGCATACCTCTAGAAAAATTTTAAGTACATTATACATTGTTACCAGCTATAGTCACCATACTGTACATCAGGTTTCTAGATCTTATTCATTCAAGTAAGTTTGTACCTGTTAGCCAACACACAAAAGTTCTTGACTGAATCCTAATCAGACAGAGCTTTAGTTTTTCTCTTCCTTTGTGAATAATGCTGCAATGAGCATGGGAGTGCAAATGTTATCTTTGAGGCAAATGTATCATTTCCTTTGGGTACATACACAGAAGAGGGATTACACCATCATATAGAATTTCTGTTTTTGAATTTTTTGAGGCACCCCTATACTCTTTCTACAAGTTTACATTCCCACGAGCAGTGCACCAGTGTCCCATTTTCTCTACACCCTCACCAACACTTGTTACTTTGGTATAGCCAATCTAATAGATAGGAGATGATATCTCATTGTGGTTTTAATCTGCATTTCTCTGATGATTAGTTATGTTTAGCATCTTTTCATATATTTATCAACTATTTCTAGGTCTTTGGGAAAATGTTCAAGGCTTTTGCATACTTTAAAATCAGATTATTGTGAGTTTGGGAACTTGCTTTTGATTAATTATTAGTAAATTGTCTGATTTTCTCACTTAAGTATAATACTAACTTCTTACAAAATACATGGTTTGCAAGTATTTTCTCCTAATCCATAGTCTGAATTTTTATTTTGTTGATTATTTCATTTACTGGGCAGAAGTTTTTTAATCTACCCAAGTAGTATCATTTGTTTACTTTTGCTTCTGTTACCTTAACTTTTGGTGTCAACAAATTTTAAAGAATCATTGTGAAGGCCAATGTCAAGCAGCCTTTCCCTATGTTTTCTCCTAGAAATTTGTGTTAGTTAGGTTTCTGCCACTGTGATCAAACTAATCAACAAGAACAACTTAGAGAAGGAAAAGTTTATTTTGGCTCATGGTTTCGGGATTCAGTCCATGATTGGCTGACCCCATTACTCTGGGCTCAAGTGAGGCAGAACTTCATTGTAGAAGGATGTGACCAAACAGTGGTGCTCTGCTCATGGTATCCAGGAAGGCGGGGGGGGGGGGGGGATCAGTAGGGAAGAGGGGGAGGGTAAGGGGCCCCAGGGATGATTTTCCAAGTCTTGATTCCAGGGAACTACCTTCTCCATCCATGCCCCACCTGCCTATATTTACCACCAAGTTAGTCCATTCAAACTAAGATGAGTGATTACAGCTCTCACAATCTGATCATTTCACCTCTAAACATTTCTGCATTGGCACAGGAGATTTTGGGGGACGTATCATACATATCCAAACCATAACAGGATTTTATACTTCCTGGTTTTACATTTAAGTTTTTAATCAATTTTCGGTTTATTTTTGTTTATAGTATAAGGTAAAGTTCCATTCTTAATCTTTTGTGTGTTGATGATATTGGCTTTTGCAACATCATTTATTGAAAAGACTTCTTTTGTAGGGAAGAATACCCATTGTGAATTCTTGGTGATTTTACCAAACAACAATTGACTTCATAAGTCTTTGCTTACTTTTAGGTTCTCTACTCTGTTCCCTTGGTCCCTGTGTCTGTTTCATTTCCAGATTATGTTAATGTTATACTACAATAGATAATATAGAAGAATCCATCTCCTTGTAGTTTTATGTCCCAAATTTTGACCCTTTTAGTCCTTGTTATTGCTGGGGATTTCTGATGCCTGTAAATGGATAATTTTGCATTTTATTCAGGTTTTTAAAACATTTAGCTTCAAGGTGCTCCAGAATATCATCAAGCAAAGTTATACTTATTTGAATTATTGAGAAAGTGTTGAAAATAGCAAGCTAATTAATTTGCTTGTAAACATGTCCTTGAACTTATCTACATGCTATATTCTTATATAAATGTTTCTTATGTTTGTTATTTTCTTAACATTTTGGTTTTCCTTTTCAATGACTAGCAAATAATTTTAATTTTTCTGTCTTTAATTGCAACCTCCTACATCTACTTACCTGTTAGTTTGTTATAGATTTAAGGAATGAGAATGAGGTAGATTTTTTTTACTCAATTATTAAAGGCAACCACATTTTATACCATTATTAACTGAAGAATCTTTAAATTGTCAAATAAGACAAAATTATTTCATATCCATTTATCAAATCATAGATTAGACAACATACTTTTATACTATATAATTCCTTTCTCAAATATGTGACTGGCTATCATTACTGTGCATTCTTTCTCCTGGTCATCACTTAATTGATGCCTTCAAAGATCTGAAAGAGAAAGGTAAAATGAAAACACAGAATAGTTGAAGAACAGATGAGTCTTGGATCTCAAACAGGAACTTTGAAGAGGAGTTAACAGAATACAACACTGGCTAGTCATTACATCACAATCATATTTATATTTCAAAATGGAAGTTTGGGAGAATATAACCAAAATTATTTTTAATACCAACAATATTATTACATTTATGTTCTAGATGCATTAAATTAATGATGGTAAGCAAATTGTACTGTTTTATATAAATTGTTAACCTAGTGAAAATTCATCTCACATTATTTGCACCAACTTCCCATCTTGGGGTAGCCATGTATTATTTGTAGCATCTGCTTCATCTACAATCACAGTCATCTGCTTTCTGGGCTAGAGAAGACCAGTTGTTCAGTATATCTTCTGCCTCCTCCTCCTCTCTAGAAGAATTCTTTTTTTATACATGTGCCTACTTTTAAAACCTATATTTCCTGGCTTCCTTAATAAAGAGAGGCAGCCAATGGTATGAAAGCAGATAATGAATTGTAAGCAGAGATTTAGAGAAAAGGTCTTTAAAGTGGCTCACTAACCTTGGAAAAGGTTCTTTTACATTACTCCTTTTTTCAAACCTCAAAGAAGAAACCTCTGTCATCATTTTTCCTGGAAGTTACTTGGGAGAAGAAGAGCAGACAGAGAAATTAAGTAACCATTCCATAATAATGTCCTCTGAGGATGCAAAAACAATAGCATGCAATTTGATTCTGATAACTTTATATCACATTTCTCTACATTAATTATAAATTTATCTGTACATTTGCATAAATAATTCACAAGATGAAATTTAGTTTCTAAGACATAAAAAATGTAAGTTATTGTTTTAAAGCTAGGTGAAATTTTGTGATTAAATATGGAATACTAAAGCATAATAGTCTCTGTAATATAAAAGCACAATAGGTTAATTGTCTTCTTCTTTGAGGAGTGTGTGTATATGTGTGTGTGTGTGTGTGTGTGTTTCTTTAAAATTATTTTTGACTTGCACATGTCCCTGTGAACACTTGCCTTGCAAAAATATAATTCATGACGTACTTGCAAACAAAAGCAAAGGAAGAACTTTGATTTCCTAATTTGCAATATTGTCAACATTTATATCTCATGACATACTCAGGTAATGTAAAGAAAATGGAACCATTAATATTTAAACTTGTGCAGCAATCAATATTAATGAGAATATTTTTCATTTGCCTTTCAATTTGTCAGCTTATTCTTTCAAAGAAATTAGAATATTTTATACTCCTCCAAAGCAAAATTATGAACTATATAAATATCTTATAATTCTTCATTGTCAGAACAGAGAATTTCATTAATTTTACCCCATTATTGAAAATTAAAACTAATTTGGATAAGATGAATACTGTAATTTACATTTTCTAAGCCTGTATAATAAGAACTTTGAAATACAAATTTGATTTCACGAATTATTAAAAATATAGAAAAAACATTTTATACCCTTATTTTTTTCAGATAAAAATCTGAAGAAGTTAGATAATTCCCTAATATGAATAAATGGAAAATCTAAAAATACAAATTATATTTCCTAGCATTTGTATAATGGTTTTATCACAATATCTCTCTATGATTTTACCCTGATAATTAAATTAGTGAGAGCATCTGTATATTTGACTCTTCAAATGTTAAAACAATTAACTTGAACATTATCAAATCATCTTTACATGAAATTGGAGCAATGTCAAAAGATTATGAGAAAAATAGATTTGTGTCAATATAGCATATGGATATATTCTATTCTTGAAGATGCATCATATAAACCCAAACATCAAAAAGTGAGTTTTTGACATATATATGGTAAAATTAGAAAAAAATTTAAAATATAAGCCCTTATTAAAAAATCTCTTTATAAAATACCTTATATTTAAACACTGACCAAACCAAGAGTTGTCAAAAATGTGGAGCAAATGAAACCCTCATCTATTCTTGCTGGACTTGTAAAGTGCTACAATCAATTGAAAAGGATTTGGTAGTTTTTACAAAGTCATATGTATACTTACCACAGGAATTGGTCACTCCATTTCCAGAGAAGTAAAAAATATATTCATACAAATACATATTCATGAATTTCTTGCCAATTTTATTTTTGGAAGCTAAGGTCTGAAAACTACTGAATATCTATCAGCAGGTGAATGGATAAGAAAATTGTGGCATAGCCATACAATGGAGGCATGCTTAAAGAATAATGAATGGTCAGTTCATGTAACAACATGGATAAATCTCAAAATGATAATGCTCCATAAAAGAAAGGGGGAATATATATAACTATAACAAAATACCTGAAACAGTTAAATTATAAAAAGAAAAATAAGCTGCGCTTAGTGGCACATTCTTATAATTTCAGTGGCTTGGGAAGCTGAGGCAGAAGGATTTTAAGTTAAAGCCAGTTTCATCAACCTAGCATGCCCTGAGCATGCCTTGCCTCAAAATAAAATAAAAATTAAAAACAACAGCCTGGGAATGTGGTTCTCCAGTACCCTCCCCAAAAAAATAATGTAAAAGGAAAAGTTTATTTAGCACATAATTTGTATGCTCATGGTAATTAGTCCAAAATCAGGTGTCTGCACTGCTTTGGGCATTTGGTAGGGGTGACAGATGGCAATGGTGTTATGATTTGAATGTGAGGTATCTCCCAAAAGATGATGTGTGAGACAATGCAAGAAGGTTCGGAGGAGAAATGATTGGGTTGTAAGAATTTTAACCTAATTAATGATTTAATCCCCAGATAGGGATTAACTGAGTGGTTACTGAAGTGGTAGGGTGTGGCTGGAAGAGGTGGGATTTGGGGTGTGGCTTTGGGCATATATTTGTATCTGACAAGTGGAGTCTGTTTCTGCTTCCTGAAGATGTGAGCTGCTTCCCTCTGTCACACTCTTCTGCCATGATGTCCTGCCTCACCTAGAGCTCTAAGGAATGGAGCCTGTCTTCTTCCACAGACTAAGACCTCTGAAACCGTGAGCCCTCAAATAAACTTTTCTTCCTCTACAATTGTGCTATTGTGTCGTTTAGTCATAGCAGCAAAAAAGCTGACTAAAATAAATGGTGAAGAGTGTGTCAGAACAAATCACCCGCATCATGAGCCAAAAAGCAGAAAGGGATGGGATAGACTGGAGTCTCACAATCCCGTGGGGTCACATCCCCACAGACCTGAGGACCTACCATAAAGCCTCATCTCCTATAGGCCATAGCCCCTCCAATAGCAAGACTCTGGGAATTCAGCTCCTACTCATGGCTGTTTGAGAACAGTCAACATCCAAACCATGTCAGCTTTCATTTTACAGAAAATTTAATAAAATGCAAATGAATCTTCAGCGACAGGAAGCAGATAGAAGGAGATGGGTATCACAGAAGAGGGGGAAGGAAACAAAATTTTAAAAGACAAGGGAAAACATCTGAGGATGAAAACTATGTTTATTATTGAAGACAGTGGTGGTATCACAGGTTTATACATGTATCAAAAATTTTACACTTTAAATGTGAGCAGTTTCTTGTATATTGTCAATGATACCCCAGTAATACATCAAAGTAAATAAATTCACTTGAACTAAAGGCAAACATAAAAATAAACATTTATTGAAATGTTTATTTAACATTAAAATAAACAAAAACATTTCATGGTTTAAGGTTTTTCTTTAAAAAATGAAAACATAAAATATAATCATAAAAGTGAAAGCTGAGAATTTTGACTCTATTGTTTTTAAACTGTAGAACAGAAGTCAGAATAAACTAAGCTATAATTTGGATAAAAGACTTCTATAATGAATTAAAAAATGAATTAAAACCCAATTTGAAAATAGGAACTGGACATGAATAACAAACTCATAAAACAAGAATCAAAAATAGTTAATAAAATATCTAAAAATATGCTTATTTTTACTTGTAACCATGGCAATAGAAATTAAAATAACCATGAGTTACTATTTGTACTTAAAATACTGGTGATAATTTAAAAATTCATATTCAAGAAAACATTGACAAAGATGTGGAACAACAGGGAATGTATATATTGCTGGTGATTATATTAAATTTATTTAACTATTTTGAAGTTTCTAAAATGTCTTTTTAATATAAAGATAACATTCTTAACAACCTAGCAAATCCACTACCAGGTATGTACCCTAGGAAAATTCTAGCACATGTGCATCAGAGCCATGCATGATTGCTGTTCTCTACAGTATTGTTTGAAATACTGAGAACTATAAACAATCCAGTTATCCATCAAATTAACCTTTCTCATAATATATTGCTACATATTAGTTTAATTTGTCAGTTCTCAACCAGGGGTGATTTTTCCCAGCAAGGATCATTTGGTGATATCTGGGGACATTTTGGTTGACACACCTGGAAGTGGAGGATGTTCCATTGCTATGTTTACCAGTAAAGTAAGGGTGAGCCTCTTTTCAAGCATCTTTTAGTGGTACAGGTCAGCAAAGATACTAAACATACCACAGTGCACAAGGCTGTGGGGACAAGTGCATGGAGTACTGTGTACATGGCATATGTTAAGTGTGTCTGATTGGCAAACCACACCCCCTGCTAGGCATGTGAGCAGCAAACCGCTTACCCTGTAGGCACAGTCCTGTTGGTCACTGCAGGGACAGTTGGCTAGCAATCGTATTGGTGGCTGCCTGCAACCTGCTTAGCTACTGCCTGAGTATATATACGTGATAACTGCGCAATAAAATCAGACCTGCTTCCTGCTTGGTCTCTGGAGATCTTTGATTAGCAACTCTGCAGCCACACTCTTCTATCCTATTCCATGGACCTTCTCACTAGTCGAGAGAGCCCATGCACAAGACATTCCTAACAATAAAGAATTTTCTGACACAAAATGTCAATAATGCCAAAGCTGACTAGTTTAAATGAATTAACTATACTTATGTGTATAATTACATCATTAAAGCACATTATTAAGTACAAAAGACTAATGGTAAAGTATAAATATTATTATTATATATGTTTCAAAAATAAAGAAATCAGTGCCATATATCATATATAATTATATATTTGTTGTAACTCTTTAAAATACTTATGGAATCAAACACATAGACATTGGAAGTGGCTTACTTTGAGAGAGTAAAAGTGAGAGAGTAAAAAAATGTTAGTGGCCTTTAAAAAAAGTTATGTATATGCAGCAAAAATGACAAAATATCTACTTTTGTTAGTATGAATAGTAAGTCCTTAAAACATTATAAAACTATCTGTATCTTTACTGATTTTTAAATCTTTTTGATACCATTTCTACTGTTAAAAAACAAAGACATTTATTGAATTCACAGGTTAATTTAAAAAAAAACAAAATATCTCTTAAAAAGCATCAAAGAAAGGAAATCGATTAAAAGCACAATAAAATAATCAGAAGAAAATAAAAAAAACCTTTTAATACTTGAAAAATAGAATCATTCAATGGACCCAACATAATCTTTTTAGTAAGATATAAAGTTTTGCTAAATTAAATCAAAAGCAAAAGGAGCAAAGATAAAGTGATGGTATCTGTAAAATAGGAAGAGAACACCAGCATGGTAAAAGGTGACTATCAAAATTAAAACACCTACCACAAAATGAAAGAGCAAAGAATATGCACAATTAACAGAAAAGAAAATAGCATGCTATAATTTTAGTATTAGGATAGAGTATATAGTAACATATAGCGTGCATTTAATAAATAATTGGAAAATATTCACAAAGCAATACTACATAGTCATTACAATGATGTTATGATAGTTAGAAACAGGTTTTCTAAAAATTACAGGGAAAGCACTTACATTATTAATTTCTTTTCTTTTTTTTTAGTACTTAACCACTGAACCACATCCTCAGTGCTCATTCTCTCTCTCTCTCTCTCTCTCTCTCTCTCTCTCTCTCTCTCTCTTGTTTTTTTTTTTTTTTTTTTTTTTTTGTTGTTGTTTTTGAGACAGGGTCTCATTATGTTACTTCATGCCTCTCTAAATTGCTGAGGCTGGCTTTGAACTTGAGATCCTTCTGCTTCAGACTGGGATTACAGGCGAGCATTACCACACCTGAATCATTAAAATTTTTATAGTAAATATTGCCCTATCTTAAGTCGATTCATAATTATTTTAAAATTTTAAAAGCATCCTGGTTCAGTGGTGCACGCCTGTAACCCCAGCGGCTCAGGAGAATGAGACAAGAAGATGGAGAGTTCAAAGGCAGCCTCAGCAACAGCAAGGCACTAGACAACTCAGTGAGACTCTGTCTCTAAATAAAATACAAAACAGTGCTGGGGATGTGGTTCAGTGGTTGAGTGCCCCTGAGTTTAATCCCCCTGAGTTCAATCCCCATACCCCTCCCCCCCAAAAAAGTTAAAAAGCTAAAGTATATAAGTGCCAACTGTATCTATCTATCTGTAATAGGACCATGATTGCTTTTTCTACCACCTCTTCCTTTTAAGTTTTTGTACTGTGCACACCATATTTTTAAAAATGTAAAGCTGAAATTTTAGCCCTGCCAAGGCAATGTTAAGTTTTACTATAATTAATATTATCTTTATCCTGAACTGTATAAAATTATTAAATTAATTATAACACATTATTGGGGGGGATCTTACTTATATGGTTCAAACTCAGTAAGTATAATTCAGATGTTCCTTTGTGAAATGATGAGCATTCTGATATCCCTAATTAGCAACAAAACATATGACATGTTCACTACAAAGCATAAACTTGTAAGTAATAGAAAATCCATCTTCCAAGGCATATAATCATTTGCATTGAGCAGCAGAAAATGAGCTCTGGTTCTCTAGGGACCAGACCTTGTGATTGAAACTAAAATTCCCACCCATGACTCAAGCAGCAAAGATGACTTTAATCACAGCTGGAGCTCCCTGATATAATGACCAGTGATGCTGCAGAAGCTATTTTGAGGCAATAGCAAACTGCTATCCTAAGAGCACGAAAGCTCTACCTTTTTCATACTGAAGTAGCACAATCCTGAAAAATAAAGAACTGAACAATGGACAAAAATCATGCTACCTTACAACAGATCCAGTGTGAATCACTAGAAAAGATGCCCTACATTTATCACTCATTTTTCTAGAAAAGTGTCTATCACTAAAAACTATTGTCAAAAGAAAGAATTTGTCAATTTACTGGAACTATCACAATCAGTTGCTTGGTGTGAATGTTTGCTTTGGTTCAAAATCAGGCACCCATTTGCTCTTCGGAAATTAATCTGCCCTCAATTTTTGGCCAAGCCTCATGTTAATTCTCTTATCATCAAACCTTATGTGTGTCCTTCACTGTACCACTTACTTTTGGCAGTCTAATAATATATGTGTCCGTTCCCCAACATGAAGTTTATCTCCATTTGTCTCCTCCTAGTTTTTCTTTTCCTCTACACCCCTTATTGCCACCCTCTTCTTTCTTTACGACTCCTATCTCTAGACCTACAAATATTTTCTGGGCATTTACAGTATTCCATACATTTTCCTAAGTGCTCCCATCAATTTCATTCTCTGATTTAACACTCCCAGCAATCTTGTGAAGTAAGTAATATTTTTTTCCTCCCTTGTAAGTGAAGATGTGGAGGAACTTGTCCAGCGTCACACAGGTGGCAGATATACTTGAGTTTAACTGGGATCCCACCAATGGAGGAGAAGCCTGCTTGCTGTGTCATTTCTGTTGTTCTGGTTGGTTTTGGTTTTGCTTTTTTCTTGTTTTTGCTCCCTGATCCCAGGATTCATATGCTCAATATACTAATGATAACTTGATAACTTTTTTAAAAAGCTACATAAGGTTTTTGGATGTGTTTGATCCCCCTCTGTAACTGTATGCTTGGGCCTCAATCCTGAAGATCCTCAGGTTGGTCTTCTGTTTAAAACTTCATTGGTTACATCATCTCTCATTTCCTTTATCATAGACACAGTAACAGTCCTCACAACCACACAGGAATTTAGGCCCATACTTGGCTTCATCAAATCAGCAAGGCTTCAACATGTAACATCAACTGTTCATGCCCTAGAAAGGATAAATTCTAATTACCCTTCCAAACTTGCAGGAATTACTCACTTTTTAGAGTTCATTTTCAAATGCCTAATTAACCTACCTCTTTGCTTTGGTTCAAAACTGGCCACCCATTTGCTCTTCAGAAATTATTCTGCCCTCAATTTTTGGCCAGGTCTCCTATTAATTATTTTATCATCAAACCATGTATATGTCCTTCACTATCTTTCACACACACACACACCCACAAACATACACGTTCATTTTGTGTGTACAAATTGCAGCAGGAGACCTAGTCCTTTAGCATAGTTTCCATCTTTTGTATTTAATCAGATTTCTCTTTCTGGAGGATGTGAATTCTCTTAATCCCTGGTATTGGTAAATATCTCAAGAATGTCTCCCCATGAGAGTCATTTTCACTCATCTCTCTCTCTTAATCTGTGTTTTTCTTCATTATTTGAAAGTTATAAATTATATTATACTTAGCTAAGTATTAATGGAGGGAAAGGAAGACACAGAAGAGACACTTCCTATTCTTGGGTCATTTTTATTCCCCCAAACTCGGCACTGTAGTAGTGTATGTGTTTTTCACTTTTGCCCTCCTAGTGAGTACGCATTTGTAGCATGTCTGGTTTAAACTTGTATTTGGCTAAAAATTAATGAGGTTGAACACTTTTCATGTGTTCCTTGACATTTAAATTTGAAAACAGTCTTTTATAAAATGTCTGATCAGAAACTTTGCCCATTTAGATTTTTGACATCAACTGAGAATAACTTTTACATATTCTGTATATGATACATATATTCTAGGTATAACTGATAATTAACACCTTTTCCTACCATGTGCTTTGCATTTTTGTTCCCTTAAGGAATATCTCTTGACACCATTAAGTTTATTAAGAATGAAGTTTTTAATTGTAAATTAGTCCAGGTTATTCTTTCTACCTGTATATTTTTTGTGTCCCATTTTTAAAAATAGATCCCAAAGCTTTCCTACATTTTCTTTCCCAAAATGTTATTTTTCCTTTTGTATTTAAATATATAATCTACCTGAAATTGATTGATGTGTAAGATATAAAGAAATGCTATGTTCATTTTATTTCATATATTTATTGAATTGACTCAACAAAATTCATTTAAAATCTTTTCTTTCCCCACAGCTCTAGAGCGTCACTTACATAACAAGCTAAGAGGCCATATGTGGGTTTTTTTTCTGTTTTTCCATTGCTTCTATAGTATTCTTGTCAAAGATATGTAATCTCAGTCTCTTTGTGAGAAATTATCAGACAAAAAAATTAGGAGATAGCCTACAAAATAACTTCCTAGTACTCTTCAGAAGTGTTGAGGTCATGAAAAATAAGGAAAGACTCAGAAACTATACAGACTTAGGGAGACTGAGGAGACTTGACAACTAGATACAATGTCAGATCTTGAGGCAGAGAAAGGCAGTCATTGGAAAAGACTGGTGAAGTCTGGATTCCTTTATAACTTAGTTACACTGTTATACTGATGCTAATTTCTTGGTTTGGATTATTGTGTTGTGGTTTTGCAAGATGTTTTGTTTTGTTTTGTTTTTTTTTTTTTTGCAAGATGTTAACATTAGCTATGCTGAATGAAGAATACACAGGGATCTTTGTTCTGCTATTTGACATTTCACTTACTCTAAAATAAAAAGAAACAATAAAAGTTCACATGAGTTGGGGATGTAACTCAGTGGAAGAGCATGTGCCTCATATGCTGCAAGCCCTAATCCTCAGCAGTGCCAAAAAAAAAAAAAAAAAATTAAACAAAGTTAATGTGTACCATCCTTTACTTTTCAAAAATTCTTCAGAATCATGCCCAACTTTTGTTTTTATTATTTTTCTAAATATTATTTTTTATAAATTGGTTTTTGTTCTTACTGATGATGTTTTTCTGAAGCAGTTCTGGTATATCTTTTTTTTTTTCTTGTAATAAGAACAGTAGTTCCACCTTCCCCATTTTTATCCAGATCTTCTTTCATGTGGTCAAAGCTCGGAAATGCCCCCCCACCCACCCACACACACACTCATTTTGCAGAGAAAGGAATGTGTACAAATTGCAGCAGGAGATGTAGTCCTGTAGCATAACTTCTATCCTTTGTACTTAATCAGATTTATCTTTCTGGAGGATGTAAATTCTGTTAATTTCTGGTATTGGTAAATATCTCAAGAATGTCTCTACATGTAAGTAATTTTTCATTCATCTCTCTCTAATCTGAAGGTTTGTGTTTTTCTTCACTATTTGAAAGTTGTAAATCATATTCTAACCTTCATACATTATGCATTCTACCTTCTATGAATCAACTTAAATTTATTTTATTTTGACAATTGCTATTCTGTTTATGTTACCTTCTTTTATTTCTGTTTCTTTTTCATTACATTCTATTTTTTTAAATAAATAAAGTTCATCCCAGGCTTGTTTATTTTCCAAATAATCTATTTACCCTTCAGAAATATTTCTTGTTAGGGGCTTTTATTTCTCATTTCTTCTTCTTCTCTTCTCTGGTGATTCTTGTTCATATTACTAATGGATCAAAGTATACTACTCTAGAAAACAGATATGTGTTTCCTCACCTGCTGTAATGTAGGTAGAGTTGGGTCCCAGGTGGGCTTCTCCACTGGAAGGTCACCTTAGGGTGTCCATGCCAGGAGCACTGTGTCAGACAGAGCACTTTCTGAATTACAGAGTGAGCAAGGCTTTCTCTAGGTGCATCATTATCCACACTAGAAGCCATTAAAGAAGAATCTTCAGGTGCCTCATGTAAGGGTAAAAGTCACTCATTGGAGAGTCTAGTGATAGGGTATGGGAATGGAGTGATGGGGCAGGAGGAAGGAGACTTGTGGACTGACTGATTTAACTGTCATTCAGAGGCCGTCTGCTAATGTCCACTTTCTGTGCCTTTTCTAACTCCTGGACCCATATTCATAATTGGGATTCTGCTTAAAAGAGCTGCTGTCACTGATGCCATGGCTCTACCTTTCACTGCTTGGCTTTACCTACCTACTTTAAGTAAAGGCCTACTTAAATCACTTTTTTTCTTCCACAAAAATATTAAAAATCATTTTAATAATTAATTCCTTTCACTCTTCTAGCTATTATAGGTTTACTTTTTTTTGTATTTACATAGTCTCTTTGAGGATCTCACAGAAAAGTGAAGAGGAGTATTTTTGTGGCCACTGATATCTCAAAAATGAAGTTTTCCCATATGCATTTTAAATCAAATCTTAAATTTTTATATACATATATTATGTGCAAAGTACTATAGATTGAAGCAATAAATAATGTAAAAATATGATTATAGCTCATCATGAAAGCACAGAATATCCAGATCTCTAATGAAAGAATATGAAAATAGAAAATATTAAGAAAATAAATCACATAAATGAAACATGAATCATAAAAAGTAAAATACAGAGGTGAAAAGGCAGGTTTTCACTTTTTTGATAACCAGGGATTCAACCCAGGGGCACTTAATCAGTGAGCCACATCCCCAGCCCTTTCTTATATTTTATTTAGGGATGGTCTCATTGAGTTTCTTAGTTCATTTTTATTTTTTTAAGATGCATTATTCATATTCTCTAGAACATGTTGACTTGGCTGTCATAAACTGATCATAAGGCAAATATAATTCCTTGTTACATCGTCCACCAACAGAGTTCACTACAAATAGGACTCATGGGCCCTGAGTGAGCAGGGCCAGGGAGTATCTTACCATTCATGTTCTCATTTGCCACTTAGCTTGTTGAAGGAAATAAATGAGTGGCAGTTCTGCCAGCTTTGGGATATTTGTGCACCATTTCTCTTGGTTTTGCCAATATCCCAAACCCAGGTCTTTATATTGACCTTGGGATCCAGTCATCCATCATAACATACATCAGTACTATATATTAAGTACTTTTAGAATAATGAGTACCTGCAACTTAATTATTGGGCAGTTCAGATAAAAGAAGTTCTTCATTTATATATGGTTAATTGGATAAGATGTGAGCAAGAAGAAGTTTTCCAAAATTCTATCTAGGGATGGATCTGACATCTAATCACACATGTAAGAAATGGAATTTAGAAAAACATAATTTAGAATTAGGTCACTAATAATTAATAAGAATTTGTACTTCAGCAGTTTTCACTGAAATCATAAAAAGAAAATTTAATCCCAGAATCAGCATCAGTTATTGATGTAAATGCTTTGACCAGAGCACTACTGAGATTTAAAATGATCCTTTAAATTTTCTTTATGAACAATATCAACATTTAATGGCATTGTGAGTCTTGTTAATGTTTCCAGCCAATAACTGGCCTTCTGCAGTCTCTACCAAACTAAGATTCACAATGACCAATGGCACCACAGCAAATATAATTTCAGATTTTGAATTATTTCTGTGACATATAAATCACTGAGTAAATTTTGAATTTTTATTCTGCTTGGTTTTATATATTTATTATCATAGCTCAGTTAAGGTCTGACAGTTTGCTAAAGTAAAAAAAAAGACAAAGCAACAAAAAAAGAGAACTTGCAGTGCTAGCCTTTAAAAAGAAAAAAGTAAAATATTCCTATGTTGTGAAATTGTTCATTTCAAATCTTAAGAAAAAAAATCAGATGTTATCAAGTATTATCAATGTACTATTAAAATATATGAGATTATATAGTGAAAATTAACAAAATATTGATATTTTATGGAACTAAAATTTTGTAATGATATTTAATAATATTACATTTAAGTTTTACAAGAAACCTATTAGGTAAGTGTAAATATATACATCATAAATCAAAGAAACGCAATTTAAGTAATAAGAATCATACCTGAGTTTCAAAACCATGGAGTATTTTACCCCTTAACCATCAAGAATATTTTCCATTATATAAAAGTTATGTTTATATTAAATATCAGATAACCTGGCATAAATATATCACAAAATAGTTTTTCAGCCCCATCCACACCTAAATGGTTGATCCAGTTTTATATGACTTTCTATATATGCTGTCAGGGTATAATAATTGGAAAATAACCTTTGTATCATATGTTAATATGGTTCATGCTACAAGTAGTTAGTTATCCTTAAATACACTCCTTTGTTAGTAATACCAACTCAAGCCTTTGTTTGTGGTTTTCATTCTTTGACTTGCAGATGTAACACTAAGAAACTCCCTTGCACACCTTGTGGTTATCTCTGGTTGCCTTTTCTGGAACTATAATTTTCCTCACTCTATCAGGATACAGTTCTCAAAACTAAACAATTTATCCATGGCCCATAAAACTGCTTTCATTGTGGTAAATGAAACATTTGTTCTTGTATTTTTTTTAGACATGGACTTGGTAGTGGCTTGCATCTGGAATGTCTCCCAAAGGCTCATGTGTTGAAGGTTTATTCCCTAAAACAGCAATGTTGTGAGGTGGGACTTGGGGAAGTGATTGGACTGTGAAGATTATGACCTCATCAACTGATTGACCTGTTGAGGAGCTGAGTGGTATTATTGGAAGTGAGGGATATCGTAAGAAGGAGTGTCTAGTTATAGGAAATAGATCACAGGAAGCATACCTGGAAGGGTATTTCTTGTCCTTGAATCCTTCTCTTTATCTCAGTCTCTCTGCTTTCTGGCTGCCATGAGTGAGTAGCGTTGTTTGACCATGTCTTTTCACTACGATGTCCTGCATCACTTCAAGCCCAAAGCAATGGAGCCTGATGACGGTGGACAGAAACCTCTGAGACCATGAGTCAAAATAAATCTTTCTTCCTCTAAGTTGTTTTTGTCATATATTTGTTCCAGTGACAAAAAGCTGATAATGAGGACTTCTTAAATAATTCGGACTTTGGAATTATGAACCTATAATAAAATCTATGTTGGGGATACAGAAATATTAAGAAAAGTCTTGACATTTGTAGGTTCTCCTGAAGTCTATCCATGTGAAGTAAACTTTCACCTCAGTAAGAAAAACTGTGTTTTTTTTTTCATATAGTTTTTTAAATTTGGTCTTTTTATATACACATGACAGTAGAGTGTATTTGACATATACAAAGATGGTTTTTCATATAACATTTTCAAGGAATTTGTCTTTGTTCACTGAAATCCCTCTACCTAAAGTATACAGAGGAATAAATAATGTAAAATATCTACCCTTGACTACTTGGTAAAAATCTCAATATTCAATAATCTTTATAAGGTTTTTATAAAAATCTCCTCAAGACAAATTATTTCAAGATAATCTGGAAAATATGATTACCATCTTTTCATCCAGATTGATTCCCCGTACATACAAGAAATATTCACCCCCTTGTATGACATAGCAAGGTCTTCCTTTGAAATTTTCCAGTTTAATCTCTGAAAAATATCATCAGCTAAAACAAAATGCTCAAGGTCTTTCATAAAAAAAAAAAACAAACCTTTTTTTTATGGTATGGTCTTTCTCTTCTTTGTGAGGCTTGAACCTACGATTATGGGTCCATATAAATTGCACTGTTCTACTCAAGCAGACTTTCTCCAAATAGCAGCAAAGAGTAAACTAGAAAGTTCCAGGAAATAATAATAATTATTATTTAGTACTCTTGAAGTCTGAGAAAGAAAGTTAACTACAACTCTTCTGCAGTCAAAATAATTCCTGACCAGGCTTGGTGGCACATGCCTGTAATCCCAGTGGCTCAGCAGTCTGAGGCAGGAGGATCGCAAGTTGAAATTCAGCCTTAGCAATAACAAGGCGCTAAGCAAATCAGTGAAACCCTGTCTCTAAATAAAATACAAAATAGGGCTGGGGGCGCTGGGGTTGTGGCTCAGTGGTTGAGTGCCCCTGAGTTCAATCCCTGGTAATAATAATAATAATAAACAATAACAATTATTATTATCATTAATTATTATTCCTGAACAAAACCCTGTGATTGACTTTACCTGGGTCATGCTCATTTCTGGACTGAATGTATGGTGATGGAGCTCTCAGTTGACATTTATAGGGAGGCTGCCAGCACCTTGCCAGTGGGTCCTTTTTCATGCCCAGGAGTATATAATCTATCAGAGAAAATACATCAGAAATAATTAGTGAAGAAGAAAAGACACAGAGTCAGAAAAATACTTTAAAAGGAGAGCACCTAATAGGACCAGCCCACATAGGAGTTGAAGCTGTATAATTAAAACAATGGCATCTGTGTTTTATTTTAAGGTATACATCAGGGATAAAGTTTCAGGGGTGGAGTCTTGTTACATGTCTTGCAGTCAGCAGATTGATTGGCATTTTGGCATGTCACACCCATCTCTGAGAGGTTGTGTGGTTGTGGCAGGTCATCCCATCTCCAGTGCTGTGTGGTACCTGGAGGAGAGCTTGGACATGTATCTGGGTGGTCTGGGTCAGAGGAAATTTCCACTGGAAGTTTTCAGACACCAGATTCTCCTATTCACTAAGCTGCTATGCTGATGTAGTCCACACACAGCCCACAGATGGCTCTCAACAGACTTTGGTCTCACTATGACTCTGTGGCACAGGAAGCAAGACTCAGTGACTGTCCAGACAGGTGGAAGAGGAGAAAAAGAGAAATTGGGACTGAAAAAGCAAAAACACTTTTTTTACTCTATGCATACATATTTTAAGGGCCAATGAATATCATCCTCTGTAAGAATCCATCATGGCCTATTCCCTTAAGCTACCTAAGAAACATGATTACATAAACATTTATCACAGTGTGTCATCTTTTGTGGCATCTGTCTTCCCTACTAAACTATAATTCCTTGATCAGAACCCATATCTTAGCCCCTTACTTACGTATGCTAAATGCAAATGTGTTAAGCACAGATAAGTCCTAAAATTGGTTCTTATATTTGTAACATAAAAAAACATGAGTTCTTCTGTCTTCTATGCTTGCACCTGCTCAAAAAAGAAAATGTGTGAACAATTACTTTATCTCTGAAAAATCCTGTGCAGAAATATGATTCAAATATAATGATTTTGGCTTTAAGCAATAGATGGTATGAAACATATTTCTTTATCTTTTGGAGAAAAGCTGCTGATGACACAGTCCATTACGCTGATCAATGTCCTTACTTAAAAAGTTATTTGAAAGCGTATTTAAGATCTGACAGTGAAAATTACTCTTCAAATTCTTGTTAATACAAAATATGTCTCTCCTTTATCTGGTATATTTCCTTCTGTTAGATAATGAAAATTCAGCAGTGTCTACTCCCATTTTGCCTAGACTATAAAAAACAAATAGATAAAATTGAAGCATAATTGCCTTTGCCTAATTTAGGATATTTTTTTCTGGTGTAATTGCTTCCTAATCTAGGTCTCCAGTTTGTTGTTTATGAAAAGCAGCCAGGTTACTTGTTTAGAATATATGTCTGTAGTACACACTCCTTTAGATTTTGATATCACCAAGTGTTACCTTGCATATTTTGAACTTTGATTCAAAAATTGATAGTAAATATACATATATGCATATAAATATGCTTCATTTTAATTAAATATGCTTAAATATAATTCCTAGGAATCTATATGAACTATGTACATTTCCAAACCAACAGAGAGAAAAAGAAGAAATAATGGGAAAAATCAAAATAGCAGGATAGAGGTAGGCTGCAGATGTCAGTTCCTCTATGGTTTGGAATCAAAGAAACAAGAAAACAGCTGATCAGCAAGGTGGGTGAAAAAGAGAATGCACTGAGATACAGACTATCAGACACTTAGACTTGGAAATTCAGGTTATTGGAACAGAAAGAAGGAAAGAATTTGGTACCTACAAATTAGCACCTGTTCCTCAGTCTGTGGGAAAGGTATCAAAGCAAACAAAAAGAGGGGCAAAGCTGACAATATTACTTCATAAAGCAGAAGATAAAATCAGATTGAGTTAAGCTGTGGCAGGAGTTGCAAGGAAATGCTCTCCTTTCTCAATTAGTTGTTGGTGAACTGTTGTGAGCAACCATTTGTAAAGATCATGCCTATCCTTGCGGCTCTAAAAAGGATTGAATTCCTACAATTTCACCCCATCTAGAGATACCAAGCAAATATTACCTGAGGGAATGCCTTTGAACAAGACCATCTGAGTAACTTGTGGAGTTTGGTGGTTAAGAGCTGAAAGCTCTGATCCTTCCCTTCATCTGGCAATGGGAGTTAAGTGGAACAGAGCACCTGACACTGTCTGGGAATGTGGCACCTACGGAGCAGTGCCTCTGCTCTGTGCTGTCCCTCTGCCATGGTCTGCACATCAAAGAATACAAGATAGAGAAGAGGCCCACCACAACTCATCATGGTTTTATGTCCTTCAGCAGGAGATATCAAGTGCACAGATTCATTTGGTGATGTTCAGAGACACCCTGGATTCAGCAGAAAATGACAGAGCTAATCGGTTTTGAAGTCCTAGACACATGCAGCAATTCTACAGAAGAGCACTCCCAGGCTGCCATCCCAGCCAAGGAGAAATCTGGCTTCTGGGCAACAGATAATCCAGTGCTGGGGATGTTTCCTCTGACCCTCCAGAGAGATATTAGGGTCTCAGATATGTCAAGGAAACCCAGGAGTCACTTAGGATCATGAAAGAGGTGGTCATGATGAGGCTTAAATGGATAAGTGCCAGGACTTGAGTCTAGGGCAGTTTTGAAGCAGACAGATGAACTACTGAGGGAAAAAACTAAATATATACCTCCTCAACCCAGCACAGAAACCATGGCACAGTCACTCCCCCCGATGCCTAGAGAAACACAGAGGAAAAACTGAGGACACTGGCTTCTACTACACCTAGAAAACTTGACAGAATCCAAATCCTGGAGGCCAAGGAAGAAGTTTCTTCATATCAAATATCTTAGCAGGAAGTAATTTTAGACTCTTTAATGTTAGTTTTACATTTCACTGATATTATCTTTGGTCTTGATATATAGGTCTACCCAATAACTGATATTATATACTTTAACCCAGTTTTATTTATTTTTAATGTTTTAAGTTTTAAATTGAATTTATTCTTTCTTTGTCCTTCATTCTTATTTCTGCTCTCTTTTTCTATTCTCACACATTCTGCTTCTGTCTTTCCCCAACACCCTGGTTTTTTTTGTTTTTGGTTTAGGTTTTATTTATTTATTTATTTATCTTCTTTTTTTTTTTTTTTTTTGATGACCTGTACAGTTTAATCATCATTTCACTTGCACGAATACCAAAATTTTCAGCCTATCCTAGAGTACTCCCATCTCCCATTTTTGACTAACACAGTAGATGAGAATACTTTAGATTGGTTTTTGTGTTTTATTAATATATAATTTGCTTTCAAGTTGTCAAAGTTATCAGTGATTAGTACCTCCTCTTAAAGCAGTATGAAGGATTGATGATAACATTTTGCTCATGTTGAATGGATATGTTGAAACTGGGATATACACCAGCTTGGGACACACAGTAAAGAAAAAGAAGCTCAATAAAATGGCCTGTTGATAATGTTGTAAGGGATGTTCACACCAGCGGAAGAACAAATCTCAACACATTAATATAGAAAACATGAGAAAATAAGGTAATAAGACATCTCCCACTCCAGTGACTGAACTCATAGATAATGAAGTGGAAGAAACCTGGACAAAGTATTGAAAGAGTTGAATAATCAATGAATTAAAAGAAGACCTAAGGAATGAATTAAAGGGGAATACATAAGATATGGAAGAGCATTTTAATAGAGAGACTCTGAAAGGAAATCAAACTGAAATATTAGAAATAAAAAATAAACAATTAATTCCATTAAAAAAAACAGTGAAGAACCTCATCAACAAACTAGATCAAGCCAAAAAAAGAATCTGAGGACTCAAAGACAAGATGGAGCAATTAGAACCCTCAGGCATTAATAAAGAATTAAAAGCAAAAATGTATAAACAGAATACACAGATGTTCTGAGATAAAACTTAAAGGACAAACATAGGACACACAGGTCTTGAAGGAGAGGAAGCACAAATTAATCACACAGAAATTATTCATTAAAATCATAAAAGAAAAAATCCACAATGTTGGGATTGGTAAAACATGCATGTACCGGAGGCATTTAAGCTTCATAAATTCCTGTATAATAATATACTTCATGTACCTCTCCATAATAATACTGAATGTAAATTGCCTTAATTTTCCAATTAAAAGAACATGTTGGCAGATTGGATTATAAAACAAGATCCAACTTATGTTATCTCCTAGAAACACATCTCACAAAAACATTCACAGGCTGAAAGCAAATGAATGAAAATTATATTGCATGAAAATGGAGTCTAAAAACAAGCAGGAGTAGTTACTCTCAAAGATGATGTCAAGCTAAAATTAGAAGAGACAGAGAAGGTCATTACATGTTGATAAAGATAGTAGCATAACAAGAAGATATATGATTATTAATACATTTGCCCCAAATGCTGGTGCATTCAATTTCAAAAAACAAGTATTGGGCACTGATAAGCCCTCATACAAAAATATTGGGGAGTTCACTAAATCACTCTCACAAATATAAAAATCATCCAGACAGAAAATAAACAAAGACACATCAGATTTAAACTATAGTATTGATAATATAGACTTCAAAGACACCTATAAAGTATTTCATATATCTGATGAAAATTGAGTACACATTCTACTCAGCTGTATATGAAACTTCCTCCAAAATTTACCATATATTAGGCCATAAAGCAAAATTAGCAAGTAAAAGAAAATTGAAATAATCTTTTCCATCTTCATATATATATATATATATATATATATATATATATATGAATAAAATTAGAAATCAACATCAAGAAAACTACAGAAATTATATAAATATGTGGAAATTGAACAATACACTCTTGAATGATGGGCTTGTTCACTGAAGAAATTAAAGAAGAAATTTAAAAATTTGTAGAATTAAACCAAAAGAGAAACACAACACTCTAGTATCTGTGGGATATAGAAAAGATTGTTCTAAGAGGAAAGATTATAGCTATAAGTTCCCACATTAAAAAAGAGAGATCACAAATAAATAACCTAATGTTGCATCTCAAAGTCTTAGAGAATCAAGAAAAAACTAATACCAAAACTAGAAGATGGAAAAACATAATAAATTTCAGATCTAAAATAATGAAATAGAAACTAAAAGATTAATACAAAGGATTAATGAGACAAAGAGTTGGGTCTTTGAAAAGATAAAAAAGACTGATAAACCCTTAGTATTACCAAGAAAGAAAGAGAAGACCCAAATTAATAGAGATAAAAATGGAAATATTAAAATAGACACAATTGAAGTTCAGAGGATCACTAGTGTCTATTTTTAAAATTTATATTTCAATAAGTTGGAAAATATAGAAGAAATGGATGAATTGCTAAACACATATGACCTACAAATGCTGAACAAAGAGGATACTGAAAACCTAAACACACCAATAACAATCAATAAAATTGAAGCAGTAGTAAAAAGCCTCCCAACAAAGAAAAGCCAAATAGCAAACGGATTCACAGTTGGAGTCTACCAGATGTGTAAACAACTAACACCCTACTTCTCAAATTATCCCATGAAATAAAAAGGGAAGGAATGCCTCCCAATCAAATTCTACAAAGCCAGAATCACCCTGATATGAAAACCTGGTAAGGATACTTCAAGGAAAGAAAGCTACAAGTCAACATCACTGATGAACATATAAAAATCCTTGATGAAATATTAGAACATTGACTTACCAACACATTAAAAAGATTTTAACCCATGATCAAGTTGGTTTCATTCCAGGAATAAAAGAATGTTTCAACATATACAAATCAATAAATGCAATACACCACATAAACAGAACCACAGACAAAAATCATAGGCTCATCTCAATAGATGCAGAAAAACCTTTGGCAAAATTCAACAAACCATCATGATAAAAAATTTCAAAGTAATTAGTGAAAAAAAGGAGCTTACCTCACAATTATAAAAGCAATATATGAGAAACCCAAAGTTAGCCTCACACTGAATGTGAAAAATTTTAAACATTTCCTTTAAAATCAGGAACAAGATAAGGATTTCCATAGTCACCATTGCTATTCAATATAGTGCTTGAAATTTTAACCATAAAAATTAGGCAAGAGAAAGAAGTAAAGGGATCACAAATAGAAAAAGAAGTCAAATTATCCCTGTTTGCAGAGGAGCTGATCCTATACTTAGAAGATCTTAAAGTTATACCAAATATTTATAGAACTGTTTAAAAAATATAGCAAAGTAGTAGTATCCTAATTCAATACACAAAACCCTACAGCTTTCCTATATAGCAATAATAAATCTGCTAAGAAAAAATAGGAGATCAATTTTATTAACTAGCTTCAGACCACACACTCACACACATATACACACACACACACAGGAATAAATCTAACCAAGGAGGTAAAAGACCTATATTATTAAAATTACAAAATATTTTTAAAGAAATTGAAGACACCTGAAGATGGAAATATTTCCCATGTTCATGGATGGATCAGTAAAATTAATATTGTTAAAGTGGCCACACTTCCAAAAGTGATCTACAGATTCAATGTAATCCCCATCAAAATATCAATGATATTCTTTAAAGAACTAGAAAGAACAATCCTAAAATTCATAAGGAAGAACAAAAGATTCAGAATACTTAAAGTGATCCATAGGGGGTGAAATAGACTAAAACTGAAGTCATCACAATATCTGACTTCAAGTTATATTGCAGAGCCACAGTAACAAAAATAACTTGGTACTGGCAAAAACAAATAAACAAACAAACAAAAACACAGACTTGTAGAAGAATAGAATAGAATAGAATAGACACGAGACAAACACACAGAGTTACATTCATCTGATTCTTTACAAAGATGTCAAAAATACGGTAGAGAAAAGACAGCCTCTTTAACAAATAGTGCTGGCAAACTCATTATCCACATGTAGAAGAGTAAGCACAGATCCCTATCTCTGTACAAAAGTCAACCCTAAATGGATAAAAGATCTTGGCATAAGACCAGAAATTTTACAAGAAAAAGACATAGGTAACACTCTTGAACTTATAGGCAACAACTTCCTGAATAGTTCTCTAATAGGTAAGGGAATAATTACAAGAATTGACATTTGGAAATATTAGGATAAAATTACACACTTAATTCCTTAATTTAAGGAAATAATAAGAATTTCCTCAAAACAAACCAAAGGAAACAATTTACACAGTGAATAGACAGTCTACAGAATGGAAAAAAAATATTTGCCAACTATTCCTCTGCTGGAGGATTAGTATTCAGAATATATAAAGAATTAAAAAAAAACTTCAAATAAAAAATTCAATAAATGGACAAATGAACTAAATAGATGTTTCTCGAAGGAAGTACAAATGGCCAACAATTATATAAAAAACATATTCAATATCTTTAGCCATCTTGGAAATACAAATCAAACGTACACTGAGATTCCATCTTACTGCAGTCAGAATGGTAATCATCAAGAATACAAAAAACAATAAATACTGTGAGAATATGGAGGAAAGAAACTCGTAAACTGCTGGTGAGAATGAGAATTAGTGCAACCTCTATTGAAATCAGAGTGGGTTTTCCTCAAAAAACTAAAAATAGAATTACCAGATGATCCAACTACAGCATTCCTTTGATACTCCCCCAAATTTAACTCAACATGCTTTAGAGATATATGCATACTATGTTTATTGCAGCAATTCACAATACTAAAGTGCCCATCAACAGATGAATGAATAAAGATTTGGTATATATACACAATAGAGTTTTATTCAGTCAAAAATAAGAATGAAATAAATTAAGGCACTTTCCGAAAGAAGGATGGAACTGTACACCATCATATTGAAATTAAGTGATCCAACTCACAGATTTTTTTTTTCATATGTGGAAACTAGAAGGAAAAAAATTTAAAAGGGCATTATGAAAGTAGAAGGGAAACCGATAGGGTATAATAAGAAGAGAAAAGGAAGGGAGGAGAAGCTGTTAAGTGGGGGTATTAAGAACTGAAATTGATCAAATCATGTACCAAAATGCCACAAGGAAACCCACTATTCTGTGTAATTAATATTCACCAATAAAAAAGAAGAAATGACAACAAATGTTACTCAGCTAATCCAAAATAAGGCAAGAAAACAGAAAAAAAGAATGAATAATAGAAATTCACTGGGTGGAAATGGAGAGCTCTGGGCCATTGAAAAGATTTCCTCTAGAATATTGTTTCCAACTGTACAGAAATGTAATTGATACCGATGGTTATCAGTGATGAGTCCTGCTTCCTCAAATGTTGAAGTATAACATTAGAGAAGCAAGCTAAGGCATAGAAGCAAGCTAAAGCAAGCATATAAAGGAGGGTTTATTTAAAAAGGGATATTACAGACTTCTCCCAGGAGGGAGAAGGGGGCCATAGCTGGTATCCTAGCATCCCCAGAAGTGATAGTGTTCTGCCTCTTTTACATATTCTAGACTTTCTTTGTTCTCCTGCTTTCTTCCTCCTTTATCTTTCTTCTTCCTGCATACGCCCAGGAGATGCTCTGGTAGGATGGCCAAAAGGTGAGAAGCAGATATACAGGGCCAAATGTAGTGATCCAGGCTGGAAACAGCCCAGGACACATTAATTAACAACTTTTACAACTCCCTGTAGGGAAGGACAATTCCTGGGACAGATTATCTTAGCAACAAGTTGGAGCAGGGGCAGGTTATCTTGGTAAGAGTGCAGGGAGGCATTAATATTTCAATTCCTCAGGGGGAGTCTCCAACTTTCCAAACCCAAACTGGTTTTCATTCTCTCTTCCAACTGATCCTATCTACATTGACTGCCTGTCTTTAATTCTGGCTTCATAATTGGTAAAACAAAAAACCACTGCATGAAAATGTTAAATGTTTTTGCCTTTTTAAATATTCAGTTGAGTATTAATCGGTTATGCATGTGAGGAAACTACTAGTAAAGAAAAAAAAAGAAGTGTGTCACATTAGATTGGGTAGAGAGAAGTGATGGGAGGGGAGGGGAGGGGAAGGGGGGAAGGGAAGGACAACAGAATAAAATAGACATTATTATTGCTGTATACATATACATGACTGTATGGCCAATGTGATTCTGCAACCCGTACACTCAGAAAAAATGAGAAATTATACCCCATCTGATTCAAATTTATGATATGTCAAGATCATTGTACTGTCATGTGTAACTAATTAAAACAAATTTAAAAGAAGAATTATTCCAAAGGAGTAGAAATAATAATGCCTCCATTCCAAAGTAGAAAGGATAAATATTTTCGGAAATATTTATTAATGATCATGGGTGCAAAAATAAAAGTGATATAATAACCAAAAAATCCACTGTATAAGAGAAAGTGGTCAAGAAAACCTCCCCAAATATACAGTTTTAATTTATAAAACTTAACACCCAAATCATGACAAAAATTATTAACAAATTGAACAAAGAAAATTCTTTACTCTGAAAAAAGAGTCTTAAAAATATTACCATAATATTTGTGTGGTTCAGGTTAAATGTATAAGGCTGCTTTATCTAGATATTCATATATATGATGTTAGTAGTACACAATTTATCTTTTAATACATAACCAAAAAGAATATAACACAAATTAAAGAAATTGCTTAATTAGAGTGTGGGAACAAGGAATAAGAAAAAGTGGAATGAGTTACACCTTTCTACAAAATCTTCAGAGTTGGATTAATGACTTCTGTGTTTAAAAGTACAATTATATCAACAAGAATGAGGAAATTTACAAATATTCTAAAAACAGAAAAAGTCTGTAAATTTATAGTCAATATTATAAAACACAAAGAATAGTAGAAGTAATATTCTGGATTTTAGGACCTAGAGATGAAAGCCATATATTATGTGGAACCCCAGTCAAAATCTTAGATCAACAAAAAACCAATTTTAAAAGATCATATAATAATAAGGAAACTTTGAATATTAGACAATAGTATTACATATTGAATTTCCTCAATTTGATCATTTTACCTTGGTTATTTAAGATAATCACCTTTTCTTAGGAATTACCTGCCAAAGTTATTGAGTAAGAAGTTATGATATCTATAACTTATTGTTATCACCAAGTGAATACAACCTCAGCATTAAACTGAGTGTATTTTCATTAGAAAATACACATATTAAAAATTCTGATGTTTTGGGGCTGAAGTTGTGGCTCAGCGGTAGAGCACTCGCCTCACATCTGCTAGGTGAGCGAGCGCTTTACTGTTGAGCTACAACCCCAGCCCTAAAAAAATAAATATTTTTTTAAAATTCTGATGTTTTATTACAACCATGACTATAAAATTTTACATTTTCTTAAAGGTGCTATTTTAGCTAAGAATAGTGAATTTAATTAACATATCTTCTGAGTTGTATGCCAGGCTGCCTTTTTTTTTTTTTTTGAGATTTCTTTTTTTTATTGTTGGTTGTTCAAAACATTACATAGTTCTTGATATATCATATTTCACACTTTGATTCAAGTGGGTTATGAACTCCCATTTTTACCCCGTATACAGATTGCAGAATCACATCAGTTACACTCCAGGCTGCCTTTTAAGAGGGAAAAAAAAAAATCATGTAGGCAATGTAATTATAAATCTTTAGGTACTATAATCAGAATATTTTCCATTTCAATTAATATCTTTATTTTAATGCATTGCAAATGTGAATAAGAAAAATTAAAATATCCTTTATTGAACTAACAATACTGTATCACAATGGTTTCCAAACTTTAGTGTATATCAGAATCACCTGGGCAGCTAAACAACAAATAACAGGGCCCCAACTCCCGAGTTTCAGATACAGTAGGTCTGGGAGGGGGTCTGAGATTTGCATTCTAACAGATTCTCAGGTGATGCGGATGCTATTGATCTGTGGGCCAAAATTTAACAAGCAATGCCCTTTGGTGTTTGGTTTCCCTTATCCCCTGCTTTTTTCCAGAGTCAGTGAACTGTGAAAGTGATGTTAGATTGGAAGTTATGAACCTGATGTTTCCCCCTCAGGCTATCATGTCCAGAGTTTCACCATCTAGATAAAAAGAAAAAGAGTCCCATGTTTTCTTCACTCATTTCTATGTGGCTATTTCTCTTTATGAATTTGCTTCCAAAAGTCATTGAATATTCTTTTTCCTAGATTCTGATGAGTCACTTTCTAATATGACTCCATAGAAACTTCATTAGTATCTAATAGGCTTGTGAAAATGAATATTAAAGAGAAAATTCCATATCAAGAATTTTTGTGTTATTTCTCTATAGGTTCTTGATCAAAAAAAGTTGTATATATTTGCAAAAAAAAATACACTTAAACACTCAATTAAATTTTAAGATAGCAGGCAATACATTATTTATGATATGAGAGTTCACCTGTCTGAAAAATAGGTCAAGTAACTTTTACTTTGGTTCTGACCAAAATTCAAAAATGTGTATTTTTCTCCTGGATACCATTATGAGCAATAATGAGCTCAAATACAAGAAGTTTTCTCTCCTTAATGATGAGCATCTGACTTGCAAGGTGAGAGTCCTTTCTGCCCTTCCATTGAATATGACAGTGTAGGTGGCCTGAATCTAGTGCCAATTTTTGTATTATGACTTCCTCCTTCACCCCTTACTTAAGTCTATTTTTATAAATGAACCTAGGGGCATGGGTATCTTCCAAGTGGGATTAAAATCACTCTTGAGGGGAAAAAATGTGCAACTGAAATAAAACATATGGAGTGCTTTTGTGAACAATTTATACTCCCTCATAAACATGCTTTACTAAGAATATATTAACATCATAATATTTATAGATACCATCAAGAGAAGATGAATTGTGGGTCTCCACACTGGGGATAAATGGTAGCATAACCAATGATGGGAATGCAAACCAAACCATTAGCCCTTTATTTCAAGTTTTGCTCCTTGGAAGCTTTGGCATACAGCCTACTAATACTCCTTGATATTAAAAGTAGCTTCAGGGGACTAAAGATTTGATGAGAGAGAATTCAGAACAGCAATTCTCCCTTTTCATATTTCAGGCTCCTTCCTTATTGATAATGGGTTTGATAAACTCATGATAAAATGGTAACATGAAACACTGTCTGATTCTAATGCTTTTCATAAAAAATGTAAAAATTATTAGGATAGAAAACATTTTGTTCAATGAGTAATAACATTATTCAAATTAGTGGTTAATTTTTTAATATTAATTTGAAAAACACCTTGCATGTTAAAATTAAAAATTCTCAAAAATTACATCAAATTATTTTGTGCACCAGGCACCCTGGAATATAAAAGAAAACATCATAATTATGTTAATAGTTTGAGAGCATACTCATTGGTTCAGAATGTGTTCAGAATGTGTTCAAAATCTGTATATCTGATTTGTCCTATAGCTCTCAATAATTTTCTTCTCGAGTGAACAGTCTGCTAACACTTGCTTACATTTTATTCACATTTTAGTTTTGATTTGATTCAGCTTCTCAGAGGAAAAAAAAAAAAACATTCTTCTGGATCCTGGCATTATATATGAAGTTAACAGGTTTAGAATTTTTTTCCTTATTCATTTTACCCAAGGTCAGTTTATATTACAGACAGGTCAGACAGGTGGTGTGTGTGTGTGTGCGTGTACCTGTGTGTGTATGTTTGTGTGTGTATGTGTCTTTACAGAGTGACCTTCCCCTGCAGTAGATCAAACCTCCACTGGGCCAGCATCTGCAGCCTTCTGTGGCTCAAGAGGGATAACCAATTGCTCATGCTCAGCACTGGACCTGATTCTGAAGGAATTGGGGGCATATGACACATGTCACATTAATAGCCATTAAGACAAAATTGTTTAGTGTTTATGAGGCAGTCAGAGTGTCTTATCTTTTCCAAATAAAGCTAGATGTCTGTGGAACCAGGAAGAGAAGAAAATCTATAAGAATGAAGATCCTAATTATTACTTACTTCCAAAAATGAATTTTCTCTTTAGTCATCTTCATGGGTCATATTATTTAAAGAGGCATATGCAGATTTTCTGAATGGTTGCTCTACTGAGCCTGTGAACTTGCAATTCAGTATTAAGAAATTGTATCACACATCTCTGTTGTGCGTCAGATATACACAGAAATCCAAGCACAGGGTTAAGTTGGGTTGTACTCTATAGAAAAAATAATTAAGAGTGGAAGCAAAATTTTCAAAGAGGTAGTCATCACACATACGTACACACTCACACAAAACTAATGGTGGTTCCTGCTTGTATCCCATTCTTTTAAAATGTTAGTCTTATAGATCTATATTTAGAAACATTTGCCATGATCTGCAGGAAACAAACGAAACCTATCTCTCCTAGAACAATGTTTGAGGTCAATTTTACTCATATTTTATGAAGTAAGCAGTAGAGATACCATTTCCCACATCTACGGTTGTTCAAAATTATGAATTTCAAAAAACTATATGACTTGCTTCAAGAGAAGAAGCTAATGGAAAGACAGGAAAGGAGTTTTTTCTGACTCTAAGTCTTGTGACCATTTGTCACTGTATCTGCCAGAGCTTTGTCATTCTTTCCATCAAGTCATCACACTTTTTCCAGCCATGTTGTCATTGCCAATTTCCTGTGCTCCAGGACTTTCTTCACTGCATCATGGTGATGTCACTAGTGGAGCCTCGATACAAGATGCTTTCTGCTGTTTTCTCTGAACCACCTTTCACTTGTCACCACTAATTACATAAAAATAAGAAGTGTTGGGTCACTTTACTAACCTTTGTTGGCAAGCTCTCACTTATCCCTCCAAGAAGAGAAGTTCTTTACTTTATATATGCAATTTAGTTCTACCAAAACAAAAATACACTTAATTTATTAATTTTGGGGTTCTGAGTAAGTGATGCAGAATTGGATATATTTAATTGAATTATTTCTAATTATCTACTGTCACAGTTTGTCAGTCTTTCAACATTCCCATGCAAGCATTTCTTGTTTTTCTCATTTTGTAAACCCTTTTTCTTGGTCATAACCCATTTTCCTTACCCTGTACATCCAGCCCAAAGGGTTGATGTGTCATTGGAGTGCTATCAAAAGTCCTGGGCACTTGGAATACTAGGAAATTGGGGTTTGGACCCTTGATCACCACCATCTGGAGCTGAGATTGTATAAGTGTTTGTTTTAAAGTAAATTTAAATAGGTAAATATCATTTATTTTACATATAAGTTTGGGGCACCCTTAATTCACATACTTGTTTTGAATATGGGGTGCCAAGGTTTGTTTTCACTACTGTAACAGTGTTTCACCTTTTGAATATAGCCCTCATTGCTCTGAGGCTTATTTTTAAAAGGACTTTTTTTTTTCTTCTCCCCTCCCCCTTTTTTTCTTCCACTTGTTAATTGTCCTTGAACCCACCCATCACAGGAAGAAGATATCTGCAAATGGATCTAGCATACCACCAGGGTGCCCTGGGACCCCTTACCAGAGCACACCTGGAATGCAACCCTTGAAGAACTTCTTTAAAGACCCTCTGTTTTCACTGATTGGCAGAATGACAGGCTCTGGGGCTGGAGTCCTGTGTTTCTCCTTTGCTAGCAAAGCAATAAATCTTTCTCCTTTTACTCAAGAACCCTGTCCTCATTATTAAATTGGCATGAATTGGCATCAGGCACAAAGATGGAGTTTTTGGTAACATAACAATGGGATCATTATTGTTATACAAATGATTTATTACCAGGGATAAGAAAACTTAAAAATTACTGGTCCATTTTTGTTCTGTATGAGAAGCCATTAAAGTCAGGTGGTGACCTCATTTAAAATGTATACCAGAAAAAATGTTCTGAGTTTTTTTTTTTTTTTTCAGTCACAGTTATACTGTTAGCAAGTGAGAGGGAAAGAGGGTGAAACAAAAAAAATAAAATTTAATTAAAAAAAAAGAGGAAATACAAAGCTCTTGCCTGATAGATTTCACTTTGGCAAAGTGGAACATCTCACTCAGCAGTTGGCACTGGGGACTAGATTTCCTGCTGGGTCACTTCAAAGTAGCCATGGAAATACAAGCAGTACCACAGGCACATGTCAGTCAAAAGTTGATTGATTGGATTTCACTCAGCCAATGAGTGCTGAGGTTCTCTAAAGCAGAAGGAAGGTGACAGTTGTGAATAAATATAGAATCATTTCAGGTAGGCAGGCTTTCTCAGAAGCCTCATCTTACATGGTGGATGGGCAGCACTGATGTCATTACTTTTTAATTACTTCCTCCAGTAGACAGGTGTCACCTCTTAGCCTGGAATAATTCTGACGATTACAGATTGCATATCGTCTCTCCTGACAAGTCTCATCTTGCAGAAGCATTCTTGTAGTTTAATGGATTTTTAATATTTCAACTATGTTTTCTTTACTTCACTTTAAACTAATTACTTATCATTTCCTCCTAATTAGTACTTGCACTCTTAAACTCATTTCAATGCACTTGCCTGCTCCATTCTATTCTCTATAAAAGTTTTCCATTTTATGCTGCTGTCTGTTTGTTATGATGGCCCATATATTCTCTGATATCATTTTTATTATAAAGTATGAGAGACCTATACAAGACTCAGAATTAATGCAATACATCAAAATTGTAATAAAATAGGCAAACATTTTTCTGCCTACAATATGAAGAAAATATGTAAACCTGCTTTCAGTTTTCATATTGAAATGGGGGAGGGCGAAAATCTAAGAAATTAGCAATGGACCAAATTATAATGATCAACACTGTATAATCTCTCTGGTGCTAATTTTTAAAATTCTAAAAATCCTAACTAAATTTTAGAACTATCAATTTTATTAGACTTAAAAGGGACATACATAACCACTCTCTTCTGAATATATAATCTTTATTTAAAGGATAACCATACAACCACAAAGGAAGAGATATCACTAAATTAATGATAGCAACACATCTGTAGATGATAATACGTATAAATCATCTGGAACAGGTCACCATCTAGAATGTTCTGGAGGAGTTTTCAGACTCGTGTGAGGCAACCTATCTGACAGAATCTTGAAGATAATACAATTAACAAAAGAAAAGAAGAAAGTAGTATCCTTGTTATATAAGTGTACCTAAACATCAGGGTATTATTGACTTAAATATAGATACATAAAAATCATCCAAACCCTTCCCCAGAGATATGACAGCTTCTCCAAATACATGCACGATGATCTCCATCTTTACTGCCCAAACAATGGCCACCTAGCAATACCAGGAGATGGGTTCATCCCTATAGATACTGAAGACACTGAAGACCCTGTTACTAACCCAGAACAAAACTCTCCTCTTCCTAACTACCTAACCAGTCAATGCCTGTTTCACTCCTAAATATGACTGGAAAATTTGTAATTACCAGATATTTGAGGAAATTCCATACAAAATTATTTTAAATATTAATAATTACACTCAGGAGGTTTTCAGAAAATGTTTCATCTTCAAAATATATCAGAATTCTTTTCAAAAAGAAACACTGCAGGAAAGTAGGAAAAATTTGGAAATGTAAATCTTGGTAACAAAATGTACACTATACCCACAGAGATCAATAGAAGTGTGAAATGGAAACTCAAGAAAAGAAATAACAAAGAAAATAAATAAGAGATATAAATATATATTTTTCAATCTAGTGAGTGCTATTGTTTTTATTTAATTGCTCCAGAAAGGGTTAACAGACAAAACTGATTGGATGAAATTGGGAAAGATATGATTTCGAAGAATTGGAGAGTTGGGTTTCAAGGTACTTAAACCTCTATTTCAACCTTTCTGCATCTTTAATAATTTTTGCTTGTCCTATTAATTAAATGAGAAGGTTAATATCTCCTAGTACATTTCTTAAATAATTTGGTTCTTTTTGAAAATCTAGATCAATTAATTAGGTATATGCACACTTATAGTTTTATCTTCTTAAAAAATCAAATTTTTAATTATTATAGAGCTTACCTGTGTTTCTCTGGCATTTTTGCCTTAAAGTTAACTCACCAAATAGTAATATAGATAAAAAACTTTCTTTAGGTCATTATTTATAAGGCATTTTTTTAGAAAAATATAAAGTTTACAACTTTCTTACTTTCAAACTTTCTGTATCTTCATATTTTGTGGTGAGCCGTTTCTTCAGACCGGTCGCCATTACAAGATGGCGCCGGCCTCGTTGTGGTCTGTGACAAACAACTCCTTCTTTGGGAGAGTTGGCACTTGGTTCTTTGACACCCTATGAGAAAGCTCCACGTGGCAGCTTCACATTGGGTGTTCGGATACTTTATTAAGGCTGGGAGGGGCTTCCGGGAGAGGAAGAACTCTGCAGAGCCTGAATAAACAGCTGTAAGAAGATTCCCGGTGTTGCGTCTTCCTTGCGGGCAAGGGGGTCGCGACAAGTGGTGCCGAGACCCGGGAAAATCAGAACTTGCAAGTCGTCAGAGGTGGTGCACCGAACAGTCCCGGTGAGTGGGACCCGACAGTCCCGGTGAGTGGGACCCGACAGTCCCGGTGAGTGGGACCCGACAGTCCCGGTAAGAGGGACCCCATAGTCCCGGTGAGAGGGACCCGATAGTCCCGGTGAGCGGGACCCGCGACCAAAGCGGAATCAGCTCCTCTACTAAGAAAGAGAGAGCCTCATATTTTATTGCAGCTGCACTGTGTACTTTCACTTTTGTTTTCTGTGTTTCTTTTGTTGCTGTGTCCTGTTTTATTTGGCTACTGTCTGAAAAGATCAGCACTCCAGGCGCTAGACACTCCCTTACTAGTTTTTCACACAAATATGTAACAAGGCCTCTGGCCTTGAGCTGGGCTTCACAGTGCTGAGTACATTTCTAAGATAAGGGAGTTACTAACTGGGCTCCATGGTAACAGCTGGCAGGAGGAGGAACTGGAAAGGGAGATAGAGGAACTGGAGGGTCGAATGAAGAAGTCAAGATTTAAAGCATCTACGGCCCCGATCCCTGTTGCGCTCCCTCCTTATAACCCCGATTGGAACGAGGACAACCCCAGAAGGCAGGGGGGGTGTTCAGTGGCAGCCTAAGATATCCCAAACTTTTCCAGTAATTGAAAACCTGGATGCCGATGGACAGCCGGCCAGAGTGTATGTTTCTTTAGCCTTTAAGGACATTAAACAACTAAAGGAGGCAATTACTAATTACAGACCCCATGCCCCCTTTACATTGACTCTCTTCGAGTTTTTCTCTGCCAATCAGCTGACACCTAGTGACTGGCAACAACTTTGCAGGGCTGTATTGTCCGGAGGGATTTTTTTTGTTGTTGTTGTTGTTGTTGTTGTTGTGGAAAAGTGAAAATCAAGAGAGGTGTCGTGAGCTAGCCTGAGTCAATCAGGACGCCGGCTTCCCACAGTGTAACCTTGAAATTTTAACAGGCTCAGGACAATATGCTATCATAAATCAGCAAATTAATTATGGTCCTGGGGTCTATGCTCAGATAGCTACAGCAGCGAGCGTAATTCCAAGTTTGATGCTCAGGGACGCCCACTGCAGCCGGGAAACGGGAACAGGGGCCCACCCCGGGCCCCGGAAGCCAGAGTGTACGGGGCGGTCCAGAGACAGAACAAGCTGCTACCGCAGTAAGATCTTGGCCAGGCGGGGAAAAATGCAGACAAAATCAAACAAAATGCAATCGGCTAGGAAACCTTGGGGAACTTTTGCCTCCAAAATGAGCAGCGGACTCCATGTTGCTTGCATCACCATGGTAACCATGGGGTGCCTAGCCAGAAGAGCGGCTTCCTGGTCCCACCTCCCACACTTTTGGGGGCTACCGATTGGTTCTTCCACAGTCACTCAGACAGGACTTCTAGTCCCGCCTTCCAGCCACTGACCTGTTTTGCTGTGTTTCAGATTTCTACCGGAGCTACTCAGAGCCTATATTTTTGAAACATGCCTGCCTATCAATGCTAACAAAAGATATCTTTTTCAGACAAAATTTATTTCCACGTGTTTCTATGTTACAGTCCTAAATTTAAATTAGTTCTAAGTTAAATAATCTGACCTTTTCTTTATAGTTGTGTTACTAAATAATGTTCTATTGATGAGAGATATTAAATATGCTTCTTTATATTTTACTTTTAATTTTGGAAGTTATGAGGATACATTTGCTCGCCACAGGAACAAGCCGGCAAAATTCCTGTGATGACCAAAAAATCCTTCTTCTCATTGCTAACCATAAAAATAAAAATGTATACTCAAGGATCTTATTTCAGTTACATCAAGTGACGTCACATAGAAGAGTGCACTCCTAGTTAAAAATAAATTAACATGGATCCAAATATTTTAAGACCACGTGGTTACATAAAGTTAATACAATTATAAGTTAAGTTCTTATTCTTAATATATATTTTTTTAGATATTTACATCACCTATATTTGTTAATCTATAAATTAATTAGCACATGCCTAATTGATTAATTAATATATATTTGCCTAATTGTTTTTCTTCAACAGGAAACCCATAATTTATGTTTTATATTTACATTTATCAGATACTCTGCCTTTTCAGTTACAGATATTTGAGATAAATGTGTTTACTGTAAATTTGCTTTTAAGTGAAAATGCAATCACGTAGTTTCTCCTTCTCAAAGTTACTGTTTAAACTCATAAGATGATAAATTATTATAATTATTTCTACAGAATATCTAAGGGTTTTAACTATATTTTCATTGATATTTCTTATCAAAGTATAATAATTTGTTTATAGATTCTAAGGTTTTCAGAAATTGTTCCAAAGTATATTTTCTTTTTAAAAGAAAAAGATGCTTCAACAAAGAAAAAGCACACATGGATCCTAAAAAGAAGAAAGAAATCATCTTTGGGTAAAACAAGGTCTTTATATTCATTCTCCTAAGTTTAAAAAAAAAATGGGGGATTTTTATATTGGTATCTAAACAGATGATGTAAAAAGTTAGAACAATTAAAAAAGAGATTTATATATACTAAACTGACTATAATTAATTTAAGGGTATTTCAGGTTATTTTCCTAATTTAACTATACTAATGTGAGCTAAAATTTTGTCCATATTTTGACATGACAAACACCTATTAAAATGTGAGTTTATTTCTTTAAAGAAAGATCCTTATTGCCTAATAATTCTTACTGTTTCAGATAAAGATTAATTTTAGTAAATAAATTCGCATTGTTGATTAAACATTAAGTATATTGAACTACTAACTTAAACCCCTGTATGACCTTTTGAGAGGAGACCCCTCACCCACCTCCCTGTGAAAACCTACTCCAGAAGCCTTGAAGGCACTCAGGTTAATGGAAACAGCCTTACAAGAGATGCAGGTTACCCAGATAGATTATTCTATACCCCTATCATTTATAATCCTGCCTTCAAAATTAACTCCTACTGGAGTGTTTTGGCAAACAGGTCCCATCTATTGGGTCCATTTACCCGCTTCTAACTCTCGGGTGATAACTCCCTTTTATAAACTAGTGATAAATCTGATCTGGAAAGCCAAATATTTGGGTGATGCATTGTTTGGAAAAACTTTTGACATTCTCATTCAACCTTATACCCAGGATATGATTTTAAAATTACAACAAGAACATGATCTTTGGTGTCTCTTCCTTTGTAATTTCAAAGGTCAAATTGATAATCACTTTCCCCGACATAAACTTCTAGAAGACCTTAAAAAATGTCCTATTATTTTTCCTAAAATTATTAAAGGGGAACCTATCCCGGGAGCTCAGACTGTTTATACAGACGGAGCAAAAGGGGGGTTTGCTGTTGTTTTTGATGGATCTCAAGTAATTCGACACCCTGTTCCTAAACTGTCTGCCCAAAGATCAGAAGTTGAGGCTCTAATTATGGCCCTTAAACTATACAATTCCATCCCACTTAATGTGTATACTGATAATCTCTATGTTGCCAATTTAGCCTTAGTTATTGAAACAGCCCCTTATATTGGCAGGCAATCTACTATTATGGAACAATTACAAACAGTTCAGCTCCTTGTTTGGGCTAGACGAGATCCTTTATTCATTGGACATATCCAAGGACACTCAGAGCTCCCTGGGCCTCTGGCGGAGGATAATGCTAAAGCAGATGCTGCCACTCATAATATGGGCCTAGTATACACTATAACCAAGTATGATGAGGCCTCACAACTCCATGCTAAATTCCATCTAAATGCACAATCTTTACGCTTCCGCACAGGATGCTCGCGTGATCAAGCTTTACAAATTGTTTCCCTATGCCCAGTATGTGCTCCATTTCTTCATTTTCCCAGTTTGGGTGTTAACCCTAGAGGCTTACACCCCAATGATATCTGGCAAACTGATGTTACCCACTTCCCTAGTTTTGGTAAGCTGTCTTTTGTACATGTTTCTATTGATACATACTTTGGCTATATCTTTGTTACATTACACACTGGGGAAAAGGCCAAAGATGTTATTGGACATCTCTTAAAAGCTTTCTCTTGCATGGGCAGTCCACGTTGTCTCAAAACAGACAATGGACCCGCATATATAAGCCAAACAGTTCAACGGTTCTGCACCCAATGGGAGATTGAACACAAAACAGGTATTCCTTATAACCCCCAGGGACAAGCAATTGTGGAACGAGCCCATCAACATTTAAAAATTTATCTACAAAAAATAAAGGAGGGGGAAATATATAGATGCTGCCAGGGACCTAAGGCCTATTATTGTGCCTCGTGGGGATGTGAAACCTTTAGTAATGGGTATTGTCTTAAGAATTCACCCAGGAATGACTATGCCCACTTCTGGCAAACAATAGAGGGAGAATCAAATATTACTATTCAGTTTATACTTCCAATGGAAAACAACAAACAGATTGGACTCAAGGATATCTCTGGGGGCTGCGTATTTACACCCCCGGACAGTACAATCCTGGCCTGCTTTTTCGACTCAAATTGACCATAGAACAGCCTACTGGAAGTCTAATAGGACCTAATCAGGTGCTCGGAGACCAAAAGGCCCCATCTGGACCCAAGCAGCCCATAGCCCCAACAGTAAAACCTTCCCCCAGTGGTCAAACAATAACTATGGGCTATCAAACCTTTGATTATACCCCTGAGCCCATACACCCTGGAACTGGAGATCGTCTTCTTAATTTGGTCCGAGGAGCTTTTTTCGCTCTCAAGGCCACTAATCCTAACAGGACCCAAGATTGCTGGCTATACTTGACCTCCAGGCCGCCCTATTATGAGGGGGTAGCAATACTGTCTAATTTATCCTCTAATACCACTACAGATCCTAAATGTTATTCTCTGCCCAGCTGTAAGTTAACTATCACGGAGGTCATGGGACAAGGGGTTTGCTTGGGAAAGGTACCGCTTTCACACCAACATCTCTACAACATCACCCGACCAATAAATCAATCTCAATCTGATTATTTGTGGGGTCCCAAAGGGTCCTATTTTGCTTGCAATACTGGGTTAACTCCCTGTGTTTCCATGGCAGTCTTAAATACAACTACTGATTTCTGTGTGTTGGTACAACTATGGCCGAGGATATCTTATCATGGGTCAGACTACGTCCTGGGACGCCTTGAGGGACATACTCGGCTCCCCAGAGAACCCATAACTATGACTATTGCCCTCCTATTGGGCATAGGTGGAATAACAACTGGAATAGGAACCGGGACAGCCGCCTATGTGCAGGGAGGTCAATTACTAAATTTACAAATGGCTATGAATGAGGATTTAACAGCCATGGCCAAGTCAATTACCGCCTTGGAAAAGTCCCTCACCTCCCTCTCAGAAGTTGTGTTACAATATAGGAGGGGACTAGATTTATTATTCCCAAGGGAAGGAGGACTATGTCTAGCCTTAAAGGACCAGTGTTGTTTTTATGCAGATCACACTGGGGTAATCCGTGAAACTATGGAAAAGGTCACGGAAAGATTGGCTAAAAGACAAAAGGAGTTTGAAGCACAACAAGGATGGTTTGAACAATGGTTTAAAAATACCCCATGGCTGACTCCTTTGATGTCCACTGTAATGGGACCGCTTTTCGGTCTCCTTCTTATAGCTGCTGTAGGCCCCTGCCTAGTTAAGAGAGTGACACAATTTATTAAAGATCAAATTAACATTCTGACTTCTAAGCCAATACAGGTCCATTATCAACGCCTACAAACCAAGGATGATCTTGCTGAAGTTTGTCTCCGACCAATTCGAAGATGATTTTTCTACAATGATCCCTGCTTCATGCCTTTCTCCTTTTGCCCCTTTTTCTTCTTTATTTTTATTATTCTTCTCCTCTGACTCTATGCCTTGTCGAACTGGAACCAATTAAAGACCTAATAATGACTGGCTGAATAGATACCACTAAACGCCTTGGCAACAACGAGCTGATCTTGTAGTACCCAGAGACGGGCAACTTTCACGCTTGCACTGCAACCTAAGACAGGGGAATGGGGCCTCCCCAGAGACGGGTAAGCACTGTAAGGGCAGTGAACGACCTAAGACAGGGGCTACTTGATTCCCTTTGACGTGCCACAAACAAAAGAGGGGGAACTGCTGGCACGGACTCCCCCCGGCCCCCAGGGCTTGGATCCAGCCCTGGTTTCTTGTTGTGCACGTCAAAGAGGCCAGCTCACAAGGCCTTGAGGCAGCTCACCAGGCCTTGAAGGACTTGTGGTGTCTGTTTTCATATTATTCAGCCTATAACGGTCATGTGGGAACGTCTTGACCTGCTTGGGTCCGATAAGGTTCCTGGTTGAAGGCTTGGTATGAGTTAACAAGAACTTTCTGTCTCCCCCCGCCCTTGCTCCCGCCTACTGGTAACTTTCCATTCTATCTGCAAGAAATATATAAGTATGTGCTGAGCCATACTATGCAGCCACTTCTGCACAGTGGGATAGGACCTCTACTCTCGCCTGTGTTGTTTTTAGAAAACAAAAGGGGGAACTGTGGTGAGCCGTTTCTTCAGACCGGTCGCCATTACAAGATGGCGCCGGCCTCGTTGTGGTCTGTGACAAACAACTCCTTCTTTGGGAGAGTTGGCACTTGGTTCTTTGACACCCTATGAGAAAGCTCCACGTGGCAGCTTCACATTGGGTGTTCGGATACTTTATTAAGGCTGGGAGGGGCTTCCGGGAGAGGAAGAACTCTGCAGAGCCTGAATAAACAGCTGTAAGAAGATTCCCGGTGTTGCGTCTTCCTTGCGGGCAAGGGGGTCGCGACAATATTTTGTGAATATCTTTGTAAACAACCTATGGTTGGATTACTTTTCAATATATATTGACAAGATTTGTCTTTTTTACACTTGCAACTTTATTAAGATATACCCAATGAGCATCATGTTATACATATTTTAAATGTATAGCCCATGAATTCATTCATATACACATACCAGTGAAACCAGAGCACGTGTAATAGTGAACACTTCTAACACATTCTAAGTTTTACTGTGGGATCTCAGAAGATGGTGGAGAGGAGCCAGGTAGTGACTCCTGATCACCTCACAATGCAGAAAAAAAGACAAAAGTTTAGAGAGTTTATACCTGGATTAGAGGAACAATTCAGGAGATTGTTCCTGGAGAACAATATACAAAAAGTTTTTTACTTTGTTTAAGGTTGAATTAGTAAGTATGTGACCTGGCTCTGAAGTGATTGTAATAATAGGGTTCAGCAGCATCTCTCAAAGTGGACGTAATACTGGAAGCCATAAGGTCATACACTGATGAAGGCCACAAATTGATCAATACCTGGATATTCTCAGAATCTAGGGCTCATAAGAGAAAGAAGCTCATGGAGTAGTCTATTGCTTAAAAGAAGAAGCAATAACTATCCCAATATATGGTTAGACATAAAAGCAATATGAAAAAGCAAGGGAACAAACCACACAAACAAACAGTGCATAACACAATGGACTCCACTGACTCCACAGTGGAGTGGTGTAAATGATAAACAGAAACTAAAAAATTCATAACCAAAAACCTGCACTAAAAAAACATACTCAATAAAATATTTTATGCAGAAGAAATAAAATAAATATAAGTATAGGGATACATTGCATTAGAAGAATAGCTAATTAAAGAAGAACAAAGTCTGAATTAAACATCAGAAATAAAACAAAATGGCAGGAAATAAAAGTCATCTCTTTGTAATAACATTTAATGTAAATGTCCCAAACTCTTCAATGAAAAGACATAGATTGAATAATGATTAATAAAAGAAGACCCAGCAATATGTTGTTTGACCCACTTTACAGGCAAAGACATCACACATTGAAGATTAAAGGATGGGAAAAGATATAACATGCAAATTGTACCTGTAAATAAGCAGGGGTAGACATTCTTGTATCAGACAAAGTGGACTTTGAGTCAAAATTAATCAGAAGTGACAAAGAAGATCACTTTATACTGATTAAGGGAATAATCCAACAAGATATAATGCTTGTAAATATTTATGCCCCAAGCAATGGTGAATCTACATACAAAAAATAAACTCTTCTCAATATTAGGAATAAAATAGACTACAATTTACTAATACTGGGTGAATTCAACACACCCCTTTTACCACTATATAGATGACCCAGACATAAACTATGTAAATATTCCTCAGATATAAAAAATACTTTTAACTAAATGGACCTAACAGACATCTATAGAATATTTCATCTATCAATGACAGAATGTACCTTCTTCTCAGCAGTGCTTAGAACATTTTCTAAAATAGATCATATTGTAGACCACAAAGCAAATCTTAGCAAATACAAAAAATACAAATAATTCCTTACATTCTATCAGATCATAAAGGAGTGAAATTATAAATGAATGACAAGATAAAAAATAGAAAATACTCTGTAACCTGGAAACTAAATAGTACACTTTCAAATGATGTATGGATAGCAAAAATGAATGGAAATCATGGAAGAAATAAAAAATTTCTTACAAACAAATGTGAATAGCCATGCAACATGTCAAAATCTCTGGCATAGTAGGAAGGCAATTCTAAGAGGAAAGTTTATAGTACTGAGTTTATACATTAAAACATTCAAAAGATACCAAATAAATAATCTGATATTACACCTCAAGACCCAAGAAAGAGAACAAATTAACACCAAAGTTAGTAGAAAGCAGGAAATAATTAAATCAGAGCAAAAAAAATGAAATACAGAATTAAAAAAAAATTAAAAAGAATCAATGAAACAAAGGGTTGTTTTTTTGAAAGGATAAACATGATTGATAAACCTGTAGCCAAATTAACAAAAATAAAGAGACAAAAGATTCAAATAAGTAAAATCAGAGATGTAAAAGGAAATATCACCTCAGACACCACTGAAATCCATAGGATCATAAGAAACTATTTTGAAAATTTGTACTCCAATAAGCTAGAAAATCTATAGATATTGACAAATTTCTAGAGAAATATGATGCCCAAAGTGAACCATGGGGATATAGAAAAACAATACAGTTCAATATCAAGTAATAAAATTGAAGCAGCTGTCAAAAGTCTTATAACAAAGTCCACTATGAAATGGATTATCAGCTGAGTTCTAACAGGCCTTTAAAGAAGAATTAATACTAATCCTCCTTAAATTATATTATGAAATGGAGAAGGCGGAATCACTGCCAAATTCATTCAGTGATACCTGTATCACCCTGACCTGATACCAAAACCAGACAAAGACATATCAAGAAAAGAAAACCTCAGGCCAATATTCTTGATGAATGCAGATGCAAAAATTCTTGATAAAATATTGGAAATCCACATACAAAAGGATAATACACTATGATCAAGTGGGTTTCAGTCCAGGGATTCAAAGTTGGTTCAACATCTGTGAATCAATAAATGTAATTCACCACATAAATAGACTTGAGGACAAGAATCAAACGATCATTTTAATAAATGGCCAAAATTTAATAAATGGACAAATTGAAACATCCATTCATGTTTAAAACACTGGAGAAACTTGGGATGGAGGGAACTTACCTTAACATTGTAAAGGCTATGTATGATAAACCCAAGGCCAGCATCATATCAAATGGAGAAAAACTGAAAGCATTTCCACTACTAATAGGGCCTCACTTGAGAGAGAGGCCTTTTCTCACCATTACTATTCAACTTAGACCTCAAAATTCTAGCCAGAGCAATCAAGCAAGTAAAGGGATACAAAGAGGAAAGATGAAGAGCTCAAATTATCTGTTTGCTGATGATATGATCCTATATATAGAAGACCCAAAGAACTCTACTGGAAGATTTCTAGAGCAGATAAACAAATTTAGTAAAGTAGTGGAAGACAAGATCAACATACATAAATCAATTGCTTTCTTATATTCCAATAATGAATTAGTTGATAAAGAAATTAGGAAAACTATTCCATTCACAATAATCTCAAAAAAATACAATAAGACACTTGAGAATAGTCTTACAAGGAATGTCAAGGACCTCCGTAATGAAAACTATAGAACACTGAAGAAAAAAAAACTGAAGAAGACCCCAGAAGATGGAAAGACATCATCTCATGTTCTTAGATAGACAAGGAATTAATATTATTAAAATTGTCATACGACCAAAAGCATTAACTGGTTCAATGCAACTCTCAGCACAATATCAACAACATTCTTCACAGAATTAGAGAAAACAATCCTAAAATTTATTTGGAAAAATAAGAGACCTATAATAGCCAAAGCAATCCTGAGCAAAAAAAGTGATGTTGGAGGCATCACAATACCAGATATCAAAATATACTACAGAGCTATTGTAACTAAAACAGCAAAAACAGAAATGAAGACCACTGAAATATAGAATAGAAGATACAAAGACAACCATATAAATACAATTATCTGATACTAGATGAAAATACCAAAACATTCATTGAAGAAAAGATAGCCTTTCAAAAAAAAAATGGTGCTGGGACCACTAGAAATCTATATGTAGAAGAATGTAACTTGACCTCTATTTCTTACACTGAACAAAAAACAACTCAGTGAATTAAACACATAGGAATTAGACCAGAAACTCTGCACCTGCTAAAAGAAAATATAAGCCCAACACTCCAACATGTTGGCACAGGAACCAACTTCTTTAACAAGACTCCTAAAATGAAAGAAATAAAACCAAAAATCAATAAATGGGATGATGTCAGACTAAAAAGCTTCTGCACAACAAAGGAAACAATTAAGAGCATTAAAAAGATCTACAAAATGGATGATCTTTGCCATCTCCTCAGATAAGGCATTAAAATCCAGAATATATAAAGAACTCAAAAAAACTTAACACCAAACAACAACAACAAACAATTAATAAATGGGCAAAAAATACAAAAATGGACATTTATCAAAAGAAGAAATAAAATTGGCCAACAAATATTTTTTTAAAAAATGTCTAACATCTCTACCAATCAGGTACATGAATCAAAATTACATTGACATTTTACCTCACTTCAGTCAGAATGACCATATTTAAGAATAAGAATAAGAGTTAGCAAGGATGTGGGTGAAGAGGTATACTCATATAATGTTGGTGAGACTAAAAATTAGTGCAACTACTCTGAAAAGCGTTGTGGAGTTTCCTCAAAAAACTAGGAATGAAACTACCAGATGATCCAACTATCCTTTCCTTAGTATATATCCAAAAGGTCTAAAATTAGCATACTACAGTGTCAGAGCCACATCAATGTTTACAGCAGCACACTTCACAATAGCCAAATTACTGAACCAACCTAAGTGCCCTTCAACAGATAAATGGATAAAGAAAATGTGTCCTATATACACATCAAATGGAATTATGGAATTTGCTGGTAAGTGGATGGAATTGGAGACTCTCATGTTAAGTGAATACCAAAGGTCAAATGTTTTCTCTGATTTGCAGAAGTTAGTCCAAATTGAGTGGGAAATACACACACACACACACACACACACACACACACACACACACACACAAAGAGAGAGAAAGGTAAAATGGAGGTGGTCAATCAAAATAGAAAGAAGATTGGTGGACTAGATGTGAAGGGAACTGATGGAGAACGAGAAGAAACAGTATAAGGGAAGAATCTGACCTAACTTTATCATGTACATATATGAATGTACTGCAGTGTATATCCACAAGACACTACCTATTAAAAAGAAAGCGAAAAGTAAATAGAATGATTAGTAGAGTAGTGGGGAGGGAATAAGAGATGGGGGAGGGAAGGGAAAGGTGAAGTACTTAGGACAAAATTAGAGCAAATTATATTCCATGCTTTTATAAATATGTCAAGATAAATCCTATTCTATGTATAACAAAAATGAACCAATAAAAATGTTCCCTGTGCCCTTTTATGATCCATTCTTCCTTTGGATTGATCTTCAGGCAACCATTGACTGTTTTCTATCACAATAAATTAGCTTAAATTGCCTAGAATTTAATATAAAAGAAATAATATGCTATGTACTTTCTTTTGTCTGACTTCTTTAATTCAGCATAATTATTTTGATACTCATAAAATTTTTTACATGCAATTATGTTTTGAGGGACATCTGTCTGGAACAACAATGAGGAACAACAATGTGTTTATCTATTCTCCTGTTGAGACATATGAGTTATTCCTAACTGGGCTATCACTGAGTTCCTATGAATATTCATGAGCAAGAAATTATGTTGGGCATATATTTTATTTCTCTTGGGAAAATAGGACTAGAATGGTTAAGTCCTATATTTAGCCAAGCCTAGTTTCAACTGCAAGGTGGAAGAGTGTCTGTTCTTGCACATTGTTGTCAAAACCTTCAATGGTTATACTTTTAATTTTATATATGCAAATAAGTTTGTAATAATATCTCATTGTGGTATTAATTTATTTTTCTTAATTACTTGTCTTGAAAACATTGAATCCATTTTCATGAACTTAGTTGTAATTCCTATAGTCTCTTGGTTAAGGACTTAAATATTTTGCCCATTTAAAAAATTAGTCTAAAAATTTAAAATGGCTTCTTTATTATTGAATTTTGAAATGTTTTTATTCTAGATAGTCTTTTATTAGACACAGACTTGAAAAAATTTCCTTCTTATGCTCTGACTTATATTTCTATTGTCTTAGCATTCCTCAAAAACCATAGTTTTAAAATTTTGATACATCCACTTTATCACTTTTTCTTTTATGAATCAGAATTTTGGTATTATATTTAAGAAATTTTGGGCAAATGCAACCCATTAGTTGGTACAATTCATATGTATTAATAAGAGAAAAGGAGCCTTTGCCAGAACAGGATCACAAGAATTTTCTACTGTTTTTCTCTAGATTTTCTGCTATTACCAATGATCTATTTTGAGAGAAATTTTTTTGGTGCGAGAAATTTTATTTGGCGAAATATGGACTGATGTTCATTGTATATAGGTAGCCAATAGATCTGACATATGTGAAAAGACTATCTTTTTTTCTACTAATTTTTTTAGAAAATAAATTATTCATCTATTAATCTGTGGGTCTATTTCTGAAGACTATATTCGGATCCATGAAACCTCCTTGTATCTTGACACATTGTGGAAATTACTACAATTTTTGTAATGACTTGAAATCAGGCAGAGGTAGTCCTCAAATTTTTGTTCTTTTGAAAAATGTTTTGACTAATTGTAGGTCTTTGAATTTCTAGATGAATTTTGGAATCAGCTTGTCAAATTCTACAAAATGCCTTGCTGAGCCTTTCTTTGTAACTGCACTAAACTTCTGAATATATGAAAAGAATTTGTATTTAGCAATGTTGAGCTTTCCAAACCCAGAATATGATATATCACTATTTCGTGGGTTTAATATATAGGTGTTAAACTTATATTGTCACATTTATCCCACAGTGATTCATATTTTGATGCTATTGTGAATGATATTATTTTGCATGCTAATGTCTGATAATAGTTAAAATATACAATGTAGTTGGTTTTGTATATTGATCTTGCATCCTGTAATCTTTACCACATCATCTATTAGTTTTAGGAGCTTTATTGGGTTAATTCTAGCAGATTTTTTACATGGCAATACTGTTGTCTGCTAGGTTCAAGACTATTATCAAAGAGTAAGATAAAAATGCTGGTGAGGATATAGAAAACGTGGGAACCCTTGGACACTGTGGGTCGGAATGTAAATTACTTGGACTATGATGGAAAATTGTATGGAAATTCCTCAAGTTTATGAATAAAACTACCATATGATCCAGCAATTTCACACCTGGTTATATGTCCAAAAGAAATGCAAAGAGTATGTCAAAGAGACATCTTCACTGCCAGGTATTTTGAAGCATTATTCTCAATAACCAAAAGATAGAAAAAAACCAAGAATCCATAAACTGATAATAAAGAAAACATGGTACATATAAACAATGGAATACTATTCAGCTACATAAAGAATGGTCTCCTATCATTGTGGTGGCATGGATGGAATTGGAGGTCATGATCATGATGTAAGTGAAATAAACCAGAGATAGACAAAGTAACCCATGATTTCACTCACGTGTGGAACTAAAACTGTTGATTTCACAGGAGTTGAGGGGAATGGTGGTTACCAGAGGCTGTGGAAAATGGGGTTAGGGAGGGATGGAGAAAGGTTGATCAATAAGTACTAAGTTAGGGTGAGGTAGGTGCAAGAAGTCCTGGTGTGTTATTGCCTGGTAGAGTAGTCACTCTACAGATAATGATAATGCACTGTATATTTCAGAAAGCAACAAGAAAGGATTAAGAGTTTAAAAGTTTTCACCATAAAGAAATATTTGAGGAGACTGATGAACTTAACTGGGTTTAAACATTATAAAAAGTGTATGTATATGGAAACATCATGTCAAATAACATGCACAATTTTTATGTTTTTATGTATCAGCTAAAGTTAATTTAAAGAAAATGCTTGCCTTTATGTAGAGCTGGAATGAAAAACCTCAAGTCCAGTGGAGCAGTGTGATTAAGGGCAAGTATTGTCATTAACCCAGAACACTGGATGCATAAGGAAATATGGTAGGAAAAATATCAGGTAATATAGATTGGAACCAGTTTTCAGAAGGCCTCGAATGTCAGCCTAAAAATAATATATCATGCATCATTCTTTTAAAAATGAATAAATGTCAGGCATTATAATACTTTAAGAAGTCCAGCTCTGATTTGTTGACATTTTTTTTCAGCTATTAGAGATGACCACCATGAGTTCAATTATTTCCAAAATGAGTAAGTGGGCAGAGGAGTGGATAGCTATTATTATTTATGGTGCTACCAACATGCATGGAAACATTCTATTTGTTATTAAACAGCAAATTTATTCACACTGGTCTATCATAAGGGTCCACTGTGAAACAGTGGCACAGGTACGAGCATTGCTTGTCTATCCTGCATCTTTTACTAATGTGAGTTTTTAGCCAGATAACAAATACCCCTTTTGACTATGCTGTCTTTATGTGAAGAAATATCATGGGTCTGTGCATTTTTATTTTCAAAACACAGTTTTATCTGTCTTCTGTTCCCCTCTCCTTATTATTGTATGTATAGGTGGATATATGAACTTATTAGCCCATTAAAACCTATTTGAACTTATATTAAGTCATGACACTAGAACCCATATTCTCCTTTGTACCAGTTTGGGATATGCCATATGTGTCTGTGTGCATATTATACATTACTGTTTTTATCACTGTTAGAAGAATCTCACATTTTATACTCTGATCTGAGAAATCCTTATTCTTTTACTCTAAGAGTCTCTCTCTCTCTCTCTCTCTCTCTCTCTCTCTCTCTCTCTCTCTCTCTCTCTCTCTCCTTTTAATGTTTTAAGGGTGTGTCAGAAGTATCTACTACTTACATTCTTTGAATAACAGCCAGGTGGAAGAGGTGGCGCATTCTCATTGTCTTGGGAGCTGAAATCCACCATCTCTCTGTGCTTATAGAGGTTGAATTGTTATAATGAAATAAAGATTGAGTTTGGGTTTTGTGTTGCTGTTAAAACGAGTTTAATTTTTGAAAGGCAAACAGCTCCTTTCTTTGTATTCACAAGCATCCTGTTATGGAATTACTCCCTTGCCTTTAGGCACCACTGCTGTGCATATTGGCCAGCACTTACCAGGATATGTGCCAAGTGCTATGAAGATTATTTGACTTGCAGTATCTGTATTACTTATTTATGCTATGTAGCAAGTTACCGCCAATTTAGCAACTTGAAGCAATGAGCATCTATCACAATTTCTGAGGGCCAGGAATCTGGGAGCCATTTAGCTAGGTGATTTGACCTTGGTACTACTCTTAAAGTTAGAAGAATAAAGTGCTCAGAGTGACCATCATTTGAAGACACATCAATGCCATTTAGATTGCTTTCAGGATCTGATTTAATATTACAATAATCATAAGAGTACTCTTAATGCCTGTATACAGATAAGGAAACCAAGTTACAATGAGGAATTTAACACAAGTCTAACACAATAATCTGTAGTTTTAACACTGTGAATAACATTCTTCCTGATTAGAAAAGATGAGTTTGGGAGCACTTAAAATAATTACATCTTTTGTAAAAGAAACCAAACCTAAATTCCCTTGGACTGGGGAGGTAGCACAGTAGTAGAGCACATGCTTAGCATGCACAAGGTCCTAGGATCATCCCCAGAACAACATGCATAAAAAAAAAAAATCTAGCTTTTCTTTGCATGGGACTTAGCTCTTTCATTCATCTGGAAGAATTATTTAGGTACTGTTAGATTTTTAGTATTCATATTTACTCATTTTATCTTGAATACATACATAAAGTGTTCTGGATCAGAACTAGATTTCTTATTAAATACTTCACAGTAAATAATAAATAGATCAGTCCCCCTTTACCCTAGTTCCCAGTCCCAGGGTGACACAATGAGATACAAATCAACTGTCTTACCCAAGTAGCCATACCCTTCCATAGGTAATGAAGGAAGAGAAAATATGATGTTTCTATGTTCATAAAGGGACAGAAGAACTGTCCCTTCACCTCCTTACACCTCCTGAAGCACTCTCCTTATTTACAGCTCATTGATATGTAAATAAGACCTCTAGATCTCAAATGGAGACTGCCTCAAAGTTCCTGGACTTCATTCTTGAAACAAAAATACCTAGAAAGATGGCAGCTGCAGTTAGCCTGGCACTTTGGGGGATTAATGTGGGAACCTAGTCTGGACTATAGCTATTGGCCCCCTCACCAAGATGAGTCGTTTTATCCTCTTGAATGTAAGCAATATGCTTCAACAGCTACAGTTCCCATTCTCCCAGTGTGAGAAGAGTCTGAGGGTTGGAACTTCTTACAAAAGTGCTGATCCACTAAGGTCCATCTCATTTCCTTCTTCTGAACATCTTTGTTTTTTCCCCCTATACTTTATCAATGAAGCTAGTTCTTCCTAGAAGGATTTTTCTTACCTATTAGCTTACATTTAGAATGCTAGTATGAGGTGTATCTGTGCCAGGTGCAGCTTCTATGATAAAAACACTTCACAATATGTATGCACAGGTTTGTCACATAAATATCTGTTTTATGAAGTTGATTGATAATGGTATCTCTAAAGCAGCTTTCAGACTTTTGTGCTTAATCCCATTTTGTAAACAATGGTGATAATAACAGCAGACATTTATATACCAATTACTATGTGCCAGGCCCTGTTCTGTTTTAGATAAATTAAGTAAATGTTCACAATCTCACAATAACTTTTGAGTTATGCTTTTTTTAATCCCTAAATGGGTTAGCTGAAGTACAAAAGTTTATGTAATTTTCCCAAGATAAAGCACCTGGGAATTTGCAGAGATAAGATTATTCTGTGAGTTACACATAATTCATTAGTTCACAAACACTTCTAAATGTCAAGTACTGCTTAAAACACTATGAATATATCATTGAATGAAGTATGCAAAATCTTTACCTTTATGTAGCTTATTTCCTGGTTAATGCTAGTGTGAGGACAGATAAGGAACAAAAATTAAGAAAATAAATATATGTATAATATAACATTAGGTTGATAAGTACTGTGGAAAAAAATAGAGTAGAAAAACAGACTGGGAGAACTGTATTTTAGAGTTGTCAGGGAAGTCTCTAAGCTACTATTTTTGAAATGTGAGTTGCCACCCAAACTGTGGATAATATGATAAATTTAGTTCATCAAAAGCAAGATTTAAAAAAAAAACAGTATGGTAACACAGTGAAATCAACTCGAAAAGAAGATATCAGAGTTCATTACATAAAAATAGTTTTTCAAAATATGTTTCCTTCTTGTTTTTGTGTATACATGTTTGTGCGTGTAGCTCATCGTTAAGTCAACAGTATTTTTAAGTGCCATAACAAGAAAAGTGAGAAAGGCAGTTATACAAAGATAAATCATTCAAGGGCTGGAGCAAACCTTAAAACACTGTGGTGAAGCAGGAACAGCAAGTGAAAAATCCCTGGGTGGGAGATGACAGCACTGGCACCCTCAGGAACCAGCAGGATGTCCACAAAGCTGCTCAGGGACTGGGAGGAAGCAGGTGAAAATGAAATTAGAGAGGTGGGTTTACAAACCAGGGCTTTGACACCATCGCACCTCAAAGATTTGAAAACTATGGAAAAACCTTTGACTTTATTACGAGTTTCATGGGAAGCCCTTGAGAGTATGAAAGCAGAGTGGACCCAATATGATTGACATTTTAGAAGGGTGACTTAGGATGCTGTGTGGGATATAGATTATGTGGAAATGATTGAAAATGGGGCACAATTTTATGCAGCTTAATCACTTAGAATAGAAATTTGATACAGAATCCTGATTCTTGGATCACAAAATGTTTATCTAGTTTTCAATTCTTCTAGCCAAATGCTTTTCCCGAAAGCAGCTCTACTTGTTCCCACACCGCTGTGCTGCTAATGATGACGGTGCTCTATTTTATCAACGGGAAAGGAAACCCAAAATAGTATAAAGTAGTACACCCTGAAGGTCAGGATCACAGCTGCAGTGGGAATATATTTTGAAAATTTACCCGTGTCGTTTTCCTTTGCCTTTATGAGCACATGACCACAACTAGTATGCAGGCCATCTGAATGATCCTTAGGATGTTAGAGAAACAAACCACAGTGAAAGACTAAGGTTCCATTTGCTTTCCAATATTCAAAAATAGGATTTTATAAATAAACCTGTCTATTGTGAAAGAATTGTTGAAATCCTTGATTTCTTGCTTTGGTATTTCAAAAAAAGAATATATGGTAGGTTAAGTAAAGGCAGGGAGAGAAAGACTATTCTTTTGGTTGTGGTAAGATAAAAGAAAGGGAAAAAAACTGAGAATGAAAAGAAGAAAATGGACTAATGCCATGATTTCCCATCATGCAGATTTTGGTAAAGATGGGGACATGTAAGATAAGTAAGGGGATAGGGGATCTCTTAGCCCTCAGTGAATAAACACACACACACACACACACACACACACACACACACATCACTAATTCTTTAATACCCAGCAACAAAGCCCCTATCCATAGGGTACTGCTGTCCCCACCTGAGACACAATCGCATACACTAATAACAAACAGGTTAGGCAGAAGCAGGCCATGACTTCATTTGTACTTATGTGTCAATTAAGCAGCTGGGATTCTGGCTAAGGCACTTATCGGAGCATTGCTGTCTTCGTGTCTAGGGTGAAGGTTACAGAATAGGCTGCCTTGGCAAGATGGGGCCAGAGCCAGATCTTTAGAAGTACTTGTGTGCCTGATGGCAAATGAAATTGTGGCTGAAGATGAATGGCTACTGGGCCTCAATGGAAACTGGAGAACCAGAATCAAAACTCAGGCAATCATTAATTCCCAGGGGAAACAAAACTTAAAAGGACCCTCCAGAGAAAACTAGCAAATGTGGAGGGTATCAAAAATAGGATTCAGTTTCTTGTCTACCTCTTTGATATCATCCTCTAAGAATATTGAAGGAGACTCTAGGAGAATCCAAGAATTTGTATGTAAAAGTCTCTGAACACATTTACCTAACATGCCTTTTTAAATTATTAAGGCAGACTCAGCTTACACATTTACATTATAAATTGGGAATTTTCCCATCAATACCTAGAATGTAGTGACCCAGAAAAAAATGATCAAAAAGTTTACCAACAGTAAATAAAATGATCAAAAAGTTTACCAACAGTAAATAAAATCCACTCTTCTCTGCACATCCAAGATGGTTGAACAGTGTGAAAGCATGACACAGTTGCCCAACATTATTAGATGTTTACTGTATACCTGGCCTGACTTACTCCAAATTCTGTAACTTTAAACACCACAACACAGTGCCTATCGAACACCAACAACCAGAAGGGATATGTATGACACCCATGCGGATACTTTAAATCAGGTAGATAAAGAGGTTCAGACATGGAGCTGGGAGCACAGGAGATTAAAAAGATATGTCTTTAGACACAAAAATGTGAAAAAGAATCAAATACATGTTCTAAAGTTGCTGAGGCAGGGGAAGTTTCATAAAATCTGTTGGATATCCCCCATGGGACAGGTTCTGGGGGTGCTATGACAAAGAAGCCTGGATGTCTAGAGTGATGGGCCCCTCTGGGGAGGTACCACAGTGTTAGCAGATCTCAGTCCTCACAGAAGCACATGGTAGAAGGTTATGCTTCTTCCTTGACAATTCCCAGAAATGGTCTTCACGTATCATTGCCTAAGACTGGGGTCTGTCAATCAGGTAAAAATGGAGCCACCCTGAACTACAAGACTATGTGTATGTATGTATATATATTTTACCTTTTGAAGAATATAAATGAGCAAGCCACATGTGATTTTAGAATTCCTACCCTCCTCACTCTTCCAAATAACTCTCAATCTGCTAATTAAAATTATTATTAGATGCATAAACAACTTTATTCTATAAGCAGGGATAAAAGACCTACTATGCAAATTCCAGGTTGATTTAACATTTAAGTAAATATTAAGTTGAAATATAATCAAATTCTATCTCTATTATGGTTTGGATCTGGCATGTTCCCAAAAGTTCATGTATTAGAAATATGGTTCCCAATGCAATAAGATTCAGGGGTTGAGCTTTTAGGCAATGATTGAGTTACCAGTCAATTACCCTACTTCATGGATTAATCCATTGATGGTTGAATGGACTACTGGGAGATGGGACCTAGCTGGAAGAAGTCAGTCAGTGATGCATGCTCTGGAAGCATTTATATTCTCCCCAGATCTTTCTTTCTAAAAGAAATGAAGCCTATCATGAGCTGAGCAGCTTTCCTCCACCTCATGCCCTTCAACCATGATATTTCTGCAATGTAGTTGGCCGACCATGGACTGAGTCCTCTGAAAACTGAGCAAAAATAAATCTTTTTCTCTCTAAGTCATTCTTGTCAGATACTTTAGTCACAATGACAAAAAGCTAACACAATCTTTATTCATTGTGATAGAAATACAGGGTAATAAGAGGCAACTGCAAATCCTTCAGAGAAAAAGGAAGCTGATAAGAAAACAAATATCTCTACCTTATTTTTTTCCCCCCAAAGTGATTTCTAATTTACTTTTAGTTGGGTCAAAGCCAAAGAAACTGTTGCAATCACATTCAAACAATCTTGCTGCACTTGACTTACTGTTTTTTTTTTTTTAACAACGAATCTTATCAACTAAATGAATCTTTAATCCCAGAAAATGCATTCTTTACACCATCATTGTTCCCAGTAGTAATTCTTTAACATCCTATTCATTTTTATATAATTTTTCTTAGCATAAAGTTTATTTTCAATTTTTAAAAAATCACATAAGATATCATCTCAATCCAAAGCATGTCACTGAAACAGAATGCCCAGTGTTTCTCCAGAAACATGAAAGGATATATCTGAACTAAGGGATCATGAAAGAAATGCTCATGGGATTCAATTAAATTCTTCCTACAATAAAGACTAAAATAATCCAAAATAATTTTCAAAAAAAATATCTTTCCAGTTTAGCTGGAAAGCATTTACAGACCAGAAAGGAACATAGAATTTTCCTTTTGATGTTGTGACCTCCCATCTGTAACAAGTTTCATGTTGGGTAACATATTTTCTATAGGACTGGGCTTCTCTGTTGCCCTGCCAGCTTCTGCTTACCTGGGATTATATCTAGAAAAGAAAAAGGAATAAGATTGTCATCAAAATGTTTCTGCCACAAAGCTTTGACTTTCTCAATTTTTATTTTAATTTTAATTTTTTTGTACTGGTGTTTGAACCCAAGGGCCCTAGTTCTTTTTATTTCTTATTTTGGGTCAGGGTCTTGCTAAATTTCTGAGGGTCTAAATGGCCAAGGCTGGCTTCAAGCTGGAAAGCCTCTTGCTTCAGCCTCCCAAGTAGCTGAGATTACAGGTGTAAGGCACTATCTCAAGCTTAAATGGTATTTGTTTGGGGGGAGTACTGGGAATTGAACTTGAACTCAAGTACTGGGGCATTTGACCACTGAGCCACATTCCCATCCTTATTTTTTATTTTATTTAGAGACAGGGTTTCAATGAGTTCCTTAGCACCTCACTGTTCCTGAGGCTGTCTTTAAACTCATGATCCTCCTGTCTCAGTCTCCCCAGCCAGAGGCATGCTCCACCATGCAAGGCCTTAAATAGGGATCTTTATAAACAAAACTTTCACACTGTCTCTGTGTTAAAGGATGAGCATGGGCTATACTATATTAATTGCATTTTAGTAGTTTCCTTTAATTAGCATATTTAAATAGCATGTTAACATAGAATTCATTTTATTATTTGAAGTGTCTTCTAATTCCCAATTTTCTACTTTTAGCATGTATTTCTGGTATAATCATTAAAAGAACACATATGCAAACTTACAGGAAAAACAAGATTATATGTGTCTGAGAACCTTAAAACAGAGGTATCAAGTAAATTAATTCTTAAGGAATAACTTTATAATATCTATGTAGTTCTCTCCATGACCCTTTGTTACCTATATTGGGGAAATTTCTTAATGGACTCCAAAAGTTCAAAGAAGAGACTCAACATTCATGTTCATAAGGTGGTTTTCAAACTTTCAGATAACTAGCCTTTATTTTCCACTTAACCAATTCAAAATGATACACAAATGAGCTGACAATAGGCTAGGAAATCATGACTGACTGCATATATTTGAATTTGCTCTTTTAAAATGTATATGAATATTTTATTTTTTCCCAAGGTGCTATTTCCAGGCATTGACAATGTTACCTAGGAATTATTAATAGGTTGACTTAGTTTCTATGTAAACCGCATGTCAATGAATTGCTCTAATGTGAGTAGAGTGAGATGACCAGAACTGTATCATATGTTCAACAGCAGTCAGCAGGTCATACATCGAGAGTGAGATCACAAAGATTCATTTCTAAGTACTTTTGCACATGCTAATTTTTTAAAAATCCCAGAAACTCTCTATATTCCATATTGGTTAACAAAAATTAGAATGCTGTTCTTCAGAAACTAGAAAAATAACTTAAAGAAGCATCTAAATTTTGCTTATTAAATAAAAATATTATTTTTCTGAAACTTACTTTGCTATCAGTATTTTGTGAGTACTCTGCCAGCTAATATAGTTTTAAAGAAAAATCATGTGAAAAAATTTTATTTACACCCCTATCTAAAATGTCAATCTATTGACATAAAGTAAAAATTTTTAAAATTAATTTAATTTGCCTTATTGTGACACATTTGAATTTTTAAAGAGATATAAATATATTTTTTAATGTTAAGACTACTGCTACTGCACAGGTTAAATAATCCAAAAATGTTTGCTTAAATATTATATTTTAAACTTCAAAGCAAAATTCAACCATATTTTGCCTTCTAAGTATAACTAAAGCAATATTTTAGAAAATAGTGTTTATATTATGAAATAATAAATATATAGTAGTTAATAATTTTACAAAAGAAATATTACATTAAAATTACATCATTACATATCCATAGAAAAAATTCTTTATAAGAATTTCCAGAACACTGATAGCACTTTTTAAAATACTTTAAAGTCTCTATTTGTGATGGGAGAAATTAAAAATTCACTCTTTTATTCAAAACATAAAGTTCCAAATTTTAACATTAGAAATTTAAGTATTATTTTGTAATTTTTAAGGATCTTGCCTTAAGCTAAATGTAATTATAACATAGTAAAAAATAACTAGAAAACTTCATTACTTTTTCTCTATTTAAACAAATAGGCAGTAAACTTTTTTCTTACAACTATCTCTCAAACCCTAGTTTATTTCTTTATTTTCATGTATAAATTTTATGGAGATTGATTGATTGATTGATACTAGCAATTGAACCCAGGGGTGCTTAAACACTGAGCCATATTCCCAGCCCTCTTTTGTATTTTATTTAGAGATAGGGTCTTGCTGAGTTGCTTAGGGCCTTGCTGAGTTACTGAGGCTGGCTTTGACTTGTGATCCTCCTGTTTCAGCCTTCCAAATCACTGGGATTATAGGAATGCACCATTGCACCTGGCTGGAGACTTGTTAGAGTTATTGAAATAGCAAACTCATGTCCAATCATTGATTGTAAAGCACTAGCAAAACATAAATAAAATGTCCATAGGAAAAATGGATTTTAAAAAGTCTTCCTGAATGTCTTGGCATTGACCATAGTGGTGACTCCAAATGTCAAACCTGCTGGTGTAACTTGAATTTCACAATACAGTATAAAACCAGATACAGTGAAGTTCCTCCCTCCTGGAGTGGCCACCTCAGTTCCTCTGGAATAGAAGATGTTCTTGAGGATGGGAAGTAGCTCACTACAAGGTTAGGACAGAAAGTCATTTAAAGCACAACCTGGATCCTCACGGTTTCAGGATGAAGTGGAAACACGATTTTTTAGAGGAAAATGAGAAAACAGCTGATGAATTCCCCAACCCTGCAGCTACATTTATTCATTTAAAAAAAAAAATACCATGCTGGGAAAGCATGGAATTCCTGAGATAATTCATGGTATTCGCCTGACTTTCATAAAATCAAGCACAAGCATACATTCTAAAACTTTGAAAGGCCCCTTCAAAATATTCCAGCTTTATCTGTGAAATGAGAATCATATAATAATATTTACTTAATACAATGGAGATTAATTGACACAATAAGTGCCTGGCATGAAGACTCAATTACTGGTAACTGTATATTTTCATCTCTAACAAGGACTTGAGTATCTGAAAGAGACACTGCAGTAACTCAGTACCTAGCACAGTCCCTTGTGTTACCAGATATTTAATTAAGGCTTTTCCTCTCTTAAGAATATAGGAAAACAGTTGAAGGGAAAAAAGGAAATCAACATGAGGCAGTATATTTTCACAATTAACTATTGTTAGGACTTGACAAACATTCTTTGTTAACAAAAAAATCATTAAAGAACTGTCTTCAGTTCTTTAATGGTCTTAATCTATTACCTCTACTACTCTACAATTATAAATTTATAAATAGTAATAATTTATCACATTAACCTAATATAGTGCAAGTTTCTCAATTGCACATAAATATACGTATTCCGATTATGTCTTTACAAATTCTGGATCTGTTTCTGTGGGGCAAAAATGCTCCTGGGTACAATGGCATACCTATCTGAATTTGCCATTATTGACCCTAAATTCCATAACAAATGATTACATGAGAAAACACATAACATGAAAAAGCAGTCCCTGGCTGGACTTGGTGTACTCCTATAATCCCAGCAACTCCGAAGGCTGAAGCAGGAGGATCTCAAGTTTAAGGCCAGCCTCAGAAACTCAGCGAAGCCCTAAGCAATTTAGCAAAACCCTGTATCAAAATAAAAATAAAATATAAAAAGGTCTGAGGTTCTACCCTGATGTACCTGTATTTACATGTAGAAAACTTGCTGATCTGTAATCTATAATTAGTTTTCACACTTGATCATTAAACCTTTTCATAAACTGTGCTTAAAAAAAGAAAAGCAAATAGCCATATAACCCTTAGAATTCCTAGGATATCTGTTTCAAGCCCTGTAGTTTGCTCTTAAAAATGAATGCATTGATCCCTATGTATTCTCCAGGAAGTTAATTTGTGACCATGTGAGTATAAGCATGTAAAGACAGAAAGAGAATAAAAGAAAGGAAAAATTATTTAAAAGAGAGCATTTTATAAATATAGTTGTTTTCTCAATCCCAAGTGAAAATGTAATTCATACTGTGCTCAATATACTTAACACTGGAATGTTTTTTCCCAGTGACTAATTCTAATGATTCTTTTGTCCAGATCGTTTCCCATAATCTATGCTTTAATCCACCATGAAACACCATTTCCTGCGGTTAAACCATCATAGGGAGCAACATTAGCATCTGGATAAATATTAATATCCAGAAAAACTTTTGTCTCTATATACCTGTACACATCTCTCATCAAACCCAGTCACTGGCTTTCCATCATCCCAAATTTTCCTCGGTCATCCTACAACCCAGAATGTAGCCTCAAGTAATTCCACTTTATGTCAACCTCTCCTAATTATCTTAAGCTTACTCTAAATAGAGGGCTCCCCAGACATGATCTTTCTCTCAAGTGGAGGCTTCTTTCCCTCATACCTTACAGTTTTAAATGTGTGAAATTAGGATGGTATGCTCTTCTCCATTTGCCATGTATCAACCATTTTTCTTCCAAGACATCATTCATTTGAAGCTTACTGCACTACTATTTGCTGCCAGTTAATCTGCCAACACTCTGCTCATTCTCTTCATTCAGCAATGACTTTGGTACCTGCATCTTCTCTTTCCCCATCCTGTCTTTCTTTTTGGTGAGTTCAGTATTTACAAGGATGGCACCTTCAACATCTAATCTTTCTGTCCTTTAATTTTCTCTCAGTTAATGCCACTAACTCCCAGGCTCATCTCTTTATTTTATTGACAACTACATATTGACTTCAAACAGTATCATTTTCTATCTTTTATCCTTCTAGGTCCTTTATTTAACTCAAAGGCATCAACTTTTTTTCTTATTCAAGACATTAATTGATCCTGACCTTTCTCCTTAGCCAGCCTAGATTTCAAATGGATCTTTGTAAATATTTTAACCTTATCTCCATGACTCTTTCTCTCCACTCTCTTTAATTTGTTATCATCTCACTCATTGACCAACAGTCCATTTTTCTCCATTCTCACACCTTATTAATGATTAATGTGGATAAATCACACAAACTTGCTTACTTGTTTCACTGTTGATTTAGGACCACAAGTGATTACTGATACTATTAAGTAATCCTACCATATTCTATTTGCTCAAACTTGAAAAGCCTATTTTAATCAACAGAGCTAATACTATTATGTCAATACTTCTAATCTCTTTCTGCTCGTCCTTTCTCAAGAATTTCTCCTCTAGCATTGCCTCATGGATTTCTATGTTCCACTGTAGTTTTCTCCATGTATAACTCTAGTGTTCTTTCCTTCAACTGTAGACCACTTTTGCTTCTTTTTCAAAGAAAATTTTCTAAAAAGTCTATAGTCACTTTCTCCAAAGTTTCTTCACGTTTTTTCCCTCAATGCATTGCAATTAGATTTTTATCCCATTGATTCCTTGATAATCAAAGAATTCCTTGTTGATAAAATCTGTTCATCATTTTCTGCTTCCCTCTTACTTGAATAATAAGCAACAATCAACGCAGAAGAAGATCACTTTCTTTTCTTAAATCCTTTTGCACTCATCTGGGATTCTAAGAAACTACTTTCTCTTAGGTTTATTTTCCCCATGTATAATTTTCTCCTTCTTAGCCTTCTTTGTTGGTCTTTCTGTCTCAGACCAAATTATAGATATAGCATATGTAAAGGATAAGTCCTTTGTTTAGTTGTATTGATATCCTCAGGGTATCTTATCCCAGCCAATAAATTTAATCGAGAGAGAGAGAGAGAAATTGGTTTATATATATCCACTAAAACCCAAGTCTTTACCTTTATCCTAAATTTCATATTTATACATCCAAGTGTCTAAAAGTATACTATGCCTAAAACAGATTCCTAATTTATCCCCTTCCCAATTGTCCCTATTCGCATCTATTCTGTTTAATAGTTGGCAGCTTTATCCATCCAATTTCAAGGACTAAACTCTAGGAATCATTTTTTAATCATCTGGGATTCTAAGAAACTTCTGCATTTAATCCGTAAACAAATCCTATGGGGTCTACTTCCAAAACACTTCTTAACTTTCTCCTCTTCTCCTCATGCTCAAAACTATCATCATAATCCATCCAATACTGTATTTCTTCCTGGTCTCTGTAATAGCTGTGTGATTTTCTTTCCATTCTTTTCCCTATCCTTGACATAATCTAATCTCCACACCAAAAAGGGACATTTAATCTCTAAATCCTTACACTCTTTTTGTTAAAACCCTTTAAATACTTGCTTTCATATCTAAAGTAAAACTGAGACTCCATATCTTGGCCTGAATGGCTGTATGTTCTGGATTCTTCTCTGACCCCTATCTGATAGATGGGCTTAAGGGGGACTTCCCAGAACTCTTGTAGACAGATCTTTACCTCTAAAGAGAATATAAAACCCTTATATTTAAGAAAAAAAAAAGCACTGAGAAACCAGGAGAAAATCCAAAGGCACTGTATATTGGAGTTCCTCAACAACCTACCTTCTCACTATCAGAGAAGGTTAAAGTCAACAAGTCAACCCATTTGTTCAGAACTTTTGATCAACTTTTTAAATGCCATGAAAGACAGATATAAAAATCAGGAATTAATAAGGTTTATCACCTATCTTTGTAGTTAATTCAACTTGAAAGTTTAAGAGCTTTTTCCTCTCTCAAGCATACCCTCACTGATCTAAGTCAAAAGATTTGTCTTAGTCTTTGTTTTCTTTTGTAAAATAGATCCAGAAAAGAAGATGAAGGTAATTTTTGGAGATAGAACTGTGTAATAAAAACATAAATTAATTAATAAACTTCTAAAGACCCAGATGAGCAGTCAGTAATCTCAATCAAAATTCAAGGAGGTTTTTTTTTTTTTTTAAACAAGAGGCAAGCTCATTCTAAAATTTATATGTAAATGAAAAGGGAAAAATGTAGCAAAGATAATCCTAAGAAGGAGAATTAAAATTGAAATATTAGCCAGGCCAAAGTCTATCCAGAGCAGGCACTTTATTCTGAGATCCTCTGAAACCTCATGACCAGTCCCTCTGTTGTGCTTTCAGTATAACAATTCCACTTGCAAAGTCTTTCCTTTTTAAATTTCCAGGAATGGTGTCACATAGCAGGAAGAAATGTTTGCCACCAGGGACTGAATGGGTCTGATTATAGACTAGGGTTTATTACTCCAGGGAAGAGGTTGAACAAAATGTCAGATCTGATGCAGAAAATGTAACTCCAGTATCTGCCAGGAATTAATAAGGTTTATCACCTATCTTTGTAGTTAATTCAACTTGAAAGTTTAAGAGCTTTTTCCTTTCTCAAGAACACCCTCACTGATCTAAGTCAAAAGATTTGTCTTAGTCTCTGTTTTCTTTTGTAAAATAGATCCATTTTTTTCCTTCAAGTAGTTTTATTTATAATATGTGTCCTTGTTAATAGATGGGCTGTTAGGAAGTAGGCCACCTACCGTTTTGATGTAAGCTTATTTGGAGGGTTTTCTCTTTTGTTCTAGAGACCTTTCAAAATGTTCTGGCAGTTTTTGTAATACAGGTAAAGGTTTACTTCCATTCTAATTTCTGTTTTCTAATTGTCTTTAATTTCAAGTTTATTTCCATTGACAAAGAAAGATTAAAAGTCTACTGTTACACTGATGGCTTTAAGTCCCCAATGTGGTCAAAAGAAATTTTTTATCCCATTCCAAAAAGCTTCAATAGTTCCATCTTTTTTTCTGTTTTACCCACAGGATCCTAGACTGCAGTAGGATCATGGTTTGTCTTTCCCGGTTGGTGACTGCAGAGGTTGGGGTCAGTGTCTACTTTATATATGGTCTGGCCATTGTCCCTTTGGATATCCAGGCTTTCAAGTTGTATATTCTACTTTCCTTCTGGAAAATTACAATTTAAGTAATGAAATAAAGTCTCTGGCAGGTCCTTGAACAACAACAAAAAAAATTGTCACAGATAAAAGAAACATTTGGGGAAATGTTATATTATCTGAAATATTTCTATTCACTGCAAAAATATATCATCTATTATGAATTAACAAGTCATTCCATAAATTGAGGTCTCATGACATGTTTAATCATGTGACTCATTTTTACAGCACATGAATACAACTGATAAAGTTGAACCACAGAACATGGAAAGCTACAGATCCATTTTTGGATCTTGGAATGCCCAATAAACTATTGCCACTCTGAAAATTCAGTCACTGTAGCATGACAAATGCAGTGTGTATTTCCATCTCTTTACTATCTCTGCCTTGATGCTGTCATGTGACTTAAGTTTGAATTTAAATCATGTACTTTAACAAAAGAAACTTAATGAAAAAAAGGTGCTTGAAACCATTATGTTTTTCAACTGAATCTAATTTGGTGTTTCCAAAAGTTTGTTCTTTGGAATATTATCACTTCAAGGAATAAATAGGTATTACAAGAAAATGAAAGGGGTAAAGAGAGATTGAGATCAAACAGGTTTATCAAAAAGTAGTGTGTTAACAATGAATAATTATTTGATTTTGTTTTTTCCTTTATCAGTTTCTCAAAGTAGATCCCATTATTTCAATGTGAAATATGTAGCTTTACATTCCAGAATGTAAGTCTTTTTTTTTTTTTTAAGAGAGAGTGAGAGAGGGGAGAGAGAGAGAGAGAGAGAGAGAGAGAGAGAGAGAGAGAGAGAGAATTTTTAATATTTATTTTTTAGTTCTCGGCGGACACAACATCTTTGTTTGTATGTGGTGCTGAGGATCGAACCCGGGCCGCACGCATGCCAGGCGAGCTCGCTACCGCTTGAGCCACATCCCCAGCCCCAGAATGTAAGTCTTTAAAAAGCCATTTAAATGGAATGTGTAATGAAATTAACAGACAGGTCATTTGGCTATAAATCAGGAAATGATTGCAAAGAGGCAATGAATAATTGATAAAATGGTTTGTGCAGTTTAAAAAATAAAAACACAAAGAATACAAAACCAGAGCTCTCAGGATTCTCTTCCAATTGTTAAATTCTGTGATGACTTCCAGCCTCTGGGGAATGAATCACTGGAGCTAACTTTCTGTCCTCTCGAATGGCATTTATGGTCTGAGTATGCTAAATTCATGCATAAAGCATTGATCATGTGATCTTTCTTTTGAAAACCTGTGGGAATACTAAATTTACATTCATACCAGATAACATTCAGGACAAAAGGCATTTTTGATTTCAGGATTCAATTAAAGTAACTAAAGAAAATCGGAAAATCTGCAGATGGCCTAGAGCAAATGAAATTCTAAGCGGTCATAAATCTGAGTAGGAAATTAAACACTGAAGAACAGCATAAAACAATGAAAACAAGAAACAAATGTTATTATTATGAGAGTCTCTCAAAAAAAATTTTCATGGAAATTGTTCCCATTTCATTTAGGACTATTCAGTTAAGGCTTCACTTCCAAGAGAAAAGAAACTGTGCCTAGGTGGTAGCAGAAATGAACATAAAATTTTCATTGGAAAAAAGAAAGAACTGCAAACTGAACCCACTTGAAGTGAACTACTCTTCAGCCTCCTGCTTCTCATTTTTGCATCTTTCTACCTGCCCTGTCTCTTATCCCTGATATTTTCTTAGTGATACACCATGAGTTTGTTGTCATGAATTTGCCTCCAGGTTAAAGTACTAAAATAAAGAGTGAAAGGAAACCTTAGGATATCTATGTATGTGTTTATAGCTCACCAAGGTAGAGTCCAGGTGTGTGATGAAAGCTTTAGCTAAAAGAAGACTTTAAGGAATTCAGGTCGGTGCTGATGCTTATAGAAGGCATCAGAACTCAAGGTTTTCAGAAATACTATCTTTATCACCTTAGGAAAAAGGCAGTATAAACACCATTACTAATTTTGGCCACATCACAAAGAATCCTGTTTGGATGAAAAAATAGTAATCCATCTGGTAATATGCAGCCTCAGGTAAATGACAAAAAAATTACCTGCCTCCTGAGACATAATTTTAATTTGGGTTAAAAATATTTACAGCCTATAGTGTGTTTAATTTTAAACTTTAGGTTTTCAGGTCTAAGATGATTTACTCATTTGATTTAACATCCAAGAACACCTGAGGACGATTAAAAGGTTTTGTGGGTGTTTCAGTTAGCTTTCTCGTCACTGTGATCAGAATACCAGACAAGAATAATGTAGGAGAGGAAAAGATTATTTTGACTCATAATTTCAGAGGTTCAGTCCACAGTCAATTGACTCCATAACTCTGGGCCCAATATGGGCACAGTAAAGGGTGTGGCAAAGGAAAGCGGCTCAGGACATAACAGTTGAACTCTGCTCACCAGAAACAAAATATAAACCCCAAAGTCACACCCCCACTGATCTACCTCCTCCAGCTTCACCCCAACCGCCCACTTACAACTCAGTTAATCCACACCACAAATGTGTGACAACTCCCACAATCCAAGGATTTCCCACATGAACATTCCTTTATTTTCTCACACATGAGCTTTTGGACACACCTCATATCTAAACCATCACAGAAAGTTCCGTATGGTCAAAGCAGAAATTCACAATGTTAACATGGCAACATTTTATTTAAGGCTATTTCCAATAGGGAAGGGAGATCAGAATACAGCCTGAACTCAACTATACTAAGAACAGGAGAATTTGTAAATGCTGCAGCAAGCAGAAGAACACAGGTCATCTCTGTTTGCTGATTGCCTTTAGGAAAATTTTCTCCTAGCTTTGGGAAAGAAGATAGTTTTACAACTTAGATGAAGACCCCCTTCCCACATATCCTGGAAGGTAGCAACTCTATCTTCATTGGTAATTACAAAGATGATTGCAGAAGAAGAGCCCTTGGTTTTTTTGGAAAGATTATCTTGGGTGCTATAGCTAACAAATGCCTTATTTTTCGAAGAGGCAGAGGAATGTTTTACAATTACCAGTTTTCTAAGGTAAATGCTCTAAGGAAAGGGATATCAGGGATCTAAAGGCCAAAAGAAAATCATCTAAAGTTTAGTAAAACTGGGAGGAATATCAAGGTCATCTTGGTCAGGCCCCCATTTTGTTAAAGGAAAACCAAGTTTTCCATTGAACAACTTAGGAAAGTTATTCTGCAGAGCTCCTTCTAGCAGATTTCTATTGTGAAAGATTAGTTGAACCATGTACTGAATCTTGGTAGTAGAAAATATTTTCCTGGAGCCGGGTGTAGTGGCACATGACTGTAATCCCAGGGGCTTGGGAGGCTGAGGCAGGAGGATCCCGATTTTAAAGCTACCCTCAGCAAAAGTGAATGCTAAGCAACTCAATGAGACCCTTTCTCTAAATAAGATACAAAATAGGGCTATGGATATAGTTCAATGGTTGAGTGCTCCTGAGTTCAATCCCTTGTACCGATTTAAAAAAAAAAAAAAAGAATTGCTTGATGCAATTGTGATGCAAGCAATCAAGCATTCAATGAGATGAATTCCTATAGAAGGAAAGAACAAAGATTAGTGGTTGGAGTAGACTTTTAGTCCTATTTCTAAGACCAGAGAGCAGCCAAGTAAGGACATGCCTAAATATTGAGCTGAAGCATATTTTGATGGGGAGTAAGGATGGCAGTGGCAATCTGATGAGCCTTCCAATTTGCTGTCTGAATGATTTGGGTGGCAACATAGAATCAAAGAGGTTTCAGTTAGAGGTTCCACAATCATGGTTATTTCCAGCAGCAGAGTTTGGAAGAGGCAGGAGTTAGAGAGAACTTCCCGATTGGCCACATATCATCCAGGTACAAAGTATACCAACATATGATCTGCTCTGATGGAAACCTCAAGTCTTCTAGCTCCAGCTCACAGGGCTTCTTCAGAATCCAGGCAGAAAAGACTATCAGTGAAAAAACCTAGAATCCCAGGAAAGATCTGAGAAGTCAGGTTTTTATTTCCCAATGGTACCAAGTTGAAGGGTGAATAAAAATTAACAGGGTTAGTCTGGATTTGTGATCAGATCCTAAAGAAAACGTTAAAATTTTTGAATTTGGTAAAGGTTGATATTTTGTGCAATATAGCAAGATTAAGTGCAAATTGAAGGCAGGTAACAAAACTGTGCAATTTATAGAGAGATGAAAACAAAGCTCAAAGACAATAATAAATAGGACCAAGATCCAATAACTCACAAAGTGCTGTAGTTTTCTACTGAAATATTAACTATCTATCTACAATCTCCTCTCTTTTAACCAAACATACTCAAGGTAAAATTATCCTCCATCATAAAATAAATGTTTTCTTATTAGATTTAGCTTGATGATTAATATTGGTCCAGCAAGATTGGTAAATGGCAGAGACCTTTGTGAGTTTGCTTTGCTGGAAGTTTTCTTAAGGAATCTCAAAGTGGACTTTTAAAAGGCCAGATCAATCACTCACAAGATTCACCCACAGTACAAATAGATTTGGGTCAATACTCCTCTTCTCCAGACCCTCCAAATAATACTACAATTCCTGGATCTATCAGGAAGCAACCCTCCTTTCCATCTGTAAGTTTGGGACCTGTATAAGTCAGGTGCCAAACCAGTTTTCTCAAGTAGGCTTTGAAAGCATTATCACCATGAAAAACAAAACGGCTTCTTGAAACTGTCCAGTGATATCTGATTTTATGCATCATTGTCAAATATAATGTTCCCAGTTGAAGCCTTGGTTATATAACTAATGTTTTCAATTATGTCATATTACCAAAAGGACAGATTCTTACTGAACCTGTGTAAATGACTATATTGTCAGGAAAATAAGAACAGTCAATAAAAGTTTTTGAATTCTGGAAGGATCAGGCAAGGAGGAAAAGATAAATGTTTCATTTCTGTTTACAAAAGTATGATTTATCTAGTTGTTATGATTTATCGATTGCTTAAGAAAAACAAGAAAGGAATTCCTTATATCCAGAAAATAGAACATTAAAATATCTGCAACATTCCAAACAAAACCTACAACTGTTCTTCATCATGTTGATCATAGGTTAGTTGTTGATCATGAGTTAGCTGTCTTATGAACCCATCAGCTTATTCCCCCAGTTGCAGGGGTTTAGTCTCAAAATTATTTAAATAATGGCATCAGAAACTTGTGCCTCAGAGCATCTGGCATCTTCCATTGCTCTATTTTGGCTGAAGATCAAGCATTCTGGACTGCAGCTTATTGCAAGTGCTTCAAGAGTCCTAAACTAAAAACAATCTCTGAAGGAGAAAAACTTAAAGTGGCCCCTGTTAAAGATATGATGACATCCTAAATATATTTCAATTGATAATTGGAAAATTTTAAAAATATTTTTTTGTTTTACAAATGTTTTGTTGTTCCTAATTATTGGATTTCTAACTAATAATCCTATGCTGTTTTTTTAATACCAGGCAAAGCAGCACCAGAATATATGGTTAGTGAGGACATTAACAAATTTATAGGAACTTTATACAAGTTCTAAAATACTATAATAACATTTATCTATACAAATAAAACTTAGGAAAGTCAAGCATCTCTTTTTATTTGACAGTATTTCCCATGCAATTCAACATATCAAGTAAAGCTAATTTTTTTGCGCTTCTCTTTTCACAAAGTGAGAGATATTTTGTGATTTTCCAGACATCCTCAAAGTCATTTTGAGATTAAGATTTCATCTAAGATTTGATTTGCAGAAGATAAAAAATATCAAACATTGTCAGGAGGTTTAAAAACTTGGTTAAAAAGGATTATGAGTCTCTAGTACATAGTACTTGACTATTTGATCAAAGAGACCAAAAGAAACCTTCAAAATCAAATAGAGGAGGCAAAATGACTGTAAAAACTTTTCAAAGATGTCTCTGGTACTCTCAGATAATCAATGATATGATTGAAGATTATTCTGATGAATTCATAATCTGTGCCTTATAGGTGGAATATTCAAGTAGTAAAGAAAAACTTTTACAAGTTCTTATTAAGAGCAGATCAATAATCAAAGAAAAGTATGTCATTTTAACCCAGAGAAAATCAAAACTCTAGTTTTACATCAGTGTAGTATTAGTATTAAAGCTCATTTCTAAAAACTTTATAAATAAATCTATCAAATCTTACTCAAGTACACTTGATTATTGGGGAACATCACAAGCATGCTAAAGTATTAAACTTCTATAAAGAAATTTGGAATCACAAAACTGGAAGTTGCACAGTAAAGACAGGTATTTCTCTCCAAAGCAAAGACTATGGCAGTGAATGACTTCTTCCATTTATCATCAGGATTATAATGTTGTTTATTTTTATTCCCTAGGTAAAATTCCCTCCCTTTCTAACCAAAACTATATTCTGCCACAAAACTGTAACTTCTGAGTTAGACAAATATGATTCTTCGGTCAAGGGACTAACTCTCTCTCTCTCTCTCTCTCTCTCTCTCTCTCTCTTTCTCTCTCTCTTCTAGAAATCCAATCACCTCTTCACACTAATTCAGCTTACTACATGCCACTGTCTGTGGCACTGTCAATCACTCACTTTATCAGGAAGTTTTTCTTCTCTGGGTTTCCTCCGCTCCCCCCACCCACCCCACTCTAACTCCCTGTCTCCTGGGTGGGAAATCTCAGAGTTTCTGGGCCTTTCTCTCCGTTAGTTATCCTTTATATTTCATTTGTGTTCTCTCTCTAATTCTCACTCCAATATGTCCTTCTCTGTAGCAAAGCATTTAGGATAGTGGACTTTGGGGGCGAGACAATGAAAGTGTAAAGTCCAGTGCTGTTGTTTATTGTCATATGATCTGGGGACATAATGATACTAAAAATTGTAAAAATAACAAGTTTGTGGCCAGGTACTATTCTAAGTAATTTTAATTTATTGACTCATTTAATTATCCCAGTGGGCTATAAGTATTATCATACTCCCATCTCATAGATGAGAAAACTGAGAAATGGAGAGATTAAATGACTCATCCAAGGTCACACAGATAAATATCCAGCCAGGATTCAAGCTCAGACATTCCAACTGAAGAGTTCATATTTTTAATCACATTTTTTTTGTCTTTTGCTTCTCTAGGTTCAATTTTGTATCTGTCATGTAGTAAACAATAAGCATTAGCCTACTTCTCAGCATAGCTTTGTGGTTTTTATGAAGATTTCTTCTTTCCTTGCTTAGACTCTTGCATTAGTCTTATTTCATGTTCCCAGGTTAACTTATCTTACATTGCTACCCAGAATATATATATATATATATATATATATATATATATATATATATATATATATAATGAAAGAAAAGAAAGGAAGAACAACATTGCTCACCTGTATTAAAATTATTTTAATAATTTTATTTATTTGTCAAAAGATAGTTATATACAACATAATAATCCAGGGTCTTCATGGTTTAGATCTCAAATAATTAATTCTCCTGACCCATATTTTGCCATTCCTCTTTCCTCATGCATTTCATGCTTACCTAATCCCAAGAAAGCTCATTAGTACAAATGGCTCTACAGATTTTTACATTTTGTATAGGCTTAGCAGCAGTTCTTCCCTATGCTAGATTGATTTTGAAGTGCCACTCAGGCCTAACTGGTTCTGGTAGATAAGCATGAGATAAAGAGGACCCCTGGATAAACTCTTATGGTATGTGATGCCAGGTAAGAGATGGGGATATCGAGCCTTGGGAGAGGACAGTGAAGTGTCCTGACTCAGGCCTACATCTGATGGCTGCAGAGAAGCATGAAGCAGAAGTTGAAGAAGCTTTTTCATGAGAGACTAGGTACCTGAGCCCTGGCGCTCTGCAATTCTGTGATCAAACTGAATATGAACTTGAGAGCAGGCTCTCTCCTATCAAGGAAGCAAATGCAGGACAGCTGCAGGGACCAAGTGAAGGCAATATAGTGATACACCCAGCATGGAGAGAACTGGAGCACTGGGGGAATGTTCCTCAGGAAGGTGGAGGGGTGCTACTAAGAGGAACACATAAAGCTGCTGGTTTCAATCATTTGTGAGCTACCCCAGAGGTCCCAGGGACTCCTGAGGCTATTGAGTAGCTGAGATGTAAACCTCTACAGTTAGACTCTGAGGTTAGGATGAAGAGAGAGGGCACACAGCAGTAAGATATGAATATTAATGCTTGTACCTATGATTGGGATCACTGAGACATTTAAGTCATATTTTATTTTGTGATACACTCTACAACTGATCTGGCTATATCTGTAAATTTTAACATCCTGTTTAAGAATTCTTGAGCTCCTCAATTTGCCCCTACCCTCCTGGCAGAACTTCAGGAGTAGCCAGGTTTTTCTTTGTACTTTCCAGAAGCAGAAAGAAGTATCCTAGGACCCAGCAGAAGATTGAGTTTAAATCCTGTGTTCTGGAGTGTGTCACAGAACTGAAAACTGATGACTAAAATCAATCTTGATTTAGGGAGGCTGTAATATTCCACTGTGAATGCTGAAAGATATCAACATCTGCAGTGGTCAAATTCCAGGTCTCAAAATTAGAACCTCATATAATGCGTTTTGCCTTTTCCAAGGCACTCGCAGATGATTCACACTCTGACTCCATCTTTTAAATGGCCCTGCAGTCACTGATCACCCAGTGGTGACTCACTCTGCCCCTGCTTATTCTTAAACACTGAATCATATAGCAGCTATCTTCACATATGTCATGACCTCCCTGAGTGAAGTGTTTTGGTATTGATGCTGGAACACAAACCTGTGCAAATATGTGAGGCTACCTAGGTCACCCAGGGGCCTTGCTTTTGGACTTAGTCTATCCCAAAGAGTCTCTAATAGGGAATATAAATGAACTCATATTTATTCCATAATTTTTTTTACTTGTAAAGAAAGTTTAAATTTAGAGGTTGTGAGCATTAGCAGTGTGTGGTGTATGAGAAGGCCTAATATGTAGATACTTTAAAATTCCAACTAATGTGTTCCCTTATCCTCAGCCTCAGGGCCTCTGGCCTATAGTTCCATTACTTGAGATCTCATTGAATTTGATTTTATTTAATTACTAATGAAGAAAGCAAATACTTCATTCTTTGTTATCTCCCTATTGTCTTACATATGACATTTAATCTGATATCAAATCATTCTAAAAGCAAATAATTAGTAGAACATTCATTATTACCTCAATGCCCTAACAGCATTCTACTATTTTGTTTTCCTGAACTGTCACCAAAGATGTCACCATTAGTCTTAATTTGTCCCTGCTTTTTTTGGTTTGTTTTGTTTTGGAAGGATACCGGAGATTGAACCCAGGGGCAGTCGACCACTGAGCCACATCCCCAGCCCTACTCTGTATTTTATTTAGAGACAGGGTCTCACTGAGTTGCTTAGTGCTTCACTGTTGCTGAGGCTGGCTTTGAAGCCTGATCCTCTTGTCTCAGCATCCCAAGTAGCTAGAATTAGAGTGGGCCTCCCAAGCCTGGCCTGCCCGTGTTTTGATACCTCAAACTGCAGATAATCTTGTCATCTTTCAGGAGACTAACTCAGAAGATCTGGCCTATGTTTCAATAAGAAGAGAAAAGGAAACCCTCAAAGATGGCATTGTTTAAAAAGACAAAGGACTGAAAATCATTTTAATAATTTATTTATTTGCCTTCAAAAACAAGTGAATTTTTAAATGTTAAAAAGAAACAGAAGTCATATAGGCAAATTAGAAAGTTTTTTCATCCTTGGGGCTGTGGTTGTGGTTCAGAGGAAGAGCGCTCACCTAGTATGAGTGAGGCACTGGGTTCTACCCTCAGAACCACATAAATAAAATAAAGGTATTATGTTCACCTACAACTAAAAAAAAAGAAGAAGAAGAAGAAGAAAGTTCTTTCATCCTAACATTTGATTTACATTTAACTTATAAAATAAACTTTCAATAAATGAGTACTAGGGAGTACTCATTGAGGGAGAGATATCATATTTATATTCACATATAAAGCAATTTTCCAAATTGTAAAATAGAGATAAAAATATATATTCCCAAATTTTGTTTCATAGAAATTTCATGCGAATACATTTAAAAAATCCAAGAGATTCCTTTGCGTTAGAAAAGAAATTTTATTTTTAGAAAAGAAGCAATCATTCTTTTTACATAAAAGCCTGTGTGGTGTCACTGATGGCTTAGCACATGCAAATAGCTTCTGTGTGGTGCAGGTGGGCTTTTTATAATAGGAGCCAGTGCACACAATAGTAGTCATAATAGCTAATTGTGGCCCCCAAGAAATTGAATGGTACCTAAAGCATTGTAGTCTAGACCTCAATATATTGTAGACATTCAAGAGGGACAATATGGTCTATAAATATGCACAGGAAGGATATTTCTTTAATTCTGTAAGTGGAAAACAAACAATATCTTATTTGTGAATTTTTGGATTGCTGGTATCATCCTAATGTGTAAGCAAAAAACTATGTAGTGTCTAAATCATGTAGTGTACCATTTTTCTATGAATTAATTGAAAGTGGAAAATGAAGGAGAAAAGATGACCGTGGAATCTAGAATGTCCAGGAGCCTCTCAGCAATGGCAGAGGTTGAAGGGCTGCTTTGGGTTCAGCTGAGCAGCGGAACTAGGAGGAGGTCATGGACATGAGTCCCAATGGGAGCTTAACAAAACACCTCTTCATCTTTCCCCATCCTGGCCAACAGTGGTCCGTCTAACTAAGAAGAAAACCATAATGCAGGTCCAGGAGCAGATCAGGCAGCAATAAAAAGGCAGGGTCCAAACCTCAACTAACCCAGACTAAACCCTCCAGACACAGGAACACTCAGTTGTGCTAATGAGTTCCAACATGAGGGCTTCTGCACTCACAATGAGCTGCCACAAAAATGAGAAGCTGTAACTCATGAGGGCAGAGGTTGGGGGCTCTTTTATCCAGTGCTGAATTCCTAGGTCTTAAAATAATGTCTGGCACAGAATAAATGCTAAATACATATTGGATGAATGAATCTCTACTTCTTGCCTAATAACTAGGCTGGTCACTTTGAGGAATTCACATAATGTCTGCTCTGTAAATAGTGGGCTTGGCTGTACACACCAAATATCTGAGACACAATAATCACCAGCAATTTCAGACATTTAAACAAATTAGTCATATGTTCATTTCATTAATCATTCTACGTCGACCTCAGAATTCCTACAATTTATATCTTCACCTTTTTTGAACCTCAGGTACCCCATAAAATTGCCTATAAAGATATATGCACCCAAAAATGTTATATGCACTTTTTTTGTAATTATAGGAAGAACACTTAAATTAAGGCTTACCATCTCAACAAATTTTTGAGTATATAATACAGTGTTGGTAACTCTGTTAACAACATAGGCACAATGCACAATGTGGTACTGCATATCTCTAGAATTTAATCATTTTGAATAATCATTGAATAGCATAGAATAGCCAATTCCCATATGTCTGAACACCCGAGCCCTGACAACCACTGTTATACTCTCTGCTCCTGTGAGTTTAACTATTGTAGTATCTTATATAAGTGGAATCATACACTCTTTGCCCTTTGATGAGTAGCTTATTTTATTTAGCATATAAATAGGCAGGATTCCTTCTTCTTTAAGGCAATCTTAAATTTTTATAAAACCTGCTCATATCTCCCTATATCTTGCCATGAGAAAATGTTCATTGAGTTGTCAGAAGTTTATTCAGTAGACTTAAATGTTTTGTTTTAATTATGTTTAAAATTAAATATAATGATAAAATAAATGTCAAATTCTTATGATTAAAGAATACATTATGCTTGAACGACATATGGTGTGCAGGAAGCTTAAATAATAATAGCAGGCATCATCTACTTAGTGATAATATGTACTGGGTCCTGGCTTAAATCATTTCATGCATTTTAAAAATTTAATCCTGAAGATGAATATTTGAAGAAAATATTATTCCCATTTTATAGGTAAAGAGATTGAGGTTTAAGGAAATCACTTATTCAAGAGAGTTAAGTTTATACATAGCAGTATGTAACATGCACTTGCCATGTTCCCATTCTAATCACCCATCAGGCAGGGACCAGTGTTGCTCATTGTAGCAAGTCTGAACCATTTGTTATGAGTCAACATGAGATCAGAAGCTTGGGCCAGAATGCAAGTCAAATAAATCACAGTTCATTTTCCCACTATTGTATCAGGGTTGTCAACTAGAACATGTCCACTATCCTCACTATAATAATAGAATTTCTATTACAGCATTTGTCACTGCATTGATGTTTTCTTTATAAAGAAAGTTTTATTTTAAAAAACAGTTTGATGAATAGGACATATGCTTGTGTTCACGACACCACCACTATATTCAAAGTACTAAACATATCCATCATCTCCAAAAATTTCTTTGTGCCCACATGCTGCGTGTGTGCATGTGTTTTGGGGGAGTTTTTTATTTTGGAGGTAAGAACACATGTGCAATTTTAGTATGTCAATTATTTCTCAAAGAAGCTAAAAATGATCAAAATGAAAATAAACAAATAAAATGTCAGCCAAACTCTAGTTTGTTAGGTGACCATTCATTTATATTCAGATATAAACTCCTTATATCGGCATAGACATTTGGCAGTTTCTGTTGCAGCCGGGATCTGCAGGCCACCCTTTGTGTAGCCCAGTACCAGACCTGTGAGGTTAGAATAAATATACAATACCTTAATCTAAATATATCCCAAACTGGATTCAAAGACTATGAATATTTACATGAAATTTTATATATCTTTATCTCTTAAATGTCTTCTGTTTTAGTAAGTTTTTTTTCTTGCTGTGACCAAAGGACCTGACAAGAACAATTAGAGGAGGAAAAGTTATTTGGGGGCTTGGGGGTCTCAACCATAGACAGCAAGTTTCATTCCTTGGGGCTCGAAGTAAAACAGAACATCAAGGCGGAAGAGTGTGGCAGAGGAAAGTGGCTTAGGACAAGGCCACCAAGAAAGAGAGAGAGAGAGAGAGAGAGAGAGAGAGAGAGAGAGAGAGAGAGAGAAACACTCTGCTCAACATAGACAAAATAAAAACCTCAAAGGAACAGACCCAGGGACCCATCTCCTGCTTACAGTTATCACCCAGTTAATCCCTATCAGGGAATTGATGCACTGACGAGGTTAAGGTTCCCATAACTCAATCATTTCATCTCTTCTTGCATTGCCTCACACATGAACTTTTGGATGACAACTCCTATCTAAACCATAATATTTTTTTCAGGCAATCAAAACTTAATTTATTATATGCAATATACTAGAAGGTAGAAGAAACATGCAAATAAAACTAAAACTACTTGACATTAAAAGTAAAGGCCAAATAAGTGATATAGAAAGGGAGCTTTGGGGTGATCTGCTAAGGCTTTATGGTGTAGGAAAAATTTAAGCAGGTTGTGTGATGATGAAGCACTTTATATGGTGAGAGAAGAATGCAGAGGCAAAAGAAACCAGCTCATCCCAAGAAAATGAAGCAAAGTAATTAAATGGGCTGAAGAATTTAGAGGAAAGAGACAGTAGATTAAGAAGGTAAACCTTCCCTCAGGGATGAGGCATAAATGCTTACCACACATACTGAGTTTCTTGAAGGAAAGCTTTTTTTTTACTGAAAGCTGACTGTCTTAATAAGTAAGCAGCAACTTGATTAGGACATTGTTTTCCATTTTTAGTATGCCAGGGTGCAGGCTTTTTTTGGTTTGGGGTGGGTTTTTTTTTGCATTATTATGACTTTGCATGAATTGTCATGAACATCTTATAGGTTTAGCTTTATTTCTGGTTTATGTATTAAGGTTGGGATGTTTTATGTATGAACAGCTTCTGAAATGTCTTATCCTGGTAAATAATGTGTCTATTCATAGCCTCTAAAAGTTATCTGATCCTGGCCTAAATCAGAATGAATTTTTCTGGAATACTTTTAGTATGGAGTATCCTGGAATCTATGCCAGGGATAATCAATTTCCATTATATTCCTCAAGCTTTATGGGGTGAATTTAAATATAAGGAATGCCACCTAAAGTATATGTGTTTGTTACCAAAACAACAACAACAACAACAACAAAAAGCAACATTTAACTTGCTAAGGGCAAATATTTAGGATTAATATAGATTTTCTACTCTGATGAGCCCTTTTCTCATATTTTTTTTACAATTTTTTTGTTTTTATTTATTTTTACAAAATGCTAAACATTATGAACCCATATGTTCAAATTAGTGAAAACAATGGTTAAATATGAGGTTTGTGCCTTTCTTTCCATTTCAAAGTTCAAATGCCTGTACTAGTCTAATATGTAAGGGACCTATTCAGGAAAAATCTAAGCTATCACTTATACCTGAATTTCCATGTAACTCATGGAATAAGGAAAACCTATAATTTTTCATATTTAAAACTTTGTGATTCACAATCACTTTTTGAAAGATTTAATAACCTAGATTTAATAACAAAGATTATTCATGGTAAGGGGAAATCACTTGCCAGAAAATCCACTGTAACTCACTAAACTTTAGTAAGGAGTTAAGGTAACATCAAGATGGAACATATTTGAATTTTAGTTTAGAATAATAAACTGACATTTCCAAGTGAATTTGAACCAGCATTTATTTTCATATTACTTGCTTTTCATTCACAATACACTTTTATATAACTGGGGTTAATGCTAAACTAAGCCTGAAGAATTAGTCCAAAATAGTACAGATTCCAGATTAGGACAGGAAATCACTGGGGAGTCTCCACCCCATATAATCACAGAAGTAGGGTAGGGAAACTGGCCAGAGTGACAGGTAACATGATAAAGAATACACTGAAGGGATGAATTTGCATCACATTAAGAAAATGAAAGCCTTTCAAGAGAAAACATGATCAAAGGGGAGAAAGGAGAACTAGATTAAAATCCAGGAATCTGAACTCAGAAAAGGAGAGATGGATTTCTAGTTCTTACAAAGTTAAAGAATTTATGGAAGATAATTTAAAAAAAAATTAAAAACAAACAAACAAAAAGAAACAATGGGATTAGATGCAAGTCAGAACTGTTGGAATCAAAGAGGTGAATTTTCTTCCTGAACAGGTTCCTAATAGCCAAGATCTCTCATGATGACCCTCAATTGAAGCTATTGGTGTAATTAAAATTATGCCCCACGAGGGCTTCTGTTTGAATACACATGCACATGATGTGAATTCTCCTTTATATAAAGGACATGCTGTCTAAATTTCTATTTTGAGGGGGTACCATTCCATTAGTGAACTGCAGACACAAAATAGGCATTCAGTCGTCTCCTCAGAAGGGAAACTTTTTCTAAGGTAAAGTTCTGGGTAAAAGACTTCCATAAGACTTCTCACACTGCCATTCTTTCTTTTTGCTGTCAGTTATGTTTTGCTTTGCCTGCAGAGGAATTTTTTGTATAAGTAGCTGCTTTCCTACATGAAGAAATAACATATTTAACAGCATTCTCTCTACCCTATCATTAATTTATTTTATTCACTGTGGTTGCAAAGATTAAAACAAACTCCCCTGATACATTCATAGATTATTATAGCCTTGTTTGAATTTAGCATTAATTAATGTACCATTAATCAAGTTCCCCCCCCTTCTAACACTGCATGATATTAAATCCTTATAAACTTTTGGTTTTTCTTAGTAACTTGCCCTATTTGAAAATAGTAAATATAAGTCAAATCTACCACTGATTTAACTCAAAATGTTCCAAGTCATGATACACTTTCCCATTAATATATCAGAGATGTCAACTGGAAGATGTCTGTTACCCTTATTATAGGAACAGAATCTCTATCAGAGTGTTTGTCACAAAACTTCATAGAAAATATTTTTGACATCCTCAAGTCTTATTCCTTGTGGGAGACATATTTCTATGTGTAGAAATAAAATAGACACTCTAGAAATCCTATGGTAGAGAAGCTGGACTAAGAATATGATCCTAATTTATTTGTTCTCAGTATGGGAGAGAAAAACAAGCACAAAAGAGCTTATAAAAGGCTTTCTGTTTGATGAAGATCTGGTATTTGGTGGGAGGGAGGTTCCATAAATCACCAATCTTTAAATTCAGAACAGCCATGTAAGGCATTAATTCCTAGAGGTGTTTTGTGAAGGTCAATTCTGAGTGCAAATATTTATGCCTTTTTCCTAGGAAATCAGTCATGGAGTAAGACAAGTCACTTTACCTCTGCATTTTGTGAAGCCTGGTGGTCCTGGCTGCTTTATTGAAAGAACGTATGCATGCCCATGCCGGAGCTTGAGAGCAAGTTAATAGTGTGGGGGCCAATGCCAATGACACTTCAGGGGACTTCTTTTTCATTTCCCTCAAAGTAGATAAAAAGAAAAAAGGCCTTACAAAAGATTCTGCCTATCCTGTCTCAAATAGGACACACTTTCTTTCTTTTTAAAATAGGCTTCCATTTTATAGAGCCACAAATCCGTAACTGTCATAGCTAGAGTTTATCAAATACGTTAAGCATAGGATTAAATGCAATCATTGCTCCTCACCCGAGACTGGCAAAATACTCTCAGGTGTTCATAATTCATTCCATAATAAAGCAATTAGGACATGCTTTATAAATGTGAAGAAATTGTCACTGAAAATGGTTTACCTGAGCCACCTGTACTAAGTGATGTTATACCAGAGATTGTTATAGTTACTAATCAAGTGTGTGTATTATTATATTTTATTATAAGCATAACTGACAAAATAATTCCTCTAAGGTAGTCATATTTGAGTCCAGTGATTAAAATCTTAACATAGTTTCCATTACTGAAAATAAATTATAGGAGACTCTGTCAAAAAGTACAGTTCTTACACCATTAAGTTTCATATTGTGTGGGGCTGGGGATGTGGCTCAAGCGGTAGTGCGCTCGCCTGGCATGCGTGCGGCCCGGGTTCGATCCTCAGCACCACATACAAAGATGTTGTGTCCGCCAAAAAAACAAACAAACAAAAATAAATATTTAAAAAAAAAAAGTTTCATATTGTGATTCTTACCATTGTAGAACTTTCAAGATTGATTTGTAAAATATCAAGTAAATACTTTGGTATTCATGTTTCAAGTTGATCCCTACCTACCAGAGTCCTGTAAGCAGCTGTCTTTATAAAAAAAGAAACAAACAAACAAAAAAAGCAGGCATTGTTTCCATGTAGATTCCTGGATGCTTTTGCATTCAGAGCCTGGAAGTAATTAAATGAGAACCACAATTTGTAATAGCTACAAGAAGAAAGAAGATAGTGTGATGGGAATTTTGAGCAGTTGTGTCCTCATCTTCCCAAACTCAGTATAGTAGGACCCATTTGAGATGGATAGTGGGAAGAAGGGTTTGTTCAGCCTGAACACTAGGTATAATTAGAGGATGTCTAGACTGGCCTGTTTGGATGAGGTGGAAATGGATTCCAGGCAGCCAGAATTTCTGTGCTGACAATGTACACAGATCATCATTTGAATGACCTCTGCGTACAGGTTTTTATGTGATTATTGGATGTCTGGGTAACTATTTTCTGCAAATCGTGGCCAGAAAAAATCTTGAAGGGAAAAAAATTTCTAAGCTTGGAATGTATAAAGATAACTTTGAAGGTGGGTACACAACACAACAATCCTTTCTAATCAGAGCACAGCCCTGGATACCTGACTCTGTGGATAAGAGTATTCAAAGTTCAATGTAACTATGGATCTGAGCTATTATTTTGAACCCAAATGAAGAAAGAAAAAAAGGGGGCAACCTCTAACCTCTATTAAGAGACAATCCCATTTTGTTTTGAAAGTTAAAATGCAAAGACCATTGTTTCTTGCCTGGGTTTCTCTTACTTGCCCCCTCTAGACTCTAAGTTTTTCAGCGGCTGTTTGACACATCACTGTGCCACACACAAACTGACCATGTCCTTGTCCTTGAAACAATGGGATGGAACTTATGCCTTCAGTGATTTGAAATTCAAAGAGCTTGGGGGTGAAAAGTGTTCCTGTCCTTTCAGGAGTTTGAATGATGATCCCATTGGACGCTGCTGATATTGCTCCATGCAGGTATCATCTGTCAGCTGAGATGGTGGCCCCAAGTAGCACAGCATCATCTTTTGTGGCCAGATAGTATCACAATTCGTGGTTGGTGGAGGAATAACCCCAGGCATTGCCTGGGGTTCAAGTTGTTCAGACATTAAGCCACACAAACTATCCCTCTTTACTTGGTCCTAAATGACAAATTGGGGAAAATACAAAGGAGAACTAAAGAATTTTATCTCAAATTACTGCAGGGAATTGAGTTTGTGGCACGACTGAAATAGTAACCACTTCTATTTAACAGGCTATGAAGAGATATCAGATGGCACTGTGATGTGTGTTCTTTACCATGACCTGTGTGTGGCAGGCTATGCTGGGACCTGAGGCATTCAAGCCCACAATTAGGTATTGCTTCCTTGTGAATTTTCCTGTTAACATTCTCTGTGAATCAGAGGAGTCCAGAGGTCAGTATCTTATCTAATAGATTTTGTTGTGCACGTATTTCACCTATTGCAGCAGGGCATCAAATGACTTTGGGGGAAAAATATAGGGAAGAATGTTGGAATGCCAAATATTTAATAATAAAAATAATAATATGTGGACTCCATTTGACCTTCAGCTAGGTCTGTCTGATACCTATTAATTTGTAGTTAAGCATATAATTTTGACTTTTCAAAGTGATTTTAACTAATGTATATTAGGGAATGTTTTTATTCTTTCCAAGTAGTTCTCTGATAATACTTTATTACAAAGTATTGATACACACTAATGTAAAGAGAACTAGAAATAAATCTTATATAAGGATAAACTACTCTTAATTAAATATCATAATTTTAATAGATAACAGCTTTTCATAATAACTAAAAATTCATGTGTGAAATCATAAAATATAATTATTTTAAGAGTTGCTTCTTACATTTTCCTTCAAATTTTTCAGAACTCTCACATTAGAGTTAAAAAGTGTCTCAAACTTCTGAAATTAAATGTGTTAGCATTTCAATGGGAAATACCCTTCTTGGTTCATAATTAATCTAAAATCAGACATTCATTTTTAATGCTTCCAAGTTCCCATAAGGCTACCTAAATTATGTAAATTACAAATGTAACCATCCTTACTCCAGTGGTCTTTTACAATAGTTTTGCTAAGTATTTTGCAAAATAGCACAACTGCTAACCTTTAAGACAGCCTAAAATTCCACACAAAGATTCACTCATATTCAAGGGGGAGAAAGAGAAAAGGAAAAGATTATTTAAAAATATTTTAGTAAATAAAATGCAAAAGATATGATGACAAGCCAGATGCAGTGGTGCAGGCCTGTAATACTAGCAGCTCGGAGCCTGAGGCAGGAGGATTGAAAGTTCAAAGCCAGCCTCAGAAAAAGTGGGGTGCTAAGCAACTCAGTGAGAACCTGTCTCTAAATAAAATACAAAATAGGGCTGGGGATGTGGCTCAGAGGTGGAGTGCCCATAAGTTCAATCCCCATACAAAAAAGATAAAAACCCCAAAACTATATGATCACATTAAATAGCCATTATTAAAAAAAAACTTTAATGCTATTTTGTTTCTTGTGGAAATATGAAAGAAACAGAAATGGGTAAGGGAATCAATTACATGATGGAAAATAAACTGAAGGTCTTAGATGTAGAAAAAGTGAAAATCAAAAAGGAGTAGAAATGACTAAATAAAACTAGTTAGCATAAGTATTACCTTACTTGTCTTTCAGCAATTTTCAAGAATACAGTACATTGCTATTAACCATAGTCTCCCTGTTGTGCAATAGATTTCTTGAACTTCTTTCTCCTATCTAACCAAAATTTTGTATCATTTGACCAACATTTCTTCAACTCCACTCCACCTCCAGTCTCTGGTAACCACCATTCTACTCTCAACTCTTATAATACAACTTCTTAAGATTTCACAAATGAATGAGATCAGGCAATATTTGTCTTTCTGTGACTAGTTTATATCATTCAACATGATATAGGTTCATCCATGCTGTTGCAAATTACAAGATTCCATTCTTTAATAAGGCTAAATAATATTCCAATATTCCACTGAGTTTATACATTCATCTGATGATGATGGAAACTTAACCATTCCATAATGTATAAATATTTCAACATATCATCTTAGATATATTTATACATGGTAATTTAAATAACTAAGTAAAGTTTTTAAAAGACAGATTGACATACTCCCAGGAATTTTGAGTAAAACAAATGTATTCACCAATAATATAAATTTACTACTAATAAAAACAATAGAAAAATAAACAAAGGGGATGGATGAAAATAGTAGGCAATTCATATGAGAAAAGCGGTAATGAAACATTCTTATTGGGATCCTTGCAGTCTCCCTGATTTGCCTGTTTTCTAATTTAGATACCACGTACATGGACTTGGCTTATCTGCATATTTTGCAGAGAGAATGAAGAAAAAACTGGAGATTAGGAACCATGACCATAAATAGCTGCAGTGCTGACAGATGATGCATAAGTCAAAATCCTTTTAGAAAAGGTGAAAAAAATCGCTTCCTATTTGCAAGGAACAGAAGTGTTTCAGAGTCTAGGCTCGGTATGAAACTGCAGAAATAGAAAGGATGGAGTACATTTTGACAAATTTTGAAAAGACTAAATTTAAACTGGAAAAAAAATTCACTTCAATATAGACTTAAATAAATGATCAAATTATTTGGCAATGTAAGATTCAACCAGCAATCTATATCACAGCTCTTTTTACTGACACCAGCATTGTACATATTCAGTACCAATGGCATGGAAATCAATAATAGTACATGCATGGCATAATTCTGCTGCTTTTATATTCAGGGAAGTACTTGTGAAGTAAGACTATAGAGTTCTAAATTTAATTTTTATTTTCAGTTAGTGAAATCATGTTTTTGAGTCATGCCTCGTGTGATTTTTTTTAACTATATCAACTAAAGTTGGCAAGTTGTAGTTGGTACAACTTGGTAAGCATATTTTGGAGTTCCATGGAAGACCACCAGTTGCTTTAATCTTAATAGGAACTTTCTGAAAAAAAGAACTGAAGTCACACACATATAAAAATTCTCTTTAGGACAACTTTTACTTTATTTTCACCAAATAACAAATGAGCATAAATTTTTAAATTGAACAGTATAGAAAGGTTTGTAATGATGAGCTTCATCCACGATGCCAATGCTTAACCCAAGCCTGCTCAGGACAGACAACCATTTTAATAACCTCTAATCTCAGTTTTTTAGTGTGGCTTACTTCAAGTTTGGAGCATAAGAATAATATTCTTATAATAGTTTTATATTCATCAATGCTATATAAGACCTGCTATCTTTCTTCTCTGAAAGATAAAGATTTACTTCAAATATACTCCCCTCTTTAGCCTTCACTGTCATCCCAGTGTTGTGATTTCAGTGTTTTGATTTCTTCGAATGATCACCATTGCATCTTTTAAAAATTTATTATACATATTTGTTATATGAATAGTTTGTATATCATACAATTCCCACACTGAACGTTTATAACCCAGTGTCCTTTAGTATGTTCATAGATTGTATAGCCACCTTTAAACTATGTGTCTAGTTTCATTTCCCATAAACTGTATATACAATATTTATTGGTTGGGATTTGTTTGGTATTATAATATGGTATCCTTAGCTACTTAATAATCAAAAGTTAGTTTATAAAAGCTTATCACATTCAAAATGTTTCTTTCTGCTAAGATTTGTTTTTGTGGATGTCCTGTCAGAGGTCAGAACCAAAGAGCAGATAATTGTATTTTAATTCATAGGTTAGCACTTTTGAGCCTCCTAAATAACACAGGTTTTTCATGGTAAGGTCATTTCCCAAAAAGAAATCTGAACTTTTGATGTGCCATGTACATGACTATTTCATGGGTCCCTAGCTACCAGTGTACCTGTCATTTGCATTTTGGTGATTGCTTTCTTAATGCTCCAGTTTTAAGTAGAACTGGTTTTTTCTCTGCTAGTTGTTCAAAGGTTATCTTGGAGCTTACAATTTTATTTTCTTTGGGATTAGATGCACTATTTCCTGGACTCTTTCTCTTTCTAGTTCATACCTTCATTTCGTTAATGCACATTCTCTAAAAGTTATGTAAAAAAGGGGGGGGATATCAGGGAAATAATTTTCCTGAAGTTTACATGTCCTAAAATATCTTAGAATTATTTCTTCTCAGAGTTCAATAATCATGAGCCTACCAAAATTCTATCACAGACCATCTTATTATGCCCCATCTGCATACAACTGTGGTTTTCTCTATCCCAATACATCAGTTTATTCTCCCGTTTGATTTTCTTCTTTAAAATTTTGTTGAAATGAAACGTCTCACATTTTATCTATCCTATGCATCCCTATCTTTTCTATCTTTTTCCAGTAATATTAATAGGCATTTTGGAAAGAGAGGAAAATATTGATTTTCACTTCAACATATTATTGTTTGATTTTGAAGATTGAATTTTTCAAAATAATTTTATGATCATTTTACTCCAGTAGTCTATGGACCATAATTAAGGAAATACTGGAATGAAGCATTACTGATTACATTTGTTATATCCCTCTGTAATTAAGGTCTTGTTTTCTGTATAATTAAATAATACATAAAATATGTAATATTAATAAATTACATATTCAATATGTTATGTTTAATAACATGTTTAATACCATTGTAAATTTAGTATTCAAATTTAATTACATTTACTTTCTAATATGAATGTTATTCTAAACCTATAATGATAAAATATTGCTTCCTAAAATCTGTGCTCCAGTTTATTCCTAATCATACAATGTCAACTACTAAATGTGAAGAAAGTGGTAGGATTAAGAAATCAATAACACAGTAAGATTTTTTCAGCTGACACATGGTAAAGACTATTTCAGGCATGAATTAACCAGTTTATGCTAAAAACCTGGGGAAAGGGGCTGGGGATGTAAGCGGTAGCACGCTCACCTGGCATGAGTGTGGCCTGGGTTCGATCCTCAGAACCACATACAAACAAAGATGTTGTGTCCGCCAAAAAACTAAAAAATAAATATTAAAAAATTCTCCCCCCCCCCTCTCTCTCTCTTTCTCTCTCTTAAAAAAAAAACCTGGGGAAAGTCTGATGAAGAGGAAGATATTAACATGGTCTCAAAGTGTTTATCATGGGATGTTTAAGTTGCTAGAAGATGAATAGTAACTATATAATTATGAAGCCTGAGAACTCTAATCAGGTAGGATAGACACTGTGTGCCCTGAAAGTGATGCCACAAGAAGGAAGTGACATGACATCTCCTAACCAGTGTTCTAGCTGGAAAACTACCTGTGTCCTATCACCAGGAAATATCAGGCAATCCCAGATCCAGGAGCATCCTATAAAACAACTGGCCAGAAACCTTCAAATCAATGAAATTCATAATTTTTCACTAGATCTCATACTGCAGAAAAACAATGTACTTTTAGGTATTTCCTATAAAAAGTAATATTAGGAACAATTGGATTAGAGAAGATTATATAGCAATATGTCCGGCAACTGATAACTATACTGTGGTTATGTAAAAAAATTATATTTGTTCTTTGGAAACACAATATGAAATACTGATGATATCTTAAATTATTCTCATCTGTTACAGAAAATATAAATGTCACTGTATATAAGTAATATATAGTGTGGTGTGTGTGTGTGTGTGTGTGTGTGGTATGTGTGGGTACACACACACATGTACTCCACATACATATACATATATGGAGAGAAAGAAAAGAATGAAAAACCAGTGTGGTAAAAATATTAACAACTGGCAGTTTTAGGTAAAGAGTATATGGAGACTCTTGGAACTAGTCTTGTAGCTTTTCTCTAGGTTTGGATTTTTTTTTAATCTGTCTTCCCATGCTGCCCCAACTAAGGAATTCCATTTTAAATATTTTTAAAGGAGCATATTTTATACTTATGTTGTAAAATAAATATGCATTTACATCCTTTTTTGTTGCATTTATAACCTTGCCTTCCCCATCATGACTGCTTTGGCCTCTGTTGCCTGTGACATTTTCTCACACTCTCTGGGGCTCTATTTGTTTACCTTTCTTCCCAGAGCCTTGAATCTATATAGTCAATGTAAATTACTGAAATGCTAGGTAATGTGTTTGTTTCTCTTTCTTCCTACTTTAAAACCCTCAAAAAGGAAGAGACAGGAGTAAGCTTTGTTTATTCCAAATAGGAAGAAAAGTTGTTCCCTGTGGAGGGGCAATAAAAAACAGCTACATGCCCACTAAGGAAAATCAGGTGAATCAACAGGACGAGGCTTACATACATTCAGTGAAAGAAAAGAAATGGCTTAACTCTGGCGGTGGTTTTTCAAGGTAAGAAATGGGATAAAGGGACCTGCGTTGTGGCACAGTAGCAGAGAGAACTTGTCTGGCATGTGTGAGGCACTGAGTCTGATCCTCAACACCATAAATAAATAAATAAATAAATAAATAAATAAATAAACAATAAGAGTACATCAACAATGGAAAAAAATATATACATATATATATATACATATATATTTTTTAAAAAAAGAAAGAAATGGGATATGTATATACATATAAACATATAAAAACATATATTGAAAGGAGCAACAACAATAGATACTAAGAAAATGATGGAGTAAAACCTCCAGAGTGTAATACAAAATCTATAATTCTATATCCAGCTCAACTATCAATTGAGTTTGAGTATTCAATAAGTTTGTTTTCAGAAATGCAAGACTCACAGATTTTGTTATTCATGTATTTTTTATGAAGAAAAGACTGGAGAAATATTTACTTCATGAAAATGAGAGGAAAAATAAAACTTTGAAATGAAATAGTGGTACAAACACAGGAAACATAAAAAAGTCGGTTTTAATAGTTCATTGTAGATTCTTGATTTTACAAACACTAAAACAATACAATAACAACTAAACAATTAAAGAAAGTAGAACTTTAATCTCCCAAATTTCACAGACTTTATATCCTTTGAGATTTGTTCTTCTTTAAAGTCTTTGATGTAGTCATATAAAATATAGCAGGAGATGTTCCAGATTCTTTTTTATGTTTTTTCATGGAAAGCAACTACATAACATCTAGGAAAAGAAACAGTACAATGTGATAAGCGCAAGTGTTCTACTACACAAATCTGAAAGTCCCCTAACTTCAGTAAATTCTTTTTTAAAAAATATTTATTTTTCAGTTGTAGTTGGATGCAATACCTTTATCTTATTTATTTATTTTTATTTTGGTTCTGAGGATCAAATACAGGTCCTTGCATGTGCTAGGCCAGTGCTCTACCACTGAGCCACAATCGTAGCCCAAATTCTTAACACCCTACTGCTTTAAGTCAAAATAATGATTGCTTAGATGTCTATTTAATAAAACATGGAGATTTCCTGAAAGAAAACTTAAGACTATGTTGTGTGTAAGAGATGCCATGTCAAACAAAATAATTCAGAAAACTGAAAAGAATGGGCAAAGATATTCCAGGCTAATAAAACCAATGATAAATCATAAGTTATTTTCTTGTTAATACACCAGAATACTATTTCCACCTCTATTTGTCACTTTATTCGAGTCACTGACCAATACAGTTATATAAGAAACAAGAGAGGGAAAAAAATTGTAAATGAGAAAGTAAGCTGATCTCTTTGAAGACAATATGGTACAGAGAATCCATGAGTATCACTCAAATAATAAATTTACTAAATTAGTAGTGTGGTACATTTACAGATAAATATGAAATGTCTCCACTTATATAATCATTGATGTTGTCCTTGAAAAAACAATCCATTTACAATACCAACAAAAAGATCATGAATAATACAACAAGAAATATATAGTACTTATACAAGGAATACTAAAAGAATCTTCTGAAAGATACAAAAAAAATGTCACTTGTTCTTGGGCAGGAAAATTCGGCACCATAAAATGGCAATTCTCTCCAAGTTTTATCTGAATTTGATGGGATCCAAGTAAAAATACTGTTTTTCTTTCCTGGAACTCCACAGATTTATTACAATTTTACATGTAAAAGTAGGCATATAAGAATCTGAGAGAAAACCCAGGACTAATCTTATGAGATGTTAAAACATACTATAAATCATATGTAACTTAAACTGTGTAATACTCATCTGTGTGAAGCCTGACAGACCAACAAAAAATTCAGAATAACAAATGATGTAGGGAACACTGGGAAACTATTTATAAAAATATAAGACTGGATGCATGCTTCACAACAAACATGTAATAAAATTTAAATGGCATCAGAGATCTAACAGAAAAACCTGAGATCATGTAAGCCTTAAGAGAAGAAAATATATGTAAGGTCACTTACAACCTAGTTTCAGTTTTAGATTAATTAAAGTAATTTAAAAAAATATTTCACCAATTAGCAATTCAAAAGCTTGGCTACACATTTTGTTGGTAGAACTATGAGTTAAACTACAATTTCTTACCTTGCTGAAAGAGTTCAATATTATGTAATCCCAATGGAGGTAAACCTAGCAAAGTCTAACGAATCTACACATGTATTTGTTACTGACTCACAATAATGAATTTATCCTGATGTACACCTCCAATAATATGTAAACACAGGCACACACTTATTACTTATAAATTATTATACATTATATTTATATTTGTTAGAAGATATTGAAGCAATCAAAATTACCAAATGTAAGAAACTGATTTTAAAACTATAGTATATGGAATACCATTTGGCTGTATAAAACAAGAGATATATAATGGTAACTATAGTTAATTACAATAAATTTTACACTCAAATATTGTTGAGAATAGATTTTAAGTGTTCTTGCCACAAAAATAGAATATATATTGAATAATGCATGTTAGATTGATTTATCTATTCCATGGTGTGTGTATGTGTGTGTGCATGTGTGTGTGTGTATAAGCACCATATCATACAACATAAATATGTAAAATGTTTACTTGTCAATCTATTAAAGTATATATGTATTCTTACATATTTGAAATAAAACAAGGAAGACCTCTAAAATAGACATGAAACAATTTACAGGATACACGCACACGTATCTATATCTCTGTGTATAACTTTGTGTACGTTACAGGGGATTTAACCTATAGGGGTGTTCTGCCACTAAGCTACCTCCCTAGCCATTTGTAAATTGTTTTTTTTCTTTTTTGAAACAAGGTCTTGCCAAGTTGCTGAGGCTTGCTTTGGACATGGAATCCTCCTGCCTCAACCTCCTAAGTCGCTAGGATTATAGGCATGCATAACCACACCTGGCTCTAAGACATACTTTTGAGCAAAAATGATGCAAATTTTCAAAAGCATCAGATTTTGTATTCTATCTCCTAAGATAGTCAGGGATATGTGTGTGTGTGTGTGTGTGTGTGTGTGTGTGTGATATATTTGTTTATATATAGTAAATAAGCTGCATCATATATATAATACCTTATATTTCTAAGATATTATATATTTTATATATCATATATATGTGTTTGAATGATATTTTTGAAAAAGAAATATAGGCTAAGCCAGGTGTGGTAGTACACACTTGCAATAGCAACAAGTTGGGAGACTGAGGCAAGAGGACCACAAGTTCAAAGTCAGCCTAAGCAATTTAGTGAGGCTCTAAGCAACTTAGTGAGACCCTGTCTCAAAAAGAAGCCTGGAGTGTGGCTTAGTAATTAAGCACCCCTTGGTTAAATCATCAGTATCAAAAAGAAAAAGAAAAAAGAAAGAAAGAGGAAGGGAAGGAGGAAAGGAAAAGAAAAGAAATGCAGACTAATGTACTACTTGGGAAATATTTTGTGTGTACTATAGGACAACTTTTTTATTTTATAGTATTAAAAATGATTGTAAGTATTTAATTTTTATGGAATCAGAGGTCTCATTGTGGGAAAGAAAGATCCAAAATAAAATGGGGGGAAAGAAGTAGAACCCTTTGGTATTAGATTGGAATTACACTTATCAGTATGAATTTATTTTTTCAAGTGTATTTACTAACACTTGTCAACTGCAAGAATTTAGAACCAGTTCTCTGCTCTTGCTTTCTAAAAGCTTCCATAGGACTTGAGAAATAGCCAATACCAGGTCTGAGGCAGGACAAGTTCAACATAAGCCTGGCTATCTTATTGTGCCAGAAACTAAGGAAGTGTTTAAAAAAGGATGTGGAGATTTCAAAAGAACACAAGAACTTGCTTTCAAGAGCTCCCAAAGACAATTTTAACATACAAAAAAAAATTACATAATGATGCTAGTAGATTATGATTCATTGAATCAAAGAAACTTTTGCTATTTTAATATTCATCACATTATTAAAAGGGGCTAAAACACTTCATCAGTTCAATCAGTAGTTACAATTCAATAGATCATTTCTTAGGAAATTGGGGGTAAGAGAATAAGAAGGATTCTGAAGACAGTTTAGAATTCTGGGAGAAATAAGAGATAAAGGGCACAGACAATAGATGGCAGAAGCAATGTAGACAAGCCACTCAAAAATGCTTTGCTGTCCCAATCCCTTTCCCAAGTGCACAAAACCCTAAAGCGAAGCCTGAGAAAACTCCAAGCTGAGCAAGAAGCAACGTGAGGCTATTTAACCTGGCCAAACTAGAAAAGCAAATTGTTCTTATTTTTTATTGCAAATGGTACCCATCTATTATTAGTTAAAACTGTTTTAAAAACAGTTTTATAAAAACTGTTATAAAAAACTGTTTTATAAACTCCACCTGGGCTCTGAATGTGACTCAGTGGTAGAGCACTTGCCTAGCATGGGCAAGACGCTGGGTTTAATCCCAGCACCACCACCAAAAAAAAAAAAAAAAAAAAAATCCCCTTCACAACTTTGAATCACTTAAAACCACAAAGTACTCTGAAGTACTATGGTAGATCAGGATTAAAAATGCCTTCAAGTATGGGGCTGGAGATGTGGCTCAAGCGGTTGTGCGCTCGCCTGGCATGCGTGCAGCCCGGGTTCGATCCTCAGCACCACATACCAACAAAGATGTTGTGTCCGCCGAGAACTAAAAAATAAATATTAAAAATTCTCAAAAAAAAATGCCTTCAAGTGAATTCTGTCACTTGCAAGAAAATGGATGAAATCAAAGAATCAGAGGATGTTAAATAAAATAAGCTAGACATAAAAAGACAAATATTTCATGCTCCCATGTATAAAAATTTAAAAACTTGGTGGATCTGAATGTAGTGATTACTAGAGTCTTGGAGGGAAGGAGAGGGGAAGTGAAGAGAGGTTCTATAACTAGTGCCAAAATACATTTATAAGAAATAGGCCTTAGTATTCCAAAGCTGGAAGTCCCTAAACATAAATAAGTGTTCCACACTGTATACATGTATTGAAATACCATGCTGTATTAACATGCACAATTATTACATGTTAATAAATAAAAAATAAATATCTTTAAGTTACATGATCTATTTGTGCTTTAAATATCCAATCAATATGTACCAGAATCTTAAAGAAAAATGGTCTTCTTGAAGTGTCCCTTATTTCCCTTCAGTGGCCAAACAGCCAGGTCTTTGGTAGCAACAGAGGGAAGGAGGTACCAATGGGACACAGTATGGATTCTGCTAGGCCCTCTTGAATGACCATGTGAATTAGTGATGTAGCCTTAAAAGGAGGTTCATCATGATGAACTATGTTTCAATGATGCTTCACAACCTGGACTGAAACTATAAATGAATACTACATTAGGTTTTTCTGTGCAGAAGTGTTCCCAGATCCTTCTTCAAATACACCAACAACTAACATCCTGCAGATGTCAGAAGCCCCAGGAGCTCTTCTGTTGGAAATTATCTCATTCTGTGTGGGATAGCTGGCTTGCAAACTAGAATCTAGTTCATTCAATTTCCCTCTGTCCTGGCAGTTGTGATTGATCCCCAGAGAGGATCTCAGAAACGGAGTCAGCAGGGTAAAGCTGCTGTTGGAAGTGACGAGTCGCTGGACAGCTGATTATATTGGACCTGAGTGATAACAATTATAGGCTCTCCACCTTGCAGGATTTTTAATGAGTTTCAAAAAGTCAGATAATTCCGAATGCCTTTGGATGTTTTTCATCTGAAAGCCAAAAGGTTTATTTCCATTGGCCAGGGAGTCAGTGGATTCTACACAGAATTAAATAAGAGAAGCACTTTGGGGCTCATACTATTAAGATGCAAAATGTAGGCAAAAACAGCAGAGGAAATAGCTCAGGTGCTCCTTCACTTAGGCACATACTGGAAGATCCTTCCAGAAGACCAATTAGTAATGAACAGAGGGAAAATTTTCCATTGCTTTAGAACTTATTATTTGTCACATGTAGAGCTACTAGTGCCTGCAAATAAGCCTATTTTCTTCTTTTTGATCCTTTCAATTAACTTCTTTTAGTAATTTTTCTTTGTAAATGTGCTTTTATATTTTACCAGTTAACTGGCAGCCTTTTAGTATTGTAGTTTTATCCAAACTACATGTTTGGCACAAGCTCCGTTCTTTTAAACAGATGGCATACTAAACAATGGATTCTGAGAGTTACTGGAGATTTATTAAGATTGTAATATCCTCATTCATATAATTTTTCTGTCACAAATTAATTCCCTGAATCAGGGAATGTAACTATTTCTTAATACTCTCTTTCAGCTAATAACATTGTTTTATTCTTCAAAAAAGAATGTATATGAGGAAATGTAAATCATTTTAAACTTCTCTGCTAGTGTAAGAAAAAAAGCCTTACAAAAGTAATTATTATTGTTCCAGATTAAAATAGCAGATTTAAAACAAACATCTAAATTCACTGATTACCAAAGAACAACAAGATGATATCTTTAAACACACACACACACACACACACACACACACACACACACACACAATCTCAAAGATGGGAGAAAAATGACTACTAATTTCTCAAAACTAAAAACCATATAAGTGAATGGCCATTCACTCATTAAGCAGATTTAATGTAGTCAAACTCCCAGAGCAACCGTGGCAAATGCTTGCCAACACCTGACTTATTCTGAAGAAACCTCAAAAGTCTTTCTTCTAATATTTCTGGAAATAGGAGTGAAGGCGATACCAATTGGGTAAGGGAATTAAATAAAAAGAATGTGGTAAAAGTTGCTTGAGAATCATTTCAAACCTCAATATCCTCCCAAGCCTCTCCATAGAATGAATGACACTGCCACACAACACAGAAACACAGAAGTTTATTCTTCAGCAGAGTTTAAAATGGAGGATCAGTGGACATGGGTGCTAAGCATAGCTGTGAACCAGAGCAACTTACTAAAAATATTGGCTTTGGAGTGTAAGTAGTGAATGCTGAATGCTGGGACCACCAGCCCCCTCCCTGATTCTCCTCCCAGACTCTAGCAGCCAAATCTCTATGCTTTAGGCTGGGGACTAGAAGAGTTTTTTCTGGCATACCTAATCAGCCTAAGAGAGAAGCCATAAAGACACCAAGACCTGGCATTTGACTGCTAACGGTTCTTTCTAGACCATTCCACTGTGAAATTCAACCTGCAGGCGGCATTCCCATACCCAGAGCATGCGATCAGCTTTTTAAGCCTTCACTCTCTCAGCAGACAAGATGTCCACACATCTGAGGAAAGCTTTTCATGTGAAGAAAGACGGCAATTGAAACAAATAATGAAGAAAAATCCATTTGAACTTTTTCTCTACAGGGAGAAAAAAAAAAACTGTGGGAGAACAACCACTATTAATATTACCTCAGAAATGAAAGAAGACTTCACATTCATGACCAATGGATGGAAATAATAGGGAAGGAATATTCAAAGAACAGAAAATTCATTCACAGAAATTAAAAACACTATGGCAAAAAGAAAAAACCTCAACCGATGGGTTGAAGGTTAATCTGAGAAAATTTCATAGAAGATAGAGAAGAAAGACAAAAAGATTTTTTGAAAAAGGAAGAAAGAAAAAGCTAAGAAATTTGCAGAACCAATCTAGGAGTTCTAACATTAAAAAAATGTGTGTGTGTGTGTGTGTGTGTGTGTGTGTGTGTGTGTGTGTGTGTATTTCATTCAGAAGAAAAGAACAGGAGAAAATCATCCAACAAAATTATTCAAGGAAAATTTCCTGGATTAATGGACCCATATCAGGGGGCACACAGAGTGCCAAACATTGGATTAAACTAGACACATACTAAATTATGACATGAGAACTTACTGAGCCTCACTAGGAAGGAAGAGATCTTGGAAATTTTGTGGGATTGGGGTAAAGCTTACAAATGAAAATGAACTCACTCTTTCTTTCTTTTCTTTCTTTCTTTCTCCCTCCCTCCCTCCCTCCCTCCCTCCCTCCCTCCCTTCCTTCCTTCCTTCCTTCCTTCCTTCCTTCCTTCCTTCCTTCCTTTCTTTCTTTTTAGTACTAGAGATTTAACCCAGGAATGCTTAACCACTGAGCCACATTCCCAGCCCCCCTCCCTTTTGTATTTTATATAGAGACAGGGTCTCTCTGAGTTACTTAGGGCCTTGCTAAGTTGCCAAGGCTGGCTTTGAACTGGTGATCCTCCTGCCTCAGCCTCCCAAGCTGCTGGGATAAAATGAACATTTTTTTCTGGAATAACAAAGAAATTGTAGTAATCACTTCAAAACTCTGCAGGAAAATTATTTTCCAACTAGAATTCTGTACCTAATCAAACTATCCATCCAGTAGGATGGCAAAATAAGATATTTTCAAACATGCACAAAAAAACCCCAAAATTATCTACCTTGCAAAATGAGGTAGAATTTACATGGGCCACAGCAGAATACAAAGGAATCCCAAGTGGTCTCTTCAGACCCAGGCAGGAAGTTCATTACTTAAAGTACAGAATAAACATTGTAACAAACTGTTGTCTCCAAGAAAGCAGAAATTTATTTCTCTTGTCTGTAGCCTCAAGTTGAACAGTCCAGATTGGTGGAACACTGGTGCTTCATAAAATCACTAAAGAACTCAAGTTCCTTCTGCCTTGTTACTTGTCCAGATTGTTATATTTTTCTGTATATGTGAAGCCTATATCTATGTTCCAGTTCTTGGGAAAGAATGAGCAGAAACTCACAGTAAGCAATTAAAGTAGAATTTTTCATAGATTACTTCCACTTCTGTACATTAGTGATAACTGAGTCACATGGTCCCACTCACAAGAAGAGAAATGATGAAGTACAGTTCCTGTCAAGCTTCAATTCTCTTATTATGGAAGGGTAGACTTAGTGATATAGTATAGTTTCTGTTATAATGAGCAATTGGTGCAAATTAGATCATGTTTGTATAGATTCCTGTATCCACAGACGTCCTTCCTTCGATAGACAGGCATAATAGAAGCCAATAGAAATATAAACGTTCATAATGGGACAGATGGCAGATGGCAGATACTGAAAGATTTAACAGTACAAAGGTGTTTGACAAACATGAATGACAACCTCCTAACCTGGATATCTCTCCCTCTTGTGTGGCAAGAGCTTTGGACTCTCAGAAGTACAATTCTTACATGAGAAGAATATAGAGAATATCTCTGTCAAGATATAAAAATTAGGCAACAGTGGTTACTTTTGATAAAGGGGAATTGGTTATATTTTCAATATTCACACTTTTCATTTTCTTTTGGATTTTACATATTATATGTTTAAATTCCATTAAGAAAAGAGAAAAAATAGGGCTGGGGTTGTGGCTCAGTGGCAGAGCATTTGCCTAGCATGCATGAGGCACTGGGTTCGATCCTCAGCACCACATAAAAAATAAACAAATAAATAAAATAAAGATATTGTGTCCAACTACAACTAAAAATTTATAAATAAATAAATGAGAAGAAAGCTTTAAAAAAATAGAAAAAATAAAACAAAACTGTGTATACTTACTGACCAAATTATTTTAGTCCTAGAATTTTATCCTATCAGTATAATTATACCAGTATAATGTTTTTATAATTACAAAATAAGGTAGCAGTCTAAATGTCCAATGATAGAAGGCAGAATTAATTGTGTGTACATATACTTTGGAATGTAATGCAGCCTCAAAAAACAATAAAATGTTTAAAAAATTGACTAAAACCAAAAGAATGTGATTAGTAATTATATTAATGGTTAAATAAATACAGGTTTTGGCTCTGATTACAAGTTAATCTCAAAAATGATTAAAATATTAATATCAGGAAGAAAAATACTGCAGGACTAAATATGCAAGGGCATAACATTAAACTTAAATGACATATGAATGCAAATTGTTTGCCTTTATCTGTGAACAAAAATCTGCTCAAAATCACACTTTTGTTCAAAATAGTAGTGGCACTCATGTTGTTAACTCAGAAAAGTATTATGGTAAGTCAGAAAGAATACTAGATTTGGCATCTGGAACTTGAATCAGTGCCTAGCGCTTTCACTTATTGTCTGCTCCAATAGAGAAAAGAGATCCACAATGTGATGCTTGGTGAGGTTGGGATGGGAACAGGATGAGAGAAGGTGAAGTGTCACAGTATGGAGGCAATGGGCCCTAGCATCATGGAAATACAGAGTGCAAAACCAGAAATAGCAGAGAAATTTAAAAATAGGGTCTCAGAGTCAGAAAAGATACGTAATGATAAACCTGAGTTCTGCAAGAGACAGAACCTCGGGGCAAGCATAGACTCTTTTTCAGCATGATGCCTCCAAGGTACTGTTTGATGTTTATACAGTCTTGGCAAAGGCACTTAATCTCTGGGAGCCTAGCTTGTCTTATCTAAGATCTGTGAATAACAATGCATACCTGGAAATGACATGTGTGAAGGGATTCTGACAGACGTAAGACAATACAATTTTACCTTTCATTGTTCAGGGCAACTGCACTGGACTAGAACTGAAACCAGGCTTCTCTTACCATGACTCCTGCTGTCTCCATGTGCACAGAGCAATGGTGAAACCCGCCTACAGCTGATTTTAGCATTTCACCATAGTGTCTTTTTTTCTAAGGCTGTGCTTCATGGTGTCTTGAAATCATTTCTAACCTCTGTTTTGTATTAGATGTCCACTGGAATTTATTCGTATACTCTTGGCTTGTAATTTGAATTTTCTGTTCCAAGCCATTAACTCCATAAGACTAATCCAGAGATGTGTGATAGGTGAGATATTCTAGGATTCTCTTGCAGAAATATCTGTGTAATTGGAGGTAAAGTTTAGTTATTCAAAATTGTCTGTGATAGGTGCAACCATAAAATTATTTCACTGCTTAGAAAATCAACAGTTTATTGATTCATCCTCTACCTGCATTATACCAATGCATATGGTGGCATTCAATATTCATAATATCTATGGTTAAATGACCATAGGCCATCACTTTTTGCTCCTAGCAGTATGCAGATGATCTCAAGTAAATCTACGTAACTAAATGTCTGTGGGGTGCTACAGATAGACTTTTAAAATCTTAAATATGATAACTGTATTTTGATTAGCATCTCTTACAGATGTCTAACGTGGCATGAAATACCTATGCTAGGCAAGTATATAGCACCTTAGGGTGTGTGACCATATGAATTGTTACAGTCTGAAAGAAGGAACGTGTTGAAGTAATAGAAATTTAGGTCAGTAAAATGCAAGCATTTTATAGCACCATAAATTCAGGAGCAAAACACAAAGATTTATCATTGTAGGAGAGATGGCTAATTGCTTCCCAATTCCCACTCTCCCTTTCTGCCCATTTTTATCCCGGCAGTTTGCCACTCAGCTAAAAGCCTATATTCCCCAATCTCCTTTGCTGTGTGGCAATTTCTTTCTCCAAGTTCTCTATAAAATGTAGTGGAGGGTGAATAAATACATATGAAAAAGATCATTTGTAAACTTACTTCTTTGTTATACCAGCCTAGGAGAGTGGTAAATCTCGTCTTTTAGGTAACAGTCTCCAAACATGACCTTTGGAGGAAGAAGAGAGAGGACTGGGGGACACAGTTAAAAGTTTGTTTAACCTGAACACATATGTCTGTTCCCATTCTTTTCTTTGTTTCTTTCTGTTTTGAACCCAGGTTGCTTTATTGCTGAGTCACATCCCCATTTTTATTATTTTTTTATTTTTTATTTTGAGACAGTGTCTCACTAAGTTGCTTACAACCTCACTCAATTGGTGAGGCTGGCCTCAAACTTGTGATCCTCCTGCCTCAATTGCTTCCATTTCTTTTCATTAATCCCAAACAAAAAGATGAAAAAGTGAACAAATCTGGAACCAGTATGTGACTTTATTAAGGCAAAAAGACAACAGTGATCCTCAGAGACCAGACAGAAGGAACCAGAAAGCATGTCAGTTGAGAAGGATTAGATGCAAGGGTCAGAAAATTGTCTCTCCTCCTGCCAATTCTGATCTCAGGGCTTGTTGCAAATACCCAAGTGTTTCTGTTCACCTTTGTTGCCCAGATCCCAGTTCAGCATCTGTCCTTGGCCCCATCCTATACTCTGTCCCCAATCTCTCAATCCTCCATCAGGACTCCTGTAGTTTTAAAATAATCTCACTTGCTATGCAACTACACAAAGCAAGGAAGTTGGGCATCCTTAAATAAGTAACACTATCTTAGTTCATAACACCTAATTTAGTCATAAAATCTAGACCTAGACCTAAAGTATAAGCCCCACCTTTAAAGTTATCAAAAATGTTTTTCTCATTTTTATAAATGAAGTAACTGAAACCCAGAAAGATTGAGGGACTCATCAAAGTTCTCTTTCATTTAAAGAAGCAGATAAATATTTCTTACTTTAAAAATTTAAAAAAAAATAGATTATATGGGTGAAGTTGGATGAATATCAAAGAGTTTTAAAATGTCAGTTAAAAAAAACTACAATTAATAAATGTGCTCACTGCTAAGCCTTATGTATATTTGTGTGTTTGTGCACTATACCAATAAGTATTAGAAGATAATAGACACAAAAGGCATTCCTTCATGATACATTTAGTCAATTCAACAGGGAAAAAGCAGGGATGGAGTGTAGGGCACTTTCTAGCCACACAAGTCTTTAGGTTCATCTCCAGCACTATAGGGGAAAATAAAGAAAGAAAGACAGAAAAGAAAAAGAAAGAAAAAGAGTTGACATGTTAATTTGTTTTTGGTCTTTGTCAATATCATATGGGTAATCTCACAGAGACACTTCAATGTTGAGACTCTTTATATCAAACTAAATCATGCTACATTGTGAACCATCTAAAATTTCAAAATGTAGAGACCTTCTAAACAAATAACTGATTAAAATTGGCAATTGGCATATCTGTTTCTACAATCATTGCTGAGTGTAAATTGATTTACTCTCAAACTGTTAAAAATCTATTATTCCACCTTGCTGAAAAAAAAAATCAGAGTGTTCCCTCTGGAGTCAACTAGATTTTAATTTATAGTCACTTATTTGGAACATATTAATATCAGAAGAAACCATCAAGTATGTTTTCAAAATCTGAGCAAAACTTTTTTAATTAAAAAATAATACCCAAGCCTTCTCTGTTCTTATCACTGTGCTAGGTAAAATATTATATATATAAGATGTTAGAATTGACTATGTAACTTATTTTGGTCAATGGAAAACATCATGTGCTTCTACTTAGCCCTTTCATTAATCCTGGACCTTTTTTTTTAATAGATGAAAATAACATTTACCAAGAATTTGATTACACTTTACATCGATCTTCCTTGGGTTCTTAAGTTTGTTTCTCAAAAGTATTCCTAATGTCTTTGTGTGACAAACCTGAGGTGTTTTTCATGCCTGAGAATACTTTTATAACACGACCTCATTTGAATGGAAATTTGGCTGGACACAAAATTATAGGTTTAGAGTTCATTTCCTCTTAGTCTTTAAAAATGTATTCCATTATCTTCTTTCTGATCTTATTGATGAGAACTTCAAAGTTAACCTAAATCTTTTTTTCATTTTTTATAAGCAATTCTCTCTGAAATTTAATAGCATTTTTTTTCTTTTCTTTTGAGGCTTTTAAGTTTCTCTGCAATGTTTCTATGCATAGATTTGTTTCATCTTCTCTTGGCACTCTATGAACCCATTATATTTAAATCTTACTTTTTTAATTCTGAAAAATGCATATCCATTTCTGGAAAAATGAATTTCCAGAAATCCATTTATTTCTTCAAATATTTCCTTCTATTTTCACTCTGTTTTCCCTCTGAACCCTATGTTATTTTATTCTTAATCTTCATCTCTTTAGCTGCTTCTTTTGTGATTTTTAATTCTTCATTATTTTCCACTGACTTCTGGAAGGTATCCAAGTCTTATTTTGCAATCTACTAAATGAGTTATCAGCTGTACAATTAGGTTATTCATTTCATATATTAGGTTCCATACATTAAATAATAAATGTGTCATGCCTAATATTTTTACTTAATTATTCTTTATTATATAGTTTCATGTTATTAATATCATCCTTTGTCTCTTTAAATTTAGCATGCCTGTTTTAATTTATTGGTTTATATGTTAGAATAGTTTATGAAATAATAAGAAAAAAATCCTCAAACTTTAGTAGATCAACATGTGCAAAGGCCAATAAGGTCCAGGCAAGGTTCTAGAGCAACGCCACAGGGTGTCTCAGGGATCTGGCTGGTTGGAGGCTCTACCATCCTGTAGCTGACTAATGTGAAACATGTAACCCACTTGGACCAAACAGCAAGGGAAGAGTCTAGAAAATCTTGTATTGGCAATTATAGGCTTCACTCAGGAGTGAAAACAAAACAAAAACAAAAAAAGTAACATTGCTTCCATTCTTAAATCATTTGCCAAACACCACTGGCATGATCCTGCCTAACTGCAAAGGTAAGAAAAGTGCAACCCTCTTGCTTGCCTGGAAGGAGAGAAATCTCATATGGCTGAATATTATAAGTCACTAGGGTACCTGTGTCCCAGCACTTCTGCCTTAGTTTACATATAATGTTCTATTGACTGATTTTCTTTTAAGCTGCTGAACTCTTTAAGTGTATGAAAGAAGTCACCATAAAGGTAATTGTGGTTATTTTTGTGGGTCAGCTTGGCTAGGTCACAATACAGATACTTGGTCAAACATTATTCTACATGTTTCTGTGAAGGTATTCTTTTTTAGATGAGATTAACATTTAAATCTGTAGTTTAAGTAAAACAGATTGTCCTCTGTAATGTGAATGGACCTCTTCCAATAAGATGGAGGCTTTAAAAAAATATGTCTCTCAAGGAAAAGGGAATTCTGCTAGCAAACAGACTCTGAGCACAAACTGCAATCTTACCTCCTTTTTCCTGGTCCTCTAAGCTAGCCTACAGATTCCACCCCTACTTTTTCTCCCCTCCCCTCCCTCTCTCCCTGTCACATGCTCTGCTTCTTCTAAGTTCATCCCCTCACTAATACACTAACAATGTTTGAGAATCGTAGACCACGTATTTTTGTAAATATGCAAAAGAAACTTAATTTCCACTCCTTTTCTATTCCAATATCTGTGATTTAAAGGGTATAGTTAGTACTGGCTGTATGTGTGTAGGAATGGTTTCTGAGAATACTCCTCTACTACATTCTACTAATGTCCTGCCTCCTGACAGGGAGCTCATACTGCAAGATAAAACTGTTCTAATAGTGTTCTGCACTGAAAATATGGAGGAAGTGGTTGAAATACATAATCAGAAAGTAACATATAAAGAAATCGTTTCTATCATCAGAAATTTTAGGGTCAATGAAATTCTTTACCCTTACAAATACATTCAAAAATTTGAAATACATTATTTTAAATGCACCATACTTTTCTTTCTTTTTTTAACATGAATCATGCAAAATAGTATATATCAAATGTCCTGTAGTTATAAAGCTCAAAACTACAGCGATATTAAAAATAAGTCAATGTGTAAAGTTGTTTAATGCATCCAGCTCTTAATAATAAATACAAATATTGAATGATCATAGAATAGAAATAAGATATCTTACTTATTTTAGATTATCTTTAATAATAATATGATTGTTGACAGAGGAAGAGTTGAACAAAAAGAATAAAGCCAAAATAACAGGAAAATAATTTTATAAGTGCTTAAGAATTTTGATAGGAATTAAATTGTTTTCTAGATTTAATGATAATCTATAATTTAAAAAAAAATATATGTGTTTTGTTATTTGGTTGTGACTTCTTTTGTCATCCTAGACAAAAGTTCTTCTTTATACTTGATTTTATGTTTATAGTTTCCTTTGTTGTTGTTGTTTTTTAAGAAGCTGGCAATGGGGCTATGGTCCTGGATGCACTCCTGCTCAGAGGTCTCATCCTCATGACCTGTGAGCCCACATCTTCCTGGGGGTGTCACAGTTCTGTATGGTCAATGATGAATGGCACAGTCCCCAGTATCTCAGGCTCCACAGATGCCCTGGTGACATTTTCATTGACCAGCCACTACGGCGCTAAAATTAGGGTTCCTTTCACATCTTGGTGAATAACAGACAGTGGTATACTCTCCTCACTAAGCTGTAACCACCCCCTCAGGCTTTGATGGAGAAATAAATGCTGTAGACAAGCTGGCCAATGTACACCTGTTAGAAACACTCACGGGGAGGACTTTTTGCCCTGTTGTCATAATACTGACTCTGGCACTGACCCTCTGGTCTACTGAGGTACACACAAATGTCTGTAGTAAAGCTTTCAAGCCACAATTATCCCTAGGCCATGCAAGAAAAAGCAAGTAGGAGCTTGAGAATACTTTCTCTTTTCAAATGTTAGCATGTATCAGAATTAGAGAGTGCTTGTGTAAATGGGTTCCTGGGCCTTACGCAGTTTCTTATTAAGTAAGATTGGGATGAACTGATAGTTTTCATTTCTCTTAGGTACCTGGGTAATGCAGATGCTACTGGCCTGAAGACGCAATTGAGAACCACTGTGAATAGCATTCTCCTATTTTCTGCCTCTAGCTTTCCTGTGCCCCAAGCTCCTATTAACCAACTATCCTCTGCAAACCAGCTCTCAGTCTTCATGGTCTTTAACTCCTGGGAGGTTGTTGCTTTGTCAGCTCCTTAAATTCATAGTTCCCTTTGGCTTCTAAAATTTCTCCATCATTAATTTTGGGGAATGGAGTCTGAAATCTGTGTTATTTCACCATTTTGGCAAAACCATCATCTTTACCTCTTTAGATTTTCTTCTGTCTCCTTAGCTTATTTTTTCCTAAAAATCTTGGTAATGTGTCACCATGATTTTGCCAAGTTAAAATGAAATAATATAGAAAATACCTTGTTAAACAATTCTTGTTCAATTATGTAGCAACATGAAGTTCACCAATACTGTGAAGTAGTCATCTGAAATCATGTCCAACAGTAGACTGCGACTTTTACAGTGATTTCCCTCTGGAAAACACATCAAAATAAAGGATCATTTTTTATTTACAAAACAAGCACTATAAAGAGTTTATAAAACCAGGGATTGTGAGCCCCCAAGTATAGTTATACAAATTCTACACTAACAATTTTGAAACTGTTCAATGTTTTCCTTGTGTTAGGAACAAAAGTCATCAGAATTTCAATTATGCAGTATTTTAATTATATATATTTGGCTTTTCATAAATTTTCATTTATACAAATAATACATATAATAAATCATTATAAAATAAAATAATAGCTATGGCCAATGATTCATCTTAAAGAGGAAAAACAAACATTTTTTTAATGAAGGAAAGCAAAAAGGAATAAGAAAAGGAATCAAATTATATATTAAGTAAACTACAGAAAGATTGGGATCTCACCAATACAGCTTATTCCTTTCTACCTGACTCACCAGAAAAATATCATCATACATTTCTTCTCTGTAAGTGGCTATATTTGTATTATTTGCTTTCAGGCAGAGTCCACTGATTGCCCTAAACCTGTTTGCCATAGAATGAAGAAGAAATTGTAGATTTGTGCTCAGCACAACAGAAACTAATGCAAGAAGTTATTTTAAAATACTAGAAAAAATACACTCATTCAGTACATGTCTGATTTCTTACCTAATTATTCTCCTGGGACCTTCCCCTAGCCTATTCCACCACTTCAACATACTGAAACAGAAAACACTCTGGAAAACACAATATAAAAGATCTAAAATAAAAAATGAGGTCTTTTCTCTTTAAATTAGGAAAAGCTGAGGATAATTTTCCCTAGCTCTTGGGAGACAGCTGTCAAGATGGCCACAAACACTCAGTCAGTGCCTGAGCAGGCTGCCTCCAAAGGAAGCTGAAGGTTCCTTGTGCACTGCCCCGTTTTCCCTGAAAAATGTTATGAAAAATGAGTGCCAAGTTACAGTCATTTAAACAATTTAATAATTTCCCTATAGCAGAAAATAATTCAGATGCATCTGTAGAATAGAGTGGGATTAATGATGTAATTACCCTTTGATTATGAAGGAATCTTACTCTATTGGAATCTACAAAACTATAAATGAGTGCATTGTTTTTGCAGGAATGTTAGTGATCTTAGTTCCTAAGGAGCACATTGTTTAAGACAGTGCTTTACTCACCATGTAAATGATTTCATTTCAATGGCTCAAGAAGAATGACCATGGGATGCTATGGTTGCAAATTCCTTGATGCAAATTCAGTAAAAGTTGAATCTGCCCCCTGTGGTCTTGACTGTGATGAAAGTTTCCGTTGTACGTGTCAGAATTGTTTGTCAATACATTTCATTGATCTGGAAATGCCCATGCATTAAAAAAAAAAAAAAAAAAAAAAAAAAAGCCTAATGAAGGATCTGAAATCCACAGTGAGCAGTTCTCCTTCTGACAGTATTGGTTTTTATTAGGCATATGACTGCAATCCTCAGCCACAATAGAAAAAAGATAACTTTGGAGATGCAGCAAAGTTTGGAAAACAGGAAGGTATCAGAGAAAATCATTGGTGTATCTCAGTATCTTCACAGCTGTCTGTGTCCACTTTCAAATTATAGGGCTCTTTATCCTTGGACGAAGTTATTCTTTGTGGACTGATTTCAGCGTTTCCTCTGAACATGAATGCTCCAGGTCCCTGTGGTATCACAAAGAGAAACTGAACAGGCTGAACCCTCACCTTCATACTTGCTGAAGACAACAACAAAAGACTCTTCAACAAAAAGGACACCACAGTGTGCAATGCCTGCACATAAGGTGCTACCATCCTCTAAAGTATAATGTCCTGGATGTTCACAAACAGTTTTCTAACACAAATAACCTTCTCACTGAGAAAGCAACTGTAGATATATTTTCCCTCAAGGCACATAACTTGCAAGGTGGGGTAGAGTTAGTGCAGCATGCTCCTTTGCTCCTTCCTTCTGAATGCCAGAGAAGAAAGAAGACTTTGGATAAAAATACAAACCCAGAGGAAAAACAGTAGCTACCATGTTATTCCCTCTGGGCAATGTACTTGAGTTAGTGGAGGATTTCTGAATACACACAGAACTTTTACTCTAAAGGATTATATGGTTGAGCTTTCTAGTGTTGTGAGAAATCAGATGGGAAGATAATTTGTGGGAGGGAACAGAGAGTAGGTCTGACTAGAATTGAGGTTTTGCCATCAGAATCATTGGGGCTATCATCTCACCAAAACAAAAATGACCCTTCTGAGTTAGTTCCTCCCAATCTCTGAGGATTGTGTTCCTTGTCTATGAAATGAACATTGACAAAATTTTCTCTAATATCCATATAAGTTTGAATAAGATGTCTTAAGACTTTTCCTTTAAAAAAGGCTAACGATAGAGATCACTGCAATCACAGATGTCACCATTTCGTCTTCTGCCTTTGATTCAGTTGAGGCAGCATTTTGATTACAACGTTATACTTCAGACTTGGGCATAGCTGTGTTTGAGTACCATGAATATATGAAAGTTCATACAGAACATAACACAAAATCCTTGCTGTTTTATCATTATGATATGAATTTGCACCTATGGAGAATAATGACATTGGCCCAGTCATTTTCCTCTTCATCTCTCAGCATCCATCCATCCTTTTTGATCCTTTCAGAAGCCTGTAAAACTCCCAATTCCATTTAGGAGGAATACTGTATTCTGTATTCCATGAGTATTCTCCCCTTTTATTTATTGCTGTAGAGCTTTGTTTTCTTCACCTTTACATTTAGATAACATGGAAAATACTATTGGTTTCACCCATTTTGTCAAATCTAGAGAGATCTTCACTTTATCCAGGATGTTCTATTTTTAAAATAACCATTATTCACCAAGTTTTTTAATCTTTTATTTTTCAGGTTTCAAAAATTATGCATATGCTGGTTTTTAAAAGTTGAGAAGGAAGACAAGAAACATTTCTACAAAAAAATAGGTGTTTTTTTCAACAAGAAAAAGAATAGAAGAAGTAGGTTGGAGATATGGGGAGGGAAAGAATGAAAAGTCTGTGAGCAAGATGCCTGCCTAGTGTGTCTAAAGTGAGAGAGAGAAAACTGGAAAAGAAACAATGAGGAAGTACTGCACAAACCAGCAGCTGGACCTCAACCAGATACTAGATCTGCCAGCACCTTGATTTTGGACTTTCCAGCCTTCAAAACTGTGAGAAATAAATGTCTGTTGTTTAAAAAAAAGGAAAAGAAATAAAACTACATGGAGAAAGAGGACAGATTGAGAGACCAATTTAAAGCAGAACTAACCAAAAAGAAGTAGAGGATTTAAAAAAATAAGACAGTAGGCATCAAAAAGAGAAAGTCTGTTAAAAAGAGAAAAGAAAAAATGGTAGCAATATTTTTATATGAAAAATTAAACCCACATTTGAATAGAAAAACACCAAGTAAGTATCTGATGGAAGGTTCCCATGTCGCACCCCACTCCTCAAAACTGGAGATTCTTTAACCTAAGCTTTATGACGATATTTTCTCTAAGATCCATATGAGTTTGAATAAGATGTCTTAAGACTTTTGCTTTAAAAAAGGCTAACAATAGAGATCACTGCAATCACAGATGTCACCATTTATAGTTTTTAAGCCTTACTATCTTACTATTTTTCATTACTTTTACAATTATCCATAATTCTAAATAATCCATTGAGACACAAATTTATTCCTATTCTGGGACAATTTTTCCTCTTGAATCCCAAGAAGATAGTTCAACCACCACTGAAAGGATCTATAAAAAGTATCTAAGAAAATATGATTAGGTTTATGGGTCTGTGAAATCCTATACCTCCAGGATTCATACTTACTCAAGACAAATAAAACTCAAAGAAATAAAAATTAATCCAAATAAATTATTTCCTAGTTGCCCAGAAGCTAAGCAATAAACCAGAGTTAAACAAAGAAGTGAAGGAGGCAACTCAGAGATAACTGCTCACCAACTGCCTTTCACCTGGAGTCACTGCTGATCCTACTGACCCTGAGCTTCCATTCTGATGCTCTCTTGGGAACAGTAGACCAAAGACTAACCCTAGATCCTACAAAGTTGGGAATTGAAGGGGAGACCTACCTGAAGTTGGGACTCCAGAGGATTGTACCCTCATTGACAAGGCGAACTGGACATCAAAGTGCTTCATAGAGGAACTCTGCCTGTCTTGAAGGACAGAGGGAACAACAACACCCCCCCCTTTATAATATGAACAAAATAACTGACTCTCAGAAAGGTTTACAATCCAAGTGCTAAAGGTAAACTCAGTAATGAACCATTATTATAATTATCTGGGTTTTGAAACATACAGACCTATAAAGAGACCTACGTCAAAATAGTAGAAAAGGCAGGAATATTGAAGGAGAACGTGTTTCTTTTACTGAAATTGGAAGGAACTAAATTCAGCAATAAGGCAGTTACTGTTTGCAGTTGGATGTAGATAAAACAAAAGGACATATTTGGGACATATATGTTTTCAGAAGCACTAAAGGAGTTCAGGGAAGAGCCTCACAAGGGCACAGGTGCAGTTTTTTATTCAAAGTCCAATAGTGCAGTACTCATTAAATGAGGGGAAAATCCTTTCATGATTGTTCTATGGGATGCGTGACACCCTGTGCACCTTTAAGAACACCATGGAGCACCCCCCATCTTCCCTATTTCTGATGTCCCTAAATGTGATTTAAAGAGCACCTCTGGAGTATCTGCTTCGAAACTGGCAACAAGATAAGCCAAGGCAACACAGAGATTAATGAGATTCACTCTGAGCCCAGGAGGAAATTAGTCTGGGAGCAGGAAGAACACTAATGCATTAGTACATAACAGGAAAAGCCATGAGCAACAGAAGTTTGAAATGGCAAAGTATAATGGGAAAACAGCAGGCAGAGCAATTAGCTTTGATGGAGGGAGATAGTGGTAGTTCCTCAACTGAATCAGAAGGAGACTTTAAAAAGGAGTAGAAGGTTAGTTTGGTAAGTATAAGAGAATTCAATTTCTGGCATGAGAAAAGACACAGATTTAGAAAGATGTTGTTGTTCATATAAAGACAAAATGTGTTGCAGGTTAAATAACAAGCCAACACTGAATAGGTGTCAGCAACTAGTTTCCTAAACAAGAAGCAGGTGGGCCACAGATCAAGGTCTTCTGGTCGAGTTTCCCTCCACAGCAAAAGGTGAGAATAATCAAAGTAGATTCCTGTACCTGCAAAAAATGCCTGAGGATTTCTAAACCTATTTCCCCAGAAAAAATACATTATCTGTTAATTTTGAAAGCTGTGGAGTAGCAATGGAGGTTTCGATGGCAGGGTGCTGAGAAATTCACTCACTGTTAACAGAAACATAAATAGAGAGGACACAGATGGTATCACTCTTATCATGGATGATGCTACTTATTTATACATGTATAAAAAACAAGCTCTTTTGCATCCTAAGAATCTGTGAGAGGCCACAAAAGGGAAGACATGCCCATGTTTTCACTTTGTCTACAGTCTAGCTGAGGACTAAGATACTCATTCATTCAGCCAATATTTTGTTGTGATCACTTACTGTGTATGTACTACAGTCTAGGTGTTGAAGACATAGCAATGAAGAGGACAAGGTCAGTATGTGCATGGAACTTTCATTCTACTAGAATCACCAATGACTTGAAATACCCTTGGTATAATTGGATTGCAACAATTGAAGAGATAAGGTGTGAGATTCCAAACATAATGTGCAACAAGATAACCTGGAGGTTTGGGGGTTATTTTTAGCAGAGCATAGGCCCCAATTATTAAGCATCTTGTGCTATTTTAAAAGTCTGCTGGAGAACCTTGATACACTCTCAGGTGGAAGAAACAGTAGCATAGATCAGTGCTCTTCAAAGCATCTATGGTGAAAATCCAGGTTTTCATTCATGTTTTTCTTTGGTTTTAGACCAATGCTTTTATAAAATAATAAAAAATAATACAAAATAAAATAATGTTTGGATGTTCCAGTAATATCAAATAATTATAAAAATGTATAATTTTTTACACTAAGTTCCTGTAGTACTCCATGACGGTGAACAGGCATCAGTTTGCATATAGCACCAGTCTAAATTATAAGTGGTTTTGGAGTTCATAAAGGAACTCCACTGATGTTTTATAACCCAGAAGATGACACAGAAGGGACAGAAGTTTCTTTAGAAAGGATAGCATTCACAAAGACTCAGAACACCCTCCTTCTCAGAGAAGCTGCCATCAAATATGCAATAAATGCTTGTTTGTGGTATTATCTTAGGAATTATAGAAATTATACAATGAATCTTCATTTTTGTGACACTAGTTATCTAAATCAACCAAACAACTGAGCATAGTTCATGTTGATACAAAGAATCTTTCATATTATGTGTATAAAAAGAAAATACATACTTTATACATTCCCATGATGCGCACACATGCTGTATGTTCACTCATGTATCTTCTCCACTGTGTTGTGTATGGGGCTAATTATTTTTGACTATATACAGTCAAACCAACATTCCACTCTCGTTCACAGTGTTCTGCGTGGGATATAGTAAAGGTAATTTAGAGTTGATTTATATTAATTAACTAATTAATTTCTTAAGTTCAGTGATGTGAGGCTTTCCTAAAGGACTGTTCTCCTCAAAAATGCCTAAGTCATTTGGAGTTATGTAAACATCTCAATGGCACATGTAATAAAGCAATACATCAGTGATGTAACTTATCTGTCTGCTCAGAAAGCATTTTGAATATTCTTTCTGTTTACAATAAGAACTTAAAAGCAATTAAACTGCAGAGGGAACTCATGATAAGAGTCACTGAGAGGTGCGATAAGAGCTCGCTGCTCTCTATCCTATTTCCTCTCACAAACTCTCTTCATTCATCCTAAGATGACTGAACCAATATGTAAATGCAGATTTATTCATCTTCATTTGTCTTGATAACATCCCCCAAAATTACCTTGATGGAAGTTTAAAATTTTTACTGATTAAATTCAAACCACATAGGGAATCTAGAAATGTAGGTAACAAAGATTAGTTTAAGTCCACTAGAATGAAAAATACCTTCTGCAAAACTTTTTGTTTCTTCAGGTTTCCATTTATTCAATTCTGTGTTGAAACACAAAACTTCTTCCATGATAACAGAAAAAGTCCAGGTTTTTGGTGATTCTACTAGAATTTGTATTTGAATTTTCTGATACTAGAATGTAGACTGCAACTTTAATATATTCCTGTTGTTTTTAGGAAGATATTAATTCCAGAATTTTCCAATGTCTTACTTTTATCTGTTAACAATTTATAATGCAATATTCAAATTAGGTTTTATATTCTTAGACCAACATAACAAAATACAGTGGCAACCTATCTCAATAGTAATTCTTTATTTTTTATTTATTTATCCTTATATTTATTTATTTATTTATTTACTTTTTTTGTGGTACTGGGGACTGAACCCAGGACTGCTCTACCCACTGAACTATATCCCCAGTCCTTTTCTTTATTATTATTATTATTATTATTATTATTATTATTATTTATAATTTTGAGTGAAGTTCTCATTAAGTTGTCAAGGTTGGCCTCTAACCCATGATCCTGCTATATCAGCCTTCCCAGTGACTGGGATTTCAGGAATATGCCACTATACCCAGCTAAATGATAATACTTTAGAAGCCAATATGGGTTATTTGTGATCAGTAGGCAAGAAATTGGAGGTAGATATTTCTCATAAAAGTGAAGGTGGTTTGGAGAAGTCAACAATATGTTAACACATTGTGAAGACATAGGTTAGTAATAATAAGAGCATCACTGATAGGATAGGAACAGATGGTGGAGACAGGAGGAAACAGATTCAGGAAGTGTGCAAAATTAAGTAAAATTAATGTTCTTCACCTTCCTGCTTCCATCTCAGTGAGAAAAATAGTGGAAAAGTAATTTTTGTCCAAAAGGTTATTTTTAAAACCAAAAGTGTCACTTTAAACTTTATATCTGAAAGATTATTTTAAAAATCTAAATTGTCAACAAGTTTCCAAATGAGGTAAGATGTCCTCACCTGCCTCTTATGTTATGAATCAGTGATTTTTATAAGCATTTTCTCCTATTGAACATTTGCATGTAGAAGTTGAGGAAGCTTCTTGATTTCATTATGATACTGTTTTGTCCTACTCCTGTATTGCTTCATTACTTTAAGAATACTGGAATTTCATTTGTTCTCTTACCATTCTAAGTGTCTTATGGGTTGAGATTCATTTCTGAAAGCAATAAAAAAAATCATTCAGTTCTTAATGGAAGAACTTGTTGTGAATTGCATTACCAGAAATATTCCTGATGTGCCTGTCCATTAAAATAGAACAGAGTGGTTGAGAAACTCACATTAAATCATAAAAAGAATTTTTGTAAAGTTACCAGTTTAAAGGACTGACATTTTTATTGAGTCATTCAACATGCCTTGAGCAATAAGTACTTCCTTCTAAATCTTGAATAAATAACCCATTAAAAAATAGTAGCAGAAAGGTTTTCAACTAGAAAGAGTAGCCACTGATTAATACCAAAAAACAATTGGATGCACAAAGAACTTAATATTTTATACTTGCTCATGTAAAATTTATAGAAGAAACAAAAAAGAAATTTCTAATGCTTCATATACATGTCATTTATTGTAAGTTTTATTACAGATTAAAAAATGTCAATAGAAGGATCATTCAAATGCAATACCAATTACAAATCATTCTCAATTGGTTCTGAATGGAGCCTTAGATAAGGAATTTTATTTATGCAGAATCCCAGCGAAGCCTCTGAAAAAAAATTCTGAAGCTCCAAATTTCTATAGAAGAAGGATTTAGTAGCCACTAAAATGTTTGGAAGGGGTCATTAAGCTGAGCTTGCCAAGCACTCTGCATAAGATTAGAAACTCATGACTTGTCCACATCAAAGGCAAGGGAATGAATGATGGAGAGTGGGGAGTGCAGGGTGTAGAGACACTGGCTCTGGAACCTAGAGTTGGAAGAATGGAGGTGATGCTAAAGGGAACTGGAAACAAAGAAGGAAAGGAAAGCAAACATGGTTTCCACACACTTTCATTTTTGTTCCATACAAACCATGCAGAGATAGCTTTTGAGCTAGAATCATTCAGGGGAAATTAGTCTGACTAATAAAGGTCCTTACAAAAATTAAATTCCCTTGAAATCCAATTGCTACCAATTATTGTCTTTCACCTATGAAGAAGAAATCTTCAGGGATCAGTTAGAAAAACTACGCTGGCACTGGTGGGGCATGGTGGCACATACCTCTAATCCCAGAAGCTTAAGAGGCTGGGGCAGGAGGATTGCCAGTGAGGCCCTAAGCAACTCAGTGAGACTGTCTCTAAAAAAAAAAAAGGACTGGCTCAGTGGATGAGTGCCCTTGAGTTCAATTCCTGGTACCAACTACAACAACAAACTATCCTAGCTTTTAATTCTATTTCTCCACTTATTTTTTAAAATGTGTAACAAATATTTGTTATACAAATGATAAACAGTTTTGCATATTTATATTCATAGTGCATTTTATGATCGTTTAATACAAATATGTGAGGGAGGGTAAATTTTTATTTCTGGTTTAAAATAAAAGCCTACCAGAGAAGTGAACATACAATTTTTATAAAGAACACAATATTTTAAAATTGTAACAATGTTACCTAAAAATAAATGTACTTTCAGACGAAGTGAAGAGGCTATTCTTCATTTCCACTTTTATCCATATTTTATATTCTCTATAATTATTTTCACTAACAAAAAAGACTTTTAAGAAAAACAGGAATCCATTCTGTAATTGTTAGATTAAATGGTAAAACTGTATATATACGTTTACAAAATAGAGGGGAAGAAAAAAAGTAGGATCATATCTTTTCCAGTAATATTAACTGAAGATTTTATGTTAATCTTTTAGGCTTTTCACATTATACTCTTAAACTCTGTCTTTTAATCATGGTATTACTTTTCTTTAAAACTCTACTCATATTTCCAACATTACTAGAAAAAAAATAGTTTTTTAGATTATTTTAAATGGAGCCCAAGTTAATTTAAAAAAAGAAAAGAAGAAGAATTTTACCTATTTGTCCATTTAACAATTGTAAACTTCCAGCAAGTGACTCAGACTGTCTCACATTCTTTTTCCCATCTTTAAATTAGAGATAGTAATGATGAGCCCCTAGAATGCTGCATGAGGCATAATAAGCACTCAGTAGATGAATGTATCTTAGATAGGTTATAGGTAAGACCAAAATAAGACCAGGTGTATAGAATGTCTGACAACTAGAGGTGACGCAATGAAGATCAATTTTCTTCCCATTCCACCCTCCCACAACAAACCACCACCCACCCCTTTCCTTAAGGGATCGAAGTAAATGAAGTCAATTGTTTAAGGCAAATCTCTTTTCTGTAACCCAGAGAGCAAACACCTGAGGGAGGTGGGAAGGAAGAGATAGCAAGAGGAAATCAAGGTTCTTTGCCTTTCTTCCCTAAGTGGTTCAGATGCAGGCTCCAGCCTCCATCAGGCACTCTTGGGGAACGCACAGTGAGCAGAGAAAAGGCTGTGACTTTGCTGGTAGGGCCTGGAAATTGGGCAACAGAGCTTCTAGCTCTGGTCTTCCCTTCACCCTTTCTCAAAGGTGAGACCTCACAGGACCTTCAAGCCCTAAGATACATTCACAGGTGGCTCATGTCTCATCACAAAGCTTAATGTCACAGGAACATAGCTGACTCTGTGGCATTGGAAGCAGACAGAGTCAGCTAGGAATGAACAGCTGCATCCCACTGTGGTTCCTGGGGCTCCTGATACCTACTGGGGTTACCAATGTCCTAGAAGACCTGGTTTGACATATATTGTTATAGAGTATTTTGATAATATCATCAGCTCTGCCCTTTTTTTACTGCAACAGACATGAGAAAACCAGAGATAAAGAATATTTTAACACACTGGTAATATATTCTTCTTGACAACAGGAGGGATAAATTCAGGTCATATAAACCATGATGTCTTTATCAAAGACTGTCACCTAAAGATGATATAGACCAAAAACTGACAAAAGGTATGCTTGCTCTCTTTTCATGGAAAATCATAACAAAACACAGCCTCACCAACCTATCTTTATTAAATCCATCACCTATACAAGTTAGATTTTCACGCTAGTTCCTTCCCTTGGGTCAGGACTCAAAAGAAAGATCAGAATTAAAGATTGAATCTTTATAAAATCTATGAGGACCTTTTGCTATCATCTTGGTCACAAGCATATTCTAAGCATACATCAAAATAATACAAACTGAATAAATTCTTCTTCACTGGAATGGGGAGAGAGCAAGACCTAGCAAAAGAAAAATAGCCCTCCTGGTCTTTGAGGCAACTCTTCAGCAACCAGTTAACAGCGGGGTTTCTTTCGTTTCCTCATGTAGGAAAAAAAAAATTAAATGTATATCTTCTTCAATTTCAATCCTTCTTTCCTACTCTTTGTGTTAAACTGCTTCCTTCTTCTTCCACCATGTCAAGTAGTTCACTGTGCCGGATCATAAAGAAAAATCCTAACACAGGAGGCGAGATGGTAATGCCCTTAGGATCTGTGGAATATGTACAGTATTCCTTGTTTGCTTTCAGACCAACATTTTAACTACCAAAGAGCTTTCACATCATAAAAGCTTAGTTTTAATACAAAATATTCCCCTTTCTAGTGTTCCCCTGGCGAGGCTCACTTATATTCCTTGGAAAACTTGATCTTGGAAAACTCAAGATCATTCCCACTGTTTTTCCAAGAAGACTCTCATGAGGAGAAAAGGTACAAATACAAGAACCCACCTTAATTTTTTTAGGGTTCTTCACCTAAAACACAGACTCCTGTGTGTAGGGATTTAGTCTAGGTGGCTGTCTTTGTTTGCTGTAAATAAGTAATATATGTTCTGTTTTTTAGAAGACTTGTGTGTATGATCAGGAAAATGTTAATACGATAAATATTTTTAAAACTTCTCAAACTACAAATTATCTAGAAGTGTACCTGACATACATAGACATTTAACATATGGTCGTTTCTTTCAAGTTGACTTATTAATTTTTTTTTCAGTTGAAGAATCATCTCAAGATATGTAGTTTTCCTTCCTAGTCAAAATTTCAGTATCTGATTTATAAGTCTCTATAAAATCTAACAGTCACACAGCCATATCTGAAACAGGATAAATTAGGACCAATTGTTTACACTATGAACAGTATTCTCATTTCCTGATAGAAACTTGGCAAGAGTGAAGGTCATTCTTAGAAGATAATAAAATTTCAGCTTTTATTAAAAATATCCAACATTAAAGTATTCCATTTTTTAGCATCCACATTTGTAACATATTTGGAGATTATTAGCCAAAAAAGCTCCAAGGAATATTACAGACTATAAAGACTATATGTACTAATTATTATACTACTACTAATAGTGGTAGTAATAATAATTAGAGTAAAACAATAATTAACATTTATTAAGCATCTAACAAAAGCCAGACACTGTGCTAATTTGCATGTTTTATTTTATTTCATGGTCACAACAAACTGATTTCTCAATTATATGCCCTCATTTTGCAAATGGGAACAATGAATTTTAATAAGGCTGCCTTAACATTCTCTGCTATAATAAAATACCTGAGACTGGGTAATCTATATAGGAAAAGAAATTATTTAGGCTCACAGATATGAAGGTTGGAAAGTCCAGAATCCAGCTGCTGTATCTGGTGAAGGCCTGGTGCTGCTTCATAACATGATGGACATCAGAAGAGTAAGTGAGCATGTTCAGAAGAAGCAAACCACGAGGGCAGCCTTGCTTCCTTACAACCGGCTCTCATGGTAACCAAACCAGCCCCATGAGAGTAAGAACTCACTCACTACGTCAAGTATTAATCCACAAGAAAGACATTAATCTGTTGAAGAGGGCTCTGTCCCCATGAACCAAACACCCCCCATCAGGTTCCAACTCCCAACACTGTCACATGGAGGAATTAAGTTTCCAAGATGTGAGCTTTGGGGAGAAAATTGACTGAATCAGAGGCTGTTTCAGTCAGTTTTTTTTTTCTTCACTGCTGTAAGCAAAAGACCTGAAAAGAATAATTTCAAAGGAGGAAAAATTTATTGGGGGTTCACCCTTTATTTGGGGTCCATACAATATCTACTCTTGCTTTGAGCCTGAGGTGAAGCAGAACTCCATGGCAGAAAGATGTGAAGGAGGAAAACAGCTCAGGACAGGGCCACCAGAAAGCAGAGCAAGCTAGTCTAGGTGGCTGTCTTTGTTTGCTGTAAATAAGTAATATATATTGTGTTTTTAGAAGATTTGTGTGTATGATCAGGATAATATTAATAATATAAATATTTTTAAAATTTCTTAAACTAGAAATTATCTAGGAGAGTACCTGACATACATAGACATTTAATACATGCTCACCAGGGACAAAATACAAAACTCCAAAGGCATACTCCCAATGACCCACCTCCTCTGGTCAGACCCTACCTGCCTAGTTACTGCTAAGAGCCACAGCATCCCTATCAGTGAATGAATGCACTGATTAGGGTTACAACTTCCATAATCCAATCATTTCACCTCTAAAGTTTCCTGCATTGTCTCATACATGAGTTTTTGGAGGACACCTCATATCTAAATCATAAGAGAGGCCAAGTATTCTGTACAACATTATACAGACTATAAAGTAGAAAAGACTTCAACAAAACCCTCTCCAAGGCACAGACCATACACATAATCACTAGGCACCCCATCCCCAAAGGATAAACCAAGTGGAAATTTTAATCTTGAAGCAAAAGAGACTACTAAATTGATCTACAGTAGGCATAAGGCTTTGGCTTCCAACATGACCCAGATATCATCTTTGAAAGTAAACAGCCATAGAAAGACTTGTAATTACTGCAAATTACCCAAAGGAAAGGAATGACTCACAGTAACAGATGAATGGCTTATGATACTTCTGAGATTAAAAAAAAAGAAATATACTAGACAATAGGTTAGTTATATGGGTACGTGCATGCATTCAGACACACAGAACTTCATATACTTTTATACACAGGTACATATATGTATACACACACATGTTTGTGTGTGCATATAGTTAACATTTGAATCCCCAAGGAAAAATATTTTTCATGCCAACAAACAAAAGCATCCTTTAGTTTTTTTTTCCTTTTTTTTTTTTCCCCTTTCCCTTTGTAATTCTAAGCCTCTGGTCTAAGAACACCTGCCCTAAATCCTGGGATTTGTCGTCTGTGTGGATAATTTCAGTTGCTAAATGGAAACTTCTGATTTTAATAGTCCATCTCCTCCAGTGCTTACAAACGATGATGAAGACTGTGGGTTCTTTTGCCTTTGTTGGTTAGATGTGGTCCAGCCTGAGGCCACAAATGAAAGTTTGATGGAAATTAATTCCTTTCAAAGCAGAATCACTCTCAGCAAAATGACTTATCAGATGTTTTTTTTTCTGAAATTAGATAGAATAAATTAGGTAAGGAATTACATTTAAAGAAAGGAGTTTATATTAAGGTCAGAAGAGAATTAGAAAAAGCAAGATGTTGAGAAAAGTCAGAAGTAAAGTAGCCTAAATAAATTTTTCACCTAGAATCATACTTACCAAGTCCCAAGGAGAATAGTCAGAAGGAAGCTAGGAACTATGTCATTGGAGTCACATTTAAACTGAGGCTTTGAGGTGAAGACTTCAATGAAGGAGTCATAAAGACTTATGATCCAGCACATGATATGAAAAGCAGTCTGAATGTCTGCCCTATATACATTCTAAAAGCACTTGTGTAGAGAATATTACCAGTAAGTGGGAGGTGGTGTGAGCTCAAGAACTGTCTTTCCATTCTAGCTCAGTTGGGAAAATCCAGTTCTCTGGCCAATCTTGACAACTGCTATATGCCATTCTATCAGCTGTCCTCCCACACTGCCTCATCTAAATATCTCTGACTTCTGGAAAAACATAACAAATGGAAAGAACCGTTCATGTCCATCTCCAACGCGTGTCTAATATCTGAATGATTAGTTTGGTCCTGTAATTAAAATTCCAGAAGAACAGAGCTTCCGATCCTTGCCATGACCTGATGAGGTAAGTCCTACCATCCATCATCACAAGCAGGAAGCTGAAATGCAGTTTACTGCCCAAGGTTACATTGGAATGAAAAAAAAAATGGCATTTGAAGTCAACACTCTTCATTCCATCAGGCCCTTTATAGCCTTGTAATTTTAAATGTGGCAGAAATGCTCATCTAAGTAAGAAATATCACCCAGAGGCTCTAGTTTTTCTCAAAGAGCCTCTTTTCAGAACAGAAAACCCCAGGCACCTGGGAAAGGAAAACATTTCGAAATAACCTCAAGGGCTCAGCGCTGATTTAAATAGCAAGATGCTTCAGTAAAAGAAGCTAATGCTGCCAAGAAGAGTCAGATTTTTTTTTCTCCAAAGCTTCAAGGTGAAGACAAATAAAGCTCTCAGCAGCATCATAGATAATGAAAGTCATCAACAATTTCCCGCCCCCACTGTCTCTTGTTAATACTTTTGTCATGCAGATTGCCTTAATCTGATTTCAGGATTTCTCTTTCTGTGTTTGCCAAGAACTCTAAACACAATGAGATATAATAAAGTGGTGTTCTGGGTCTTTTATTGTCATTATTATTCTCATTTGGTTTTGGAAATTAGATTCGACTTTACTGGCTGCCAGCAGAGCTCTCCATCTTTTCGCCTCAGGTGTGCCAGTCAGAAATCCCTAGCCATGTCACCTCTTATTCAACAGCTTTGCAAAGCCGCCCTGGAGGAAAAGTCAGAGCAGGCAGAAAAACACCTGTAAAATTCATTAAAATCTCTTCCGAGAATGATGTTTCTCTGGGAGAGAGCCATGTTTAGAAGGTGACAAACACACCCTTCTGGGCATTCAGTTTAGTGGTAAAGTATGCTCTAGTGCTCAAGTCAACCCACAGCCCTAAGTGCCAATTCACACACAAATATCTTTTTATGTTAAACAATCAGTGTCATAATTAGCTGAATTCCTTCTTATCCTAAGGAGCGAATAATGTTGGGTAACTGAAAAGCAGGTAGGCATCCCCAAAAGGTTTACAACCTGCTTTTGAACCAAGCACTCTAATTTGAATTTGAGCTCTGCCCTAAATGAGCTACATATTTTTCAGATACGCTACTAATTCTCCACTGAATTCCCACCTATCAAATGGAGATTATAATACCTCAGGGCAGTGTAAAATGAGAAAGTCTTTTTAAAGCACTTAGTTGGCATTTAATGCAAATTGAGAATAAATGTATGTTTGTATCTGTATAAAAATTCAGAATCATTGGCAAAGTGAAAAAAAAAGATGTCTTTGCCAAAATTGAGGATGTTATGGACAGATAAATTGGGGAATATGGGTTTAAACAAAGTGAAACAGATTTCTTTACTAAAGATTTTCTTAAAAAAAAAAATTCACAGACTCCAACCAATCAGCTGAAGACAAACACCAGAATGTTAAATCAATATTCAGAAAAACTGTCACAGAGAGTTTTAAAGGGGCCAGGCCAATTTCTACATCAGTCTGAAAGAAAAACAAACAAACAAACAAAAAACATTCAAAGCAAGCAGAAGAGGCATATGTAAAAGAATAAAATAGATTCAGAAATAAAGTCTTCTAGGACAAACCACCTCAATTAAATTTGTCAACTAGCCAGCGCATTCCCCCAACACCTTTGGAAAACAGCTCCTACAGGACGAAGAGGTTTCCAAGTTAAGCCACTGTACTCTCTCAGACTTTCCTTTACTGACAGTGATGTTCTGAGGATTAAATGAGATACAGTGTTGCAGTAGCTTTGCATTGCTGTGACAAATACCTGAGAAAACAGCTTAGAAGAGCAAAGATTTATTTTGTATCACAGTTTCCTAAGTTTCAGCCTATGGTCAGCTGGTTCCATTGCTCTGAGCCTGAGTGAGGCAAACCATCATGACAGAAGAGAATGACAGGGGAAAGCTGCTCAGCTCATGGCAGCCAGTAAGCAGATAAAGAGGGAGAATGAGGAAAGGGCCTGGAACAAAATACAGTTTTCAAGAGCCCAGGGACCTACTTCCTCCAACCATGCCCCACCACCTCCCAATAGTCCATTCATATCATTAATTCATCAAATGGATAAATCCACTGATTGGGTTAGAGTCCTCATAATCCAATCATTTCTTACAAGTCCCACCCCTGAACATTGCTGTACTGAGGACCAAACCTTCAACACATGAGCTTTTGGAACTTGTTCCTTTCTTTTTCTTTCTTCTTTTTTTTACTTGTGAACTTTTTATAAAGTTATTTAATTATTCTAATTTGTTATACAAGATGGCAGAATGTAATTCATTTCATATTACACATATAGAGCCCAATTTTTCAAGCCACTGATTGTACACAACAGGTTTTCATTCATGTCTTCATACAGGTACTTAGGGTAATGATATCTAACTCATACAATGCTAAGTGAAGTAAGCCAATCCCCCAAAACCAAAGGTCATTTTTTTTTATAGATGGACACAACACAATGCCTTTTATTTTTATGTGGTGCTGAGAATCGAACCTGGGTGGCACCCATGCTAGCGGAGCGCTCTACCACTGAGCCACAATCCCAGCCCAGGCCAAATGTTTTCTTTGATATGAGCATGCTGACTCATAATGGCAATTGGGTAGAGGAGCGTGGGAGGAATGAAGGAACTTTAGATATGGCAAATCGAAGGAAAGGGAAAGGAGGGGGCAAAGGGGTAGGAATGATGGTGGGACTCGTTCCTTATCCAAACTACAAGTGTCGTGTTAAATAGAAAACCATTAGACACAGTTATACTGAATGTAATCTGGAATCATTGAACAAGAAGCAGGTAAAGATAGTTTACATTTACTTCCAAAACTTGAAATAATGGAACAGGATCTTGGTACTTGAAGTGCAGTCCATGGACCCAAAGCATTGGCATTATCCGAGACCTTGCTAGGAATGTGTCTCAGAACCTTTAAAACATAATCTGTGTTTTCACAAGATATCTTGGTGATTCAGTCATACTTGGAAGCTTTTGAGAAGTTTGGAATAGGAATTTTATTGAAGGGCATACTGAAAACCTGGTAGAAGTCAGTCACAGGGAAATAAAAATAAAACAAACCCCATCCATGTAAATTTTTTAAAATTCTCCCTTTAATTATTCTTCCATAAAAGAAGAAATACAAATACAGATTTAAGAATATTTAAAATATTATTTCTAAGCACCATGTAGTCACCATGCAGCACCTCTAAAATATAGTTAAAATGTTCAAAGGAAAATTCAACGTGTTTAAAGCTTATAATAATAAAATATGAAAGAACTTAAAATTAAGCATTTTCCTGAAGTTTGTAGGAAAAATTGTGTATTCAGATTATGTTTGATTATAACCTGTAACCTTAGGGATATGAATTCCAAGGTCAGTTCAGATTGGGCTTTGGAGTGCCCACCAGATGACTCTGGAGCCCTGACGAGCTTATATTCAGTGAATAATGTTGAATGAAAAAGAAGAGCTGGGTCCTAAGAGGGAGACAAGGAAGATTTCTTGTGTCAAACTAAACTTGGCATTAAATAAAACAACAGAAGAAATAATTAAAATATAAAATAAATTTGAAATAGAAATAACTCAATATGTGTCCATAATCACCATGAATGTAAATGGAATATCTGTCCATCTAAAAGGTAGAATGTTGGATTAGATTATTAATAAAATATCCAAATAAATGTTTGTTGCTTAAAAATCATAGGTCTAAAATATTAAGATCACAAAGGATGAAAAAAGTAAGTAGGATGATAAAGTAGTTTTACAACTTAGAGCAAGACTCCCAGGGAGGTCACACTCCCACTCTTCCTCAAGAGAACTAATCTTTGCTAGTGAGTTACATATCAAAGGGATGGCTTCCAGGTTCTTCAGAAAGATATTCTTGGGCTGTGAAACTGGCAAGAAGCCTTTTTAAAAAAATTTACATTTCAAAAGGGCTTTAGAAAAAAATTTACAAAGTTGCTAAAGTAAGTGCTCCAGGAAAAGGGAAGTTAGAGACCCAGGCAGGGAAGAAGCCTGTCTAAAGTTCACTGCTGCTAGGGGGAAACTTAAGACCATCTTGCTCAAAGTTAAGAAAACCACAGCTAAAACAAACAAAAACAGTTATCAAAGAGAATATGTAAATTAAAGAATTGGGAAGTTTAATTCAATGCACATACATAAAGATTATAAAGACCAATTAGAGAATAAACCTTTCAAGTACTCTCAACACAAATTTATTTCCCCCCTAGGCTGAAATGTAACTCTGAAAATATATCAGAGGAAGGGTGAATTAATAAATTCTCTGCTCACAAGCAATTTATCTAAACAATTCAGGAGTTAAAAGTCATGACTGAAAGTAAGCAGTGTTTGAAATTGTATGACAATGAATTTTAATTTGTAAGACAGACCTCAACAATATTTAGAAGAAAATGTGTCTTGGAATGTTTACATAGTAAAGAAAAGAGGATTTCTTTAGTCATGAAATCATTAGCCAGTATGTGGGTGCACACCTGTAATCCCAGCTACTTGGGAGTCTGAAGCCTTGGATAGTAACTTTCAGGTCAGCCTGGGCAATTTAGCAAGTCCCCATCTCAAAAACAACGAGGACAACAACAACATTATGTAGCTTAAGAAATTAGAAAAAAAAAGAAAAAGAAACCAAGTAAAGCAGAGGAAGCAGGTAGTAAAGAAAAAAAGCAAATAATAAAATAGAAAATTAACATTTCATACAGAAAATAAACAAAAGATAAATGCTGCTTTTAAAAAAGGGAATTAACATTTATAAAAATCTAAGTAAATTTATTAAAAATAGAGAAGGTCCAAATTAAAAAAAAATATTTAATAAAAATTGGAGATAAGGGGAGATGACTGCTGGTGCTATAGAGGTCATACTAATATGTAAAGGGTAATTGACCTACTTGATTCCATTTCACACATAACATAGTCATACATTAAAATTTTGTATAGTAGTGTGCTCAAAGAAACAAAGCAATAAAAACTCCCAATATTGTGGAAATGTAAACATGTCCAAATACTTCACCAGACAATTTAGTATTAATCAGTAAAAATTAAGCAAATACTGCACTTGAACACATAAGCAAAAATGAAAACTCTCGCACTGTGCAAGGAGACATGTCCAAGAATGCTCACAGGAAAGTCATTCTGAAGAGCAAAACAACAGAACAAAAACAAATGGGGAGAAGGGGAATAACCCAAATGCTGTTAAGTATGTTTGTAAAAGAAAAGAAGGAAAAGAAATTAAAAAGAATGCCTATTAGTGATGTTGTTCTCAATAGCTAAAAATGAAAAAGAACCTGACTCTTCACCCAGAGTTGAATGAATGCATTCTGGTATAGCCATACCTTGGAACAACAGGTATCTATGAGAACAAATGAACCTCAAAAATATAACGCTAAGAAAAGAAGCAAGTCCTGGAAAAACATGGCACAATGTATTCACATCATCTTTACAAGCAGACAATACTTAATACTATGGATAAATACATAGATGGTAAGGCTATTAAGAAAAAAAATAGTGCAAGAGTAGCAAATTGCAAGGTTGGAGCTAACGCTGGGGAAGACAGGGAGACCAAAATCATGGAGGGTTATTTAGTGCATTTCTGGGGTACTAGTAAGGTTCTATTTCTTAATCTGTGCATGTATGTTGGTTATTTTTATTCAAAATGTATAATACTTTTATAAAGGTATTTTATATACAAAGAAATAATATAGATGTATGATTCTTGTATTATAGAAAAAAGATGGATGAATCTAAGAAAAGCAGAAGAAAATAAACATTTGAAAATAATTAAAAATTTGTTAACATGATGTATCTTATAATTATTTTAAAACTTAAGAGTTAAAAAGAGGGCTGGGGATGTGGCTCAAGTGGTAACACACTCGCCTGGCATGCACGGGGTGCTGGGTTTGATCCTCAGCACCACATAAAAATAAAATAAAGATGTTGTGTCCACCGAAAAACTAAAGAATAAATATTTTTTAAAAGTCCTCCCTCTCTCTCTCTCTCTCTCTCTCTCTCTCTCTCTCTCTCTCTCTGTCTCTCTCTCTCCCTCTCTCTCTCTCTCAAAAAAAAAAAAAGAGGAAGAAAAGTCAAGCACTCAATAACTACTGAAGATACAGAGGAAGTCATTTAGGGCTTTCCTAGATGTTACCAAATCTCTAGCATGGTCAAAGTCCCAATAGTCATCATCCTTGCGTATGAGATGCAAAAGTGTAGACATACTGGAAGGTAATGGAGGTATTGACAAGGTAGTGACAAGAATGGGTGAAAGGCTTCATGTACAAGCTCCTCTTTATTTCCATTTCTATCTGCTCATTTAATGCCACAAAATGAATTTTATCTTCAGCATATCAAGAACAGTTGGAAAAGCATTCCTTTCTTTTTAATGGTCAGATGTTACAACAGAAACAATATATAGTGCTGGGTCATTTGGAGGTAAATTGACAATGGATAGGCTTCTTGACTTTAGTAAATGCAATATTTTTTTTCTTGTTCAGTTTTATAGTATCTGCAGAGCCAAAAAGTTGGCATTCAAAATAATACCTGGAATATTTTTATGGCACTGTAATAGCAGATACATTTGTCAAAACCCATACAGTGCTTGATGCAAAAAGTGAACCATAAGGTGGATTATGAGCTTTAGTTAATAACAAAAATTATAATGTCTCAATTTTGGCTCACAATTGTAACAAATGTACCACACCAATGCAATATGTCAATAATAGGCAATAAGGGGTGGTATGAAATATATATGAATACCCTCTGCTTCCCATTATTTTCTGTAAATGTAACTTTGCTTCAATAAAGTCTATTATTTCTCTAAAGGTGATAAATCTGAATTGAAAAGAGGGGAAAATGAGAGGATAATTCCCAGATAAAGATGCTGATATATAACATATAATCTTAGAACTGGAGCCTTAAATACCAGGTTGATTTAGGATCTCATCATTGTGCTTATGCCCTTTATTTCATACTTGCGAAAGAAGAATTTCAGTAATATTATGAAGTAAAGATAATAATTTAGACACAATGTAAATATTCCATCTTTGTAGATATAGACAACAGAGGAATTATTGGAGTTTTTTCATAATTCTAATTCGGAGTCACACAGTTTCAATAGGAATTTCAAATACAGAACTACTCAGTCATTTCTGATACCACTAGCTAATAGAGGTAACCAAAGATGCCAACAGAAGAAAGGTATACTTAAAATTATACCACAAAAGAGCAAAGGCACTTTTGTCTTGGAATTCAAGATGCACTACCTTAGTGAACATCTAAGACTTCTAGTCAATCTAACAATTAGGTGTTAATTGCATCTGTATTAACTGTTCTTGGAGTACAGAAACAGAAAAAAAGGAGGAGGAGGAGGAGGAGGAGGAGGAGGAGGAGGAGGAGGAGGAGGAGGAGAAGAAGAAGAAGAAGAAGAAGAAGAAGAAGAAGAAGAAGAAGAAGAAGAAGAAGAAGAAGAAGAAGAAGAAGAAGAAGAAGAAGAAGAAAGGGTGTCATCAAAGCATAGGAAGGGGATCTTTATTTGCTATCTAAACTTTAAAGTGAAGTATTATTATGAACCTTATTTTTCTCAATTGAAAAACACTGTGCTATCTTTAATTTTTGAGTATAGCAAATGTTAACATTTAGATACTTAGATTCATCTAATGAAAGATTGATCAAATTATACAAATATTCAGAAATGCGTGATGTATAAATTCTGGAAATCTAACATATAGCAGCATGGTGGCCACGGGTCTTACGTACTTGAAATTAACTGGGAGTGTAGATCTTAAGACTTCTCACCTACAATATAAAAAAAAAATAGAAAGAGGTAAGTATGTGAAGTGTGGAAATGTTAGCTTGTTTGCTGTGATCATTTCACAATGTACACATATATTAAAATATCAAGTCCCCTCCTTATCTACAGTTTCACTGTCCATGGTTTTAGTGATGTGTAGTCAACAGTGAAAATGAAAGAAATAAAAAAATTTATCAATTTTAGGGTGGGGGTTGTAGCTCACTGATAGAGCATTTGCCTAGCATGTGTGAGGCATGGGTTCGATTCTCAGCACCACATATAAATAAATTAATAAATAGATATATAGAACAAAGGTTCGTCAACATCTAAAAATTGTGGCTTAGTGGTAGAGCACCTGCCTCACATGTGTGAGGCACTGGGTTCAGTTCTCAGCACCACATAAAAAATAAATAAAATAAAGGTATTGTGTCCATCTACAACCAAAAAAATAATTAAATTAAATTTTAAAGTATCAGTATTAAATTATGCAAAAATTTGAGTAGGGCAATGAAATTCTGCTGTCCTATTCTGTCCCATACACACAGAGTAAATAATCCCTTTTCCCAGCATATCCATGCTGTATATGCTACCCACCCATTAGTTGCTTAAATGGGTTATTGATCAACCGTCAAGATAGCACCATGCTGTTGTTCAATCAAAACTTAGCTACAAGCCAAACACTATATCCCAATGGCTGGGTTTTTCACCTCATTTCATCTCACCACTCAGGTATTACAAGAAGAAATGTGAGTAAAGAAAAATAATATTTTGAGAGAGAAAGACTTATTCATTTAACTTATGGCATATTGTTATAATTGGTCCATTGTATTATTACTTATTAATAATCTCACTGTGCCTAATTTGTGAATTAAACTTTATCATATATACATATGTATAGGAAAAACATTATATATATATATATATATATATATATATATATATATATATATAATATCATATACATATACATGTACATGTTTGGTGCTATCCATGGTTTTAAATATTCACCAGAGGTCTTGGAATCTATCTCCCATGGATAAGTGGGACTACTTTTCCAAATTAATCCACCAGCAGGAAAATGTTTTTATATCTTACTATTCTGGAAATTAAGTCATTAATCTGGCTTTAGCAACTTGTTAGGCATAAAATGTTGGATGGAAATAGTCTCTTACTTTTGATATATTTATTATTCATAGGTAAGGGGGACTATCATATCTTAAATATGTACAATTCCTATTTCCTATTATTTGTCACTCATACCTCAATAAGTTTAAAATTCCATCTTATTTAATTTCATCCTTTAATTTTATTGTATAGTTGTCTAATGGTTTGATATGCTGTGTAATATTGCACTATTACTAATTCTCACTGGCTAAAAGAGTGCAAGGGAAATTGTGGTCACATAGGTAAATGTGCAAAGAACTATACTGGCACAAATGGCATTGACTTTACTCCAGAGTAACTAACTTATTTACGTACGTCGTTGGTTAATACAGATGGACACTTCTTTGTCTCTGCTAATGCACCACAAACCAAGAAGCAAGCAGAGTGCATGTTAAAAGCTCTATAGTAACAAAGGGAGGGGGTTTGTTTTTAAAGATTTTTCTTCTGCCCTATTAGCTCTCTTTGTTGCAGCTTAACTTCTGACTGAAGGTATAATGTATTGTAAGCTGCTACACTGTGTGAAGTTACTGCATCTTTATTCCTTCGGAGAGAGGTTGTGTCACAGATCATATGGGTTACCTTTTTTGTTTTAACAAGAAGGTGACATGTATTCAGGCCAGCAACTTCTTTCAAGAATCTAACAATGACAACATGTGAACATGCCGTTTTAGTGTCTTCACATATTTTCACCCATGTAACTACAGTACCAATGTTCCTTACAGCTTTAGAAACAAACTCCAAACAGCTAATAGCTTGGCCTTTAGTGACTCCCTCAAATGTTCATACTGACAATCTCTTGCCATTCTTAAACATTTTTATCTACCTCTCAAAGATTTTTCTGAGCATCTGCTATCATACTGCACTGCACTCTAGATTTTGGAAGATTTTGTCACTTTTACTTCTTGGCAAGAAATGGAACAAGAAAGAAGGAAAAGCAGACATCTCAAACTATATGTGCCTGACCACCCCATTTGCTAGCTTGTCTTGTGAGCAAGCTCATAACAGATGGAGAAAATTCTTGTCATCTGCACAATTTTATTGTAAAGAAAAGTCCAAAAATAAAACATGTTCATTCTGTCTCATCTAAATATACAATTTTGGCCAATTATAATGATTTTTTTTGACCTTATACCTTCAGAAGTTCACTGGCTGTAAAAGGGAGAAAAGAGTAAATTTGATTTCTTTGAATTCTTTCATTCTCTAATGAAAATTTGTTTTACTTTAATACCTAAAAGTGAATTTAAAACTAAATGAACATTTTTATGTTAAATATATAATGTTATATAGAAATTGCAAATACTCCAATGAATTTTGAGTGGAAGAGCACAGATTAAAAAGTCAAAGCAAAAAATGTGTCATGCAAAATGTTTTGAATGGTTCTTCCCAAAGCACATAATTCTTTTCTTTATCAACACTAGAACTCACATTCATATCCAAGCTCTCCAGTTAGTATACATCTTAGAACTTTCTGAATTACTAATTATAAAATTCTCAAAGTAATTTTCTTTCCTCTAATAACAATGATTATAGGTCAGAACCCATTAGGTGGGTGGAAAAAAGTCCAGGTGACAGACACTGCTGGAACAATAATTATAGGAATGAGGATGGTAAAAGAAGAATCAATAGAGGAGAAAGCCCTTGGTTAACAAAGAAAAAAAAATCAAAAAATTGGCATAAAAAGTTACTACTTTCAAATTCCATTATGTAGTTAGTAAGAAAATATTACTAGGAGATTTCAGAAATGTCTATTTAATTCCTGGAGGCAAAACAGTACGAAACTAAACAATGAGGAAACACAGTCTTGGAATCCAGCTCAAGAAAAGCTCTCCTCGTGTCTGTGGAATAATGGATGGGACATTAGCAAATGGGATAATCTTATAGGCTGAATATTTTCCAAAATGATGGAAGTCATTGTGACTTTTTTTTCCCCGTAAGTCAGGCTAAATATTCTGATGTCCCAAATATTTTTAAAGAGGGCTTGTATTACTCTTTTATGGCTATAACAATTTGGCACACATTTTGTGACTTAAAACAACATACATGTATTATAATACTGTTTCTGAGGACCAGGAGCCTGGGCACAACCTAGCAGATCTTCTGCTCAGAGTCTCACACGGTTACAGTCAAGATGCTGACAGGAATATATTATCTTCTGGAAATCAGAGTCCTTTTCTGAATTTATCCAAGTTGCTGGTCAACTTCAGTTCCCTGTGGCTATAGGATTTAGGCTCTCAGCTCCTAGAGAACTCTCTTGTCCTAGCTAGTTTATGATGTGACATAGCTGTTTGCTTCTCCAAGGTCATCAGGAGAGCTTCTCGAATTTAAAGGTATTATCTAATAAAGCCAGGTCTATCTGCAAAATCCCTTTACCTTTACCATATAGCATGTCCCATCATATACACACTTTCTACCTACACTCAAAGAAAGGAGATATCTCAGGACATGGGGGGTAAAGGTCATAGTAAGCCTAACACAGGCTTCTTCCAACAAATTTGCTATCAACTTCCATCTTTTTCCTTAAATACAGTTATTTCCACATACTGTAGACCTGCTTCCTTCTCCATCCTCCCATATTATTTTCAACAGGTTAATCTGCCACAGAAAGACTCCAAGTCCTTCTCCTCATCCTTCTAGTCTAGTTCTCAACTCAAGTCCTTCAAAATTTCCTGACTTCAAAATTCCATATACTCTTCTGCTGCTTTGACCTCCTCAAACACTTCCCTCTCTCCTGACAACCGTCACCCACCAATTTCTAACGTTAATATTGTTATATTCTGTTCTCATGTGTTCATGAAGAATGGAAATTATTGGTAATAACAGAGACAGATGAATATTAACCCCCTATAAAATCATAGGACATTAAATAGGACTTTATAACTCCTGACTACCAGAATTAGTATTCCTGGCACTGCTTCCCCATTCAATGTATTCACCCATTAGTGACAGCAGAATTTCAGGTCATTTCAGATATATTTATATAAAATGAGACAATTATTTCTAAATAACAAATGATAAAATTTAAGGCTTTTTTTAAATGATGCTTCCAGCAATGTGATTTTTGTGTATTTATTTGTGTTTTTAAGCAAATGCTGAATTTCTTTTACTATGGGATACGTTCTTACTTGCAGCAGCCTGGGCTAGAGTCTCTATTTCCTATCTTAATATGCACTGTACTATATACCTTAAGGAATCATACGTTTCCTGTTTCTGAATATATTTATATATGTCAAATATAAACACATGAAATGAATGTGAAATACTGAATTCAAGATAGTAGTTACTTCTGGGGAATAAAGAATAATTGGATTAGGAATAAGAGTACAGAGGGCTATGCTTGCCTTTTAAATGTTTTATTTTTTAGGCTGATGGATAAATACATAGGCATTCAATTGTCATATTGAATTATATGACAATTCTACAGACACTGTCATGACAAATATAATGGTGATAATTTTATTTTTAAAAGCTATTTAAAGTCTTTAAAAATGTTCCTGAAGTTACACCACAAATGAAAAATTTGCAAAATCAAAAATTTTTAAACCTTATTAGGAATAGCAATTATCTATATCACCTGAACCATAACCCACACTTTTCTTCATTCTCTACCCTGTGTGATAGAGACTCTAGCCCAGGAAGCTGCAAGTAAGAACATATCACTTACTCTTGCTCCAACTCCTAGTCAAGAGGATCAGAATAACCATATTTCTTATCCTTTTATAGCTAAGTTTCCATAAAGTACCCCAAAGTGTTAAAGATTCCTTTTTTTCTTCTCAGACCTTATTCATGAGGCAGACACTCATGAGCATCTGCCTATACACTATCTGTACATCTAGAATAAGAGGAATACTTGGACTCTGGATGCCTCTCAGTTCATTCATAGTTCAGAATTTTCAGAGTAGAGAGGCAAGCAAAAGCCTCAGTGCTACCAACCTCCACTCAGTTCCCAGAAACTAAAGCAAATGTAGCACCACTATTCCCAACTACAGATCCAGAGCCATGGCTCCTAGGAGGAGAGGCAGACTATAAACTAAATAACTGTGAAGCTCTTCTCAAAAGAACTATTTAAAACAGAATATAAGCATGTGCTCCCAAACAATGGAGGTTTTGCCATAAAATAATTAAGATAAGACTGGAAGTGTCATTATAGATATAAACCAACCCATAGGTCAGCTAGTTTACCAGGGGGAACCTGTGGAAAGGAAACCTAAAAAGAGCCCACCCAAGGTGAGAAGAAAGCTCAAACACTGACTTCAAACTTTGTCCTTGAAAAGTAGCATGAATCTAACTAAATCATCCTTCAGAACAATATATGCCACAGAGCATTGTTGAAAACCACAGAGCAATCAACCAGTAATTGTTGGTACTTAACAGCAGGCTATGGTCGTGGAAAGAGCATCAAAGAGAGCCATGCCAAAATCACTGTGAAAATGCCCAGGAAGGTACCTTTTGAGAACATCAGAGGCTTGTCCCTGCTGGAGGGAAATAGACTAAAGTAATCCAACCAACCTCAAAATAATAAACCAGAAAACAACTGCCTTAGGAGGATGAGGGTTACCAGTATCCAGAATTACTGTGACATATTATCTATAAAGTCCAGTTTTCAATAAAAATTAAAAAATACATGTAAAAATATTATCCATATATAGGGAAAAATAAAAACAATAAAACTGCCTGTAAGAGCAATTCTATGAAAGAATTATTTGACAAAGACTTCAAAGTAGCTATTATAAATATGTTCAAAGAACTAAATAAAACAATTTTAAAAATAAAGAAAGGTAAAAAAATGATGTCTCATTAAATAGAGAATGTCATCAATACAGAAATAAAAAGAATGAAATGGAAATTCTGAAGTTGAAAAATATAATAACTAAATTAAAAATTCACTAAATTAAAAAACTTTAAGATTGATGGCTAGATTAGCAATCAAAAAAAAGAGAGAGAGAGAAAAGAGAATGAAGGAAAATAAACAGAAATGTGAGACACCATTAAGCTCATCAACATATACATAATCAATAAGGACATAAGAGTGAAAAGAAACAATATTTGAAACTATTGTTACAAATTTGATGAAAAACGTGTAGATACATATCAGAGAACCACAGTAAAATCCAAGTAGTAAAAACAAAGGAGAAAATTCTTGAAGGTAATTAGGAAAAAAAATGAAAGACTTATCTTTTTAAAGGAACCCCAATAATTAATAGCTAACTTCAAAATCAGAATCAATGGAACTCGGGAGTTAGTGAGAGTAAAATATTTAAGTAAGAAACTGAAAAAGAACTGAGAAAATGGAAAGATTTCCTACATTCTTAGATAGGCAGAATTAATATTGTCAAAATGGCCATATTACTAAAAGCTTTATACAGCTTCAGTGCAAACCCCATAACAATACTACTGATATTCTTCATGGAACTAGAAAAACCAGTCCTAAAATCCACATGGAAAAAAAATAGTCAAAGCAATACTGAGCATAGAGAGAAATGCTGGAGGCATCACAATACCTATCTCAAATTATATTACAAGGCTATAGTAACAAAAGCAGCATGGTATTGGCATAAAAATAGATATAAACTCCAATGGACTAGAATAGAAGAAAAAGAGACATACCTACATTGATACAGTCATTTGATACTTGAAAAGGGTACCAGACACCTAGTTTGGGGAAAATATAGCCTTTTTAACCAACCAATGTTACTGGGAAAACTGAACATCTCTATGTAGAAGAATGAAACTAGGTCCCCATATTCCCCCTTTTATCAAATTCAACTCAAAGTGAGCCAAAGACCAGGAATTAGGCCAGATACTTTGAAATTGCAAGAAGAAAATATAGGCTCAACACTCCAAAATATTAGCCCTTAACAAAATCCCTGAAGCTCAAGAAATAAAAACAACAGTCAATAAAAATAACAGCAGCAATTTATATATTGTATAGCAAAGAAAATAAGAGTATGAAGAAAGAGTGTACAGGATGGGATAAACCTTGGCCAGTTACACCTCCAACAGGGGATGAAAACCAGAATATATGAAGAACTTTTCGTGTAACACCAAAGAAACTACCCAGTCAATAAATAGACTAAAGATTTAAACAGACATTTCTCAAAAGAGGAAATATAAATGGGTAAGAAATATATGAAAAAATTTTCAACATCTCTAGCAATCAGGGAAATGTGTATCAAAACTGCATTGATGTTTCTTCTTGCTCCAGTTAGAAAGGCAATCACCAAGAATGTACAGTATAATGAATGCTGACAAAGATGTGGGGGAAAAGGTGGATTCATACATTGTTGATGGGACTACAAGTTAGTACAACCACTTTGGAAAGTAGTAGAGAGATTCTTCAAAAGACAAGAAGTAGAACCACCATATGACCCAGCTAGCCCACGACTTGGTATTTGTCTAAAGAAACTAAAATCAGCATACTATAATGATACAGGAACATCAACATTTGTAGCAGCACAATTCACAATAACCAAGTTATGCATCCAGCCCAGGTGCCCATCAACAGATGAATGCATAAAGAAAATGTGATATGTACACATAATTACTCAGTCATAAACAATAAATTATGTCATTCTCTGGTAAATAAATATTACTAGAGAACATCATGCTTAGTGAAATAAGCCAGACTCACAAAGTCAAGGGTCAAATACTTTCTCTCATATGCAGAAACTAAAACATAATAAAGAGAAAAAAAATCTGTGTGTGTGTGTGGGGGGGCAATCCCATGAAAAACAGAAGGGAGATCAGTAGAGTAGAGGCAGGAGATACTGGGGAGAGAGTGGAGGGAAAAGGAAGGACATGTGGAATAAAATCGACCAAATGATGCTATGTACATATAAGAATATACCACAGTGAATTTCACCTTTATAGATCTATAAAGCACCAATTTAAATAGATAGATAGACAGATAGATAGACCAACCAGTCAAGCATAGGAAGAGGAATAGGGGGAGGGGAAGAGGGAATGAAAGAGGAAGCACTGGGAACTGAAATGGTGCAAATTATATTCCATGCATGTATGATTGTGTCAAAATAAAACCCAGCATCATGTATAACTCTAATGCACTATTCAAGATCTAGACTAAAGCAAAACTATAAATAACATATGCAAATAGATTAGATAATTTAGATGAAATGGACAAATTTCTAGAAATACACACACAAAAAATAAATAAATAAATAAATAAATAAATAAAAAACGACCAAAACTGACTTATTAGAATATAAGTGAAAAACTTCTTATCAAAATTCTAGGAAACCAAATTAGGCAATGTATAAAAATATTACAATCTATGACCATTTTTTTTTATTTTCCCCTGCTAATACCATGTTTAATGATGAATATTATGCTTTCCACTAACTGGAATAAAACAAGCATGTCCACTTTCACTACTTCTATTCAACATGGCACAGGAGCTCTAATAAGTGAAATTAGGCAATAAAATTAAATTAATGGTATTCAACTTGAATGGAAAAAGTGAAACTCTGCTAGCACATGACACATGACATGGTTCTTTTTGGTTAAAAATCCTGAGGGATATTCTAGGAATCATTAAAACTGATACAAGTTTAATAAAGTTGAAGGATAGAAGACCAATATATAAAAGTCTGTTATAATTTTATACTGTTGCAATTAACAATTAAAAAGAAAAACTAAGGAAATAATTCCACTATAATACTATCAACAATAATATAATACATAGAAATAAATTTATTAAAAGAAGTACAGAACATATCCTCTGAAAGCACAACTGTTGTTGTGCTTCTTTAAAAGAAGATATACATAAATGGAAAGATATCCCAAACTCATAATTATAGACTTAATATTAAGATGGCTGGCATAGGAGAAGATAATGCTAAGTTAAGTTAGCCAATCCCCAAAAACAAATGCTGAATATTTTCTGTGATATAAGGAGGCTGACTCATAGTGGGGTAGGGAGGGGGAGCATGGAAGGAAATAGATGAATTCTAGATAGGGCAGAAGGGTAGGAGAGAAAGGGAGGGGACAGGGGATTAGCAAGGATGGTAGAATGTGATATACATCATTATTCAAAGTACATGTATGAGGACACAAATTGGTGTCAATATACTTAATATACAACCAGAGATATGAAAAATTGTGCTGTATACATGTAATAAGAATTGTAATTCCGCTGTCACTTATTTTTCAAAAAAAAATCAATAAAAAATAAAACATCTGTTTTTAAAAATAAAATTTAAAAAGATGGCTATACTCCCCCACTTGATCTACATATTCAATATACTGATGAGAATCTTCCAGTTGGATCCATAGTCTTTGTGTGTCACAAAATATTGTCAAACAAAAAAGACTATAGTCAAAGAGATTTTGAAAAATAAGTTAATTAAAAATAAAATAGATTTATTTAATGAAAGACTCTTTGACAATTTTAATAGGCTCATGAGCAATGTGATTTGGCATTTTCCCAACTTATGTTACTGCGAAGCATTTTTTTTTTGGACCACTCATTAACATATATCAGGCACCATTAGCATTCTTGTATGAAATACAAGAGAGCATTATTAAGAGGACTTTAAAATCCTATATTAAATGGAAAAAAATAAATTATGGTCGTTAAAGATGCACCTGAGATACTTGTTTCAGTGCAAATGCTTAAAGAAAAGCAAAGAAATCACTAAAATAAAAATGTGGATAGTAGTTATTTTTGCAAAGGAAAGACAGGGTTGTAATTGAGATATGAAATGTAGAGAGGCCCAGGAGTGACTAAAGACCTATATCTTTACTTCTTTGACATCTTACCTTTAAACGATTCATGGTGCTATAATAATTACTTAAGCTACATACATAGTATAATTAATGTATTATGTTTCTTTTGTTATAAATAATTTTGCAAACTTATTTTATTTTACAAATTAAAGTGTTTTATTAAAAAGTATGCACCGAAGAGTATGTGTCTCCATTCTATGTCTGGGGGAAAAAAAAGTCCTTCAGGAAAGAAGATGTGTGCCTCTGCCCTTCTGATGACACTTCTTTCTGTCCTCTGTTCTTTATATTAAGTCACATAAAGCATGTATGTCATGTGCAATTTTTTTTAAAATCCCTCTAAACAGTTCTTTACAGAAGCCATCAAAATTCATTACAAGGTTATTCATTTTTTTTCAATGCAATAAGACATTCATAATATGCTCCTCATGAGGTATGCAACTCAATTTTACCTTGTACAGTAATTAAATTGAATTTCTGACACTGTGAATAATTAAGTATTGGGATATGGAAGGACAAATGATTCAAAATCAAAAGTTGACTGGAATGATTTAAAATATCACAAACATTGAAATAAATGCTGCAGGTATTAAAAACCTCTTTTGATTATATCGAGTATAATACAATTATGATTTAGTCTAAATAGTATCATATATATTTAAAAATTTTTAAGTTTAAACACCATTGAACATAGCACTTAGACTGCAAAGAAACTGAACAGCAATAAATAAAATACACTAAGTTATGAAGCACATAATTATCCACTTTCTTACTAATTTGTAGACATAACTGATATGATTGTATATTCACTATCCAAATGGTGAATACTTCTCTATTTTCCCCACCAGTCCTTAGGAAAAATTCTGAAAATATGAACAACATTCCTTTCTACTAGAAACATTTCAATTATCATTGAAAATCTTTAGAAACAAAAATTAAATCAAGACAAGTTAATATACATGGCTATTAAGCACCAATTAACTATAAAACTTTGAGTCATTTGCAATCAAGGAGCAAAGGATATAGACAGGAGCCAAGGATAGGGAGGAATGAGTTCCAAACTCCAGAGAGTATCATTGGAGCATGGAACGCTGTGCCCACGGACGATATCAGCTGATATCAGATGGCACTCTGTCCTGGAATAGGACCATGGTACATAACTGCAAGAATTCTCACATTATAATCTAGTCAACTTCTGTTTCTTGTAAAATATTCTGTATGAATCAAATTGTTATATGTCTTGAGATAAAACCTGTGGCCACATGCTGGGAGGTCAATTTGTAAAGAATAGCACTTGCTAATTAGCTTGGGAAAGTAAGGCCTATAAGGTAAAAATAGGAGCTTGCAAAGGCAAATCTTCACTCCTTGCCCATGTAATGATGTGACATTCAGAAGGGCACTTTGGGGCAGGAATATCCGCAATTATCAACTTGTAAAAACTATTTTCTCTTACTCTAAAAGAATATTTAGGGTCTTATGTTCCAGAGTTTTTTAGCAGCAAATAAATATTTAGATTTCCATGGTTAAATGAAGCATGTATAGAAAAGAAAATGCAAGTAGATATCTGCCTTGTCTTCCAGAAGACCAAGGCTCCCACTGGGAACAATTAAGGAAAGAAAAGAAAAAAAAACTAGAAAAAATACAAAACCAAACTTTTTTTGAAAGAATTGGAGCCATAATGAATCAGGCAGGACATGAGGGACTAGAATACAGAAAGATGAGAAGCAAATTGAAATAAACATGATTTTCTGTATGCCACTTTTCCTTTCAAGCATTTGCCAATTCTCATAAAAATGCATCAGGCTTAGGTAACAGATAGGTTGGCAGAGACATTATTAGAGTTTTAAGCAAATTTGTAAGAATCCAGGCACAAGATTTGAGGTTTGGTGCTGCTAAGACAGCCAGGATATTAAGAACAATATTCCAGAAAGAACATACAGAGGAGTGCAGCCAATACTGAACACAGTTATTCCCTCAAGCCATTTGTTGATTAAGCTCTGTAGGACAGAAGGCTAACAAGAAGAGCCAAAAGTAACTAATAAGTACAGGGAAGTTTTGACAATCTCAAGGTATTAGAGATATAAAAATTGGACTTCTGGGCTTATTTAGGAAAAGAGCTCTGTGAAACACTTTAGCCTTTCAGTTTGAATCTAAAAGGGCTTAATCCCAATAGTGAAGGAAAAGAAAACATTGCAAATGAGCTCCAAGTCAGCTTAGGCTCTCAAGGGGTTGATATAACCAGCAGGGATGGGAGAATTCTTTCTGAGAGATAAAAATAGCAAGAAGCAGGGTCTCCCCTGCCCCACCCCAAAACATAATAAAACCAGATACACAACTGATCCAAATATTGAAGTGATCTGCCATTGACTTTAAAATAAATATGGTTATTAGGGCTGGGGGTTGTGGCTCAGTGGTAGAGCACTCGCCTAGCATGGGTGAGGCACTGGGTTCAATCCTCAGCACCACATAAAGATAAATAAATAAAGGTATGTGTCCATCTACACTAAAAATATTTTTTAAAAAAATAAATGTGGTTACTAATGTGTTCAAGAAACTAAATGACAAGACACAGAATTTCAAATGGAAGTTCCAAAGAGAAAAATGTGATGACTAAATTAACAGGTTTAACAGGAGACATAATTCAATTCAAGAGAGATGTTGTGATCTGGGAGATAGGTCAGAAAAGATGGAAACTCAAGCACAAGCTAAAAATAAACAAGTTGAGCATAGAAACCATATGGAATATGATACAAACTTTTAATGTACTTGCAATTGAAGTCATGAGGGAGCAAAAGAGGATAGAGTGAAAGCAGTATGAGGGTAGATGTTGGATGAGACATCAATTACAGATCCAGGAAGCTGTGTGACTTCAACAGGAGGCCATGTAACAACAAAATAAACCCAGTTAGGCACATCATAATAAAACTTTGAATATCAAAAATAGAGTTGATATTAAAATTGAAGCCAGAATTAAAGATAGGCAGTTAGTGTGGATTGGTGATCTGGTCAGATAGAGAAAATGGACGCTGATTTTGGTCTAAAGTTGGAAACCACACCTGGGAGATTGGAATGTTCATGTCTCCAGAGCCCTTTGATACTACCCCTCCCCAAAATGTTGCTAATAAGCAACTCCTGAGCAGACAAAGAGCTACTAATCAATGTACCCTGGGCTACTGCTTCCTTCCTGCCCAGCACTCCACCTTGATCCTTTCAGCCCACCTGCTCAACACCCTGACCATCCCACAGACATCCCTGGTCACTATGCAGGGTGGGGGAAATTGAACAAAATAATGGAGAAGAATGCAGGAGAACAAAGGAAACTTTAGATGTATAAAAAGGACAGGACTTCCTTATTTCATGGATTCTGCCTTTGGGTCCCCTTCTTCCACCCAAGAGAAGTCTGTTTCACTAACCTTTAATAAAGCTTCTTACCTTCTACTCTACGCTTGCCTCAGAATGCTTCTCTGATTTTAAACATTTGAGGAAGCAGGATTCATCAAGATAACTGGTAGCCAGCTGTATCAAAACCAACCACGGAATAAAAGACACATTTCTATTATGTAGGATAGTTAGCTATGAACAGGTGGGTAGGAGAAAAGGACAACGAGGGACAGGCAACAGGCCTATGCACCAAGAAAAATCCAGTAGTTGTAAAACTGATACTGCAGGGAGTCATATCTAAGCATCCAAGCATTTGGAAATAAGAGCTGGATTGTTCAACTTTCTCCAAGGTGTAGATAACCATAGTCCCTTGAGGGAACTAGTGTTTAAAATCCTGGGTACCTCCTAATCACAACAGACAAGATTCAGAAAAGTGGGGTCTGGTATGTCAAGAGTTCTGCCAGCTATAGTTAACTAGAACCCTCAAGGGACTCTACAATTCAGACCATGTCATCATTATCTCTGTAACAAAGTCACCAAAACTGTGTTACAACTGCCCAATCATCTGGTGAACCAGAATGCAGAGATCCTTACAAAGAAAGTTTGCTGAGGTTTATCCAAAAGGATATACACCAATTAAGGGGACATGAAAATTGAAGCAAGAACAAGGGATTCAACTTCCTTAAAATCTCTGACTCTGAGCACTACACTGTTCTCTCTTTGAGAAGGTCAGTGAAATTCCTAAGTTGTAAGTTATCCTCTTCTTTCACTCCCTCTAGTAAACGTTTTACTCACTACTTTGTGCTTTATTGAATTCTTTCTAGTGGATTCACAAGAGCTGTCATCCAAAGACTGCAATGTGCCCCAGCTCCACCTGGCAGGACCCCAGCCCTGTAACACTTCAACAGAAATGATGGAAACTTTAGGAGAGTGGTACAAACTATCTAAAATGCTGAAAGTGAAAATTTGCAAACTGATTTCTATAAGAAACAAAAATATCTTTTAAAAATGAAAACAGACTAAGCATGTAGTGCATGTGAATAATCCCAGTGGCTTGAGAGCCTGAGGCAGGAGGATCACATGTTCAAGGCCAAACTGAGAAACTTACGGTCTCCAAATAAAAAGGATTGGGGATATAGCTCAGCAGTAGAGGGTTCTTGGGTTCAATCCCCATTAGCAGAAAAAATTTTAAATTCCGGAACCACCCCCCCCAAATAAAAGAAGAATTTGTCAAGATAAGAGCACAAATATACATATGTGTATATATATATATATATATGTATATATGTACTAATATATATGTGTGTGTATATATAAAGGTTCTATCTAAATGATTATTGATCACATGACTGAAAATAAAGAACTTTATCAAAGCAGGCAAGAATAAAAGAAATTGTTACCAGATAGCTGTAATACAAGCCTCGGGATAAAGGAAGCTAAGCTATAATGCTCTCTGCTCTGGAGATATTCAAAGTCAAATTAGTAGGAAGATGGGATTTATTTAATGCCAGCTTTGGGGGAAGATAGAAACAGCATTGTTTCAAAGTTGTATCTCCAAAACCTCTGAGAGGAAAAGAGCTTTGAGAAAGGGGGGAAAATGCATTAGGACAAAAAGTAAAGTTTCACAGGTTCCAAACAGATTTTCACTTCTATGAATTTTTCAGGTTTTAATTGCTTCTGAGCCCTGGCAGCCTTCTTTATTATGTCAAAACGAACAGGAACTTCTGGGGCAAGCATCTGCATCTGTTGTGGTGTGAACTGATCAATATAATCAATAAGTTATAGACATAGGTTGTAGATTATAGGAATAAGGAAAGATAACATAGATAAGCAACAGTAAGACATAAGTGTGTAGATAAGTTCATCAGGAGTAAGCCTAAGTAATAGTAATAAAATCATGATATAGAAGAGTGAAAGGTGATAAGTAAGTATACCAGTATAGTTATAGATAAATATGGGCTGATAGGTTAATATAGATATAGACAAGATTAAATAAATATAGTTGTGAACAATTGTATTAGCGTGATCATGTAGACATAAGGCTTATACATATCAGTAGTAAAATGATGAGTAAATGAGATAACTGTAAGCATCAAATAAGTTACTAGTACTGGGATAGTGGAATGGAGTCACTGTGGCTATATGAACAAAAATACTGAAGCCGTAGGGACTCCATCTTAACTGTTCTAGACTCCATCTTAGTTTTTCTGTTACTGCTCCTGTGAAAGAGGGAACTGCATGACACATCTCTGAGAAATACAAACGAAAGCTGTCTTCTTATAAAAATTGCTTTTATGTACTTTGTAATGTACAGAATGCACCCAACAGAATGTACCCAACTCAGGATATGGTGGTGGTCATGGTGGGCGACATCCTGGGTTTTAATACATTTATGGGTCTACAGGACTTTGAAATAAATTATTACCCCCACTCAGCTGAAACTCAGGATACGGTTGTCTAACACTTGTTTGGACCTGAGATGCAGTTAAGCTAACTGCTTTTTAAAATTTCTGTAACTTGCTTGCTTGCATAGCACTGAGAAAAGACCCTTTCCTATGGTTTTTGAACTTAAATTCCCAAGGAATTTAAGGCTAGGAAACTGCTCTTCTCCCATAGAGTATCAGTGTCTACGGGGGTTAGGGAGACACACTCCCTGGCCAGGTAAATAAAGCTCTCTTTTGTTTGAATTTGGACTTAGAGTTTTTTCCGAGGTGGCTCCCCATGACACATCTTTTAATTTAAGAGGGGGAGTACTTCTAAGTTCAGTCTTTATAAAAACCTTATCCTTCTAAGACCCATTGAGGTCCTTGAGGTGACCTATGCAGTCTGTCCCGAATGTATGTGTTCTTTCTACATCTTTCTGATAAAGTCCTACTTGCTTCTGTGTGTGATTCCCTTAAATTTTGTCCTGAGAGACTGCAGAACTGGTAGCTGAGGAACCACCTTGACCACTTCAGCTCCATGGGCAGGTCTTGTTCTACAATAGTATTCATTTATGATAAATTCTATAAATTTAAGGAATCATTTTGTAATCTCTAGTGTTAAAAATAGAAAAAGAATAAAAGTACAAAATAAAAATATCAAGAGAGTGTACACAATATGTGAAATTGAAATAATACATAAGGGGCTGGGGTTGTGGTCAGTGGTTAGAGCACTCACCTAGCATATGTGAGGCCCTGGGTTTGATCCTCAGCACCACATAAAAAAATAAATAAATAAAATAAAGGTATTGTGTCTAACTACTACTAAAAATAAATATGAAAAAGTAAGATTAAAAAGGAATATGTAAAGGTAGAACAAACATAAAGTGCTTAGACAATAAATATACATACAAATATACTGGTAATTATATAAACTGTAATAGGTTTAAATGCTCTGATTAAAAGACAAAAATTTACAGACCAGACTAAAACACCTGTAGAAGAAGGAGGAGGAGGAGGAGACTGAAAGCAAAAGAAGGTAAAAATACATGCAACATAAACACGAACTTTACAAAACAAAGTTGTATTGGACTTTAAAAAATAAAGAAGCTAAAAACATTTTTATAGTTAAAAAGCAACATGACATAATGGTAAAAGGGTCAAAATACCAAGAAGATGTAACAATTATAAATTTCAAAACATGTGAAATAAATTGCACCATAGTAAAATTTGATAGAACTAAAAGCAGAAATGAATAAATACACACCACAAATATATTTCACAAAATGGCAGGATAAAATACACATCAGCAAAGATAAAGGCCATCTGAATAATAAAAACAAATGACCTGGAGCTGGGGTTGTGGCTCAGTGGTAGAGTGGCACTGGGTTGATCCCTGGTACCACATAAAAACAAAATAAAGGTATTGTGACCTAATTGACATGTATAAAACACTACATTTACAGTGACAGAATACCCATTTTTTCCATTGCTTTTAGAACACTTACCATGGCTGATGATATGTTAGATTCTTGAAAAAGTCACATTAATTTTAAGTAATTGAAATAACTCAAGGAATGTTTTATGACAACTACAGAATTAAACTAAAATTATAAGGACAATAGGTCAAACCTCTTTTTCCAGACTGAAGTCAATGCTCTGTTTTGGAAAAGAAAATTATAGCATTAAACATACTGAATAAGATAGAATAGGTAGGAAAATGGTCAAGCAATCACGGTAATGGGCTCCAATTAGGGTTATGTACAAATGCTAAAACCACATCCAGATGCTAACCAGTGAAAACATTCCAGCTAACCCCTTTGTCCCACAGAGGTGGGAGAATGGAAGTCACAGGAAGAATTTAAACTCAAAGGCTAAAGGACACAGCCAATATCCTTGATACTTTTCAGTGCCTGTTTATCATAGATGTTGGTCAATTTTCATATCCCCAAAATATACAGGCCCCTAGGTGGAAAACTTGCCCCTCAGTTCTGCTCTCACCTTGTGGAAGTACCCTTTTCTCCACTTAAATAAATCCTACTCTGTTTATTCTTGTCTTACATTATTGTCCATGAATTTTATTCCTGAAATTGGCAAGAGAAGAAGAAAGGAAGAAATTGGTGAAACAAAGAATCTAGTTGAATCTCAAACTTCAGCTTTATCTTTTGGTGCCCAAAGCAGGGATACTTTGGAAAGGTGAGTGAAACTGACTAATGCTCTATCACTTTGCTTTCCTCCCAAGAGTTCTATACTCCATATTATACATTCTTTATCTGTCAAAAACACCAGAATCCTGTCAGCCAGTTAAAAGCCAATAGTGCAGCTGTCAGACTCAAGACTCAGGAGGGAAAGATTTTGCTAGAATAAGACTAATCCATCCCTCTCTGCCTTTTGCAGAGAGAGAAAGGTGGTCTGATATAGCTCTTGTCTCCTTTCACAACAATTCATTCAATTGATAAACATATCTCTCTCAGAAACATCCTAAGCCTCTGGTTAGAGCTACTCCCCAGTCTGAACACTGAAGATGCCTGAAAAAAATCAATGGATTGTACATGAAAACTCTGTCTTCACTTTAATCTCCTTTTATGACTTCCCACCTGATGGAGGAGTGAGGGCCTCACTCAGATAGTTCCCTGGATCACAGGCTGAGGTAGCTTCTCAGTGTGATCCATTGACTCCAAGACAGAGCCCTATCCATCAATCTACCAGTGATTGAATGAGTTGCCCCTTTCTCTTACCCTGTTACCTTGCAGCAACATCCCCCAGGAACCATGGAGCCTAGTCTCAGTCTATCCCATTAACCTTTAGTTTTGCCTGTTTATACTTTATCAGGTTAAAGGGAAAGGTAATCTTTTCCTCTTGGGAAGAATAGTGGGTCCCTTGGTTCCTTATCCTTCCAGTTTCCCTAGGAAAAAGCCCTGGGGATCTCTTTATTTTAATTGCTCTGAGACATTTTGTTCATTTCCCTTCTACTACTAGGTTAAATAAGGATAACAGTCAATTATTTTCTACTCCTTCTCTCCTCCACGTATTAAATTTTGGCCCTGTTACAATGGGGACATCAACCCTGGCTCCATAAAATTCATTTCTTTTACAACCAATAGAACAGGTCTTTAATGGCCCTAATTATGAGTATCATGGCAAGTACAGACATCAGGACAGGCTAAAACTTCTCTAGAGCATATGGCCTTGAGGAACATATCTCTCCCTTAGCATAATAGTCAAGAAAGCTATTGGCCTGTCTCCTCTGGGATGTTCAACCCTGCCTACTGTGCTTCCATAATTGGGGGTAAACACTGTACAGAAAAAATTAGGGTTTCTCCATTTAAAAGGGAAGTGACACAAATAAAAGGGATTTAGGGGCATGCATTGGCAAGAGTGTCTAATCCAACCTGTCCAAATCCTAGTCAGACCTCAATATGCAGTTGCTAACATTTTGAGGATTATAGGAGATAAAGGAAACTTTGAGTGAGGGGTCTTTGAGTGATGCATTGGTAAAGGATGACTAATCTGACGAGCTCAAGAGTTCTAGGCAGGCCTTACAAAGTGGCCACGAATGGCTCAGAGGTCCACAGGGGATTGAGGGGTCTGTTAATCTGGTTCAGACAATAGAGTGAAACCAAGGGTCCCTTCTTCCCCTTTGTCTTTCAGATGGATGATACTCCTTCTGGCACAAACCCTTATACACTGGGATTCCTTTGACTCTCTGACCCTGGGAAAGAAATACCTAATATTTTTTTCCGTACTCAAGCTGGGCCCAAATACAGGTTGGAGGATGGGGAGAGATGGCCCTAGAGGAAAGCATAAGCTATAATACCACCTTACAGCTAGACTTACATGAGCAATTGTCCAAACCATTTGAGATCAAAGGGGGTAAAAAGTGTCACTTTTAAATTCAAACCACGGTGTATGTTCTTATACTCTGGGGTTCTACTCTCTCAGTAAGTCATAAAAATGGGGAGACAAAGGGGAAATGTATCTAGAAAGGCCAGCTGCTCCAGGTCCCAAACCTTTAAGGACACTTATGAGGTCACTTTCTTGTACATTTGGGGACAATGAAGCAGGGACTCAACTTTAGGAAGCCGATGAGACAGGCCCAGGAATATCAGGAGACACCCTAATTCCTATCGAGTTTTCTCTTCTCTTTGCATGGCCATGGGGAAGAAAAATGGAAATATTCCATATGTACAAGTTTCTTTTTCTTTAAAAATCTTTTCCCCAAAGATTCATGGGCTCTCACACTGAACTGACTCTGATCTGATCCAAAAGTATACTCTGCTCTAATAAATATGTTCCAAGCGCTGCTTTACTAGGGTAATTACAACTGTTTCTTTTCTTTTGGGGGGTTATTTATCTTTTTATATCAATTTTTCTGATAAATTCACCTTTGGTTCTGCATGCCTAAATTAATATATTATTTTTCTAGTCAGTCTTGTTTTTAGAGGTGTCTTTACCCCTCTTTTTCCTACTGTCTTTATTCAGAGGCCAATTTTTCAAGGGTTAAACTCTCAAATTAGCAAAAGAAAGATTTCCTTTTATAGAGTCCTAAGGAGGAAGTAAATATTGTTGATGCAGGGAGTGCATCTGACCCCCAGGGAAGAGAAGTGGCCACATGAACCTTTGATTTCAGTTTCCATCATTGCTGACCGACTCTCTGCTTAACATTTTCAATTGTTACATGTCTGTCCTATGTCTCAGGACTCTATTTTATAGACTCTATTTTAATTACTAAAGGATTAAAACTACTAGGAGCATGTAATAAAACATCTTTAGCTGTTTTGTCTCCTACCTGTGGATATCTAATACCTGGTAAATAATATCTTTGTGCCCTGTTTTTATGTATATGTGTGCATACCTGTGTATTGTATGTTCTATGCTTGTGTCCATATATCATGTGTATGGTACCAAAATTGGAATATAGAGAAATGAGTACTCATAAATTTTAAAAAATGGATTTGAATGCCTTTCAGTTCATGTGACTTAAGTAAAACTTTAACAAAAATGGTAAACTTCATTTGGTAAGAATAAAATTTTCTTTGAAATTACTAACCCACATATTTTTTAGGTGGTCAGAAAATCAAAGCATTGGTTTCCATAAAATGTTTAAAGTGCAATGTCCATTGTTTTGTTTTGTTTTTTAAATGAATACAGTGTCTTTTTTTAAAATGTCTTTATTTTTATGTGGTACTGTGGGTTTTTCCAAGGACAAGGGTCATGCCCCCTTCCTTGGACAGGCTTTGCTCTGAGGTAGAGCTGGTTTCTCAAAAATGGAGTCACATCAGTTTCTCACAGGACGTATGGGATATAATGCTAATTTCTAGTACTGATACTGACCCTAAATATACAACAGGGGTAACAGTAAAATTATATACATTAAAGTTAAAACCCATTACTCCCATTTGAAGACTGGTGAAACTGGCTTATTGGATGTTTAAAACCAAACCTTGGAGAACAAAGTCAAGGAAGTAAAAGGGTAAGGAAAAACAGCCAAGATTTTGGCTCTTGTCCTTCATGAGGGCTTATGGTCAGCAAAGACTCATGGAACAATGGAACTTCACTAAGGACCTTGCAATTTCAATAAGTCACCTGACCTTCCAATCTGGGGGATCAATTGAACCCTAGAGAACAGGAAGCCAACCAATCATATTCTACAAAAAGGAAGGCCATTAGAGAAGGAAGTGTCCTTCATTCCTCCAAAGGAAACCACTTGTATTCAGTGACACCTTGATCCATCCTAGCAAATGCCATGAGTGTGAAAGGAAAGTTAAAGTAGCCAAGATGCTTCTCTCAAGTTCCAAGAGTGACCGTGACAAATCTCAGCTGGCTTGTAACAATAGATAGAACAAGGTCTTTAAAAAAAAAAAAGAAACAACGTGATCTTCAACATCAGGCACAAGAGTATAACAAAAGTACAATCCTACAGGAACATTTAGAAGGAAGACAATGGCTCTTTGTAATGTAACTTAAGGTTTACATGTGTGTCCGTTTTCTCAAAAAGTAAATAAAACTGAAAAGTTATAAAGGGAAGGTTCTTAAATAAGAGTGCCTGATAACTATCATAAAATGCTCTGCCAGAGTCACAAATTTGTTCTAAGTCAATTGGAAATCTACAAATCTTCCTGATCTCCTATAGAGGTAAGCTTAATATTCTTCATTAACATTATTATTTAGGCCCAATATTTATGCCTCCAAAAGATGTAACTCTGGCAGAGCTTCTACAAAAATCAGATGGCATTAGATATCTTAACTATAATTCAAGATGATACTTCAGTCCGTATAGAAACTAAATGTTATGTTTGTGTTTCTAACAACTCTGATAACATTTCTGACCTTTAAAATAGTCCCCACTGACAAATCGGTGACATGTTAGACTTCACCCTAAGGTTTAATGAGATACTGTCTTCATAGTTTTTCAGAAACTGGCTAATATTTGTTCTAATTATTTAAAGAATATAATGCTTCATTATCTTGTTTATTTTCTTAACATGATCTGTTCCCTGTGTATACTACATCCAGTCACCTGCCAGCCACCACCATGGACCTCTGGCTTGCCCTGATGTGTGAGATACTCAAGCTCCAAATGGCCTTACACATGGAATCCAAAAACAAACTCTCCTTTTTGTGTGTGTGTGTGTGTGTGGGGGGGATTAGACAGTTCTCTGTGTAAGGAATTCGACTGCTATCCCCTTTGAATGCCACTTTTCAATTTGAAGTAGAAAGAGTGGTCACTGCCCCTTTTCTCTAATAATAGAGAAACTTCTTCAGAGAGGGAAATGAATAAGATAAAATAGATAGATCTAAAGTGTTCAAGCAGTCAGAGTAATGGGCCCCAATTAAGGTCTTGTTCAAAAGCAAAGACTACACTGTGAAGCTAACCAGCAGAAACATTAAAGGGCCCTGATTACAACCCTTTTTGAAATGTAAAGATCACACGTGAGTCTAACCAATGGAAACATTCCAACAAGTCCTTAGTCCTAGAGTGGTGGGAAAATGGAAGGTGGGGTAAATCCAGATGGGAATCACAGGAAAGATTCAAGTACCCGTAGCCATGATACTGAGGATTGAACTCAGGGACACTCCACCACTGAGCCACACATTCAGCCCCATTTTGTATTTTATTTAGAGGCAGGGTCTCACTGAGTTTCTTGGTACCTTGCTTTTTACTGAGACTGGCTTGGAACTAGCAATTCTCCTGCCTCAGGCTCTAGGGCCACTGGAATTATAGGTATGCACCATGGCACCTGGCCCTTGATACTTTTTAAAGTGTCTGTTTAATGTAGATTTTGACCAATATCCTTGATACTTTTTTGGTTAATGCTCATAACCAAAAACTGTATAAGCCCCTAGACTATCACATTTAGGTGGAAAAGTTGCCATCGGTTCCCCTTTTGACTTGCAGGAGTGCTCTCTCTCTCTTTTTCACTCAAATAATCCTACTCCACTCACTATTGCCTTTCATATTATTAGTGGATTATATTCTTTAAATTTGCAAGACAAGACTCAGAAATAAATTGATGAAGCAGAGAATCTAGTCTCATCTCAAACTCTGGTTTCAATACCAGGATAAAAAGTCTGAAAGGTAGTAATTGAAGTAACCATCTAAAGAAGTTTAAAAAGGAAACATAAACTTAATGACAAACCAGAAATGAATAAAACAGAAAACACGTGTTCAACAGAAAAAAATAAAACATTATAAATTACTTTTTATAAATATATATAAATCACTAGTAAAACTGATTTAAAATAAAGAGAACAAGGAATCTATGGACATCAGGAGTGAAAAACAAGGAATCACTACTCTTTCAAATATTAAAAGGATCATAGAAAGATATTTTGAACAACTTTTTCTGACAGGGAACAGAGAGATGAGAGTAGTGGGAACAGGAGGTTACGGGGGTAATTCTGTAAAAGGAGACTGCTGTGCTGACCTCCACATGCTTTTACTTTTATAAAGCAATTACTTTCAGCCCTGCCTGGCTTATGTGGACAAAATATGTTACATTCTTAGTAATCTACCTGTTATCTGCAGAAAAAAATTGGCAACAAAATGCTGAAATGCTGATAAGAGAAACACAAATTACCCTGAAGTAGAAGATTTTTGTGACTCTTACACAGACCAGATACCAGAACTCAGAGAGATAAGGACAGGTTTTTCCTAAACATACAATCTGTAAGAACAGGCTCCAATTAGAGGCTGTCAGCATGTGCCAAAGTGACCTGGATTTGTCATGGCAGTGGGGACTTGAATGACATCATCCTACTTTCAAAAGTCAGGAGGTGGATCTGGGTGGGGATCTCTGGAACTGTCCTGGGTCTCCCAATAAAATTGAAGTGCAAGAGAGATGTACTGGCCCTCTCCTCTCTGAGGATCCACTGTCTCCTTTGAGAGAGATCCCCATTCCCCTTTCCTACACTTTCTAATACACCTGTTATGCTGTTATGCTGAGTGACAGGTCTGAATCTTTCTGACTCAATTGCAAGACTTGGGGTTTAAAGGGGGGACCTCTACACTGCCTAAGTTTTCCAGAAGGCCCCAGCCCTCTAATATGCCACCAATTTGAAAATTTACACTAAATGACAAAATTATTTAAGTATTAAAATAACCAAACCCCAATCAATAAGATTTTTTAAGTTCCAAGTTATCCTAAATAAGGAAGCTGAATTAAGGGCTGGGGATGTGGCTCAAGCGGTAGCGCGCTCGCCTGGCATGCGTGCAGCCCGGGTTCGATCCTCAGCACCACATACAAACAAAGATGTTGTGTCTGCCGAGAACTAAAAAATAAATACTAAAAAAGAAGCTGAATTAATAAAGGACAAAAACTGCCCACAATGAAATATCCATTGATGGAGGTTAATTTCTTCACTGATGAAACTTTCCAAAAATTCAAAAATAAATAATCTTGCAGAAACTCCACAAGGGATAGAAAAGAATAAACTAACTTCTTATTCATTATATGGGGTGAGGATTATCTTGCACAAAAACCTGGCAAGGACATTATAAGAAATGAAAATTAAAGATCATCCATCTTGAGAAGATAGATATGAAAATTAAAATTTAAACAAACTCATCAGCAAAGAAAGAAAAATAGTATACAAAAATAATCAGTGTTTATTCTAGAAATTTGAAATTGGATTAACATGAAAAATATTATCAATCAATGCTCTTTTATCCTTTTAAAGGAGTTTGGAAGATCACTATCAATTTAGCAGATATGAAAGAGAACATTTGTAAAATTTAATACTCATTCATGGCTAAAAATTTCTAAATCTCTTAGCAAACTAAGAGTAAAAGGAGAAGTTTCTTAAACTAATAGATTATCAACATAAAGCCTACAGGAACAATGATGGTGAAACATTAAAAGCGCTCTCACTAGAGTTGGTAATTAAATCAAAATGCTTGATATCACCACTTCTATTAAAAATAGTGTTAGGGCAATAAAGTTCACATACTATATGCCAATAGCTGACATTATACTCAATAATGGAAAATGAAAGCCACAAAACTGGTTTGCCAGTCTTGCAACTTCTATTTTTCAGAGCATTGAAAGTCTTCCCAGGACAACTGGGTGAAAGGAAGAAAGAAATAAAAAACAATAGAAGTGGAAAATAAGGAAGTGAAATTGTTACTGTCTGCTGATAAGGTGATCTTATATGTAGAAAACCCTAAAGATGCCACCAAAAAACTGTTAGAATTAATAAACAAATGCAATAATTTCAGGATACAAAAACAACAGAAAATCAGTAATGTTTTCATACATGACTATTAAAAAAGAATTCAAAAGAGCAATCATAAAAATATAATATTTAGGAATAAATTTAACCAAGGATATAAAAGTCCTACATACTGAAAGCTATAAAAACTTCATAAAAAAGACATAAATAGGGAAGATGGCCGCTGTGTAAGGGGGTTGCTGAAGTGCTGAGCCTGGTGCTCAGAACAGCGGCTTTAATCGAGACTTCGCCCAGCTTGTTAGAGCTCCTTTCACCATTAATCTGTAGTGGACCACCCGGCGAAGCAGCAGAAAAAACAAAGAGATTGAAAAAGAGACGCTTGGCTCCCGGACGCTTTCCTGCTCTGAGCTGCGGGCGCTTTGCGCCCATCTGCTTCCTCTTTCACTTTGCTCCCGGCAGAGAAGCTGAATGGGTAATCAGCAGTGGATTGTAAGTACCTGAGGCAAAGAAAGCTCAGTACACCCCGCCCTTTTTTTTTTTTTTTTTTTTGAATATTGTCTATACAGGGAGAGTTAGTGGATTGGAATTGTTGGCGGGGCTGTAGTTTCAGGGCCGAAAATCCACTCCGCGGGAGCCGCCATGTGCTTTCTGCATGCTGTCTTGATGGCCCTGTCTACACGGTCCAGCTGCCGCATCTAGAGACTGGAACTGGGCTGCGTGCCGAGCCCTGTCCTCCGAAGGCTGGACCACGGCCTCAAGTGCCTCGGTCGCCTGTTCCCTGCTGCACCTTGGGGCAGAGACTGCTCTGGGGTCGTTCGGCATCCCCCTGCGAGGGGACCCGTGCTCCGGAGGACAGGGTTGGAGAGGCGCGGCGGCAGCTGCTTGGGCCCTCCGCGGCGGCGCTGCTAAGGTCGCGGACAAGCGCGGCACCCAAGAGCGCAGACCAGAGGTGGAGGCGACAGCAGCAGGGTTTCAGTTCTAGAAAACTGGACTGGAAACAGAAGCAGCAGTTCGTATAACCCCAAGATCTTGCTTATGCCAGGAAACTGTAAGGGTAACATGAATATCATTGAGGAGGTCTAACATGGTGGCAGGCATGGAAAGATCAAGTCTCTGACCTCTTCAACTGCGCGGGCATAGGGAGCTGTAAATTATCTAAAGCCTATTTGCTCAGGATCACTAGGCAATGCTGAGCTGACGTGGAGCTAGGGCGTACACTTTGGGCCCCTCAGAAAACACACACTGAGCACGAATCTGCTGCATTTAAGCCCCAGATCGCCTGCTTCTCGTGACTCAGCACTAACGATCCTGCTGAAATAACTAGTCGGCCCACCTGATCTCACAGAGGTAAAAGCCAACTGAGCACCATAGCCAGACCCAGGGAATCAGGAGTGACGTGGGACTAGCGGCACAGAACCCTCGGCTATCGCTCCCACCAGGGCTGACAACAGAGGTCCCTTGCACCAGCTACCAGGGGAGTTGCTACCTGAGGGCAAACAAATTTGCTGGGGGTCCTCAGCCCCAAGCCCTACAAACTTAGGGTCCGAGGGAGGCAAACAGAAAGGGTGTGCCCAGGCATACGTGAAAACAGGGCTCCCAGGAGCAGCAGACCCGGCGTGTAGCCAGTAATGTGGTAAGCGTCACAGGTGAGTGGGGCCTGGATTGAGGAACCACAAGAGAAGGCCCTAGGCACTCAGGACTGGAGACTCGCACAGACTGGGAAGAAGAGCTGAAGCACAGTGATTGGTTCCCACCTATCACGAGGAGAAGCCTGGTCCAGTGGGCATAGCTCCACCTACTGGAAGAGAAGTTAATCGAGCTCTATGACTGCATTTATTATTATTATTATTCTTTTTTTGTAATGATTAATATTAGTATTTTTTTTTATTCTCACTTTTTGTAGTTGATGTTGTTGTTGTTCTTTAACTTTCTTATTAATGGTTTCAATTTTTTTTAATTCTTTTTATTCTATTATTATTATTATTATTATTTTTAAACTTCAATTTCCATTTTTTTATTATCATTATAATTTTTTTGTTTGTTTTAAATTTTTATTTTTTCGTTTTTTCTCTTTCTTTTCACTTTTTTTTCTTTTGTCTTTTCATTTCTTTTCAATTTTCTTATTCCCCCTCTCTTGAATTCCACCTGCCTACACTCACTCTCTTTAGTCACTTCTTCCCTTCCCTTCTAATACCTCTCCTCCCAAGCATCAAATAAATTTATAAGAGTAAACAGTAACTCAGCAGTCAAACAGAACAAGAAGTATCATGAGCATAAAAAAGCAAGGAAGAAAAGGAGTACAAACAATGAAAGACAGCCTAAATATTCAGGAGGACCTGGAGTCATCAGAAAAATGGCCATATAAAGAACTCAAGGAACACCTTAGACAGATGGAAAGAAACCTTAAAGAGCACATTGGAAATGAATTACATAAACAGATAAAAGAAGAAGTTAAGCATCTTTATCAGGAGATAGAGATTATAAAAAAAAATCAAACAATAATTCTAGAAATGAAGGAAACGATAAACCAAATTAAAAACTCAATCGAGAGTATCACTAACAGAGTGGAGCAAGTAGAAGCCAGAACATCAGATATTGAAAACAAAATATATTATCTTGAAAAGAGTCTAGCCAACTCAGATAAACTAGTAAAAAATCACGAGAAAAACATCCAAGAGATTTGGGATAATTTAAAAAAACCAAACTTACGAGTCATCGGGATAGAGGAAGGCACAGAGATTCATGCCAAGGGAATGAGTAACCTGCTGAAGGAAATAATTACAGAAAACTTTCCAGAAATAAAAAAGGAAACAGATATACAAATTGTAGATGCATACAGGACACCTAGCACACAAAATCACAGTAGACCAACGCCAAGACACATTGTTATGAAGCTATCCAATATACAGAACAAAGAGAAAATATTAAAAGCTACAATAGAAAGGAGGCAGATTACATTCAGTGGTAAACCAATAAGGTTGACAACGGATTTTTCATCACAGACGCTGAAAGCGAGAAGATCCTGGAACAACGTATTTCAAACACTGAAAGACAATGGATGCCAACCAAGAATTCTGTATCCAGCAAAATTAAGCTTCAGATACGACATCGAAATAAAAATCTTTCATGATAAACAAAAGCTAAAAGAATTTGTAGCCAGAAAACCAGCATTGCAAAGCGTCTTGAGCAAAACTCTACACGAGGAAGAAATGGAAAACAATAACCAAAACCATCAGCAGGAAGTGCCTCGGTAAAGACAGAGGACGGGGGAAAGCTAATCATGGAGAAACAAACTAAATTAGGGAAAAAAAAAGAGATAAATAATCAAACATGGCAGGAAGTACAAACCATATATCATTAGTAACTCTAAACGTTAATGGCTTAAACTCTCCAATAAAGCGACATAGGCTGGTAACATGGATTAAAAAAACAAACCAACAATATGCTGCCTCCAGGAGACACATCTGATTGGAAAAGACATACACAGGCTCAAGGTAAAAGGTTGGGAAAAAATATACCACGCACATGCTCCTTGTAAGCAAGCAGGGGTGGCTATTCTCATATCGAATAAAATCGACTTCAAGACTAAGTTAATCAAAAGGGATAAGGAAGGACATTATATACTGTTAAAAGGAACCATTCACCAACAAGACATAACAATTATCAACATTTATGCACCAAATAATGGCGCTGTGACGTTCATAAAACAAACTCTCCTCAAGTTCAAGAATCAAATAGACCACAACACAATAATCATGGGAGACTTCAACACACCTCTCTCACCATTGGACAGATCCTCCAAACAAAAGTTGAATAAAGAAACTATTGACCTCAATATCACAATCAATAACCTAGACTTAACTGACATATATAGAATATATCAACCATCATCAAGTGGATATACTTTTTTTCTCAGCAGCACATGGATCCTTCTCAAAAATAGACCATATATTATGCCATAGGGCAACCCTCAGTAAATATAAAGTGGTGGAGATAATACCATGCACTTTATCAGATCATAATGGAATGAAACAGGAAATCAATGATAAAAGAAGGAAGGAAAAATCCTACATCACATGGACAATGAACAATATGTTACTGAATGATCAATGGGTTACAGAAGACATAAAGGAGGAAATCAAAAAATTCTTAGAGATAAATGAAAATACAGACACAACATATCGGAATCTATGGGACACAATGAAAGCAGTTTTAAGAGGGAAATTCATCACTTGGAGGTCATTCTTCAAAAAAAGGAAAAACCAACAAATAAATGAGCTCACACTTCATCTTAAAGCCCTAGAAAAGGAAGAGCAAAACAATAGCAAATGTAGCAGAAGGCAAGAATTAGTTAAAATCAGAGCGGAAATCAATGAAATTGAAACATTGTAAAAGCTATCTATGCTAAGCCTCAGGCTAGCATCATTCTGAATGGACAAAAGTTGAAGGCATTCCCTCTAAAATCCGGAACAAGACAGGGATGCCCTCTATCACCACTTCTATTCAATATAGTTCTCGAAACACTGGCCAGAGCAATTAGACAGACGAAAGAAATTAAAGGCATAAAAATTGGAAAAGAAGAACTTAAATTATCACTATTTGCAGATGACATGATTCTATACCTAGAAGACCCAAAAGGGTCTACAAAAAAACTACTAGAACTAATAAATGAATTCAGCAAAGTGGCAGGATATAAAATCAACACACATAAATCAAAGGCATTTCTGTATATCAGCGACAAAACTTCTGAAACAAATGAGGAAAAACACTCCATTCACAATATCCTCAAAAAAAAAAATAAATAAAATACTTGGGAATCAACCTAACAAAAGAGGTGAAAGACCTATACAATGAAAACTACAGAACCCTAAAGAAAGAAATAGAAGAGGATCTTAGAAGATGGAAAAATATACCCTGTTCATGGATAGGCAGAACTAACATCACAAAAATGGCGATATTACCAAAAGTTCTCTATAGGTTCAATGCAATGCCAATCAAAATCCCAATGGTATTTCTTGTAGAAATAGATAAAGCAATCATGAAATTCATATGGAAAAATAAAAGACCCAGAATAGCAAAAACAATTCTAAGCAGGAAGTGTGAATCAGGTGGTATAGCGATACCAGATTTCAAACTATATTACAGAGCAATAGTAATAAAAACAGCATGGTACTGGTACCAGAACAGGTGGGTGGACCAATGGTACAGAATAGAGGACGCAGAGATTAATCCACAAAGCTACAACTATCTTATATTTGATAAAGGAGATAAAAACATGCAATGGAGAAAGGATAGCATCTTCAACAAATGGTGTTGGGAAAACTGGAAATCCATATGCAACAAAATGAAACTGAATCCCCTACTCTCGCCATGCACAAAAGTCAACTCAAAGTGGATAAAGGAGCTAGATATCAAATCAGAGACTCTCCGTCTGATAGAAGAAAAAGTTGGCTCCGATCTACAGATTGTGGGGACGGGCTCAAAATTCCTTAACAGGACACCCATAGCACAAGAGTTAATAACAAGAATCAACAAATGGGACTTAATTAAACTTAAAAGTTTTTTCTCAGAAAGAGAAACAATAAGAGAGGTAAATAGGGAGCCCACATCATGGGAACAAATTTTTACTCCTCACACTTCAGATAGAGCCCTAATATCCAGAGTATACAAAGAACTCAAAAAATTAGACAATAAGAAAACAAACAACCCAATCAACAAATGGGCCAAGGACATGAACAAACACTTCACAGAGGAGGACATACAATCAATCAACAAGTACATGAAAAGATGCTCACCATCTCTAGCCGTAAAGGAAATGCAAATCAAAACCACCCTAAGATACCACCTCACCCCAGTAAGATTGTCAGCCATGATGAAGTCAAACAACAACGAGTGCTGGCGAGGATGTGGGGAAAAGGGTACTCTTGTACATTGCTGGTGGGACTGCAAATGGGTGCGGCCAATTTGGAAAACAGTATGGAGATTCCTGGGAAAGCTGGGAATGGAACCACCATTTGACCCAGCTATTGCCCTTCTCGGACTATTTCCTGAAAACCTTAAAAGAGCACACTACAGGGATACTGCCACATCGATGTTCATAGCAGCACAATTCACAATTGCTAGACTGTGGAATCAACCCAGATGCCCTTCAATAGATGAATGGATAAAAAAATGTGGCATTTATACACCATGGAGTATTACGCAGCACTAAAAAATGACAAAATCATAGAATTTGCAGGGAAATGGATGGCACTAGAGCAGATTATGCTTAGTGAAGCTAACCAATCCCTAAAAAACAAATACCAAATGTCTTCTTTGATATAATGAGAGCAACTAAGAACAGAACAGGGAGGAAGAGCAGGAAGAAAAGATTAACATGAAACAGAGACATGAGGCAGGAGGGAAAGGGAGAAAAAAAGGGAAATCACATGGAAATGGAGGGAGACCCTCATTGTTATACAAAATTATATATAAGAGGTTGTGAGGGGAATGGGATAACAAACATGGAGGGAAATGAATTACAGTAGATGGGGTAGAGAGAGAAGACAGGAGGGGAGGGGGGGATAGTAGAGGATAGGAAAGGTAGCAGAATACAACAGTCACTAATATGGCAGTATGTAAAAATGTGATGTGTAACCGATGTGATTCTGCAATCTGTATTTGGGGTAAAAATGGGAGTTCATAACCCACTTGATTCTAATGTATGAAATATGATTTGTCAAGAGCTTTGTAATGTTGTGAACAACCAATAAAAAAAAAGACATAAATAAGTAGGAAAATACCCTGTGTTCATAAATTGGAAGAGTTAATATCATTAGAATAGACATAGTACACAAAATGATCTACAGGTTTGCCGACACAATACCTAACAAAATTTCAATATCATTTTCTACATGAATTGAAATAGAAATGAAATTTATATAGAATAAAACCAAAAAACCCAAATAGCCAAGGCAATCCTGATGAAAAAAGAACAAAGCTACTGATTTCAAACTATACTACTGTGTAGTTTCTCAGCCATAGGAAATATTAGTATGGTTCACTATAAAAAAAAATAAACACATTAACCAATGAAACAGAATAGAGAGTCCAGAAATGAACCCATGCATGTATGGTTGGTTGATTTTTCATCAAGGTACAAAGCATACACGATGATAAAAGAATAGTATCCTCAATAAACAGTGCTAGGAAACCTGGATATCCACATGTAGAAGAATATTATACTCTTATCTCACATCATATTAAAAAATCAATTCAAAATGGATTAAAGACTTAAATGTAGGATCTCAAAATATAAAACTACTAAAAGAAGACATTGGGGGAAAACTATATGGCATTAACCTAAGCAATTATTTTTGTTTGTTTTATTTTACAGTAGAATGCATTTTGACATACTGAACACAAATGAAGCACAACTTCCCATTCTTCTGGCTATACATGCTGCAGAATCACTCCAGTAGTACAATCATACATGTATATAGGGTAATAATATCTGTCTCATTCAACCGTCCTTCCCATTTCTACAGCCCAAACTCTCCCCTCACTCTCCTCTACACAAACCAAAGTTCCTTCATTCTTCCATATCCTTCCACCCCACTATGAATCAGCATCCCCTTATCAGAGAAAACATTTGGCTTTTGGTATTTTGGGACTGGCTTATTTCACTTAGCATGATATGCTCTAGTTTCATCCATTTACCGGCAAATGCCATAATTTTATTCTTCTTCAAGACTGAGTAATATTCTACTGTGTATATGTACCACATTTTCTTTATCCATTCTTCTGTTGAAGAGCATAGTTTAGCTATTGTGAATTGAACTGCTTTAAACATTGATGTGGCTGTGTCACTGTAGTATGCTGATTTTAAGTTCTTTGGGTATAAACTGAGGAGTGGAATAGCTGGGTCAAATGGTGGATCCATTCCAAGTTTTTTTCCCATATATTTGCGGATCACTTGTACTTCTTTTCTGTGACGTGTCTGTTCAGTTCCTTAGCCCATTTATTGATTAGGTTAATTGGATTTTGGATGCTCTGGTTTTTTGTGTTCTTTATATATCCTGGAGATTAGTGCTCTATCTGAGGTGCATGTAGTAAAGAATTTTTTTTCCATTCTGTAGGCTCTCTCATCACATTATTGTTTCCTTTGCTGAGAAGAAGATCTTTAGTTTGAATCCATCCCATTTATTGATTCTTGATTTTATTTCTTGCATGTTTGGAGTCTTGTTCAGAAAGTTAGGTCCTAAGCCAACATAATGAAGATTTGGGCTTACTTTGTCTTCTATTAGGCACAGGGTCTCTGTTCTAAGGTCTAAGTCTTTGATCCACTTTGACTTGATTTTTGTGCAGGATGAGAGACAGAGATTTAATTTGATTCTGCTGCACGTGGATTTTCAGTTTTCCCAGCATCATTTGTTGAAGAGGCTATCTTTTCTCCAATGTATGAATTTGGTGCCTTTGTCTAGTATGATATAACCTTATTTATGTGGGTTTGTCTATGTGTCTTCTATTTTGTACCATCATTCTACATGTCTATTTTGGTACCAATACCATGCTGTTTTGTTACTATTGCTCTGTAGTATAGTTTAAGGTCTGGTATTTTGATGCCTCCTGTTTTAAGCAATGAGCTTTTATTTTTTATTAAATTCCCAAATCTTAGGGAATAAATGTAAAAACTTACAAATGGAATTAAACTCAAAAGCTTCTACAGAGCAAAGAAAATAACTAACAATGTGAAGAGACAATATACAGATTTGGAGAAATTATCCACAATACACGGGGATTCAAACAACTTCGTAACAAGATAACAAATAACCAAAATTAAAAATGGGCAAAGAATCTGAATGAAAGACAGACAAAAGGCCAACATATATATGAAAAAATATTCAACATTGCTATCATCGTGGAAATGAAAATTAAAACCATAATAAAGATATTACCTCATGCCTGTCAGAATGTCAATTACTGAAAAGACAAAAGATAATGGGTTGGCAAGAATATGGAGAAAATCAGACCTTTATATATCATGGAAATGGAAATTAGTACAGCTATTATGAAAAACTGTATGGCATTTTCTTAAAAAAACTAAAAATAGAATTACCATATATTTTAGTCAGCATTTTCACTGCTGTGACTAAAAGTCCTTACAAGAACAATTTTAGAGGAGGACAAGTTTATTTGAGGGCTCATAATTTCAGAGGAGGCTGGCTCCATTCCTCAGGGCTCAAAGTGAGGGAGAAAGACATAGAGGAAGAGTGTTGCAAAAGGAAGCAGCTCACATGATGATCAAGAAGCAAAATGAGACTCCACTCACCAGATACAAAATACATACCACTGATCCAGCTCCTCCTGCCACACAACACCTGCCTTAAATTACCACTCAGTTAATCTTGCCAGGAGATTAATTCAGGGATTAAATCTCTCATAACCCCCCAATCATTTCTCCTCTAAACTTTCTCACATTGTCTCACACATGAGCTTTCGGGACACACCTCATAGTCAAACCATAACACTTATGATACAATATTCCCACTTCTGGGTATGTACCCAAAAGATGTGAAATCAGTTTGTCCAGGAAATATCCCAACTCCTGTATTAATTGCAGCAAAGTTATGGAATCAACCTAAGTATTCATCAATGGATGAATGAACAAAGAAATTGTGGTGCATATAAACAATGGAATAATATTGTCAAAGACACAAAGTCTCAGGAAGAATACATTTTCCATTATCTCTCTTTTTTCTTTTTTTCCTTTTCCTCTAATTGTTTTGAGATCTATTATACAGTATGTTGAATATATTTAATAAAAGTCTATTATACACTTCAAAATTACTAAAAAAGTAAATTTCAAATATTCTCATGTCAAAAAATGAGAAGTATTCAAAATGATAAGTATGTTATTAGTTTGTTTTGATTATTCACATCCCTAAACTGAAATATCACTTTTTTACTCTAAGATATATACAACTATAAATTTACAATAACTTTTTAATGTGTTGGAAGATGTTCATAGTGGTACACATCTGTAATCCCAGCTACTCAAGAGACTGAGACAGGAGTACTGTAAACTCCAAGCCCTTCTGAACAACTTAGTGAGACTCTAACTCAAAATAAAATTTAAAAAGCTTGTCATGTGAATGAGTAGCTGCCTAGCATATTCAAGGCCCTGGATTCAATTTCCTCTAATGGGGGGAAAAACACTGTAAATTCTCAGTAATGACATGAGCTAGAAAAGGAGAAAACTTGGGCTGGAGTTGTGGCTCAGAAGTAGAGTGCTTGCCTAGCATGTGTGAGGCTCTGGGTTCTATCCTTAGTACCACATAAAAGTAAAATAAAGGTATTGTGTCCACCTACAACTAAAAAATAAATGTTTTAAAAAGGATAAAACTTATAAACATACCATTCTTCACAAATTATGTGATTTTATGTTTGTAAAATTCAAAATAATTTACTATCTAGAATTAATAGGTAAACTCAGCAATTATTCTGGATGTAAAGTCTGATATAAAAGTATTGTATCTTTAAACAATTAAAATCAATTTGAAAATAAAATTTAAGAGATACACTATAATGTCATTAAAACCCTGTTAAGTATCTAGAGATCTATTTAACTACACAACTACAAAAAGTTGACACAGAAAACTATGAATCATTGCTGAGAGAAATTAATGAAGACCTAAATAAACAGAAGGCTGTGTATGTCCATGTATCAATATTTTCATTATACCTGTATTAAATATTTAATTTCTTCCAAGAGGTAATTTTGTATACATTGGTAAAACAATCCTATATTTAAGAAGTGCATAAGGCAGAAATAGCCAGCCATACTCAGCAAATAAAATGGCTCTGTGTTGAGCATTAGTTTTATATACCTGGCATCATATTAACAGCTCCCCTCCACCCCACCATTTTTTCTTTTACAATAATGGAGAGTTCAGTTCCTTGACTTCTGGCTGTAACACAAAAATGTAGCCAAAACTATGATTCCAAAAACATAGTGAAACCAAGCTAGATGTCCTAATCTATGCACCTACTTATTCAGAATCTGCTGATTCAATTTAGGAAACATCTTGAGTACAAGCAAACCAAATTAAACCTTTCAGTTCCATAAAATAAACATCATGTTTTTAGAAAGCTACAAATTTGTTTGAATGGTGGTTCTTCTATTTAAGGACCCAATGATTTGGGCAAATGATTTAATCTTCCAGGCTCTCAATCACCTTAACAGTAAAAAAAAAAAAAAGATGAAGTTTATTCCTTCCTATAAGAGTTGTTGTGAGGTGAAAATAAATAAATAAATAAAAGACATCCAATATTACTTTATTTTCTTCCCACTTCAAATCAATGGATGACCTTACAGTAGTTGTTTTAAATATCATCTAATTACCAATATTGGGTGGTAATTAAACTCATAGTTCCAAGTTAGATAGAAAAGATAAAATATCCCAGATCACTTTCCCTTTATTATACATTCTGCTGAGTAGTTTTTGAATTTTTAAAGAAACATGATTTATAATGTACCAGTTTTGCGTTGGAGTATGAGTTTGTGGGTATATCTTTGGATCTCAGATGCTGGGTTTGATCCTTTTGAGATAATAATACCAAAGCTGACAAGAAAAAATAACTTGAATTTTAATTCCTTCACCAATCAATTGATCATGGCCACCTGAAGCATGTATAGAAAAGGATCCCAAAACTGAATTAGAGGTCAACAGAAAAACAGTCAACATCTGCTATGGGTATAAGAGGAGGCAATGGCAGGAAGCATACCATTTTCTGAAAATTATACCTTATCCTCAATGTACAGAATTTCAGAGTATAAAAAATTTTCTTAACATAAAATATGTTCTTCAAGATTCCACATGGTAAAAAAGTTGTACCTCGTATATTAAATTTAAAAATATATATAATTATCAGAAAGTGTGTTTAAAATTATTTGTATTTTATTAATGAAAATATTCACATGCATTTGAAATACACTCTATATCTTCAATTTTATATCATAGTATTTATTCAAACTGCTGTCAATCTTTGGTATTTATATAGACTTGAGGCTACTTGCAATGACCCAGTTTATCCTATTGGTTTCTATAACTCATATGTTGTAAAAGTCCCTTTATGAAATATGTTTCAGAATTAAGAAAAGTCATACATGAAGTAAAACATCACATTGTGTCTCATAAATATGTGCAAATACTATGTATCAAAATTTAACTGAACAGTTTTCCTTTTTATTTTTTATTGGTGCCTAATGTACACAATGGTGGATTTCATTGTGGTGTATTTAATCAACCACAAAACATGCTTTGTCAGTTTCATTCCCTGGTATCTCCTCGTGCCCTCTGCTTCTCCCTCCCAGATCCCCTTCCTCAAACTTACTGGTCTTCCATTTTCATGAGATACCTCTCACTTCCACATTTTACTCTTATCCTTCTTCTTCTACACCTCACCAGCATACTATTGTTTGTGTTCTTGATAATTAACACTATCACTGGAGTAAGATGAAATCTCAGGAGTTTTCATTTCCCTGATGGTTAGGAATGTTGAACATATTTTCATATAATTGTTGGCCACTTGTATTACTTCTCTTGAGAAATGTCTGTTTAATTCATTTGCCCATTAATGGACTGAGTTGTTGGTTTTCATTTGTGTGGTGTCAAGATTTTTTTCTTTTCAGTCCTTTATATGTTCTAGATATTAACCCTCTATCAGAAGAGTAACTGGAAAAGATTTTCTCTCTCATTTTGTGAGTTCTTTCTTCATACCAATAAATATTGCCTCTGCTGTGCATAAGTTTTTCAATCTAATGCCATCTCATTTATTGATTCTTGGTATTATTTCCTGAGCTATAGGAAATATTAGTATTATTTCCTGAGCTGAGAAATTGGCTATCTATGCCTAAATGCTGGAGTAATTTCCCTGTGTTATTTTCTAATAGTTTCAAAGTTTTCTGATCTTATTCCATGGACTGCAATCTGTTTAGAGTTGACTTATACACTGTGAGTGATATGGATCCATTTTCAATCTTTTCCATATGGATACCCAGTTTACCCAGAACCCTTGTTAAACAAACTCTATCCTTATAATGAAACAAACTTGATCATGATATATAACTTTTTAATGTTCTGTTGAATTCCATTTGCTAATATTTTATTAAGGATTTTTACGTCTGTGTTCATCAAAGATATTGGTCTGCAGTTTTCTTTCCTCGAAGTATACTTATCAAATTTTTATGTCAGGGTTATACTAGTTTCACAGAATGAGTTTGAAATTGTTCCCTCCCTTTCTATTTCCTGAAATAATTTTAAATTATTTATTTTAAATTTTCTTTAAAGCTTTGGTAGAATTCTGCTGTGAATCCATCTGGTGCTGGGCTTTTCTTTGTTGAGGGACATTTTATTACTGCTTCAATTTCATGGCTGGCTGTTGGTCTGTTTAGATTATCTTTTTGGTTCAATTTTGGTAGGTCAGATATATCTAGAAATTTCTGTATTTTTCTTCTAGATTTTCTAATTTATTGAAATATAAATTTTCAAATTAGTCCCTAATGATTTTCTGGATTTCAATGGTGTTTTGTTGTATTATTTACTTTTTTTGTTTCTAATTTGTTTTTTAATTTGAGTCTTTTCTCTTTGTTTTGGTTCATATGGTAAAGGTCCCTTTAAATTTTGGACCATTGAAATTCTCAAAGGATAAACCCTTCTTGTTAATTCTCAAAGAATAAACCCTTATTCCATTAATTATTTTATTGTCCTTATATTCTCTATTTAATTAATTTCATCTGTGATCATTATTATTTCTTTCTTTACACTGGGTATGGGATGTATTTTTGTTTATTTTTCTAAGGCCTTGAGATACATCATTAGATTATTTATTTGGAATTTTTCTGAGTTTTCCTGTTTTGTTTTGTTTGCACTCAGCTATAAACTTTCCTCTTAGAACTGTCTTTACTCCCAGACATTTTAGTATGTTTTATTTTGATTCCAAGAATTTAAAAATATTTCTCTTCTGATTTCCTTTAGGCTTTCCTCATCATTCCTAAGTGCATTATTCAATCTCTATGTGTTTACATAATTTCTTTTAATTTTCTTTTTTTAAATGTCATTGGTTCTTCTTAGTTGTACATGATAGAAGAATCTATTATGATAAAATTATACAAGCATGGAATATATCTTGTTCCAGTTAGGACTCATTCTTGTGGATGGGCAAAATGGTGGGAATCACTTAGGTACTTTCATATGTGTACTTAAGAAAATTACATTAGAGTTATTCTACTGTCTTTTCTATTCCTATCTCCTCTTCCTTCTTTTTGTTCCCCTTTGTGTAATCTACTAAATTTTTCTTCTTCCTCTCCCCCACCTTTACTGTGGTTTAGCTTCCACATATCAGTGAAAACATTTGACCTTTGGTTGTTTGGGATTAGCTTATTTCACTTAGCATGATATTCTCCAAATCTACCCATTTACTGGAAAATTTTATAAAATCATTTTTCTTTATGGCTAAGTGATATTCCATTGTGTACATCACCAAAATTTCTGTATACATTCATCTGTTGATGGGCATCTATGTTGGTTCCATAGCTATTGTGAATTGCTGTGCTGCCATAAACATTGATGTGGCTATCACTATAGTGTGCTGATTTTAACTCCTTAAGATACATGCCAGAGAGTGGGATAACTGGGTCAGATGATGGTTCTATTCCTAGTTTTTTGAAGAATCTCCATACTGCTTCCCAGAGGCATTGTACCAATTTGTAGTCCCAACAAAAATGTATGAGCATACTCTTTTCCCCACACCCTCAACAACATTCATTTTACTTGTATTCTTTATACTTGCCATTCTGATTGGAGTGAGAAGGAATCTCAGTGTGTTTTTAATTTGTATTTCTCTAACTGCTAGAGATGTTGAACATTCTTTCATATATTTGTTCATCATTTGTATTTCTTCTTTTCAGAAGGTTCTGTTCAGTACTTTGCCCATTTATTGATTTTTTATATTAAACCTTTTGAATTTTTTGTATATCCTGGAAATTAATGCCTTATCTGAGATGCAGGTAGCCAAGATTTTCTCCCATTCTGTAGGTTCTCTCTTAATGCTTTTGAATGTTTCCTTTGCTGTGAAGAAGCTTTTTAGTTTGATGCCACTCCATATATTGACTTTTTATTTTATTTCTTGTGCTTTAGGAGTCTTGTTCAGGAAGTCGGTTCTGCGCTAATATGTTGAAGTGTTGGGCCTACCTTTTCCTCTAGCAGGTGCAAGGTTTCTGGTCTAATTCCTAGGTCTTTGATCTACTTGGAGTTCATTTTTGTGCACAGTGAGAAACAGGGGTTAACTTTCATTCTGTTACACATAGATTTCCAGTTTTACCAGCACTGTTTGTTGAAGAGGCTATCTTTTTTTTCCAGTGTATGTTTTTGCTGCCTTCATCTAGAAAGAGCTAACTGTACTTATGTGGGTTTATCTCTGTATTTTCTATTCAGTTCCATTGGTGTTGCTTATTTCAGTGCCAATACTATGTTGCTTTTGTTACATAGCTTTATAGCATAATTTAAGTTCTGGTAGAGTTATGCCTCCTGCTTTGTAGTTCTCACAAAGGATCACGTTAGCTATTCTGGGCCTCTTATTTTTCCAAATGAATTTCATGACTGCCTTTGGTATTTCCATGATAAACATTATTAGACTTTTAATGGGAATTGCATTGAACCTAGATAGTGCTTTTAATAGTTGGCCATTTTGACAATATTCCATTCTGCCTATCCAAGAACATTGGAGATTTTTCCATTTCCTAAGGTCTTCCTCAATTTCTTTCTTTTCTGTTTCACAGTTTTCATTGTAGAGATTCTTCATCTCTTTGCTATATTTATTCCTATGTTATTTATGTATTTATTTATGTATTTGGAGGCTATCGTGAATGGGAAGGTTTTTTTTAATTTTTGTTTCAGGTGATTCATCATTGGAGTATAGGGATGCAATTAATTTATGGGTATTTACTTTGTATCCTGCTACTTTGCTGAATTTAATTATGAGTTCTAGACATTTACTTGTGTATTCTGATGTTGATTTCTAGTTTCAACCCATCAACTTTCAACTGATAAGATCATAAGTAATTACTTCAATTTTCTGTATTTCTGAAGACTTGCTTCATAGCCTAAAATATGATGATCTCTTTTGGAGAAAGTTTCATAAGCAGATGAAAAGAAAGTATAATAAATTTATTGGATGAACTATTCTAAACATGTCTGTTAAGACAGTTTGATTTATAGTATGAGTTGACCCTGCAGTATCTTTGTTGATATTGTCTAAATAACTGGATTAATATCACCCACTATTGTCATATTGGAGTCTATATGTGTCCTTGTGTGAGTAGTGTTTGATTTACATAGTTAGGTGCACCAATGTTTGGCACATTAACATTTAATATTGTTGTATCTTCTTGTTGGATTGTTCCCTTTAGCAATGTTTAGTGAACTTCTTTGTCTCTTCTTATTAGTTTTGGCTCCATATCTGCTTTGTTTGGTATTAAAGTAGCTACTTCTGCTTGTTTGGGGGTTCTATTTGCATAGAATATTATTTTCCATCCTTTTACTTTCAGTCTGTGAATGTCTGACTGAAATATTTCTTGTAGGAATCATATAATTGTTTTTATTTTAAATCCAATCTGCCACTTTATGTATTTTAATTGGAGAATTGAGTCTATTTACACTCAGTCTTATATAAAGAAGTGTGTATACTTCCTGTCATTTATTTTTATTCTAATGTTTAACTTGCTCCTAATTTTCATTTCTTTATCTGTTTATAAATGAGATTTATTTCTTTCCAAGTTGACTTATAGTTGTTTTTATTTTTCCTTCTGTATTTAGTATTCCTTTAAGTATCTCCTGTAATTGGAATTGGTAGTCATCAATTCTTTTAGTTAATGATTGTTTTGATAACTTTGTATTTCTTCCTCAATCAAGAAGGATAGCTTTGCTGGATACAGCAATCTAGCTGAGAAATTTGGTGCTATTCTGACTGATTTGCTTCTAAATGTGACCGAGCATCACTTGTTCTTTAAAAAAAAATTGGGGGAGGTACCAAGTATTGAATTCAAGGGCACTCATCCACTGAGCCACATCTCCAACCCTATTTTGTATTTTATTTAGAGACAGGGTCTCACTCAGTTGTCTAGTGCTTTGCTTTTGCTGAGGCTGGCTTTGAACTTGTGATCCTCATGCCTCAGCCTCCCAAGCTACTGGGATTACAGGCATGTATCACCATGCCCAGCATAAAATTCCTTTTTTTTTGGGGGGGGGATCTGTACTTGGTGTTTTTTTAATTTCACTAAATGGGTGATCAATTACATTATCTTATATTTTCGCTCCTTCCTCAATGCCACTGAGTCTCAAGTTTGGTCTCTTAATGTTGTCCCATTGTCCTTATATATTATGATCATAATTTCTTTTAAAAAAAATAGTGTTTAAATGTGCAAGGCTAGCTCCTTGGTCTTCAAGTTCTGAGATTCTGTTCTTCTATTTGATCTAATCTATTGGGAAGACTATCAAATGAATATTTTATTTGATTTATCGAGCCTTTCATTTTAAATATGTTTAGTTCTTTTTCAGACTCTCTCTAATTTGTGAAATATTCTTTCACATCCTGTATTTCTCCTATTTACTTTAACAATTAACTTTTAAAATTTTCTGTGTAGGATTTTCTCTACTTCAATACCTGTGGGTTGATTTTTGGACTCACTTTATTAGGTTGTTTCTTTGTGTTCTATGTTTGGGCATCTGTTTTCTACTATTTGAGTGTCTTTTAGTGAGCAGCAATGTCTTTGCAATCAGGTCCTGAGCTGGGGGTATATTTTAGCACCAAACATCCAATCTGTGTAGTCTACTGCTTTGAGAGGAGAAAATAGCTGCCAATAAAAGTGGTAACTGAATAGCAAACCATCTATCAACCTGTGTTTTAAAACTTATTACTGATGATCTCTACAACTCTATTAACCAATAAGAAAGTGAGTGATAAATAATATATAAAATAATATATAATAGGCATTAATGTTAGCATACCTAACATTAAATTGCCTTGGATGAAGGGGAAGGAAGGAAGAAAGGAAAAATGGGAAGAAAGAAGGAAGGGAGAAAAAAGAGAGAGAAATGGTGAAGAGGGAGGAAAACAGAAGATAAAATGAGAGGAAGAAGGGAGAAGGGGCAAGGAAATAAATAGAGAGGAGAAAGAATAAAATATGTATCCAAAAATTCTATTTATTGAAAAAATACTTAAAATTTAGGTACAACTGTTAAAAAAATAAAGAGGGAAAACACTACAAAACAATTTACACAAGAGAGCTAATGTAATAAAATTTGTCAAAAAATCAATTTACTCCTTTCTGACATTTTCTTAATTGAAAACACTTTTTTCCAGAGTTTCAATTTTACAATCCCCCAATGATGAGGATGGTTGTGAGAGATGATTATAAGGCTATTTGCTCCCAGCTCTGACCCAAAACAGCCAATGTGTTAGGGGGTATGCTGAGCAGACCCTCTTTGTCTGACAGCACATATTGGGGGGAGGGTTGTCCATTTTAGAGCCAAATTTATCCTTAACATGGCATGCTTTTACACGTGGAGATGGGAATATAACCCTCTCTTGAGCTGATGTCAAGCCTTCTTACCCAGGGAGACTGTGGTTAAATCTAGATTGTGCCACACTGCACTCTTCATTCTGATAGTCTCAGTCCAAGAGCTGAGAGGAGGTCTGTGAGATGTGTTCAGTGTTCAGGTTGTGTCAGCAGAGCCTCCAGACACTTTGGGGCATAAGGGAGTTAGTTTTGCCTATGGTAGAATACTATAGGTAGCAGTTTTCCAACCAATCCTCACCCAATTTAATTCTACTCCCTTTTATCCTTGCTCATTATCACAAAGTTCAGATTACAAATTTCAAACAAAAGCACATTTTGCTCGTCTCTGCTCTCTAGAACTGACCAGCAGCCATGGCTCCCATTGCTACCCAAACCTTCCCCTAAGTTCATGTTACAGTGCACTCCTGTGCCCAGATTGACTCATGGTTTAGGTGCCCCCCAATCCAATGAACAAGTATAAATGTCCACTGAGTCTTGGGCATGCAAAAAGAAAGCAAACCAGGAAAACAATGAACAAAATTTTAAAAATAGAGAAAAAAGAAAAATAAAATAATAAAAGTGATTTCTAATTACTCACTTAGAAAGCCCAAACAAAGAGCCCTTTTAAGCTGCCATTGCTTTATCCCTTTCACTAGATCCACTAAGAAGTGCTGGAACCCTTGTGCATACCAGCTCGTTTCATAAAATCAAAGCATTTTTCTTATCTATGTTGCAAATTTGATGGACAGTGGAGCCTGTTTTTCTTAAATTCACTGGGAAATTTTCTTTCAGGTCATCATAAAGGAGCTTCCCCTCCCCAGTAAGTCCTTGCTCACCAGGTTCTGCCACAGTCTGTATCTGTTGCTCTTTCTATTTGAAAAACCATTATTTCTGATGGTTTCCTGGTTGCTGGTTTTCTGGTGTGTTCTGGTGCTTTCCCACAGCCTTTCTACTTCATCATGCCACAACAGAACTGTTGTTTTGATTCAATTTCAGAGTGCAGTTACTATAAGATGAGTTTGTTTAGTCTACCATTTTTTTTTCAACCTCTCCTGAGTGGATTTTTCTAATGAATTAAAAAACAAAGCAAGAAGATTTTGAAGTTCATGGCATTATTCTGTATAATGGTTACTATATATGATATATGTTAAACAAGATTATTCATTAAACAATATTACTATTCAGAGTTGTTTCAGAATGAGTCAGCCTCACATGATAGAAAAGGTGGTGATGTCCAGGTAGCCAAGGTTCCTACTTTCCTTCTTTTCACCAAACATAAATAGCTCCTTCTCATTTATTCCTGGCTATTCACACCCTGAAAGCTTCATACTGCAAGATGATACAATCAGGAATTTGATGGGTCACACTGAATAAAACCACAGAGAATCAGTACTATTTGATAAAAAGAGTTCCCAAAGACCAACTCACAGAACCAAGCTGTGTTACTAGATTATCTGCAGTTCCACCAGCAAGTTCCAGGAAATAAAATCATATTAAATCAATAGGGATAGTTGATTCTTCTTTCAGCACCATAATTTATAAATACTAAATTTTATATGACCTTGGTTCCATGGTAAGATGAAGACTATAACACATCTATTACATATTGCTAGCTTTTATGTTAACACACATCAGCAAAATTTTTAGTTACATGGATCTAAGAAATGTGTTTTTGCCTGGCTTAGTTGGCACTTTGAGGCAGAATTTTTCAAGACATTCCTCAATGTCATCACTCCTTCCACACTTGCCTGTCCTTAACTTAAGCAGAGAAGAGAATGCTACCAAAGCTAATGAACCATGACTGTAGAGAAAGATTCTCCTAGGGACATTAGCCAATGAAAATTTCAGTAGTTCATGTTAAGTATCCACAAATCCTCTGGTTGTTGGGGTTGGTGAATAGTCCTTGTCTTGTTCTTATTTGCTTTTAATCATTCTCTTCGTTGCCAGCGTAACAAGGCCCAATTTTCGGTGAATCACCAGATTTACTGCAGAGGCTCAGCAGACTCATGGGATCATTTTACCAGCAAAAGCATCTATAATTCATGGGAACAATATATTTAATATGACATAATTCTTGGTGGTCCTATCCAGCTATAATTTTATCTTAACACATACTATTGTATTATCAGAATGGTCTATAAGTGCTCTCTTTAGTTTTTGTTGTTGCTGCTGTTTTTCTTAAATGCAGCACTACAGTTTACAGACCTTAGGGCAGAGCTTCCAATGTGAAGATGATTGTTAGCCAAGAAGTTTTTTTTATTTTCTGTTTTCTTTTCTTTTTTCCCTTTACTTCTTTTTCAATTAATGAATCATGTGTAAAGCCCAAATCTCTTGGAATTTAATAGGTTAATGCACCTGGGAGCTTCCAGGTATACAACAATTCAACCATATGCAGAGCATTTTGGGAGGTGCAAAATATAAACATGTGAATATGAATATGATACAGTCCCTGTCCTCAGAAGTCTTTTGTATGATTATTGAATTATATCATTAAATTCAATAATGGCTTATTGAGCAATAACTATAAATTGGATATTTTACAAGATTTCATGAAACAGTGCTTGTTCACAATATGATTGGGGTCTGTTTTTTCAAATAATTTGCGATTTCTAGTGAAGTAATAATATACATAGCATATTGCAAATGTTTGTAGTTCCAAATAGATATATTAATGCACACTCTTGCTTCACCCTCTCAAGTGAAAAGTCTTCTAAGACCATGACTCTGTTTTATATATATGTAAGATCTATCTATCTATCTATCTATATATATATATATATATATATACATATGTAAGATATATATATATATGTAAGATTTACCTTACATATATATAAGACAGAGTCATGGTCTTAGGGTGAAGCAAGAGTGTGCATTAATGTATCCATTTGGAACTACAACCATTTTCAATATGCTCTGTATATTATTACTTTACTAGAAATCTCAAATTATTTTCAAAAGATATTTTCAATAAAAATATTTTCAAAAAAAATTTTCAATGCCAAGCCTAATTCAGACAGATATTCCTTAATGTACCTAAGGTGCCTACATAATTTGCTGTGGGAACTGGATATAAAAAAGTTTTTTTCCCCCCAATAATGTTGGTTAAGTGCTATTAGTAGTATAATGTGATCCCAAAGGTTAAGGGAGAAATAATTCATATAAAAAGAGTCCAATAAATTTCAGTTGAATAAGTGAACAAAAACATATTACAGTGAATTCACATGAAATTTTAGATTGAGTTTAGTTATGAAAATTGACTGGATTTTTTCATGAGCTATAAGTTTTTGGAGTTAAGATTTTTATTTTTACCAACACTTAAATAATTTAATAGTTAAATTTTATTTTTCTTCAAATACAACAACCAGTCATCCCCAAACCAGAGAAAGTATAAATGTTCCATGGCATCCAAGATATGACCTCTTTAAGAAATTCTTTGGGATTAAAGAATTTTGTGTTGGTGAAATTGTCTTAAACAGAAATATTTAGAAAACTGTAATCTGGCATCAGTAGAACCAACAGAGAGTACCAATGGAGAGTGGGTTACCACTGAATATACATTGTCTAGTAAGTACAAGGTATTCTAGTAGACGCTGGTGGGAAATGGAGAGTAATACATTGGTTTTGGCTTCAAGAAGCTAAGAATGAATTGACTTTCAAATAAGGAAGGAAAAAATTAACTTGTTTTCCTTTGCTTTCAAGAAATCATATTACTCCTTTTTTTGAGCCAGTATGGATCCTGGACCAGCAGCAGCAAAAACAACACATGGAAACCTGAAATGAAAAAATCTTGAGATGCAAACCCCTAGTGCCCAGCCCAGACATGCAGGATCTTAAATTCTGAGGATAGGACCCCGATGCCTGTTTTAACAGGTGTTAGGTGCTATGATGTTGATGCACACTAAAGTGTGAGTGCCACAGACTAGGCCAGCTCCAGTGCATTCCCTGTGCTCTCCCATAGACATCAACACGACTACAGTAACCAAAGTTGTGTTGAAACATATTGAAATGATTATGCATATTAATCAGCAGCCCAAGTTTTGACATTTGTTGTTTACTTAATAATATTTATTGTTATAAGTCTATGGTCTTACTAAATTTTCCATAGTAACTTGGGTTTTTCTTTACTTCCTGTGATATTCACTAAAGCACTTGATATTGAGTTAAACTATCACATAAAGTGTTTTAATAACTTAAGAGATCTCACACACACTCTTGCTTATAGACTAAATTTTAGTGTGAAAGAATTATAACCACACGGCAAAGTGTTGGATTTCTACATCTTGATAAAAGGCAATGGAAGAAGAGATAGACATGCAGTGTCAATTAAATCTAAGCTCGCTCTCTCCTCCAGAGTAACAAATATTCAGTGATGCCATTCTATTCATTTATCAGTAGTAGTAGTAGTAGCAGCAACAGCAGCAACAGCAGCAGCAGTAGCAGCAGCAGAAGCAGCAGTAGCAGCAGCAGCAGCAGCAGCAACAGCAGCATCTCTGATGATCAGACCATTTTAAAGAAGAAAAATAAATGGTCTTCCATTGCAACCTATTAGGATTTACTTCAATTATTACAGTGTTTTAAGGTGTTTCATGAAATGAATGCACATATTGTTATGGGGCCAATCCTATGTGTCCATCTAATATACATGCCTGTCTTAAAGGAGAGAGGGAAGAGCAAGATAACCTCTCTGTCCGCTTGCTCATTTCTCAGGCACAGGCAAGTTGGTGACATAAGAAGACAGCCTCTCTGGTTTCCTTGAAGGGGAAGTGAGGAAAATGCTGGAGACACATTCAACGGTCAAACCCCATAAGTTCTACTCAGAGGTTCAGAGGTGGTTAGCCAGACTTTCTCCTGCTCCTTCCTCTGACCTTGTGATCTCTCTAATGTTCTACCTTGTAAGTCATCTGACCTTTTCTACTAATCCTCACCATGTGTTATGGCTGGGATTCCATCACTGTATTTTATTGGTCAACAGAAATGTCCCATTCAACTTGCACCTTCTTTGTTTAAAACTCTCAGTTCCTGGTTCCATGCATCTTTATTGTAAGTTTACTCTTTCTTTCACATCTAACTTCTCTTTTAATGGGGCCTCCAACAAGACAGAGGACATGCCTATGATCAGTCCACAATTTCCACAAAAGAGTTACAAGTTACTCTTTTCTCCTTTACTCTTATTTCCCTTCCTCCCTGGCAGTTTTTCTCTCAAGGTAGTTGAAAGAATTCAGAGGAAGAAACTGAAAATTAGGTATCAAATCCAGTGCTACAAGCAGCACATCCAAACTAGCAGGTTCTGGCGAGGGGGTGATGGGAGATTAGAAAAATAAAGACTCATGTTGCAGATTTTTAAGATAATGGCTGGGATTGGGTAGAGCACTGCTCTCTGATGGAGAAGCAGGTCTAAAGAATTACTCCAGCAATCTTTATTATATATGTCTCATCAATCAGATTAAAGACTATGCAAGCATTATTCTTTGTATACATGAAAGTTATGGAGTTAGCAACATTATACAGCTTATTCCTCAGTTACATTCTACAGTTGTAATGAGCAATGTTAAGAGCTTTGTGTAGCTCTCAAGAAAGTCCATTGTTTAAAGTTACTCTTATGCAGGTAGGCTCAGGAGCAGCAGAGCTGGTGAAACATTGTGGTTATCTAGCAAGTGAGTTTTTTTTTTCCTTGCTGATAAGACTCCATCACAGAACCTCCTCATGGATGGTATTACCATAGCAACTAGGCATCCTGCACTTTTGCACAGAAACTTTCCCAGGCACCAGACATGCCACAGCCATGAAGTCATCAGAGATTGCCCAAACAGACACTGCTCTCCCATTCTCTGTCACTGATTTTCACAATCCAGGATATTCTTTAGCAGTCAGGGAAGAGAAATGCTGATAACACTCATATATGTCTAATTTTCACTATGCCCTGCCTATTTTCTTTTCTGCCCTTCCTTACTAGTTTATTGGATCCTTGAAAGGAATACTGCACCTTGTACAGTACTGTGAACCTGGAACATCATAGCTACTTAGTACATGCTGAAGGAGAAAATGAAGCATGGTAGTAGACTATTATCTACTGATACAATTTAAAAATGAAGTCTATGAGAGATAAAGCAATTGGAATGAAGTTTAAAAAAAGATTGCATATGACATATCCAGGTCATTGATTAGCTGAGAGGGGAATAGAAAACTCTCAAAAACATTCTTTATAGCATTTCAGGGAATACATCAGACATCCACTGAATATAGTTAAGGTCTTCAAAATATGAAGATACCCTATCTGACTCCTACATGGTAAGATATTCAGGCAAGAGAATAAAAGCACCAGACCCATTATGTATTAAATGAGAGAGCTGAATGTACAGGTAACTGAGAAGATATCTATTCTTAATTATGAAAACTGAAATAATACCCAGGAAATCCATAGTGTACCCAGTCCAATTGAGATGAAGACTTAACATAGAAGAACTCTGGAGCCTTCTGTTTATAGTCAAACAGATGTGATCTTGTTCTGTGCATGTAATAGAGAGCTCTCTTGTTTCCACCTCCTCTAAACACTCAATATGCTGCAAGTTGAACGGGAATGAGTGAGACCTTCTGGAGTAATCCTGCTGCGTGGCACCCCTGAGGCCATCACTACCATCTCAGGCTGTCTTGTGGGTAGAAGAAATAGGTGGGGCATAAAACCATAATCACAAACCTGATGGCAAGCAGGCTTTTGTCAGCAGTTGCAGATACCACTTGCTTAAATGTTAAGAAGCAACACACTATCAAACACGAATAAACAACTTGGCGTGCTTGTTCTACAGAGGAGTCATAGCTCTGTTTAGCAAATTTAACATAGATCTGATAAAGTCACTGATTTATGAGTAACAACACAAATAGGTAATCCTATTAGATGTCTCTACATTGGAAAACTTTATAGCCTTTCCATATAGAAACATTTTTTTGTTGTTAATTTCACTTCTATTATAATCACTAATTCACCAAATTCAATTTTTGTTTTGGTTTTGATTTTGGCTGCAGTGAAACACAGCATATGGTGAAATCTGATTGAAATAATATTACAAAATATCTACTTTGCATCATTCACAGATATAAATATAAATACAGGATCTTTGTAATTGGGGGGAAGGTATTATGATTGTTTTCTGTAGCCAAGAGGGTTAATACAAAGTATCTACTTCAGAAAATAAAAGTATTTATGTTAAATAGCCCTGGAGATTTAGGTTTAAGAATGCCTAAAGTATTTCATAATCAGAATTTTGCATGTACTCCTTTCACCTTATGCTTTCCAGTATTTTCTTTACACCTTTTACCAATTCATCAAAGTCTTTTAAGTCTCACTGAAGAGAGGAAAAAAGTCTAATGATTTATTCCTAACCTGTTTATTTTTTCCCCACTACAATGTTTCCAGCAATGCCACCTGGCAATGTTACTTATAAAAAATCCAAAATTAAGAGAAATGTACAAGTTCAAAAACTCACTCACCATGAGAGTTGAGTAAGCTTGAAACAAAGCTCCTTCTGAAATTGAAGAGATGGAATCAAACTTTCCAACATATACACCATTTGTAATATTCTGAAAATTAGTGGATTGTCTTAGCAAGGCCCTGAAAATAACAACAACCAAACAAGAAGACACCTTGTTCCATTCCAGTTCTGGATAACGTTGGGCCTCCAGGATAGGAAGAAAGGAACAGCCTACTAAACTGTATCAGCTACTTGTTCCAGTGCCCAGCCAGTCTGACTGGGCCCAGCAGAGTGAGCTGCAACTGTTCTCCAGTCCAGGGCTTTGGAACCAAGCAAACAATGCAGAAGCACAGCTGCATGGACTGCTACTCACATGGACTTCAACCGGAGTCAGTGGGCAGAAACAAGGTTGGAATTCTCAGAAGTTTCCCTTGACTGGCTTTAGAGGTCAGTCCACTCTTCTCTATGAAAAAAATTTTCCCCTCAGAGGCTTATCATCTTCTTTTTGCCAGAAGCCTCTCCAACTCCTACCTCCAATCTTTTCAAAAAGGAATTGACAGAAGCATACTTAATTCTGCCTTTCATTAGTATTCAGATTGTCTACAAATAATTTCTCATTTGAATCTCATTCCCATAATGTATATCCCAGCAGGAGTAAGTACTCTGGAAGTTTCAGTCTCTATTGCAAAATCTGAATTCTACTTGAATAAACTCCTGCTGTGGACCTCAATTTTGTAACTGCAATAAGACAAAGCATCCTACTACCCTTGCTATATTCATATATTAATTCATGCCTTCTCTCTAGCACGCAAGCTTTCTCTCAAAAGTTTAATTGACTTACACATTCATTTTCTCCTAAATTTAACAACTAAGTAACCTTGAGCATCTTTCCTATAAGAAAATCATTTAGGCAGGAAGAGAAAGAATATTTTAATAATATTACTTTTCATGTACAATATCCATTGATGTTATAAATTTCATTGAGAGTTTTTGTAAGGCAGAGGGGTGGGAGGGAAAGAGAGGGAGCAGGGGGTTAGCAATGATGGTGGAATATGATGGACATCATTATCCAAAGTACATGTATGAAGACATGAATTGGTGTGAACATACTTTATAAACAAATAGAGATATGAAAAATTGTATTCTATACGAGTAATAAGAATTGTGATGCATTCCGCTGTCATGTATTTAAAAAACAAAAGCAATAAAAAAATAACTGGATACAGATAATGGTGTCTGGATTCACAATGGTTATTTAAAAAAATAGTCTAAATAAATTTTGGGGTTAAAGTTAACATATAACTGAACATGAATTTCAATATGTAAAAGAGACGTGGTCCCTGCTTCTGCTGAGATGGATAGATTCACAGTTAGGAAAACCTCCATTAAGGGTATGAAAATGAAGCTGATTATGCATGGGAAATAAAAGATAATGTGAACAGTAAGTCCGCTGAAGGAGGACAGGGGATCTGAATGTTCTGCAAAGCAGGAGCTACTTTCCCAACACTGATCCTAAGACAGCTATAGCTTCCTAGCTGAATAACTCTCTGCAAGCATATTTGTGAAAAAAAAAAAAAACTCATTATTTAAAGAGCAGCAGGGAGAAATTAAATGTCCATATTTACATTCTTGCAGGGTGGGAAATTGTGCTATTTTATCCGGTTGTTTATAATGATCAAAGAAATTAATTCACAAGAATTGGAAATTTTCCTGGTAAGAGAACGACTCAGCATGAATAAATTCTTTTATGCTTTATTCAATTTTCCTTTCAGTTTTCTTTTTTTCAAGAAACATTGTGCTTGTCTTGAGTAATATGCAACTGAAGGTAAATGCAGAATCAGCTAAATTCAATCAAAATATGGGGTGTTCAATACATGTAAAAATACAGTAATCTGCAAAATAGTCAATCATTTCTGCTGCTTTTGCTTCTTCATGGCCTCCTCTGGTGATACGTAAATTATTGATTCCTTCTGGTTTATTGCCATCAAAGCTTCATGAGTGTTTATTTTTTGAAGGCAGGTGTAAATAAAGCCCAGTTACTTTCTAGAAAAGCTGCAAGGTAAGGTTATAAACTTGCAGTTGAACTCTCCTTTTGCAAACGCCACCCAGAAGTTTAAAGGAAAGTGCCTGCCTTTAAGGGTCTGCTAAGGTGATCAGCTGAAATGAAAACTGCCAATCATGTATGCAACTACTTAAAACAGTCTTTCTCAATAGCAAAGGAAAATTGAAGGCATCATAATTTTGTCTGTATTTTCTCCCTCTTTGTGAGAAAGGAGAGTAGGTATAGGCAACTATGATAAAGTTGCTTGTCTATAAAGAGATTTTCCTTAGTCTAAAGTAAGAGTGTGAGGTTTTCTTTCCCTTCTAATACTACTTATTTTTTCTCTACCTATTATTCTTTCTCCCATCATCTTCTGACATGAACTTTATCTGCCTAAATACTTACTTTCCAAACTAAATTGAAAATGATGAGGAAAAAAAACTTTAAAAATTTTCTCTGAAGATTGCATTCTAAATTAACCCACAAAGGAGTTAAAGACTTATTTTTCAAGGTATGTAGCATTTCTTTGCTTGAATCAGATAATATACCATTAATTAATTAGTGACATTATTAATGAGCTTATTGAATTAATAAATTTGAAATGTGATTTGAAATTTATCAGAATTTGAAAATCATGTTGAAAGTAATTATCTCTATTAATACATTTAAGTATATCAATACTTTCTTCAGTGCAAAGGCATACAAAAAAAAAGAAGAGAAAAGAAACAGAATTATTCTGGGTAATGATCCAGGCATAATAAACAATGATTATGGCTATTAGTAAGTACAAAATAGATAATGTACCATATCAAATATCAAAAATTGTCAGATGTGCCATCATAATCCAGAAAAAAATCAAATCCTTGCACCTACATAAAAACTTCTAAAATGTCCTAGCTTGTCATTAGGACAGCTTTCGTGGGCTGTATTCTAAGGTTGTAAGGATGTCAGGTAGTCACCACATTGTTCTACGAAAATCTTGGTGTCTCCTTGAACTATATAGAACCATCTGCATTAACTGACCCTTTAGGAGGGAAAATTCCTAAAATATCCAAAGTGTGAGAAAGTAAGTACATTTTTATACTCATTTTGGTGCAGTGTAAAAGATGTAAGATTTAGACCCAAATGGATGTGGGTTCCCCACCCCCATTTTCTGCCAGTTACCACTGATGTAGTGTTGCAAAGAATATGAACTTCTCTGAGTTTGTTTTCTCATTTGGAGAATGAAATTATTGTGGGATTAAATAAGATAAATATGCCAACCAAGCACCTATGTGGTCAATCCTTAAGAAATGATAGCTAGAGCTCTCTCTTTCTCCCATCCCATTTATATTTACAACTTTCCAGTAAGAAGAATACTTGGTCTTTAAGGATAAGGGTATGTTCCTCTCCCTTTCCTGAAGCATTTGACAGATAAAAGATGCTGAATAAATGTAAGGTCCTGATCAAACCTCCTTGTGTCTCCCCATAGAGCATTCAATTACCTGGCTCCAACCACACAAAAACTGTGCAGTCAATTGGGACTTCCTCATTCCTCATTCCAGGAGCAGTGAGCCAGGCTGAATAAACATTGGAGTGCATAAGCATCTGAAAAATTTGTTCAAACTTCCCCCATTTCTGGGAGAGAGGAATGTGAAAGTGTACCACTGCAGATGCTCACACTGGGGAATATGAGAGTTTGAAATTTGTATCCCCTTTTATGTTGATTAAACCTCTTATTCAACCAAAACTAGAGAGTCACTGTTGTGGGTGAAAGTAGGACTCATAAAAAATGATATTCTTTAAATTTTTCAAGACCAAACTTGATTGAATTTGTATGTTACACTTTCAGCAGCAATAAAACTAAGATTAGCAGAAAGGAAAATAACTTTCCATCTCTTATTCACAAAATTTATATGCTGTGCAACCCTATAAAGTTAAGCATCAGCAACTGCATGCATTCTGCTTTATTTGGGTTATTTATCAGTAGATATGTGAATAAAAGTCTATTTTAAGACCCACTATTTGTAATAATATTTTAGAATGGATAATATTTTTGAAAGTATTAAACCAATGTATTTTTCATTCATCATAAATCTACTTCCTATGACTCTTCACCAATTAAATGAGTAATATTCATTACTTCGGGGAGTATTGAACATTTTCTAGAACAAATAAGTCATTATTCAACTTTGAGCTTCAAAATTAAATTATTCCTGACCTCACAGCTAGATGATAGTCTTGAGAAGCAAGCCTCGCTGGGAGGAATGCTTTCTAAATTCCAAAATCTTCATTTTGCATTGTAAAAGTAAAATGTGGATGTCAGAGCTTGGTTTTCACTTCCAGCCTCAGTGTACAAGGAAGGAAGGCCTTCAGGGAAGTTTCTAACACACAAGAAGAGGAAATAAATCCTTTGGAGTGGAAAGAGCCTTTAGAGGTCTAGGGCAGAAGAAATTAGGACAACACTGTCTAAGGTAGAGCTGGGTGTTCTCACCACAGAGGAATAAACGTGTGATAAGAAGAAATGAGACAGTAGGAAATGAGAAGCAATAGGAAGGATATGCCTCTTTTCCACTTGGAGCTATAGCCAGAGGTCACCTCAGAGGTCCTGCAGCATAGCATAGCAGATAAAATAACATGGGATGCTTAAGCAACACCCATTCCCCTGCCTCTATGTGATATGATAGAGATTCAGACAGAAAGGTTCTCAGGGAGGTGAGGTAAGATACTTGGCAGGTGGTAATAATGAAGAAGCAGCTGGTCTTCCAGTGGGTTGAAGGGAGAAGACACAGGGTAGAAAGCAGTTGGAAGCCAGGTAGAAAAAGCACTGGGCTCAGGGGTGCAACCATTCAGACACCTAACTTCCACATCCCAACCCGAAGCCAGTAGAGCATAGGTGAAGTCCAAACACTTCCTCCTGCCATGGCAATGTGACTTCAACTTCAATGATGTCAAGAAGCCACTCAGGGGGAAGGGAAGAAATGGAAATTGAGAAAGGGTAACCTGAAAACTAAGTGCTGCTCCCAACCAAAGAAGGCACTTTACACTGAAAAATTGTCAGTAAAATTGAATAGGATAGTTTGCGGCATGTACTGATTGGTGTTTGTTACTGGGTGAAAAAGTGTGCTATGGAACGGGATAAGTCATATAAATAATGTTATGCACATCTGAGTTGCACATTTTGATAATCTTTGGAGGACCAATATATACCCAAATCAGAGATTCTGATATACACTCAAATTAGCTTTAACTACATGAATTAGGGATTATAAATACCACTGGTCTGATCACTTTATGAGATTATATAGAGTGGCAGAATTTCCAAAATAGAAAATAGTCTTCAGTTAAACCTATAAAATGTTATCAAGTGTTGACCTATGTGTGAATTAAAAGGGTGTGTAACTATGTGCTTTAGGATTCCAAATCAAATTATCATTAATTTTGTCCAAAAAAGACTGAAGGCATAAGTATGCAGAAACCCTAGAGGCAAACTAGGCTTGGATTAGTTGATTGTGCAGTGCAAGAGCTCCAAAAAGGAAATTCTTAAAAGAAAGTGATCTGGGAAATCATAATTTATATCACATTTCAAATCAACACTATTAATCTGAAATTAGTATTTATTTTTAATTCAGCAGCTCTTGACTATGTACAGCAAGCATTCTTAAAAGTAACGCATTAAAAAATAGTGGCTTCAATTGAATTACCTTTTCAAACAGATTCCAAGGTAAGGATTTGAGTCCAGATGGTTTATTAGGGAACTGATCCCCATAAGGACTAGTAGTGGAGTGGTAAAACAAGACAGGAAATGGAAGGAATTAATAGAGTAAAATAATGTGCAGAAAATCATTGTGGGTGACAGAGGATCAATCCCACTGGTAATCTGAATGAACAGATCATTTTTTCAGTGCAGGAAGCCATCTATGAAATGTGTGAGGATCTTTTTCAGCACAGTAGCCAGTGAGGGGGTAGATCTAGTACTGGGAACTTCTTGTGGCAATCCCACTAGGTAAGATCACCTAAGTGCAAGTGACCTTCCCCTCAACTGTGCCAAGATGTCTTATACAGTATGGGAGATGGGCATGACCTACTAGGAACTGAGCAGCCTACCTGTCCCACCTCTATCCTGTTTTGGTGAAGAACTTTCTATAGAAAGCCTTTGATTTATTCTGATATAAATAAAGCAAACCAGGCTCCTTTCTTTGTTGGAAGGTGCACCCATCTGGTCAGCTTTGCCCAGCTCTGCACCGGCTTTGAAACTACTTTCCTCTGTTCTGTGGTTATTTCATGGTGTTACTTTTCTTAGCTTTTATATCTCAGCCAACCCGTCTCTCGAGAGGGGAAACCCTTTCCCTCGCCCATGCAGAGAGTATGAGCGAAACCTCAGAGCTGTGTCAATTACGGGATGAAGAAGCCAGTAACTTATTCTTCAGTGTCCATTCCTCTTTGTTTGAGGGCTGATCCTGAGAGCATCAACTCCCCAGCATTTCAGACATGTCCCATGCAGGGTCCAAAGTCCACACTAAAGAAAGCCAAAGGAGGCAAAAGACACAGGCAGTGTACAGTCCTCAGTGTGCATACGATCAGGAGAGTCAACCATGCTAATTAGACATTTGGACAACTTAAAGTAGAAAAGAGTGAATCAGACATTTCTGGAAGTAGCAAGGAAAAAAATATGTATTACCAAATGAAGATGAACATTAGAAGGCACTGTTGTTCTGGTAAAGGTTACAAAATACAAAAAATAACTCTGTAATATGACACTGTCAGAACAAATTTGTTTAGCTTGTAGACTTGTATTAGCATTTTGTCTAATTACTCTTTCCCATTCCCCTCAGCTGAGTAGATCCCTGAAAAGTTTACATACTTTTTGAAATCTTGACTGCTGGAATCCAAAATAAAATTGTGAAAGATACATTTCTTCTCTGCATGTGCTGAATACAATGAGGCTCCAGGTAGATCAGTTATATTTAATAAATGAGATTAAACCAACTTTTTAAACATTTTGATTTCTTAGGTGATTGAAGTTTATAGTACTAATTAGAGACCAATGGGTTGTCTATCTTGAGGAATGAAATTCAAATTTTATTAATGATTTAAGAATTATACTGCTGCCCTTAAATTATTCAAATTAAATATACAACTATGATTGAACATAGTTTTGTTTTGTTTTTTTAATTCTGAATCTATATAGAATAAGAAGTTTCCAGGAAAGTCCTGAGAGGGTGGGGGAAGGGTGTGTGCATGCATGTGTGTGTGTGTGTAATTACGTTTTTCCCAAGAGAAAAATTAGTTTTAGCACTGACCTCTAGTTTCAATGTTATCTACGGGGTCAGAATAGTTGAATTTCATTTCAAAAGTAGAGTAAATGTAAATTCCAGAATCTACAAAGAGAATATTTTTAATGGTGTCAGTGGAAAGGAGGGGAGACAGAATCTGAAGAGATAACCAAGAAACTGAAGAGATAAACAAACATACCCTCCTTCGCTTTCCAGTAGACTGACCCAGAGAAAATAGCTGCCAGAGAGAGTGAGCATGAGTAAGCCCTCAGGGACGGGACGACTTTTAGCCTCTCTTCTAAAATTACAGCTCCTTTCACAAGGGAATAGCACTTATTTACTAGAAGAGGAAATTCTTGCAAAAACTTTTGGATCAATCAAGTGTCCTAATGTCAGTAGTAACATTCCCTTTGTTAATCAGTTTAAAAACCTGGGCTAGTGGAGATCTGCAAGCATTACATAGTTCTTTAAACACAAATACTTTTAAAATGTTTGAGTATTTTTTACGAACTGAATGGTTTATAAGAATATTTTTCTAAAATAAGGTAGTAAATATATCCCTAAAACTATCCTGACTATTCCAATTTAGTGTATTTATCATAGATCTGACTGCATGTAAAAGAATTTATGGGGCGTAAGGAAATTAGCATGCAGATGGGTAGAATGAGGAAAGACAAGGGCCTGTAGGCAGAAAGGTTTTTTTTTTTCATTTAGGTGAGAAGTATGTAGGTGGACTTAATAGTACAGAGAGCATGACCATGACTCTCAAGCTACAAACATGTCCAAATCTTGTTCTACATGTAAGATAAAAACATTTCAAATGCATAGGAGTTATTGTTAATGTAATAAATTTAATGCTTAAACTAACAAGTTATTTAACCTACTTAAAAATAAATCTCTTTACCAACCACTTTTATTAGTCATTAAAATCAAATGATGCCAGTAAGATATAGGAACATATTCATTTGGAAAAAAATTCCAGTAAATATTCCTAATACTTCTTGAGCTAGTATGTCAAAGCCATTTACCAAGTTTTAATCAAAGTCTACCTAAATCCCATGTTGCTATTTGCTAATTACTAATTGCCAAGTGAGAAACAGCCCACTAATTCTAATTTTTAGATTTCTAGTAAATAATTCCTATAACATTAGAATATTACATTTTTAAATTAAGAAAGATGATGAAGAAGAAAAGGTAGGGGAGGAGGAGAAAGAAGAAAGTATCAATTATTTGATAGTGGTAAATATCCAACTTTTGTTACTTTGATCTGAGTGAGTCTTGTTCTATGATAAGAAAGAATGATACATGGAAAGATAAAAACTCTATGATATAGGATTCTATTTTTTCATGAAATGAGAAAGTTGACGTTTTGTTTTGATTGTTTTTGCTGTTGTTGCTTTTTAACTTTGGCTAAGTGAGGGAGTTCACCAGTCCTCTGGGTTTAAGCTTCTGCAATCTCTTGAGAATAACCAATGTCTCCAGAATGGGCATAGTAAACATTAACGGGAGCCCCACAAAAGTAATTGACCATGTCCTCTTACTGCAATGCTTTGGCTCTGACTGAAATTTACATTAATATTTGCAAAGCATTCCACTTTAAAAATACCTAGTTATACTTCTCAATTTTATGGATTATTTTATAGCTTCAATTCTACAACAATACTTTAGAAGACAAATAAGTCATATGACACTTACCCATCAAACTGAGCTCAATTTAAAGAGATTTATTGAATAGATATCTATTAATTCATTACCTAGTGTGTTTTAGTCATACTCCTTCTAGGTATAAGATGCCAAAATACATTCTACTGTCATGTATAACTAAAAATAACAAAAAAATTTAAAAGATTCTAATTCAACCTAAAATAAAGTTAATAAGACTAATTATTAAAAATGACAGAATCACATAGAACAGAAGACCTTAACCAGCATCCTAATTTCAAGTAAAGTTTTAGAAAAAAATATATTTTCAAGGTTCTATTACATTTAACACTATCAAAAGTTTGCTATAAGATGCTTTTATAATTTCCAGGTTTACAAAAATGAGGTAAAATTTCTACAAATCAAATTAGACAGACATTGCTACCTTGCTGTCAGATATTGAGCTAGATATTTAATGCAATTCTCAAATATAAGCTAATCCTCACAATGAGGTTGAAAATTAGAAATCATTCTAATACTGTTAGAGATGAGATAAGAAAACTGAGGAATGGATTTAAAGTAGCTTCTCAAGGTCAAACAGCTGTCAAATAGCAGTCTGTGGATTGAAGCCCTGGGCCTGTTTGTATCAAATATCTTCCCCTTTCTAAACTGTATCAGGTGCTTATAGTGCCTCAGCACAGACATATACATTGTTCATGACAGAAATTAATATATCAATGACATATGGGCGGGGGAAAGAAAGCTGAAATGTGGAGTGGGGAGGGAGCAGAAGAAACAATGTGTGCCCTTCAAATAACTGCTGGACATGCAGAAAGGTGGTCCCAGTAAGGAGTTAAAATACATCACGCTGGTGAAGTAAATTAAAAGGGCTATATGAATCAACTGCAGTTAGACTTGGAGAAAGGTGCATTTATTATTCTGTACACCTTGGCATGTGTGATTGATGTCAATTTGAGGCTTTATAGAATAAAAAGTGCTGACAAACAAGAGAATCGCTTTATTAATGTGCTATAAAAGGATAAACGAAGCTTGAGAAACTTTGCTTGCCCTAGACTCAGCACATTGGGAAGGCTGGCAAAGGTAAACAGCTCCTTAGGATGAGCCAGTGCCCTCCCTGCTCTGTTTTTCATAAGTCTTCCCTTTAGATTTTCTAAAGGTATTAATTCTCTCTATTCACAACTTCAAAATATTTGGTCTCACTCTGACACATTTCAAAATGCTTGGCTAAGTTATCACATTCATTATCTCTCCTACCAGCCTCCATTAACCCCTTATCCATAGTCTGCTCCCTCAAGAGTGGAACCTTTCTGGTGTCTTTCTCAGGGCTTCTCATTTCCTCAAATGTGTGAGAATTTTATCTTAAGAGGTACAAAGCAACACTGTCACAATAGGATTCACAATCCCCTTCCCCCCGCACTCTAACACAATATTCCTGTGCAGCTTCTTTGGAACATTTGAAATTCATGCCTATGTGTCCCAGAGTTTTGGATTCTTCAAATGTTCCTTCTCAAAATGCAAATGCCCCAAATCATATTGAATAAAATATATCTAGAAAAAGTTACAGTGGGAAAAAAAGCAAAGAAGGGTTGGGAGCTCTAGAAGGAATTCAAAGACAACCCACAGATTTTCTGGGACCAGTGATAAATACCCTCTTAGGCTTCCTTGCAGGTAAGCTTTTCCAACTGCCTCTCCAACTTTCTCAAGTTCCAGGATTTGTTTCTCACAGCCAAGAGAAATGGTAGCCAATGACAGGAAATGAGGTAGAGAAAAATGGATAGGAATTCCCTAAAGTCACATATGGAAAAATAAACTCTAAGATACCCAGCCTGCTGTGCTATTTAGGACTTCACAAAACATTGTTATGCAGAAATTTTAAAGACACCCTCTTTGCTAGAGGGAACATGGCATAGCAAACAGAGAGTTGGTTTCCAGCTCTGTTTCCTATCCTTGGCAAGAAAAATTAGGCAGTACCCATAAAACTGTACAAATAGATGGTTCTTTGTTACTCTTTAAGCATTAAAAAAATTTTTTTTCTGTCTTCTCTGTTGTACACTTTATACCCTCAGATCAATACATACACACAAATCTATGCACAAGAACAATGACACTTATACATGTATGCAAATACACATTCACTCATAGATCTACATATATCCAGCCCCCACACACAACCATATGCATCCCAAAACATACCATACATACCTATATCCATGCACACACCCTTAGCTAAACACATATATGCTAACACATTCCGATACATACATCCACATACCCACACACATGACACACAGTCAGAAATGCACTCACTTACCTATACCCATGCTCAAATTTTTCCTCCATTTTTGCTTCTTCCTATGCACAAGCACCACACAGTGGCATCAAACTCTTCACTAAACAATTCCTGCCTGAGAAACACATATATGAAAGTTCTGCATATTTTTCTGACTTTTAAACTTCCCTTAGGCATTAGCTTTTATTTGTTCAACTCAAGAATGTATAATGCCCTTTGAATACCTTTGTAAATAAAATCATCACCTAAAAAAATGTTCCAAAAATTACACATGCATCAAACAATTCCACTTAAGCCTTCACAGTATTCATTAACCAATTTGTTAACAAATTGTATCACTTTTCAGAATAACATGGACATTGCTGAGGTTCAAAGGAGTCTAAAAAGTGATATTCTCTTCCCTGCAAGATATAAGCCAATTAAGAACAAAAATGTTAGGCAGAGGTGATAAAAAATGTATTTGTGATAGATTTAACTGGGCTGGGGGAAATGCCTTTAAAGGACAAAGATCTTCCTAAAACTCCCTTGTCCAGAATGTGATATTTGCCCAACAGTCACTAAGTGAGCTGGACAATGACAGTGCTTTCTTCACATAACTAAGAACACACCAAATTTCCCTACCAAAAAAAAAAAATCTTCAAGGGGAATATTACATGGAGCCTGCCCTGTTTCTTGTCCCAAATTCACCAGTGAAAGTGTTTTAGTCAGCTTTTCTCGCTGCTGTGACTAAAAGGACCCAACCAGAACAGCTGTAGAGGAAGAAAAGTTTATTATGGAGCTCACGGTTTTAGAGGTCTCAGTCCATAAATGGCTATCACCATTCCTCAGGAATCAAACAGAGGCAGGACATCATGGCAGAAAAGTGTGGCAGAGGGAAGCAGCTCACATGGTGATCATAAAGCAGAGAGTTTCTACTCTCCAAATACAAAATATATACCCAAAATCCATGTCCAAATTCCCATATCCTCCAGCCACACCCTACCACTTCAGTTACCACTCAGTTAATCCCAATTAGAGGATAAATTCACAGATTGGGTTAAGACTAAACCAAATCATTTATCATTTCTACTCTGAAACTTCTTTTTTTTTTTCTGGGGTGGGGGGTATGCCAGGAATTGAACTCAGGAGCCCTTAACCACTGAGCTATATCCCCAGCCCTATTTTGCATTCTATTTAGAGACAGAGTCTCACTGAGTTGCTTAGCACCTCACTGTTGCTGAGGCTGGCTTTGAATTTGTAATCTTCCTGTCTCAGCCTCCTGAGCCACTGGGATTACAAGCCTGTGTCCACACTCCTCTGAACCTTCTTGCATTGTCTCACACAATTTTTTTTTTTTTTTTTTGGGATGTGAGGGGACACCTCACATCCAAACCATAACAGAGGGTTATCCATTCTCTTCTAACAAAAAGTAAGGGGCACAGACAAAAAGGATATCCCTCCATGTGGCAAGAGATATCAGGAGTAGGGAATAAGTACTTTCCCTAACACTCCCAGTTTTTCTTTTATTTTTGCCTTTTAAGTTTAACCTATGACCTCACACATAACCAGGGAGGGGACATTCCCCTCTGGGGAGGAAACAGTCCATCAAAATGGCCTGCTTTCACCTTCATAAGATCTTTGATCATCATTCCCTGACCACAGTTGAGCGTGTGATATTTGCTCTTAGGAGACACTGAGATGTTTTAAAATAACATAGTAATTTAATCAACCTCAGAGCTGCTTTGGCCTTATTGCTGAAAATTTGCTTTCTATTCTGTTTCTTATTTGTATTCATCAGATTTTTATCAGCACAACCAAAATACTTGACAAGAACAACTGAGAGGAAAAGTTTATTTTGTCTCACAAGTACAATGTTTATTTGCAGTTCCCTTGCTCTGGGCAGAACATCATGGCAGAAGATTGTGGTGGAGAAAAGCTACTTAGCTTATGAGAGCTAGGAAGTAGAGATGGGGAGAAGTGACCAAGCACAGATACAGTCACAGGCCATGCCCCTAGTGACCTACTTATTTCAGTTGCATCCCACCTGACTACAGTGACCACTCTGTAGTGCATTCAGTTATCAATAAAGTAATCCAGCAAATGGATTAATCCATTGATGAGATCAAAACCTAATCATTGTCTAAATGCCCCACTTCTAAACTTTGATGCATTGGGGATCATGTTTTCAACATGAGTTTTTTGGGGGATTTACAGACCCATAACATCCCAAATTATTTCCCATAATAAGGTAGGAGGAATTTCAGGTCAATTAAATTTCTCTTGCCACTGAGTCATGCTTTGGCAGATGGGTGAAGTAGATAAAGTGAACATGTCCTTCTTACCCTCTTCAATAGACCTATTCTTCAAATTTTTGGCTTCAACAATCTGCTGGGAGCCTTCTATTGGACTCCTAAGCTTTAACAAAGGTACTTTTCTCTGTGGGTTATTGTCAAAACTGGTGTTTCTATGGAAGGAATGAGAAGTTTTCTATTTTGACATCTTGCTGATTGATGGCACTCCCTACCCCTTTCCTGTACCGGACTTGGTGGATCAGAAAGTATAATTACCAAGTTAAGAAAAGAAAAAGAAAAATTAAAAGGTGGGCTAGGTGTAGTCTCCCTGTATCTGTTTTCTGCTATCTATGGCTTTCACTAAAGGAGAGATTACATAAGATTGGAAATTTCAAATCCAAATGAAAATCTTGTGGCTAAAAGTATCCTCAGTGCTAAAGTATTTTAAGCATAAAAGACACTATAATAACCATAGATTTGATATAGTTCTTCATAACCACAAAGATTCAACCTTTAGTAGATACAAAAAAGAGAAAAAGAATCAAAGCACATCACTAAGAACAATCATCAAATCACAAAGGAAGGCAGGAAGAGGAAAAGGAAAAACTGAAGGAAGTATAAAGCAGAAAAAAAAATGAACAAAACTGCAACAGTAGTTACTTACTACAAAATTTTCAATTAAAAGACATAAAATGACTGAATTTATTACAAAAAATTAAAACAAATACCTAAGTCCAACAATATACTTTGCCTACAGGAGAAACACTTCAACTTTAAGGACACACAGGGCTAGGGAGATAGCTTAGTTGGTAGAGTGCTTGCCTCACATGCCCAAGGCCCTGGGTTCAATTCCCAGCACAACAAAGAAAAAATAATAAAAAATTTAAAAAGTCTTCCACAAGGACATGCAAGTAAAGAGATGGAAAATATATTTTATGCAAATGATTACCAAATAGAGTGACTGTGGCTATGCTTATATAAAAAATAGATTTTAAGTAAAAAATTGCCACAAGAAAAAGATTTTATATATATATATATATATATATATATATATATATATATATTATAATATAATATAATATAATGAAATATGCTATATCTAGTCTCTAGCCCTCCAATCTCTTATTTGTGTAGCAAACTTATCCATCTTACTTCTTCCATTTTTAGCATGTCTTGGACACAATGTCATTCAATTACTTTAGAATTAAAGGTCAAAATTAAACTCAAAGTTAGTAATCTAAGGCTTTTCTATCTTGGCATATCCTAACGTCATTGATTTTCTTTGTAAGAACTTACAGAATTTAAAAATATCTTCCCTCATTTAGTTTTTCAGATTTTCTAGAACTATATGCTTTTTAAAACAAGGGAAACTCATTATCAGAGGCAAAGTACTAAGACCTCTTTCCTTGTTATTTAGTCAAATCAACATCTATTCAATAAGCATATAACCATGTCTTCTCATATTTATGTCTCAATCAAATACTATCCTGCATAGAATGACCAATGAATAAACTCTAGCTGATGGTAGAAGAACCTGCTCACAAAAAACTTCATATTCGGGGGAAAAAACAGTGAAAACTATCTGGAATACAAGCCAAAATGAAATAAGTATCAAATAGAAAAACAAGCATTGTTGTATGAGGGCCTGGAGCAAGAAAAATGCGCTCTTATTGTGAGAATCCAGGGAGGCTTAAAAGAGAATGTTGCATTTGAGCTATGCCTTTGTGTTTTACTGTAAGGAAATAAAGGGAAAGAATTGCAGAGGGAGAGATCAATGCAACCAGTAGAATGAGATAAGAAATCATCCGACATGACTGGGAAACAGAAAATATGACACAACGCCAGATCCAAATACAGAGAGTAGTGAGATATTTGGCTAAGAAGTCCTATCATAGTGCCACACTGAATGCCAAACTAAAAGCTTTCAAAGTTAATTTTGAGTAACTGAACAAAGACAGTGGTATAGTAAAAATATTAAAACCTAATGCATTTAGGAAGATAATTCTGATGGTAATATCCAAGATTGATAATTTAAAAAAAACATTTCCTCATAGGCAGCTAGATGTCCCTAATGACAATATATTCATTGTTCATTCTTTTAAAGGCACTTGAATACCCCACTATACTCCCCCAGAGGGGCTCACAATGGCATTATAAGAGTGAAGAAGTAAGTGCATTTTAATCATAGTCCTAATTGGCATGCAATCTGGTTGCCTTTGTATAAAATATTTTTATTGAGTTTATAATAGCCAGATGATTTTCTTTCTGTTCAACAGGTCTGAGTCATTTAAAATGATTAAGGATTAAGAAGTCATAAAATTGTTCCAGTGGATTAACCAGTTCAAGAATGATCATTATTGCTTTGTCAACAGCGTTTTCATTGGTCAGTCATTCCTATGCTCAGCAATATTCTCTCAAGGCCAAAATCATCTCTTTAGACTGAAGCATACAAGTGTCCTCCATTTTTTGGCAACCGTGGTCTCTTGTTTCTCTGTGATGGGCCCAGCTGTTCATAAGGCTATTTTTATTTTTGGGAGCTAAATATCTTGTGGGGCAGGCAGGGCAATGAAGAGAGCCTATTTCTGATTATAGATAGGCAACAAGAGTTAATTTTCAAACCTGCTGTCTAATAATAATTCTACAACAATCTCAAAAAATGATATTTATGAGCAACAGCTCTATTTCTTTTTATTTTTCCAATTTCAGTTTTTTTTTAAATTTATTTTTATTGGTTGTTGTTAGTTATATATAATATCAGGATTCATTTTGACATAATTATAAAAGCATAGAATATAATTTGCTCTAATTCAGTCCCCAGAATTTCTCCTTTCCCTTCCCCCTTTCCTTCCCATTTCCTTCCCTCTAGGTTACTGATCTGTCTACTATCTACTTATAGTTTTCTTTAAATTAATGCCTCGTGGATATATATAATGGTGAGGTTCACTGTGGTTCACGTTTCTTTTTGAACATATTTATAGACAGAAAAAGAGAACTTTAGTGGGTAAGAGTAAATTCTCACAGCTTCCTATCATGAATCATAGGTAATGATTATCTTGTAACTCCATGGGAACATTGACTCCCCAAAGATACAATGAACCAAAAACCTCAGCCCAGCATCTTTCTGACCTTTCTAAATAGGTCAATATAATGTCAAAAAGAACGCATTGTTTTATTAAAAAAGAAAGAAAGAAAACAAACATGATCTAATTGAGAAAGCAGCACAAACCAATTCAAAGACATTCAGTCAAGATGACATTTAGCTTAGCAGGTTAGGGAAGAGCAATTGATTGCTCAAGCATTTTCAAAAGGACATGGACTGGAATGTAGGAATTGTGGACAACATTTTGACAAAAGACTCATTAACGATAGCTATTTCAATGCTTCTTCCTATGAGGAATAAGACTGCCATTTTAACACTGCGTGTTTATTAGGATTGCATCTAATTCTATTCTTGTGTATTTAAACAACAGCATCCCTTAGCCTTGCCATTTTTAGATTCATAGGAATTCCTCTGGAAAAGATATTTTCAAATAACTTTCAAAAGTTCATCATTGCCATAAAGATATCATCTCATCATACATTTTGTGCTAGCTTTACCTACTTCTATTAGTACCACAGTTACACATTGATCAGTATTTTACTTAGATGAAAGTAACATGGACACATGTGTATGCATACAGATTTCATTCACAAGTATAGAGGGCCAGAAAATAAATCTATACTAAAGATAGTTATCAAGGTACTCAGTATCTTGAAAGGCTATTTTGTATTTCCTGATTCGTGTCTAAATAATGATAAAGCAAAAGCTAGAAAATATCATTTATTCATGTAACCCTAAATATTAACACAGTGCAGTAGCTATGCTTGGGATATGAATGCAAATTTACAGGTCACCATTCTTTGACAATTCTCACAGTTACAATACATCAGAAGTCTGGTCACAACATGCCTGAATTCTCTGCTCAGATTTCTTTGAGCTCAAATCAAGATACTAGCTAGGTGAGTTCTCATCTGGAAGGACTGAGAAAAACTTACTTCCAAATACATTATTATTGCTGCAGAATTTAGTTCCTTGTTGCTGTAGGACTGAGGTCCTCTATCTTTGGTGGCTATCAGTCAAGGTTTGTTCTCAACTTTTAGAAGCTGCTCCTTACTGCATAATTCCCTACATCTGTAACTCAGCAGAGTTGTGTCAAATCTTTCTTGTAATTCTAGTATCTGACTTTCTTATCTCTGCGAATTTCAGATTTTAAGTGTTCATGATATTAGGTCAGGCCCACCCAGATAGATGGTGGGCTTATCCTTTCAAAGCCAACTGCACTATATAACATACCTGCAGGAACAAAGCTCTTCATATCCACAGACACAAGGATAATACAGTGCACATGTAGCAGGTCATGGGGGTTCTGGCAACTTTCTTAGAATTCTTCCTTTTATAGATATCAAAACTAGACAAAGTCATTACTGACAAAAGAAAACTAGAGACTGTATCCCTCAAAAACATTAATAGAACATTCTTAATAAAATTTAGCAAATAAAATTAACAAACCAGAAAATAACATTTCATGATAGCCAAGTAAAAATAGCTAACTTTTTCTTTCTCTCTTTCTTTCTTTTTCTTTTTTATTTTGTATTGGAGATTGAAACCAGGGCACTCAACCACTGAACAACATACCCATCCCTTTTTGTATTTTATTTAGAGACAGAGTCTCACTGAGTTGCTTAGGGCCTTGCTAAGTGGCTGAGGCTGGTTTTGAATTTGAAACCCTCCTGCCTCAGCCTCCTGAGTCACTGGGATTACAGGCATGCATCACCACACCCAGCCTGATTATTTCTTAAAAGCAACTAATATACAGTAAACTCATGATAATATTTATGCCTGTAAGGGGTGAAGAGAGGAAAATTTAGGAGAAAGGGATAGAAGAGTACAAACTACAATTTTAGTTTTATTATTATGTTAATTGAATGGCATTCATAAGTATATACTGTATTATGGTTTCTAGCTTACTTAGGTACCTGCCCTGTATTCCTATGTTTTGGGTTGGTCATGAAGCACATCAGTCATCTCTCCTCTTGCAAGACTGTATAACTGCAGCTTCAGTTGCATTACTCAAAGTCCCAGCTGCTGCCCTGCTGGATCCAGTCCCACATTCACACCATACTTTCCACTTGCTGCTCAGGCCAATGATGGAGCATGGAAAGGAAGCTAAGCAGACCCATTCCTACAAGATGCTGAACTGCTTTAAAAAGTAATTTTGCTGAAGGGCTCTCATTCACCTGAAAAATTTCTTTAGAGCTCTGCTCCAGCCTGAGACTCTCCCTTACCCATCCTTCTCCCTCCCACTCTCCTTCAGCATAGAAGGCTTGCACTGTGGTCTGAAAGTTCTCCACTCACTGCCCACTTGCTCTGGTCCCTCCCTTTTGCCCATCATAATGACTTCCTCAATAAATCTATTGCACAGTTAATTTCATTTTGTCATTTGCTTTTCAGAGAATCCAAACCAATACATTTACTTCAAACATTACATTAGAAAAAGTAATAGCAAAAACTGACACAAGAAAAGAAGCATTTAGCATGGTAAGTTGTCAACAAAAAATGAAAATGAATTAATGATGATATGACAAAACCTATTATAATTCACAATAAGTGGACTGAATCACCCATTAAAAATACATTTCTCACTTAAAATCAATATCAATGTGAACCAATGCCATTTATAAATAATATACAAACAAAAATAAGCAAAAAAAATAAAGACAGAAATGGAAAAAAGATGGATATACTAGATAAAAGTAAACCTCATCAAAAATACATACATGTGTATTTTGGCCTAGTTTATGCAAAATATATTTATGTATTAACATGTATGAACATATGCAAATAAGTTTGATACATTAGTATCAAATAAGAGCACTTGAAAATGAAATATTTAAAAAAACAGTATTTCATAAAGGAAGACAGAACAATAATGAACATTTTAAGTACCAGTAACATAATTTTCAAAAGCATAAAGTAAAAATAATAAAGAGAAAAAATGACATATTTGCAGTCATATTCAAACACTTTATCCTACTACTCTCAGAAGATAAAAAATGTAATATCAAGAAAGAACAATATTAAGATTGGGTAAAATACAGCTAATCAGCATATGGATAGAATGTTGTATACAAAATGAAGACTAGCCAGGGATAGTGGCTCACTCCTGTAATCCCAGAAGTTCAGGAAGCTGAGGAGGAAGATTGCAAGTTCAAAGCCAGCTTCAGCAATTGAGCAAGACCCTAAGCAACTTAGTGAGATCCTGTCTCAAAATAAAAAAAAATAAAAAAGGTTATGGTTAATCACCCCTGAATTCAATTCCTAATACCTAAAATAATTTTTTAAATTGAAAAGAAAATTAAAGGAGACTAAAGATTATCATCACACATTTTGGAATTTTAACATAAATAATTGACTTAGAAAAGAAATTCACAATTCAGAATCTTTCATCATAAAGACCACATTCACATCCCATTTTGAAAAAACAAAAAAAGCTAGAAGCTAACAATGAACAAATTATACCTGGAAACTAGTCACACATATTGAAGAACTATTGGTAAAATAGAAAAACTTTCAGTTCTTAAAAAATTGGTGAACTACCATGGGCTCTTTACTGTCTCTTCCAAACTAACTCCAGAGAAACAAAAAATAAATAAATTCCATGGACTGTAAGTAAATTATATGGGTCTAAAGAATCTAAGTAAGAACCCTGAGAAAACTGAGGCAACAATGACCTGGCATGAGAGGAAAGTGACTGAGGAGGAGAGATGTCAGGGAGAGTGGGTAGAAAGGTAGAACTTCTTGACTTGTATACCTTTGCTTCTGACACCCTGCCTACCTGTTACAGTCAACGTTTAATGCCTGTGACAAAAATACCCAATCAGAACAACTTAATGGGAGGAAAAGTCTATTTTGGTCTTGTGGTGTCAGAGGTTTTAGTTCATGGTTGGCTGACTTCACAGCTTTGGACCTGAGGTGAGGTAGAACATCAGGTCAGATAGACAAGGTGGACTAAGTTGCTTACTCAGGGCAGCCAGGAAGCAGAAAGAGAGAGAGTGCACAAGAAGACAGGGGCAAGATATATCATCCCCAAAGGCATGTCCCCAGGGACCTACTTCCCCCAGCCACACCCCACCTGTCTACAGTCACTAGTAATCCACTCAATTTATTAACCCATGAAATGGATTAATCCACCAACTAGACCAAAGCTCTTATAATCTAATCATTTTACCTCTAAACATCCCTGTATTGTCTAACATGAGCTTTTGGGGAATCACTGCATATCTCAACCATAATACCTACCTACTCTTCATGGTAGAATAGAAATAGGTATCTAATACCACCAGGGGATAATAATTCCACAGCAAAAATTATAACAAGACAAGGCAGGGGGAAAAATCCCCCATAAGACAGAAAGCATACAAACAAACTAAAAATCCCAAACAATAAACAAAAACTATACAAACAAAATTAATGGAGTAGACCTGTATATACTATATATTAATATAATGAAAATGTGAACTTTTAAAATAAGCAGACTTTTGACTTTCAGGGGTATAAGAGGACATTGATAAGATTAAACAAATAAAAATTATGAAAAATGAGTTATGAGTACTTGGTATCAAAATCAAATAGCTGAATAAACTCAACAGCTGAAATGCATAACAGAATGAATACAACTATTGAACTTGCCATAAAAAAGAATGTAAGGATTCACAAAACTTAAATTTAAAAAAAAAAGAATGCTCATTCAATATACAGATATTGTCTAATACTAATTTTAAAAAATGTAAATCAAAGAGTGTAAAATGGAGGAAATTTAAAAAAAAATAACACAAAGGGAAAAGAGAAGCATTAATCTAGAAAATACCAAGAATATAAAAAAAGACTAATAAAATAGAAAAATCTGTGCATGTCTAATTAAAAATACAATAAAAAATAAACATTAAAAGTAAGACTAGAAAGATAAAGAAAAACTTGGAAAGTGTAATGCATTACAATTCTTATTACACATATCGAGCACAATTTTTCATATCTCTAGTTGTACACAAAGTGTATTCACAGCAATTTGTGTCTTCATACATGTACTTTGGAAAATAATGATCATCACATTCCACTATCATCAATAACCCCATGGCTCCTCCCTTCCCCTCCCACCCCTCTGCCCTATCTAGAGTTTGTCCATTCCTCTCATCTCCCTCTCACTATCCCACTATGCATCAGCCTCCTTATATCAAAGAAAGCATTTGGAATTTGTTTTTTTTTGTGATTGGCTAACTTCACTTAGCATTATCTTCTCTAACTCCATCCATTTACCTGAAAAATGCCATGATTTTATTCTCTTTTATTGCTGAGTAATTTCCATTGTGTATATACGCCACATTTTTTTATCCATTCATCCATTGAAGGGCATCTAGGTTGGTTCCATAATTTAGCTACTGTGAATTGTGCTGCTATATACATTGATGTGGTTGTGTCTCTGTAGTATGCTATTTTTAAGTCCTTTGGGTATAGTCCAAGGAGAGGGACAGCTGGGTCAAATGGTTGTTACATTCCCAATTTTCCAAGAAATATCCATACTGTGTTCCAATTTGCAGTCCCACCAGCAGTGTATGAGTCTACCTTCTTCCCCACATCCTTGCCAACACTTATTGTTGTTTGTCTTCATAATAGCTGCCATTCTGACTGAAATGAGATGAAATCTTAGAGTGGTTTTGATTTGCATTTCTGTAATTACTAGTAATGGTTAACATTTTTTCATATATTTGTTGATTAATTGTTTATCTTCTTTTGAGAAGTGTCTGTTCAGGTCCTTGGCCTATTTATTGATCGGGTTATTTGTTGTTTTGGTGTTTAGCTTTTTGAGTTCTTTATATACCCTAGAGATTAGTGCTCTATCTGCTCTGTAGGGGGTAAAAATTTGCTCCCAAGATGTAGGCTCTCTATTCACCTCACAGATTGTTTCTTTTGCTGAGAAGAAATGTTTTAGTTTGAGTCCATCTTATTTATTGATTCTTGATTTTAATTCTTGCGCTATAGGAGTCTTGTTAAGGAGGTTGGAGCTTAATCCCACATGATGGAGATTAGGGCCTACTTTTTCTTCTATTAGACACAGGGTCTCTGGTTTTATTCCTAAGTCCTTGATCCATTTTGAGTTGAGTTTTGTGCATGGTGAGAGATAGGGATTTAATTTCATTTTGTTGCATATGGATTTGCAGTTTTCCCAGCACCATTTGTTGAAGAGACTATCTTTTCTCCAGTGCATGTTCTTGGCACCTTTGTCTAATATAAGATAATTGTAATTATATGGGTTAGTCTCTGTGTCCTCTATTCTATACCATTGGTCTACCAGTCTGTTTTGGTGCCAATATCATGCTGTTTTTGTTAATATTGCTCTGTATTGTAGCTTAAGGTCTAGTATAGTGATGCCACCTGCTTCACTCTTCCTGCTATGGATTACTTTAGCTATTCTGGGTCTCTTATTTTTCCAAATGAATTTCATGATTGCTTTTTCTATTTCTGTGAGGAATATCATTGGAATTTTGGTCAGAATTGCATTAAATCTGTATACTGCTTTTGGAAGTATGGTCATTTTGATAATATTAATTCTATCTATCCAAGATCAAGGTAGATCTTTCCATATTCTAAGGTCTTCTTTGATTTCTTTCTTTGGTTCTGTAATTTTCATCATATCAATCTTTCACCTGTTTTGTTAAGTTGATTTTTTTTTGAGGCTCTTGAAAATGGGATAGTTTTCCTTGTTTCCCTTTCTGAAGATTTGTCACTGATATATAGAATGCCTTTGATTTTTTTGGATGTTGATTTTATATCCTGCTATTTTGCTGAATTCATTTAATAGTTCTAGAAGTTTTCTGGTGGAACTTTTAGGGACTCCTTGGAATAGAATCATATCATAAGCAAACAGTGCCAATTTGAGTTATTCTTTTCCTATGTGTATCCTTTTAATTTCTTTCATTTATCTAATTGCTCTTCCCAGTGTTTTAAGAACTATGTTAAATACAAGTGGTAAAAGAGGGCATTCCTGTCTTGTTCCAGTTTTTAGAGGGAATGCCTTCAATTTTTCTCCATTTAGAATGATGTTGGCCTGGGGCTGAGTGTAGATAGTCTTTACAATATTGAGATATGTTCCTGTTATCCTTAGTTTTTCTAGTGTTTTGAACATGAAGGGGTGCTGTATTTTGTCAAATGCTTCTTCTGCATCTATTGAGATGATCATATGATTCTTATATTTGAAACTATTGATGTGATGAATTACATTTTTGACTTCCATATGTTTAACCAACTTTGCATCTCTGGGATGAATCCCACTTGATCAAGGTGCACGATCTTTTTGATATGTTTTTGTTTCGATTTGCCAGAATTCTATTGAGAATATTTGCATCTATGTTCATTAGAAGTATTGGTCTAAAGTTTTCTTTTTCTTTTTTTCTTTTTTTTGATGTGTCTTTGCCTGGTTTTGGAATCAGAGTGACATTGGCCTCATAGAATGAGTTTAGAAGTGCTGCCTCTTTTTCTATTTCCTGAAATAAATTGAAGAGTATTGGTATTAGTTCTTCTTTAAAGGTCTTTTGGAACTTGGTTGTGTTTCTGGTCCTGGGCTTTTCTTGGTTGGTAGACTTTTGATGGCATCTGCTATTTTGTCACTTGAAATTGATCTTTTTAAATTCTGTACATCATCCTGATTCAATTTGGGAAAATTATGTGACTCTATAAATTTGTTGATGCCTTCAATATTTTCTATTTTATTGGAGTACAAGTTTTTAAAATAATTTCTAATTATCGTCTGTATTTCTGTAATGTCTGTTGTGATATTTCCTTTTTTGTCACATATGCTAGTGACTTAGAGAGTTTTATCTCTCCCCTTCTCTTCATTACCATGGCTAAGAGTCTGTCAATTTTATTTATTTTTTTCAAAGAACCAACTTTTTGCTCTGCCAATTTTTTGAATTGTTTGTTTCAATTTCATTGATTTCAATTATTTCTTGTCTTCTGCTGCTTTTGTTGTTGATTTTTTTCTTCTTTTTCTAGGGCTTTGAGATGTAATGTTAAGTCCACTTATTTGTTGATTTTTCTTCTTTTTAAGGAATGAACTTCATGCAATGAACTTTCCTCTTAGAACTGCTTTCATAGTGTCCCAGAGATTTCGATATATTGTATCTGTGTTCTCATTCACCTCTAAATTTTTTTAATCTCCTCCTTGATGTCTTCTGTAACCCATTGTTCATTCAGTAGTATATTATTTAGTCTCCAGGTGTTGGAGTGGATTTTATTTCTTATTTTATTATTGATTTCTAATTTCATTCCATTATGATCTGATAGAATGCAGGGTAGTATCTCCTCTTTTTTATATTTGCTAAGAGTTGCTTTGTGGCATGGTATATGGTCTTTTTAGAGAAGGACCCATGTGCTGCTGAGAGGAAAGTATATTCTCTCATTGAAGGAAATATTCTATATATGTCAGTTAAGTCTAAGTTATTGATTGCATTATTGAGTTCTATAGATTCTTTGTTCAGCTTTTGTTTCGAAGATCTATCTAGTGATGAAAGAGGTGTGTTAAAGTCACCCAAAATTATTGTGTTGTGGTCTATTTGACTCTTGAACTTGAGAAGAGTTTGTTTGATGAACATAGATGCTCCATTGTTTTGGGTATATATATATTTATAATTGTTAAATCTTGTTGGTGTATGGCTCCCTTGAGCGGTGTGTAATGTCCTTCTTTATCCTTTCTGATTGACTTTAATTTGAAGTCTGCTTTATTTGATATGAAGATGGAAACCCCTGCTTGCTTCCATGGTCCATGTGAGCAGTATGATTTTTCCCAACCCTTCACCTTCAGTCTGTGGATGTCTTTTTCTATGAGATGAGTCTCTTGGAGGCAACATATTATTATTATTATTATTATTATTATTATTATTATTATTATTTATCCAATCTGCTAGTTTATGTCTTTTGATTGGTGAGTTTAGGCCATTAACATTCAGGGTTATTACTGAGACATGATTTGTATTCCCAGACATTTTTGTTTATTTTCAGTATTTAACATGATTTGGTTTCTCTTCTAATTAGATTTTCCTTTAGTGTAATCCCTCCCTCTGCTGATTTTCATCATTGTTTTTCATCTCCTCTTTTTGGAATATTTTGCTGAGGATGTTCTGTAGGGCAGGCTTTCTAGTTGTAAATTCTTTTAATTTTTGTTTATCATGAAAGGTTTTTATTTCATCATCAAATCTAAAGCTTAGTTTTGTGGATATAAGATTCTTGGTTGGCTTATATTTTCTTTCAGAGTTTGGTATATGTTGTTCTATGATCTCCTTGCTTTGAGGATCTGGGTTGAAAAATCTGCTGAGATACAAATTGGTCTCTTCCTATATGTCATCTGATTCCTCTCTCTTGCAGCTTTTAAGAGTCTATCCTTATTCTGTATGCTAGGCATTTTCATTATAATGTGCCTAGGTCTGTTGTAATTTTGTACATTTGGTGTCCTGTAAGCCTCTTGTATTAGGTTTTCCAATTCTTTCTTCATTCTTGAGAAATTTTCTGATATTACCTCATTGAAGATAGACATTGTGCATTCTTTTGATTTAAAACTCTGTGCCTTCCTCTATCCCAATAACTCTTAGATTTGATTTTTGATGCTGTCCCATAATTCTTGGGTGTTTCGTTCATTGTTCTTAAGTATCTTCACTGTGTGATAAACTTTATTTCCCAGGTTGTATACTTTGTTTTCATTATCTGATGTTCTTTATTCCAAGTGACCAAGTCTCCTGGTTGTGTTTTCTATTGAGTATTTTATTTGATTTATTGTATCCTTCATTTTAAGTCTTTCCGAATGTTTTTTTCAGAGTCTCTATTTCTCTCTTGAAGTAATCTTTTGCTACCTGTATTTGCTCTCTTATCTCATTGTTGGAGTGATCAATTTTTGCCAGTATTTGCTCATTTAAGTCATTCTTTAATTCACAGGTCATTTTAATTATGAACCTTCTGAACTCTTTCTCTGACATTTCATCAACTTCGCTGTCCATGGGTTCTATTATTATAGTGTCCTAGATTGTTTGGGGGCAATTTCATCCCTTGTTTTTTTCTTGTTGTCTGTGTGTCTTCCTTTCTTGAAGTGTGGATCTGAGATATTATAGTTTCTTCCATATATTCTTGTAGTACCTGTGCAGATTGTTTGTACTGCACCTTGATGTTGAGCTTCCAGACCCTGCTGATGTCCCTCAATGAGTGCTACTGCATCCTGGATCTGGGACCTGTGTAAGATGGAATGGGTGGATCTGGGCCACTGGGCTTGACCTCCCACAGTAGTCTGCTGGTCCGAAGGGGAGGTCCTGCACCAAAGGCTAGGCTCTGCTGTGTGTCTACCCTGCCAGGGGTGGGGTAGACCAGGTCTTCTGTGAACCTGAGAGCCTCATAGGCCAGTGTGGGTGGATCTGAGCTGCAGGCTTGACCTCCTGTGGTAGTCCGTTGGTCTGAAGGGGCAGTCCTGCCTCAAAGGCTTGGCTCTGGTGGGTGTCTACCCCACAAGGAGAGGGGTGAACTGGTCCTACTTCTTGGGTCCCATGAGTGCTGGTGTGGGTAGTCTGGGCTGCCTCTTGGCTCCCATGGTAGTCTGCTGGTTGGAAGGGGTGAAGCAGTCTTTTCTCATAACTGATAAATCAAGTAAAAATGATAAAAATATAGGAAACTCAAATACAATAAAGAATTGAACTTGTGTATCATATCTAAACCTTTGTAAACAGAAACTGTAGAACAAACAGGTTTTGAAGCACACATAAAACATTTGCCAAAAAAAAACTGAAATGACCCAAATTTCATACATATATTTTTCTTACCAAGATGCAACTAAGCTAGAAATAAAAATGAAAGGGCCACATGTTCAGAAACTAAAAAAAACAGATTTCTAAATAACCCACAAATCATAAAATACAAATGATAAAATATTTCCACCAAAGAGTAGATAGGGTGTAATAAAGATCTTGCATAATCAAAACTTACAGATTATGGATAATGCAGGAAATTGACATACTTATATGCATAATTAAAAAGCAATAAAACTTAAATCACCGACCTAAGTATGTATTTCAACACAAAGGGAAAGAACATAAAATTAAAACTAGATAAAGTACTAGAAAGAACATAAGTAGAGATTAATAAAAACAGAAAAATAAAAAACAATTTGAGAGCAAACGCAAAATATGATCCTCTTAATAAGTTTCAAACAAGAATACCTACTTGTTTCAACTAATATGAGGGGAGAGAGAGGTGGGGGGGAAGAGAGAGAGAGAGAGAATATATAAATAACCAATATCAGATGTCTGTACCACCCACTTCAAAAACATTGGAGTTTTTTTGAGGGGGGATTACTGTGTATTGAACTCTGGGGCACTCAGCCACTGAGCCATATCTCAGCCTTTTTTTGTATTTTAATTAGAGACAGGGCTCACTGAGTTGTTTAGCACCTCACTTTTGCTGGGAAGGCTTTGAATTCTCCATTCTCTTGTCTCAGCCTCCTGAGGCACTAGGATTACAGGTGTGCACCACCATTCCCAACTCGAATAAATTTTTAAGGTAGAAGTAATAACAGTTTCTGAGAGAACAGAAAAAAATAAAACCTCTCAACCTATTTTTTAAGGCAACCATAAAGAAAATTTAAGAAATAAAATATGAAGACCCATTTCATTCCTCATTGTCAATACAAAGTTTAGATCCAGAAATAAATGAAAGACCAACACATGACCATACTTGACATACTTCATTGCTCTCAGATCTTCTGCCCTGATTGGTGCAATGGGAGAACCACCTTACCAGGGCTGCGTCAATGAACTTCTCTTCCCTTAAACTTTCATCCATGTTTGTCCAGTAGTTAGCACTAGTCAGATATTGGAAGAAATAAGGAAATTAAATCCAGGTTATTAATTCCTCCAGCCCCTGTGCAACATTGCTCTTGACAGCTCTCTCTTTCTTCTCCATTTGGTAACTATTTCCAATCTCCAAGCCTGCAGGCCTGAGGACACAAAGAGGGCTCCATTATTATGCTATATGTGTTTTCCTCATTTTCTAGCCCATATCTCTTTAAGAAATATTTTATCAAAATGTCTTTAAAATACCTAATTTGAATAGGATGTCTATTTTTGCCAGGACCAAATGACAAAGTAGAGTTTTATTCAGTGAAGGCAAAGTTGACCTACTGCCTAAAGTCAATGAATTCACACACATTGGGAGAGAGGAAAAATTTTATAGAACTATCTAATTATGTATGGAAAAAAATTGATAAAACTCTATATCCATTATAATGTATATGTATTTTTCAGTAAATAAAGAAAAAGGCAAACTTTAGTCAGTTCCATGATATTCAGCAAAATATCTACAGAAAGCAGCATTCAAAATAGTGAATGAAAGTTTTCCTTCTCAGATTAAGATTAAGAAAAGATGGCCAATATCATTATGGTTCTTCTTCAGACCAGCAGTACCAGTTACTTTAATAACGTAAGGGAAAAAAAATGTGAAGGGATTAGAAGAGGTAAAACTGTTACTATTTAGTGGTGATTCAATTGTGTCTATAGAAAGCCAAGAAATATCTAAAGGTAAATTATATACAGAATTAACAAATGATGATGAATTATTAGAATTAAAAAATTAGTTTAGGAAATTTTCAGGCAAATATGAACTGCATCTTTCAAAACATTAGAAAATAAAATGTTTAAATAGATCCATCAAAATAACCACAAAATTCCAGGAATAAATCTAAGAAAAAACTGTAATATTTCCATGAAAAATATAATTAAATTGAAGAATTTGGGGAATTATATGAAGAGTAAACAGAATATATAAGTCCAGATTATTAAGACTAATGATATGGAAACTTGGTTTCTCATTGGAGAAAACAAATACAACACAGCACACACACTAGGAAAATGGACTAAGGAAATGAATGATTCATTTTAAAAAGTAGATACTAGTGGCCAACAAAATACATGAAAATATATTTAATTCCTGTGGTAATGAGGGAAATGCTCATTTTGGATGAACCAATTTCTCTATTGGATGAATAAATGACTCCAAGAACCTCTTACTTTCCCCTTTTCCCAGTAAACCGAAGGTCAACTCTATGAAGTGGACATTTTCACACAAGATACTGCCCAATTGGAATTGGGCCAATGAATCTGATTAGCATTCCAGGCACCTTATGAAGAACACACACACATACATTTAAAAACAAGAAAAAGTTTGAAAGACCCAATATCCTGAAGACCAGTAATCCACAAACTATGTCTGCTTCAGGGACCTGCTCCCAATATTTCTGTAGCAAAGATGAGTCTACATTAGTCAGAATCTATACTCAGTGCAAAGACTTCAGAGATCCTTGTGTAAACCAAACACACTTCCTGCAAACAGCAATCTAGAATTTTCCATGAATTTACAGATATTCAGAAAAATAAAAAAGCCGCCCCACTGGAATTTCAAGAAAATTAAAATCTGTTATGGTTTAGATATGAGGTGTCCTCCTGAAAAAGCTCATGTTCTAATATGGGAATGTTCAGAGGTGAAATGTCTGGATTAGGAGAACCAGAACCTCATTAGAATTTGAATGGATTACTGAGTGATGATGGTAAGGAGGCAGGATGTAGCTGGAGGTGAAGTAGGTCACTGTGAGGGTGGCCTTGGGGATTATATTGTGTCCCTGGTTTCTAACTCTCTCACTTTCATTCTGCTTCCTAGCTTCCATAAGGTGAGTAGCTTTCCTCCACCGGCCCTTCTGCCCTTGCTGTAATGTTCTTCCTCACCTCAAGCCCAGAGCAATGATATTGGCCAATCATTGACTGAACCTCTGAAACCATAAACTCAAATAAACTTTTTCTCCTTTAAATTGTTCTTGTCTGGTATCTTGGTCATAGAAATAAAGAAACTGACTACAACAATATTACAATTAACTATTAAATAAACATGGTAGAGAAAAACAGGGAAAAAAACCTTACATGAATATAATTATTATTCTCAAAAATTTTCTTATCCAAAATAAAAGAAACATGCTTCTCTAAAATAGACTATTTTGGTACTTAGAGATTAAATATAATTATATATAATATATAATTATATAATTATATAATATATAATATATATAGTTTCATCTACTAGATTGTATCTAAATTTCTGTGTGATAAATGTGAAATGTTTAATGTATCTATATGCACATACATGCATATGTGTAAGTGAATGCTGAAATTTAAAATACACAAACAGGGGAGGAAGGGATGGGGAGAGGTTGATTAATCGGTACTAAGTTACTGTTGGACAGAAGCAAGATGTCGTGGTAGGCTATTGTTACAGTCAGGTGAACAAAGATGAAAATAATGTACTATACATTCCAAAACCCTTAGAAAAGATTTTGAAAGTTTTCATCATTAAAAAAATGATAAATGTTTGAGAAAATGGATAAATTAACTAAACACTTCACAATGTATACATGTATAAAATATCATGTGTTAGCCCATTCATATGTATATTTTTTGTTTTTGTGTACCTGTATATTTAATTTAAAAATACACACAAATAAGAATAAGCTGGAAATAAGAAGAAATCCAAATAAAATATGAATTAGATGGAAAATTGAACCAATGGATTATTCCCTCCCTGCAAAAAAAATTTATATGTGTGTGTGTGTGTGTGTGCGTGTGCACGTGTGTGTATTGTGCTATATGTAGCATTACAGTAGAATATGGAAAACAGATGGAAAAATATGTAGAAAATTTTCTTGGAAGATTCAAGTATTCCTATTGTAACATTGCTGTAATAGTGAAAAATTTAAAGATTCTAAATATACTTTACTTTTTTATTGTTAATTTATGATGCATCAGTATTTACTAAATGATGCATCAATATTTATTAAATGTTATGTATATTACATATGACATATGCAACCACATTTATTAGCCATTACATGTATCATATCAGTTGTATTCAGTTGTAACAATTATAAGTAAGCAGTGACTGAAACAAATTAGTTGCTTTTATCTTGTAAGTAAAAGATTGCAAGCATTGCTTCAGTGGCTCAGGAATGTCATGGGCAGGGTGTTGGTGAGTCCATAACCTTTTTCACATTGTGTAATCATGGACCTTGCAGCTCCAGCCAGCAGAAAGGAAGAGAGGAGCAAAGGAAGGACAGTGTCTGTACTGTAAAAATGAAACTTTCTCTGAATCCCTAGCAGGTATCTATTTACAGTTTCATTGGACAAAATTGCATTAATTGGTTATTCAATCAAAGAATGCTCATAAATTTGATTTTGTTTGTTTTAGTTGGATACATTGCTCCTCAATAAAAGTGAAATTCTATTAGAAATAAAGGAATATTGGATATGAAGTAGGCTACTAGCAGTCACCACAAACTGTAAAAAGAACGATAATCTATTTGAATTAATGCTATGCTACCATCACAGAAACATATGCATAATAGCATTCTAAATAAACAGAAAAAATAAAGCTATATTTTTATTCATTTGGAGTTTTTTGTGTAATCATGAAAATGCAAACATGAAGGAATTTACATTGCACTAAAATTTGGAAAATAAATAACCCTGGAAAAAAAGTAAAACAGCAGCCTGCAAATTATCTAAATTGTTTATATCTGAAGGAGGAGAACATGGGTCATTTTTAGATTTGTGTGTGTGTGTGTGTGTGTGTGCTTCTTGTGTATTTTTTTTCTTTTTTTTTCCCTACACTAAGCATTTTTTATTTTGGTAACCAGAACAAAAGCAGCAGATGGATATGTATAAAATATGTCATTAGCTAAGAGAAGTTTTACATATTTTGGAGAGGTAAGCAGTCAAAATAATTTCAAGACGATTAAATACTCTCTGTTGGAGAATCTGATTATTTCCATCAGGATTGTTCCATTAGTTTGTGTGCCATGTATTTCATTTATTTGTTTATTTTATTGATTTTTCAACATACAAAACTAGTTCACAGCCAGGTTCTATTGGAAGTATTTATAGATGAAGGTAAATTGAAGGACCCCTGTTTACTTCTTGTTTGCTTCTTGAATTTACATTGATTGGCAACGTGCAAGCTCCCGCATCATCTCAACGGACACACAAAGACAGCCTTCTTTTTGGGAGAAAGCCAGAACATCATCTAAAGCTAATACTTCTTACACTGTATTGAATTAATATTTATAAACACAGACACTAGTCTGAACTTTTTCATGTGGTGTTCTCTCTCTGTCTCTCTTTTATCTCACAGTTTAATTACCAAAGAAGCAGAGGCACCGACCTAGAAGATGAAATCTAATCAATCCATTTCCTCCCGAGGCTCACCTTCTAAAATGTATCGTTTTCTGCCGGCCACTTCATTTTCAGTGCTGCTAGTTTGATCTTCAGCTTACTGATAACTTCTTCCTCAATAAATCAGAGATGAGAAAGCACAGGAACTGAGGCCAGGAGGAGTATATCAAACCTTTGATGCCTGGAGCCACCATGGAATTCTTACCACCTCCTTAAGGTGATTGACGCCAAAGCAGTAAATTTTGAAAGAATTTGATTTCTTCATCTGGGTTAATGCAATTTCATATTTATCGCACTGGACTGCTATGAAAAAGTAAATGAAATATTTAAATTGAAGGAACTTTGGAATATTAAAGAGTGTGAGCCTTTAAAAGGGAGAAATAAACACCTTTTTTTTGGTAGTTTTTACAGTACTACTGTTAAGTTATAAGATACAGGTGCTAAATCCTGCTTCTATAATATGCAAGAACATCTACATATTTTTAATTCTCTTAGGCTAGGTCATATTTTTAAAGTATTTTCTGTCTTTTGGGTCATCAACTTTCATAATCTAAAGGACCATCAGTTTAAAAAAAAATTATTATTAAGTCAGAAAATTACTTGGGTCTCTAGAAAGAAGGAGGCTATTTCTTTCTGTCCAGTAGGAACTTGTCCAAAAGTTTAACTCTCAGAAGAGTTACCAACTTTAAGCAGCAAGTTGCAGAATCAAGAATATTGATAAGAAGTAGGAGTGGAGCAGATAAAAGTTTAATTTGTCAATTCTTCTGATATTCATTATTTAGAGGGAAAATGAACTAGTTTCTAATATTTCCTTGAGTTTCCAAGACTATAAGCTTAAAGGAATGCACATGTTTGCCATTACAAGGAGGCCCAAAGCAATAAAATAAAGATTTGTATATGATTTTAGGTAGGTTATTATAATATATCTTCCTCCCTCCCTCTACGTGTGTGTGTGTGTGTGTGTGTGTGTGTGTAAATGTGCACATGTGTGTTTTTGAAATTCTGATTGGGGAGTCAATAAAACTCTCATTTTGCCAAATTACAAGATCTAGTTAATTAACTGACCTTAACACATACACATTATAAGAACAATTTTTGAAAATATAATTGAAGCTTAATTAATTTCTTTTTTAAAAATGTCCATATTATCAAAGCGAAAATACATCAAATTAACAGAAGGAAAAAGCAATTTCTTTTGCAGAAACAGGAAGGACATAAGGTTCTGTTTCTTAAGTCATGCATTAGGTCTAGGTGTCTAGAGTTGCATAGCTCTCAGGCAGGGCCACTCTACCAAGAAGAAACATTAAGTAAGAAAGTTGGCATTTCAGTCATTAACCAAACACTCTGAATTGTGTCTTTGCCTCTAATTATATGGTCTAATGTTTACTCCCTCCTCTCCCCATGAAAGCTGATCTTAAAATCTTGTTAAATATCAGGGTTATCACTGAAATCTCAGAATAAATTTAATTTTAAGGTAAAATTCTTGCATTTTAATTATTATCTTCAAAATTTGTCCCAATATAAATATGAATTTCAACTACTGATTTAGCCAACAGAAACCTCCCCAACCAACTCTTCTTGAATCAATGTGAGCAAGAAGAATGTTAGAAGAAAAGAATAAAACATAAATTTTAGGTGGTATATTCAACCTTATTCAAATTCCATGTATCCCCCGAAAAAGAAAATAGGCTTTTGATGTTTCATTTTCCTCTTCATTAAATAAAATAACTCAAGCCTCTTTCACAAACTTTTGTAAGAAATGATCAATATGTTGGAAAATTTAAGAAATACAGAAACTTTTGTAAGTTTCCTTTTTATATCCCTCTCCTGGTGATGTTTATTTATTTATTTATTTGTATTGCATTTCTCCTCCCTAGTTAAGAATCTCCTCTCCACTCATTATATTTAATAACTTTAGTGTCAAACCGAATTTCTGCATCCAGATTTCAGATAGCACTCCTACACAAAGAAAAATAAAGGAAATAAACAGGATTCATGAATAATACACCCACATGATTATGACATCTCTCATCATTCTTTTAAATATTATTCTTCATTAACTCAGTGCCAAGACATCATCGTTTTGTTCTTCTCTGCTTTTTATAGATACTCTGTCAAATCTCTGAATTCTTGGTTGTTTTTTTTTTTTTTGCCTTATTGAGGAAAGGAAGTGAAAGGAAAGCATCATGTAGAAACATTAACATGTTCATAAAAACAAATACTAACATCAGATTGGGAGGAGAGATTGTTCATGAAGACATATGCTCACCCCGCAAGCCAGAGTTCTGTCAAGTTTCTCACTACTCCATCACTGCTTGATTATAAAAGATTTGACATAAAACCCTTGATATGTATGGGAAAATCTAAGGTGAGAATATAGTTTTATTTCTGTTCCTCTTGATTTCAGTAACATAGAAATGTGTTTATTTTACCCAGAATCTAAAAAAAAGTAAATAATAAAAACTGGTGGTGGGGTATAGGATTTACTGAAACAGAGGTAAGAAGAATGACAGGAAAGATATCCATGCATTGTCCATGATCCTTTCATCATGTATGATGTGTGTGTGCTTGTGTGTGTGTGTGTGTGTGTGTGTGTGTCTTAAACTTTATGATGAACAAGTCAATGTAGTCCAGCAACCTAGAGCACAGGCTATAAAATCTACCAACAGGTGGGTCTACCATCGAGTCCCCTCCTCCCAGCCACCTTGCATTAAACAAATGATTTAATGTCTGTTGGGTTCAGGATTTTTAATCTGTAAAATGGATTCTCTAGCAGGCACTAGCTCAAACACCAGTGTGTTGGTAGGCAGCCTTGGTTTGTGTTGTTTCATTATTCTCCAGAAAAAAAATCCTGGACTATAAGGTAATTATTAAATATATCAAGCAAAGCAGGGCAGATGTTTTGAGTTCTTATGAATAATGAAAGGATTTTCTAATACCTTTACTATCTCAAGCTTCACAGAACAGTTCCCCCTCCAGCAACCTGATGAATTCCTCTCAGAGAAAATAGCACAAATTCCCTTTTCCTACCACCAAATTTTAAAATCTTTGGGAATCAATACCCATATGCTCATCTTTTATTCTGCTTCAGCAAAAGCAATGACCATGCACCTGTTCATAGCCAGTCTCTCCACTTTTCCTCTGAATTGAATTTCTTCTCACTTTTTTAAAGGCCAATGCAATGTCAATAATCTATTTCTTTCCTATTGAATTAATCTCTTCCCTTCTATGTGTCATTTCTGTTAGTATACAGCATGCTCTAGCATCCTAATTCAACACTAATTCTATTTCTTGTCACCTTATTTCTCAGCTAGTATTTATAACTAAACCTCTCACAAATGTTATCTGCTTTCCCTTTGCTTCCTTACTTCCACATCACTAATTCCAGCCACTCTGGTCTAACTCTCACCCCATCGATGTACTGACATTATTGCCAAGGTCACTAGTGAGTCTCATGTTGCCAAATCCAATGGACATTTTCTATATCCATCGAGTACACTTTTCAGTTCCATTTAATGCAATTGACTATTCTCTCCTAAAAATCTTACCACTTCTTCCCTTGAGAGATACCATGTTCCTCCTACCTCAGCACATTTACTGTTTTCTAGTACCTGACCACTAGAGGCAAGAACATCGCAGAGCTTGCTCTCTACTCTTCTAAATCTACACAACCATCAAGATCAGTTGACCCATACCCAAGGTTATAATTATTAAACACGCATTAAGCTAATACAACCCAGAATCATATTAAGGCAAAACTCTTCTCTGAGCCCCAAACTCATATCCAAGAGCATATGTGAAATCTCCAGATATCTCAGAAATTTATTAATCTTAATTATAAAATTGAACACTTAATAATCCTCCATGGCAACTTTGTTTTCTAGTTTTCTCCTTTGAATGGCTGGCACCATCACTATCTGAAGGCAAGAAAGTGCAATGACTGTCCTTGATTGCTCCCCTTTCCTTGGCTCCTACTTTCTCTGCATCAGCAAGTTTCATTGATTCTCTCTCTTAAACAACTCTGTAATTCATATCACTGAAAATTATTAGGAGAGAGCTTTAACATGTCAATTCAATCTCTTAAAAGCTGTTTTGGTTTTTAGTTAAAAACAATCAAGAAATAGCTCTTTCTATTGGACTCTCAACCCCAAGGAACCCCACTAAAAAAAAAGCAAAAAGAAAGTAAAGAAAAAAATCTTTATTTTTAATTACATTGTAAAACCTCAGTGTGCTTGCTTGCTTTTCTTGGAAATCTAGATCAAAATAAGATGGAACATTGAGAACAGGCACATATATCTTAAGTCTTCAACAAGAAATACTTGGTTTTTTGGTGTTAAGTTTTTTGAGTTCTTTATATATCCTGGAGATTAGTACTCTGACATGTGAATGGCAAAAAAATTGCTCCCCAAACGTAGATTGCTTCTTCACCTCATTAATTGTTTCTTTTGCTTAGAAGAAGTTTTTGTTTTGTTTTGTTTTGTTTTGTTTTTAGTTTGAGTCCATCCCATTTATTAATTCTTAATTTTGTTTCTTGTGCTTTAGATGTCTTGTTAAGGAAGTTGGGGCCTAATCCAACATGATGAAGATTTGGGCCTACATTTTCTTCTGTCTCTGGTCTAATTCCTAGGTCCATGATCCACACTGAGTTGAGTTTTGTGCATGGTGAGATACAGGGGTTTATTTTCATTTTGCTGCATATAGATTTCCAGTTCTCTCAGCACCATTTGTTGAAGAGGCTACCTTTTCTCCAATATATGTTTTTGGTGCCTTTGTCTAGTATGAGATAACTGTACTTATGTGGTTTTGTCTCTGTGTCTTCCATTCTGTACCATTAGTCTACATGTTTATTTTTGTGCCGATATCATGCTGGTTTTGTTACTATTGCTCTGTAGTTTAAGTTCTGGTATTGTGAGGCCTCCTGCTTCACTCTTCTTGCTAAGTCTTGCTTTGGCTACTATAGGTATCTTATTTTTCCAAATGAATTTCATGATTGCTTTTTCTATTTCTATAAGTAATGTTGATGGGATTTTAATTGGAATTGCATTGAATCCATATAGCACTTTAGGTAGTATGCCACTTTGGCAATATTTATTTTGCCTATCCAAGAGCATGGGATAGATCTTTCCATCTTCTAAAGTCTCCTTTAATTTCCTTCTTTTGTGTTCTGTAGTTTTCATTGTAGAGGTCTTTCACCTCTTTTATTGATTCCCAAGTATTTTATTTTATTTTATTTTGAGGCTATTGTGAATGGAGTAGTTTTCCTAACTTCTCTTTCAGAGGATTCATCACTGATCTATGGAAATGCATTTGATTTATGGGCATTGATTTTATCATGCTCCCTTGCTGAATTCATTAATTAATAATAGAAGTTTTCTAGTGAAGCTTTTTGGATCCTCTAAGTATAGTATCATGTCATCAGCAAATAATGATACAACCCAATCAACAAATGGGCTAAGGAGCTGAACAGATACTTCTCAGAAGAAGATATACATTTGACCAACAAATATATGGGAAAATGTTCAACATTTATAGTAATTAGAGAAATGCAAATCAAAACAACTCTAAGATTTCATCTTACTCCAGTCAGAATGGCAGTTATCAAGAATACAGACAATAATAAATGTTGGTGAGGATGTGGGGGAAAAGCCACAACTCATACATTGCTAGCGAGACTGAAAATTGGTGCAACCAATCTGCAAAGCATTATGGCAATTCCTTGGAAACTTGGAATGGAACCACCATTTGACCTAGCTGTCCCACTCCTTGGTCTATACCCAAAGGACTTAAAATCAGCATACTACAGAGACGCAGCCACATCAATGTTTATAGTACTTAATTCACAATAGCTAAACTGTGGAAGCAACCTAGATGCCTTCAATAGGTGAATAGATAAAGAAACTGTGGTGTATATACACAATGGAATATTACTCAGCATTGAAAGCAAATAAAATTATGGCATTTGCAGATAAATGGATGGAGCTGGAGAATATCATGCTAAGTGAAGTAAGCCAATCCCAATAAACCAAAGACTGAATGTTCTCTCTGATAAGTCAATGTGGTCCATAATGGGGGGGACTGGACATGGGAAAAATGGAGAAATCTTGATGGGGCAAAGGGGAGGGAGATGTGTGAGGGAATGGGGGCAGGAAAAATGGTGGAATGAGATGGACATCATTACCCCAGGTACATATATGATTGCACATGTGGTGAGATGCTACATATTGTATACAACCAGAGAAATGAAAAGTTGTGCTGCAATTGTGTATAATGAATCAAAATGCATTCTGCTGTCATATATGCCTAATTAAAATTAATTAATAAGAAAAGAAATACTTGTTTAAAAGAAAATAATTATGTCCTACATTAGCAAGAAGATCTTGGAGAGTGAGTGGGCCAATCAGAGTAACAGGGACTATCAACAGGGAAACAGGGCAGAATGGAGAACTCTTTTGATATGTCATGTTTCTGCTCAGCACCTTAAACTGTTCACGAAGGGAGGGAATGAGGTGACTGTAAGAGGAGAGACAGTCATTATAGGCAACAGTACCTCAGCAGCAGCAGAGCAGCAACATACAGGACTTTGTGATGTCAAAAAGACTGCTTGCTGTCTTTTGATCTGCAAGCTGACATGCCAAGTATCCTCAGGCAGAGGAAATAACAGGTTTGCCAAGAAACATAAATAAAATCTACAGTGTCCCAATCTACACCTACTCTACCTCCACACAATTATCCAACTCTATACTTCAAACAGCTGTATTCATTAAAAACAGAATAAAAATATTTAAAATAAATATAGGCCCCCAAAGTAGGGAGATATCTCAGTCCTTTTGGGCTGCTATAACAAAATACCTTGGACCAGGTAATTTATAAACAACAAAAATCTATAGCTCCCAGTTCTGAAGGCTGAGAAGTCCAAGATCAAGTGCCAACAGTTAAGTGCTAGTCATTCCTCCTAAGTGGCACTTTCTTGCTGGGTCTCACATAGCAAAAGGGGAGAACGAACTTCTTTAGTTCTCTTTCATAAAGGCACTAATCTCACTGACAAGGACTCCACCATCATGATCTAATTGCCTCGTAAAGTCACACTTTTTAATACTATTACACTGGAGACTAAGTTTCAATGTATGAATTTTGGAGGGGCTCAAACATTTATAACAGAGCAGGAGGGAAATAGTGAGCATGCAGTTGAAGAAAATACATTGCAAGAATAATTGCCTAACAGATTAGGAGTTCAGAAAAATAATTTTCCATGGTCTCAAATCAATTTCAGACAATATTATTTGTCCACAAAAGTAGAGTTCACCAAAAGGACATACAGCTCAAACAAGAGGCTGCAAGACAGAAAAGGGAAAATGAGCTGCTTGAGTGCATGAAAAACAGAAAAAAAAAATAAAGGGGAAAAAGACATGTTAAAAACAACTAAAAATAGATACAGCAACATGACTATTGTTAACAATACTGTATTAAAGTATAGCAGTGATTGTAATGAAGATGGTAGATAGACAACTATAAAACAGATTCATTGTGTGTACATATTATTAGTATCATGACACATAATTTATAATGAATGGAACTAGAAAAAAAATGCAGACAACAAAATCATTTTGTTTTTGTTTTTTCAAAATGTAGAAAAGATTTAGTCTGCCAGGAGTCAAGGAAGACATGTTGACAAAATTATAAGAAAATAAAGTTCTCCCAATCTAATCTGGCCAACCTATACTTCAGGTATAACAGCAACAGACAACTGGTACCAAAATACTCCAATTTAACCTATGTATGATCCTCAGGAGAATAAACAGACACCTGAAAATTAAGTTCATCCAAAAAAAAAATACTAAATCAAAATGCAGGAATAAGGAATGCATAAGAACTAGATCAACACCTGATTTCTCATTGGCAATTCTGAACCCCAAAAGACAGAAGTCAGAGTTCAATGTTCCCAGAAGGAGCAACTTAAATTGGACATCTCTGCTGAGATAAACGGTCATGTTTGTGAACACAAATTTTCAACAATTTAAGAAAATTAAGAACTCAGTTTACTACTCATAGAGTTCTTCTGAAAGAATTACCTTACAGGATATTTTAGCAAAAACAAGACAGAATTGAAGAGGAAGAACTGAGATATAAGAAATAGTGCCAAATGAATAAAGCAACAAAACATATCATTAAAGTATTTTCTCTTTTCTTACTCAGTTTTATGTTGTCTACAGATTGTTCTGTGTGGGAAAGATCTTCAAGATATAATGTTCAATGGGCAAAAAACAAGATATAGAGAAATATGCAAATTATAATAAGGAAATAATTATAATAGTGCTATCTTCCAAATGCAGTTTATAGATAAATATTATTAGCTGACGCTAAGATAAGTCCAGAGAATTGATAGCCTAAATTTTACATCGTAACAACATTTTAAAATATATTTTACAAAATCACTGATCTGCATCTAATTGGAAACTTTATATTAAACTGATCATTCACTATAAACAGGGAATAGTGAGTGCTACAATCAGTTTGAAAATTATTGATATATTATATTCAACAGAAATTAAAAGAAACACATATTTATAAATATGAAATAATTCTAGGAATATTCATAAAAACATGGTAAATAGTGCTTTCTTCTTTCTTTCTGTTCCTCATTCCAACACCCTGCCCCCCAGAAAAGAGAGGCTGTACCTTTGAGTTCCTGACCTGTGGTCTCATATGTGTGTATGAATATGGCAGGGGTGTCTTTGTGTGTGTGTGTGTGTGTGTGTGTGTGTGTGTGTGTTTCTGTATCTCTGTCATCCTCACCATTGCTGTTGTTGAGTGGGAGATGGAAATGGAGAAATTTGTTAATAACCTTTCAAGGTCTCAAAACTGAAATGGAAATTTTATATTGAACAACCCTAGGGAAAACCCACACAAAGTCCCTTTTAAACAGTCTGGGCTATTAAGAGGAGAGGCTTATTCTGATTGAGAGAGGCAGACTTAATTTCTCTTCAGGGTCTGAGGAGGGGTCAACCTTCAGCCTGAACTGTGGCAAACCCCTTAACTGGGACATGCAAATATGAAGGTAGCAACATGGGGCCTTTGGCTCATAGCAGCTTTGAGGTGACAGGATATCTAGTGGGAACAGATGCAGGGTTGCCTGTATGGGCTGCAAACTATGAAACTAGTCTTTGCATTCCAGGGACCTTCCCATGGCTGAAGCTGAGAAGTTCACCTCCCTGCAAATGAGCTATGCCAGCACATGGTATTGGACTAGGACACAGAATAACAATTGCCAGGACATTAAGATCAACACAAACAGACAAGCTTTCTCCTTAGCTTTTTTATTAACTGAGCAAATTCTGTGACTCCTTTCTAAATAATGGAGGAATGATGTCTCAAATTTTATTAGTATTGAAGATGTAGCCAAACCTGGCACGTAGATGTTAACTAGAGATTTAATTTCATTTAGACAAATGTAAAATGTGACATGTTACATTGCCAATGCCATAGAAAGATTTGGCTTTTTGTAAAGCATAACGCTTGGAAAATAAAATTACTCAAATTAGTTAAAGCCTGCATGGTCTATGGGTTAATCATAATCATTATCCCAATTCTAGATGAGTAAACTGATGCTAACAGAGACCTATCCAAAAGTTTCCTGTTGGGCTGTAGCAGAGCTAGAACAATCTAACAACTGTCAAATCTATTGGTAACTTCTGGGGAACAGGTATAGTAGACTAAGGAAAAAGATGGGGCTGAGGGTCAGAAAATGGAAGTGGATTTAAATCCTTTTGTCACTACAAAATTTCTGGCACATAGGAAACACATAAAAAATCAATTATCAATCTCTCATTTCTCTTTGTTGACGCATAAATTGAGAAATAACATTTTTCTTCACATCTATTTGGCAGTCACAATCAGAACTCACGTATATTTTTTAAATTTTAATTTGTTATATATGATAACAGAATGCATTATAATTGATATTACACATATAGAGCACAATTTTTTATATCTTTGGTTGTACATAATGTAGAGTCTGGGACATGCAAATGTGAAGGTGTCTTCATATATGTACTTAGAGTAATGAGGACCATCAAATTCCACCGTCTTTCCTAACCCCTATGCCCCCTCACTTCTCCTCCCTCCTCTTTTCCCCTTTGCCCTATCTAGAGTTCATTTAATCTTTCCACCCCCCTTGGCATATTATGAATCAGCATCCTTAAATCAGAGAAATTATTTGCCATTTGAGTATTATATTCTCCAGCTCCATCCATTTACCTGTAAATGCCATGATTTTATTCTCTTTTATTGATGAATAATATTTCATTGTATATTATATATATATATATATATATATATACACACACATACATATATACATTTTTTATCCATTCATTTACTGAAGGGCATCTAGGTTGACTCCACAGTTTAGTTATTGTGAGTTGTGCTGCTATAAACATTGACATGGCTGAGTCCCTGCAGTATGCTGTTTTTAAGTCCTTTGGGTATAGACCAAGGAGTGGGATAGATGGTCAAATGGTGGTTCCATTCCCAGTTTTCCAAGATTTCTCCATAATGTTTCCCATATTGGCTGCACCAATTTGCAGTCCCACCAGCAATGTATGAGTGTGCCTTTTTCCTCACATCCTGGCCAACATTTATTGTTGTTTGTATTCTTAATAACTGCCATTCTGACTGGAGTGGGATGAAATCTTAGAGTAGTTTTGTTTTGCATTTCTCTAATTGCCAGAGATGTTGAACATTTCTTCATATATTTGTTGATTGATTGTATATCCTCTTCTGAGAAATGTCTGTTCAGTTCCTTGGCCTATTTATTGATTGGGTTATTTGTCTTTTCTTTTCTTTTTATTTATTTATTTATTTTTTGGTGTTAAGATTTTTCAATTCTTTATGTATTCTAGAGATTATTGCTCTATCTAACGTGCATATGGAAAGAATTTGTTCCCAATTTGTAGGCTCTCTATTCACCTCACTGATTATTTCTTTTGTTGATAATAAGCTTTTTAGTTTTAATCCATCCCATTTATTGATTCTTGATATCAATTATTGCGCTATAGGAGTCTTATTAAGGAAGTTAGTGCCTAATGCGACATGATAGAGATTTGGGCCTACTTTTTCTTCTAACAGATGCAATGTCTCTGGTTAATTCCTAGGTCCTGGATCCACTTTGAGTTGAGTTTTGTACATGGTGAGAGATAGGGGTTTAATTTCATTTTGTTGCATATGGATTTCCAATTTTCCCAGCACCATTTGTTAAAGAGGTTATCTTTTCTCCAATATATGTTTTTGCTGCCTTTGTCAAATATGAGAAAACTATAATTATGTCAGTTAGTCTCTGTGTCCCCCATTCTGTACCATTGGTCTACCACTCTGTTTTGGTGCCAATATCATGCTGTTTTTGATACTATTGTTCTATAGTATAGTTTAAGTTCTGATACAGTGATGCCACGTGCTTCACTCTTCCTGCTAAGGATTGCTTTAGCTATTCTGGGTCTTTTGTTTTTCCAAATGAATTTCATGATTACTTTTTCTATTTCTAGGAGGAATGTCATTGTGATTTTGATTAGAATTGCCTTAAATCAATATAGTGCTTTTGGTAGTATGTCATTTTGACAATATTAATTCTGCCTATTGAAGAACAAGGTAGATCTTTCCATCTTCTAAGGTCTTCTTTAATTTCTTTTGATGCTATTGTAAAAGGGGTAGTTTTACTTGTTTCCCTTTCAGAGGATTTTTCATTGATATACAAAATTGCCTTTGATTTATGGATGTTAATTTTGTATCCTGCTACTTTGCTGAATTCATTTACTAGTTCTAGAAGTTTTCTGGTGAAAAATGGAAATCTATATGCAACAAAATGAAATTAAACCCCTATACCTTGGTCTTCTAGGTATAGAATCATATGATCGGGAAATAATTTGAGTTCTTTACCTATCCATATCCCTTTAATTTTTTCTGTCTAATTGCTTTGTCCAGTGTTTCAAAACCTAGAAGTGGTGAAAGAGGGGATCCCTGTCTTGTTCCAATTTTTTGAGGGAACACTTTCAGTTTTTCTCCATTTAGAATGATATTGGTCTGGGGCTTAACATAGATAGCTTTTACAATGTTGAGATATGTTCCTGTTATCCCTAGTATTTCTAGTGTTTTGAACATGAAGGAAGGGGTGCTGTATTTTGTCAAGTGCTTTTTCTGCATCTATTTGAGACTATTGATGTGATGAATTACATTTATTGATATCTGTATTTGGAACCAACCTTGCATCCCTGGAATGAACCCCACTTGATCATAGTTTACTATCTTTTTGAAATGTTTTTGTATTTGATTTGCTAGGATTTTATTAAGAATTTTTGCATCTATGTTCATTAGAGATATTGGTCTGAAGTTTTCTTTCTTTGATGTGTCTTTGCCTGGTTTTGGAATCAGGGTGATATTGGCCTTATAGAATGAGTTTGGAAGTGCTGCCTCTTTTTCTATTTCCTGAAATAAATTGAAGAGTATTGGTATTAGTTCTTCTTTAAAGGTCTTGTAGAACTCGGCTGTGTGTCCATCTGGTCTTGGGCTTTTCTTAGTCTCACATGTATTTTTGCTATAACATATAATGCTAGTGGGATTGGGAAATGATAATAAAATAAAATGTCTTACATAACAGCTTCAGATGGCTTACTTCAAACTTTACCATGGAACAGAGAGCAATTCTCAATCACTCTCAGGTGCATTATCCTTCAACTAAGAGCTCCTGTCAAAGTTTCTGGCTTACTGGTGGCCTGCATCCAGTGGCAATTTTCATGTATTTCAGAAACAGAAAAAAAAAAACAATGGAAATAACACAGAGTTGAAGTTACACAAAACAAAGCCACCATCCTGTTTTCTCTACTTCATATAGTTATATAACTCCATAAAAAGTACACATCTTCAAGAACTTCAGTTATTTTATTATATCTTAATAGAATTGTGAGAAAATAGAGGAAATAAAACATGTAAAGCACCCCTTAGAATACTAAGGGCATTTTATTTTTATTTCAGTTTGCTTTTTTCATTTGTCAGGTTGAAATGATGCCTTCCATTAGCTCAAAGGGAAAAAGTTGAGGAATACTTTTAAAGGGCTATTGTGCTACAGAGAAAGACTTACTGGTTAATTAATGTCACAGTTTTCTTATGAATCACCCATTGCATTAGGTAATTCACATTTTTATTCCTGTAAGGCAACTTTATGTCCTTAGTTCAATGATCATTTTCTGGGCCTTGACTGACCCTATACTAGGTTCTAGAGATTTTAAAGGACTAAAAGTTTCCCCCCTGCTCTCAGGGAGAGGATTTCTGAATGATAAGGAAGTCAGTCAGATTGTAAACTCCATAAGGACTCACAAAATCTCAATCATTGTTCTAACCCCTGTAGTATCTGAAATCTACTTATTTTTAATGCCATGTTACTGAATTTAACTGAATTTCTGCCAAAGTCCCATTTCACCATAGCATATGTCCAAATTTCTCTACAATATCACATGGTCCTATTTATTCTAAACAAAAATGTCTGGAATAATTCCAGAGATTTATTTCCTTCTTTTTCTGTACATGTATGCCACTTTTATAGATTTAAACTTGCCATTCATGTTTCAACAAACCCTATCATCTGTTAAATGCTTTTAGATTCTAGAGAGTCCATCTTTTCACAGGATGCATATTAAAAAACAAAAAGGTAAGATTAAAAACAGGAGGAGGTAGAAAAAGAGGAAGAGAATTACAATACGTAGATACACAGGTTCTTAGAAGATTATTGCTGAAGACATAATTATTATGCGTTAACAGCCAACAGCTGGCATGAGTCCAAGGAAGCTGTCTGTATTCTCTAAGTACTTCAGACAATGTAATATTCATTTATAAATTCTTGACAGCTCTTTAGATAAAGCATGTAAAATTATTTTACAGCAATCCATTATCTGACTGAATATTCTTTAATTGTAGTTATAATATGTTTAAAATAATTTTCCTAAGTCCTAAACAGATTTCCATTCAAATATATGATCTACAATCAACAGATCATTTAAAAATATTAAAATGGGTCAAAAAGTTTCTCCTTTCCTTCTTTGGCACTTCTCTGTTCTGTCCATAGATCTATGAACAGTGTTTCTTGGTTTGATCAATTGAACCTATGTAATTGTCTTGAAAAATACATTCAGTCCTCAGGAAGGAACATCTACCATTATGCTGCCTGAGCTGACGCTGTCTGAATGTTCCAAAAATCCTGATGAGGAAATGCTGCAGACTGGACTTATAATGAAGGGAGAATTCCTAACAACAGGACCCTGGAATACCATATAAAAGAGCCTGTCAACATATTCCACATTAAATTCTCAACACTTTTCAATAATTCATATATAGGTGAAATTTGTTGTTTTTATATTTATTTATTTATTTATTTGGTTTCTATTAGATAACCCCCATCAGTATGCTTAAAAGCAGGTTGCCCAGAGTAACCTCTTTACCAGAGGCCAGTGATGAGTTTACCATCCCCATCCCATGCAAAAACAAACCTCACTGACAACAAGACTTCTGTTATCCCCCCCACACACACACACTTTTTTATAGATCCTGTTCTTGGATGATAATATACCACTTATCTCTTTACATGTGAATAAGCTATTTTTCTGGCAGTTAGCTAACAAAAATATCTGAGTTATTCATCCATAGTCCCAACACTAGTGGCTCCACTGTAAGAGCAAATCAGAGGGTTTTCTCAAAGTTATAAAATAGCAATTCATAACCATATATTGACAAAAAAGAGATTGGGCTGCTTAATAAATGGAGCAAATTAATAATGGTTCATCAACAGGATCTTTGGTTGAAAGTAAAACTTGAGCAGAAAACAAAATGAAAACTAGTGGCAAGACAGTAGAAAGATGTCACCATAAGAGGACATTCACTGGAAGGACTGTGGTCTTTTTGTGTTCAACTAAACAGGCAGACTCACAAGAGAATCACAGGCTGCACTTGACCTTAGCCAACCCTGAAAAGCATAGGACAGGAGCCATAGTGTGCCAGCAGGAAAATGAGGCAGAGGCTTCTTCAGGTGAAGTCCTGTCAGATGTGTTTGCAGCAGTCAATGTAGCCATGCAGCAACCATGCTGTTTGCTGACTGGCCTGTTAAGAATGGCTATGAAAACTTTGTTGGAGACTACTGCAATGAGGGGAAAGACTGAATTCAATTCCTCTGAAGCAACAGATGGGAGAGTTACGTATTTTTTAAGGCAGGTCTATTATTAGGTAAATAGTAAACTTATGCTTATTAGATAACAAGTAATCATCTAGCCCTACTGTATCTCCAGATCTGTGCTAGGTATTATTTTCTGCCTGAAGCCATCTATGAGTCATGGGTAAACTGAGCAATGTTGGAGCCATTAGGCAGGAAAGCCTGGTATCAGGAGCTCTCAGTAGGAACCCACTGGTTTGAGAATGCCCAATTTATGTGGTGCCCTGCCTAGCTTACTGCTCATGTTCTAGCAGAGCTCCAGAGATGGAAGTGACCCACTAGAGCCAGGTAGCCTCCTGGAGAGGGATATAACTTGTCAAATGTCAATCAACCTATTTATTGGAAGACCCCTGCCACACCGAGAATCAAGCATGGAAACAAGGCTCTTCCCATTGAAACCTTCCTTTGATGTACTCCCCCTAAAGTAAAGAATCCGGGACTTTTTTATTTGTTCAGTTCCAGCTCCTTTCAGGACTAGAAGACCCATCAGACTCCCCATTTTTTAAAAATCCATTCTCTAGATTTGTCTTTATTTCTTACTGATTATTTCAGATTTTGTATTTTCCCAGGAAGCTCACACCTCCTGGGCAGAAACCTGCTGTCAGAATGCTGGGCACCCCGCTAGTTTCCCATGGGAATTTTTGGACTTATGTTTGGTCCTTGCCCCCATGAGTCTCTTTAAGAGACAAAAGCATTGGGGAATATAAATATCATTAAAAGCAAGTGGGGAAAATGATATCTGATGATCCCAAGTAGGTTAGTAAGAAAAAGTGGAGAATGTGAGCAAGTTTCCCAGTCTTTTGAGCTGCTAATGGGTTCATGTTTTGGCATCTGCCATGATGGAGCCCTGGACTGATCCAAAGCCACATGTGTCTGTGTTCTACTCCAGGTGCCATTCCTCACACTCTCACTCTAAGTCACCAATTGTCTTCAGGGCCTCTTCTTATTTCTGGGAAGCTTCTAAATTGCATCGTCCCCAGCCTGCTTCTTCCCTGTTTGCCTTATCCTAACAGGGTGGCCCCAGGCCTGTTGCTGAGTTCTCAAAATAAGAGCCTCTTCACAGTCTCCATTGTTCTTCCTCCTTTATAGCTGTGCAGCCTCCCGGTCAGTGGTTAGCTGTCAGGACCTGTCCTATCAGTCCTCTCAGTAGTCACCTCTTCTAGTCTATTTTGAATTGAGCAAGCTAATGGAGAAGTAGTGGAGGACTTTAGTAGGGAGGTTTGGTCATGGTGATTAGGCCATTTAGGCCAGCTGTATTCACAAATTGCCCATTATCAAAGTTAGGCTCCTACCTTCCCAAAGAAACTGGGAAGTAGGGACCTATCTTTCTTGATAACTGCATTTCTAAAAGATGGATCCCAGACTTTTAAAAAATAGCTATTCTGGGTTGTAAAAGATTTACATCTTGCTGAGTGTGGTCACATATGCCTATAATCCTAGCTACTCTGGAGGCTGAGTAGGATCCCCTATTCAAGGCCTGCCTAGGAAACTAAGCAACACTCAGCTTTAAAATCGAAAATAAAAAATGCCTGGGGGTGTAGCTCAGTAATAGAGTGCTTTCCTAGCCCATGAATCTAAAGGGGAAGTTCTCTAAAGTAAATTCTCTAAGAAAAGATAGGTCAAGGACCCATAGTCAGGAAAAAGTTATCAAATGTTTAGTCAGACAGAGGGGAATAATCCCAACTTGGTTGCGCCCAGATAAGTTCAAGTGCAGTGGGGTACAGGAGCCGTGCTGGTTTCAAGGTTTCCTGCCCTGTATGAACCTGCATATCTAGAAATAGTTCCATAGGTCTCATAATGGACATATCTGACCAAAGCAGTTACATTTTCAGGAAGGCCTTGAGCTACAGTTCCCTTCAGATCTTATAAAGACTTATTCACTCTTCTAGTCCAGACACAATTTGCCAATCAAGAATCAATTGTACCACAAGCAATGCTTCCTAATAACAGTTGATATTTTACTTCTGTAGTGTTGTCAGGGGAGTAAAAGAGAGAAGTTTGGGGGTCAAATTCTCATGCAGAAGGGAAATGTTTTGTCATCTTTCACTTTTAATAGATATGATAAAAATGCTGTATTTTACCTTTTTTTGCTTTTTCTCCAAAAGCCCTATCTTTAATTTTCCAAAACCATACACATGCAAGAGATTTTGCATATATCTGCAAAATCTAGCATTCCATCCTCTATCATTCAAAATTACCCCAAAATTCCTTCTTAGAAGTACAACTTTCTTCAGTTTCACTAGTTTGCATTCTGCTAAGTTAAATGAGTGTGAGATACATTAGTGCTTGTGAACATATACTTCATTCTCTCAGAGTTCTGATTTTCTTTTTCTGTCTTTTATTTCCAATTCATTTTTCCCACTGTGAAAAGCAATCTTCAATGGACATATGTGTTTATGTACTGACTGGTCAAATTCAATGCAGTTAGTACTCACAATGGCCAGGCCCTCTTCTATGCACTAAGTAAATATAGGTCCCTTCTGTCACGGAGGTTGACAGTTGAAGCAAAATGGACTTAATTTCCTTCCAAAATAATTTGACAAAAAATGTTATAAAAGATATATACCTGAGCAATAAAATAGAATGACAAATGGAGACCAAGAAAAAATAGATGCAAATGTGCTAAGCATACGGATTAATATAATGCTACAATTATATAATTGTACCTCAATTTAATTCTGAGTCTCCTAGAAGGCAGATTTTAAAAAAGCAAATATAGCACTTTACTTCTTTTAATAGTATATTAAAACAAGAAAGAAAAACTGTTGTTTTCTGAGGAAAAAAACTTTTGGTTTTGGTTTTGTTCTGTTCTGAAAGATTTTTTTGGTTAATAAATCCTAAGTTTCTTTCTAAAAGTCTTCTATTGAGAATGCTCTTGCAAAAATTAACTGTTAGCATATATTCTCTAAAATGCCAACAGAAATAAGAATATGTATCATTCAGTTGTTTCTCAAAAAATCTTGAATAATAACTGAAACATATAAATATGCATGTTAGTAATACTGATTCTATGAAGGGCTAAGTGAATATCATTTTCATACATAGTCATCCCATTTCCTAGCTGAGCTTAGAACAAGTCCAAGAGCACCAAAAAAAGATGAATGGTATCTTTTTTTAAAAAATCCTTCCCTACATGGGATTTATTCCAGCCACCACAAAAACTGGTGAAGTGACATTTTGAGTGTCAATATTGTGATGAGAACAGAGAGGGTTGCTCATTATTGCTTCAAAGAAGATTAATATATGCTGGAGAACAAGAGAGCAGATGGTAGAGTTTACATGGACTTGGTAAACACAAGAAAAAAGAAAGGAAGGAGGGAAGGAAAGAAGAAGGAAGGAAAGAAAGGAGGGAGAGAAGGAGGAAAGGAGGCAGAAGAAATAGAAGGAAAGAAAAGAAACAGCTATTGTTCTCCACAGGAGAATACGGGCATGAAGGTGTAGCCTAGGAATAATTCCACATACAACCAAGTTATTCTTTGGAAAAGTTTTTGGTCCCGATTCACCACCTAATCAATAAAGTATTCAAATAAGATTTCACCAAACAGCCTCATGCATCAATGAAGATGCTTTAACCAAGAAAGGCCTTGATGCTTGGAAGCTACCCATCATGACTCTGTAAGATAGGGGTAAATTTCAACCTCTCCCCTGTAGCTCCTCTCTCTAATCTCCAAGACTTCTGATCATGCAAGCCAGAACCAATTGACTATGAAATGTACTCTCTGATCAGAAAACTTTTTTCTTAGAAGATAAAGTTACTTGTTATTGACTTTTTAGATTTAGAAGAACACCTGCCGTAGGAAACACTGTTTGGTTGTGGGTTTCTTGTTTATTTGATTTGTCTGTATTTAAATTCTATTGTGAGATTCTTTATGGCAGTATTTGGATGACAAGCCCAATTATTTTCATTTTACTGCTGGCTCATTTTGATAAACAATATTGCCAGTGTTCAGGACCATGTGTCTCATATTCTGTATGGATTAAGGGCATAAAAGTCCAGCTCATCTAAAAGGAGTAGACAATAAAGTCAGAAAATAAAATTAAAGGGCAAAAGTACAGCTGAGGTTTATTCTTCCTTATCCTAATTCTTGTGGTGTTATAAAAAATGCATCCTTTACAACCTGCAACAATAATCAAGACATATATTAAGGCCAGAAACCTTATCTCTCACAGTTAATACCAGCAGTGTCTAACTGAGTGAGAAAAAAAAATTATCCTATTCTTGTTACATGAATTATTCAATTGGAATACAAAGAAATCGTTTTGCATTAAAACATAGATCACGATCACTCCGAAGGAAAGCTGATTTTATCTCTCAGATTTACAGAAAATAAATCAAGGAATAATATGGGGGAAAAGACCTAGATTAGTCACAGCTGATCTCCTTCTAAAGTGAATTTAATTTATTCAACAATGTAATTCTCAGAAACCCTTTGAACATAGTTACTTTCATCAAAACACATTCCTATACTTGACTAAATTTGGTACCTAACTTAAAAAGGATAATAAAAATTATCTTTTAAGTAAAATTCAGAAAAACACCTACAGAATTTAAAAGGCTCACCCATACAAAAGAAGAGGTATTTTCTCTTTTGTTGTTGGTGAGACTTCCATACAGCTCTGTGAGTGGATCTGTAGGTTGATATGTTGATATTCTGATCTCCCACTTTTGGAAAGCCCTATCATGCAGTACTCATTCTTCATTAAAGTTCTGCACTGTCAGTTTTCTTCTATGGGCTAAACACAACGTTGTGGTTCCTTCCCTTCTAACCACTCTTTACATCAAGACCTACTTTCAGAGGAGACAGATGGTTTGAGAAAGTAGTTGGTATCTTACCTATTTACTCATTTGTTCTACAGATATTTGTTGAGTGTCTGTCATGCCTGACACTGTGCTACATGGTAGGGATAAAGAGATTAAAAAGACAGACGTGTGTTTTTGTCTGCACAGAGCATAGAATCGAGTGAAATAAAGGAACAAATCCTGAACTAAAGCCTAACAGAGTGGTGAGTGCTACATACAGGGTGTTTCCAAGTGCATTGAGAAAGGGAAGCAGGAAGGCTACAGTAAGGATGATCTGAGACTTGAAGGATGAGCAGGCATTATTAAATCATCTTATTCCATGGTGTATATTTATGTGAAGAAACCTAATCTAAGAGAAATTCAGATGTTTCTATTTGTCAGTCTATATTTGCAAGTGCCCCAGCCCAGAGACATGATTGAACAGGGAGAGTGGCTTCTTAGTCAAAGGTGTAAGTTCTCCTAATGCCTCCAAACACTTCAAATACTTGTTTTCCTTTTCTTCTTAACTTCATTTCTTGTCTTTGTTTAAAAAAAAGTCTAAAGTGTTATTGTTTGTGATTATTGACACTTTTTGTATTACATTTTTTCCTACAAGCTCTTTCCCTAACAAGGCAAGTCAACACAGAATTCACACCTACATTTTAGAGGAGCAGCAGTTCCTAGCCCAGGGCACAATTCAGGGAATTCATAAAATTACATCTTTACTTTCATCTTTACTTGCCTAACCTCTTCATAACATGTAGCTTTTCCTTCTTTATGAATATAGACAATGCACCACAGAAATACCTGTGACTTTATCACTGACAGAAACGAAAGTTCTTTTCATATCTTCAATATCAATATATCAGCCAGATACAACTTCATTGAATGATGGACACTCACTAACAAAGAAAGTGAAATTGCTTCTTCTTTTGAATGGGCAAGCCTCTTAAATTCTGTATATTTTTTTCTGAATTTTTATTTGTTACTGCATGAACTTCAAAGACTTTTTTATCACTATTTAGAAATCACAGTAGCCATTAGACCTGCCACTAAATCAAATGTGATTATGATCCTTCTTCCTATAGCTACTTATGGCAGGTGGTTGGCCAACTACTTAATAACTAGTAGTCATTCCATCACCACAGGATAGCAAGTTCTTACTCTGGTAGCCCAAGCATCTATGCTATTTTCTTGTATACCCTATTACAATTGTTTACCTATTGAGATGTGGACAGAGATATCATCTTCATTATTGGTCAAAATTTCCAAGGCACTGACAGATTTGATATTTGGAGACTGCTCACTCTTTTGTTCATAGATGATACACACCTTCTTTCTACATCCTTCAGTAGTGGAAGGGGCTACCTAGCTTCTCTGGATCTCTTTTATGAGGGCATTAATCCCATTCATTAGAGTAAAGCCCTCATGACTTAATCACCTCCCCCATAATGCCCTACTGTCACATTGGGGATTAAATAAAGTCAGGAGAGACACAAATTCAGACCATATCATTAACTGTGCTACCTTGTTACTTAATGTGTTTAATAAAATTCATTTTAATTTTTATAATTATAATAATTTCTTTTGTACTCTTAAATGTGCTATTTTTATTTTATGTTTTTAAAAGCATTTTTTCTGAGATGTCTATAGGTCCTATAAAATTTTCTAAATGGACAAAAATATTAACAATCTCTGATTTAGAATAATGCTGTCCTGGGTACATTGCAATTATTCCACTGAAAGGAGTCCTTCTGGAGCTTTCAGAAGGACAGTATTTGCATTGTACTGGTACAACTTGTATGTTTATGTAAAAAGAACAATAAAGGTGACCTCTTTTAACTTCTATATTATTGTGTTTCTGTTACAATGTAGATATGTAGTCATCAGCTTTGCCGTTTTACATTTTTATTGGATTATAGCACACACAAATGTGCACAAATCATAAAATAACAATTATTACAAGGTGAATATGCTATATAACTACCATGCAGATCAAGAAATAGAATACACCAGGACCCAAAAGTTCCCCTTCATGCCCCTTCCTAATCACTATTCTGCCTCAAATGCTAACACTCTGGATGTTTTCATTAAATATGTGATGCTTATGTGAAAATTAAGTCCATTTCTCTTACATTTTGTATAATTGAAATTAAAAAGATTAAATCACTGAGTTTCTATCTACCACTCTCTGTAGGAACTTAATGGTAATCAATTCCTCCTTGATGTCTGATCCCCAGATCTCACACTCAGGAAGGGGCGGCAGACTGAGGAACAGGTGTTGACAAGGCAGTGTGGAAGAGATTATGGAAGCAGTTAAAATGGAACTGATCCTGTTTCAGGAGGTCTGAACATTGAGCTCTAAGTTTAGACATAAAGAGCTAGTGAGCTCTAAATAAGTGAATGAGGGGGGAGGGAGCAAAGGAATTAAGGACAAAAGAAACCATTTTTAAAAGTCTTAAATATGTAACCAAAGCCCAAAGAGGCTAACAGTAAAGAATACCTGAAGATGAGACTAGAGAGTTTACTAGGGGCCAGCCATATCATTGGGGGCTCTGTAAGCCACTTACAGAATATGAGGTATATCATTTGGGATGCTAAAGAAGGATTTCTTGAAACAAAGCTATGTGATTACATTTGAAATTGATAAAGAGTGCTCTGGTTTTGATAGTGGAACACATTGCTGTGCAGAATAGACCCATGAGCAGGGGTGCTAGTTAGAAGGCTGGGCAGACATGCTGGTTTTAAGAATAGCTATAAGAGTGGCAGAATGAATGGAGCTTAGGCTGTAGACTAAAGATTAAAAAATAAATTCAAGACAGAAAGTAATAGAATTGAGCAATGGAGTCCAAATTTTATGTAGAGTAGGGAAGACTAAATGGCAAAGGATGATTCACCAGGGATTCTGGGAAGCTGCAGTGTTCATCTCCTTCACCCTTGATCATCACCACAACCAACTCCCCAAGTACTGATGTCAATAAAATATAAATAGGACCAGAGTATTTCAGTGCACCTGAGGCCAAAAGTTCCAGAGAACTGGCATGGTGGCCACTGTTGGTAGTACTGAAACTGAAGTTTTGAGTTGAAAATATTTCTGTGCTTCACCAATTCCTTTGTAGGTTCTTGTCTCACAAATTTGCAGAATAAAATTCACAGAAAATAACAGAAAGAAAAAGTAAACAGAGTAGGACGTGTTTAAGTGAGGAGAGAAGAGAGAGATCTCCCACAATATTGGAGGGGAACTGATAGCAATAAAATACTAGCCTAGTGGCTTCTATGGTTTTGGGGTATGAGCACTGACCAAACTCTAAGTTAAACAAGCATTGAAAAAAGTACCACAGCCATTGGTCAAAATCTATGTTAAATAGGTATTGGAAAGTTATTGGCTGTTTCCTTAAGCCCTGGAGTTTTAATCCTTTCTGTAACTCCCATCTGGGTCCATCCCTACCTTTCATTTTCCACAGCTCTGTAACAAAGGAGTTGGCTGGAATGTTCCCATAGGTAAGCCTCATGGTTTTTATATATGGAAAAGCTCATTACCCTGATCACCTGACCATTATCTATTCTTATTCAGCATAGTAAGAGGGATTCTGTATTTCAGTGCACCTGAGGTCAAAGGTTCTTCTTGAGGATTTTGTGCACAAACATATCACTTGCCCACTTTTTTCTGCACCAACCTCATGTTGGATATTCCTGACTGCCCCTCTGCCACAGCCTTTCATGGAAGAATAGTCCAGAGAATGTCAGATTTGAAGGGGCCTTGGAGTAGTTAATGAGAAAGTATGAATCAGGTACCTCTGTCACCTGCCAACAGCCAACCTGAATGAGGACATCTCAGTGGATAACAATGTGGGATTTTTGAGACTTCTGAGGGAAGATCCTTCTCTTTCTGCCCTCTCCCTATTGACTTTCATTTTACTATATGTAAATCATATGAAAATTAATACAACTTCAGTAAAAGAGAGGAAATCTCTAAATTGACTAACAGACCCAATGGACTGGAAGTTTAAGTTATAAGATACTTTGTTATTGCAGAATGAAATGTTGTTTTATTGCATTCTAATTTAAGCGGTTAAGATTTGCATTTTCCATACTTTGAGTCATTTTTATCCAAAATGCTCAGCAATCCATTTGTAGGATTGTAACAGTGATCCACTGTGGATCAATTAAAATGGAGAGAAGCTATTATGTATGAATGAAGCAGGCTGCAAGAATTCTTCCTGAGACTGAGTCGGGAGAAATGGCACTGAATAAGAGAGGCAGCAGAGCCAGAGTGGAATATTTATACTGTAGGAACTAAAAGCTTGAACTTGGTGCAGACATCATTATTTTTAGTCCCAGTTCTACCATTCTCTTCCTATATGACCTTGAGCAGTTTACTTAACCATTTGAACCCAGTTTCCCTCTCGGTAAAATGGAAATCATAATAATGTGCACTTCAGAGTTGATTTGAGAATTCAATAAAATGATAAATCCAAAAGCTATGAATTTGATGACCTGGCACAGAGGAATTGCTTTATCCATGGAAAAGCCATCACTCTTATGGAATCCAGAATGACAATATCCATGATGTGGATAAGGGACTGTATGACTGATGTGGAAGGTCAGTTTAAGCCCTGAGAATGCATTAATCATAAACGAGAATTAAAAAGGTCCAGAATACAATATTCCCAATACAATGGGAATCCCAGTAAACTGAAATCACACAGAACAATGACTTGAAGCCAAAAGTCATTTTGTGCTTAGGATGTTCAATTAACAAACAGGAAGTGACCAGTCAGCAGTAGGTACCTAGAAGAGTAGTATGAGCATCAGGGAGCAGGAATTTTCCTCAGGAAAGTGGAAGATGGAAGTTCAGAAGTGATAATGGAAAGCCTAGAGGTGTGAACGTCCACTTCCAGGGCTGGTGTGAGTTATTGTGAGGGGTGAGCAGCACTCACTTGACAAAGATACAGTGGGTCCTCAGAGAGAACCAGGTCTCAGTTAAAGCAATAACGGAACAGTAGTATTCCAGAAAATGGGAGAAGGGCTGCTATCATGGATAAAAAGCCTCACGGGGCATCTGGAGAGATTTAACAAGAAGAGAAATCCAGGAGATGGGAAATTATTGAGGGATGCTGAGTAATGACATTCATTAGGACCCTATGGGATCTTACAGGTGATCTGTGACCCTTTGAAAAAATATTTTTAAATAATTTATTTCTCTATGTTATCATACCTGTGAAGACAAAAGATGCAATAATCAGAAACATACACAACCAAACTTAAAAGAAATTTGATTGGAGCAATTTCAAATGCTAATTAGAAAAGCAGTTATGTTTGATAATATTTGTCCATAACTGCCATTCTACAGCAGCCCAATAAAACCTTAGAAACATTCCTTTAAAAAAGTAACTATACTGTTTTACATCAAAATTCCAGAAATTACCTTAATATGTCCTATATAATACAAGTACTAGATGTACTTGGCAAGTACTTGGCAAATCCCAGAAGCCGAGAGGCAAGTGGTTTTTAGCAAACCAGTTTGGATACATCATTTCCTTCAGTTTAAAAAAATTCTGTATTCTGCCTGTCTTTGAGCATCCTTTACACCTGTGGAAAAGACTTTGTGGTCATCTGGGACATGGTCTCATCTCAATGCCCTATAGACATCTCTTAAGGGAAAGAGGAGATCTGTCTGTCTGAAAAGCACACTTGCCAAAGTCAACTTCAACTATGGCTCTGCTTCAAATTCCAAGAACTTTTTCAAACAGTAGTGTATGTACTGCCAACACCAAACACTGGTGGTGAAGTAACAGAAACACCCGTAATGATGGGCACAAAAAAAAGATAAAATCATTGTGTTAGAAAAAAATATAAGTAAGAGTTATGACAGGGAGTCATGACAGGATCTGTTTCCTATTTAAAGTCATTATTTTCCTGTCTCCAGGTAAACTGCACAAAGGTGAGAGATCTTTAAGTCTTGTGCAGCACAGACAGATCTTGTGAAAAAGTAAGGAGTGCAGACATCTGTTTGCCAGGACAAGCAAATTCAGACTAGGGGAAACTCTTCAGCTCATTCAGACATTTGGAATAAACCACTGGCTGCCGGCTGGAAATAACTTGTTGGGAAGGATTTCCTGAGACACTAATAGTATGCTCGGAAATTCAATACCACTGAACAAAGAGAACACTGTTGCAGAGTTTTGCCATGAATCCAGAGCACCTGGGCACTCTACTGAGATTCTAAGGCCCTTCCAACCACTATTTGAAGTTGCAGGGGTGTACCTCAATGAGCACTAAGAACTACTGTATTTGCACATGGTTTTAGAGAAAAAAAGGCGCTATCCATTATTAAACCACCTTACTATTAGCTGACTCTGATTCACACTATCCAACTTATCTTCCAACTTTTTTCAAAAAGAGAATGGGCATAGATGTTCTTGAGTGGAATTCTTTATACTGTTCAACCAAAACACAGACATTCAATTGGTTCAAATTCTTTATGGTAGACTCTGAACCTCACACATGGCTGCCACCCTGTATAGCATCTGCAGAAACAAAACACTGTCCAAAGAGAGAATCGCCTCTCCCGCTCCACTCAGCACAAAAGCCCCACCACTCCTAGGTCTCCTGTAGATGTGGTTAGTTACATGGGTCTGATTGTCTTCCTTATGCCTTACTCAAGTGGGAATGAAAGCAAGGGCTCAGAGTCCCTGGATCCTAAGCAGGTCAATGAGACTTTTCAGATGGTCAAGACAGCCCTTCTTGAGCAAATCCGTGAGTCATAATAGTAACAATTTTCAATCTCTTCTTCAAATATAGAACTCATTGCTCAAGTTAAAATTACACACTAAAGGAAATTGATCCCATTTGTCCATCACATATCACAAAACATACAATGGTTAGCCAAAGTTTCTTCATGAACTTTGAAAAATAACATTCTATGGTTACATTTATCATATACACAGAGTAGGAAATTCATACACTGGTTTATTGAGATGTCATTCCACAATCATTGGACTGGCAAAATTGAAAAGAGCTGTGACAAGTATTTCTGGTGTGGTTATAAATAAAAGGGTGTTCTCATATATTGATAGAAATATGGACTATTATATCTGAAAATAACTACATGAATGTTAATTTGAAAACATTCATGCCATCTGATCACGCATCTCACCTCTTAAGAATCTATTCCATAAAAATAAAATAGTCTAATTTAAAGGGACATATGTACAAAGATATTTATTGTCATATAGGTACAAAACTAGAGACACATTTAATACCTATCAATTAGGAACTGATTGAATGTATTTTATACATCCATATCATAAAATATGACACAGCCATCGAAACATACATATTTGATTTGTAGCAGATTCACAGCATTTCCCATGAGAAAAAGTATGGTTTTCAAAACAATCACCAAAAACTAGATTTCACATCTAGGTATGTGTACATTTATGTTTATGTAGGTATACATACTACATCTATATATCCATTTATCTAGTTCCATTAATTTATAGGAAGAGATAGGATGATGTTAACATATTTATGGAAAGGGGAGGAAGGGGTATTATGTTTCTATGGGGAAAACACAAGAAAAACCAAACAGTTCTAATGAAATCTTGATCGTAGAAGTATGTGAGAAATTACATACAATTAAGTGATTGAGTGAATCATGCATATGAATCATTCTACACCCACCCAATGGACCGTGCCATCCATGTCTGTGGCTAAGAAGCCCTGTACTAATAAGGTATCTTTGAGTCAACTCATCAAGATGTTTTTGTTTATCCAAGGTCTTTGATCCATAATATCAACTAATTCACAAAAACAATTTGGTGCTCTAGTGCTATGCAGATAAAACTATGGATGAGAGCAGAATCTTCTGGAACTATGGTTTTCTCTATTAAAAATTTCCATCTTCCACGCATACCTTGCAGACACAAAATAGGAATGACCTTCTCCCTGAAACACTTCAGCTCCTTCAAGAGTTATTTCTCCCAGAATTCCTGCATAAACTTCCAAACACCAGTAAAGTTGTTTAGATCTCAATGTCCCTTTTCCTTGCTTAACAAATGAAACATGACTTAACTTTAGAAAAATCCTATAAAATATATTAAAATAGGATAAACCTGAAGGAAAGTTACAATACATTCCTCAGCCAAATTTGCCTAGTAATAATCAATCCTTAAGTAAAATGTTAAAATCTGAAACTCCCCACTTCTTGGTAAAGGATATGCTAAGGTAAATTCATGGCATAAATAATCTTGATTTTTTTTATTCAGTTCAGAATAACTCATATTTACCAGATACATATAAGAATAACCAATATAATGCAGTTTCTTAATTCACAGATTAATGAAAAATTATCCTCTTAAGAATGCTTTGGAAAATTTAATAGCATTAAAATTCTATTCAGTGTTTCTCATCTTTTTTCCAACCCAATTATGAAGAGAGGAGACCTTTGTCCTCTTGTGTGAACTCAGTTCCTGACCCCAATTCTATTTCCCACTTTTGGGTGCCAGATAGTTTTAGAAGGTTTCATCTAATGCTGCAGAACTAGACACACACCTTTAGGACCAGGTTTGCTTTCCAAGAATGCTACTCACTCTTCTTCAATCTTTTTAGCATTAAACTATGATTCACCAGGCACATGTTATACTCCATTAAATGTTTATTGTTTTTAAATTGGTTATCAAAAAATGTTTAAGAATTTGTTTAAGAACATCCCTCTCCTGCCCACCTCAAAAAAGTTCTCAATCCACATTTTTCCATGGGACTGTAATATTTCAACCTGATTCCACATCTTTTATCTTGACTACTGCTTAGTGCTGGGCTAATATAACAGAATACCACAGATTGGGTGGTTTATTTTTTAAAAAGAAATGCATTTCTTACAGTTCTGGAGGCTGGAAAATACCATATCAAGGTGTCAACATTAGCATCTGGTGATGGTTTTCTTGTTGCATCACCCCATGGTGGAAAGGAAAAGGTCTAGAGAACATGATGGAACAAGGAGGTTGGGGTTTGACCTCATCCTTTTTATCAGAAGCCCATTCCCACAATACCCAACCCATTCCTGGGATAGCAGCATTAATCCACTCAAGAAGGAAGAGCCCAAATGACTTGATCTCCTCCCAAAGCTCTAACCTCACAATATTGTTGCCTTGGAAACTAACTTTCTACATTCAAACCACAGCATCCACCAAGACTTAAACTCTGGGAACCGATACCCATTTCTTCCCAATTCTGGTTTTTTGCTTTGTTTTTGTTTTACTAACTCTTAGTAGCCTTTTCTTCTTCTATACAAACATAATTGCAGCAGAAAGACTGTCAAGGTTCCACTGCCTGTGGTCTATTGACAGAGCTGGCTTGTATTTGGCTTCCAGCAACATTTGATTGATCTTTATTCACTCCCCTGTAAAAGTTCCAATTTTTTTACTACCTGAACTTAAACCTTTTCTTCCAATAATTTGAAAAAACTAGCAGCCTTTTATCTCACTTGTTTGGATAGGAAAAATATTGTCAGATATTCTAAAATCTTAAGTAGTTTTTTTAACTTTTGTTAAACAGGTGGCTAAGAAAGAGTATATTTCAGAATTATTATATTTTGTATTTTCATGATTGTGAGTGAGAACAAGCATAATTTAAAATTTTTAGTAGCCATTATGTTTATTTTTCTATAAATTATTATTCACAGGCTTTTCCCACATTTCTATTGATTTGTCACATTTTTTATTTTGAATGAGTCTATCAATTATGGGCAAGGGTAAAGAAAAACTAGAACAGACTTACACTGATTGTTAGATATAAATTGTCACAGTCACTTTGAATAGAAATTTGACTCTACCTCTTAAACATGAGCATGTGCTTTGAGCCAGCAGTTTCACTCTTGAAATCTCCTTTAAAAAATCCCCTTTCATCTCCCTAAGGAGAAATATAAAGGATATTTATTGCTGTAGTCTTTGTGTAGCAAAAATCAGGAAATTAACTAACTGCCAATTCATTGGAACACACAACTAACTACATTATTTGCTCCACATACAAACACAAAAATTAATAACTAAAATATATAGAAAAGAAGTAACTCATGGATATATCAACTAAATTCCAACGGGTATGGTGGTGCACACCTGTAATCCCAAGGACTCAGGAGGCTGAGGCAAGAGGATCCAGAGTTCAAAGCCAACCTCAGCAAAAGCGAGGCACTAAGCAACTCAGTGAGACCCTGTCTCTAAATAAAATTACTAAAATATAAAATATGATTGGAGATGTGGCTAAGTGGCCAAGTATCCCTGAGTTCAATTCCTGGTCCCCCCCAGCCACCCCAAAAAACAGTAAATTCCTTTTATTCCCACCACAAATCCCAGGTCCCTTCGAAGAAGTAACCATTATAATCAACTCCCCATGCACAATGTTTGTAGCTTTTTCTCCACTTTTCCTTTGGTTTTCTTTCTGTTTTCTGCTTGGTTTAATCCATTCAGGTTGCTATAACAAGTACCACAGACAGAAGTTTGTATCAACAGAAATAAATTTCTGAGTTCTAGAAGATAGGAAGTCCAAGGTCAAGGCAGATTTGAAGGGCCTGCTTCTTAGACTGTCTTTCCTCTATAACCTCACATGGGAGAATGAGCAAAGAATCTACCTGGGGTGTCTTATAAAGGCACTAATTTAACTTTTTAGAGCTCTTCCACCCTCATGAGGACTACATCTCCCAGCACCATCACCTTAGGGGTTAGGATTTGACCATACAAATTTAGGAGAGACACAAACATTCAAACTTCCTCTAGAATCTTTTTATACTCTTGATATGAATTTAATTTCAGTTATGTATATTGTGAGTACCTTCTCCCAGTATATTATTTGTTATATCTTTTTATCTTAAAAAAGCTTGTAATTTTTATATCAAATCTATAAATCTTTTTCTATATGGATTTTAGTGCCTGGCTTAATAAGATTTATGCCATCCCAAGTCATAAACATAGTCATATGATTTCTACTATTACCTTTCTAGTTAGATTTCTGATATATGGTCTTTATCACATGTCATGTTTATTTTTCTGAATAGCATGTACTAGAAATATAACCATATTTATTTCCCAGTAATCAAATTCTTTGAAAATTTTTATTAAATATTATTTATATTTTCTCCACTGGTTTGAAATGCTAACTTCACCAAACAAGTGATCCAAATCTGAATCCTCAGAATTCATAGAAACCAAATTAACATCTTAAAATAAGCAGCAACATGTTGGCTAAAATTAAAAACCCATTTATGTAGAAAACAATCAGATCTTTATTAGAATAATTTCTTATTCCACATGATTTATAGTGGTCTCACTTTTCCAACTGAACTCAAACTGGTAAAATATTATTAATTATTTCTGGGGGGGTATTAGCCAGTTGGACAATGTTCGTTAGATTTTATCATGAGATTTATAAGAAGTCAACGAAACTTGAGCGCATATTGAAAAGAACAGTAGAATGAATTAGAACAACTATGAAGAGGTTGCTTTTATTCTAAAGATGAGAAAAATGAAGTTCAAAGAAATTGTGTAATTTTCCCAGAATACTATACCAAAAGTGTGGCAGAATATAAATTTAGGCATTTGGGGAAAAAAATGTTAATTTTTGTTCCATTAAACCTAAAATGCTATAAAATTGAAAGAAATTATTAAAAAGTATGATTTTTAAAAGAAAAAAAGTATATAGTATTTAAAGATTTATCTATTGGCATTCTAACTTCAAGGAATATGGCCTTAATTTAAGTTGGAAGGTTTTTCTGAAAACAGCAGCAAGTATTTTCCACCTGGGCAAGTAAATATGCCAGGGAGCCACCATTCATCTCAGTTATTCTTTTCCACAGTAAATGGACATGAAAGAACTGAATGAACATTAAAAACAAAGCTTGCCAGAGTCAGTAAATCTGCCCAGAACCTTGCAGATGGATTGAAATAAAGCACTGTCCAGATTTCATTTCATGCACTAACCAACATAGAACAATTAAACACCCAAAATTCCAGGAGGCCAATAGACCATTATGAGCAAATCTGTAGAAGTTGAAGGGGGAAATATTTGATTATGGAGATAGGAATTAATTGCAGAGTAAATTATCTGAGTGCTGGAGGGAGATCTTTCAGATAATCTTCCACTTAAAGTTAGTTCTCCTTTGTAAAAAACCAAAGGTGTCTACCCAGGCCCAAAACCACTGGAAGAAGTTGGCACTTTTGCCCCAAGTGATGGCAGCAGTCATTACTGCAGCATTGCATAATGAGCAAGGCACTAATGGAAACAGAAATAAGCAGAGCTATGGGTACAAACCTACTAAGGAATCTGTGCTCAAACACTGAACTTGAAGGAATTATTGATATAAATGAAGGAAATTCTTCCAAAGATCATACCAGCCCCAATGATAATGAGACATTGAGGCAAACATAAAATTAGGGTGCATCTTGGCTCAGCAATGCCAGCCCTCCTATGTCCACTACCTTTCTGGCCATGGCTCGTGGATGTCGGAATAAAAATGGACAAATCCATGCCTATTCCTGAGAATGTAGAATTTAAATAGAAAGACATGGGGTGCTTTGCGGACATTTGGTGAGACATAACAAGAACAGCAGCCTAAAAGTGGCTCCATGGACTCCAGTTACTACGGTCCCAGACCTACCCTCAACTATGCTTCCTGGAAGCATGATTGCTTAGCTATTTTTTGAATTGTATATAGCTACCTCCAATAACTCCATTTTCTGCTTGAGTTACCCAGTCATTTTCTTTCTGTTGGTTGCAATAAAAAGAACCTTGCCTAATATATCTGTCCAGTGTAAAATGTCATGGAACACCTTTAGATATAAATGGATGTGAGCCACAGAAAAGAACGAGCAAATGATGCTAAATGAAATGCCTCCTCCAACCATGAGGTCCCAAGCAGAACCAGGAAACATACCTTAGTTTGATCACTCCTAACTAAAAGATAGTTGATAGTGGACCAAGAGATACACAGAAGATATATTTATATATGCTCTTTTTGTATTTGTGCCTAATGGCTTGCAAATTTTCTGTAGTTTACTTTATAAGGTGGATCTAGTTCTTCTCAAAGGTTTAACCAAATTAATCCTTTAATGCTGAAAGAGTCCATATATGACAAAACAATGCTTGAAAAAATGCATTACTACCTGGAGTTTCTGTAGTTACACAGGTAACTATAGTTGCATAATAAATTAGGTGAGTTCTCATAATGAAAATCATAGAGGAAAAACACTATGAAATCAGACTGAGCCTTTATTTTGAAACAATCTGAGCAGATGATGCTTTTCTTTAAGATAAGTGATATGAGGACCCCAAAAGGGCAGCAATATGTATTTTCACATTAGTTTTCTTGAAGCTGTATGCCATCTAATATACTAATAAAATACGTTTTTATAGGACTGAGTTTGGAAAGTCAGCTAAATGATGACAGCCCTCCTTTGCAATTGTGCTTTCCCATAAGTTCTATGGCAAAGCCAAGTATTTCACTGCAATGCATCAGATAAGAGTATTTCACTCTTGGAATACATTGAAAAAATAGAATCAGCACTGTGAAGTTGGAACTCATCAAAACTCATATTTAGAAACTACTGGGTTTATTCTTTTATTGGATCCTTATTATATTTGCGTTCCAGTGACATTTTCAATATAAATGCTGGTGAATTAGAGAGGCTTGACACTTCCCTATGGTTTATATTCTGTAACCTAATTAGAAGAGATTGTCTTGAGTCCTCATTTTATTTAACACATATTCTGAATTACTGACATTGCTGAAGTGCACTTATTGTTCATTTGGTGGAACTTAATTAAGTTACATTATGATAAAGTTTTACTACATAATGGTTTTAATAACCTCGATAAGACTAGAAAAGGACACAAAAAACCTGTAATTGCTTAATTCTACCAAAATGAAGACATTAAATTTTGTTTATTGGTCAAATTTTACTTCTTGAAAAGGTGAGGAATTGAGAAATTATTTTTATTTGCAAATGCTATAGTGAAATCATATTTTATCTCTTTAAAATTATATAACACTATGGAATGACATTGCTGTTATATTTATAAAAATCAAGATGGTATAATATTCTGTGAAATTTGAGATGTGATGTGCATACATTTAGTTTAGAAACTCATCCTTAGAAATGCATTTGATGACAGGCATAGTTATTGCTCAAAGCTGGGTGGAGAAAGTTAAAAATAAAGTCCTACACATTCTTTCTTTTCTCCTAAGATGTTCAGTGTAAAGAAGCAAAAACACAGATGTGCAATTGTGTACCTAGATATGGTTATTATTCATGACATTTAAAAAACTTGAAATGTATTAATTCACACAAAATATTGAAATTTTTCAAAGTTTAATGTACAACATCTCACATTTGATATCAACAAATAAACATGAATAACAAGAAGAAGTACCTCCAACTTAAAATGAAGAATTTTACAAAGGGGAATGAATGAAAGAAAGGGGGAGGGGAGAAAAAAGACAGTAGATTGAATCAGACATAACTTTCCTATATTTATTTTTGAATACATGACCAGTATAACTCCACATCATGTTCAAACACAAGAATGGGATCCTAATTAGAATAAGTTATACTCCATGTGTGTATAATATGTCAAAATACAATCTACTGGCATGTATACTAGAAAGAACAAACAAAAATAATAATAAAACAAATAAAAAATAAAATGAAGAATTTGAAATTTAGATCATTTAATATTCTTACTGTTCACAGCTATAATTCACACCTTAGTTTTCTGGTTCTAAAACTCTGGTTCCACCCCTAACCCCCACAATATCATATATAGTGTTGTCACTACTCAAACAGTTTTTGAACTCTCCTCTTGAAATTTCCTTTAGAGTCAATTTATGAGTCACGAGTGTAAGCTAAGTCATTACTATATACCTGAGATCTTAAATTTTTGTGACAAGTAACTATTTTTCATTTCTGAAAAGCCTTGAGATTATAGAGATGGATGCACTATTAATGACAGAAAAATACCACAGTTGTAGGGAAAGATAATTCATTCTTCCAGTTATCAAATCATTAATTCAATGAGTATCTTTTGGTTATTCTAGACACAGTATTGCATATAATGGTAAGGATTCAATAGTGGACAAAATTATTTAGCTGAGCTTACAATGAGCACAGTAGCAAGTAGAACAAAAATAAGCAATTAAAACATGATAGGTAGGTGTTAGGGGTATTACTACATCTGGAAGATAACATTTGAAATGATTTCAAATTATTGAAATCAAACTGTGCCATCATCTCAGCCATATAAGGAACAAAAACATAATAGTGTCCAAGCACATAGACAATGAAGTTGTACATCTCAGACTTGAATATCTTGATTCTTAGGTGGGTGACTTAAGATAAATTGCTTAGTTTTTCAAAAACTTGGTGTCATCTCATAAAAAATGGGTATATCTCAAAAGTGTACAGACTGAGAGATCAATGTATTAGGATGGATTCACAGAATTTCCTCTGTGAGAACAAGTAAGCATGGAGTTTCCTGGTCCTCCAGCCATCCACTTAAACCAACTGAAAGTGGATGAGGAAATGCTGCTCACAAGGATATAGATGGTGCAGTATTGCAAAGTAATTGCATAGGAAAAAATGGCTGAATATCAGAGGAGTTTTGTAAATTTGGCAACTGTTGGTCTCAAAAAGATGCAAGAGATTTGAAGAGAAAGTGAAATTTAGGAAAATCCTGCTGTGTGTAATCAACTGTTAATATTCATCTTTGAGAGACCTAAGTAAAGGTTGAGTCTTTGGTTTAATTACATTTAGTTGGCTGTACTATCTTTCCTTGAATGTTACACCATTTAGAAACTGAACCACTTTGGGTTGAGGATTTATTTGGATTACAGATATTGGTGCCACATAGAGTTGACATTTCAAAATGCTTAGCTTAGTGCTTCTCACAAACTAAATTTGCCATTTTTTACAATGTATTCTAAATTCACAAAGTTTAGAAACTCTTATTTTTATTATTTTATGTCCCACCTAAATCTATTCTGAATTTAAGGAAACTTATTACAGATGCACATAAATATAAAGACCAAAGTCCAATAATATTTGATATATTTAAGAGGGACAGAAAATAGAAAATAAATATCTGCACAAATTTTAAGGAAAGCTATAGAACCTGGACATAAACAAAGCTGTTAGTTTTCTATGGCTAAGGCAAAGAGAAAAAAATAATGGATTACATGTATTTAATTGTCTGGTATACAAATAAAATTTTCAAGTATAATTTGAACATATTTATCTTGGTCTGAGTGCTAAGAGAAGTTTGATAAAAGTTCCTAATTGAAAGAAGAACAGAGCTTCACACATAACTATTCATTAGATCTCTCCTTTTGAAAGCTGAGAGAATAATGATTTTTTCAGCAAAGGCAAATTCTAATGGAATGCAACTTTCTGCTGATTTATCTTATCACCAAGATACAACTTGGGCACAATTTGGCCAAAGAGACTAAACCAGACCTACCAGATCAGAATCTCTAAGGTTAAAACTCAGGATTATGTAGTTTTGAAGTTCACAAAGATAACTCTACAGAACCGAGGAGACTGATAGTTGCTTTCCCCAGATCCATACTCTCCTTTACCTTTTTAGAATCCTTGATTTGTGCTGAACACCTAACTGCTCTGAATACAAACTGAATTTCTCAGCCCCCTATATTGTTGGGTTTTACCATGTGACTCAATGGTATGCAGGGATTATAATAAATTATATATTTGCTGCTTAACTGATGGTATAAAGCCTGAAACTCTGTCAGTTACCATAAGAATGGGAAGAACAAATAGGGAAACAGAGAGAAAATAACAGGAGAGTTGGCATCTATTCTCTGGATGAACTCACCCAGATTTTCTAGGACATTCCCATAATATTTTAGGATCACATTCTCCACACAGGAAAGAAGCTTTTCCTCTGGTATTCCAGAGCAGATAGTGGCCATTTTATCTCGAATATATACCTAACCTTAGAATGAAGAGTATTAGAACTCATTCCTGACTTAATATTTTAAGTATAAGAATATCTTCAATTAGAAAGTTCTTCATGTCCATTTAGATTCTTGGGTATATTTTTATGAAGGTTGTAAAAGTGTATTTAAAGGTCCAGACTGAGGTCAAGATAAGGTGACTTAACCCCAAACTCTTACTGTTAAATCAAATTGAATTGCAAACCAAAATGCAATAAATGTCAAGAAAAATCAAATCATATCTAAGTAGTTTACTTTTAAGGGTAGATTAAAATTTAAAATCAGTCTTCTGGAGTGAGATGGTATCTTAGGGTGGTTTTGATTTGCATTTCTCTGACTGCTAGAGATGGTGAGCATTTTTTCATGTACTTGTTGATTGATTGTATGTCCTCCTCTGACAAGTGTCTGTTCAGGTCCTTGGCCCATTTGTTGATTGGGTTATTTGTTATCTTATTGTCTAATTTTTTGAGTTCTTTGTATACTCTGGATATTAGGGCTCTATCTGAAGTGTGAGGAGTAAAAATTTGTTCCCAGGATGTAGGCTCCCTATTTACCTCTCTTATTGTTTCTCTTGCTGAGAAAAAACTTTTAAGTTTAATTAAGTCCCATTTGTTGATTCTTGTTATTAACTCTTGTGCTATGGGTGTCCTATTAAGGAATTTGGAGCCCGACCCCACAATATGTAGATCGGAGCCAACTTTTTCTTCTATCAGACGCAGAGTCTCTGATTTGATATCAAGCTCCTTGATCCATTTGAGTTAACTTTTGTGCATGGTGAGAGAAAGGGATTCAGTTTCATTTTGTTGCATATGGATTTCCAGTTTTCCCAACACCATTTGTTGAAGATGCTATCCTTCCTCCATTGCATGCTTTTAGCCCCTTTATCAAATATAAGATAGTTGTAACTTTGTGGATTAGTCTCTGTGTCCTCTATTCTATACCATTGGTCCACCCGCCTGTTTTGGTACCAGTACCATGCTGTTTTTGTCACTATTGCTCTGTAATATAGTTTGAAATCTGGTATCGCTATACCGCCTGATTCACACTTCCTGCTTAGAATTGCTTTTGCTATTCTGGGTCTTTTATTTTTCCATATGAATTTCATGATTGCTTTATCTATTTCTACAAGAAATGCCGTTGGGATTTTGATTGGCATTGCATTAAACCTATAGAGAACTTTTGGTAATATCGCCATTTTGATGATGTTAGTTCTGCCTATCCATGAACAGGGTATATTTTTCCATCTTCTAAGATCTTCTTCTACTTCTCTCTTTAGGGTTATGTAGTTTTCATTGTATAAATCTTTCACCTCTTTTGTTAGGTTGATTCCCAAGTATTTTTTTTTTGAGGATATTGTGAATGGAGTGTTTTTCCTCATTTCCGTTTCAGAAGTTTTGTTGCTGATATACAGAAATGCCTTTGATTTATGCGTGTTGATTTTATACCCTGCCACTTTGCTGAATTCATTTATTAGTTCTAGTAGTTTCTTTGTAGACCCTTTTGGGTCTTCTAGGTATAGAATCATGCCATCTGCAAATAGTGATAATTTAAGTTCTTCTTTTCCAATTTTTATGCCTTTAATTTCTTTCATCTGTCTAATTGCTCTGGCCAGTGTTTCGAGAACTATATTGAATAGAAGTGGTGATAGAGGGCATCCCTGTCTTCTTCCGGATTTTAGAGGGAATGCCTTCAACTTTTGTCCATTCAGAATGATGCTAGCCTGAGGCTTAGCATAGATAGCTTTTACAATGTCAAGGTAAGTTCCTGTTATCCCTAGTTTTTCTAATGTTTTGAACATAAAGGGATGCTGTACTTTGTCGAATGCTTTCTCTGCATCTATCGAGATGATCATATGGTTCTTATCTTTAAGTCTATTGATGTGGTGAATAACATTTATTGATTTCCGTATGTTGAACCATCCTTGCATCCCAGGGATGAATCCCACTTGATCATGGTGCACAATTTTTTTGATGTGTTTTTGTATTCGATTCGCCAGAATTTTATTGAGGATTTTTGCATCTAGGTTCATTAGAGATATTGGTCTGTAGTTTTCTTTCTTTGAGGTGTCTTTGTCTGGTTTCGGAATCAGGGTGATGTTGGCCTCATAGAATGAATTTGGAAGAGCTCCCTCTTTTTCTATTTCCTGAAATAACTTGAAAAGTATTGGTATTAATTCTTCTTTAAAGGTTTTGTAAAACTCCGCTGTATACCCATCCGGTCCTGGGCTTTTCTTGGTTGGTAGTCTTTTGATGGCTTCTTCAATTTCATCCATTGATATTGGTCTGTTCAAATTGTGTGTATCCTCCTGACTCAGTCTGGGCAAATCATATGACTTAAGAAATTTATCGATGTCTTCACTATCTTCTATTTTATTGGAATATAGGTTTTCAAAATAATTTCTAATTGTCTTCTGTATTTCTGTAGCATCTGTTGTGATATTGCCTTTTTCATCCCGTATGTTAGTAATTTGATCTCACTCCAGTAAGATTGGCAGCCACTATGAAGTCAAACAACAACAAGTGCTGGCGAGGATGTGGAGAAAAGGGTACACTTGTACATTGCTGGTGGGACTGCAAATTGGTGCGGCCAGTTTGGAAAGCAGTTTGGAGATTCCTGGGAAAGATGGGAATGGAACCATCATTTGACCCTGCTATTGCCCTTCTCAGACTATTCCCTGAAGACCTTAAAAGAGCATGCTACAGGGATACTGCCACATCGATGTTCATAGCAGCACAATTCACAATAGCTAGACTGTGGAACCAACCCAGATGCCCTTCAATAGATGAATGGATAAAAAAAAATGTGGCATCTATACACAATGGAGTACTATGCAGCAATAAAAAATGACAAAATCATAGAATTTACAGGGAAATGGATGGCACTAGAGCAGATTATGCTTAGTGAAGCTAGCCAATCCCTAAAAAAACAAATACCAAAGGTCTTCTTTGATATAATGAGAGCAACTATGAACAGAGCAGGGAGGAAGAGTAGGAAGAAAAGATTAACATTAAACAGAGACATGAGATGGGAGGGAAAGGGAGAGAAAAGGGAATTTGCATGGAAATGAAGGGAGACCCTCATTGCTATACAAAATTACATATAAGAGGTTGTGAGGGGAATGGGAAAATAAACAAGGAGAGAAATGAATTACAGTAGATGGGGTAGAGAGAGAAGATGGGAGGGGAGGGGAGGGGGGATAGTAGGGGATAGGAAAGGTAGCAGAATACAACAATTACTAATAGGGCATTATGTAAAATTGTGGATGTGTAACCGACGTGATTCTGCAATCTGCATTTGGGGTAAAATTGGGGGTTCATAACCCACTTCAATCTAATGTATGAAATATGATATGTCAAGAGCTTTGTAATGTTGTGAACAACCAATAAAAAAAAGAAAAAAAAAGAAAATAAAATCAGTCTTCTCTCTCTTTCTCTCTCTCTCTCTCTCTCTCTCTCTCTCTCTCTCTCTCTCTGTGTGTGTGTGTGTGTGTGTGTGTGTGTGTCTCTATCTTCTTCCTCTCCTGACTGCTTTCTACAGAGCATTAGTACCTATCTGAAATGGATGGATTTAACGAGAAAACACACTGTCTCCAGATAGGGCCATTCTATGTTCAATGGGAATTTCGTATTAGTTACATGCACAAGGGCAAAAGTTTGAGTTATGCTTCAAAATTCCTTTAGTCCTGAGAAATTTGATGTGCTTGCTATTTTGTAGTACTTTCAAAATTAAAACTCATCATTGGATGTCACCACTATCAATTAGGTTGGGTACAAATGAGTGAGGCCAGGAAGCAGTGATGAGTGTGGGGTGTAACATAGGTAAGCTCAAGACATTCCTTCTCACATGCAGGGGTCTATGATTTCATTCCAAGGTACAAATCCTAAATTCAAAACAAATAAAAGTAGTCTCCTGACATCACATCAGTCATCACCGGGCTGATTCTTGCTCATGGGAAGAACAGGTAGCTGCTGAGCTAACAGACCTATCTTTACAAAAGTAGGAAGGGAACACATGGTCAGACTTCTGTGTAATTCCCATAGGTTGTGGGAGCCCAGGACATAGCACACAACTGTATCTGGGAAGACTTGACATTCACAGTGAAAACCAGGTTAGTTTTCCAGCTTTATGGGAACATTCTCTTTATTATCTTTCATCAGATTTCCCTAATCTAGAAACATAAAAGCAGATTACTGATTACTTTTTGGGGAAATTTGTGAAGAAATAATTTCATTCTGGATCTCAAAGACACGTATGTCAGGTTTAGCTTACATGTCTGAGGAATCCATGGCCACCCCACTCGAGGGTCTTGCTTCTTTTTTTATACTGGAATTTAAAAAAAAAAATTTAGTTGTAGATGGCCACAGTATTTTATTTATTTATATGGTTCTAAGTATTAAACCCAGTGCTCCATGCATGTGAGACAAGTGTTCTTCCACTGAGCCAAAACCCCAGTCCTATACTGGAATTTTGACTTTACTTTTAAACTCTCAAAAACCCAAATTTTGCTTCTTTGATTGTTTTCAGTTCATGTTTCTCTTTGGGAGTTACAAAGTAAAGAATCTATGTTTGGAATGCCTATTAAATACTTAAATAGCAAATATATCTGGGGAGAAGAAAGGTGAAATGGAAGAGAGAGTCCAGTTCTAGGGATATAAGTTCCCTACATCCAAAACAAGGGCAAGACAGGAAGTATGTTTAAAATTGACTCCTGTGTTTCAGGAAATACAGAGACAAGTTTACTGTAACTCGTTTAATATTTGCTCAACAGGACAAGTAAAGAAATGGTTTTCTGATACAACTGTAATTGGAAAAATCATTAAAAATAATTTACCAGTAACCTCACTACAAGAGCGTTTTTGTTCTCTGCGTGAAATAGTGTCAATAGCTTTGGCATTGGAGCTCACTCTGTGCAGCCAGGGGAAACCAAATCAGTTTTGCAAACGGAACACCTACGAAGCCAGGGCCATTGGAAATTACTGAGGCTCACAGAAAAGATGCTCACTAAACTTAATCCCAACTCACAGAAGAGGTGTTCAACTGATTATTTGATTTGCTTCTTTAAAATCTACTAATTATTCCTTAGGTTCACTTTTCATCTCTGTATTCTTAAGATGTCCAGCTTCAGCATTTTCAGACGGACAGAAGTTATGTTCTCTTGCAAAAAAAAAAAAAAAAAAAAAAAGGAAGGTTTGTCCAAATGTCCAAATAAGTCTAATTCCTTAGAGCAAACAGAGCAAACAGAAGAATCACTTTGTTGTTCTACGTCTTTAACACCTAGAAAAGAAAGCTAAGTTAACAAAGTGACACTTTAAGCATAGTGGGACACAACCCTTGTATCACTGACACAGGGTCCTAGATTCTGTCACCCTTTTTTATTGCTTGGGGGGGAAAATGGTTTCCTCTCTTTAGACTTTAAGCTTCTTCATCTTTGAAAGAAGTACTTTTTAGAAAAATGTTTCTTTTATTTTGGTGGGGGGGTTACCAGGGATTGAACTCAGGGGCACTCAGCTACTGAACCACATCCCCAGCCCTACTTTGTATTTTATTTAGAGACAGGATCCCACTGAATTGCTTAGCACCTCACTTTTGCTGATGCTGGCTTTGAACTTGTGATCCTCCTGCCTCAGCTTCCAGAGCTGCTGAGATTACAAGCATGCATCATTATACTCAGCTTACTAGAAAAAAAATTTCTTAAAATTGCTTCTACTATAAAATTCCATGTGATAAAAAATAGTTCATTAATGACTGAATGTGTGTAAGTATTTATCAAATAGCTTGATTCTAATCTTTTTTCAACAAAATCAATCTTAAAACCTTGCACTAAAAAGAACCCTTGGATGTTCACAGGCTGTGGTGTGGAAGTCCTATTCCACCTGCTCTGTAGAGTTCAGGGTTTCACCTCTGCCTCGTTCAACACTCTAATACCTGTATATTCTTAAACATTGGGTCTTTTAAACTTCTCAAAAAGAAACATTTTGATGAATGTGCTTGATCTTCAAAAACTCCCACCAGATTTCTAGTTTTTGTGATAAATAATAAACATCAATATAAGATATTTACTCATCATAAAAGTAATGTTTGCTCAAATAAATTGTGAAAAATAGAAATAAAAAGCATGAGCACAGTTTTTTCACAATTTTATGACCCAGTGCTCTTATTCATTATAGTTTGTTCCCATAAAATCTTGTGGATACCTACAAATTCAGTTGATTATCAGGTATATTAAAATGTTATAACACTGGTTTTAAATATCAAATTTTCTTATAAGAACCGTATAAACCCATTGCATATGATTTGGAAAATAAGAACTGCTGAGAAGAAAATATTTAAAATACTATTTAATACTAATAGTTTTCTTTAGAGAGACAAGAAAATATCTATAAAAGGGGTTCATTCTGATCACATTCAATCATTGGCATCAATTCTATATATTGATTATCATGGGGAAAGGAGGATTATGGCAGGCATCAAGAGCCCACAAAAGAAGCATCCCAGCTCTGCAGACCTGGGACTTAGATTTTTATAGAAGCAGAATTGGGTTTAAGTATTTAGTTTAAATAATCATTTTCCAATTTGTAGTTAAGCCCCATCTCCTCTTCTGTACAGATGAATATTTGCAATTATGTTCTATGTTGGGTATTTGCAAAAGAGTAAAAACACAGGACACACACACACACAAAAGACAAGCAGTGAACATATTGGTGTATTTTCTAACCATTGTGTGTTGGTATGCATATATATTTTTAAAGTGCATATTTTAATCTACATAATGCCTCAAGAAGAGACATTTAAGCTGACTCCTAGAAGGCCTACAACTTTAGCCCTACTAACACAGAAGTCCAAAGTGTGATTTATCCCCCAGTAGTTCCATTAGCACCTGTGTTGGCACTTCAGACGCTACTTGTTTTGACAGGTCCAGGACCACCCACACATATGGTGCTTCCCTAGAAAAACTTGTGGATCTCAGCATGTGGTTGTACTCACAGATGCAATTTATTACAGCAAGGCCACACACCAGATCTGTAAGGGGAAAGATGTGGCAAGCAGAGTCTGGGGGAGTCCTTCTGTGAGTTTGCTGTGCTCTCCTGAAAGGGGCATTGCTGAGCTAGACTTACTTTCTGCCAGGCTGTGAAATACAGCAACACGTGTGCAGTCTCTGCCCAGGGAAGCCAGGGTGTTGCTCAGATCCTAGGGTTTTAAATTGGATGCTCCATTGAAAGCAGGTGTTCACATAAATTGCATTGTCTAAGCAGACTGGCAGACTGGCACAGCAGCCTTATCAGCACTGTGAGCACCCCAAGGCCAAGTTCCCAGATGCCGGTTTTGCTATGTGCTGGCTATGTTTGTTGAATTTTTCTTTCTTCCTTTTTTTTTTTTTGGCATAAGGAATTGAAACCAAGAGTACAAGGGTGCTTAACCTCTGAGCAACATCCCCAACCCTTTTTCTTTATTTTGAGACAGGTTCTAAGTTGCTTAAGGCCCTGCTAAGAGACTGAGGCTAGCTTTGAACTCATGATCCTCCTGCCTCAGCCTCCGGAGCTGCTAGGATTATGGGCATGTACCACCCTTGACTTCTTTTAAATTCAGTTTGCTCACCCATTAATTGGGTGATATAATAAGGAATATGGGTTGTGATGACCCAGTCTTCATGAAGCACTCAGCACAATGCCTGACACATAGCATTTTATGTCAGCTCATATAATAATAGAATTGATCAAAATTATATAGTATTTGTAATAAATCAATATTGCATGAGTTTTTAATTGAGAAGCCACATGCAAGTTTATTGGTAAAAAGATTAGGTGTTATATTCTTTTTGGTAAATCTGTGTGTGGTTTTGTTGTTGGGGGAGGGTCATTTTACTTGATAAAGATCCTGTAAATATATTCATACAATTTAAAAAGTATAAACATTATGAGCAAGTGTTAGAAAAGATTATCATTTAAATGATTCTTACACTTTCAAGAGATTTGGTTTCAATTGTGGTGCAGAGGTTTGCTTTTCCTAGATCTGAGAACGGAAACACAGCAGAATAAAAATGAGCCAAGAGGGACTGCAAGGTCAGACTGTACTCCTTGGTGGTATAAATGAGAAAACATGCCTTCTGTTTATTGAATGCTTTACTTTGCCAGGTACTGGGGCTTTATGTCTTTATTTCATTTAACCCCTACAACAACCATGTGAATTGTGTAATCATTATCCTAATTGTGCAGATGAGAAAACTGTGACCCAGGAAATCTAGGTACCATGTCTGAAGTAGCTCCAGTAAGTACAGGTCTTAAAATTCAAACTCAAGAATGTCTAACTCAGATTCAAGATTCATTCCCTCTTTGTCATCCTGTTTTCTGGGCTTTAAAGAACTTGTGCATCCAAAAGTCCACCTGTGCTAATCATTTTTTCATATTCCTTTACCTTACTTGAAGCATTCGAACTGCTAGATGTACAGGAAAGTAGTTTCTCATTAACCCAGGATTTAAAAGTCATGCAAAGTTTTTTTTTTAATTAAGATTCTGCTTTTTAATAGAGTTCCCCAAAAATAATTCTATACAGATGAGTATTTTAAATGCCCTTGCTGCAGCTACTTTTATATAAAGGTTTGATTAGAGGTAATCTGCTAGGAAGTAAAAAAAAAAAAAAAAAATCAACAAGCAGAAGGAAGAAAGCATCCAGCATTTGAAAAACCAGAGAGATTATTTTATCCAGACTGCCTTTCTCCAGAGAGGTACATTCTTTTCATTTGTTCTCTCCAGAAAAACTGCCTCAATGCTGTATTCAAGGTGCACAAAACAGACAGACAGACAGACAGACAGACAGACAGACAGACACACACACACACACACACACACAGTTAAAAAGGAAAGAACTCAAGAAATTCAAAGAGGCAGATCCAAAGCCCCAGGCAACTTTCAGCAAGCCAATGTATTCCATGACTAGATTTCTTGGTCAACAGGGGAAATGTACAGGATTTAAAATCTTCTGAGATCAGTGCCTCCTGTGTAAGCTAGAAAAGAGCCCCCTATTTGAAATAGTGAAATGGGAAAATCCCTGTGTGTTGTGAGGAACAGCAGCAACTCAAGAATCTGCCTTCCGAAAATTAAAAATAGGAAAATAAAGCATACAGAGTAGCTGCAGCCTCACAAAACTATGGCTTTCAACCTCAATAAACTGAAATAATTTCTGACTTAAGGGAAGTAACCACATCTTTCTCAAATTCTGTGGAGCTCATGGGAGCTGAATCCCATCCCGTAAAAGTTTCTAAAAGTTACTAGTTTTAAGTGGATACATCCTAGGAGGATTCAGGAGAATCTGGAACAATATTTTTAAAAAATAATTATGTGCCACCAAAGTCACACCACAGAAAAATTCTAGAGATGAAAACCTATATCATGGTTTCCCCCCTTACAATACAGATTTTTTCTTTGGATTCTCAACAAATCATTACCAAAGGGCAGTTGCCGAATTAGTGCAGTCCTCAAGCAAAAATTTCAACTGCTTGGATGAAGAAGAGGACAAATGGATGAACAAATACATCAAGATAGAAACAGAGATAGAGACATAAATATAACTCCTGGCTTTACAACTGCAGAGGAATGGCAACCTTCCCGTAGTATCAATTTCCCTTCAGAGAAAAGAATCTTGAATGTTTAACTCCATAGAGCTGCTACAATCTTTCATTTTTCACAAAACCCATGTCCAAGAGCAAGAACTATACTTCTATGGCATTAGGCAATCAGTCATTGCCAGAGGTTTTCGAAGGTTCAGACACAGGAAAACAGAACAAAATGGAGAGGCCTTCAGTTGAGAGCCAAGAAACAGACAAGTCTCAGAGGCTTTAACACCTTCCTTCCACCATGAATAGGTATGATGTTTCTTGGTGACTGCAGTTGGGATGACTGTAAGTTCTGGGGCACTGGAGACAGTTACCCTGGCATGACTATTAATAAGTGCTCCCCCCTCATTACTCTCAAAAATGTTCCCATTCATATGTAGTATCTTACCGATAGCATTTCTTTAGACATTGTTGTGATGATATATAACATATCCACAGAAGAATATAAATATGCAAATCCACTATTTCTATCTATAAATCCTCTCTAAACATAGATTAAAAACCAGGTAGCTCCCATCTTACCAAAGAAGTCCTGGTAAGTCAATGACATTTGAATGATTTCAATAAGACTGACTCTATTATAGTTTGCCAAGAGGTTCTGGCTTGATATTATTTATTTTTCTTATGAACTTTGTTAGTCTAGTTCTTACTAGATAGTAGCTATAGACTATAGCAAGTAATTTATGTCACTCAGAAATTATCACAAAGCTCCATCGCTGTTTATATATTGCCCATTGCTGCTCCTCAGACCAATCTCATGAGAGACAATAATTACACTGAGATTTTAGTGTGTTCGTGATTCAAAAGAGATAAGGTTTATTTTTAGTTCTTTTGTTTTCTCTTTTGAAATTGAATTGAACTGAATTCAAGCATGAAGATTTTTTATTATCATCATAACTCTTATTATGTTATTTTCTCAATCTTTGAAGGATAATAGGGAGCATAAGGGAAAAACATATCAGTCTCTTTAAGACAGAAAAATAAAAGAAGCAATGACTTTTTCAGTGCTTGTTAAATACCGGGAAATTTTCTAAGTCACTTATTCACTAACAGTCATCCTGGGGATGACATCTGTAAAAGAGGAAACCCTAGACACTCCTTCCCTCACAGACACCAATTCAAAAATAATCCATAGACCATATTCTTTTTGAGAATTCCACAAATCTGATAAAAGACTCCTGTATCCTGGATGAGCATGAAACCTGGGACATCAAAGCTGCCAGGAAAATTTGTGACACTCACTCACCAGGTCTCCTCCTCCGGCAACCAGTGCAGTCAGGAAATAATTCCCAACTCCTGCCTTCTTTCTTGGGAGGGAAAGAGAAGACTGGAACATAGTTTATTGCTTAGGCTCTTTGGGAAGCTGCCCAAGGAACTAATTTTTGTCTTACTTGAATGTGTACACTGAGAAAAAAATGGCACCAAGTTGGGGTCCAATAAAAACAGGAATTAGCACACACTGACTACCCATTTCCCTCCACCTACAGCTCAGGTCAAGTGGGAGAAAATCCCCAATTTCTGAGTTCTCCCTGAGGAAGAGAAGAGTTGAAGCCTGTGTCCAATATTCCCAGTTTTCAAGGAACTGTCTGAAGGACTGGTTTCTGTCTCATCCAAGTGGGGATACTGATGGGACCCAATGTATTCTGGGCACTGGAAAATCATGAACAACAAAAACATGTGCTCTGTGGCTTGTTGCTGCTCCAAAGAACCCACAATACTGTAGAGAGGTCAATAAAACTTGGCAGCTTCTTTATATACTCTGGACATTAATCCCTTGTTGGAAGAGTGACTAAGATTTTTCTCCCATTCTGTGGACTCTCTTTTCACACACCTAATGATCTCGTTTGCTATAAAGAAACTTTTTAAATTTGATCCCATCCCATCTGTTGATTCTTTGTTTTATTTCTTGAGGTTTAGGGGGGGGGGGTTATTAAGGAAGTTGAAGCTGCACCCTACATGTTGCAATGTTGACCCCATGTTTTTTTTCTAACAGCTGCACAGTTTCTGGGATCTAATTCTTAAGTCTTTGCTCCACTTTGAATTGATATTTGTGCAGAGATAAGGACCAAGTTTCACCCTTCTACATATGGATATCCAGTTTTCCTAGCACCATTTGCCAAAAGATAGTCTTTCCTCCAATGTGTGTTTTTGGCACTTTGTCAAGGATCAGATAACTATATTTATGTGGATTTTCTTGTGTGTCTTTTATTCTATCCCATATCTTTGTCCCTCTTTTTATGCCAAAACCATGCTGTTTTTATTAACATAGTTTTACAATATAGTTTGATTTAAGGTATTGCGATGTCGTCAGCATTGCTCTTTTTGTTGAGAATTGTTTTGGCTATTCTGAGTCTTTTATTCTTCCTTATGAATTTTGGGACTTTTTTCTAGTTCTCTGAAGAATGTCATTAGTATTTTGACAAAATGATAGTATTTTGATCAACAGATCTACTGAATCTGTAGATCGCTTTTGGTAGAAAACCAGTAACATAATCAATAAGTGAGCACATTAACTAAATAGACATTTAGAAAAAATGAAAATGGCCAACAAATTTATATGAAAAAAATGGTGACCATCCTTATCAATCAAGGAAATGCAAATCAAAATGACACTGAGATTTCATCTGACTTCAGCTAGAATGGTAATTATCAAGAATATAAATACCTTGTGAGGATATGGTAGAAGATACCCTTATACATTCTTGGTGGGGGCAGCACTTTGGAATAACCACCTCAAAATACTAGGAATTGAAATACCTTATGACCCAACTATACCATACTTTTGATTTGTATTTAAAAAACCCTAAAATCAGCATATAACAGTGATACATGCAAATAAATGTTTATAGTGGTGCAATTCATAATAGCCAATTTATGGTACCTGAGCTGATAAATTGGTATAAGCCCATGAACCTGTCAAAAGATGAATGGATAAATAGAATACGGTGTATATCCACATTGGAGTTTTACTCAACCATAAAGAAGAATGACATTATGGCAGTTGTTGAAATGGATGGAACTGGTGAACATCATGTTAAGTGAAACCAGTCAGACTCTGAAAGTCAAGGGTTAATATTTTCTCTAATATGTGGAAGATAATGTGGAGATAATGTGGAGGAAATAAAAAGGAACAAAGAAGAACAAACATGAAAATAGAAGGGAGATCAATAGAGTAGAAGAAGGGGATAAAGGGAGGGAGTAAGGCATGGGGAAATACTGGGGAATAAAATCTGCCAAATTATGCTATGTCCACGTACAAATATGCCACAGTGAATACAGCTCTTTTATATGATTATACTATACTAATTAGCATAGTGAAAATAGGATGAGGATTAATAGCTAATTAAGGGAGGTAGGAGGGAAGGGAAGAAAAAGGTACAGAGAGTAAGATTGATCCAAGTTGTGCTATTTCATATACAAATATGGCATAATTATTCCAATGATTACATAACATTGTAATATACCAATAAAAAAATATGAATGGAAAGGAAGGAAGGAAAGCAAAAGAAGAAGGAGGAGGAGGAAGAGGAGGAGGAGGAGGTGGAGGAGGAGGAGGAGGAGAAACTGGAAATTGAGAATTTACATTCATACACTCAGATAAGACCCATCCCCATAAATAATTTGAGAGTTCACCAAAATCCCTGGCTGGGGTGATTGGTAATGATCTTCTTCTATCTGAAGTAAAGGCTAGGGGAAATAGCTGGGTTTGTTTTTTTAAATGCATGCATCCTAACACAATGTCACAAAGCACATGAAGAAACAGGAAAATATGTCCTAATAAAAGGGATAAAAATAGTCTCTAGAAACATAATTTGAATACATTAAGTTATATGAATTTTCTAATAAAAAATTTAAAGTAATCTTCATAAAGATGCTCCCAAGCTCAGAAAAATAATGCATGAACAAAGTGAGATATTAACAAGCATAAAGAAAATGTGTTAAAGTATCAAACAAATTTGGGAGTAAAGAATAAAACAACTGACTTAAAAATTCACAAGACAAGTTGAACAACAGACTTGATCAAGCAAAAAAAGATGATTTTTAAAATTATCCTACTAGAGATTCAAAATACCAAATCAATGAAGAGTGAAGTACCCTAAGTGATTATGGGACACTTTCAAACATGCCCAATTATGCACTATGATAGTCTCAGAAAGAGAAGATAGAAGGAAAGAGGTAGAAAGTTATATTTGAAAAACTAAGGGTTGAAAATCTCCTGAGTCCAGGAAAGGAAATGGACAATTGATTTATGGTTATTAATTTTATATCCTGCTACTTTGCTGAATTTTTTTTGAGTTCAGGAAGATTTGGGGGTCTTCTAAATATAGAATCATGTCATCAGCAAATAGGGATAGTTTGAGCTCGTCTTTTTCTATTCATATCCATTTAACTTCTTTCTTTTATCCAATTGCTCTGGCTAGGGTTTCCAGCACTATGTTAAATAGAACTGATGAAAGAGGGCATCCCTGTCTTGTTCCAGTTTTTAGAGGAAATGCTTTCAATTTGTCTCCATTTAGAATGATGTTGGCCTTGAGTTTAGCATAGATAACTTTTATGACGTTGAGGTATGTGCCTACTATCCGTAGTTTTTCTAGCATTTTGAACATAAGGAGGTGCTCTATTTTGTCAAATGCTTTTTCTGCATATATTGAGATAATCATGTGATTCTTTAAGTATACTGATACAATAAAGTACATTTATTGATTTCTGTATGTTGAACCAATCTTACATCTCTGGGGTAAACCACACTTGATCATGGTACACTATCCTTTTAATATGTTTTTATATGCAATTTGCCTGTATTTTATTATGAATTTTTGCATTTATGTTCATCTAGGATATTAGCCTGAAGTTATCTTTCCTTGATGTGTTTTTCTCTGGTTTGGGTATCAAGGTGATTCTAGCTTCACAGAAAGAGTTTGGAAGTTTCCCTTCTTTTCTATTTCATATAATAATTTGATGAGTATTGGCATATAAGTTGTTCTTTGAAAATCTAGTAAAACTTGGCTGAGAATTCATCTGGTCCTGGGTGTTTTTGTAGTTGTTGTTGGTAGCCTTTTGATGGCATCATTGCTTGAAATTTATTTAAATTTCTTATGTCTTCCTATTTTAATTTGGGTAAGTCATATGTCTCCAGAAATTCGTTAACATCATTAGGATTCTCTATTTTATTGGAGTATAGATTTTCAAAGCAGTTTCATTCTGCTCATTTTCTGTATTTCAGTTGTCTCTTTGGTGATATTTTCTTTTTTCTTCATGAATTTTAGTGATTTGAGTTTTCTCTTTTTCTTTGTTAGCTTGGCTAAGGGTTTATTGATTTTATTTTTTCAAAGAACCTAATTTTTGTTTCGTCTACTTTTTGAATTTTTGTTTGTTTAAATTTCATTGATTTTGGCTCTTATTTTAGTTATTTCCTGTCTTCTACTGCTTTTAGTGTTGATTTGTTCTTTTTTTAGGGCTTTGAGATGTAATGTCAGGTTATTTATTTGGTGATCTTCTATTCTTTTAAAGAATGAACTCAGTACAATGAACTTTCCACTTAAAACTATCTTCTTAGTGTTCCAGAGATTTTGATAAGTTGTATCACATTCTCATTTACCTCTATTTTTTTTTTCATCCTTGATTTTTTTTCTACTATCCATTGGTTATCCAATAGCATATTATTTAGCCTTCAGGTATTAGAGTAGCTTCTATTCTTTATTTTATCATTGATCTCTAATATCATTTCATTATGGTCTGATAGAAGCAAGGTAGTCTATATTTTTGTATTTATTAGAAGTTGCTTTGTGACCTCAGATATGTTCTATTTTAGAGAAGGATCCATGTGATGCTGAGAATAAAGTGTATTCAGTCCTTGATGGATGAGATATTCTATATGTCTGTTAAGTCTAAATTATTAATTGTATTCATTAGTTCTATAGCTTCTTTATTTAGTTTTTGTTTGGAGGATCTATCTAGTGATGAAAGAGGCATGTTAAATGCCGAGGTCCAGCCCCGGTGGGGGGAGGGGCGGGGGGAGTGAGGGTCCAGGGTGGTCGGGAAGGAGGAGTGGGAGGACAGGTTGCAAGTTACAAGCAACCTCCAGAAGACATCTTATTGCCCCTGGAGGGATCTTTATCTTTATACCTTTTTTACAGGTATTTTTTCAGGTAGTTAATGGATAGCTTCAAAGCCCGAAACTTTTTTGATTTACATAATTTTCAAGAGTTACAATCTTTTCTGACATATATTGATTACCTAATCATGTACATTGTTCAAAATATTTTTCTGTAACCTTAGACAATTATAATTAAGCTTTTACGTTTTCACCTCAATCACTAGGTGCTAGGGGACGCAACTAGACTACATGACTCCTGACCTATTATTCACTTCTAACTTTAAAGCATACCTATAATTATTTCATTAACCTTTAACTTTAAAGCATACTTATGATTATTGGTAAGCTTTCTTACTTCTAAACTAAAATCCCAGGAAAATACACTTAAAGTAGTGAAAGTCTATTATTTAAAAGCCTTCTACTGTAAAGTGCCTCTAAAATATATCTATGTTAATTTTACATTATTCTATTTTTAATTTCCAAGGTAATTTCCTTTTTTTCATATGACCTATTCAACTGCTTTCTTAAAGAACTTCCCTGATCCTTGGTCAAAACACACCAATTCTTATGTCTTTGTAATCTTTAAAGGGCAGGCTTTATACCTCAACCCATTTGTCATTTATATTAACTATGTGTTTTCCATTTTCATCTTAAATTTCTGTGTAAAGCAAAGGAGGGTCTATTGGTTGCGGGAATGTATTTTTATTAGCCTATTGTCTTCTAGGGGGGTACCATAAGCTACATACAGTGGTCCTTGTGCTGTTGGCACAGCAATTGTTTTTCTGTAGCTAGGCTGTTGTAGAGGTTGTGGCTTTAGGTTGGGGGTGTGGGGCGGGGGAGCTAGTGTAAATTGTTAACCATGGGATAAATATTTCTTGTTATTTAAGCTTGAAGAATAACACCATTGTTTGTATCCTGAGAGACATTGAAACACACCTCATGGCATATCTCAATTGTACCCTTAGTCTCATTCTGGGAATTTTCCTGCAATCTCAGGCAATACATACTTTTATTATTGATTGACGTATGCCCTGGTATCCATATCATGAGTATCATAAACAAAACACTTAACATTCCTAATGGTTCCAGTTTCCAGATGGTGCAGCCTGCCGCAGCAACCCCCATGCTGTAACCCTGTCAGACAGCGAGTGCAGGAACACTTTCACCAGTTAAAGTCACCCAGTATTATTTTGTTGTGGTCTATTTGCTTCTTGAAATCGAAAAGGGTTTATTTTATGCATATAGGTGCTCCACTGTTTGAGGCATAAATATTTATGATTGTTATATCTTATTGAGGTATAATTCCCCTAATCAGTAGGAAATGACCTTTTTGAATCTTTTTTATTAAATTTGACTCAAAGTCCAGTTTATCTGATAAGAAGTTAGAAATCCCTGCTTGTTTACAAGATTCATGTGAATGATGCTGTTTTTCCCAACCTTTTACCTTTAGTGTATGGATGTCTTTGCTTATGAGGTGAGTCTCTTGGAGACAGCATATTGTTAGGTCCTGTGGGGTTTTGTTGTTGTTGTTGTTTGTTTTTTGTCTGTTTGTTTGTTTGTTTTGGGGTTTTTTTTTTTTTGGTATTGGGGATTGAACTCCAGGGCACTTGACCACCGAGCCACATCCCCAGTCTTATTTTGTATTTTATTTAGAGATAGTGTCTCACAGCATTGCTTAGGGCCTTGCTTTTGCTGAGGCTGGCTTTGAACTCACAATCCTCCTGTCTCAGCCTCCCAAACTGCTGGGATTACAGGTGTATGCCACCATACCAAGCTTGGGTCTTATTTTTTAATCTAATCTGCCAGTCTATGTCTTTTGATTGATGTATTTAGGCCATTTATGTTCAATGTTATTATTGAGGTATGAGTTTTATTCTCTGTCATTCTGATTTATTTCTGGTTTTTAATTTGAATTAGTTTCTCCTTTGGTTGACTGTTCTTCTAGTGTAGTTTCTCCCTTTTCTGGTTTTCACTTTCATTTTTCATTTCTTCTTCATGAAATATTTTATTGAGTATGTCTTGTAGTGCAGGCTTTCTAGTTATGATTTCTTTTAACTTATTTACTGTTTTTACTGATGGAAGTTGCTGATCTCACTATCCTTACATATCATACCAATTAACACTAGATATCAAGATAGGAAATAAGAACCTAGACTACTGCTATATATGGTTTCCATACATTGTTGCATTCACTGGGCTCCCCACTGACCTCCCAAATCTGTGAGGTACTAGTAACACAGAGGGGCACTATAAGCTCTTAAGGTAGAATCTCTATAACATCAGTTTCATCCAGATACATAGGTAGACACACAAATAATATGAAAAAGCCAGGGAAAAAACCATCCCAAATAACACAGAATACCTCAACAGTAAACTCCATTGACACCACAGTGGAGGAAATGTCAGAGATAGAATTCAAAAAGTTTGTGCTTAACTGATCTGTGAAGTACAAGATGATGTAAGAAATGAAATCAGAGAGAAAATACAAGAAGTGAAAGATAATTTCAACAAGGAGATAGAGATCTTGAAGAAGAGTCAGTCAGAAATCCTCGAAAAGAAGGAGTCAATGAACCAAATAAAAAATTCAGTAGAAAGCATCACCAAAGACTAGACCATCTGGAAGAGAGAGTTTCAGGAAGGAAGACAAAATATGTAGTCTAGAAAATAAAAATTGAACTTTGGGAAAAGATGTTTAGAGACCATGAATGTAACTTCCAAAAAAATATGGGATAACATGAAAACAACCAGGATCTTAACACAGATTTCCATCCGGAGCCTGTATCTTAACACCTTCATGATTGCTGTCTAGACTGCTAATTATATAAAGTAACCAATTACCTGATTAATCACACATGGGGGTACTGGGTTCTCCCAGGCATGAACCAAGCACCAATGTTTGTAAATCATCTCTCCATGACCAAGCCTGGTTTAAGAACCATGAAGCATACAAATGGAGTTTAACTCCTATCCCTTACTGCTTAGAAATTATGGGCTATATGTAGAGCAGGTCTGAAAATTTGGATGCACGTTGAAATCACCTAGAGAGTTAAAAAAAAAAATCATCTCCAGGCATTTAGATTTAACTGATCTGGGCCACACTGTCTGGATATAGAGATTTTTGAAAACTCTCCAAATGATCTTAATGTGAAGCCACGGATGTAGAACAGATATTAACCCAGATTGGATAAATATCCCAAACATCCTTCTAAACAATCTAACAGGTGAAATAGATTTGAGAGTTGTTCTGCCAGTGCAGACTGGAGTTACCAGAGAAAACTGCATGGAAACTTAAAGCTGGCATTGAAGTTTGAGTGAGGTTTGAGTAGGTGGAGGAGAGAACACAGAACAGAACAGAACAGAAAAAGGAATAAAGGGTGGAACCAGTTTGATCTTGGGTGGAGGCAGGAGTGGGACTAAACATATGCCTGTCTTTCTCAGCACAGAAGTTCCTGAGAATTAGGTTACAACACACATAGCCAGTCCCATCTGGCCTGCAGCTGCTTCTGGTAATCACACAGATTTATCTTCTGCCAGAAAAACAGAATTCCTGATAAGCAATTGAGTGCTGTGGTCTCAGCCCCACTTCAAGTAAATGCTGAATCTGGGATCCATCACTTAATGGCATCTGAACTCCATGAGACATGTGAAACTCAGTGCCCACCATCCTCCATAATTTACCCATCATAGCCCTAAGAAAGTTCTAGAAGAAATTAATAGATATGTATTTCAAAACCAGAACAGCTTTCTTAGAAATACCATGCCTAGCATGTTCCAATTATTTCTTATCTCATATACCATTTTTCTCTTGGAAGTTTTACCCAATGGTAGATCATGAACTGGGACCCAAGAGTCATTCCCAAACAACCTCTAGATTCAGTACTGTGAAGCAAATTGACCCCTGATTTTTCAACCATAAGCCATGCATTAAAACTGTATCTGGTTTTGTAAAGCATGTCAGCAAGTGAAACGAAGCAATGCATACAGTATTTCTAAGGAGTAGATCATAAAAGTCTCTGCCAGTAGTTTATAAAGAAAGGATTAGACTTATATCTTATTTACTAAGTAATAAATTCTACCACTAACTTATGCATTGCTAAATTCACATGAAGACAAGCATCTTTCTATAAGAAATATACTTATCACCCACTGAGGATGATTCATAATAAAATAAAACATAAGGAAAAGAAAATTGGAAGAGTCCTGAGTACTATTTCTGGTTCTGTCGCAACTGCTTGTATCAATGCCCTTGAGCATGTCTGACTTCTCTGCACCCTAGTTTTTTCATCTAAAAATTGTAAAGAGGGGCCTTAAAACACCTAGTTTCACTTTCATCTCTAAAAATGCCTGTATTTCTGGATCTAGATTGCTTAATTCCCTAAAAACACTTTTCATGGACCAATTTGGAACAACAAAAAAAAAAATGGCTTCAAAAATTATAGGAAGTTGCTAGATAAGTGATGTTATGACTAAATATGTCTATTCTATTAATTTGGAGTTTTTTCCCCTAAATCCTCCATTTATTTTGACATTAGTTCTAGGTCCAACCACTAAAATATAGTCATACTTGATAGTGAATCTCCAAATATGTGACCTAATGAATCACATTCCTCACTGTTCACACTCTTATGTTGACCCCTCCCATATCTGCGTATTTAACCAATAGAATGCAGATGAAATGACAGTTCAGGGACTTCCAAGGCTAGAACATAAAGAAGTCTTACACCTGACTCTTGGAACACTCACTCTGGAGGAAGGTAGCTACCATCTCAGACTCCTCTGAGATCACCATGTTATAAGGAAGATTATTAGTGTTCCCAATAAAGATATACCATACTTTCAAATTTCATTTATCCCTAACCACATGGAGAGGATATATGGAGAGAGATGACTGACTAGCCCTAAGAAGTTTCATTTGTGCCAAATAAGGCTTCATAAATGTGAGTAATGGAGCCTTCCTGGATATCAGCTCACCTGAGCCCTCAGATGACTGATCCCAAGTCCTACAGCCATCTGATTACAACCACATGGAAGAAGCACTCAACTGAGCCCAAGCTACCCAGAGAAAAATAATAATAGGGACAAAAATAGATAAATGTTTTGGAGTGATATTTCTGTGAAAAATAGATTATTAAAACAACATCCCAAACCTAAAAATCCACATCCTTGAAAATACTCTAAAACTACTTGCTTATGTGCAAAAGGAAGTTTATAAAGTGATCTTTATTTTGGCATTTTTTATAAGTGCAAGAGACTGTTATCAAAGTGAGGTAACATCCATTAGAAAGAGAATAAAATTTGAAAGTATAGTTTATCTTTATTTGGAACACTAATAATCAGAAGTTAAGAAAATTGAGGCAGGCCTTTTATGTAGAAACATGGACATATATCCAAATTACATCATTCATCAAAAAAAGAAAAAGAAAATATGTAGACTGACAGTTATGCCATAAATATAATTTCTGATTAAAATGCATTTTCACATAACATGGAAGGATGGGAGAGGGAGGGTATAGATAAAGTATATTATATGGTGATAAGTGCTATGATTTCAAAAATCAATCAAGGATGGGTAAGAGGTGCACTTTTTTAAAAAGGCAAGGAAGTCTCATTAGACTACAACATTTGAGCAAATTCCTGAAGTAGGCAAAGGAATGAGCCCAAAGAGATGTTTAAGATAAAAGTGTTCAAGGCAGAGAAAGAAGGTTCCACTCCACTAACTTGTCACTAATTTAATTTACTAAATGTGATTTAGTAATATCCTTCTCCCCTAAGTATGACATATCTAAATACTTGGAAACCAAAATTAATAAAAAATATCATTTTGAAAATTTGGTAATATTTCTGAAGATGCTCAGCTCTCAGGTACTGATTAAATTTCAGGAGATCTCAGGTATTAATGCAAGGCAATAAATATCCAATCTTAGGACTGTGTACTAAATTTATGTTTTCAAAATTCTACAAGTTATTTTAAAATAGACTCAATAAAGCAAATAATCTAAGACTTTGGATTATATATACAGGTAATCAAGTGTTCCAGTATAAGTATATTGTAGATTATCTGTACACCCACCTATAGACCTCCAATATAAAGTTATTTACGCATAGAAATAGTCACAGTTATTTATCTGTCATAGGCAACTGTCTATAGCCTTTCATTCTAGGAGAAGATCTTCACTTGAATATATCACACAAGTTATTCTGAATTTATTATTCAGTTGCAAATAGGTACTTGTCAGGCAAAGAGACGAGCTTTTGCCTAAAAGTTGTCCAGATTGCAAACAGTTTACCTCTTGCTGTTATTTTCTTCATCATCATCTTCTTTTTTTTTTGCAAGAATGCCTATAACTTTTCTTGAATTGGAAACATAGATATTTAACTCAGAGAGTTCATAAGCAAAATCTCAGCTCAGAGTTCTGTATCAGTCCTAGAAATGACATGCTGGGCTAATAACAATTTATGGATGAAGGAATTCTCAAATTTTATTTGTCTTTTGGAGTCTTTTGCCTGAGTTTCCTTACTGACTGTGGTATTAAATGGAATTTCTGACTACTGCAAAGTGTAAAAAGACTATTGGGTCCTTCTGAGTCCCAAAGATGATGCTCCATTACCAGAATTACAGCTCCCTGCTACATCTATGCACTTCTAAGTTCCATCAGAGAGCTCTTCTGCTCTCTGAAGAAAGTCAGTGTTGTCCTTATGAGAATCCACAGTGCCCTGGGATTTGTACATATATTCCTTGGGTCCTAGAGTTTCCCATAAGCATTTTTTAATTCTAAAACAATAAACATAAGCATATTGTAGGTCATCTGTACAACCACCTCATTGTCCAGTATTGTCCCACAATTGTACTTGTTTGAATTTGTGGTCTCTTTGGCATCTGTAATATAACTTTAATTTTCATGGGCTAATGAGAGAAGTGCACACAGTGCTATTAAAGAGCTTCATGTTAAACAAGACATTATTAAAATCAAACTACAAAAACTTGCAATTACAGAAATTATATAAAATCAAAAGTACTAAGTGTGGTGGTAGATGGCCATAATATCAGTGACTCAGAAGGTTGAAAAAACGAGGATCACAAGTTTAAGGCCAGCCTCATCAACTTAGCAAGGCCCTAAGCAACTTAGTGAGACCTCGTCTCAAATTAAAAAACAAAAATAAAAAGTACTGGGGATGTGGCTCAGTGGTAAAGCACCTCTAGGTTTAATCTCCAGCAACCCATATAAACACACACCAAAAAAAAGAGTAATAAACACTACAACTCATCACTTCCTAATTATTTCACAATTACCTGTTCTCTTGAGCTTATTTACGTCTACTTTACCTGTTTGGTGGAAATACCATGTAATTGTGCTGCTGCTCATTTTTTCTACACTTTATTCAGTATCATGTTGATGTCTTGAAATCAGTAAACACTACAAACTAATATTATATTGATAGTTTTCTTTATTGTCTAGATCTAAGAAAGTGGTACAAAACTTCAATAATGGAGATTATATTTTAAAGTGTATCTTGTCTTTAATAAAAACTCACAATGTAAATGTTTTACAAAATTAAAAAATATTCTTCAAGTATTTTAAGGCCATTAGCTGAATCAGTAAAGAAATTTCTCATATAATTGATTAAATATTGAAGTTCTAACATATCTTTACCACTTCACTTTCATACTACATTAAATTAAATTATCATTCAGCATTCATGTCAGAAATACACTTGTTCATCAATTGTAACCATAAGTTGACTACAAGATACCCGAATCTCCCCAAATCAGTAAATGATCCCATAAGAATCAATAACTACATGAAATTTACAATAAATAATGTATGTCCTTTATATCATTGTGTTTTCTAACAATAAAGATTTTTGTTTGTGTTTCAGTGAGCTGGTAGTTAAACACTTGCCAGCACACCACTGGGTGTATTTACATAAAAATAAGGCACTGGTGTAAACCAGAGATCAAAGTATACCATGTGCATATAGATTTTGCTATAATAATTGAAAAGAAAAAAGCTGATGAAGAATGGAGTCATTACATGATTTTAATAGAAATGCTGAAGCCAAGCATTTTTTGATCCATAACAATAGTACCATATTTAAGCTGAAAGCAGAAATTTAATTTTAGTAAAACAATATCAAACAAGTCGTCAGATTAGTATTATGGAATATGTTAGTTTATTTTATTGGGCTGTTTTATACACTTAATATTAAAATGTGCTATAAATTTTAAAGTACTATAAAAGCTAAAAGCACTCATCTATTCATCCCCCAAATGAATGACAGATATTGTTAATATATGCAGGCACTGATCTGGGTACTAGAATATAACAGTGAAAAAAATAGAAATACTTATTTACATTTTGTTCATATATAAGTACTATTCTGATACAAAACATAATTCAACTTTGGATAGTAGTGTTACGTAGATTTTTACAAAGCCTATGCATTGCTCAAATTTGAAAACATATCATCTTAAAGTTTTTTTAAGAAGAAGGACAAATGGTCCACAACACATTCACTACTGAGAGGGCTGAATAGTGACAAGACATAAGGTTCAATCAACAGTGGTGGCTAAAGACACTAGGAATTGGATTTTATTACTCTTCTCCTTTAAGATGTGTATGATTTTTTGCAGATTATTATCTTTGTCCATTTATGCTGCTGTAATGAAATACCATAGACTGGGTAATCAATGATTTCCCATGGTACTTGAGTTCAGGAAGTCCAAAATTAAGCTGCCAGCATCTGCTGAGGTCTACTGTCTGCTTTCAAAATCATACCTTGAACATTTCATCCTCCAGAGGGAAGGAACACTATATGGCAGGTGAGGGAAAAACAAAAAGATCCAAACTCCCCCACCTCCGGCAGAGCTTTTTGATAACAACATTAAACCATCTGTGAAAGCAGAGCCCTCATGACCCAGCCACCCCCCAGATTCCCCCACTTCCCAATACTGTTGCATTGGGGATCAAGTTACCAACCTTTGAGTTTACAAAGAGGGGACACATTCAGACCACATCAATTATCAAAATTAAATCAAATTAAAATTTATAATTTCTAAAATAATTTTACTGATGGTTAAACTCTTGTACCTGGAGGATTTTTCCCCCTTTTACAGATAGGGTTTTAACAGAGTTCATAGTGTCCTCCCGTCTCTAGTTTTTGCTTTCAACAATTTCAGTTAACCATAACCAACATGGTCCAAAAAGAGTAAATGGAAAGTTCCAGAAATAAATAATGTATGTTTTAAATTGTGTACTGTTCCAGGTAGCATGATGAAATCACAAGTGATCCCTCTCCATCCCACCTGGAATGTAAATCATCCCTTTGTCCAACATATCCCTGCTGTATATTCAATTAGTCATTTAGTGATTGTTCTCAGATGAACTGTCACTACAACACAGTGTGTGTGTGTTCAAGTAACCTCTAGTCGACTTATTCATAGCCCCGGAACATGGTATAAAACACAGAAGGACAGATGAACTCTGGAAGTAAGATGCATATAGGAACAAATGCAGCACATATAGGGCTACTACCCATGATTTCAAGCATCTCCTGTCCTCTTAGAACACATCCCCTGAGGATGAGAATATACCACCTTAACTTCAAATGGCTAGGTATACTAGCCAGAATTCACCAGAGAAACAACCAACAGGAGATATATATAAATTATGCTAGCATACTGGAGACCCATGAAAGAGCTGCAAAATTTGTTCTTGCTCAGGGAAGTAGGTAAGTTCTTTTTCATGAAGGTCTTCAATTGATTGAGGGTCATCCACATTTTGGGAGGATAACCAAGTTTATTAAAAGTCTCATAGTCTGATTCAAACAAATTTTTCATGAAAAAAAATACAGAATAATGTTTGACCAAACTACATATACCAGGTCTCAGCCAAGTTGGCCCATAAAGTTAACCATCACAGGAAATTCAATATTCATTGCTTAATTGATCATTTGCAAAAATACATATGAAAATGTTTCAAATGTTATGCTTACCCACTTTTGAGATAAGGAATCACTGTTAACAAATAACTAAAAATTGAACTCAACTCTGGCAAATAACCATGAACTGGGTTCCACTGTATATAAACTGAATTTAAAATTTCCTATTGTCTGTTAAATCAATTTGAGGTATAATAAAAATGAAAAGTGAATTAAGCTGAAGTTAAAAAGAGATCAATTTAGACTCCAAAGGAAAAATGAAAGTATTAGATTTGGGAAGGAATATAAAGAAGTAAAAGTGAGTTGTTACACTATCCATGTTGCCATTTTAAGCTCTTTCACTAAAAATAATGGCACAATGGTAATTTAAACACAGAGACATAAGAACAACGAAGTGCTAAAGATCAAGAAAGCCAAAGATTCTGCCAGCATGTCAAAGACAGGCATTGTTAGGGAGGATCAGAAAACTGCAGAATAGAAATGAAATCTAACTGGGAATGACAAAAGAGACTATAAAGGTTCTCAGTATAAAGAAATGGTTAGAAAGGAAGGCATCCCACAGATTCCCTTAAGAGCATTTGTCCTCTAAAGCAATAAATGTGCTGAGGTTTAGGGTTGAGGAAGCAATAAAGAGAGAGTCAGAGTGCATCCAATGTGTGTAAATCAGTGAGAATACATTTCCCGACACCTTGCTCCATAAGACCCCAGGCCTCAATGAGAACCACAAGCTATTTCCACTGAAAACCTATTTGGTACCACTATATCACCCTGCATCTCCATTTCAAAATACACACCTGAGAAGAATTATCTCTGGAACTTAAATTAAATAGCCCAGTCATGACCAAAAACAAACTTTCAATTTTTTCTTACACAAGAGGAATCTATTTAGTTTCCCTTTATCGTAAATCTGTTACAATCAGTATAATGGGCGATGCTCCCTGCTTCACCCAGGTGCCTCAGACCCCTTCTATAGTCTCTGCTCACCCTTCCTCAGGCTTTGGTGTGCTTTTGCCTCTAAAGCCTTATACTTGGCCCTATCTCCCAGTAGGTGCCCTTGAGTCCTGGCACAGCTTGGGCTGCAAGAGCAGAGAGCCAGATGTACCTGTAAGTTTATGTCCTTCTCACGTCCCACATCTCCCGCCCCCCACAGCCTGCGACTGGCAGAGGACTGTGGAAGTCCATCTTTCATCTGGAGTCAAGACAACTCTGGGGTATGACTTCCCCTCATCAACTCTTCTTCAGGAATAGGCTTCACTCTCCTGAAAGAACTTGACCTGAGACTGGCCTCTTGCTTGGCTTCTGTCCTGTCTGTTCTGCATCCTCCATACCCTTATCAGGTTCTCCTGGCAACATTTTCCAGTAAGTCACTTGCACAGACAATCCTGCCACTGATAGCCAGTGAAAGACTCTACAGTTTATATTCTTTAGAGGTCAGTTCAAATAATGCATGCAAAACACACAAATATAAAGGTAAAACAAACAAATCCAAGACTTTGTTATAGTGATTCCCTGATTCTGTAGCCAAACTTGTAAATAGAAAGTGATTTAGAGGTATCTCAGTTCCCTCATTATGTCATATATGATGTCACTAGTGACCTTAGGGTTTTAAGGTGGAAAATAACAAGATTACATAGGAAGATCATTGATGCTGGACCAAAAATAAAATACAGATGCAATATCTTGGGACTATCTCAAATGCAACAAATTACAGTCACATACCTTGCCTTATAGCTGAACCTATAAAATGGCAACACTAACCTTAAAAAGGTTTTAATAGTAAATAAGCACATGTCTAAAGTACCTGACACATAGCAAATACAAAATATTTCATTTTGCTTTCTAGAGGGAATGTTTTTATCACAAGGACACAAGGAAGACGAGCTGATTGAAGAATATTTTCCAACAGTGAAAAGCCTTGAGGTAGAGCCTTAATTAATTCTATCATCAGCTACCAGTTTATATCTGGAAAAGAAGTACATGGCCATGATTTTTTTTTCTGTTTACCAGTAACCTTGAGGTTCTTTTGGATTGTTGAGGCTCATTTCACTCATTCATTACCATGTGCTTATTTAGTGTTATATCCCAGGTACCAGCATATACAGAGATCAAACAGACTAACTAAGTCAATGCCAATGAACAAGTAAACAAATGAGTCATTAAAATGACTGGAGATGGTGATAAATAGCATATGAGAATAAACAGGGAGATGGGATAAAGTAACTGCCTGAAGGAAGAGGGTGCATCACTAGACCACCAGGAAATGCTTCTGAGAAGGAAGGCCGAAGGGAAGTCAGAGCCGCTCTCCTGAAGATTCTGAGCAGAGGGAGCAGCAAGTTCTAGGGTGGGGGATACCTCGGTGCCAGTGGAACTGAAGTGGTCTGAACTCAGAAGATGATGGCAGCAGATGAAAACAGACACATAATGAAGAATAAGGGCATGCAGTTCCTTGTGTGAGCGTTGAACAGTCTGACTCAGTGGAGTACAGAGGAAGATCTTTCATTTCTCTCTGATCTCTGCTCCTAAATGAGTTCTATCAAATCTTCTTTGCCTTTCTTTTAATGACATTTCGGGCATAACTTTTAAATTTACAGTTAATTTCAGGCATAATATAACACAGACCCATTCAACTAAACACAATCTGAACTTAACCCTCCAATGTACTTTAAGGCTTTGTTCCTTCCCTAAGACTGACCAGCACTTGGAGAGTAGGTTTCAGCTCATCTACTTCTCTAACCCCTCCCTCTTCTGGGTCTCCTCTTCTCCATGGTTCAGAACCTTGGACGATATATGAGGAAGGGGGAGACATGTCTCTGAACTCTCTAGTGTGGCTGCTTTTTGTCCTTAACTGTTGAAGCTCTCTCTGTGTCACAGATATTCAACAACTATCTTCACACATGGGGTGTGTGTGTGGATTCTTAAAGAAGGCTAGCAGAAGGCAGATCCTTGATACAGACATCTGCTCAGTGTGGCCTCTTGCAATCCACCATGATCCAGTGACCTCTTGTTTCCAGCAACATGGCTGAGGCCTGGTTCCTTTGCACAAGGCCCCCATGGTCCATGGAAGGACCATCAACCTTTATGCATTCACAAGTACAGATCTGATTTCCCTAATGCTGTGCCTTCTTTCCCCTATTCTTACACTTTCTACATTCAAACAGGTTTAAATCCCTTCAAACAAGGGATTAATATGTAAACACCAAAACTTCAATTCAGATATCATATACACTGTCTTCAGACACTCCCAGTCTCTGTGAGTGGGTCTCTTTGCATGCTATTCCTTTACTTGGCTTAAAGAAAAATAATCCCCTCTCTTCTCAAAAGAAAGGAACGTTCACTGGAATATGAATACAATTCTATCCCTTCTAATTAATCTCTGATTACTCGGTGCTGACCCCTGGTGGACAGTTGTGATCTCTAACATTCTCTCCAACAAAGGATGGGCCTTGTTTTTGTCCAAGAACCCCACCCCGCCAACCTATAATCTCAGCTAATAAATGCAGACACCTGGGAAGAGGCAGGATGAGTTCTTTCCTTTTTTAAATTGAGCTTCTTGCTTTTATCTTTAATGAAGGAGAAAAAGAGGTAACCTGATGCTTTAGTTTAATACTATGTAAGGAAAAAGAATAGTAGCATTGAAGAGCCTTTCTTAATTAACCACAGTTACCTTTTACAAAGGTACAATAAGAAAAAAACTGGAAGAAAAAAGAAAAATATTGTCAAATTTTTTGGATCCTAAAAGCAAGAGAGACAGAGGGAGGGAGGGAGGGAGAGTGAGAGGGAGAGAGAGAAGGAGGATATCAGGAAGTCAAAGAACCATTATTAAACCTCTATCTCTGACAGTTCATGCTTACAGATGATTAAGCAAAATCATAAACCCATAAATTGCCACATCGTTCTGTGGCTAATGTGCCATGTATCAAGTCCTCAGCACATGGAGCAGACCAGCTCTGAGGAATTTGAAGCTTCGAAGAGTTTTAAAGAGAGTAACTTTCAGAAATGGTTTGCATGGCATTACGAGCTATAGGATGCTGGTGCTCAAGTATCCACAGCAAATGTCTATTTAAGCATAGGTATAAGTAGTAAAGCACAGTGTCTCAAACTGGGCAACCAGTCTGGGCTCTCTCCCCCTTTCCTGGAGCCTGCAGGTGCCAGACAAGGTACATGAGCAACATACTCCTGGTTCTCAAGGGCTCATCCTACACAGGAGGACTTCAATTCCACAAAAGTGAATGGAGATTGAAGTCTTTTGAAAACACTAGGCTGTGGTCAATCAAGCTAAAATCTTTATTTCATACAGATCTGTAAGATGGTTCTCACCAGGAGAGAAAAGAAATAGATGAAAACTTTTCAAATATAAGGCGTATTACTTCTCACAGAAAATTTTCTATGAAAAATAAACTTCAAAAACCAAAAGAAAGAAAAAGATGGCTATATGAACCTGGGTTTTCCTTGATTTTCCTTAATGTTTCTTCTTCCCAAAGTAAAAAGAAAATTAAACAGAGGAAGGGGGTCAGAGGGAGGGGGTCGGAGGGAGGGATGAAGGGGTAGTAAAGGAGAAAATGAAGAAAAGGGAGAGAATAAGAATATAGGACATGGGCACAGTGGTACTTACCTGTAATCCCAGCAGCTCAGGAGACTGAAGCAGGAGGATCATGAGTTCAAAGCCATCCTCAGCAAAAGCAAGGCGCTAAGCAACTCAGTGAGACCCTGTCTCTAAATAAAATACAAAATAGGGCTGGAGATGTGACTCAGTGGCGAAGTATCACTGAATTCAATCGTTGGTACGGAAAAAAAGAAAGCAAATGTAGAACTAGAAACCTTGGCCAAATTATTTCAAAGCTTATTATTTAGAAGCTAACTATGGAGAATGTAAAACAACTATTAACATACAAATTTCTGTTATTGTAATAATATCAGAAACATATGATCAGTAATCTAAATGATTGTTTTTGCATTAACCCTAACTAGGAATGCACAATAATCTGCTTTCCTGGATTATATTAAGAAACTTATTTCAACTTTCATTTTCAGTTGCCTAATTTACCATTTTTTCTTTTTCCTGGCTTTTACATATGTCATTCCCTCTGACTGAAATATTTTCCTCTTGTTTTGGCCTATCTTTTACTTATCTTTCAGGTGGCAGTTTTAAAAAAATCACTGCTTCTATAACACTTTTGCAGAATAAGCTGGTAATGTAGCTGCTGTCGTTCAGTTCTAAACCCCCACCTCAGAGGGGGATGCATTCCAAGACCTTCAGTGGATGCCTGAAACCTCCTATATATACTGTGGGGTTTTTTTCCTATACATGCATACACACAATAAAGTTTAATTTTTAAATTAGGAACAGAAAGAGTTTAACAATAATAACTAATAATAGAACAATTATAATAATATACCATGCTAAAATCCATTTAAAACTTATAGTTTATTTCTGGAACTTTCCATTTAATGTTTTTAAATTGATAAAAAGTAACTGAAACCCTGGAGGGTAAAACCACAGATAAACGGGAACTTCTGTGTTTTCTTTTGTGTAATGCTTGAGCTAGAACTCTGAAAATTACATTTTTTAGACTTATCTCCGCTGACTCAAGACCCAAGTTAGATTCTGTCAATAGGAGGAGAGGTACTAGAGAAGACTGTTAGGAAGAAGGCATGGAGAAGAGCTGTTCTGGGATTTTCTTTTTTCCTTCCTTTTTACTTGACTTTTATGGGAACAGAGAGGACTGCAAAACTGTAGAATGAGGTTTGCTTTTATTTATCTATGCCTCCTGGAAATCTGACAAAAACTAATAAACAAGCTCAGCAGTTTGTTTGTTTTGTTTAACTCAGTTCAAGAAAATGAGAACTTCCATGGCAGTCCCAAGAGAATCTTTTATTTTGAAGTCGATATGATAGACATTGTTTAAAATCAGAACCAAAATTTGATTGTGTAGGTTTGAAGAATTATAACAGAAGTTGAGTTCACAGACTTGAGCTGTCTCCTTTGTAAAAGTCACGGCACCAAGTGGAAAAGAGTGGGACCTGGATTGTTGAAATGAGGACATCTGGGTAGGACTCAGAAGAAAGTGAGAATCTTGGTGTCCATGTCACTCTGAGTCTTTTCACAGGAAACTTACCTTCCCTTGCACGAAGACCCTGCAATAACTCATCTAAAGCAGAAGTTTTCCAAGAAACAACTTATTAAGTTGATAAAATGACCTTATTATATCTAATCCAATAACTAAAGTCTAATGTTCCAGGAGATAGTGCAATATCTGATAAAGTTAGAAATCACTTATACTCCCAGAAGACTGAAAAATTTAGCTAATTTACTTTGCTAAAGACATGAACTATGTGTGGGAATGGATGCTAAGAGCATTAAGCTAAAAAAGAGGAAATGTAATTACAAGTCCTTAATTTACTGATATGAGCACACTAGAGACTATCTATTTAACACGAGATAAAGATGCTAAAAATTCTCTGCAATATAGTGGAAAAAATAAAACCAATCCTCAGAAATCTAGGAATGTGGGGACATCGGGGTAGATTTATCATGTGCTACACATGACCTCTAGGACTGATTATCCCTGCCCCTGAGATAATTCTTGACACTGAGTGTTCTCAAACTATGAGCTGAATATGTTCAGATTAAAAGATTACTTGATACACTATAGTCTCTAACTAATCTTATTCTTCCAAGTCTTAGCATGTAGAACTAAATCCTAGCCCATGAACTATGGTCTTCTTATAGACAACATCTCCAAATCCTGCTACTTTCACAATTCTTCGCTTCCATGTTTCTCTCAATTCTTAGCACATCCTTATGCCTGTTCTTGGAATCTCCACAACCCAAGTATTTATCTTTGACTCAAATGTCTAAACAAATTACTTAGACTTCCTTTTGTTACCTTCTTTGGTTTACATTTCTTCTTCCACCCCATCTACCCCAAAGTCTATGCTAATGGCTCTTATGATCTTGGCTCCTAGTCAATCCCAGTTTACTTTGTCCATGTCTGCTATCAACTACTGCATGTCTAACTATGTCACACAACCACTCCATAAAAAAACAATTAAAATCCTCAAAACAGTAAAAGAGACTAGAATCATAGCATTTTCAGGTAAATGGATGGAGTTGGAAAAGATAATGCTAAGTGAAGTTAGCCAATCCCAGAAAAAAAAAATGCTGAATGTTTTCTCTGATACAAGAAGGGTTTCTCATAGTGGGGTAGAGAGGGGTAGCATGAGAGGAATAGATGAACTCTAGATAGGGAAGGGAGGGTGAAGAGGGTTAGCAATGATGGTGGAATGTGATGGACATCATTACCCAAAGTACATGTATAAAGACATGAATTGGTGTCAACATACTTTATATACAAACAGAGACATGAAAAATTGTGTTTTAAATGTGTAACAAGAATTGTGATGCATTCCACTGTCATGTGTTTAAAAAATAAAAGCAATTAAAAAAAGATATGAACAATAATTGCCTCAATCTAAAAAGCCTTTTAGGCTTTCCAAAGCATGTTACACGTATTACCTCATTTAAGACTCATCACTGTAATAAATAGAACAGGGACTATTGTCTCAATATCAGAAGTAAAGTAGCTAAACTTAATGTGTTCCAGTGATTGACTCTAGGTCTTACATCTGGCAGTTTTACAACAACTTTACTTCTTCACCTTCACCATTTGTTTCTCAATTAGTTGAAGTAAAGCATCCTCTATGCATACAACACACACACACACACACACACACACACACACACACTGTGGAAAATGTGGACTGAATACAGTGCAAAAAAATGGTAATAGATTTTTTGTTTTAAGATTTATGTAGATCTTGAATAACACAAAATCTGGGTTCAAATTCCATCTTTTCCAATTTCCAGTGTGAAATCTTAAGAAAAATGCTTCATATTTCTAAGCCTTCAATTTCTTCATCAGGAAATGGATTTTTATAACTGTACATGTTATAAGCTTATCATAAAGATTAAATAATATGTTGTATTAAAGTATGCAAATAAAATGGCTCACAATAAGTATTAGCTAAAATTAGTAGCAGTATCATAACAATATCATTCTTCTTATTGTTATTCATTTGAATAAATATCCCCTTGTGCCAAGTACTATGCTGGGTATTGGAGAGGGTAACAACTGTCAAGTTTAAACTTCTATGTCATTTCCATATGGTACTTTCCTTAACCCTTATATTAGATCACATCTCTGTTAAAGTTTCAATCAAGCAGGAATTTTTATCTATTTTGTTCACTGTTCTATCTTTAGCTGTTATCACCCATAATAGGTGATCAACAAATACAGGCTAAATAAAGTAACAGCACCCATTCCTTTCAGTTCCACACACCATAATTTCAATTAGTGATGGTTGCTTGTATTTTGTTGTTGTTGTTGTTCTACTTTTTCTGTTATACTATGATTTCTAGAGGAGATCCTGCCTGTCTTCTTCACCTTTGTGTCCACAGGCTTTCAGCACAATGCCTGATATGTGACAGGTATTAATTAAGTATTCTTTCCATGAATAATAAATGAATGAACAAAAAATGAATGAATGTGGAAGCATAGGTGCTATGAAACACATGGCCAACAAAGTATTTCAGAGAAAATATCTTAGGAGATAAGAGAAAGAATTGTGTTTCAGCCCAGAGAATCTTCTGTGAGAAGGATGGAGAAGGTAGACAAATTTACCTCCTTCTACACAATTCATGCCTTAGTACAAGATTTCATTGTCTTCCTATAAATGCATTACACTCCTTAATTACTTTACACACTTTGGGGGGAATCCAAAATACTCTCGTCTATATCTCAATCTGTCAAAATTTTAAACCCTTAAACACATCTATAATTAAATGCCACTTGTATTGTGAAATGCTTCCTAATTCTATAATTCAGTTCAAATTAATGTCATCTTCATAGGCATTCTATCAAATCCTACATTCCTGACTACAGGACAGAATTAATGTGTGATAAATTGCAGGCATCTGACCCTCCACTTAGATTAGGCTGTCCTGAGAGGCAGAACTCATTTTGCTTCATATTTCCCAAAATATTAGCAAAGTACAATTAATTTTTTTATCGAATTGAATAGAAACAAAATCTAAGAAATTCCACAGCAAGACCTATAAACTGAAATATCTTTTATTTGGTTTTCATACCACACTCATTTCCACAGGTCTTACTATATTTTTGGATGGATTTTTTTTCCAACTGCAACACACAACTTCTAACATCTCCTTTATTGACACTGTAAGGATCAATGAAGTAATATTGCCTGGCATTTTCTAAATTGGAGCATAACATATACTTCTCTTTGGTTGTAGAGGTTATACCATCTTTCTCTTTTTATTGTTAGCTTCACTTAGAGAATAGTTATTGCAGGATCTGCTTCTCTAATCCTTTCTCTCTCTCTTTCTCTCTCTCTTTCTCCCTCCCTCTCTCTCTCCCTCCCTCCACATCTCATCATCAATCTCTTCCTCTAAATTAGAGATAATTTTTTTGTGTGCTGGGTATTGAACCAGGGACTGCCTCACTTGGGTTCTGTCACTGTTCTATATTGGCATCCCCATCCCCAGCCCTTTCCTAGCCTCATCCCCAAATATTTATAAATAGAAAGAAGAAAAAGAGGCCTTGGGAGTCAGAGAGAGTGAAAGATATTATGGAAGGCATGAGGAGACAATGAAGGAGTCATCGTGAATCGGTCTTGAGCTCACCCACAAGCAGTGCATGCTTGGAATAGACCCAAAGCAATATGACAAGGATTTTGAGTACTGAGTATACTACATACCACTTCCGTAAAACCAGAATGATTCAGACATGGAGTGGATTCAATAATTTTGAGGTGTCAGAATCATAGACCATATAAGGTAGATCAGAACTCACCATCTGAATCTAACACAGTTTAAAAATAAAATCTCCATGAGATTTTTAACAAGAACCAGAGTCTCGTGGCAAAATATTGAAAATTTTTAGTAATGTAATACCAAATTTCTCAACACACCAAAAAAATTTTAAAAGTAACGATTTTTCAGGGAAAAGACATTCAATAAATGCCAACTCTGAGATTATCCAAATGCTAGAATTATAAAGCAAAGCCTTTCAAGAACTGATTATATCCAAATTCTATGAAGTAGAAGTGAGACTTCCTGTTTTTAAACCTAGCAATAAGATGCTAGAAGTCACCACTTCATTCTAACAACGAGTAAAAATCTCAGCAAACTGAAAAATTAATAACTCTTCTTAATGGCAATCAGAGAGGTGGAAATCTTAGGTACACCACTAGTCCCAAAATCAGAGATTAAAAGGAAATTGCAAAAAAGTTATGGCTCGCTGGAGCAGAAATCCATGAGCACAAATCTCCACAGGAACTAAATACATCATGTCTAGCTATAGAAAAAAAAATGCAAGACATACTAAAAGGCAAAAAAATAAAACATAGTTTAAAGAGACAGAGAAAGTGTCAGAACCAAATGTAGAAATAGCAAAGATGCTAGAATTATGAGAGTGAGAATTTAAAATAACTATGACCAAAATGCTAGGGGTTTCAATGCATGAAGTATATAGCTTTGAAAAATAAATCAGCAATGTGAACAGAGATATAAAAATTATAAAAAGGACTCTCCCCCCCCAAAAAAAATAATTAATCTGGAGAACAAAAACACAGTAACAGAAATGAGCACATTGATGAACTTATTTGTAGAATACACACATCTGAGGAAAGAAATCTCCGAGGTTGAGAATCTCAATAGAAATCATGAAAAGAGAAAAAGACTTTTTAAAAAAGAATAGAATATCAAAAAACTATGGGAAAACTAAAAAAATATATAACACACTTAATGGGAATTCCAGAAGGAGAAGAAAGAAAAAAGGTAAAAGAAAAAATATTTGAAATAATAATGACTAAGAATTTCCTTCTAAAGTTAATGTCAAATATCAAACCATCCTTCCTTTATAACTCAGTATCTCAGAGGACACTGAATAGGATAAGTGCCAAAAAAACCTCATATAGGTGTATCATATTTTAGAATCAAAACTAAAATCCTAAAAGAAACCAAAGGAGTGGGGGACATTACTTGCAAAATAATGATGTTAGTTAAAGTTTCATTAATGTGACCAAAGTACCTGACAAGAAGAACTTAGAGAAGGAAAAGTGTTTTTTTGGCACATGGATTCACAAGTTCAGTCCACAGTAAACAGACTCCACTGCTCTGGGTCCAAGCTGAGACAGAATGTCATCATGGAAGGGCACACTGGAGGAGCACTGCTTTGTTCATGGAAGCCAGAATGCAGGGAGAGAGGGCACAAGGACAAGATGTAGTCCCCAAGGGCAAGTTTCCAGTGACCTGACTTCTTCAAGCCACATCCCACCTATATATAGTTACCACTAAATTAGTCCATTCAAATCAGGACGGACTAAGTATGTTAGAGCTCTCAAAAACTAATCATTTCATTTTCTGCATTAATATAGGAGCTCTTGGGAAACATCTCATATCTAAACCATAAAAATAACAAAGAATTAATATCTGACTTTTCAGAAACCATGCAAGGAAGAAGAGAGTGACATAAAATATTTAAAGCATAAAGAAAATGTTCAATGGTGAACATTAGAGATGGTGAAGGGTGGGAAAGGGTAAATAAGAAACACTGGATTAAATTAGTGAATTCTCTTCACATGTATCAAAATATCACACTGAACTTTATTAATACCTATAAATAATACATCAATAAAAATAAAATAAAATCTTAAAAAAGTAAAAAGAATGAAAGATTGGCTGTAAAATACCTTATAAAATAATTATGATGATGATGATCATGATGATAGCAATAATAATTTTAAAGAAGAAAAATACTTTATTAGCCTATAATTCTTATTCAATGATATTTTCCTTCAAAATGAAATGAAATTTTTTAAACAAACAAGTTTGTTGCTTACAGACCTTTTGCAAGAAATGTGAAAAAAAATGCTTTAGAGAGAAAAAAATTAAAAGGTCAGAAACTCAGATCTATATTTAAAAAAAAATGGCATACAAAAAGAAATAAGGGCAAAAATTTTAAAATTTTGTTTGTCTTATTCTTGCCATTGAACAGAAATAAAAATAGTATGTTCAGAATAATAATAGCAACAATGTATTAATGTACACTTACATGTTTATGCATGAATGGAATGAATCACAGCCACAATACTTGGGGTGGAAGAGAGGAATTAGAATTAGTTGGCTATTATAAGGCATTCACTCCTACCCTGGAGTCAGAGTGGTTCATTGAAAGTGGACTTGGGTTAGTTATAAATATATATTGCAATCTCAAGGGCAAACTTTTACTTTTCAAAAAGTATAAAGGTGGTATAGTGGAGAAAAATAAAATCACATAAAATGCTTAATTAAAAGCACAGATGGCTGAGCATCCAGGTTGCCCCAACACTGCCAACTGTGTGCATGTGTCATTTCCTACAGACTTGGAAATAGACATGTCAGAGAAAAGGCCACACCAGTATCTGTGAATTTCATTCTTTCTGGTTTAAACCTACACTTTTCATTCCCTTGTCCTATACTCCCAGAGTCTGGGGGTCCCTGCATCCAATTTGGCACCCTTGATTTCTGGAAGGTGGCAGAACAGAACCAGTCAGCAATTCTCCACCCCTCCATAGTCCAGACAGGAAGCCCTGAAAGAACAACTAACCAGAGAGAACATTACTACATATTTATACCCAGATTAGAGGAACTGAGTAGAACAGTTTTCCCCTTTTAGCTATATTAGTATTTCCCCCTTTTAGCTATATTAGTATGTGATTTGCTCTGAAGTAATTGCAGGTAATAGGGTTTAGTGTCTTCTCTCAAAGTGATGCTAATGCTGGGAACAGCAGAGGACACACATTGAGTAGGAGTGTCAATACCTGGATTCTCAATAAGGTGAAGATAAGAGAAATAAGCTCACTAAATAGTTCCTTGCATAAAAGTAGAATTGATAATTATCCCAACAGATGGGTAGACATAAAAACAACATGAAAAAGGAAACAAACCATCCCAAACACCTCGTGATCTTTCAACAACTGATGCCACAGTAGAGAAAATGTTGAAGAAAGAATTTAGAAAGTTCATAGATAAGCAGTGGCAGTGCAGCAGTAACTGAGTTGCAAGCCTGGCAGGACTATGCCCAGTCTCAGCCTGGCCAGGTTCTGCAGCTTGATGCTGCTTAGGTGCTGATCCTGCCCTGGCCAGGTGATGCTGAAGTATTTTCTGGGCCAGAGCATGCTCTGAAGTTCCTGGAACCAAGTGTTCCCAGCCTTCTAGCAGCGAGCAATACCCGAATCCCTATAGCAAAGATGTCTTAAGGGACATATTACAATAGTAGGTGACCCCTCACCAGAAGGTCCTATGCTAGAGAATCCTGACCAAATGACACTTATATTTTACCTCACTTCAATCAGAATGGCAATTATGAAGAATACAAGTAAATAAATATTGGCAAGGATCTGGAGAAAAGGGTACACTCATACATTGTTGGTTGGACTGTAAATTGGTGCAGTCATTATGGAAATCAATATGGAAATTCTTCAAAAAACTAGGAATAAAACCACCATTTGACCCAGTTATTCAGCTGCTCACCATATATCCAAAGGATTTAAAATCAGCATACTACAGTGATGCAGCCACAATAATGTTTATAGCAGCTCAATTCACAATAGCTAAGCTGTGGAATCAACCTAGAGGCCCATCAACAGAAGATGGATAAAGAAATTATGGCATAAATACACAATGGAATATTACTCTGCCATAAAGAAGAATGACTTTATGATATTCACCAGTAAATGGATAGATCTGAGGACTAGCATGCTAAGTGAAATAAACCAATCTGAAAAAGCAAAGGTTGAATATTTTCTCTGATATGTGGGTACCAACTCACAATAAGGGGGAAAGAGAAGAATAGAAGTTCAGTGGATTAGACTAAAGGGGAGGAAAGGAAGGGATAGGGATAGAAATAGGAAAAGCAGTGGAATGAATCTGATATTACTTTGCTATGTTCATATATGAATATACCACCAGTGAATCTCACTATTGTGCAAATCCACAAGACTGGGATCCTAATTAAAATAAGATATATCCCATGCTTGTATAAAAATATACATATAGATTCAGCCATCCTGTATAATTAAAAAGAAAAAAAAACTAAGAAAAAAATTCTGTTGAAGGCATCACCAATATATTCAACCACATATAAAATGAATTATCAGGCCCTGAGGACAAAATATATAATGTTAAGAAGACAGTCACTAGTAAAGAAAATATGTTAAGAAGCATGACCAGAATATTCAAGAAATCTGAGATAACATCAGGAGATCAAATCTAAGAATCATTGGTATAATCAAAGGCATCAAAATACAAATTAAATTCAATGAAATAAAACCAGAAAATTTTCTAAACCTTAATGATGTTATGGAAATTCGAATACAAGAGGCATTTATACCACAAATCGGCAAGATAAAACAGATTCTCTCCAAGATTCTTTATAATTAAAATGTCTAACATATGGGATAATGATAGAATTTTAAAAGCCACAAGAGGAAAAACAGCAGTTCATATCAGTGTTTACAGCCACAAACAAGGTAAAGAAAATGTGATACATGTACACAATGGAGTTTTACTCAACCTTAAGGAATAATTATGTCATTTGCTGGAACTGAAGAATATAATGCTAAATGAAATGCACGAGACTCAGAAAGTTGAGAGTTGAATGTTTTCTCTCATATACAGAAGCCAAAGCAAAATAAGAAGGGAAAATGGTGGATCCAATGAAAATGAAAGGGAGGTCAGTGGAATAGAGGAAGGGAGGAGAAATGGGCTAAAGGAGGAACTGCATAATAAAATTTACCAATTATGCAATATACATATATGAATGTACCACAGTGAATTTCACCTTTCTGTATACCTATAAAGCACCAATTTTCAAAACTATAAATAAATAGAAGGAAGACCAATAGAAGAAAGGAAGGGGAAAAGAGGGAGTAAGCAGGGAAGGAAAGGAGGAAGTATTAGGGGACCAAAGTGAAGCAAATTATATTGAATGCATGTATAATTATGTCAAAATGAACCCCAATGTTAGGTATACCTGCAATGCACTAATGAAAGTATTAAGAAATATAAATATAACCACAGAAATCAGAAAAAAATGAAGTAAATGTGACTACTTGTGAAATGAATGAAAAAAGGATCCTAGCAAAGAAGTAAAAACCAATTAAAAATAATCTAATGGAAATTTTATAGTCCTAAAATACAAGTAAAAATGAAAAGTTTAATAAGCCAATATCAGAATGAAGATTACAGAAAAAGAGTACAAGTAAAAGGATGTCAAAATATATATCATGCAAATACTAACCAAAAGGAAGTGCTGATATGAATTTTAGATGATGTTGAAAAAGAACAAACTTTGAGGTTCAGATGAATAATCAACACAATGTGGCATTTAACAAAAGAATAAATACATAGATCAATGAAACAAAATTAAGAAGTAAATTTACACAAATACGGACACAATGAGTCTTGGACAATGGTACAAAATGTTTAGTGGAGACAGTTTAGTCCTTCTAAAAAATATTGCTGGAACAGCTGAATAAAAAAATATTAAGCATCAACCTATATCTCACTCTTGTTTAAAAGCTGTCCCAAAAGGGGCTGGAGTTTATAACTAGGGGGTAGAGTACTTGCCTGGCATGTGTGAGGCTCTGGGTTCAATCCTTAGCACCACATATAAATAAATAAAATAAAAAGATCCATTGACAACTAATTTTTTTAAAATTGTCCCAAAAGAATCATACACCCAAATGTAAAATGTGTACCTATAAAAAATTTAGGGAAAAAAAGAGAAAATTTCTTGACCTTGTGTTAAACAAGCATTTCTTATATCTGACATCAAAAAACATGATCTATTACACCATATATTAGGCCACAGAACAATTCTCAACAAATTTAAACATAACTAAAGTCATAGTATGTATCTTCCTTGATCAAAATGGAATAAGACTATAAACCAACCAGAAGAACCTTAAACATTGTAGAAATATATGGTTATTTAACAGCAAGCTCTTGAATTACCAATGAGTCAATGAATAAATCAAAAGGAAGAAATTTAAATTGTTGAAACAAATGAAAATGAAAACATAACATACCAAATCCACAGAATATAGCAGAAACAGAAGCAATGGAAACTTCATACAAATAAGTGCACACTGTGTGTGTGTGCACACATGAATGTGCACGTGTGTGTGCATGTGTGTGTGTGCATGTGTGTACACATGTGTGTATGCAGAAAGGCTCCAATAAGTAATCTAAAGATTCAGTTGAGCAAATTTAAAAGGCCAAAACAAAACAAACTCAAAACTAATAGAAAGAAAGAAATAAAGATTGGCGCAGAAATAAATGAAATAGAAACCAAAATATCAATGAAGAGGTTTGTTTTGCAAAGATGAGCAAAGGTGAAAAAACAATCATTAGATGAATTAAGAAAAATACAAAGAAATCCAAAAAAATAAAACCAGAGGTGAAGAAAGGAGATATTACAGGTAATTCTACAGAAATACAAATGATTAATTAAAAACTATTCTGAATTATCATACATCAAAATATTGAGAAACTTTAATGAAATGGTCATATACAACCTACAAAAATTTAACCTGAGGTCATAGAAAACCTGAACAGAACACAACTAACATGACTGAATCAATAATAAAAAGCATCCCAACAAAGAAAAGACCAGGAGTGAAACCTTAAAAAAGAACCACCAATTCTTCTCAAACTATTCCAAAATATTGAAAGGAGAAAATTTCTAAATCCATTGTAAGAGGCCAACATTTTCTGATACCAAAACCAAATGAGAATACAGCAAAAAAAAAATAAAAATTTCGACCAATATTCCTGGTGAATACAGATGCAAAATTCTCAACAAAATACTTTGCACAGGGAACATCCAAAATCCTTTCTGCTCGCTATTTTGAAATATTGGTTTCAATAATATTTATTCTACTGTGCTACAAAGCATTAGGTTATTCTTCCTATCAAACTACTGTACCCATTAACCATACTCTCCAAATTCAATATCCCATAAGAAATATTATACACCATGACTAAGTGGGATTTACCTCAGGGATGGAAAGTATTTCAATATACATGAATCAATAAAGTTATATATTACATGAAAAAATGAAGGACAAAAATCACATTATCATATCAATAGATTCAGAAAAGCTTTCAATAAAATTCAATGTTTCTTTTTGATTAAGAAAAAGAAATTCCCAAAAAGTAGATTTAGAAAGAATATACCACATAACAAAGGTCATTTATACCAAGCCAACAGTTAACATTATACGTGATAGGGAAAACCTGAAAGTTTCTTTCTGTACCTAATTGCATGTCACTGATGACTAATGATGTGGAGCATCTTTCCCTGGGCTTATTTATCATCAGTTTATCGTCTTTCATGAGGAGTCTATTCAAATCTGTTGCCCATTTTATATCATGTTTTTGCTTTTTATTAATTTGAGATATTTTAATATATTTTATGTTCAACTGTTCCACTGGATAAGTGATTTATAATATTTTCTCCCAGTCTTGTTTTTCCATCCTTTCAGAATTCTTTTGTAGAAGAACAACAAAGTATTTTTAATTTTTATAAAGTATAATTTGTCTGTTATTTTTTTAAAGAGTTATATTTTCTTTAAAAATATTTCAAAATTTTCAATATAGTAATTGTACATATGTGTGAGATATAATGACATTGCAATGCAGGAATGTGAAATGACCAGATCAGGGTAATTGGCATGTCTGTCACCTCAGGCATTTATTTTTTCTTTGCATAGGGAACATCCAAAATCCTTTCTCCTAGCTATTTTGAAATATTGGTTTCAATAATATTTATTCTACTGTGCTACAAAGCATTAGGTTATTCTTCCTACCAAACTATCTGTACCCATTAGCCATACTCTCCATTCCTCCCCCATACTATTCTATATTTCTTCTACTATTCTGTTCTCCACTTCTTGAGACCAATATTTTAACTCCCATATGTAAATGAGAACATGTGGTATTTTTTTTTTGGTATCTGACTTTGTTCACTTAATATAACACTCTCTGGTTTCATCCATTTTTGCTGTAAATGACAAAATTTCATTTTTTAAGTTGGAATAATATTCCAAATTTTCTTCATCCATTCATTCATCAATGGACACTCAAGTTGATCCCATATCTTGGCTACTGAGAATAAACATGTGAGTGCAGATGTCTCTTCAACATATTAATTTTAATTCCTTTGAATGGCCACTGTAGGTTTGGCTAGAAGTCCAAAGTGTTTATCCATTGTACCACAGAGCCAGGTTCAATTCCTTTGGATATAGCCAGTAGTGGAATTGCTAGATCACATCCAGCAGAAATATGTGTTTTAGAACTAAAAAGAGAAGCACAAATTAGTATTAAGGGAGACCAAAACCTTTATTAGTGATAATTAACTCTATATAAAATGGAATTTGACTTCAGAAGTCACAGAAGTAATCAACCAAGATTATATATATATATATATATATATATATATATATATATATACACACACACACACACACACACACACACACACACACACATATATATATATATATATATATATATATATATATACATGTAAGTAAATGTGTGAAAAAAAACGGAAGTCATATAAATAGATCAACACTCCAAAGGAAACTGCAGTTGATTATTTATCACTTAACATGGAAATCAATTGATCATGGAACATAAAATATTACAGAAGATTGCAAATTGAAATATACAAAAGATCAAGTAAGTATTTGTAGAAACTTAAATAAAACCCAATGACATTCAGAGCAGAACTTCACCATGTCTACAATTTGGTTCTTTTAATTTTAGAGGTAAGAAAAATTTAAGAATAATAATATGCATAACTGATTCATGCAGGTATATCTAGTACATGAATCCAAAAATAATATAATAGAAAACCACCAGGCATATCTTGGACCTTGTAGAAAAGACAGTCATGCACTATTACTATTTTAAGAACATTCAACTTAGAACCCATAGAGAAGCAAAGAGAATTGCTGCCAAACAGTTCACAGCATCATCTTTCAAAGGTGTACAGTTTGTAATACATCCAGAAAATATCACCAAAGCAAAAGATTTAACCCAGTGACTTGAAAGACATAGAAAATTAGGCTCATCATATGGAGAGGAGAAGACAGCTAAAATGTCTTAGTAAATCATCCACACTTATAACTTCCAAATTGTTCATATATATTACAAAACTACATAACAAAATCTAACTTATCTGCTCCCATAAGCAATATTATCAAATGAATAAATTTCCTATAGTACAACCAAGCTATGAAAATCACAGAATAATTTAGAAAATGACAATAAATTTATTATCATCTGTGGTCATTTCCTTTTTTATTTATTCGAAAAAATCAACAAATTAATATAAGGAAGAAAAATAATGAACACGCTCCTCAAAACAGCACTCTCCTTTACTTTAGGGCACAAAGATGAAGGGGAAGAAAATGTTTACATTTAGTATTTAATCACTATCAAATATTGTAGGATGTTATTGGGGATTGAGCTCAGGGACATTTTACCACTGAGCTACATCCCAAGTCCTTTTTTTATTATTAAGAAAGGATCTCACTAAGTTGCTGAGGTTGTCCTTGAACTTGTGACCTTCCTGCCTAAGCTTCCCAAGTTGTAGGGATTATAGGCTGCCTCACTGTGCCAAGCTTTATTGAATCTTTGAAAAATGAAAACATTAACAAGATCAAACAGTCTGCCAAACAATTCACTCTTGATGTTACTTTTACCTAGTCAATTATTTATTGTGCCTCTCATGGTAATCAACATTGGCTTGTATTAGGGTTCCACTATACTCAACCTGTTAGGCTGTGTTGATCAAGTATTTTTAAAATATGTATATTTAGCTATAGATGGACATGATGCCTTTATTTTATTTTTATGTGGTGCTGAGGATTGAACCCAGTGACTCACACATGCTAGGCAGACACTCTACTACTGAGCCACAACACCAGACCTTGACCAAGTATTTGAAATAAGAAATGACATTGCTTAAAATTCTTGGTGAACATAGCCTAAAAACCTAACATAAAATCCTCTGCTTGGATATATTGGGCACTGCACTGTGTGACTAAAAGCCAAGCATGTAATGGCAACAAACAAGAAAGAATGTCAGCAAGGACATAAAGTGATAAAAGCATTTCATGCTAAATAATAGAGAACAGCCTACAATTGTTTCTTTGGTTTTATTGATGAATAAAACTGATGCTAAAATTGTTGCACTGAATAATATACTAAGGAATCCTTATCTATGGTTAGGGGCAGGGGAAAGCAGCGAATCAGCTTCATTCTTACTCTATAATTAAGAAAAACAATGATCATTTAAAAATTATTTTTCTCTGATTTCAAAACCTCTAGTTTTAATTGATGTTTGCTGGATATTTCCTCAGCAATTATCTGTTTTTTCCTAGTCTGACTTTACTTGCACTTCAAAGCCTATTGTAGACATGCATGCTCACACACACGCGCGCGCACACACACAGACACACACACACATGCACACAAACACACCATAAAACTCAGCTACATAAAAGCATGGCTAATCATTCAGTCTACTAATTGAACAAATTTAATTTAAAGACCTATTTTTATCTTCTTTCATTTTTGCCTTTAAAAACTTTTTGACAAAATGAATCTTTGGATTAGTAAATTTTTCTTCTTAGAGAAGTTGATGCTACAACAACATTTTATCCTTCAGCATTGTCCTGTGTTTCTTCATGTTTGCATTGAAGATTTTTAACTTATATTAAATTCCTCCTCCAAAAACTCTCACTGAAAGGGTTAGTAGTTTTATTGTAATACAATGATAGCCAAGGGAGAAATTTTTGATAGTTAACAACAGCTAAGGATTACCTCCTAGGACAAATCATATTCTGCCTACTTTCCAGTTTATGAAGCACATAAAGCAAAAGGGAAATAATGATGAAAATATGTATTTCTAAAAGTATAATTGATAAAAATTAACATTCAGTGAACCCTAACATAGAACTTGATTAAGAAATCATTTACAAAATTTAGACATGGATTTTTCCACAGAAGCAATGGGAAATGGTGTTTCAGATGTAAAGAAAAACTCATAAAATTCTTTTCAACCCATAACAAAAACAAAATAGTTTATCATTTTATTTAAACATATAACATTAACTAGATCAATTTAGTGGTTGGTAACATAAGTGAATTTAAATTCTCATAAGCACAGAAAGTAAGTTTATTATAAGGATACACAATGTTTGATGCAATTCCAAGTCATGAGAATATAGGTGAGTCCTTTAAAGAATTCCAGAGGTAACGTGGCTTCTCCAATTCCACTCCCTAATCATCTCAGAGTATCTGTTTTATTCTTTCATCCTTTTCTGCAGATAGTCTTTCTGAAGTTCAGTCCATATGGTGAGTGTAGCTACTTCACAACTCTTTAGTATACACTTTGCAACTTGCAAACACATTTGTATATAGATCTGCTGTTCTGGATTACAATTTTGAGTTCTTAGGCAAAAAATTAATCACCTGACATGAATCATGTTTTCATTTCATAATCTGAGATGGTGGGTCATGAAGTAACAATTCATTAATTTAAAGATATTGCTGATCTAATGTATACTACACACTATCCTAAACACTCAACTAGAAAAGTCAATAAATGTTGCAGCTCTCAAGAAAGTTAGCAAACTGGAAAGCCATTCCATACCCCTGTGGTGGATTCCACAACAAATGTCTGGCCCAGAATGTGCTCTTTGTCCTTGTGAGCCAGATACTTCCTTTCCACACATGCAAGCACTTTGCAACTTAGCTTGTAGAACCTCTTCCCAGACCCTCAGGGAGAACCATCCTGGACTAGAAGGAGCACCAGCAGCAAGAGAGAAATAAAGCAGATAAAAATACCACCACTAAAGTTCCATCATGGGAATCAGAAGTTCAAAAGTATGCCAAGACCTGCATGCTAAACCTAAACAGGGATACTATCTAAAAATTAAAAGACTATTCAAGGTCTCCTAAAATAATAAAGTGTCCAAGACATAAATCCAAGAAAATCACAACTTGTATGAGAAAAGGTGAACAACTGACAGCAAGAATGAGATGAATCAGAGGGTGAATTTATCTGAAAAATATTTTTAAATAACCATCATCTAATATGGAATTACAGATTATATTTTAAAAACAAAAAATAGAAAAATCAGCAAAGAAATTAAAATTATTAATAAATGGAAATTATAGGTTGGAAAAAATAAATAAAATGCACTGGGTGTGCTCAATAGGAGAGTGAAGGTCACAGAAAATATAATTAATAAACTTAAGATAAATATAGAAGAATTTACCCAAACTGAAAAAATAAACTGGAAAAAAAAGTGTCCCAAGAAACTACAGGACTATTAAAAGATCCAGTAATCAGATTACCAGAGGAATGAGGAAAGATAGTGGGGGCAGAAGAGTATTCAGAGAAATAGCAGCTAGAAGCTCCCCAAATCTGGTGAAAGACATAAACTGATACATTCAAATTATAAGAACCTTAAATAGGATAAACTCAAAAAAATCCATCCCGAAACACCTTAAAAACTAAAGATAAAGCAAAAACCTTAAAATGCCACCTTGCCTATGGGAAAACATCATTTCAAATGGCAGAAGCTTTTTCATGTGAAAATAACAGAGACTAAAAGGAAACAACACATTTTTCAACAACCAAAAGAAAAGAGCTGTCAACTACTATATCTATTTCAGGTGAAATGATACTTTAGGAATGGATCCTTTAGGAAGGGAAAATAGATCATTTTTAAATTAAAAAATAAAGAATAAAAATATTTTTTTCGCTGATAGCCTTGACCTTAGACGTTGGGTAAAGGAAATTGTTCAAACATCAAGAAAACTTAGAACATTAGGAATGAGGAAAGATCAGTGGGAATGGATAAATATGTTGGTAAATTCAATAGACTATCCTCCCTCTTGCGTTTTTCAAATAGAAACAATGAGTGATAATTGAAATAAAAATCATAACACTGCGTGATATGCAAGATAATAATATTTAAAAGTTGCTCGGACTATTCCCTGAGGACCACATCAATGATTATCGCGGCACAATTCACAATAGCTAGACTGTGGAACCAACCTAGATGCCCTTCAATAGATGAATGGATAAAAAAAAATTGTGGCATCTATACACAATGGAGTATTATGCAGCACTAAGAAATGACAAAATCATAGAATTTGCAGGGAAATGGATGGCATTAGAGCAGATTATGCTAAGTGAAGCTAGCCAAGCCCTAAAAAACAAATGCCAAATGTCTTCTTTGATATAAAGAGAGCAACTAAGAACAGAACAGGAAGGAAGAGCATGAAGAAAAGACTAACAGTAAACAAAGACGAATGGGGGGAGAGAAAGGAAGAGAGAAGGGAAAGCATATGGAAATGGTAGGAGACCTTCAATGATACACTAAATTATAAGAGGTTGTGAGGGGCAAGGGGGAGGGAAAAAAGGGGGGGAGAGAAGTGAAGAACAGCAGAGGAGGTAGAGAGGGAAGATGGGAGGGGAGGGGAGGGGAGGGGGGATAGTAGGGGATAGGAATGGTAGCAGAATACAACAGTCACTAATGTGCCATTATGTAAAAATGTGAGTGTGTAACAGATGTGATTCTGCAATCTGTATTTGGGGTAAAAATGGGAGTTCAAAACCCAATTGAGTCAAATGTATGAAAGATGATATATCATGAGCTCTGTAATGTTTTGCACAATCAATATAAAAAATTTTTTTAAAAAGTTGGAAGGGTAAAGACACTTACCATACTGGAAGTGGTGGTAAAACCCCGATGCCAATAGATTGTGATTAATCACACAGGGATATTGTAATATCCAGAATGGCCACTAAAACCGTATGAAGAGATATACTCAAAAACACTAAAACTGTGTCAAGATCAAATCTTAGAATATGTCCAAATAACCCAAGAAAAGGATAACAAATGGGGATCAATGCGTGGGAAGATCTTTCTCAAGAGATAACATGTGGAGTTATTCTTGAATTATAAAATCTGAGGGTAGCATGTCCTAAGAAAAGGAACCTGACCCACAGAAAGCAGCAAATAAAGTGTGTTGCCTGAATAGCAAGAAGGGCCAGTGTGTTTGACAGGGCAGTGATTTAACAGGAAAGAAGACCAAAGAGGTGGGCAGCAGACAGATAATGAAAAGTATTGTCAAAACTCAGTTTACTTGTGAATACAGTGTAGAGCTCATGAAGGGCATTGAATAAGGGACAACCTGATTATATTTATTTATTTATTTTTTGTGGGGTACAAGTAGTGATGTGATAAAAGAGGAAAACAGGCAGACCAGAGCTCTGACCTTTCGACCTCTTGCTCTCAGAAAGGTCAAAATGGACAGACAATAAAGAAGGCATGACTAAGAGAAGGCCCCCGGCATAATAGGTAGAAGAAAGAGGAAATTACAAGTATAGGTAGAAAAGAAGGAAAGAAATAGAGAGAGTATTGATGTCAATAATTGAAGTAATTATTAGGGAAAGAAAGAAGTGTTGAATACAGAGAAATCTCTGAATTTTTCTTCTAAGTCATGAACTCATCTAAATTTAGGTACACTTGACACAATTTAGCAGGCAGCCTTATGGAATAAGACAATTATGGTTTGATGCAAGAGGCCAGGTTTCTCAGGCAGATTATACTGTAGACACTTGAGCTTCTTTTGGGTTTTGTTCCCTCACATAGAACTGTGCTATTTGACTTTAAAGAAACTTCCAGTTTTTATTCTAAATAAAAATGACAAAATAAAAATCACTGTTTTGTATCAGAAGTTAATCTAGAACACCTACAAATTTTCTGAAGACTTTGGGGTGAAGTTCACAAGAAAGCTCTTGGTGTCATTAAGGAACATACTGAACCAAACCAAAACTAAAAAATGTATCTGTATTAAAAACTCATAAGGAAATTATGCCACAAGTGCCATATGACTTTCTGGTTAATGAACCTCAAAACAAACATAATGAAGCTGGAGCAGGTCCAAAGACACAAAATTAAAATTATAAAAGATATCAATTTGTACACAAAATAAAATAATTAGGAATTTCCCTTATGAAAAGATGAAGACTGAGAAGCCATAAAGATAAAAGTCTTCAAAACTATAGATAAGACAAACATAGATTTTCTCTATTTATCATACAGTCTTATAATAAGACATTCTCTTAAAACTTAAAAAAGAATTTTAGGACAAATACTTTATATAGTGGTAGAATATGAAAAGTAGCTCCATTTAATTGGCAAGTGTAAATTTAAAAGGATGTAGGGGTTGGGGAGACAGCTCAGTGGTAAAGCACTCACCTAGCATGCATGAAGCCCTGTGTTCAATCCACATTACATTAATAAAAATAAACAACAACAACAAAGAAAGATTTTAAAAAATAAATGGAATAAAAAGGCAACAGAACAAATTATGTGCTACTATTGAGTTAAAGGAATTCTCAGAAATAAATATAAATCAACTAAGGTAGGGAGAAAACAATGAAATGGCTCTCTCAACACTGCATTTTAGTTTTTCATCACTGTGACAAATACCTGAGAAAAACAACTGAAAGGAGGAAAGATTTATTTTGGACCTTAGTTTCAGAAGTATCTTTCCATGAGCAGTTGGTTCCAAGGCAACAACATCACAGTGAAAGTGCATGCAAGAGGAAAGCAGAAAGTTGACAGGGGGCTTTGAGGAAGGGGGAAGAGAGAGTAAAAAAAGGAGCCAGAACCAAAATACAGTCACCAAGGGCAAGCTCCCAGTGTCCTTCTTCCTCCAACCATGCCTGCCTGTCTATGGTTTCCACCACCTCTGTTGTGGTTTAGATGTGGTGCCCCCCAAAACCTCATGTGCGAGACAATACAAGAAGGTTTAGAGGAGAAATTATGGGGTTATACCCTAACCTAATCCATTAATTAATTCCTGATGGGATTAACTGAGTGGTAACTGGAGGAAGGTGGGGTGTGGCAGGAGGAAGAGATTCATTGAGGGCATGGCTAAGGGGTATATATTTTGTATCTGGAGAGTGGAGTGTGTGTGTGTGTGTGTGTGTGTGTGTGTGTGTATGTGTGTGTGTCTACCTCCCTCCCTCTCTCCTCTCTCCCTCTTTCCTTTCTGATCATGATGTGAGCTGCTTTTCTCCACCTTGAGCCCCAAAGAATGGAGCTGGCTTTCTATGGACTAAGACCTCTGAAACTGTGAGCCCCTTAAATAAACTTTTCCTCCTCTACAATTGTGCTGGGGGGAACTTTATTCACAGAAGCAAAAAAAAAAAAAAAACTAACTAAAACAACCTCACAGTCCAACTATCAATCCACAGATGAGGTCACAACCCTCATGATGCAGTCACTTTCCAAAAGCCCCACCTCTGAACCTTGCTATACTGGGAACCAAGACTTCAACACCTGAGACATTGGGGAACATTCCAGATCTAAATTATAACACCATGAAAGCAAGTTTCAACTTTTATAGTCTTTGAATCAGTACACCTTTAGAAAAGTTTCACAAATTCTCAATAACTGTTATATGACATGTGAATGTGACAATGAAAAGAAAAAATATACCCTCAATGCTTCCCTGGACACAAATCACCAAGTGCCAACATAACTAAAAATTTGGTTGGAAAACTACATAATTTTATATAGACCCATCAATTATCCTGTCATGTACCTCAGGGGGAAACAAGTAACTTCCAGATTTAGAGGCTGAACACTATAGCTCACAAAATATTAAAAATCAATATGTGACTATAAAAAATAGATAAATTCTTGAACTCTACGTAAAATATAAAAAAACAACATTTTTATACTGCTGTCTCCTGAAATTAATTAAAATGATAATGAAAAGAATTAAAGAGGTAAAACCCAAGTAAAGTCAAGAAGGAATGACAATTATTCAATTTCAGAAGCTGGAAAGAGAATGAGAGAAAAGAAAAGCCCCAAATGGAAAATAAGAAGTTGACTCTATTAGAACTTAGAACTCAAAAAATTCTCAGAAATTGGAGTCATCATAGAGATGCAACTGACAATAGAATTGTTAAGAATTTTTAACAGATGCTATTGAAAACAGATTCCGTACTTCACCTCCCACAGAAGACTTGGAGAGATTAAATCAAGGGAACTCTATATAGGATCCAGGAAAGTTTAAAAACAGGAGGATCAAGAGAATATCTGTATACTTAACAATAAGATGAATGGGGCTATTATTCGTCTCCAAGAATACTGGCAAACACTTTATATCTCCCAGACAAAAATCTAAAGGAATCATCTCTGAAGTAATTGATCAACACAAGCTTGGGAAAATAAAACTACAATAACTATGGAAATTTCATTCCTGAAAGACCCAAGCCAGATAACCCTTCAGTGAGGACCACTGATCAGCAACCTACATTTTTACCACCCCCCCCCACACACACTCATACACTTCTAAGTTGATACACAAAGTTTCTGATCAGTTTATTATTACCCCACTCTTAATTGTGAGTGGGTAGGTAAATAGAAGCAGACACTACAATAAAGCCTGCTGCATGAAACAAAGACCAAAATGAACTGGGAAGGCAGAAACAGAGGTCATAAAGGGAGCCAGATACCTTATCTTCTTTAAAAAGAAAGAATTGAAGCAAGTTCATGAAAGAAGAATGGAAAATTTTAAATAAAGACCCAAAGAGCAAGAAAAAGCTCTTGGAACCTAAAAATAAGATAACAAATTATGAAGTTAGAAAGGAGAATTGGAGAATATGGTCAAGGCAATCTCCAGAAAGTAGGGGCGGGGGGGAAGTGTGTCCACCATCCAGGAAGCAAGAGTTCTAGAAACAGAGACTAGAGGAAAGGGAGTGAAGGAAATTATCAAATATGTAATACAAAAAGTGTTTTGGAACTGAAATATTGGTCAAATTCAGAGTGCTTAATGCAATAGATAGAAAATGATTCACACATTCCCGTGCAAAAAAAAAAAAAGCATGTTATAAAATTTATCAATATTTGAGACAAAAAGATACCAGAATAGTTACTATATCAAAATTAGAGTATAACACACCATATTAGTCCTCTGTTGTTGCTGTAACAAATTAGTGGTATAAAAATCACACAAATATATTATTTTTATAGTTCTGGAAATCAGAATTCAATTAAGGTGTCAGCAGGATTGCACTCCTGCTGGAGAAGCTAGGGGAAATTCTGTTTCCTTTCCTTTCAACTTTAAGAAGTTGCCCTGAGTTCTAGATGTATGGTACCTTGCTGTTATCATGGTTGGCAGCATGACATCTTCAAATCTCTGGTTCTTATATAACATGTAGACAGTGAACAATACACTTTTAAATAATTATGGGTAACAGGACAAATCCGGGGATAAATTTAAAAGATTTTTGAACCAAACAAGAATAGTGATACAGCATACCAGAACACCTGGGACACTATGAAGAAAATTCTAAAGGACAGCTTATAGATATGACTGCCACTGTAAGAAAATCAGAAAGTTTCCAAATAAAAAACTAATAATGTATCTCAAGGTGCATAAGAAATAACAGCAAGCCAATTACAAAACCAGTAGGAGGAAGGAAATAATTTAGATCAGAAGGAAATAGTTAAGATCAGAGCCAAGATCAATGAAATTGAGAAAAAAATTCAAAGCATCATTGAAATGAAGTGTTGATTCTTTGTAAAGGTACAAAGGTACAAATTGATAAGCCCTAGAAAAATTCACCAAAAAAGGAGATAAGACCCAAACTAATTAAATTACAGACGAAAAAGGAGCAATCATAACAGAAATCAGAGAAATCTAGAGAATCACTAAAGATTATATTGAAAATTTATACTCCAATAAATGGAAACAATTAGAATAAATGAATACATTTCTAGACACATATGACCTACTAAAATTAAATGAAGGGGATATAAGAACCTAAACCATAATAGGCAAATAATGATAGTTTTTGTTCTTTTCTTATCATATCCCTTTAATATCACTATTTGCTGATGACATAATTCTATATTTAGAAGATGCAAAAAATTCCACCAGAAAATTTCTTGAACTAATAAGTTAACTTAGCAAAGTAGCAGGATATAAAATCAATACCCATAAATCAAATGCATTCTATACATCAGTAATGACTCTACTGAAAGAGAAATTAGGAAAACTACCCCATTCACAATAGCCTCAAAAAATAAATAAAATACTTGGGAATAAATCTAACAAAAGAGGTGACTAACTTTACAATGAAAATTACAGAACACTAAAGAAGGAAAATGAAGAAAACCTTAGAAGATGGAATGATTTCTCATGTTCTTATATAGGTAGAATTAATATTGTCAAAATGGCCATAATACCAAAAGCACTGTACAGATTTAATGTAATTCCTATTAAAATCACAATAACATTCTTCATAGAACTAGAAAAAGCAATCATGAAATTCATTGGAAAAATAAGAGACCCAGAAAAATTGAAGCAATTCTCAGCAAGAAAAGTGAAGCAGGAGGCATCACAATACCAGTCCTTAAACGATTCTATAGAGCAATAGGAACAAAACTGGCATGGTATTGGCACCAAAATAGACTGGTAGACCAATGGTACAGAATAGAGGACACAGGGACAAACCCACATAAATATGGTTATCTCATACTAGACAAAGGCACCAAAAACGTACATTGGAGAAAAGATACCTCTTCAACAAATGGTGCTGGGAAAACTGGAAATCCATATGCACAAAATGAAATTAAACCCCTATCTCTCACTCTGCACAAAAATCAACTCAAAGTGGACCAAAGACTTAGGCACTAGAACAGAGACACTGCACCTAATAGAAGAAAAAGCAGGCCTAAATCTTCATCATGTCAGCTTAGGACCTGACTTCCTTAACAAGACTCCTAAAGCGCAAGAGGTAAAATCAAGAATCAATAAATGGGATGGATTCAAACTGAAAAGCTTCTCAGCAAAGGAAACAATAATGTGAAGAGAAAGCCAACAGAATGGGAGAAAATTTTACCACACACTTATCAAATAGAGCACTAATCTCCAGGATTCATAAAGAACTCAAAAAACTTAACATGAAAATAAATAAATAAATAAATACATACATACATACCCAATCAATAAATGGGCTAAGGAACTGAACAGACACATCACAGAAGAGAAAATACAATTGGTCAACAAACATATGAAAAAATGTTCAACATCTCTAGCAATTAGAGAAATTGCAAATCAAAACTACTCTAAGAATTCATCTCACTCTAGTCAGAATGACAATTATCAAGAATACAAGCAATAATAAGTGTTTTTGAAGATGTGAAGAAAAAGTTACACTCATAAACTGCTGGTGGGACTGCAAATTGGTGTAACCACTTTGGAAAGCAGTATGGAGTTTCCTCAAAAAACTTGGAATGGGCCCATGATTTTACCTAGCTATCTCACTCCTTGGTTTGTACACAAAGGACTTAAAATCAGCATACTACAGTGATGCAGCCGTATCAGTACTTATAGCAGCACAATTCACAATAGCCAAACTACAGAACCAACCTAGATGCCCTTCAACAGATGAATGGATAAAAAAATGTGGTGTTAATACACAACAAAATATTACTCAGCCTTAAAGAAGAATGAAATTATGGCATTTGCAGGTAAATGGACGGAGTTGAGGAATATTATGCTAAGCAAAATAAGCTAAACCCATAAAACCAAAGGCCAAATGTTTGCTCTGACATTTGGATGCTGATCCACATTGGGGTAAGGGGGTAAGAAATAATGGAGGAACTTTGGATTGGGCAGAGGGGAGTGAGAGGAGGAGAAGGGAATAGGTGCAGGGATAAGAAGGATGGTGGAATGAGATGGACATTATTACTCTATATAAATGTATGATTACACTGCTGATGTGACTCTGTACCATGTACAGCCATAGGAATGAGAAGATGTGCTCCATTTGTGTATAATGTGTCAAAATGCATTCTATTGTCATGTATAACTAATTAGAACAATTTTAAAAAATAGAAGCTCATTGAGGGAGAAGCAGTTTAAACTTGTCATATGACCTTGGAAAAGTCATGTCACTTTCCTGAACTTCTGTTTCTGGGTGAGTTAGGAGAACATGGTACATACTGCCTTAAATAATAAATAAGAAGTTTTCATTTGAAAAAAAAACTAAACCAATAACTATCAATGAGATAGAAACAATAATAAAAAGCCTTCCAAAAAAGAAAAGCCCAAGACCAAATTATTCTTGGCTAGATTCTACCAGACCTTTAAAGAATAACTAACATGCCAATTCTCCTCAAATTATTCCATGAAATAGAAATTTAATTTATTTGTAAATTTATTTTATGAACTCAGTATCACCCTCATACCAAACAATTTAAGAACACACTAAACTAGGGACAGAAGGAACCTACCTCAACACCACAAAGGCTACATATAAAACATCCAAAGCTAACATCATAGTGAATGCGAAAAAACTGAAAGCATTTCCTTTAAAATCTAAAACAAGAAATGGATGTCCACTCTCACCACTCCTATTCAATGTAGTACTAGAAATTCTAGCTGTGCAATCAGAAAAGAGAAGGCAATTAAAGGGATAAAAGTAGGAAAGGAAGAAGTCAACTTATCACACATTTGCAGATAATATGAGCTTGTATTGTAGTTAGCAGATAGGAGCTTCACCAGGAGACTACTAAAACTAGTAAATAAATTCAGCAAAGTAGCAGGTTATATCAGTATACAAAACTCAATAACTTCCTTTTAAGTCAATAATGAATCTGCTGAGAAAAAAAAATCAGTGAAATATCCCTTTCAGAATAGCATCAAAAAATTTCTAGGAATAAATCTAATTAAGGAGGTGAAAGTCCTCTACAATGAAAACTACAGAACATTGAAGGAAAAAAGTGAGAAGACATAAAAAGATGGAAAGACCGGCCATGTTCATGAATAGGCAGAATTGATATTTTCTAAATGGCCATATTACCAAAAGTGTTATAGAGATTTAATGCAATCCTCACCAAAGTATCAATGATATGCTTTGCATAATTAGAAAAAAACAGTCCTAAAATTCATTTGGAAGAATAAAAGATCCAGAATGGCCAAAGCAATTCTAAGCCCAAAAAGCAATACTGGAAGCATCACAATTATACTACAGAGGTATAGTAACAAAAGACTACACGGCATGGATAAAAACTGACATATTAATCAATGGTACAAAATAGAAGACCCGGAGACAAAACCACACAGATACAGTCATCTGATCCTTGACAAAGGTGCCAAAAACATACTAGAAAAAAGACATCCTGGGTAAACTGAATGTTATCCATATGCAGAAGAATGATACTAGGTTTTTATCTATCACCCTGCACAACTCAGAAACAGATCCAAAGCCTATATATTAGACCAGAAACTGTGCAACTCCTAGAAGAAAATGTAGAGTCAACACTATGACATACACACAAGCAAATGGCTTTCTCAGTAATGCCAAGAATTAATAAATAGGATGGCATCAAATTAAAGTTTCTGCACAGCAAACAATTAGGAATATGAAGAGAAACTGCAGAATGGGAGAAGATTTTTGCCAGCTACTCTCTGTCAGAGAATATCCAGAATATATAGAAAACTCAAAAACAAAACCCCAATTAATAAATGGGTAAGTGAACTAAATACACTTCTCAAAAGAAGAAGTACAAATGGCCAACAAATATATGAAATCTTCAAAAACATATAAAATGTTCAACACCTTTAGCAATTAGGAAAATTCAAATAAAAATTACACTGAGATTTCATTTCACTCCAGTCAGAATGGCAGTCATCAAAGAATGCAAACAATAATTAATGCTGGAGAGGATGTGAAGAAAAAGGAACAATTTTATAATTTTGGTGGGATTGCAAATTAGTACAATCACTATGGAATTCAGCATAGAGGTTCCTCAAGAGACTAGGCATGGAACCACCATACAACTCAGCTTACCACTCCTTGATATTTATCCTAAAAATTAAAGTCAGCATACTATAGTGATACACATATACCTGTGTTTAAAGCAGCACAATTCACAATTCACAATAGCCAATCTATGGAATCGCCTAGGTATTCACCAATGGATGAATTGATAAACAAAATGTTGTATATATAAACAATGGAGTTATACTCAGCCCTAAAGAAGAATGAAATTATGCCATTTGCAGTAAATGGATAGAACTTGAGTATATTATGTTAAGTGAAATAAGCCAAATTCAGAAGGTTAAGAGGATTTATTTTATTTTTATTTCTCATATGCAGAAGTTAGAGAGAAAAAAAGGAAAAAAAAAACTGCAGAAGGGGGGGGCGCTGTCTCATGAAAATCAAAAAGAGATCAATAAAGTAGAGCAAAGAGACCAGGGATGAGAGGTGAGGAGGGAAAGGGGAAATACTGTGGGATGATTGGTCAAATTATTCTGTTATATTGTATGCCTGTATGAATATGTAACAAGTCCCACCATTATTTACAACTTAACGCACCAATAAAAATATACAAAAGCAAAAGGTGCTAAGGTATTGAGAGTGGCTGTCTCTGAGGAGTGGAAACTGTAGGTGGGAGCCAATACAACATGAGACAACAGTCTTTCCTTTTAAGCCCCTTGGAATTATTTGATGTTAAAAAAAAACTATGTATGTTTGTAACTCAATAAAAGTAAAATGAAAATGATCAATGCCCAATAAAAAGCTTTTGTTATTTCAAAACAGAACATATATGCTTTTTGGATCTGTATTCAAAGACACTTGAGCGGTTGTATTATAGCTCAGTAGTACAGTACTTGCCTCCCATGTGTGAGACACTAGTTCGATCCTCATCATCACATAAAAAATAAATAAATAAAATTAAGGATGAAGGTATTATGTCCATCTACAATTAAAAAAAAAGAAAAAGAAAAGAAAAAACCACTAAAAAAGGACACTTGAGAGAGAAAGGAGATTTGAAAGTCATGTTGATACATGTGTTTGGTGAAATAATGGAATGTTTTTGCCTCCATCCTTCTTTGCTTTTTACTCACTTTAATAAGGTTTCTTTTGTTTCCAAATTTGTTGACACAGTTGAAGTCATTTGTTTCTAATTCTTAATAATAGTGACTAAAATTTCTCCTCTTGACTCCCAGCTTCAATGCCACCTTTCCAAAAGGCCTTCCCAGGTCATCCAGCTAAGGGATCATCCCTCAGCAGTCACAATCAAGTCCCCTTGGTTTATTTCCCTCATAACATTAACTATTATTAGAAACTTCCTTTTTTGGTATTTGCTTGCTTGTCTGTGAACATCTGCCTCTTCCTCTAGAATGTAAACTCCCACAGAGCAAGACTGATCCACTGCTCTGTCCCCAGCATCTGTAATAGTGCTGGCACTTTACAGGACCCAGTTAGTAGTTAAGAAGATGGTTCAGAGATTAGTATGTATCTTAATTCTTTCTCTCACCTCATTTCCCAATTATTTCTCTTAAGTATAAAATTGGAAATGTGTTCATTTTAAGGGCTATCCAAGAAAGGAGACCACATCTAATGGGTTCAGAGTGACACTAGAAATTCTATTGCCCAGTTGCAAATCCTGGTTCCTTCTGACTTTCACTGCATAGACTGGATAAGTTATTTAAGCATTGTAGAATCTGGTTGCCTCACTTGTTCAATTTTATTATTTATAATAACTATGTGATAGGGTTGCTGGAGGATCATTCACTTTATTTTCATTGAAAGATAAATCATTTTGAAGGTAAAAGATGAGTGTTTCTTTCCTTCTTATCCTGAATTCCATTCTGAGCAAGGCCAAGTTCACACGGAGCTAAGAAAATGGCTTGGCAAATGATGGTAGCTTCAGGGAACAGAAATAGTGACAACAAACTTAAAAAAAAACACTTCAATGAAATATTTTTACTGTTCATCCTCGCAATCTAGTTGTCATGTGTACAGGAAAAGTATCTCAAACAAATGGATCTTAAACAAGAGCTCAGGCAAGAAGTGAGTCAACTTGACTTGAGAGCTTATTCAAAGAATAAATCATGAAAAGGAAGAAAAAATTCAAAAGGCAGGAGAGATAGACAAAAGGGTCTTAAAGGGGGAGCATCACATCAGAATAGAAATAGTGAGCCTAAAGGATATCAATACAGGACAGGAAAGCAAGAAATAGTGACAAAGAGAAAGTGATAGTGTCTTGTAAGAAAGCAGTAATGATTTTATTAATAATCTAACCTGCAAGATATCAGAGACATTAAAGAAAAACAAAGGGGCTAAGTACCAAGTAAAGCCACAATTAGGTGGAGGATGACACTTATATAATGACAAAGAGGAGTTTACCTGACCCTTAACTCTCATCTCTATAGCGTGACTTGTGCTTGATGGCAAAAGGCATCAGGTGGTATCTCTAATTTTACAAAATGCTCTGGGATTTTCATAATATCCCATGTCAGAGACAAAGGAATGCTTTGAACTGGGAAACAAATAACTAGAACCAATGAATTTTCTCAGAAGAAAGTATCTCATTTCCTGCAAATATCCCCAGAGTCTGCAGCAGAAGGACAACACTGCCTTCTGTACCTACTTAGGATGCATCATCACAAATAACAAACTAATCCCCATTGGCAGAGCACCAGCTACAGATGTATGTCTTAAGGAGAAAGCAGAGTTGAGATATTTTCAGCAATTGAAGATGTTATAGGCTCCAGGATTCTCCAAAGGTGATTGTTTAGCTAGGATAAAATTACTTTTCATTTGTTTGTAGCCCATGGCCAAAGTATATGAAAAAAAAAATACTGAGTGTTAACTTGAGTTGCTTATATTGCATCAGGAAAAATTACATTCATTCCTCCATCAGTAGAGTGACTGGGACTTTAATACATTTTTAAGAGTTCGGCTGTTTCTCAGTGCCTGCCGGGGCTTGCTATTATTAAAATTAGACCACTCTGAACATTTTGTCAGAGAAGTTGTCTCCACAAATAATCATGGAGCAGACAGACACAAAATGTTTGGGGGAATTCAGCATTTACTCACTATATAAACATTTATGGAACATTTGTCTTTTGCAGGATGTTATGCAACATACTGAGGAATTAAATTTAAAAAGCCTTTCCTTCATGGAACATGCAGTCCAGTCAGGGAAAAGAGGCAATAAACAAACAATTAGACTTGATAAGTACTAAAAGGAAGTTAGTGCCAGGTCCTAATGAGCTTTTTGTTCATCTGACCTTTGTACAGAGACCCAAAGACTCCATCTAGGTTACACACCACTGAGCACACAGAGTATATACAACTCTGCAACCCAGATGAGCCTGCAGAAAAACATAGCTAAAATGTTATCTCCCACTGATACTGGCTCAAGAGATCAGCACTGAGTAGTAAATACAACACATGGTAATGGTGTTAGAAACTGATAAACCAGACTCGTAGTTGGGTCCACTTCAGGTAATACCACAAGAAAAGGTGAGCAGTCACAAGCAGGAAGCAGCGGGGTTGGCACCATGCTCCTTCTGTCAGAGCCTCCTGTTCCCCAATGTCAACAATGTCTACTGCGGTGATGGAAAATTAAACGTGAATCTTGGTTCCAGAAGGGAATTTGTACAAATAGGTCAACTCTCTCCCTGACAGTGCTATTGTAAACATTGAAAAATGCACATGGGGACAGTAGAAGTAAGTTGCACTGTGAAGCTACTGTGTTTTGTTTGTTTGTTTATTCCCTTCTTTGGTTATGGATTATGTCCTCCTGATTCACGGAGTATTTTAATTTTGTAGACATGTCTGACATGTCTGTAAGAATGGAAAAGAGGTTTCCAGGCTTAGGTTGACAGACATTTCTGATAAGGTTAATGATAAATAACTATAATTTTCTTTTGGCTTCTCTAATGCAATAAGAGTTACAAACGTTCCCCTACCAATCCGTCTTTACAATGAAAGCTAAATATTAATGAATTTTACATGGGCTGGTAATCCATGTTGCTACTTCATTGCATATGGTCTGGGAGAAGAAAACATCCAACTGCAATGACAGCTCTGGTAAATAAAAAAGCACAGAACCACAAATTATAGCCGTTTAACAAATAAAGAAGCTGATTATTTTAAATGGTAATTGGAATCCCAAAACAGAATAAAGTTTTCAACAAAAAGACTCAGGAAACATTTTTCTGGTAAGAGAATTTATTTTCTAGAAAAGGAAAAGTTGTATGTTGGTGAGAACACATTGAGACCTGGGGCCCTGGGTTCCATTTTTAGCACAGCAAATAATAATAATAGTAATAATGATAATAATAATAATGATAATAATAATAATAAAATAAACAGGAAAAAACACTAACCTATATAACATCATAGTAAAATGTTGGGGAAAGAAGATGAGAAACTAAAAGGGTTCCACTCTCAGACAATAAAACTCATAAATACAGATGACATGCCACATGACACCAAAGTTTTGGGTCATAAATTAAAAACAACTTCTTCTCTACCCAGGTTGATGATGAGTCAACAAATTTCATCAATAAATTCATGATGTAGCATTTATGAGATTGTGTATGATGGTGAATTGGGGGGAAAAAGTCTGCTATAAAAATATTATCGTGAAGACAATGAAAATATTCTGGAATTATATAGTGGTGACTCAGGTTGCACAATTTTCTAACTTTTTTTAAAGTCACTAAGTTGTGCACTTGAACATTGCGAATTTTATAGTATATAACTGATATCTCAATAGAAACAAATGTAAAGATAAATAATGAAAAAAAAAATTAAGACACAACTAAAATGCCATCCTCAATTCCTCATCCTGTATTCTCACAGCGCTTTTTGTCTATTCTGGTCTATTCTGATCCTTACCAAGGTTGTCTTTATTTATAGTTAGCTTTGTAGTTCTCCAAACAGATTTTAATTGTGCTTAAGGACAATTATCTCTAAGACATATTTTTTTTCTTGCCTGGGAAGCTTTGTACTATTTGCTCTGTAGTAGAGTTGTTGAACTTTCAGGTAACAAGAATTTGTCCTAGTCCAACTTATGCCCCATCAGAAGTAAAAGATGATAGGATGTTCTTTTATAACCAAGGTCAACTCTGATCAAAAATATTGAACAGATTGACTTAATTCACTTTGAATCACTGTGATGGTTATTTGTATGTGTCAACTTAATACTCATTTGACACAGAATGTGTCAACCTGACTAGGCCATGGGATGCCCAGATTCTTGGTTAAATTATTCTGAAGGTGTCTATGAGGGTGTTCGGGATGAGACTAATGTTTGAATTAATACACTTAGGAGACTGTCCTCCCCAGTGAAGGCAAGAATCGAATGAAAAGGCTGCATAAGGAAGAATTATCCTTCTGTCTTTGAACAGGGACATTGCTCATCTCCTGCCTTTGTACTCAGGTTGCAACTCATACCACAGAATCTCCTGGCTCTCGGGCTTTCAGATTCAGGCCAGAACTACACATTGACTCTCCCAAGTCTCCATCTTCAGACTGGAGATTTGGGGACCTCTCATACTCCATAATTGTGTGAGAAACTATTCATAAAATACTACCCAGGGGAGACTGAATTGGTCTCCAGAGTGACAGGCATGGATCAATAGTTAATTTAATGACTTGAAGTACAAAGGATGAGTCAAGAGCTCAGGCCCAACAAGACCCTGTTTCCCTCCTCCTCTAGGTATACCTAAATCCAGAGAAAGACCCAAATTGAGGCCACTCCCATGTGGCAGTAGCCTAAGCCATTGTCCTATCCTGAGCATGTGTAGCAGCCCAGCTTATTCCTGGGGTTATTCAAATTAAGGGATCATAACACTTGCGTACACAATGGATCCCAAAGGACACTTTGCTGGGAACCAAAAGGACAGTAACAATGAGAAAAGCAAGTTTTTCTTGAAGAATGTGCGCCTGCTTCTCTCCAGACTTCTTCTCCTCCAAAAAGAAGGCCTAACCCACCACCAACGTTAAATATCAATTCCTAACATGTCTGCTCTGCCCCCCAAAATCCCAACATGTTCAATATTTTTTAACAAATTTCAATTTTTAAAAATCAGGGAGAGAGAACTGAACACAGATATGAGATTAGAGACTATCTCAGAGCATTGAGAAAATGGACCATCAGTAGGAGGTATGTCACTATCATATGTGAGGTGAAAAACAAAATAACCAGTCAGGTAAATGTGGCTTTCTCACTTCCAAAATCCACTGAAGGTTGCCAGTACCTCCACTGCTCTGGACACTGACACCTCCCTTTTCACAACAGTGAGGCTGAGGTTTTCTTGTGCCAGGATGGGCCTTCAAGAGCATGCCTAGGCAAGGAAGGAACAAATTTGCAGTTCTTATCCAATGCAGTAACAGTCTTCTAAGAATATATTTTTCTCAATTTCTGTCTTTAGACATTTTCCAGTGCCTCCAACCAGCTGTCTTTAATAATATTGTCCAGTCTTGTTTTAAAATTGCTGTGCATGGAATTGCCCCAACTTTTCAAGATAACCATTGCCAGAAGTCCATTTTTATTTAAATTGGGAATTCATTTGGGAGAGTTCAGGTGTTAAATGTTTCTTAATTCTCAACAATGACCAGTGTTACACAGTTATCTTCAGCAGAAGGAAGCAAAGAGGGCAAGAGGAAAACACCTAAGCACCTTTCTCAAAAAGAGACTAAAATATTTTTATACTATCATGTCCTCCATATGAAAAGTAGTCAAAGTAGTCTGAGTAGTTAGAGAACTAATGAGCAAGCCTCTCAAATTTTGTCATGCCATCTTCACATCAAATAAAAAAAAAAAAAAAAAAAAACGTTGTAAGTAGTAATCTCTCCTTCCCTTATTAAGCAATGCAATTCTTAAGCAGAGTTTGAGGGTGCTAAAAGGCGTTTCTTAATTTTGTAGGATGCTTTTTCCCTTTTGGAAAAGACTTTCAAAATGTTCTGTCCAAGACACCCCACTAAAAGTAGCTCACTCCGCATCTCAGCCCAGAAGGTATGATAGAAGATTGGTTCTCAGACCATTTAGTCTGAAAAACTTTAATGTTAAAAACAAAAGGAAACCAGGTGTGGTGGCACATGCCTGAAATCCCAGTGGCTTGGGAGGCTGAGGCAGGAGGATTTCAAGTTCAAAGACAGCCTTCGCAAGTCGGCAAGGCTCTAATTAACTCAGTGAGATCCTGTCTCAAAATAAAAAATAAAGAGCTGGGGATAAGCATCCCTGGGTTCAATCCCTAGTACCAAAAAAAAAAAAAAAAAAGAACACAAAAAGAAAAACTTTTGCCCTACATTTGGACTGTCTCTGTTCAAAATCAGTAGACTCTCATTTTAACTGATGACCTTATACAAATCACTAAGACTCCTCAAATCCCAGCTTCTCCATCTATGAAATTATGCTGAGGTTTCAGTGAAATGATCTATCTAATATACTTAGGACACAAAATAATTGCTCAGTAAGCATTAGTTATACTTTCTAAGGACAGGAAAAAATAAAGAGAAGGTTACCGGTACCCATTTCTCTTTTACAAAAGCAGGAGAACTGAAAACAACGGTAAGCAAGCTCATGGAGTTGGAGCTCTGTGAGAGGGACCAGAGGGAGAGGGCATCTGGTTCATTTATATAATTGCCTGCAGTCCCTCACTGCCACCTACTCCTGTTGGATCTCTTCTGCTCTGATCTCCAAGAACACTCACAATATCTTCACAGTCTCACTGGGATTCAGCATCTAGTTTCAGAAACAATGACCCAGAAAATAAAATCAAAGACAGCAGCTTCAGTATCAGAAGCATTTCCCAAGTCTGAAGTTCTACTTTTTGCCAAATATGTCTTTCTCATACTAACACTGACAAAACTTTGGCACTCTAAGCTTTTTCTGGATATTTCATAGATCCTTTTCCATTTTGCCATTACAATATAATGTCAGGTGTTTCCACAAGCTACTACACCTGGATGAAAACATTTTATGAAACTGGCATGAAAACATTTTAAGAATATTTTCATAGATTTAATAAGAGTTTTAATGTGTAAATGTTTTATAGCTAAAACCTCATACCTACAGGAAGAACAAATAATCCTGTGAATAAATGGCATATTCCATTTCTTGAAAGTGGTTGACATTTTTGGAGGTCTATCTCCAACCTTTGATATGCAGATTGATTTCAAGAAAGAATATTTCATAACATAGGCTCTAAGCACTATCTCTTTCTCTAAATAATTTCGTCACTACTCCAATGCCCAGAGATTTTGCAGAATGTGAACCAAACCAGAGACAAAAGATTTTTCTAGGACACTGGACACCTCATAATAAAATCATGAACCTAATTCTAATTGCTCAGAAGCTCATGAGCATACAAATAGAGATGCAGCATTTCAGTTAAGCATTACCCAAATCATCTAAAACCAGGAAAAAAATATCGTAAAATAAAAAAATTAATATCAAGGTCCAAAAATTGCATTTTAACAATAAAACAGCTGTGTACAATTTATAATGTTGCTATGTCTTCTTTAAAAATTTCCTAGAAAATCAAAAAATTCTTAGAGATAAATGAAAATACAGACACAACATATCGGAATCTATGGGACACAATGAAAGCAGTTTTAAGAGGAAAATTCATCGCCTGGTGGTCATTCCTCAAAAAAAGAAAAAACCAACAAATAAATGAGCTCACACTTCATCTCAAAGCCCTAGAAAATGAAGATCAAAACAACAGCAAACGTAGCAGAAGGCAAGAAATAATTAAAATCAGAGCGGAAATCAATGAAATTGAAACAAAAGAAACTATTGAAAAAATTAACAAAACTAAAAGTTGGTTCTTCGAAAAAATAAATAAGATCGACAGACCTTTAGCCATGCTAACGAAGAGAAGAAGAGAGAGAACTCAAATTACTAACATACGGGATGAAAAAGGCAATATCACAACAGATGCTACAGAAATACAGAAGACAATTAGAAATTATTTTGAAAACCTATATTCCAATAAAATAGAAGATAGTGAAGACATCGATAAATTTCTTAAGTCATATGATTTGCCCAGACTAAGTCAGGAGGATACACACAATTTGAACAGACCAATATCAATGGATGAAATTGAAGAAGCCATCAAAAGACTACCAACCAAGAAAAGCCCAGGACCGGATGGGTATACAGCGGAGTTTTACAAAACCTTTAAAGAAGAATTAATACCAATACTTTTCAAGTTATTTCAGGAAATAGGAAAAGAGGGAGCTCTTCCAAATTCATTCTATGAGGCCAACATCACCCTGATTCCGAAACCAGACAAAGACACCTCAAAGAAAGAAAACTACAGACCAATATCTCTAATGAACCTAGATGCAAAAATCCTCAATAAAATTCTGGCGAATCGAATACAAAAACACATCAAAAAAATTGTGCACTATGATCAAGTAGGATTCATCCCTGGGATGCAAGGATGGTTCAACATACGGAAATCAATAAATGTTATTCACCACATCAATACACTTAAAGATAAGAACCATATGATCATCTCGTTAGATGCAGAGAAAGCATTTGACAAAGTACAGCATCCCTTTATGTTCAAAACATTAGAAAAACTAGGGATAACAGGAACTTACCTTGACATTGTAAAAGCTATCTATGCTAAGCCTCAGGCTAGCATCATTCTGAATGGACAAAAGTTGAAGGCATTCCCTCTAAAATCCAGAACAAGACAGGGATGCCCTCTATCACCACTTCTATTCAATATAGTTCTCGAAACACTGGCCAGAGCAATTAGACAGACGAAAGAAATTAAAGGCATAAAAATAGGAAAAGAAGAACTTAAATTATCACTATTTGCAGATGACATGATTCTATACCTAGAAGACCCAAAAGGGTCTACAAAGAAACTACTAGAACTAATAAATGAATTCAGCAAAGTGGCAGGATATAAAATCAACACGCATAAATCAAAGGCATTTCTGTATATCAGCGACAAAACTTCTGAAACGGAAATGAGGAAAAACACTCCATTCACAATATCCTCAAAAAAAATAAAATACTTGGGAATCAACCTAACAAAAGAGGTGAAAGATTTATACAATGAAAACTACAGAACCCTAAAGAGAGAAGTAGAAGAAGATCTTAGAAGATGGAAAAATATACCCTGTTCATGTATAGGCAGAACTAACATCATCAAAACGGTGATATTACCAAATGTTCTCTATAGGTTTAATGCAATGCCAATCAAAATCCCAACGGCATTTCTTGTAGAAATAGATAAAGCAATCATGAAATTCATATGGAAAAATAAAAGACCCAGAATAGCAAAAGCAATTCTAAACAGGAAGTGTGAATCAGGCGGTATAGCGATACCAGATTTCAAACTATATTACAGAGCAAATAGTGACAAAAACAGCATGGTACTGGTACCAAAACAGGCAGGTGGACCAATGGTATAGAATAGAGGACACAGAGACTAATCCACAAAGTTACAACTATCTTATATTTGATAAAGGAGCTAAAAACATGCAATGGAGAAAGGATAGCATCTTCAACAAATGGTGTTGGGAAAACTGGAAATCCATATGCAACAAAATGAAACTGAATCCCTTTCTCTCACCATGCACAAAAGTTAACTCAAAATGGATCAAGGAGCTTGATATCAAATCAGAGACTCTGCGTCTGATAGAAGAAAAAGTTGGCTCCGATCTACATATTGTGGGGTCGGGCTCCAAATTCCTTAATAGGACACCCATAGCACAAGAGTTAATAACAAGAATCAACAAATGGGACTTACTTAAACTAAAAAGTTTTTTCTCAGCAAGAGAAACAATAAGAGAAGTAAATAGGGAGCCTACATCCTGGGAACAAATTTTTACTCCTCACACTTCAGATAGAGCCCTAATATCCAGAGTATACAAAGAACAAAAAATTAGACAATAAGATAACAAATAACCCAATCAACAAATGGGCCAAGGACCTGAACAGACACTTGTCAGAGGAGGACATACAATCACTCAACAAGTACATGAAAAAATGCTCACCATCTCTAGCAGTCAGAGAAATGCAAATCAAAACCACCCTAAGATACCATCTCACTCCAGTAAGATTGGCAGCCACTATGAAGTCAAACAACAACAAGTGCTGGTGAGGATGTGGAGAAAAGGGTACACTTGTACATTGCTGGTGGGACTGCAAATTGGTGCGGCCAATTTGGAAAGCAGTTTGGGGATTCCTGGGAAAGATGGGAATGGAACCACCATTTGACCCTGCTATTGCCCTTCTCGGACTATTCCCTGAAGACCTTAAAAGAGCATGCTACAGGGATACTGCCACATCGATGTTCATAGCAGCACAATTCACAATAGCTAGACTGTGGAACCAACCCAGATGCCCTTCAATAGATGAATGAATAAAAAGAAATGTGGCATCTATACACAATGGAGTACTATGCAGCAATAAAAAATGACAAAATCATAGAATTTGCAGGGAAATGGATGGTACTAGAGCAGATTATGCTTAGTGAAGCTAGCCAATCCCTAAAAAACAAATACCAAAGGTCTTCTTTGATATAATGAGAGCAACTATGAACAGAGCAGGGAGGAAGAGTAGGAAGAAAAGATTAACATTAAACAGAGACATGAGATGGGAGGGAAAGGGAGAGAAAAGGGAAATTGCATGGAAATGAAGGGAGACCCTCATTGCTATACAAAATTACATATAAGAGGTTGTGAGGGGAATGGGAAATAAACAAGGAGAGAAATGAATTACAATAGATGGGGTAGAGAGAGAAGATGGGAGGGGAGAGGATGGGGGATAGTAGGGGATAGGAAAGGTAGCAGAACACAACAATTACTAATAGGGCATTATGTAAAATTGTGGATGTGTAACCGACGTGATTCTGCAATCTGCATTTGGGGTAAAATTGGGGGTTCATAACCCACTTCAATCTAATGTATGAAATATGATATGTCAAGAGTTTTGTAATGTTGTGAACAACCAATAAAAAAAGATTCAAAAAAAAGAATAAAATAAATGAATGTGAATTATTTCTCAATAAAGCTGTTATAAAAATTAAAAAAAATTCCTAGAAAAACTTCAGTTTACTGTGTTATATACATCCCCCCAATTCCATTAAATTGTATTAAATTGAATTAAATTCCCTCCATCTTTGCTATAAGCCTCAAATTTTTCAAATAAAATAAAACAGAAGGAGCACTTAAAGCTATGGACATTTCAAATTTATTTCTTAGCACTTATATTATATGTATTATGTATACTGGGGCCTTAAGTAGTTGCTCAATATTTTCAACTCCTCTGCAGAAAAATGTATCTAGGTGGTGAACATCCTCTAGACAATATCAAATGTCTTAATGAGTTAACTCCCAACTCCAGGTCATAGAATTTCCCAGAAAGTACACATTCTCATATCATTAAAAGCTGGGTACAGTTTGGCCCCTTCCTCCATGCAGAAGACCACAACTTCCATTTTGCTAACCACCCCCCCATGTTGATAGTCAATGTCTTGGCTCTCACTAATCCACAGAGCATGACAGGATATTTCATGGCTTTAGGGAAGGAAATAATCTTTTTTTAAAAAAACTAAAATGTATATTTTGGGGATGAGATCTCCCTATATTGCCCAAGCTTACCTATGACTCCTAGGTTCAAATTATCCTGCCACCTCAGCTTCCTGAGTAGCTGGAACTACAGGTGCATGTCACCCCACCTGACCTGACTTCTCATTAAAAGTTATAGAATGGCAAGGGTGTTATTTCAAAGCTATGGAGTGCTGGAACTTCCTACCAAAAAAAAAAAAAAATCCATAGCATCTCTTCCCCTTAATGAAAACTCACCAGGAATATAGATCTTCAAAAAATTAGAAAATTACATTCTCTAGCTGAAAAAGCAAACTTGGAGTTTTCCTTCACCTTGACACACAGCAGGATTTGTTCCCATTTATGACAGTGCTGCATCAGGCTGTGTGATGCAGGGATCAGGTGGCCATCCCTGTGGCCCATCCCAAATGGGCCCATCCCTGGGCCCACAGCACATCATAGGGTCACTTCATGAGTGAAAGGGCAAAACACCCATTAAAATCCTCAAAGTTTAGAAAGTCTAAGAAGTTTTTGTTTTACTTCGAATTCCAATATGGAGCCCTCAGTATACCCAAATTGTGAAAGCAAAAAATAAAACACAATGATAGACATGGTTACATACTCAAGAAAAAGCTCTTGCCCACAGGTTCCAAGGCTGGTGTTGGAAGCAGATTTTTATCAAGGTTGCATAGCTGTTTTCCTTCCAACAAATGCCTACATCATCATATTTCATACATTACATACCTCTATAGGAGGCATAGCTCCCTTTGATTTGATCCATCTGCTTATCATTAAAAGCAGTGTCCATTCTCTCTACCCTGCAAAGAGAAAGGTCACACTTAAAAAAGACCCCAAATAACCAAAAATTATCCTGGAAAAGAAGAATAAATCTGAAGCCTTATATTCCAAATATGGAGGTAATATAGTTCCGATTTTAAAACATAATACAAACCTATCATAAATAGAACAGTATGGTACTGGCAAAAAGACCATTCAATGGGTAAAGCATCATCTCTTGAACAAGAGGTGTTGAAAAAACTAGATATCCTCTTGTAAAAGATGAAGCTGGGTCTTTGCAAGGTACATAAATTAACCCCAAATAAATTAAAGACTAAATATAAGAACTAAAACTCTTTAAAATTCTGGAAAAACACATAGGGAAAACTTCATGGCATTCAACTGGACAATAAATTCTTGGATATGACACCAAAAGCACAAGCCACAAAAGCAAAAATGGGCAAATGGAATATGTCAAACTCAAAATCTTCTGTGCATCAAATAAATGAAGAGCGTGAAAGGCAGCCTGCAGAACATGAAAACAGATTTGCAAATCATGTAGTTAAAACAAAGTTTGTGGAGAGCCATTCTGACACGTGATTGGGTGACTCCCGTTAAGGGCCTGAGGCGCTCTGGCTGTGTCAGAGCTATCCTGACCCTTTCCTGATGAGAGAGCCCATCCGTGTGGGGGTGTGCGTGACCACTGACCCTGGAGACCCAATCACTGACCCTGACCTTGGAGTGCAGCCCCCCCTCAACCTTCATTGGATGGAATTCTCCCCTGAATCTCTTGTCCCCCAAATAAAAGGCTACTCCCCGGCGTGTTCGCTCTCTCTCTCTCCTGCTAGCCCAGAGTAATCCTCGCTGCCCTGCTGGGCGGCTGGAGGCGGGAACCAGGGAGGCGAGCCATCTCGGACCTAGCAATGTAAAATAAGGTACTGGTTTGTGTGTTTTATTTCGATCTCTTCTAACTAACTTAATGCCTAGAACCTCATTAATGAAACCACTGCGCAGGCCGCATGGTAGAATTGGCGCCCATGAGGGGGGCATTCTGAATTAGTTAGATTGAGTGGGAGCGCGCGCTAAAAAGATAAAGGAAGATAAGGAAAAAGAAATAAAGATAAAGGAAGATAAGGAATAAAGATAAAGATAAGGAAGAGGTGACATTTGGGTCACAAAAGTACCGGGAGATATTGAAGGAAAGAGACGTTAAATTACTTAAAATGGGAAATTCTACTTCTTCGGATAAGGAAATGTATCTGACTATTTTAGACAGTATAATTAATCAGAAAGGAAAACAGATAAAGAAAACTCAGTTATTACAATTCTTAAAGATTGTAGGTGAATATTGTCCTTGGTTTTGTGACCAAGAGTCTCCAAATTTACTTACTTGGGAAAAATTAGGAAGGAAGTTACAGAGAGTCTGTCTTTCTACTGAAATACCTGGAGGTATAGAGAATATACAGAAAACTTGGACAGCCCTAAAAGTTTGTCTTTTTAAAAATATGGGCCAGAGTTCGCAGCCCCCTGAAGACCTTTTAAAAGGCATTCAAGGAGCTGTTAAGTCTATTCAGATGGAAAATCAGCCTGAGGCTGGGTTGATTTCCTTTCCCTTGAGCCGTTTAAGAACAAAAGCACTAGAGACCAAGGTTAGAAATGTGAACTTAAAGTCGCAGCCCCATGCGGAGAATTCAGATGGCGCGGATCAGCCCGCTTTCTCACCGCCGCCGGCATTTCCTCCTAGCTGGAGCCCGGGAATTCCAGGGGAAGTCACTCAGTGTGACATCATCGCGCCGACCATGGGGGCCGCCATCTTTAATTTTACCGGAGCGGAACCACAGTTTCCGTACAAACCCCTAATGATTTTCAAGGCTTTTAAGAGAGATATTTTAGCCAAAATGGGATTGTTATTAGTTACTCCAAATTCTATAAGATCAGTTGAGGAAGTTAATCAGAGGTATTTTCCTGGAGATGATAAGAAGACCTTTCAGGAAGAATATCTGTTTACAAGCCAGTCTCCACGACAAAGATTAGTAAATACTCCAGACCAAAATTTTTACTAGGGGCCCTGAGTACTTCCCCGATCCCTAAGACAGCTGAAAAAATCATGTGGCTCACAGAGGAGCCTATATGGATTTCTCAGTGGCCCATCTCAGGGGAAAAACTTAAAATAATTCATAGATTAGTTGAGGAACAACTTCAGGCTGGTCATATTGAACCAATACTTAATCCTTGGAATACACCTATTTTTGTTATTAAAAAAAAGTCAGGGAATTAGAGATTGCTACAGGATTTAAGGGCAATAAATCAGGCAATTCAGCCTATGGGATCATTACAGCCAGGACTTCCCTCCCCCACAGCCATTCCTTTAGATTATAGCTTGATGGTAATAGATTTAAAAGACTGTTTTTTCTCTATAAGGTTACATCCTGAAGATTGTGAAAGATTTGCTTTCCCTGTCCCAGCAATTAATTTTAAGGAACCTGTTAAAAGATACTGCTGGAGGGTGCTTCCTCAGGGAATGCGTAATAGTCCTACACTGTGCCAAAATTATGTTGACCAGGCAATAGATCCCATTAGAAATAGTTTTCCTGATGCCTATATTATTCATTTTATGGATGATATATTATTGGCTCATATTAATTCAGAAGTACTTTCAGAAATTTTTACTCAGTTAGAGACTTCACTTACAGCAATGGGTTTATGTATAGCTCCTCAAAAAATTCAAAAGGTATCTCCTTTTCAATATCTAGGTCAGATAATTCAAGGGAGTACAATCCGTCCTCAAAATCTTCAGATAAGAGTAAAGGAGTTACGTACCCTTAATGATTTTCAAAAACTATTAGGAGATATTAACTGGCTAAGACCATCTTTAAAGCTAACTACTTCTGAGTTAAGTCCTTTATTTCAGATATTACAAGGAAATCCTTCTCCAACCTCTCCACGTCAACTAACTTTAAAAGCTAAGGCACCCTTGAGAAAGGTTGAAATTACAATTAAAAATGCACAGCTTACTAGAATAGATCCTAAATAAATAATGTATTTATTAATATTTCCAACTGAGCATACCCCAACAGGAGCCATATGGCAAAGATTAGGAGTTATTGAATGGATTTATTTATCCCATTCCCCTCAAAAAACATTAATTCCTTTTCATGATTCTATAGCTCAATTAGTTATTAAAGGTAGGACTAGGATTTTACAATTAATTGGATCTGAGCCTGATATCATAATTATTCCATTTTCTGTTCAACAGACTAATTGGCTTCTTCAAACTTCTAGCTCATGGCAGATAGCTTTTGCAGATTTCCCTGGCCAGATAGATAGCCATTATCCTCGTGATAAGATTGTACAATTTGCATCATTAACATCACTTATTTTTCCAAAGATTGTACATTCTCATCCAATAGAGGAAGCCTTATCGGTGTTCACGGATGGTTCCAACTCTGGTAAGGCAGGTTTCTTCAGCCGTGTTCACACAGAGGTAATACAAACTTTTTATACTTCTGCCCAAAGGGCAGAACTTCAAGCTCTGATTTGTGCCTTAGATTATTTTTCAAATGAGCCTATTAATATCTATTCTGACAGCTTATATGCAGTCGGAGTTACCAAAATATTGAAACCTCAGTTATTGGGTTTACTTCATCACAGGAGTTATTTGAATTATTTCATAATTTACAAAAGACAGTGCTAATGCGAAAGTACCCATGTTTCATTGGACACATCCGTGCCCATACTAACCTTCCTGGACCTCTAGTTACAGGTAATGATAAAATTGATAAATTAGTAGCTTTTTGTCAACAGATGTCTTCGTATGACTGTGCACTAGCTTCCCATTCTTTGCATCATCAAAATGCTTCTAGCTTACGTAAAAAAGTTAATATTACCAGAGAACAAGCTCGTCAGATTGTAAGCCAATGTCCTAAGTGTGTTATTCACACTCCATCTCTGCCATCAGAGGTAAATCCCCGTGGATTAAAACCAAATCAGATATGGCAAATGGATGTAACTCATATTCCTCAATTTGGTAAGCAATGTTATGTGCATGTCATAGTGGACACTTATTCTAGATTTATTTTTGCCACAGCACGTACTAAGGAAAATACTCAACATGTAATTTCTCATTGCTTAGCAGCCTTTTCCGTTTTAGGGTGTCCTATGCAGATTAAAACAGATAATGCTCCAGCTTATGTAAGCTCTTCTTTTCAACAATTTTGCCAAGAGTTTAAAATTAATCATAAAACAGGAATTCCTTATAACCCCCAAGGTCAAGCCATTGTAGAACGAGCTCATTTATCTATTAAGCTTCAATTACAAAAATTAAAAAGGGGGGATAAGATTGTGACTCCCCAAAATAGCCTTAATCATGCCTTGTTTGTTTTAAATTTTTTAAACTGTGATGCAGAAGGTCACACTGCTGCTGAGAGACAAATGTCTCCCTCAGTAACAGGCCCCTTAGACAGAGATTTGTGGAAAGATTTACAGACCAGTCAATGGAAGGGTCCAAACCCGGTAATAATGCGGGGAAAAGGCATGCTTGTATTTTCCCAGAAGGTGCTTTTCGTCCTATTTGGGTGCCTGAACGTGCTATCAGACATGGAGGAAATAGAACCCAGACTCAAGCGACTGAGGATCGACCCGGAGGAGCCACAACCCAGAAGGAGGAGATATCGAAAAAAGATGAAGAAAGACCAAATTGAACCAGCCGAAAAGCTGATTTCGTGGAAAGATGTGAAGAAATTGACAACCCAGGCTTCCCAAATACTTCGACGCCTAGGAAAGAACAGGACCCCAGTCTTGATGGTAGCGACAGTAATTGCCCTACTGGGCTGTCAGATAAAAGGGAATCAAGTAGACACTTATTGGACATATTTCCCAGATCCACCCCTGGTACACCCAGCTGTGTGGACTGGAGAATCTATTCCAGTATTTACTAATGACTCATTTATGATGGGAGGATTTACAGATACTCATATTACTCCCAATCATGTGACTAGATTTAATTATTCTGGCTACAGTGCCCAATTACCTTTGTGTTGGTCACATGATAAACATGCTGGCTGTCTGAAAGTATCATTTGAAGAAAAGACAGCGATTGGTAGACCTAGACTGACAAATAATTCTATTTATGGGGACTTAAAACCTAATACTAGATCAGTAATTAAGATGGGACTTTCCCATAACAAGCCAGTCATTTCTGCAAAACCTCCACAGATACCCCACTGTCCAAATAGTTCTACAATTAAAATTGGCACCTTTCCTAAATGGATGGATTGTGTAAATACCTTTCCTGTACAACATAAGGTGTCTAAAGCTAGTGGGTATATTTTAGACTGGTCTCCAAAAATTGATAAGAGACAATTACGAAGAAATTCTGCTATGACACCTGCAGGATTTGTTAGTAATATTTTGACTTATAGTGAAGGAGGTATTCAAAGAGATATTTGGCGTTTAATTGCTGCCTCAGGGTATTTACATTTTACAGATAAACCTTTACCAAAATTTGTCGGCAAGAACTGTAAAGAGGGATCTTGCTATGGCTTAAGAGCCTGTGTCCAATCTCCTTATGTTTTAGTTATTGGAAATGTAAAAGTTAGATGGATAGATGACAGATATATTGTTACTTGTAATAAGTGCAACCTAACTAATTGTGTTTCTAGGTATAATGGAGGAAAAGGAGTGCTGATACTTCATCAGCCCTCTTTTGTTTTATTACCTGCTAATATTTCAGAGCCATGGTATGCTGATGCTGGTTTACAAGTCTTGCAGCAAATTCATGCCCAGCTAACAAGACCTAAACGTGCTATTGGAGTCATAATTGTTGGTGTTTTAGCACTGGTCTCATTTATTGCCTCAACTGTCTCTGCATCTCTGACATTGTCTCAGAATATTCAGCATGCAAAATTTCTTAATAATTTAGCTCAAAATACTTCCAAGGCTCTGCGTAATCAAATAAATATTGATGAAAGGATTGAGACCAAATTAAACGCCTTAGAGGCGACTGTCATAAACATAGGTAATGAACTTTCAGCCTTAAAATTTAAGGAAAGGCTTAAATGCCATGCTAATTATAAGTATGTATGTGTTACAGCTGCAAAGTACAATGCTTCTCTCTGGGATTGGGAGAAGGTTAAAAACCATTTATTAGGTATTTGGCAAAATAGTAATAATAGCTTGGATATTCTGGAACTTCATCACCATATCCAAGACATTCAAAATAATAGAGCTGATTTTTCAGATCCTTCTTCTTTGGCTAACCAAATATTGAAGGAGTTAAATGGATTCAACCCTGGAAATATTCTTAAACACTCCGCTTGGTACATTATTGGATTATTCTCTTTGCTGTTAATTCTCTTTTGTATTGTAACTATAGGATGGCGAGTCTTCCAATCAAGAATCCAAAAACTCCAGAGAGTGAACCGCCGCCTCATTGTTAAGAAAAGAAAGGGGGAATATGTGGAGAGCCATTCTGACACGTGATTGGGTGACTCCCGTTAAGGGCCTGAGGCGCTCTGGCTGTGTCGGAGCTATCCCGACCCTTTCCTGATGAGAGAGCCCATCCGTGTGGGGGTGTGTGTGACCACTGACCCTGGAGACCCAATCACTGATCCTGACCTTGGAGTGCAGCCCCCCCCTCAACCTTCATTGGATGGAATTCTCCCCTGAATCTCTTGTCCCCCAAATAAAAGGCTACTCCCCGGCGTGTTCGCTCTCTCTCTCTCCTGCTAGCCCAGAGTAATCCTCGCTGCCCTGCTGGGCGGCTGGAGGCGGGAACCAGGGAGGCGAGCCATCTCGGACCTAGCAATGTAAAATAAGGTACTGGTTTGTGTGTTTTATTTCGATCTCTTCTAACTAACTTAATGCCTAGAACCTCATTAATGAAACCACTGCGCAGGCCGCGTGGTAGAAAAGTTAACAAACATTTAAAAAAGAAAATTTAAAAGTTTTTTTAAGAAAACCCTCTTGCATATCAACAACACAATAAAAACAATTTTTTTTATTTTTTTTATTTAATTGATTTTATTTTTTTAAATACGTGACAGCAGAATGCATTACAATTCTTATTACATATATAGAGCACAATTTTACATATCTTTGTATATAAAGTATGTTCACACCAATTCATGTCTTTATACATGTATTTTGTATTTTTGCATTACAATTCTTATTACACATATATGCCACAATTTTTCATATCTCTCTATATAAAGTAGGTTGACACTCAATTTGAGTCTTCATACATGTACTTTGGATAATGATGTCCATCACATTCCACCATCCTTGCTAATCCCCTGCCTCCTCCCTTTCCCTCCCACTCATCTTCCCTATCTAGAATTCACCTATTCCTTCCATGCTCCCCCTCCCTACCCCACTATGAGTCAGCCTCCTTATATCAGAGAAAACATTTGGCATTTGTTTTTTTTTTTTTTTTTTTTTGGAATTGGCTAACTTCACTTAGCATTATCTTCTCCAACGTCTTTCATTTACCTGCAAATACCATTATTTTATTCTACGTTATTGATGACTACAATTCCATTGTGTATATATGCCACTTTTTTTATCCATTGATCCACTGAAGGGCATCTAGGTTGGCTCCACAGTTTAGCTATTGTGAATTGTGCTGCTCTAAACATTGATGTGGCAGTGTCCCTGTAGTATGCTCTTTTTAAGTCCTTTGGGTATAATCCTAGGAGATGGATAGCTGGGTCAAATGGTGGTTCCATTCCCAGGTTTCCAAGGAATCTCCATACTGCTTTCCATATTGGCTGCACCAATTTGCAGTCCCACCAGCAATGTATGAGTGTACCTTTTTCCCCACATCCTCGCCAACACTTATTGTTGTCTTCATAATGGCTGCCATTCTTACTGGAATGAGATGATATCTTACAGTGGTTTTGATTTGCATTTCTCTGATTGTTAGAGATGATGAGCAATTTTTTCATATATTTGTTGATTGATTGTATATCCTCTTCTGAGAAGTGTCTGTTTGTGTCCTTGGCCCATTTGTTGATTAGATTATTTGAAAAACAATTTTTAAAATGAGATAAAGTCTTTAAAACAAGTCAGCTCTTGGGCCTGGGGTTGTAGCATGTGTGAGGTACTGGGTTCAATTCTCAGTACCACATATAAATAAATAAAATAAAGGTCCATCAACAACTAAAATATATATACTTTCTTAAAAGTCAGCTTTCTATAATAATTATAATAATTGCCACAAGCCTATAAAAATATTCAACATCTTTAATCATGAGCAAAATGCAAATCAAAACCCATAATGAAATGTTACCATGTATCCATTAGGATGTCCATTATGGGAAAAAAAGAAAATAGTAAGTATTGGTGAGAATATGGAGATGTTAGAATTTTTGTACACTGTCGGTGGAAATATAAATTAATACACTATGGAAAATGCTATGGTGGTGCCTCAAAAAAATTAAATTATTACTTGATCCAGCCATCATATTCCTGGTTATATATCCAAAAGAACTGAAAAAGAATCATAAAGAGAGATTTGTGCTCCCGGGTTCACTGCAGCATTATTCAATAGCCAAATGGAAACAACCCAAATGCTCATCAGTGGATGAGTGATAAACAGAAGGTGGTATACACACACTGGAATATTATTTATTTTTAAGTAAGAAAAAAAATCCTGTCACATGCTACAATATGGATGAGCCTGGAATATATCACAGTAATTAAAATAACCCTTTCTAAAAAAAAAAAAGTTCTCAGTTATATAAAGCACCCTAAGTAGTTAAATTCACAGAAACTGAAAGTAAAATGATGATTTCAGGGACTGTGGGAGAAGGAAATGGGAGTTGTTTAGTGGAGCTATAGGACCCATTTTTCCAGGCCTACTTCAGCATCTGTCACCTGGGCTTGAAGATTACACACAAGGATGGTGAGACGGGCTGCTGGAGAAGAGAGGAGCTGGGATGTGACAGAAGACACAAAGGGAAGACTCCTTTCAGGGAAACAAATGGACTTGTCAGAGATTTGCCACCCTTTTTCCAGTACAGAAAATAGCGTATTGGAGCAGAAGCTCCATGTTACTGTAAAATCCAATTTGCCAAAGTTTACTATTCAGTAATCACCTTTTAAATCATTCTGATACTTTTGTTATTTAGGCTCTTTTTTAAAACCTGAATTAATACTCCTGTCATTTATCATTAGTATTGGTCTTATTATTACTGTTAGTAATTGTTCTATTTTAAACTACATAAACATTATTTGGATCTACAGTGATACTAAGAAATTGAAAACTACTCAGAAAATGCTTTAAGTGACCATTCAATAATAAAGTTAGATTCTTTCTACAAGTGCTGTTAGCTAGAATTTAATAAAAAAGCTAAAAGATAACTCTTACAAAAACTCCTCATTGTTACTCTCTGTACAGATGGTGAACAATGAATCTCTCCAAATAGTGTGGCCCCCGTATAACCTTGTGAAGAATAGTTACCATTGTCAAACATAAAGCCAAGGGGGAAAAATGAATGTTGGGAGAGCAATATTAATGATTTTTTTTTGTCTTAAAAAAAAATAGGGATGCATTTGCCATGTACACAAAGCACTACTTTCAAGGCTATATGCAAGATACATTGCCGAGCTATTCCAAAGCTGTATTACTCAGCATCCATGCCTACCCTTCACTCTTTACAGGAGGGGTGGCCAGATTCTATTAACCTCTTTTTGAAAAGATGTAGCTAAATCTCAGAGTGACCTACCCGAGAATGTTTTCTTTGAAGCAAACTTGGTTGTGTCCTTATCCTTTATACCAGTCGTGGTACGTGTGCTGTAATACATCAAAATTGCTCTGTCAATCACAGAGGTTAACAAAACAAGTATATAATTTAGTATTCTTTTTTCATAAAATATCAGAAGTTAGAACAAATGCTAAATCTTATTCACCTATCCTAACTAGTTAAAAAGTCATGCATCATACTTCCAGAATTTAGATTTCTCAAGAAAATCTGAAAATAAGAGTGAATGGCTCATCATAGTCTATAGATGAGGAAGGTTACACTGAAAGACTATAAAAATAGCTCACTTTTCCTCTTAATGAAAATACATTAATTTTCAATATCTTGGACCATGAATGTAATTGCTTTCCATTCTGTCTTCTCTTGAATAAGATAGTTATAAATACCCAAAGAACTGCTATAATACAAAGCAGCTTATTATTCACCCCTTAATGAAAATATGCATTAATAGAGATTGCTTAACTGTTACAGAAATATTCCGCTTGGAACTTAGCAGGCCGATTTTGAGCATCTGAAATAAAATTGTTAAAAACATAGTTCAAATTTCTTCCCAAATTTTTTTATATTTTTTTTAGTTGTCAATGGATCTTTTTATTTTATTTATTCATACACAGTGCTGAGGATTGAACTCAGGGCCTCACACATGCCAGACAAGCGCTGTACCACTGAGCCACAACTCTAGCCCCTCCCAAATTTTTGACTTGCTCTGCTTTCAGTTCTATAGACTGCAATAACCACAAAGCTACAAGAGGATAAAAATCTCATTTTATCACTGTAACTATTGTGCCAAGTGATGGATCTTGGTTTTATCTTGTGGAATTATTACCTTTCTTTGATTCAAACCCTTACCTGACACCTCAGAAAGATTGTTTCATAAAATCTTTTGTACTCCAGCAGCCCACAATTAGTTTGCCAACAAGAACTTGAACCTAATACTGATTTTAATAGATGCTCCCAAGAGCATATCCTTGAGGATCTCAGAAATTGTACACCTCTGAGTTCTACTTTTTTAGATAGGAGGTGACCCATGAGGTTGATCCTTTTATGAATATCCTCTGTGCGTAGAGGGACTTTAAGGAGTCATTTAAATAACACTGCTCTCCTCTGGTGTGATCTGTATGGTTTTCATTGTACTGATTCTATGGTTCAACTACTTTCTGCAAGAAGGATCCTCAGATCCTTCAATAGTTCTCCAGCCCTCTCATGTGTTCTGGGTGTTACTAGAAAAGAATCAAACAGGTCTCTGTTGAGTCACCCAGTGTCGGATCTTGCTACTGAATATGCCACACTAAATTATCTCCAGTTTCTGACTAGACATTACCTTCATATTTCTCTTTAGGACTGAATATCCCCACATCTCAAACACATGAAATTACCTCTAAGGGTCATAAAATCCTTCAACTTCCTCCTTCTTTTCTGGGGACTATTTTACCTCCTACAGAAAAAGAGTCAGTAAAAAAAAAATAAAATAAAATAACCGCAATAAAAACTCAGTGACAAGTTCAACAACAGAAATGAGGGGACAAAAAAAAAAAAAGAAATCAGTGAACTGAATGACAGAACAATGCATTACTCACTGTGAGCAACAGAGGGAAAATAAAGAACTTCAGGGGCTCGTTGGACTATAGCAAAAGATCTACATTCCTATCATCAGAATCCCAAAAGAGGAAGACAAAGAAGGCAGGGCAGGTAAAGTGCTCAGATAAATAATGACTGGAAAATTCTCAAATTTGTTAAAAATATACAAACCTACAGATTCCAGAAGATGAGTGAACTTCACACAGAATAAACCCAAAGAAATCCTCACCAAGACATATCAGTCAACTTTTGAGAAATTCCATATTATTTTTCATTTAATTTGTTCTTTTTATACATGACAGTAGAGTATATTTTGGCATATCACACATATATGGAATATAACTTATTCCAATTAGGATCCTCTTCTTGTGATGTGGAGTTTCCCCGGTCGTGTATTCATATATGAACATAAGAAAGTCATGTTCAATTCATTCTCCTGTCTTTCCTATTCCTAAGCCTCCTCCCTTCCCTTTACTCTCCTTTGTCTAATCCACTGAACTTCTATTCTTCCCTCTGCCCCCCACTAGAAAAAGAAAACTTTAAAGCAATGAGAAAAAAGATACCTGTGTTAGTCAGACTCGCATCATTGTGACTAGTAAGTTAACTTAAAAGGAGCAAAGATTTATTCTGGCTCATAGTTTCAGAGATTTCAGTTCATGGACAGTTGTCTCCGTTGTTTTTGGACCTGTGGCAAAGCAGAACATCATGGCAGGGAGCGCACAGCAGGGCAAAGATGCTCATCTCTTGCAGCTAGGAAACAGAAAGAGAGAGAGGAAGGGGCTAGAATCCTAACATCCCCATCAAGGGCACGAGCCCCACCCCCCATGGCCTAACACCTTCTCACTAGGCCTCACATCTTAGAGGCCCCAATACACCACAAGCTGGAGGCCAGGTTATTATCCTAGGGAGCTTTGGAGGACATTTAAGATCCAAACCATACTGGCATCACACCTCAGCAATAACAGTAGAGTTCTCATGGGAAACCATGGAGGCCAGAAGAATAATACTTTTCAAACAGTGAAAGAAACAAATGGTCAACTCGGAATATTAAATCCATCAAAAACATATTTTCAGAATCAAGGAGAATGAAGACATTCAAACTAAGTGACACAGGTTCCTAGGGATTAGGATGTGGATATCATCGGAAGTCTGTTGATCTGTCTACCACAAAATAAAACCTATTAATTACCAAGGATGTAGCTAACAAGAGATGTACAATATTTTTACAGTACAAAATGTTTTCAAAGATCATAAAATGAGATTTGAATGAATGAATAGCTATATGGTGTTCAAGTACAGGAAACTCAATATAGTAAAGATGCTGCATTTCGTCAAATAATATATTTTTAAAGTTATTTTTTAATGAAATTTGGCAAAATGCCTCAAAATTCATCTTGAAGACAAAGGGTAAAAAAAAGCTAAAGTAATTTTGAATTAAAATAAGATCATGAAATTTGTCATAGCATATAAAAGACTTATTTTAAAATGTAGTAATTATGACACTGTGATATAGATACAGAGATAGACTATCAAGACTGAGGATCCAGAAAAAGAACTGTGTGAAACTTGAAAGACAACGTGGATTTATTGGTATGCTCCAATAAATCAGTGGGAAAAGGATAAACTACTCAATAATATATGCATATTAAATTTGTAATACAATCCTACCACTTATACACAAAATTTAATAAAACACAGAAGCTTAAAGAATCAAGTGTTTAAAAAATAATATCTCTAGATGAGTCTGATTCTATTTATATGAAGTCCAAGAACAGGCAAAATTTAAGAAATTAGAAAGTGGTTAGTGATTCAGAGTAACGGATGAGAAAAGATCGTAAAATAACTTTCTGAAGTTACAAAAAGTGTTTTTTATCTTGATTTGGGTGTTATATAAAACTTAAGGATATATAAACTTCTGAAAAATCATTGAACCTTATACTCAATATCAGTGCATTTTATTATAGATAAATTATCATAATTAAAAATCCCAAATCATTAAGACAAAAATATAAAAAATAGAAGTACGTGTTTAGAATTTTTACAACACTAATGTAAAAGGGTGTGTGTGTATATACAGTTTCTGAAAGGACACATACAGTTCTTTATTACTTAAGGGAATGTTGATTACAAAAATAAAAAAGATCCATTGCAGGAGGAGACTGCTTTCTCACTACATCCCTTAGTTTTGTTTAATGTTTACTGTGGATAAGGCAATAGATGCTGTCGATCAGGAGCTATATTTCATAGCAATATATGGCAGCTCTGCTACTGAAAAAAAAAAAGAAAGTTGAGGTTTTTAAAGGAGCTTCTTTTAGATTTAAAATAACTGTGGGTAGCAGTAAGTGATTTAGAGACACTCATCAGTGAAACTGAGGAGTTTGTAAAGCCATGTTAAACAAATCTTATATGCAATATGCCAAAAAGCTGGTAAAAGATGAACGGGAAAATACCAACTCAGCATTCAGTGAGATTATTGACTACACTTTAGATTTACACTCTCATGAAAGATGGGAGAGAAAAACTGTCACTCATGTAAAGAAAACAATATCAATTAATATCATTTCTTTTTATGTACACTTTACTAAGCTACTCTAGACTAATATATATATATATATATATATATATATATATATATATATATATATATACATATATATATATATATATTTATATTTATATTTCCTGGAGTTTTTAGTTTTAGGACTTTGAAAACAAATATCCTCAGAAGACATGACAGTAGGTCAAACTATGTATGAATTATAAGAAAACTTCAAATTTCAGATAGCCTTTAATTGTCTAGCATTAGAGAGCCAAAAGATAATATAAGAGAGGGAAAATGGTAGATCGCATTAAGTTCAAAGGTCTTTTAGACATCAACAGGAAAATATTTATATTCCTTATGAGTCAGAAGAATACAAAATCTAATTCAGTGACACAGTCACCTGAGCAGGAACTGTGTGGTGCCTTAATTAGATACAGGGATTGTACACCAGGCAATTTGAATTAAGCGCACATTAGCTGTGAGATCACCTCTTGTGGGAGCCAATCACCTTTCCACTGAGACAGTCAAAGTTGCCAACAAAAACTCAGTTAAGCATGAACCAAAATCTCTGATGGTCACGCAAACTCAGATAAAAATATATCTCCAATTGTTTGAAATGAAATCATTGTTTCATTACTGAATAAGCATGTCACCACATAGAGAATATAAAATGTAAAAATTAGAAATAGAAATATTAAGATAATCATATTGGGATTCTCTCTGGAGCTCATGTTTCTGCACAGCTTGCTAACAGAGGTCTGTGCTAGACTATCTTTAAAAAATGTTTATGAAACAGCCTAGTTGTAAAACTAAGAGATAGTGTCCTCCTCCAAAGAAAAGGACAGGAAGACTCACTGGCTTTTAAATTTTATTTATACACACACACACACACACACACACACACACACACACACAATGAGCATTCCAGTGCTTAGGGTTCCTCTCTGTAACATATCACACTGTGTATAGGTGACACCTAGCCCTTTTTTCATCATACCAGAAATTGGGGCTCATGGAATGAGTGGTAAAATCAGTAGATTTTGGGTCCCAGTGAAATGATACGCAAATGCCTATCAAATGAAGCAGATTAAGCAAATAATTATTAATATTTATATACCTTCATCCCAAGTAGCTCACATAACTTGTCAATCTTGAATCACCATAGATGGTAGCAACACAGTAAATTATATTCCTAAGAAGAAAGAATTAATAAACATAAGATACCATCAAATAAGTATCTTGAGGACAAGTTACTCTGATTGTCTTAATGTAAGTGACTACTAGAAATCCCTAGCTCTGAAATACATAATCATCAATCTATGAAATATCAGTAGTGATAAGGATGGTAGATGTGGGAGGAAATCAGGGGAAAAACACCTTTTCTGTTAGTATGTGTTAGTTTAATCTTAGGGAAAAAAAATATTAAATTGAAGAAGTTTTTCCTAAGTAGTGAGGTGTGTAGTGTTTTGTTTTTGTTTTTGTTTTTTTGATTACACAGCAGTTAAGACCTTGTAATCTGTCAGGAATTTCCATGAGCAAATGGATAAAGTTGGGAAAATGACTGGTGCTAAAAGGAAACTTAGTACTACAGGTACTCAATTCTGATTTGCATGGATGAACAGAGTGTGTGCAAGAAGGTAGCAAGGAATGTCTAAATTCTAACCTGCTGGGTTGACCTCTATAGTTACGGAGATTGCTATTGCAAATGTGGGACCCATTGTAACTTCTCCCTATCTGTAAGTCTTTGTCATATTTCTATGGATTTCTTAAACTACCTACACACCAATAATAGCTGTTCTGCTTTTCTTTTATCAAACCATTTACCTCTGTAGTCTATCAATCTGTCTGGACATGAAATTTTCCCACAATACCAATTTTCTGACAGGAACTAATTGCCTTCCAATTCAATTCAACGCTGATACTATGTACCTGTAGTTAGCATCAGATAGCACAGGTTAAAGTTCTGAGTCCTAGAAGACTGCTCTGCTCCCAACTTCAGACCCCAAATGCAAATTCAGATTGTTACCTAGGCTACTGACAAACCAGTTACAAATCAGAGTCCCAAAACCCACTTATTGGGATTGATAGTTTTTCCCAATGGATTATAGAATTCAGGAGAGTTACTTGATTGCTGGTTTATTAGGATACAACTCAGGAACAGCAGATGAGAGAGATACACAGGGCAAAGTCTGGGGAAAGAGGTGCAGAGCTCCATGTCCTCTTCAGGTGCACCACCTTCCCAGCACCTCCAAGTGCTCACCAAACCCATCAGCTCTCTGAGCCCCTAATCTATGGATTTTCATGGAGACGCAGGCATGATTGATTAAATCATTGACCATTGGAGATAAACTCTTCCTCAAAGGATAGGAGGAGGGACTGAGAGTTCTAAACCTCTAATTACTGGGTTCTTTCACTGGCAACTACGCCGCACCCCAACGTTATCCAGGAGCCCCAGCCATCAGCCATCTTATCAGTATACAAAATGATATATGCATTGCTTCAAAGTTTCCAAGGGTTTTATGAGCTCTGTTACAGGAAACGTGGTTATAGACCAAATATATGTTTCTTGTCACATTTCTTGTCTCCTTAAGCACTTCTTTTGGCTCAAGATCTCCAGAAATATATTTTCTATCATTTAAAATCTTTCATAGTGTCAATTAGAAAGTAGTGAGAGATATATGTATGTATGTGTGTGTGTGTGTATGTGTGTGTGTGTGTGTGTATGTGTATGTATGTATGTGTATATATATATATATATATATATATATCCAAACTCCACTTTTTTGTTTGGGTGAAGTCTTTCAATCAAGAAAGCCTTTCACTGGAGTGTACTCATTGATCCAGAGAACTGATGCTGTATTTATGGACAACAAACTAATGGTCATGAAAACCTCATCCTTTCACAGTGCTAGATAACTCATACCATCAGCCTCATGTCCAGGTTGCTTTAATTAACTAACCTCTTGTAAGGTTTCACTTTTAAGAGTTAAGAAAACTACCAGAAATTCTGCCCTGAAAATGAAATAATTTCTACAGTCAAAATGTAAAAATCAAACTTCACTAAACTACAGTGTTATAAAATAATAAGGGCAAAACACTTACCTGGTGATGTTTATGACCACAGCCTTCAAGAAAACCCTGTGATATACATTCTTCTGCCGAACTCTTCTATACCCTGAGGTTCTTGACTTCCTACTGTCATGTGCCCCTTGCACAATCAGAGAAACTGAACTTTCCATCTCTTAAAAAACTGATCAGTTCAAACAAATGTCCCTTTTTTCTTGTTTGAATCTCCCATTCTAAGTCTTCCCAGGTTGGCTGCCACCATCTGTTTCCACATAGCATGGAGAGGTCAATAAACCTTTGACCAGGGTCATCTCATGGCAGTCATTGCAGCTTCAGCTGTTATTAAATCCATCTCCAATAGCTTTGGCTTTTGCGCACAATAAAGTAACTTCTCTTTTGTGGTCATTCCAAGAGAGTTGGTTCTAAAAAAGACATGGCAATAGATTGACCTTATAAACTCCCTCTTTTACATGACTAGGCCAAAGGTCCTCCAGAGAGCATTCTCCCTCGCTAAGACCCAATAGTAACATCAGGTGCTCATGTTGCTCAACCTAGTAACATCCAGTGTTGCCCTCCTTCCTGAGACCAGATCATGAGGAAATTAAAAGTGCCCCTGTAAACCTCTAGAAGGAAAACAAAGTAGAGCTTAGATCACCAGAAGTTCAGAAAACCGTCCAGTAAACAGGATTTCCACTTAGCAGAGGTGTTGAATCAAATTCCTAAATTTTATTTTGTCAAAATCACAGAACTAGTTAATAACAAAGAAGCACTATAACCCCAGTGTCCTGATTATTTGGGTAAAGGATGTCTGATCTGTTTTTTCTGTTGTTGTTTGGTTTGGTTTTTTTTTTTTTTTTTTTTTTTTGGCTAACTTGGAATTACACAGGAAATCATTTCATCTCGTAACACCGATGAGTGGCAATCTTTTCCAAATGTGTCCAATTATGTTCCAATTGCTTTTCTCAGAAGTCTATCCTTCTCCTCTTTTAAAAAATGATGTTTATATTTTGAAAGGTCCTTGCTCCAAAACCTACAGAAAAGAAAATTACATACCAGTTCTCTCTTCTTCACCATTTAGTGAGACTGCCTCTTTCTGATTAAGGGCTTTGTATGAAGAGGATGGAACCTTTCCTTCAAGCATGGTCTCTCAGTGCAAGGGGAATACAAATAGGCAAATAATCACCTCTGCAGGATGATCATGAAGTAAAAGAAGCATCAACAAATTCAGTACAATAAAAACAGGGTAATTCCCAATTCTGATTACATGGAGAAGGAAGAAAGATATAGGCTGTTTTTAAATATATATATATGCTAAGTCTCAAGGAAAGCACAGAAATTTCCTGTATGGCCATGGAGAAGAGGAATATTGCAAACACAGTATAGCAAGTCCCCAAGCAAGAAGATATGGAAAAGCAAAACATATTTACCCAAATGAAAGTAGCTGAATATTCTGAGGTTATAGGATATGAGGAGAAATATTCAGGATATGTTAAGTAGCTAACAAAAATGCTGCTGACAAGAAATCTATGCTGTCAAATACAGGCTGTATTGTATAAAACTACACAGACCTAGGATGCACAAGGCCCTGAATTCAATCCACAGCACTGAATGAAAACAAAGTAACTAAATGAGAACTATATAGACTATGCTAAGAAATAGCAACAAATTAAAGTTCCTTATGTTTACAGGGGGCCTCTCTCTCTCTCTCTCTCTCTCTCTCTCTCTCTCTCTCTCTCTCTCTTCTCCCTCTTGCATACCCCTTAAGTGTATTTAATGTCCTACCACATTCTCAGTGTTGCACTAGCCATCACAAATACAACTAAAAGTTAGCAGGAGTTGGACAGAAGAGTGAGAAAAAAAATCAAATGCCTCTCCTAGTAATGCACTAAAATACAAATCACTTATGAAGGATGGGCATTGTTTCTGCCCTAAAAGTTTTGCATCAAAAAGTTATTCAAAAGAAAAGGCAAAGAGGAAAACGGTAACAGAAGACTTTTTGAATTAAAAGGGAAGAGAGATGCAGGAATGCTTCTATGCCATTTTCAGTTCCTGAGACTTTATATTTCTGACAAAAGGATCAGGAAGTGACATGGGGACAGCCTGGATATATGTTCCTGTGCTTACAGTCTCCACTGAATACTGAGGAACTGAGGCATGATAAGAGAAGGGGCCAGTGTGCAGTAGAAGCACTGCTCTAATAAAGAAAAACACCTTATACCTCTCCAGTGTTACATCCCAGTGGCTGCGACAAGTTGGTAAACCATAACACAACTCCTGGGTTTTAAAAACTAGAGGGAAAACAATACTGGATATTGCTGAAACTTAGTAGTTATTTCACAGAAACATGTCCAATATTATCATTTTGTCCTGCCCATAAATTGAGAAAGAGAGACTATCACTGTCTTGAGTGTCACAGACACCAGGCCAAGGAGACTTGATTTGTCCCTGTGGTTTGATTATTGGTGGCTTCAGTTGATTATTGTGCATCTTTAGCTATTCACCTGCAGGGCAATGCTCACATCAAATAAATAAATAAATAAATAAATAAATAAATAAATAAATAAATGGAAAAATAAATAAGCAGAAGCCCTGATATATTTAAAAGCATATGTCACAGCCAAATAATAAACATGATAACTTCTTTGAAGATAGGATGGAATGAAAAACCATCTGAAAGTGCATTCCACTGTGGGTCAGCAATAGGGGTGAAATACATCCAAGAGATGTGCTGCCCAGGGACAGGGTGCATCCATAGAAACTAACTCCATAAATACTCTGAAGTGATGGGGACTGATACACTCACCCAGCTCACTAAATTTCAGCCAAACTTAGTCGAGCTTCATGTGTCAGGGCTGAAATAATCCAGATTGGATTTTTCACTTTTCTGGACCAGAACCCATTCTTCTGGTTGTTAGCAAGGTTGGGGAGGGGGGAGTGGAGAGAACAACACAAGCTCTCTGTGGTAGGCTGTTTAATGCCCCCTCAAAGATCCTAAGCCCCCAAACCTATGAATATGTTAGCTTATATGGCAAAAGGAATGTTGAAAGTGTGGTCAAATTAAAGATTTGAGATGGGCATATAATTCTGTATTCTCTGAGGGGGGTCTGATAATCACAAGAATAAGAAGAATCAACAAATTCAGTGCAGTAAAAACATGGTAATTCCCAATTCTGCTTACATGGAGAAGGAAGAAAGATATAGGCTTATAAAGGGAAGGCAAAGGCCAGAGGGAGAGAGGGGTTCTGATGAGGTAAGCAGAGGTTGGAGGAATGCACTTTGACATGGAGGAAGTCAAAGAGCAGGTAGCCTCTAGAAGCTGGACAGGGCAGGGAAATAGGTTTTACCCTACTGTGTCCAGAAAGCAATGCAGCTCTTTTGACACCTTGATTTTAGCCTGTACAACTATATGGACTTCTAATTTCCAGAACTGTAATAAATGTGTGTTTTTGAGGCAGTAAATTGTTATAGCAGCAATAGGAAACCAATATAACCTCTTTTATCTTATCCAGCTACTGACAATCCTGGGGCTAGTAGAAAACAGAACAGGAATATAACCAATGCAGAGTAAATGGAGAGGCTCTAACTGGAAATGACTTGCAATTTTCAAGGAAGCATTAGAAACTAAGGTGGCAGGAACATTGTGAGGTAAAGGCAGGAGGGTTAGTGGAAAAGCATGGGCAATGCTTGTGAGCCCTTGAAGACCTTGGTAAAGGGTTTAGATTGTATTCTTAGTTCATTGGGGATAACTGTTAGCATGTTCTGAGCAATGAATGACATGTCATGGTCTACATTTTTAAGACATCATTTTGGCTTCAGGGTAAAGAATGAAATAATTCATTCTTCATGAAGAATGTATACAGTCATGAGGGCTCTGCCTTAATCAAAGCAGGAGATGGTGATGGTTTGGACTTGAGAAGTGACAGAGAGAGAAAAGTGAGAATAAATTCTAGAGATAAAAACTGAAAGACTCGATGGGACATGGGTCATAAGATATGAGAAAAATCAAGGATGCTCCCTACTTTTTGGTATAAGCAGGTAAAAAATTGGTCAAGCCACTTACTCAAATTGGAAAGATTTGGAGAGGAAAGTTTAGGGAAAGTAGGAAATAAAAAAAAGTTCTATTGTGGGCATTTTAAAAATCAAGGAGCTCATGAGAAATTTTGGTGGAGTTATGAAACAGGGAGTTAAACGTACAAGTGTGAATGTTCAAAATTGGAATCAGAAAAAAAGACAAATCTTATCTTTTTTCATGATCTTTTCAAAAGTTATTTTAATAAAGCACTGTTACTAGTTAGAAACTATATCCATTACTGCTTTGAATACCTTTTATCTATCTCTCTAAATATCTATGACATTTTAAACTGATTAAGGGAAAGAAAAATGTTGCATACATATTTGGAATATTTGCAATGATTTTCAGAATGTAAGAAGACATTTGTTTGAATTCACCTAAAAACAAATTAAATCCCATTTTAGAAGGGTTAGAGAGAAAACAACTTAATATTTCTAACTAAATCTAAATAGGCATAGCCAGTCATTTTTATTTTAATATATATTTCCACCTTCTTTATAGAACTTCTTGAACAAAAGAGGATTTAGAGCAGTGTAGTTCTCACTCAATGGCTTACGATATAATGACACCAAATCCATCCATCCAGAAATTAAAATTTTCCTTTCTTTCCTTGGTCTCAGCTAGACCTTTGATAATAAGAAACCATATATAAAATTCTGAACTCTCCTTCCAAGTGTCTAAGTGATCCAGCAAGAAAATTGATTTGTTTGTGTGTAGCATCTGCTGATCTTGCAATGTTATTGAAGGTGGTGGATTATCAGCTGGTCTTTCTTTTAGAAACAATAGAGGTCAGCAATCTTTCAGTTTTGAAGTCTTAGCCAAGACCTTATTTGTCCTTTTCAATATAAGAAGATGAGAAAGGTACAACATGATCTTCCTCATTAAGATTTTCATTTCTTAAATTTAGGACTATGGGGAAATACAGAAGGGAATTTTCTTATTGTCAGTAACTCAATTGCAGTTACAAAGGAAAAAAAAGTGAATTTTAAATAAAAGAAAAACTGATATTCCCAATGACATTAGCATTATGCTAGAAAATGTTTCCATACCTGCTCATGAAATATCTAGAAACAACAAAGTTTCTCTCTATGATCTATTTTATTGAGCAATATTTTTTTAAATGAAAAAGGAAAACAGCTGTTAGAATCTTTTTTTCCCTTTCACTAAGGTAAAATTTATAAAATAAGGAAGAAAGCAGTCATTCTACCAGTTTTGCCTATTGGGTTCTAATCCAAAAGTCATAGTTTTAAGTTTGTTTCTTAATCTATGAATTGAACTGTAAAGCAAACAAAATATTTTCTATAATGAAGTCAAAAAACTATATTAGTTAATTTCCTACCATAATGTGATTTTACCCAAAAGAGGATGGAAAACATTTGATTGGCTTATATATTGTTGTTTTCAAAAAAGGACTATTCTTCTTCTACAATTGAAAAGCTCTTAAATTTAATTAGGAAATGGTTAGCATTGGATACCTATCAAGTGTATGCTTAATAAATCCTGAATGCAAAAATAAATGTGCTTTTGTATGAATAACAGCAAGTCTTACTGACACTCATACATTGTCAGGGACATTAAAACTGACACTTCAGAAAGCACCACCAGCTATGGTTCTAGAATAATGAAAGATAATTAATTATAAGACATTAAAATAAACATTTTACTTACATTGTCTTAATTCTATGAAAGATAATAGCAAAACACTGGCCTAAGTGTGCAGGCTCTCTCTCTTCCAGCCAGGAGGTCCATGGAACAGGGTAGAAGAGAGTATGGCTGCAGAGTCACTAATCAAGACCTTCGGAGACCAAGCAGGAAGCAGGTCTGATTTTATTGCGCAGTTACCATGTATATATACTCAGGCTCTAGCTAAACAGATTACAGGCAGCCACCATTACAATTTCTGGCAAACTGTCCTTTCAGCAACCAATTGAAGAGTGGGCCATGGAGCAAGCACTGGCACTGCAACATGCAGCCTCATACCCAGGGCTGTGCCTATGGGGTAAGCGGTTTGCAGCTCACACACCTAGCACCAGGGAGTGGTTTGCCACTCAGATGCCCTTAATGTATGCCATGTAAGCAGTACTCCATGCACTTGTCCCCACACCCAAGATGAAATGGAAGACTTAGCTGAGGCTATGGATTAGACAAAACATCTTGTAAAAGGAACATTTAACCACGGGTTGTCAAAGTGAGGTCCCCACATTGAAGTTTAAATAGCACTACATCAAAATCTAAAGAACATATAGGAATTGACAGGAAAAAAAAACAACATGGAAAGCAGAGGTAGAGAGTTTTAAAAGGACACAAAAATTTCTATGGGATTTCAGAGATTAACAAATTATTTTTTTGAGTACAGAGATCAAGAAAGTTACCTCCATTTCTTCTCATTCCTTCGCTTCTGTTTTTCATGTCTACACTATCAAAACTAATTTTTCATTCATTCTTGGGCCAGGGAGTAATTTAGGATATGGTTTTCACATTAGAATTATTTCTAGGTCTTACACCACAGATTTAGGAACTCACCTCTCAGAAGTGTTGATCCAATAGGTTTGAGAGGGGTCTGAGAATTTGTATGTTTAACAATTCCCAGATGATATTAAGGCTGCTGGTTGAGGAACCACACATTGAGAATCACTGTTTTGGCATGTGGTTTCAAAACCTGTCTGATCATACAATCATGATATTTCCCTTATAGTGAAAACCATGGGAAATTTGGATTAAGCATTGCTGTGGTGAAGCCCAAGGATCTGCATTTTATTTATTTATTTTATTTTTTTGTCAGTTGCCAGGACCTTTTTTTTTTTTAATGGCAGAGATTTTTTTTTGTTCATTTTAGTTATACATGTCAGTAGAATGTATAATGGCAAATCATACGTACATACATGGAAAGGATCTGCATTTTAAATAAAGCTGAGGTTGTGTCTGTTGGTGATCTGTGTGTGTGTGTGTGTATCTAAAAGAGAGATTCAGTTTGTCCACCCAGGTTAAACTCAGCACTCGGCTGGTGGTTCCTTGGCCGGTGGTCCCTCTGTGCCACATAGGTAGTGAATTCTGGCCTCCAAATAAGTGGGAAGGCTTATAGTTAAATATGCTCATGGGAGAAATTTTTCTTCTATCTGAGCCAAAGCCAAGACAGGCAAGATTCTTTACTATCTCCCTTTCTGGACACTTTTTTTCTGGTTCCCTTTTTTTGAGAAGAGGTCACTTTATAGGAATCCTGATTTCTCCTGGAGTCTCTTATGAATTCACTGATATCTCTGCATTCTTATCCCTGACCTATTAAAACTGAAGCTCTAGGCCACCAGGAATCTGCGGATTTGCCCAGGGCAGCTGCTGGCTTCGGTGCTGCTGACTGTGAGGATTTATACTTATCTTTTTGAACTCAGAATTTCCTTTACATCTTTGCCAACCTGTGTACGTGTAAGTATGAGTTGTCTGTATAAAGCTTTTCCAATGTTTATAAACTATCTTGTCTGCAATATTGCTCGAAATGGAAGTTTCCCTCACTAAATTTTTATCTTGAAGCCTGAGGCTACCCCCTTGCTCTTTGAGCCATGGAAAGAACAACAATTCTCTATCTGGCCATGCTGTACTCTGAGCCCCAGGAAAAAAAATAACAGAATATTCATCTTTGGTACCCTCTTACTTCCATTTCCCCCCTAACCTGATTGATTGATTGATTCTTTTTTTTTTTTTTCCTATCTCCTCTCTTCTTTCTGTTCTCTCCTCTCTTACAAGCACATGGGGCCTAGGGCTGCCTCTCTCTTATAGCAGTTTCCCCACACCCCAGTTCCTAAAGTAACTGTCACTTCTCCTCAAGTATTCTTGAAACTTCAAGATATTATCAAACTATGTTAATTTTCAAATATATAAAACAACTTAAAGCACCAAAGAGCAGTTTATGTATAAAAAGTGTATTTCCTATACACATCCAGTTCTTCAGTAGAAGAATCCCAAGCAATTTTTAAAGCAAAAATAACACTCAAAAGGGAGCTATTCTGAGGTCAGTTATTTATCCCAAATACATTAATATAAGCAGGCAGGAATACACTTCCATTAAAGGACTTATAGTCATACAGGTCTTTAAAAGTGAATATTGATGCTGGGCATGGTGTTACACATCTATAATTTCAGCAAGTCTGAAGACTGAAGCAGGAGGATTGCAAGCTTGAGGCCAGCCTAAGTAACAGAGTGAGGCACTGAGAGACTTAGGAAGACCCCTCACAAAAAATAATAATAATAATAATAGGGCTGGGGACATAGAGCTCAGGGGTAAAGCACCCCTGGGTTCAATCCCTAATAACAAAACAAAATAAAATAAAGCAAAATGTTACTATTAAAATTTGAGAAAAGTCAAGAAGAGTTAAAGGAATAAAAACAAAAAGCTACAGAATAAGTTGCAACATATGATACATTTGTTTAAATGTAATGAATAAAAAATGCAAGCAGCAAATTAATTACCATGTGCCAATGATATAAATTAAGATGCATACCTTTTAAAACTAAAATGATGGACAGAAAAAAAGAATACAAAGTTTCTAAATAGAAATTAAGGTCAAGCCAGGCATGGTGGTGCACGCCTGTAATCCCAGGAGCTCGTGAGGCTGAGACAGGAGGATTGTGAGTTCAAAGCCAGCCTCAGCAAAAATTAAGGCCCTAAGCAACTCAGTGAGACCCTGTATCTAAATAAAATACAAAATAGGGCTGGGGATGTGGCTCAGTGGTGAAGTGCCCCCTGGGTTCAATCCCAGGTTCCCACCATCAAATCCATAAGGGTTCTGTATAAAGGAAATCCAGAAAAGCTTAGAACCAAAAGCAGATACTGAAGAAAAGAAAAAAATAAACAGGTTATTAATCAGCCATTTGCAAGGTGAATGAAATAGTGCTGGGGATAGGGGTGTCAAAAAAAAAAGAGGGTTTTAACACTGACAACAAAACATCAAATCACAAAATACTATTATTTTAGGCTTTAGAATATTGAATATGCAGCATGGGGCTCCCCTGGTGGCCTCCGTCTTGGGGCATTGCAATCACTGGGGGCCTAGTCCCCTTCATGCAGTAGCCTGCACCATGGGACAATGGACAGGGTCTGGAGGCAGCCACCCACCACAACACTGCACACCAGAGCTGCACCTCCAGACACGTTGCCCACTGCCACCACCTGACCTGCCCTGACACCCCATCGTTGAAAGCAGCCATATCCATCTTGGGACAACATTACCACCATTGCCATCTTTAGTTGGGGCAACTTCCAGCTTGGGACACTGTATGGAGCCTGGAAGAAAAATAAAGGTACCCATAGTCCCCCAACTCTCCCCTCTCCCCCACAGCCACTAACCTGTAACTATGTGACTATGTAACTATGCAACTATTGTAACTATGTGACTGGTCAGTAGCTTGCAAAGCCTTGACTGATACAAAACAGCTCTCTACAACAGGTGGGCAGGTCCCAGAGTGCAGCCCACAAGACCTCCGGATTGAGAAGTTCCTGATTGGGAAGTAAAAAGGGGCAGGGTGAGTGAGATAGAGTTTAGAGACTGGTCTACAGGAAATATAAGGAGATAAGACCAGGTGGGGCCTGAAAAAAGATCCTTGGGGTGCAGTCTTCCAACAGAGACCAGCAAGTATGTACTCTACCTCTAGGATCTCTGTCCCCAAGACCAACCCTCCCATTCTAATAACCTTCACCATCCTGAGGTTGGGGATAACAGGAAAAAACTGACACTGAACTCCAACAGAAACAATCCTTTAATTTTCCTTCCAGATTTTTTTTCTCTGTCTCTTTTTTCTTTCTTTCTTTTCCTGTCCTCACATCCCCAACATTTATGAATCCAAGTACTTTTATGCATTAGGCTACTGAGGACTGAGTTGTCTGAATAGTATATTATAGTTGTATTGTGTATTCTTTTATCATCTGTTTTTATAGTTTCTTAATTTTTGTGTTTATTTGTTGTACTGTCTCTATTGTCTTCCCACTTACTTATCTTCCCAAATTCTCTCTCTTTTCTCCTGCTACTAGCCAACTTTTTGATTCCTCTTTCATGCTTCCTAAGATCTAATAACTCTACATCCTCCCCTCCTACCTTCCTAATATCTCATCTTACATCCCACCCCCCAGTTCTATCTTTGCCCACTATCAGAAACTGTAGACCCTTTTGCAAACCTATTGTTTATATTTTAGATAATAATTGAACTCACCATTCCTGTATATGGTGACAAAACCATAAATGTCTTAATAGGAGCTATTTGGTTTAAGACTATATATTGTTTGCATTGGGATATGTTAATATTGATGTCCCTCTTAAAGAAGAGGTATTGAAACCCTGAAGGGATACGATAAGCCTATAGGGTAAAAACTGTAACACCTTGGATCTGCAGTGTTAGAGGGAAGACACATAAACAACATAAAAAAAAAACAAGGGAAGAAAGTGCCCCAAACAAACCAAGATACTACATTATTAAAATTGATGGCCAGTTCAGCAGAAGAAATGTCAGAGAAGGAGTTCAGGATGTACATAATCAAAATGTTCTGTGAATTAAAGGATGATATAAGAGAGCAGACACAGGCAGCAAAAGGTCATTTTGATAAAGAAATAGATAGGCAAATACAGGAAGCAAAAGATTACTTTAATATGGGATTCTGAAAAAAAAAACACACAGAAATACTTGAAATGAAGGAAACAATAAACCAAATTAAAAACTCAATAGAAAACATTACCAACAGATTAGATCACTTGGAAGACAGAACCTCAGACAATTAAAATATATGATCTTGAAAATAAAGTTGACCACACAGGGAAAGGAGGTAAGAAACCAGGTAACATGAAAAGAATAAATATAAGAATTATTGGGATAGAGGAAGGCATAGAGTTACAAATCAAAGCAATGAATAATCTATTCAATAAAATAATATCAGAAAATTCTCCAAACATGAAGAATGAATTGGAAAATCAAATACAAGAAGCTAACAGGACACCAAATGTACAAAATCACAACAGATCTACACCAAAGCACATTATAATGAAAATGCCTAGCATATAAAATAAGGAGAGAAATTTTTTTAATTTTTTTATTCTAATTTGTTATGTATGACAGCAGAATGCAGTACAATTCATTTTACACATATAGAGCACAATTTTTCATGTTATTGTACACAAAGTAGAGTCACACCATTCATGTCTTCATTCATGTACTTAAGGTAATGATATCCATCTCATTCCACTGTCTTTCCTACCACCATGCTCCTTCCCTTCCTCTGCCTCCCCTTTGCTCTCTCTAGAGTTCATCTAATCCTCCCATGCTCTGCTCCTCCAACCCCATTATGAATCAGCATCCTTATATCAGAGCAGACATTCAGAATTTGGTTGTGGGGAATTGGATTACTTCACTTAGCATTATACTCTTCAACTCTCCATCCATTTACCTGCAAATGCTATGATTTTTTTCTCTTTTAATGCTGAATAGTATTCCATTGTGTATATACACCACATTTTCATTATCCATTCATCTACTGAAGGGCATCTAGGTTAGTTACACAGTTTATCTATTGTGAATTGTGCTGCTGTAAATATTGATGTGGCTGTGTCCCTGTAGTATGCTGTTTTTAAGTTCTTTGGGTATAGACTGAGGAGTGGAATAACTGGGTCAAATGATGGTTCCATTCCCAGTTTTCCAAGGAATCTCCATACTACTTTCTTTCTTTCTTTTTTAAGTAAAAAAAACTCTGTATTTTTATGAAACTTGATGAACAACCATACTCCAAACTGTACAGATACCAGAAATACATAGTTATCAAAAGTGCACACACTTCCTCTGGCCTCTCCAGCACCTTTGGCTTCCTAGGCTTGGTCTTCTTTGGCATCTTCATCCTCAGCAGGTTGTCACAATCTTTGCCAATCTCAGTTTTTACCTGTTCTTTTGTTGCTGTTGTTTATAAAATAAATGACAGTGGAATGCATTACAATTCTTATTATGCATATATACCACAATTTTTCATATCTCTGTTTGTAATATAAAGTATGTTGACACCCAATTCGTGTCTTCATACATGTACTTTTGATAATGATGACCATCACATTCCACCATCCTTGCTAACACCCTGCCCCCTCCCTTTCCCTCCCTCCCCTCTGCCCTATCTAGAATTCATCTATTACTCCCATGTTCTCCCTTCTTACCACACTATGAGTCAGCCTCCTTATATCAGAGAAAATATTCAGCATTTACTACTTTCCATATTGGCTGCACCATTTTGCAGTCCCACCAGCAATGTATGAGTGTGCCTTTTTCCCCACATCTTCACCAACACTTATTGTTAATAGCTGCCATTCTGACTGGAATGAGATGAAATCTTAATTTTGGTTTGCATTTCTCTAATTGATAGAGATGTTGAACATTTTTTCATATATTTGTTGGTTGATGGTATACCTTCTCCTGAGAACCCCTATTTCTCACCAGGCACAAAACTCAACTCTAAGTAGATCAAGGAACTAATAATTAGACCAGAAATCCTGCGCCTAATAGAAGAAAAATAGGCTCAAATCTCCATCATGTCAGATTAGCCCCCAACTTCCTTAATAAGACTCTTATAGCACAAGAATTAAAATCAAGAATCAATAAATGGGATGGATTCAGACTAAAAAGAAAATAATTTAAAAGCCACAAGAGAAAGAAATTAGATTACATATAGGGAGAAACCAATTAGAATCTCTGCAGATTTCTCAACCCAGACCCTCAAAGCTAAAAGAGCCTGGAATAATATATATCAATCTCTGAAAGAAAATGGATGCAAACCAAGAATCTTAAGTCCAGCAAAATTAAGTTTTATATTTGATGACCAAATTAAAACCTTCCATGATAAATATAAGTTAAAAGAATTTACAAGTAGAAAGCCTGAACTACAGAACATCCTCAGCAAAATGTTCCATTAGGAAGAATTAAAAAAAAAAAAAAACACAAAAATCAGCAAAGTGAGGTATTACACTAAAGGAAAAACCAATCAAAGGAGAAACCAAGACAAGCTAAAAACCAAAAATAAACAAAAATTACTGGGAATACAAAACATGTCTCAATAATAACCCTGAATGTTAATGGCTTAAACTTACCCATCAAAAGACACATGTATGATAGCACATATGGTGTGACACTATATCATGTACAACCAGAGAAATGAAAAGTTGTACTGCTTGTGTACAATTAATCAAAATGCATTCTGCTGCCATATACACCTAATTTTAATTAATTAATTAATTTTTAAAAAGACATATGCTGGCAGATTTGATTAAAAAATAATAATGTGCTGCCTTAAAGAGACTCATCTCATAGGAAAGGACATCCACAGAATAAGTTGAAATGTTAGAAAAAAACCTACCACTCACATGGACTTCATAAAAAAGCAAGGGTTTCCATCCTCATATCAGATACAGTAAACTTCAATCCAAAGTTAGTTCCAAGAGTAAAGAAGGACATTTCATACTGCTTTAGGGAAACATATATCAACAAGACATAACAATCATAAATATACATGCCCCAAACAATGGAGCATCTAGTTTATCAAACAAACTCTTCTCAAATTTAAGAGTCAAATAAACCACAACACAATAATGCTAGGTGACTTTAACACACCTCTTTCACCACTGGATAGATCTTCCCCCCCAAAAAAAAGCTACACAAAGAAACTATAGAATTCAATAATACAATCAATAATTAAGACTTAACAAGCATATATAGGATATCTTATCTATCAACTAGTGAATAAACTTTCTTATCAACACCACATGGACCATATATTACACCACAAAGAAAGTCTTAGAAAATACAAAAAAGTAGAGATACTACCCTGTATTCTATCAGATCATAATGGAATGAAATTCAAAAATCAATGATAAAATAAAAATAGAAGCTATTCCAACACCTGGATACCAAATAATATGCTACTGAATGAAGAATGGATTGTGAAAGACATCAGGGAGGATATTGAAAAATTCTTAGCAGTAATGAGAATACTGCTACAACTTATCAAAATCTCTGGGACACGATGAAGGCAATACTAAGAGGAAAATTCATTGGGTGAAGTTCATTCCTTTAAAAAAAGAAAAATTCAATAAGTAAATGACCTAACATTACATCTCAAAGCACCAGAAAAAGAAGAAGAAATCAACAACAAAAGCAGTAGAAGACAGGAAATAATTAAAATCAGAGCTGAGATCAATGAAATTGAAACAAAAGAAACAATTGATAAAATGAAAAGTTGGTGCTTTGAAAAAATAAGTAAAATAGATAAACACTTAGCCACTCTAATGAAGAGAAGGAGAGAGAAAACTAAATTACTAAAGTCTGTGATGTTAAAGGAATTATCACAGTGGTCACTACAGAAATACAGAAGAAATTAGAAACTATTTTGAAAATCTGTACTACAATAAAACAGAAACAAACTGAATCAGGAGGACATACACAATTTAAACAGATCAATTTCAGGCGATAAAATAGAAGATGCAATCAGAAGCCTACCAACCAAAAGAATCCCAGGACTGGATGGATACACAGCTGAGTTCTACAAGACTTTTAAAGAAGAACAACACCAATACTCCTCAAATTATTCTATGAAATAGGAAAAGAGGAAATACTTCCAAGCTGATTCTATGAGGTAAATATTACCCTGATTCCAAAACCAGACAAAGACACATGGAAGAAAGAAAACTTTAGACCAATATACCTGATGAACATAGATGCAAAAAATTTCAGAAAAAACACTCTGGCAAATTACATACAAAAACATATTAAAAAGATAGTGCACCATGATAAAGTGGGGTTCATTCAAATGGTGCAAGGTTGGTTCAACATAAGGAAATCAATAAATGTAATTCACCACATCAAAAGACTTAAAGACAAGAATCATATGATCATCTCAATAGATGCAGAAAAAGCATTTGACAAAATGCAGAACCCCTTCATATTCAAAAAACTGGAAAAACTAGGGATAATAGGAATATATCTCAACATTGTAAAAGCTATCTATAATAAACCCAAGCTCAACATCATTCTAAATAGGAAAAAATTGAAAGCACTTCCTCTAAAAACTAGAACAAGAGAGAGATGCCCTCTTTCACCACCTCTGTTTACCATAGTCCTTAAAACTCTAGCCAGAACAATTAGACAGATGAAAGAAATTAAAGGAATACAGATAGGAAATGAAGAACTCAAACTATCACTATTTGCCAATGACATGATTTTATACTTAGAGGATCCAAAAAATTCCACCAGAAAACTTCTAGAATTAATAAATGAATTCAGCAAAGTAGCAGAATATAAAATCAACACCCATAAATCAAAGGCATTTTTGTACATCAGTGATGAATTATCTGAAAGAGAAACTAGGAAAATTACCCCATTTATAATAGCCTCAAAAAATAAAATACTTGGAAATCAATTTAACAAAAGGGGTGAAAGACCTCTACAATGAAAACTACAAAACACTAAAGAAAGAAATTAAAGAAATCTTAGAAGAGGGAGAGATCTACCTTGTTCTTGGGTAGGCAAAATCAATATTCTCAAAATGACTATACTACCAAAAGCACTATACAGTTTTAATGCAATTCCAATCAAAATCCCAATGATAATCCTCATAGAAATAGAAAAAGCAATCATGAAATACATTTGGAAAAATAAGAGACCCAGAATAGCTGAAGCAATTCTCAGCAAAAAAAGTAAATCAGGTAGCATCCCAATACCAGACCTTAAACTATACTACAAAGCAATAGTAACAAAACTGGCATGCTATTGGCACCAAAACAGACTGGTAAATCAATGATGCAGACTAGAAGACACAGAGACAAACCCAGATAAATATGGTTATCTCATACTAGACAAAGGCTCCAAAAACATACATTGGAGAAAAGATAGCCTCTTCGGGGCTGGGGATGTGGCTCAAGCGGTAGCGCGCTCGCCTGGCATGCGTGCGGCCCGGGTTCGATCCTCAGCACCACATACCAACAAAGATGTTGTGTCCGCTGAGAACTAAAAAATAAATATTAAAAAAAAAATTCTCTCTCTCTCTCTCTCCTCTCACTCTCTCTTAAAAAAAAAAAAAAAAAAAAAAAAAAAAAAAAAAAAAGATAGCCTCTTCAACAAATGGTGCTAGGAAAACTAGAAATCTATATGCAACAGAATAAAATTAAGCCTTTATCTCTCACCATGCACAAAACTCAACTATAAGTGGATCAATTACCTAATAATTAGACCAGAGACCCTGTGTCTAATAGAAGAAAAAGCAGACCCAAATCTTCATCATGTTGGGGTAGGCCCCAATTTCCTTAACAAGACTCCTATATCTCAAGAAATAAAATTGAAAATCAATAAATGGGATAGATTCAAACTTAAGTGCTTCTTCTCTGAAAAAGAAACAATCAGTGAGGTTAAGAGAAATCCTAAAGAATAGGAACAAATTTGTACCACACGCACATCAGATAGAGCATTAATCTCCAGGATTTATAAAGAACTTTAAAAACTTTACCCCCAAAAAATAAATAAATAAATAACCAAATCAATAAACAGGCTAAGGAGCTGAACAGACACATCTCAGAAGATATATAGTCCATCAAAATATATATTTTAAATATGTTCAAAATCTCTAGTAATTAGAGAAATAAAAATCAGGATAAAACAGCGATCCAACATGGCAGCAGGAAAGGAATAAGCTGTCCCTGCAGCCAGACCCGCAGATCTCCCCTATTCGAGAGTTTTAGAGAACCCCTATCCAGCTGCTCTCTGCTGAAATCATCAGCACTGTGACCCCACATGGGGCTCTGGGCCTTAGCTTTAGAGTAGGATGCCTGGCATTGGAGCAGGACTCAAAGCCCTAAGTTCCAGTCCACACAAGACTCAGGGAGCACCTTAGCAGAATCACCTGTCAACACATCTGCAGATCTCCAAGTCTTCACTCCACTCCCATGCAAGTCACTCAGCTGCTGCCTACACACAGCACAACACCATCACCCAGCTCCTCCCACTTCACCAGGCTCCCCCCACCTCAGCAGACACCCCAGCGCTGAAAGCAGGCCACCGCCATCTTGACTCAATATTCTCACCATTTAGCTGGGGTAAATTCCCAGATCGAATCTCCAATGGCCAGGTACCAGATCTCCAACCTTCCCCCCCTCCCCAGTGGTGTTAACCCATTAGTAGTCCAACACAGGTGTGCAGTGCAAACAGGGAACTGCCCACAGGAGCCTGGGGTGAAAGTTTCCTCAACTGGGAATTGCTAGGGGAGAGGGAGAGACTTGGAACTGCGAAACATCCAGGCAAGAGAGGGAGATAGTACTGTGTACTCACATTATTTGAGTGAGCGGTCCCAAAAAGAGACCCATGAGGTGCAATCTTTCTGCAGGGGACTGGTGACACTCCCTGCATCCAGGTGCCCTGCACCAGGACCAGCCTTCCCACCCTGGTTACCTCCACCGTCCAGAGGGCAGAGACACTAGCTTACAACAGATGATGCCACCTACTGGAGGAGAAGAGAAGCAGGAAAGATAGGGATCTTTAAAGTTAGCTACAACCCTGGCCTCTTCCTTTTGAGTTTTTATTTGTTTATTGGTTGGTTGGTTGGTTGGTTGGTTGGTTGGGTTATTCTCTTCTACCCCTCCATCCTCTGGCTCCCACATCACCAACATATGTGAAACCAAGAACTTTGCATGAAATGAGGACTGAGTCATCTAAAAAATATAATATATAGGTGTTGTATATGCACTTTTTTCTTTTCCTTTTTATTCTTTTATTTTTCTTTTCCCCTCCAAATTTTACTCTTTTAACACATGTATTTTTCTAAATACATATGTGTTTGTTTTATGTACTCTACTGTCTTTCCATGTACTTGCCTACTCTAAATTACTTCCTGTCTATTCTCTTCCTACTCACCCTCTCCACTAGATTTCTCCTTTATAATTCCTAAGATATATTGACTCTATATCCTCACATCCTACCTCCTCAGCATATCATCCTAAGCAGCACCCCTGGTTATTGTCCACTGCCAGAAACTGTAAACCTTTTTAAAAAAATACTGATTATATTTTAGAAAATAATGGAATCCAATATTTCTGTACATTGATACTAAACTGTAAACATCTTAATAACAACAAATTGTTCATAGATGGTATACTGTTGATATTGGGATCTATTAACATTGTCCTTCCCCACAAAGGAGAGGTCTTGGAATCCTACTAGAGCACTACAAACCTACAGGATAAAAACATTAACAATCTAGACCCACAGAGCTGGAAAGGAAGACACATGACCAACATGAAAAGACAAGGGAAGAAAGTGCCCCAAACAAATAAAGACACTATATCATTAGAATCATTGGCAGCCACAGCAGGAGAAATGACATAGAAGGAATTTAGGATATACATGGTTAAAATATTCTGGGAATTAAAGGAAGATATAAGAGACCAAATACAGGCAGTGAAACGTCACTTCAACAATGAACTACATAAACAAATCCAAGAAGCAAAAGATCACTTCAACAGGGAGGTAGAGGTTCTGAAAAAAAAGAATTTTTTGAAATGAAAGAAATAATAAACCAAATTAAAAACTCAAATTAAAACATCACCAACAGAGTAGACCACTTAGAAGATAGGACATCAGTCAATGAAGATAAAATAAATCATCTTGAAAAGAACATAGACCACACAGCAAAAATAATAAGAAACCACAAGCAGAATATTCAAGAAATATGGGATAGCATAAGAAGAGCAAATTTAAGAGTTATTGGGATAGAGGAAGGCACAGAGGTCCAAACCAAAGGAATGAACAGTCTATACAATGAAATAATATTAGAAAACTTTCCAGACATGAAGAATGAATTGGAAATCCAAATTCAAGAAGCCAACAGGACGCTGAGTGTACAAAACCACAACAGATGCACACCAAGGCACATTATAATGAAAATGCCCAACATACAGAATAAGGAGAGAATTTTAAAAGCCACAAGAGAAAGGAATCAGATTACATATAGGGGGAAACCAATTAGGATAATGGCAGATTTTTCAACACAGGCCCTGAAAACTAGAAGATCCTGGAACAACATATATCAAGCTCTGGAAGATAATGAGTGCCAATCAAGAATCTTGTATCCAGCAAAATTAAGCTTTGGATTTGAAGATGAAATAAAAACCTTTCACGATAAACAAAAGTTAAAAGAATTTATAGCAAGAAAACCAATGCTACAAAACATCTTTGGAAAAAATATGCTATGTAAAGGAAACAAAAAAACAACAATGAAAATTACCAGAAAGAGGTAGTAGCCTAAAGGAAAAACAAATCAAACAAGAAAATCAAGTCAAGTTAAGTAACAAAAATAAACAAAAATGGCTGGGAATACAAACCATGTCTCAATGGTAACCCTGAATGTTAATGGCTTAAACTCACCAGTCAAAAGATATAGACTAGCAGATTGGGTTAAAAAAAAAAGACCCAACAATATGCTGCCTCCAGGAGACTTATCTGATATGTAAAGACATACACAGACTGAAGGTGAAATTTTGGGAAAAATCATACCACTCACATGGACTGTGGAAGCAAGCAGGGGTTTCCATCCTCAGATCAAATAAAGTAGACTTCAAGCCAAATTTAATCAAAAGGGATAAAGATGAACATTACATACTACTCAAGGGAACCATACACCAACAAGATATAAAAATCATAAATATTTATATCCCCAAAAATGGTGCAGCTATGTTCATCAAACAAATTCTTCTCAAGTTCAAGAGTCAAATTGATCACAACACAATAATCTTGGGTGACTTTAACACACATCTCTCACCACTGGATAGATCTTTGAAACAAAAAGTGAATAAAGAATGTATAGAACTCAATAATATAATCAATAACTTAGACTTAACTGACATATATAGAATATTTCAACCTGCATCAAGTGGATACACTTTCTTCTCAGCAGCACATGGATCCTTCTCTAAAATAGACCATATATTATGCCACAAAGCAACAATTAGCAAATACAAAAAGTAGAAATATTACCATGTTTTATCATATCATAATGGAATGAAATTGGAAATCAATGACAAAATAAAAAATAAAAATTACTCCAACACCTTGAGATTAAATAATACACTACTTAATGAACACTGGATTGCAGAAGACATCAAAGAGGAGATTTAAAAATTCTTAGAGATAAATGAGAACATAGACACAACATATGGAAATCTCTGGGACACTATGAAAGCAGTTCTAAGAGGAAAGTTCATTGCATGGAGTTCATTTCTTAAAAGAAGAAAAAGTCAACAAATAAATGACCTCACTTTACATCTCAAAGCCCTATAAAAAGAAGAAAAAATCAACAGAAAAAGCAGTAGAAGGAAAGAAATAATTAAAATTAGAGCAGAAATTAATGAAATTGAAACAGAAGAAACAGTTGAAAAAATTGACAAAACTAAAAGTTGATTCCTTTAGAATATAAATAAAATTGACAGACTCTTAACTAGGCTAATGAAGAGAAGGAAAGAGAGAACTCAAATTACCAACATACTTGATGAAAAAGATAATATAACAACAGACACTACAGAAATACAGAAGATATTTAGAAATTATTCTGAAAACTTATACCAACATACTTGATGAAAAAGATAATATAACAACAGACACTACAGAAATACAGAAGATATTTAGAAATTATTCTGAAAACTTATACTCCAATAAAGTAGAAGATAGTGAAGGAATTGATGAATTTCTTAAGTCATACGACTTGCCCAGATTGAATCAGGAACATATACACAATTTAAACAGACAAATATCAAGTGATGAAATAGAAGATGTCATCAGAAGCCTACCAACCAAGAAAATCTCAGGACCGGATGGATACACAGCCGAATTCTACAAGACCGTTAAAGAAGAACTATTACCAATACTCTTCAATTTAATTCAGGAAATAGAAAAAGGGAGCACTTCCAAACTCATTATATGAAGCCAATATCACCCTGATTCCAAAACCAGGCAAATACACATCAAAAAAAGAAAGCTCCAGATCAATATTTCTAATGAAAATAGATGCAAAAATTCTCAATAGAATTCTGACAAAACGAATACAAAAACATATCAAAAAATCATGCACCATGATCAAGTGGGATTCATCCCAGGGATACAAGGTTGATTCAACTTAAGGAAATCAATAAATGTAATTCACCACATCAATAGACTCAAAGATAAGAATCATATGATCATCTCAATAGACGCAGAAAAAGCACTTGACAAAATACAGCAGCCCTTCATGTTCAAAACACTAGAAAAACTAGGGATAACAGGATCATATTTCAACATTGTAAAGGCTATCTACACTAAGCCCCAGGCCAACATCATTCTAAATTGAAAAAAATTGAAGGCATTCCCTCTAAAACCTGGAACAAGAAAGGGATGCCTCTTTCACCACTTCTATTCAACATAGTCCTTGAAACACTGGGCAGAACAATTAGATAAAAGAAATTAAAGGGATACGTATAGGAAAAGAAGAAACTAAATTAGCACTATTTGCTGATGATATGATTCTATACCTAGAAGACCCAAAAAGCTCCACCTGAAAACTTCTAGAACTAGTAAATGAATTCAGCAATGTAGCAGGTTATAAAATCAACACTCATAAATCAAAGGTATTTCTGTAAATCAGTGACAAATTCTCTGAGATGGAAATGAGGGAAACTATCCCATTTACAATATCTTCAAAAAAAAATACTTGGGAATCAACTTAACAAAAGAGGTGAAAGATCTATACAATGAAAACTAAAGAACCCTAAAGCATGAAATCAAAAAAGACCTTAGAAGATGGAAATATCTACCTTGCTCTTGGATAGGAAGAATTAATATTATCAAAATGACCATCCTACCAAAAAGCACTATATAGTTTTGATGCAATTCTGATCAAAATCCCAATGGGATACCTCATAGAAATTGAAAAAGCAATCAGGAAATTTATCTGGAAAAATAAGAGACCCAGAATAGCTAAAGCAATCCTTAGCAGGAAGAGTGAAGCAGGTAGCATCACTATACCAGACCTTAAATTATTCTACAGAGCAATAGTAACAAAAACAGCATGGTAGACCAATGGTACAGAATAGAGGACACAGAGATCAACCCACAAAATTACAACTACCTTATATTAGACAAAGGTGCTAAAAGCATGCAATGGAGAAAGAATAGCATCTTCAACAAATGGTGCTGGGAGAACTGGAAATCCATATGCAACAAAATGAAATTTAACCCCTATCTCTCACCATGCACATAACTCAATCCAAAATGGATCAAGGACTTAGGAATAAAACCAGAGACCCTGTGTCTAATAGAAGAAAAGGTAGGCCCTAATCTCCATCATGTGGGATTAGGCCCCAACTTCCTTAATAGGACTCCTATAGTGTAAGAATTAAAACCAAGAATCAATAAATGGGATGGACTCAAACTAAAAAAGTTTCTTCTCAGCAAAAGAAACAATCTGTGAGGTGAATAAAGAGCCTACATCTTGGGAGCAAACTTCTACCCCCCACACATCAGATAGAGCACTAATCTCTAGGGTATATAAAAAAATCAAAAAGCTAAGCACCAAAAAAATGAATAACCCAATCAATAAATGGGCCAAGGACATGAGCATACACTTCTCAGAAGAGGATATACAATCAACCAACAAATATATGAAAAATGCTCATCATTTCTAGCAATCAGAGAAATGCAAATCAAAACTTCTATAATATATCATCTCACTTCAGTCACAAGGGCAGCTATTATGAAGACAAACAACTATAAGTGTTGACGAGGATGTAGGGGAAAAGGCACACTCATACATTGCTGCAAATTGGTGTAGCCAATATGGAAAGCAGTATGGAAATTTATTGGAAACCTGGGAATGGAACCACCATTTGACCAGCTATTCCTCTTCTTGGACTATACCCAAAGGACTTAAAAGCAGCATACTACAGAGACACAGCCACATCAATGTTCAGAACAGCACAATTCACAATAGCTAAACTTTGGAGTCAACCTAGATGCCCTTCAGTGGATGAATTGATAAAAAAAAAGTGTGGCATATATATACAATGGAATATTACTCAGCAATAAAAGAGAATAAAATCATAGCATTTACAGGTAAATGGATGGAGTTGGAGAAGATAATGCTAAGTGAAGTTAGCCAATCCCAAAAAAACAAATGCCAAATGTTTTCTTTGATATAAGGAGGCTGACACATAGTTGGGTAGAGAGAGAGAGAGCATGGGAGGAATAGATGAATTCTAGATAGGGAAGAGGGGTGGGAGGGAAAAGGAGGGGGCAGGGGATTAGCAAGGATGGTGGATAGACATCATTATCCAAAGTACATGTATGAAGACATGAATTGATGTGAACATACTTTATATACAGAGGTATGAAAATTGTTCTATATGTGTAATAAGAATTGTGATGCATTCCACTATCATGTATTTTAAAAATAAAACCAATTTTAAAAAAGAGAAATAAAAATCAAATCTACTCTCACTCCAGTCAGAATGACAGCTAGTATGCACACAAACAACAATAAGTGTTATCGAGAATGTGGGGGGAAAAGCACACTCATATATTGCTGGTGGGACTGCAAATTGATGCAACCAATCTGGAAAGTAGTATGCAGATTCTTTAGAAAACTTGGAATGGGCCCACCTTTTGATCCAGCTGTCTTACTTCTCAATTTATACACAAAGGACTTAAAATCAGCCTATTAAAGTGATGCACCCACATTAATGTTTATAGCAGCACAATTCACAATAGCTAAAGTTTGGAACCAACCTAGATGCCCTTCAATAGATGAATGGAAAAAGAAACTGCGCTATATATACACAAAATGGAATATTACTAAGCATTAAAAGAGATTAAAATCATGCCATCTACAGGTAAATGGATGGAGTTGGATAATATAATGCTAAATGAAGTAAGTCAATTCCAAAAAACCCAAGGCCAAATGTTTTCTCTGAAAAGTGGACGCTGATTCATAATGAGGGTGGGAGGGAGCATGAGAGGAATGGAGGAACCTTGGATGGGGAAAAAAGGAGGGAGGGAAGGGAGGAGGAATGGGAGTAGAAAAGAAGGTGGAATGAGATGGACATCATTACTCCAGGTACATGTATGAAAACACAAATAGTGTGACTCTACTTTGTGTACAACCAGAGACATGAAAAATTGTGCTCCATATGTGTAATATGAATTGAAATGCATTCTGCTGTCATGTATAACTAATTAGAACAAATTAATTAATTAATTAATTTTTTAAAGAATATTCAATATTCAGTATTTTTAAAATGAAGAGGAAGTGTTTTAGAAAAAAAACTGACTTGATCCATCAGTAAAGGTTTATTTATTAGAAGTACAACTTTGCAGGTGGTTTTGGTTCTATCCTGACCTTAGAGAACACTCCAGAAAAGTAGACACCTGTGAGACCTGAGAACTCCAGCCCTGAGGCTGTGTCCAGGAGCACATCCCTATGCGGGGCTTTCCTTGCCTATTGGTGACAGGTGCGCCTGTGGGCGAACAGGATCAGAGCTCTATCCTCCACCACACACCAACAACCCGTTAGGACTGGTACTGACCTCCCCCAACTCCATTCACAGAACTTCCCCCTCTATCTATTCAAAACTCCCTTTCTCTGAATATAATAACAGGAACCTTGTACCTGCCACCCCACATTCCCAGTGTCTCCCATTTCTTGGCCAGGTATCCCCTTTGGACCACGGAACACAGAAAACTAATCTGAGCAATTATTTTCATCAGGATGATGCTAACTGGTAACTTTCCACAAGCATGAGAGAGACTGGAATTGACTGTACGTCATCAGGCACTAGGCTTTATCCTCAGAGATCTTGGGTATATTTTCTAATTCTTTAGAGTTCTAAATGATTCCCAATTTCTAGAACTAAAATCGAAAAATAAGCACAGTGTTGTCTCCTGAGTTCATACACATTTTCTCAGGTGTTCACACCTGGCCTTGTCAATTCTGAGAGACAAGTGTGCATTCAACCAGAATGTTCAAGCACCTTAAAACTCCTTTATGGAACAGAACTAATATTTTTTATTCAATGAGGCTTATGGGTATCCTAAAGTGTAGGACAGGGTCTACCTTTGGTAATATAATGACTGGCTATAGAGCTCCTGGGGTCTATGTGGATATTGATCACAGGCTTCAGAATTAGCCAGACCTAGTAGTCTTCTTCCCCAGCTTCTCCTCTTACTTTCAGTGTGACACCAATATCCCCTATAACTTTACAAGCTTTCATTGCCTCATGAAGAAGAAAAAAGAAGGGCATATTAATACTATCTCACTGGTTCATTTTGAATAAAAGATGAAGTAGTAAGTATACACAGCAGAAAGAGTATTCTGTGTAACAATAAATGGCAGTTTCATTTAGAAAAACAAGACAGGCCCACCAGAGAGAGAGAGAAGCAACATTGCAAAGCAATTACTGATAAGCACCTAGTGATAAATGATGTACGCAGCAAATACTGTTATTCTAAGAACAATTATTGATCTAGGAAGTGAGGTCCATTGGTGATAAGAACCAAATGATAAATGGTGTGCTTAGTAACACCCTTTCAGAGGAAAAAAAGGAAAACTCAATGTGGACTCTGGGCTTGAAAAGTAGTTATGAGAAAAACAGTGGAGCTTAAATGATGGCTACCATTTTTGTTTCTGATCTTTTTATTTTATTTTTAACATGGTGAAATTTAACTTTTTTTGGTATGCAGTTCTACAAATATTAACTCAAGTATAGATTTTTATAACCACCACCACAATCAGGATGCTGAAAAATTCCATCACCTGAAAATGCCCACTCAGCTGTGCCTTTGTAGTCCTCCCATCCCCCCACCAGTGTGTTCTCTTGTCTCTGCAGTGGTCTTTGCAAGACTTTTATATAAATGGAATCCTATATCATGTAACCTTTGGTTATACTGGCCTCTTTCACACAGCATAAGGCCTTTGATATTTCTGTGTTGTTTGAGCCATCATTCCTTTTTTCAATAGAGAAGTATTGCATTCCATATATGTACCACAATTTATTTATCTATTTACCCATGAATGTCCATTGGATAATTTTCAGGTTTGGGCTATTTTGAATAGGCTCATCACAAAAATTTATGTATAAGTTTATGGGTGAACATAGATTTTCATATCTCTAGGGTAAATACCAAGGAGTGGGATTACTGGATCATATGGTAAGTTTAACATTAACTTTATAAGAAATTTCATTCTCCAGAAGGGCTATACCATTTGACAGTCCTACTGGCAATATATGAGAATTTCACTTGTTCTATAAAATCAGCACTTATCATTGTCATTATGTTAGTATTTTTTTTAATTTTATCCACTTTAATAGTTGCCTAGTTATATTGTTTTGTGGTTTTAATTTGCATTTCCCCAATGGCTAATGACGCTGAACATTTTTGCATGTACTTAATTTCTCTTCTATATATCTTCTTTGGAGGATATTTTATCTTTCTAAACTTTTCTTTTATGACATTTGTTGCTTATTTTCTAATTATAAAACATGTTTTAAAATTAAATGTAATAAATTAATTCTTAATAAAAATAGATATTCTATCATTTCTATTACCATTTTCATTTCAACTAACAAAACCACAATGAATAATTTGTTGCATTTCTTCCCAACTTCTGCAACCTATACTTGAAAATGTAAGTATGGGCATGGATATTTAATGACCATTTTAAAAGCAAAATTGAAATCATACAGTAAATACAGTTTTGATGCTAGAGTCCTACAACCCATTACTGCATCTATCTTCCTGAAATACAGTACAAAAAATGTGTTATGTACCTTTATTAATCAATTATTAAAGTTTTAAATAGAAATGGCACAACATTTCTGCCATTTTTCCATTCATTAAAATAAATCATATGCATCCATAGAGATGCAGAACATCACACAAAGGTCTGAAGAGTACCAACCTATCACTGCTTGACAGGGGTAATATCTCACTAATCCTCATGGAGATAGAGGCATTTCAGAGACAGAAAGTTCAACCTAGCAAAGCAATGTGTGTGTATCTTTATTAAGCAATGATTAAAGTTTTTACTTGTTCTTTTTAGATATACATAACAGTAGAGTATATTTTGAGATATTTACATACATATGTATGTATAACTTATTCTAATTAGGATCCCATTTGTGCAGTTGTACATGATGCAGAGTTTCACTGTATTCATATATGTATTCATATATATATATATTCATATATATTTCATTGTATTCATATATGTGTATTCATATATGAACATTGGAAAGTTCTGTCCAATTCATTCTACTGTATTTTTTATTCCCATCCTACCTCCCTTCCCTTCGTTCTCTTTTGTCCAATCCAATGAACTTCTATTCGGTGATTAAAGTTTTATGTTCACTTAAAAGATGTTCACCTGAAGGAAATACATGCAAGTTATTGAAAATTCTAGTTGAAAAAAAAATATATTTCCTGAAAGTCAAATTCTCTTGCGTCAGAAGTGTCACAATATTTTCATCTGTTGTTGCATGGCTAGTTTTGTAAACCCTCTTGTTACTTACAGGTCCTTTAAGCATAATAAAATTTTTGTTCACCTGGCATATGTCAACTGTAAGCCTTCACTTCCTACCACACATGCATGTATAGTCACTCGACCTTGCCCTGCCAGCATTAAGAGGTGCCGTTCTTCTAATATCCTGTACTTTTCAGCATTGGAGTAGCAATCATTCAGTTGTTAGTTTGCTTTATGCAGAAGTTGGAAAGAAATGCAACAAATTTTTATTCTCATAAAAATAATTTAAGGGGCTGGGGTTGTGGCTCAAGTGGTAGAGTGCTCACCTAGAACGTGTGGGGCACTGGGTTTGATCCTCAGCACCACATAAAAAATAAAATAAAGATATTGTGTCCACTTAAAACTAAAAACCAAATATTAAAAAAATAATAATTTAAGTAAGTCTAACATGTTTTCAAACAACTGAAACAATAAGCTTAATCTACCTAGTATCAATCTAATGTAATCCTTTTTAACACACTCTCAAACCATAGATAGAAACCTTCTCCTCTTCTCTACATTTCCTATATTCTAAATTATTATTCAGATAACATGTTTCTTATATCAATTAAACTGAATTTGATAGCACTGTTTCTCACACTTTATTACATTATAAATATCCTCCTCAATTTTAAATAGTCACAGCCTTGTCTGGGTTGATGTAAATTGTAGAGTCTTAATTTTTTTGAGATAGTTAATTAAAGACACTAATCTTAATGGCCAAAACCAAGGTTATTCCCTAAAATAAAGTGAGTTCAAGAGTAATTGACACTCTGTTGACCAACACAAACCCTAAAATCAGTTTGAAATGAATATTGAGAACAACTTTAAAGAAGAAAAGCCTGAATGGTAGAGAGCACCCAAAGGTGGGGCCATGCCACTGTTGCTTTTTGGACAGGGAATTGACTTATTTAATCCTTAATGCTATAAACTAGAAACTTATTCCAGTATATAAGATGGGAATGCTGAAGGAAAGAAAAGCAATTTGTCAAAGTTAGCAAAGCTATTGGTAGGAACATTTAGTATTTGAACTTAATCTTGCCCTAGAGACAGGGCCTCACTGAGTTGCTTAGCACCTGGCTTTTGCTTAGGCTGGCTTTGAGCTCACAATCCTCCTGTCTCAATCTCCTGAGCCACTGGAACTGCAAGTGTGTGTCACTGTGCCTGGCTTTAAATGTCTTAACCCATCCTCAGTGTCTTACTGGGCCTCTATACCTTTGAGGCCAATAAGCAATCCTTTGTTAATGTTCCCTGGTGGTGGAATCTGTGTCTAAACCCTGTTGTAACCTGGAACTTAGTAGGAGTTTGATAAACAATACTCAATCAGACACTTTCCCCAGTGAATTTTAGATACAGTTAATAAGTATGTAAATTAAATATTCTAATACAAGATTTTAAATAAATTCCAATGTTAATATTTTAATTTTATTGAAATTAAATGGGGAAAAAGTATTAACATGTTTTGTGTGTGTGTGTGTGTGTGTGTGTGTGTAGTTTTTTGTTTGGTTGGGTTTTTTTGGGGGGGTTGTTTGGTTTTTTTGTTTGTTTGTTTTGTTTTATTTGGTAACAGGGGTTGAACTCAGGGGCACTCTACCACTGAACCACATCACCAGCCCTATTTTGTATTTTATTTAGAGGCAGGGTCTCACTGAGTTGCTCAGTGCCTTGCTTTTTGCTGAGGCTGGCTTTGAAGTCACTGTCCTCCTGCCTCAGCCTCCTGAGTCGCTGGGATTATAGGCATGCACCATTGTGCCCGGCTTAATATGGTTTTTGCCCCACATTCACAGATATATATTTTAGAGGTAATAATCATGATAAACTCAAACCTTTTCTAAATTTCTTACAATCAGTCCAAATAGATGTCTCTACTTTTACTCATTTTCCTGAGAGAAAGAAAGAAATGCCATAATCACCGACTTCCCTCTTCTGAGACTAAACTTGGCATTGTTATTTTCTTTCAATTGTCATCTTTAATCATCTCTGATCAACAGCAGTGTAAGACTAAGGAAAGAGATTTCAATGTTGAAGAACTACATTACAAAATAACAACAATGGAGATGTCTGGGTGTTTGAATCCCGGGTGATTTAAAATTTCTTCTTTTTACTTAACCATTTTTCTAAAATTTTACAAAGAAAAGGTGACATTGATTTTAAAATATGCAAATGCATATACAGTATAAAATCCAAAAGTCACAAAATGAAATGCCATGACAATTAAATCCAACTTCCAGCCTAAACCATAGAGATCCAGCTTCCCTCAACAGCAACAATCACTGTGATGAATTTTTTGTTTCCTTAGAATTATTCCATGTCTACATATAAAGTTTTCTTAGAGGGAATATAAAAAATTAAATTGTATTTATTTCTTCAAATTTTCTTGCTTTATTTTGCTTGTATCAGAAAATGAATCACTGGGTTCTGATTCTATACTTTTAATTACCTAACAAATTGCCAGTGTGAACTTTCCGATTCCTTGGAATACTTACAATACTTGTCCGTTTGTGCCTGACTTATTTCACTCAACATGATGATCTCAAGTTTAATCCTGTGGTAACACGAATCAGAATCTCATTTCCTTTGAAGGCTTAGGTCAGATTTCAACCCTGGGTTTCCTCAGCCATCAGTGAGGAAGGGTTGGATGGAGCTTGTGGTGTGTGTGGACTTGCCCTTCACAGCAACTTGGTGAAGTACATCATCGAGCACCACAGTGTTTGACTGGGGAATCATTATGAATTTTTTTAATTTTTATTTATTTATTTTTTGTTTTGGTGTCTGATTGTGGCTAGGGTGGTTTTACTTGTGATAAGTCATCTATAAGGAGAGTTTTCCATGTGTGTAAGTCACAACAAGTCCAATAGCCTTACTCTCCTCACTCCTAGAAAGCAGTTTTGTTTTGTTTTGGTTTGATTTGTTTTTTGCAGTTCTAGGGACAGAACCCAGGGCCTTGCACATGCTAGGCCAGTGCTCTACAGCTGACTAACACCCCAGCCCTCTCTTTGCTTCCTGTTTTGGGTTTTTTTTTTAAACTTTATTTTATTTATTTACTTTTTTATGTGGTTCTGGGGATTGAACTCAGTGCCTCACATGTATTAAGCAAGCACTCTACCACTGAGCCACAACTCCAGCCCAGAAAGCAATTCTTCTTCTTTTTTTTTTTTTTTTTTTTTGAGAGAGAGAGGGAGAGAGAGAGAGAGAGAGAATTTTAATATTTATTTTTTAGTTTTCGGTGGACACAACATCTTTGTTTGTATGTGGTGCTGAGGGTCGAACCCGGGCCGCACACATGCCAGGCAAGCGCGCTACCGCTTGAGCCACATCCCCAGCCCCAGAAAGCAATTCTTATGAAATGCTTTGCTTTAGCTTCAACAAAATTTTTATTTTAAAATTTAGTAATTTCTATAAATATATTGCTAGGCCTTAAACCTCTTAGGGACTAAATAATCAGATAAGATAAATAAACATATAAAACTCCATCCTGCAAAGCCTTCAGAGAGCCTCCAAGACATGGAAATTAAAGAGTGCAGATGTCATTTAAAACAAGCTCTCCCATATCAAGGAACTGGGTTGCAAGCAGGTCCCCACTTATCCCTCCATAAAAATCCGACTCTTGCTCTCCATGAAACAACTTCTTTTGGACATCTGCCACTAGTGTATGCTAGAGCCAGTCCATGCCAGCTCACAAAAGTTGGCTGTTAAGTTTTCCAGCCAGTTGTTAGATGTGGACATTATTAAAATTAAGCTATATAAGCTTACAATTAAGTAAACTCCATTAATGACAAAAGTAACAAAGACTCAATACCCATAATTTACTAATTAATTATTTTACTACATTTTGCTGTTATGTCTTCTGTGAGGTCATTTACATCTACTCTACCTGTTTTATGTTCAGTGACTTCACATTGTCAGCTAGAAATCAGTCACAGTCAGAGTATATACATCAGAAAAATTGGCACATATTACAAATCAAGTCTTTGTTTATTGTTTTATTGATTATCTATAGGAGGTGTCAGAAAACTACAGCCCACATGCTTTCCAAAGTTTTACTGGAACACAGCCATGCTTGCTAATTTACATATTGTCTATAGCTATTTTTGCAACTACTGTATAACTGAGTCTTTGCAACAGAGCCCAGAAAGCCTAAAATATTTACTATCTGGTTCATTATTGAAAAAGATTATTGACTCCATCTAGATTTAAGAGAATGATAGAGAAAATATTAACCATGCATATTAAACTTAAATGTATACCTATTCACCAAAAATTGAGGAAATAATCTTTCTAGTATCCAACATTATTACCTAATTCAGCAAAGAATTCATTCATGTCATTGATGAGTGAGTAACGTTCCAATAAACATCTTCATCATGACTTCATCTTGTTAACATGAATTAAAATGCCAGCCAACATGTATACCAGAACTATCCTCATTTTTTAGTTCCAAATATAAGTTAATTACAAATATGGGCTGGGCATAAAACAACTAAGACATTCCCTGAGAATCAAATTAGCTCTATGAAATTTATAATAAAAAGTACTGTATGTTTTGTTATTTTTCCTTGATAGCAGCAAAATCTTTTTATCAGTAAAATTTAGAATGAATATTATCAAATAAGAATATGATGACATTATTTCTAAAGACTAAAATGCACACATGGTGAGTTTTGTTTGTTTTGTCTTGTTTTTTGTTTTGTTTTGTTTTGTTTTGTTTTGAGAGCACTGGTTGTTAACCTTTACCAGCACAACACCATGGCCACCCAGCCAGCCCAAAAAAGAAAACGAAATAAAACTAGTCAGTAAAAAGACTTTGGGCCCCACTGATTCCATCCTTCCTCCCTGGCTCCCACACACAACAAAGAAGCTGAGCCAAGAAGTAAATGTAGTTTTTCTAGAGCACTGATAGCATCCCAGTCTCCGGTGCAGGAACTTTCAACCATGGAAGAATGAGTCACATAGGAAGAACGTACAGTTTTCATGAGGCTTACATTGGCATGTGCTAGATTTTTCAAATGCAGAAAGCAATTAGAATGCTGTGCACCTGCCCAAGATGTTGCAAAAAAAAAAGTCAGAAAAGTAAGACTATAAAGAGTATTTATCAAGGCAGAAATTAGGGGAAAAAATTAAACTACTTGCCTCACCCCAAACACACCCAGTCCAGACTGTTGAGTAAACCAGCTTTACAATTCTAAAAAGAAATTACTGTTCATTCCAGGAAAATTAGAGTATTGGCATTATCACCTCATGATTTGCCATGTAGGATATTTTCTTTTAGTATTTGTCCCACTGCCAATTGACATGCTTATTACAAATAAGCAAATAAATAGCCCCTAATGTACCTATACTGCCATTCTCTATTTTTATTTTTTAGAAGCCTAATTCATCTGTCACTTCATTGGGGATCTATTGTAGTTCAAGGCATGTTTCTCATACCTCACATTTGGACTCCAGGGTCATTCAAATTCATCTTCAGGCTTCCCATTTTTATATTTGAGGATAACTCAAATCCCTCAACCTCTCTAGCATGTTTGCTGACTTACCACCCCTTCAGTTGTTGCTTACTAACAGATAAGTATAAGAAACACCCTGTCCCTCACATTCACCTCCTTATATAAGCTCTTCAGAAATATTTCTTCAAAATGGAAATATTGCTACTGCCCATTTTATCTCCTCCAAATTTGATGTAGTCAGACACATTGCAAAATGCAAAAACAAAGAGCAAAAATTGTGCAGCTGGTAATTTGAGCTTTTTATAAATGTAACAAATTTTACATAAATATTTGCCTGATCAAATAATTTGCTTCTTGGCTGGTGACCTAGTCTTTTACCAGGGAGTTGTAAGTGAACCAGCAGATAGAACCAGAGACCAAAAAGTAATCAAGGCAGGATCATGTTCCAGGAACCCAAGAGCCACTGCCCACTCTCAGCAAGAGCTTACGGGAAGCTGTAGATCTTATCATTAGGCAGAGATCTCAGAGATGGAGGTCCAGTCTTTTCCTTTAAGAAGCTTCAATATTTGGAAGGACTTTACCCCCCCAAAAAAAATTATTTTGTGTACCCATAAACATCCTAAATGCTCTATCACTTGTCTCCCAGAAACAAAAGAAAAGTTGTTGTGAAGGCAGAGAAATGGAACTCTAACTTGTACTATCAATTCTGTGCAGGCCTGAAACAATGACAGTTGTCCTCTTAATGATTCAAAAAACTATTTGAAAAATGAGTACTTGTAAAAGAAAGGCCGCATGAAATGTTAGAAAGTTCTTAACTTTTTAGAGCCAAAAAAATGTGGGTTCAATTCTTCTCTATCCCTCCTGAGATATATACCCTTTGGCAACTTGTTAATTTTTCAGAGACTATAATAATAACTCCCTGGCAATATTATGGTGAATATTAAAATAGAACACTGTCAGTCTCTTAAGGTGCATGCCTGGCACTTAATAGGAATCAAACAGACAAGAATGATCTTGAGTGGCTCTGAAAGCCTCTGCGAGTTTCTCTCCCTGTATCTCAGTTTTGTTGTTTGTAAATTGGGCACATAAGTATCCTATTCACTATGTCATTATGGGTAATAAGCTATATGATGTGAAGAGTATATAAAAGTATTAAATATAATTTTCTTCCCTTGATACTTCATTTTTTAAAAAATAGTATTTCAAGAAAATGTAATGTGAATTAAATAGAAAAACTGAAGCTAAAAATTGACCAAACATTGTCTAGGACACAGCAGTTCACCCACTGATAACCTGAATAAATGAGGAGGAAGGACCCCAAAATTACCAACATTTACCCATAGGAGTGTAATACTTTCTCTTCTCCCCACCAAAGTTCTAAGTAAAGGACACTATATATTATTAAATATATATGCTTATTAAATATATATGCTTATTAAATATATATATGCTTATTAAATATATATATGCTTTATATATATATTTAAGAACTGGTGACAAACAGTAGTCACAGTATCAACTTAATGGCCAGGCCTGCTCCTAATAACTCCCCCTTATGATGGGCTCAGTTGTCAACTGAGAGGAAGAATAAAGCTTAATGCTTGAGTCACCCTGGTGCTCCTGACCTTTCCCAAATCTTGGCTCAGACTCTGGAGAAAGCTGTCTGTAGAGCAAATCGACGCCACTCATACATCCCGCTTATTCATCCAGGAAGACAGCAACCTGATGCACACTCCCAGAGACTTAAACACTCAAACCTGCCCACCCAGAGACGCCATTTGTCACATTGCACGTGACTAAAACACTCAGGGGTCACTCCAGGGCTTACTACTGGGCTGCACAGAATAACCACACAAGAGACAGGAGTACCTTTTTCTTTGGGGTTGCTGTAATGGCTCCTCTGACCTTAAGGATCCACAGAAAGAGAGAGAGCCCGTGTGTGTTGACCCCTTTTATTGAGGAGAAGCCATTTAAATGAGGCAAGGGGTCAGGTTTCAAGGGGCTGAGTCCAGCTTCATGATGTCTGCTGTCAGCAGGTTGCCTGACATCTAGGTAGGCCACACCCAAGGGCAGAGTAAGAGAAAGGGACACACAAAGGGTGTTTCCATGGAACATTCTATCCCAAACAGGGCAAGGGGTAATATCACAAAGGAACAGGTGAGCATAGCTCGACCCATGGGGCTGTAGGAAGGCACGCCCATGCACGAAGACACATTTGTGTTTTCTCTACCCTCAAGATCTGGGATACCATCTTTGGTTACTTAAGCAACCAGATCACAGGGTGACAGACAGTGCCACACAATCAGAGGGGAAGCAAACACTGGTCACATGCTATGTTGGCCTCCCACAGGTGACCACCTGGAGAATACAGCAATTAAGAGAGCTAAACTAAGAGACCAGAGGGTGGGAGGACCGCAGAGCCTGAGTCAAAGAGCCAGCTTCCCCAATGAGGCATATTGATCACATCCACTAGTAAAATCGCCTGATCCATGAGCTCCAGCAATCCTCCTCCTCTCTGGGGAGAAATGAGCATTAAGATAGAGTAGAGTTTACTAATAATGTCCATGGAACACATCTAGGGTCCAGGATATCTGCCTAAATACCACCCTGTAATTCCAGAAGAGGTGGGTGTGGTCTGCAGCAGGACATGAGCAGTGAGGTCATCAACTCCACTTCAACCTCAATGAGTAGATTCAGCCTTCTTTTCTGTATTTTTCTAGGAATCAGTGAAACAAAAGAATGTCTCCAAGGACAGGGCTTATATATGAAAATAATAATAGCTGACACTTGCTAAACAATTACATATATGAGTTTTCCTTCCATGACTGCTTTCTCCCTCTCCCAAGCCCACACTTACAAAATTTAGAAGAAGAAAAAAGCACTATCCAAAAAAAAAAAAAAAAGAAAGAAAGAAAGAAAGAAGGAAGATTCAGGAAAGAGAGGGTCTTGTCATCTTGTCATTTTTTAGAGGCCTAAAATAAAAAGTTTATATATTCAAGAAATTGAACCTTGCAAAAGAAAAAGAGATTCTGACTTATCCCCAAACTTGAACTCTCCTCTAAAGATTACATTCTGCAGTATCCAGCTATTTCAGTGGTCAGCCAAATGACTCTTTTCCTTTCTCTGGTAGAGGAAGCCACATTTGAGTTTCTAAATGGCTCCATTCTGAAACTCCACAATGAAAGAAATGCATAGGAAAAAAGTAGATTTCTGTCAGCCAATTCTGTAATCACAAAATTATTCTCATATTCGTTTCCAGCAACCAAAAGCAGGAAGACTTCTCCAGGATGCCTGCAGTTTCTTCCAGGTTTTGTCTCTACTTAAGAGGAATGTAGCCAGTCTACAGGAGTGGTGGCTGTGTGTTTCTGTGGACAAACAAGGATTTCTTTAGGCACACAGAATCAGAAGACCTGGGAATTACTGTTAAAAGGGACATCTCCTCTCTTTTTCCCTCTCCCTCTTCCTTTCCCTCTTCTTTTCTAGTAGTTAAGTGCCCCTGGATTCAATCCCTGCTACCAAAGAAAACAATTTAAGAAGACTGATACTCCTAGAAATGTGTAACTGTTGCTGGTAGTTCTTGCCTCTTGCTTCTCCTGAAATTGTTTATATTTTGCAATGAGGATTTGTATGGTGTTTCCCTACAGGTAGCCCCATCCAAATACCATCTTATTACTACAAGACTCTAGAATGAGTACCCTCACTAAGGATTGCTTTTCAGACCCCTGTAGGATTTTCCAAATTGCAAGGGTTTTGCTTGATGCCATATGATTAGATGAGCTTCAAAGTTTATTTACAACTTTTTAAATATAGAAATGCTTCTAACTAGAGCGAGGCACAGTGGTGCACACCTGTAAGCCCTGCAGTTCAGGAGGCTGAGGCAGGAGGATCATAAGTTCAAGGCCAGCCTCAGCATCTTAGCAAGGCCCTAAGCAATTTGATGAGATCCTGTCTCAAACTAAAAAAATATAAAGGGCTGGGGATGTGGCTCAGTGGTTAAGCACCCCTGGGTTCAATCTCTGCTATCAAAGAAAAAGAGATTGTCTTGAACTAAGTTCAAAATGATCTTAAAATCTTGACAAAGTTGTTCCTTAATGAATTAATTACTAAATTAAAAGCTCAGAGGGAAGTAACACGAAGGAAGAATGATGGAAATTGTATAACCTACTCTTGAATAATTTAGGAAACGTATTACACACTGATAAAATGGGAAGTCTGAGAAAATTACTTGCGGTGTCTTTTTATATTAAACTTGTGGTCTCAGGGCAACTCAACAAAAATGCTGTAAAACTAATACATTTAATTCCCTATGCTTAAAACTTTATATTATATAAACAAGAGAATAAAGTTACCTGATCACCTTTGTTAAAGACATCATATCTTCAAATTGAATATCAGTTTTACTTCAGTTATAATATAAATCCTTGAAATTAAAATGGGCATCTATGCCAGAATATTACATAGTACAGTTTGTTTATTTTAGAATATTTATTTTTGGAGAGTACAGGGATAAATCATAGTTGTTTCAACTGTTATGGAACCTTCTTCTCAGGGTGATGGCTACATGGGGATTCACTATTCTATTGCATTTTGTATATATTTTAAAGACTACATAAGAAAAAATGTCTTAGAGAAGACACCCTCTTCTTATAAGACAGGAATGATTCAGGCCTCTTCACTTTAATACTTAACAGATGCAGCCTTCAGTCTGTCCCTAAAAGCATTCAGTTTTCTGGAACACTTGAGTATCACCTTCAAAGAATGGTAAGAGCTCTGAGCTGTTCTCCTGTCTTATTCTGCAACAACCCTGCTGCTTCTACTGACAACACAGGAAGACAGACAGACTCAGCAATCACCAGAATTGTGGTCTAAGTTCATCTTTTTACCAGTTCATTGTGTGCATCATCCAGCTAAGAGGAAAGACAGGCCTTTCCCCAGCCTTGCTTAGTCACTGGAGAAAAAAACAAATGCAGAAATTATGACTTCTAGCCTGAAGGAGTTTGAGGGGAGGCTCTTTTATCAGCTAAATTCCCACAAAAAGTCAGGTTTTGCATTAAGAACCTGTCAGCAATTTCTTTTTATCTTCTCTGATTTAGACTCTCATAACAATAGTGTGCTCTGGTGCCAGAATCCCAAGACTAAATGAACTTTTTTTTCCCCTCAGATTTCTTTGTCTTACTTATTATATCATTGATTCCCTTCTACCTATAAGTGTCTCATCTCTCACTTTATATATATAAATTTCAGAATGCAAGATACCTACCTATGTCTTTGACTCCGCTACAGCACATATGACCAGATGTTTACCAATCAGAAAGTTCTGTTCTTCTAGCCACTCCTAATTACTAAGCCTTTGTTCTAACAAATAAAAATAAAGAAACACTGACAACTTTGGATAATATCTTAAAATATCTGTTATGCAAAGAAAATGATGTGATGGGTACCATACATCAAATACCCACCTTATGCAGATTTACCATGGAAGAACCCTACCGTAACCTGTTCCTGGCTGTTGGGCTCCCTCAGCCCAGCTAGGATATAAAAGGGGCTGGAGAAGCTGCCTGGCTGAGAATATGGCAACAAGTTCTCTTTGGAGAGCACACGCCTCTCCTCACCCTCAATACTTTGGTGCATGAATTGAACTCTGTTGCCTCTACCCTCGAGCCTAGTTGAGAGACTCAGAGTATCCCTGCAAGAGTGAAAATATGCCCCCTGCTATTGAAGGCCCAAAAGGTTGGTGCCTGACTGGCCTAAGAAGGCTGGAGACTAGGGCGGCCTCCTGCCTAGAAGTCTAGAAGCAGACCAGCTGCCGGGATGGAGAAGCCAAAATAGGGCTGCTGCATTGGGACTGAGCCCAGGGATGCCTCAGTATTTCACAAGGTGTTCAAGGGGAGAAGGCTTGGGTTAGAGGTTATCCTTCTCAGCCAAGAGGGCTTTTTGGAGGAAGGCAGAGTAGCAAGAGGCTGGAGGGACATGATGGGCACCCAGGAAGGAATCCAGCTGAGTTAAGGGAACAGTGTGAGAGAAAGCAAAGTAGGGAACCTCTGAAGAGCTCAAGAAGAACCCAAGAGAGAAGAAGCAGCTTCATTCCTCTCCAGGCCCACACTGCAGCATCAATTTTAATCATCCGCTCAGTCCTGAGAAGTCGAAACCTCCAAGTCAAGCAATGTCGTCCTCCACACCCCTCTTCCCTCCTATCCTGAACAAGGGCAATTCAAAGCAAAAGCTAATGAGAGAGGGAGGAGATGAGACTGGGGAGGGCCAGAAACTAACCTCACCCCTGTGCAGGCACGAGCCTGAATCAGCTATAACCTGAGAAACAGAGAAGGTGACCCAGGTCAGGTCTCTATTACTTCATGGTCAGGACATTATAATTACTGAGTTGTGAATGTGTTTGTGTCCTAAAGTGACTGTGGCTTTGTCACTTAAGAGTAAGCAGATAAATCATAGGACTGCTGGAGTTTTCCTCCCAGGATAGAGGAACTTTTCTCCACTAAATGAAGTATAAGTGGTAAATTATTTATTTAATCAGTGTCTGTACCACAATCCAATAACTGTTTATTCAGCATAGCAGTTGTGTATAGAAGATGGATTGCATGCTTTGAATCTTTCTAATGGTAAGTATCAGCGTGTTGGACATTTACTATGTGCAAGGCACTATGTCAAGCACATACAGTATCCATCAGCATCCCAGGAGAAAAGAGAAGACCGTCAAATTAGGATTTTCCTAGGAAAGTTTAATAAACAGATTATTTGGCAACATTCAGCAGTGTGTAGGGATAGTGCTATTACCCATTCTTAAATATAAAGGGAAACAAGGAGGGAGCCCTTACCCAGAACAGAGAAGCAAGGAAGAAATAGAGACAGCCTAAGGTCGTGCTGCAGGGTAAAGGTTTAGAACCAATCCCCAACCTCACTCTCAAGCCGCCCTCTGATGTTCCATCTGGGGTCCCTGTTGGCCAAACCTCATGGAACAAAGTACAAGGGGGGCCTCCTGTGGTCCATGCAGGATAGAGCCTGGGAAGGAGGCCAGGGAGGAAAAGTGTGGAAGTAGATCTGAAGAGGCAAATGAAGTTCTCTGGTACACACTTAACATTGGATAAGAACTCTTATTGTTCACATTTGCAGATGAGAGATTAACTAGCTAGTTCTAGGTCCAATGGTTAAGTAAAGGAGTCAAGATTAGCATCCAGCTCTGCCTGAAACCTATGCTCAAAATTTGGTGCTATCATTATCTTATAAAGAACATTTTTTAAAAAATATTACTATTTTATCTGTTATGTTTGCAATGACATAGCAGCCAAGAAAATGTTAGACACAGAATAAAATGGCTAGCAAATCTTGATACAATCCATGTTTTGTTTTAATTTATTTTTAATTTTTATTTTTAACCAAAGTGCTCAAATCTGGGGAGAAAAATCTATGACCCGGAAAAGAAACATGATTATTAGAAGCTAATTTAAGAATAAGTCCTTGGAATTTTTCATTCTTTGGTAAACATTTCTTACCGCAAGGGCTCCCCCATCTGACAAAGCCTGAAGATGCAGCTGGAGTGTTATTTTTTTTTCTAGTTAAGGTCTTCAATTTCCAGGTGTTAAAATTGGATCTGCTGAATACCATATCAAAACAAATGCAGTAAAGGTGACATGAGAATAAAACATCCAAATGAAACTTCCAGCTTGATTGACACAAAAAATTTCTCCTTCCAGATGATTCAAAACCAGCCGTGACATTAAATCTGCACTTTATAATGCAACACATACATCTTGAATTCTTTAATTCCTCCAGGTAGCAGTTTTCTTGCATTGTGAAGAAAAAGTTACAATGAAAACCATAAGGTGTTTTTTAGTAATCCTTCAAAAACAAATCAAATGAGTCTGAAAGAACACAAATAACCTGGGTTTTAGGATCCTGAGAAAACAGGCAATTTGTATACATATGGCTCCTTGCAAACAAAAATTGAGATAATTAGGAGGAAAATTGAATATGAAAAAAATTAAGTTCTACACAGCTACAACAGTATACCAAAGGAAAAAATTGGACTATGATTTTTATTTTTAGAAATTTTTAAAGGGTATCCATCTGGAGCCCATAAAATTTTTTGTTAATTCTTTATGAAACAGAAACATAAACTTCTAAACACTGAACAATATCCTGCCAAAGGCTTGAGTTTGCAGTATCAGTAAAAATTTGTGTATGCCATTCTAAACAATGAGAAAAGACACCACGCATTGCATTTATAGGGTGCATCTCTTCTAATCTTTTTAAAAGGTACTACAAACCTCATAAAATGTTTTGGCTTTCAAGTACACAAAACTGGTAGGGAGGATGGAAATCACACATAAATAAAAAGAAATTTCCTGAAAACAGATTTCATTAATTTCATTAATTTGTGGATTTCATTAATTTGCCCCTTCGGAGATTTGCCTGACCAGTGGACAACTGTTTCAGCCACACCAAGGAGGCTCCGTACTTGTAAGAGAAGAGGCCCACTGTTGGATGTCCAGCCTCGATTAACCTTCAGATGACATCATCTGCACTCACCATCTGCCTGCAATTGAATGAAAGGCCACAAATGAAAACTTCCTAGAGAAGCACCCTCCATGTACAGAACTATGAGATAATGATAGCTGTTTCGAACCCTCATATTTTGGGGTAGCTTGTTACACAGCAGTAGATAACTGAAATGCTATGTATAGCTCACTCTTGGGAACAAAGAGTACACACTGGCTTCAACCTTGTCTAATTATTCTGTACCAAAACCCATAACAGATATAGTCTAGCAGATGATGTTTGGAAAGATTTGCGTTAAACATGACAACTCTCCATTGGATATTTAGAGAATTTGAAATATTGTACCTCAACGATTACACAGATTCAGTGAATATCCTCTGTACCAAATATCTCCAGCAGTCACTGATACATTATCAGCAACAGGAGACCCAGTTGAATTTGGTGCAACCAAAAGGCAATATGTACATTCCTCTTTAGTTATTGAAGATAACTAAAGAGAAATGTACATATCTTCAGTTATTGAAGACAACTGCCTTTGACAAAATCACAGGGAACCACCAGATACCCACCTGAGAAATACTGGTGTACAGATAGAGTTCAGGCCCATCGAATTTGATACAAAAAGCAACCAAGATCTACTGATCTACCTCTCCAAACTAAGAGTTGTTTGTTTGTGTGTGTGTGTGTGTGTGTGTGTGTGTGTGTAAAGATCCAGTTAATGAATTCCTCTCCTAGCCAAGGCATTAACAAGGAGAGCACTTGGGCGGATGATCTGCTTTCAGTCCTGCTGCATCCTTTGCTGGTAAAAACAAAGATCACTTAGTGGATGGAAACTTTGAGTCACCTTAAAAACTTTAGCTGCGCAGCAAAAATGAACTAAAGTGTTACCTAGCCTCAATTCTATGGAAGCCTCTCTATAAAACCATAGGATCTTAACTTCTGTTACTGTTTCCTTTGTGGTTTGGTTCTGAGGTTTGGGGAGTAGGGAGGGTTACTCTTGACGTTCCCCCCAAGAATGATGTCACTGAGTTATTTAAGGAGCTGTGAACCATTAATGCCACACAGAAAACTGAGTAAAAGGATCCAATTATTTTTAAAATTGGAGGGCTGTCAGTGGGATAAGTACTATTAGTGCTTCACATCTCTACCCTCTACAGCCTCCTCTAGGATTCCATTTTAGAAAGCAGGCAAAAATAACAATTTGGATTTCTTGAACATGGCAGGGGTTCTCTATGTACAAAACCATTAATTTGTAGAATTATAGGGATGTGTGGGGTCTGTTATATTTAGTAGGTTATTACTTGCTTTGTAGTTTAGCCTGGAGTTTTGAGAAATAAACTAACATTTCCATACAATGTGAAATTTAACTAGCGAAAGTGAATTCGTTCCAAACAACTTGGATGTCATACTAATACTGTCAGGCTGAAATATTTCACTATAAACTGACCTGTTAGAAGTGACAGCATGCAGGAATTTTCAAAAAAAATCTATGTCAGCAAATTTTAAGACATTTTTGTTTTACTTTAAACCAAGAGCCTTAAGGATTAAAGTATCATCTGATATTAATTTTATTTTGGTTTCAGAATCTGCCACAGAAATGATAGGTTAAAACATCTGGAAAACAACAGAGGCCAGTCCAATTAGTCTTACTGTTTGTACTCCATTTTGTTTACCTTATAAAACATGTTGCTGATTTTTCCTCAGTCTTGTCTGTTCTAGGCAAGTAGACTTTACAAAACTGGAAGTATGAGGAACAAAAATATAGCTATAAGAATACTTGATACCAGAATGGCAAATCAAATTAATGGATAAAATGGGTTGGTTTGTTACTTTTTTTACTTTATTTACTAATTGACAAAAATTGCAGGTATGTATGTATAAATGTACCTGCACACACACACACACACACACACAGAGTATACAGAACAATGTTTTGATATGTGTGTACATTGTGAAATGCCTAAGTCAAACTAATAAACATTGGATTTTATTTTAAGATGGTTGTTTCAAACAGCCAACCATTAAAAAAAGAAAAAAAATAAGGATGGATCTATCTTTCAACAAATTTCAGGTGAACCCAATACTTACATATTAAACAATGAAGCTTAAAGAAACTCTAAGAAAAGACAGAAGACTTTTAAAATTTATTTTGACATAGGAGGAAAGCCTTTTTAACCAAAATCAAAGGCTGAAAGAAAAAGAGCAATAAATTTTTCTATGCAAACAATGAAAGTGTTTTGTGTTAAACAAGTAAATAAATAAAATTGAAAGGCAAATGACATATTGAGAAAACAATCTTCAATCAATGTGGCTACAGATAACTCTCTTCCATACAAGACACCCTTATGCATCTTTACAAAAAAATATCAAAAACCTAATTCTAAATACTGAGAAAGGGTGTGAGCAAACATTTCATTCACACATACAGAAAAATATGCATAATTAAAGATGTGTAGCTTTAATTAAAAAAAAAAAGCAGCCAGGTACCTGTTTGAACTTCTCTAGCAAAGATTTAAAATTTCCTACTACACATTGATGACAAAAGTATAAATAAACAAAAACTCATATATTGTTGGTTAGAGTATAAATCATTGCCTTCCTTTTGAAAGCCAATTGTTACTATCAAAATTACAAATACAATTGGATTCTCATCATTTGTGATAGTTAATGATCTATAAACTTGCAGAAACACTGTATTAGTAAATATCGAATCACTGCTTTCAGCAAAAATACAGGGCTGAGTTTCTAAGAAGTCTCTGGTTGCAACAGTTTCACCAGCAAACAATGCATAACCTTTTAAAATATGTGCTTCCATTTAAAGGCGCCTTATCTGATACACATGGCTGATCCATTAACATTGTGCTCACAGCCAGGAGCACAACGCACGCCTGAACTCAACCTATCTAATGCAAATATTTTCTCCATAAGGTATCTCTCACAGTCTTTCTGTGGCTAGGCAGCACTTCAGCACTATGCTTGGGGGCCATTTTAAAGAGCAAAATCACCTATAAAAATAAGGGGAAAGTGGCATTGAACAGATCATGGAAAGGAAGCATGTTTCCAGTATAAGGGTGAAACAAGAAGGCAGCATGTCACCTTGTTCAGTCTCAGCTGGAAGCAAACACCTCAAGCAGCACAAATGTTTTCTACCATTCTGTACATGTCCACAAATGACCGAGAGGACACAGAAAGTATTGGCTGCTGTGTTAGAAATAAATTTTAGCAAGCAGGTGATTTCACAAATATGGAATCTGCAAATGGAGATCACCTGTAATATGCTCTTTAAGCCAGCAATTTCAGCTACAAAAATGTGTCCCTGGGCTATGTTTACACGTACACATAAACTGCCTTTATAAGGTTATCCTTAGCAATGTTATACTCTAATAAAAATGGAAAACAGCTAAAAACTCACTGTCTATATAAATTATGAGGACCCATGCAAAGGAGTGGAATATCATGTAATCTTCTTATGCATATATTAAAGGGGTTTTTTATTAGAAAGGCTATCTATCTTTTTATATCTGTCAATTCACAGTAAATTTCTCATAGGACATCCAAAGTCACAGAAGCAATTTAAAAATCAAAGAAAGTAGAACTGAAGGTCTGGGGTGGGGGGCTCATCTTTACTATATGTTCTTATGTACTGTTTGGGGGGAAAAAAACTGATGATAATTGTATGACATGGCAACCTCACAGCCTCTCTTTGCAAGAATTGTACTTTCCCAAATGTAAAAGATTTTGAAGAAAGGGAGAAAGCAGCAGTAATGGTTTGGATATAAGATGTCACCCAAAAGCTCATCTGTGAAACAATGCAAGAAAGTTTGGAGGTGAAATGGTTGGGTTATGAGATCTTTAACCTAATTAGTCCAGTTGAATGGATAAGCTGAGTAATAACTGAAGGCTGGCAGGGTGTAGCTGGTGAGGATAGGTCACTTGGGGAATCTGGAGTTTATATTTTGTCACAGATGAGCAGAGCTCAGTCTCTCCCAACCCCATCCCTCTCTGCTTCCTGATGGTCATGTCCTGAGCTGCTTTCCTCCGCCACACTCTTCAGCCATGAAGTCCTGCCTCACCTCTGGCTCAGAGCAATGAAGTCAGCTGTTCATGGACTGAGACCTCTGAAACCATGAGCCCCAAATAAACCTTTACTCCTCTAAAATTATTCTTGTCAAGTCTTCTACTCACAATGGCAGAAAGAAAAAAAAACTGATAAAACAGCAGCAAATCTTACTAAGTAGAAGATAAAAGAGAGAAAATAAATGTTTGCAGCAGCAAATGAACAGTGTATGTGTCAAAGAGAAGGAGAGATGGTCTGTGTCATATGTTGCTGCTAATTCAACTAAGAAAAAGATGGAAGCTTAGTCACTGGATTTAGCAATGTGGAAGTCAGTGATGCCCTTATGGAGAGCAGTTTCCTTGGAGTGGTGTACACAAGAAAACTTGGAGTTTATGGGAGACTGAAAAGAGAATCAAACCAATATAAACAAAGACTTCAATTTCCCAAGGGAAGTAAAGAATGAGGTTGTAGTAGGAGGGATAACAGGTTCAAGAGAAGGGTTCTCTTCAGGTGGGAGGCATAACATATTAATGATGAGAGTGATCCAGAGGAAAAAATTTAAAATCATGTGGGTGAAAGAATGGAGAAGATATGGGACAATTGAATAAATTCAAACCAGTTACTAATAACTGCAATTTTTACTGCAACTCAGTGTCTAATTTTTGCTTGCTCTTCTCCTACTCATGGCCTTTTAGAAAAAAGACCATACACGTTTGAAGGATATCTGATCATTGTCCAGGATCTCAAGAGTATGGAAGTTCTTTGCCAATGGACCTATAGAGCTATTCCAACAGATAGTACTAGATATATATTCTGAAACAAGCATGGTCAGATAGAAACAGTGATTAAAAGGTGTGCTAGGCATTCTCAGATTTCAAGAAAGACATGCCAATTTACCTTACGTGGTAGGATTTATTTTACAGACAAAGAAAACAAAAGATGAGACAGATGGAAAACACTTTCAAAAGGTGCACAGCTGGATTCCTGGAGGATTGATATGTTTTTAAGGTCACAGAAGTTCTGACGTTATTCAGTCTATTGTCATCTATCTGCTGCTTGGTACTTCCACTATGGTACACTGTAGCAGCTTCCCTCACATCTGCTTCCCCTGCCATGTTCTACGTACTGCTCCAGTTTCATCCCTGCTGTCTCATGAGGCATCCTCACCCATTCCATCTGTGAGTTACCCTTACCCTCCTCCTGGATAACACGTCTCTATTTTATGTATGCCATTCCAAAAGGGAAATGCAATTGAGTAACCCTTTCATGGCGCCCCTCAGCAAGCTCTTGAACCAGCTCTCCTGATGGACCACAGCAAGTGTACTGATTGTCCCTTTTAAAAGTAGCATGATTATTTTTATATATTAAATAAATAAATAAATCTGCCCTTTGGAAAAAAGGCACCCTTTGTTTTATAAAAGTTCATTATAACTTAAGGCCTCATGGTTGGTCAGTGCTGAGTCCTCTGCCTGCCTTGATGCCAGTTTGAAACCATAACTATTCTCAGATCCATTCTGCAGGCCGAAGATGCCCATGTTCCAAAAAGCCACAACAACAATTTTTTAAAAAAGAGCAAACCTAAACAGAGCCCGGCGGACAGCGCAGCCGGCGGGCGCTGCCCCGTGGGCTCGCCCGGGAGGGACATCGGAGACCCCCCGGCCCTCCACCGAGGAAAAGATGGTTTCTCTGTGATATGGGATCCTGAAATGTGATCTTTCTTGAAAAGAAGACCTTCATAGAGCGAAGCAGTACTTGGTCGGCGGACCGCCCCGTGGATGGAGTCTGGGACGAGCCCGAGTTAATTAGCCGCGAGTTACCAGAGAGGGATTACAGCGAAGCGGATTCTGCAGGTTTCTGCCAGTGGCACACTAGCCGCGCTGAGTGCTGAATTCCAGCTTTGAAATACAGGAGAGAATAGGTCCAGTTCGTTTCCCGACACCGGTCGGAACACGCAGGAGAACTGCAGCCGCCATCATGGAGAGCTGACACAATCATCCCTGTTTTCTACTGATCTCAGCTCATTCAACTACAGAACAGGTGATTCCAGGCTGGTATTTGCCTGCGCCGCGCAGACAGATCGCTCAGGCTCGGGATTGGAAACTCTGAGGAGAATACTCTTCAGGCCTCACCCCTGGCAAGGCAAGGCGGGCGCCGGGCTTTGAGCGGCCAGATTCTAGTTCCCCGGGTTGCTTTGGCCCAGGGTGGGAGATCCTTCTTGGCCCGGGGCTACGGAACCCGCGGCGACTGTGTCTTTGACCCTGCCCCTGTCTGAGCGTACACTGAGCTGGGAGAGGTTGGAGCTGCCAGGCCCGGGCGGGGGCCGCCTGGGCCTGAGGCTGGGGTACCTCTGTGGACCCTGCTCCGAGCAGAGTGTGGCAGGGATCGGAGAGGCTGGGTTCTGGCCCTCGTGGCTGCTTGAGCCCAGGGCCGCGGAGCCTGCGGGGACCGCGAGCTGAGGCCAGCCACAAGTGAAACTTGCGACGAGGGGCAGCGGGACTCTGTCTCCTGGAACAGTTTTGACCCGGAGCTGGAGAGCCCACGGGAAGTGCGTCTTAGACTCTGCTCCAAGGGGAGCGTACACCGAGCAGGGAGAGTTTGGTGCGGCCAGGCTTGGGCACCTAGCAGGGAGAGTCTGGTGCGGCCAGGCTTGGGCTCCCGGGGCGGCTCTGGCCTGGGTTTGGGGAACCCGCAGCGGTTGCCCTGAGGAGCCTGCTCCTAGCAGAAAGTGGCGGGGATCGGAGAGACCGGCTCCTGGCTCCCGAAGCGGCTCTGGCTCAGGGTTGGGGATCCTACAGGGACTGCTTCTTGGTCCGGGTCCTGCTGGGTACTGCGGGGGCCTGGAGGGCAGAGTGGAGCTGCCTCCTGTGCCCAGAGCAGGCTAAGGGTCCCGCAGGTGTGGTATCGCGACACCCCAACTGCAGCTGGGGCCGAGGAGAGTAGCCGCCCACGCCTGGAACAGGACCAGCGACCCGACGGCAGGGTAGCCAAGTCAACCCACTTGGAGTAGAGGCCGTGAAGAGCTGCCGTCTGACCCTGCAAGGTAGGCAGTCCTGCGTCCCACTGGCAGGACAGGCTCGGCAGCCGGCCAGTGTAGTGGACTAGTAGCATCGAGGCAGTCACGTCACACTGGTTGGAGTGGGGGTTGAACAGAGCCGCCGCCAGCATCCGGAAGGAGCCCAGAGACCCGTTGGAGAGGCAGTTAGGTACCCCCACTGGGAGTGGGGGTTGAGCAGAACTGCAGCCCAGGCCCGCAGGGTGGGCAGATCTGAGACCCACCGGCGGAACAGGCTTGGAGGCCGACCAGCGTGGTAGACACGTCACATCAATTGGAGTAGGGGTGGAGAAGAGCTGCTGCCCACGTCCGGATCAGGACCAACGATCCGAGGACGTGGTAGGAACGTCACCGCAATTGGAGTGGGGGCAGAGTAGAGCAGCCACCCGTGCCCGCAGGGCGGGCAGACCTACGACCAACCAGCGTAGTACATAGATCACCCACTACCCGCCCTACAAGAGAGATATCCCAAATATACAAGAGCAACAAAAATAAACAGGGGGAAAAATTTCAAAAACACAACAGTTTCACGAAGCAGAAAGAAACGCAAGCAACATGAAAAGACAAGGAAAGAAAGGACCACAAGCAATGCAGGTCAACTCAACCCTAGAAGAGGTAATAGCTGCAACAGATGGAATGTCAGATAAAGAGTTCAGGATATACATGCTTCAGATGATCTGGACTCTCAAGGAAGACATGAGACAGCAAAATCAGACAATGAAAGATCACATTGACAAGGAACTACAGAAACAAATCCAGGAAGTAAAAGATCAATTTCACAGGGAGCTAGAAGTAATAAAGAACAAACAAATAGAAATCCTAGAAATGCAGGAAGCAATAAACCAACTTAAAACCTCAATTGACAATACTACCAGCAGAATAGATCACTTAGAAGATAGAACATCAGACAATGAAGACAAAGTATTTCAACTTGAGAAGAACATAGACAGTTCAGCAAGACTGCTAAGAAACCATGAGCAGAACATCCAAGAGATATGGGATAACATTAAAAGGCCAAACTTAAGAGTCATTGGGATACAGGAGGGCACAGAGCTCCAAACCAGAGGAATGAACAATCTATTCAATGAAATAATACGAGAAAACTTCCCAGACTTGAAGAATGAAACAGAATCCCATATCCTAGAAGCCTACAGGACGCCAAAAGTGCAAAATCATAAGAGATCCACACCTAGACACATTATAATGAAGATGCCCAACATACAGAATAAGGAGAGAATTTTAAAAGCTACAAGAGAAAGAAAGCAGATTACATTTAGGGGCAAACCAATCAGGATAACAGCTGATCTCTCAACACAGACTCTGAAAGCTAGAAGATCCTGGAATAACATATTTCAAACACTGAAAGAAAACGGGCTCCAACCAAGAATCGTGTATCCGGCGAAATTAAGCTTCAGGATGGAAGATGAAATTAAAACCTTTCACGATAAACAAAAGTTAAAAGAATTCGCAGCTAGAAAACCATCTCTTCAAAAAATCCTTGGCAAAACATTACAGGAAGAGGAAACTGAAAATAACATTGAAAACCATCACTGGGAGATAGGACAGTAAAGGGGGGAAAGTAACCAAAGAGGAAAACTAATCAGGTTTAGTAACATAAATAAACAAATATGACTGGAGGAACAAACCTAATCTCAATAATAACCCTAAATGTTAATGGCTTAAACTCACCAATTAAGAGACACAGGCTAGTCGAATGGATCACAAAACAAGATCCAACAATATGTTGCCTACAGGAGACGCATTTGATAGGAAAAGATATACATAGACTGAAGGTGAAAGGCTGGGAAAAATCATTCCACTCATATGGACTGCGACAACAAGCAGGAGTGTCCATACTCATATCAAACAAAATAGATTTCAAGCCAAAATTAATCAAAAATGATAAAGAGGGACACTGCATACTGCTCAAGGGAACCATACACCAACAAGACATAACAATCATAAATATATATGCCCCAAACAATGGTGCACCTACGTTCATCAAGCAAACTCTTCTCAAGTACAAGAGTCTAATAGACCACCATACAATAATCATGGGAGACTTCAACACACCTCTCTCACCACTGGACAGATCTTCCAAACAAAAGTTAAATAAGGAAACTATAGAACTCAACAACACAATTAACAACCTAGACTTAATTGACATATATAGAATATACCACCCAACATCAAGTAGTTACACATTTTTCTCAGCAGCACATGGATCCTTCACAAAAATAGATCATATATTATGTCACAGGGCAACTCTTAGACAATATAAAGGAGTAGAAATAATACCATGCATCCTATCTGATCATAATGGAATGAAACTGAAAATCAACGATAAAAGAAGGAAGGGAAAATCATGCACCACGTGGAGAATGAACAATAGGTTACTGAATGACCAATGGGTCATAGAAGACATCAAGGAGGAAATTAAAAAATTCTTAGAGATAAATGAAAACACTGACACAACATATCGGCATCTATGGGACACACTGAAAGCAGTTTTAAGAGGAAAATTCATTGCTTGGAGTTCATTCCTTAAAAAAAGAAAAAACCAACAAATAAATGATCTCATACTTCATCTCAAAATCCTAGAAAAAGAAGAGCAAAATAACAGCAAAAGAAGTAGAAGGCAAGAAATAATTAAAATCAGAGCTGAAATTAATGAAATTGAAACAAAAGAAACAATTGAAAAAATTGACAAAACCAAAAGTTGGTTCTTTGAAAAAATAAATAAAATTAACAGACCCTTAGCCATGCTAACGAAGAGAAGAAGAGAGAGAACCCAAATTACTAGCATACGGGATGAAAAAGGCAATATCACAACAGACACTTCAGAAATACAGAAGATAATCAGAAATTACTTTGAATCCTTATACTCCAATAAAATAGAAGATAGTGAAGGCATCGATAAATTTCTTAAGTCATATGATCTGCCCAGATTGAGTCAGGAAGATATAGACAACCTAAACAGACCAATAACAATAGAGGAAATAGAAGAAACCATCAAAAGACTACCAACTAAGAAAAGCCCAGGACCAGATGGGTATACAGCAGAATTTTACAAAACCTTTAAAGAGGAACTAACACCAATACTTTTCAAGTTATTTCAGGAAATAGAAAAAGAGGGAGAACTTCCAAATACATTCTACGAGGCCAACATCACCCTGATTCCTAAACCAGACAAAGACACTTCAAAGAAAGAAAACTACAGACCAATATCTCTAATGAACCTAGATGCAAAAATCCTCAATAAAATTCTGGCGAATTGGATTCAAAAACATATCAAAAAAATTATACACCATGATCAAGTAGGATTCATCCCTGGGATGCAAGGCTGGTTCAATATACGGAAATCAATAAATGTTATTCACCACATCAATAGACTTAAAAATAAGAACCATATGATCATCTCGATAGATGCAGAAAAGGCATTCGACAAAGTACAGCATCCCTTTATGTTCAAAACTCTAGAAAAATTAGGGATAACAGGATCATTCCTCAACATTGTTAAAGCAATCTATGATAAGCCACAGGCCAGCATCATCCTGAATGGAGAAAAATTGAAGGCATTCCCTCTAAGATCTGGTACAAGACAGGGATGCCCTCTCTCACCACTTCTGTTCAACATAGTCCTCGAAACACTGGCCAGAGCAATTAGACAGACGAAAGAAATTAAAGGCATAAAAATAGGAAAAGAAGAACTTAAATTATCACTATTTGCAGACAATATGATTCTATACCTAACAGACCCAAAAGGGTCTACAAAGAAGCTATTAGAGTTAATAAATGAATTCAGCAAAGTGGCGGGATATAAAATCAACACGCATAAATCAAATGCATTCCTGTACATCAGCGACAAATCCTCTGAAACAGAAATGAGGACAACTACTCCATTCACAATATCCCCCAAAAAAATAAAATACCTGGGAATCAATCTAACAAAAGAGGTGAAAGACCTATACAATGAAAACTACAGAACCCTAAAAAGAGACATAGAAGAAGACCTCAGAAGATGGAAAAATATACCCTGCTCATGGATAGGCAGAACTAACATCATCAAAATGGCGATATTACCAAAAGTTCTCTATAAGTTCAATGCTATCCCAATCAAAATCCCAACAGCATTTCTTGTAGAAATAGATAAAACAATCAGGAAATTCATATGGAATAATAAAAGACCCAGAATAGCAAAAACAATGCTAAGCAGGAAGTGTGAATCAGGCGGTATAGCGATACCAGACTTCAAACTATACTACAGAGCAATAGTAACAAAAACAGCATGGTACTGGTACCAAAACAGGCGAGTGGACCAATGGTACAGAATAGAAGACACAGTAACCAATCCACAAAACTACAACTATCTTATATTTGATAAAGGGGCTAAAAGCATGCAATGGAGGAAGGATAGCATCTTCAACAAATGGTGCTGGGAAAACTGGAAATCCATTTGCATCAAAATGAAACTGAATCCCTTTCTCTCGCCATGCACAAAAGTTAACTCAAAATGGATCAAGGAGCTCGATATTAAATCAGAGACACGGCGTCTGATAGAAGAAAAAGTCGGCTATGATCTACATACTGTGGGGTCAGGCCCCAAATTCCTCAATAGGACACCCATAGCGCAAGAGTTAACAACCAGAATCAACAAATGGGACTTACTCAAACTAAGAAGTTTTCTCTCAACAAAAGAAACAATAAGAGAGATAAACAGGGAGCCTACATCCTGGGAACAAATCTTTACCCCACACACTTCAGATAGAGCCCTAATATCCAGAGTATACAAAGAACTCAAAAAATTAGATAATAAAATAACAAATAACCCAATCAACAAATGGGCCAAGGACCTGAACAGACACTTCTCAGAGGAGGACATACAATCAATCAACAAGTACATGAAAAAATGCTCAACATCGCTAGCAGTCAGAGAAATGCAAATCAAAACCACCCTAAGATACCATCTCACTCCAGTAAGATTGGCAGCCATTAAGAAATCCAACAACAACAAGTGCTGGCGAGGATGCGGGGAAATGGGTACACTTGTTCATTGTTGGTGGGACTGCAAAATGGTGCAGCCAATTTGGAAAGCAGTATGGAGATTTCTTGGAAAGTTGGGAATGGAACCACCATTTGACCCAGCTATTCTCCTCCTCGGTCTATTCCCTAAAGACCTAACAAGAGCATGCTACAGGGACACTGCTATATCGATGTTCATAGCAGCACAATTCACGATAGCAAGATTGTGGAACCAACCTAGAAGCCCTTCAATAGATGAATGGATTAAAAAAATGTGGCATTTATACACAATGGAGTATTACTCTGCAATAAGAAATGACAAAATCATAGAATTTGGAGGGAAATGGATGGCATTAGAGCAGATTATGCTAAGTGAAGCTAGCCAATCCTTAAAAAACAAATGTCAAATGTCTTCTTTGATATAAGGGGAGTAACCAAGGACAGGGTAGAGACGAAGAGCTGGAGAAGAAGAATAACATTAAAGAGGGATGATAGGTGGGAGGGAAAGTGAGAGTTAAGGGAAATTGCATGGAACTGGAAGGTGAGCCTCAGGGTTATACACAATTACATATAAGAGGAAAGGAGGAGTAGGAGAAAAATTATATAAGTGGAAGAAATGATTTATAGTAGAGGGGATGGAGAGAGAGTAGGGGAGGGGAGGGGAGGGGAGGGGTGAGGGGACAGTGGAGAATGGGATAGACAGCAGAATACATCAGTCACTAGAAAGGCAATTTGTAAATCAATGGAAATGTAACTGATGTGACACAGCAATCTGTATACGGGGTAAAAATGGGAGTTCATAACCCACTTGAATCAATCTGTGAAATATGGTATAATAAGAACTATGTAATGTTTTGAACAACCAACAATAAAATAATTAAAAAAAAAAAAAGTTCATTATACCTAAACTAATAGTAATGAGCTCTAGACAACTACTTTCTTTTTCTTTTTATAACACAATGCCTTTATTTTTATGTGGTGCTGAAGATCGAACCTGGGTCCCACCCATGCTAGGCAAGCGCTCTACCACTGAGCCACAATCCCAGCCCCAACAACTACTTTCTTTAAATTTTTTGTGTGTGTGTGTGTTTTCATAAGCAATCTTAGCTTGGAAAATTGAAAAGATATAAATAAATATTACAATGGTGGTTGCATTATAATTACATAATAGTGAGACCATTATGCCATATTTGAACATGCACATAGCAGCATTTTTTAAAAAAAAATATTTTCTTTTTTTTAATATTTTTTTAGTTGTCAATAGACCTTTATTTTATTTATTTATATGCAGTTCTGAGAATCAAACCGAGGGCCTCATGTGTGCTAGGCAAGCGCTCTACCACTGAGCCACAACCCCAGCTCCACATGACAGAATTTGATGGATCTCCTTCTCCAGTACCTTACTTTTCCCTGGCCTCCCTCCTTCTCTACTCCACTTATCTTCCTCAGTAGTAGTACATTTTTAAAAATGATAACTAAGTACTACTTATATAATTTTAAGTAAATCAACTAAATAATTTTAAAATAAATAATACTTTGAGCTGGGGTTTTGGCTCAGTGGTAGAGCAGTTGCCTGGCATGTGTGAGGCCGTGGGTTCGATTCTCAGCACCACATATAAACAAACAAACAAACAAATAAATAAATAAATAAAGGTCCATTGACAACAAAAAAAATGTAAAATAAATAAATAAATGTTACTTTATTAATAAAACTTTATAAAGTTTTCAATTTTAATATATATTGAAAATCTTGAAATTTAATAGTATAACACTCCCTGAAACTCTAGTGACCAGGTATCATTAGCTTTGTGCCTAGTCTTCTTGTGGAAATTGTACATTTTACTCATGGAAAAAAAATAAAGGAAAAAAATTAAAATCATGTAGGTGAAAGAATGTAAAATACATTAAGTATCAATTACCTCACTTAAAAGATTAAATAGGGGTTGGGTGTACCTCACTAGTACAGCACATGATTACCATGTATTAGGAACTGGATTTGATCCCCAATACTAAACCAAAAACAAATTGAGTGAATAAACTTATAAATACTGATGATTTCATTCTAAACTTAAATTACTTCACTTTATCAAATTCAAATGCTTCAAATTCAATGTCTAAATCAAGTATAAAAATAAAAGAAACAAAAATAGATATAGCATGAACCCTACTTTCTTCCTAAAGTAGTAAGAGTGAAGGTATAAAGATCCAAATAAATATAAGATTAATTTAAATTTAGAATGTTTGAGGTTACAGAACTTGAAAGATCTGTAGCCATCCTTTCAAGTTATACCTTTATATAGCTTTGTAAAGAGCTTTGTTTCCTATCCACGCCAATGTAGCAATTAAAAGCTAAATTAATATGTATTAAGAACACACTAATCAACACCTCACAAAAGTCATTTACTGAGATGAAGCAGAATAGCTGTCATGCCAACCATTAATCTTTCTGATTTAGGAACTGAATGTGATTAAATAATACCAGCAGTTGGCACTTCATAGCATCTTTCTTTGTGCTCCATCAAAGCACTTTATAAATATTTATTTCTATAATATCATCACGAGTTATGAAGGTATTATATTATTCTTTCTTATTTAGAAAGATGAGGGAACAGGTTCCAAAAGACAGCAAATTTTCAAAGTTTATATGATTCTCTATCAGTACCTGGGATAGCAATTCCCAGAGCTAGTGACCAAAGTGACTTAATTTACTTGTGGAAGTTTCTGGTGACGCTTAGAAATTAGAAAGATTTGACAAAAGGTCCATGATTCTATAGTTTCCTCATAGCTATTAAAATTACATTACATGACAAGTAATTTTTCAGATGTACCAGCTATTACAGTTTAAACTGCTGCAATTTTTCTCTGTAAAGGGACATTTCCAAGGAAGGGTCTTTGTTAATATGAAGGGTCTTTGTTAATATCTCATGATCCAAATCATCTTCATTTCAAAAGTTTGAATAAAATTTCTATTTCAATTATTTTTTATTCTTGACTCTCACAAAATATTTCTTTATGGGAGAAAAAACATTAATGTATTACTAAAAGGGTAAGTATTTTAACTTTTTGTGTATTAGTGTAAGTAAATAAGGCAGGGTAACACCAGTTAAAGAAAGCAGACTGGCCATCCTCTGCATTCGCTGGGATGATTTCAGAACTTTCTCGAAATATACAGAGGTCACCATTTCTAGTGTGCCTGGCAATGCTTCCCATGCCTAACATGGAGCAGGTTTTCTTGCCGCCGCTATCACAGAGAAAAGAAATTGTATTCTTCCCAGCATTAAAGATAGATCTAAAAACAGATCTTAAAAGGGAACTATATACAATCTCATCAGAACATCATTATCCACAGTTAACTTGATATGAGGTGGGCACAGCCTGGTCACTGGAAGCAAATCTCCTAAAGCACATGTGACAAAGCAGTGACTTCTACTAACAAATCCAACTGCATACCCTTTGGGATTGACATTTAAAAATGTGTTCTCACATCATTGGAAAAAAACTTCAGGGTCATTGAACACCTTCAAGAAAAACAACAACAAAAAGACATGATTTATGCAGTGTACAAATGTACCTATTATTAGAAATATATGAGACAAAAATTATAATAGAAACTACTGTATTTTTTTTCTTAAAAGCTTAACATGTATGGAACACAATTAGCAGACAAACCTCACAAATGTGAAAGTTTTAGTTACTGTCAAGCATTAGGAACTGATGGAGTTGAAAGGCTCTGATTCCTTGTTGAATTTTCAGCTTGATAATTTGGGGGAAAGAAAAGCAAACGGAGTTTTATTAAATCCTAGTAGATTTTACAAGGTTATGTCATTAAGCAGTTTTTGTTTGTTTTATTTTAATTAAAAAAATGAAATTAAGCTCTTATTTTAAAGGTAAATTTCAAGTCTTAATTCACAAGTAATAAAATGCTTGTTAACAGTGAAAAACTAAAAGGTAAAATAACCTGATCAAAGTCAATAAGATAGCAAGAAGAAAAGTTTGCATTTGAGCACATCTCTATCTGAAGTCAATTCTGTTTTTAATCCACAATATAAAACTTCTGACTAGATGGAGCTACCTCAGCAAATCAGTCTGAAGAAATGGTAGAGCACCATGACAGAAGGGAGCAGCAGAGCAAAGCTGCTCATCTCACCATGCCTAGGAAGCAGACCGACAGAATAGAGGGTGGGGCACACCCCCAGTGACCTGCTGCCTTCACTTAGGCCCCACCTCCTATAATTTCTACCACCTCCCAATAATACCACCAAATTTTTAATGTATCAATGGATTAATACATTGATGAAGTCAGAACCCACACGATCCAATCACTTCCTGAAAGCTCCACCCCTGAACATAGCTACGCTGGGGACCAAGCCTTCAACACATGAGCCTGCGGAGACACTCCAGATCCAAACAATGTCAGGAAGACAACAAAATGTGAAAACCTGAGAACTTACTATGGAAAAAACTGTACATAATGAAAAAAGCACTTTAGTAGTAACATTAAAAATACTCTAAAGAGAATAAAATCATGGCATTTGCAGGTAAATGGATGGAGCTGGAGAATATAATGCTAAGTGAAATTAGTCAATCCCAAAAAGACAAATGCTGAATGATTTCTCTGATTTAAGGATGAAGGTTCATAATATGCCACAGAGGTAGCGGGGAGAGGGGATGGGAGGATTAAATGAACCCTGGATAAGGCAAAGGGGAAAAGGGGAGGGAGCAGAAGGGAGGAGGAATAAGGTTAGGAAAGATGGTGGAATGCGATGGTCATCATTACCCTAAGTATATGTATGAAGACATGAATGGTGTGACTCTACTTTGTGTACAACTAGAGGTATAAAAAATTGTGCTCTATATGTGTAATATGAATTTCAATTCATTCTATTATCATATATAACAAATTAAAATTAGAAACAATAAAAAAACAAAAAAAACAAAAGTTAATCCATAAAAAAATATACTCAATGTACATAATTCAGTTCAATCCAACAACTCTTGATTTTATTTCAAATTTCCAAGCCACATTTTATTGGCCTAAGATTTTTGTTTTATTTAATTAAAAAAAAACTCCTAGAACTGGCCCCATTGGACCTATTAAAATCAGAAAAAAAACAGAACAGTCCATAGTCATAGAAGCATTAATTTGTCCCCAGGGTCTATTACTACCTCAATTTTTATGTTAGTCTTAACTTCATGTTTTTCTCTTCCAAGATATTTTCAGGGCAAAGCTCTTGGAGAACTAAAGAGCTAGAACTTTTCATTTGCATCAGAAATGCTCAGGTATGCCCTCATCTGGTTAGACAGCTAACGATAAGTTGCACACTTACCACCACGTGGTCCATCATGGCACAATCAGTGGAAACATGACCTGATAGAATACAACCCTGGCATTTTGAGAAAAGTTATTGTAAATGTAGTTTAAACTAAGGGAAGTAAATATCACCCAGTTACTCATTTTGTCCACATCAGTTTTAGAATAATGCCAAGCCCTACAAACACAATCGCTTTCTTTTTAATTTATTGTTTTATTTTTATTTGTTCTTTTAAGTTATACATGACAACAGAATATACTATTTTTAGAATATACAAATTTTTAATGTATCAATGGATTAATCCATTGATGAAATAATTATAAAAGTATGGAATATGATTTGTTTCACTTCAATCATCAATACTTCCCCTTCTCCTCCCCTTCCCTTTCTCCCCATTCCTTTCCCTATATTCTACTGATTTTTCTGCTATTTACTTAGAGTATTTTTTTAAGTTAGTATCTTGTGTATGTACACAATGGTGAGATTCACTGTGGTATATTCACATAGGTACATAAAAAAGATATGTCCTATTCATTCCACTGACTTTCCCTCCCATCCTTGCTCCCTTCCCTTCATTCCTCTTTGTCTACTCCTCTGATCTCCTATTCTTTTTATTCCTCCTTAATTTGAATTAGCTTCCATAAATCAGAGAAGGAATGCTTATATTGTAAAATCAGTATTACCATGTGTTCCAGTAACATAGCCGTATGCTAACTAAACTAGAATAGAAACTATAACGAGCAACAAAAACAAAACAAAGGGAAGGAATATAGAGATAACACATTATAACATTCAAAATGTCCACTTTTAACAAAACCTATGAATCATGAAAAGCAGTGAGAAATTATAACCCACATACAGGGAAAAAAAATCCATAGAAATTGTACCTAAGAGAAGCCCAGACATTGTTGTTGGACAAAGACCTGGCTCTTTTAAACTGGCTCCTTTAAATGTCTTAAGGATAACTGGGACTGTAACTCAGTGGCAAAGTTCTTGTCTAGTACATACAAGGTCCTGGGTCTGATCTGTAGCACTTCAACAAAAAGAATAACCATACTTCAGTATGTTCTAGGAGGTGAAGCGGTTTATGTCTAGAAATAAAGGAAAGTATGAGAATGATGATCCAACCAAAAAGAATACCAATAAATAAATGGAGATTATGTTTAAAATAACCAAATAGGAATGCTAGAGTTTAAAATGAAATCAATAGAAAGGCTCAACCACTTATTTCACCAGACAGAAGGAGGAATCTGTGAATTTGAGATTATCTATTCTGAGTAACAAAATGGAAAATGCAGGAAGAAAAATGGGCATCCTCTAGACTGTGGATATATAGCTCAGCTGGTAGAGTGCTTGCCTTGCATGCACAAGGCCCTGGTTTCAATCCCCAGCACCAAAAACAAACAAACAAACAAACAAACAAAAATGGACAGCCTCTGAAATACATTTGCCTATGTTCATTTGCAGCATTATTCACAACAGTTGGAAGTAATTCAAGTGTCCATCAATGGATGAATGGGCAAGAAATGTGGGGTATGTACATATAATAAAATATGATTCAGACTTCAAAAGGAAGAACATTCTGATATATGTTATGTGTTAGTCAGCTTTGTGTTGCTGTTACAAAACACCTGAGCAAAATACTTAGAGGAAGGTTTTATTTGGGCTCACAGTTTTAGGAATTTTAGTGCATGGTCTCTGGCTCCGTTGATTCTGGGCCTGTGGTGAGGTAGATCATTATAGAAGGGAGGGTGTGTGCAGCAGAGCTGCTTACTTCATGTCAACAAAGAAGCAGAAATGGGTTGAGAGGTCAGAGACAAGTTGAACCCTTGAAAGGAAAAACCCCAGTGACCCATCCTTTCCTACTAGGCCCCACCTCCTAAAGTCCATTCAACTGTGAACTCAACAGTGGATTAATCCATTAATGAGGTTAGGCCACTCATAATACCATCACTCCCCAAAGCCCCAGCTCTAAATAATGCTGCACTGAGCACCAAGCTTTCAACACATGAGCCTTTGAGGGACATTCCAGATTAAAACTGAAACATGCTACAACATTGGATCAACCTTGAGGACATTGTGTTAAATGAAATCAGCCAGTTACAAAAAGACAAATACTATATGACTCCATTTATAGAATATACTTAGAGCAGTCAAGGTCACAGGGACAGAAAGTGGACAAGTAGCTCCCAGGGCTCAGGTGAGTGGTTAATGGGAAGTTATTGTTGAATGGATACAGAGTTTCAGTTTTTCAAGATGAAAAAAAATTATGGAGATAGATGATGCAGATGATGGTTGCACAACGCGATGGATATATTTAACACTTGTGAACTATACACTTAAACATGGTAATGATAACAAATTATCTGTTCTGCATATTTTAGCACATTGAAAGTAGTATCACCATATGATTTAACAATTCCATTTCTGGGGTTATATCCAAAAGAATTGAAAGAATTACTTAAAGTAGATATTTGTAGACTCATGTTCATAAAGTCTTACTCACAATAGCAATTCAATTGTATTTCAATAGACAAAAGAATGTGGTATGTATACCCAGTGGAATATTATTCAGCCTTAAAAAGGAAGGAAATTCTGATACATGTTACTATGATGTCAAAGACATTGTTTTAACGGAGATTTTATCTCACTCCATTTAGAATGGAGCCATCAAGAATACAAACAAGAATAAATGCTAAAGAGGATGTAGAGGAAAAAAGAACATGTTTACACGGATGGTGGGATTGTAAATTAGTACAACCACTATGGAAAATAGTATGAAGCTTCTTCAAAAGACTAGGAATGAAACCACTATATAACCCAGCTTTACCTCTTATTGATATTCATCCTAAAAATTAAAATCATCATATTATGGTGATCATGCCTACCCATGTTTATAGCAGCACAATTCACAAGAGCCAAACTATAGACCCAGCCTAGGTGCCTGTCAACAGAAGAAAAGGTGAAGAAAATGTGGTATATATACACAATGCAGCTTAATTCAACCATTAGAATGTAATTATGTCATCTGCAGGAAAATGTATTGAACTGAGAACATCATGTTAAGCAAAGTCAGTTAAACTCAGAAGGTCAAGGGTTGCATGTTTTCTCTCATATGTGGAAGCTAGAGGGGAAAAGGGGAAAGAAAGGTGGAGGCAGACCTCATGAAAATTAAAGGGATATCAATAGAGTAGAGGAAGGCACTGGGAGAAAGGAGGAGATCAGGGAAAGGGGAAATACTATGGAATGATATTGGTCAGATTACATTGTTACATGTGTGCTTGTACAAATGTGTAACAACAAATCCCACCACTGAGTACAACTAGAATGCACCAGTGAATAATAGGAGAGAAGAAAAAGATATTGTGTTGTGTGAAATTATCCTGTCACAAGGGCAAACATTGTATAACTCCATTTTTATGAGATTGTCATACTAGAGAAGTCAAATTCACAAGATAAAGATAGAATGGTAGTTTGTGTGGATGGAAGTAGGAAAGAGAATGGCAAGCTTTGTTAGATGGGCACAAATATTCGGTTTGAGAAGACAAAAAAAATTCTGGAGAGGGATCATGGTGAGGGATCGTGAAGTGAGTGCACATAATTCCCCTAAACTGTACACCCACAAATGATTAAAGTAGTAAACTTCATGCATGTATAGCTTACAACAACAACAACAAAAATTAATCATATCCTTATTTTCTAGCAACTACAGAACATAATTCTCCAGTAGTCTTCCAGCTGCCTACCATATATCCACTCCAGCTTGCCCTCTCCTTGAGCTTTTCAATCCCTTCCTCCACCACGTGCCACAGAAATCCTGGAATTTCATCTTTTGTTTGGAGTGGGCTGTTGTTTTATCCACGCATTCTAGTAGAAAGTTTTTACCATCTTGGGAACTTTACCAGGATATCAAATCCTGATCTTGGGAGAGCCCTTTTAAATCAATACACTTTTTCCTATTCAAGTTTATGTTCTGAATCAATCACTCTCAGAATCCAGACCTACACATATTCCTAGGTTCTTGCTGGCATATGTTAGCTACGTCTTATAGCTTCTTTGGGATACAGTTCATTTTTTCCCCTTTATCAGGTCCAGCACATCCCTAGCTGGGGTATCTTAAGATTTAACTCCAGTTAAGGATCTCAAAGTTAGAAAGGAAGATGGAGACAGATCCTTAGAAGACTCCTTTGCTTTTCAAAAGAAAGAACCTGGTATTGTCTTCTAGCACAGGGGATTGCTAGCTTTGACTATAAAGAGGTGGACATCTTCTGTAAATCCAAAAGGTTCAGAAGCATCTGAAGAGTCATAATCTTTGAGATCATACACTCAGATATCTCTATTGAATGTGTCAGATTCTCAGGACTTCCAAAATAGAGGCCTGACATTGACATAACATAATGCATTGTATGGGGTTTGTATCCTTCTTCAAAATGCCATCGTACTATCACCAGATCTTGGCTTAGTCCTCAGCTTTGACTTACCTTTGTAGGAGATGAGACACTTTTATATGCAACCAAAGAAGCACTCTGGCTTTCACACCAGGATTTCAAGTCTATGTTACTTATACTCAACATCCTTTTCTTTCTGCAAAGCTCTGTGGTTCTTAGAAATAGCCATTCCAAAAAAAAAATGGTGAGGAATAGCCAATCAATTCATTTTCTCTATATTTATTATGTTCTTCATAATTCTCAAACATTTGATACATTGTATCTGCAAGTGCTTCCTATCTGGCAGAACCTCACAATTTACTACTGGACCGTTGCGGTAAATACTGTGCTCCATCCACCACCAGAATGGGTTCTTCTCTACCAGTCAGGCAGTGAATCATAGAGATCCAACACCTTATCATTTGGTTTTTTTAGACAACTCCTGCTACCAACTGCCACCAGTTAGGTTCTCTGGAAGGAGATGCTGAATTGAAGTTCAGAGTGCATGGTGGTTCAGTAGGGATCCATCCCTACGAAGAGAAGATTAAGAAAGCAGACTGGGCAGAATTAAACTGTGATGCATGCTTAACAAAGGTTTGGTTAACATGGCAGAGAGCTCTGTAGCAAATAACTACCAGTCACAATGCAACGCGCACGCGCGCACACACACACACACACACACACACACACACCACCAGGATGCAATGGCCAGGCCTCTATGCTCCTGTCTCACTCAGTTACTGGATGCATACTGCCTTGAAAAGGGTGTGACTTTGGAAGACACAGTTCTCTGCAGCTCAGGCAGATTCTAAGGAAGTGCTGACAGCTGGAAATGTCTGCTGACTGCACTGGCACAGATGGAAAGTAAGTTCTTCCATGAAGGTAAATCTGGACAGCATGCATCCATTTGCACAACAGTATTACTTTTTAAATTTATTTAAAAAGGAAGGGCTGGGAATGTAGCTCTGTGGTATAGCACCCTGTTTGCACAGGCGCTGGGTTTGCTCTCAGGCACCACAAAGAAAAATAAAAAATTCTGAAAAGGTGTAGCTCGGTGGTAAAGCATTTACCCAGCATGCACAACATTCTAGATTTGATCCCCAGCACCATAAAAAAGAAAGAAAAACCTGAGGCAAATGCTAAACTGCAATGAAAGCAAGACAACAGATTTAAATTGTGAATCTTCCTAGAAAACTGAGACACACAGTCACCCTGCTTTTAGGGAAACCAAGCTCTAGTTCTAGGTTCCCTGCCTGAACCCCCTTACCCACTCAAAGCAGCATGCTTTATGCAGCCATGTTATTCTTTCACCCTGACAGGCACGTGGGGGACACCTGACTCAAGAGCACCTTAAAATACAACATGGCCTGAGGCAAGAATGAATAGCAGCTAATTGATTTTTCTTTCTTGGGAATTTTAATCAAGAAAAATAAAAGACAGTTATCAAAATGAAGTAGCAATGAGATAGTCTTATTATAGAAATTGGATAAGGAAGCCATGGCAGACCATGTTCAAGCAGAAATTATGAGGGAAACAAAACAGAGTAAATGGAAATTAGAAGGTAATGAAAAAAACACAAAGCAGAGGACCAAGGAGATCTTTATCAGAGCAAAGACAGAGGCAAAATGAATTGAAGACTTAGCCCAGAACTCCCTTACTGCTTTTCTGAGAGCCTCACCCTCCTGTCCCTGATCTTCCAGAGGCCTGACTGCTCTTCTCTGTTTGAGTGAATCTACCACCCACTTGTATTGATCTTCTCATCACAGAGGGAGTAAACGGGTGCTTTCCAAGATTCCATTACAAAGTAATTCACTGGCATTTGTTTTAACACCAGACTTTGTTCACTGTCTTCATTCTGATTTAGAATAAATTATTGGTGTCACAGGGAAATTTTTGTTTATAAATATTGTCAAATCCTGCATCCTCCTTTTCTCTTCCACTCCCCTCCCCCAATATAATTCAACTTCTTTCAAAATATCTTATTCAGTGGCAATTCTTCCTGTTACATCTGTTATAGCTGCTGTGTCTTGTGCTCACTGAAGCATCTCCTGACCCTAGAGATGATTGCACCTATGGCAAGAATCCCAACAATACGATGCTAGATCCCATAGCAAAAGGATAACAAATTTGGATTTTATAACTATCATTGATGCTCTCTCAACAACACCACCAATTCTGGGAAGTTTGGATAATACATTTCTGACTTTTATTAGGAAAGCAATCTATTACTAACATTTTGAGTTCTTGGACCAGAACTCAAAATGTTGTAATAGATTGCTTTCCTAATAAAAGGATTTTTCCTATATAATTATGGATTTTTCCTATTTAAATTATATTCCTGCACTGTCTTTACAAAACATTCTCAACCATTTCAGGTCTAAAGAGCCACCTGCTGTTTTAAAAGTAAACTGCAATGAATAATTGTTTCTAAAACTAAAAAAGGCCCAATTTACTAAATAGTGTGTTCTCTATCCCTCCCCCTCTCTCTCACTCCCTTCTCCCTCTCTCCTCTTTCTGTCATTGTTGATAGTGGTGATAGTGCTGGTGGTCACTGTGTCCTAAGAAATTTTGCTGTGCCAAATTTAAGACTATTTTTATTGTGTTTGTACACATGTAGAAAAAAATCCTTCTAGTTCCATTTATTAAATTTTGAATTTTTTATTCACAAGAGTCATGCCCTGTTGGAAATGAAAGGGATTTTTCCTTTTGTTGCTTTTAACTGCAGAATATACTATAATCTCTCTCTAGATGTGTTCTGAAACTGTAAAAACATTTTAGAAATAAAGGTCAGCATTGTGGACCATGCCACGTTAACTGCTAAGTGTTGTGCTAGCCCTGTCGTCAATCTTTGAAAGGTGCCTGGCCAGGTGCATACAGCCTGGGGTACTTACCCCATGCTTTCAGAGCAAAATTGTAGAAAAAGACATCCAAGACATGAAGTTTCACAATAAGAGTCCTGCTGCTTGAATGCCCTTTAGTTTATTCTCCTTTCATCCAAAAACTGAAATGTGCAATGAATGAAGAATTTTTTCTAAGAAATTCCACAAGTCTTAAAGTGCATGCATATGCACTGAAAAAGTAGTTCCCTCTGTTTCTAGTGTCTTATGCCCACATGTAAGAGAAAATACATGTGCATCTTTTAAAAATCACCCTATGTTTATGGATTGAAAAAGCTAAGGGAAAAAGGAATACTTCGGGCTCTATGTTAACTAAGCAAAATGGTCTCTGGAAGAACAATATGTAAAACAACTGATTTTTAAAAGACAATGATGCCAGAGGATGGTTCCAGTTAAGATGAAGATAGCAGGCTATCTCATCCACTGACAGAAACTAAAATCCCTGCATAGACTGCCTGGGGTACTATTGAGGACTCTAAAAAGTAAATGATATTAGGCTGATTTGGGGGGAGGGGCAAACAGAACCCAAAGCTTAATCCACCTGTGAGTTTTCTGCCCTTTTCCTCCACTGTTTTCTGACTTTAGATTCAAAAGCCTCCCAAAGCCCAGAATTCTGTACAGTATAGAAATATAAGAGTTCTGAGAGAAGCCCTCTCACTCAGGAAAAGAAGCCCCTGAGGATCAGAGAGAGTAAGGCAATCCCAGGAGATCACTTACATCCCAGAGAGCACCAGGGTTAGTCCCATGATGTCTCAAATTCCTATTCACTTTACCCAACAACAAAAACATGAAACTTTCTCATCCATTATCATCAAACCCCCATTTCCACACTGTTCTTTTGTCCCCTGGGATTCCCTCATCACCCCACTCCACACTATTTTATACCTTCTATTTTATACATTTTATTTAACAATTCTTTCTATATCTTTTCCTTTACCAAAATCTGGACTAGCCCTACCCCAGTCCACAGTTTCTCTAGAAGTCCATTCTAGCCAAAGGATCAAAAAATTAATTCTATAGCTTACAAAAGATTCCTAAAGTCATCTAAAGCAGAATTTATTTCTGCTTCAGCATTCCTGCTTCTTTTTCAGAATAAGAGGTGCTTAAAATATTCAAATTTTAAGTTTGAAATTGAAGTGAGTTAATTAGTCCCAGCAGTCAGTGTTACTTACCAACTTAAGGTACTTAGTGCCCAGGTGAGTTATCACTAAGCTGGGAATTATAAAATCTTAATTTGAGAAGTACCAGCATTCATACTTCTGTGTTAAAGTCCATAGCTTATATGTTAAATCCAAAATCAGAAAAATTAATCTTTATTATGAGGAAATTTCAAGGGAAGAAACTTTCTCAACCCTCCACCCCTACCCCACTCACTTTCAATCCTCTACTTTGAGTATTTTGAAACTCTGATCCATTAAATCCTCCTGACTCTCACCATCAAGTAGTTTTCTTTTGTCACAAATATTCTTGTATATTAGGATTTATTTTGTGTTTTCATCAGTCAACTGAGAAGCTATTCCCTTCTCTTCTTGAGAAGGGTATATGCATGGTTAAAAACTTCTAATCAGGAAGTGGGGGGTTTCTGTTAAGGTATTGAATTATGTGAGCTCTTTAGTACCTCCCAGATCCAACATCTGTGATTCTGTGTTTTCTTGGTGCTGTGATTTTAAGATTCTAATCCATGGGTTGATGTGTTGCAAAGATACTCACAGGAAGCCTCACCCTCTTCTCTGGTTTCTTCTGCTGAGACTTCAGATATGGTTGACTGACACTTCCAAGCTAAGTGACAGCTCATTCTTAAAATTTATATATCCCATTTGTGGGTCTATGTGACTTACCTTATAAAGAGAAGGCAACCACAAATACAATGATTGTGACTCATAAGGTAGTTCCAGAGAGGAGGGAAGACATGAAAAGTGTCATGGGTAGATTTTTTGTTTGTTTGTTTGTTTGTTTAATAAAATGAGATATCCATTGGCCACCAGACTCAGTTGTCCTTGTGCAGAGAGCTATAAGTGTGGATAGAGTAGTCAGTATAAACTTTTAAGGAACCCATCTTAGAAAATACAATGGCAACTCTTTCTGGGACCCAAGGTTGTACGATCTTATAACTTTGCAGAAAAGAAGAGAACAGGGCTGGGGTTTTGGCTCAGCAGTAGAGTGCTCACCTAGTACACGTGAGGCCCTGGGTTAGATCCTCAGCACCACATAAAAATAAATAAATAAAATAAAGGTATTGTGTCCAACTACAACTAAAAAATAAATATTAAAAAAGAGAACAACATAATTCTATCTTCTGGCTAATCATGTCTAGTCGTTTACCAGTTCCAGAAGGAAACTGTTCATCTAGAAAAATTTGCCTTACCCAAGGCATTTTGTTGTGCTATGAGGTAAATAGAGGGTGAAAGAATGGGCTCCAAATACTTTCTAAGATCTCTCTAATCCCAAACTCATGTACCCATTTTGCCACATATTTTCCTCCTCCATCTTACCATGTGCAATCTGTCTGCTAATCTAACAGAAATGCGTTGCAGGTGTACATTCTCCCTCATTTTCTCACCCAGACACACAGTCCCACATTATGGACATCCTCTCCTTAAAAATATTGCTGATAAGCCATTATCATTTTCACATCATCTTTTTCATGTGTATCCTGCTTACATTGTCATACCTGAGGACTTCCCAAACCCTCCAGCACTGTCTTTTTCCACCACACTCTGTGTACCATGGAGTCAGGATGTTTCTCAAGCAATTTCTGTGAAAGGAAAAATGAAAAGGGTCTTTGGGGATTCAGTGTTGGGGATTGGGGTCCCTAATGACATCATGGCTGTGGCATGGTTGGTGTCTTGAAAGTTTCTGCGCAGAGGCAATGCCCTCCATGCTAGAGTCTTAACAGCTTCGACCTTAATCTTAGGCACATAACTCCTGGGAATAAAGGAATTTGCTTGCTTGATAACTACAATGTTTCACCAAGCTCTGGTGTTCCTGGATCTGCCTGCTTAACAGTAACTTTAGACAATGGATTTTCTTGAGAACTGCACAAAGCTCCTGATATTGCATATTGTAACTGTGAGATGTAACTGCAGAATAAGCAACCTGACTGATACTCTAAACAATAACGTCATTGTGGTACTAATGACCTAATGTAACCTATTGTTATAAATAAATGTAGCCACTTGGACAAAGAGCCACTCTGGCACCTTCCCTGTCTCTGCACCTTGTCTCTGTCTACTTATTATTATTATTTCTTTACAGCTGGTGACCAACTTTGGGGCATGAGAAGAGTTCTCTCTCCAAAAGTCCTCCCAGTCCACAGAGAGTTTGGGACAACACAATCCACCTTAATAAAGACCCTTCTGAACATTGACAGGTAAGGAGGGGGGTGTGGCTTACGTATATCTGGAACAGGCTTTTGATTTGGGTCTCTTATCAGCTGGTACCAATCCCTAATCATCGCTCAATGATGTCATCAGGCCGAGCTTTCTCTCCTACTTAGCAAGGCTGGACATGCTGTAAGTGACAATGGTCTTAGTGCCTTGCTGACAGAGATAAGCTCTTCTTGTCCTTTTTATCCAGAAAGTGGGATACTACATTTGAAAGGCTGGGAGAAAATAGGTGAAATACTATATGAGAAGCCACAAAATTTTATTACTGAGCTTCAAACTTGGTTTCTTTGTAAAGATGCAGTTGATAAAACCTTTATTTTTCAACCTGCCTGCTCTTCTCCTTCTGTGCCTGCCTATGTGGCCCCTTTAAATTCCCCACTGCTATCCCCTCAGAGGTGGCACAGCCCTAACAAGAACACTGTGCTCAGAGCTGTCCCAGAGCCTCCCACACATGTGACTCCTCTAATTCACTACCATTGCCTCTGTGACCCACTGTGCCAGCCGCCTCGCCCCCAGCTAGATCCCAGTTAAAAGAGTGTTTGGAACAAGCTGTGGAGGAGGGGGCGTCTCATAACTTACCTGTCTGTTCTATTAAGATAGATTCTCCTAAGCAACCAAAATATGGACAGTTACCTTTTGCTGTATTTAAAGAGTTACAACCTTTAAATGAAAGGGGAAATACAAGGTTTAACTCTACTGTCATTGAAACACATTTATCAGTTACTGTAAGTAGACTTAAATTAACTCTTTGTTTAAATGAGCAGTCAATTACAGGGTTATTGGACATAAAGACTAATTTCATGGTGATAAATACTTTTATGGTATGGCTTTATGCATGGCCTCAAGAGGCCATCCCGGTCTGGGACAAAGAAAACAAAAATAAACAAGTGTCCAAAAACTCCCTGTGGCTACTATGCTCGACCCTTTCCAATCCACAACAAATTATTACTTATATTCAACCATATGTGGAAACTGTTACAAGATTTTCAAGATTTAAAACAAAAAGAAATAAAAAAAGAGCTCTCCACAAAATATGTAAACTACAACATCATGCTTTAAGAGAATTAATTTATAATAGAAAAGAAAAAAATGATTACTACAGTCTTACTTACTTTTTAACTTCTGCTGAATCTCTAACTTTCCTAGCCTTATATTTAAAATGTAAATTACAGAACCTACCAGATTTACTAGGCTTATGAAAAACCAGTTAAGACAAAAGGAAAAAAGTGTCCCTTTTAAATCCAAACTGCTTGCTGACTGTCTTATCTGTGTTCAGCTGCCTTTCTTGACCAGTTCCTCCCTAATGTTACAGCACAAAAAGACAAAAGTACAAACACTCTAAATGGACAAGCTTTCTTTTTGAAAAAAAGTTCTTTCTTAAAAATACCACATGGTCCTAACTGGCTCTTATCTTAGCTAAAAGTACACTCTGACCTGATTTTAAAAAAGTTAGTATTATGGTGATGTAAGTTTTTAAATATTCTATATAAGTTGATGTATTTTTTTCTGATCAGTCTTGTTTTATCTAACTATAAAGGTTTTTACATTCTGTCTTTATCCAAAAACCAATTTCTCTGGAGTTAACTCTCAAATATATTCAAAAATTTTTTTTAATAAATCCTTAGGAGGATATAAGTATGGTTATGTTGGGAATGAGTCTGATAAGTATCAAAGACAAAAATGCCATCTAGGGCTGGGGATGTGGCTCAAGCGGTAGCGCGCTCGCCTGGCATGCGTGCGGCCCGGGTTCGATCCTCAGCACCACATACCAACAAAGATGTTGTGTCCGCCGAGAACTGAAAAATAAATGTTGAAAATTCTCTCTCTCTCTCTCTCTCCCCTCTCACTCTCTCTAAAAAAAAAAAAAAAAAAAAAAAAAAAAAAAAAAAAAAAAAAAAAAAAAAAAAAACACTACTTTAAAAAAAAAATGACATCTAACCTGAAACTCTTAATTTCAGCATCCATATACCTGTTAAGATTTCTATACCTGGCATTTCCAATTATGCAGGCCTGCCTTATATCTATATATCATGTACTTGATATCAAAATTGACATTTAGACAAATGAGCACTCACAAATAAAAATTTAAATAAAATAATAGATCCAAATAACAACTCAAATCAAGTAATGAAATAAAAATATAAATGTCTTTAAGATTCTTATTACAGATTCTCAATATATAACTAAACTTGTTCCTCATATTTTTATAGCTCTGTTATGCCCTTGTGTGGATTCCAATTTACTATTTTTTTAATGCTTCAAACTCTTTTACAACATCATACATCTCCTATCTTTTTCATTCATATATACGGCCACACCAAAATTCCTGAACTTTTGACAGAAGGTAACGCTCACACAAATAAAGCTATGAAATCCCTTTGTCCTTTATTTTCAGATATTATAAAATCCCATGGATATCTTCATCAAAATGCTCAATCACTAATAAAAAATGTTTTCCATCTCTTCTCAACAGGCTCATGCTATAGTCAACAACTGTTCTCACTGTATCTCTCCAGGCTCCTATGTGGAAGTCTGTAAATCCACAAGACCTACATTCTAATACACTTTGGCAAAGTGTATTAAAACAAAGATGTTACCCCATTTTCCTCCTTTTCATCCTTACTCCTTTCTTCGTGTTTTTATTGATACTCATCTGGGTTCATTTGGGCTAGTGCCCAAAGGTCTGATAAGATATCTACTTACATTTCTCATTTATTGTTTTGTTTTACCACCATGGGAAAACTATTCCTTTAAAAATGGATAATGCCCCTGAATATACATCTCGAGCTTTTGCACAATTTTGTAATCAATAAAATATAATTTTAAATCATGAAATTCCTCATAATGTTACCGGACAAACCTTGGTTAAATGAGCACATTGTACACTTAAAACTTGCCTTTTAAAACAAACAAAAAAAGATCTAGCTTCTCTCGTATAAATAATGCTTTAAATATTGTTTTATTTACAGTTTATGCATTCAATATACAATACAAAGTTAAGACTCACAATTGGTCATCTGCTTTGGATAGACATTTTATCTACCCAAACAGCCATTACCAAAAATTTATGTAGTATATAGGGTTCCACCAGACCCAGGATTACAAGGCCCTATCCCTCTGATCACATGGGGAAAAGGGTAGACTGCTGTGCTTACACCAACAAGTTCAGTTTGGATTCCAGCTCAGTGTGTGAGACCTATCAATTATAAATGGATATCAGGGATTTCACAACCTGATCCCCAAGTTTTTTTGATTGAGGAAAATCCCACTAAACAAAAGGACAATGATCACTCTCCTCGAAAAGGAAGATACACTGAAAGAGGATCCCAAGCTACTAGACTTCCAGTGACGTGGGGGGTTACAAAATCATTAACAGCATCAGCTCAACAGCTGTTGGCTCAAATGGGATTAAAATGTACTCCAGAAAACTTAGTTACTGCTTTAATTGATAAATTCACACAAAACTTGGTAAATAGTTTGGTCTTAATAAGAACATTGTTCTCTTGTTGTACCCCAGCCGTGGGAAATTCAGTACAGTCAGACTCCTTGACTTCTAAAACCCATTATAATATCTGGGTTCACTTGGCTAAAATTGCTATATACCTGCAAAAATGTCTCATGGTACACAAATTGTCTTAGCAGACTAACTGTGTTCTCACCATCCCCACAGTATTTAATAGGTCACCATCCTGTGCAATGTATCCATAAAGGTCTATTCCCCTTGATAAAAACTGCGATAATTCAATAAACCTTCTCTCTAAAGCAAAGTTTAACATTTTCCTTAGTGAGTATCCCTGGACTAGCTGTCAGGGCTTCCAAAACAATTATAAAACTGTCCTGTGCTATGGTAAAAAAATATTAATCATACCTGTATGGCAATTAATATGCCTAATGTAGAACAAGAACATCATCAAGCCACATTTGACAACTGAGTTTCAATTGATTTTTTTCTTATTATTACATCATAAAAGATGTCAGGAGTTTAATAATATATGTTGCTTCAATTTAAGTGATAATAGTAATTCTATCTCAAAGGAGTTTTACTCCTTTGAAGATATCATTATAAGGGTCCAACAAGATGATAGAGGTTTAGACTTATTGAATTGGCTAAATTCATGGTTACCAACTTTACTTGGGTTAATTATTTATAGGTAGATGTTTATTAATATTGGGATTATTATGTTGTGCTTGCTGTTGCCAATGTTTACCCTATTTTTTTGCCCCCACCAACATTTAAAAAAAAAGAAAAGAAACATTATTTATCTGAAAGTCCTTAAAAAACAAGAAAGGGGAGCTGTGGGGGTTATGTGTTTGGGATTGCCGTCCCTGATGACTTCATGGTAGTGGCACACTTGGTGCCTGGGAAAGTTTCTCTGCAAAGGCATAGGATGCCCGGTTGCTATGGTAGTTTCCTCCATGCTAGAGTCTTATCAAGTTCGACCTTAATCTTAGGCACATAATTCGTGGGAATAAAGGATCTTGTCTGCTTGATAACTACAATGTTTCACCAAGCTCTGGTGCTCCTGGATCTGCCTGCTTAACAGTAACTTCAACAATGAACCTTCTTGAAAACTGTGCAAAGCTCCTGACGTTGCATACTGTAACTGTGAAATATAACTGCAGAATAAAAAACCTTACTGATACTTTAGACAATAATGTAGCTATGGTACTAATGACCTAATGTAACCTATTGGTATAAATAAATGTGGCCACTTGGACAAAGAGCCAGTCTGCCACCTTCCCTGTCTCTGTCTACTTATTATTATTTCTTTACAAGGGCCAGGAACCTCCGACCCTGTCTCTTTGATTCTAGACACAGCCTTCCTTGGGAATTTCCACAGGTTTATTCTTTCTGTGGAGAATAACATTTATGGATTCTTCAGTGTGTAGATGTATACTCAAAATTTTATATACAGTCTATTCCATTATTTTTAGGAGTTATGTTCTATAAATCTGCCACCAATACTGTATTAGTAAATACTAAATCATTGCTGCTAGAGAATGCAGGGTTGGGTGTATGAAAGCCTCAGCTCATAGCGTTTTTCAGTAATTGCTCATTACATAAGCTTATTTTATATGTGTTTCTGGTTAAATATATTTTATTTAAAATGTAATTTTAATTCATTAACATAGAACTCACAGCCAATAGCACTGTAATTTATGAGTGAACAAAGCTTAGCTAACATGCATTTTCTCTGGAAGACATGTCACAGCTTTCTTGACCTTACATCTACAATAAAAGAACACTTCAGCACTGTGCTTGGGGCCCATTTTAAATCATGAAATAAACAATAAAAGTCTAATAATGTGAGAAATGTGGTACTAAATATACCACAAAGAGGATATTTCTTTACAACAGAACTAAAATAAGAAGGAAGAATGTCACCCTCTTTGACCTCAGCTGGGAATGTGCAAATTGACTCCAATTTCTCCTTGTTTCTGAAAATGCATATGTTCTGTGAATGACTGGTAAAACTCTGCAAGTATTGATTTTGGAAGCACAAATAAATTTTAGTAAATAAACTTGTAAATACAGGATATTCAAATAATCAGAAAAGGCTGCAGATTTGTGAGTCTACATTTCTGAGGAGCATTAGTCTTTAGTTTGCAAGCATCCTTTGTATAATTTAATTCTTTTAATTTTGTTAAGATCTGTTTTATATCTTAGCATATTGTCTCTGCTGGAGAATATTCTCTATGCATTTGAGGACATTTGTTTCTTGTGCTACAGTTGAGTGGAGTGTTCTAGAGATATCATTAGTTTTAGTTGTTCAACAGTATTGCCCATGTCTCCTACATTGTCTAGCTATTCTATCCTTTATTGAATGTGGTGTATTGAAGTCTTAAATTATTATTATCTATTTCTCCTTTAAATTCAGTCAGTCTTTGTTTGATGTATTTTGAAGTCTATTGTAGATGCATATTTTTCATAATTATTATATTTTCCAAATATAAGTGACATTTCTATAGTGACAAATGTCTCTTTTCATAGCTAACAACTTCCTGTGGACTTAAAGTCTATTTTTCTTGATTTTAATTTAGCTACTCCAGATATCTCATAGTTGCTGTTTTCATGGAATATCTTTTTCAACTCTCTAAATTTCAGACTGTGTGTCTGTTGCAAACTGTGGTTTGTTGGATTCTAGTTCTTTGGAATTTTTTTGTAAAAATGCATGCATATTTGCAAACTACTTATCTGACAAGTTATCAGTATTGAGAACATATGAAAAATTTAAAAATTCATAATCAAAAAGTGATTAAAAATGACAAGTGATATTAATAGACATTTGTCAAAAGAAGATAAATAAATGACCAAGAAGTATATGAAAATGTGCTCAACATCCCTAATCATCAGGAAAATGAAAATCAAAACCATGATGTCTCATTCTAAGTAGAATAGTTATCATTAAAAAGATGAAAAAAATGCTAACAAGGATTTATGGAGAGGAACACTCTCATATACTGTTGGCAGAAATATGATGTAATACAGTGCCTACTCTATTCAGTTTTCTTTCATTTTTACCCAGTATCCTTTTTTATTTCAGAATTCCATCCAAGATACCACATTACCTTTAGCCATTGTATCATCTTAGGTTCCTCTTGGTTGAGGCAATTTCTATGACTCTTCATGGTTTTATGACTGTGATACTTTTGAGAAGTAATGGTGAGGTATTTTGTGGAGTGCTCTCTTACTGAGATTTTTCCAAAGTTTTTTCTCATGTTTAGGCTGCAGTTATGTGTTTCTGGGAGGATAACCAACACACACAAAATTCCTTTTTACCATATTATATCAACAGTCCATGCTATCAACATTATTTGCCAATATTATTGGTACTAATTACCTAAGGTAATGTTTGTCATGTTTTCCATTGCATAAATCACGCTTTTCCTTCTCTTTCCACATGAACCACTTTGGAAGTCACTGTTATAGTACACACTTAAAGAAAGGAAATTATGTTCATTCTCCTTGAGGGCAAAGTACTTTACTGATTTTTAAACTATTCATTGTTTTTTCAGATTGTGCTAGGTTTTGAGAATATCTCTTTTCAGAATCTCCTTCAGATTAATAATAACTTCAGTGAGATATAAGAAGTTTATTCCATTCTTCTATCCTTTGTTCTATTCCTATCATACATGTCTACATGTTAGGTACCAAAAAATACAGTGTAATAATTGTTGCTTTATATAATCTTATGTCTTTAAGAAATCAAGAAAATACACACACACACACACACACACACACACACACACACATAGCATGCATAATTTTTAAACAACATTTTTCCCATTTCTAATACTTTTTATTTTTCCCATGATTTAAATTTACCATCTGATGTCACATCATTTCTACCCCAAATATTCTTTACCTAGCCCACTTTTTGTACTCTTTTTGTATGTCATATTTTGCATATCTTTATATGCTATAGACTCAGCAATTCAACTTTTAAAAAGATATTTTAGGAGATATAATTTATGTACCATTAAATTCACCCATTTAAATTGTACAATCCAATGTTTCTATGTTTTCACAGATAAGTGCAACCATTGCCACAATTTTAGAATTTCTTATAACTTTCCATAATTTTATGTCTTTTAAAGAAGTTAAACATAGAAGTGAGGCAAATATACAGACAGCTTTTGTTATAATAATCTTCATTTACAGTTTCTGATGTCCTTCATTTGTTCCTGTGGTTTTGAGTTATCATCTGGTGTCATTTTCCTACTCCATACAATTCTGCAAACACAGGTCTCCTCTGTGTTCTTATTGTTAAATTTATTACACTTCAATATGTTATAATCTCAATAATATAATCACATACATATTGTCTTATGCAATTGCTCTTTAAATCAGTTAAAAGGAGAGAGAAGAAATATGAATACGTAGTATCTTTATAATTAAGCTGGAGCTTTTTAAAATTTGAATTGGAATTATAACATAGCACCTCCTTCAGCCTAAAGAGCTCAATATTTCTTGTAAGGCAGGTCTGCTTATAATAAGTATGACTTTATATTTACACCTGAGAATGTCTTTATATTGCCTTTATTTAAAAAAAAAACATTTCGCATTTTACAAAGAAAACTTCATAAAATTCTTGCTTGACGGTTTATTTTTACCTTTGGGCACTATAAATTAGTTATTACACTGTCTTCTAGCCCCAAGTTTGATGATATGTCAGGTGTTAATCTCATTGATGTTCATTTGTATACAAAAAAACCTTTGTTTTGTCTTGCTGGTTTTAAGATTGCTTCAGTTCTTCAACATTTTGATTTTGATGTGTCTGTGTGAGAATATCCTTCTACTCATTGAGTTACTTGGATAATAGATTAATGATTTTCATCAATTTTAGGAAGTTTTATTCATTATTTTTCAAATATTTTTCCTGCTCCTTTCTCTTTCTCCTCTCCATCAAGAATTACCATTAGGCTTGTGTCTGGTATTCCACATTTATGAATGCTTAATGATATCCCACATTTCTGAGTCTGTTCATTTTTCCTATTTTTTTCTCTCTGTTCTGTAGACAGCAAAATCTCCATTAATCTCTTTTCATGTTCAGTGACTTCTTCCAAAAATTCAAATATGTTATGAGTTCTTTTTAGTGAATTTTCAACTCTCAAATTTCCATTTGTTTCTTTCCTATAATTTCTATTTCCTCTTTGATGTTTTCTATCTGATATCACATTGTCACCAGACTTTCCTTTATTGTTTTTGTTAGTGTCCTTTACGTCTTCAATCATGATTTTCAGGAGTTCCTCGAACATATTTATAACAGTTTCTTTGCAGTATTTGTATGCAATGTCCAACACATGTATCCTCTCAAAGGCATTTTCTATTGTCCCTTTTTCTCCTGCATAGGCCACACTTTCCGGTTTGCATATTTCATACTATGTTTTGTTTTGTTTTTAAATAATATATTCTTTTTAGATAATATATTTTTACTATCTGAATATTGATCACCTTCCCCTTCCCGGAGGTATGTGGAGGTCTTGTTGTTGTTATCATTTGTCTGTTTCTTTATTTAGTGACTTGGCTGGCCTATTTGAGTGAAGCGTATTTCCCTGCAGTATGTATTCTCTCTGTACTCTTTTCACTCCTCAGAGTATACAGCCATGAACATGGACACAGTCACTTTTGGTCAGCAATGAGTTTAACACCGCTTTCTTTGGCTATCTCTTTCTCTGATCTCTCTGTTAAGCTCTCTTCATCTGTTGGTATCACACCTTAGCCCTTACTAATTACTGACTGACTGATTCAATAGTTTTTAACAATATCCAGAGGAAAAACTGCTCCACAGTCTGACCTAATTAAATTGAGACCATTGCTGAAGTAGTTTTTGAGTCTAGAACTCAAGGTTCATTGTGAGTCCAAAACGACTCTTTTTTTTAAATATTTCTTTTCCTCATTTGGTCTGGTAAATTTCTATATGGACTGTAATCTATCTTATTGCCCTCATAACATTACCAGCCTCCTTGCAACTGCTTACCATGAAAACCCCCATTGTATTTGAAAGTTCCCTTACACTTGGCATTCTCCAGTCTCTTTCCCAAATAAAATCAATTTCCTTGGGGAGAACTTCAAAGCGCCTCTCTGTTCTTCGGACCTGACTCTATCTTTGGGAATAACTTTTTATACAAGTCTTCTGGAGATAGGAGCAGGAACAGTGACCTGCTTCTTTACCTCCGTTTGATAGCAGAGAACTGAGTTGGAATAATAGCCTCTAGTCCTCTTGACTTACTTCTCCTGGCACAGAAACTCCTTTCTATGAGTGAGCCAAAGTAAGGTAATTAAGTCTCCAGTGTTGTTGGCTTATATATCAGACAGTTTTGTATTGCTATAATGAAATACCTGAGGCAGCATACTTTATTTTTTAAAAAAATAAGCTGATTTCTTTTATGATTTAAAAAAAAAAAGTTGCTATCTCTAATTCTGTTCACAGTTTTTGCAGGTCCAAAACAATTGTGCCAGCACCCTGATGAGGGGTCCCTGGCTTCATTACAATATGGCTGAGAAATGTAAAGGGAACCAATACATGCAGATAAGACAAGCATGCAAGTGGCTTTATTTCATAATAACCTGTTCTCTTGCCATATCTTGGGAATGTATTTGGAGATAAGGCCTTCAGATGGTAATTAACCTTAAGTTGGATAATAATGGCAAAAACCTGATTCAATAAGATTATCATCCTTGTAAGAAAGGACACCAGAAATTGTGTGCTGTTTCTCCCTCTCCCCTTCTTTCTTTCTGTCAAATGAAGATACACAGAACAGATAACCATCCACACACCAAGAAAAAAGTCCTCACCAGAAACTAGAATTTCTGGCACATTGATCTCAGACAATGTTGATCCCCAGAACTGAGAGAAAATAAATTTCTGTTATTTAAGCCACTCAGTTAGTGAAACTTTGTTGTTGTAACCTAAGAAGACTAGCGTACACACTGTCTTAGTCTGTTTTCTATTGCTATAACAGATTACCATAGACAGAACAAGTTATAAATGTATTTGGTTCATGGTTCTGGAGTCTGAGAAGTATAAGCACATGGCACTAGCATCAGCCGAGGACTTCCTCCTGCATTATAAATGATAAAGGGCATCAAATGGCTAAACAGAGCAAGCATACTAGCTCAGATCTCACTCTTCTTATGAAGCACAAATACCATCATGGGAGTCCCACATTCATGACCTTCAAATCCTAATTACCTCCTGAATGCCAAATCTCTAAATACCGTTAGTATGTGCATTTGGGGATTAAGTTTCAAAACATGAACTTTTGGGAAATCCATTCAAATCATAGCACAAACTGATGTCAGAAAGTCTGTGTAGGAAATCTAGACTCAATCTGTCCAAGCTTCAACAGAGAAGGCTTGGAGTAAGAACATGGAGTAAGAAATTTTATCCCTAATGAGAGGTAAAGAGCCCTTCCTCCTCCATGGTATCACTGGAGAGCAAATGAAGAGCTCTACATTCACATCTGTGCTGCAGTAATGAGATGGCCTTCTCCTTTCCACAGGATGATATCAGAGAACAGAGTACAGAGTTCAGACTTCCAGCACTGCCTAACAGTAACAAGGCACTTTCCCTGATGTCAGTGTAGACATCATGGGGTGCAGTAACACCCCTCCTAGCCAGAGAGGTACCAGGAGAGGCCCTACAGGGAGCCGAAGCTGTCATTCTCCTCAGTAGAATGAGAAGCCCTTACCTTTGGTAAGGGAAAATGTTGGGAGATGTAAATGAATCATTACTTGGGACTCTGTAACCCCCCCCCCCACCAGTGAGACTCTTGTCCTGGGAATCCTTTGGTGTGAGACCACCAAGGGAAATGCCCATTTGCAGGTGTCTCCTGTGCTTATCATAGAATCTACTTGTTCAAAAGACTTGAATTCAAATCCCAGCTGTCCAGAGGTGAAAGAGTGTGGGGGGCAAACTGATAAGCCTCAGCTAAGCTGTTTGCTCACAAGCTTCATCCTGTTTACCTTGAAGAAGCCTTTGCACAGTGAATCCCTTTGATGTTTAAAATCTGTAGAATAAACACATGAAGCCTCACTCATTGTTGAATCAGACCCTATCAGGGCTGATTTATCCACTGAGTCCTGTTTCATCTACTTCTGCTTCTTGGTTTTATTTCCCTTATTTCTAATCCAACTCATTGCCCTGTCTGGGGAATGGTTCAACAGTCACACATGTTTGTGGTAAGTGGTGTCTTCAAACAGGAGACCCAGATGCTTGTGGTTACTTGCAATATTAAGGTGAGTTGGACACTCCTCAAAAAGAGGCACATGTCAATTAAAGAAAGGGGACAGGAGTGAATATTTTTATAGCTCAGTGTAAAATAAAACAGGATAGTCAATAATTAAACTGAACTACAAGAAATACAGCTTTGTGTTATAAGATACCTAAGATGAAGAAGGCAAAGTTGGTAAAGCTTTTAGAATTTGTTATTAAAACTTTTCTGTTTCCTTGAGAAGGAAGCATTAGATACAGAGTCATGGTTGGAGCTTGGTAAACAGCTGTTTTTAACTATGAAGCTGAGAGACAGGACAAAAGCCCCATGGGAACTTTTACTTTGCAGTACTTAATAAGAAATTATCTTGATCCACCTTGTAACCGTGTAAAATGTTTGGCTTATGACCTAATTTCTGGTTTTAAAATCACCCTTAAAAATCTGCAAACAGTTAACAAAGAGTCTTCAGGCAGCCACATTTCGTCCAACCCTTCCCCTGCTCGGCAGCAGTCTTTGTCTTCTGAAACAGGCAGTTGGTGGGAGAGGAAAAAGTTAAAACTCTAGCCACAGTTTTCAGAAAAATTCTCCAGCCTCCCTGAAAATGTAAAAAAAAAGAAAAACTCCAAAAGAAGATATTTTAACTGTGACAAGCCTGGACATTTGGCTAGAAACTGCTGGCCATAGCCTGGTCATAAATACAAACCAGAGCTGTGCTCATGCTGTGTCATGATAAGCATTATTTAAGACCACAGGAAAAAGTGTTCTTTTAAAATTCAAGCTGTTTCTGTCTCCAGCTGGTAAAAAAAATAAAAAAATAAAAATAAAAATAATTGCTGGCTGTCTTTAACACACTGTTTTGATAACAAGCCCCTCTCTAATCCTGCAGCACTGGGAGAGAAGAATGGAGAGATTCTAAATGTACAAGTTTTCCTTTTTAAAAAAACCTTTTCTATAGATTTTACTGTTTACCACATTCTTTATATATCTGAACTAAGTTAAAAGTGAACTTTGAGTTGATAAAGATGTTTTACATGATCCTTTACCAGAGTATGGCTTTGAGCTCATGATTTTATGGTGAATTTGCATTTGATCTTGCATGCCTAAACTAACTTATTTTTCAAATAAATTTTATTTTACACTCTTTGTTCAAATGCCAATTTATTTATTTATTTATTTATTTATTTATTTATTTATTTATTAGGGATGATGTTAGGAGATCTGACAATCATCAGGACAAAAGCCAGAAATCTGACATCTTTTATGTCCTCATGATAGATTGCAAACCTGGAATTTCCATCTACACAAGGCTGCTCTATAGTTAACTTATAATGAAAAATCTAATTGGCTCTATTTTAATTTCTAACAGGTTAAATCTAACAGAGGCTTTAATAGAAATCTATAATGTTACCTCCTAGCTGTGGAACTCCACTTATAAAAGTTATAAATCTTTGTTTGTTGCCTGTTTTGTTTATGTGTGTACACAGTGTCTTGTATTGTATTGTTGTGCCTATATATTATGTACATGGTATTAAAATTGACATATAAATAAATAAGTGCTCATAATTTAAATTTTTTAAATGGATCCAAGTTTTTTTTTAATTTAAGTGATATAAAAAAAGTTTAGTTTAAATTGGGTAATTAAATAAAAATAAGGATGTCTTTAAAGTTACTAACTCAAAAGTTTTTTCTAGGTGGCCATATAATTAATAAAGTGCTGATTTCTATAAAATGCTAAAATGTAGTATCCATTGCTTCTAACAATTCCCTTTCAACAGGAAAGAGGTACTTAGTATTGTTAACTATATTTGTTTGATATCTTGGCTTTTACAATTTTAAAAAAGTACATTAGTTTTAACATAAATTGGACTAATCTTCAAAAATGTGTTTGTTAAAGGAAACATCTAATTAATTTACAAAGTTAAAGTGCTAAAACATCTACTGCTCAATATAAAATCAAGCACTCTTAACTAAAATATATTTAAACATGAATGTTTCCATAAATTGGAAATTTTAAAAAGTTTATATGTAATTAAATTGGCTATATATAATTAACATAGTCAACTAAAGTTATTCAAAGTTTTTTCTCTTTTAAAAAAAAATTCTAATTGCCTGTATACAAAAATGAATAAGATCATTTAGCAGACCCCTGTCATATTTCAGAATGCTAATTGGACTTTCTAAATAAAAGCCGAGAGAAAAAAGAAATACTGGCTTTTTCTGCAGACACAGGTCAAATATTAATATATGGATATAAAACAAAAGTTTAACCCTCTATATGTTAAAGTAATAAGGATTGTTTTACAACATTAACTACTCTCATTCTCATTCTACTCTTGTGTTTGTTAGGTTTTTTACCTAGAGAAACTAGTCTTAAAGGAATTAAGTTTTATACAACTCTGGTTAAACAACAATTGCTATTTTAAAGTATTACATTATAGTCCAGATTCCAAATTTTTCTTTAAAAGCTAAATTTGGTTGATGTAAAAAACAACTGTGTAATTTTGATGCTGCTACTGACTTTTTTAATACTAAATGTATTCATTATCTCCCAAGTATATAAGTATTTAAAGTATAATATTTAAAAGTTTAAAAGGATATTTTATTAAGTCAATGCTCTGCAAACTAAAGTTTTCTGTAGTAGTGATTTTAGAGACATATATAAAAATAACAAATTTGGTTAAAATTTATTTATGTCATTTAATATTTTGTAATGAGATAAAAATGATCTGCCATAAGTTATAAAACTTTGTGTTATTCTCCACACTGAGAGATAAACTTAAATACATTTTAAAAACAATAAAGTAAGCCTGGTTTATTTAAAGGTTAACATTGTGAGAAATAAAAACATTTTGCCACTTTCCCACAAAAGGGAGTTAAGAGCTCTCTTAACTTGTTTGATTCCTATTTTAGATGTAATGTTAAATTATGTTACCTGATTCATATTGACTCAAAATGGTAGCTGAGGACTTTAAGAAAGAGACAAAGATTAGTTTCAAAAGTAAAACACCTATTCAAAGGTTTGTTAGGGAGCCACCTTACATGAGTTAGAACTCTACCTCTCACCTTATTCCATGTTAAGGTAACCATTCAATTTCATTTAAATTTAAGTTCAAAGGATAGATTTTTGTTGTAGGGATTACTATAATCTTAAATACACACACACACACACACAGAAAGGTTTAAAATTACAAAATATTATGTCTCCTGTTTCATAGCTCTTATACGAATTTTGCTCTTGATAATTTCATTTTGTATTTTCCTTTCAAACTTTACAACTATTGTCTGTTAATGCCTTACATAAGTATAATTTCTAATATAACAGCCTAAGTTAATTTGAGATAATAAGGCCATTACCTATTGGACAAAAGATATATAAAGCTGACTTTCAGGCTCTAAACGGACCCCATTTTATGATTTTTTTTGCTCAACTTGTCATTAAAGGCAGAACCCAGGTTATACAATTGTTAAGATCTGAGCCCTCTCTTCTTGTAGTTCCTTTCTCTGCTCAAAAATAAAGTTAGTTTTGACAAACTTTAAATATTTGGCAAATAGCTTTTGCTAATTTTCCTGGTCAGTTACAAAATTATTATCCTCATGATAAACTTATTCTCTCTGTCACTTTAACCTCTATTATTTTTCCAAAGATTGTATGTACTCAGCTGGGGCAGTCACAGTGTTCACTGATGACTCCAGTTGAGGAAAAGCTGGCTTTTACAGCCTTGCTTATACTGAGGTGGTGCAAACTTCCTACAGCTCTGCACGGTGAGAGAACTTCAAGGTCTTATCTATGTCTTACTTCATTTTGCTAATGAGCCAGTTAATATCTACAGTAACAGTGCCTATACAGTAGGAGTCACTATGTACATCGAAACACCTACTGTTGGACAGGCATAGTCAGAAGAGTTATTTCTTTCATACTTTACATAAGACAATTCACATGAGTCAATATACTTGTTTTATTGATCATATTAGAGCTCATTCCAAACTTCCAGGTCCTTTGGCATCAGGTAATACTAAAGTTGATTATCTTGTTGCAGCCAACCACAGTTGTCTTCATATGACTATGCTCAAGCTTCTTATTCCTTCATCATCATAATGCTTCCACTTTGCATAAGAAACTTTATATTACTTGAGAACAACCTCACTAAACTGTTCATCAATACCCTCATTATGTGGTTCACACTCCAGTTTCACCCACTGGGGATAATCCCTATGGTTTTTGGCCAAATTGACTGTGGCAGAATGATGTACTTCACATCCCTCAATTTGGCAAACAGTTTTATTTATGTTCATATTATTATTGATACTTGTTCTCATTTTATTTTTGCCACTGCTCGTACAGGAGAAAATACTCATCAAGTTATTTCTCATTGCTGAGCTACTTTTGTGATGCTGGTCTTCCCTGTACAGATTAAAACTGATAATACTCCAGCTTATAATAGTTCTTCTTTTCAACAGTTTTTCATCAATTTCATATTGATCACTGAACAGGAATTCCTTATAATCCCCAAGGTCAGGCTATTGTGGAACAAGCTTATTTTTCCATTAAATTACAATTACAAAAACAAAAGAGGGGAATAGAACTCCACAAAATTGTTTGAATCATGCTATATTTGTTTTAAATTTTTAAAATTATGACTGTGAAGGTCTCACTGCCGCTGAACAACATATCTTCCACTGCAACAGCCCCATTTGGTGTAATTTGGTGAAAAGACTTATAAACAGGACAATGGAAAGGAAAAGATGTGGTGATAATGTGAGGTACAGATAATGCTTGTATTTTTCCAGAAAGTGCAATTAGTCCCATTTGGGTACCTGAATGTGCCATATGACATTGACATGGAGGACCTGGAGCCAAAGTTTAAATGACTGAAGATCAGACCAATTCTTATCTCCAGTGAGAACAGAAAGCTGATAAAGAAGAAGAGGATGGATAACAGGACTCCATGAACCCAGAAGGCCAACATGCTAACATGGGGACAATGAAGAATCTGACACATGAAGCTGATCAGATAATAGAACAACCGAAAGGTATTAAGTCTCCAACCACTATGTCAGTGGCTATGCTGGCTCTATTGAGCTGTCAGATGAGTGGAGTTCATGGCAATACTTATTGGACCTATTTTCCAAACCACCTTATTACCCCACTGTGTGGACTGGAGAAGCTATCCTAGTATTTACTAATGATACTCATATAAATGGAGGTTTTAAAGACAAACACATTACAACTATTCATGCAACTGGATTTAATTATACTGGATATAGTGTGAATCTACCTATATGTTGGTGCTATGATAAGCCTGTCAGCTGTTTAAAAGTAACATTTGAGGGCTGGGGTTGTAGCTCAGTGGTAGAGCACTTGCCTCTCACGTGTGAGAACCTGGGTTCAATCCTCAGCACCACATAAAAATAAATAAACAAAATAAAGATAAAAAAGTAACATTGGAGGAAGAGATGGAATATGGGGAATGCCAGAATAGCTAATTGTGCTGGCCCCTGGGAATTAATATCATATATTCAGACAGTTATGAAGGTGGGAATGTCTCATAACAAGCCACATAATCCATGGAACATCCACCAATACCTTACTGTCCTTATCATTCTGCAATAGAATTTTGTGCCTTTTATAAATAGATGGAATGTTAAAATATCTTGCCAGTGCAGCATAAAGTCTCCAGAAGTGGTGGATGTATCTTGGATTGGTCTCCAAGAATTGATAAGAGACATTTATGTCAGGATTTCATGAGTCTGGAAGATTTGTTGGTAATATCCTGGCTTTTAGTGGTGATGGCATGCAAAAAGATCTGTGGCATTTAATACCTGCTTTGGATTTTATCCATTACACACATGGCCCCATGCGTGACTTTATAGATAGGAGCTGCAAAGAGGGTTCCTGCTATGATCTGCAGGTCTGTGTTCAATCTCCCTATGTTTTAATTTCTTAAAATGTGAAAGTAAAAAGAAGAAAAATATCATGTAACTTATAAGAGATGTAATTTAACCAACTGCATCACTAGATATAATAAGATAAAGGAAGTACTTATACTGTATCAGCCTTTCTTTATTTTACCCCCAGCTAACATTTCAGGGACATGGTATGATGATGCTGGAGTTCGAGTCTTATGACAGATGCATGCCCAACTAAGAAGCCCCCAGCAGCAGGCTGTTGGTCTTCTTGTAGTTGGAGTAGTCACTTTAATATCTTTTTTGGCTTCTACCATGACAGCTTCTATAGTCTTACCTCAAAAAACATTCAAAATATACATTTTCTTAGCAATTTGGCTCAAAATACTTCCAAAGCCCTACATAATCATATAAATATTGATGAAAAGACTGAGACTAAATTAAATGCTTTGGAAACGACTGTCATAAATATTGGGAATGAATTTTCCACTCTCACATATAAGGTTTAGGTGCCATGCCACCTATAAATACATCTGCATTACTGCAGCCAAATATAATGCTTCCCAATGGGATTGGAAAAAGGTTAAAAACCATGTAATGGGCATTTAACATATAAATATTGACAACCTGCATCTTATGGAGTTACATAATCACATTCAGGATATTCAGGAAAGCAGAAACAATCTCATGTATACTGCATTCCTAGCTGAACAAATGCTTCATGATTTCAATGGCTTTAATCTTGGAAATATGTTAAAACATTCCGCATGGTATATTTTTGGAATGTTTTGTTTGCTACTAATTCTCTTTTGTGTTGTCATAATAGGTTGCCATATCCCTCAGAAGAAGAGAAGATATCCGGGAACTCCAAATAATAGCAAGTCACTTGTGCTTCAAAAATTTAAAAGGGGGAGATGTTGGGAGCTGCAAATTAATCATTGCTTTGAATTATGCAATCCTGGATAGAGACACCTTTTCTGGTAATCCTTTAGTACCAGGTTGCCAAGGGAAACACCTAACTGCAGGTGACATCTGTTGATAGGGAGAGTTCTGTGCTTATCATGGAATATACTAGTTTAAAATCTTTGAATTCAAATCCCAGCTGCTCAGAGGTAGAAGAGATGGGCATGAACTAATAAGCCCTAAGTTGTTTTCCTCACAAACCTCATTCTGTTTTCCTCAAAGAAGACTTTTCATAGTGAATCCCTTTGATGTTTAAAACCTACAAAATAAACTCATGGAGCCTTGCTTATTGTTGTATCAGACCCAATCAGGGTGCCCACTGAATATTGGGGTGATGGCCATCATCTCATAGAGGGGTTCTTATTCCTGTCCAGGAGGGTGTAAGCCACCCTAAAACTTAAAGTTCCAAATAATAATTAGTGAAGAACAAATAAAAAACAAATAAAAGTCAGAAATATATTTACAAAAGTGAAGACCCTGATCTAGTCCACATGGTGCTGGAACTAGACACAGAAAAGGTGGCTCTGGTGGTTTACTTAAGGGTGTACATCAAAGGCAGGGTTATAATGTTTCAAGGGCACAATTTTGCTTCATGATGTCTTGCAGTCATCAGGTTGAATGGTATCTTGGCAGGTCACATCCATCTCAGGTGCTGTGTGGGGTCTCTGGAACAGCTTGAGGGGGAAGTTCATCAGGTGGTAAATCCTTATTGGAGGTGCTACAGAAGTTCCCAATGCCAGACTTATTCCTTCATTAGGCTACAATTTGCAACATAGTCCACATACAGCCCACAGATAGCTCATGAAAACCAAGTCCTGTTTTATCTATTTCTGCTTGTTTATTTCTCTTATTTCTTATATTTTTAATCTAACTCATTGTCCTATTCAGGGAACATTTCAACAGTCATGTAGTCTTATGATAGAGAAAACTGGACTTCTACCTATGCCTTGAAGTAACAATGTAGTACTCTACCCCGCCCCACCCTGCTGCCGAAGTATTTTCATAGAACATCAACTAAAACATAAGGATCATTAAGTCCTCACCTTGTTATGCCCAAAATGTTCACATCTCAATTAAAAAAAACTCACTAAAAAGCAGGGAAATCTCACACGAAAGGGAAAAAAAAAGACAATCTTGATGCCAATCAAGATAACAGAGATATCAGAACTATCAAAGTTTATTTGGAAAAAAAAAGAAGTTTATTTGGGTAGCCATCATAAAAAATCTTTAAGAAACAATTACATATGTGCTTGGAACAAATGAAAAAAAATAGAAAGTTTCAGCAAATAAATAGAAGATATAAAGAAAAAACAGAAATTTTAGAATAGGAGTAAAGTGACTGAAAATTAAAAATTCAGTGGATGGGCTCAGAAGCAGATTAGAGGGGACAGAGAAAAGTATCAGTGAACTGAAAGAACAGTAGAAATTGCCCAATCTGAACAACAGAAAGATAAAGAATGAACAATGTCTCATGGAAATGTGAGATCTTACATTCATGTCCTTGGCTTTCATAAAGAAAAGAATAAACCTACAGATTCAAGAAGCTGAGTAAATTTCATACAGGATAAAATGAAAGAAATTTATGGCAAGATACACTGTAGTCATATTTCCTAATTATAACCAAAGCAAAAAATGAGGAAATAAAATAATAGATAAAATTATTGGAAAAAATGTTATCTTTTAAAATATGATTCTTTACACAGGAAATGTGAAAAAAAGTCAGTTTAAATAGGACCAAAGCTTTATATATGCTTTATTTAGTACAGAAGTATAGAAAATTGTTTTTCAAATTTTTTAATATCGCAATTACACTACTAGAAATTTTTTCTATGAATATATTTTCTAAAATACTCCATCCAAATATACGTTACAAGGCTGTTTTAACAGCAGTTTGTAAAAACCAAACAAAGCAGGAAGTCATCTCAAAGTTTATTATTAGGAGACTTCTTGAATATATTTACATGAAAGGATACCATGAGATCACTAAAAATGAGGTGAATCTGTAAATGATGCTATGAAATGCTCTGAAAGATAAAGAGATTTTCCTAAACTGCCACAATGTGCTTGCTGCCAGAACACAAGTGTTATAAAAAACACCACTAAAGCAAAGCCAAAATGGAAAAGGAAAAGATTCAGATTAACATCACTATCATTAGACATGTAGATCTGGGCAAGTCCATCACTACTGACCATATGATGTACAATGTGGTGGGATTAACAAAACACCACTGAAAATTTTGAGAAGAAAGCTACCAAGATGGGAAAGGGCTCCTTCAAGCATGCCTGGGTCTTGGATAAACTGAAAGCTAAGCTTGACCATAGAATCACTATTGACATCTCCCTGTGGGAATTTGAGATCAGCAAGTATTATGTGACCATCACTGATGCCCCAGAACATAAAGACTTTCTCAAAAACATGATTACAGACACATCTCAGGCTGACTGTGCTGTCCTGACTGTTGTTAATGGTGCTGGTGAATTTGAAGTTGGTATCTCCAAGAATGGGCAGACCCATGAACATGCCCTTCTGGTTTTCACACTGGGTAATTATTGGTGTTGACAAAAGGGATTCCACTAAGACACCCTACAGTCAGAAGAGATATGAGGAAATTATTTTAGTTTCTACATTAAGAAAATTGGCTACAATCCTGACAAAGTACCATTTGTGCCAATTTCTGGTTGGAATGGTGACAACATTCTGGAGACAAGGGCTAATTTGCTTTGGAAAGTCACCCATAAAGATGGCAGTGCCTGTGGAACCACTCTGCTCAAAGCTGTAACTTACATTCTGCCACCAACTCATTCAATTGACAAGCCTTTGTATCTGCCCTTCCAGGATGTCTACAAATTGGTGGTATTGGTACTGTCCCTGTGGGCCAAGCACAGTGGTCACCTTTGCTTCAGTCAATGTCACAACTGAAGTAAAGATGATGGAAATTCACCATGAAGGTGTGACTGAAGCTCTTCCTGGGGATAATGTAGTCTTCAAGATCAGGAATGTGTCTGTCAAAGATCTCCATCATTGCCATGTTGCTGGTGACAGCAAAAATGATCCACCAATAGAAGCAGCTAGTTTCACTACTCAATTGATTATCATAAACCATCTAGGACAAATTAGTGCTGGCTATGCCACTGTGCTGGACTGTCACAAGGCTCACACTGCTTGCAAGATTAATGAGCTGAAAGAAAAGATTGATCATGGTTCTGGTATGAAGCTGAAAGATGGTCCTAAATTCTTGAAATCTGGTGATGCTACCTACCATAATTGATGTGGTAACAGGAAAGCCCATGTTTGTTGAGAGATTTTATGACTTTCCTCCTCTGTGTTGTTTTGCTTTTCATGATATGAAGCAGACAGTTGCTGTGGGTGTCATCAAAGGAGGAGACAAGAAGTTTACTGGAGATGGCAAGGTCACCAAGTCAGCCTAGAAAGCTCAGAAGTCATATATCCACCAGTGCCTAACCTCTGATGCAGGACTGCCCCTACCTATCAGCAGACTACCACAGGAGCTGAGACCCAGCTCAGACCACCACCCACACTAGCCTGTGCAGGACCCAGGCTCACAGTAGGCCTTGGTCCACTGCTCCACCAGTGGGGCAGACACCAGCCAGAGCCTAGCCTCTAGCAAAGGACCATCCCTTCTGACAAGCAGACTACCACGAGGTCAAGCCCAGCAGCCCAGATATACCCACACCAGCCTATGTGGGGACCAGGCTCACAGTAGGCCTGGATCCACCCCTTCACTAGCAGGCGCCTGCTGAAGCCCATCTTCTGGCACAAGACCACCTCTTCCGACTAGCAGACTACAGTAGGAGTCAGGCCCAGCCCATATCTGTCCACACCACCTTGAACAACCAGGTCCAGGGTAGGTCCAAGTTCACACCCACACACACACACCTGGAAGCCTAAGCCTAACCCACTTCCATCTTGGGACACTGCAGTCATTACCATAGCCTTCCCCACACAGTAACTCCTAACTTTTTGATGACAGGGCCTACAAGCAGATGCATCTCAGAGCAGGCATCCCAAATGGAGTATGAAGCCCACTCTTGCAGCCCCATCTCTGTAAGACATTGCTTCCATCTTGAAACACTTAACTATTATCTCAAGTTATCTCTGTTACTGCAGTAGCATACACTTAGATGCAGTAGCATACACTGAGGGACCCCAGCAGGGTCTGGAAGCCCAACATCAAGGTGAGGTACAGACAATTTGCATGGGTACTACAAGAATTTAGGGAAGAAAGTGTAATATCTCAAATCCACACTGCCAGAAAGGAAGACACATAGACAACATGAAAAAACAAAGGAGGAAAGTGCCCCAAACAAACCAGGATACTATAATAACAGAACTCATGGACAGCAAAGTTTATAACATGTCAGAGAAGGAGTTCAGAAGACATCGAGGAGGAGATTAAAAAAATTCTTAGAGGTAATGAGAGCATAGACACAACATATCAAAATCCCTGGGACACTATGAAAGCAGTTCTAAGAGGAAAGTTCATGCATTGAGTTCATTACTTAAAAGAAGAAAAAGTCAACAAATAAATGACTTAACATTACATCTCAAAGCCCTAGGGAAAAAAAAAGACAAATCAACACCCAAAACAGTAGAAGACAGGAAAAATCATTAAAATCAGAGCTGGAATCAATAAAATTTAAACAAAAGAAATAATTGAAAAAAATTGACAGAACAAAAAGCTTTGAAAAAATAAAATAAAATTGACAGACCCTTAGCCATGCTGATGAAGAGAAGGAGAGAGAAAACGCAAATCACTAACATATGTAATGAAAAAGAAAATATCATGACAGTACAGAAATACAGAAGATAATTAGAAATACTTTGAAAACTTATACTCCAATAAAATAGAAAATATTTAAGGCATTGACAAATTTCTAGAGTCATATAATTTGCCCAAATTGAATCAGGATGATATACACAATTTCAAATGACAAATTAGGATGATATACACAATTTCAAATGACAAATTAGAAGAAGCCATCAAAAGTCTACCAACCAAGAAAAGTCCAGGACTGGATGGATACATAGCCAAATTCTACAATACCTTTAAAGAAGAACTAATACCAACACTCTCCAATTTATTTCAGAAAATAGAGGGGGAAAAAGCAACACTTCCAAACTCATTCTATGAGGCCAGTATCACCCTGATTTCAAAACCAGGCAAAGACACATTTTAAAAAACCAAAAACTTCAGACCAATATCTCTAATGAACATAGATACAAAAATTCTCAATAAAATTCTGGCAAATTGAATACAAAAACATACCAAAAAGATCATGCACCATGATCAAGTGGGATTCATCCCAGGCATGCAAGGTTGGTTCAACATACAGAAATCTATAAATATGATTCATCACATCAATTGACTTAAAGATAAGAATCATATGATCATCTCACTAGACACAGAAAAAGCATTTGACAAAATACAGCACCCTTTTATGTTCAAAACACTATAAAAACTAGGGATAACAGGAACATATCTCAACATCATAAAGGCTATCTATGCTAAGTCCCAGGCCAACATCATTTTAAATGGATTAAAACTAAAGACATTCCCTCTAAAAACTAGAACAAGAAAGGGATGACCTCTTTCACCACTTCCATTTAACATAGTTTTTGAAACACTGGCCAGAGCAATTAGACAGATGAAAGAAATTAAAGAGATACACATAAGAAAAAAAGAACTCAAATTGTTATTATTTGCTGATGATATGATTCTATATCTAGAAGACCCTAAAAGTTCCACCAGAAAACTTCTAGAACTAGTAAATGAATTCATCAAAGCAGCAGAATATAAAATCAAAACTCATAAATCAAAGACATTTCTGTGTATCAGTGACAAATCTTCAGAAATGAAAATGAGAAAAACTACCCATTTACAATAGCCTCAAAAAAATACTTGGGAATCAACTTAATGAAAGAGGTAATGATCTATATAAGGAAAATTACAGAACACTAAAGAATAAAGTCAAAGAAGACCTTAGAAGATGGAAAGATCTACATTGTTCTTGGATAGACAGAATTAATATTTTCAAAATGACCATACTTCCAAAAAGCACTATACAGATTTAATGAAATCCCAATCAAAATCCCAATGGCATTCCTCATAGAAATAGAAAAACCAATCATGAAATTCATCTGGAAAAATGCGAACCAGAATAGCTAAAGCAATCCTTAGCAGGAAGAGTGAAGCAGGTGGCATCACTATACCAGACCTTATACTATATTACAGAGTAATAGCAACAAAAACAGTATGGTATTGGCACCAAAATAGACTGGTAGACCAATGGTACAGAATACAGGACACAGAGATTAACCCACAAAATTATAATTATCTTATATTAGACAAAGGTGCCAAAAACATGCATTGGAGAAAAGATAGCCTCTTCAAAAATGATGCTGGGAAAACTGGATATCTATATTGCAACAAAATGAAATTAAACCTCTATCTCTCACCATGCACAAAACTCAACTCAAAATGGATCAAGGACTTAAGAATAAAACCAGAGTCTCTGCATCTAATAGAAGAAAAAGTAGGCCCTAATCTCCATCATGTGGGATTAGGCCCCAACTTCCTTAATAAGACTCCTTTGGCACAAGAATTAAAATCAATAATCAATAAATGGGATGAACTCAAACAAAAATTTCTTCTCAGCAAAAGAAACAATCTGTGAGGTGATAGAGAACCTACATCTTTTTTTAAAGAGAGAGAGAGAGAGAGAGAGAGAGAGAGAGAATTTTAATATTTATTTTTTAGTTTTTGGTGGACACAACATCTTTGTTTGTTATATGGTGCTGAGGATCAAACCTGGGCCACACGCATGCCAGGTGAACACGCTACCGCTTGAGCCACATCCCCAGCCCGAGAACTTACATCTTTGGAGAAAATTTTTACCCCTCACACATCAGATAGAGCACTAATCTCTATTATATAAATATATATATTTATATAATAGAGTATATAAAATATATTTAATAGGGTATATAAATATATATAATATAGGATATATATATATATAATAGAGTGTATAATAGGATATATAAAAAACTCAAAAAAAGTAAACACCAAAAAAACAAATAAATGGGCCAAGGACCTGAATAGATACTTCTCAGATGATGATATACAATCAATCAACAAATATATGAAAAAGTGTTCATCATTGCTAGCAATTAGTGAAATGCAACTCAAAACTTCTCTAAGATTTCATATTACTCCAGTCAGAATGGCAGCTATTTTGACAACAAATAACAATAGGTGTTGGTGAGGATGTGGGGAAAAAGGTGCACTCATACATTTCTGGTGGGATTGCAAATTGGTGCAGCCAATATGGAACGCAGTATGAAGATTTCTTGGAAAACTGGGAGTAGAACCACCATTTCACCCAGCTATCCCCCTCCTCAGTCTATACCCAAAAGACTTAAAAAACATCATACTTCAAGGACACAGCCACCTCAATGTTTATAGCAGTACAATTCAGAATAGCTAAACTGTGGAACCAACCTAGATGCATTTCAATAGATGAATGGATAAAAAAATGTGGTACATAAACACAATGGAATATTACTCAGCAATAAAAGAGAATAAAATCATAGCATTTGCAGGTAAATGGATGGACTTGGAGAAGATAATGCTAAGTGAAGTTAGCCAATCCCAAAAAACCAAATGCCAAATGTTTTCTTTGATATAAGGAGGCTGATTCATAGTGAGATAGGGAGAGGGAGCATGGGAGGAATAGACAAACTCTAGATAGGGCAGAGGGGTTGGAGGGCAAGGGAGGGGGCATAGGGTTAGAAATGATGGTGGAACGTGATGATCATTATTATTCAAAGTACATGTGTGGAGACACAAACTGGTGTGAATATACTTTGTATACAACCAGAGATATGAAAAATTGTGCTCTATATGTGTAATAAGAATTGTAGGGCTGGGGATGTGGCTCAACCAGTAGCGCGCTCGCCTGGCATGCGTGCGGCCCGGGTTCGATCCTCAGCTCCACATACAAACAAAGATGTTGTGTCCGCCAAAAACTAAAAAATAAATATTAAAAATTCTCTCTCTCTCTCTCTCTCTCTCTCTCTCTCTCTCTCTCAAAAAAAAAAGAAAAAATGAATTGTAATGCATTCTGCTGTCATACATAAATAAAAAAAGAAAGAAAGAAAGCTCAGAAGTCTAAGTGAATATTACCCCTAATGCCTGACACCCCAGTCTTAGAACTATTTGTCTCAATTGGCAATTTAAGTTTAATACTAAAAAACTGGTTAATGATAACAATGCATCATAAAAATTTCAGAAGGAAAAGAGAATGTTTTGTGAACCATTTGTTTTTTCATGTGTGGCAGTTTTAAGTTATTAGTTTTTAAAATCATTACTTTTTAGTGGAAATAACTTTACCAAAAATATGTCACAGAATTTTGAGACCCATTAAAACAAAAGTTTAATAAGAAAAAAAATACATGGAAGAAGTAAGCTGTACAAATATATAGAATGATCCATTTCATAAAGTATAATTCTGGAAAATTGTAAAATTTTCTGGAAAACTTGAGAACATGATTACTTTTGAGGGGAATTTCTGGGGTTGAGAGTGCAGATAGAGCAATTTTTATTTCTGCTGTTTTGCTTGTATACTTTTGTGTACAGTTCAGCTGTTTAATCTTGGGAAAATATTGCTAGTTAATTATGAAAGCTAATACATTTTTTAAATCAATAACATTTTTTATAACATCAACAAATAAGAGTAGTTGAAATTATTTCTTTCATAGTAGTAGTATAAACCTCAAAATACTTAGGAATGAGCTTTATCAGATGTCCAATTGTATTGAAAAACATACGATGTGAATAAAAAGAAGAACAGTCCAGGTCACTGGAAAGAAAATCTATGGGCAGAAGATAATAGAGTGTGTTCCTATTTCTATAAGGGTTAGTGACTTAGGGTCACAGGTTGAGGCTTCAAAGGAGGTGATGATAGTGAGGAGCATGGAGACAGTGATGAAGTTTGTAGAAAAACTCGTGGTGGCTGCAGTGGGATATGCTGTGGATAGCAATCATGAGTTATGAGGTGATCCATGTGGATTCTATGGTCTTGATACTGAGAGTCTGTAGGAAGCATCAGGGGATGCTTGATTTGGTGATGGGTGAGAGTTCTAGAGTTAGGGATGAAGGGTTCTGTGGGGGCAGAACTGGGCTGGTATGTATGTGTGGTTCTCGCATGGGGATGTTTAAGGCCAATGTGCCAGTATTAGGAGTCTGTAATGAGATTGTCTGTAGGAGCAGTTTCTGGGGCCTGTGAGATTATTAATTTGGGAAGTCATGTTGAATACTATAATTGTGGAGTTATGTGTGTGATTAAGTGTTTGATGTTCCCCATAATTGGGTATTTCTAAAATCAGTTTTCACACACTTAGTGGGCCCTTGTGACTGGAATCGTTTTTATGAGTCCCATGGTAGTCTATGATCAGGGTATCCAGATGGATGATTGACCCTTCCAATGTGGAGTTTTCTGGCTCCAGGTGTTGATTGGGGGTGTCTCAGAGAGTCAGTCATTGAAGTCAATGATTGCTTGCCTCATCATGCTGTTCTTTTTTTGTGACTCTCCTCCTTGCTCTTCACAACCATACTGGCTTCCTTGTTGTTTCTCAAACATGCATCTTTCTGCTTCAAGATTTTTTTAAAGAAAGGTGAGAGAGAGAGAGAGAGAGAGAGAGAGAGAGAGAGAGAGAGAGAGAGAGAGAGAGAGAGAGAGAGAAGTTTTTAATATTTATTTTTTAGTTTTTGGCGGACACAACATCTTTGTTTGTATGTGGTGCTGAGGATTGAACCCAGGTCGCACGCATGCCAGGCAAGCGCGCTACCGCTTGAGCCATATCCCCAGCCCTGCTTCAAGATTTTAACAGTTCCATTGACCTAGAATGTTCTTCCCTCAGGTATCCACACAATTTATTCCCTTACTTTCTTCAGTATTTTTCTTGAATGTCAGTGTCTTGTTCATCACCCTAACTAAATTTATTTCTACTTAGCACTAATCACTACATATGTTACTATGTACTTATTTATGTGTTTTTATTGTCTGATCACCAATGACCATCCCCATGTAACCTCAAGAGGACAGAATTGTGTGGAATTGTATGGTCTGTTCAATGTCATATCTTTAATATATACAATGGTCGAAGGCACAGATTATACTATTGACTTGTTCGGAAAACTGTGGCATCTGACCTTCTCTTACTTTAGTTTTTTTTTCAATTTCTCTTCATTTTACTTTGCAGTTATAATCTGGCAAAGGCGAACTAATCTGTATGGCTGTAAGACCACATTGAGTTGACTGAATACCCTCAGTCTTGACTTTCAATAGATGAAAAAGATATTGCTGTGTAAATCTGTGTGTGTCATGGTGATATATGGAGGACTTTAAACTATTTCCCAAGAATCTGGGATCTGACTGGGCCCTTAGGAAATGTCTTAGCTGATGAAGAAAGAACTGATTTGATGGCTAATTATTTCAGAGAGGGTCCCCTTGGGCATGTGCCAATATGATATTATTTTAAATTACTGTTGGTTTGTAAAACATTTTAACATCTGGTAGAGTTAATGTTGATTCATTGCACTACTTTTTCATAGGTTTCTTGGCATTCTCCCACATTAATGTTAAGCATGGACTTTGGAAGCAATATGTTTTAACTCATTGTTAATATTTTTCTTTGTTAATATATTTCTGGTTTAGGGAAGAATAATAATCTTTAAAACATTGAGACTCCTATGACAAAATGAGTAATGTCTTTCCATTATTTCCAGAACTACATTATGTCCCTTGATAGTTCAATATTTTTCTTCTTTCACATTTCTTATGCATATTCACAGGGAATTTAAGTGGGTCTCTTCTGTCTTAGTTCATTTGGGCTGCTATAACAGAATACTGTAGATTGTTTGGCTTATAAACAATAGAAATTTACTTCACTCAGTTCTGGAAGCTAGAAAGTCCAAGATCAAGATGCTGCTCGGTCTGATGAGAACATATCCTCTGGTTCACAGATGGCTAGCAGATGGCTGGCTTCACTCTTTGTCCTTGTACAGAAGAAGGTGATAGCTCCTTTCCTTCACATAGCTTTCCAGAATGTCTTTTATAAGGGCATTATGGGCATTAAATGTCCCCCAAAAAGTGTCCCAGAAAAGCTCCTCTGTCAATGCAGGAATACTCAGAGGTGTAATTATTAGATTATGAGAGCCATAACCTAATCAGTCCATACTAGTTTGAAAGAACTGACTAGATGATGACTATAGGCAGGTGGGGCATGACTGGAAGAGGTGACTCACTGCGGGTATGACTTGGAAGGGTTTATCTTCCCTATATCCCCTTCTCCACCTCCCTCTATGCTTCCTAACTCTGCTAATATCTTATTAATTTTTTCCCAACACTGCCCTTCTGCTATAATGCTCTGCCCTGCCTTGGACCCAGAACAATGGAGTCACCTAACTATGAACTGAAATTCTAAAACCATTAACCAAAAAAAAAAAAAAAAAAAGCCTTTTTCTTCCCCTGATCTTTTTGGGTATTTTGGTTACAGCAACACAAAGTTGACCAACACACCTAGAAATGTAATGAATATGGAAGAACTTTTGCCCAAAAGTCATGTTCTATTGTACATCAGAGAATTTATCCAGGAGAGAAACAATGTACATGTACTGTATGTGTCATAGCATTTATTAGGACAGCACCTCATTACACATCAAAAAACACACATAGGAAAAAACTTCTATAAATGCCCTGACAGTGAAAAAAATACTTAGGAAGAAGACCAACATCATATATCAGAGAATTTATACTGAAGATAAACCCTATTTTTATAAACAATATAAAAATGTTTTCAGTCTTACTCTATTCCAACATGACAAAAGAGAATTCACTCAGGCAAAGTCTTCTACAAATGCAATGAATGTGTAAAAGTTTGCATCCAGAAGTCAGAACTTCACAGATTTTTGATGCAATGAATATGGACAAAATATTAGACATAACTCAGAACTTTAAAAACTTGCAAAGATTCATACATGAGGAAAAGCTCATGAAGGAAAATGGGAAAACCTTCATCCAGAAATCACAACTTGTGGTCTATGGAGAATTCATACCATTCTTAAATATGAATTTGCTGAATGTGACAAATTCTTTACCAATAAATCACATCTTATTGTACATTAATAATTCATACTGTTGAAATATCAATATATATAATGAAATGGGAGAACCTTGGCCAAACTTACACATCATTAGACATTATATATATGAAATGGCATAGAAGGTGACTACCCACAACTCACAACCCTCTCTAAATTAGATATTTCATACTGAAGAAAATCCACAAAAGTTCTGAATGTGAGAAACTTTCAACATGATGTCCAGGTGTTGCTCACATTCCACACATGAAACAGATCCAGGGTCACTCTGCATGAATTAGGCTGGCAACTAAAAGACTACACAAACACAGAAATGCCTTTTTCAGGGGTCAGGGATGGCTCCCACACTGAAGGGCAAGGGGAGCAAGGAAGGCAAGAAGCAAGAGAGCAAGCACACCTGAAACCCCCACTATTTACTGGAGAGAAGACATTTGATAGAATATTCCACCCAGATAAGGCTAGGGGTAGGATTTTGAAGAGTGGAGTCTTGCTTGATGATATCTGTGGTCAGCAGATTGACTGATATCTTGGCTAGTCACACCCATCTCGGGTGCTGTGTGGGATCACAAGCAGAGCAAAAGGAAGGCACACTTGCACTGCATGGCCCAATTAGCATACAACACCAGACCGGTCCCCTCATGTGGCTCAAATGTGCATAGCTCACACACACAGCCCATGGATGGCTTGTAGCATCCAGGCTTATTAAACAAATGATTTGTATGGAGAATAAGTCATGAAAATTTAATGAATTTGAAAAATTATGTTTACGTAGATACATTGTCACAAGGGAACATGCTTTTAAGACCTGATACCAAACATTTCTATAGAAGGTAACTTAGAAATTCTATTATGATATATTTTAAGTATCTGAGATACCATAATTACAAATCAAATCTAAGGACTATCCCAAACAGACACAAGGATTATCTCCATTAATATAGTACTATCAGTACACTACATGGAGATAGTTGGTATGAATGTAATATTAATTTATATAGAAATGGTACAATATAAAATAATACAAACTAACAACCTCTAAACAAAACAACATCATTTTATCCTTAAAACTTTTCCAGATAATAGAGAGCATTTTAGATTGTGAAGTAATGCCTTTTCTAACAAGATTGATAAATTACAACATCATATTTTAATTCATTTACAGGCAAATATAACTTGTTATTTGTTATCAAACCCTCTATTCAGAAATAATACAATCTTATATTTTGTTTCTGTGTCAGGAAAAGATTTTTTTTTTAATTTATGTAATACATGAGAAAAGAAATATATTAACAATATAAACTTGAAAGGACTGTATTATTCCATGTCCTTTACATGGCAAAAGGCAGAATTGCATGATTTACTAAACTTCTTAAATAAAGCATTTCTTATATTCTTATCTTTAAATTTTGAATAATTTAATAGCTATACAAAAGTAGATTGGTACAATAAGACTCAATGTTAACATCATTCATCATTCAGCACTCAAAGTTGTCAAAATGAGGCTGTTTCCACAAAAACTTAATTCTGCTTATATTATTTTGAAGAAAATCCCATCCATCATATTATTTCAACTATATGCATGTCATGATAAACCCATAATAATGAAGACTAACATAAAAATATGTTAAAATTATCAATGATTTCTTAATAGTAAATAATATCTGGTTCATGTTCAGTTTTTTCAGTTCTCTCAAAAATGCTGGTTTCACATTGTTTCTTTGTACCATGATTCAATAAGAAACACCATGTGAACACTGGGTATATCTTTTAAGTTTCTTTTAACCCATGGACTCTCTGTCATTGTTTTCTACTTTTTGAAATTACTGAAGACACCAGACTAATTTTCCAGTAATTTCCCATGGTTTAGAATTTGTCAGTTACTGCATTCCTGATGTTTGATGTTTTCCTTTGCTCCTAAACTTTATGTAAATTATTAATTGAATGTTAAGGTTTGAACAAATACAGGTTTGCTAACTTGAGAAAGATGAAGTTGTATGTTCTGTTAAGTTTTTCCAGCAGAAGACACACTCTCTCTTTATTGTGCTGGAAGCTATTTATAATAAATGACTAGATGCATCTGTTCATTAGTGCTTCCAAAATAGTAACATTCTAACTTAATCACTCATTATTCTTATAAAAAGGAGTTTGTCCTTTGCTATTCTTTTGTTTTCTATAGTGTTGTTCATATAGAAAGAAATAAGGTAATGCGCTTTTTTCCCTTATTTTTAAAATAATGAACAAACTTCCTGGCATCCTGCAGTGATAATTAATTGGTTCTTTTTCTGGTGAATTTATACATTCATGTATTTAAAAATTCTGTGGATTTCAATCCATTGCAGTTATTAATTTGTATGCTAAAATTATCCCATCTTTAGTCAGTGATGGCCTTTTAAAATTGGCTTCTAAAGAATATTAATGAATCTTGAGACCTTTTTACTTTGTGTGATGGTAAATGCAATATGCTCATTTTATACATTTTTCTACCCCAGTTTCTTTTCCATGTCAACTTATAGCAAATTTCAACTCTGACTCTGAGATCAGTTATTGCCATCTACTTGAGCTGGTGAGCTATGCTGGGTTCACAAAATTTGATTACTTCAATAACTTAAGAAAATGGCGAAGAAAACATGCAAGCACACAGAAGTACCTTTTCAAAATCCAGGACGGCTCTGTGACCTTAGGGGTTCTTTGGAAAGAGAAAGAACATGCCTGGCACCCTGGTTTTAAAGGCGAGGAAGAATCTTTGAAATAATATTTCATCCATATAAGGCAGAGGGGTAATGTTACAAGGTGCAGCCCACCCCCATTGGGTAACACCCACTCCCAAAGCTTTACTCCTCTGCTGAGTGGAGATGGGGATCTACCTGTGTGTGGGCTCTCTCTCATCCAGTGAGGAGGTCTACGGAACATAGTAGAGGAGAGTGTGGCCTCAGAGTCACTAATCAAGACCACTGGGAGACCAAGCAGGAAGCAGGCCTGATTTTATTGCGCAGTTACCATGTATATATACTCAGGCAGTAGCTAAGCATATTACAGGCAGCCACCAATGCAATTTTTGCTAACCATCCTTACAGCAACCAATTGAGGAGTGGGCCATGGAGCAAGTGCAGGGATTGCAGCACATGGCCTGACACCCAAGGCTGTGCCTATGGGGTAAGTGCCCGCCCCTCACATGCCTAGCATGAGGGGAGTGGCCTGTCACTCAGATGCCCTTAATGTATGCCATGTATGCAGTACTAAATGCACCTGCTTCCTAGTCAGGGAAGCCAGTTTCCATATTTCCATCACTCAAAGCTACGGGGTGCTCAGTTCCTATGTGGCAGCTCCTGACAATCAGCCATATTGATTGCATTGTTCAGAGACTGAAATTAAAGGGTTGCCAGTTCTAGGGCTCCATAAGATTTATGGGCTTCCATTTTGTTTTCCTTTTATTTTTATCCATTTTTTTATTTGTTCTTTTTAGATATACATGACAGTAGAGTGTACTTTGGCATAGTATACCTACATGTATTATAATTTCCCATTCTTGTGGTTGCACATAATGTGGAGTTAAACTGGTTATGTATTCATATATGAACATAGGAAAGTTATGTCTGATTTGTTCTACTGTCTTTTCTATTTGCATCCCCTTTCCTTCATTCCTCTTTGTCTAATGCAATAAACTTCTTCCTTCACCCAACCCTTATTGCGTATTAGCAGCCACATATCAAAGAGGACATTTGACCTACAGTTTTGGGGGACTGGCTTATTTCACTTAGTATAATATTCTCCAATTCCATCCATTTACCAGCAAATGTCATAACTTCCTTTTTTAATTATGGCTGAATAACATTCCATTTGGTATATGTACCACATTCTCTTTATCCATTCATCTTTGGTTCCATAACTTAGCTATTGTGAATTGAGCTACTATAAACATTGATGGGGCCACATCACCATAGAATGCTGATTTTAAATCCTTTGAGTATATGCCAAAGAGTGAGAATCCTGGGTCAAATGGTGGTTCCATTCCAAATCTTCTGAGGAACTTCATACTGTTTTCTAGAGTGCACCAATTTGGAGTACCACCAACAACGTATGAGTATACCATACTTGCCAACATTTACTGTTACTTGCATTCTTGATAACTGCCATTCTGACTAGAGTCAGATGAAATCTTAGTGAGTTTTAATTTGCATTTAATTGCTAGAGATGTTGAACGTTTTTCATATGGCTGTTGACTGATCATATTTCTTCTTCTGTGAAGTGCCTGTTCAATTCCTTTGTGCATTTGTTGATTGGGTTATTTGAGTTCTTTGTATATCCTGGAAATTGATGCTCTATCTGAATTGCCAGTGGTAAAGATTTTCTACCATTCTATAGCCTCTCTATTCATACCCTTGATTGTTTTCTTTGCTGTGGAGAAGATTTTTAGTGATACCATCCCATTTATTGATTCTTGATTTTACTTCTTGTGCTGTAGAAATCTTATTGAGGAAGTCAGCTCCTAAGCCAACATGATGGAGAGTTGGGCCTACTTTTTCTTCTAGTAGGTACAGGGTCTCTGTTCTAATGCCTAGGTCCTTAATCCACATCGAGTGGAGTTTTGTGCAGGCTTGAGAGATAGGGGTTAATTTCTTTTTGCTACATATGGATTTCCAGTTTTCCCAGCATCATATGATAAAGAGACTATCTTTTTTCCAATGTATGTTTATGGCGGGGCTTCCTTTTTTGTGCACCATGAAAATATGCTCAGGCTATCCCTCTGACTCTATGAGAAGGATTGGAGGCATATACTACAGCTGACCCTGAGAGCCTTCTCCATCAAGGCCAGACTACAGAGAGACTTCCAACCAGGCTGCTGACACATAATTAAGACAAATAGGTGTCACCTGGCTCATAGCCAACTCATAGTCACATAAATAACAATGACAATAATGATAATTCTAAGTGATTATTGTTTTAGACAATTAAGTTGTGTTTTTGTATTATTATATAAAAATTACTAATAAACTATCCAAAAAGAAACCAAGAAAAGAACACTATTTTTTATTTTTTACACAAAAAGAACATCATTTTTCATTTCTCTGGTTGTACATGATGTAGAATCACACTATTCATGCAATCATACCCATACATAGGGTAATAATGTCCATCTAATTCTATCATGTTCCCACACACACACACACATACACACCTCTCCCCTCTGCTCAATACAAAATTCCTCCATTCTTCCCTCCCACCCCCATTATGGATCAGCATCCATTTATCAGAGGAAACATTTGGTCTTTGTTTTTTTGGGTTTGGCTTACTTCACTTAGCATGATATTCTCCAACTCCGTCGATTTACCTGTAAACACCATAATTTCATCCTTTAAGGCTAAGTAATATTTTTTATCCATTCATCTATTGAAGGGCATCTAGGTTGGTTCCAAAGTTTATCTATTGTGAAATGGTGTAACCACCATTTATAATGGCTGGCTACAAAGAACTGAGGTATTAAGAATAAATTTAACCAGGAGATGAAAGACTCACACAAGAAAAACTATAGAACACCGGTGAAAGAAATTGAAGACACAATAAATAAAAAGAAATTCTATGTTTACTGAATGGAAGAACTTTTGTTAGAATGTCCATGCTACACAAAGTGATTTTCACATTGAATGAAATCCATATCAACTCCAATGACTAATACTCCGATTAACACTAAAACTTACATGTAACCACAGAGGACTCTGAATAGCAAACATAAATTTAAGAAGAACAAAGTTGAGGGCATCAAGTTACTTGATTTCTAAATATATTAAAGAACTACAATAATAAAAACAGTGTGATATTGGCATAAAAGAAATACATAAGAAAATGGAACAGAATAGAGACCAGAAATAAACCCATTCACATATGGTTGTCTTATTCAGTTTTGTGTTGCTATAATTGGATGGTCTGTGTGCAACAGAAGTTTATTTAAATTACAATTTTGAAGGCTGGAAAGTCTAAGAGCATGATATCAGCATCTGGCCACACCATCTTTTTGCTGCATGATGGAAGGCAGAAGGGAAAGAGAGTATGTGAAGTGAACAGAGAAAAAAGGAACTGAACTCATCCTTTTATCAGGAGCCTACTCCACAATAACTGACACACCATCACAATAATGCATTAACATGTTCATGAAGGCACAGCTTTCATAACCTAATGACCTCTTAAACATCCCACCTGATAATACTCCAGACTGGAAAGCAATAACCTAACTAATATGCAAACAAACTGCAAAATAACTTGATGTTTTGGTATCAAGTAACCAACTCTTAGTCAATCATGGCAGCTGAGCTTCCAACCAATCACTGGCTGCAAAAATTCCAAACCATCTCCCAATAAGGCAAAAACAACTGTAACCCACGGTCCTGACATCTGAACAGCCCTTCTTTTGGGGGGCTATAAATATTCCCTGCAGGTTATAGAGCAGAGCTCTATGACTGGAGTTTTTCCTCTGCGTCACCCAGTTTGTGAATTTTTCTTTTCTCATTAACTAAATTCTGTTTAATTTGTCTAAGGTTTTAACAGTATTAAAATGGTACACATTTTTATTATCTGAACTCTAAGAAACAGAGTCAGAATATTCTTAATGTGAAAAAAACTAAATTAACACTATAATGATTACAAAGCACAACAGTTAATCCATAAACAAAACCTGATTGTTAATGTTTATCGTTGCAAGGCACTTGTTACATAAATCGCAATACTCTGGAGTAACACAACTATTATCACAAACCCCAATTTGTGACCGCCAACATCAAGGGTAGGAGAAATGTAATAGAGATTAGGAAAGGCACAAAACCTATCCTAATCCCCCTGTCTAATGCCTAATCCACTTGACAGTAAAATCTTGCTTGGCTCTACTTTTGATCCACGTTATGGGTTTTGTACTTTCCCTCCAACTTTTCTCCCCATCCCTGAAAACTCGGACTTTCGAAGTCTCGGGAGGGTATTTCCTGGGATGCAGGATTTTCATCACAAACCCTGGGACAGTTTCAGGCCAACCAGGATTGTTGGCCACCCTACTTCAGTTTCACCCTTCCCTTTCGCCTGGATCCTCCCCCCATCCCGCCCCTTGATCTCCCCTCTCCTTCACTGTTCCCTGGCCTCCATCTAATGGGTGATGCGGTTCCTTAGTCTCCTATTCCCAGTTCCTTTGTCTTCAGTCTTCTTTCCCCAGTCTCTCAGTCCCTCACTTTCTCGTTAACTTTGGGCCTCAGTCTCCTCTTCCCTTTCAATTTTCCTCCTTTTTCTCAGTCCTCCTTGCAACTTAATTACTGTATTTTAACCGCCCCCACCCCTCGCCTTGGAGTATTTCTTTTAATTAAAACATCATTAAATTTCATTATTATGCCATTCCCTCTCTCCATCACTTGGCGGCTCCCACAGAGGAATTGCCTCCTGTAGGGCTGTACCATTTACAAATACTTTTGTGTGGAAGCGCTAAAATATCGTAACATTACCAATTCTTCCTCTTTAAACCACGTGCATTCTCCCAATAAAGACAATATCACTACAGACCCTTCTCCACGCTCACCTCCCACTTCTCCCCGCCCCCCACCCCCCAAAAAAAGCTCTCTTCAAAAGTGCGCAGGTTATTGGTTCCTATCGTGGGCATCCTTTTATCATGCTCCACTGCCTTCGCTGCCGCTATGGTACAGTCCACTCCCAGGTGAGGAATTGGGCAAATCCCTCGCTTGTACGGAACCTTCCTGACTTTCAAGATGGCGCATCCCTGCGAACGAGAGCCTGGGAGCAGCCATATTGTCTCCTGAACAAACCTGCAGGTTAAACAACCGCGCAGGCTCGGGAGCCCGGGTGGTGCTCACGGACAGGAAACGGAAGAGTCCTATGAATGTGACAGGCATCCTGGTTAAGCCTTGCGTTTAGGGGTCTGATAATCCAGCTGGGGGTTAGAAGAGGAATTTATGGGTTGAGTCATTGGGCAGTTTGGGATTGGGGTAGGAATTCGTGAGGGTCAGAGATTGGAGAACGATGAGGTCAGGGACTGGAAGTCTCTGGGATGGGAACTGGGGACTTGCAGCTGTCCTGAGTAAGGAGAGCGTTGTAATCTGAGGGTCGGGGGTGGAGTCTCTGTGGCTACTGATTTGTGGACCTGTGTGGCTAGTGCCCTGATGGGAATGGGGAGTGGATGTGCCCTGTGGGGTTCGCGATTTCTGGATTTGGTGATCCGTTGATTTGTAGGAATTATTAATGAGGACAGGGGCTTGCAACATTCAGTCCCAGTTTCCTGGGAAAGGCTTCACTTCACAATTTCTGCGGGGCACAGACCACCCTTAAGTTGAAGACCCTTTTCATAAATTTTTTCAGACTATCTTCTGGCCATCACTTGTGTTCTTATAGAAGAAAACGTTCTGCAAACATAAGACCAAATGAATATAAAGGAATAAGATTGTCCATTTCCTCTAGCCAAAAACCACCGGGAATGCCTTGTAGTTGAATAAGTTAGATTTAATGTTCCTGAAGTGAGGAACCACGGAGAATAGTATCAACAAGGGGGCTCAGAACTTCTGTAGAACTTGGGTTTGTGACAGGTAATTTGAGGCAGGAAATCAAGAAAGTGGGCCTTGCTCTGGTTTGGATGCAGTCAGGAAATGTAATTCAATGACTGGGAATCTACCACGCGGCCTGCGCAGTGGTTTCATTAATGAGGTTCTGGCATTCAGTTAGTTAGAAGAGATCAAAATAAAACACACAGACAGTACCTTATTTTAATGCTAGGTCCGAGACGGCTCGGTCTCCCTGTTTCCCTGCCTCCAGCCGCTCAGCAGGGCAGCGAGGATTACTCTGGGCTAGCAGGAGAGAGAGAGAGCGAACACGCCGGGGATCAGCCTTTTATTTGGGGGAAACAAGAGATTCAGGGGAGAATTCCATCCAATGAAGGTTGAGGGGGGGCTGTACTCCAAGGTCAGGGTCAGTGATTGGGTCTCCAGGGTCAGTGGTTACGCACACCCCCACACGGATGGGCTCTCTCATCAGGAAAGGGTCGGGATAACTCCGACACAGCCAGAGTGCCTCAGGCCCTTAACGGGAGTCACCCAATCACGTGTCAGAATGGCTCCCCACATATTCCCCCTTTTTATTCTTAACAATGAGGCGGCGGTTCACTCTCTGGAGTCCCCGGATTCTTGATTGGAGGACTCGCCATCCTATAGTTACAATACAAAAGAGAATTAACAGCAAAGAGAATAATCCAATAATGTACCAAGCGGAGTGTTTAAGAATATTTCTAGGGTTGAATCCATTTAACTCCTTCAATATTTGGTTAGCCAAAGAAGAAGGATCTGAAAAATCAGCTCTATTATTTTGAATGTCTTGGATATGGTGATGAAGTTCCAGAATATCCAAGCTATTATTACTATTTTGCCAAATACCTAATAAATGGGTTTTAACCTTCTCCCAATCCCAGAGAGAAGCATTGTACTTGGCAGCTGTAACACATACATACTTATAATTAGCATGGCATTTAAGCCTTTCCTTAAATTTTAAGGCTGAAAGTTCATTACCAATGTTAATAACAGTCGCCTCTAAGGCGTTTAATTTAGTCTCAATCCTTTCATCAATATTTACTTGATTACGCAGAGCCTTGGAAGTATTTTGAGCTAAATTATTAAGAAATTTTGCATGCTGAATATTCTGAGACAATGTCAGAGATGCAGAGACGGTTGAGGCAATAAATGAGACCAGTGCTAAGACACCAACAATTATGACTCCAATAGCACGTTTAGGTCTTGTTAGCTGGGCATGAATTTGCTGTAAAACTTGTAAACCAGCATCAGCATACCATGGCTCTGAAATATTAGCAGGTAATAAAACAAAAGAGGGCTGATGAAGTATCAGCACTCCTTTTCCTCCATTATACCTAGAAATACAATTGGTTAGGTTGCACTTATTACAAGTAACAAAATATCTATCATCTATCCATCTAACTTTTACATTTCCAATAATTAAAACATAAGGAGATTGGACACAGGCTCTTAGGCCATAGCAAGATCCCTCTTTACAGTTCTTGCCAACAAATTTTGGTAAAGGTTTATCTGTAAAATGTAAATATTCTGAGGCAGCAATTAAACGCCAAATATCTCTTTGAATGCCTCCTTCACTATAAGTCAAAATATTACTAACAAATCCTGTAGGTGTCATAGCAGAATTTCTTCGTAATTGTCTCTTATCAATTTTTGGAGACCAGTCTAAAATATACCCACTAGCTTTAGACACCTTATGTCGTACAGGAAAGGTATTTACACAATCCATCCATTTAGGAAAGGTGCCAATTTCAATTATAGAACTATTTGGACAGTGGGGTACCGGTGGAGGTTTTGCAGAAATGACTGGCTTGTTATGGGAAAGTCCCATCTTAATTATTGATCTAGTATTAGGTTTTAAGTCTCCATAAATAGAATTATTTGTCAGTCTAGGTTTACCAATCGCTGTCTTTTCTTCAAATGATACTTTCAGACAGCCAGCATGTTTATCATGTGACCAACATAAAGGTAATTGGGCACTGTAGCCAGAATAATTAAATCTAGTCACATGACTGGGAGTAATATGAGTATCTGTAAATCCTCCCATCATGAATGAGTCATTAGTAAATACTGGAATAGATTCTCCAGTCCACACAGCTGGGTGTACCAGGGGTGGATCTGGGAAATATGTCCAATAAGTGTCTATTTGATTCCCTTTTACCTGACAGCCCAGTAGGGCAATTACTGTCGCTACCATCAAGACTGGTGTCCTGTTCTTTCCTAGGCGTCGAAGTATTTGGGAAGCCTGGGTTGTCAATTTCTTCACATCTTTCCATGAAATCAGCTTCTCAGCTGGTTCAATCTGGTCTTTCTTCATCTTTTTCCGGTATCTCCTCCTTCTGGGTTGTGGCTCCTCCGTGTCTATCCTCAGTCGCTTGAGTCTGGGTTCTATTTCCTCCATGTCTGATGGCACGTTCAGGCACCCAGATGGGACGGAAAGCACCTTCTGGAAAAACACAAGCATGCCCTCGGCCCCATGATATTACCGGATCTGGGCCCTTCCACTGACCAGTCTGTAAATCTTTCCATAGAACTCTGCCTAAAGGGCCTGTCACCGAGGGAGACATTTGCCTCTCAGCAGCAGTGTGACCTTCTGTGTCACAGTTTAAAAAATTTAAAACAAATAAGGCATGATTAAGGCTATTTTGGGGAGTCATTATCTTATTCCCCCTTTTTAATTTTTGTAATTGAAGTTTAATAGATAAATGAGCTCGTTCTACAATGGCTTGACCTTGGGGGTTATAAGGAATTCCTGTTTTATGATTAATTTGAAACTCTTGGCAAAATTGTTGAAAAGCAGAGCTTACATAAGCTGGAGCATTATCTGTTTTAATCTGCATAGGACACCCTAAAACAGAAAAAGCTGCTAAGCAATGAGAAATTACATGTTGAGTATTTTCCTTAGTACGTGCTGTGGCAAAAATAAATCTAGAATAAGTGTCCACTATGACATGCACATAACATTGCTTACCAAATTGAGGAATATGAGTTACATCCATTTGCCATATTTGATTTGGTTTTAATCCACGGGGATTTACCCCTGATGGCAGAGATGGAGTGTAAATAACACACTTAGGACATTGGCTTACAATCTGACGAGCCTGTTCTCTGGTAATACTAAATTTTTTACGTAAGCTAGAAGCATTTTGATGATGCAAGGAATGGGAAGCTAGGGCACAGTCATATGAAGACATCTGTTGACAAAAAGCTACTAATTTATCAATATTATCATTACCTGCAACCAAAGGTCCAGGGAGGCTAGAATGTGCTCGGATATGTCCAATAAAATATGGGTACTTCCTCATTAGCACTGTCTTTTGTAAATTATGAAATAATTCAAATAACTCCTGTGATGAAGTAAACCCAATAACTGAGGTTTCAATATTTTTGGTAACTCTGACTGCATATAAGCTGTCAGAATAGATATTAATAGGCTCATTTGAAAAATAATCTAAGGCCAAAATCAGGGCTTGAAGTTCTGCCCTTTGAGCTGAAGTATAAGAAGTTTGTATTACCTCTGTGTGAACACGGCTGAAGAAACCTGCCTTACCAGAGCTGGAACCATCTGTGAACACCGATAAAGCTCCCTCTATTGGATGGGAAAGTACAATCTTTGGAAAAATAAGTGATGTTAATGATGCAAATTGTACAATGTTATCACGAGGATAATGGCTATCTATCTGGCCAGGGAAATCTGCAAAAGCTATCTGCCATGAACTAGAAGTTTGAAAAAGCCAATTAGTCTGTTGAACAGAAAATGGAATAATTATGATATCAGGCTCAGATCCAATTAATTGTAAAATCCTAGTTCTACCCTTAATCACTAATTGAGCTGTAGAATCATGAAAAAGTGTTAATGTCTTTTGAGGGGAATGAGATAAGTAAATCCATTCAATAACTCCTAATTTTTGCCATATGGCTCCTGTTGGGGTATGTTCAGTTGGAAATATTAATAAATATATTATTTCTTTAGGATCTATTCTAGTAAGCTGTGCATTTTTAATTGCAATTTCCACTTTCCTTAAGGCTGCTTTGGCCTCCAAAGTTAGTTGACGTGGAGAGGTTGGAGAAGGATTTCCTTGTAATATCTGAAATAAAGGACTTAACTCAGAAGTAGTTAACTTTAAGGATGGTCTTAGCCAGTTAATATCTCCTAATAGTTTTTGAAAATCATTAAGGGTACGTAACTCCTTAACTCTTATCTGAAGATTTTGAGGACGGATTGTACTCCCTTGAATTATCTGACCTAGATATTGAAAAGGAGATACCTTTTGAATTTTTTGAGGAGCTATACTTAAACCCAATGTTGTAAGTGAGGTCTCTAACTGAGTAAAAATTTCTGAAAGTACTTCTGAATTAGCATGGGCCAATAATATATCATCCATAAAATGAATAATGTATGCATCAGGGAAGCTATTTCTAATGGGATCTATTGCCTGATCAACATATTTTTGACACAGGGTAGGGCTATTACGCATTCCCTGAGGAAGGACTTTCCAGCAGTATCTTTTAACAGGTTCCTTAAAATTAACTGCTGGGACAGTGAAAGCAAATTTTTCACAATCTTCAGGATGTAACCTTATAGAGAAAAAACAGTCTTTTAAATCTATTACCATCAAGCTGTAATCTAAAGGAATGGCTGTGGGGGAGGGAAGTCCTGGCTGTAATGATCCCATAGGCCGAATTGCCTGGTTTATTGCCCTTAAATCCTGTAATAATCTCCAATTTCCTGACTTTTTCTTAATAACAAAAATAGGTGTATTCCAAGGGCTAAGTGTTGGTTCAATATGACCAGCCTGAAGTTGTTCCTCAACTAATCTATGAATTATTTTAAGTTTTTCCCCTGAGATGGGCCACTGAGAAATCCAAATAGGCTCTTCTGTGAGCCACGTAATTTTTTCAGCTGTTTTAAGGATCGGGGAAGTACTCAGTGCCCCTAATAAAAATTTTGTCCTGAAGTATTTACTAATCCTTGCCGTGTAGACTGGCTTGTAAACAGATATTTCTCCTGAAAGTTTTTCCTATCATCTCCAGGAAAATACCTTTGATTAATTTCTTCAACTGACCTTATAGAATTTGGGGTGACTAGTAGCAGTCCCATTTTGGCTAGTATATCTCTTCCCCATAGATTAGCTGGTAAAGACTCTAACACATAAGGCTTAAATATTCCACTGTTCCCATCAGAATCTTCCCAACGGAGATAGTTGGCACTTTGAGCAGGCTGTGAAATTTTTCCTATTCCTTCTAGATTAGCTGAGGCTGTATGTAGAGGCCATGTCCTGGGCCAAAATCGGCTGGACAACACGGAGCTATCAGCCCCTGTGTCAATTATTCCTAGGAAATTTTTATTATTAATTCTAAGTTTTAATAAAGGGCGTTCTTGTCGTACTAACTGGGACCAATATACTCTGTCCGGCGGTTTAGAAACTGAATCTGCCGGCAGGTGCCTTTCTGAGACACAAGGCAATAATATTAATTGAGCAAAAATATCCTTTGGGGTGAGTCTTAGGGCATAATTGGATCTTACAGTAACATATAATTGCCCTCTAAATTCTGAATCTACCACACCAGGTATTACTTCAATAGCTCCCTTTAAATTATTACGCCCCAAAATTAAACCTACAGTATTTTCAGGAAGCGGCCCGAAAATCCCAGTAGGGATTTGTGTTGGTCCCGTTTCAGGATCTAATTCAACTGTCTCTGAAGGTCCTAAGAAAACTGTCTGTGATCCATGTCTCTGCTCCGGTAAAAATCGCGGACTGTCCTGGTCGGCGCCGCTAGTGACGTCACACTGTGCGACGTCTCCCCATATTGTTTCTGGGCCCGGGGAGGGGCCGAACGGAAGTTTTTTGTCCCCTCGCTAGGAGGAAATACTTGTGGCGAGAAGGCGGGCTCATCCGCGCCACCCGAATCAACCACGTGGCGCCGAGTCCTGCAATATCTATTATCGCCAGTAGATGGAGCCCTAAACCTAAATTTGCGTTGGCGACATTCGTAGGCGAAATGACCGGGTTTTCCGCAAACGTAACACTTGCTGCGGGACTTCTGAACTGAATTTTGTGGCCCCAAAGTTTCCTTTAATATTGTTGCTAAGGCTACCGTTTGTAACTGAGTGGAATCTAAGTCAGAACACAAGCGAATATACTCAGAAATTGTTCCTTTCTTACGATGGGGGCGGAGAACATCTTGGCAAATTTTGTTTGCGTTCTCAAAAGCCAATTGTCTAACAATAAATTCGCTAGCTCCTGGGTCTCCGATGGACCTGTTTGCAGCCTGATATAGTCGGGCTACGAAATCTGAATAAGTCTCATTGGCACCTTGTCTGATTTTGGTAAGAACTAAATTGGACTGGTCCTTGGGGACAATTTGCCTCCAGGCACGTTTTGCACAATCAGTTATTTGATTGTACACTATAAAATCATAATTTAACTGTCTTTCTAAATCAGCAAAATCTTCAGTCCCTAAAAACATCGCTACTGGCGTTTCTATGCCCTGTCTTCTGTTTCTTTCTGCCTGTTCATTACAAAAATCAGTCCAGTAAGTTTTCCAAAGTAAGTAATTTCCCCCGCTCAAACAAGATCTGGCTAAAAAAACCCAGTCACTAGGAGGAAGGGGTTGTGAGCAGATATTTTCTATCAGACTCTGAACAAAAGGCGAATTTGGGCCGTACGTTTCACATGCATTTTTTAATTCCTTGATAGTTTTAAATGGAATTACAGCATGAATTCTAACTCTCTGATTTTGCTCATCAGTTTGCTCAAAAACTGGAAAGAGGTGAAAACCAGTAGTATCCTCCCCCATTTCTTGAGCCTTCTTAATACCTTGCTGAACTGGGGTAAGAAAAGTCATCTTTAATTCAGCACACCTGTTAAATTTGGTTCTTCTAGCAGGTATCGGCTGAATTTTTAGGGCTTGGGCAGGTGGTGCTAAATGCAATCTATTAAAATTTCTCTCTAAGTCCTGAGTTTCTATGTCTAATTCTTCTTCCTCAGACTGCGAGCTGCTATCAGACTCTGTACTATCGCCATTTGGAATTTGGGTTTCTAACTCACGTGGCTGAGAAGAAACCTGAGCCCCGCTAGGAGTTTCCTTTGTATTTTCCTCTCCAGGAAGATTGGTTACCACTTCTGGAGGGCTCTCCAAGATTAGAGATGCTTCTTCTTTATCATGCTGTTCTGTATAATCTGTCTGCGGGCTAGCTTGCACATTTCTAACCTTTGTTTTAGCTCCTAGCGCTTTTGTTTTAAAACGGCTCAAAGGAAAGGAAATTAATTTAGCCTCAGGCTGATTTTCCATTTGAATAGACCTAATGGCTCTTTGAATACCTCTCAGAAGCTCTTCTGGTGGCCACGGACTCTGGTCCATGTATTCAAAGAGACAAATTTCTAGGGCCGTCCAAGTTTTCTGTATATTCTCTATGCCTCCAGGTATTTCAGTAGAAAGACAAACTCTCTGTAACTTTCTTCCTAATTTCTCCCAAGTAAGTAAATTTGGAGACTCTTGGTCACAAAACCAAGGACAATATTCACCTACAATCTTTAAGAATTGCAATAACTGAGTTTTCTTTATCTGTTTTCCTTTCTGATTAATTATACTGTCTAAAATAGTTAGATACATTTCCTTATCCGAAGAAGTAGAATTTCCCATTTTAAGTAAATTAACGTCTCTTTCCTTCAATATTTCCTGGTACTTTTGTGACTCAATTGTCACTTCTTCCTTTCTCTTATTTCTTATTTTCTTTATTCTCTTTATTACTTTTGTGACCCAAATGTCACTTCTTCCTTTCTCTTATTTCTTTATCTTCCTTATTTCCTCTATTTTCTCTTTATTTCTTTATTTCTATTTCCTTAATCTTTTTAGCGCGCGCTCCCACTCAATCTAACTAATTCAGAATGCCCCCCTCTTGGGCGCCAATTCTACCACGCGGCCTGCGCAGTGGTTTCATTAATGAGGTTCTGGCATTCAGTTAGTTAGAAGAGATCAAAATAAAACACACAGACAGTACCTTATTTTAATGCTAGGTCCGAGACGGCTCGGTCTCCCTGTTTCCCTGCCTCCAGCCGCTCAGCAGGGCAGCGAGGATTACTCTGGGCTAGCAGGAGAGAGAGAGAGCGAACACGCCGGGGATCAGCCTTTTATTTGGGGGAAACAAGAGATTCAGGGGAGAATTCCATCCAATGAAGGTTGAGGGGGGGCTGTACTCCAAGGTCAGGGTCAGTGATTGGGTCTCCAGGGTCAGTGGTTACGCACACCCCCACACGGATGGGCTCTCTCATCAGGAAAGGGTCGGGATAACTCCGACACAGCCAGAGTGCCTCAGGCCCTTAACGGGAGTCACCCAATCACGTGTCAGAATGGCTCCCCACATGGGAAGTTACATTTTAATAAATCTTATCTAAAGGGAGAAATGACCAGATTGGATAGCTAAATAACTAAAGCAGTAGCAGTCCAGAGGAGAGCAGGATTTTTCGTATTTTATGGATTAAAAGGTGTTGACATGATATAGGACAGATGAAGATGGACACCTGAGGAATTAGCGGGAAGCAGGTTTATTTAGGCTGCAGCCTTCCAGAGGGGCTAACTCCTAAAAATCTCTGGACTTCGCGTCTGGAAATTCTTTTAGATTTATACTCAGGTGGTTACGTGGAAGTGGGTGGGAACAGTTACTCTGTCTCATATTCTTAGGCTAGACAAAGGTTTCACGCATTTTGTCCCCAAACCTGGCATTTACAAGAAAGAAAGTTACAAACCACAAAAATTTTTGCTGATATCCTGTTGACACCCTTCCTAAAAATCTTTCTGACAAGAAGGGAACCTTAATTAATGCAAGGGTCTTTTGGGTGGGGGTACCTGGTCTTCTTTACATATTCTGTATTCAAACATGATTTCAGAGTGGTCTTGTTTTGATCTATCTTGGTCACAAAGTGACCTTATCTGATGTTGATGTTCTTGGTGAGTGTTTATGTTGGATAGAAGAGTTGTGTGTGCCAGGCCAATTCTCAGATGTCAGGGGAAATTTTTGTGATTTCAGTTCTTCTCTTTCCTAAGTTTATTGAAATCATTCTACCTTCTGTTTAACAAATACTTACTGAACATGCTGTTTGCTTGATTCAGGGTTGGGTGTCCAAACACAAGCATGACTATTTGATTGTTTCCTACCAAATTTATTTTGACACAGCCTGGCATAGCACATGTGAACCAATATCCCTATTATGGGCCGCCCTACTTACTCTGAATGAGCTCAGTCCTGTCTTTGTGACCCATCCTAGACTGGGAAAAGTTTACCAACTAAATACCTTGCCTGTATTGTGATATACTCCTGTTTATCAGTGATTCCAACCTATCACTATTTTTTTTAGTAAATGTTTATTCAAAACATCTTTTTTTTTCAGCTGTCCAGATCACACTTTTCTTTGTTTGAAGAAACTCTAGAATGAATGAATATACACACACACACACACACACACACACACACACACACGCACACACACACATATATATATTTGAATCAAATGGGGTATAATTTCTCATTTTTCCAAGTGTACAGTCTACCACGCGGCCTGCGCAGTGGTTTCATTAATGAGGTTCTAGGCATTAAGTTAGTTAGAAGAGATCGAAATAAAACACACAAACCAGTACCTTATTTTACATTGCTAGGTCCCAGACGGCTCGCCTCCCTGGTTCCCTCCTCCAGCCGCCCAGCAGGGCAGCGAGGATTACTCTGGGCTAGCAGGAGAGAGAGAGAGCGAACACGCCTGGGAGTAGCCTTTTATTTGGGGGACAAGAGATTCAGGGGAGAATTCCATCCAATGAAGGTTGAGGGGGGGGCTGCACTCCAAGGTCAGGGTCAGTGATTGGGTCTCCGGGGTCAGTGGTCACGCACACCCCCACACGGATGGGCTCTCTCCTCAGGAAAGGGTCGGGAAAGCTCCGACACAGCCAGAGCGCCTCAGGCCCTTAACGGGAGTCACCCAATCACGTGTCAGAATGGCTCTCCACAGTACAGGTTGCAGAATCACATTGGTTATACAACCATGTATATACATACAGCAATACTAGTGTCTATCTTATTCTGATGCCCTTCCCATCCCCCCTCCCCCCTCCCATCACCTCTCTCTACCCAATCTAATGTGACACATTTCTTTTTATTTTCCCTCACATCATCATACATATATTTTGTATAATGATGAGGGTCTCCTTCCTACCCCATTTTGAGTCACCCCCCCTTATATCAGAGAAGACATTCAACATTTGTTTTTTAGGGATTGGCTAACTTCACTTAGCATAATCTGCAAATGCCATGATCTTATTATTTTTAGTGCTGCATAATATTCCATTGTGTATAAATGCCACATTTTTTTATCCATTCATCTATTGAAATGCATCTAGGTTGGTTCCACAGTCTAGCTATTGTGAATTGTGCTGCTATAAACATTGATGTGGCTGTGTCCCTGTAGTATGCTCTTTTTAGGTCTTTTGGAAATAGTCCAAGAAGGGGAATAGCTGGGTCAAATGGTGGTTCCATTCCCAGCTTTCCAAGGAATCTCCATACTGCTTTCCAAATTGGCTGCACCAATTTGCAGTCCCACCAGCAATGTATGAGTGTACCTTTTTCCCCACATCCTCGCCAGCACTTGTTGTTGTTTGACTTCATAATGGCTGCCATTCTTACTGGGGTGAGATGATATCTTAGAGTAGTTTTAATTTGCATTTCTCTCATTGCTAGAGATGGTGAGCATTCTTTCATGTTTTTGTTGATTGATTGTATATCCTCCTCTGAGAAGTGTCTGTTCAGGTCCTTGGCCCATTTGTTGATTGGGTCATTTATTTTTTTGTTGTTTAACTTTTTGAGTTCTTATATAGACATCTATTCTGTTGAAAATCATTAATAATAATCTAAACAAAATCAATTTAAATAATTTTAATGCATGAATGGTGATGCACCAAGAGAATTTGCTGGGTTGGGGTAAACATGAAAGAACTTATCTTAGACCTTCCATAAGAGAATACTATAGACAGGACAGTTTAAACAACAAACATTTGTTTCTCATAATCCTAGAAGCTGGCAAGTTCATGTTCAAGGTGTTGGCAGATCTCATATCTAGTGAGGGCACTCTTCTTGGTTTGCAGATGGCTGTCTTCTCATATTATCTTCCCATTCCTGAGAGATAATTCTTCTCTCTTATGTCTCTTTTTATAAGAGTATTAATCCTACTGATGAGGACTCTTTAAAGACTCCACCTCCTAGTACTATAACATTGCAGGTCAACTTTTGAATTTTTTGATGGACAAACAGTAACAGAACTCAGTGCTGGGAATATGGAAATACATTCCTCAGTCTTCCACTTGGTCATTTTCCCATTCCAGTTACCTCTATATTCATGATTTTTGTTTTAAGATAGAATGCTACAAAAACAAAACATAAAATTGAATAAAATCATTTATTCAAAGGGGAACAATAAGTTTTTCTTAAATCCATCAGAAACATATCTCTGTGTTTATCCAGTTAAAAATATAACTTGTCCAAGTTTTATGTGATCATATTATAGTCAAGGAAGGAGTTGATGGCCCCTTCACACAGTCTTTCCTGATGTTTCTGTGAGCCTTAAATGGCCTTCTCCCCCAGGATGGCCCATTACCCACCTGACTTCTGGAGGAGATTGTCTCTAGACTGGTGAATGTCAGCTCTGGCCACTGGAGACTCCATTCTCTCCTCTAGTTCTGATTCTTCAGACTTCTACCTTGTTGGAAGAGAAATAGAAAATGATCAAATCTCAAGTTAGCTGCTTGTTTATTTTGTACTTGGTTCCCATACATTTAAATGGAAAAGTGCAGAAAACTAAAAATCAGGATTAATAAAAAGTAGAGAGAACAGAAGTAAAGACTTGCAAGGAGCTGATATGTAATATGCAGATTGTATGTGGGTTTAAGCCATATCAAACCACTAGTAGAGAACAAATATATGAACATATATTTTGTGTGTGTGTGTGTGTGTGTGTATATATATATATATATATATATATATATATATATAACTATAAATTATACATAAATATAGTAATATCCTATTAGTCCTTATGCATAACTCTATCTAATTTTCTCAGTATTGTTAGTTGTCTTTAGATATATTTGTTGATTGATTATATATCATCTTTGAGAAATCTCTATTCAGATCCTTGGCCCATTTGGCCCATTTGTTGATTGGGTTATTTGTTTTTGTTTGTTTTTTTTGATGCTTAGCTTTTTGAGTTCTTTATATACCCTAGAGATTAGTGCTCCATCTGATGTGTGAGGGGTAAAAATATGTTCCCAAGATGTAAGATCTCTATTCCCTCACTGATTGTTTCTTTTGCTGAGAAGAAACTTTTTAGTTTGAATTCATTCCATTTATTGATTCTTGATTTTAATTTGTGTGCTATAGGAGTCTTATTAAGGAAGTTGGGGCCTAATCCAACATGATGGAGATTAGGGCCTACTTTTTCTTCTATCAGACACAGGGTCTCTAATTTAATTCCTATGTCCTTGATCCACTTTGAGTTGAGTTTATTGCATGGTGAGAGATAGGTGCATAATTTCATTTTGTTGTATATGGATTTCCAGTTTTCCCAGCACCATTTGCTGAAGAGACTATCTTTTCTCCAATGTATGTTTTTGGCAACTTTGTCTAATACAAGATAACTGTAATTATGTGGGTTAGTCTCTGTGTCCTCTATTCTGTACCATTGGTCTACCAGTCTATATGGGGGCCAATACCATGCTATTTTTTTTTTACTAATGCTCTGTAGTATAGTTTAAGTTCTCGTATAGTGATGCCACCTGCTTCACTCTTCTTGCTAAGAATTGCTTTAGCTATTCTGGGTCTCTTATTTTTCCAGATGAATTTGATGACTGCTTTTTTGTATTTCTATGAGAATTGCCATTGGGATTTTGATTGGAATTTCATTAAATCTGTATAGTGCTTTTGGTAGTATGGTCATTTTGATAATATTAGTTCTGCCTATTCAATGGCAAGATAAATCTTTTTTTTTATCTTCTAAGGTCTTCTTTGATTTCTTTCTTTAGGTTTCTATAGTTTTCACTGTTTTTTGTTTGTTTTTTGTTTTGGTTTGGGTTTTTTTTTTTTTTTTTTTTGAGCAGGGAGAAGCACCATTATTGGGATTTCCAGAACACATTGGATTCAGGGGCTTGACTGGAGCAGAAAGAAGGTCCTGGAGCCAGGTGTCATGACAAACTAGAAACTATCATTTTCTACTAACAGGAGTCAACAAATTTTGGGAAGATGCATAGCTAGTTCCAGGTCAGCAGCTTAGCAAGACCTTGTCTCCAAACTCTTCCAAGGCTGCATTTGTCCCAAGGTGAGTTTTCACTGTTTAGATCTTTCACCTCTTTCATTAAGTTGATTTACAAGTTTTTTTTTTTTGAGACTATTGTAAATGGGGTAGTTTTCCTTGTTTCCCTTTCAGAGTATTTGTAACTGATATACAGAAATGCCTTTGATTTATGGGTGTTGATATTATATCCTGCTACATCATCTCATCAATTAGAGAAATACAAATCAAAACTACTCTAAGATTTCATCTCACTCCAATCAGAATGGTAGCTATTATGCATACAAACAACAATAAATGTTGGTGAGGATGTGGGGGAAAAGGCACACTCATACATTGCTGTAGAGTCTGCTAATTGGTGCCACCAATATGGAAAGCAGTATGGAGATTCCTTGGAAAACTAGGAATGGAACCAGCTATCCCTCTTCTCAGACTATACCCAAAGGACTTAAAAACAGCATACTGCAGTGACACAGCCACATCAATGTTTATAGCAGCACAATTCACAATAGCTAAACAGTGGAACCAACCTATATGCCCTTCAGTAGATGAATGGATAAAAAAAGTCACACACACACAATGGAATATTACTCGGCAATAAAAGAAAATAATGTCTTTGTATTTGCCTGTAAATAGATGGAGTTGGAAAAGATAATGCTAAGTGAAGTTAGCCAATCCCAAAAAGCCAAATGCCAAATGTTTACTCTGATATAAGGAGGCTGATTTATAGTGGGGTAAAGAGGGGGAGCATGGGAAGAATAGACAAATTCTAGATATGGCAATGGGGTGGGAGAGGAAGGGAGGGGGCATGGGGTCAGAAATGATGGTGGAATGAGATGGATATCATTATTCAAAGTACATGTATGAAGACATGAATTGATGTGAATATACTATGTATATAATCAGACATAAGAAAAATTATGCTCTACATATGTAATAAGAATTATAATGCATTCTGCTGTCATATATAACAAATTAGAACTAAAAAAATTTAAAAAGAAATGTTGAGGGGCTGGGGTGATAGCTCAGCAGTAGAACACTCGCCTCACACATGTGGGACACCAAGTTTGATCCTCAGCACCACATAAAAGTAAATAAAATAAAGGTATTGTATCCATCTACAACTGAAAAATTTTTTAAAAAGAAAGAAATGTTGACTTTATTATTTATTCAATTCTCTTTTGTGATTAGGTCTCCTTTTGCTCTCTGTTCTCCTGCTGTGTCTTACTCTTTTTGTTAAAGTATTTTACTTTACTTTTCTCGAAAAAAACATGATGTAGAACTGGACACATTAGTTTTGCCTACTACAGTAAAAATGACAAGAATGCTGTCTTCAGATTGAACAGAAATGTACTGTCACAGGGTCCAGTGTTGTTTGAGGATATGACTGTGGATTTCACCCAAGAGGAGTGGCAGCAACTGGATCCTGCTCAGAGAACCCTGTATAGGAATGTGATACTGGAGAACTACAGTCACATGGTCTAATGGGTAAGGATGAATTTCCTGTATAACAGTGTTAACCATTTCACTGTCTCTCTTCTTTCTCATCTGATAGGGTCTGATGGGTTTCTGAACAGTGACTATGTTTTCACTTTCCCCTCTCCTTTGTTAATTGGCTTCTGGACAACTTTAGTGTGGACTCCTATAACTGCACTTTCTCATCTTTATCCAGTATAGCCAACCCAATTCATCTGTTTTTTCTATAATAGAATATTCAGTTTCCAAACCAGATGTCGTCTCTAAATTGGAACAAGGAGAAGAGCCATGGATCATAAAGTAAGCCATGCCAATTTAGATCTATCCAGGTGTGGGAGACCAACCTTACATGTGACTGAGTCACACTTCCCAGCTGGGTGCTGAGACGCTCAGTCACAGAAATGTGGCAGAGCTTTCCCCACCCTTCTTGGGTTCAAGGGTCAGTGTCTTGTGCATGGGTGAATCTTTCTACGCCCCATGGGCGAAGCTAGAATATAATTCCTTGCCCTGTTTAGGATAGAATCTTCCATGGAAGTGTCTTGTGTGTGTCCCCTTCTCTTACTGTGCCCTTGGGTATGGCCTACCCAGGTGTCAGTCAACCTGCTGACAGTGGAAATCATGAAGATAGATTCAGCCCCCTGAAACCTGACCCCTTGCCTTATTTGAATAGCTTCTCCTCAATAAAAGGGGTCATCAGGTGCTCTCTCTCTTCCTGCGGACCCTTAAGGTCAGAGGAGCCCTCACAGCAACCCCAAAGAAAAAGATATTTGTGTCTCTTATGTGGTTATTTTGCATAGCCCAGTCAGCCCAGTTCAACTGGAGTGACCCCTGAGCCTTTTAGTTGTGAGAACAGAAACCCGGCATCCAGGTGAAAATCTGGTGCAAGAGAGAAAAGGGAAGCAAAAGCTTAGTTGCTTTATTTTTATTTTTAAGTGGTGGCTGAGGCTTAGATCTCCACCCAGACTGATATCTGCTAGTCTTTTCTGCTCACGTGCTGAGCATGTGGTAGGCATTCAACTACCCATCCTTTGATAGTGAGCCATTCACAGAAAGGTTTTGCTTATTGATCCATTCAATAACCGTATTCTAAGAGAAATTCAAAGACAATAGAAAGAAATTTCTTTTCAGGAATATAGACTGTACTTAAAGACACATCATCAAGATTTGTGGCTGTATAAACTTATATGGCAAACATAGTTACTTCTTTCAATGTTCAATTAAAATTACAGTATAGAAAGATGGGGCAAAATTTAAGAAGGCATTTTTCAGAGGACATAAAATCTCTTTTGAAAGATATCTTCCCCCACTTCCAAACTGAGGATCCAACCCAGGGCCTTGCGCATGCTAAGTAAGTACACTGCCCCTGGAGTATTCCCCCTCCTCACCTGCCCTAGAGCATACCTTAAGTGTGGGTTAGGCAGAGCAAGGAGGAGGGGAAAGTTCTAAGTAGGATTTGTACAAATCCTCAGAGTTAGGAATCTTTTTCTGACAGAAATTTGCTAGGCTTGCTTGACTTCCATAGTGATATTTATTGGAAAGGAGTAGAGTGTAAGTTTGTATGTACAGAATGGTTGTAGATAGTTAATGTCTCTTCAGCCATACACTAAAATTTTTATTATATTTTAAATAGCTTTGAGATATAATTCACATGCCAATTAATTTATTCATTTAAATAATTCAGTAACTTTTAGTATATTCCCAGATATGTGCAACCATTATGACAGTCAATTTTAGAAAATTTTCATCATCTCAAAGAGAAACCCTATACCATTTGGCTATCACTTCTCTATTGACTTTAGGGATAGGAGTACCCCTAAGCAACCACTGTTCTACATTCTGTCTTTATAGATTTACCGATTATGAACATTTCATATAAATGGAATCACATAATATGTGATCTCTTGTGACTTGTTTATTTCAGTTAGAAAAATATTAGCAAGGTTCATCTACTTTATAGCATGTATCATACTATATTCTTTTTTGGCCCAAAATATTTCATTGTATGAATATACCACATTTGTTTACCTATTATTCAATTGACAGACATTTGGAGTTCTTTCACCTTTAGCTAGTATGAATAATACTATTACAAACATTCATGTATGAGTGTGGACATGTTTTCTTTATTTTTGATTACTAGGAGTGGATTTGCTGGGTTATATAGTAATTCTATATCTAATTGTTTGAGGAATTGCAGGGTGTTTTCCACATTGGATGGTCCATTTTGTATTTCATATCAGACTGCCAGTGCAGTAGTATATGAGAATACCAGTTTTCCCATCCCCTTGCCTGGGCTTGTTAGGACTTGACTTTTTTATTCTAGTAATGGGTCTGAAGTGATATTACATTATGGTTTTGATTTTCGTTTCCCTGATGGCCACTGATGCTGAGCATCTTTTCATGTGCTTGATAGCCATTTATATTCCTTATTTAGATAACTATCTATTCAGATTCTTCAGTTTTTAATTGGGCTATTTGTCTTTTTATTGTTGAGTTGTAAAAAAATTCTTTATATATTCAAAATATGTGTCCCTTATCACATGTATGATTTATAAGTACTTTCTTCCATTCTGTGCATTGTCCTTTTACTTTAATAGTGTACTCTGACGCACAAGAATCTATAATTTCAATAAAACCATGTTTATTTTTTCCTTTGTTGCTCATTTGCTTTTAGGTCTGTTGAAGTGGGGGCAGATGCTAGATTGCGATGGGAGCCAAGAAGTCTGTGTTCCCCTATGTGTAGTGAGCTGGCTGTGAAATACAATGAAAAATCACATGACACAGAAATAATTTTGGAATTAAAGATGGGACAGCTCTGCAATCTTAGGGGTCCTGCTTCCACACTGGAAGGAAGGAGAGAGAGAGGGAGCCTGCATTTGGTTTATTTTATAATGGGTACATCAAAGTTGAGGATAAGGTTTCAAGGGCAGAGTCTTGCTTCGTGATGTCTTAATTGACAGATTAATTGACATCTTGGCAGGTCACATCCTGTGGGAGGCCAACCTTACACGTGACTGGGTCTCACTCCCCTGTTGGGTGCCAAGGCGCTCAGTCTCAGAAATATTACCAGTGTCTCGTGCATGGGTGTGTCTTTCTATAGCCCCTTGGGTGAAGCTATGCTCACCTGTCCCTTTGTAATATAACCTCTTGCCCTGTTTAGGACAGAATATTCCATGCCTTGTGTGTGTCCCCTTCTCTTACTGTACCCTTGGGTGTGGCCTACCCAGGTGTCAGTCAACCTGCTGGCAGTGGACATCATGAAGATACTCAGCCCCCTGACCTGACCCCTTGCCTCATTTGAGTAGCTTCTCCTCAATAAAACGGGTCAGCACGTGTTCTCGCTCTCTCTCTTCCTGTGGACCCTTAAAGGTCAGAGGAGCCATCACAACGACCCCAAAGAAAAAGGTATTTGTGTCTCTTGTGTGGTTATTTCATGCAGCCCAGTTAGCCCAGTTTAACTGGAGTGACCCCTGAGCCTTTTAGTCGCGAGAACAGAATCCCAGCAACATCCATCTCAGGTGCTGTGGGATCTTAGGCAGAACTTGAAGGGGAGGTTCACTTGCATCAGGTGATCAATCCCTGACTGACAAGGTACTACAAGGAGATCACAAAGCCATACCTATCCTGAGGAGGCCACTATGCACAACCGTCTACACGCAGCCCATGCACAGCTCCTGACAGTATGCAGTGGAACTGCTCACCTCCTGGCTGGGAACCAAGAGAAAAAGAAAGAGATTAAGGTTCCACAATCCCCTTTAGGAGCATTCCCTCAGCGTCCTAAAGACTTCCTACTAGGTCCCACCTCAAGATTCCACATCTTCTCAGTAGTGCCAATGGGAACCAAGACTTTACCACATGGACATTCAGCAGACATGTAAAATCCAAACTATAGCACTGGATCTGGTTGACCAATCATGGGGCTTACAAAGTTGCTCATTTCCAGGAAGAACTCACAGAACCCAGAAAAGCTATTAGATTTGTGGCAGAATAGTGACAGAATTCAACAGTCTAGATCTAGATTTTTATTTATGGGAAGGTTTTTGTTTACTAAATTTCCTTCCTTGATATGGATTGATTCAGATTATCAACTTCTTCTACATCAGTTTTGGTAATTTGTGTCTTTCAAGAAACTTTGAAAATTTTTCTCCAAATTGTCAAATTCACTGGCTTAAAATGTTTAATAATATTCCCTTTTTATTGTTCTGTTGGTACAATCCTTAAACACATTCTGTATTTCATTACTGATATTGTTATTTTATATCTTCTCTCCTTTTCTGTTTACTACTAGATACAAATAGCCATTTTATTAATTTTTCAGATAACTAGTTTTTTATTTTTCTCTATTTTTCTCCACTTTTTTATTTCATTGGGTTTCATTTTGCTCTTTATTTTTCCTATTTTATACTTATTTGTAGTTTAATTGGCTTTTATATTTCTAGTTTACTAAGTCAAAGCTCAGATCATTGGTTTTAGACCATTTTTGTTTTCAATATAAGCATTCAAATATGGGTCGTCCTCATTTTGTATAGTAATGATGGACCTTAACAATGACTATGAAAGTTGTAACATTGTAATCTTCATAGGCACTGGGAATAAATTAAAATTGTGTGATCATTAAGATTTTTGCTTGAAAACATTAAAAACTGTCTTACTATTGGTTGTCATTGTTCAAGGAAATGAAGATATTTATATATAATAAATAATTTATTATATATATATATATAAATAATAATATTTATATATATAATAAATGAAGATATTTATTTACTATCCTGAAATTTAAATATTGGCAGCATTTTGAATGTTATATTTCTTTTCAAAAAAATTGTGAAGGACAGTTTGAATAGTGCTAGCCATCTTATCATTGTAAAAGTTATGTTATAAAGTCAACATGATTTCTATGCCTTGAGAATTTGGCATACACCTTTAAAAGTATGGATCCATGTCCAACATTTCACCTTTTGCCTTTTTAATACTGTAAAATATATCCAAGAGTTCCTTAATGTGAATATTTTTGATGGCATGACTTTCTCTGGGATATGTTATCCTTTTCATCACAACCACTATCCACATTTACTTTGACAAATTCATCTTCACTGAGTTCCTCCAGCTACATATCTAAAGCCTCTTGAATGGCAGCAATGTCTTATTTTCATGTTCAGCTGTCTTTTAATCCCATACAATTTTGTGAATGTGGGGTTTTGGCTGAATTCTTATCTTTCTTGTCCAATTCCATCTTTTAAGTATCCATTTCTGTAAAATGCCCATGGGTTTTTGCCACTGGAAGAAAAGGACATAACTACGCACTTTTCTGTCTTTGGCCATAATGAGTAACAGATAGGCAGTTATTTATAACCAATAGACTTTGGAAGAAATAAAATGACAGGTCACCAATCCTGATGTATCTGTTGTTTATATAGTAACATTTCGACTGAAAAGCAAACAATGAGTTTTTACTTTATGTAATTATTTTTAAATTACATATCACAATATTGGAGTTTGAACTATGTAATGGGAAAGCTGATGTTGTAAACTGTGATATGGCAACTGAAATTCCTGCATTTCAAAATTACAAGAATTAACCACATCTCATTTTTCCTATGGTTGTTAATTCAGCTCATTCCCACAAATTTTGATGTTTTGTGTTTTTGATTTTATTAAATTCAAGTTACCTTCTAATTTCTCTTTTAACTCATTTTGATGCAAAGGTTATTTGTAAGTATTTTGTTTAAATTTCCAATATTGGGGAAAATTTGTGATATTTATTTTGTCTTATTTCTAATTTAATTCTACTATGGTTAGAAAATTCACTCTGCATGATTTCCATCCATATAAAGTTTTGCTACATGTTGACCCACCTTATTGTCTATCCTGGTGAATGATACATGTTTCCTTGAAATAACTGTATATTTTGTTATTATTTGATATATGTATATAGACATTGATTAAACCAGGATTGTTGATATTTACTTTTTTATACTTGCTTCATGCATGGTTAATAAAATATATTGAAGGGTATTGAAATCTACACTCATAATGTTTATTTGTGTATTTTTCCTTTCATTTTTGTAAGTTTTAGCTTCATGTGTTATGAGGTTTTGTTAGTAGGTAAATATACATTTATAATTGTTATATCTTTTTGCTGTATTCTGTATTCACTCTTTTGCAATCTTGAAATGTTCCTTCTTGTTTCTAATATTATTTATTTTCTTTACATGTATATTATTTACTATTAACATAACTATACCAACTCTCTTATGTTACAATTTGCAAGGATATTTTTCCATCCTTTTTTATTTTATTTGTGAGCTTAAAACAATACTTTTTACAACATGTAGTTAATTTCTACTTTTTTATGCAGCCTGAAATTTCTTTTTATTGAGGTATTACTGCATTTCCAATTAATATAATTATTGATTTGATTTGTTTGCCATTTTGCTATTTATTTAATCTCTGTTGGTTTTCATTCTGATTTTGCTGCTGCTTCTTTTGTGTTAAAATAATATTTTTAGCATGCCATTTTAACTTTTCTCAGGAGATTTTAGCTGTAATTCTCTCCCCTCACCCCCATGTGGGGTGTGTGTATGTGTGTGTTCTCCATATGATCTTTAATTTCCTGTAACCTAATTCACGTTAATATTGACTTTTTCCCAGGAAGAACATAGAAACTTTATATTAATTCATGTGGCAAAAAAATTATTTCTGCTTTAAAATTTCCATTTAGTTATTTTATTTTTATGTTAACATAAAATAAATGTTTGCTTTTATTTTTAGCTATATATCTTTTAATATTTATTTTAGTTGTAGTTGGATACAGTACCTTTGTTTTTATTTATTTATTTGTATGTGGTGCTGAGGACCGAACCCAGGGCCTCACACATGCTAGATGAGTGTTCTGCCACTGAGCTACAACCCCAGCCCAAATTTTTGCTCTTTTAAATCTTGACAAAGGCACAGCCTCATTTAAGTACCATCACAAGAAGAATTCTATTACTCTCGAAATTTCTTCTTTACTGCCTCTTTAGTTGAAATTTGTATATTTTTTCATGCATATTCACAATATTTTCTTTGAAGTTGCTGTTTGCTAAAACCAATATAAACCTTCCTGAATTTTTTTTCTATGGACTTATTTTGTTTCTGGGTATGATCACATTTTCACGTCTTTTTGCATTTGGGGGTGCATTTAAGAAAACATTTTGTGGTATCTGTTTCTTCTTGTTCTTATAATGATTGTTGTTTTCGTTTTAGAGAAAATTACTTGGACTCAAATTTAACATCACTGTCCCCCCACCACCCCCCATAGTTTGTTGATATCTTTGTTTGTTTGTTTATGGGAAAATCCTAAGAAATAATGCCATGAACTCTTCTATTCTTACTCAAGAAATGTTTTTAATAATTAAACACTTTTCAATATGTGTGCTTTTGGTAGCTTTTTATATTATTTTATTCAGTTTTGTACTTGTTTTATAAGGAGACTCATTCTGTGACTACCTCATACCACCACTAATGAAAATAACATCCATCCTTATTTATTCACTTGAAACACTTATGTGTTTTACTGGAATTGAGATAGTCCTGCTCTCTCCCAATTCATTGTACTCCTGGTCTATCCTATAATCCATTTGTACTGCCTCACATCTTCAATTTTGTATGTTTTTTTTTTCTCTTCATTCTTTCAGACAGGGAAAGTAAATTTGATTCCGTTCAACTGGATGTATTCACAGATGTTTCCTCCCACAGGGGACACTAGAAAGTATCACAGAAGATTATGCATTATATTCACTTTTAGAAGTCTGGCAAGAAGATGACCTGCTGAAGAGAGAGAGGGAAAATCAAGACAAACTTCTCAGGTAAGTCACACTTATTAATAACAAAACAATTACTGAAACATCAATCCATTTATATAATGCATTTGGAAAATGATTTCATGACTTCCCAGACCTAGATTCTTCAAGACAAAGACTGTATAAATGATTCACTTGGAAAAACCTTGAAACCTAATATGAACTTACTCTGTTTTAATAGAAGTTATATCAGAAAAAATACCAATGAGTATGTTGGAGAACACCCAGCTACACTCCTCCCTGCTCTTGAGTATGATGGAGTGAAACATTGCAGGGGTACTTAGTACAGAAAGATTCTCAGCAGTTAAAAAAAAAATTGGTTTTCAATATGTGAATGTTGAAACAGGGGAGAAGACTGTGTATGTATTGAATGTGGAAAAGTATTTGCTAAGAAATCACAGGTCATTATACATTAAAGAATTCATACTGGAGAGAAACCATATGATTGTGGTGCATGTGAAAAAGCCTTCTCTCAGAAATCATCCCTCATTGTACATCAGAGAATTTACACTGGGGAAAAACCATATGAGTGTAATCAGTGCAGGATGTACTTATTGTACATCATAAAGCTTATACTGGAAAGAAGCCATATGAATGTATTGGATGTGGGAAAGACTTTTGTGAGAAGTTCCCACCTCATTATACATAAAAGAATTCACTCTAGTGAGAAATCCTATGCTCAGTGTGAGGAAGCCTTCCTCAGGAAGTCAGAATTCATTATACATCAGATAATTCATACTGGGGAGAAACCCCATGAATGTACCAAATGTGGGAAGACCTCCCTGAAGTAGCTGCTCATCATCCACCAGAGAACACATACTGGAGAGAAACCCTATAAATGCAGTGAATGTGGTAAAGCCTTCTGTCATAAATCACATCTCATTGAATCAGAGAATTCACACTGGAGAAAAACCCCATGTGTGCTGAATGTGAAAAGGCCTTTTCCCAGAAGTCATACCTCATTTTAAATCAGAGAATCCATGGGAAAAGACCCTACCAGTATTCTATTTGTAGAAAAGCCTTCATTCAGAAGTCACAACTCACAGCACACAAGAGAATTCATAGAGTAATGAAATGATAAGAATGGGCTCAAAAGCCTTCAGGGTCAGTTCAAGCCATAATAGATATTCCATTGATTTGATGAGTTTGCATAGTACATCTCAGTCAAAAACAAAAGTTTTTAAAGAAATATCATGCTCCTAATGTTATAATTTTTATAAGAAAAATAGAAAGTCTTAATATACAAATAATAGGCATTTTCACTATGGCATATAAACCCTTTAAAATTGGGAACCAAATGATTAGCCTAATCAATTTACAATTTACATATACAGGCTGTTTTGAAGTTCTGTGTTCCTGGTTATAATACATATTAGGCTTTATTACTTAATCAGACATGTGGTAGTATTGTTAATGTTATACTAACATAACTTTTGCCATGTATTCATTCCCTGTAGAGGAAATGAAGAGAACTTAGACTTAAAGTATCAATATCCTGAGACTGTACTTGGAGGGAACTTGACCTTTACTCCTAAATTTAGATGTAAAATTCCTCATATATAAAGATAGATGTGTGTTGATTAGGTTGAATAAATGTGGCCTTTTATTTATTTATTTATTATTATTTTTTTTTTTTTGCATTTCAGGATTATAAAGTGACCTATATATCAGATTTGAAACTTCTTCTTCTTGCCCATTTCACCCTTTTACTCTACCTCACCAAGAGCTTGATGTTGTGGAAAACTGAGTCTAAATCCAGATCTTCTTAGGTTTTAATCCTAATTCCATTGCTTACAGATTGCATGAGTTTAATAATCCTATTTTAATCCTCAATTTCTGTTTCTTCAACTATATATGAAACCCTGACAGTATATTCTTAGATAATGTATGTCCCCTTTATCATTCTCTTTTCCAGCTGTAGGCTGTTAATTCCTACATTCATGCATTTAAACTTCATTTGCATAGCAGGTTCTCTGCCTCTGATTGTACAGAGGATTTCTATCCTCTTCTCTAGAATTTCACTGTCCTTATTATGTCACTGGCCTAACTCAGGCTATGTTAGTGACATTAATTATGTTTCATTTTTTTATCTTGCAAAGACATACAAATTTGCAACCTTTTACTATATCTCTAGAACTCCTGTTTTATTGCCTCCATAAAACCTGAACTATATTCACTGAGAATCAAGCAGGCCTCAGAGAAAGACCTTTGGGGAGTAGGGAAGACATCTTTAAAATAATTTGTATACAAAGTATTATATCAGAACATAAAAATTCTGCCTGATATTCTCTAAAATGCTATTGCATTCTTTCCTGTGGGCCCAACTCTTCTTCTATGAGAACTTTCAGTAAGCATCTCTAATAAAAAGTCACATTTGTCAGGGATGTACTGAGGCCTATGTGTCTAAATATGGTATCTGCACATAAATTTCTTCCCATATTTCCTGCCTGCTTAACTTCTTCCATACAGGGTCCCAATATTTACTTTCTAAAGTGAGACTTTCCCAGCTTGAGAACCTCTGAATAGAACAGACCACACCTCAAAAAGATGTGCAAACCCATATAAGCAAATTCTTTGCATCATTATGAACAGTGAGTTGAGGGTAGTGATACCAACTATAACTGGATCTTAGAAATAACACCTGAAGGCATATCTTCAGTGGTCTCTGAAGAGTCTTCATAGAGGGTAACCCCATCTAACTCTTACGGAGGCATTGGAAGATAAGATTATGTTAGGACCATACAAAAATTTTGTGAAGTGGAAATGATACTTAGTTATGGAAATTATGAGAGGAAAATGAAGAAAAAATAAAAGGGGGATAACATTTGCACTGGAAGCTTAGACATTGAAGCATTGAGAAGGAGACAGCCAGGTGAAGATTTGGAGGAAGAGTATTATAGTAAGAGGAAACAGTCAACAGGATGTGAAACATATAGTTGTCCTTGGAAAAGTCTTCCCAGACTCACCTTGTTAAAATAGCAACTCTCATTCTCCATTCATTCTCTCTCTCATTCCCTTGTTTCATTTTCTTCTTCCAGATTTTACAATATAAAATTATCTTAATTGCTTTTTGATAACTTCCCATCTTAGTTTCCTGTATGTGTTTCTATTAGTTCCCCCTGAGGTGGGAAGAATGCATTAGGACATTTCAAAGAGACCAGAACACAGTCAGAGCTTCAACATGGCACACACCAGTCAATCCAACCAGTCTTAAACACCAATAAAAGCCAAGACAGGAGAAAAATCAGGCCAAATTCATAGCATGTTATTTAAGCCCCTAGTATCCTTCATTTTTATTTGCCATTGATACAAGTGCTTAATATGTGCTGGGCTAACAAGTCTCAGATGGGCTGTCAGATAGGGAAAGGAGCTCTGTGGTATCATTGACAGAACACCAAGGTTATGTGAATCCCCTACTCATTGGGTGATCCTAAGCAAGTCACCACAAACTGGACCTCAATTTTCCCATAAGTCATTTGGGGAAGTTAGACAAGGTGATCTCAAAGACTTTGGCCAGCTCTCACAAGCTGTTTTTTTTTTTCCCTGATAACCTACTTTTCATTATTGTCCTGTGTCTTATTTTAAGATGGACTTGGATTTCATTTTTATAAATACATAAAAATGAGTGAGGGAAAGAGAAAAATTGATCTGAAACAGACTTCAACAGATCTTGACACAAATTTAGTGAAGCCCTAAGCAACCTTGTTATACTGTCTCAAAAAATAAAAGCAGCTGGGGATGCATCTCAGTGGTTAAGCACCCCTGGGTTCAACATACAGTTGCAGGAAGCCATCTATAAAATACATGAGGACCTTTTCAGCATGGAAGCCAGGGAGGGCTAGACCTGGCATTGGGAATTTTCCATGGCTCTCCTGTGGCAAGAGATCACTCAATGCACATGACCTTTTCCTCCACTCTGCTAGAAAGAGCCCTCATTTTAGGAACTGAAAGCCCACCTTTATCCTATTTTGATGAAGAATATTCTATGGAAGTCCTTTGATATTTCCCAATATAAATAAAGCAAGTGGAGGCTCCATCTTCATCCAGAAGCTCAATCCATCTGATCAGCTTGCCAGTCCTGCCCCTCTTTTGAAACTACTTTCAGTGTACTGTGTGTTTTTTTCTCCATTTTATTTCTCTTAACTTTTATTTCTCAGCCAGCCCATTCCACCAAGGGGAGCCTCATTCCCACCACCACACGGGACATGGGTGGAAACCAGTACCAAAAAAAAAAAAAAAAATCTTGAGGTCATTTATCCATGACCCAAGACACTCACAAAGAAAGTTCTGCATATTTGACACATTACTTTTATTACCTTAACACTCTGGAATAAAATAGAATTTTCTTCCAGTGTCAACTTTGATCAATTGATAGAAACTGTAGAGTTCTGAATTGAGAAAGATCCTAATAGCAAGAAATAAAATAACATGAAATAACCAGCAAATTGAGACTGAAAATGGAACTAGCAAATAATGATTTTTAAATATTTATTGAAATATTGTTGAAATGAAAAAACAGTTGGAGAATCCCAGCAGGAATATAAGCTGATGCGTGCTTATTGATTTTCTGCCTGTATAATCTGCTATCAAATACAGAGTGTCTGAAAGGATAAAACAAACAAAATCCAAAAATATACTGCCTGCAAGACACCCATTTTAGCCTTATGAGAACACCCAAAGACAGAGAATGAAGGGATGGAAAGAAATTCCTAGAAATTGTTGGGATGGCAGTATTAAGATCCCCTACTATTCTGTTAAAATCTCTCTCCTTTAAAATCTATTGATATTTTCTGTATATATTTATAAATGACAGCTTAGTGGTTGGTATTTTCTTTTGAATTGACCCCTTTATCCTTATACAATGATTTCTTTTGTCTTTTATTATTATTATTATAATTTTTAGTTTTTTTACTCAGAGTCTGTTTTAATCTGATATTAATATAGCCACCACTAATCTTGTGTTTATACTTACCTGGGAATTTCTTTCCATCCCTTCATTCTCTGTCTCTAGGTGTTCTCATAAGGTTAAAATGGGTGTCTTGCAGGCAGTATATTGTTGAATTTTGTTTTGTTTTATCCTTTTAGACACTCAGTATTTTGATTAGCAGAATCTGATTTATTAACCTTATAGGTAATTACTGATAGAAAATCACTTACTATTGACAACTTTTTAACTCTTTACTGACTATAGTTATTTTGCTACTTTCTTCCAGTCTTGCTTTTATTTTATTTATTTATTTATTTATTTATTTTGTGTTTGTTGTGTTTTGATAGTGGGATGCTTTGATTCCTTTTTATTTACATTTTGTATATCTATTAGAAATTTTGCTTTGTGGCTAATGTGAGGCTTAAATAAAATATAACCATAAATAACATAACTAAATAACACTTTAACTGCATTTGCATATAAAAACTCTACAAATTTGCCTGCCACATTTTATGCTATTGATGTCTCAGTTTGTATCTCTCTATGATGCATATCTATTAAACAATTATATATAACTATAGTTATTTTTAATATAGCCATCTTTTAATATTTATACTATAGTTAATACCTAAGAATAGACAACCTTTTGACTATTAGCATATTCTGACTATATATGTATACCAGTAAGTGTAGGAGTTCTGTGTTTGGGATTGGGTCCCTGCTGACTTCATGGCTGTGGCATGCTTGGTGCCTAGGATGCCTGGTTGCTATGGGAATGCTCTCCATGCTAGAGTCTTATCAGCCTTCAACCTTAATCTTAAGCACATAACTCCTGGGAATAAAGGAACTTGCTTGCTTGATAACTACAATGTTTCACCAAGCTCTGGTGCTCCTGGATCTGCCCACCTAACAGTAACTTCAGACAATGGACTTTCTTGAGAGCTACACAAAGCTCCTAACATTACATACTGTAAAATGTACCTGCACAATAAGCAACCTTACTGATACTCTAAACAATAATGTAGTTATGTTACTAATGACCTAATGTAACTTATTGGTATAAATAAAGGTGGCCGCTTGGACAATGAGCCACTCTGCCACGTTCCCTGCCTCTGTATCTTGTCTTTGTCTCCTCTTTATTATTGTTCCTTAAAGTAAGCTTTATACATTCATATGTTTTATTTATAATTTTTTCAAATCTTTTTTAAAAATTTTTTTATACTTGTAGATGGACAGAATGTCTTTATTTTATTTATTTTTATTGGTACTGAGATGGACCCCAGTGCCTCATGGATGCTAGGCACACACTCTGCTACTGAGATACAGCTAGCCCCAGCCATTTTGTTTTAACTTGAATTCCTTTAAGCATTTCTTATAAACCTGTTCTTGTGATGAACTCGCTCAGCTTTTATTTTTCTTGGAATGTCTTTGTAATACCTTTTTTAAAAAAATGATAGCTTTGCTGGGTATAGTATTTTTTGTTGACAGATTTGTTTTTAGCACTTGAATATGTTATCTCCCTCTTGATTTCAAGGTTTTTGTTGATAATATATATCAATATATCAATATATATTGATATATTGAATATATATATATATTAGATCCTTTGTGTATAATAAATTTCTTATCTCTCACTGCTTTTAAGAGTCTCTTTTTGTCTCTCACTTTGATAATTCAATTAAATGTTTTTCAGTGTTGGGGTTCTGTTTTTTAATTAATCCTTCTTTAAGTCCTTTTAATATTCTTGGATTTAAATATCTATATCCCTCCCAAGATTTGGACAATTTTCAGACACTATTTCATAAAGGAAGCTTTCTATACTTTCTTATCTCTGGTACTCCCATAGTTCATCCATCCATACAGTGTATGTTTTCCCATAAGTCCCTGCTTTAGTCAACCTTTTCATCATTGTGACCAAAAGACCAAACAAGAACAATTGTGTGGGAAGCCATTCTGACACGTGATTGGGTGACTCCCGTTAAGGGTCTGAGGCACTTTGGCTGTGTTGAAGCTTTCCCGGCCCTTTCCTGATGAGAGAGCCCATCCGTGTGGGGGTGTGCCTGACCACTGACCTCGGGGACCCAATCACTGACCCTGACCTTGGAGTGCAGCCCCCCCTCAACCTTCATTGGATAGAATTCTCCCCTGAATCTCTTGTTCCCCAATAAAAGGCTACTCCCAGTCGTGTTCAAACTCTCTCTCTCTCCTGCTAGCCCTGAGTAATCCTTGCCGCCCTGCTGGGCGGTTAGAGGAGGGAACCAGAGAGGGGAGCCATCTCGGACCTAGCAACAGAAATAAGGTAACTGAGTCTGTGTGTTTTATTTCGATCTCATCTAGCTAACTTTATGCCTAGAACCTCATTAATGAAACCATTGCGCAGGCCGCGTGGTAGACAATTGGAGATAGAAAACTTTATTTGGCTCATGGTTTCAGAGGTCTCAACCATAGATCGCCAACTCCATAGCTCTGGGCCCAAGGTGAAACAGAACATTATGGCAGAAGAATGTGACAGAGGAAAGCAGCTCAGGACATGGCAATTAGGAACCAGAGAGCTCCACTAAGCAAGGACAAAATGCAAGCTCCAAAAGCATGCCTCCAGTGAATCACCTCCTCCAGCCACACCCTAATTACCTACAGTTACCACCCAGTTAACCCCTATCAGTTGATTAATGTATTAATTAGGTTAAGGTTCTCATAACCCAACCATTTAACTTCTGAACATTCTTGTATTGTCTCACATGATCTTTTAGGGGACATATCATATCTAAAATATAATAGTTTCTTATGCTTTTTTCACCCTTTTTTGACATTTTTTCTCTTTATTCCTCTAAGTGGCTAATTTCGTATGTCCTGATTTTAAGTCACTAATTCTTTCTTTCAGCCTGATTAAGTATGCTCTTTATTGAGTTTTTAAATTCCATCACTGATTTCTTCAGCTCCAGGATTTCTGTTTGGTTTGTTTTATAGTTTCTATTTTGCTTACTAAATTCCTTTTGTATTTTTTTTGCTAATTTCCTTTAGTTATCTCTATTTTCTTACGAATCATTATGCTTAAGATGATCATTTTGAACACTTTTTTAGGCAACTTATATATTTTCATTTCTTTGGGTTAATACATTGGAGATCTCTTACTTTCCTTTGGTAGTATAATATTTATGTGATACTTTGTTTTCTGTATAGCTTTGCATTGATATATGTGCATTTGAAGGAGCAAACCCCTCTTTTGGTCTTTACAGACTGATTTTGGCTCGTTGAAGTCATGTCCTGTTAGAATTATCTTCAGGATTACAATTGATGGGGTTATAACCAGGGTTTGCAGTTGGTGCTGATGTTGAGTGTACAGCATAATTACTAGGGGTCTCTTGCGGGCATGGATTCTGTGTGGTTTGGGGATGTACTACACTATCTCCGAGACCTTAATCTGTGGGACTGGTTCTGGGATGAGGCTCCACAGTTCAGATTTTGGCAGGTCTGTTACCAGATGCATTGATAAGGAGGCTTCCTCTGGGTCTCTGGGTAGGTCCTTGGACTGGCCATACTGGCTGTCTGTGACTTAAAGGGGTCTAAAACTAAGACTCAGGGTTTTTTCAGTGTTCATGACAGAAAATTAAATCTTCAGTCCTGTATTCATTCAGGGACATGAGATAGGTTTGCCTCTAGGTGGGTTCCTGGGTGAACAAGCCTGCTCTGAAACTTCAGTTGAGAAGAACCAGAGGTAATTTAGAGGCTGTTTCAAAATCCACAATGGAATTGAAGTCAACTCTGATCTCAGCCTTCAGGGGAATTGCCGGTTGTGCTCTCTTCCGCTCCTTTGATAGACAGAACTCTTCTCAGTATATAACTGGGACAGTTTGGGACTGAGATTCAGGGTTCACTGTGGAACAAAGTTTGGCAAACCTGTCACAGAGACTCAGATGGGCTCATCCTTTGGAAAGATCCAGCTGGATAGAAGTGCTCCCAAATATATATTGCCTTAAACAAAAAGCAATCAGTAACTATCAATAGAACTATGGAAGTTTAAATCGGAGTGATCACATGCTCACAATCAGACATTTCTTATCTTCTTCTCCATCGTGACCAAATTTTAGTCAGGCTTCTCTCCTCTAGCTTCTTCTTCTCTCTCTAGCTTTGGCTCACATGAGAATTTAAAGACACACCAAAGCATTAGACTGCTGAACATCCTGCCTCCCCTTAACTGCTTATGCTCAGAATCCCACAACCATAACAACCATTCCCACTGAAATGCCCTGGTTTTGCCACCTGCACACCTCCACCTTTTCCTCCTCCCCCACAAAGTTCCTGCTAACTCTTCTTACTCATCCCTATAAAAGAGCATTTTTGTTTGATATTGAGATGCTTTCAGAATTTTGAAATTGGAGCATTCTTCCTATTCCATGTCGTTCTAAATAAAGTCTTTCTTATCTAAGTTCAGATTTTTTATTGGACATGAGAAATACAATTGCTAAATGTAAACTTGCTCCTTATTTAATTACATACCAAAAATCGTGGCCCATATGAAAGCTAGAAAACATGTCTATTCAAGTTGTTACAGGGCTCAAGCCTTCAGGGAAACTGAGAAAGAGCAAAGACCCCTCCCCCACTTCAAACCCTGATTCTTGCCATCAATTCAGAAATATTTTAGACATTTTGCTCAAAATACCAGACAGTGACTTTATTGAATGGATAGGAAAAGGTAACACTTTCAAGGAAAAGATTGGATCCTCTCAGAAAGGAGAGTCACCTTGCCTCCCCTGCACTCCAGTTTTATTGGGAATCCTGGAGAATTTTCCTGAGTCCTGCCCAAGTCCACCTTTCAACTTTTGACTCAAAGCAGGATGACATCAGAATTTCAAATACCTGCTGCCATGACAACTCTAGGTCACCTTGGCTCATGCTGATTGGTTCTGATTCTTAAACAAAGTCTTACAAGCTTTATGGTTGAAAGGATTATCCTCAACTCCCTGAGATTCAGGATCTGGTCTATGAAAGAGTCCCAAAAGTCTCCCCCTTCAGGGTTACTTGGGGTCCTAATATCAACATTATTTGGGTCCTGCATTTCTCCTACAGATAACAGGTAGCTTGCTGAGGAATGTGACATAGACTGTCCATTTACACCAGGCAGGGCTGCAGGTTGATTGCTTCTTAGAAAAGAAAGCATGCAGGGGTCAGCATAGCAGGCCCTTTTTATGAAATTATTCTTTTAATCTCATGTTCCCACCATCCTCACCTATCTGTCCCCTAACAGTGAATCTCTAAAACGTATAAATGCTCTATGTAAGGACTAACGGTGAATATAACAATTTTAGTATTTTCTTTTTGCATCAAGTGTTTAATTTCTTCTTTTTTAAATCACATTTTCTAAAAATTTTGTTAAAATTCTCAACAATACTTCCTTTCATTTTCTTTCCCTATTTTGTAGTGTCTATTTTGAATCGCAATCTCTCTCCCAGTCTCCTGCAGTTTGTTCCCTTAGCTTCCCATTTCTGTTCCTACACCTATCTATCTCCTACACCTTTTATTTCTTTTTGCCCTGCATATCTCTCTCCTCTCTTCTCTCTCCTCTCTCCTCTCCCTTCTCCCCCCCCCCCCCCCAATTGCCAATCTGTTCTTAGCCTGCCTCTCCTTTGCTGGTTAGTCAAATTCTCTGCTTCTCCTTGTCCTAGTTTTTCAGCCTCTTTTCCCCTAACTCTCTCAAGTATCATCTTTCTCCTTCATTCTGCCCCCCAATTTTTATTATTATGATAAATAAATATATAACTATAAATTGCACTTGCAATTTCCCCTAGAACAACTCCCTATCATTAGTATTAGAATAACTAAAGTCTTGATGAGACTATTTATCCCTTCTCCACCCAGATTTTGGTCCCAAATGTGGTATCACCCGGGAGAGGACTTCACCAAACACGTGTGTGTAGATGCGCTAAAGAAAATATTTTACTGTTCCAAATTATTCCTCTTTCAACAAAAGAATCAAACTCCTTCTTAGTGTCCGCTTAAAATCTCTCTGCAAAAATGCTCAGTTCATTTGTTCTTATGGTAGTCTTCTTCACCCTCTTCCCCCACTTCTCTAGCGTGGTGGTACAGCCCAGTTCCAGGCCAATCCGGTGTTTGTACGGAACCTATCTGACTTTCATGATGGCGGCTCCCTGCCAAAGAGCAATTGGGAGCAGCCATATTGCTTGCTGAACAAAGCCGTCTGGTACGGAAAGGCGCAGGCTCCGGAGCCCGGCTAGGTGCTCACCGACAGGAAGCGGGAGAGTTGCTACTTTGGATGTGACAGCCATCCCGGTTAAGCCGTGATGAGCGTTTCGGGACCTGATAATCGAGCTGGGGGTCAGAAGAGGAACGTGTCCAGTGATGAGTGAGTCGGTGGGATTGATAATGGGAAGAGACGCGTCAGTCCGGGTCTGTGATGGGAGGTTTATGAAATCACGGGGTGGGAGGTGCGTATGGTTAGTGTTGGGTTCATTTCTGAGTCAGGGATGGATGAGCTGTTTGATTAACAATTGGGGAATGACGGGGTGTCTGTGGGGTCAGGAATGATGTGAAGGAGGGCTAACAGGGTACAATGACTTAGATCGCTCTGAGGAATCTGTTTGGTGGGGGGCTATGGACTAAAGGATGGGGGAGTCAGTATGGAGCATGTGATTGCTAGGGGTTCAGAAATTTGGAAGAAACAATGATGGAGTCAGGGCGACCTAGTAGCCACTATTTACTAAGAAAGGCTCTCCTTTACATTAAATTTCCAATCGTAGGCAGCTGTTGAGTAGAAGTCAAGCTCTGGTCACATCTTCTCAGTCTCGCATTGTCCCCCATAACCTCATGCCTTTCCTCAGAAATGGTCATTTAGAGAAACCAAAGAAACCTGAAGAGAGAGGATTATTATGAAAAGTGTAATTTCAGCTCCCCTCTTTCATTGAAATCATTTTATATTTTACTCAAGAGACATTGAGTTTCAGGATATGAATAACTGTCTTGTTTCCTTCCAGGTCTGTTTTAATAAAGCCTGGGATACCCTATATAAAATAGTCTCCCTCTCATAGAAGCCCCACTTGCTCTGAACCAGTTTAGCCCTGTACTCATGACTCTTCCTGGGACTGATACTTATTTACCAGGTTTGTACCATCCTGCATTGTGGAATATTTCCTTTTATCGGTGGATCCAACTTATTACCATTTTTGTACACACTGTTGAAAATCAGCAATAAAAATTTCAGCAGAAAATATCTTAAAATTAACATTTTAGTTCATCAATATTGATTTGGCAAGAGGGTTTGCTAGGTTTGGGAAAAATATCTGAACCCTTAGGAAATAACTACCCATGATTATTAAGTAGAATTGCTGGTTTCCAGGAGGAACAATATACTCTTAGTTAATCAACTGAACACATATCCTTACATGAATCGAAGTTTAAAAAAGAAAAAAAAAAGTCTTGAGTTTTTTGTGATCAAATTAAAGGCACAAAACAAATAAAAGTTAATGGTTGATACCTTCTCCAAATGGTGTTTGCTGATAGTTCTGTAAGGTTCCAATAACCTTCTCAACCTTCTCTCACAAGGTGGACCATTACCCACCTGACTTTACATGGTGGTGGTTTCTAGAATGCTGAATGCGGTGCTACATTCTGGATTTGGACTGTGAAATTTTGACTCTGATCACCAGTTTTGTTTTTTCAGGCATCTGCTCTTGTGGAAGACAGCAGAAAATGAAGTCCCAGGTAAGTTGCTTTTTAAACATTTACCACCTTGGTTTTCTACACAGTCAAATGGAAAAGCACAAGTATTTAAAATTTAGCTTAGGGTAAAGGTAGGAATAATAAAGATTAAGACCTAGAAAGAGCTGCTGAGTAATATGTAGAAACCTGGCTCAAAACTGTTTTTCTAAATTCATATCAGTTTTTCTGTCCCTTCTTACAGAAATAGACATCATAAGTTATATGATTTCATGATTTGCATTTCCCTAAAGCAGATCAATTTCCTATGGGAAGAAAATATTTCTTGCTGTATAAGACAAAAAGAAAAAAAAAAAGGCTATTTTTGGGTCTGTCTCTAGGTACACAGTGTTCAACACTCCTTTGGTAAATGTACCAGTACATGTGTCTTAAAATTATGTTTTTTAGAATGGTAGGTATGATAATTTTTTAGCCAAACACTTGGATTTTATTTTGTGGCCAAATCCAGTACTCCAATTTTTTTGCAAACAAAGTCTTACTGAGGCACAGTCATATTTGTTGATATATTATCCATACCTATTTTCCAGCTGCAGTGGTGGGGTTGAGTAGTTACAACAGAGACTGGATAGCCTACAATGTCAAAAATGTTATCTTTACCAAAAAAATTGTCAACACCTGCCTTAGAGGAGAAAATGATTGTAAAGACTTTCTAGAGTCTAACTTTATCCAGAGGTAGAATCTAGATAATTTAAGATAGACACATTTTGAATGTTCTTCCAAAATACTTAAGTCTCTCAAAAAAAAAATAGTTCTTAAATTATATTTAACTGGCAAAGGTTTGGAGGGCAAAACTCCCTGTGCTCTGTGTTCTTTGTTGTGGTTTCAGAATTTGTAGGATTACTCTGCAGTTTGATTGTTTCTTCTCTGCTCTTCCATTTTTAAAAATATGTGTTAATTTTTTATCAACACTCGCCTTCTGCATGGTATAAAAATTTTAAACTATATAATAAAATAAAAATTAAAAACAGAGTCTATTTAACTTAATGCCTCCTTTCCCTGAGATATTCAGTGTTATTATTTCTAACCCTGCAAATCTTAATGCCTCCTATTTTCTTGTATGTTCCTTTTGAAAAAATGATGTTATAGTGAACATTTTGTTCACAACCTGGTTTTCGACTTTCTGTCCAGTATAAGATTTTCACATACATTTTGTTTATCTGCCCATGTCAGTACATAGCATTCTTCATTGTTGTTTTATAAGATGCATAATATTTCTTCTGGCCTGGTTGCCTGGAACTTTTTCCTCATTTGTAACAATGGAGATGGTAGTCCTCATAGGGTTGTGAGAATTAAGTGAGAATTAAGTGGGACATGGTTTCTACTGTGTGCATTAGCTGTTATTATCTCATCATTGTGATTGTCAAATCTTGAAATCAGCTTTTACATTAGTAGTCCTTTTGCGTATTTTACGGTAGAACTTAACAACTGAGTTCTGTTGCAAAAAGATGAGTTCATTTTTCTTCCTAGATGTCAGGAGCACTGAGTTTTATTGTTCAATATGGTAGCCATTAGTGGTTACATGTGGTATTGAGCACTTGAAATTGGCTAGTCTGAATTAAAATGCTTTAAGTGTTAAATATATACTGAAATTTGAAAATAAAATTCCAGAAAACCCACTTAATAGTTTTTAAATCTAATTATATATTGAAATGATATTTGAGGCAGTATACAGGGATAAATATAAAATATTAAAAATAACTTTTTGGATGTAACTTCTAGAAAATCTAAAATAGGTTTTCTCTTTAGTTTTATATTCCTTTTAGTTAGCACTGCTTTAAAGAATAAGAATAGATTTTTTTATTAGCCCAATAAATCCAACTACCCTGGCTAATTAGCTGAATAAGTGCTTGTTCCTTCAGGAAGAGGGCTTCATCTTCTGTACCATCCAGAAGTGAAGGCATTGCTTCTGCCTCTCCCCTTCCTTTCTCCCTCTAACACTTGCCCCAATTCTCTGCCACTTTTCTTCTCTAAATGGCATTTCCATTCTCCCAGCCACCCAAGCTGTAAAAATTATTTACACATGACAAAAGTATAAATTTTCACCAATTGTACACCATATTTTTCTCAGAATTAACAAAATACATATCTATTTAGTATATTAAGCACTTGAATAACACTAATAAAGCACAATCAGAATGCTAGAATTATAACATACATTTTGCTATAAGAATGTATTTCCTCTACATTCTACATTCTATCTTTCTCATGTTACTACTTTTCAGATCAAAAGAGTATGACTGACTGCTGTACAAAACTACTTTTTAAAAAATGTTTTTTTAAGTAGGAGATGGACACAATATCTTTATTTTTATTTATTTATTTTTATGTGGTGCTGAGGATAAAACCCAGGGCCATGCATGTGATGCAAGTGCGCTACCACTGAGCTACAGTCCCAGCCCCAAAACTACTTTTAACTGACCATGAGTTTTAGTTATTTTAAATTGTATAATCTTCGTTAATTTTCAGCACATTTTTTCTCGAGCACTCAATTTATGCCATAGGCACTGGGTAGCTGTTGAATATCTCAAGAAAATTTAGGCATTCTTCTTTACTGATAGCACTTCTAAGAAAAGTGGCATGAAGAGATGGGTTAACACAGAAAAGCTCTGTAACAGGCAGGGAACAAGCAGTGTGCTGTTATCACAGAGAGGAGGAGCCAACAGCTTTGTAAGGAGGCAGGTAAGAGGCTTAAAGGATTATTGACCTCTGGGTTATGAAGGAAATGGGGTGAGGATGGGAGGCAGCATTTGTGAAAGTAGCAGGTACAACATAATTTTAGGAAAGCTGAGGATTTGAGGAAAACTGAAGAGGTAAGTGCTGCATGGAGAGGTTGCCTATGCATGGGACTGAAGTGATAGAACTTGAAAGATGATGTTTTCCATATCAAGGAGGCAGTCTGAAGTGAGTAGTAAAGAACCAAGCTGGTGACTCAGAGTAAATCTTATAAATCTGAAAATTAATCAGTCAAATCATATTTTCTGTATATAATCTTTGGCCAGTAGTTTCTTAATGACTACAGTTCTCAGTTTTCTCATATGTACAATAGGAAACTAAATGGGGCTGTCATGGGCAAAGTGCTTGGCAGCTTGGCGGTGTGCATAGGGAACCATATGTGGGAGGAGAAAAAGTTTACAACTGAGATGGCTGAGACTAATTCTGTGTGCTAGGAGGGAAACCACCGAGGCTTTGAAGAAGGGAAGTGTTGATATTTGAAACAATACTTCATTTGTTTTCATTCTGAAAGCAACACTTAATAACAATGGAGTATTTAGAAAATAAATATTTAGGAAATATCCTGAAAAGTAGCTTAAAATAATAACAAATCATTCCACTATTAGATTATTTTTCACTATTAGATGACAACTATTGTGAAAATAATGGTGACATAAGTCACAGTTTTCCATCCAGAGACACTATATTGCTCTCTACTTACCCAAATCATTTATTTTGATGGCATGCAACTTTGTTGTAGTTTTCTTCATAAATGTTTTCTGCACATTTCTTATTGTACCTGTTATTTGAGATTTCTTATCTTTTGTTACTATTGTAATTGGTATATTTCATTATATTGCCAGCTGTTGCATGTCTATAAAAGAACAGTTAGGTTTGGAGGAAGCTAAGATCTTTTTCCCACAAAAATGAGAGTCAGTTAATTAGTTTCTAGTGCACTGGTCTTGTATGATTCTGTAAATGTGGTCTTTCTTTTATTTTCTATTTTTTTTATGTTGGTATTTCAAAAGGACTTCTCTGCCCTATACTTGTAAATAAAAAGTTTTTCTTTTTTCTGACTTTATGATCTCTAGGACATCTTAGAGTTTAAATTTTTTTCCATCACAATTTATTTTATTGTCTTTTCTAAGGTATAAGATATAATGTATTAGTTTGCCTGGGCTGCTATATCAGAGCACCACACACTGGTTAACTTAAATAACATAAATTTATTGCCTTAGTTTTGGAGGCTTGGAGGCCAAAATCAAGATGTCTTCAGGGTTATTTCCTTATGTGACTGTGAAGGAAGAATCTATTCCAGGTTTCTTTCCTTTACTTTTTCATGGCCATTTTTTTTCTGCATCTCTTTGCATCATCTTCCCTTTGTCCTTGTGTGCTCAAATTTCTCCTTCTGACAAGGACATAAAATATATTGGATTAGGATCCAACCCTAATGACTTCATACAGTTAGTTATATCTACAAGGACTCTGTGTCTAAGTAAAGCCATGTTATGCAGTATTAGGGGTTAGTTCAGCATATCTATTTTTAGGAGAAACGTTTCAACCAATAACATATTACTTTAATATTATTCTATTGATTGTACCAGCCATTTTGGTAGCATTCATGGAATAATCTTTTTTCCTCCCAGTTACTTGAATGCTATCTTTGTCATTTATTAAATTACCATATATATATATATATATATATATATATATATATATATATATATTAGATAGGCATTTTATGGTTTATCTCTTGATTTTCCTGATCTGATTTTTCTTGCTAAAAATAGAGCTTTACATTGTTTCTCTCAAAAACTATGATGTGGTTATAGTTTTGTAGACTATAGTAGTAATGATGAAAATGATCACTTCACATTGAATAGGAATGTACTGTTACAGGGGTTAGTATCATTCAAAGATGTGGCTGTGGATTTCACCCAGGAGGAGTGGCAGCAATTGGATCCTGCTCAGAGGACCCTGTATAGGGATGTGATGCTGGAGAACTTCAGCCATCTGGCCTCAATGGGTAAGTATGGCTTCCCTGTATAATCCAGTTGTATAATCAAGTGCCTTTCTTTATCAGTTACTGTGTTTAGTTGGTTCCTGATACATATGAATTTCATGACCTTCATATGTTTGCAAATGGAGGTCATCACTTTGTTGAGGGCTAAATAGACAACTTCATTTTAGAACACCTGAAATTGTACCTTCTCTTCTTCCTTCAGTGCAGTCAATCCAGTTCCTTCCTGATTTCCATTTAATAGGATATCCAGTTTCCAAGCCAGATGTCATATCAAAGTTGGAACAAGGAGAAGATCCATGGATCATAAAGAGAGAAATACCAAATTGGACCTGTCCAGATGGAAATCATGCACATGAGAGACAAGGAAAGTGTAATATCAGTTTGTTTTGATTTTAATTGTTTGGTGCCTGAGGCTTATATATTATTCTTATTGAAATCTATTCTTTGCTCCTATGCTGAGAATTTAATATTTACTCAACCAATAATTATAGGCATTTAGTAAGCATTTAAGAAATAACTAAAAGTAATGTGAGCCTTTTGTGGAAAGCTATTTCTTCTTTAATCCCCCCATATTTATAAATATGTATATGGTTATTTGTGTATAAATTATGTAATTATGCCTTTTATGATGTGAAAGAGCTATAAAGGCAACAGAAAACAAAGCCCTTACAAGTACGTAAGACTAGTTTAAGTACTTTAAGAGGTAAGACCTCTGGGTACGTGAATACACAATTAAATAACAAATACAGCTACTATATTTTAAGGCTCTGAAAAAATTTAGAATCTAAAGAGATGTGGCAGAATTTGAAAAGGCATTTTTTTGAGTATGCAGCTATGATTGCTCTGAATGACATTAAGTGCTGAGATTGAAGGAAGAGGATGAAGGGCAGCTGCGGAAGAGAGCTGTTCATAAAACCTTGGAATTAATAAGATATGGCTTTTCTGGGAGAACTTCGCTAGTTTCACTTGATGCATATAGTAGGAATTTTATTGAAAGTAGTTAAATTCACATGTGTATTCTTGGTATGAATCTGATACTGAATCTATAGCAGTACTTGGGTTTCTCTGTTGTTTGTTTTAGTTGTTAGTCAGGAAAACTGAGGAGAGTTAAAGTATTTTAAATACATAAGAGACCTAGTTTCTTTGAAGTGGTGGCAGAATAATGGTTAATTTATAAATAACAAATAGTTGATAAGAAAAAGAATACAAAAAGTGAAAATAATTTCTATTCAGAAAGCAGGGGAAATAGGAATATCCTGGAAGAATAATTCAAGATCAAAGTCTCTTTTCTGTCTCCTTCAAGTCTAGGTTTTATATTAATACTTTCTCTTCAATACTTTATCTATTCACCCAATCATGCTGGACTATTTTCTGAGATGCCAGACCATGAACTCATAGTCTAAATTCATTATGTTGGATTATCCATTTGTTCTGCTACTTTGACTCTTTTAATTGTTCTTTATGACTTTTTGATTTTATCTTTCCTTCTTTTAGAAAGGAAGAGTAACCTTCATAACTCCCAATCATATATTTTGAAGACTGTTTCCTTCCATAATAAGATACTGAAAGGAGTCACAAAAGATGGATCATTTTACTCCATATTAAAAGTCTGCCAACGAGATAGCCAGCTGCAGAGTTGTCAGGGAAATCAAGACAAACTTTTCAGGCAAGTCACATTTGTCAGTAGCAATATAGCAACTGAGGCATTGGGTCATAAATATAATGCATTTGGAAGAGTATTTGATGAGTACATAGAACAAGATACATCAGAACAAAAACTCCACAAATATAATACATTTGAAAAGAACTTAAAACCAAATATTGGCCTACCAAATTTTTATAAGGGTAATTCAAGAAGAAACCTTAATGAGAGTCTGGGTTTTGGAAAATTATCTAGTGACAGTGTGTCCAATTCTGATCTTGCGAGAATTCACAATGGGGTAATACTCTGTGATGATGATCAATGTGAAAACATTTTCAGCAATAAACAATCCCTTATCCAATATCAGAATGTTGAAACTAAGGAGAAAACCTGTGTCTGTATTACATGTGGAAAAGCATTTGCTAAGAAGTCACAGCTTATTGTACATCAAAGAATTCATACTGGAAAGAAACCATATGATTGTGGTGCATGTGGAAAGGCCTTCAGTGAAAAGTTTCATCTCATTGTACACCAGAGAACTCACACTGGAGAGAAACCTTATGAATGTTCTGAATGTGGGAAAGCCTTCTCTCAAAAATCATCCCTCATTATACATCAGAGAGTTCATACTGGGGAAAAACCATATGAGTGCAGTGAATGTGGGAAAGCCTTCTCCCAGAAATCACCCCTTATTATACATCAGAGAATTCACACTGGAGAGAAACCTTATAAATGTAGAGAATGTGGGAAAGCATTTTCCCAAAAGTCACAACTTATTATACATCATAGAGCTCATACTGGAGAGAAGCCATATGAGTGTACTGAATGTGGAAAAGCCTTCTGTGAGAAGTCCCACCTCATTATACATAAAAGAATTCACACTGGCGAGAAACCCTACAAGTGTGCTCAATGTGAAGAAGCCTTCAGCAGAAAGACAGAACTCGTTACACATCAGTTAATTCATACTGGGGAGAAGCCCTATGAATGTACTGAATGTGGGAAGACTTTCTCCCGGAAGTCACAGCTCATCATACACCAGAGAACACATACTGGAGAGAAACCCTATACGTGTAGTGAATGTGGTAAAGCCTTCTGTCAGAAATCACATCTCATTGGACATCAGAGAATTCACACTGGAGAAAAACCCTATGTGTGCACTGAATGTGGGAAAGCCTTCTCTCAGAAGTCTCACCTCCCAGGACATCAGAGAATTCATACAGGGGAGAAACCTTATATGTGTGCAGAATGTGGAAAGGCCTTTTCCCAGAAGTCAGACCTTGTTTTACATCAGAGAATCCATACTGGGGAAAGACCCTATCAATGTGTGATATGTGGGAAAGCCTTCATTCAGAAGTCACAACTCACTGTACATCAGAGAATTCATACAGCCATAAAATCTTAATGAACTTACCACAGAAAAGCCTTCAATATTAGCTTTAGCCTTAATAATAACCAGGAACCTGATTAACTTGATGAGTATGGGACAACATCGTTATAGCATCTTTATAGATAAAATTTTCCTAGGGAATAAATGTTTCTAGTATGGTAATACCTTTTTCAACAAACATATATGGGAAGGCATTTTTAATATGGAGTGAAAATTTTTTGAAGTTATGAACTCATTGATCAGTAGAATAAAGTATGTACACAGAATAGCATCGATTTACATATTCCTTATTATACCGCATAATGTAATCAGAAATTGAAATCACTAATATCTGGTTGGCATAATTATGACCATACAGTAATTCTTTATAAAGGACATGGAAGAACATTTGAGTAAAATAGAATAACACAAAACATCAATTCCTAGAACCTGTATTATATTAACGTGTTTAAGCCCTAAAACTGCATGTAAAACTCCTGTATCAAAGTACAGAGGTAGGTTGAGTTGATTCAGTAATGTTGACATTTATGCATTTTCTATCTCAAGCATATAATTTGAACTGCATCTCTGAAAGGACCCCAAGTCTTGGATTTTGACAAGTTCTCCCCTTCACTCTCCCTAACTGGGAAGTTAGTTTGGTGGAAGACTTTTGTACTGAAGCCATACAGTCTTGGGTTTTAGTCCTGGCTCAGCTGCTCACAGCTTATGTGAATTCAGACAAGCTTACTTCACTTGTCTGGATGTTTTTCTTATCAGTAAATAAAAGTACAATGTAGAATACATTTTCAGTTAATTTTTGTTTTTTTCTATTCCCACACAACAGAATCCTAAGACAAATGTGCATCTTCACATTTGAACTTGCTCTACACTTTCAACACTCCTCTTTTGATTGCCCACCTCTGCAACTGGTTCATTTTACTGTCTCTGACCCTGTTGGCTATGTTCTTGCTATGATATATTGGTATTTTAAAATACACTTATTTCCTACATTAACATATATGAGGAGGTGATTGAACATAAAAACTATTCCTGTGTCTCTTTAGCTCCTTTTTCACCCTTACCCTGCAGGCTCAATTGTCTTATCTGGGAACTGAGGACAGTTCACAGGAAAAAAAAAAAATCTTGGGGTAAGAGAGGAGACACGCCTACTTAGCCTGGAGAACTTGATATCTCTCAAATGTCTCCTACCTATCTCTTACGCCTTCTTGAGCAGCTTTAGACAAGCAACCCTGCTGAAAGTCACCTGCAGGAGAGCAGTTTTGGCAAAGATGAAATGGTCTTTGGGTTAGGCCAGTATCTGTACAATTCTGCTTACCTTCTTCACATTTCCAGCACAGCTGATCCTCATGGCTGAAATGTCTGATGAAAAAGTTGGACTCATCTGGGTGAGAACCTCCACAAAGGTCAGGCTTAAATGATGGGTATAGAAACTCAATGTTAAGGGTGTTAGTTTTCCCCCTAAGTATTTATTGTTAAAGGTGGAGAAAGAAAATCCAAAGGAACAGCCCACTTATATAGAATTAGTTAATTTTATTACTGAATAATAAAAATATCATATAGCTATCAGGTAGCCAGCATCTGGCTGCAAAGTTCTAGTGGATGTGACTAATCATATCCCTCAACATTTCTCAATTAAGTTAGATTGGTTTAGTTTATCTCAATATTTGATGTATTCCATACCAAATTCCAATAAACTGTGGTTATATGTAATTAAAGCTGTAATTTTTATAAATCTGCTATTAGTTAGCAAATAGCACATATTCATTTTTGCCAGTAGTTACATTGAGTTTACTCTGATATTCTGTTTTGTATAACATGTAATGCTTTTCATCTTTCTTTATCAACACAGGTTGTTGTTGCTCCTGACAGTTATCTAACACATATGCTTTGTCATGTCCCTTATCAGTCCTCAGTGAAGTTAGATCAATTTAATTTCCTACAATATTTAATTCATTCCATACCAAATCCCAATAGGCTTTCTTTATCTTAAAATTTGATTCTAAAATTATGTATAGAAACAGTCTATGGCAAGAATATTCAAGACACTTTTGAAGGACAAATTGGGGAATTTATCAGACTAAGACTTACTATAAAATGATAGCATTTAAGAAAATGTGGTATTATGTATGAGTACTCAAATACACCAAGGGTAAAAGAGAATCTAGAAAAACTCTTAGCCGTAGACATTTGAATTATGATAAAGATGGCACTCTAGAGCAGTAGGAGAAAAATAGTCTTTTCCATACTATTTCTGACTCAATTATCTATGTAAAACAAAGGAAAAAAATCTTAAATTTATCACATCATTTATAAAATCAATTCCACTTAAATCTTTAATAAAGGAAAATATATAGCAACAGGAGAGATTGGGTAAGAAGAAAGCCTGAAAATATCAAAGCATCTTTCTCAATAGATGAGAATACAAAATTGTGAATAAAACTCCAAGAAAGTAAAAATAACATGATAAGATAACAAGATAAAGAAATGGGGTGGCCTGGAGGGACCCACAAAACAGAAATGTTGATTCAAAAAATAATGTAATTAGTAATCCCATGATAATACACATCAAAATAAATAAAGTTTAGGTACATAATAATGAACAATATGAATGCCTAATACAAGCAATGAAGGAGAACATGTTCAGTTAAAGATACTTAAAAGACATTAGGAAGACTTGAGTACAATCGAATATTTAAGTAAAAGAAATACTAATTCTACAATGTCTCTTTCAGGAAAGAGAAGAGGATTATATTGAGGCTAAAACAGTCAGAAACATTATACGGAAAAAAAATGACCAAACTTTTTCTTAGACATGGATACTAATCTTAAAAGAATATTGCAGATAAACCCAGCTCTATTTTGAAAGTAGATACATCATGACCTAATAGATCAGGAATGAAGGTTTGTTCAACATACAAAATCAGTGAGTATAATTCATGATATCAGTAGCCTGAAACAAAGTAATCATTTAACTATTTCAATAGAAGCAGGAAATATTTGACAAAAATTCAACATGTATTTTTAGTAAAAACTCAAACTAGGGACAAAAGGCAGCTTTCTCCAGACTGTTGAAAGGCTTATGTAGACAATCTATAATTAACATCATACTTAATAATACTAAATGCTTGTTGCCAATTGGAGAAAAGGCAAGAGTATCTGCTCTGCTTTCACTATTTCTAATTAACATTATATGGTAGTCTTTGCCAGTACAATAAGGAAAGCAAAAAGATAGATAGTTGGCAGATCCTGCAATCTAGAAAGGAAGAGATAAAATTGTCCTTAATTATAGACACCATATTCTACTTCATAGATCCCAAGGACTCTACAAAAAGTCTTACTAGACCTAATAAGCAGGTTTTGCAAAATATCCAAAGAAATGGAGAGACAAACTGTTTAAATACTAAAAGGTTCAGTATTGTTAAGATGTCAATTCCTGTCAAATTGTTCTGTATACTAAATTCACACACACACAAAAAAAGCATTTTTGTGAAGGACGACAAGCTGTTTTAAAAATTCATATGTAAATACAAAATACCTAGAATAGAGAGAACAACTTTTAAAAACAAAGATCAAAGTTGAAAGATTCACATTACCTGTAGCTTATAAAGCTAAAATAACCAAGACTACTTTTGGCATAAGAAGAGACAAGCTATACGTATATGGCAACTGATTTTTAACAATCTAATTGGCAAGAGGTAGTCTGTTCAAAAAATAATTCTAGAAAAATGGGAAAACAACTATGAGAGAGTTTCCATAAACCAAAATAAATTATTTTTAAATTTAACCCTTCACTCATGCGGTATGCAAATTGAAATAGATCATGGACATAAATATGAAGCTAGAAACTACAAAGATCCAGAAGAAAACTGTGGCTTTGTCTTTTCACACAAGACCAAAAGCCACAAAGCATTGAAAATTGGTTCATTATGATTATATCTGCTTTTCAAAATAAACTGTTATGAAGTTGAAATACTCTGGATTTGTCCTTCATAGTCTTTCTGTCAGACACAGAATCAATCATTTCTCCATGGAACACTGCTACTCTTGGTGGGCAAAGGTATTTGAAAGGTATTTGGGTGTTCACAACCGAAGAGATATCATTGCATATAGGCCACCTTCAAAGGACAGGTTGAGGACTCTGACCATACATTCATATTTTTCATAAAATATATATTCATATTTTTCATAAAATCTTTGATTTTTGCAAGTATCACTTTGGTATCACACAAAATGATTCCCACTCACATTAGCAAATATATAGTTATTTTATCTTATACCTAACCAAACTCAGATTGTCAATATTAGGGTAACAGTAAACAAAAACAAATTTAAAAAATCAAATCATATGTTGAATGACTATAGAAATTCAACCAAGTTGAAAATGATAACAAGCTCAAACACAAATATGTAAGTTCAAAGAAGTGTAGCATATAGATCAGATGTTCTGTGAAAGCTCAACTTCCTCTTCTTTCCAACCCCAATATCCTGTCTTTAAGTAATCTTTGCAAGTGAATCTTTGGCTTATTTCCCTGTGTTGATTCCTAATTTGAAGCTTTCATATTTTAGGCATCATATTTGTTTTCTTATTGCAGCTCTATGTCATCATGTTTATCCCCAGGCATAGCCAAGTAAACTTGACTACCACTTCCAGGAGGACTACGGGCTGGGAAACAAGCCTTTAACACAGGGGTTTTTTTGGGGGGGCACATTAGATCCAAACTATGGTAAAAAAATTTTTTTAATTAAAAGATGAGAAGAATAATGGGGGAGAAAGGAGAAAATGGAAAAGGAACAGAAGAAAAGGGAAAGAAAGGGAGGATCATTCACTACTGAAGATGATAATGGTGGTGAAAAATTCATAACAATAACAAACACAGAGAACCCTTTTCAAGTTCTTTACATATGTCTCCCCACAACGTATTATTACTGTCATTTTACAGATCAAGAAGCTGAATCATAGAGTCAGTGATTAATCTTTTTACTCTATTGACTCACATAATAAGAAAAGGTTGTTAAAAAAGTTTGCTATTTCAAAATATTAAGCCTCCTAAAATCAGTGGCATTTTTCTCGCCTAAATTGAGCCTTGATTTTGCTAGGATTTGCAGACCTGGTCTGTATCTTTTGTTTTACTCTCAGGATCCTTTCAACAAACAAGAAATAATTAGCTATTGATATGAATATACTTGTTGATTTCCAGGGCTCTGAGAAAAACTAGGTTTGTTTTTCATAAGAAGCTAAATTGATTTAAACAAATCAACAAAAAAGTAAGAGCAAATGAAATTTAAAGACTCAAAAGCTAGAACTATGCAAAAGTGCAAAGTGAAAGAATCCCCACTCAATGATTATTCACATCTCTCCTGAAATTCTAAAAATAATGAGGTAATCATTCAAAGCACTTCATAGGTAGCAGAGTGAAGCCACAGCCCTACAGGTTTTGCAACCTCTCATCAGATGCCACTGACTTCAAGCCTGATATGACCTTGGACAGGCTCCTCCCCCTCTCTGTGAAGTCATTTCATCTCTGGAAAGGGGATAGTAATAACACCTACTTGTGGAATTGCTCTAAGACCAAATTAATACCTGCATAGCTCTCACCACAATGTCTGGCTTCCAGTAAATGGTCAGTGTAAACCATAATGTTGATGTGACACCTGTGATTGTGAGCAATCTTTTTACTCTTTCATTATGATAAGTCATTTTATCACAGTGTTGTGGCTATAATGAGCACTTAGTTGGTCCATCACAGTATAAGTCCCAATAAACATGAACTATTTAATGATGTGATTTACCCACATAAGAGTCATTGGCCCAGGAGTATGAAGCGGATACCACAGCTGCAATACAATAGTATGGATCTTGTTTCTGGGGATGAGGTATGAGATTGTTTTAGTTAGGAGTGTTGAGAGCAGAGAAGAACATCTGTCAGATCTGTGCCCCTCCTTGTCCTCACACTGAGTAGCTGCTGCTCTTGTTGGTCTAGACACACTGCCTGAGCTTCCCTCTTTGCCATGCAGGGCTTCCCCTGTGAGTGGCTGCTCATACAATTCTTTGGAAATAGTTTCATTGTGTGCAGGTTTTCAGGATCACTAGCATCATGGAAATTTTGTGTCAGTGGAGACCAGAAGACTTGTCCAAAGACACTTGATTTCCAAAAAAAAAAATTATACACTCACTTTCTTAGAGTACCAAGCAATTACTATGTTTGCCCACTCTGTCCTTGAGAGAAGGGTAAGGCTCTGGGATGGAGAGAAAATATCTTGTGAATGCCTAGGAGTTTTTTTGTTTTGCCTTGTTTTGTTTAGCTATATATTTGATTTGGTTTCTAGGGTAACAAAGTTGTGTGAAAATAAAAATTTCCAGTGTGAAAGTTTTTAAAAATCCTTGTCATCCACTGTCCCCAGAAGACAGTTGAGAATTTCAAGATATTTAAAACAAACTATTGAGGATTTTGTTTTCAAAAGTTGTCTTTGGCTATTAAGCTTTCTGTTGACTCCAGCTTGAGAAATACAAAGTTTAAATATGGTGAATGTTGCTAATAATGAATTTATTGGAATTCTCACATGGGTATTTAAAAAATATGCTTGTCTAACTCAATAAGTGTGCTTTTTAATTTAGGAAGAAGGGATTTGTGTGACAGTATACCTTGACTTCATTCCATTGTTTTTATATTTAAATCTCAGTTTTCATTTGTTTTGGAAAATACCATACTCTTACACCTCATGTAATTGGGAGAACTAGAAATTCCAAAAGAATATGAGTAGCAAAAACCAAACACATGTAGTCAAGTTTTACTTTGGTGATAACTCCTGTGTGCTTTTTAAAAACATTTTTTCTTATAGTATAAAACTTTTCTATAGAAGTGGTAGTTGTATTTTTCCTTTTCTTCCCCTAACGTTTTTCATTTGGCCAATAAGCCACAGACTGAACCATGTGTTATTCTGGAGTCCTTGCTGATATTAAAATAGGTTTGCAAGGCCCCTATTTCCTCCCCGTCCCTTCTCCTCCCTATCCTCCTTTCTGTCCTTCTGTGAATTTTGTCCCAGTTTCAAATATATTCATGTTCTTATAAAGTCTGGGTATGGTTACAAGGGTTTTCTTTCATGTGTTCATCATGGCCATCAAAAATCGATGCTCTCCAGGACCTTGAGGATCACCTGAGGGCCACTCATTCGGCCTTTTAGACTGTCCCTCAATCTTCTGCTCAACCTCAATGTCCTCAATGGCCATAGGACCTATAAAAAAGAAACTCCCTGAGTTGGCTAGACCAACTCATTCCACTGTCCAGCCCTCAAGCCAGAAACTCATAGCCAGTGGACAGAAGTCTCTTTTCAGGATGGAAGACCTCAGTGAGGAAGACCAGGAGAACACACCTCCAGCCCTCCTCTCAACAGTGGTTTTATTCCAGGAGCCATTTGTGACCACTGTCTGCCATCTAAGAATAGTGCTTCTGTCCTCAGCGTCTTTAAGGAAGGGGAATCTGGGAAGAAGTTTGACACAAATGAGAATTGAGCAGAGATGAACATGGCTTCCCCAGGCACAATTCACAAAGGCCACCATGGGAAGGAAAGACATCCTGGTCCAGATGTAGTCATTGGGAGGCCAGTGATGACCATTCTGAAAGCTAATGGAAGCTTTTTAATAAGAGTAGGTCACCTACTCTGGCATTCCTGGAATGGCTAGGAAGAAACTCTGGTGGTGAGGGGTCCAGACCAACAGAGCCAACACAGCAAGGGAGACTCAGCAAGCCCCCAGTAAAAACATGATCCAAATCCATTACCACACAGATTCCTTGAGGGCTTTCAACTCAGGAGCCTTTGAGTGCCCAACTTTGTACAAGTATCAGGTCTATTATTGACCTGTGGAAAGGTTTCACAGTACGAAAATCCAAGAGAAATTCATGTGGACCATGGGCTTCAGTCCTACTGAAATTCAGAAAAGACATCTATACTAGGCAGCACAAAGTTTTCTCTGACCATGTCACATATCTCTGCTGAGTTGGAATCAGTACATCAGAAACTGAAAATACTGTGCCACAGCTCCCTTCGTGTAGACATACCATCTTTGTGAAAGCAGAACACTCAGGAAGGGCTGCTGTGTGTGACCTTCTATAATATAGAAACTGTGTATTCTGAGGCACACCTGGTAGAGTCTGAAACAAATAGGTTAGTTTGGGTGGGGCAGGTAGAGAGTACCATGTTTACTGATAATGGAAACATTCTCTTTCCTTCCTTCCCACTTGCTGGGTTACTCTTTCCCTTTCTCACTGACTTTCCTCCTTTCCCTCTCAGTCCCCAACCTTTCCCAACTCTTGACCTCGTTTTCCTGTAGATGCTAAGTGGCTGTACTTGAACCATCACATCATGAAAAATGGTGCAATCCCTTTGCCCTGAAATAATGTCATTAAATCAGGCACAATGGGAGAGGGGTTCCTTTTCCCATAGTACACACTCATCAAGGAGAATTGAGTTCAAATTTTATTTCAAGATCATTAAACCCCATAGACACAGTAGCTCCTTAACTAGTGCTTACATATTTTGGTCTTGCCACATCCATTTGATGGTCTATCTCAGTATAGCTCCCAAACATCTGCCACCTTGAAGGTCATCCAGCTCTATGTCCAATGGACAGAAACCACTTTTTCTAACACTCATATCCATAGCTTTTTGGAAAACACTTTTATTCCCAGGTGCTTTCAGAGGGATGTTATCTTTTGCTGGATGGGAAAAGGTGACCCAATATGGATCAACTTTTATGCTTCAGCTCTGTACTGGCTGGAGGGAGAACTGAGAACAAATTAAAAGATACATGGAAAATTATTTTCTAGCCTAATAAAAATATGTTCAACTCAGGTTTTCTAAGACCCTAACCCTTCTGTCAGCCTGTTGTCCCCTACCCACTAAAACACAGCCAAGGGTTCTTTGTCTCCTCCTAATCCAGAGCTTGTCATAGAGGAAGGAACAGTTGTGACTTTTACATTTTCTTTAAGGAAAAGCTACAAATTCAGTAGCAGTGCTCATTCTTCCAGCTACCATCAAAAATGTCAGGGGATTGTGAGAAGAGATAGAAGTTATTCTCTACCAAAATTTGTGGTCATGGAGAGTTGCCCTTACTTTCCTGTACTAAAGACCCCAAGATGTTCAAACTCCATTATCAATTGTTGAGATATGTGAAGTTTCTTGTCTCAGTGGGAAATTTTGGCCCTATGATGCCTGTGTAACTCTACTCCAGCTATTCAAACCTAGGGTGGTGTACACTTCAAAACTATGATGAAACAGGGGAAAGACTAAAAATCCAGTAGTTCCAGGGGTATATTCTTTAATCAGTTTTAAATTTATGGGTTTTTTTGTTTCTATAAGAAAAGCATTCTAATGACCAATTTAAATAGGATTTCCTCAGAAAATGGAACAAACTTGCTTTCCTTAATCCTCATCTATAAGAAGTCAAAGCCAGGTCTAGAAACAAACTTACCTTTTCTCCCTCTAAGCCCCAGTGCTTGGGGTACTCTAAACTTACCCCAAATACAACAAAGACACCATTCTCCTTTTAGTGGAAAAATTATATTTGAGAAGAACAAAACTGCTTATTATTTGAAACTGAACCCATCTTCTAAAGAAGAGTGTTAATGTGAGAATTTTGCTGGGTTTGCAGGAGTGAAGGAAGACTTTACCCAGAAGAAACCTCCCTGAAGAAAATGAAGTTGGGTTGCTTCAGTCATAGTATCTCATCCTGGAACCTTTATTTTTCATAGGTTTAATTATTCTGTTTCTTGTCTAGTATTGTTTAGACTGTTCAGAAGCTTAAGAATATACTTGAAGGTGTCAAGATGTTATCTGTAGCCCTTTCATTTCCTCAAGAATGTAGCAAACCTGGTAATCACAGGAAAATGTGTTGTTGAAATTTGCCTTAGTCTTAAGCTTCTCCTCAGGTGGACTTGCTTTCTTTACATTGATTTCATACCTAAACTGGTTTTCTCCTGGAAGATCTGGCCAATGACTGGGCTTGTTCTTCTGAGTTTCAATGTCCCCTTTGTCCAATGAGGCAAGTCTGATTTTCTAGAGGATCTGAGCTCTGCACAGCAGCAGTCTTGGTTTCGTGCAATGATCTTTTTGTCTCTTCACTCTTTATAATGGATGAAGGCACTGCAACAAACACTTCTATTTCTTAAGTGCTCTTTGGCAGGTCCTATAGTAGGAACTAGGGTGACTTATTTACAGGGTTCTCTTCTGACAGTCTCCCCTAAGAAGAATCTTTTTTAGGTAGAAGATCTCCAATCTTGCATTCCCTATTTGACATGCTTTGGCTCAGGTCACCTGAGGTTTTATGGCCCTTTCTCTCTTAAATTGGCAATAGATTCTTATCCTGTTTACTCTCCTCTTTATCCTGAGACCATGAGGTATGAGAACAAATTTAGGACAATGACTTTATGTCCATCCATCCTTCTTAACACAGAGAAAAGGATTTGGGAAGTGAGCTACGCAGGCCAGATACTGAATTTTTCTTCTGGTATCCTCCCTTAAGGATTTTCTTCAAGGAGCTATGAGGCCCCATCCATGAAGTCTGCCTTTGCAATATGCAAAGAGGAAAAGTGTACTGGGAAAACGTAGGACCAAGTGAGGAGTTAAAGCCCAGAGAGAAAAGAGGACTAGTTGAGGAATAAGATCCAGTAATTGAGTAGTCTTTAGGAGAATAGGAGGAAAAATCAGGAGGTAGTGTGACAGGGCACACGAACAATGTTGAATGCAGTTCTGATGGAAGAAAGGCACCCAGAATGGACAGTGAAAACAAGAAAAGTAAGATGGTTCATTCTAGTAGGTGATTGGAGACCAGAGTGAATCACAACTCAGTGAATCCCAAAGATGAGAATGAGAACAGCATTTTCCCCAGATCCTCCTACAACAGAATGTCTGCTTCCATAGTTTTGCTCAAGATCCTTGGAAATGGATCTTGTTCTAACTGCTCTGGAAAGCTACCCTCAAGAGAGCTTGTGTAGGTGCCTATAAAAGACAAGGTAAAAAGTGCATCCAGGAGAGAGTGGGGATGGTTTTGCCTTGAGGTCTGACAATGTACATTTCTACACCTTCTTGACTTCATGATACTCCAATTATCCCTCCACTCCAGGCTTCCTTTCATAATTCACTCCTCCCCCCCCCCCGTGGGTCTCCTTTTCATGCCATCCCCTAGGCTGCTATGATATCCTGGAATTCCATGGAGCAAGCCTGGAAGTGTGATATGAGGGGAAGTTGTAGAGATTAAATTATCATTTCTGAAGAGAAAGTTGGTCTATGGCCATTTTGATGCTTTTCAAGAAAGCTCTTATTAGGGAAATAACAAATGGGTTGAAGAAAGTAACAAGGGATCTTTCAGGAGTCTACAAATGTTCAACTAGGAAAAGACCATTTCAAAATTTGTCCCTGAGAACCTCCCAGGAAATAGCACTTACTATCAGAAAGTTAATGACAATAGTAAGGCTAACATATGTATAAGGCTGTCTCATTAGAAAAGGATTCCATGCACAGGAGATTATCACAACAGAGGGTAGCAAGCCAGATGTTCTTTCAAAGGATGAGTCTGAAAATTAGGGAATTTAACTTGTACAAAGTCAAGACCCACAATTTGCCTCCACGATAACCTATGCTTCTACTAAATGTCACACCACCACCTCACTGGCAAGAGCCACAGCCCATCTCCATCAGGATTGAAGAATTCCCTTGAGAATGAGAAGTGTCCCGGATTCTGGTTTACTTCCTGAAGGCCTCCCCTCAAAGGGCCGGGTTTTTTGAGGATTAACTTTAGGAACTGATACCCTCAGCAATTCTGTAACTGAGACCTTATAAAGAGAAACATATGATTATCTCTGGGAGAGCCCTGGATTGAATAGTGAAATCTTTGAAAGCTCTCGCTTTGTTTCTCTTCCTGCCACTGAAAGGAAAAAAAAATGAGAGGTGGAACCCATTTCTCACTCTCTCCAATCTAAGCAAGCAGAAGACATCCAGTATTAATAATGTGACATTCTATGTTGATTTGGGTTATATTTCTTCCATTATTCACTTTTAAAGTTGATATATTTCCTACCAATTCTTTGTATACTCAAAGAACGATTTACTGTTTACAGTCCTCAACTGTTATCCAAATGGTAGTCCTCTACTGTAAAGGACATAGAATCTCATATCATCAGGAATATGTATGTTCCACTCTGTTTAATTCTATACCAGGAGTAGGCTTTCAGAGGCTCAGCATTGCTCTCCAGGTTAAACCTAATAAGGAGAGGCTTGTCCCAGAGACATCTATGATGGTAAGGCAGCTGCTGAGCATTGAAGGCAAACTCTCCTTAGGTTTTCTGAGTTCTCTTTATAAAACCAATTCACGGCCCTTGAATCACAATATTTGAGATTTCACTCTGGATCTTCTTACCGCAACTAAGCAGATGATCTGTGAACTCTTGAATAAAAACCTTTGTCCCCGCCCTATCTTTTGCCCACACAACTCATTCTCCTGAAGGATGTCCTGATCTCTCCTGAGGAATTCTCCTTCCTGCTATCTCTCTATTCTAATAATTACTTTAGAATAAAGGGAGTTAAAAAAAACTGAACTGAGGGTTCCCTTACCTGATCAATGTTTCTTTTTTTTCCATCTACTGAGAAATATGTTCACCAGTGAATGCAGTAACAAGACAGAAAGATGACTCCAATTCCACACAAAAGATAAAAGGTGGAATCAATGTCCCAGGGCTCACTGAAATGCAGAAGCAATCAGCCAAAGGTCTCCATTATCTGAAGCTTACTGCTGCTTCAGGCAGATTTGCACAGAGACTACCCACTCCGTTCTAGAGTTCCAGACCCACACAACATAGCTAAGAAACAGAGACTTCTTGAGTATAGGAGGAAGGGACAAAAAGAAGAAATTAAAAACTAAAGCCCTGACCCTCATCATCACCCCAGCAGATCCTACCACCCTTTAAGTCCCTTAGATCCCTCTTTCTCGAATTCTTCCATTTTCTACTTACAACTTTTTAGCACATCATATGTACATGCACATATATATGCATGCAAATTTATCATTATTTCCTCCTTGGAGGTATAAGCTTTGATCCTGCCATGCCCAGAGCCTTTTGGAGATCTAAAGATCTAAAGATGTCCCAGGAATTTTTAGTAATTCCTAGGCACTGTGTTTTAAAATTGTTCTTAAGTATTATTATTCAGAAATAGAAATTATAGAAATTGAAAATATGTTTAGGATATATCATGACTAATTTTCATACAATAATAGACTCTAATAAAATTTGTAAGATGCAAAAAATCAGATTTTTTCCCCAGGACATAGAACCTTCCCTAGAAGAAGTAAGCTTCCAGTCATTCCCTTTGATCACCTCTCCTGTTGCTCCAAGATAACAATTTTGGAGGGTTCTAACAATATTTTGAGGGATTTTAATTTTTCTAGGCATACTTCTATGCCTTTTGTATTAATTCATTTAATCTTCACAACAATCCTGTAAGTATTGTCCCAATATTACATATGAGGAAACCAGGGGACATAGGATTCATGTTATTTAGCAAGGTCATGCTGCCAGTAAACAATTGGGATTCAAACCAGAAATTCTAAATCCAGAGTCATATTCTTTAAATACCAAACTGTGCTGTGTAAAAATATCATGGCAGGCTGGATTAACAGTCCAAATCTACATATTTGGATGTGTTGAAGAGCAAGCACTTACTTAGCAATTTGCATGTTTTGAACATGCCCTTTCAATTGTTATCCTGTTGCTTGGGGTTCAGTGCACTGCAGGAAGGAAGGCTTGAGTTTCTGAGAGGAGAGACCTGCCCATTAGTCACAACTGTCTAGAGTAGAATTTGACCGCATAACAGACAGAAAATAACAGAGCATTATTTTCTTCTCCATTTCACAAAGGTTAGGAGGAAACTGAAGCCAGAAGAGGTTACATAAGTAACATTTCCTTATTTTCAGCTGGTATAGCTCAACATTCTGCATGCAGTTCATGCTTAACTTGTACAACATTCCAATTGGTTGGTATCTCTATCCTGATGTTCAGATGCAACTTTGCCTTTCAGACTCCTTGAGGGAGGAGTCTGGATTCTTGACTGCACTCATGCAGGTTACAGGAGAATTCTCATGATCCACACAGGTGCTATGGAAGGTTAAAAAGAGAATTAAAGAGATAAGCTAGGCAGAAGGCAAACAGAAGTGCCAGGGATCAAACCCAGAGCCTCAGGCATACACTCTAGCACTGAGCAACACCCCCAACCCCCTAATTTTTTTTTAATAAGAGACAGGGTCTTACTGCATTGCCCAGGCCAGTGTTGACTTGTGATCCTATTGCCTCAACCTCCCAAGTGTTGGGACTACAAGTACCCACCACCTGCCTGGCTTTTACAGGTGACAATTCTTAAAGCTCCAGTTCATATCACTTTCTACCACATTCCATTGGCTCAAATAAATCTTATAGTCAGGTTTGAAATGTATAGGGTACAAAGTCCCTTAGTGAGGAGCCTATTGTGGCAGACATTATGACAGTTCTCAATTATCCCACCTCTTAATAGTCCCCATTTACTCAGTTCCCTTGAGCATGGATAGATCTGTGGCCTGTTTCTGACCAATGTTCTATGGCAACTTCTGTAACTATTATATAAGACTATATCTTCTCTTACTTTTAGATCCTCCTCTTTGTTGATTCTGATGAAGCATTCTCCAGCACTGAAGATCTGCACTATGGAAAGGGTACCACATCTCTGGGAACTGAGCATGGCTTCAGCTGACAAATGGGAAAAATATTCAAGAAAATTAATTCTGTCAATAATCTCAAAAGGCTTAGTAAGCAGATCCTTTTCCAGTTAAACATTCAAATTAGACCCTAACCCCAGGTGTGAATTTCAGTATAGCCTGTGAGAATCATCCAAACAAAGGAATTAGATGACTTATACTTGAACTTCTTATCCATAGTTTGTGGTTATTTGCTATACAGCAATAATTAAATCACACATATTCGAGGGTCATGGTATGAAAGTATAGAAAATATTTTTTGGAAAATAATTTAATCTACACAATCTGCATTTCTGGAGTTTCACAAATAATCTCCCCATCCCCTTCCTTTGGAATATAAAATATTCTCACCCACTCTGAAAATTTCTATCATCTTGGCATAATGATTGGAGTCCAGGACCTCAGGCTAGTTTCTATATAAGTTTTAAATGCACTTTTTCTTAATCTAGAAACCTGTGAATTAAAAAATTACAAGTTATCTGCCTGCACACCCAACATTCAGTGAAGGAACAGAAATAGGATAACTACTATGAACTTACTTGTTTGGAAAAAGAATGGGGGTCTATGGTTATCTCTTACAACGATGACACTGATGAACAATTTCTGTTGTGCCCCTTATCTGTGTCCTCCTCCTGAATCCGAGCTGGCTCTGTGGCTTAGTTAAACAATGGAAAGCTGTAGAAGAAATTTTGTGCTAGTTCCTGCTCCAAGTATTAAAGGGCCTGACAGCTTCCAATTTTGCACTCCTAGGATGCAGCCACCACAGAAGAACTATGATTATCCTGAAGCTGCAGTACTTTTAGGAAGGCTGAATCATACCCTTGGAAATGCCACACAGAAGAGAACCAAAGTGCTCCAAATAACAGCCCTACACAAAATCCCTGCTTATAGCAAGGACTAACTGTCACCGTCTTGGACATTCCAAATCAGTTGAACCTCCAGTGAGTCATCCTGGACATTCCAAATCAGTTAAGTCTTGAAATAACTGCTTCATACCATATATAGAATGATTCCAGTGAAGTCAGGTAACCCACAGATTTATGATAAAGGGTTGTGGCTGACTGCAGCCACAAATTATGGGTGACTGATACCAACCACTGACCAAAATTAAAATCCTTACAAGATGTTTGTTTGCTCATAATATAATAAAATTTAAAGAATATAATATATGTAATATTCTCTTTAGAAAATTAGTTCTCTGGGCTGGGGTTGTGACTCCATGGTAGAGTGCTTTCCTAGCATGCGTGAGGCACTGGGTTCAATCCTCAGCACCACATATAAATAAATAAATAAAAATAAAGATCCATCAACAACTAAATTATACATATATATATATATATATATATATATATATATATATATATATCAGTTATATATTAATCAGTTCTCTGGATCTCACAATTAGTTAACAGGAGATGCAAGGAAGAAGAACTAGGTTAAATAACATTAAAATACCAGTGAGCAAGACAAGTAGCACAGACCCTAAGCAAATGCCCTAGTGACACCTGTCTGTATGCAGGGGCACTGAGGTTAGGGGAGACCCACAGCAGAAGCAGAAGCAACATTGGTGGCAACTGTGGCCACAGCCTGAGGATCAAAGAAAGTTTCCAGGGATCTGGATGGTAGGCTCACTTTCCTGTCCACATTGGACCTTATTGCTATGTGTCTGCATAAATATTAATTCTCTAGCATGAACCCAGGACAGGTACTATGAGGAATCACTCAGTAAATTTTATCAATAGATTATTTCAATAACACAAACATTTCAAAAAAGCAGGTCAAGGTGCTATGATTTGGATATGATTTGAATGTCTCCAAAGAGTTTGAGATTTCATCTCTATAATGTGCTATTAATCTGACTATGGTATTTAGAGATGAAGCTTTGGGGAGGTGATTAGAATTACATAAGGTCAATAGGGTGGATTTATCATCATTGAATCCCAGTAGCTTTATAAGAAGAGAGAGATAAAAAGATGGCCAAGTAAGAGAAAGCTGAGTTCCTAGTGGCTCCATGGTTCAAGATTCAAGCAGCAGGATCTTGGGATTGCAGTATGGCAGAGCTACTGTAGGGTAACTGAAACCCAGATCCATCAGTTTGCAGCTAGGACTCTGTAGGCCAGTCTGAGCCTAATAATCCTGTGGAAAGGCAGAAGTAGGTTTTGAATAGGCTGGCTATAATGAATCAGAAGTTTGAAAAAGGGAGTGATGGTGTCTTAGTCTCAGCTCAGTCTAGCACCCTCTAGGTTCCAGGAGCCCACTTCACCCAGAACTACCTGGGTCCCAGCACCAGCCTGGTCCCTAACTCCCTCCCCCATCTGGCATCCACTGATCCCCTCATCCCACCAGGTCCAGCATCAACCCAGCACCCAACGGGGCCCTCTGGCTTTCCAATCCCCAGTCTCCCAACCCTTCAATAGGTCCCAACCCAGCCCATAATTGCAGCTATGCAGCTGGCCCTCAGGTCTTAGCACTTGGTCTTGATCACCTGCCAGATACAGAACAGCTCTCATGACCAGTAGCACAGGTCCTGGTGCTCAGCCCTCAGGACTGCCTGGGAGAGAAGTGTGTGACCAGGAATTTTAAAGGGCTGGGGCAAAAGAGATGGAGTTTAGAGACTAAAATAGAGACCAGGAATGTGGAGTCCTCAGGCAAAGTAAAAGGCTAAGATCAGGCTCCTCTACCGCATGAGTGGAACCCAAAGGAGATTCCTGGGGTACAGTCTTTCAATGTGGACTGGCAATTATGGGGCCTTAGAAGTGCACAGACATAAAATCTCCAGAGAATTGGCACACAGTGAAGAAACTGGAGCATATTTAGCTAATGCCCCACCTCCAGGAGTTCTACCTCCAGGACTAACACTCCCACTCACTGTCCTAATGGTAGAGTTACCATCAAACTCCAGACAACCCCAGATGAGAAGGGAAGCTGAGAAACTTTTGAATACCCATGAAAACAATTGTTTGGTTTTTCATTGAGTTCCTCTTTTTTTCTTTTTTTTTTCTCTCTCACATCTCTACAATTTTTGAAACCAAGTATTTTTATGCCTAAGTTTATTAAGGACTAGGATGTCTGATAATACATTACAGTTTTGTTGTGTATGCTTTTATTTTGGCTTTTTTCTTTTTAATTTTTGCTTTATATATATTTTTCTTCTCACTTATCTGTTTCCTGGGATTCTCTCTCTCTTTTCTCCTACTGATAGCCAACCTCTATTAATTCTTCTTTCACTCTTCCTATAAATTTTTACTTCTATCTTTTCTCCTCCTTCCTTAAAAACATCACATTCTACACCACTTCTGTTTTCTGTTCTCTTTGTCCACCATTTCAAATGCTGAACCTTTTTACAAACCTACTATTTATATTATAGACAATGAATGAACTCATAATTTCTGTTTATTGCAACAAATCTGTAGCCATTTTAGTAGGAGCTATTTGGTTGAAGGCTGTATATTGTTTGCATTAGGTGCTTTTAATATTGGTCTCCCTCTTAAAGGTGAGGTACTGGAAACATTCAGGGACACTATAAGTCTATGGGATAGAAACTGTACAGCTTTAGATCCACATTGCTGGATGGGAAGGCACACAAACAACATGGAAAAACAAAGGGAACAAAACACCCCAAACAAACTAAGATGTTCCAATGGTAGAATTCATTGAAAACACAGTAAAAGAAATGTCAGGTAAGGCATTTAGATGTAAAGGATGATGTAAGAAGTAAAATCAGAGATAAATTTCAGGAGCTAAAAGATCACTTCAACAAAGAGAGATTCAGAAAAGAGATCAAGAAGAAACCCTCAAAATAAAGGAATCAATAAACCAAATTAAAAATTCAATGGAAAGTATCACTAACAGATTAGACCACTTGGAAGACAGAACCTCGGGCAAAGAAGACAAAATATATAATATTGAAAATAAAGTTGAACACACAGAGAAGATGGTAAGACCATGAACAGAACTTCCAAGATTTATGTGATAACATGAAAAGACCAAATTTAAGATTTATTGGGATAGATGAAGGCTCAGAGATACAAACCAAAGGAATACACAATCTTTTCAATGAAATAATATCGGAAAATTTCCCAAGCCTAAAGAATGAAATAAAAAAATCAAATACAAGAGGCTTATAAAACCCCAGAGGTACAAAATTACAACAGACACAACACCAAGGCACATTATAATAAAAATGCCTAACAGAATAAGCATAGAATTTTAAAGGGTATAAAAGAAAAATATCAGATTATATTTAGGGGAAACCAATTTGGATCTCAGCTAATTTCTCAACCCAGTCACTCAAAACTAGGAGGTCCCTGAATAACATCTACCAAGAAAATGGATGCCAACTGAGAATTTTATATCCAGCAAAATTAAGCTTCAGATTTGAAGATGAAATGCAAACATTTAGCAATAAACAAAAGTTAAAAGAATTCACCAGTATAAAGCCTGTATTAAAGAACATTCTAAATAAAAAATGAAAATCAGCAAAGGGAGGAACTACACTAAGGGAATAGTGAATCAAAGGAGAAACTAAATAAAATTAAAAACCAAAATAACCAAAATACAAATCACATCTCAATAATAAGCTTGAATGCTAATGGCCTAAATTCATCAATCAAAAGACATAGACTGAAGATTGGCTATCTCCAAGAGACTCACCTCATAGGCAAAGACATCTGCAGACTGAATTTGGAAGAATGGGAAAAAAATATCACTCATATGGATCACATAAACAAGCAGGTGTTTCTATCATATCAGAGTAGACTTCAAGCAAAAGCTAATCAGAAGGGACAAATAAAGGCATTTCATACTGTTTAAGGAAATTATACATCAGAAAGACATAAAAATTTTAAATATATATGCTTCAAACAATGGAGCATCTATGTACATCCAACAAACCCTTCTCAATTTTAAGAATCAAATAGACTACAGTACAATAATACTGGTTGACTTTAACACACCTCTATCACAAATGAATAGGTCTTCTAAACAAAAACTAAACAAAACAACAACAAAAAAACTATAGAACTAAATAATACAATCAATAATTTAGACTTAAGAGACATATATAGAATATTTCATCCATCAATGAGCAAATACACTTTCTTTAAAGGACCACACAGATCCTTACCTAAAATAATCCATATCTTCTGCCAAAAAGCAACTCTTAACAAATATAAAAAATAGAGATAATACCCCACTTTCTACCAAATCATAATGGAATGAAATTAGAAATAAAAAATAGATGTTACTCTAACACATGGAGACTATATAATACAGTATTGAATGATGAATGGATAACAGAGAAATCAAGGATAAAATAATAAACTTCTTAGAGGTAAATGAAAACATCAATACAACATATCAAAATCTCTGGAACACTATGAAGGCAGTGTGAAGAGGAAAGTTTATGCATTGAGCTCATTCATTAAAAAAATAGAAAGTCAAAAAGTAACTGACCTAACATTACATCTCAAACACTAAAAAAAGAACAAATCAACACCAAATGCAGTAGAAGACAGAAAATAATTAAAATCAGACCTAAAAATCAATGAAATTGAAACAAAAGAAACAATTCCAAGAAAATGACAAAACAAAAAGTTGTGTTTTTTAATAAATAAATAAAATTGATAAATGCTTAGCCATGATAATGATGAGAAAGAGAAGGAAAACTCAAATTACTCAAATACATGATGTAAAAAGAAATATCATAATGGACACTACTGAAATACAGGAGATGATCAGAAACGATTTTGAAAATTTATACTCTAATAAAAGAGAAAATCTTGAATATATTGACAAATTTCTAGAGATATATGACCTACCCAAACTGAATCAGGAAGACATACACAATTTAAACAGATCAATTTTAAGCAATGAAATAGAATATGGCATCAAAAGCCTACCAATCAAAAAAAGCTGAAGACCAGATGAATTCTCAACCAAATTCTACAAGGCCTTCAAATTACAATTAACATCAATACTTTTTAAATTATTCCATGAAAAGGAAAAGAGGAAAGCCTTCCAAACTCATTTTAAGGCTAGTAACTCTCAAAACCAGTGTGTGAGGGACTTGTTTTGATTCTCAGCACCATAAATAAGTAAATAAAGTTATTTTTTTTTTAATTTTGGCAAATCACATACAAAAACATATTAAAAAGATAGTGTATGACAATCAAGTGGTGTTTATCCCAGGTATGCAAGGTTGGTTCAATATGCAGAAATCAATAAACATAATTCACCACATCAATAGAAAAAAAATACCATGATCATCTCAATAGATGCAGAAAAGGCATTTGACAAAAGATAGCACTTCTTCATGTTCAAAATACTGAAAAAACTAGGGAAAGTAGGAACATACCTCAAATTGTAAAAGCTATATATGCTAAACCCAAGGCCAACATCATTTCAAATGCAGAAAAATTGAAAGCATTCCCTCTAAAACCTGGAACAAGACAAGGATGCCCCCTTTCACCACTTCTATTCAACATCACCCTTGAAACTCCAGCCAGAACAATTAGACAAATGAAAGAAATTAAAGGGATACAAATAGGAAAAGAACTCAAACCATCACTATTTGCTGATTACATAATTTTATATTTAGAAGATTCAAAAAAATCCACACAAAACTTCTAGAACTTATAAATGAATTCATCAAAGTAGCAAGATATAAAATCAACATCCATAAATCAAACATGTTTCTTTTTTTTTTATTGGTTGTTCACAACGTTACAAAGCTCTTGACATATCATACTTCATACATTAGACTGAAGTGGGTTATGAACCCCCAATTTTACCCCAAATGCAGATTGCAGAGTCACATCGGTTACACATCCACAATTTTACATAATGCCCTATTGGTAATTGTTGTACTCTGCTCCCTTTCCTATACCCCACTATCCCCCCTCCCCTCCCCTCCCTTTTACTCTCTCTACCCCATCTACTGTAATCCATCTCCCTCCTTATTTATTTTCCCATTCCCCACCCAGCCTCTTATATGTAATTTTGTATAGCACTGAGGGTCTCCCTTCATTTCCATGCAATTTTCCTCATCTCTCCCTTTCCCTCCCATCTTTTCTTCCTACTCTTTTCTTCCTACTCTTCCTCCCTGCTCTGTTCATATTTGCTCTCATTATATCAAAGAAGACATTTGGCACTTGAATCAAACATGTTTCTATACATTAGTGATGAATCCACTAAAAGAGAAATTAGAAAAACTACCCCACTCACAATAGCTTCAAAAATAAAATACTTGGAAATCAATCTAACAAAAGAGGTCTCAAAAAAGACCTCTACAATGAAAACTACATAACACCACACACACAAAAATTGAAGATGATCTTAGAAGATGGAAAGTTGTCCCATGTTCTTGGCTAGGCAGAATTGATATTATCAAAATGGCCATACTACCAAAAGCACTATGCAGACTTAATGCAATTCTATTAAGATCCCAATGACATTATTCATAGAACTAGAAAAGGCAATCATGAAATTCATGCAATATAATCAAAGCAATCCTTAGCAAGAAGAATGAAGCAGGAGGCATCATAATACCAGCCCTTAAGCTATATTACAGAGCCACCTTAACAAAAATGGCATGGTATTGGCACCAAAACAGACACAGAGAACAATGGTACAGAATAGAAGACACAGAGAAAAACCCACATGAATACAATTAACTGAAGCTAGAAAAAGGCACCAAAAACATACATTAGAGAAAAGATAGCCTCTTCAAAAAATAGTGCTAGGAAAACTGGAAATCTATAAGTAACAGAATAAAGTTAAACCTGCATGAAATTCAACTCAAAGTGAAGTTGAATTTCAACTTAAATTTCAACTTAACTCAAAGACTTAAACACTAGAACAGAGACTCTGTGCCTAATTGTAGAAAAGTAGTCCCAAATCTTCACTATGTCGGCTTAGGAACTGACTTCCTTAACAAGACTCCTAAAGGGCAAGAAATAAAATCAAAAATTAATAAAAGGGATGAATTCAAACTAATAACTGTTTTCTCAGCAAAGGAACAATCAAGACATAAAGAGAGAGTCTACAGAATGGGAGAAAATCTTTCCTGTCATGACACACAACTAAATCAATCAGGGTCATTCCAAGTGAATTTGGGTTGGCACAAAATAATTACACACAAACAGAAAATACCTTTTTCTTTGGGTTCTGTGATGGCTCTCCACCTTAGGGGTCTGTTGGAAAGAGAAAGAGCATGCCTCAAATCATGGTTTTATTGAAGGAGGGTGTACCAAAGAACATTCTATCCATACAAGGCAGAGGGGTAATATTACAAGGGGTAGCCCACTCCCATTGGTTAACACCCACTCCCAAAGTGTTTCTCCTCTGCTGATTGGAGATGGGAATCCACCTGCTTTCCCTTCAGGGAAGCCAGTCTCCACATTTTCATCACTCAAAGCTAGGGGGTGCTCAGTTCCTCTGTGGCACCTCCCAACACTTTCCCACATGCACCTTAGATAAAAAGCATTAATCTCCAGGATATATAAAAAACTTAAAAAAAATTACCACTAAAAACAAAACAAATAACTCAATCAATAAATGGCTAAGGAACTCAACAATTCACAAAGGAAGAAATATGATAGGTCAACAAGTATATGAAAAAATGTTCACCATCTCTAGCAATTTGAGAAATGCATATCAAAACTACTCTAAGATTTTCTCTCACTCCAGTCAGAACAGCAATTATCAAGAACACAAGCAATAATAAATGTTGGTAAGGGGGAAAGGTACACTCACACATTGTTGGTGAGACTGCAAATTGGTGAATCACTCTGGATATTAGTATGGAGATTCCTCAGGAGGTTTGGCATGGAACCACCATTTGACTCAATTATCCTACTCCATGGTATATACCCAAAGGATTTAAAATCAGCATACTATAGTGACATAGCCACATCAATGTTTAAACAGCTCAATTCACAATAGCTTAAACTATGGAACCAACATAGGTGTCCTTCAACAGATGAATGGATAAAGAAAATGTGGCATATATACACAATAAAATGTTACTCAGCCTTAAAGAAGAATGGTATGATGTCATTTGCCAGTGAATGGATGGAAATGGAGGGTATCATGCTAAGCAAAATAAGCTGATACCAAAAAAACAAAAGTCAGATATTTTCTTTGATATGTAGATGCTAACACACAAGAGGAGGAGGGAAAGCATAAAAGTTCAGTGGATTGGACAAAGGGCAATGAAGAGAAGGGAGAAGGATAGAAATGGGAAAGACAGTAGAATGAATGAGACATAAGTTTCCTATGTTCCTATAGGAATACATGACCAATGAAACTCCACAACTGCACATTTAGAGACTATCATGTTAAGTGAAATAAACCAATCCCAAAAAACCAAATGTTGATGTTTTCTCTGATATATGGATGCTTACTCACAATAAGGGGAGGCAGGGAAGAATAGATGTTCAGTGGATTAAACAAAGGGGAATGAAGGAAAGGAGGAGGGATAGGAATAGGTAAAAATAGTGGAATTAATGTGCAATTTGTTTCCTATGTACATATATGAATACATCATAGTAGATCTCACCATCGTGAATGTCCACAAGACTGGGATGTTAATTAGAATTTGCATGCTTGTATAAATATATAAAATGGATTCCACTGTTATGTATAAATAAAAGAATAAATAAAAATTTTAAAAAACATGGAATAAGACAATTAGAAGGCAAAAGCAAGAGAAGCATTTTGAAAAGGAAGGAAATTCAATTAACTAATTCAGACTTTCTGAAATACTCTCTTTTAAGAACAGTTTTCCCAACTGCTAATTAGGAGATCCTTGAGGAATACTTACTACGTTAAGACACTAAGACACGTGTTTATCTTCAGAAAGCAACAGAGGAGACTAGGAAGATGGTGGAACAGAGCTGGGCAGTGATTCCTGATTTACCCACAACACAGAAAGGAGGTAACAAAAGAACAAATGATCTGAGAGGTGGATGACAAAATAAATGCTCTAAGAACCAATATTACAAAGTCTGAGACCTGAAGAGACTTGAAGATTGATTATCAGAGTAGAAAATAAGCACAGAGTCACCCAACCCTTAACCTGGACCAGGGTAGGGGAAGGGGGTTGGGACCAGAGAAAGAAAGAGGGGAGAGAAAAACTCACAAACTCCCCCCACCTCTTCTTGAAACAAAGGCAAAAAAAAAAATTAAAGCATAATGGGAGCAGCAGCATCCTTGAAGCAGATCAAACAGTTTAAGACCAATTTGTGAATGGAAAGCTGTGCCAAAAAGCTGTGCAGCCATTTTTGGAGCCCCCAGCTGACCAGTCACCTCTGTAAATCAAGACAGAATCTCCCCACCTCCAGAGAGCAGCAAATAAGCCAGAGAGAACACCTCTGCAGGGGGATCTCTTAAGAATCCATCGATGAGCAATTTGTAGAGGAATCACTACTACCCAAAAGTCAGTGAAACTGCAAACAGAGGGAGCAGGGTGGAGCTGCCCTCAGGAAGTGCTCACCCAACTCAGTGATCTGCAAAGTTTCTGTGGGGGCCCAAGCAGGGACAGAACAGATGCCCCCACTGCAGGGGTCCAGCCCAAGCGGGGATCCAGAGGTCCTGAAGGAGGAGTGGCATAAGCAAAAGAAGAAGAGACAGGATGACAGGTTGCAAGTTAGGAACAGCCTCCAAGAAAAACTCTGCTGCCCCTAGAGGGGCATTTATTTTTTATAGCTTTTTTACAGGTGTTTTTTTCAGGTAGTTAATGAATAGCCTCAAAGCCCAAAACTTCTTTGACTTACAAAATTTTCAAGAGTTATGATCTTTTCTGACATACATTGATTACCTAAGATATTGAGTACATTGTTTAAAATATTTTCCTGTAACCTTTGCCAATTATGATTAAGCTTTTATGTTTTTACCTCAATCATTAGGTGCTAGGCTTTGCAACTTGACTACATATCTCTGGACCTATTATTAACTTTTAACTTTAAAGCATACCTATAATTATTTCATTAATCTTTAACTTTAAAGCATATCTATAATTATTAGTAAGATTTCTTACTTCTAAACTAAAATCCCAATAAAACACCCTTAAAATAGTAAAAGTCTATTACTTAAAAGCCTACTACTCTAAAGTGCCTCTAAAATATATCTATGTTAATTTTATATTCTATTTTTAATTTCCAAAGTAATTTCTTTTTTCATATGACCCATTTAACTGCCTTCTTAAAGAGTTTCTTTGATCCTTGGTCAAAGTACACCAAGCCTTACGTCTTTGTATTCTTCAACTAAAGGACAGGCTCTGCACCTCAACCCATTTACTATTAATATTAACTATGTGTTTCCCAATTTCATCATAAATTCCTGTGTAAGGCAAAGGAGGGTCCGTTAGTGGGGGAAATGTATGTTTATTGGCCTCTTGTTCTCGAGGGGGATACCATAATCTTCCTTTAATTAAGTAAGCTACCTAAGGTGGTCCTTGTACAGTTGGCACAGCAATTGTTGTTCTGTAGCTAGGCTGTTGCACAGGTTGTGGGTGGGGGTAGGCCATGGGGGGTGATGTTTGTAAATTTTTAACCATGGGATAAACATTTCTTGTTTAGGTTTCAGGAATAACACCATCGTTTATTTCCTGAGAGAGATTGAAACACATCTTGGGGCATGTCTTAATTGTATCCTTAATCTCATTCTGGGAATTTTCCTGCAATCTCAGGCAATGTGTACTTTTATTATTGATTGATGTATGCCCTGTTATCCATATCATGAGTATCACAAACAAAACACCTAAGATTCCTCATGGTTCCGGTTTCCAGATGGTGTGGCCCTGCCGCAGCATCCTCCACGCTGTGACCCTGTCAGACAGTGGGTGCAGGAACGCCTTCACCAGTACACACTTCACAGGAAGGAAGCGAGTGGTCAAATCTGAGCTTCAAGGCAGTTTTGTCCCTAAGCAGAAGATAGTGGAACATTAGGACCACTGAGGATGAACATCAATGACCACTGACACTGGAAAGGAGAATAGTGGGAAGTTCTTAAGTCTTAAGAAGTTTAGAAGGACTATCCCCTTGATTGTAGCTTCAGTGGGTCCCATTCTTGGAGGGAAGCTCCCTGAAAAACCAGCAGCATAGAGGGAGGGATGGTTCCCAGATTGTGACAGTGGAATGTCATAATGAGAATTGCCTGGGTCCCCAGGAAGCTTTAAAGGGAAGGTGCCCAGATTATTACAATAGCCAGTGGGAGGTCATTCAAGTTGAAAGTTGCCTGGATCAAAGGCAGCAGACAGCAATGGCCTGAGGCCTGAACCAGCTACTAGCCTGACCCATTGTCAAAATTGATGAGTGTTAGGACACTGTTGGCTGGACCCTGCCTCAATCATGGTCAACAAAAGAAATCACCTGTTAAGAACATCTGTAAGGGGAGACTTGTGGAGGAGGTGCACAAAGTACAGACACACACATAGGGCAGGTGCAGATGGATAGAAGGATGGCAGACAAAATTGCTGAGGGCCATTGCCAAGTAGGAATGACGCATCGAAATTTCCTTACCAGCGTACCCCATGTTAAATGGACTTGCCTTGGAATTTCGCTGTTGACATTGCATGTAAAGTGACCTTGCTCAAGGACCAGGGAGGATCTGGGTTTAGAGCTGATCAGGTTTGAGGTAGTATCCCGGTCCTTGGGTTTAGGGCGTTCCCGGTTTAAGACAATAGGGGTTTTAGGGAAGTTGGAGGTTGAAGATTATTGCTGCTGGAAATAGGGCGTTCCTGCTACCTGAGCTCCCCGTTGAGTTCTCAGGAGATTCAGAAAGTATTTTGGGAAAAGAGCCTCGTGGAGTAGGTGAATTGGGCGGCAGCAGAACTGGGATTTCCCCAAAACCTGTGTAGAGGCCGGTGTGAGTTCGGGAATAAAGAATTGCTGTTTGAATCTACAAGGTGTGTGGTGGCTCGTGATCTTGTACCCAGCCAGACTGTGGCACAAAATGATGCCTACCCCTCTCTGCCGTCATCTTTAATAACCCAAAAAGTTACATATTATTCACTACACTTTGACCAGTACTCATTTAATCCTGAGTGCTAGATAACTGAGATAAGGTCCTGGTTAATGCAAACACAGAGCCTCTCTCCTTCAAAGGGTGTCACTATATAAACCAGGTAGTGCATCTGCATAGTTATCTTAATAGCCTCATCAGGGAATAGCTGGGCATTCCAGTTGTGGGAATCAAGGCACCAGTTACCCCCCAGGAGTTTGCTCACTGGAGGAATGCTTCTCTGTCTATTTCTACAGTCAGAATACCTACAATCACCACCTGCCATTCACAACCTGGGGCACTAGAAGCTAGAACCCAGCTGAGCCAACTGAATCTCTTTAGTAAGAATGATACTCCAATGAGCTGTGTCAAACAGGGGGAATGTTTCTGCACCACAGATCTTCCATGAATAATTCACAACCACAGGATCTGTGTCTATAGCCAGTCACCAGGCTCTAAGCCACTTTGAAAAACGATCCTGTAGTACACAGTGACCCACAGAAATCACAGCAGTAGCCCAGAATCCTGCATCCTGAACTCCAGCACACAATAAAAACAACCAACAGACCCAAGACTGTACCTCCCACACAGTCAGCCAAAGGCCCCTGAGCTGATTAACCAAAACTAGCTGGTGGGAGGTCCATAGCAACAAGGGAAGTGACTCCTGTGCCTCAGCACATCTGGAGGGATCCAAGGCCAAAGAATGACAGACATTTTCTACATTCCAAATCCTAATGATATTCAAACCAAAATACAACAAGAAATTTTCTTCAACTTGGCATTGTTTACTATAAATAACTCTAATCACAACTTAATTTATATGTATTGTTCTTTATCTTGATTGATAGTTGTTACCTTAATAGCCAACACTGTAGCTTCAACACATTTGAATATATTTCTTCTAATGGTTTAAAGCATTAATTGGAATCATTCTATGTTTGCTTTCCTAGCCCTAGTTTACATGTATTTCTCCTACCCATCCCCCAATTCTTCCTCTTATTTTATCGGCTATTACCTCAAATACCCTCCTCATCCATCTTTTTCTCCTTTTTACCCTGGAGTATATTCTTCTTTTCTATCTTTTCTTTATTTTTTTCCTATATCTTTTGCCCAATATTTCATCTTCTCTCTTTTAGCCCACATGTAAAGTCATAGCAATCATACTATATTTAATAACTAAATTTTTACCTGTTCCAGAATTTTACTATATGTCTATATCTGACTTAGAGGAACTGTGGAGGAAAATATCAACAAAATTTTGACTTTTTACAAGGTTGAATAGTACATGGCTCCGCTCTGAAATAATTTGGTAAATAGGGCTTAGTGGCTTCTCTCAAAGTGGTGCTAGTACAGGGATCAGCATTGTGTTAAAATACTAATACTTGCATATTTTCCCAACCTAGGGCTCTTAAGAGAAAGAATCTCATGAAGGTGTCCCCTGCTTAAAAGAAGAAGCAATAATCATTCCAATGAATGGGAAGACACATAAGCAAGGGAACAAACAACACCAAATAGCTCATAACACTTCAACAACTGACTCTACCAACACCAAAGTGGAGGAAATGTCAGAGAAAGAATTTTAAAAATTCATTTTTAAGAAGACATAAGGAATGAAATTACAAAGAGATTACATAAGATGAAAGATCACTTCAGTAAAGAGATAGAGATCTTAAAAAGAATCAAACAGAAATGGCAGAAATGACTAAATGAACCAAATTTAAAAATTAATGGAAAGCATTGCCAATAGATTAGGCAATTTTTTTATTTTTAGTTGTAGATGGACACATTACCCTTATTTTATTTATTTATTTTTATGTGGTGCTGAGAATCAAACCCAGTGCCTCATACATGTAAAGTAAGCGCTCTGCCACTGAGCTACAACCCCAGCCCAAATTAGATGACTTTTAGGAAAGATTTTCAGGCCTTGAAGACTAAATATATAATCTTTAAAACTGACCATAGGAAAAAAAAAGATGTTAAGAAACTATGTCAAAAATACTCAAGAAATCTGAGACAACATCAAGAAACCAAAGTTAAGAATCATCCAGGTAGATAAAGGCTCAGAAATATAAAATAAAGAGATGCCCAATCTTTTCATGAAAAATATTACATTTTTTTTTCAAATCTTAGAAATTATATGGAAATCCAAATAAAGAAACATATAGAACTTCAAATAGAATCACAATGAATCTACTTCAAGACACATTATAATGAAAATGTCTCATATGAAGAATAAGAATAGAATTTTAAAAGCTGCAAGGGAAAAATGGCTGATCACTGTTAGAGGTAAATCAATTTAGATTTCAACTGATTTCTTGACCCAGACCCTAAAATCAGGAGAACTTAGAATAATATATACCAGGCTCTTGAATAAAATGGGGGCCAACCAAGTTTACTATACCCAGCAAAATTATGCTTCAGAATTGAAGATGAAATTAAAACCTTCCAAGATACACAGACACTAAATGAATTCATAACCACAAAGCCTCTATTACAAAACATACTCAATGAAATGTTTAATTAAGAAGAAATGAAAATTAGCATGGGAGTAAATTACACTAGAAGATAGTTAATTAAAGGAAAATAAAGTATGAAATAAATGTTAGAAATAAAGCAAAATGGCAGGAAATAAAAAATCACCTCTATAATAACATTGAATGTAAAGAGTCTAAACTCTTCAATAAAAAAACATAGATTGGCAGATTAGATTAAGAAGCAAGACCCAATAATATGTTGTTTGAGGGTACTCACAAAGATATCCCCAGATTGAAGGGAAAAAATATACCATGAAAATGGTACCCATAAAAAAGTGGGGTAGCTATTCTTTTAATAAACAAAGTGAACTTCAAGCCAAAATTAACTAGAAGAGACAAACTGGTTAAGGAAGTCATCCAACAACAAGATATAATGATTATAAATATTTATGCTCCAGGGTTGAGGTTGTGGCTTAATGGTAGAGCACTCACCTAGCATGTGTGAGGCACTGGGTTCGATCCTCAGCACCACATAAAATAATTAAATAAAATGAGGTATTGTATCCATCAACAACTAAATAAAAAAATCTACAACTAAAAAATTCAATATGTATATGTTAATATATATGAATATTGGTGAACTTGCATATATAAAATAAACCCTTTCTCAATAATAAGAATCAAATAGACAACAATATAATAATAATGGGTGACTTCAACACCCCTCTCTCACAACAAAACAAGTCATCCAGACATGAACTAAACAATTGTTCAGAACTAAAAAATACTATTAATCAAATGAACCTAGGGCTTAGAGGTCAAGTGTCCCTGAGTTCAATCCCCAGTACCCCTCCCCAAAAAAAATATTAAAATAGACCTAACAGATATGTATAAAATACTTCATCCATCAATGACTGAATACACTTTCCTCTCAGCAGCACATGAAACATTTTCTAAAATAGATCATATTTTAGGGCATAAAGCAAATATTAGCAAATACAAAAAAATAGAGGTAATACTTTGCATCCTATAAGAAACGAAATAATGAAACTAAATAAGAAATCACTGACCAGCTAAAAAAAGAAAACATTCTAACACCCAGAGATTAAGTAATTCAGTGTTGGGTGATTAACGGGTAGCAGAAGAAATCAGTGGTGAAATAAAAAATTCTTACACACAAATGAGTATACAACATACAAAATCTCTTGGACAGTGTGAGAGCAGTGCTAAGAGGAAAGTTTATAGCACTGAGTTCATATATTTAAAAAAATAATCTTGGGCTGGGGATGTGGCTCAAGTGGTAGTGCGTTCGCCTGGCATGCGTGCGGCCCGGGTTCGATCCTCAGCACCACATACAAAGATGTTGTGTCCGCCAAAAACTAAAAAATAAATATTAAAAAAAATTCTCTCTTTCTCTCTCTCTCTCTCTCTTTAAAAAAAAATAATAATCTTAACAACACACCTCCAGGGCCTAGGGGAAAAAAAAGCCAACACCAATATCAGTAGAAGACAGGAAATAAAAAAAATCAGAGCTGAAATCAATGAAATTGAGAGTTAAAGAACAATACAAAGAATCAATGAAACAAAAAAATTGGGCTTTTTGAAAGAACAAATAAGATTGATAAACATTTAGCCAAACCAACTAAAAGAGAGAGAAGATTCAAATTAATGAAATTAGAGATGAAAAAGGAAATATTACAACAGACAACAGTGAAATCCAGGTGATCATCAGAAACTGTTCTGAAGATCTATACTGCAACAAACTAGAAATTTTCAAGATATTGACAAATTCTTAGAGGCATATGACTTACCTAAATTGAACCATGAGGGTACAGAAAAATTAAACATGTCAATATCAAGTAATGAAATTGAAGCAGATAGAAAAAGCTTTCCAACAAAGAAAATTTCAGGACTAGATGGATTCTCAGTTGAATTACTATTACCAATTCCCTTCAAATTATTCCAAGAAGGAAAAAAGGAGGACACATTGCCAAATTCATTTTATTAAGCCAGGATCATCCAGATACCAAAACCAGATAAAGGCAAATCAAGGAAAGGAAACTGCAGGCTAATATTCTTGATGAACATAAATACAAAAAATCTTAATAAAATATTCACAAACAACATAAAAAAATACATTAAAAAGATACTGCACCATGATCTAGTGGGATTCATCCCCAAAACACAAGGTTGGTTGGACACTGGAAATCAATAAACATAAATCACCATATGAATAGAGTTAAGGATAAGAATTGCAGGATTATGTCAATAGGTACAGAAAAGGCCTTTGACAAAATATAACATCTATTCAAACACTAGAGAAACTAGGAATAGAAGGAACATAGCAGAACATTGTATAGGCTATATATGAGAAACACAAAGCAACATTATACTCAACAGAGAAAAACTGAAAGTATTTCCTCTAAAAACAGAAACAAGACAAAGTTGCCCATGCTCACCTTTCCTATTCAACATAGTCCTTAAAACTCTAACCAGAGCAATCAGGCAAAAGAAGAAAATTAAAGTAATACAAATAGGAAATGAAGAAGTCAAATTATTTCTGTTGTCTGCTGACATGGTCCTACATTTAGAATTCCAAGAAAAAAGAAAAAGCTCCACTAGAAGGCTTCTATAGCTGATAAACATTTTGTAAAGTAGCAGGATACAAGAGCAACAAACATAAATCAGTCTCTTATCTATACTCCAATAATGAAACTGCTGAAAAAGAAATTAGGGAAACTATCCCATTCAAAATATCCTGAAAAAAAAACTTGAAAATTAATCTTAAAAAAGAGGTGAATGACACTGTCAATGAAAATTATAGAATGTTGAAGAAAGAAATTGAAGACCTTAGAAGATGAAAAGACTTCCCATGTTCTTGGATAGACAGAATTGATATTATCAAAATGGCTATGCCAACAAAAGTGTTATACAGATTCAGTGAAATCCCCCATCAACATATCAATGACATTCCTCAAAACACTCAAAAGAAGCAGTTCTAAAATTCATTTGGAAAAATAAGAGACCCAAAATAGCCAAAGCAATCCTGAATAAAATGAGTGATTCTGGAGGCATCACAATACCAGATCTCAAACTATACTAGATCTATAGCGACAAAAACAACATGGTACTGGCACCAAAACATACACAAAGACAAAGAATAGAATAGAATACACAGAGAAAACCCCACATAAATAGTTACGTGATACTAGACAAAGGTGCCAAAAACACACATTGAAGAAAAGATAGCCTTTCAATAAATGGTGCTGGAAAACCACATAATGAAGAATGAAACTTTACCCCTATCAGTCACCCTGCACAAAGGTTAACTCAATGTGAATCAAAGACCTAGGAATTAGACCAGAAATTTTGTAACAGCTAGAAGAAAACGTAGGCTCAACACCTCCTACATGTCAGCACAGGAACTGATTCCTTAACCAGATTCTAAAGTGCAAGAAGTAAAACCAAAAATCAATAAGTGAGATGGATGACATCAAATTAAAAGGCTTCTGCACAGCAGAGGAAACAAGAGCATGAAGAGAAAGCCTACAGAATTGGCAGAGATCTTTGCCATCTATTCTTCAGAGAGGGCATTAATATCCAGAACCTACAAAAAAAAAAAAAACTTAACACTAAAAAAAAAAAAAAACCCAATCAATAAATGGGCCAAAGAACTAAACAGACACTTCTCAAAGAAAAATACAAATGGCCAACAAATACATTAAAAAATCTTCAACATCTCTAGCAAATAGGTAAATGCAAATCAAAATTATATTGAGATATTTTTTTTTAATCTTACTCCAGTTAGAATGGCAATTATCAATACAAATAATAAATTTTGGTGGAACTGCAAATTAGTGACCACTCTGGAAAGCAGTATGAAGGTTCCTCAAAAAACTGGGAATGGAATGACCATATGACCCAGCTATCCCACTCCTCAGTATATATCCAAAAAATATAAACTCAACATACTATAGACATGCAGCTACATCAATGCTTGTAGCAGCACAATTCACGATAGCCAGACTATGGAACTAAACTAGATGCCTTTCAACAGACAAAAGGACAAGAAAATGTGATATATATATACACAATGGAGTGTTACTCAGCCATTGAATAATGAAGTTATGGCATTTGCTGTTATATGGATGGAACTGGACACTATCATGCTACGAGAAACAAGCCAGACCCAAAAAGTAAAAGCTCAAATGTTTTCTCTGATATGGAAGTTAATTCAAAATAAAGAAAGAGAGAGAAAGGGAAAGGGAGGAGAATTCCATCAAGTTAGAAGAAAAATCAGTGGAATAGATGTGGGCGATGGGGGAGGGGGAGGGTACAGGGATGGGATAAGGGAAGAACAGTGAAATAAATCTGACCTAACACTCTTGTGTGCATATATGAATATACCACAGTAAATCTCACCATCATGTATATACACAAATTTATTGCTTTTTTAAAACCCTAGAAGTCAATAGCAGAAATATCAATAAAGTTGAGGGAAGGGAATGGGCAGAAAGAGGAGAAGTGGGAAAGGGGAAGTACTGGGGACTGTTAGAGCAAATTATATTTCCTGCTTTTATAATTATGTCAAAAGGAATCCTAATGTTATGTATAACTAAAATAAACCAATAAAACATTAAATAATAATTAATAAACTGACCTGGATTTGTAGCTCGGTGGTAGAGTGCTTGCCTAGCTATGTGAGGCACTGTGTTTGATCCTCAGCACCACATAAAAATAAATAAAGATATCATGTCTACCTACAACTAAAAATATTAATGTATTATTATTATTATTATTATTATTATTATTAACTGAGATCTGACAACAGGAGGAAAAGACTACATACTAAAGGATTCCAAATTTGACTACATACTAAAATAAACGGATTTTTTAAGTAAAAATCAACAGAGATTTTAAACTATAATATGAATTGTGAATCTCTAATACCACTGGCTGTCATCATGCCCAGATTTCATAAATTAAGCATGAAATAAAAATGGAATGTTTCTACATTGAAGAAAAGATAGCCTCTTCAACAAACGGTGCTGGGAAAACTGGAAATCCATGCATGGCAAAATGAAATCAACTCGAAGTGGATTAAGGACCTAGGCATTTGACAAGAGACCCTGGGCCTACTAGAAGAAAAAGTAGGCCCAAATCTCCATCATGTTAGCTTAGGAACCAAATTCCTCAACAAGACACCTCCTAAAGCACAAGAAGGAAAATCAAGAATCATTAAACAGGAGGAATTCAAACTAAAAACCTTCTTCACAATAAGGAAACAATCAAGAATGTGAAGAGAGTGCCACAGAACAAGAGAAAATCTCTTCCACCTGCACCTCAGATACACCATTAATCTCCAGAATATATAAAGAACTCAAAAGCCTAACACCAATAAAACAAAAATCTATTCAATAAATGACTAAAGGAAATCAACAGACACTTCACAGAAGAAGAAACACAAATGGTGAACAAATATATATATATAAAATATTAAACATCTCTAGCAATTAGAGAACTGAGATTTCATCAGAATGACAATTATCAAGAATACAAGTAACAGTAAATGTTCACAAAGATGTGGGGGGAAAGGTACACTCATACATTGCTGGTGGGACCGAAAATTGGTGCAAGAATCTGGAAAGCAGTATAGAGATCCCTCAGAAGAGTTGGAATAGAACCACCATTTGATTCAGTTATCCCATTTCTTGGCTTATACCCAAAGGACTTAAAATAAGCATACGATAGGGACACAGTCACATCAATGTTTATAGCAGCTCAATTCATAATAGCTTAACTATAGAATGAGCCTAGATACCCTTCAACAGATGAATGGGTTAAAAAAAGTGATATATGTACACAATGGAATATTTACACAATGGAATATTACTCAGCCATAAAAAATTACTTTATGACTTTTGCCAGTCAATGGATGGATGTGGAGATCATCATGCTAAGTGAAATGAGCCAATCCAAAAAACCAAAGATTAAATATATTCTTTGATACACAAATGCTAACAGAGTCATAGGAGAGGAGGGGAAGAATAAAAGTTCAGTGGATTAGACAAAGGAGAATGAAGGGAAGGAAGGAGGATAGAAATAGGAAAGACATTAGAATGAATGGAATGTATGTTCATATATGAATACATGACCAGTGAAACTCTACATCATGTTTAACCACAAGAATGGGATCCTAATTAGAGTAAGCTATATTCTGTGTACATATAATAGATCAAAATACACTCTACTGTCATGTATATCTAAGAAGAAAGAAATGTGTCAAAGTTCTTTATTTTATTTACTTATTTATATACAGTGCTGAAAATTGAACCCAGTGTCTCACACATGCCAGGCAAGTGCTCTACCAGTAAGCTACAACTCCAGCCCTCTAAGGGAGGTTTTTAAATTTCTTTTATATTTCTGTATTCCCTATTTAATGTTGACAATGTTTTTCTTGTAGTTGAGATGCTGTTCCATCTGTGACCTGCATACATTAGCCTTCAAAATGCTGCTATTTCTTAATCTCTCTTCCTCCTCTTTTTAAATACATCTCCTGTGCATCCATCCCCTTCAACTTGTGACTTGTTTGTTAGAGTGACAACAAAGAAACGGGCGAGGTCATCTTGATAGTCACCCAGAAGGGCATGGCTTGGCTTTGGCACTCATTGCCCATTGGGAAAAGTTTTCCAGACAGCATTGGACTTCATTGTTCAATATAGCAAGATAACTCACTACTTATCAAAATATCTCACATATGAAGAAATAATGACAGGAGCAATTTGTGGTGTAATCTCCCTACAGCACTTACACTTCAAGAGAAAATAAAGTAATAAAACATAACATTTCAAATATTTGAAATGTAATTTTTATTCAGAAATTGTTCTTTTTCCTTGAATAAAAATGTATCTTTCTGAAAAAGTGTGTCACATTAGATTGGATAGAGAGAAAGGATGGGAGAGGAGGGGAGGAGTAGGGGGTATAGGAAGAGCAGCGGAATAGAATAGACAATATTATTGATGTATGTACATTCCATGTATGTATTACATGTCAAGATACATTCTGCTGTCATGTATGACTAAAAAAAATAAAAATAAATCGTATGGTAAAAAAAAAATGTATCTTTCCTGAAGTTTAATTTCCCCAAAATTTTGGCAATCCTTTCTCTGGTTTTGTCCTGTTTCTTCAGTTTTATAGAATCCTCCACTACGGTGGGATTGCCTCACCTAAAGACCCGGAATGTATTTGCAGATCTTCAGCTGGATTGGAGAGCTCTTGCCCACCCTGATCTCCATGTTTCCCTAATCCTCTCTTTATTCAACCCAGTTTCTCCAACATTTTCCCCTTGTTGCCATCAGTGATTTCAGAGTCAACTCTTTAGAAAGTTCACTGAGTTTCAATTTGTTTCCTACATTTTCCAATCACTGCTTTTATATTTTAAATTCAACAGATTAATTTTAATAGTCTACATCGAATAAACCATTTATGAACCAAGTTTTAAACATTTTCCTTCTTTCACACTCCCTACCCCACCCACACCTTATTGAGTCTTGAACCAGTTAAAGCTTCATTTTTTTTCTTCTAAACCAAGGTAGACTCTGACCTGCCTACTCTTGCAGTCTCATGACTGACCTTAGGCTAACTAGAGCCTACCCTTCCAGTGGGGATTATTTGCTATGGGAATCAAATTAGGTAAAATATTGCTCCAAACAGGTGAAAACTAACTAATTATATGGAGTAAATATTACCTTAAAAATGCTAGCTGAGGCAGGGCAAGTCACTGATTTGGAACAACAATTGGATTATGATTTGTAAACTTATGCACAGACAAATGTATGCACTAGAAAGGCATGGAATGTGTTGCCTCTCCCAGGGAGCCCCCAAGCCAAGAGGTTTATAACCCCAGGCAACGTGGATGGCAGCCAATGCCAGCAGCCAGAAAGTCTCACAGAGTATTACCTGCCCCAAGGGGACATGCCAACTCCCTGCACAGGTGGAGCCCCAGAGGGCCAGGCCAGCAAAATGAAAGGGAAAAATGATACATGGATCAAAGGCGAGGATGCCACGGGTGGAATTTTGCGTCCCGAGAGTGCACAGATGAAGAGCAAGGACATAACTTGGCCGAGTTTTCCTTTAGTCCCTCCCTGATGGCCTTCCAGGTGTGCCGCAGCCTCAAGCCCCCCCCACTTCCCGCTCCCCCCCCCTTCCCGCTCCCGCTCCGGCTCCCCATGCTCTCAAGCAGGCAAAGAAGGAAAACAACTAGCCTTTAATTCTACAGCACTCCGCTACATTTTTTCTTTTTACTTCCTCAATTAAAAGCTGAATTTGAACCAGCAACCTTCTGCCTATAACCATTATGCCAAATACTCCCTCTTGATATCTGATTCTCCACCGGGGTTGACAAAGTGTGATTCACTGTCTTACCAACAGGTTGTATTAAGGAATTTTCTCATTCTCTCCCACTCTTTCAATAATTAAATTATCTATCCAAAATTAAACAAAGGATTTGAAGGTTTAATTATACCTTTTAATGGATTATTTTTTGCCTTTTAGGGATGATACCAGGGGTAAATCTTGCAATTTTTAGGTTAAGAAGCTGGCAATCTGAAATATTTTATTTCAGTATTCTCGTAATTGTCAGATCACAAACCTGGCTTAGCTATCAAAGCAGACCTGCCTTATAATTAAATCAAATAAAAATTTAATTAACTGTGCCTTAAATTCCTAAACAAGTTAAATCAAATAAAAGCTTTAATAAGTATGTGTACCCCTTCTTACAACATTTTGAGCTCCACTTACAAAAGTTATTAAATTTTTTTCTTTTTGTCTGATTTGTAAATGTGTATATACAATGGTTATATTTACATTATGACTACATTACATGATATCAAAATCCGCATAAATTAATGAGTGCACTCATAATTTAAAATTAAAATAAAAATGGATCTAAATGCCTTTAATTCATGTGATTTAATAAGGTTTAATTTAAACTGGATAATCATATGAAAATAAATATGCCTTTAAAATTATTAATGCAAATTTTTCCAGCTGGTTAAATATTTAATATAGTTGCTAATTTCTTTAATATTTAAAACTTATGTCCATTTACTTCTAACAATTTTCTTCAGCAGGAAAGATAACTAATTTGTTATCTACATTTGCTTGATGTCCTAAATTTTACAGTTAAGAATAAGTAAATTAAATTTAAGGTAAATGGAATTAATTATATAAATATTACAGGAGATACTTATTTAACGGGAGCGATTGCCAGCATCTCATTGTATGGGGTTCTTATTTCTGCCAAGAAGGGAGTAAGCCACCCTAAAACTTAAAGTCTCAAATAATTAGTGAAGAACAAAACACAAATATTCAGAAATATATTTATATAAGCGAAGACCCTGATAGATCTAGTCCACATGGTGCTGGAACTAGACACAGAAAAGATGGCTCTGGTGGTTTATTTAAGGGAGTATATCAAAATCAGGGGTAAGGTTTCAAGGGCAGAGTCTTGCTTCCTGATGTCTTGCATTCAGCAGGTTGATTGACATCTTGGCAGGTCACACCCATCTCAGGTGCTGTGTTGGCCACCACAGAGTGGGATAGAAATTCACACTGTCCCTGGGCAATTGACCAGAGAAAATGTCCACTGGTAATTCCCAGACACCAGATGTTTCTATCCACTAGACTTCAGTGCACAGTGACCCACATGCAACCCACGGATGGCTCATGACATTAATTGATCTACAAAGTTAAAATACTGTTAAATAGAACATTAAATACTCTTAACTCCTTGAATTCCATGGGGCAACATACTTAAACATTATTGGTGTTTTCATAAATTGTTAAAAAAAAGAAAAATTTAAAATTGCATTATGTCATCACTGAAAACAAGGTTAGTAAGTGTTATCCCAACAGGTATAATTCTATATACAAAGGGGTCCAAAGTTTTAACTGCATTTCAATTACAGATTTCATCTTATTGAAATGAAGTAATGTGTCTAAATTCAGAAATTTACAAGGGTCGTTTCAGAATGTGAACAAAAAGAGGGGTCAACAGATAGGAAAGAGGAATTAGAAGGTTCTAGGTATAAAACTAGATTTAGTAGAAGGAAAAAGACAGTGTTTATGGATTAAAACTTTTAGTGTGGTGAAATACAAGAAAGTTTGAGTGCTAACAACATGGTATAAATAAAGAACTAAGTTGCTTTTATATATATAAACAATCAGTTAAAGCTACTTTCTCTAAGATCAAATATTGATGTGCTGATGTGAACCAAAGTTGAATCTATGCACTGAGATGAAAGGACTTCTTAAAAACATTAAACTACTCAAAACATTGTGTCTGTTAAGTTTTATTCTTTTTTTATTGTTGATTGTTCAAAACATTACATAGTTCTTGACATATCATATTTCACATTTTGATTCAAGTGGGTTATGAACTCCCATTTTTACCCCGTATACAGATTGCAGAATCACATCAGTTACACTTCCATTGATTTACATATTGCCATACTAGTGTCTGTTGTATTCTGCTGCCTTTCCTATCCTCTACTATCCCCCCTCCCCTCCCCTCCCCTCTTCTCTCTCTACCCCCTCTACTGTAATTCATTTCTCCCCCTTGTAAGTTTTATTCTTTAGAACAATTAGTCTTAAATAAATTAAGGCTTATACAAATTTGATTAAACAATAACTATTATTTTAAAGTACCACCTTAACATTCCAGATTTTAAATTTTTCTTTAAAAGCTAAACTTGAGGGGCTGGGGATATGGCTCAAGCGGTATCGCGCTCGCCGGCATGCGTGCGGCCCGGGTTGGATCCTCAGCACCACATACAAACAAAGATGTTGTATCCGCTGAGAACTAAAAAATAAATATTAAAAATAAAAAAATAATAAAAGCTAAACTTGATTAATATGAAAATATCTATGTAATTACAATAATTATTAAGTTGTTATATATCAATTGTATCTCCTATTTCCCAAATATATGTCTTTAAAGTATAAGACTTAAAAGAACATTTTACTAAGCTGATGCTCTCCAAACTAAAGTTTTTACAACAATGATCTTTTACCAACTTATATAATAATAACAAATTAATTGGAAATTTAATTGTCATTTAATATTTTATAATTAAATAAATATGTTATAAAATTTTATGTTGCTCTATACTCTGAGAAGTAAACTTAACTATATTTCTAAAAGGCAATTAAGAGACACTAACTTATTTAAAAGTTAGCAATATAAAATATAAAAATGTTTTGACACCTTCCCTCAAGAAAGGGTTAAAAGTTCTCTTAACTTGTCTAATGTTTCAAATATAATATTAAATTCTGTTAACTAATTTATATTGATAAAAAAATTAATTATATATAAAAAATGTATAGAATAATATTCAAATAAGAAACTAAGATTAGTTTCAAAATTAAAACACCTTACCTAACTTTTGTCAAGAGACCTCTACCACGCGGCCTGCGCAGTGGTTTCATTAATGAGGTTCTGGCATTCAGTTAGTTAGAAGAGATCAAAATAAAACACACAGACAGTACCTTATTTTAATGCTAGGTCCGAGACGGCTCGGTCTCCCTGTTTCCCTGCCTCCAGCCGCTCAGCAGGGCAGCGAGGATTACTCTGGGCTAGCAGGAGAGAGAGAGAGCGAACACGCCGGGGATCAGCCTTTTATTTGGGGGAAACAAGAGATTCAGGGGAGAATTCCATCCAATGAAGGTTGAGGGGGGGCTGTACTCCAAGGTCAGGGTCAGTGATTGGGTCTCCAGGGTCAGTGGTTACGCACACCCCCACACGGATGGGCTCTCTCATCAGGAAAGGGTCGGGATAACTCCGACACAGCCAGAGTGCCTCAGGCCCTTAACGGGAGTCACCCAATCACATGTCAGAATGGCTCCCCACATATTCCCCCTTTTTATTCTTAACAATGAGGCGGCGGTTCACTCTCTGGAGTCCCCGGATTCTTGATTGGAGGACTCGCCATCCTATAGTTACAATACAAAAGAGAATTAACAGCAAAGAGAATAATCCAATAATGTACCAAGTGGAGTGTTTAAGAATATTTCCAGGGTTGAATCCATTTAACTCCTTCAATATTTGGTTAGCCAAAGAAGAAGGATCTGAAAAATCAGCTCTATTATTTTGAATGTCTTGGATATGGTGATGAAGTTCCAGAATATCCAAGCTATTATTACTATTTTGCCAAATGCCTAATAAATGGTTTTTAATTTTCTCCCAATCCCAGAGAGAAGCATTGTACTTGGCAGCTGTAACACATACATACTTATAATTAGCATGGCATTTAAGCCTTTCCTTAAATTTTAAGGCTGAAAGTTCATTACCAATGTTAATAACAGTCGCCTCTAAGGCGTTTAACTTAGTCTCAATCCTTTCATCAATATTTACTTGATTACGCAGAGCCTTGGAAGTATTTTGAGCTAAATTATTAAGAAATTTTGCATGCTGAATATTCTGAGACAATGTCAGAGATGCAGAGACGGTTGAGGCAATAAATGAGACCAGTGCTAAGACACCAACAATTATGACTCCAATAGCACGTTTAGGTCTTGTTAGCTGGGCATGAATTTGCTGCAGGGCTTGTAAACCAGCATCAGCATACCATGGCTCTGAAATATTAGCAGGTAATAAAACAAAAGAGGGCTGATGAAGTATCAGCACTCCTTTTCCTCCATTATACCTAGAAATACAATTGGTTAGGTTGCACTTATTACAAGTAACAAAATATCTATCATCTATCCATCTAACTTTTACATTTCCAATAATTAAAACATAAGGAGATTGGACACAGGCTCTTAGGCCATAGCAAGATCCCTCTTTACAGTTCTTGCCAACAAATTTTGGTAAAGGTTTGTCTGAAAAATGTAAATACTCTGAGGCAGCAATTAAACGCCAAATATCTCTTTGAATGCCTCCTTCACTATAAGTCAAAATATTACTAACAAATCCTGCAGGTGTCATAGCAGAATTTCTTCGTAATTGTCTCTCATCAATTTTTGGAGACCAGTCTAAAATATACCCACCAGCTTTAGACACCTTATGTAGTACAGGAAAGGTATTTACACAATCCATCCATTTAGGAAAGGTGCCAATTTCAATTATAGAACTATTTGGACAGTGGGGTACCGGTGGAGGTTTTGCAGAAATGACTGGCTTGTTATGGGAAAGTCCCATCTTAATTACTGATCTAGTATTAGGTTTTAAGTCTCCATAAATAGAATTATTTGTCAGTCTAGGTTTACCAATCGCTGTCTTTTCTTCAAATGATACTTTTAGACAGCCAGCATGTTTATCATGTGACCAACATAAAGGTAATTGGGCACTGTAGCCAGAATAATTAAATCTAGTCACATGACTGGGAGTAATATGAGCATCTGTAAATCCTCCCATCATGAATGAGTCATTAGTAAATACTGGAATAGATTCTCCAGTCCACACAGCTGGGTGTACCAGGGGTGGATCTGGGAAATATGTCCAATAAGTGTCTACTTGATTCCCTTTTACCTGACAGCCCAGTAGGGCAATTACTGTCGCTACCATCAAGACTGGTGTCCTGTTCTTTCCTAGGCGTCGAAGTATTTGGGAAGCCTGGGTTGTCAATTTCTTCACATCTTTCCATGAAATCAGCTTCTCGGCTGGTTCAATCTGGTCTTTCTTCATCCTTTTCCGATATTTCCTCCTTCTGGGTTGTGGCTCCTCCGTGTCTATCCTCAGTCGCTTGAGTCTGGGTTCTATCTCCTCCATGTCTGATAGCACGTTCAGGCACCCAGATAGGACGAAAAGCACCTTCTGGAAAAATACAAGCATGCCCTCGGCCCCATGATATTACCGGATCTGGGCCCTTCCACTGACCAGTCTGTAAATCTTTCCACAGAACTCTGCCTAAAGGGCCTGTCACCGAGGGAGACATTTGCCTCTCAGCAGCAGTGTGACCTTCTGTGTCACAGTTTAAAAAATTTAAAACAAATAAGGCATGATTAAGGCTATTTTGGGGAGTCATTATCTTATTCCCCCTTTTTAATTTTTGTAATTGAAGTTTAATAGATAAATGAGCTCGTTCTACAATGGCTTGACCTTGGGGGTTATAAGGAATTCCTGTTTTATGATTAATTTGAAACTCTTGGCAAAATTGTTGAAAAGCAGAGCTTACATAAGCTGGAGCATTATCTGTTTTAATCTGCATAGGACACCCTAAAACAGAAAAAGCTGCTAAGCAATGAGAAATTACATGTTGAGTATTTTCCTTAGTACGTGCTGTGGCAAAAATAAATCTAGAATAAGTGTCCATTATGACATGCACATAACATTGCTTACCAAATTGAGGAATATGAGTTACATCCATTTGCCATATTTGATTTGGTTTTAAACCACGGGGATTTACCCCTGATGGCAGAGATGGAGTGTGAATAACACACTTAGGGCATTGGCTTACAATCTGACGAGCCTGTTCTCTGGTAATACTAAATTTTTTACGTAAGCTAGAAGCATTTTGATGATGCAAGGAATGGGAAGCTAGGGCACAGTCATATGAAGACATCTGTTGACAAAAAGCTACTAATTTATCAATATTATCATTACCTGCAACCAAAGGTTCAGGGAGGCTAGAATGTGCTCGGATATGTCCAATAAAATATGGGTACTTCCTCATTAGCACTGTCTTTTGTAAATTATGAAATAATTCAAATAACTCCTGTGATGAAGTAAACCCAATAACTGAGGTTTCAATATTTTTGGTAACTTTGACTGCATATAAGCTGTCAGAATAGATATTAATAGGCTCATTTGAAAAATAATCTAAGGCCAAAATCAGGGCTTGAAGTTCTGCCCTTTGAGCTGAAGTATAAGAAGTTTGTATTACCTCTGTGTGAACATGGCTGAAGAAACCTGCCTTACCAGAGCTGGAACCATCTGTGAACACCGATAAAGCTCCCTCTATTGGATGGGAAAGTACAATCTTTGGAAAAATAAGTGATGTTAATGATGCAAATTGTACAATCTTATCACGAGGATAATGGCTATCTATCTGGCCAGGGAAATCTGCAAAAGCTATCTGCCATGAACTAGAAGTTTGAAAAAGCCAATTAGTCTGTTGAACAGAAAATGGAATAATTATGATATCAGGCTCAGATCCAATTAATTGTAAAATCCTAGTTCTACCCTTAATCACTAATTGAGCTGTAGAATCATGAAAAAGTGTTAATGTCTTTTGAGGGGAATGAGATAAGTAAATCCATTCAATAACTCCTAATTTTTGCCATATGGCTCCTGTTGGGGTATGTTCAGTTGGAAATATTAATAAATATATTATTTCTTTAGGATCTATTCTAGTAAGCTGTGCATTTTTAATTGCAATTTCCACTTTCCTTAAGGCTGCTTTGGCCTCCAAAGTTAGTTGACGTGGAGAGGTTGGAGAAGGATTTCCTTGTAATATCTGAAATAAAGGACTTAACTCAGAAGTAGTTAACTTTAAGGATGGTCTTAGCCAGTTAATATCTCCTAATAGTTTTTGAAAATCATTAAGGGTACGTAACTCCTTAACTCTTATCTGAAGATTTTGAGGACGGATTGTACTCCCTTGAATTATCTGACCTAGATATTGAAAAGGAGATACCTTTTGAATTTTTTGAGGAGCTACACTTAAACCCATAGTTGTAAGTGAGGTCTCTAACTGAGTAAAAATTTCTGAAAGTACTTCTGAATTAGCATGGGCCAATAATATATCATCCATAAAATGAATAATGTATGCATCAGGGAAGCTATTTCTAATGGGATCTATTGCCTGATCAACATATTTTTGACACAGGGTAGGGCTATTACGCATTCCCTGAGGAAGGACTTTCCAGCAGTATCTTTTAACAGATTCCTTAAAATTAACTGCTGGGACAGTGAAAGCAAATTTTTCACAATCTTCAGGATGTAACCTTATAGAGAAAAAACAGTCTTTTAAATCTATTACCATCAAGCTGTAATCTAAAGGAATGGCTGTGGGGGAGGGAAGTCCTGGCTGTAATGATCCCATAGGCCGAATTGCCTGGTTTATTGCCCTTAAATCCTGTAATAATCTCCAATTTCCTGACTTTTTCTTAATAACAAAAATAGGTGTATTCCAAGGGCTAAGTGTTGGTTCAATATGACCAGCTTGAAGTTGTTCCTCAACTAATCTATGAATTATTTTAAGCTTTTCCCCTGAGATGGGCCACTGAGAAATCCAAATAGGCTCTTCTGTGAGCCATGTAATTTTTTCAGCTGTCTTAAGGATCGGGGAAGTACTTAGTGCCCCTAATAAAAATTTTGTCCTGAAGTATTTACTAATCCTTGTCGTGGAGACTGGCTTGTAAACAGATATTCTTCCTGAAAGGTTTCCCTATCATCTTCAGGAAAATACCTCTGATTGATTTCTTTAACTGACCTTATAGAATTTGGGGTGACTAGTAGCAGTCCCATTTTGGCTAGAATATCTCTTCCCCATAGATTAGCTGGTAAAGACTCTAACACATAAGGCTTAAATATTCCACTGTTCCCATCAGAATCTTCCCAACGGAGATAGTTGGCACTTTGAGCAGGCTGTGAAATTTTTCCTATTCCTTCTAGATTAGCTGAGGCTGTATGCAGAGGCCATTGCCTGGGCCAAAACCGGCTGGACAACACGGAGCTATCAGCCCCTGTGTCAATTATTCCTAGGAAATTTTTATTATTAATTCTAAGTTTTAATAAAGGGCGTTCTTGTCGCACTAACTGGGACCAATATACTCTGTCCGGCGGTTTAGAAACTGAATCTGCCGGCAGGTGCCTTTCTGAGACACAAGGCAATAATATTAATTGAGCAAAAATATCCTTTGGGGTGAGTCTTAGGGCATAATTGGATCTTACAGTAACATATAATTGCCCTTTAAATTCTGAATCTATCACACCAGGTATTACTTCAATAGCTCCCTTTAAATTATTACGCCCCAAAATTAAACCTGCAGTATTTTCAGGAAGCGGCCCGAAAATCCCAGTAGGGATTTGTGTTGGTCCCGTTTCAGGATCTAATTCAACTGTCTCTGAAGGTCCTAAGAAAACTGTCTGTGATCCATGTCTCTGCTCCGGTAAAAATCGCGGACTGTCCTGGTCGGCGCCGCTAGTGACGTCACACTGTGCGACGTTTCCCCATATTGTTTCTGGGCCCGGGGAGGGGCCGAACGGAAGTTTTTTGTCCCCTCGCTAGGAGGAAATACTTGTGGCGAGAAGGCGGGCTCATCCGTGCCACCCGAATCAACCATGTGGCGCCGAGTCCTGCAATATCTATTATCGCCAGTAGATGGAGCCCTAAACCTAAATTTGCGTTGGCGACATTCGTAGGCGAAATGACCGGGTTTTCCGCAAACGTAACACTTGCTGCGGGACTTCTGAACTGAATTTTGTGGCCCCAAAGTTTCCTTTAATACTGTTGCTAAGGCTACCGTTTGCAACTGAGTGGAATCTAAGTCAGAACACAAGCGAATATACTCAGAAATTGTTCCTTTCTTACGATGGGGGCGGAGAACATCTTGGCAAATTTTGTTTGCGTTCTCAAAAGCCAATTGTCTAACAATAAATTCGTTAGCTCCTGGGTCTCCGATGGACCTGTTCGCAGCCTGATATAGTCGGGCTACGAAATCTGAATAAGTCTCATTGGCACCTTGTCTGATTTTGGTAAGAACTAAATTGGACTGGTCCTTGGGGACAATTTGCCTCCAGGCACGTTTTGCACAATCAGTTATTTGATTGTACACTACAAAATCATAATTTAACTGTCTTTCTAAATCAGCAAAATCTTCAGTCCCTAAAAATATCGTTACTGGCGTTTCTATGTCCTGTCTTCTGTTTCTTTCTGCCTGTTCATTACAAAAATCAGTCCAGTAAGTTTTCCAAAGTAAGTAATCTCCCCCGCTCAAACAAGATTTGGCTAAAAAAACCCAGTCACTAGGAGGAAGGGGTTGTGAGCAGATATTTTCTATCAGACTCTGAACAAAAGGCGAATTTGGGCCGTACGTTTCACATGCATTTTTTAATTCCTTGATAGTTTTAAATGGAATTACAGCATGAATTCTAACTCTCTGATTTTGCTCATCAGTTTGCTCAAAAACTGGAAAGAGGTGAAAACCAGTAGTATCCTCCCCCATTTCTTGAGCCTTCTTAATACCTTGCTGAACTGGGGTAAGAAAAGTCATCTTTAATTCAGCACACCTGTTAAATTTGGTTCTTCTAGCAGGTATCGGCTGAATTTTAAAGGCTTGGGCAGGTGGTGCTAAATGCAATCTATTAAAATTTCTCTCTAAGTCCTGAGTTTCTATGTCTAATTCTTCTTCCTCAGACTGCGAGCTGCTATCAGACTCTGTACTATCGCCATTTGGAATTTGGGTTTCTAACTCACGTGGCTGAGAAGAAACCTGAGCCCCGCTAGGAGTTTCCTTTGTATTTTCCTCTCCAGGAAGATTGGTTACCACTTCTGGAGGGCTCTCCAAGATTAGAGATGCTTCTTCTTTATCATGCTGTTCTGTATAATCTGTCTGCGGGCTAGCTTGCATATTTCTAACCTTTGTTTTAGCTCCTAGCGCTTTTGTTTTAAAACGGCTCAAAGGAAAGGAAATTAACTTAGCCTCAGGCTGATTTTCCATTTGAATAGACCTAATGGCTCTTTGAATACCTCTCAGAAGCTCTTCTGGTGGCCACGGACTCTGGTCTATGTATTCAAAGAGACAAATTTCTAGGGCCGTCCAAGTTTTCTGTATATTCTCTATGCCTCCAGGTATTTTAGTAGAAAGACAAACTCTCTGTAACTTTCTTCCTAATTTCTCCCAAGTAAGTAAATTTGGAGACTCTTGGTCACAAAACCAAGGATAATATTTACTTACAATCTTTAAGAATTGCAATAACTGAGTTTTCTTTATCTGTTTTCCTTTCTGATTAATTATACTGTCTAAAATAGTTAGATACATTTCCTTATCCGAAGAAGTAGAATTTCCCATTTTAAGTAAATTAACGTCTCTTTCCTTCAATATTTTCCGGTACTTTTGTGACTCAAATGTCACTTTTTTCTTTCTCTTATCTTATTTCTATTTTCTTTATCCTCTTTATTACTTTTGTGACCCAAATGTCACTTCTTCCTTTCTCTTATTTCTTTATCTTCCTTATTTCCTCTTTATTTCTTTATTTCTATTTCCTTATCTTCCTTTCTCTTTATTTCTTTCCCTTAATCTTTTTAGCGCGCGCTCCCACTCAATCTAACTAATTCAGAATGCCCCACGTTGGGCGCCAATTCTACCACGCAGCCTGCGCAGTGGTTTCATTAATGAGGTTCTGGCATTCAGTTAGTTAGAAGAGATCAAAATAAAACACACAGACAGTACCTTATTTTAATGCTAGGTCCGAGACGGCTCGGTCTCCCTGTTTCCCTGCCTCCAGCCGCTCAGCAGGGCAGCGAGGATTACTCTGGGCTAGCAGGAGAGAGAGAGAGCGAACACGCCGGGGATCAGCCTTTTATTTGGGGGAAACAAGAGATTCAGGGGAGAATTCCATCCAATGAAGGTTGAGGGGGGGCTGTACTCCAAGGTCAGGGTCAGTGATTGGGTCTCCAGGGTCAGTGGTTACGCACACCCCCACACGGATGGGCTCTCTCATCAGGAAAGGGTCGGGATAACTCCGACACAGCCAGAGTGCCTCAGGCCCTTAACGGGAGTCACCCAATCACGTGTCAGAATGGCTCCCCACAGAGACCCATTTAGAAAGATTAAGAAGTATACATAGAATCTCTTAAAATTCTACTATGCATAGATAACTACTATTAACATCTAGCATATAGCCTTTTCTATGCTTGTATTTGTTTTCTATGCATGTATTTATAGATAAGCATATTTTATGAATATAGAATCATATTAATATTATTTTCAAAACTCATAAAATTATTTAAATTACACATAATTAATATTATTTTACAATATCATTGTTTTTTTTTATCCCCCCTCCCCTTCCCTCCCATCTTCTCTCTCTACCCCATCTATTGAAATTCATTTCCCTCCATGTTTGTTATCCCATTCCCCTCGTAAACTCTTATATATAATTTTGTATTACAATGAGGGTCTCCCTCCATTTCCATGTGATTTCCCTTTTTTTTTTCTCCCTTTCCCTCCCGCCTCATGTCTCTGTTTAATGCTAGTCTTTTCTTCCTGCTCAGCCTCACTGTTCTGCTCTTAGTTGCTCTCATTATATCAAAGAAGACATTTGGTATTTGTTTTTTAGGGATTGGCTAGCTTCACTAAGCATAATCTGCTCTAGTGCCATCCATTTCCCTGCAAATTCCGTGATTTTGTCATTTTTTAGTGCTGCGTAATATTCCATGGTATATAAATGCCACATTTTTTTTATCCATTCATCTATTGAAGGGCATCTGGGTTGATTCCACAGTCTAGCAATGCCAGATTTTTTATCATATAGTTCATTTGTCCAAAACCCTATGATGAGTATTTAAATTATTTTTCCTACCTAAAAACAGCTATTAATAATATTCATACAGCTTTATCTCTATACATAAAAAAAATCTTAGCATAAACTTCTTAAAATATCATTGCTAAATCAATGGCATATAAAGTTCTAAAACTTTTTAAGTAATTTACTAATTGCTGTCCTATATTTGAATATTTGAATTTGCTCATTCCCCATACTTGGATCAACACTATATTTGGTGATAATGAAAATTTTACCTAAATGGTAGGTAAAAAGCTACTTATTCTTTTATTTCATTTTATTATTATTACTAATAGATGGAAGATTTTTTTCCTGTGCTCCCTAAACATATGTAGTTCTTATTTTTTTTCAAGGTATCTATTCATATCTTCTGTGTTCCCTATAAAAATCACCCCTCTTCAAAGTCTGCCTCTCATCTCATTCCAGGTTGAGATAATCATTCAAGTTAATTTAAAGTTGAGTTCAAAAGATAAATTTTTATTATACAACTTGCTATATTCCTCATATTAAAAAATACTATATATAACTAATTAAAGATTTAAAATTATACAAATTTATATTCCTTAATACACAGCTATTATAATAATTAAATATATTTTACTCTTGTTAATTTTATATTTTCCTTACAAACCTTACAACTATTGTTTGTTAATGCCTTACACAAGTACCAATTCTAATATAACAAGTTAATATAAGATAATAAGGCTATTACCAATAAGACAAACAAGTTGTAAAACTGACTTTCAATATCTATAATGACCCCATTTTATAATTCTGTTGCTCAGCCTATTACTACAGACAAAATCAAATCATACATTTGGTAAAAACTAGGCTTTCTTTTACTGTAATGCCCTCTTCAGCTTAATAACATTGACTTTAATGATCTCACATGCTTACCAAGTAATTTTACTAATTTTTTGTCCAAATAAAAATATTTACTAAGTCACTTCTTATTCTTTAAATACTTGTAGGATATTAGGTTAATTAGGAATTTCAGGCTAATGATGCTCCTGCTTATATCTTTTTTTCTTCAATTTTAAATAATAATAATAAAACAGAACCATACATATCCCCAATACTTTTCACAAAATTATTTTTTCAATTAAATATCACAAAATTATTTTTGAAGAATTTTTTACATTGTGATATTAAATGTCTCACTGCTGGACTGAAGCTGTAGCTCAGTGGTGGAGTGCTTGCCTTATGTGTGTGAGGCACTGGGTTTGATCCTCAGAACCACACAAAAATACATTAATAAAATAAAAGTACAGTGTCCATCTACAACTTTAAAAACTTTTAAAAAAGTCTCACTGCTGCTGAGCAACACATGGAACAATAAATAAACCAGATTCCATAATACTACAGAGTAGAGGCTATATTTATATATTTTCAGAAAAACCAATCTATCATTGTGGAGACAACTGAAGAACCTAACACTTCAGACTGAAGAGATAGCTCAACAACAGGGAGATAATAAGACTCCAACTATGATGTTTACAGACATGCTGACTTTGAGCTGTCAGGTAAGTAGAGGCCATGAAGAGACTCATTGGACCCATTTCCCAGATCCACCTTTAATGCACCCAGCACTGCTGACTGGGGAATCCATCCCAGTATTAATGATACTTACATGACGAGATATTTCATAGGTAAACATATTACATTTATTTATGCTGTCAGATTTAATTATACTAGCTACAGGGAAAATGTAACCTATATATTGGTCCCATTTTAAACATGTTGGCTATTTAAAGGTAACTTTTGAGGAAAAAACAGCATAGGGAGGATCTAAGCCAGCCAATCATACTGAGATTATATGTCCAGACAATTATTAAAATAAAATTTTCCCATAATAAGCCAGTCATTTCCATGGAATATCCACCAATATGTTACTACCCTAATCATTCTGCAATAGAATTTGGCACCTTTCCCGAATGGATGAAATGTGCAAACACCTTGCCTGTGCCACATAAAATCTCTAGAAGTGGTGGATAAGATTTGGATTGATCTTCAAAAAATGATAAAACACAATTATATCAAGATGTTGCTTCCTACAGAAAGTCCAAAGCCAGGAGGGCTTAACATGGTAGCACTGCCACTAAATGTGTTTTGCTTTTACTTTCTCTTGAAAAGAATTTGCAGGCAACCATGTTTAATTTGAATTTTTAATATAGTAGAGGATCTAAGAAGCTAGGAAAATAATTGAGTTATCTAGAACCATTTTGAAAATACTTTTGGAAAAATAAGATTATATATACATCATTCTAATTTTTTGAAACTCCATGTGATTCAGACTATTCCCTATTGTTTGGCTATTACTTTGCCCTACTAATAACCATGTAAAGGAGACCAAATTAAAGCCATGCAAACTAGAAAGATTGGTAATTTATCTTTGGATTTATAGCAGCTATTTCTTATTTGATAATAATTCAGATTCTATATATCTTAATGTATTCTTTTAGGCTTGTATCTATTCCCATATTCACTATATCTATGGATATAATCCATTCTTTCTCGATGCTATGACCCCTGGAAGTTTTGTTGGTAATATTCTAACTTTCAGGGAGGATGATATTCAAAAAGATTTCTGGCATTTAATTGTTGCCTCAGATTTTCTCCATCTCACAGATGGCCCCTTACTTAACTTTATAGGCAGGAACTACAAGAAGGATTCCTGCTGTAGCCTGCAACATTCAATCCTCTTATGCTTTAACTACTGGAAATGTAAGTGTAAGAAAAAATGATAGATATTGTGTAAATTGTAAGAAATGTAATCTAACTAAGCTCATGTCTTAATAATTTGGCTCAAAATATTTCCAAAGCCCTATACAGTTATGTAAGTATTAATAAAAAGATTGAAACTAAATGAAATGTTTTAAGAGCTACTGTTACAAATATTGGTAATGAATTTTTTGCCCTCTAATTTAAGCAAAGGCATAAATGCCATGCTGACTATAGTATGTTTGTGTTACTGTAGCCAAATATCATGCTTCCCAGTGGGATTGGGAAAAAAATTAAAATCATCTAATGGGCATGTGGTATAATGATAATAATATCTTCAACTTTATGGAGATCCATCATAGCATCCAGGATATTCAGAAAAGCAGCATCTATCTCATGGACCCTGCATCTCTGGCTGATAAAATACTTTGTGAATTAATTGGCTTTGATCATGGAAACATATTAAAACATTCTGCATGGTACATTATTGGAATAATATGTTTGCTACTAATTATTTTTTTATATAATGATAATAGGTTGTCATACCCTCAGAAAAAGGATCTGGGAACTCAAAATAACAGCCCATTACTTGCATTTAAAAAATAAAGAAGATGGATGTGTGGGAAGCCATTCCTGAACTGTGCATGAACTAAAATGATGTTGAATCAATTGGACAGAAAAGCCTGGTATCGGGAACTCCCAGCAGCAATCCTGCTGGTTTGAGAATGCCTGGTTCGTGTGGCTTCCTACACAAATGGGGCTCCATCACAAGTTCAGCACAGCACCAGAGATGGGGTGACCCACTGGAGCCACACAATCTCTTAGAGATGGGTGTGGCTTGCCAAAATGCCAATTAACCTATTTACTGCAAGACCGCTGCCACACCAAGAAGCAAGCTCCCAAGACTCCTCCTGCTGAAACATTATCCCTGACAAAGAATTGGTGCTCTTCTTTAGTTGTTCAGTTCCAGCTCCTATCAGAAGTGGAACACCTATCAGGCACTCCCTGTTTTATATTTAATTTTTGGCTCTGTCTCTATTTCTTATTAACTATTTCAGAGTTTTTGTTTCCAAGGAGGCTCACACCTCCTGAGCAGGAACCTATCCTGGCAGGGTGCTGGCCACCTCACACCTTCACTCTTGTTTTTGATGTTTTTGTGAGAAGTCTGTTAAACCTGAAAGGCTATTTGAGAGTTAAATTGATATTGCTAGCTTTCTAGTAAGTGTAGTAATTAATTCCATTGAGAAAATAATCATAGATGATTTTCAAACTCAGAAATCTAATTGAAAAAGTACATGATGAGTATTTTTATAACTATTGATTCCAATTGGTGGGTGGTACATGGGCTTCTATATCTACACATACACACAACTCTCCCTCACCCTCCCCTACTTCTCTCTTCTCTTCTCTCTCTCTCTCTCTCTCTCTCTCTCTCTCTCTCTCTCTCTCTCACACACACACACACACACACACACACACACACACTCCCATATAGATTATTTTACTGAACTCCTCTCCTTATTGGCAGAGTACTTTATTGCCAAAATTCACATGTTTACTTTAACTGGATGAGGTCAAGCTTAGAGAAATGATCAAAAAGGCGTTCCGATAGTTCTTAATAGGGTGGACAGTATTATTTCTTTGTTTGGGACCATCCCCATTCTACTAATGAAAGTTTTGTGTCCCAGAAAGCCCCTCCCATGATACAAAAGGTTCCAGTTTTCAGTGACATGTATAGAAATTTTGGAGAAAAGTATAAAACTGGCATAGTATAATGACAATACTTTTAAAAATCTTAAATGGATACATAGATTATATGCGCTTTTATGCATATAATTAATTCCTATATAAATTGTTACTGTTTTCCTCTGACCATTAATGTTAGTAATCATGATTTTTAGTTGAATAATAAGTACTCTGTTACTGTATCATTTCAGGTGATATGATTAAAGTATGCAAATTAAATGCATTGAAGTTGTGAGCTTTACCCATTCATCCAACTTTTCCTGTGATTATTTTGCATCAATATAGTTCTAGAAAACATATTTGAAAATATCTTTTAAAAAATTATTCAAATTCTTTAAACATTTTTTTGGTTCTTTTAGTTATACCAAACATTAGAATTCATTTTGACAGAGCAATTCAGTCAACAATGCTTTCCCTTTCTTTGCCCTCCTGCCTCTACTGTTAGTGTCTTCTGGATATACCTTGCATCACACACATATACACCAAAAAAAATTATCTGAATTTGATAAACAACAAAACCATAAATTTAAGAAGCTCAATGAACCCCAAGCATAACAATTATGAGAAACATTACGATGAAGGATATCATATCAAATTGTTTAAAATCAGTGATAAAAAAAGGAATGCAGGAAAATAAAAGAAAAATATGTAAAGGAAAATGGAAGGATAAGGATGATAACAAACTGAATGTTTTTTTTTTAAGTTTTATTGACTTTTGTAAATACACGACAGCAGAATGCATTACAATTCTTATTACACATATAGCGTACAAGTTTTCATATCTTTGTATATAGAGAATATTCACATCAATTCATGCCTTTATACATGTACTTTGATTTTTTTGCATTACAAATCTTATTACACATATATACCACAATTTTTCATATCTCTGTTTCTATATAAAGTGTGTTGACACCCAAATCAAGTCTTCATACATGTACTTTGGATAATGATGTCCATCACATTCCACTGCCATTGCTAATCTCCTGCTCTCTTCCTTTCCCTCCGACCCCTCTTTCCTATCTAGAACTCATCTAATCCTCCCATGCTCCCCCTCTGTACCCCACTATGAGTCACCCTCCTTATATCAGAGAAAATAATTGGCATTTGTTTCTTGGGGATTGGCTAACTTCACTTAGCATTATCTTCTCCAAAACAATCCATGTACCTGCAAATACCATGATTTTGTTCTCTTTTAATGCTGTGTAAAATTCCATCATGTATATATGCCACATTTTTTTTAATACATTCATCCACTGAAGGTCATCTAGGTTGACTCCACAGTTTAGCTATTGTGAATTATGCTGCTATAAACATTGATGTGGCTGTGTTCCTGAAGTATGCTGTTTTTAAGTCCTTTGGGTATAGTCTGAGAAGAGGGATAGCTGGGTGAAATGGTGGTTCCATTCCCAGATTTCCAAGGAATCTCCATAGAGCTTTCCATATTGGCTGTACCAATTTTCAGTCCCAGGAGCAGTGTCTGAGTGTACCTTTTCCCCCACATCCTCTCCAACACTTACTGATGTTTGTCTTCATAATAGCTGCCATTCTGACTGGAGTGAGATGGTAGCTTAGAGTAGTCTTGATGTGCATTTCTCTGATTGCTAGAGATGATGAGTCTACCACGCGGCCTGCGCAGTGGTTTCATTAATGAGGTTCTGGCATTCAGTTAGTTAGAAGAGATCAAAATAAAACACACAGACAGTACCTTATTTTAATGCTAGGTCCGAGACGGCTCGGTCTCCCTGTTTCCCTGCCTCCAGCCGCTCAGCAGGGCAGCGAGGATTACTCTGGGCTAACAGGAGAGAGAGAGAGCGAACACGCCGGGGATCAGCCTTTTATTTGGGGGAAACAAGAGATTCAGGGGAGAATTCCATCCAATGAAGGTTGAGGGGGGGCTGTACTCCAAGGTCAGGGTCAGTGATTGGGTCTCCAGGGTCAGTGGTTACGCACACCCCCACACGGATGGGCTCTCTCATCAGGAAAGGGTCGGGATAACTCCGACACAGCCAGAGTGCCTCAGGCCCTTAACGGGAGTGACCCAATCACGTGTCAGAATGGCTCCCCACATATTCCCCCTTTCTATTCTTAACAATGAGGCGGCGGTTCACTCTCTGGAGTCCCCGGATTCTTGATTGGAAGACTTGCCATCCTATAGTTACAATACAAAAGAGAATTAACAGCAAAGAGAATAATCCAATAAGGTACCAAGCGGAGTGCTTAAGAATATTTCCAGGGTTGAATCCATTTAATTCCTTCAATATTTGGTTAGCCAAAGAAGAAGGATCTGAAAAATCAGCTCTATTATTTTGAATGTCTTGGATATGGTGATGAAGTTCCAGAATATCCAAGCTATTATTACTATTTTGCCAAATACCTAATAAATGGGTTTTAACCTTCTCCCAATCCCAGAGAGAAGCATTGTACTTGGCAGCTGTAACACATACATACTTATAATTAGCATGGCATTTAAGCCTTTCCTTAAATTTTAAGGCTGAAAGTTCATTACCAATGTTAATAACAGTCGCCTCTAAGGCGTTTAACTTAGTCTCAATCCTTTCATCAATATTTACTTGATTACGCAGAGCCTTGGAAGTATTTTGAGCTAAATTATTAAGAAATTTTGCATGCTGAATATTTTGAGACAATGTCAGAGATGCAGAGACGGTTGAGGCAATAAATGAGACCAGTGCTAAGACACCAACAATTATGACTCCAATAGCACGTTTAGGTCTTGTTAGCTGGGCATGAATTTGCTGCAGGACTTGTAAACCAGCATCAGCATACCATGGCTCTGAAATATTAGCAGGTAATAAAACAAAAGAGGGCTGATGAAGTATCAGCACTCCTTTTCCTCCATTATACCTAGAAATACAATTGGTTAGGTTGCACTTATTACAAGTAACAAAATATCTATCATCTATCCATCTAACTTTTACATTTCCAATAATTAAAACATAAGGAGATTGGACACAGGCTCTTAGGCCATAGCAAGATCCCTCTTTACAGTTCTTGCCGACAAATTTTGGTAAAGGTTTGTCTGAAAAATGTAAATACTCTGAGGCAGCAATTAAACGCCAAATATCTCTTTGAATGCCTCCTTCACTATAAGTCAAAATATTACTAACAAATCCTGCAGGTGTCATAGCAGAATTTCTTCGTAATTGTCTCTTATCAATTTTTGGAGACCAGTCTAAAATATACCCACTAGCTTTAGACACCTTATGTTGTACAGGAAAGGTATTTACACAATCCATCCATTTAGGAAAGGTGCCAATTTCAATTATAGAACTATTTGGACAGTGGGGTACCGGTGGAGGTTTTGTAGAAATGACTGGCTTGTTATGGGAAAGTCCCATCTTAATTACTGATCTAGTATTAGGTTTTAAGTCTCCATAAATAGAATTATTTGTCAGTCTAGGTTTACCAATCGCTGTCTTTTCTTCAAATGATACTTTTAGACAGCCAGCATGTTTATCATGTGACCAACATAAAGGTAATTGGGCACTGTAGCCAGAATAATTAAATCTAGTCACATGACTGGGAGTAATATGAGCATCTGTAAATCCTCCCATCATGAATGAGTCATTAGTAAATACTGGAATAGATTCTCCAGTCCACACAGCTGGGTGTACCAGGGGTGGATCTGGGAAATATGTCCAATAAGTGTCTACTTGATTCCCTTTTACCTGACAGCCCAGTAGGGCAATTACTGTCGCTACCATCAAGACTGGGGTCCTGTTCTTTCCTAGGCGTCGAAGTATTTGGGAAGCCTGGGTTGTCAATTTCTTCACATCTTTCCACGAAATCAGCTTCTCGGCTGGTTCAATCTGGTCTTTCTTCATCTTTTTCCGATATCTCCTCCTTCTGGGTTGTGGCTCCTCCGTGTCTATCCTCAGTCGCTTGAGTCTGGGTTCTATCTCCTCCATGTCTGATAGCACGTTCAGGCACCCAGATAGGACGAAAAGCACCTTCTGGAAAAATACAAGCATGCCCTCGGCCCCATGATATTACCGGATCTGGGCCCTTCCACTGACCAGTCTGTAAATCTTTCCACAGAACTCTGCCTAATGGGCCTGTCACCGAGGGAGACATTTGCCTCTCAGCAGCAGTGTGACCTTCTGTGTCACAGTTTAAAAAATTTAAAACAAATAAGGCATGATTAAGGCTATTTTGGGGAGTCATTATCTTATTCCCCCTTTTTAATTTTTGTAATTGAAGTTTAATAGATAAATGAGCTCGTTCTACAATGGCTTGACCTTGGGGGTTATAAGGAATTCCTGTTTTATGATTAATTTGAAACTCTTGGCAAAATTGTTGAAAAGCAGAGCTTATATAAGCTGGAGCATTATCTGTTTTAATCTGCATAGGACACCCTAAAACAGAAAAAGCTGCTAAGCAATGAGAAATTACATGTTGAGTATTTTCCTTAGTACGTGCTGTGGCAAAAATAAATCTAGAATAAGTGTCCACTATGACATGCACATAACATTGCTTACCAAATTGAGGAATATGAGTTACATCCATTTGCCATATTTGATTTGGTTTTAAACCACGGGGATTTACCCCTGATGGCAGAGATGGAGTGTGAATAACACACTTAGGGCATTGGCTTACAATCTGACGAGCCTGTTCTCTGGTAATACTAAATTTTTTACGTAAGCTAGAAGCATTTTGATGATGCAAGGAATGGGAAGCTAGGGCACAGTCATATGAAGACATCTGTTGACAAAAAGCTACTAATTTATCAATATTATCATTACCTGTAACCAAAGGTCCAGGGAGGCTAGAATGTGCTCGGATATGTCCAATAAAATATGGGTACTTCCTCATTAGCACTGTCTTTTGTAAATTATGAAATAATTCAAATAACTCCTGTGATGAAGTAAACCCAATAACTGAGGTTTCAATATTTTTGGTAACTCTGACTGCATATAAGCTGTCAGAATAGATATTAATAGGCTCATTTGAAAAATAATCTAAGGCCAAAATCAGGGCTTGAAGTTCTGCCCTTTGAGCTGAAGTATAAGAAGTTTGTATTACCTCTGTATGAACACGGCTGAAGAAACCTGCCTTACCAGAGCTGGAACCATCTGTGAACACCGATAAAGCTCCCTCTATTGGATGGGAAAGTACAATCTTTGGAAAAATAAGTGATGTTAATGATGCAAATTGTACAATCTTATCACGAGGATAATGGCTATCTATCTGGCCAGGGAAATCTGCAAAAGCTATCTGCCATGAACTAGAAGTTTGAAAAAGCCAATTAGTCTGTTGAACAGAAAATGGAATAATTATGATATCAGGCTCAGATCCAATTAATTGTAAAATCCTAGTTCTACCCTTAATCACTAATTGAGCTGTAGAATCATGAAAGGGAATTAATGTCTTTTGAGGGGAATGAGATAAGTAAATCCATTCAATAACTCCTAATCTTTGCCATATGGCTCCTGTTGGGGTATGCTCAGTTGGAAATATTAATAAATACAGTATTTCTTTAGGATCTATTCTAGTAAGCTGTGCATTTTTAATTGCAATTTCCACTTTCCTTAAGGCTGCTTTGGCCTCCAAAGTTAGTTGACGTGGAGAGGTTGGAGAAGGATTTCCTTGTAATATCTGAAATAAAGGACTTAACTCAGAAGTAGTTAACTTTAAGGATGGTCTTAGCCAGTTAATATCTCCTAATAGTTTTTGAAAATCATTAAGGGTACGTAACTCCTTAACTCTTATCTGAAGATTTTGAGGACGGATTGTACTCCCTTGAATTATCTGACCTAGATATTGAAAAGGAGATACCTTTTGAATTTTTTGAGGAGCTATACTTAAACCCAATGTTGTAAGTGAGGTCTCTAACTGAGTAAAAATTTCTGAAAGTACTTCTGAATTAGCATGGGCCAATAATATATCATCCATAAAATGAATAATGTATGCATCAGGGAAGCTATTTCTAATGGGATCTATTGCCTGATCAACATATTTTTGACACAGGGTAGGGCTATTACGCATTCCCTGAGGAAGGACTTTCCAGCAGTATCTTTTAACAGGTTCCTTAAAATTAACTGCTGGGACAGTGAAAGCAAATTTTTCACAATCTTCAGGATGTAACCTTATAGAGAAAAAACAGTCTTTTAAATCTATTACCATCAAGCTATAATCTAAAGGAATGGCTGTGGGGGAGGGAAGTCCTGGCTGTAATGATCCCATAGGCTGAATTGCCTGGTTTATTGCCCTTAAATCCTGTAATAATCTCCAATTTCCTGACTTTTTCTTAATAACAAAAATAGGTGTATTCCAAGGGCTAAGTGTTGGTTCAATATGACCAGCCTGAAGTTGTTCCTCAACTAATCTATGAATTATTTTAAGCTTTTCCCCTGAGATGGGCCACTGAGAAATCCAAATAGGCTCTTCTGTGAGCCACGTAATTTTTTCAGCTGTCTTAAGGATCGGGGAAGTACTCAGTGCCCCTAATAAAAATTTTGTCCTGAAGTATTTACTAATCCTTGTCGTGGAGACTGGCTTGTAAACAGATATTCTTCCTGAAAGGTTTCCCTATCATCTTCAGGAAAATACCTCTGATTGATTTCTTTAACTGACCTTATAGAATTTGGGGTGACTAGTAGCAGTCCCATTTTGGCTAGAATATCTCTTCCCCATAGATTAGCTGGTAAAGACTCTAACACATAAGGCTTAAATACTCCACTGTTTCCATCAGAATCTTCCCAACGGAGATAGTTGGCACTTTGAGCAGGCTGTGAAATTTTTCCTATTCCTTCTAGATTAGCTGAGGCTGTATGCAGAGGCCATTGCCTGGGCCAAAACTGGCTGGACAACACGGAGCTATCAGCCCCTGTGTCAATTATTCCTAGGAAATTTTTATTATTAATTCTAAGTTTTAATAAAGGGCGTTCTTGTCGCACTAACTGGGACCAATATACTCTGTCCGGCGGTTTAGAAACTGAATCTGCCGGCAGGTGCCTTTCTGAGACACAAGGCAATAATATTAATTGAGCAAAAATATCCTTTGGGGTGAGTCTTAGGGCATAATTGGATCTTACAGTAACATATAATTGCCCTTTAAATTTTGAATCTATCACACCAGGTATTACTTCAATAGCTCCCTTTAAATTATTACGCCCCAAAATTAAACCTACAGTATTTTCAGGAAGCGGCCCGAAAATCCCAGTAGGGATTTGTGTTGGTCCCGTTTCAGGATCTAATTCAACTGTCTCTGAAGGTCCTAAGAAAACTGTCTGTGATCCATGTCTCTGTTCCGGTAAAAATCGCGGACTGTCCTGGTCGGCGCCGCTAGTGACGTCACACTGTGCGACGTCTCCCCATATTGTTTCTGGGCCCGGGGAGGGGCCGAACGGAAGTTTTTTGTCCCCTCGCTAGGAGGAAATACTTGTGGCGAGAAGGCGGGCTCATCCGCGCCACCCGAATCAACCACGTGGCGCCGAGTCCTGCAATATCTATTATCGCCAGTAGATGGAGCCCTAAACCTAAATTTGCGTTGGCGACATTCGTAGGCGAAATGACCGGGTTTTCCGCAGACGTAACACTTGCTGCGGGACTTCTGAACTGAATTTTGTGGCCCCAAAGTTTCCTTTAATACTGTTGCTAAGGCTACCGTTTGCAACTGAGTGGAATCTAAGTCAGAACACAAGCGAATATACTCAGAAATTGTTCCTTTCTTACGATGGGGGCGGAGAACATCTTGGCAAATTTTGTTTGCGTTCTCAAAAGCCAATTGTCTAACAATAAATTCGCTAGCTCCTGGGTCTCCGATGGACCTGTTCGCAGCCTGATATAGTCGGGCTACGAAATCTGAATAAGTCTCATTGGCACCTTGTCTGATTTTGGTAAGAACTAAATTGGACTGGTCCTTGGGGACAATTTGCCTCCAGGCACGTTTTGCACAATCAGTTATTTGATTGTACACTACAAAATCATAATTTAACTGTCTTTCTAAATCAGCAAAATCTTCAGTCCCTAAAAACATCGTTACTGGCGTTTCTATGCCCTGTCTTCTGTTTCTTTCTGCCTGTTCATTACAAAAATCAGTCCAGTAAGTTTTCCAAAGTAAGTAATCTCCCCCGCTCAGACAAGATCTGGCTAAAAAAACCCAGTCACTAGGAGGAAGGGGTTGTGAGCAGATATTTTCTATCAGACTCTGAACAAAAGGCGAATTTGGGCCGTACGTTTCACATGCATTTTTTAATTCCTTGATAGTTTTAAATGGAATTACAGCATGAATTCTAACTCTCTGATTTTGCTCATCAGTTTGCTCAAAAACTGGAAAGAGGTGAAAACCAGTAGTATCCTCCCCCATTTCTTGAGCCTTCTTAATACCTTGCTGAACTGGGGTAAGAAAAGTCATCTTTAATTCAGCACACCTGTTAAATTTGGTTCTTCTAGCAGGTATCGGCTGAATTTTAAAAGCTTGGGCAGGTGGTGCTAAATGCAATCTATTAAAATTTCTCTCTAAGTCCTGAGTTTCTATGTCTAATTCTTCTTCCTCAGACTGCGAGCTGCTATCAGACTCTGTACTATCGCCATTTGGAATTTGGGTTTCTAACTCACGTGGCTGAGAAGAAACCTGAGCCCCGCTAGGAGTTTCCTTTGTATTTTCCTCTCCAGGAAGATTGGTTACCACTTCTGGAGGGCTCTCCAAGATTAGAGATGCTTCTTCTTTATCATGCTGTTCTGTATAATCTGTCTGCGGGCTAGCTTGCACATTTCTAACCTTTGTTTTAGCTCCTAGCGCTTTTGTTTTAAAACGGCTCAAAGGAAAGGAAATTAACTTAGCCTCAGGCTGATTTTCCATTTGAATAGACCTAATGGCTCTTTGAATACCTCTCAGAAGCTCTTCTGGTGGCCACGGACTCTGGTCCATGTATTCAAAGAGACAAATTTCTAGGGCCGTCCAAGTTTTCTGTATATTCTCTATGCCTCCAGGTATTTCAGTAGAAAGACAAACTCTCTGTAACTTTCTTCCTAATTTCTCCCAAGTAAGTAAATTTGGAGACTCTTGGTCACAAAACCAAGGACAATATTCACCTACAATCTTTAAGAATTGCAATAACTGAGTTTTCTTTATCTGTTTTCCTTTCTGATTAATTATACTGTCTAAAATAGTTAGATACATTTCCTTATCCGAAGAAGTAGAATTTCCCATTTTAAGTAAATTAACGTCTCTTTCCTTCAATATTTCCTGGTACTTTTGTGACTCAAATGTCACTTTTTTCTTTCTCTTATCTTATTTCTATTTTCTTTATCCTCTTTATTACTTTTGTGACCCAAATGTCACCTCTTTCTTTTCTTTATTCTTTATTCCTTACTTTCCTTTATTTTCTCTTTATTTCTTTATTTCTATTTCCTTATCTTCCTTTCTCTTTATTTCTTTCCCTTAATCTTTTTAGCGCGCGCTCCCACTCAATCTAACTAATTCAGAATGCCCCACGTTGGGCGCCAATTCTACCACGCGGCCTGCGCAGTGGTTTCATTAATGAGGTTCTGGCATTCAGTTAGTTAGAAGAGATCAAAATAAAACACACAGACAGTACCTTATTTTAATGCTAGGTCCGAGACGGCTCGGTCTCCCTGTTTCCCTGCCTCCAGCCGCTCAGCAGGGCAGCGAGGATTACTCTGGGCTAACAGGAGAGAGAGAGAGCGAACACGCCGGGGATCAGCCTTTTATTTGGGGGAAACAAGAGATTCAGGGGAGAATTCCATCCAATGAAGGTTGAGGGGGGGCTGTACTCCAAGGTCAGGGTCAGTGATTGGGTCTCCAGGGTCAGTGGTTACGCACACCCCCACACGGATGGGCTCTCTCATCAGGAAAGGGTCGGGATAACTCCGACACAGCCAGAGTGCCTCAGGCCCTTAACGGGAGTCACCCAATCACGTGTCAGAATGGCTCCCCACAGATGAGAATTTTTTTACTATATTTGTTGATTGATTATATATCCTCTTCTGAGAAGTGTCTGTTTAGATCCTTGGCCCATTTGTTGATTGCATTATTTGTTTTTTTTTTTTTTTTTTTTTTGGTGCTTAGCTATTTGAGTTCCTTATGTATCCTAGAGATTAATGCTCTATCTGATGTGTGAGGGGTAAAAGTTTGCTCCCATGATGGGGGCTCTCTGTTCACCTCACAGATTGTTTCTTTTGCTGAGAAGAAACCTTTTAGATTTTTTCCATCTCATGAATTGATTCTTGGTTTTAATTCTTGTGCTATAGGAGTCTTATTAAGGAATTTGGGGCCTACCCCCACATGATGAAGATTAGGGCCTACTTTTTCTTCTATTAGATGCAGAGTCTCTGGTCTAATTCCTAGGTTCTTGATCCATTTTGAGTTAAGTTTTGTGCATAGTGAGAGATAGGTGCTTAATTTCATTCTGTTGCATATGGATTTCCAGTTTTCCCTGCACCATTTGTTGAAGAGGCTATCTTTTCTCCAGTGCATGTTTTTGGCACCTTTGTCTAATATAAGATAAGTGTAATTTTTGTGGGTTAGTCTCTGTGTCCTCTATTCTGTACCATTGGTCTACCCGTCTGTTTTGGTGCCAATACCATGCTGCTTTTGTTCCTATTGCTCTGAAGTATAGTTCAAGGTCTGGTGCAGCGATGCCACCTACTTCACTCTTCCTGCTTAGAATTGCTTTAGCTATTCTGGGTCTCTTATTTTTCCAGATTAATTTTATAATTGCTTTTTCTATTTCTATGAGGAATGCCATTGGGATTTTGATTGGAGTTGCATTAAATCTGTATAGTGCTTTTGGAAGTATGGTCATTTTGATAATATTAATTCTGCCTATCCAAGAGCAAGGTAGATCTTTCCATCTTCTAAGGTCTTGTTTGATTTCTCTCTTTAGGGTTCTGTAGTTTTCATTGTATAGATCTTTCACCTCTTTTGTTAAGTTGATTCCCAAGTATCTTTTTTTTTGAGGCTATTGTGAATGGGGTAGTTCTCCTCATTTCCTTCTCAGAGGCTTTGTCACTGATATACAGAAATGCCTTTGATTTATGGGTGTTGATTTTATATCCTGCTATTTTGCTGAATTCATTTACTAGTTCCTGAAATTTTGTGGTGGGGTTTTTTGGGGTCTTCTAGGTGTAGAATCATATCATCAGCAAATAGTGCTAATTTAAGTCCTTCTTTTCCTATATATATCCCATTTATTTCTTTCATCTGTCTAATTGCTCTGGCCAGTGTTTCATGAACTATGTTGAACAGAAGTGGTGAAAGAGGGCATCCCTGTCTTGTTCCAGTTTTTTCTTGCTTCAATTTTTCTCCATTTAAAATGATGTTGGCCTGAGGCTTAGCATAGATAGCTTTTATGATGTTGAGATATGTTCCCATTATCCCTAGTTTTTCTAGTGTTTTGAACATAAAGGGGTGCTGTATTTTGTCAAATGCTTTTACTGCGTCTATTGAGATGATCATATGATTCTTATCTATTGATGTGTTGAATTACATTTATTGATTTCCCTATGTTGAACAAACCTTGCATCCCTGGGATGAATCCCACTTGATCATGGTGCACAATCTTTTTGATATGTTTTTGTATTTGATTTTCCAGAATTTTATTGAGAATTTTTGCATCTATGTTCATTAGAGATACTGGCCTGAAGTTTTCATTCTTTGATGTCTCTGTCTGGTTTGGGGATCAGGGTGATATTGGTCTCATAGAATGATTTTGGAATTACTGTCTCTTTTTCTATTTTCTGAAATAAATTGAAGAGTATTGGTAATAGTTCTTCTTTAAAGGATTTGTAGAACTCGGCTATGTATCTATCCAGTCCTGAACTTTTCTTGGTTGGTAAGCTTTTCATGGCTTCTTCTATTTCCTCACTTAATATTGATGTGTTTAAATTGTGTATATCTTCCTGACTCAATCTGGGCAAATCGTATGACTTAAGAAATTTGTCAATGCCTTCAATGTCTAGTATTTTATTGGAGTATAAGATTTCAAAATAATTTCTAATTATCCTCTGTATTTCTGTAGTGTCTGTTGTGATATTACCTTTTCCATCATGTATGCTGGTTATTTGAGTTCTCTCCTTCTTTTTGTTAGCATGGCTAGGGGTCTGTCAATTTCACTTATGTTTTCAAAGAACCAACTTTTAGTTTTGTCAATTTTTTCAATTGTTTCTTTTGTTTTGATTTCTTTGATTTCAGCTCTGATTTTAATTAGTTCTTGCCTTCTACTGCTTTTGCTGCTGATTTGTTCTTCTTTTTCTAGAGCTTTGAGATGTAGTGTGAGGTCATTTATTTGTTGACTTTTGCTTCTTTTAAGGTATGAACTCCATGCAACGAATTTTCTTCTTAGTACTGCCTTCATAGTGTCCCAGAGATTTCCATATGTTGTGTCTATGTTCTCAGTTACCTCTAAGAATTTTTTAATCTCCTCCTGGATGTCTTCTGTGACCCATTGTTCATTCAGTAGCATATTGTATAGTCTCCAGGTGATGGAGGAATTTTTATTTTGTCATTGATTTCCAATTTCATTCCATTGTGACTGATAAAATGCATGGTAGTATCTCTACTTTTTTGTATTTGCTAAGAGTTGCTTTGTGGTGTAGTATATGGTCTATTTTAGAGAAGGATCCATGTGCTGCTGAGAAGAGAGTGTATCTGCTTGATGCAGGTTGAAATATTGTATATATGTCAGTTAAGTCTAAGTTATTGATTGTGTTATTGAGTCCTATAGTTTCTTTCTTCACCGTTTGATTGGAAGATCTATCCAGTGGAGAGAGAGGTGTGTTAAAGTCACCCAAGAGTATTGTGTTGTGGTTAATTTGATTCTTGAAATTGAGAAGAGTTTGTTTGATGAATGGAGCTGCACCATTGTTTGGGGCATATATATTTATGATTGTTATGTCTTGTTGGTGTATGGTTCCCTTGAGCAGTATGTAATGTCCATCTTTATTCCTTTTGATTAACCTTGGCTTGAAGTCTACTTTATTTGATATGAGTATGGAAACCCCTGCTTGCTTCCACAGTCCATGTGAGTTGTATGACTTTTCCCAAGCTTTCACCTTCAGTCTGTATATGTCTTTTCCTATCAGATCTGAGTCTCCTGGAGGTAGCATATTGTTGGGTCTTGTTTTAATCCAATCTGCTAGCCTACGTCCTTTGATTGGTGAGTTTAAGCCAGTAACATTTAGGGTTACTATTGAGACCTGGTTTGTATTTCCAGCCATAGTTGTTTATTTTGGTTATTTTGCTTGAATTGGTTTTCCTCTTCGATTAGTTTTTCCTTTAGTGTACTACCTCCCTCTGCTGATTTTCATTTCCTCTCCATGAAATATCTTGCCAAGGATGTTTTGTAGTGCCAGTTTTCTAGCTATAAACTCTTTTAACTTTTGCTTATTGTGGAAGGTTTTTATTTTATCTTCAAATATAAAGCTTAATTTGGCTAGATACAAGATTCTTGGTTGGCACCCATTATCTTTCAGAGCTTGAAATATGTTGTTCCAGGATCTTCTAGCTTTCAGGGTCTGTGTTGAAAAATCTGCCGTTATCCTAATTGGTTTTCCCCTATATGTAATCAGATTCCTTTCTCTTGTGGCTTTTAAAATTCTCTCTTTATTCTGTATGTTGGGCATTTTCATTATTATGTGCCTTGGTGTGGGTCTGTTGTTATTTTGTACATTCAGCATCCTGTAGGCTTCTTGAATTTGGATTTCTAATTCATTCTTCATGTTTGGAAAGTTTTCTGATATTATTTCAGTGAATAGATTGTTCATTCCTTGGGTTTGGACCTCTATGCCTCCCTCTATCCAAATAACTCTGAAATTTGGTCTTTTTATGCTATCCCATATTTCTTGAATATTCTGCTCATGGTTTCTTATCATTTTTTGCTGTGTGGTCTATGTTCTTTTCAAGATGATTTATTTGATCTTCATTGTCTGATGTCCTATCCTCTAAGTGGTCTATTCTGTTGGTGATGCTTTCATTTGAGTTTTTAATTTGGTTTATTATTTCTTTCATTTCAAGGATTTCTGTTTGTTTGTTTTTAGAACCTCTATCTCCCTCTTGAGGTGATCTTTTGCTTCTTGAATTTTTTTATGTAGCTCATTGTGGAAGTGATCTTTCACTGCCTTTATTTGTTTTCTTATGTCTTCTTTGAGATCCCAAAACATTTTAACCATGTATATCCTGAAATCTTTCTCTGTACTTTTTTCTGTTCTAGCTGCCAATCCTTCTAACGATGTGTTGTTTTGGTTTGTTTGTGGTACTTGCTTCCCTTGTCTTTTCATGTTGCTCATGTGTCTTTCTTTCCAGCTCTGTGGATCTGGTTTGTTTTAGTTTTTACCCGATAGATTTGTAGTGCTCTTGTAGGGATCTTTTTGGGGAAGGACAATGTTAACAGATCCCAATATCAACAATACATCATCTATGAACAAATTGTTGTTATTAAGATATTTACAGTTTAGTTTCAATGTGCAGAAATGTTTGATTCAATTATTATTTAAAATGTAGTCAGTTGTTTCATAAAAATGCTTACAGTTTCTGGCAGTGGACAATGAACTGCTGGTCAAGTGTAGGGCAATAAGATGCTCAAATAGTAATCTGATCTGATCTGATAGCCACACCCACCAAAAAAATGATGAGGAAGCTTTTCCAAGATGGAGTTGGTCTGCTTCTATCACGGGGTTTCTGGTGAGGTGGGGTGTTGTGGGCGATGGCCTTGTGCTGTGGATAGGCAGCATCTGAGTGACATGTATGGGAACAGAGCCCCAAACTGAATGTTTTTAAATAATCAAAACCAATTTTCAATCTAAACTGGATTTCTTTCTTCTTTTTTTTTTTAGTATCTTATATATTCTGGATTTTAATCCCTTGTCAGTATAATAATTTCCAAATGTTTTCTCCCCTTCTTCAGGTTGTCTCTTCTTGGTTAGGTTGATTGTGTTCTCTGCTGCAAAGAAGCTTCTTGGTTTTAATTTCATTTCACTGTCTATGCTTTTAGGTTATTACTCAAAAAAAAATCATTGCCTATACTTATGTTCTGAAATGTTTGCCCTGTGTTTTATTTTAGTAGTTTCATGGTTTCAGGTCTTATATTTAGGTCTTTGATTTATTTTGAGGTTATTTTTATATGATGCGATAGGGTCAAGTTTCATCGTTGCCTATCACTATCCAATTTTCCCAGTACCACTTATTGAAGAGGCTGTCCTCTCTGCCATGTATGTTTTTGGTTTCTTTGCTGAGAATGGCTGTTGATGTGTGGATTTATGATATGTCAAGAGCTTTGTAATGTTGTGAACAACCAATAAAAAAATAAAAAAAATAAAAAAAAATAAAGGACTTAAAAAAAATTTGAAAATCAAGTTCAACAGCATATTTAAAAGATCATACTCGATGAACAATTTTATTTCATTCCAGGGTTGCAAAGGTGGCTCCACATATAAAAATCAATAAATGTAATACAGCACATAAATGGAGTCAGTGATAAGGCTGCCACCCAGAGGCCTGCTGCACATATGCCTGCAGGTTTAATTGCACATGACCACTTCCATCCGGGTCCTAGAGGTCCATTGTCAGAGTGCCTGTGAATTTTGCTCTACCTGAGTCTTCCTGCTGGAAATGCTGGTGGCTACCATCCTGCTGCTTCTTCACAAGGTCACTCCTCTAGGTGTGCACATCCATGGTTGTCTCTTGGCAAGTTGGAATGGTGTTGAGATCTTAGGACTGCAACATAGCTGAGCCTGGTGTATCTGAAGCGCAGAACCATCTGATAGTAAATGGGTCTACATGGGTTGGTCTGGGCCTAGCAGTCCCATGAAAACTTGGAGACTGGGGGCATTTTTCCAGGGATTGGAGAAGCACAGGTTGGAGAGGCTGGAGAGTCATGCTATCCCCAGCTCCATGAGTTCCTGATATGGGGATGAATGGATATGACTACATTGGGTCCAAAAGTTGGAAGAGGGTGAGACAGCATCTTGCTATCAGCTCACCTAGCCAGCCAGTTCAGCACCCAATGGATGGGAGCTACCATCAAACTCCAGACAACCCCCACCTATCAGCAGAGAAGGGAAGCTGAGAAACCTTTGGATGCCAAAGGAAACAGTCATTCAATTTTCCATCAACATTCTTTTTTCCCCTAATATCTCTACTGTATTTGAAATTAAGTATTTTTTATGCATCAGTTTATTGAGAACTAGGATATATGAATAGTATTTTATAGTTTTGTTGTGATATATGTATACATATATATATGTGATATACATATATATGTATATATATATGTATATATATATATATATATATATATATATAAACTTTGTATATATTTTTCCTCTCACTTATCTATTTCCCTGGATTCTCTTTCTCTCTTTTCTCCTAACAGCCAATCTCTATCAATTTCTCTTTCATTCTTTCTATAAATTTTTACTTCTATCTTCTGTTCTCCTTCATAAACATCACATTCTACACCATTTCTGTTCTCTCTTTGTCCACAATTTGAAATTTTAAACCCTTTTGCATACCTATTGATATTGTAGACAATAATTGAACACATTATTTCTGTTTATTGCAACAAAATGGTAGATGTCTTAATAGGAGATATAAGGGTTAATGCTGTATATTGTTTATATTGGGTGCTGTTAATATTGATCTCCCCTTATCACCTCCTTTAAGGTGAGGTACTGGAAACATTCAGAGAAATTATACACTAAGGGAAGAACATGTACTGCCTCAGATCCATATGGCTAGATGGGAGAACACAGAAACAACATGAAAAAACAAGAGAACAAAAGTCCCCAAGCAAAAAGATGCTCCAATAATAGAAGCCATCAACAACAATAGAAAAAAATGTTAATGAAGAAGTTTTTAATGTACATAAGAAAACTTATCTGCAAAGTAAAGAATGGTATAAGGAGGGAAGTCAGAGAGAAAATACAGGAAATGAAAGACCACTACAATAAAGAGGCAGAAATTTAGAAGAAAACAAAAACAAGTAGAAATCCTCAAAATGAAGGAATTAATACACTAAATTAAAAAGTCAATGGAAAGCATCAACAAACTAGACCCCTTGAAACCTCAAGCAATGAAAACAAAATATATAATCTTTTAAAATAATATTGATCATATAGAGAAGATAGTAAAAATCCATGAACAGAACTTCCCAAAATTGGGGGATAACATAAAAATGCCAAATTTAAGATTTATTGGGATAGATGAAGAAACAGAGATACAAACCAAAGGAATGTACAATCTCTTTTTTTTTCAGTTGTATTTAGACATTTATTTATTTTCATCTAGTGCTAAGGATTGAACCTACTGCCTCGCAAGTGCTAGAGGAGCGCTCTAGCAATGAGCCACAACCACAGTCCTGCACAATATTTTAATGGCATAATATTAAAAAAATCCCAAGCCTAAAGAATGAAATGGAAAATCAAATACAAGAGGCTTACAGGGCCTCAAATCTACAAAATTACAGCAGACCCACATCAAAGCACATTATAATGAGAATGACTAATATAATAATAGAATCATAAAGGCCACTTGAGAAAAAATCAAATTATGTATACAAGAAAATCAATTTGGATCTCAGCTGATTTCTCAACACAGACCCTCAAAGCTAGGAGGTCGTGGAATAACGCTCTGGAAGAAATGGCTACCAGCCAAGATTCTTATATCCAGCAAAATTAAGCTTCAGATTTAAAGAATAAATAAAAATTTTTCATAATAAATAAAAGTTAAAAGAATTCACAACTACAAAGCCTGCACTGAAGAACATTCTCAACAAAATATTCCATGAGGATAAAAAAAAAAAAAGTGGACACCAGCAAAGAGAGGAAGTACACTAAAAGAATAGTCAATTTAAGAAAAACTAAGTCAAATTAAAAAAAAATAAATTAACAAAAATGTCTGGAATACAAATAACATCTCAATAATAACCTTGAATGTTAATGGCCTAACCTCATCAAGCAAAAGATGTGGACTGGCAGATCGGATTAAAAACAAGACCCAACAATATGCTGTCTCCAAGAGACTCACCTCACTCTTAGTAAATTAAAAAATAAATGGAGATAATACCCTGCACTCTATCAGATCATAATGGAATGGATTTAGAAATCAACCATAAAATTAAAAATTGATGAAACTCCAACATTTGGAAACTATATAGTACACTATTAAATGATGAATGGAGGGCAGAAGAAATCAAGGATAAAATTAAAAAATACTTAGAGGTAAATGAGAACACTGATACAACATATCCAGACCTCTAGGACGCTATGAAGGCACTTCTAAGAGGAAAGTTCATTGCTCATTCATTATAATGAGCTCATTCATTAAAAGAATAGAAATGACCTAACATTACATCTCAAAGCCCTAGAAAAAGAATAACAAATCAATACCAAAAGCAGTAGAAGACAGGAAATAATTAAAATCAGAGCTGAAATCAATGAAATTAAGACAAAAGAAACAATTCAAAAAGCTGATTTTAAAAAAAGTTGGTTCCTTAAAAAAAATAAATAAAATTGATAAATCCCTAGCCATGCAAATGAAGAGAAAGAAAATTTGAATTACTAAAATTTGTGATGAAAAATGAAATATCACAACAGATACTACTGAAATGCAGAAGTTAATTAGAAACTATTTTTGAAAATTTATACTCCAAAAATGATTAATATCATTTTGCAGCACAATGGATGGAAACTAAAGGACATTATGTTAAATGAAATAAGCCAGACACAAAAAGACAAATGCTGCATGTTCTCTCTCATATGTAGATGCTAAAAAAAATGTTTATCTGAACATTGGATAGTGATTACTAGAGGTTAGAAAAGGGAAAAGGGAGTGATAATAGAGGGAGGCTGGTTAATGGATACCTAACACAATTAGAAATCATAAATTCTAGTGTTCTACATCATAATGGGATGACTAAAACTCATGATAACCTATTACATATTTTGTGAATAACCAGAAGAGAGGAGCTTGAAGGCTCCAAACACAGTGTAAGGATAAAAAATGGGAATGTTAATTGCCCTGATTGGATCAGTATACATTGTAAACATGTATTGAAACATCACATATGTAATTGAGTTATATATTTGTAACTCAATATGTAATTGGGTTACATATTTATATGCCTCATAAATAATGTAACTATTATACACTAATCAAAATAAATTTTAAAAATTTGTTTAAGGAAATGGAAGTGCTAACTACCCTGATTTGATCATTACCTATTGTATTCATGTATTGAATTATCATACTCTACACCATAAATATGTACTTTAAAATAATAATTAATAAAGACATTTTTAAAACTAAAAAAACAGAAAATTTATACTACAATAAAATAGAAAATCTTGAAGACATAGACAAATTTCTAGAGACATATGACCTACCCAATCTGAACCAGGAGGACATACAAGATTTAAACAGATTAATTTCAAGCAATGGAATAGAAGATGCCATCAAAAATCTACCAATCAGATAGGAAAGGTAGCAGAATACAACAGTTACTACTATGGCATTATGTAAAGATGTGGATGTGTAACCGATGTGATTCTGCAATCTGTATTTGGGGTAAAAATGGGAGTTCATAACTCACTTGAATCTAATGTATGAAATATGATATGTCAAGAGCTTTGTAATGTTTTGAACAACCAATAAAAAAAAATCTACCAATCAAGAAAAGCCCAGGACCAGAAAGATTCTCAGCCAAGTTCTTCAAGATATTCAAAGAAGAATTAACACCAATACACCTCAAATGTTACCTGAAATAGAAAAGGAGAGAAATCAATAAACACAATTTATCACATCAATAGACTTAAAAACAAGAAACATATGATCATCTCAAAACATGCAGTAAAAGCATTTGAAAAAAATAACACACCTCTTCATTTTCATAACACTAGAAAAACTCAGGATAGTATGAACATACTTCAACAGTGTAAAAGCTATGTATGCTAAACTCAAGGCCAGCATCATTCTAAATGGATAAAAATTAAAACCATTCCCTCTAAAAGCTGAAACAAGACTAGGATGCCCTCTTTTACCACTTCTATTGAACATCACCCTTGAAACTCTAGTCAGAGCAAGTAGATGGGAGAAAGAAATTAAAAGGATACGAATAGGAAAAGAAGAAATCAAACTATCACTATTTGCCAATTACATGATTATATATTTAGAAGATCCAAAAATCAGGCTAGGGTTGTAGCTCAGTGGTAGAGTGCTCACCTTGAATGTATAAGGCACTGAGTTCAATCCTCAGCACCACATAAAAAATAAAACAAAGGTATTGTGTCCATCTACAACTAAAAAACATATTTTAAAAAAAATCCAAAAATCTTCACCAAAAACTTCTAGAACTAATAAATGAATTTGACAAAGCTGTAGGACATAAAAATCAACACCCATAAATCAAATGCATTCTTTTATATCAGTAATGAATCTACTGCAAGAAAAATTAAGAAAATTACCCTATTCACAATAGCCTCAAAAAATACATTATTGGGACTCAATCTAAAAAAAGAGGTGTAAGACTTCTACAATGAAAACTATAATACACTAAAGAAAGAAATTAAAGAAAACCTTAGAAGATATAAGTACCTCCCTTGCTCTTGGATAGACAGAATTAATAGGTCAAAATGGCCATACTACCAGAATTGTTATACAGGTTTAATGCAATTCCTATTGAAACCACAATGACATTCTTTATAGAAATTTGAAAAGCAATCATGAAATTTATTTGGAAAAAAATAGAGACTTAGAATAGCCAAAGCAAATCTTAGCAAGAAGAGTAAAACAGGAAGTATCAAAATACCAGACCTTAACAAAAATGGCATGGTATTGGCACCAAAATAGACACATAGTGCAGTGGTACAGAACAGAAGACACAGAGACAAACCCACATAAATGCAGTTATCTCTTACTAGACAAAGGCACCCAAAACATTCACTGGACAATAGATAGCCTATTCAACAAATAATGCTAGCAAAATTGGAAATCCACCTGTAACAAAATGAAATTAAACCTCTATCTCTCATCCTACACAAAACTCAAATTTAGACCAAAAACATAGGAACTAGAACAGAGACCCTGTGCCTAATAGAAGAAAAAGTAGGTCCAAATCTTCACCATGTTGGCATAGGATCTGACTTCCTTAACAAGACCTCTAAAATGTAAAAAGTAAAATCAAGAATTAATAAATGGGATGGATTTAAATGAAAAAGCTTCTTTTCAGAAAACAATAACTTGAAGAGAGAGCCTACAGAATGGGAGAAAATCTTTACCACACACACCTCAGAGAGAGCCCTAATCTCTATAGTATATAAAGAACTCAAAAATGTAAATCCAAAACACAAATAACCCAATCAATAAATGGGCTGAGGAACTCAACAGACACTTCACAGAAGAAGAAATACAATTGATGAGCAAATATATGAAAAAATGTTCAACATCTAGCAATTAGACAAATGCAAAACAAAACTACTCAAAGATTTTATCTCATTTTACTCAAAACGACAATTTATGAAGAATACAAGCAACAATAAATGTTGGTGAGGATGTGGGAGGAAAGCTACCCTCATATATTGCTGGTAGGACTGCAAATCGGTGCAACCATTATGGAAAGCAGTATGGAGATTCCTCAAAAAACTTGGAATGGAACCATTAGATTCAGATAGCCCACTCATTAGTTTTTACCCAAGAACTTCAAATCAGCATACTATAATGATGCAGCCAGATTAATGTTTATAGCATCTCAATTCACAATAGCTAAACCATTGAACCAACCTAGATGCCCTTCAGCAGATGAATGGAAAAAGAAAATGTGGCATATATATACTCAACGGAATATTACTTAGCCTTAAAGAAGAATGAAATTATGGCATTTGCAGGTAAATGGATGGAGATGGAGAATATCAGGCTAAGTGAATGACAGCCTAAGCCAATCCCAAAGAACCAAAACTAATTGTTTTCTCTGATATTCAGATGCTAATTCATAATAAGGTGGGGGGTGGCTAGAGAAGAATAGAGTTACTTTGGATTAGGTAGAGGGGAGTGAAGGGAAGGGAAGGGGTATGGGGGTAAGAAAAATTGTGGAATGAATAAGACATTATTACCCTATGTGCATATATGACTACACAACCGGTATGATTCTACATCAAGTACAACCAGAAGAATGACAAATTATACTCCATTTATATGTGATATGTCAAAGTGCATTCTCCTGTCATATATAACTAATTAGAACAAATTTTTTTAAATATATAAGTAAAAAATAGTGTCAGTGATAAAAGTCACATGATAAATCTTAATACATGCAGAAAAAACTTTTTTCAAAATTCAATAATCCATCCTGATAAAAGCCCTGAAGGATTATGTATAGAAAACTCATACCTCAACATAATAATAGCTATCTATGGCAAACCCATAATCATCACCACAGTGAACAGGAAAAAATTGAAAGCATTTCTTCTAAAATCAGAAAAAAGGGGCTGGGGTTGTAGCTCAATGGTAGAACACGTGCCTAGCACATGTGAGGCACTGGGTTCAGTCCTCAGACTGCATATAAATAAATACATAAATATTCATAATAAATCTAAAAGAAAAAGGTGTGTGTACTCTCACCACTCTTATTCTCTAACACAGTACTTGAAATGTTAGTCAATGCTTAAAAGAGAAATACATAAGGAAGTAGGAAGTGAAATTATTCCCATTGGCAGATGATAGAATGATATACTTAGAAGAGCCTAAAGATTCCACCAATAGACTCTTGAAACTGATTTTATATCCTGCTACTTCCTATCAGTAAAATACAGTAGCAGGATACAAAATCAATATTCAAAAATCAATAACTTTTCCTACAGAAATGACAAACTTGCTGAAATCATTCACACGCAGAAAGATAAGTATTGCACATTTTCTTTCAAATGTGGAAACTTTTTTAAAAAAAAGGAAAGAAAAAAGATGATCTACAAATAGAAGATGGACTATTAGGGAGGAGAAGAGGACCAGTGGGGAGAGAAGGTCATAGGGAGGGTAGATCTCAACCAAGTATAATATATGAATGTATGAAACATCACAATGAAACCCATTGATAAGTACAATTAATATTATTGAATGACTATAGTTTTTAAAAATATATACTGACCTAAACCTCTCTGATTTAGCATGGAGAAAAGCACACCCTATTAAGAAAAGAGCCACCAGGGGTCCTTAGTGCCACCTGAGAAGGAGCTACTGAGGATTTATTCCCAAATTGACTTTCATTGTGGGATAATGGAGTCTTTCAGGATTTTCTTAGGACAGTCTTGGTGTCCTTGGCGAGTATCTATCTCAAAGAAGCATCTGTTTCATTTATCTCAAGTAGTGGGTGATACAGTTACCCCACAGTGAGAGGTAGCCAGAAGGCTAAGAAATTCCTTCAGGACTCCACAGGTCATGCAGGTCAATTCCCAATCCCTTTTGCTCAGGTCCTGCACATCATGGGACCTTATGATTTTCTTATAGTCTGTGAACATCCTCCCATTCTTTGTCCCACCTGCCAAAGAGATTCATCATCCAAACCAAAGAACAACTGGCAGGCTGTCAGACACTCAGTCACTTCCCAAATGCCAAAGGCATTCTGAAGAGAATGTGTGGTTATTTTCTTCTGCAGAGAAGTCACTTTGTCATTAGTGATCTTCTCATAGGTGTGGGACATATTTTGAAGAGTTTATGGGGAAGTGCATTTTCAATATGTCTCTAAGCTTTGGTGCATTCGTGTGAGAAACATTTGGAGCTGAAGACCAGAAATATGGGAGGTTCACATACCCACCTCTTTGAAGATTTTCAGAAATATTTTCTCTGATAATCTCCAGTATCTACTTTTCTGTGAGAACACCCAAGCTGAGGTCTATGTCCATTTGGGGGTCCAGACAATGCAGAAGTTCTTTCTCATGTCCTCGATGGTTTTGGCAGGTATCACATGATACGTTCTGAATCAGATATTATTACTGTGTAGTGATGATGAAGAAGTCTTACTGGTTGACCTGCATTTCCACCAGATAGTGTTCCAGGGTTTCAGTGAACTATCCAGTGCCAGGCATTTCCCACAGCACCATATTTGGGAAAAGCACATCTAGGTAGTTTGACTACCCCCCCCCAGTGGATCAAGGTCTTCCCTGGGACCATGATGACCTATGGTGTGAAGCCCACTGATGAAAGTGGACATATCATTGTCCTCTATTACAGCAAAGGTAACGAGTGTCCTGGACACGATCTCCGGAGACTCCATGGTGGCAAAAAACACCTTCAGCAAATTCCCATCACCTAACATTTTCTCAGTGTTCACAGCCTCCACCTTCATAAATTACCCCAGTCAATGTGGTGTGGCAAACAGGAGTTAAGGATGCAGACGACAGAAGGTGAGGAAACAATAGGAACGTTGTCCTATTGGTGAGCAGTGGGGTAACCTCCAAAAACAGCAGAGTAAGCGAGTTAGAATGGACAGGCTTGGCAAAGCACACAAGAAGCATCGGACTCAGTGTCCCTGACTCAGGATTTTATCTACCTGTGAAGGTCACAGCAAAGACGGTTGGAACAAAAACAAAGCAATGGAAAAGAACTCATTCAAGAAACATGCCCATTCCTTGAGGGGAGGTAGAAAGACAGAGTCCTTGAGTAACGCCTTGAGGCTTGGACCTCCAATAACCAGCCTCTAAAAAAGGCACATGATGGTAGGAGGACTAGAGCAGAAGAATTAACTCAGTCTCAAAAAAAATAAATAAATGAAACTCCTCTCTCATAATATAGGTCTGCTCCTTCATAATTTTCCTTGCATGACCACAAAACTACCAGGAAAGCAATAGTCACCCATACATGTCTCTACTCAAGTGGCACCAAAGAACCTAAAAGAGCTGCTTGAAGTTATGGTCAGTCTTGCTTAACATTTAACCTATTTCATTAGGCAGGAGAGCACACATGCAAGGTAATTTTGAAATAATGCACTATATGTGAAGTAATCGGCCTTCTTTTGACCTTCATGAAGCTTCCATCAGATTGTCATATTTGAGGGAAGAAGGAAATCTGCACAAACATTCTGCTCTTATTCATGGCAGCAACTAAATAATTAATGATCATTGCATTTCCCAAAACCTGGTCCTTCTCTTTTGCTCATGCAGCTGTATATTTGTGACTGATTAAAAGATGACTCAACCCCTAAAGGGGTCTGGACGCATGCCTATTTCACACATTCAAATATGAACACATACTTACACACTCACCATGATCCAGATACATCAATGCACCCTGCAACAAAAGCTTGGTGTGTGCCCTCACCCATCCCCAATCATGTTCATTCTCAGCCCACACACAGTTGGCATATTCATGTGCACACTCACTTGCATTTCATGCATACATCCATATAGACTCATTCACACTGACACATTTGCACATTCTAACATACTCAGGTTGACACATGTAAGTTCTGCTACATATGCACTCATTTCATCCTTGTTGCCTACACACACACATTTGCTCAGTCAGCAAAAGGTTCATTTACTCCTCAGAAACACTCATTCACACACTCGTTCATGGTGACACATGCTCACACAAACTCATGTTTGGTGCAAACATACCCACTCACTCATACACACAGAAACACTCATGTAGACTAATGTGTTCACTTATCCACATTCATTCATGCTCAGTGTGCATGATGCCCACACACTCTCATATGACACATGCTCACATCCTCACACAAATACAGGTTTTTCCTCCTCCTCTGTGCCTGGGACAGTGAATTTACCCAGTATTTGGCTTCTATTAGATGTTCCTGTAAACAAAGAATTGGTTCCTGTAAACAAAGAATTGGATGCAAGGAAATGGATCAGAATAAATGGATTAGCAAGCTGCTGTTCTTTGGACTATGCATGAATCTTCCATTTCTTGGTGTGTCATTGTCTTGCAAAGATTTGTGACCCACAAAATGGCAAGAGTAGCAACTGCAGGTGGACTTTCCCTGCGTCAGACTTCCTCTGAGACTATAGGAAGCGTCTCAATTGTAACAGTGTTTACTTAGGTTTACAATAACAACTAGTTTCTTCTCATCCAATATTACTTAGATATGTGTGTGTTTTTTTTTTTTTTAGTGAATCCACAAAAGTTAACTTTTGGAATGTAAAGGAAAGTGTGTAGGACAGTTATCAGGTTGGAGTGGAAGTCCCTCAGCAGCCTGGAAGGAGCAGCAGGGCTGGCTTTTATCTCTGTGTCTGCACAAATAGCCTGAGGGTTGGCTAAGGTGCAGAGCCAAGTGCCCCTCCCCTGCAACATTACTCCTAATATGTGCACGGGGAGTGCATGAAAGTATAGATGGGGCTCAGGCCCTTGGCTGAGCCATTTTTTCAGCTAAATAGTCCCAGAAAGTATTCCTTCATCTGTCATTAACTGTTTGGCATATTAATGCACATGTGGGCCTTGGCTCTAGCCCACTCATATTCCTCCTATTGCAGAGCACACTCTGCTGGGTACCAGCAATTGTGGGGTATTGATGTGTGTGGAAATCAGTGTAAAGTCCTGTGGTCATCCTTGCATATCCACAGGTTCTGCATTGGTGGATTCAACCAACTGCAAATTAAAAATATTTTTCAAATAAAGGTTATGTTGTTGCTGGCAGGTATTACATGGTCAGACCTTATCATTATTCCCCAAACAATATAGTGTAACAACTATTCACACAGCATTGACATTGTGCTAGGAATTATAAGTGATCTAAATTTAAAGTATACAGGATGCTGCACATAGGTCATATGCAAATACTATACCACATAAGGTAAGGGATTTGGGCATTCACAGGGATCTCTAGAACAAATTCCCCACAGATACAAAGGGATGACTTACTTATCCAAACTGTTTCTATGGTTGTGTCTGTGAACCAGCACAGCATGCCCAAACCTGTTTTTCTACCTGTTAACTGCCACTGATCCCTGTAGAGGAGACCCTTAGACCTGCAGACCTAGTCCCAACTTTCTCTCCCTCAATCATTATTAATATAACCTATTATCCTATGCCCTTGGTGGGGCCTTACCAGCTGCACACTGATGGCACTGAGCTTCAGTTATAGGACCTTCTGTGGTTGTGCCTACCCAGGCCCATGCAACACTTCCAGGCATGGTTTGGTCTGAATCATAGAGATCAGCGTGTGTGCCACATAGTGCCCCTGTGCCTATGGGTTTGTGTTCATGAACCTGCAGGAGCACTGACCTGGAAGTTCACGAAAGATCACCAGAACATAGCCTGGAGGCAACTGTCCCCAGGCTCTCCCCTTTGAGTATCCTGCCCAAATGTTATTCCTGGATTCTCTCCTCTAGACAGAGGCTAAGGAGTCCTTGTGAGTAGGAAGAGGCCCTTCTGAAGGAACCCAGGAGCCAAGTTGAACTAGGAGTGGCAGCCATATCCAGAGAGAACTGGACACCATAGGAGCATCCTACTAAGTTCAAGTTCACTGAATGAGACTTCCAGTAAGAAATGCATTTCATAGAGGAACCAAGTATACATGCACACAAATGGGTAACATTTGTCACAAAACAATTTGCCTTATATCCACCCCATATTCTCATCTCTTCTACTCCATTCTGTTGCATTTCATGAATGTTCTGTCATGTGTTTATTTGTTTTTTAATGTTGTACAGAATCCACTAACCTGATTTCATGAGCCAAGGCATGCAGAATGAAGAACACAGATTAGTGGATTCTACATGCAAGTTTACATATTCTTCATTTCTTGGTCAATTATCCATATGGCCCCCAAAGAGTACTTAAAGTAGGACCTGGGATTAGCACAGTTGTGGAATCTGGGCATCAGACAACTACATAAATGCAGAACCCACTGTAAACCAAGTCCCAGGGTTTTTGCCATGTTCAATCACTATTACAAAAGGCTGAGGGAAAATCAGTATAATAATTTATTCAGAAACAGCATAACAAATTTCCATAGGATCAGTGGGGTATGTGCTGGGCAGGACATTTTCTGAACATGATAAAAACTGTCTGGCCCCTTCTGTTAATACACACACATACACATACACACACCCCAAAGTCATCTACAAAGGAAAGATTAAGTGCTCTGTGGTAAGGGCAGGACTCTCCACTGCTACTTTGACACCTAATCTCTGAAAGTCTGCCTCTATTTAGGCTACATTGCCTGGTGCTGATCCTGATCTCCAGATCACATCTATATGTGGAATATCAAGAGATTCCAACTTAGCATCTGAGGAACATGAGTGGCATAACAAAGAAATGCCCATCAGAAAACTACTAATGCCAGGACCATCCAGGTGGGAGGGGCACCGTCTCCCACTCTCATGAGTTGGTAGAGTTTAGGGCAACAAAATGTCAGAAATGAGATCCGCTCTGAATTGGTCACTGAAATGAAACAAGTCAGATAGAACCTAAAGCTCACTTATGTGGGTTCCTAGGACTTCATGGCTTCAGGTCTTCAGAGGAGCCTGTTTATTTGCCAACTTGTCATCTTATCAGCCCTCTCACTTAAGCTTCTATGGTACCTCATAGAAGGTCAGCAGTGACCCACCCTTCCCAAATCCAGAGGCCATTGGGGCCAGACTGCCATGTAACATGTAAGTGACACTTTTCCTCCTTTTGACAACTGCTCTTCCTCTCCGTATCCCCCTATCTTTGGCCCACACTCCATACCCCCCCCCCATAAAGATCCGAAACTGTGGAACCACATAGCAGAAGATGTAGAGGAAGAAAAAGATCCGAAGCTGGATCCTTTTGATCCTTACTGCTAATTTCTCAGTGTGAGGTAGGACCAAGCCTGGCCAAGGTAGAGTCTAGTGCGACAAGGGTCTACTCTTTATTTCTTAGGATGTGTGATTCCCTGAGTCGGCAGTGGAGAGAGGATGCTCCCTGGGTGATATTTCAGCCAACTCTTAGGGAGGGTACATCTCTGACCACAGCAGTGCTGAGGGTGTAGTGACGAGGAGGAGTCGAGTTGCTTGCAGTGGCTCCCGGCAGATCCCTCAGCTCTGTCTCACTGTGTCCCTAGTGCCCAATGGGCAGCTCTCCATAGTCAATAGGAGTGTGGGTGGAACAGAGATCCCAGTCTGACCAGCACTCCTGGAGGGAAAAGGCCCCAGAGCTGAGCAGCCAGGAGAAGAGGCTCTCACTGGCATTTGCACTGACACCAGAATCCATCTACCCATGCAGAAAACAACTGCGCTTACTGAGAGCAGTTGAATAGGACTTCTTCATAGGACTCTGTGCTAGGTGGAATCTGTGTCATTAAAAGCCCTGGACCTAGTCTAATTGACTTTTTGCCCTTCATGCGACACTGAGCCATCTAACAGGGTGGCCTGACAAGGGCTCACAGAAACTTTCAGTTTCCTATTCCTTGAAATACCTGCTATGTTGGGAAAAGAAGAAAACATGTCTAATTTCACTTCCCAATCCTATTGACATTTGAGGCTTTCAAAGGAAAAGCCAAAGACTTTGTTTATTGTCCAACATCCTCCCACTTGATCATCCCACATCAGGCTTCCTCTTCCACCGACTTTGTTTGCAGAACAATCCGATGTGAGGCTCACTCTGCCACCCCGACCTGAGGAGAGATTGGAAATTCATAAGCTCTGCATTGGGCCTGGGAGCCTTTGCATATTAATCAGCAGTGACGCTTCAGGGCTGTGGGAGTCACATGATGGAAACCTCTGAGGTGCCCTGTGACCCAAGGGCCCCATGCAGGCTTCACTCCCCAGGGCCCCTACAGTTCTTGCCACCACCGACCAGCCCCAATAGGCCACAGGATTTTGCCATCCCTTCTTTCCTCCTTCTTGTGACAACAGCCAATATTTGGGTTAATGCTGTGATGGTGGAGTGGGCTAGCTATCACAGGAGGGGTTCCTGATGGAAGGATGGTGTCTGACCCCTTCCTCTCTTGTCCACATATACTCTTGTCATTCCACCTGCAGCCAGGAAACATTACAGCAAGACCCTGGCCACATATGGACCCCTTAACCTTGGACTTCCCAGACTCCAGAACTTAAGAAATAAATTCCCATTCTTTATAAATTAAAAAAAAATAAAAAGTCCTATCCTGTGGGCCCTTTGAGGCAGTGCCAAGGGTGACTGGTCTTTCTTCATGTGGCACCTGCTGAGCTGCTGGCTGCTTAGGGACTGCTGGGGGTGGGGGTGCAACCCAACAAGCACCACATGTGTCGCTTGCTCCTACTGGAGCTCATGAACTTGATTTCTTTTTGTTTGTTTGTTTGTTTATTTTTGTGTATAACTTGTTTTATTTTTTTTTATTGGTTGTTCACAACATTACAAAGCTCTTGACATATCATATTTCATACATTAGAATCAAGTGGGTTATGAACTCCCATTTTTACCCCAAATACAGATTGCAGAATCACATCAGTTACACATCCACATTTGAACTTAATTTCTATTGTAAAGCCTTCTATCTGTTTCAGGCTTCACATGATACATTTGCATGACCAGTCTTTGAAAATGAAATTGTTTGAACTGTAGCTAGAAGAAAACTGAACGCTGCTCCCATAGTTGTTCTAGGAAACATAGTTAAACACGTGTGTTCCTTTGTTGTGTCTGGTTTTGGCCAACCGCCCCTGACCAGCTCTGAAATAGCCTATTACCCCGAGTCCCTGGTTGGATCTTTTAGCACAGAAATCTTTCAGACAGTCTCCATGGGATCCTTCTGGCTGGAACTCAGTCAACACTTTCCTGTTCAGCTACTGCTCCTAAGGTAGAGAGCTGATTTACTGTGTGTTCCTTATAAATTTTGCTCCAATATGGAATTAAAAGCAACTGGTCAGGTCCAGGGCTTTCAATGACCATGAGATCACCTGGCAGAGCCCTAATAAGAGGATTGTTTTCAGTAAGTGTGGTTGTTATCTGCTTGTTTGGAACAGGATCTGCTGTCAGTGCAAATGACAGTGAGCGGCTCCCCTTCCCCTGGCTGCTCAGCTCTGGAGTCTTTTCCCTCCAGGAGTGCTGTTGAGGCAGAATCTCTGTACCATCCACACTCCTATTGACTGAGGGAGAGTTGCCATTGGGCACTAGGGACCCAGGGAGAAAACTCCTCTATGTGTCTGAACTTATCTGTGGCCCCAGAGCTCATTTGGGTATTGGACGTTGACAGTCACTCGGGACTGAGAACTAACACATAAGGACACAGTTAGGGGGGGAAAGAGGCTGCAGCAAGTTGGCTCAGGCAGCAGGAATCTCAAAAATGCCTCCTCTGAGCATCTGGACAAAGGCCAGTGGTACTTCATCTTCTGCACCATTTATTTGCCTCCTGTTGTTTCTACCATGAGAAAGTGAAACCCTGTGCAGTCCTGCTTTTTCAGAGACAGAGCTGATTCCAGAATAGAAATCAGAAACTGTCCTCATTTGATACCCTTCCCACAGATGTCATCTGGAGATGAGGATCAGCACCAGGCAATGTAGCCTAGAATAGTACATCAATCAGTTTGCCAGGCGGGACCACCAATGTGTAACACCTGGGAGGCAGGCTTTCAGAGATTAGGTGTCAGATTAGCAGTGGAGAGTCCTGCCCTTACCACAGAGCACTTAATCTTTCCTTTGTAGGTGACTTTGGGATGTGTGTGTGTGTGTGTGTGTGTGTGTGTGTGTGTGTGTTAACAGAAGGGGCCTGGCAGTTTTTATCATGTTCAGAAAATGTCCTGCCCAGCACATACCCCACTGATCCTATGGAAATTTGTTATGCTGTTTCTGAATAAATTATTATACTGATTTTTCCCTCAGCCTTTTATAATAGTGATTGAACATGGCAAAAACCCTGGGACTTGGTTTACAATGGGTTCTGCATTTATGAAGTCGTTTGATGCCCAGATTCCACAACTGTGCTAATCCCAGGTCCTACTTTAAGTACTCTTTGGGGGCCATATGGATAATTGACCAAGAAATGAAGAATATGTAAACTTGCATGTAGAATCCACTAATCTGTGTTCTTCATTCTGCATGCCTTGGCTCATGAAATCAGGTTAGTGGATTCTGTCCAACATTAAAAAAACAAAAAACAAACACATGACAGAACATTCATGAAATGCAACAGAATGGAGTAGAAGAGATGAGAATATGGGGTGGATATAAGGCAAATTGTTTTGTGACAAATGTTACCCATTTGTGTGCATGTATACTTGGTTCCTCTATGAAATGCATCCTTATTGGAAGTCTCACTCAGTAAACTCAAGAAAATGCTTTCTATGGTGTCTGGTTCTCTCTTGGTATTGCTGCATTGTTGAACTTGATCCCTAGGTTACCTTCCTAACGGCCTCCTCCTCTTTCACAAAGACTCCTCAACCTCGGTCTAGGGAAGAGAATCCAGTGATATCATTTGGGCAGGATACTCAAGGGGAGAGTCTGGGGACACTTGCATCCCAGGCTGTGTCCTGATGATCTCTCCTGAACCTCCAGGTTGATGATGCTTTCTATTGCATTTTTTAATTTGGTTTATTGTTTCATTCATTTCAATGATTTCTGATTTTTTTTGCCCCCAAATCTCTGCCTCTTTATTGAATTGATCTTTCACTTCCTTTTTTGTCTCCCTGATTTCATTCCTTATACCATGCTTCACTTCACAGATCAGTTTAACTATGTACATTCTAAAGTTCTTCTTTGACATTTCTTCCCATGTAGTGTTGATTGATTCTGTTATTGGAGTATCTTGGATTGTTTGGGACAATTTTTCCCCTTGCTTTTTTGTGATGTTTGTGTTTCTACTCATCCCATAGTATGGATCTGAGAAAGGAGAGTTTCTACCCTGTGGACTTATGATATCCCTGAAGGTTTCCATTACATCACTGTTTAGGGGGAGACAAACAACATAAAGATAAACAGTTACTACTGTGATGTCTACACTGTTAATTATCACAATAAACAGAAATGATATGATTAGTTATTTCCTACAATAGAACAGCAAGTTTGCAAAAGTGTTTACAGTTTCAAATGGTGAACAGGGAGATAAGAGATGTGATATAAGATGTGATAACTATGAGGAAGGAGGAGAGAAAAGAGAAGTAAAAGATTAAAGGAAGAGTGAAAGAACAATAGAAATTGTTAGTGGAAGAAAATAGAGAATCAAGAGAAACAGATTGGAGAAAATATATAAATACATAAGTGAATTTTTTTAAAATTAAAAAGAATACATTACAAAACTAAAATACACTAATCAAACATCCTAGTTCATGGAAAACAAATTCATGAATAATAACTGGCTTCAGAAATGCTAGAAATTAGAAAAAAACAAATATGATGATGTATAAATGTACATGTACCATCAAGGTCACATCAAACAGAAAAAGAAGAAAAGAAAAGAAAGCAATATTGATGAAAAGTTAAAGAAACCTTTCCATTGGAGCTCAGAATATTCTCAGCTTCTCTTCTCAGCAGTTTTCCATGGGGTCATCTGGGGTGTGATGCTCCACCCTCTGGATTGCTGGAGTGACAGAGGTAATCCCCTAGGCGGAGTCCTGGAGGCAGGGTTTAGGCTTAGGTGAGCTCCAGGCTCTTTGCTGAATACCAACTGTTCTGAAGATGTTAAATCAGGACACCTCCAGTGCCCAGTGCTTGCTATCCACACTTGAGAACTTTACCCCAGGGATTTTCCCAGGTTCCACTCAGGTGGTGGAGGAGCCCATTCTTAGTCATCTGTGTCACCTGCGGATCCCATGTTTCCTTGTCTGGGGTTCACTCTTCAATCAGTTTCTCAGCCTTCGCCCTTCTGAGTTCCTGGCCAGATGTGTCTCTCTCAGGCAGTCCTGCAAGCAGTCAGAATGGAGGAGGGGAAGAACCAGGTGGGATTCTGAGATCAGTTGTCCCCTGTGTAAAACTCTCTCCATGTTTGATTTTCTCCTGGTCACTTAAACACACTCTATGCTGTGCAGCGTGTGTTTCCTGAGCCTGTATTTCAGACCAAACTCAGGTTTGCCAGGAATCAGCTTCCTCAGCTGCAAAATAGTTCCTCCCTTTGTCCTCTGCACAAACCTGGGGAGAAGACAGCTTCTTTCCCTGCACACAGACATCGTGCAGCACATCTTTCAGGTTTGTTGGGCAATAAAGTCCTTGATCTCTAAAAGCTCTGTACCAACATGTCTTTATTCAGATTCCTTTAATTCCCTCGTGGCTCTACTATGCTCATGAGGGAATTTTCTGACTGCACCTTCTGGCCTGACTGTGGCAGCACTGTGCCAATGGGATTTTTTTCCTTATTTTATTATATCCAATCTCTTCAGCCCCTGGTCTACTTTAAATGACCACTTTAAATTTGAGTAAAGTCCCACTGCCTTTTGTTTTTTGCTCAATCACCTTAAAGAGAAGCTGCCTGTCTGCTTTTTATAATGCCATGAAGCAGCCAGGAACACAACTTATAGCATCATTTTTAATTAGTGCGTTATAATTATATATAAAAGCAGGATTCACGGTGGTCTACTCATACATGGACATAAAATAGCATAATTCAGTAGATTTCATCCCCCCAAAACTATGGCATCTTTTCCTTTCTTTCTTCTTAATCTGCTTCTTCTACTCCATTTGATCTCCTATTTTCATGAGATCCCCTTTTTTCTTTCTTCCCAGTCTTTTTTTCTTTTTCTTCCCACTTTCTACATATATAAGAGAAAACATTTCAACTCAGGACTTTCTGAGTTAAGTGAAGCTTCCACCCATTTGATACTTCCCATTGGGGATTAAATTAACTCAAGAAACCTTGGAAGACACACTGAACATACTTACACCACAGCATCCGGGTATGTCCCACTTTACTATTTGCAGACACTTCTTTGTTGGTTATGATAACAGATAATGCAGAATCATGCTTGCCTGTGTATTTTGGTACTTACACAGTGTAACCACAGGGGGCATTGAGCCAAAGGGATTAGAAAAGAAAATCTAGTGATTGAGTAAGAAAACGAAATAAGCCTGGAATGGGAAATTTTGCCTGGGACTTGGGGTCAGGAAATTATAGAACTTGGATTTAGAGAGAACCATAAATGATTGTTTAAGAATAATGAGACAATTATCTTAGCATCATCCCAAAAGTGTGAGACAACATATGGAGGCTTTTGACAAAAAGAGTGAAAATACAAATTTTTAAATCTAAATTTGTTGTCTGCCTGGAAAAATAGTCTGATAATAAATAATAGAGTTTTAAATTTTTATCTATTGAAATCAGTGCTTGGGCTTAAGGTAGTAATTCAGTGCTAGAGCACTTGCCTAGCATGTGTGAGGCACTGGGTTCGATCCTCAGGACCACATAAAAATTAATTAATTAATTAATTGTGTAATTAAATGAATGTATTGTGTTCACCCAAAATCAAAAAGAAAGAAATTAGTGCTTACTTTACATTTATTTAGCTGTGAGGAATTATTTATATTCATGAAAGTAGAGAACATAAGTGTGCTCATAGGGAAGAACAATACATGAACATATTTTATATACTCCCAACACATGTTAATTCATGTTTTCATGTTTAATATCCTTTCTAAAGTTAGCAGAAGTACCATCTGGGGAAGATAAGGATGCTTGGTAAATCAGACAGAGTACTATTTCTTGCTATAACTAAAGAGTCTTAGTATGCTTTTCTCTAAACTCCCTCCCCGAAACCCCAGCTCCAGAAATAACCAACTCATTGGAGAATTACTAGAAGGAAAAGAAGAAATAATTGCAATATTTATGTGGTCATAGAGGAGTGATCTGGTAAACATGGTTACAAATAATGGAATAACATCGTGTGAAAATTAAAGCACTATTCAGTATAAATGGTAAGTAACAAAAAGTAAAATACAAAATTGTACCTTTTCAGTGACACCCCCAGAATTTTTACATAATGGGCTAAGAGGTGATAAGTTACTTGGAGAATGGAACATGAATCTATAATATTTTATAGCCCTTTATATAAGACTGGGAATGGTCAACTGCTCCTGCAAAATAACGCGGGAGAGCTGCAAATAGAGATAATATTTTGAATATATATGCATCCAGTCAAGAGTGGGAAGGAGAATAGAGAAGATCTAGACAACTTTACCTGGGGCAGAGAAATTATGGTGACCACTTTCTTTCTGTTTGTTTCTTCATTAGTCACAATTATTTATAATAAGGTTATGAATGCACGTTTCATTAATGAATTTATTTCTGTGACATTTGTTCCATTTCTAGTTACAGGATAATTTCTGCTATTGTATTTCAAATGTAAACTGTCTTCATTAGATTTACTTCTTCAACTAAACCTGTGTCTTTGGAAACCTACATTTCAAGTGCATATCTCTATACATACCTACCTAGTCCAAAGGAATACAGTTTGGGAGATTGTGTGTGTGTGTGTGTGTGTGTGTGTGTGTGTGTGTGTGTGAATGTGCAGTCCTGTGTGTTTAAATGAGTAACTTGATCCACCTGAAACACAAGTGCAGCTTTTCACATTATTTGCTTAACCATCCATTTAGTGATAAATATGTTTTGTAATGCACAGATGTTGTAGAAATAACTACAAAGCACACAGAACATCTTACCGTTATTATGTTTCTAGAAATAGTATTTAGTATTAATTGTCACTAATGTATTGTTTTTTGCATAGCTTTATTGAGATAAAATTGAAATACAATAAAATGCATGTATTTGAAGTATGCAGTTTGATCAGTTTTGACATGTTTCAACACATATGTATCCAATACAATCAATATAAAAAAATATTTCCATTATTTTTTTCATTTCAAATCATGCAGACTATGTTTTCTCCATGATTTATTACTTTAGAAATCAATTACTGCAAGATACGAGGAACCCCAACCCCACATCCCAAATACTTCAAAATTAAATGGCACACTTATAAACATCTCACAGGTGAAAGAAGAGAACACAAGAAAAGTAAGTAAAAAGTGGTTTGAACTAAGTGATAATAACACCTTAAAATATAATAATACCTGAATTGAAATAGTACTCAGATAAACATTTATAACTTAAAATATTTGCATCAGAAAGAAGCTAAACTAACAATCAAATTGTTTTCAATTAGGTAGTAGGAAGGAAAAGATAAGAGTAGGAGCGGAAATATATGAAATACAAAAGAAATAAAATAGCTAAAAGTTGCTAAAAATCAAAGATGGGCTTCTTTCTCCATTATAATTAACTTTGGCTTTGAAGTACACTTTATTTGATATGAGGACAGAAACCAATCCATGTGAGTCACATGTTTTTTGCCCACATTTTTACCTTCAGTCTGTGGATGTCTTTGCCTATAAAGTGAGTGTCTTAGAAACACCATATTGTTGGGTCTTGTTTTTTAATCCAATCTGCCAGTCTATGTCTTTTGATTGATGAATTTAGGCCATTAATAGTCAATGTTATTATTGAGAAATTATCACACTGTACAGAAATGGTGAATTCAATTATGATCTACAATATAATCAGTAGGTTTGTAAAAGGGTTTTCAGTTTCTGATGGTGAACAAAGAACTGGGGGTGAGATGAGGGAAGATAGGCTGAGGAAGTAGAAGGTGAGAATATAGAGTTATTATATCTTAGGAAGTGTGAAAGAGGAAACTAAAGAAGAAGGATAGTAGCAGGAAAATAGATAAGAAGTAATTTTAGGTAGACAAGTAGGTGGGAAGAGAGAAGAGTACATAAAACAAACACACATATATATTAAGAAAATTTTTAAAATGTTGAAATAATAAAAAATGGAGAAAAAAAGAAAAGAAAAAAAAATGAATATAAAACACAACTGTGATATACTATTCAGTCATCCCAGTCCTGAGTATTCAAATTCATGCAAAGTACTCGGTTTCACATATGTTGGGGATGTGAGGGCGGGTGAATAAAGAGGGAGAAGAAAAAAATTGTCAAAAGAAGAAACAAGGATTGTTTTGGTTGGAGATCAGTATCTTTCTTGCTTCTCTTCTCATCTAATAGGTTTTCTGTTGTTAGCTGGTGTCTCTGCCCTCAAGATGGTGAAGGTAACCAGGGTGGGAGGGTTGGTCCTGAGTGGAGGGCACATAGAAGTGGGGTGTGGCACCTGTCCATCCCCAAAAGGAGACTGCACCTTAAGGATCTCTTTTTGGGCCCTCTCACGTGATGTGAGTGCCTGGTCTTATCTCCTTATTTTATACAAAGAAAAGAAATAAGAAAAAAAAATTAATAAAATGTTTAAAATTGTGTCCATTGAAATTCAAAAGATTTTCAGCTTTCTTTCCCAGCAATGTTGGGTAGGGCTGCTGGGATGAGATACATAGTCCTGTAGGCAGAATCCTGGAGGTGGGGTTTAGGTTTAGATAGGCTCCAGGCTCTTTGCTGAATGCCAGTTAGTCTGAAGACTTTAAATCAGCACCTCCAGGGCCCAGCAATTGCTGGTTCACACTGAAACACTGCATCCCAGGGATCTCCCCTGGGTTCCACTCATGTGGTTGAGGAGCCAGTTCTTAGTCAAAGGACATCTATTGTACTCTCTCACATCCTGGTCTCAGGTTCAATCTCCCAATACAATCTCTCCCACTTCTCCCATTTGAGTTCCTGGCAAAGTGCGCCTCTCCCAGCTGGTCCTGCAAGCAGTCATTGAAAGGGAAGGGGTAGAGATGGGTTAGTTTCCATGACCATTAGTCCCCTGTGTAAACTTCTTTTCACATTAAATTTTCTCCAGGTCACTTAAGCACACTCTATGTCATGCAGTGTAAGTTTTCTAGGCCTGTATTTTGGACCAAACTGGAGTTTTCCAAGAATTAGCTCCCCCACCTTCTGCCCCTGTGCTGTGGCTGCAAAATTGTTCCTTCCTCTATCCTCTGCACACAGTATATACAGATGATGGCTTCTTTCCCACACAAGGATATTGTGCTGCACACTTTTCAGTTTAGTTGATCGGTGTCTTTGATCTCTAAACTCACCATACCCAGACATGCCCCCAAACTCCTAAAAATGTGGATTCCTTTGATTCCCTTGTCTCTCTACTTTGCTCACCCAGTGACCATTCTTCTGGTGCTCTGGCCAGGGAAGCAGTAGTAGACCTAGGGATTTCTTCCTCATTATATCCAATCTCCTCCATCCCTGATCTGTTTTGAATATTCAGAATTAAATTCTAATACCCCCCCACTTTGTATTCACCCAACTTGCTGAGAAGCTGCCCTTTTGCTTTCTTGGTTTCACATTACATAGCAGCCTGAAAAGTAACCTTCTCTATTCCACCATCTTGGAACTCTCTGAAGTAATGAGTTACTTTTAACTTGAAACTGGAAAGATCATCTACTTTGGTTGATCGTGGGCCATCCAGTCATGATGATATTAATGGTTGAATATCAGAAGAAGGTAATGTGAATGGTTGGAGATCTCTAATGGTTGAAAGCTTCTTTTTTTATTGGTTGTTCACAACATTACAAAGCTCTTGACATATCATATTTCATACATTAGATTGAAGTGGGTTATGAACCCCCAATTTTACCCCAAATGCAGATTGCAGAATCACGTCGGTTACACATCCACAATTTTACATAATGCCCTATTAGTAACTGTTGTATTCTGCTACCTTTCCTATCCCCTACCATCCGCCCTCCCCTCCCCTCCCATCTTCTCTCTCTACCCCATCTACTGTAATTCATTTCTCTCCTTGTTTATTTTCCCATTCCCCTCACAGCCTGTTATATGTAATTTTGTATAGCAATGAGGGTCTCCCTTCATTTCCATGCAATTTCCCTTTTCTCTCCCTTTCCCTTCCATCTCATGTCTCTGTTTAATGTTAATCTTTTCTTCCTGCTCTTCCTCCCTGCTCTGTTCATAGTTGCTCTCATTATATCAAAGAAGACATTTGGTATTTGTTTTTTAGGGATTGGCTAGCTTCACTAAGCATAATCTGCTCTAGTGCCATCCATTTCCCTGCAAATTCTATGATTTTGTCATTTTTTATCGCTGCATAGTACTCCATTGTGTATAGATGCCACATTTTTTTTATCCATTCATCTATTGAAGGGCATCTGGGTTGGTTCCACAGTCTAGCTATTGTGAGTTGTGCTGCTATGAACATCGATGTGGCAGTATCCCTGTAGCATGCTCTTTTAAGGTCTTCAGGGAATAGTCCAAGAAGGGCAATAGCAGGGTCAAATGGTGGTTCCATTCCCAGCTTTCCCAGGAATCTCCAAACTGCTTTCCAAATTGGCCACACCAATTTGCAGTCCCACCAGCAATGTACAAGTGTACCCTTTTCTCCACATCCTCGCCAGCACTTGTTGTTGTTTGACTTCATAGTGGCTGCCAATCTTACTGGAGTGAGATGGTATCTTAGGGTGGTTTTGATTTGCATTTCTCTGACTGCTAGAGATGGTGAGCATTTTTTCATGTACTTGTTGATTGATTGTATATCCTCCTCTGAGAAGTGTCTGTTCAGGTCCTTGGCCCATTTGTTGATTGGGTTATTTGTTATCTTATTGTCTAATTTTTTGAGTTCTTTGTATACTCTGGATATTAGGGCTCTATCTGAAGTGTGAGGAGTAAAAATTTGTTCCCAGGATGTAGGCTCCCTATTTACCTCTCTTATTGTTTCTCTTGCTGAGAAAAAACTTTTTAGTTTAAGTAAGTCCCATTTGTTGATTCTTGTTATTAACTCTTGTGCTATGGGTGTCCTATTAAGGAATTTGGAGCCTGACCCCACAATATGTAGATCGGAGCCAACTTTTTCTTCTATCAGACGCAGAGTCTCTGATTTGATATCAAGCTCCTTGATCCATTTTGAGTTAACTTTTGTGCATGGCGAGAGAAAGGGATTCAGTTTCATTTTGTTGCATATGGATTTCCAGTTTTCCCAACACCATTTGTTGAAGATGCTATCCTTCCTCCATTGCATGCTTTTAGCCCCTTTATCAAATATAAGATAGTTGTAACTTTGTGGATTAGTCTCTGTGTCCTCTATTCTATACCATTGGTCCACCCGCCTGTTTTGGTACCAGTACCATGCTGTTTTTGTCACTATTGCTCTGTAATATAGTTTGAAATCTGGTATCGCTATACCGCCTGATTCACACTTCCTGTTTAGAATTGCTTTTGCTATTCTGGGTCTTTTATTTTTGCATATGAATTTCATGATTGCTTTATCTATTTCTACAGGAAATGCCGTTGGGATTTTGATTGGCATTGCATTAAACCTATAGAGAACTTTTGGTAATATCGCCATTTTGATGATGTTAGTTCTGCCTATCCATGAACAGAGTATATTTTTCCATCTTCTAAGATCTTCTTCTACTTCTCTCTTTAGGGTTCTGTAGTTTTCATTGTATAAATCTTTCACCTCTTTTGTTAGGTTGATTCCCAAGTATTTTATTTTTTTTTTTTTTGAGGATATTGTGAATGGGGTGTTTTTCCTCTTTTCCGATTCAGAAGTTTTGTCGCTGATATACAGAAATGCCTTTGATTTATGTGTGTTGATTTTATATCCTGCCACTTTGCTGAATTCATTTATTAGTTCTAGTAGTTTCTTTGTAGACCCTTTTGGGTCTTCTAGGTATAGAATCATGTCATCTGCAAATAGTGATAATTTAAGTTCTTCTTTTCCTATTTTTATGCCTTTAATTTCTTTCATCTGTCTAATTGCTCTGGCCAGTGTTTCGAGAACTATATTGAATAAAAGTGGTGATAGAGGGCATCCCTGTCTTGTTCCAGATTTTAGAGGGAATGCCTTTAACTTTTGTCCATTCAGAATGATGCTAGCCTGAGGCTTAGCATAGATAGCTTTTACAATGTCAAGGTAAGTTCCTGTTATCCCTAGTTTTTCTAATGTTTTGAACATAAAGGGATGCTGTACTTTGTCCAATGCTTTCTCTGCGTCTATCGAGATGATCATATGGTTCTTATCTTTAAGTCTATTAATGTGGTGAATAACATTTATTGATTTCCATATATTGAACCATCCTTGCATCCCAGGGATGAATCCTACTTGATCATGGTGCACAATTTTTTTGATGTGTTTTTGTATTCGATTCACCAGAATTTTATTGAGGATTTTTGCATCTAGGTTCATTAGAGATATTGGTCTGTAGTTTTCTTTCTATGAGGTGTCTTTGTCTGGTTTCGGAATCAGGGTGATGTTGGCCTCATAGAATGAATTTGGAAGAGCTCCCTCTTTTTCTATTTCCTGAAATAACTTGAAAAGTATTGGTATTAATTCTTCTTTAAAGGTTTTGTAAAACTCTGCTGTATACCCATCGGTCCTGGGCTTTTCTTGGTTGGTAGTCTTTTGATGGCTTCTTCAATTTCATCCATTGATATTGGTCTGTTCAAATTGTGTGTATCCTCCTGACTCAGTCTGGGCAAATCAAATGACTTAAGAAATTTATCGATGTCTTCACTATCTTCTATTTTATTGGAATATAGGTTTTCAAAATAATTTCTAATTGTCTTCTGTATTTCTGTAGCATCTGTTGTGATATTGCCTTTTTCATCCCATATGTTAGTAATTTGAGTTCTCTCTCTTCTTCTCTTCGTTAGCATGGCTAAAGGTCTGTCGATCTTATTTATTTTTTCGAAGAACCAACTTTTAGTTTTGTTAATTTTTTCAATAGTTTCTTTTGTTTCAATTTCATTGATATCCGCTCTGATTTTAATTTTTTCTTGCCTTCTGCTACATTTGCTGTTGTTTTGCTCTTCCTTTTCTAGGGCTTTGAAATGAAATGTGAGCTCATTTATTTGTTGGTTTTTTCTTTTTTTGAGGAATGACCACCAGGCGATGAATTTTCCTCTTAAAACTGCTTTCATTGTGTACCATAGATTCCGATATGTTGTGTCTGTATTTTCATTTATCTCTAAGAATTTTTTGATTTCCTCCTTTATGTCTTCTGTAACCCCTTGATCATTCAGTAACATATTGTTCATTTTCCATGTGATGTAGGATTTTTCCTTCCTTCTTTTATCATTGATTTCCAGTTTCATTCCATTATGATCAGATAAAATGCATGGTATTATCTCCACCCCTTTATATTTACTGAGGGTTGCCCTATGGCATAATATATGGTCTATTTTTGAGAAGGATCCATGTGCTGCTGAGAAAAAAGTATATCCATTTGATGATGGTTGATATATTCTATATATGTCAGTTAAGTCTAGGTTATTGATTGTGATATTGAGTTCTATAGTTTCTTTATTCAACTTTTGTTTGGAGGATCTGTCCAATGGTGAGAAAGGTGTGTTGAAGTCACCCATAATTATTGTGTTGTGGTCTATTTGATTCTTGAACTTGAGGAGAATTTGTTTTATGAACTTCGCAGCAGCATTATTTGGTGCATAAATATTGATAATTGTTATGTCTTGTTGGTGAATGGTTCCTTTTAACAGTATATAATGACCTTCTTTATCCCTTTTGATTAACTTAGTCTTGAAGTCGATTTTATTCGATATGAGGATGGCCACCCCTGCTTGCTTACGAGGACCATGTGTGTGGTATATTTTTTTCCCATCCTTTCACCTTCAGCCTGTGTATGTCTTTTACAATCAGATGTGTCTCCTGGAGGCAGCATATTGTTGGATTTGTTTTTTTAATCCATGTTACCAGCCTATGTCGCTTTATTGGAGAGTTTAAGCCATTAACGTTTAGAGTTACTATTGATATATGGTTTGTACTTCCATCCATGTTTGATTATTTATCCTTTTTTAAAAAAATTTAGTTTGTTTCTCCATGATTATCTTTCCCCTCGACCTCTGTCTCTACTGAGGCACTTCCCACTGATGGTTTTGGTTATTGTTTTTCATTTCTTACTCGTGTAGTGTTTTGCTCAAAATGCTTTGCAATGCTGGTTTTCTGGCTGCAAATTCTTTTAACTTTTGTTTATCATGAAAGATTTTTATTTCGTTGTCATACCTGAAGCTTAATTTTGCTGGATACAGAATTCTTGGTTGGCATCCATTGTCTTTCAGTGTTTGAAATACATTGTTCCATGACCTTCTTGCTTTCAGTGTCTGTGATGAAAAATCCGTTGTTAACCTTATTGGTTTTACCCCTGAATGTAATCTGTCTCCTTTCTCTTGTAGCTTTTAATATTTTCTCTTTGTTCTGTATATTGGATATCTTCATAACAATGTGTCTTGGCGTTGGTCTACTGTGATTTTGTGTGCTCGGTGTCCTGTATGCATCTTCAATTTGTATATCTGTTTCCTTTTTTATTTATGGAAAGTTTTCTGTAATTATTTCATTCAGCAGGTTACTCATTCCCTTGGTTTGAATCTCTGTACCTTCTTCTATCCCGATGACTCGTAAGTTTGGTTTTTTTATGTTATCCCATAACTCTTGGATGTTTTTCTCGTGATTTTTTACCAGCCTTTCTGAGTTGGCTAGACTATTTTCAAGATGATATATTTTGTCTTCATTATCTGACGTTCTGGCTTCTACTTGCTCCACTCTGTTAGTGATACTCTCAATTGAGTTTTTAATTTGGTTTATCGTTTCCTTCATTTCTAGAATTATTGTTTGATTCTTTTTTATAATCTCTATCTCCTGATAAAGATGCTTAACTTCTTCTTTTATCTGTTTATGTAATTCATTCTCAATGTGTTCTTTTGCTGCTTGAATTTGCTGTCTTGTATCCTCTTTAAGGTTCCATTCCATCTGTCTAAGGTGTTCCTTGAGTTCTTTATATGACCATTTTCCTGATGACTCTAGGTCCTCCTGAATATTTAGGCTGTCCTGCATTGTTTGTACTCCTTTTCTTCCTTGCTTTTTCAAGCTGCTCATGTTACTTCTTGTTCTGTTTGACTGCTGAGTTACTGTTTACTCCTATAAATTTATTTGATGCTTGGGAGGAAAGGTATTAGAAGGGAAGGGAAGAAGTCACTAAAGAGAATGAGCGTAAGCAGGTAGAATTTAAGGAAGGGGGGATAAGAAAAATGAAAAGACAAAAGAAGAAAAAAATAGGAAATAAAAAAAGAAAAAAATTTTAAAAAATAATAATAATTAAAAAAATTAAAATTAAAATTAAAATTAGAAGAAAAAAATTTTTTTAATTGTAAAAAAAATTTAAAAAAAACAACAAGAAAGAAAAATGAAAATGAAAGAAAAACCCAAATCAAAAAAAAGAGAAAAGAAAAAAAAAACTAATAAATGCAGTCTTAGAGTTTGATTAACTTCTCTTCCAGTAGGTGGCGCTGTGCCTACCAGGCCAAGTTTCTCCTGTCAATACGCGGGAACCAATCACTGTGCAGCAGCTCCTCCCAGACTGGGAGAGTCTCCAATCCTGAGTGCCTAGGGCCTCCTCTTGTGTCTAGTCACTTCCCACTTTTCCTCTAGCCAGGCCCCTCTCACGGGTGCCGCTCACCACAATACTGGCTACACGCCAGGTCTGCTGCTCCCGGGAGCCCTGTTTTCATAAACGACTGGGCACACTCTTCCAGTTTGCCATTCCCTCAGACCCTAAGTTTGTAGAGCTTGGGGCTGAGAATCCTCAGGGAATTTTACTTGCCCTCCGGTAGCCACGCCCCCGGTAGCTGGTGCAAGAGACCTCAGCTGTCAGCCCTGGTGGGAGCGGTAGTTCCACACCGCGGGTCCTGCGCCACCTCTGATTCCCTCGGGCTGGCTATCACGCTCACAGGAGAGCTGGGAGGGGCCCTTAAGGTTTCCCCAATGTGTGGAGAGGGAAGGCTAGGGAATTACACACCTGTAGCGAAGGTTTCAATGAAGTTATCTCCTCCGACGCAGTCTAATGACGTCAGTTCTCTGCCATGGTGGTGTCTCTTGCAAATGGCGACAGTTTGTTTCCCTTTGCCAGGCGACCAATGCAATGGGTGGGTCCTTACTGTCTCTCCCAAGCCCCGTTTCAAACCTGTGGCCACTACCTATGAAGGCTCGGTAGGCATTTACCTCCGTAGGATGAGAAGGGCTGACCAGTTGTTTCAGCCGGATGGATTAGTGCTGAGTCACAGCTGTTTGTCTGCGGGAAGCAGGCGAACGGGAGCTTGAATTCCTTGTTTTTTTAAACCAAAACTTTTTGAGGAACATTGTAATCAGAAGTTGATGTCTGTCTTTTTAAATCCATCAACAAGTTTCTGTAGAGTTTGTGACCTTTGTTGATCATGTGGATGAGTTTAATTTGCTGTCTCTCTGCCAAAAGTTGAAACAGTATGAAACCTTCACCAGATCTGAGCAGATATATGCCAGGGCCATGCTTGGACGTTCTAACCTGCAGAACTTGGAGCTAAATAAACATGTTTTTTTTTTAATAAATTACTCGGTCTCGGGTATTCTGTTACAGAAACAGATAAAAAACTAAGACTGCATCTGAATTTTTAAAACCCATACACACATGTGTTTTTTAGTATTTTAAAACACAATATGCTTATGTAGTAACACCTCTGTCACAGAGATCATAAATGTTTATACTTTAGTACTACAAAATGGAGAGATATAGAGAATGGTAATTGACTACCCAGCTTTCATTATTTTTGAACTTACCAGTGGGATAGTTGGCGACCACCACAGGTATAAAAAGCAAATGAACTCTTGGGCTTTGCACATGCCTTGACAGCCATTAAAAAGTCCCAGCTTAACCCACAATTTGTCAGACACCAAATGTGCTTCATTTATTCACTCTCAAATGGTCTTGTCACATGCTTTACAGAGAGCTAGGGTGACCTTGCCATATCTCTTCCAATACTAGAAGGGTAACGCTGTTTACCTAGCATTATGTAATAGCTAAAACTATACTATGTTACTACATAAGCATATTGTGTTTTAAAATGCTAATGGAGGAGACACTAAAATGGAAAATTCCAAGGTCCTTAACTTGCTACTTGTTCTCTCACTTAGTTCCTCCATCTCACCGTTTAAAGATGTTTAAATTAGAGTACACCTAAATTCAATTCACATCCTAGACTCCGGTCCACTCTTGAAAGATGTCAAGAAACCTAGCTCCTTCTGTTTCAGCAAGCCAGCCTGCCGCTTTTGGGGTGGGAGGTGCTGGAAATTTGACCTAGTGGTCTTTTACCCCTGAGCCACTACCCAGCCCTTTTTATTTTTTGTTTTGAGACAGGATCTTGCCGAGTTGCTCAGAGTCTTGCTAAGTTACTGAAGCTGGCTCCAACTCAAATTTGTGAACCTCCTGCCTCAGCTTCCTGAGTTGCTGGGAATGTAGTAGTGTGCAAGCATGCTGGGCCCTGGCATTTGCTTGTTGAAGCTATGTCTCCCTTCCCATGTGGTTGTCCCAATAAAGGCTTTGCCTGTATGTTTATACTCATATGACTGGATTTTGTTTTTATCATCATCAAAGTTTTCAGTGTCTAGCATCATTAACAGAACCCTAATGTGATTGGGATCAAGACTCTTACTGCTCTGGTTTCTTAAGATTCTGGGGAAAGTGAAGACAAAAGTCTAGCACAGTGTTTTCACCTTAACATTGAATTATCCTTAATTTTTGACTGAATCTATATATATATATATATATCACTTGAAAAAAACTTTTTAAAATTTATGAACATTATAATTGACCTGTTTGCTATGAGATTTGAAATATATATAGACTCACGTAACCATCACTGCCAACAGGATAATATGCATTCTCCACACCCCAAAACACTGTTATAATTTGCTTTTTAATAAAATCATTCCCCCTGCCCCAGTACTGGGGACCAATGCTGTGTTCTATGGCAGTATAGTTTTAGCTCTTACATAATGCTAGGTAAATGGAATCACAGTGTGTACTCTTTTGAGTATGACTCCTTTGACAGTGTATTTTTTGAGATGTATCCATATTCTGTGAATCAGTACTCTGTTCCATCTTGTACAGAATTGTACCACATATTGGTTATCCATTCACTAATAGGAGGATATTTGGGATGTTCTCAAGTTTTTATTGCTACAAAACAGCAACTTGCCTAAGATGTGTGAGTCCTGGGTTCAATCCCTAGTATTGAAAAAAAAAATAAGGTCCTTTACAAACTAAAAATAAAATTCTTAAAAATATCAACTTGACCAAGATTTGAAATATTTAAAAAGAATTAGTGTATATTGAGGCAAAAAACAGGCTTTTTTAAGAGAGAGATACAGAGAGAGAGAGAGAGAGAGAGAGAGAGAGAGAGAGAGAATTTTTTAATATTTATTTTTTAGTTTTCGGCGGACACAACATCTTTGTTGGTATGTGGTACTGAGGATCGAACCCGGGCTGCACACATGCCAGGCGAACGCGCTACCACTTGAGCCACATCCCCAGCCCAAAAAACAGGCTTTTTAAAAAGAAAAACCTTATTTTCATTATGAAAAAGAGACATCTTTATATAAAAATATTTAATTTTACAGTAAAATGCATTTTGACATATTTTACACAAATGGAACACAACTTCTCATTCCTCTGGCTATACCTGGTGAGTCATTCCAATAGTATAATCATACATGTATATAGGGAAACAATGACTGTCTCATTCTACAGACATTCTCATCCCCACAACCCCATCCTTCCCCTCACTCCCCTCTACACAAACCAAAGTTTCTTCATTCTTCCCTATCCCCCCAAGTCAAAATAATTTTTTAAATTATGCTGAACAGACAATGCCATATAATTCTAGTTTTCTAGTCAATATACCAAAAGCAAGCACTTAAGGTCTTCAGCATTGATCTTTTGTCATTTCTTATTGCTGAAGTTCCATCTTCATTTCTTCTTGTTGTATGACTGAACTAGAAGAATGTAGAGATGTCTTCTGGCATTCACTAGCCTTCCCTGCTCAGCCTATGGGGCTGATAAATACTCAGCTAATGGACAGTAGCTCTTATTTTTTGCCATCACATGGTTTAGGATTTTCTGGTATTTGTGTGGGTAAATGAAACTGTAGCTTCATTACTAAGTTACTCCTGATGAAGTGGCAGCTGACCTTGGATCTCAATTCCTTGGTTTTCTCTGTCCTCTTCATTGCTGTCCTACCTAGGCCATCTCAGTGAGAAGGGTCCCTGTGGACTGTGGCCTACAACTCCACTAGATGTTCTGTCTCACTCTTTCATCTTGCTTTCCTGCAGCCTGCTTATCATCAGCCTCTAGCACTTCTCCCTGCACAGAGGGTTGAAACCTCATTATGCAATGCAGCAACATTGGATTAATAAATTGATGGCATTGTTGGAACGAGGCAGTGGAAAATTTTACAATGTAGGACCAAGTTGGGAGAAGAAGGTCACCTGAGCATGCTCTTTCAGGGTATCTCTTATGCCCTAGCCCTCCCCTCTTTGTCCTCTTTGACCTCTCCTCTCCCCTCCCCCTCTCTCCTTTCTGGTTGCCATGAGATGAGCAGCTTTCCTCCACCATGCCCTTCACCATGACGCTCTGTCTCACTCAAGCCCAAAGGAATGGAGTGGACATGCAATGGACTGAAACTTGTGAAATCATAAGCCAGAATAAATCTTCCTACTCTTAGTCGTTCTTGTTCAAGTATTTGGGACATAGTAACAAAAAGCTGACACAAACATGAAGGCACATCCTAGTGTTATTCTTCTTGATGCCAGCCTGGTACATTGCCTTTGGTGTCATTCCTGTTGATGAAATCATCCCCTTTTCTTACATTGAACCATTTTGTTATATTTCCAAACTTACATTGGGAACCTTGTCCAAGCCAGTAGATACCACTCATGTCTTCCCAAGTAACCACTCTTTGGTCTACTGTATATGGTGGTGGGATGAAGGGGCACAGCACCAAGAGTGGAAGCATCAGTTGAATGATAGGTCTAGGCCTCAATGCCCATGCTTCAGGTGATAGTGACTATGACAGGCTGCAGTAGATCTGACCCCTCCTATGTTTGAAGGTAAGTAGATCTGCAGAGCTATAGATGCTCATGGCTCTCTAGGATCCACTGTCTGTTCTCAATATTGATAGAAATCAGTAATATAATCTTGAGAAGAAAGTTCTGTGTGGAAGCAAGATTTCTGTGTATTAGAAGGAGAGATACAGTTGTAGATATATACCTGTTTATAACAGAAATAGGTCTCTATCTCTGCATCTATCTATACCTCACTTTAGAATAATGCTAAAATCTCTAATTTGGGATCCTACCCTTGGTAAGGAGTGAGAAACCACAACAATGTCTTAAAATGCAATAAATGATGATGACTTTGATTTAAAGCAGCCCATGTAGTTGACTATAGATGCTTTTCACATTGAGTGCTACATCTCTTGAAATATATCACTATAATATGCTGAAAACATGATAGGATTTGATTTAATTTAATAAGTAACTCACCAGACTCAGATGAGTCATCTTTGTATCCTGTGGAGGAATAGCGGAGGGTTGTATGTCTTCCAAACTACTTCAGTGGCTTTGTCAATCTAATGTACAGAGATGCCAATTGGGAGGGTGTGAAGATCATTGCATTAATTTTGAATCTATGTTTATTATTCCATTTTCAAAAGTAAGCTAATGAAAACATTAACTAAATAAGTATGCCATTCTGAAACCTAAGTTTTAAAATTACTAAAAGAATATCTAGGGGGATGATCCAAGATGGCTGAATAGAGGTTATGTTCCTGGCTGCTCCACTGGGTGAAACCAAGAAAGCAGACAGGCAGCTTCTCCACAAGGTTGATGAACAAATAAAAAGGAGGAGGGTACTTTACTGGAAACTGAAACTGGACATTCAAAGCAGATTGGGGTACAAGAAGTTGGACATAATAAAATAAAGAAAAAATCCCCAGTGGCACAGCTAGGCTGCACACTACAAACCAGAGACATCCCTCCAAGAGCATAGTAGAGGAAAAAGGGAATTAAAGGAACCCACATATTTTGTGCTACATGATATCCGAGTGTGGGGAAAGAAGCCACCATCTCTCCAGGTGGTATTCAGAGGGTAAAGGAAGGAACCATTTTGCAGCTACAGCACAGGGACTGGTTACTGAGAAAGCCAATTCCTGGAAAACCCAAGTTTGGCCCAAACTACAAGCCCAGCAAACATACACTGCATCATATAGAGTGTGCTTAAGTGACCCAAAGAAAATCAAACATGAAAACAGGTTTACACAAGGGAATACTGGTCATGGAAACCCACCCAGTTCTACTCCTCCCCCTCCAACCCAACTGCTTGCAGGACTGGCTGGGAGAGACACATCTGGCCAGAGACACACTCAGAAGGGCAGGGAAAGGAGAAATTGTTTGGAGACTGAACCCAAGACCAGGGGGCTGCAGGTGACTATAGGGTACTAAAAATTGGCTCCCCCACCACAAGAATGGAACCCAGGAAAGCCCTAGGGTAAAGTCCTCCATCATGGACCAGAAAGCACTGGACACTGGAGGTGTGCTGGTTTAAAATCTCCAGACAAATTGGTATTCAGCAAAGATGCTGGAGTCCACCTAGACCTATACCCTGCCTCCAGGAAATCTGCCTATGATATTACCTCTCTCAATCCAATCCGGAGTATGGAGCATCACACTCCAGAAGATCCCATCTAAAACTGCTGAGAATATTTTTAACTCCAGGGAAAGAATTCTTTAACTTTTCATCAAGATTTTTTAATTCTTTTCCACAGTTTACTTGTGACCTTAATGGCACATGGACAGTTATACAGTTTCCTATTTTTTTTATTCTCATCTCTAGCATTTTTAAGCCAATTATTTTACTTGGGTTAATTTTTGTGAACTAGGATGTTTGATTAGTATATTTTAGTTTTGTTTTGTGTTCTTTTATTTTTATCATTAATTTTTTATTTAAGTTTTGGCTTTATGTATATTTTTTCCTCTCACTTATATTTCTCTGGATTCTCTCTTTTCTTCTGCTAATAGCCAATCTCTATTGTTCTGTCTTTGGCCTTCTTCTAATCTTTTACTTCTGTCTTCTCTCCTCCTCCCTCATATCATCACATCCTATATCACTTCTCTTCTCTCACTTTCCACCATTTGAAAATGTAAACCCTTTTGCAAACTTGCTATTTTTATGATAGGCAGAACTGATCATATCATTTCTGTTTATTGTGATAATTAATATTGTAGATGTCACAGTAGAAATCTTTGGCTTAATGCTGTAAATTGTTTGCATTAGTTGTTTTTATTATTTGTCTCTCCCTAAACAGTGAGATACTGGAAATCTTCAGGGACACTATAAGTCCACAGGGTAGAAACTCTACTACCTTGGATCCATACCATTAGATGGGTAAACACAAAAACAACATGAAAAACCAAGGGAACAAATCACCCCAAGCAAACCAAGAAACTCCAATGGCAGAATCCATTGACACCATAGTATAAGAAATATCAGAGAAGAATGAATGAAGAGTCAGACTGATCTATGAGAAAAGGATGATGTAAGAGAGCAAATGCAGGTAGCAAAAGATCACTTCAATAAAGAGATAGAAAAAAAGAAATCCTCAAAATGAAAGAAACAATAAATCAAATTAAAAATTCAATAGAAAGCATCACCAACAGAATAGACCACTTGGAAGGCAGAACCTCAAGCAATGAAGACAAAATATATAATCTTGAAAATAGAGTTGACCATAAAGAGAAGATGTCCAGAAACCATGAACAAAATTTCCAAAAATTATAACAAGAAAAGACCAAATTTAAAGATTTATTGTGTTAGATGAAGACACAGAGATACAAACCAAAGGAATGCAGAATCTTATAATAAAATTATGAAAGAAAACTTCCCACAGTTAAAGAACAAAATGGAAAATCAAATACAAGAGGCTCACAGGACCCTGAATGTACCAAATTACAATACATGCACAACAAGCTACATTACAATGAAAATGTTTAGCCTACAGAATAGGAAAAAATTTTAAAAAGAAAAATATTCAATTACAAAATATTGGGAAACAAACTTGGAACTCAGCTGCTTTCTCAACCTAGACCCTCAAAACTAGGAGGTCCTTGCATAACATATACCAAGCTCTGAATTAAAAAGAATGCCAACCAAGAATCTTATATTCAGCAAAATTAAGCTTCAGATTTGAAGATGAAATGAAAACCTTCCATGATAAACAAAAATTAAAAGAATTCATAACCAGAAAGCCTGCACTTCCAAGTATTCTCAACAAAATATTCCATGAAGATGAAAAAACACCTGAAAACCAGTGAAGGGAAGAACTACACTAAAGGATCAACCAATCAAAGGAGAAACTAATACAAATTAAAAACTAGAAATAAACCAAAATGATCAGGAACACAAATCATATTTCAATAATAACCTTGAACATTAATAGCCTAAACCCATCAATCAAAAACATAGACTGGCAGATTGGATTAAAAAACAAGGCTCAATGATATATTGTCTCCACAAGACTCACCCCATAGGCCAAGACATCCACAGACTGAATGTGAAAGGATGGGGAAACCTATCACATGGATCACGTAAACAAGCAAACAATTCTATCCTTCAAAATAGACCAAGTTATGTAAACTATATAATTGTAATTAAACAATTGTAATATTACCTTAATACATTTTCAGTGTCTGTAGGGTTGTTTAGATAGCTCCCTTTCCATTGATTTCTTTTCTTGCTTTTCCTTTCATTAGACTTGTTAGTTTTTTATCAAATTTTAGCTGTATTATTTCTTTTCTATTTCAAATATTTTTGCCTTTCTATTACCCAATTAGAAAATAACTTAATTGTAAGTCTATCTTCTTTTGATACAAATACTGTAAGTTGAAAGTGTATATCTGAGTACTTTGTCATCCCAGAGACTCTGATATTTTAAATTTTATTATGAGTTCACAGCACTTTTTATTACTTTTCTGTGTGTTTTATTTTTGAACTGTCAGATATTTGTAAGTGTGCTATTTAATTTTGAAGTAGGGGAGACATAAGAGTGGGGTTCTATGTATCTTAAGGTGAATGATTTCAAATGTAATAAATTATGCAGGAAACAGTCTGTATGATTTCAAATTTTTAAAATTTCTCAAAACTTATTTTATGACAGAATATAGTCTATCCTTATGAATTTTCTACTTTTTTCTACATTTTTGTGCATACTTTTCTACATTTTTGTGCATAGTTCTTTATAAATAGGTCAAGGTAGCTGATAATGATGTTAATCCTTCTATATCATAACTCCTTCCATCAAAGTGAGGGGGTTTAAAATCTCTAAATCTGACTGTGGATTTGTCTTTTTAGTTTTATTAATTTTTACTTCATGTATTTTAAAATTTTGTCATTAGGTACATACACATTTAAGATTATTAAACTTGGGCTGGGGATGCGGCTCAAGCAGTAGGGCGCTCGCCTGGCATGCGCGGGGCGTTGGGTTCGATCCTCAGCACCACATACAAATAAAATAAAGATGTTGTGTCCACCGAAAACTGAAAAATAAATATTAAAAAAATTCTCTCTCTCTCTCTCTCTCTCTCTCTCTCTCTCTCTCTCTCTCTCTCTCTAAAAAAACAAAAAGAATGTTAAACTTACAGTTACACTATTGTGGTTATGAAATGTTCCCCTTTATCTCTGAAAATACTTTTTCTTGAAATTATTTTATATAAATAGCTCTATTTTAGATTTCTCATGCTTATTTTCCCTTCTTTTGTTTTGTAACCTATTGGTGTATTGGTATTTCAAGTGTAATATATGTATAGAGAATATATTTATTAATTGCATTTTACACATGTTGAACATTCATACCTTTTAATTACAATATTTAGGTCATTTATATTTAAATTAATTATTGATATTGTTGAAAAATAAAATAACACCTGGCATGAAGTTCAGTGGAAAACTGTGCAAATGATAGGTTTGATGATGTAATATTTTGTATGATGTTTTGTTTGTTTGTTTGTTTTTATATATGACAGTGGAATGCATTACAATTCTCATTACTCATATAGAGCACAGTTTTTCATATCTCTGGTTGTATACAAAGTATATTCACACCAATTCGTGTCTTCATATATATACTTTGAATAATAATGATCATCACATTCCACCATCATTTATAACCCCATGTCCCCTCCCTTCCCCTCATATCCCTCTGCCCTATCTAGAGTTCATCTATTCCTCCCATGCTCCCTCTCCCTATCCCACTATGAATCAGCCTCCTTATATCAGAGAAAACATTTGACATTTTGTTTTTTTGGATTGGCTAACTTCACTTAGCATTATCTTCTCTAACTCCATTCATTGACCTGCAAATGCCATGATTTTATTCTCTTTTATTGCTGAGTAATATTCCATGTATACACAAGATGCCACAAGATAATGTAATATTTTGAAAAACATGTTGTACAGTCCTACTGTCAGGTTCAGAGAGAAGATTTTTGGAATGTTTTTGTTGCAATTATTCATTCTCTCATTTGACATATGGTACACAGCAACAAATATATTTTATTATTTGTTAACATGTTTTATTTTGCAAATGAAATATTGTATATATGCATATTATATCTGTATATATTATATTTATATAATATATATATATATATATATATATATATACACACACACTTATATATTACAATAGGCACTCACTTAGGTATTCTATTATGGCTTAAACATAAAATTTTCTAATAAATATTGCTGGGAATTTTTTCATATGTTTATCTGCCATTTGATTATCTTCTTCAATGAAATACCAGTTTATGTGTTTTGTTTATTTTTAATTGCATTATTTGGTGATTGTTGAGTTTTTCAGTCTTTGTATATTCCTAAAGAAGTACATGTATTGCAAATGTTTTTTCACGGTCTATGGATCACTCCTTTATAAATGATTTGTTGATTTAAAAAATTTTAAAAAGAATATATGGATTGTTTATTCCCACAACTAGAATCAGGCTTAAGTCAGATTTGAAATCAGATTGAAAGATTTTTGTTTATGTCATTTCCTTTAATTCTATTTCTATAAAAATTTATTATTTAACATGATAGCATATTAAATAAATTTAAGATCTCACCTTTTATTTATTTGTTTGTTTGTTTAGATGATTCAAGATTTCAATTTTAGAGAGCAAATGGTGATGACTGTAGTGTGGCACGATCAGAGGATGGGTACTTTGGTAAGATAGAAAAAGATCCAAAAAGAGAATCAGAGAGAGACAAAACAAGGAGGCAAGTTTCCCCCTCACCCAGTGGCCACTGACCTCCCTTTGGTGTTTTCCCCTTCTTCCCACCTCCTGAGTTTGCATACCTCTTTCCTGACTAATGATCAGTAGAACAGAAAGGTTTCACTTTCCCATTCCCAGCACTGGACTCCAGATGTACAGCTTTCTTTGTCATGTTGACCAAGGGTCCAAAGACTGAGCTCCTAACACTGGCAAAAGAGTCTTCACTATTCTCCAAGGATGACGCGCAGACACTATTACAGGGCCTAACATAGCCTTGAGTCAAAAGGAATTACCATAATTACAACTGCTGGAATGAGCTTCATGGTCCCAGCCAAATGATAATATCACCATGACAAATATATGTATTTGAATTGGGTGATCTCTCCTGTCTTAGCACCTGATCCTACTCAATATTGTCCAGCAGAGCTTCCTTACGGCACTTAAGGTCTTGGAATCCGTTGTTTATAGTGACTTATGTCTTCTTCCTCACGAGATTTCAATTTTCCTCTAGATCTTCTTATCATATGGTACACAGCAACAAATATATTTTTGTCATGCTGTTTTGTCACTCAACATTAGCTGAATGACAAAAATTCAAAGTGGAGTTTTTTTTAATACCTTTATTTCACTTATTTATTTATTTATTTATTTATTTTAATTTTTTTTATTGGTTGTTCAAAACATTACATAGTTCTTGATATATCATATTTCACACTTTGATTCAAGTGGGTTATGAACTCCCATTTTTACCCCGTATACAGATTGTAGAATCACATCAGTTACACTTACATTGATTTACATATTGACATACTCATGTCTGTTGTATTCTGCTGCCTTTCCTATCCTCTACTATCCCCCCTCCCCTCCCCTCCCCTCCCCTCTTCTCTCTCTACCCCCTCTACTGTAATTCATTTCTCCCCCTTGTATTATTTTTCCCTTTCCCCTCACTTCCTCTTGTATGTAATTTTGTATAACCCTGAGGGTCTCCTTCCATTTCCAAGCAATTTCCCTTCTCTCTCCCTTTCCCTCCCACCTCTCATCCCTGTTTAATGTTAGTCATCTTCTCATGCTCTTCTTCCCTACTCTGTTCTTAGTTACTCTCCTTATATCAAAGAAGACATTTGGCATTTGTTTTTTAGGGATTGGCTAGATTCACTTAGTATAATCTGCTCTAATGCCATCCATTTCCCTCCAAATTCTATAATTTTGTCATTTTTTAATGCAGAGTAATACTCCATTGTGTATAAATGCCACATTTTTTTATCCATTCGTCTATTGAAGGGCATCTAGGTTGCTTCCACAGTCTTGCTATTGTGAATTGTGCTGCTATGAACATTGATGTAGCAGTGTCCCTGTAGCATGCTCTTTTTAGGTCTTTAGGGAATAGACCCAGAAGGGGAATAGCTGGGTCAAATGGTGGTTCCATTCCCAGCTTTCCAAGAAATCTCCATACTGCTTTCCAAATTGGCTGCACCAATTTGCAGTCTCACCAACAATGTACAAGTGTACCCTTTTCCCCACATCCTCACCAGCACTTGTTGTTGTTTGACTTCATAATGGCTGCCAATCTTACTGGAGTGAGATGATATCTTAGGGTGGTTTTGATTTGCATTTCTCTGACTGCTAGAGATGGTGAGCATTTTTTCATGTACTTGTTGATTGATTGTATGTCCTCCTCTGAGAAGTGTCTGTTTAGGTCCTTGGCCCATTTGTTGATTGGGTTATTTCTTATCTTATTGTCTAATTTTTGAGTTCTTTATATACTCTGGATATTAGGGCTCTATCTGAAGTGTGAGGAGTAAAGATTTGTTCCCATGATGTAGGCTCCCTATTTACCTCTCTTATTGTTTCTTTTGCTGAGAAAAAACTTTTTAGTTTGAGCAAGTCCCATTTGTTGATTCTAGATATTAACTCTTGTGCTATGGGTGTCCTATTGAGGAATTTGGAGACCGACCCCACAGTATGTAGGTCGTAGCCAACTTTTTCTTCTATCAGATGCCTTGTCTCTGATATGATATCAAGCTCCTTGATCCATTTTGAGTTAACTTCTGTGCATGGCGAGAGAAAGGGATTCAGTTTCATTTTTTTGCATATGGATTTCCAGTTTTCCCAGCACCATTTGTTGAAGATGCTATCCTTCCTCCATTGCATGCTTTTAGCCCCTTTATCAAATAAAAGAAAGTTGTAGTTTTGTGGGTTGGTTTCTGTGTCCTCTATTCTGTACCATTGGTCCACCCGCCTGTTTTGGTACCAGTACCATGCTGTTTTTGTTACTATTGCTCTGTAATATAGTTTGAAATCTGCTATCGCTATACCACCTGATTCACACTTCCTGCTTAGCATTGTTTTTGCTATTCTGGGTCTTTTATTTTTCCATATGAATTTCATGATTGCTTTCTCTATTTCTACAAGAAATGCCATTGGGATTTTGATTGGCATTGCATTAAACCTATAGAGAACTTTTGGTAATATCGCCATTTTGATGATGTTAGTTCTGCCTATCTATGAACAGGGTATATTTTTCCATATTCTAAGATCCTCTTCTATTTCTCTCTTTAGGGTTCTGTAGTTTTCATTGTATAAGTCTTTTACCTCTTTTGTTAGGTTGATTCCCAAGTATTTTTTTTTTTGAGGATATTGTGAATGGAGTGGTTGTCCTCATTTCCATTTCAGAGGATTTGTCGCTGATATACAGGAATGCCTTTGATTTATGTGTGTTGATTTTATATCCTGCCACTTTGCTGAGTTCATTTATTAGCTCTAATAGTTTCTTTGTAGAACCTTTTGGGTCTGCTAGGTATAGGATCATGTCATCTGCAAATAGTGATAATTTAAGTTCTTATTTTCCTATTTTTATGCCTTTAATTTCTTTCGTCTGTCTAATTGCTCTGGCCAGTGTTTCGAGAACTATGTTGAACAGAAGTGGTGAGAGAGGGCATCCCTGTCTTGTTCCAGATTTTAGAGGGAATGCCTTCAATTTTTCTCCATTCAGAATGATGCTAGCCTGAGGCTTAGCATAGATTGCTTTTACAATGTTGAGTTATGTTCCTGTTATCCCTATTTTTTTCGAGAGTTTAGAACATAAAGGGATGCTGTACTTTGTCAAATGCTTTTTCCGCATCTATTGAGATGATCATATGGTTCTTATTTTTAAGTCTATTGATGTGGTGAATAACATTTATTGATTTCTGTATATTGAACCATCCTTGCATCCCAGGGATGAATCCTACTTGATCATGGTGTACAATTTTTTTGATATGATTTTGTATCCGATTCGCCAGAATTTTATTGAGGATTTTTGCGTCTAGGTTCATTAGAGATATAGGTCTGTAGTTTTCTTTCTTTGAAGTGTCTTTGTCTGGTTTAGGAATCAGGGTGATGTTGGCCTCGTAGAATGAATGTGGAAGTTTTCCCTCTTTTTCTATTTCCTGAAATAGCTTGAAAAGTATTGGTATTAGTTCCTCTTTAAAGGTTTTGTAAAACTCTGCTGTATACCCATCCGGTCCTGGGCTTTTCTTAGTTGGTAATCTTTTGATGGTTTCTTCTATTTCCTCAATTGATATTGGTCTGTTTAGGTTGTCTATATCCTCCTGTCTCAATCTGGGCAGATCATATGACTTAAGAAATTTATCGATGCCTTCACTATCTTCTATTTTATTGGAGTATAAGGATTCAAAATAATTTCTGATTATCTTCTGTATTTCTGAAGTGTCTGTTGTGATATTGCCTTTTTCATCCTGTATGCTAGTAATTTGAGTTCTCTCTCTTCTTCTCTTCGTTAGCATGGCTAAGGGTCTGTCGATCTTATTTATTTTTTCAAAGAACCAACTTTTAGTTTTATCAATTTTTTCAATTGTTTCTTTTGTTTCGATTTCATTAATTTCAGCTCTGATTTTAATTATTTCTTGCCTTCTACTTCTTTTGCTGTTGTTTTGCTCTTCTTTTTCTAGGATTTTGAGATGAAGTATGAGATCATTTATTTGTTGTTTTTTTCTTTTTTTAAGGAATGAACTCCATGCAATGAATTTTCCTCTTAGAACTGCTTTCAGGGGCTGGGGATGTGGCTCAAGCGGTAGCGTGCTCGCCTGGCATGCGTACGGCCCGGGTTCGATCCTCAGCACCACATACAAACAAAGATGTTGTGTCCACCGAAAACTAAAAAAAATAAATATTAAAAAAATTCTCTCCCTCTCTCTCTCTCCCTCTCTCTCTCTCTCTCTCCACTCTCTCTTTAAAAAAAAAAAAAAAAGAACTGCTTTCAATGTGTCCCATAGATTCCGATATGTTGTGTATGTGTTTTCATTTATCTCTAAGAATTTTTTAATTTCCTCCTTAATGTCTTCTATAACCCATTGATCATTCAGTAACCTATTGTTCATTCTCCAAGTGATGCATGATTTTTCCTTCCTTCTTTTATCGTTGATTTTCAGTTTCATTCCATTATGGTCAGATAAGATGCATGGTATTATCTCTACTCCTTTATATTGTCTAAGAGTTGCCCTGTGACATAATATATGATCTATTTTTGAGAAGGATCCATGTGCTGCTGAGAAAAAAGTGTAACTGCTTTATGTTGGGTGGTATATTCTATATATGTCAATTAAGTCTAGGTTGTTAATTGTGTTATTGAGTTCTATAGTTTCCTTATTCAACTTTTGTTTGGAAGATCTGTCCAGTGGTGAGAGAGGTGTGTTGAAGTCTCCCATGATTATTGTATGGTGGTCTATTAGACTCTTGAACTTGAGAAGAGTTTGTTTGATGAACATAGCTGCACCATTGTTTGGGGCATATATATTTATGATTGTTATGTCTTTTTGGTGTATGGTTCCCTTGAGCAGTATGTAGTGTCCCTCTTTATCCCTTTTGATGAACTTTGGCTTGAAATCTATTTTATTTGATATGAGTATGGACACTCCTGCTTGTTTCCGAAGTCCATATGAGTGGAATGATTTTTCCCAGCCTTTCACCTTCAGTCTATGTATGTCTTTTTCTATCAAATGCGTCTCCTGTAGGCAGCATATTGTTAGGTCATGTTTTGTGATCCATTCTACTAGCCTGTGTCTCTTAATTGGTGAGTTTAAGCCATTAACATTTAGGGTTATTATTGAGATATGGGTTGTCCTTCCAGCCATATTTGTTTATTTATGTTACTGAATATGGTTTGTTTTCCTCTTTGATTATTTTCCCCCCTTTACTGTCCTACCTCCCACTGTTGGTTTTCATTGTTATTTTCCATTTCCTCTTCCTGTAATGTTTTGCCGAGGATTTTTTGGAGAGATGGTTTTCTAGCTGCAAATTCTTTTAACTTTTGTTTATTGTGGAAGGTTTTAATCTCATCTTCCATCTTGAAGCTTAATTTTGCTGGATACACGATTCTTGGTTGGAACCCATTTTCTTTCAGTGTTTGAAATATGTTATTCCAGGATCTTCTAGCTTTCAAAGTCTGTGTTGAGAGATCAGCTGTTATCCTGATTGGTTTACCCCTAAATGTAATCTGCTTCCTTTCTCTTGTAGCTTTTATAATTCTCTCCTTATTCTGTATGTTGGGCATCTTCATTATAGTGTGTCTAGGTGCGGATCTCTTATGATTTTGCACATTTGGCGTCCTGTAGGCTTCTAGGATTTGGGATTCTGTCTCGTTCTTCAAGTCTGGGAAGTTTTCTCGAATTATTTCATTGAATAGATTGCTCATTCCTTTGGTTTGGAGCTCTGTGCCTTCCTGTATCCCAATGACTCTTAAGTTTGGTCTTTTAATGTTATCCCATATTTCTTGGATGTTCTGCTCATGGTTTATTAACAGTCTTGCTGAGCTGTCTATGTTCTTTTCAAGTTGAAATACTTTGTCTTCATTGTCTGATGTTCTATCTTCTAAGTGTTCTACTCTGCTGGTAGTATTCTCAGTTGAGTTTTTAAGTTGGTTTATTGCTTCCTGCATTTCTAGGATTTCCGTTTGTTTGTTTTTTATAACCTCCATCTCCCTGTATAGTTGATCTTTTGCTTCCTGGAATTGTTTATGTAATTCATTGTTGAAGAGATCTTTCATTGTCTGATTTTGCTGTCTAATGTCTTCCTTGAGACTCCAGATCATCTGAAGCATGTATCTCCTGAATTCTTTATCTGACATTCCATCTGCTGCAGATATTACCTTTTCTAACGTTGAGTTGACCTGCATTGCTTGTGGTCCTTTCTTTCCTTGTCTCTTCATACTGTTCGCGTTTCTTTCTGCTTATTGAAACTGTTGTGTTATTGAATTTTCCCCCTATATATTTGTATTACTCTTGTATAGTTGCAAAGTCTCCCGCGCAGGTGCGGGCAGGGGTTCTGCTCCTCCTCCAATTGGGGCAATGTGCCTACCACATTGGCAGGCCGCTGGGCCTGTTCTGCTGGTTGGTAGCAGGTGCGCCTACCTTGCAGGCTCGGGCGGTGGCTCTGCCCCTCTGCGGGCCGCTAGGCCTGTCCTGTCGGTGGTCGCAGTTCCACCTCCTTTGCAGTCGCGGGCAGCGGCTCTGCCCCTCTGAAGGCCACTGGGCCTGTTCTGCCGGTGGGTCGCAGGTCCACCTACCTTGCAGGCGCGGGCGGCGGCTCTCCCCCTCTGCGGGTCGCTGGGCCTGTTCTGTCAGTGGTCACAGTTCCGCCTACCTTGCAGGCGCGGGGGCGGGGGGCAGCTCTGCCCCTCCGCACGCCACTGGGCCTGTTCTGCTGGTGGGTCACAGGTCCGCCTACCTTGCAGGCACGGGGGCGGGGGGCAGCTCTGCCCCTCCGCACGCCACTGGGACTGTTCTGTTGGTGGGTCGCAGGTCCGCCTACCTTGCAGGCACAGGGGGAGGGCGCGGCTCTGCCCCTCAGCAGGCCGCTGGGCCTGATCTGCTGGTGGGTCGCAGGTCCGCCTACCTTGCAGACACGTGGGGCGGCTCTGTCCCTCCGCGGGTTGCTGGGCCTACTCTGCTGGTGGGTCACAGGTCCGCCTACTTTGCGGGCGTTGTTGGCAGCTCTGCCCCTCCGCAGGCCACTGAGCCTGTTCTGTTGGTGGTCACAGTTCCGCCTACCTTCTTGGCGCGGGGGGGAGGGGGTAGCTCTGCCCCTCAGCAGGCCGCTGGGCCTGGTCTGCTGGTGGGTCGCAGGTCCGCCTACCTTGCAGGCGCGTGGGGTGGCTCTGCCACTCCGCAGGTTGCTGGGCCTGACCTGCCGGTGGTTCGCAGGTCCGCCTACCTTGCAGGCGCGGGTGGAGGGCGTGGCTCTGCCCCTCAGCAGGCCACTGGGCCTGATCTGCTGGGCCTATTCTGCTGGTGGGTCGCAGGTCCGCCTACTTTACAGGTGTGGTTGGCAGCTCTGCCCCTCCGCAGGCCACTGAGTCTGTTCTGTTGGTGGTCACAGTTCCGCCTACCTTGCTGGCGCGGGGGGAGGGGGCAGCTCTGCCCCTCCGCAGGCCGCTGGGCCTGGTCTGCTGGTGAGTCGCAGGTCCGTCTACCTTGCAGGCTCGTGGGGCGGCTCTGCCACTCCCAGGTTGCTGGGCCTGACCTGCTGGTGGGTTGCAGGTCCGCCTACCTTGCAGGTGCGGGAGGAGGGCGCACACCTATTTGCATTTAGACAGTTATGCGGAATGGAGGACGTAATGCTTGGGATGGAAGTTGGGGGGAAGGGGAAGGTAGGTGCTCTTGAAAAGAAAGAAGGAGAGGGAGATAGATAGCATAGAGGAGAATGGAAAGAGCAGTAAAACTTGGAAGGGGAGAGAGAGAGGGAAAAGGGAGAGAAAAAAATAAAATGAAATAGGAAATAAAATTAGGTCTTAGAGATCCATTTTCTTCTCTTCCCGTAGGCAAAGCTGTGCCCTCCGGGCTGAGTTTTGCCCTCAATGTGTCAACAGCAATCCCTGTAAGGCGGTTCCTGGGAGTCTCTCAATCCTGTTGGTCCAGAGCCGTTTCACTTCTACGGCCCCTCCTCCCCTTCCTCCTGCCAGCCAGCCAGGTCCTGCTCACCGGAGGCAGTTCCCCAAGGATTTGGTTACACTTTCAGCCCCACCGAGTGCTCTATTTCCCTAACTACTGAGCACTCTCTCTGTCATTCATCTAAGCCCCAGTGCTGTGGAGCTGTGGTCTGGGAGTCAATTGTTTAATTTTTCCGGACCCCTTTGGTGGTCACACCTTCGGAATCTGGCAGCTAAGACCATTGGTGTCGCTGCTGGTGGTAATAGGAGTTGGGGGTCGAGGATCCCCTCTGCTTCCCTCAGCCCCTACAGTCACAACCACTCTGCTGGCGGTAGGAGGAGTTGGGGGTCTGGAGTGTCCTCTGTTTCCCTCCGCCCCTACCGTCACACCCTCTCAGTTCCTGGTTGGGGGAATTGGGGGTGGGGAGTCTTCTCTGCTTCCCTCTGCCCCTGCAGTCACACCCACGTCACTGGCAGTAGGGGAGTTGGGGGTTGAGAGTCCTTTGGCCCTTACGGTCACGCCCACGGAGAGATTTTGAAGTTTCCCGGTTGTTTGTATCTGGTGTGGGTGGGAGTCACACACCTGCTAAAGTAGATTCCGCTGGGAAGGAATCTCTTTGGCCGAACTTTGGTGACTTCCCCTCTCTGCTATGGCAGGCCCCTGGCTCCTTGCCGGAGTGTCCGAAGGGAGGGGTGGAACTGGCTTGTCTCTGGTCTGACACAATCTCTGGTTTTAGTTCCCAGTTCACTGCTTCGTAAAGGGTTGGTTAGATTCCCTTCACGCTGTCTCACGGGGGGGGCGCGGGGAGCCGTTCGCAGGGTGGGCGGGGCTGTTAGTAGAGCCTGGAGGGCACGGGCTGTCTGCTGGGCCAGGAGGGGACACTTCTCGCTGTGCCGGGCCACCGGGGGCTTCCTGTAGAGCCGGGCAGCTGCGGCCGCATGGCTAAGATCCGGGCGGGCGGGGTGGCCGTTCCCAGAGCGAGAGCAGGGCCTCCCCGGGACGGCGAGATGGCGGGTGCCGTCTGCAGGTTCGGGCGGGCAGCTCCGCTCTGGGCCGCCGGCCGCTTGCAGAAGCGGCTGGTGGCTGCGGGACTGGACCTCTGCGCCCGCGTGGCCGGCCAAGATCCACTTGTCTGGGACAAACTGACACTTCTAATAAACCTACCAATTCCCGGCAGGTCCCCTCTTAACGGAATTTTGCTAGAAGTTCCTCAGTAGGTAGACTGCAGCTGTTCCAATGGGTCTTTCTGATCCCGTTAATGTGGAGACATTGGAATCGCTGCTTTCTCGCCAGCAGCCATGTTGGATCTCTCAAAGTGGAGTTTAAATCTCAAATCTTCCATCTTACATCTGTGTGATTTAGGGCAAGAAACTTAATTGTTAGAATGCCTCAAATATTTGAACCGCAATGTGAATAAACACCACCTCTTCCTGGAGTTAATATTAAGTGGCATGCAGAGTGTGCCCCTGCTCCAAGTGTAACTCTGCTCAATGGAAGGAATGAAAAATGTTGAATCAGAGGTAGGAGAATAAGAACAGGATATGAGAGACATGGTGATGTTCCCTAATACACTGAGGAAGAAGACACAAGTCATTATAAACAACCAATTCCAAGATCTTAAGTCCCCTAAGGAAGCTCTGCTGGACAATATTGAGATTTAAACTCCACTTCGAATTTTTGTCATTCAGCTAAGGTGGCTGACAGAAGTGAGGATTTGCATGTGCACAGTCGAATAAAACACACAATTTTATCAATAGTGACTTCCCTATCCTTTCTGTCTTCTCATGGCCTCACCACAAACTCCCAAACCCACTATCCAGTTCTCTCTCCTGTCTATAACAGCAGTCAGAAGGTCTGAGGGAAATAAACCCACAGCAGTCAGAAAACTGAGCTACCATCACAGAGGCTGGATGGTAAGACTGCTGTTGTGTGACCCTTAGTTCATGCTGCATCTGTGGAGTCTGGGATCAGAGAAAGTGACCTTTCAGGAACTGTGGAAGGTATTCCAGCCTTGTTAATAAGTTGCTTCTCTGTGCTCTCACTTGTCAAGTCATAAAATTTAGGTAGGTTATTTGTGATCACAAGACTGTTAAACTTTTCCTTCACAGAACTGAGTTCCTGGTAAGACAAATTTTGGTTTCACTTTTCTGTTCTTGGAAATACAGTCGATTTTGAAATGGGACTAAATCCACCCTACTCTATGATTGGGCAGCAGCACACAAAGGGTGGGAGAGAAGCCAAGTGAGTGTATAAGCCCTGTCTAGCTGCCTGGTATTTGCTACTTGGCCCAGATGAAGAAGAGGTAGATTTCACATGAAGAGACTGGACTACAGCAGAGTACTGTTCCTGAGCCTTGAACAACAGCAAGCCATCAACCAGGATCAGGATTTTCTGATAATCCAGCAAGGGCATTCTGAGCTGACTTCTGACCCAAAAGGTCTCTTTCCCTAAGAAACCTTTGGTCATCAAGACATTTAGGAGCATAGGCTGCAGGGCTGGGATGCTCAACTTGAAAGATAGGGAGCTTTGATCAGAGGGAGGCAGAATGGGCTAATAGTCCAAGCTGATCACTGAAGTTCAGGTAAATCTACAGCAAGTGTTTTGGATATTATTTACTTGGTGAAATGCTTTTCCATTTGTCTTGGTCTGTCTCTAGCACCTCCCCCTGGAGTGGTTGAAAATGCATGTGTCACAATGTATTAGGGAACATCACCATGTCTCTCATATCCTGTTCTTTTTCTCTTAACCTCTAATTCAGTATTTTTCATTCCTTCCATTGAGCAGAGCTACACTTGGAGCAGGGGCACACTCTGCATGCCACTTAACATTTATGGCTGGGAAGTCTTTCATTTTTCAAATGGAAAGTAAGAATACTAATGATCTCCTATGATGAAAAGTAGGGCAAGTCAGAATACATTGGGAAAATAATGTCATTGACACATGTATCCTTTTGTAACAATTAATAATTTAGATCTTTGTCACTTGTGCTCATAGCTAGCGTAAAAAAATATCTAAAACAAATTATGGAGTGTGTCATTAAATCAGGGAATTGGTAGGCTAAGAGAAAAATTGAAAATGAGAAATCTGCTAAAAACAGCATGTGCTCTCAGTGACCTTCTGAACATTCCTGGAGTGTTCTTGTCTCTTTCCTCAAGTGAATGTGGCTGTGGTATTTTTTTTCTGTGTTACTTGCAGGTTTTGCATCTCTATTCCCTTCCTCCTCATTTTTCCGATCAACAGTCAGAATGATCTTGTCACAGGAAAGAAGGGAGTGGAAATTCCAAACCTCAGTTCTTACGTTCCAATGAAAAAAAAACTTAAAGTCAGACACAAAAAGCCATACAAGAGAACTTTATTACGGGTGAAAGGTAAGTAAAAGCAGAGTGAAGCATAAGCAGAGAGCACTCTTAAGAGATAGTGGGTCATCTCTGAGCAGAGAACAACAAAGAAGATAGTGCTATCTCCAAATCTGATATTTACCTGGAGAGCTGGGAACCACATTCTGTACCACAATCAGGTGTTCAACTCCTCTTCACCTTGACAGGAGAGTTGGTTCTCTCCAGAACTGTCATGGTGGCCCTCCTATTTAGGGAAGCTTCATCTACAAGTCAATCCCATGCTAATGTGGGCACTGGGGTTAGTAGTTGATCAGAAGTTACCTTAGTGTTTCTTTGCTACTAAAGGAATCTTCTTTGCTCAGTGGTAGAGCACTTGCCTAGCATGTGTGAGGCACTGGGTTCAATCCTCAGCACCACATAAAAATAAATGAATAAAATGAAGGTATTGTGTCCATCTACAACTAAAATATATATATATTTAAAAGAGGAATCTTTTTTACCACACAAAGGGAGATACTTTTAGCCATAGTTCCTAGCTTCACATCAACATCAATGGATCCTGTCAAGAGTTAGTCCCATTAATTTCTTTTGATGTATTTTCCCTTTAGTTCCTTTGTTTCTGTTTATTTTCTACAAATTAAATACCAAACTTTGCTTTCTCTTCTTCTTTGAAAGTAGCTTAAAGAAGACCCTAAAGTAATTTAAAAATACTTGTGACCTCACCATGCATTTCATTGCTCATTGCTAGCTACCAGCTACCAATCTCACCCTGGGGCTTGGTCCAAGGGTCAGCAACTGGTTCTTCCCACCCCAGCTTGTCTGTTTCTCAGGTCCTCTAAGGTGGTTCCTATGACCTTCTGGGGTCAATGTGGGCCCATCAACCCCTAGGTTGCAGAATTCAATGGGCTTCACAAGCACCACCCAGGGGGCAGGTTGCCAACTGCTTGCTTTATGCCTATGCAGTTCATCATGCTCTTTATTATCCTCCTCATCTTCCAGTCTTCCCTGGGGATTGGTATGAGAAGAAATTCCCTGATTGCCACATGAGGTCTGCATAATTCCCAGAAGTTGCTCTCATCCCCATCCTCCCTCTTCAGTCCAACACCCTGTATGGATTCCTTCACATTTCTGGGTGTTTTCCTTAGTTTCAAGCAGAAAAATTGGCACCACTATTAAGGAGTTCCCTGGCTAGACTTCATAACTATGAAAGTAATTTTTTTCCAAATCATGGCTCTGCCCTGCTCAGCCCATCCTACTACTGTGATGTGCTATAAGGTGCTTAAAGGAAGAAAGACTGGATTCCCACTCATCTCTTAGCATTATTGACATTTGGGGCCTGATAATACTTTAGTGTGTGTGTGGTGGGACACTAAGCAGTATACCTTGTCCCTGCCAGTAGCATCTCACCTCCCAGTTGTGACAACCAGAGACTTCTACGTAGACTGCCAAGTGTCCCTATGGGCTCAAGTTTGCCCTGATAAAGAGCCATTGCCAGAGGCCCATGCATTGACCATGTTCTTTAATATTGGTTCTATAATTCGATGTACCGGGCCCTTTCCCTTACTTACAAAGTTAAAATAGAATAAGACAGAAAGAAGATCAAGGATTACTACAGAATTTTGCTGTTTTCTTGAATAATGGTGGGGTCCATGAGTGACATGGGAAGACTTCAAAGAGAGAGGGTAACTGTAAAGGTGCCAATCCTGAGCTGGTTGAAAATCCTTCTCAACATCATCTTGTTTCCTCCAGCTTCCAGAATGTGACACTCATGACTAATTGCCTATTTATTTATACCTACTATTTTTATTGTGTGTGCACACATATGATGCTTTCAGATATCCAATGTTATTATTTAGCATTTTTCTAACCCTTATTATAATTAATGTTGGTCTGTCATCTTTTCTTCATTAAGTTTTATCATCAGTGTATTTTATATTTACAATGAATTAAGCATGGGTAAAACATTTTTACTCTCCTTTCCAAATTTACAATTTATATGGTTTAAAATTTACAATTTTATATGGTTTATTTTTTCAGTTCAAAATGTTAAATTTTAGACTACATACTTTATGTTCCCATAAAGTAAAATAGAGATAATCTAAATCAGTGTTAACAGAAAAACTTCATGAAATGAAAGTTTATGCTGTTTGATGAATAAGACTATGCTATGTTTAAATATACATGCTCTTTTCTATATTCCTGGCATCTAGGATGAAAAAAAATCTTTAAATATACATCTAATGTAAGTAATAGATTCTTTGCATGTCTCTCTTCAAAAAATGCTTTATAGCAGCATATAAATAGTTTACATACACATTTAATTTTACAATTTTGCCCCCGAACAATAGATCTGTTTTATTTTTATATCAATTTTGCCCAACATTTATAAATATGACAATGTGTTGAAATGGAAATGTTTTTGTCATTCACAATAGAAGTAGCAATTTGACAGGGAGAAAAAAAACCTACAGTAACCCTGGTCAGTTGTGTAACCTGAGCATTTGACCTACTAGAGAGTAGCTTCTTCTTGCTTTCATAAATGCTCACATCCACATCACCTCTACATACAGGTTGGGCACATGCTTCCAGACACTGGTAGACCACAATGTCCTTCCCATTGCTCTAATCACTGAGAAGCAGTGTGGCTGATGATTAACCACACTAGCCAATACCTTAAGACAGCCATTGTAATGAAGGGCAGATTTGATATTTCATATCAAGTCAACCTATGTAACTCATAAACACTCATAAAAACTCATACAATTTTGTTTTTAACCATCCAAAATAATGTTTTAATTTTTTTAAATTTTGTGCAAATTTCTAAATATTCTATTATTGAAAGCAAAGAGTTCACTTCATAAAACGTCAGAAAATAGGCTTATGTTTCTCCAGAAGCATTTCACCTTGCACAATATTTTTTTTATTAACACACACAACTTTTAAGTGTGGACATTGGAGCCCCAACTATGTACTAAAAATTATTTCTAGTAAAAAAAAAATAATAAGTTTTTCAAGGAAATAAATTGATTTGAGTTATGGACACGGGAGCTCCAAAATTTAAATAATTATTTCTATTAACAAACACAATTTTTGAAAATCTGAAGAAAGGACCTGAAAAAAAGCAGCTTCAAATGCAGGAAAGCAAAGTAAAATGGGGGGTGTGGTGACTCAAGTTTATTAATACTGAAACTTTCACCAGGACCAACTTTCATCTTTTTAGGAATTTAGAGCAACTCATTTGTAATTTTCTATAAATAAACTGAAGTTAATTCATATCTTCTGGTGCAAGCAGAGTTCTGGAGTCATGATTGCTTGCTGTTGGTCAAATCCAGTATTAGTCTTTTGATGTGAGCCAGTTTGTTATGAAGATACTCACATCTGTATTTTCCTTAGTAATCCGGACTGCAGTGCTTGATTGGCTGATATTCTTGTAAGACTTCTTCATGTACCTTCTGATACTCTTTTATCTGGAGAACAGTGTGTGTGTTCTTTTGTTTATTTGTTTGTTTGTTTTGCACAATGTTTGATAAAACTTCTAGCTGCCACTTTCATCTTGGCCAGCAAAGTCCTGTTCTCATCATACTCAGAATTGAAATTGTCCTTGTAATTCCATCATTGCTTATAGCAGACGATCACAATATAGTTATCCTGGGAGTTCAACGTTGAAGAAGGCACCATGGAGGCAGTGCAACCTGCTGTAACTCCCTCACAGCAATCCAGACTGGAGTTACTCAGCTTGGCAATTTCTTCTGCTCTTCAAACATCTTCCATCTTCTTCTAATTGTCGCAATGTTAAGTATTTTTCCTTATGTTTTTTAGACTGGTAGGGGGATGGGGTACCAGGGATTGAATTTAGGGCCACTGGAACCACATCCTCAGGCCTATTTTGTATTTTATTTAGATACAGGGTCTCATTGAGTTGCTTAGTGCCTTGTTGTTGCTGACGCTGGCTTTGAACTTATGATCCTCCTACCTTAGCTGTTGGGAGCCACCCTGGACAGGACTATGTACACACCTTTAAGTCCTGAATTAAAGAGGTGCTGGGCTGGTATTGCATCCATTGCAATGCAAATGGACTTTACCTCTGATCTGATAAGAAAGGTGCAGCTCTGGAGTGGGCAGTCACCTGATGGGGGTGAATTACACCCACCAATCTGTTTGTTGGAACCTTACCCTTTTTATCCTTTGCCCTTTTTTGACAGAATGTACTTTGGAACAGCTTCCCCCAATAAAACCTGGGTTGGAGGCATGCTCTCTCTCTCTCTCTCTCTTTCTTGCCTGCCTTGCCTCCTTTGTGGCAACTGGATCAGAGGGACCATCACAGAACCCAAAGAAAAAGATATTTCTCTGTCTTTGTTTGATTATTTCATGCCAGCCCACTTCTCCTGGAGGGAGATCTCTCCTGTCTTGTCACCTGATTCTACTCAATATTGTCCAGCAGAGCTTCCTTATGGGACTTAAGATTTTCAAATCAGTTGTTTTTAGTGACTTGCCTCTTCTTCCTCAAGAGATTTCAAAGTAAACAAAATCAGTGGTAGTGTACACTTTACTTCCCTCTAGATCTTCAAACATTAGCTGAATGATAAAGATTCAAAGTGGAGTTTGAATCTCAAATCTTCCATCTCACATCTGTGTGATTTGAGGCAATGGATTTAATTGTTAGAGTGCCTCAAACAATTGGACTGCAGTGTGGGTAAGGACCATCCTTTCGTGGAGTTATTGAGAACCAAGGCTTGTTGATGGGAGTGATGTATTGCCTGTGAGCACTCGACTGAAACACAATTTCAGTAATACCAACTTCCTCCTCCTGTCTGTCTTCTCACAGCCTCACTGAAAACTCCCACAGTTCAACTCTCCCTCCTGTCTACAACAATAGTGATGAGATCTGAGGAAAGTAAACCCTCAGTAGTCAGGAAACAAGGTTATGGTCACAGAGGCTGGAAGTAGGGAGTGTCTCTGTTGAGACTGCTCTCACGTGACTCTGAGTTCTACTGCATCTGTGGAGTCAGGGATCAGGGAAAATGACAATTCAGGAATTGTGGAATATATAACAGTCTTATTAATAGGTTCCTTCTCTGTGCTGACCTCACTTGTCAAGCCTTAAATTTATGACAGCTTATTTTTAATCTCAAGACAGTTCAAGTTCTCCTTCCAGAACTGACTGAGTTCTGGCAAGACAAATTTGAGTTTCACTTTTCAGTTCTTGTAAATACAGTGGATTCTGAAATCAGACTAGATCCACCCCCATCCATGATTGGTCAGCAACACACAGAGGGGTGACAGAGAAGCCAAGTGAGTATAGAAACCCTCTTCAGCCACCTTTTATCTGCTACTTTGCACAGACTTAAGAAGTGGAAGATTTCACAAGAAGAGATTGGACTACAGCAGACTGGACTACTCCTGAGCCTTGAACAGCAGTGAGTTCTCAACCAGACACAGGATTTTCTGGTAATCCAACAAGGCGTTCAGAGCTGATTTCTGACCCAATAGGTCTCTTTTCTCTAAGGAACTTTTGGTTATCAAGACATTTGGGAGCATGGGCTGGAGGGCTGGGAAGCTCCACTTAGGAGCTATGCAGCCATAATGGGAGGGTGGCAGGATGGGCTAATGGACAGTCCTAGCTAATCATGAAGATCAGATAAATCTAAACCAAATGTTTTGGATATTATTTACTTGATGAAATGGCTATTCATTTTTCTTGTGTCTGTCTCTAGCATCTCCCCCTAGAATGGTTGGAAATGTATTAGGGAACATCACCGTGTCTCTTCTATCCTGTTCTTATTCTTTTGCCTCTAATTCAGCATTTTTCATTCCTTCCATTGAGCAGAGCTACACTGGAGCAGAGGCACACTTTGTATGCCACTTAACATTTATGACTGGGGAGTCTTTCGTTTTTTAAATGGAAAGTAGGAATGCTACTGTGATGAAAAGTAGGGCAAGTCAGAATACATTGGGAAAATAATGTCATTGACACATGTAACCTTCTGTAACAATTGATAGTTCAAATCCCTGTCACTTCTGTTCATGGTTAGTATACAAGACATTTAAAACAAATTATGGAGTGTGTTATTATATCAGGGAATTGGTAGTAGATGAGAGAGGAAAACTGAAAATGAGAAATCTGATTAAACAGCATATGCTCTCGGTTACCTTCTGGACATGCCTAGAGTGTTCTTGTCTCCTTTCTCAGTGAGTCTGACTATAGCATTTTTCTCTGTGTCGCTTGCAGGTTTTGCATCTCTACTATTCTATTCCCTTCTTCCCCATCTTTCTGGTCAACAGTCAGAATTATCTTGTCATTGGAAAGTAGGAAGTGGAAACTTCAAACCTCAGTTCTTGTGTGCCAATCAAAGAAAATCTAAAGACAGACAGACACACACACACAAAAAAAAAAAAAAAAACATGCAAAAGAGAACTTTATTATGGGTGAAAGTAAGTGAAAGCAAAGTGATGCTTAAGCAGAGAGCACTCTGAAGAGAGAGAGTGGGTTATCTCTGAGCAGAAAACAACAAAGGAGATAATACTATCTCCAAATTTATGACTGTTTGATGTGTTCCCAGGAGAGCTGGGGACCACATTCTGAACTCTCTGCCAGTCAGGTGTTCAACTTCTCCATGTCAACATGGGATTTTTTTGACCATAATTGGTCCTCTCCAGAAGTATCATGGTGGGGCATTCTATTTAGGGGGACTTCATGTACAAGTCAATTCCATGTTAATGTGGGCACTGGGGTCAGTAGCTGGTCAGAAGTTACCTTAATGTAACTTCACTACTAAAGGACTCTTCTTTCCCAGACAAATGGAGACACCTATAGTTATAATTCCTAGCTTCACATCAACATCAATAGTCCCTGTCAAGAGTTAGTCCCATTAATTAAAGCACCATTGTAATGGGGGGGGGGGGTTAACCTGCAGGGCAGATATAATATTTCAGATCAAGTCAGCCTATAAAGCTATGTATAAAAATCATACACATAAACCCTCATACAATTTTGTTTTTAACCCTCCTAAATAATGTTTTTTTTAATCTTGTGCAAATATCTAAATATTACACCATTGAAAGCAAAGAGTTCACTTCAAGGAAGATCAGAAAATAGGCTCATGTTTATCCAGGAGGATTTCACCTGGCACATTTTTTTAAATATTTTTTTAGCTGTCAATGGACCTTTATTTTAAAGCCACCATTAGTCTTTTGGTGTGAGCCAGTTGTCACAAATATACTCATGTCTGTATTTTTCTTGGTAATCAGGACCGCAGTGTTCGATTATATGTGGTGCTGAAAATCGAACCCAGTGCATCATACATGGTGGGCAAGTGCTGTATCACTGAGCTATAACCCAACCCACACATTACTTTAAAATAAACACACACACAACTTTCAAGTGTGAATATCGGAACCCAAAATATTTACTAAAAATCATTTCTAATGACAAACAAGTTTTTCAAGGAAGAAAAAATAGCCAGAAAAAGCAGCTTCAAATGCAGGGAAGCAAAGTAAAATGGGGATATGGGGACTCAAGTTGACTACTACTGAAACTTTCACCAGGCCAACTTGCATCTCTTTAGAATTTAGAACAACTCATTTGGAATTTTAAATAAATAAACTTAAATTAATTCACATCTTCTGGTCCAAGCAGAGTGCTGGAACCATGACTGCTTGCTGTTGATCAAAGCCATCATTAATCTTTTGGTGTGAGCCAGTTGTCACAAAGATACTCATGTCTGTATGTTGCTTGGTAATCAGGACTGCAGTGCTCTATTGGCTGATATTCTTGTAAGACTTCTTCATGAACCTTCTGATACTCCTTTAAATCTGGAGGATGGTGTTTTTATTGTATATTGTTTGGTAAAACTCCTAGCTGCCACCTCCATCTTGGCAAGCCGAGCCTGTTCTCGCTGTACTCAGCATTGAAGTTATCATTGTCATTCCACCATCACTCACAGGAGACGATGGCAATATAGTTATCAAATAATCTGGGAGTTCGGTATTGAGGAAGGCTCTGTGGAGGCAGTGCAGCCTGCTCTAAGTCTGGAATTCAGACTGGAGTTACTCAGCTTGGCAATTTCTTCTTCTCTTTGAACATCTTCCTCCTTCTCATAATCTCAACATTGTGTTAATTTTTATTTGGTCTTTGTGTTTTTTTGGACCTTTTTTTCCAGGGGGGCAAGAGGGTACTAGGGATTGAATTCATGGGGACTCAAGCCACATCCCTAGCCCATTTTGTATTTAATGGAAAGACAGGATCTCACTGAGTAGTTTAGTGACTTGCTGTTGCTGGATCTTCCTTTAAATTGATGATCTTCCTACCTCAGCCTCCCAAGCCACTGGGATTACAGGCATGTGCCACTGGGCCCAGCTTTTTTTTTTAAGACTTCTTTCTGGACTTTTTGTGAGACATTGAATGGTTTCTTCCATATGCCGTGGGCACTTTAGAGCTGAACCAGCAAGTAAGGTTTCCAGAGAAGTCCTAGAGGTATTTTTGTCTTCCTGGGCCTCATATAGACTACCATTTCCACTAAAATTTCCAAAAGCTAGGGTTTGAGTCCCCCAGCCTCCTGGAGTCCTAGGAGAATCCGAGTTAGACTGTAAAGTCTGAGGAGGATTTGAGACAGGCATGCGAGTTGAAGACTGTGGCAGAGGGTTGGGGATGGCAGCAGCTAGAGAGGGTAGTGGGAGGCCTGCAGCAGATTTGTCACCAGTGAGAATCAAATGACCATTTAGTGTTGGCTGTACTCTATATGTCAGATGAGATATCCGATCTCTTTTATTCATTAAAGGATCCATAAAATCTGAATCCAAAGGTCATCTTTGAGGAGAGGACATCTCTACTGGAAAACATGGGAGATACTGAACCACTGGGGCAAGCAGAATTCTGGGGTGGATTTGGTTTTCTAGAGAGCACAAAATCCAATGTCATCTGTTTGATTGTATCCTGGGCAGTCTTGCTGAAGCTCCTTAAACCCATAATCCTTTAAAGTACAGGAGAGGTCTTTTGGATTCAGATTGGCTACCTGTTGCAGAATTGCCTCCAGAGTCCTTGTCCTTTTCATTGACTCTCCTTTCTGCAGTGGATACAGCAGCTCAGATTTTTTTTGTAGGACTTGAGTGGCAGTAAGTGAATCACCGGGTCCCTGTATGGCAACTGAGAAACACTGCTATTGTCTTTACTCTTGCTCTTTTGGGTTTATTCTTGCTCATACTGTATGGATCTAAGCTAAATTCCTCAGTGCATTTGTTTTCATCTTCTTTGGCTCTTTGAAGCTTAGAAATAGAGGCAGGAATAATTCCAACACTTCCTATATGGAAAGACTTCTATCTTCTTTCTCCCTTCTATCATCTCTGTATATCTATATCCAATCTATATCCAATTTCTATATCCAGTAGCCAGGGAACAAAGCATAGAGAAAGACTCAACTTGGGAACTCAGTTGAACTGGAACATGCTATTATCAAATCATCAATGGAAAAGTGGGAAAGCATTTAGTATTCTCTGAAAACTCTAAATTGTCTTGAGGCACTCATAATCTATCTTCACAGTTAATCTTAAGCCACCTCTCATATGTAGAAACTGGAGATGGGCAACAACTTAGGTTCTCAAGGGCAAGAGCTTATTAATTTCTGTTGATGAAGCTAGTAGTCTTCTTCACAATGTAATTGTCACCCCTCTATCAAACTCAGAAACAATAGGACAAGACCATTTAACATGGTATGACACAGTCAAATATATATTTGGGTAACAGAATATTTATTCAGAATTTTCAGCTATTCTATTTTTGTATCACTTGTTCAGATACATGGTATCCTTAGGGAGGAAAGGATGCACATATCCTTGCAGCACCTCACTTAAGAGAAAATGAGACATGTATTACAGTATATGGAGGATTCATCAATAAGCCTTCAAATGAAGAGCGTTTGATGCGAGAGCAACTTCAGAAAGTTAGCCCAGGTGAGGCAGATCAATAAGGGATAGTGAGTCACCAGAAGCCAGGAAATATAAAAAGCCATTATCAAAGCTAGCACAGGAGCAAGACCAGGAGAAACATTTTCTAAAAAACTCTATTGGATTACGAACACTTGATTGAGGCCACTTCGCGTGATTCTCTTAGTGGCAGATGCAGCTACCATCAGAAATACAGCCCAGGCAAAGAGACAGCAAGCAGGCCATGTTCTCACCTCTCACTTCACACTCAGACACTTGCTGCTGCCTCTCAATAGCTCAACTTACTGGCATCTGGGAAGTGAGGGAGCTCTACTGATGTGGCTATCCACCTGAAGACTCAGGTCAAGAAAGTTCAGATGGATCTGGGAATACATTATGGAAAATCTAACACTAAAGTCACATTAGAAATTCTTGGTCTATTCTACTACCCACGTAAAAAGTGTTCTTCCTGATCGCATTTATATGTGGAATCCCAAGTAGTCAAACTCATAGAAGCAGAGAGTGGTTGCCAGGGGCTGGGAGAAGGGAATAATAAGGATGTGTTGGGCAAATGATACAAAGTTTCAGTTACACAATGTGAACAAGTTCTGGAGACCTAATGTATGGAATGATTATAATAATTAAAAATACTTAATTATACACCTAAAATTTGCCATGTGAATAGATCTTAACATTCACTCTATACACCATACACACACAGACACATGCACACAGACAATGTAGAGGTGCTAGTTTTGTTAGATAAATAGACTTTGATTATAAGTTAACAGAGTTCATATATCAAAACATTAAATTGTACATATACAGTTTTTATATGCCAGTGATATCTTAATAAACCTATTACAAGAAATGATCTCACATGGTGACATTAAAGAGTAGCAGGATTTCTCAGATACTCTTCCCAAAGAAGTGTTGCATTTCAAAAAGTATTCTGTACAGTTAGATTACTCTCATTGAAAAAATTGTTTAAAAGACAACAAGGGAGCTAGACATGAACTCAAATGTGCTGAAATGTTCTATTCATTTAGTGGGTTTAACCATTATTGCAAGTTAATAATACTCCTGAAAGATAAGAACTCACCAACGTGAGTTCCAAAGCCAACAGAAGTACCTAAAAAGCAAACCAATGAAACTTGAGAAGTACATCAATCAAATAAAATAGCTTGCCTTTGTTAACATCTAGACCCATACCAATATTGCAAAACAAAAATACAAACAAAAACGTGGCTGTCGGGGAATTTTGATCTGATTAAGAATTGAGGACAATGAAGAATTATTGTTACTTCAGTTTGGTAATTTTATTGAACTTAAGTTAATAAAAATTCCTGATAATTAGGAGAAATATACTGAATGATGATATCTTGGGTTGGCTTTAGAGTCCTGCTAAGGATTAGGTGAATTAGGATTGAAGCTAGTTAAAAACACATGCAGTTTTTTATGATGTTTTCCCTAACTTTGTTTCAGTTTCAACCTTTCCCTAATAAAGAATTTAAACAAGAAAAAGCAGACTTATACAACTGAAGCAGCTCAGGACATAACTAAGGACATAATGGCCCTGAGTTTACAGCACTTTTGGTAAGATCAAAGCTGTAAGATGTTCTCTGGTGTAATAACCCTTTCGACTTTATTCTTCCCTCTTTCTTTCAGTTACTTTGCTTGCTTGCAGTCATGGGTCAGTTGTTCTCTGCTACTCCTAATCATGCTCAACACCAAGATTTGGTCCCTAGATTTACTTCGTATTTTAACAACTTCGAGATGGGAAGCACAATCATCTCTCAAAACACCTTCAGTTTGATAGTGTCACTCCTACGAAAAGGGAACATTCAGGAGGCAAATTCTACAATCAGGTATGCTTTAAAAGAAATTGACAATACCCAACTGGACATTGCTGTGACAGGGGAGTCTGGAGCAGGGAAGTCCAGTTTCATCAATGCCCTGAGAGGGGTTGGACATGAAGAAAAAGATGCAGCTCCTGTTGGGGTGGTGGAGATGACCATGGAGAGAACTGCATACAAACACCCAAACTTTCCCAATGTGAGAATCTGGGAGCTGCCTACAATTGGAGCCACTAATTTAGAGCCAAAAGATTATCTGAACAAAGTAAAATTTAGGGAGTATGACTTCTTCATTATTGTTTCTGCTACACGATTCAAGAAAATTGACCTAGACTTGGCCAAGGCAATCAAAACTACGAAGAAGAATTTCTACTTTGTAAGAACCAAGGTGGATTCTGATTTACGAAATGAAGAAATGTCTAAGCCAACTACCTTTGACAGACAAAACGTCCTGCAGCAGATCCGAGAGGACTGTGTGAGAAATCTGAAGAAGAATAACATTGAGGAACCACAGGTATTCTTAATTTCCAACAACAATTTATCTGAGTATGATTTCCCAATCATGATGGACACCTTAATAAAAGATCTCCCTGCTCAAAAGCGCCACATTTTTAAGTTTTCCTTGCCTAACTTTATGGAGGCAGACATTGAAAGGAAACGGGATTCTCAGATGCAGTATATCTGGCTAGAAGCCTTCAATGCTGGAGTATCTGCCTTCACACCTTTCAAGATCTTCTTCAGTAACAATGAGGTGGAGAAGCTGAAGGCGAGTTTAAACCAGTATCGAGTCCTTTTTGGAGTTGATGATGCATCCCTGAAAACTTTGGCTAAGCATTTGCAAGTGCCAGAAGAACAACTCAAAGAAATCATTAAATCTCCAACTTTGTTGGAAACTGAGAAGGAAGAAACAATAGGGGAAATGTTATTGAGATATTTGAAGAATTTTTTTATACATGGTGGAGGCCTCCTTGGTGCAGCTCTTTACTATAATAAAATATATTATTTGCAACTTTATCTCCTTGACACGGTAACCGATGATGCTAAAGTTCTCCTTAAAGCCAAATATTCAGGAAAACAGTTCAAACCCAAACCACACACAGCTTCTGACCACAACAGAACCTAATGATCAACACCAGAGCCATCCTCTGCTCACATTTTATCTTGAAACTACCCAATCAGCAACCCCTATGGGAAATCCTAGGGGAAAAGACACATGGGCCTTGATTCTAGGATAATCCCAGTGGGCATTTTTCCCTCTCTCTTGCTCTCTCTCCCCTTCTACCCATCCTGCTTTCTCTCTGCCCTCCTCTCCCTCTCTTCCTCCCTCTCCCCCACACACATTTTCAAGCTCCCTGTCACCTCTGCCATTCCTCTCTGTGTCCTGACTGCACTCCTCTCCTCTCTGGAACATGGAAAGAATCGGCTCTTGGTTTCATGGATTTTGTTTCCCATCCTCATCATCTCACCTGACACACATACCTGAGCTTTAGACTCCCTCCTGCCCTCATCCATCCTGTGAAGACAGTGACTATCACAGCTTTTGGCCACTCTCAATAGGGAGACCTCAATACCAAAGTAGAAAGAAACCCATAACCATAGGAAACACAACTCAAGATAAATGATTATTAGCCAGTTTCTACGAATCCTATTTAGACAGAATCTTTTTTGAGACAATAACTAAAGGAAATCTATGATTCTGTATTGGAAGCAATGGGGAGCCCTGGGAGAGCTCTCTGGTTTGAGACTACTGCTGATCTTTTGATTGTTGTGATGGTAAGGAATTGCTTTAATCCATATCTAATGCCAGAAAGTATTTGCTGATGTGATTTTATATTCTCAATACATCATGACACTTCATATGGATTGTTGTACTGTTTTTATTTACTGATAATCTCCTTGACTATTCAGTAGCCTATCACTTGATTTTTCCTTAAGGTGAAATACAGTATCTGATTTAGAAAGACAAAAGAAGGCAAAAAATGATTCCCCCATGAGTGGTAATGTCTTGTTCAGTTTGGACTGCTACAATAACACCACAGATTGGATGGATTAAACATCATAAATTTATTTCTCACACTTCTCAAAACCAGAAGACAAAGATCCAGGTGCCAGCATGGTTGTGTCCTGGGGTGGAGCACTCATGCCAGTCTTGTCCTCACATGGCCTTCCTTGGTCCATGTATGCAAAGAGACTCATTTTTCTCCCTTCTTTCCATAAAGGCATCAATCTCCTCATGACATGCTCTGACCCTAATTACTTCTTCTTTATCACCATCTATCCAAGCTGGTGACGTATATTGGGTTCACAAAATCTGACTACTTCAATAACTTAAGAAAATGGTGAAGAAAGCATGCAAGCCCACAGAAGTACCTTTCCAAAACCCAGGGACGACTCTGCGACCTTAAGGTCTGTGGAAAGAGAGAGAGGCACTGGAACACACAAGGGGAGGTTCCATGGAACATTCTGTCCAAAAAAGGGTAAAGAGTAGGATTACCAAGGAACAAGGAGGCAGCCCACTCCAGTTGGGCAATGCCCATTCCCTGAGCTGCACCTTTCTATCTGAGCAGACACGAGTCCACTTGCATTGCAATAGGTACAACACCAGTCCAGTTCCTCTTTAGTCAGGACTTAAAGGTGAGTGCATAGGTGGCTCCTACATATTCCCCCTTTTTTCTTTGAAAGAGTAGGTGATGAGTTGTTATCTTGAATTCCTGGATTCTTGTTCTGAGAGCATGACATCATATTGTCACAATACAAAAGAGGATTAATAGCAAAGATAACAGTCCAATAATATACCATGCAGAATGCTTCAGTATTTCTCCAGGATTGAAGTCATTTAACTGACTCAAAAAGACCCAGGTTATTGTCATTACTCTGCAAAACACTCATCAGAAGATTTTTAACCTTTTCCCAATTTTAGTGGGAAGCATTGTGTTTGACCACAGTAACACAGACACATTTAATTGGCGTGGCATTTAAGCCTTTCCTCAAACCATAGAGCAGAGGGCTCATTTGTATTATTCATTACAGTGGCTTCTAGAGTGTTCAACTTTGTTCCAATCCTTCCATCAGTATTCATCTGACTATGGAGAATCTTGGAAGTAATTTAATTCAAATTATTAAGAAAATTCACGCCGCAGGCGGGGGGGGGGGGGGGGGGGGGGGGCGGTGGCGCAGGCTGGTGCGGCACAGAGTCCTGTGTTGGAATGTGCGGTTCCCACGAGCTCCCGGCGCAGCAGCAGGCCAAGCGCCGCCTAGGCTTCTGGCCCCAGACCGCGGTGGCAGCCCGGACGGCTGGGCTAGGGCTGGCGGCCTGAGCACTTTCTGCAGCCCTGCTCCTGGTCTTTAAGGGCCTCGACAGCCCAAGCGCCCAACTTTTTCCACCCCTCCCCACCCTCTCCTAAAGCTCCAACAACAAAGAAAAGTAGTTGGCGGAGGGGTGGCGACGCCGGGTAGCCAGTTCCCCCCCTCTGAGGAAGACCGAATACAGTTATGGCTACCCAGGTGATGGGGCAGTCTTCTGGAGGAGGAGGGCTGTTCACTGGCAGTGGCAACATTGGCGTGGCCTTGTCCAACGACATGTATGACTTGCATGACCTCTCCAAAGCTGAACTGGCTGCTCCTCAGCTTATCATGCTAGCAAACGTGGCCTTAACTGGGGAAGTGAATGGCAGCTGCTGTGATTACCTGGTTGGTGAAGAAAGACAGATGGCAGAATTGATGCCTGTTGGGGATAACAACTTTTCAGATAGCGATGGAGAAGGACTTGAGGAATCTCCTGAAATAAAAGGTGAACCTAATGGACTCGAAAACATGGAACTGAGAAGTTTGGAAGTCAATGTTGTAGAACCACAGCCTGTATTTGAGGCATCAGCTGCCCCAGAAATTTACAGCTCAAATAAAGATCTTCCTAATGAAACACCTGGAGCAGAGGACAAATGCAAGAACTTGAAGACCAAACCCTTTCGCTGTAAGCCATGTCAATATGAAGCAGAATCTGAAGAACAATTTGTGCATCATATCAGAGTTCATAGTGCCAAGAAGTTTTTTGTGGAAGAAAGTGCAGAGAAGCAAGCAAAAGCCAGAGAATCTGGCTCTTCCACTGCTGAAGAGGGAGATTTCTCTAAGGGCCCCATTCGCTGTGACCGCTGTGGCTACAATACCAATAGATATGATCACTATACTGCGCACCTGAAACACCACACAAGAGCTGGAGATAACGAGCGAGTCTACAAGTGCATCATTTGCACTTACACAACAGTAAGCGAGTATCACTGGAGGAAACACTTAAGAAACCATTTTCCAAGGAAAGTATACACATGTGGTAAATGCAACTATTTTTCAGACAGAAAAAACAATTACGTTCAGCACGTTCCAACTCATACAGGAGAACGCCCATATAAATGTAAACTTTGTCCTTATTCAAGTTCTCAGAAGACTCATCTAACTAGACATATGCGTACTCATTCAGGTGAGAAGCCATTTAAATGTGATCAGTGCAGTTATGTGGCCTCTAATCAACATGAAGTAACCCGCCATGCAAGACAGGTTCACAATGGGCCTAAACCTCTTAATTGCCCCCACTGTGACTACAAAACAGCAGATAGAAGCAACTTCAAAAAACATATAGAGCTACATGTGAACCCATGGCAGTTTAATTGCCCTGTATGCGACTATGCAGCTTCCAAAAAGTGTAATCTACAGTATCATTTCAAATCTAAGCATCCTACTTGTCCTAATAAAACAATGGATGTGTCAAAAGTGAAATTAAAGAAAACCAAAAAGCGAGAGGCTGACTTACTTGATAACAGTACTATCAATGAAAAAACAGAAACAGAGCAAACGAAAATAAAAGGGGATGTAGCTGGAAAGAAAAATGAGAGGTCTGTAAAAGTGGAGAAAAAAGATAATGTTTCAAAAGAGAAAAAACCTTTTAGCAATGTTTCAGTGATTCAGGTCACTACCAGAACTCGCAAGTCAGCAACAGAAGCTAAAGACCTGGATGTGCATACAAGAAATAATTCAGAAAAATCCTGTAAAGCCAAGAAAAGCAAAAGGAAGATGGAAACTGAAGCCCATTCCATGCATGATCCTGTGAATGATGAGGAATCTATGACAAAAAAGAAAAGGAAGATAGAAGGTAAATCCAAAAATAGCCAGGAAGTACCAAAGGGTGATAACAAAGTGGAGGAGAATAAGGAGGAGAATAAAAAACAAAATAACTGCGTGAAAAAAAAAATACCAAGAAGAAAACCCTAAAAAATAAACAAAGTAAAAAAAGCAGCAAGCCTTCTCAGAAAGACACCTCTCAGAAGGAACCTGTTCAAAAGGAGACTAGTCAGAAGGGGCCTGTTCAAGATGTTCAGAAGGGGCCTCTGCAGATAGAGTTGCCTCTACCCATGAAACCTGTTCAAGTAGAGCCAGCTCACATGGAGGTGTTCAGAAGGGGCTTGTTCAAGTAGAGCCTGCTCAGGTGGAAGTGGTTCACCAGGAGTCTGCTCACATGGAGCTGATTCCTCCTATGGAGACTGTCCACATGGAGGAGGTTGTTCACAAGGGGCCTTCTCACGTGGAGCTGCCCCCTCCTGTGGAGTCTGCTCATATGGAAGAGGTTCAGAAGGGGCCTGCTGAGATGGAGCTGCCCTCTCCTATGGAATCTCCTCTTACAGAGGATGTTCAGAAGGGGCCTCTGCAGATAGAGTTGCCTCTACCCATGGAACCTGTTCAGATGGGGCCTGTTAACATGGAGTCTGTTCAGATGGAAGTTGTTCAGAAGGAGACTGCTCAGATGGAGCTGTCTCCTCCCATAGATCCTCCTCTTCACAATGAGCCAATTCCCAAAAGGACTTCTCCCCGAAAAGATAACAGAAAGGAAAGGTCCAATATGCAGAGTGAAATGACACGTAAGGAGCAAGTCCTTATTGAAGTAGGCTTAGTGCCTGTTAAAGATAGCCAGATTCTAAAGGAAAATAAAAGCACACAGGAACTTTTGGCATCATCAACACCACTGCCAAAGGAAGACTTAAGAGAGGAGGAGTCAGAAGATCAAAAATTACTCTCAGAAGGTGAAGGAAACAAAGAAGATCCTTTTCTGAAAGTAGGAACAGAAGAAGCAGAGAAGCGTGTAGCCGATTCCTGTACCAAGGAATCTAGTACTAGTGTTTCATCTTCTGGACAAAAGTTGAATATGCCAGGGGGTGAAACTGTAGCTGATAAGCATCAGACTGACTCAGCTATGCTTTGTGAAGCGGAAATGGACACTGATCATAACCCAGCAGAGAATCTCCCTGATAAAGACTCAGCAGTTGGAGAACCAGTTTCACCATTGCTTCTTCCCCCACCAGTAGACGAACATGAAGCAGTGTCCCAGACTGTGCTGGCTTCACCTCCTGTTACTGTGGCAGTAAATGAGTCTCAGGAAATTGATGAAGATGAAGGTATCCACAGTCATGACAGAAGTGACCTAAGTGACAACATGTCAGAGGGTAGTGATGATTCTGGATTGCATGGGGCTCGTCCAGTTCCCAAGAAGCTAGTACAAAAGATGCAAAAGAAGCCTTGGCAGGCAAAGGGACTGGGGGAGATTTTGTTTGCATCTTCTGTGATCGTTCTTTTAGGAAAGAAAAAGATTACAGCAAACACCTCAATCGCCATTTGGTTAATGTGTATTTCCTTGAAAAAGCAGCTAAAGGGCAGGAGTAATTAAAGATTGGGACAAGGTTCCAGTTCATAGTTTGTAAGAGCTATTAATTTTTATATTCATTTATAATAGTAGAAAAACCTTTTAAGATTGCTTTAATTAGTGTCGAGTATTGATTTTTAAGAGGCATCCTTTTCCTTAGGACTTCATATATACCTATTGATTGTTGTATAAATTTTAGCAAATCCAAGGGAGTTAGTGTACTAAAAACCAGCAGATACCTAAATCTATTTAGCTTATATGTTCAATTGAAACGAGAAGGCCATGATGATATAATAGCATTCTATTGCTTTGTCCATTTACAACTTGTCATTTTTTTCTCCGTGTCTGTCTTCACTTTAGTTTACTTTTCCTTTTTTATTTAGCTCTATAAAAATTGGCTTAATAGCAAATTACTTGAACAATTTGCCTGCTTTATATAAAGTTAGCACTTTAAGATTTCTTTAGAGATGAAAAAAGACATTTAAATTGAAGAAAAATTAGCCCAACATTGTATCAGTCCAGGTATTTACTTCCTGAGTTTTGATCAATATTTTGTGTTAATTGTCATAAAAACAGTGATTTTGGTGTTTATTTTTTTTTTATTTTGGTGCTTTAATGGCTTAAGATGTTGCACATTGTTTTTGGTTTTTGTTCTTTTTTAACCTATGCAGTTATATTTTTCTAGAAATAGCATTTGTGTTGAACAGTAACACTTTATACATATACATGCATGTTTATTTTGGCCTCGTCAGAGGAATATTTTTAGGCTTGTTTGCAAAAAGGCAGTTTTTATTTTCTTTGCTGCAATTGTCTTTTTTGCAGAATAATAGTGTGTGCAAGTTTGTGAGCAAATGAAACATGCAGGTTCAATCCATTCATTATGATTTTCATATCTTATACCTATGCCAGAATCTGTATTTCACATTAAGTTATTTATTTTGAATGAATATAGTAAATTCACAGCTCTCTTTCTTGATTTTGCAATAAATAAACCAAGAAGTTTTTATTTTTAAAACACATTTTTATTTCAAATACCAACCATCAGTTACATTATTTTTTAATTTTTTTTTCTTTTTTTTTTTTTTTTTTGCCTGTTATGGTACAGTTACTTCTTAACTGTAATATTATCTTTGGGGAGAACCTTTTCTCTTAAATGGTTGGTGTCCATGTGGCTACTTAGCTGAATAAAGAACTATAACTGAGATTTGGAAATTGCAAAACTAGAATTAGGAGACGTAATCATTCCTTCAAGTTGTATGGGACATCACTTGTGAGATTCCAAAGCCATAGCTATTATACAGCAAATCTAGAATGAGAGATGGCGTGAGTTCTGGCAAGTCAGTTGCAGCTTCCTGTGAATACAGTGAAGAAGGCTGGGGAACTTCAGTACAGTCCAGATTTTAAAAATCCTACTTTCTCAGGGATCTCCACAAACTAGTGGTTGTCCTGGCTGTCCCTGTGACAGCCTCTTCTACAGGTGAGGCCTCAAGTGAATTGCAGCTATCCTGATGTGCCTATAGGGGCACTTTGTATGAAAAAGGGTGTGTACTCCAAAACTGTTCTGTAGGTTCTTTGGCCATTTGCCAGAGAGTATGAAAGAATCCAACAATAGGATTTTTATTAACATTAGGAGTTCATTTCAGTAAAATAAAGTATGATCCCAATAGGGAATCTTGAATTCCAACCTCCCATGTTCTATTTTGAAATAACCCCCTTCATGAATATTTTGATAATTTTCTTTTACCTGGTGATCTCTTTGAGGTAGGTTTCAGATTTTGGCAGTACAACATGAAAGATTAGGACAAGCATTAATGTATGGGTGGAAAACTTGTTAATCTGAGAGTGAAGTTTGAGTTAAAAGTTGCTCAAACTTGGAATTGACTGGGAGGCCAAAGAATTTTAAGAAGATTCTCTCAAGACATGAGTAAGTTGTGTGATAATGGTGTGTTTGGCGTGTATGAATGGGAATTTATAAATGTTGAATTATAGGCTCCGACAATCATTGTCAACAGGAGATCAAGCTGCAAATATTTATGTTTTAAACCTTAAATTATACAGCTAGTTAAGTCTTCCTAACAGCTAGTTTTTAATGTTAATGAGCACATTTTACCTAAGTTACCTTTTACATTATATTGAAAAAGATTCATTTTAAGCACAGATTAGAGATTGGGAATCTGCTTGGGGAAGAGGTCTTTCTGGATTCTTTCATACTGTAAAGGAAAGAAATTTGCCTTCTGGGGAATTGAACTAATTTCTAATCTAGCCTTTAAGACTAGAATGCTGAAAACAAAAATATGAAGGAAATTAAAACCCCTTATTAAGTTGATGTGTAAAAACATTGTTACTGGAAATTGATTGGGACTTGAGGCCTTTCTTCCAGAAAACAAGGACTTGATTATCAGGCCTATATTAGGTCCTGAACCTTAATGCCATGTATTTGTACTTTTTAAAAATTGTTTCAATGAAAAATATATTAGTAATTGGAACTTCTGGTCCAGTTGGGAGTTCTTCCATTTGAAAAATGTGATATTTGTATGGAACTGTTTGAATCTTTGTACTTTCTAGTGCCCTCCCCACAATAGAATTGAAGCTAGAACTTTCTCTTTTGATAAAGGAACAATAAACATGTTATTTGTAAATTGGTATTTAGTAACTAGTGGTAAACTTGAAATACTAGAATGCATTATAAGCCTAATCCTAGGTAGTCATGAAAATCTAATTATTTTTGAACCTGTATTCCCATTGGTTTCCAATATATTTAAGTTATATTTTTCCTCTTTATCAGAGCTGCTTCTTATTCGGGGGCTACTTTTATTTTTATTGAGGTGTCATTCATAAGGAGCTAAAATGTTTTTATAAGGCTTCTTATAACTGTAGCTGGATGTTTTGCTCTAGTCTTCCAAGAAGGGCCATTTTATTTTTTAAAGTAGTCACTTATAACGGCATGTGGTCATTGACTTTGGGGGCCGTTTGCATTGCATGCTGATACAAATTAAAACCCCAGTTAACCACATCACATGTCACTCCATGAATGTTGAAGATGGAAGGAATACCTTGCCTGTAGTATACTGTCACTTCTGGACTGAAAAGCTGGGGGAGGAAATTTACTTTGCATATATCAAAAAAACTTAAAGCCAGTGTGTCAAGTTCAATTGTTGACCTCAGCAGATGAAGTGAGCTGATAGTATTAATTCAGATTTAAGAAAATATCTGAATCTTGGTTTGTGTAGATTTATAATCTACATACTATATTAATTAAATCAGATAGCTTTTACAGTACCACATGTGTACATAGGCACCCTCCCATCCCCTTCTGCATCCATTAGTTACTGAACTTTCTGAACTGGCATTGTAACATAACAACAATGTTTTGTTGCACCAATTTTATAAACTTTTACAGTGCAATACGTGTTATTTTTCTGAGGCAAAACAAAGGTATATTTCTCAAGGTTCTTGCTGCTTTCTTTAGCAGCATTTGATGGCGGATCTTTTATATACATTTGTAATAGATAAAAATAGGCCAGATTGCAAATTCTTTTTAAAATCTTAAACCATGTACCAAGTTTTTGGTTGAAATTGTGTAGGATAAGTTAAATTGCATTCTATTAACCAATGTGAGTGTATTTCTGTAAGCATAGTTATGTTGAAATAAAGTTTTAAAAAGCAAAAAAAAAAGAAAATTCACATGTTGTAAGTTTTGAGACATAGCCACAAAGGCTTTAATTGTACAAACAATAATATTTTAAGTAGACACTTTAAGGATCATGAGATCAAGATCTTGCCTAGGTCTGGTTAATTGGCAGGTACCTGTTTTAAAGCCTGAATTTTAATTTCAGCACAGCTGACAATAGGACAATGGAATATTCGTAAAGAATCAATGTCCTTTTCCTCTATTATGACTAGTGATACAATTAGGCAAGTTGCATTTTTTATAGGTTACAGGATATTTATCATCCTTTCTCTTAATCCTCACATTTAAAGAGTATTTTAGGTCTGTCAGTATTACAAAAATTCTGGAGGCATAAGTTAAGTATCAAACTTCCTTTTGGATGCCATCTCACCGAAGGTCAAAGTTCCTAGGAGTTATGGCATCCTTATGTAATTGCTTGTGTAAATTCTAGGAGACCAGTCTGTGAATAACTGGCCTATATAGGAAAACTTTATTTCAACAATCTTTCTATTTTGACAATTGTTCAGATATATAAATATAGTCTTAATTTCTAAGGACCAGAATGGTTGGCAGATTTAGGTTTTCATATGCTTTTTCTCAAAAAAAAAAAAATACTTTTAGACAGCCAGCATGTATCATAGGATTAACATAGGTAATTGATCATTATAGTCAATATGATTAATCTATATAGTCAATATTATCAATCTAAGTTACATGGGTGGACTTTCCAGTTCACATTGCAAAGCACATTAAAAGTGGACCTGAGAAATGGATCCACAGAAGTCTTCATAAGTTTTACTTACCTTCAAGCTTGTGAAACCTGCGTTGCTGCCAACTCTGCAGCTGGAAATTTACCTTTCTGTATCAGGTTTTTCAGCCATTCTATGATGACCAACTTGAACTCTACCTTTTGAAATTTGATTCAACTTACTAAATCATGTTAAGCAGCAGTAAGACTCTCAATATCACAATTAAGAAAAAAAATTAAATATTTTGTAAGATCTAATGTGTTCTTATGGGGTCCTATTTTCCTCCTTTCTTTATTTAAAAAAAAATGAGTAGAGGCCTGGGATGCCATAACATCATTAGTTTAAGTTATAGACAATAGTACAAGTATTTAAGTAATAAGAAGGGTTTTATTATCCTTAGGTGGTCATAAAAGTTGACAAAGGTCTCTTACTATTATGTTACGTTTAACATTAATGAATTGGAAAGGAACCATGTTAAATAGAAGTTTAGCCTTTACTAAATGTATGACTTGATTTGACTTTAACAGAATTACCAATAATGAAGAACATAATAAGTTGTATATAAAAATTTGTACTTTGAAACTAGTTCTAGATTAACTTAAATAATTATCTTATTTTGGAATTAAGTGAGAGACAGAGTTTTTAATTTAGGAGATTTGTCCTTTACTAAGGGCATGAGATATACACACACACACACACACACACACACACACACACACACACACATATGAGAAAGAGACATCTTTCCAGGATAGGAAATACATGGTTTAATAAACACAGGAAAGGTATTTTATTTTTTACCATTAGGGAAATGGATGGCACTAGAGCAGATTATGCTAAGTGAAGCTAGCCAATCCCTAAAAAACAAATGCCCAATGTCTTCTTTGATATAATGAGAGCAACTAAGAACAGAATAGAGAGGAAGAGCATGAGAAGAAGATTAACATTAAACAGGGACGAGAGGTGGGAGGGAAAGGGAGAGGGAAGGGAAATTGCATGGAAATGGAGGGAGACCCTCATTGCTATACAAAATTACATATAAGAGGTTGTGAGGGGAATGGGGAAAAAAAACAAGGAGAGAAATGAATTACAGTAGATGGGGTAGAGAGAGAAGATGGGAGGGGAGGGGAGGGAGGATAGTAGGGGATAGGAAAGGTAGCAGAATACAACAGTTACTAATATGGCATTATGTAAAAATGTGGATGTGTAACCGATGTGATTCTGCAATCTGTATTTGGGGTAAAATGGGAGTTCATAACCCACTTGAATCTAATGTATGAAATATGATATGTCAAGAGCTTTGTAATGTTTTGAACAACCAATAAAAAAAAAAGAATGCCCTGAGGCTTGGTCCTCCAATAGCCATCCTCTAAAGCGAGAAGGAGGTTGTAAGGGGACTTGAGCAGCAGATGAACCTAGTCTCAAAAAAAAAAATACTCCTCTCTCCTAATAGAGGTCTGCTCCTTCATAATTTTCAGTACTCACTGCAAGACTGGGAAACTACCAGGCAAGCAACAGTCACCTATACACTTCTCTACTCTAGGTGGCACCAAAGAAACTAAAACAGCCACTTCCCTTGGCCTGCTTGAAGCTATGGCCTCTCTCTACTTAACACTTAACACTTAACCTACCTCATCAGGCAGGAGAGCACTCGTGCAAGGCAATATTGAAATGCTGCACTATATATGAAGTAAGTAGCCTTCTTTTGACTTTTTTCCCTTAGATTGTCATGCTGGGTGCCAGCCAAAGTGAGAGAGGGAAGGAGGAAGTCTTCTCAAATGCTCTGCTTTTATTCATGGCAGTGACTAAATAATTGTTGATCATTGCACCCCAAAACCTGGCCCTATCCCATTTGCCCATGCAGCCAAGTTTTGGGGACTCATTAAAAGATGGCTCAGCTCCTAAAAGGGGTCTGACATGCCTGTTTCCCACATTCGTGATGAACATATACATACACATGCACCATGCTTCAGATACATCAATACACCTGCAGAATAGAAGCTTGGTGTGTGCCCTCACCCACCCTCAACATGTTCACTCTCACACCCACACACAATTGGCATCTGCATGTGCACACTCACACTCTATGCACACATCCATATAGACTCATTCACACTGACACGTGTTTGCACACTCTAACATACTCATGTAAGGTTGACACATGTAATTCTGCTACATATGCACTCATTTCATCTTGCTGCAGGTGCTCACACATTCACTCAGTAGGCAACATATTCACTTACTCTTCATACCCACTCATTCACACACTCATTCATGGATGACACATGCTCATCCACGGTGCAAACATATACATTCATACTGCACATATTCACGTTAGGCTGATGTGTTCACTCATCCACATTCATTCATGCTTTGTGGGAAGCCGTTCTTGCACATGATTTGAGCTACCTCCCTGGCTGGATGTGAGGCGCTTAGACAAACTGTGTCAGAGCCTTCCCCACCCTTCCCCAGGTGTGAGGGCTTGTCCGTGTGGGGGTGTGACTGACCTCTGACCTGAAAACCAGTCACTGACCCTGACCTTGGAATGCTGTCCCTCTCGACCTTCATTGGATGGAATTTTCCCCTGAATTTTAGGTTCCCCAATAAAAGCTCACTCCCTGGCGTGTTTCACTCTCTCTTGCTGGTCTCTTGTGTAAACCTCGCTACCGCATCAGGTGGCTAGAGGCAAGAGCTGGGGGAAGAAAAAGGTAATTTGAGAGTTATGTGTCTTTAATTTGAACTCACTAGTGAATTTCTATGTTTCAAACCTCTAATATGAAGCTAGCGTGCTGGTCGTGTGGCTGAATGCTTGGTTACGTGATGCCCATACACTCTTATGTGACACATACTCACATCCTCACATGAACACAGAATTTTTTCTTCTCCACACCTGGGACAACGGACCTACCCAGTATTTGGCTTCTATTGGATGTCAGAGTAAACCAAGAACTGGGCCACCTTTGAGATGCAAGAAAAGGACCCACTGAGGAAATAGATCAGAGTGTGGATTGGGCCCTACCTATTCCTTGGAAGATATCAGATTGAGGCCCCATGGTCCCTCATTGAAGACCAGCAATGGCACACCCTCCCCAAATCCAGAGGCCATTGAGGAAGTCTTCTCAAATGTCCTGCTTTTATTCATGGCAGTGACTAAATAATTGATGATCATTGCACCCCAAAATCTGGCCCTATCCCACTTGCCCATGCAGCCAGGTTTTGGGGACTCATTAAAAGATGGCTCAGCTCCTAAAGGGGTCTGACATGCCAGACTGCCATGTAACACACAAGTGAGATTTTTCAACCTTGACAGCTGTTCCTACTCTCCATATTCCTCTCCCTTTGGTCCACAGTCCATACCCCTTATAAAGATCCAAAACTGTGGAACCACAAAGCAGAAGATGTAGAAGAAGAAAAAGACCAGAAGCTGACTCTTACCTAATCCCTACTGCTACTTTTTCAGTGTGAGGTGGGACCAAATCTGAGCCAGGTAGATTCTAGTGTGACAAGGGTCTACACTTTATTTCTTATGTGTGATTCCCTGAGTCGGCCATGGAGAGAGATGCTCCCTGGGTGATATTTCAGCCAACTCTTAGGGAGGGTGCATTTCATAAACACAGCGGTGCTGCAAGGGCAGTGATGAGGAGGAGTTGAGTTACTTGCAGTGGCTCTAGGCAGATCCCTCAGCTCTGTCTCACTGTGTCCCTAGTGCCCAATGGCAGCTCTCCATAGTCAATAGGAGTGTGGGTGGAACAGAGATCCCAGTCTGACCAGCACTCCTGGAGGGAAAAGGCCCCAGAGCTGAGCAGCCAGGAGAAGAGGCTCTCACTGGCATTTGCACTGACATCAGAACCCTGTTCCAACCATGCAGATAAAAACTGCACTTACAGAAAACAATCCTCTTATCAGGGCTCTGTGCCAGGTGGTCTGTCCATCATTGAAAGCCCTGGACCTAGTCCAATTGACTTTTTGCCCTTCATGCGACACTGAGCCATCTAACAGGGTGGCCTGACAAGGGCTCACAGAAACTTTCAATTTCCTATTCCTTGAAATACCTGCTATGTTGGGAAAAGAAGAAAACATGTCTGATTTCACTTCCCAATCCTATTGACATTTGAGGCTTTCAAAGGAAAAGCCAAAGACTTTGTTTATTGTCCAACATCCTCCCACTTTATCATCCCACATCAGGCTTCCTCTTCCACCGACTTGGTTTGCAGAACAATCCGATGTGAGGCTCACTCTGCCACCCCCACCTGAGGAGAGATTGGGAATTCATAAGCTCTGCATTGGGCCTGGGAGCCTTTGCATATTAATCAGCAGTGACGCTTCAGGGCTGTGGGAGTCACATGATGGAAACCTCTGAGGTGCCCTGTGACCCAAGGGCCCCATGCAGGCTTCACTCCCCAGGGCCCCTACAGTTCTTGCCACCACCGACCAGCCTGGAGCCTGTGTGAAGTGTTTTGATGGAGAGTTCAAAAATAAAGTTTGTTCCTGCTTCAGTGGCTTGTGATTTGTGCCCAGCCAGACTGCGGCACTCTACCACTTACTATTTGGTAATTTAATCATGCAAATCAATTATTCTAACAACCATGTAAATCTTAAAAAGCATTAAGCAAGTTTTTTTTAATAAATGTTGACTTTTATTACTAGAAATTGGTAAGAAGTTGAAATACCTTTTTTTCCCCCAGCAAAACCAAAAATGGGAGTAGGTTTATAAGTTCCACTAAAATACCTGTGGAAGAAACCTCAACTTCCCTATAGAGGTTGAGAGGAAAGGAGATCTGTGCTCTGTCTAGCACCCCCTTGGTGTGTCCTTTGTCAATATGCTTGGGAACAGTTTGCTGTTTGGAAACTTCCCTTTCTGACACCTGACCTAGTAGGAGGAACAAAGGGAATACAGTGACAGGCACTGATGGAGCTGGGATTCCAACCAGAATATTCCTTCAGCCTCATTCTAGACATCATGTCCTCCTCACGGAAACAGTTAAAAAGTTATTGCTGTATCCATGAAAATGAAAATGTCCACAGAGGCTAGAGTAAAATAGAGGAAAGAGAAAGGCAAGGAGAGGCTGCCATAAAGAACCAATCAAATATGAATTAACAGATGAGCAAAAAGAAGTCAAGTAGAGTATTGGAAGGAGAATGGGAGAGGGCAGGGAGGACCAGAGGGAAATGGCGAGAGCAGATGAGGTGAGATTGAACTGATTTCCATGCGTGTATGAGTTGGTCTGAGTGAACCCAACTACTATGTATAACTATAAAGCTCAAATTAAGAGCAAAAAAAAAAAAAAAAAAAAAGGAAGAAGAAGCAGCTAGAAAATCAAGAACCCCAAGGCATGGAACTGGAGGACAATGTGGTTTTAATGTGTCCACAAAGTTCACATTTGGAAATTCAATGCTCAACACAGGCAATGGTGTTGAGAGATGGGGTCTTTCAGAGGTGACTGGGTCCTGAGGGCTCTGCCTTCCTGGGTGGGTTAATGCTGTAATGGTGGAGTGGGTTGGCTATCGCAGGAGGGGTTCCTGATAAAAGAATGGTGTCTGACCTATTTGCTCTCTTGTCTGCATGTACTCTTGTCCTTCCACCTGCAGCCAGGAAATGTCACAGCAAGACCCTGGCCACATGTGGACCCCTTAACCTTGGACTTCCCAGACTCCAGACAGTAAGAAATAAATCTCCATTCTTTATAAATTTAAAAAAAAAATGTCCTATCCTGGGGACCCTTTGAGGAAGTGTCAAGGGTGACTGGTCTTTCTTCATGTGGCACCTGCTGAGCTGCTGGCTGCTTAGGGAGTGCTGGGGGTTGGGGTACAGCCCAACAAGCACCACATGTGTCTCTTGCTCCTACTGGAGCTCAATTATTTCTCATGAACTTAATTTCTATTGTAAAGTTTCTGTTTCAGCCTTCACATGATACATCTTTATGACCAGTTTTTGAAAATGAAACTTATTGAACTGTAGCTAGAGGAAAACTGAATGCTGCTCCCACCGTTGTTCTAGGAAACACAGTTAAGAATATGTGTCCCTTTGTTGTTTCTGATTTTGATCAACAGCCCCCCACCAGCTCTGAAATAGCATGTTACCCAAAGTCCCTGGTTGGATCTTTTATCACAGAAATCTTTCAGACAGTCTTTATGGGAGCCTTATGGCTGGAACTCAATTAACACTTTCCTGTTCAGCTACTGTTCCTAAGGTAGAGAGCTGATTTACTGTGTGTTTCTTACATATTTTGCTCCAATATGAAATTAAAAGCAATTCCATTCTGGGTCCTGTTGGTCAATGTAAAAATTAATGCAAGGGGAGAAGTTCTCACGGACTTGGGGACCATGATAGAAAGAGTCTCTCATCTCGATTTTGATGTCTTTATATAACACACTATGGACTGTAAAAGCTTACCCATGTAAACACAATTTGAAAAGACAAGCAAGAGAAGGCAAATTACAAAGTGCACCTTTGCTTTGAAGCTGTAGACAGTGGAATTCACACCAATTAAAGTGAAACCACAGAGTTCTGCATACAGCATGCACATTCCAGTGTGGGCTCACTTGTGAAAGATACTCTTCATTTCATTAGTCAGCTATATCCCATGGAGTTGATGTTGTTCTTGTTTAGACTGTTACCATATAATTATTTTATGAAAGGATTTTTGATGCAGAAGCAGGGAGTTGAATAGAACCTCTATCACTTATCAGGTGTTGTTTATTTAAAATCAGCACCAAATGTTTGTACTTCTACTGCAGACCCCAAGAGAAGAGAGGAGAGAAAAAAGAATGTGGTTGAACAAAAAATAGGGAGGGAAACAGAAAGACAAGTGAGATTCCATCTCGCTCCAGTCAGAATTACAATTATCAAGAATACAAGCCATAGCTCAGTGGTAGAGCACTCACCTTTCACGTGCAAGGCTCTGGATTTGATCCTCAGCACCACATAAAAATAAATAAATAAAATAAAGTTTAAAAAAAATAATACAAGCAAAAATAATGTTGATAAGGATATGGGGGAAAAGGTACACTCATACATTGCTGGTGAGACTGCAAATTGATGCAACCACTATGGAAAACAGTATGGCTATTCCTCAGAAAACTTGGAATGGAACCACTAATAGACCCAGCTATCCCACTCCTGGTTTATACCCAAAGGACTTAAAATCAGCATGCTACAGTGATGCAGCCACATCAATGTTTATAGCAGCTCGATTCACAATAGCTGAACTATGGTACCAACCTAGGTTCCTTTCATCAGATGAATGGGTCAAGAAAATGTGGTTATATACACCTAATGGAATATTACTCAGACTTAAAGAAGAATGAAACCATGGCATTTTCAGTAAATGGATGGAGCTGAAGAATAGTGTGCTACAAGAAATCAGCCAATCCTGAACAATCAAAGGCTGAATATTTCCTCTGAAATGTGATGCTAATTGACAATAGGAGAGCTAGGAAAGAAAATAGGTACTTTGGATTAGGCAGATGGGTGTGAAGGGAGGAGAGGGGACATGGGGTTAGGAATGATAGTAAAATGAATCAGAAATTATCACCCTGTGTGCATATGTGATTACATGATCTGTGTAACTCTACATCAGGTACAACCAGAAGAATGAGAAGTTATACTCTATTTATATGTGATGTGTCAATGTACACCAGTGCCTAATCCAAGTGGTCACAGTATTCCAAGGCAGATGGGTCAAAGAGATTTGTGTTTCAGAAGTAGGGATGTGCAGGTTGAGAGAGATCTTTGGGAGGGAAACTCAACCCAGCTTCAGGACTGACTGGCTGGGGCTTAAGTGTGAGAGGAGCTGGTGTCAGAACTCATTGATATGGGAATCACAGAAGTGGTGAGTGGTGGAGATCTTTGTAAGATGGAGAAATCTGGAACCACCACCCACACAACCTTTCCTGTGTCCTGAGCATTTTGAGTCATTTCACTAAGGGGGCACTGTCAAATTCCACCAAGGAAGAAGTGGGCACTGAGGTAGTAAGAAAAGTGCCCAAGGTTTAAACTGTCAGTGTTTGGAGCAACCAGGACTCTAATGTAAGCCAAGTGCATCGGCATCCCGGCTCTCACTACTGCCCTTTCCTGAGGACCACACACAGCCACAGTAGACATTCTCACGTCAGGGACAATGGTCCCCTGTGTATTAGGTTGCTGTGTATCAGTCTTTCTTGGGCATGAGGTGTACTGTCTAGAAACTTTGGATTCAGATGAAAGATTCTGAGATTTGAGGTGACTTCAACTCTGTGTAGGAAATGGCAATACCTCATGCTTGGGACAGCAGCAACCTCAGTGTGTGGGACTGGGGTGGGGGGAGGTACTTGAGCACCAGTTTGGGGAGATGTTAGATGTGGTAGCTGCTGTTCCAGCATATGTGTCTTGCTACTGATATTGTACTGTGTCCCTGCTTGAGGACTAGGAGAAACTTTGGCTTCTACTATAAGACATTCCAGGTCTTTCTTGATCCATGTCCTGAACTCAGAGAAGTCAGGGCATTTCCCAGAATTTGAAAGTAAAAATGATAGCAGTGTGTTTTTTCCAGTTAAGAAGTAACATTTTCAGGAAGACAAGCTAAGCCGGCACCTCCACTTCCCTTGTTTATCCTGGGATGGTGATTTAAAGGCAAAGTGCTCAGAAAAGGAATTAGCTGAGGAGTCCAGAAAGATTTCAGTTCTGCTTCTCCTTCACCTCCCACTGCCAACCCCAGGACTTAACTCCCACATGGTCTCTGTAAGCAAAAATAACTGAATCAGGAGCAGACCTCAAGGGATCAGTAAGCTGTCTTTACTAACCAGCGGCGGAATGGTAAATTTTGAGGAAAGAAAAAGGAAACAGGGTTCTGTTTTTTAGAGGTTTTAATGAGAGATAATCAGAATAGAATGTTTAGTGTGACTTAGTCATTAGAGACTTGGGCAGTCCAAAAACTAGTTGTGCAAGTTCAAAGATTAAATCAGGAAAACAGATGTAAAAGTTTGAAAACCATAATTACTGGGATGAAAGTTCAGAGACTGCAGCCCCTTTTTTTAAATTTATTTTATTTTATTGATTGACTGGTTGATTGATTGATTGATTTTTGTCTTTTCCACTCGGGACTCATCCTTTCTCCCTGGGGGTTGTTATTCCATATCCTTCTGTCTCCTCCAATTCTCCTTCCCTACTTGTTTTCTTGTTATTGGCACTAGAAAGATTCTTGACTTTTCTTGATGAGGAGCATTTGGTTTTCAATATGAATGCAAATGTTTCAAGGTATCCCTGACACTGCCTTTATTTTTAAGTGAGACATAGAAACAAAAAATAATCTACTGAGAGGGGGCAGGAAACAGGCTTCAGGAGTTAATAGATAATGAGGTTTGTGTAGTTCTCCTGAGCAGTGGTTGAGCAAGTTGCCTGCAGAATGTAATCACATTTTCTTACCGAATTGGGGCCCTTCAAGGTCAGCTACAAGAAAGAGCCATAGAAATGTAGAGGGACACGGGATTGTGGAGGTAATTGCAAGAAAACAAAATTCTGGACCAGGAGTAACAGCCACGTGGGAGGAGTGTGAAGGAAAAAAGGCCTCTAACCTGCTGCATTCCATCACTACTATTTACTAACAGGCTACCTCTGCAGGGAAACTACTGAACAAGAATTTCTAACATAGAATCCTCCCAAATAGGCCTGCATTGCCTATCACCAAAGAATACAGATCATTCTCGCTTCATAAAATTCAGCTGCTCAGGTTTTCTGCTATTCTCTGGCCCCAGCAAACTACTTGTTATGAAAATGAGAATTTCAGGTCTTCCTATGTTGTGAATGCCAGTATTTTCAGGTTTGTGCAATTGGTTAGAAGACTGTTGAGTTTCCAATGGGGCAAAGAAAGCAGTGGATTTGTGATCTTTAGATTATTTCAGTTACTTTGAGCATTTATTTTGGCATTACACTATCCTTCCTATTACCCACTCCCCTCTGTCCCTGTGGGCTGGAATTAACCACTCCCTCAGTCAAATGGCATTGTCTTGCTTGTAAAGGCCAGAAAAGATAATCACATCCAATTTCCTAAACTGGGTGTTTGATGAATGACCCACCATTTGCAAAATTTATAATTTTTGTTGAAATGTTGCAGAAAGACAGGATTCTCTTCTTTTCCAAGGATTTTTGCATCTACATCACTGTAGTGCCAGTTTTATGCTCTGAGGAGAGTCCTTACAATGTCAAAGCCAACGTCAGGAAGGGGAGAGCTCAAACAATGGCAGTCAAACCACCTATATCATGCCCACTCTGTCCTTGTTCCTGGATTGCTAGTTCCCTGGGGCCAGTAAACTATTTCAGATATCAAGCCACTCTCAGTGGGATTTTCACTTACTTAAAAATGTCTTAACCTATCCAAGCAAAATTCCTGACCTCCTTGTTATCTGTCCTTGTCTTTCTGTCTCCCTCCCTGGCTCTCTCTTCTCTTCACCACACTTCTCCTTTTTTCCTCTCCTCTTTCCTCCCTAAGGGTCTGCAGTAGAAGTATAAACACTTGGTATTAATTTTGTTTGTTTGTTTGTTTGTTTGTTTTTGGTACCAGAATTGAACCATGAGCACTTAACCAGTGAGCTCATCCCTAGTCCCCATCCCTTTTTAAAAAAAAATTTCTTAGCCTTTTTGAAAAATATTTTATTTAGAGTCAGGGTCTCACTGAGTTATTTAGGGCCTCACTATGTTGCTGAAGCTGGCTTTGAACTTGTGATCCTCCTGCCTCAGCCTCCCACTCCCCACCCCACACACACACACCAGGTTTGGTCCTGATTTTAAATAAACAACATCTGGGTATGTGACAAAGGTGTTATTCACCTCCATGCTCCTGCACCAGAGATCCTTTCTTAAAAGAATTATATGGTAACAGTCTAAACAAGAACAATATCAACTCCATGAGACAAGTTAACCCAATGAAATGAAGAGTGTCCTTCACAAAAGAGCCCACACTGCAATGTGCACTCTGCATGCTGAGCTCTGTGGTCTTGCTTTAAGTGGGTGTGAATTCCACAGTCTACAGCTTCAAAGCAAAGGTGCACTTTGTAATTTGGCTTCTCTTGCCTGTTCTTTCAAATTGTGTCTACATGGGTAAACTGAGAGCCCTTAGTGTTTTATCTATAAAGACACCAGAATTGAGATGTGACATTTTTCCTGTCATGGTCTTTCTATCATGAAATCAGGTTAGTAGTTTCTGTCCAGCATTTAAAAAAAAAAAAAACAAACACATGACAGAACATTTATGAAATGGAACAGACTGGAGAACAGAACAGAACAGATATGGGGTGGATATAAGGCAAATTGTTTTGTGACACCTTTGATCTATTTGTGTGCATGTATACTTGGTCCCTATATGGAATGCATCCTCCTTGGAATTCTCACTTGGTAATCTCAGGAAGATGCTCCCTATGGTGTCTGGTTCTCTCTTGGTATTGCTGCCACTCTCTACTTGAACTTGATCCCTGGGTTACCTTCCTAACGGCCTCCTCCTATTTCACAAAGACTCCTCAGCCTCTGTCTAGGGAAAAGAATCCAGTGATATCATTTGGGCCGGATACTCAAAGGGGAGAGCCTGGGGACACTTGCATCCCAGGCTGTGTCCTGATGATCTCTCCTGGTTGGTGATGCTTTCTGTTGCATTTTTTTTAATATTTTTTTTTAGGTGTAGTTGGGCATAATACCTTTATTTGTTTTTATGTGGTGCTGAGGATTGAGACCAAGGCCTCTCACTTGCTAGGCAAGCATGCTACCACTGAGCCACAACGCCAGCCCTCTGTTGCATTTTTAATTTGGACTATTATTTTCTTCATTTTGATGATTTCTGCTTCACTTCTTTTCAGAATCTCTTCTTTATTGAAATGATCACTTCTTTATTAAAGTGATCTTTTCAATCACTTGTTTCTCCCTGATTTCATTCCTTATACTGTCCTTCACGTCACAGATCAGTTTAACTATGTACATTCTAAGTCCTTCTCTGACATTTCTTCCATCATAGTGTTGATGGATTCTGTTATTGGAGTATCTTGGTTTGCTTGTGGCAATTTGTTCCCTTGCTTTTTATTGTTGTTTTGTGTTTCTACCCATTTAACAGTATGAATCTGAGGAAGTAGAGTTTCTACTCTGTAGACTTACAATGTCCCTGAAGGTTTCCATTACATCATTGTTTAGATAGAAACAAATAATAACAACAACCAATGAAAATGACATATACCATTAAAACAAATAGTTATTCTATGATATCGTCACTGTTAATTATCACAATAAACTTAAATGATATGATTAGTTATTTTCTACAGTAGAACAACAAGTTTGCAAAAGGTTTATAATTTCAAATGGTAGACAGGGAGAGAACAGAAGTGATATAGGACGTGATGGTTATGAGAGAGAAGAAGAAAAGATCAAAGTAAAATATTAAAGGACTAGTAAAAGAGAGAATCAAGGGAAACAGGTAGGTAGTAGAAAAATATATATAAATAAAGTAAAATTTTTTAAAAAAATAAAAATAAAAGATTACAACACAAAACTAAAATACACTAATCAAACATCCTAGTTCACAAAAAGCAAATCCATGAATAATAACTAGCTTCAGAAATGTTAGAAATGAGAAAAAAACAAATATGATGATGTATAAATGTACATGTACCATCAAGGTCACAATCAAACAGGGAAAAGAAGAAAAGAAAAAAATCTTGATGAAAAGCAAGAGAGGGGGTGTTGCAGGATCTTTAACATTTTTTGACATAAAGAATGATCTCAGACATTATGCAAACAGGTAGCTTACAGTTTAACATGAAGCATACTACATTCCTTTTGGTGATGTCATATATTATGGAGTTATATTTTCTGGTGGTTCCCATAATATTACTATTGGGCAAATATTACTGTGGAATAAGAAAAGGGGATAGCACTAGCCAGTTCCTGTTCCAATGTTTGAAAACTCATACAGAGCCCAACAGGTGTACACATTCTGTTAGTAAGGAACTAGCTAATAATGAAACAATATTTTTCAAATTGTGTACATTTTTAAACAGTTGCTAAATTGTTAGGATACAAATACTTATTAAACTGATGCAACCTATCTACTTAATATACATAAATGCTAGTTATTTCTTTTGGCCAGGGTGCTGTGAAATAATGATTAAGACCCTAAATTTCAATAAAATATAATTGGGGATGACTGATTTACATCCTTCTCATCTGCATTTTTTTTTTTTGGCTGCAATGGACAGACACCAAATGAGCTATGGCTTGAACAGAAAGAGGGAATTATTGCTCCCACATGTGGGATGTTCGGGGTTTCAGATGGTATCAAATTTGGCTGGGTTCAGGTGCTCACATGAGCTTTGAGGCCGGTCTGTCTTTCCAGCTCTAGGACAGACTCTCCAACTGTGAGCAAGGTAGCCCTTGGCCCATCCCTTCCAGACTCACATCCTTTTATTTTAGCAATTCCAGGAGAAATAGTCCACTATTCCAAGAGCTTGTCCATGAAAGAACTGGAGGACCTTGGATGATGAACCTGGGTCACTCGCCTACCCCTGAATGTGACTCTGGGATTTGTAGTGGGCAAGGCTAGGTCACATCTCCTTCCCTGTGCTTGGGTGAGTGCCCAAAGCAACCCAAAGAGAACAGGCAGGCTCTCCTTAGAAAAGAGGGAGTTCTATTACCAGGGTAATGAGGAAGGGGCTCAGGACAACAACAGCAAGTTTTTCATTTCACAGCTGAGGAAAACAGGTAATACAATAGTTTGATATGTAAACATGGAAGCTCTGGAGTGCCACCCAGCTGGGTTCATGCCTTAGTGAAATTAGCAGCATGTTCTTTCAAGGCTTTGACTCCTTATCTGTAAAATGGGCATAGGAAAGAAAAAGACTGACCAAAAAAAAATGGATAAAACATGGATGGTTGGTACAGTCCCTCCTTCATTGTGCTGGTGAGGGAGCTGAGTTCTGAATGAGTTAACAAAAAGTCCCTTGCAAGGCCTGGTCATAGGATGCCTTCAGTAAAAAAGACAATACAACTAATGATCAAGAAACCATAAGATCACATGCTAAAACGTGATCCTATCTTCTGACTGCTGAGCTTTCCTTCCCACCAGGGAGGCAGGCAGAGGGTACACACACTGATTTTACTTTCCTGTGTGTTGCAGAGTGAGGCGACATGGATGCCATCAGCCAATCCCCCATGGAAGCTGTGCTTCCCAAGCACATCCTGGATATCTGGGCCATTGTCCTCATCATCCTGGCCACCATCGTCATCATGACCTCCTTGTTGCTGTGTCCAGCCACTGCCGTCATCATCTACCGCATGCGGACTCATCCAGTGCTCAGTGGGGCTGTTTGAGAGCCACCCAAAGCCCCAGCAGAAACGAGGATGCAAGTCCCTTGCCCCAGCCTGTTCTCAGCAAGACAGTGGGAAGGACTTGGGAGGTTGCATTCTGGTCTTGGTTCTCCACTGGCCAGCTGTGTGGACTGGGTCGAGGGACCTACCTCTGTGAGTTCCGGGTTCACTGGCTTTCAACCAGGGATCATGATCTCTGCCCTTCCTACCTCATAGGGTTGTGAGAACCAAGTGACAAAGCTGTTTGAGAACAGTGAAGCCACCACAGATGTCCAGGTGTCACGCCAAGAGCTGAGAAGCTTTGAAGAAGCAAAGAGCCTAAAAGCTGGCGATGGCCTTCAAGGTGGTGAGGGAGACCCTGGGGACACAGCGGCCTTTTCCTGTGCCCCTCAAACCAAGCAAAGGACACCCTGCCCCCAATCCCAGGGGCTAGAGACACACTGGCTCAGGATTGGTTTCTTTGAAGCATCACTCCCTTAAATTTTCTCCCTTGTCAAGGAGGGCAGGAGCTGAACATGGCAGGGAGAAGGGAGTTGAGTCAAGCTGTCCAGAATCTCTTCAGTGCCCGAGGTTTGTCCCTGTATACTCTGGAGGAAGGCTCTGCCATTGTTTGGCAATGCCCAGAGAATTAACGTTATGGGTCTCTTTCTGCAGGGGAGTCTCGTATCTCTATAGCTTTGCCACTCAGGCAATGTTGGAAAATGCAGGGTGTCCAATACCCTGCTCAGCCTTCAGGATCTCCAACCCCTATCCCCCATGTGTCCCACACTAGAGATGCTATTTCCCTCTGTCCTGATTCCTGCTGTCATTAGCTCCACAGGTATCCCTTTCACTCCCTCCCACCAGCACTGCAGTCAAATCCAAGTTACTGATATTTTAAGAGACGTTCTCAAGACTTTTAGAACCAACTCAAACCAGTGATAATTATTGTAGATCCCATAATTATACTTATATAGAGATTAAAAATTATCTCATATTTTAATATTTAAAATTATTCATATAGACAACCACTCAAGCTTTTTGATTCCCACTTCAGGAGCATCCTGGGATTTATTAAAATATGCAAGAAAATAACATAGATATTAGGATATTTTTGTGTAAAAATTATGCTTTTACTTTGATCTTATTTCATTGACGTACACAACCAATTTCCAAAAAAGTGCTAGAATGACCTTGTCTGATGTCTTTCTTTCAAGAGCACCTACTGAACTCAGAACTCAGATAAAAGGATTCCACTGAGTTTATGGGCCTTAGTGACTATTTGAATGGAGGAACAGACGGGGAAACAGGAGAATCACATTAACTTCCAGGGTTCTAACTTCAGCTGATAAAGTTATACAGTTTATACAAACACGTAATGACAGGGGTAAAACTGATTTTGGATGAAAGATAATGGATTTAGGACTGGACATGTTGAGTATGAGGTGCCTGTTATGCAGGTGGATACTTTCAGGATGTAGTGAAAATCTTGCTCTATTCCTTAGGGAAGATTTTGTGGTTGAAGTAATGGTTTGGGGGATTGTCGAATATGGTAGGCATGCTACTCCAGGGGACAGGATGAGAGTATGCAGGCCAAGAGGAGTGAGGTGCTAAGTTCAGAATGCAGAGAATGCTAAATAGAAGTGGGAAGGGAGTCAGGAAAATAATTATATTAGTCAGCTTCTTGTCATGGTGTCCAAAATTTCCAAGAAGGCAACTTAGATGAGGAAAATATTTATTTTGTTTTATCTTATTTTTTGGTACTTGTGATTGAACCCAGGGGTGCTGAACCATTGAGCCACATTCCCAGACTTTTAATTTTTTTTTTATTTTGAGACAGTGTCTCACTAAGTTGCTGAGGCTGGCTTTGAACTTGTGATCCTTCTGCCTCAGCCTTCAAGCTGCTGGGATTACAGGGGTGTGCCACACCTTGCCCAGCAGGAAAAGGTTATTTTCAGCTTACTCCTCCCAGGAACAGCACTGTAGTGAAGAAGTCAGAGTTAAGGGATTCAGAGAAAGAGCTGTAGAAGGAATTTCCACCTTGTCCATTGGACTTGCTTTAACAAAATACAGTAGACTGAATAACACACAAACAATACAAATTTATTATTTACAGTTCTGAAGGCTATGATGTCCAAGTTCAGGACACTAGCAGACCCAGTGTCCACTGAGGGTCCTTCCCTCAAAGATGGAGCCTTCTGTGTGTCCTCACATGGTGGCAGGGTACTAAAAAGCCCCCTGAAGGTTTTACAAGGGCACCAATGTCATTCATGAGAGCAGAGTCCTCATGACTTAATCGTCTACCACAGGCCCCACCTCTCAAGATCATCACTTTGGAGGTTCCTGTTCAACACATGAATTTTGAGGGGGCACAAACATTCAGACCACAGCAGGGGATACATATTCGTGATGAGATTCTGATTGGTTTGCTCAGCATTTCTTCCAACTCCTGGTGTGCATTTCTGGATGTCACAGGCTGGACAGTGAAAAACTACATCAAGGGTGAAAGCCTGCACGGCCCTCACTGCCCTGTTGCTAGAGATTCTAATGTGCTTGGAGGCTCTGCTGTTCAGAAGCCTGCCTGCCTGCCAGGTTTATTGTGGAGCTCAGTGGAGTTGGGAGGGACGTGATGAGGTGTGAGGCATTCACAGTGCTGGTGGGACTCCAGCTGCATCAGCATGGCTCTGAGGACAGGCTGGTAGCTTTCTGATACCTGGATGGCAGATGAGGTGGGACAGTCCTGCTGCCCACAGCTGAGACTGTAGCTTTCTTATTCCCTAGGCTCCCAATGGTCACACTGAAATTGCAGTTCTCTGAGATGGCCAGCTTCACAGTGCTGATCTGGGAGGGATTCTGGTAACCCTTGCCTTCTCTGTTCCTCAATTCTCTCAGTAAATTTAAGCACATATTTTCCTATGCTGAACCTTTTTGCTTAAGGTTGCTAGAGTACATCTTGATTGGTCCAGATGGGAAAATCTATTAATTATTGACCTAGCTGTTTCACTTCCAAGTCCAGCATGTGGTCTGGCATCAGTGAGGAATGAGGGGCAGATGGGTTTGAACAAATAGAGATGCCAAGATGATGGTGGTCTCAGGGTCTCAGAAAGGTCCATGAGTGGTGATGGAATGAGAAATTTGCCAACAGTTGCCGGAACGAAGCCTTTAACAAGGAGACAGTTATTTTTGGATCATCCAAAAGTGTGAGACGATATATAGAATCTTTTGACAAAAAGAGTGAGATTCAATTTTTAAGTCTAAATTGTATTGGCTGCTTGGAAGTATAGTATGATAATAAATAACAAAATTTTTAATTTTTTTTTAATCTAATAAAATTAGTGCTTAGGACTGGTGTTGTGGCTCAGTGGTAGAGCACTTGCCTGGCACGTGTGAGGTACTGGGTTCAATCCTCAAGACCATATATAAAATAATTAATTGATTAATTAACTAAAGTTATTGTTTTCATCAAAATCAAAAAAAAAGAAAAGAAATGAGTGCTTACTTTTTGTTTTTTAGCTGTGAGGAATTATTTAGTTTCCCATGAAAGTTGAAAACATTGTGTGCTCATAGGTAAGAACATGAACATATTTTTGTACTCCCAATACATGTTAATTCATGTTTTCACATCTGACATCCTTTCTGAAGTTAGTAGAAGTAAGTAACATTTGGGGAAGACAAGGATGTCTGGTAAATCAGACAGAATACTATTTCTTGCTATAACTAAAGAGCCTTACTATGCTTTTCTCGAAACATCCTCCACCCCAACCTCAACTGCAGAAATAACCAACTCATTGGAGAATTACTATAAGGAAAAGAAGAAACAATTGAAATATTTATATGGTCATAGAGGAGTGGTCTGGTAAACATGGTACAAATAATGGAATAACATAAAAATTAAAGCACTGTTCAGTATAAATGGTAAGCAACTGAAAGTAAATAGAAAATTGAACCTTTTTATTGGCACCTCCAGAATTTTTATATGATGGGCTAAGAGGAGATAATTTGTTTGGAGAATGTAACATTAAACCATAATTTTTCATAGCCCTTTATGTAAGACTGGGAAAAGGTCAACTGCTCCTGTGAAATATCTTGGGAGAGCTGCAAATATAGATAATATTTTGAGCATATATGCATCCAAACAGGGATGTGAAAGAGCATAGAGGAGATCTAGAGAATTTTATTTGGGGCAGAGAGATTATATTGGCCACCACTGTTCAATTCTTCATTAGTTATAATTATCTGTAATAAAATTATAAATGCACATGTTATCACTAATGAATTTATATCTGTGACATTTGTTCCATTTCTAGTTATAGGGTAATTTCTGCTCTTGTATTTCAAATTTAGACTGTCTTCATCAGATTTCTTTCTTCAACTAAACATGTGTTTTGAAAATCTACATTCCCAGGGTATGTCTTTATACATACCTACCTAGTCCAAAGGAACGAAATTTGAGAGATTGTCTGTGTGTACATGTGTGTGCACACATGTTTGTGTTAAGGAATAACATGATCCATCTGAAACAGACATGCAGCTTTTCACATTATTTGCTTAACCATCCACTTACCGATAAACATGTTTGGCAATACACAATTTTGTAGTGTCAACTACAAAACACACAGTATATCTTACCTTTTTTTCTTTCTAGAAATACAATTTAGTATTAATTGTCACTAGTGTGTTATAATTTTTCCCATAGCTTTATTGAGGTAAAATTGAAATACAACAAAATGTATGTATTTTAAGTATGGAGTTTGATCAGTTTGACATGTTTTGACAGTATGAATCCAATGCAATCAAAATCAAAATCATTTTCCATTATTTTTAGTTGAAACCACTTGTTTCCTCTGTGATTTATTACATTAGAAATCAATTACCTTCAGATATGTAGAACCACATCTCAGCTACTTCCAAATTAAATGGCACACTTATAAATATCTCACAGATCAAAGAAGAGAACACAAGAAAAGTAAATAAAAAGTGGTTTTAGCTAAGTTCTAATAAAAGCTTAAAATATAAGACTCTCTGAGGTGAAACAGTACTCAGATGAACATTTATAACTTAAAGTGCTTGTATCAGAATGAAGCCAGATTAACAAATTGTTTTTAAGTTAGGTAGTAGGAAGGAAAAGATATGAGAAGGAGCAGAAATATATGAAATAAAAAAGAAATAATATGGCTAAAAGTTGATACAAATCAAGCAAGTCTAATAAAAAAAGCAAGAACACAAAAATTAATATAGTGGAAAGGCAGCTATCAAAACAATTCTACAGATTATATATATATATATTATGATACTATTACAATTGTATGCCAATCTTTGTAATATCTTATAACGTGGTGTATATTAGAGAATACTCCATGTGCTGCTGAGAAAAAAGTGTATTCAGTCATTGATGGATGAAACATCAGATCCATACTACTAAAATATTGTTAGAATAGAAGATACCTGGGTTCTACTCATTTAGTTCAAGAGCCAATTCTTAGTCATCTATGTCTCCTTCAGTCCCCTCACTTCCTGGTCACAAGTTCAGTCTCCCAACACAATGTCTCTCACCCTCTCTTTTGAGTTTCTAACTTAGAACCATTTTATTATATTTCCAAACTTATGTTAAGATAAACTTCTCAAAGCCAGTAGACACCACTCATGTCTTCTCGAGTCACCCTCTTTGGTCTACTATATATGGTGGTGAGCATAAGAAGCACAGCACTGAGAAAGGAGGCAGAATGTGACTGATGGATCTAGGCCTCAGTGCCCAGGCCTCTCATAACAGTGACTATAACAGGTCTCAGTAGATCCAATGCTTGAAGGTAACTATATCTGCAGAGCTATAGATGCTCAGGGCTCTCTGGTGTCTACTATCCACAAAATTGATGGAAATCAGGAATATAATATTGAGAAGAAAATTCTGTGTGGAAGCAAATTTCCATGTATTAGAAGGATAGATAGAGATGTAGAGATATAGCTGTTTATGACAGATTTCTATCTCTGCGTCTATCTGTATCTCTCTTTGGAATGCTGTTAAAATCTCTAATCTGGGAACTTACCTTTGGTAAGGAATGAGAAACCACTACAATACCTTAAAATGCAAAAAATGATGATGACTATGATTTAAAGCAGTCCATGTATTTCACTGAGTACCACATTTCTCCAAATATATCACCACAATATACTTAAAACATCATAGTTGTATGGTTTTAATAAGTAACTCACCAGACTCAAATGAGTCATCTTTGTATCCTACAGAAAATAGCACCCAGCTTCAGCAAGCAGTGCATAGAGGGTTGTATGTCTTCCAAACTACATCCATGAGAAATGCTAATTGGGAGAGTGATGAGGTTGTTGCATTAATTTTGTATCTATGTTGATAATTCCATTTTCAAAAGTAAACTAGTGAAAACAGTAACTAAATAAGTATGACATTCTTGTCAGTTATCAAGAACACAAGCAACAATAAGTTGAGGATATAGAGAAAAAAGCACACTCTTACATTGCTGGTGGGACTATAAATTGGTGCAACCAATGTGGAAAGCAGTATGGAGATTCCTTAGAAAACTTGAAATGGAACCACTGTTTGACCCAACTATCCCACTCCTCAGTCTATACCAAAAAAAAAAAAAAAACTTAAAAACAGCATACTATAGTGAAGCAGGCACATTGACATTTATAGCATAATTCACAATAGCTAAACTGGAACCCACCTAGATGCCGTTCAATAGATTAATGGATAACTAAACTATATACACAATAGAATATTATTCAGTATTTAAAAAGAATAAAATTATGGCATTTTCAAGTAAATGGATGGAGTTAGAGAATATCATGCTAAGCAAAGTAAGCCAATCCCCAAAAAATCAAAGGCCGAATGTTTTCTCTGATAATTGGATGCTGATCCATAATGGAGTGTGCCAGGGGAAAAATGGAGGAACTTTGGATTGGGCATTAGTTGTCATTATTATTTGTCTCCCCCTAAAAATTGAGTTTCTAGAAGCCTTCAGGGATACTATAAGTCCACAGGGTAGAAACTCTACTACCTCAGATCCATACTGTTAGGTGGGTAGACACAGAAATGACAAGGAAAAAACAAGGGAATAAATTGCCTCAAGCAAACCAAGATACTCCAATAACAGAATCCATTGGTACCACAGTGGAAGAAATGTCAGAGAAGGAGTTTAGAATGTACAGAGTTAAACTGATCTGTGAAGTAAGGGATGATGTAAGAGAGCAAATACAGGTAGCAAAAATCACTTCAAAAAAGTGATGGGGAAAAAAACAGAAATTTTCAAAATGAAGTAAATAATAAACCAAATTAAAAATTCCATAGAAAATATTACCAAAAGAATAGACCACTTGGAAGACAGAACCTAAGGCAATGAAGACAAAAATCTATAATCTTGAAAATAGAAATGGAGAGAAGACATTAAGAAACCATGAACAGAACTTCTGAGAATTATTCAATAACATGAAAAGACTAAATTTAATATTTATTGGGATAGGGGGCTGGTACTGTGGCTCAGTGGCAGAGTGCTTGCCTTGCATGTATGAGGTACTGGGTTTGATCCTCAGTACCACATAAAAATAAATAAATAAAGGTATTATGTCTATCTACAACTAAAAAAAATTAATATTTATTGGGATAGGTGAAATAATGGGGATTTACATGAAAGGAATGCACAATTTTTTGAATGAAATTATACCAGAAAATTTCCCAAAGCTGAAGAATGAAATGGAAAATCAAATACAAGAGGCTTACAGGACTCCAAATGTGCAAAAACAACAAACTCACATCAAAGCACATTATAATAAAAATGCCTAGCATACAGAATAAGGATAGAATTTTAAAGGCTGAAAAAAAAATCTGATCACATACAAGGGGAAACCAATTCTGATCTCAGCTGATTTAGACCCTCAAAGCTAGGAGGTCCTGGAATAATATACACCATCTTCTGAAAGAAAATGAATGCCAACCAAGAATCCTATATTCAGCAAAATTAAGCTTCATATTTAAGATGAAATAAAAACCTTCCATTATAAACAAAAATTTTAATAATTTGCAACAAGATAGCCTGCACTTAAGAATATTCTCAACAAAATATCCCATGAAGATGAAATTTTTAAAAAAGTGAAAACCAGTGAAGGAAAAAACTACACTAAAGGAATAGTCAATCAAAGGAGAAACTAATTTAAATTAAAAACTAGATATAAACCAAAATGCTCAGCAACCCAAATCATACCTCAAAAATAACCTTAAACACTAATGGTCTAAACTCTTCAATCAAAAGATATAGACTGGGAGACTGGCTTAAAACAAGACCCAACATTATGCTGTCTCTTAAGAGATTCACCTCATAGGCATGGCACCCACAGACTCAAGGTGAAATAATGAGAAAAACCTATCACTCACATGGATCATGTAAACAAGCAGGGGTTTCTATCCTCTAAAATAGACCAAGTTATATAAGCCATATAATTGTATTAATTGCATTTATACAATTGTAATGTTATTTTAATATCTTTTTAGCAACTGTAAGGTTATTCTGATGGCTCACTTTCCATTGGTATTTTTTCTTACTTTTTTCTTGATTAAACTTGTTTGATTTTTATCAACTTTTAGCTGTAGTATTTTTTTCTATTTCACATATTTCTTATTTTTTCCTTCCTACTACCTAATTTGATAATAACTTGATTGCTAATCTAGCTTCTTTTGATACAAATGCTTTGCTATAAGTGTGTATTTGAGCACTATTTTATTCCAGAGATTCTGATATTTTAAGTTTGTATTATCACTTATTTCAAAGCAATTTTTATTATTTATCTTGTGCTTTCTTCTTTGAACTATCAGATATTTTTGTAAGTGGCCATTCAGTTTTGAAATAAATCATGCAGGAAACACAGTCTGTATGATTTCAATTTTTTAAAATTTATCAAAGCTTATTTTATGACAGAATAGAGTCTATCCTTATGAATTTTCTACTTGTCATTTTTGTGTTTAGTTCTCTATAAATAATAAATAGGTCAAGAGGGTTAATAATGTTTTAAGCCTTCTAAATCATTATTACTTCCATCAAAGTGAGGGGGCTTAAAATCTCCAAATATAATTGTGGATTTGTCTTTTTAGTTTTATTTTTACTTCATGTATTTTGAAATTTTTTATTAGGTACATACACATTTAGGATTGTTATACTTTCCTGAGGAATTTACACTATTGTGGTTATGAAATGTTCCCCTTTATCTCTGAAAATACTTTTTCTTGATATTTATTTTACATAAATAGCTCTACTTTAGATTTATAATTCTTATTTTCTCCTCCTTTTGCTTTTAACCTATTGGTGTATTGGTATTTAAAGTGTAACATATGTATAAAGCATATACTTATTGTTTGTTACACTTGTTGAATATTTATACATTTTAATTACAATATCTAAATCATTTGTATTTAAATTAATTATTCATATTGTTTAAAAAAAAAGAACACCTAACATGAAGGTCAGAGGAAAATTGGGTAAAATGATAGGTTTGATGATGTAATATTTTGAAAAAAAAGTTAAATAGTCCTGCTGTCAGGCTCAGAGAGAAGATTGTTGAAATGCTTTTGTTGCAATTGTTCATTCTTTTATTTATCATATGGTACACAGAAACAGATTCATTTTATTGTTTGCTAACAGTTTTTATTTTGCAAATATAAATATATATATGTATATATATACTTATACATATATATAATCATAAGCAATCTCTTAGGTATCACATTATGGTTTTAATGTGAACTTTTCTAATAATAAATAATGCTAGACATTTTTTCATATACTTATGTACCATTTGATTATTCTCTTCAATGAAATGCCTGTATATATGTTTTGTTAATTTTTAATTGCATATTTGCTTATTTTTGAGTTTTCAAATCTGTTTATATTTTATAAAAAGTATGTGTATTAAAAATGCTTTTTTCTCATAGTCTATGGATTGCTACTTTATAAATGATTTGTTAACTAATAAATTTTTTAAAAAAATAATATATGGTTGTTAATTCTCAACAACTAGACTTCAGACTTAAGACAGATTGAAGATTTCTGATTATGTCATTTACTAGTTATGGCTTTGTATTACTGTTTGATTCTAGTTCTTAAAAAAACTCATTACTTAACATGAGAGCCTATTAAGATCTTACCGTTTTTTTTTTTTTTTTTTTTTTTGGATGTTTCAAGAATTTCGTTTTAGAAAGCAAAGGGCAATGACTGCAGTGTGGCAAGGCCAGAGGATGGGTGCTTTGGTAATATAGGAAAAGATTCAAAGAGAGAATCAGATAGAGAAACAGAACAAGGAGGCTCGTTTTCTTCTCACCCAGCGTCCACTGAGCCTCCCTTCAGTGCTTTTCACTTCTTCCCACCTCTGGAGTTTGCATATCTCATTTCTAACTAGTGAGCAAGAGAGAGGAATGGCTTCACTTTCACAATCTCAGCAGTGGATTCCAGACAGACCCCTCCCTTGCCATGTTGGTGAGGGACCAAAGATTGAGTTCCTAACACTGTCAAAAGAGTCTTCACTCTTCTTCAAGGACTATGTGCACACACTATTACAAGGTATAACATAGCCCTGAGTCAAAAGGAACTACCACAATTACAACTGCTGGAATGAGCTTCAGGGACCCAAGCAAATGAAAGTATGGCCATGATAGATATTTTTATTAGGATCGGGTGATCTCTCCTGTCTTGTCACCTGATCCTACTCAATATTGTCCAGCAGAGCTTCCTTACTGGACTTAAGATTTTCAAATCAGTTGTTTTTAGTGACTTGCCTCTTCTTCCTCAAGAGATTTCAAAGTAAACAAAATCAGTGGTAGTGTACACTTTACTTCCCTCTAGATCTTCAAACATTAGCTGAATGATAAAGATTCAAAGTGGAGTTTGAATCTCAAATCTTCCATCTCACATCTGTGTGATTTGAGGCAATGGATTTAATTGTTAGAGTGCCTCAAACAATTGGACTGCAGTGTGGGTAAGGACCATCCTTTCGTGGAGTTATTGAGAACCAAGGCTTGTTGATGGGAGTGATGTATTGCCTGTGAGCACTCGACTGAAACACAATTTCAGTAATACCAACTTCCTCCTCCTGTCTGTTTTCTCACAGCCTCACTGAAAACTCCCACAGTTCAACTCTCCCTCCTGTCTACAACAATAGTGATGAAATCTGAGGAAAGTAAACCCTCAGTAGTCAGGAAACAAGGTTATGGTCACAGAGGCTGGAAGTAGGGAGTGTCTCTGTTGAGACTGCTCTCACGTGACTCTGAGTTCTACTGCATCTGTGGAGTCAGGGATCAGGGAAAATGACAATTCAGGAATTGTGAAATATATAACAGTCTTATTAATGGGTTCCTTCTCTGTGATGACCTCACTTGTCAAGCCTTAAATTTATGACAGCTTATTTTTAATCTCAGGACAGTTCAAGTTCTCCTTCCAGAACTGACTGAGTTCTGGCAAGACAAATTTGAGTTTCACTTTTCAGTTCTTGGAAATACAGTGGATTCTGAAATCAGACTAGATCCACCCCCATCCATGATTGGTCAGCAACACACAGAGGGGTGACAGAGAAGCCAAGTGAGTATAGAAACCCTCTTCAGCCACCTTTTATCTGCTACTTTGCACAGACTTAAGAAGTGGAAGATTTCACAAGAAGAGATTGGACTACAGCAGACTGGACTACTCCTGAGCCTTGAACAGCAGTGAGTTCTCAACCAGACACAGGATTTTCTGGTAATCCAACAAGGGCGTTCAGAGCTGATTTCTGACCCAATAGGTCTCTTTTCTCTAAGGAACTTTTGGTTATCAAGACATTTGGGAGCATGGGCTGGAGGGCTGGGAAGACTCCACTTAGGAGCTATGCAGCCATAATGGGAGGGTGGCAGGATGGGCTAATGGACAGTCCTAGCTAATCATGAAGGTCAGATAAATCTAAACCAAATGTTTTGGATATTATTTACTTGATGAAATGGCTATTCATTTTTCTTGTGTCTGTCTCTAGCATCTCCCCCTAGAATGGTTGGAAATGTTCCCTAATCACAGTGTATTAGGGAACATCACCGTGTCTCTTCTATCCTGTTCTTATTCTTTTGCCTCTAATTCAGCATTTTTCATTCCTTCCATTGAGCAGAGCTACACTGGAGCAGAGGCACACTTTGTATGCCACTTAACATTTATGACTGGGGAGTCTTTCATTTTTTAAATGGAAAGTAGGAATGCTACTGTGATGAAAAGTAGGGCAAGTCAGAATACACTGGGAAAATAACATCATTGACACATGTAACCTTCTGTAACAATTGATAGTTCAAATCCCTGTCACTTCTGTTCATGGTTAGTATACAAGACATTTAAAACAAATTATGGAGTGTGTTATTAAATCAGGGAATTGGTAGTAGATGAGAGAGGAAAACTGAAAATGAGAAATCTGATTAAACAGCATATGCTCTCGGTTACCTTCTGGACATGCCTAGAGTGTTCTTGTCTCCTTTCTCAGTGAGTCTGACTATAGCATTTTTCTCTGTGTCGCTTGCAGGTTTTGCATCTCTACTATTCTATTCCCTTCTTCCCCATCTTTCTGGTCAACAGTCAGAATTATCTTGTCATTGGAAAGTAGGAAGTGGAAACTTCAAACCTCAGTTCTTGTGTGCCAATCAAAGAAAATCTAAAGACAGACAGACACACACACACACAAAAAAAAAAAACATGCAAAAGAGAACTTTATTATGGGTGAAAGTAAGTGAAAGCAAAGTGATGCTTAAGCAGAGAGCACTCTGAAGAGAGAGAGTGGGTTATCTCTGAGCAGAAAACAACAAAGGAGATAATACTATCTCCAAATTTATGACTGTTTGATGTGTTCCCAGGAGAGCTGGGGACCACATTCTGAACTCTCTGCCAGTCAGGTGTTCAACTTCTCCATGTCAGCATGGGAGTTTTTTGACCATAATTGGTCCTCTCCAGAAGTATCATGGTGGGGCATTCTATTTAGGGGGACTTCATGTACAAGTCAATTCCATGTTAATGTGGGCACTGGGGTCAGTAGCTGGTCAGAAGTTACCTTAATGTAACTTCACTACTAAAGGACTCTTCTTTCCCAGACAAATGGAGACACCTATAGTTATAATTCCTAGCTTCACATCAACATCAATAGTCCCTGTCAAGAGTTAGTCCCATTAATTAAAGCACCATTGTAATGGGGGGGGGGGGTTAACCTGCAGGGCAGATATAATATTTCAGATCAAGTCAGCCTATAAAGCTATGTATAAAAATCATACACATAAACCCTCATACAATTTTGTTTTTAACCCTCCTAAATAATGTTTTTTTTATCTTGTGCAAATATCTAAATATTACACCATTGAAAGCAAAGAGTTCACTTCAAGGAAGATCAGAAAATAGGCTCATGTTTATCTAGGAGGATTTCACCCTGCACATTTTTTTAAATATTTTTTTAGCTGTCAATGGACCTTTATTTTAAAGCTACCATTAGTCTTTTGGTGTGAGCCAGTTGTCACAAATATACTCATGTCTGTATTTTTCTTGGTAATCAGGACCGCAGTGTTCGATTATATGTGGTGCTGAAAATCGAACCCAGTGCATCATACATGGTGGGCAAGTGCTGTATCACTGAGCTATAACCCAACCCACACATTACTTTAAAATAAACACACACACAACTTTCAAGTGTGAATATCGGAACCCAAAATATTTACTAAAAATCATTTCTAATGACAAACAAGTTTTTCAAGGAAGAAAAAATAGCCAGAAAAAGCAGCTTCAAATGCAGGGAAGCAAAGTAAAATGGGGATATAGGGACTCAAGTTGACTACTACTGAAACTTTCACCAGGCCAACTTGCATCTCTTTAGAATTTAGAACAACTCATTTGGAATTTTAAATAAATAAACTTAAATTAATTCACATCTTCTGGTCCAAGCAGAGTGCTGGAACCATGACTGCTTGCTGTTGATCAAAGCCATCATTAATCTTTTGGTGTGAGCCAGTTGTCACAAAGATACTCATGTCTGTATGTTGCTTGGTAATCAGGACTGCAGTGCTCTATTGGCTGATATTCTTGTAAGACTTCTTCATGAACCTTCTGATACTCCTTTAAATCTGGAGGATGGTGTTTTTATTGTATATTGTTTGGTAAAACTCCTAGCTGCCACCTCCATCTTGGCAAGCCAAGCCTGTTCTCGCTGTACTCAGCATTGAAGTTATCATTGTCATTCCACCATCACTCACAGGAGACGATGGCAATATAGTTATCAAATAATCTGGGAGTTCGGTATTGAGGAAGGCTCTGTGGAGGCAGTGCAGCCTGCTCTAAGTCTGGAATTCAGACTGGAGTTACTCAGCTTGGCAATTTCTTCTTCTCTTTGAACATCTTCCTCCTTCTCATAATCTCAACGTTGTGTTAATTTTTATTTGGTCTTTGTGTTTTTTTGGACCTTTTTTTCCAGGGGGGCAAGAGGGTACTAGGGATTGAATTCATGGGGACTCAAGCCACATCCCTAGCCCATTTTGTATTTAATGGAAAGACAGGATCTCACTGAGTAGTTTAGTGACTTGCTGTTGCTGGATCTTCCTTTAAATTGATGATCTTCCTACCTCAGCCTCCCAAGCCACTGGGATTACAGGCATGTGCCACTGGGCCCAGCTTTTTTTTTTAAGACTTCTTTCTGGACTTTTTGTGAGACATTGAATGGTTTCTTCCATATGCCGTGGGCACTTTAGAGCTGAACCAGCAAGTAAGGTTTCCAGAGAAGTCCTAGAGGTATTTTTGTCTTCCTGGGCCTCATATAGACTACCATTTCCACTAAAATTTCCAAAAGCTAGGGTTTGAGTCCCCCAGCCTCCTGGAGTCCTAGGAGAATCGGAGTTAGACTGTAAAGTCTGAGGAGGATTTGAGACAGGCATGCGAGTTGAAGGCTGTGGCAGAGGGTTGGGGATGGCAGCAGCTAGAGAGGGTAGTGGGAGCCTGCAGCAGATTTGTCACCAGTGGGATTCAAATGACCATTTAGTGTTGGCTGTACTCTATATGTCAGATGAGATATCTGATCTCTTTTATTCATTAAAGGATCCATAAAATCTGAATCCAAAGGTCATCTTTGAGGAGAGGACATCTCTACTGGAAAACATGGGAGATACTGAACCACTGGGGCAAGCAGAATTCTGGGGTGGATTTGGTTTTCTAGAGAGCACAAAATCCAATGTCATCTGTTTGATTGTATCCTGGGCAGTCTTGCTGAAGCTCCTTAAACCCATAATCCTTTAAAGTACAGGAGAGGTCTTTTGGATTCAGATTGGCTACCTGTTGCAGAATTGCCTCCAGAGTCCTTGTCCTTTTCATTGACTCTCCTTTCTGCAGTGGATACAGCAGCTCAGATTTTTTTTTGTAGGACTTGAGTGGCAGTAAGTGAATCACCCTGTCCCTGTATGGCAACTGAGAAACACTGCTATTGTCTTTATTCTTGCTCTTTGGGGTTCATTCTTGCTCATTCTTTATGGATCTGAGCTAAATTCCTCAGCGCACTTGTTTCCATCCCCTTTGGCTTTTTGAAGCTTAGTTACAGAGGTAGGAATAATGCCAACACTTCTTATAAGGACTGCTGTCTTTTATAGTTGTGGTAAATTCTGTCTTCTTTCTCCCTTCTATCATCCCTTTGCTATCCGTATGCTATTTCATTAGACTCCAGTAGCCAGGGAGCATAGCACAGAGAAAGACTCCACCAACTGGAGGTAGGACAGGAAGACACAAGACTTTGCCTTGGGAACTCAGTTGAAGTGAAGCATGCTATTATCTAATCATCTATGGAAAAGTAAGAAAGCACTTAGTATTTATTCTCTGAAAATTCTGAGTTGTCTTGAAGCACACATAATGTTTAGCCACCTCTCATATGTAGAAACTAGAAATCCACAACAACTTAGGTTCTCAAGGGCAAGTTGAACAGAACTCATCAATTTCTGATGATGAGGCTAGTAGTCCTCTTCACAATGTAATTGTCACCCCTCTATCAAACTCAGAAACAATAGGATAAGTATCATTTGATATGGCATGACACAATCAAATATATATTTGGGTTGTAGAACATTTATGCAGAATTTTTGGCTATTATATTTTCTTATCACTTGTTCAGATACATGGTATCTTTAGGGAGGAAAGGATTCACATACCCTTGCAGCACCTCACTTAAGAAAAAAATAAGACATGTGTTATGGTAATAAGGAGAATTCATCAAATGAAGAAACTTTAAATGAAGAGAATTCCAGAGAGAGAAATTTCAGAAAATTGGCCCAGGTGATCAATAAGGGATGGTGAGGCACCAGGAACCAGGAAGTATGAGAAGCCTTTATCAAACCTAGGGCAGGAGAAAGACATAGGAAAAACCCTATGAGATTGAGACCAGTTGACAGAAGCCACTTAGCAGGGCTTTTCTTAGTCAGTGGCAGATGCAGCTACTGTCAGAAATGCAGCCCAAGCAGGGAGACAGCAGGGAGGCCATGCCTTCACCTGTCTCTCATCCCACACTCAGAAGCTTGCTGCTGCCTCTCAGTGGCTGAACTTGACTGGCAGCTAGGAGGTAAGAACGCTCTGCTGAGGTGGCTATCCACCTGGCACACAGGCGGAGGAGGTTCAGATGGATCTGGAAAGAGCAATGGAGGATCAAACACAAAAGTCACATTAGACATTCTCAGTTTGTTCTGCTGCCCACTTAAAAAATGATTATCCTTGTCTCACTGATATGTGGAATCTCCAGTAATCAAACTCATAGAAGCACAGAATGGTTGCCACAGGCTGAGAAGAGGAGAAAATATGGTAGTGTTGGTCACAGGATACAAAGTTTCAGTTACACAACATGATCAAGTTCTGCAGATCTAATGTATCATACAATTATGATAATTAAAAATATTGTGCTGTCTACCTGAAATTTGCATGTGAATAGATCCTAACATTCTCTCTACACAACACATACATACATACACACACACACACACACACACACACACACAACTTAGAGGTGCTAGCTTTGTTAGATAAATAGACTGTAATTATCATTTCACAGTGTTCATATATCGAAACATTAATAGTGCATATACAGTTTTTATATGCTAGTGATATCTCAATAAAAAAGAGATGATCTCACATGGTAGAGAGTAGCAGCTTCTTGTTTGGGTTTTTCTACCACTATTCCCCAACAAGTGATGCTTTTCAAAAATGACTCTGTATAATTAAAATACTCGTAGAAAACAAAATGTTAAAAAGAAAACAAGGGAGCTAAACATGGGCTCAAATATGCTGAAATGTTTCATTCAGGAAATGGGCTTAACCATGGATGTGAAGGATGAAGAAGGCTCAGCTTATTGCAAGTTAATAATACTCTTGAAAGACAAGGACTCACCAATATGAGTTCCAAAGCCAAGAGAAATACCTAAAAAGCAAACCAATGGAACTTAAGAAGTACATCAACCAAATAAAATAGCTCACCTTTGTTGACATCTTGACTCAAACCAATATTGCAAAACAAAAATACAAACAAAAACCTATGTGGCTGTGGAGGAAGTGGGATCTGATTAAGCAGTGAGGACAATTATGAAGTATTATTGATTGTTTGGTTTGGTCACTTTATGACACTTATGTTAATCAAAATCCCTGATAATTGTTAGAAACACACTGAATGATGTTGTCTTGAGCTGGCTTTGGAGTCCTGAATCAGATTAGATGAATTAGGATTGGCCATGTTTCGGCAATTGTTAAAGCTGGTTAAAAGACACATGCAGTTTTTTATGATGTCTCTCTTAACTTCGTTTCAGTTTAAACCTTTCCCTAAAAAATTGTTTAAATAAGAAAGAGTAGACAGACATGAGAACTGAGGCATCTCAGGACATAACTGAGGCCATAAGGACACTGAGACTGCAGTGCTTTGGGTAAGATCAAAGTTCTAAGATGTTCTCTAGCATAGTAACTCTTTTCTCTTTCTTTCAGTTACTTCACTTGCTCACAGTCATGGGTCAATGGTTCTCTGGTACTTCTGATGATACTCACCACCAAGATTCAGCTTTCAGCTTCAATAAGTATTTTAAGAACTTCAAGGTGGAAAACAAAATCATTTCTCAAGACACCATCAGTTTGATAGAGTCACACCTGCAAAAAGGGGACATTCAGGGAGCAGCCTCGGTAATCAGTGTTGCACTAAGAGAAATTGATAATGCCCCACTGGACCTCGCTGTGACAGGGGAGTCTGGAGCAGGGAAGTCTAGTTTCATCAATGCCTTGAGAGGGGTTGGACATGAGGGAAAAGATGCAGCTCCTGTTGGGGTGGTGGAGACGACCATAAAGAGAACTCCATACAAACACCCAAACTTTCCCAATGTGAGAATCTGGGACCTGCCTGGGATTGGATCCCCTAATTTCCAGCCAAAAGATTATCTGGAAAAAGTAAAATTTAGGGAGTATGACTTCTTCATCATTGTTTCTGCTACACGATTCAAGAAAAATGACCTAGACCTGGCCAAGGCAATCAAAATTATGAAGAAGAATTTCTACTTTGTAAGAACCAAGGTGGATTCTGATTTACAAAATGAAGAGATATCTAAGCCAACTACCTTTGACAGAGAAAAAGTCCTACAGCTTATCCGAGAGGATTGTGTGAGAAATATGAAGAAGAATAACATTGGTGAACCAGAAGTATTCTTAATTTCCAACAACAATTTATCTGAGTATGATTTCCCAATCATGATGGACACCTTAATGAAGGGTCTGCCTGCTCAAAAGCGCCACCTTTTTATGCTTTCCTTGCCTAATGTTACTGAGGCAGCCATTGAAAGAAAGAGGGATGCTCAGCAGCAGTATATCTGGCTAGATGCCCTCAGGGCTGGAGTATCGGCCATCATGCCTTTGCAAATAATCATCAGTAACAATACAATGGAGAAGCTGCAGAAAATCTTAAACAACTATAAAGTCCTCTTTGGAGTCGATGAGCCATCCCTGAAAGCCTTGGCTAAACACTTGCGAGTGCCAGTAGAACAACTCAAGGATAGCATTAAATCTCCAACTTTGTTGGAAACTGAGAAGGAAGAAACAGCAGGGGAAATGTTTATGAGATATTTGAAGAATGTTTTAATGAATGGTGGAGGCCTCCTTGGTGCAGGTCTTTACTGTCAGGAAATCTATTACATGCAACTTCTTATGCTTAACACAGTAGCTGATGATGCTAAGGTTCTCCTTAAGGAAACGTATTCGGGAAAACAGTTCAAACCCCAAAAACGCACAGGTTCTAATCACAGTAGAACCTAATGATCAACACCAGAGCCATCTCCCTTCTCACCTGTTATCCTGAAACAACCCAATCCACCACCCCCATGGGAATTCCTAGGGGACAAGGCCCATGGATCTGAATTCTAACAAAATCCTGGTGTGTATTTCCCCCGTCCCTCTCCCCTTCTTCCCTTCCCTCCCTCTTGCTGTCTCTCTGTCCTCCTCTCCCTGTCTCCCTTCCTCTCCCACACACACATTGTCAAGCTCCCTGTCACCTCTGCCATTCCTCTCTGTGTCCTGTCTGTTCTCCTGTCCTCTCTGGAGCATGGGAATAATCAGCTCTTTGTTTCACGGACTCAGTTTCCCATCCTCATCGTCGCACCTGCCACACACACCTAAGATTTAGACTCCTTCGTGTCCTCATGAAGCCTGTGTTAAGAGAGTGACTACCATAGCTTTTGGCTCTCTCAACAGGGAGACCTCAACACCAAAGTAGAAAGAAACCCATAACTCTACAAAACCCAACTCTAATAAATGGTTAATAGCCAATTCATATGAATCCTATTTAGACAGAATCTTTTTTTGAGAAGATAACTGAAGAAACTCCATGATTCTGAACTGGGAGGAATGGTGAACCCTATGAGACCTCTCTGGTTTGAGACTTTTGATGGTTATGATAGTGAAGAACTGCTGTAAGCTATATCTGATGCCAACAGTTGCTTAATAAATGCTTGGTGAGAAAAAATATTTACTGTGGGGATTTGATGTTTTCAATACATAATTGCTTCAGATGGATTGTTGTATTGTTTTTTTGTTTTTGCTTGGTTTGGTTTGGTTAGTTGGTTGGATTTAAAAAAAAAAAAGAAATGATAATCTCCTTGCCCCTTCTGTAGCCTATCACTTGATATCCCTTAAGGTGAAATATAGTATCTGATTTTGAAAGACAAAAGGAGGCAAAAATGATTTACCCATAAGTGGCAGTGTCCGTGCAGTTTGGACGGCTACAATAACACCTTAGACTGGGTGGATTAAACAACATAAATTTATTTCTCACACTTCTGGAAACTGGAAAACTAAGGTACCAGCATGGTAGTGTCCTTGGGTAAAGCATTCATCTCAGTCATGTTCTCACATGGCCTTCCTTGGTGATTGTATGCAAAGGGACTCATTTGTGTCCTCCTCTTTCTCTAAAGGCGTCAGTGTCCTCATGACCTGCTTGACCATAATTACTACCTTCTAATATGATCCCAATGGTTGTTACATTATTAGTACGTGAATTTGGGGGAAATAAAGAAACAGGCAGTCCATAAGAGCTGGATTGTGCAAGTTACACCTCTAGTTCAGTTGCTCTCTTATTAGAACCCAGGATACTCATTTACCAACATGAAACACTTCAAAATATTTTGAACACAAATTGAGATACTAGTTGCAGATCTCATATCCAAAATGCTTGGAACCAACAATATACTTGTCAGCTTTCCATCACTATAACCAAATATCTGAGAAAATTAACACAGAAGGAGAAAAGGTTTATTTGGCTCTTGGTTTTAGAGCTTCCTTTACATGACTGGGCAGGCCCATTGCTTTTAGTTCTCTGGTGAGGATGCCAGATAGCCATGGTTGTGAGAATGTGGCTAAACACAGCACTCACTTTGTGGCCAGAAACAAAGAAGGAAAGAATAGGATCCCATAATCCCCTTTAAAGGCCCACCCCCAGTGGACCTGAGTACCTCACACTCTGCCCCACCTCCTAAGGTTCTACCTCCTCAGCCACCCTGGGCATCAAGCCTTCAGCACAAGGGCCTTAAAGAATCATCCAACATGTAAACTATGACAAGAAAAGTTTCAGATGTCATATGCTTTTCAGATTGTAGAATATTTGCATATATATAATTAGATATTCGGGGGGATGGACTTAAGGCTAAATGCGCAATTCCCTTATGTTTCATGTTTACCTTATACACAAAGGCTGGAGATAATTTTATATGATATTTTTAGTGGACCTACCATTTGACTACATTCCATCACATGAGGTCACATGTTGGTAGCACCATGTCAGTGCTCATAAAGATTCAGATTACAGCATTTTGCATTTAGATTAGCAAAATAGATATGCTTAATCTCTATTTGAAATTAACAACAATGAATTAGCTGATTTTTCATTACTATAATGACATATCTGATGTTTAGCACATATAAAGAAATCAGATTTACTTATCTCAGTGTTGGAGGAAGAAAGCCCAAACTTTCTCTTTCAGGGGTCCCCTTGGCTGCCTCGTCTCTTGGCAGATGGCAACTTCCCTGTAGGGACAACAGCCAGGACCTGGAAGACCATCACCAAGGGCCCTGGAGGCTTGGTTATGGCAGAGTATCCCTGCTAGGTGTGCTAAAAGCCACCACCTTTTGCAGAGATAGGAGAGTGACTTGCACAGGGTCACCTCTTTCTCTCTTTTCTCTTATTAATGGCAGAAAAGAGAGTGTGATTTTTCACCCTGTGAGAGTGAAAAATCTCATCACCAGAGGGAGCCAAAGAGTCTGAGGAGGGGCTGGACTTGTCCCTTCACAACAATCTTCTTGTAAGATCTGATTCATGGGTCCCCTGGGAACCACCTCAATCCCTTCCAAGGACAAACCTCAGTGACTCAAGGACCTCACACCAGGCTTCCCCTCTTAACATCACTTAGATTGACTTCTAAGTTAATTCTTTCAAAACTCACACTTTTGTGAAAATATGGACATTCACATCAGAGTGATTATTTTATATGTTCAATATCATCTACAGCACATATATTTTAGTTACTCAAATTCTATAAATATAAAAACATTAATTTTTTTTTCCTGGTGTGGTCTCCTTTTTAAATAATCTGTTTAAATGCAAACTGACCCGCCAAACTGCTGACCCACACCAGAGCCCAGGCCCAGGCCCAAGACCCCCCTCCTCACTGACTTATGTGAGAGAACAGGCCAAGGACTGCCCCTACATAGAATGTAGGACCATGCTGTGGCTCCCCATTTACCAGTACATGGCTCCCTTGGCTCACCTCCATCTTGGGACACTGCAGCCATTGCCACATAGCTCCACCACATAGTTGCCCCTACCTTGGGACAATAGACAGAGCCTGGAGGCAGCTTCCCACCACAGCACTGCCTCTCTGAACAGGCAGCCCAAAGCCATTGTAAGACCTGCCCTTTCAGCTCCATCTCTGAAAGTGTTTGCCTCCATCTTGGGACACCCCCACTGCCAACTGACTTACCTTCACTATACTGCCACCATCTTTAGTTGCTGTAATGTCCACCTTGGGACACTGGCCAGGGACTGGAAGCCCAACACCAAGGTACTTACAGGTTTGACACTACCACTGCCACCAACTAGGAGCATGGCAACTTCCCTGTAGGGACAACAGCCAGGACCTGGAAGACCATCACCAAGAGCCCTGAAGGCTTGGTTATGCCAGAGTATCCCTGCTAGGTGTGCTAACAGCCACCATCTTGTTGTAGAGATAGGAGAGAGCTTTGCACGGGGTTGCCTCTTTCTTTTCTCCTATTAATGGCCAACTTCATTTGATTCATCTTTCACTCTTCCTGTGATCTAATACCTTATATTCTCACCTTCTATCTCATAATCATCACAGCCTATACCCCCTTATTTCTTTCTTTGTCCAGAAGTAGAAACTGTAGACCCCTTTGCAAACCTACTGTTTATATTGCAGATATTAATTGAACACATCATTTCTGTTTATTGTGACAAAACTGTAAACACCTAAACATGAATTATTTGATTTAAAGCTGTATATCATTTGCATTGGGTGCTGTTAATATTGACCTCTCTCTTAAAGCTGAGACACCAGACACCTGCAGGGACACTATAAGATTATAGGATAAAAATTGTAGCACCTTGGATCTGCACTGCTAGAGGGGAAGTCACATGGAAAGCAAGGGAAAAATGTGCCCCAAACAAACCCAGATGATACAATAATAGAATCCATTGACAGCACAGTAGATGAAATGTCAGAGAAGGAGTTCAGAATGCACATAATTGAAATGATCTGCAATCAACCAATGACATAAGAGAGCAATTACAGGTAACAAGAGATTACTTTAAGAAAGAGATAGAGATTCTGAAAAAAAATAAACAAAAGTCCTTGAAATGAAGGAAACAATAAACCAAATAAAAAATTCAATAGAAAGCATCACCAACAAACTAGACCACTTGGAAGACAGAACCTCACACAATAAAGACAAAATATATAATGTTGAAAATAAAGTTGACCATACAGTGAATATGGTAAGAAACCATGAAAAGAACCTCCAAGAATTGTGGGATAATATCAAAAGGTCAAATCTAAGATCAGGATAGAGGAAGACACAGAGATACAAACCAAAGGAATGCACAATTTCTTTAATGAAATAATATCAGAAAATTTTCCAAACCTGAAGAATGAATTGGAAAATCAAATACAAGAAGTTTATAAGACACCAAGCATACAAAATTCACTGCCAGGTGGCTCACGACTAAAACACTCAGAGGTCACTCCAGGGAACTGAGCTAACTGGGCTGCGCAAAATAACCACACAAGAGACAGAAATACCTTTTTCTTTGGGGTTGCTGTGGCGGCTCCTCTGACCTTAAGGGTCCGCAAGAAGAGAGAGAGAGCACGTGCTGATCCCTTTTATTGAGGAGAAGCTATTCAAATGAGGCAACGGGTCAGGTTTCAGGGGGCTGAGTCTAGCTTCATGATGTCCACTGTCAGCAGGTTGACTGACATCTAGGTAGGCCACACCCAAGGGCACAGTAAGACAAGGAGACACACAAAAAGTGTTTCCATGGAACATTCAATCCCAAACAGGGCAAGGGGTAATATTACAAAGGAACAGGTGAGCATAGCTCCACCCATGGAGATGTAGAAAGGCATGCCATGCACGAAGACATAGTTACTGGAACCCTAGAAAAGTGTGACTATCTAGCAACATGGCTGCTGCCTGATGCCTCATAACTTAGCAGGGGAGTTAACTCAGTCATGTGCGAGGTTGGTCTCCCACATTATACTAAAGGAAAAACCAATCAAAGGAAAAACCAAGTCAAGTCAAAAACCAAAATGACTGGGAATACAAACCATATTTCAATAATAACTCTGAATACTAATGGCCTAACTCATCAATTAAAAGACATAGACTGGAAGATTGGATTTTTTTAAAAAAGAACCAACAATATGCTGCCTACAAGAGACTCATCTTATTAGAAAAGACGTCCACAGACTGAAGGTGAAAGTATGGGGAAAAATATACCACTCATATGGGAGGTAAACAGGCAGGGGTTTCCATCCTCATATCAGATAAAGTGGACTTCAAACTTCAAAAGTGGATTTCATGAAAGTCAGTCAGAAGGGATAAAGAAGGACATTTCATAGTGCTTAAGAGAATCATATATCAACATGACATAACAATTGTAAATATTTATGCCCCCCAAAATGAAGCATCTACGTATATCCAACAAATGCTTCTAAATTTCAAGAATCAAATAGACCCCAGCACAATAATACCAGTGACTTTAACACACCTCTTTCATCAATGGTTAGACCTTCCAAACAAAAACTAAACAAACTATAAAACTCAATAATACAATCTATAATTTAGACTTAACAGACATATATAGAATATTTCATCTATCAAGAAGTGAATACACTTTTTTCCAGCAGCACATGGATCTTTCTCTAAAATAGACCATATGTTATGCCACAAAGCAAGTCTTAGCATCTGCCACGAGACCAGCATGCTAGCTTCATACTAGAGGATCTAAGCATAGAAGTTAAATAGTGAGATCAAAATAAACACACATAAACTCAATTTACCTTTTTCATTGGTCAGGTCTGAGACGGCCCCCCCTCTGGCTCCTGCTTCGAGTTGCCCAGTGGGGTAGCGAGGTTTACACAAGAGACTAGCAGGAGAGAGAGACAGGGCATGCCAGAGAGTGGCCTTTTATTGGGGAACAAGAAATTCAGGGGAAAATTCCATCCAATGAAGGTTGAGGGGGACAGCATTCCAAGGTCAGGGTCAGTGATTGGTCTCAGGGTCAATGGTCAGTCACACCCCCACACAGATGGGCTTTCACACCCAAAAAGGGTGGGGATTAGTTCTGACACAGCTTGGCAGGAACGCCTCACACCCAGTCAGGGAGGTGCCCAATCATGTGCAAGAACGGCTTCCCACATTAGCAAATACAAAAACTAGAGACCCTACCCTACATTCTATCAGCCATAATGGAATGAAATTAGAAATCAATGATAAAGTAAAATGTAGAAGCTACTCCAACACCTAGAGACTAAATAATACACTATTGAATGATCCATGAACAGCAGAAGACATCAGGGATGAGATAAAAAATTTCTTGGAGGTAAATGAAAACTCCAATACAACTTACCAAAATCTCTGGGACATATGAAGGCAGTGTTAAAAGGAAAATTCATTGCCTAGAGCTCATTCATTAAAAGAATAAAAATCAACAAATAAACAACTTGATGTTACATCTCAAATCCATAGAAAAATAAAAATAAATCAACACCAAAAGTAGTAGAAGACAGAAAATAATTAAAATCAGAGCTGAAATCAATGAAATTGAAACAAAAGAAACAACTAAAAAAATGAAAATACAAAAAGCTGATTTTTAGAAAAAATAAATAAAATTGATAAACCCATAGCCACCCTAACAACCTATTTGAGTGAGAAAACTCAAATTACTAAAATTTGTGATGACAAAGGAAGTATCACCACAGATACTATTGAAATATAGAAGATAATTAGAAACTATTTTGAAAATTTATACTCCAATAAAATATAAAATCTTGAAGACTTCAACAAATTTCTAGAGATATATGATCTTCCCAAACTGAATTGAGAGGACATATACAATTTAAACAGATCGATATCAAGCAATGAAATAGAAGATGCCATCAAAAGCCTACGAATCAAGAAAAGCCCAGGACCAGACAGATTCTCAGCTAAGTTCTACAAGAACTACAAAGAAGAATTAATACAAATACTCTTCAAATTATTCCATGAAAAGAAGGGAACTCTTCCAAATTCATACTAAGAGGCTAGTATCACTCTGACACAAAAGCCAGACAAAGACACAAAGGAAAGAAAACTTCAGACCAATATCCCTGATGAATGTAGATGCAAAAATTCTCAATAAAATTCTGGCAAATCACATACAAAAACATATTAAAAAGATAGTCACCATGATCAAGTGTGGTTCATCCCAGGAATTTGAGGTTGGTTCAACGTATGGAAACCAATAAACATAATCCATCACATCAATAGACTTAAAGATAAAAATCATATGATCATCTCAATAGATGCAGAAAAAGCATTTGACAAAATAAAACACCCTTTCATGTTCAGAACACTAGAAAAATTAGATATAGTAGGAATATACCTCAACATTGTAAAAGCTATCTATGATAAGCCGAAGGCCAACATTATTCAAAATAGAGAAAAAATGGAAGCATTCCCTCTAAGAACAGAAACAAGACTGGGATTCCCTCTTTCACCACTCCTATTCAACACAGTCATTGAAACTCTAGGCAGAGCAATTAGATGAAAAAAATTAAAGGGATACAAATAGGATAAGAAGAACTCAAACTATCACTATTTGCCTGTGACATGATTCTATACTTAGAGGACCCAAAAAACTCCATTAGAAAACTTCTAGAATAAATGAATTCAACAAAGTAGCAGGATACAAAATTAATACTCACAAATCAAATGCATTTCTATACATCAGTGATAAACCCTCTGAAAGAGAAATTAGGAAAACTACTCCATTCACAATAGTCTCAAAAAAAAAAAATAAATAAGACACTTGGGAATTGATCTAACAAAAGAGATAAAAGACTGCTACAATGAAAACTATAGAACACTAAAGAAAGAAATTTAAGAAGACCTTAGAAAATGGAAAGATCTCCCATGCTCTTGGATAGGAAGAATTAATATGATCAAACTGGCTATAGTTCCAAAAGCATTATACAGATTTAATGCAATTCCTATTAAAATCCCAACAACATTCCTCATGGAAATAGAAAACGCAATCATAAAATTCATTTGGAAAAATAAGAGACCCAGAATAACCAAAGAAATCCTTAGCAAGAAGAATGAAGCAGGAGACATTACAATACCAGACCTTAAACTATACTACAGAGCTATAGTAACAAAATGACATGGTATTGGCACCAAAATAGACACATAGACCAATAGTACAAAACAGAAGAAACAGAGACAAACAAAAGCAAAAGCAATTCTAAGCAGGAAGTGTGAATCAGGCGGTATAGCGATACCAGATTTCAAACTATATTACAGAGCAATAGTAACAAAAACAGCATGGTACTGGTACCAAAACAGGTGGGTGGACCAATGGTACAGAATAGAGGATACAGAGACTAATCCACAAAGTTACAACTATCTTATATTTGATAAAGGGGCTAAAAGCATGCAATGGAGGAAGGATAGCATCTTCAACAAATGGTGTTGGGAAAACTGGAAATCCATATGCAACAAAATGAAACTGAATCCCCTCCTCTCACCATGCACAAAGGTTAACTCAAAATGGATCAAGGACCTTGATATCAAATCAGAGACTCTGCATCTGATAGAAGAAAAAGTTGGCTCCGTTCTACATATTGTGGGGTCTGGCTCCAAATTCCTTAATAGGACACCCATAGCACAAGAGTTAATAGCAAGAATCAACAAATGGGACTTACTTAAACTAAAAAGTTTTTTCACAGCAAGAGAAACAATAAGAGAGGTAAATAGGGAGCCTACATCATGGGAACAAATTTTTACTCCTCACACTTCAGATAGAGCCCTAATATCCAGAGTATACAAAGAACTCAAAAAATTAGACAATAAGACAACAAATAACCCAATCAACAAATGGGCCAAGGACCTGAACAGACACTTCTCAGAGGAGGATATACAATCAATCAACAAGTACATGAAAAAATGCTCACCATCTCTAGCAGTCAGAGAAATGCAAATCAAAACTACCCGAAGATATCATCTCACTCCAGTAAGATTGGCAGCCATTATGAAGTCAAACAACAACAAGTGCTGGAGAGGATGTGGGGAAAAGGGTACTCTTGTATATTGCTGGTGGGACTGCAAATTGGTTCGGCCAATTTGGAAAGCAGTATGGAGATTCCTGGGAAAGCTGGGAATGGAACCACCATTTGACCCAGCTATTGCCCTTCTCGGACTATTCCCTGAAGACCTTAAAAGAGCGTACTACAGGGATACTGCCACATCGATGTTCACAGCAGCACAATTCACAATAGCTAGACTGTGGAACCAACCCAGATGCCCTTCAATGGATGAATGGATTAAAAATGTGGCATCTATACACCATGGAGTATTACGCAGCACTAAAAAATGACAAAATCATGGAATTCACAGGGAAATGGATGGCACTAGAGCAGATTATGCTTAGTGAAGCTAGCCAATCCCTAAAAAACAAATACCAAATGTCTTCTTTGATATAATGAGAGCGACTAAGAATAGAGAAGGGAGGAAGAGCAGGAAGAAAAGGTTAACATTAAACAGAGATATGAGGTGGGAGGGAAAGGGAGAGAAAGGGGGAATTGCATGGAAATGGAGAGAGACCCTCATTGCTATACAAAATTACATATAAGAGGTTGTGAGGGGAACGGGAAAATAAACAAGGAGAGAAATGAATTACAGTAGATGGGGTAGAGAGAGAAGATGGGAGGGGAGGTGAGAGGGGATAGTAGAGGATAGGAAAGGTAGCAGAATACAACGGTTACTAGTATGGCATTATGTAAAAATGTGGATGTGTAACCGACGTGATTCTGCAATCTGCATTTGGGGTAAAAATGGGAGTTCATAACTCACTTGAAGCTAATGCATGAAATATGTCAAGAGCTTTGTAAGGTTTTGAACAACCAATAAAAAAAATATACAATATGTCATATATAAATAAATAAATTTTTAAAAATGAAAAAAAAATTTAAATTTTTTTAAAGAATATAAATATAGCACTATGGCTCCTGGCAGAATTTTGCATGCCTGTAATCTAGAAACACTGGAAGCTGAGGGAGGAGGCTCACAAGGTCAAGGCCAGCCTAGGAAACTTAGAAAGACACTGTCTAAAAATAAAATTAATTGGATTGAGTGTATAGCTCAGTGGTAGAGAACTTGCCGAGTATATACAGGGCCCTGGGTTCAATCTACTTAATACCCCACATTCAAAAATAAATAAATAAATAGCTCCAATGCAAGGATGAGGTAAGTGGAAGGATGTTATCATGTGATTCTCGACCTGTCATAAAGTATAATATTATCTGAATGTGTTCTGTGATAAGTTAAATATATATACTATAATTTGCCACCAAGAAACCATCAAGAAATAAAATCATAAATATAACCAATGATAATAAAGTAGAACATGTAAAAATGGGCATAAGAAAGGGTAATGTGGGTGAATATGATTAAACATGTTATTTGCATGTTGAAATATGTCACATCAGAACCCATTATTCTATGTTTAAAATGCACTAAGGAAAAAACAAATTGGCAAAAAAATAGGGAATAAATAGAAAGGTGTTAGAGTTAAACAAACCTATCATTATGGTTTGGATTGTTAATGTTTCCCAGGTGCTCATGTGTTAAAGACTTGGTTCCATGCTGATGGCACTTCTTGGAGGTGGTGGAACTTCCAGAAGACGGGGCCTCATGGAAGACATCATTTCATTGGGGTGTGCCCTTGAAGGAGATATTGGGACCATGGTCACTTCCTCTCTCTTTCTTTGCTTCCCAGTCAGTCTGACCTGAGCAGCTTTGCTCCATCCATATGCACTCCCTACATTCTGTTCTGATTGATAACATGTTCAAAAGCAACGGACCACAGACTGAAACCTCTGAACTCATAAGCCAAAATATAGCTTTCCTCTTTCCTTCCTTCCTAAATGGATTTATCACAGGTATTTTGTGTCAGTGATGGAAATCCAGCAAACACACATACCAATAGTAACTTTAAATATACATGGTAAGACCTAATTGTCAAAGATTGTCCAATTGGATCTTGAAAAAAAAAAAAAGCAAGACACTACTAAATCCTGTCTATAAGAGACCTACTACAAAATATTGCTTAAAACAGATGAAAATGTCAATCTAAAGAAAGTTGAATTATCTATGCTAAATACCCATCAAATTGGAACATAGAGTATAGAAAACTACTAGGGATAAAGGGCCATTTAGTAATGGCAAAAAGTCAATGTATCAAGAAGATAAAATAATCTTAATTATAAGCAAGTGTAAGCAAAAGTTTTAAACAATGCATGCACCAGTAGCTGAGGGCTCAGAAATAGGCAAACTATTTCTCTCTCTCTCTCTCTCTCTCTCTCTCTCTCTCTCTCTCTCTCTCTCTCTCTCCCTCTCCCTCTCCCCCCCCCCTCTCTCTCTCTCTCTCTCTCTCTCATTTCTATCTCTATCTCTATCTCTCACTCTCTGGCTCTTTGTCTAATTCAAATGTAGTCCAAATGCCAGAGCTTTACAGTAGCACTGGCAGAGAGAGCTCCAATGGAAGCCCTCCATTTCTGGACTAAGGGGATCCCTGTGGGTAAGACAGAAATCTTATCCATTCTCCCCTCCAAACCCCAGTAGTAGCAGAGGCAAGGCAGCACCTAAGCCATCAAGAAATAGCAGCCCTCTCTCTGACCAGGGATATGGTAATGCCAAGAGTTTATGAGGCATCACACTGATTCTTTTTCTTCTCTCTCTCTCTCTCTCTCTCTCTCTCTCTCTCTCTCTCTCTGTGTGTGTGTGTGTGTGTGTGTGTGTGTGTGTGTGTTCTCACTTCTCAGTATCAGAATTGGAACATTCATAGAAAGTGTAGAACAAAATGGGCAAACTAAGGCCTCAGCTTCTATTGAGAAAGAAAGGAAAGGGGGGCCCAAGGACGTAAGAAAGTGTTGGGGTATTTTCTATGGAAAGGAACTCAAGAAAGCAATCCCAGGATGTGGGGATGGGAAGGACAATAAAATGAGGAGGACATTATTACCCTATATACGTGTATGATTACATTACTAGTGTAACTCTACACCATGTAGAGCCAGAGGCATTAGAAGTTGTGCTCCATTTGTGTACAATGTGTCAAAATGCATTATACTGTCATGTATAACTAGTGAGAACAAATTTTAAAAATTAAAAGAAATACAAAAATAAGCAATCCCATAAAGTTGTCTATTGACACCAAGCTAATGGCACATGTCTTTTAATATAAATAGTATATCAAAAGCTTTGTTAACAGAAGTATGGGCAGACTGTGCCGAACTGTCCACTAGGTGGTGCAAGTGTGAAATCGCTCCAAACAGCACTGCAAAGGTTTTGAAAATTGAACTGACATTGGAGCCAAACACTCATTGATGTCAGATAGCAACTGTAACTGAACCTCACTAGCTAAATAAAAATTAAAGATATCGACATTCTGCCTAAGGTTTCATAACATTCAAAGCATCCCAAATACCATTCAAAATTACCATTCATGTGAAGAACCAGGAAAATCTCAAAATCTCACAAGGGAAAAAAAATTAATAGACTTGTCAAAATTAACTCTTTTTTTCTCTTACTTGGGGTTGAACTCCACCACTGACCTACCTCCCCAGCACTTTTTACTTTTTATTTTGAGACAAGATGTCCCTGAGCTACCCAGGTTAATCTCAAACTTGCGATCCCCAAACTTCAGACTCCCCAGTAACTGGGATTACATGTATGCACCACCAAACCCTGCAAAATTAACAGTTTTGCTCTACAAAAAAAATAATTTTAATAGAATATAGAAGATATGCAACTGACTGGAAGAAAATATATTCAAACTAAGTATCAGAAAAAGATCTTTTTACACAACAGATAAAGAATTTGTAAAACTTAATGGTAAGAAAACAATCAATCCAATTCTTAAAAATAAGCTAAAATTTAAACAGACATTTGGCCAGAAAGATACATAGATACCTAATAAACACAGGAAGACATGTTCAACATTCAGGAAATTCACACAGCAAGTATACGTGGTATCATGTATCATGTACTGCATGTGTATTAGAATCGAGGAAGGAGTATGTGTGAGGATGCTGAACAAGTGATACATACACTTACTCAACACTGGTAGGAATGCAAAAATGGTGACTGCTCTGAAAAATGGTTACGGTTTGCAATCCCTTATACACATGTAACTCCCGCATGAATTAGCATTCTCTTATGTTAGGTATTTACCAGGAGAAATAAAAACTTATGTTCATATAAAACCCTATACACAGATGTTCGCAGTTGCTTTATTTGTAGCAATCAAAAAAAGAAAATATCCCAAATGTCCTCCTATTAGTGAACAGATAACTAATATGTGGTTTATTTGTAACAACATGGAGCAGAGTATTGGGACTCAGAATATGGATGCAAAGGAGAAATATGCTGTCAAAGGAGTCAGACTCAAAAGAATACACACTGTGATTCCATTCAGCTAGCATTATGTAAAAGGCAAAACTATACTGGCAGAGAACAGATCATTGGTTGCAAGGGCCTGGGAATGGGAAATTGATTTTATTAAATAGAATCAAAAGAGTGGTTTGGGGTGTGGGGACTGCACTGTACCCTGTTGGCAGTGACAGTTACATGAGTCTATACATATTTCAAATTTCCTAGCAAACAAGTCAATTATACTGTACATAAAATTTTTAAAGATTTTTCAAGTGATATAAATGAAAATATATTCTGTCAACGTCCTAAGAATAATTCAATGTTAGTGTCAAAATACTGTGCTAGATTTTTATCTTTAATTGCCCCAGAATCTTAAGATACCAAAGCAGTGAGGGTCTTGGTCTCAATAATATTCAGGTTCTGTTAATGATGCTAGATACTTAGAACTTGGATTGATGATGACAGAAACAAAATCCAGGCTTGTGACTATGAATACACAAGCAAAGCCTTTCTTTGGGCCCCAACATGGGAAAGGAGACACATTTCCAAGTGTCAGAGCCTGCAGTAGTGGCACACACCCATAATCCCAGCAATTTGGAAGGCTGAAGCAAGAGGATCACAAATTAGAGACCAGCCTCAGCAACTCAGCAAGACCCTATCTCAAAACAAAAGATAAAAATAGCTGAACAAAATCAGCAAAGTAGCCAGATATAAAATCAACACCCATAAATCAAACATGTTTCTATATATCAGTGATGAATTTACTGAAGAAATCTACTGGAAGAAAATATATTCAAACTAAGTATCAAACAAAAGATCTTTTTACACAACGGATAAAGAATTTGTAAAACTTAATGATAAGAAAACAATCCAATTCTTAAAAATAAGCTAAAATTTAAACAGACATTTCTCTGAAAGAGAAATTAAGAAAACTACCCCATTCACAATATCCTTAAAAAAAATAAAACAAAATACTTGGGTGTCAATCTAACAAAAGAGGTGAAAGACCTCTACAATGAAAACTGTAGAACACCTAAGGAAAGAAATTGAAGAAGACCTCAGAAGATGGAAAGACCTCCCAGGCTCCTGGAGAGGCAGAATTAATATTGTCAAAATGGCCATATTACGAAAAGACATTCTACAGATTTAATGCAATTCCTATTAAAATCCCAATGACATTCTTTATAGAATTAGAAAAAGTACTTATGAAATTTATTTAGAAAAATAAAGAGACCCAAAATAGTCAAAGCAATCCTTAGCAAGAAGAGTGAATCAGGAGGCATCACAATACCAGAACTTAAACTATACTACAGAGCCATGGTAACAAAAATGGCATGGTATTGGCACTAAAACACACCATCAACCAATGGTACAAAATAAAAAACACAGAGACAAACCCACATAAATATAGTTATCTCATACTAGACAAAGGCACAAAAAAACATTCACTTGAAAAAAATAGCCTATTCAACAAATGGTGCTGGGAAAATTGGAAATCCACACATAACAAAATGAAATTAAACCCCTATCTCTCATCCTACATGAAACTCAACTCAAAGTGGATCAAAGACATAGGAACTAGAGCAGAGACCCTGTGCCTAATACAAGAAAAAGTAGGCCCAAATCTTCACCATGTTGGCCTAGGAACTGACTTCCTTAATAAAAACTCCTAAAGCGCAAGAAGTAAAATCAAGAATCAATAAATGGGATGGATTCAAACTAAAAAGCTTCTCAGAAAAAGTAAACAATCAATAACATGAATAGAGAGCCTACAGAATGAGAGAAAATCTTTAGCACATGTACCTGAGATAGAGCATTAATCTCCAGGATATATAAAGAACTCAAAAAACTTAACATCAAAAAACAAATAACCCAATCAATAAGTGTGCTAAGGAACTGAATAGGCACTTCACAAAGGAAGAAATATGATTAGTCAATAAAGTTATGAAAAAAATGTTCAACATCTCTAGCAATTAGAAAAATGCTAATCAAAACTACTCTAAGATTTCATTTCACTCCAGTCAGTATAGCAGTTATCAAGAATACATGCAACAATAAATGTTGGTGAGGATGTGGGGGAAAAGGTACACTCACACATTGCTGGTGAGACTACAAATTGGTGCAACCATTATGAAAAGTGATATGAAGATTCCTCAAAAACTTGGAGTGGAACTACCATTTGACTCAGTTGTCCCTCTCCTTGATTTATACCCAAAGGACTTAAAATCAGCATACTACAGGGACACAGCCACATCAATGTTTATAGCAGCTCGATTCACAATAGCTAAACAATGAAACCAACCTAGGTGTCCTTCAACAGGTGAATGGATAAAGAAAATGTGGTATATATACACAATGGAATATTACTTAGCCTTAAAGAAGAATAAAATTATGGTATTTTCCAGTAAATGTATGGAACTGGAGAATATCATGCTAAGTGAAATAAGCCAGTCTGAAAAAACAAAGGCTGAATGTTTTCTCTAATATACAGATGCCAATTCACATTAAGGTGTGGGGAGCACTAAGGAAGAATAGAGTTACTTTGTATTGGTAGAGGGGAGTGAAGGGAGGGGAGAGGTATGGTAGGAAGGATAGCAGAATGAATCTGACATTATTACCCTATGTACATATAGGACCAAACAACTAGTGTGATTCTACATCACGTAGAACCAGAAGAATGAGAAATTATACTCCACTTATGTATGATTGTAGTGGCACCCCCTTTCTCCACAGAAAAGTCTAAACTGGGCTTCTCCAGAAATCTTCACCATGGCTGATTTTGGGACTGTCAGCAAAAGACTCTAAACAAAAGAGTTTAATGTAGATAAACTTCCTATTTTCATGTTGCCTTGTCTTACATGGCCACGGGCTGGGAAGAAATCAGCACTCCAGGTGCTGGACACCCCCTTACTAGTTTTTCACAAACGTTTATCCAGTATAGTAGTTTGTAGAAATGTGCAAACAAGACCTCTGGCCTTGAGCTGGGATTCACAGAGATGTCTACATTTTTAAGAGAAGTTACCAGTTGGGCTCCATGGTAACAGCAAGGGGAGGAAAGAAAGGGGAGAAGAATCTCTCCCCTTCTCAGGTGTTGTCCTTGAAGGGTTAACTTGCCCAAAACAGTGAGAGAAAAAGTTGCTTTTATGTGAACTTCTACAGACTGTGAACTTCTGAACCCCTCCCCTTACATGATGGGTATGAAGTTCTGAAACTATCTGAACTCGGGGTTCAGGGGATTGATTGATTACAGCAAAGGCTGTGCCCTGTGAACCTGGCTGCAGACAAATAAAACTGTTTCCTGCTATCTTCGGTGTCTTGCCTCATTTGTCCCTACAACATGATGTGCCAAAGTGCATCCTACTGTCATGTGTAACTAATTAGAGCAAATTTAAAAAAAAAAAAAAAAGAGAGAGAGAGAGAGCTGGATGTGGCTTGGTGGTAAAAGACCCCTAGATCAAATCCCCAACACACCCTTGCCCCTCTAAAAGTGTCAGGCTGGCTTGATGAAACAGAAAAAGGGAGCTAGGTTTATTGAGAGCTTGCAGGGGTGGGCTGGAGTCTGGGGTGTGAATTGGTTTTAGGGGCTCTACATTAAGCTCTTTGCCCTGTGAGAAGGATGAGCTAAGTGAAAGAGCAACTAGCAAATCAAGGGCCTGGGAATTTTCCATTTTAGTGTCTCCTCAAGGGCTTTTCCCTTTTAGCATTGGAAGAGCTGTGGCCCGGGCACCCTGACTCTATAATGCATGTGGAAAGATAGTCTGAAGGTGGATAAATAAAGCACATTTGGTATCTGACAAATTGTGGGTTAAACTAGGACTTTTTTAATGACTGACAGGCCTAAAAATGTAGTTTCCTTTTGTCCCTGTGGTGGTCCCCAGCTATCTTACTGGTAAGTTCAACAATAATGGATATTGGGTAGTCAATTAGCCATCTCTACCAGAATCTCCATCTCTCTCAATTGTGTAGTACTGAAATAGAAATATTCAGGTATGGGGAGCCATCCATGAACTATGCGTGAACTAAAAGCGATGTTGAAGCCATTAGGCAGGAAATCCCTGCATCAGGAACTCCCAGTAGCAATCCCACTAGTTTGGGAATGCCTGGTTCCTGGGGCATCCTGCCTAGGGCCATCTCAAGTTCAGCACAGCATGGAAGATGGGCGGGACCCTAAGAGCCAAAACCTGCCTGCCCCCACCCATAGCCTGTTTTTCTTGAAGAAGCTAGCACGGAGACAAGAATCATCACACTGAAACCTTATGCCTACCAATCCACTTTGATCTGTACCGCTATAAATAAAGCAAGCGAGGGCTCCATTTTTGTTAGATGCTGTACCCCTCTGGTAGGCTTAACCCGTCACTGTGCCCTCTTTTTCAACTGTCTTTTTTTTTCTGGTCTTTCATGTTTATTTCATGGTGCAATTTTCATAGCTTTTATTTCTCAGCCAGCCCATCCCTTCAAAGGGAACCCTTTCCCTCTCCCACACCTGACATGAGTGAGATTCACATTCTCTGTGACAGAGCTGTTATTAAGAAAGCATATCATGTTTCAAGATACTAAATAAAACATTTGTTGAGTTTTAAAAATTCAGCAATGCACTTAGTCTGTTTCCTAACTGTAACAGAATACCTGAGGCTGAGCAATTTACAAAAGAACAGAGGTTTATTTAGCTCCCAATTCTTGGGGCTAGGAAGTCCAAGAGCATGGCACTGGCATCTGCTCAGATCAACTCTGGCATATAGAAAGCAAATTAAAGTCACCCATATGATCACCAAGGATCACAACCAGTGTAGAAACACTTTGATGGGTTTAAAAAAAACAGATGTCAACTTCTGATTACAAGATTCTTCCAAAAAGTTTTCGTTTTAAAAAAAAAAAAAAAAGGTGGAGGGGCTGGGGTTATAGCTCAGTGGTAGAGTGCTTGCCTCCCACAGGTGAGGCACTGAGTTCCATCTTCAGTACCACATATAAAAATAAATACAATAAATAAAGTAAAAGATATTGTATCCATCTTTAAAAGAAAGAAAGAAAGAAAGAAAGAAAGAAAGAAAGAAAGAAAGAAAGAAAGAAAGAAAGAAAGAGAAAGACGCTTTCAACCATGAAGAATTTCCAGCCATCCACCTATCTACTCCTGACCCAAACATTGATATCATCATAGCTAGATTGTCCAGGATCAACCCAAATCAATGACATTTCCATCAGCAAAATAAAAATAACTCATATTAGTGACAATTAATACTAAATACTGTTTCTAGAAAAGAAAAAAAAAAGGTAAGATTTGCTATGTGAGCATTTGGTAGATAACACTATAAAATATGTGTATTACCAAACATATTTATCACTAAATGGATAGTTAAGCAAATAATGTGAAAAGCTGCTGAGTATTTCAGGTGGATTGTGTTACTCCTTAACACACACAGCAGTGCACAGGCACACACAGAATCTCCCAAACTGCATTCATTTGGACTAGGTAGGTATGTAAAGAGTCAAGCCCTTGGAATGTAGGTTTCCAAAGACATAGGTTTAGTTTAAAAAAGAAATCTGAGGAATTCAGTTTACGTTTGAAATACAATAGCAGGAATTACCATGTAACAATAAATGAAACAAATATCACAGGAATAAATTCACTAGTGACAATATATGCATTCATAATTTTATTATAGATAATTGTAACTAATGAAATATCAAGAAGAAAAAAAGTGGTTACTATAATCTCTCTGCCCCAACTAAAATTGTCTAGATCTCCTCTATGCTCCTTGCCATTCTTTTTTTTTTAAATTTTTTTTTAATATTTATTTTTCAGTTTTCGGCAGACACAACATCTTTGTTTGTATGTGGTGCTGAGGATCGAACACGGGCCGCACGCATGCCAGGCGAGTGCGCTACCGCTTGAGCCACATCCCCAGCCCTCCTTGCCATTCTTGTTTGGATGCATATATGTTCAAAATATTAACTCTATTTGTAGCTCCCCAAAATTTTTTTGCAGGAGCAATTTGCCTTTTCTCAGTCTTACATAAAGGTTTATGAAAAATTATAGACTCATGTTACATTTTCCAAGCAAATTATCCCCTCTTAGCCCATTATATAAAAATGCTGGGGGTGCCACTGAAAAGATACATTTTTGAATTTTATGTTTTGTTGCTTACCATTTATATGGAATAGTGCTTTAATTGTTATCATTTTTATCCTATTATTTTGCCATATTTACCAGACCACTCCTCTATGACTGTATAAATGTTGCAATTGTTTCTTCTTTTCCTTCTAGTCATTTTCCAATGAGTTGGTTATTTCTGGAGTTGGGGTTGTGGTGGAGGGAGTTTAGAGAAAAATATACTAAGGCTCTTTAGTTATAGCAATAAGTAGTATTCTGTCTGATTTACCAAACATCTTTGTCTCCCCAGAATTTTACTTCTGCTAATATTAGTAAGGATCTTCAATGGGGAAACATGTATTGGGAGTGTACGAAAATTATATCCATGTATTGTTCTGACCTATGAGCATACATATGTTTCCTACATTTACGGATATAAATCATTCCTCAGAGCTGAATAACACAAAGTAAACACTAATATCAATAGATAAAACAATTTGGAACTCTATTATTATTTATTATCAGACTACTTTTCCAGGTAGCTAACAAATATAGATTTAAAATTTTTATTTTCACTCTTTTTTTGTCAAAAGATTCTATATATTGTCTCACACTTTTGGATGATCTAAAAATAACTGTCTCCTTTTTCTTAAAGGCTTCATTCCAGCAACTGTTGGCAAATTTATCATTCCATCACCACTCATGGACCCCTCTGAGACCCTGATGCCTCTTGGCATCTCTATTTATTCACACCCATCTGCCCCTCATTAACACAGTTCTTTCCTCACTGATGCCAGACCACATGCTGCACTTGGAAGTGAAACAGCTAGGTCAATAATTAATAGATTTTCCCATCTGGACCAATCAAGATGTACTCTATCAAGCTTAAGCAAAAAGGTTCAGCATAGGAAAATACGTGCTTAAATTCATTGAGAGAATTGGAGGAACAGAGAAGGCAAGGGTTACCAGAATCCCTCCCAGATCAGCACTGTGAAGCTGGCCATCTCAGAGAACTGCAATTTCAGTGTGACCATTGGGAGCCTAGGGAATAAGAAAGCTACAGTCTCAGCTGTGGGCAGCAGGACTGTCCCACCTCATCTGCCATCCAGGTATCAGAAAGCTACCAGCCTGTCCTCAGAGCCATGCTGATGCAGCTGGAGTCCCACCAGCACTGTGAATGCCTCACACCTCATCACGTCCCTCCCAACTCCACTGAGCTCCACAATAAACCTGGCAGGCAGGCAGGCTTCTGAAGAGCAGAGCCTCCAAGCACATTGGAATCTCTAGCAACAGGGCAGTGAGGGCCGTGCAGGCTTTCACCCTTGATGTAGTTTTTCACTGTCCAGCCTGTGACATCCAGAAATGCACACCAGGAGTTGGAAGAAATGCTGAGCAAACCAATCAGAATCTCATCACGAATATGTATCCCCTGCTGTGGTCTGAATGTTTGTGTCCCCCTCAAAATTCATGTGTTGAACAGGAACCTCCAAAGTGATGATCTTGAGAGGTGGGGCCTGTGGTAGACGATTAGGTCATGAGGACTCTGCTCTCATGAATGACATTGGTGCCCTTGTAAAACCTTCAGGGGGCTTTTTAGTACCCTGCCACCATGTGAGGACACACAGAAGGCTCCATCTTTGAGGGAAGGACCCTCAGTGGACACTGGGTCTGCTAGTGTCCTGAACTTGGACATCATAGCCTTCAGAACTGTAAATAATAAATTTGTATTGTTTGTGTGTTATTCAGTCTACTGTATTTTGTTAAAGCAAGTCCAATGGACAAGGTGGAAATTCCTTCTACAGCTCTTTCTCTGAATCCCTTAACTCTAACTTCTTCACTACAGTGCTGTTCCTGGGAGGAGTAAGCTGAAAATAACTTTTTCCTGCTGGGCAAGGTGGCACACCCCTGTAATCCCAGCAGCTTGAAGGCTGAGGCAGAAGGATCACAAGTTCAAAGCCAGCCTCAGCAACTTAGTGAGACACTGTCTCAAAATAAAAAAAAAATTAAAAAGTCTGGGGATGTGGCTTAGTGGTTCAGTACCCCTGGGTTCAATCACAAGTACCAAAAAATAAGATAAAACAAAATATTTTCCTCAGATATCTAAGTTGCCTTCTTGGAAATTTTGGACACCATGACAAGAAGCTGACTAATATAATTATTTTCCTGACTCCCTTCCCACTTCTATTTAGCATTCTCTGTATTCTGAACTTAGCACCTCACTCCTCTTGGCCTGCATACTCTCATCCTGTCCCCTGGAGTAGCATGGCAATCCGCCAAACCATTACTCCAACATCAAAATCTTCCCTAAGGAATAGAGCAAGATTTTCACTACATCCTGAAAGTATCCACCTGCATAACAGGCACCTCATACTCAACATGTCCAGTCCTAAATCCATTATCTTACATCCAAAATCAGTTTTTACCTCTGGAATTATTTATTTGTGTAAACCATATAACTTCATCCATTTTCTGAAGTTAGAACCCTGGAAGTTAATGTGATTCTCCTGTTTCCTCATCTGTTCCTCCATTCAAATAGTCACTAAGGCCCATTAAACTCAGTGGAATCCTTTTATCTGAGTTCTGAGTTCAGTAGGTGCTCTTGAAAGAAAGACATCAGACAAGGTCATTCTAGCACTTTATTGGAAATTGGTTGTGTACGTCAATGAAATAAGATCAAAGTAAAAGCATCATTTTTACACAATAATATCCTAATATCTGTGCTATCTTGTTACATAGTTTAATAAATCCCAGGATGCTCCTGATGTGGATATCAAACAGCTTGGGTGGTCCAGAAATATCTCTATATAAATACAAATCATAGCATCTAAAATTATCATCACTGGCTTGAGTTGGTTCCAAAAGTCTTGAGAACATCTCTTAAAATATAAATACCTTGGATTTGACTGCAGTTCTGGCGGGAGGGAGTAAGGAGTATATGTGGAGCTAATGACAGCAGGAGCCGGGACAGAGGGACATAGCATCTCTAGTGTGGGGCACACAGGGGTTGGGGACTGCAGATCCTGAAAGCTGAGCAGGGTATTGGACACCTTGCATTTTCCAACACTGCCTGAATGGCAAAGCTACAGAGAAACGAGACTCCCCTGCAGAAAGAAGCCCATAACCCTAACTCCCTGGGCATTGCCAAACAATGGCAGTGCCTTCCTCCAGAGTATACAGGGACAAACCTCGGGCACAGAAGAGATTCTGGACAGCTTAACTCAACTCCCTTCTCCCTGCCATGTTCAGCTCCTGCCCTCCTTGACAAGGGAGAAAATTTAAGGGAGTGATGCTTCAAAGAAACCAATCCTGAGCCAGTGTGTCTCTAGCCCCTGGGATTGGGGGCAGGGTGTCCTTTGCTTGGTTTGAGGGGCACAGGAAAAGGCCGCTGTGTCCCCAGGGTCTCCCTCACCACCTTGAAGGCCATCGCCAGCTTTTAGGCTCTTTGCTTCTTCAAAGCTTCTCAGCTCTTGGCGTGACACCTGGACATCTGTGGTGGCTTCACTGTTCTCAAACAGCTTTGTCACTTGGTTCTCACAACCCTATGAGGTAGGAAGGGCAGAGATCATGATCCCTGGTTGAAAGCCAGTGAACCCGGAACTCACAGAGGTAGGTCCCTCGACCCAGTCCACACAGCTGGCCAGTGGAGAACCAAGACCAGAATGCAACCTCCCAAGTCCTTCCCACTGTCTTGCTGAGAACAGGCTGGGGCAAGGGACTTGCATCCTCGTTTCTGCTGGGGCTTTGGGTGGCTCTCAAACAGCCCCACTGAGCACTGGATGAGTCCGCATGCGGTAGATGATGACGGCAGTGGCTGGACACAGCAACAAGGAGGTCATGATGACGATGGTGGCCAGGATGATGAGGACAATGGCCCAGATATCCAGGATGTGCTTGGGAAGCACAGCTTCCATGGGGGATTGGCTGATGGCATCCATGTCGCCTCACTCTGCAACACACAGGAAAGGAAAATCAGCAGTCAGAGGCTTGGGTCACTTTTTAGCATGTGATCCTTATGGTTTCTTTATTGTATTTGGGGGGGGGCGGGTACCAGGGATTGAACTCAGGGGCACTTGACCACTAAGCCACATCCTCAGCCCTATTTTGTATTTTATTTAGAAACAGGGTCTCACTGAGTTGCTTAGTGCCTCACCATTGCTGAGGCTAGGTTTGAACTCGTGATCCTCCTATCTCAGCCTCCCTAGCCGCTGGGATTATAGGCAGGTGCCACTGCGCCTGGCATCCTTATGGTCTCTTGATCAATAATTGTAATGGCTTCCTTGCTGAAGGCTTCCTATGACCATGTCTTGCAAGGGACTTCCTATTACTCATTCAGAACTCACATCAACCACCTGTGGCGAAGGGACTGTACTAACGATCCATGTTTTGTTTCTTCACTTTTATCTTCCCTTATGCCCAATTTACAGAGAAGGAGTCAAATCCTTGAAAGAAGGACACACTTCTAATTTCCACACTTACTTATTAAACCACTATATTACCAGTCTGTTCCCCCCAGTTGTGAAATGAAAAATTTGTTGTTTTTGTCCAGTGTTCCTTTCTCATTATCCTGTAATAGAACTCCCTCTTTCCTAAGGAGACCCTACCTGTGGGTTAGGTGGGACCTTACCTGAGCACAGGGATGGAGATGCGACCTAGCCTTGCCCACTACAAATCCCCATAGTCAGGGGATTCAGGGGTAGGCAAGTGACCCAGGCTGGTCAACCAAGGTCCTCCCCAGTATTTTCATGCACAAGCTCTTGGAACCAAGGATTATTTCTCCTTGGGATTGCTAAAATAAAAGGACGTGAGTCTGGAAAGGAAGGGCCCAGGACTGCCTTACTTATATTTGGAGAGTTGGTCCTAGATATGGAAAGAAAGACCAGCCTAAATGCTCATGTGAGCACTTGAACTCAGAGAATTTGATGCCATCTATAACCCTGGACACCCCAGTTGTGGGAGCCAATAATTCCCTGTTTCTTCTTAACCCACAGCTCATTTGGTGTCTCTCCATTGCAGCTAAAATAATTCAGATGAGTGAGGATGTGTTGTAGTTTAGATGTAGTGTCCCCCAAAAGCTCACATGTGAGACAATGCCAAAAGATTTGGAGGAGAAATGATTAGATTGTAGCCTTAAACTAATCAGTGTTTTGATCCCTAATGGGATTCACTGAGTAGTTAACTGGAGGCAGGTGGGGTGTGGCTGGAGGGAGTGGTTCACCGGATCGTGGCTTTGGGGTATATATTTTGATCTGGAGAGTGGAGTCTCTCTGCTTTCCAATCATCATGTGAGCTGCTTCCCTCTGCCACACTCTTCCGCCATGATGTTTAGCCTCACCTCGAGCCCTAAGGAATCAAGCCACTGTCTACGGACTGAAACCATGAGCCCCAAATAAGTTGTTCCTCCTCTACTGTTGGTCTGGTTGGGTCTTTTAGTCACAGTAGTGAAAAATATGACTAAAACAGAATGTAAATCAGTCATCCCTAATTATTTTTTATTCACCTTTTATTCAACCTTAGGATCTTAATTATTTTTTTCACAGCATTCTGGGCCAAAAGAAATACCTAAAAGTCCTATATACTAAAGAGTTAGGTTGAAACAGTTCAATAAGTGTCTGTGTCCTGACACCTTAGCAGCTGTTTGGAAAACACACAATTTAAAAGAAAAAAATATTATTTAATTCTTAACTAGTTACTTACTAATGGAATGTGTGCACTGTTGGGCTCTGTACAACTTTTCAAACTTTGGACAGTGCTATCCTCTTTTCTTATTTCACAGTAATTTTTGCCCAACAGTTGTTGTATCATGGCAACCATCAAAAATTTAACTTCATAAAAGATGACATCACCAAAAGGAATGTAGTATGTTTCAAGTTGAACTATAACATACCACTTTGCATAATGTCTGAGATCAGTCTTTCTGCCCAAAATATTAAAGATCCTGCAGCTCCCCTTCCCTCGGTCCAGGGAGTTCACTGTGGCTCCCCAAGCTACTTCAGTGCAGAACCTGGCAACCAAAGATGTAGTCCCTTCGCTGCCCAGAGGGCAAGAGGCAGGAACAATCTTCTACTGTTCTCTCTAAACCTAAGTTCTTTTTTTTTAATTCTTTTTTTTTTTATATTTATTTTTTAGTTGTAATTGGACACAATACCTTTATTTTATTCATTTATTTTTATATGGTGCTGAGGATTGAACCCAGGGTCTCACACATGCGAGGCGAGTACTCTACCACTGAGCTACAACCCCAGCCCTAAGTTCTGTAATTCTGTAACCCTAAATCCCCCCAAAAAAAAAATTCCCCATTCCAGTTTTATTTCCTTTTCTTACTCAGTCACTGCGTTCATTTTCTAATGCCTTTGGCTCAATGCGCACTGTTGCCACCCTACATAAGTACCCAAGATACCCATGCACAGGTGATTCTGCATTATCTGTTATCATAACCAACACAGAAGTGTCTGCAAATAGTAAAGTGGGACATACCCATATGCTATGGTGTAGATAGGTTCAGTGTGTCTTCCAAGGGTTCATGAGTTCATTCAATCCCCAATGGAGGGTATTAAGAGGGTGATATTTAATCTAACTATGATATTTGGGGGTGGGGATTTTTAGAGGTAATTAGGATCATATAAGATCATCGAGGTGCAGCCCCCATAATTGAATCCTGGTTACTTTATAAGAAGAGAGACCAAAAGAGACCCCATCTGTTACACCTTGACTCTGTCAGCCAGAAAGCCATCACCAGATGCACCCTTTGCCCTTCTGCCAGAACTGAAAGCTAAATAAACATCTTTTATTTATAAAGTTAGCCTGCCTCAGATATTTTGTTATTAACATAAAAAATGAACTAATACCATAAATGGAATACCAGACAGCAATTGTCATACATTCACTCATTCATTTAACAAATATTTAGTACTGAGTACACACCAGGAATGTTCCACATACATTTTACAAAAACAGAACTATCTTATGATCCAGCAACCCCAATTCTGGGTATATAACCAGAGGATGTGATATTAATACGTGGAAGAAACATCTTTATTTTCATGTTTATTGCAACACTAATCACAATAGCCAAGTTATAGAATGAACCAAAATGTCCATCAACATGAGAGGATAAAGAAACATTGTAAATATACACAATGGTATACAATTTAGCCTTTAAAAAGAAGAAAACTTGCCATTTGTGACAACATGGCCAAACCTGTAGGTCATTATTCTAAGTGAAATAAAAAAGGCACAGAAAAACTTACATGTTCTCACTTATCTATGGAAGCTAAAAAAAAAAAAAATCACCTAGAAGCAGAGCAAAATATTGGTACCTGGAGTTTGGGAGTTGGGGGAAAACATGTTGGTCAAAGGATACAATGTTTCAGTTAAACAGGAGGAAAAATGTAAGTCTATGGAGTGAAAAAAAATAATATTTAATGATTATTAAAAGGAATCTAACATTGGTGAGCTCCAAAATATTTTAAGTTGGAAAAACAATAAATAGAATGCATAGGATGATTTTTTTGGGGGGAGGGGGTTCAGACTTTGTAGAATTAAGTAGATGGATAGGTAAGATCATATCCATGAAAAATATTTCTGAGTATAATCCCAAGGAAGGTTGGTTAATAGTGGTTACCCTCTGGGAAGTTGGACCAGGAATATAAGATACATTTTTGCTTTTCATTCTTCATGTTTTTATACCATTTGAATTTTCTAAACATAAGTATGTATTCTAATCTTTTTACCCCACTGAGGGGAAAATGGGATTTGGGGAGTTTTACTTAAAATTCTCATATTTAAAAAGGATCAATAAAGCCAGGTGTGGTGGTACGTGCCTGTAATCTCAGCACCTGGGAGGCTGATGTAGGTGGATCCCAGGTTGAAGGCAGTCTCGGCAACTTAGCAAGACCCTAAGCAACTTAGTGAGACCCTGTTTCAAAATTCAAGATTTTTTAAAAGATTTGGGGATATAGCTTAGTCACAAAGCTTCCCTTGGTTCAATCCCCAATACCAAAAATTAAAAAATACATATATTTTAAAAAGTAAATACATATATACTTTTTAAATAAAATTAAGATATGAGACTAGATCAAAGAATACCAAATGCCATGAATGAGAATCACCTTAGGATGGTATTAAAAACACTAATATCTCACTGGAGCTCACCAATGTAGATTCTTTTAAATAGCTATTAAATAAGTTATCTTTTTCACCTCAAAGACAATTTTTCTCCTGCTTATTTGAAATGAACATGTACCCTTTGACTAGCATCTCCCCCCATTGCCCACATAGTAAATGAGAATCACCTCAGGATTAAAAAACTGACTTCTGGATCCCAACCCAGACTCAGTGAATGAGACTCAAAAGCAAATGGGCCAGGCGCAGTGGTGCACACCTGTAATCCTAGTGCACGGGAGGCTGAAGCATGAGGATCACGAGTTCAAAGCCAGAGAGGCGCTTAGCAACTCAGGGAGACCCTGTCTCTAAATAAAATACAAAATAGGGCTGGGCGTGTGGATCAGTCATCAAGTGCCCCTGAGTTCAATCCCTGATACAAAAAAAAAAAAAAAAAAAAAAAAAGCAGATGGGAAGGCACATTTTTCCCCATAGCTCAGGTACTCTGCATAGGCAGCCAGGTTTGAGAGGTCCTGGGCTCGGCCATCACCAAGGTCTCTCAAACTTTTTCTAGCACTAAGATTTGGGAACTGATTTCTAGGGGCTCTTGTAGCCACGTTGGCCATATCTGGGCAAGTTCCAAGATGAAGGAGAAGCCTCTGGCAAGGGTCCCCAGGGTCACAGGATGATCAGGCTGGGGCCTGCAGAGGAGGGAGAGGCAGAGGCCGGCCCTGACTCAGCGGTGGAGATGGAGTCATTTACTCCAAGATCTCAGACATACAAGCATGAGTCACCGGATCCAGCAAACTGCAAATGGTTAAAGAAGGATGAGGGTGGGAGAAACCATTCTTTGTGGTCTCCTACTTACATCGACAGCAAGCCTGCCTTAAGCCAGAGGAACCCCGCAAAAGCACTTTCCAGTAAATCCATTAACATCAAACAGTTGCTAGGACTCCAAATGCCAGGAATACATAATCTCCCTGACTGATTTTCCTAAGCAAAACCTGTCATTTACAGGAACGCAAGCTTTGAGGCTCATCCACACTTGATCATGGAATATTACAGCTACAGCCAGTCCTATTTTACAGACAGTGAAACGGACATCCTGGGGTCCCTAACACTTTCACTCCTTCCTCCTTCCAGAATAATCATCGAAATACATAATCTGATCATATCACTGTTCCTAACTACAACCAAACAAAAGCAAAGCAAGTAGGTGAATAAATGAAACATTTTCTGTAACCAGTATCCTAGACGAATATTACTCTTGTGCAAATGAAATCACATTTAAAACCACAATCACAAAAACAAATAAAAGTAAAACTGCTCTAGTAGAAATGCAGAGAGACTGTTCCTACCTACTCAGCAAGGCAGGATAAATATCCTCAGGAGCCTACGCACTAGATATTAGGGTACCCACCCACTTTACAATATGCAATTCAAACTAAAAGCAATATTAAATTATAACACACAAAATTTATATGGTATGAAATTCAAGCGGGTTTTTTTTTCCTTCTATGAAAATAATTTTACCCAGTTTTTTTGGTTTTTGGTTTTTGGTGTCCCTCTGTAGTGCAGTCTGCTTACTCGATGGTCTAGGACAGCTGTTCAGCTTCCTCTTGACTCCTTGGGCTTCCCCAAACACAGTTGGAAAACCGCAGGTCACAATGTTTTCCAAGGGACTGGACCTTCCACAGCTACTGTTCCAGAACTCTAAGGCTGGCCAGACATGTGGTCAGGAGGGTACAGGGTACTCTATTTCCCTGTTTCCTCTTTCCAATCCTCAAACACGTGTCTTTCTACAGGCTGTTCCTTCCCATGTAGGAGGGTTTTTAGACACTGTGAATAAAGAAAAAAAATTTGACCCCAAAATAAGAAGTATGCAAATCATATAGTCAGTATCTTTAATTTCATGCTGGATGAATTTGCTTGGGAAAAAAAAAAAAAAAAAAGCAGAACTCTGAAGTTTCTGCTAGCTGACTTCTGTTTGATCTTATCTGGCATCCGGGGCACTGGCTCCTTATCAGGGCTTCAAAACTTTCTTCTAGATACATCTAATTAATACTCACAGATTACTTTGCTAATAATTTGCTTCACAGATAGACTGTTTGTTATTTCTGATTAATGGGTCATGAAGGGATTTAGCCGAGACCATTTGCGTCACAAATTTAACCCTGTCCACTGATAAGAAAATTATGTTTCAATAACCCTGGGAAGGAAAACAGCAGCCAGGCCTGAACCCCTGTCATTTTGAACTAGTATCCTTTATCAACTATTTACCTCATTAATTAATAAGAAACGCTTGACATATGTTCAATGTAAATTTGTCTAAGAAAGTGCCTCAACACCTCCCTGAGCTCACAGCAGAGAAGCCACTGATACCAAACATGCCACCCTATCAGTCCTGCACTGCCAATTCAGTGAACTGCTGCTCCTCAGTCCACAGGACTCAAGCAATTTAGCCAATGCAAAGGAAAAGTCAATAACCACAAAATGCTGAATTTTATATCCTCTAACAAGATTAAGTGTAAGGGCAAAAAGAGTAGAGTCTCTAAAGAGGGAAATTTTGTATTTTTCCTGAAGGTGGAAAATTCATCCAATCCACCAAGTTCTCCACTTGATCTCCTTCAGGCAGGAAAGGAGATGTCCTACTGTGTGTTTAGACGAATTCTAAATTCTACTCCTGGTACTCTTTTTATTAAGCAACTAAACTCTTTGGCAAATGAATCATTGTTCCAACCAATCTCAAGGTACAACCAATTTTCTAGTTATGTGAAAAAATAATAATACATTTCATAAATAAAAATTTCCCACATGTGGATAATTTTAGAATAAGGGGATTCAAGGCAACAATGCTATACTATCTATTCACTTTTCAACTATGAGATTCCTTAGCAAGCAACTTTTTTCTTCTCTGACAGGGTGATATTGTTTTTACTTTGTTTGAGAACTATTAGAACAAGTCATTCTGCCCAGAATAGTCATTTATTTATTCATCTGTCAAGGACTTGCTTATAAGCAAGATGTTCTGTTAGGAATAACTATGACTTACTCATTATGACTGTTTTACTTCCAAGAAGCACAGAGAAGTAAAGTAGCCTCCCCTTGTTTCCTCAAATGTATGATCATAAAAACCAACAGTTAACAAATGCTGTTCATTTAAATCTCTTTAAAGCTTTATTTTGTTTAGCAAACTTATAACAAAAGCAAATATTAAGTACTATTCTACTCTTGCCCCATACATTAACATATTAAACCTTCACAATAATCCTATGTGGGACATATTCTTTTACTGCTGTGAACACTACAGCTAAGAGAAGTTAATTGGCCAGAGATCATAAAGTTTGAACAGGATTCAAACTCAGGTCTCCTGATCCTGTACTCACCTCTCCCCTCCACACACACACACACCCCCTCATGTATAAGCACAGAGCGTGTCAGACCCAGAGCTCTCTTCCCAGTCCAGGTCAGATTCCCATTGTTTCTCACCAAAGGCTTTTCCAGATTGAAAAGAATGGTTTACAAAGATCAGGATTTCCAAATCTAGTAGTGGCAACCTAGACAAGTGGACAAGTCCTTTTACTGAAGACAATTAGAAAAGTAGGCAAAAAGGAAAAAAAAAAATCTACCTGAAATCACTAAGAACTAACAAAACAATGAAGAATAACAGGCTAAGATCTGGGAGAAGTAAAACTCCAGGGAGGTGAACTTGGCATTTGGGGCAGCATTTCTCCCAGTGGGAAATGGAGACTGAATGGTGCTTCTGACAGACTCAAAAAGCTCAGGGGACAAAATCTGGAGTCCAAGACAGCCAAAGCAGCAGAAGGAGAGCCTCTGCACTTTGAGCTGGGACCTCAGGAGCACCCTTGGCACTAGGGGTGACCTGGAAATACAACTGTCCTCCAGAGACAGTAACCAGCTGGAATGATCAGTTTCTAAAACTGATTCAGATTGTTTCATTTCTAGTACCTTCCTGTACCTGACAGAAGCAAACATACATCCTCTCTGGAAACAAGAACATCATGACAAGACTCATTTTTTTTTTCATATACAATGTCCAATACATAACCAAAAGTAACCAGAAATGGAGGGGGAAACGTGGCAAAAGTGAAACCATTAGAAAGCAGAAAGTAGAAAAAAACTTTAGGGGCTCCAGATATTGGCGTTATCTCTCTCTCTCTCTCTCTCTCTCTCTCTCTCTCTCTCTCTCTCTCTCTCTCTCACACACACACACACACACACACACACACACACACACAAACACACACACACACACATACGGAATAAACTTATTTACTATGTTTGGGGGGGGAAATCTAAGGATATGAATTTTTATAGAGAACTTGAAAGTACAATAAAGAACACATCAGGTTTCTCAAAGAACCAAACAGAAATAAAAGAACTGCAGAATAAACAGTAGAAATTATAAAAATAAAATAGGAGATATTATAAATTCAGTAGGTAGACTTAATAGCATACCAGATGAAAAGAGGATTAATGAACTGAAGGATCACATTAAAAATAGTTTTAAAGCCAAATAGAAATATTAGAACTGAAAATATAATTTAAGGAATTAAAAATACAATAGAAGGGCTTAACAGCATACATAGTAGACACCCTTCAAAAGAGAATTAGTGAATTGGAGGATAGATAAAGAAAAATCCTTTGAATGAAACAGAAAGAAACAAAAGGGTAGAAAATAATGAAAACTGCATAAGGGACACAGGAAATAGTGACAAGATATAATACCCATGTAACTGGAACACCAGAAGGAAAGGAGAATGGGGCAGAAACAAAATTGGAATAAAGAATAGCTTGGAATGTTCCAAAGTTAATTAAAGACATCAATCCACATGCTAAATTAGAAGGCTTAGGGATTCCTAGAAGATGAAATGAGAATAACTATATTTTCATTTAATGGCACTGAAAAATAACTATAAATCCACAGTTAAGCACAAATTAGTAAATCTGCTAAAACCCAAAGATAACAGAAAAATAAGGCAAGTTATCTTCAAATGGGATTAATAATCAAAAAATACGTAATCTTTAGTCATTAAGAAAAATATTAAAAGAGCACATAACTTCCATGGGTGGGGAAATGGCAGGAAAATAACAGCAGCATAGAACAGATGGGACACAGAGAAAGCACAGAGAAAGATGGATGGCAGACTTAAATCCAAACAAAGACTATTCCAGTAAATAACAATTAAAAAAACAAAATGTACATCTATTTTTTACAAGAGACATGGGGATAGGAAAGGTTGAAATTAAAAGGGTATAAACAAAACACCATGTAAGGGCTGGGGTTGTGGCTCCATGGCAGAGCGCTTGCTTCACACATGTGAGGCACTGGGTTCAATCCTCAGCATCACATAAAAATAAGTAAACAAAATAAAGATATTGTGTCTATCCATAACTAAAAATTTTAAAAATATATTTAAAATTTTTTAAAGAAACACCATGGAACTATGAATTATGTCAACTAGTAGACCTATACGACTGTCACACAAAGTAGACTTAAGCAAAAAGTATACCCAGGCTTGGAGCCTCGGGTTTAAGCATGGTCGTGTTTCTCCAGTATTACCTCAACAAGCAAGGAGATCAGGTCTAAACACTGAAGGCATTTGACCCTTTAGGGCAACAGACCTGCTCAGCCCATCCTGCTCGGCTCTCCCCAACAACAAATACTAGTGACACTGAATCATCATCAAGAAATGCTTCAAGGTGCTCATGACCCAGCAACCATACCGTGTTCTCTGAGGGTCCCTTAAATTTCAGGTCTCTTCTGTTGCCTGCTCCATTTTGGAGAATCTGTAACCTACGGCGTCAATCTGTGAGCATGAAGCCTTCTTACCACCTATACCCTTGGGAGTCCAGTCTCCTCCTTGCCTTTGTCATGCTTGTATGAGGCCATCATAGTGGCGTCTTTTTAAAGGGAGCATGTTTTTCATATTTTGAATTACTGCCACATTATTAAAGAATAAATTATTTGGGTGGGGGGGAGGATTACCAAAGATACAAGAGAGGTAAAATGTTCTTTAATTTTTATGTACCTAATTTCAGAATTATAAGCAGAAAGTGACAAATTCAATACTGTATTGGAAGGTTACAACATATGTCTCTCAAATACATAACAAAAAAGTTTTTAAAAATCAATTATGGGGACTGGGGTTGTAGCTCAGTGGTAGACAATAACAACCTTTCTAATCCCCATGTAAAAAAACAGATGTACATTTTGTTTTTATTATTATTGTGTCCATCTACAACTAAAAATATTTTTTAAAAAATCAACTATGGACATAGAAGATTTCCTAAATTAATAGTTTCTGTAATATATTATTTCCAATAGGAAACCATCTAGAACCAGGCACAGTGGTGCACTCCTGTAATCCCAGTGACTATCGAAGGAAATGGAAGAGGTTTGCAAGTTCAAGGCCAGTCTCGGCAACTTAGTGAGGCCCTACGCAACTTAGCAAGACTGTGTCACAAAATAAAAAAATTTCAAAGGGCTGGGGATGCGGTTCAGTGATTAAGCACCCCTGGGTTTAACCCCAGTTTCCAAAAAAAGAAAAACACATCTAAGAGAATTAAATATGAAAAGTTAACCTTTAAAAGGTTTCCTCTGAGAATAACTATTTTCATTTAATGGTTTGGGGAAAAAATTAATGTAATGAATAATTACATTAAAAGAAAGCATAACATATTGTTTAAAAAAAAATAAGTTCCAAACAGAATAGTTTTAGTCTAGGAATAGGTAACTTTTGAATTAATTTCTCAAGTGAATTTGTTTGACCTGACTCAGAAAATAGGGAGCTGGTTCTAGCATGTTTCAGGTACAACCATAAATAATATATTACTAGAAAGCAATTATGGCATGCAAAATTCTAGGATGGTCCCCATGAATTCTGTCTCCTAGTATTACCCCAGTTATACAGCAAAGGTGAAGGACCTTTGCAGATGTAATTTAAGGTTCCACTGAATCACTGATGTACAAAGTGCCACTCTTCCTTTTAATCACTTTGGCTGAAGGCCCAGTTACAAATACAGCTAATGAAGAAGGTACTGGTAACCCTTGAAAGTTATTCATTCCTCATTGTGGAGTAGATTTTAGATGACTTTAATCAAAAGTTTGTCTAAAGTGGGACAGTTGGAAATCTTTCAAAAGAAAGCTTAGGATTTCCCTCAGGTAAAGTCTCTGGCTGGCCTCAAAGAAATGACGCACCATGAATGTTAAAGCAGCAAGGGAAAAGAATCCGGCCCACACCTGGATGAGGCTGGAGACAGATTGTTAATCTTCCAGATGACAAAGCAACCTAGCCAAGACCTCGACTGCAGCTTTGTGAGACCTAGCTAAGATGTGCTTGGACTCCTGACCTAATGACACTATAAGATAATAAAGATATTATTTTAAGTTTGTGATTACTTGTTATGCACCAATGAAAACTAACACAACAATTCTATGTATCCGACTGGTTTTGTTTTGTAGAAATGAAACTAAGGATGTTCTAGAAATCTGCACAGAATTCAGACACTATCCAGTTTAAACCATGTAAACTGACTCCCATTTTATGCTTGAGGAAAATGAGGGCCTAAGAAAGGAAATGACTGGCCCGAGTAAGCTAATGGCAGAACTAAGAGAACTCGGGCTCTGACTGGCAGAGCTGTTTTCAATTCCTTCATCATCTTTTTGAGATGGGAGCTGGGGGGGCAGGGGTGAAGGGGGGATGCCAAGTAGGGTGCTGGCTGGAAAACACAGTGGTAGAGGGGTGGTACAATAAACTGATGCAAACAATGAAAGCCAGGCAGGTTCCTGACTGTGTCTTTCTGCTACGTAAGAGCATGTGAGATTGCTGAAGGCCCAGAGCCATAAAGAATGTCACAAAAGGTGAGCTGAGTGGTATTCCAGGATCAAATGTACACACACACACACACACACACACACACACACACACACACACACACGCCATCAGAATCAGTGACGCAGTCCTACATTTACGATTCATCCATTGGCTTGAGGCCCAAATGCAAATGAATCTACTGAAGATAGTAATGGACAAACCTTGTAAGTCACTTATTTCCTACGGTGGGTGCAAACATCAGAGAAGAGAGGAAAAGGCAATAGAATCCACTTATGGTGGGAGATTCTACCAAACGGGGAAAATCCACATGCACACAGAACAAGAGGAAGAAGAATGGCAGAGACAACTTTGCCTAGGTTCCAACCCTGCCCCAGCACTGACGTCACCCAATACAGCTCCTGCCTGCTTCTGTCCAGAATGCCTCCTCTACTCAGGAAGAGGTACTAAGTAAACATTTATTAAATCAACAAATCCTCAAGATCTTATATTCTCGTAAGGCCATGGAAACTCTTTCAAGTGGAGAGAATATTTTGAAACAAGAAGGAATATAAAGAGATTCTTTCCTTTAGAGTCACGCTACACAGTCGTGTTAAAAACCCGGACTCCGAGGCCAGTCTACTTGGATTTAAATATGGCTCCACCACTTTCTGGCTTAGCAACCTTAAATGCTACTTCCACTTCCTCGTGCTTCTAGTTACTCGACTGAAAACATAACCAAATATGGGAAAACAGTTATCTGCTTCATAAGATGAAGAGTATTAGATAAGAAAATCACACACAGCATTGAACAGGGTTAACAGAATAACACTCTACAAATGTTAATTCTTAATATGGTTAGAAATTCCTGGCTGTAGGGACTCACTAAACTCAGCAAATAAATAGCCTCCATTCCTTCAGCTAGTATATTAACATCCCAGACTTGGACCATGTCTTTAGTTCATCAGTAAAGATGACAGAGGATACTATGGTTTGGATATGGTTTGTGCCCCCAAAGGCTCCTGTGCTGGAAGCTGGTCCTCAATATACAGTACCCAGAGGTGATTAGGGCCTGGGGCTGCCACTCTTAAAAAAGATAAATGCCCATCTCACAGGAGTGGGTTAGTTACCACAAGAGATAGTTGTTATGCAGCAAGGCCATCCCACATGCTGAGCCTTTTTGACACACACTTCCCTTTCTGCTTTTCTCCCATGAGGCTCTCACCAAAAGCAAAGCAGATACTGATGTCATGCTCTTGAACTTCCAGAACTGTGAGCGAAATAAACCTTTTCTTAGAACTTACCCAGCCTTGAGTATTTTGCTACAGCAATGCAAAATAAACAAGCTACATGATAATCTATATTAATGATTTTTTTGAATTAACAACATTGTGATTAAACTGACCTATTCCTCCAGTTAAATAGGAGTGGATTAAGAGACAGACATAAAAGAAAAGTACAGATTTTGCCCTTAAATAAGTTCACTCTCTTTTGAAAGAACCAGATATCCATTATAATCACTAATTGCAGAGAAGTGCAAAATACCTGGAATGCTACGCTGATGGTATAAGCCACTCACCACCAGAAAAGAGGAATGAAATAGCAAGAGCATGGATTCTAGAATGGATAGAACGGTCTTGATTTGAACCTTGTCTTCCACCCTCATGAGAGGTGAGACTTCGGCAAAGTTATATAAGAATCTTTGAACCTTGACCTTCTCTTCCGTGAAGGAGGGACATTAAAAGTACTACAGCACAGGGGCTGGGGTTGTGGCTCAGTGGTAGCGCGCTCACCTGGCATGCATGAGGCACTAGGTTCGATCCTCAGCACCACATAAATGAAAAATAAAGATAAATAGCCTCCATTCCTTCACCTAAAACTGAAAAATAAATATTTAAAGTACTACAGCACAGAAAACAGGGGCTGTGATATAAGTTTGGAAGTATAAACTGAAATTCAAAAGGAAGAAATGAGGGGAAAGGCAGGCTAGGCGGAATAGACATCACCAACAAAGCCCAGAGGTTGGGGGCATGTGTAGTCCTGGTGGCTTTGACAAGAGGCTTAACCTCCTTGAACTTCAGTTTCCTCATTTGTAAAATGGAATGATAATACTACTTCATTGGGATGCTGTGGAGGTTAAATGAGTTACATGTACTATTGGGAAGTGGTTGAAATTTTAAGAGGGAAAGGCCTACTGAGAGGCCTTCAGTCAAGGGAGTTTACCCCTGAAAGGAACACTGAGACCCCAGCCCCTTCCTCTTCCTCTCTTTCTTTACTATGGCTGCCATGAGGTGAGCCGATTGCTCCACCGTGATGTGCTACCTACCCAAAAGCATCAGGCCCCAAAGTAATAGGGCCAATTAGTCATGAACCGGAAACTCCAAACCATGAGACAAAATCAACCTTTTTTCTTATAGGTTTATTAATCCTATTAAAGGGTTGGAGATTTAACTCAGTGGTTCTTGGGTATTTGTTACACTAGCAGAAAATTGAATAACACAAGCACTCAAGACAATATCTGAAATAAAGTAAAGGTTTTCACAGAATTAAACTTGAAATAGTGAACACAGGAAAAAAGAACTCTTAAAAAAGAGTTCAGAGAGAGGGCATGGAGACAGATGGTGGAATGAGATGGACATCATTATCTTAGGTACACGTATGATTGCACAAACGGTGTGACTCTCTGGTATACAACCAGAGAAGTGAAAAATTGTGCTCCATTTGTGTACAATGAATTGAATAGCATTCTGCTGTCATGTATAACTGATAAGGAAAAAAACAAACATTGTTTTTTTAAAGAGTTCAGAAGCCTAGTGTGGTGGTACGTGCCTCTAATCCCAGCAACTCAGGAGGCTGAGGCAGGTGGATCACAAGTTCCAAGCCAGCTCTGCAACTTAGGGAGGCCCGAAGCAACTTAACAAGACCCTGTCTCAAAATAAAAATTTGTAAAGGGTTGGAGGCTTAACTCAGTGGTAAAGCACTCTGGGTTCAATCTCCAATACAAAAAAAAAAAAAAAGAGTTCAGAGGCCTTACTATTCATTAAGGTGCTGTGACTGCTCTGTGACTGATCTGAGTCCAATGTAGGAAACCACAGTGATATGCTTCATAAGCAAATAGCCTTTGAAAATCTGTCCCCAGCTATGACATTCTACCGGAAACAGCACACCCCTCTACTCCAAACTGCCGCTAATAGTTAACTTTTGAGAGATTGCCAATGGTTATCCAACTGGTTTTACTGCCAAGGAGCTCACAGAGGAAGAGGGCAATAAATTAAAAAAAAAAAAAAAAAAAACTTCCTGCTTAGCAGGCAAGCTGAATTATCCCAAAGTGAGAAAAAAGGCAGAGAGAAGCAGGTGGCATCCTGCAGGTATGGCCCTAGGCCAGCACTGCCAGAGCTCTGAGCAGACACAGCCACTGCTGTTTCCTTTCCACCAGATGCAGAGGCCAGAGAGGAGGCAGCGGCAACCAGCTCTAAGTCAGGGAGGCTGGGTATGTGTAAAGACTCCGGACTCTGCAAGGCTGAGAACCGTGAAGCTGATGGTTTTGGGGGAGGGGGAGACAACAGGCCTCCAGAGTATCCAGCATCATCCACCTTCAAGGACCACTTTCCAAGACCATCCTCAGAAGGAGCCGGTAAGATTGCCAGGAAAGAAAGGAGCATTCAAGACAGAGAAGACAACCCATGGGCACCCTCAGCCACCCGGAGGGATGCATAATGACCCGTGTCCCAAGGGCATATCCCACTTAAAGACTCTTGCTGTCCCCTGCTCTTAGAGTTCAAAGATGTTTAGAATGGCCTCCAGCCCAGGGCCTCAGTGTCCATGATCTCAACTGTTACTGCTCAGTTTTCCCAAAACCACCCTGTTAAATGGCCACTCTCACCCACCAGACATTCTTTGTCTCATATCTCATTTTGTTTTCTTCATATACTTTTCACAAATTAGTTCATCTGCCACTTGTTTATCTATTTTGACTTTTACTCCTATCAGGCTGAAGCCTTGCTCCTTTGATCCCTCAAATGAAAATAGGCAAAGAACGGAAGACCTGTGCATCCTCAGCACCTGTCCCTGGGCCTGGCACATTGTCAGTGCCAATAAACACAAGATGGATGAAGGCACGAATATGGGAAAACTAGGTGACTTCAGATCTGAGCTCAACTCATGGAACATAATTGGTGGTGGAGGTCCAGAAAGAATCCTGATCCCTACGGAAATTCCAATGACCCTAAAATCACAACCATATCTCCAAAACAAAATGACATCCTCTCATCTTGTCATTTTCTGGAGACTCTGAACATTCAGGAAAGATGACAGGGACTTCTTTCTTTCCGGATCACTCTGTGCATGCACCAGGTAGAGCACTGGCCTTTCAGAATCAAGCCCTTCAATTCCCTGCTGCTCACTAGCTTGGGCTGATGCACTCCTAGTTTTGACTCCATGTGTGCAGGAGCTGGCCACTGGGGAGAAGGGAAGTTTGCTGCCCAGGGTGTAAAACTTTTTCTCTGTTCTCATAAGAGGACAGAGAGGCTAATGGAGGAGGAAGTGGGTTTCACATGACCAAACCAGTGTGAGGACATCTTAGCCTCACATTTACTCTTGGAAACAGCTCTCGTCCCATTGTGTAATAGTCAGCCTCAAACATTTGCTGGCCCATCATGGAGTCATTTCACTAGGGACCTCTGTTCCAAAAAAAAAAAGGGGGGGGGCGGAGGAAGAAAGAGACAGGGCACACAAACCATCAAGAATGTGAAATGAATCAAATCAAAGAACTTTCTCCAATGACCCAAGGTCTCTGGGGAAAACTCTATTCTCATTTCACTCCAACTGGTCCCTGTCTCCTCCAAAATTGGTAGCGGGTTAAAGACCTGTTCCCTGCCTGGGTTATATCTGTTTCTCTGTGGCTGGGGGGAAAAAATGGAAAAACACCAGCACATTTGTTTCAGAGAGATCATAAATGCAACCAGCAATGTCTAAGACTACACGTACTATCAGACAAGCCAATCATATAGTTTCAAAAGCCAACAGAGAGCCAGTAGAAGGGAAAACCCAGGCCAAATCCACAGCATCCTGTTTCAGCCACTACCATCCATCACTGTCATTTGCCAGTTACAAAGTGCTGTGGTGTGCTGGACTCACAAAGGAGACTCTCCATGAGAGGGGCCACAGGGTGGTCCATGACAGAGCTACAGAAGTACTGGAATGTGGTGCTAACCCACTGCATCACTGAGTGATCCCAAAGAGGGCCTCACGTATATGGCAAATAGAATAAAGATGTCCCAAACCAAAGATATCCATGTCCTCATCCCCAGAACCTTGAATATAAAAAAGAAAGCATGACTCAGAGGGCAGAGACATAAGAACACAAACCAAAGGGATTTTGCAGATGTGATTAAAGTTAAGGACTTTGAGATGGGGAGATTACCCTGGATTATCCAGGTGGATCCAACCTTATTACATGAACTGTTAAAGGTAAAGAACAAGGCAGAAGAGAGGGTTAGAGACATGGGACAGAAGAAGGATTGATTCACTCTTGCTAGCTTGAAGATTCAGGCAGCTAACTAAGAGCCAAGGAATCTGCCAGAGGCTGGGAAAGGTCCTCTATTTACAGCCAGCAAGAAAGTAGTGACCTGTGGCCCCACAACCATAGAAAGTAAATTCTTCCAGTAACTCAGATAAGCAGGAAAGTAATCCTCCCCTAGAACCTCCAGGGAACAACAACAAAAAAAGCAACTTGACAATACCTTGATTGATTTTATTCTCATGGGGCCCATACTGGACTCTGACTTTCAAAACTATAATTGAATAAAAAATGTTTAAAGCTGCTAAATTCAAGACTCATAAATTGCTATTGCTGCATTAGACAATGAATACAGGGTGTGGTGTGATCCTGAGTAAATGACTCTTTCCCACTGGACCCCAGGTTTGCTGCCAGTCCATTAGAAAGAATGGACAAAGTGATTTCTGAAAGTCTGGTCCCCTCTGGAAGACCCATCACCCTCATGACACTCTGCCTCCACCACAGCTTTATCCCTGGTTCCAGGATGAAATTGGGTTGAAAACCATTTAAGAAAAAACAGAAGAGAGTGAAATAAAGAGAAAAGCAATCTTTAAAAATCTCTAATATGTTTCCTAAGATAACGTCTAAGACACTAAACAGAGGGTCTCCTGTTCTGCCATTTGTTTCTTTCTTGATCTACCTTAGAGGAATAAAGTGGGAAGTCTGGGAAAGCCAGCAGAAGGCTCCAGCTTCAATTGGTAGAAGCAGTCCAGAGCAGGGAGCTAAAGATTTTGAGATCTTATCACAATACTCAAACTCAAATTATACTGAAGAGCTATAGGAACAGAAATAAGGTGGTATTGCTATAAAAATAGACATGAAGATCAATGGAATAGAATAAGACACAGAGACACACCCACACATTTGACCCTTGACAAAGGCACCAAAAAACATAAAACACCAAAAAAACAAAAAGCACCATTTAACCAATGGTGCTGGGAAAATTGAATATGTAGAAGAATAAAAATAGGTCCCTATCTCTTGCTCTGCACAAAAGTGGATCAAAGATCTATATATTAGACCAGACACACTGAAACTGCCAAAAGAAAACACAGGATCAACACTTCAACATATAGGCATTGACTTCTTTAATAAGACTCCTAAAGTTCAAGAAATAAAACCAAGAGTCAGTAAGTGAGATGGCATCAAATTAAAAAGCTTCCCCACAGCAAAGGAAACAATTACAAGCATGAAGAAAGAATGAGTAGAATGGGAGATAATCTTTTCCAGCTACTCTTCTGACAGAGAACTGATATCCGAAATAAAAAAGAACTTTAAAAACTTGACACCAGAAAAACAAATAATTATTGCCGATCAATGGACAAATGAAGTAAACAACCATTTCTCAAAAGAAAAAGTACAAATGGCCAACAAATATATGAAAAAATGTTCAACATCCTCAGCAGTCAAGGAAATGCAAATCAAACTACACTAAGATTTCATCTCACACCGTTTGGATTGGCAAGCATCAAGAATATAAACAAACATTGGTGAAGATGTGGGGAAAGAAGAACACCTATAGATAATTGGTAGTACTGTAAACTATGAACAACCACCTTGAAAAGCAGTATGGAGATTCTTCAAAAGACTAAGAATGAAACCACTATATGACCCAGCTATGCTACTCCTTGGTATTTATCCAAAAGAACTGAAAGAAGCATACTCTAGTGATACCGGAAGTCCCCAGTGATACCTAAAGTGCAGTTCACAATTGTCATGTTATGGAATCAGCCTAGATGTCTGTCAACAGATGGATGGACAAAGAAAGTGCAATGTATATATACACAGTGGAGTTCTACTCAGTCATAAAGAAAAATGAAATTATGTTATTTGCTGGTAAATGGATGGATCTGGAAAACATCATGCTATGTAAAATAAGCCACACTCAGAAAATCAAGGGTCAGTGATACACACCTATTATCCTAGCAACTAAGGAGATTGAGGCAGGAGGATCACAAGTTTGAGGCCAAACTCAGTAACGTGGCAAGAACCTCAGCAACTTAGTGAGACTCTGTCTCACTGATCAAAAATCAAAAAGGTCTGGGGATGTAGCTCAATGGTAGAGTGCCCCTGATTCCATCCCCAGTATAAAAAAAAAAAAAAAAAATAGGAAAGTTGGGAATCAGATTTTTCTCTCTCATTATTTGGAAGAAAGAGAGAAGAGAGGAATTTTTAAAAGGCAATCTCATGAAAATAGAAGGGAGGACAGTAGAGGAAGGGAAAAGAAGGAGAGAAGAGGAATAGGAAAGGAATGGAACTGTGAAATGATATGGACCAAATTATGTGCAAGTATAAATACATCACAGTGAATTCCATTTTTATGTATAATTTTAATGTACCAATTTTTAAAAAGCAATAAGTAAACAGAAGGAAGACCATTAATGTGGAGGAAGGGGGGTCAGGGGGAGGAAAGAGGACAGGAAAATGGGAAGTACTGGGGATTGAAATGGAGGAAATTGTTATATACATTTATGAATATGTCAAAATGAACCCCACTACTATATATAATTATAATGTATAATCAAAACATTTTTTTAAATTTTTTTAAGTTTCCAGAGCCTTGTGGAGATAAGGTGAAAAGTACTGATCATCAAGGTCTGTCTGAGAAGGGATCAGAAGTAGTGACATGTGTTCCAGATACTTGTCATCATTAGTTGAAAGTGACTTGTAAAATTCAATTTTCTCTGCATCTCCTGTTCCTCCTCTATTTCATTCACCCTGATCCTGTATGGTGAGGTCACCAGCAAACCATAGATCCATCAGCTATCATAGTACAAACAAATAAAATAAGAAAGCTACACACAATCAAGCAATGTACTCAGTTTGAATCTGGCTTGCTGTTGCTTAATATGTCAGGCAATTCTAATTCTCACCTGTTCCCCTTCCTGGCTACCCAACAGACTTTACCATTCCATTATCTCTTGAGAGTCCCCTTCTGCCTCCCTAAAGAGCTATAAGGGGACTAGGGCTAATGACCTTCTAGTACACTGTCAAATTGTCACCTGACTTCCCCCAGGTCATCCTGCAAGTAAGTAACAGAGGCAAGATCTGAATCCTGCTTCCCCCAAATTCCAATGAAGTTCAGAGGACAGATCCTGAAGTCAGACTGCCTGGACTCAAACCTCACTCTGCCACTTCCTGTGTGATCATGAATGAGTTGCTTCCTCTTTCTGGAACTCAGTTTCCTCATTTATTAAATGGAGGGAATGATCATCCCTCCCTAATAGAACTGTGGTCAAGACCAAATGAATGAGGTTGGACATGCCTATAATCTCAGTAAGCTGGGAGGCTGAGAGAGGAAGATTATAAGTTCGAGAACAGCCTCAGCAACTTATCAAGGCCATAAGTAATTTAGTGAGGCCCTGTTTCAAAATAAAAAGGGCTGGGGATGTGGCTCAGTGGTAAAGCACCACTGGGTTCAATCCCCAGTACCAAAAAAAAATTAAGTTTGAAGGACTGTGGATGTTAAGCAATGCTGGGTTCAATTCCCAGGACCAAGAAGAAGAAAAAAGAAGAATTATGCCTGGCTCATACATGGTATGTCACGCAGAATTATGATTCCATCATTCAGCATGCCTGGACAATGTGGGTGAGGGACTGCAGAGTGTGGTGATGTCAAGACTTATTTCCAGAAACATCGGAGAGTAAAACTTGAGTCCATCTATCTTCCCACTGACAATAGTGTAAGAACAACCAAACTAAAGATCTTTTTTTTCTTAGAGATATATCCTTCATTTGTATGTTTTAATCCATAGAGAAGAAACAGAAGTACACGTTTAGAGGAGTATCAGAAAACAGCTGGGAATGATCTGGGCTGTGACTACCCCTTACACTCTTGTTCTGTCACCCCTTAGTCCCAGGATCTGACCCAACCACAGCCCCAAGAGCCTGTCATTTGTTTTGTGTCTCTAACACTTCATCACAGCTCCAGTCTCCTCCAGTTACACAAGAGAGGGGGAATCCCCAGACTTTGTGAGAAATGGAGCCCCACAGTTCTGAGGTCCTGAAAGGTCAGTGTGGGAGCTTGATGGAGCATGTCTTGTCACCTCACAGCATGATTCACAACCCACAAGAACTGGAAACAAGATGTCTCCACTAGAACAGAGAAGCACTTTGTAGTTTCTTCTGTTCTCACTGAAAAAGTTCAGATTGTCCTAAAGCTAGTCCTAAGACTGTCTCCCATGTGTTCAGATGGTTGATGGGTGCACCACACAATCCACAGAGCACGCTATGCTCACCCACAGTAACACATCTGCCCCACTCCCACTTCCCATTTTACAGACAGGGAAGATAAAGTCCAGAAAGGGCAAATTGCCTAAGTCATGGTAACTCAGAGAAACTCCTAACCCACAGAGAATTGCTCTTCCCACCCCCACCCACTTCAGTCAGACGTTCACCAACCTTCTGGCTGTGACACCACAGATCATAGCAGATGTTCTAGGACTCTCTGATAAGTTAATGACTGAGCAGCTTCCCCCACTAGAGCCTGCTCCACTGTCTACACAATCCAGAGAATCATCAGCCCTCAGGAGCCAGGGATAACTACCAGTCAGGAAGGGAAGGGGAGGCTGCGGGAATGAAAGGCCAGCCCATTCAGTCCGAATAACAACTCCTGACATTTGCTCAGGTTTTCGTGGCTCACATCTTTTGTCTTTTCACACAGTGAGCATGTATTGAGCGCTACAATTTACCATGTTCTGTGCCAAGTGCTGAGGATGGCTCAGAAACAAGGACAGATGGGGAGTGCAACACTCAATAAATGGGGGAGGGGTGGGGGTGGGGGCAAGGATTCTAAAAGAACCAGCCATTCTAACTTAAGGAGCAGTTAACCTGGAGGAGGAAGGAACTTGGAAGAAAGGCTCCTTTCCAAGATCCTTCTCCTTGCTTTCAGTTAGCAAAGTGTGTTTTCTTCACTTCACAGATGGAGAAACAAGACACAGACAGATAATGGTGAAGCAGCTAGGAACACCACTGGGGCTAGAACCCATCAATCCAAACTCCCGGCACTTTCTATGTGGAGTTCTGAGAAAAGCTGGACAGACGGCCCGCTGATTTGGCTTCAAAGACAAAATCCAGCGCAGTGGCCAAGCGCATACAGGCTGGGTGGTTGAGCCCTGACCGCGGGCCAGGGGAGCCATGAGGGGCAGCCTCTGCCGGAGGAGGGGGACCGCTTTCCGAAATCGCAGGAGCAGGGCAACCCTGGGAGTAGCCCTTCTGCGGGTAAGGCTGCGGCTCCAGATCCAAATTCCAGCCTCCCTAAGGGCCCAAGATTGTGTGCAAAAAGTGGCTGGAACTTAGGGGCTGGCAGCACAGGGGGATTGTTGAGGAAGAAATGCAAAATGAAGGGGAAGAAATGAGGGAGGCGAGGGCAGAAACAGGAGCGCTGGGAGGGCACTGGAGTAGGAGCAGCTAAGAGCTAGGTCGCGAGTCTGAAGAGGTCCACTCCACCGGAGCCCCACAATCCACACCCCATGGCCTCACTCACCCCGGAGCCGCGGTGCTGCTTTCAAACCCTGAGGCCCCCGCCAACGCCGGATCGCAGCTGGACTGCGGAAAGTTCCTGGCGCCGGGACTGCCCTGCGCTTCTCCAGGTCTCCAGGATCAAGCGGGATCCGGCAGCCGGAAGCGGCCCCCAGCCCTAGAATCTCCACCCCAGCCAGCGCCAGGAACGAGTCCCGGCTCCTCGCAGCCCAGGAGCGCTCCCGCACTGCTCCGACAGTGCTCAACCCCCAGCGCGCGGCGCTCGAGTGGCTGTGGAATGCCGGGCCTCTGAGGACCGCCCCCGGAAAGCCACGGCCCCCAGCCTGGGTGCAAACCTTGCTCAGCTCCTCCCCAGCCTCCCTCGCTGACTGGTAGAGAGGGAAATAAAGGAACCTTCAAGGGAAAGAAAGGAGTCTCAAGTTCCCGTCGTCACCTTGCCACACAGTCGCTGTGTGGCCTTAAACAAGTCACTTGGCTTCTCCACCTCCACTCTATTGTAGACAGAGAGGGTTGGTCTACAGCGTGTCGAAGATGCAGTCTAGACATGGGAAAATCTAGTGAGGGTTAGATGTTGGAGCCAGGACTCAAGAGTTCCTGCTTTGCAGTATGCGGCATGTAGGATCCTTAGGAGACTCTCTCTCTCTGTAAAAGAGGATAATAACGCCTGTCTCCCAGCCCTCTTTTAAGGATTGACTTTAGAGGACCAGTGTGAAGCTGCTTGGTGGCCATAACTCCAGACTTCCTGATTATTTTGCGATAACAAAATGAAGTCCAAGGTGATCAGAGGCCCATTGAAATTCAGCCTCTAAAAGGCTTCACACACTCCATGGAATGAGGGAGGACTCCCATCCCCCCACCTCAGCACCCACCCACACTTCTTAATTCCACAGCAGAGTTTACTTCAGTCTTACTCTTCTGAAATAAGGGAGCATAAGTTTTGACTTCCAGTGAAAAGTCCTGGAGCCCAGTTATTTCAATTTCTTCCTTTACCCAACGGACTTAACAATAACCATACTGACCTACCCAGGCCTAAATTTGAGATGATGTAAGCCCTGAACTTACCAGCTATCATTTCCTCTGACTCACAGATGAGGTCAGCAGAAATGACACCAAATCATTACTCCATGCTATGTCATTTTTTAGAGGGAGGGCAATGAGGATGAAGGGGATACATGTGAGAAGTGATTTGACAAAAATTGTAAGGGTTATCACCCAACAGCATGTTTCTATTTTTTTGGTGTTTTTTGTTTGTTTGTTTGTTTGTTTGTTTGTTTGTTTTGGGGGGGGGCTAGTACTAGGGATTAAACCAGGGCACTTAACCACTAAGCCACATCCCCAGCCTGTTTATTTTGTTATTGTTGTTGTTGTTTGTTTATATTTTGAGATAGGGTTTAGCTAAGTTGCTTAGGGCCTCCCTAAATTGCTGAGGCTGGCTTTGAACTTGCAAACCTCCTGCCTCAGTCTCCTGAGCTGCTGGAATTACTCCAGGCCTGCGCCACCAGGCCTGGCTAACAACATGTTTTATTCATAGAGAAAATAATGGCACCCTAAAAACAAGTACAACCCAATTCTAAATTTTTCAATACAAAACTTTCATTTAATAGGAAAAAATAAGTTAAAGGAGGACAATTTTGATTTATTACAGTGTTCCCTGGTAGAAGTGGGTGAGATCCTTTGGGTGGACAGTTCATAACTGAATGTGACCCTGACATGAATGCTGGCTTCCCTCTGGGACAATGCAGAGGCCCCCAGACTGGAGCCAGTATCAGCCATGCTTAGTCTGCTTTTTCCATTTAGTGGAGTATTAATATCTTTTTAATATTGATTCACTCTGGTACCCAAAACACAAGCCAAGAGACAGTTTGAATGTCCGTGGGAAGTTTACAGCTCTGTCTGCAGCCTCAGCTAGACTTGTTTTAAGTTAGATCTACATAAGACTTTTACATTTCCTTTTTCACCTATACAAGTATATTTATATATTCAATTGAGAATAAAGTGACATCAAAATGGAAGCGAAGAAACCAATTTTCTGAGTCTGTCACTCAGTAGTTAAAGAATCATTAATTCCTCATTTTCTAACTTGTAAGTTAGGAAAATGAGAACTATTCCTCTTAATACAATTATTGTGAATAAATGTTTCATTCATGCATTTATTTATTAAATAACTCCTAAACATTCTAGGCATGAAGAACAGGAATTATCTTCATTTATTGTGCTTACACGTAAGAAATTTATATTAGTTATAATATACATAATAAAACACTTTCCAGCCAGGTTCAGTGGCACACACCTGTAATCCCAGAGCCTGACACAGGAGGATCACAAGTTCAAAGCCAGCCTCAGCAAAAGCAAGGTGCTAAGCAGCTCAGTGAGACCCTGTCTCTAATAAAAATACAAAATTGGGCTGGGGATGTAACTCAGTGGTTGAGTACCCCTGAATTCAATCCCTGGTTAAAAAAAAAATACCACTCTCCATCACTCTATCACATCATCTTGCTTTACATTCTTTATAGTTTTATAAACTAATATCACCTAATTTATTTCTAAGGAAGCTAGACTGCAAAACATTATTCATCAAACATAGTGTGCACACACATGTGTACAGCTTGGCCTCTCATTTTTATGTGTTTGAGAGTGGACAACCTATGGGTTATATTAGTATGTGTGTTCCATATATCACTTTAAGAAGTGTAGAAGGGATGTGTGGCCACGGAAAGTTTTATAACAATTACTTTTGATTCATATTTCAAACCATACTCAGTTACTTGCCTAGAGTTATCTCAGAGAAGAAATAAGAGATAGATAGGCCACTTTGGTTAAAAGTGACAATTTCTGGGCCTAACTGAGACTATACTAAGAATTGAAGTAGCTAAGAAACATGAATGTGTATGTACAATTATGCAAATGGTTTGAGTCATAAAGGGGGGGAAATGAGTAGTTTTGTCTGGAAGTAAATATGCCAGAATGTGAAAGATTGGTAAAAGACAAAATTTGAATGGGCAAGCTGTAGAAATTAAGGAAAAGAAAACCATTGTTTTCTTTGGTTTATAATACTTTCAAGTAATGAGTCTGGAAAGAAATAATGAAATGCATTAAAACTGCCTAAATTGGCTCTGCTTTAATAGGCTTACTCATAAAAACTAAATTCAAGGACTATGAATCCTTTACTTTCAATTGTTATTCAATTGTAATGCATAAACAGAATTTGGTTTTCTTTTTCTCTATGGAAAATAGCAAACTAGTCTTGGAACATTCACTTTGTTCTTAACAAAAGATAGTAAAAGTTATTTTTAACTTCTATGCAATCTGCCCAAATAGCAGATATTGTATACCCAAACCAGAATAACCTTCTGTGCTTTGTGATGACTTCATCATACCATTGATTATTTAAAAACAAAACAACAGAAAAGTTCCCTCATTGTGAAATAGCTAAAGTTCCTTCTCATTTCACCTCCAGTTGTATTTATCTAGCAATAGTATATTGTCATTCTGGTTAATAACTAGAAAAGCTACAACCATTCATTGTTTCCCAGCATATACATTTTTGTTTTAGGTCAGTGATGGTTTTTTATTATTATTATTTTTAAGGCTTCCTTCCCAGATTCAGTTTCAGAATTTAGAAAGGTGTAATTGTTAATGTGTTTTTACATGCCAAACCATCTTTGATGCTTCCCAGTTAGCTCAAATAATAAAGGCTTAATATTTTAGTATCTACCTATGACATATATGTGTCATTCACAAGCAGGAGGGATACTAGTATTAACTGGCTGTGGTTTATATGCTTCATATTTCTTGACTGGCTAATAATCTAAGAATTGCATTACATATTAAGCCACATAAGCAGACATGCTGTCCAATCAAAAAATAGTGTTTATCTTCCTGTTGTGACTTGTATGTGAGGTGTCCCCCCAAAAGCTCATGTGTGAGACAATGCAAGAAGTTTTGGAGGGGAAATGATTGGGTTATAGCTTTAACCTAATCAGTGAATTAATCCCTAATGGGATTAACTGGCTGGTACGCGGAGGACAGGTGGGATGTGGCTGGAGGAAGTGGTTCACTGGGGACATAGCTGTGGAGTATATATTTTGTACCTGGAGAGTGGAGTGTCTTTCTCTCCTTTCTGATCAACATGGGAGCTGCTTGCCTCCACCATACTCTTTTGGCTCACTTTGAGCACCGAGGAATGAAACTGCCCTTTGTGGACTAAGACCTCTAAAACCATGAGCCCTCAACCAAATTTTTCTTTTTCTTTTTTTTTTTAAAGAGAGAGAGAGAATTTTAATATTTATTTTTTAGTTTTTTGGCGGACACAACATCTTTGTTTGTATGTGTTGCTGAGGATGGAACCCGGGCCGCAGGCATGCCAGGCGAGTGCGCTACCGCTTGAGCCACATCCCCAGGCCCCAAATTTTTCCTTCTCTAAAATTGTTCTGGCCAGCTCTTTTAGTCCCAGCAGCAAAAAAGCTGACTAACACACTTCCCTATGTTACTTTTTTAAATACATATGTCATTTTCCCCATGTCCACAGTATATTCTTGCTCTTGAGGAAATACTAACAAAGGGTTTTATTCACCCTATTCTGATATAATTGTCTACAGTAATAAACTAATAGAAACTTCATTTTAATCAACAACAGATGGCTTCTGCTTTCTTTTCATGTTTGCCTTGAAGACCTGTGCTAGAGTCTTCAACAAAGACAGTCCCTGTGCCTTCATAGAAAACACTGCAGCAGTGAGTGACTCTTAACGGGGAGAGACATGTGGAGCCAGGCTTCTCAGCATTCACTGACCCCAAGTGGACATCTATAAACTAAACCATAGGGCTATTTTAGGACTGCTAGGACACTTTTTAGTCCAGAAGCAAATGGCCACGGAAGTACACTGCAGATTTGTGAGTCAAGAATAAATCACATAAGCTTAATAAGCTAATGAGGGAAATATAATCATGGTTATTTGTTTTATAATACTGGTGGGTTGTTTTGAATGTTCTGTTTTCTGATGTGCATAAGAAAGCTCTTTTCTCTTTCATTTTTACTTATTTGCCGACTTCGTGGTCTATGGATAGTCCTCAACTTAGCAAACTATGCTTATGCAAACTGAAAAGAAATATTTTTTAATGGTCTCTTGTTCCCACTGAACCTTGGAAAAGAGGAGTAAATATTTTCACAGAGTCTCTGGCTATTATAACTATTTGAAAAGATTCACAGACTCTGCTCTCCTCCTTACCAGGATATATTGGATAAATCTATTACACAATCATAACCTCCAAAGAGTTTTATACTGGAATAAATGTCATTTAATCTGTTATAATTACATAACCACTGAGGAACAAGAATTGTTCTTCCTGTGTGGAAGCAAGACTATAGCCCTCTGAGGAAACCGGTCTGGTGTCTATTATTTGGCTTAAGTGTTCCAACATTATGCTGATAAGTCAGTAAGGAAATTTACTTGCTGGCAGGCCAGTAATGTTAGCAAATAGAGTAGACCTTGAGAAAAAAGGAAATCGCTCACTTTTAGGTACTGCATATAAAACCTAGTGGAGATTAATTTCTTGGCTTTGGTTTGGGGGTATTGGAACATATGAGCAAAGAGGAGCTTTAATAAAAGTATCTATCATTACATTAAAAAATATTCATTCAATGTTAAATAAGGTAGTAAAAGAGGAATAAAAGAACAAAAAATACAGAAAACTTTAAAAATGTGAAATGAGAGATAAAAATACAACTATTATCAATAATAATGTTAAATGCAAACGAACTAAGCAATTCAATCAAAAGGTAGTGATTCTCAGATTGGATTTTTAAAATGCAGAATCAAAGCTATACAGTATCTAGTAGAGAGGCACACTTCATATTCAAAGGTATAATACATTGAAAGTAAAAGAATGGAATAAAACATGATGCAAACAGCAACCACAAGAAAGCCGAAGTGGTTACATTTACAACAACAAGAGCAAAAAAAACAGACTATAAAACAAACATGTTATTAGAGAAAAGAGGCACATTTTGTAACGTTAAGAAGTCAACCCATCATAAAATTATCACAATTATAAACATATGCACCTAAGAACCAAAGAAAATGACATAACACAAAGGTTGATAGAATTGAGAGAAGAAATAAGACAATTTAGTAATAATTGTCACAGACTCTAATACCTCACTTTCAATATCAGATTGAACAACAAGGCAGAGGATCAAAAGAAACAGAAGAATTGAACAATACCATGAACAAGAGAGACCTAAAAGACATCTGTATAACACTCTAAACAACAGAATATACATCTTTTGCATGTATACACAGAACATTATCCAAGATAAACATGCCAGACCATAAAACAAGTCCCAGTAAATTTAAATAGACTTAAATCTTACAGAGGATATCCTCTAATCATGATGTATTGAAATTAGAAATTTATAACAGAAAAAAGTTTGGGTCATTAACAAATACATGGAAATTTAAAAACATAATACTAAATAATCAGTACATCAATGAGGAAGTCACAAAGAAAAATAGAGAGTATTTTAAAATAAAATAAAATGAAGACAAAACAAGCTGGGCATGGTGGTTCACGCCTATAATCCCAGCTACTAGGAAGCCTGAGGCAGGAGGATCCCAAACTCAAGTCCAGTCTAAGCAACTTAATAATATCCTGACTCAAAATAAAGATTGTTTTTTTTTAAAGGACTGGGAATATGACTCAGAGATAAAGTGCTTGCCTAGGTTCAATCCCCAATATCACAATAACAACAAAAGATACTACACAAAAAACCTAGGGAATACAGTGAAAGCAGTGCATAGAGGAAAATCCATTACTATAAGTGTCTACATTAAGAGAGAAGACAGGGGCTGGGGATACAGCTCAGTTGGTAGAGTGCTTGCCTCACATGACAAAGCCCTGGGTTCAATCCCCAGCACCACAAAAAAAAAAAAAAAAAGAAAGAAAGAAAGAAAGAAGACAGATGGCACATCTACAACCTAACCTACCACCTTAGAGAATGAGAAAAAGAAGAACAAACTAAACCAAAAGCAAGCAGAAGGAAAGAAATAATAGTTAGAATGGAAATTAACAAAAATAAAGAACGGGGAAAAAATCAAGAAAATCAACAAAACCAAAAGTGATTTCTTTGACCTCCTCGGTGAAATTGCTTAATTTTTAGCTAGACTGAACATGAAAGACAAAGACTCATTTCATAGATTACCTAAAAGTAATCTATGAAATGGAAGTTGGAAATGGAAGAAAGGACATTATCATAGACCATTCAGAAGTAACAAGAATTATAAGGAAACGGTATGAATAACTTTTTGCCAACAAATGAGATCATTTAGATGAAATGGAAAAATTCCTAGAATGATAACAAACTACTAAAACTTAATGAAGAAGTAATAGGAAATCAGAATAAACTCCTAACAAATTAAGAGAGAATTGGTAATCCAAAAACAACAAACAAACAAACAAAAAAGCCCAAGACCAGATGGCTTCACTGGTGAATCTACTAAACATTTAAGAATTAATACCAATTCTTCCAAAGAACAAAAAAAAGTGTGTTTCTCAGCTTATTTTATGAAATCAGTATTACCATGATACCAAAACAAGACAAAGACATTGTAGATCAATATTTCTCATGAATATATTCACAAAACTCCTCAACAAAATAGAAGGCTTTTGACCAAGTGGAATTATATGATCAACTTGGACTTATCCCTAGAATGGAAGGTTGGTTGAATATCCAAAAATCAATGTAATATACCGCATCAAGAAAATAAAGGATAAAAATGACATGATCATGTCAATAGATGGAAGATTCAATGCAATTTCTATCAAAGCCCAACTCTTATTTGCAAAAATGGACAAGCTTATAAACTAAATTTATATAAAAATGCAAAGGGGGCTGGGGATGTGGCTCAAGTGGTAATGCGCAAGCCTGGCATGTGTGGGGTGCTGGGTTTGATCATCAGCACCACATAAAAATAGAATAAAGATGTTGTGTCCACCGAAAACTGAAAAATAAATATTAAAAAATTCTCTCTCTCTCTCTCCCTCCCTCCCCACCCCCCTCTCTCTCTCAAAAAAAAAAAAAAAATGCAAAGGAACCCAAGGAGTTAAAACAATCCTAAAAAAAAAAAATTGAGAAAGTTGGAGGATTCACACTTTCAATTTCAAAACTTACTACAAACTACAGAGTAATCAAAACAGCCTGATACTAGCATAAATCAGCCAGGAAACAGAGAAAAAGAGCTCTGCTCACCAGGGAAAAATATAAACCCCAAAGGCATGCCCCCCGTTACATCCAGCCATACCCGCCTGGCTGTATTTCCCACCCAATTAGTCAATTAGTCCATTCAAATTATTAATTTTTATTCCATCAAATGGATTAATCCATTGATTAGATTATAGCTCTCACAATCTAATTATTTCATCTGTGAAAGTTTCTGCTTTGTCTATCATGAGCTTTGGGGAGACACCTCATATCCAAACCATGCACATGCTCCCTAGTATATGTATATAAATCATGTTATTTAAATTTAGAAAATTATACTTTGACAAACCATTTGAAGAAAACACAGAGCTGAAACAGATCCTGGATTTCTTGAACACATGCCATTCTTCCCAAATACCAAGAATTTCCAAACAAAACAAGGAAATGCAAGATTATGTACTTCAGAATTTTGAAAATTGAGTTTGCATACTGTTTCTGACACTTACTAGTTGTGTAGCCTTGGACAAAGTATTTAATGTCTATGAGCCTCAGTTTCTACAAACTGGGAATGCTACTGCCTACTTCAGGGGGTGTTAGTGGGGCTGAAATGGGATGAAGTAAAATCATGAATGTGAAAGAGCATGTGACTGGAAAACAGCACTCATTGTATTCACTGTATATATGAATGACATATCAATATGAGTTTACTTCTTGGGCCCTGAAGTAGATCCCTCATACAGCTGCAATTCTTCCCTTCCTAGATTTTCAATAAATTGAAACACTGCATATCCAAAATTAAAGGGAAAATTAAAGATATAGTCTGAACACCTCTTTTTACAGATGGGGAAACTGAGGCTTGGGAAGATTGAGTTAATTGCCATGGCCACTAGCTGGCAAAAGAGCCAAAATATGAATCCAGGGCTATCTGACTGTTGAGCCTAAATTTTATGCTGCTCTGCACAACAATTTTGAGTTGGGTCTGATTTTATCAAGGTCTTCTTTATGTTCAAAACCCTGATTGTGATATTTTCCTTTTTATTACCTGTATCTGGGGGGCAAACTAAGTGCGCCACTCCTAGGGAGCGATATTAGCAAGATTATCTTGATATTATGTATTGTGTGCATGTAGGAATATGTAACAACAAATCCCATCAGTATGTACGACTATAATGCACAAATAAAAAATTGTGGGGAAAAAATAAATAAATGTTTCATTCCTTGAACGAATGAATGAATGAATGAGAGGAAGAAGAAAGGTCAATCGAGACTTCTCTTTCCAGTTCTGAGGTTGTGCCTAGAGCAGAGTTGTGTGCTGAAAACTTAGATAAATCAGAGTTCATTGATGTGTTTGGTATGGAGAAAGAGAGTAAGAGAGATATCAAGGAATTGGCTCATAGGACTATGAAGACTGGTAAGTCCAAAATCTGCAGGGTGGGCCAACAGACTAAAAACCCAGAAAAAGATGATGTTGCAGCTGGAGTCCAAAGGCAGGCCATTGACAGAATTCCCATTGCCTTGGGGAAGGTCAATCTTTTTCTTAAGGCCTTCAACTGTTTGGATGAGGTCTATTCTCATTATACACGACCATTCACATCATGTACAACCACAGAAAAATGGGAAGCTATACTCTTTGTATATACAATATGTCAGAATACATTCTACTGTCATGTATACCTAAAAAGAACAAATTTAAAAAAAAACCTTCATAGCAACATCTAGTTGTATTTGACTAAATATCTGGGAGCTGTGGCCTAGCCAAGTTGACACATAAAATTTACCATCACCCTGTGTCCTCTTCTAGACACTACAATCTGAAGAAAATATCAACTAGGTGATGATCTGTCTAGAATACAATGTTCTTCTAAAATGGAACAAAAAGACAGAATTATAAGAAAACAGGATTTTGGTCTAGAGATGTAGGGGAAGGTCCACTATGGGGACTCTGAGCAAACCTGAAGAATGTCCTAAGACAAAGACAACTGACCTAGAACCAAAGAGTGTCAGTAGAGAAGAAGCAGATCTCAGTTCATTTTAATAAAGAGTTTAGTAAGATAGCTACCTGAAATGGACAGAATGTGCTTCCTGGGACGTGCTGAGCTCCCCACTGCTGGAGGTGTGCTATGCAGGCAATGTTGCAAGAAGATGTCTTCAGGATAGTGAGAGAATGGAGGATACTGGAACAATGTAATGGCACCAAACTGTCATGACTTTTTATCCTGACTTTGTCCCTGTTTTGCCATGTTACCTTGAGTGAGTCTTCCTAGTATTTAGGCTCCAGAAATGAAGTCACTTGCACTTTCAAAATTCTTTTAGAGCAGTACCTGCCTAGCATGTGTGAGGCACTGGGTTCGAGCCTCAGCACCACATATAAATAAATAAAAAATAAAGGTACATTACCAAGTAGAAACTGTGTATATATTTTTTAAAATTCTTTTAAAGCTTAAGGTCAAGGCTCTTAAGATTTCTATAGTTTTGAAGTAAACGCAATCTGTACAGGGTGATCCATCTTGGCCCACTGATGGATATGTCCTGGTTCAGACAGCTGTAACCCCCTTACAGGCCCTTGAGTATCTCAGTTCTTCCAAAAACGTCAGACACTGGGCATGAGGCCTCCTGAAATTACTGGTTTCCCTCTCTTCTTCTTTCTTCCTGGAAAAATTCCAAAGTGGTTTTTTTTTTTTTTTTTTTTTTGGTCTACAGATCCTTGGGCAAAATGCCCTCAGACTCTTTGGAGAAGCTTCACTAGCTGGCTAACTCTCAAAAGAAATAAGCTTTTAGCCTGAAAACTACATGCGGGAACTTCTACTTTAATTAAAACTTTTTTATTATAGCTGAAAGCTGAATTGATGATTAGCAAGGAATGTAAAATGATAGAATTGTCCAAATACATGGAATATGAGATTAAACAAGATGTTGAACAGACAGAAAAAAAGAAAAGGAAATGGAAAAAATCCATTTTATAGCTTTGAAGTTGAGAGATGGTCACATGGTCTCATTAGTGTGGTTGTAATTACTTGAATCAATTCTTGTGGCCTAATTCCAATGTGTTCAATTACACAGTAATGTAGCTAAGAGAGAACTATTACTGGCATATATCTCAGTTCAGCCAGTCTTATTTTGGAAGTAAACTGTGTTCTCAAGAAAAATATGTAAGAAAAGTATCTGTTTTTAGTGTTTTTTTAGAAAAGATTATTTACTTAAAAAAATCTTTAGCACTTACTATATAGCAAGATTTTACATGCATTGTACCGCTTAGTCCTTAAACAATTCCATGTTGAAAATGTTATTTAACTTCATTTTATACCTGGAAAAACAGACACCCAAAGAGGATAAGTTCATTTGTCTATAATTACTTGCCATCAAGTGGGAGTTCTGGTTCTAAATGCCTGCTTGCTCTTTTAAGTCCTATCCCTCCATGCCTCTACTTTGTGCTCTATGAAATGCACTCATTCCTGCCCTGGGTAATGCACAATCAGAATGTGCAATCCACAAGCACAATTTTGCAAATTGTCCCTATGTTAAATTTTTCTCAAATTACCAATGTTATCCCACCACCTGTTTCCTGTTGATACCATGACTAATACAGCAGGTTTGATGACTTCTGGGTTTGGCCTGAGAGAGGACAGTTGGTTTTGAAAATATATGGGGAGGGCACAAGGCACAATAACAAGAACGGCAGCCAGGGCATGGATGAAGAGAAGTACATAGTACAACAAAGGTAAACCGCTATGGTGGTTATCCTCCCAGCGATCTTTCCTGTGAGGCTAGAGAGATTCTCAGATGAGACAGCTCAAAGTCTAAAAGAGCTGGAGCACTGATCACTTCCTCTCTCCAAACCTGTTTTCTACTTGTAAATGAAAGGGTTGGGTTGCACTTCAAGGCTTAATGGTGCTCTACACTCTACCTATTTTACTTTCATCAACTCATTTTATCCTCACGGCAAGGGGTGAAGCTTGTTGGGAAGAGCCCTGGCCCCATTCCAGATGGGCTGGGCTCTTGAACAGCAGCGTCTCCTCAGCCTGGGTTGAAGCACTGAAGATCTGATTAATGTGTTTAGCAACCGACTGGCTCTTTCTCTGGGTCTCTTGTGAAATATCCTTTCCTGTGTGGTAATCATCATGTTCTGTGAGTTGGAACAAAGCAAATGAGAGATGGAACAAGTTAGTTTTATTCCCTTCTCTTAAACATAAAAGTGTCTGATTCTTTCCTGGGTCTTTTTATTTTGACCTCAGGGAGAAGAAACAGATAGTATTAGAAGTGATTGAATTCATTCAAATCGTAAAATGAATCATCCCCAGGACCTACCAGAGCCTCCCTATTCCATGGCTTCAAGCTGCACCTTCACTGGGCAGTCTACATCCATGATACCTCAGAGCTAACTTGGGAAATCCCATAGGGTCTACCTTCAAAATATAGCCAGAGCCCCTCCTTCAAGACCCTATGTTCTTTTGCCTGATCACTATAGCAATCTCCTAGCTGATCTCTGCTCCCATCATTTTCTGTCTCTCTATTCACAAAACATTCCCAAAACAGTGTCCAGAGTGACCCTTGTAAAATGTAGGTTACATCATGTCACTGCTCTGCTTGACATCATGCATTTGCTCCCCATTCTCCACAAAGCAAAGCCCAATGTCCTTTTAAATGCTCTTCAAGACTTCAATAAGCTTCCCCTGCTGTTTCCCTGATTAGAACCTTAGAGACTTTCATCAGCCTCTATCTGGGACTCTTCCCCAAGATATCCACTCAGTTCTCTCCCCACCTCTTTCAATCTTTGCTCAAATCTGACTTTCTCATTAGTCCTACCCTGCCACTCTATTTAAAATTGCAAGATTCCTCCTTCTCTCCACTTCTTATCTACCTTCTAGGATAAGAAACTGCTTAAAGATCAAAAACAAAAAGGAGGCTGGGGTTGTAGCTCAGTGGTTGCTTGCCTCACATGCATGAGGCCCTGGGTTCAATCCCCAGCACGACATAAAAATAAATAAAAATAAAGATATTGTGTCCATCTACAACTATTTAAAAAATTAGTTTTTGAGATACGGTCTTACTGACTTGCCCAGACATCCTCCGGCTCACGATCCTCCTACCTCAGCCCTATAGTAGCTAGAACTTCAAGTGTGTTCCATCACACCTGGTTGATAAAGAACTTTTAGTTGCTAACTTCCATCTGCTACTAGTTTCAGATAGTTGAAGACAATAATATTCATTCATTCTACAAACATTTACTGACTACCTGCTCTATGCCAGGTACTGAGTCAAACAGGAATTCAATCTTTAACTGTATTCAATTCAGCAAGCAGTAGAAAGTACACTATTGGCCCCCTAGTAGCAAGCCTCAAGATTGGGTAGTGAGCTGTGTAGAAGTAGAGGGCCAACCAAGTCTAGCAAAAGAAATTTGGAACCAGGACCTGAGTTCCAACCCCAGGTTTACTCTAACTCTTTTCTATCTTAAAATAAGGGGATTGGACTAGTTAATTGCTAAGGTCATTTCTGACTCTATTATTTCACAATTGTACACTCATTTCACAGAGTTAGAGCCCCTTGAGTCAACTGAGCACACAAGGGTGGGTGGAACAGAGCGTGTGGCCACACTCTGCCTCATGTGAGCCATCATTTCAGGGACCAGGCATCTGCCTTAAGCAGTTAGGGTGACTACTCAGTGGTTAACCTGAGTACACGAGGCACATCCTCCCATTGAAAGCAAATGCACAACCCACATCCCTGCTGCCTCAGCAGAGCAAAGAGAAGTGAACCAGGGTCCCACAGAATTGACATTAACTAAGCACAGAGAGGACAATGACAGGGGTGAGCTTTGGTGAGGCTTTGAGTACATTTAGGAAACTTCTGGTGAAGCCATGGGGGAGAGATGGGACACTCATGTCCCCAAAGTGGAAATGAGCTCGTCCAACAGATTTCCAAGGCAAAATAAATGGGCTATCTATTTGCATTTGCTTTCCTCTACATTGGCTTTCTTTTCTTTTTAAGCGTTGTCAGAAGAGCAACTAGTTTCTTACCCTGTTGCAGGCATGTGGTGTGAAGCAGAAAGCCACATATGTGTAACCAGAAAACAGGAAGCTGTATCAAGAGTGAGAAAATATGTGGGCTTCTCCCTTTAATTCTCTGGGCTTCATTTTTTTCATCTGAAAAATACAGGGATTGAACTAGAATCTTACTACTATGTACTGACACTTGATCATACACAGCCTGCTATACCTGGAGACTAGAGTGAGCATCAGTAAACTCCAATACCCTGGGCAAATCTGGTCAGTGCTTGTTTTTGTACAGCCTGCAAGCACCACTGAAGCTGGCACTGTGCGCCTCAGAAACCAAGCCACTTGTCCTCCTGGGTCCCTCCTTCTCCCTCTGCTCCTCTTACTGGGCTGTGCCCCCCTGCTCCCCAAGACTACTGCTGGCTGCCACCTATGCACTAGGAATTCCACTGATGATGACTGCTGGTCACTGAGCATGCCCAAGCTGAGACAGCCTGGCTTCCGGGAGGAAAGAAGGGTACTGGAAGCTGGGTGTTACCAGGGAAGAGAGTTAAACTGACCTCTCTCCTTCTTTCTCTTCTTGTCCCACTTTTCCCCACCTCCTCCCGTTGGTCTTTCTCCCTCAGCTGGTTTCTCTCCAACTGGGTTCAAAGTGTACCCACAACCAGGCAATCAGCAAGCCAAAGGGATGGGGCAAAGTTGTCTCTCTGTTTATATAGAAACATAATGTCCTTGATTTTGCCTTGGCCTATAAATCTCAACCTACTTCTATGTGGTCCTTTATAGAAAATGTTGCCAATCCATGGGCTCTAGCGGAATCTATTAGAGTAGGGTACAGAGTGATTAGATGATGTGGGTTCAAATCCTATCTCTACCACTTCTAGGTGTGACCTTGAGAAAATAACCTCTCTGAGCCTGTTTTCTTACCTGCAAAATTGGGTTTATAAATATAGTGCCTTCCTCATGAGGTGGTTATATGTGTGTATACCTATCAGATAATCATAGCAAATTTAGCAATGAGAACATGTTATTACCCAAATGCTCCAATGTAAAAAAAAAAATTAAACAAAATTTATTGTGTGCCTACTTTGGAAGCAGGCCCTTTGCCAGGCCCTCACAGAGCTCATGTTCTAGAAATTAGACTGATACCTTTTGGAAAATGAAGGCAAATGCAGTTTGCACGTTACTTTAATGGGACATTATTGCAGGAGAAAGGCAAGCAATGGTCAACTCCCTTATTGGCAGGGCTGGACAAGATTTCACAAAAGAAAAATACCCATGAGCTGGCAAGCAGATAAGAAGGTTATTCCTGGTTGAGGTAATTGCTTATGTAGGGTCCTAAAGACATAAAAAGATAGTGCATGTTTTCATTAGTTGGTCAACAAGAGTTACATAGGCCATGTATGCAGCGCCCATCTTCAGATGAGGCTATAAAGGTAGGAAGATCCTAGAGGCCTTATCTTTTATGCCAAGAGTTTGGGGGTTTACCCTGTGTGATGAAGAGTCACTGAAGAAATCCAAGCAATAGCAAAACAGGATCAAAATCAAAAGATGGGTTTGAGAAAGACCACCCTAACTCAATGTAGAGAATAAGTGAGGCAGCAGGCAGGATGTTGCAGTAAGTCCAGAAGGAAATCAGTACAACTCTGAATTAAGGCAGAGGCCATGAGAATGACAAGGGGAGTGGGCTATTGAGGAGGCTGAATCAAAGGGGAATCACCCAGGAAGTTCCTGGGCTTTGTGCTGGGGTGGGTAGGTGAGAGAATGAAATAACTACAATAGGTGGGGCAGGGACATGGGGGCAAGGAGCCAGTAGGGAATAATCACCTCCATTAAAAACAAACAAGAACTCCAAAACTTAAAGTCCCATGCCCATAAAATGTTTCCCAGAATGAAGGCACGCTGCAGCCCTTTGCCATGCTTACATTTGGGAAATAGGATTTTGCTAGCACCACATTTCCTGGGTGAAGCTCCTGCAGGTGCCAGATGGGTGTTGAGATGGTGGCTTCTTTTGTTTGTTCCCCTCTGTTCACTTACTGTGACTTTTAGATGTGTCTGCGAGATTCAATGCAAGAAAACCTGTGACAAATGTCGTTTTCAATAAGAGACCAAAGTCAGGGAAGGCAGCCCTGGCAGATGGCCAACATCGGTCAGGGACAGTTCTCTGAAACTGTAGAAGCCCATGAGCCTTTTCTGTGGGAGCGTATTTGACCAAAGCCTAGCTCCCAGTTTTTTCAGTTGTTATTGTGAATTTTATCTGAAGGACTCTTGAGAGAAATGAAAAACACTCCAGATTTTTCATATGTTGAACATATAGGGACCTTTTGTTACACGTCTCTGGTGCTTCATAGCTTACAAAGTGTTTTTGCAAACATGAATATTTTCTATTTTCATTGAGACAGGAATTATCTTCCCATCCTATGTGTTATAAAACAGAGGTGTAATGGTTTTTCAAGATTTCATAGCTAGGAAGTGCCAAAACGATTTGATAGTCCATTTTGGCAAAACAATAGAAAAATGGAAGTTTCATACATTTATGGTGAGTGTAAATTGGCCCAGATTTCCACAACCGGTGTCAATATTTATTCAATATTGTTACCCTTTGATCTGAACTCACCCTAGAAGGCAGAGTTGAAAATGAGAGTTTGCAGACCGGGAATCCAGGGCTGCAAAGTGATCCCAGTGACCTGTAGTGAGCTCAGGGCTGGGAGGAGTAAGAAGGAACACATCCGGCATTATCAAGCTGCTCACTATTTTGTGTAAACAGGGCTTGGTAATTCCAAAACTGTGTAAGAAACTGTTACAGAGCTGGGGCCTTCCAAGAAACTGAGGCAATGCAAAGACCCCCTTCAGGCCCCAATTCTTGTGACCAAGTCAGAAAGATTTCAGACATGTTGCTCGGAGTAACAGGAATTAGTTTATGGGAGGGATAGGGCAAGGGGACACTCCCTAGGGAGAGAGTTGGTCTTCTCAGAGAGGAGAGGTACCATGTGGCTCTCCTGCACTCCAGCTTTACTGGGGACCCCAGAGAGTCCTGCCCAGGTCCATCTCTTGACTTTTGACTGACAGCAGGGTGACAGACTTTCAAGTCCCCATTGCCATGACAACGCTATGCCACCTTGGCTCATGCTGACTAGTTCTAATTGGATTCTTAATCGGTTTTTACAATTCTATGGTTAGGAGGAATTATCCTTATCTTCCAGGATCTAGTCTGTAAAAAGGATCACAAAAGTCTCTCCCTTCAAAGTAACTTGGGTTCCCTTATTTTTTTTTATTCTCATAGAAATTTATTATTTATGGAGTTTTTCTACATTATGCAATGAAAGTAATATTTCCAAATAAATAAATTTACCATATTATTAGGACACAGACAGCATCAAGTAACAAACACTTTGTGTAGTATGTTAACATAATAACACAGACAGCATCAAGTAACAATTTTAACAATTCTTTTAATCCATCAATACTGATATCTTTCCATATACTTGTGTATTCTTCAATTTTTTTCACCAATGTTTTATAGTTTCATAGTGTATAAATTTTTTTACCACCTTAAGTTTATTATGAAGTATTTGAAGTTACTATAAATAATATTTTCTTAATTTCTTTTTTCAGGCAGTTTGTTATTAGTATATAGAAACACAACTGATTTGTATGTTGAGTTTGTTGATTTTTACTTATCAATGTTATTTCCTGCCTGCATTTCCTTGCAGATAACAGGTAGTTGGCTGAGGAATGTGACATATCCTGTCCAGGCACTGCTGCAAGTAAATTGTTTTTTGGCAAAGAAAACATGTGGAGTCAGTACAGTGGGCCCATTTTATAGAATTATTCTCTTATCCTCGTGTTTCCACATACTCATCCATCTGTCCCCAAACAGAACCATAGAGAATGTATAAAGGCAGAAATGGGGGGACATTAAATCACAGGATTCCACCCTATGGTGGTCAACTTTTACTCCAAAGAATGTTAACTCTTTCACACTTCCAGGTTTGCCAAGTGGATTCTCAGAGGTATCTCAAAACTGTTTTCATGTATTCATTATATATATGTTAAAAAGTTAAAAAGATCAAGGGAAGGCCTCAGCCTAGGTCACTGGAACACAGATCTCCCAAATCTTCAGAGGCCAAAGCTAGGGCTCTGTAGAATTTGAATTATGGAAAATAGAATCCAGGCCCCTTGGAGGTGGGAAGAAGAGCCTGGCAAAAGCCAGGCGAGGTGTTTTAGTTTTCTGCCATGGGAGACTACTATGGCTTGGATCTGGAATGTCTCTCAAAGGCTCAACTGTTGAAGGCTCAATCCCCAGTTCAGCAGTGTTCCCAGGTGGGGTTTGGGGAAAGTATATTAAATTATGAGGCCTCTGACTTTATCAAAGTATTAATCCATTGAGGGATTGGGCTTTGGGAAGTAGTGTAAACTATAGGAGGTGGAAGCTAGTAACTGGAAATGAGTCCTTGGGGCATGCCCTTGGGGATTATATCATGTCTCCAATCCCATGCATGAGTACTAGCACTCTCGCGCATTTTTGCTGGCGTGCTTGCCCTCTGCTTTCATGTTATCATGAGATGAACAGCTTTCCTCGGCTTCATCCTTTTCCCAAGATGTTCTGCCTCACTTTAGGCCCGAAGCAATACAGCCAGTTGAACACAGACTGAAACTTCTGAAATTGTGAATTAAAATAAATCTTTCCTCCTCTAAGTTGCTTTTCTCAAGTATTTTGTCCCAGTGATAGAAAATTGACCAACATAGAAACGTTCCACATTCAATAACACGATGGCCACAAAATTCCTGATATTCTGCTAGTGAATGCTACGAATAACCAGAAGGCAGCAAAGGTAAGGCTCTCCATGCCCAGTCTCAAGGTCAAAGACAGCAAATTTAAGGAGTGATTATCAAAAAGAAGTACTTTTCCACTTTAGTAGGCAGCTTCTTATAAATTTAAATTCTTGGGTCCCATCCCAAAAATTCCTATCTGGGTCTTGGGAATCTACATATATAAATCTATATTTGTAACCTTCAGTTATAAACCCTTTAGGTGATTCCTATGTTGGTGATCTGGAACCACACTTGAGAAACACTGCCCCAGGATCTTGACTCTAAGCCCTATGAATGGAGAAAGTATCTCATTTATCCCTGGTTCCCTCCCAAATACCTGGCATATCCCAGAGACCACATACATTGTTCATTTAATTGTTCAAAGCCAGTCCTCAAGAAAGTGTTTTTTTTTTTTTTTTTTTTTTTTTTTTCACACGGAGCCAGCTCAAGTCTGTGGTCTCTCTGCACCTGCAGATTCTAGGACTTCATTTTACCAGGGGAGATTAGTTCAGGAAAAAGCATCCAAACTCAGCAGAGGCTAACTGATAAACCATAATGCCGAAGAGTTCTTTAACCCAAAGAAAAAACTGCAAATCAGTAGGCTAATAATATATTTTCTCATAAGAGCAAAATCTACTTATGAAATCAGTGCTAGGCGATAGCTTGGTAAACAAGTAAATGGAATTTAATAACTTTTAGGCTTAAATTGATAAAGTAAGACATAATTTGTGAGATAATATATATGAAAGCACTGTATAAATTGAAAGGCATTATATAAACTGTAAGGCATTATTAATATCATATTAGAAAATAAGCTAAAATAAGCTGTAGATATTTTACAGGAAAGTAACGCACATAAACTCCGAAATCAAACAGAACGGGGTTCTACCTCTCTCTATGAAATCTTTTTTTTTTTTTTTTTAAAGAGAGAGAGAGAGAGAATTCTAAATATTTATTTTTTAGTTCTTGGCAGACACAACATCCTTGTTGGTATGTGGTGCTGAGGATCGAACCCGGGCCGCACGCATGCCAGGCAAGCGCGCTACCGCTTGAGCCACATCCCCAGCCCTCTATGAAATCTTAAGACAAGTCACAGCGCTTCCCTAAGCCTCCTTCTCCTGACTTTTTGTGAGAATTCAATGAAAGAATGTACATTAAGTTTGACACAGTAACTTGCACTAATGTTTTCAATAAAGATTTGTTTTCAGTTCCCTTTCTCCTCTATTACCAACACTAATGTCAAATGGGTAATAATACAACACGACACTAGTATAAAAAGAAAATCACAGGCATGGCAGCAGGCAATATGGGATCTAGTCTCTGCTAAGCATCTTAGGTGGTCCTTCAAGCTTTGGTTTACACTTCAGAAATGACGTCTGCCAACTGTTCGTGGATTTAGTTTTTTCATTCATTGATACTTATTGAATGCCCACAATACAGACTTAAATCTAAACACGGAAATAAATGTACCTACTCCGCGTGAGGGTGCATAATAAGTTTCAAACAAAATAATATATGCGAAAGTTTCCTAGGAATAATTGACAAGACTGACTGAAGAAAGTGCTGGTCTTAATTTTCCAGTTCCCAAGGAATCTGTCTCTTTGAGACCTTTGATCGGTCTCCGGCATTTCTGCCTTCAAGGTGAGGAAGGTCCTTCTTCTCTGGAAGAAAATGAAGAAAAGGGAGAGCGCTGAGCCTGTTTGGGTTTGAGCTGCAGGTCTGGGCGTAATCATAGGTCTGAGCTAGCTCCGGGCAGCCGACGCTCACTGAAACTCCGCCGAGCCGGACCTGGGTGGGGACGAAATCTGGGACGCCAGCTGCGGGCCAGCACTTTGATATTCAACCAGAGCAAACCCCAAGTGCGTCAAATTCCACGTAGAGAGACGTAAAGTAGGCGGCGAGGATGCAGCCGGCTCTGTGATCACGTGAGGCGGCGGGAGGGCCGTTGGCTCCTCCCTCTCCAAGATGGCGTCCTTGCTGCAGTCGGAGCGGGTTCTCTATCTAGTCCAAGGAGAAAAGAAGGTTCGGGCTCCGCTTTCGCAGCTCTACTTCTGCCGCTATTGTAGCGAGCTGCGGTCGCTGGAATGTGTGTCTCACGAGGTAACAGTCGTTCCATAGAGAGTGTGTGTGTGTATTGGGGTGGGGGGGGTGTTCATTCTAGTCACTGCGACTGGTGGGGAAGTTCCGCCTGGTGGAGGCGGGCAGTTATTTTACTAGCTTACTGATTGGCTCTGTCTCCCGTCATTCAGCTTGGCCTGCGATTTTATATGCTTATAACCTGTCACTTAGAAAGGAAGTGCGGCCCCGGGTGGGGCTGAGCGGATCTTCTTTTTCTAGAGCGGCCTCTGGTTGGACAAATTTGACTTAGACTCTGGCTGTCTCCTGTGGGCCTTGGTAACTGAGTGGGCTTGGGAGAAAGATCTGGGATGCTTAGTTCAGACCACTTGGACGAAATACCTGTCGTTGCAGGATTGATGGAAGGGAGAGGCAGACATTCTCATTCATGGTCCTCCCAGCTTGGAAGGTCCGCCCTTGTTTTAGCCAGGAAACTGGTTGCTCTTCAACCGGTTGTTTCCTGGCTCAGGTTAAGGCCTACCGCAGGGAAGAGATTAAATTGAGTGGGTGGGTTGAGTGAAAGACACCTAGAATAAAGTGAGAAAGAAGCTCAGAGTTATATTCATGGCGCTTCTCTTGATGGTACTGGTGCTATCCTTCCCAAGCACAAGTGGTCAGTGTGAGAGAATTGCTCAGAAATAGGAGACCTGGCCAGTAAAAAAAAAAAAAAAAGTCACCAAATAACAAAATCCCAAACTTTCAAAGCACTTGACACAATTTAATCATTCAGTGAGCTTTAGGAATTAAATGAGGAATAAGACAAACCCTGCTGTTGATAACTCAGTTTAGTGAAGAAAAAGCTGATAATAATAATAGTTATATTTGTTGGGTACTTGCTATATGGCATATGTATTATGTAATCTCTTCAAACCAATGGGGGGAAAAACATTTTGCTTTAAAAAAAAAACATTTTGCAGGCAAAGGAACGAGTGTTTGCCTATGTCACACAGATAATAATTTGGTGGTGGAAGAAAGAATCAGGATTTGGACCTAAACAACCTGACACACAGAATTTTACTAAAGATCTCTGGACTGTCAGAATGCACCTGAAATGTGTCTTGTACTATAAACTATTTTACACATTCACAGTTATTTTACTGGAGGTAATATTAAGATGAATCAAGGGAAGCAACTGGAAAACACAAGAAAAATCAATGTCATATATATAATGTATTCTCCATTAGCACTGTTCATGTATCTCCTTGGCAGGTCCTTTCTCTCTTAGATGTTTCCCTATTCCATCTCAACCCCAGAACTTACTGGATCAAATTTCCTGTGGCAGATATTACAGAGTTTAGTCTCCATGATCTCTAAGGATCTCTTCAGCTAAGACATTTCAGACTATAACAGCATCTTTTACAATGTGGTGTGTACCTGTGTTGTGGAAGTCATTAGTTTAGGAAGGATGAGGCTACTAAGAGTCAGGAAGTCCAGTAAGCACTAATGGAAAACCTGGGCCTAGATCTGCATGTGAAGGGACAATTTGGAAAAGGGGCAATAAGGAATTAATTGCATTTTGCCTTTTATGATGTCAGTGTGTATTAGCTTTTCATTGCTGTGACCAAAATACCTGACAAGAATAACTTAACAACTTAGGAGCAAAAGTTTTTTATGGCTCATAGCTTCAAAAGTCTTAGTTCATGGTTGACTAACTCCATTTCTCTGGGCCCAAGGTGAGACAACATCATGGTGGAAGGGTGCTGCAGAGAAAAGCTGCTCAATTTATGACAACCAGGAAACAGAGAGAACCAACCAGGGAGCCAGAGATAAAATATAAATCCCAAAAGCATGCTGCCAGGGACCTAACTTCCTCCAGCCATGACAGTCATCACCCAATTAAGCCATTCAAATTATTAATCCATCAAATGAATTAATCTGCTGAGTAGGTAGCAGCTCTTATAATCTAATCATTTCAACTCTAAACTTTGACACAGGAGCCTTTGGGAGATACCTCGATCCAAACCATAACACAGTGGAAATATTAGTTAGCAATATTGTACTTTATATCGAATAGCAATTGTAGTGATCTTTTCAAATTGGGCCTATTTATAGCAGATGGTGAAAAAAAAAAGACAGTTTCTATCACAGTAATTACATTCAAATTACTATCTTTCCAGATGGAGGTGAGTAGAATTCTATAATTGTCGAATAGGATCTACCTGCATTAAAGAAAAGACTTATTCGTGGGCTGGGGATGTGGCTCAGGCGGTAGTGTGCTCGTCTGGCATGCGTGCGGCCCGGGTTCGATCCTCAGCACCACATACCAACAAAGATGTTGTGTCTGCCGAGAACTAAAAAATAAATATTAAAAAATTCTCTCTCTCTCTCTCCTCTCTCACTCTCTCTTTAAAAAAAAGAAAAGACTTATTCAGATCTTTCAGATCTTTAAAAAATATAGTGAATTTAATGTTTGGACTGTGCTTTGCATTAAATATGATAAGATTATCCTATTTAATTTTTCATTTTAAAATAAACCAGTTAAAGCAATTAATTTACGTTTACAAAATATGTTACTTTACTGATGAGAAAACTTTTTTTTTAAGTCTCCCTCAGCAGTTAAAGTGTATTCAAATAAAGCTGAACTAGTCAGGTGCAGTGGCACATGCCTGCAATCCCAGGTACTCAGAAAGCTGAGGCAGGAGGATCACAAGTTTAAGGTCAGCCTGGGCAGCTTAGTGAAATCCTGTCACAAAATTCAAAAAAATTTTAAAGGAATATGGCTGGGGATGTAGCTCAGTGGGAATGTAGCCTAGTAATGGGACCCTGGGTTTTATCCCCAGTACTTCAAAAGAAATAAAAATTTAAAAATAAAGCTGGACTAGATAAGAGGGTATTTGATCACAGCTTTATAATTGCATTGTTTAATTAATCTGTTCATTAAGTTATCATAGAGTTATTCATTTGAAAACTTTAAATTATGATATAGACAACTTTTGACATATCTAACAATAAAAGGGAACAGAAAATATTCAAAATGAAAAACAGAAGGTTTTTTTTTCCCAGATCAGTGATATTTCACCTTTTGCTGGGGTATTTTAAAATTCGTAATTTGACATTTCTACAAACTAAACTGAGCTTCTCTTTTTTTTTTTTTTTTTTTTATTTCTTATTTGCTCTTAGGTGGACTCCCATTATTGTCCCAGTTGCTTAGAAAATATGCCATCAGCTGAAGCCAAACTAAAAAAAAATAGGTAAGAACATAATCAGTTTTTCTGTTTTCCTCAACTATTTTTAAATAGCTGGTAAGGAAGCACATGGAATTACTTTCTTTTTTTAAATTGCTCTTTATTTCATCACTGCCTCAGATCAAATGCCCTTTAATTTTTTTAAAATAAACTTTCTATTTTAGAACAGTTGCAGATTTAAGAATTATTGTAAAGATAGTACAGAGAATTCTTTGTCACCTCCAACCCAGTCTCCCCTGTTGTTAGGAAACCACATTATATTAGTCATATATCCTTGGGCTTCTCTTGACTGTGACAGTTTTTTAGACTTTAAATATGATGACATTAGGAATTTTGAGGAGTACTGGAGAAGAACTTTATAGAATGTACCTCAATTAAAATTTGTGTGATGTTTTCCTCGCCAGACTGAGGGATATGTTTTAGGGAGGGAAGAGGACCACAGAGATAAAGTACCATCTCTCATCACATCGGATCAAGGATGAATTAACTGTCCATATGATTTATCTCTCTGGATGTTAACCTCACTTACCTGGCATGAGCTAGTGTTGTCAGGTTTCTCAACTGTAAGGCTAGTCTTTTTTCCACTCCTTTTCTTTACTCCTTCGAATAAAAAAATCACATCATAGCCCACACTTAGTGGGAAATTTCCCCCTTCTTAATAGCTTTCTGCATAAAATATTTAAAATTTATTTTGCATGAAAGATTTATCTCTTCTCTATTTATTTATTTATCATGTAAATCATATTTCACTTTGAGCTCATGAATATTTATTTTATACCTTGGATTGTAATCCAGTACTGCTTTATTTATATTTTTGCTTGTTGGTTTATTTATTTATTTTGCCCATGTTGTTCCAGCTTTGGCCATGGGGCTCTTTCAGTTTACTTCTGTATTCCTTCAACATACCCCTATAATTGGTAGTTAGGGGAAAGTGTTCTGTTCATTAGTTTGAGTGCTTTATTACTAGTACTACAAAATACTCCATGCTTGTCTCATGTATTTTTCTGTGTCTGTCTTATAACTGGCCATTTCTCAAAGGAACTTTGGTTCCTTTTATTGGAGAATAGTATTAGAAACCAAGATCTGGCTGCTAGACCTGCTCATTGCTACTGGATGATAGTTTTTAGTTTGGCTCGAAAGTCCTTTTGCTACCTGTCACACTTCTATACCTTTATGGATGTGTTATTTATTTTTCCTGCCCCAAGAAAGAGCTCCTGATAACCAGATGCTGTTTTGTTTGTTTCCTACATGTTAATTTTATCATTTTATACTCAGAGGATCTCTGTGAGGTGGATACTATTATACTCACCTAAGGATAATATACAGATGGCAAAATGTTGCAGATAATGGAAGTGATACAAGACTAGAGGTATTGGTAATCTCAGGTGGTGGGAAGGTTAAAAGCAGCAAGGCACAGGACCCCTAGAAGGAAAATCTTGGCTGAGGCTAGGAAGAATAGCATCTGAGAAGAAAAAACCCTGAAAGCATACTGTTTCTGAATCCTTGCAGTTTAGTGGCATTGTTTGGTTTCTGTTTCAGCTCTCTGGCACAGCAATCAAGCCCTTATTTTCTAAATCCAGTTTCACAACTCTTTGAGCTGTTGACTCTGTTTTCCATCATATAATTGGGCTCTCCTTTCAAGGTTTATGCTGTGACAGTTGTCTTTCCCTTAGAAATCTTTGTAACCTGCTAAGCATAAAAAGATTCTGAAATAATGAATTCTACCTGTTAACAGTGATTTCCTCTCTGGAGCAGGATTGGATCAGGTTCTAATACTTCAAAAGCTTTGGTGATAATTGCATACATTTTTTAAAATAATATATAATTCTTTCAAAATGATAAAGTTGAAAACAGGCCCCAGGAATAATTTTTTATCTTTTTTCTTGGGAGATATTCCAAATTGAACATGTACTCTGTTGAATTCCTAACATGTAGAACAGTGTCTGGTACATAGTTTGATAAATATTTGTTGAATGAACAAATGGTTGTGTTTGTCACATTGCAGATGTGCCAACTGCTTTGACTGTCCTGGCTGCATGCACACACTATCCACCCGGGCAACAAGCATCTCCACGCAGCTCCCAGATGACCCAGCCAAAACAACCATGAAGAAAGCCTATTACTTGGCCTGTGGATTTTGTCGCTGGACATCTAGAGATGTGGGCATGGCAGACAAATCTGTAGGTGAGTGAAGTGGACTTGAACATGAGTTCATAAAATGCAACTGTCAGCTCTGTATTCATCCATGTATATGAATCTTTTTTTTTTTTTTAAACATGTTTGGATACTCCAGAATGGATACTTGGATATGGAATTGCCAAGCAGAAGAAATAAAAGCAATTTAAAACTTTTATAGATGTTGTCAAATTGTTCACCATGATGGAAGTGTATGGGAGAACCATTTTTCCTTTTTTGTAGCCAACACTTTATATAACCAAATTTAAAAATTTTTGCCAAATAAAGGAAGTTTTAGCGGGGCGTGGTGCTTCATGCCTGTAATCCCAGTGGCTCAGGAGGCTGAGACTGGAGGATCCTGAGTTCAAAGCCAGCCTCAGCAACTTAGTGAGGCACTAAGCAATTCAGAGAAACCCTGTCTCTAAATAAAATACAAAATAGGGCTGTGGATGTGGCTCAGTGGTCAAGTGCCCCTGAGTTCAATCCTCAGTACACAAAGAAAGGAAGGAAGTTTTAATTTGCATTTCATGAGCATTAATGAACTTGAACCTTTGACATATTTATTGAACATTTTTATTTCCATTTATGAGAGTTGCTGTTCATAATCTTTGCCCATTGTCCTTCTGACTTTTCATTTTTTATTTGTAATGGTTCCACATTTTTGGTTATTCGTTTATAGTCTGTGATATATGATCCAGCTATTTTTCTTGTTTTCAAGTAAAAGAAACACCCAGAAATCCAGATAGATGTCTCAGTTTGTTACTCTGTAAGTGAATGTTTTATATTAGCCTTTTATATTATGAGCCATTAAGGATTGGAGAATTTTTATTTCAGAACTTAAAACTTATGATGACTTCTAGAAGCCTATCTCTTCTGGGGTATCTAGAAGTGATAATTGAATACTCAGAACTCTTAAATAGTATAGATAATTTCATTTCCTCCATGATGTCATTGGTGCCTAAGAAGCCCTGAAACCACTTTTATTTATTTGATTATTTTTAAGTACTTCTCTTTAATGTACAGAGAAAAAATTATAATGACATCATATAGTAGTCTTGTCAAATTGCTGTGGAGAAGAAATTACTAGTTCTAAAGAAGCAAGTAGCTAAAACATATGGATTTTTTTTTTTTTTAACCAGGGATTAAACCCAGGGTTACTTAACCACTGAACCACATCCCCAGCCCTTTTTATTTTTGAGACAGAGTCTCCCTAGGTTGCTTAGGGCCTTGCTAAGTTGCCAAGGCTGGCTTTGAACTCGGGATTTCCTGTCTTAGCCTCCTGAGCCACTGAGAATACAGGCAAGCACCACTGTACCTGACAAAACATTCAGACTTTTAAAAATATTTTTCATGACTGCCTTGAGTAAGACAGCCTCTAAAATACGAATATTGTGCTACAAGGTGTTATTTCAACCATTTTTTGCAAAAGAGTAAAATGCTACCATCAGCAAGGTATTTTAAAGTCCTTTTTGTTGGGGGGGAAGAAATTATTTTTAAATATAGAGTATTTGTGTACTTATCCAGCCTAGGAAATGAAACATAACCAAAGCAGTTTTAAGACCTCTTGTAACCTTTTCCCTACTTTATTCCTCTTGCTCTCTGCCTCATCTTCCTCTCCAGGAAATAATCTCAATCCTGAATTCTGTGTTTGCTAGTGTCCATGCTTGTCTTTATACGTCTCTGTGTAGCCACTAACAAATAGTATTTTTTATATAATCTCTATGTAGCCACTAACAAATAGTATTTTTTAATTTTAAGCAAGGAGAAATATACTGTATAGGTACTGCTACCACATTTTTTCCTCAACATTGTTTCTCCTACATGATTGATTTGCACATGACTTAACCACAGTGTGCTTTATTCAGTTGTTTTCAGTGAACATTTAGGATATTGCAGTTTTTTGCTGTTGAAAACAGTGCTGCTAGAAAAATATGTATGTGTTTATTCAGGCACAAAAAGAAGCATTTTTCTGCCATAACTGGAAGTAAAATTGCCCATCAGAAGATGTAAACTTCCTTTGTTCTCCAAAATGCTATACCAGGTTTTAGGGAAGTTTTTTGGTTTTGCTTTTTTTTTTTTTGGTACCAAGGATTGAACTTGGGCACTAGACCACTAAGCCACATCCCCAATCCTTTTTTTGTATTACATTTAGAGACAGAGTCTCACTGAGTTACTCTTACCAATTTAGGGCTCTTTAAAGTTTTTTCCAAATTTATGGTGTGAAATCATATTTCATTATAGTTTATTTTTATTTAGTCTTGAGATAATTACATATAATGAAGCTTACCAATTTTAAGTGTAGAAATCTGTTCTGCTTAATAAATATGTAGTCATAACCACCACCATAATGATGATACACACCATTTCCATCACTCCAGAGTTGTTTCCTCTATTTCCTTTAATCAGTTCCTTTTCTACATCATTGGTCCCTGACTACCCTGATACACTTTCTTTTCTTTTTTTTACCCCCTTCTTACTGGAGATTAAACCCAAGAGTGCTTAACCACTGAGCCACATACCCAGCCGTTTTTATTTTTTGAGACAGGGTCTCTTGCTAAGTTGCTTAGGGCCTCACTTAGTAGCTGAGGCTAGCCTCGAACTTACCATTCTCCTGCCTCAGCCCCTGAGCCACTGGGATTACAGTATGCACCACCACACCTGGCTGATATGCTTTCTATCACTATGATTTTACCTTTCCTAGAAGCTTATATAATTGGTGTCTTGTAGTCCATAGTCCTTTGTATCTGGCGTCTTTCACTTCAGCATAATATTTTGAGGTTCATCTATATTTTTGCTTCGTAAGATTTCTTTTTTAGTGTTCCTCTTGTTTGGCTATAACACAGATTGTTTATCCATTCTTCATTTGATGAATGTGGGTCGTTTGGCAGTTTGGGCTTAAATGAGTAAAGCTGCTGTGAACATTTGCTTACAAATCTTTGTGTAGGTATATGTTTTATTTTATTTTTTTAATTGAGAAAATACCTAGAAGTGGAATTGCTGGGTCATGGGGTAAGTGTAGCTTAACTTTAACTAGAAACTGCCAACTATTTAACAAAGTGTCTGTGCAGTTTTGGATCCTAATCAGTAAAATAGGAGTTTTAATTCCTTGACAATCCTTGACGCTTTTGATTTCTTCATTTTAACCATTCTGGTACTTGAATAGTGATTCTTCATTGTCTTTAGTTTGTGTTTTTTTTGTGTGTTTATATGCTATCTATTTAGCATATTTAGTGAATTTGTTAGAAATCTTTTGCTCATTTTTTAACAGATCTTTTTCTTTTTTTTCTTTTTGTCTTTGTGTTGAGTTGTAAGAGTTGCATATTCTGGATATAATTCTTTGTCATATATGCATTTTAGAAATATCTTCTAAAGCTCCCCAGTCTGTAGTATGCCTTTATATTTTTTCAGCATTGTCTATTGAAGAACATAAAATTATAAATTCAGTGATGTCTAGTTTATCAGTGTTTTTTTTTTTATACTTTGTGCTGTGTCCAGTTGAAAAAATTTTATCCACTGTCACTAGGATTTACTTCTATGCTTTCTACATGTTAGTTTTAGCTCTTAGAGTTACTAAGTTCTTGTTCTTTTCAGGATAAGTTTTGTACATGTTGTAAGCATTCAGATTCTTTTTTCTTTATTTCATATGTGGTTATTCAATTGTTTTAGCATCATTAGTTGAAATTTTTCATTATGATTTTATTTTCAATTCTCTTGAGTAATCTATTTTTTTATAACTCGAAGTAATAGAATATAGAATCTGTATAATAATGCAGATAATAACTGGGTTTCTGGAATTAGGCTGCTTGCTTCAGTTTAAGCCTAAGACTACCATTTACTATCCATATGACTTTAAGCAAGTTATTTAATCAGCCTCAGTTTTCTATCTGCAAAAATGAAACTAGTAATAAGAGTCCCTTCCTTAGGTTATTATGGGAATAGAAAGAAATTTAATACTTTTCAAATGCCTACTGTGGAGGCTGTGCGTGCTGTAGGAATGAAAGAGGTGGGCATTATCAGCATCATTATAGCTAAAGAAAAAAAATGTTTTTCTGAGCATGCTGGTCTATAAAATTTATAGAATTCTTTCTGGGATTCTTGGACTTTGTCTTTAAGTTTCATTTTATGGCCTACAAATGACCTATTTTTATGAAAATGGTCAAATAATGAAAGTCTCATTTAATGTTTCTTTATTTTCTAGCTAGTGGTGGTTGGCAGGAACCAGAAAATCCTCACACACAACGGGTAAGTAAAGGGTCATATGACCAAAAAAAAAAAAAAAGAAAGAAATAAGAAAATATAGAATAAAAGACTAAACATCTTCCATTTTATCTGTGCATATGACCTATGCCTAGAAGTCCATGATGTCTATTTTGTTATGTTTTACACATAGAAAATGCTTCTCGTTGTAAGACATTAAATCACAACCTCACTTCTTTTAGAAGTTAATGGAAACATCTAGATATAGTTTTAGTTCTGTGTTTGAGTTATATGTCCAAAAAAGGAAAGATAGCATTTTTTCTTTTCTTCACATACCCACCAGGGAGTTAAAGTCTCATTTGTTATCAAATATTTTTGGAAATATAAACATGTAGACATTTCAACCACTGGAAATACTACTGATTTAGAAAATACCTTTGGTCTCAGTAGTGGTTGCTTATAGGATCATGACTTGAGCATCCTTTAGCAATTTGTAGTGAATTGATCTGTGTATTATACCTGATTTTTTTTGTAATCCTCTTGAATTAGAACAATATGAGTAGGGTAATGAACTGCTATAGAAATGAAGTGTCCTGTCAGTACAAATTAAACAGTAATTATTCATCTATAATATCAGCAAAAATTAGAAATATGAAAATATCCTGGGTCAAAGTGTGGGGAAATGGGTTTTCTTTGTTGTACTATTATAATATTAGTGTAGGTTGATATAGATTTCTTGAGCTCCTGGCTGTATATACTTCTTGGATTCTTGCATGAATTATAGAAATGCTTACATGTATGCATACGCGTGTGCACGCACGCGCGCGCACACACACATTTCAGACATAAAAAGTGAATAACTATATGCCAAGGACCATATTGATATATAGTCCCTACTTTCATAGAGTTTAAGTCTAATGAGGGGGGAAAGTCAAATCAATCATTCATATAATTCCCAGATAAAGAGAAAACCATGGTAAGTAATGTGAAGGAGAGAAATTGTGCCATGTGAACATGTGAAGGGGTGAGGGACATCCACTGAGAATTGAGGACAACAGGCACAGAGGGGAAAGAATGTAAGGCAGGGAAACAAAATATGCAAAAACGTTGTAAGTGAAGGAAGCAAAACATATGGTAGGTAAGAAAGGGAGTGTCACTAGAGTGGAGCATAGTCACAACAAAGAGGAATTTAGGGTCTGACCATGCAGGACCAAATTAAGGAGTTTGAGAAACTATTAAGTGGAGGAGATAACAGGATCAGATTAGTGTTCCTAAAAAGTAGTTACTGCTGAATTCAGAGTACAGTCGTGGGCACCATAAGTCTAGTTGATTCAGTTGTAGGAATTGGTTAAATACCTTATAGGGTATCTCTTTCCAATAAGTTACAACCTTTTTTAAAAAATGACATTGATCTATTTGCACTGGATAGAAAGATGAACCCAATGTATTTGTACTGGATAGAAAGTTCAGGATATTTGCAGTGAAAAAGAATGTTATAATTTTCATTCCCTTTTACATGGAAATTCAAGTTGTATGTCTATACACAGGTGTTTTGAAATTATGCAGAATATAATGTGCTATGTCTCTAGTGTATGAGAATGATATCCAAACTGATAGTAGTGGATAACTGAGTAAAGAGGTCAACTTAGGCACACAGAGATGAAAGAGAAGTTTTATGGTTTATTTATGTTTATATATTATTTGAACTGTTTGTAAATAATGTATGCTGCTTTATGATTAAAATACTTTAAAAGTAAGAGTATGATGGAGGAGTATAAAATAGAATATGAAATGTCATATTCTTGGAAATAAATGATTCATGCAGAAAAAAATAGGAGCAATTGGAAGAAGAAATAAGCAGTAAGATAAAACAATGATGAAAAAAAGAACCTGAAATTTTCAAGTCTTTTTATTGCCCATTTCTTTCTGTGGTTGAACTTGAAGGTTTCATTTCGATTCTAAAAGCAGATCATGTAATGAAGAAATTCTCTTTAAAGAAAAAGCACATACTTGCCCATCTTAACTAATTTGTCTTCTCTGTACTGATTATGTAACTAGTCAATATGGTTTATCTATTTTGTATGTTTCCTGTTAGCTTTTTTTGCAAAACAAATACTAAGTCTTTGATTTATTACAGATGAACAAATTGATTGAATATTATCAGCAGCTTGCTCAGAAAGAGAAGGTTGAGCGAGATCGCAAGAAATTGGCACGACGTAGAAACTATATGCCTCTGGCTTTTTCGGTGAGGATTTGGTACCAAAAAAATGGACATTGCAAAACTTGTGGGACATAACATTTCAAAAAGTGGCCATTGTCCTAGATTCCTGAGTGTTGGGTAGCAGACGTTTGAGTCCAAAGGACATTTGTGTTTTTTTCACCATTACTTCTATCTTTTGAATATTTCCCCTCAAAAGGCTACTATTTAATTTTATAGGCACCGCCTAACTCTACTTGCAACTTTTGTGTATTCGAGAAAGTCTGAGAAGAAGAAGGTGGGCAAGTGGTAGATTTTATTGAGATTACCCGTGTAGCCTACCTTTGACACCCTGGTAGTAGTAGTTTCCCAACTCTATAGTGTTTTTTTTGTTTGTTTTTTATAGCTTCCCATATTTCTCCAAAATCAGAAACACTGACTTTTACACAGTGCAGTTGAGTGGTTAAATAGTAATAGATACACATGCAATTTTTTATAGGAATTATTTATGGAAGTTATTCTTTAATCAGTTTTTATACTAGTAGGCAGAAGCAAGAGATGAAAGTTTTGAGTTTTTGTTGTTGTCCCCCAAGTTTTATTTGCTTTTATGGAACAATTTGGTTTCTTTGTGCTTGCTTGAGACCCAACAGATTGACATTCAATAAAGAACATTTATTGAATGTCAGTGATGTGTCAAGCACTGTGCTAAGCACTTTGTTTGTATTATTGAATGTCAATGATGTGTCAAGCACATGCTTAGCACTCTGTTTGTATTATTTTATTTAATCCTCACAACAATCTTGTGGGACAGATAATGTATCCCCATTTTACACTTGACATAATGAGAGCTGGCAGGATGAAGTAACTTGTCATACTGTATCGACATGAGAATGAGTTAAGCCATTAAAACCCTAAAGATTGGTAAGGTTCATATGAAAATATTTAGATTGGAATTTAATAAAACATTGACATTTGCAAAGCAGCCAGATTTTTTTCAAGTCCAAAGGTATAATCAGCACATGCGGTACTATATATTTAGGAGAGGAATTTGAATTAAATGCATTATCCTTCCAACTTTCCCATATACCTGCCTGCTGTATGAGTTTGCTTCTATCTTATGCTGCATTTTTTTGTCTCTGTTGCAACCTGCTGCTATTTGGGGGCTCTACAGCAACATACTATTCATGTAGTGGTAAGTTCTGTTTTATAATTCTTGCTAACCCTGAAGAAGTTAGCAGATGGTCTCTGGTGTTCCAGGATGAAATTCATCACCTGTCTTAGACACTCCACATAGTTCTTACCTGAGCCACAGCTTAGATTTTTTAGCTTAATAGCAAAAACTCACATTTAATTCACTTTTACTGGTATTAATGTAGTTTCAATCTCCATTTTGGTGCTTTTATTATTTTAGGAATAGAATAATAGTGTGGGTTTACAAACCACTGTCTTTAAAAGCAGCTTTTAAATTAGTTTTTGGGTTTGGTTTGGTTTTGTTTTGTGTTTGCTTATTTCCCTAAGCTTCTCATGCTATCCCACCCCAAATTCTTTGTTTCAGTGAATACAATATATAAATGGATTTTCTAATAGGGATTTTTGAATTTTGTTTAGGACAAATATGGTCTTGGAACCAGGCTTCAGCGACCCCGAGCTGGCGCGTCCATCAGTACCCTTGCTGGACTTTCGTAAGTTTGAACATTAGATTTTGAAAAGAAAAGCAGGTATCAAAATTAATATTTAAGGAACTTTTTTTTTGCCAGGCCATGGTGGGTACCAGGGATTGAACTCAGGAGTACTCAACCACTGCACCACATTCCTAGCCCTATTTTGTATTTTATTTAGAGACAGGGTCTCACTGGGTTGCTTATTATATCAGGTTACTGAGGCTGGTTTTGAACTTGTGATCCTCCTGCCTCAGTCCCCCGAGCCACTGCAGGTGTGCCCCCAAAAAGAGAAAAAGGATATATGTCAATGGGGAAAGAGATTTTCATACTTAGAAAAACAAAACAAAACAAAACCAGATGTGGTGGCACAGGCCTGTAATTCCAGCGGCTCTAGAGGCTGAGGTAGGTGGATCATGAGTTTAAAGCCAGTCTCAGCAATTTGGTAAGGCCATAAGCAATTCAGCAAAATGCTGTATCTAAATAAAATATAAAAAGGGCTGGAGATGTGGCTCGATGATTAAGCACCCTGGATTCAATTCCCAGTACCAAAAAAAGAAAAGATCAAAACTAATGAATATTCTACAGTAGAAGAATATGTCAAATATTGATACAACTTGGAGGATGATCATATGGATCCTTGGGAAATTAATCTCTTATCTTTTAGCCTTAAAGAAGGAGAGGACCAGAAAGAGATAAAGATTGAGCCAGCTCAAGCCGTGGATGAAGTAGAACCTTTACCTGAAGACTATTACACAAGACCAGTAAATTTAACAGAGGGTAATTTTACACTGTTTCTATTATACACATACTTACTTTTTGTTATTTATATGCCTGGTGATTGAGATGTTTAACGGACTAGTTGTTAGTGGTAAAATTATACATAGAAAATAAAATAGATGTAATCATTTGAAGAACTATAAAATGTCAATCAAGTTTCTGAATTGTAGTTTTTTGAACGACACTATCTATAATGGTAGTATTGCTCCATGTAACTACTGACTACATAAGTCAGATTTTGAAAGTCACTAAACTAAACATTTTTAAAGTCACTAAACTTAGTTTCTGCCTTTCACGATAGTGACTACCCTTCAGCAGCGCCTCTTACAGCCTGACTTCCAACCAATTTGTGCTTCACAACTCTATCCTCGTCACAAACATCTTCTGATCAAACGGTCCCTGCGCTGCCGAGTAAGTATTCTTTTCTGTAGAGTTGGCATTTGTACAAGAGAAAAGCAGAAATAAATAGAATTGGTATCTGACCAATGTGGTAAATACAGAAAACAGAATATATGAGGAACCCAGTCATTATTTCAGTTGATCTGCTTTCAATATAAACTCAAACCTCACAATCCTATGGAGGTAGATACTGTTGTTATCCTACTTTACAAATGTGGAATCTGAAATATCTGAAGGTTTAATGCACAGTGCTAATCCCTGAAAGAGTGTATAGCTTTTAGGTTGGTAGAGATGGGGGAAAACACTAATACAAAATAAAAAATTTAAAAGAGAGCAAAAAATAAGAAAAATGAGCAAAATTCAGGCTCTAGAAATCTATAGGACAAACAACATCTGAATCTGTACAGTCCAGCATGGTATCCACTAGTCACATATGGACTGAGCACTTGAAATATGATAGTGTAACTAAGACATTAAATCTTTTGCTCATTTAAATAACCACATATGGATACTGAGCTAATGTTACCAAATAATGCAGCTGTTGGTTAAGAGCAACCAAAAAAACTGCACAGACTTTATGTAGATCCTGATTTAAATTAAGAGGAAAAAAAGGGATCTTGAGAGGAAGGGAAAGAGGAAAAAATGAAAGAAAATGTATGAAATCTTTGGAGAAATTTAAACACTGACAGAGTTTTTGATGTTATTAAAGAATTGTTCTTTTTTAACCAGATGTGATGGTGCATATCTATGATTCAAGCTACTCAGGAGGCTAAGGCAGAAGGATCAAAGTTCAAGGCTAGCCTCAGTAACTTAGCAAGACCCTGTCTCAAAATTAAAATATAAATGGACTGGGGATGTCACTTAGTGGTAAAGTGTCCCTGGGTCAATCCCCAGTACCCCCCCAAAAAAAATTGTTGCTTTTTTTTGGTTTGGTTTGGTTTGTTTTAGAGACAATAATAGTATTGCTATTTTTAAAAATAACTTTATCTTTGGGAGATACTGAAATATTTATGGATCAAATGTCATGATGTCTGACATCACAAAGCAAAGCTATTAAGGATAAGGAGTAAGATGAAAGAATAGAAGCAGCAAGATTGGGTATCAAAGTAGTGATGGTTGAAGTTAGATGATAAGGACCTAAGAATTTGTGATACTGACTCTATTTTTGCATGTTCGAAAATTTCCACAATGAAGAACCCTTTTTTTAAAGAAAATAACAGGCAAAATAACCTATATATTGGTGGTTCAGTTAGAAAGCATGTAGTTAGATTAAAAACCAGATATTTTACTATTTACATTTAATACTAATAAACTGAATGCTTCCATTAAAAGATAAAGATTACCACACTAATAAAATGAACAAAATGAAACCACTCATCTTTATGCTGATTACAAGAAACACAAACATTGAGAATTCAGAAAAGTTGAAGTTACAGATATATGGAATAAGATATATTTTATAGACTTTTATAAAAGAATGATAATTTATTAAAAAAATATTTAGTTCACTAAGAAACTAAGAGACTACTTTTTTTTTTTTTTAGTTGTAGGTGGACACAATACCTTTGTTTTATTTATTTATATGTGGTGCTGAGGATCGAACCCAGGGCCTCACACATGTTAGGCGAGTGCTCTACCGCTGAGCCCCAGCCCCACCCAAGAGACTACATTTGTATGTACCAAATAAAATGAAACTCAAAATACATGAAGTAACGTTTGAGAAAATTACATAAATAGACATAAATAATCAGTAACTGAGACCAAACATAAATAATCATTAAGGAATATGGAATCTTTGGACAATTTTATAATCCTGACCAAATGAGCATATATAAAGCATTTACCTAATATCTGCAGAATATGTACATTGATTTTAAATAAACACAGAGCACTTATAAAAAAATGACTATATACTGGATTGTAAAGTAAGTCTCAACATTTTTCAGAAGATAAAATTGTTGAATTACATGATTTAATCATAATATAATTAAGTTAGACATCAGTAAGTCCTGTAGAACAAAGCTTAGAAATTTATAGGTATGTGTAGCTGTGTGTAGAGATACAGATGTAGGTAGGGGTATGTGTGTATATTAAAAAAGTTAAAAGATCCCTTTCTTAGCATCCATTTCAAGAAGTTACAATAGCAAAGTAAATCTAAAGGAACCAGAAAGATGAGCAGGTACTATATTAATGAGTTAAGAAAACAATATAAAATGCAAACAAGAAACAAAATCAAAAGTCACTTCCTTAAAAAAGAGTAAAAATAATAGTAAATTAAATTAATAGATATTGTCAGTTATGTATTATAGCATTAATATACTAATATCTACCAAATGTAAATAAGCAGTTAACCTTTTGTCCTATCAGCCTTACTTCTAGTATTCTACCATGCACTTCCATAAGAATCAACCAAAATAAGCAGAGTTACAGTATATACACCCAATGTATGCTATAAATTTATTAAAAATAATGTATTAATATGAGACATATTTTAAGTAGAGAAAGGGTACATGGAAGATACATGGCTTTATATAAGAAGGGAGAAAAACTAAAGATATGTACAAACATGAAAAAAGAAAACTTTGTATATTATATGTATACATTTTATGTGTATATATACATATATATACATATGTGTGTATACACATATACATATACATACTTATATGTATGTGTATATACACACACATATGTAGATATATATGTAATACCCTATCAGAACAGAATAGAAAAAGTAGAAACAGAACTATGCATGTGAGAAAATTTGATATTTATAAAATATGGTGTTGCAGGTCATTGGGAAAAAGAATAAGATGATTAAATTTTGTCAAGTTAAATGATTATATGAAAAAAAATTGAGTTCATACCTTGACATGAAAGTCAATTTCAGGAACATTTCAAGCAAATGTGAAGCATAAAACCTCTAAGAAGAAAATATAGGTAGGAGAGTGTTCCATAAATAAGACCAAATCGTCAAATATGTAAATTTCTGTAGAGTAATTTTTAAGTTAAAAATTTTTTATTATAGGGGCTGGGGTTGTGGCTCAGTGGTAGAGTGCTTGCCTCGCATGTGTGGGGCACTGGGTTCAATCCTCAACATCACATAAAAATAAATAAATAAAGATATTGTGTTAATCTACAACTAAAAAAATTATTTTTTTAAATTTTTTACTATAAAGTAAAAAGCTGTATATTCGATCACATTAAAAGTAAATTTATGCTCCCATCCCCAAAAAAACCTATTATACAAAAGGCCACAGACTGAGAAGAGTAATTTATAAAGTATTTAATTAACAAACAATTAGTACCCAGAATATATAATGAACTTTAGCAAATCAGCAAAGAAAAGATAGCCCAATATAAAAAATAACCAGTAGATAGTAACATATAAATCATAGCCAAGAAATCCTAATAGCCAGTAAACCTGAAAGATATTCAAACTTACACAGTAATTAGGGAAATGTACATTAAAACTACTGTAAGACACCACTTCATAATTATCTGATTATCAAAAGCTAGCAGTTTGGCAGTATCTATTAATAAATGCATACACTCATTGACCTGGTTTCAGGAAATTATCGTATAGATACGTGTATACATTGGAATGTAAATGAAGTATAAGAATACTCATTGCTGCTTTACCTGTATAGCAAAATAGTGGAAATATACTATATATCCATCAATTCATGTCTGGTTAAATAAATTAACAAAAATTGTTAGAGTGGGACTGAGAGGCTTTTCTTTGTATGCTGGAATGCAATTAATACCAAGCTAGATTAAGTGAAAAAAAGCAGAAGGCAAAAGAATGTATAAAATGTTCTTTTTTGTATTATTGTAAAGAAAGAAAGATCTTATATCTTTATGTGTATAGTCTTATGTAGATTTAGTTTGGCTCTGGAACAAGGAACAAGGGAGGACACAGGTAATGGGTAATCTTTACACTGGATACCTTTTTTGTACAGGTAAAAAAAAAAAAATTTAGACATCATTACCCTAGGTGCATGAATGACTGCACATATGGTGTCACTCCACAACATATAACCAGAGAAATGAAAAGTTGTGCTCCATTTTGTGTATAATGAATCGAATTACAATCTGCTGTCATGTATACCTAATTAGAATAAATCAATTTTTTTAAAAAATTGAACTAGTTTTATATAATTCCCTTTTTTTTAAGGAGATAGTAAAGAGTGCCCAAAAAAGACAACAAAAGTGGTAAATAATCATTATGGTATTTTGAAGCATGGGATTATACTACTGGAATTATGCTACTTGGATTTAAATTTTACTTTCCAACCTTATTGGCTCTGTGAGGTTGTACAGGTTATTTATGCTTCTTGTGTCCCATTTTAATCATCTGTAAAGTGGGAACATTATAGTACTTATACCCACATTATAAGTTTATGTGATGTTTAAATCCATTTAATCCAGTGAGCACATTTTTCAGCATATACAGTAAATACTACTTGCTATGTATGAGTGATTTCAGTAGTTTTTAAGTAGTATAAAGGTATAATAGTATTTGATAGTGTGATCACTTGTCTTTTATAATTTTCAGTTAGCAATAGAATACACTGTATTTCAAAACAGCCTTACAGCAGAATAAAAGAAAATTCTTACTAAATGCCATCCTTCTGAATTTATCAGCTCTGTGGATCAGCAAAGTATATTCTTGTTTTTCTCTGATATATTTCTTTATAGAAATGTGAACATAATTTGAGCAAGCCGGAATTTAATCCAACATCTATCAAATTCAAAATCCAACTGGTTGCTGTGTGAGTATTTGGGGTTGGTGTTAAGTACCTAAGTTTGGGGATAATACTTTCAAAAACTAAAAAATAATAAAGTATAACAAAGAGTATGCCTGAAGCAATGTTAATTTTGAGTGGAATAAAAGTGATTAAAGTAGTGTTAACTCACTGAGGCTTATCAGTAGAAGGAGATTTTGTAAATAAAAATCACCCATCAAATAAGAAAAATATTTTGAAAAATTATGAAAATATTGACTAAATGTAAAAAAATAAGCATTTCCTTCCAAGCAAGGAAAGAAACCACTAAGGAAACACCTTTGACATTGGCAAAATGAAACATGAGCTGTAAAAGATAAAATTAACAGACAGTAGAACAGGAAAGAGTATTTGGCACTCGTGACAAGTTAATAGCCCTGGTTTGTAGAATTTTCACCAATTCCAACATAAAAATAGAAGTAGTGAGATGGGTTGTAAGGGTAAAGGGTTTGAACAGGCAGCATGAGGAGAAATTCAAAATGGCCAGAAGATACATATGAAAAAATGCTAAGATTTAATTGGAAAGGATTTAAAAATAGCATCTAATGCTCATGAGAATGTAGGTAAATATTTATTCACATACATTATTGATAGGATTATGAATTGCTAGAATCTTTTTGGAGAATGGTCTGAGAATATCAAGACAAATTACAGACTTTTTAACCCAAAAGTGCTATCTCAGGAATCTATTCTGTAGAAACAAAAGTAATACATAAGGATTCATTTTACACAGATATATCCTAAAAAATGTATTGTAGCATATTTTTTTTAAGTTGATGCACAGTCTCTCTCTCTCTTTTTTTTTTTTTTTTTTTTTTTTTTGGTAACAGAGATTGAACTCAGAGGTACTTGACGACCAAGCCACATCCATACCCCTATTTTGTATTTTATTTACAGACAGGGTCTCACTGAATTGCTAGGTATCTTGGTTTTGCTGAGGCTGGCTCTGAACTCCAGATCCTCCTGCCTCAGCCTCCCAAGCTGCTGGGAATACAGGCATGCACTATTGCTGGCATATATTGTAGCATTTTAATGGTAAAAACTGGAAACAATTTTCAGTGTCAAACTGATTAGCCATCAGTGAGGAAATTACTTATTAAATTGAGGTACATTCCTACAATACATTATTATACAGCAATTTTTTAAAAAGCCATTGGACTGGATGCAGTGGCAAACACCTGTAATACCAACTACTTAGGAGGCTGAGGCAGGAGGATTCAACTTGGAGGCCAACCTTGGCAATTTAGCAAGACCCTGTCTCAAAATGAAAAACTGAGCTGGGGCCATAAGTCAGTGGTAGAGCACCCCTGGTTTCAGTCTGCAATACTACGAAAAAAGGTGGGGGCGACAAAAACATTGGGAAGTACTAAACTGGTGAGTTAGGAAGTTAGAAGAGTTAGGTGTGGGGTCTCTCACTCTATTTGTCTAAAGTTATTTCCCTCATCTCTGAAATAGGAGTAATGCCTCCCCATGAGGTTGTTGAAAAGAATTATATAAGCTATTTTATTTGCATGTCATGTAACTCTAACTTACCATTTTAAAATATGTTGTTTTAAAAATTAAAAAAAATACATATATATGTTCTTTTTCCTAATTACTCTTTATTTAATATATAACTGGTTAGGATTAAGAGAACTACAAAAATGGCACATGTAAATTCTAGGATTAACTACTTTCTTAATTAAGACTAATTTCATACAGAAACCCTGAATGGTCGACCATGTTTAGCATCACTTTCTTAAGCTTGCTTTGAGAAAAAGTGCTTTTTTTTTCCTTCTATCATCACAGTAGAATCACCTGGCAGTCTTAATACAGATTCCCTAGCTTACATACCTCAGACCAACTGAATCCAAACTCTTTTTAGGGAACCCTTGAAGTTCAGTTAAATTATTCAATTAATCCTGCTGTTTTCTATGACAAATATGTAGCTTGAATTTAAAATATCTTATTTCCTTGATTATAAGATGTGGGTTTTTTCACTTTTAGTGTTGCTGCAGGAGATTTTGTCTTATGTTAATATACATGCACAGCTAACATTTACACGTTTCATTGCAAACACTTTTTGTACATATTATTTAACTTTCCTTCACAAAAGATAAATGCCATTATTATCCTCATTTTATAAATGAAAATTTTGGTATCAAGAGATTGAACCCAGGGGCACTGAACCACAGCCCCAGCCCTTTTTATATTTTAAGACCAGGTCTCACTAAGTTGCTTATTTGGGACTTGCTAAATTGCTGAAGCTGACCTTGAACTCCTAATCCTCCTGCCTCAGCTTCCCATGCCACTGGGATTACAAGCATACGCAATATTCTTTTGTATTATTCAGAAAGGCAGCATAAAACATAGTGATTAAAAGCAAGGTCATTGGAATTAAACTGCCAGAGTTTGAATTCTGGAATTTACCATGCCCAGTTTCTTCAATTTATTCATTTATTTATTTGATAGTGGAGATAATCCCATCTCGTGCAGTTGCAGTGAAGATTGCATTAACCAGTATTTATAAAGTGCTTAGAACATGGCCTGGCATACAAGTGCTATTTAAGTATTTGGTAAGAATGTGTTTTTGTAGGAACTGCAGTGGCACAATTGGTTAGTGTGCAGTACTTGTAAGAATATGTTTTTATAGCCTCAAAACATATTAAATGAGATTTGGATTGTATAAGCAGTTGCCTTCTAGAACTATAAAAATGAAATAAGATCAAAAAATATATATCTAATGAGGAAAATATCAGTCATGAAACATATACAACATAGGCTATAAACTAGCTCTGTACATATAGACTCTGTAACTAAGATTTCAGAAAGCACTTGCTACCAGTTGGGTTTTCGTGTCTTATCTGTTACTGTGGTGATAAGATTCTTTAAAATTTTTTTCTCTTATATTTTCTATTTAACATAAGAAATTCTTTATTTATTTACTACCTTTTTAAAAAGTAATAATAATTTCAAGAGATTCCGGTGAACATTAATGCATTTTTCTATTCATCAATAGCAATTATATTCCAGAAGTGAGAATCATGTCAATTCCCAACCTTCGCTACATGAAGGTTAGTACCTTACTTATTAGCAGAAAGAATTGACTGATTATTGATGTGTGCATGTGTGTTTGCTGTTGGATACAGTGAGCAAGGTGTAGAAAAGGAGTCAGTTTGGAATAATAAAGAATGAGACTTTAAGTTGTTTTAAGCTGGGATTTAAGCAGCAACTTCGGAATGTATATAGGAGCAAGATGCGCATTCTGTAAAGATAGATTTGTAAGTGAGGGAAAGAAAGATGATGGTGGACCCCATAGGCATCTCTCACTCTTCCCAGCCTGGAGATGCTTCATGGTCTTACATGTGTCTAAACATCTGTACCAGGAATCAACTAAATTTCTTCTCTACTGTAGCCCTTTTCTTAAAGTCCTGGTGTATGCCCTTTTCCTCCACACTCCTCTCTCTCACACCTGTGTCTCTCTGTCTCCAGTGAATTATAATATATTCTGTAATATCTGTACAGCTCTTTCCTTTCATGCTGCTAATGAAAACATTTAAATGTAGTCTCTTCATTTGAAAAAGTATTTCGCTGATCTTGAGAATAGCAAACAGAGGTAAGTCACCATGGTTCAAGAAGCCTTAAAAGGGTCTTATCGTCTTGGTGTGTCATTTTTTTCTGTGTTAATACATCTTGCTAGGGCTGGGGTTGTGGCTCAGTGATAGAATGCTTGCCTGTCATGCATGAGGCACTGGGTTTGATCCTCAGCATCACATAAAAATAAATAAAGGTATAGTGTCCATCTACAACTAAAAAAATTTTTTTAAATACATTTTGCTAGCCTGTGGCTCCCATATTTTATTTATGAGGTCCTCCTCTTTTTAGTCTCTAAATGGCCATCTAGGTGGGATGAATATGGATAATACACATTCCTGAGAATTTCTGGAGCTAGTAACTGGAATCTTTCATTTCCTCAGTGAAGTAGCAGGTCCAGAGAACATAGCCTACTATATAGATAATAGAATGGAGATCACTTAACACAGAGAATGCAGTAATGTAGAGGTATAGGTAGGTCTCATTGCTTAGGAGAACTGGAATGATTTTGTGAAATTCTTGGTGTAGCAGCTAAGAAAGTGGACATAGGTGGCAGCAGTGGCACATGTCTGAGAGATGCTTTTCTCATCTTCCAGGAGAGCCAGGTCCTTCTGACTCTTACGAATCCTGTGGAAAACCTTACCCATGTGACTCTGTTTGAGTGTGAGGAGGGGGATCCTGATGATATCAATAGCACTGCTAAGGTAGGAATGTTTTGCCTCATCCTGACACACCCTAACTTTGTCTATGGGAGCCTCATTTGACCTGGCTTAAAAGACTCTGCACTGTCATTTCCACATCTAGTCAGCATCTTCTATTTCCACCTTCTAATTGTTTTTCTTTATCTCCAAACATATTGCCACTGCTCTGTTGGAAGCTCTCATGATTTCTGCCCTAATTTGTGATAGTACTTTCTACCTGACCTCACCATATTTCACATACCCTGCCTCTATTTCAGCCCATCATTTGTATTGCCACCAGGGTGATCTTTCTAAAATCCAACTGCACAGCATGCTGATCATTTATCATCTTTCTGGCTTTAGAATGAAGTCCAAATTCCTTGGCATAGCAGAAGAGCTCTATAATAACATCACTACTTTTCTTCCAGCCTGACCTTCCTCCAGATTCTCAAATTTAGCATTCTCTAGATATTACTACATTAATGATTGTGATCCAAGCAGATCCAGTGAGTTTATAAACTTACATACTGGGGAATGGCATATACTGTTCATTTTACATAGAATGCCTCCTTACATATGTCCCTAGGGTAGATGCCCTTTCAGCCTCAGTCTAATGCATACTCATTCTTCAAGACCCATATAAAATATCATCTTCTTTTAAAGGCTGGGATGTCTCTTCTAGATTTCATCTACTTAAATTGTGCATAGAACTTACTAAATATTAAGATGATGTTTTTGACTCTTTAAAAATTAGTGTAAGTTGAATGAATGAAATACATCCTCCTTATATTTTGCTACTCAGTGATTTTTCTAGTACTGGAAATTTGGGGACAAGAATTTTTCTTTAAAGATCACTTATTACTGATTTGTAATTCAGCATGATATTCAACAAAAATTGGTAAAAAGGATACCTATATCTTTAGCTGTTATTCAAATAATATTACTAAAGAATTTCTTTATCCCTTTTCTTCTGTTTTTAGTAATTTCCTTACTAGCATCACCTCCAGAGAGGCACTTAACTGTCCTTGCTTCATTTTTTTTTTTAATAATACTCATAGGACAGAGACAGAAGTGAGTGCCTGATACAGATACCCAGCTTGAAAATATATATGCCCTCACTCTCTGTTTCTCTATATACCATCCCTGCTACATTTATATCCATAATTAGAAATGTGGTTGGCATTGTTTATATTACACTCTGAGACAGCAAAGTTGAGGCCTAATTGCTACATATAGGTAAGTCTGAAGCCTGCATGACCATAATATACTCTGTCCCTTGTCAGAAAATGTTGTATTGAACTACTGTTTCTCTTTTATGTTTTTTTAAACTGTTGGCGATTTCAGATATACCAAAAAATAGTATAATAAACACCATGTACTAATGTATCCCCTTAGGAAATATTAAAATTAAAAATAATTAAAAGGAAAAAAAAAGAAATGAAACATTAAAGATATAACTAAAGCAATCAGTTCTCCCTGTTGATATCCCTGCTTCAGCTCCAGTGAAGAAGTAAGCAATCAATGTATCATTCCCATAGTTTCTTCATTCTTATTTATTGAAAATACACATATTCCTAAGTAGTGTTTTTAAACTTTGTGTAAGTAGTATATGCTATATAAGTCCTGAAACTTGCTGTTCACCTCTGAATGTCTAGAGCAGTATAATACTTGTCATGTTCTGTTGTATGAGTGTGCAACACCACATTGCTCCTTTCTGAAGCAGGTCTGTCTGTGTTCTCCAGGTGGTGGTGCCTCCCAAAGAGCTCATTTTAGCTGGCAAGGATGCAGCAGCAGAATATGATGAGTTGGCAGAACCCCAGGATTTTCAGGATGATCCTGAGTGAGTGATCTTTTTGTGACCCCCAGAACACAATTGGCTGATATAAGATGTCTATTTACATGCCTAAATTTTCTTATCTGAATATTGAAAATAACTTTTTTTCCTTTCCTGTTTATAAAAATAATCACTGTGTAAACTTTGGGAAATATATCTAAAATCATGAAAACAAAAATAAAATTACCCTACCATCCAAGATGAGCATCTTTTGTATTTTAGCGTTTATCCTTCCTAATATTTTTTCCATCTTTGGGATTATTCTGCGAACAATTTTTAGCTTTTCTTTTTGTTTGTTTGTTTCTTACCAGGGATTGGTCCCAGGAACATTTAACCACTGAGTCATCCCAGCCCTTTTTATTTTATTATTATTTTTTTTATTTTGAGACAGGGTTTCACTAAGTTACTAGGGCCTTGCTAAGTTGCTGAGGCTGGCCTTACCTCAGCTTCCCAAGTCACTAGGATTACAGGCATGTACCACCATGCCTAATCAGCCTTTGTTTTTTTACTTAAATATATTTTCTCACCTTAATAAAAATGTTTCATGTACATGTTTTTAAAATGATTTTGAGTAAGATAAGATATTATTCGATCCCTGTAGATTTATTATTGGATTTGTTCCTCACTCACAGCCCCTTAGAATAATTCATAGTTCCTATTCTCATCCTTAATAATTGAGAAGTAAAATAATAAACTTTTCCTTGGATAGGGAATTCATTAGTAGGATCCAGTCTAAAATCAGAAACTGCATCCATTTTTTGAGCAGAGAGAATTTAATACAAAGAATTGTTAACTTGGCTACTTAAGAGGTTAAAAAGATCTCTGATGCAGCAATTTTATGAAGCAGCCACCACCCTTAGTGCTAAGAGCAAACGGAAATAGTTAGAAATATTAAAATTCAAACTAGAAGAGAGGATTTAAAGGCTTCAAACTCTGAATTATAATGAGATGCAAACAATAATTACCATAATTTGGACAATACCCATTGTGTACATATATTGAAATACCACATTATACCTCATAAATATGTACTGTTTTATTACATGGTAATAAAAAAATATTTTTAAATTTTGCAACATAGAATAGATAGGATTTAATACCAGATCCCAGGTACAGAAAATATTTCTCATTTTGTAATTAAATTCGAAGACCCTTGTTACTCAAAGTGTGGTCTATGGAACAACATGGGTGTCTCCTGAGAGTTTATAAGAAATGTAGACTCAGGTCCCATTCCTGACCTACTGAATCGGAGTGTGCATTTTAACAAGATCCCAGGTGCCTTGTATGCACCATAAAACTGCAGATTTATTCATGTAAATTTGTAGCAGAGCTGGCACTTGTCTTTTGCAGTGATAGCACAAGAACACCAGTATGTAAAGAAAAGCATAACACTTATCTCTCTCCATTTACAAAATAGTGTCTCTGTAGCTAGTGAACTTGCCATAAAATCACAGCACACCAGCTTTCTTAAAAAAAAAAAAAAAAAAAAAAAAAGTGCTAATGCCACTGTAATTTTTAATTACTGTAATAAAATTAAGAGTTCAGAGATAGTAGTAGAATCTATTTTATACTAATCAAATTAAATTTTGCTTGCCAGTAAGTGAATCCTCCTGCACATTAAGTGGGTATTGAAAATTCAAGGTTAAATCTTTGAAAAAAGCTGAATAATAATCAAAAAATGTTTTAGAACAATGTTTGAAATGGAAATTCTAACTAACCTGATTTGATTGTGCATTGTATACATGTATCAGATTATTATACTGTTCCCAAATACGTAGAACTAAAATAACAATAAAATTCAGAATTATTAAAATTTAGAAACTTGAAAGAAGCACCTCATAGAGCTAAAATTCAGACCTAATGGAAAGTACAGGAAACAATATCTTATTGGCATCTCAGAGTGGCATGATAAAGCTAGTCAGAAAAGAATTGGAAATCTTACGTGAATACTGCCACTATCTGGGTAGAGCGATGCTTACAAGAACCACAAGCAAACAGGAAACTGAAATGGAGAAGCAAGACCCTTCTTCCTCTAAGCTTCTGTCTCCTTTAGAGTCCCCTGTTGACAGAACCTAATAGGGAGCCAGCCTACAAAGCGGAATCCTGTCGAAAAGCAAGGTAGAAAAAGCTGGGTTTGGAGCTGAAAAACAGTATCATGACAAACAGTCACAGGGAACATTTAAGGTTTTTTTTATAATAGAATGGTTCAAAAGCTCCCTCCTGGGGAGAAGAGAGAACATGGGATGGGTTGGAAAACTAAGTGAAGGCAAAGGTAAAGATTAGTACAGAGATAGTAAACTTCCATTAGCTTCAGAAGATACCAGGGCAGGTATTCTGTTTTGTTATGTGTGGTATTAAAGACTCCACCCCCAGAGGATCTCTTTAGCAGGTCTAGCTAGAGACCAGAAATCTGAATTTGTTTCGTTTTTTAAAAAACCTGCTAGATATCAGGGGTTGCCTGGAAATTAAAGACAATGAAGGCTTTTTCCCTTTTACTGATTTTTAACTTTTTTTTTTTTGCAAGGATTCCGTTAGTTATTGTAATACAAAATGTGTTGAGTTGATATAATTTAGAATGTATTCTCTGAAATCCTTGTTTTATGTGGGTCCTTCAGTTGGAGTAATTAGGTACAGACATTTGTTAAGCCAGGTGAATGTCTGAGAAGATCATCTGAGATACCAAATTCCAGTCTGAATACATAATAGATTGGTTTTAAAAAATACGTTTTATGTTGTTATACTTAACAGAACATTCAGATATATGGATATACTATATACTACTGTATAAATATGTAAGTTCTTATTCCAGTAACTTTTCTTAGAGTAACAGTAAATTGTTCTTTTAATTGCCTTTTTACTTTTTGAAGATAAGTTATTAAAGAACAAACTTCAGGTACAGGTGAAGGAAAACTGAAATGGGAACCCTAACCAAAGAGACTTTTCTGTTCTAAAAATTCCCAATTTGCACAGGTTTTATAGAAACACACTAATTGAAGGCATTGCCTTAAAGCTTTGTGTTATTAAAACTTCAGACATCAGCCTATGACTGATAGAAATATTATGTGCACGAAGGTGAATGTAAAGGTAAATGGATGTTTACACTCCATGATTATAAGAGAAAAATTGGCAGCAACCCCAGCATACCAGTTGTGATAAATTCATGATGGACTGCTATGCAACAATTGCATGAAATGTAGAAAATTTACGGACACCAATATGGAAAGGTGTTTAGTATAAACCAGAGACAGGGGCGGAGGGAGGGAGCAAGTTAGTCAGCTTTTTCATTGCTGTGACTAAAGGACCCAACCAGCACAATTATAAAGGAGGAAGAGTTAGGACTCAAAGTTTCAGAAGTCTTAGTCATAGAAGGCTGGCTCCATTACTCAGGGTTCAAGGTGAGGCTGAACCCCATGGCAGGAGAGGGTAGCAGAGGGAAGTAGCTCACATCACGGTGATCAGTAAGCAGAGAGAGAGATACTCCACTCTCCAGATGTAGATATATATCCCAAAGTCACGCCCTAATTCCCACCTCCAGCCACACCCTACCACTAAAGTTACCAGTTTTTAATCTCTATCAGGGGATTAATTCACTGATTGGGTTAAGACTTTTACAACCCAATCTTTTCTCCTCTGAACCTTCTTGCATTGTCTCACATGTGAGCTTTTGGGGGCACCTCAGATGCAAACCATAATATAGTATGTCCCATTTGTGTTGGTTAAAAAAGCAGAAAAGTATAAGCTCATGGGAAAATATCTGGTAGGTTAAGAAATAGTGTTTTGAGTTGTCTCTCTGTACTGAATAGAAGGAGAAGAACTTATTTTTTCCTACTTGAATGTTTCTTGACTGTATTTACTTTTGCAGTATTAAGAAAATAAAGAGATCAATATTTACTAGAGAAATTCTTCATTGTTGATAAATAAAATGGTAGTCTTATCAGGGATTCCCCATCGTGCCATAAAATGACTGTAAGTCATAGTGGTTTGGCTGACTTGTGACCTACCTAATACTCTACTTTTTTCTTTCCATAGCATTATAGCCTTCAGAAAGGCCAACAAAGTGGGTATTTTCATCAAAGTTACCCCCCAGCGCGAGGATGGTGAAGTGACCGTGTCCTTCAAGATGAAGCATGATTTTAAAAATCTGGCAGCCCCAATTCGCCCCATTGAAGAAAGTGACCAGAGCACAGAAGTCATCTGGCTCACCCAGCATGTGGAACTCAGCTTGGGCCCGCTTCTTCCTTAAAAGGTTACTTTGGTGGGCAGATTCCACCTAAGACAATGTCACCACAGACCTGTGTTAAAACATGGAAGCTCCTGCTTCATTAGGCTTTGTTTATCATGATGTACCCATGCACTACTCGGTCCTCTTCCCAAGAGTGGGAGCACAAGCCAGGCATCGGGAACACAGGGTAACTGCTGTTCCTCTTGCTGTCACCTCTATTGACACCAGTCAATCTGTGTTTCCCTCACTGAGCCCTGCACGTTGAATAACAGCAACATAGCTCCATCCCAGTAAAGGGGATGGCTGTTCCTCAGAATGGTGTTATATTTACCACCTGAGAAACTGACTATACTATCTCTTGATCTGATCTCACAAAGGATCATAATCCGACAGTTGAAACTTAACAGTGATATCCCAAAGGTGGACCTGCTATTAATGATCCAGCATTGGTCTCAATGTGCCAGCTGCTTTCTGCATTCCAGTATATATCATCTAGCCATCTAAAACTTACCCCTTTATTTGCCAACATGGCTCTCATTTTGTCATAGATTTCTGTTTGGCAAAAGAAAAAAAAATAGAATTGACATATTACCTTTAGTTTTGTGATGTTTGGAAAAACCTGTGAAATAAGGCACTCTCATTTACCCTCTTTCTAGATGAATATAGGACACTAATTTATCAGTTGCTTTTAATTTTTTTCCCAGAACAATATGAAGCTTTTCCTTTTAAGAATGTGAAAGAAGCAAGGAATTACATGTCATATCAAGAGGGTAGCAAATTCCATTTGTTTTAAGTTTTGCCCCAATACCTAGGAATGAATGCTGCCACGGGAGACAGTCTTTGTTCTTACCGCTCATCCTCTCTTTTCTTCTCTGCCTTTTTAATTCAATAAATTGTTCTGAGTATTTGGGACTTGAAAAACTCCGCAGGAAACCTGAGTGGACAAGTTCACTTTGAGACTGTAAAAAACATTTTAAAGGTTAGATTTTTAGTATGACCTGAAATAAAGTACTTTCCACTGATTTGAAGAAGAAATGAACTATTACAATGTCTTGAATCCAAAATTGGATATTAAGATGGGGGGCAAAAAACACCCCTCACTGAGTCTAAGCCTTTTGTCATATGGTGTATCAAATAAGACCATTTTGATTGTAAACCATAACATAATTCAGCAAGTAGCCCAGAGTGCTGGCCTAACAGCAGACCTGCTGTTTTCACCTGGGTCCTTGCTGGGTTGCTAACCTTAATTTCTGTGATGTTTTCTCAAATGAGACTTAATACAGTAAGTAGACCACCAGCTGCACCACATTTTCTCAAAAGTATTCTTGGTGTGTGGTCAACAGACTTTTGAGGAAAGAAAAAATTCCTACTTACCCTAGTTTTGTTTTTAATTTTCAGTCTTAAAAAAAAAATAAGATATATAATCTAGAATAGAGATACATAATACTTGTCAACTCTCCTTGAAAGACAAAGCTATTTGGGAAACTTTTGAAGGACACTAAATTGCACCCTCAAGGTCAATTTTATGAAGCAATATTCTCACAGCCCAATATATTGTGCTGCAACATAAGGGAAAAAATACTCATCTCTAATATTGTGATAATAACTAAAATTTAGCCTCTCGGGAATTGGGGCAGGGAGATGGGTATTATAAGTTTGCAGACTACAAAAAGAGCTTAATTTTTCGTGATCCCATAGAATGTCAAATTAATTTTTATTTCCCCACGTACTAGAGTCTGTTGTGAAACCACTGCTTCATATTTGCCAGTGGAGGAAATGGGCAACAAAGGAGAGAGTAGCTTCATATGTTTACACATTTGCATAGGCTGCTTGCAGTTTTATGTCATGCCTTTATGGCTTGTAGCTGGTATTTGTTCCCAAAAGTAATAATGTTGCAGTAATAGGTCTCCTCACTCCAGTATGATACTGAAACATAAAAACATTTTTGATCATAGAATTTTTTTCTTCTGAAGTCAAATTAACACAGAATAACAAGAGCCACTGGAGTAATGTTTCCTTGAGATGGGTTTTAGTGCAAGTTGATAATTCTGTGTGTTCATAGAGATGATTCAACACCTGCAGCTGGTTAGGAATTTCATCTGTTGCCTTTCTTACATTAGATCAGGTGCAAGGTTTTTAATGCTAGTGTGCACCACCACAGGAGAGTTAGACCTCGTCTGCACTGGAAACTAAAATTTTGGAAATATAAGGCTAAGTTAGTTTGGATTTGTGATTTGATTCACTCACCAAAGTTTTATTTGTTTCAAAGTACATGTTATAGGCATAATGAGCTAAGTGTCATGCATATTGTGAAGAAGCTTCCTTTTTGGTCCCTTTTGAGAATGAGAGGCACTCTTTGGTCTTCATGAAAGGTTACTGTTTTGCCTTATTGCTTAATGTAGTGAAATAAAGCAGACAAAGCTTGAGTGTATCTTTTGTTTCATTTCACAACTGGTTGGAAGTAGCATGGCTGAAACTGAGAAGATGGATGGTCCCTCCCCTTTATTTACATGAACTAAACTAAAACTTCATATAAGGGTAGTTCATTGTAGGTATTGCTTGAGCTACTTATACACATATTCTTATGACCATTATATAATTGTTGTTAGTTATCTGCCAGCTTTTATATCCTGGGTCATTGTTCACAACAATATCCTTTCAAATGTACAAAATGGTCCTGCTTACACAAGTAGACACTCATCCACTTTTTGTGCCCACATAACCCTTCCTGTTGCTACAATTGAGTTATTTCTGTTTCTCCTCTTAATACTCACCTCATCCTCTGAACTATTCAAGTATATCACATTAGCTTAAGCTTCCTTCCTTGTCTGTATCATTTCTGTTGGCATGACTCTCACATCTTAGAGAAGTGGACTTCGCACTCCTGCCACAAAGCCACCCATTGCTTTGCTCTCTTCATAGCAAAACAACTCTTACCTTCCTCCTGCCATCCTCACCCAAGCCCATTCCAGTTAGGCCCTCACTCCTACTGCTTCATCAAAACTTCCCCTGTCAAGGTCACCAGCAATCTCCACACTGTTAAATACAAAGGTCAGTTCTCAGTACTTAATTAGGTAATCTATCTGTGGCATCCAGCAGTTGATCTCTCTCTTCTTCAAAGACTATATTTGCTTCCAGAACACAACACTGGTTTTCTTCTGCCTGACTGGGAACTTGTCTCTCATATCCTTTGCTAGTTCCCTCCTATCTTCCCAGCCTTGCAGTCCAGGTCTCCTTTCTTAACACTTCTTTCTGTGCTTTTTAGTGGTATCACCTCATTTCCAGGCCATCTCCCATATTCAAGTACCACTTCTACAATATTCTCTGAAAGTCCAGAACCATGGTCTGGATTTCTCACCAAATCTGTTCTCCAGGGGTTCCTAAGTTAAATGGCAACTGTATTTTTCAGTTACAGTAAAATAAATAAATAATAATCCCTTGCTTCTTACATGCCATATCCAGTAAGTCAGTAAATTGTGCCAGCTGTCCTCACACCCTGACCACTTGGCACCATCTCCAACATTATTATCCTATCAAGTCACCATCATCTATATACACCCCTAGAATGTTTTTCCAGTGGCATAGAAATCTCCCTGGTCCCTCCACCTACCTTAGTCCACTTCCAACACGAGGCAGAGTGACTAAGTCATTTCTCTGCTTAAAATCCATGAAAGTCATCTTAGCTCACTCAACAACAGTAAACTATAAAATTCCTATGGTGGCATATAAGGTCCTATATGACCTGAAATATTCTCCAACCTCTTCCCAAAATCTATCTCCTATTCCTCCTTGTGCGCATGCCACCCCAGTCTCCCCAGGCAGGCACTCAGGGCCTTTGCACTGGCTACCTCTGCTGTCATAGATACACATAGCACCCTCCCTCACCACAAGGTCTTTGCTCAAATGTTGCCTTCACGTGGCTTTCTCTGACATTGTTTCCTATCCCCCTTGGTTTCATGCCTGCCCCCCAAAGCATTAGTCGCCCTCCAACATAGTATACTCTGGTTTGTTTTCTGTCTTACCATTCTAAAACAGAAGCCCCATTAGGGCTGGTATTTTTGTTTTTCTTTATAACTGTTAATTTTACAAAACAGAATGATGACAAGTAGTGGGCACCCTCTCTTTTTTGAACAGATAAATACTATCCCTATGTAGCTGCTGTATCTGCTTTATTTATTTAGTAGTGCTCGGGATTGAACCCAGGGCCTTGTGCAGGCGAGGCAAGCACTTTACCAACTGAGCTATATTTTTAATAAGCTTTTAGAACAATTTTAGGTTCACAGAAAAATTGGCAAAAACAGATTTCCTGCATACCCTTTGCCTCCACATGTACACAGCCTCCCCCACTAAAGCTTATAACACCATTGTGGTACATCTGTTAAAACAGATGAGCAAAAAAATAATAATAATACCTAGTGTGTTCAATAATGCCTCATGTGATTTTCATTGCTGTGGCCAAAATATCCAACAATAAAAACTTTGAATAGGAGAAGTTTATTTTGGTTCGTGGTTTCAGAGGTCTCGGTCAATGGTTGGTTGATTCCATTGCTCTGAGCCAGAGTGAGGCAGAACATCATGGCAGACAAGTGTGGTAGAGAAAGCTGCTCAGCTCACAGCATCTGGGAAGCAGAGAGAGGAAGGCAGAAGCTGGAGGAAAAAGATAATCCTAAGGGCATGCCCTTAGAGATCTAATTCCTCCAGCCATGCCCCACCTGCTTGCAGTTCCCACCCAATACAGTAATCCTGTGGATTAAACCACTGATTAGGTTATATCTCTTAGAATCTAATCTTTTTTACCTGCATCAGTGCAGGAGCTTCTGAAAGACATCTCATATTTAAACTATAATACCTAGGAATAAATCTAACCTAGCAAGTGAAAAACCTCTACAATGAAAACTATAGAACACAGAAGACACTGAAGAAGACAAAAGGAAATGGAAAGACCCTGCATTTTTGGACAGGCAGAATTAATATCATTAAAATGGCCATATTATCAAAGTGGTCTACAGATTCAATGTAATCTCCATTAAGATATCAGTGACTGGGGCTGAGGCTGTAGCTCAGTGGCAGAGTGTTTGCCTAGCATGTGTGAGGCACTGGGTTTTATCCTTAGCACCACATAAAAATAAACAAATGGGCTGGGGATGTGGCTCAAGCGGTAGCACGCTCACCTGGCATGTGTGCAGCCCGGGTTCGATCCTCAGCACCACATACAAACAAAGATGTTGTGTCCGCCGAAAACTAAAAAAATAAATAATAAATTTTTTTTAAAAAAATAAACAAATAAAGGCATTCTGTCCATCTACAACTACAAATCTTTAAAAAAAAGAAAAGAAAAAAGATATCAATGACATTCTTCACAGAACTGGAAAAAACACTCCTAAAATTCATATGGAAGAATAAAAGACTCAAAATAACCAAAGCAATTCTGAGTAAAAAGAACAATGCTGGAGGCATCACAATACCTGATCTCAAACAATAGGGTTATAGTAACAAAACACCATGGCACTGGAATGAAAATAGACTTGTAAACCAATGGAATAGAAGACAAACAAACTCACACAGACACAATGTCTGATCCTTGACGAAGGCACCAAAAACACACACCAAAGAAAAGACAGCCTCATTAACAAATGGTGCTGGGTGAAATGAGTGTCCATATGTAGAAAAATAGAACTAGATCCCTATCCTTAACCCTGCACAAAATGGATTGAAGACCTAGGAATTAGACCAGAAAACTTTGCAACTGCTAGAAGAAAATAAATGTCAACACATCTATAGGCACAGGCAAATAACTGCCCTCGATAGGACTCCTAAAGCTCAGGAAATAATACCAAGAATTAATACCCAGGATGGCATCAAATCACAAAGCTCCTGCAGAGCAAAGGAAATGAGTGTGAAAAGAGAGCTAATAGAATGGCAGAACATCTTTGCTAGCTACTCTTCTGACAAGATTCATATTGAGAATACACAAAGACTCAAAAAACTGAACACCAAAACAACAATCTAATCAACAAATGGGTAATAGTCACCTCTCAAGAGAAGAAATATAAATGGCCAACAAATGTGTGAAAAATATGTTTAACATCTTTAGAAATCAAGGAAATACAAACCAAAACTACACTGAAATTTCATTTCACTCCAGTTAGAACAGCAATATCAAGAATACACATAAAATGCTGGCAAGAATGTCAGGGGAAAGAAATGCTTCTACACCATTGGTGAGACTGTAAATTAGGAGAGCCACTGTGGAGACCAATAGGGAGGTTCCTCAAGACTAGAAATGAAGCCACAATTTGACCCAGCTACACCACTCTTTGGTATTTATCCAAAATAATTAAAGTGTACATACTATAGTGATATGTGCACGCACACCTGTTTATAAAACGCAGCACAATTGACTGTAGCCAAGTGTCCATCAATAGATGAATGGATAAAGAAAATGTGAGTTTTCTTCAGTCATAAAGAATAAAATTATGTCATGTGTAGCAAAATTGATGGAACTTGAGAGCATTATGTTAAACAAAATAAGCCAGACTCAAAAGTCAAGGGTCAAATATTTTCTCTCAAATGTGAAAGCTAGAGAAAAAAATGGAGGAGGGGGATCTCATGAAAATGGGAGTGAAAAAAGGTAAGCCAAGGGGAGGAAGGAAGAGTGGGGTATGAAACTGACCAATTACATCCTGCATATATAAAAATCACAATGAATTCCACTATTATATATGGTCATAATACACCAATAACAAAAACCCTAATAAGCCTACATTGACATATCATTATCACCCGGAACCCATAGTTCACGAATTCATTCATGTTGTACATTTTGTGCATTTAGGCAAAGATATGCGATAGGTACCCACTATTACAGTACCATCCTCTGTGCTCTGCCCATTTATCCCTCTCATACCCCAACCATAAATCTTTTTACTGCCTCCATAATTTTTGCCTTTTCCAGAATGTTATAGTTGAAATCACAGTATGCAGTCTTGCCAGACTGGCTTCTTTCACTTAGTAATATACATTAAAGGCTTTTCCATGTGTTTTCATGTCTTGATAACTTGGTTGTTGGTGTTTTGTTTTTGTTTTTTGTTTGTTTTTTTAGTGAATATTGATCTTTTATCATTTAAAATATATATACACAAATATGTGTATGTGTTGAATATATGTATATATACAGGGAGGAGGGGGACAGAGACTTTGTCAAAAGTCAAAGGGGACCTGGCACAGTGGTGCACACTTATAATGCCAGCAGCTTAGGAGGCTGAGGCAGGAAGATAGTTCAAAGCCAGCCTCAGCAACTTAGTGAGGTCCTAAGCAACTCAGCGAGATCCTGTCTGTAAATAAAATATACAAAAGGGCTGGGGATGTGTCTCAGTGGTTAAGCGCCTCTGGGTTCAGTCCCTGGTACAAAAAAAAAAAAAAAAGCCAAAGGGCTTCTTACTTTATGCTTTCTTGTTCTGATATTTTTGTTTTTGTTTTGGTACCAAGGACTGAACTCGGGGCACTCGACTACTGAGCCACACCCCCAGCCCTATTTTTTTGTATTTTATTTAGAGACAGGGTCTCATTGAGTTGCTTAGCACCTCGCTTTTGCTGAGGTTGGCTTTGAACTCATGATCCTCCTGCCTCAGCCTCCCAAGCTGCTGGGATTACAGTCGTGCACCACTGTGCTCGGCTGTTCTAGTGTTTTTTATACCTAGGATTCTCTTCCTGCTCTCTGAACTGTTAGGATTACTTCTCTGCTCTCACCTAAATGTGAGAGGTTTTTGTTTGTTTTTGGTTCTGGGAATTGAGCCCAAGTGTGCTTTCCCACTGAGCTTTACTTCTCCCCTATTCATTCATTCATTCATTCATTTAGACAGTCTAAGTTGCTGGCTTCAAACTTGTCATACTCCTGCCTCAGCCTCTGGAGTCATTGGGATTACACTTGTGCACCACCACCCCTGGCCTAAATATGGTCTTAATTCACAAAACTGTACTTCTCCAAGGCAAGTACCTCTTTCTTCCTTTCATTGTAGAGTTTCATATGAGCCTAGCTCATTTATTGGACAGTAGATTCCCTAGGAGCCAAATCCAGGTCCCTTTGCCATCTATTTCTCCCACACACTCGATTCAAAGGGCAGTGTACAGCAAACTCCAAAACTCAAGCTAAGTTGCTTGTTGAATGGCAATTCAGTCATATGCCACATGACATTTTCAGTTAACAATGAACCATATATGTGATAGTGGTCCCCTAAGATTATATTATTTAATGAGATTATAGCCATCTTAGTTTGTGTAAGGTACACTCTATGATATTCATACAATAACAAAACTACAAAGCAATGCATTTCTCAGACTTATTCCTATCATTGAGTGACACATTTTCTGGTAGTCAGGACAGTAAAGTATATTTCACAGTATTCAATTCCTACACAAAGCAACAACTTAAAGTGTTAAATGAAAGTAACATTAAATAATATGGAAATCAAATGGTGGAAGAGTTTTTTTCCTTCTTATTCTCATGCTCCCATCCCCTTTGTGGTTAAGTCAAAGGAAAAAAATATCAGCACTAATGATGTTTATAACATCTAAGAATAAAATGTCCATACTATTATGTTTGTAATAGCTGATACATCCTTGTTTTCTGGGTTTTTTGTTTGTTTTGTTGTTGTTTTGTTTTTTGTTGTTGTTTTTATCAGACTTCTGGATGAAGGCTTTCAAAGTCAACAATAGCACTTGCTAAATAACACTGTTTCACTGTCATTGTACTTGTTTTTAAGGCCACATTTGCAGAAGTGATAGAAATATTCCTCTTAAAATAAATTTAAATAAAATTGGTTGACTCCAGAGTTCTACAGAACTTCTGACTATCATGTAGACATCTATAAAGAATCCTACCCCCACTCAAAACCAAAGAGTGAACAGATGACAAAATCATTACTGTTCTTGGATCTATTGGAGATCTCATGTGACACAGCAACCGAATGGCCTCAATTCCAAGGACAGACAGAGCCCCCAAAGGAGAGAGAGAATGTGCAGACTGCTTCACCTATGGCAGATGTGGGGGACGTGTTAGCCAACATACAAGCAGGTAAGAGGAAATCAACTGAAAAGTTAAAGAATTTCTAAAGGTCAAATACAAGCTACACAACAGCATAACATTCTGGGAGTGCAAGACAAGAAGGGAGCTAGTTTGTGAGCACTCACAAGCTCTTTTAAAACCTCCACCAGGTGTTCATGAGAAAAATGGGCAAGGTAGGAGCTCTAGAGAGTCTTGCTTGGTTAGGAGGGATGTAGGAGGGTTGCGTGTGAGAAAGGTTGTAAAACTTTTCCTCCCTGCCCAGGCCCTTCCCTCATAATGAATGAAAGCCCTAAGCCACTGACAGAGGAACAGAATATCCTGTCTTCCCAGATTATCAGTGCCATTAAAGGGTTCTGCCCAACCCAGAGGCATAGACAGAGGTTTATTTAGGAAAGTACATATATATTGAAGAAAGAATAGGGCAATGTCACAAAGAAGACACCTTTGTGGTAAAACAAAGATTATGCATTTTATCTCTAGAGGGACAGACGGCCCTTAAAGGTCTGTGGAAAGGACAGAAACTCTCCCCTACCATACCAGGCACAGAGTTTAACTGCTAGAGGGAAGAGGGGAAAGAATACTGAGTAAGGAACCATTCCTAAAGCCCAGACACACAAGGCCTAAAGACTTAAGCTGCATTGAATTAGAGCAACAGAGAACCCCTTTATCCCTCCTTCACTAACAGCCTAGTCAGCAGCTAGTAACAACCATCAGTGCTTGGGGGATGGGCAAAGGCACAAAAGGAAACATACCTCTACTGAGCAGCTATGCAGAATAGCTATATGCTCAAGGATGAACTTTCGGAAAAGTTCTCCGGCCCCAGCCTAAAGCAAAAAAAAAAAAAAAAAAAAAAAAAAAAAATGCTAGAGGATGTAAAATCTATGACACTAAAAGCAACCACAACAACAAAACCCAAACTCACTGTAATCCCAGCCTAAAGCATGAGGATCTCAAATTGGAGATCAATTTCAGAAACTTTAGCAAAACCGTGTGTCTAAATAAAAAGGACTGAAGATGTAGGTCAGTGATAAAGTGCTCCTGGGTTCAATCCCCAGTACCAAAAAAAAAAAAAAAGAAAAAAGAAAAAAAAGAAAAAAAGAAAAGAAAGAAAGAAAGAAAAGAAAAAGAAACAAAAACCAGCTCAGTTCCTGAACTGATCGACCAAATTCCAAATAACGGATCTATCAGGACATAATCCTATGTAAAACCAGGAACACAGGCAAAGGATGGTTGCTGTGAGCTGAGTGTAGGAGTAAGTGAATCTTCTACTGGCACCAAGGAGCTCCTTGGAGATGATGGAACTATTCTGTATTTGTGGTGAATGGATGCAAAAATTCAAAGATAAAAACTTACCAAATATAAATTATACTTCAAATAAACTTGATTTTTAAGTTATAAACTTATTAGGTTGTTTAATAAAAGTGACACTAGAATGGCTTGAAGATCATAAAACTATTGGCAGAACTGTTCAGTCATTCCAAAATTGAAAAAATGTATAAGCCCAGCACGGTGGCGGCACGGGAGGCTAAAATGGGAGGTGCCAGAGTTCAATCCCCGGTACTAGCTCTAAGAAAAAATTATATATATATATATATATCCCAAGACCTTCTTGTGTCAGAATTCAGAAAAAAAAATAGTATTAATGCCTTTGCAGTTGTGTTTCGCCATTTTAGCTCCACAGGCAAGGGCCGGTTACTTAATCTTCGAAATCTGTTTCCTTATCTATAAAAGAGGAATCAACATACTATAGGACACCTAGTTAAATATGATTTTTAGATTTTAAAAAAATGACACCAACTTTAGTATAAAATATGTATCAAACGTATTTATGTTGAAAAAAATGATTCCTTGTTTATCTCAAATTCGACTTCACCAGACGTTCTCTATTTGTCGGCTAACACTGGCAACCATACAGAGAGGTCATTGTGAGAATTAAACGAGACTGGCACCGCAAGACGTTCCCCCAGCGTTTGTCATGATTACCGCCCAGTGGTGGCCTGGCCCGTTTGAACCCCAGCCCCAGCCCCTCATTCAGCATCTGCTCCTTCACTCTGCGCGTGGCTTTATCCCAAGTAGACACCAACACGAAGGAAGCGTTGAAGCGTAGGACACAAAAACCCCAACTATTAAGCGAATGTTCCAAGAGAGGTGACGTCACGACGCACAAGGCCCCGCCCCGAGGGCGGCACTAGGCGCGTAAATAAGACGTCGACAGCGGGGCGCCAGCCCCGGGCCTGACGGGATTGTGGCGGTCCTCTCTCCCAACTCGGAAGCTACCGCTGCCCCCCGGACGCTCTCAAGATGGCGACCTCGCTGGGTTCCAACACCTACAACAGGCAGAACTGGGAGGATGCGGTGAGTGTACCCGCCGGAGGAGAACGGCAGGAGGCGGCGAAGCCCAGCCTCAAGCGGGAGGGCTGACTGAGGCTGCGGCGCGACCGAGGGAGCTCCAGGGAGGACCCGATGCTGCGGCCTAACTCGGCGGGAGCAGGAGGCTGGAGCGTGGCCCTCCTGCGGCTTGGAGGGAGGGGACTTAGCCAGGGTCCCAGGACAGCCGCCTTTCCATCCCTGCCCCCTCCAACCTTTTCCAGCTGATTTTCTTTTCTCGCGCCGCCTGCCGGAAGTGCAGACAGCGCCCCCTCCCGCGACCCGGCCCGTGCTGGACCTGGGGTTCCTCCTGCCTTTTCCTCCCGGCTCTCTCTCTCCGCCCTCCCCCGCCCCCACGAGTGGGACTGGGGTTCCAGGATCTTTGGAGCTTGATCCTCATCCATATTTCTCATTTTCACCAGGATTTCCCCATTCTGTGCCAGACTTGTCTTGGAGAAAACCCGTATATCCGAATGGTGAGTGATTTCGCATGTGAACGGGAGTTATTGCATATGTTCTGACATTCTCTGGAAAGTGTTTCCCTTTCCGTCAGAAGAAATGATGCTTTTTCACTAACCCAGAGTGCTAGATGATTTGCAAAGGACTGTCATTCTTACTCTCTCACTTAGGAATTTAGCAGTGATCCTGTAATGTAGGAATCATAACGACTAATATTTGTTGAGCATTTAGCTAGGAAATACGTCTATTCCAGAGACCTAGAGAGCTTATGTCTTCTCATATGGCAAGTAAGGAGTGGAACTAGGATTTAAATTCAGATATTCTGACTTCAGAGACCTCAGCAATTAGGAGGAGAACAAGGATTACATTCCTGACTCCTAAGTCATATGCAATTCAGCCACTGTACTTAGTAGTCTTTCGTGTAAGAGACACTATTCTTAAAAAGACAAGGGTAAAAGAGCAATAGTAATTAAGTTAGAACTCCATTATTGTGATTAGTATATGTTGTATGAATAACTTATGGAAACAGAACCTTTACTCTCTATGCTCTCTATGCCAAGGTATCTGCATAGGCTAGAGTAGTTATCTTCTTACCAAACTTTGTGAAAGGGATCAGCCATAGCTATATCCTGATTTAAGAACTGTAGAAATCATTAGGAATTTAGTTCTTAGGAGCCAGAATGAACCTAGGAGTTATGGCTGTGCAAAGACATTTGCCTGGTATTAGATTCATAGACTCTTGAGAGAGAATAACTCAGAGTATGTTGTTTGAATATTTCCTCTATCCTACTCTCCCTTTTGGGGGAAATATTCTAACTAAACTCTCCTATTTAGTTTGGTTTTGGTTCCCCCCCCCCCCTTTAGGATGCCAGAGATCTCCAGACACATTTCTTGGGTTGTCTATAGGGTAAGCATAGACATTCTTCCTGTAACTAGTTCTTTTCTTTCTTTCTTTTTCTATTTCAGACCAAAGAAAAGTATGGGAAAGAATGCAAAGTAAGTATGTCTGTTAAGAAATAATGATATTTTTTTTCTTTTTCTCTACAAAACTAGCTTTTACATACTAAGCATAAAAGTCAGTACTCTATAACTTTCATATGTCACCGATATATCACTGGCTGGTAACTATTTAGTGTGGGAGATAAAAAAAATGACCTTGTAATGTATTGATTCTTGACCTAGTGATGGTGAATAGGCATTGAACATCGGAAGTCTGTATAATAAGTGTTGTTATGATTGTGCATGTGAGCATTTTAGCTGAGAAGGAAAGTCATAGCTGACATAAGATTCTCAAATGGTTATGTGATATTCCCTATTTCCTCCTCTCTCAGAAAGATTGAAGGATTATTTGTCTTTGTTGTTGTTTTGTGGTACTGGAGATTGTACCCAGGGCCTTGCTCTTGCTAGGCAAATACTCTACCTCTGAGCCACATCCCCGGGCAGAGTCAGATTATTAATGTTGCTCATCTCTAAGGTGGGAGGACTTTTAACTATTTAAATATTTTGTTTCTATGCTATGTGGATTTTTTTAACTATTGGCAAAGTGTGCTGTAAATTGTATTGAAACAGTTGGTATTTAAACAGGTGATTGCTAAGGTCTCTTCTAAATCCTAGATTCAAGAATCCTTTCTTGAATTCCCCGTTGTTATTAAATCTCCTGGGTTGATTATCCAGATCGGAACCCATAACACTCTGTGGCTCTTGTTTGTGTTCAGATCTGTGCCAGGCCATTCACAGTGTTTCGCTGGTGTCCTGGAGTCCGCATGCGCTTCAAGAAGACTGAAGTGTGCCAAACCTGCAGTAAACTGAAGAATGTCTGTCAGACCTGCCTCTTAGACCTAGAGTATGGTATGTTTGCCATGTCCAATAGCTCTGTAAGTGTAAATGTTCCCTAAACAACAAACTTGTCTCTCACTTCTCTCCCTGCCTCTGGCTCTGATCCTACTTTGGAATGTCTGTTGTGGTCTACTTCTCCCAGGAGTAGAATCATAATTAATCCACTCTAGAGTCCTGAACAATATAGTAGGATCTTAAGGAACAGTTGGGAAGTAAAAGAACTGACCTATACCTCCATCTCTGTAGCCAAGGTGAGGTAAAAGACATTGATCCTATAATAGGAAATTCTTGGCCTTGGGCTTTTTTCTTCAGCCAGAGCTTTTTTCCCACAATCCCAATCAGAAGCTCAAAGACTAATTATGCTTTAAACTTTTATCTCAGCTGGGTTGTTAGAACCAAAATACTATATTATTACTGTTTTATAACAGCTACTTTGGGAATTATTTTTTTCTTTTAAACTGTAGGTGACTTTTTAAGAAAAGAAATTTGCCAACAAGAATTCTATATAGCTAAATAAGAGGGGAAAGGAAAACGTGTATTAATATATGTTAAGCTCAGAAAGGACTCTGGTAATCAGACTCCTAACCACATATTGTTTAATAGTATTTATATGTTTATGAGAATTTTGGTCCTGAAGTATAATTACCCTTGTGTGTCTGTGACTATCTGTAGAATCTGTAGGATCAGCCTTGAAATAAATTTCTTTAAGATAAATTTTACGTTTATTTTAAATAAGTTGTGTTAATAAAGTTTAGATACATTATTAATTTTCAGGTCAAATATGACTATAACCCAAGTTTATTTAAAAGATTTTCTAGGGCTGGGTTTGTAGCTCAGTTGCTTATCATGTGTGAGGCACTGGATTCAATCCTAAGTACCACATAAAAATAAAATAAAGGTATTGTGTCCATCTACTATAAAAAATATTAAAAAAAAAAAAAAGATTTTCTAATGCTGGGTGTGATGGCACATGCCTGTATTCCTAGCGACCCCAGAGGCTGAGGCAGGAAGATCATGAATTAGAAGCCAGCCTCAACAACTTAGTGAGGCCCTAAGCAACTTAGCGAAACCTGGTTCTGATCCCACTTTGGAATGTCTATTGTGGTCTACTTCTACATAAAAAGAGCTGGGGATGTGGCTCAGTGGTTAAGCATCCTTGGGTTCAATCCCTAATAACAAAACAAAAAGATTTTCTAAAATATTCACTCCATCAAATTTTATGGCAGCTTAGAAGTTTAGACAGTTCTTTAGAATGCATGTAGCGGTATCAGTCTGGTGGTGCTGAAGAATTTAAATAAAAATATAGTAAAGAGGGCTGGGGATGTGGCTCAAGCGGTAACCTGCTTGCCTGGCATGAGCGGGGTGTTGGGTTTGATCCTCAGCACCACATAAAAATAAAAGATGTGTCCACCGAAAACTGAAAAATAAATATTAAAAAATTATCCCTGGGCTGGGGATGTGGCTCAAGCGGTAGCGCGCTCGCCTAGCGTGCGTGCGGCCCGGGTTGTTCGATCCTCAGCACCACATACCAACAAAGATGTTGTGTCCGCCGAGAACTAAGAAAAAATAAATAAATGTTAAAATTCTCTGTCCCCCTCTCTCTCTCACTCTCTCTAAAAAATAAATAAATAAATAAATAAAATAAAATAAAAAATAAAGATAAAAAAAAATTATCCCTCTCTCTCTCTCTCTCTCCTCTCTCTCTCTCCTCTCTCTCCTCTCTCTCTCTCCTGTCTCTCTCTCTCTCTCTCTAAAATATATATAAAGTGTCTGATACCAAGTAGGACAAAGAGAAAGGAAGAATTTTTATTCTGTTTGTTTATTTAATATGGACATGTTTTTAAATATATTTGAGGTTTTCTTCTCTATTCCTTTGTACCAGGCCTGCCCATCCAGGTTCGTGATGCAGGATTGTCTTTTAAAGATGACATGCCAAAGTCAGATGTCAACAAAGAGTACTACACACAAAACATGGAAAGAGAAGTATGCTGGCACTTTCATGATGTATTTTTCGGGGGGGGGGGAGGTGGTGTTTATTTGTTTTTCTAGTGCTGGAGATTGAGCCTAGACCTTCTTGACTTCTTGACTTTTGTATTTGATTAAAATACTAATAAATTGACAGTCTACAAATTTGTCATCCCCATATAGATTTCTAATTCTGATGGAACACGGCCAGTTGGCATGCTTGGGAAAGCCACATCCACTAGTGACATGCTGCTCAAATTGGCCCGGACTACACCCTACTACAAAAGGAATCGGCCCCACATTTGCTCCTTCTGGGTAAAAGGAGAGTGTAAAAGAGGAGAAGAATGTCCATACAGGCAAGAGCTGAGACAAACTTTCAGTATTTGCTTTTGCATAATGAGTTTGTACTTTAAAATTTAAAGCTCATGAAGCTAGTGTACTGCCTCATAGAACTTACTAAATTTAGAAGAGCTTGATTAAATTATGAGTTTGACTTATACTGAAACTTGGGAAACTACATTGCTATGCAGTGTAAAGTAGATTCTAACCCTGAAAGTTTCTGCATAAGAAAGGAATCCTCACTGTCATCATATAATGGCCTAAATCTCAATGTAGAGTGGAAGTCAAAATGAGCCAGACTACAAAAGGGTGTGTATATTTCCAGTTAAGACCACCAAGCATCTGGATTAGGAGTTCTTAACTTGAGTTTGATTAACTCCACTCCCCTAAAAATTAAGCAAGCCATTTTTCTGGGGCTAGGTCCCTAGCTTTCTTCAGAGTCTCAGTAGATACAAGACCTCAAATATGTTAAGAACCATTGACATAGAAAGGGGTGATCACTTGCCCCTTTTTATTTTGAGATGAATTGTGCCAAGAGTATTTATAAGGAAAGTCTCACACCCTAAATGACCATTAAAATGGATTTTAGGAGACTGGGAAAGACTGATAGACTAAAACCCTTGGTATCAACTCTGTTTGATAATTATATTTCGGTATGGCCCTGGTTTCTAGTTCAAAAGGCATAGGACTTTACTATGTAGTTATTATTGGGTAATATCTGCATTTTTTCACCTTTATATGCATTATTTTTTTCTCATAGACATGAGAAGCCTACAGATCCAGATGACCCCCTTGCTGATCAGAATATTAAAGATCGGTATTATGGAATCAATGACCCTGTAGCAGATAAGCTTCTCAAGCGGGCTTCAACAATGCCTCGTCTGGACCCACCGGAGGATAAAACTATCACCACACTATACGTTGGTGGCCTGGGCGATACTATTACTGAGACAGATCTCAGGTTTGTGGGTATAATTTTAAGAACTATTTTGCTTTTAACTGCCTTAAAATTATTTATTTGCAAAAACACAAGAATGATCATCTATATAAAGTACTTTTTTTTTAACTGTTCTGTAGTTAATATCATGCTGACTCAAATTTTTATAAAATTATCTTTTATGAAGCCAGAGGAATTTGTAATGTTCATCAGGAGTGCTTATCTATCCTTGTATATGATAATAATTACATGGAACCTAATAGCTGATTAGAATTTTTAAAGAATGGCACACTTCCAAGTATGATCAGTTACATAGGGGAGGGAGAGCTTTGTGATTCTAAAACTCTTATGGTTTAAATTGTTGGCTTTTTTAAGAGAGACTGGTATTTCATAAATTTGTGTTATTTTTGGCTTGTATTATGCTTGGCTAGATGAGACATCTGGGCAGATAGTAATGGAAATTACCTCTTCCAAAGAGATAAAGTGGAGAAGAAACTCCTGTAAGTTTATAACCTGCCCTTGATAGCCTGTCTCCATTAAACCCTATCTTAGTGAACTAGATAATCCCCAGGGGTTGGCAGACTTTCTATGAAAGGCTAGAGAGTGAATATTTTTAGACTTTGTGGGCCTCATACAGTCTTTCTCTCTTCTATTTTCCCTTTCAACTTTATGAAAAGAAAAAAACCATTCTTGGTTCATGGGCCATGAGCACTGTACTTTGCCAACATTGTATATAGGGCTTAGGGTCCTTAAGGAATTTATTAGAGCCCCCTTTCTTCCATGGGAACAACACTGAGATGTTTGAGAACCCTGCTTATTCTTTTTCCCCCCATCTTAGTAATCTGCAATTACAGAAGGGCAAGATATGGAGGGGAAACAGCTGCAAGTAGTTAGGTACATAATCATGGGGCCCACCTGCCTAGTGGTGAGTCAGAGAAAGACTTCATATCCATTGTCAATCTAGTGGGCACGTCTGTTTTGTTGACCTTTCTCTTTCTGCCTGTGTCCCTTCAGAAATCATTTCTACCAGTTCGGAGAGATTCGAACAATCACGGTTGTACAGAGACAGCAGTGTGCTTTCATCCAGTTTGCCACAAGGCAGGCTGCAGAAGTGGCTGCTGAGAAGTCCTTTAATAAGTTGATTGTCAATGGACGCAGACTCAATGTGAAATGGGGAAGGTAAGAATGGACTATATATTGAGACTTTTTTCCTTTTGGTACCGAGAATTGAACCCCTGTGCTTAACCACTGAGCCACATCCCCAGCCTCAGCCCATTTTACATTTTATTTAGAGATAGGGTTTGAGTTGTAGGGCCTTGCTCAGTTGCTTAGGGTCTCGCTAAGTTGCTGAGGCTGGCTTTGAACTACTTGTGATCCTCCTGCCTCGGCCTCCAGAGTCACTGGGATTACAGGCATGCACCACCGCACTTGGCTATATTGAATCTTTTAATAAATTATTTCATTATTTGGAAAGCAGTAAGCTTTTGGTAAATAGGCTTTAATCAACAGGATCTTTAGAAAGATCTTAAGAAGGTCATTCTCTAATTCCCATGGGGTGTTAGAAGAGTTCTGCTTTGGAAATGTATTCAGGGTTTTGCTGTTAGTAATCTGCCTCTGTGAAGGTTCATGTTTTTTTGACCACCTATCATAGACCAATTATATTGCCTAGGCATAAAATGATAGATAGATTCAAGGGTTTATAGAATCTATAGACCTAGATTCTACTTCAGAAACTGGGGGAGAAGATAAAACAGAAGAATATCTATTTTAAGTTTGAAAGTGATGGTTACATAAGAAAGACACAGTAATTGTGTAAGAGATACAGATAAAACACTCTGAATTTTAAGTTCAGAGGGAGAACTTACTTCCAGCTTGGAACCAAGGAGGAGGTGACTAATAGCAACAGCTCTTATGTGCTAAATAAGCACTTTGCCAAACACATATATGTTGTGGGAGACCAACCTCATATGTGACTGAGTTAACTCCCCTGCTGAGCGATGTGGCGTCAGGCATCCATGCTGCTAGACTGCCCTGCCCTTCTAGGGTTTGAGTGATTATGTCTTCCTACAGCCCCATGGGTGAAGCTATGCTCACCTGTTCCTTTGTAATATAACCCCTTGCCCTGTTTATAGGGTGGAATCTTCCATGGAAGTGCCTTGTGTGTGTCCCCTTCTCTTACTATGCCCCTGGGTGTGGCCTACCCAGATGTTAGTCAACCTGCTGACAGTGAACATCATGAAGATAGACTCAGCCCCCTGAAACCTGACCCCTTGCCTCATTTGAATAGATTCTCCTCAATAAAAGGGGTCAGCACATGCTCTCGCTCTCTCTTCCTGCGAACCCTTAAGGTCAGAGGAGCCGTCACAGCAACCCCAAAGAAAAAAGTATTTGTATCTCTTGTGTGGTTATTTTGCGCAGCCCAGTTAGCCCAGTTCAACTGGATTGACCCCTGAGCCTTTTAGTCTCGAGAACAAAAACCTGGCAAACTGGTTCTAGAAAGTTTTGAACCCAGATCTTTCTGCCTTCAAAACCATCGCTCTTATCCACTCTGCACTTCGGTATTTATGGGAAGACTGCTTGCTGAAGAGGAGGCAAGGAGTGAAGGAACTCCATTTGACTGGGGAACTTGACAAGCAGAGGTATGAGAGAAGGTGGGACAAGGTGCTAATGTCCTGTGTGCGTGCATATCTCCCAGATCCCAGGCAGCCAGAGGAAAAGAAAAAGAGAAGGACGGAACCACAGACTCTGGGATCAAACTGGAGCCAGTTCCAGGACTTCCAGGAGGTAAGTGCAGACTTGTGCTAACCACTGAAGCTATTTGCCCAATGTTCCTCTATTAGAAGAGAAGCAACTCTCACTTCTAGAGAGCCCTTTTGAGGACATTAGGTGATAGAAACAGTGTTGCCAATTGTCTTCCCTTCTGAGTGTTGCCTGTTTTCTCTTCTCCAGCTCTTCCTCCTCCTCCTGCAGCAGAAGAGGAAGCCTCTGCCAACTACTTCAACCTCCCTCCAAGTGGTCCTCCCGCGGTGGTAAACATTGCCCTGCCACCACCCCCTGGGATTGCCCCGCCCCCACCCCCAGGTAACTTCCTTCTTCCTTCCCGGAAGTTCTGTGAAAGTCCTACACCTCACCACCATGTCTAAGACAGTGAAATCCTTTGCATTTGCCCTGAAAAAGTTTATAGGTAATGCTGATAGGTTGAGAGTTCTAATATTTCATTTTTTTCCTAGCCTGCCAAGGAGAGGAAAAGCACCAGTTTTCTGAAAATTTGAATATATGTGTTATCAAGATAGGAATTACTGGGATTACAGTGATCTGCCACTAATTTGTTATCTGTTCTGAACTAAATCCTAACTGATGCCCCTGTAGCACTGTTGCTCAAAGTATGGGCTGCTCTTGATTGTCATTTCACAAAGTATTAACTATCTACAGTAAGGTCTTTAGCTTGTGCCAGGATGTAAAGCAATGAGCCACTTTTTTTCGTTAGAAAGTCTCATTCCAAAAAAAAGATCATTCATAAGCAGCATACTTGATCGTGTAATTGAGTTACATTTTGGCTCCACATCTTTATCTTGTCCAAGGTAGTAATAAACAATTTAGAGAACTAGCACTTTGTATAGCGCACTGCTCTAGAAAATGTCAGTGACAGTATGAACAGTGTAAGCAAATCCCATGTGGCCAATTGTGTGGCAGAGAGCACATATCTTTAAAGTGGTGTCTGAACACCTTTCATCCTGGTATCAAGCATTGAAGTTAATGATGACAGGGTCTTGCCATTGGCCTGATTTCTTGTTCACTTCCCACATCCTGAATGAGTCTTGTTTGGTAGGATCTGGCATGTTTGATACATAGCAGAGGTTCACATGATATGCTAGCAGAAGCCTTGAGTCCTGAGGAGTATTCTGGACTGAGGGGAAACGTTTTAAAACCAAGGAAATAATACACGTAGATATTCCCTAAGCAAGTCTGGTGGAGTGATGTTCATTTAAGCCCATGTCAGCTTTGATTTATATGTAGGTAGTTTTGATCTTAGGAAGATTCAAACATATGAAAGGTTGTCAAAGGAACAACAAACCTAACAAATTTATTCTCTCCCATGTACAGGTTTTGGGCCACACATGTTCCACCCAATGGGACCACCCCCTCCTTTCATGAGAGCTCCAGGACCAATCCACTATCCTTCTCAAGACCCTCAGAGGATGGGAGCACATGCTGGAAAACACAGCAGCCCCTAGCACATTGCCAGCATTCTGGGGCTCCATGGAAGAAAGGGCGCTTTAAAATCCCAGTAAATGGATCTTGGAATAAATATATTTTTCCTTCCTTCGTAGTTTCCATGGTAGCTGAATGTGTTCAGATGTGGGCAGTTGGAGAAGCATAGCCTTGCTTCCCTACATATATTGAAAGGATCAGTGGACCTCAAATAAACTGCCACGAACACAGCTAGTTACCATGATTATATTACTAAGAAAACCTACTGCTAGTCCCCTAAACCTGTATGGGGGCGAGCAGATGGGTAAATTGGAATAGCCAATGGAGTTACCATCCCAATTATATGTTCATTTTGTACCTTTTGGGGTGGGGGCAGCAAAAATTGACCTGCGGTAAAAAACCTTTTGACCATTTTTATGTCTATTGGGTATTTTCTTTTTTTATCATCTAAAAAAAAAAAAATAGTACTAATCATCGTAGTGGCATAAGTGTGATTTAACTCTTCTGAAGTCACATGCTCAGACAAGAAGAAACCAGGACCCAGCACAGCCCAGAATTTTTCTTTTCTTCATTTTTAAAAGGAATCTGATAGTTTTACTCCTCTGTGTCACCAAAAAAGGGGCAAAAGTAAGAGTTACTTTTTATTCCTATCAGAAACACAAATTTTATGCATCTATCATTGAAGAAATCTGGTATCTGGAATGAAATTATTTCAAAGAACTTCCCATAAAATTCCATCTGTAACAAACTAAAAGGCAAACTTTGGAGTGTGTTTGAACAGAAGACTCATGAGCTACCACTGGAACTCTGATCTTCAGCATTCACCTTCATGTGTCTTCAGCGTCCCCTGTGATCCCCTGCTTCTGGGCAGAGGACTGTTGGTCTTAGAATGTTTGGATATAACTGAATTGTAGATGATAAGGGAAATTTGATGTTGTGTTGTATTGTTTTTAAATGATTAAAACGGGTCAATTTTCCAAATATTGTTGGCTTATTTCTAGATTTCTGTTTTGTTCGTCCTTCAGTAGTTAAATTAGTGGAAGTTAAAAGACAATTTATACATAAATGTGAAGTTTTTAAATCTTGTTTTAGACTGTCTTGATTTTTATCTTTAAATCTGTTTCATAATGGTAATAAAGACCAGGTCTTTTTAGTTCTTGTGTCAGAAGTTGGTTGTGAGGTTAAAATAATGCACATATCCCAGAACCTGACATGTTGATAAATGCAGCCTTAAAAGGCATCCTTATACAAGTCATTTTAAAAGGAAACAAACAAGGGGCCAGGATTGTGGCTTAGTGGTACAGTGCTTGCCTATCACGTGCAAGGCCCTGGGTTTGATTCTTGGCACCAAATATAAATAAATAAAGGTATTGTGTCCCAACTACAACTAAATAAATATTTTTAAAAAGGAAACATGAAATTTATGTAATCCCCCTTACTTAAAGCCAATCCTATGTCCCTTTTATCTAAAATGTCTACTTACAGATGACCATGCATCAGAGCAGAGAACAAGTTTCCCCTTCTGCATTTTCAATTCCATGCAGGCTCCCCACCTATTGGATGTTCTGCCACACTCGGGGGGTCTCCCCTAGTTAGTTCACTGACCCACACTTCAGTCTTCTCTGGAAACCCTCTCATAGACACACTCAGAAGTGACAACCAAGATTAACCATCACACTTCTTCAAGATGATTTTCTATTATGTTGGAAAACATTGCTATTATGAGCATTTTCATATTCTCCATGTCTTCTAAACTATTTCATATTTTCCATTTTTTCAACTGTGTGATGCTTTGTAGGTACTCTTAGTTCCCTAATTCCTCATGTATGTCTAATCTGCTATTAATCTGTTCATTAACTTTTTTGAAAGGCATTGGTAAAATATGCACAGGAAAATGCGTAAAATCGGTGTAAAATTAAATATTTTAAAGTAACATTCATGTGATAATCACCCAGGTCTAGAAGTAGAAAACTTGCAGTTACCCCAGAGGCATTTATGAGTCTGTTCACATTTGTAAATCCTTCCTTCCAATTACTACTATTCTGACTTTTATCTTAAACATTTCCTTGTACTCATAAACATGTATTTGCCGTATCTTACCATTATATTTCTGAGATACATCCATGTGGCTACATGTAATAGTAGTTTGATGTTCATTCTCTGCCGTGTCTAATGTCAGGTTTCTCAGTGTTTGGGCTCATTTTGGCCCTTTTTTGTTTATATAAAGAACAAAAAGAGGCAAAATAGTTTCATTTGAAGGTTACTTTCCCAGATTATATGAAAGGTTAATTACCTGATTTTTCAGGATCTAAATTTTACTTGCTGAATGAAGAGTAATAGTCCATTAAAACAAAGATATAGCCATATACCTACACACGGGTATAAATTCACAGAAATTTATAATTCTAAAAGGACCAAACTTTCAAGTGGTTGTCTCTAATACACAGGAACAGAAACGAATGCAGAAGGGTGGGAAGAGGAATGAATGTACATGAGAGCAACTGTGTTGGGCAGATACTTTCACATTTTACTTTTATTTTTTACAGTAAGCCTTTTTTTAACATCAGCAATTCACATGATCAGAGGAAGGGAATGAGGATCCACTTTTGACTGCAGGAGTCTCCCCCAGTTTCTTCTGTGCCTGGCAGTGGTAGTTACCCTCCAGAGCACGGTAGAACCAACCCAAGACAATCCATGTCCCCTCTTCTACTTGCCAGACACTTTGATGCTTGGTCTTACGCTCATAAAGCCTAGCTCTAAACAATGGCCCTTAAATCCTAGAGAACACACCATTGCAAACAATCCTAAGAGTCTGCTGGCCCTTTGGGATCCAGGAAAGGAACAAAACTCCAGACCAAAAGGAAAATGCAACCACTCTCTCATCAGGCCTGGAGTTGGAGAAGAGGAATTCCCATCCAAAGGGACCCCTGCAGTGATGGGAGGGTTTCCTTCAGGTGGCAGCTTTTCTGACCCCAATGCCATCCTGGCAGCTGACTTCTCAAGCTACACCCATTGCAAGAACCATAGATTCCGGCCAAGAACGGTGCTTGCAAGAAACCTAACAATGACTGAACCCTCATGACTGTGACCTGCACCCCCTACAGGAGTTTCTCTACTCATCTTACAGATGGAGAAACAGAGTCTCAGGTGTGAAATGACTGGCCCAAGTTCACAAGGCTTGCAATGGCAGAATCAGACCCCATCCCATCCCATCAGGTGGCCCAGTCTCCACTCAACCTGTGAGCTCCAAGGCAAGGCACCACCATCAGTGCTTTCAGAGTGAATGGGCATTGGCTTGGCCACCCAATATAGTAAAAAGAGTAAAACAGGTCCCCATTTTGACTCTGCCCCCAGCTAAGACATTTCCCTCTTTTCAGCTTGAACATTCACATCTGTAAATTGAGAACAAAAATACCTTTCTCTCAGGCTATATTGAGAACTAGGAACCAGGTGTGTCAAGAACCCAGCCCAAGCACTAGACACTCAATAAAAAGCACCACCACCACCATCCTCCTTCCTAGAACTAAGGGACCTACTCAGATGGAGGGTGGAAGGGAGTCCTTATAAGAACTTCATTCCACTCCTCTCTTGTAAAGTGCCCAGTAGGGCAACCCCTCCTTTGGATCTCCATGGCCACACCTCTATCCAGGCCTCACCCCTTGCAGACTCCCTGGTTCTCAGCACTACTCCTCTTCAATGTGTCCCCCACAGCAACCAGAAAAATCCATTGCTAAAACCTCCCCATTTCTTAAAACCCCACTTCTGGACCTCACTGACCCCTAATATAACCTCTCTCTTCCCCAGAACAACCTGCATCTATGCTCAGTGCCACACCCCACCTCTGCACGTGCCGATCCACTTGTCAGGAAAGCCCTCCCATCGCACCTCTTTCCTTAATGAATTCGCCTTCCTTCTGCAAGACCCCACTCAAATCCTCTGGGAAACTTCTGGAATCCCACCCCACCACCAGGTTTGGGGACCCTTCCCCTGCTCCACGACATCCGGTTCCTCCATTGTCAAATGAGCTGTAGAGAAAACTAAGGTGATTTACTCCTTCGCAAATCGGCTCTCTCCACCATCTTTTCCTCCTGAAGGCCTGGGCCTGGCACACTGTCTGGCACATAGTAGGTACTTAGTAAACACTTAGAGCATGCACAGATGAAGACCAACTGCAACTCAGTAAAAGGGAAAACTTTCTAATTATCAGAGATATCCTCAGGTAGATGGGCTGCTAGTGAGTGCACCACCATCAGGGAACGGAGTGTAAGCTGCATGGGTGTGGATTCCTAAAGACACTAACTGTGGCCCCGTCGCACAGGAATCACCTGGAGTATTGGTTACTGATAGAAATTCTCCACTCACGAAATCCTGATGCTACAGGTCTAGGGCAGGCCAGAAATCTGTGTTAGGACCAAGGTCCCCAGGTGATTTTTGAAGCATATCTGCATTTGGGGACTATTGAACTTTGTGACCTTTGAGGCCATTTGCAATAATGGTTTGTGTGTGAAGGCTCTTCATAAACTGTGAAGTGCTGTCCACGAGTCTTGGCTTCAGATACTACCTGAGCCTGGAGACTGAGGAATTGAAGCTTCAGCCTGGGACTACAGCTCCTCGGATTCTGGGAGGTTGCGGACCCAGCCCTGAGCCACCCTGTTGAAGCTGGGTCTGAGGCGGAGGAGTTCCAAGCCACTGAAGGGCTCCGAGACAAAAGGGGTGCCTGCCCTGGGAATGGTCTCTCCCATGAGGGGTCCTCCAAATGGCACTGGGGTCCTGGGAAAAGAGCAACAGGAAAGGTGGGCTGTGTGGAGCAGAGATGACAGAACACTGACATTCAGGTCACATGTGGCCCCTACCTGCCTCTCTCTGGACCTTGTATACAGCAAAGATTTTTCACTATGGTTAACAGGTTTCTCCAGTTCTGCCCTCTACCAAGTCTGCCCCTAGTGGGGAAGGAGTAAGAGATTTTCCTTCCTCTTGTTACCTCAACTTAGAACAAAATACCCACAAATTGGAGAGAGAAGGAAGGATCCAAAAGAGCAGCAAGAATCGGGGAAATGCAAATCACCACAGAGATTTGCTATTTCTCCCCCAAAAGACTGGCAAAAGGAAATAACTTGATAATGAGGCAACATTGATGAGGGTGTAGGGGCGGTTTCACTCGTAGTCGGGTGGTTAGAGCGCAAATTGGTGCTGCTACCTTGGAGAACAATTCAGTGGGATCTTCTGAACCTTGAATCTATGTCAACTCTGTCACTCAGCAACTCCATCTCTAAGCGTGGAGCTCAGGGAGGCTCATGCATGTAAGCACAAGGAAGTAGACATGAATGGTGTATTAGTGACAAGCAGAAACAACTCAGATGTCCCCTGGCAGAGGAGCGGACAAGACAGAAATTGTGTGTCACAGGACAGAATTCTTGCAGCTTAAAAGGAAAGAACTAGATTTACAGGTATCAGTGTGGTAGATTTCAAAAGCGTATGTTGGATGAAAAAAAGCCAGTTACAGAATAAAATACAAAGTATCAAAACACTTGCATACTCACAAACCAAAGCCACAAGCTGTATAGTATGCCATGGCCTTAACAATGTGTTCCAAAAACACACAGGCCAACCGCACAACAGGGCTACCTTTAGAAAGGGCCCTGGGAAAGGGACCTGGGGGACAGTAAACAAAGGGCCCTGCTTTTATTTGAAGTTGCCTATTTTTTTTTTTCAAAGAGAATGAATGTGTGTGATTTTAAAACAATGTTTTAATCCTAAGGAAAACATAAAGCACTGCTCCTGTGGTGTTTGCCTGCAGCAGGGCCAGAGGGGAGAGGGGTGGAAAGACACACCATGGGCCAGAGCCTGGGATCCTGCCAGGAAAGCACTGCTGCCTGGACCACCCCAGCTTTGGCAGCAACAGCCAGGCCCTGCGGGAACAGGCTGGGCAGTGTCCAAGCCAAGCAGGCCTCACAGTCGGGGCCTTGACTGGAAGCCCAGAGCCCAGCATTCTGAGTCCCACTGGGCCCCCAATACCGCTGTCCCTTCTCTCTACGCCTCAGTTCCTCCTTCTGTCTCAGATGAGGTCTGGGCCCAGGACTCCCTACAGCCTTCCCCCTGCTGAAGGCTGGTGGGAATGTGCCTCCGCCTGTCAATCAGAGGCCTGAGATGGGTAGGAGATGTGCCCAGAGCCAGCCAGCCTGGAAGCTGGCTGCCAGCACTGTGTCGGGTTTTAAATAGCAAGGCAGGCGGGATCTGAGGGCCCAGGAGGAGGACAGGGCCGCCCTGGCTGGCAGGGAGGTCAGAATGTCTGCCAATGGCTCGTGGCTCACACAGCGCCTGTTGGGCCTGATTCTTCCCATCAGGGCCTCCCTGGGTATTGTCACCTTTCTCCTGAGCCATCTCTTCTCAAGGCTGATCACCCCCCCATTCCCACCCTTCAGTCCTCCCTAAAAGTGCCTCAAAACGTCCTAGCCAGGCCCTGGAGTGCACCCATCTGTCTCTATCAGACAGACACAGTGTCCACGTGTGGTCTGAGGAGGTGCCAGAAGAGCTGGACTGTGGCCTCCTCTCTGTGGACACTTCTTTTCCTCACTTAATATAGCCTAAGCCAAAGGAGTAGGTTCAAAAATAGATGTGGACTGAGGAAGCCAACTGCAACTGAAATGCACCCCCAGTCCAAAGCCCGCCTCCAAGTCAAGCTCCAGTCTTGACTCCTATGGTCTGCTTTTGGATTCCCAGGGCAAAATACTATTGAAGTTCTCCCTTTTTAGCTCTTCCAACCATCATTTCAGCCTGCAGTAACAGTAGTAGTAGTACCTGTAGCTAACGTTTATTGAGAACTTATTACTTGCCAGAACTTTGCCTATGGCTTCTCATGTCATCCTCATGGCAATGCTGTGAAGTAGGACAGGTGGGGCAATGGAGACTCAGAGAGGTTAAATTGCTTACCCAAGTTCACACAGCCAGGCCTGGAGTCTGCATTTAAACCCACATGGAGAACTTATGCACTAAACCAATCATCTATGACACTCCTTTGTGGCCCTGACCTCTGGCCCCACTCCCAGCTTTGGGCAGCCTAACAGCCACGTTTGAGGTCTCTTCCACACCCTTGATGCAAGTAAAGAGAGGCTGGGTTGGCATTGGAATGGGGAGATCTGGGGCTCTCCAGGACAGAACTTGATGTCCATCATAGAGGTGGCCCACAGCAGTGAGAACAAGACACCAGCCCTGGAGTCAAACAAACCCAGGCTTGAATCCCAGTCCTGCTGCTCCCTCCTTGTTCTGAGACTTTGGGCAGGTCGTTCCTGAACCTCGGTCTCTTCATTGGCAGAACAGAGGAAATCAAGGCATGCAACCCCATCTTGTGGGAATACAAGAAGACTGGGGCACGTTCACCATTCATTCTTCCTACGTTTATGAAGCACCTACTAGGTGCTGAGGCACTGTTCTAGCAGGACCTCAATAAGTACATATGAAGTGCTGGAACTAGAACTTGCCTGTGGAAAGTACTAGGAAATTCGGGCTACTGCTATGGTACCCTGTGCGTCCTGGGCTCTCCCCCAAACTGCCCGTGCCGCCCCGCCTGGCCTTACTTGTTGAAATTCCGATAGTCTCGCAGGTTGGGGGTGTAACTAGGGCCATCGCTCAGGTAGTCCCGGTAGCTGATGAACTCCTGCCACGGGCAGCGATAGCCCTTGGGGATGGCGGTGTGGTTGAACCTCTCAGGCGGCACGCCTTTCAGGGGCTCCGCATAGCCTGCGGGAGAAGCAGCTGTGGGTGCCCCGCGGGAGGTGAAGAAGCGGGTGCCTGGGCTGTGTCTCCACCGCCCCACTCCCATCCCCACCCACCTGACGAGGTTGGGGGCGGAAGGCTGGAGTTAGGAGGAGTGGAGAATGGAATGTCAAAGTTGCTCCAGCAAAGGGGACCCTCCCTCATCCCAGGAAGGACCTGAGCAAGTGAACCTAGGGTTCTTCTAGTTTGGGATCGGATTCTGACTCGCTGTGTGACCTTGGGCGCACTGCTGCCACTCTCTGGGCTTGTGTTCTGACCTGGTGTGTTGGGGGGGGGGGCGGTCGCTCCCTGCGTTTCAGCCCTGGTGGCCAGGACTCAAAGCGGCCACTCACCTGGCGCCAGAGCGCTTGGGCTATGGGCCGACACCGCTGCTGGGTGGGAGTCCTCGGAACCCCCGGGCAAAGCTGGGAAGACGTGGAGCTCGGAGCGGTAGTTCGGCCCCTCGGGGCCATTGGCAACCTGGGCACAGGACAGGGCGCTCAGAGGCTCGGACAGCTACAGACAGCTGCCCCGCCCCTTCCCGCAGCTGCCCCTCCCGAGGGTCTCCCTCTGCGCTCACCATTCCCCACTCCGCGCTCACCATTCCCGCCTCCGCGGTTCCAGTTACTCTCCTCTTGGCGCTTCCGGCCAGGATCTGTGGGGGTGGGAGGATAAACCACAGGGAGGCTCAGGGGGTACGGTGCCAGGGTTCTCCTCCACCCAAGAGAGAGAGAGAGAGAGGGAAAGGGCAAGCACAATTGCATTCATCTCCAGAGCATGTTAGAAGGATGGATAGTTACAACACTAGGCTCAGTGCCTGGAACAGAAGAACGCTCGCTGTTCCCTGCACTTGTCATGGAGTCTCAACAAGATGCTTCCCTGAGCCCCAGTTCTCTTCTCTTTCAAGTGGGCATCACCATGATGATGGTATCTACCTCTGAGCACTCCATGCAAGGATAAACTGGAAAGCGCTTGGCTAGCACTGTCTGGTGCACAGCAGAGGTAGGTGTTTTGGCATTCTTATTGTTCCCGTCACATCGTTCCCTCTCCGTGGCCTCTTGTGTGGCTCAGAAATGGAGTGGAGTACGGATAAAGTACTTCTGTTTTCACTACAAGTACCTGAAACTGCCTGCAGCCTTTTCCAAGCCTGGGAATAAACCATTCCCACCCTCCTTTTCTGCCAGCAGATTGTTCCATGACCTTTTTCTTCTTCAAGTAGAAAGACAAAATTTTAAAAAGCATCATGCGTTTTCCATCTTAGATCAAGCCGAAGTCTGAACTAACTCCTGCCCACTGCAATTTAGCCCAGAGCACACGGCCAGCCGGCTGTTCTTTATCAGTTTCTGTACCCCCAGGACTGCACAGCTCCTCCTCCCAATTCACTTTGTGGTTTGTCTCTGGGAGAGATGCCTGCAGGAGAACCCTTTTCAAGAATCACACAGCAAAGCAGGGGCTCAGTTGGATGGGGGCACCCCAGTCTCCCCAGCTGCAGAGACTCTCCAGGAGCCAGAGGTCCTTGGCCAGGCTCTCTGTCTGGCTCTTTCTTGGCCTCAGTTTCTCCATGAGCACAATGGAGACCTACTCACCGCCCGCTGACTCTCCTCCAGCTCGAAGGTGAACCTTTGCACCCGGCGCTGCCTCTTCTGGAAGAGGAGGGATCCTGGGTTGTTGCGAAGTGACAGCTCCTCTATCATCAGGTCCTGGGGCACGCTCAGCTTCTTCCCCAGGTCCAGCGTAGGGACTGCCGGGAGAGGCCAGAGAGAGCTTTACTACCCAACCCCCAAGGCACTCCTGGCCACTGCCTTGAAGGCACCTGTCACAGCATCGTATGCTGTGTACCAGAACGGCTGCTCCACTCACACTTGATGACGCTGGGAGTCGCAGCGTTCTGGACTCCCTGCCCACCTGATGATGGTTTGCCCTGCTCAGAACTGAATTATTTGAGCATGATACTCTGTTCTTTGGCCATTTGTACCTATGTCATAAATCTCTCATGCAGGTTCTTGCCCACCGTGGTGAAGGTGTGAGAAATGGTCAGATTCTAAACTTTTTAAATAAACCACAGGTGCGGGGTGTGAGGAGAGAGTTAACTGCAAGATTTCTGACCTGAGTCAGCAGAAGGGGCTGAGCGAGATGGAAAAGGATGAGGGAAGAGAAACACCAGAAGTCTGATTTTAGACATCTGTCTTTTAAATTTTTTTTTATTATTATTATTTGTGGTGCTGGGGATTGAACCCAGAGCCGTGTGCATGCAAGGCAAGCACTCTACCAACTGAGCTGTATCCCCAGACCCTTAATTTTTTTTTTTAAGAGATGGGGCTTCATATGTTGCCCAGACTGACCTTGAACTTGTAATCTTCCTGCCTCAAACTCCTGAGGCATGTGCTACCATGTCCAGCTCTCTTTTAAGCTTTAAATAGTCTCTTATTATTATAAAAACATAAATATGCATTTTAAAAGTTAGAAAATTTAGGCATAAGTTAAAAAAAAAGAAAAAGAAAAATCATTATCTGTCACTCAAAGATTGCCAGTATTAACGCTGCAGTGTATGACATTTCATGTCCTTGTTTTTTTTTCTTTCTTTCTTTTCTTTTTTTTTTTTTTTTTTTAGAGACAGGGTCTCACTGAGTTGCTTAGGGCCTTGCTTTTGCTGAGGCTGGCCTTGAACTTGTGATCCAGCTGCCTCAGTCTCCCAAGCTGCTGGATTGTAGGTATACGTCACCACACCCGGCTTCAAGTCTTTTAATAACTACATATTCATATGTGAGTTCTTAGTGAAATCATAGCAAACATGCTTTGTAACTTGTTTTTATCAATTAAAGAGACATCACTTTTCCAAATGAACATATTTTGTTTTTTTCTAATATATCTAGTCTATATTTAAACTCCCAATTGTGTTCAAAATTCAGTTTGAGGAGCCTTGCAGACATCCAAGAAATGCTGAGTAGGGCATGTGTCTCTGATGTTCATGAAAGAAAACTGACCTGCAGATTTTAAAAAATCAGAGACTTGTGAGCTTATAAATGGTATTTTGTTGCTGTTGTTTTTCAATGCAGAACATTACATTTCTTTCCCTTCTGATGGTTAGGATTTGTCATCTGGCTGATGACTGTCCTTAGTAGTGTGGGATCCATCCCCCAAATCTGTGCTTTCCCTGCCGACAAAATGCAAACTTTTACATTTGACTAAGGAGAAAAGCTTTTTGGTGGACAGAGTGAGAGGAGAGCAGAAGGCATGTCACCAGCATGGTCAATGTTGTCCAACTGAAATCAGATACAGGGCAGGAGGTGTAGCTCAGTGGCAGAACACTTACCTAGCATGGGCAAGGCCCTGGGTTCAAATCCCAGCCAGAAGAAAATTAATGAATTAACTAACTTATTAAAATAAAATCGGAATCACACAGGCTCATGTGCCAGCTCTATAAAATTATATTTTAAACCAGGAAGCTGAAAAAGATCAGGAAGAAATGAGAAAAGATAAAGAGAGTCAACACCGAGCCCTGAGGTTTCCAACATTTAGATGAGAGGAACCTGGAGCCTGGGAAGGAGCAGTTAGCTGGTGAGGGAGAAAAAAAAAATCTAAAGAGGATGGTGTCCTGGAAATTAAATGCTAGAAGATTTCTGGGATAACAAAATGACCAAGAGGTCAAGTGCTGCTGAAAATTGACTCTCGTATTTAGTAACATAGAGTCCCTGGTAATCTTCACTAACACTGTTTCTATGGAGCATTTGGGTGTGAAAGTCTGATTGGAGAGGGTTCAAGAGAAAATGGACAGAGAACAAGCTTACACATCCCACAGGGGAGCGGTGGGCACGGCCAGGACTTGGAACGTTCTACATACAGGGCAACTGGCCTGTTTTCTTCAAACAAGTCAATGACATGGGGAAAGGGGGCGGGTTGTTTTAGATTAAAAGAGATTTAAGAGGCATGGCAACCAAATAAAAACTATGACCCTTGTTTAGATCCTGATTAAAATAAACTAGAAAACTGGAGAAAGCTGAATATGGGACTGGCTAGTAGATGTTGTTAAATCATTACTGCTAATTTTGCTGAATGTGCTAATATTTTTTAGTGGCATGTAAGGAAATGTCTTTTTTCTTATTTTCATGGATGCTGAAGAATTTAGGGGATGCCATGAAGTGCTCTTTGGTATTTGCTTGGGGATCCAGGAATAAAGGGTGGCACCCTCTACTTACGTGTGTGTTTGGAAACTGGCATATGACGTGTTAAAAAGACAGAATGGGAAGAAAAGCTTCGACAACGGCTTGCAGAAGCTGTGCTTTCAAGGCCTGTGGCAGCAGGCTGCATGGGATCCAGGGATCTTGTTTGTAACGGGGAGATAATGGCCTGAGTGTTAGCTGTGGGGACCATCTGATAATGCACAAGGGAGAAATGCTGAAGGAATGTCCTTGAGCCTGAGAAGGGGCAGAGCAGGGTGTCCTGTCCAGCTAGAAGGGCTGGCACCAGACAGGTATGAGGAGCGTTCATCACCCTCTCAGGCAAAGAAGGATTGAGAACAGATGCAAGCCAGTGCACAGATGTGGCAAAGGGGGCTTGCAGATGTTTTCTTTGAGCTACTATATTTTTCTCAGCGAAAACTATAGTAGCAAGGTCACTAGCTGAGAGTGAAAGTGGGGGAAGAGGTACTGGAGGCTTTGGGTCGCCAAAGTCACCTGAGAGAGTAAGTCATCTGGAAGGGTGTCCAGGCTGGGGAGAGGAATGTAGCTGCCAGCAGCAATAAGGGCCACCCAGGTGCTGTGGTTTACCTGCACAAGACTCCTGGGCTCTACTCCTAAGGATTCCACCCTCACGACCCCCATTAAAGGTTGATTAAATATAAATGACATGTTCACACACAGGGGAACTTAGGGGAGGGAGGCAGTAAGATAAGTCAAGGTAGTGTGCAAAGGAATCCGTGATATGTTGCTAAGTGTAAAAAGGAAGTAGCCGAAGAACACAGTAAACAGTATTTAGCCTATGTGTATGTGCATCTATATAAACATATCATATGTAGACAGAAGAACTTACACAAAAACGTTAACAGTGATCATCTACAGATAGTTCCATTATGAAGAACTTTCACTGTCAAAGTCGTTCATGGTGTTTTCTCTGAATAGATTTAAAAATGGATGTATTCTGCCAGATATGGTGACACATGCCTGTAATCTCAGCAGCTCGGGAGGTTGAGGCAGGCGGATTGCAAGTTCAAAGCCAGCCTCAGCAACTTAGAAAGGCCCTAAGCAACTCAGTGAGACCCTATCTCAAAATAAAAAAATAAAAAGGGCTGGGGATGTGGCTCAGTGGCTAAGCACCCCTGGGTTCAGTCCCTGGTGTGAAAAAAAAAAAAAGAAAAAGAAAAAGATGTATTCTCTGCATAATCACATAGAAGAAGCAATTTTGGAGACAGAAATTGCAAATCAAATTTCAGCTCTGTTACCCAGAGGTGTGCAGAAACCTCACTCCTTGAGTCAAAATTTTTTTCATCTGCAGAATGGGAATAATATCTAACTTGTAGAATTGTTTTGGGGCTCAAATGACAAGATGCAAATCTCCTAGCACACTGACCCAGTAACCATCCAATAAGGATGGTGTTTTTATTATTACTATTTTTAAATGACTTTTTAAGTGGTGAGACCGTGAGATTTCTTTTTCTTTCCTATTTTTCTTTCATTTCAAAATCTTCTTTAATTAGTGGCTTAGCAATTCTCAACTAGTTATACATTTCAAGTGTGGCATAAATGATGTGTGTCAATGTTTAGAGGACTCTAATTAATTACTCAGACAACAGAAATGAGGAGGCACTGCCCGACTCTTCCTACTGAAGTATGAGTATCTCACAATGTTTGCATATTTCAGCACACAAAATCGGGGGGGGGGGCTAAAAGAAACACAACACCAACAATAGGAGGCAAGAACACACAAACTAGCTAGGTTAAAGGTTTGCATATAAAGCACAACTTGATTGATTGCTTCTTAGGACTGACAGAGGCCAACTGCACAGGGGCCCTTGGACAAGCATTTCTCAGAGGGAGCTCACTGTCACCAGCTTTGAAGTCACCTTAACACTTGTCCAAAAGGCAAATGTATGCCCCCCCCAAAGGTCTATGAAATCAGAGACCCTGGGGGTAGATGTTGTGAATCTTTATTTTTAATCAAAAACATGGAACCACTATGACCCACACTAAAGCTTGAGGGTCCCCCCTGAGTTGAATTCATTTTTAAAATATTTGAAATGCTCTAATGTAGACCAAATAAGCAGACTTCAAAATTATGGCAGGAGTTCATGTAGAGGTCTTACAAGGTTGATAAACATGGTTTTAGATGATTTATTCTTTAGATGAGCCAGCTTTGAAGTAAGATGGTTTGAGTTTGATGGAGTGGCCTGCTCTGGCTCTCCTGCCATGCTATCCCCCACCACTAGTGTTGAGCCCTGGGCTGGGCCGCCTGGGTCATCCTGAGGCCCATGAGAGGCCTGTAGGTACCATTAGCAGGAACAAGTAGGCCAGAACTTGTGGCTACAGTTGATCTGGGACCAGAGCCTTGAAGGATTGATTTAAGGCAGAAGGAAGGCCTTAGCTGGGACCAAGGCCAGGGTCATCTTGGGGTCAGAACCCACTATGGGGCATTTAACCTCAGCTCCTGGCCTGTGGACATAAGGGCAGGGCCCCTTCAAAGCCTCAGGAAATGCCTGGGCCCAGGTGGCAGATTCCACAGGCACTCCCTCAGGGCTCTGGAACTCACACCTGCTTGCTAGACTGGGGCCAGCAGGCCTGAGTGACCACAATCTGGGACCAAGAGAGGAGTTTGAGGAAAGCATAGGACTGGGCCCATCTTACCTGGTCCAGCAAGGTCCCCCATGACAGCCATCACTGGCTCCTTCTGCTCCTTGGGGATCATCCTGTGGAGGAGACACTCCCACAGATAGGCCAGGCTGTCCCCTTCCTCCCTGAACCTCTCCCTCTCAAGGCTTCCTCCAAGTCCCCGGTCCATCCAGCCCCAGCCCTGGACAGTCTTGACCCACCCCCAAATCAATAGCAAGGGTGAAAGGGCCTTTCAGGTCTTTTTTTAGAAGGGAGGAGATTGAGACTCAGGGAGGACAGGGGAGGTGCTTGAGGACAGACAAATTGGGTCCATGTTGCTAGGGAGGCACTAAGAGCCATCATGGGTCCTCCCCCAGTGCCCACCCTGCACTGACTTCCACAGTGTTCTTTTCTCCCTCAACCCTCCTCTTCTTCTTCCTCCATCTCCCCTTTTTCATCTCATGGGCACTTTCCAGGAATCTTGGAGACCATTTGTCTTTAAAATAAGCCCTAGAGCCTCAGAGAACCCTTGCAGGCCCCAAACCCAGATTACCCAACTTTTTCCCAGGGAAGGAGGCAGCACCCTTGGGTTCTCTGGCTGACCACCTACCCCAGCCCCCCTCTCCTTTGATTCCAGGTCTTACCATATTCCTTCCCTCAGGAAAAAATTTGCCCCTATCTGTGTCCCCCCCACACATACCTGCAAGGACCCTGGGTTAGTCAGTGGACACTAAGCTAAGCAACCTGCAACTGTGAACAAGTAGCTCTCCAGCTCTGTGCCTCGGTTGCCCCCTATGTGATTTAAGAGGGTTGGGCTAATCATAGGGATCCATGCTGAGCTTTGGGGTATCATGAACACTTAAAACTGTAAGTAAACATGAGTGTGACCACACACATTTGGGGTGATCAAGAGTTGATAGAGAGTGCCCCCACTCTGATCTTTAGAATACCACAGTCCCCAGATCTATTTCTGGATAAACACTCCCCTTACCAGAATTGACAGGTGCTGGGAAGGGGTCCTATTTACAGACAGGAATCAACTTCCCTTCGCTGCCTAATGACCCTGAAGTTCTGGGCAAAGCCATCATCTATCCCCAACCTTTAATCCTAGTCGCCCCCTCCCCATTTAATGGAGAGAACCTAGAACTTGTTCCCATCCTCCCAACCAGGATCCAGGCTTTCATGAGGCCCCAAACTCCCCAGATCCTCTGCAGGGCCCTGTCCCTGCTGGGGGAAGAGGTCCTCTGGGAATCGCCTAGCCTCCTCCACCCACTCCCCACGGCTCCCCCAGCTCCCTTAGGATCCTGGTACCTGAGAGGGTGAAACCACAGTGGTCAGGAAGGAGTATCCGACCCTCAAGATTAACACCTCTGTCGGGAAGCTGAGAGTTGCGTGGTCAGTGTCTGTCACAGTCGGCGGTCAGCGGTCAGTGATCAGGGTGTGCCCTGTAGCCAGCTCTGGCTTCAGCTGACGAGAATCATTCTTGCCTTGTCGTGGGTCACAGCCTTATTTCGGGCTGCAACAGGAGCTGGGGCCAGATGCTAAAAGAAAGCACCAGGCCCTAGGGAAGACAGGTGCTCCGGCAGCAGGCCCTTGCAGACAGAAGGGCTTGCACCCACGGGTACACATGCACAAGCGCACATGTCCAGGTCACCTGGAAATACTGAGAATCAGCTGCTGCTCACTTCAACTTGTTAACTGTCATGTTCTTAGGCCTACAACAGTTTTGGATAGGAGCTCAATAGATATCTGTTGGATAAATGAATGTGTGGATGGATGAATGAACTCTTCCTGATATTTTTGCTTGACTTATCCTTTGTCTCCTTCCTTCCTCCTCTCTTCGCTCCCTCCCTCCACCTTCTCACATTCTCTAAGCCTCTCTCTTGAACTGAAAATAATAAGCCAGGGCCCTGTCCTCAAAGAGCTCTCTCAGGCCACAAGCCTTGTGATGCATCATGGGAAAGTCTTTGGGAGAGCCCAGGGGAGCAGGGGAACCTGTCACCAACTCAGCCTGGAGGGTGAGGAGGCTTTCCACAAAGGGAGACATTTGACTTGGGCCTTGAAGGATGAGTGAGAGTTCCTGGGACAGAGGTGGGTAAAGGCAGTGCAGGTGAAGGACACAGCACTGGTAAAGATGGTAAGAGGTTGGCCAGTAGAACCAGAGCCAGGGCTGTGGGGCCATGGTGTGAGATGAGGCCCAACTGGTGGGCAGGCGTGAGATCACAGCAGGCTTCTCAGAAGGAAGCTGTTATGAAGGCCGCTGAGGAAACTCACTGGTGAAGTGGAGTGGTCAGATTGGCATTTGCCACAGATATCTGGCTACCAAGGGGAGCAAGGTGAGACAGGGATGGCTAGCCTGGGCAGGGACAGAGGGGATGGAGAAGAGAAGGGGCATCAAGGGTACTTGGAGAATCCACAGGTCTCATTGAGGGATTGAAAGTGAAAGGGGAGAAATGGGAGCTGCCCCTGACTTCTGTGTCTGACTCGGGAACTAAGGTAAGAAACGGGCAGGAGCAGGGTGGGGCGGGGGCAGAGACAGCTCTGTTGGGAGGAGCTCAGTTTGAGATGTCGGGTACTAAGGTGAAATCAACTGTAAGCAGTACTTTAGAGGTTCCATCTGAAGTTGTGGCTGGGTCAGAGGCATACAAACCACTCCTGAGAAAGTGTGGGCACAGGAGGGACAGGAACACCCATGCCTATGTTTTGGTGAAGTTGTTCCAGGGCATAATTCTGACACCTGGTAGGGACAGAAGACTGGAGTCTGCTGTGGTCCTGTCCCCTGGGCATCTCTGCTCAGTGTCTGCTGGGCCTGAGCATCTAGAGAAGAAAGGCAAGTGATGTCCGCCAGGAAGGCTTGCCCTCACCTGCGAGTGGGCCACAATCTTCTTCTTTAGGCAAAGGATATGGGAGAAGACTACTCCTGAAAGTCTGGGTCCTGGCCTCACTAGTGTCCAGACTCAGATGTGACTCTTCATAATGGCTCCTGTTCCGGCCCTGGATCCCTGACCTTCCACAAGGAAGCAGCCCCAGAACACCCTGACCCAGGTAGGCCCTGCCCACTCCAGTGTCAGTGACATCAAGTCAGGGCCTGGACAATATCACCCTGAGATATTATCTGATCTAACTCTCTCATTACAAAGATGGGGAAGCTGAGGGCTGGGGCTGTAGCTCAGTGGCAGAGTGCTTGTTGCGCATGTGTGAGGCACTGGATTGATCCTCAGCACCACATAAACAAATACATAAAGGCAAACTACCCATTTTTTTTTAAATTTAAAAAGAGGGGAGAGTTGAGACCTGCTGGAGTGGGCTCACTCAGAGCCACCTAACTAGTCAATGATGGAACCAGGATTTCAACCCAGGGACAACACAACTTCTATGGTTCTAAGTTTTTCCATTGTTCACCATCTCTCCTCAGGGCTGCATACCCCCAAGTTCTCAGTCCATGTGTCTCAGATATCCCCCCCCCCCCCCAGTGTCCCATGGACTATGCCACATCTGGGGAGAAGGGAAGGGCTTTAGCTAAGCCAAAAATGACACAGGAGGCAGAAGAATGCAGGAAGCATTTATTTAGCTGAATTCTACTGGAGATTAGAGGCAGTACACAAGCAATCTCTTATAACGGTTAGAGGAGAGGGTCAGGGAGAAGGCAATCCTAAGGAGAGAACAGTCAGAGAAAGAACTGCAGCTTCCCAAGGCTGTCTCCTGCTGGCTCTGTGGAGAAATGCATTTAGAAATGGTTCCTCTTTGCCACGGCATCAGCCAGAGGCCTCAGTTTCTCTTCTCTAGGAGGAGGTACTCATAGCCCTGGTTTCCTATGCTACAAGGGTCCCTGCAGGTAGGGGGCTTTGATAAATGTAGTCACTTATTAAATGAGGAGGAGTCCCATCTCATCTTCCTACCAACAGGGCATATGTCCCCAGGCCCTAAGAACCCTCTGGGATCACTCCTTTATTCCAAAGTGTGCCCCATCCCAATCCTGATTCTCTTCCATCATGACCCTTGCTTTCCCTAGCCTTACATGGAAGATTCTATGACTAATGTTACTCTGCTGGGTGGGTAAGTCTACCCTTAACCCCAAATCATACTGTTCCTCACCTTTAGCAACATCCTAATATTCTTTCTCCTACATATACTTGATCCTCAACCAGTTTCAGCTACCACTCTGCTGCATCCTGGCAAAGTATTCTGAATCTGATCATCTGAACTTCTAGAGGACCCCACCACTCAGCTCTGGAAACTACAGAACAGACACATTCCTCTCCAGTTCCCTCCTAGGGACTAGAATCAGCTAAGAAGGATGGCTAGAGCCTATAGGTAGGCTCCTCATCACTGGGACCAGGCATGAGCTAGGCCAGACTGCAATGATAAAGAGTTGGGTGGGACAGTGCCTACTCTTCTGGTTATGATAAGGACACTGGGGCTGTGGCCTAAAACTGAAGAGGGAGGCACTTCCTAAGTGGCCAGAACCTAGGCTGACTCTGGCCTAATCCTTCACTTACTACCTAAGCTCATCTGCCCCTGAATTCAAGCTCAGCCGATCTGTGACAACCACCCTTCCCACTTCCTAATACCATGTAACACATCTGAGGACTGGGAGAGCCCTTGGAGGTGATCTGAGACAATCTATCTCCTGTTAGACTCTCCTTTGTGCATCCTGGCCGCAGCTTCCATACTTTATATAACAAGGTACTTTTTGCCTCTCTCTTTCCAAATGGGCAGCTCCAAACTGAGGGCAATAGGTAAGGCCAGAGGGTAATTCTATTTCTTCTTCTCTCTTCAGCCCAGCTAGAGACCAGAACCTGCCATGAACAGGCCCAGAAGACAGGCAGGTTGGAGGCCCAAGACTGCAGAAAATTATTGTCCTGGCTGCAGAAGAGATGACCTGAGATGGAGAAAGTAGTGTGACAAGACCCAAGAAGAATCTTCCTGCTCCTTTTCTCCAGAGGAACTAGTAAGGCACCTTGAGCTGGCTTGGGAGATCTCTCTAAAGGTCACTGGGTAAAAATAGAACTTGTCTGAGAAGTGATGGAAAACAGCTGCTCCTGCCTGGGACTTGGTGCCAGGGAGCTGGGTGGTCAAGTCAGGGCCTGGACTGGGGACATAGCCTAGGTTCTTATGAATATACCCCTTATTTGCTCCAGAGAGCAAAGAGCCAAGAAGGGGTGTGGAACCCTGGAATGCAGCAAGTCCAAGGGTCCATATGCACAACTGAACCCTCCAAGGCACGTGTGTGTGTGTGTGTGTGTGTGTGTGTGTGTGTGTGAGTGTTTGAAAGAAGGGGAAATTTAGATGTTTGGCAACGGCCTTGTCCAAAGCTGCATTAAACAGATGAGAAAGCTGAGGGTCAGACAGAGGAAAGGTCTAGCCCAGGGTCATACCACTGAATGATACAGCATGGATTAAAACCCAAGCTTGGGTACCTACTCCATCCCCAAGCCCAAAACGCTCCTTTCTGACCACTTAGCTCTGGGGCTATTCAATGAGGCCAGATCCGTTGGGGTCGTGGTGCGGGGATTCCCCAACACTGATGACTTCTCTTACTGCTGGGCCCTCCCGGGTGGGGCTTTAGGTGGTGCAGGAGGTCTCGGTGGGGAGGCTGCCGCGTTTGAGCCTCAGGCTACCGTTCCATCCTCGGGGACAGATGTTGTAGCCGAGGATGCCAGGCGATTTAACCCCAGAGTCCTCGGAATCAAGGGACACGTCGGAGTCCGTGGGTGAGCGGCGGTAGGGAAAGGGCCTAGGCGGCGCAGGCACTGGGCTCCGGGGACTGGCGCAGGACCCGGGCCCGGCCAGCAAGGGGCTCGGCGGAATGGGCGTGAACGCCGCCCCCCTCGCTACCCCTGGGTTGGAGCGGGTGGGCTGCGGCGAGCGCATGCGCGGTGGTGGCGGCGGCGGCGGCACCCCGGGAGGAGAGAAGGGCCTCAGACTCTCGGCGCCCGCTGGCCGCGGGGAGGCGCTCTTGCGCCGGGCCGCGTTGATGATGTTTCGCGCCAGGAGCGCTTGCAGCTGGCGGCTGGGCGGACGCACCTCGGTCTCGGTTCTCAGCGGAGATACTGAACGCTCGCTCCACGAGGGAGACATGGGCGGCGGCGGCAGCGGCGGGGGGCTTCCCATGCTGCTCCCGCGGCCCGGCTCCCACGGTCCTGGGCTCACCCAGCCGTCCAGGCTGCTGGGGGGCCGGGACGCGCTGGGAGTCCAGGGCGGGGAAGTGGGCAGGCTCTCTTGGCGGTCCTGGGGAGAAAACAGAGAGGGTGAGGGCAGGTTTTTAGTGCTGGTTTTGGAAGGGACTGAGTCTGATTTGTATTTTCTATAAGGATAGAAATGCACTGACCAAAGTCAGGCAGAACCTGCAATGAAACCCAGGTGACCCAACTCCCAGCCCAGAATGTTTTTAAAAGCCCACGCTATCGGGGTCAGCCTCTGCTTTTAAACGGAGGACAAGGGGAAGGGACGATGATGACTAGGGTTAAAGAACGCTAGCTTTGGAGACAGACTTGTTAATTTATTGGCAAGCTCTTGCTCCCTCTGGGCTTTAGTTTCCTCCTCTGTAAAATGGTACACTGTAGAGTCCTTGTGAGAGAGAGAGGTGACTCGTGTAAAAGACAGTTACATGTATTAGCATATTGCTTATAGGAAAGTGCTCAATAGATGTTAGTTACCATAAAGAGATAGTGGAGAGGTACATATGAAACTAACCGAAATGGTTACCTGTTAGGAAATAGTTTTATCAGTAGAGTCAGAGCATACAGCCTCAGGGGAGTGGGTCCGAGGCTTTTTAAGGTATTACTTTCTATAGAAGTTTAGATTTTTTTATGTGCATATATTATCTTTTTCAAAACAGTTAAATTTAAGGGCTGGAATGTGGCTCAATGATACAGCACTTAGCTAGTGTGCACCAGGCCCTGGGTTCAATTTCTGGCACACACACACAAAAAAAGAGTTAAATTTAAAACTATTAGCTACTATTATTAAAGTTGGACTTAATGAAAGACTCCCTCAGCCCCAAACCATTTGCTATGTTGCTATAATGACCTCCTTATTTTTCCTTGATGCCTAAGATGGGAGGGAGTTCCTACTGACAGATGAAAGGCCAGTCGTCTTCCCTAGGCAGCACATTCCCCTTTGTTGGACTTTTTGCTGGCACCAGGAGAGGAATGTGACTCCAGGTGGTGAACATGCTTGAGGCTATAAAGCACTACTTTGCCATGCACTCTGCCATACCTGTTTCCTCCGTTCAAGGACTTGCCTGTCTGCAAGGTTGTTTCTCATCCTATATCTCTCGTTGATTCCTCACAACAAAGTGGTGAGGAGGTAGCGGGCATAGTCACACCCAATTTCCTAATGATGAAAATGAAGCTCAGAGGTGTATATAGCAGCCCAGTATATTCTGCCATCCCCCCTCCCCTGAAATGTATGTGTAACTCTCTGCTGCTCAAAGGCTACCTCCCGTGTCACCAGTTTTATCTGGCTTGGAAGTGGAGGACTTGGAAATCCATTCCAAGCTTATATTTCTCTAACCATGGCACTGATGATCCTGTTGATCCAATCAGATTCCAGCAATAACCAGTCTACTAGGGCTGCAATCCAATCCAAATTCACCAACAACCATCCATCCATCTGAGTCCCTAGTTAGTCAGTCCATTCATTGGTTGCCTCGTACCCAATCAAATCTAGACCCACCCACAAGATCATTCTTTTCTCCAATCAGCAATCAGCCACAGTCAAGCCAGTCATCCTTTCAGCCTATTGAAAAATCTAGTTTCTCCCAGAAAAAGGAAGCAATAGGCAGAGATTATACTGTTCTCCAAACACAAGGCAGCAGTGCTAGTTGAGCCCAGACTCTCGGAATAGAGCCCTTTAACCTAAAGAGGAACGTCATGCAACAGCCTGGAGAGGAAGTTTTTCATGGTGCCTTGGACTTTAGAGACCTCCTGAGGACATCCAAGCTTCAACCATGAATAGAGAGGTTACAACTCAGCATGAGAACCCTCTTTCAGGGTCAGGAGTTGTGCAGAGTTTGAGCTGGAGACCCTGAGAGCGGCTCTATGTCTGACACATCCGGGGAAGTGTGCATCGAGCCACCTGTGGAAGCAGAGCCCATGTCACAGGGAAAGGAGCTTACAGGGAGGTCCTGGCCACATAGGAAGGAGTAGAAGCTCAACCCAGAGTTTCAGGGTGTGCTCGGGCATGTCCTATGCCCAACTACCATGCCCTCCTGAGCAGGAAGGTGGGGACAAGAGCTCATGACCTGAGAAGAGCCATCAAGGCAGAAGAACAGGCTCTTCAACCAGAAAAGGAGGCCGGGCCAGGGGGAGCTACAATAACTGTCAAAAACTCTCAAATGTTGTCTTTGCCTTTTGTGGCCACAAGGGGATTGCCGGGTCCAACAAGAAGAGGGAGTAACAGGATTAGCCAGGACCCTGAAAGCCAGCAGCTCGAGCAGAGGGTGGGATGTTGTGGGTAGTGGTGAGCAGCTCCTCAGCCTCTGGAGGACGGCCAGGTCTGACCTCATAATAACTCCATGTCCAGGGACTGACTCTGCATGGGGGTTGGGGGGGGCGGTTCACAATACAAAAAGGCTGCAGAAAATCAGAACTGTTCACTTTCTGCCAAAGTAGAAATGCACCATATATGCCGATCTACTTGGAAATGCACTAGGGGAAAATTCAGAGAGTAGCACCCAGTCAACCCTGCCCCAGTCCCACAACAGAGCACATGTTTGGGGTAAAGGCAGAGCAGTCAGCCATTGGCTAGCATAGACCAAACAGAGCTCCCACCTTCGACACTCCTATCAGCACAGAAGGAAAAACTGAGGCCAGAGATGGGAAGGGTTGTGCAAGGCCACACAGGAACCAGGTACACATCTAGCAGTTCTTCCCTCTCCAGCAGGGGCAGAAACTTGGTGTTTTGAGGAGCCAGGCGGTGATGGTGATGAATGTGGGAAATCGCCAAATTTAGATAATAGGAAGGGGGAGGGGACGTGTAGAAACTGAAGAGCAAATGCTCTGGTGAAAGGCATTTCAATTTCATTTTTCAAGAACCCAAACAAGGGCTGGAGATGTGACTCAGTGGCAGAGAGCTTCCATAGTGTGCACAAGGTCCCAAGTTCAATCCCCAGCACCAGTAAGTAAGTAAGTAAGTAAGTAAGTAAGTAAATAAATAAATAAATAAATAAATAAATCTGGGCCATAAGGGGCAGCATGTTTCCCCCCTGTTCAACGGCCATTTTGGTCAGACTCTGAGGGAAGGAGGAAGCAGAACAGGAGTCTGGGTCTCTGTGAATTAACCTGGGGAAAAGACCTCAGCCTTCACTACCCAGGTAGCACCTAACTACGTAGCCCTAGCAGATCCAAACACACGAGGACACACTACACTCACACACAGTAGCTGACCAGTCCACTCCACGGCCCAGGCCAGAACCAGGAGCAAGGGAGCCATGACCCAGCAGCAGCAGAGAATAAAGAAAGAAGCAAGATGGATTTGAGGCAGAGTGTATTGAGAACAGGAGAGAAAACAAAGTTGGGAGAAGAGCTCAGCCCAGCCATAGGATGGAAGGTGGGCTCCTCCACGGTTGGCCCCCCAGGGTTGAAGGGAGCAAGGGTCCAGGGCAGGGGGCTTCACCCTGTTCTGGGGGGGATGTGGCATGAAGGAACTAAGCTCCTTTACAGCTCCCCAAGCATGCCCCCTCAGTTTGTGGTTCATGCAGAATGAGCTCACTGAGAAGGCACCCCTGTTCCCATGGAGACGAGCCCTGAGCTCACGAAAACTGCAGGCTCAGCCCAGCATGGCACCGCCTCCACCACCCCTCGCCCCTCTGGGAGCCCAGAAATAGGACTGGGAAAAAGGAAGTGGGTGGTCCTCGGCCCCCAGTCTTGGGCAGCTTCCATCTGAATCCTGCGGCTGGTATCTGTCTTTTCTTATCCCCCACAAAGTGTAGTTTGGGGGATGCATCATATCAAAGGGCGTAGGGGGGTGTGGGGATGTCTGGCTACTTGACTCAACACCTTCACTGTGTGAATGGGGAAACTGAGACCCAAAGATTCACACCAAGTCATTTCATTAGAATCCAGGTCTAAGTCCAAGACTTCCCTCAAAGCCTTAGGGTCTTTACTGTCCCTTCCCCCGGAGCTGCTGTGGGCCTATCCCAGCCAACATCATTTCCACAGGCAATTCCGACCTAAGTCACCCCAGCCCAGGCTTCTGAGCCTTTGGCCTCCTGCAGCAGCTCATCCCAACCATACCTCACCAGGTCATCCTCACAGACATCTAACTCCATCTATCCTGTTTCCTTTTTCTGTCTTCCCAGGGACTATCTTGTCACTCACAAGCCCTTCCTCGCAAAGCACCAGCCTATCCTTTCAATCCTCACAGCTTATCATGGGGAGGAGCCTTTATTGTATAGATGAGAAAACTGAGGCTCAGAGAGGGAAGTGACTTGGCCAAAGTCACACAGCAAGTGGAAGGCCTGGATGGGACCTCCTCCTCTGCCTTTCTCCCTGGGGCCTGAGCCCACGATACCTCACACAGGAGCTGCCCTCCTAGCAGTACACACACATTTGTACATCATTCCCTCAGGGATCCCCTGGGATGTCCCCCGCCCCCCAACAGAAGGGCAAGCCAGGTGGAGCAAGACTGAGGCCTAGGCCAGGAGTCTTCCTCAAGTGGAGCCAGGTCTCAGAGAAGGTGCAGAGGCAGCTGGGGAGAGCAGGAAGAACAGCAGCAGACAGCAGTGGTGGGCCAAGTCCGCGTCCAGCAGGAAGCCCCGGGAGAGAAGAAAGGGTGGAGGCCAGGCAGGCTGTCTGAAGCAGTGGAGAGGAGACGTCCAGAGGCAGAGGGAGAGACAGGCCTGCAGAGGGGAGAATCCAGCAACAGGAAGGAAGATGCCAGGAGCATGGGCCACCTGGGGAGGCCTCCAGCTGGCTGAGCAGGCAGACCCCTGGCTGGCAGAATCCTCGGCACTGGTGGCTCTGTCTGCTCCAGAAGTCCCCCTTAGCATCCCCTGTCCTGGCCATTCCCCAGCGAGTCGCTGGCCTCAGACTGGCAGCCCTGCAGCTCGCCAAGGCTGGAAGAAGCCGCTTGGCCTTATCATGGCCTGCCAGCGGGAAGCTCTCTCTGTGACCCTCCTTCCCACCCCGACATGGAGTCCAGGACCCCTTGTAGTGGAGAAGAGGCTGCTGTAGCTCAGAGAGGGGGATGCAGCTTGCCCAAGGTCACATAGCTAGCTGGTGACAGTGCAGACCTTGAACCATGGACTCCCCATCCTCCTCACTAGGCTCTGGGCTGCTTCCTGCCACCTGTGCTCTCCACCTGGCCCTTGGAGAAGGGGCCTGGACAGGCAGTGGGACCCTTGTGGGGTCCGTTACTTGAAGCAGAAAGAAGGCTTCCACACCTGAGCCTCGATCCCTGCGTTCCGGGTAGAGAAGGAGGGCCTGGGAGCCTGCTTGGCGCGGGGAGACCATGCCCGGGAGGGAGACACCGGGGAGATATCGCTGCTGTAGGTGGGGCTCACGGCAGTGGGCTGGAGGCCGTCCTGGCCAGGTGAGGTGTAGAGGCCTGGGGAGGATCGCGAAGGCCGAGGCAGTGCAGGAGACGGTGGGAGACCCGCCTTGGGCAGGTTGGGCACTAGGTCCAGGGAGCTGGGCTTGGCAGGGGAGGCGGCTCTTGGTGAAGAGGCTCTTGAGGAGGCAGCTCTTGATGAGGCAGCTCGAGGGGAGGCCTTGGCAGGTTCCTTGATGGGTGAGAGGACAAAGAGAGAGGGCCGCATCTGGTATGGGGGCTGCTGCTTGGTGGGCTCTGGGCGTAGGACCCCATTCTCAGGCAGGTAGCCATGGTAGAGGGAGGCAGGGGGCGTCCGCGCTGGGCTTAGGGATGCCACGCGGAAGCCGGGGGCATTCGTGGAGTATTTCCAGGAGGAAGGCAGGGACATGGTGGGTGAAGGGCAGCGGGCCAGCTCAGTGTGGCCTGAAGATTCAATGACATACTTCTCCATCCGCGACTGGCGACGGGCGTAAAGCTCAGCCCCCTTCCCGGAGGCCTCCGAGAGGTTCTGGTTGGGTTTGGGCTTGGGCTTGGCCTGGATACGGGGCGACTTGAGGCAGGAAGCCCACTCGGGGACAGCCTCCTCCGCGGCTGCAGGGCTGCCCCTGTCCCGAGGGACTGGCTCCTGCTGGAAGTTGGACGCCTCGGCCCCCAGCGCGAAGGGCTCCTCCTCCACGCCGGCCTCGCCTTGGTCCCTCTGCCTCCGCTTCTCATCCGCGGTCTGTACCAGGTCCAGCAGGTCTGGATTGGGGGTGACCTTTGGCTTCTCCACAAAGGTGAACATGGATTTTCGACTGCCTCTGCGGATCATCGACTCCTCCAAAATGCCCGTCTTGCTGGCGGGAACCGCCTGGCCCTTCAGATGAGAAGGCTTGGGGTCGGAGCTAGGGTACAGGGCAGAATAAGACGGGGGAGACCTAACCCGGGAAGCCGGGGGTGCCGCGGACAAAGTCTCTGCATAGGTGGGCGGTGGGGTGAAGTTCCCCAAGGGGCGTCTCTCCAAGGCCGGGCTTCGCTGCCCCACCAGCCTCCTTTCCACCATGGGGCTGTGGGACATGACATGTCTCTGTGGCCGGGGACTCCTATCTACCATGGTGGGGTGCTGGGGAGCAGGGGCCTTCTCCCCAAAGTGTCGTCTCTCCAGCATGGGGCTCCGCTCTATTTGGTTAGTGCCCCCTGGTGCCTGGATCCCAAAAGGCCTGGCCGTCCTGTTCACCACCGACTGGGGCTTGGCCAGCGTGAGATGGACCTCGCTGTACACCTTGGTGGGTGTAGTGGCTGCTGGCCGTGCAGTCATCTCTTGTTCCGTTGACATCACTAGGGTGCTGGGCTGCACATCGATGAGCAGGGAGCTGGACATGAAATCTGAGGTCAGCGGCCCAGAGCCCTGGATGGGAGTAGCTTCTCTGGAGCAGGTGCTGGTGGCAGAAGGTAGAGTCGAGACCTTGTCAATCAGGAGCATACCGGATCTCACCTCCTCCAGCGGTGCCTGGGGCTGCCCATCTGCACACAGGGTGCTGGGTTTGGAATCTGGCACCGTGCCATTCTGTGAGCACTGTGCCTCAGCGGAATTCTGTTGGGTGCTAGAACGCGGCAGGCTCTGGGGGGTGACGGTTGCTGGGGGATTCTGATTGACATCGGTGGCTGGCAGGTTGTGGTTGCTGTTAGGAGCTGGTGTGGTGAGCACCGCACTGGGCGAGGAAAGGTTTTGGTTGACATCTGTAGCTGGGCTGTGGACTTCCGCTGGAGGAGGGCTGGGCGAGGACTCTTGGGTCTCTCGGTTCTGGGACAGATGAAGCCCATTGGCGGTCAACAGGGCTGCGTTTTCCTTTAAATAAACCACCAGTGGTACCTCTTCCTCCTCACTGGCCATCTTCTCCAGGTGCTGCAGCAAGCTGGTCTCTTCTGAGTACCCCTCCATCCTGGGTGCAGAGACCCCTCTGTGGCGGGTCTCGGGGTCTGGGTGCCTGGAAGGGCCTGGCTTGGGCAGCAAGGTGGAACTCAAGTTGAGACCTGGGGCATGGCCTGGGGGGCTTGCAGAGGGCTCTCTGGGGGACTCCTGGACAGGCTTCTGTACCCTCTGGCCGTGGCTTTCCAAAGTGAACTCGTTCACTCTCTGCCGGCGCCTGTTGAAGAGCTGGACACCTCGGGAATTGGAGCTGGGAGGGGTGGTCAGCTGGGCTGCAATCTGCTGGCTCAGAGCCTTGGCCTCTTTCAGATCCTTCTCAGTGAAGCTAGTGCTCCGGCCCAGTGCTGCAGGGAGGAACAGAGGCCCGGTTAGGAAATGGGAATGCAGCGCCACAGGGGCATGCAGACAGGTGGTCATCCACGCCCTCCTACACATGACCTTTTCCTCTAGAATTTGATCTTTACTCACAGTTTCCTAGAACCAGCTCATGACCCAATTGAAGATACATGTCCCAACTTAAACACTACCACCTTGGGGAAGCCTGCTGTGATTTCCTTTTCAGTATTAACTGTCCCTTCATTTGGATTGCCCCCAAAATCTGTTGATGCAGCACATCACCAAACTGAGCCTGAACACCTTGTTCTAGAAGTCAAGACCCCATTGAGCGCCGATGCCTCCTCCACCACCCTCTCCTCTCCACACTCTGCTGCTTTCTTTTTGTCCCTTGAAAATGGCATGAGTGGTCCTGCCCCAGAGCCTTTGTTCATGCTATTCCCTCGGCTTGCAATAAGATCTTTCCCTAGATGACACTCCCTGATGGTTCCTTCTTGCTACTCAGGTCTCAGTTTGGATGCCACCTCTCTGGAGAGGCCTTCCGTTCTCCTATCCCATCTCTCTGCTTTATTTTGTTCCTAGCATTCACCACAATTTGAAATGGTCTTCTGTGTATTTCCTTGATTATCATGGTCTCCTCACCTAGAGCATAGCTGCAAGGAGATGATGGCCTTGCCCAACTCGCTTATCTTTCTAACCCTGTCCCCTAGTGTGGTGCCTGGCCTAAAGTGGGCACAGAGTAAGATCGCTGACGGTAGGGCTGGGGTTGTGGCTCAGTGGCAGAGCACTTGCCTAGCATGTGTGAGGCACTGGGTTCAATTCTCAGCACTGCATATAAATAAATAAAATGAAGGTCCATTGACAACTAAAAAATATTTTAAAAAGATTGCTGACCGTACAAAAGAGTCCCAGGAGTATTTTCTATGTGCCGTCATCCCTCCCTCTCTTTCTCTCTCTTTTTTCAGTATTAGAGATTGAACACAGGAGTGCTCTACCACTGAGCTACACCCCTAGCTCTTTTTTTATATTTTATTTTAAGAAAGTGTCTCCCTAAGTTTCCAGACTGGCTTTGAACTTGGGATCCTCCTGCCTCAGCCTCCTCAGTCACTGGGATTATGGGTGTATGCCATCACCCCCGACTCTATGTCCCTTTCTTAGGTTCCTTTACACTTTCAAGCTCATGGTAATTTTCTTTGATCTTATAGAGTTGCCACTAACATTTCTTTATAGAATAGGTGATACATTCACATTTCATTTGTAAAAATAAAGACATAAAAATGGTCTTCAGTGAAAAGCATCCATTCCTGATTACTCCACATCACAATCACAGAGCCACTGTCGTCTGTTTCTTCTATGTCCTTCCAGGGTTACTTCCTGTTTTTATCTAAATGGTCATTTAAAAATTCACATATTTTAACATTAGAAAAGTATTAAATCAGGCTAATTTAGCAGGGACCTCACTAGAACATTGCATCCTTTCATTTGCCCACCACGATACAAATGTTAGTTGCCCCTGTTTTGCAGAACAGAAAACCAAGGTTCGGAGACTTGTAAGTAACTGACACCAAGGTCACACAGCTAAGGGTGGCAAAGCTGGAATCAGTTCACAGCCCACGCTCGAAGTCCCTTGGGAAAGCAGGAGGGGGACAGATCAGTGCAGGGTGCAGGTCCAGTCTGGCTCACTGTGGGCAACCATTTCTCTTTCTCTCCCCAGTGCCCACTTGGTACACAGTCAGTGCTCAATTTGTGCTTGTTGAACAACGCACGGACAAATGGACACATGAACAAATGAACCGACGGACAGATGGATGGATCAGCCTGTGGCCAGGGTCATGGGCTTTGTCAATGGCTGAGAAAATTCCTTCCTCCGTCACCCCTTTCCCCGATACTGTGGGAAGCTAATTAGTTCTTGAGGAATGTGACCCTGCCCTCCCTCCCACTTGCCCTCATTAGTGCTGGCCATGACGTGCTGAGTGGGTCTCCAGGGACAGTCTTTCTAGGCACCCTGCCAGCCTGGCTCAGAATTCCAGAACTCTGGGGGCTGCAAGGGCCCTGAGAGAAGAGCTACTTCATTGCCACTCCATTTTATAGATGGGGAAACTGAGGTCCAGAGAGTAGCTCAGGGTAGAGCCTCTGACTCTGGAGTCAAGGGGGAGGCCAATAGAGGATCTATGCTGGTTTCACTGGATCCAGGCCAAGTAGCCACAGGCTTTGAGGCCCCAACACCTTCTACCCTGCTTCCCTTAAGGCCTGGATCTCCCCCACTTGTTGGACACTGTGAACACGCACAGTCCACCCCACCTGCCCACGATACCTGCAGCCCCTGGGAGGACTTCTCTCCTGTTTGTGTCACCTCATCAGTAAAAAAATGAAGGGCGAGAGCGGGGGATATAGCTCAGTGATAGAGCACTTGCCTTGCATGTGAAGTACTAGGTTCGATCCTTAGCACCACAAAAAAAATAAATAAATAAATAAATATATTTTTTAAAATGAAGGATGCAGTGGTGAACGCCTGTAATCCCAGTGGCTCAGGAGTCTGAGGCAAGAGGATCACAGGTTCAAAGCCAGCCTCAGCAACTGCAAGGCACTAAGCAACTCAGTGAGACCCTGTCTCTAAATAAAATACAAGATAGGGCTGAGGATGTGGCTCAGTGGTTGAGTGCCCCTGAGTTCAATCCCCAGTATCCCCCATCCAGCAAAAAAAAAAAAAAGAAGAAGAAGAAGAAGAAGGGTTAAAACCAGGCTCAGTGGCTCATGCCTGTAATTGTAATTCCAGCTACTCAGGAGGCAGAGGCAGGAGAATCGCAAGTCTGACGCCAACCTGAGCATCTAAGCAAAACCCTGTTTCAGAAAACCAGAGGGCTGGGATTTAACTCCGTGGTAAGAGGGCCCATGGGTTTAATCTCCCAGACCACAAAAAAAGAAAGAAAACAAGGTCCAGCTAGGATGCCCCCCAGGGAGCTGTGATGCAGGACACCAGCCACACAGGGGCCAGGAGAGGCTGCTCCGCCCATGCAGTGTGTGTTCCTGCTCTGCTTGGAACCCAGACCTCCTGCCTGAATCCAAGCCATTTGCTAGCTGTGTGACCTAAGCAGGCTCCTGCATCTCAGAGCCACGGTCTCTGTAACTGAGAAGGGGGTGAAAGCACTTGATGTCAGTGTTGGAAGGTCACATGAAGTCATGAATACCAAGGGCTTAAAGTCATCAAGCCCGGGTGGACAGAGCAGAGGGCTCATGCCACCCTGGGAAGAGTTGGCAATTGGTGACCCTACACTACTCCCTGAAAGGGGTCAGATGTGCTTCTAGCAAAGGAGATTTGCCTTTGCTAGGATACCACAGCAGAGGATCCCAGAATTATGGGGAAGAAGAGTTTCTGACCCCAAATCACAGAATCTCAGTGGCAACCAGCACAGGGTCCAATTCCCTCACAATTTCTGCATCTCCCAAAACACACCCCTTGACATGGGTTCCCTACCCTAGGGAAGTGCTGTCCACCCGTGTACATTCTTCAGTAATAAACTGCCACTCACTTCCACCACTAGGTGTGTCTCCGCACCCCCAGCACCACACAGATATGAAAGGTTTCTCCTTCCAGCCTGACAACCCTGCACACATTCACAAATTCAAATCACAGGACAAGGTCAGGATAATCAAGTTCCACCAATGTTTCTTATGACCCAATGGCAATGACAGCAGCTAAGTTTTATTGGGCACAGACTATGTCCCTCTACACATAGTATTTAATTCTCCCAACAATCCAATCAGGTACCAATGTGTTACTATGCATGTTTTAATGATAAGAAAACCAAGGCTCAGAGAGGTAAAGTGAGCTGCCCAACATCACAGAGCCAGAAGAGGAGTAGAGCTGGGTTCACACGTAGCTCCATATGGCTGCAGAGTGCCCAGCTCCTGACTGGCAGGTGCCCACAGAGTGAGACTCATAAGAAGTGCTTCAGGGTGGGAATCTTCAGACCTCCCAATGGTCTGCATCTTTCTGCTTCAATCTCATCCCACAGGCCGGCTCTAAAAGGCCGTGGATTTAGAAAATCCTCAAATGCCAGAGTGTGACAGGCCCTCAGGAATAAGCTTGTCCTGGGAGGCTCAGAGGGACAGGGTCACAGAGGAGGACATGCGCTCAGCACCCAGGTCTAAGTTGGGCTTCATGCACAGCCCAAATGCTGCTGCTGACCCCTTCCCACACCTCTCTGAGCTTGTAACTGTCCCTCAAGGCACTGGACGGAGACAGGAGGAGCAGCAGAAAAGGTCAGAGGGAGTGAGCTCTGCCCCCCAGGACAGCTCCCGCACCCCCACACCAGCCTGCAGTGACTGCACAGAAAAGGAATTCAGCAGGAGGTCTGGACCAGGCCCAGCCAACAAACCAGATGATTTTTGCCACCCTGCACAAACAAAGCTGAACGAAGGGGGAGGGCTTGACCAAACACAGCCACCCTCAGTCCCTTGTCCAGGGCTCCAGGGAGCAGCTCCATCTAAAATTCCCCAGCCTAGGGAGAGGAAAAGGAGGAACTAGGGAATGCAATTGACCAAATTACGTTGTGTGTTTGTACAAACCCGCAGCAATGAAGCCCACGGTTACGTATAATTATAATGCACCAATAAAAAAAAATCTTTAAAATTAAAAATATAATTTAAAAAATTTCCCCAGACTAGGGAACCTGTAACAACAGTCACTTGGACCAACACTGGGCTCCTTAGTGTCCGAGAGGCAAGAGAGGACCAAGGGCCACAGGAGACAGACACCTCACTGAGCCCTCAATCTGCCTGGCTGGGGCCTGCACCTGTGTAGGTCATAAGGTCTCAGCCTCTGCAGGGCCAGGTTGGGATGCTAGCCCTTTAAAGACTCACCCAGGATGTTGGATCAGGCCCTAAAGAGAGGAAGGGTGGAGGGCAGATGCAAGGAAGAGCTACCTGAGGTCAGCAGACGGGGTCCAAGAGGGTAAGCCCCCAGGTGGGGGAGGAGTAGATAGCCCCAAGTGCTGCTCTAGGAGGCCTGCAGCAGTTGCCCAGTCACCCGACCTCACTACGGTGCCCTTAATACTCCTGGCCTTCCAGCCTTCCAACCCCAAGAAATAAATACTGGTCATTCTCCCATGTTACACATGAAACCCAGGCGGAGGTACCTGCCCAAGGTCATTCCACTTATACGTAGCAGAGCTGGAATTCAAAACTCAGAAAAGTCTGGCTGCGAAGTCTCATGTCTTAACCACTCTGCCTTCCAGACCAGCCCAAGGGAGGAGCATCAATAAAGGCTGCAGGGCTCCCGGATGATGAGCTGCACAGCCCTGTTTCCTCATCCCATGATGGATGCCTTCGGCTGTGCCCTCTCCCCTGAAAACTCAGCTGCCTACAACAACTCGTGCATTCTCTCCCTTCTTCCTCTCAGTGGGAGAGCTGAAAACTCATTCTTACTAAGGTAGAAATGACTGATAGGGTATGAAAAACTAGTGGAGTGGAAAGACCATGAGGTTGGGAATCAGGAGACCCCAGGTTCTAGTTTTTCCCAGCAGAGACGAGAGCTTTCTCACATCCCTCTCACCCTCTGCGGGCAGCTGCCTGTGTTGCCGTTTACTGAGGCTGCCTGGACCCAGACCCTGAAGGAAGGGGGTGCGGCAGGGCCAGGGAGGCCAGAGAGGAAGTTTGGACAGGGAGAATTAAAGGAAATGCTTCTTCACACAGCTGCCGTCAATGGAAATGTCCAGGCCCAGGTCGAGAGGGGCAGACAGGGAGCCAGAGGTGGGAACAGAGACTGGCGTGGGGCCGCCCATTGTGGAGTCTTGGCAGCAGGCTGGGTAAACAGGCTGGGTAAGCTGCTCCCCTGGTGGGATCAGGAAGGAACCAATGGCTGGCCTCTGCACAACCTCTGGCTTGGCTGGGGGCAGGAAGATGAAGAGGCCTGAGTAATGGCCTGGCTACCTAGCCAGCCCCGGCCCAGCATCCTCCCCACCGAAAGGAGGAAATGACACATTCGCTGAGCCCCAGGAGCTCTCCAGCCCTCAGTGGACAGGGGAGTGCAACCCGACTGAGGCCAGCAGATGGCCAGATCTCCTTGCTGGAGAAAACTGCTACTTGGGTGGGAAGAACGGCAGGCACAGGGACACAGGAGTGGAAGTGGGGAGCCCAGCCTGGCCACCAGTGGGCTGATGGAAGTCACCCGTATGCATCCCCCTTGATGCCCAAAAGGGAAACTAAGATCAAGAAAGGGATGCCACATGCCCTGAGTCACACCCCCAGCCACAAAGGCACCTCTGAGTGTTCCTCTTACTCACTCTGGCTGGGTCCTTCCTGCAGCCCCGCTTCCCCCTGGGTGCTCCCGCTGGCTGCAGAGACGCGGTTCTCAGGGCCTCCAGGAAAGGCACCCAGTCACCCAGTCCACGAAGAAGAGAGGAAAATCCCACCTCGACAGCCACACGGAGAAGCTGGATATGACTTCTCTCCTCCACAGATGACTCAGCCCAGCTCTTTATCAGGAAAACTGATTTTGCAACAGCCTTTTAAATGGCCTCTCCACCCCCAGCCTCTTCCCCCGCCAATCAACCCACCCCACGCAGCCAGATTCACCTTCCCAGCTCCACTCTTATTTCTCTCCTGCTCAAAATCCTTGCTATCTCCCCAGGACACGGGGGATGGGGGGGGGGGATCGAGAAGAGGGTCCAGCTCATTCTGACATTCAAAGCCCTTGACGTCAGGGCCTGCGGGAGCTCACTAGCGCACTCTCTGCGCCCTAAGCAATGGCGGAGGGAGTTCACAGCTCAGAGTTCCCACGCCTGCCCTGGGACTTCCTGCTGGCAGAGCACCTTTTGCACAGACCTCCCCTTCTCTGTTTCACATTCTTTTTATGTACCCTAATCCCCCAGCCTCCCGACTGACTCAAACCCTACCGCCCCTTCCCCAAAGCCTTCCCTGACCACCCATGTTTTATCCGCACCATTTTGTGCATTATTCATTTTAGTTAAAATTACCCTTCAGGCTGCGCTCACCACGTGCCAGGCCCCATCACAGGCCCACGACTCACTGAGCAACCCAAAACTGGCTCAGGGGGCACAGTAACTTGTTCAGGGTCACACAGTCTCAGAGGCACAGTTAGCTTTCAAACCCAGAATAGCCCATAGAGCCTAGGGCCTGTCCCAGGGCCTGCACCGCGTCTCCAAGGTTTAGCTCTGTAGCCATTATGATCTGGGTCTTGGCCACCCCCTACCCCCAATAGACTATAGGAGCCTTGAGGGCAGGGTCTCAACCATCTCCCTCCTGTATCCCACCCATCTTCCATAGCCGCTTGCAGAATAATAATGAAGTTGGTCGGGATGACGGTAGCCAGCGTTTTGGGAGCACCAGATGCTGTAAGTGAGGGGTTCAATATGTTTTTCTTCGAATCCTCACAGCAACTCATAAAGGCACTTGCTTTACGGCCGTTTTAGAGATGAGGAGGCCAAGTGCTGGAGAGTTACTAACTCATTCAGTGTCTCACAGCCTGCAAGGGGCAGAGAGCTGGAGCAGGGACAGTCTGATCCCAAGCTTGGGCGCCTTCCTTCTGGAGAGCTCTGCCTGCAATGTGCACTCTCCCCACTCACCTGTCCCAGCTGCCACCTCTTCCAGGGAGCCCTCATCAATCCATCCAGACTCCAGCAGGAGTGGGGCTCAGAGGAAACGGCAGGCTAAGAAAGCTCAGAAGCCACTGAGGAGGGCGGCTGGGTCTGGTTGGACTCTTGGCTTTTCTCTGCTGACAGGGGAATGGGATCAAGGAGGGCACAGATGGGGGAGGAGGAGAGACAAAGATGTGGGGTCCCAAATCAACGCAGGCTGAGCTGGGGGCTATCCCTACAGGCGATAAGCACTGTCCAAACTGCTGGGTTACCAGGACCTGCCTCAGTGTCCTGGCCAGGAACCAGGAGTCAGGACCAGAGCATCCTTCCTGCCTGTTCTGCTGGCTGAGTCACTAATACAATCAGTAGATTTTAGAAAGTTAGAAACTTAAAGAGGCAGTTTCAGTTCTAGGCAGATGGCAAACTGGAGGTCGGTTTCCCAGAAGGCCAGTGTCAGAGCCCAACTCCCAGCTCCCATCTCCTTACCGGCCCTTTGGATGCCAGGCCTGCCTCCAAGCCCCCTGCTATTGTGTTACTCCTCCACCCCAGATCCCTGGAAGCCTTGGGAGACTAACAGGACTATTGCACTCCAGCCTTCCAGAGAAGACACACCATCCAGGAGATGCAAAGGTGGCGAACCAGGGCAGAGAAGAGGTGGATTCCCTGAGTCTGTGTTTCTGCCAGGAGCAGGCCAAAGCCTAGGTCATCTGTGAGTCCCCACCATTGTCCGAGGGCCCAGCACACTCTGGGTCCTGCACAACGATGTGACTCTTCCCCTTAGCTGTGCCAGCCCAGGGCCAAAGCCAGTCTTCCTTTCTCTAACTGCCCCCAGAGAGCAGAGGTCTTTACCAGGAAGGCTTCAATAACTGCTGACTAAATTAGCCACTGGGGAGGAACACTCCCACATCCAAAGCCTCAAACAGCTTCATAATTGCTCCACCATTTGTCCCTGGAGCCTGATTCTAGATCCTTCAAGATTCTAGACTGGAGATCTTGAGGATGGTTCTTCAGGAAGGGGGAGCGGTGGTGGTGGTGGTAGTGGAGAGCACCAAGTCTGAGGGTGGAGAGAGAGATGAAACCTCAAGTTGCTGTGTTGGACCTAAGAGGCAGAATGTTCCATAAGGTGCCAGGAGAACATGGAGTCCCAGAGGGAAATTAATTAAGAGGGAGCAATCAGGAAGGCTCCCTGGAGGGGGCGGCATTTACTGCAAGTCTTGGAAGATGATCTAAGGATCTAAGCAATGGGAATAGCGCTGCAAGGGGTGAAAGGCTCTAGGTAATCCCCACACTTCCTTACCCACCCCCATTCCCCAAATCTAGAGCAGCTGGAGAGGAAGGGACCTTTGACTGGACCACGCCCATCGGGTTTGCGCAGAGGCAGAGGCAGAGGCTGAACGGGGTGAGGCAGGCACAGTTCCACCGGGCCATGAGTATTGCAAGGCCCATGCCCCCGAACCCAGGCGCACCGTGTCCCTGCCCTGGGTCTGCGGGTGGGTTACGTAACGCCCACTGCTCCAGACTCCGAGCCCGCGGGACCCTGCGCCGCCTCCCCTCTCCTGCCATCTGTCTCGGCCGCTTCCTTCTCATAGAAGAGGCCGCTGTACCGCCGAAAACGAAGGCCAGCGCCCTGCGGTAAATTCCCCACATTCCTTCCTCCCAGAAAAATAAATAACCCGGGAGGAAAAAACGCAGGAGGAATGGTAATGATGGCCCAAGCCCGCTGGGGACCAGCGCGGGCTCGCGGGGCAGACAGCGAGGGGGCCGGCGCCCTCCTGGGACGCACTTTCTCAAATGTCGCTGGAGCACCGACTTGGGCTCCGGAGGACGGACCCGCCCCCTCGCCCCGCGCCCCCGCGGGACCCCCAGGCAGCGCGTGTCCTCGCCTGGTCCCAGCTCGCTCGCACCTGCCAACGAAGACACCGGCTTTCTTGGGCGGATGACGAGGGGTCACCCTGGGCAGACGTGGCAGGGGCCGATGCCTTCACTTCACTCAGGCTGCTGCCTCCGTGCGCACGTCTGTGCGTGAGCGATTCCACCATTACCATTTGTATGATGTCTGATTTTATCCTGGCGTGCTGCTAGGTAGGGAGTGCGCTTCTCTCCATTCTGCATATGAGGAAGCTTGAGGCTCAGAAAAGTCGGGGAATTCACCAAAGTATTTGGCCAGCGAGTTGAAGGCGGGTTCCTGGGCGCCTGCCTTTCATTCCTATATCCCTCCAACTGCCTACTCCTCCCCAGACGGCCCTCCTTCACCAAATTCAACCCGTTCTTCTCCTCTCTGTGGTTCAACAGGGCATCCCATTCAACCTGCTGAGCTCCCTTAGGTAAATCACTTCACCTCTGTCAATCTCAACTTCCCCATCAGTAAAACAAGAACGAAACTATCTGCTTAAAGAGTGGCTACTGAGCAAATAAGATCCAGACATGATTTAAAAGTATAAAGCACTGTGCACACCTGAGGGGAATTTCAACTTTGGCCTTTTGCATACCCCTACCTCTGCATAACTCTCCAAGGCTGGGGCTCTAGCTGTCTCCTTCCCTCTTTCCTCTTCACCAGCTGGGTCAGGGTCTGTTCTCCCACTTCTGTTCACATCAGTCACCTCCTGGTCCCCGCCCCCCCCCCACCATCCCTCACAGCATCTTCTGCACAGGAGACCTCAGCATTGACTTTTATCTGGTGTGCTGTAAAGAGAGAGAGCAGGTTTTGAATCCCTGGCCCCCAGGGGCAGACCCCAGAGGGACTTCTGGGAGGGAAAGAGCAACCTGTGCTGGCTGGGGGACCAAAAGGGCTCCATGGTTCATCACCAACCATCAACAACTGGGAGCTGGCCAGCGGCTGGAGGCTGCCGACCCTGCCCCTTCCCAGGAGTTCTGGTCTCTCCCGGAAGGGCTAAATCATCCAGTCCTGCTCTCCCCTTTTCCCTCAAACTATAAAAGAAGACTGGAGGTCAAGACATTTGGTTCCACTGTCTGTCCATCACAGTTTGGATGACATTTGGCTAGTCCCTAAGCCTCTTTGAGGCCCAGTTTACTCATCTGTTCAAAGGGACAATTGGACTGAACCAGTGAGTCCCAAAGTATGGTGCCCTGTCTCCTCTGATGAAAGCAAAAAAGATTTCAGGTGGAATCCTAACATTTAAAAGCCTTGATAGCTATGTAAGTTTCAAATGCATATTGGAAAATATACACCAAACCTGTGGTCTCAGGTATATTACTACTGCGGGGGAGGCTAAAGTGGATATTTCAGTAACAAAATTAGACAATTTAAAGAAAATAAATCCAGGTGGTACATGGACTCATTCATTCAACCCATAGTTATAACGACTAAGCACCAGGCACTGTTCACAGCCATGGAGAGAAACAGATCCCCCCCCCCCCCCCCCGCAAAAAATCTGCTTGTTCCAGTAGGTACAGAAGTGGCACACACTGTAATCCCGGTTACTTGGGAGGCTGAAGCAGGAGGAGTGCAAGTTTGAGGCCAGCCAGAGCAACTTAGTGAGGCCCTAAGCCACATAGCAAGGCCCTATCTCAAAATCAAAAATGTTTAAAAAAGCGCTGGGGATGTGGCTCAGTGGCTAATCCCAGGTATGAATGAATGAATGAATGAATGAATGAATAAATAAATAAATAAATAAATAAATAGATGCATTCTAGTAGGGAGCCAGGATAATAAATGTATGGTTAACTCAGAAGGCAAATGCTATGGGGAAAAAAAAAAAACATGGATGGAATGTACATACGGAGTGGGAAGTGGTTTGTAAAGGTAGATACAGTAATCAGAATTGTTCTCACTGAGATGGCACATCTGACTGAAGGACCGAGGAAGGTGAGGGAGTGAGGCATGGGCACATCTAGGGGAAGAGAGGCAGGCGGAGCAGCTAGCACTAAGGTCCTTGAGGCAGGCTACACCGGGCAGATTGGAGGATGGTATGGCGTTGGAACACAAATAAGGAAAGGGGGTTCTCTAAGTGGAGCTCTACTTCTGCTCTTTGAGATCCATAGGATCCCTCTGGGTTGCATCCATTGGCTCTCTCCCTCTCACTTCCTAATGCTGGAGAGACTCCAGCCAGCAGCAGCACAGCTCTTCTGCACATGTGCGCATGCGCAGAAGGGCTGCTTGCGTCAAGCCTGCCTTACATGCATGTGTACACTACACGGCGGGAGCAAGACGCACACACATACGTGCGCACGCTGAGCACCGGAGGACATGCACATGGAGGAATGTGGGTATAGTGCATCAGGTGCCCACCTGTGGGAGGTTGCCTTTTCCCTCCTGCCAGCCTGCCCTGTAGACAGGTGGCAAGTTCCCAGACAACACGTGCCTCGAGTGCACGTGCTTCTGGAGAGGGGGAAAGGGTGGTGTGGCTTCAAATTCCTGTCTCAGTATCTCTGAACCTCAGTCATAGTCTCCCTTCCCAGGGGTCCATCCAAATCTGCCACCTAATGCTCAAGGGACCCAGGGATCATGCTGCTGAGGATAATGTCCCCTTTTTACCCCTACAGCGATGAAACAGGATAAACCATGTGAAATGCCTAGCACAGCATTGTAACGTTAGCAGCGACCTTCAAAGTCTCCCCATTCCTTTAGATGCTTGGGGACAGCTGAAGAACAAGAGAAAAGGACCAGACCAGGTGCTGGAGGCCTGGAGTTTAGCCTCAACCTGGTCTCCAACTCAGTGCGAGGCCTCGCTTGGCATGTTCCTTCCCCTCTCCTGCTCAGACCAGAAACTCACAGGTGCATCAGAATCCCTCAGGGCATTAGTTCAACATGCAAATCCCTGGGCCCCAACCTAGGCCCATGACAACACAGGATATGCATCGGCTCTCACTGGCCTTTAGAGTCAATAATTTTATAAATAATCTATAGTAAGTGAACACATCTGTGTGGTCAGCACATAGAAAAACTCCATAATGTTAACAAAACACACATTGAATAAAATATATTGATAATTACATATAGTAAATGTATGCTGTTCTTTGAATACATGCAACACTTTTGTAATTTTCCTAGCACTGTTTATCTATCAGAAACAGAAGCAGAAGCTGTATGTAATGGTGCATGCCTGTAATCCCAGCTACTTGGAAGGCTGAGGCAAAAGGATCACAAGTTCGAGGCTAGACTCAGCAACTTAGTGAGACCCTGCCTCAAAATTAAAAAAAAAAAAAAATGAACGGGTCTGTGGATATAGCTGGGTGCTAGAGCATCACTGGATTCAATGCCTAATACCACCAAAAAAAAGGAAGGAAGAAAGGAATGAATGAATAGAGGCAGAGGAGGGACTGTCAGACTGTTTTACAGACTAGAAAACTGGGACAGAGAAAGGCCAAGGAACCTTCCTGGGATTTCAGCACCCAGGGACACAGGTCTTTGGCTCCCAGCCTCACAAGATGTGCCACCTTGGGGTCTCATACACTCGCCCCCTATGATTTTGACCTCCAGCCCACAGCACAGCAGACCCTCCATCCAGGCTCGTGAAAACTAGACACACACAACTTCCTCAGCAACTCAGGATCCATTAAGAACAGGACAATCTCAACCAGCTGACTTCCCTTCAGCAGAAAGATCCCTCTCATGGGGCAGAACAGGGGTTCCCAAAGCCTTCCCTTCACACCACCATTTGATCTAAGTTACTTGTTTTGTCCTAGCCAATCTGAGTCCCATCTGATCATGAGCAGTGGTGACTGTGAGCAAGCCTTGTGTATGCTGAGCCTCAGTTTCCTCCTCTGTTAAAGGGTCTCCTAATTCCTGCCCTCCTAAGTGGTTGCACAGACCAGCTGTGCCAAGTGCCCAGCATCAAGCCTGTGCACACGCAGTGGTGATGACGGAGCACGCTGACTCGCTGGCTAACGTGTGAGCTTCCCGAAGACAAGAACTTTGTTTCATTCATCAGGGCGCCCACGCCTGCTGCATGTAACCCCTGCTCCATAAACATGTGCTGAGTGAATGAAAAATGAAATCATGTCACCAAGCAACTTTCTCCCAGTCCTAGATAACCATTCTATTCCATTTCCCTGCTAAAGGGCCAAGGAGGGAGGGATGGGCTGTGGGTCTGGGAAGTTGCCCTCCCCTCCGCACAGACACACTGATGAAGGCCATTCTGTGAGGGCCATGTCCCAGGAGGCCTGAAGGTAACCCCGTTGACTCAGAAGCATAAATAATGCACTAGTATGTTCTCTGCTCACCATCCTGACACTCTAAGAATAGCACCGGCTACCCTTTCAGGGACTCCAAAGGGAAGAGGGCAGGACACCAAGATGGGGACAAGCAGGAAAGCTGTCACTGGGCTGTGGACTCTCACACAGCCCCACTGCAAGTGCACCTTTACAAACTCCTAAGACAGAGAGCCCTGGAGGTCAGAGCCAAGAGGGCTCTCAAAGGCCACCTGGGCAGGAGTTCTCCCAGGGGTCAAGAGAGGCCCAAAAAGATGCCCCCACCCCCATAGTGTTTATCTTTTCCTCCTCCCCCTGATGCTCTTCCTAGTAATGTCTATGCTTCTAATTTACCCCTCCTCACTCCTGGGATGAATATACAGTGGCTAGGTCTCCTCTTATGTATTTCATATTAAACACTTTGGAGAGGGAAGATTGTATGGATTTTAGTCTTTTTTTTTTAAGTTTAAAAATGACTGGCCCAGGGGCTGGGGTGCTGGCTCAGTGGTAGAGAGCTTCCCTCGCATGTGTGCGGCACCAGGTTCAATCTTCAGCACCACATAAGATAAATAAATAAAAAAAAAGAATGACTGGCCTAGAACGGTGCTCCTCATAATTTAAGTACCTAGGAATTGTCCACGGGTGTTGTTGAACTGCACATCCTGATTCAGGAGGTCTGCGGTGGGGCCTGATTCTGCATTTCCAACAACAAATTGTCAGTGATGTGGACACTTCATCCATGGGCCACATTTGAGTACAGAAAAACCAGGGTACTTCCTGTTACAGATGGGGAAACCAAGGCCCCTAGAGAAAGGGATATGGCCAAGAGCACATGGCAGAGCTGGGCTCAGTACACAAGCATCTGGACCTCCTTCCCAGGGCTTTGGCTTCAGGGGCCCTCAGCTACCAGATGTCATTATTCTGCCAATTCTTGAGGCCCAGAGAGGGACAGGGCTTCATTCAAAGCCACAGAGCCAGTGTGTGGTGACACCAGACCTCCCTGGCATAGCTTAGAGACAAGAGCTTCGCTTCAGGCCCACCCAAGCTCAATGGGAGCACCATCTGCCTGGAGACTGGGCAGGGGTGGAGGAGAGGAGAGGGTGCCTGGAGAGTGATGAGCCTCAGGCCCACAGCCAGTGGGAGGTGGGTGGGGCCTCCAGTAGGAGATCTGAGTGGGGCCCGGCAGCTGGGCATGGGGGAGCCAGCTGGCTCAGGAGGGCTAGTGGCATGCTTGCTCCCCGTGCGCGTGACAGTCTATTTTTTTAATCGGTAGCCTCCCCATCCCCCAACTCCCAAAGAGGCCTGTATCAGGAGTCAAGCTCTGGCTGAGATCAGGGCCACCCTGGGGATCATTGGAAAGGCACCCCAAGTCCCATCTCTCCATGCTTAGCACTAAGCAGCCCCAAATGCAGAGCAGGCGAAGCAGGGATGAAGAGTTCCCTCCTCTGTGTGGCCTTGACTGGTCCCTGGACTCTTCAGCCTCAGTTTCCCCTGTCTATACCATGATGGGGCTATGCCAACCCCCAGGGGAGCACTATACCTCGAGCGTTCGAATCTACTCCAGCCCCATAACATTAACAATGCTCACTCATCAGGCCCTGGCAGGGCCTCCCATGCTCACGGTGCCCACAGGGCACACTTAATCCTCACTGACCTAATCCTAGGAGAAGAGGGGAAGGGAAAAAAAGATGCTGAACTGGTTCAAATGCCAACCTCAGAGCCCTCTGCCTCAGACCTAGTGAGTTTCCTCCTTCCAGGACCTGCGGAACAGAAATGATGCAGCTCAAGAACGCTGTGTGTTCTCAAGCAAGAGACTTGGTCTCTCTGTCTTTGGCATTCCATCTAAAACAAAAGAGTTTGTGTTGTATACTAGTGGAGATCACAGCCTTTGGTGTCAGACAGCCTGGATTGGCATCTAGCCACTTACTAGCTGTGTGAGCCTGGGAGCTCACTTATCCAACCTTTGTGCCTCAGCTTCCCATATATAAAATGATGATAATGCAGTACTCACCTCATAGAGTGGTTGATGTGTAAAGATCTTGGAATAGAACTGGGGATATAGCTCAGTTGGTAGAGTGCTTGCCTTGTATGCACAAGGCCCTGGGTTCAATTCCCAGAACCATAAAAAAAAAAAAAAGATCCATTTTATTCTAGAGGATTAGGTACAAGGGTCTCAGGGAGCCCACTGTCTTGTATTGCTCATCCAATTGTCCCTTCCTTGACCCCATGTTTTCGGTGCCTTTCACACCTGTGATCGTAAATCCTTACTGCCCATTTCACAGCAGCTCAGAACTGAAGCTTGAGAACTAAAGGTTTGCCCAAGACCACCACCCTGTTAGCCATTCCTGAGGCTCCATCCAGACCCCTTCCCGTTGGGCTTGTGTCCATCCTCCCGCCATCAAAACCTGTTCCTGGAAAAACATCAAATAATTTACACTGAGATAGGATGAGTCTTGGGCCCCAGTCCATCTCCTCAAAGGATTGCTATTTTCACAGAGATCAAAATACGATAATACTATTAATAAGGAGCAGCTCATTTTTAAAGCATTTTCACTCATTTCACTTTTATAACAACAGTATAGTACAATCAGAAAAATGAGAATTTATACCCCAATTGATTCAAATGTATGAATCACCAAGATCATTGTAATGTCATGTGTAGCTAATAAAAAAAATAAAAATAAATAAATTAATTAAAAAAAACAGTATAAGGGTCTATTATTGTCTCTGTTTTATAGATGAGGAAACAAAAGTCCAGAGAGCTTACATAATGTGCTCCAGATCTCTAGCTGACCAGGACTGGAAGCCAGGGGTCCTCCACAGCCCTTGTGCATTAATCTCAGGGAAGTGGGTAACACAGGAGCGGATGGACTCTCGCTCCACCTGCAGCACCCTGGGAGGCTGGGAGGCAGGGCAGGACAGGGTCAGCCCAGTACCACACCAGCCTGCCTCACCAAGTGGAAAAGATGAAGCCAGGACCGAGGAATTCCGGGCAGCAGCCAGTGGTAACGGTTTCATTCCAGAGAGAGGGCTTTTTGTGAGCCTCTGGAATTGCAGGGCCAGATTGACTCCTCCTCTGGCCACACTGAGCAGCAATTGAACCCCAGTGCCCTAGGACAGGGCATCGTCACAAAGGACTCTGTACACACACACACTGGCCTAACTTGCAGAGACTTCCCCTAGGCCCTGGGTTGAATCCCCAGCACCACAAAAAAGATCTCAGGCCCAACTCCTTGGGGACTGCAGTTGACAGCATGGGGAGTTGAGGGATATAACCAACACCCACCCACTCCCATTAGGCCATTTACCACCCTCTGCCACACACTTCCTCCCAACCACACTCCCTCCCATTCTTCTGGACCCCAGGAAGCTTTGATCAGCCTCAAACACCATTTAGACTTCTGTCCCCCCCCCCTTCTTCTCCCCGCCCAGAAAGACCTTCTCTAACCACTGACCCAAAGTAGCTCTTCTTGCTGTTCTTAAGAGCACAACATTTTTTTCCATGCTAGTTTACCTATCTGGAATCACCTTGACATGTACTTGCTTCCTTGGTTTTTCTTTTCTTTCTCTTTCTTTCTTTTGTCTTATCCCCTCAATTAAAATGCAAGCTCCTTGGGGGCAGGAACCTGCCTGTCCTATTTACTACTACCCCAGTTCCAAGCACCCACCCACCCATGGCTAGCCAGAGACACCCAGGTCCCTAGAGGGCAAGCGATTCGCCCAAGGTCACATAACCAGTAAGCAGGTGGCAGAGGTCAGCCTGGCACTGCAGCCTGAGCACTTGACCTTTCCCCACTCTCTCCCCGCTGACCCTCAGCCAGCCTGTCTTGCCCCTGCCTCCTCATTACAGTAGGGTCACAGCCTGCAGGTCCTTGCCAACAGTGTCCCCTTTATTTGCCTGGGGACCCATAATGCCCCTATCTAGGAAGCCCTGCCTGCTTCCCCTCTGTCCCTCATCCCTCCCTTCCTGGCATCAGCGGCTCCGATGAGCTCATGTCTGGAAGGTTGGGAGCTGCCCTGAAGGAAAAGGTGCCTTCCGGGCCAGGACTCTGGGGCTGGAGGTGTGCTGAGACTGTGGGAAGGCAGCCCTGGCAGGGGGACGGAGCCTGCTGACCCCCACCTAGTCTGCCTCCTGGAGCTCTGGAGAGCTCAGGGAGACATTCCTCCACACCAGATCACCATGACAAGGTGTGGAAGGGAGATGGAGTAGGCTCCTCCTGTGCTTCTCCCCTCCCTCCAGATGCTCCACTGTCACTGTGTACCCTCCCACCTATCAAGAATTTGCTCTTTCCCAAGGAGAAAGTCTTCTGCCTTCTACCTACAGAATCGCCCTGGGCAAATTGCTTCCCTTCCTTGGTCTCCATCTCCTCTCCCCAACTCAAAAATGGAGACTAGGTAAAATGACTCAAGAGGCTAGCCAGGAACCAAGCACCAGAATGCCACAGGTTTGTGCTCCCCACCCCCACCCCACCCCCCAGCTTAGGGAAAGAATAGAGAAGGGAAATAGCTGACCAGGGAGAGAAAGAGTTCAAGACCTTATTTTAACTACGTAAATGCTGTGATTGGAAAAAATCACAACTTAGTTCAAGTGCTAATTGGCGGTGGGGGCCCTGGAGTTGGCTGGTGGCTTGCAAAATGGGAGCAGACCTGAAAGGTCGAGGCCACAAGCCAGGGTGACATAGCAGCAATGATTTATGTAGGAGAAGTTCTTCAAATATCAAACTTGACTGATCCTATTTCATCCTCGTGCACAGATGAGAAACTGAGGATCAGAGAGAAGGAATCATCCCAAGATCTCATTGGGAGAATAAGGCAGCAGATGCTCCTACCACGCAAACAGGGCGTTTCCAACTCTCTTGAGGGGGGGTCTCAGCCTCTTTCTGAAGCAATACCGTAAGTAGTTGGGGGAGTGAATCATCAAGTTCAGTTTGTGCCTTCACCCCTCAAGACGTAATGGGGGTCAGTCCTGGGGCTGGTGAGCAGGCAGGCTTGGGCCAGCAAGGCTTCCACTCCCTTGCCCCAGTGTACCCTCCTTCCCCTAATTAGCATCCCATCTCACCCTCCACTTTCCAACAGGACAGGATTGGAGCACTGACTATTCCTACAACCACCAGCACTGTCCCAGTGCAGCTCCCCCCCCCCCCCCAGTGACCATCCTGCCAGCCTTCCCACTGGGAGCCCCAGAGAGCAAGGGGCTTACTCCAAGATCATGCAGCAAGCTGGTGTGTTCCAGTGCCACCTGCCAATCAGGGTAGGGTGGAAGGGGGAATGGGACACATGCTGCTTTCCACTCAGTTCCTATCCCTTCTTTGAAAATTCAGACATGGAACAGAGAGGGTCCCTGTCCCCATCCCAAATAAGCATATAACTTGGGGGTAGTGTGGGGAAATGAAAGGAGATCTTTTCCCCAAATTCCTCTAAGGTCTTGCCAGGACCATGAATGATGCTTTCCCACCGCCTATTCCACAGCACGGAGGTTAGAAAGGAGCCCCGCCCTCCACTCACTTCACCTTTGGGGCCCCGATTCTCAGCAAATAGGGGCAATCGTAAGGGTGTTGTAAAAATTTGATGTGAAAAGCCCAGGGGTTTCCCTCAGCGGGAGGGCACTCTGGAAAGCCCATGATTTCCCCAGGTGGGGTTGAGCCCGGTGGTCCACAGCGTAGCCGGTTTCGCGTTTGGCGTCCCCGAGCTCCAGCCAGACCCCGGTGCCCGGCTGCCCCGCCCGCGGGAGGTGGGGGTGCAGGCCCAGCGCAGGCCGTTCCGCTGCCCCACAGGCGCCCATGTTGGTCCACCCGGGCAGCGCCCCACCCGCCATTCCCCTGGATCAAGCCAGCCGCACTTTCCCAAAGCGCCCGTGGGGCGCAGACCCCGGGCTTCTTGCCATCCGTGAGCCGGGGGCTGCCTTGACCCGCGATCAGCTGGAGGAAAGGGGCGCGAGGGCTGGTGACCCCGCACCCCAGAGAAGAGCTTCGCGTGGTCAAGCGTCCTGCGGCTCCGGAGCTGCGGGAGAACCCGAGATCCCTCCAGCCTCCACCACACAGGTGGGGAAACTGAGGCCCAGAGTGGAGGAGCAACTTGGCCAAGGTCACTCCGCGTTCGGCGACTGGAGCCCAGATGTGCCACCGCCTCCAGCGCGGTGCCACCAACTGCGCAGGTGGGAAGGGCGAGGCGCCAGGCGCCCGCACCCCGCCAGGCCAGCGCCCCTCACTCACCTCCAGCCTCTGCGCTCGGTCCCCGAGCTCCCGGGCGCCGCCGCCTCGGCACACCTGGCCGTGTCGGTCAACGCGCCCCGCCCCGAGGTCCCCGCACCCCTGCTCCGCGCCAGGCGCGGGCTTTGCGCCCGAAGCCCCCTCCTCGCCTCCGCCACCACCGCCGCCGCCGCCGCCGCTGCCGCCGGGAGGGCTGCTCGGACCGGAGCCGGGAGATGCGAGCGGGCGGGCGGGCGGGCCCGCAGCTCTCCTGCCGCCCGCTCCCCGGGGCCCTAGCGCCGCCCCTCCCGGCCGCCCCGCCCAGCCCCTGGGGGTACGACTCCCCTCTTCGCTGGCTCAGCCTCCGGTCTCCAGGCGGGTCCCCCTTTCTCTCCCTTTTTCCTCTCTCGCAGTGCCTCCCTTTCTGCTGCCTGATTGCCTGTCTCTCCCATGTCCTCATCATTTTCCATCTCCTGGTTTGTCGGTCTGTCCTCAAATCCTATTCTCTTTCTGACCCGACGTGTTTGGCCGGCTCATTTCCCCCTTGTCTTTCCCACTAGTCCCTCCTCCCTTAAATCTATCTCTGGGATTCCGTGGGGCACAAGTGACACCACCTCCCATACCAGAAAAAGTTCCCTCGGGGCCATCTCCCACCACTTTCATCTCAGCCTTAATAACCAAAATAACTCTTTACCCTGGCAGAACTAGGCAAATGGGGACTGAGGAGGGTTGCCACCTCGCTCACCATCAGCCAGCTGCTGTTCCCGATTTACTAGTGGGTCAGCAACAAAGGCACGGGGGCTGTGCTTCCATCTTTCCCTGAAGGGGATTCCGTTCGCATGGAGCTCAGCAGAGTCTCAAGGCGGTGCTCAGTCTGCTTCAGAGTCCCCCATGGGGATGCTATTAAAAGCCCACATTCCCACATTCCAGTCCCCCTCCCTAGGGGAGAGGTTGGTGGGCTTGGAAACAAGACTAAACAGTCACCCTCCACTCTTCCAAAAATTCTGAAGTAGATTACACTTGGAAAAATGCTGGCCTGAGCAAGAGTACAGTGGTGCCCACCTGTAATCCCAGCTACTCTGAAGGCTGAGGCAGGAGGATGAAAGGTTCAGGCCAGCCTCAGCAACTTAGTAAGACCCTGTCTCAAAATAAAATAGGAAAGGCTGAGAGTGTAGCTCACTGGTAGAGTGCTTGCTTATACTGTGCGTGTTAGGCCCTGGATTTGATCCCCAGTATAAGAACAACAACCAAAAATTTAAAAAAAAAAAAATGTTGGGCTGGGTTTTCACAAGTTTCCTGGGTTTCTCACCCTTTGAACCAAGGTGGTTCCACTTTCATCTGTCTTTTGTATCAAGAGCTCTGTGTTTAGATTTCTGCAAAAGGAAGTTAGAAATGTGCAGATATAAGCCCATCCCACCCAAGGTTTTCTGAAACACTGACCTATAGGTGTTGGGGGACTTGGTTGTTCCCTGTTCACTGTGGGCTGGCTCAGAGTGCAGGAGGTCAGGTGACGGAGGAGACAAACCCTCTCTGGCCAATCCCTTCCCACTGCCTGGTCTCAAGGGCCTCAGAGAATTCCTCTAACCCTGTTTTGCTGGGGTTGGGGGCAGAAGATTGGCAGCAGGTAGAGTATTGCTTACCCTGAGAGAGCGCTTTGCTGGAGAAGTGGTTGCAGCCCAGCCTGTGGGAAACCAGGAAACAAACTGTGTGGGTGAGAGGGAAAGAGAGACAGAGGCTAGGATTACTGCGTGGGTGGGTATGAAAAAGAAAGAGATGGGGAAAAGAAAGAAGGAGAGAAAATGGTTCTGTCTGTACGTAGGTGTGTGACCGTGGGTGTGCAAGAGTGGATGTGCCTGTAGGAGAGAATGGGAACGCAAGAGAGCTTTCAAAGTGTAGGTGTGTAGCAGAAGAACACAGAAAAGAACAAGCTTTAACCTGTATCTGTGTATGAGAAAGCGGGCACATGTCTGCTATGTGTTTTCAGGTGGAACTGTTGCTCTGTAAGCAAATCTAAAGCACATGTCCACATGTGACAGGCATGATGGGTGACAGGGCCTTCAGGAGGGTGCGTGCCAGTGTCTACCCATTGTCCAGATGTGTGAGTGCCTGAGGGTATTCATGTGTACAGCACTGTATCTATGGATACGTGTGTATGTGTGAGTGCACAGTGAGGTATATTGGTGTGGGGGTGGAAAGGGCAGTGGGCAACTTTCTGCTCAGCCTGAGCCTGAAAAGCAAGGACCTTGTCCTTGACCCGTGACTACTCTCAGCTTGTAGCCTGGGTGCAGGCTTTTCTAGTTTAATCAAAATCAGTGCGCAGCCAGGAGTGTGACTCATCTGACAGCCTAGACCCCCACTCTCACCCCAAGACCATCCTGAGGCTCAGAACAGTGTCCACTAGAGTGGTGAGGCCTCCACACCCTCTAAATACCCCCACTCCCAAAACATAAAGGTCACCAGCAAGGGAGACGCCACCTCAGCAGTGGGTCTCAGGCCTCCCCCATGCATCTGAAGAGGAGAGAGAATGTGGTTTGTCCAAATCCCCCCACCTACTCCCAGAGCCTGAACAACCTTTTACCAGCCCCAGGTGGGTGGAAGAACACGGCCTGCTGCCTCGTCTCCATGGAGACAATGCAGCCAAGAGGGTGTTTAAAAACATGGGGCCAGACCTCTCAGGGTTCAAATCTCAGTTCCTCCACCCACGGATTGTGAGAGTTTTGATGATTCCTTTAAATTCTATATATCTTAGTTTCCTCATCTGTAAAACAGAGATAAGAGACGTATGAACTGCAGAGGGCTGTTTAGAGCATGAAATGAAGTAGTCCATACGAAGCATCTACACAGTGCCTGGCAACCAAACAGTGAGGTAGAAGCCAGGGTTCCAGCCTTTAGCTTTGCCACCAATTTACTGTGTGACTTTGGACAAGTCGATTGTTCTCTGGGCTTCAGAGCCTCCCTCTGCAATGATAATCTCAGTGAGCTCAGTTATAACCAGCTGAGACTTTAGAAAGGATGGCTCCAGCATGGGGCTTTCTTGGTGAGTTGTGGACCAACTGGTTTGGCTAAGACCTGATTGTGAGCCCTGTTACATTTTCCTTCCCACATATATGCTCCCAAGTTGGAGGCAGCTGGTGACAAGAAACTTGAGCTTCAGGCTGCTGCCCACCTAGGCTGCCTGCAGCCCCTCCCCTTCCAGCCTGCCAGATGGTATTCAGACCTTGGAGAAATGGTACCAGTACCCACTGACCCCAAGTGAAGATCTCTGCAAAAGATGCCATGATCATACTTAAAAAACACCAGGGAACACTCCAAGAGGCAGGTATAATTGCAAAAGGATGGGTGTAATTGTCTGATGATGCTTATAATCCTTTGGCAGTAATGGAGGAAGCTTTAAAAGGAAGCCTTAATCCACTAATAACCTGGCGGTACCATAGGCTTTTTAGGCAGAGGGAAGCGACTCCGGCCACACCCTTTCCCCAGGGAGCAGAAAGTCCAGTGTGGGCTCTGACCCAAGACCACCTGAATTTTGTCTCTCCTGCAAGACCCAGCTTCCTTCCTGTCCCCACCTCTGAGAAATCTACCCATTCTATCTTCCTGAGGTCACTCCTGTCCCTAGAAATGTTCAGACTAGAACTAGGTGACCAGCTGATTGGACATGAAAGGAAAAAAGAACCAGGCTGTTCAAGGCAAAGAACAGCATCATGGTCTCAGTGCAGGTACTGACTGTTGCCTTGGGCAGGCGACTTGAATCTGTGAGCCTCAGTTGCTTCATCTGTAAAGAATTATTTCAGAGAGTAGAGAAGGAGAATGACCCCAACGTGGGACACTGATGGGTTACATGCAAGGTCATCCTTTCTCCTCTCCTCTCTACCCATGCTCTTCCACCCCAGGTTTCCACAGACAACACACACAATTCCAGAACACAGTGATGGCTAAGAGCACATGCCCGTATTCAAAACACTGTGGTTGAAACATGTCCTAGCATCTTGCTAGGACAAATGCCCCGCATCTCGGACAAATCCCTTACATTCTCTGAGCCTCAGTCTTTTCATCTGTACAATGGAGATGATAACACTGCATCCCTGGGGGACGCCATCCGACTGAATGAAGTAATACAGGTAAAGCTCTTTGCACAACAGGCTTAGCACAAGAAACCTCAGCAAACAGTCTACTTGTTGAGTTGATGATGATCATTTCAATTGTTATCAATGTCCCCACATACATATCCAGATGACTATAAAATTTCCAAAACTTTGCCACCTCCAAAGTCAGTGCGACCTCACAACAGCTTTATGAGGTAGATAGGATTCATAGTTTTATTTCACTTTCACAGATGAAAACACTGAAAGTCACCAAGGGACTTGCTAGGGTTTGGCCAGTGAGCATCAGGCCCAGACCCAGGATCCCTGTGTCCTGACCCTGAGCCCTGGTCTATGTGAGGAGAGGCAGCAGAACCTGGGGTCTCAGGCTCCAGGGGGCCCAGTTTGGACTGGCTCTGGAGTGGGGGCCCACCTCCCCAATTTAAGTCTGGTGAGCCTCGCTGGTGCCCTCCTCCTGCCCCGGAGGCACTGAAGGCCCCTCTTTGCTGCTGCCCAGCTCTCTGGGTGACCCAAGTCTGGGTGGGAACAGTGTTCATGGGGGGCGATCAGAGACTGGAGAGAATTATTTCAGAGAGTAGAGTAGGCGGGAAGGCTGGTGAGATGCCAGCCTGGGCGTCAGCAACGCCTGCAGAGAAATGAAGTGTTCCTTCAGTTTCCTGACGCACGAGCCCTCCCAGGACTATGTCCCCCACAAGCCCTGCACCCCTGAGATCTGCTGGCAGCAGTTCCTGCCTGAGCTGAGCATGGCCTGGCTCACGTCCTCCCCATCTGGACCCACTTCAGGTTTCCATGGGCCCCGGTGGTGGAGGTGATTCAGCGTGAGTCTCCCTGCCCCGCCCTGCTCTGCAGACTCCAGTGCCAGAGGGGAAAAGGATCCTCCTGCCTTCCTTCCTCCATGCCACACCTGCAATGCTCCCCACACGCTGTCACTGGATCCCACTGTAGCCGGGTGACATGAATTGTCCTTTGTCATCTCTAACAGATGGGAAACCTAGGTGAGGAATATGGACCCAGCTCAGCCACTAATTGGCCAAGTAACCTCTGTCAGTCTCTTGCTCACTCTGGGTCTGTTTCCCCACTGGGATTGGATTAGATGAAGGGCTTTGGTGGCTAGCTTGAGGGCAGGGACCACATCTGCTTGTCCAGTCTGCATCCTCATATGCCCAAGTCACTTGAACTCTCTTCATTTAATGAGGGGTCCTGCCCCATCAGATGATTGGGACTTTCATGGTCATTCATTCCCTAATCATTAAAGGGCAGCTGAGACTGAGAAACGGACTTTTTTCCAACCAAGCATGATAACGTGGTTTTCTTTCACTGCTTGCTCACGTGCCCTCTTTGGCAGAAAAAGAAGTGAAGTTAGACACTGTACAGCTGGACCTGCCCGTAACCCACAGCTGCTTCTCTCTCTCCACAGCTGCCAATCTGGGCATGCTTGAGGGACTTCGACAGATTGTCATGTTTCCTGGGAAAATATACAGAGGAACCCCTGCTGAAGGACCTCTGGGGAGAAGGAATGCAAGCTTACCTGGTTTCTGGGCCACCCTGGGCCCAGGGCCGGGGCTGGGGCTGACTGTCACCACCTGCCGGGCCTTCACCACATCCCAATCCTGGTTGGCCCTGTTGTCATGCTGGGACCCCTCTCGTGCTTCCCTGGAGCAGCTGGATGGCTGAATGCCCAGGGCTCTGGACATCTGTGGCAGCCCTTGGGTGGCTCTGCAGGCAGAGTTGTCCCTGCTGCTGTTGCTGTTGCTGCTGCTGCTGGCCACCTTGTTGTCTTCCAGGTCCATGGGCCCCACCTCTCCCTGCAGGCCCTCTTCACTGCCGCTCTCCTCGGCCTCCAGGGCCAGGCACCTGTAGCTCCCATCGGGGATCTGGAAGGTGCAGGGGGTAGGCCTCCCTTCTCCAGGCCCCAGGGGCTGTGATGGGAAGTGAGGGCCCAGCATGAGGCTGCCTTTCCTGATGAGCAGGCGCTGGCCCTGGACTGGGGCAACTGCCTGAGCGCTGCTCTGGGCTCCTCTCGGTGGTGTCCTCCGGGTCTCTGCAGATCCACCTTCACAGAGTTGGAGCGAGGTCCAGCTGAGAAGTAAGATAAGTCCTTTCTGAGCTGGGTGAGGAGGTGGGCCCCCAACACCTTCTTCTTAACCCTTCTTGACCTCTGGAATGAGAGGGCCCTTCAGGGAGATCTATCTGTACAGGGAGAAAAGGAACCACGCATGAGACAGCTCACCCAGTGTTCTGGGCTGAATTCCTAAGACCTGTCCATCTGAGGGTGGGCCTGAGAATTGACTGGGGTTTGAGGTAAGGGCCCCACACATGCACAGGGAAGTGTTGCCCAAGCTTCAGTCACTCAGCATTCTAGATTGGCACCATATGTGTGTGCTACCTGACACTCTACGGACTTCATTTTTTCCTTCAATCAACTTATATAACTTACTTTAATACTTTAGACTTTCTTAAGCAATAATTACAGAAAAATCAAAAGTGTATTGTGCTAAGTCATTTCCCCTGATTCACATTAAATAAATATCTAGTTATTTTTAAATATTTATCTGAGCATGACTGAGAAAGAATTCTTTGACATTCCACCCAAAGTACATACACAACAGTAATCACAGGAACAGCGGGTGAGGATACAAGACTGGGGACATATACTTTCCCCCATAATGTTCCAGAGGCCTTACCACAGGCCCAGAGCAATAAACCCAGTAGACCATGGACTGAAACCTCTAAAACCATGAACCAAAATGAATCTTTTCTCCTTTAATTTTCTCAGGTATTTGTCCCAGTAACAAACACTAACCCAGAGGGGTCACCATGGTGTGCACTTATATGCCTGGGCTCTGAGTTTGACCTGTGATGGTCTCTGAACCTCCACTTCCCCACCTTCAAAATGGGTATTGTAATACAGGTGGATCATCCCTAAACTGGAAATCCAAAATCCTAAACATTTCAAGACCAAAACTTTTGGTGGGAACAACAGGATACCGCAAGTCCACATTCCACGCCTGACCTCATGTGACGGTCGCAGTAAAAACACAGGCACACTAAAAATACTGTGCAAAATCTTATGCATATATGAAACAAAAATGAATTTCAGTTTTAGACTCGGGTCTCCTCACCAAGATGCCTCATTATGTATATGCAAATACTCCAACAAAATCTGAAAACATCAGAAACAGTACTGGTTCCAAGTTTTTCAGATAAAAGATAACTCAACCTGTCTCTCCAGTGTCACATTGAAAGTTAAACTGTCTCAGTGTTCCACTGAGGGTTAAATGAAAAAATGCATGCAGAGGACTGAGCACGGTTTCTAAAGCATATCTTTGTACATTTTGGCTATTCTCTCTTTCCACAAAAAGTTCTTAAGCTCTTATTCTATTTCAGATATCATAAAAATTCCTGGGGATTTAGTGATGATAAAGAAGATATGGTATTCTGCCTCATGAGCCTTAAAATCTGGTGGTAAGAGCTGTGAATGATAATAAGGACAATAATAATAATAGTATGATTATTTATAAACGTTAAGAGTGATGAGAGTCAGCGGAGAGGGGACAGAGGCTTCCTGAAGAGATGGCGAGGAGGAGATAGATGGGAGAGGTTCTTGGGCGGAAGAATTGGCCAGGCCTGGAAGCAGATGGAGAGTGGGTGTGGAGGAAGGGGGAGGAGCCCAGGATACAGCGCAGGTCCCCAGCTCTGGTGACAGAGTGATTTTGTTAATAGAGATCAGGAATACACGGGAAGGAGCTGGTGGTGTTCAGTGGAGCAGGGAGATGAGTTTGATTTTTGAATTTTCAGGGGGAGGTGAGCAGTAGGTCCACAGATGGGGGAGAGTTCCAGATTGGGATGGAAGGTTTGGAAAGCATTTGTGGGGGCGGAGTGTGGAAGCAGACGGGATCCTGTAGGTTGAGCAGGTAGCACTTCAGAGAGGGCTCAGGGCCGATTGCACTTCATCATATTGAATGACTTGATCCCTCATGACTTAGCTGTGTGGACTCTCTAAGTCTCATGCATCCTGTTGGAAAATGGGGAGAGAGCCACATGCCATGAAATCTGTAGACGTGGATGACCTCAGGGGCTGGACCGACCTCAGTGGCAGCACTCACTCCTCCATCCCGAGCAGAGGTCATGCACCCCCGCCCCACTGCAGCAAGCTGGGTGGAGGCCTTGGCTGTTGGTTGGGGCTGGGCCAGGAGAGTCTGGTAGGCATGCCGAGAGATAAGTGCATCACCAGGCGCTGGGACAAATCAGAGCCAACCAGGGCAAAGGCAAACATACGTCAGAATCAGAAAGATAACCAGGCACCTGTTAGAGCAGCCTGGGCACCGGGAATCAGGAGAAAGTCTGGGGAGGAACAGAAGCTCCCAGGCTGAGCACCTACCCTGATCCAGGTGGGTCCAATGCTTAGGTTATTACCATAAATTCTCACAAGCCTCCAAGACAGGCACTTTATTATTATCTCATCTCAGAGGTGAGGACGTCAAGGCTCAGAGAGGTGAAGCAACACATCCATTAAGGGACAGGGCTGGGATTGGGACCTAACTGTGACACCTTGACAGTAATGCTGGAGCCAGGGACACAGAGGAGATGGCAGCAGGCCCTCAGTCCTCTCCTGGAGCGTTCTCACTCACCAGCTGCTGCCACACTTCTCCCATTTGAGCTTCAAAGATCTTAGCATCTCTTGAAGGGCCAGGAGAATTCTGAAGAGACCTAAATGGCTATGTGATCCTGGGCAGATGGCCTTGCACTCTGGAGTCAGTTTCCCCAAGGGCACAATTTAGGGTTGAGACAGATGGTGCTGGAGGGGCCCTATGCTCTGGCGTTGCAGGATCCCATGATTCTAAGCTCTGGAGTCAGCCACCCCCACCGCCACCAGAGCCAGATGGCAGGAGGCAGAGGGAGTGGGCGAGGGGAGGGGGCAGGGCTCTCCGACTCCCTGCAGGGGCCTCGCCTCACTCTATCCCTGCTTCTGTTTTGCTGCATTTGACAGTGGCCACGGTTTCCAGGAAAGAAGAGAGAGGCGGAAAAGTTAACTTTCCGCCACCCACACAAATATTTTTGGCTGGCTGTTGTCTTTGGGCTGCCAAGCCAGGAGGGAGGGGTTGGCAGGAGCACTCCAATTCAAGCCTCCCTCCCCTGGAGGGAGGACTCCCAACCCTGCTGGAAGGTGTGGGCAGGCCCTGCACAGGCCTGAGCCCTGGAACACCCATCCTTGGTGCCCAGGACCCAGTGATAATGGTAACTGCCACTTCCAAGTGCTGGGCCAGCCCCTGACCATTCACTCCTGTGAGGCAGGTGGATGAGCACGGTCCACAGATGAGGAAACTGAGGCACGGGGAGGAAAACATAGGGGTGAGGGGCAAAGCGGGGTGTGAGTCAAGGTTGCTGGGATCTGTGCTCCACCTACTGCTCTCTGGCTGTGGACTCTGTCTCCAGGGGTCCCCACAGCCCCTAAGGCTGCTGAGTTGGATGGCAGGCCCATCAGTGTGAGCCAGTCCCCTCCGTAGGCAAGAGAGGACCACCTCTGGCCTCAGCAGAAGTGGAGAGGGTCCTTCCAAGCTCTGGTTCCATTTCTACCCACTTGCATACCCCTCATCTAACCCTAAAGCTCTAAAACTCCTGAGCTTTGGCAGCCAGGGCTGGTAGAGCCCTCAGAACTGCTGATCTCATCTCAGAAGGGAACACTGAGGTTATATAAGGTTATATAAGGCAGGCTCTGGGGCACCGGTTGTAGCACCAGAGGCACAGCTGAGCATCAGAGGCCCCGTGGTCTGAAGGCCTGACTGGACATGCTGGGGCTTCTGTTGTTGGCTTCTGGATGGGTGGGCCCAGGGATCGTGGCCTTGAGACCCTCACATTCTTTCCAGGGCTTCTTTTGGAGTGGGGGAAGGGCACTGGCTTGGAGTCAGACCCAGGTTCTAATTCCGACTCCACCATCCGGTGGCTGCCTGATCCTGGGCCAGTGCCTTATTTTTCTGAGCTACAGTTTCTCTGCAGAACAGGGTTTGAAATGAGGCCTACTTCCCAGGGTTGTTGCAGGGATTAATAGAGAAAACATAGGCTCATTGCAGCACCTAGCAGGGCAGGAGAAGGCACTGCTGTGTGCTCACCCGCTGGGGAGCTGCTCCTTGGAGCCTGTGCTCAGGCTGCAGTGAGCACAAAGCATGTCCCGCCTCCCTCAGGTGCCCCACAGGCGGGAAGAGCATGGATATAGCTGCAGAGGAAGCTAAAGGGAATGAGGAGCTCTGAGCAGCAGGGCACAAATAGGTACGTGACAGGGGTCGGCCATGGAGTCCTTGTTTTATCTCTTTTGTGGCCTTGCTGGGTCATGCTAGGGAAATCACAGCATCTGATTTCACACATGGAAGACAAAAGTAGGCTGAGAGGAGAGAAGTAGCCAATTCACTCCTTCCAAGGCCCTTCTGCCAGAATTCTCCCTACCTGACCTCCCTCCACCTATAGTTTTCTTCCTTGTCTCTATACTATTATAGTCTGACCCCTTTTCCCAAAGTGCAGCTCTGAATGTGTTGCTCACCTGCTCAAGAGCATCCCGTGGCTCCCCACTGCTCACAGAATAAAATCATGTTGCCAACAAAGGGAAATGCGAATTTCAAGGCAGATTTCATGATTCTTGATTGAGGGGAATGAAGGAGGGTTTCCTCAGGAAGAATACCTATCAAGGCCCAGGGAGAACAAGAAGGCAGGGCCACTGGGGATAAATCCAGTGTAGAGAGTCTGAGGCAGCAGCATGTTTGAAAAGATGAAGAGAATTAGGGCTAAGAGAGAAGGGGGCCAGATCGTGACAGGCTTGGATGACCTGGACTCTCTCCTGCTGGCTGAAGAGAGATGATGAAGAGACTGTAGGCTGGGGAACTGGGCAAGAGTGTCCCATGGGTGGGGGCTGAAGGCAGTGAGGCCAGAGCAGATAGCAGGAGGCTGAAGCAAGGGCTGACCTAGAGGGATCCCTGGGAGAGGAGAATGTTGGGGCAAGCTCCTCAGCACCTGGAACAGTGCCAGGCGGATAAAACAATGACGATGATCGTAGCTGACGGCCATGAACGTGTACTCTGTCAGGTGCTATTCCAGACACTGAGTGTGCGTGAACTCATCGGATCCTCATCACGAGCCTGGAAGGAAGGTGCTATTATTATCCCCATTCTACAGATAAGGAAGTCGCGCTTCCAGGCCTGCCAAGCTCACTCAGAGAGCATGGCCAAGTCCTGCTTCATATCCTGATCCTGATTGTCTGGCTCCAGGTATCACTCATCTACCAGCCTGCATTGTCCCAGCCACAACGAATAAATGAGAGGATGGATGAATAAAGAGAAGGAGGGGAAGATGGAAGGATGGAAGATGGGGAAGGAGGACTCTCTCCAGAACCTTGTAGGCACCCATTAAGTGAAACAAGGAATGTGGAGAAACCAAGGTAGAGCTGTTTCTGTATCCCACGGTCAAAATGATCGCCCCAGGGACTGAGGTAGCTCAGAACAGGTTCAGATGCCTCAGGGCGCCTCTGCCTCCCCACCCCCCAACTGCCAGCAGCAGCGTTAGCCTGAGGGTGTGCGAGGGACAGTGTCTGGCCTGTCCAGTTGCTCCTGCCACTGGGAAGAGAACTTGAGCTGTCCTCAAGGATCCGATTTGAGAGGACGTTCCTCCTGTTCCTCTCCCAAGGGAAGTACAGGAGGCGAGGGAGGGGCTTCCTTCTACCTGGCGCCCAAGGTAAGATCCCAAGCCCGTCCCCACATTAGCACTGCCAGGCACAGGGGAATTCAGCCTCTGCCACTTCTTTGCTATGCATTCTTGCAAGTGTCACCTCCTGTCACTGGGCCTCTGTCTCCCCAATTGGAAAAGCCCGTGGCTGACGGGAGCAGAGGCAGCCAGGGTTGATGCTGCTCCTGACTCCTTCTGGCACCTGCCCCCACGCCCTGTCTTCCAAGGGATGAGTGCAGTCACAGAGGAATGTGCAAGTGGTGACCCCACATTGCCAACCCAGCTCCTCATCCTGCAGGATGAACTGAGGGGTGCTGGCCTCTTCCCTCCCTGTCTCAGCAGCCTTCAGCCTCTACAGTTGGCAGCACAGCCCACCGGGACCTCTCCTCCCTTCTTCCCTCCATTCCTGTCCACGTCTTGCAGCAGAAGGGGCCAGTGGTGGATGGGCAGTGTGTGGAGCCGGGGGAGCTCCCCAGGGAGCAGCAGAAAACCCTCTCTGGCACGAGGGGCCGAGAAGAACTCCTGGCTGGCCCTCTGGGTGGGCTCGAGAGCCCCGCGTGCCAGCCAGGTCTCAGCTCAGCCTCACGAGAGCTGAGCAACTTTGGATGAGTCATTTCATCTCCGTGAATGTCAGATGCCCTCTTGGCAGCACGGGGGACTCAGTCATTCATTTATCCCCTCGTTCACTCAGCACACACTCACCCAACGCCTGCTCTATGCCGTTGCTATTTTCAGCGCCGGCAGTACACAGTGAACAAAAGAGAAAGAAACCCTGCCCACGGGAAGCTCACATGTTAGTTGGGATGGACAGATAATAAATAAATAAGAAAGCATATCAGATGGTGCTAAATGGCATGGAAAAATAATTAAGCAGGAAAAAAGATGGGCGGGGAGGCGGGGTGCTGTGGATCACCACCGTAGAGGAAACCGTGAGAAACCTCGACAGATGTCTTTCTGGGCTTTGCTTGGCATGTGTATTTCAAGTTCGCTATTATGTTAAATTCTCATATGCAACTGTTACAAACATAAAATCAATATTAGGTAGCAAACTCAGAAACGTAAGCCCTGAAAATTCCCTGGGAGTTGTATTTTTTTTTAATATCTTTATTTTATTTATTTATTTTTATGTGGTGCTGAGGCTCGAACCCAGTTCCTCTCTTGTGTGTGTGTGTGTGTGTGTGTGTGTGTGTGTGTGTGTGTGTGAGCCACAACCCCAGCCCCAGGGGAGGTGAGTTTTTATGCTAATATGTCGATTATACAATTGCTCACCACTGTAGAACCTTCTATTCCACGATGACTATGCTGACCATTTAGGATATGATGTTTTTGTAATCTATATATAAACATACTGTTTCATATATTAGCATTTTTTTTTTCCTTGAGAATATTCTCTTCCAAGTTCATTAAATTGATAGGGCATCTCCTGAAGAATGACATCGTACTGGGAAAGTTAAATAAGTGCTCAACGAGATGGTGCGATTGTCCCTGTCATAAAAATTACTTTGGTGAGGGGGTGACTCAGGACACAATAAGAACAAAAGCCGCCACCTGTTGAACATGCCAGTGTGCTGGGCACTGTACTGGCCCACAGTGTCAAATGTGACCTTGTTGATTCCTCACAGTAGCATTCTGGGATTACCTACTACTATTCCCAATTAACAGATGAGGGAAGAGAGACTCAGGCCCTGTCCAGAGCAAGGAAATGACCAAGCTGGAACCTGACGGGTGCCTGGGACAAGGGGTGGTCCTTGGGGTTCCTCATTTCATGCTGCACAAAGAACACGTCACTTTGGCATGGCTCTGCCACACCCTCTATGACTCTGGCCACATCCCTCCATTCCTGGATCACTGTGACCCCCACTGTACAATCACAGGGCTGGGCTTGAATCTCAAAGCCCCCTTCCAGCTCAGGATCGCCTGTGGAACCTGACACCTAAGGACTCGAGCCCGATCCAAATGGACTCACGGAATCCAGCTTGTTCACAAATCACCTAAGTCCCCTGCACGTCACATCTATTTCTGCCCCGCTGGGTTTATAAATACATGGGCCAGGGAACCAGCTTCAACAGAACTGGAGGAACTGAAGTCATGGCTATAAATACAGGCCTGAGGCTGGCTGGGGTCTGGTAGGTTGTGTCAGGTCCAAGGCCATCCTGGGAAAGCACACCCAGGGGTCTCTTCCTGACTAAGGGAGGAAATGGAGCCCAGATAGGGAGGGACTTGCCCAAGGTGAGGGGGCCAGTGAGGGTCAAGGGTGGGCATGGAGCATAAGGCCCCCAACTCTCAGGCTTATTACAGCCACCCTCACCCTGCGCTATGGGCTCAAATGGGGGTTAGCCCCATTGGAACCAGCAGCATGACAGTATGATTGAAGTTTCTGATACTTTTGCTGATGCCACATTTCATCTGTTGTATATGTTGGGGTTCTCAAATATTCATTAGCTAAAAGAGTCTAGGATAAAACATCCAGAGAATTCCTAACCATTTCTCCCACCCACATGATAGGACTGAGGCTACCCTGCTGACTTCTCAGAAAATCTTTTCCCACCTCTGCACCTAGGGGATGTCACTTGGTAGCTTAGCATAGGCGATGGTGGGAGTAGTTACACCATGGAAACGGGCAGATGATGAAAACCAAGGCCCTTGTTTTCCCTAGAGCACCCGCTGTGGTGATTATCAGCACGGCACTGCTTAAAACCCTGGCCAGCGAATCCCAAGCAAGCTCGTGTCCTGGAGGTCTGAACTTGAGCCAGTTCCTTGACCTCGCTAAGCCTCATGGGTAATGGGAACCCATACCACACCTGTATCACACCTATTGTGAGGACTACCTGAGCATGTGCCCCAAGGGATAGTACAAGGTTCCCAAACTTGCCCACACATTAAAATCACCCAGGGATCTTTGATATGTTCCCAAACCACTGCCACACCCAGGGGAGTTTAATCATAACCTCTGGGAAGAGGATCTGGCCACTGGCAATCTTTGATGCTTCCAGGGTGATCCCCGTGTTCTTTGGGAGCCACTGGTTCTTTGCAAGCACTCTTTGGCTCTCTTAGGACCACAGACAGGAGGGGACAGTGCAGACCCTACATCCCTGCTCCATTTATTAATTCATGGGGTTTCCATTAAAAAAATCAACATTAAGGGGCTGGGGTTGTGGCTCAGCAGTAGAGCGCTCGTCTAGCACGTGTGAGGTGCTAGGTTTGATCCTCAGCACCACGTAAAATAAATAAAATAAAGGCATTGTGTCCAACTACAACAACAAAAAAATATTTTAAAAAAACAACATTAAACAGGGATGATAGGCGGGAGGGAAAGGGAGAGAGAAGGGAAATTGCATGGAATTGGAAGGTGAGCCTCAGGGTTATACACAATTACATATAAGAGGAAAGGAGGGGTAGGAGAAAAATTATACAAGTGGAAGAAACGATTTATAGTAGAGGGGGTGGAGAGAGAGAAGGGGTGGGGAGGGGAGGGGAGGGGAGAGGGGATAGTGGAGAATGGGATAGACAGCAGAATACATCAGTCACTAGAAAGGCAATTTGTAAATCAATGGAAATGTAACTGATGTGACACAGCAATCTGTATACGGGGTAAAAATGGAAGTTCATAACCCACTTGAATCAATCTGTGAAATATGGTATATTAAGAACTATGTAATGTTTTGAACAACCAACAATAAAATAAAAAAAAACAACATTAAAGATAGTGAGTGTTTGTTTGTTTGTTGTTCCCCTGTTAAAGTCCTAGCTGGCTGAAGGCATGCAGGAACCTGAGAAGGAGAGGTCTTTGTCCCCTCCCTTGCAGCTGTGGACCTGGTCACCAGCACAACCCAGAGCAGATGGGCCTCAGGCTCAGACCCCCTAGGAGGCCTCACTTCATTGTGGTACCCGGCTGGCCAGCAGGGATATGAGGGGTCTCGATCAGCCTCTCCTCCCCTCTTAGAGAGTCAAGCTGGGTCTTCTCAACCCACAGGCCAAAGGTTCATGAAGTTGGCTGAGCCTAGGAGGCATCAAGCTCTTGGCCTGGAGGATTAAGTCTAGGGACATCAGTGTACAGTTTATGCCAAGGGCTTGGCACCTCTACCCAGGGTCTTCCTGGACCAACAACAACCAGTGGTAAAAATAATCATACAAGTGGATGACATTTATTGGGTACTTCCTGTGCCCTAGGGTATTCCACAGTAAGGACCCTGAAAGGCCATACAGTATGAAACTGTGCTGTCCACAGCCACATGTAACATAAGCACTTGAACTGTGGCCAGTTGGAGTCAAGATGTGTGTATAAAGAATACACACCATATTCCCAAGGCTTAGTATAAAAAGGACAGTTTAAAATGTCTCATGAATAACTTTTACAAGTTTATTGCTTGTTGAAATGATGTTATTTGGTTTTTAAATAAATGCATTATTAAAAAATGATTTCACTGACTTTTTATAAAACCTTTTATTGTGACGGCTAGAAACTAAAGTTACATATGCAGTCATATTATATTTTGGTGGCTAGCACTGGTACAGAGCCCAGGGGGGTATGCTCTCTGATGCCACACCCCTGGGCTTCAAATCACATTCTGCATTCTGCCATTTACCAGCTGAGAGACTTTGGATGGGTCATATGACCCCTGCCTCTCCATTTCCTCATTTGTAAGAGTTAGATGATAACAGTACCTACTTCTCACAGCTGTGGCGCAGGTTCAACTGTGCTGGGCATGGAGAAAGACTAGGACCAGGGCCAATAGCACACACCTGTAATCCCAGTGGCTCAGGAGGCTGAGGCAGGAGGATCACAAGTTCAAAGCCAGCTTCAGCAACTTAGCAAGGCGTTAAGCAACTCAGAGAGACCACCGTCTCTAAATAAAATGCAAAAAAAGGCTGGGGATGTGGCTCAGTGGTTAAGCACCCCTGGGTTCAATCCCCAGTGCCAAAAAAAAAAAAAAAAAAGATTAGGACCCAGGACCACATGGTACCGGTAGGTGATTTTCTTAGATTGTCACATGTCCCAGTAGATACAGAGCTCCCTTCACCAGTGGGGAACAAGCAGAGCCTGGGAAGGACGTCATCAGCTTTCCCTGGACAAAGTCCAAACAAGGAACCTGGGACTTTGCACTGGGCAATGGTCTTTGAGGATGGCATCCAGCAAACACGCTAGGCAGGAAGGCTGGCCTCCGCCCCTGCTGGCCTCCGCCCCTGCTGATATCCACCCCTGCCTGGCGTCTGCCACTCATCCTCCCTTACCTGCCTCGTGCCCTTTTCCCTTCCCCAGATTTCATTCAGTCCAACTGAACGGGATAAACTCCTACAGGTCCCACTGGGCCGGCATCCCACAGGACGCTGGGGAGGACAGAGGGAAGGCAGCTGTGCTCCTGCCTTCAATCACTCTAGAAGGGACAGGAGGGCATGATGCAGGGACTTGAGTGTCTTTGATCAAGGTAGGAGGTGACAAGGCTGTGAGCAGCCACTTAACCATTGGCCTCCATTTCCTCATCTGTAAAATGGGGCCAAGGACTGTGCTGGCACCCAGGCTCTGTTACAGGAATGAAATGAGCAGATGCAGGAAAAGCCAGACACCACTCGAGGCCCAGGGTTGGGCTGGGGAAGACTGTTATTCCATGCCCTGTGGGTGGACCGTGGAGGTTTCCTCAGCCATCCATGCATTGGGCAAGTCGTTTTGGAACGTGGACTGCAGGCAGGGAGTGCTCTGAGAGCTGGGGGCCTGGGGCGGGGCCCGTCCTGCACTGCAGAGCGCTGGGAGGAGGGCAGGGGAGACGAGCTAGGAGGCTGCTACCCCTGCCAGGTAACCTTAGAAAATGAAAAGTACTCCCAAGGCGGCAGGGCAGGAGGACAGTGTCACTTCCTCCTCTGGTCTGGCAGTCACCGGGTCCCTAGACCTACTCCACTGCTGGCCTGGTATCTAGTAGGTGCTCGATAAGTGCATGAGAACAGATTGCAAACAAGAAACGTCCTGGGGTGTGGGAAAGAGAGGGGCGGATTCTTCCTGGACGCCTTCTCGGATGGGGGAGTCAGATTTTCTGTCCCCCGGTGCCCTGCCAGGCCGGGAGCCGGGAGCCAGGGCTGCAGACCTGCTCTGCCACCTCCTGGGAGCCCTCTGACTTCAAGACAGCTCCCTCAGTCGCCGCAGTTTGCTCTTCCATAAAGTGAGGGGGTAGACAAGGTGCTCACCAAGGGCTCCCCGACTTTGGGAGTCTGGGGATCTCCCCTGCCTAAGACCCTGTCCTGGTCCTGGGGCAGAGGGACAGTGGGATGGGCATGTGAGCAGAGGCCGTGCGGCACACAGAGACTGGAGGTGGCAGGGCCTGGCCAGATCTCCCCAGGGGGCAGGCGTCCTCAGCACGGAGCATGGAGAGAGCCAGGAGCCAGGAGTCGCGAGTCACGGACTCAAGGTGGTGAAATGTTGGGACAGGTCAGGAGCAAACCCGTGACAGTTGAACCCCTTTCACTCAGACACCCAACCCCAGCTTGTTCACCTGTGGGTGAGGGGGAGCAAACTCAGGCATTCCATCCATAGAATCCCCCCCTTTTTTTGGTACTGGAGATTGAACCTAGGGGTGCCTACCCACTGAGCCACATCCCCAGCCCTTTTTCATATTTTATTTAGAGACAGGGTCTCACCGAGTTGCTGAGTCTGGCTTTCAACTTGAGATCCTCCTGCCTCAGCCTCCCAAGGCACTGGGATTACAGACATGTGCCATGTGCTGCTAAATTCCCTTTTCTATAAAGGTGACATCTCCCTCCTGGAGGCTCCCCATTCCCACCACTGACAATCCCATCCTTAGAGGATATCCAGAACAACTCACCCCTCTTTTCTTTTTCCTCCCTCCCTCCCTCCAGCTAAACCTCAGTACCCTTGCCTACTCCATACCGGAAAGAATTTTCAGAGCTCTTCGCATGCTCTTCCTGCTCCCTGCAACCAGCCCCCTTTGTCAGTTTCTCAGAATTGAACTGAATACAACATTCCAGGAAAACCAAGCCTGCACAGGGTATGGCAAGACCATGACCTCCCTTCTTCTGAGACTTCTACCTTTATTAATACACCTAACATCACACTAGTGTTTGTTTGCTTGTTTGTTTCTTCTTCTTTCAACAATTCTTTCCCTGCTAGATCTTACTATGGTCCACAAAGACCTCACGGTACAATTGGTATTCTTATGCCATATCTTCCACATTCCATATCTGTGCAGTTGGCATTTTTAGCCCAATGGAGGACTTGACAAATATTTTAGTTAATTTGACTCCCTGTGGGCAAAGACTCTCAGTAAGGGATGAAGTCAAGACTCAAGCCTATCAAAAGAAGAGACCCCCCACCACCACCCACCAGGCCGAAACAAAGTAACAGGAGAGAAATGTGTTGGGTCAACTGTTCCCGACTTACTATTAAGGAAGCTCAGTTGGGCAATGTCCAGCCGAGTAAACAAGATACTGGACGGGTCAGGTCCAGGGGCCAGGTACAGCCCCCGGGCTGGGGCAGGTAGAGGAGAGCAGTCTGGGGCAGAGGCTGCAGGAGGAGGCGTGGGGCGCAGGCCGAGCTGCAGGCCTGAGAGTTCCGCACCCCCGCCTCCCCCACTCCTCTTCACTGAAGCCTCAGCTTGGCACACACCAAGACGTCCTGTCCTCATCTGTCCATGCTCTGTGACCAAGGGCAGGTCACTCCCCACCCTGGGCCTGAGAAAGGTCAGATTCTATTGCTGCTTCACAGGGAGCCATGGCAGAGGTGAACAGCTGTTCCCAGAGCAAGAGCCTGGTGCCCCAGAGAGTCGAACGGTCGTCAGCCTGTACACCAGTCTGCCTCTGGGTTACACGCGTGTGTGTGCACTGCGTGTATGTGTGCACATGTGTTTCTGGTGCCATGTTTTGGAGTAGCTGCTAAACAAACTGTGTTACCCTGGGAAAGTTGATTTCCCTCTCTGAGCCTCAGTTAGGGCTAATCTCAGTGCCCACCTCATGGGGATCATGAGGATTAAATTAGTCCATATCAGAGAGGAGTTAGAGTCCGGCGCAGGGTAGGGGCTCACTACATGGTGGATGTTCTCCTTGCTGCAGTGAAGGGGTTGACTTGGTACCAATTGTTGGCACGGAGGGGCGGGAAGAGATTGAGCTGGAAGGAGTTTCAGAAACCCTCCAGCCTGGCAGCGGCCCTCCAGCATGGAGCCTCTCCACTGTGTGTCTGTGCACATGTGTGAGTGTCTGCACGTGGGTCTGCATGTGCACGTGTGCATTGTTTTACGTGTGCATGTCTGTTTCTATGTGTATCTGCATGTGCCTGTGCGTGTCTCCGTGTGGCTGTGTATGCATCCGTGTGTCCACGTGCGCATGTTCAGTCCACACGTACCTCTATGTCTCGTCCATACGTGCGTCTGTGTGTGCACCTGTGTAACTGTCGTCCTGCGTGTCTATGATTGTGCACGTGTGTTGTGTGTGTGTCTGAGTATGTGTGTATCTCTGTATATCCATGTGTGTGTCTGTGTGCCTGTGGGTCTGTGTGTGTCTGTGATGTTGGTACATCTGTACGCCTGGATGTAGCTGTATGTTTGTGTCTTTGTGTGTCTCTGTGTGTGTGTCTGTGTGATGTGCACATCTGTTGGTGTGTGTGTGACTGTGTGTACACACACTCACATGGCGGGCTGCGGGGAGTGGCCCTGGTGGTGGCTGGGCTGGGTCAAGCACCCCAGTGAGTGAGCTCCAGCTTTTCTGTTTGCTTTCCTCCTTTTCCCCTTTAACCCATTGCTGCTTCCAGGGGAGCAGGAGGGAGCAGCCGCCAGGAAGGTCCCGGCCCTTCTGCCCTCTCCGCAAGGTCTTCTCACCTCCCTTCTCTGGTCCCCGCCCACACAGGCCCCCTCCCTTGCTGAGACTCAGTTTCCCCAGCTTCCTCGTTCTCTTCATACCCTTCAGGTCAGCCCTGTCCCCTCTGCCCGCTCTCAGTGATAGTGAGGAGCTCCCTGTGACCACCTGCCATCGCAGGAGGCTCGAGGCAGAACATTCCAGGAGGCATTCCTTACGGCAAGATTCGAGACCCCAAAGGGCCCCACTGGGGGTCCCGGAGTCTCTGGGCGCCTGGCCTCACTGCTGACAAGGGCTGAGCCGACAGGGAACTATGCAGGGGATCAGTTTGAGGAGCAAACTCCTCCAGGTCCCCGTTCAGCTAGTGTTTGCGGAGCACCGAACCGTGTGCCCAGAGCTTTCGGTGGGCTCATTTCGCCTTCTTAGCCACTGTGGGGTGGGTGCAGCCCCTGCTCAGCTGTCCAGATGAGGAAACCGAGACTCGGGTGTTCAGTAACCTGCTGGAAGTCGCGAGCCAGCAGGGGCAGGGCTGGGACTGGACAGGCCTGGGAAGGAGCTGGCACTCTTCCCTCATCCTGCCCAGGGCTGGCGTCTCCCTGTGCCTCTGTGGGGGATGCTCACCTCCCTCCTGAAGCTGGCGGGGCTAATGGTGGGACTGATACCTCGGGCTTCTGTTCACCCCGGGCCAGCCACAGGGTGTGCCAGGGCTTCTCTACTGTGCCCTCGTGACCCTTCCTGACGACCCATTTCACAGGTCGGGAAAGGAGAGCTCGGGGACACGCAGAGCCTGGCAAGCCCCACAGCTGTGCCCGAGTGCAGAGCCCGTTCACTGGAGTCCGTTCTGCTTTTTTTATTTCTTCCTCACACGACAGCAAACTTCCGTCTTGCTTTGCCTGAGGTTGAAACTGTCACCAGTAGGAGCAGTGGGACTTTATAGGGACACTCCCTTGTCAACCAGTCCACAGTGCCTCTACCAAACCCAGGAAAGCAGAATCAAGATGCAATCTAAGGAAGTGGGCGTCCAGTGTCACTGTGGGTGGGTAACTCTGGGGGACTCCGACTGCTGCTCTCTCTGAACCCCTTGCGCAGCCCGCTGCGGCCGACTCCCTTACTTCATGGTAGCATGAACGGCTTCATCTTCTACATGGTGTTTCCTTGGGGAGGAGCCGCCATTTCAGCTCCCATGTTCCCACTCCCTGGCCAGGCAGACCTCTATAATGATGACCAAGCCGCCCAGGGCAGCATCAAGCCCATCTCTGTTTGCCCTTGGCCTTGGGTGTAGCTGTTGGTGGTTCAGCAGGACTCACAAGGACACTGAAGGCCAGTTCAATTGTTAAGTTCCATAGGCAGGGACTGTGCCCCTGACCCTGGCCAGCTGCTTCCTCAAGGTTTAAAATAGCTGGCATGGGCCCCTGGGAACATAGGCCTAAGGAGTGTGGGCAATTTCCATGCTTCAGGGAGCCCAACCCCCAAACACAGGTTTTTTCCAACCAGAGAAAGTACCCATCTGGAGGAACAAGAATCCCCAGGGCAGAGCTAGAGAATCACTTCAGCCTCATCAAGGACAACCACCTGAGGTCAGAGAAAAGAAGGGCCAGAGAGGGTAAGGAGCTTGCCCAGGACCACACAGCATGTTCGCAGCAAAGTTAAAATGAACCTATCCCTGGTCTCGTTACTTGGAACCTGCTACCTCCCGCAAAGGGGTCATGAATTCACCCCTGGCCAAGAGTGCTATTCATGTCTTTGAACTTTCACATCCCTACCTGTTACAGGATGAGACAAGAAAGAACAGTTCTAGAAGTTGCCCCTTCAGCCCCAGAGCAGAACAGGGCTCCTCTAAGGAGCTGGTAATGAAACATCACCAGGGAAGATCCACACGCAAGCAACCATCAAGAAATAATAACAGCCACCATGAACCGCGCAGGAGGGAGAGGGCTGTGTCCTCAAGGGTGGCAGCTCCGACAAGTTCAGCCTGGAGAAGTGACTTTTCCCTCTGCCAAGGGTGGGGGGCGCGTCCAATAGCCCCTGACCCCTCCAGTGAACCCCACCTGGGCCAGTCCTGGATGGGCAGATAGATTGCAGCCAGGTGGCCTGCAGCCCAGGCTGAATGGCAGGAAAGGCGAGAGCCAGGGTGGCCTCCCAGCTACCCACCACCCCTACAATTCAAAGCATGGCTGAGGCTAGACAAAGTACTTGAAAATTTTACTCAGAGGACACTCTCTTTCCCAAGGTCCTGCCTTTAACCTTGTGCATCTGACCCCCCAGCTCTGCTCGGACCACCCCTGCCCCTTCCCACACAGCATATGCCACGCACACCCAAGGTGGTAACTGGGCTTTCTACTCTGTAATCACAGAATTACTGGGCTGCTAATTTGTGGGGGCCAAGAAACAGTCTACACAGAAGATCATACCCCCTGGCCCTAGACAGCCAGAACCAACACTTTTCTTGCGGGGGGAGAGGGTATTGGGGATTGAACCCAGGGGTACTCTACCACGGAGCTGTATCTCCAGCCCTTTTGATTTTTTTGGACATGGTCTTGCTAAGTTACCCAGGCTGGTCTTGAACTTGTGATCCTCCTGACTCAGCCTCCCCAGTGACTGGGATTACAAATGTGCACCAGCACACCCAGCAGCCACACCCTTAAAAAACGTTTGAAATGGTGAAAGCATGAAGAGAGCCCAAGGCCACAATGGACAGGACCCAGAGGACTTTCTACTGGTCCCTAGGCTTCATTCGTCTGAGCAATTTAAATCTACTCACTGGTTGGACGTTATGCTACTTCTATATTTGCCCCCAATGTGGGTAAAGTAACACACATTCCTTATTAAAATGAAAACTCACAGTCCACAGGGCGTCGTAGACGAGCTGCCAGAGGTGTGCCCACTGGGCTTCGGAAACACCACCCTGGCCCAACCCTGCCAACACCGAGGGGAAAGGGGGCCGGGATGGGAAGGGACCTGTCCAACATCCACAGCAAGGCACTGGCAAGGCCACCAACAGAACCAGCTCCCAGCAAGGCTCATTCTTTAGGGAGAGATTCTCCAGGGTCACCTGGGCCCCTCAGGAATGAGCCCATTTGCCAGGGAACCTGAGCACAGGCCCCCCAATTTTCCCCTACTCCCAGGAATCCCTCGGGATGGGTCTGGACACCCCCACTCCTTGCCACGGTCTCCCTGACAGCGATGGGCAAGTTGTCCCTTGCACAGGCTTGGTTTCCTCACCTTCCAGGGCTACAGTGACGACGCCAGACTCCTGGAAGGCAGAGGACTACGCTGCAAACCAGGAAAGCAGATGTGGAAGGTGGGATTGTCCTCACCCCCTCACTCTGCTTCTCGGCGTCTCCCTCTGGGAGGTGGGCAGAGCCCGTGCAGGTGCGAGGAGACGGACTGGGATGGAAGGAAGGGGACGGAGGGAATCGTGGGTGGGAGGCAGCCCATACCGGGGTCCCACCCACTCAGCTGGACTGTCGCCTCCCCCCAGGCAGCCAGCAGACTCCCAAGTTCTAGGTGACAGGTGAGAGTCTGCCCAGCACTTGTGCCACAGGAGGCCAAGAGGGAGGCCACACTGGCCCAGTGAGTGGGGACACTCCTCCGACCTGCAAATGGGCTCATGTACGTAGACTTGTGCATGTGTACACACACATACACACACACATGCACACATGCACACACGACCGACATCCCCGACACTCCTGGACACACTCTCGTGGTACAAAGGCAACGACCCCAAGCCGCCGGCACAGCCCCTCACCCACTCCGGGGCACACATGGGGCCATCCTGCCTCTCGCTCCCCCCAGTCCCAAGCCCCAGGCCTGGCGGCGTCCTGGTCCCGCTGCCTGGGAGACACATGTGGTTTCAGTTAGCGGCAGAGCGGGCATTTCCGTCCCAGACAGCGGAGCCCTGCCAGGGCCCCAGCCCCACTGGAGCCCTCGAGAAGGGCCACCTCAGCCCTCGCTCCCCACTGGCCATCCCAGGGACCCTCAGCCCCTCTCCCCTGGAAGACTGTGCCATTCCTTCCTGCAGTCACCCCTCACCTGGAGCCAGACTCTGCACCCACTCAATGGGGACCGGCTGTGCCCAGCCTGCGTCCACGGCTGCCCCGCTGCCCGCCAGCCTCCTCACTCCCGCTCTGTCTCCAGCAGGCTGAAGGGATGGGAGGAGGGCAGGGTGTCAGGGGGCGGGCGGGAGGGAGGGGAGGGGGCGTGTGGAAATGAAACTTTAATAACAGAGCCCCTTTTGTTTCCGAGCATATGGGATATTTCATACATACTGAAGACATTAGCCGTCTATATTTTTAAGGGCTCGGGCTAAAGGATGAATAAATACAGCCCATATTCTGCTCAGCAAACACACATGCAGGGCGCTGACTTCTGGAGCATTTCAAACCCAAAGAAAAAGCCTCCAGTGACACGGGACACTTAAAAATAAATATGCTTCCAAACCTCGGGCTCGGCTTGCCCCCCGCTCGGAGCCACCTGGAAGCCCTGGGGCTCCGTTTCCCCCACAGCACTCCCCCGCCAAGCTCCTACACCTTCTGCTCCATGTGGGAAAGAAGTCCTGGATTCAGCCCCCTCTCCCAATTTCTTTTTCCAGGACCCCAGACCCCCATCCGATCCCAGAGCGTCAAAGTTCCAAGAGAGCCTGGAAATCTCTGTGTTCCTCATTACAGAAACCGGGGCCAAGGCGCAGAAAGGGGCAGGGACTTGCCTGAGGTCACACAGCCAACAAATCAGGATCTTGGGCCAAGGGGCAGTGCTTCTTCTTTCGACAGGAGGCATCCCCCACTTCCTCACCTCGGGGGTAAAGGTGGGGAGACCCCAGGGCCTTGGAAGGAAGACCAGCGTGTGGGCTGGGAGTGTGCCCGCCTGCCTTTCCCACTGGTGTACTGCTCTGGGCACCCCCCAACTCCGGGCACCCATCCAAAGACGACGTCAGCAGGGCTGGGAACTGGGCCGGCCCCAGGAAATCCCCTTCAGGCCTGCAGATCCCAACAGGCCGAGAGGCCTCAGGTGCAAGAGCCTCCTTCCCTGACAGCTCCACTCCTGGTCCTCTGGTGCCCTCCATCTGTCCTCCGGGAAGGAAAACAGACGCCCAGAGGAGAATGGACCTTCAAAGTCACACAGCAAGACGACAGCAGGCAGAAAACTGAACCCGGATCTTCAGGCCTATGCCTGGGGCCTGGCTTTCTTGCTCAGCAGATCTCCAATTCTCTCCAGCTGGGACCACTTCCTCCTAGTCTGCACAGAGTCCCCCCACCATGTCTAGCCATCCTCCAGAGGTGGCCTTAGCTCCCTCCTCCTGTTCATGCGCATTCAGTCTCATTTTACTGTCCAGTGTGCACTTCCTAAGCGGGTAGCGCGGCACTTAGAAAGTGTTCATTAAAAACACAAACCCTAGAGGATGCCGATAGGGACTGAGTTTTTGCTGTGCCTAAGTCTGTGCCCAGCATTGAGGCTGTGAGTTACCTTGAGATGAGCCCACAGCTCCCCACGCTCACAGTGCGGATGTCACCTCCATCTTCAAGGGTGGCTGCTCAGGGATCCTCCACTCACACTTTGCCTTGGGCACCGCAGTCACTCCCATCAGGGGCAACTGAGGCTCAGAGCACTGCAGAGCTCCTCAGGCCACAGTGGTGGTGAGCGACAGGCTGGGCCGCCAGCCAGGTCCTGAGTCTGGAGCCGGTGCACATGACCTTCTTGTGGCTCACTTATTGTTTGTCCCCAGCCTTGGGCCTAGAACTGCACAGCACCTCTCTGAGCCTCTCTACGCGTCATAGCCCTGCCAGGCAGAGCGCCCCCAAGCCCTCCGTGAAAAGGGGGCACTGGCACAGGAGCTGGACACCTGGCTTTTCGGCCTCTTCGGCAGCCATCGAGCTGTGAGTGGTCCCTTCTCTGAGGACGTGGTTTTTCTCATGGATGAAGCAGAGAGAACCCATTTCGCCAGCAACAATCACATGACACAAGGATGTGTGAAGGGCTTGGCCCGGTACGTGGTGATTTCCCTGTCTGGGATCTCGTGATAGATGGATCCTGGCACTAATTCTGTCTGGGTTCCAACAGGCCCCGACAGGCCTCCTTGCCCATGGGTGGCCCTGCACCAGCCCCCAGAGCCAGCTTCCTGAAGAAGCCTTTCCATCTTGACACCCCAACAGTGAACCGACAGCAGCTCTGGTTGCCCCAGGACAACTCATGGGCCCAGGAGAGCCTTCAAGACCCCTGTGAACTTGGACCCTCTCTTCCCCACCCAGACCCTCTACCCACATCAGCCTGGCCCTCAGACCTCCAGGACACCACGCACTGTCACCTGCCCATCCCTCCCACCTCCGTCACCAACTCACTGTTGAGGAAAGTCCACGCCCTTTGCCGCTTGGATGTGGAATCTGTTGGTGAACACAGGGGCCTTTCTAGATCAGGACTTCTCTAAATTCTGGGCTGGGTCCTGCGTCAGGAGGTTTTCCAGGGCGAGAGACTACAGTCTCGATGTGAGGTTTTCATAAAATAATAATAACACTGCTGTTGGTGAAGTGCTGGTTCTGCTGGCAACCTGCTCAGTCCTCCCGTTCCTGACCACCGTGGAAGTAGGAGGGAGGCTACGCTGCCGGCCTGAAGCCCCCCAGCCTGCACCACGGAGCTGGGATGCAAGTGTCACACCAACCCGCAGCCTGCGCTCCCCACTGCGCAAGACTGACTCTGGGTCAGCCTTTTCTAGCCCCAGTGACGGCTCGAGTCCCGGGGGCGTAGGACTCAACCTTGGACCCCGTTTCTGTCTGCAGCAGAGCTGAGCAGTGAGGTTTAGATGAGCGTGAGGTTTAAACCCGCTGTCACCTAAGCCAGGTCACCCCTTGAGCAATATGATGATCCCCCACTCCTGAGACCATCGTTGTTGGTTTTTTTTAACATATATATATATATTTTTAGTTGTAGATGGGCACAATACCTTTATTGATTTATTTATATGGTGTTGAGGAATCGAACCCAGTGCCTCACACATGCTACCACTGAGCCACGACCCCAGTCCCCCCCACCCGAGGCCACCATTTTGCTCTTAAGTGCAGCGGGAGACCCAGTCAGCAGTGTACTGTGGCTCACAACGCCTGGGTGCCCGATCCTCCTGTGTAAACTGATGTGGGGGAGCGGGTAGCAAACAGCCACAGTGACCAGGAAAGCAGTCCTTGAAGTAGGGGTTCAGAGTAAGAGGAGATTTGATCACAGGAAGTCCACTGTCCCCGACTACTCAACTCAGCAGAAGCCACAGGAAGACAGCAGGATCATCGTGGTTTCACAAAGCAAGTGTACCAAGACACAGCACTAGGTCCCAAGCCCTCACTGTCTCAGCCTGATAGTGCCAGCCTGACCACTGAGGGTCCTGTCTAGGGTTCAGGATGTGAATAGGGACATGAGGCCCATCACCCCTTGCAGACTCCATAAGCTGGGCATTTGGGTGGGGCCAGTGGATAAAAAAATCCATATACCAAGCCAGGTGTGGTGGTGCAGGCCTGTAATCCCAGCAGCTCAGGAGGCTGAGGCAAGAGGATCGTGAGTTCAAAGCCAGCCTCAGCATCTTATTGAGGCCCTAAGCAACTCAGTAAGACCTTGTCTTTAAATAAAATATAAAAAAGGGCTGAGAATGTGGCTCAGTGTTTAAGTGCTCTGGCTCAATCTCTGGTACCAAAAAAATGTTTTAAAAAATCCATATACCATCTTCCCTCACCCTTCAGCCTCAACGTTCCGGCTCAGTCTTTGACCTGGGGGCATGAGTCAGTGCAGAGGGGAAACCTCTCCTATGTCCCCTTCCCCTGCTCAGCAGAACACTGCTCATTAGACTCCGTCTCCCCAGGGGAGAAGGCACCCTGGACTGCGAGAGAGATGGATCGCAGGCCCCGAGAACCCTCATCTCTGGCAAAACAGCCTTCACCAGGGCCCCCTTAGACACATGAGCCGTCCTGATGGAATCACCGGTAATTGAGTTGCTTTGGGGGGTAAATTCCATCCAGATGTGGAGGGTGGGGTGGACTTCCTGAGCAAGGCCGGAGCGGGGCACTGATACATGGGGGCCAACAACCCAGGAAGACTGGAGAAGAGCATCGTCCTCTGACAAGCCAAGGGGCACTTCCAGGCCAGGGTCTCTCCCCGTCCCCCTTGATGGACAGAGGGGAAATCGGAGGCCCAGAGAGCAGAAGAGCCAAGGAGGCCCACAGTGACTGGAGGCCAGGTCTCTTCTGCCTGGGGGTCTTAGATGGAAGTCGGCCTTCTTCCCCAGAAATCCTCATGGAGCCTGGGATCAGGAGGTCAGTGGGAGGGGGGTCAGGAAGTAGGGAATCTGCCACAGGGAAAGGCCCTGATCACCTCCAGCTTAAACCCACAGCCTGGAGTGGGCTGTACTCTGCTCGCAGAGATGATGGGGGTGGGCTGTGGGGAGAAAGCTCTCTGGCTCCAGGCCCCAGACGACGTGTCCCCAGCCCCCACCCGTGCCCTTGCACATCCAGGACAGCCTGTGGCCTGGGCCTCTCGACCCAGGGGAGGCCCTGCACGCTTCTCTCCTTTGACCTCCACGGGACCACATACCTTCCTGGCTCCTTTGGGCTGGCTTTACTGGAAGGCAGGAAGAGGCCAGCCAGGGGGGGGGGGGGGGCATGAGAACTTGGAGAGAATGAGAGGAAATGAGGGGGGAGTGGACTCGGGTGGGGGGAGATTAAGCAGGGAATGTTTGCCTCCTGCCTCATGTTTTGGCTGCCTTAGTGTGAACACGTCTAGGCGCCTTATCGGGAAGGCCAGCACAGTCTGCGTTAGAAAGAAAATAGTGTCTGCTGCGGGAAAATTACATCTTGATAAAATATCCCTTTGGAATGGCACTGGGGTCTCTTATCAGCAGGCAGCTGGGCCCCACATACCTCTGCCTGTCCCTGGGCCTTGGAGGCCTCTTTTTTCTCCTCCTTCTCCCCGGTCTCCCCACCCTGCTAGCTCCTCAGACTGCAGCCAGTGCCAACATTTGTCAGGGCCTCCAGAAGACCCACCTTTAGTCCTGTCTCTGTCACTGATGCTGTGTGACCTGGGTCCAATTCCTTGCCCTCTCTGGGCCTCAGTTTCCCTTCAAAAAAGGGCAGGAAGGGAGGAATGGACCAGATGGTTTCTTAAAGATCCTTCCAGCAGTGACAATCCTTGAGGCTGACATTTTTGTGCTCTGTGATTCTGTGTGGTATGAAGTTTTCCAACCTCCACCCAAAATGCCATCACATGCTAAATGTCTCTAATCTAAAATGTGCAAATCTCCTTTACTTCCATGAGACACGTAAAGCATTTGCTTAAGCCCCGAGCAAAGCTACCCAACTCAGAAGAGGGTCCCTCTCAGCTCTCCCTGGAGAAATCCTGCAGCAAGATAGGGCTTTCAATGTGTTTAGAACCAAATATTTTTTTTTTTTTTTTTGCTCTCAAAATACATCCTACATGAAACCCACAGGGAAAAACAGGTATGTGAAGCAATCGTGCCTGTCCTGACCTCCCCCCACGTGCGCCCTCCAGGCCCCTGGCCCTCTGCCACAGCACCCAGGACCCCACTAAACCCCCTGGAGCTCCTCTGGGTCAGTGGTAGGCGGGGCGCATGCAGGAGTCCCAACTCCACCACAGTCTCACTGTGTGAACGTGATCAATTTTATCACCCAAAAAGCTGGAGGGCTGGCGCCCCCTCCCCGCCCGTGCCCACCTCCCCAGGTTGTTGACAGATCAATAGGAGAGTAAATAGGGAAGTGCTTGCAGGAGGAGAGTGGTTGGCAATGATTAATTACATATTTCGAAACAGCTAGTAGAGTGCGTTTTGAATGTTCCCCACACAAAGAAATGATAAATGTTTGAAGTGAGAGATATGCCAATTACCTTGATCTGATCATCACACTTGGTATACATGTACTAAAATATCACACTGGAGCTCGTAAATATGTATGATTATTGTGTCAATTAAAAGGAAAAAAAAATAGAAAAGTGCTCTGTAAACCTAAGAGCTTATGAAGATGTTCGTGGAGGACTTGGAGTCTGCGAAGGCGAGGCCAGGGAGGCCTTTTGACTCGTGGCCCTTTATCCAAATTCTTCCTCATATGGTTGGGGAAAATGAGGCCCAGAGAGGGAGAGGGACTTGACAGAGGTCACACAGCCAGTGAGACAGTAGCAGACCAAGGACAAAGGAGAGGGCAGGGAGGTGGCGAGACCCACTTCTTTGGTCATCTGTCAGGAAAGCCTATCCATAGGTTGAGGAAACATTGGCTAGATTTAGAGATTCTTCCCAGCTTGAGGATTCAATGCGGCCTTTCCAAGATGCTCAGGGCCTGGCCTCCCCTTGTCCAACCTCCTGACAAAGTAGGGAGACAGCCCCTTTCAGTGGCAGCTGAGTCCAAACCCTGACCCGCGATTTTGTTCCCTAAAGACTTTCCCCAAGACAAAAGCCACATCCTTACCCTCATGTACCCCACCCCCACCCACTTGGGCAGCCCCCCAGCCCCGCTGTCTCGCACGGCACCCTCCAGCCAGGACTCCTGGCCTGGGCACAGGGGCCACAGACAGCCCTGGTCCTCTGGTGGTCTCGGTGCAGGACAGAGCTAACACATGTGACAGCCTGCAGGCCGGAGAAGACAGGACCAAGCCCAGGGCACTTCTGCCACCCAGCAGGGACATCCCCTGGCTCTATCTGCCTTCCTGCTTTCTTGTTCCTGAGCCAAAGGTCGCCAGAGCTGGCAGCCCCCTCAAGACCACCGTCAGCACCTGTGCTGCCCCCAGATCACCATCACTGGCCACTGGCTGCCTGTTGCCCCCCCAAACCCAAACACAGCTCTGGATCCTGCAACTACGGCACTCCAGTTGGCACTAACCAATTAGAACAGGCACAAATATTTTTACTGTTAAAAAAAAAATCCAAGCACTATATAAAATATAGCTAAGGCCAGGAAAGGGGAGGAGATTACCCAATGTCACACAGCAAATTAGGAACTGAGCAAAAACCAGAACCCAGGTCTCCAGGGCTCCTCCTACAGTTCCTGCAGACTGAGCATCTTGAGAAAGCAACTTCTCTCTTTGTTCTGCTTCTGTGAGGCCTCGGGCCCCAGCCTTCCCCCAGGGCCAGCCTATTCCTTGCTCTTGCATGAAGACAGAGCATAATGTAGGAGTCCCCAGTTTGGGGTCCAAGACCAAGCCATAAGAAGGAGGGCTCAAAGAATCGGGTCTACTCAGACTTCAGTGGGCTCTCAACACAGTGGGCTGGCAGATCTCAGAGAGACTGTCCTGGGGCAGGGACTGTGTCCGTCTGCAGAGACACTGGATAGGCCGGATTTCTGCTGTCCAAGGAAGAGCTTTCTAATGGCCAGAGCTGCCCCGTGGCAGGAAGAGAAGGCTTGGTAGGTGGTGAGCTTGCCCCACTGAACACAAATTTCAGGTTCCTGGAGGGAACGGGCAGAGACAGGAGGAGGTGCAACAGGAGATGGCCTCAAAAGCCCTTTTCTGTCCCCAGAGGGTGTGATTAGGACAAACACACAGTCATTCACGCCCATATGCCAGTCACTCAGACACAAGCCCCTCTGTCCTCTGAGGGCAGGGTCAAGCCTTTATCCCTGAGGAGTGTCCTCTGTCCTCAGTTGTGGCCTTGCACAGCTGACCCCTCAGGTCCAGCTCCAGAGCCTCCTCCTCCTCCTCCATGAAGCCATGCAGAAATCCCCCTGTTGGAATGTTCTGTCCTACCTCCAAAGTCCCACAGAAATACACTTCGTTGGGCTAATCCCACCTTGAATCAGAACAGGCTTCCTCGAGATTATTTTTGGTGGCATAGGGACACCCCATGGAAACATGGACTCTCTCAGCAGTAAGAAAGTTCTTCCTTTGAAAACTTTCTTTCATTCTTCAAAGGTAGGATCGCCAGATTTAGCAAAGAAAATAGAGGATGCCCCATGAAATTCGAATTTTGGATAAACGGAGTAAACATTTTTTAGTTTTTATAAGTTTTACAAGTATAGCCCATGCAAGATTTAGGATAGACTTCTACTAAAAGGTTATTCCTTGTTTATCTGACATTACAGTTTAACTGTTTACACCTTGTATCTTATCTGACAAGTGGAATGGAGAAATTCTTAGCTGGGTGCTAGCCTGTCTTGAAAACAGCTCTCACATTTATCAATCTTCCCTCGTCCGAAAGAACAGGAATCCCAGGCACTTGGTAAAATTTAACATCATTTCATTTTTTCTTAATATATTCTACTTAGATGGTGACTATGTAAAGGAAGTCAGATAAGTCTTCCATTTACAGTAGTAATATAACGTTCTTTGAAATAAATGTATTCAAGTTTTTCAACGAGACTCAATTTAAAGAAAAATGTCATGTAACAGGCCAAACATGGATATGACAGAAAAATTGGAAGGTGGAGCCCTGGAGAGTGAGGCTTGGAATGTCTGAGAAGGTGGTTCTCCTCTTCCCCCCTGGGCTCCAAGGCTCCTTCCTCCTCTGCCTTGGTCCCTTGTGCCTAGCGCACAGCTCCAGGGCTGGACTTCTCCAGGCCCTGGGGGACACACTTTCAGGAAGTACTGGGGGGCTCTGGAGAAACCGCAGCCTGTGCTATAATTCCAGGGAAGAGGATTCAGCCCGCTCCCCATTGCTGAGTTCCCTGGAGCCCCTTTATACAAAACAGCCTCCCCAGTCCGGCTCAACTTCAGAGAGGCTGTTTCTGAGGAGGCAGCCTCTAGGGACTTCTCAATGTGTTTCCAAGTCAAATCCAAACCTTTTCAGCTTTGCCAGGAAACCACCCCCACCCGTCCTCTCCACTCGGGCTGCCTCCAGGAGTCAGGGCTGCAGGGCCGTGTCCACCAGACTCCCACCCCCACCTGCCAGGCCTTCCGGACCAGACGGAGTCATGCCCCCACCCTGGGCCTGGCACCCCTCCCTCATCCTACTCCAACCCTGGGGCTCAGAAGGCAGCCTTTGAATTAGAGGTGTGAGGTTGGGGGTGGGGGCAGAGAAGGCACTAATTCTCCAGATTGCAGTGAAGGCCCAGTCCCTCCTGAAGGCCAGGAGAGAGGAAGTATATGAGCAAGTCCGTTCTGCACTGGCCCCCGCTTAGAAACCCTTCTCCACCCCCTTTACATCACCATCATCAACAAGAGCTCTTCTTTCTGAGACTCTCCATACATCAAGCACTTGCTAAGTATGTCCCACCGACCTCATTTGACCCTTGCAGGGACCCTCCAAGGTGGGAACTGCTATGGTCCTGTTTTAGAGAGGAGCGAGTAGAGGCTCACCTAGGTTAAGTAACTTGCCCAAGGTCACAAGTTATTAGGAACAGAGCCTAGGATCTGACGAGGCAGCGACTGCAGACGCCCACACATCACCGCCCTCGGTGGCAGAATATCTGCACCAAACGAGTTCAAGGAAGCAACCAGGGAAACAGATCGAGAGTGACAGAGGCTGCCAGGCTCTGTTGGATGCTGGCAGCTGTGGGACTCTCCCAATTCACCCTGCAGCCTGCACAGCCCCTGCCCTTTCTAGGCCTCTGCCCCCCCGCCTGGGCTCCATCGCAGGGCCTTGCAGTTTGACAAGACTGTGATGGCCCCTCTGCTCTCTCCGGGACCCTGCAGTCCCAGCTGGAGTGCAGCCAGGGGAACACATCGAGGAAAGGCCTGGGGACCATCTCAGGCTTCACTCCCTTCTTGATCCTCAGCAAAGATGTGTCTCCCCAAGGCGGAGGCAGGCTCCGACCCAGACATCAAAGGGCCTGCGCGGCTGGCGCTTTGATGGGAGCCTTGTAGAGTAATAGGAAACATGAGGATGACGCTGTGCCCCAGTCAAGCGCGAGGCCCCAAGAAATGAGAAGAAGAAACTTGGCAGCCTGCTCACGGGCTTTGGCTGAACCCAGCCCGCGCAGCTGCCGGCAGCCTGTCCTCTCCCCACCAGGCCATTGGCTGCTGCCCCTGGGGGAGACAGGTTCTCGCATGGCTGAGGGAACTGGGCCTCTCCCCACAGCAAGGAAAGGTCTCCACGAGGCCCCTCTCCCAGGCTCCAGAAAGCACTACAGAGACCACCAGGGTTCAAGGTTAGGAAAGAGCTCCCAGGCCTCAGGATGGATTCATTAGAAGACCCTCCAGCCTGTCTCAGACCTTGAGACTGTGTGGCTCATAATCCAGTCATTGGCTCTTTCCACTCCCTGCCAAATGCATCAGCAGCAGTGAACTGGACCATGGAGGTGACAATTTGGTAATATCTGCTGAATAAAATGCACACACCCAGCAACACCAGTTCTAAGAGGTTACCCAGCACATGAACCAGACCGTGTGCTCGAAGGGAGACGCCAGGAAGTATATTCACTGCAGGGTTATTTGCAAAAGCAAAAGGCTAGAAACGATGTCAATGTCTATCAGTAAGGACCAAGTAACAAAGTGCAGAGCATCCATCGCAGCAGGCCAGCTTGAAGGGGTAAAATCAATGACACAGACCTATGCGTGCTGCCAAGAAAAAGCCGTCTAAAGTCCACACCGGACAGAATGGCGTGTATAATAAGGAGGATACCATTTGTAAAAAAGGAGGGCTGGGCTAGGGTGTAGCTCAGTGTACAGGTACAGCACCTGCTGAGCATGTGCAAGACCCCAGTACCACAAAAATAAATAAACAGATAAACAAATCAATAAAAAGGAAATGATGGACTCATTGAGTCAATATAACCGAAAATATCTCTCCAAAGATGTGCATCAGAGTGGTCCTCAGTGGAGGGGAAGGGAGTTCATTTGTACGGTTTGCTTTTTTAATCATTTTACAATAAGCATTCAATATGAATTTTTAAATGTCCAAAGCCTTTTTAAAAATAGAGTAATCATGGAGGATAAAGTCCAAAGGCCTCAGCCTGACTTTTATGGCCCCTGGGAGTGTCACCCTGCCTCTTCTCTCTGCCCCTTCCTGTACCGGACTCTTGCATGGTCACGTGGCATGGTCCTCCCTGGGCCCAGCAGCAGAGATTGAGATGCCCTCCTCGCCTGACTCTGTAGCCCTGTGTCTGGGCCTCCGAGCACCATGACTGTCCTTATTTACCAACAGGAGACCCTTTTCCTCTGGGCTGGGACAGGCAGCCCAAGGCCAAACGCACCCCCAGTTTCAGAGGCAGGGGCTGCAGGAGTCCTGGACAGTGAGGAAGTCCCAGGCAGGACCACATGTTCTCTGAGGGGCTTCCACCACTGACCACCCCCAGCACACTGGCCAGGCTGCCTCAAGTAGGGATGGAGGCTGGTCCTCTACCACAGACCTGGGGCCTCACCCCACACCTGCGGCAATCCTTCTTAGATCCTTGTGGCTTTGAGGAAGGGATGAGGAGGGGCATCAGGACCCAGACCTGACAAAGCCCAGAGAGGCTGGCCTTCTCAAGAATGCAAAGGAAACACTGCATGTTGGATCCTTGGGGAGAAAATGGAGGTCAAATAACTTGTCCCAGGTCACACAGAGACTTCAAGGCTGGAATGAGGGATTTTGACTCCTTTCCCAGAGGTTATTTCACACAGTGGTGAGAAAATAAGGATTTGGGGTCATCTAATTTGCTGTGTGACCTTTGACAAATCTCACAGAGTGAGTCTGGTCTCTGATATGACAGAGGTGAGCTCTGTAATTGTCCCTTCTGACGATGTGGAGGCTGTTACATTCAAACCATGCGAATAAATAATACCTAATGTTAGCAGTTAGAGTTTCATGCTCATTGATATTCTAACAGTCTAACATCACAAGTTCCACCCCCACGTCCTTCCGTCTACCCTGCCATCCACCCACCCACCTATCCATCTACTGACTTATCCAGCATCGATTCATCTAAGCATCCTTTCCCTTAACCACCCACCCATCTATTTGTCCTCCTGTTCGCCCATTCACCCATCCATCCACCTACCCCCCGCATCCATCCATCCATCCCACATCCATCTACAGGTACCTGTCCCCATCCGACCATTCCTTTGTTCAACAAACATTTCTTGGGTTCTTACTCTATGCCAGTGCCTGAGATCTCCCTGGTAAATATTACAGAAATATTTCCTGCCCTTTCAGAGGCTGCAGCTAGAAAGGGCCCAATGTCAATCAAATGGTCCCACAAGTGAGGGTACAAGGACAAACCGAGAGGAGGAGCAGCCCGACTGCAGATGGCTATTCTAGAGGAGTTGAACCATATCCTTGAGGGTGGGGCAGGTTTTCCAGATGAGGAGTCACTGAGCTGAGACCTGAAGCACGAGGAGGTGTTGGCTAGAAGAGGGGAGATGGAGCTCAAGGAGGGCCACAGGCTGGAGCTCCGCAGGCTTCTACCTGGGTCACCTACAGGGTCACCTACAGGGTTCTCCCGTAGTGTCGCTGATTCTTCCATTGATTTGGGGATGTACCTGAGCACATCACTCTGCTGGCCTCAGATGCTCCACTCTACAGAGAGATGACTAATGGGGGCGGGGTCGCCCTTCTCCCGTCCCCACTTTCCAGCCACCCCTACCACCCTCTGCAGGCCTGCCAAGGGCAGCCTCTGCCTGGACTCACCTGGGTCAGCCTGGCGTACTGGCCTGCAGCCACCGCGTACACAAGGGAACTGGATTCTCACGCATCCTGAGGACCTTGAACCTGGTACCTGTGCCCGCCCCTGATAGTGTCCCTCTTCGGGGGTGGCACAGCCACTAGAGTTCTCTTGGCTCCTCCTTCCATGAGGCCTGGTTTATGACACTGAAGAGACCTTTGATCAGCTCAGGGCCTCCTGCAGCTCCTCTGGCAGAGCCTCCAAGGGCTTCCTGGACCTCGGTATTGGGCCACACTGACTTGGTGGCGCCTCCTTTGAGAAATAATTTGAAGGATACCAAGAACACACCTTGCTTCCCCAGCCATCACCCCTTAATTGCTGTGTCCCCTCATTGGTTGCAGGGACTCACAAGGATCATTTCTGCCTCCATATGTTGGCTTAGACAGTGCCCACTTCCCAGAACACTCTCCCACCCCCCATCATTTTTTTTTTTTTTTTGGCAGTACTAGGGTTTGAAGCCAGGTGCTCTTTCTCCTGAGCTACTTCCTCAGAATATTTTATTTTATTCTATTTTATTTTGAGGCAGGATTTTATTAAGTTGCTGAGGCTGGCCTTCAACTTGCAATCCTCCAGCCTCAGCCTCCTGAATCACTGGGATTATGGGTATGTGCCACTGCACCCAGCTCCTCCTATCCCTTTTAAGTCTTGCTCACAGCCCAGCTCCTTGTCAAAGCCGTCAGCCAGGGCAGAGCAACCTGGTGGGAGAGCTTGGGTTTTGAAGAAAACAGACCTAGACCTTGGCTGTCTGTGAGCTTTGGTTTCCTTCCCTATAAAATGGTAACAAGATGGTCATCACGGTATCCACCTGTCAGGTCATCAGGACAGGTAAGAAGGAGAATGCACAGGAGTGCCTGGCAGACACGCGCTGATGCCTGGGGGCCGGGGCCTGTGTCAGGGCTGCGCTGTATTCCAGAGCATTCCAGGTCTGAGCCATGAGTTTGCGCCGCAGTTTACACTGCCTTCCACTCTTCTTTCTGGCAAGCCGGTACTGGTTCCCAGATGGAAGCCCTGGCCTGAGCAGAGCGGCCTCAGCCATCTGGCCTGGCTCTGCTGCTCCTTCCTGTGTGGCCTTGAGCAAGCCCCTTCCTTCTGGGCCTCGTGGGAATGGATGAGCAGCCTCAGCTAGGCCTCTTCTCGACACAGGTCCAGCATCCATCCCAGGGCCAGGCACACAGTAGGTAGATACTCACGGTTGGCTTGAGAGGGCAAACCGGGAGCAAGGGGAGAGGCCTGAGAGGGAAAGAAAGGGGACTCTGAGACATGGAGGGGGTGTGGCGGCTGTCACCTTCCAGTTAAGAAGCTCAGGTTTGGGACAAATTCTTGTCTACACAAGAATCCAAGAAGGTAGTTTATAACCCAGATTTACTGCATCTCCAGCAGCCTAAATCTGGACAAGTCAGGTCTGTTCAACTGTGTACCAAGGGTTGGGTGAGGCGAGGCGGGGACTATGTGGCAAGCGCTGAGCCACCACAGCCTGGGCAGGAAGGCAGCAAGCAGCGGAGGGACCAGGCCAGGGAGAGTCCAAGTGGGGTAAGGGCAGTGTGTGTGTGCAGGGCGGGGCTCCTCAGCTCAGCACTCCTCTGACCTTAGACAAGTGATTTCACCTCCCCCACGTAATGGAGTTAACAATGGAAGGATTAAACAATGCCTGGGAAGGGCCTGGCACATAGTAAATGCTCAATAAATCAATGAGTGTGCTATTAAAAGTATCATTCTATTATTGTGTATCTTCATGCAATGACGTGAGTGCCTGTGGCATTGAAAGTGCAGGCTTCGGTGTATGTGTGTGTGTGTGTGTGTGTGTGTGTGTGTGTGTGCGCGTGTGTGCGTGCTTGTGAACATGCATAGGGCAAAGCATGCGACTGGGAGTAGTTGATCAACAAGTTTTCAAGCAAAGTTAAAGGTGAATATGTGCATTCAAATGTCACAAAAGTGCTGGTTCCATGCAGTCGACAGGATTCTTGAGTTTCTGGAAGCCTTGAGTCATCACCCCCAAGTCTGAACTCCTCCTCCAACCTCCTCTGAGTGTCACAGCTCAGGCCGCCTCATCACACATCCTTGTCCCCAGGGAGGAGCAGCCAACTCTTCCTGAGCTGCCCACTTGAGGGCTGCCCTGCTCCCACCCTAGCCAGGTCTCCCACTTGTGGCCAGAAGCCAGTCTGACCCCGCACGGGCCGGTGCCTGGGGCAATCACTCATGACATGGGCATCCTAATTGTGTCCACCAGTCCCCACCCGAGTTGCAGAAGTCCCTGCCTCCAGGTGGGATTGAAAAGGAGGCACCGTATGAACCAAGGATCTGGACACTGGCTTCCCCAGGTCCCGATGGGAAAGTGCGAACCAGACAGGAACCTACTCTCCTTGGAGACTCCTAGGGAACCCTGGGACCACAGACGCAGTCCAGGGCCCCTGCAGGGCCCATCAGCCACCTTCCTCCCCAGGCAGGGCCAGCGCATGGCAGACACAGAGAGGATCTCCTGAGGGAAGGCTGAAGGCCGGAGGGGGGTAGGAGGGCCTGCCCAGGACAGTGCAGCTGATTCATATGACTTAGTCTTTGAACAGTTTTATCTCTTGGAATTTCTTCCAAGCAAACAATCCACATGTGTACCAGTGTGCAGAGTCAGAGACTGGGCTGTCTTGACCATATTAGGGCAATTTTTGAAAATCACCTAAAATCCCTCCAACACGGGTGGCTACACAGTGCACTAAAAAGGTCGATGTGGCTTTTCATTTCCTAATGTGAGCAGATGTTCATGGCCTGCTACGGAGTGGGGAAAGGCAGTTTAGGAAGCTAGACAGAGATGAGGAGTCTCTCTCTCTCTCTCTCTCTCTCTCTCTCTCTCTCTCTCTATATATATATATATATATATATATATATACACACACACACACACACACACACACACACACACACACACACATATACAGGTGAATATATATGTACACACACAGATATTTATATTCATTGACCTAGAATATAAATACGAGAACAATTTATATCAACATGCTAGCAGTTGATCTTTCTGCATGGTGAATCTCTTTTTGTTTTCTTTCTCTTCGTTTCTTTGTGGTGCCGAGGATGGAATCTAGGCCTTGCACATGCTAGGTGAGGCCCCACCATGGAGCTACCCTCATGTTCTGGGAACACGGCAATTCTGCTCCAAGCTTGGTGCTAGAGAGGAGCTCATGAGACAGCATGCCAGTCTGTCTTGGCACCGGCTGCTGGAACCTTCTTTGAGGAGTCCAGTCTGCCTTCAGACCCACCACCCAAACCAGAATAGAGGAGCCTCCTCTGTATCTCTCCACCCTCTGGAATGTTCAGACCCTGGTCACATCTGAATAGAAAAACACGAGCACCTCAGGCAGGTGGAACATGGTCCTCTTTGGAGCAGAAAGCCCCTTCTTGGGCAGCCATGTGCCTCTCCCAGCAGGACAGGGTAAATGAGGACCACCATCCCCAGTTCTTCACAGAGTCAAAGTTCAGGGAGACCCAGCTAATGGCCAAGGTCAGCAACAAAACCAAAGCCACCTGAGCCCAGTTGCTTAGGAGGAGGTAGAGGCCCAACATCTGGGTGACTGCCCTCCGGCCCACTGCCAGCCTTCCCTGCCCCCACTTTGAGCTCCCCAAAGGCCAAGAACATCTGGCTGCTGGCCTCACTCCAAGAGGGTGATGGGGGGCCTCCTTCCGCCAGGCCCAGGCCCGAGGCTGCCTGCCGCAGTGCAAGGCACATCAATCAAGGCTGCAGAGCTGGCTGGTGCGGGGAGAGAAGCAGGCTTCTCCCCACCCCCTTCCCAGACATTCCTGCGTAATGGAATCTCCTTTCCTGTTCATTTATTACCAGCCCACAGAGCTCCGCCAAGCCCAGTCTGCAGACTCAAGCCCCACCAGTGCTGCCTTTTCCTGGGGAATGAGGTTCCCTGGGGAGGCTGCAAGAGCATCAGACCCTAGTGCTCACCAGCATGCCCCCACCACGCCCCCTGCCCTGCACATGGACTTGCCCAAGGGGCCAGCTCTGCAGCATGCTTCACCTAAGGCATCTTCTGTGTCTCTGCTCATGAACTGGGAACATTTCTCATTACGTTCATGTTAACAGATGAGAAAACTCAGGCTCAGAGATATTAAGTCACTTGCTCAGAGTCAAACAGCAAGACCATGGCAGAGTTTGCTTGATCCTCAAACTCAAGTTCTTTCCTTGCCCTTCTCTTCCTGTTGAAAAAAATTATTCTTTCCTCAATGAATGTTTAGCAACACGTTGACAACCCATTGACCAGAGGTGTGTGGGTTTTCTGGACTTCCAGTTCTAGCCCTTTGATCTTAGGGGCTAGCCTTGGGCTGGTACCACACTGACTTCATTACCGTTGTTACGTCCTGAGATTTGAGATCTGGATCTGGATTTTTGTACTTGGTTCTTCTTTTCAGGGTTGTTCTAGCTATTTTGAATTCCTCAGAGTCCCGTATGAATTTTAGAATCAGATGGTCCGCTTGAACAAGGAAATCAGCTGGGGTTTTGATGGAAGGGTGTTGAATCTGTAGATCGTTTGGGGAAGTGTTGCCTTTTTAACTATATGAATGTGTCTTCTGATCCATGAATATATGATGTCTTCCCACTTACTCAGATCTTCAATCTCATCCCCCCAGTTTTGTAGTTTTTTAAAATGATGTACTTCATTAAAGTTATTTCTATGGGATTTTATTCTTTGGAATGCTGCATGGATAGAATTGCTTTCTTAATTAATCTTGGGTTGTTCACTGTGAATGTACAGGAAGACAATTGATTTTTTTTATACGGATCTCATATTCCACGATCTTGCTGAACTTATTAATTATTATTTAGTGGATTCCTTAAGATTTTTTATATATGAGATCATGTCGTCTGCGATGAGAGACAGTTTAATGACTTTCATTCCAGTCTGGATGGATTTATTTATTTATTTATTTATTTATTTATTTACCTTGCCTAATTGCCCTGAGTAGAACTTCAAGTTCAGTGTTGGACAGAAGAGGCCAAAGTGGGCATCCTGTCTTGGCCCTTTTCTTCTTTATGCCCTGCATGATCCCCCTTCCTTCCTAGGCTTCCTTTTCCCCTCCTTCCACCCTAGTAGGGATAGAGTGGGATATTAGGAGAGAAGAGTATATGTACAAGGTGAGTGGGAAAGAAAGACGAAAAGAAGGAAGGAAGGGAGGAAAGAAAAAAAAGAAATCCAGTCAGTGTATTGATACCTAAATACCTAAAATTCCTAAGGACCCTACCAGGATGCCCCCTGAGGCCCAGAAGAAGAGATGTGACAATTAATATCTACCAAACACCTACTCCATGCCAAGGACTCAGGATACAGAGATAAACCAGACTCTCAAGAGTCAAAGCTGGAATTCAAACTGAGAAAGCCCGAGCAGACTCACACTTCCATCTTGTTGAGGGGCAAACGAAAGGAGCCCGTCACTGTCACTCAAAACCCCTTTAAAGCTCTACAAGTGGCAGACACGGAGCTGTTGGGAAGTGGAGTGTCTGGTTCAGGTCGAGAGTCTGATAGTTCACTTCTTAGCTATGAGAAAGTGACACGTAAGAGCTTCCCTGCAATTTAGTTCACCCTTCTGTGAAATGGGGTAAACTACAGCAGCCATCTCAGAGGGCTGTTGTGAAGATCGATTTAGTTAATAGGTCAAGTATTTAATAGAGACTGGCATGCAATGGATCTCTATGAATTGTTCCTCTTCTGCATGTCTGGAACCCAGAGAAGCCAGCCTGGTATGGTGTGGGGTAGGCCACTCTCATACTGGGGGAGCCTGGGAAGGGACCTCTTCTTGCTGCCTGTACCCCTTTGGAATTATGAAAAAAACTGCCGTAACTTCTGCTCCCTCTTCTAAGACAGGATCCCTTAGTAATTGCCAAGGTCCTACTATGTGCAGCCCTACTATTGGGAAGTCCTCAAAGAGGATCATGATTATTATTATGACAGCTCACTGTGTGACCAGTCCGGGTTCAAGAAGAGGAACATAGTGAGAGATTTCTATTACGACAGTTATTCCCCGGATCTGTCCTATGACTGAGGAGGCTGACTAGAAGGTCTGACATCCACAGGTGTGGCGGCTGATCTTCTGCATACATTGGACTGGGCCACAGGGTGCCCAGATATTTGATCAAACATGATTCTGAGTGTTCCAATGAGGATGTTCTTGGATGGGATCAGCAGCTGAATCCCTGGACTGATTAAAGACGATGACTCTTTCTAATGTGGGTGTTCAATTAATTAAAGACTTAAAACAACAAAAAGTTTGACCCTTTGGGAAGAATTCTTTCTTTCTTTTTTAAAATATTTATTTATTTTTTAGGTGTAGATGGATACAACACAATGCCTTTATTTTTATGTGGTGCTGAGGATCAAGCCCGGGTCCCACCGGTGGTAGGTGAGTGCTCTACCGCTAAGCCACAATCCCAGCCCCCAGGAAGAATTCTTTCTTCCTGCCTACCTTGGAACTGGAACATCAGCTTTTTGCTGCCCTAAAAGTTGAACCGAAATATCGGCTCTCCTGGTTCTCAGGCCTTCACACTTCAACTACAACTATCCCCTTGGCCCCCCTGAACCTCCAGCTTGTTAACTGCAGGTCATAGGACTGGTCAGCCTCCATAGTCGCCTGAACCATTCCTTATAACAGACCTCTTTGTACAGACACAGACACAGACACACACACACACAAACACACCCTTCCTCTGAAGAACCCTGAGTGTTCCAGGAGGGCAGGTCATCAGGAGGGACAGGCTGGAACTCTTGGGCATAGCACAAGCTGAAGCTGACATCCACAGGCAAACTATCCTCTGCAAGGGGACCTCAGATCTGCTTGTCCTCAAATTGACTAAAGTAGGTGCACCCAGGTCATTGAGGATAATCTCCCTCTCTTAGAGTGAATGGATTATGGATTCAATCACTACTAGATCTCTTCAGGCAATATAGGTAAGTGTCTAACGACACACCTGGGGACTGTGGCCTGGCCAAGTTCACACATCAACTGACCACCACGTGTGCCAAAAGTAATGCCAAGCGCATATCAGCTGATTTGCTTCCCCAATAATCCCAGGAGGAAGATTTTTTTTTTAATATTTATTTTTTAGTTTTTGGTGGATACAACATCTTTATTTTATTTTTATGTGGTGCCGAGGATTGAACTCAGCGTCCCGCGCATGCCAGGCGAGTGCACTACCGCTTGAGCCACATCCCCAGCCCAGGAGGAAGATTTTTAAAAACTCTTTCCTAGAAGAATGTGATCTGCCCAAGGTCACACAGCTGGGTTTGAGCCCAGGAGGCCTCCAGGGCGCTGGGGACTCTGTGACACTAACTCACCACCTCAGTTTTCTTGCAGCCCTCCTTGGTGGGATGGTCTTCTCTGCCTTAAAGACATGGAGGCTCAGAGAAGGCGGTGGCCATTAGCTGGGGAGAGGAGGGCCGTCCCACCAAGGCTCTAGTCCCTCCCCTCACCTCAGCAGCCCTCCACACTTGCAGATGCTCCACGTGAACCCTGGGGACCATGGACTCACTTCCCCTTGGCCTCAGCATAGCCCTGTCTAAGGAGGCTCCTCCGGCTTCACGTTGAGGACCTGGCCTCAGATCCCAGGGTAGAGTCTGGGGGTCCTGACTCCAGACAGCTGCTGTTCTGAGGAGAGGCCACCCTTGGGAGGAGGAGAGGAGGGCGCTAATCATTCAGGACCAATTTCCCCTCTCCCCAGCCTCAAGCTACACAGGCCCAGAGTAGCCCCAGAGAACGTGCATTCCTTGGGAAACCAGAGTACCAGAGACCAGCCCCCAAAGGGTCGCAGCTAAGCCAAGCCTGCGGTCAGTGCTGGCCATGGTCTGGCCTATCCACCCACCCCTTCCTGTGGGGGCCTCGGTGCCAGGAGAGGCAGGCCTGTGAACAATGCCCACTCTGTTCTAGGGCTGAGCGGGGGTGGCTAGTTCAGGTACACCTCACACTGCTGGGCATCCTACGCTCCTGCTCACCCTCACCAGCAGACACCTTGGGGCCTTGGAGGAAAACCCAGATGGTCTACACACAGAATGTCCTCGCTCCCTGACAAGTGACAGCTCAGAGGTCAGGAGCCAACCTGGGGTTGGGAGACTAGGAGTGGCAACCCAGCAGAGCCAGCCATGGGCATCCAGAACCCCACCCCAGCCAACAAGGCTCCATCTTTTTTCGCTCAGCTACATTAACTCGGCCTAGATCATCATGCAGTGAATGGGGACAGAGGGCTCAGAAAGGCTGGGCAGTTTGCCTTTGGTCACACAGCCCAGAAGCAGCAGAAGCAGAACTCAAGCCCAGGTCTGTGACCTCTAAAGCCTGCTTTACCAAACCAAGCTTGGGAAACTCTGAAGGGATCATGGGTCCAAAGTTCATAGATTTCAGCAGACATACATGTATGTTCACACCATGTGCAAACACGCACCTCTTTTTTAGTAACCAGATGCTGCCGGCAGGGTCCGACCTTCCTGGAAAGGTCTTTGCAAGGGGCTGAGGCATTCCAAGCCTGGTTCTCCACCCTCACCTGGAGGGAGCCTCTCTGCCTCCCACATGCCCAGCCTGACCCAGGATTCAGGGTCCCAGTCCAGGGTGCCCTTGGTGTGAGTAGATGGTGGGAGGAGGTCAGCCCTCCCCGCCCCTGCCCCAAGCACCAACAGCCTGGTAGACCTGTGGGTCAGCAGGCCCCCCTCCTCCCCCACCTCCCAGAGCCCACAGGCTGTGGGCCAGGCCTGGCTTCCGGAGCTGCCGCCACCTTGGCCGGCCACACCACACATGGTTTTAATCAGCAGCCCGCCTGGATGAATGGCGCCTTGTGAAAACGCCACAGGGCTCACCTCCACGGCAGGACTGCGCCAGGTGGGGCCACCTCCGGGAGGGAGGAGAGTGAGGGGACCCCAGTGGTGGAAGGGGCAGGGACAGGGGATAGCACAGCACAGCAGTTACCAGCCAAGGCCTGTGGTCAGACAGAGAGGGGCGGGTCCTGGCCCTGCCACTCACAGTCTGAGTCTAGGCAACTGAGTGGACCGCTCTGAGCCTTGGGTCCACCCTCAGTACACAAGGGTGGTCATAGAGCCTCTGATGGGGGCTGTGAGGACTCAGTGAGGGGACATTTGGCACACACTGCACTTCACACCTGGAGTCCCGCCCAACCTGTGTGGGGCACAGGCAGGAAACTCACAAACCAGATTTACTGGGACAGCAGAGGACCCAGATAGGAGCAAGGGAGCTGGCCTCCAGGAGCCAGGGGGTGGCATTTCTGAAGAGAGGGAGGCTACAGTTGGCTCTGGGGTTTCATCAGCTCCTGGGGCCTGGGCCTCTGCTGCCCCTTCCTCACCTCAAAGGAGTCTTGCCTGAGCGTCAGGAGAGACCTCAGCACCTGAGGGCCCTCGGCCTCCCACTCAGTGACAGCCAGAGCTTCAGGCAGCAGCAACTGATGTCCCCCGAGCACTCACTGGGTGCTGCGCCGTAGGCACCTCAGGCCTTGACTCAAGTAACTTCCTTCTTTTGTTTTTGTTCCCATTTACATGCAACAAACTTCGGAGTCAGAAAGGGCAGCCAGGCCGAGGCCAAGCAGCTCTGGGGAGGAGGACCTGGGCTGTGAAGCCACAAGGGTACAGCTCCAGAGCTCCCGACCTTGCCTCTATACCTCTTGCCTTTCCAGGGAGCACCATGTCCCACCTGCGGCACCTGAGGATGGCCTCGGGTGGGAGCACCTTGCCTTTTATGAGACCATCGTGTCCCACCTGAGGGCGGCTTGCCTGAGAGAGCTCAGGGTGACTTCCCTGTGGGCCTCCCGTGGACAGGGCTGTTTTGCACACCAGCACCCTTTCCCAGCTTCCTTTCCCACCCACAAAGCTTCCATAAGCTCATGCCAAGGCCCAGGACCCATGTCCTCCTCCTCGCCCCGACCTGAGCATCCCCCCACCCAGCACAGAGAAGGGGCTGCTGGGCGTTGAGAACAGAATGAAGAGAGGAAAGAGATGTCCGGGGAAGGCCAGACCTCACCACCTCTCCTTGCTGGACCAGGGAGATCCTGCATAGGCTCCTATCCCCTGCACTAGGCCCCATGGGACTCCAGTTCAGCAAAGGTCCCCGGTTCCTTGCACCTCTCCCTGGCTCCTCTCCCACCTCTCCTGGGCAGACTGAGTGGTTAGGGCCTGGCTGTCCTTGCCCTCTGGCTTCCACCTCCAGGCTTGCTCTTGCTTCCCCTGCTGAGTCCCCCTCCCCACCCCATAACTAGTCCTCTAAACCCAGCCCAGCCCCCAGCACCCTGTGTGTCAGGATGCCTGCTTTGTCTGACTGGGTTGGGCCCCTTTGCTCCTGGGCTCCTGAGCCTCCGCCCCAGCACTTCCGGGAGCAAAGCCCTGGGGCTTCTGGGAATTGCCTCAGATTCAGAATCCATCTCTGCAGAGGCAAGAGCTGCTTCCTCTCCCCTCTGCTGAGGACTGATGCCACCTTTTCAGATGGGTTTGTTCTTGTTCCTCTTCTAACCCACAGCCTGTAGAGACGTGGGTGTACCGGCATGTCACCATGGTGTCATCTGTAGAAGGGTCACTCCTAGCTCCCAGCTTTTGGGGCTTCTCTGAACTCAGCTGAGAGACCCGTTTCTGGGGGCCCATTTGAGCCGGGAATGTCCCCCTCAAGCTGAGCCAGCCCAGCTGAGCCCATCTGACTGGGTCTGCCCCAGAGCCACCCTGACTCCCTTGCCCTTTGGTAGAATGGGTCAGTGTAGGCCACTGGGGAAAATAGCACTGTGAAGAGAACTATGACATGCTCAAAGGTTAAGCCACAAAAATGTTCAGCATGCCTTTGTTTATGATACTAAAAAATCTAAAATAATCCACATACTCTTCAGTTAAAGTGGGGGACCTTCGCAAATCTGAACCCCCTGAAGGATATTTACATCACAATTTTATCTGTAAGTGAAAAAACAGATTGTAAAATATTATGTTGAAAGAGGAAAACCTCCAGGCAGCTCTGTAAAAGAGGCAGAGGGCTGTGGAGCAGGTAGTGCTCACAGTGGAGCCCGGGGCCATAGGAGAGCCTGCCCTTTCAGAGCAAGACACTGCACCATTTGCCACCTGCAAATTGGGAACACTACTGTGCCTATTGACATGTACTGTCACTGAGCACAGTGTAGGAGGCACAGACTGAACCCTGTTTATACACCAAATGTGGGCCGTGCTTATTTCCATATCATGGGTGATTTCCGTTTTCTTAGATTTGCTTATTTGTATTTTTAGAATTGTCTGCAATGACTGTGTATTACTTGTATTAATCTTAAAAAATAAAAGCAAACATGGTTCTATAAGGAAACAACCCAGTGGCACTCATTCCTGTGTTTAATGACCACATGTTTTTGAGGACACTGCTGGTTATGTTGCCCGACTGAGATTTTGGGGGGAGAAATTGTGATCTGATCTTGTTATCTTGTTAACACTTTCCCTAGTCACACACTGGCTGCCTGTGGGCTTCAAGCTGCAGCTGTACACCTAACCTCAGTGCTCAGTGTGAAGGGATCACTTAAATAAACTATGACACAGCTATACCACATACCTATGTTTGCAGTGTGCAAGGAAAATGTCTGAGGGATTCCCACCAAAGAAGCGTTACCCCAGGAATGGGGACACTTGTGCTTTAGGTTCTGTGACCTTTACTAATAATTGCAATTCTTTCAAAATAAGCTAATATTATGAGACAAAATGGAACTTAGGGAGACTCTGTCTCAGAATGAAAATAAGAAGGACTCTCAGTGGTAGAGTGATCCTGGATTCAATCCCCAGTAACACACACACACACACACACACACACACACACACACACAAATTTGTCTGTATAGTCTCCTTTCTACAAAAACAACTTTGTATATAACAGATAGAAAGCAAAAGTCCTAAAACGGTGGGATATAGACATTTACATTCTTTTTGGTCTCTGTGTTCTAAGTTTTCCACAATGAATGAATGAATGAATAAACATACACACACATAGACACACGCACATATGTCAATCACAGCATACATGTGTATGTGTGTGTATGTGTGTGTATGCATGTGTTTGTGTGTGTGTGTATGTGTGAGTGTGTGTATGTATATTCTTAAAAGAAAATATATGGCCAAGCCCTGTGGTGCAGGCCTGTAATCCCAGGCACTTGGGAGGCTAGAGCAGGAGGATCGCAAGTTCAAGAACAGCCTGGGCAACTTAAGGAGACACTCTCTCAAAATAAAAAATAAAAGGGGTTGGGGATAGAGCTCAGTGGTAGAGTGTCCTGAGTTCAATCCTAGTATCCCAAAAAGAAAAAAGAAAGATTTGGCCCCCATTTCTTCCCGTACTAAGTGCCTAAGGCCCCACCGACTGCACTTTTAGCCTTTTCCCGGCCTCCACTCTCCCCACCCACGTGTGTCTGTTTTCTCACCCGCTTTTAATTTGCGCCATCTTGCTGTCCTTCCTGTGTCCTTGTAAAAGGCCTGAAGTCCTTGCTGGAACCAGGCAAGGCAGAAGCCAGGGCACGGGCCATCCAGTGGTCCCCCACCACCCCACGCCACCTCCTGGGGTATTGTTCCAATTAGAGGGGACTTGAAGCCGATCCAAAGGCGGAACTATAAACACCAGAGGCAGAGACCCATAAACAGCTGGGTAACCAGCTCCAGCTGTGCGGATGGGCCCTGGCCCATGTTCCCACTGGGAACAGAGGGGGACTGAACTGGCCACTGAGAGTCGCCCTCTGCCCCCCCTCCTTAGAACATGAGCTGCCATGATCAGGACAGGCACCATGAGTTAGAGAACTGGGGGAACCGGAGAGGCCTGAACAAATCTGGGTGAGCTCATATCCAAGGGACCAGGGCTGTGGGGGCCAAGGATTCTCAATCACCTGAGCCCCATTACCTTTATACCTGGACCTCAATTTACCTGTCTGTAAAATGGGGAAGTCAGGAAGAAATGGACTGATGGGACTTCTCAGCTCTTCCACAACATGATTAATTTGCTATGCACTGAGCCTCAATGCTTATAAAATAGTTCTACAATATAATAAAACTATATACCATCTGATAACATGTATATGTTATAATAAAATCATCTGTATATAAGCCATACATATTCTATATTATCCACTCATACTCTTGATTACGGTTTTTCTGTATTTTTTAATGACCATCTCTGGGTACCTGTGATCAGAGAGTATGTGAAGCGAGCCAAGGAAGACTTCTCAGTAGGAAGGACGATTTAAGGGTCGTGAGTTTAACAGGGGAAATGAGCCTCCAAAAAGGTCTTAGTGGAGGGGAAGGGAGAGACTGAATGTAAGGAAATTTCCAGGACTGCTTGGGTGGGTGGTCATCAAGTATAAGGGACTAAGATGACCAAGACTTGTGATCCCCTGGCAAACTTGATAGACTCCAGGCTGTTACCAGAACTCCCCAATCAGAATCAAGGGCAGCAGGGCCCATCTGAATGTTTGATAATTGTGTGGCGAATTCTGAGCCTAGAATTCAGAAACAGGTGGGTGTTGGGGAAGCCCTGGCCCAAGGGCCATGGATAGGATGTGGGGTAAGGGGTCCCCCATGATTTTCACACCCTGCCGTGTGTCTGATCACCCAACTACAGGGCACAGTCCTTGCCAGGCAGCCAGGTGCCACCCGAGGCTTGGACCCTGGGGAAGCAGGGTGCCTGGCAGGGTATGGAATCCCGGGGAAGCTCATCAGCTAGTGAGGGCTGTAGATCCCCCTGGGTCAGTCATCTGAGCTCCGTGCTGGAGGTTGGGGTCTTCCTGGCATCATAGCCCAGAGAGTGGGTGCTGGAGGAGCTGAGGCACGGAGACCTTCCCCTGAGAACAGGAGTAGGAGGGGCCACCCAGGGGCCACCGAGGGAGGGGTGCAGTCCAGCCGCAGAGCATCACCCGACCCAGAGTTGGATCCCCAGCACTGCAAAAATACCAGCAAACAAACAAACAGAAGGACCACAGAAGGTACCTTCCTGGAGAAGGTACCCTGAAAGATGGGAAGGATCCACGCCACGTGGCTGAAGAGGAAAAGTGGAGATTCAGTAGAGGGGGAAAAATGTCGTGGCTCCTTTCTGGCCACATAGTTTGCCAGGGGCTCTCCCCTCTGGGCACTGAGTAAAAGCCAGGCACTGGACAGGCACAAGGCCCAGGGCCAAGCAGCGCACCCCCATATCACAGGCAGCTGGTGGAAATCCAGACCCGGGGCTCCCCCACCTGCCTGTGGGTTTCTCCCCTCACTCCAGGCCGGGCCACGTGACTTCCCAGTTTCCCCCGCCCACAATCCCACTGGGCAGGGGTGAGTGGCAAATTCCTGTCTCCAGTGTCAAAATCTCTTTTTTCAGAAGGGTCCCCGAGGCCAAGCCATGCTTGACCCAGGTCACATCTCCCCAGGCCAACTCAGTTCCAGTTGCCTTCCTATCCGCATCCCTTTGTCACACCAAAAACATTTCCTATGTTATTATAAAAAAACAGCAGAGCCAGACTGGGGACACTTGAAGCTACAAAGACTCCTTGAAAACAAGTAAAGATGACATGAATACCTGGAAAGACATCCCCTGTTCCTGGATCGTGGGAGATAGTATTGTTAAGATGGCAATTCTCCCCCAAATTGATCTATAGATTTATTGCCTTCCCTATCAAAATTCCAGTTAAATTGACAAGCTGATTCTGAGGTTCGCATGGAAATGCAAGGAACCCCAAATAGTCAGAACCACCTGAAAAGGAAGAAGAAATCTAAAGGACTCGCCCAACCCACTTTCAGTAATTACAACTCAAGTACTTTTGTACTTTTTCAGTACTCAAGAGGGAAAACCTGGCGTGGGCTTAGACAAATAGACCAATGGAAGACAATTGAAAGTCCATTTACATATTTATATCTAAAGTCTTTTTTTTTTTTTTACTAGAGCATCTTGACAATTCGTGGGGCAAAAGAATAGTCCTCTTATTTAATGGTGCTGGGATAATGGATATCCACGTACAAAAGAAGGAAGGCTAGACCCCTACCTTACACCATACCCAAAAATTATCTCAAGCCTAGCGTGGTGGCACATGCCCGTAATCCCAGCAGCTTAGGAGGCTGAGGCAGGAAGATTGAGAGTTCAAAGCCAGCCTCAGCAACAGCGAGGCGCTAAGTAACTCATTGAGACCCTGTCTCTAAATAAAATACAAAAAAATAGGGCTGGGGATGTGGCTCAGTGGTTGAGTGCCCCGGAGTTCAATCCCCATATCCCCTCCAAAAAAAATTTATCTCAAGTTTGAGGTCCTGGGTTAATCCTTATCATCTCTCTTTCACACACACACACACACACACACACACACACACACACACACACACACACTTTGACTCAAAATGGATCAAAGATCCTACTCTACAACAGAGCTAGGCACAGTGGTTAATGCCTATAATCCTAGGAACTAAGCGGGGGTGGGGGGGCAATGCATGAGTGTCTCAAGTTCAAGGCCAGCCTGGGCAATTTAGTGAGATCCTGTCTCAGAAAAGGAGCCTGGGATGTAGGTCAGTGGTAGAGGAGCAGTGAGTTCCATCCCTATTACTGGAAGAAAAAAAAAAATCTCTACAACAGAAAGACAAACAGCTCAACTCACAGAAGAGCAAAGAGCCTGAATAAACATTTCTCCAAAGAGATACACAAATGAACAACCAACACACAAAAAGATGAAAAACATCATTAGTTATTAGGAAAATGCAAATAAACACCATAATGAAATACTACTTTGCACCCATGAGGATGGTTGTGATACCCAAAAAAGTGGAAAATAACCAGTTTGGGTGAGGATATGGAGAAATTAGAACTTTCCTACATTGCTGGTGGGAAAGTAAATTGATTCAATTGCTAGGGAAAACACTGTGGTGGTTCCCCAAAAAGTTAAACATAGAATTACCTTGGGACCCAGCAATTCCTCTCCTGAGTACAAACCAAAAAAATTTCAAACAGATGCTAGTACGTGAATACTCATAGCAGCACCATTCACAATAGCCCACTGTCTATCAGCTATGCACTGATAAACTACACCAGACCATGGAACATTATTCAGCCATGAAAATGAGGTCTTGACGGACCCTATGAAATGGTGAAACTTTGAAAGCACGATGCTAAGTGAAAGACACCAGACACCAAAGGCTACGTGTTGTGGGATTCCACTAGTGTGAGATGTCCACAAAGAGTAATCTCTAGAAACAGGAAGTAGCTTAGTGTTGGCCAGGGGCTGGGAGGGAGGAAGAATGGGGAATGACTGCCACTGGAGAGGAGGTCTCTTCCTAAGGTTATGAAATGTTCTGGAATTAGATAGTGGGATGGTGCACCAAAAAGCCACCAAATGATGCTTTAAAGCATCATGTTATGTGTGTGAAATATAAATTGATTTTTAAATACAGAGCTTACTTGATTTCTGTATAATCCTACATGTTTATTTTTATTGTGGTAAGATACATACGAAATTTGTCGTTTTAACCATTCTTAAGTATACAATTCAGTGGGCGTAGGTACAGTCAGCGTTGAGTAACCGTCACTACTTCCTGTTTCCAACATCTCCATCACCCCAAGCAGAAACTCGGACCCCATTAAGCAATAACTCCCATCCTACCCCTGCCTTCAGTCCTGGTTAGGGATCATCTGTTTCCTCTATGAATCTGCCTCTTGTAGATATTTCATGTAAATGGAATTGTCCAGTATCCTCGAGTGTCTGGCTTGCTTCACTTGGCATAATGATTTCAAGCTTAATTCAGGTTGTACTATATATCAAAACTTCATTTCTTTTCTGGCTGGAAAACATTCCTTTGTATGTATCGACCTCATTTCGTGTACATGTTCATCTGTTTGGGGGCACTTGAGTTGTTCCCAGCTTTGAGCTATTGCATCTAATGCTTAGCTTTTTGAGGAAGCACCCAATCCTTTCCCATAGGACCATCAACATTTTACATTCCCACCAGCAACGTAGGAGCATTCTGATTTCTTCACATCCCTGCCTTTAAAAGAAAAAAAGGCACAGCCATCCCAAAAGGTGTGAAGGTTTGATCAGCATTTCCCCAATGACTAAGGTTGAGCACCGCCTCCCATGCTAATTGGCCAATGGAGAAGTCAAGTCTTCTGCCCATTTTTAAGTTGGGTTGCTTATCTTTTTATTGTTAGAAGTTCTTTATATGTTTTTGACATTCAACCTGTATTAAACATGATTTGAAAATATTTTCTCTCATTCTGTGTATTTTTATCACTATCTTTATAGTGTCCTTTGATGTACAAGAGGGTCTTTATTATTTTAATGAAGACCGATTTACCTATTTTGTTTTAACCAATTTCTTTTTCTTTTTCTTTTATTCTTCAGAGCTTTATGGTTATACATAGTAGTTGGGTTCATCCCGACATATTCACATGCATAGAAATCAATTTCAGTTCATGGTACCCCCTTTTCCCTCCCAACCACCCCAATTTATCTATTTGTTGTTGTTATTGCTAGTGCTTTGGGTGTCATATTGCAAAAAACATTACTAAATCTAAGGTAATAGTCATGGAGAGGTGCGCCTGTATTTTCTTCCAGTAGTTTTATAGTTTAACTCTTACATCTAGGTGTTTGATCCATTTTGAGCTTATTTTTGTGCATGGTATAAAGTAAAATCCTAACTATCTTCTTTTGTATGTGATATCCAAGTTTTGCAGTACCATTTTTTTTTTCAGATTTTGTTCAAAAGTCTGATCTTTCCCCAGAAAGTGGTCTTAGCATTCTTGTCAAAAGATGCCTGTAGTCCCAGCTACTGGGGAGGCGGAAGCAGGAGAATCACTTGAGCCCAGTAGTTCAATACTGGCCTGGAGAGCATAGCAAGGCTCTGTTTGTTTAAAAAAAAAAAAAAATTGAGGGTGGGAGTAAGGATTTGTTCCAATTCCATCCCATAGCCCATGTATCTATACTATGCCAGTACCACACCATTTTAATTACTGTAGATTTATAGTAAATTTTGAAATCAGAAATTGTGAATCCTCCTTAACTCTGTTCTTTTTTGTTGTTTTTTTTAAATATGTTTTAGTTATTAATGGACCTTTATTTTATTTATTTTTATGTGGTTCTGAAAATTGAACCCAGAACCTCACACATGCTAGGCAGGCGCTTTACCACTGCCCCACAACCCAGGCCCAACTCTGTTCTTTTTTAATAGTTTTGCCTATTTGGGGGTTTCTTAAAATTTCATATCAATATTAGGGTGGATATTTTTACTTTGGGGTTAAAAAAAACCCTCTTGGAATTTTGATAAAGATTATATTGTATCTGTATATTCCTTTGGGTAGTATTGTCATTTTTTCCATTTTTAAATAAATTTTATTAATAATTGATGGACCTTTATTTATTTATTTGTTTATATGTGGTACTGAGAAACCCAGTGCCTCACACATGCCAGGCAAGTGCTCTGCCACTGAGCCACAACCCAGCCCATTTTTTTTTTCATTTTTTATTGGTTATTTTTTAAAATATTATTTTAGTTGTTGATGGACTTCATTTATTTATGACTTTTATTTATTTATTTACAGGCAGTGCTTAAAATCCAACCCAGTGCCTCATACATGCTAGGCAAACACTCTACCACTGAGCCACACCCCAGCCTCTGTGAGTTCTTTACAATTATACATAATAGTGGAATTCATTGTTGGATGTTTATACATGCATCTAATGTAACAGTATAATTTGGTTAATATCATCCCCCAGTATTTCTTTTTTCCCAGTATTTTTATTTTAACAATATAATTTTTTAATCAATAAATATGGGCTACCCTTCTATTTATTCAGGTATACTTTAAGCAATGCTTAGTTGTTTTCAGAATATAAGACTTTTACCTTCTTCATTAAATTTATTGATACCTCTTTTATTATTTTTGATACTAGTACAAATGGAATTCTTTTCTTAATTTCCTTTTGGGGTTGTTCATTAGCAGTGTATAGAAATACAACTGATTTTTTGTATGTTGATTTTGTATCCTACAACTTGGCTAAATTCATCAGCTCTAATATTTTTCTGTGTGTGTACAGATTCTTTAGGGTTTTTTCCTAGACGTGAGATCATGTGGTGTGTGACTAGAGAGTTTCACTTTTTCTTTTCCATATTGGATGCCTTTGACTTCACTTTTGTGCTAATTGCTCTGGCTAGAACTTCCCGTGTCATGTTAGATAGAAGTTCCCACACAGAAATGATGAAAGCAGTCATCCTTGTGTTGTTCCTGAACCCCAGGGGAAAGCTTTCCATATTTTACCATCGAGAATGGTGTCAGCCGTGGGCTTTTCATATACGGCTTTTGTCATTTGAGCAACTTTCCTTCCACTGCAGGATATTAAGTATATATAATATTTTTTTAATCACAAAACAATGTTGGATTTGGGCAAGAGCTTTTTCTGCTTCAATTGAGATGATCATTTTCCCCTGACATTAATGTGGCATATTTTGTATGTAATTTTTTTATTTATATGTGACAGCGGAATGCATTACAATTCTTATTAAATATATACAGCACAATTTTTCATATCTCTGGTTGTATACCTAGTATATTCACACCAATTCGTGTCTTCATACATGTACTTTGGATAGTAATGATCATCGCATTCCACCATCATTAATTACCCCCTGCCCCCTCCCTTCCCCTCCAACCCCTCTGTCCTATCTAGAGTTCGTCTATTCCTCCCATCTCCCGCTCCCTATCCCACTATGAATCAGCCTCCTTGTATCAAAGAAAACATTTGACATTTGGTTTTCTGGGATTGGCTAACTTCACTTATCATCTTGATTGATTATCATATGCTGAACCACCCATTCTTAGGATGAAATCTACTTGATCATGACATATGATTGTTTAGTATGATTGTTTAGAATTTGGTTTTCTAGTATTTTCTTAACAGATTTTTGCATTTATAATCATAAGGGGTACTGCTTATAATCAGTGTTCTCTAGCTTTAAGATCCGGGTAACAGTAGCCTTGTAGAATGAGTTAGGAAGTGTCCCTCCCCTTCAGAATTAATTCTCGTGTAATTCTCCCTAGATGTTTGGTAGAATTCACCAGTGAAGCCATCTGGTGCTAGATTATTCTTTGCTGGAAGTTATTTGATTACTGACTGATTCAATCTCCTGACTTGTTATAGGTCTATTCAGATTTTCTATTTCTTTTTGAGTCAGTTTTGATAGCTTTTGTACCTCTAGGAACCCATCCATTTCATCTAGGTCATCCTGCTTGTGTGTGCAGTCCTCCACGGTAGCATCTTAAATGCATGATCATTTCTGTGAAGTGGGTGATTGTATGTGGATACTGAAGGGTGGTTCTCAGTGTCCCAGATCACCCAACAACTTCCAACCCAAGGGTCTCAGGAGGAGCCATCAGATGTGATGAATGTCTATAACTGGTGGGCCTCTCAGCCTCTCATCCTCATCCTCATCACTCTCAGGACAAGGTGGTAGTGGTGTTCCAGGTTTGGGCTCTGTCATGGGGGTTACTTGAGTGTGACACCAAGAACCAGAGAAGACTTTGCAGGTTACTAACTGTGCAGCAGGCTCCTGCCGTGGGCTTTCCAGGCACTGACTCCTGACTCCTCACAACAGCCCTGTCTCCTGGGTGCTACTACCATCCCCATTTCACAAATGGAGAGACTAAGGATCAGAGACCCAAGGAACTTATCCAAGGTCACACAGCAAATCTGAGCCTATATTTGAGACCAGATTGGCCCATCTGTGGGTACTTTGACAACTATGCCATATACAGCCTCATCCTTTCCAAGGGTAAGTACCTCAGAAAGGGACAAAGGCTGAGTATTTCAAGCTCCAACTTCTCCCTCTGTCCCTGAAAGACAAAATAGAGCTAAGCCACGCCCCCCCACACACACTCCAAATACTTAAGGCAGAAGACAGCTTCCATTTGTTGTCTCACAAAGCAGCAAGTAACCCTCCACCTTTGCCCAGGGCATGAAGGTTACAAACCAGCAGGGAATGTATACATAGCTGCTCATATGTGTAAAATAATTTCTGGAAGGGTCCACAAAACTTGGTAGTGGTAGTGTCCTCTGAAGAGGTGAACTGGGGACAAAGGTCAGGGGCTGGAAGGAGACTTATGTTCTGCAAAACTTTTTTTTTTTAATTGCGGGAGGGGGGCTTTAGATTGGTGGATACATATACTTTTAAGTGCCTGACATCCCTGAGAGGGGCAGGGTGGGGCTCAGGGTATTGGCCCACTCTACCTCGGGGCATGGAGTCTCAGCTCAAAATGCCAGGGCTCACACCCAGCCTCAGACTCAAGAGGACATCAGGCTGTGGAGTCTGAAGGACCAGGGACTCTGGGCTATGTGATCCTAGCAGCTCCTTGGCCTCTCTGCATCTCAGACTTCCGCACAGTACCGAGGTAGAAATGCCTCCCCCAGACTAGGCCAGCAGAGTGCCTGAATGATGCACACTGAGAAATACTTTTTATTTATTCCTGTTTACTTAATGTATTGATGTTATTATTAGAATAGCTTTACCTCCCCATCAACTACAAGCCCAGTCTCCATGGGCCAGCAAGTCAGAGAGAGACTGGGTGAGAGTGTCCCCTGGTGGACACATTCTAGACTGCACTGGGTAAGTGCCAATCTAACCTTCCATGGAAAAGCAAAATTTAGTTCCATTTCTTCTGTTACCCCTCGATATTTCAATGTTTACTTCTTAAAAACAATGATATACCCCTACAGAACAGCATGATAATCAAAAAGAGAAATTTCAACATCTAGAGAATACGGTTCTCTAGTCCCCACAGTCCATATTCACATTGCCGGACATCCCTCCGGTGTCTTTCATAGCTCATTGCTTCCTGGTCCAAGACCCCACCAGGGTCTCTGTGGCCTTTGATTACCAGCTATCTCTGCTATCCTTTAATGCCAAGCCATTTCTCAATCTTTCTGTATCTTTCATGACCTTGACCTTGTTAACATCCTGGTCAGTTATTTGGCAAAATGTCCCTTTATAATGCCATTTCCTCTCAGCTCCATTCAGGATCCCTGTTTTTCTGGGTCCTCAGGGTCACAGCACGGGGCACATGATGTCAGTTTGTCCCAGTACTGGTATAAATCTCACCACCCTGTCGGTGAGATTGGAGAAACTAAAGAGGAGCTGAGACTTGCCTCAAAGGCCAGGCTCCCCAGCTCAGAATAAATATTGCCGGGTGACAAATTCACCACCACCTGGGCCTGCTCAGGACAAAGCACTGGCCTTGATGACGCCATCCTGACCAGTCTGGTTATCTGGAGTGTCCCTTTCTACTTCATCCATTCCTTTTTTTTTTTTTTTTTAAGAAAAACAGTTTTTAGTTGTCAATGGATCTTTATTTATTTATATGTGATGCTAAGAATCAAACCCAGTGCCTTACACCTGCTAGGCAAGTGTTCTGCCACTGAGCTACAACCCCAGGCCCCTATTAATACTTTTTATTCCATAAATGGTATGTGATTACATTACCCTTGTTTTTTTTTTAAAAAGTGTTCACCAAGACTAATATCTTCTTTGAAAATTCCATCTTCCAGGTCTCCAGATTCTCCAGAAGTAACCATATTTTTTAGTTTGCTATGTGTTTTAGCCAGCTTTTTCACTGTGTCACTAAAAAGACCTGACAAGAACAATTAAAAGGGGAAAAGTTTATTTGGGGGCTCACGGTTTCAGAGGTCTGAGTCCACAGACAACCGGCTCCATTCCTTGGGACTCAAGGTGAGGCAGAACATCATGGCGGAAAAGTGTGTGAAGGGAAGAGGCTCAGGACATGCCAAGGAAGCAGAAAGTTACTCCACTTGCCAGATTAAAACATATATCCCAAAGGCACACCCCTAATGCCTACTTCTTTCAGCCACACCCTACCTGCTCTCAATTACCACTCAGTTAATCCCATCAGGCGATTAGTTCACTGATTGGGTTAAGACTCTCATAACCCAATAATTTCACCTCTGAATCTCCTTGCATTTTCTCACACAGAAGATTTTGGGGGACACCTCACATTCAAACCATAACAATGTAGGATATTTATATTTATACCCCACAAACGGTAACACTGTATAATTCCATATTATAGCAATTTCTTTGGCAGGATTTAGAAATTAATTATTTTTTATTGCATCATTATTTTCCAACATGTAGATATACACGAGGTCATTTAGCTGATCCCCTATTGATGGACATTTAGGTTGTTGTCATCATTTTGCTGTTATGACACCTTTCAGCAAATACACATGATCGTGGGCTTCTCTGAGGGAATTTCCTGCCTCTAGAAGCCTGGACCACTTTTGAGGTAGCAGAGTCCCTCCATCAACTCCTCACCCAAGGGGATGAGGAGGGCCCGATGGACTTTTATTCCTGGAACCTATTAGAATTTTAAGATTCCTGTGAGCAGGACTTCTGTGAGCACCTGGGCTAGATTCCCATCATGTGTTTCAAGGAATCTTAGGGTTCCAAGATAGCAGGGAAGAAGAGAAGGAGCTGAGCTAGTGAGACCCTCACCCCTACCCCAGCAAGAGTACCCTGGTCTTTATCTGGTTTTCTATTCAGTCTTTGAACAATTTTTTTCAGCTGTTTTCAAATCCAGAAACCTCTGATTGGGTCTGACCCATAGCTGGCTCGGGTGTCCCTTCTGCACCATGTCATCTGGATCTGCTTCTGGCAGTGCAGCCTCTAGTTCCAATGGTGTTGGTGACACCATATGACCCGTACTAGACTCCCACTGGCAAACTCAAGAGAGGCGTCTGCAGGTGCCGCCCTGTGCCATCAGGATTGGCATCTTCGTGTGTTTTTAGTCTTCTCTCTTGGGTCCTAGGATCCAGGACTGCAGCTACATCCCTAGCACACCCCTCCTCTACCCCTGCAGAGTTGTGCATGGACTCACACTTGGTATCAGAGAGATCGTTAAATACACATTGCTGGGTCCCACTCAAATAGGTTCTGAATGAGCAGATTTGGGGGCAGCCCAGGAATATGCATTTTTAAAGCTTCCCAAGGGGATTCTAGGAGGAGGTTCAGATTTCTGCCCTGAAGACACAGCCGGCTTGGCTGGGCTCTGTCCCTTCCCTAGCAAGTCTCAAATCTGGCCCTTTATGAGGTGAGGAAGTCTAGAAAGTCACTTACTCTACCTAAAGTTTTCCTGGTCAGTGGTGCTCTCTGCATTAACTAAAACCTGGAGGAACTTTCAGCCAGCCAGGATTTCCCAAAGTGGAGCCTTCTCTGTGCTAGAGAGCTTGTTCAAAAGGCTCACCCCACATCTGCAGGAGCTGAATCACTGCAAGTGAGGTCTGGGAATCTGCAGCTCAGGCACATTCTCTGGGTAAACAACTCCCTCCACATCCCCAACAGACAAGAGAAACTGAGGATCAAAAGTAAAAGTGAGGCCGAGTGCTGTGGTGCACACCTGTAATCCCAGCGACTCAGGAGGCTGAGGCAGGAGGATCGCGAGTTCAAAGCCAGCCTCAGCAATGGTGAGGTGCTTAGCAGCTCAGTGAGACCCTGTCTCTAAGTAAAATAAAAAATAGGGCTGGGGAGGTGGCTCAGTGGTTGAGTGCCCCCCGAGTTCAATCCCTGGTACCAAAAAAAAAAAAAAAAAAAAAGTAAAAGTGAATTGTCCCCAGTCATGATACACATTAGTATTAGAAATGGTGTAGCCTCTGAGTCTCCTCTTAGCTGACTGTCAACTCCTCAGAACTCGTTGACAATCCAAGGTGTCTGCCGGCTCTTGGTCATCTGAGATGCCCCACGTGGCTGCCCTGGGATAGGCCTCTGCTATATTTGAAAAGACTTCAATTTCTAATCCAGTGGAAACTATCTGCTTTGGCCAGGCCCCTCTGTGTCTGTGTGTATGTTGGGCAAATATTTGGGCTATCCATGCAAACATCCCTAACTCTACCCTCCCTTCGGGTCTTACAAAGATTTCAGAAAGACAGACAGGAACAATGTGTACAAACAGAACCCCACTTTATTAGCAGTTAGTTCGAGATTGTACATTAATGGAGGAAGGTTCCCACTTTTAACACAACCCAAAACGGCTGGTTCGAGAGCCCTCGTCAGGTGAGCCAGGTAGCATTCCCCGGCCTACCCTCTCCCCACCCCCACAAGGGAAGAAAACCTCTGCCTGCTCCCTATTGTGCCCCCCACCCACTCCAGTCAGCCCTCTCCTGTCCCCAGGGAACAACATGAATTTCATGCACACATTACAAAAGGAGCCCTCTTGTGGATGAGAGAAGCCAGGCCAGCCCAAGATGCCCCAGCCCTCACCCTCCTCCAGGGTAGAGAGAGAAGTTAAGTGCAGGAAGATGAGTGTCTTAGGAGAGAACACAGCTGAGGTCTTCCCCAGGTCCCTGGCACTGACTATACACCAAGCCCACACCCGTCCCTTAGGGGAGCTGGAAACTCACCGGTCCTCTAAGCAGGAGAGCCTCCAGACCAGGAGGGCAAACCCCACATTGCCCAGAGGGCCTGGGGGTGGGCCTAGACCCCCATCCACACTTCAACTCAAGCAGAGCTGTTTCCTGCACGTGTTTCAAAACCCCTGCTATAGCCCCTATGGGCTCATTCTAGAGGTGGGGAAACTGAGACCCTGGGAGCAAGACTGTCATGCAGGTATCCAATGGATGCAGTTAGGATAATATCTCACAGCTCTGCTCCAGCCCAGTGCTCAGTCCTCATACCACAACTTAAGGAGGAATTTCCCCCAAGGACATTCCTGGTACGGGCCAGAGGCCTAGCATTGCTTCAGTGCCTAAGACCATGGGCCTCCAAGAAGTGAAAACCCTGGGACCACAGAACAGAGAGATGGATGCTATGTCTGGGACCCTGAGGTGCATCCCAGAGTCAAAGGAGCAGCCAGGCTCTTCCAAGCCAGAGACGTCTCATCCCAATAGGCCACATACCTGGCTGGCATCCATGGTGCAGTCACTTCTGCATGCCCTCCGTTCTCTCCTCCCAGGCCAGCATGTGCTGCTGTGTCCATGGGGCACCCCTCCCTGGCTCCCATGGCCCCTCTGCTGGTTTGGCACTTGCTACAGGTGATGGTGGAGGTGCGTCTTAGGCAGGAGGGCAACTGCCAAGTCAGCACAAAAGAAAGCAAAACCACCCTTGAGAGTACAGGAGATGGGGAAACATCAGACGGATCCGGACAGTGTGACAGTGTGACCTGACAGCAGGCCTGCTGGCCCCCAAAAGGATGTCATTTAAAAAACCAGATGGGCAGAAGGAAGACTTTTCAGCATTCCGAGAGATTTGAAAAACACAGTGACAAAATGCATCATGTGCACCTTGATTGGATGCAAGTGCAAAACCAGGTCCGTTATCTGGGGGACAACTGGGGACAGCAGACTGTCAGGAAATGTCCATTTCTTGGCTGTGGTACTGGCCAGTGTGTAGGAGAAGGCTCTGACTTGGGTGATGCGGGCAGAAGCATCTGGGGGCAAAGACTCACGATGCTTGCAACTTACTTTCAAACTAGGTCAGAAAAACACACATATGTAGAGAGAGAGAAAAAAAGCCAATGTGCAAAATGTTAATCATTTCAGCTCTCAATGCTCGGCAGTGGGCATTCATGACCAATGTCTGGTAAAATATTTTTGTCCTTGCTCTTCCCACTAACCCCTGTGGGATGGCTCCATGTTGGGACCTCAACCTCAGTGGGTCAGGCCAATAGTTTTCCTTTGCTGGGAGCTGATGGCCACCTCGTAAGCATGACCCAGAGCACTGGCTGCTTGTAGACAGGGGCTCAGAAAAGGTCCATCTTTAAAGGTCGGACTCCTCTGAACTTTAAATGCAGTAAGATGCTCCAAACAGAAAATTCTCTCGAACTCTGAACGACACTCCACCTGCACCCACCCTAGGGCAAAGGCTGGCAGAGGGACTGCAAACTGGATGACAGAGTTACCAGCATAATTTAAGCTATTTTTCTCTCTCTTTATTTTTATGTTTTGCCAAATGCTTACAGTGGACAATGAAGACTGGTGATGCTGCATTTGCTCACCCTGGTTCTGTCTTCTCATAAGGGGGATCAACGTCTATTAGCTGAGAGCCCCTAGGACAACTCATTTCCCTGTCCTTACCCAATAGCTACAAGTCCCGGCTGTGTCTGGCCTGGCAGGTCCTTGAGAAAGGCTTGTTAGTGGGAAGGGACGTGGCAGTCACTAACACAGAAATTTAGAACAGGGGCAGGTCCAGTTCCAGGCTTCCAGAAAGACCTAAGCCAAACTCCAGAATATCTTCTCTGCTCTCACGGGTTTCAATCTGCCTGCTCCTACCTGAGGCCAGAAGCAGAGAGAAGTAGAGCCTCCCACCTGACCAGGGCCACTCCAGGCCAGGCCAGCCCAGCTCAGCTTGCTGAGCTTCAGCTGAGAGCAGACCTCCAGCCCAAAGGGTGTGGGAGCCTCCCAGATCACGGGCCAAATTACCCATGGACAGTTGGGGAGTGAGGATCAAGGCTGGCATTGGTGGAAACCACTGCCCCACTGAGGGTCCAGTTCCAGCTTGTCCCTGGGAACACAGGAGTACAGGAGTAGACAAGCCACCCTGTCCCCAGGCACTGTGCTTCTCAGCCCTGCGGGGCCGACAGGGGCCAGGATTCTCCAGCTCATGGGCCCCAATGAGAAACATGGTGGAAACTCTGTTCTGTCCACACTAAAACCACCATATAGCGGGTCTGCCCAGTGTCCCACTTCCTTCTCTACCCTGTGGAAAATTCGAGAAGAGGGAATCAACTCAGAACAAAGATTGATGGGGCCACAGGATGGGGAGAGACCTCCCGAGATACAGAGAACAAGGCAGGGAAGTGAATGCAGATCTGGGGATGAGATGGCTCAAAGGCACCTGGCTGGGAAGGAGTGGTTTGTCCCCATATCCTGGAATGACCACGGTTGTGACTGAGGGAGGGAAAGGAACCTGGCACAGAGTAGCGTCCCAAGGGTGGGCTCAGAGGCAGTGTGGCACTGGAAGAAGAGCACTGGACTCAGATTTGGGTCCCTGAGTTCAATTCTTGGCCCTGCTTCCAACTAGCCCTGTGACATCAGCCAAGCAGGCCATCTGCTTCCTGGACCCACTTTATACCTGCTGAAGGACCCTTCCAACCTCAAGATGCCAGAATCTTCTGAATAAGACCAGGCTCTCCAGAAAGAACTTCCCGGGTGTCAGGTGGAAGCTGAATTGGCAGTTGAGGGGCCAGGGAGAGGCACCTCCCTGGGTGCCTCAGTCACTTCACATTGTTAAAAGAAGGGGGGCAGGAGCAGAACCCAAGCAGAAAGCAGCCCAGAAATCCCAGGTCTGCAGGGGGCCTGGAGACACTCTGTGAGTCCCAGTGGGCACCCCTGCTCCCAGGGCAGCTCCCAACCTAGCACCATGTGAGGGGAGAGGGACAGGCCAGTTTGGGGCCCCAGCTCTACCACCCTAGCCCCGGCTGTTTCCTTTGGCCACAACCCCACCCCCAGACTCCTGGGCTTCATGAAGCCAGATATCCTAGAGTTAGTCTTCCCTGTCCATGTCACCACCACTGTCCCCCTAGGGCAGGCCTAGGACAGCTGTGGCACTTGAGAGAGGGAACAGAGACCTCTCCAAGGGCACCTCCATACGGTCTCCTTGAGTCCCCAGACACGTGAAGACACACCCTCCCTCCTTCCATCTTATTCTCTAGCACTAAGATATGACATCCTTTGAGGCTGGGGCTTACCACCATTGTGTACGACTGAATTAAAAACAAACCCAACCAAAAAAAATATAATATATATATATACACATTATATATATATATATATAAAACACAGTGCGACCCCAGCACCCAGGGTATAAACTCTGGCACCAAGAAAACAAAACCCAAATATTAAAATACTTTAGCTTCTTAGTATTTGAGAGGTTAAGGGGTCTCTGAGAACCCTCGGCCACAGGTGTCTGGGGCAAAGCAGCGGGCGGCAGTCTTGTGAGCTCTCTGCCATGTCTGCCGGGGCCGAGGTGGTGGTGTGGGGACAAGGTATGTACAGGGGAACGTGTATACTGCAGACTCCTCAACAGCCTCCTTTTACCACAGGAAACCACGCTTGTCATTACCCAGGGTGCAGCCAGGGGGTGGGGTCGAGGCCGGAGTCTCTGGGCCCACATGGCATGGCAGTGCCCCAGGCCCTGCAGGAGGCCTTGAGGTCTGGGTGGATACTGGAGGAACCAGATTCATTCCCCAAAAAGGGAAGGTGAGATGTGAAGGTACTGACCCGAATGTGGCGGATCAGCATTCTTCCAAGGTGGCTGCCCTTACATGCAGCCTAGAGACGGCCTCTGGGTACCCAGCTGACCCCTGTGAAAGGCCTGCCTCAAAACACTCAGAGCCATGTTCAGTCTCTCCCCCTGGGTTGGCGAAAGGCCCAGCTGGGCTCTTCTCCCTTCCTGTCTGGAGAACAGGGAAGATATGGCAGCTAATACTGAGGAGACGCCCTGCTGCAGCAGGGGTGGTGGAGGCAGGAAGAGGGGGTGGTCAGTAGAGCACAGTGAGGGCCAGAAAAGAGTCTCACAGACTCCCTCTACCAGGAAGTGGCCTTCCACCAACAGGAAGCAGCCTCCCAGCACAGGCTGTGCACAGAATGGACCTCTGGTGGAGGGTGGTCCTGTAGGTCACAGACCCAGCAGTGGATGCTTGGAGGTGCTTGTGGGCCCGCCTGGCTTCTCCTGGCCCCACGTGGGCCTCAGCAGAGTATTGCTCATAGAACGCTGCCTGGCCCGCTCCCCTCTCTGCAGGTCAGTCTGGCTCAGCGCACGGCGGGACATCCCGCCAACGTTCAGTCTGGCTGTGGTGGCTGCAGCTACCTGGTGTTCTGGAGGTCCTCCCGCAGCCAGGTGGGCAGTGTCTGGCCCATCTTGTACAGCAGCTTGGAAAGCTCGACATTGTGGTCCCGGTAGTAGTCCTTCAGGAAGGCTCGGGACTGCAACAGGAAGGAAAGCTCGGATGGGGCAATGAGCTGAGGTGGTGGGCGTGGGCCCCGCCTTGCTGTCCTACTGGCCCATATCATCCTCTTACAGATAGCAGGCTCCCCAGAAAGCCCTGGCACAGGAGCAGCAAACTCTCGCCCACAAGGTCAGAATTCTCATGATAGGGAGGAGAGAGAACTCTTCAAGCCAGAGGTTAAGGAGATATCATGAGATGCAGTCTGCACCCTCATCTTATGCAGTCCTCTCCTATGATAATGGCCTATCCTTCCATTCCATGGCTCCAAATCTTGTGGCATGGACTCCAACTCCAGAGACCCTTGCCCATCCTCTGGAAGCCTTCTTCCCCTCCCAACCCCAGCTTCTAGCGCACCCCATCCTGAATGCCCATAGCACAGGATGCACCTCTTCCTGCAGGAAGCTCTCCCTGCCGTTATTCTAGCCCTATATGTGACTCATCTCCCCCTGGACTAGGCGTCCTTGAAGGTGAGGACCTGTCTGTTATCCTTAAAACCTCACAGCACAGCCCTTAGCAGAAGGGTAGGTACTGAAAACTTGTTTTAATAGATCAGTTCTGATCCACCATGGCCAAGACTGTCTTCTTCCCTCTTAAGAATACTGCCCAAGGGCTAGGCACGGTCGTGCATGCCTATAATACCAGCAGGAGGATCACAAGTTAAAGGCCAGCCTCAGCAACTTAGATAGACACCCAGCAACTTAGAAAAACCCTATCTCAAAATAAAAAATAAAATGAACTGGCGATGTGTCAGAGGAAAACAAAGGAGATAGAGGCTCTGTCCATTATGGGGACAGCTCCCCACCTGTCCAGCTGCCACAGGTGGGGTTTCTGCCACTTACGTCCAAATCCATCTCTGGATACTTCCGGCCTTTGCTTTTGCCCAGACACTTGGTTTTTCCTCCTTCAAGCAGCTGGCACCAAAATCCTTTCTTTGGATCAAACCTGTAGAGGTGAGGAAAGATTGGATGGAGTTGGCCCCGCTATCCCTTCCCCACTCCAGGGCTTTGTGCACAGATCTAGGAAGAGCAGCACCCAGGAGCTAAGGAAGTCCACCCCCCTGTACACATGCTTGCACCCAAACCCACTGTGGAGCTGATATATGCCATCACTTGGCTCAAGTTTTGCCCTTGCGCTACACTAAACACACCCTCACTTCTCCCCATCAGAGGGAGGTCCCGTGTTCTGAGTCTTCTTTTGTTGGGGCTGAGCAGCCCCAGTTCCTCCAGCAATCCATAACGTGGACCCATTCCCATCCTGCATGATCAGGGAAGAGTTTTCTGAGCATTATTATTATTATTTTTTTAAGTCAAGAAGTCTTCTTTGGGGCTGGGATTGTGGCTCAGTGGTAGAACACTCGCCTAGCACCGGCGGGACTCGGGTTCGATACTCAGCACCACATAAAAAAATAAATAAATAAAGGCATTGTGTAGTGTCCATCTACAAAAAAGATCCCCTCTCTCTCTCTTAAAAAAAAAAAAAAAGAAGTCTTCTTACCTGTCCCAACTTCAAGTATAGGGAAAAGGTTTAGTCTAAGATTTTTGCTTTTAAATAACTTGCATCTTAATTAAGAAATGCTAAGGCATTGGCACTGGAGAGTTTCAAATTTTGGAGTAACTTTCAGAAATGACAGTACAGGACTAACTCCCGTGTGTGACATCATGTTGCCTTCGGGGACCCAATGGGCACTGAAGCTCAGGAGCCACCAGAGGGTCTTGAGCCCGAGGGCATCGGGCAAGCAGAACACACATGTGGCAGGGAAGAGAGGTAAAGAATTCCACACGGTGATGGGGTAGGCATAAGATGACGATGACGATGACAATAACACTAGCAGTCAGCACCATCTAGCTCTAAGCCAAGAGCGCCACACTCATGCTCTCGGGAGGAGTCATACTCCTTAACCCCATCTTACAGGTGAGGGAAGCCAAGCCCCAGGCTAAGGGACTCACCCAGGGTCAGAGCTAAGGGTGGGTCTGCGGTCCTGAGCAGGCCTCTTTGACACCAGGGCCCGCCCGGGGCTGCCGCTGCTTTCTGTTCTGACATGAAGATCTGACTTCCCTACCCTTCTCCACTTTCAACCTCCAGCCCAGTGAGAAAGGGAGGGAATATTCCTTTTTTTTTTTTGTACTGGGGATTGAACTCAGGGGCACTCGACCACTGAGCCGCATCCGCAACCCTATTTTGTATTTTATTTAGAGACACTGAGCTGTTTAGCACCTGGCTGTTGATGAGGCTGGCTTTGAACTCGCGATCCTCCACTCTCAGCCTCTCAAGCCGCTGGGATTACAGGTGTGCTCCACCCAGCCTGGCTAGCAGGAAATATTCTTGCTGTAAGATTTCCCAAGAAAGCGCCAGGCAGGGGGCTTTATTCCACCTTCTCTTGGGGCCCCTCCTCCAGCCAAGTGTGTCCTTTCTCTATGACACAGCTCTGGAGGCAGCCTCTCCCCCAACCCCCCACCTGGTGGCACAGGGTGGCCTTCCTCACCGTGAGAAGGCATTCCTGGTGCACTTGCACCAGGTTCTGGGTGAGTGGGGTTACTGGCCACCGACAACAATAGTTCTAGCTTCCTTTTCCTGAAATCATATTATAAGTCAAAGTCTAATGTTAGGAAACTCTTGTGGAAATAGGGTTTAACACTCTGAAAATGTTCAGCCCAGACAGAACTGAACTGAAGAGGATACTCCAGGGTGGGCTGACTGGAGCAGAACAGATTCATCACCTCCCTTTTCCTTAAGTTAGTACTTTTATTAATATGATTTTTTATTAAAATAACATATTGATATTAGCTTTCTTGCTGAATGGCCATCAGGGCAGTGCTGCATACTTTCTCAAACTTGCCAACTCTAATTAAGTTGTGTCCCCCCATTATTATTCAAGCCTTTGTCTTTTTTGGCCCAGGTGCCAAAAAACAGAGAAATCACCCTGTTGTATGGTCAATACAGTACTCACGCCAAGGTTTTGTGGTAGTCAATGGTATTGGTCACTCCAAGGAATTTCTGCACTGTGTCCATCACTTTGGCAGGTTCTGTTCTCAGCAGTTTGCCATCCAAGACCAGAATCTAGAAAGAACGAAAGGAAGAAAAGTAATCTGGACTTGCTTTCACCTAAAGGGCAAAACAGGATCAGAGGCCTCGGCAGCAGGAGTGGCCTGGCTGTGGGTTGGGGTCTGTGCTTTCTAATCTGCCTCTGCCTCCAGCTCTGAATGGCAGGTGTTCCCAAGACTCAGTCCTTTGTGGTCTAACTACTTGCTCTCTGCCAATTCCCCTTGGCCCATATCAATCTCTCCCAGAACTTAAATGATCAAAAAAACCTTGCTTACTCCAGATGCAGTGGTGCACGCCTGCTACTAGGGAGGCCAAGGCAAGTTCAAGTCCATTCTTGACAACTTAGTAAGTCCCTGTCTCAAAATGAAAAATAAAAAGGATTGGAGATGCCAGGCATGGTGGCACATGCCTGTGATTTCAGACTTGGGAGGCTGAGGCAGGAGGATCGTGAGTTCAAAGTCAGCCTCAGCAATTAGCAAGGCCCCAAGCAGCTTAGAGAGACCCTGTCTCAAAACATAAAAAGGGTTGAGGATGTGGCTCAGTGGTTAAGTGCCTCTGGGTTCAATCCCCAGTACCAAGAAAAAAAGGCAGGGGAGGGGTGGTTGGGGATGTAGTTCAGAGGTAAAGCACCCCTGGATTCAATCCCCAGTGCCACACAGAACAACCTGGCCTACTCTTTGTATCCCTGTAACCTCCTTCTTCCACCTCTCAACAAGCTTCCAGCCCACACCCCAATCTCAAGCTCCAGACTTCAGGGGGGTTCTCTGAAAGGCCTCATGGAATCTGACCTGTGCCGCTCTCCAGCTAGGCTCTCACTTCCTCCAGCACACCCTAGCCTCCTCATCCCAGCTGCCACCGTGGCAGAACTCACCCTCCCAAAGGGCAGGGGCAGGGAATTACCTGGTTGGCGTGAAAGGCACTAAGCCAGCGCTCAATGTGGGTGGCATACCAGCCAGGGACCAGGCAGCGGCTCTGGAGGGCACGCAGCTTTGCGGACGCAGCAGGGCCAGCTGTGATCACCTCGTGGAAGGTGTACTTCAGGGCCACTGGGTCGTCATGGGCTCGCTGGTGCTGAGCAAAGCAAAGGGGGGAGGTGAGCATGTCACAGGGAGAACCAAGGAGGAGGCCTTTGTGGGACAGCAGATGGGACATGGTACTGGAAGATTCTAGCTGGAAGCAAGAGGCCTGAGCCCAAGTCCTGAGTCTGCCTCTCCTCATTGGCTGGCCCCTGGGAAGTACCTTGCTGAGTGTTAGTTTACTCTTCTGTGTGAAGGGAACACACACACACACACACACACACACACACACACACACACACACGAAGCCTTCCTCTGCTTTCTAGAAACTCCTGTAAAGCTCCAGTGAGGTGGCAGAAGTCAAGCATTGTCACTAGCATGGGACTTGCTTCACCTCTGACACCCTAATGTCCCCCATAAAAGTGGCCAGCCAGCGCCCTGCTCCTTGCCAGGAGGTGGGAGCACAAGCGCAGCAGGATGGGGATGTGGCCAACTGTATTGGTGGGACTTTCCCCTGAAGAGTCAGAGCACAGGAAAGGCAGAATCAGGGCACGAATCTGGGGACAAGAAGCAGAGAGGGCTCAGGAAGGGGAAGAGAGGCAAGAGGTCTGAGGGACTTGGAACAGGGAGGACATGGCGCCAGAGCACTGCAAAGGACACAGCACGGCCCAATGAAGCAGTACAGAAGCAACCAAGGGAAGAGGACCAAAGGGTGGCAGAGAGCCACCCAAAGTGGCCAGACTGGAAAGACAGCTTCCTGGCTGGAATAATGGACACCTCCCCCATAACCACACGCTAAGGCCCAGGGGTCCCCTGACACCACAAATAGATCTGGTCTGCTGGCCTGATGAGGGTGATCAGGATCCTGGCCTTGGTCACCAAAGGTACTTCTGAATCAAAGCACTTGGCAGCATGGCATAATCCCAGGAAGACTGGCAAGCAGAGGAGGGACGGGCCTGTCCCCAGAGCCCAGGGGACAGGTCTATAAGCATTTCTATAAGCCCAGAAGACTGCACTTAAGGAAGTCAATCAGGTCATAGAAATTAAAGAAAGCTCTGCCATTTAACATGTCTCCAGTAGAGACTAGGACTCATCCCTCTGGAGATGTCCTGCAGTCCAGGTAACTGCTGTCCCTGATCAGACATCCACTAGGAATGGCAGGTCCTGAGCTAGGCACACTGGCACACACCTGCAATTCCAGCTACTTGGGAGGCTAAAGCAGGAGGATCACAAGTTCAAGGCCAGCCTTAGCAACATAAATTGAGCCAGACCCTGTCTCAAAATAAAAATTTTTAAAGGCTGGGCTTGTGGCTCAGTGGCAGAGCACTTGCTGGGCACGCAAGAAGCCCTGGGTTCAATCCTCAGGACTCTCCCTCTGAAAAAGGCAGGTCCTGTGTCTTGTCCTCTGAGTTCCCACTCCCGCCCCACTAGTGTCCAGCAGAGAAGACGCAGTCAGCGTGGCCGACCACTGTTTGCAAATCTAGGCTGCATCAAGGTCTAATCAGCCTCCAAGTCATGTCCATGCCAGAGTCACAAGCAGGACCCTCTGAAGCTCAGGGGTGGACCAGTAACTGGTGCTGCCCTTCAGCATCAACTTCTGCCAGTCACCTGCACCAGGCTAGAGGCATCATGAAGACAGGCTCTATTCTTACCCATCGCCACATCCACACTGCTCAGGGCTGGCACACAGCAGCATCTGATCAGCACTCGCTCAGCAAATGAGCATCAGACAGATCCCAGCCCCCAGGAACTCTACCATGCTCTCACCTGGTACCAGGAATAGGCCCGGTCAGCTGGGTTGATGAGGATGGTGAGGATCTTGGCCTTGGGCAACAGGGCAGCTGCACGCCGGGGCGCCACTTCCGAATCAAAGTAATTGGCGCTTTTCTCAAAGTAGAAGTCGGAGGTGGTATTGGAAGGGATAGGGAAGAACTCCATGTACCTGCAGGAAGCCCAGAGAGGGGTGTTCACAGGCAAGACTCATGAGGAAGGGGCCCCAGGAGAGCAGTGTGAGAGCGAGTGTCCCAGCGGGTAGAGCATCCTCAGAAAGCAAGCAGGGCACACTGCTCCAGCCAAACCAGGACTTGCTGATTCTAGAGAGAATGGTCACCTGGCAGTCTCCCTAGTCAAATTCGTGCCTTTTCAGTGGAGGCTGTGGGATCAGGAGGATCTAAGGATTTGTGGGTGTGATGGGGTTGCAGGCATGGGGTGGTGGTTCTGTCCTTTATCCTAAACTCATCTCCAGTGGAGGCTCCCACAGCACAACTGGCAGGCCCTAACTCTGCCTCTAGGGGGCAGGATGGGGCTCAGAGTGGTTCCCCTCTTAGCCCACACTGGACCAGCCCGGAGAGGATGGTTGCCCTCTGGAGCTTTTTTCCTGACCTGGGATGATGTCCAGTCTGTCTCTATGGACCTGGAGACAAAGGGGAGGGTCACCTGCCACCCTCCCCAGTCTGCTAAGCACAATTTTTGAGAATATTGTCCCATATCCTGGCCACAGTGATGACTAAACAAACTGCCCAGACTCCCCCAAGAGCACCTACTCACGTAGAATCAGGTGCAATTGGGGATTCACAGGAAGCCAAATATTCCCTAATTAAGGGTATAGGTTTTCCATCCCATAAAATGGGGTTTCTCGAGGGGGCCCAAGGACCCCTTTACAGATTGCCTAGAGCTTTTTAGATTCCTGTGCCCCAACTAAGACCTACCTACAGAATCAAAATCTTGGGAATGGGGTCATAGAATCTCCCTCTCTCACTTTTCTATATCTTGATTGTGATACCTACTTTGAGAAGGCTCAGAAAACAGAAGTTTTTGCTTCCTAAGCTACAGCAAAGACATTTGGCAGCCAACTTGGCTTTTCTACTTTACCTGGTAATAAACAGCCACACTTACTACAGACATGCTAATGTACTGCTGCGGGTGCTGCCCCCAGCCCTACTGAAGACTGCTACCTACATGGCTTGCACCATATTACCTTTATTAAAACAAAACACAACAGTAACTTCCAATAATATATCTGGTCACATGGGGTTTTAGGTAAGAGACTAGACATGTTGAGAGATGTAGAAAGATGGATGGATGGCTGAATGGACACACAGGTAGACAGACAGATGGACAGTGAGAAGATAGGTAGATAAAAGAGAGAAAAACACCAAAGAGCAAAGGGAAGGCACACAATCTCTCCCTCCAGGCAATCTGTCATTATAACAACACTACATCATGGTCACACCTGTACATACAAGGTTTAAAAAGGCAATAGCAGGGAAAGATGCAAACTGAGAAACTGGAGAGTAAAACCAGCCCAAGCTATCCCCCAGTGCACACTGACGGTCACCTCTGTAGAAGGTTCTGGTGGGCAGCCTCCACTTTAACTACCTCCCCCGGTGCCCCCTAGAACTCAGCCAGTGCTTCCAAAGGCCCACAGGAACATCTTCTCTCCACAGTTGGCCACACAGGGTGGGAAGGGCCAGTTGTCAGCCAGAGCACTTGGATTTTAGTCCCTGCTCTGTCACCAGCAGACCTTGGGACCTTGTGTGAGTTCCTCCCCTCCTCTGGGACTCAGGATGTTTTGTACAAGCCAGGGAGGGACTCGACCCTGCCTTCAGCAGTCTCTGTCCCAGGCGATAATGCAAAGGGGCAAAGGGCTTCCTCATGGAGCACCCTGCCTGTGACAACACTCCCACCATGACTCAAGGGTCACTGTGCCTTGTCCCTGTTTATAGGAACTGTAGCTGTGTGTGAACAAGCAGCAGCTGCTTCCTGCTGTGGCCACAGTGACCTCCCCACCACCTCTGGAATGGCCTTCCTGTCCTGCTATAGATCGAGAGGCTCACTCACCAGTCAATGCCTCTGTGATAGTTGTGGCCATTAAAAAACTGGATCTCCTCGAAGGTCTCTGAGCTGGGGTAGTTGCTGCTTAGGTCCGGGTGCATGCCCAGGAACAAGTAGAGGGCTGTGGTGCCTGTAGGGATGGGAGGCAGCTGAGCCCACAGCCGAACCCCCAACTCAAGGATGGAGCCTGGGTTCTGGGCCTCACTCCCCCTTTTCTCTACAAGGACCTGGGAAAATTCCTGCCTTTCTCTGGGTCTTGGTCTTCTTGTCTGTCCAAGGAACTGCACTACATCCAGGATGGCAAATACAGGGCCTGCATGTGGACACCCCAACACCTGTACCCTGCAGACAGCACTCATCTATTACAGCCTTCTTCATTCCTAAACAAGGGCTTGTCCTCTGACTCCTCCTCACAGCACTCCGACAGCCATGTCCCACTGACTGCTGTCTCCTTAGAATTAGAACTAGATGCTTTCTGCTGGCCTTTTCTGCTCGAGACCTCTGTCCCCTGGCACTTGGGAAAAGCCCCCGCCCAGGCCCTCCCTGTGTTAACGTGGAACTCTGAAGACCCACAAGTTCTGGCTCTGATGCCTCCTGTTCCAGCTCCGCTCCTCCCTCCTCCCTAGAAAGACTCCTCATTCATTCCCTATGGCATGTTTCCATGGTTCATATCTACAGAAGCACCCAGAAGAGGAGGCCATAGAGTCTGGTGATTGAGAATATGAGCTTTGGGGTCACAGAGATCAGGGTGTGGCACTGTCATTTCCTAACCTGCTGTGTTAGAGAAAACTCAACCTCTCTGAGCTGTAAACTGGGAGTAGTCTTACAGACTCACGTGGGTGGCAAATGCCCGGCGATCATGTCACTGCTCCCTACCTGCACCTCTGCTAGACACGGCTGACTGGTCACAGCCCACCCTGCACTGGGCCAGTTTTACCAGCACTGCTTAAACTTGCAATAAGCTGCCAGGACACAGAGAGAGGTCCCTGAGGCTGCAGTTCAGGACAACCAGGAGAATGCCATGCGCATCCCATCCATCCCCGTCCCATGTCCACACTGATGGGAGATTCACATTCCCCCAAATTTTACTCTCGCTTCTGGGGAAGGAGTGGGTAGACTCCTGGGGAGTGGGACCAAGGGAACGTGGTCCCTAGAATTCTGTGGCTGAGATGGCAGGTGTTGGGAGAGGATGGGTGAAGGGTGGGGAGACCTACCTGTTTTCTGGGGACCAATGATGAGGAGCTTTGGGAAGCGGTCACATGTCTTCTCCTTGGACCAGATGTCCTTGTGACGTTTGTCTTCACAGGGGTCCTAAAACAACATTGGGAGGATGTGAGGGAAGCCCAAAACCCAGTGAAGAGGCTCCCAGGACCATGTGGCCCTTCCAGTGCTGAACGACAGGCACAGTGTCTGCATGTGGCCTTGCCACCTCTCACCCCCAGACACTTGGGCTGCAACAGGCAGGGACCATTTCTGGTTAGTCTCACGTGTCCCACAGAGTCTGGCGAAATGCCCAGCTGTATGCTGGACACATAATGGGAACTCACAAGCACTTGAATTGAACTGGGCAAGCAGTGTCTGGACCAGGGGTCTGCAAACTCTCCCCGCGAAGTTGGTAAATCTCTTGGTTAGTGTTTGGTAAATATCGTGGGCTTTGGGTACTGTCCAGCTTCTGCTGCAACTTCTCAACTCGGCTGCGAGGGCATGAAAGCAGCCACAGAGAATGCTCACAAGAACGAGTATGGCTGTGTGCCAGGAAAACTGTCTTTACAAAAGCAGACCACAGGCTGGAATTGGCCCACAAATCAAGGGGACCTCGGGTCTGAACTGTTGAAACTGCCACCATTCTCAGGTCTTGTTTCCTATTTTTAACAACCCCCAGGTGCAGACTTTCCCAAGAACTGGTTTCCCCCAAACCCTCCCCGTGAGTTCCCTCCCAGGTGGCTCAGAGCCTGCTGTAGTTATAGAGGCTGGGAGATGACCTGAGTCTGACCAAGGCAGGGCAGGTGCTGCCCACACTCCCTGCTCTATGTTCAACCACGGGGCTTGTGGGCTTTTCACTGAGGGCTTTGTGTGTGCGTGTGTATGTGTATTGCGAATTTAGCTCAGGGGAGCTTGATCACTGAGCCACATCCCCAGCCCTTTTTATTTTGAGGCAGGTCTCGGTAAGTTGCTTAGGACCTTGTTAAGGCCCTCGAACTTGTGATCCTCCTGTCTCCGCCTCTCAAGGGGTTGTGATTACAGGTGTGTGCCACCACACCCAGCTCCACAGGTTTTTTTAAAGTTGTTCTTTCCAGGGCTGTGTATGAGTATGGATATGTACAGGTCTGTGGGGAGGTGCACATGTACATATGTGTGCACATACATGTTCCCGAGAGGGAGCGTGCCCACACTGACAAGCAAACAGACCCCTGGGGTTCCCTTGGGGAGAGAGTGTGAAGATATGAAGGCTGAGCCCTCACAGCCCTGGAGCATGAGCCTATGAGCAGAAGACTTTCCACCCCTGCAACGAGGCATGAGGCCTCCCTGTCCCCACCTGCCACAGTGGGTCCTTCTCCTCAGAGAATATCTGGAAGTACTTCTGGGCCAGCTGCACAGGCGGCAGCGTCTGCAGTCGCAGGTTGGTCCAGGAGTGCAGGAAGCGCACCAGGTGCTTGAAGGTGTACAGGCCCAGCCGGTCGTTCCCGTAGTTGGACAAGTGCGTCATGAAGATGCTGATCTGCTCCAGGGAGGGGGAGAGGGAGGGAGCAGCCGGTTAGCATCTGAGCCACCTTACCCCCACCTCCGACCTCACCTCTGCCTCACTTTGCAGGGCCACCTGATGACCAGGGCAAGATACCCCAAGGCCACCAACTCAATGTATGGGCTGAGTACAGACAGGGATGAATCCAGGTCTGACTGACCCCCAGGCATTTCAACCCTAAGGTGGGAGGCTGACCTGAGGCGGGAGCTCTGTGTTTTGTCTTGGTAATCACGAGGAGAGGTGTGGAAAAAAGGTACTAAGCCCAGAGAACTGAACAAAACAACCACTTGACATTTATTTAATAGTATTAAAGTACAGGTGATTATTTCCATTTTGAAGATAAGGAAAGAAATGCCCTGAAAGCTCGAGCAAAAAGGTTTTGGGGGGGGGGGTGTGTGCGCGTGTGCGAGCACACATGCACATATACACACAGGGACAAAGACTGGAAAGAGAACAAACACAAAAATGCAAATACGCCTGTATTAAAGTACAGGATTAGGAAAGAAAGAAAAAGCATGTATATCTAAAAAGAACAACAACAACAAAAGAGCAAAACGAAAGAAAGAAAAAGAAAGCTCCAATCCATTAGTCAAGGTCACACAGTGACCCTGACAGTGCCAGGGCTGGGGAGCAGGTGTCCCAACCTCCAGGTTCTCAAGGCAGCCTCTCCGGTCTTTCCCAGCCAGGGAGGTCCCTGCAGCCAAGGACAGGCCGCCCTGCAGCCTCGCTTCCCATCAGCTGCAGACCATGGAGCACTCACAGGATTGAGGAGCACGGTGAGGAAGAGCTCGCCCCCATTGATGATCTTGTCCAGTTCACTGGAGCCCCCAGGGTACTCGTTGTAGAAGATGGTGTGGGTGAAGAGGCCACAGGTCTGCCGTGGGAGGACCTGGGAGGGGATGAGGAAAGGAGCTATGGTACCTCTGGCATGGATGGCAGTGGGAGATGGGGTGGGGTATCTCCACAGAAAGGCAGCCTCCTGTGTGGCCACCTCCTGGCAGGTACTTGGTCCCAAAGACCCAGTAGCCTGTGACATTCCCCTAGGTGAACCACAGGCCCTTGACATTTTAGACTCCATTACTATTTTCTGCACAAAATAATAAGTAGGACCCAAAATAACAAAGTAAGAACATTTCTGGAAACTTGGGCCATTTGCAGTAAGGATCCTTGACCCTCCAAAGCAACTCTTCCAGTGGCACTTGGCAAGCCCTCTCACAACACCAGAGCCTGATCTGGTCACACTCATAGTCATGCACTGGCTTAACAGTTCAATGTGATCTCCCCTAAGGAAACAGGCTCTGAGGGAACAGGGAATGGGTCTAGCCTGTCACCACCTCATCCCAGAGTTAATATGAGTCCCTGGTACTGAGAAGATGTATGGAGGGATGGACAGATGGTCAGGGAGATTCATAGACAAATGCACAAACCTTGTCTTCACACAGCTGCCCCATTTCAACTGATGATAGCTCGTTCTTCCAGTGTCTCAGGCTGGAAGCCCTGAGATCAGCCTGGACTCTTCTTTCTCCTACATCCTATAGCCAACTGATCAGCAGATCTCAATGGAAGGAACTTCTAACATGTCCAATAGATGATCACTTTCTTGACCCCGCTCCAAGCAACCACCATCTTTGGCTAGAAGATGGCAGTGGCCCCTAATTGGTCTGTCTGCTCTTTGGTACCCTATATTCTCCATTTCACACAACAAGAAATGATAAAAACCTTTGCAAGTATGAATGATGTCATGCTTCTTCAAAATCTCCCCATCTCTAACTAAAAGCTGAAGTGCCTTGATGATAAGCCTTACATGACCCCATAGCATCCTGCCCCCAACCTCTGATATCCTCTACCATCAGCCTCTAACTTGCTCCCCTCTAGCCATGCTGGCCTCCTACTTGGTCCTCAAACACACCCAGCACAAAGCCTCAGGGCCTTTGCACTTGCTGTTTTCGCTGCCTTGAACACTCTTCCACATATAGTAGCATGGCTCATCCCAGGAAGGTCCTTCCTAACATTTATTGAAAATTGCCCCCCTCATCTCCCTTCCTCATTGATTCTCTGAGGGGCACTTATCACCGACTGATTGTTATATACTTTACACATTTTTTTTTCTGCCACTAGGACATCAAGTCTATAAGAACAGGAACCTTTCTGGGTTTTGAGCCTGTGTCCCTAATGCCTGAAAAAAGGAAAGACCCAAGTAGAAGCTCAAGAGAAGTTCTTAATGAGCAAATGAATGGATCAGAAGACTTTCCTACATCCTCATCAGGAACCCCTCTGAAGTTCCTCATGAGACAAGCCAGACTGGCAGCCTACCTTCCCAGGGACGGAGCCTCCAGCCACAGTAGCAGCAAGGGTTGGTCTGGAGCCCGAAGCCGGCCAGCCACAGCCATGCCTCCTAGGACAGCACACGCCCGCCCCACCCCTGCACTGCCGTGGCCCACTTGCTACACTTGCCATGATGCCGTTGTGGATGAAGCCGCGGCGGTAGCGGGCTGGCTTCAGATGGGGGTACTCCTCAGTGCTGGTCACTCGGATGTTCCACACCTGCTTCCAGGCCTCGTACAGCTGCACATGCACAGGATACACGCCCGAGTGGTGGGGGGCCACCGCGTACCCCATGTCTGTGGGAATGCCATGCTCCTGGGAAGGGGATGACCAGGGCAGGATGAGCACGGGGGTCTTTCCCCTTTGGGTCTTATTCCCCCTTGGTAGAACATAAGAGAAAAATCAGAGGCCAAGACGGCAGGGCCGTTGGTCCAAGCCCTCCTGGCGCAGATGGAGAAGCTGAGGCCTGGGAGGCGGGGGGGGGGGGGGGGGGGGGCTCAGAATCTCTGAGTCAGAGTTGCAGGCAGAGCTGGGACTACAGCCCAGGTCTCCCAACTCTTGGTCGAGTTCAGAGGCCTCATGTACCCCACAGCGAGGGATAAGGTGGAGATCTTTCCTGCCTTCTCTTGCCTCTGGTTGGCCAGTGAACCCAGGCTGGTACCTCCCACCCTAGCCGGGGGGTAGTAGCTTGGGCCTAGGGCACACACAGCTCTGGGTTTAAGTCCTGGGATGACCTCCCTGAGCCTCTGTTCCTGTCTACAAAGTGGGGCTCTTCTCTATAGAACCAGCTCCCCTGCCCTGCCCCCATGCCCCAGTGTGGGCACACAGATGTTGGTGGGAGTCCATCCACTAAATTGCAAAAGCAATATGACACCAGCAGCCAGGACCCCAGGCCCAGCCCCGAGCCCACCCAGCTCTGCCCTTTAGGGAATCTTACTCACGACAGCGAACTTCTTGTTCAGGGCCATCTGCTCCGCCAGCACCGACTGATTGTGGAAAAGGTGAGGCTGCATGTGGCTCCACATGTGGGGGAACCACCAGAACTCCTTCACATACGACAGCAGCAGGTCATCCCCAGCATCCTCAGCATCAGTACCTGCAGTCCCAGCACACAGCTCAGCCTGGCCCACAGAGCCATGAGGCCCTCCAAGCTGGCCCAGGCCTGGGATGGGCAGGCATAGCCCATCCAGAGGCTGCCATGAGCAACAGTGCAGGAGTAGATGGAGTCCCAGAGCCCTGGCTTCTGATCTAGAGTGTGTCCTTAACTCAGGAGTGACTTTGGCCAAGCTGCCTCAAGGGTTTCCTCCACCTCTGACATGTCTGCCCTGACTTTGTTCCAATAGGGAACACAGGTCATTTGTCTTCTACTGGATTGTAGAAGGGCTCTGTGTATACACAGGATGGTTAACCCCTGTCTTGTATGTATTACCACAACCACCACAGTAGGCTGAAGGTTAAGAAAAGAAAAATGCAGAGCTGAGTGTGGTAGTGCGTGGCTCTGAAGCCAGCAACCAGGAGCTGAGGCAGGAGGATCACACACTCAAGGCCACCTGGACAACTCAGTAAGAGCCTGCCTCGGAACAAAATTTGCAAAGAAAGGGCTGGAGACACACCTCAGGGATAGAGGGTTCTCCAGCAACACCCCAAAATGCAGGGGCCCAGCAGCATCACTCATGTTTGTCTTGGGGGCTGTGTTGCACATCCTGCCCCTCTACCCACCCCACCCTGCGTTGTTGACCTACATGTTCTCCTAGAATGCAGGAGAAGCTGCCCTTGCTGTGACCTGAGCAGAAGACAGAGGGCAAGGCTACTACAGGGCTGTTCCCTCTTGCCTAGTCCCAGAAAAGCAGTATGGGAGGAACTTGAAAGGCTCAGAAGAGGAAGGCAGGCAGGCATGAACCAAGCGGCCTACTGCCCTCAAATTCAATCCTTTTGACTCCAAACTGAACTTAGAACTTGGTCATGCTGGGGAGGTACAAGTACAGGGTACCTTCATTTTCGATGCTACATTTTAATGCTCTTAAAATTCAACCAGTTATTCTTATAAGCAGAAATAATACAAATAATTTTAAAAGGATGAGGCAGGGGGAGTGGAAGGGAAGATGCCCCACCTAGGACAGCACAGCCGAAGGTCAGGGAGTGAGGCATGGAAACTGTTGTCAATTTTGTCCCCAAATGACCCCTGCCTGGGACTCTCACTACTCTTGTGGCCTACTGGTCCTAGCAGACTTGCCCTTAGTATGGGCAAGCCCGGCTGCTGCATCATGGCAGAGGACTCCAAGGTTGTGGGTGTGGACAGCCCTGGAAGTCTGTCCAAGAGGGGGCAGGGCAGGCTTACGTACCTGTGTGGAAGAATTTCCCTGAGTATCCCAGGTTGAAGGTGAAGTTTGGGATGTGTGTGCGTAGTTCATTCTGTGTATCAAACAGGGCCTGGGACAGCAGAGGAGAAAGGAAGGCAAGAGAGGAAGTCAGAAGCTCCCTTCCTTCCAGAGACCTGAGAAGTGTCCCATTCCAGCAAGACCAGCTGCAAAACTGACAGGGCCCAGTAAAAATGCAAATGCAAGGCTGCAGGTGTGGCTCTGTGGTAGGGCTCCCACTGCCACACAAGGCCCTGGGTTTGATCCCTAGCATTGTGTGAAAACCTGGGACCTTTATGCAAAAGTAACTAAGAACGAGGGGCTAACAGCAGAGCACTGCACTATGTTTGAGCCCCTTTTAGCACAGGGCTCTGCAGGACAACATGGGCTGCACGCGGGGAGACTGGCCTGCACTGCCTTCACCAGGCCTCCAGCACGAAAAGACCTGGACTCTAGTCAGACTCTGTCATGTGTCCTCAAAAAGCTTTGTGACGCCTCTAGGTCTGTTTCTTCAACTGCACAATGAAGATGGTCTCTTTCTCGCTCATGGGAGAATTAAGTGAAATGCTGTATATAAAACTGCCTGCTGGGTGAGGTGGCGTACACTTGTAATCCCAATGGCTCAGGAGGCTCAGGCAGAAGGATCGTGAGTTCAAAGCCAGCCTCAGCAACTTAGGAAAGTGCTAAGCAACTCAGTGAGACCCCGTCTCTAATAAAATATAAAATAGGGCTGGGGATGTGGCTCAGTGGTCAAGTGCCCAGAGTTCAATCCCAGTACTAAAAAAAAAGAAAGAAAAACGAACTACCTGATGTTTGGTTAAGTGATGAAAAATGGGGGCCATCACAACATCTGTGGTCACTGTCTCTGAAAGCCTCAGTATCTACATGGGAAGGCTTTCTCCCCTTTGGTGGATTGCCAGGCTGATGTCAAAGGATCATGACCTGTCCAGGGATGTGCTGTGTGCCCAACACCATGACGTTCCCATGCCTGGCACGCGCAGTCTCTGCAGGTCAGTAAGGGCTGCTGGCCCTTGGGAAACAGATGTGCTGTCACACTCTAGGGCCAGGACTGCAGGGTTCACAGGCTGCCAGGAAACCTCTCAAACCCTGCTTTCAGGACATGCTGCAAAATAAAATCCTGGCTCTCTTAGGACAGTATTGTCACCACTTGACCAAGGCTGAGCACTGCCTGCTAGACATGCATATTCCAGTCGTGTGGCTTCTTCACTTCTTTGAGTCTCGGTGCCCTTCTCTGAAAAATAGGCCACCGGGAGGACCAAATGAGGTAGTGCACAGAAGGGGCTGGGCACAGTGCAGCACCCACATAAACAGCTTCTGTTGGTATTTTGTCAACTGTGCTGCGGAGTTAACAAGGTGACATGTACATCTATGAAAGAAGGCCACAGTGGTCACCTGTGTTCAGATTAAAGAAGAAACTACTCTGCCCTTTCCTACTAACAGGGATGTTTAAGGGTAAGGAGACCCGCACTGGAGAAGCACTCTGCAGGTTGCTCTGAGCTGAGAGCATAGGAGAGGGCACCTCGATTTATATTCTTCCACAGAAATTGCTCCAATCTGTTATCATGCTTTTCACTTTAGAAATGGGGAGAATAAGAAACCTAACTACACAATCCAGAGCTCACTGGAAGACACACTGACTTCCCTGTGGGCTCGACCCTGGAGCCCAGTCCTGGCCCACAGTTTCATAGGGCTCCCCTGCACAGTAGCAAGGGCCTGGTCCAAGCAGGAGACAGCAGGGCTGGGCCATGGAAAGGGCATCCCAAGTAGGGAACAGAGCAATCTACTCTGCTAGAGGTTGGTCCACTGTGGCTGCATATGAAGATGTTTAGAGCAAAGACTCTGCAGAGGTCATCTTCAATTTTTCTTCAACAGGACAGCCCTCCAAGAAATGAAATTCCAGGGAGAAACACAATCAAAGCCATGCTGCCCTGTCCAGCTCCTCAGGAGGCATGGAGGATGGTGTCTGGCCATCAGAACATGACCCTCACTCCACCCAGCTCATGGGGCACCCCTGTGAAGCCTCTGGGAGTGCTGTGAAATAGCCTAAAATCCCCTATCATTCCATCTCTTCATTTCACTCAGCGGTGGGATGGGAGTGATATGTGTCACCTGGTCAACCAGGGTCACACTGGGACTCAAATTGATCTCAAATCCCTACAGGATAACCACTCCTCAACACAATCCACTCTATTCTTCTCCTTTGGGGTTATACAGAAAAGCACAAAGTGTACTCCTGACCAAGAAAAGGACACAGACTCTACTAGGGTCTGTCCTTGCAGACCCCGGGCCACCGTAGCAGAGATTTCAGGTGGACAGAGAACACAGCTCACCAGGCAGATCTGTTCAGGGAGAGTTGTGAGCCTCTCATAGGTCTCTTTAAAGCCTCCTGGGAGCATCAAAGAGAGCCCTGGTTTGGTGCTAATATGTTTCTAACACTCGCTAATCTCCTGTGAGAGAGGACACCGGTCAGCAGGCAGCCGCATCTCTCAGAATTTAATCCCCTGTTTTGTTTTCATTGGATTTATTGTTATGGTGCTCTCCACTCCCAGCAACCGACTCTGATTCCCGTTCACACTAGGATGTCGGATGTCATCTCCTTTGCAAGTAACCTGAAAACTGCATTTTAAGACTGTTTAGTGGTCTTAATTCGTAGGCTTCTCCTTCACGGTGAAAGCTCACGTGTGTAAAATCTTGTGGTTTGCAAAAGTGTCTTTACACACAGCTCTGTTGGGTAAACACTTTTGGAATTCAATGCATGCATTCACTCTCTCCATAGACCTAAGTTAAAATATGCCATATGGTAATCTGAGCTCTCCATTTTTGTTTTAAGAATTTTATGGGCACTCTGATATTGACACAAACATTTTTAAGAGTTTAAAATCATATCTAGATGAAAAGGCAGATGGCTGACACTGCGGTTCCCACTTTCATGTTCTGATGACTGGATCTCTTCCTCCACACACAACTCTACACTAAGATGCAAAGGTCTTCTGTGTCTGCCAGGTGCAGTGGCACAGCCTGTAATCCCAGCAGCTCAGGAGGCTGAGGCAGGAAGATTTCGAGTTCAAAGCCAGCCTCAGCAACTTAGCAAGGCCCTAAGCAATTCAGTGAGATCTTGTCTCTAGACAAAATATTTAAAAAGAGCTGGAGATGTGGCTCAGTGGCTGAGTGCCCCTGGGTTCAATCCCTGGTACACCATCCCCCCACAAAAAAAGAAAAAGTCCTATGTTTAAATACTTCAACAAAATTTTAAATGGCACTTGCTTTGAACATAAGAATTAATATAAACTTAGTGGTGGGGTTGGGGGACTTTATTTTGAATAACAGCACAGGGGAAGTGCAGGTAGGGAGTCACATGGGGGCCACAAGGATTGGAATCCGCGAGGCCCGCCTTACCTTCACGTCCTCCACCTTCATGCGTGTGCCCTCCTTGCCCACAAAGATATCGTCGATGTCCACCAGGATGTAGCGGTCCAGAGGCAGCGAGAGGCGCTTACCCGTGAGGAAGGCCACAGCATCAACGAAGACCAGCTTGTGCAGCCAGAAGTTGAGGTTGTTGCCAAACAGCACACGCTGGATGCCGTCGTGGAGGCCCAGGTCCTGGACCACGGTGGCGTGCAGTGCAGCATGCAGGCCCGCATCAGCTCCCAGGTGCGGGATGGACTCGGACGAGCGCGTCTTGGCCAGAAGCACAGGTTCATAGGTGGAGTGGTTGGACTGGAACACGGTCCAGTCCTCACCAGGCAGCACGCCCTTCTCCACCTCGCTGGGCCGTGTCACGTAGAGCAGTGGGGATTTGGGATTGATGCTGCAGTCCTTCAGGCCCAGGTTAGAGTGCAGGAACAGGGGGAAGCCCTTGAGCTGTGCGCTCAGCAGGCTGTTCTCATTGGCCTACAACCGTGCAGGGGGGAAGGGGAACAGCTGTCAGATCTGGAACTCCAAGGAACGTGGAACTCAGATATGCACCCCAAACTGTAACATCAACAATATTCATAACATTCACGGGCAGGCTCGCCATGCCCCAGCTCAACCGTCTACCCTCTCCTCTGCCTACAATAGAACACTAGTGAACACATCTGATTCGCTTACCAAAACTAGGCAGGGGGTCCGTGAACTGTGCACGCTGGAATGCCGCTAATCCTCCCAGTGACCCCACAGTGGAGGCGCTGTCAGACCAGACCATTTCACACATAAAGAGACGGAGGCCCAGAAAAGCCAAATCACCAGGGGAAAGTCCAGCAGTTGACAGCATGGACTCTGCTACCAAACTGCCTGGCCTTGGCCAGTTATGACTCTTCTCCAGGCCAGAGAAAAGGAACTGTCTGCGGGGGGAAGCAAAGACACTCTGCTACACAGCACTCCCAACCTCCCTTACACCGGCAGCACCCCTGAGGCCACCCTCTTATAGCTCCCATGCCCACCAATCTCTGCCAGCGTGGTGAGGTCTCTGGGGCTACCCAGCTCCCTGGGGGTCTACAGACAGCCACATCACTCCATCACCTCCTCCCTAGGCCCATGGCTCCTGCTTCATCATGGCACATGCTACAGAGAGGAGATTCACAGTTATAGATAAGCGGCACAGTCAGCTGGCTCAGAGAGCCTTCCGGAGAAAGGGATTTCTGAGGTAATATTTAAAGAAAGAGTTATCAACTAGGGGAAAGGCGGGAGCCACCTCCCAGGAAAGTGCAAAGTGCAAAAGCCCTGAGGTAGTAGAGGTTCAATCAAGAGGGAGAGGAGGAGATGAGGCCGAATGTTCTGCTGAGGCCAGACCTGAAGGACCCTGGAGGCTACAAAGAGCAGCAGGAAGCCAACAAAGACCACATCAAACAGTATCCACAGGGATGACAGGTTCCAATCTATCTTGAAAAGGTCTATGTGACTGTCTTGTGGAGAATGAGTGTGGAGAAAGAGTGGGTCGGGCAAGCCATGAGTGAACAAAAAGTATATGGAGAATTTGGGGAGGGAGACAGACTCATGTGCAGGTGCCATCAGGGCTGCACGGGTGGGCACCAATCTGGGCACACAGCCAAGAGTGAGTCCCAGGCGAGCCCTGTGCCCCAGTGTGAAACCGTGCCTACCCAGAAGGGTCCCCTGCACTGGTCTCCTCCATAGACAATGCTTTTTTCCCATTTCTACAACAGTTCTTTGGGACCCTGGCCTTGTAAACTGCAATAAAGAGCCTACACTGGTTGCTCCACACACAGGGATAGCTGCCAACTCCACCCTGCAGCACCCTGAGCCAGCCGCAGAGGTAGCCCCATGCTAAGTCCCATCAAGCCCCGTCCTCAGAAGCTACCTTCCCCAGCTCCAGGCTCCCCACAGCCCAAGTCAGCACTGGCCAAGGATGTAACTGCTTCAGCTATGTGGGGGCCAGAGACCCTGTTCATATGTGCCAAGGCCTGGGAAGCCACACAGGGCACGAGGGCTGAGGATCCCATTTCAAAGTCCCAACCCTGAGCTGACTGCCAGGTGCTGGCAGCTCAGCCCACTGCCCAGACAGAGAGAGAGAAAGCCAAGTTGCTGATAGCTGACCCTGGTCGGCAATGACAGGAACCTGCCAGAGAAGGGAACAAAGTGGCTGGCCTGGCATTGCCGCCTGGCCCCACTTCAGGCTGCACCCCCAGGAGTAAAAGCTTCTGTTCCTCAGCTCTGAGGACCCTCTCAGGAGACACTAGCTCTTCCAATGGGGTCACCCAGGCACAGGAAGGAAGAGCCCTGAGCCAGGGATGGGAAGGCAGAGGCCTCACAGACTTAAGCATTAACAGGTTGGTGCCCTGGGGACCCCAAGTCCCCTCTCTGGGCTCAGATCCCCCATTAGCCAGTTTCTTCTTACATGGTATCCCGTGGTCAGATTAGAAGCAACAAGCTTAGTTGTCAAATCCTGGCTCTACGACTTACTAGCTATGTTGCTCTGGTAAAGCTATTTAACTTTTTCAGCCTCAGGTTCTTATCTGAAAATAAAGTGCCCACTTCACAAGGCAGCTGTGAAAATTAAACATGATAATGCCTGAGAAGCAATGAGCTCAGTGTCTGGAACATGTAAGTGCTTAATCCAAGAGGCCAGGTAGCCCCTACCAGGCCTATGCCAGGTGTGTTCAGGGCCAGAGCATCTGGAGTCACAAAGATGGGGCAAGACAGTGCCAGGAACTAGGGCTACAGAGGAGGAAACTGGACTCCACCCTCCAGGACCTCACAGGAGCACACTGGCCAAAGCCACAAGACAATGCCACCACTACTACGTTGGCTGAACTTAGAATGACAAAACAAGAGAGCCACCATTTATTTTGTGGCTCTGGGTCCCAGGCAGAGTGCTCCTTGCTTCCCGCCCATTGTCTTGTTTTATCTCCAACACAGACCAGCAAGGCAGGAGCTATAATTAGTCCCACTTTACAAATGGATTGAGCATCCTGCCCAAGGTCACTCTGCTTTTAAGTGCCAGAAAGATTTAACCCAGGACATGGAACTTTAAGTCCCTGCTCTCACACTGCCCTAGGAGTCCAGCCTTGGTGGGAACAGAAGCACAAGCATCTCCAGAGCCCCACAGTCCACAGGCTGCTCAGGGCTTGACAAGTCCAAGGCACAGCGCTGAAGCCCCCCTTGCAGAAAGGGCCAAGAGATGTGCCTCGACTACCAGGAGGCACGAGTTTGAGCTGAAAAATCACAAGCCTATCATATGCACTTGTCATGTGCAATAATGTAAGAAGAGTAGGAAAATTTAGAACTGCCACTGACTCCGCAGTGGGACGCTGCACAAACTCCTTCCTGGGCCTCACGTTCCCCTTCTGTAAAGCAAGGAACCGCAGGTAGACAGGGTACAAACTCTGCTGCACCAGCTGCACCCAATGTCCTGTGCCCACTGCCTGGTAGTGAGACTGAGAGCTCTGTGCACTGCACGTGGTCTCTGATGCAGACTTCTATTAAATAAACGGTAGCAGGACTCCTGGACTTGCCACAACGTCGTTAAGACCAAGGCCTCTGGAGCTGGACTGCTGGGCTTCAAATCCTAGAGAATACTTACTGGAGGTGTGAGCTTGGGCACTTTTCTTAATCTCTTTGCCTCAGTTTCCTTCTCTCTTAAATAAGGACACTATCTGCCTGCCTGGGTAGACGGCTTATCAGAGTGTAGCGAGTTCATTTACGAGGAGCATGTGGGCAATGCACTGCTCCAAGCAGGCTCTCGATAAACATCAGCCATTCTGATGATTTTCAGGCCTGGGGCTCTGAATCAAACTTAATGAAGTTCATGGCAGGAAAGGGTACAGAGTCCAGGAGAAAAGGCAAAAAATGGAGACAGTCTGACTTTGTGCTTCTGTAAAGCCATAAACCAGGCCAGTGCTCCCCAGAGGGTGCTCTGTGAACGAGCTCAAGCCAGCGGGGGACGAATCTCACTGTCTCACTCTGCGGCAGGACTTCTAAGGGCCTTGCATTTCGGGGCTCACAATATCTTTTCAGTGGCAGAGCCTCCTGCTGTATTAGTGCTTGAAAGAACATGCCATGGGAAACGCTCAGACCAGTCCTCCTGCACTGAAGGTAGGCCCAGAACACAATGCGCCAGGGAGGTCTGGGACACAGCCACCTCTGATCATCTCCTACGCCTCCCCTCCTGACTCACGCCAACCAAGAGCCTGCATAGGACCGTGCACTTACCGTCCCTTCCTTCAGAAGGGCTCTTCACACTGAAAGCCACCCAGAGCCTTCCCTCACTTCCCACAGTTGGTTTTACCAAAGATGACCTCTCTGGCCTACTGTGAGAATGCTGCCAACAGCCCACACCAGGACCCTCTGGGCTGCTCCCTGCTCTGCTCCTGGTGCACTTCTCACTGCCACATGCTAAGTATGTTTGCCCAGTACCAGCCCCCCACTCATTCCTACTGCACTAGCACGTCAGCTCCCTGGAGCAGGGGCTCCATTCCCATGACCACTCTGTCCAGTGCCTAGCACAGGACTCAAAACGCTGAAGTGACTGGTATCTATTTGCTCAATGAAGAAGCAAATGTCCCCCAAAGCACCCAACCAGAGTCCTGTCAGCGTCTCTCTTCATCTTGCCTTACCACACTCTTGGAACCTGCATCCACTGCTCCCAACCTCCCCTTCCCAGGGTAGACTCTCCTTCTCAGCAAGGATCCCAATCTTAGTAGTCATTTTGAGAGCTCCATCAAAACCAGAATAGCTCCCCACCCACCCACCCATCCACTGGGATTTCTTTTTCCAATCTCTCAATGCAAAACAGCTCTGGTCTGGCAGGTGCATAAATTCCACACCCCACTGCAGCCAGGAGTAAAGAGCAAGGGATAGAGCCCAAGTTGCCCAAGTATGGGTTCCAATCTCAGCTCCTCACTTAGACTGAGAGCCTCAAATAGGTAACCCAACTCCTCAAGCCTCGATTTTCTCATCTGCAAAATGGGAACAAGTCGCCTCCATTGGGAGGATTGCCATGACAGGTTTCAGAGTCCCGAGCAGAAAATGTTCTCTCCAACCCTGCACCCGCTCCCAGGGATTTTCCAGGGCAAATGCCTTCTATGTACTGAATCCACTGTGTGTCAGGAAGTCCCCCTGCCAAGCACCCCTAAAACGCATAAAGTACTCACTGGGCACAAGGCCTGCTCCCACCTAAGCTTCATGACAAGCCTGGGAGTAGATATGACCACTAAACGCATTTTACAAATGAGAAAAGTCCAGTGCTCTGCTGGTTAGCACAGAGATCAGGGCGGGAAGGGCTCAGGGCCCTGCTCCCTGCCTACCTTGAAGAAGCCAATGATGCCCACGCCGTAAGCCACACAGTACTTGTCCAGCAGCTCGCGGTTCCAGGCGTCCAAATTGACGTACTTGAGGATGTTCTCATAGATGATGAGGGCGAAGCGGCCACGGCCCTTGTCAGTGAGTGTGGGCATGTCCCCCTTGCCTGGTGCAATCTCGGTGCGATACTTGAAGCGGCTAGACTCCAGGATGGCCACGACCTCCTGACCCAGCTGTGAGTAGAGACTCTCCACGAACACCAGCACCAGCGGGTCGGTGCGGGAAGGGGTGACCACCTGTACAGGCTTGAGGGGCAGCAGGCGGCTGGGGGCCACAGGTGGCGGGTCCCCACAGTCAGACTCAGGGGCATCTGCAGAGGGCTCCAGACCCCGCTTCCAGCCATATAGGTAGTAGGCCGAGACAAAAACGCTGAACAGGCAGAAGATGAACAGCAGGAAAAGGACAGCTTGGGGGGACACATGCCGACACAATCTCCGGAGGCATGCCAGGGCAGGCATCCTGGCCCCCAAGACCTTGGCCACCGGAGGCCTGCCCTGCCCTGGCCACCCCAAGGCCCCACGCAGGAGACACGAGAGTTGTCGACCGACCAAGAAATTCACACAGACTTAGGAGGCGAGGCCCTCAGTGGGCAGCAGGAGTGGAGGATCCGGGTCCCCAGCCCTTCCTCCCAGCCAGGGGCGCAGTCTAGAGGCTGGTCTCGCTCCTTCCTTCCTCTGCGCCCCTTTATGTCACCATGGCAAACCCCCACTTGGTCCTGCACAGAGCAGAAGTGCCCCAGGGCGTCAGGGCCTCCTTTGGGGACTGGGCAGCAGGCCAGAGGACACTAGGCTGGCCCAGGGGTGTTGCATGCTGCTCCCTTGGTAGGGCCCACGGGGCTGAGGCTGTGGAGAGAAGAGGAAATTCCATCAGACACACAGGTCCTGACAAGGTCATCAGAGTTTGAGTTTTGCTGCCAAACCTGGTGGAAAGAATGAGACAACGGAGCTGTTTAGCTTCTCTGGGCCTCCGTTTCCCCGTGTGTGAAATGGGCAGACAGTAAGGAGTGCCCATCTCACAAGGGGTTGCGGATATGAAGTCCAATGATATATATAAATCACATAAAGCAGTACTTAATGCACGGTGTCTATAAATAGTAACTGTTCTTTTTCATCATTATCAGAGTCTAAGACCGGGCCAAGAAAAATTCAGAAGCAGAAAGAACAAAGTGAATCACTGAACAGTTGCAAAGTGTAAGAGCAAGTGGTAGGACTCTAACCAGAACCTTCCCTTCTCTTCCCCTCCCTTCCCCACCCATTTCTCCGAGTGACCACAGCAGCCCATGCAGCAGATGACAAGACTGTTTCCAGCAGAAGCAGCCACAGAAGGATTCAGGCAGGGATGTGGGGGTCCCATGCCTTGGTGGTGCCAGAAGGCCCAGGTGAATCGCTGCACCTCTCAAGCACCAGCTAGCTCATCTGAGTAAACGTGTCCATGGGACTTGACACAGGACACACTCAGAAAGGGCAGCTGTCACCACGTGCTCCTAATGCAGCCACGCGTCTCTCGCCCTAGGGATACAGGCTAACAGTGCTCACCATGACTCTGGACACCAGATGACCACATCCCCTGCCTGGGGATCCCGGGTTGCCAGGAGACAGGAGGCTTCCCCCACACTGGGTCTGTCTACCCAGACAGCCAGAACCTGAGGTTCCAGCCTCTTCCTCCTCCTCCAGCCTGAAATGCTCACCCCAGCCACCTCACTGCCCCATTTCACTGGAAAGAGTACACAAAGACCCACACACATTGTGCAAAGGCGACAATTCCCTTGCCCCAACAGCAATCCCAACACAACCCTCCAGTGTCCCCTGAACACGAGTGGAAGCCTCCAAGAAGAGTGAGATTTCCTAGTGATTCAAGGAGCTACTTTCTATCAGCCACACTTACTAAGAGGCGGCAGGAGATGATGCCAAGCCAGAAAGCAAGTGTGAGAGCCTGGGCTGAGGCAGTCAGTGAGGGAACTGGAGTCCCAGGCGTGGCCTTGAGGGTGAAGGCCTTTGAAGTCCCTCCCAGCCCCAGAGTATATGCTGTGCTTGCAGGGATCCTGCCTATAAGAGACCCAACAGTTGCACTTCTAGGATAAATTCCTAGAAGTAGTAACTGCAGGAGCGTGTGAAGATTTCTCCACAAGAATACAAATCCCAGTGCTGTTTATAATGGCAATTGCTCAATAATGGGGGACTGTCATTATAGAAACTATAATGCAAGCATGTGACAGAATCCTAGGCAGCCATTTATAGTATCTCCAAGAAAGACATTTACTGACATTTACCATATATATTGTTGAAGTGGGAAACATTTATAAAACAGTTTGTATGTGTGGTCATATTTGTTAAATATTTTTATGCTTAGGCTAGAAACTGGTACTAAGTGCAAAAGAAAAAAAAAAAAAACCTTAACAGTAATTACCTCTAGGTAAGAGTCATTTCTGTATTTTTGTCTGTGAAATGGAGAGAAGAGGGGGCAGCAGGTTTGGCCCCAGCTGTGCCAGGACACACTGTAAGATGCCCAGCACACTCTATCCCTCTCTGGGCTTCCTGCCTCTTACAGGGAGCTCGGGTCAGATGGTTTCTGGGGTTCTCACACCTCTGCTGCTCTACACTGTAGTCCTCACTATGTGTCAGCACCGTGGGGAACCTGAGGTACCAGGAAAGCAGGTATCCATGATGCGGTGGGACGGGTGTGGTAGCAGGGACGAGGAAAGGCATTTGGGAGACCAGAGGGGTACTTAACCTCTCCAGAAAGGGAGAGCAGGACCAGGGAAAAATTTCTGGAGGCATCAGAACTGGCCAGAACAAGGGCAGGCTGGCCAGGGACATGGAGAATGAATGGCCTCTACTGCAACCAGAAGATAAGGGATTGTGTGCACTTTCTAGGGGACTCCGTGTAATTCTCGGTGAGAGCAAGGCAAGAAAGGGCAGGTATTCTGGGCAGAGCCAAGAAGGCTGCAGTGGCTAGTCCTGTTCATGCCCAGAGTGCACTAGTGTTCCATTTACCACTGATGAGGGCCACCTGCAGTCGCAACCAAGCCCCCCACCTTTGGCCTATGGCCAGGGCAGAGGCAGAGTGGGGTTGGAAGGCAGGATGCCCTGATGGTGCCCTGCCCATGCAGAAGTCCAACCCATGATAGAGGAGGAGAGGCTGAGCCATGGCCACTGACCCTCCAGCACATTAACAGCCTCTCAGCAAGTTAATGATGCAGTTCACAGAATCTCAGGCATCTGGGGGTCATGGACCCTTGTGGGAATCTGGCAACATTTCTCAGATATTAAAAAATATGCACATTTTAAAAATGAACGTGGCTGCCAGGGGTTAGGGGTGGAGAGATGAGTGGGGAGCGCAGAGGGCTGTTAAGCCACTCTGGAGGATGCTGGGTGGTGGGTACGTGTCATCATACACTTGTCTAAGCCCATGGAATGCACAACATCAAGAGCAAACCCTACTGTCTACCTAAGAGAGCTGGATGACAGTGACATGTCCATGTGGTTCATCAAATGTAGCAAGGGGGCCACTCTGTAGCGGATGCTGATGCTGCCTGCCCTGCACCTGGAAAGGTCTTCCTTGCAGCCCCCAAGTGGCCCCTGCTTCCTCCTCTCACTGCACACCTGAGAAGAATGCCTGCCCTTGAAGGCCTTGGCCTTTCCAGGGAGGCTGGGATAAGGCCATTGCAAAACCCAGGCCAGAGAGGGCAAAAGAAGCCCTGCCTCTGGAGAAAGCCAAGTGCCCTGGGCCTGACGCGAGCCAGCTGCCTTGTAAACAAAGTGTCGACCACCCAGCGTGCTGGCAGGGGCCTCGCATGGCCTCACCATCCACTCAGAGGCCCACAGCCAGCCAGAAAGCTCTCCTCCCAGTCCACCCGGAGTTATGGAGTCCCGTGACTCTGAGGTAAAGTCCGAGGGGCTTCTCATCCCCCTGGCCGCCAAGGCCTCAAGGAGAGCTGGGGCTGGGACCTCAACGCCCGCCTACCATACAGGCCACACACCCTTACCACCCTTCCCCTAACCACAGCTGGGCCCAGCCCACCACCCAGCTTAGTCAGCATCCAGGCCTTTGCTGGTGAAGTTCCCATGGCCAGGAATGCCTCGTCCAGCCGCATGGGACACTTACTCACCCTTCACCACCCAGTTCCAATGTCACCACCTCTCTGAAGTCATGTCCAGCCCCCACCTACCCCACTTACCATGAGAGGCTGGGAACCAGGACCCTTGGGCCTAAACAGAATGCAGATGTGTGGTCTTTGGCTTGCACAGTGTTTTTCTTTAATTTGGGATTAGTTATCGACATTTTAAAACAAATTTTTTTGTAGTTATAGATGAACAGAATGCCTTTTTTTTTTGTTTTTTATGTGGTGCTGAGAATCGAACCCAGTGCCTCATGCATGCTAGGCAAGCGCTCTGCTACTGAGCTACAGCCCCAGCCCTAGTTATCAACATTTTAAAATCAGGAGATTTCACAGAACTTCTCTTTTAAAACATCATGTTCTAGTGACACTGAGCACACATCGCCACATCTGCCGAGGCACATGCGGTGCCCTCCTCAAGGGCCATGCGCCCTGCGGTCAGCACAGTCACCAGCCAACCTCCTGCTCTCACTGCCTCCTGCCAGTGTCTGGGGCACCAGAGCCTGTGATCTGTGCAGAGCAGGGGGGGCCATTTTACAGCACCCTGTCCCTGTACTTGCACACCCACAGGGCAGGCCCAGCACCTACTGATCCCTGCACAGATGGGCCCTGCCCAGCGCCTGGTATACAGAGGCCCTGGGCAAACAACTTTTGCTTTCTTCCCTCTCCCCCAAGCCTTGGGTGCCACTCAAGGACAGGAACCAAATCTGGTTCATCATGGAAGCTTCCACTTACCCTAGAACCAGGTCCTTATTGAGGACTCGGGATGTGAATGAAGTAGTAGCTATTGTTATTCCCAATTTCCAGATAAAGAGAAGAAAGCTCCAAGGTAAAGTGACTTGCCAGGATCACATGGAATCAGCTAAATCTTGATTCAAACAGGTTTCCTTTCTGATTTTGAGTTTGGTCTTTTATTCCTCCATGACACTCAGGAGTTTCTATAATAAAATAACAACAGTGCCATTATAATTATCATCATTATTAATACTGACATCATACCTGATCATTAACTATGAGCCTGGCACTATGCTATGTATTTTTCACACCTTATCTCTTTCCTTACAACTTATATTGTCATTATCTACATCTACAGCTAAGGAAAATGAGACCCAGAGAGGTTAAGTCATTTGTCCAAGATCACACAGAGCTTAAATTTAAGCCCAGACCCCATGAAAGGGAGCACTCCAGAGACTATGAGAGACCTTAGCTGGGGAGTATGAGACCTTAGCCATCAAGGCCTCCAGGCCTTGGTCAGGCTCCCACTGTGCTCTCCCAGCCCTAGCCCCAGCTTTCCCTGCCAAGGTGCTGGGGATAATGAATGAGATGCTCTGGTTGTCATGGAGACGCCATGGCAACGCTGCACTTTCGGGAAATACCACAGTAACTGTGGCCACTGCTCTAAGAGTTGAAAGTCATTCCTTACCCCACCTCCCTACCCAAAAGTGCTTTGGTCCTCACAGTCCTCCTCAGGATCCCTAAGGGAAGAGAGCCTCTTTTTTTTTATGTGAATTTTTTTAGTTGAAGGTGGATAATACTTTTATCTCATTTTTATGTGGTGCTGAGGATTGAACCCAATGCCTTGCTCATGCCAGGCAAGTGCCCTACCACTGAGCCCCAGCCCCAGCCCGGAAGAGAGCCTTTTTACAGATCAAGCAGGGAAGGGGTCCTGGCTCGGGCCCTGGATGATCGGGTGGGCTCCAGTGGGGAGACAAGAGCTCCCTGAGAGCAGGCACAGACACTGAGCTAGCTTAGCCTCTGATGGTGAGGTGTGTCCAATAGCTCAACTCACGTGTGTTTGGCGCCTACTGCATGCCACCAGTCCCTAGGGAAAAGCTGTGTGCTCATCCCATTTCACCCTAACAGCCTGAAAAATGGAGTGCGTGGCCTCTAGCAATTCAGTAAGGCTTAGTCCAGAGCCAGCTGCCGGAAGTGGAATCTCAGCTCCATTTTCCATCAGTCTGTGACTTTGGCACAATTCTTTCATCATCTCTGAGACTACAAAATAGAGTTTGTACTATTATCTATCTTGAGGGGCAGTTGCCACAACTGTATAATGCTCAGTTGGGTGCCTGGCACATGATAATACAGGCTAATAAACTGACTGTCCATTCAACAGATTTGAAAACTGAGGCTCAGGAAGGCACTGGCCCAAGGCCACATATCAAAATTAGAGTGGACCCAAAAAGAGAAGATAGCAAGTCAGGCCAGAAGAAAGGAGAAAGAGAATAGGCTCCAGGAAGAAGCATCAGATGGGATATCACCCTGGGAGCTAGGAATGATGATGGTTCCCTGCTCCCTGGGTCTGTATATAAGGTGCCGAGCACAGTCTCAGGCACTGAAAAGGAAGTGGTGACTCAGACCCTCAAACTAGGATTTCTAAAGGCCCCTTGGGCATCTTGTGTGATGTTGCTGCCGGCCAAATGGGGACAGGTCCCTGCAGCCCCCAGGGCTCACCCACCACACAGTGTATTTGCAGCCTGGCCCCTTCCCACACACCCTCCTAACTCACGTGCACATGAATGCACGAGCAAATGCACACAGTACTGACGTGCCCGAAAGGTGCCATCATGGGCATCCCAGCCACGTGGACACTGGGAGGAGGGAGGGGAAGCTGAGAAGAGGTCAGTGTGGGAAGAAACTGCAGGCAGGCTCAAAAGTGAGTGAATGGGAGAAGCTGGGGGTGGCAAGCTGGCAGACTGGGCAACTTAGCCAGACCCTCTCTGGAAACACACATACGTGAATGGGTACCAGGGCTGGGGCAGGACTGGGGCAGGGGAAGGTAGTGTGGCTGCAGGCCAGGCACTGATAGCTCCACACCCTACACTTACCCAGAGCCACTTCCCACAACTGCCCCAGCCCCTCCCAGCCTGTCACACCCCCAGCACAGTCATACCACCACCCACTGCCCAGCCCCACCCCAAGCCACCCAGTTCCACCAACCACCCTGACAAGACGGCCCCACCCATCACATCCAGTGCAGAGAAGAAAATCCTTCACATTTGCTTCCCAGCTGTGCAGGAGTTTCTTGGGGCAATTACACCCCTGGGAGGCAGAAACCAGAAGCAAATCCCTTCCTATGCTGGAACCTGCCGCCTGCTGCGTGCCCCATCCCCCACCACCCCTGCAGCGCTGCCTGGCCAGGGGCCAAGCTGCTGCCTGTCAGTCACCCCACCACTACCAGGGCTGCCACCAGCAGGGGATGTCAGTGATCTGGCTCAGAATCACAGGGCCACAGAAAGCAAAGTCCACCCTGCAGTGGGTACTCAGGGACACTAAGGCCAGAGGAAAGGGAAAGGACCCTGGTGTTGCACCAGCCAGCACTGCCTCACTCCCACCTACCCTGGCCCCTTTTCTTGTCCATTAAAACCCTGTCCATCCTCCTCCAAGGCCAGTTTCAGCTGAGAATCAGATTTTGCTCATTGTGGATTTCAAAAGTCCTGTTGAGCTCCTTCTGCCTCCCCGCTCCCCCATGCTATGCCCAGCTCAGCTGCTTCCCAACTAGAACACCACCTCCCAACTCCAGAAGAGCTTCCTCCCAAGGCAGACAAGCCTCCTACCATAGTAGGTGCTAGACCCGTGTGCTCTTGACAATCACCTTCCCCTTTATGAATCTACTACAAGAAGAATGAAATCCTATTTAGAATAAGTTATAGTCCACATATGTATATGTCAAAATATACTCTCCTGTCAAGTATATCTAAAAATAATTTAAAAATAAAATAAATGAATCTGCTACAGAGAATCTCTAAGCTAAATGCATTACTAATAGTAATGAGCATTTCAGACCTTTTGTGTCCATAACACATGCGATTATGATTATTTCTTCCCTACAGCAGCACCCTGACCTAGATCCCCCTTATTTCACAGATGATAAACTGAGGCCACAGAGGTCCAGAGCACTGATGAGTAGTGGGTCACTAGGAAATTCAGCTAGAAGCCTGGGCTCTCTCAGCTCTTGGCCCCTCTGTTCACCTGGCACAGCAAGCGCTTGCCAGGTGCCCTGCATATCCCATTCTCTGCTTCCTTTGACTAGTTCCCTGCATGGTTTTGTTTCCGTCCATTCTGTCTGTTTCAACTTCACAAGCAGTAGCTAATGATCCCTCCTGGAAACAACCCGACCAACCTGCATCAATCAGTGAGCACACACAGCACAAGGCGCAGGTTCACTCCCTGGTTCTCAGCTTGGGACTCTGGGTTCCCTGGCAGGCAGGGAAGGCCCCAGAGAAAAACCTCAGGAACTTAGACCCCACTTGTTGGGAATCTGTCTTTCCTCCCACAGGATCTGAGTTGAGAGCTTACCTTTGTACCTACTATGAAGAAAAGGTTTACCAGGCAAACAAACCAGATGGCCTGGGGGAGGGTGTGAGGGACAAGGCAGCCCGGGCCACTGCCCAGGACCAGCTCCCTCCAGTCCCACCGAAGCTCTCTGCAGACTAAGGCCAACATAAAAGGATAGTGATTGCCCACAAAGCTTCTCTAAAAAGGGCTCTGCCCACCCCTCAAGTCTGTCTAGGACAGTCTGATCCATCCCCAGATTTTTTTGTCTTAGGTTCTGATCAGAGACACTCAAAAGAAAAAGAGCACTTCCTTATCAATGTCACAACCTCCCTCTTTGACAGCAGCCAAAGTGGACTGAGCTCCTGCTCACTCCCTAGGGCTGGGCTCACTTCCCCACCCTAAACCTCACACCCTGAGAGGGTGCCCTGGGCATCACTCCACCAACAAGGAAACAGAGGCTGGAGAGGGGAAGCTACTGACTCAAAACAGGCTAGGCAGAGATGGAGCTAGAGTGGCCCTCCCAGCCCACCTTGGAGCCCCTACAGGATCCTGCTGCCCACACTCCACAGCCTCCTGCAGGGGGCCAGTCCAAGGGCTGCTGAGCCAGCTTCTCTAGTAATAGTGAGCTTCAACCCTGGGGAAAGTTGCACAGGTAGTGGGGGGCCATGGTCTCCAGAAAGGTTCGTACCTTCTCCTGCTCAGGGCCCCACATGAGAAAAGGGAGCTGCCTGCATGCCCCAGTCAGCAGCCTCCTCCCTCAAGAGGAGAAAAGAAGGAGTGAGGGTCATAGCAGGCAATCCCAGCTACAGGACAACACGAGGGACAATAATGACCATCACATCTCCCAGACTTTGTACAAGTCAGGACTCATACCAAGCACTTCCAATCATTGCCTCAGTTATTTGTCATTTATTCCCAATGAAGTAAAAATAACTTTGGACCTTGGGCTTCTCCCCTGTCCACCTCCCTGGCAGAGGAGCTGGGAACTGTTATCCCCCTACCCTCCCACATGCCCAGCTCCAGGCTGCCAGGCATCCAGAGTCTGAGCAGCAGATTTACTAAGGGGCCAGTTCATGGATGTGGGAGCCACACTCTGTGTACAATTCACATCAAAGTCCCCACTTCTCCCGGGCTCTAAATATTCAAGAGCTGGAGATGCTAGTGCCCCCCACCCACAGTGAGTCAGGCTCCCCCAGCCCTGGAGGCTGGGAGCTAAGGACAGAGTGCTGGCAGAGAAGAGGAGACAACTCAGCACCTCCAACACTCTCTGTGAGTCCCTGGGAAGTCCCTTCCCTTCTCTGAGCCTTTGCTTCCTCAACTACACAAAGAGATGTGTGGATCAGATCAGAAGTTTTCACCTTTAGGGGATTACAGAACCTTTTGAGAAGCTAATGACGGCTGCTAGCAGATTCTCTCCTCAGACACACATATTCAGATGGCAATAGCCAATTTATGAACACGGAAACTCTGCAGGGGTACCTTGTCCTGTCTAGTCCAAGAGAACCAAGAATTTCTGCAGGGGTGCCTTGTCTTTGACAAGTCCCAGCTCTCATGATCTAAAAAAGACTGAAGTCACAAATATCACATCCTAGCACCTTGGGGCTAACCTTTCCAGCTTCCCTAGGACCCTGAAATAAATCTTTAACTCTCGAACCTGTTGTCCTCAGATGGAACTGTGGACTTGCCTAGCTGTCCTGAAAAGCTGTAAGAGAAACTGAGCCCTGTTTTCTCATCCCCAGCCTTCTCCTCTTCTTCCCTCAGCCACCTGTCCACCACTGTAGATACCAAGTCCTCGTCGCCATCAGCACACCGCAGCCACCACCTGCCATTTTTTAATCATTACACTTGTGTAATCTGCTCTTGGGACAGCCCTGGGAGCTGACACACTTGAGGAACCTGCTTCTGATTCTGACTGTAGACAGAGCTGTGCTCCAGGCTCAGGCACCAGCCCTTCTGCATAGGTACACACACTCGGCACATGCACACACATGTTCAGACAGACGAGAAGAACTAGACAGGGCGGGGGACTAGGAACAGTGGTTGGAGAGTCCAGGGAGACCAGCATAGACAAGGGGAGCCAGAGAGAAGGACAAGACCCACCAGAGCTCCAGAGTTCCAGACCAGGCCCCTCTGCTCTTGGCTATGTCCTCTCCATGGGTCCACACTCCTCACTAACACGGCTGCACCTAATCCCAGGGCAGGACAAATGGCATTACTGTCAGTCCAGTCCCCTCCCCAGGAGGGAGGGAAGGAGGTGTCCCTAGGGCACCTGAGCCACCAACCACATTCCTGGAAACCCTCCCCCCCAATGTCACCTCCCTTGCCAGGGCTGCCAGCCCTGCCAGACCTCCTGCCCTCTCCCAGTCTGCCCCAGCATCAGAGATCCCCAAAGCAGGCAAAGGGCCCGTCTAGAGATGCCCTCCAACCCTCATGTCACCAACCCTCATACCAGTGAACCCTCTGGTCTCTCTAAAGAAGAGGCAGTGAAGAGTAGAAGAAGCCCTCTTTGGCAATGAGAATAACTGGGTTTCAGCTCTGCCTGACTTCCCACGTGACCTCAGACAAGCCCCTTCACCTCCACTCCTGTTTTCCCACCAGTCCTGACAAGAAGAAAAAGACTGGTATCTCCTCTTGGAACCAGCTGATGGTTAAAGTGTCTATGACATTGGTTTTGGGATCCTGCCTCCTCTCGGCTCGATTGTCAGGCCCTTCCTGTTGCCCTGCCCTGCAGAGGAGCAAGAAGGACAACTGGCAGAGGTGTGGACAGTGCTAGTCTTTGCCACAGTCAAAATGTTAGAATTGAAAAAAGGACTTTTGGGGGCTGGGGCTGTAGCTCAGTGGCAGAGCACCTGCCTCACACATCTGAGGCATTGGGTTCAATCCTCAGCACCACATAAAAATAAATAAATATATATTTTAAAAAAAGAAAAAGAAAAAAAAGGATTTTTCTTTTTTTCTTTTCCTATATATTTTTTTCTTCCACATTTTTTATTGGTACATTATAGTGGTTAGTGATAATGGGATTTGTTGTTACATATTCATACATGCACACAATGTAACTATAATTTGGCCAATATCACTCCCCAGCACTCCCTCTCTCTCCCTCCCTGCCTCTGAAAAGGGACTTTTGAAGCCAAGGTCCAGAAAGGAGAAGCAACTCAGCTGTGGTCACACAATGAGCTAGAAAAAGTCAGGGCAGCCTGGGTTCAATTCTTGGCAGCAAGCACTTCTAAGTGTCCACTTGAAAAGGTGTTTAACTTCTCAGAGGACACCAAAGGACAGCACAAGGCACTTTGCTGATGGCGGAATCTCAGGCCCCAAGAGCAGCAGTAGAACAAAAAAGACGGTGTGTCCATACATGTATAGGCCAACCTTCCAGCCTCTCATGTCACACCATGAAGGTGGCTGAGGTCCTACCAGCCACAGGTAAATCCTAGGAACCCCTTGCAGGGATTGACAGTCAAGGCCACATCTTAAGAAGTCACCTGAGGCCCGGCAGGCAGTCGCAGCAGTGGAGACAGGGAGCCTGACCCAGAAGGGCACCCCAAGACCAGCTGGCTCTGCAAGATGCCAAAGCCTTGGGAAAACTGAAAAGCCTCCAGGCGGGTGCCCAGATCAGAGGTAAGCCAGGTGGGCTGAACGACAGAGGAAGGGAAAAGCTCTGAGATGCCTGGAGCCACAGAAGCCCCCTAATCTCCTAGAGGCCTGGTGGGTCCAACACAGGGCCTGCTGAGTCCAGGGAGGCTTCACCGAGGGCACACATGAAAGCAGCCTGTCCCTACAGACTTGCTGGGGCTTGTCGCCACAACAAGCGCCTGCTGACAACACTCCTGGGTGGGAGGGGGCTCAGCACACTCACAGAAGGCACAACTGGCAGGGGGGAGGGGCAGGGGGTGGAACTGGTGGGCGGGAGGTCCTGGCTGCCGCTAGAACTCAGCCAGCCAGAGGCGGGGAAACAACAGCGCAAAAAACAAAGCGCCAGGTGACCTACTTCACACAGGTCCCCTTTAAAAAAGTGATCAGGGGCTTCTGTGAGGTGCTTCTAGAAGGTACCTCTAGATGTCCCTAAGAATGAGTCCTAAATTAAGCACTAACCAGGGAAGAGCTCAAGTAATGCTAGCGAGGGCCCCTACTCCCCATAGCCTGCCAGAGGAGTCCCTCCTGAGACTGCACCTGGGTGCACCTCCTGCCTTACCCTGGTCCCAGTCTGGCACTGGCTCCTTTCTGGGCCTTGCTTTGTTTACCTGTAAAATGGAATAGCACCAGATGACCACACAGATCCTCCTAACACTAAGCTGGGAAATTCTGTAGGAAGCATAAGTGACCTCCACAGGAAGTCCTCAGAAATAGATGCAAGGGCCACAGCTCCCCACCATCCATAACCCCACAGCTCACCATGCCACAGTCACATTGTACAAGTGCCCTATACCACAAGGTGCTGGGTTCTTTGCTGATTGTTTGGCCTTCCCCACCAGAGCCTCATTTTACAAATATGAAAACGATGGTTTGTGGAGGTGGAGCAACTTGCTCAAAAGCTCCCCAATGGGAAATGCTCACCTGAGATCCGAAGTAGCATCTGTCTGGTTCTTAACCCCACATTCCCAGGCATCAGCCACAGAGAACCCCAAACCCACCAGGGCCTGGAAAGTGCCATCAGGTCTTTGCACTGCCCACATTTTCAAGAATATAATGCTGGGGCTAATGTGCCAGGCAACGAGGAGCAGGGAGGCGGGATGGGGAAGTCCATGTGGGTGCTGGACATTCTGCAGATTGACCAGTTGTCCAACACTGTGGTTATCATGTTCTCATCACCATCATCAGCACACCACAGCTACCATCTGCCATGTTTAAGTCATTACACACTTGCAAAGCTCTTTCATAATAAGCATTGCTCTGGCATCCAGTGACAGCTTTATACAAGCAGAGCGGGAATTTCTTACCACTTTCTCAGGAGAGGAAAGTGGTGCTCCCAGAGGATGAGTGACTTCTCAAAAGAAATACAAGAAGGCAGTTTCTGAAAGTAAACTTGGAGCCCACCTCCTTTGCCTCCCTGTGCAGGGCTGGGCCTACTCCAACCAGCCCAACAGCCTCGATGGGCCTTTGTAACAACAGTGACTACTTCGGAGAGCTTACTCCATGCCAGCACATCACATGTTACCTCAGCTACCTATCCTGACATCCTGTAAATTAGTGTTGCTCTGCTTTCATTGAGCAGATGGGAAGCGCTGAGGCTCAGAATGGTAGGCCATCAAGCCTAGGTGGGCCAAGCTATGAAGGGGAGAGCTGGCATTCAAACATAAGTCGTCTGATTCCAAAGCCTGAGGCCTAAACCTCTATGCTGCATGGCTCTGCCTGGAAGGCTCCATCCCAAGCAGTCCCTTGAAGGGAATGGAGGCCAGACACATCAAACACTTGAGTGCCTGGTAGGGTATGGCAAGATTATGATAACAGGAGGACAAACAAAGCTCTTGGGGAATCCGCAAGAGGGAGGCTGGTATAAACATCTGCCTGGGCAGCAGGCCAGGAATCTGTGTAAGGGACATGGGAACAGAAGGAGGTAAGATATGAGGGGGAGACCTTGCTCTAGTGCCTTGCTCTCTCTGAACCTTGATTTACCCAGATGTTAAGGAAAGTCCTTGGAATATCTCCAGAGGCCCTGCTATCCAAAGACCCTTGGACCTTGGGAAAACAAGCAAGTCCCAGTGACACCCTGGCTACGAGACTCAGGGACTCTGAAATGTCCTTGGCTGTCCTGGCCAGCTCAGCTGCTGGAAAACAGGCTTGCAGAAGCAAAGGGCTTGGCTGGCATGCCTGGGCACCAGTGAAGTGTGGGTCCTTAGGGGGCACATTCCACCCATTGTCAACTTCTCCGTGGCTCCACTGGAAGAGGTACCACCCAGCCTGGACTCAGCCCAGGAGCCGAGGTCACATCCAAGTGCCCAGTGGAATGCCTCTCCAGGCCCTGCCCTGCCCTGTCAGCCCTGTTCAGACCCATATGATACTTTTTTTTTTTTTTTTTGTGTGTGTGTGTGGTGTGTGTGTAGGGGGTGTCGCTTGTATTGTAAAGACTGGCCTTGAGCTTTGGGGCTTAAGCAATCCTCCTACCCCAACCTCTAGAATAGCTATGACTATGGCCACCATGCCTCACTCCAGAATCTTATATGCCACTAAGTCCACTCAATATCACCCACCCTTCAAAGACCCTAACATTTCCCTAAGGCTCACCACTGGAATAGAGAGACAAGAAGTCCTATTAGAAACCACAGAGAAAATGGCTACCCTCCTCCCCAAAGGACTGTGCAAATCAGAGGCTGTCATGTCAAGTCAATGTAGACCTTTAGCTAAGGAATGGGCAGAGAGTCCAACAGGGCCAGCCTCAATTCTTACTCTGGAAGGTGGAAGGGGCAGGGACTTGCTAAAAGGACTCAAGTACTCTGTACTCGCAGCTCTCATAGCTGCCCTGTCAAATCATATGCATAAAATGTTTCTGCTCAATAACCTCCCATGAGTCCCACCACCAACTGGGCAAAGCCCCTTAAGCAGATGAACCACACAAGTCATTGCTAACAGCCTCTATTAACTGGGTGTAGTGTGTGCCTGGGCCTCTGCTTGGTGTTTTCTGTTCATTTCTCACTTAACCATTGCAGTACTCTGTGAAACAGGTGCTATGATTAGCCCATTTTTGTAGATGACAAACTGAGGATCAGAAAGGTTATGTTACTTGCCCAGAGTCACAGCCACATGGCACTCATGCCTGACTGATTCCAAGTCCAGATTCCTAACAACTGTATTATATCATCTCTTCAAACGTTCCCTGCCACCCTTAGAATTCTGGGGCCAGCTTAACACCGCTATGCACAAGACAGTAAACCAAGGGCCAACCAACAGAGCTCTCTCCAGCCTTCTTCTACCTCCGGCCGTCCCACCCCAGAAGAACTCCCACTCAGCAGGTATGCCCAGTGGGAAGGCTGGGACCTCCACCATGACAACAAGTCCCTTCTGTCCAGAAGGATGGGAAAAGTAGGAGAAAGTTTGCAGAGAGGGAGAAGAACGTGAAGGAGCCAGGAACATTCTCATAGAAGAGTCTCAAAGCTGGGGCATCCCTCACCCCGACAGAAACAGGAGCATGCATTTATTTACACCCACAGGACCCCCAACAGCATGTGCCCATATTTAGCACAGCTGACTGCTACCTCTCTCCCAAAACCTGCTTGTCCTGCAACCTTTCCCTTCTCAGTAAATGACAACACCATCTTTTTAGTTCCTCCACCCAGAATCCTGGTAGTCAACACTCTCTCCTTTCATACCCCACAGCTAATCCCTCAGCAAATCCTGTCAGCTCATCCTGTAAAATGAATCCAGAAACCCCTGACACCCACCCCTCCACTCCCCCACCATAGCCCAGCCACCTTCCTCTTTCATCTGCATGATCACAGCCACCTCCTGACCAGGTGTCCTTCATCCCCCACCAATCTCTCCCCACCCTTCAGTGTCTTCTCCACACAACAGTCCACATGATCCCTCTAAATATAGGGCAAAGCCAGGCTCAGTGGTGCACACCTGTAATCCCAGTGACTAGGGAGGCTGAGGTAGGAAGGTCCCAAACTTGAGGCCAATCTTGGCAATTTAGTGAGACCCTGTCTCAAAATTAAAAAATGAAATAGGCTGGGGATATAGCTCAGTGGTAAAGCATCCCTGGGTTCAATCCCCAATATCACAATAAATAAATAAGAATAGGGCAAAGCAATCAGTCCTACCCCATGCTGGAGCCCTCCAGCATGTTCCCCTTCCTCAATTTTAAAAGAGCAAAGTCCTCCTGTGGGCCAAGCAGAACCCTATCTGCCTGCCCCAGGCCACTCATTCTCTGCTCAGCAGGCCTCCTGCCTGTTCTTTACCCATGCTCTGCACCCCTGCCACACAGCCTAGATGACTGCTCCCCTCCCAAAATGATTCTCCCCAGATTTCCTGTGGCTCCCTACTTCGCTCTGGGAGTCTGCAGCCCCCCTTGCTGGAGACACTGACCGACAAGGTAGAGATGTGTCCCAAAGTCATACTTTCTACCCCCAAGTCAGCTTAATTTTTCTTTCAGACATTTCTTGCTGCCTGGACATTGTGGGTATTTGGTGGCTTGCTCACTCTATCCCACCAGCAACTCCACCTCCAAAACAGGGACTTGGTCTGTTTTGTTCATCACGGCATCACAGTTCCTAGAAAAGGGCCTGAAACAAAGTAGATGTGTAATAAAAATGTGTCCAATGAGGAGCTATTACCTCCCTCACTTGGACACACCTTTTATTCTTGGCAGCCCCCAGGAGGCCAGGAGGCTAATACCACACCTGTGCCAGGTAAAACCCTGAGGAAGAGGTTTCACACAACCAGATCCTGGACAAATCCCCAGTACAGGGTTGGGACAACTGATCACATGAATCAATGGACAGGCCTTTACATCTGTCCCTGACTGGTGCCTCTAAACATCTTTTCAGCCACTGAGAAAGAACTTCTGGGTCCTGACATGGGCAGGCTGGGGCTGCTGTTGGCCTCCTCAGCCCATCAGTGCTGCCCCATGCTCCCAGCAAATGAGGCGGAGGAAGGAGGCCCAGCACCACGCCTGCCCTGTTCCTCTTGTCAGCAGGAAGACTGTCAGAAGGAAACTTTGTTCTCAGAAGAAAGAGCAAGAAGCCAGTGCCAGGCGGAAGTAGGCAGAGACAGCTGGCCCATCAGAGAGTTCAGGGAAAAACAAAGAAGTGGGATGGAGGATGTGTGAGGGGTCACTCGCACACCCAACCGGTTTCATGCCTCCAGGGTGTAGTGACCATGGTCATTTTCCAGAACCTCACTTCTAGGTCCTCATAGATAATCAGATGATTGTCCTAGCTGGGTGATCTGCACTAATCTGCAGAAGCAGAGGGAATAGAATCAGGAGATCTGGGGCTCCAGTCCAGCTGTCCACTCGTGTGTGACATTAGGAGAGCCTCCTACCTCTATGTGCCTCAGCTTACCCAGCTATAAATGGCCTGTTCATTTGATGTTTCAACCTGTATGTCACAAAACCACACAGTGAGGGACCCTCAACCTGTGGCCAGGTCACTAGGCCATCTAGGCTCTGCCCTCCATGCAAGGGCCTACACCAGAGGCACAGCACCTGCCTGCTCCAACCCAGTCCTCCAGCCTGCTTCCACCTGTGATCACAGCACTCTCCTGAACTGTTGCCTGATGTGAATGAAACCCTGTGGGCCTGGCCAGGGTGAGGCCAAGCCTTTTTATCCTACTCGCCACACACCTGCCTGATGATCTCTGTGTTACCCTCTCTAGGGTAGTTCACAAGGCACAAAGACTGGGAGGAGCCCAGCATGTTCGTGCAGAGGATGAATGTGCAGCCAGAGAGAAAAAGAGGCATATGGAAGTCACAAGACCCAACTGTCACCCACAGTCCTCCCTAGCAGCCCTGGGCTCCATGCACTAAGACACTGTCCCCAAGGTGTGCTCTAAAAACCCCCAAGCCTAGATCTTCTGAGGCGGGGAGACTGTATCCCAGGCAGAATGAATCCGAGCAGAGGACTGCAGTGAGGGGAGGGCAGAGATCTGCATGCCTTTTTAGCAAACTTCCCAGGTTTTTCTTATACCCAAACCACTGCAACCTCTCAGCTAAGACGTCTTCCAGGAGAAGACATCTTAGCTGGCCTTGAGAATTTCTTGAATGGAAAGACAGAGGGACAAGGAAGCAATAAACAATGCATGAAGCAGATAAAGGGGAAGCCCAGCAAACACCTGAACCCTCCACCCAGGAAGCCCCCAGGACTGCTGGGCCATTCCTTCTCCAAATTCCCCAAGTTCCTGTGGGGGTGTGAGTAAGGGGAAGGACAGCAGGCAGAGGGCTCCTCTCCTGTTGTGCTCCGGGGCTGTCATCTGCAGCTTAAGATGCTGCCCGGGTCAGTGGCTACTCAGTGGCTACGCAGCCAGAGCTTATCTGGGGGGAGGATTCCAGGGCCGTGCCTTTCTTCCCATAAGAAGCACTTGTTATGCTCCTGCTGCATACAAAGTCCTAAGCCTCTAAGCACAATGCTTTGAGGGACACACAGATCAGGCAGCCCTCACCCCCAATAGTTACCAGGAAGACAGATAAGGCCGCTCACTACAATACACGGGGAAAGTCCTCATCCTCATGCCTTAAGGACAGGCCAAGCAACTCATGCCTGCAGGGATCACAAAGATCATGGAAGTACATGAAGCAGCCAGCCAGGAATGGGGCGCCTGCCACTGGAGAATGTAGGCTCAAGGTTTTTCAATCTTCCAAATTTTGAAGTAAAGCCAGAAGTCTGGATTTTTATGTAAAATCTCTTTGTCAGCAATTTGCTCGATATTTGGCATGAACCAAACAAAACCTGCCCATGGGGCAGATGTGGCCTGCCAGTTTGTGACCTCTGTTTTCTTAAAAGGGACAGAGAACACACTGTGGAGCTTAACAGAGGCCCCTGTCCTGTGGCTGAGGTAGCTGGGAAGGCTTCCTGGGGGAGGAGATCAGTGCTGGGCTGCAGGAATGGGGAGGCTCTCGGGGGGGGGGGGGGGGGGGGGGGGGGGTAATCTTACTGAAGGAGAAGGGCTTACATTGCCACTGGAACCACCAGGCCTCAAGCAGAAGCCACCTGGCAGGCCAAAGCAGGGACCTAAGCCACTCAGGCAGCCTGTCTCCCCACCCTCCCAAAAGAAGAATGCCTGTCGCTGCCCCCAAAGCAGGCACAGAGACTAGAGCTCTGTTCTGTCCCCAGGTGGTAGGAGGAGGGGCCTTGGGCCCAGCAAACCTTCAGGACTCAATCTATCAGTGGCAGACTAGCAGGGGTCCGATTTCAAACCTGAAGCCTGAGGAAGGCCAGCAAACAACAGCTCTGTGGGGGAAGGGAGAGAAAGAGACAATGGAGGGAAAAAACGAAGCTGAGAATGTGTCCTGCCTGGCCAGGCCCCCCGCTGTTACATAACCCTGCCTTAGGACAAAGCCAGGACTCAGGACACCCTGCCCAGGTCCTCCCAGAATGTGGAGAGAGATGCCTCCCTCCCAGTCCACCACTGCGCTCCAACCTTGTCCTGCTGCTCCCAGAAAGCCCAACAGGGAGTGCAGAGCTGGGAGAGGAGACCAAGACTCCAAGATAAGAAATATACAGCATCACATCACAACTTAGCAGCGAGACCAACACCAAGAGCAAACTCTTACCCTTTCACCAAGTGATTACTTTGTACCAGGCACTGAAGTAAGTCCTTTACTGCACTATCTTAAGTCCAATGATAACATCATGAGATAAATATCCTTAACTACTGCCATTTTCCACATAAGAAAACTGAAACAGACTAGATAACTTACCCAAGGTCACACAGCTAGCTGTAAGTGGAGGAGCTGTCTCAGAACCTGACAGCTGCCTCTAAGGCCACACTGACTCCCAGCATTACACTGCCCCTGGGCTGTTTTCTGCCTGTACCCCACCAAGGCCGCAAGTCTCTCAAGTCTGCAATGCATGTGGCCCCTGCCCTTCTGTTGGCACTTCACAGAGACACCCAGCCTTCTGCAAACCTGATGAAACTGATAAGACTTTTTTCTTAAGAATGTACAGGATCACATCACAACTGATAAAATGTACCTGATTTCAGGGGCTCAGGGAAGGCGAGTCAAGATCATGCAGTACTTGAGACAGGAAGTAGCAGAGGGAAAGGAGGCACCCAGGCCCTGCCAGCCTCTCCTACCTCCAAACTCAGAGCCCTTCATCCACAGGCGTGGGCAGGAATCAGGGTTCAGGGCCTACTCATCCCTTCAGGCTGGGAGGACAGAATGAATCACAACACACAATGGCCTGCTCCTCTGCACCCACTGCGTGTGACTCACAGCTCCCAGCTGCTGGGCAGACGGAGCACAGCTGGGCCTGGCATCTGGATGGGGGTGGTATCACCAGGCACACCGTCCAGCCTTTTCTCCACCCCTGGGCCACCTTGCTGTAGACTGGCAGCTCCCCAGCAGTAAGGCACATTTCAACCCCTGCCCAGTCCCCATGCCAGCTGGAGCCCCAGGGTGGTAAGGCAAAACAAAAAACCCTTGTAAGGTGCAGGAAGACCCAGTTCTAGCCCAAGTCCTCTGCCGCCTCTCTACGCCATGGTGCAGGCCCCTCCCACCTCAGCCTTGTTTCACCAACTAAAAAATGGGAAGACTTCCCAATGGTCCTGCCCGGAGTCCACAGCCCGAGGCTATCAACAGTAGCACCTGACAACTTCACAAAGCGCTGAGATCCTGCTTTCAGCAAGTTCCATAAACATCCTTCAGAGAAACAAAAGTTAAACCTAAAGACTACTTTTTTTTAAGGATATCAAGAAGTCCTTTTTATAGTCCAGCTTCCCCCATACCACCTCCATTGTTCCAAATATCCTCTAAGGACCTAGAAAATACATTTGATTTCCGACTAGGGTTTGGGCTTGGTGTTCTTCCTCTTGGAAGCCGCCCTACCCCTCGCTGGCAGCCTTCTCACAGGACACCCCAGCAGCATCCTGAGCCACCCTGAGGGCTACAGCTACCCAGTCAGCCAAATACAGAGTGGGGTATGGAGAGTTGTGGGAAGAAAACCCTTCCCTGCTTGGGACAAAGATAATTCTGTGATCTGACCCCAACAGTGACTCTGCCCAGTGTGGGCAAGTCCATGCTCCTCTCTGGGCTTTACTCCCCTAAACAAGATGGAAGGAACCCTATAACTGTGAGGGAAGCCCTTAGACTCCTGGGAAGTACCTTGGGGACACTAAGGAGGAAAGAACAGCAGAAGGAATAATAGACAGATTCTAACCCTCCCACACCCTTCTGCTAGAACCAAAGGAGACCCACTTTAATCTCTCTGATTTCATCTCATCCTAACTACAGACCTTGAACTCACTACTGAGTCTCTGAGCCTCAGATCCTCTGAGTTTTGTGGCCCATCTACAAAACAGGGAGGGTAACAATGTCTATAGGAAAGGCTGCAGCTACCCCAAACAAGTCCCACCAGCCCTTCCCCATGCCTCACTCACTCTTTTGCTAGAATACATACTTGGAGACATCTTCAGAAAATAAATCTAAATTATGCAACACAAATACTCTAGGACAATTCCCCACTGTCCTTCTTCCAATGAGATCGTGCTTCTAAGCGCCTCTATAGAACTATAGAATTCCTATATCTAGCCCCTTAGAGCTAAATGGCCTTGGTATTTTCATCTATAAAATGGAGACGATAACAGTTCCTACCTAACTTATAGTATTATTCTGGGAATTACTCCAGAGTAGGTAACATGGAGGTGCTTAGCAAACATTGATAAGCTGTCAAAAATGTGAGCAACAATTATGATCATTGTTTCAGTTACTGAGATGCTTAAAAGCACTGGCCTTGGGGCTGGGGATGTGGCTCAAGCGGTAGCACGCTCGCCTGGCATGCGTGCGGCCCGGGTTCGATCCTCAGCATCACATACAAACAAAGATGTTGTGTCCGCCAAATACTAAAAAATAATTTTTTTTTTTTAAGAGAGAGTGAGAGGGGGGACAGAGAGAGAGAGAGAGAGAATTTTTAATATTTATTTATTTTTTCTTAATTCTCGGCGGACACAACATCTTTTGTTTGTATGTGGTGCTGAGGATGGAACCCGGGCCGTACGCACACCAGGCGAGCGCGCTACCGCTTAAGCCACATCCCCAGCCCCAAAAATAAATATTAAAATTAAAAAAAAAAAAAAGCACTGGCCTGGTGATGGTTCAGGTCCCTTAGCCCTCGCAGCCTACATATGGCCACTGCAACCCATTCATGTGCATGTCCACATGTGCACACACCTAAGCACACACCGTCCTCTAAGGCAGGACCCACACTCTCTGCCTGGCCCCAGCCCTGGAACATAGCCAGACAGCTTGTTCCTGGCACCCACCCATGTCACCCACAGAACTCGCTACTCTTCCATCCCCAATCCTGTCTTCCTCAAGTTGCCCCAGCACTGTATCCTGTAATCATGTTGAGGTAGAGCTGTACCTCACTTCTATGTCACAAGATTGTCTCCTGGGGAATAGGGAGATATTCTAAGATGGTGGCTCCTTGAAGAAGATAGAGAGAAACTGGGCTTTACTCTGCATCCCCTACTTTTTTGAGGGGAGAGGGTAATCAGGGATTGAACCCCAGGATATCAAGGGGTTTAAAAAGCCAGAGACGTGGCTGGGGATATGGCTCAGTGGTTAAGCTTTTTAAAAACATATTTTACTTAGATAAAGGTTCTCACCAAGTTGCTTAGGGCCTTGCTAAGTTTCTGAGGCTGGCTTTGAACTTGAGATCCTCCTGCCTCAGCCTTCTGAGCCCCTAGGATTACAGGCGTGCACCACCACTCCCAGTTCATTGCTCACATTTGCTAGGTATCTGAATATGCTAGAAGCTGAAAAGCCTCAGAAAAAGGGCATTGATTTTCTTAATTTTTATTTTATGACAACCCAGTGGTTCTCAAACTTTAGCATGAATCAGAATCACTTGAAGATTGTTGGGCCCTACCTGCCACAGTATCTGACTTGGTAGGTCTGGGGTAGGGCCAGATAATTTATTTGCACTTTTAATTAGTTTCCAGATGATGCTGATGCTGCTGATCCACAGTCCAACTTTGAGAACTGCTGACTTAACCTACAGGTGAAGCAAGGTGAGTAGACAACACTTCCACTCCTATACAAGCAGGTGTAAGGAGGAAGGGTATGCAGGCATGGAGAAAGGCCCTGCTATGACAACATTCGCTTCTCCTCACCTGGCCTCTGCCTGGGCAGGTAGCTCTATGTGCAAGGCTGGGGGTGCAAATCATAGGTGGATGCCGATCAGCAATGACTACAGCAAATCTCCACCCACCACCACCTGGGACCTGCCCAGACAAGCCAATCCTTGGCCAGCCTGGGATGCTGAGAATTCAAGCCCTCCCTCAGGGAACCAGACCACAGGTCTGAACGAGACCAAAATCCCCACCATATCTGAATCACATGAGCTCCAGGATTCTGTTCCCACCTCCAGAAACAGGGAGCTCAATCCCTCCAGACACAGCCCCACCATTTTGGCCCACTCAGATATTTTTGTTGTTTCTTTATTCGACTGAGTTGAAGTCAGTCTGCCCTGACACATCCACCCATTGAATCTGCCTCCCAGTGCCTCCTAGAACCAGGGACAGGCCATAGCAGCCCCTCATAAATCAGGAACCCTGGATTTAATCCCCTAGGTCTAAACTTCCCCAGGTTGATCCACCCACTTCACTAAGCCTTAGCTGCCCCATCTGTTAAAAGGGAGTAGTAGCAGTACATATCTCCTACTGCTGCTGTGAGGGTTACACGAGCTCCTTAATCAACACTAACAGCATTGGAAGGAAACACGTAGACCTATAACTCTCTATATGCAGCCTTGATTATAATTCTGATAAGACAGTTGGAAATGTATTCAGAAGTATGTTAAAATTGCAATAAAAGATCATACGGTGGGGGGGGGGGGGAAGAGGACAACAACGACAATGACTAACAATACCAGGCTGGGGAAATAGCTCAGTGGTAGAGAGCTTGCTTAGAATGTATGAGGCCCTGGGTTTATCCCTAGCACCACAAAAATAAAAACAAAATAACTACAGCAACAAATGCCAGCCACAACAATAATAACTAACCTGAACTGAGGTTGTAGCTAAGCTCTGCCCTGCCTTATCTTTCTAAATGCTGCAAAATGGGACAATCATTATCCTTTTGTGAAGATGAAGAACTAAACTGTTTGCCCAAAGTCCTATAAGCAGAAAGTGTCCGAGGAGGGATATGACCCCAGCCTGTCTGGCTCTGAATCTCGTTTCCATCCTTGGCTCTGTCTAGATCTCCTACTCACTATCCCAAGATCAATTCCAGGTCACCTTTCCCTGACACCATCTACTCGTCCCTCCCAGGCACAGGAGGCTGGGCAGAAGGACTCACAAAGCTCCAGCCCATAGTCTATGCAATATGAGGATGGGTCCCTGATGATGAGGGTAGCCACAAGGCTACCAGCCCAACTCATCTGGTGAAAGCTTAGATACCACTCACGCTGGCCACCAGGAAGGAGACTGAACCTTTAGAACTGGACCATCTTAACAGAGGCATAACAAGGGAGAAATTCTAGCCAGGCTGCCTGGATGTGACCAGTAGCTACTGCATGCCATGTAACTGCCCCCTCTCTCTCCAGGCCTCAGTTTCCTCATCAGCACAAGACTTCTCTGGCCATTGGGCAGAAAACTCATAATTTGTCAAGTCCCTACCAATTTTTTTTTTTTTTTTTTTTTTGGTACTAGGTCTTGAACCAGGGGCACTCCACCACTGAGCTACATCCCTTGTTCTTTTTATTATTTATTCTGAGACAGAGTCCCACTAAGTTGCTGAGACTGGCCTCAAACCTGTGATCCTCCTTCCTCAGCCTCCTGAGTTGCTGAGATTACAGGCATGTGCCACCATGCCCAGGCCTATCACATCTTAATCATAAATGAATTCCTGGATTCTGTCCCTGCCTCTAGATTTTCCTCAGATTCTAGAGATTCTTTCCTCTCTCCGTAAAAGGACAGATCACTTCCTAGCTATAAACAACAGAAACCACTGGTATCTGGAAACAGTTCCTACATACTAGACTCTAACCATGTCTCAGGCACCAGCTGTTCAACCTCCCTGCCAAAACAGGACTATTACTATCCCCATTTTACAGCTGAGAAAACCAATGCCCAAGATTTAGGTATTTTGCCCTACACCACACAGCTAACAATGACAGATCTGGGACTTGAACTCAGGACTCTGTACTCCACACTGCAATGCTGCCAACCTCCTCTAGAAATAAGTCACATGCAACTCCTGCCTATGGAGCACAGAGCCTAGAAGAGATGAGCGATAGCACTTGCAGGATTCCGAGTTCAAAGCCAGGAGTGGAAGAGCACATGAGAGGTCCCTTCTGCATAACAGGTACTACACATGTAAAGAAAAGCACAGGCAATGCCAGCACTGGAAAATTATGAGTGACTGCATGGAAGAAGTGACACCAGAGCTGTGCAAAGCTAGGAGGATTTGGGGTGGGTGAGGGGAAGTGAGGGGGTACGGCCTCCTCATCGTGAGCAGAGATGTAAAGGCAGGAGGAGACAGGGCACAGCCAGGGAGGGGAAGAAGCTGGCTCTGCTTAAGGGTTGAGGGGATAGGACATTAGGTGCCACCATCACATATCGGACCAATTCTACAACCTGGCCCTCAAATAAACAACCATTCATTTGTCAAGCACAACTTAAGTTTAAATTCATCCAACCTATATCCAAAAAAAAGGGCAGTTACCAAAAAAAACAACAACAAAAAAAACCCAGGAGGCAACTTAGCACAAAGCCTCCTCCACCTGGAAAAGAGCTTCGCCGATAGCCTGCCTCTATGCCCCAGCACATGCATTCCAAGATCTGTCCACCCTTCCACTGACCTCCAAGACTCAAAATGATGAGCTGAGCTTTGTTAATGGCCCCATAGGCAGGAAAAAACACCTTTGCTGGTGAACTCTGGAGACCAAGAGACCCTCCTTTCACCTCTACTACAGGAAAGGAGGGGAGCAGCCCCGTCATCCCACCCCCAACTTCTCATTTTCACACCCATGAACGGCACCAGCTGTTTTCCCCAACCTGTACTGACCTTTCAGCCTAATTCATGATTCAGCCTTATCTACTCATAGTTGAAGACAGAGAAAAAGACCCCATTTCACAGGGACACAAAAGCAGAGGTTCAAGTCCTCTGTGAAACCACAGACTTCCGCAGCCCAGGCCCTGGACGCTGCTCCAGACATCCTCCAGGGGCTAAGAGCATTCCAAGACACAGGACTCTTCCCAGGCGGAGCTCTGCAGGCCGGTGGGTATGGAACTTCCCAAGTCACACAGGAAGGGCAGCTCCAAAAACCATGAGAAAAGCAAGGGCTGGAAGTGGGCCAAGCACCACCCAGATGCTAGATTCTTGGGTGAAAAGGGAACTGAGAGAAGTCACCCAGGCCCGACCCTCCCATACCCACTCCCACACCCTTACTCTCTCTCCAGTCTCTCCACACTCCTTTAGCAATGGGGCCCACACCTCCACCCCAAGCAGCTTGTTCCTGAGTGATATTCCCTGGGCCTGTCACTTTGGTACTGCCTCTGTCCTTAAAAGCCCCACAGTACAAGACTATGCCCTTTGCTCACAGTGAGCCTGTCAGAGATTTGAAAGCAGTGATGCTGCTTCTTAAGGGTCCTTCCCCAACCTTAGGCCATATATGATGACTCCAATTCCCAAAAGCAGCTACAAAGTCCTGTGGTCCCCCTTCCTCCCTCTTAGTCCCACTGCCTGAGTCAGACTTTGGTCAGCTCTCTGCTAGTCCATGATGAGCATCTCTGGGCTGGTATCAACCCAGCCACCAACTTTGGCCAAATGACCCCTGAGAAAAACAACACAAAGGATGGAAACAGACCAGGCATGGGTTCAAATTCCAGCTCTATAAGTGACTCTACCCCTCCGAGCCTCCATTTCCCCATCTGAAATTAGGGTGGGGGTGGGGTTACCAGCAGCAGCAGCAGCTACTTTGCAGGGTATTGTGAGACTTCAATGGGGTGTCTGTAAAGAGCCTGGCATAGTGCCTGACACAAGGCACAGTAACAGGCAGCGACTCAACGAGCTGCTTACAACCCTCTGTCCTCTCTGTCAGTTACAAAATAAAACTCCGGAGCAGGACGCTGCAGGCTCCCCACAATCCAATCTTGTCCCCATTGCCCCTTCCCACAGTCTGCAGCCTCACAAACATGTCCTCTTTCAGGAAGCCTCACTGACATTAACAACCAGAGAACTTTCCCTACCACCGGTATTACAGAGCCTGTCTATCACTGATCACAATCACCTCCTGCCTGAAAGCCATCATTTGGATCCTCCAGCTTCCCCCATCAGATCAGGAGCCTCGCCAGTCAAAATCTAGCAGCACCTCACCCCATTCCATGTCCCCTGTCACCCTGGTCACAGACATTTTCCATACATATTTAACAAACTATCTTAACGTTCCATTTCAAGTCAAGAATGTCCAAGTCCTCCAAACAGTCCAGATATTTCAAGCTATACTCAAAACCAAATTCCAATCCAGTAGAAGTCTGCCCAGTCTCCAGAGACTAGGAGGCCTGGCTTTGGTCCCAAAGCATGGACACGTGGTCCAATGCATGGGCTAGCAGGTCCCAAGCCCAGACAGAGAGAGCTTTGGGCTGCTAAGACCACGGCCCATTTCTAAGTTTCTCGGATGCAGTTTCTCAGTTGGCTCCTAAGCCAACCCTGCCTATGATTTCTCATTCCTGACCACATCTTCAATCTATGATTGCAAAACCCTTGCCCTTGTGTCAAGAGGTTTACTACCCATCTTTTCTTGCTTGCTGACTCCCTCCCTTCTGTTGACTTTCCCAGAGGCCTCTCCTCCTGCTCTGCCCACATTAACAAGAAGAGTCTGACACATGACAAGGGACAGCCCTAGCACTCAGGACTCCTTTCACTCTATCACTCAATTTGTTGCCTGAGCCCTCTCAATATCCAGCTAAGTAGTGGAATTTCCACTTCTATTCCTACAAGCAGGAAGTGAACTGTCAATCCAGGAGGGCTCCCTATTCCCAGGGCCCAAGAAAAAGCCTACAAAATGTTCAAATTTCACTCTCTCTTCTGCAGAAGCCCTTGGAGCTGTTAGAGTATAATGCACAAACTTTCCTCCTCCAAGAATTTCTTTCATCATCTACCCTATCCTCTCCCTCAGTCCCAGGTTCTAATGGCAATTTGCTCACCATTTTTAAAATAATTAAAGTCCCCTATCAAAGACTGATTGGTAGTCATGAGATGTCACCCTACCAAAAGATAGAGCCAGTCCTGAGTAGGAAAGCCAGTGGAGTCTGAGTCACCCCACACATTCACTCTATGGAAGATTTCCTGAGGATATACAGGGGGCCCAACACTATGCTGGCTAGGAGAGGAACCTGTAAATACATATATTTTCCACTAAGATTCTGCAATCCTGACACTAGCTCATGGTCCCCCCACCCCCCATTACTAGCCTCAAGGACCTTCAGGGCTGGAGCACAGAGACTTGTTCCTTAGCAATGAAGACCCTACTATCACAAGGGCCATGTCACCCAAGAATACACTTGGGATATAAATCCCTTGGCCTCAGGTCTCTCATCTGCCTTAAGGGCTCCATTTCTGGGCTCTATCTCTGTCCCCTGCTGATCTGAAAGTGACAGGGTCTGAACCAAGATGAAAGACTTTGCCGCCCCCTGGGTGCTGAGGAAAGGTCTGTTGACAAAGCCCCAGCTGTCCCCAGTCAGAGCCAAGGAGACCAGCTCCTCCCTGCACCACCCACATGGGTAGATCACTCCTGCTACCAACCCAGCCAGCAACAGAACTTGGACCATTAGGGAGCTCCAGGCCAAGACTCCAACTGACCTCCCTCCTGTTCCAGCTGGCCACACTAACATGAGCCAGGGCACAAGATCTCACCCCAGCAAGTGTCAGACAGAAGGGAGCATCACTCAGGGGGTAAGGGTGATGGGGGAGGAGGGGGCAGGAATTCATATAATTTAAACTGAAAATGAAACTGACAGTCACAGCAAGACCTTGTAGAGACCTATAGTGAAACATAGGGCTGGGAGAAGGGGTCAAATCCCCAGCTGCACTTCCTACCTGTGTGACCTTTACCATTTGGTAAAATGTAGCTAATAGTAACGTGGGAGAAATAAGTTGGGTGATGTATGTAAAACAATTAATCAGCCCAGAGCCTGGCACAGAGTAAACATGCAGTAAATACTTGTTGAATATAAGCATGCCAACATTTACTGAGGGACCAGACTCATTTCACATCCTCACTTTCAAAGATACTTTATTTTTCCCATTTTATAGGAGAGGAAACTGCGGGTAGGCCAAAGTAAGGAATCTGCACAGGCCACACAGCTGAAGGCACAAACGCCCAGGTCTGTCAGACCCACAGACCAAGGGGCAAAACTGCCCCAGGACGTTCCGAAAGCTCTCCTGGAGGCATGGGGAGGACAGACAATGGGGCATGACGGGGTGGTGCTATGTATCCTGGCACGGTTTCTGGCACTAAAGAGCCAGGTGGCGATTCCTCTGATTCCTGGCAGGTCCCAGAGCCCAAGCGTCCTACGGACGTCCCTTCCTCGCTTCTGTCCAAGGCATTAAAGGCAGCGTTCAAAGGCGGGGGACTCCCCGCTCCCAAAACCTGAGGGAGGAGGGAAGTTAAAGACCAGGCCGCTCAGAGCCCAGAGAAAACCGGTCTGGCCGCCTAACCCTTCCCTGAAGCCGGGACCCGGCCTCTAACCCCCTCCCTTGCTAGACAAAAGTTTCCCCTGTTTGGAAGCAGGGGAGGGGGAGGGGGCATTCCTCGTGAGTGACATTATCCGTGACCTACAGCTGCCGCGCTGCCCTCGCCCGCACCCCGGCCTGCCCCCGGCCCCCGAGCGGCCCCCCACCCCTTTGTCCTCCCACCCCCGCGCGCGGGGCCCGGCAGGCTCCACCCGCCCTCCCGGCGCCCGCGCGTACCAAACTTGCGCCGGCTGCAGCTTGGGCCCCGCGCGGCCTGCAAACCCGGTTCGGGCCCCGCCGGCTCGGCGACAGGGGACTGGCCGGACCCGGCCCTCCCGGCCTCTTACCTGCCACGGCTGGGGCGCCGCCGGGGAAAGGGACGCTCCTGGCTAGGCGCCGGGTCCCCCGGGCAGTGCGTGAGCCGCTGGGCTCCGGCCCGGGCCGGGTTAACCCCTTCGCGGCCGCCTCTCGCCGCTCCCACCCCCGCTCCACGCCGCAGCAGCCGCCGCCGCCGCCGCCCGCCCCGCCTCCCGCTTGCCCTCCTCCCCACCCCTCCCTCCCGGTGCCCAGCCCCCCAGTCCCGGCCGGGCACTGCGCTGGGGCAGCTCGCAGCCGCCTCGGATCCCGCGGCGGGGAGGGGACTCTCTCTGAAGCCTGGAAGTTGGGGCGCGCTGTCTCGCCCGCTCAGGCCCGAGAAGCATAAGGGGGCTCCCCGGCCCGTCTCCCGTTAAAGCGCTCCAGCCCCGCGCCTACCTTCCCGAATCGCTGCCGCTGCGAGCGGGGTTCGATCCGGCGGTGGCGCGTGGGTGTGGGTCGGAGATCCGCTGCGGAGGCCAGGGCAGCCGGCGGGCGTGCGGCGAGCGCCCCGGGGCGGGGGCCGGGGCGGGACCGGGCACTGCTATCGGGGCTGGATTTCTCGGCTTCCACCCGGATTCTCCCTCGGCTCTCCCGGCCGATTCGGTGCTGCTCGGCGACCACGTGACGCGAGCTGCCTTTGACCCCTGTCTTGGAACGGGTAGGGGGCGGGGGCCAGAGGAGGGGTGTCAGACGCGGGACCCACGAGAGCCGGGCGGCTGCCGAAGGTCCCGGAGGCGATGACCTCGGAGAAACAAAGCCCAAGGGAAACCAACAAGTTATTTGGGGTCAGAGAGGGAACAGCTCTGGGGGTCGGGAAAGGCGGCAGAGAGAACTAGGGAGACAAAGACCCACGCCCGCCGCGCCTTGGAGGGCCTTAGGAACGCCCGGGCTGGCCCATGGGGTCCTCCTAGCTCTGCCACTGCAGGGCTTGTGACAGCCCTCTAGGGCCTCCTCCAACAGCTCCCGACAACCAGGTCTCTCTGGAGTGACCCCTCCTGGGCAGGACCTTCCCTCCCTGCACACTCACACTCTGGCCCTGACTGGCAAACCCCTTTTATTTCCTTTACCATGATTACTGGCTTCACTTACTGGTTTCATTGTTTACTAGACTGTCATCTCCCTCAACAAGTTGTTCTCAGCTGAATCTCATCTGGCATATAACTGGCAGATGAAGAACTTGATGACCTTGAACAAATTTCTCCTCAATGAGTCTGTTTCCCACCCCCAGTGCTATTCCATCATCCCAAGGACCCTGCAAGTAAGGCAAGATGACAATGGTTGTCCCCATTAAATATATGAAAACACTGAGGCCCAGAGATAAGATTTTGGAGGAGTCTATGTAGCTGAGAATCCAAGCTGGTAATGACATCTAACTGCTCCCCAGCCCGGAGCTTTCAGCCATTAATATGCCATTTTGTAAACTGAGGGGTGGATGGGGACAGGAATGTTGACTGTGAATCCCTTAAGGACCTTGCTAAAAATGCCCTTTGCCAGACTTTCCTCCCCTGGAGATTCTGATTCTGTGGGTCTTGGGTAAGCCTGGGGCAAATTTGGAAAACAATGGATTGGAGGATTATAAGGTCCTTCTGAGGCTCAAGATTATCAACTGTGGGAACAAAGCTCAAAAAATATAAGCACAATCAGAGCAAAACAGATAAGCATAGAGAAGGCAAGCTAGCCATGTGAAGATCAGATAGACCCGTCCTGTTTTCCCTTAAGTGTAGCCTCCTTGTTCTGGGAGGAGGGGGCTTTCTGTCAGCCTATTCATATCTCCCATGGGGAAAAGTGTTGAGGCCTGAACGCTGAGAGATGCAGGGGAATGAATGAGACCAGGCTTCTGATTCTCACAGGTACCTATGTAATACCTCTGGGTGGGATATTCTCACATAGGCCTTGGCCTAAGGATGATGGCTACAATCCAAAATGTACCTCTCCAGGCACCACCAGATTAGCCAGGGGAAACAGCATAGACCAGCAAATTCTTGGTGATCTGGGTTCCTGAGGCAGGCAACCTGGAATACTTAAAAGATGGCCTGAGTCTTGGACAGGTTGAACAAGTTCCTAGAACCTTATTCACGTTAACCTTTCTATCTGCATGTGGCCGTGTGAGCATCTCCTCTGTTCTAGGAATTTCTGGCAAGGAAATGCAGAAATTTGAAAGAGCCAAGAGTCTACACTCTCAAGAAGTGTCCAGGCTTAGGATGGGGTTATGGCTCAGTGGTAGAGTACTCGCCTAGTGCAGGTGAGTCACTGGATTCGATCCTCAGCACCACATAAAAATAAGTAAATAAAAATAATAGTTGTGTCCACCTACAACTAAAAAAATATATATATTTAAAAAAAAAGTGTCCAGGCTTTCCGGGTACAGTGACACACACCTAAAATGGAGGATTTCAAGTTTGAGGCCAACCTTAACAACTTAGCAAGCCTCTATCTCAAAAAATAAATTAAAGAGGGCTTGGGATATAGCTCAGTGGTAAAGAACCCTGGGTTAAATTCTCTGTGCCAAAAAAGCGCCAGGCCGGGGTTGGGGGGTGGGAGAGATATCCAAGCTTGTTTGGAGATGACCTGCATGTCCGTCCTTTGTGTCCAGAATCTGGCCAAATTGAGCCTGATGGGGAGGTACAGGACAAGTGCTATGATTCACAGGAAGAGGGGAGAAAATGAGAAGTTTTAAGGGGAGGCAGTATCTGAACAGGACCAGGAAGAATGAGTAGGATTGGGGTGGGGAGATGGACAGTCCTAGTAAAGAGAACAACCGGTCCAAAGGCCATGTGGAAGGGCTCAGGAAAAGCTGAGTGTTGCTTAGGAAGGGAATGGAGGAAGCAGGAAGGAAAGAATGAGCAAGAAAACTGAACAGGGGTCAGGAGCAGATGATGAGTGACCTTATGTGACTCCATGGACTGAAACTTATCCTGAGGCCTGGCAGAGTGAGAGGGCTACAAGCAAGCAGAGCCGGTGACCAGAGTCACCTGCAGAGGCATGGAAGGGGAGGAAGGGTCAGAGGTGAAGCAGTCAGTTAGGTCAAGGAGCCATGCTCCAGGCACACTGAACAAGAGCCAGTCTTTGACCAGCACCTCTGAAGGAGCTCGTCCTCAGCATGTGGGAGCAGCCTGTGAGTTGGGGTCTAGTCTTCTAGAGTACTCTTGTTCTTCTGGAATCTTCAAATGCACTTATTGTTCAATGAGCAGTACCAGAAGCCTTCAGCTTGCTATCACCTGAAGAGTCTGACAACGAGGCCCCAGGCCCCAACCAGGGAATGGGCCACATAAATATAGATGAAACGAAGGACCTGCACTTCTAACCTCACTCCAAGTCTTGAGGAACACTGCCCTTGAGCTTCCCAGCTCCTTCCTTCCTTTGGGACCTTCTTCATGCCTAGGGGACCCCTATAAGGTCCCCTCCTCACACCCATATAACCCCACTGCTCACTTGACTGCCTCAAAGTCAGCCCCAACCCAACAAGTCAAAGGCTGAACTCAATCAGGTACAGTGGCACACTCCTGTAATCCCATAGGCTTGGGGGCTAAGACAGGAGGATTGCAAGTTCAAAACCAGCCTGGGGATGGGCGGGGGGCTGGGGTTGTGGCTCGGAAGTAGAGCGCTCACCTACCATGCGTGAGGCACTTGGTTCCATCCTCAGCACCACATAAAAATAAAATAAAGATATTGTGCCCACCTATAACTAAAAACAAAAACAAACAAACAAACAAACAAACAAAAACATCCTCACCAAAAAGTGAGGCCCTAAGCAACTCAGTGAGACCTTGTCTGTAAATAAAATAGAAAATAGGGCTGGGGATGTGGTTCAGTGGTCAAGTGTCCCTAAATTCAATCCCCAGTACCAAAAAAAAAAAAAAAAAAAAAAAAAAACCACACAAAAAAACAAAGGCTGAACTTACTGTCTTCTGCCCATTTCTGTTTCTCCCCACCTGTGTACCCAATCCCCATGTTAAGTAAGAGACCTGACACCCTCCTTTGCCCCCATACCCCACCTAAGAGCCCATTCTATTGGTTCTAACTCCAGTGTGTTTGTTTTTTTCTCTCACCCAATCCCATTTCTCCTTCACCACCACCCTCCAGGACTAAGCCCCCATCAGCTCTGCAGCCTCTTCACTGCTACCCTCTCCCTACACCCCCGCGCCCGCCCCTCCCTCCCCCTCCCTCCCTCCTCCTTCTCTTCTCTTCTCTTCTCTTCTCTTCTCTTCTCTTCTCTTCTTTCTCTCTCTCTCTCTCTCTCTCTCTCTCTCTCTCTCTCTCTCTCTCTCTCTCGGCATTTATTGCAACCTCAACATGCCCATTTTTTACTGAAAATCACCAATGGCTTCTCATTGCACCCAAGATAAGTGCTCTGCTTGGTGTCCAGTTTCATCAATTCTTTGTCCTAAGTGAACATTTATAAATCCCCACCTTCCCCATTATCTGAACTATCCTCTTCAAGGATGTGGACTTGAGCCAGACTTCCTGGGTTTGAATCCTGGCTCTGCCACATATAAACTGTGACCTTGTTCAGTTCCTCAGCCTTTCTGTGCTGTTTCCTCATCTCTCCAGTGTGGTAATTATAGTTTGTACTTCCCTGGGCTGTTGTGAAAATTAAACAGGTTAAATAAGTAAAGCCCTTAGTGTAGTATCTGTCACAATATAAGCACTATGTAAAAGTTAGTTAAGTGAGACAGTGTGATCCTGTAGGTCTCAGGTCAACCTTGACTTCCTCCCAGGCTCTCCCTAAGCCCCTAGCACAGACAAAGCCTACTGGAATACACTTCACCTCTCCCTCAGCTCTGCCTTTGTACTTCCTTGTCAGCTGCCCATCTCTTCTTCCAGAGTGCAAACTCTATGTGGAAGGACTGAGTTTGTCACAGACACCACTGAGCACATGGCAGGCAGGCAACCAGAAAACATTTGTGGTATAAACAATATGAAAGTGAGTAGGTTCATCACAAAATAGAGGACACTACCTACCTACAAAATGCCCATCAGCCGGGCGCAGTGGCGCATGCCTGTAATCGCAGCGGCTTGGGAGACTGAGATAGAAGGAACTCGAGTTCAAAACCAGCCTCAGCAATGACGAGGTGGTAAGCAACACAGTGAGACCCCCGTCTCTAAATAAAATACAAAAATAGGGCTGGGGATGTGGCTCAGTGGCCAAGTGCCCCTGAGTTCAATCCCTGGTACCAAATAAATAAATAAATTTTATATATATGTATTGTGTGTGTGTATATATGTGTGTGTGTGTGTGTGTGTATGTATGTATGGGCTGGGATGTGGCTCAGTGGCAGAGCACTTGCCTAGCACGTGTAAGGACCTGGGTTCTATTCCCAGCATGGTTAAAAAAAAAAAAAATGCTCATCAATGGTACTTCATTCACTCATTGACATTAGTACTTCTAGAGTCTTCACACCATTCTGGAGATGGGGGAGGGGGGGACACAGGGTTGAACAAGACAGCTGTGGTCCTGTGGGGAATGTACTGCAGAGACAGACATGTGGATACATAGGAAGATACAATACAATATAACAATATTATTTTAATGGTTTATAACATTTCCCTGCCTGAGAGGCTAGGGTAGTCTTTGGAACAATAAAAATAAAGTGGAAAAGAAAAACCAAAACATTATTATCTTCTTTGCCAGCATCACCAGTTACCAGCAAGTCTGTCTCTTCTTTTTCTTTTTTAGTACTGAGGATTGAAGCAGGGACACTTTATCACTGAGCTACATTCCTGATCCTTTTTTTAAAGAATAGGGTCTCACTGAGGGTCTTGCTAAATCCTGAGGCTGGCCTCTAACTTACTATCCTCCTGCCTCAGTCCCCAAAGTTGCTGGAATTATAGGCATGCACCACTGTGCCCAGCCCAGCAGGGCTGTCTTTAAAGCAGGGAGAATAGATCCTATCCCAAGTTCATTCAGACCATCCCTTCCTTCTCTTGTTTGCAGACCTCCTATTCAGTCTTCAAAGCCTCACTTAAGCAGTACCTGCCCAGGAGACCTTGCTTGCAGAGGTCTGTATGGGTAGTCACAACTCTGGTGATTTTCTGGGAATACAGTGGAACTTGTTAAGGATAATCCAGGTTTCATGTCATTTGCTTCTTTGGGGGAAAAAAAAAAAGTGGTTCTCAATGAATATATAACTACATGTGATTTCATGTTTGGACTTCAGTGGAGGCAGAAAATAGACTCTATCATACCATGTGACCTGATTTGTGGTTTGGAGAACATGGTCACCATAATTACAGCATTGACCACATGGTGTAACAGTTTCCTCTCTTTCTCTCTCTCTCTCTCTCTCTCTCTCTCACACACACACAGTGAGCTCTTTAGGGACAAGGACTTTTTGCTTACAGATACAGCTTGATATACATTAAACATTTTTTTTTTTTTTTTTTTTTTGGTGCTGGGGATCAAATCCAGAGCTTTGTACATGCAAGGCAAGTACTCTACCAACTGAGTTATATCTACCAGCCTCCATTAAACAATAAAGGGAGGCAATCTGTAAAATGGGCAAGTTATCCGTGCTTCAGATGGACAACAGATGTAAAACCTTCTGGTAAGCAAAGTGTGTCTGAGATAGGGGATGGGGGCAATTTACAGCAAATTAATTACTCATGCATGCCACCCTTTCTCTTTTATTACTACTTCTGGCCACCCAGAAAGCATGAAGCTCAGAGATATGAAGTAACTTCCCCACGGTCACACAGACAGGTATGGCAGAAAAGGCTTCAAGTCTAGGGCCATTCAACTAAAGACTAAGTCTTTTTCACTACTTATACCGAAGTGCCCAGAGTTCATAAACCCCTCAATCATCTAAGACCACTGGGTTTCGTGTCTCCTTTCCTCACTCCTGAGGCATCCCCTCAGCCCTTCAATGTTATACACCACTTTCAGCAACAAGCTACTATTTGAAGAGTGTGCCAGCTAGTTCCCAAAGCAGTCCCATCTTGGGGGCCAGGTGCCCTGTATCAGGCAGAGCCTAAGCATGCATGTCAGGTCTTCCCCAGACCAACTCTCACTCCCAGGAGCTGCCACCAGGGAAAAAATGGTCCTCAGATTCACACATAGCACTTTTTCTGGTTTTTACATAGCGTTTTCCCATTCTGTGCACCAGTTCCTGGGGACCCCACAGCAGTCCTGAAAGGTAGACATGGTGGAGATTTTTCAGAATTAAAAAAATGAAGGTTTGGCTAACCTGCAGGAGATCCCTTCAGTATGCAACAGAGCCAACCTGGGGCTAAACACAGATCTTCAGAGTTCTTACAAGTCCCTGGAGGGTTTAACTTGCCCAAGATAAATGGGAAAGAGAATGAGAGAAAGATCTTCAAACTCCTCACACAGAGAAGATAATGGTTATTGCAAACTAATGGAAATCAGTTAATTTCCCATATTTCTGAGTTCATTCTGATGCACCAACTAGCAGACAAGGGAAAAATACTCCCATGCACTGGTGGTTTCTAGGTGACTGTTTTCAGCAAGAGGCTTCAAGGTCCCCAAGAGCAGGGCCAGATGGCTGAGTCCAGACCTCCAGAACTCAAGGTCAGGAAAGCTGCCACCAGGGCAGTTCCTTCATCAATATGAAGAAATCATCAATAAGATGTCTTATATTCTTTCTTCCATACTAAGTGTTCAAAATCTACTGTGTAAAAAAAAAAAAAAGAAGAAAGAAATATTTAAATCACCACAAACTAAAAAAAATCTACTAAGTGTTTAAAATGTACATTAGCACACCTCAATTCAAACTAGTCCCATTCTAAGTACTCCAAAACCACACATGGCTAGTGGCCACAGTGTTGGAGAGCATGATTTAACAACCAAAAATCCTATGACTCACTTTTCTAACATTCCAGGATGTTAGGCCTCTGGATTCTAGAATTCTGCAGCATACTACGGTTTTTTTAATGCTACAACTGGGATTCCACCAGATTAAAATGTCTTATGAGCCCTAAGTCTGCTGTGGAGAAGGCTTTTCCCCACATGTCTTTTGTATGGAAACAAATCTGTATCCATGCAGAGCCCATGGGGAAGCCCTCCCCTTGGCTGCTCCCACCACCTGGCCAGCCTGTGGGAGAGGGGGCAGGCATGACTCTCCATGTGGAGCTGCCTCCCCCACCATCCCTCCAGCTCATCTCTCCATCCATGTGCACTAGCCTGGAAGTGAGACTCCGGCCTTTGAGTCTTCCTGGGGAGGGGGTGTGGCCCTGCATCCCTCTAGTTTCTAGCCACTCTGGACAACATGGGGTGGGGGTGCTACAACAGATGGACATGGGAAATTGAAACCTCAGATAGAATCCCCCAAGGCTGGAGCCTAGAGGCCTAGGAGGGCAAAAGTGAGAGGCCCTCAGTCAGGGGTTAGAGAGCCAAAAGGCCTCTCTGAGTATCACATCTGCCTTCATAGTGCAGAGGGGGAAACTGAGAGCCAAGAGCAGAAGGGCTTTCTCAAGTTAGGACCAAGGTGAGTGTCACACTCTGCCAAAAGGAACTTCGGGTTAGCCAGAAGTCTCCTTTTCCTGGTTCCCAGTTCTCTTTCCCATCTCCATCTGTGGGAAAAAACAAGGAGCAAAATGTCAAGGAGGCCACAGGAAGGGTTTGCATCCAGGTGGCTGCCTTCTTGACTTTGGGATATATCTTAGTGCATTCGGGTTGCCATAACAAAATATCATAGAATGGATGGTTAAAGCACAGAAATTTTTCACAATTCTAGAGGACAGAAGTCCAATCAAGGCTCCAGCAGATTCTGTATCTGATGAAGGCCACTGTTTCCTAGAAGGTGCTTTACTGCTCTGTCCTCCTGGTAGAAGGGGCAAATGAGTTCCCTTGGCCTACTTTTTTTTTTTTTTTTTTTGGTACCAGGGATTGAACCACTGAGCCATATCCCCAGACCTTTTGATTTTTTATTTTGAGACAGGGTCTCACTAAATTGCTCAGGACCTCACTAAGTTGCCGAAGCTGGTTTTGAACTTGTGATCTTCCTGCCTCGGCCTCCTGAACTGCTGAGATTACATGACTGTGCCATGGTGCCAGGCTCCCTTGGCTGGTGACACACAAATATTCGGATCATAGCAGAATACTCATGCCAGGCCCAGAAATGTCCTGATTACAGAGCCTTGCCCCAGGCTCCCCTTGAGCACATAACTCCCTGCCTTAATATCACACAAAGAGCCAGCACTGGAGCTTTGAGGGCAGAGCTATGACTTGACTCAGTCTATAGAGCCAGGAGGTTAGGCTTCTGGGAGTCACTGGCTCAGCACCCATCAAGGAAACCTTCACCACTCTCTGCCCTGAGACATCCAGGTGCCCTGTAGCTGAGACAAACATCAGGAGTCATTCACAGCCACATTTTCCATGGGCTGCTTCCAGGCTGGGTTTCCCCTCTGAGGAAAGCCGCAAGGTTGTTCCTCATGGTCAGAACCAAAGAGGAAATGACAAAGATCCTGCTGCAGAAGGCAATGAAAACAGTGCAACTTGAGCCTCTAGGGATCTGGTTCTGCCAAAGCAGAGTTGGGGGAGGAAGATGGGGGTCCAGCAGGAATGTGGACCTGGAATCTATATTTGGAAAAGTGCAAACACTGGAGTGAAGTGAGCCTGGATTCTAGTACCCAGACATGCTCCTTGGGAGGCATGTGATCTTGGGTCTGGGCTCCACCTGGGCTCCCTCCTGTTAACTGCACATGCCCATTCACAACCAGGGAAGTAAGGATCTGAGTGCATGTGGCCAAGCCCATAGGTGCTAGTTCTCACTCACATGGCCTCTGGGAAACCGTCTGGTTTCATCTGCTACTCTTTGCTACTATATGCCCCATAAATATTTATTGAATAAAAAATGAATGAATGAATGAATGAATGAATGCTGCCAGCCAAAAATGCAATAAAATATAGGGGAAGGCACGGAACTAGTCAATCAGGAGATCTGACAGATTTGTTTTGAAAACAATATGACAATATTGAACCCTCTTAAAGCATCCACTACATTGTCAGACATGCTAATAACTTGAGAGCACTCAGTTCTCCCAGCAGCGCTATGACAAGGCATCATTATTATCCCCATATTCCAGGTGAGGAAATTGAGACGCAGAGAGGCTAAGTAGTCCCAGGGTCTCATTAGAGCTGAGCCTACACTTGGAACTAAACGGCTGACCCCAGAGCTCATGTTCTCCACTCTGAATGGCGCTGAGGGTCCTTTTAGCCTCCTCTCTCAGGTTTCTCAAGAAAGGACTACTGTGGGGGATGAGGCTCCCCTCCTTGAGATGGTGATCCTTGGGTTTCCAAGAGTTTTGGAGGCTCCTGCAAATCAGCCACTGGAGAGCGCATGTGGGAGATGAAGTGGGCCCTTTTTCAGAGACTAATTCTCTGCAGCTTTCCAGCTGCTTCCTGCTCCAAAGTAAGGCAGGAAACAAGGCCACCAGGAATTTTGGCTCCAGCATCTTTGCCCTCCCTCAGCCCATCCTCCCACTCCCTGCCCTGATTTCTGGATCTTCCTCTTTCTTACCCGACCATGGACCTTGAACTTGAGGTTCACTCCCAAACACACTTTCCAAAATGAGAGCAACAAGTTAAGGCTGGGAATCCAGAGACTGGGTTCTCTATATAGCCAAGGAATGGAGGATGCTTTTCTTTCTGAGTGAGCAGATTTGGAGGAAACCTACCCTAGATGGGAAAGATAGGGATTGGGAGTGTGCAAGCAACTAACACGTGCACAACTAACAAAGACTCTCCATAGTGACCATGTTGGATCCTCCTGACCATCCAGGTTAGAGATGGGTTAGACTGCCAAAATTCGAATCTAACAGAAGTGAAAACCAAGATCCACAAGCATCATAATGCTCGTGACTATGCAGACATTTAAGAGCAGAAGCCAATGTCTCCCCAAGCTTCAGAGACTATAGAATAATTATAATAATTACTACTGCTGCAAATAGTTATTGTTGCAAATAGCTCTAACTCAGCCAAGAGTTTTCCTTTCATTACCTAATTTAATCCTCTCAACAATTGTTAAGTTGTGAGTCTCATTTCACAGATGAGCAAACTGAGGCTCAAAGAAACAAGTCACATGAACAAAGTCCACTTAGTCACATCTACTAGTCAGAGTGTCAAAGTCAAATATGAACTCACATCTGTCTGGCTCCAAAGTCTCAGGCCTCATAGGGAAGACAGGGCAACCCCCAACCTGGCGCAGAGTCTTCACTGTTTCCCAAAGCAGGACTCAGGACAAGTGTGGCCCCACCCAACAGCTCAAAGTTCCTGGGAAGCTTGCAAGCAGCATGCTGTGGACAATGTATCAGGCACTGCAGGGTGTGGGGCCACATCTGTGAGTGAACACTCTCCACATAGCAGTAGCCCCTGATCTAGGCAAATGTAACCCTCTGATGACCTCACAGACGAGCTCCCAACGTGGGCAGAGTCACTCGCCACTAACTCATTTACTCACGGACACCAGCCAAACAGCCCTCGTATTTCTACACACAGAAACCCACTTATTTTGCCAACCTCCCCAACCAGGACCAGCCAGCTATATAATTTGCAAGGTGCAGTGCAAAATGAAAATGCAGAAGCCCTTGTTCAAAAATTAAGAATTTCAGGACAGTGACAAAAGAGCATGGGGACCCGTGCAACTGTACAGCTTGCAAGCCATGCCACCAGCTCCATCCCCACCCTGTCTCCTCCTCCTCCCTCCAGTGCCCCCACCTGCTACTTCATCCTCTTTTACAGACATGCTAAGCTCTTTCCCACCTGGGGTTTTTTTGCAAGGGCTGTTCTTCTTGTCAAGAACTCTTTTCCCAATCTCCCTCAAAACTGGGTTTTTCTCATCATTTAGGAATCTGCCTGAATATTACCTGCCTGGTCCCCCAGTCAAAAGTAGCCATCCACATAGCTTTCATCAGAACTGTATTTACACCCTTCATAATATGGACCACACCCTGTGACCTTTCATGTCTGTCAGGTTACTATGTATTGTCTATCTTCCCTGCTAGAATGTCGACTTATGGGGACAGGACCCATGTCACTGAGTCCCTAGTGCCCAACCCAGGGCTTGGTGCACAGAATGAGTTCAATAACTTCGTAAAAGACTGAATAAGTGAATGAATGAATGAGTGGACACACACCAGAACACACACCCTCCTGCCACTACATCTCCCCTCTCTCACCCTGCACCCTAGACTAGCACAGGGTATTCTCCAAACAGTCTGGCACCCAGGGGATGCCAATACAGACAGCCGGGGGACGGCACCAAGAGAGGAAAGCAGATCCCAAGGCCCTGAAGGACAGACCACAGTGGCAAGGCCCAGGGCAAAAGAAGGAAAGAGAAAAGAGCCAACTGGAAGGAGAGAAGTAGACAGAGTCGGGACAACAAGCTGAGCTTGGTGATGATCCCATTTCCTTACTTTACTAGTGAAACTAATAATTACTATTAATACCTGGCCCTTTCATCCAGGCTGGCAGGAGGCTGCAAACATGAAAGGCCGGGGGCCTCTCACACAGGTTCCAGGGCTTCCTAACCACCAATTAAGCTTGGTAGCCCCTCCAATTACCCCTCACCCCAAGCATGCTGTGTCACCTGATTCAATGCCTTTCCAGGTGGGACCAACAGGCCACTGCTCCCTGGGCCTGGCCCTCCTCAGAAGGAACTGCAGTTGGCAGGTGGGGCTGGCAGCCCAGAAAGTCATAAGGGAGGTGACAAAAAGAGGAACCCTACACCAAGTGGTTGAAACTCAGGAGCCCTACCCCCATTCCCAAGGCTGCCCCCCACCCCCACTCTACCCCAGGGACCGTGAGCCTCTGGGCCCTGCCAGATGGCAGTAGGGGGAGGGAGCCCCTGGGAAAGGAGGATCTAACCAAAGAGACAGAGTCAGCAAGGCCAGCTCCTCCTCACTGCCCCAGGGTCACCCTGGCCTTGGTCTCTGGTATCCTCAGGTTCTATATCATATTATCTTCCCTCAAAGAGGCCTCCTCTCAAAGCCATGGCTGACACCAACCAGCCTCTCCTGCACACCTCAGAGATGGAGCCCTCACCACCTCCACCTGCCAAGCTGCTCAGACTTGTGGGGCGGGTGCTTGCAGTGACCTCACCCAGTCTCTTGGCTCCTGGAGTCACGTCAGAAGCCCTGCCTGGTCTTTCCAATGAGCTCCAACTGCTTGTGCCACCTTTACTAGGACATCACATAAGTGATTCCAAATATAACAGGGCCTGATTAACCTGTTAACTGCCATCTTCCACGAAAGCATAACATCCCCCAGCTTCCCCTTCTTGGTAGGGGTCTCAAGCCTGAACCCAGAATCATCCTCACCCCTGTTCCAATTCATCTGAAAATGCTACAGATTCTGCTTCCAAAATCTCTCCATCATCTGCATTTCTTCATCTTCATAGCTGCCACCGTGGTCTACCTCCCCCTTGTCCATCACTTACATAACCATCTTCCCCACTCCTGTTCCCCTCCCACTGACCCTCCAAACAAAACCAGAGTTGATTTTTCTTTTTCGTTTTTTGTTGTTGTTGTTGTTGTTGTTGTTGTTGCAGTACCAGGACTGAACCCAGAGGCACTTCACCACCACTGAGCTACAGCCCCAGCCAATATTATTTTGAGACAAGGTCTTATTAAGTTGCCTAGGCTGGCCTCTAATGTGCTACCCTCCTGCCTCAGTCACCCAGGTCACTGGGATTACAGGCATGTGCCACCACACCTGGCCAGAGTAGACTTTAAAAGACACCAATTAGAACATTCTGCTCCCCATTTAAAGCTTTTCACTGGCTTTCCGTGACATGGAGAATATACTCCACTGGCCCTCTGCCCTCCTGGGTGACCTTGCAGCATTACCCTCCCCTATCATCCCTGCCTCCTTGCAGTTCCTTGGAGCTTCCTGGCCTTGGCAGCTTTTGCCCTCTAAGAGTGAACCCAGTCCTGTAATCCACGCAGGTCAGTCCTTTCCCTTCACACACTGACAATGATGAAGTTATTGCTGGTCTACTTGTGTAATGGCTACCTGTTTCCACATTAGAGGACCCAAGTCTTACCTTATCCAGTGCTGTTTTTGGTTTTTTGGTTTTTTGGTCTTGTTTTGTTTTTCCTTCTTTGGTGCTGAAGATTGAATCCAGGAGTGTTCTACCACTGAACTACATCCTTAGCCCTTTTTACTTTTTATTTTGAAACAGGGTCTCGCTAAGTTGCCCAGGCTCAATTTGAAATTGTGATCCTCCTGCCTCAGCCTCCTAAGTGGCTGGGGTTACAAGCCCTGTGCCTGGCCTTCATTCACGGCTTCATCACTCACCAGTACCTGCACATATGAGGCACCAATCAGTCTGCTGACCCAGGATCTATCCCTGTGGTGCCAAGCCAGTGGGTCCAGTTTTTCCATATGAGGGAACTCAGAGGAGGCCCTCGCAAGTCAGCCTGGGGCACTCCAGAAGCTGGACACAATCTTTCCCTGAACCCCCGAATGACTGGGCATCACCTTCTCTTCTCCTGCTCTGTAAAACAAGGATAATCATCCAAGCCCCTGCAGTGTGCTGAGGCACAAAGGAAGTGTGCACACCAAGACCTGGTCGCATCACAGCCCTGTCCTAGGGAGAATGTCTTGTCTGAAGTGCAGATAAACACACACACACACACACACACACACACACACACACACACACCAACTTCTGGATTCAGAAACTACAAGAATGTGGGCAACAGCCAAGGCTTTCCCTGAGCAGCGAGGATCCGGCGCCATCTAGCGGGCCCTTCGGCAGGAGCAGGCATTCGCGGTCTGTAGGTTAGCTGCCTGGGACCCGCCCTGACTTCTCCACCATTATCACCATTATCACCACTGAACAATTGAGTGTCAGTCACTTGTGTCCTAGTCATATTTTGATTTTATCTACCCACATACACACAGGCATGCCTTGTCCACGGTCCTCTAGTCCCTGTCCTCAGTCCCTTCCTTACACGCCTCCTCAAGGCCTTCTGCTGCCCTCAGGAATTCTAGAAGGTCTGCAGTAGAACCTCCTCGTTCCCTAGTTTTTTCTCTGCATAGTCCCATTTTGTCTTAGGAAATGCAGCTCTCCCCTGGGGTTGCTGCCCCTCACAGGCCTCCTGAGGGCTCTCCTTCGTCCTTCAACAACCTATGGAGTGAGAGAAGGAGGGGGCAGAAGACAGGGAGCACTCCTGCTTCTCACTGCCACATCCAGGCTATTCTCATGCCTTCCTCCCCAAAAGACCCAGCTTTAATTCCACATCACATCCTAAGAGGCACCCAACATCAGCCCACCTTCGCACAGGGTCTCCCAGCCCCTGTGTCCACCCTGCCGTCTTTGGATGCTCTGCCCTGGACTCATGGTCACCCTCAGTCAATCGGTGTCTCAATTCTTGGCATTTCAATGGTCACATGGATGATGCTTCTACTACTCCAGCCTCCAGTCTCTCGACATATTTTTATCTAAACATCTTGACTTCCTGACCATCTCTGCCACTTGTCCCCATGGTTGTGACCAATACCTGGGACTCCTCCCTAAACCATCATCTCCATGATGCCCCCTAGTCCTTGATCATCAGCTTGAAGACACCAGCTGGCATGTTGACTTCAGTCATCCCTGACTACATTGGGACCCCTAGTCCCTCGTTCCACCCTGTACACACTGTCCCTGCCAGTGTGGACACTTGACTACTCCAGCTATCCACCTCAACGCCACATGTGGACACATCATACTTCCTTTCACCCTCCGCTCCCCTGGCCCTCTCTTAAGCTGTCCTCTCTTGGCAAAATCACAACCCTGGTTAAATCCCACTCCATGCCTGCATCTGGGAAGCCATGCCGGCTGGAGAAAGCACCACACACTAACCTCGAGAGGACTGACCCTAGGATGCTCAGGAACTCCATTCGATTTCTCCAGCCTTGGTGTCAAGCCTTCTCTCACCCAGCACGTTCAACTTAGAGCTGGCTGCTGCCACTTCCCTGTAGAGAGTCACCCAAAGCCCTCCTGCCACATGCCCACCCTCCCACCTTCCTGCTGATGGCACTGAGGACACATTCTCTCTCCTACCAAAGCCTACCCCCTCACCTGAGCCCTAGAGCCCCTCACTTCTCACCTAAGCAAGGTCATGTCTCCACTCCAGCTTTCTACTCTCTACTGGACCATCCCACCCCGAAACAGACATCCGCTAAGAACAGAATCTTTAAAAAAGAAATTTCTGCTGGGTACAGTGGCGCATGCCTATAGTCCCAGTGGTTTGGGAGGCTGAGGTAAGAGGATTGCAAGTTCAAAGCCAGCCTCAGCAACTTAGTGAGGCCCTAAGCAACTGAGCAAGACCCTGTCTCTAACTAAAATATGAAAAGGGCTGGGGATGTGGCTCAGAGGTTTAGCACCCAATCCCTGGTGGAAGGAAGGAAGGAAGGAAGGAAGGAAGGAAGGAAGGGAGGGAGGGAGGGAGGGAGGGAGGGAGGGAGGGAGGGAGGGAAAGGGAAGGAAAGGAAAGAAGGAAGGAAGGAAAGGAAAGAAATTTCCCCATTCTCCATCTGCTCCTTTGCAACAAACTCAAAAGCTATCTACACCTCCTTCTTTCTCTCTTAAATATACTCACTTCAAGCTTTCACCATTCCTCCAGCTGCCCCACCCCATGAAACCTGCTCGTATCATGGTCCCTGGTGGTCACTCTCGGCGCCCATCCTACGGGGGACCTCTCAGTGCCCCAACACAGCTGCCCACTCCCCTTCCTGACTGTGTCTTCATGTGAATTCCTGGAACACCTTCGTGGAGTCCCCAATCTCACCCTCACTACTTCCTTCTCACTCGCTGTCTCCTCCTTATTCCATCATGTGCACACGCACGTGTGCAAGGACCCCAGGGCTCCGTGCACGCAAGGCAAGCACTCCACCACCGACCCCCGCATGCTCTTGACACTCCATCCTTAGAGCTCTTTTCCACCTACACCACGGCCCTCAGTGGTCACAGTCCCCAATTTGAAATATCACCCCTATGCCCAAGACCCCAGATTTACACACCAGCCCAGGCCTACTCCTCAATTCCAGGTTCATCCAACCTGACAACTCCTGGACATGTCCAGTTGGTGTGTAATAACACCCCAAACTCAGGCCTAAGACCAACTCGGGTCTCCCCTCCAAGCCCTCACCCCCCTCGGCCTCCCAGCCTAGCAGCTGCAGCTTCACCCTTCAGGTACCCCAGCCCTGACTGCGGGAGTTGGCTCTCGGCGCTCTTCCTCCAGCCCACGTCTCGTCTCATCTGCAGGAAATCCTGTTGGATCTACTTTCAAAGTACAGCCAGATTTGAACCACTTCTCTCTGCCTCCACTGAGGCCCCCCTGGTCTCGGCTATCAATACATTTCACTTGGTTTACTGCAAAAGCCTCTTAACCCTGATCCTGCTTCTATTTCTGCCCCTCACCCCTCCCGAGGCTGAGTGGGCTCCGCACAGAGCATCCACAGTGAACCTATTAAAACAAGTCAGACCTCCCTCCTCTGCTCAAAACCCTCAACAGCTCCACGCAGAGCAAAACCAAAGTCTCTACAATGCCCTGTGGGGCCACATGACCTCTGATCATGACATTTCCTCTCTGACCACCCCCTCCAGTGCCACTCCATTCCAGCCAAACTGGCTCCCACCACCCCAGTTCCCACCACCCCCAGAATATGCCCCCCACACTTCCACCTTTGGGCATGCCCACGTGCCCAGGAGCCCCATAAAGATCTTCCCCTAGATGCTGGCAACACTCCCTTCTGCATCTCCCTTGGGCCTCTGCTCAAACCTCTCCTCCAGACTCCCGCCTTTTGCATTGAATTCTGCCACCTGCCCCACCCCTTTCCATTCCTTACCTGCCTGGCTTTTTCTTCCTTCCCTAGCACTGACCGCCTACTAACATAATGGGAAAGTTACCCAGATGCTGCAGCTGCTCTTTCTTCCAGAATGTCAACTTTAAGAGGATGGGAATTATTGTCTGATTTGGTCATCAATGTATCCCAAGTGTCAAGAACCTAGACACATACACAATGCTCACAGCCTTCACTGATGGAATGACTAAGCTGTGAATGGTGAGCACACTCCTGTACTCATAATGCTGACAGCACATGGAGTGGGGTGGGGTGAGAAAGAGAAGAGGCAAGACACTGCAGAGTGCTCTGCCGCTCCTCCAATCTGATCGCTCATTCCTCTCCTCACAGCACACTAGTCATACCAGCTAAGTTTTAATTATTTGAACTCTCCAAACACATTCTTACCTCAGGACCTTTGCACGTACGATTCTCCACACTCAGACTATTCTTCCATTCTTCCTGTCTTAATTTAGCTAATTTCTACTTCATATGTTTACTCATTTTTCCATTACTGAGTATTGAACCCAGGGATACTATACCAGTGAACCACATCCTCAGCCCTTCTTTTTTTTTTAATATATATATTTTTTAGTTGTAGATGGACACAATATTTTCATTTTTATTTATTTATTTTTATGTGGTGCTGAGGCTCAAACCCAGAGCCTCATGCATGCAAGGCAAGCGCTTCACCACCGAGCCACAACCCCAGCCCACCTCAGCCCTTGTTAATTTTTATTTTGAGACAGGATCCCACTAAGTTTCCAAGGCTGGCTTCAAACTTGTGATCCTCCTGCCTTAGCCTCTGGAGTAGCTGAGGTTACAGGTACGTGCCACCCCATGCTTCAGCTTCCCTACTCTACTTTCAAGTCTTAGTTTAAATACCATTATGATTGTATCCTAGAGCTTGGCTACAGAGTAGGAGTCCAACAAAGATATATGTTTTCAACAATTTTTTTTTTTTTTTTTTTTTTGGTACCAGGGATTGAACCCAGAGGCACTTTACCACTAAGCCACATCCCCAGCCCTTCTTATTTTTTGAGTCAGGGTCTAAGTTACTCAGGGCCTCATTTAGTTGCTGAGACTGGCCTCAAACTTGCAATCCTCCTGTCTCAGCCTCCCAAGTCACTGGAATTATAGGCAGGTGCCACCATGCCAGAATCAATATGTTTTTTTGTTTTGTTTTGTTTTTTGATGCTGGAGATCTAACCCAGGGCCTTGTGCATGCAAGGCAAGAACTCTACTAACTGAGCTATATCCCCAGCCCCAGAATCAATATGTTTTTAAAAGCACTATTATTATAGGATTTTATATATGAGAAAACTAAACCCTAGATAGGCTCTAATTTTTATTCAGCTAAAAACTATTTGTAGAATCACAAACGTGTTGATTAAATAATCCAAGAGGAGTTTTGAAGTAGTAACTACTATAGTTTCTGAAATAAGACTTCTCTTATTTCTCTGTGTAAAAATCTGTCCTGAAGAAATTGTGTGGGCTGCTTTTGGCCACGCTCCCTCCACAAAGCCTTCCCTCTGCCAGGTGGAGAGGTCTCTGTTTAGTACAATGCTGATTCAAAGCAGGAGCTCATCCCACAATACTCCAGTCTCCACCACTATCCCGACTCTGCTGGGGAACACACTACCTGAGAACAAAAAGCCCTGGCCTTCAAAGAACACAGAGAGACAATTAATAGAAGAGATGCAAATGGTCAAAACATTCAGAAAGATGTCTGACTTCACTAATCATGAAGAGAAGGGATGCAACAAGGATGTACTTAGCTTCTCAGCTTATAGAAGTGAAGTGATACGAACTTTCAGGAGAAAAATTTAACAACATATATCAAAGTTTAATGCCAGGAACAATGGATTACGCTTGTAATCCCAGTGACTCGGGAGGCTGAGGCAAGAGGATCACAAGTCTGAGGCCAGCCTCAGCAATTTCATGAGGCCCTAAGCAAGAATAGCAAGGCCTTTCTCAAAAATAAAAAGGGCTGGAGTCATGGCTCTCTGATAAAATGCCCCTGGGTTCAATCCCTGATACCAAAAAAAAAAAAAAAAAAAAAATTTTTTTTAAATGCATGTTCCCTTTGATTTCAAGCAATTTACCTTGAGGAAGGGATAGCAGAAGTGGGTTATTTTTGTTGTTGTTTTGTTTGGTTGAAGAAATGGGGTCTCATTACATTGCCCAGGCTGGCCCCAAACTCCTAGGCTCAAGCGATCCTCCTGCCTCAGCCTCCTGAGCATCTGGTACCACCACAGGCTGTGCCACCACATCCAGGACAAGTGTGTTCTTGACAGTTTTATATTTGAAAATTCTGGAGATTAATCTAAACATCCATCAATAGAGAACTGGTTAAATAAGCAATTATACAGCTATACAAAGTGATACAATAGTAGTTAAAAAGACACAACATGGTAACTAGTAAGGAAGAGGATTTCTGGGGACACAGTTGAAAAGATGAATTTTGGGGGGAGACTTTGGTATACTTTTTGGTAACTTTAAAAAAATGTTTGTGTGGGGCTGGGGTTGTGGCTCAGCAGTAGAGCACTTGCCTAGCACGTGCGAGGCCCTGGGTTTGATCCTCAGCACCACATAAATAAATAGAATAAAGCTATTATGTCCAACTACAACTAAAAAATATTTTTTAAAAAGTTTGTGAATGACTTTATATTCAAAATAATAAAATTAAACATTTCTTTTAAAAAATGCTATAGGGGCTGGGGTTATGGCTCAAAGGTAGAGCGCTCATCTAGCATGCGTGAGGCCCTGGGTTCGATCCTCAGCACAAAATAAAAATAAAATAAAGGTGTTGTGTCCACCTACAACTAAAAAAAGTAAACAAATATTTTTTTTTTAATGCTATAGGGCCAGGAATAGTGGCTCACAACTGTAATCCCAGTTACCCTGGAGGCTGAGGCAGGAGGATCTCAAGTTTGAGATCAGCCTAGGCAACTCAGTGAGACCCTGTTTCAAATAAAATTTAGAAACAAAAGGGCTAAGGATGTAGCTCAATGGTAGGGTGATTGCTTAGTGTACGTGAGGTCCTGGATTAATACCCAGTACTGCAAAATTAAATAAATAAACAAGCAAGGAAACAAATAAATACATAAAAAGCCACAGATTTCTACTGGTTGTTATGGAAAGGTATCTACAATGATGTTGGGTGAAAAAAAGCAAAATAGCAAATAAAATGTAATTTTCTTTTACATAAAATTGTAGATTATATACTAAAGATATTGGTATACATGTGGGTATAAAATGTTTCTGGAATGATGTACTTTAACTTCGTAATAGTGTACTTCTAGAAGGAAAACTTGGGGGGCAATTTTTACTTTTTTACTACATACTTCTCTGTATTGTGTGGACTATTTATAATGAGCATAGCTTTTTTTAAAAAACCATAAAAGGCAAATTATTGTAAAGCTCTTTTCTTTTCTTAAAAAAGAGAGTCCTTCAGCCTTAAAGAAGAATGAAATTATGGCATTTGCTGGTAAGTAGATGGAGCTAGAGAACATCATGCTTAGGGAAATAAGCCAATCCCCAAAAAGCCTAAGTCCAAATGTTTTCTCTGATATTCCAACACTAACTCACAATAAGGGGCAGGGCTAGGGAGGAAGAGAGGTACTTTGGATTAGGTAGTGGGGGTAGGAAGGACAGTGAAACGATATGACATTATTACCCTATGTACATATATGATTACACAACCAGTGTGATTCCACTCATTTACAATCAGAAGAATGAGAAATTATATTCCACTTATGTATGATGTGTCAAAATGCATTCTACCCACATGTATAACTAATTACAAAAAAAAATTTAAAAAGGAGAGAGTCTTTTCCTGTATGTACATGCATAAGTGATTCCTGGGAAGGACATGTGCCTAGTTATGAACAGCAGTGATTAAGACTGTTACTTCTTTTTTCTTTCTTGTTCTTTTCATGTTTCTGTAATTAATTGTTTCTTTTGTTATTGTTGTTTTGGTACCAGGGATTGAACCCAGGGGCACTAAACCACTGAGCCACATCCCCATCCCTTTTTTTTAATGTATATTATTTAGAAGCAGGGTCTCACTGAGTTACTCAGGGCCTCACTAAATTGCTGAGGCTGGCTTTGAACTCATGATCCTCCTGCCTCAGCCTCTGGAGCTGCTGAGATTACAGGCATGCACAACCATGCCCAGCAATTACTTGTTTTTAAAAAGTGGAAAGAGGATACTACAAAATTTTTTGAAAAATTTTGGCCAGGTATAATGGCCCCTGAGTTCAATCCCGAGTACAAAAAAAAAAAAAAAAAAAAAAAAGCCTACATAAACTGAAGTCTTTCAAAGTGGTCAACAGCTCATACAGACGTATGCTATTCTTCATGCTAGCTCATTTTTTCCAACATACACAATATCTACATTTCATTATATAGATTTCATATATATTGTGCATGCAATGCATGCATGTTTACCCAGTTCTGCTAGATACACTTATTGGCCCTTTCCACATCTCCATCTACACATTCTTCCAGTCCTTCAAGGTCCTTCTATATTATTATTAAAGGGATATATGGAAATAGCTATTGAGCATACAAGTTTTAAATCAGAATCTCATATCCACTACAATTATGTGGTCTCTATTAACATCCCTCATCTGTACAAGGGAAACCAAAAGGCTGCTTGAAAATATGAGAATTAAATGAAGCATATAAATTGCTTAGCACAGGCTGGAATATAAACATTCTTATTTTGCTCGGGGCTGCACAAAACAAGCCAAAGGTACATTATTAGAAGTCTCTTGTTGTTCTGCCCCTCCGCGCCACTAGGTGCGCTGCCACTCCCAGGATGCTAGGCTCGGGGTTTGGACGGCGGAAGTCTATCTAGTCGCAGCCCCCCGCCATCTTGGAACATAAACCCGCCTCACCTCTTGGGTGTATCCGGTTCGTTCGGTCCCGTAGGCAAGCCCGTTTGCGCAACACTCATCCCCGTGCCTCTTTTCGCTCTCCCTTAAGTAAACTATCTTCCCCGAGGGCGGAGTCTTAATCTTTTCGTGAGCAATAAAAGCGTCGAATTCCGGGAGCCGACCTCGCCCCCGTGACCTCAGCGGTATACTTCCGGCAGTCGGAAATGACCCATCGCCCCGCCCCTTCCCAATCTCTCTTTCCGGTGGCAGAGTCTGGAGGCGAGGCGCAGGTACGAGGCCCAAGCACCATAATCGTGCGGCATCCTGTGGCCAGAGGGCCCGGCGGGGCTCGGGACGTGGTAGTGGGGTCTTTCCGCGGAAGCCAAGTCAGGTGCTGGGCAAGAGACGCGCTACCGGCAGACTCCGAGCCCGGCCAGTCTAGGATCAACTTCGCGCCTTGTCTCGGAAGGAGGTCGCCTGGTTTTAAAGGGGGGGAGGGGGGAGGCTTATTTCTGTGAAGTGGACACGAACTTGAGTCCAGAACTTGGCCCTGAACTAAGTCACGTTTCAGCGACTGCACAGCGTGACTTACGGGACCCAGAGACCGTGGTCTGTGGGCTCCTCCCACCCTACCCCGCTAGCTTCTTCCTGGGCGATTGCAGACCCGTATCTAATCTCAAGTTAGGATTTGGAAAATAGAACTAATAGCGTCTGTCCTATGCGGTTGTAATGAGAATGCAGGAAAGACTGTGTTGGGTGCTTCTGAATCAGGGTGATTCTTGATGCTAGTTCTGGGCCCTCGGGGCCCGACTCAGAAGCTGATGGTAGGGACTGCACATCAGTGTTTGAGGTATGTTAATACCCCTGAGTGACCATTTCCTCAACACTTGAGGGCCTTAGGATCCGGGAAATTCAGGTAGACACTGGATATAATACTCGCTTAGGTAAGATTTCCTGTGGCACCTTCCTTAACAGTACTTACCCACTGAGTACCAATTTCGTTTATCTAATTTGAAGGTGGGAATAGGTGGTTTTGCACACAAGAAAGGCACCAGAGAGATCCAGGAGCACTGGAATCAGACTTTTAAAATCTAGGGTAATTGTGAAGTAGAAGGATCTGGCCAGAGTACAGGGCTGAAATGGTGTGATCTTAGGTGGCACCTCTTGTCTTAACTCCTTCTGCAGGCTATAGCCTGATTTCATTTGAGCCCTTCATAGTTTTGGTGTCTTCTGATAATGTTAAGAAATTGTTCTGATGCTTGAGCCTCAGAGGGGTTAGAAGGCCTGGGTCTTTAGGCAGGAAGCAGTCCTTCTAGCCTTGCCCATTCTCCTCACCTTCCTGTCAGTGTGCCTTTTTTGCTAGTCCTATGTTCCTGTGATTTCACTTAATGTTATAGACCATGTCAGGTTAGAGTTATTTGGTTTCATGAACCAATTGGATTTCTGGAGTGGGTCTTTTTCTGGAGGGCATGTTTTAGTGCCTTTAATATTTGGTGTTAGTATAAAGTTTAAGGACTTGGTTCTAAGCAGTAGTAGAAGGAGATAAGTTGGTAGGCGAAGATGGTTTAGATTGGCTGTAGGAGAGAACAGGTAGAGCATAGAATGAGGAAATGAGGGTTGAGGGCCATATTGGTAAAAGATCCCTGAATGCTAAGCCAAGGAATTGGTTATGTGGCCAGTTTTTTTCCCCACTTGAATAAAGGATCTTTGGAGCACCATTGCTGATACATAGATAGGTATTAGCCTTGGCATTGCCTTTTGGTATATAGTATTTCAGGCTTCTTTGGGTCTAGCCTGTATATAGTATCCAGGGCCAGGAAACCTAGAAGTACTTCTAGCATTACTGTGTGTGGATCAAGAATTAATCTAAACGGGTTCTGATTTCTGCAACTGAATTGCTGTGCTACCCTGGATAAATCAACAAAAAGTTTTTTTTAATCTTAATATATTTGAAACAAGAAGGGTCAGAAAGAATTGATTTGCCAGCTGAGGATGTAGCTCAGTGGTAGAGCACTTGCCTAGCATGTGTAAGACCTTGGGTTCCATCCCTCGTACCACTGAAAACATAATTGATTCGCCCAGTTAGATAAAATTGCCAGTTGAACTCGGGTCTGCAGAGACCTAAGCATGTGTTGTCCTTATTTGGGGTAGAAATTAGGGGTACTTTTGGTCAGCTGCTAGAATTTAGGCTTATCCTGAAGGTTCTGTGTAGCTATGCTTTGGTAGTTTCTGGAGAAGGGTTACCTAATGGCACATTGCTTTTTAGCCACTAGTTGACATCAACCAAGTACAGGGAAAAATGGGTTTTAGTGAGACACAGATGAGGAAGTACACCATAGTCCTAGGTATAGGGAATCAGGGACAAAAAGAAGCAAATTTTGGGATTTCTTTAAAAGTTACAAACAGCAGATTCTGGGTGGTTTGGTTTGTGTGTGTGTGCGCGCGCGCACGCTTGCATGCCAGGGATTAAACCCAAGGGCACTTAATCGCTGAGCCATATCCCTGATCCTTTTCATTTTTTTATCTTGAGACAGGGCCTCACTGAGTTTCTGAGGCTGGCCCTGAATTTATAATCCTTCTTCCTCAGCCCCCTGAGCTGTGCTCAGATTTCAGGCATGCACCATCACACCTAGCTATGGAAATCTTGTCATTAACACTAAGGTTCTTTTTATTCAGAAATGGCACCTCGCAAGGGAAAGGAAAAGAAGGAAGAACAGGTCATCAGCCTTGGACCTCAGGTGGCTGAAGGAGAGAATGTATTTGGTGTCTGCCACATCTTTGCATCCTTCAATGACACCTTTGTGCACGTCACTGATCTTTCTGGCAAGTGAGTACCTGGGTGGAGAGGCACAAAACCCACCTGGCAAGAGGCTGAGGGAAGAAATGTCCCAGTTTAGGAAGTTCTGTCTAAAGAATTAATGCTTTGTCTCCAGGTAAGGAAATGTGTTTGCTCGTTTTGTCCAAAAATGCATAATTTTCTAGGAGTTAAAAGGAGACATTCTTTGTGAAGTCATTCAGATTCTGACTTTGATTTTTCTCCTACATAAAATGAAGATATTAATACACACCTCATAGACTAATCTTTAAAGATTGAATGCAAAAGTAAAATATAAAGTTTAGCTGTATTGTGTCTTTCAGCCCACTAAACTGAACACCATGAAGTCAGAGCTCATGACTCTCTTGTCCAGGATCAGGATATATACTCAAGTTGACTCAAGCTCTGCCATACCTGAGTTGTGGCAGTCTTTATTTGTTAGACATGATAATCACTTAGTGAACCATTGTTGGGAGATGAAAAAGAATGACTCTGCTTTTGTCCCCAGGGAAACCATCTGTCGTGTGACAGGTGGGATGAAGGTGAAGGCTGACAGAGATGAATCTTCTCCATATGCTGCCATGTTGGCTGCCCAGGACGTAGCCCAGAGGTGCAAGGAGCTAGGCATCACTGCCCTACATATCAAACTCCGGGCCACAGGAGGAAACAGGTATATAAGGCTGGAGATGGGTGGTGGTAAGACAGCTGGGCTTAGGTGCCAGAGCACTTAGATTTGAGAGATTTGGTTTTCTGTTGTAATCTGAAACAAGATATTTTAGGCATATACATATAATTGGCTCCTGGATGTACCCCACCCTTATCAAGTGCCCACTGTATACCAATCACTATGTTTCCAATACTAGAAAAAAAAGATTAAAGGAAGAAAGCAGATAATGACTTTGACCTCCTTGTATGGAACTTAGGCTTGTGGGGGAGTCAGACTTTAAGCAAATAGAGCAGCAGTGGGTGTGTGACCTCTATTTGTGGCAAACGCTAGGAAGAGAATGTATGGAGTTAGTGATAACATATTTTCAACTAAGGCCTAAATGATATCCAGAAGTCTTTCAGAGAGGGCAAGACAGAAGGAGGATATTCCAGCTAGAGACAGTTACAAGAAAAAGTTCTTGGGGTAAGGATGAGCTTGGGCAACTAGGAGGAGGAAAGTAGCATGAGGTGTGATTGGAGAGATGCAGGGGTAGAGCCTTGCTGGTCTTATAGAACAGGACAACAATTTGGGCCTTGTTGGGCATGAAAGCTAGAATACATGATTGCCAGGTAGGGTGTAGACCAGATAGAACGCTGTTCAAGTGGTCCCATGCAGAGGTGGTAGTGTCTTGGACAGAGCAGCAAAGAAGACTTAAGAGTCACAGCATGTGGCATGAAGGGAAGGGGCTTTACCTGGCTGCAGGCAGAGCAGGGCAAACTGACCTGTGACTAGGTTGACCTGCTGTTCTTTTTTTTGTACTGACTGTACAAATTACTCTAATAATAATAGTTAAAGGAATTTTTGTTTGTTGGCTATACAACAGAAGTGATAGTAACCCCACTAAGCCTAAAATATTTATTGTCTGGCCCTTTACATGAGGTTTGTCATTAGAGAATTGTGAACTAGAGAATTTATGAGATCCTATGGAGATTACCATTGACTTGTCTAACTTGAACTTCTACTTCCTAGGACCAAGACCCCTGGACCTGGGGCCCAGTCAGCTCTCAGAGCTCTTGCTCGTTCGGGAATGAAGATTGGGCGGATTGGTAAGTCTCTCCCTCACGAACACACACAGGTTAGTTTTGAAACTAACCTGGCACCTACTGATCTTAAATTTTTTTAATAAATGGGGACCAGGGGATATAAGTCTTAGAATTCCAAGAAATGTAATGAAACCTTATTGTGTAGGAGCCACCCAGGGGGTATTTATTGATCCCAGAAATCAAGTACCGCTCCTATTTTGTACAGAGCCTGGTTTGGTGTCTCTTGGCAGTTACATTTGCTGAAAGGAGCTGCATGGTGTTCTTCCCATCTGCGTTTGGATGGCCTAGTGTCATTTCTAAATCTGTCTTCCTGATTTTGAGGTTGAGACATTGACAGGGAATTTTGAGGATGTGGAAGGTGGGATAATTCCCCACTCATCTGTTGATAATAGGAACACATTTTGGGAACAATAGGATCTACTGCTGAATGGTTAGACCATTGGCCTAGGGAGGCCTGGGGTTCTTCCCATCCAGCTCCAGGCACTGATGTTTTCTCTTCTCCCCACAGAGGATGTCACCCCCATCCCCTCCGACAGCACCCGCAGGAAGGGGGGTCGCCGTGGTCGCCGTCTGTGAACAGGACTCCTCAGATTATTTTCTGTTAATAAATGCCTTGTAAGCTATTTCAACACTAGTCTTTTCTTGTGTAGGAGCCACCCAGGGGGTATTTATTTCCCTCCACTTATCTAGGTGTGATGAGGGCATGAGCTGACATGAGGTTCTTGGGGCAGTGACAAAATATTATATTGCTTCAGAAGATGTAAAAGACATCACGCAGGAACATAAGTGGAACTCTTTGGGCCCTTGGTGTAGAACAGGTGAACCTTGGTTCTGCAAACTGGCTTCCTAGAAGAGGTGAGGTACTAGGGCTTACTTGGGTCTTTTCCATACTTGCTTGTTGTGGTGTTAAGCTTCCTCAGTCAAGCAAAGCAAATCAAGGCCTTGGAGACCTTGTTTTGAAAATGAAGATGTTGGTTCTAAAAATGAACCAATTCTTAAAGAGCCAGAGCAGAGTGGGAACTGTTGATCCAAGTGTAGCCTGAGCAGAAGAGGAGCCTTCCAGGCCTGAGCCATATATAAACACAAGTGGGCGTGTATCTCCCCCCACACCTTCTGTGCAAAATGGGCAGCTCACTCTGCTGTGCCTTGCTTTTCTTTACTTGGCAGATCTTAGAGATTGTTCCACATCGGTACATAAAGTACATAAAGATTCAACCACCCCACAAATACACACCAAGTCCTATTTTCTCATCAGCAATAAAAAGAAAAGTTCTTGCTTTTCTGGAAGCTTGATTCCAGCTCCAAGGACACAGTGGCACCAGATGGTGCTGAGTGTTCTGCAAGGGATTGCCACGGGACCCTGTGGTGGGGAGGCAGGGCCCACTGATGGAGCAATGAGATTAGCCAGGCCAGTGGAGAGGAGAGGATGTTGTGTCCAGGACTGGAGAGGTTGGCATACCAAAACACAAAGTGGTTCTGGAGGAGGAGATCAGCAAGAAGGGAAACCTTGATGAGATGCTGCTGTTGGGGTGAACCTTGGATGGCATGTTTTGAGCAATGCATTCAGGCAAAGGGAATAAGCAGATTAACCTGAGGCACAAGTGGATTACTGTGAGGAAGGACATTAGTTACATGCCAGACCCTATTTTAATTTAGCATTGGATCTTAAAGTGATAGAAAACCATGATAATAGCTAAGAAAACCAGTGTAGAAAGTAACCTGGCAAAAGTCAAACTCCTGAGCTGCACTTTTTTGTTTTTGTTTTTACTGTACCCAGGGCCTAAGGCATGCCAGATAAGTACAGGAAGTACACCCAATTTTTTTTTTCAACTAGGAACTGAACCTGGGGGCATTTTTAACCAGTGAGCCACAACCCTGGCCCATATATTTTCTGTTTAGAAATAGTCTTGCTGAAGCTGCCTTTGAACTTAGATTCTCCTTCTTCAGCCTCTTGAGCCTTTGGGATTACAGGTGTGTACCACCATGCTTGGCCACATCCAGCCATTTTTATTTTGAGACAAATTTGCTGAGGCTGGCCTGTTGAAATCATCTTGTCTCAGTCTCCTGAACTGGTGGGATTACAGGTATGAACCACCAAAATGATTTAAGCTGCACTTATTAAATAGTCATACAGATCACCTCTTTATGCAATTCAGTGGTTTGGGTTTTTTTGTTTGTTTTTGGTACCAGGGATTAAACCCAAGGATACTCAGCCACTGAGCAACATCCCCAGCCCTTTTTATTATTTTGAGACAGGATCTCACTATAAATGAAATCTACATTATGTGGTCTCTTCTAAATTTGTTAACTTTGGCATGATGTTTTAATAAATCATTCTAAAAATCTGTTTTTTTTTTTTTTTTTTTCATTTTTAAATGAAGCATGTGGTTAATCCCAAAGCGTAAAACAAAATAGTGACTCCAGGTTGATCTGTTCTTGTGTTTCATTGGGAATTAAACCCAGGGGTACTATACTACTGAGCTACATCCCCATTCTTTTTTTGTTTGTTTTAGAAAGGGTTTCAGGTTACCAGGGTTCAAACTTGGGATCCTCCTGCTTCAGCTTTGAGTTACTGGGATTATATGCAAGTAGATACTCTACCTTAGAGTGGGCCTAACTGGGTGACTCACTTTCCAAAAAAGGGAAAATAGTAACCACTGTGGGAGCAAACTGACACTAACTTAACCAAAGTAAAGTTGGCATCACTTGTGAAAAATCATGTCAATATTTGCCCTCTGGGTTGACATGGTAGGAAGAGCATTTCACCTCTGATATTTTTTCCTAAAGACCCATAACTGATTAGAAGACATTCTACAAGATACTCCTTAAATTGTCACAAGTCATGAAAATCAAGGACAAAGACCAAAGGAATTTAGAAAGTACCAACATTTATTTCTTCTGACAAATACAGATAAGATGCTATCAGTAAGAAAATTGGGTGAGTGGTACATGGAAACATTTGTAAATTTTTGATATATAAAAATTTCTTCAAAATCAAATTGTTAGGAGAAACAATGGGGTGCTTCCATCCTGTCAGTCTGTTTCCCAGGCAGAGACCCTCAAGAGGTGTCTATGCCAGGATTAAAATCCTAGTACGCAGATTCAGCCTACAACCTTAGCAGAGTCAGCCATTTAGTGAAAACGCCTGCAATGACGGCTGCCTGGGGATCACAGGATGGAAGTGTTTAGCACAGTGCCTGGCACTGAAGAAGCTGCTGCTATTCTTAATGCCTCTTCAGTTCTTATGCCAAGCAGCATAAAGGACAGCTGGCTGGAATCCTGGTGGGAAAATGCTGGCAATTGCTGGAGCATTCTTCATATTTCCTGTGATGGGACATTGCAACTCGTTCTGCTGTATCCTGGTAACCAGGAATGCAGTCATCCAGGTCTTTGGAAGCAGGGCCAGGGTTTTGTTTGCAAGAATTCGTAAGTTGTGGTTGCAGCTCAGTTTGGAACTTGGCAGCCTATGAGCTGCTGAGGTGGGAAAGAACTTGAGGGGGGGGGGGGGCTGTTGCCTACTGAACCTGCAGACCCTGAAAGCCCAGCCTGAGTACATAACCTGAAGGTGACAGCTATGACTACAACCCCAACAGGCCCCACTTCACCACCACTTACAAGTCTTCCTGTCTTCTCTCTGGCCCCATCCTATCCTTGGGCCATACTGCAGGGCTGGAGGCTAAGCTCTGCAGTAGAGCCAAGCTGAGATCCCTGCTTCCCTTCTGGGCACTGTGGAAGTAAATGCTAACTGCTCTTCCCTTCTGTTAAGTCACTGCCCCACCCTGATCTATTCAGAATAGAATCCAGACTCCTCAGGGAATCTCAGTGTTTTGTCTGCCCAGGCTGATCACACCCTTCACTCTTCCCTCACACTGTCCAAGCCAAACAGTTCCTTTCCCTTTTCTAATTCCCCAGTCCTTCCCTGGCCTCTCCACCCTCAGTCTGGCTCCTTTGGCATTTACTCACTTTCATGTAGCCTTATTGTCTTCTGATCATCTGAGAACCAGCTCTTCTCACCCACTGAGTTTCCTTCCTCACTGCCCCTCAGGATACCCCTCCACTGAATTCCCATAGTGCCTCTATTCCCACATGACACCATTGGCCACCCTCTAGTGTAATAGCCTATTTTTTCCCACTAACATAGGCTCAGAGAGGGCAAGGAATATGCCTTGCTCATTGTCTGCTACCCAGCACCTGGCCAATTTTGCACAAAGTAGGGGCTCAATAAAGATTGTTACATTGTTTGATGAATTGTAGGAAGATGGATGAATAGATTTCCCTCTTATGTGGTTCAGCCAAGTGGTACTTTGAAGGACTTTTCTGGATCCTGGATAAATTAAAACAAAATGTGTATTCCAGGGCTCCAAAGGAGATCTCCAAGGGCTTTAAAGAAATGAGAAAGATACAGGATGTCAAGATGGAAATGGATTAGGGAACAGAAGGATTCAGTCAAAGAAGGCTGAGTCAGTCCTGAGAGCAAATTGGGCTTCTTAGCCGGGGGGTTGAGCTGAGGCTCTGTCCCTACACCCCCAAACCAAGGTGAGGGAGCTCAACATTCACATGATGCCAAAAATAATCTGAATCTCTAGGCTAATGTAGGCCCAAGGAGTAGTGTTCCTAAACTCTTGGCAGAAACAAAAGCCAATCTTTGAAAGCCATTCACAACAGAGGCCCTCCGGTTTCCCACTACAAAGAAGTCAGTACACACGAAAACAAGCTACCAGAACAAGAGAGCAGAAATATCAAACACTTAGATATTCCCGAAGACTTAAGGTATTAATATATGAAACAACTGTGTATGAAATGTTTAAGAAAATACACAGTGGAATAACAAAGACCAGGCAAAAGCTATAAATAATAATTAAGTACATGTGAAAAAGATCAAAGAAAATTCTTGGAAAAATACATGTAATTATTGAAATTAAATGCTCAGTGGATAGGTTAAATGGCAGCTGAAGGAAGAATTACTGATCTCCAAAATAAATCTAAAGAAATTACAGAACAGAGAGACAACTGCAAGAGGACTGAAACAAAATATACTTCTGGAAGACCTCCTCTGAATTCTTCCTGAGAACATTAGCCTCACTAGATGTTTCTGTCTTCCAATCAACCTTCGTTCACCCAGGTACACGGGGTGGTAGCCTCCTGTTGCCCAGAGAAGGTACTATCAACGCAATTCAGACTCTTGATGCAGGATCAGTAAAACCTTTTCCAAAATATAAATTCAGGGGAATATTGTTGGCCTTAAGTGGCCCAAAAGAAGATATATGAGGGACTCAAAGTTGTGTCTTGGGGAAAGAGGCAGCAGACTTGTTGATATAGCTCTAAAGTAGTAGAAGTTGCTGGGTGCAGTGGCATGCACCTCTACTCCCAGTGACTTGGAGATGGAGGTGGAGGATCACAATTTTGATGCCAGCCTGAGCTACTTAATGAAACCCTATCTTTAAAAAAACAAAACAAAACAAAAAGGAGGATATAATAATGGTAGAATGCCCCTGGGTTTAGTCCCCAGTACTGAAAGGGAGGAAGGAAAGAAAAGGGAGGAAGGAAAGGAAAGGAAAGGAAAGGGAGGGAGGAATAGAAGTCAGCCATTGGGTAGGAGTTGTGGAAAATAGAATTGAGCCTCAAATGAAGAGTTTTATAACAGCTGCTAATAGAATAAAACCACTTCATGAGTAGGAATCTCTCCATGATTGGAAGCATATACATGAAAAACAAGACCCACACCCCCCCTAAGCTGATTACACCAGACTCATTGTGGCAGAAACAATCTCTTCATTTTCTATTGTAATTAGGAATCTTAATTTTTAGCTGGATGTATGACTGATCAGAATAAAGACTATAATTCTCAGTCAGGCATGGTGGCTCACTCCTGAAATCCCAGTGGCCCAAGAGACTGAGACAAGAGGATTGAAAAATTCAAAGCCAGCCTCAGCAATTTAGTGAGACCGTATCTCAAAATAAAAAATAAAATAGAAAGGGTTGGAATGTGGCTCAGTAGTTAAGAGCCCCTGGGTGCAATCCCTGGTACTGAAAAAAATTAAAAAAAAAAAAAGAAAGAGAGAAAATTACAAATTCTCAGCTTCCCTGGACAGCTAGGTGTGGTTCGTGTGATTAAGTTGTGGGCTGTAAGGTGAGGAGATGTAGGCAGAGTTGTATGCGTGTGTAATTTACAGGATGTATCTTGCAGTGAATCATGTCCTGCCTCTTCCCTTTCTTCCAGGTATTCGCTTTCAGATCTTTGCTGGAACTTGTTATTTTATTAGCCAGATCTTCCCTGATCTGGCCATCATTAGCATCCCTCACCTCTGGCCATCATTCTCCAGTTATTCATTTACTCTGCTGTATTTATAGCCCTTAATGCCACCTGATACATGTCTTTATCACCAAGTCCAATGCTTCTCCAACACGAGCATTCATCAGATTCAGATCCCATGGTTTCTACTGAAGGCTTGAAGATTTGCATTTCTAATAAGTTCCCAAGTAGTGCTGACATTGGTCCACAAACCTCACATTAGAGCCCTAGCCTGGGCAATGATTGGACTTGTCTAATGAGGTCACTACGTATCCCAGCACCTGAAACAGTGCACACCTATAGTCACAAATTGTGCTCTTAATCACCCTACTGTCTAGAGCAGTCAGGCTGCCAAGGGTCACAGGAGGCAGACCTTTCCTGTCCTCATGTCTGCAGAGGTTGAGAAGTAAATGGTAGCAGAGTCCTGCATCTGAAGGGAGCCCATTTGCTATAGGAGTTTGCATCTATTATATATGGATGACCACGAGGTGGCAGCATCGTTGTGGCAGGAACTGTCTGCCATGTGGGTGCATTGGTTCTAATTCTGTTTCCTTTTTTTTTTTTTTTTAATTTTGGGGCTGGGTATTGAATCCTAACCCTCACACATGCTAGACTAGTGCTCTACCACTGAGCTATATCTCCAGTCCTGCATATTTCTTTTGTTGTTATTGTGGTTGTTGTTGTGGTTGTTTTGGGACTGGAGATTGAACCCAGGGGTGCTTAACCACTGAACCATGTCCCCAGCCCTCTTCATTTTTCAAAAATGAAGGGATGGCTTCATTTTTGAGACAGGGTCTTGCTAAGTTGCTGAGGACTTCACTGCATTGCTAAAACTTGTCTCAACTTGCTATCCTCCTGCTTCAACCTTCTGATTTCACTGGGATTATAGACATGTATCACCAAATCCAGCTTGCATATCACATTTCTTCTAGGCCTTTTCTTAACTTTATAGAGAGGAGGTTGGACTCTATGCTATTCAAAGAGCTCTTGCAGCTCAGATAATTGCAATCAGTAAAATTTAAATCTCTCTTCTCTCCTACTGAAAAACAGCAGAACCCATTAGAATTAGCACCTAAAAAAATGTAATGCAAGCCACAAAATGAGCCACATATGTAATTTCAAATTTTGTAGTAGCCATATTAATAAAGCATAAAAACAACATTAATTTTAGTAATATTTTATTTAACCCAATATGTCCAAAATATTTTTATGACATGTAATCAATATAAAGAAACTATTATAAGTATATTTTACTTTTTTTGTACTAAATTTGAAATCCATTGTGTATTTTATACTTTCAATGTATCTTGATTTGGACTAGCTGACTGGTGTTGTAGCTCAATGTAGAGTACTTACTCAGAATGTGCAAGGCCCTGGGTCAATCCCCAGTACTGGAAAAAAAAAAAATTGTCTGGTTGGGACTAGCTATATATTAGAGCTCAACTACCACATGTGGCTATGGCTGCCATGTTAAATAGCATAGCCCTAGATATTCATACTAAATATTTATTGAGGTAGGTACTATGCTGAGTGTTTTACACACATTCTCTTACTCCACACAGTACCCTATGAAATAGGCTAGATTAACGTTAGGCCCATTTTTCAGATGAGAAAACTGAGGCTTTGGGAGACTGTCAGCCCAGATCACACCACTGGAGTTGACCTTAGCTGTTTGGCTCCAGAAGCTGGGCTCTTCATCATAATATAATCCTACTCTAATAGTAGATGCTTAGGGTATATAAACAAAGGGACCCACTGACAGAGATTCCAAATCTAGGGGATACAATATACAGGCCTGTGAGGGCAGGAGCACAGGCCTTGAAGCTACCATGCTCCCACCCCTAGTTGTGCTTTTGACAAAGTTGAGCCTGCTTGGGAAACAATCAGTGACTCTGTAAGGGAGGAAACAACGGTCTTAGGAAAATCATGTTTGTGCAATGAGTAATTGACCTTGGATTAAAAATCCTGGCTTCAGGGCTGGGGATGTGGCTCAAGCGGTAGTGCGCTTGCCTGGCATGCGTGCAGCCCGGGTTCGATCCTCAGCACCACATACAAACGAAGATGTTGTGTCTGCCAAATACTAAAAAAAAAATAAATATTAAGATTTAAAAAAAAAAATCCTGGCTTCAGGAAAAAACAAAAATTGAGAAATGCAGAACAATAGAATAACCTGCAAATAAGTGAATGAGAGGGTGGGCTAGACTTAAAGTGTGATGGTTATGGGAGGCAAGTTATAGCTCTACTCAGGAATATAACATTGATTTTGATGATGTTAGTAGATGTAAATTTTTCAAACCTTTACTGTGTTAGCCTTTTGTCTCTGTGACCAAAATACCTCATAGTTTCAGAAGATTCAATCCATTATCAGCTGGCTCCAAGGCAGAAACATGGCAGAGAGGCATTGCAGAGGAAACTGCTCAGCTCATGGCAGCCAGGAAGCAAAGAATGAGAGGAGGGGGCTAGAGAGAAGATAAACCCTTCCAGAGCATGCTCCCAGTGGCCTACTTCCTCCAAACAGGTTCCTAGTAGTCAGTCCAGCTATGCATGTATTAATCCATCAATTGGATTAGTCCACTGATGAGGTCAGAGCCCTCATGATTCAATCATTGCCTAAAAACCCCACCTCTAAACCTTGCTGCATTAGGGACCATACTCCCAGAGCATGGGCTTTTGGAGACATTTCAGATTTAAACCATAACACCAAACAACTAAAATGTAGCGTCTTATTTAATTCTCATAATCATACTAGGAAAAGATATTGCTGGGGCTGGGGATATAGGTCATGGGTTCAATCCCCAGCACCACAAAAAAAAAAAAGGAGATACTGCTGTTATTACCATTTTGCAGATGAAGAAACTGAGGTACAAGATGCTAGTAGGTAGCAGAGTTAAAATTTAACCAAAGCAACTTGGATCAGATTCATGCACTGAACTGCTCTGCTGTTCTACTGACTCCATTGGTTTCTTCATGGAAATAGTAAGCATACTGACTCTAGAGGCATGAAAGCAGAATATCAGAGATGTGAGAAAATGCTCGAAAGCCTTCATTCCTGGGTAGGATTTGTATTAAGCCTGTCTGGAGAGTAATGGAGGTCAAAGTTATCCATGTGAGTTGTAATCTCAGCAGCTCAGTAGGCTGAGGCAGGAGAATGAAAAGTTCAAGGACAGCCTCAGTAATTTAGGGAGGCCCTATCTCAAAATGAAACATTAAAAAATAAAGCTGGGGATGTGGCTCAGTGATTAATCACTCCTGGGTTCAATCCCTGGTACCAAAAAAAAAAAAAAAATGTTATCCATATGAAAAACGATTAGGAAGGAATCCCAAGTGCCTTTCTGATCCAGGCCCTTCAGAAGAGGCTGCCAAAGCTATGACCTTCATGAAGTCTGGTCAAAGTAAGGGACCTGTGGGAAGTGGCCTGCATTTTAGTTAAGAGAATGGGCTCTGCAGCCACTCAGACCTGGGTTCAAATCCCAGTGTTACTACTTACTAGCACTTAGCTGCTGTCGCAACAAAAAAGTGAGAAACCACATGGGAATAATTTCCACTCCATCAAAAAACCATGAGCACTTCTAATCTCAGTTACTTGGGAGGCTGAGGCAGGAGGATCTCAAGTTTGAGGTCAGGCTGGGCAAATTAGACCCTGCCTCAAAATAAAAAATAGAAAAGCACTGGGGGTGTGGCTTAGTGGTTAAGCACTCCTGGATTCAATCCTGCTACCAAACAAACAAATAAAAACATAAATGAATAAATGAGGAGGTAACTAGAGCTCTGCCAGGACCCACAAGAGTCAGGAGCTAGGCCTGTGATTCAGGAGTTCCACTCTCCCTCCAGCTCACTGGATAGAGGAAGTGGTAGCAGAGTGAAAGAAATAAGCCGAGGAGGATGGTCTGAGTCCTCGGGAGCAGGAAAAATAGAGGGTGTCAGTTGGTTTTGCTTCTTAGAGAGGCAATAGAGGACCTAGCCAGAAGCCATTCCTGTTCCCTCTGTCCCATGTTTACGGTGGGGCTCACAGGGCTGGCTGTGTAGGGACCCCTCCTAGTGCCTTCCCTCAGCAGCCTCATCGGCCTCTCCATTCTGCTGTGTTGTTCCCCTGGCAGACAAGCACACTCACACACATGCCCGTGCTATGTCCCCTCCCAGCTGCTGCCCTGCCCCTGCTTCCCCTCACGTACGGCTCCACTCACCCACCCCACATCAATTTGCAAACCTACTCTGGTCAGGGTTGCCAATCACCTCCATGTGGCCAAGCGCAGTGGGCATTTCCCTGTTTGGCTTGTCCTCTGAGCAGTATTTGACCCAGGTGATCATTTCCTCCTCCAAGCCTTTACTGAGGTAGAAGATGGAATCCTCCCTGCTCAGGGCTCTTCCAGCCAATCTGTAAACACAGAGGCTCCTCAGAGCATGGGCCCTCATCCTCTGGCTTTAAATACTGTCTGCCTGTTGAGCATTCGCAAATGTATGTTCGCTTTTTTTAAATTTCAGAGTGGTGTCCTCAGCTGTCTACTTGATGTCTGCACGTGGGCGTCCGCAGAGCCCAGCCAGAACAGAACTCTGGGTTCTACCTATTTCAGGATGTGTTCTCACAGTCTTCCCCATCTCAGTGGCCACCACCATGGGTACCATCTTTACTTCTCTCTCCCCTCTCCCATTCCAAGTCCTAACATTTCCACCTTCAAAACAGCTTTCAAATCTTTCCCCTTCTCTACATCCTCATCACCACCTGAAGTCACCACTCTTTAACTCCTCGACTCCTAACTAGCTTCCAGAGTCCCACTCTGACCCCCTTAATTCTCTACCCTTCCACACATCAATCCTCAATGAGCCAGAGCCAGCATCTGCCTGGCCTCTGCCCTCCCCTGGCTGGCCACCATGTCTAGAATAATTCCCAAGAAGCCCAGGCCTGCATGGTCTGACCCAGGCCTGTGTCGTCAGTGACATTCGAAACCCCTCTCCTGGCTTCCCCTCTCTTGTTTGCTCGCTGCACTCAAACGCACTGTACTTGTTTCTGTTCCTCAAATATGCCAAGAACTTCCTGTTTTTATGAACAACATCATCACTTCTCCATCACCCACACGTGTAGTCTCAGTGGCATCTTGGTCCCGCCCTCTTTCCATGTACAGTTGGGCTGAGCTGTGTCCACTCTTCCTCTGGACTTTTCACTCTTCCTCCCCTCTTCCCCACACTCAAGGCTGCAGCCCCATCAGGCCTGGCCTTCCAGCTTGCAGCCACGAGGCTGCTCCCCCTGCCTGCCACCTCAGGTTGCAACCTGTCCTGCCCACGGCTTGACTCTTGACCCCCTCCCCCAGCCATCGATAGCTTGCACTCCAGCTAACATCTGACACCTCCACCTTATTTATTAAGTTGTACTTAATAAATATTGCTGAATGAATGAGTCACAGGGGCAGGACTCAGTCCCACTCAGCAGTTGTCCAAAGCCATGCCTTTATCTACCTGCCAGATGGTGCCCTAGGAAGAGTGGGGGAGTCCCAGATGTGATTGGTTGTGGAACATACAACCCAGGCAAGCCGTACTCCTCAATGGGGGCTCAATTGCTTCTTAAGTAGGATGGGAAAGAGCAGAGCCCCTCTTTTCCCAGAACATTGTAACTACATATAGGGCCTTTTATTACAAAGTGCTTCCCCCAAAACTGGGTAGCAAAAGATCTCTCACCCTGCACAGAAGTCAAAATGAAATGGATCAAAGACTTAGGAATTAGACCCAGAAACCTTACAACTGCTAGAAAAAAAAACAGGGTTAACACTCCATCACATAGGTGTAGGCACAGACTTCCTTGACAAGACCCCTAAAGCTCAAAAAATAAAACCAAGAGTCAATAAATGGATTGCCATCAAATTAAAAAGCTTATGCACAGCAAAGGAACCAATTAAGAATGTGAAGAGAGAGCCTACAAAATGGAAGACAATCTTTGTCACCTACTCCAACAATGGGGAATTAATATCCAAAATATATAAATAACTACAAAAACTTAACACCAAAAACCAAATAACCCAATCAATAAACAGGCAAAAGAACTAAACAGAAACTTCTCAAATGAAAAAACACAAATGGTCAAGAAATATATGAAAAAAATGTTCAATATCTCTAGTAAACAGGGAAATGCAAATCAAAACTATACTGAAATTTCATCTTTCTTTAGTCAGAATGGCAATTAATACAAGTAATAATAAATACTGGCAAAAAAAAATACTGGCAAGGTAGTGGGGAAAGGTACACTTGTATATTGTTGGTGGGACCTCAGACTAGTAGATCCAACCACTATGGCAAGCAGTATAAAGATCCCTCAGAAAACAAGGGGGTAGGGCTGGGGATATAGTTCAATTGGTCGAGTGCTTGCCTAGCATCACAAGACCCTGGGTTCAATACCCAGCACCACAAAGAAAAAAAAAGAAAGAAAGAAAGAAAAAGAAAAAGAGGGGTAGAACCACTATATGACCCAGCTATCCCTCTCCTTGGTATTTTCTCAAAAGAACAAAAATTAGCATACTTTAGCAATACACTTCAATACGTATTACAGCAGCACAATTTATAATAGCTAAATTATGGAACCAACTAAGATGCTTGTCAGTAGATGAATGGATTAAGAAATTGTGGTATATATACACAATGGAGTTGTACTCAGCCATAAAGAAGAATGAATTTATGGCATTTGCTAGTAAATGGATGGAAATGGAAAACATCATGATGCTAAGTGAAAAAAGCCAGACTTAGAAACTCAAAGGTGGAATATTTTCTTCCATATATAGAAGACAGCATAAAATAAAAAAGGAGGAGCCTGGCGTGTGGCGCACTCCTATAATCCCAGTGTCTCAGCAGGCTGAGGCAGGAGGATGGAGCAAGTCCAAATCCAGCCTCAGCAACTTAGCAGGGCCCTAAGTAACTCAGTGAGACCCTGTCTCTAAAGAAAACATAAGAAGTGCTGGGGATGTATGTGGCTCAGTAGTTAAGTGCCCCTGGGTTCAACCCCTGGTACTAAAAAAAAAAAAAAAAAAAAGAGGGAAGGCTAGAATATCAAAAAGAGAGACAACGAAGATCAGTAGTGCAGAGGTAGAGGGTCGGGAAAGGGGAGGCAGTGCACAATGAATTCTTAAAAACCATGTTCTGTGCATATATAAATACACCACAGGGAATTTCACACCTCTATGTATAAGTAAAAAGAACCAATCAAATATAAATAGACAAGGAAAGGATGTCCAGCAGAATAGAGGAAGGAGAGGGGGTGGGGAGAATGAGGGGGGAGGAGAGGGAGAATGGAGGGGAAAGGGGAGAGAAAAGGGGAAATGGTGAGCTAAAATGGAATTCCATGTTTGTCAGGATGAACCCGACTACTATGTATAACTCTAAGGCTCTAATAAATACATTTTTAAAAGTGTTTCCCCAGCCAGTCTCCCCTCTGACCTTCACAGCAGTCCCCGGGGATTATCTTCCCCAGTTGAACAGATTCTCATTGCAGCAAGTCCAGCCATCCTTTAAACACACAAGTCAGATAACAGCTCTCCTCTGCTCAAAACCTTCCCCTGGCTCCCTCTTCCACTCAGAGTAAAATCAGAGACCACTTGGCGGCCACCCAGCCTCCTTACTGCTCCTCAGACAACTAGGCAGGTTCCCACGTAGGAACAGCTCTGGCCTGCCTTCTGTCGGGGACTCTTCCTGCGGACATGGACGTGTCAAGCCTGCACTCAGATCTCACCTTGTCAGTGAGGTCCACCCCAACACCCTATAAAATACAGGAACCTGCCCCCTTCTCCACCAGTGTCTTTCCTTTTTGCCACAGCACTTGACATTCTCCAACACAATATAAATTACTTGCTTGTCTCCTGCCACTAGGATGTAACTCCGTATAGATAGGGATGTCCATGTGTTGCTATGTATCCCAAGCACCTAGAATAGTGCCTGACACCAAGTAAATGCTCAATGAATAGTTGTTGAAGGATGAATGAATGAGTGACCAAGAGAAATGATGTGTATTTTCCTGGAACAAGTATAGCAAATAAAGGACTGGAACTCAGGCCTGTTCCCCCACCCCCACAAAGAGCCGCTTTTTCAGTCCCTGTTCATGACCAAAGTGTACTGGAGTCCAAGAAGGCCCCATAAAGAAGTCAACACCTGAAGTTACTGCCTTGTTGGATGGTAGACAGGCTGGCAGGCACTGCCTGCCTGCCGCTTGGCATTGCTCATCAGGAATTTAGGGACCATGGAGAAGAACTGGGGAGAGAGGTCCCAGGAGACTGCCTGCCTGGCCCACCCAGGATGAACTGGAAGAAATCCATATTTCTGGGACCTAGAGCTCAGGCAGTCACCTAGACTAGTGTAGGGAGGACACCATGGGACCAGACTCCCAGAAAGGTCCAGAGAGGATGAGGTCCCCTTGGTTTCTGTTGGGCAGCTCCAAACCTCTGCATGTATGCAGGATCCTAGATTCAGATTTAACAATTTGCAGAAAAAGTTGTATCACTGAACTTGTATTTATTTATTGCACACTTTTTCTGTGTCAGGCATGTGTGTATTCATTTAATCTTTGGAATAACCTGCTGAGATAGGTTTTACTAGCATACCAATTTTATAGATAACGAAACTGAGATACAGATAAATTAAATAACTTGCCAATCACATATATGGTAAGTGGTGGAGCTGGAATTTTTTTCCCTATCAAAAGAGAAAACTGGGCTGGGGATATAGCTCAATTGGTAGAGTGCTTGCCTCACATGCACAAGGCCCCAGCACCACACACAAAAAGAAAGACAACTGTTAATGGTACAGGATTTGTCTAGCATATGCAAGTTGCTGGGTTTCATTGCTAATAGCATTAAAAAGAAAAGAAAACTTTTGGCAATTTTATTGTTTTGTTTTTCAGCTTAAGAATTGAACCCAGGGGTACTCTACCACCGAGCTACATCCCCAGCCCTTTTTATTTTATTTTGAGACAGGATCTTAGTAAGTTACACAGATGGACCTTAAAATAGCTCTCCTTCTGCCTCAGTCTCCCAAGTTGCTGGGATCACAGGTATGCACCACCACCCCTGGCAAGTTTTGATAGATGCTGAGAAATTTCAATGCGGTTTAAACATATGATGTGCCTATACTGTAAGGAAACCCACCCCCCACCAGTGTTGATGTTACAATGATTCAATTTTTTAAATTTTAAGTTCTTCTACTCTCTGTATTGACTGTAAATTGGAACTCAGACCTAAAGGTAGATTCAGGTTAAATCTTTGGCAAAAATATTACCCAGCTGATGCTAAATGGTATTAGCATATTCTATCTGGAGGCACATGTCAGGTTGTCCTGCCATTGATGTGGCTGTTTGACCACCTGCTTAAAGTGACAATAGCAAAACGGCACTATTTATACTACTGTAAAACACCTTTCCCTGTTTTTAAGCAGCAAGGAGCTTTGGGTTGCTACTTTGGTAAGTGACTAGTCTGTTCTCCCCAAGTTTCCATTTCATGGCCTTGGCCTTCATTGATGACCCTTTCCTGATCACTTATTACACTAAGAGTTACAAAAAAGGTAATTTTAAAACTCTACCTTTTCCTTTGTAACAATGCAAGAAGCTTCCATTGTTCTGGAAAGAGTGTTTCCTCATCAACTGGAACTACAGTTTCCTCTAAAGGAGCAGATAAATGATTCTATTTAAGTCTGGCATTGACCTCTATTTGACTGGCAATTGACCCTTCAAGTCGGCTCCTGAGCCATTCTGACAAACCCCAGCAGTCTTTGAGTTTGGTTGGGGGGGAAGGGGGAGATGACTCAGATTCACCTTCTTCAGCCTTGGAATTGGCTGTTTTGGAGCTGTTTGGGAATTCTTTCATTTTCAACACTCACACTGTACTGCAAGGGGCCATTTTCGACTCTGTGACCTTGCTGTATGACGGTGGGTCAGTTCCCTTCCCCTCCCTGAGTCAGACTTTCTTCCATGAACAATGTGGGAGGTGGATTCCACCTTTCTCATCTCCCCATGAGGTGTGGCATCCAAGTCCCTCTGCTTCCTGTCACTCTGTCTCCCTCCCCATATAGGCAGAGGTGGCTGACACAAGGCTTCTCGGCTACGCAGTGGGCCTGTGTAATAACTAGGAAGCTGGAACTTACCCAGTTAGGAGGGATGGAGGTGAAGACAAAATTGGACAGGCAGTCAGTATAGATAGGTAAACCGAGTCAGGTCGGATCAAGAAGGCCAATTTGAGTGAGTCTGAGAAGTTGGAGACTGTCCCCTGAGGGATTGAAATGTTAATTCCTTCAGAGCCCTTCCTCTGCCCTTATCAAGAACCTGCCCCTGTTCCAACCTGTTGCTAAAGTAACTGTCCAAGGAGGCCCCATAAAGAAGTCAACACCTGAAGTTACTGCCTTGTTGGATGGTAGACAGGCTGGGCAGGCACTGCCTGCCTGCCGCTTGGCATTCTGTTCCTTGCTCATCAGGAATTTAGGGACCATGGATAAGAAAGGTGGAGAGAGGTCCCAGGAGACTGCCTGCCTGGCAGGCCTGCCTGTTGAAGGATGAATTGCTCCTCCCTACAGGGAGCTATAAGGTTATTAATTGAAGTGTCCCAGGCTGCACCATCTTGCCCTTCCCCCTTCAGCCCACCAGTTTTCCATATTTTGGCCAGCCCACCGAGCTTCCTGGGCCTAGTCGCATACACAGGAAGGGGAGGAGAGGAGGAGAGCAAAGGAAGCCTAAGACAAAAAAAGCAGAAGGCCTCACTTCTGGGGATACCAAGATACCAGCTATGGCCCCCTTCTCCCTCCAGGAAGAAGTCTATGTTACCCCTTTTTAAATTAACCCTGCTTTATATGCTTGCCTTGGCGTGCTTCTCTGATGTTCAAACTTCAACATGAGGGGAAGCAGAACTTGGCACCAATAACCTACAGTATCGGAGGGCGAACTAGTCCAGCTCACCCTGGGGCACTCAGTGTAGGGACCTACCTTTCCGGCTGGAATCAGTCTATAGCCTCCTGGGAGGAGCACAGGATGACCTTGAGGTCACTCTCAGCCCTCTCCTAAAGTTGCTTCACAGGGAAAAAGGCTTTGGACTCCCATTTATTACAATCAGCTTAGAGTCTACTAGCTTTGATGTATTTTTTTCTTCATTTTAAATTTAGTTTTACTTTGTATCAAAGTTATGAATTCACATAGTTTGAAGAATCAAATACTTATCCAAGGCTTGCTGTGAAAAATAGCGGACCTTCAATCCCCTTTTTATATCACTTTCAAAAATTTCAGCTGATTTAGATATTTATTTCTCAGTCTCTGAATGACTCCAGTATTGTTACTTCCTGATTTTTCCAGTTTTGACATTATCTGTTTGGTTTTCCACTGTGGAAGATGAAGATTTAGCTTTCTCTTCTCCCTTGCCACCCTCACCCCACAAAGTCCCTGTTCCTGTCTTCTCATCTTCCCATATGCCCCTAATATGTGTTTGGTTAAATCAACATTCAACACTTACCATATCATGACAATATGAATGCTATGCTATTCTTTTTTTTTTTTTTTTTTAAGAGAGAGTGAGAGAGGAGAGAGAGAGAGAGAGAGAGAGAGAGAGAGAGAGAGAGAGAGAATTTTAACATTTATTTATTTTTTCTTAGTTCTCGGCGGACACAACATCTTTGTTGGTATGTGGTGCTGAGGATCGAACCCGGGCCGCATGCACGCTAGGTGAGCGCGCTACCGCTTGAGCCACATCCCCAGCCCATGAATACTATTCTTAAGTCCGCTACATAGTACACTAGCTTCTACTCCTCGTTCCCTATATGACTTCTGTTTCCCTAGGAGTTAATGGTGGTCTTGGTTTTTCATTTGCTTCATTTTCTACAAAATTATTATAATTCAACCTCATATTTTCCAAAAAATAACCTAAATGGCCTGTCAATACATTCAGACAACCAGATAGGTGTCAATTTTTCTCATTGAAGAATTGTGTCTCAGAACTCCAACTGAGACCTATTGCTTTACTCCTTGGATTTCCCCTTGTTAGTAACCCTTGGGATCCCCATTTCCTCTCTTTAGCTGAGTTTTAGTTTCCCATTATCCTGTCTCTTTCTTTTTTCTTTTCTTTTCTTTTTTTTTAAAGAGAGAGTGAGAGAGGAGAGAGAGAGAATTTTTAATATTTATTTATTTTTTTTTAGTTCTCGGCGGACACAACATCTTTGTTGGTATGTGGTGCTGAGGATCGAACCCGGGCCGCAGGCATGCCAGGCGAGCACGCTACCGCTTGAGCCACATCCCCAGCCCTCTTTCTTTTTTCTTGATGAACTCCTCATTTTCGTGGAGTCCTCCTGAAGAAGGGTGTTATGGAAGGAATTTTTTAAGATAGTGGATGGCTGAAAATATGATACTAGGTATTCAATAATTTGGTTCAGTGAAAATTCTAAAATTCTATGGTGGAAATCATTTTCCCATAGAATTTTTTTTTTTTTTTTTTTTTTTTTTTTTTTTTTTTTTTTTTGTGTGTGTGTGTGTGTGTCCAGGGATTTTTGGTACTGGGGATTGAACTCAGGGAAACTCAACCACTGAGCCACATCCCCAGCATTTTTTTTTTTTTTTTTTTTTTTTTATTTAGAGACAGGATCTCACTGAGTTGCTTAACACCTTGCTGTTGCTGAGGCTGGCTTTGAACTTGAGATCCTCCTGATTATAAGGTGTGAGCCGCTACTGTACCCAACTCCCAAAGGATTTTGAAGGCATTGCTTCATTATCTGGTTTCCAGCATTACCATTAAAAAGTCTAGGCTGGGTGTGGTGGTGCACACCTGTAATCCTAGCAAGTCAGGAGGCTGAGGCAAGAGGTTCAAAAGTTCAAAGCCAAGCAATACATATACACAATGGAATATTACTAAGCCATAAAGAAAAATGAAATTATGGCATTTGCCAGAAAATGGATGGAACTGGACTAGATGCTATCATGCTAAGTGAAATAAGCCAATTCCCAAAACCAAAGAGGGAATGTTCTCTCTGATATGCAGATGCTGACTCACAATAGGCTGGGGGAGGGAGGAGTGGAGGTTCACCAGATTGTACAGGGGGAATGAAGGGAAGGGAGGGGTGATGGGAATGGGAAAGACAGTAGAATGAATTGGACCTAACTTTCCTATGTTCATATATGAATACACGACCAGTGTAACTCCTCCATGTACAACCATAAGAATGGAAAGTCATACTCCACATATGTATGATATGTCAAAACACATTCTACTGTCATGTGTAACTAAAAAGAACAAATAAAAAAATTTTAAAAAGTTCAAAGCCAGCCTCAGCAACTTAGTGTGGCCCTAAGCAACTTCACGAGGACACCTAGTCTCAAAATAGAAGCACCTCTGAGTTCGCCCCCGTATAAAGAAGAAGGGGAAGGACAAGGAGAAGAAGATGAAGAGCAGGAGGAGAAGTCTAAAGTCACTTTCCTTCTGTACTCTTTGTATCTATCTTGTTTTTTTTACTTCTGTCTGGAAATTTACAGAATCTTCTCTTAGTATTTATTTTTCTTAAACTTCACAGTAATGTGTTTCTGCTGTGAAATTATTTTCATATCTTGTCCTTGGTACTCATTGGGCCTTTTCAGTTTAAAAATGTATATCCTGGAGTTCTGGAAATTTTATAGAATCATTGTTTCACTCAATTTTCTCTGTTCTCTATTTCTGGAACTCTGCAATTGACCTTCCTAGATTGTTCTTTAATTCCCCTCTCCTCTCCTCTCCTCTCCTCTCCTCTCCTCTCCTCTCCTCTCCTCTCCTCTCCTCTCCTCTCCTCTCCTCTCCTCTTCTCTCTCTCTCTCTCTCTCTCTCTCTCTCTCTCTCTCTCTCTCTCTCATCTTTGTGGTTTACTTTTCTGAAATATTAAAAAATATCTTTCATTTTCAACTGTTTAGTATCTGCCTTTTTTTGGTGTGGTATTGTGTATCAAAACCAGGAGTGATTTACTACTGAGCTACATCCCTGGTCCTCTGGTCACTTTCTTTCTTTCTTCTTCTTCTTCTTTTTAAAAATTTTTTTTTTTTTAATTTTTGAGACAGGTTCTCACTGAGTTGCCAAAGCTGGCTGGCCTTAGCTTGCAAAGCTCTTGCCTCAGCCTCCCAAGTAGCTGGGATTATAGGTGCCTGAGCCATGGTGCTCCACCTGTATTTTTAATCTTTTTTTTTTTTTTTTTTTGGTACTGGGAATTAAACACAGGGAAATTCGAACACTGAGCCACATCCCCAGGCCTATTTTGTATTTTATTGAGAGATAGGATCTCACTGAGTTGCTTAGCGCCTCGCTTTAAAAAAAAAAAAATATATATATATATATATATATTAGTTGTAGTTGAACACAATACTTTTGTTTTATTTATTTATGTTATGCGGTGCTGAGGATCGAACCCAGCACCTTGCACATGCTAGGCAAGTGCTCTACCATTGAGCTGCAACCCCAGCCCTAACACCTCATTTTTGCTGAGGCTAACTTTGAACTTTCAATCCTATCTCAGCCTCTTGAACTACTGGGATTACGGGTGTGTGCCACCACACCCAGCTGTATTTTCCTTTCTTTCCTTTAATTTATTTATTTTCATGTGGTTCTGAGGATCGAACCCAGTGCTTTACCTGTGCTAGGTGAGCACTCTACCACTGAGCCACAACCCCAGCCCCAGCCTGTATCTTTCGTCTTGAAGAGCTCTTTTTCTTGTTCTTCTGTAGTACTTACGCCTTATCACATCCTGTTCTTTGTTTTAGATGGATCTCGCTATATTGCCCAAGCTGGTCTTGAAATGCTAGGGTTAAGTGATCCTCTTGCTTTTATTTTTTTAAAATATTTATTTATTTATTTATTTATTTATTTATTTATTTTAGTTTTCAGTGGACACAACATCTTTGTTGGTATGTGGTGCTGAGGATTGAACCCAGGCCACACACATGCCAGGCGAGCTCACTACCGCTTGAGCCACATCCCCAGCCCTTGCTTTTTTTTTTTTTTCCCCAGTACTAGGGATCAAGCCCGGGGCCTCACACACACCAGGCAAGCTCTCTATCACTGAGCCACAACCCCAGCCCTTAATCCATGATTTTCTAAACATCAAGTGGAAGCTGTGGCCCATGAGCAGACTTATTCGATAATGGCTTCCTATAGGGCTACCTGGCTGCGTTGTTTCATCAGGGAATCCCCAATGTCAGAATCTCAAGTACATCCTCCTGGCATGGTCAGGCCCCCCAGAGAAGGTTCCTTCTTTTCACAGAGGGAGAAAGCCTGGCTTCTAGCATTCTGGCCAGGAGAGAAGACTGGCCAGCTTCAGTGCAGGGTCATGCTCTTTCTGAGTCTGGAGAGTAAGTTTCCAGTCTGTTCTCTGGGAGGAGGGACACTCAGGGAAACTTTATTTACCAGTTTATTATAAAAATACACAATTTATTAAAAAGGAACAGCCAAAGAGGTACATGGGGGTCAGGTATGAAAGCGTCCCTGGCACAGGAGCTTCTGCTGTGGAGTTGAGGTACACCATCTTATTGGTACACGGACAAAGAAGCTTTCTAAGCCCTATTGGTTAAAGTTTTTATGGAAGTTCCATGAGATACACATGATTGATTCAATCATTGGTCATTGGTGTTTGGACTCAATCTCTAGCCTCTCTCCTTTCCATGGAGATCTGGAAGCCCCAGCCCCCTCATCGCTGGTTCGTTCATCTGGCAGCCATTGCCCATCCTGGAACTACTGGGAATGGGAGCTTTTAGCCACAAGACATCTCATTGGCCAACAAAAAGACTTACCACTCTAGAGGGTCCAAGGCTCTTAGGTGTTCTTCTGTCAGGAAGCTGGAGAGAGACCAAGTCTGCACAAGCCACAGGTAGGAGGCAGTAAGGCCCTGCGGGCTCTGTTGACTCTCCCTAGGCCACTTCCCAGCCCTCGCATCCTTTTCCTCTCCCTCCAGAGGCTCCATTCTCCTGCATTTGAACCCCACAATTTGAGCATCAGGAAGCAGAAGGGAAGAGTGGTCAAGAGTGTGGGTTCCATCACTTTCCAGACTTAAACCACAGGCAAACACCTGGCCTCTGCAAGTCTTGGGGTCCTCACCTGAAAAGTCTCGGGGTCCCAACAGGGGAATGATTAGCACAGCACCTGACACAGAGGCTTCGTAAGTGGTGGCAAGCATTTGTTGCCAGGGCCTTAACAACACCGACTCTCAGATGGAGCAGAGGGGACACCAAGTCCAACCTTCCTTCCCCATTTTGAAAGGACATAACTGAGGCCAGAGAGAATTTGTTTAAGCTCATTGAAGATACACAGCCCCTTCCTGCACCCACTTATGCATGAAGGAGAGGGGAGTCAGATATAGCCATTTTCTGTTTCAAAGTGATTTCCTGTCTAGGCAGTGAACACATTTGTCTGTTTCTGGAAACATCCTAAGAGCCTTATGAATCCAAAAGTCTGCCCAGAAACAAGTGATGAGGGCCCTGGGCAGCCAATGGGATTGCGCTGGCCTTTCTACCTGCCTGGGGACTCCCCCTCCTCATCCTGGCCCTCAAAAGGCAGCTTGGCCTGAGTGGGGTATTTCCAGCTTGGTGGCTTTCACTTCCACATCTACCAGGTGGGAGGAGTGAACTCCTCTGGACGAATCAGATTCCTCCCAGCACTAACTTCAAGAGGTGAGCCAGGGACTCAGGGTCCCAGATACACGGACAGCAGCAGCAGCAGCAGCAGCAGCAAGAGCTGAGCAAAAGACCAGAGGCCAGAGCCATGGAAGACCAGCGCGACCTCATCTCCAACCACGAGCAGCTGCCCATACTGGGCCAGCGTCCCAGAGAGCAGGAGAGGTATGTGTGAAGATTAGACGAGACCACGAAAACCCTGGGCTACACAGATATGTGCAGGTACCCAGAAGGAGCACGCATCAAGAGTTGCAGGGAGGCGTCATGGACGCAATGACTTGAACACTTTCTGAGTGCTTTTGAGCAAGTCTTTGGCCAGTTCTGGGCTTTGATTTCCCCTTCTGTAAAGTGAGGGGTTTTGTTTGTTATTTGTTAGTTTTTTTGGTACTGGGGATTGAACTCAAGAGCACTCAACCACTGAGCCACATCCCCAGCCCTATTTTGTATTTTATTTAGAGACAGGGTCTCACTGAGTTGCTTAGTGCCTCACTTTTGCTGAGGTTGGCTTTGAACTCATGATCCTCCTGCCTCAGCCTCCTGAGCCACTGGAATTACAGGTGTGCGTCATCATGCCTGGCTGAGGGGTTCTTTTAGAGCAGGGTTTGTTACTGTCTTTGCGTGATGCACAAAATCAGAAGACCACCTAGGTTCTTTCTCTAGAGTTCCATATCGGGGGCTTCACAGACCTGCCTTAAGCTGGGCCATGAATCCTGGGTTAGAAAACTTGGACCAGATTTTGAAAATGTTCTGGATCCCAGTAGAGAAACAGAGTTTCTAAAAGAGGATGGTAGAAGCAGCTCCTGCTTGAGGAGTTTCCTGGTTACAGCATAGGGGTCTGTATCAAGGGAATGAGACTTGCAGGTGTTTGTAGGGGACCCAGAGATGTCTGCTGTTGCAGCAGTGATTCCAAGTGGAGGGAGGAGTGCCAGATAGGTTTCTGAGGGGCCCCAGGTTTGATGTGCGTCATACCCCGTCTGTGCCTTCTCCCTTATAGCAAGAGCCAGCACAGCCATTCCAGGTCCCTCTCCTGGACCAGAAATGGCCTCCCCCATGTACCCTCCCTCACCCTCTCCCCACAAAAAACAAAAGGGGTTAGAATGTAGCATCCTAATGCTCCTGCTTCTCCCATCACCAAAAATGTAATTTGCTCTCTATGGGGACTTACTTACAGCTACATTGACGTCAGCTGTTGCTGGCAGAAAGGGTCTTGGGAGAAACACTAGAGTTGTCATGAGGAACTATGTTCTGAGGAAAAGGCAACCAGATACAGACCATTAGAGCAGCAGCCTGTGAAAATCCCAGGGCATCCCACGGCAAGGAGTTCCCCCCTTCATTGAGGGCTGAATTTTGGTCAGGGTTCTGCTATTGTTATGTGTGACCTCAGGTAAATCACTGCTTCCCTCTGGGTCTCAATAATAATATACAATAGCCATGATACCAGTTCCCCTCCACCGGTCCTCCTCACTGTTCTTTGTTACTATGACTGTTTGCCAGATACAAAACTAACGGCTTATTTCTCACAGTTGGAGTTCCCTATGAGTTGGGCATATTTCTTTTTTTTTTTCTTTTCGTGGTGCTGCGGATTGAACCCAGGGCCTTGTGCATGCGAGGCAAGCACTCTGAGCTATATCCCTAGCCCTCTGGAATATTTCTTTCCCCTGATTTTCACAAAAGAAAATTGTGTCTCTTATTGGTAAGTCACGTAGCCAAGTTCTCACAGCAGCTGAGTGTTAAAGACAAAATTTAAACTAGGACTAGTCTGATTTCAGTTTTTTAAAAAATTTTTTTAGTTGTAGATGGACACAATGCCTTTGTTTTATTTATTTTGGTGTTGGACCGAGGATTGAATCCGGTGCCTCACATGTGCTAGGCTAAGCTACAACCCCACTGAGCTACATCCCCAGCCCCTGATTTCAGTTTGAGCCCATTCTTCTTTCTGGCCCCTTCTACAAGCAGGATTTGTGAGGAGAGAGAGGTGGGTCTCTGAACTCAGGCTCATCGAATCCTTGTCTGGTTTTCACTTTAGTTTAGTTACTGCTTCTGAAGCTGGCTATTCCAGACAGGACCCTGATTCCTACCCTTGTGTGAACACTTCTGCCTGGCAACATCCACAACACGATTCCTGCTAGTTCTGGTTGGCTCCTGATGTCAGCTAATTACTTTTTTTTTTTTATTCTTCAAGGAGGCAGTGCAAAGGAGGAAGTAAAAAGAGGGGGTGACAAGAGTTGGCCCTATACCAGAACCAGGGGACAGGCCTTCAAGAGGCATAAGGAGGAAGGAAGTCAAATACTAAAGTTAACTATTAACTCCCTTGAGATTAGTGTATTTATTTATAGAGAGCTAACAATGTGCTAGGCAAAGAGCAAGAGTTTTACCCTCATCACTATTATGTGTGTGTTGCTGGGAATTGAACCCAGAGTCTCACAGACGGCAGGCAAACACTACCACTGAGCCACACCCCAGCCCTAATCTCATCACCTTATTTAACATAACATTTTTGTCAGGGGTACTGGGGATTGAGCCCAAGGGCTCTTTACCACAGAGCTACATCCTCAGTCCTTTTCTTTCTTTCTTTCTTTTTTTTTTTTTTTTTTCATGTTGAGACAGGGTCTCACTAAGTTGCTGAGGCTGGCTTTGAACTTGTGATCCCTGCTTCGGCCTACTGAATCACTGAGATTAACACATGCATCTGGCTTGACACAACACTTTGAGGCAATGCTCTTATTTAATTTTACTCATGCAGAGGGGTTAAGTGACCTGCCCACGACCAGAGCTGTGAGTGACAGAGCTGGGATTCCAATTCAATTACATGGTCTTATATTCAATATGAATCTCAATTCTTAGGTCTTCTGAGAAGCTGAGATCCAGAAAGGAGAGGGATAGGACTTCCTCAAACTCATATGGTGGGAGGTAGAGTTGGGATTAGAATAGGGTGTGGGATTGAAAAGGGGTTCGGGGTGCTGGGCAAGGTGGCACATGCCTGTAATTCCCAGCAGCTCAGGAGGCTGAGGCAGGAGGATCTCAATTTCAAAACTAGCCTCAGTAAATTAGCGAAGCCCTAAGCAACTCAGTGAGATCCTGTCTCAAAAAAAAAAAAAAAAATGGGCTGGGGATGTGGCGATGTGGCGATGTGGTTAAGTGCCCCTGGGTTCAATCCCCAGTACAAAAAAGGGGGGTGGGTTTTGGGTGCTCTGGGTAATGATAAGACGATAATGAGGGGCTGGGGCTGGGGCTGGGGCTGAGTGTCAGAGCTCTTGTCTAGCATGGGTGAGGCACTGGGTTTGATCCTTAGCATATATAGATCCGTATATAAAAATAAGCAAATAAAAGCATGCTGTCCACCTACAACTACAAAATAAAAACAAACAAACAAACAAAATAAAATAAAAGAAGAAGAAGAAGGTAATGAGCCAGGCATGGTGGCTCATGCCTGTATTTCCAGCTGCTTGGACAGCTATGGGCGGAAGGATTTCAAGTTCAAGGTCAGCCTCAGCAATTTAGTGAAACACTATCCCAAAATAAAAATGAAAAGGGCTTGGGAAGTGATTCAGTGGTAGAGTGCCCCTGAATTCAATCCCAAGTACTGCTAAATAAATAAGTAAATGAATAAATAAAAAATAAAGTTAAAAAAAAGAATAAATAATGCAGCTGGAGCTTGGACCCAGGCAAGAGTGAGGACGGGGAACTTTTTACTGTCTTTGGAGCCCAGTCCAGACCTTCCTTGGGAAGGTCACTAAGTGGATTTTGTTTCCTCCTCCTATTTGGTTTCTTCCTTTCCCGCCATAGAGTTTTCGCTTTTTCCTTCTAGAATAACTCTTCCCTTGGGCTGACTCTTGGCTTAGAAAGCAGAGAGCTGGCAAACAGAGAGCCAATGAGAATGAGCTATGCCTGTGATGTCATGAGTTACTAGGCAGAAGGGTCTCCTGGCGTTTCCTAAACCATCCTTGCCAGGGGTTGGAGTGAGCTGGGTGCAGACTCATCCTGACATTTCCAGTGGGCTGTCTTCGTCTATTTTGCCGCTATAACAGAATATCATGGATTGAATAATTCATTAAAAAAAAAAACAGATTTATTTCCCACAATTCTGGAGGCTGGAAGTCCAAGATCAAGGTGCTGCAATCTGGTGACGACATCCTTGTTGCATCTTCACATAGCAGTAGGCGGAAGGGCAAGAGAACACAAGTCTCTCTGTCAAAGTCCTCTTACAAGGGTCCCAATCCCATTCACCTGCCAACACCAGCACACTCGAAAACCTGAATTCAGATGGCACCCATCAAACCACAGCAGAGTCCGGGTAGTCGCTCTCTACCCCAGGGGTGGGTGCAGCTCTGAGAATAGGCCAGGAACTCTCAGGGTCTTAGAAACAGGATCCTTATATCCCCCATGCACTTACACCCCAAAACTGCATCCAAGACCCACAACTGCAAGGGCTCCCTGAGGTATGAGGGTCTGGCCACACCTCATTGTGCAATGGCCAGTCCAGAGAGTGTGAGAAATTCACCCAGGTCACACAGGCTCAGGCACCCACTCTGTCACCCCTCTCCCCAGCTGGGTATTACCATGAGATACTTAGTGGTCACAGACAGATTTTGTTTCAAAGAAGAAAACCAAATCCTGGAGTTGCTGAGGTGAGGAGTACCCATGTGACAGATGAGGGCTTTGAGACCCAGAGACTGGTGGGGATGTGCCAAAGGGGGCACAGGATGTGTCCCTGGAGTGGGTGATACCTGGCCATGCTCTAGTGTGACACTGATCAGTGCTCCCCGTACCCTAAATGTCAAGGCCACACTTCTGCTTTCCACGTGGGTCACATTCTCTGCTGTCCCAGTCCCATTTCCTTCCATTTTCTCCTTAAATATGACTTCACTGGGGAAGCATACCCTCTTCCCCTTACACGGTAAATGCACATATCTTTTTTTGTTTGTTTGTTTTTGTTTTTGGTCAGTTACAAAATAATAAAACAAAACCCTTTCCTCTTGAGGGCAGCCCTGTTTTGTTTGTCCCATGGCAGAGGGAACATGAGGAGACCCTCTGCTCCAACCTGTCATTGCACACGTGGGACACCATGACCCAGAAAGGACAAGAAACTTGTCTCTTGGCTCTTTTCCACTTGACCAAGGCCGGGGTCAGCTCCTGCTTGGGAGGCCCCTAGGGGAACCATGGTTGGAAGGAGGCTGTGGATGTCTCCAAGCTGCATCTCCGTGGCCAGTGTATAACGTGGATGGGTGGGTGGCTTAGGGGCTGATGGGTGTTGTCGGTCCCCTCCCACCCCGCCACTGGGGCAGCTCTCTGGAGTCTCCTCTAACCCATCCCCTTGTCCCTCCCCACAGCAAATGCAGCCGTGGAACCCTGTACACAGGCTTCTCCGTCCTGGTGGCTTTGCTCCTAGCCGGCCAGGCCACTACTGCCTACTTCCTGTACCAGCAGCAGGGCCGGCTGGACAAGCTGACGGTCACCTCACAGAACCTACAGCTGGAGAACCTGCGCATGAAGCTTCCCAAGCGTGCGTGCCCCTCCTCCACCCTGCCCTCCTACCTCCCCCATTCCTGCACCCCGCTGGACCCACTGTCCTTCCCTGAGTGCTGTCCTCTCTGGGCACTGGGCCCACACTCATGCTGCCTGCTTTCCCCACAGCTCCCAAGCCTGTGAGCCAGCTGCGGATGGCCACCCCCCTGCTCATGCAGGCACTGCCCATGGAAGGCCTGCGCCAGGGGGTAAGGACAGCCCACGGTGGTGGGAGGGAAATGTGATCTAGGGACAGGTGCCAAGGAGAGGGGCAGGGAGAAGGGACCAGAAAAGGCCCAGTGGGGAGTGTCCTGACTGTGAGAGCAGGAGGCCACCTCAGGAAGGGGCTCCCCATGGAGGTGGGGCAAGAGTCTTGGGGCCATGCCGGGAGGAGACCCGCCCCTCCCCTTCTCTTGATATTATGTATGGATTGAAGGTTTCTGTTCACAAAACTGCTCTTGGTAAGGCCTTGCGCAGGGAAGCTTACGCCAGCTGTGACCAATGAAGACCCTGAGGCTGGAGACTCAAGTGATACAACAGCTTTCCTGTGGCAGGGACAGGCCTGCTGAGTGCCTGGAATTTGACTCTTCCCCTGACCCTGGCTGCTGGCTCCTGCTGCAGGTCCCCACTTTCAGGGCCACAGCGGGTGAGTGACCCTCTGTTTCCTCCCTCCACAGCCCAAGCAGAATGCCACCAAGTACGGCAACATGACGCAGGACCACGTGATGCACCTGCTCCTGGTGAGTGCGAGGGGCCTGGCAGCCCATGCCCAAAGGAGCTCGCGCCCACACCTCACTGTAAACTCCCATGCTCACTGAAGGAACCCAAGTGGGCCCTTAAATGACGTGTAGTTCATCCTGCCCTCATCTGTGAGATACAGAAAAGGGCCAAAAGCTCTGAAGTGACTTGCTCCAGCTATTTTTTCCTTTCAATTTTTTTTTTTTTAAATTCCTACCTTCTGTGCAAGACTCAGAGGCCACAGTAGGAGCTCCGAAGCTCCCAAGGCCAAAGGGATCATAGGCAAGTGGGTGATCCCAGGCAAGTGACCAGGTTACAAGGCAAGTATAGGTGGCTTTCAAGTAACAGGCAGAGGACCCAACTAAGCTGGGGATTTTCAGTCTTCCTGGAGAAGGTAAGACCTCAAACACAAGTAGGTGTCTATAGGGACAAGACTAGGGGTGAGTATTGGTAGAGCTGGTCTGGAACCTGAAGCCTGACTCCCAGCCCTGGGCCCTTGTAGTGACAAGGTGAACAGCCCTTACTTCCTCCCCTTCCATACGGCTGGGGTCCAGGGTCCAGGCTTAGTGCAGCTCAGGTCCATATCTCAGAATGGAAGACAAAGGGAACATGGGCTGCATATTTTCACCTTGCCTGACAGGGAGCTCTTTTTAACCTTCCTTCTTGCCTTGCCACTCTGCAGAAATCCAATCCCCTGAAGGTGTACCCGCAGCTGAAGGGGAGCTTCCCAGAGAACCTGAAACACCTCAAGAGCACCATGGACAACCTGGACTGGAAGGTCAGTAGTTTCCCTACACTGGAGCCCATTTTTTTTGGTGTCTCTGGTAGAGCTGGAAAGAGGTGGGACGGGGAGGGCTGGGCTGGGGGAGCCATTCTCTGGAAGCTGCTCTGGGTCCATCAGCACTCACAAAGCCCAGAACACTGGAGAATGCGTAGAGTTGAGGAATCCACTGGTCTTTAACTGGACCCTGGTATCGGGGCCCTGTATGATCCTCCATGTTTCTGTTCCCAGGCAGGGTAGCAGCTTGGTGATGTCTACTGAATGTGACCTCTGACCTCTAACCTCTACCCACATTAGGTCTTCGAGAACTGGCTGCACCAGTGGCTCCTGTTTGAAATGAGCAAGAACTCCCTGGAGGAGAAGCCCACTGAGGCCCCAACAAGAGGTACAGGGAGTAGGAACTTTGGGGTGCCAGGGATCTGGGGCTCCCTCAGGGCTCTCTGGAAAGAGAGGGCCTGTAGCACTTGCCAATTCCATGATCATGTGTCACTCTCCCGCCTCTCACCACCTCTCCTGCCTGTTTCTCTCTGGGCTTGGCTGCCCTGGACCCTCGTCTGGTCTGTGCTTTCACACTGTTAACTGCTCTTGGGGTCCGAAGGCCTCCTGTCATGACATCACCTCCGTCACAAGAGGGCCTGGGGCAAACCCAACATCAAACATACCAGGCAGGAACCCCAGTATGACACCATGTTTTTTTTTTTTTTTTGCCTGAAGCCTTTATGAGTGTTACAATCTCATCGTCGTGCTGTCTCTTCCTTCTGGGCTTCCATGTCGTTAAGCCCCCCAACAAAGGGTAACCTCACTTGTATTTGGGTACTCCCAGTAACCGAAGGCTGATTTCTGCTTTCCTCTTGAAATCACAATCATGGGTCAATTCCACACTTTAAGGCTTTGGCTGTCAGAAGGGGTCATCCAGTTCTGGGGTGAACGACACACAGCCACCCACTTCCTCTTTGATCTTGGACTTGTTGGTCTAGGCCTCCTCGGGCCTCAGTTTTCGCTCCTATGCAGTGAGTGGAGGAGGCAGGGACATGAGGGTGCAAGGCATTAGGCCCACGGCAGGGTGTGCAAGTCCGGCTCTGCTGAGACCCCCGCCCAGAGCCTGCTCACTCACTGTCTTCATCACACCTGTCGCTTCAGTATTGACCAAGTGCCAGGAAGAGGTCAGCCACATCCCTGCTGTCCACCCGGGCGCATTCCGTCCCAAGTGTGATGAGAACGGTAACTATATGCCGCTCCAGTGCCATGGGAGCATCGGCTACTGCTGGTGTGTCTTCCCCAACGGCACTGAGGTCCCTCACACCAGGAGCCGCGGGCACCATGACTGCAGTGGTAAGCAGGGGCCACCATGCCAGCAGTGTGAAGGACTAGCAAGGACTAGGAAAGCCGAGGGGCATGTCAGGGCACATGGGACCAGGACATGGGATGGCAGCTCTTGGGGACAGCCACTGTCAGCCACACATCCAGCCCTTGATCCATCCACCCATCTGGGCACTCCTCTTCTGTCTGTCCCTTTGTCACTTGTCTCCTCTGACATCCACACATCTGACCATGCGCTGTCCTCCAGCATCCAGGAGTCCTATGGACTCCCACTGTGTCGCGCCACCCCTTCCTGGGCTTTCACTCAGCATCCCCCCCCCCCCCATTGTGGAGCCTGCTCCACCTCCAGGGAAGGTCTTCAGGCACTTTGCCCAGAGGTGGGGTGGCTGGCATTACAGAGAACAAACCATCTGATGCTCCCAACAGAGCCACTGGAACTGGAGGATGTGTCTTCTGGACTGGGTGTGACCAAGCAGGACCTGGGCCAAGGTGAGAGCCCTGTGCAAGGGGACCTGGTCCCATAGCTCATTCTCAGAGGATTCTGAGCTATTCTGACAGCCTGGGATGACCGTTTCCTAACTGAGGAACAGGGCTGGGGGCTGCTGGGGGCAGGGGACAGGAGTCTCTGCTGGGCAGGACTTGTAGCTCAGCAGGGGGCAGCAGAGGGTGGAGAGTCCTTGACTACTCTGAAGCCTCAGGATGCAGGGGAAGGACAGGGACAACAAAGAGGGGACCAGCCTCACTCTGATGCTCCTTTCCATAGTCATCATGTGAAAACAAGAAGCCGTCTCCAGCACCAGCCAGCTCTGTGTGGTCACAGCTTTCCTGCTCCTCCTGCCTCTAGCCTTTTCCAGTCCCCCCAGACTCCATTCTCTCATACCCTACACCTCGTCCCATGAGATTCTGGCGACTGGCTCTCCATCATCCTGGAGCATGACAGATCAAAATAGCACAGATGACACAAGAGGGCCCTGCTGCCCAACTCCTAGCCATCAGTAGGGAAGCAAAACTGGGAGGTGGACCCCAACTATGAGAAACCCCATTTCCAACATCATAGTAGTCATCAACATGGGGCTCAGAGATCTAGGCCCATGGACGGGGAATGGAACACCTCACCCCCAAGCCCTAGGATGAACATATTCGTTGTCCTCTCCCCTTCTGCCCCCTTTTTTTTAATCACTCCCCAAAGAACCCAGCATCACCCACCAATTAGCCCTCCTCACTTATGCCAACCCAACTCTGCTGCTCAGCCAAGCTTGTCATCAGCCTCAGGGCCATGGCTCACGTAAGAATAAAAGGTAGTAAGTAGAACATTCTGGCTCCCGGCTTTTTTGTTGGAATCCAATTAATTTACCATAAGGAGGTCAGCGAAGACCTAAATACAGTCATCTAGGTGTGAGAACGCAGCCTAAGGTACCAAAGCACTGAGGCTGGTGATCTAGGGATTACATCTTTGAACAGAGACACACATGGACATGTGAAGACTCTTCACTTCCAAAACAAGTTCATTCTTTTTGTGCAGTGCTGGAAACTGAGCCCAGGACTTTGTGCATGCCAGGCGAGCGCTCTACTGCTAAGCTACATCCCCGGCCCAAATAGATTTTTGCATACAGTTTTTAAAGCACAAACTCCTCTTGGTTCAGCTTCCATTTCCCCATGTCCCCAATTTCATTTCTATACTAAGAACAGCACAAGTATGATGACAGATGGCAACCAACACAGGGCCTCAGTGTCAGGAATGGACAGGAAGCGGGGGCTGTGAAGAATGGGGTGCCCAGGCTGAACTAACTGGGCCGAACACTACTCAGTTCCAGCTACTTATTACCAAGAGAAGGCCCAGGACCCCTGTGGCTAGGTTTGTTGACATTTAAGTTGAAGAAGAATCAGACATCAAGTAAATTAGTAAAATCACTCCATACCCTTAAGTTTAAAGATTTCCATGGAGGGCTGGAGTTGTGGCTCAGCAGTAGAGGGCTCATCTAGCATGTGCAAGGTGCTGGGTTTGATTCTCAGCATCACATAAAAATGAGTAAATAAAATAAAGGTATTATGTCCAACTACAACTAAAAATAATAATAATAAAAATCTATAAATCTACTTAAAAAAAAATTTCCATGGAGCTGGGAGTGACATTTGCTTGTAATACTAGCTACTCAGAAGGCTGAGACAGGAGGACCCCAAGTTTGAGGCCAGCCTCAGCAAGTTAGCAAGACTGTCTCAAAAATAAAAAATAAAAAGGGCCGGGAATATGGCTTAGTGTACCACTAAGCACTGTACCAGTGCTTGCGTAGCACACGTGAGGCAAGCTATCCTTTGTCTCACTAAAAAACAAAAGAAAAAGAATTGTGAGCCAATGTGCCCAAGGACAAAGCTTTCCTGCAGTCTGATCTAGACCAACACACTGGATCTAGAAGAGAGACAAGTCACTGGGGCGAGGAGGTGGTCTAAAGCCCCGAGTGCAGGCAAATGCCAACCTGAGTCTCCAAGACCTTCAGTCCCAGGTTTTCTGGGCACTGCCACTGTCTGTCTGCCTCTGGCAGGAGGCTGAGAGCCTCGGCAGTCTCCACAACCTCTGGACTTCTGGTGCTCCACCTGCTTGGGGTGGAAGTGGACTTTCTCAGGAGGTCTAGGATGGAGCAGCAGGAGGTGACTTGGCTACCTCCCCCTCCCTCCGTCCACACTCACGCCACCACTGAGTCCCACACACACTGCCCCACGCAGCCTTGACTTCATTGTGTCTTGCCTTCATCACCACAGAATCACAGCTACCTTGACTGAGGGCTACCACTCCTAACTGGTGTTCTGGTTCCTACTGCGCCGGCCACAGCCGTTCTACCTCGAGAGCCTATCCGCACTCACGTCAGTTCCTAAGGCCCCTTCCCATTTCCCCTCTTTGGGTGTTTATAGGAAACCAACCACAACCACCCTTCAGTTCCACATGAGCTTTGCTGCAGCTGAGTCTTTCCCCATCGACTCAGCCCCCGGCTATTTCTCTGGCAAACTGTCCCACTCACAGAATCCCAGAGCTCTACTCCATCAAGAAGGAATCCCAAGTGCTGGCTTGCTCACTGCCAGGTGTCAGACCGTCTTTCCCAAGTAGCCAACTACATAGCCTTGTCCCAGGTACACCAGGAATTTGCATCTTTCTTTTAAGTCTTTTATTTTGAGTTCTTAAAAAAAAGAGAAAAAACAAAACACAGAAGCCACAACCAGAAGAATAGACAAAAAGAGGACAAAGGCTTGGGATCAGCCAGAGACCAAGTGCATGGATGAGCACACACTTGGCCTCACTGGGTCTGCAGAGTGAAGCAGTGGAAAGTCCAGCCCTTGGGCATGTTAGATTTAAAGGGGGGAGACAGGTCACTTAAAAAAATATATATACTGTACACATCTATGTGAAGCGCTCTGTGCTGGGATCAGTGGGGCAAGGTCCCAGGAGCTGGGCAAGGTCCCAGGAGCTGGGCTCCCTCCTCCTCAGACCAGGCTTCCAGCAGGCTCACAGGCTTGGCCAGCATGGGGACCCTGCACTGGCCATCTTCTGCAGAGGGAGAAGTTAAAAATCCAGTCTCAAGCCAGGGTAGGCAGAGGTCAGAGGCCTGGAGATGGTCAACACTCCGTTAAGAACTCCCTGGGGGAAGGAAACACATCCACACATAAAATCTCCTGACCTTTCCCTCCATCAAGGAGGATAAAACCTGGCCTTCTTGCTCCAGGAGAGGGGGACTGACTATATCCCCCACATGCTGATGCTGGTCGCTCTATTCTGGACCCTTCCAACACTGCAGCTCCCTCCAGCCCCTGGTGTTGTCACATGGCCCCACCAACTCTTGAGGATTGGAGCCTTCCCCAGCCCCACTTCCTTTGGTCCTCCCATGGCTGGGAAGGGCCAGAAAGCATACCTGTCTTGTGCCTGGCCTCTCACACAGTCTGCTCTGCGGTCTTCTGTGAGGAGAAAAGTGTCAGGGCTCTTATCCCTGAGGTGTGTCCCACTGCTGCCCCACACCTGCTGGGGACTGGCGATTCCCCCAAGACAAATGCCAGGTCTATAGGGATCCCTGGGGATGGGGCAGTGCCTCATGTGCCCTCCAGGAAGGAGCCCAGAGCGGACGCCATCCTGCCTGAGGGGCTGAGGCTCTGGCCATAGCATAGACCCTGCTCAGGCCATCAGCCCTCGAACCCTGCTGCTCCACAAGCACAGCAGATGGCTATGAGAGTTTCCTCAGTAGGGACAGCCTGCCAGCTGGGTACATGTAGCCCAAGTCCTGTTTCTTCTCACCTGAAAGTCTGTGACAGCCCATGTGGGTCTCCCTGACCTCTGGGGGTATCCCTTTCCTTCATCCCTAACCCCCCTCATTCTCCACCTCATAGATGAGACAGGGCCACTTCTGTGGCTTCCAGAGGCTAGGAATACTCCCTTCCGGCTCTTTCTCACAAGATCCCCCTTTAGAATCAAGAATGGAGAGGGCAGGGACGGGTCTGGGTGTGCGAAGGGCTAACATTCACCCTGGGAACTGGGTTTGGGTCCCTTTTTTGGTCTGAGACGCTGCAGGAACTCATTTTACCTTTTTCTTCTTTTTCTTCTGAAGCAGTGAGTCAGGGTCTTTGGTTGAGGCCTTTTTTGCTTTCTTCTTTTTTTCCTTTTTGTCCTTTTCTTTTTTACCTGAGGGAAGAAAGGAAGTTTCTTGAACAGATTGTAATCTTGAGTGCTGGGCCATGCTGGAGGTATAGGGCCCGGCAGAACTCCAGGGTTCCAGGGCCTGCTCCTCCTGGCTGGTGCTCAGCTCTCCCCACAGCCCAGCAAGCCATCAACACAGCCAGGGTGGGGCCAGGACACCTGTCCTTCAAAACCAGCCTCATGCCTTCTTCATCCATGGACCACTTGGACTATGACTAATTTTCTTTAAATTAACTCAATTATTATTATTACTATTTTTTTTTTTGGGGGGGGGCGGGGGCAGTGCTGGGGATGAAACCCAAGGCCTCACGCATGCTAGGTAAGTGCTCTACCACTGAGCTATATCCCTGGCCCTAAATTAACTCATTTAAAAAATTCCCACACAGGGCTGGGGATGTGGTTCTGTAGTAGGATGCTTGCCTGGGTTTCATCCCCAACCACCCCCCACCACACACACACACACACACACACAAAAAAAAAAAAAAAAAAAAAAGAAAGAAAAAACAACAAAACCTCCCACAGTTATTTTGACAGGAAAGTGGGAACCTAATACAGTACTGAGCACCAAAGGGTCAAGCGTCCTGCTCTGAGGGCCACTCTGCCTTTGCCCTGGAGGCATTAGGCATCTACCCGTCTCTGTATTCCTCTACCACCACTGGTGCAGCACAAGAAGGTTGCCTGTTTGGAGCCGGTGAAACCCCTTGACCCTGAGCATCTTCCTTCTCTGAGCCTCAGTTCTCCATTTGCAAAATGGGATTGAAATACCTCTTGTGCTGGCACAAGGACTGACGAGGACCTACTGAGCGCAGACTCTAGCACAGGTCTCAATGAATAGGAAACCGAGGTCTAGAGAGATGATGAGGGCTCAGGTGTTCTGGTCCATTTTGCACCCCAGAGCTGGTGGGAGAAACAGGCTCTTCCAAAATCTGACATGGGCCAAAGAGGCACAGGACACCATTCTCTGCCCTTGTCAGGCTGCAGCCTGAGCCTGGATCTTCTAGAAGCCTGAAGCTGAAAATGAATGTGACTGTCAGATACTAAGGGAACATTCTGGGCTTTGGGGAGCTGGCTCGCAGCTCTGGCCCAGGTGCTCTGGAATCTTTTCCGGCTTTGCCACTGGCTGCCCCCAAGACCCTGGAAAACCCATCCAGGGATCTCCTTGTGCATGGGGAAGAGACCAGGGGTTGGCTAAGGACGCCGGCTGCCCTCAGCATGGGCCTAGGGAAGCAAGATCTTACTTACTTTTATCAGATTTCTTCTTCTCTTTTTTGCTTTTTGGGTCACTTTGATCTCCACCCTCAACCTTCACCATCCCCAGCTCCCCTTCTGGCTGGTCCCTGGCCCCATGGGAGCCGGAAGGTCCCTTCCCCTTCTTCTCCTTTGTGTTGCCACTTGCTCTGTCTCTCTTTTTCCCTTTGGAAGTCCTGGAGGCCTTTTCTGAAGAAACAGCGCTCTCCCCGCCTTCCTCAGACACTAGCTGCTTCTTCTTTTTGCTCTTGGGGGCTCTGGTGGCTGACTGGTCTCCTGACAGCTTCCGTTTCCGGCCTTTCCGGCTGCTGTCCTTGGCGGCATCTGTGGCCTTCTTCCTTTCCTGCTCCAGTAGCTCCTTCAGGACCTTCATCACTGAGGCCTGCACCTGGGCTTCACTCAGGGGCCAGGGAGCCCCCTGGAAGTGCTGGGCAATGTTGCTCTGCAGTCCCTGTGTGGAATCTGTGGAGCTTGGGGCTTCCTTCCTGGGCTTCTCAGAGGTGGCACCTGAGGTGGCTTCCTTTTTACCTGTGGAGAGAGGAGTTGGAGTCATGGATCTGGGGAAGCTGAGGACAAATATCTATGGTGAGCCCTGAGAGGATGCAAGGAAAGACAGCTCCTCCTCTTGCAGGGGTATAGACGGGAAGGCAAGGTCCAGTGGTCACTCTGTCCCATCTCGTCTCCAGAGTCCTTGCGTTCCCCACACCTGGACCTTGCATTCAACTTAGAGCTCTTTTGTCTTTTCATACAAAACTCAACTCAAATTAGGGTGAGGGATGGACAATGAACCCAGATGTTGATGTGAGGCCCTGAAATCTACCAACGAAATGAAAGAGCAAACAGAAGGGAGACGGTATCGTGTAGCCAGGAGTCCAGAGCTGGGTCAGGAGAACTGGTCTCTGAGTCTGACTTTACCACCAACCTCAGTGACTCTAGCCAGGACCCAGCTCCTCTCAAGGGCTGTTTCCCTGCTTGTAAAATGAGGAAATGGATGAATAATGAAGTCTATTATAAGCTATAGATTTAAAATAAAAGTGAAGGGCTTGTAGACGCTCAATTCATAATCCATCGACACAGGGGGCCCTTGGCCCTTCTAGGCCAGGATTCTAGGCTGCTGGTGGGGACACTGGGTGCACAAGTGGTGGCTGACTAAGTAGGTTTACTGCCTGCCAGAGTGACTTCTGGTGCAGCCTTTGTTTAGAATTTCCACGCCTCTGCTTGCCTTTGATAATTGTGTGCTGACTACACGTGTAAAAAAAACCTTCCACAGCCCCCTCTAAAATGTCTCCTTGTCACACCCGCCTCTCACAAAGAGAACACTGGGGAGGAAAGTGAGCAACGACTCCGCTTCTGACCCAGCACGCGAAACTGCTACTTAAAGCCCAAAGACTGGGCCTTGCCACTGCCTCTGGCCTGGACAGGGCTCTACTCCATTCTGGGCTAAGCAGGCATAAAGCTCTTACCTGCTGTGCTCTGGAAGAGGGCTCAGTGGTTTGGCTCTGGAGGTGACTGCTTTGAGGAGGGATAAAGGCAAACATCCATGTCACACTGGGTTGGGGGCTACTCCCTGCAGCATGCAGTGGGCCTGACTGTGCCCATAATTCCCTCCAGTCTGCCCTCCAAAGTCCATGTGACTATTTTCTGCATGCCATACCTTGACATGCCCTGGAGCACCACCCTCTGCAGGGCCTGTTTTAGACATGTTTAGAAACCCAGGGTGGGCTAGAGATGTGGCTCAGTGGTAGAGTGCTTGCCTGGAAAGCATGAGGCCCTGGGTTCAATCACCAGCACCAAAAAAAAGAAAAGAAACAAAACCCAGGGTGGTCTGGGGATTGTCAGTGCTTTAGAGTGCGTCAGAGTGGCTCTGGGCTGGTCCATTGCCAATTCCTGCAAACAGGCTTCCAGTCTTCTGTCTGAATCATCCTCAGTGCCTACACCCCACATCATGATCCTGTGTTGGGAAGAATAGTCAACGGGGATGGCTGGAAAGAGCAAGGTCTATTTCACAAGTCAAGGAGCTGCTTCCAGGCTGGGGACATAGCTCAGTAGAGTGCTTGCCTCACACACATAAGGTCCTAGGTTCCATCCCCAGCACTCCAAAAAAAAAAAAAAAAAAGGGTGCTGCTTCTTCTAGGCAGAGATTCTCCTCCAGCTGCAACCAGCTTCCTCCAGCTAGACACACCTGGCTCCTGGGCTGCCCAGACCATGGAAGCCAGATACCTCAGGGTGGGCCCCACTTGCACTATGAGAAGGTCTCACTGGAGACCAAAACCCCTCATTTGGAGAGCCCTGGTGGCAGACAGGACCATGTTAGTGGCACCGTTGCTGCAGGAGGACAAAAGGAGGCCCACTGCCTTGTCCTTCCACGTCCTAATGTCCCTTGACTTACCTGTTTTAAGGGAAACAGTGCCTGCCTGCTGAGACTCCAGTTTGCCATCTGGGTCATCTTTTTTTGCCAGAGCAGAGGAAACCAAGGGGCTGGAGTCTGGCTTTGGAGTCACCTTTGAAGCCTGGGAATTGGCCAGGGTCAGCCCCGGGGTCACATAACCTGAGAGGAGAGACTGAAGAAGCCCAGTGTGAAAGAGGCTGCAAGCCCACCCACCCCGCCCAGAAGCATGACCTGCTGTGAGGACACCAGCCCAGGGCGCTCAGGCCTACCCTGCTGAGGCAGACTGAGTGGGCACTGAGCCCCGGGGTGCTTCAGTGCACCTTGTGAACTCCTTGATCAATACACATGTTAGACAAGTACATCCAAAAAGGAAATTTCTTATTATGAATGCAAACACAAAAGTCATTAGCACTTGCCATGTACAGAGAGAGGAACCTTGAAGAAACCTGGTTAAGAAATGTTTTTGTCTGGGAATCACCGAGAATCACAGACCAGAGGTTAACTACTTGGGCTCCTAGGGATTGGGGTAGGAGCTTGCCTGGCTCTTTCTTTTTTGGGGGGATTGAACCCAGGGGCACTTAACCACTGAGCCACATCCCCAGTGCTTTTTAATATTTTACTTAGAAACAGGGTTTCACAAAGTTGCTAAGGCTGGCTTTGAACTTGCAATCCTCCTGCCTCACCCTCCCAAACCACTGAGAATACAGGTGTGCACCATCATGCCCAGTCGCCTGGTTCCTTTGCAGGCAGGAATTTGCCCAGGGCAAGAGGAGGGGGGCCAGATGTCTGACCTGAAGGACACCTGGTTTAACTGGTCTAAGAGTCCAGCCCAACCCTGTGGGCAGCCAGCCCTCTTCCTGGCAGTTACCTGGGAAGGGGCCACCACTTCATCCTCGCTGGACTCTTCTGTAGTCTCCTCCACCAAAGTCTCCTTCTTAGAAGGGGTTGGACCTACTAGAGAAGCAAAGGTATCCTGTTGAGGGCCCCTGGTGGCCCTTGTCAGTTAGGCAGAGTGAACCCTTCAGAGGCCTGAGATGCCAGGTCTAAGTCCCCCCATCCCTCCACCCAAGGACTCAGGGTTGGGCCCTCCCTGTGGAAGGTCCTGCTACATCATGTTATTCACGGCCTTCATCTCCAGCTCCCAAGGCCCCACTTATATCCCCTGCTTTCCCTTGTGGGGAAGCCTGGTCTTGGGAGTTAGGGGAGTCAACAAGAGGAGTCTGACACCAAGAAGCTACCAGCAGTTCAACAAGAGTCAGGGTTTTGAAATCATTTGGACAGACTTCCTCAGAGGGCTGGATAAATGGGTAAACTGAGGCCCAACATGGGATAACATGGCCAAGGTCTCAGATCAAGCTGGGACACAGAGCTGAGGCCAAAGCCCAGGGTTCTACCAGGCTGCATCCCACCCCTGCGCTGGACCTGCCCTCCTAGCACCCTCACCTAGCCTGGGGATTGACTTGGCTGTCTGAGGTCCCCTAGTGTCCTCGCTCCCTGAAGAGCTGTCGCTGCTGTCCTCGCTGTCGTCTGAGCCCCCAGGGGCTTTGGCTTTGGAGTGGCCCGAGGGTGTGGCTGTGGCCTGCTGGCCTGCAGGAGGCTTGGGTTGTTTGAGCTTGTTGTTCACTCTGTTCTGGACAGGGGAGCTCTGGGGATGAGTCACAGTGAGTGCTCCCACAGCACTGTCAACCTAATTTGGTGAAAGAAAGAGTGGAAGGTCACGCAGAGCAGTATGGTGCCTGCTTAGCACAACAACGGGCTGGGCACTGTATCAGGGCCACACAGGTGGCCTCCTGGATCCTTCCCGCAGCTCTCCAGGGTGAACACTGTAGTTCCTCCTTACACACCAGCCCACCGAGATCCAGGGAGGTAAGTCCTGGGACTCAGGGTTGGGCCCTCCCTGTGGTAGGTCTGTTAACCCTGCTTCCCAGCTCACCTCACTTGAAGACTGGGTCCTGGCAGGAGGCTGGGCTTCATTTGCTTTGTGGGCGAGGACTTTCAGGGCGGCCTGTGTCAGCGGGAGGGAAGCTGAGTTCCGCTTTGCCACCTGTGGACAGTGAGGGGCAGCTCTGAGACCAATGGGTAACTGGGATGCCATCTAGGTCATGCCTGGTCAGACCCTGTCTGGCTGGGGTAAGAAGGGACCCAAGTACCAAGAATCATGGGGCTAGAGTTGGGGACGAGCAGCAATTAGAGGGGCAACGTCACCATTTGGGCAGAAAGATGGGTGGCAGGTTTAAGGTTATGAGAAAATCACCTTGTTCTTAGAGTAGAGAGAGAGCTCCCAGCAAGAAAGGGAAGTAGCTTGGTCCTACCTGAGGCCCACTCTAACTCGCACCCTCTTCAGGATATACCTCTAGCTGGGGGTCCCCCTACTTTCTGCACCCACCAACAGTCAGGGAGCAAGAACTTCAACTTCCCGATCTGCAGGGTGCCCCCAGCTCACCTCCTCAGGGGGGCTTCCCGGCCCAGCCTTCCTAAAGCAGATCACTCACTATTCCCTAGTTTATGTTCTGTTTCCTTCATAGCATCAAACAGTTGGTGGGGAACTTGTTTCTATTTGATTTCCTTGTCTAATGGTTGCTTCCTGACTGGCTTGAGAACTCCATGAGGACAGGGGCCCTCCCTGTCTTGTTCCTGCTATCGCCGTGTCTGGCAAGGGCAGATGGTCAGCACCATCTACTGGCTGAGTGGCCAAACAGGTATGGGCTTTGGGGGTGTAGTGATCACGGGCTGGTTACCCACCCAGCCAGCACACACCCTCTCCTTCCAGAGGCCATTCTTGAGGTATAGCTTGTGTGCACCCAGTGGGTGGGTGGCACATCAGCCCCTCCAAGTTGGCACTGCCCCCTAGGTGCATGGCAACTTTCTATCACCCTCTCAAGAAGAACTGGGTGGGGTGCAGTGAACAGCTCCTTCTCAATGGGATAACAAACCAATAAGGCTGAAAGAGCAGGGACTTGGGAATCAGGAGACCTGGGTTTTGGCCCTGCCTAATTCTGATCAAACCACAGCCCCGGTGGGGATGTGTGCTCAGTTTTATCTTCTGAACAGTGGGTCACTGCATTTTTAGATTCAGGCAAGGGTCAAATAACAATGCACTAAAAATGGCGAAGGCTGGGAAGAATGCTAAAGGGATTGTTCTACACATTCTGAAGGGCAACTTTTGTTCATGGCATTTCAAAAGTGGGAGAAAGAAAATAAATCAGAAGCTTCACCATGCTGAAAAAGCTGATGAAGGACTCCAGAGTGAAGTTGGCCCTGTTCAGCTGTGGGTTCCCTGAAAGCATTTCTGATTCTGTTTTCTGTCTGGGGTACTCGTGATTGAACCCAGGGCTGCTTTACCACTGAGTTACATCCCCAGCCCCTTTCATTTTTATTTAGAGACAGAGTCTCCCTAAGCTGCTTAGAGGCTTGCTAAGTTGCTGAGGTTGGCCTCAAATTTGTGATCCTCCTGCCTCAGCCTTCTGATTCATTGGGATTAGAGTGTGTGCCACCATACCCTATAAAAGCAATTCCTAACAATACAAAAATGACTTGGGAATCTGGCATCAGGTCTATGGTCTAAAGGCCAGGAAGGCCTCTGGCTATGAGGCCAATGCTATTGGGGGTGGGAGACAGCCTCTGCAGTGGAATCCAGCTGCCCTCCCTCCCTGTCCACCAGGTACCTGAGTGGCTGCTGCCTCCTGTTTCTTGCCTTCCGATGTCCAACTGGACTCCTCCCTGCTGTTGGCTCTGGGAGTCGTCCGTGCATGGGCAGTGGGCACAATCACATTGGTCTTAATAGCTGAAATAGAGGACAGGAGCATATCAGGATACAGAAACCCCATGGCCTCCTCAGTGGTGGCACAACCCAGTCACCAGCCCATCTGGGGACCCAGTGCTGTGCGTAGGCCTTCCACAGAGAGGTTTCACTCCATACCCCAAGCATTCCAGGCAGGGGCCTGTCATCTGACACAGCTCAAGGACATCCAATGGCTGCTATGGCAGTGACCCCCCACTTTTTCCTCATGTCCTCTCCTCTCGGCCAGTCAGGCTGCTACACCTGAGCCATGTGCTAGAACACTGGTACCAGAGACTCCTCATGTAAAATGGTCTCTCCTGAGAGTCACCCAGATATTTGCACAGGCTGTTCTAGAGTTCACCGGAGAGCAGCTTGTCAGAGCCCAAGACAAACCCCTGTCTCCTCCGACATGGTGCTGGTAGAGTGGAATGTGGTACTGTCTTGTAACCAGTAGGAACCACACCATAAATATGTACTGACAAACCTTCAATGTCACAACATACGCACTGAAGATGACAAGCACAATGTACAGTATGGTCTACTTTAGAAACACAGGTGTGTCTTAGGCTTCAGTCAAGTCAGCAGCAGAGAAACGTTAGAAGTAATAATATTTGAGATGCAGGCAGTGGGGTTATAGGTGATATTTTTTCTTCTTCCTTTTTTTTTTTTTTGTGGTACTGAGTTAAACCCAGAGCCTCACATATGCTAAACAAGAGCTCTACCAATGAGCTACATCCCCAGACTTCTAAATTTTGAGACAGGGTTTTACTAAATTGCCCAAACTGGCCTTGAACTGCAATTCTCCTGCCTCTGTCTCTATAGCGGGGATTATAGGTGGGTACCAGGTGCCCAGCTGGTAGTTTTTCTTTTGTGCTAAATATATTACGGTTTTTAAAAAAATATATTTTTTAGTTGCCAATGGACCTTTATTTTTATTTATATGCGGTGCTGAGAATCGATCTCAGGGCCTCACACATGCTAGGCAAGCACTCTACCACTGAGCCACAACTCCAGCTCATAATATCATTTCTTAATTACCTTGCCAGAATTAGGTATGATTTCCTCATTAAAGTGTTATAACAACAATAAGAGTAACAGCCATTTTTTGTTGTTATTGATAGAATCACAGATTCTTTTAAGTCAAGGACACCCCAGATCTGGTCCTACCTTCTGTTGATAGTGAGTTAGCCCTTCATCAGAGTGACAATGCAGGGCCTAGACACCTGGTCCCTGACCAATCCCTGGCCATGCAACTCGCCTCAATGGGGTCATTGCCAGCAGCTCCACCCAGCTGAGCCTGGCAGGTGAAGCAGGGCACTCGGCACTGGGTGCGGGGCACTCACCAGGAGTGGAGGACTGTGTGGCAGGGATCAGGTCTTCATCCTCGCTCTCGGAGGAGGAGTGCCGGGCAGTGCCATCTGAGACCCGGGCCTTCCTCAGGGTGTTCGCAGCTTGGGCCTGTGCAGGAGTAGCAGGTGGGCCAGCTGGACTACGATTAGGGTCGACAAAAATCAGAGGGGGTTTAATCACCTTGAAAAACAAAAACAGAACATACCCCCCGGTGATTAAAGGCTTGACCAGGGAAAGAGGAAGACAGGAACTTTGTAAGGCAAAGGGGTCCAAGAAGCGCAGGTGCAGCTGGGCACAGAGGCCACTCTAGCTGCCTAGGGCACTCCCAGCCCACACCCATCCCAGGGCACCTTCCAAGACCCAGCACAACACTTCACAGTTCACAGGAGCCCACCTGACCCTGACAGTGAACCCCCGAGGGCAGCAGTATCAGTTACACTCACAGGTGGGAGGTCTACAAGCTACAAGTCCAGAAAGGGAAGGAGTGCCCACCATCATAGCCTGCTGGAAGCAAAGCCAGGGCCACAGTGTTCAACTGAGCCTTCTTTCCCCTGGCTGACTTTAGAGACCTGGTGAGGGAGAGCCCTAAAGTCTTTCCTACAGTGACCCGGCCATAATGTAAGGTTCCCCAGGAAAGTGCTTAGAGTCTAGCTCTCCCCATTGCAGCAACTCTGACACGTCCTTGAGATGTGGCCCAGGCTGCAGCCCCAGCTACACTGACCTAGTTTCAATACATAAAATACTTGAGGACAACAAGGGTGGTTGGGTGGGAAAGAACCACGGGATTAAGATTTAAAGGGATTAATAACCTAATGCAGCGTGTGGCCCTTATTTGGAATCTTATCTGAACACATCAAATATAAAAAATACCATTCATGAGATAATTGGGGAAATGAGACTTATTTGGAATCTTATCTGAACACATCAAATATAAAAAATACCATTCATGAGATAATTGGGGAAATGAGAACGCTTGTCTGGATAGGTCAGTTTTTTTAGCTGTGATATACAATCGTGGTTGTGCTTAAAAGGAAGAAAAAAGAAAGAGACTTCATTCAGACCGGCACACTGAAATCCTAGTGGATGAAATGACAGGCCTGAGACCAGCTTCAAAGTGGCCAGGGTGCTGGGAGGTGAGGGGGGATGTGCTCAGAGCCAGCCTGACCGGTGCGTGTGACTGCAGAGACTGGGCTGGCTGTGGAGTTCTTTACACTGCCTCACCTTTGGGTGGGCTCTCAATGTCCCAATTAGAGAGTGACAGGAAAAGCAGGTGGCAACAGCAGCTCACTGGTATTGTGCAGGCCAGTCTGGCTAGGAACTGCAGCTCCTAGAATGTGCCACCCATACACCAGGGGAATCCAGGTCTGCTTCCTCCTAAAAGCCTCCAACTAAGGAGAGCAGGGAGAGCCATGAGCCAAGGACGGGGGCACCTACTTTCCACTTTGGAACTGTCAGCACTAACCTGAGGTCTGTTCCTGCTCTGGCTAGTGGGGCAATTCAGGGCAGGAGGGGGAGGTGCCTGAGGCCTGGGTGAGGGGCAGTTAGACCTGGGGCTGGGTTGGGTCTCTGTTCGACACACTACCCTGCCCACCTCGTGGGCCTGACTTGTCATTCAGTATCCCTCAAGGTGCTGTGCTGAGAGATGTAAAGTAAAAAGTAAGCAGAAAGGTGCCTGCCCGAGGGTGGAAGCTCTGCTGGGCTTAGGCCCTTCCTACCCCTGCCAAACAGCCTCCCCCACGGCTGCTCTGATCTGCCACTTCCAGAGCCTTCCTTCCCACGTGATGAAAAAGAGAAGGATGCAAAGTGGGAGAAGGCTTGCAGTGGAGGGAGGGGGATCTATATATATGTGAGAAGACAGAAGAACAGATTGTCGGGGACCAAGAGAGGCAACAAACCCACTGAGGCAAACAATAGCGTCTCGGGATGTTAAAAGCAGCGCAGCAGCAGAGCCTCCTCCCAGCTCCACCGGCCCACGCCACCCCGGCCCGGCCCGGCCGCTGGGCTGTGGGAGGGAGGTGGTGCAGGGGCCCGGATGCAGAGGGCGGCTGGGCCACAAGGGGCCCACAGCCCGGTACTATTCTAAGCAGGAGAGCAAGAATCAGGCCTGGAGAGTTCAAAGAGGAGGGCTGCATCACCAAGGGTGCAGGGGACACCCCCTTCTGTGCCTGCCTTTGCCATGACAACCCTGTGTGGTCAAGCCACAGAAGCCCGGAGACCTAGTTTCTCACCTGTTGAAAGAATAAATAGTAATCCCTGTCGGTCACTCACTGCGATGGGGGCACTGCACATCAGCTCAGGCAGGGGCTCCTGTTCTGGTTAGAGAAGCTCCTTGAGCGTCATTGTCCTGCTTGAGCCCAGGACCAGAAGGAGTCCAGGGGCTCCCTTCCCACTCGTGCTCTGGTGCCCGTGGGAAGAAGCCAGAGGCTTCCTGGGCAGCACCTGTGGCCTGTTAAAGTGGAGGTCACAGCTTGTGTCCTCACTCAGCAAGTCTGGGGCCAGGTGGGGCTGGTGGCTCAGGCAGCAGACCCCAGCATGGGACACAGTCACAAAGGCATGATTGCTCCAAGAGTCCCTGCCAAAACTGCCTGTGGAGTGGAAGTGTAGCTCATTGGTAAGAGGAGTACTGAGCACAGGAGTCCCTGGGCTCATCCCCAGCACCTCAAAAACAACACAAAAACCTGTCCACGGATCGGGTAGCAGAATCTGGGCCAGTCCTACCCTAGGGGACTAAGAAATGCCACTATTTGGGGCTGAGAATTTTGAGTTTTGAGCCTTGCCCCAGAGGTTGAAAAGGCTGAGGTCCAAAGACTTTGCTCAGGGTGACCAGCAAAATGCTCTAAAATGCAGAATTGGAAGTTAGTTCTCTAGGGACCAACCAGGAGCTCCTCCTAATACCCAGCATGCCAGGCCTTAATTTAACACCCTTAGTTTCTGACAGGTTTCTCCTCTCTGAAACTCCGAGGGCAGGGCCTATGTCTTTTGTTGTTTTGGCACAATAATAGAGAAAGTGACACTTTCAAAGAAATTAATTAAGCTGGTAGGTAAAAACCACATATGCTCTTGGTGCACATCCATGCCGTGACACACGTGTCGTGGAATGGCTCCCTTGAGCTATTTAATGCATGCATTGCCTCACACACCTACCACTTTCCTTCTAATCAGCACCCAAGCCAGGCTGCAGCGCAGGCCCTAGCCGAGGCCCCTGCTCTACACAACATGGCAGAGGGGCAGCCAGGGGACTGGAATTGGAGCCTGGGGCTCAGCCCACAACCCTGGTATCAAGCTCTTGCTAGGTTGGTGGCTAATAAGAAAAACAGCAAAAACTGCCAATAGCAAAATGTTTGATAAATGCTTAATAATGACAGTAATCATAATTAAGGGACTGAGGACTGATAGGCGGAGGCCATAGCTTCCCCAGGAAGTGCCTGCCTTCCCAATCTTCCCTGGGGAATGCACAAACTGCCGACTATTTTCCCTTCTGCTTTTCAAACAGGGGCTCCAGAATCTTCAGGACTAACGTACCAATTAAATGGTTCAGTTTAAGCATGTTCATTTTAATTGTGTTAGCCAGCCCCCGCAGGGAAATGCAGAGGGGCCCCTCCCTCCCAGCTGTTCTGAGCCCTCAAGAAGGAGACTTCACAAAGCTCCACAGCGAGCCAGGGGCACAGCCCAAGCCCCAGAGAAATGTCCAGACAGGGCCAGGGAGCATGGCCTGGGTTCAAATGGATGGGGCAGGTTGCTCAACTCTGAGCCTCATTCCCCTCCTTAAAATACAAATAACAAAAGGACCTTCCCTCAGAGTTCTTGTGGGGATTAAACAGAATAACTCAAAATAGGGTTCAGTACAGTCCCTGGCACACAGGGAGGGACCAATAACATTAATTTTTCACCATGGTTTTGGTGAAGGTGTGCGAGCAGCCGTCAGGAGAACCTCAGTGACAGACTGACACCTGATACAGAAGGACAGTGGTGAAGCAGGCCCACTGGTGTGGGGGCTGCAGGATTCCAGCAGCTCTGGCGAGGCTGCTAGAAAGGCCTGGGTTCACGTGAAAATTTAGGCCCCAACAGTCAAGCTCCCTTGGCCTCTGAAGTCAGAGAGAAGATGGGCTTGGTCCCTCCCTTGGGGACGTTGTCTAAGGAACACCAGGGATGCAGCAGAGCATGCTAAGGTGCCACAGTTGCTCAGGTTGGGGTCTTGGGCGAGGCCATGGAATTCTGATGAGCCCTGAGAAGCTCAGGTCCCAAGCCAGGACAAGAACACACAGGGGCCAGGAGCCAGTGTTTGTGCCCTTCTCAGCCGTCTTCCTGAGAATCTGGGGAAATTGCTTCAACTCTCAGGGCTTCCATTCCTGAAGTGTCAAATGGGGCAATGCCACCTGCCCTCCTGACAATCACAGGCATTCTGGCACAGGCAGAGGACTGTGCCAAGGACTTGAGGTACTTGCATCAGTATAGATGAGGAGACAGGCACCATTACTGACCCCATCCATTTTACTACTGAAACGCCAAGCCTCAGGAAGGTCAAAGCATTTGCTGGGGCCTAGGGCTGGTAGGTGTGGACCTGGACTCTACCCTCCGCTACCCTGCTTGGAAGCCTGTGTGTTCAACTGCCTCATGGGGTTACTGTCCAGATGAATGTGTCAGAGAGAGCTCTGGAAACTGTGAAGTGCCGTTTAAAAGTGGCAAGTTTTCCCTGTGGCAAGATCTGCACCCCACCCCCAGTTCACCACCCCTGCTGAGCTGGGCCTGGCGTGTCTTCGGACCAGGTGCTGCCTACCTGGCTTGATGGCAGCTCTTCGCCACTGCTGTCTGAGGACACCTCTGCATTCTCAGCGGGTCCTGAGGTCAGGGCTTTGCCTCTGGCAGTCTTGGAGGTACCATCCTTCTGAGGAGGCAAGAACATGATGGGGAAGGGGTATGAGCTGAGGGGGAACACAGCTAGTGACAATGCCCCTCTTGTGTTCTGGCTCTCTGGGGAAGATGGCACAACTCCATTCTGCATACACACACAAAGGGGACACCTGCTGGCCAGGCATGCCCCACAGCCGCTGGACACATCTCCATCTACTTACCTTCTTCCAGACCTGACTCTGAACTGGAAAGGTGTGTATGACTTAGTCACAGCTAAAACCTGGGGGCTGTGGTGCTGGTGGCCTGTAGCCTGGGGCGAGGTTGTAGGTCAGTGGTCTCGGCACAGCTCATATGTGGTTCTAACACCCCCAGCTAAAAGTGGCCTGCTGGCCGCCATCCCTCCCGGCCAGGCCAGGCATGAGGGGCTGGCTGAAGGGGCCCTGCAGTCAGGCCAGAGGGCAGCTCCGTGCTCCCTACCAGGATAGAGACTCTGTCATTACTCAGTTCAGCCACAAGAAGCATTGGGTATGCCTGAGCCCTTGATTCCTCAGGAGGAGCTAAAAGAACCTGATTTGTATAAGGCATTTCCCAATTTTAACTTTTCTTATTTTTGTCTTTATCAGTACTAGGGATTGAACCCAGGGGAGCTTTATCACTGAGCCTTGTCCTTAGGCCTTTTCATCTTTGAATTGCCATTTAAGTTGCCAAGTCTGGCCTAGAATTTGCCATCCTCCTGCCTCAGCCTCCTTTGTTGGAATTACAGGCATGTGCCACCGCACCCAGCTTCCCATTTTTTTTTTTTTTTGGTACCTGGGATTGAACCCAGGGGTCCTTAACCACTGTGCCATATCCCCACTCCTTTTTAATATTTTATTTAGAGACAGGGTTTCTCTAAGTCGCTAGGGTCTCACTATACTGAGGCTGGCTTTGAATTTGTTATCTTCCAGCCTCAGCCTCAGGAACTGCTAGGATTATGGGTATGCACCTACAGCTCTGGCTCCAGCTTCTCAATTTTTAAATGGGGCAACTACAACACACACAGTTGACTGCTTCCCCAGCAGCGGTGCCTATCAATCTTCCTTAGGGATTCTGACTCTGCTCTGGTGGCGCTCATCACTTGCTCTGGGGAGGGTGGCCCTCCTCCTAGCCACTCATGGGAACTACAGGCCCTCCTCATCAATGATCAGGGAGAGGGCTTGGGCACCTCCAGCCTGAAATCTGGATAAGGAGACCTGAGAAGGGGTCTGCTAGGAATGTTTGCAGCTCTTCAGGAGATGCTACAGCCCTGCTATGACCAAGAGGCTAGTGGGTCATCAGGGAAGCTGAAGAACCAGTCCCTTAGTGCTAAAGCCCTTCTGAACTGGGTTTTCAATATGACTGACACAGCAACTCACCAAAAACTTATGAATCAAAAAGCTGCACAGGTCAGTATATGACTGGGATCCATGTCTTCGCCTGGGATCTAGACCCTCCATGTATGTTACCAGTGGCAAGCAACAGGAAGGATGCTGTCTGTGAGACAGTGCCTTTACTGACCACCTGCCCTTGGGTCCATCGGCTGCACACACTGCTTTGTGAAGTTCACATCTCCACCTGTGCCTGGGCATGTCTGGTCTTCCTTTTAGCTCAGTTCAACCATACTTGCCTCTGGCCTCTCACAGACCTGTTTTCCTCACTCCAGAAGATAAGAGCACTACCAGAACATTCTTCCATGATCCAGTCACCTGTCTCGCCCTACATACTACAGGCTCCTTGAGGGGAGGGCCAATGCCTTCCATTCACAAAGGCAGAGGTCAAACCTAGGAGCATCTAACACAGTTCTTGATGTTTGTTTTACTTATGAAGAAAATAGAAATCTAAGAGATGAAACTTGGCCAGGAGTGATTTCTGGCTTCCTTCAAGAAAAGGAAGATTTGGCCATAATGAGGGTACATTTCTACAAGGTCACAATTGGTAGTTTTATAATAGGGCCGTCCCTCCAGTTGGCTCTAATTTTGCTACATACCTATGGTCTCTCCTATTCCCAAGGCTCAGCGTCAGTTGCCATCGTTTACACTTCTGTCAGGCCAGTGTCAACCACTTCCATAATGTGCCTGAGCCCTAACTAGAATCTGTCACCCTAAGTTTCTGTAGGACATAGCTAGTCCTGCTGCCTTCTATAATCAGAGAAAATTGTCCTGATAAAAGGTCATTTCTCATTTCCTCTCTCCCAACTCCCCAGGACCAAGGCTCCACACTAAGCTAGCTGGGACTTCCCTTGGGAGACGCACCTGCCTCTGAGGCCTAGGATATGACTTCCTCTACCCCGCCAGACCTCATGATCCCTGCACCACAGTCCAAACCTCTGTGCCTTAAAAGGAGCTGCTGAACTGAACTTGCACAGATATCTGCTCGAGCCTCGGACACCCTTCATTGGGGAGACCTTGGTTTGAGGGATTTACAGCAGATAACATCTAAAGGACATGGAGGACAGCAGTAAAGGAAGGGACCCTAGAGCCAGAGCCTTACTGTGCTCTTCTTTCCCCACCTGGCCCTGAACTTGAGTTCCAACTGAGGAGTGTGGATGGCGGTGCCTTGGAGGCCTGCAGGTCTTACCTGGGCCGGGGTCACGGCTGCTGGTGTCTCTCCCTCACTATCGGACTCCTCGCTGCTGCTGTCTGAATCATCCTCCTGCTTCCCCAGTGGGGCCTGGGCGGATGCAGACTTAGGGGGAGCTGGAGGAGCCCCTTTCATGGGGGAACCCTTGGCAGGGCCTGAGGCATTCCTGACCTGGAGTTTATTTTCCAAGGGCTTCGCCTGTAGTGAGAGAGCAAGCGAGGGCAGAGAGACGGGGAATGTGTGAAGACGAGGAGGTGGATGGGCAAAGAGGGGCCGTGGCCCTTGCAGCGGCTGGGCTTGGAGCATGCCTGTGGCTCTTGGCACAGACAGTGAAGCACAGGGGTGCTCCCCACCCAGCACCCTGGCCCACCTGTGCTGGTGCCACCTCCTCCTCCTCACTGTCTGACTCCTCCTCGCTGCTCTCCGAGTCCTCCTCCTCTGCCCTGCCAACGGACCCCTTCTGGGTCTGGGCTGCTCCGGCCACTGCTTTTCCCGTGGTGGCCACAGATGCCTGGCCCTTCATTGTGACGGTGCTGTTCTGGGGGGTTCTCACTGATGGCTTCCCCTGAATTGGGAGGAGATTATGGTACTGTAGACACAGGGGAACAGCACAGCTCCTTTCAGTCCCCCATGGTATGACTCCCAAGGTCACCCCAACCCAGGCAGGGCCTTGTCCAGGCTGGGGCCACTGCTTGGTTGTCCTTTCTGCCCTAACTCCTGACACTTCTTGTGGCTTCTGGCCCCACTTGCCTTGGCCGGGGACCCCTGTTTGGCTGGAGCAACTGCAGTAAGCACTTTTCCGGGGGCTGATGTGCCTTTGGCTGAAGACGCTCTAATGGGAGCTGGGCTGGCTTTGGCCTGAACGGTGTTCCCCAAGGCCTTCACCTGGAAGGAGGAGAGGAAGTTACAGGAGCAGGCAACATGCGCAGGCGGAGTTAGCCAAGAATGTGGATTCTGTAGTCAGATCCTGAGCTCGGATTTGGGTTCCTTCATTTAATAACTGTGTGAATGTGAAAGCATTTGATCTCACTGGGCCCCAATTTCCTCTTCTGTAAAATGAGGAAAATAACCCCACCTATAGGGTTATTGTGAGATTAAGTAGGAAATTCTGTGTTTGTTTGACACAGTGCCTGGCACATGCGAAACACTCAAATTCATTACCGTAAGCATTTTTCTTTGTGGGAACTAAGCATAAGCCTATCTAGAACCAAGGTGCCTTCTAGGTTCCCTTTCAGTTAGGTAAAAGTTGAGGGCCATAAAGGGTAACATTTCTCTGCCTCCCTGTTGGCTGGAATGCTGAAGTAATAAACGGAGCTTGAGCAGCCATATTAATCTATGAGGAGGGAGCCAGGTACTGAGGATAATAGAACAAGGCAGAAACCATCTCCAAAATGTCTGTCTGGGTCTCCGGCAAATGCAGATCTTACAGAGAGTTTGATAAAGGAAATTTCCAGAGATCCTTGCCAGAAGTATAGCAGTAGGCCTGGCGTTGTCAGCATCTCAAAGCCCTGGCTTATTCAGAGATGTCATCTGGTCAGTGTCAGAAGATACCCTACCCCAGTGTCCCTCATGTGCATGAAAATAAGTGGAATGAAGAGTCAGGACTTCAGAAAGGAGAAGGCTACCTGCACATAACCCAGGTGAGAGCTTGCCAGCTCCTCAGGCTGAGAGCTCACCAGCACAGAGTTCCTGTCACCTAAGAGAGTCTTGGCTTTTATACAGACATGAGAAAAAGGACAGAAGCTGCAAGGGCCACCCTGACCCGACAAGTCTCAACACATAAAAAAAGGGACTGAAATCATACAAAATCTGTTCTCCAACCACAGTGCGATCAAATTAGAAATCAACAACAGAAAGAAACCTGGGTAATCCCAGATATTTGGAAATTCAACAACCCACTTCTAAATAACCCATGGTTCAAAGAATAAAAATAAAACGCCCACCTCATGGTACAGGTGGGAGGCTCAAATGGGAAGACAAATACTTAAGTGATCTGCACAATGAAACCCGGAGGCACTGGATCTGCAACGTGTCTGCAGCTAGGAGGAAGGGGAGGAGCCTGCTGGCCCTGGAAGGGGCCCCTGCAGAGCCTGAAACCATGGTGGAGGAATCCCGGGACCTTGGGTGCCACAAGTCAACAGTAAGCAAGGGACAAAAGATTAAATAAATGTATCTAGTACAGAGAAAGAAGAAATGACTAATATCTGAGTGATTACTGAAAAACACCAAGAGCGACAATGAAAAATAATAAAAGTGGGGGTGCAGAGAGGGTAGGGACTCTTTACTGCTCCCCACTCTTCGGGGCGGGAGGACACACTGAATTCTGCTGCACATCAGCCTGGCCACCTGCACATAACCCAGGTGAGAACTTGCCAGATGCAGGGGCTCTGCTGGGTGCAGCAGGTGAGATCCACCCCCTCTCACCCATCTGGGAGGGCTGGTGGCAACACACAGTAGTCCAATGAGAGGCCCCACAGACTAAAACACGTGCTAGGACAGGAGCTGGAACTTGAACCAGGCAGTGTGGCTCCAAACCCTTGCCATCTACCCCTGCCACCAGACAGATGTGCAGTACCCAAGCCAGGTGTGCTCCCCTAACCCCCCCATCTGATCTTTGAACAGGCTGCTTTCTCTGTCCGGAATCCTCTACCTGACACTTCAAGGGCGACTTCTAGCCCCTGGCTTAGATGCCATTTCTGAAAACCCCCGGATGTAACTTTCCTACTCTGCTAGTCCAGGCACACATCCTCTACTGTAACCTTGCCTCACCCTGCTGGAAGGACACGTGCCTATGTATGTTCACACCCTGCTGGTGGGGGGGACCTCTTTGAGGGCCAGGGCCTCAGCGACCCCAGCCCAGGAGTGCTCCTGGCAGGGTGGGTACTCAACAAAGCATGTGGAAAGCATTGGAACCTAAGGGAGCTCACAGGGCCACAGAGACCCTGGAGTTCTGCTGGGCAGAGAAGCTATGGAGAGCCTGGTGGGGAGCAGAACTGGTGGAGGCCATCCTGGGGCTATTGCGAGAAACGAGCAAGAGTGGCCCCAGGCGAGCCCACCCTCAGACCTGGCCTGGGCCTAGTGCGGGTGGTGCCACTAGCTCCTCCTAGGCCTCACCGGTGCTGGAGTGGCAGCCTCCTCCTCACTGTCGGACTCTTCCTCACTGCTCTCAGAGTCTTCAGAATCCTGAGCTCTAACCTGGGAAACTGAAGGCCCTGTCTTCCGAGGGGGTGCTGGGGCAGTTCCTTGCCCGGAGGGCCCTTTGGTGGGTACCAAGGCAGCTCTTGCTTGGAGGCCTTTCCCCACAGACTTCACCTGGAATGAAGGAAGGAAGAGGGGTCTCGCAGGAGCCCAGAGAGCACCACGGGGCCAGCCCTGAGCTGGCAAGCCTACACGGGTCTCACCTGTGCCACGGCTGCTGCACAAGCAGACCCCCCCTCCTCCTCCGACTCCTCTTCACTGCTCGAAGAGGAATCCTCCTCTGGCTTCGGGGTACTCCAGGCCACAGCTGGGGATGAGGAAGAAGTCGTGGTTCCTGCTTTCCAGGGAGCTGGGGTGCCCACGTGCACTGGGGGGATCTTGGAAGATACAGGGGTAATGGGAGTGCCTTTCTTGGGGGAAGCCTTGGTCTGAGGAGTTTTCAAAGCTGGTTTTGCCTGTGGGGACAATGATAATGAAGATAAATTAGAGAAGGTTCCTGGATTCTGAGGTACAGCCCCATTGCTGTTCCCTGCACCAGCCAGAACCCATATGCCGACTTGCAGGGCTGGAGGTCAGGGCGCTCCAGTCAGGATGAATAGCTGCCTCAGCGCCCAGCCTCACCTGGGCTGGAGTCACAGCTGCCGATGCCTCTTCCTCACTGTCAGAAGATGTCTCACTGCTCTCGGAGTCTTCCTTAGACCTTTCAGCCTTGACCTGGCTGACCCCAGGCCCTGCCTTCTGTGGGGGCGCTGGGGCAGCTACTTTCCCCATGTGTCCCTTGGCAGAACCCGAGGCAGGTCTGACCTGGGTGGTTTTCCCGGAGAGCTTGGCCTGAGTGAGACACATGGGATCAGGAGAGGGAGCCCAAGGGGTGATGTGTGCAAAGACAAAGACAGAGACAGCAAGCAGAGTCATAGCAGAGGGGACAGGGGATGGCAGGCCATGCAGGCTCCCACACTGAGAATGGAAAGGCCTGGCAGAAGGACCTCACCTGGGCCAAGGTCGCTGGTGGGGCTTCCTCCTCACCGTCCGACTCCTCACTGCTGCTCTCCGAAGCCTTCTCCACCTTCTTCACCTGGGCTGCAGGGACTACCGGGCTTATGCCTTTCCCTAGAGGTCCCTGAACCACAGTCGAGGCAGGTTTCATCTGGAGGTTTTTCCCCAGGGACTTTGCCTGGGAGTGACAAAGGACAAGATCAGGGAAAGGTGCTCTGAGGGGGATGCACAAGTCCACAGGAGATCTTTCTAGGCAGGGTGTCCTTCAGCCTCACCTGAGTGGGGTTCACGGTTAGGGTCATGGCTACTGGTGTCCTCTCACTGTCCGAGTCCTCACTGCTGCTGTCCGAGTCCTCCTCTGGCTTCCCTGCCGAAGCCTGGATGGCAGCAGGCCCTGTTTTCCCAGGAGGCACTGGAGGGGCCCCTTTCCTGGGAGACTCCTTGGCAGGGGTTGAGACAGCCCTGACCTGAGGACTCTTCTCTGAGGGCTTTGCCTGCAGTGAGACAGTGGTGGGGAGAGTCAGGGTGTGGGTGTGTACACCGAAGAACTGACAGGCCAGTGACACCACAGGGCAAGAAGGTAAGTGGCTGGAGCCCAGCACAGGGTAGGAGAATAAGTCCCTGGAGACCTTCGGGAGAGCCCAGATTGCCAGGTGTCCCTCCTTGGCTGTACCTGAAGCAGGGCAGTGGCGGCTGGGTTGTCCTCCTCGCTGTCAGACTCCTCCTCACTGCTGCTCTCCGACTCCTCCTTCAGTTTCCCCACCTTAGTCTGGGTAGCAACAGGCCCTGCCTTCCCTGGGGGTACCGTAGTGGCCCCTTTCCCAGGGATCCCCTTGGCAGAGGCTGGGGCAGCTCTAGCCTGGAGGGTTTTCTCAGTGGCCTTTACCTAGTGAATGAGATGGGGCAGGTGACTCTCCCTCTTCTAAAGATCCTCTGGCAATGCCTTTAGGCCAAAGCCCAGAAACCCCAGTGGTTGCTGAGACCCCCCCAGCCTGCCTCCCCACCAGTGGCTCCTCTTCCTTTGCTCTTCTCTCTGCTCTTGGGCTCTGTGTTGCCTGGTGGCTTTTCTGTCTCCCCCTGAAATGTCCAGGCCATGCAGCCCTGGGTCTCCCCACCCCACCCCCGAAAATAGGTGGCTCTGATCTTCTAAGAACCAGTTATTCCAGGTGGCCTTTGTTTGGATCACTTCCTTTCAATTTTTTGAACCAACAAGGAGAATGTAGTTTCTGTAAAAAAGACACACCTGGGCTCCTTCTGAAAAGTGGACAGCCATGTGGTCCTCACTAGTCTTTGGGCACAGGAGAAGGGCCCTGAGCTGGGGAGCAGCAGCAGGCACTCTCAGACCGGTCTCTTCCTACTCCTAATCCCACCTCCAGGCCTGGGCACAGGCTCTGCTTCCTGCCTAGAATGACCTTCCTTCCTGAAGATGTCCTTCTTCAAGCTAGGCCTTGACTCAGATCTCTCCTCCTGGGAGCCACTTAATTTGATTTTGTCATTCCTATGTATTGTACCCTGCCTTACTTTCCTTCCTTTTCAGAGCTGGGGACTGAATCCAGGGTTTTGCCTGCAAGGCAGTCTCTTAGCCTCAGCCTCCTTTCACATTCCCTAGCATCTAACATAACTTGCTCTCCTGTCTTCCTCTTGCTCTGATTCCAAGGGCTTTGCAAACCCTCCACCTTGCCCCTGGGATGTGTCCAGAGCCTTGGGGGCCGCAGATCTGGCCATTCCTTAGGGGAAAGTTCCCAGCAGCAGAGGAAGGTACCTGGATTCCGTTAGCCAACATGGTATTTGTCTACTCAGAGTCTGGGCTGACCTGACCCAGAGGACAAGGTAATTGAAAAGGTCTCAAGACCGTTCTTGGGCTGGGGTTATGGCTCAGCGGTACAGCCTTGCACATGTGAGACCCTGGGTTCGATCCTCAGCACCACATAAAAATATATGAATAAAATAAAGATATTGTGTCCAACTAGTCTATAAATAAATATTAAAAAAAAAAGTTCTTAGCAGGACTAGCTAAATTGAGGACAACAGCCCATTTCCAGACAGGGAAACTGAGGCAAGTGGTGTGGTCACTGGCAGAATTAGGATGTAGGACCCACTCTCCAGGAACTAGCTATTCTAGGGTGTTGCATGGGCCAGAAGGGCTATGTCCACAGGTGCTGAAGCCTGCTACCCAGCTGTCCTTGATCGTCAACTCAAACACACTGCTATCTTCCCTCTCCCCAGCTCCACATGGGTCTTCTCTGGCAGAGGTGCTCATCACCCAGTGGCTCTGCCAGAAACTGGGGGCCGTGGGCATCAGGGCTTCACCTGGTTGGGTGTCCCTGCAGGGACCTCTTCATCACTCTCAGATGACTCCTCGCTGCTCTCCAACTCCTCTTTTGGCTTCTTGGCCCCCTGGGCTGGGGTCAGGGCACTTTCTCTGACCTGGGGTGTCACATCCCCCATCTTCCCAGGCCTTGGGGCTGCCCTTTTTGCTGGAGACTCCTTGGGGGCAGCTGGTGAGGCTTTGACCTGGGCTGGTTTTGCTTTGACCTGGGCTGGTTTTCCGGAGGTTTCCACCTGGAACACACAGAATCCTCTGGTGATGCCTTTAGGCCAAAGCCCAGAGGCTGAGGAAATACATAATAACCATTTCATTTTCCCTTAGGTGCAGAAGGTGCTTCATTTGAATTTCAAACAGCACCTTGAGGCAGATATTATCATTACTCCTATTTTCCAGATAGATACAAATCACTCAAGGTCAATACAAAGGCCTTGGATGGAATCCCATCTGGAGGGGTCTTTCCTGGTTGGTGTCTAAGCAGGGCAAACTCTCAAGCACCACGCTTGTCCTGCACATGGCATGCGTAGGGTCCAGCTTGGACAGGGGCAGCCAGCCTCTCAGGAGAGCTGATCTTTGTCAGCCCCTTAATCTAATGTTGCTGATAACATGGTCTTGATGAGGGCCAGGATCTGAATGCCAGTTTTGCCACTGGCTTACAGCTGGGGCACATTCCTTCTGTGAGCTTAAAAATTCTAATTTCTAAAATTCTGATAGAAATTTTTTTGGGGATTGAATCCAGGGAACCTTAACCACTGAGCCACATCCCCAGCCCTTTTTAAAATATTTTATTTAGAGACAGGGTCTTGCTGAGTTGTTTAGGACCTCACTAAGTTGCCAAGGCTGACCTTGAATTTATGATCCTCAGTCTGCCTCCCAAGCTGCTGGGATTACAGGAGTGCCCCCACTATGCTCTGTAAGACCTCACCTGACCCTGGTCATTCATGTCCTCAGTCTCAAACTCTGCCTCACTGCCACTGAGTTCTGCACTGGTCCTGGACCACTTAGGCTGCCTGTCTCAGCACTGGTTTTCCAGCATTAGCAGTCCCCTTTCCCTTGACCAGCCTGGGATGATGGGACCAGGAGCATCCTTATAGCTGACTACATCTAGGGCCTGGTGAGGATGGAAGTTGGGGTCAGGCCTGGGGCTGATGGGAGTGGCCTCAATCTTCATGGAGGATGGCACCCTGGACAACAACAACAACAACAAAAAAAAAAACACCCCTAACTCCTGCTGGTCCTCCTTCTAAAACAGCTTTCAAACTAGACACCATGATCCCAGTCATTAGCATCCTCAGCTACTGTTATTCCAACAGCCCCCCAGCTTGTCTATACAAAGGCCCCCAGCTGGAACCCTTGGCTGTCTTGCTGTGAGAGCAGACATATCTCAGGCCACCTTAACCTCTGTTCCCAAAACACTGTAATGGACTCTCATAGTCCCTGCAATAAAACCCAAACTCCCATGGTGGTCTTCCAGGTCACATAGTGGATCTGGCCTGCCCACCTGTGAGTGACCGCATCTTGTAACATTCTGCCCCCCAGTCACAAAGCTGCAGGTCAACATTCTTTAAAGCATGAGCTTTCTCTGCCTCCATCTCTGCATGTGCTGCCCTCCTGCCCATGTTTATTCATCAGGGTCAGGTTCCTGCTTCTGCCCTCATGGCTCTCCACTTCCCCTTCAAGTAACTGATGGATCCCATTATGCCTAAACATCTGGGAACCTTCTCTTTCCTGGTGGAGGCAGGCTCACCAGGTGTTCCCAAGGCCTGACACTTAGTATATAGGGAATGACCTCTGAGGACTTCTCCCAGGTCAAAGTTCAGAGAAGAGACAAGGCCACAGAGTCCTGCCCTAGGTGGGCATTCACCAGTGGTCTGGAATACTCTCAGCAGCCTCACCCATGGCCACACATGACAGCGACACTCCTTCCCAGGGGCCTTGGTCCTACCTCTCTTCCTGTTTGGAATATGTCCCCCCTTTCCACTGTGCTCCAAGGCCACATCTCCCAGGAAGCTCACCCCATCTCCTTCCCTAACCCTAGTTACCTGACCCCTGAGCTATGATCAATACTGGGATCCCTGTAATCCCCATGCACCAAAAAGCCTCGCCAGGTCCTGGCCCAGTTGTTGAACTGATCTGGGCCCATTGGTATTTGAAGTCCCAGTCAGGCCCCTGGGAAGGTCAGAGGCTTGGAGAGGGTGACTCCTGTGGATGAGTAGCAATTACCTCCATATCTGTCTCATCGCTGGAGCTGGAGGTGTCCTCACTGGAGCTGTCAGCTGGACCGGCTGACACTGTCCCTAAGGGAAGAACGTAGAGATGAACATCATCTGTCTACTCGCCTGCCCCCATGCTGGCTGCTAAGCACTGATTAGTTCCTCATCTGCACAAAAATCTCTCCTCTTCTGAAATGGGAACCATCATTAACTGTTTTCCTGCACAGCTATGGTAAGGGCCAGAACAGGACCCCACAAACATGCACCAGCACCTGAGAGTTCATGCATCTCCCTTCACCACAATGCCCTCGGAGGCAGGAAGGGCAAATACCCACTTTACTTAAGAAACAGTCAAACCCAGGCCTTTCTATTGAGTCTCCAATCCACCAGAGTGATAAAACAAAAAATGCTCCGACCACCACCCAGGTTGCTTAGATGTTTACAGAAAGCGACAGTGACATCCCCCAGCTAATCTACGCTTGCTATCATGGAGACAAACCTTTGAATTCCAAATGTCCCAGAGCTTTAACAAAGCAGTGCCCAGGCTGGTCTCCCCAGCCCAAACCTGGTGCTGGGCTACTAGAGGTGGGGATTCTCACCAGGCTTGGCAGCAGCTCTGTGACCAGGGACACTGCTCTCCTCCTCTGTTTCTGAGACCAAGGTGGTATTTGCTGAGGGCTCTGTTGACTTCTTGGGTGACTTTCCAGAGAGGAGATGGACCACTGCCTTTGCCGAGGGAGGATGTGGCACAGAGTTCACAGTCTTGCCCGCTTTCTTGGTCTTTGCCTACAGAGAATAAGAAGGTCAGGAACACCTGGTATGGGAGGCAGGATGTGTGAGGAGCGTAGCCCGCCTACTACTGAACCTACCACTGCCACTTGTGAAGTACGCAAGTTTAAGCAAACTGTCCCCTACTCATGGCCTTTACTTCTTCTTTCCTACAGTGGGGCTGAAATTGCCTTCCCCGGGGCATTGAAAAAATTACAGTACAATCCTGGGGCCAAAAGGGTTCCTTGTCAAGTGTACCAAACGTTTGTACCAAACTGCTGCTTATTTCACAATTACTTTTACATATTGTTGCTACTGTTCCAGTTTCAGGAACATAACCCTTTATAGGTCTATAACCGCATTTTATGGGTTATCAGAAAATGATATCCGACTTTCTAAACAGTTTCTGATTTTAAAAATGCCATTAGTTTCAGAAGCATTGCAATCTTGCTCACTATGGCGTCTCCCCTGCCCAGCTCAGTACTTGGGACACACCAGGTGTTGGCAAAGAGCTCCTCAGTGAACAGGTGAGTACAGGAATGAAGGCCATCGCAGGTACACGAGCTCTGTGATGCCTCTCTGCAGTAGGCATCACTCCCAATTACAGGAAAGAAAACAGGCCCAGAGAGGTGAAGGGACTCACCAAGATCATACAGCCGCTAACACAAGTTAAAATTTGAATCCAGGTTGGGCTATTTCAACCCCAACTTTTAGGAATAGGGGACTGTTCCCTATAGGACACTTCAACTCCCACAGGCACAGTGTGGAAAGCGGTCCACTCACCTTGGCCTTCTCTTTCATGCTTGATGGCAAATGAGCCCCCACAGCAGAGACATTGGTAGATGCAAGTCTAGGTGCTGCAAGACACAAACACCACACCGCTGGATGAGCCAGATGGGCCTCCCCTCGAAGAATGGGAGGCGGGTTTTCATCTCAACTAACAACTCAGTTGGTACTGACTGCCTGGGGCTGCTGCGAGAAGCTGACGTGGACTTCAAAAGTGGGAAAGAGCTATGATCCATTAGCCATGTCTATCAAGGAACATGGAAGCTCTGTATCCACATCCTGAGGCTCTCCCAGCTCCCCTGTGGCACGAAACAGCAAGGCCCCAGAAAGAAAGGACTGGCTCATGTCCCTGCCACCCACTACCACAAGCACTGCACAACTGTGGTGCGTACCATTCACACAGGCCACCATACTACAGGCTTGAAAGTTGCCTCTGAAGCAGCAGTGGGGGCTGGGAATGCAGTTTTGTCAGGGGGCACTTACCTAGCATTCTTGAGGCCCTGGGGTTCCACCCCAGCTTCCCTACAGCCCCCCACCACACATCCAGGAAAAGAAAAAAGGCACAATAGACAGAAGGTCAGCCCTGGGTCCACAGGGAAAGCTACTTGGAATTCAAATGTCTTTTTAATGGAGAAGTGGCTGAACCATGAGACATAGGCCCAATCAGATGTTGAGATTTATAGATTCTTAGTGCTTTGAACAAAGGTATAGCCTCCTCAGATCTCAGACAGGAAAAGATTTCTAAGTTATTAAAAAGAATGTTACTGAGATGAATGCATGATCTAATTCTTTTTCTGGCACTTAGTTCCATCTCTCTCCTTTCTGTAATGATGGAACATTTTAAACATATTCATAAGTACAGGGGAAGGATACTGAACCACCCAGCTCCGACCATTATCAGCTTGTAGCCAATCTTATTTCAAATCTTTTGTCTCATCCACTCTTCCCCATCATGCCTTGTTTTGAAGAAAATGCCAGACATTCTGTCATGTTGCCCACAAATACTTCAACTTATTTTCCTCAATGAGGACTCTTTTTTTTTTAAAAATATTTATTTATTTTTTTAGTTCTCATCGGACACAACATCTTTGTTGGTATGTGATGCTGAGGATCGAACCCAGGCCGCACGCATGCCAGGCGAGCGAGCTACCGCTTGAGCCACATCCCCAGCCCCAATGAGGACTCTTTTAAAAAGTATAATTACAATTCCATTATCACAGCTTTAAAAATTGCACAGCCAAGCCAGGCACTGTGGCACATGCCTGTAATCCCAGCAGCTCGGGAGGCTGAAGCAGGAAGGTTGCAAGTTCAAAGTCAACTTCAGCAACTTAGAGAGACTCTTGTCTCTAAATAAAATATATAAAAAAGGGCTGGGGATGTGGCTTAGTGGTTTTAAGCGCCCCAGGGTTCAATCCCCAGCACACACAAAAAAATTGCATAACCAGTCACTTTGAAATTTGACCATTTCTGTTTGGTGTATAGGTGTGCACATATGCATGTAAGGGTGGATATTTGTTTTACCTTGCATGCAAGGCAGGAAGTTTTACAGGCCACCCACCAATAGACACATGCAAGGAATGAAAGGAAGCAGGGGAGGAGAACAGGAAACCTTCCAGTTTTCTTCTATATAGTTTGTCTAGTTCAAAGTGAACTTGTTTTGCATTTATAATTTAAGAAGATTAAGCAAGACATAAAATATATATCCAGTGTGATCTCAAACATCTCTCAAAGTAGGCTCAGGAAAAATAAATGAAAGAATAATTTGCTGAATTATAGGTAGCAAGAATATGAGTGATTTTTTTCCTTTTCTTTTTCAAAGAAACTTCTCAATATTATACCCCTCCTCCTCTGTACTGAGGGTTGCCAGGCAAGTGCTCTACAATTGAGCTATATATCCCCAGTCCATTTTTTTTTTTTTTTTTTTGTAAATTCTGAGACAGGGTCTTACCCAGGCTAGCCTTGAACTTGTGATCCTCCTACCTCAGCCTCCTGAAGAGTATAATGAATACTTTATAATGAATCTTGCATTTCTTTTACAATCAAAAATTATATTTAAAAAGTCAAGAAACTGAAAAAAATTAAGGAACTGTCTTTTATGTAAGCAAAAAAAAAAGGTAACATAATGCCTAGGAGACACAGCGGAGGGTTATGGCTGCTGCTGAGAAAGCACAGGGAGGCTTAAAGTGAGAAGGGGCAACAGCGACCTGCACAGATCACTCTGCTAATGCTTGGAAACCAGTGCCTGGCACAGCCCTTAGCACCAATGTGCACACTGCCAAAATGAGTGGGGGACAAGCACTCCTGAAGCAGCGCCCAGGGACACACAGAGTAGAGGGTTCTGTTAGCAGCCTTCTAAAGCATTTCCAGCAGCGCTTCTGAAAATGTGGTCTTCTTTCCACCCCATCAGAATCGCTTCGGAGCTTGTAAAAATGCAGCTTCCTGGGCCCCTCTGAAGGACTATGTGCTGCACGGACCCACTTGGGTTTTTGGGTTTACCCTTGGATCCCCAAGATTGGGGACACAACATTTGGCACAGCTAAAAGGCTCAAACAGATCTGTGATGGCTTCCCAATCTCCCCACTAAAAGGTTCTGTCTTCCCAGGGCTCACACTAGGGGAGAAACTGGAGGAAGGCTCCACCCTGGAGCAATCTGCTATCCCACTGGCCCTTCCCTATGGTACAGGCCCCCAGCTGGACTCTCACTGGCACCAGGGATGGGGACCCGACTGGGAGGCCCAAGTCCCCTAGCAGCACCCCACATGCAGGGCTCTTACTGGCTTTGACAGTTTCAGCTTCTGCCTCATCCTCCTCCTCTTCTGAGCTCTCTGAACTACTGACAGGGTCTGACACTCGGGTCTTCTTGGCTTGCAGGGCTGCATCTTTCTCTGCCTTCTGCTTCCGGCCAAGCTCTGAAGTCCTGCAGGACAAGGATGATTGGCTATACCAACATGATGACAGCACACCTCCATAAGGTTTGGGAAGAGAGTCCTTACCACATCCTCCTAGCCCTCAAAGGAAATGTGTACCGGGTTTAAATAGCGATGAGAACACAGCGTAGGTACAATTTGTATTCTGCCTTTTCACTCCTTTTGTAAAGTGCCTTTCCAGTTCTCAGTCAGTCTTGAAAATAACCATGAATGATCAGTAATGTTTCAGAACAGGAGCAGCTAACTGTCAGTGACAGGTGCTGTCCCATGTAGGCACTTTGCAGAACTAACAGCGCTCCTCCACTGCAAGCCCTTAATGCACGAGCTGTTACCTCTTCTTGAACCAGGGTCCTTGTCCCTCCTACCTGAGCTCTAATCCAGCCTCCTCAGAGCAGCCTGCACTGATGTCCCCTCCCTTGAGGCATTCTCTGCCCTGTCATCCTATTTCCTTTCCTTCTGAGCACCTTTCTCTATCTCCCATGATTTTATTTGCTTCTGGCCTGACCCCCCAACTACACAGAAAGGGCTGGGGGTGTGGGAAGACTGGCAGCTCACTATAGTCCCCTCAGTGCCTTGCACACTAAGTGACTTGTCCAGGTAGAGGAGTAAGTTTGGGGCACTGATAGAAGAAGCACCCAGATGCCTGAGTCTCCTGAACTTTCGGGTTATCACCTCTTTTGACCCACCTTCCCACCTCCAGGGAGTCTACCTATTCCCCATGTCTTCCAGCTGGGGTGGACACTGCTCTGCCAGTTCGAGATGTGTGGCACAGATCCCTTTTTTCCCAGGGGGAGCACTTGTCAGGAATCTCCTGCTAAGAGGCTTCATTGACTACATTTATCCACTTGTTCTGCCTCTCTCCCCCCAACAGAATGTGAGTTCTGAAACACTAAGGAGTCTCTCTGGTTTGTTCCCTATTATATCAATAGTGCCTGACTTATAGTGGGTGTCCAATAAGCACCAAGGTAGGCGGGGACCCCTCCAATTGTCAGCTTTAGCACTTTACTAAGGACTATTGGATTTAATCCTCAAATTGCAATGAGATAATTATGTTTTCATTTTACACATGAAGACAGACTCAGGGAGGACAGAAACTTGCACAAGGCCAAATGGCTGGAGGCTGGGTTTGAAATTTGCAGGGAATTATTGGGCTAGTTTGCCTGAAGGGCAGGAGTCTTAGTAGTACTCCTCACCCACAGAGGGGTCCAGGGCAGGGAAGGGCTTACAGCTGCTCACTGATGTGGTGTTCTAGGGAAGGAAGTCCTATCAGCAACACCCACACACCTGGCTCAAACAAACAGGGTGAGGAAGTATGGGGTGTGATCTGAGCTCTGAGCTCAATTTAGCAGCAGAGGGGAACCAAGACCTGAGGGCAGTCAGGGTTTTCAATGACCTTAGCTCTTCCTGGGAGGCTGGGATTTCTCCCAGACTGTTCCTGCCTTTGCTCACACACCTCTGAGGATAGGAAGCTCACTACTCTATCACTTAGTTAATTTTTGGACTTCCCGGATATTCAAGTGTTTGTCTTCAGAAATGAAACCTATCTTCTTCCTGCACAGGTATGCATGTGGGACCACTACACCCACTCCCTTTGTCCTCAAAGATGTGCAGACAATGGTTCCTCAGTTCTCTCCTAATACTCCTATCATTCCTCATGGGACTGTCATAGCACCCCTCTCCCTAGTCAGCCATGGTCAGGCCAGTGCAGGGACAGAACACAACCATCCCCTCCTCCACCCAATTTTTTTTTTTTTTTTTTTGGTACCAGCGATTGAATCCAGGGGTGCTTAACCACTGGCCTCTTCCCTAGCCCTTTTTCATATTTTGTTCTGAGATAGAGTCTTGCTGAGTTTCTTAGGTCCTCTCAAAGTTGATGAGGCTTGCTTTGAACTCATGATCCTCTTACCTCAGTCTCCTGAGCTGCTGAGTACTGGAGATTAAAGCCAGGGGTGCTCTACCACTGAGCTACATCCCCATCCCCTTTTATTTCATTTTGAGACATGGTCTTGCTAAGTTGCTGAGGCTGGCCTCTAACTTACGATCCTCTGGCCTCAGACTCCTGTTGTTGAACTTACAGGTACAAGCCATTGTGCCTGGCGCAATAGATATCTGTTGACCTGTACACAGTGGTGCATGCCTGTAATCCCAGCAGCTTAGGAGGCTGAGGCAGAAGGATTGTAAATTCCAGGCCAGCCTCATCAACTTAGAGAGACACTGTCTCTAAATAAATAAATAAATAAATAAAAAATAAAGGCTGGGGATGTGGCTCAGTGGTTAAGTGGCAATGGATTCAATCCCCAGTACCAAAAAAATAAAAAACAACAAATAAACAAAAAAACTTTGTTGATCAAGTGGATAACAAACTTGTGAGACATTTTGTTCTTAACAGATTAAAGCTCTTACTTAATGCCCACCCCACTAGTGGCCAGATACCCACACATGTGATATGATCTGGTTTCCTGGGAGCAATTAACAGTGTCCACAGTGTGCTGTCTTAGACAAGATTAATAACCTTGTTTATTCCAAAATGATAGCTTGGAGGTATCCCTATTTAAACCTTTAGCTCCACAAAACTTACAGTTGCCAGTGTGTATAGATGTCCAGAAGTGTGAAAGGCTGAACCGGGAATTTTTTCTACAGAGAAGAAAAAAGAGACCCACAATTATCCCCTGACACAGTAAGGATTCTCCTTGGGCTGAAATATCCTCTCCTTGACCTTAGGGCTTACATAGACAGGTGATTCAGACATTTGTCCTTTGCCCTAGGACAAATGTCTGCTTGGCCTTGCCAATCTTCCAAAGATGAGAAGTGCAAGTAATTCCAGTGGGAAACCTTTTTGATACAATGTGATGGTAAGAGGCACCTTTGTGAGGCTAAAGCTAAACTATTCCAAGCTAGCATTTATTCAGCCTCCCTGGTACTAGCCATTTTTAGATGCCACAAGACAGGGTTTTTCCTGCCCCTGACCTTTTAGAAGGCCTTCAAAGGCCTAGCCAGTCAATTCCCAAAGCACAAACCACAGCCCAGAAACTCAGGCATCCACAGGGCATGAGTGTAGCCCACTGGTCTGCTGGGAAGAGACTGAGCCCATGTGGTATTGGGTTCTGGAAGAAGAAGAGGGAAGCAGGTAGAACCTAAACCCTTGGAACAAAGGCCAGAGGGTCTGCTTTCTCTGTGAATGTCAAGAACCCAAACTGTCATGTGTTCTAAGGAGGGTGAACGAGCAATGAGACAAGGACACAGAGTATCGGCAATCTGAATAGAGTGGCCAAGAGGCACACCTGAGTCGGGCAGAACTCTTCAGTTAGCTGGATACACTATTTCTTCAAACTTCAGAATCCTTCTTTAACATGGGGATAATAAAACTCACCATCTAGGAAGGCATCACGTATGAAGGGGACAACAGGTGCTGACACAGCACAGTGAGCTGGTAACCCTGATATTCAAGGATCAGCCTCACTCTGCTCCCCCTGCCTCCTAGCTCTAGGCACAGTAGCTTCCTCACTGCCCTCAAGTGTCAGGTGAACAGCCCCGAGTAGAGCTTTGCCTTCTGGAAGAGTGCTCTCTTTCCCCTGCTAACTACATTGTTCACTCCTTCCTTTTCTTTAGTTGTCTGCCCCAGGTGCCACCTTCTCAATGAGGTTTTCCTGATTGTGCTACTTATAGTGGAACCCTGACATTTCTTATGCCCCTTGGCTGCCTCATTGTGATAGCCAGCACCTACCATCAGCTGGATACCCTACACCATAAGCGTCTGTTTTGTCTTTGTCACTATCTGTTCCTGCTAGAACATATGTTTCATAAGGGCTGGATACTTTTGCTTAGGCACACACTCCAATGAAAATGGTACTGTATCTTGCTTCTCTTATCTGGTAAGTAATATAACCAGAGTAAGAAGGGCAAATGAGGTCCAGGGATGGTTGGGAAAATCACAAATAATGTCTTAGGCCCATCACCCTTTGGTCCCTCCAGGAGGTCCAGCAAGCAAGCATTAGGACCAGAGATTTTACTGTAACCAAAGTGATGTTGACCCATCAGGTCAATATCCCTCTCATCAGTTTAAAACTCTCCAACAATTTACTCTTCAGGTGAAGACCAAAGCATCTATGAACAGCTCCAGCCAATCTATGCCTCCATCCCCTGGAGACAGGATTTCATACATAGGCCACAGCTGATTTTCCAGAGGCCAAGGCATCTGCAAATTCCTACCCTCCCTGCCACACACACATACTCCAGGGTATTTGCTCCTCTGCCTGGAATACCCATCTCTCTTCCTTCAGCTCTCAAGTTAACTGCCACTTCCTCAGGGAAGCAGTCCTGGATATTCCTAACAAGGCACTCTGCAATCCCGGTTTTAGCACAGTATCTCTCATTCTTACTACCTAGTGTTAAGTGCAGTTACTTTTGTGATTCTTTGATTGGTCTCCTGTGCCAGACTGCAAGCTCCAGGAGGTCGGGGAAACGTGTTCACCACTCTATCTTCTGAGCACAAGATTAAATTGCCCAATGAATGAAGTGAGAAATGACTGCACCAGGAGTTGGTGATCCAAAGTTGTCCGTCAGTGATCAGTACCCAGGATGGCCAAGGGTCTGAGTTCTAGAACAAGAGGTAAGGACTCCCTCCTCTTGGTGCTTAACACGGGGCTGATCGCAATCCTTTCCGAGACCAGCACCAACCACCGCGCCCTAGGGGGGGCCGCGCCGAGCCACGTGGCCCAAGACTCGGGAAACTTAAAACCGCCGCTACCAGAAAGGGGGTGGAGGGAAAGGGCGCGGGAATTACAAAGTCCTGAGCGTGGGATCACACGTCCTGGCCCGCCCACTGCCCAGATGGGGAAACTGAGGCCCAAGTGGGTTGGAAGTCGCAGAGGGGAGACAGAGGCTACCTCTCTCCCACCCCTGGCCCTCGACCCCGAGCCCTACAGGGACCCGCCGTCCACCAGGTCTCCCGGGGAGGAGGCGCGGACTGCTGCTCTAGATCTTGCACGCGGCCTCGAAATCTCACCTGGCTGCTCTGCTCCTTCACTGCCCGCGCCGCGCGCACGTATCCGGCCTGCACCAGATGCTGGTAGATCAGGGGAAGCAGCTCCTGCCGCTTCCTGGCTTCAGCCATGCCCGCGACCCGGGCCAGCCGGCTCACCTGCACGCCCCGCCCCCACGATCCCCGCCCGCCACTTCCCTCTTGCCCTTAGACCTCGCGCGTCCCACTTCCGGCTCCTCGTTCGTCCCCACCGCGCGGCGCGCCGGGAAGTGTAGTCTCACTCCCTGCAGTGACGGGTCCTGCTCCCGCAGGCGAGCGGGCGGAGACTTCCCGGGCAACAAGCCCTCCCATTGGTGAGGGGGCGTGTCAGGTCATGGACATACCCCCAGGGCCGGCCTTTGTAGGAGTGACCCTCTTAATCCTTTAGGCTGCTCCTTGAAGAGATTTGCCCTCCCTGGTAATTCTCTAGAGCCTGCGACAGGGCTGACTCCTCTCTGAATTCCCTAATCTACATCTCTGGCTGCACCCGAACTTCCAGTTATCTACTCATTCACTTCACACATTTTTTTTTAGGACCCATGAACCTGGCATGAGTTGTCATTGGTTTATTCTTTCAATCATTCACTGATTGAACAAATCCTTGCTGAGCCCCATACTTTGGGCTAGCATCTGGCTAGGTGGGGGCATAAAAGGATGAGTTAGATGTGGTGGTTGCCCGCACAGCTCACGGGGCTAAAGACAGTTACCAAGCAACTATACAGTTCAATGCCTGGTGTGTGCAGTCGGGACAGGCGCACCCCAGGGGAGGACGAAGGAGGGGCACTTAATCCCACAGAAACATCTAAACTAAGGCTCAAAGACAGCGGGAGTTTACTTTTTTATTTTTATTTTTTTGGTACTGAGGATGAAGCCAGAGACACTTTACCACTGGGCTACATCCCCAGCCTTGTTTATTTTTTTTTTATTTTGATACATGGTCTCACTAAATTGCTTAGGGCCTCGTTTAATTGCTGAGGCTCGCCTGGAACTCCTCTCCCTGGGAGTCGCTGGGATTACAGGCATGCACCTTGCTGACAGGAATTTTTAGGTGCTGAGGAGAGACTGACACACCAGGCAGGGGACACAGCTTGAATCAGGACATGAGAAACAGCCTGGGTATAGTCTGAGAATCCCAAACAACCTTGTGCTGCTGGGCTGTACAGTAAGGAGGAGAGGAATCCCAGTTAGGACATCTAAGGATGCAGAAGTAGACAGACTTACAACACCCCCTCACCATGACCAATGCATGGAGGGTGGATTTTTGGAGAGCAAAACTAGATGTCAGGCTGTTGCAGTTGTTGAGGAGAGTTGGCAAGAAGAGGATAAGCTGGGCTAGGGAATACTTAAGACAATGGTTCTAAACTTTATGGACCCCTTGAGAATCTGATGACAGCTTGAATTACCCAGCCTTTGCTCTAGAAATGTTGGATATATACAACATATAACACTTTCCACCCAAGTTCAGGAACCACATAAGCAGACATCCAGACTTCCAAGGGTTAGGGACCACTGCCTAGGGGAAGGAAGAAACAGACAGGACCAGGTGCCTGATTAGAGGTAGTGGGCAAGAAGAGGGAGAATAATCTACATTCACCATGGAGTGACTGACTATCTACTGAGTACCTACTTTTGGAGATAAATTGTCTCTACTCCTACAGAACTCACAGTTGAATGGAGAAGACATGCTAAACAAATAGTCACATAATTCACTGTTACAAACAGCTGCTAAACACAGACAGGAAAAGGATGGCATTTTCTTAAGGAGTAGTACAGTGTTTGAAAGCTACAGTGAAGTCACACAGCCTGGGTTCAAATTCTGGCTTTGCCTCTTATTAACTAAATGACCTTGGGAAAATTACATAACTTCTCTGTGTCTCTTTTTAAAAAAAATATTTATTATCTTTTAGTTGTAGTTGGACACAATATCTTTATTTCATTTTTATGTGGTACTGAAGATCAAACCCAGGGCCTCACACGTGCTAGGTGAGCACTCTACCGCTGAGCCACAATCCCAGCCACTCTGTGCCTCTTTCTTTATTTGTGAAATGGAGATGATTATAATTTCCATCTCCTAGGGTTATTATGGGGTGGGTAGTAAATTAGATTTTTTTTTCTTTTCTCCCTCTCTCTTTTCTTTTTTACCATTTTGTTCTTGAGGTCCTGGGGATTGAACCCAGGGCCTTGGGCATGTTAGGCAAATGTTCTACTACTGAGTTACACTCCTAATCTTTTTAATTTTTCTTTTGTGATGAGGTCTCACTAAGTTGCCCAAGCTGGGCTTGAACTTGCCTCAACCTCAAAAGTAGCTGGAAATACTGGCATGGAGGGATAAATGAGTTCTAAGTAGAAGTACTTAGAAGATCTGCACACATGCATGTGTATATGTGTGTTCACTATTATTATTGAAGCATTTAACAGGAAGGAGGGATCTATCTTTTCTTTTTATTATTTATTTATTTATTGTTTTAGTTGTTGATGGACCTTTATTTTTTTATTATTTCTTTTAATGTTTATTTTTTAGTTTTAGGTGGATACAATGTCTTTATTTTATTTTTATGTGGTGCCAAGGATCGAACCCAGTGCCTCATGCATGCTAGGCAAGCGCTGTACCACTGAGCCACAACCCCAGCCCCTGGACCTTTATTTTATTTACTTATTTTTAATGTGGTGCTGAGATTCAAACCCAGTGCTTCACACATGTGAGGCGAGGGTTCTACCGCTGAGCTACAACTCCAGCCCCATCTATCTTTTCTTAGAGGACTGGAAAGTGTTCTCTGAGGAAGTGATGATTGGGAGGAAGCCTGGATTATAGTATAAGGAAGGCTGGAGGACAAGAATCCTGGGCCTAGGGAGGGACCGATTCAAAGCGACTGAGACAAAAGGTACAGTTGAAAGAAGAGGCAAGGGAAGGCTTAGCAGGGACAAGAGGGTGAACCTGAACCAGAAATTGGGGAATGTAGAAGTCTGCAGAAGGTAAATTCCATATTAAGCGATCAGCCACATTTGGGCTCCTTCTTTTCAGCCTGAGTGACTGGATGCCAGTGACAGCGTAAGCCCAAAAGGGACAAGATGCAAAAAGGATTTTGCTGTGGCCTGTGTGAAGGCCCAGTGGGAGTGCCAGGGGGTGTATGAGTAGATATGGGAAGAGCAGTTAAGGCATTCAGGGGAGGGCAGTGGAGCCTTCCTAGAGTTGGTGAGACGGCAAATTGCCATCAAGACATGTTGGAGCAAGAGGGTAAAGGAGCGGCAGTGTTGGGACAGACTCTTGGGTATCTGTGTGAACAGAGCCTTTCTCTGAGATGGGAAAACCAGAGTGGGCCTGTATCAGGGGTTCACTTGATGCTTTGACTATATCCTTTGTGGCTTTGAAACTTAGTTTTCTTTTTTCTTTTTCCCAATCTTCTTTTCCTTAAACTTTTCCTCCCTGATCTTCTTCTTTTCCCTGATCTTCTCCTTCCTGATCTCTCCTCCCTAATCTCACTTTCTCTGAATCACTTCTATAAAAGTTCTGTTCCTGTGGATGGGCAGAATCACAGCCTTTGGGATAGGATTCCCCTGTGTTTCTCCTTTGCTAGCAAAGTAATAAGCCGTCTTACCTTTTTCTCAAAACCGTGTCCTCGTTGTTGAATTGGCATCAGGGACAAGGACCAAGCTTTTGGCAATAGGCCTTGATAGAGAGCGTTGAGGGAGGAAGGGTGGTGGAGGGGATGTGAACAGTGCAGGTATTATTTTAGACATCCTGAAATTGAAATGCCTTTGGACATCAAGAGCAGATCTCCAGTGGCTACTGGAAATCTGGTTTGGGTTCAGCATCGAGGTCTGGGCTGAACATGGAGATGGGAAGTTGTTGACGGAAAGATGATCACTGGAGCTGTGGATGAGGATAAGCTTTCCAAGGGAGGAGGATGTGGAGTGAGAAGAGAAGGTGGTCCAGGATGGAGCTTGGAGACACACACACAGGGTAGGGCCGCATTTAGACTAGGAGCCAGAGAGGGAGCAACAGAGATGTGGAGAAGCCAAGGGAGGATAGAGCAAAGAGTCCAGTGATGGGTGATGCTCTTTGAGGTCAGAGGTGAGGATGGAACCAGGGGCTCATGGGAGTGCTTTGGGAAGTGCTGCTTACTGGAGCGATGGAGGGGGTCTCATGGCCGTGGTCTGAATGCAGGAGGAATGAAGGAGGCAGGTCCTTTGAAAAGTTTCTTGTGACCAGGAAGGGAGAGATGATGGGACAGGATCCATGTGTGTAATGCGGGGAGGCGTGTTTTAAGATGAAAGAGACTTAATTCATTTAAAAACTGATGGTAAATCCAGCAGAGAGAGATTTTAATCAAGATTGTAGGAAAGAGGGGAGATAACCAGCGAGTGATGTTCGGGAGTATGGGTGAGGGGAGGGGATCAGGCTCGTGGGTGGAGGGGTTGGTCTTGGAGAGGAGGAGGGATGACTTCTCTGGAACCCAAAAGCGGGAACAAAGAGAGAATGGGTGCAGATGTAGATGTAGGTTTGTGGTGGGATGTTAAGGGAGATTTCATCTTGAGCTTCTATTTTTTCTGTCAAGTGGGAGGCAAGGTCTGCTGGGAGCGAGAACGAGGTGGTGAAGAGCTGGAAGGAAGGAGAATGATCAAGAGTCAAGAAGCAACTTGTCCACGAATCCCCTGAAGCCTGACAGCCTGACAACCCAGCCAGGGTTGGTGGTCATTACCGTCTGTGTGTCCCGTCTTGACTTGCTGAGTAGCTTCCACCATTAGGGCTCACCTGCCCAGGTGCACGCAGCAGGGAAGTACTTGGAGTTTATCCAGGTCCAGGACTTTGCAAGATGGAAGGGAATAAAGGGCACAGGATCAAAAGATATGCCTAACTGGGTCCTGGAATCTAGGCAAATGAAGGGAAATGAAGGCAGGTGGGGCCAGTTGTCAGGCAGATAACGGGAACTTTGTGGACTGGGCTCTCTTGAGATTGGGAGCCAGAAGCCTTGCATCGGAGAGGGCTGGTGATTGGAGTTGGATAAAAGAAATAAAAAGTAGGTAAAAAAGGAGAGATGAAGAAGGCACAAGCATATACAACTTTAATTTGAGGTTCTACATAGTTTTTCTAGACCTGTCAATCCCCAAAGCCAGTTTCTCTCCTAAGCCCATTGCTCCCAAATTTGGGGGGAAATCTATAAATCTTAGAGTTACCATAAATTCACTCACTTATGATCAATACCTTGTGCACTGTTAAATAACCCACCAACAAATAGATCAAATGAAGAGGAATGAATTTTTGAAAAACTGTACTTCGGGAGACTTTCTGACATTGTCTGTTGATCAGATAATGGAGACTACCGTAGCTTCAGGACCTAAGAACAACCAGACTGATGTCATCCCTACATATCTTCCCATACCCAAATTTCCTTTAAACTCTCAGAGATGCTTGCGCTCTCCCTTGAATTGTGCGTTCCTTACTTTCCTAAATAAATCTCCTTGCCTCTACTGACGCACGCTGAAATCCTTTTATGTCCACTTGTCCCCAGGCTAGTTTCCCCCTTCTCTGGAATTTCTCTGGAAATATTTCTTCTCTGGTGATAGTGAGGAGCCTGGGTTTCTGCTTGCTAACCGGCTAACTGAGTGGGTGATCAGCATACATGATGTGTGATGTGCTGAGTTCTTTTTTAATGTACTAGGGATTGAACCCAGGGGTGATCTATCACTGAGTTACACCTCAGCCCTTTGCATATTTTATTTTGAGACAGAGTCTCTCTAAGTTACCTGGGCTGGTCTCAAACTTGCAATCATCCTGCCTTAGCCTCTCAAATTGCTGGAATTACAGATAAGTGCCACCATACCCAGCCCATCTGGGATTTCGTTCACTACCCTTACCCTCCAGAATCAGTTGAGCTCCTTGAGGACGTGGCCCCAGGTGAGGTGCACAGAAGGCTGCTAGAGAGAGGGCAGCAGGGCAAACCAGCAGGTAGGTGCTCACTATATGGGTCTGAAGGCAGGAATGCAGAGGGGATCTGAGACCACGGAGGAGGAACTGGATGTGCATCCTTGACTGACCTTGGAAGAAATGGAGAACTGGTATTAAATTAAAAAACAAAAAAACCAAACCAAACCAGGACAGTCCAATATCTTCTGCTGGCAACAGGTTGTTTGTTTTTGTTTGGTGCCTAATAAAATTAATTGTCAGCACTTACGCTTTGTCCTCGGCTCCTGGGAGGCTGCCTCTTCTGTGGACAATTTCTTTATTTCCTTGATTTTCCAAATCATACCCTTCACTGAATTGCCTCAGGGCCCAAGCACAAAATTAAAACATTAAACTGATAAAATATAACATGGCAACAATTAAGGCAGCAGCAAACAAAACAGTGCATTAAAAAACATTCGCCTCAGAGCGTTTCTCTACCAGTTAGAAAAAAAGATGTCTTTGTTAGCTGGAGAAGACAGAAGCTTCCAGACCACTCAACTGTGAGTGCCTCTGGGGCAAGCAGTATGCCTTAGTCACTTTGGATTCCCATGCAGGGCACAGTGAGGGCACTCAGGAAATGAAGGAAGGAAGGATGAACAACAGGGAAGAAAGCTACATGGATAGGGCACCGCGCTCCTTCCTCCCCAGCAGGAATGACTCCAGCACAGAGTGGGAGGTGGCATGATACAGGAGAGAAGCTCCTAGGCAAGGAGACAATCAACTACCTTTTTGGTCTGGCTCTGCTCTGTGACCTTGGGCCAGTCTCTTGCTTCCTCTGGTCCTCAGAATTCCCTTCTGTTATATTTGGATAGGAGGTATCTCCCCAAGGTTCTTGTGTGAATGCAGAAAGTTTTGGAGGTGGAATGATTGGATTGTGAGAGTTGTGACTTAATCATTTTATCCTAGTTTAAATGAACCGAGTAGTGACTGAAGGCAGCAGGGGTGTGCCTTGGAAGGCTTCTTCTTCCCTGTGGCCCCTTCCCCTTTCCCTCCCTGCTTCCTGGCCACTGTGAACCGAGTAGCACTCTCCCATCACGCCCTTTTGCCATGATGTTCTGCCTCCCCTGGGCCACAGCCAAGGAGTCAGCCCACGGTGGACTAAACCTGTGGATCTGTGAGCTAAAAGAAACTTTCCCTTGTCTAAGTTGTTCTTGTTGGGTATTTTGGTTACCGTGATGAAAAGCTCACTAACACACCTGCTTAATGAAACTATCAGACAAAGACCTTCTAGTACTGTATTCTTAACAGAAGGGCCCCCCCTGGGAAGGCTGCCCTCACCCCCAGGGCTCAAAGACAGCCCTCTTCACCCACTATTACAGCAAGTGTTCCCAGCTCCGAGTCACTTTGGCCAGTAGATTTCCCACAGCTTCTTTCCCTCGCGTAGGATGACAATTTCTCTTTTTTTCTTTCCCTTGATCCTACAGAAAAATTTTTAAAGTTTTCCAAATTGTAACTGAAGTAACATGTTAAACAATTTGGAGTGGTATGAAGACAGTGGCTGTCTTTGCCCTCTTCTTAGGCTCTCCCAGGCCACTTCCCCAGCTGCAGCCCCCAGCCCCTGCCCCTCCAGCAAATCAGAGCCTGGCATCAGATCCTGCACATCTTTAGTAGGACTCCAGGCTTCTCCTGCCCCTTCTCATTTCTCTATTCTTTCTTTTTGCTGGGCGCAGTTGCGCACACCGGTAATCCCAAAGGCTCAGGAAGCTGAGGCAGGAGGATCCCCAGCCTCTGCAAAAGTGAGTTGCTAAGCAACTCAACAAGACCCTGTCTCTAAATAAAATACAAAATGAGGCTGGGGATGTGGCTTAGGGGTTGAGTGCCCCTGAGTTCAATCCCTAGGACTCTGCCCCAAAACAAACTCTTTTGTTTCTTTCCTACAAAAGGGATCATCTTTAACATAAAACTTGGCAACTTTTTTTTTTTACTTAAGAAAAACACATCAGAGCTATTTCCTCCAAATATTCTGATTTGCCTCCCCATGTTTTTTTTTTTTTTTTTGTTTTTGTTTTTTTGGTAGTACTGGGGGTTGAACCTAGGGTGCTCTACCTTTGAGCTACATCTCCAGCCTATTCATTTTTAATTTGAGACAGGGTCTCACTAAATTGCCCAGTTGGGTCAAACTTGATATCCTCCTGCTTCTGCTTCCTGAGTAGATGGGATTACTGGCATGCTCCACTGTGTCTGGCACCACAGCCTTTTGAGTGATAGTAACAGCTCATTTTGCAGAGTGCATGCAATGGGCCAGAACTGGGGCTTAACCAGTTTAACCCCCACCATACCCTGGGAAGCATGACCCATCCTGTTTATACAAGAGGAAATAGGCTCAGAGAGGTTAAGGCCTGGGCTATATGCTGGATGGCAGGATTTGGACCCTCTCCAACTGCCCAGGAGCTCCTTTTTTTTTGGGGGGGGGGGCTGGGGATTGAACCCAGGCTTTGTGCATGCAAGGCAAGGACTCTACTAAGTGACCTATATTCCCAGCCCCTAGGGAGCTCTTAAGCAGTTCCTGAGTGGCACCACTGAGAGACAGGGATGGGAGATAGTATGATACAGGTTATTCACTTTTAGTTTTTTGGCTAAAACAACAGAACACATCCCAGTAAATATATCCTTATAGACTAGAGTTTTAATTTCTGCAGGATGGAATCAAGAGGAGGCCAGAGGGGATGCGTGTGTTTTATTTTAATAGATAAAGCCAGACTAACTGCCAAAAGGGCTGTAGCAATTCATAGTCTCATCAGCATAATTTTTTAGTTTTGTGGTTTTCTTTCTCAGAGCTGGGAGGGTCCTGGGAGAGCATCTAGCTCAGCTCTTTCCTCTTACTGTTAAGGAAACAGCCCAGTGACAGGAAGTGTCTGGGCAATGTCCCCAGAGGGTTAGAAGCAGAGGTAGGCTCTTGTCACTGCTGCCTGGAGTCTGCCTTATCCTCTCGCCTGCAGACTCCTCTTCTCCTGCCGGGTCTCTGCTCTGTGCTATTTGGCATCACATCACTTCCTGTTTGCCAAACCTCCCCTGGTGATCCACCGACCACAGGCTCCAGGCAGAGCTTCATAACAGGCCTTCGAAGCCCATCCCAATCTGATCCCTGGTGCATCTCCTCTCACCCAAACCAGCAATCAAGTCTGGAGAACGCATTGTCCTGGGGACATCTCACTTCTTCACACCATTTGAACAGACTGCCTTTTTCCTCTTTGAAGTTTTAACTGTTTCCTATGTACCTTCAAAGCCAAGTGCAAATGCCACCTCTTCCATGGTGTTTTCCCTGACTGTGCAGGCTTCCCACCTAAGGGAGAGTCATCTCTGCCCTGCAACAAGGTTCTCCCTTCTGGCTGTTCCTTCTAGAAGGACAGCTGTTGCAGATGACCAGCCAGGAGGGGGCAGTGCACAACCAAAGGAAGGTCTTCCAAAAGGTCAAGGTCACCAGGGGACCTGGGGCCTGCCCTCTACTGAGGATGCCTTTGGGAATAGCAACTTCAACCCCAGTGGTGTGACCTTAAGCAAGTTCTGCCCATCCCTGGGTCTCAGTCTGCATCTCTGTGAAAATAGCATTGGGCTAGTTCAGTGTTTTCTGAAAACCTGGTGATGCAAGAAGTGGCTTTGTGAGATAAATAGATGGACACTTTAAAATGGAAATCATTATGTATTAAAATAAATGTGTATCAGACAAAAAATAACTAGCACATCAAACCTGTTATTTCGCAGATATTATTGCTTAGGATGTGGCTAAATAGGCATTTAAATAAAAAAAAACCAGTGAGTCAATGTAAAAGAAAGTACCAATTAAATAATAGTACTGGTGGTAAGACGGCGGTGAATGGCGGCGGTTGAGAAAACATTGGTCTGCCTTTAATGTTCTAGAAGGCTGTGATTTGCAGGAATGCCTGCCTTTGGTAGGGGTGGAGGCAAGGAGAAGGAGCTGCCTCCAGGAATTGGGGTGCTGATCCTTGGGTGGAGGGGAAGGCATTCCACACACCCCAGACCCACCGCAGCCTGTGTGTGGGGGCTACGAGTGCTGGCTCCCCCTTCCTGCCTCCTTCCCCAGCTTCCCTGCAGTTACTAGGGAGTGGGAGGCTGAGAGGGGCCGCATTCTGGAAGCTCATCTGCTCCCTCATTCTCACCCAGCACCCTGCTTGGCATAAAGAATTCAGGGTGATGATTAACCAAAATGCAGAAAGGAACTGGGGGTGGGGAGAAAGAGGTAAACAGAGTTTTCCTGCATATGTGAATGCCCAACATGGAGGGACCGTCTAGTGATTCCCAACTTGACCCGTGCCTCACTGTTCCACGGAAATACAATTCCAAGACCCCACCTTAGGCAAGTGCAGTCTTGGGGCCCCTGCATCTGTGGTTTAGAAAGCTTTGCAGTGGATTCTGACGCATCTAGGTTTGGAACCACTGTTCGACAGCACACATCCCTCAGTGTACTTGTGGAGGCTCAGAGAGGTTCCATCACTTATTCAAGTCACCCAGCAGGTCAATGACTAACATCCGGACTCCCAACTCAGTTCTTGCAGAGCATTTCTTGCAGAGCCTGGTCCATTATTAGCAAAGAAGTTCCACTGACAAATGCGGTAGAGTTTCTCTGAGTTCCTTTTCCTTTGGGCTTGTCAAGGACTTTCTCTGAAGAGAACATGCTGTATGAGCTGCCATCTGCTGAGGAGGCCAGAAGGGGTGGTAAAGGATGGTGGTGGAAAAGGGTGCAGGGGGTGCCAATGGAGGGGGCGGCCAGGAGATGGGCCTCCTCTCTGCGGTTGCCAGCCTGCTGAGGGCAGGAGCCAAATGGGATGTATGCCACCAATGGTTAGGCTTTCACATGGGATCCTTAAAGAACAAAATTAGGGCCAATGACTGGGAGGAAAATTCTAGATAAAACTTTCTAATGGTGATCAATGACCTAGAAGACAATTGGCCTTAGGGCAACTGCCCAGCTCCCAGATTTTTTTTTTCTGAACTACACCCCCAGCCCTCTTTATTTTTATTTTGAGACATGGTCTCAAACTTTCTGGCCTCAAATTTGAGATCCTCCTGCCTCAACCTCCTGAGTAGCTGGGGTTACAAGCATACGCCACTGTGCTTGCATGCTTTTTCAAATTATAAATTAGAAAACATCAAACATATGACAAATACAAGGGCAGTTTCTATGTTCCTGTGACTTAGACTATGAAATAAGACATTATGGATAAATAGGAGCTTCTCAGTTAATTTCCTTCCCTCCTGCCCATGATGCTCAGCAGCCCGTTTCCTGGGGTTGGCTCCAGACATTCCTGTACATGATCTTTTATTTATGCTCCCTGTGCACACACTCATAAAACAGAATGTATTGTTTGGTAGTTTTAAAACTTTTTGTAAATGGCATAATATTGTGTACAGTCTTTTGCAAGTTGCATGTTCCCATTAACATTATGCTTTTTATGTTTCTCTGGGTTGAAGTACAGAGCTCTAGCACTACATGTCCACCATCCAATCTACATCATTATAGGTCCTATGACTTATGAACCCATTGGGTGGATGGATATTTGAATGATTTTCAGTTTTCTACAATAAACCACACAGCCATGACCAAACATGCATGAGTATGGGAATTGAACTTGGGGCACTCAACCACTAAGCTACATCCTCAGCCCAATTTTTTTTTTTTGTACTTAGGATTGAACTCAGGGATGCTTAACCACTGAGCCACGTCCCCAGTCCATTTTAATATTTTATTTAGAGGTAGGGTCTCGCTGAGTTGCTAAGTGTCTCAGTAAGTTGCAGAGGTTGGCTTTGAACCTGAGATCCTCCTGCGTCAGCCTCCTGAGCTGCTGGGATTACAGGTGTGCACCACCTCACCGGCCCTTGTATAAGTCTTGCATGTGCTTGGTGGGGAGTCTCTGAATGTATGCACATCATGTTGTTGGTCAGTCATAGCCCAGCTGCAGTGGAAGGGGTGTTTCTGCCAGCAGTTGTCAGACCTCGGAATGCTTGCCACTCTGATGGGCCAAATGTCTCTCATTCTTGTTCTGAATTTGTATTGCTCTGCTCAGTGGGTTTAAATGTTTTTGTGATGTGACTGGCTGTTTGGACTTCTCCTTTTAGGAGTTGCCTTTTGTGTCCTCTGCTGGGGTTCTATGGGTTGTCCATGTCTTTCTTACTGACTTTCAGGAGCTCTAATCTATTATGGTCTGTTGCTGGGGTCTTCTGCCAGCCCATGTCTCCTCTTTTCCCTTCACCTGTGCAGTTTTTTTAAATATATTTTTTTTAGTTGTGGGTGGCCACAATATCTTTTTTTTTTTTTTTTTTTTGGCCACAATATCTTTATTTCACTTTTATGCGGTGCTGAGGATCGAACCCAGTGCCTCACGTGTGCCAGGTGAGCACTGTGCCGCTGAGCCACAACCCCAGCCCCTCCTGTGCAGTTTTGATGCACAGCTCTCATGTCTTCTGCTGTGTTTGGGGGCTCTGCAGTCTGGCACCCTCCCAGGAGGTGGTGCAGGCGAGAGTGTGGGATCCCATGCTGGGCATTCTTGGGTGAGATTCAGGCTGAGTGACTTACAGGCTGGGTGAACTTGGGGTCAATTATTTTGCCTCTGGGCTGCAGCTTCTTTTCTGTACATAGGGATAAGAAGAGCCCCCAGCTCTCAGGGATGCTAGGAGGATGGAAGGAGGAGGCCAACGTGAAACAGGAAGCACTGAAGCCCTGGAGCAAAGCTGGGGTCACAAAAAGTCTCTGGAGAAGCCACTACCTGAGAGCCATGGAATGTGATGTCCTGATCTTGTCTGGCCCTGAGGGGTCAGCACAGTCCCTCCTGAGCATATGCTCTGTGACTCCAGAGGAAGTGACCTCTGTGGACAAGCATTGCCGACGTCTCATGAAAGCCAGGATGTGCCCTCACCCTCTTTACATCATGCTGCTCAGAGCTGCCCAGTTGCCCATGGCCACCGGCCTGGGAAAGCATCTGGTGGTTCCAAGGACAATATTGGTTTAGGAAAAGAAAAGGACACACGTGCCCAGTCACTTTCACTCATATGTGACCACATGACAGCCCACACAAAGAGGCCTCTTGAGGCCATTGGCAGTGGGCGGCTATTCCTATGACTGAGCTGTTCATCCTGGGCACAGTACACACCAGGTTGGGGCAGGAACAAGCCAGGAGGAAAGGGAGGACAGAGGCTTCTGGGGTCTGCAGTCTCTTGGAAAAGGTCATAGAATCATAGGTCAATAGGTCGTTGACTGACCCCAAGTCACACCCCCGCCCCAGGGGTCATCCTACTCAAGTGGTCAGAGCACTGTACAGGAGCAAGGAACATTATTTAAAATGCAGCCGGGCACAGTGGTGCATACCTATAATCCCAGTGGCTCTGGAGGCTGAGGCAGGAAGATGACGAGTTCAAAGCCATACTCAGCAAAAGCGAGATGCTAAGCAACTCAGCGAAACCCTGTCTCTAAATAAAATACAAAATAGGGCTGGGGATGTGACTCAGTAATGGGGTGTCCTTGAGTTCAATCCCCAGTATGGGAACAAAAAAAAAAAAAAAAAAGAAAGGAAACATATTTCTGGAGTAGGTGATATATATGAATTATGCAAAAAAAAAAAAAAAAGTAAAGGTACAAAGAGGATACAGAGAAAAGTAAATTTCCCAGACTCCCACCCTCCGTCCCCGAGCTTCCCAGGAGGAAGCAATGTTACCAGAGATTTTATATGTATATATGAAATATTGACAGTAGCACGTTATGCATACTATGGTAAAGCTTGCTTATTTTTTCCATGCCATCTTTTCTCCCCCGAGTTTAGGAACTAGAACATGACAGGCAGGAGTGAATGTCTGAAGGATGATGGTTGAATGGTCGGGGTGGTGGGTGGATGGATGCACGACGGCCACCCAGGTCTGGGCTTTTGTCCTGTGTATTTCAAGACTCATCCCTGACCTTGGGAGGCTCCCTTTCCTTTGGCCTGTCGCCGTAGGTGGGTGAAGTCAGGCCTTCCTGACCCTGGCACAGAGCCACAGTGGGGGAACTAAGTGAACCAGGCAGCTGAGCAGCTTAATTGTCATTTCCACCAGCAGATGGTTACCAGGGAAACTCGAGGACTGTTAGAACGGGGAGGGGTTAGCAGGCAGTGCAGAGCAAAGAGAGAGACTCTCGGACTGGGGAGGGGGAAGTTCCCACAAGTTCCTTAAGACTTGAATTTTTAATATTCCTTCAGTGATGATCCAGAACAATTAAAAATTGTATTTGATTCGTGCCTTATAACAGCAGATGGCCATGTGACTTCATGCACGTTGTTGTTTGCTTTAACGATCACAATGACCCAGGGATCATCAATGATCTTGCAGCCCCCTGAATAAACTGAGATTTTGGTATTTATCAGACTTGGGAGGGTTTTTTTTTTTTTTTGTACCAGCAATTGAAATCAGGGGCACTTAACCACTAAGCCACATCCCCAGCCATTTTTGCATTTTTATTTAGAGACAGGGTCTCGCTAAGTTGTTTAAGGGCTCCCTAAGTTGCTGAGGCTGCCTTTGAACTGACGATTCAAGCTGCTGGGATTACAGGTGTGCACCACCGTGCCAGGCCTGAGCAGTTTTTTTTTTTTTTTTAAACTGATCCATGAAAACAAAGATTGTACTAAAGCACTTGCCTAACATGCCTGAGGCCCTGGTTTGATCCCTAGTACCTTACAGACACATACACAAAGTTGTACTTATTAAAGGGGGTACCATATTATATTGAGCAGGTTTTTAAATTTGGGTCCCTAGACCCTTAAAATCCCTGAATACATTTTTAGGGTCAGAGAATTTTCCTCTGACATCTGTATGTTACTCAAGCATGAGAAACCCTGGCAAGGATGAGAGGGCTGAGCCAGGACAGGGAGCCTGGATTCTACTCTGCCTCTACCTCTTTTTGTTGAGTTTACCTCTTCTGTCTTAATTTCTCCAACAAAGGGGCTGGGGTTATAGCTCAGTTGGTAGAGTGCTTGCCTTGCATGCACAAGGCCCTGGGTTCAATCCCCAGCGCCACCAAAAAAAAAAAAAAAAAAAAAACACAAAAATAAGGGTGAAAATGCCCTCCTCACAAGAGATTGAGTGTGAGGTGAGATAGTGAATGTGAAAGTTCTGTCTGCACAATTGTGCCGCAGTCCAGCTGCAGCAAACTAACGGGGGTGGGGGGTGACGAGCAACTTGTGTACATTGATACAGCAGGAGTGGGAGCCGTTTATTGTAGGACAGGAGGGGTATATATACATTCCACACAGCTTATCTTAATTAACATAAACTAGATACAGCAGTCAACCAATAAGGAATCTCCACACTTAATGGCTCACTGGTGTTACTTCACAAACCACTCCCTCTGCAAAATGCCAGGCACCATCCCGACTTGTTTACAGACTCCAACACAATTGTATGAATGTTTTCATTTCATCAGAAAGGAAAAGGAGCCTTGTGAGAAAGATGAAAGGACCGTCCCTTCATCACTCTGTCAGAGTGGAAGAGCTGGGCTGGGAGCCCGACTATCTTGCCCTCTGCTGCCGGGGGCACGTAGACCACTAGCAATAGGTTAGATTTTCTAATTCTGGAAAGTATAATAATAACACCTCAGATGGGTCTGTCACTATTTGGGTTAACATACTCTTTATTTTTATTTTTTAAAGAGATTCAGTTTGGAAAACCAAACAAATAAATGAACACATCAAATTTCCCACAGCTATATCTCTCTGCCCAGAGCAAAAACATTCTTTCTCAGGTGAAAGGTCAGACAAGAGGCAAATGTCAACACTCTATCCAGGTAGCTTGGTGCCCACACTTAGACTGGCTATTTTGCTGGGTTGCAGGGCCACTTCATTTCAGTACCTGGAATTTGGAAATATGGATTCAGGGTTGGGGTCAAGCAGGCTCCAGAAAGAAGGGACCATGTCTGATCACTGTTGTTTCTCCCAGGTTCAGCCCAGTGCTTTGCACAAGGATGAGAGGGCTGGGCCAGGACAGGTAGCCTGGATTTTGCTCTGCCTCTACCTCTTTTCGTTGAGTTTACCTCTTCTGTCTTTGCTGTTTTAATTTCTCCAATATCAAGAAAATAAGGGGGCACAGTCAGTATTTAAAGACTGAAGGAATGAATGACTGGAATCACCTTTTTGTGTTTAAACATTTGAAGGGGTCTCAGAGAAGATATGTCTACTGAGTCCAGGTTCAAAGTCAGGAGGTCAGGGAACAAGGGAACTCAGGGCTGAAGTGGTCTTCTGGTCTGGACTTCAGGGAACTGGGAGACAGGCAGGTGGTGAAGCCTAGTCCAGAGGCTGAGGTCATTTTCAACAGAGTGATTGACTGATCAGTGGCGTCAGATCTCTGTTGACTGAGCATCTTCTATATGCGGGGCTCTGTGCTATCTGCTGGGGATCCCAAGCCAAACAAAATCCTGTACCCCAAGAAGTCCCAGATAGTGATAATGTGCCCACAGTAGTGACGATACGTTTGGGCTTTGGAATCACACAGACATGAACTCAAGCCCAGATTCACAATGTGTGACTGTGGGTGTGTCCCTTCTCCGTTTGCATTTCCTGACCTATAAAATGAAATGAGGAACAGTAGCTGTTACCTGGGCTGGTAAATAAGACCCATAGCCCCTGGTCCAGAGAGAATGCCCACTACCTGTTCTCCAGCATGACAGTCTAACTGGGCCTGGACCCCATCTCTTCCATCTATCCTGAACCTCAGAGGAGCTTGTCTGCGCTGACCCAAGAAAGCAGCTGTGATGGGCACCTCCAGTCCCCCAACATCTGGTTATTCATAGCTGTTTGTTTTTTGTGGTTGTTACGGTTGTTGTTTCTATTAAGAATAGTGATGCTATGAATAATCCTGTGTGTTTCTCTTGGCGTGTTTGAGCAAGGGTTCCTGCAGAGTGTACAGAACAACAACAAACTGAAAAGAAAGGCCACTGGGCAGTCAGATGAATGCTATGGAGCTGGAACCTGGTCCTGGAGCTATTCTGTGAGGCCTGGTGTTCACCTTTTAGTTGCTGGAAACTGGGGAGTTTGCCTGGGAAAGGGGTTGAGGCAGGCAGAGCACAGTGGGTCACACGGCAAAGGGGAGGGGGAAGAGTTGGGAGTAGTAGTTTTTATTTTGTTTTGGTGGTGGGGATCAAACCCGGGGCCTTGCCATGCTAGACAAGTGCTCTACCACCGAGCTGCATCCCCAGGACCCTTTATTTTTATTTTGGAGACAAGGTCTTCCTAAGTTGCTTAGCTGGCCTTGAACTTTGTGATCCTTCTGCCTCAACCTTCTGAGTCACTGGGATTAGAGGTGTGCCTGACTGGAAGAGTGGTTCTTTACCAAATAGCATGGAAATACTTCAAAATTCTAATCACTGATGTGGTTAAAAGGTAAGTACTGGTGTGTACATGCCTGGGACTATACATTACCTATGGGTGGAGTTACTAGGGTGCAGGGAAAGTGAATAATCAACTTTACAGGATAATACTGAATTGTCACAGATTCCCATAGACATTCCCTCCAGCAGCTTATAAGCCTGTGGTTGATCCACACCCTTGCCAACACTTGGTATTATCAGGATGCATAATTTCTTGCCAATCAAGTGGGTGTAAAGTGAAGTCTCATAATGGTCTAATCTTCATTTCCCTGAATCCTAGTATGGCTGAATATCTTTTCATATACTTATGGGTCTAGAGCTGTTTGTTTAAAAGATGTAAGCCCTATGTACATTAAATACGTGCAGTTTCTTGCTTATAAATTTTATCTCTGTTAAGCTGTTAAACACACACATATACAAACACACACAAAGATACAATCTATAATTTTATCCCTAATAAAGTTGCTAACATTTAGTAGATACTCAGTAATATTGAATTGAATATTAAATAAAAGTGAGTCCCTCACACCACAGGGAATATTCGATCACATGCCTTGGCCAGTGAATTAGAGCACAGACCAAGAACTATGGGATCTGGTTTCAGCCTCGAAGTGTTCACAACTTTACTTTGGGGCCTTAGGTGAGGTGTTTGCCTTTTCTGAACCTCAATTTAAGCTGAGGTTGGGGACAGCCCTAACAAGTTGGGGACAGCCTAGTCTGCTCATAGGGAAGCCTACACAGGCAGCCCTCAAAAGCAGGTGAATGAAATCATGCAAGCCAAGTGCTTCCGGGACTGAAAAGTCCAGTGTGAGTGTGGTGGTGGGGAGAAGGATTAGTGTTCCCTCTTTAAAGACAATTTAGAAAGTCCTCAGAACCCCTGCAAGCAAGAGCAGCTGGCCTAACTCCTAGAAGCAGAGAGCATCAGTTCTTAGGCTTGAATGAACGTCCTTCCTCACCTGCCCCTGTCTCCAGGCAGCCCTAACGGCAGAGGAGGACCAAGCCCCATTTATTCCTGGCTTAAGTATTCCTTAGTCCATTCTGAGGGTTACTGGGGACAAAAACCTGAGCCCAGGCAGCTCTAAGACAAAGATGGTGGGCATCCTGGTGCTGGATCTCCCTGGGAAGCTGCCACTGCAGGCTACCGGGCCAGCCAGCAGCTATGGGCCTGGCTGCTCAGGCCAAGATGCGGGAATGCCACCAAACCATAGTGCCTGACACTTAAGTTCTCAGCTGTTTCCTTTGTTCCTCTGGCCTCACATCCTGCCCCTGTTCCTGCAGAGGGTAGCCTACACAGGCAGCCCTCAAAAGTATGGCTGAGGGACGCTAACCACTGTGGGTGGTGGTTAAATGGGGAAATGGAGGGGAGGTTCTATGGTCACATCAAAGCATTTAATTAAATTTTATGCCACTAATTTTTGCTGCATACGTCAGGCACTGGGCTAGGCATTTTACAAGCATTATCCATTGACTTGGGAATCACAGAAACTGCTGCCACCATCTTGTAACCACTAGAGAATGACAGAAATGATAGCCCTGAGATTCTTTCCCTGTTCTTTTTGTACCACGTATTGCTTGCTAGACAAGTACCCTATCATGCGCTACATCCCAGCCCATCCATTGATTTTTTACAATAGCCCTGAGGGACAGATGCTATGATTGGCTCCATTTGACAGGCAAGGAAACTAAAGTTTTGTAAGGTTAAGGACCCCTCAACTGGTGACAGATTCATATTCAAACCCATGTAGGCTGTTACCAGAGCTTGTGATCTTCACCAGATGAATGGACAGGCCTTGGTGACTGATGCAATTGTGGGATCTGGGGGAAGAGAAGAAAGCATTCACATCCTACCCTCAACTCAGCTGTCAGACTGTGTCCTGGAGGCCAGTAGAAGAGAAGAATGCCCCAAAAGGCCTTATTCCTCCCCTTCCAGAAACAAGGAGATGGAAGGTAAGTTCAGCAGAGAGTGAGGCACACTGAGGGGTGTTTAGGGGAGACCAGGCTCCTTAGTTGCTTTCTTCTTTTTCTTTCTTTTTCTTTTTTTTTTTCTGGTACCAGGGATTGAACCCAGGGACACTTAACCACTGAGCCACAACCCCAGCCCTTTTTTGTTTTTTATTTAGAGATAGATAGAGTCTCACTGAGTTACATAGGGCCTCACTAAGTTGCTGAGACTGGATTTGAACTTATATTCCTCCTGTCTCAGCTTCCTGAGCTGCTGAGATTATAGGCATGTGCCAACGCGCCTCACTTCTTTGTCTCTTTCAAACCAAGGCTTAAGGGACCATTGGCCACATGAAGAGTGGGAACAGGGAACACCAGGCAGGGAAAATAGCATGTGCAAAGGCCAGTAGGTGACAAAAAGCATTCAAAGCCACCACCACAGTTGATGGAGGAGGTGAGGCTTGGGAGATGAGGCTGGTGTCACTAGGAGCAAGCACTTCAGGTCTTGACTTTGAGGCTCCTAGATGGGGAGGGACAAACAAGGGACGAGACTGTCAAGAAAGCACCCAGGGAACCGTGAGGCTGCGGGCTAAAGCTGGGTATGTGGGAGTAGGAGCAGGCAAGGGGCTGCGGAGATGGTAGCAATGAACTTGTTTTTGGTCTCCTTGATTTTGAGGTCACTGCTAAGGCTTCTCCTAGTGCTGACCTGCTCAGCTTCCCTGGAAGGAAGGAACATCTTGCTGCAGCCCCTCCACCCTCAAATATTCTGGGCAGGAAGGAGCGGGATCTGTTTTGTCAACGCAGCTTGCAATAAAGAGTCTCATTCAGGGAAGCAAACAGCTGCTTGACTATTAATAGGCAGGGGCCTCCGCCACAGCCTGCTGGGAGGGCCTCGCTTGCAGCTTTGCAAAGGTGAATCGCTTCCTTCTGCCTGTCTGAGCTTTGCACCCTGTGGTGGGACAATTGGCTGGTTGCTTATTTCTCAGAAGGTCGATCACCTCTAAGCGTTTTGCTGGGGCACCTTGGGAGGTGTAACCTGGGCCTGCTGGGGTGCTGGCTCTTCCTCTTCATGCTGGACATAGCCAGCATGTAGCTCAGTGGTGAACACCCCTGGGTTCAATCTCCACCAAAAAACAATAGCAAAATATTACCCACAGAAACCAAAAAAAGTGCTGGTTCATGTGGCCACAAAGACAAGCGTGAGATAAAGGAATGGTGGGCAGGCCACAGGGGTCTAAGTCCCAATGCCTCTCTAGCCAGAGAGACAGAGTCCAGAGGACCCAAAGCTGTCCTGAGAAGTAGCGTCCCTGACAGATGTGGAGAATGTCCGGGCAGGGTCTTCATCACAGCTACAGAAAGGTCATGCACCCTTGAAGGAGATCAGAATTGGGTGACTGGGAAAGGAAGGGGTGTCATTCTAGCAACAGGAGGACTGATAAAAGTAACTGGGGGTAGGGAGCAGGGAGAGCCATGAACCTCACTGGTCATGAGCCAGTCCAGGGCTGAGGGGAGCCTGGGAGTCCATACCTGAGTGGGAGGCCTAGGGAAGGCCACAGTTGCCGCCATCATGATGTGTGACCTCACTGTGGCCAGACAGAGGCCTACCTGAGGGAACCCGTGGAGAGGGCGGCTGGGAGCAAACTAATGGAAACCTGAGGGCACCCCAGGCCACACTGGAGCCTCGTCCTGTCCTGCGTGCTGGAGGGCCTGTGGCTCCTGCCCAAGTGGGCGTGGGACTCACAGGCTGGTGTTGTTCCCCACCCTCTCAGGTGGTGGCTTCAGGTGGTGGCCACTTCAAAGAAACCCCATTTAAAGCAGTGCCTCGCCTCAAGTTTCCTAAGGGCCCTGTCCAGGCTAATGAGATCATTAAGAGACTCCTTGTTAAATGGGTTTACATAGAGTTTGCCTGCAAGGCCTCTGGCTGAGCCCTGCGCCCTGGCTGCAGTGTTTTTTAATGTATGTGTGTTTGTACGTAGCTGAGCGCTGGAGAGGGCAGGTTCTGGTTCAGGCTGGCAGGAGTGCTGCTGGCCCCAGCACTTTCTGGTGGTGAGACCTTAGACCAGTTACCTAACCACGCCTCGGTGCCTCTGTTTCCCCACCTGAAATAACAGCTTAGGAACTGGGTGGAATTACACTGTAGAATCCTTCCACGATTCCCCATTGATCCCAGGAAGGTCTCCAAGTTCCTTGGGACTTAGACTCCTGTGGCCTGCCCACCATTCCCCTATCTCACACTTGTCTCTGGGACCACGTGGACCAGCGCTTTTTTTTTTTTTTTCTGGGTAATTTTGTTGTTGTTTTTTGGTTTTTGGTACTGGGGATTGGACCCAGGGGTGTTCACCATTAAGCTACATTCCCAGTCCTTTTTGTTTTTATTTCAAGACAGGGGCTTGCTAAATTGCCCAGACTGCTCTCAAATTTGTGATCCTCCTGTATCAGCCTGTTTCAGTTGTCGCTGGGATCATCAGTGTGCACCACTGGGCCTGGCTGGACCAGCAACCTTGACCGACTTCACGTGAACTGTTTATTCATCTTGGAATGCTCCTTCCGGCGGTCTTTTCCTGCTTCTTCTTCCTTCCCTTTCGGGTATCACTGAAGTGTCCCTTCCTGGGAGTCCCTGCTGATGTACCATGCCAGTTCTGGTCTGTTGCCCACCACATGCACTGTAATTCTCTGCCAACCTGTTGTCTTTCTGTGCTAGACTAAATCCCAAGAGGGCAGGGACTGTGCTGCTGCTTGCTGTATCTCCAGGCCCTGGGATCCATTAGCTGCTCAGCACAGTTTCTTTCTAAGCTCTGTGGTGACTTCCGGGTTAAGACTGCCTGAGCCGCCTCTGACCTTTCCTTGAAATTACTCCCTGTGGCTTCTCACCTTCCCACAAGCCTTGACTCAGAACCCTGCTGTGAGCCCAGAGAGTTGGTAGCAACTTGGGAAGCTGAGACAGGAGGATCGAAAGTTCAAGTCCAGCCTGGGCATCATAGAGAGAGACCCTGTCTCAAAAACAAAAACAAAAACCCCCTGAACCCTGATGAACCCTGCTGCAGTGAGGTAGCTCACTCAGAGGTAACATGCCCTTGAGTTTTATCCCTAGAACCAAAACAACAGCAACGATGAAAACTGCTGTCCTGAAGTCTGTGCCAGGCACAGGGCAGAGGGAGGACCAGCCCAGGCACCTAAGCCACATCCCCCTGAAGCACCTTGTCATTTCTTCATCAAAACACCACCAGTTCTTGATGCGGAGCCTATCCCAACTTGGGCAACTTTACCATGGTGCAGATTTGCTTTCTAAGTCTGTGATTTTTTTTTCCAGCTTCCCAGGATGTGGAGCATCTCCTGGGTGGTTAGAATGATGGATTCACAGGCTCTGGTGGGCAGGAAGGTAGGGAGGCCTGGGGCAGAGCACAGCTTCCAGTGTGTGGCCCGCAGGCCTTCTGGCCAGCCGGAGTTAGGTCATAGCACTTTTCAAGTCAAATTGTTGAGGGAAGGATAGAAATGGGAGGTGGAGTAAGAAAACTAACATTGGGGACCGAGTAATTTAGAGAGAAGTCCATCCAGCCAGCTCAGAAGGGAGCTGAGCCAGCACATTATGGCTTCTGGGAACAGAGTGACCTCTGCAGCAAACTGCTCTCAGGGAGGGCCTAGAGGCTAAATATACATCTCCTTTCTAACCAGGGAGCTCCTTATGGGGGATGACCGTGTGCTTCTCACATCTTTATCCCCTGTATTGTTGAGTGAATCCCAGATCCTTTCAGCCGTCGACACTGAACAGCAGGGTTCTGTCCCCTGGGTGCCTGAAATTGATAATACTATACTACTACTAACAAAAATAAATAACAATTGTTGAGCTCTTACCCTGTATCAGGCACTTTACTAAATACTTCACATCCATCATCTCCAAGACTGTCAGATCCACAAGAGCAGGAACTGGGTCTGTTTTGTCTCACCAGTGCATCCCCAGGGCCTAATGCAAACCTGACACATAGTAGATGCTTGATATGTATTTATTGCATAAACAAATAATCCTGCCTATTTTCCCTGTTTTATAGATAAGGAACCGAGTTTCAAACAGGCTAAGTAACAGAGGTTATTCAGCCAGTGGGAAGGGGAGACCAGGATTTAGACTCAGGCCTAACTCTGAAGTTTGTGGGCTTAACTATTCTGCTGTCACTGCCATTATCTTGGACCTCGCTATCTGTGTGGCCTGTGAACCATCATCATTGGCAGCTTGTTGGAGCTTGTTGGAAAAGCAGAATCTCAGCTGCATCCCAGATCCACTGAATCAGAATCCACATGGTAACGAGATGCCCTGGTGATTCAGATACACATTCAAGCGTTGGCTCCCCAGCCACGCCACCCCCACAGTCACTCAGGGGTCTACATCTCTGGCTGCCAAGCAGCCTTAATCAAACTGCACTTGGCCATTGGGTCCTTTGTCCTTTGCCATGAGACTGCTGAGTGTAATTGCAGGGCAGGCACTTTGGGTACGACCTCTAACATTATTACCACTCAAGGATCAAAAGCATATTTTCACTTTTTAATCAAGCATGTCCATGAGGTTTCTGCTGTCCCTAGGAACATGCGAATGCAGCAGGGTTCTGTCGATAGTGGTGTTGTCTCTGAATAGGACCATCTCAGATGGGGTCTTACCCCCACAGGGGCCCTTCTTCATTTTTCCCTCTTCAACATTCAATCATGGGGACTGTGGCTTCTCAGCCTGGATGTCTTTATAAGCAGATGACTTAATCCAACAATTATATTTATAAACAATTCCCCAATGGTTTTAAGAGGTTCTGCTTGCTTATGTTTTGAAGATTATGGGTTTGGTCAAAACAGCTTAAAAAATTGCTTGTCTAACAAAAGGAACAGGGAACATGGCTCATAGTTTATTTTACCCAAGCTTCCTCCTGTCCCATCAAGGCCCCTTAGGCCATTGACTCTATTGTGTCATTGTGGCCTTTGTGTCTCTAGCCTGTCCTAATAACTTGAGTGGTTATTAGAACATTAATTAACAATTAACATTGTTCAAGAATTCAGGTTAAGGATTTGCTTCAGATCTACCCGACTTTTACTTATGGGTTTATCTAAATCTATAGTTGTTAACCCGGATCATCCAGAAATTGCATGAAGATTGTGGCACATTTTGTATGGGGGAGGGAGGGTCATTAATTTTTTCAGATTCTAAGTGAGGTCTGTGACCCCCAAAGATCACTGATCTCTCTGCCTCTGAGCTTTCAGGGTCCCTGTCTGTTTCTCTCACTCACTGTATTTGGGTTGCTTGGGTTTTATCTTCTTGGCTAGATTGTGAGCTCTGTGAAAGTGAGGATGAGGGCTGGGGATGTGGCTCAAGCGGTAGCGCGCTCGCCTGGCATGCGTGCGGCCCGGGTTCGATCCTCAGCACCACATACCAACAAAGATGTTGTGTCCGCCGAGAACTAAAAAAATAAATAAATAAATATTAAAAATTCTCTCTCTCTCCTCTCTCACTCTCTCTTTAAAAAAAAAAAAAGTGAGGATGATAACCAATGCCCTTTACGTCAGAGTTCTACACTTTTTTTTTTTTTGGTGGTGCTGGGGATTAAACCTAGGGCCTTGTGCATGTGAGGCAACCACTCTACCGACTGAGCTATATCCCTACCCCTGGTGAGATCCTTTTGCAAAGTGCATTAGCCTCCTCATTTCAACACACTGAGAGGCATTGGAATGTCATATACTTTTTGCAGATAATGTTTGATGCATGGACTATTTCCCAGACCCCTTCAAATGCCCCAGTCTTCCCTGCTCTAGGAATCTGTAGCTCACAGTATCATAGATAATAAGGTCATAAGACCAGATAATAAGAAAGGAAACAGCTTTAGGCATCAAGTCCAACACCCCATTTTACAGATGAAGATTCTAGAGACTAGAGAAGAGAAACAACTTGCTCAAGGTTGCACAAAAAGGTCCTATAGGAGCTGGGGCTAAAAACCAAATGTTCTGATTCCCCAAATTTCATGCCTGTCCTCCATCCTTTCTGTAGCCCCAGCTATTTGCAGACATTTGAAGTGTTTGCAAAACCACTGAGTGAATACTGAGCAGGGTAAGCAGCTGATATAAAGCCCAAAGATGCCCACAGTTTTCTTTAGTTAGCTAAAGTAAGTTAATAAAGTGTAACACTCTCTGTCTCTCTCATACACACACACACGCACACACACACATACCTACCTATCCTTAGACTAGGTGGATCCTACAGTTGGAGCCTAAAAAGACAGATGGGGGCTTCTCTCCTTAGAGCTTAAGTTTGAGAGCATTAACTCGACTGCATTTGGCTTCAATCTGAGTTTTCTAATAATACTTATCATCCCAGCCTTTCAGCATACATGCATTCATTTGGTAATTATTTATTGAGCAATTTTAATGTGATGAGTACTATGCTGGGCTGAGAAATGAGGGTCAGTACATTCAGGTGTGGTCCCTGTCCTCTGGCTGTCTAGAGTGGTTTAGGACTTTGATGTTGGATCAGGACATTCAAATGGTGCAATCACTATTGATGGTTCATTTGTTCAGTGATTAAATGTGACATGAAGACTTCCTCACAGGCCATGGGTCAAACCATTGTCCTCATTCTTCTGATTGCAAGCCTGGCCAGGTCTTCACTGAGCCAAAGGAATCTAAGCAGTGGGCATCACTTTCTTTTTGTGATAGACAAGATTGCATCTGCCATTCCCAATGCCAGGGTTGAAAGGAACTTAGAGGTCATTTGTTTTTAGAGACAGGGTCTCCATAAGTGGCTTAGAGCCTCACTAAGTTGCTGAGGCTGGCTTTGAACTCTTGATCCAGCCTCTGGAGCCACTGGGATTACAGGAATGTGCCACCACACCCAGTGAGGTCATGTTTTTTAATTCCTTTATTTTGTATGGGGAAATGGAGGCCAAGAGTAGCCAGGGGACTTACTCCAAATAATCAGAGAATCAGGGATCCAGCCAGGACCAATGCTAGGTGTCACAGATTAGTCCTGAGAGCTGGATCAGACAAAGGGGAGAGAGGAGAGCATTGTTGGGGAAGGCAAGAGTGAAAATCAAAGCCTACAGGGGGACCGTGCCTGGGTGGGGACGGCAGGGAGGAAGGCAGTCCTGGTTTTCCATATAGGGCTGAGGAGTCAGAGAAAGGCCACCCTGGATGTGAGACTGAGTTTATTATCACACAGAAATTGTCACAAGGCCAGCTCGAGAAACTGAGCCCAGATCAGAGATGGATGCTACCCTTGGCGGGGGGGGGGGGGGGGTGTCCTGTCAGAAAAGAAAAAAGAGATTTATTGTTAAATTTATGGAGTACTTGTGTATATTGTATGTTGATATCTATTTTCCCTGTCCATGAGAAAATTGTCCTCAAAGAAAGCTGAAGACCAAATAATAATATACACTTATACAATATATAAGCAATATGTTATTGTTACAACAATAATAGCAGCAGCAGTTTATCTGAGTGGAAAACTGCAAGTAAGAGAGAAGTTGCTGGCTGGCAAGCTGTCAGATATATTTGCTCCTCCTGGAGACGGAGCAGTGTGTACATCTTGATTATAGGTGACGAGGCTGGGCTATGGAGAATCGCCTTGCCCACAGTCACAGGATTAGAACTAGGGTCCTCCTGCCATCAGATCAAGGCCTGTACTGATCCTTCCTGGCTCTGCAGCCAGCCCCAAAGAGAGTGAGCGTGGCTTTTAATTTCTAGGGGTGTGCTGAGACCCATCAGTTTCTTTCCACAGTGCCTCTGCCCTCCCTGACTCTGGGGGACCAGCACCCCTGGGGCTGTGCCTGCTCTCTCTGCACCACAGGCAAAGGCATCGCCCAGTAGTCACCTGACCTGTGCTAATGTGAGTGTACTTCTCCCTGACTAAATCCTGTAGGTGGCCCCAGGTCCACAGATGTCTCCAACCATCTTCAGGTATTAGGCCTTGAGGGTTTGTAATAATGCAAAGCTCTTCAAAACCCAGAAGAGAGGAAACAGACTGGACTCTCTGAACAATGTGTGTGTGGCCTGGCAGACATGAATCAGGTGGCTTCGCCTACACTGCAGAGGCATTTCACCTAAGGAAGGGATACACCCCTGCAATGGAGGTGGGCGATGGCCAGTGCAGCTCTGAACAACTTCCAGTCACTGATGAGAAAGAAATCAGAAGTTAAGTGATATTTTCCTTCCCCATACTATTTTAATTTTATGCTAACATGTCTTTTAAATATATTTTTAAGCTGGTCCTGGTGTCACAGGCCTGTATCCCCAGCTACTCGGGAGGCTGAGGCAGGAGGATCGAAAGTTCAAGGCCAGTCTGGGCAACTTAATGAGATCCTGACTCAAAATAAAAAATAAGAAAGGGCTGAAGATACACACACCGTTGGTGGGACTCAGCACCGCATACAGCCAGGGGAATGAGAAGTTATGCTCCATTTGCATACAATGCATTAAAATGCATTCTACTGCCATGCATAATTAGAACAACAACAATGAAAGGGCTGAGGATGTAGCTTAGTGCAGAGCACTTGCCTAGAGCAGGTGAGGTCCTGGGTTCAATTCCTTTACTGGGGTGGAGGATGGGGAAGGGGGTAAAAAATAAAGAGAAGAAAAGAAAAAAAGTTTCAGTCAATCAAAAACCATGAAAATCCCAAACCTTTCTAAGTTTTCCTAATGTGTATGTATTTAAAAATTTTTTTTTAAAGAGCAAGCCTTGGGCTTGGAGCCTTTGGCAAGCAACAGTATCTAGTTAGAATTTAATAGCATTGTTTTTATTGTATTTATTTTTACTTTTAGCTCCTATTTATGGCAGGTGAGACTAGTTTTCCATTTGCAATAATGATATAAAGTTTCCATTTTAAAGACATTTATTTAAGTTAAAAAGAGTCTATTTAAAGAAATGAATAATAATACAGGTGCTGTCCAGACAGAGCCTATGGGGTGAGGGGGGTATGGGAACAAGTGAAATTGGGCAACACTGACACACGCAATCATGGAAAAAAAAAGTCATATATTCTGAGAATCAAAGACCATTGAAGTTTAGAAGCCCAGAGAACACAGAATCTTAACACCATCGATCCTAAAATGAACCATGTAAAACATGAGACACTATAAAACTTGGTCTCTCACAAAATATTAGCATCTGGGGGAGAGAAAGACTTAAAACCATCTGTCAGTTCAGTCTCCTCATTTTGATCTTGAGAAACTGAGGATCCAAGAAACTAAGGCTAGGATGAAATATTACATGTGAAAAAGCCTTGTCAAACATAGAGCCTTCAAATACGAGGGGTATTTGCAAAGGGACTCCCCAAATCAAAAGGCCTCCACAAAGACACAGGACAGGACTGAAAGCAGCTTTCTTGGTCCCTGTCCTAGCATCTGTGACTCTCTCAGGTCTCCACAGCTCTTGAGGCTCTTGTGGCCCAGGCTGGCCTCTTCTGGGGCTGAGGTAAGTCTAGGGAGGGTCAATGGGAGGCTATGGCCAGAGATCCAGGATGGAGGCCATGTTCAGAGCTACATGGAGGGTGCTGGGGGGCACTTTTCATCTTTTCCTCTTACTGAGCTGTAGCATTTCCACTTGCAAAACTAATGAGTTGCTACATTTCTGTTCTGTGATTTGAACTCAGCTTTTCTCTGGGGTCTCAGATTCTCCTCTGTCCATTAGTCAGGCACCTAAGCACCTCTCAGGGCTGCAGGCTGATTCCAGGGTCTTATTTATAAAGAGAGTAGAGCTCCATTCCACTTGGGTTTGGAGAGTCTCAGTGGGGACCAACATTAATCAAGGCAGGGCCTTGAGAGCTGCTGATATAGGGAATGGCCTTTTTTAGGAAAGGTCCCCGTGTCCTTACTTCTACAAGAGTGAATTTGTGCCTGGTGTGGTGGGGCACGCCTGTAATCCCAGGGGTTTGGGAGGCTGAGGCAGGAGGTTTGAGAGTTCAAAGCCAGCCTCAGCAATTTAAAGAGGCCCTAAGCAACTCAACAAGAACCTGTCTCTAAATAAAAAAATATAAAAAAGAGCTGGGGATATGGCTCAGTAGTTGAGTCCCCCCCCCCAACCCTCCCGCCCCACAAAAAAAAAAAAAAAAAAAAGCGAATGTGTTTCTCCATGTACCTGGAATTTATCAGCTCTCCTTGGCCAGGGGTACCTCCCTTGGATATTTGGGGTTCAAGTTGTGGCCACCAGGCTGGACCGTGTGATGAGGTCAGAATCGCTGTTCTGACTTAGGGCTTCTGGTATTCAGCTTTTAGAATTGCCTGCCTCACTGCAGGCACAACATGTGGCTCTATCTAGGGCCCAGCCCTCTGTCACATGATAGGGAGGTGGGGACAGGGTGGGCCAGCACTTCTTCTAACCCCATAGCCGATGGGCCCTTTCTCCTAATGCCAGACTGAAGGTTGCTCCTTTAGTTGAAGACTCCAGGATGCCCAAGGCCCTCGGGTTGCCCGTTTCTCATGGATGGCATCCCGTCTGCCAGGACCAAATTTTCACTCTCACTTTTAAAGTGTGCTTTGCCCTCCCTCTCCCCCAAGAACTGTTTCATGTGGCTGCTGGGAAGGGAAGTACCATGGGTAGCTGCTTCTCTGTAGTTGCCTGGCTGGGCCTGCTACAGGCCCTTCTTCCTGAGGTCACCACCCGCAGCCCACCTCCCGGGAGCCAGGGGCCCTGGGTGTCAGGGATGTAGATTCCTGTGTGCATTCCAGGTGGCCCCACAGCAGCCCCACCAACATGGCTGACTCTTCTCTGCCCACCATCCTCCAGACAGGCGCCTGGGGATGAGGAAAGAAAGGACCACTTCTCCTTGCCGGGCCTAAAAAGCGGCTAAGCCATTCTCTCCACATTAATCATGGAAAAGACAGCGCGCCCCAGCCGGGGAGGGAGAAAGCTGCCTTTTCATCTGTCTGTCTGCATGGGTCTTGACACAAAAGCTCAGCCCTGGCTGACCTTGACAGCCGTCCCACCGACTCTGGCCCACTGGGTTCTCTTCCACCCACAACCCCAAAAGGTAACAGGACTGGGTCCATGTCACTCTTCTGAGAAAACCGTCCACAGCCTGTCTTGTGCCCTGTGCCCCGCTCTCACTCCTTGGCACCGTCCTCAGGCTCCCCGCCGGCCCTCCCTGGCGTTGCCCTGGGCTGGGACTGTTAAGTATTTCCTCATTAAAGCCTTGGCTGCTCGCACAGGCCTGCAAGCCAACACCAATAGTTACAACCGCCCCGGAATGTTTGGACAGATTTCTGCAGTTACGAGTTTCTGAAGTTGAAAGGTTTTATGGACGGGGACTGCGCTGGTTGGTATAGGGAGCCCATTTCTCCAGGGCCCCAGTCCTCTGTCTTAAGATCCCAGCAGCAGGAAGAGAAGAGAAGGCCTGAAGGAAGACTTGGAGGCCCAGCAAGGAGTAGGAGGAATGTGGCCTGACTGGCCCCCACCAGGGATCTGCTGAGTTGGGGATGGGAGTGAGGTCGGGGTGGGGGGGGGTGGGGGGGACACCAAGGAACACTTTTGGCCCCAAGTGAGGAAATACACACTCCATGAAGGGGAAGCAGCAAATCTTGGGTCCCCTTTACAATCATATAAACAACCATTTGATCTGAAGTGTTTTTCTTCCCAAGGCTGACAACCTCAGAGCAAGATGAAGGATTCTGCTGTGAGCTTCACAGGGCCCAAACTGGACCCAAAGTGTGTGTGAGTGTGTGCCTTCTGGGGCAGAGGTTCCCTAAATTACACTAAAAAAAGAAAAATTATTTTGAGAGAGGTTCTTGCTAAGTTGCTGAAGGGGGGCCTCTGACTTGTAATCCTCCTGTCGCAGCCTCCGGGGTTGCTGGGAATACAGGCATGTGCCACCAACCACACCTGGATTCTAAATTGCACTATATTTTAAAAAGGTATTTGTGATCAGCATTACTAAGTTGTACTTACTCCCTCCTTGTGTTGATACACAAATGGAGGCCCATTCATTTATTCAACCACTCATTCATCAAATATTTCTTGAATGTCTCAGCACCGAGGTCACCGTGGGGAGCCAGACAGGAGGTTCCTGTGGTAGAGTGCTGACTGTCCTGGGGCTGAACTGGGAAGTGCACCCAGAGTGAAGGTAGAAATGAGAAAAGAAGTATTCAGATGGCAAGGTGGCACTGGGAAGATGCTGACAGGGGCTTGTGGATAGAAGCTGGGTGATAAGAAGACGGCTCTGACAGTGACATTTCAGCTGGGGCTCCAAATTTAAAGGGAGCAGCCAGTGCTAATGTCCTGAGGGGGATAAGCTTGGAGGGCAAGCAGGGAGGCCAGGGTGGCAGGTCAAGTGTAAGATGCAGCAAGCAGATGAGGCCAGCAGGGTGGATTATGTAGGTTCATGGAAAAGAGTTTGGGGATCATTCTGGAGATAGTGGGAAGCCACAGAGAGTTTGGAGCAGAGTTCAGAGATTCTGAGGGGGTCAGATCGGGCTCCCTAGAACAGCTCTGACTTGGAATCCCTCTTCCCACTGGACCACATTGCTTCTCCCAGTCATCCAGCTTCACTCCCTCTGTGTTCTTTGTGGAAAAGGAGGAAATACAAGAAAGGATCTTAGTGGCTAGAGTGATCTTCCTGATTCTCGCAGTTCTGGAGCTGTGGCATGATAGGACCCTATTGTAACATCGGGTCCAGGAGGGAAAGGCACTGGCCCAAGGGGACCCTGTGCACTGATGGCAAAGCAGGGACCAGGCCCAGCTTCTCTCTCAAGCTTCTGTCTTCCACTGGTCCACATACTCTGTGTGATCACAATACACTCTGGTCCCAACAACTAGTCACAAGCCAGAGCTAGGCTAGGGCATGAAGTCGGGGTAGCCGGGATCCAGAGCCAGAAGAGATGATAGGTAAAGAGGAACCAAGTGGTCTTGGGAAGGGAAGCCAGGAGCATGGCCAGGAAACCCGGTAGTTCTTCCCCATCCTACAGGTAAAACCACTGAAACACAACAAACGCCCACTTCTTTTCTATCTTATTTTAATAATTTTTTGAGTTGTAGATGGACATGATACCTTTATTTAATTTATTTATTTTTATGTGGCACTGGAGTTCGAACCCAGGGCCTCACACATGCAAGGCAAGTGCTCTACCACTGAGCCCTAGCCCCAGCCCCCTTTTCTATTTTAAAGAAATTCATGCTCATATTAAAAATTCGTCATACAGAGAAGTAGAGAATAATTCACCTATGATCTCATCCCCCAACCCAACTGAGCCATTGATGAATAATTTGCTATATTGTATATTATGCCAGACTAAATGGGTATATTGTAGGTTTTACTGAATAGATAATTTTGGGGTTTGCTCTCTTCATTCAGCTGAACTCTACCATCTAATGGAAAGCAGTGACATATAAAGGAAACAGATGGACTTTCAGGTCCAGCAGCAGAACTGGTGTCATGTGTGTATGACCTAAGCAGTTGTAAAGGGTCCCTTGCTTGGTTTAAAAAATTTGTGTGTGTGTGTGTGTGTGTGTGACGGGGGATTGAACCCAGGGCCTCACACATGCTAGGCAAGTGCTCTACCACTGAGCTACTACATTCCCAGGTCTTTTTATCTTTTATTTTGAGACAGGGCCTTGCTAAATTGCCCAGGCTAAACTCAGACTTGGGATCCTCCTGTCTTGGCCTCCTGAGTAGCTGGGATTATAGGTGTGCACCACCATACCTGGCTTAAAATTCTCAATAATACATGAAAAGGAACCCCACATTTTCCTTTTGCACAGGGCCAACCAATGAAGTAGCTGCTTTTGCTGGGCAGTCTGGATGAGAACCCGCCTCAACCCTGGCTCACAGCCTGATCTCGTGCATGTTTAACCTTGCCATATCTTGTTTCTTGGGCGTTACACAAGATAATTGGAATATATTCCTTGCAGGGTCATGGGGAGAAGTAGATGGGATGGCTTCAAGGGGAGCCCTTGGACAAGCAGCTGTCCTCTTGGGTGCTTCTGCTTCTCCCAGTCCTTCTCTTCCAGGGAAGCGCCCCTGCTCTGAGGACTGCCCCAGGATCTCCCTCTGGCGCCACCTCTCCTGACTCTCCCCTGCACTTTGGCATGTCTAAGAAGCCCTGTTTTCACTTCAGCTTGTGACAACACGTGTCCGTTTTCTCCTTCCTTCTCAGCTGTGGCCTCGGAGTTTAGATTTCACAGAGCAGACAGGTTCCAAAAGTTTTTAAAAATTAAGAACTAGGAGACTGAGATGGGATTGTCAACTATTTTCTTTGGCTAAAGACATTTTTTTTAAAAAAGCTATTGTTGAATGCTGGGTGTGGTGGTACATGCCTGAAGTCCCAGCCCTCTGGAGGCTGGGGTAGGAGGACTGCTTGAGTCTAGAAGTTTGAACTGGGCTGTCTCGAAAAGAAGAAAAGAAAAAAAAAAAAAAGCTATTGTTTTAATACAGTGATAACTTCCTTAAAGAAAGGACTTTTTAATATCAAACAAAGCAGGATGGGTATAATCCCTGAATAAAAGATAATCCTTGAAATGAAGGAAGTGGAGCTTTAAGAAATCCACACCGTTCCTACTGGCTCTTTGCTAGGGATCTGTGAAAGCCTCCCCTTGGGTGGGTACTTGGGGCTGTTCCTCATCACACTGCTGAAGGAGACCCCTGGTTCTGCTCCCTGCTGGGGAGAGGGAGAGCTTTTCTCACTAGCAACTGTGATTTTCAAGGGGTTATTTTTTTTTTTCATTCTGAAAGAGCAGCAGGGTCCACAGGTTTGAAAAACTGTTATTAATCCTTAAAAAACTTCCACGTCGAAACCAACACGGGCATGCTTTTAAATGTTTGTAGTGCCCCCCTCTCCCTCTCGGCTTTCAAGAAGTGGGGACTTCAAAGGCCATTTCCTTGCCGAAATAAACACAGGGGCTGGAGGTAGGGGAGAGAAACATGGGCTGGCGGAGTGGAAAAGAAAATCATGTTTTTCTTCTAAACGGGATCCAGACCCGTCACTGGCTAAATGGCCTCTAGTCTGGAGGCCAAACATTCAGAAGGTTGAGGACAAGGGCTGGGGGTGTGCGTGGGAGGTGATGACCAGTGCCTCTGCCCAGTGTGTTCCAAGGTTGGAGCCTGGGTGGCTCTGTGCTCAGGGGCTGCGTTGGTGACTTAGAAATGCTTCAAGGGGTTTTAGAGCTGGATTCTGGAGCCCGCTGGCTTCAGCAGAGGCTCCATTACCTAGAGCTGTGTGGATGTAACTTTCTCCTGCCTCAGTCTCCTCATCTGCATAGTGGGGATACTAGTTTTTGTGAGGGTTAAGCTAGTGTGATTGCATAAGATAGTGCCCGGCATTGAAGGAAGCCCTAGGTAAATGTCAGCTGTGGCAGTCATTTGTGAAAACACCCAGAAGACAGGATCTCTCTCCAGTTCGCTTCTCTAAGGTCTTGTCTAAGCTTGAACCATTCTTTGATTCTGAGCCTTCCACAGGGAGACAGTTGGACTCCCTGGAAGAGGAACAGACCTTTGGCTTCCTCTTGGCCCAGGGGGAGGCCTGCCGCAGGAGTGAGGAGCACAGGGGCTTTGAGGTCTGCTCTTCATGGACCAGCTTGTGCCAAGGGCTCTTGTGCCTGCTGCCCTGACTGGGAGCCCCTGCTCAGCCTCCTACCAAGGAAGTGCTACAGGCCACAGAAATACAGGGACAGCTCTGACAGAAAGAGCCTGGGCCCTTGGTTTGCAGAAGGGGCCAGAGGGCCCTGCCTTAGACAATGGTGGTCCAGGGGCTGCTGGCAAGAAAGGGTTCTTGTGGGAATAGGTGGAGGAGTCCTAGGTCGGGAGGACTGAGTCTTGTCTGGACTGTCATGGCCCCCTGCCTAAGCAGACATTCAAGGCCTGTGTCACTCGCTTTGTGAAGCCCTCCCCTCACTCCTCCCTGCCTGTCCTCTGCCTCATAGTCACACAAGACCCTGTTCTCCTCCTGTACTCCCTGGCCACATTGCTGGCTTATTTTGTGGGCTACATGCTAACTTCTGTGTTTCACAGAAGATGGATGATCTAGAAGAAGAGGGCCTGGGACATCAGGATCACTACTCCCTACACACTATACCCTCTGGTTTGGCATCTCACATGACTGCAATAAATAGTAGTTGAACAGATAGATCCAGGCTAAAAAGATAGCCACAATAAGGTGATAAAGAAAAAAAGGCAGGTTGGGGCTGTGGCTCAGAGGGAGAGAGCTCGCCTACCATGCCTGAGGCACTGGGTTCAATCCCCAGCACCACATACAAATAAAATAAAGATATTGTGTCCAGCTATAACTAAAAAATAAATATTTAGGGGCTGAGATTGTGGCTTAGCGGTAGAGCGCTCGCCTAGCATGTGCAAGGCCCTGGGTTCGATCCTCAGCACCACATAAAAATAAAATAATGTGTCCAATTACAACTAAAAAAAATTTAAAAAAAAGTTATTTTAGTGATTTTAGATTCAATTCATGCATGTACATCAAGTCTCCCTCCCTCCCCCACGCTCTCTTGCTTCTAAAATACGTCAAGTGCCTCCTAGGTGCCCAGCCTTATGTTAGGCGCTGGGGTGGAGTGGGGTCCATATTGAATGAGATGGAGAAGGTCTCTGTCATTATGGAGCTTATATTTTGGTGAGGGAGAGTGACAAAAGGAAAAGCTTCATAGCAATGTGAGGTGTGGTATTTAGGGGAAAACCAGTCATAAGGGCTGTGCTGTTGGGGTGGGTGGGAAGGAAGGCTTGGTTGAAATGTGGAAGACCTGAATGGAGAGAAGAAATGCAGCACATGGCTACAGGGAACGGTCTCCTGGGGCCCTGCAGAGTTAAGGCCGGGTGGGGAGGGCAACCTGGGCCTCTTCTCAAGCAGTTGGTCGGTTGGTCGTGGAGCTCCGGAGAAGCAAGCTGGAAGGTTCGCCCTGGCTGGCCTCTTCTGTGGTGAGGAAGGAAGCGCCCTAGAAGGGAGGGAATCGACCAAGCAGGGCAGTGACAAAGCAGGAGGCGGAACCAGGAGTCCTGGCCTTGTCTGAATATCCTGCATGGGGTCCGTCCTCCATACTGGAGCCAGGAGTGTCCTGAGGGATGGCCTTGGCTACAATCACAGGACGAGAAAGCTGTCTGGGCCTCTCAGAGCCTGTCCAGTCTGAAGGCCTCTCCGTGCACTCGAGAAGACTGGGGCTCAGAGACAAGGGCAAGGTATGGAACTGGCCCGATGCTTGAAGAAGGCCTAGGAGCTGAGGAAAGAAGCCACGGTGGCCCGCCATCTGTACCTCCTGTGCTCTGTTCCCTGTGGGGATGATGATGCTTGCTTTTGTGCCAAGTCAGTAAGTTTGCCACGTGTCAGCCCTGTGCTGAACTACTGGCACTGCCTCAAAATTTAATCCTTGAAATGACCATATGGGGCCATACCACCCTCCCCACTTGGCAGAGAAGGAAACTGAGACCCGGGGAATCCAAGTGACTCAAAAGGAAGGCCAAGAGGAGGGATGGGTTCACAGAGAGAAGAGTGGATGGGGACGGCTGAGCATGCAGACTTGGGACACTTAAGTAGGACAGTTGTGTAGAAAGACAGCCCTGGAAGTGACTGCTGAGCTCAGGCAGAGGCCCAGGAGGATGCAAGGACTGGTCTCCTCCCTGGTACGTGGGCTCTCAGCCTGCACAGTCCCTTCTTCTTCCCCACCTCACTTGGGTTTCACAAGACCTGGTGGTTAAAAGGGAGACTTTTTCCTCTTATTACCAGGAAGACCCAAGTGAGACCCAGAAAAACTAAGTGCTCAAGGTCTTACTGGGAGTGGCCTGGTTCCCCAGCTAATGCTCTCCCTAGCCCCCTTTCTTTTCTAGTTGCTGTGGCCTCCATGGGGGAAGCTAGAGGTCAAAGATCCATGTTTTCTGACTCCTCGTTAAGTTGGGATACCTGAAAAAACACGTTGAAGTCCTAACTCCAGCGGTACCCGTGAATGTGAGATTATAGGGAAGAGCGTCTCACAGGTGAATAAGATTAAGACAAGCTTGTGTGGGGCGAATCCACCAAGTGTCCCTATGAGAAGAAAGGAGTCACATATAGAGCAATCATGTGAAGACACAGACACAGAGGGAGATCCCAGTGTGACAGCTGAGCCAAAATTGGAGTGATGAGCTTACAAGGTTGCTGCTGGCCACCACCAGGAGCCAGAGGCTCAAAGGGAGCATATCCTGGTGGTATCTGGGCTTCAGGTGTTTGGCCTTTAGAACAGGGAGAGCCAATGTCTGTTGTTTCAAGCTACCCAGTTTGTGGTACTTTGTTGTAGCAGCCCAAGCAAACACTGTATGTAATATCCAGCTTTTCTAAATGGTACCCAAACTGACCCCCCAGGAGTAAGGGAGCGGGCCCATTTGATGCACTGGTTTCGTGAGACCCACTGCCCTCAGAGGCCGACCATCCCCAGGTGAGCCTCACTGATGCCCATCTCTTTACCTTGGCCTGAGTCAGTTCAGAGCTAACAGCATTCTTTAGTCCCACTGTGTGAGGCCAGGTGCTAGCGGTGTGGAGGAGGCAGGAGATCCAGATGTCAAAGATACAGCTCTAACTGAGGACAGACCTCTGGTTGGGGTGACAGCATACAACTGCCCACAGAGGGCTTAGGGAACACTGCCACTTGGTGACTGTCAAAGGCACCCTAAGAATGGTGACCTGTGAACAGGGTCTGAAAAGGCAGGAGGGGTTTCACCAAGCAGGGATAAGATAATGCTGATCAATAGTTCAATGTTTATAAACACCCCACGATGCGCTTTCCATGAATCCTCCCCCCGCATGTTGAATCCTCACTCCACCTCCTTGAGCAGGAGAGTCACACGACTGCTTCTGATACCGTGGGTTATTGGTGACGAGTTCTGCTACCCCACATGTTAAAGTTTGAACATTAGAGAAGCACGCCGAGGCGAGCATATAAAGCAGGGTTTATTTAAAAAGGGGTAACAGACTTCTCCCAGGAGGGAGAAGGGGGCCATAGCTGGTGTCCTGGTATCCCAAGAAGCAAGGGTGTTTTGTCTTTTTATAGGTCTTAGGCCTCCTTTTATCTCCTCTCTTCCCCTTATCTCTCTCCTTCCTGCGTACTCGGTGGGCTGGCCAAAAGGTGGGAAACAGGTGGGCTGAAGGGGGAAGGACAGGATGGAGCAGCCCAGGACACATTAATTAACAGCCTTATAGCTCCCTGTAGGGAGGGGCAATTCCTGGTACAGGTTACCATAGCAACAGGTTGGCGCCAGGGCAGGTTCTTGATAGGATGGAGGAAGGGCTCTGAAGGAATTAACATTTCAATCCCTCAGGAGACAGTCTCCAACTTCCTGGACACTTAAATTAGCCTCCTTGATCCGACTGACTGGATTTACCTATCTATACTGACTGCCTGTCTAATTCAGGCTTCATTTCCATTTTATAGATGAGGAAACTGAGGCCCACAAAGGTTAAGGGCTGGTCTTAGAGAACAGCCTTGTAGCAGAGCCCAGATTCACACACAGGCTGTCTCTTCACCATGACTTTGGTTGGGGCGGAGATGGAGGTCTAAATCATTCCTGAGAGAGGAATGGTAAGATCCAAGACATGGAGAGTCAAGGACATTTGGGGGAAGAGGGCAGTTTTCCAAGGTAGTGGGCTTGGGGAAGGAGGCAACAGAGAAGGTAAGAGCATTCTCCATGGAACGTGGAGGCTTGGCTCCCGCCCTGGCTTGGCCAGTGTCTAGCACAGCACAGTAATTAAGCCTGTGGCTGTGGAAAGAGGGGGGGCCGCGTCTTTGGTAGGAGTCTGGGTGGCACTCTGAATTTGTCAGATAGCTTCATTTATGCTGCGGTAAATAAACAACCTGAAAGACTTAATGGTGTCTAACATTCAAGCATATTTTTTTGTTCACGTTACATAATCATTATGGCTCAGCTGGGGCTCTCTCCTCTGCACTGTCCTCACTCTGGGACCTGGGCTCTGGATGTCCTCACACCAGGAATTACATGTTCTAGCCCAGAAGTAATGCGCAATTCAGAAAGGGCTGCAATTGTCACGTGGTCCCACCCAATCATAAAGGAATCAGGGGGTGGCAATCTTCTACCAGCCAGGGGGGGGCAAAAAGCCAGAAATGTTTGCTGAGATGACCACGTAGCTAAGCTGCATTAAATAAGAGTGAAACACACGGTAAAAACCTGAGATCCTTTCCAATCTCATTTTAGCTCTCTGATTATTTCGAGGAGGAAGGCTCGGGCAGCACTTTCGTGTCATGGGCTCTTATCCACACCTGCCAGCAGAGAACAGTTCTCAGGCTCATGTCTTTGATCCGCAGCAGAAGCTAGCCACGATTTACTCCCATTATTTGGTTCTCATTGCTTTTATTTTCACCTTTGCTCGATAAGGATTTTTGTTCATAACAGCAAAAGAACTTTCTTTTCAGAAAAAGAACTTAACATAAATAGACAAAACAAAAAACCAGAGTGTGCTTTAGAGTCAGAAGGTCTGAGTTCAAATCCTGATTCCTCTACTTAGTAGTTACATGACCCTGGGCCCGTCATCGGAATGCCTGAAGCCCAATTTCCCCATCTGCACAAGTAACCACAGCACACAGGGTGGTTGTGAAATGCTGGCTGAGCTCTTGTGACACTGTCTGACTCATAGTAAGCTCTCAAAGATAGAGATTATTGGTATCTAGGTGGGTGGCCCCTCCCTCCCTAGCCTCAGTTTCCCTGCCTCTGAATTGTGTTTGGGGATGATCTACAGGAAAGTCGCTGTAGAAGCAGGTCCTTGAGTGCCAGGATAACTGAACTTCATAGGCAGGGAGAGGACCCCAGCAAGCCTGGGCAGCCTGCCCCCTCCCCTGTGCTGCCCCTCTCTGCAGGTGCTGTGCTGGGCCTCTGGCTGACAGCTGTATTTTCTCTGCTCAGCAAAAGCTCAAATCATAAACAGCAGAAATCGGGTGACCTCCAGCCCCCGGAAAGCCTCACCCCAGGGGCCTGGGCAAGAAAAAGCTCCTTGTGTCTGGGACAGGGGTGGGCTCTGCATTCCTCAGGTCCAACCACTGGGTAGATTTGCTCCTGGAATGCAGCTGGAGGGCCAGGTCCCCCCCCCCCCCACCGCCAAAAATAACGTGGCTAGGGCATCTCTGCTGTGGTCTCCCACTCACTCAAAGGCTCTGCTGATGCTGGAGGGCTGAGGGTCACAGCAGCTTGACAGAGCATGGGACGTGCCCTTGGGGAAATGGTCAAGCTCTTACAATTTAGTTTTGATTGAGGCATTCAGGGGTCTTGTTCTGGAACCCCAGTCTACAGAGTCCTGGACTTGCATTTGCAAAGAAGGGAACATGCTTTGTCACAGGACCGGCCACCCCTGCTCTCACGCCCCATGCTCCCCTTCCCACTGTAGCCCTGTGATATTTTTGCTCTTCCTCCCACACCAACCTTCCTTCTGGCCTGGTGCCAGTCTTGCCCTTGCCCCTGCCCTTGACCTGCCCAAAACACTCCTCCTACCTCTTCACAGGATGGCTTCTCATATCCAGCCCTCACATCTCTGAGTAACCGTCTCCTGGGAGAGGCTGCTTCGGGCCACTTGCCTGTGGTGGCCTGCCCCTTTACCATTTCTGTTGGTTTCTTGCATATTTTTTTTTTGCTTATTATCTGTTTGCTGCCTCACTTTCCCTACTAAGATATAAGTTCTATGATGGCAGAGACCATGTCTATAGATATCTGTGTTTTCTCTGCTCAGCAAAGGTCATAACCATGAATATCAGCGATCGTGTGACCTCCAGTCTCTGGAAAGCCCTGTTCTGAACTCTGTCCCATCCTGGTAGGGACTTACTGCATACTTGTTAAATCAATGAATGAGTGAATGAATAGAAGGAGCACTGAGAAGAAACCTGGATAATATTTTCTATTTCCTTAATAAGCCATGAATTCCTGCAGCTCTTGGTGCCCTGCACCGTGCTGAGTGCATGACACACGTGTCCCCACTTACTCCTGCGATAGCCCTGTGAGGTGGGGACTGGTTTTCCTATTTTCAGAGGCTCAGAGAAGTTATGTACTTGCCAAAGTCACACCGTGCATAAGAGGCAGGTTGAGACTCCAACCCCAGCTACCAGGTTTGGCTGTGGCAGAGTCTGTGCTTTCAGTCCCCACTCTTATCACCCAGAAGTCAGGAGTGACTTGCTCAAAGAGTGGTGGTGGGGTCCTAGAGAGACTTCTTACTGCTTCCTACGACTCTCCCAGCCAAGGTAGTTGCTGGTACCTTCTGCCCTGGGCTACTTCAGAGACACGGTGGGTGAGGTCAGCATTTAGCGTCTGGGCAGCACAGAGGTAGCTGGGGTCTCTCTAAGTCATAGAAGTCCTGTGGTCCACAGGTCAGCTTCCAGGTTGTCAGGCCATGACCCGAGGCTGGTACTTTTGGTTGGTCTAGCTTGAGGATACACAGGAAGGTCTGAGGCTGAGCTACAGAGTTCTCAGCCACAAGAATGCTGCTGACTCATGGCACAGGCCCACAGTGACTCAGGGGCTGCGCAGGCACAGCCGCTCCAGGGGAGGAGAGGGAGGGAGGGAGGGAGGGAGGGTCTTGTGGTGGAATGCAGGCCAGGTCCCAGAAGGACCTGACATGCCAGGAGGGCTCTGTCCATTTCAGCAATTATTATCTAGCTGAAAACCCTTAGGCAGCCCTTCCCCTTTAGGGCCTTGATTTCCCTGTCTCTCTGTGAAGGAGTCTATGCAGAGGATGATCCAAGATGGGCTGTCATCTGTGATTAAGATAATGAAAGTTGGTGAGAACCAGGGGATGCAGGCCTCAGATGCCTTGTGAAGAATTGAGACTAGACTTTGTGGAGGCCGAAGTCCTAGACTGAGAGTTGAGTTCCAGGTTCCAGTCCCATTCTTGATGCTGGCTCACTGTGTCATCTTGGTAACATTATCTCATCTTTTTTTTTTTTAATATTTATTTTTAGTTATATGTGGTGCTGAGGATCGAACCCAGTGCCTCATGCATGCTAGGCGAGTGCTCTATTCTGAGGCATAACCCCAGCCCCCATTATCTCATCTTTTGGAGTCTCCATACCTGCATCTCTCCAAGGCCAACTGCCCGCGGGCAGAATGCCCTATCACAAGTGGACTTTTACTGTGCTTTGATCTCTGCTGAGAATACTCTGCCACCATTTCCGTCTCCTAATTCTTTAAGGGCCTGGGCAATACCACTTCATCAAAAGAGCCTTTTAGAATCTTCCGTTCAGTATTAATCGCTCATAGGTATTAAAATGATGGCACAAAAATGTCTTGAAATATATTGTGAAAAGGGAGGCAGAATAAAATGCAAAGATGTGTTTCTATCCATATATATGTGTCTATAAGTAGAAATGCACAGGGAAAAAGTAGGATATATATATGTATGTATATTTATGTTAATTATGATAATCTCTGAGTCATGAAAATTGTGTTGATCTTTATTTTTTTCTTAATATTTTTAAAATTGCGTGCAACAAGCATGTTGGTTGACAACATGAGTTTCTTTCCAATTAAAAACTTCACCTCCACTTCTTCTAAACTAAAATCTGTCAGTTCTGGTTGGCCCTGAACAGTTGTCTGTAGTGACAGAAGTCCTTTCTTCTTTCCAGGCCTTGTTTTTCTCACCTATAAAGTAAAAGAGCTGTATTCTCTGATAGAACTTTCTGCAATGGTAGAAAAGTTTATGTCTGTGTTGCCCAGTAAGGTACCATTAGTTCTTGAAAGGTGGCTAGCGCCATTTAGGGACCTGAACTAATTTAAATCTCAGTAATCACACATAGCTAATGTCCATCATATTGATGGCTCTAAATTCTCTCCACACTCTGATATTGACTGGGTTACATTTTACTTATTAAGCTAACATTTCATTTTTCCAGAAGGGTAGCCTGTTTTCTGCCCTTCAGGAATGTCAGTCTCAACTGCAACCATGTGGTTCCAATTGGAGGGGCTGGTTTTTTTTTGTAGGTCCCACCCCTAGGCTCTGTTGATTGGCCAGTCTGGGTATCTGACTCAAACTTGGCCAATCAGAGCCCCTCTCTGGGAATTTTAAATTTTGTTGTGATAAAATTCACCTAACCTAAAATTAGACTTTGTATGTATGTGTGGGGCCTGCATATGCTAGGGAAGCCCACTATCACTGAGCTACATCCTGAGCCCTAAAATTAACCCTTTAAAGCCAACAGTTCAATGGCATTTAGTACATCACAATGTTGTGCACTATCACCTCTACCTAGTTCTAAAACTCTTCCAGCTTCCACCAGCCCCTGGCAAACACAATGTATATTCTCTCTGTATGGATTTACCTATTTTTGGATATTTCACACAATAATGAACTTTTGTGAACTGGTTCATTTCACTTAGCATTTTTTTTTTAAATTTGTGTTATAGTATACATCAGGGCTTCATTATTTTATTACCGAATAATATTCAATAGTATGTATTCACTAATTTGTTTATCCATTCATTGAAAGGGCATTTGGGTGGTTTCCCTCTTTGGCTACTGTAAATTTAGTGCTGCTGTGAACATCCATGTACATGTATTTGCTTAAATTCATTTTCAGTTCTTTTGGGTGTTTACTGAGGGGTGGAATTGCTGGGTCTCATGGTAATTCTGAACTTAACTCTCTGGGGAACTGCCAAAATGTTATGCACAGTGGCTGTGCCATTTTATGTCCCCACCAGTAATGGCACATTTGTCTTCCCTGGTGATCCTACTTGTCTGGAAGAATGAAAATGAATCCAAAGAGGGATGGAGGTGAAAGATGGGATGGGTCCAAGCCCTCTCTGAAGCCTAGCTTTATCTTGTCCCCTTCTTTGTGGTCATACCAGAGATCTCCTCTGCTTGCCTAAGCTGGTCAGTGGGTTTCTGTCACCCAAAATTCTCAATGGATACCTTCTTACTGCGGAGTTCAGAGTCTTGAAGGCCTGAGTCGTATTTGAGGGTGTTCTGGATAGAACCCTCCACAAAGTCAGCCACCTATTTCTAGCCTAGACCTAGAAACTGAATCATTTTTAGCTCCTCTCCAGGTCCTGAGCCCAGACAGAACCCTAAGACCCACTTGACCCCTGCTGGTCATCTGATTGGAAAGAAGGCCAAGGAGGCTGGTGGTAAAGGCTGGTGGGAGGTGGGTGTTAAGGGAAGAAGAGAGCTGGGGTTCCCCTGAGGACACAGTGGAGTAAGGAAAACAGAAGGGAGGCCAGAGGCCAGGCCGGGGTTGGGGGGGGTGGAGAGGGAGGAAAAGGTGGAAAGAAAAACCCAGCAGAATCGCCAATGTTTAGAAGGCCTTTCACAGGGTAATTGAGACAAACATGAAGGCAATGTTCTTTCAGCTTCTGAACAGAAATAACTCCAATCTCATTTTCTGGGTAGAGGAAGGAATGGAAAGTGATGGACAGGGGTAGTTTTGGAGACGGAGGTCAGGCCACTCTGACCCCCTTCATTCGGTATCTCACATCTGAGATCTGGGCCCGTGAGAGCAGAATGTTGCCAGTTATCTTTCTAAAAAGGATCTGGGAACACATGGGCACCCAGTATGAGGGCCCTGGATACAGTGGTAGGGGTGAACTAGCTGCAGGCCATGGGAGAAAAGCCCTGAGGGTAGGAGCAATGTAATATTTGGAGGAGGAAAATAGGCCACAGGTTCCTTCTTAGATAAACCCTGATAGGGGCTTTGATCTTGTAATTATCTTCTAAACACAGAATGGAAGGATAATCCACCCTTCCCTGTTGCATGGTTAGTTACAATTTTCTTCTTACTTTTGGATAGCTGAAATGCATAAAACGCAGGACTTCATGCATGGAGGTTCTCACTGTAATACTGCTATAGGTTTGTGGCTTAGAGACACAGGACTTCTGATAAATTTTACCTCACACATATATGTACCAGTTTGCTAGGCCTGCTTATAACAAAATACCTAAAACTGGGTGACCTAAACAACAGAAATGTACTGTCTCACAGTTCTGGTGTCCAGAAATCCCTCATCAAGGGTTGGTTCCTTCAGAGAGCTGTAGAGAAAATCTGGTCCTTGCCTCTCTCCTGGCTTCTGGAGGTCTCCTGGCAGTCTTTGGTGTCCTTGGCTTAGATAGTCGTCATCCCAATCTCTGCCTGCTTCTTCACATGACATCCTCCCGTGTTTGTCTCTGTATCTAAATTTCTTCTTTTTATAAGGATGTGAGTCATATTGGACTTACCCCAAACACTTCATCTTAACCTGATTAACTCTGTAAAGACCCTATTTCAAAATCAGGTCATATTCTCAGGTACTGGGGGTTTGACATATCTGTTTTAGGGGACAAAATTCAAAGAAGAACAGCATGATACCCATCAAAAGGGGAAAAAAGTTTTGATACATTTATAATTGTATGCAAATTATAGAGAATATTCCTTACAGGAAATAATTTCCATTTTGTCTAAGCATCTCTGTGAGTGAGTCCTCTGCTTCTGATTTTATGGATCTGATAATGGGAAGAATTTTTCACAGCCTCTCCTCTGGCTCCCTTCATTTCACTTCTCTTCAACACACTCGCTTCTATTGCCAGGTACAGGGAACAGACTCCTGATACCATTCAAGTTGGGAGCCCATACCTTTGTGTGAGTACACCAGGTGAGTCAGCTCAGTGGGCGGCAAGAGATTTCTACACCAAGTCAGCCAACCCTTACATGTTCTCGGAACCTAAAATTCCACTGAAGGCAAACTAAATGTGTCCCCAGTTTAACTTCCCCTGAGCCAGATCCCCAATGCCATGGTGATTCTAAAGCCATTGGATAAGATGAGGAGGGGAAGAGGGCAGTGTGAAAGTCACTGATCACAACTGACTGCAGTTCAACTGAGTAGGTCAAATTTTATGGAAGCACGTGACCATGTGAGCACATTGTCAGGGTCCCTTTTAGGGCTTGGAGAGGTGTCTGTGCTTAGGGCTTAGAGAAGCATCCAGAAGCTTAAGCTGTGCTAGTCTCTTGGTCAATCTGCATCAGGACAGGTATCTCTCCCCATCCTAAAAATTCCCACCAATGCTCATTCATGAAAAACATACTCCTCTAGTGTGTGCCAGACCTTGTGCCGGGAACTCTGTTTGCCAGAGCCAAACAAAGCAAACAGAATGTAAATCCAACTTCTACACCACCGCTTCCAGGAAGGAATGGTCCTGGAGAGCCTGGGTGCTCCTAGGGATGTGCCTTGGGCTGAAGGTTAGGCTAGAAATTGGGATCAACCCCTATGGTGAGTCTTTTGAGGGCTCCTGTGAGAGGAAAACTCCTCCTAGGACAATCTGGATGCTGGAACACTTTGGCAATCAGAGCTCTAGACTTAAGGGAGAATCTGTCAACTAAGTCCGGAGCATGGAAATGACTCCAAACCAGACCTAGGAGCCATGCTGCTCCTGGGACCCTTTCCCCTGCCTGGAGTCCTGAATGCAGGGACTAGAGATTCAACCTCCAGATCCGTCCCCTGTCCTTGGCCTGGAAATTGCTGTTGAACAGAAATTCACGAATCCCTATATCCACCCACCCTGCCAGGAGCTGACTGATCCCAGCTGCCTGCCTCGGTGCCTGCCCAGCCTCCATCCGGACCAGCAGGAAGAACTCATTTTGGGGGCATTTTTCGCTAAGTCTTAGTGTTTTCATATCAAATAGGTGACAAGGGACAATCCACTCCAAAAGGGCCAAGTGATTTGTGTTGTCCACTCCTGTGGTCTCATCCCTGGTGAGTGAGGGGGACACGACAGTCATTGAGTGTTTGTTGAATCAATGAGTGGACTAAGGAGATCCTCGACTTCTGGGCGAAGGAGGGAGTGTGCCCGTGGTAGTTGGTACTTGCTCAGTTGCAAGTGACAGACACCAACATAAACTGATATAAGAAAAAAAGAATGTATTGGTTCACATCACCAAATTCTAATTTCAGGTATGACTGGGAAGGTTCATGTGCTCAAATGAGATCATAAAAAAATCCATCTGTCCTGCTGACTTGGCCTTCTGTCTCTTGGATTTAGCCCCAGGTGGGTCTAGGATTCTAGTCTTCTTGCTCCATGTCCAGCAGGAAAGGGACTAACTTATCTCAAATATTCAAACAAAAATCTCAGAACTAAGTCTCATCACATAGGCTTGGGTCACTCGCCTGTTCTTGAACTAGTCACTTTGGCTAGGGATGATTGATGCTCTCATGGTCCCAACATGCTCTGGAGTTGACCCACTGGTGGAAGAGGGAGTAGTTATTTATTTATTTTTTTCCCCAAGGAACATCTGAGTTCCGTCACCAAGAAAGACGAAATGGTTGCAAGGCAGACCACAGGTGGCTGGCACAGTGTTTGACTAAAGTCAGAATATTTGGGCAAATCTTCCCAGTTCTGAGCTTCTGTCACCTCACCTGTCATTGATGACAGTCTTGACACTAACAAAATCCCTGCCCTTCTTCCCATACGAGAGCTTTCGTGAGGTCCTGAGACGCTGAATTATATAGTAGCAGCTAACATTTATTGGGGCATCACTAGGCAATCTGGCCCTGTGCGAAATAAGCCCTTTACACATTTATTTTAATCTTTACAACCACCCATCTTGCTGATGAGAGGCAGGTTGGGAGAGGTTACAAGCCTGCACACTGTCACACAGCCAGGAAGGGTGGAGCTGGGGTTTAAAGCAATGCCCTCCAGCATGAAGCTATATATAAACTGTAAATAATTTTACAAGCGAAAGGGATTATTAGTAACGGTCTGTGCTGTTAATAATAGTAATTTTTAAAAACCCTGAAAGGGAAATTCAAATAAATTCAAACAAATGTTTGTTTAGCACCTACTATGGGCCGATCACTCACCAGGGGCTCAGAAGGAGACACATAAATAACTGTGAAACAGGCTCACTGTGATCTAATAGAGTCATAAACATGCCTGGGGGAGTGACTGGATGGGGAGGGGATGCCAGGGGTGGGTCTGGAAGGGTCTCTTGGAAGTGGTGGAATTTGAGCTGAGCTTTCAAGATTAAAGAACTTCAACAAAGTGGGGAAAAGAGAAAATCAATTTGTAAGGGATCGGAAGGACGGAAAGACCAGAGCAGTGTTCTTGGATAAGGGTTAAGTACTTCTATGCAAAATAACTTTCACACCAGCAGGCTTGAAAAGTGATTGACTAAGTAGAGCACAGCAGTTGCCATAGGAACAGAGGCAAGCTTCATCCCTGTCATTAGTGCCTTCGAGCTGTCTAGCTAAGGCCAGGGTGCAGGGGGGAGGGGGAAGCTGGGTGGCACTGTCCCTTAGGGAAAAAAAAAAAAAAAACCCAGAAAGGTGCTGCCCTGGGAAACTGATTTTGGTTGCTCTTAGAGAAGTAGAGATGACAGGTGACACCTGGGTCTGAGAAGATGGGCAGCCAGAGAAAGCCTCTGCCTTCAAGGGCTTTGGGACGTTCCAAAGCTAGTAGAGCAGGCAGATGGGCCCCAGGAAGGGAACAGGAAGGGCAGAGAACAGGTCTTGAGAGGAGCTTCAAAGATGGTTCCATTCCCACTTGGAACCTGAGGCAAGGCGCAGCGTGGAGGCGGCTCCGCCAAGGGAAGCCTCTTAAGGCGTGTATCTGTGCCATTCCCAGGTCCACTCAGACCTCCCAGGGCCTCTGGGGGATGCCTGGACATTCTGATGCATTGGAAGTGTGGCATCTAATCACCCATGTGCAGAGAGGAGAGTGGAGATCCCATTTACAGGCTGGGCAACAGGAGAGCACATGGTAGGGTCTTTAATAGAGTAAGCATTAGGTTTGAGACCTAGGTTCAAGTTTGGCCTTGATACTTTCTAGCTGTTTGTGGGTGACCTCGGGTACATTATCCACCCTTTCTGTGTTTCTCAGTTTCTTCATGTGTAAGATGTAGATGATAATAATTTTTCTTCTGTCATAGGACCATGTAGGAATTAAAACAGTTAATTGATATAAAGAGTTGTACACATTACCTAACATAATAGTGCTCAATAAATTCAAATTGCTATTATTATTATTATTACTTCAAGTGTCAATTTGATATCAATTCATTATCCCCTCCCGAGGCAGGGTCTCCTTAATTGTGTGAACAGCCGGTATCTCCAAGTTCAGTAGATGATAACAATGAAACAGTAATCGTTGCTCTTCCATGTACTCAGTGACCATTATCATAAAGGAGGAAGACATAATTCTGCTGCTGGATGTCAGATGAAGGAGCCTGAGCTTACAACAGACAGCTAGTAGCCATTAAAAATTTCACAGGCAAAGATTAACTTGATCAGGGGCATGCAGATTTTTGTCCTGAGGTTATATACTTGTAAGAATAGAATCTAAGTATACTGACAATAGAATCTAAGTATAGGAACAATGATAACAATAGCTATCATTTTGAGAGAGCTTATTATACACCAGGCACCGTGCGAAGAGCTTCATGAGTCTTGTCTGTGTAATCCTTCCAACAACCTTATGAAGTGGGTACTATTATTATTATTATTACAGTTTTATAAATAAGAAAATTGGGGCACAGAGAGTTTAACTCAAGTAACTGAGTCACACAGAGCTAGCAAATGGCAGTTTGCTAAGCTAGACCATGGCAATCTGTGCCAGGGATCCCATATTAACCAGAACATTCTCTTTTCCTTCCCTGAACCTATGAAGGCTCTGGGATGGGAGGTGGGGGCAGCCTGGCATCCTCACTTTTGAGAGCCTTTCTATTTTTTTTTTTTAGAATCCTCCCTCCATTGTTTCTCTGGGACTTCTCTTTCTTTGAGTGTGTGTGTGTGTGTGTGTGTGTGTGTGTGTGTGTGTATGTGAGTGTGTGTGCGTGTGCAGCACATGGAAGAGAAAAAACTTCCGCTGACTAGTGAGGACAGAAGCCCCTGGACATCAAAGTGGGTAGAGCCCCGGATGGATGGGCCAGAGGCAGGCCTGAGTCCCTTTAGGCCAATTCCTCCCAAGGCTGGCAGAGGCTGTGGCGGGAACTTCTGAGAATCCGGAGAACAAGTCCTTTCATACGGCCTCCCTTTGAGCTGGCCTCCGAGTGGGGCCAGGTCGGGTGGGTGGAGGGCGGAGAGTGTGCAGAGAGGTGAGGCCGCAGTCGGGCTGGGCAAACAGATTGGGCAGCGGCTGTGAGCACAGAGTGCCCATTGTGCAGCAGGAGCTCTGCTTTCAATAATCTACTCGGAAGAATGTTTCATTGAGCGCCAGAGAAAGAAGCCATTGAAATGCCCAGGGCTGGGCCCCATGAAGGGTTAAAGGCAAGGGGACTATGGGTGCCCAGGCTCTTGCCACTGCTGGCCCAGATGCATGATATGGGGATCCTGACCACTAAGACAAGGGCACTTGGTGGGACCACCCAGAGGGCCAGAAGCAAGCATCAGAGGGGAAGTGTGGTCTTCCCCCAGAAATGCAAAAGGGGTACCCAGCATCAAGAGGAAAACTCCTTTCCTCCAAGATCCATTTTACCCAAGTAATAGCCAGCAGGCACTGGGCCTCTAGATGCCCCTGGCCCTGACTCATGTGGCAGGCGTGTCTCACCTGGACTCCTTACGTGGACACTTAGCAGGCACCACTGCCACCTACTCTCTATGACACATCCTCTCTCCAGTACGGCTTTCTGAAACTCCTCTGAGCTTTCCATTGATCATTAATTGACTATAATTAATGATGCAATCATGGGGATCATGGGAGTTGCAGTATGAGCCAGTGATCACTGAGCAAGATGACTAAGGTGAACCTGGGGGAGCTCCTCTTCCTGAGAGAAGGACGTGGACTCACAGCTAGCAATAGAAGTGGGATTCTGGCCTCCCACACCCAGGGCCACACACCATTTCAGCTGCCAAACCATGTGGGGCTTGAAATGAGAACAGGTAATGGTGGTACCTGGGAACTGCAAAGAGCAGGCAGAAGGCAAATGGCGGGCCTGCCACTGGGAGTGAGCACACTCTTGCTGGCTTTCTGAGAGTGACCTCCAGCATCACAGTATGGCAGCTCCCACCGAGGACCTCCCTCCCTCCCTAAGCCTGGCCCTGCAACGGAAGCGGAACACAGACTGTGCACTTCCATGCTGACTATTTTGGATGAAGGCCTTAAAGAATAAATGATGGATGGTGCAGCGGCACACGCCGGTAATCCCAGCAGCTGGGGAGGCTGAGACAGGAGGATCTCGAGTTCAAACCCAGCCTCAGCAATTTAGCTTATAAGACCCTGTCTCTAAATAAATATACAAAGTGTTGGGGATATGGCTTAGTGGTTAAGCACCCCTGGGTTCAATCTCCTGTACCAAAATAAAATAAAATAAATGATGCCTTTCTGGTTTTCTTAAAAAGAGGATCCTGAACAGAATTTAAACTCTGGAGGGCAATTCTTCATTCACTTCTGGGCTGGTGATGTCCTTGGGTCTCATACATAAGGCTCTTTCCTGCTGCACCAAGTAGCCCCGATCTCCTAGACTTCGGAATTCATCAGCTGGATTTAACGTTTATTCTTTTATTTCTCTCTAATGTTTTTCTGTGAAACTGTATTACTATATAGTGATATAGTAACATTATATAGTCCCTCTGAACTGCTTATAATATTCATGGACAGGGAATGCGATGATTAATCTTGTAAGAATTGTTCGTGAAGTAGGGGCCAGCAGACTTGGAGTGAGGAAGGCCTGGGAGCTCTCCTCTGCATGATCAATTTCGGACTGTTCAGAAGTCTTCTATGTTTTCCTGCAAGTCTTTTGATGTGGTCCAGCCTAGACAAGTTGACCTCTAGCAAGAGGGTGACAGCACACACAATCTGTGCATAGGATCTTTGCCAAGGGCAGTAAGCCAGAAGGAAATAATATCTATACTAAGATCATTTGAGTTCAAAGTGACCAAATACATATATATATCTTCTCTCTCTCTCTCTCTCTCTCTCTCTCATGCACAGCAATGAAAGATGAAGCCAAAACACAGACTTACTCAGTTTTTCACTTTCATATTTCCACATTCCAAAAAGTTGTCTGAGCACAAATAGTCAAATAATGACATTTTTAAGTTGGAAAGAACTTTCAAAGTCCTTTAGTTTTTCTCCCTGTTTTCGTTCAGGAATCTTTTCTATTACCTCCAAAACAAATGAGCCCTGTATCGGTGTTTCTGGAAGTCTGATTTCATTAATGAAGTGAAATTCCTGACAGGAAGTAACAGGACAACACCCCTGCCACGTTTGATCTGCATTTCATGGGCAAATGTTAGGTTGCTTGTAATTTATTTATTTATTTATTTTGGCACTAGGGATTTAACACAGGGGCGCTTTACCACTGAGCCACATCCTGAGTCCTTTTTATTTTTTTATTTTGAGATGGGGTCTTGCTAAATTGCTTATGACCTGGCCAAGTTGCTGAGGCTGTCCTTGAACCTGAGATCCTCTTGCTTTAGCCTCCCAGGTCACCACACCCAGATTCTTATAGCATTTTTATGTGGAGTTATGGGATGAGAGCCCACCTGTGTGAATGGGAAGGGATCTTTCCTGTATGGGGGAACATTGCTGATGTCAATCATCTTGGAAACAGCAGGTCCGGAGATGGAAAGTTGCAAGGCTGGGTTAGCTGGCCAGATAGGGAATGCCAGCTTTGCCGAGCCTTCCTTTGAGGCCTCAGTGTGAGACTACTAAGTGTATCAGCTTTGAGAGACTACCAGGGTCAGGGTAGGACTGATGGACTTTGTCACAGAGGATGAAGGGAGTAAGTACTCTGAAGGAAACACAAAGAGAAGACGCATAGCCAATCTTGAAAGAGATATGACCTGGATTCGCATTACACTTTGTGTTTATTTCTGCTTTGTTGTCCTTGAAACTTTGGAAACGTCTGGTTTAAATGTTCCAGCCTGGCCCAATGGTGTAACGGCATCTAAGAAAGAGCTGACGGTCAGTGCTTATTTCCCTAGAGCACCAGAGGGCGAATGCTGCCCTCTGAGGCTGCTGTGGATTTGGGGTGATTACTAAGAAACTCCTAAAAGAAATGTGAACTTTGAAGAACAGGAGTCGGCCCCAGAGGCCCGCCCACTCCTCTCCACGTGGTGGTTTACCCATTACTGCCATCCTTTTATTAAGCAGATTGCCAGAGTTTCTATAAATGTGATCCCTTAAATTGGCCTGAATCTGTCTCCTAGTAACTTTCATCCACAGGACTTAGCCCTTCCTCTCAAAAGCACAGAGAAAAATATAACCACTCACATCCGTGGAGTATTTACTATAGCTGGGGACACCTTATTGAGAATTGTGCTGTGCCTCATTTATATCATTATCCCACTTTATAGACAAAGAAATTGAGACCCAGGGAGGCATGATGACTTGCCAAGGGCAGATCCCATGAAAATGACAGGATTTAAGCTGAAACTGTCTGATGTCAGAGCCTACAGTCTTGAACTCTGAAATACTTCCTTTCTTGTCCCTGTGACATCTCCACAGAGATTGCAGCCTCCAATCTCATCCCCAGGCCCTTTTGGGGGCCAAGCTAAATCCCCACCCCACCCCCTCACCATTTTTCTTTGGGCATGGAGCAAGGCCAAGGCATCCCTGACCAGTTAGTTCCTCCTGACCAAGGTCTGGGATAACATAAGGAATGCAAAGCACAGGTCCCCTGACCTCCAGTGACTTGCCCCACTTTGACACCCAGGACAGCCTCTGCTGAAGCCTCCGGAAGCACCATTTTAGCAACCTTCCCCTCAGGAGGCTGTGCTTTTCCTATCTGTCCTCCACATTTCTTCTGCCAGAACAACAGGCTCAGTTTTCCCTTCTGATAAATCTGGTCACCCTAAATATGGGGCTTTAAGCAAACAGGAGTGGCTGGCCCCACGCAGCCCTCATTTCGAAATGGAGATTCACAACGGGCTCCTCTTTGCTATTTTTGAGGTCTGGTTTCTTTCTCCACACACAGTGGTTTTAAGTGAGAGGGAAGGATCTTGGCAGGGGAAAGGTGCTAGGAGAGTGAATGCACCTGGGCAGGTTTTGTTTCCCAAAATTCCCAAGACACTGATCTCTTAAGAAGCTCTGGAAAAAAGCGGGTCTTTGGTCACATGATGTCGGAAAATTCAGTGTTATCCACACACTCCTGGAGCTCAGCAGTGTGCATGTTAAACTTTGAAGTCCTGGGAATAAAGAAACCTAATGATTTTTGTTTAACCTGGTTTTCTATTTAAAAATGCAGCATAGTAAAAATCTGGATATGGATGATGCAGAGCTGAGGTAGCAAATGGCCCTAAGGCTTGATATATTGCTCAGATAAGTTCGATTTGGCACACACAATGCTTAAATTTTGCTTTAAATTAGTTACTACCACTTAATACTTTGAATATTCTCATATTAATCCAGATTTGGGTATTCTTTTGAAAAAATTAGAGCATCTGGAGACACTGGTCCACATTTTTGGGTGACAACCAGTGAACAGCTCGAAACAAGGGTGTAGTCTCTGAGTCATTGAAGCCCCAGGGCTTCCCTAGGCATGCAGCTGCCTCTGTCTTTGCTCCCATGACTACTTGGCTGTAGTCAACAAGCTTTTGTGTGAAGGTTTCCTTGGTGGGAGTTGGCCTGGGTGACCCCAGAAGCCTATGCATCCCTCCATTCATGCAACAGATACTGATTGTACTGTCACTGTGTGCCTGACCCTGTGGATATAAGGCATATGTATACAACAGCCCCACCCTCCTAAGAGTCTAGCTGGGAACTGCAGAATGAGGAAGGGGAAGGGTAGAGGAGAGAAAAGCTGGCAAGGCCCCAACTTGCCAAAGTACAGGCTCACAGAAGTGAACTGATCTCAGGCAGCCACTATGAACCCCAGAGAAGAAGCCACTAGCTTGCTCTGATTTAGGAGAGATCCTGGTTCCCAACTCATCTCAAGGCCTCAGTTTCTGCATCTGTAGAATGACTCCATTGGCCTAGAGAGTGGTGCGCATCCCTTCTAGGGTTGGCACTTAGAGATGCTAAGACTTCGTGATGAAGGAATGTCTGACTGGGCCATTCCGGAATTGTTCCACCGAATTCCAAGCAGCCCCCCTCCCTCCTTTTCCCAATCCCGTCCAGGGGCGGGCGCTGGAACGGGCCGGCTGAGCGGGCCTGGGCTCCCCGCCCGGGGGCGGAGCTGTCGCTCTGGCGTCCCGCCTCTCCACCTGGGGCTCGGCCCGGCAGATGTTACAACTTTTTCACGTTCACTCCCGCGGTGTCCCCCCCCCCCCCCAGGCCCGCCCACCCAGTGTCTCCCTCCCTTTCCCCGCCAGGGTCCTGCCCACCGCCCTGCAGGGAGCCGGACTGTTCAGAGGACTCCGGGAGGGGCCAAGAGGCCGCCCCGGGCTGGAGGGTCGGGGGGGGGGGGGAGGAGGAAGGGAAAGCAAAGGCAAGAGAAATTAGGAGGCGGGAGAAAACCGGGGTAAAAAGGAAGAGGAGAGTCAGAGGATGGTGGAGAGTACTTTTTGGAAGCCGTTCCGCCGCGTCTCGGGCTGGCCGGGCTGAGCTGGGGGAGAGGGATCGAGGGCGGCGCGGGACGGGCGATCGATCGGGCGGCGGGAGGCGGCTCTGCGCGGCCCTGACCTTCCCGGAGCGTCCCACTGCGGCCGCGCAGGTCCGACTCCGTCGTCAGTCTGCCGGTCCGGGATAAGACACTGGGCCACCCCCGGGGGCGCTGAGCGCTCTGTCAGCACCCAGGCCGGCGGGCGGGCCGTGCGCCCTGGGCGCGCGAGGCAGTGAGGCCCGGGAGCCCTTCGCGCAGGGACCCGCCGGCCGACTTGGCGATGCACGCCCTCACCGGCTTCTCTCTGGTCAGCCTGCTCAGCTTCGGCTACCTGTCCTGGGACTGGGCCAAGCCGAGCCTCGTGGCTGACGGGCCCGGGGAGGCGGGCGAACAGCCCTCGGCCGCTCCACCGCAGCCTCCCCATATCATCTTCATTCTCACCGACGACCAGGGTTATCACGACGTGGGTTACCATGGCTCAGATATTGAGACCCCTACGCTGGACCGGCTGGCAGCCGAGGGCGTCAAGTTGGAGAATTATTACATCCAGCCTATCTGCACACCTTCTCGGAGTCAGCTTCTCACTGGCAGGTAGGCATGGCCCGGACCCTTGAGGCTGGGCGTCCAAGCCCCCCAGTACACACTAATATATTTTCCCTGTTGGAACAACCCTTTCTGGGACCCGGGAAACCCGTACTACGGGCTAGTTTTGCTTCTAGTTAGCTGTGGGATGGTTGGCAAGTCCTTGCCCTCTCTGGGCCTCAATTTCCCTCCCCTTACACTGACTAGATTTGTTAATCTTTGAGATCTCACTCTGGTGTTCTAGGACATGCACATTCACACCATGTGGAGAAGACATCTGGTCATCCCTTTGTTAGAGGAACATGGCAGCCTCTGACACTTATTTGGAATGCTGCTTCTATTCACAGACTCTGAGCCTCTGTGCAGGTCACTTAACTTCTCTAAGCCTCAGTTTTCTGTCTATGCAATGGGTCAAAGAGCAGTTTTTATCTTGAAAGGGAGCAGTGAGCATGGAATGAGTTGTATATGACCTGTTTGGATATCCATAAGTGGCAGCCTTGGTGTCACCAGAAGGATTTGGGTCCCTGCACTACCTCCCTGTAGTTAGATGATTACGTTGGGAGAACACTAAGGAATTGACAGGTGGAAAAGAAAGACACCTAGGATGCTGAGACCCATGTAGCCTGGGGCTGGTTACTTCACTTCACCAAGTCTCTGTTCTTCCATCTGCAAAATCCTCCCAAGTTCCAAGTTGGCTGGGAGCCCCAAGGAGATGTGTTGCTCTCTCCGTAAGGAGTCATCCCCAGGCAGGCATCAGGATTAAAAGAGCAGGGAAACAGGAGGTGGGGGTGTGGAAGGCAAACTCTGGCCACTCAGGAGAAAATCCTCTGGCTGGGCTGAAGTTAATCCCCCTTGGAAGGGGGCCAAGGCACACTTTCTCTCAAGTTCTACCCCAGAGTCCTGTGTGTGATCTCAGGAGCCAGAGCCTTAGTCTTCTTTCACCTGGATGGGAGAAACTGAGGCACGAAGTCAGGGACAGCTCAGCCTGGTACCTGTGCTCATGTTGGGGTCTCGTGGAAGAGGGCTGCGAGAAGAGCCCTTTCTTTCTACTATTTGGCACTCAGTGGTTAGGTCCAGATACAGAGGGAGAAGAGAAGGAGGAGGAAGAGAGGTGAGGTGTGCATGAGTTAAGGGGGGGGGGCATAGGAGTGCCAGACATCACTAACCCCCTGAGGAGGAAGGAGGAATCCGCTTTCCAGAAGAGTTGTGCACAGGTTAGCATTTCTCTCTCTGGAGAGTGGAGACTTTAGGTTTAAGCAGCATTGGAATGAGCAGCCAGCAAAGGCAGCTCTCCAGCCCCTGATCTGTGAAGTTAGCTGAGTGTGGCTGCCCAGCCTCTGCCCCCACCCTCTGCAGCTGGCTCCATGTGACAGATACTTACTGATCTTGTTAGCATTTGTTAATGCATCCAGTCACATTTGGTGAAGCTGGAGAAAGAAGCTGGAGTGAGCCAATGCTTCTCATGTTACTTATTTGCAAATGGGATTTGGTGACTCTTAGCTGGCCCACCCACATTATAAGCCAGTGCTCCATGGAGCCCCACCCAGAGGCTGTCCTGGGATTCAGATCCTAGGGTGCTTCTATCAAGTTCAGACATTTATTAGCTTGACTAAGGCCCTGAGAGGCGGTATCAGCAAAAGCTTTTGAGCATGAGGTGGATAGACTGGGCTCAGGGTTCAGCTTTACTGCTTGCCAGCTGTCTGACTGTGGGCCAGTTTCTGCATTTTGTCAAGCCTCAGTTTCATTATATGTAGAATGGGTGTAATCAGAGTCTCCCTGTAGGCTTTTAAAATGAGGATTAAATGAGATAATGTATGTGTGTAGCACATAATGTTAATATGACAGTAATAGATAATTATAGCTAACCAAAATAACACCTTTAAGATAAGGAAGCCAAAACAGAGAGCCCTCCTCCCCGAATTTAAGGTGTCAAATACTCAGGTCTTGACTAACTTGGATGCCTGAGGGTGAGAAAAAGGTGTGGGATTTTAACACATTTGTGAAGTTCCAGGCTTCTTATTTACTCTGGGACTTTTAAGACACCATAAACAGATCACATGGGGTCCTTGACCACAGAACGGGAAGAAGGGCTATGAATGAATAAATGAGGAATTCAGGATTCTGCGGAACATCAACTTCTGCCGCAGGGTGCGTTAGCCTGCCTGAGTGACTTGGATGGAGGGACTGCATGAGCTCACAGTCATGTGGGAGTTTTGTCTCCTAAAATTTGGGAACTAGATGGGTCTTAGAGGCTTCCCATTCTAGCCAGCCCCCTTGTACATACACATGAGCAAACTGTGGTCCCCACATGAAAGGAGATGGGGGCAGCCTGAAGAGTTCCTGCTTGCACTGTGCTTGGATTTATGTTCAAGTCTTTGCTTTGCCCCTGACCCTGAGTGACCCTGCTCTTCCTCTGACCTTGGTTTCTTTCTGTGTTTTGAGGATTGAACCCAGCAGTACTCTACCACTGAACCACATTCCCACCCCCTTTTATTTTTATTTTGAGACAGGGTCTCAGTTGCAGAGGGTCTTGCTAAATTGCTGAGGCTGGCCTTGGGCTTTTGAGCCTCTTGCCTCAGCCTCTGAGTCACTGGATTTATAGCTGTGTGCCACTCCACTGCACCCAGCTGATTTTTTTTTTAGAGTAGTTGAATAAATTAGATGAGGATTTGGGTCTCTTTTGGCTTAAAAACCCTCTGAGAGTCATCACTCATTCATTCATTTGTTCATTCATTGGTCCATTCCACAAGGAACCAAGAGTCCTCTCAACATGATTTGGGTGCTGGGAATACAAAGCCAAGGAAAGGACAGTTCCATTACATATCACTGGGTCTGAGAGTGTGTACAACTGGGAATACTCCCATGGGCAAATAGGGCAATGAGGGTGTGTACTAAATGCTGGGGGCCCCAGAAGTAAAAGTCACTCATTCTTTGAGAAAACAGTGGGAGATATGACAGCAGGACTAACATTTGGATAGGGCTTTCAAGAGTGAGTGTGAGTTTGCTCCGGAGAATGGGACTTGCTCTAGGCTCCACAGCAATTTGGTGGCTTACTGCTCAGGACCTTTGAAGTTTGGAGCCAGACTACTTAGGATACAAATCTTACTCCAATTACTAACTATGTGAATTACCAGGCGAGTGATTTAACCTGCCAAACCTCAGTTTCCTTATTTGGGAAATGGAAATAATAATAGGTACCTTCTAGTTGGTGGTGACAATTTAGTGTGATCATTCATTAAAAAAAAAACAAGACTTATGCAGTGCCAAACACACACTGAGTGCTTGGTGTTAGCTATTATCAATGTTATTAATAATCTAGATTCTTAACTTCTCAACTTATTAATTATTAATTACTTCTCAACTTATTAATTATTATTAATCTAGATTCTTAACTTCTTAACTTCTCTTAACTTCTCAACTCCCTAGCTGTGTGATCCTGGGCTTAAACATTCTGAGCTTTGATCTCTATAAAATGACATCAACTGAAAATACCTATTTCGGTTAATGTTGTGGATCAATGAGAATGCTGAGCCCTTAGGTAGTACCTGGTGGTTATTGTTACCATCTTTTGCTGATAGTGCTGGGACCAGAGCCCCCTCAGAGTGATATTGGGGGTGGATTAGCAGGAGTGGTGGTCTGTAGCTCATCTTTGCCTTCTGTGTCCTCCCTTCCCCTGACCAGGTACCAGATCCACACAGGACTCCAGCACTCCATCATCCGCCCCCGCCAGCCCAACTGCCTACCCCTGGACCAGGTGACACTGCCACAGAAGCTGCAGGAGGCAGGTTACTCCACTCACATGGTGGGCAAATGGCATCTGGGCTTTTACCGAAAGGAGTGCCTGCCCACCCGGCGGGGCTTTGACACCTTCCTGGGCTCACTCACAGGCAACGTGGACTACTATACCTACGACAACTGTGATGGCCCCGGGGTGTGTGGCTTCGACCTGCACGAGGGTGAAAGCGTGGCCTGGGGACTCAGTGGCCAGTACTCCACCATGCTCTATGCCCAGCGCGTCAGCCACATCCTGGCCAGCCACAACCCCCGGCGGCCCCTCTTCCTCTATGTGGCCTTCCAGGCAGTGCACACGCCGCTGCAGTCCCCTCGCGAGTACCTGTACCGCTACCGCAGCATGGGCAACGAGGCCCGGCGGAAGTATGCAGCCATGGTGACCTGCATGGATGAGGCTGTGCGCAACATCACCTGGGCCCTCAAGCGCTATGGCTTCTACAACAACAGTGTAATCATCTTCTCCAGCGATAATGGTGGCCAGACTTTCTCGGGTGGCAGCAACTGGCCACTTCGAGGACGCAAGGGCACTTATTGGGAAGGTGGTGTGAGAGGCTTGGGCTTTGTTCACAGCCCCCTGCTCAAGCGAAAACGCCGGACCAGCCGGGCACTGGTACATATCACCGACTGGTACCCAACTCTGGTGGGTCTGGCTGGTGGCACTGCATCGGCAGCTGATGGGCTAGATGGCTATGATGTGTGGCCGGCCATCAGTGAGGGCCGGGCTTCACCACGCACAGAGATCCTGCACAACATTGACCCTCTCTACAACCACGCCCGGCACGGCTCCCTGGAGGGTGGGTTTGGCATTTGGAACACCGCTGTGCAGGCTGCCATCCGTGTGGGTGAATGGAAGCTGCTGACGGGAGACCCCGGCAATGGTGACTGGATCCCTCCACAGACGCTGGCTGCCTTCCCAGATAGCTGGTGGAACCTGGAGCGCATGGCCAGCGTCCGCCAGGCTGTGTGGCTCTTCAACATCAGTGCTGACCCTTACGAACGAGAGGACCTAGCTGGCCAGCGGCCTGATGTGGTTCGCACCCTGCTAGCTCGCCTGGCCGACTATAACCGCACCGCCATTCCTGTGCGCTACCCGGCTGAGAATCCCCGGGCTCATCCTGACTTTAATGGGGGTGCTTGGGGGCCCTGGGCCAGTGATGATGAAGAAGAAGAAGAAGAGGAGAAGGAAGGCAGGTCTCGAAGCTTCTCCCGGGGTCGCCGCAAGAAAAAGTGCAAGATTTGCAAGCTTCGATCTTTCTTCCGTAAACTCAACACCAGACTGATGTCCCACCGGATTTGACGGGTGGGGGTGGCAGGGATCTTCAATGCCCTGAATAGACTTACCCCCTTCAGTCTGGCCCTACTCATTCTCAGGGAGAAGCCTGAGGTCAAGCCTATATATGAAGGGGAGGAGGGTGCAGAGCTGTTCAGCTGAACAGGTTGGGAACATGGCTGGGGTGGGGGTGGGAATAAACCAAACTGGGAGGCCTGGGTCCCAGTCCTGCCTCTTCACTGACTGGCTCTGTGACCTCAGGTGACCTACATGAGCTTTCATCCTTAGTTTCCTCATCTGTAAAATGAGGTCCTGTGACTTTGTGACTGCTATGCACCTTGTACCTGGGGAAATAGTGGGGTTCCTGGCGCCCTTGCCCCCTTATGGAAAGGCCTTCCCCTTCACTCTGGGCCTCTGTGGTGCTGCTTGGGTGACGGGCCACAGGGAGGCAACTCTAGGCCAGACCCTAGCTGGGGCATGGTGGGCTGGCTACTCTCTAAAGAGACCTGTGAGAGCTGAGGGTAAAGGTGCCAGGTAGGGAGGGCCCTCATGTGGCCTGGCCAGTCCTGGTGCCAGATGGCATTGGGAACCATGCTGGAAAGCTCTTCTTTCTGCTTCTAGGCATCCAGAGAAGTTATCTGGGCCCTAACCTCCTATAGTATCAAAAGTGGCAGAAACAGCTGTGAAAAGAGCCTCAGAACCAGTATTTTCTTTGACTTTGGCATGGTCCTTTTGCTCTGGGCCTTCCTTTCCCTATCTGCACATGGAGATGCAGCCCTGGCTCTGCCTACCTCCCAGGGCTGCAGAACACTGGCCAAGCTACAGGTCATGGAGGAGCCCATGAACTTGATTAAAGTGCCCTGACACAGAGGCAAAGGATGCAGTGCAGTCTGTGAGCACATGTGTGGGTACAGGTGTGTGTGCATGTGCGTCCTGAGGGCAGGTGTGAGCTCACGGTTGAGTGAGGGAAGGGGAGAGAAGGTGGACAGCTGGGCTAGGGGGCAGAACATCTAGATTCCACTGCATGTCCTCAGGCAAACCCCTGGCCCTCTCTGGGCCTCGGTGTCTCCCTGCACAGCGGATCATCTGAGAGCTCTTTCTATTTGGCCGCAGTGGGCGTCCGGTGTGCGCGTCTGGGGGTGCGGCGCCGGGTGTGGGGGCGGGGCGCGGGGTTGCGCAGCCTTCCTGCTGCACGGCGCTCGCTCCTCATCGCACACAGCGTTCTGCATATCTCCCTTCAGGTTCCAGTCGGCGCGGAGTGTGTAGGCGAAAGCCCTGCTGTGAATTTTGAAAATAGTTATTTTTGTCGCTGGCAAAGGAGGCCTGTTAGGACTCGTCAGCTTGTGGATGAGCGGGATGGGTGGGGTGGGGTGGGTGCGGTGCGTGGGGTGTTCGGGTGTTGGTTACAGTGCCGCATCCCCACCGCAGTGATTGAGCCCAGTAGTGAGGGTCTGGCATGCGGCTGCAAGGTGGAAATGACCATCCTGTCCTGGGTGTCCTTCCTCTCAGCCCTGTTCTGTTTGCCTCTTGTCACTTCCCCACCTGAAACCTTTCCTGGCTTCCCTGATGTTGAGGCCTTCTGCTAGGGCAGGGACCAGGGCTGCAGAGGCCTCCAGAGTCCAGTGACCCCAGCATTTTTGCTTGCTCAGGAGGGAAGTTCTGAAGAAGTCACCCATTAGAGTAATGTTGTGGCCTGGTGTATACCATGGGCTGGGCTTTCCACTGTCTGCCACAATTCAGGATGCTCCAGCTCTGCCAGGTGCTTTGTAACTGCTCTGCACCTTGTACCTGGGGCCATAGTGTTCCGCTTGGTCTTCAGCACGTGCTAGACCTTCCAGAGAGGCACAGCATCAGGGGCCTCCTTGTAGCTCCGGGTTTGTGTGAATTGTATCAATGCCTCTGGTGTCTGCTAAGTTGGCCTTGTGCAAGGTGGCCCAGTCTCCAGCTGTAGCCCCTGTTTCCCTTCCTGGGACCTGTGCCTTTTGGGGCCACAAGTGCCAGACCATAAATGGTCTTTTCTTTTCTCCCCTGGGGATCAAGACCTACTACTCCCTGCTGTTATCTTGGCCCCAAACCATAGAGACAGTTGGGGATGGCGGCTGATTCCTGTTTCTTATGCCCTGAGAAGGAGTCTGGGCCCATGTCTCCATCAGGTTCTCAAACCCAGTCCAGAGTTCATGTAACTCAGAGCCCCGCTCAACCCAGAAACCAGCAAACAGCCCAGGAGCCCCATTTAAGCTTTAGCCTACAATCTGGTGGTCCAGGCCTGAAAACTGGTGGAGGTTCTCTCTCAGGGGTTGTGCCATGAGAGGCTCAGCCTGCTGTGGCCTCTGCTGTGCCCAGCAATCAGCATTCAGCATGTCTAGTGCCCTTCTGCTCTGGCATCCTGTAGTCCCCTGAGTTCTCTCTCAGTGTGCTGGGTCTGCACTCTGCCAGACCCCCATATGGCACACTGTTGGCAGGTGCTTACAGCACCCCAATCTCTGTAATAGGCAGGAGCTGGGGTGGGGGACAACTAGAGTTAGTCCTGGCCTTTTCAGTCACACATCTGGGGGAACAAAGCCCAGAGATGCTTGCTAAGGTCCCCAGTTTCTCCCTTGGCTGGACCAGGTGGCAGCAGATCTGTTAGCTAGTGAGTTAGTGCCAGATGGTAGCCTGACCAAGCTGGGTCCTGCCTGTGGAGTCCTGGGATCTGATGACCATTCCCTAGGGAGCCTGGAGAGACCCCCCACACTTGCCAGGGCTTTAGCAGTGTTTCCTTCTTGTACTAGGTGCCTACTGGCTTACCCTGGGACATGGGCAATCCGGGGCCTCCTTGTAGCTCCAGGTTTGTGTGAGGGAGGGCAGAGCAGAGTGGGGGAAGGAGCAATGTCTGGTGGCCAGAAATTCCCACTTCTCATGCCTCTAACAATGATGAGAGGGCAGCCTCCCCTTTCTGGGCCTTGGTCCCCCATTGGTTATGGACATGTACTCTCTAGTGCAAGCCTAATAACCCAGGGCAGGGGTGCAGATATCACAAAGACTTGGGTTTGAACCCAGCTGCATGGCCCTGGGTGGGTAAGCAGCATCACATCTGTGCAAAATGGGCATGATTGCACCTGTCCCAGGCGATGCGTGATGTCAGGGACAGATGTTACTGTTCTGAGTGCTTACCTCAGGGCCTGGCTCTGTGGTGAGAATAACTACTTTTCAGGTCCCTGGAATCAATAAATGAATATTTTATCTCCATCCTTTTCCCACTGAGGAAAAACTCTGCTGCCAGCTCTCCAGGACTGGAAAACTTGGGTCCCCTCACTGCAGGTCATGCTGTGCAGTCCTTGGCTCTGCAGCCACTGTCCTTTGTCCCATGGCTCCCTGCTTCACTCTTCCCTGCAAGGAAGGCTTTTATGCAGGATACTTTGGGGGACAGTGCTGCTCTGTGACACTTGACTTCCTTCTGTGCTCAGCTTTGGCTTTGCTTGCTGCAATGAATTAGCCCGATCACCCTCCATCCAGACCCTTGATAGGATCATTTCTCTCCTGGCCCACTTTCCACTGATTCTGCCCCACACTTGCTGCCCTTAGTGGGACAGGCCCCACGGGGACCCTTCAGACGGCACGTTTTCTGTGGTGCCTGCTCAGGCCCTGTAGGACCCTGCAACACTTGGGCATATCATGCATGTGAGCATGTGGGTGGACTGTGGGAGGTGGGATTTGAGTTGGCTGTTACAGTGTCCCTGGGGCTCCCACTGCCTGCCCAGGAACCAGCTCCTGTCTCCTTTTATTCTTCCCATCAGTGTGGGGCACTGCTTGTGTTCACAGCCAATCCCTATCCTGGCTCGTCGGTGCTGTGCTCAGCAACTTCCAGGGCTCCCACCGCTGGCCACAAGCCCATGGCACACAGGCCTGCTCTTGAATGCCACATGCATGTTGCAGATGGGGGCACACGTGCTGGCTCTCGTGCCTGCCATGGCCCTGGGGAGTGGGGAGTCTGGCAGGAACAATCCCCCTGATGCAATCATCCATTGGCTCTTTCTCTCAGCACCACAGAGGCATGGCTGGCTCCTCGCTGCCCGCCACCACCGGGCACAGCTGCCAGCCTTTTGGTCACAGAGGAAGCAGTGAATTAGCGGTCATGCCTCCTCAGCAGATTGGCAGTTGCATTCAGTATGGGGGTGCCTGTGGGAGGCAGTGCCCACACCCCTGAGCTGGGTTCTAGAAGGTTCAGAGGGGCATGTATGCGTGTGTGTTAGAAAGGCTCACCAAGGAAGCCTCTTCCTCCTCTCCCTCCCCTTCCTCCTCTCTGTCTTGCCCAGACATTCCTCCATCACCATCAGATGCATCCTGCAGCCTGGGAACTGCCCCTCCCCCCATACTGCATACACAGGAGACAAAGTGACAGAGACTAAGACACAGAAAGGAAGGGAGACAGAAGCTAGAACAGAAGTGGAAAGGAATGGGAAAGATGGGGAGAATGGAGAAGGAAGGATGGAGAAAAAGGCAAGAAAGAGAGAAGAAAGGAGAGTGGAAAGTAGAGATGGAAGCTGGGAGTGGAGTGGGGTGCGTTGGCCCTGCACCTTGAAGGCACATAGGCCACCCCCATGGTCCCTGACAGAGACAAGGAGCCAGTTGGTCCTTCTGGGCTACCTGCAGCCCTTCACATTGTCCTCTGAATTACTGCGAGCTCTTCTAAGGACCTGATGTGGGGACCTCCCCCATGTGCTCTGCTGGATTCTGAGTTCTGTTTCATCAGTGGGAGGGGGAGAAGCAGCAGAGTGGTCAGCCAGCCCCAGGCCAAGCAGGACCTTTGTTCAGAACACTAGATATCCATTAATAGGCTTTCTGCACCCTTACCTTTTGTTCTACTAATTTTTTTTTTCAGTACTGGGGATTGAGCCCAGGGCCTTATGCATGCTAGGCAAGTGTTCTACCTCTGAGCCACACCCCCCTTCTTGTTTTACCTTTGGTTTTGTTTGTTTTTACTAATTTTCAAAGCAGAGATGCCATTTGGTTGGCAACTGATGAGCTGGAGGTCCTAGGGACTTTTTCTCCTAGCCTAGCCTTCTAATCCACAGGAAGTGTTGCAGATGTGAGATCTGGGCAAGGTGATGTCCAAATCATGAGCTAAACTCCTGAGGGGACTCAAGAGAACAGCTCCCCAACATGCCAGGACTTGGAGATGGTTGTGTGTGCTTCCATGATTCAGCAAGAGGTGTGACGGGAAAAGACTTCTAAGTCCTTCAATCACAATAGTATTGGACACACATATTATGTCAGCCACTGTGTTCATCTCACTGAATCTATAGAGTGGCCATGGAGATAGGAAATATCATTTACTCAATTTTTCACACGAAGAAACTGGGGCACAGAGAAGTTAAGGTACTTATTCAAAGTCGCACAGCCTATAAGTCACATAGACACCCTAATGACTGAAAAATGTTGCCTGTCCTCTCCCCTGGGCAATGGCTGAGGTGGCCTCAGTGCTCCTGGGTGTGAAGGCATTCCACACGCCTGGCGGAGGATGGGGGGGCGGTCAGGAGGGTGGCAGCGCAGCCCTTCCCCTGCCTCCTCACACACGTGCCTTTAGCTTGGCCGTGGTGTTCTGTGCCCTGCCCGCTGCCCACCGCTGCGCGGTCCCCAGCGCAGGCCTCTCCTCTTTGCCTCTGAATTGCGACGTTGGCGGCAGAAGCGGGAAGCATATTGTGTGCAGAAACAAAACCGAGTGGTTTTTCCTTTTTCTGAAGGTGGTAATGGTGCAATTAGTGGCTAAGCCATTACCCCCACCCCCCGCTCGCTCCCCTCCTTCTCCTCTTCCTCCCTCCCTTTCTCTCCTGGGAAAAAGTGGCTGAATTAGAGAGCTTGCCCCTCCTCCTCCCTCACTCCTGACTCCTAGGAGGAAGGGCACAATGGGGGGGTACCTGATGTTGCCAGGGTCCTCTGGACTTAGGCTTGCCGGTCAGGGACTGTTGGGATTGGAGAATACCAAAAAGCAGACCATATATCTAGCAAGTGAGGCAACCAGCAAGGCGATTTGGATATTCAGAGGGGTGAGCTAGAACCAAGAGCGTCCGGATCCCTGGATTCTTCTGTCTGCCCCATGCTCGCTGGGGGGCAAATGCTGTCATGGGGGCTCAACCCGGGAACTGTGAAATGAGCTAAGGGATACTTTCCCCCCCCTGAGTGGAGGAGGTAAGTGTGTAAAGTCAGAAGTTCCAAATACAAGCCAGAGTAATGGGATAATACTTTAATACTTCCCTTTTCTTTTTCTAGAAAAAGAAACTGAAAAAAAACCTTATGTTTACATACTTCCCAAAGGCCTTCATGACCCTTAAGCCACGGGAACTTCACAGCCTTTCTCTGCAAGGGCAGTTTTGTTCCCCTATTTTATAGAAAAGGAGTTGGAGGCTCAGAGAGGATCAGTGACTTGCCCAGGGTTACAGAGTTTATAAATGCCAGAGCTGGAACTTGAACTCAGATCCTTACTCTTAAACTCTAGTTCCTTTTCTTCTTAAAACCCTGGGTTGTAGGTATTGCTGATGCTCCGAAGAACTGCAGTTGGTAGGGAAGTTGCCCGCGGAATTTGGAAATGAAGCTTTCAGAGCAGGACAGGGCAGGTCCATGGCCTCTGGCCAGCCCCTGGTAAGCCAGGCCATGTTAAACTCACCAAAGCTGCCTCTTGCCTTTTTTTTACCTTGACTTGAAGCACAAACAGAAACTGGGACATGAGCCCCAGGAGACCAGATCTCCACTGTCCCTCTGGGCATGTAGGTTGGGGGAGAGGCTGCGGAAGAGGCCTCAGGAGGGACCCACTGTCACAGTAGTGAGAGGTCAGGGTGAGCGGGTGGCCAGGGTTATACCATCCACAATCCTGGGGTCTCCTCTGCACTTCTTCCCCAAGCTAGAGAAACAGGGTGATAGACAGAGTGGCAGAAGAGCAGAGAGGAAGAGCAAAATAAGAAGGACAGAGGCAGAGGTAAAACCCAACCCAACCACAGAGGGGAACACAGAGACAGTTATAGAGACTGAGATCCACAGAGAGAGACATCCCAATGAATTAGCCATCATTTCCCTGTAAACCTTAGAACCCAGCTGTTGCCAGGGCAACGGGGCAATACCTGTCTCTCCAGAGAAGATGAAGTTGCCAGGGTAACTACATCCTGTCTTTCCCAAGGACCATCCTGGAATGTGGCACCCACTGGCCGTTACCATGGCAACTGCCTCTTTGCCCCACTTAATCCCATCCCGTCTGCTATAAGGGACTCATAGTTGGAGGTGGGGGAGGTGGGAAGGAGAACATGACTTGTGGACTAAGTTTGTTCTCTTCCCCCTTCTCCATGCCCCTCAGTGCCTCACCCTAGGGGCACCGAGTCCACCCTCCCTTGGCCCCGCACAGGCTTGCGGTATTGTGTGTGGTAGGGCCAGGGCGTCCGGGAGCAGGTTTTGCAGTAGAAGGCAGGCAGGTGTTGGGGAGGCAGTTACCGGGGCAACGGGAACAGGGCGTTTCGGAGGTGGTTGCCATGGGGACCTGGATGCTGACGAAGGCTCGCGAGGCTGTGAGCAGCCACAGTGCCCTGCTCAGAAGCCCCAGGCTCGTCAGTCAAGCCGGTTCTCCGTTTGCACTCAGCAACACAGGCAGGCGAGTGGCCCCTAGTTCCGGAAGCAGAGCAGCAGCGCCCCAGTCCTGGTGCCCCAGCCCTGAGCCTTGCCTGCCTGTCCAGTGCCAGGATGGCCACCATCACCTGCACCCGCTTCACAGAAGAGTATCAGCTCTTCGAGGAACTGGGAAAGTGAGTGGCACCTCAGAGAGTCCTGGAGGGTGCAGGGGGTCAGCTTCTCGGGCTGGGGGGCGTGTGCCTACATTGCTCGGGCTCTCTTGTGCACACAGAGGAAGGCAGGCTGCATGCTTTGGGGGCACCCGCATGTGCACAAGGTGCCCAGAGTCAGGCATAGGCATGTTTGTGGGTGCAGATGTGCCAAGCCAGCCAGGTGTGTATATGTAAGGGTGATAGGTTGGTGGTCTATGCCAGTGTAGACACAACCTGGGTGCTCACAGATTCTTAGAAACTTAGGGTTAAAAGGGATTTTCCTACTCAGCTGGAATCCCTTCTCTAGTTTCTCTTGGATATCTGTGGTGACAGAGAGTTCACCACCTCCCAGGTAGCCCTTCCTGACTTTAGACACCTACAGCCCTTGTTCAGAGTGGCCAACTTCCTGTAAGCATATCCTCTCCCCACTGTCCCCTTTCCAGCTCCTACCAGAAGTGAGGGCAAAGGTACAGGAGGGGTTAATATGCGAAGGACTGGTGTTGGGTGGAGGGGAGGTGCAATCAGCAAGCTGGGGGGACACCACTGCTGCAGGGATGATAATATGAAGGGTGAAGAGCTGGGATCCTTTGGCAAGGTTGCCCAGCCCCAGAGCCCATTTTATGCCTCTGATGACGGATGCGAGAAGGGTGGGAGGGTGAGGAGCCAGGGGAGCGTCTTGAGGGAGCCCAGTAGACTGCAGAAGGGGAAGGTCCCTGGATGCCCCCAGCTAGGCTTGTGGAGGATCTGGGATGATCAAGGGTTGGGGTGCAGTTTGGAGGTGGAGGGTGCCCTCTGGGCAAAGGAGCGCCAGTGCCCTGGTAAGTTATTACTGCCGTGGCAGCTGGAGCACGGAGGAGAGGGCCTTTGGAAGCAGGTGTGTGTCAGTTGGAGGTCTAGACATCTGAGGCCAGGGTGCATTTTGAGGTGGAGGTTGATACGTGCTGTTGTATAAGGACTTTCGAGGAGAGTTGGTCAGGTTGTATAAGTACTGACTCTGGGGTACACTTGTGTGCACCAAAAGGTTATGCAAACATTCATGTTTGCTTGTGCACCAGAAAGAGGTGCTTATGTGTGTGATTGGTGTGTACAGTTTGAAAATGCAAGTGTGCCCTACAAAGGTGCACATGTGTGAGAATGTAGAGTGCTGTTGGCTGGGTTGCACAGGAGTGAAGGTGTCACTGTGTGTCACTGTGTGAGTCCGTGTGTGGCAGGTCAGAACTGGGTGCACATCAGTAAGCAATGAGTGTGGGGCCTAGGCGTGTGTGAAGACCCACACGGAGGCATGGACTCAGTGGCATTCCCATGGGGTCTACATGTGCACATCTGTGAGATGCCTACAGGAAGGCGTGTGTGCATGTGTGTGTGTGTGTGCGTGCGTGTGCGAGGCCTGGGCTCACAGGCTCGTGTGGGTGTTGTAGGCGTGTGTGAGCTCATGCTGGTGTCTGCATATGTGTGGGAGGTGGGCCTATGGCTGTGTATAAGCAGAATGCCTGCACACGCACGCGCACGTACATGCACACACACGCTCAGCCTATCCTAACACCTAGAGACACAGGCCAGCTTCCTTATGCAGACACACACTCTTGTGCAAATGTGTTCACTCTTGCCTGCAGACTTCCTGCCTTTCTGAGTGTGTCTTTGTGCTGGAAGTAGGGGAAGGAATACAATGTTTAGAGCTGCTCTAGAGGACTGGGATGTCCCCCAAACTCAAGCTGGGACCTCTCTTCAGCTGGTCTCCAATGCCCACTTGGAACCTAGGAACTGTCTGATTAGCCAGGAGCTGCCTTTAAGATTGCCACCAAGGCTGGCTTGTGGCAGGACTGCGTCACCGAGCATAGTGTGATGGTTGGAATGTGACTAAAGTGCCCAAAGTGACATCAAAAGTGCTGCTTTGCCCCTAGAGGAGAGGCTGTCAAGATGGGGTTTAGTGTGGGTAACCTGCACAGAGACCCTCTGTGAGCCTTGTCACCCTCTGCCTGCCTGGGCTCTTGGAAGGACCAGGGCAGGAACAGGATTTCAGGGGAGAGGGAGCCCTGGCAGGAAAACTGAGGGTGACAGTCACGGCTGGGCCTTGTCTAATCAATGTCAGACCTCTTCCTTCCAGAACCCTCAGTGCTCTTAACCTTTTCTAGGTCACATATTCCTCCAGGAATCTGATGAAAGTCTAAACTGACATTCCCCAGAAAAATGCACAAACCTAGAAAATGTTGCGGACACTGTCAGGAGCTTGCAGGGCCTCGGAGGACTGTGCCTGGGCCTGAGTTGGAAGATGCCTGGATTGGAGAGAAGGGGATGAGGGGCCCGGCCCAACGTCTTCTAGTGTCTGTGTTACGAAGTCCAGGGCACACCATGGAGGAGGCAGGCAGCTCGGGCTCTGTCTATCCGCTTCAGTCTGAGCGTCCTGTGGGGCAGGGTGGGCTGGCGGCACTCAGCTCTTAGCTCTGTGACACTGGGCACTGTGTGACACTTCTTCCCTCATCTACACCCTGGAGATTAAAAAGACTAGTGAGGATTAAGTGGGATGGTGGGTGGAGCTGCAGCCTTGAGCCAGGGCACACAGGGACTCCAGCAGGACATCACTGCTGGGTTGGCTGTTGGGCTCTGGGGTTGGGCAGGGCTGGGGAAGGGAGCAAAGTCTGCTATTTCCCTTTTCTCTGGAGTCTGTGCAGTGTGGGGGAGGGTTGACCAAGGCTCTCCTGGGCTGGCAGAGAGGCTTTGGCTCCCCTTCTATCAGGGGGGCAGTGAAGATGCATGCAAGGCCTACTCTTCAATTGGTGACTCCTGCCCCTTCCAGCCAGGAGAGTGTGGTCAAAACCCAGAAGCCAAGTCCCCTTCCAGAGCCCACTCCAGGTCACTAGCAGGAGGACTGCCAGAGGAGGCTAAGTTGACTCTAAAAGGGGACATTGGGGCTTTGGGGCCTCCTTCAGCTGGGCCCTGTGCTGCCGAGCTGGAGAGGTGGGCAAGGACCCTCCAGGCTTCCTGTCCTTCCTAGTGAGGCCTGGCTTGTCACTGCAGGCCTTCCAGGACCCCAGGAAAGGGCAGGCTCCTGGCGGAAGGGGAGCTGCTCTTCCTGCCTAATGGGCAGCCAGCTGGGGGCTGTGGCTGGAGGCAAGGCCCTGAGCAGGGGTTTCTGGGGCTTCCAGATGCTACCAGACTGAAGGCCCCACCAACCCAGAAGAGGCCAGAACTGAGTTCCAGGTCTCCTAGAGGGCTGGCATGAGGCTGTCTCGGGGGTCTCAGAGATGAGCTGACTTCCCTGTCCCCTGACCCTGACCCTCATCCCTCCCCAGGATGAGAGACATGGATGGCCGGAAGAGGAGCACTGAGTCTGGGCAGCAGGCAGGGACAGGGTGCTGGGTCACAGCTCCCACATACTCGGCCTTCTCCGAAGCCCAGGATCTCTGCGAAGGCAGGAGTGCTGCCGATGGGGGCCAGAGAGACGCACAGAGGAAGGGGTCAGGGCCAAAGCAGTGGAGGAGGAAGGAGGAAGCCTCGTCCAGTCTTTTCCATACAGGGCTTCAGATCCCACCCCTGCCACAGAGGTTAGAGAGACAGAGAATCACCCTGCAGCCTGTGTGATCACTGGGCTGTACAAGAAAAGCCTCCAAAGGAGATTTTACTTGAGAGAGGAGGGAGGGAAGGAGGGAGGGAGTTCAACCCACTCGTTTCTCTCTAGAAACAAGGATCTGAAATTGACTCAGGCAGTGCTGGGTAGGGGGAGGGTTGCAGGGGTGTGGGTGGCCAGCAAGGTTGACGGAGGGAGGAGAGGCCAGCCCCTGAGTCCGAGCCCTTCTTATTCCATGGATTTGCACTGTGCACCAGGCTGGGTTGGGCTGACTCATGGGTGGCAGACAGCATGGCCCAGAGGCAGCCCCCCGCACTGGGGGCCAGGGTCCTAGCTGCTAAGGTTCAATCTTAGACCCAGACTCTGATGCCTGTTGAATGTTCTTAGCAACCCCACCCTTCTCTGACAGAGCCATTAGGAGGATGGACGATGTCATAGTGGAGAGAGAGGCCACCTAGACATCAGTGCCCTACCCAAAGATGGGAGTGTGCCGTTACTCGGCTTCTAATAACCTCTCATACCCAGAACACTCTGGGGCTCACCAGGGGCACCTCCGTCCATTAGCTCTTCTCTGAGGGGGGGGGGGCAGGCAGGGCTTATTTATCCATCTCCAGATGAGTAGACTGGGGCGAGGAGGTGGGGGCCTAGGGGATGGCACCCAGGTCTCCAGCACCCATGCATGCTCTGAAGGTTGCTGAGAGGGGCTCTCTAGATGCTGTAACCAGGGAGCATCTCCTCTCTTGAGCACAAACAAGGGAAAAGGGGCAGTAGCCTCGGGGTGGGAGGGACTCTGAGCTGTCCCTTAATTTTCAGCCATGATTCTGTCTTGAATTTTCTGGGCCACCCTGGATGAATCACTTATCCTTTGTGTACCACAACTTTACCATCTGTAAAATGGGGATCAAATCTCTATATATAGATGCCTGAAATGCTCCATTAGGGTGCTACCCCTTGCAGCCTCCCTTTGTGCAGGATTAATGAGAAGTTGCAGACCCTAGAGCATTGGAATTGGGAGGACCATAGAGAAAGCCCATCCATTGCACAGACAAGAGACAACAACCAAAGGGAAGGAAAGTGATTTGTCCAAGGCCACAGTGAGAGGCAGTGGCAAAAGTCAGGAATAAGAGACAGTGATTTGTAGGGATCAGAAACCAAAGGATGGGAAATTGGGAGATAGGACCTCAAGAGGGGTGTAAAGGATGTCGGGCACTGTGGCACATGCCTGTAATCCCAGCATCTTGGGAGGCTGAGGCAGGTGGATTGCAAATTCAAGGCTAGCCTCAGCAACTTAGCAAGACCTTGTCTCAAAATTAAAAGAATTAATAAATTAAATTTAAAAAGAGGGGGTGTGAGGACAGGGGAGGGGATAGCCTTTCCTCATGTTCTCCCTTCAAGCCACCCGAGCGGCAGGCAGGCACATGTTCTGGTGCATGCCGCAGCCCTCCACCCCCACACTGCCGCCCCCACATGGGCTGAGACACACTGACACTCTGCCGAGCCTCCCTCCCTTCCTGCCACCTCCCTCCACAAGCACACGCTGACACTGCTGCCAGTACCCCCTGCAGGCTGGGCCCAGGCCTTCTAAGCAGGGTGAGGGCCTCCCTCGGGGTTGCACGCCTGCATACCTAGGCTAGTGCACACACACGTGCACCTTCACATAAACTCACAGGAACCCACAGGTGCACACAAACACACACATACACACACACACACACTGGTTGCAGCAGGACACAGCTCAAGTTCACCTCCTAGTGCAGGGACAGCAGGATGATGCTGGCTGGGCTCTGGGTTCTCTCTTCTTCTCTCTCTCCATCTCTCTGGTCTCTCTCTCTTTCTCCGTCCCTTTCTTCTCTTTGGGCAGGCCCCTCTCTAACACAGCCCACCTGTCCTGTGTGCCCACTCGTGGCCTGTCCATTCTGAGCTACTCCATGCACCGTAGGAAGCCTCTGGTCCAGGTGAGCCTTGCGCAGCCCGCCTGCTGAGACCCACCTCGAGGGCACTGCTGTCTGCCACGTGTCAGGTGGCTCTATAAGGCTAGGAAGACTTACTGTGCTGGAGAAGGTTAGGGTCTTGGTATCTTGTGGTCACATAAAAGACAAGACTCATCTGTGATCCTTGAAGCCATTCAAGTCTTTCCTGAGCAGATCCTCTGTTCCTAGCCCTGGGCTGAGCTCAGCATGTAACACCTGCAATCTCTGCCCTCAGGGGGCTTTCGATCTTCTATGAAGCCAACATTAATTAAATCACTTTAGAAACTATTATTTAAATGCATCTGGATAAGGGCTATGAACAGAGCTGTGAGCTTCAAAGAGACCTCAACTAGTTCGAATGAGGGAGGTCTCAGGGAAGAGTCCCCTGAGCAGGTGACATGGGGAGCTGGGGGCAACTAAGAAATAACCAAGTTGGGCGCAGTGGTGCACACCTGTCATCCCAACTACTCTGGAGGCTGAGGCAGGAGGATCACAAGTTCAAGGCCAGCCTAGGTAACTTAGTAAGACCCTGTCTCAAAAAAAAAAAATCATATAAAGGGCTGGGGGCACTGTTTAGTGGTGGAGCACCCCTGGGTTCAATCAGGAGTACAAAAAAAAAAAGTTAAATAGCGGGAAGGGGAGGAAGACTGTTTCTGAGAGCAAGAACAGCACAGGCAAAGGGCTCTGAGGTGTGCCCTTCAGTGAAGCCCGTCAGCCCCCGAGGGACCTGGGGTCTCACTCTTCTCTGGCCTGTGCAGCCTGCCTGCAGCTTCCAGATGCTAGGTCCTAGTGGAATATTAAAGGGCTGCTATGGTCTAGAAGATGGAACACAGGCAGGGCGGGAATGGTCTGGAAGCCAAATCAGGAGAGAGAGCACTGAGGAGCAGGGGGCCTGTAGCAGGGAGAAGAGCCCCGTAGGGGGTGCGTCCCCCGACCCATGTCTGCAAGGGTGTCCTCAGGGGCAGAACAGCAGAGTAATATAGTAAGGGAGGCAGATTTCATCTCAACACCAGGAGGAACTTTCTCACGTCCACAGCTGCTCCTCTGCCCCAAGATGGTGCGGCCTCAGGAGTCAGCGCTGAGGAAGCTGCTGTATGCAAATCCACACCTTAGGGCTCCCTGGTATCCCTCCGCCCCAACATCCCTGCCCTCACCTAGTGAGACGATTGCTCCAAGAGTGAAGAGGGAGACAGTGCAGGGCCAGGACAGCCTCAGTTCCATCCAGAATATCTGAATAAGAGCTTCTGGGTCTAGGGTGCATACCTCTTTTCCCAGTGACTCAGGAGGCTGAGGCCGGAGGATCACACATTGAAGCCCAACCTGAGTAACTTAGCGAGACCCTGTCTCAAAATAAAAAAAAATAAAAAGAGCTGGGGATGTAGCTCAGTGGTAGAGCATCCCACTGTTTCACAGGTGGGGAATTAAAGCCCAGAGAGGGCAAGAGCCCTGCCAGCCCATGGTCACACACCTGCCCATGGTGACACAGTAGAACTAGAGTTCCAGACTCTTTCCATTTCAGCATAGGGCTCTTACCCCTCGGAACCACTCTGTCTGACACTGGCACCTCTAAAAGCCTCTGGGCCATGCCCATGGTGAGGGCAGGCTAGGCAGCCGTCAGAGGCCAGGGTGGAAGCGGCTCCTCTGCATCTGCCCTGCTTTGCCGCTCTCTAGCCCTCCCTCTGAGCACTGTGAAGAGTTTTCTGTTTTTCCTTTTTTCTTTTTGTAACCCATTCAAGAAAACCCATGTACAGCCAAAACAAGGAATATGCTGGAACTTCTGTTGGTTCAATGTTCCCTGCAGCAAACAGAATCTTCGGGTTCCCAGGCCTTCTGTGTCCCCCATGAGGCTTCTGCTGGGTTGGCGTTGGGGCCCCCGGGGGTGGGGGTGGGGGTGGGGGTGGGGGGGGGTGGGACAGCTCGTCCCTGCAGCATCTTCTGGAGTCTGGGAGTGGGTGGTGCAGCCACAGTGGCGGGCAGCAGGGGAGAGGAGCCGTCTCAGTACCGGTCCTGGATTATCCGTCTGTCTGTGTAATGCTGTGGCTGCAGAGTTCTGCTCACAGAGCTGCTGAGACAAGCTGAGGAGGGGAGGGGGCAGTCAGGAGGAGGGCATCCCAAGCCCAGCCCATCTTCTCTGATCTAGTTGCCATTTGGGGGAACCAGCATAGCTGTGTTTTGCTTGTTTATTTTAAAGAAAGTATACTACCACTGAAAAAGGAAATAAAGAAAAAGAAAGACAAGGCTCCAATATTATACCAACAGTCGATCACACAGATAGGAGAGCTGAGGCCCCCAAAGAGACAGGATTTGATTAAGGTACATAGAGCTTCTGGGTACAGGGTGCACACCTGTCTTCCCCATGACTCAGGAGGCTGAGGCTGGAGGATCACACATTCAAGCACAACCTGAGGAATTTAGCGAGACCCACTCTCAAAATAAAAAAATAAAACGGTCTGGGGATGTAGCTCAGTGGTAGAGCACCCCTGGGTCCAATCTCCAGTACTGGGTGGGGAAACCCCACCTTGTCCAGGATTTTCCTTTGTTTCTGAGTGAACCTGGGCCTGCTTTTTCAACCATTTGGGGTTGAGGAGCCCTTGGTGGTAATCATGTAAGTGACCCTCTCCCAGTCATGTCCACTTGCTCCTGCATGCGCAAGGCTGCATATCTCCTGCCTATCTGCCTACGTTACAGCCCACTGGGCTCCAAATAGGGTCCCTCTGATCCCAGAGTATGGGGTATTGGAAGAGCAATGGACCCTGAGTTCAAGGTCTTGGCCTTAGTTTATTCATCTGTGGAATAAGAGTTGGCTTGCATGGTACGGTTCGACTGGGAATGCCCGTCTCTGATGTGGTGTGGCCCCCACTCTGGTCCAACATGATGCTGCTCTGGTGGCCAGCCCCAGCTCTTGCTTTCCCCCAGGCGCTCTAACCCTATCTGTTCTGGGCAATTAGATCAGTCGGCCTGGGTCACCACCAAGAGGTTTGGATGCTAATCCTTTCACAGGCCACTAGTCTGTCTGCATCTGAACCTTCTGAAATCACCCCAGCTCATCTCAGAAAGCCAGATGCTTATGTATCTTAACAGAGTGGGGAGATTTGGGGGAAGAGAGTGGCTTGCCATCGAGCATCCAGGCAAGGAAATGAGTAGTCAAAGTGTGGAACCAGAATTCTGAAGGGGGGGAGAGGTGTGTGGATGCAGATTTCAGTCCTGAGTGATGTCAGTGGCTTTAGCCATTTGGAGAGTCATGGGCTGCTTTGTGAAGCGGAAGAATATGCATCCTTTGCCCAGAACAATGCACAGACACAGCATCATTTTAATACAATTTTAAGTGTATTCATGAATGCCCAGAGCCTCCCCAGAGATCCCAGCTAATGGCCCCTGGTACAGGGGATGGAGGAGGAAGTTATCAGAGGTTGGGTGGAGAGGGAACAAGGAGCTTTAATGTGGCTGGGGGACTGTGGGACAGCAAGGCACTGTGGGTGAAGGGGGATGCCAGGGACAGCAAAGTGACCTAGAAAAAAAAGGGGGGATAAGCCTTGAAGCAGTGTGGTCACTGGGCCCAGCGCTACCTGGTATAGGACAGCGAGGCGGACCAGGGCCAAAGGGGGGCTGCCAGGGGCAGTGGCGGAGGGGAGGCTTTGGGTGGGTGAGCCTGGCACAAGCATTGCTTCCATGGAGCCCTGGGGGTGGCAACCAGATTGCAGTGGGTTCATGGAGTGTGGGAGGTGGGAAGAGGAGGCGGCGGATGTCGGACATTTGTTCTGGAAGTTTGGCAGCAAAAAGAACGGGAGGGAAGAAGCAGCTTGGGCTGCTGGGTTGAGAGAAAAGTTCTCGTTGTTTCATTTTATTGGGGGGAATATCTGAAGAGGCAGCCAATGAAGGGAAGACTGAAGACTGTAAAGAGCCCAAACAATCAGACCCAGATGAGGCCAGAGTGCAGGGAGAGTTCACGAGTGTGCAGTCTCGGGGGGCCTAGGGGATAAGAGACCCCCTGGAGGAGCTCTGAGTGGCTCCCAGGGAAGGCGAAGAGGTTTCCCTTAGAGGAAGTTGGCAGCGACTTCTCTGCCGGCAGGGACACTCACAATGACTTCTATCCCCTTCTTTCAAATGGGGAAACTGAGACCCAACAGGATAAGCAAGCTGGTAGTTGAGCTGGGTAGGGACGCGGGTCTTCTGTCCCCCACCCCCAGTGCCCTTGCTGCTGCACCTGGCAGCCATGTTCACATTTCAGGGTACTCCAGACTGGAGCAGGTGGCAGACCCCCGTGGCTGGCAGCCCACAACGCCCAGGACATGGTGCCTGCCAGGCAGCCAGAAAGCAATTTCCCAGTGTGAATCCTCTCTTCACAGCCCATTAGCACGGCCCCACATTCTCTACGGCTCTGCCCTCTCTGCAATCTGCTGGGTGCCGGGTGGGGCCTCCCTGCCAGCTCACACTCATGCCTGCACACACCAGGGCAGCTGCTCAGCCTGGGGAGCAGCCTTGCCCTCCCCACCATGGCCTCTACACAGCTCTTCCCTGCTTGCTTCATCCTGAGCTTGGCCAGCAAGGTCCATTTTATTACCGATGATGCTAACTGCTCTCACCCTTTGCATATCACGGCCCCTGTACAGGGCATTGTTTCTTGAGCATTTATTATGCTCCAGGGATTCTGCTAACTCCAGCCTACTGATTATCTCACTGAGTCCTGGAAGCCACTGCACAGGATGGGTACTCTTATTGTTCATATTTTACAAGGGAGCAAACAGGCAGACCACAGGGAAGCAACCTGCTCATAAGTGGCTGAACAGCAATTTGAACTCTGGTTGGGCAGGTCCAGAAATGCCTACTCTTACTCACTTAGAATTGCATTCTCCGACATGGTAGGCATTAGCCACATAGAGCAACTTCAAGGAAATCCAATTAAAATTCCGTTCTGTGGTCCCACTGGCCACAGGTCCAAAGCACTACAGCCATATTGCCTGGTGGCTGCCCCACTGAGCAATTCAGAGTATTTCCACCATCACAAGAAGGGCTGTTGCACAGACCTGGGGTACAACACTGAAGCTGGAAAGACCTCCACACTATTGCACCTCATTCCCACGCCAGCCTCCACATTGCCAATGAAGAAACTGAGGCTCAATCAGGACCCAGCCCTGCCCAAGTCCTCCCAAATTCCACCCTTCAGTGTCTAACCTGGGGTGCTTTACCACTGAGCTACACCCCCAGACCTTTTAATTTTTTAATTTATTTTCTCTTTTGAGATGGAGTCTCACTACGTTACTCAATCTGATCTTAAACTTGTGATCCTCCTGCCTCAGCCTCCCAAACAGCTGGGATTATAGGTGTGCACTCCCCTTCCTGGTTTTTAGTCTCAATTGTGTGTGATGACTCTCATCGGCCCTTGTCTTCCTGCTCCCTGCCACTATGGCAGGCAGAGGAGCCTTCCCTCCTACAGACAGAGACTGAGGCTGCATGGGTAGCCAGAGGTCTCCCTGGCCCAGGCCCTTTCTTCACCTCCTTGGGCCTCTCTCCTCCCTGCTCTGTCTTGTTCTGCTCCTCGTGCTTGGCCCTGAGCCGGAGCTTTGTCTCATCTCCCCAGCACCTCAGGAGCTGGTGTTCTGCTCGGAGCCATGAAGTGCAAGTTCCAGCCACGCAGTCTGCTAGGGGTGGGCCAGGATCGGACCACAGGTCTTTGTGACCACAGAGTCCTGGTTCTTGAGGCTATGATCTCTCCTGCCTTTGGTGGAGTCAGGAGAAAAAGTCCACGTGATCTGAACTCTCTTCACAGGGTCACTGGGAATATGCCTGCTCACTCAAGGCCTCAGTTTCCCAGTCTGTTGAAAGGGTTCTGACTTCACAGAGCTGCTGTGCAGGTCAAGAAGGTGCTTGTTGCTTGTGCACTTGGGGTGAAGAAGCCCTCTGGGTCAGTAGTTCTGAGCTGGTTTTGAGAAATGCCTCCCTCCAAGCACCAGAGGAGAGACATGCGCCCCTGCCTAGGACAAACGCACACACCTAACCTCATGCATATATGATATTCTTGTTTTTCGGGGGTTCAGAATCCCTGCAGCCTCCCTGCCCAAGGCCTGGGCCTCTGATCAGGAATCTCTGATTCTCGTGAGAACTTGGCCCTGTCCTGAGCAGCCAGTTTTGTAAGACTTCTTTTGCTTCATAGACAGGGCTCTTAGGTCCCTGGCTCCTTAGGGCAGAGCCCAGGCTCATAGGTCCCATCAAGCTCCCGGTACAGAGCCCAAGTGACGTCCCTACTGGTACCGATTCCAGGAGAGATGGGATATGTAACAGGACTTCCCCAGAAGGTAGTCAGGGCAGGGCCAGGGTTAGAAAAAAAATCACCTATTCCCAGAGTCCACACACAGGGGTTCTGATTTAGTAGGAATCTATATTTTTTTAAAAATCCCCAGGAGATTCTGTAGCTGCCAATTTGATGACCACTAACCTAAAATCTGTACCTAGAATAGAGTTTTATTTTTCTAGTGGAGAAACTACACATTCTCCCTCTATCCCTCCATCCACTGGACACATGTTAATTGAACTCTATCCCTGGACTGAGCACAGGCTAGATGCTGGTGCAGCCCTGCCCTCAGCAGCTGGACACCTTCCTCTGTCCCTGCCCACCTCTCTGTGGAGGGTCAGAACCCTTCCCAGAAGTGGCCACTTTAACTGTTTTCTCCCCAGGGTCTTGAGAATCTAGGTTCCCAGCTGGCAGGAACCTGAAGGTCTTTGGGTCCATCCCCCTGCCTGGGTTTGAGAGATCAGTAGTCCTCTGCTATCCTCAGATGCATGTTCCTGTCCCTCTAAAAATCCTGCCTAAAAATTCTCTCTTGTCATATTTCCGTTTCTCTGGCTCTTGCTTATATCAACCTCCTGCTCCTACACGGAACACTTACAGAGGCCCTTTTGGTACCAGACAGACACTGGGTCCCTGGTGCTGGGGCCTAGAGAGGGAGGTGAAAGTTCTGGCCTCTAGTAACTCACCCAGCTGGGAGAGACAGGAGGTGGACGAGCTGCCACCATCCTGGACCTGATGGGGAATATGGGACCGTGGTCTTGTGATATAAGACAAATATATAGTTGGTCTTGTGCCTGGTGGATAGCAGAGCTCCTAAGACTCTACTAATTTCCTAAGGGATAGGGCTGTCCAGAGCATCTCGAGTTCTAATATTTTGTCTTTGATCCCAGTTCCTGACATATTAATCCCTGGGAATTTCTCAGGGGCTAGGGGCATCTTTTGTTCTGATGAGGTGACTCTTGGTGGTCTTCTGGATGGGGCTGGTCACCAGAAAGACCAAGGCGTGATTTGCTTGGAGCCTTCAGCCACACCCCCACCTTCTGGGAAGGCGAGAGGACTGGGGACTGAGTTAATATTCCTTCTTACCCATGTGATGGAGCCTTCATAAAAGTGCGAGGGGTGGGGTGCAGAGACCTTCTGGATGGTAAACAGCCATGTGGAAGGAGGTTGGCACACCCCAGATCCACAAGGACAGAACCCGTGTGCTCAGGATGCTTCCCAGCCTTGCCTACCTCGTCACTGGCCGTCCATCTGTGTCCTTTATCATATCTTTTGTTCTATAATAAGTAAATGTGTTTTTCTGAGCTCTGTGAATCATCCTAGAAAATTCTCTAGCCTGAGAAGAGGGTTGTGGGAACTTGCAGTTGCTAGCCAAGTTGGACAGAAGGTAACTTGGGGACCCACTGCTAGGACGGGCATCTGAGATGAGGGGGCTGTCCTGTGCATGGAACCCTTAACCTGTGGGGTCTGCACCAACTCTAGAAAGCATCTTAATAGAATTGAGGGACACAACTGGTGTCTACAGAGTAGAATGGGTTGGTTTGAAGAAGCTGTCTCTGTCTGGTGACCAGAAGCACCGTAGGAGTGAGTTAGGGAAAGGAAGTTTTCCTATACAGGGGGGCTCCAGGGATCAGAGGAGGGGCCCCACAGCAGGAGCAGAGTCTTGTGGGGGTCACAGGGCCTACTGCTGTCTTTCTGGTGAAGAACAGGCAGGGCTGCACACCTCAGGGCAGACCTACCATTCTGCATGGATTTTGGCCTTTAGCTTTCCTATGAGGTTGTATTTCCGGGTCCCTTGTGTTCATCCCGCCTCTGTCTTCCTCTTCCTTCTCTAGAGCTTCCTGACTGTTCACTTCCTGCTGCCCAGGTGTGAATTCAGAGATAGCGGACCCAGGCTATGAGCAGGGCAGACCTCCTGTCAGAGGCCTCCTCTGCTCCTGTTGGTCTCATCTGAGTAACTTGGCTTGCCTGTTTTCTTGGATGGGGAGATTGAAACTTGGAGGCTGTGTTGGGGAACCTGGGCAGGAACCCGAGTGGGCTCACTTGGTGTGGAAGTCAAACACCCAGAAGCGCTGATCTCAGAGATGTGGCCCTGCTTATAACTGAGCCATCTACACAGAGCTCCACTAGACCTCGGAGTCCTGAGCCTCCACTCTGGTCACAAAGAGTCAGAATGGCCATTTTAGCAAGATGGCTGGATGACCTGTAGGAACACCTGCGTTTGGGAAGTCTGCCCAGGAGCTCCTCTTCTTGCCATGAGTATGTGTTTAGGGCAGTGATAGTTGTGGCCAAGGTCACTGTCAGGCCCCTTGGAAGCCTCCTTGGTGTGAGTTGTGGGGCCAGATTGCCTCTGTGGGACAGAGCAGAGTGCAGCACCTGGTGGCTCCTCAGCTCCAGATCTAGCCCTCAGGCTGGTCCTGCCCTCAAATCCTTTTGGGATAAGACTCCAATTGGGAAATTATCTAGACTTCTAGGTTTTCTTAAAAAACTAAATGATGTGGGGTGATGAGCTCCATTGCTTAGGACAATAATCCATGAGCTCTGAAACCCACAGTCCTTCCCCCAAGTTCTCTTCTGGTCATGGATACTTTGCGGATAAAATCCCAGGAGCCTCTTAAAACACAGGAAAGGATGCTCAGCCTCACTCTTAATATGATAATTAAAAACTAAGTCAATATTCATTGTCATTTTCCATCTCTCTTACCAGCAAATATAAAAACGGTTGATAACACACTGTGTGGGCAGTGGCACAGGGAATCTGTCCCCTCACATACTAGTGGGAAAGTAAGTTGGTGCCATTGCTAAATAAGATGCACAGTCTCAGTCTTTATCAAAATTTCCAAACAATGCCTACCTCTTGACCAAAAAACACCCATTCTAGGAATTCATGCCACAGATGTGTGCGCACATGGGAAATGTAATCCTAATACCCAGTACAAGGTTACTCAGTATAATACTCTTGCAATAACTAAAGATTGAAACTAACCCACTTGCCCTTCATTAGGGGCCTGGCTGGTAAAGTACAGGACAGTCATACAATTACATATGATATAATGAGGAGCTCTTTATGTTTTGATATGAAGAATGATCTCCAAAATACATTACTAACAGAGAAAAGGAGGGTACAGAACAGCTTTGTGAGGGGGTAGGTATCTGCATAAAGAGGCATGAGGGCCAATAGCAGCGGCTACCTCCAGAGAAGGGACCTCAGAGGCTGAGGTACAGGGTTGGGGGAAGTCTTTTCACTGTACTTTTTAAAAAAACCTTTTGAACTTTGAGTCATGTCCATGTTTTACCTACTCAAAGAATAAAAGAAGCTAAAGATTTTAAGAGACCTGGATTCTGTGGTTCTACCACTACAGGATTCCAAAGCTTTGCAACTTGGTGAGCCAAAGTTTTGGTGACCCCAGGAGGCTGATCTTGAGTGAGACCAAGCTTCTGGGTCCCTCTCTGGCTCTCTCCAGCCATGCTATTCTGAGCTGGGCCACAGCAGTCCCTGTGCCCCTGAGCAGCTCCAATAAAGGCTTCCCTCCCAGCACCGTGCAGCTGTGTGAACTCCAGTGTCTCCAAGGACACAGCCCCGGGCCTCTCACCTTCTCTGCCTTCTCTGTCCTCCCAGGGGAGCCTTCTCGGTCGTGCGCAGGTGTGTGAAGGTGCTGGCTGGCCAGGAGTATGCTGCTAAGATCATCAACACCAAGAAGCTCTCAGCCAGAGGTAGGTGCCTGACCCAGGCCTGCCCACCTCCAGGCTCCCCTTCCCTGCCGCCTTCCTCCACCCCTGGGATTAGAACCAAGACCCAAGTCCATCCCCCTGGATGTTGGCATGGGAGTGCTCCTGCCATCCCCTCTGCCTGATACCCTAACCTGGCTGCTTACATGGCTGGCCCTGTCTCAACCTTCAGGTCTCAGCTCTGTTACATCCTTGGAAGAGCTCCCCTGGCCACCCATTCTGAGGGAGTCTCCCCCTTTTCTCTTTCATACTGTTTATTTCCGTCATGTCTTTCCCCTGACCTAGCCTCATCCTATTTGCTGGGCTGACTCCTTGTTTAACATCTTTTTCTCTGGACTGTAAGCTCCAAGAGGGTGGGCGGGTCTCATTCTGAGCTCTCTGCTCAGCACCTGGGACAGCGCCCGCACTAGCCACTCCAAGAGCCCAGTGAACTGCAGGTGAGCTCTGGTTCAACCACACCAGCCCACTCTCTGGTCCCAAAACAAGTGGTCTCGGAGGTGACCTAGGTTTGGGGAAAGATAGCCAGCTAATTCTAATTTGCAGAAAGGTTTGGGAACCTCAGGCCTAGGACCTTACCAGTGGTCCTGGAACATCAGCGTCAATGTGCCTGTGAGACTGTGAGAAATTCAAAAGCACTGGGCCCCACTCCAAACCTAAAAAACCCCAATCTGCATTTTAACAAGATGCCTGGGCGAGTCACATGGACATGCAATTTTGAGAAGGCTGCCCAGAAGACTGCTCCTCATTGGCCTGTGTTGAGGGGCAGTAATGGCCGGGACCATGGTCGGTGTGTTGGAGAAGATGTTGTCTTTACAGATGCCAATCTCCATCCCAAATGAAGCAGTGCGGGAGTGGCCTCTGGGCCCATCTGCTGAGGGTGGTTCTGAGGGATGGTGTGGGTGCGATGGTGAGCTGTGCAGAGGAAGGGAGCCATCGCATGAGGGCAGGCTTCGTGTCAGGTGTTTGAGAGGAGCAGCTGGCAGACCTAGGCTTCCTGGAGGTCCTGCTGTATGGGGTGCTCCCGCTGCTCCCTACAGGCCTCCCGGCAGGCCCCGTGTTGCATTCTGTGTTGCTGCCCTTCATCTCTCCAGTTCAGTGCTGTTGGACCAGCGCTTTTTCCTACTCACTGACCTCCCCTGGTGTCCTGCAGGGACAAGAGGCTCAGCAGAGGCGGGGCCTCTGAAGGCCCAGGGCTCACCCATGGCATGGCAGGGTGAAAAGGCCAGACCAGTGGAAGTTCTGGAGCCAGGGGCAAGGAGCAGGGTGGGCAGGAAAGCTGGCAGGAGTCCAGAAGGCTGGCTCTCATGTCCAGAGGCCTGGATTGGCTTTACCGTTGCTGTGTGACTAGTGGCAGTCTTGTGCCTTCTCTGTGCCTTGTGTCTCCGGGGATCAAGGGAGATGTCCCAATCTCTGAGATAGAGGGAGGATGTGCTTAGAGTTATAACTTGGTGGTGACAGGATGAGGTTGTCCCAAGAGGGGTGTTAGGAATAGTGATGTCCCTGGATGCTGGGGGACTGGAGGGCCTCGCTGCCATCTCAGGGGCACACACACACACAGGCTGAGAGACAGGTGCATAGGAGAGTGGAAAGGCCATCTCTCTGTTTGGGAGGTGACTAAGCGTTCCTGGGACAGTGTGTGCTCTGGCTATAGCGGCAGTCACCTCCAAGACCCTTCCTCTGGCTATTGGTTGAGCTTTGGCGCCGTGGCCCAGGCCTAGGTGAGTTTGTGGAGAGTGGGGGCGGGGAAGGTATAGGGAACATTCGGGAAGAAGTCTGCCAACTGCCAGGCTCTGCGCCCAGCAGGAGAGGAGCAGCGCCTCTTTGTTTGCCACTCACGGTGCCTCCAGGGGGGTCTAGAGCTGAGCTTTTGGCAACACACTCTGAACTCCTCCTGCTGGCACCCCTGGGGGACTTCTGGCAGCTCCCGCAGAGGCTGTGCCCATGGGGGCTGGAGGGGCTGGGGGCATCTGTTCTACCCTCCCAGGGAGCTGCGGCTTCCCTGTCCCCACCCCACCTGGCCTCTCCTAGCAAGTGATCCTAGCAAGTGATTCCCAAACCCAGAAGCCATTTCTATATGTGTCTTAAAATTAGTCTTAATAAATGCTTATAGTATAATTCAAAAAACTATAAAGAAATTAGGTGAAAAGTAAAATTTTGCTGTCCCAATCCTTGCCAAATGTCCCTGGGAGTCTTCTTAAAAATGCAGCTGCTGGAGCTCTGCGGCTGAGGGGTGGAGTCAGCGGGTGAGGGGTGGAGTCAGTCGATGAGGAACGAGCTCCTGCATGGCAGAATCTGGTCGCTGCAGCTGGCTGGCAGAGGCTCAGAGAGGCTCCCCGTGCCCCTCCTTGTTAGGGCTCTGGACATATGGGTGTGTTCAGTGCAGCCAGAGGAACTAGCTTGGGGACTGTGAGCTCCTGACTCCATGCCCCACCCCCAGCCCCAGGGGCTGAGTCTCAGCACTGGGTGGGAAGCAGAGTGGGACCTCATTGGGCTGCACCTGAGTCCACTGAAGTCCTGCGAAGGAGCCCCGAGGAGGAGTAAGGCACCTGTCTCCTTTCTTCCCCAGTCTCCTCCCACCTTGCCTGGACCTTGGAATTACTTCTCCAGCCTCCCAGCATCGGTAGCCCTGTTGATGCCCTATGCAGCCAGGGGGCATTTCCCGTTCCCAGACTCGAGGCCTCTTTCCTCCCTGGCTCGTGTGCCCCCTGTCTGCTGGAGCCCAGTCCCTCTGGACACAAAACCCCACCAGATGTGTGACTGTACTTCCTCACAGGCCTGGGCTGTCCTGCCCTGCCCTGCCCTGCTGGGACTGTCTGGCCCCCAGGGACCTCATCCAGTGTCCACCAACTTAACCTCAACACCCTGTCGGTGAGCCACCCACCTCGGGAGGGAAGAGTGCTCCCAAGATGTCACCGTGGGCATTAGAGATGATGCTCCCAGGTACCAGGCAGGAAGCTGGAGACTCTTGGCTTCCAGAGACTTCTTACCAGTGAGGGACTCTCCTGAGCTGGATGGACTGTAGAGAATTAATGAATTATCAGAAAGGGAGGCAACACAGGATGGTCATTATGGATGCGGATTGAAATCCAGCTCAGCCGTTTGTCCGCACTGCTACCCTGGAAAGCTGCCTGGGAGCTTTATCTTAGGCCCTGGGAAGTCGGCAAGGACCCACAGAAGAGGTCTGCCCTCTGTGTGCCTGTTTTCTAGGGAATGAAGCTGAAAAGAATATTAAACACATAAATCAGCTGGGTAGTCTCAGGAAGAGGTGAGTAATGTCAAGAAAGGCAGGATAATGGGGAAGCAGTGGGACAGGAGGGAGGCTCTGCAGGAGGTGACATTGTCCTGGGACCTGTCTATGATGAAAAGGCAGCTGTCCCTGGGAAAGAGCAGTCCAGGCAGAGGGAACCGCATGTGTAAAGGGCCTGTGGTGCAAAAGGGCTTGGTGTGCCTGAGGCCAGAAAGGTCATTCTGTGGCTGTAGTTTCCTGCCCACATGAGGCAGTACCCAGCCTGCTACTGCTGGCTGGGGTGGAGTCTGGGTCATATCATAGGTACATGGGGAAGCTGTTGGAGTTTGACACCGAGGAGTGACAGGATCTTACTTATAGTTTAAAAGAGCTACTTGCTGGGTGCTGTGGTGCACGCTTGTAATCCATGAATGAGGCGGGGTGGAGGGGAGGGCTCAGGCAGGAGGATCACAAGTTCAAAGTCGGTAACTCAGTAACTTAGTGAAATCCTGTCTCAAAATAAAATATGAAAAGGACTGGGAATGTTACTCAGTGGAAAAGTGTCCCTGGGTTCTGTACCCAGTACTGCAAACAAATAAATAAACAAATAATAAAAGCTCTTCACCTGCCATGAATGATTGTGTGGGGCAGGTCCTCAGAACTCTGAGTTCTAAAAGGGCCACCAGACTAGTGATTTTGATAAGGGGATCAACATTTTTTTTTTGTCACCGGGCCTCCATTTCCCCATCTACACATCAGAATGAGAAGTCAGAGGTCAAGAGAAACATGGTCCTTGTCTTGAGGTTCTCCATACATTAGAAAATGACAATGTTGCAAAGACGGTTACAAATGCATATATTTGCATCCAATAAATACTGCTTTTAATGGTGAAAGGTACCATGCAGGGCAATTGTGGTATGCATAAAATGATAGTCCCCTTGGCTCAGGAGGCTGAGACAGGAGGATCGCAAATTCAAAGCCAGCCTCAGCAAAAGTAAGGCACTAAGCAACTCAGTGAGACCCTGTCTCTAAATAAAATACAAAATAGGGCTGGGGATGTGGCTCAGTGGTCGAGTGCCCCTGAGTTCAGTCCCTGGTACTCCCATACCCACCAAAAAAGATAAAAACAATAGCTCCTGGCATTCCAGTAGGGAGGTCTGGTAACCTGACACAAGTTGAACGTTGTGTGACCAGTGTGCCACCAGTGGAACTGTGCTCCTGGCTGACCTCACGTGGAGAAAACACCAACATTCCAGACTTGGGCTCTGCATGTGTCACCTGGGCCAGAAGATTCCCTGTCCCCTGGGATAGGTCTGGCCTTGACCTGCCTGACTTCTGGTTCTGTGGAGCTGGGGTGGGGGCATCTGTACGAAGCAGGGAGAGGGTCCAGCTCCCTCTGAGTGCTCCCAGTCAGTCCTTGAGGGGAGGCCCCTCCTTTGCCCAGGAACCGACATCCTCTGCCCTGGAGGAAACAGAAGGAGACTGGGGGCGGGGGGAGCTGGACGCCTCCCCAACCCCCTTTCTTCCCTGGCCTGCAGCAGGTCTTTCCCCAGGGGCTGAGCCTATGGAAACAGAATTGGACTTAATTGCTTTGCTGATGGCAGAGCCGCATTTCAGCATCGATCTTGGCTTTGGTAGCCTGGAGGGCAGCCAGGGACTGCTCTAGTGGAGGAGGATGGGGAGGGGGAGCTGGGTGCCCAGGGACAAGCACTGGGACTTTCTCCATCTTGGTCACCTTCCTGGGTACCTGCTCTGCAGGGGCCATTCAGTGGCCTGGGTTTTGGTTCTGCCTTAGCCTCTGAGCATCTTTGTGAGTTCCCTTCTGCGGGCTCCACTTTTCCCACCAGCAGATGGGGGCGGGTGGAGGCGGTGGCTCTGAGTTGGAGCAAGGAGAACAGCTCAGCAGAGTTTAAAGCCCAACTTGGAGCCAGCCTCAGCAACAGCGAAGCCTAAGCGCTCAGTGACACCCCATCTCTAAATAAAATATAAAATAGGGCTGGGGACAGGGCTCAGGGACGTGTGTCCCTGAGTTCAATCCCTGATACCCACTGCCCTCCCCCCAAAAAAATCCCAACTCTGGAGCCTGACTGCCTGGGTAAAAAGCATGGCTTCCTCACTCCCCGTGGGGGAGATTGGGGACAAGTACTTACTCTATGAACCTCTGTTTCTTCCTCTATAAAGCCAGAAAAACGATAGTACCTCTCTCAAGGGATTGTCGTGAGGGCTTTAATGGCACATAAAGCACTCTGCACAGGGCCTGGCACATGGTAGCTACAGGTTTGAGCATCTCTGAGCAAAACACTCTCACTCCAAAATGCTGCAAAATCCACAACTTTATGAGAGTTGACATGCAGCCACAAGTGGGAAATTCCACTCCCTGAAACTTTATTTCACGCACAAAGCTATTAAAAATATCATACCTTCAGTCCATGCATAAAATGTAAATGAAACCAAAAAAATTTGTGGCCCGCTTGAGTCCCATCCCCAAGGTATCTCATTATGTATATGCAAATATTCCAAAATCTGAAAAAATTTTTTTGAACTCTGAACAATTCTGGTCCCCAGTGTTTCAGATAAAGAATTCTCAGCCGGTATTCTTCATTTGCTAGTAGTTTCTCTTTAACCATTTTGTTTTAAAAAGTAGACATTAGCTATGGAACTGTGAGGAAAGCACCACAAAGGGAATTGGAAAACCGCTGATCCTGAACAAGGCCTCTCTCCCTGGTGGGTGGGGAGACCCAGGGGCCTTGGGCAGGGGTCGTGGAAGGCAGGGTGAGAATGGGGGGCCAGGCTGAGGCTGTCACTTACCCTACAGATCCCTGGTCCCAGAGTCCTCAGAAAGGAAATTGGCAATAGCTCTTCTGGAGAGAATAGCCACTCGCTTAGGAAGATTCATTCATCGAACATTTGTTCTTTCATTCAGCTATTCTTGAGCACCTACTGTGTGCCACGCATTCAGGCAGATGCTGGGGTACAACACAGCACCTGCTCTTAAGGATGCAGATGTCCATCAGGGCCCTGAGAGTGCAGAGGAAGGCCCTGCCAGCCTGCCTGTCAGGATAGGTGGCCAGGAGCTGGTGACATCAATGGACGGACCGGTGGGAGTGAGTGATGGCCGGTGAATGGCAGCTGGGAGGCCGGGAGATGTTCCATGTTGGAGAGCTGCCTGTTCCCAGAAGGAGGTGGCCAAGTGTAGAGGTGGAGGTGTGGCGCTCAGTAGGGACATCTGGGCGAGGGGCAGGAGTTGGCACCTGGGCTGCTTGGCCCAGGAAGAGTCTAGAAGAAGGCCCCACCTTTGAGAGCACTGGAAACGGAGGCCCACAGAGGGGGAGGCCTCACCTGGCCTCCCTGCCTCCCACTCGCCCCGCTGCCTTCCTGGAGCTTCCCAAGGCCCAAAGGCCAGCTCCTCCAGCCCGAGCTGCCCTGGCAGGGGTGACAGGAAGAGGCCCTGGGGAGAGCGGGAGCTGGAGGCCACTCCCTCCCCTGGGACTCACCTGGCGTTTGTGTTTCAGACCATCAGAAGCTGGAGCGTGAAGCCCGCATCTGCCGCCTGCTGAAGCACCCCAACATCGGTAAGCCTGGGGCATGCGGTACCCGCGTGGCGGCCCCTGCCTTGCCCATCCTGGCGGGCGTTGGCCTCTTGCTGTCTCTGTGGTGGAGGCAGTGGGAAGGGGGTGTCTTTGATGGCTTCCACCTGCCGCAGAGACCAGCGCGTCCCCGGGGAAGATGAAGAAAGTCCCTTCCTCCTGCCCCACACTGCGGCAGCCTCCCTCGGAAAAGCTGCTTCAGGAAAGCTCCCGAGGCCCAGATGGAGATGAAAATAGCCCAGGGGCCCACTTGGCCCTGACCTGCGCCCACTCCCCAGACTGGTCCCCTGCTAAGTCCTGGGACACCTGCTACCACCTGCCTCTGAGAGACTGTGCCCAGGGGGGCCAGGACAGAGCCAGGGCAGCAGCACTGAGTCCCCCTACTGTGCACCTGGGGGTTGACCCCTGCCAGTCAGGGCTAGGGTTAGGAGGGGAAGAGCGCAGCTGTCCATCTGTCTAGTTCTGTCCGAGATTGGCTGTGTGACCTTGGGCAGGAGCGCTACCCTTTCTGAGCCACTTTCCCTATCTTCATGAGGAGGGGGCTGTGTGGATGAGGGCTTGACTTTCTCTAATCACCTGGGCACTTTGTGAAGAGTGCTTCCGACTCACGGTCTGGGGTGGGGCCTCAGGCTTTGCAGTCCCCATAGTAGAGAGGAGATGCCAGGCTGCTGAAAGAGAGCACGCCTTGCCTGTGAAGGCCTCCCCTCCTAGGGACGGCTCCACCCTAGTGCCACAGGCATCGCATCAGGAGTGGAGCCTCTCTCTGTGCCCGGGGCCCCAGGGGTCATCGCTCCTGCCAGGAGAGGCCCCAGGCTATTGATGTCCAGGAGGCCCCTCCCCCACTGCACAACAGCAGCCAGAGGCCAGGGCCAGCGGCAGAGAGGGGGCAGCCAGGTGCTGGCCTCAGCAAGGAACCCTGCTTGGACCCTGTCCCCATCTGCTAACTTCCCATTGGGTGGCCCTGGGAAGTGCCCACCACTCAGGGCTTCCCACCTGCGGGTTTGAACAATCTCCATCTCTGGAGATAAACCTTGTGGTTCTTACAAAGGCTGTTGGCTCGGGAGGAGGTGGCGGGGAGGGGGCTGCTGTATAACTGCAGCTGTCTCAGGTCAATGCTGCCTGCTGCGCGCACCTCTCCCATTCCTAACCAAAAAGGGGGGGCAATGGATTGTGCGCTCTGGCGTAGACCAACTGAAACTCAAATCCTGGGTTTGCTGCTCAATTGCTGTGTTACTCTGGACATATTGCTTAGCCACTCTGAAGCTCAGTTTTATCCAGAGGATGGAAATGATACCTGCCTCGTAGATGTGATAATTAGATAGAGCATAATGCAATGACAGACCCCAGGCAAGTGCTTTGTGATTGCTAAGCTGCCTTTCCCAGTCCTCACTTTCTCAAAGAAGGATCTTATCAGAAGATACCCTCTGGGGGGCGGGGCTGGGGTTGTGGCTCAGCCATAGAGCACTTGCCTAGCACGTGAGAGGCCCTGGGTTGGATCCTCGGCACCACATAAAAACAAATAAACAAAGTAAAGGTATTGTGTCCAACTACAACTAAAAAATAAATATTAAGAAAAAGAAGACACCCTCTTGCCTGAAACTCCATAAGCTTATCATTGCTCAGAGCCATTGAGATTGTAGGTCATCGACAGAGACACCATATAACATGCTGATTAAGAGGTTCAGACACATCAGGTATCAATTTCAGCTCTGCTGTTTACTAGGTGTTTGAGATTGGAGGGATGTGAACCTCTCTGAACCTCAGTATCCTCCTCTGTGAAGCTGAAATAATCATGGTACCCAGCTTCTAGGACTGTTGGGTGGGTTAAAGGAGACAGTGCACTTGGCCCCAAGCTACACTCAGAAGTGACAGCTGTCATCTTCATGGCTGTTATCATCACCGAGACATTTATTTCTTCCTTCCTTCATACACCTGATGTCAAGGGCACCTGAGGACATACCACAGGTCGAGGCCTCTACTAGGCCCTGAGGATGTGTGGGAGAAATGAGGACAGGGTGGGCATGGCTGGGCATGGCTAGTACCCAGGGCTGTGGAGGGCAGAGCTGAATGTCCAGCCAGGAAAATCATGGAGGAGTCTTGAGCCATGGCCAGGGCTAGAAGGGCCTGGGAGGGGCCCAGATATCCTCCTGGCAGCTGCTTCCAATCTCCTTGCAATCTCCCCAAAGTGCAAGGAGACAGATGTGGCTGCAGAATCCAAGAGGGCAGCTGTGCTCAGAGGAACTAGCCTGCATCTCACCCAGCCTGCGTGGCAAATTCAGACAATGGCACTGAGCACTGTCTACATGTGGCCACTGCCCAGCCCCAAGACTACCAGGTGAGGGAGGTGCCTGGCTCAGCACTGGTTGGTCCAGCTGGGGGCAGTAGTACCCTGCTCTCTGCACCATCACCACCCATGCTGGGGAAGGCCCCAGAGGGCCACCCAGGGCTCAGGGAACTTGACCTGTGCTAGGGACAGCCTGGGCTTGGTAGGTGATTTGGGCTGGGAACGGGAATTGTGATGGGCCAGATGGCTCTGTCTTCATTTATTAAGCTCTTCCTAGCACTGAGTACTACCTGAGTACTCTACAAGACCCCTCACATTAGCACCTGGAGCAGGCCGACTTGATGAGCACTCATTAGAAATGCAGGCTCAGGAGGCTAAGTCGTTTGCCCAAAGACGCAGCTTGTAAGAGATGGACCTGTGAGGGGACTCAGTAGGCCTGACTGCGAGTCCACGATACTAGTCACTCCACTTAGCTTCCCAAGTGGGCATCTGGGTGTCGTGTCAGGGCACCCAGGGAAAAGAGCAAGTGCTGCCCTTCAACTTCAAGACAAAAATTGCATCCACTGGAACCATCACAGGAATGTCAGAATTTCATAACTCTGGCTGCATTACTGAAAACTAGGTTACAAATTTGTTCTGTGACAATATTTAAAAGTCAAATGACAGTATAACAATGGTCCAGTCACTCCACCAGGAGGCAGGGCTACTATTGAATTTTTAAAAAATATTTTAATTTTGTTATTTATTTTTATGTGGTGCTGAGGATCGAACCAGTGCCTCACATATGCAGCAGAATAGCCTGCTGTTCTTGAATCCTTTCCTCTCCTTCCTCAGGGCAGCCTCCATGATAGGAGGGGAGGCTGTGTGTGAACACGACACTGAGAGAAGTCCTGTCCCCTGGTCTCTGAGGGGTGATTCTGCTCTCTCTTAGGGACTGAGGCAGACTCCAGTGCTGTTGTATAGGTGGTGCACTGCCCAAGTGGGGGCTGGTGTCCAGGCTCTGTGCCCCTGCCCCGGCAACTCAGAGGGACAACATTTTATAGTAGCACAAAATCATCACAGAGCAGGAGTCTGCGCCACAGAAAAATCCCTGCCACCTTCGGTCTGTTTTCCTGATCCCTGAGGGTGGGTCTGGGACAACCGTCTTTTGGGAGCTCCTTCCAAAGGTGTGGACCTGGTTCTGAAATCCCCTCCTGAGATGGTTCTGGCGGCAGCTTGGCTTCTCAGAGCTTCTCATACTCAGGAAAGGGACTTTAAGACCACCTCCTTCTAGGGTCAAGAAGGGTGCACTCCCTGGGACCCATTGGAGGAAGATGGAAGAAGAAAAGGGTCTTTTACATACCCCCCCCCACATACTCAGAATCCACATTAGTTGCAGATAAACGGAACGGCAAATTCTTTTTGAAGTCCTTCCACTAGCTGTCCACCTAGAGCTGAGATCGGATGCCATGTGGGTCTCCCCATTCACACCTGGGCATGTCGTCTCAGGTCAGGTCTCCTAGAAGCAGGGCCTGAGACAGGGGCGGAGTCTCTGCAAGCAGCTGGTACTCCTGGCAGTCGGGGCTCTGGAGGGGAGGTAGGATTGCTGGGTCCCATCAATCAAATGCACAGCTAAACTCACACATGAATTGTAAAAGTTTAGCCTGCATTTACTTTTAAATGCACTGAAAATTAAAACAGATTAATAGAGGAACAGTTAGAAGGATAGTAAAGTAAGTACAGGAAAACAGGAAACGGAGTGGTGGGCATAGGGGTTTTCACATGACTGAATGTATGGATTTTTAAAATAATAAAATGTTGTAAATTAAAGCAGGATTATCCTGTGTACATCTTGAGATTATTATTTTTTGCTTTAAATATATTTAAAACATTTTGGTTCTTATGTATTAGTAGTTATCCTTATTTAAGAATGTCTTAAAATTTTAGCCTGGTGTGGTGGCTCATGCCTGTAATCCCAGTGACTCGAGAGGCTAAGGCAGGAGGATTGCAAGTTCAAGGTCAACTTCAGCGATTTAGCAAGATCCCGTCTTAAAAATTAAAAAAAGACTGGAGACAGAACTCGGTGGTAGAGGGCCCTTGGGTTTTAGCCCCATTACTACAAAAAAAAAAAGTATTGAATTTTTAAAAAATATTTTAATTTTGTTATTTATTTTTATGTGGTGCTGAGGCTCGAACCAGTGCCTCACATATGCAAGGCAAGCGCTCTGCCATTGAGCCACGACCCCAGCCCAAAGTCTTAAAATTTTAATTTGAATTGGTGTCCTGGTCATTCTCCATCTCTGGTGCCCCGTTCCCATCCCTGCAGACACCCACCTGGGACTCTATCCAGCCTGTCTCCTAGTTCACTTTCTAAACTTGATGTGCAAATATGAAAGCCACAGCAATTCAGGGGACTCAGTATTGAGTCAGAGATACAGGCACATGGCACAAATCAGTGGCACTAGGATTTACAGTGAAAAGCGAGTCTCCCCCATGACCTGCTCCCCAACTCCCTTCCCCAAAGGCAGCCCCATGCCCACGTCTCTGTATTCTTCCAGAGAAACTTATGTTGTATAGAAGCTTAAACACTTCCTTCAATTTATTTATTTATTCTTTTTAGTTATACATGACAGTAGAATGAATTTTGACATATTATACATACCTGGGTATAAATTCCCATTCTTGTGTACATGATGTGGAGTTACACTGGTCGTGCATTCATACATAAACATAGGAAAGTTCTGTCCCATTCATTCTACTGTCTTTCTTATTCCCATCTCCCTCACTTCCAACTCATCTCCCCCTGTCCAATCTGGTGAGCCTCTCCCCATGATTGTGAGTCAGCACCTGCATATCAGAGAGAACAATTGGCCTTTGTTTTTTTGGGATTGGCTTATTTCACTTAACACCATACTCTCCAGTTCCATCCATTTACCGGCAAATGCCATGATATCATTTTTCTTTAAAGCTGAGTAATATTCCAGTAATATATCACATATTCTTTATCCATTCATCTGTTGAAGGGCAGCTAGGTTGGTTCCGTAGTTTGGCTATTGTGAATTGAGCTGCTATAAACATTGATATGGCCGTGTCACTGTAGTATGCTGATTTTAAGTTCTTTGGGTATAAACCCAGGAGTGGAATAACTGGGTCAAATGATGGTTCCATTCCAAGTTTTCTGAGGAATCTCCATACTGCTTTCCATAGTGGTTGCACTAATTTGCAGGCCCACCAGCAATGTATGAGTGTGCCTTTCCCCTCACATCCCCACCAACATTTTTTTGTTACTTGTATTCTTGAAAACTGCTATTCTGACTAGAATGAGATGAAATCTCAGTCTAGTATTAAAAAAAAAACATTTTTCAATTTGTTCTAGTTAATTACACATGACAGTAGAATGCACTTTGATATACTATATATAATGGAGTATAATTTCTCATTCTTCTGGTTGTACATGATGTAGAATCACACTAAGAATATATTTAAATATGTACATAGACTAATAATGTCTGATCCATTCTACTATCATTCCTACCCCCATACCCCTCCCCTCCCTTCACTCCTCTACCTAATCTATAGTAACTCTATTCTTCCCTAACTCCCCTGCCCCCATTGTGAATTGGCATTCACATATCAGAGAAAACATTCAGCTTTTAGTTTTGGGGATAGGCTTGTTTTGCTTAGCATGATATTCTCCAGTTCCATTCATTTGCCAGCAAATGCCATAATTTTATTGTTCTTTAAGGCTGAGTAACATTCCATTTCATGTATATCTATACACACACACACACACACACATATATATGTATGTGTATATATATATATATATATCTCCCATTGTTTTCAGTGTAGTTTTCATTTGCATTGCTCTAATTGCTAGAGATGTTGAACATTTTTCACATATTTTTTGATTGTTTGTATCTCATCTTCCGTGGAGTGCCTGTTCAGTTCCTTGGTCCACTTATTGATTGGGTTATGTGTTTTTTACACACTTTCTTTTTAGAAAGAACTGTACATACTGTTTTGCACTTTGCTTTTTCATCAAACAATACAATCTGGAGATGATTCCAAGCCAGGGGATCTAGAACTGCCATGTTAACAGCCATGTGATTTTCCATTGTGTGGATGAAGCATGATTTTCAGAGCCAGCGTCCCCGCCCTATGCCATGTTCATGTCTAGGTTGTGGTACAGGAAAAGTTGAGAGCCCTGTCCCGTGAGAAGTTGGTTTTGGCCCAACCAGAGGCATCCTCAGGCCTCTACCCTTCCTTTCAGAAGCACAAGAATAATCTGGGAGCTCTGGATTCCTGGGAGTTTGGCCTGAAGAGGCGACAGCTCCTCTGCAGGCAGCTCAGGCTCCTGTCCCTCCTGCCATAATATGGGCTGCAGGGGACGTGGGGGGTGGGGAGCAGTGTGTCCAGGTGTAACCAACTGCCTTGGCCTCTCCCACAGTCCGGCTCCACGACAGCATCTCTGAGGAGGGACACCATTACCTGATCTTTGACCTGTGAGTCTGGCCCCACCTGGGATGTGGCATGGGTGTGGGGGTGCTGGGTCAGGGTCCCCAGCGCTCCCTGGCTGGGTAGAATTCCCTCTTCTGGTCTACGTGTGGTAGGTCTGCTCTTTCCCCAGATGTGGTAGGTCTGCTCTTCCAAGCCCTCCTAGTTAAACCGCCAAACACTTTTAACTGTGATCATATACTTATTTATTTGGGTACCCGGAATTGAACTCAGGGGCACTCAGCCACTGAGCCATGCCCCCCAGCCCCATTTTATATTTTATATAGAGACAGGGTCTCACTTAGCGTCTTGCTTTTGCTGAGGCTAGCTTTGACCTCACAATCGTCCTGCCTTAGCCTCCCCAGTCACTGGGGTTACAGGCTGCGCCACCACTCCGGGCCATATATTTATTTTTGTTTCTCTTCTATTTGTGGCTAGTGATGCTGGTTTACCATTCATAGGGGTGATATCAAGTTTCCTTTCGGATGGGTTTGATTTGTCAGAGCAGGCAGGCGATGGCAATCTTCCGTGGTGGGTGGGGGGTGGCCTGGGAATCAGCAGTGACTCTGGTCTCATCTGTTGGCGGGGAGCATGTCCGTTGGGGGCAAGGACATGGAAAGAACACAACCAAACAGTGGTTGGGCTCCTGCAGCAGTGATCCTGCAGTGTTCTGGGTGCCCTCAGCCACCAGCCAGGACCCTGCCGGGGGCGGGGTCTGAGGGGCGGGGGAGGGGTCAGGGGAAGGGAGGGTGTGTCCGTGGTGGCGCCCAGGGGCCCCAGGTCCCTCTCTTTTGGGCTGAGGTTCTGAGGTCCCTGGGCCCCGTCCCTAGCTTCTGGGAGACTCCTCTAGGCAGGGTGGCGCCTGGGGCTTCTGTGGGAGGGTGACTGCGTGCCTGTCCCCCAGGGTCACTGGCGGGGAGCTGTTTGAAGACATCGTGGCCCGGGAGTATTACAGTGAGGCTGATGCCAGGTAAGCGCAGGGCACTCCTGCCCGCTGCCCGCTTGGCGAGGAGGCCTGTCCCTGGGCTGACCCTTCCTCTCTCTCTCCCCAGTCACTGTATCCAGCAGATCCTGGAGGCCGTGCTGCACTGCCACCAGATGGGGGTGGTGCACCGGGACCTGAAGGTGAGCGCCCGCGATGGGTGTGGCCAACCGGAGTCCGCCCAGCCCAGGGCCCCTCTGCCCTTCCCCGCTCCCACGGAGCGGGGTGCAACTGGAACCTCTTTTATTTTCCTGTTGGGCGGGAGGGAATATCCCCCCACTGTCTGCGGAGGAAGCTGAGCTCAGGAAGGCAGAGCGGCTGGGTTTGAGCCCCAGGTCTCCTGACTCCCAGCCCCAGTGCAGTTAGACCACCGGGGCCCGTCCCGGGGTGCAGGGCGAGGCAGAGTCCTAGAAAGGTCCAGATCCCAATCAGGCTACAGTTGCTGGAGCTGCTTGGTTCTGACTGTCTCCCCTCTGCCTGCTTACTCCTCCTTGGCGGGATGTTGGCTGAGAGAGCTCCCTGACCCAGACTCTTGTTCGGGTCTCAGGCAAACGGAAAGGGGAAAAATAGGACTTGGGGACCTCTGAGTACCCCTCTTTCCACCTAAAGAGATAGACAGGACTACGCAGCCTAGGACTGTCCTGGCCACTCAGCCTTGCCCTCTTCGCTTGGACATGGTGGACCTCCTCTGCTGGGCCTCATGGCATCAGGGGCTGAGAGCATCCTGGTTTTGTAAAATAGGACGTTAAGGTTGAAAGAGTCCAAGGGCATGGATTTCAGTTGTGCCTGAGCAAGGAGCACAGAGCCCAGGCCTTCCAACCGCAGGTCCAATAACCTCAGAGTCCAGTGCCCGAAGGCCACTTCAGACAGCCCGTACTTCTGCAGCAGCCAGCCCCTTCTAGGGTGACCCTTTTGTGTATCCATGGAGCCTCTGCTTATTTGGCCTTCAGTGACAATGAACTTACTTCCCATGGGGCTGCCCCTAGCTGTCCCTTGCTCTTTCCTGTTGTGGGACTCTGTCCTGAACCCCAATTTGGAACCACACAGATATCAAGCCTTCCGATCTAGAGAGACCTGATCAGCTTTGTGGTAACCCCGAAGTATTGGCGGGGTGGGCTCCCCTTTCCTACCCATATGTGAGTTCCAGGCCCTCCTCCCCCTGGATACCTCCCGGGTGCTCCATTTGTTCCAGATCCCTCTTGGGGACACTGCTCTGATAAGCACCCCTGCCCACCTCTAACTGTCTTTGGCAATCCAAGGCTTCTGACCTGTGCCCCGGGCAAGGTCCTTGGGGTTTGATCCAAGAGGTTCTCTGGCCAGAGGCAGGGCGGCTCTCCCCGAAGACCTGTTCCCATTATAGCTCCGGCCCCTGCCCGGGTGGAGGAAGGAAGGAGGAGAGGCTGCCCAAATTTAGGCCACCCTGGATGCACTAATTAGAGGCACATTCATCAAATCAGGGCAGGACGGCCACTGAGACCCAGGGCACATCGAAAGTACGGTCCCTAGAGGACAAAGGCAGTCTTCAGAAGCCAGACAGGGGGAGCTGTATTTGTGTGGGTCCAAGCTGGTTTTGACAGGGAAAGGTTGGAGGTGGGACCCCTCAAAGCCCTGCTGCAGAAAGGGTCAGAGGAAGAGTGGGAGCCAATTTTCTCCAGAGTCTCTTGGCTCCTCCCCAAGCAGCCAAGCTCAAGCGCTGACAGTTCGCCTTAGCAAGGTGCTTCCCGTGAACTGTCTGGGTTAATCCAGACACCACCCCATCAGGGAGGACTTGTCTCCGTTTCCCTGAAGAAAAAAACTAAACTCAGAGAAATGAAATTATCTGGTGAAGTTCCACAGCATAGAAGTGGCAATCCTGGGACCTGAAGCCAGGATGACCCAAGAATGGAGGGAATCTTAGTCTCTCTTTGTCCTGAATCCCAAGGTGGAGGGGGACCAGCAGGAAGTGGAGAAATTCTGAGGGTCTGAGCCAGTGGAAGGCAGCAGCCTCAGTGACCCAGAGGACAGATGTGGGGCCTCCCCCCAGGTCAGCTGTGGTCCTGGGGCCAAGCTCCATCATCTCTCAACCTATAGTGATTAAGATGGAGTCAATCTTTGTCTTGAATCTGACTCCACCCCTTCCAGCTGTGTGATCTTGCTTAACCTCTCTGAGCCTCGGTTTCCTTAACTTTATACATATGATAAATCTGTAGGTAACAAGAGACAACACAGATGACACTGATGACTCCTTCTTTCCATGGAGTAATCATGGGTGGGGGAGTTTCTTTGAAGGAGTATCGTGAAGGTGAGCTGGACAAAGGGAAGAGGATAGGCTTACAAGGCTGGAAGGCAGAGCAAATCAGGCAGGGGAAACAGGAAGTGCAAAGGCCCTGAGGTGGAAGGTGGCAGGACTGTTTCAAAGGATGTAAGGTCACTGTGGAAAGCAGAGATAATGGCATCTGACCCAAGGGGTTGTTGGGATGGTGGGTGAGAGGATGCACTTGGAACATAGTGGCTGGTACACAGCAGGACCCGTAAACCCTGCTGCCTCTTTCTTGTTGTGGTGGTAGCCTTAGCACCCCGACCCTGTGCCCAACCTCCCCTCAACCCAGCTCCAGACTTGGGGTGGCTGGTGTAGGAAGGGTTTTTCTGTAGAAGATGGAGAAATTGCCAGGGAATAGCTCCCTCTCTGGGTCCGGGGGCCGGGCCCCTGGACTGTGTGGCAGCTCTTCCTACAAGCCCAGTCCCCAAGGTGCGCTTCTGAACCTGCTGTCTCTCGCCCTCTCCTCCCCCTTTTCTTCCTGGTCCTGGGAAGCCGGAGAACCTGTTGCTGGCCTCCAAGCTCAAGGGCGCTGCCGTGAAGCTGGCGGACTTTGGCCTGGCCATAGAGGTGGAGGGGGAGCAGCAGGCATGGTTTGGTGAGTGGGGTGGGAGTGGCAGGGGTGTTGGGGGCCAGCCAGGGTCCATGCAGCACAGTCCACCCCACCCAGCCTCCAGCCAGTCAGTGGGTGGTGCCCACCCTGTCTCCCTGGGGCCAGGTGCAGGAACAGGGCCATCACGAAAACCATAACATGGCTTCTTCAGGTGAGCCACATGGTCACTGTCAGCAGGGGCTTCTGTGGGCAACCTCAGCCTGGATGCTGCAGATGAGACTGGCTAGAAAACTCGGAAAAGGTCAAGAGCTTAAGAGGGCTGGAGTTAGGACTTAAGCTCAGATGGCCCAGCACTCTCTGGGATTTCGGTATGATTCAAAATCTGGTTATACTTTTTAGTGGACAATAATGATCAGTGGTCAAGGACCAGAGCTCTGGGTTCAAGTCCCGACCCTGCTACTTATGAAGTGTGTGGCTTTAGCAGAGTCATTTCACCTCTCTGGGACTTTGTTTTCTCAACTGTAAAATGGGGATAATCATACTATGTTCCTCAAGGTCTGTGTGAGGATTAACTAAGACCAGGCTTATAAAGTGCTCTGCCCAAGTTCAGGATGCACACACAGTAACTGGTAACTGTTCTATGATTACTTGCTAATAGTTCATTTGTCTTTCATTTTGCTTGATCTTCCCCCAAACACTGGGAGGTATTTAAAATAGAAATCCCTAATCCTTCATTTGTCACAGGAGGAAGCTGAGGCTCTAAAGTAAAGAAACCAGATAAGGAAATTAGGGGCAAAGCTAGAGTTAGGGACAGGCCTCTGGCCTCTCATGACCAGCTCTGACAAGGCAGTGGGGATTGGGAGATAGGAATGTTAGCTCTCCGTGCAGAACTGGTATGGCAAGAGCTGAAGGCCACCAATAGTTGGTAGAGGGGTTGGGAGGGCTGTTCTGGGAAATTTATGACCCTGATCAGGACCCTGCGGGAAGGAGCTCTGTGATTGATTACTGCTGTCTGCCACAGACTCTGCCATGGGGAGTGGTGGCCGGTGTGCTAGGTGCCTATCTCCCTGGCCTAGGGACTTTGCTGGCTTACAGAGCCCACCAGGGTTGCACGGTGTAACCCCAAGCTCTGGGGGTCAGAGGCTGTTTGTTCCAGCTCTAGATGACTTTCATCCCCTCTCCCAGCAGGATCTGGCTCCAGATTACTCACATGCCAATCTCTGTGTGTCTGTCTGCCTGTCTGTGTGTCTGGGGAGCAGGGTTTGCAGGGACACCTGGATACCTCTCCCCAGAAGTGCTGCGGAAGGACCCATACGGGAAGCCTGTGGACCTGTGGGCCTGCGGTGAGTCCATCCAAAGGCCTGCTCCTCCCCTGGGCCACCCAGGCCCTGGGTCCCCTCACTCCTTTCCATCACCCTGCCTTCATCTCTCCTCCCCGCAGGGCAGGGGGCTGAAGGTTCTCCTGGTCTTCTCCCCAGGGGTCATCCTGTACATCCTGCTGGTTGGATACCCCCCGTTCTGGGATGAGGACCAGCACCGCCTGTACCAGCAGATCAAAGCCGGTGCCTATGATGTGAGTGTTGCTCCTCTCTCCAGCCACCCTGCCCCTGTCATCCTCTGGTCCCCTTCTAGTGAAGCTCAGGGATCTGAGGAAGGACATCTTCCTCCTGCCTTTCCAGTCCCCCTAGGTTCCCGGCCACTTTCTAGAGCTGGGGCAAGGGGTGAAGCCCAGGGGAGCCTGAAGATGGGCAGGGCCAGGCAGCTCAAGAGGTGCCTAATGAGTCGAGGCTCGAAGTGACGAGATCTGTCCTGCGGGGCCCTAGAGGGCAGAAGGGAGGGGCAGCCCTGAGCTGTATTTTCTAATTTTTTTTCTCTCTTTTTCTTACATGTACAAATAATCATAGTAGCTCACATGTCCGTAGCACTCATCTGATTGTTTTATGCACTTGGAGACATGAGATCTTCACACCAGGCTACAACATAGACACGAATACCATCCTCACTTTACAGATAGGGAAGCCTCTGGCCCTCGCATCCATGCTTCTAGCTACTGAACCATACGGCTTTTCTCTAAGGCTGGAGTCCGTCAAGCCCTGTGCCATGAGTCCTGCGATAGTCACACCGCGGCATCCCCAGAGACGGCTCATGACAGGCCCAGGTCTGGGGGAGACAGAGACAGGACCTGGACCCAGGTCTTCTGATTCTTCTGTCTGGACCATGACCACTGTCTGCCCTTCTCTAGAGAGGGCACAGCCTCAGGATGACAGAGGGAGGTCTCCTTTCCCTGTGACCAGGCTTTCATCTGTCCTGGTTCCCCAGGCTCCGACCCTCCCCTGGTCCCGAGGAGTCCCGACTCCTGGCTGTGGGGGCTGAGTGGATGGCATTAGCACCCCTGCCTGCTCCCCTGCCAGTCAGGGGTTGGGGGATCGCAGGGGTGGCCTGGGGCAGGCTGGGCAAACCTGGCCTCTCTGCCCCTTCCAGTTCCCATCACCAGAATGGGACACCGTCACCCCAGAAGCCAAGGATCTGATCAATAAGATGCTGACCATCAACCCATCCAAACGCATCACAGCTGCCGAGGCCCTCAAGCACCCCTGGATCTCGGTGAGCTTCCCACAGCAGGGACCCTCCCCAGAGTCCCTCTAGACTGCAAGGTCCAGGCCCCTGTGGTATCTTGGCCCTGCTCCTGGCTGGGGCTGATGGGGCTTAATCAGAGAGACTGACCCTACTGTGATGCTCGGGGACAATATGGAATTGAGGGATGTCCTGTGTTGGCACACGACCGGGAGTGTCACTGGCCTTGACCGTCTGAGGCCAACATCCTAAGCACTCTGCACCATCCCTAGAACAAAGAATTATTTTCCCAAGAAGCCACCACACCTTGGTGAGATGCCCTGCTGCGGACCTAGGCTGTCTTCCAGCACGTGTCACTACAGACCTCTCTTTTTCTTCCTCCAGCACCGGTCCACTGTGGCCTCCTGCATGCACAGACAGGAGACCGTGGACTGCCTGAAGAAGTTCAATGCCAGGAGGAAACTGAAGGTAACAGGTCCTTACCTTCCATACCCCCCAGGCTCACTAGTTCTTTCCTTCATTGATTCCACAAGCATTTATGGAACACCTACTGCATGCTAGACAGCAGGCTGGGATTTGGGGAGTGAGCAGTGAATTAGACCCCATCCTCACCCTGATTGAGCTCGTGGTCTGGTGGAGAGGACAGACAAGTGACCAGGACATTGCGGGGCCATGGTGAGTGCTGTGCCGGGGCTGTGGGAGGACATAGTGGGTCAATGGCATTCCCAAGTCTGGAAGGTTCTGGAAAGGGTCCCAGGAGGCCTTCCTGGAGTCAGCTGAGACCCTAAGGATAAGCAGGGATTGGATTAGCACAGTGTCAAGTCAGAAAGGGAAGGTGCTCCGGACACCGAAAGGCCCTTGCTGGCAGGGGTGGGCATGACCTCCTGGAGGACCAGAGGGGGTTGTGAGTGTCTGGAGAGAACTTTGGGGACAAGAGATGACTGTGCAGGAGACCACTGTGGGGTGAGAGGCCACAGCTCTGAGGGAGGATGACTGTGGCCAGCATGATCCAGGAGAACCGGGTCCTATTCACTGCACAGTGAGCTGTGTCATAGAGGAAGTCTCAAAATGGAAATGGGGATGCTTAACGTCAGAGATTTTCAGATTCAGAAAGCGTCTGAGTCAGGTTTGAATCAGACAGCAGGAGGAGCAGGGGGTGATCCCCCAGCCCTTTGCCGATAGCGAGGGCTTCTCCACAAGGAGATCCTCCAGGCTTCTGAGCCATGGGCCACAAAGCAATGAACTAGCCCTGGAGCACGATAGTCTCAGCCCAGAGGAGGGATGCAAGGTCTCCTGTCCTTGCCCAGGCAGGAAACTTTAGGAGTGGCCTTTAGGAGTCCCCGCCAGTAGGTGTCCTCAAGTCCATCAGCTTTGGCCAGGCCATGGGTCCTATTAATATCTGCGCCTGGGATGGCCCTGTCCCAAGAGCTGTGCCAGCCAAAGCCGACTTCTCCAGGGAGGGTGGGGGAAGGGGTCTGGGCTGCAGGGTGGGGGTGGGGGACAGATGGGGGCACAGGGGCCGAGGCTTTGGATGTGTCCCTGAAGAGACCACCTGCTTGTCCTTCCCTATACCCCTCCCATTTCTCTGTCTCCCCTCCTCCCTTTACCTCCGGCCTCCTTCCCCTGTCCCCACTCTTATCTGTTGCAGGGAGCCATTCTGACCACAATGCTGGCCACCAGGAACTTCTCTGGTAGGTGGTAGGGCCTGAGTCACTAGTATGTCCTGCACTGGTCTGCTGCGAGCATGGTCTTGTTGGATATTTGGGTGTCTTCAGAGTGGGGGCTGCAGAATGTTTCTGGACTGGGATTTAGCTCACCTGCCACAAACCTGTACCCCAAAAGGAAAGGAGAAAGGTCAAAGGTGAGCAACTCCAGGCCTGGTTAGATGTGAATCTCGCTCTCCTGCCTCACAAGTGCACTGGGATCCTTAGAGGGGAAACCTCCTGGAATGTGGAGGGTTCCGGCCCAGGAGGGATGAAGCCAGGACCAGGGCGCAACAGTACTGCCCAGCTATTGCGGGAGCCCTGTGCTATCCAGTCCCCACACTTTTGCTCAGATAGCCTTCATGACAGGGAAGTGGGGGGCTGTTGCCATCCTCCTTTTTCTGATGAGGAAGCAGAGTTTAAGGGGTGAGCTCTGACATCAGGTCAAAGGTTAGAGAGAGGCAGAGCCTGCCTCATAGGTATGTGCAGCCCAGAGCAAGTACCCTTGACCAGGCTGGGTCACCAGGGAGACCAGGGCCAGAGTTTCCCTGGCTCCTGTCCAAAGCCGGGCTGGTTAAGGCAGGGAGTGCCCAACTACCTGAGCATGTGGCCCCAAAGAGAGAAGGGGAAGGGATTATTGTCCGGGCTTAGCAAATAGCTCCTCTTGGTATGTGGACCAACTCCAGGCCAGTGCTGCCAGAGGTCTGTCTCTGGGGAGCCCTGGGCGCTGACGGGGCAGCAGAGCAGATATAGATGGCAGATATGGCAAAGCTCACCTGATGGGCCCTCAGACTGGGCTGGGGCCAGCACAGACAGCTACTATGGATGCATGCCCACACTGTAGCCAGAGGTGAGTTCTGAGCAGGGTGCAGGCCTGGCTTCCCTCAGAGGGTCCACCTCCCCATGACCAGCTGGGATGAGCAAGGCCCAGAGCTGGGAGCATTCCAGAACCTCAGACTTGGGCTTTCCCCTACACTGAGCTGCCTTCCTACCCTTTCCCCAGACAAGGAACCTGTAGTTCCTTATACTGAAAGATGAGCTACCTAGTCAGAGTCTTTTTTTAACACCTGAAGCACCCTGGAGAACTTTCTTCCAGAGCCCAGAAAATGGTGGCCTGTGGATTAGTTCCAATATCTAGATGTGCTTCAGGAAACCAAGGATGTTTAAGAAATTATTCTGGAATGGGTTTCTAGCTCTTAAAAGTCAGGAGACTGGTCAGACACAGTGGCATGTACCTGTAGTCCCAGTTACTCAGGAGGCTGAAGCAGGAGGATCTCTTCAGCCCCGGAGTTTTGGGTTATAGTGTGGTCTGTACATTGGGTGTCCTTACTAAGTTTGGCATCCATATGGTGACTTCCTAGGAGTAGGGGACCACCAGGTTGACTGAGGAGGGGTGAATCAGTCAGGTTGGAAATGGAACAGGTCAAAAGTAAGTAGATTTCATAGAAAAACTCAAATTTCTGAAATCTCTTGAAAATCAGTCTGGCCTTGTCTGTCACAGTGGGCTGGAGCATCAAGGGGTCACCCTCCTTGATGCATGTGGGACAAGCACCCTCCCATGCTTGTTGGATCCTCCTGGTCCAACTCACAAAAGTCTACGGATGACAGGCAACCATTCTTCTCAGACACCCAGAGGTGCCCTGTTATCCCTTGATCTGCAAGTGGGTGACTGGATGACAGCTTGCAGGGACCGTAAGTGGCAATGTGGGGGGACTGGAAGGCTGGGCCAGCCATGAGCCTTGTGCCTTAGAGCCCCTGGGGCATGGAGGCCCTATACCACCACCACCCCTGCCCAGCTCACGTTCCTGAGACTGCCTGGAGAAGGGTTTATGATGGCTGCCATTTATGGAGCACCAGCTACACGCAGGCTGAGCGCAGTACTTCACAGATCACGGTCTCATTTAGGGCACTTGCTTAAGGTCCGAAGCAGCCGGATGCCAGGTGGGGCAGGGCTGGGTGTTTATGCCGTTTCCTGGCTAATGCCCACTCCCAGGGCTCCAGTGAGGAAGTGAAAGAGGGGGAGGGGAAAAGCCCAGTACCATTCCTCTGCTACCACCTGCCACCGGTGGCCAGCCTCTGCGTGGGGACCCAGACTCTGATGCTGGGGAGGCCTATGCTGCCTGAAGGGAAAACCAGGGAAGGGCTGCTCTGGCAGGGGTGGGCCCCGGTGGGGGGCATCTGCTTCTTGTCACTGGCAAAACGCAGCCTGCAGCTGTCCTGAGTGAGTAGGCAGGCTGACACATGACCTCTGCAGCCGCATGGGGCTAAAATTAGAGAGGGCGGCGGGGAGGGAGGGGAGCGTCCAGCCCCCAGGCCAGGCAGCAGGCCTCCTGGTTGGCCACCAACAGCACAGTGGTGACCGGGATCCAGAGGGAATCCCCAGGCTGAAACAGCCACCCCACAGTCCCGGAGCACGTTGGACTCCTCCCTGGACCCATGAAGCCAGAGGGTTACACTTGAGATTGCTGAGAACAGAGGAGCCCAGGCCCACTCAGTGGGCCCCTGGCAGCGCCTGGGCTACTGAATAGGGAGAAGGAGGAGGAGGAGGAGGAGGAGGAGGAGGAGGAGGAGGAGGAGGAGGAGAAGGAGGAGGAGGAGGAAGTCTCTTCCCGGTTGCTGGCCGGCTCCGTTCCAGCACCATCGCCCCCTTGGCTGCTCTCCGGCTGCTTGTGGATGCTGCTCTTCCTCACCCTCTGGGCCCTGGTGCCCTGCTTGGTGTTGCTAACCCTCTACTTTTTCTCCTCCACAGGAGGGAAGAGTGGAGGGAACAAGAAGAACGATGGTGTGAAGGTGAGTCCCCGGGGGCCTGGCAGGGCCTGTCTGGGTTTTAAGGCCTGGGGCAAGACCAGGGCGTTGCTGATGTGCTCTGGGCAGACACAGGTTATGTCTGTGGCCAGGCTGTCCCCAGACCCAGCGAGCTGGGCTGCGGCATCATCCTCTCACTGTGCTTGTGGGGAGGGCAGCTGGGGGAGGGGGAGATGGCGGAGGGAGGGAGAGATAGGTAGCCTGGGGTTGGAATGAGCACAGGAAAGGGAAAGATCAGGTTTCTGGGGGTTCTCCAGGGCTGAAGAACTGTGAGCAAGGGGGTGGAGGGAGGGACAGAAACGGTATGAAGGATGACCTCCTTCTCCTGCCCCAGTGTGGGTGGACTGGGCTGGCCCCTACCTGTTGCACATGCTAGTCCAACCCAGAAAACCCATGGGGAACGCAGCCATTCCTCTAGCTTGTGGGATCCAGAGGTGCCCCTTCCCTGCCAAGGCCTGCTGCTCCCGTGCCAAGAATCCCCTCCTTTGCCCACCAGGCCTGTCCCCTGTCCCCACCCCGATGCCCGAGCTATTTCCCTCCACACCCTGCTGGCCCCTCCTTCCCATCTCTTCTCTCTTTTCCCTTTGCTTTCTGGGGCCTGTCCCCTTTACTCTCTCAGCTCTCTCCTCCCCTGCCACCCTCTCACCTTGTGGGTTCTCCTTTCTTGAGATCTTGCTTCCTTCTGGGCTCAGTGCCCCACCTGGCTAGGGGCCCAGGACACTAGAAGGTGAGATGCTCTAAGAACACAGTCACCCAGGTGTGCTGGTGGCTTCATGGCTTCATTACAGTCTCTGGCCACCCCCTGGCTTTGGTCTGCCAGAGATTGCATGGGGGTGGGTCTGGCTAGATGTCCAAGGCCAGGATAGAGTCTCCTCTCTGCCCCTTGCCTCCTCCCACTTGAGTTACCTCTAGGGACAATGGCTGGGGTATGGATTTGGTGGTTATTTCCAAGATTTCGGTTCCAAAAACAGACAAGAAAGAAATAAAACCCCATCTCATCCTTTTCCCTTCTCTTCCTGGGTGCTTGAGGGACCCAGTCCTGTGCCACATAATGACATTTCGGTCAACGGCAGACGGCATATACAACAGTGGTCCCAGATGATTACAATGGAGCTGAGGAATTCCTATGCCTAGTATTTTCACTGTCCCTTTCTATGTTTAGATACATAAACATCACTGTGCTCTAACTGCCTACAGCCCTGAGTGCAGTACCACGCTGCACAGGTTTGCAGCCCATGAGCCCTAGGCCCTGCCGTGTAACCTAGGTGCATAGTAGCTATGCCACCTAAACCACTGATGTTCACATAATGACAAAATCACCTCAGGATGCGTTTCTCAGAATGCGTCCCTGCGATGCTTGACTGTACCTAGCGAGTTGGTTATTAGTCAAAGTCAGTGGTTTTCACATTGAACTCTTTGGAGCCCACAGGTTCTGGGGAGACCCTTCTGGCAGCAGATGGACTGGCTAGCATCAGGAAGGGGGAAGCCCCATTCACAAGATCCCCCACACTCCCTTCCACTGGGACAGCTTCTAGTCACAGTCGCCAGGGTGCTTAAGAGATCAGGGTGGGTTCACCAGCAGCTAGACCTTGGCTGCTTATTTAAACTTCCTGAGCCTGAGTTTCCTCTTTCATGTGACGAGGCTGAAAGGATTCCCACCTCCTAGGATACTCACGAGGATTAGCTGGGATAATGTGCGTTGAGAGTTTAGCACTGTGCTAGTGTGGGATACGGCACGTGCCCACGAGATGCTGGTCAGGATTCTTTTTTCTATTTTATATGTTAGACTTTTGTGTGAAATTTCCCTTGAAAGCAAAGTTTGTTCAAGAAAATATTTGGAAACCACAGATTGAAAGCCAATGCAGTTTATCAAGTTAATGCACACCTGTCCAAACCCCTGTATGGCCTCCGGTGTTAGGTCTGGGCTAGCCTGCCTTTGGAGATTTTGTGCAGTATGGATCTGCCAGGCTGGGAGCAGCTGGAGGGGTTTCTCTGCCCAGTGGGTAGATGCTGAGCTGGGGGTATTGGGCCCTGGGGAAGGCCATCTTCCTGGTCGCAGTTTTCGGTATATGGCTACAGAGGCCACAAACGCTGTTGTGCTGTGGCCCAGGTCAATGGAAGAGGAGGCTGCAGAAAGAGAAAGGCCGCTGGGTCTGCTGCTCTCGAATGTGGCCCTGACAGAGGCTGATGAGGAGCCCTGGGCATGGGATCAGAAGGGGCCTCCCTTGGGCTGGATGGAGGCCCAAGAAAGAAGCTCTGAGTTCTGCTTCTCTCTAGCAAGGCCAGGAGGCCAAGGCTGGCAGAGGGCAGTGGGCAGGAGAGGTTTGCTGGGCATCACAGAGCTTTCCAGTGGGCTCAGCTGAACAGCGCCACTGCTTCCTCCTCAGGGTGGCCTGGGTGTGGGTGAAACTCAAAGGCCATCCATGGACAAACCATCTCTTTATGTAGCTCCATCTAGGAGCTTGGATGGAGGAGGGAGGAAGTCCTTCTGGGAGATGTGAGTAACTCAGGAGGCCTGCCAAGTCGCTCCCAGAGAAGGGAGGGTAGTGGGGTTGGGGGGAAGAGTCTAGTTATGTTTTCCTCAAGCCAAGAAGCCACGGTGAGTCTGGGCCTCACTGCTCCCTCCCTCTGAGGATCATGGTCCTGGGTCTGTCATCTGTACAAGGGGAGCATTGTGGTTGTTTGCAAGGGTTGGTGAGAAAGTCATCCCGGAGGGGCCTGGTGGAGACACACCATGACCCTCAAATGTCCAGCCAAAGGGGGACATCCATGCTCTTCCTGAAGCCCGGTCCTTAGAGACCTGCTGCCATTTCATCTGGGGCTTCACAGGAAAAACAGTGATGGGTTCCAGCGCTGGAGGGAGGCCACCTCCACTGGGGCTCAGAGATGACTGCACTTTGCGGGTCTTTCAGGGCTTTTCAAGGCTGATGTCAATCACATTTGGTTTCCAACCCCTTGCTGAGCTTAGAACCTCCCTCTACGCGTGGTTCTAAGACAGGCGACTCTGCGTTCAGTGGAAGCCCTTTCCAATCACACTCTAAAGCGCTGGTCGATATGGGTTGTTGGTGGCATCGTTATTTGGTGATTTAGGGAAATTGAGTCTTTCTCTAAGAAGCAGTGCCTGCCCTGACACCCATCGGCCTCAGCTTCTACCAGGAGGGGCCCACTGCTCCTACCCCTCACCCCACTCACTGCCCCTGTTGGTGTCCCATCCGTGCCGTCGTGACCTCTCTCCCCATGTCCCATCCTGTCACTGTGCGTCCGAATCTGATGCAGTCTTTGCTCTGTGTTACCTACTCGTGTCCCGCCTGAAAACTCCTGGCTCCTGAGAGGCTTCTCAGGTTTCTGCTGACAGCTGAGCTATGTGGGCCTGTCCCCTTCCCCACACACTGAGCCTGGCTTGGCTCCAGCCAGGGCAGGAGGCCAACACTAGGAGAAAAAGAGAGGAGAGGACAGGAGAGGAGAGGCGAGGCGAGCAGGGCAGAAGAGCGGCTGATGCAGGTGGTTGGCTATAAGCCACACTGTCCCGCCCAGCTGGGGAAGATGCAGTCTAAGGACATGATCACAGAGATGCCTGGTGAGCCATCCCTGCTACATCTGTGGAGGCCCTGGTTGGAGGGCACAGGATAGATTCTGGCACTCAGAAGTTTGCTGGATTATGGAATTAGAAAGCCCAAGATTAGACCTGAGACCTTCAAAAAATATCAGAAGCCCCATCTCCATGGTGAAGACTGACGGTGGTGGCACCTTAAGTTTCTCACAGGGCAGCAGGATGAGGGGCCTCCTGGCCTTTCAGGTGTAAGAACATCTAGGACAGGATGAGCCTTTGAAGGGGCATCAGGCTGTGGAGACCTAGAACCCCGGGCAAAGGACAGAGCCCTGCACTCAGGTCTCAGATGTGCCAGTGGCTTGCTGAAAGAACCTGATCAGGCCACTACCCCTTCCTGGGCCTTAGTGTCTCATCTGCCAATACAAATGCCAGTCTGGACCTGCACTTTCTATAAGTGTGAGCCCAAGACTGCAGGCTCTGAGAGCCAAAGGAAGGAGAAGGGGATCCATATTTGTACACCCGCTTCCCTTGGTACCGTAGCCAGTACAGGGGATGCTACCAAGTGCAAGGACAGGCCAACTGGCAAGGCCACAGGACTCCAGCTCTAGACTCAGCCTCACTCTGGCTGTGTCTCAGTTTCTCCATCAACGTAAAGGAGCCGAATGGGATAGTGCTGGGAAGCTGTAAGTGCCCGAGGCCATTTAGGGGACTGGCCCCCTTTGCCTGGTCCCGATATCTCTCATGTCCCCTGGGGATATTTCTGGAAATGGAGATGTCCAGTTCCCACCCCAGATCTAGTTATCAAACTCCTCAAAGGGGACCTCATTCTGTACATTTTTGATGAGTTTCCTGGGGCTGGGAGGCAGCTCAGTGGTAGAGTGCTTGTCTAGCATGGGTAAGGCCCTGGGTTTGATCCCCACACTGCACATTTCCTGAGTGATAATGAAACTCAGCTGGGAGTGGGGTTCTCTTAGCAGGGAAGTGCCTCGGGGAAGGCACTCAGCCTCATCTCCCTTTTGTTCTTCAAGAGCACTGGGCTCGGAAGGCCTTGGGCAATTGGCAGCCAAAGTCAGGATTAGCTCTCTCCATCAGAGTGAGGTGTAGTAGGCAGCCCTGGTCCAAGGGAGGCTTGGCCTTGAGCTTGGTTGTTATCTTGGTGGACCCAGGTAGCTGTACATGAGGACCCAGGATTTCAGCCTGAGAGGGCTGGCCCCGCTAGGCCAGCTATGCTGGTGGCCCTGATTGCTTTTCCCAATGCCAGGCCAGCAAAGGACCACAGAGGATGACCCTGAGGCCCATCCTCCTTCCAAACATCCCTTGTCGTTTCTCTGCTCCGTGCCGTTTTCATGCTCTGTCTTTTCCTGTCCCATCTCTTCTCCTTGTTTTTCCAGAAAAGAAAGTCCAGTTCCAGCGTTCAGTTAATGGTGAGTGTCTGCCGTCTCCTCCACGCCGGTAAATGCTGGGCCTCGACCCTTCCTCCCTTGCTCCTGCCTCCCTCCTGCAGGCTGCACGGGAACCCGGGGCGGGAAGAGGGTGCTCAGGGCGTGCTTGGTATGTGGGCCTTGTGTGACAATGTGTGTGTTGTGTGTGTGTGTGTTGTGTGTGTGTGTGGTGTGTGTGTGTGTGTGTGTATTGTTTGCGTGTTTCTGTTGACACCTCCAACTCCACAGCCCAGGCCAGCAGGCTGACAGCAGACCTGAGACCTTCTCGGATGTGAAGGTGGATTTGAGCACAACCCTATGTCCAGCCCTTGGCTTCTGGCTTCTGCCCACCCCTCTGCTCTAGAACTCATCTCAGGGCTTGGTCTGTGCCAGTTGCAGCCAGGGTGGGGCTGTGCTCCACCTGTGTTTGGCCAAAGTAGTAGGTGCCATGGAGGTCCCCTGGAGCTTGTAAGTCTGCTCGGGCAGAGGAGCCACCAGCCCTGCCTCTGTCTAGGGCTGCAGGTGGCCCACGTCCCTCTTTTTCTGGATCCATGGCTGTCTCACTCAGTTGTGTGGTTTTTCTCCCCTCTGAAAAGCCCACCCTCTCTCACACTGGGCCTCCCTCTATCTGTCTTCCTCTCCTGCCAGTGTGTGTATTCCTTCCCCATTCTGTGGCTGCCATGGTGTCTCTCTGCTCCTCTGCAACCCCCTCTTTGCCCCCTTGAGCAGAAAGGACCCAGGAATCCCCCTCCAGCCCTTCCAGACAGGTCAGGGATCTCCTTGCAGTACCCCTTCATCCGGGCCCCACCCAGCCACCTGCAGAGTGGGGCCCTCCCTTCTCAGGCCGGGAAGTCTGGCAGGGTTTCAGGCAGCATCTGGATGGCGGAGCCGTTTGGGACTTCAGACGCGGTCCACATTGGCAGGCAGCTGGGGCAGCCCCCAGCTGGCCACACCTGTGCCACTCACCAGACAGGCCTCACCACCTCCCTCATTCTCTTTGGCAGGAGTCTTCCGAGAGCACCAACACCACCATTGAAGATGAAGACACCAAAGGTAGGGGACGGTCTTGCCTCTGGCATCTGGCCCCCCAGACTCCCTGGTGCTTTCTGGGCAGACCGCTTCACCCCAGAAAGGTCCATGCCAGCCTGTTTCCTGTGCCTGGGTGGAGCTTTGCCCCAGCTCCTGATAACCGACACACTGTGGGGCACGACGTCCCCGTGTGGGGTACCAGGTTACTGGAAGGGCACGGATGGTCTTTTCTTATTTTAGGTTCATAGATTTTACTTTAATACATATTAGAGAAAAAAATTAATCACAAATTCAAGTCATGAATGTGGACTAGTGGTATAAATTTTGCTTCTGAAATAAGTGTTTCTGAGAGTTTCTTTTTTAAAGTGAGTTGATATTTAAAGCACGAAGTAATAATAGTAAAGAAAGGAGGAGGAAAAATCTAGAATATTCAGTCTGCTGGAGCATGGAAAACTGTGCCCAAGACCAACCATAAATGCAAAGGTTATGGTAGCTAAAGGCTAATAGCCTATAAAAATTCTCAAATGAGTAATGGGGGCGCGGATTACCTGCAATCAGGTGGTAAAGGAGGAAATGGCAAGGATAGCACGCACGGCTGTGCTTTATGAATACTTGCTAAGTCCTGTGCCTGCTCCCGGGACTTTTTCTGGTCTAACATGCTGGGGCTTCACAACAACCCTACAAGGTAGTTCCCTATGGTGGACTCTGTTCTCCAGCTGAGGAAAGGACAGAGCCTGGGTAAACTGGCCCCCAAACCAATTGACCAGCAGGATTGGGAGTTGAACCAGGTCTGGTCACAGGGTAGGTAGCAAGCATTCTGGGAGGCTGGAGGAAGGAACAGAAACCAGCCCAGGGGACACCAAGTCCCTGATGCGTTAACAATGTCCTGCTGCTCCACCTGCACTGGGTACCTAGCCCTCCTCATTTCCCATGACAGAGAGCCCGTCGGGTTCAGAGGTTTGTCTATTCCAGTAGGTGCCAGAGACACCTGGGGAGTCTATGAAAATACACAGAAAGACCATCCATAGAGAGGGAACTCAGCTGTATCTGTTGAGACATTTTCCAGGAGTTTTGATATTTTGCTTTGAAAAGAAGACAGTGTCGGGGAAAGAGGATTTTATCATGGCATGCTTTTTGCACAAATGTGATTCAGGCTTTTGGGCAGCTTTGACACGCCACTCACCATGACGGTTCCTGACTTCTGCCAGGAGCCTAGAAGATGGGCCCAGCCTGTGGGTGTCTCTTTCGAGTCATTTTTAAATTGGGGGATCACAGCCTGGTGCTAGCAAATCATCTTCTATGGCAGCACCAGGAACAGCTTTACAGCTGCCTTCTCTTGAAGGATTGCCCACCAGGGTCAAGTCAGTGTGCGGGGTCCCCCCAGGTACAAACTTCTAACCACATCCCCTGTGACTCTCCCCCTGTGGATTCTGATTGTGTAAGTCTGTAGTAGACCAAATCATGGGGCTTCTAAGATATTCTCTCTTTCCCAATGGGGAGAGAGAGACTCTGGGGTTCTGAGGCAACCACATGTAGCCTTATAATCCTGGCCTCAGGGCAGACAGGGATTGTGGAGGTGGCCTGGCTCTGTACTTCCCTGCTAGAATCCATTTGCTGGATGACTTTGGATAACATATTCAACCACTCTGAGACCCAGTTTCCTTAATACCAAAGAGGTGATGATAATAGTACCAACCGCAGAAATCACTATGCAGATGAAATGAGAAACTGCATATAAAATACATCTACTCCTGTGATCTCAGCGACTCAGGAGGCTGAGGCAAGAGGATTGCAAGTTCAAGGCCACCCATAGCAACTTAGAGAGACTCTACCTCAAAATAAAAAATAAAAAGGGCTGGGCATGTAACTCAGCAGTAGCGTGCCCTTGGGTTCAATCCTTAGTACTGTAAGAAAATTAGTAATAATAAATAAAAATAAAAGTATATTCACAACATTTAGTATGTGGTAAGTGTTTTTTTTAAAAACAATCTTAACTTCTTTCTTTTTTTTTTTTTCCAAACTGAGTTCATGATTGACAGGAAGTCACATGACATTTTCTTAGATTATTAATCTTAATCAAAGAGTATATTAAGAAACTATACATTAAACAAAGAAGTATTTAGAATAGAATGCAAACTGCATATGCATAATTGTGTAAAATGGGACCATCAGAGACATTTTCTACCTGACATAACATCTTCCGGTGACATTCCTGAGGCCCCACGTTTGCTATCATCCTCCTCTTACAGGGATCAGGAGAGGACACTTTGTCTTGAATTTTAGTTCACCTCCGCTTCTCTTCTCAGGAGTGTGAACCCTAGAGAGGAGGAAGGGCATGCATGTATCATTTACTGCAGAACGGGGACCCTGTCTCCTGCCTCAGTTTCCCCACGTAGAAGAGCCGGGGAGGCCATGTCTGTTGGAAGAGCTTCTGGCCCAGCCAGGACCTGCTCCTCATATGGGAGGAGGGAAGAGGCCTCCTGCCTCCCCCAGCCTCCCCAGGCTCAGAGAAAGTTCCCAGAGAACTCTTTTCTGGTGTTAACTTGTTAAGCCCTCTTACTAAGTGAGAATGGCAGCTGGTGGGGTGGACTCCGAACTAACATTAAAGTTAATTAGAAATGTCATCCTCCAGGGAGCAAGTTCCCCTGAGGAAAGGAAGGGACATGAATATTTCAGAGCCCTCTGGCTTCATGCACAGGTCTCTCGCTTTCCGAACTGCACTAGGTTCTCTCAGCCTTCCTCCCCATTTCCCTACCTCCTCCTGATCAGCTCCATGCAAAATTAATTTTCTCTCCCATCTGAAGAACTGGGCAGGGACGTTCTGGGAACTACCAGTTAGGAATGCTGGTCCCATCACACAGCCTCAGCATACTGTGTGATCTTAAGAGAGCACCTTACCTTCTCTGGGGCCTTGGCCTTCCCATCTGTAGGGAAGCACTCCCAGATTGGATCATCTGGGTGAGTACCTGGCAGAGGAGAAATGCCAGATGTCACTACCAAGCATCTGCTGGATGAATTCCTTGCACAGCAATGGGGTTTCTGCGGGCACAGAAAGCTCAAAACAAGAGTGGATTTCCTGTGGAAGAAGCACAAAGACTCTAGATCTTCTGTCCTAGAGAAGAAAGCTGGGGAAGCTCTTACCCACTGGGCTTCGACTGTTGGCAAAATGGTGTGCCAAGTGGCAGGAGACACAGCCTCGAGCACTGTCACAGGCTGCACTCATGGAGGTAAAGGGTCCAGAACTCGGGAGGGGATAGAGAGCTGATATCCTGCATTATCTGGGCCACACCTGACTGTGTGCCCACCCTCAGAGAACCATCCAGACAGCGCAAGGACCCTTGAGGCAGGACCTGGGAACCATATTCTGAAGGCTGTGTATCTAGAGAAGAGAAAACTGGGTGACAGGAGACTCAGACAGGCTCTGGGTGGGAAGGTGCTCACTCCAGAAGGAAGAAAGAAGACCAGAACTCTACCTAGGGGCTTCCAGGGACACTGGTGTCAATGTGGAAGAAGAAGGAGTGTACACATTGCAAGTCATAAGCCACAAGGAGGAACCAAGACTGAGCCGTCCTGTCAGGCTGCTGGGAAGCCTCCCTGCCCTGGGTAAAGACGCAAGGCTCTGCTTCTGAGATTCCCACATGACAAGAATCACAGCTGTCTGTGATGGGGTGCCATTTGCTGTCTGAGATGCTCGACCCAATGCATCCTTGTATACATGAGTGGCTTGAGGTTAGGGTCTTGGAACAGCAGCTGGCTCTTAGGGTTAGCTATCTCTGTGTTAGATATCTCTTAACTCAGTCCTCCAGACAACTCTTTAAGGTAGGTACCATTAGTATCGCCATTATGCATGTGAGGAAACTGAGGCACAGGGCAGCCCTTGCTGAAGGACTCGCTGCTATTAAGTGGCAGAACCAGAAGAGAACCCTAGGCAGAGTCTGGCTCCAGAATTCATGCCCTGGACCACTTTGTTGGACTCCCTGCGATGGCAGTGACAAGCAGCCCACAGGAGGTAGGACGATACGTGGAGGCTCACGGGATGACAAGCTGGAGGGGTCTCCAAGTTCATGGGGAGAAGGCACGTGTGGTGGCATGGGTCCCATGTTCCATTAGGAACCCGTTGGTCTGCTCTGTGTTGTCACCTCTGGCTCCGTGTGGGAGTGGCTGGACTGAGGTGCTTCCCGGCAGGGCTGGGTTCTTCCCATCTTCGTCTCCTGCTTTCATGAAGGTAGGCCGAGCTGACCAGGAGGCCAGGGTCTGGAGCACTAAGGGGTGCAGGCAGTCAGGAGACTTGTGGTATTCCAGGGAACCAGGCAAAGGTAGCTGCAGGCTCTGGTTTGGAGCCATCCACTGGTTCATTTATTCGCCCTGCACCAAGTGCTGCCTCTGCCCAACCCAAGCACGGTCTCAAAGCAACGGGGAGAACCCCTATGACTAGGTCATGCACATGGTCTCAAGATGAGCCCATTTCCAGCCAGTTGATGCTAACTGGAGCCAGGAGCAAAATAATTATTTGTTTGTGTGGTGGGCATTAAACCATAATCGCTCTATCTGTCTAGCACCCACCACAGGCCCAGGGGAGCTCTGGGCTCAGGTGTGGGGGAGATGCTGTGCTTTGAAGCTGCCAACTCTTGTTGGGGTCCCAGCTCTACTGAAGGAAGCCATTTAGCTTCTCTCACCTTTGGTTTGCACCACTGTGATATGGGAGGGAAGCTTTGCTGTGAGGCTCTGAGACTCGGTAGGTTAAGCGCGTGGCTCAAGGCTGGGTGGGTGTGTTCGTTCGTTCATTCAATATTAAGGGGCTGAGGGGGCGAGGCCTATTCTAGGCTCCAGGGAAGCCACAGCCCAGCCCCCGCGAACTCATATTGAATTGAGAGACAGGAAAGCATGTGGGCCAAGCAATAGTGAAGTGGAGTGTCGGGATAATGAGTAGGCTGGGGCACCTGGGACTGCAAGTCAGGCTTGGCACCTGCTGTGTTCCATGTCTTGGGCGAGTCACAGTCCCTCACAGCCTCAGTTTCCCCAGCCTGGAGGAACGGTGGTTCTATATGCCCCTAGGCCTCAGGTGAGCTCTGGGCATGGACAGCTGGGGAGAAGGGGCAGGCCAGGGCCTCTGCCAGGCTTGGTCTTCCTGCCAGCTTCCAGACTAAGCATGCTGAGGCCAGGCCTGAGCCTGCTCTCCAGGCAATGTGCTCACCTACCTCATCTGGGACTGCTCCAGTGACCAACAAGTGGCCAGGCATGAGGCCAAGCCTGGGGAGGAGGGAGGCGGGGCCTGTCTCTGGGAATCTGAGGGAGGCTTTTGCCAGGCTGTGCTGGGAGCCAGGATGCCTGGCTTCAAACTCCTTCATCAATGAGGCTTGTCACCTCATATGTGACATGGGGACATGCCAGCCTTGCCTGCCTCCCAGGGTGTTTATGAGGAGTAGAGGAGGCAGACCCTTGGCCTGGGGGGGACAGGGTCTTGCAGAAAATGGCAGTGCTGACAACATGCACCTACTATGTGTCAGGCTTTTGAACAAGTGCTGCCTGTTCATCTTGTGGCCCACAGCTGCACAAGTTTGTAAGGACCTGGGCTGGAGTTCAATTAAGATCTGCCTGGGACCAAAGCCCAGCTGGTTTCCATTATGTGTTTGGCTCTGAATGAATGAAGGGTGATAATGTCCTCCATTTTACAGAATGGGAAACTGAGGCTCAGAACATCACACATCTGATAAGAAAACTGACATCTAACTCTCCACTAGAAAGGTCAGCTGCTCGTGGTGTTTCAGTGGCAAAGAGGGGAGAGAGCGACTGGGATCCATGAATGCTAGAAAGATCTCCACAGCTCAATTCCTGAATCCTGGGGGATTGAGCCAAAATCTCACTCAGTCACAAGGATGGGTGAACCTCGAGGCTGTCCTTGGTGGGGCTTCAGATTTGGCCATGATTTGCATGGCCAAGGTAGAAGGGAAGCAGGTTTTGGAGTCAAGACCTGGGTTCAAATCGGGTCTATGGAAGGTCCACCGTGATTCTTGGTGGCAAAGGCTTCCAGCTGAGACGCCTCTGCCCTATGTAGTTGAGAGAACGTTCACCTTTCTTCACCCTTCTGGGCCTCGGTTTCTACTTCTTTGAAATGGAGAGAATGCTATCTACCCTGCAGGGACAAGCAAGGATAAATGAGATGATCTGTATGAGGCCTCAGGTCCCAGCACAGGGTCTCCCTGGCACACGGGGACTTAGGAAACTGTAGCTGGTGTTTCATTACTATCATCATCATTATTATTTCTGTGTCCCTTCCTGCTTACAGTGCGGAAACAGGAAATTATAAAAGTGACAGAGCAGCTGATTGAAGCCATAAGCAATGGAGATTTTGAGTCCTACACGTGAGTCAGTTGGGCTCATTCTGCATGTCCTGCCTGGATCGTGGTTCAGGGGGTGCCAATGGCTAACTTTGGGGGTCCTTGTCGCAGGCGCTCATTCATTCGCTCACTCTGCATGTGCTGTGAATGAGACTGAGCTTGAGTTTCTGTTCTGCACTCAGACTTGATGCTTCAACTTGAGCATTCCGCTTACAACTCCACTCTGTACTCAGTCCTCCGTCCCCTGCTCCCCGTCCTCATCTTGCTCCCAGGAGAAACTCCATCAAAGCTCCTTTGCTTCCTCAAGGAAAGAGAGGGTGTCTCCACTCCAGTATGGGAAGGAAGGGAGGGAGGCGGGCCCCTCCTCAGTCCTGCCAGTCCGGCTCCTGTCCTGGACCTTCTCAGCCTCTGACCTCGGCTGGGCTGGAGCAGGCAGGGACCCATAGGATGGGTATCTTCAGTGAGCAGGGAGGAGCAAAGCACCTCAAAACGGAACCCTGAATCAAGGTTCCAGGGACTAAGGCACCATGCACACAAATAGCATCAGATGAAGCAGGTAGTCTGCGACATCCCACAGTCGCTGCTGGTCTTTGCCAAGAGAAATGAGCATGGGCTTGGCTGGGGCGCCCCCTGGTGGTCCTTCCTGCTTTCTTGATCTGGCCCAGAAGCAGACTCTGCCCATCCTAGGGAGCAAAATTTTGGACTTAGGCCTTAGCATTTTGGCCAGTGCTGGTGAGGCCTGGCTCTGGCGACCCCACATATGCTTTTTGGTAGAGAAAATCTGCTGAGGCAGAGTCACCTTGCCTGTTGGGTTAAGGTGAGTTGGGAATAACCTGGCTGGGGTTCACACCTTGGACAGTCTATTCCTGGTGTTCATTGTGCCCCAGGAGCTGAAGTGTGCCTCCCAAAGGCTCAGCAGCCAGGATGGTTCTGGGGGGGGAGGGTGGATTCTGCAGCAGTGGGTGGCAGAATCCCTAGAAATTCACTGATTTTCTCTGGAGGAACAAGGCGCTTGAGAGGTGCATGTTGAAACTGCAACTGGCGTATCCTGTACATATGTGTGTATGCACTCGTACACATATGTGCACGTTTGTGACTGTGTGCACAAGAAGTGTGCCCAAGTGTGTAGTCACGTGTATGCCTGGGTGTTGCATAAAAGCCCAGAAACAGGTTGTTAGGCTGGTCTTGCCACTGGCCCTAGAAAAAACTAAATTGGGATATATCATGCCAATTGGGATATATCAATGACTCTGGAAAGACACATCCAGAGAGCAAGAGAGTAGGGGGACCCCACAGCCCCTATGCCCCTCAGTGCCATTTCTTGAGACCCCCTTCCACCTCTGTGATGTCACTTTGGCATCTGCAACCTACCCTAGGTTCTGACTCTTGCCATGACCTCTGGGGCCCTTGTCTGGGCCCTGGAGTCTGGGTGCTGTGTGTCCCTGAATAAGCCCCTGCATCTCCCTTAGCCTTGGTTTCCCCATCTGTACAATGCAGCCTCTGAGTCCTGCCATTCTAAGAGGCAGGGCCACCCAGACACCTCCACCAGTGGTGTGCTCAGTCTCCCACACACTCAGCCCCCAGCTCCCACCCTTGGAAGGTTCTGGAGCTGACAGTGTCCTGAGCACCCTGTTTGGTCTGAGCACAGATCCCATCTCCCTGGCTTAATCTGGCTGGAGAATCTGAGGTCCTGAGTGGAGAAGTGCACTGTATGGGCTCACCTGAGCTTTAGGCAGCTCGGGTAATGCTGGGTCTGACATCCTCCTCCAGTATCCCTAATTCCACCCTGGATTGGGTGTTTCATCCTTCTTGGGGCATTTCTTACCCCTGGCTTCATTGCTTTGCCACAGGGGTTTATGTTGTCCCTCAAAAGATTCTATAAATCTGGGGATGAGGGAGATAACTTGTTCCCTTGCCCAGCTGGTTGTCAGTGTTTCCTGGAAGGAGCAGCGGGCTGATCGAAGCCTCTGTTTGCTGAGGGCCTCCTCAGCCACGCCCCCGTGCTCCTCCCTTCCAGGTGCTCCTCCTCTGATGCCATTTTCTTCATCTTCCAGAAGGGGAACTGAGGCTCAAGTCAGGGATTTACTTGGCCTGGTGAACAGAGGTCCTTTTTTTTTTTTTTTTTTTTTTTTTTTAAGAGAGAGAGAGAGAGAGAGAGAGAGAGAATTTTTTAATATTTATTTTTTAGTTTTCGGCGGACACAACATCTTTGTTTGTATGTGGTGCTGAGGATCCAACCCGGGCCGCACGCATGCCAGGCGAGCGCGCTACTGCTTTAGCCACATCCCCAGCCCTGGTCCCTTTTATGAAAAAGAAATGGTAGCCACCTACCTTCACACCCCAGGAAGACAAACTAGGGAATGCCCCCTCTGGATCCACGGCTCAGGCCGGGACCCTGCATGGGAAGCAGAAAGCAGTCTCTCTCTCCTGTTGGCACACTTTGCCTACAGCAGGACCCTGCTCACCTATTCATGTTTCTCTTGCTTCAAGAGGTTGAGCCACTTGCTTAGGGTCTCATAACCATAAGTGGCAGAGGCCAGGACTTGTACCTAGGTTTCCTGGATCTAGATGGCACCATCCACTCAGCCACGCCCCACACTTGGCAGTCTGCAAGCCCCTTCCAGCAGTCTCCCTGATCGCCCTTCAGGGGCTCCCCCTGCAAGGCCACAGCAAGAAGCTGCCCCAGCCCCTCTTTCCTCTGGCTTCCTCCCCCAGGAAGATGTGCGACCCCGGGATGACGGCCTTCGAACCCGAGGCCCTGGGGAACCTGGTCGAGGGCCTGGACTTCCATCGATTCTATTTTGAAAACCGTGAGCAATCCCTTCTCTCTGGGGTGCCTGTTGTCTGCTCTCGTTCCATGTCCTGCCGGATGGCACAGCAGGGTGACGGGCAGGGCCCCAGGGGCGGCTCAGGAGCCAGAGAAGAGGAGGATTCCGTATGGACCAGGGTTGGTACCCTCTTGGTTCCCTCTCCTAACCCTGGCCTATCCACTGCCAGCCTGACTTGTCCCTCCTGTGGCTGAGGATGGGGCAAGGTGGGGTGGGGGGGTTCCCAGAAATCAGGGATACTGGTGACAAGCCATTGCAGCCCTCTCCTATCCTTGACCCTGGGAGGGGTCTGGGGCAGGCATTAGTTCCTGTTTCATAGATAAGGGAGCCTTCCCACTGGCTCACACCCCAAGCTACATCGTGATGTCTGAAGCCATCCCGGCTGCCCCGCTGGTCACAAGCTGGCTCCTGGGTTGTGGTGCACATGCCCCCTGTAGGCGGGCAGTGCAGGAAAGAGGGGGGGACAGCGAGCTCACACTGCTGTGCCCCTGCCTGTTTGTCTAGGTCTCTGTCCTGCATGTCCGTCCTTTCTGGGCCTCTCCTCTGCAGGAGAGACCTCGCCAGCTTTGCAACCAGGGGCTGTCAGGGGGCTGCAGCTGGGCCTGCCCTGGGGTGCTTTCTGCCTGTGTCTGTGTCTCACCTAGGCCATGGGTCGGACAGGGACCAGGAAATGGGCATGCAGGTTAGACTCATGCAGCTTTAGGATTTGGAGGAAGGACCCCAGAGGCAGTCTATCTGGGGCCCCCCAAGGTGAGGGGCATGTACCATTAGGACTATGCAACAGGATTTCAGGGTTGTGCAGGCACCATCTGAAACACTGACTATCACAGGGAGAAGGCTGTTCCTTCGAAAATCTCTTTCCATACTCCTGCTCCAACCTAGGGGAAAGGCTCAGTTGGGTGCTAGCCTATCCTTACCAGGTCTCCAAACTAATGTCCCTTTATATCAAGGATTAAGCCAATTCTAGGCTTCAATCCCTGGCAGGCAAGAACCTTGGATAGAGTTGCATAACTTTATTTTCTCTGAACTTAGTATTAAGATTTTATTCTATGATACTGATTGTTCATTAATGCTTGTGCACAAAAGTTTTCTTTCAAAATAAACATGTAAATTAGTAAAGTAAGTCAATCCAGGAACATATCTTCATGAAATAAGCACCGGTGGCCCTTGTATATGGTCAAAACAGCAAGGTTGGTACTTCAGTGACCGAAGATCTCGTCCAACTCTTTGTCATTCAGAAGAGGAAACTGAGGCCCAAAGAGGGAAATGACTTGTCCAAAGGAAGCCAGAGGCAGAACCTAAACCTGATTCACTCTCCTCCCATTGCCAGTGTCACCAGCTCCATCTGCACAGTAGCAGCCTCCAGTTAGGGGGGACATTCCTTCCCTGGCCTGCACCCTCTCTAACTGAATTTTATAGAGTACAGACTACAGGGGACCTGTCCCTAGAAAAAAAGCTGTGAAGAATGAAGCTACATCTTCCTTTAATAAATCAGTAGCAGTAGAGATGAAATCCTTATGTGAAGAGGGGTGGCTGGGCCCCATGTTTCCCCATCACCCTGGAGTTCACACACAGATCCTGGGCTACTACCATACCTCTGTGCTATGGGGGTGCTGGTCACCTGGTATAAATTCTCCTGTCCTGACAAATCAGAGCAGAGACCAGGCCAGGGCTCCACTTTGAGGGTGCAGGGATGACCATGGGACCAAACAGAGAAACCCCTGCAGTTCCCATCTGCCTGTGCAGCAGCTGCCATTTTGTGCTGGCCCATGTCTTGACCATCTGGTCACTTCAAGGCAGCATCCACAGGAGCAAAAGACCGAGAGTGGCCATGCACTCATACCCTCCATGTGGCTAGTTCTTTCTTGTAGAGGGCGTGGCCTTGTTTCTCACCCTATCCATAGGGTGGATACTGGGGCCTTTAATCTAGATGAGAGACACCATGTTAACATGGTGTCCTGGGGATCTCAGTCCTTAACAACAGTAGTAATACCCATCCCCTGACAATGCTAAACCATTCATCCCTTCTGGAATTGTTCTGTATTGTCCTAATTCAGTTCCACCAGGAGCCTGACTTCTTTTAGGTTCTGTTGTAGTACTTTCAGAAACTGGCCCAGGTTGGGCCAAGTTAGACGGCTTCTCTGGACCTCAGTTTCCTACTATAGAGATGCTTTAAAATAGATGGTTTTGTGTGCCTCCTCCCTGCATGCTGTCAGGGACATTGCACAGATGCATTGTTTAGGAGTGCCCTTTGACCTCTGAGGTTACCCAAGTCAATGACACTAAAGCTCCACCTTCTGTATGCCTGAGAGCCCAGAATTCTAAGCCTGTTATTCTATATGTCGAAGACTCATGACTTTGGTGATTTATTGAAAACCCTGTGATTACAATATTAGGAAATGGAGGCTATTGGGTACTTTCTGCAATCCAGAAAAAAATTAGACTCTTTACACTTTTCAGGAAATAAGTGGCTCACAAATCTGGCTGCATATCAGAATCTGAGGATGGGGACTGGGAAGGGAGATTTTTATTAGTCTCTTAAACTGGGGTGTCTAGGGGTGAAACTGGAGAATATGCATTTTGAATCAGTTATTCAAATAGGACCTATATTGGGGCTCTTCTTAAGGGTTCCTCGAAAGGGTGAGAATCAGCCAACTGATTCTCTAACCCTCCCCTGGGTCATTGTCTTTCTGTGCTTTTATTTTTTATCTTGATGAAAAAAAGAAAAAAACAGCTGTTCTATAATAATAATTGCAGTGGTGACCTCATATAGCAGGAGGTAGCTCAGATCCTTTTATCAGTTCAGTCATGATTACAAGAGCTATGCATCCCCCCCAAACTCTGGAAAGCTCCATGACCTCACTCCATGACTACCAATCCCAAAAGTTAAAGGTTCTAAGATTCTACAATTCTCATATTCTCCCTGTTTTCATAATTCTGTATGTTTCTCATGGAGGTGGCCGATAGGCAGCCCACAGGTCATATCTGGACTGCAGAAGCTTTCCATGTGGCCTGTGTCATGTTTTAAATTCAAAGTCTATATCACTAATAAAAGTGAAGAGTTTCATAGAAACATCCAGATTTCCAGATCCTCTTGAGACACCTAGTGTGGCAACAGGGGTCCCACCTATTCACATGGTAACCCCAGGGAAGCTGTGGGCCAGGCACTCCCTTTTGATGGGACAAGGAGGTCTATCCGCCACAGTTCCCATTACTCCCCGTCATCTCCCAGACCCAGAAGGGTCCGTTTTTGTGCCTGCCTGGCCCATGTAGGATCTGGGTCTGAGGCAGGTGGAGCTCATCTAGTTCCTTAATCATTTTGGCCTTATAATTCCGTGTGTCCAAGAGACTATGATTGCAAAATCCCACTCCCTCCTGTTTGGAAAACTCTGCAGTGTCTGAAGTTCACTGCGTCTGCACGGGGGGGGGGGGGGGGGGTCTCTGTTACCTAGCAGTTCTGCCTGGACTCCCAGCTATCCGAGCCCTCTCACAAGACTCCCCTTCTGTAAATGAGGCAGGGGGAGGGGCCTCCCCTGATAGGGCTCCTGCGAGTTGAGAAAGTGAAGGAGGGGAGGCAGGAGGCCCCCCAGTTGCATCTGCTCTGCCCCTCCCGTCCCTGCCTCCAGTGTGGTCCCGGAACAGCAAGCCCGTGCACACCACCATCCTGAACCCCCACATCCACCTGATGGGGGACGAGTCCGCCTGCATCGCCTACATCCGCATCACGCAGTATCTGGATGCGGGCGGCATTCCCCGCACCGCCCAGTCAGAGGAGACCCGCGTCTGGCACCGCAGGGATGGCAAATGGCAGATTGTCCACTTCCACAGATCCGGGGCGCCCTCCGTCCTGCCCCAGTAAGAATCCTTCCTTCCCGCTTGCCCCAGGGTATTCTAAAGGCATGGGGGGTTGTTGGCCTAGAGCGGGGACCTGTCTCTGAAGCCAGCGAGCAAGGTGGGAGGAGCCCAGGAGGGAGACCTCGGGAGCTGCAAGTCCTGGGGGCCCGAGCTGGACCAGAGCCCTGGGAGGCGGTGGGCGGGCTCCCTCAGGTTCCTTGGGGTTCACCATCTGCACTGTGCCTTGCAGTTGAAGGACCAGGCTGGGGTCACCGCGTTGCTGTGTCGCAGGGGTCCACTCCTTGTTCGTGGAATGTGCTGCTGGTTCTCCCACTTGGATCTTGCTGGAATTCTCCCCATCACATTGTCCCACCACCGCCACTGTCAACTCTGTACCTGCATCAAGAAAACCTGCTGTTCACAAAGCCATCACGACTGCAGAGCAAATGGCCAGGTCTCCCAGCCCCAGTTCTCAGTCTCCGCTCTCCCTCCGCCAGGGTGGGGCTTCCTCAGGCCCCGGGGCCCAGGGTGCTGGCCCCAGGGACCCCCAACCTCTACCTGGCTGTTGTTGGCCTAATCTGGCCTTGGCTGTAGGCAGAAATGCCCCAGCCGTGTGTTCAGGGAAAAGGAGGGGCATGTGCTGAGGATCTCTCCTCCTCTGGGGTCCCTGGGGAAGGGCAGATGAACACCCCAAGTCTCCAGAGCCAAACTCCCCTGTGGGAGAGGGTAAGAGAGGAGCAGAAACTAGGAGCCCCTGCTTCAAACTGCTTCCTGACCCCCTGCTGGCCTGCGCTGCCCTCCCTGGAGGTTGGTCAGCAGACCTGGCCCCCCATGTGGACAGTCCCACCCCTCAGGTGTCCCCACTTGCTGCCTTCCAACGCTAACCCACCACCTGCCCTCCCATCGTCCCTGGAGAATTCCAGCTTGGTCCTGTCTGAGAGGGGATCTGGTTGTGTTTCAGGGTCAAAAGAAAGCAACATTTAGGTATCACTTCTACTTGGACCGCATGCCTTTTTATAGCCAAACTTCTGTGTATTTCGTAAATGGATTTTGCGTTAATGGATATTTATGTAATAACTAGACCTCTCAAATTATTGTGAGAAGGGTTGGGCTGGGAAGAGGGGGGGTGGGAAGAGGGATGAGGGGTAGTTTTTATTCTGTTCTAGACTTTTTTTTGTTTTCTTCTTCTTCTTTTGTCATTTCTGAGATGGACCTTGTCACCTGTGGTACTCTGAGGCCAAGGGGGGCTCAGCCCAGGGATCATGGTCTCTCTGCCATTCTGGTCTGAGGTGAGCCAACACAGGCTTTCCTCCCAGGATGGGGGAGCATCCAATGCCAGTGTGACTAGGAGATGGCAAGGCAGGGCAGGGAGCAGGGAGGTTGGCAGGACGGAAACATCCAGGCTCTGTTTTGCTACTCCCTCAAAACTCGGTCCTATGACTGCACTTCCCAGGATCTCATCCCATCTGTCTGTGCAGCCCTCGTACCTCTGAGGGCCCCGGGAACATGTGTCCTCACTGCCTCTCTCCCCCTGGCATCTGGTGGCCAAAGCAGAGCCCTGGAAATGTCTACTTGCCACGCCTCCTCCTGGACCTCGGGCTCTCTTCCTCTCTGCTCGCTTCTCCTCTCACCCACCCTCTTCCCCTGGGATTGACTCTGGTGTGAGTGCCTTGGCACGTCCATGGGAATCTGCTGTCTGCACTGTTCTCTTTGCATGACTTTATATGCAGTAAGTATGTTAAAAACAAAAATGAAAAGAAGAAAAACAGCAAAATCAATCTACATGTTTTGGACAAAATAATAATCATAATAATAGAGGTTGTATTCTCAGTGTCCGACTCGGGATTATGTTGCTGCCTCTCCGTGCTTCTGGCCTCTGTGTGGCCGTGTTTTGCCAGCATGAGATACTGTCCCCTCGGGAGGATTTCAGGGGAGGAAGAGCCACATCTCCAGGGTTTTGGAAGGAGGCTCTGGGTATTGGGAGGAGTGGAACTGGTGAGGTCATTTAATCCAGAATTTTCTGCCTTTCCCTATCACGAGCTGTCTGCTGGGTTCCTTTTTCAGTCCTGCTGCCCAAGGACGGGTGAGACAGGCTGGGCTGCAGGCCAGGAAATTGGCTGCCGAAGCCTCCTGTTTCCAAGCTGGTCTATCGCTGGCCTCTGCAAGTTCCTTTGCAGAGACCCTGATGCCCAGGCCTCAGGGTGGGCTCTTGGCCTGCCCCAGGTCCAGAGGGCCTCTCAGTACTGTCCAGTGATCCTATCATCCCAGCAGCAAAACCACCTGTCCCTCTGTGAATTGCCAGGTCCCCCCCAGCCATCCCCAGCCAAAGCTGAGGGTGTGTCCTTCACCAGGGGATGCTGCGATTACCGAGCAAGTTCTGGTCCCTTCTTCAGCCTCAGTTTCCCCATTGGTTAAAAGGGTTAAGTGTTCCCACTCAGGCTGATGGAGGATCACACAGATGGTGACATGAAGCCCATCTCGCCTGTGAGAACTTCCAGGCTTCCTCCCTGACTGGCCTCTAATTTGCTTCTGGGCCTGGCCAGTCCCCACCCTCTGCCCCGCTGGCCCCTCGGTCCCCTCTTTGGTGCCATCTGCTGCTCATCAGCAGTGGCTGCGGGGGAAAGAGAAGTGGTAGGAGGGTTAGGAGGCTTCAATTCCCAGCTCTGACCAGACTTGCAGTGTGACCTTGGGCCCATCCTTTCCCGTCTCTGCACCTTGGTTTCCCTATCAGAGGAAGCTGAGCAGAAGGACCTCAAGGTCCTGCCTGTCATTGGCCGACACACTGCCTGCCCACCATGTGCCTCTCCAAGTGCTAGAGAAGTGGAGGCAGGTTCCTGCCCCAGGCCAAGATGGCCCCCGATGTGGAGGTGGGTGGGTGACCGCCTGGTGTAGACCCTGAGGCCCCACAGTGACCCTGAAGCAGCAGGCGGGAGAAACTGGCAGAAAAAGCTTCCCAGAGCCCACCCTCACCAGTCTCCATGCTCCTCCCAAACACCCTTTAGATGCAAAAAATAAAATTAAAAAAAAAAAAACCCAACCCAAGCCAAAACCCAGACTCCAGCATGCAAATACGTTTACAGGAAAGCACTCTCCTGGGTCTGTGCCCACCATGGCTTGTCCCCTCACCCCGGCCTCCAGTCTCCCTTCGGAGGGAGACCCTTTGGGGGATGTGTTTGACAGACTCCCCATGCTGGTTTCTTTGTTATTATTTGTTTTGGGTTCTGTTTTTAGTTCTTTCTTTTCTTTTCTTTTCTTTTTTTTTTTTTTTTAAATATGTGGCTGTGAACTTGAATGACCACTGCTCAAACTTTCTGCTGGGGGCGGGCGCGGGGGAGGGAAAGGGGTGTCTGTTTTATTCTTGGTGTTTTCAGTGCAATAAATAGCTACAAACTTCTGTGCACTCCTTGTCTCTCTCTGTCTTGGCCAAGCACCATGCTCTAAGAGGTGTTCCTTCTCTGTCCTAGATCTCTCCTGTGGAAAAAGACAAGTCCCAGTCTTTATTCTGTTGGACTGGCTTAGATGACATGCTCAAGGTTGAGCCAATTACTCAACCCCACACACACCCAGAACCAGGGATGGAATCAGTGTCTTCTCAGGTTCTTGAGGGTACCTTTAACAAGAGCAGGAGGGTGGGTATGGGTTCCCATAACAACCAAGAGGTAAAGTCTTCCTCAGCCCCCCAAGGGGTGGGGAGGGGTGTGTGTGTGGGGTGGGGGGAGGTTGTGGCCTCCAGGCCCTGGCTTTCCTTGTAGAATGAAGTTGTTTCTGAAATCCTTCCCACCCTTCTCTTCCCTTATCCAACCTCACAGACTAGCCTCAGGTCTCAGAGCACCTGGTGAGCTCTCTGGGAAAAGGTGTGAGAGGCCTTGTTACCTACAGTTTGTGGGCGGAGCCTCTGATACAGGGGCCTTGGGCTGGGGAGTTGGATGCCAGGAGAGGCCCCATTGGCTGCAGGGAGATTCTCTGGATCCAAACTGCTCGCCTGTGGCCAGGCTGAACCAGGGTGGCAACGCAGTGACTCTGTAGCTCCTTAGCCCATGATAGAGCAGCCAACCACCTTGGATACTGACATGAGATTCTTGGTGCTAAATCTCAGGCTTGTTTCAGGCAAACTAGGTGAGTTGGTCATCCTAAGCCATGCCTCACTCCCAGAGGCCTGCATTAAACAGGGCCACAGGGGTCCTCCCATGGAGCCCACAGTTCCCTTTAGACTATGCTCCAGGTACCTGGGATTCCAGAGTCTCCGCACCAGCTGCTTTCCCAGTCTCTCCTTACTGCTGAAGTGGGGGTGGCCAGGGGGAGTGTGTATGGGGAGTGTATTCCTTGCCCACATGGGAAGACCTCCGCAGCAGGAGCCAGGCCAAGGCTGAGAAGAGCAGGAGGGACCTGGGGACTTCTCTTCACACCTTGTCCTGGAGCTCACAAACTCCCAGCTCTACCTGCAAGCTGGACTCTTCCCCCTGGGCAGTGCAAAGGGCTTGAGGGCTCAGGCTGCTATTACAGACACCACCAGCAGGTGGCAGCACAGGAGCAAGTCCGACTGTCCTCTGCCTCTGTGTGGTTCTCACACTTTAGGAGGACCCGGATGACCTCAAGAGACAGACAGTCTTCAACTCTCAAAAGTACTTGGGACCCTGAGGCAGGAGAGTTGTAAGTTCGAGGCCAGCCTGGGCAAATTAGCAAGAAATAAAAAGAAATAAAAATTAAAAAATAAAAAGAGCTGGGGATATAGCTCAGTGGCACAGTGTTCCTGGATTCAGCTCAATCCCTGGTGCCATATATACACAAAGTACCAGCTCTCTTCAAAATACTCTCCTCATCTCACAGGAACGTGATGCTGTGTGGTTCACAGTGTGCTTACACAACTCCTCCTGCCAGTCACGACAGCCCTATTTTGAAGATGAAGACAAGACTCAGGCAAAAAGGATTCTTACAAGACCATGAGGCAGGACTCACCAAGCCTTCTAACTTAGAGACACAATTCTCACTTCCCCCAGGGGCCTCCCTTATCCTGGTCTGTGTTTCCTTGACTCTGGACAGCAGCAAATAGTGACTGGGCTTCTTAGAAACTCCCCTACCCTTGACCTTCTATCCCTGACCAGAGACTCCCTCATCTCTTGGTTGTCTACTCCTGAAGTCCACACTGCAGGTCCCTCGGGGGGGCTTCCATGACACCCTCTATCCTCTCTCTTCTGTCCTCTCAATCTTCAGCACAGCTGTCTACGATGGTCACTATCATCATTCTCTCCATTCCATGACTGAGGAGACCGCTGTCACAGGGTGAGGAAGCTGCTCAAGATGGTCCCGGGCATATGGGAGGGAAGGGGGATTTGGACTCTGAGCCACAATTAACACCTGCTTCCCTGAGGTATGCTGGAGCCAAGTTGGGCTCTGGGAAAGGATCAGGAATGAGCCAGATGTCTCCCAGGAATCCCTGAGGCCATCTCAGACAGTGAAAGCCATGCACAGAACAAGAATTCAGGGCAGGCCGGGATGGGGGCTGGACCTAGAGGTGCAAACCCTGGGGGTGCCTTGAGGAAGGAGGAGAGATGGTGTCTGAAGCCTGGAGGCTTTTCGGAGGTGCTCACGGGGTGAGATATGAGTGAAGCATGGAGGCCAGAGCAAAGGTCAAGGGCCCAGAAATGGAGTGGGAAGGATGAAAACATATTAGGAGGAGCCAGAAGTATCAGGCTGAAAGAGAGCCCCCAAAGCACCATGATGTGGTTGTCCTTATCTAAGACATAGTGAGTCCCCGGCAATGTAAATGGCCTTTCTCACACCTGGATTTTAGTAACTCTTTCAGGAAACACCTTCCGGAAGGTGCTGGGAGTGTCTATATGGGCACCCGGGGACAGGTGGAGCAGGTCCAGTCCTATGGAATATCCCCCTCTCCTCGTCCTGCCTTCCCCAGGCCAACCCCAGCCTCCCTCTGCACCTGGGCCTGCCAAGTTCTCAGAGTCTACCTCCCGAAGGCAGCCTGGCCAGGTGGGCTATCCCTTCCCATCAAGCCAAAAGGGGTCACGTGACCTTAGATGAGTTATATCCCCTCTCTGGGTTTCAGTTCCTCATTATAACAATTCCTTTGAAACTGTGGTCCTTAAATATGGGAATGGGTCTGGCAGCGGCAGATTTTTCCTGGGAATTTGCTAAAAATAAAGAAGTTTCAGACCCCATCCTCAGAGATGAGAATACATTAAGCTGGGCAGGAGTCCAGGCAGCCGTCGGTTCAGTAAGCCCCAGGTTAGGGAGTCCTGCCTAGAGCATCGCTGTCCCGGTTCCCACAGTCACACAGGGAGCCAACCTCAGGCTCCCCACTTTCCCATCCTCTCCCCTGACTCAGCTAGATCAATATTGACCATCAGCCCCTCCCCTGCCTCTAAACTCCTGCCAACCCAAGCCCAGAAGCTCTCTGAGACCCTGACCACGGTCAGTAAAGTTAAGGTCAAAGCAAAGCTTAGGGTTCAGATGGTTTTCCTTTTTTTAATATTTATTTTTAAATTATAGGTGGACACAATATCCTTATTTTATATTTATGTGGTGCTGAGGATCGAACCCAGAGCCTCACGCATGCTAGGTGAGCACTGCTACCTCTGAGCCACAATCCCAGCCCATCAGATGGTTTTCTTACTGTGCCCACTCCTATCTTGCGCTCCCCACCTCTCCGCCATCCCCACCCTGGTTCCTACTGGTTTGGCTTGGGCAGACCAGCTCACCAGGGAGACCACCAGAGCTCCTAATTTTTAAGCTTGTCCTGCCGGAGAAATTGAACTTCTTTCCCACCAGGTGGAGCCAATTCCAAATCCATCTCTGAAGAAGGAGGCGTTGCTCCCCTCCCCAGGTCTCAAGACGTGGTCCTTCCAGAAGGCTGAAGGGGCGGGTAGAGGCCAAGTAAGTGTCCATTTTGCTCACCTCTCTCCCCAAGCCATCAGTGGAGCCCACTGTTCCTGTTCAACCCGTTAGTTATATAAAAGGAGACACTGAAGCCCAGCTACAAGGAGGCTTGCCACAGTGCTGACAAACCCTGGGCCTTGCTTGTCGGCTCACTGGATCCAGGAACACCCATCCCTGACCTCCTTCTCCCTGGGCTGGTTGGAGGTGGGAGCTAAGCTTGTGTGTGTGTGTGTGTGTGTGTGTGTGTGTGTGTGTTTCACCTGTACAAGGAACAGCAGGCTAATGAGAACTATCCCACCAAGAGGATTTCTACCTGCTAAGCTTTGCCTTTAAGCATGTTGGTAAGCTTCTAAAATTATGTTGTGTGTCCAGTATTATCTCATTTAATCTCCTCAAGGGGATAACTATTCTCTCCACTTTACATTTGAGGATGCTGGGGTTCAGAGAGGTGAAGTAGCATATTTGGCTGGGCTGAGGAACCAGGATTTGGCTCTGACCAGCGGATGTCCAAATTCACTTTGGCTCCAGTTCCCGACCACTCCTTGGGGGTTGCAGCTCACAGATGCTGTGGACATTAGCGGGAAAAGGCTTTTTTCTCCCAAACAAGAAGTGATCCAGGATGGGGGTGCTGGAGGAGGCCAGAGGGGGCCGGCTGCTGCTCTGTCCTGTGGGAGGTGGCCAGGGCAGCAGGAAGTCAGGCGGAGATGAGCTGGGGGGGGATGTTGGCTAAGGATCCTTGGCGGGCAGGCAGTTCTGGACGCTCTTCTAGGGCAGGACCAGCGTCAGCGAGGCCTCAGTCCCCAGAGGGAGTGGCCTGGAGCTAAAGGAGCCAAACTTTCCATGAGCCACCAGCAAAAAATGAGTCTGGAAAGAATGGCCACCGCAGACCCTGAGGCTGCACAACCCGGGACACATGAGATTCAGAGGGGACTGCAACTGTCTTAACTCTTTGCTGGTTGCCCCCAGAGCCACCAGAGAACTGTGCTTGATTTGCCACTTCCTCGTGCAGAGGTGTGAGTGACAAGGGAAGTCCAGTCTCTGTTCTGGAAGAGTTGGTGGTGGGGCAGAGACCATGGACACAAATGGGTTCCTTCAATTAATAGATGTGTGTCTTATGCCACCAAGACCCAGGCCAGTGCAGAGGCCCAGAACATTATCCCACCCCCTTATGAGATTGCTACCGAGGAGGAAAAGGAAAACTTTGAAGAAACTACAGTTTAGACAAGTGAAGTGACCCCCCCGCCTGGATTGCATGGCTCAGGAGGGAGGAGCTGGGAGTGGGCCTAGGTCTGTGGCTGGACCATCTGAGCCCTCTGCACAATCTCCTGCTGCTACCCTGGGCTCTGAGTTCCCAGGAACGTGATAAGAGTCTTAACCACACAGAAAGAAGATGCATTGTCTCTGAAAGATGGGAGTGCCCTTTCCAGGCAAGGTTGGGCCATTGGGACTCACCAGATGTGGGGCTGAGTCAGACCCCCTGAAGATTCTAGGAGTCCACAGCTGCTTGGGAACTGAGGAAGGCTTATGGAGGAGGCGTCTTCAGGAGGTATCTAAAAGGATGGCTAGGATTCCAGTGGGTGGACGGGAAGACATGGGGACAGGGAGGAAGCAGGATCGCGTGGGTCTGCTTAGGGTATAGCAAGGACTTGAACCTGGTTAGGGTAGTGGAGGGGAGCCCAGAGGGTGGAGCCTGCAGAGGACCAAACACTAAGGTAACCAGTGTGACTCCTGGTGTCTGTTGACCCTCGCCTGACCTTGGGAATCTGGCTGTCCCTAATGGAGTGGTAAGGAGCCCCTCCCCCTCCTCTTCCCTTGTTCCCTCCATATTTGCACTCTGAGATCAGAAGCTGCAAGTGATCGCAGATAGTCGAGTCTCCTCTCATTGTTTCCTGGAACCCAAGGAAATATTTACTTGAAAAGTCTTTGAGAAAAATGCAGGGCCCCGAAGCACCCTCTGCCACACTCAGGCAAGCATGCGTGCAGCCTCCCAACTTCAGCATCCATGGACACAGACACGGATTGAGCCAAATAGATGACCACGTGGGGGTAGACAGTCCTGGCACATTCTCACGTGGGACCTCGGGCAAGTTCTGACCTCTGGGCTCCTCACCCCCACGTCTGCAGAGCAGTCAGCCTGCTGGAGAGGACTGGAGGTAGAATGGAGCCGGGCTCCTCGCCATCTTTTAAAGGAGTTGCCCACGGCTCAAATTGCGAAATTTCTTACAAAATCCCAGACTTAAAAAAACAGCCAGGAGATCTGGTAGCCGGGACCCACACTTCTTAATAGAGGCCTGCTGCCTTCCCTACTGCCTCAGAGGCCCCCCACCCGCTCCTGTGTCTCCAACACCCACTAAGGGTCAGTTGCCAGTTCTTCTCCCACTTCTACCAATAACTTTTCTTGCTTGGGCTCCCTGACTGGCTCTCTGGGCCCTTGGGATGGCCACCTGCCAGGACATTCTAGGAATTCTCCACTGGGGTCTTACCACAGACCGAGCTGACATTTTCCCAGTCAGTTCCCTCCAGGGGCAGGGCCTGGGTGGGGTCTTTTGGAGTCTATCATCAGGGAGATCTGGAATCAGTAAAGGTCCTGGATGGATGGGACCTGGATGGGTACCGCTGGGAAATGGTGAGGGTGGCAGAGGGAGTGAAGGGGCAGGAAGAGCTGTCTGAAAGCATCGGAAATAGAAAAAGCAGGACAGAATAAGGACGGGGCCAGGGAAGGCCAGTACAGGAACCTTAGGCCCTGGGCTGGGATGGCACAGAGGGGAGGGGAGGGGAGGGGAGAGGAGCTAAGGGGAGGTGGGAGGGGAAGCAGGTGGGACCTGAGTCTCCAAGACCCTCCAACCTCACGCCTGGGTAGGAGTGCCTCCACGACCAGTGCTTCCTCCTCAGACTGGGAACTATGAGCACCAGTGTCCCGACCAGGAACCTGGTGAAGGCCATTCCCCATCCTCAGCCAGTTAGCAAACTGGAGCCAGGCCTGGTAGGGCACGCTTATAATCCCAGCAGCTTGGGAGACTAAAGCAGGAGGATGGAGATTTCAAAGCCAGCCTCAACAATGGTGAGACACTATGCAACTCAGTGAGACCCTGTCTCTAAATAAAATACAAACAAACAGGGCTGGAGATGTGGCTCAGTGGTTGAGTGCCCCTGAGTTCAATCCCCAGTACCCCTCCCCCTAAAAAAATTAGCAAATGGGTCTCTTTCCCCCACCTGGAGCCCTAAACAAAGAGGGATGGGAGGGGCCTGGCCCTTTGTAAAGGGAAATTTATTAATATCCCCCAAAGCACAGCCCCTTCCTTTCCACCCCAATCAAAGCCTTGCAAACACCTGGGCCTCGCATTTGCAAGGCCTGCGGCCCTTTCATATGGCAAGGCCCTGCCTCCAGTGGGTGGGCAGACCAGGAGATTCTTCCCTGGGACCCCCTAGGCTCCTTCCAAGCCTGGTCTTCCAGATCCAGCCCTCACCTGCAGGAAGGGTAGAGGGGACGCTGCAGAGGGAAAGAAGGCAGCTGAGGAGGGTGACACCTGCGAACCCTGGTCTGTGGCTCACCCTATGTGGACCTCAGCTTGTCCATATGTGACATATGTAGTTTCTAAGGGCCCAGAGTTCATCTTCCTTCCTCAGCTCCCTGCCACTCCCACCACTGCCACAGAGAAGGGCAGAGCAAGAGTCAGAAGCCAGGAGAGCTGGGAAGGAGGCGGCTGAGCCTCAGTTTCCCCATCTGTCCAGCGGGAGCTGGAGCACCCTGTGCGGCCTGCCTCCCGCTCTCAGCAGTAAGGAGACACTGTAGGAGGATGACCTCATTTGGTATTTATTAACAATCAACCAAGAGAACACAGATGGGTGGGGAGATGCCAGGAGAGGCAGGGCACAAGGGCCCGCCATAGCCCGCCCCCCCCCCCCCCGGACACCTGCCACACCCGGGAGGGCCATGTGCTGGACACCAGCTCAGCAGGCCTGCACATCTCATTTCTCAGGGACCCACAGCTCCAGGACTGCCCTCTGCCCTCATGCCTGCCCTGGAGCAGGATGGGTGGCATCAGGACCAGATGCTCCTGTTGGGACCATCTCTGAGACCCTCAGTTGCCCTTGACATTCACAGCCAAGACCAATTTTCCAGCAGCACCTGGAGCTGGAGGCGATGGTAGGGGCTGCCAGGATGGGGCAGAGGGGAGAGAAGCCCTGGATCCTAAGACCCCTGGCTGAGACTACCTCCACAGCAGAGGCTGTTTGTCCTCCCTGGCACAGGGCACAAGGTCCACTGGGTGAAGGTATGGCCTCTCTGACAGCCTTCCTTTCCCCACCCCCACTCCAAGTCCTCATTCAGGCCACCAGCACCTCCAGCCGGCCCTCCACAGCCTCCCACTTGTACCCTGTCCCCTAACCAACCCTGAACAGGTCCAAAATGATATTCTGTATCATGCAAATCCCCTCCCACCCCCACCCGTCCCTCTCCTCTCTCCTTGCTATTCTTCGCTCTGACTCGAGCCCTCTTGGAACCTAACCCCCCCCCCCCCAGCATCTCTGGGCACTCTTGGTTTTCAACCCAGCAGGTCGGCTTTCTCCTGACCCCACCAGGTAGCTCTGGCTGAGGCCCTCCCTTCTTTTTCCTCTCTGCAAACCTCCTCCTCTTCCAGGACCCTCGGCTTCCACCCCCTCAGGGAGTCTGCCTGCACACAGGAACCCACAGGGATCTTTCTCCTCACTTAATTTATTGACCTTTAACTCCCAGAGACTTGGGAGCTTCAAGTGCCTATGGCTGCCCTGAACCCCAGGTTCAAGTTCAGGTGTGTGAAAGTGTGGAAGGACAGCTTCTGGAGCAAAGGAGGATCTGGGCCCTGAACAAAATGGGAATGTGGTGCCCACTGCCCCAAAAGAAAGGGAGCAACCAGTTCAGAGGCTGGGGGCCAAGTCCTCTCAGCCATTTGACCTTGGGCCAGGCCCCACCCTTCTTGGCCTCACATGTCCATCTGCAAAGTGAAGGCTGAACTGTCTTCTTCTCACTTTGAAGGGTGTGTGTGTGTGTGTGTGTGTGTGTGTGTGTGTGTGTGTAGGGGGCTGGCCAGAGGGTTCAGGCAAGGCAGAGGTCACAGGAGAGACTTCAACTTGTCTTGGGGACACCAGCATCTCTGTAGCAATCTCCCGTAGCCTGTCAGAATCCCGGCAGTCACGGCTGCCTCTTGCAGCCCCCACAGAGGGCCTGTGTGGCCCCAGACAGGGCCTCCCGTCTGCCTGCCTTCTGTCTCACATCATGGACTCCTCCTCCTCGGCAATCTCTCGGTCCACCTCAATGGCCGTGTTCTCGAAGCTGGTGATGCCCCCGTACTTGCGCATGTGCACCATCAGTGGTTTGGGTGACTGGCTCCCAGCCAGCGTGGCCACGTACATGCCTGTCCGGTTCTCCTCCAGCGACGGGCCCCAGTCCATGGCTGGCCGGCTGGCCTGCTGGAGCCTCTGTGACAGAGCAGAGACAGCCGTGGAGACACCAGCAGATGCTGAGTGCTTTCTGCGGCCAGGCAGCCAGCAAAGGCCTGACCAGTCACCTGGTTGAGTCCTTGCAACAACCTCAGGTGGAGGGGGCGCTCTACTACTTCCCCAAAGGAGTGATTCCATGTCTGAATGAGAACCCTGCTCTGCCGCTTATAAGCTGGGTAGCCTGCAGGTTCGGTCTGTAGCTTGGGAGTCAGGAGCTCTCACAGGGTCATTGTGAGGGCTTTGAGATGACGCATTTGGCAGAGTGCTGGGGACAGGGCAAGGCTATGCAGAATTTGGCTGCTATGATCACGGGGCAGGGTCCTCTCCTGAGCATCCCAAGGTGGATCCAGGAGAGGTCCCCTCCGGGTCCCTTCCTTTAAATGCTGAATCCAATGGAACTGGAGGTTTTAGGAAAAAGCCATGAGACAGAAGAAACAAGGTGGGGGTGACAGCTGGCCCTCGGGCCTCTCTCCGCCCTGACTCTGTTCCTTCTCCGAGCCCCTGCTTCCACGGGAGGAGGGTGCTGCTGAGGTGATGACTAAGCCTAGACATTCCAGAGTTCCTCCTTCCTGGACCACGTTCCCAGAGCCCTCTGCCTGCCCTGCCGGGGAGGAAAGCCCCACTCCCTCAGGGAAAGGGAGGCCGCTGACCGTAAGGGAAGCCACAGGCTGCAGGTCCTGGGGGAGATACTGTGTGTAATGCCCTTGGCCCAGGGCCTTGCACACTTGACTTTCCCAGCACAGTGACGCTTACTGAGAGGCAGGAACCCTGCTGCTCAGAAACCTGCAATGGCTTCTCCTCTCACTTTGAATGACAGCCAAAGTATTTACCATGGGGTCCATCTCCTGTCCCATGAACCTTCCTGACCTTGGTGCCTGCCACTTTCCCTCCACTCCCTCTACTCCAGTGGCACCCACCTTCTCACATTTTCTAGGGCTTTACCCCCATCACCCTAGAATGCTCTCCCCCTAAACACCCACATGGATCACTGTGTCCATTTCCCCAGTTCTCTCTGAACACCCTGGCTATTCCTGAAACTCTGGTTTCTGTTTTTTGTTTTGTGCTTGTTTTAAGTATAGCACTTACTACTACAGGGTGTGTTTACTGCCTGCCTCGTCTCCCACCTTAGAACACAGGCACCTTGAGAGCAGGGATTTACATATATTCCCAGCTGAACTCCAGTGCCCAGACCAAGTTCCTCCAGCTTAATGCTACTGACATTTTGGTCTGGAGAATTCCAGGGCTATGGTGGGGCTGCCCTGTGCCTGGAAGGGTGTTTAGCAGCATCACTGGTGTCTGCCCGCTTGATGACAGTAGCATGTCCCCCTCATCCCCTCCATCTCAACTGACAATGTCTTCAGATGTTGCCAAGTGCCCTCTGAGGACAAATCACCCTCTGTGGGAACTCCTGGTCTATCATTGAGCATTTGGCATATTCCAGCTAAGAGTTAGCTTATTTAATCTTTACAGTATCCCCATGAGAGGGGGTACTTACCCTTCACCCACATAGATGTCGTCTGAAAGTTAATGCTCAGAGAGGTCAGTTAAGTTGCCTGGATTTGAACCCAGGCAGTCAGATGCCATCCTACGTGTTTTGAATATTCTGCTTTTCTGCCCCCATAATGCTGACTACCATAAGCTCACAGAATAGCTATTGCTGTCCTTATTTAAAGCTGGAGAAACTGAGGTTCAGAGAAGTGCAGTAACTTGCTTAGGATCATTCTTGCTGTGGGCAAATGGCAGAATCAGGATTCTGATCCTAAGGAGTCCATGCTGGAGCCCTGGTCTCTGAAGGCAGCACTCTTGAGCTGGGCAGCGGCTCCTCTGCAGTGCTGACCGTCCCTCCCAGGGAGCCCCAGCAGGACGCATGCTCCACTGGGTTTGTGGGCAGCTTCTGTAGCAGGGAGGGCGGGAGGTGGTGGCTGCAGGGATCCCAGTGTTGCCAGGGGCCCATCAGCAGGGTTAAGGACCCTGGGCTTCCTGGGAGCTGAAGCCGGCACCAGAGCAGCCTCCCTGTGCAGACTCCCTGCAGACCACCCCTTTAGTAGCAAGGTGGTGGGGAGAAGGTCCTAAGGTTCAGAGAAGGGAAGGATCTGCTCATGTCACACAGCAATTGGAGGCAGAGCCTCTATGGTCTGAGGTGTGCAGCCACAACCTGTCTGCTGCTGAGGGGTGGAGGGCATGCACCTTCCTCCAGGTAGAGATATGGAGGTGAGCTGAGGGCAGCGGAAGGTCAGTGCAATAGGGTGGCAGGGGGCAGTCTTGTGCTGGTAAACTGGCCCCAGGGAGAGGGAAGGTGGAGGGGGAGAGGGAGGGAATGGAAGGCCTACTTTGTAGCTGATTCTCTACCACTATGGAATCCTAGCTATTAATGGTTTAATAACAGGTACATACATCCCTGAATATTTAACCATTAGCTCTCATGGGACAGGACCAGCTGGCTCTATTGCTCTATTGCTATAGGACAAGGTTAGGGAGGGGATAGGATGGGTGTAGGGAGGGTGGTCTCCAGGCTCTGTCTGGTCTCAGGCTCCCTCCAAGCTTAATTCATGATGTCAGCCTCTGACCACCAGAGACTCTGAACTCACAGCCTCACAAGTGAAGAGCTCAGTGCATAGATGGTGCCCTGATGCTCAGAGTGGGGCAGGATCTGCTATGGTCAAACAGCTCACCTGCTGGCCCATAGCAGGTCACGATTTCCCTCTTTCAAGGCCAGTTGACCCCTGTGCCCAACAGCTTGTACTCTCTGTTTTCTAGGTCTCTCCACAAAGCCCTGTCCATAGTCCTCACACTATCATTCTATCCCTGGCCACCTATGAGATACAGCAGGACTCTTGGGCACAGGAGAAGGTGACAGCCCACCCTCTGGAGTCTCTCAGTTGTCTTTTGACTGAATTCCACATAAAAACTTGGGCTGGCCACCTGAATTTAAGCCCCATTCTCTGTTCCACTCATGGGGGGACCTTGGACTAGGACTGGCCCAGTTCCGTCCTCCAAGGCCCCTCTTGTTGTGAGGAGCCACAGAGCAGAACTTGAGCCCGTGAATCTGCCCAGTTCATGTGGGTCCCTGGATACGGTGTGGAGGCCAGTGTTTTCTGTTCTAGTGGAAGGCCCAGGGCAGGGCACAGGTCAGAAAGGCTGAAGGTGGACAGGGTGGTGCAGACTCACCTCCCAGAGAGAGCCCTCCTCTCGAAGCACAGCCACTAGCATGCCAGCTGGGATCATGAGGCAGGACAGCAGGCCCATGAGGATGCCCAGCAGCTCGGCCCAGGCGGGGAAGCGGTAGCTGCCATACTCTGAGGGCTGGTACTTGACGATGCTATACACCAGCAGGGCCTGCAGGGTGGGTGACCTCCAGCATCACAGGGGCCTCAGGTGGGCCCCAGGGCTTGTGATGACCCAGTCTGAGCTACCTTAAAGCCTGAAATAGGCCAGCCCAGGACCATCCTAAGACCTGAGAGAGCTTAGCCCAAAGCCATGCAGTTTCCTAAGTTATACCAGATCCTAAGATGGTCCATCTCTGAAGCCTTTGCAAGGTTGGGGCTAGCCCAGCTCCAAGCTGACCAACACTAAGGCCTGGGACTGCCCAGTTCTGAAGCACAAGAAAGCAAGACCAAGAAAAGACCAAGAAAGCACAGTGCCAAGGCCCCAGCCCTAAGGCTGGGGGGCCTGGGAAAGTCCCACCCATTTTGCCAAAGAACTGTTGAGCTCAGCTGAGCTGAGCTATGAAAGCTGGGGGCCTTGCAGGGGAGCAAGGTCAGGATCTCATGCCCACCCTGCAGCCCTGCCATAGGCTCCACTCTGGGCCAGGGTGGCCCTACCAGACTGAGTTCACAGAGGGGACCCACGTGCTCAGCCTGGGGGCCCCAGGCACCAACCCACCCCCCACCCACCCGTGGTTACCAGGAGTGTGGCTGGGGACAGGAACAGCCAACAGGCCCTGAAGTAGAGGCCCGGCTTGAAGCCCAGCATCATGTGGATGTCTCGGCAGAACCTCTGGATGCCTGCATGTGGGGGGGAGGGGAGGAGGAGGAATGGCCCTACCCGTAGCCCGAAACTGCTAGAGCCCCTCCTCCACCCTAAAACCCCACCAGAAGTCGTGGCCTTTGGGGCCAGGGACCCAGGCAATAGGGGCCCCAGGTAGACTCCATTCTCCCACCTCAGGGAGCCTGGACTCTGCCTCCCCTGCCTTCTCACCATACACCCGAGTGACGGCGAGGCACGTGGTGATCACGACCACCATCAGTCCAAAGCTGGCACTGTAGTCATCCAGGAGGACCAGCCAGTACATGCCTCCCTGGAACACAAGGCACAGCTCCAGGGTCCCCACCAGCCCAGCCTCGCTCTCCGCTGCAGCCGCCTGTCCTGGCAGGGGTGAGCAAGAGGCTGCCGGGGGGAGCCCGGTGACGCCGTGTGACGGCGTCTACCTGCCCAGCCCTGTACCAACAGCACCTCAGGGAGCCTCCCTGCTCTGTAGAACCCCCCTTTTACCAGTTAGGAGAAACAGGCTGAGGGAAGTGAAGTCAACTGAGGTCACTCCAGCAGGAGTGAAGCGTGACCCAGGCCTTTCAGACTAGGACTCTCCATCACCAGGCCAAGCGACCTCCCTGGGGAGACCGGGCCTGGGAGGGACAGCTTCCTTCAAAAGGGGGATTCGTAGGTGGCTCAGTGACCACTCCTCCAGGCCACAGGTACCAGAGCCCAGCTCCCGCCATCCTCCCTGCCGTCCGACTCACGTCGGTGGTGAGGATCAGCCCCATCAGGTACATGGCCACACAGATGAGGCCCGAGAACACAGCTTTCTTGGGCCGCAGGTAGTACGGGAACTCGTCCGTCACAGCTGTCACGATGGTCTCCAGAAAGGCGAACTGGACGGTGGGGGCGGCAGGCTGGGGTCAGGGTTCTGCCTCCCCCATCCACACCCCAGCCCAGCCCAGGCACCAGGCTCACCTGGCTGTCCAAGCCGAGGGTCAGAAGCATGAAGAAGAAGAGGAAGGACCAGAAGGGGGACAGGGGCAGCATGGTCATGGCCTGTGGGTAGACCACAAAGGCCAGGCCGGGGCCTGGGCCAAGGGCACACGGGGTCAGCAGTTTGGGGCATGCCATGGCCCCCACATTCACACTCAAATACACACGATCACACACACACATTTGGGCATGCTCATTTAGCTCAACTCAGAGACATACACTGAATGCACGCTTCCAACGCTGTCTTAACTCCTAGGACACGTTGTAGGTGCTCAATAATAACCTGACAGAATGAGGGTCTTGATAATGAGTGGATGGACAATCCCGGGATCCAAACATAAAATCTCATTAAAACATACAGTTAGTTTGTACCAAGAATCTCACTAACACACACTTTCACATCCACCAGCACCACACACTGATCCACAAGATCATCCTCACCCTGATTCACTTACACACAGACATCTCACCCAGGAAGTGACTCATCTGGACAAACAAGGCAGGAAAGATAAGACAATCTCTTACGAAACTCATTTATCTCCTGACACAGATTAATGTACACTCATTTGCACACCTATGCCTTTGCACTTGGACACCCAGAGACCAAGACATGTTTATTTGCATGCATATTTGTACACACGTGTACACACACACACACTCACACAGCATACCCATCCACAACCTCTCTGGTCACACGTATGCTCCCTAGCCCAGCCCCAGCTGTGGCCGACACGTGCATTCACACTACACCTGGCAGCCTGCCCACCTGCTTTGGCTACTTGGTCCACAGGCACACCCAGTTCCTGAGACATGTAGCCCAGCACAGAGAAGATGGCGAAGCCAGCCAGGATGCTGGTGATGGCATTGCCCAGAGTGACGATGAAGGTGTCTCTGCCAGGAGAAGTCCGGGCACAGGCCAGGGTGAGCCGCGGCCACACCCTCTACCCCTGAGGCCCTCCCTGGCCCGCCACTCTCCTTCCTGCTTTGGCCACAGGCTGCGGAGAAACTGCAGGCACTGACCTATAGATGTTCTGGTGAAATGTGTTGTAGGAGGCAAAGGTGAGGAGACCCCCAAAGCCCACACCCAGGGAGTAGAATATCTGAAGAGCAGCTTCGATCCACACCTGTGCGGGCGAAGGACAGAGGTGAAGGGCAGAGAGAAGGGGCTGGTTTACAGTGGTGTGCAGAGGCCCAGGAAGAGAAGCAAGGGACAAGGCTGGGCTGGGGGACAGGCATGGGGAAGAGCCAGCCCCATGACACGGGCCAGGAAAGACCCTGCTCCAACTTCCACTGTGGGGTGTGCGGGGCTCCTTTCCCCTCTCGGGGCCTCAGTTTCCCACCTAGCATATAGCTCACCTCTAAGCTTGGTTCAGTTGTAAAGGAAGGAGCACCTAACATAGTTTGCAGTGGATTCATCTGACAATAAGCCCAGGTAACCCTCGACTTCCTGCCTAGAGTTAGAGGGACCTGGACTGAGTCCCAGCTTCCCCAATTAGTAGCTGTTCAGCCCCAGGAAGCCACATCGTCACCCTGAATTGCTGATCCCAGGACAGGAAGGGCTGCACCACTGCTCCAGAGCTCAATGCCAGGGCACAGTCAGGCACTGTCATGGCCAATAAATAATAAATGTTAGCTGCCGGTACCCTGTTGTTCTTGTCAATATTCCTAATGCCTTCCTCAGGTGTGGAGTTCATCAGCTCTGGGCTGGGATTCCCACTGTCACTCTCTATCTAACTTTAAGCTTGTCACTAATTCTTGTGGACCCCAGTTTCTTCATCCATACAACGGGGAGAATAATGTCTACTTCAAAGGATTTTTTAAAGAATGATAAATGACATGAGTACATAGGAAGGGCCAGCTCCAGGGCCTGCTGCTGGGAGCTCCCCACTTGGAGGTCTCCTGTCCTCTGTTCTCCCACTCCCCTTGCTCTGCACCCCGCCCCGAGAACCTCACCTTGGAAGACAACAGGTGGTGGAACTGGGGGGTGAGATAGAACTGGATGCCCTTCCAGGCCCCAGGGAGGGTCACTCCGCGGACCAGCAGCATGAGCAGGATGAGGTAGGGGAATGTGGCCGTGAAATACACCACCTGAGAAGTGACCAGTGGGAAGCTGAAAGTGGCGGACCCCCAACCCCTCTTTATCCTGAGATCCTCATCAGAGACAATCTCCTTCCCTACCTTCAGGTGGCACAAGCTAGGAACCAGCCATTGTCCAGTGTGTGTCTCCTCCCTCCCTCCTGACACTCTCCATCTAACCATCCACTAAGTGCTGTCACCCTGCTCCCCAAGTCCACCCCAGGTCCATCTCCATTGTTGCCCCTGGTCCAGGCCGGCATCACTGGTGACACAGCTCCTCCTCCCTGTGTCCACACCTTGCCCCTGCAAACCCACTCTGTGGGGTCATCACACCCAAACTCCCCTCTGCCCTTCCTCTTCCCTCTCCCAGCCCTCCAGCCACTCCTTCCGTGAACCCTGTGTGAGAGCATCCCTCCCTGCCTTGGCCATGACCTTGAGCACCCCTCCTCTCTTTCTATATGCTTCCTGCCCTGTCTTTTTTTATTAGCTCTGTTTCTTGGGGTCAGCACCCCTCAGCACTTAGCAGAGAGACAAGTTCTAATTTACAAATGACCGAGTGAGCAGCAGAAGGTTACCAAGTCCTTCGAAAATGGCTTCCTTGCCCCTCCATTCCCTACAGTGGACATCTGTGGCTTTGTCCCCCCAGCATCTAGTTTGTCCTCTTCAGGTAACGGTACCCCAACTTTCACTATTGGGGTGGACTGCATCCTCAGCACAGGCACCTCACTCTCCCAGCCACAGAGATCTGCTCAGGGACTGGGACACAGCCCAGCCTACCCAGCAAGACTAAATTCTACAAGACACTGAGGGAAAGGTGAAACGTTCACCCAGAAGGTCAAGTCTAAGTCTAGAGCTGCTGGGGCAACCTCGGGAAGACCAAAGCCTGAAGCCTAAAGGAAGACCACACAGGGCAATGCATTGCTGGGAGACCAGAAAAGCCAACTACTGATGACATTCATCAAACCCCTGGACCCAACTGTGCCTGAAGCACACCCTCTGGACTCCAACTGAGTGTAACATCTGGGGTCAGGTCACTGGCATCTCCAAGAGCCCTGATTCATATACCCACCCTCTGAGCACTCAACAAACTTGCTGGGCCCCTCTCCAAAGTGCCAAACCCAGGGTAAGAATGTCAACTTGAAAACCCTGTGGATGCTGCCCTCAGCAGGCTTCTGGTCTGGTAGAGTGGCCTTCCCCTGATCCCCCTCACTTCCACATCTGTCCTCAGCAGTGTCCCCAGCTCAACACCTACCCCTCCCCTCTTCCCAGTGAAGCCTGTCCTTTCCCCAGCCTCAGGCCAGGCCCTGATTCCTCCAGAGTCCCTGCTCTGCCCCAGATTTCTGGTCTCCCGGGCTTCACCTTGCCCGAGGACTTCACACCCTTGAGAATACAGAGGAAGACGATGACCCAGGCCAGCAGCAGGCAGAGGCAGAGGTTCCAGCGGATCTCCCCAGGACTTCCGATGCCCTGGCTGCCCTGGATGTGCAGGACATAGCGGCTGTGGAGATAAAGAGCGTCCTCTGTCATCCTGCCACACTCTACAAGCATGGGGCAAAGCTGTGTCCACCGTGCGAGGCCCCGTGCCTCTCCTCCCAGCCCCCTATCCTTTCCTGACCAGCCTGTCCCAGGAGGCTGGCCTCTGCTGGCCCCACATCAGGCTCCCTTCCTCTTCCACTTCCACTTGGGTTTGGCTGAGGGGAGGTGACAGCAGGAGGCTGATGGTGGAGAGGTGAGGGTGTGGACATTTGCACACACACATGCATACACACTTACACATACACATGTGCCATCCAAGAGTCCAGCTGGGCCTATGTCCCTCTGAGCCATGGTTCTTGCTGGGCAGCCCTCATCCAAGGCTCCTATTTCCCTTGATTCTCTCCCCTCGCCCTAGTTCAGGGCAGGTAGGTGCTCACCTGTTCCAGGTGCCCCATGTTTCCTTGTAGATTCCCTGACCCTCTGTGGAGCCTTTTTACTAAACCCCCTTCAGTGCCATCTGCCTCCTGCCCCCACCCATCTGATACAGTGGGCCTTGGCATTGCCATGGAGACCCCTGGCAGCTGCCAGAGACACATCAAGTTCTTTGGCTTGTCCTTTCCTACGGGTCAGACATGCTCTTCAGCAGGCACAGAACTTTGGGAGGCCTCAAAATGGAACAGTGAGATGGACCATGTTAGGGACTGACATATTTTAAGATATGAGGCCCATTTGGGAGAAATTCCTAAAAGCAGCTCCAGGCAGAGGCAGGGATAGGGGTACCTCTGGCCAGCCAATACCTAGAGATCAGGCTACTCTAGAATGTTCCATGAGATTAGGAATCAGAAGTCCTGAGTGTCAATACTGCCTCTGCCATTAATTACTGAGCAAGCCCCTGGGCCTTGCTTCCTCGGCTATAAAATGGGGCACAGGAGCAGGCTGATAAGAAGTGATGTCCTTCTGATGGCCTGGCTCCCGGGGCTCACAATGTGCCTGGCCCTGTGCTGATGGCTTTACACCATTTCCTTGTTTAAATCTCACAGCTGTCCTGCTCCATTATAGACCCGTCTCTCCTCTACGACTAATCTGACATGCTCTTTACTGTGCATGCTTTTTGCCCTTTGATGTAACAGGTGCCCAATAAATACTTAGTAAGAAATGAATGAGTACATGAGTGAATAACATCCTATTAGCACTGTCACAAAGGAGGAAACAGACTCCAGAGTGTCACTGTTACTGTCATCACCAACACCATCATTATCACCAGTGAGCTTTTACTGAGCCTTTACTATCCACCAGACTGGACTGCTTGATTTACGTGCAACGGCCTCGGAAAAACCTACTATTATTGCCTTCATTCTAAAGACAAAGCGACGGGCACCAAGCACATTGCTCCAGGTCACACAGCCGGCAGGTGAAGGGCTGGCATTAGAGGCCAGAGTCCTCCCACACTAGCACCTGGACTCTGCCTTTGAGATGACACTGAGCCCCTTGGGGGTGCTGCTGTGTCCTCACCCTCTCTTCGGCTACCCTGCCCGGTGTAGGGGGCCCCTGGGCCAGTGGCCAGGCGGGGCTGCCTGACCTCCAGTACTCCTCGCTGGGGCTGACGGTGCTGGTGAGGTTGAGGGGCAGCGCCCCGTTGCCCTCCTTGGCGCCCCGGTGCTCCAGGCAGCGGCCTGTGTTCCACCAGTTGCCGCAGTGCTCCCAGGGCAGGGTGCTGGTGAGGGAGGCGAAGAGGTAGAAGAGGACGTAGGCGATGATCATGTTGTAGTAGATGGCCACCAGGCCCACGATGAGCAGCATGGCCGCGCCCGCACCTGCGGGGCAGAGAGGGGCCGCTGGGCCGCTGGGCCTCGCCCTCTGCAGAACTCTGCAGCCAGGCCCAGTGGCCCTCTGGGAAGCTGTCACTGCCCAGGGCTTCAGGTCCCTCGACCTGGAGCTTAGCGGGTGCGATAGAGCACCCTCCCCGCCTCCAGAGGCCCAGCCCACGGACCACGGAGGCCTCACCTTTGAAGAGGGGGCTGATTTTCCAGACGGCCAGGGGTCCCAGGCTGGAGAACTGACCCAGGGAGAGCTCGAGGAAGAAGAGAGGGATGCCGCAGATGGCCAGCATGAGGAAGTAGGGCACCAGGAAGGCACCTGCAGGAAGGAAGGTGGGAGGGGCTGGGTGGGTCAGCGCCCCCCATGCCCAGCTCTAGCCACCCACCACGCCCCCGTGGTCAGACACCACCGGCTGGTGCACGCAGCACTGCTCCTGTGCACTGGGACTGTGCCCTTGCAGGGCTGTTGTCTCTTCATCCCAGGCCACTGAGAGCACCCGGTGCCCAGATCAGGGCTGACCGGAGCAGACTCTGGACAATGAACCAGGGGATGAAGGGATTTTCTATAGAATAAGTGTGAACTCCTCACGGCAGAAGTCAATGCTCTGCAGAATCTGGCCCCAGTCCTCCTGTCCCCTCTCCTCCACACCACCTCAGACACTCGTGGCTGCCACCTGTGGTTTCGTGGGCCAACATTCTTTCCCTTTTCTTCTCAGATAGGCAGCTTTCTCCTTCAGAGAACCGCCCACCACCATATGGCTCTGGAAGAGCTGCCGTCACACCAGCCAGCGCCTCTGCCCTCCCTCCCGCCCCACTGTGGGCACATTTCCCAAGCCTGGGCCATCAGAGATCTTCTCTGTAATGCTGTAGAGACTCATTCAGACAGAGCAGTTCTGGAAAGCTCTGGGGTGGCTAAACCTGGCCGAGGAGCTTCAGAGTCATTCCAGAGATGTCTCCCCCGCAGCTCCCCCAACCACAGGGAGGAAGCCTGTCTCAGGAAAAAATGAGGTCAGTACACAGAGAGAAAGAGCAGGAAACAGAAGAGTAGAGGGGCAACTGCAGACATGGGAATTCTAAGAGTTTGGGAGGCCCCTCCAGGCACACATTCCTAGACACAGAAATGTATCTTTGCTTTGTTCATCTAGTTTTATGTGAATTTTTCTCATTTTATATCAAAAAACTTTCTTTTTTTTGGTATTGGGGATTAAACCCAGGGGTGCTTAACCACTGAGCCCTATACCCAATGCTTTTTATTTTTTTTCCCCAAGACAGGGTCTTACTAAATTGCTTAGGGCCTTGCTAAGTTGCTGAGGGTGGCCTCAAACTTGTGGCTTCAGTCTCCTAAATCACTGAAATTTGGGGCATGGGTTACCAAGCCTGGCTTTAAAAGTAGGACTGGCAGAGATTGTTGGCAATACAGAGACCTAGTGGGAGCACAGTGATCCTGGAGAAAACAGTCTCGAGTTGGACTGTGGGGTCTGCTACTGTGGGACCTTGGGCAAAGAGTCTGGCCTCTCCAGCTCCCAACAGCCTCATCATTTCCATAGTGCCTACCCAGAAGGGTTTTGTTTGTTTGTTTGTTTGTTTTGTTTTGTTTTTGTGGTGCTGGAGATTGGACCCAAAGCCTTTGCATGCGAGGCAAGCACTCTACCAACGAAGCTCTATCCCCAGCCTCCACGAGGGTTGTCATCAGGGTTAAATAAGACAGGCACTTAGCCCAGGGACCTGGCAGAGGAGAATGGCGCAAACTTAGCTATTGTTAATGAGACTTAGAAGAGTAATGTGATGGAGAAGCAGGGGCAGAAAGGAATTTTTTTTGGGGGGGGTAATCTAGGAGAGACTGTGTTTGCATTCTGAGTGGAAGGAACCAGGAGAGGAAGAAATGTTGGAGATTTGAGAGGGGGAATGATTGACAGAGAAGGGCTCTGGAGGAGGAGAGGGGAGGGGGAAGAGATGGGAAGAATATCAAAAGCAGGTTGATTATTTATAGGCAGACACAGGCCTTTATCAGGAAGCCCAGGCAGCTCCCTCTGCCCATCATTCAAGGCCCAGTGGGTACTGAGCCTCAGGAAGACAGCAAAGTGAGTATCCATCCTGGGGATGGGAGGGATGAGAGAGGGGCATAGATGATGGAAAGGGACAGGGCAGAGTAAAGTCCCCCTCCCAGGCCAAGGTCTCCAGCAGTCAGTAGCTGAGACCACATTCTACCTCATTCTACCCTGAGCCTTGGCCGGTCACCCCTGATAGCCCTCCACAGCATGAGGCCCATACCTCCTCCATTGGTGTAGGCTCTATAGGGGAAGCGCCAGACGTTGCCCAGGCCCACACAGTAGCCAATGCAGGACAGCAGGAAGTCCAGCTTGCCTGTCCAGTTCCCCCGGTCTGCAGCAAAGTCCACATCCAGGTCCACATCTCCCTGATCGCTGGGGGTCATCAACAGGTCTGGGGTGATGGGCTGCCAGTAAGACCAAAGCAGAAAGCGAGAGTGAGGCCAGGCTAGAGCTGTGACCCCATGACAAGAGTGTAGACTTGAGCAGGCAGAATGGAAAGACACTCTACTATCACACAACCCAGTGCTCTGTGTGGACTCACATGGTCACATGCAGGAGGGCCTCATGGCCTGGCAGGGTGGCTTGCGACACTAAGAATACTACCTGGTCCTGTCTTAGCTAACAAAAGTCAAATCACGGGATGATCTTGGTTTTATTTTAATGTTGTTGCAGCCACCACTGGTGATGATGGTGTTGGCGGTGGAGGTGGAGGTGGAGGTGGTGATGGTGGAGGTGATGGTGGTGTTGGTGATGGTGGAGGTGGTGATGGTGACGGAGGTGGTGATGGTAGAGATAATGGTAATGGTGGTGGTGGAGGTGATGGTGGTGTTGGTGGTTGTGGAGGTGGTAATGGTGGTGGTGGAGGTGGTGGTTGTGGTAGAGATGGTGGTTATGGTGGAGGTGGTAATGGTGGTGGTGGAGGTGGTAATGGTGGTGGTGGAGGTGGTGATGGTTGTGGAGGTGGTGATGGTGGAAATGATGGTAGTGATGCTGATAGTGATGGTGGAGGTGATGCTGATGGTGGTGATGGTGATGGAGGTGGTGATGGTGGAAGTGATGGTGGTAATGCTGATAGTGATGGTGGAGGTGATGCTGATGGTGGTGATGGTGGAAGAGATGGTCTTACTAATGGTCACCAACTACTGGGCACTGCACTAAACATTTTACTCATGTCACCTGTTTTCTTTCTTAAAACAACTCTGAGTTGAGTACTCAACTAAGGGTCATTCCAAGCATGAGAAAAACTGAAGCTGAAGGTCTTTCCCTGGTTGGCTAGAGAGAGAACTAGGTCCTGAGCCCTGAGTTTCCTGGGATTAAGGGCCTTGTCTTTCCTCACTATACTAGAGTTTATTTCCTTTCTAGGCACTTGACTAAGACAGACACAGACGTGTGGAGCATGTCCAGAGGGCAGATGGCCAGATGGAAGGGTATGCGGGAAAAGAGGTTATAGGGGGACAAAGGGAAGAAGCTGGGAGCCCTGAACACCGGAAGGTGGGACTTGGTGGGACGTGGGCTCCTTAAGGGAGGGACTAGACTTATGCCCTATGGTTCAAGGGGGCTTACTGAGGACTGTGGATTTTGGCTCTTGGGAAGGAAAAAGCTACTTAAGCCCTGATCTGTCTCAGAAAGTTGCAATCTTGCTGTCACAAGAGCAGATAAGAGCAGAGGAGAACAGAGGCCAGCTGTCTCTGACATCCCCTTCCATGACTCCAAGTGGGTGGACAGGTCCACTGGGCATTCTCCCTTCTAGCTGGGCTGGGAGAGGTGGCCCGCCTCCAGCCACTTGGGATCCTGGACTCAAGTCATGCAAAGTGCCATAGCTGTAAGCACCTACAGGGAAGTCCAACAGTGCCAGGGTGACCATCTAAAATTCTAAGAGCAGTTCTCAGCCAGAGACCCAGGAATGGTCAGGAGAAAGGGCAGCCACATCTTGCCTGCCTTCGCAATGTACAGCTGTGTTGGAGGCCTATTAGTGAGCAATGTCAAGGTCTTCAGATAAGCAAAAGGAGCCCTCACCTCCTGCTGAGCCATGCTTTGGAGGAAAAGCAGAGTCAGGGGACTGTAATTCTAGTCCAAAATCTGTGCTAATACAGTGCGAGAACTTCAGAAGCCTTCTGAGCCACCGTTTCCCCTCTGGACAATGAGGGCATTAGATGGATCAGCATTTTCAGAAACATGTCCCTTGGGATGTTATAGGTATTCTGTGGAAAAAGCATTCTTGAACCAAAGAGGTTTGAGGAAAACTGGGGTTAACACAAAACAGGACATGTTTCTTTGCTACAGGAACTTTAACAAGTCAACGTGCATAATGACTCCCAAATAGGGACTAGAATGAAGTATTTCCAAATTCTATTTCAGAAAAATAGTCTCAAAAAGCAGCATGCTGGGATGTACTTGGGGAAACGTGAGTCTAGACAGTCTCAGTTCTGATGGTCCATGGCAAGATTCACCAGAGATTTTGCTGGAGCCACTTATAAAATCTGCAGGCCAGATCGGAGCCCAGCCCAGGGGCTCAGTACTTGCTATGGTCAGACCGGTTTCTTATTCTAAGATTGTCCCTGCCAAGCAGGTGGTGACAGGGGAGGCTTTATGGGTATTGGTCATGTCATCGTCGCTGGGGTCAAGATGATGCAAGGAGGACTGGGGCGTGTGGTTCAGTGGCAGACAGCTGACATAACAGGTGTGAGGCCCTGGGTTCCATTCCTAGCACCCCCCCAAAAAAAATGGTGACAGAAAAGTAGAGATGTCATGAGAGCTGCAGGACCAGGGGTGTCTGGCTGCAGTGACAGAATTGGGCCGTGCATCAGGTGGTGGCAACACTGGGATAACAGCTTGGGCTGACTCTCAGTGACAGTGGTGACCATAGTAGTAGCGATCTTGTCTGAGGCTGGGCAGTGGTGATCAGCACAGCCTAGCATGATTAAAGGGGATGGTGACCATGACAATGACAAAGCTGCTTTTAAAATATCATTCTCCAAGGGTTGCTGGACCGGGGGTTCCTTAGCTGTGATCTGGGACAGGCTGAGGTGAGGGTGGCAGTTCCCACATGCACTTGAAACCCTCCCTTTCCCTAAGGCCGTCCTCGGGCTGGGAGAGCACCAGCTTTCTAGAACCTCTCACTCCCAGTGGGCTCCTGGAGTGAGGCTGTAGCAGCCAGTAGGCAGGCCTATCACCTGAGACCCCCCTGCCCCGTTCAGGCCAGCTGACAGGAGGTCCTGGTAATGAGACTCCTCTGATCCCTCCAGAGAAGCTGCCCTTTCCATGCTCACAGAGCAGTTCCAGCTCTGTTTCCATGGAGACAGGAGTTCCAAGAGCAGGATGCTGACAGCTCGTCCCCCTCCTCCCCCAATCAGAGGGAAGCTTGTTCCTGCTCCAGAGCCAGGGGATGGGGTCCTCCAAAGCTGAGCCAATCAGGAGCCCACCTGCAGCCCCCTGCCTCACTGTGAGGTGAATCCCAGGAGGTTGGGACTGTTTGGGAGACAGAGGATAGGAACCAAAAAATGGGGCAGGGTCAGAAGCTACAAGAGTCACTTCACACTTCCACCTGTGTGGGCACTCTCAATCTTGAACCCCCCACCCCCACCCCAAGATCATGCAGAAATGCAAACCTGTGTTGTCAGACCTCCGCCCTCTCTTTGAGGGATCAGCAAATGTAGGTCCCTCTGCAGGGACTGGGAGAGGCTGGACTGCCCAAGCCATGCTGTCCTCCCTCCTTCAGGACAGAGATAGACAATAGGAATCTGAAGTCCAAGTTCATCATTGTGTAGGGGAGGAAACCGAGTTTCAGGGAAGGGAAGTGATGAGCCCAAGGTCAGATATTTAAGTTAAAAGCAGAGCAAGACTAGGACCCAGGTCCTCTGACTCCCAGTCCAGTGCTCATCTCTGAAAGATGCTGGTGCTGATTCTAGCATTTTCTTATTCCCTGCTCTCTTCTGTTCAAGACCAAAAGGGACCCTGAGAGAAGGTGGCCCCAGAACTGCCCTATTGGTTCTAGGTTTCTTAGCCTACTGCCAGGTAAGCAATAAGCCTCACCTCTCTGGGCCTCAGTTGTCTTGTCTGTAAAATGGGGATGATAAGACCTCATTTCAGGAATCATTGGATGATTGAATGAAATAAGGTTAGCTAAGCTCTCAAAAAGAACTTCACAGCACACGGCTGTTTACATAATGTGTGGCCTTGTGGCAGAGAGGGGTAGGGGCTCTTGTGGGAAGGAGAGTGGAAAAACAATAGGTACAGGTTCCAAATGACTCACGATAGGCCCCAAGAAGTCACTCAGGTTGGTCAATTAAAAAGACCCACCTACTGCTGAGGTTCTGAGTCTGGCGGTCCAGGGCAGAGCCCCTGAATGAGTGCCGAGTTGGGCAGTAGGTGTGGAGAGGAGACAGGCCCCGATGTCTCCTCCCATTCACCTTCCCTTACGCCCACAGTGCCCTATGTCCCCACCTCACACAGGGGAAGGGAGGGCTTTAGTGTCTCTGTACTGGGGAAGGCCCAGCTTAGAGAATGGAGTAGTCCAAGTCACAGGGCAAGTGGCAGCTGCAGAAATAGTAACCAGGGATTCCGACTCCTTGGCTAGGGCTGGAACTATTAATTCCAAAGCCGGAAAGCCTCCCCCAGTGCCCCTCCCCACACCCATAAAACTTGGTGGGAGGTCCATCCCCACCCAGAAAGGTGGGGAGGGGCTGAGGTCTGTGGCCTCGGTCCCCACCCCAGCTCTCACCCTCCACCCCCACTGCCCATCCTCTTGGGCCTCCGATTCCCCGCTTCCTGCCTCTGTTTCCCTTCAGCCCGACAGAGGGACAGCCTGCGGTCTCACCGGGAAACGTAAAGCTGCCAGGAAGAGGCAGGGGACAGGGAGGAGGCAGGTGGTGGCCCAAGGGCAGGAGCAGGCAGGAAAGAAGTGGGGCTGCTGGAGGCCAGCAGAGGCTGCTCCAGGGGAGTACCGAGACACCGCCAGGTTGATCCCCCACCCCGAAACCAGTCCCGCTCCGGGCTGGCTCGGCTTCTAGGGTCTTCTAGGGTCCGTTACCCTGCAATCAGCGGAGGCGGGCGCGGGGCAGGGGAGAGGCGGACGTGTGGCCCCAGCTGCCCGCTCCCCGGCGCCTCCCGGGGCTGCAGCCACCTGTTCGCGCTGCCCCGGCCCCGTGCGTCCCAGCCCCCTCCCTCACCCGCGCCAGGGCCGACCCCGCCCCTCCCTGGGGTCTGGCTCGGCGAGGCCGGCGGAGCCCTGCGCGGCCAGGCCACCTCCCACCCTATCTTGCCTCCGCGGCCGCCAGGCGGGCGGGCCCGCAGCCCCGGCTCAGGTGCGCCCGGCCCTCGCGCCCTACCTTGCGGAGGTGAGCTCCCTGGAGCTTCTTCATTTCGGAGGGCGGGTGCTGGGCTTGCGGGCTTGGCTTCTCAGGGTGCAGAGAGCGGGCGAGGCAGCGAAATCGTCCACCTGTCCGCCGGCCGCTGCGCCTTTGCCCGGCGGCTCCCGCGCACCGGCTGGGGTGGGCACCGGCACCGGCACGGGCGCAGGCGCTGCCGTCTGACGGCTGCGGGTGTGGGGCGCCCGGCCGGGCGCTGCGAACCACTTGCCTCTCTCTGCGCAGCGCCCGAAGCTGGCGAGACACCCAGATAGACCCGCTGACTGACCGACGGCGGCTGGGGGATGCGGGCGCCCCCGCACGCAGAGCTGTGAATTGGAGGGGCCCGCGCCAGTGGGGAGGGAGGGTTTCCAGAGAAACCCTCGGCTTCAGCCACCACCGTCTCCTGTGTGACCTTGAGAGAGTGACCTGCCCTCTCTGGGCCTCCCTTTCCTTCCTTGAGCAAGGAGGGAGGCAGGTGATGCGCAGGGACACTTGACAGCCCAGTCTTGGGATCCAGCATCCCCCCTATCTGCTTTGGGAACTTACTTAAGTTTTCTGCTTCTGGAAAATGGGAACAAGAATCTCACTTCCCTTATAGAAGTGGAGGAGTTCACAGACATGGGAACCAGCTAGCGCAGGGCCTGACACATCGTATGTGCTCAGTTAACATGTATTGGCTGACTGTGGGTTGTTGGCATCCACCATTAGCAGATATTTATCCAAATATCTAATCTGTCCATATTTATTGAGCATCTAAAATATGCCAGGTCCTGGCGGAGACTTATTTTCCCAGCCTAGAAAGGCAGGTGTTAGTCCTCCTATTTACAGATGAGGAAACTGAAAGAGAGAGTTAAGTCCCTACTCAAGGTTCCAGAGCTAGTGCATGACACCAGGGACAGAGCCAGGCTTCATGGACCTTCTAGGCCAGTGGTGGTCCTTAGTACTCCTTTCCCTGAGGTGAAAATGAAATGGGAACATTTGAGTGAGGAAGAAGGACAGGTAAATGCCATGATATTGTTAGCACCAAGTTCTCCGCCACTCAAGGAATGACCTTGAGAAGGTAATGACTTTGCATAAATGACATAAAAAGGTTATGAGTTTGTAAAATGAGCCAGCTGCCAGCTTGCTGGGGACTGACCTCTCAGGATGTTCAGGCAATCCTAGGAGCCTGTGGCTGGGGTGGGAAATTCCTAGCTAGAGAGATCACATGTGTCCCTTTGCTGGGACTGAGCCTGGGTGTGCTAGGGGACAGCATGTACATTACACACCATGCCCCCACCACTTTCAAAGTGTCCCTGTTCAGACATTGATCATGCACATGGTTGCAGCCAACATGGGGGTGGGCGTCTGGGGAGAGGGAGGATAAGGTTCTGCCCTTAACCTAGGGCTTGGAAGGAGCTGGCCAGGGTTCAAGTCCTGGCATGGCTTGGGTGAAGGCTGCCTCTCCTCCCAGGCCTTGCTCGGCTGCTCTTGCCTTTGAGTATGGCCCACACAGGGCAGGCCAAGGTTCCCCAGACCCAGGAGAAAGGGTCCCCTCTACCCTCTGCCCCTTACCTGTATGAGGCCTAGGGGGCCATGAATGTGAAGAGAAGGAACAGTTATTGGGCCCTACTGTGTGGGTTATGATGAACTTTTACTTCAAGTATCCTTTTTTGGTGGTGGTGGGGTACTGGGGATTGATCCCAGGGTGTTCTATAATTCAGCTACATTTCCAGCCAAGTTGTGAGGCTGGTCTTGAACTTGCTTCAGATTTCTGAGTCACCGGGACTATAGGCATGCCCCACCATACTCAGCACCAAAATCCAATTTTTAGTCTTTTCCAACAGCCTGAGAAGATAGGTTCATGCATCTCATTTTATACTTGAGGAAACTGACTCAAAGGAGGTAAATCGTGTGCCCAAGGTCACAGAGAACACTGAATCTCTGTGCTTTGGAGATAAAGCCAGGAGGGCCACGGGCCATGCCTGGAGATAGGCCAAAGTCAGGTACCCCTGAATCCAAGGAGGCCCTGGCCCAGGGCTTGTCACTAAGTCTCTTACAGGAGAAGCAGCAGCCTTGCAGACCTGTCTCCCTCCCGTTGGCATGGGGTTCCCCAGGCCTTTTGCAAGGTTAGAGAACCTTACGGATGGGGAGTAGCCAGAGACTGTTGACTTGGGAACCAAGGAAACTGACCTCTTTCTGACCCCTCTGAGCAGTACCGGGGGAAAGAGAGGTGAATGGGGCCCTGAAGTTAGCCTTCCTTGAACAAATACATCATGGGGTGACTATTGAGCTTTGGTGACAGTCGCTGGGGCTGTGGCATGCAAATGGTCAAATGGTCCATGCCTCTCAGATGGGGAAGCCAAGTCAGAGGGGGCAGGATTGGCAAAATCCCTCAGTAATGTAGAAACCGAGTCATGTCTGGAATCTAGGAGTGTGGCCCAGCCAGGGCCACACCCTCCAGGCCACACCTCTCTGCCACCTTCCCCCCAACACCTAAAACATCTTAAAGATGTTATTATCTGTATCAATCACCCTCCCACTGAAGTCCCAGTTTTATGATCATACAAGTAGCCAGGATTTAGTGACCAAATTACCATGTACAATTTCCTTATTGGAACTGGAACACCTCTTAGCCCTGAGGTGTCTGCAGGGTCTGACGGGACCTGTTACAACATCCCGGTCTCTGGTGGAACTTGACTATTGCTGCCACAATATTCCCCTCCCCCGTGCCAGAGTGGGCTGGGGTATCACTGGGCAAAATCACTACCTAGGAATGCACTCAGGAAATATGTAGTGCCCCCCCCCCTCCGCTGCTTCTCTCAGTATTCCTCCTGGTCTCACATCCAACCTGAAGTGCAATGAAGATGTGAGCTGATTTAAGGAAAGTGTTAGATGAAAATGTACTTCCTTTTATTATATAGGGAGATATTTTTAAATGCATATAAATAAACATTTTTAATTCGCCTAAACGATCAGATTTTATCACTGTGAGCATGTGTTTTGCTACACCAGGAGTGGGGACTGTGAAGAACGAGGTTCCAGACTGCTGGCCCATCTGGTGTGGTGCAGAGAAAGTGGTTCCGGAGCAGCCCCCCACCATGGGGCTGCCCTCCCCAGCTGACCGGGGCTAGGCCTGCGCGGCTCTCTGCTGCTGCTTTCCTCAGAGATCCTGAGTCTTCCTGGGCCCCTCTTCCTCCTGTCCCTGCCCATCACAGTCACAGATGCGTGTGCACACAGAGGGCTGCTGGAGAGCTCTTCACTCCCTCCCAACCCTCAGTACCCCCTAGAGCTCAGCTGGGGCCTGCTCTGCTCAATGCTCCTGGCAGTCAATGAAGACAATGGCTCTTCCACAAGCAAAGGTTCCAACCTGGGGTTGGGGGTCTGTGAACCCCTCAAATTGTATGCCAAACACAGTGTTGACATGCACAATTCTGACTTGTAAAAGGCTGTGACCAGGGGCTGCGGATGTGGCTCAGTGGTAGAGCGCTTGCCTATCACGTGTGAGGCACTGAGTTCGAACCTCAGCACCACATAAAATAAATAAATAAATAAATAAAGGTATTTTTTTTTAAAAAAGGCTGTGACCAGGCTGTGACCAGGCTGTGGGCCTTGCCAGGCCAGACCGAGACACGTGTATTTTTGGATCCCAGGTCGCCAGCACCAGCGTGGGGCCTGCCACCAGGAAGAAGGGGACATAAAATTACCATGTACAATTTCCTTATTGGAAAGCTGGAACAGCTCTTAGTCCTGGGGTGTCTGCAGGGTCTGACGGGACCTGGGGGGGGTCTTTCTCCTGAGCTGTTACAACACCCCGGACTCTGGTGGAACTCTTAGGTGACAGGAAACTGACAGGTACAAGGCAGCCCTTGGCACTCTTTGGAAGTCGCCTTAGGTGGGAGTTTCCTTTTTCTTGGAACTCAAACGCCAATGGACAGGGGACACCAACCCCGCCTGTGGCCCACCCACCCTCCTGAGCAACTGCCATAGCTCACCCCACCTGCCAGGCCTGGCCACTGGCCTCCTGCCAGGCAGAGGTCTTCTTGAGGTGGGGGCTAGGCTTGTCCTGCCTCAGATCTTCACAGCCACCATCTGTCCTCGGTGCTGGGGGGTGGGGATGGTTAGAACATCCGTCCAGCCCACAGGCCTCTCACACTAGGAGGTGACAGCCCCATCAGCAGGTGGCTAAAACACAGCACATCCTACAGACAGGGGCCTGTTCTCCACCCAATCTAAGATCAGTGGCTTTCCCACTGGTCCCTGAGGAGGCTGAGGGCAGGGCGGCCGACTACCCTGCCTCAAGGAGCGCTGCCGGGAAGGTCACTCTGGGACCCGGGCCATCTGACCACGAGACCTGCTGCTCTACGCTGCGTCCCTCACAGGGACTGCCTGGTCCTCCAGTTCAGAGCGCCCATTCTCCAGAGCATGGGGAGTTCTGTAGGAGACAGGGAGGAGTTAGTAGGGGCTTCCTGGGAAGGGAGCCTTTGGAACACTGAATTAAGGACAATCTAAGGGAACTTTTGGCTGGGGGTCTTGTTGGAGACATCAGTTTGGCTCTCCCAGAGTGGTGAAATCTGCAGGATTTCCCCAATTTACTTGACCAGAGTCACTTATTTCTGGAAGACAAACTCCCTCGTTTTACAAGGGGAAACGGAAGTCCAGAGAGGGGAAGCAGTTACCCCAGAGTCACACAGCAAATGGCATTTAAAGATCAGAAAGCTAAATTTCATCATTGCCGGCTACCTTTCCACCTGTCTCTCTCCCCTTCTTCTCGGGACCCTGGGCCTCTCCTCTGGTGCCATCTGGTTCTTGTGCCTTAGGCATCTACTGTCACTGATGGGGCCATGGTTTCTCCTAGACCACCGGTAGGAGGAGAAAGAGAAGCACCTGCTGCTCTGTAGGGCCCGTGCCAGGATCAGGTCCACCTTGTGCATTGTCATCCTGGGCCCCAGGAGCAAAGGGCAATGGCAAGCAGGCTGTGCACACATTTTATGGCCTGGCCACCTCCCAGAACAGTAAACAGAGGGGCAGGCAGCTGGCACCAGAGCCCTCTGGGGAGAGAGCCCCAGGTAGCAGACTCCTGCCCACCTCTGGAAGGGACCTAAGGACAATGGCTTCTCCCTGAGTCAAAAAGACTTGGACTCTAAGTTCACATCCCTCAGGCCCACTTTTACTACTCTTCCCTTCTTGGCCTGACCTCGAGGTCTCAGTTCCAACCTTGCCTCCTCCAGGAAGCCCCCCAGGCCTTCCAGGATAAGCTAGGAGCTGACTCTGTTCCCTGGATGCTCTGAGTCCCGGGATGCCTGGAGCGCGGCTCTGATTGACTCTTGTCCTTTTGTAATAGCGCCATCCACGTACCTGGCAGGCTTCCCACTGGGCTAGGAACGCCCGGGTGGCAAGGACTATTTGCTTCTGGGGCCCAGCCACAGCACATGGGGTGCCCAACAAGTGTCATCAGTTGAAAGAAAAACCTGAACTGAATGTGGCTTAAAAATTCAATAGACCGATAGGCTGAGTCTGGTGATTCTGCTCACAGATGCACACAGACGTCTACGTGATCTCATAGACTTATTTTAACAGTGTCCTGTTTTGATCTTTTAGGAGTATTTTAAAGGTGACCTTGTTGTAGGCCTGCAGAATGGGAAGGAAATATGCTATTGTTAGTGAAGGGTGAGAACGATTCTTTAATTGTTTTTTCTTCAATGCTGTGTATAATAATTCTATTCATTTTTTAAGGAGGAAAAAAATTTATTCTTGAAGCTGCATCCAAAAGATTCCAGTCTCTATATAACATCTGTCCAGCTGTGACCTTGGCTTTGTCCAGAGAAAGTCTCTGGCGGCTCCCTGGGGCCTGAATCCTGAAGGACGGACAGCCTTGTGGAGTGGTAGGACCCTGCAGGGTGCACTTGGCCCCCTTCTCCCCTGGGCAGGGCCCCTCTATCTGCAGGCCTCCCTGAGAGTGCTGGTGAGTGGACAAGGATGGCCACCAGGCCCAGGCCCCGGGGCTTTGTGTCAGCATCCAGGCTGGGGAGGACTCAGGGCACACTGCTGTGAGGCAGGCTGAGGTAAGGCTGAGGCAGGAGAGGTGAGTGTTGGTGAGCCACACAGCCTGCCTCTCACGTCCTGCTCTGCAAACCTGCCACCTTCTCTGGGCAAGAGACCCTTCTCCAGGTCAGTCTGGTCCTTACGGCGGCCTCCCACCTCACTCCTTAAGACCACGAGGAGGAGGCGGGGCCTTGTCTTGCTCTGCCACCCGTTCTCTGGGGCCTGAGATGTCTCGAGGAGCCTGAGACCTCCAGCGCTGGGCCCCGACTCCCCTGAGGTCTAGAATCGGGGACTGGAAGGTGCTTAGCCAGCAGGCCACGAGCTCATGGCACACTCGGGCCAAGGGATGCAGGGAGCGGGTGGGTGACTTGTCCACGGTGACCCCCAAGGTCAGCAGCGGGGCTGGGACTCTAGGACCTCTTGGGCCCCACAGAAGCCCCTTCCCTAGCACCTGAGTGCCCAGGCCCCAGGCCACAAGCCTGGCAGGGCTAGGGCAGAAACTCCTCCTTGACAGGCATCGGGGAGGAGGCAGCGAGGAGGCCAGCACTGCTGGGGCACAGGCCGCCCAGGGGCGGTCCTGCGGGGGCAGAGGTGCCGTCCAGGGCCGGCGGCAGCTGGGGCAGCGGCGGCTGCTGCTGCTGCTGCTGCTGCTGCTGCTGCTGCTGCTTCTTGTTCACTTTGCGCTCCTTCGCCCGCCGGTTTTGGAACCAGATCTTCACCTGCAGGATCACAGAACAGGAGGCTACGGGCGATGGGTGCAGGAGACAGTGGCAGAGCGAGGAGAGAGGAAGACATAGGGCTGGCCCTTCTCCAGGTGGTGTCTGTGGCATCTCTCCTGCTCCTCTCCCTGTAGAACTCACTCCCCCAGGCCACCTTCCTCTTCCTCCTCCAAGGCCCCCTCTGGGAGCCCTCCTGTTCCCATGGCTGCTCCCTGCTAGAGGGCACAGCTGTTGAGCCAGAGGCTCCCCGCTGAGGTGGCAGGAATATCAGGTTTCCTTGGGGCACCTGCTGGCAGCAGCTCAGGGTCAGCTGTGCTGTGACCACGGCCTGGACCCTTGGCCTCTCTGCTCTCCCCCTACTGAGCCCTGTAATCTGCTGCCAGGCTGAGGTGGGGGAACCCCTACACACCTGCCTTTCGGTGAGCCCCAGATTGGCGGCCAGCTCTGACTTCCGACGGATGGTGATGTAGCGGCTGTAATGGAACTCCTTCTCCAGCTCCAGGCGCTGGTGGTCCGTGTAGACCACGCGGTACTTGTCCTTGGTCCGGGTCTTGCCTGAGAAGCAGGAGGACCAGGAGGGAAGGTAAGGGGGGCACCCACAAAAGGTGGGGCTGCTGTTGAGGCTGGGGCTTCTCTCAGGCCTCCTGACCCAGGGACCCGGTCTGACCACCAGCTCTGCCAGCTCTAGTCAGCATTTGCCAGCTGTGGCTGAGCAAAGGACATTCCCAGGAGCTTGTAAAAGCACAGTTTCTGGGTGTCCCTGTTAAAATCTGAGAGCCTGGGGGAAACCACGTGTCTGAAAACCCCCAAGTAGTTCTGATTCAGGGGTGCTCAGATCCGAAGGGGACACCTGGCAGACAAGGGTAGACTGAGGCTAAGAAGATGTCAGCAAAAGAGGGCAGGGGAGGCCACCATGGCTGGACGGCAAATGGAAGGATTCAGAAACTGAGGAGTAGCTGGGCCGGGGCTCCCCAGTCCCTGCTGAATGCTGACCCCACACTCAGGCAGGAAGGATGGGGCTTGCTGGGGACCTCAAGAGTCCCTGACCCTGGACAGCAAACCCTGAGCCGGGCTGCGGCAGGGTAGGGGCAGGCCCAGAGCAGCAGGGCTGCAGTGACTCCCCAGGTCATCATCACTGAGCTCCTGCCTGGAGCCCTGCCCTGGGGTAGGCAGGGGACAAAATAAAGGAATCCCTGCCCTCAGGAAGCTCAGGTTCTAAGGGAGCAGGACCCACAAAAAGAAAGTAAATGTAGAAAACACTTGAAATGTGAATTGATGAGTATTTGGAGAAAAAGAAAAGCAGAGAGGGAGGACTAAGAGGGAGGAGGCCTGCACCTGAGGTGACTGAGTCCCAGCCCCACAGGTGGCTGAGAAGGGAGCTTCGCTGGAGCCCAGGAGTCCGAGGCCAGCCTGCAGAGCAAAGCCAGACCCAATCTCCAAAAAAAAAAAAAAAAAAGTTTTATTAAATATACTGGCTCATGAAGGCCTTGCTGAGCAGGGGAATCTGAGCAAAGAGCTAAAGGAGAGAAGGGAAAGAGGCAAGCAGACATCTGGCAGAGGGACCAGTAAGTGCAAAGGCCCTGGGGTGGGAGCATAGCTGCCACTTGACAGGTTTGAGGAACAGTGAGGAAGCTGGTGGGGTGGGATGGAGGAAGCAAGGGGAACAGGGGCAGGACATAAGGGGAGGGACTCTGGGTTTTACTGTGTCTGGGATGGGAGCCATTGCAGGGTTTTGAGCACAGAAGACACGAAGTCTGATGTAGGTTTTCACGTTCCCCTGGCTGTTTCGTAGTAAGCAGACTGTGGAGAGGAAGCGGACGTGCAATAACCCAGGAGGGAGGAGGTGGTGGCTTGCTTCTAGATGGGGCTCAGCCAGGGCAAGGAGCTGGACTGAGGAGCATCTGGGCTTCATGTCAGGGCTGTCTTTGGGGCTGAGATTGGAGGTCTGGGGAGAATATTAAGAGTCCTGCTTGGCCTGGGCTGGGGGGGAGCCTGGCAAAATACCAGTTCCTCTGTAAGCAGCTGACCATGTGGCTATAAATAGGAGGTGCACCCCAGCACGCATGTGTCCTCCAGGGCCTGGTGGGTCTCAGAGCCACCGCGGGGCCCTGCCCACCTCACCCAGGGCCCCACGGCAGCCAGCCTTCACCTCCCTACTTGCAGCCCTGGCCCTGGCCGACCCTCGTGCTTCTGCATTGCCCACCCCCATCCTGGCTCTGCCCTCCACCAGGCCCACGCAGCTTGGCAGGACAGCCACCGGGCTCCTCGTGGGCCAACAGCTCCGTGGAGAGCGGGAGACAACAGATGTTCCTGGGCGGCTGTTCCCTGGGTTTCCTGCCAGAGCAGCAGAACCACACCGGATGCTTCCGGATCCCCTGACCTCAGTCTGCTGCCCAACAGAGCACGGGACAGCCTCGGCCCTCCGCCAGGTCTGCCCCAGGAAAGGGCCAAGGGAGTGGCTGCTGAGGCTGTGGCTCCAGATGGGGCCTCTCCTTAGTCTAGAAAATTCAACACTGTTTCCAAACAATTCTGCCTAATGCCACCGCAACCAGGGCCCAGGAGGGCTCTGAAGCCTCTGCCCGCCTGCTGGGTTTGCTCAGCTGGAGCCGGAAGGAGTCCTGGGAGTTTAGTCTCCTTTCGTTTTTTACAGAGAAGAGACGCGTCCAGGATGGTCACATGGCAGCCAGAGGTCCAAATAAGAAGCCTGGCAAGTCTCTTTTTCATCCTGCCTGGAGGCCCCAGTGAGCGCAGACCTGCCCAACACTGTGTCCCCTGCTCTAGGGCTCTGTCTCCTCCAGTGCAGGTCTCTTCACCCCACCATATTTTGGGGCTGCTGAGCCTGCCGCCCACTGTCCTAAGCATTGGCAATAGGAGTGTAAAGAGCAGACCACCCCCTCCAGGAAAGGAGGGGTCAGAGAAATGTGGGGGGCCCCTGGGAGCCTGGCCTGTGCTGGGGTTGGATAGCAGCAACCGGGCCCTTTAAAACACCCAGAAAGCAAGCTGTAGTGGTGCACACTGTAATCCTGGGACTCAGGAGGCCGAGGCAGGAGGATGTCAAGTTTGAGGTCAGTCTCAATAAGACCCTCAGTGAGACCCTCAGTGACTTAAGGAAACCCTGTCTCAAAGTAAAAAATAAAAAGGTCCTGGGATGTAGCTCAGTGGCAGAGTGCCCCTGGGTTCAATCCCCCGTACAAACCAAACCAAACCAAACAACCCTAGAGGACTCCCAGCCACCCCCTGGAAGAGTGTGGGCCTGGGGAGGGATGGGGCTCCTTGCCCACCAGGACCTGGGCCTAAGCAGTTACAGGTGTCCTCTCTCTCTGCACCCAGCTCTCTCTCCTGTTCTTTCTGGTGGAAACAGGAATGCACAGGGCCATTTCACAGGCCAGGGAAGCAGGGTTCCACACAGGCTCTGGCTGAGAGCCATCCTGCTTGGTGGTGGTAAGACCTCTGGCCCAGCTCTTCCCAAGATGGAGGGGAGGCTTGAGATGCTGGCTGCATAGTTTCTCCTTGGTTCTGGCAAGGGTGCCAGTGGAGACCTGGTCCAAGGGCCTTGGCATCCGGGCATCCCATCTCTTACCCTGGAAGAGGGGCCAGCGGGCATAGGAACCCATTGGCCAGCCTCTATCTGGTCAGGCTGCTTGAAGCACACGGTTTTATTCCCAAGAAAAGGACTCTGCCAAAGAAAAATGTCAGATTCCTTATGTGGCCCAGAACCTGGAGAATCCCACTTGTCATCCAGGGAGGAAAGATAACTGGGTGCATCCGTGGAGAAGAGTCATCAAGACAAAGTCACAAAACTGCAAAAGTGCAACATGGAGCAGTTTCTAAGATATGTGGAAAAGCAAGACACAGATTGGTGCAAAAAAAAATATGTCACTGTTTTGTACAAAAGCGGGGGATACACAACACACACTGTTCATGTCTCCATACAGTTCTTTCCAATGAACCTACGAGAAGCCCAGTAACAGGGGCTGCTCCTTTGGGGAGAGGAGCTGGAGGAGGAAAGCCATTGGTGGAGGGAGACTCTGGGGTGTCTCAATGTTTACCATGTGCAGATGTGAACTGTACTTTCAATGACAGTCAGGAGACCTGGGCTCCGGTCCCAGCTCTAGATAGAACTAGGAACTGCACTTTGAATATGTCTCTCAACCATCCTTCCTGTCCCATCTTCTGAGCACCTGTGCTACCTCCAGAGCCCAGAGAGGAGGGGCCTGGGTGGTGCGTGAGAGCGACGGGGCAGGGAGAGGGCCCAGGATGAATGATTTACAGGAACCCGGGATATTGGGGCTAAGGGGGAAGTCCAGGCTTCTCTAACAGGTGTCTGATGAGGGGCCAGCCCCTCCCAGCCACCTAACAAGTAACCCTTGGGACCGGATGCCTGTGTGGGTGGCGAGATGGCGGGGAGCCCCCAGCCCTTCAGGGGCAAGCAGAGGGTCGGGGTGGGAAGAACCTCGGATGGCTCTTTGATCTGGTTTTGGAATGCAAAGAATGGCTCATCCTTTCTGGGTGCAGTGGCACAGGCCTGTAATCCTAGCTGCTCGGGAGGCTGAGGCAGGAAGATTGCAAGTTCAAAGCCAGCCTCGGCAAAGTGAGGTGCTAAGCAATGCAGCGAGACCCTGTCTCTAAATAAAATATAAAATAGGGCTGGGGATGTGGCTCAGTGATCGAGTGGACCCTGAGTTCAATCCTTGGTACCAAAAAAACAAACAAAAACCAAAAACCAAAAAAAAAATCTCATCCTATGCTGTAGGCCGTGAGCACCCTACCTCCTATAGCATGCAAAGGGCAGGACCAGCAGCCTCAGACTCCAGGGGAGCTTTCTAGAAGCACAGATCCTGGCCCCGAAATTTGGAGTCAGCAAGGCTGGAATGGGCCTCTGGGCACTTAACCAGCTCTCCAGGTTCTGGTAGGGCTTGTTTGCACGAGCAGACCTCTGGCTGCATGAGGCATCTTCTCACTGGTAAGACAGCCTAGGACAGTCTCCTCACCTCTCTGAGACTCATTTTCTGTATCTGTAAAATGGGGATAATTATTATTCTAAGAATAGCCATCATGTCCCTGCACCAGGCACTTTGAATATGTCTCTCAACAACCTGTGGTGTTGTGTCACTGTCACATCTATTTACAGATGAGAAAGCTGAGGCTCAGAGAGGTCCACACGTCAAGGCAGGTGGGACTCAAAACCAGGTCTCAGAAATAGCCTCAGAAGGGCTGGGGATGTGGCTCAAGCGGTAGCGCGCTCGCCTGGTATGCGTGCGGCCCGGATTCAATCTTCAGCACCACATACAAACAAAGATGTTGTGTCCGCCAAAAACTAAAAAATAAATATTAAAATTCTCTCTCTCACTCTCTCTTTAAAAAAAAAAAGAAATAGCCTCAGAAATAGCGCTCAACCTCTCACATGGTGGAAGGTCTCCCGTAATGATCTCCAACTGAGGCGTAGAGGGGTGGTGCCTAGCACTGTGCCTGCCATGTAGCAGGTGCACCAGGAGGGCAGAGCCTACATTTCCAATATGCATGGGACAGCCATTTGGCAGGAATGTCAGGCACTGGATCTGTCCAAGGGATGGTGTGTTGGATGGGACTGTTTCTCTGTTAAGGTGCCTTCCAACTTGGAAACACAAAGCTCCCAGTGTTTGTTGATTCTCTGATTGTGTTTGTTATTATTGAATTCTGAGGCCCATTTCCCAGTCTCAGAGTCTAGACACCAGGCTTGCCCAGTTGGAGGACCAAGGGTAGGAGTCCTGGTGACTTGAAGTGGGCTCCCCTTATCTGGCCTGGGCCAGGCAAGGACAGAGTGTGGCTTCTGATCCAGAATGGGGTGAATGGCTCCAAGAAAATCAAATGATGTCTGGGTCAGCACTTCCCTTGCCCTCTTCCTGCTGGGTGTGTGGCCTTGAGGGATGACCAGCTCTGTCCTAAGGTGTGTAAACCTCAAATCCAGTCCCAAATCCTCGGTGACCCCTCCCTGGGTGGTCCGGCCCCAGATGATTGTGCATCAGGATCCCACTCCAACGCTACACATTCATGCACAGGAGTTGGTTAAAGACGCATTCCACCAGGGTCCACCTGGGTCTGCTGACTCCTCATCTCCCTGCCATCTCTAATAAGCAACAGCTAGACTCAATAGATCCTGGTCCTGGTTCTGCACCATTTGTCTGTCCTTGAATAAGTTCCCCTGTTCTTTGGGCCTCAGAGTCTCCTGTGTCCCAAAAGAGGGCTGGGGTGTCAGCTCCCAAGGGCCTATGTCCTCTAGTTCTGTGTAGCTCTGAGCCCTTCCTCAGAGACAAGACCCTCCTCATTGCCTATCACCCCAGCCAAGACCCAAGGGAGGGCATAGCCTGCATCTTCCAGAAGAGTGGAGCAGGAAGCATAGTGTCCTTGGTGCCAGCCTGGGGACACAAGGAGAAAAGCCTGGGCTTTCCCTGGGAGGGAGCTAGGGAAGTGGGGCAAGAGCAGCCACAGACTCCTACTCCAAAGAGCCTTCCTTTTTCTAGATGAAGAAAGAGGTCCAGAGAGGTTCTCAGGTCACTTGCTGAGGCAACTGCAGAGCCAACAGGCAAAGACAGAGGTGGTAAAGACAAAGGGCGCAGGAGGTGCTCCCAAGGGCCGACCTGCCCCAGGAGTCTGGGTACCTTCGCCTTCCTACGTCTGGTAGAGACTAAGAAAGAGCCTGTGGCTTTGAGTGGGGAGTTTTTATTACTTGTCCCAGGCCTGCCACTGACGTGGGGTGGGACCTTGGCCACCTTTTTCTCCTCAACAGTTTGCAAAGAAAGAGCTTGACCCCTATTAGGGCCCGTGGTGAGTTGGAGTGACAAGAACCCCCGGGGACAGGAGTGGGGAGGAAAAGAGATGGACTTAACCAAGAGGATGCTGGGCAGTTTCTGGAATATTTGGGGAGGGGGAAAGAAATTCAAATATGATGAGCAGACAAAGAAATTTAATATAAAACACAAGCCTGGGGGAGGTAATGGTGACGGAGTGCAGGAAGCCCAAAGTGGAGGTGCCTCACACCCTACTGAGGTTTGGGGAAAGGCTGGGTGTACGGGGTGTCTCCAGGCCTTGCCTGAGGGGGCCAGAGAACTAGGGTGTGGTCCAGCCTGGTCAACTGAGCTGAAGGGCGGGTGTCTGAACATCCTTGGGTTTCCTCCCCACTGCCAGGGGCACAGAAAGGACCGGGAATACAGTCTGTGAATGGCAAAGAGCCATGGATAAGAAAAGCAGAACTGAGCTATTTGCAGAAACGAATGTTGGAGGAATCCCTTGGGAAAGGGGAGGAATGTGGCCTGGTAGAGAGCCACAGGGCAAAGAACACGCTGGCCTAGGAGTGAGGAAACCTGGCTGGGCCATCGGCCGGGTGTGTGATCTCCAATTTGGGTCTGTTTCCCCATCCGCACCACCCGCAGTTGAACCTCTGCTGCAGCTGACCCACCAGTTTGGTGATGAATGGATACTTTCTGGGGCCATGAGGCTTCCTGCTGGGCCCATAACTGGGTCCTGGCTGAGTGGACAGTCCCAGGTTTCTGTATAATGGTTCCTCACTCAATCCCTGGAGGAGGGCTGAGGAGTGTGGGAGAGAAGGGAGATGGCCAGGCTGATCTCCCGAGGGAGCCCAGCAACCCTGGCCAAGCTCTCCTCCCACGTCTCCCTCCTGCCAGTCAGAGTTCTCTGTCTTTGCGCCCTTCCCTCCTGGGCCACCTGCAACCTTGACATCATTGGCTGCTCTGTCTTCTTTATCGAGGCCTGCAGTCTGTCCTGGCTTGGGGAAACAGCAAAAGAAGGGACTTCAGAGTCAGAGATCTGAAGATTCTAACCCAGGCTGGCCACATGCCTGTGATGTGTCCCCAAACAAAGCCACTGGACCTCGTTGAATTCCAGTCGATTTCTTTGGAAAAATGCAGGTGTGAGTGCCTCCTTTCCAAGGTGGTGATGGGGCCAGGTGTGATCCTCTACTTGACAAGTAATTATTAATAAAAGCCAGTGTGACAATGAGGCAATGGCATTACCCTAGAGAGACAGTCGGCGGCTGAACAAGGAGGCCATCTGGAATGGATTACCACTCCAGGACCTCTTGAGAGGGACTGCCCTATGCTGCCCGATTCGCCACAGCCAGCCACATGTGGCTGTTTAATCCATTAAGTCCAAGTTTTCAATTTTGCGAATATGTTAATGAAGTGGACACAGGTGCATTAAAATAAGTTGGCGATCTTAATCCAGAGCTTATGTATTATGTTAATGAATGCCAACTAGTGCTATTATGACTGTTATAACATAGGACATATGATATATTGTATTAAAGTTTTCATACATGTTTCCTAACTGGGACAATGGGACAAAATGCACCACACTGAAATAAACTCAATAAACAGTAAAATTGAGTTTCTTAGTCACATTAACTATATTCCAGGTGTTCAACAGCCTCGAGTGGCTTGTGGGCACCTACTGGGCAGCTCAGATGTAGAGCACTTCCATCATGGCAGAAGGGTCTTCCGGACACACTGCTAGACCCAGCTCCCATCGAGGCCAGGGCCAGGCCGCAGCGTACGCCCACCCAGACTGCGCTTGTCCCAGTGGTAGCAGGGGCTGGTCTTGCACCCACCACCCATTTGCATTCTTCCCATGTTTTCCCACAGGGCGCCCCAGCCCAGGATAGCCCAGGACTGGAAACAGCACCTGCATCCCTTCAAGTCTCCTCCCAGGCTGAGCTGCTTGCAGCCTCCCGGTCTGTTTCCTGGAGGGGTTCACAGGCCGCGCCCCCATTGCCGCCCTCTTCTAGCCGGAGGTGAAGGCCCTGCTAACCCTCTGAAGGTGGTTCCGCAGGCTCTCTTTCAGCTGAAGTTCCAGGAGGGACTCTGGACTCCTGCCCTTTCCTACCGCTGGCCAGCTATATGACCTTGGCAGACATCCTCCTCAAGGGCCTTGGCTCCCGCATGCTCGTGAAGGTGGGGACCATGGCACTGTGCTCACAACGTGCCTGACACACACGTTGACTATATGGTGAATTCTTACTGAAGGCATGAAACAAACCTGCTACTTTTCCATCTCCCTCATCTTACCAAGGGATACGCCATCCCCAGTCACTAGGGCCAAGGGCCTAGTTGGCATAACTGAGGCCTATACCCCTCATCCCCCACATCTAATCCACCAGCTGCTGGCCCTAGCCTCCAAAGCACCCGTTCCCATCCACTTCACTGCTACCTGTCTGCAGCCACTAAGCTGATGGAGAAGTGTGCCGTCTGGGGTCTGAACTCCCGCATTTGCCAAAGTGCCGAGCACCCAGTAGACACCAGCTCGTGTTAGTGCGATGTTGACAGGTGTTCAGCCCTTATTTGCTATTCATCTCTTCCATGGGGGGAGGGGAGACAAGTTAAAAACAAATGTACAAATGAAATAATTGTCACTTGTGATTCATAGTGTGGGGGACAGAGAACAGGGAGCCGAAAGCTACTGTACTGAGCTTGGTGAGGGGACACCTGGAAGGACTGACATTGAAGCTGAGACCTGAAAGTTTAGCAGGAAGCTTCTGTGTCATAAGTGAAGAATATTCCAGAAACAGAGAACAGCATGTGCAAAGGCCCTCAGGCAGGGAGGAACAGAGTGAGGGGCTCAGGGGCAGCCTGTTGATGGATCCTGCTTGCCTTGTTCAGCTCTAATCTCCAGCACCCAGAAGAATCTACGGCATAGAAGAGAGTATTACTGCCTGCCTTCCTGAATGAATGAATGAGTGAATGAATGAATAAGAAGAGGGGCACCGGATGAGGCTGGAGCCGCTGGATTCCCCCCAGGGAGGGGAATGGATTGACTTCGAGAACAACGGGAAGGCACTGGAGGATGCTGTGCACAGTGGTGACCTCCTGCCTGTTCCTTCTCCCTCTTGATGCAGTGGGGTCTATGCAGGTGAGGGCTGAGGCTGGCACCGGGAGGGTTTAGCCTGTTGACAGCAATGGTCCTGGCTCCAGATGTCAACGCTGTTTCCAAATCCTAGCAGCTTCCAGACAGCAGCCTAAGAAGCCAGCCCACGAAGACAACTCCCTACCAACAAAACCAGCCCCTGCTGCTAACAAAGCTGTTTCGGACCTTTAGAACGATTCCTGAAGCTCTAAGCAGCAGTATCTGCCAAAGAGGGGCGGGCGGGGGGGGGGGCATTCAACCAAAAAAAGCCTTCTGCCACCTTCTAACTGGGTCATTCTCCTTCCCAGCTACATCTGAGAGCCGAGGTGTCAAATGGAGCTTCTGCGTGGAGAAGCAGCTTTCAAGAGCCTGGCCCCTGCTGTGCCCTCCACCCCGGCCTCCCCGTAGCCTCGCATGCTCATCCCCTGGCTGGCCTCCTTTTCCCCACCTGGCCTGGGAAGCACATGGGGGAGGTGGTGCTTTGTTTGACAGATGCTCGGTGGGCTTAGATTCTGGTGGAACTGGTGCCACCATCCTGTAGCTGAGTGAGCTTGGGCAGGCCATGTGACCTCCCTGAGCTTCAACCACCTCATCGGTAAAATGAGTCCAATAATAGATCCTTTCACGTCTTAGGGTTGTTATGAGACTTAGGTGAGATCACCTGTGCAAAGCTCTTGTCACAACACCTGCACATGGCAAAGACTCAGCCCATGCCACCCATTAGCTTTATCAGGAGCTCCTCCTATGTGCAAGACTGGGGGTGCTGGGACTGAACGGGACTGGTCCTGGGGGGATATCAGATGGCAGTTGGCAGGGATAAATATGAAGATGAGAGCAGATAGTCAGTAATACATGTTGTTGACAGAGTGCTTGGAGAAGGGAGAATCAAGGAGGGCTTCCTGAAGGAGGTGGGCTTGGAGGAGGAGCAGCATTTGAACTGGTAAGTATGCAGAGGAGGAAGGAGGGGCAGTGCAGGTTGGAGGATCAGACTGGAGAGGCAGCAAGTGTGAGGTGTGTACCTGTGTGCACCTGCCAAGGACTGGCAGAGGTGATCGTAAGTGCCCACGTGCTGCAGCTGCCTACTGTGTACCAGGAACAGGGGTGTTCTTTACAGGCACCGTGGCTTCAAGGTTCAATCCTATCATTATCCTAATGTTACACTGGAAGAATCTCAGGCTCAGAGAAATGATCCAGGTTAGCTTGCCTGAGGCTATACAGCTTCTAAAAGAAATGCAACCCCAGACTTGAGACTCCCTAACTCTGGCTCTTACCTGTCCCCAGAGAACATCTCTGTTTCTAGGCAAACTAGTTGGGAGAATGTCTTCAGTACTGGGGTGGAGGCAGTTTTCAGGAGGGCTCTAAATATCAGAAATGGGGCTGTTTTTTTTTTTTTTTTTTTTTTTTTAATAATGAAGTGGCAATTCCACAGCAGTAGGTAGCCAGGGAATGCTCTTGAGCAGGTCAGCCTCACAACTGGTTTGGAAACAGCTGGGGCATCCCTCAGAGGCTGGAGGTGGGAGGCCAGGTTGCAGCTTTGGCAATGGGCTAAGGGGTGGGTGGAAGAGTGTCCCTCCTCTCCGCCTGTGTCACTTTCCTCGTCTGAAAGCTGGTGGAGTTGGACCACGACCTGAACTCTGCTGCAACCGCCTCATCATCTGAGTGAACATCTGCCTGTCCTATGAGACCAGGCACCCCAACGGGCCACTAATGTGTGAAGCACTGTTTATCCACAAAGAATCAGGCTGAGCCCACGACAGAAGCATGACTATAACCCTCCTAATGAAAACACTGATATTTATAGAACCAAGAAGGAAGACAGAACAATAGCACCCCTTGTAGTCATCCCCATCCTGGCTACAGCGAGTGACAGCAACACTCGGAGCTGACTAACATGTTGTTGAAGGATTGTAGCCTGACTGAAGCCCAACAGCCTCTCCCTGAAGGTTCCCATCTCTACCACCCTGCTGAGACCAGAGTCTCAGTCCCAGCCTCGGTGACTGCAGCTCCGAAAGTCAGGCAGGAGCACTGTCTGAGTGGGCAGCCAGGCTCCACCATCTGCAGGAACTGCTGGCTGGACAGTCATGGGTCCAATCCCCAGACGGTGACAGAAACCCACGTCAAAGCCGACATCTCACCCCTCCCCTGTTCTCTGGGACGCCTTGGGTCCCTTACACTTTCCCTGTTCACTCATGCAACACAATGCATGGAGCACTTACTAGATGCCATGAGTTGAGATGGGTGCCCAGATATGGTAGCAAGTCAGAAAGACTCTGGGCCTCTTGAGAATAGAGAGCTCACAAGCACACATCAAAATAGGCGAGTACATTGGCACTGGGTTAGTGCTCAGAAGGGAATACGCAGAGATCATCAGTGGATGTGGGAGGTCCACTCTGGGAATCACAGAGGTCCCCTCTGAGGAGGTGACCATTGAGCTGACAACTGAAGGGCGGGAAGTAACCAGGTGTGCAAAGAACCTGGAAGGCAGAGCTTCCGGAAGAGGGAACAGCAGGTGCACATGACCTGAAGTGGGACTTGGCAGGACTGAGGAGCGTCAAGAAGGCTGGAGAGCTGGAGCAGGGCAGCGGGGGGTGTGGTCTGGGCTGATTGGGAGGCATGCAGGGCCAGGTGCTGAAGCTGTGCAGCTCTGCGCACCTCAGGAGGGAGCATGGACTTCACTGTACATACAATGGAAATCCACAGAAGAAGTCTAAACTGACTCATCTGGACCTGTCCCAGCTCAGCCTCCACTTGTGTAAAACGAACACTCCTTGTCACCTCTGGACCGTGGTTTCCCCAACTGCATACCTGCTAACTGTCCAGTTTAGCTATTCTAGGAAGCTAGGTGCTCAGAAGGGGGACAGAAGGGGCTGACTGGTCAAGAAAATGGCAGGCTGAAGGCCTGATGGTCAGTGTCATTGGGGGTTAAGGAGCCGGGGCCTGCAGTATCTTTCCTTCAATTGTCCCAGACCACAGTGTTACCCAGGAGCCTCCTCCGGAAACCTGTGCTTTCATTGCTCAGAAGGAGAAACTGAGGCCAAAGAGTGGAGGGGCATGGCCTTTCTTTTGTCCCAGCCCAACTCTGCCCCCAGGTCAGGAGCACTACCGAGAGTCACATACCTGCAGCAGTCAGCTGCAGCATCCAGCTTCCCAAAGTCAAGGTTCCTGTATCCTCAGCAGGACGGGTCTAACCTGGCTCCCGGGGAACTGCTCTCCTGGAGCCTCCGGAACCCAAGTCTCCCAAGCCTTTCCCTCTATCCTCTGAAAGCAGGCCTTACTAATGCCCCCACCTGCCTGCAGATAACAGTTTACAAATGACTTTTGTGACCACCAGTGGAGCAGGGCTCAGCTGCTCTTATGCCTAGAGACCAGGTGTTCTGTCTATCTCAGAGCCCAGAAGCTCTCCCAAGCTCCCTCCACTTCTCTGAACCCCACCAGCCCACACAGCAGATGGCCTCTCTCCGAGTCCCTGCCCATGGGGACCTTCCTCATCCACCTGCAGAGTCACTTGATCCGCAGGAAGCCACAAGTGGAAGAGAGAAAATGTGGGTTTCCTTCTCCAGACTTCCCAGCCACACACCTGCAAGATGCTGAGGACAAGGCCCCCAATATCTCCCCTCCTGGAATATAATGTGGGGCTTTTCCTCTGGGATTTATAGACAAAGCTTTTGGGAGGCTCTCCTTTTTCTCCAGGGAAAGAGTTGTATTTTGCAGAGGAGTCTTTTTGTAACTTGAAGCGGGGTACAAACTGCTATTCAACCTTATTTCCTGCTCATTTCACAGACAGTAAAACTGAGACCCCAAAGGGATGACTAATCTCTGAGAAGCTCTGTGTAGTAGAGTAAGAGTGCACAGGTGTGCTGCTCTGTCTACCGGGGTTCACGTCCCAGTCCCGTAACATTCTATGGCTTTGGGCAAGTATTTAGTTGGAGACAAAGTTTCTTCCTCTTCAAAGCAAGAGTAAAAACAGTGCCCACTTCAATGTTCTAAGAGTTAAATATTCCATATCGTTACCTGATATTATTTAATCAGTCACAGAGGTGATTGGCAGAGCGAGGTTGCCTGTACCTCCCTAGAGGCAGATAGGAACTTGGGACTTCCAAGAAGGGTATGATTGTAGCCAGAGCCTGCAGTGCTGATCAGGCGCTGCCCAGCTTCTGCCTAGCATCTGCCTAGGGGGCAGGCTGGGTGTGTGGGGGAGATGGCAGTTGAGGAGAGAAGATAGGGGAAGTCGCAGGCTGCTCCCAGCTGGGGGAAGGGAAGTAGGGACTGGACATCAAAGGGTGGGCAGGCCAGCTTCCCGCCCCCAAAGCCAGGTGGCCTTTGTCAGGACAGGCCAGACACAATCTGGACAATGGGGTGTCCTGTTCACTTTCCGGCCAACAGGAGTCACTACTGAGACAAGTCCCAGTCTGTTACATGACAAAGGGGGTACCCATAAAGATCAGGCCGCCCCTCATTAAAGCTGAGCCTTTGTCCTGCCCCCTCCCCTGCTTTTGAAGAGGGTGGATCAGAGAGGCCTGCCTGGGGGCAGGAGGTTCACAGGCTCAGAGCCAAACAGTAGCCACCTTCCCCACAGCATCTACCTCCCCTCCCCCAGGGTCAAGAGTTCAGGGAGGGCCCTGGGGAGGTTAGGTAGGGACCCCAGCTCCAAACTAGTGAGAGAGACTCTTTGCCAGCCAAAAGATACGACCCAATCTCTTCTCTGTAAAATAGGGGGCTCAGTCCTGGAAAGGAAGTGACCTGCCCACTCTCGCAGGGTCGACATCCAGGTTTGCCGCCTCTGCTGGAGCTAGGACAGGAGTGGAAGAAGCCCAGGCAGATCACCAGGGCCAGACCCCCTAGGAGTGCCGGGATAGGAGTCTGAGGACCTGCCTTCTTGTTCCGCCTTGCACAAGTACAGGCACGTCTCCTCACTTCGCGGGATTTCAGCTTCCCTGTCTATGCAGAAAGAGGGTTGGGGTGGGCTCCCCAGGGCTCCTGCTGGCTGAGATTCAGCGGAAAGACACAACAGCCCTCCAGGGAGAGAGTGATCAGAGGCCACGCTCTCGGCAACCCGAGCCCCGCCAGGGCAGAGGTCAAACTAGGGGCAGCGTGGGCCGCGCAGAGCACCTGCCAGTGCCCCGGGAATAGTCGCGCGGCGCAGGGCGAGGGGAGGTGTCCTTACCGCTGCCACCACTGCCTCCAGCCGCCACGCTGCGCCGCATCCACTCGTAGGGGGTCCGCCTCTGCGCTCCTGGCGAGGACGGGGCGCCCGGGCCGCCGATGGGCTGAGCCAGGAGGCCCGAGCCGGGCCCCGGGGTCGCGGGTACCGAGCTAAAGTCCGGAGGGGGTCCGAATGCCAGCGGGGCTGGGCTGGCGGCGGGGGCCGCGGGCCCGGGGCCATAGGCTACGGCCCAGTCGTCCTTGGGCGCAGCGAATGGCGCGCCCCAGGCCGTCGGGGGCGCGGGGGTCGGCTCCACGTGAGTGTAGCTGGCGAAGTCGGGGTACTGCGAGGGCGCGGGGGGCGGGCCCGGGGGGCCGTAGGCCTGCGGACCCAGGCCGAGACTCGGGGGCCTGGCGGGACCGGGATACACGGGAGAGTCCTTGTCCAGCACATAGCCCACGTACATGGTGGCCGCGGGGCCCCCCGCGCATACTGGGCCCTGGAGCCGCCGCTGCCGGCCGCCCCGACGACCAGCGACTGCTCACCTGAACTCGCCGGCCCTGCCGCCGCGCCCGCCCCACCCAGGCCTTTTATAGCTCCGGGCCGCCGGCGGCCCCAGCCAAGGCGGGTTTGCATTTCAAAGCTGGGGGAAGCCTCCGGGCCGCGAATCAAAGGGGGAAACCCGTCGGGGGCGAGGGGTTCAAAAGGAGACAAATTGCCGCCCCAAGCGGGAGGTGGACTGGCCAGGGCCTGGAGGGGGTTGGGGACGAGGGGCGAGGCGCTGCGTGTGGGAATTGCCTGCTAAGCGGTGGACCTGGCGGGCGGAACACCGTCCTGTCCTTTCGGTGGCCACAGGGGCCTCCCCACGATTCGCAGTTAACAGGTGGAGAAACTGGCTCTCAGGAGCAGGGGGACTTTAGCTTCACCTGGCATGAGACACAGACACACTCCGCAGTGACCAACCAGTTTGGGGTGAGGGCAAGCAATGCTGACTTCAAACAGGGACTTAACAGGGCGGTCTGCAAGGTAGCCGGTGATCTTTTGGGGGAGGGAAGAGGGGTCACGACCCTTCGAGACTGGGATGAAAGCTGTGGATGTTTTCCTCCGGGGAATGCACATATGCACATACATGAGGCTGCATAGTATTGGGGGTTTCACTTGGTTCCTGGAGAAATTTCTCAAAGGTGTGGGGAGGGGGTCTTCTGGGGAGGAAGTCCTGGGAAACTTTGATGACCCTCTACCCTTTTATCATGGTTATTGAGACATTTCAAACATACACAAAAGTAGAATAGTCTAATGACCAGCTTGTGTAATGCTCGCTGTGTAGGCAACGGGCCACCTTCAATGGTGATCAAGATTGGTCACACTTACTTCATCTACTCCTCCCTTTTTCCTAAAGTATTTTAAAACAAATTCCAGACATCATGTCATTTAATGCTGACATACTTCAGTTAGCAGTTGCTTTGTAGGAATCAGGATCATTTGAGAGCTGGGGCCCCTGCATATTTTAGTGTATCATACCTGCTCTCCCACCCAATCCAGCCCTGTGAACACTTCTCAGCTCTCTCAGAGGGGTGTTTGTGAAGCTGAGGCAGCATGAATGATCTTTGAGTTGGGGGCAAGACTGAAGGATTTGGGGAAGGATTCATGAAGGACAGGGTTCTGGATCAGAAAGCCTAGGGGAGAAGGGGGTTCCTCCCTATAGGGCTCAGGGTCAAGGAGCTGTGCAGAAGAGCCCTGTAGAGTTTGATCCTCTGACATTTCCTGGGGGAAAACCTGGGTGTGCAGAGATGTGTGGCCCCCAGAAGGAGAGCAGAATCAGCCTCTTATCTGTTGAACCTTTCTCTCTCTTAGGTCACCACATTAGCCAGGGCTGCTCAGCCAGATGATGATGGGTCAAGGTCAGGATACAACTTGCAGGGTCCAGTGCATAATGAAAACACAAGGTGCAGGAGCCAGCCAGATGGATGAAGTAGAGCAGAAGAAGGGACCTTCTGCAAGCTCACCTAGAGTGGCATGGACCTTGACCTGCTGCTGGACATGTCCTACTGGATGCACATCCAGCTGTACAGCATGTAGCAGCCACGGTCCCTAAACCAAGGGCAGCGTGGAAAGCAGCTGAAGCACCTGCTCAAGACCAAGTCCACCCATAGAGAAACCGTAGGTAGTGAAGATGCACCTGTGGGACAAGATCATCCTGCTGGGGTGGTGAGCAAAGGTGTTGGCATCTGCAACACAAGACCTTCAACCAAGTGCAGATCCAGCCAAGAATCAGCTACTACCTGGGTGAGTTTCTTCACCACCGACAAGCCCGTGAAGCACAGCCACCCTGGCATCAGGTTACCCACTCCTTCAGCTTCATCCCTCTTAATGTAGCCTGCTGGTTCATAAAGGCTCACACAACCAAAGAGAGAAAGAAAGTTTTCTGTTCAAAACTTATCTAGAATCTCAAGACGGCAACAGCAGAACATTTCAACCAGGGCCACGAAGTAGACCCTGGTCAGAAGCTCACTCTTATACATAATAGTGAGTCAGGGCTCCCCTTACTGCTCAGAGAAGGTCTTCCCATGGTATGGGTGGAAGCATTGAGGTCCCAAAAGGAAAGTGGTAGAGCCCAAGTTTCTACAGCATAGTGAAGGCTGCTTTTAGAAGGGAAGGGCCTGTCTGGATTGTTGCTGGACACAGATGAGCACAGGACACAGCATTGGCTGCCTCAGTGGGGAAGACCCCAGGTTTCCAGGTCAGGAAGTGGGGACGTGCTGGTAAAATGGTTCTCAGAAGTCATCTGGAGCTCTGGGCTGCACTTGGGGGCCCAACCTTTCAAGAGGTCAGTGAGAATCAAGACGAGAGAAGCCGGAGAGGACTGAACTCACTCTGAGCTGGAATAATGAGGACTGCTGGGACTGAAGGAACAGAAGGCCTGGCAGGAGGGCTGCGGCTGGGCAGAGGCAGGGCACAGCTGGGACTTGAGAGAGAGAGCGCTGCCGACTTAGATCCCTACCTACCCATGAGGTTCTATGAGGGGCTGTCCATCATGAGATGGGTATGGCAGAGAGTGAACTCTCCATATGGAAGGGACACAAGTGACTGCTGGGAGTCTCCAGTTAGGGATACCTGTTCTGGGGAAGGGAGGGTTGGTGCCCTCCAATTCCAAGACTAGGCTAAATCAGACCTAGATGGTAGGCGTGGTTGGGAAGAGGTATAGGAACTCATGTATTCATTCGACGCATACGTATTGCCACATCCCTCTGCAGACACTGTGTTCAGCACTGAATGAGTGCCCCCTCAGGGGGGTGTGTGTGTGTGGGGGGAGCAAGTAGGAACCTAATAATCATAGTAAAAACAAAATAGCATCTTGGCGAGAGCCAGAAAGAGGGAATCAGAGAAGTCTTGAAGGAAGCAGTGCTGTGTGAGTCAGGCCCCTGGTGAGTGGGGAAAGACGTTGTGGCAGAGGGGCAGTATACATGGAAGCCCTGAGGGCCAAGGGGACCAGGTTCCCCTAGTACTGAAAGACCAGTCTTGAGTGGTGGGTGTGGGAGTTGAGTCTGAGCCCAAGAACAGTGGGAAACTGGGGCAGGGTTCAGAGTGACGGAATTATAGCCAGGACTCAGGTGATGGCTGAGAGATGGGCCCAAGTGGCAGGGGACTTTCCAAGCAAACAAAGGACTGTGTTCCTGATCAGGGAGAGGGTAGAGCCAGGGATCCCTGGAACTTGGGGAGCCACCAGCACTGTGCCCTCCCTAGGCTCTGCAGACACATGCTGAGAGGGCTGCGGCCATTCCTGTGGATTTCTCCCTCTTTGACTTTCTGACCCCTAGCTCCATGCCTTTTCACCTCTCTGAGGTGGCATATCGGCGCTAGCATAATAACAACAGCAATCTCACCGCTATTTATTGAGCATTTTCTAAGTGCCAGGCATCATGCCAAACCCTCGGCATGCATCACCTTGATTCATAATTCCCCCAGCCCAGGGAAGTAGGATTGTTATCACCATTCTGCAGAAAAAGAAGCTGCAGCTCAGAGGGGTGAACTCACCCACCCGAGGCCACACAGCAAGTCAATGCCCTATCTGGAAGCTTTTCTTTCCTGCTTAGGTGAGCTGGCCTATAGGATAGTGAGGATGGTAGGCCTGTGTAGGCCTCCCCACCCCCAACTTGTTAGCTGGAGTTTGCCTAAGCAAATAGCTGGTTCCTCTTCCTCCTCTGGCTTCTTCATGCAAAAGAGCCTCTGCTTTCCCCTGCCTTTACCCCTAGGGGGACCCCCCAACCAGTGTCGTCAACAATTCTCAGTTGACATCCCCGGTTCCTCCTCCCAAGGACACTCTAACCTTGTTTAAAAGTCACATTCTGAAATTGCAGGTCCTCCCCCACCTTGGCCTTTGACCTACCATATGACCTTGAGCCCTTGGGCCTAGGCTCCCCATGTTCCCACTGGGGACTGGTAGCCTCCGGCAGCAGGGCAGCCCGGGTGCTGTGCCTGAGTGCAGAAGCCCCCACGTGTCCTGGCCCTGTAGGCAGCCTCTTCCTCTCTGACAGCCCCTTATCTCTGGGAGTGGCTCTTTATGGGACCCCTCCTTCCCCTGGCTCCCTGGGTGGGCCCCTTGTCCCCCTGGAAGCTCTCCCTCCAGGCTGCTCTCACACACCCAGCCAGGGCCTCCTGGGGTGGGGTGCACAATGATGGCCTCATAAAGATCTTAGCGATAAAGGGCTAGGAAGCACAAGTCTGTGGGTTCGATTCCCAACAACCCTTCCCCCAATATGAGTGACAACTTGGTTTTTAATTGGGTTTACAGCCCTGGAATCTAGGCTTAATAGAAGAACCCAGGACCAGCCTCAGGCCCACAGTGCACCCACCTCCATCCAGCCTCTGGAAACTCTCTAACCTCAGTTCAAGGGCTTTGAACTGGGGGCCAGGTCTAGCCAAGCACAACCTCGCTTGTCACCTTCCTCTCAAAGTCGGCTTCTACCTCAGAAGCCAGAATAGCAATTCTGCCCTTCCTACCTCCAGGGGGCAGATGTGAGCCTTGGAGTGGGCGGTGGGGCTCCTAGGAAGCCTCTTTACCTTCAGGCCTGCCCTCCTCCCAACCCCTTCCCTCTCCTCCTTCCCCCTCCAGAGGCTGGATGTGCCACCTGCTGGCACTCCAGAGTACTACAGGAGGAACCAGCCCTTGTAGCCAGGTGTCTGATGCCTGAAGCCACTGATTCTTCTCTGGGGGGAAAAGAGGCATGGGAAAGGGAGGCATTCCTGGGGGACGCAGACGCATAGGGAGCAGAAGCGATTCTAAAATCAAGGCCTGGAGCAGACTGCCCTCATGAGAAGGAGCACTGTGTTTGACCTGTGGTGCAGAGAGATACACAGATCAGGGAAGAGACAAAGGTCACATAGCGAGTTAGTGGTCAAAGCACGGGCTGGGACTGAGAAGTCCCAATTTCCTGTTGGGATGCACTGTTGTGGCCTCTTGGAGGGATGAAGAACTGGGGGCAGAGGTGGAGTGAGATTCAGTTCACAGTTGCCCACGCCCGCACCCTGCCTGGCTCCCACTCCCTAAGCCCTTCCTCTGCAGTGTTCCACAGTCACCTACCTTCATCCCCACCCCACCTTCCATCTCATCACTTCATCTCGGGTGTCTTGGTGACACCTGAGGCTCATCCTCTGTTTAAACTTCTGCAGTGATCCTTGTGGAACCTCAGAATAAAAGCCATGCTCCCTCAGGCCTGCAGGCCTTCATGGCTGGCCCCTGGCTCCCTTTCCAATCTCAGATGCCTCAGCCATTCCTTTCCCTCTGTTCAAGCACACCACGCTCTTTCTAGCCTCTAAATTTTTGCAAATGCCATTCCCTGTGCTGCAAACACTGTTCCCACTTGCTTGGTGCGTAACCTTTCACCCTCAGGTCTCAGTTGACAAGTTTCTTCTCCAGAGAAGCGTTTGTCTCCCTGAACGAGAGTCCCGCCTGTCCAGCCCATTGCTCCCTGTCCCTTTCATCATGCTCATCACGATTCAATACTATTAATGTTTGTTTTCCTTGGTGTTTGCTTTTGAGCCCTAGGAGGGTAGGAGGACAGGGCGCACAATTGGTGCTCAATTAACTTCTGTCGACATGGATGGGTGGTGAGAGAGTTAGAGTAAGAGGACCCATCTGAGACCTACTGTGTGCCCTCAAACAGGTTCTTGTCCTCTCTGGACCATAGGAGCCAGTGAGCCCAATGAGAAAGAAATATGTGGTCTTCCAGGGCACTGCTGTTGTGGTGATCTTTGAAACATCTCTGTGTGCCAGAAGGACACAACCCAGTCCCTGTGGTCCTGGGGCACTGAAATGGAGGCCAACAAGGGGTTTGGAGTGAGGCCCAGTGAGTAGTGTCTTGAAACCCTCATTTCCTGGGATCCCTGAAAGCCTCAATGGCTGTAGTCTAGTTAAATAAGAGGAGTCCTAGGGATCCTGAGTGGATAGTAACCCAAGGTCCCCAAAAGTTCCTTTGCCCACTGTGGTGGCTACCAAATAAATGTCCAGAAGTTTTGGAAATTCCTACTCTGCCTCTCTGGCTCTCCATCTGCAAGCACAAGGACCTGGCTTCTCTGCTCCTATTGTACAGGGCAGAAGGATGCTGAGCTGGGGGCCAAGGGACCTGTGTTTCAGGGCCACCTTCTCTGTGAACCTCACGCAAGCCCCCTCCATTCTCTGGGCCTCAGTCACCATGCCTGTACAATGGACAACTCTCAGGTCCTCCTGGCCCTGGCAGCCAAGATGACTGTCGATGCCTGGGACATGTGTGCTGCTTCCCCACACCCCACCCCTGCCTGGGGAGCTGGGAGCTGCTCCGGGAGCGTGGGAGAGCCAGATGTGGTGGCCGCTGGCTCTGCCTGTGTGAGTGCTGAGCTGGCCCACTGGGAATGCTCCCCCTGGAGCTCCCTTTCCGGCCCCTGACCCCCATCCGACTGAGAGTCTCTGCTTCCGGCTCTGACAGGCGTGGGTGGGGTCTTAGGAGGGGGGTCTGCTCATCCTGGTTCCCTCCTTCAGGGAAGAGCATGCGTCCAGACAAAAGCCTGGCTGCAGCCCCAGCCTGTGGCTGACACAGCACGGCATGAAGCCTGGCACAGTCGCTTCCATCACTGACCTCGGCCATGTCGGCCCTAACGTGACATGAGCAGGCTGGACAGGCTTCCCTCAGGCACTGACCACGTGGGGACAGCACCTCCCCACACACCTGAGGATCAGCTGCCTTGGTGGAGCCCTCTCGTTCTTGCTCTAGGGCTTGCACAAAACACCGTGCACACGGCTCCCTCAGGCCTGTCCACCCCTGCCAGGTGTGCACATGTGTCTGCTTGAACACCTGAAAGTACTGAGGCTCAGCGAATTCGGAGTCTTGGTTGTTGCACAGCTACAAGTTGGCAGAGCTGGGCTGAAACTGCCCACATCAGAGCTCAGGGTCTTAACCCTTGAGGGTGCCGCCATGCCAGGGGAAAGGAAGTGGAGTCCTAAGGCCCAGAGCCCCTCTGCATGATGTCTCAGTCACCCTAGCAGGACTCCCCACACTGAGTCCATACTCCCAGCTGAGTCCAACCTTTCCTGGGACAGGCGTGTCTGAGGCTGGACCTGGCTCCCGGTATCTGGGTAGTTGAGAGAGTGCTCACGGCCTATTCTGCTCCCAGTGGGGCTGGGGGCCCTGTTGACCTCCCCAGCATGATGTTACTATACTGCCCAGGTACCCTGTCCATTGCCCACCGTTTCAGAGCACTCAAGGGGACACTGAGGCCCAGAGGCATGCTGCGATGGGAGGCTGCCTGCAGAAGGGAAGCTCCATGTTGCAGGGACCACACTTTGGACACTGCACTAGGCCTTCCAGGGACAGTACAAATCTTAAGAATTTCTTAAATGCTCTTAAGAATCTGTCCTTGGGCTGGGGCTGTAGCGCAGTGGCAGAGGGCTTGCTTAGCATGAGTGAGGCACTGGGTTCGATCCTCAGCACCACATAAAAATGGACAAATAAAATCTATTTGGTATTCTGTCCATCTACAGCTACAAAAAAATTAAAAAAAAAAGAATCTGTCCTTAAATTAACCCAGTTTTCCAGAGGAAGAAACAGAGGCTCAAGCGTTTAAATGACTTGCACGAGGTCATACAGCTTGAACCTGGAGAAGCTGGGATTTGAACCCAGACTTTTCTCTGGCTCCAGAAACTGCCCTCAGTCATGACATTTCTGTCTCAGCATCCCGGCCTTAGTGAGCACTCTGTGGTATTCTGTGGAGCTCTGCATCTCCCACCCACATCTCAGAGGAGAGGAGGAGGAACAGCCCTGGTGCCCACCAAGGGTTAATGGTGGTAGGGGCTAAGTGTTTCCAGATGGGCCAGTCGGATGGCTGGGCTGGCCGGAAACCGGCGGCAGCCAACTTCCCCAGGGAGCTACCATCAACCACCCCCTCCCCTCTGTGCTGCATCTCTGGCCCCCAGCTGTCCCCTGCCCTGGGTTCCACCAGCCTCTTCTTCCTAGCCAGAGTCTAACTCTAAGAGAGTCTGCAGACAGATCATCCCAAAGGCCTCCCATAATAGCAAGCCCTGCCTGTTATGGACAGATGGGGAAACCGAGGCTCAAGCAGAACAAGAGACCAAGGACTTTCAACAAGGCCTTGCTCCAGAATAGCTTCCTTAGGAAATAAGGGGTGGAAACTCCTCTTTGCTTCCCCAAAGCTATCCTGGTTGCAGCAATTGGTCCAAGGGTTTGGAGGTAAGCAGACAAGGACGCTAGGAGGAGAGTTACACATTTCTTCTCTTTCTGCTCCTTCCTCCCTTCCCCACTCTTCTTTCCTTCCCCCTCCTCTGTTCTTCTCTTTCTTTTTGCAATCTAGGGAACTGAGCTCAGAGAATTGTAAATTTCCAATGCAATCATTGGGCACAAGAATCCTGTGCAAGTCTGACCCTGTGGTCTGTGGGATCACCCCATGTTCCCCTCTGACCACCAAACCCTGGACCAGGTCCCCTTTCCTGGGTGACTCACTACCCTACCCATGGCCTGATCCAGTCTGAGAGCCCCTCTCCCATGTGGTCCAGCTCAGATGCTCTGCTGGGCAATTTCTACTGGGATAAAACCAAGAAGTGATTGCAAGATAAACTACTGTGGCTGGCATGGAATCTCAGCTCAAGGGAATCTCAGCTCTGCTCTGTGAACAGGGGCCTGGATGGGACTGGGGAGGAACAGGGGGCAGGCAGAAGTGCAGAGGGCAGAGAGGAAGGAGGGCAGAGCCAGGGTCTACGTGTGTGAATTGGGACACCTTCTTTTCCCCTCTGGGACTCAGTTTCCCCATATGTACATAATAGGGGCAGGAGGTGACTCAGCTCTATCCTTTAAGTCCCTTTAAGATGATGCTCTTGGCTGTGAAGCCTGGGAGTCTGCAACCAGAGACATCTAATCGGAGGAGGGAAGGGTATAAGAAAAGAACCAGCCGGGAGCCTGAGGTTTGGCAGCCCTGCAGGGGAAGGAGGGTAAGGATGGAAAAGGAGCATAACAGATACTCAGAATGTCTTGTTGAGTGATTGAAAGCAAGAGCCACAGGGTAACCCAGGAAGATGGCAGAGCTGGAGCGCCTGACTGTGCTGGGGTGTGGGTCTTAGGATGACCTGAGTCCCTTCCACCCTGTGATGCACCAGGTCTGCTTCTTCTGTTGTTCTGTGAGCTCAGGAAGGTCTTGGGGTGTCTCTGGGCCTCAGTTTCCTTGCAATAAACAGGGCAAATAATCCCTTCCTGGTTCCAGGGTCTTTGAGATGCTGAAGGGAATATGCCTGAAGATCTGGGGAAACGTGATGACCTTGGGCAAGTTGTTCTCACTGTGCCAGTTCTCTGGATTCTTCTAAAGAGTGACTGATCATCTTGGAGGGTGTTTCTACCTCTTCCAAGTCCCCTCTTCTCAGAAATGCACCTCAGTTAGCTGTCCCTCTGAGTGCACTCTCAGCCCCTGTCCTCTAGCTGGGTACTGCTTGCCTAGTGGCCTTGTCTTGCGCTGTATCCCCCCACCCAACACTGTTTAGCACACAGTGAGAGCTCAGTATGCTTGTTCAATGAATGAAAGTCCCCTGAAGCAGCCATGTACAGCATCAGAGCTTCCTTTACAGATGGGGAAACTGAGGCACAGAGAAAGGGCACCTCCAGGTGCCCTTGCCATCGAAAGGGGAGGCTGCCACCAGAGGCAGGCACCAGGCAGTGAAGCTGGGCTACTCTTTAATAAAAGTGACTCAGTGGCTGGCGTGGGCTGCGGAATTTCTAAACATCCCCTCACATCCTGAGAGAGCAGGCGACGGGAGGGAGCAAGCAGAGGGAAAAGAGGAAGAAAAACAAGAAACTTGGGGAAAAAGAAAGAGGGAGAAAACAAAAAAACCCTGAAATTGAAAACAGACGCACGCGTCCACCCTCCCGGCCCCACCGCCCCCCTTCTCCCAGCTGGGCCAATCAGAGGCGGCCCTGCAGCCTTTCCCCCAAAGTGGGGGGGGGCAGGGAAGCCCACAGTGGTGAGAGCTCCGGGGGCTGCCCGCGGTGGCAGTCCCTGCCCACCTAGCTGGGACCCTAGATCGTTCTGTAAGCAACTTGGAGCCAGAGAGGAGGAGACCAACAGGGAGGAGAGAGCCAGGCCCCTCAGACCAGCCACCCCGCAGCAGCTTGTGCCCAGCGGACACCGCCGGCCAGACTCAGGGCGGCCCCTCCTGGCAACTCTGCTCCTCCCTAAGGATGCTTTGGGAGTGAGGCGAGGCCGCCCGCTCCTCACCCGTGCAGCACCCCCTCCCGCTCTCCTGCGTCTCAGGGAGCTTGCAAGGCTCCTGCCTGCCCTTCAACCCAGCTGTTGCCCATCTCAGGTCCAGCAAAGTCTTTCTGATACCTGGGAGAGGGCAGTAAGGCGGACTTCCTGGAGGGGGTGACAGCCCACAGCCTGGGACCCTGCCCACAACAGAAACCATGAGCAGAGAGGTAAGTGAGGGAGAGGGGAGACCCCCAACCCCATGCCCTGTCCCCTTGTCCCAGCCAGTGCCTCTTTGGGTAGATAAAAAAGAATGGAAAATATTTTTAACAAAACCAGATGGGCGGAGGCTGGGTGGCTGCTGGCGATGTCAGGGCTAGAGGAGTCAGGTCTCTCCTCCCCACCCCGAGGGAGGCAGGCACTGCTGCCCCCTGCCCTCTTCAAGACAACAGCCCCCAGAGACTCTGAATGCCCAGCAGGGCCTCTGGTGTCCATCACAGTCTATGGTGTGTGTGAGTGTGAGGGAACACAGAGGGGCAGGGGTGGGGAATTGGGAGGTGGCACGCAGGATACCTAGAAAGAAACTTAGCAAGGTACGGGGACCTCAGGGACTAGTCTCTGTCCCTTGGCCCAAGCTTTGATCCTAAGAATCAGCCTGGCTCTAGGCCAGTCAGCCGCCAGGCAACCTTTGGGGATTTAAATGGATTTGCAAATTTTCCAGATTCCTAAGTCGTCCTTCTAAAGCCCCAGCCGCTGGGAAAGTTCTGAGTCCAAGGGGCCTCAGCCACTGACCTAGCGCAGGCCCAGCAGTCCTGACCCAGCTGTCAGATCTGGAGGCTCCTCTTTGAAGAGGGTTGCCACTGGGGTCCTTCCTCCCATTGTAGGCCTCTGCTCAGCCTCTCGCTCTCTTCCTCCTTCTGGACTCTGCCCCTTCTCAGCTCCATCATAAAACAGGAGTCGGACACGCCACCTCCCTGCCCAGAGCCCATCTGTGGCTCTCCAGTGCCTGTAGGAAGCCCCACCTCCTAACAGTGGCTGCCACTGATTGACACTTACTGCATGCCAGGCCTGTGCCCAGTACTCTGAGAATATCTCCTGTGATGCTCACCAGAGCAGGGACTGTATTTCCTCTGCTCTACACATGAGCAGCCACGCAGCAGCACGCAACTGTAGCCACACAGCTAGTAAGTGGCAGACCCTGAGGAGACAGGAACCTTCTCCTACCCTGTTACTCCAATCGGGCTATCTATTGATTGATTGATTGATTGTTCTAGGGGTTGAACTTGGGGCTCGCACTCTACGACTGAGCTACCTTCCCAGTCCTTTGTAATTTTTATTTGGATCTTGCTAAGTTGCCCAAGCTGGCCTAGAACTTGAGATCCTCCCGCCTCAGCCTTCTGAGTAGCTGGGATGACAGGTGTGTGCCGCTACACCCAGCTCAGACGTGGGCTTTCGGTTCCTCCCAGTCAGATCCCGGACCATTCAGAAGAAATTGGCACTAACCTGTCTGCGGGCATCTGCCCTCCTCCTCCTCCCCCAAGGCCCTGCTGCCCCACCTCTTCCTGGCAGCATTCCTGGTTCCTCCGGGGCCCTGCCCTGCACTTGGAGCTGGAGCCTGGTTGCTGTTTATATCCTGTTTGCACATCAGATTTTTCAGACTCCAGGTTTGGCTGTCCTATGTCCCTAGTAACCTTCTGGTCAGGCCTCCTGCCTTCCTTCCAGAGTTATCAGGTAGCTTCTCCAGATGGCATTTCTTTATCACAAGCAGGAAGGAGTGTCTCTGCCAGCCTCTGCCACCCCCAGAATTCACAGAGGGCTCTAACAAGATGTTCTGAGGTCACACAGTCCTGCCCTATCTCCAGGCAGGAGACCCTAAAGCCACAACAGCACTGGGGGACCTATCACCAGCACCCACCACAAAAGCCTCTACCACACCTACCTTATAATCCTCATAGCAAGGCTCTGAAATTGGTGGCTACTACACCCATTTTTTCAGATGAGGAAACTGAGGTTTAGAGAGGTTAAATGATTTTCCAGGTCATGCAGTGAGAAGAGTTGGTCTGTCTGAACCCAAAGGCTTAACCCCAGCACAGTGCAGGGAGCCCCTGGTCAGCAGGTAGTCCTTCACGCTCCCCAGAGGCTGCCTCTGGCTTCAGCACCTGCCCCGGCTCAAAGTGCAGCCTCTGGTCTGACTGCTGCAAGGTCTGCCCAGTCCCTGGCTTGGTTCTGAGAGAAGAAGGAGGCATCTGGTCGGACAGCAGTTATCAGGCAGCCCTCCCTCCTCTGTGGGAGAAGAGCTGGGCTGGTAATTGCCCACAGATGTGGGCAGGCAGCAGCGAGCACTGTGCATTCCGAGTCAGGAGCCCAGGGCTCACCCTGGCTCAACTGACATCCTCGGAGTGGTCCACCTCAAACCCCTGTGTCCCCTCTCTGGCTGCTTTCCTATCTGGGAGGTGGAGGACACTGCCAATGAATACCAATAAGCTTGGGCTCCAGATGATTGTGCCCTTACTTCATTTGGCTTCTGGCTGAATGGGTGACTGTGGGCCAGTGCTTTGCCTCTTTGGGCCTCAGTTTCCTCCTCTGTGAGCAACAGGGAAGTTTGTGGGCTCCAGGTGGTAACAGCGTAGGTGAGGTGCTTCACCCAGTTCCTGCACTTTGTGGGGTGGTCCTGGGGCTGCTGACAAGAGAGGGCTGCTCTGTCCGCCTCTTGCACAGGACCACTTGGCTATGTTAAGGATGGTAGCCCACAATGACCCCTGCCCATAGAACAGCCTGGACACCACGTACACTCCGAAGGCTTGCTTTGTCCTCTTGGTACCTTATGCAGTACCTGGGACCACTTCAGAGCTATAGGAAGGGACTATGGGTGTTTTGCTCAGGACAGGCTATGAAGTATGTTGGAGAGGGAGGGAGGAATGAGGGGACCCCTAGACAGCCCTGAGTCCCCCTCCATTTCCTACAGATGCTTCAGAACCATGTGGGCAGTGGGTCTTTGGGATGAAGTTGTTTTTACAGTCCTCCTCATCAGAGGTGAGGGGAGGGAGGGTCAAGGGTCTCCATCTCTTCTAAGGGTCAGAGCTTTGACAGCTAGGGTGCAGTGTATGCAGGAGGAGCCAGCTACGTGCATTTTAATTGTGTTTGTGACCATTACCTCAGAGGTCACTGCTGTGTTCCTCAGCACTTACTTAGAACATGCCTGGCAATTAGTAAGCTCATAATTAATATTTGCTGGACTAATTTGATTATTATAATGACCTCTGGGAGTCAATATAAACACTCTCCATTTTACTGATGAAGAAATGCCCAGAAAAGTTAAGTCAATTACCCAGAAACACACAGCTCAGAAGTGGAGGAGCTGGGATTTGCGTGCAAACATTTCTGACTCTAGAAACTTGTGACACGAGGCTGGGTGGGGCCCTGGACCCAGCATAGACTCTGAGGACGCGCCTTAGCTGTGGGGGCCCCCTCAGCATTCCACTGGGGGTCATCAACCCTGGAAGGCCATGTGACCTTGGGCAAGTCGGTCCCTCTCTGGGCCTCAGTCTTCTCATAAGTCAAACAAGGAGCATGACCCAGACCATCACCAAGCTCCCTTCCAGCCCCAGAACAATTCCAGGATTCTAAGCCATGCTGGCCCGGATCAGCAGCAGCACAAGCTCCGCAGTGTATGCGGAGACCATGCATATTTAACTTCAAAATGAAAGGGTTTTTTCCCCTTACCCTTTGTCTACACATTACAGAAAGAGGTCAGGATCAATGGCCACTAATGGAAAATCCTAACCGGCAATACGAGGAGGAACTTTCTAACGATTGCAGGGGCCCCTTAATGCATTTGGTTTCTCAGAGAGCTCGGAGGACTTGTTCCTGCAGAGTCCACATGCTCGTTTCCCTGGGACACTAAGAGCAACAGAAGTCTGGGAGGTAGGCCTGTTAGAGGCTATGTGGATGACCTTTAGGGTCAGTGGACTCCAGGAGGTGACAGCATGGGTGCGGTGCTCAGCCCAGCTCCTGCACTTGGTGGAGTGGTCCTGGGGCTACTGACAAACCCCATCGGCTCACATTTCAAGAGAAAGTAAGGCTTTAACCCAAATCAGTTATGGGCTCCAGAGGTGACAGAAGGAGTGGACACAGAGACCCAGCCCTGTTGGGAGTAGGTGTGGAACTGACACAATTTTTGCTTCCAGTGCACAAGTCCACTTCATGTCCCTCTCTAGCCTTCAGGTTCAGAACATCTAGAAAAGAATGTCCTGAACCCCCAACCCTTGCTCCAGTGCTCCACCCACTCAGGGGCTTTCTGGGGTACCCCGCCCCAGCCTGGTACAGGACTTTGAAAATCAAAGTGTACTGCTTTCACTGCATTAATACCCTCGCTTCTCCTGCTTCCGATCAGGCTGTTTGATGTCTCAGGTGCCCGAACCTTTCATCTGCGGGAGGTACGAGCTTCTCCGCCCTATGATGGAGAGGGCTGTCCCTTGGGAAGGCCAGAGGGTCAGGAAGTTCCTGAATGTCAAGAGATGAAAAGGACTTTTGGGGTCACGTGGTTTGACTTCCCTGGGTCCAGGAAGGAGAAGGGATGCGCCACAGGCTGTGCAAGCCGAGGGTGATGGCCGAGCCTGGGACCTATCTTCCCTTTGCTGTATCGTCACCACCCCTCTAAAGACCTAATATGTCGTCCAGTGCTCAGCTTCTGGTCTCGCTGGGGGAAGTTAAGGGACCGATTTGGACTGAAGGGAAGTAAAGCCATCTTGACGAAGGTTGGGAACCCCCGTGGGGTAGTTTTCTGGGCCAGGAACCGTTGGTCACATCACTTCTCCATTCTGGCCAGGGTTTCCTCTTAAAGAGGAGGGAGGGCAAGGGAGAAGTTCAAGGGCTCCAGGGGTCCAGCCAACTTTGCCTTCAGCTCCCAAGAGTCCCTTCCAGACTCTGAGGGCTGCTTTACCACACTCTGTTGCTTACTTTTCTTTCCTGGAAAGTGAACCCCCAAGAGCTGTGATCCCACCGGCGTCTGAGCCTAAGTGCACGTGGAGGGGCAGAGAATTCCAGTCCTCCCTGGAGGGACAGGGCTCTACTCTATAAACACGTCACAGGAGCCTGGCCTCTCTTAACCCAGGGCATTGGACTTGAGGGAAAGGATTAGCCTTGACCCCATGGACTGTGGGCTACTCCATCTGGCCTGTACTGGGTTCCTTATCCAGCCCGAGATCCATCTGCTGAATGCATAGTGCAGCCGTGGGCAGAGAAGGAGAGGCACTGGGAGATGGCTGGATGGAGGGATGGACAGACGGACAGATGGTTTTCACTTTCGTCCAGGGAGCAGGGTGACCTCATGAGCATTCAGCTTCATCAGTGCCCCATGTTTAGAAGAATGTGCACTTGGTTTAAGGCTCAGTGGTCACTGTCTTGTCATTCTTAATATTTTTCAACCAGGATGCTTGTTTATTTTTCTTTTGCACTTGCCCCGGAAGTAATGTAGTTGGTCTTGCCAGGGGCTTCAGGATAGGTTTGTGGGGCCTCATCCTGGGAATTGGCCTCCCTGACTCCCTGCCCCTATCCCAATCCATAGCCTCCCACAAAATGCCAACCCACTTATGTCACTGTCCTGAGTGGGGCTCCCCACCCCCATAGTGCTTGGTGTTATAGCATGATCCCAGTAGAGGCTAGGTGCCCACCATTATCACCAATGCCCTGAAAAGTTGGCTTCACAGTGTCTCCAGGGCAAAGCCAAAATCCTCACCTAGCACCCCAAACCTTTCCCAAAGGTTAGCTTCCTTCCCTGCCCCTCATCTACCTCTTTGCTGAAGAACCCCAATCTCTGGTCTAACTGATCTCTCTATCAATTCTCTCAGATGCCCAACCACTCCTGCCTCCCTGGACTGCTCACACGGAGTCCTATGTTACGCCCCACACTGGCATCGTCTGCCAAACAGCTCAACTGAACCCTAGAGGCCTAGCTCAAGGCCACCTCCCTCAGGAAGCCCTACTCTCCTTCTCTACTGAACTAATCATACAATTGCAATAGTATTTACTGAGCACCTATTATGTGTTGAGGGCTCTTTGTCATCTCTACTCCTCACAGCAGTGGAAAAGGAGGTCTCTTATGTCATCTTGTAGGAAACTGAGACTCAGAGAAGTTAAACTCAGGAAGTCACACAGTAACAAGACAGAAGAACTAGACTTAGGCCCAGGAGACTAGACCTGCTGCTCCCAGCCTGGCTGAGCTCCCGTGCCATTTTTCTGCCCTGGGTGGCATCAGGCATAGTCTATTAGATTTAAGGTCCTGTGTGTCTGTTCTGCCTTAATCAGCCTGTCCCATTTCCTTCCTGAAGGGAAAAGGTCACCACTGCCTGCCTATCCCAGTTTCCAAGCCTAGTGAATCCTGGGTTAGTAGGGGCAGCTGAGGCCCCTGGCCTGAGGTCTACAAGAGCCCATTCTACACAGCCATTTGATCACCCATGCTCTGTAAGCATCTATTGAGCACCTACTGTAGGCTTAATCTCATTTTAGGAACATGGAGCTATCTCAGATAATTGTTAGGTATATTTCCTGATTTGTGGAGAGTCAAATTGTGGGACTAAGACAAAGGTACAGGAAAGAGCCAGTTGGCAGACAGTGCACTGAGAGTCATCGGATCTGGCTTCTGGTCCTAGGCTGGCCACCGAGTGTGTCCTTCCTTGCTGAACTAGGAAGTGAACTAGTGAACGAGTTCCCAGTGAACTAGGAAGGGATGCTGCTGCCAACGTCAATAAAAACAGCAGCTACCCCTTCCTGAGAGCCCCTCTGGGAGAGTTTTCCTGGGCCATCTCATATGTCACATGCATGCCTTGTTGGTGAGCCTGGCCTGGTGGGGTCTCAGCTGTGTGCTGACTAAGTGAATGACTGATTCTCCCGTGAGTGAATGAATAAGAAGAAGATGGCCTCAGGCTTTGCAGAGGGCCGTGGGCCAGGCCCCGTCCTGCACATTTGCTTGTATTAACTCCATCAAGAGCCTTGACAGCTCAAAGGCAAGTCAGAGACGGAGTCTCAGAGAAGCTAAGGAACAGTGAGTGGGAGAATCAGAGGGTGAAGACTGAAGAAGGGGGTAGGAGAAGAGATGCTGAGAAAGCGAGAGGTCACCGAGACGTGGAAGCTTCTCGGCGGCCTGGGAGGGCTCTGAGGGGAATCTCAATGTTCCATAATTGGCACCGACTAATGGCAGGTTTCCTCATTAGCCAGCTACCCCTGCCTGATTTGCAGGCTCTGGTCTGGTGGGGGAAGGCTGCGTGCTGGTGGGTCAGTATGAGTAGGCCCCAAGGCCAGCCTGCCCCCTGGCCACTTGGCTCTGAGAAAGCATTCTATTTGTGGCCCCCAGCCCGGCTCATGGCTGATCCCAGGCTGGCAGCAGCCCGAGGAACAGAAGGTTTGCTTGTCTGCGCCTGCTGCACCCCCCTCCCCGCCTCAGCCTGAGACCCCTCTCGGGGGCTCCTTTGGCTGCCAGGGCCTGGTGCTCTCCGTTGCCATGGCACCGGCCGGAGATGAGGCTCTGAAGGGTAGGGGGGCAGGGAGGGCAGCCAAGGGATGGTGAAGGCTGCAACTCTGCAGCCCCAGAGGCCTGGAGCTCAGAGTGGGGCAGAGGGGTGCTGGGGCCTCAGGGGCAGCCTGTGGCAGAGCTGGCCACACACCTAGGCTGACTGCCTGGAAGCTCTACCTCAGATGCCCTAGGGACAGGGCCAGACAGAGGCTGTCGTCCACATGGACCCCTCTCCTCAACCCTATATGCTTACCTTTTGCAGAAGGATTCTGATTTCTCGCCCTATGTTGACTTCTAAATTACTGGGCAACCTGAAGCAGGACCCCTGGACACACTGCCCCTCAGTGAGGGCAGGAAAAAGAGCCTGCTCTTGGAGATCCTCCTGTCCCTGGGGGCCTGGCTTCTATACAGACCTTGTCAGGGTGAGCTCCATGTGGGAATGTTTCTCTGTGGATGGAGTTTTCTCTGGCAGGTGATGGGTAGTCTCGCTTTTTTGGGTAAGATTCATTTTTTGTTGTTGTTGTTGTTGTTGTTGCTTGGGGGGGGGGAGTGTACAGGGATTGAACTCAGAGGCACTTAACCACTAAGCCACATCCACAGCCATATTTTTTATTTTGAGACAGAGTCTCAATAAGTTGCTTAGGGCCTTGCTAAGTTGATGAGGCTGACTTTGAACTTGCCATCCTCCTGCCTCAGTCTCCGAAGCCTCTGGGATTACAGGTGTGCACCACCATGCTTGGCTTGCATTCAATTTTAGGCTCAGACCCACCTCAGTTGCTCATAGTTCCTCTGCTTGTTGGCCAAGTGACTTGGTTCCCCTCTAAGGGATGTTATAAGGATGAAATAAAATCCCTAGATCATCCCATTTAGCAGACTGCCTGCTCCAAATTAATAGGGGCTTTTGTTTGTTTTCAGATTGGGGAGTATTAGAAGAGTGAGTGGAAAGAAAGATAACCTGGGATAAGGGTAGAGAAGCTGGGGGACAGAAACAGGACCAAGAGGTAGAAGACGCAAGAAAACAGATTGTGCTCAGTGAAATAAAAACATTCTCTGACAGTCTGACCTCTGAGGACCTGAGCTGCCCCAGAATGGAGGGGGCCATTGGTGAGGTAGTGAGATCCCTTTCAGGGGAGGTGTGCAATTGCAGAGAGGGTGGGGAGACACGACTAGGGCTATGTATGGCCCCTTCCATCCCTAAAATTGTAGGTCTCTATGAAAAATGTAGCACAGTTTCCTCCTCTAACTATCAGCTTCCCTCAGCTCAAAAAGAGTGTGAAGGAATGAAAGAAATCCAGAGACAGGGTGAAAGAACAGGCTGGTGACTGCTTAAACATGTCTCACTCTGGCTGGTTGTCCCCTCTGCTGGGCTCTGGTTCATCGTGTCCTGCCTGAGAGAGGTGGTCACGTAGGTGTTGAGCCTGTGTGCTGGGTGGTCAGTCTGCTCAGGATTGAACACTGGAGCCATTATGGCAGGCTCTGTGATCTTGGGCAAGTGATTTGATCTCTCTGGGCCTCAGTTTCCTCATCTCTAAGTCAAGGAAGCAGCACCATGCCATGGGATTGTTTTGAGGATTAAGTGAGATAATTCACACAGAGTTTAGCCCAGGTGATGGGTGATAAGTCCTAAGTCAGAGGTAGCTATTATTCTTCTTGTTATTTTCAAGGCCATTTAAGTCCCTATTTCTTTTGAAAGGCCTGATGAGGGAGGGCCCAAAATGAGCTTCGGGAGACTGGGCAGGGCCAGGCCCTATGGCCCAGAGCAGATCAGGGCTGTGGGGGCTCGGCAGGGGAAGCCTGGAAGGCGCCTGTAGGAGACAGGAAGTGCTTGCTGGCCAGGCAGGCAGCAGGCAGGGGCATGCAGGGGCCTCTCTCCCTCTCTGACCTCCTTCCCAGGCTGGTTCCCAGCCTGCACAGGGACCCGGACTCCCTCCCTTGGGCCCCTAGAGGCCACGAGGCACACACTGAGCGCTTTCCCACGCACCGTTCCAAGTAGCCGCCAGCATCCTCCCTGCCCCCAGCACACACTCGGATGGGTGAGGGGGTGTGCGCCGCAGCAGGGGGCTCGGCTGGGGGACCAGTCTGTTCTTTATCAGCCGAGCTCCGTTCCAGACAGATGTTTTATTTTATTTTGGACTTCCAGAAAATAGGTCATTTCTTTCCACTGTGTCGCTGGGGAGGCCTCCCAGGAGAGGAGCACAGAATGAGTGACTTGGGCCCTGGGGAGCTGGGAGGGCACCGCCTTCTTTTGGTCATGACAGACTATGGCAGGGCCAGGGCCTGATGGCTCCTACAGGAGGGGCTATGAAGCAGGCCTTTACCCTAGAGCCGCAGAGGTTCTAGGGAGCGAGAGTGTTCCTCTGGCTGGAGTGTGAGTTCAGGTGGGTGCGGGCAGGTTGGAAGTGAGGGGCCAGCAAGGAGTGCTCAGAGTAGCCAGGTCTGTGCTGGGGGAATCGAAATGGGGGTCCATGAAACCCACCCTGTGCTTCTATCCAGGGGGAGCTCCACAGCTAGAGCCCATGAAAGCCCCAACCTGGTAATTTGTGCTGTTTTGTTCAGGGGTGCCATTAGGAAGGCCCCGGGTCTAAAAGCAGCATGGCATAGAGTTGCACTTGGGGGTCAGCCCCCGTAACTGTGGTTTGAGCCCGGTTGCTCACTCACTTTGGCCCTCAGTGTGGTCCTGAGGCTTGGGGAGACACACTGTGTAGGGGTGGCACGCTGAGCCGTCTTCAACAGATAGAAGAGGAGCACAGGATGGAGGAGGGCAGTTGGGAGCCTCCCTTTCTTATCAGGTTTCTCCCTGACACTTGTAATTAGGTCCCCATGCTCTGGACCCCGCCATCCTCCCTGCCTCCCAGGACGGGGCTCGGGGCTCGCTGACCCATACTGCAAGACCACACCCACATCTCAGCCCTTTGGGGAAGGCCACATGGGCCAGACTTTCTGCCAAGTCCAGGCTGTGCTGCTGTCACCCTCGTCTTCTTCAGCTGCTGGCAGAGGACTCACTCCCTGGCTCCGGAGTGAGTCCCACACGCTCCCAGGCCTAAGACTGGCTGCCTTCTCTGAGCTGAGTCATGACATCCCGGCTGGGGCCCCTCCCCAGCACCCCCCCTCCTCCCCACTGCACACAGCTGCCTTCCAGAGCGGGGTCCTGAGAGTTGCAAGAGTCAGCCCCCAAAGTTGTACAGAAGGGGAAACTGAGGCCCAGGGAGGGGCAGGACTGTAACACAAATGACAACAGAACTGGAACAAGAACCCAGGTTCCCATACTCCCACCGTGAAGTTTGTCCTGGGGGCTATGAAGTGTCACTAGTGTGGAGGAGAGAGGACAAGTCTCCTGGTCAGGAGACTGGAATCAGTGTCCCACTTCTACTGGAACTTAGCTGGCAACCTTCTCTGAATCTCTGTCACCAATCTCTGTCTGGCTGGAATACTGCGGGGACACTTCTGAGTAATAGTACTACTCAGAGGGAAGGGCAGCAGCCAGAGTCTGACCCCGGGTCCTTGATCCACTAGCCTCAGTATCTCCAGCAGGACAACAGGGCCCAGGAAGGGGTTTGGATCAGATAGATGATCTCTGAGAGCTGTGGAGTCCTGACATTCCAAGACTCTGACACCATGACCCATGGCCAGGCCTCCTCCTCCCTCGGGCATCTTGCTTATTCAGAGCATCCCTGGCCTGAGTCTGCCTGCCCCAAGCAAGCGCCCCCTCCCCTGCAGCCGGGCTTTCTTCTGGTCTGATCTCTGCCTTCAGGCTGAGCGTTCCTCTGTCCACCCAGTGCCGACAGGATCCTCCACATTCTCAACCAGCTCAGTGGCAACTCTCAATCCTGCTCTTTGGTCTCATTCTCGTCTCAGAAAATGGCATCATCTCCCCAGCACACACACACACACTCCTGTCCCCGAGTATTTCAAACCAGAAACAGGGATGCAGGCTCCCCACAGGAACTTATCTCTCCAGCTCCACAACATCAACCACAGTCCTGCTGATTCTCAGTGAAATCCCTCCCCGCTCCATCTGTTCCCACCAGTGCCCACCCACTCTCTACCCAGCCCCAACTAGACAAGCGCCGTGATCACAGAAGCAGCATGGTGGCATGACATGGAGCACGGAGACACAGTTCCATTTTCGCTCTACCCTCCTTGGGTCTGGATTCCTAGACAAATTTCTAAGGTTTTCTCTGCCTCAGTTTCTTCACCTTTAAAATGGAAATAATCACTGTCTCTATCTCAGAGTTGACTGAGGATTAAATGAGTCTGTATATGTCAAGGGCTCAGCACTACACAACATCCTGGGTCTTTCTGGCTTATCTGTATGGATGTGATTTCAGGGGTGCTTGGGACCCATGTGCACACAGTTTTGCACTGTCACATATGCTGGGTACATGGGTGATCTGTTAGGCATGGTGCATCTCCAGTGGGCATGTTGGAGAGCACACAGGCAGCAGTCAGTGCTGTGGTAGGAACCCTGTGACATGTGTTTTGTACGGGCATGCACATGGTGAGCGCCTGCGTGTGTTTTAGGAGCGTGTGAGCGAGTGCGTAGGCAGCCATCTGTGCTCTGTGCTCACCCCGTGTGGGGCCCCCTCCCCTGCCTGCTTATGTCGTGGGAGCCTCAGGACCCCGAGGGAGGGAAGCCGCTGCTGGCGGATGTGGCCAAGATGGACTGGATTTATTTAGATTAAGGCGGTGGGAAAGGGGTGGGGAGTTGTGTGTGCTTGGAGGAGGGAAGGCTGGGGCTGCCACTGATTCCCCGAACGTGCTGTCCTGGACTTGGGACCCTCAGTCCATTCCCCTAAGGGACCTCCATTTCACTGAGGAGCTGGGCGGTGACCCTATCTTTGGACCTGTGTCTCTCTAACCTTGCATAGAGGGATCCTTAGGGCTTCCTGACGCACAGCACATCTCTCTGGGCACAGTGTTTGCTTAAGGACCCTGCCCCTTTCTGCTCCAGGGAACTCCCAGCAGGACAGTGTGGTAGGTGGTGGTGGTGGTGGGTGCCCGCTCCCTGATGACAATGGCTGTGCTGTTCTAGAGTTTGTAGGAGGGAAGGCTGGCACTGAAAATATCCTATGTGGCTCTTACCTGGAGCAGAGCCCCTTTCTCTGAAGGGAAGTTGTCATAGGCAAAAGGCCACCCCAAGTCAGCTGCCTGTCCTAAGACCACAGCAGCCTCTGGGAAGCACAAAACGGTCCACAGGCATTGAGTGGACCACTGGCAGGGTCCAGAATCATTCCGATGGTCCAAGGTCATGTCTGGATGCCCTGATCCCCATTCTGGTGCATCCAATCTCTGGATCTCTAGCTCGCTGCCCCTGTGTCTTTCCTCATTCCACTGCAAGGTTCCATATCCCCAGTTCATCTGGCTAGAAGTCCACTGAAAGATTGTGTGTAAATCCTAATTGTATAGATGGGAACACTGAGGCCCAGAGAAGGAAACAACTTGTCAAAGTCCATACAGCAAGTCAGTGACCAAATGGTCAGAGTCATCTGGTGCACGGAGTGAGATGGGTTTATCGATTCTCATGTGACTCTGTCCTTAGGAGCGTAGCCCTCCCTTCTGACCAGCCCCACTTTCTTGAGAATAATGGTGACCAGAACCTTCTCTTTGACCAGTCAAAAAGGCAAGGCTTAAAATAGGGACACCTCTTTGAGCTGATCTATCCAAACTTCTCCGTGTACAAACAGGGAAACAGTCCCAGAGAAGGCTGGGGACCAGCTCAGTCTTATAGAAGTTTCAAATCCTGTGAGGTGAGCCAAAATGCTCCTTTCATAGAGTCCAACCAGTCCACGACTCCTGAAGTGTCTACATTCTCCCAAAGCATCTCCGCTTTCCCTGAGCTCATCTCTTCCTCCCTATCCTCTTCCCACAGCCTGGATCCTATTTTTGCTCTGTGACTAGGTCATGATTCTGTGCCTCTCTGGGCCTCTGCTGCCTATTCAAGAAGAGTCTCTCCTAGCTTAGTCTCAGAGACTCTAAGCCACGCCCAGCCCCAGGCCCAGCAGGAGAGGGCCTGAGGGGAGAGAAGAGTCAGGGGCTGCATGCCATGAGGTCCCAGCCCACACGGCCAACCCAGCCTTCTAGAGCCAGGCCAGCCCCCTTTCAGTGACCTCCCATCTCCTGGCCAACCGGCCAAATTCCTCCTTTAGAATAATAAACAGTGTGGCCAGCCAGGGAGGCTGGGAGAGGAGGGGCAGGGAGGCTGAGATGACCCCCTCCCCCAACCTGGGCTGCTAATGATTTTCTTTGGCCCAGATCTCTGGCAGGAAGGGGGAACCAGGGGGGACCCCTGAGGGGCAGATGGGCCCCTGTGGGGGCTGTTGCTCTGCCTGGGCACTGCTCTTTCCTGCCCAAAGAGGCCTGGTGTCCAGCTGAAGGGCTGGCACAGGAGGGGTGGGCATGGGGGCGCTGCAGAGGGGTATCAGGAGGGCTGGGCTTTGACCTGGAGCAATTTAGAGAGGGGAGAGGAAGACAAGAGGGGACTCAGGCAAGCTTCTCTGAAGGGAGGGGAGGAGGAGGAGAAACACTGATTCGCTCTTGGGAAGATTGAGACTGGGGTCCACAGCTGAGGCCCTGGTCTCTGTATCTCCCTTAAACTGTGCATGCAGCCCTGGTAGGTGGTACACTTGCCTTCATTCCACTTTGAGAGTTGGAGACTCAGCCCAAAGAGATAGCCATGGCTCAAGGGGCAGTGCTGAGGGGGGGCTCAAACCCTTCTCCCCAGCTCTGGACTGGAAACTAGAAAGCCTGAGATGGTGAGGTGGGGGCAGGTTGGGTGTGGCCAGAGCGGGCAGCCACTCAGAAAGTAAGTCTGCAGCCTCACAGCATCAGGAGGCACCTTGTTGCTGTATCACATGGTCCCTTCCCACATTTCTTGCCCTGTGACTCCCATCTACCTCTGGCCTACTTCCTGTCGAGGCTGCAGACAGAACCATGCATACCTGGCTATTGGTGACTATTTGGGATCCAAGGTATGACAGGCTGCTAAGGGAAGGGACCGAGAAAGTTCCACCCAACCTCAATTGTCTCTCTGGGCCTGGCTTCTGTCCCCTAGCTTCTGTCCCCGGGCTCTAGTGCAGGCTGTTCCTCTGCATCTCCTGCTCTCTCTCTCCCATGTCTTTGTCTCTCTGTTTCTTCCAGCTCTCTGTCTCCCTCTTGGACAGGACCTTCTGTGGAATCTTGGGCAAACTTCTTTCCTTCTCAGAGCCTTGGTTTCCCCATTTGGACACCGGATGTGGAGGTGGGGAGCTTGGCTTCAGGGGTCTGCAAGCACCTTCGAAGCCTGCTAATTTCCATGGGGCCTCTTCTGGGGCTGGCCCCTGGCCCTTCTCCCCTGGGCCTCCCTGTGCTGCTGTGGGCTGAGTAGAGGGGGCCAGGCCCACCCCCCACATTCCACAGCCCTGACTCCCCCGCTTCCCTTCCCACAGCCGCCTCCATTTCCTGTTGTGCTTGTGGAGCTGTGGGAGTTCTCTGGGTTCTGGCTTCCCCCCTCCTTCTCCTCCAGGCCTTTCATCACACTTTCCCAAATATTTGTCCTGGCAGATAAGAGCCTGGTATTGGAACTGTCACTCAGAGGACGGGTTGTCAGAGATGGCGGGTCCCTGGATACTATCCAGCTCAACCTCCCCACCCCCACTGTCATGCAGGGAAACTAAGGCCCAGAGAGGCGTAGGACCCAGCCAAGGCCACACGAGGGTCAGAAAAAAAGGGACAGGGCCTGTGGTCATGAGTGCCTTCTCAGACTTGGGACAGGTGGCTTTTAACTTCAGCCCCACGGACATGGAGAGCTCAGGCGAGGGTTTACTCTGTAGGAACCAGAGGGGCCCTGGCACCGCCTCTGCCCACTCCGGGTCCTGACTCCTGTTTCATTCCACAGGTCATCATGCAGCTTTCAGGTGTGACGCCAGCTCTGGTCCTCAGAGGTAAGTAGGCCGGGGCAGGGGTAGGGGCCCCAGAAAGGCCCTATCCCTGGGAGGCTGTGTACTAGCATAAGGACACAAGTCCAGAAAAACTGCAGTGCTCTTGAGCCTGGATTTCCTACATTTCCAGAGGTCTATATAGATGCCCCCTCAGCCGCCCACCCACAGCTCCGAGACCTTCAGTGAACCCCTTCTGTCCAAAATGATCACATCAAATTCTTTCCTTAGCCCTCCATACACCCCTCACCCTTTAGCAGTCACCCTGGCTTCCCATTTCTCCTCAGTCTGGCTGGATATGTGCCTTCAGCTCTCCAGGGGTGGGTCCGGTGACTGTTAGAGGGACTGGCTGCCTGACTGCCCACCTATCTGGGCCCCCTCTGGATTTTCATCCCCAGGAAGCATGGGAGTGTGGCTTACAAAATCCTTCCCCAGAAGATGTCATGGAGCAAGGGTGGGGATGGGAGAACCAATTGCTGGACACAAGCACACCCCCCATCCCAGCCCCTTGAAGCCCCCAACTTCACTCTAATTTACCTGAGTACCTCCTGCTCACCTTCTTCCAAGCAGGGCCACCTCTAGGCTTCATGGGAACCTAGGTAGCTGAGGGCAGCAGGGGGAAGAGGCCCAGAAAGTGACCTGGGAAGCAATGCAGGAACTGGAGGCCTGGGAATTGCTTCCCAAGGATTTCCTGACTCCTTCCCTGCCTGCTGCCTGAATGCATTACTGCTGGAGAACTCAGAGGCTGGGTTTAAAGGGACTGAGATAAAGGTCAGGAGTACCTGGGGGCCTGGTGTTGGGTGAGCAGGCTCTAGAACCATGGGCAGTGGGTTCCAGTCTGTGTTGGAAATGGAGATGTGTTTTTCATGGACTTGGGGGCTGTGCACACATGCCCCTGGGCAGCCCAAGGGGGCGTGCTGAGGCCCCTGTGCCTTGACATCTGATGTCTTCTCTCCAGGCCAGTTGCTGTTGCTGCCCATGCTAATGCTGCTAGGTCCACAGACCTCCCAGGGCCTGACCATCATGCCCCTGGGGCCAGAGCTTGTACTTAATCTCTCAAGTACCTTTGTTCTGACCTGCCTGGGTTCAGCTCCAGTGGTGTGGGAACGGCTATCTCAGGTGCCTCAGCAGAAAGTGTCCAGGACCCAGGAGGGTACCTTCTCCAGCATGCTAACCCTGGCCAATGTCACTGGAGGTGACACAGGAGAGTACTTTTGTACCTACAACAGCTCCCTTGGGCGGGAGCCCAGTGAGCGGAAGCGGCTCTACATCTTTGTGCCCGGTAAGGGTTCCCACCTGCATGGCCACCCATTTACTGAAGGTATCAGGGGAAGTTCAAGAGATTGCTTGATTGGCACCATGAAATGCAGCCATTCTAGAAATGCAGACGAATCATGAACTCTAGTTCAGCAGGGTGTTCATTTCCACACATTGGCCTGAATATCAGTCTGCTCCTTGTCAGCCAACCCCATTACTGCCTCCCAAGAACTCTGTATTCTTAGCTGGTTGCTGTCTGTTCCCCCTTGGCCCCCATGTCTCATCTTCCCTGTTCTCCAAGCTCCAGGTACCAGCCATACTTCAACTTGTGGGTTGTCTGCTTTCTTACCCTGGTATTGTCAATATCAAATGTTAGAGCTGGAATGGGCTCTGAGCATCTGTCTCTTATGCTACTATGTTTTTGCTGCTGTAAAATAGTACCTGAGATTGGGTAATTTATAATGAACATAAATGTACTGGCTAACAATTTTGGAAGATGGGAAATTCGATATCAAGGGAATCAGCATCTGGCAAGGACTTCTTTTATATCATCTCATCAAAAAATGCAGAAAGGCAAGAGAGAGCCAGAGGGCACTAAACTTGCCCCCCTACCTTTTATTTGGTATGAGGGATTGAACCCAGGGATGCTTAACCATTGAGACACATTCCCAGCCCTTTTTATTTTTTATTTTGAGACAGGGTCTCGCCAAGTTGCTGAGTGTCTTGCTAAATTATTGAGATTGGCCTCGAACTTTCAATCCACCTGCCTCACCTCCCAAGTCACTGGATTATAGGCATGTGCCACCATGCCTGGCAAACTTACCCTTTTTTAGTGGCATCAACCTCAACCATTGAGCCCTCTTGGGGTTAAAATGGCAATGGAATTTCAATGAATTTTGGAGCAGACCAACATTTAAACTATAGTGCCATCCTTCTCCTGTATTGGGGAAACTGAGGGCCAAAGAGTGGAAGAGATTTACTCAAAGTCATACAGCAATTCATGGGATCGCCAGACACCCAGGTCCCCTGACCCTCACTCATTCTTGGCTCCACTCCTTGTAGATCCCTCCATGGGCTTCCTCCCTATGGAGCCTGAGGACCTATTCATCTTTCTCACGGAAATAACTGAGACCACAATTCCATGCCGAGTGACAGACCCCCAGCTAGTGGTGACACTGCATGAGAAGAAAGAGGACATCCCGCTGCCTATCCCCTATGACCACCAACGAGGCTTCTCTGGTACCTTTGAGGACAAGACCTACATCTGCCGAACCACCATTGGGGAGAGGGAAGTGGATTCCGATGCCTATTACGTCTACAGCCTCCAGGGTGAGTCCCCTTTATGGCTTGATTTTCAGCAGAGGCAAATATAACCCTTCACAGAAGAATAGCCCTTTACAGTTTGCAAAGTATATAACTCTATTTTTCATTTGTTTTCACTATAACCTTTGAAGGGAGGTAGTGTTTCTCCTATTTTACAGGTGAAGAAACTGAGGCTTCTATTGAGGATGGAGTTTTCCTACAGTCAGGGGACACATCAGTGGTGAACTGGGCTGTGTAACTAGATGGGCAAAGGCACAGGCTTTGGAGCCAACTGAGTTGGAATCCAAGCTCAGCCACTTCCCATCTGAATGACTTTGCACAATGCCCATAATCCCTTGAACCTGCTTCTTCCTTCATAAAAGAGGGTGATAATTACTGCCCACGTTATGGGATTATTGTGGAAGTTAAATAAAACAAAAAAAAAAAAATAGAAGTTACAGGGCATAATAGGAGTGCTCAGTAAATTTCTCCTCTACTTAGATCACCAGAGGATACTTTAATTTCTAGACTGTTACCCCTTCTAGAATGTAAGCGCCACAAGGACAAAGGTTTTGTCTGTTGTATTCATTGTTGTAGCCCCAGTGCCTAAAATAAATATTTGGCATATAGCAGGCATTCAATAAATATTTTTTTTGAATGGATGAATTTTCTATCAGTCAATGCTTCACTCTGTATACCCCTACCCCATGCCCAAGTTGAAGTACTGGTGGCTGGTGTGATTTCCCCAGCCCTAAGCCCCTCTCTTTCCTCCAGTTTCCTCCATCAATGTCTCAGTGAATGCAGTGCAGACTGTGGTTCGCCAGGGTGAGAACATTACCATCATGTGCATTGTGACGGGGAATGAGGTGGTCAATTTTGAGTGGACCTACCCCCGCATGGAGGTAATGCTGGGCCACGGTTGGGGGAGGGACCAGGCAAGGATGGATAGCTCAGCCTGCAGACTGACTTCTCATGGACCCCTGCTTATTTAGAGAACCTGCCCCACTTGTTCCTGCAGAGTGGGCGCCTCGTAGAGCCAGTGACAGATTTCCTCTTTGATGTGCCCTCCCACATTCGCTCCATCCTGCACATCCCCAGTGCTGAGCTGGATGACTCAGGGACCTACATCTGCAATGTGTCAGAGAGTGTGAATGACCATCGAGATGAAAAGGCCATCAATGTCACTGTGGTCGGTGGGTGCCTTGGAATCAGTTCCTAACCCCTGTCTGAACTGGACCCAGAGCCTGGCACAGCCCTAGGGTACAATCAACCATTTTCCAGTTCAGCACTAGACTCTGTGCCAGTCAAAGCCCCAATTCTGGGGTTAAATCCAAACCAAAGTGCAGTGTCAGCTTGATTCAACCCTAATCCAAAAGTAGACTTTCTGCTTAGCCAGAACCCTAGCCTCAATCTGATCTGTAATCCCAAACGCATCACAGGCCTGGGCAGCCCCATCTGCAAATTCAACCTTGGCCCTGGTTTGAGACTCCAATGTACCTCAGTTACAAAACCAAACCGAACAAGAGAACTACAACTGCAGTCTCAACCTCAAAACTGGCTCCAACACTAATATCAGAGCCAAATTCGTCCTCAGCCCCAACTTCAACCCTAGTCCTTCACTGAATGACTTCCTAAAGCCTGAAACCTCTGCCCCAGAAGTCTAGGTTCCTTTGCAGTTCAGCTGATGCCCCTCCTCCAGGAGCTCCGCCCCTGGGACGTGCAACCCCATTGGTGCCTGGGAATAGCCCCGCCCCCAGGGTCGGCCCCTAATAGCTGTACCTTGCAGAGAGCGGCTACGTGCGGCTTCTGGGAGACTTGGGCGCTATACAAATTGCTGAGCTGCACAGGAGTCGGACACTACAAGTGGTGTTCGAAGCCTACCCGCCACCTACTGTGCTGTGGTTCAAGGACAACCGCACCCTGGGCGATTCCAGCGCCGGCGAGATCGCCCTGTCCACGCGCAATGTGTCTGAGACCCGGTGAGCAGCTGCTACCCACTCCATTTTTTGAAGTTTTGCAGCTACCAAGCAGCCCACAGACCCACGACAAACCTAGGTCCACCTTTCCTGGGAGTCTACTGCGTGCCAGGATTGGTGCCAGACACTGGGATACTGCAGGGACCGGGGCAGAATTTCAGTATGCCCAGGGTCTCTGAGTCAGTGGGGGAAACAGAAACAGGATTACCGAAAGACAGTGCCAGAAGGGCCACTCACTACCACCTGTGATGTCCCCAAGGCTGGAGATTAACAGAGAAACGATAAATTAGAATAAAACATGTTAGGCCCCTCCTGTGGAGGGAGAGGGAATCATGCACCCCCCCCCCCCAACCTCCCAATCCTTCTGTCCCCTTCTTGGTTTAGTGGAATTGTTTATAACTGGGGACTCAGGAGACTAGGTTTGAGTCCTGGTTCTGACAGTGTGACCTTGGCAAGCCCCTCTCCTCCCTGGGCTTTGTTTTCCCTGTCTGTATAAAGAAGGTGGGAGGTGGGGGAGTTCTTTCAGCTCTGACAGTGAGTGGGTTTCCTGGCCTGTTGATTTCCTAGGTATGTATCGGAACTGACGCTGGTGCGGGTGAAGGTGGCAGAGGCTGGCTACTATACCATGCGGGCCTTCCATGAGGATGCTGAGGCCCAGCTTTCCTTCAAGCTGCAGGTCAATGGTGAGGACCACCTCAGTCCCCTCTTCCCTTCTTCCCTGTCCCCATTTCCTCTTCCTGTACTGTCCTCCCACCCATAGGAGGGGCTGGAGAGGGATCTGGACCATTGACCTGCTGTGTCCCTTCTTTGGACCTCATTTTCCCCAAATGTAAAGGGAGGCCATCAGGCTAGACTGGTGTTTTCCAAAACCTTGGGCATTCATGTCCCAATGGCATGATTTTTCCTTCTCATAGTCCATTTATATGATACTACTAATCCAGTAGATATTTATTAAGCAATTACAATATGCTTCTCTGTTGGAAGTTCTTAAGGCCTTGCCTTTGGGGGAAGACAAACATGTAACAAAAGGACTCGAAATCCCAGCAAATAACACAGATGAGAAGGTAATAGGCGCTATTGGAAGGGGAAAAAAAAAAGGAGGGTAGGGAAGATTGAGAGAGCAGTGCACAGGGGGTGGTGAGGTACACTTTTAAATATTGTAATCAGTATTGACCTTGTTTGCTTTGGCTGGATTGAGGAAGTGACATTTGTGTAAAGACTTGAGGAAGATGAGGGCATTAGCCAAGTGGATATTTGGGAAGATGGCACCCCTGGCAGTGCAAGGGCCAGAACAATGCCAGAAAGTCCTGTGGCCAGAAGAGGGAGAGAGGAAGAGTGGCAGGGGATCAGGTCAGAACAGAGATGGGGTAGGGGCGAGGAGAGGGCAGATGTGTAGGTGCCTGTGGGTCTGGTACAACTTTGACTCTTACTGTGACCTAAATGAAAAGTCATTGCAGAGACTTGAGTGTAGGAATGCCATGGGAATGACTTCATGTTTTGTCAATTAGCTTTCTAAAAATAAACATATTTTGAAAGGCAAAATTGAACCTCTCAATTGTAGATGGAAAATCAGCATCACATGTCATAAATATCAGGCAACCACTAAAATCAACTCCAAGAAAACAAGACAAATGTTATTCAATCCAGTTTCATGAATTGGGCTGCCTAGGGCTCTGAGCTTGAGGCCTGTTCTCTCTTTGTTAAAATGAAGGTGAGCAAGTCTCAGAGAGGTGTTAAGGACAGACTAGCCCCCTACTGAGACTTTCCCTTTGAAGTAGCCCAGGGGGAGATCCACCAGCTTCCTCCAAGGGATCCCTGGTATTTAGTGTTCAACTGAGGTCTGTAGCCCTCACCCTGATGGAGGCTCTGGGCCAGGTCTCCCTGAGGTCTATTTTCACCTCCCACCTTCCTCCTAATCCTGGACTTTCCCCCATGCAGTCCCTGTCCGTGTGCTGGAGCTGAGCGAGAGTCACCCTGCCAACGGGGAGCAGACAGTCCGCTGTCGTGGCCGAGGCATGCCCCAGCCAAATATCACCTGGTCTACCTGCAGAGACCTCAAAAGGTGAGCAGATCCTGGACCTTAGTCTCCTAGGGTACCCCAGCTAGAAGGACCCAATGGAACTCACTAGTCTGCCCTTTCCTCTTTCACATTGCTCCAAACTAGAGCCACACCCTAGAACACCATTCCATCACCTCCTTGGAGATGCTCTGCATGATCTAAATTGTCTCTTTTTTTTTTTTTTAAAGAGAGAGTGAGAGAGGAGAGAGAGAGAGAGAATTTTTAATATTTATTTATTTTTTAGTTCTCGGCGGACACAACATCTTTGTTGGTATGTGGTGCTGAGGATCGAACCCGGGCCGCACGCATACCAGGCGAGCGCACTACCGCTTGAGCCACATTCCCCAGCCCAAATTGTCTCTTTTTTACCTTGACACCTGGGCTATCCTCTGCTCAGTACAGTGGAGGGTCTGTGCCCAGAAAGACCTTACCCACCCAGTAGATGTTCTGTTCCTCTGACTAGGGCTCATGGTGGTTCAGTGGCTAGAGGCAGGGTTGAGTTGAGGTTCTGATTCTATCTCAACACACTGTGTTTGTCACCTTGGTGGTCAAAATGAGGAGTGGATTTTGCAATCCAGGGATCTCAATTCTGGAACGGAGGCGCCACCTACTGATCAGTTTAGAGAATCACTGGAGGAACCCACTTAGGACCAGGCAGCTGGTCACAGGAACTGGACATGCACTTCTCCACTATGCGGTGTTGTCTGCTTTTGGCCTCAGTCTCCACCTCTGCAGAAAGGTGAGGCTGCAAGTCGATCCTGGTCTCTTTGGATAGGTGTCCACGCGAGCTGCCGCCCACACCGCTGGGGAACAGTTCCGAGGAGGAAAGCCAGTTGGAGACTAATGTGACATACTGGGCGGAGGAGCAGGAATATGAGGTGGTGAGCACGCTGCGCCTGCGCCACGTGGATCAGCCACTGTCGGTGCGCTGCATGCTGCACAACCCACTGGGCCAGGATGTGCAGGAGGTTACCGTGGTGCCGCATTGTGAGTCTCCCCAGCTCACCCCCACCTTGACCCTGCCATACTTGGGGATTGAGCCCATGCCCCCTCAACAGGCCAAGTCAGCATACCCCTAGGTACACGGGAGCTTTGTGAAATCCATCAGAATATGTTTCTCTGCACCATACACAATACATAATGGGCACACGTGTACAAACACGAGTGTAGAAACCATGGTTTGAGCAGCACAGTCTGCTTCTACAGAGAGAATGTAAACTGCATGTTGGAAGCCCTGACCATGAGCAGGCCTGATCCCAGGGCACAGGTGCAAACTCTCTATGTGTATACTTGTAAACTTTGTGCTGAAGAATGCCTAAGCCCAGATACACGAATAAAGCTAGAGTATATGTCTGTAAGCATGTGTCCAAGCATGCATGAAGCTTGTCTCTGTGTGTAAACCCACAGAATATATGTATATAAGCCATGTACAGCATGCCCAATTCCCAGGCTTGTGTATAAAACCCCATACATGGGTACAAAAAATACATGTGCAATTCCTGTGCATATATGTCAGGTGTCATAGTGCGTGTCTGTAAGCATGTCATTGCAGCACACTTTTCTGGAAAAATGTGTGAGCACAATACTTGAACACATATGCCTGCTGTACAGTGCATATATCTTAGAAGGGACACCTACATGCACAAATCTTGCACATGTGAACAGTCCTAGCAGTGCACAGATGTGTTTGCATGTCTCGCTGCCCATTCTTGTGTATGTGTACCCTTGTATGAATGCACTTCATTCATTCACCTTTCTTCTTCAATAAATAGTTATGAGGGCCCAACTTCTTGAGGTCAGAGGATCAGCTTTGATGTCCTCCTAGTGCCTAAGATCAGGGGACAAGGTGGTGGGAATAAGCAATCTTGGGATCACCACCCTGGGGAGAAAGCCTGGAGGGCGAAGAGGCCAGCTGTAGGATTGAGGAAATATCCTGGGAAAAAGTCCTTTGGGTCAAACCTGAGGGGTGACTTTAAATTAGCCTGGTGAGCAGAAGTGTTCCAGTCAGAAGGAGGGGACTGGGCAAGAGCCTGGAGGCAGGGCAGGTTCTAAGAAAGTAAAGGAATTCAGGCTGCCTGGAGCAGGGAGTGCATGTGAATTTTGGGGTATGGGGTGGGGAGAAAAAGAGGAAGGAAGTGGGAAGGAGTGGAGCTATTGGGGTAGGCAGACTCCAGAGCAAGCAGGGATCTGAGGTGCACATAAGGCTTGGTGCACACTTGTGTGCTGAGGCAGGCTTAGTGACCTGGTACGTGTGCGTGTCTTTTGAGCATACCGGCCTCTTGTACCTGTCCTTTGAGTGTGGGTGGGTTTTTAAAAATATCCTATTGCATCAACCCTCCTGTGCATGTACACACGTGCCTGAGCAGGTGGGTACCTGGGTAGACAGTGTGGACATCCTGACCTGCACATCAGCTCTGAGTGAAGGCAGAAGTACACCTGTAGAGGCAGATGTCACGCATCCTAACCCCGGGGACTGAGATGGTTGTATGGCAGCTCCTCTTTACTCAGAGGACTCCCTAGAGGATGCAGGCTTTTTTCCCAGACCCTGGATGTGTGAGACTGCTGGAGAGAGGGAGCAGAAGAGAGGTGTGGGTCTGTGACCCTGAGGAGGATATGAGGAAGGACTGGGCTCCCTGGGGATGAGAGAAGGGCAGGAAGGGGACAGAGGAGGAAGAACCAAATTCCCAAAGGACACTTGGGTAGCCAGTGGGGCAGGACAGGGGAGATGAAGGTCTGGCTGGGGTGGCCAGGGAGGAAAGAGGCTGAGGTCTTGGGTAAGAGTAGGCATAGGCACCACGGGGCCTTGCTAGCCCTATTAACTGCCATCACTGTCCACTCCTAGATGGGCTCTGGGGTGGAAAAGGGTGGTTGGTGGTGGGGAGCAGGCTCCTTGCTGAGTCTGAATTCATCTGGCCGTGCTGGCTCAGCCTGTGACTCCCTCAGTGGCAGGTCATGGTGTCCATTGGCCACTTGGTCAGGCGTGGAACTTAGAGCTCTGACCTGCTGTGACGCCCAACAAGGGCACGGCCCTCAGAGGCTCCTAGTCTCATAGGAGACCCAGGCAATGGATAGGAACCCAGAAAAGGATTTGCACCCAGCCTAGAGCTGGGGCAGAAATGTAATACTAACCCTGGAGGGGCCGAAGACACTAGGGGTGGTGAGGTTCATAAGAGAGGCTGAAGATGTGGCCCAGAGCAAGAGGCTGAGGATCTGACATCTTAGGCCATAGAGGACGTGGGACCTCTGTCTGGGCACAATGGGTAGGAAGGGATTTTGATGGCTGCCGTGGGAGAGGGGAGAGCAGCTACCCAGTTCCCTGCTTGCTCATGACCTGCTCTGGTCTCTGTCCCCAGCCCTTCCCTTCAAGGTGGTGGTGATCTCAGCCATCCTGGCCTTGGTGGTTCTCACAATCATCTCCCTCATCATCCTCATCATGCTCTGGCAGAAGGTGAGTCCCATTCTCGCCTAGCAAGTAGGGGTTGGTACCCTGGGTTTGCATGTCTCCACCCCATGCTGCAGGATGTGGCCATAGGTGGACCCAGCATGGAGCTCAGGGTCTCTGGGCTGCCTCCACCGGCAGCAGCCTGGGCTCACAGGCCTGATCCAAGCTATCCAGGATCCCCTGGTCTTGCTCTGCTCTAACCTCATGTCCAGCTTGTCCCTGTCACCCATGGAGACTCCTATGGATGCGTTCAGATCCTCTCAACTAGTCTATAATTGCAATGTTATGTCCTGAGATTTAACCACTTTATAATCCCAAAATGTTAAGATTCCCAAATTAGGATTACTGTCCCCCTGGATTCTATCATTCTGAGTTCAATCCTATGAATTAGGCACCTTATTCAACATTCAATAAGTTCCATCCTTCTGCGATTCCCTCTGGGACGACCTCATGTCGGGAGGGACCATGTCCAGGCTGCCTGCTCCTCCACTCCCACCTGAGGAGCCACAGAGGCTCCAAGAGAGGCAGCTGAGGTGGTTCTGATGAGCCAGGCCCCTGGCTGTCAGCTGCTCCTCAGCCTGTCATACCCCGATGGCTCCTCTGCCACCCCCTCCTCCCCCTGGAGCCCCTGGGTACCTATCCCTGAGCCCATGAATGCCCTGACTTGCTGTGCCACTTAGTTTGGCCCTGCCCCTCTTGGGCCTCAGGGCCTACTGGCTCCTTTGCCCTCTGAGTCTGAACCTAGTGAGTTCAAGTGCAGAGAGCCTGTCTGATGCTCTGGTCCTGGTCCTGCAGAAGCCACGCTATGAGATTCGATGGAAGGTGATTGAGTCTGTGAGCTCTGATGGCCATGAGTACATCTATGTGGACCCCATGCAGCTGCCCTACGATTCCACCTGGGAACTGCCACGGGACCAGCTTGTGCTTGGTCAGTCCTGGGAAGCCCCACCTGGCAGTTTGGGGACTTGAAGTGGAGGCCAGCCTCTCTTGGGTCTGGTCTCAGTCCCATAGCTTGTCATGGCTATGGGACCTGGGGCTGGTATCTTGCCTTCCCCACCCCTCAGTCTCCTCCTCTGCAAAATGAGGTCAAGAGGAGCCCCAGGGACTCCCCAGCTTTGAGTCCTGTGAGCCTGAGACTTGAGATAGGACCCTCCATGGCAGGAAGCACGAGGACAGGTCTGGTGCCAGCCTGTGCTTCATCTAGTTAGGGAGCTGAAGGGGTGTGGGGAGCTGTGTTCCCATGGGGAGGAGGAAGGCACCTAGGGACTCAAGCTGGGGCAGAGAGCAGGCAGGACTTTGAGGAGACACCAGGAAAGACTGGGGATCAGTATGGAGCCTTTTGGGGGGAGCACATTAAGTCCAGAGGGATTTGAGGGATGTGTAGGTTGACCTAAGAGAGTGGCTCTTCCCCACCACTCTCAAGGGGAGTACAGGTTCCTGGTGGTCTAGGAACTGAGAGATCCTCTTTTCCCAGGACGCACCCTCGGCTCTGGGGCCTTTGGGCAGGTGGTGGAGGCCACGGCTCATGGCCTGAGCCATTCCCAGGCCACCATGAAAGTGGCTGTCAAGATGCTGAAATGTGAGTCCTGGGTACCTGCTCCTCCCTCACACAGGTCCCACCTCCCTTGTCCCCTCCCCCATCTCCCCAAGCATTCAGCCTCTCCCAGAGTCACTGGTTTTGATGTGCTGGACACAAGCACTGGGGTCACACCAGGAGAGGGTCCTCCTGGCCCCTGCTCCCTCCCTCTTTCCCTGCCCGGGTGGGGCACACTCCCCTGCACAGGGCCTGTGGTCTTGCAGCAGCACGGGTGGGGCAGAGGAGCCTGAGTAGCTCCCATGGGGCCTCTAAGAAGCCTCAGTGACCAGCTGAGTCCCTTCCCTGCAGCCACAGCCCGCAGCAGTGAGAAGCAAGCCCTCATGTCAGAGCTGAAGATCATGAGCCACCTGGGGCCCCACCTGAACGTGGTCAACCTGCTGGGGGCCTGCACCCAGGGAGGTAGGAGAGCCACCCCAGGACTCTGGGGAAACGCCCACTGGCTGCCCAGGCTGCCCCGACTCCTGCTTCACCTGTGGATAGCAGGACAGTGCAGTGGGGCACCACACCCTCCTGCCCAGCACTCTCCCTTCACAGTTCTAGATGGGAGTGGGACTTAGGAGCCCGCAGAGTCACATCTTCATGGCCAAAGGACTCCTCAGGCTTCCAGTTCTGGGAGTTTCCAAATCAAAGTGACCTTGGACATTCTTGTATTTTTACAATACGTTTTGAAAATGGGGATAAATAACAATTCATGTTATATTGAGAAGAATCTTGTTACTTGCCACCCCTTCCCCCAAGACCATCAGTGAGATAACTGGGAGCTGCTTCTTCTGATCACAGGAGAAAGTCCCTCTGCCCAACTGTGTTTATTTGAAGATCTCATTGCAAAAAAAAAAAAAAAAAAAGAAGAAGAAATGGCCATTTATAACTGCTTTAGAGAAATTTGGGATTTTCCTCAGGATTGTGCAATCAAATCAAAATACAAAACTGTGTTTCACACATAGACCAGTTCACATCTGCAATCATCACTCATTTCAAAAGTTATTTTATTTTATTTTTTCTTTCTTTTTGGTACTGGGGATTGAACCCAGGGTCACTTTGCTACTGAGTTTCCTCTGCAGCCCTTTTTATTTATTTATTTATTTTTAATTTTGAGACATTTGCTAAGTTGCTGAGGATCTCACCAAGTTGCCGAGACTGGCCTTGAACTCCTGATCCTCCTTCTTCAGCCTCCAGAGTAGCTGCGATTACAGGGGTGCTCCACTGTGCCTGGCACTCATTTCAAAAGTTTTGTTTTTATCAATATCTGCACTGTCTACTTGTTGACTTTGAGTAAAAGCATTCAATTTGAACATAACCAGTAAACTGCTAATGGGGAGCACTTTCCTCTCCCTCTTTACATATACCAGGTACCAAAATAAGCTTGAGTGTGAAAACATAGCAGTTATATCCTTGTCAGGGACCATGTTTGGTCTCATTAGTCCTTGTGATGGTCCTTTGAGGGGGGTGTTAGTTCACAGATGGGGGAGGGGAGGCCCAGGGAGGTTAAGTATCTATTGCCTGCAGTCGGAGGCAGGAAGAGGACCCAGGTGTGCCAGGCACCTACCCTCAGCTGTCATGCCCACCACCTCTCCCACATTCAGCCTGTTTATTGGCCCCGTGGCCCTCATGGGAAGCCTGAGGGCCTCTGGGGCCTGTGCCCACCACCCTCCCCTGCAGGCCCCATCTACATCATCACTGAGTACTGCCGCTATGGGGACCTGGTGGACTACCTTCACCGCAACAAGCACAGCTTCCTGCAGCACCACTCGGACAAGCACCGCCCACCCAGTGCTGAGCTCTACAGCAACGCCCTGCCCACGGGGCTCCCTCTGTCCAGGTAGGAGGAGGCAGGCGCCTGCACAGCCCCCTTGCCCTTGCTCCTGCAGGGGGGCAGCTGGGGCCCTGGGGAGGGGGCAGAGTCACTCCTGGAGCTGGGGTTCTTTCTCAAGTCAGCCCTCCATGGACCAGGGAAGGCCAGTAGTGATGGGGATAGTGCTGGGCTCTGCTGCCCCCTGCTACCTGCCCCAGTGTGCCAGGTCCTGTGCTTGAGCCCTCTGCAGATGGGACCCCTGACCCCACAGCTCTGTGTCCAGGGTATCGTGGTCTCCTGCCCCAGGGACACTGTGGGCAGAGGCAATCATGGGCTGAGAACTGGGCCTCCCAAGGTGCACTGTGGGCCCTGCTCCCCCTGCCGCCTCCCCATTCCCTCTACACACACCCCGGTGCCCCTCGGCAGCTCAACTCCTGGTTTCAATGTTTCTGAAAAGAGCAGCTCTCAGTTCCTTTGCTGATTACAAAGACAAGGACAAGGGTAACTTCGATCAGCGTCTGAGACATTGGTATTCGCCCCTCCTCGCCAGCATTGACCTATTTCCTAGCCGTCTTTAGGCTGCCCACACAGACACACCTGTGGACAGCCCGCAGCCCTTTGGGGAGCGAGGTCGAAGGCAGAGGTATCAAGGCGATGCCCTGCTGCCCACCCTGGATCACGGCCGGGCACCTGCCGGGGTAGCTGGTGTGCAGGAAGGCCCAAAGAGGCCTCCGCACACGCCCATCCTGTGCCCCTTGTCCTGGGTATTGTAATCTCCTCTGGTATGAGCTCTCTGAGGACACTGACTGGGTCTTAGGTCACCATGGCAACCCCAGCACCAAGCTCAGGGCCACAGAGGTTAGTCAAGGGACTGGATCTGTGGTCACTTGTGTTGAAACACACTGAAGGGTGAGGGGTGCATGAGTGAAAGAAGAAATCCATGAGCGACAGGGCCTCAGGGGTCCCCAGGGTGACCTCGGGGTACGAGGGGGAAGGAAAGAGGAAGCTAGTGACCTTCCTGTTGTGTTCCTCTTACTCCTCAGCCCCGTGTCCCTGACTGGGGAGAGCGATGGTGGCTACATGGACATGAGCAAGGATGAGTCAGTGGACTACGTGCCCATGCTGGACATGAAAGGAGACGTCAAATACGCAGACATCGAATCCTCCAACTACATGGCCCCTTATGATAACTACGTGCCCTCTGGTGGGTGGATGCAGTGTGCTCAGACCTGCCCAGGCTCACACCCAGGCGGAGACACATTCTTTTCAAAGCCCTTCACACTCCCAGTGTTGCAGCAATCCTGGAGGACGATGGCCTTGTGCCCATTTCATAGATGTGGAAATTGAGCTTGGCCCCCTGCCCAAAGCTGCTGTATAGGGGGCCCTCAATATGAAGCCCTGTTTATGAGTCTAGAGGCATGAACACAGCCCTCAGGGAGAGTAAAAGCTCAGGTGGGGTTAGGCACACCTCCTAGAACCTGCAGAAAAGTGATCAGCTCTGAACTGGCCCCAGGCTGGTCTAGTGTTTCTAAGAAACAGGGCTAAACCTTTTTTTAGTTATTTGGTAGTACTAGAGATTGAACCTAGGGGCTCTCTACCTATATTCCCAGTTTTGGGGGTCTTTTTTGGTTTTGGGACAGGGTCTCAATAATTTTCTGAGAGTCTTGCTAAGTTGCTGAGACTGCCTTTGAACTTGTGATCTTCCTGCCTCGGCCTCCCAAAAAATGGTATCACAGGCGTGTGCCACCATACCCAGCCTAAACTTTTTTTCTGACCGTTGAGGACACTGGTGATGTAGGAGAAGTTTAGGCTAGACATGAAGAACCACCTTTTCAGGCGAGACCTAGAAGATCCAGAGCCACCTGCCTTGGACATTCAGCCCCACAAGCCAAAAGACAGGGTCCTCTGGGCCACTGGGGTACATGAGATGACTCTCTGCTCTCCCCCAGCTCCTGAGAGGACTTGTCGGGCCACTTTGATCAACGAGTCCCCAGTGCTTAGCTACACAGACCTTGTGGGCTTCAGCTACCAGGTGGCCAATGGCATGGAGTTCCTGGCCTCTAAGAATGTAGGTGTGGTCATCATGGGGCAGGGTGGGGCTGTGGGTCCTCCAGATGGCCAGAGTCCTCCAAAAAACAACTACCTCTCCTCTGGGGGTGGGAAGACTGAGGACCCTCCACCTGGATGTTTTCCCCAAACCCTCATCACGGAGGGCTTCCCACAATTCTCCTAAGGTGTCCTCTGCTCTCTTCCCTAACGCAGTGTGTTCATCGGGACCTGGCAGCCAGGAATGTGCTCATCTGTGAGGGCAAGCTGGTCAAGATCTGTGACTTTGGCCTGGCTCGAGACATCATGCGGGACTCAAACTACATCTCCAAAGGCAGTGTGAGTACCTACCACCCTGGGGATGGTGACCATGCACCTCTGACCCCAGGATCAGGTTCCCCCTCCTGATCAGCATGGCTTTAGTGCATAGGAGCTCAGCACGGGGCTCCTCGTGGCTGGTCCTGCTCAGTTAGATGGTCAGTGCCTGCCAGCTGTGTGCACAAGGACAAGAGAGGGAGCCACTAGCTGCACCTGGAGTAGGAAAAGGCAAATAATCCCAGGTCCACTCGGCACAGCTGGGGTTGAGGGACCAGCTGCAGTGGCCAGGGATGGGCAGGAAAGGGGTGTGCAGATCAAATCTGTTGTCCCAGGAGTGATGGGCAGAGGAAGAAACCCAAGTGACACGGTAAAACCGTAGCTCACAGGCAGTAGTGGGATTGGCTTGGATAAAATGTGACCATCCTGCTTCCCACCCATCTTCCTGCTTCCTGTGAACCCCAGAGGTGGAGGGGCTCTAGAGCCCAGGGACCAAAGGTAGCCAGGATGAAAACTGGGAGGTGGCTTGGAATTTCCCTTGTCCCTCCACCCCTCTTTTTAGACCCAGGGCTTTTCCCCAGGGACAGGGGCTGCTGTGTCCTTAGCTAATTAGGAGGGAAGACTCCCTGCTGCTGTGGCCAGGAATGGGGTGGGCATGGGAGCTGTGCAGACCCTGAAGGAGGAGAGGGAAGCAGCTGGCAGTGGAGCTGCTGGACCTCCCCACGCCCAGGTGCAGAGTGGGCTGGGAACTGGCCACTGGCCCCTCTGTGCACTCAGCGCTGCTCCTGCCCCCACAGACCTTCCTGCCTCTGAAGTGGATGGCCCCAGAGAGCATCTTCAACAGCCTCTACACCACCCTGAGCGATGTGTGGTCCTTCGGGATCCTGCTCTGGGAGATCTTCACATTGGGTGCGCTGCCCCTTGCTCCCTCAGGGGCACAGCATTCCCTTCCCTCCACCTCCCATCTGGTGGGGCTGTGGGCAGGGTGTTGGGACATGGGTCAGGGGACCTGTGGCGAGTGCTCTGCTCCTTTCTCCCACTGTGCTGCTCTGGCAAGACCCTTGCCCTCTCTGCACCTCTTTATCCCCTTATCCGAGGATCAAGGGGTGCCTGCTTGGCTCTGATGTTCCCAGGTTCTCTGTCCTGAGGAGTGCTGTGTCTCCTGGGAGCCCAGGAAGGGCCTCCATTTCCCAATGCCAAGGACACTGCACCCTCCTCCACCAGGACCAGGGGGCCCCCTGCTCCTTGTCACACCCCTGAGCCTGTGTATCCCTGTCTTCTCCACAGGTGGCACCCCTTACCCGGAGCTGCCCATGAACGAGCAGTTCTACAATGCCATCAAGCGCGGTTACCGCATGGCACAGCCGGCTCACGCCTCCGCTGAGATGTGAGTGGAGCCTCGTGCCCTGGGGGGGGGGGGATTTCCTGGACGAGACAGTGGACATGTAGCTCTTCCAGCTTCAGCCAAAGAGAGTTCTCAGCTCAGAGATCCAGAAAAGTCTAGCTACACCTGGCTCTGGCTGTTCATGTGCTCAGGAATCCCTTCTGCCCTGGGCTCTCTTGTCTCTGTGCCAGCCTCACTCTCAGGCTGGCACTGCCCACATGGCTGCCACAGTGCCAGCCGATGACTTGTACTGCCAAAGCCCCAGAGCTGACCTCTGTGGCTCAGCTGGGGTCGCATGTCATCAGAACTCACCTCTGGACAGAGAAGATGAAACCCCTCTGGGCTGCACCTGGGCCACGTGCTCCCCACAGGTGGCCGACCCCACAGAGCCAGTGGTGGGTGGTGCTGGCTGCCACGCCTCCTGACACCCTGGTCCTTGCTCCTCTTGCTCTGAGAGGCGGTGGCTCCAGCTCCCAGCACTGCCTGCCCCCACCAGAGCCAGGGGGCCTGACCCTCTCTGCCCCTCCCCAGCTACGAGATCATGCAGAAGTGCTGGGAGGAGAAGTTTGAGGTTCGGCCCCCCTTCTCCCAGCTGGTGCTGCTCCTGGAGAGGCTGCTTGGCGAGGGCTACAGAAAGGTATGTGGAGCAGGGTGGGGGTGGGGCACATGCTCCATCAGTTCAGACCCTGGGTCCCTGGCTCCGAGTGCTGTGCTGGCATTTGGGGAACAGCCTCCTCTGCTCTGGGCCTCAGTTTCTCTGCTGATCCCAGGACGGGGTGGGTGGAGGCTGAGTTTATTCCAGCAGCTCCAAGAAGGGACACTGACTGGTGACACGGGAGGAGGGGCTACAACCTCTGCCCCCATGCCCACTTCTGGGGCTCCTTCAGAGGTGTGAACAACCCAAGCCACATGGCTTCCAAACCCAAGCCCTCAGACCCTGCTGTAGGCTGCTCAGAGGCAAATGGGGCCTCCTGGGGGCCTAACCCCTGCCCCACCTGGTGACAGGGGAGGCACATCTCTTTGGCACAGGCACAGCCTTGTCCTCAGCTCCATTTCTCATCCCCTTGGGGTTGTCCTGGGGTGACTGAGATGGCAAGGAGTTGTCATCATCTCATAGACAGGGACACCAAGGCCCCACTGGGGGGTCAAAGTTGGAATGAGAGCAGGAACTGCCTCCTCCAGGTGAGGGCGAGTGAGGGTTGGGGTGCTGGTTCCATCAGTGCCACTCCATGGGTGGTCCTGAGCCCACCTGGTCTTGATAGATACCAGGTGGGAGGCAGCTCAGCTGTGTGGCGTTGGGCACAGCCTCTCACTCTCTGAACACCCTCTGCCTTCCCTACTCAAGGTGGGAGAGGCTGGGTCAGCTCTGCCTGGGCGTGTCCCATCTGACCATTTATGCCCCTCCCATGCTCCTCCCCCCACGGAGCAGAAGTACCAGCAGGTGGACGAGGAGTTTCTGAGGAGTGACCACCCAGCCATCCTGAGGTCCCAAGCCCGCTTCCCTGGATTCCACAGCCTCCGATCTCCCCTGGACACCAGCTCTGTCCTCTACACTGCCGTGCAGCCCAGCGAGGGTGACAACGACTATATCATCCCCCTGCCTGACCCCAAACCAGAGGCTGCTGATGAGGGTCTGCTGGAGGGTTCCCCCAGCCTCGCCAGGTAGCCACCCTGGCTGGGACATGGGGCTATGGTTTGCACAGAGTGTGGGTGTGTCTGCATCAGGCTTGACCCAGCAGCCAGTTCCCTGGGGTGAGGACTTATTCCTACAGGTGAACAGAGGGCAGAACAGGGCTCTCTTGACCTTTGAGCCCTCAGGTGGGAGGGGCAGGCTGCATAGAAAAAGGATGGGCGGGGCTATCTGAAAGGGAGCGCCTCCCTTGAGGGGAATCCCACAGTTGTCCTCTCTAGGCCCTGTCCTAGCCCCATGGGGAAGGAGGAAACCTACTGAGTGTCCCCAGCATGCTGAGGAGTGACCACCTGTGGGGTCCCAGCCAGCCTTAGGCTGTACTCCATGCTTAGCCCTGTGCCCAGAGGCCCTGCAGCCTGGTTGTAGAAGGCAGAGGTGGCCCAAGGTCAACCCAGAATGCAGACCTGGAAGGAGACTCATGTGCTCTTCTGTCTTGGGGTGGGGTGAGGTTTCAGTCCAGGGAGGGCTTTGGAGGGAGGTCCAGCTGGAGCCTGGACTTGATGTTCAGAGAGCACCTGCCTCCACTAGAGAGAGGGCTCCCTGGAAGCTAGAGCCACCCACCCCAAACAAGATCCAGCCCCAGGGGAGGTGGCAGGAGTCCTAGGCTGGGCTCTAGCTCCAGCTCTGCCACCATGAGCCCTGGGCAGGCTTTGTCCTGTGACCCTCGGTTTCTCCACATGTGCTGATGGTGCACACAGGCCCCTAGAGATGCTAAAGGCCCTTTTCCTTCTGTCAGTGAGACTAACATTCCAAGACCTGGGTAGACAGGACAGGATTCAGCCCTGAGTTCCAACAGCTTGCGGTGTGAATGCTGGCCCTGTTTTATGCCCTTGGACAGCTGCTACACCTCTCTGAACCTCAGTTTCCTCTTCTATTAAATAAAAACAGTAAAAGTCCTTGTATTAGGGTCTTGCCTTGAGGATTAAGTGAGATAATGTCTCAGAATACAGAAGATGGAGATACTGGGGAATTGAAGTGTGGGGCCAGCTTGGCCTGCTCCAACGTCCCAGCCCCTGCACATGCCCACAGTGTGAGGTAGGGCAATGACATGAGCTCTCTGAGCTGCACTTGTCTCCTGGCTCAGGCCTTATGGGGTCTTTACAGGATTCAACGAACAGAAGTGTGCAAAGCTGGGTTCACAGAAATCCCTCAGTGCTGTTACTGTCCTGCTGTGGCCCAGCCCTCACCCACTTGCCTTCTTCCTCCAGCTCCACCCTGAATGAAGCCAACACCTCCTCTACCATCTCCTGTGACAGTCCTCTCGACCCCCAGGAAGAACCAGAGCCAGAACCCCTGCCCCAGCCCCAGATGGAGCTGGAGCCACCAATGGATGCAGGCTGCCCTGGGCCTCGGGCCGAAGCAGAGGACAGCTTTCTGTAGGGGCTGGCCCCCACCCCATGCCACCAGAAGCTCCCCTTCTGCCACCAGGCCACAGCCCCCAGGCCTGGCATCCTGTGAGCCATGCTGCTCCTGCCAGCTGTCCCATATGGAAGGATTCTGTCCCTGCCACACTGCTCCCCAGGCCCTGGGGCTGGCTCAGGAGGCCAGAGAACTGCAGGACCATGCCCAGCCTCTGCCTCAGGGAGGCCATGTGACTGAGCCAGGGTCCTCCCAGGGGACCCAGTTTCCCAATACACAAGATGAGACATTGAACTTGGTAGTTCACAGTCTACCTGGGAGTCTCCCTGGCTGACAAGTGGGGAGGCTGGAATCTGGGGGAGCTTCCTGGGGAATGAGGGGGTCAGTAACCTCTCTCTGTTCAGCCAGCTGCCCCTCAAGGCGTCGCAGGCCTGTCCCCACACTTCCATCTGCCCAGGAGCTGGGGAAGAAACCCTGGCACCCCTGGCTCCTGGCTGAGCTGGGCCTGCCCTGGCCAGTGTTGCTTCACTCTGAAGCCACCTCCCCTGACACTAGTCTCTGCTTTCCCAGGTCCTAGCAGGTCTGGGGCCAGCCATGCTTAATTAATGGTGTAATTATTGCTGGGACTGAACCAAGTACAGCACTCCCCGGCCTGTAGACCCAGCCTAGGACACTCGGGGCACACTGGCTCTGGACAGTGCCCATGTCTTCCAGGCCCCTTGTGTTCTGAGGCTTTTTCTCATCGTCCCTTATTGCAGGCCCAGCAGATCCTGCATCTGTGACAAATGTGTTGATGTGCCAGCATTATGTCCACATGTGCGCACCAGTAGGTGGCCCCGACTGTGCATTGGATCTGCTGTGACCTTGGAGGAATCTCTTGCCCTCTTTGGGCCTGTTTTCCCCTTTGAAGAGTGAGCAAATTGGACTCATTCACTCTGAGTGCCCTGTCAACACTAATAATCCAGAATATTCCTGGGGTTTGCATGCTTGTCCAGATGAAGCAAGGTCAAGTACCCTAAACTTCCTAGTTGGGGGGCTGCTGGCCTCTGAGGAGATTCCAAATGACACATCACAGTCCGGGCATTCAGGTATGTGACCCTTCCTCAGCCCCAAATGCAGCTGTGATGACCTTGGCTTGGAGTGACAGTCAGTGCCTGAAAAGCCCTCAGCAGCTGCTCCAGGAACACGGAAGGACCACGAGACCCCCTTGAGGACCCACGATGAACTCTGGAGATATCCTGGGCAAGGGGGCAGGGAGGGAGGTCATTACCTCATGTAGCCCAACACTGTCCCCAAGGTATTTGCAACAGAGAGAATGGACAGTAAGGACGATTGTGTCCCATGAAGAACAAGAGCCTCAGGATGTGCACCCCAGGAAAGGAGCACAAGAGGTGGGCACTTTGGGGGTTTCCTCCTTAACTGCCGGCTGCTCCATCCTGGAGGGAGTACCTGGTGGAGTAGGGTCTTGTCACTGCCCAGGTGATACCTCACCACCCTGAAACCAGTGGGCATTGGCCATTAGAGGGCAGTGAGGGATATGGTCACTTCGCCCAGGAGGGGGAGGGCTGGCCAGGGGATAAGGTGAGGTCAGCCCTCCTGGACACAGTCACCAAGCTAGTTGGTGTCTCCCAACCCGAGGGCCCCAGAGACTCCCCAAGGAGAGAGGGGGAGTCAGTCTTCACTACGGTACCAAAGATATAATCACCTACGTTTACAAGTATTTTTAGGACTCACATTAACTCACATGTATACATCAAAGTGCTATTTTGTATGCTGTTCAGTTTTCCTATCTGTGTACTTTTTTTTTAAGGGAAAGATTTTAATATTAAACCGGGTGCTTCCACTCACCGACTCTGGTCTCTCTTGGGTTTGGGTGTGGGTATGGAGTGAGCGGCAGTCAGAGCTCATCCTGACAGATCCCTTCAGCTCTGGTCTCCTTTCCCTCTTCTCAAAAAGGGATTTTCATTTCTCCCACTCCTTCCTAGTGGCTGGGTGACCTGGACCTTGGACTTGGTTTCTCAGTATGAGCTGAGGAGGCTCCTCTTCCTCTGTTGTGCCTGAGCAAGGCTGGGTAGGAGAACATGGAGCCCACAGGCCTGCTCAGAGGCTCCATCACTGGGGAGCCCAAGCCCTTCCTGCTTCCCCTTCCCCCACCATGTGCTTTGGCTTTGGCTATTAAGCTGGGGCACTGTCTGCCCCCCTGCACTCTGCCTGTGGGCCTGATGAGACTCCTGTGGCTGGTGAGGGGCATCGGCAGAGCCCGGATTCCAGGTCGGGTGAGTCATGATTGGGACCCAGGCAGGAGCAGGGCAGACAGAGCATGCAAGGGCCCCAGACAGGAATAGGAAGAAGGTAGGGGAAAGAGAAGAGGAAGAGGAGAGAGGAAGGAAGGAGAGTGTGGCTAGGGAGAGGCCAGGGGACGGCATGGGCACCACGCTGTGGCTCTGAGGCAGAGTCCAGCCAGGCGGGACAGTGGGGCACAGACCACAGGCTGCAGAGCCTCACTGCTGCAGTACCTCAGTGGCTGTGGGCTGGCATGAGGGGGGCGTCCTGGTCCCTCTGGCCACCTCAGCACTGGCCATCAGCTCCTCTGTGTGGTTGTGCCTATTAGCCACTGGCGGCACAGTACCAGGGCAACAGAGCCACTGGGGCAGAGGGCAGACGCAGGGGTCCCAGGCCAGGACAGCGGTCCCTTGCCCTCCACCTGTACTGCTTGAGAGGATCCCTTGAGATGGAACTTGGTTTTAGCTTGAGGCCGATCATTTCTACACTGTGTCCTCAGGCCAGCGTTCCCTGTCTCTGAGCAGAGGATGGGCACCTCTGCTTGGACCTGGGGGAAGGGTGCCTTGTTTTGGAGCTGCAGGTCTCCCTGGACTGTCTCCAATAGTCTGTGGCTGTGGCTACAAGTGGGCAGAGGACAGGACTGTGGCCAGCTCTGACTCACAGCCCTGCAGCCAACTCAGGAGCAGCTGAGTCATGTCAGGGAAACCCGACCAGCGAGGGCCTGGACATACCAAGCCCCCACCCCTGGGGTCCTGGCTCTACAGCGCATCCAGAACTCAGGACCTCTTCTCTCCTGGCTGTGGCAGTAGTTGACTAAAGCAAAACCTGGATCTGCCTTGGAAAGAAAATAAACAACCCACATTCCAGAAGGGATTGTCTCTGTTCATGGGAAAGCCTGTTTGTAGGTCAGGAGACTCCAGGCCCCATCTCAGCCTGTTCCTCCTGGGACCTTGGGTGGGTCACACCACATCAGAGCCCAGTTCCCTTGTGGTTAATGGAAAAAAACAAGGCCACAGAGATGAGGCAGGATGAAAGTCTGGCTGCCATTAGCCAGTAGGTGGTGCTCAGGGGCTGTCTGGTGCTTCATTCATTTTTCTTATTTCTCCCTCATCAATCCTAGGAACCTAGTACAGGTACAGATGAGAGAGGAGATTGCAAAATGACTTGCCCGGGATCATTTGGACAGTGTGTCTGGGTAGGGAGGGAGCCTGGGCCTGGCTGCCTTGCAGATTGGATCTCAGGGAACTAGGGTGCCCACCCAAGGGGGCAGAGCCAGGGATCTGAGAAGTGGGGCTCTAAATCCTGACTCCTGACTCATAACTTTCTGGTGCCATATGTCCCTAAAGGAAAGCACAGAAAAGCCTGTTTGAGAGAGAAGAGCTAGGTGAATGTGAGGGCTGGGTGAAAATAAGAAAACATAGTTTGGGAGAGGGCCCTTTGCAGAGCAGGTGCAGGGGGATGAGGTGACCTGGGTCAGCCCCTGCCTAGTCCTTCCCAGGGGAGATGGGTGAGCTGGAATTTTCCTCCCAGACAGATGAGCCACTCGGACTACACATTGCTTCCACCACCCACTGTCCGCTTGGGTCCTTCTTCCTGGAAAAAGAGGGAAAGACTGAAAGAGTTTGTTCTGCTGGGCCCTGAGCTACAGCCCACCAGGGGCCTCCAGCCCCATTAATGTCCCTTCTCTGAATTAGGACCCTGTCTCTCCAAGGCCTCTGTGACCTGAGTCCATTCTCCAGTTTTACAATAATGAATTTATAACAGTGTCTACAGAGCACATGCCCCAAACCCATTAGCAGAGTAGGTAACACAGAACACTTTCCTGTGTGTGTTTTTTGTATTTTAGACTCTGGTAACATTGTAAATGCGTTCTTTCTTTAGTCAGAGACTCTGTGTAGGAATTTATGTTATGAAAATTCTGTTTAAACTGCTAAGAGTTTAGTTTTCATTTTTCTTTTTATTTTCAGTTTTTCCTATTTTTTAAAATTTATTTATTCTAATTCATTATATATGACAGCAGAGTGCATTTTAATTCATAGTACACATATAGAGTACACTTTTTCATGTCTCTGTCCACAAAGTAGAGTCATCATTTATGTCTTCATACATGTACTTAGGGTAATGATATCCATCTCATTCCACTATCTTTCCTACACCCCGTCTCCTCCCTTCCTCTCCCTCCACTTTACCCTATTTAACGTTCCTCCATTTCTCCCATGCTCCCTCCAACATACCCATTATGCATCAGCATCCTCATATCAGAGAAAACAGTCAGCATTTGTTTTTTGGGGATTGGCTTACTTAGCATAATATTCTCAAACTCCATCCATTTACCTGCAAATGCCATGATCTTATTCTCTTTTATTGCTGAGTAATATTCCAATGTGTATATATGCCACATATTTTTTATCCATTCATCTACTGAAGGGCATCTAGGTTAGTTCCACAGTTTAGCTATTGTGAATTGTGTTGCTATGGATATTAATGTGACTGACTCCCTGTAGTATGCTGTTTTTAAGTTCTTTGGGTATAAACTGAGGAGTGGGATAGCTGAGTCAAATGGTGGTTCCATTCCAAGTTGGTTCCCCCACTCACATGCATACTAATATTTGTATTTGTATCTAATTAAATTACAGTTGTTTTAAAAACTGCCACTACTATTCTGCAACTTTGTTTTCTACTTAACTGTACTTATAAACACACTCACAGGACAGTGGCACATACAGATACTAATTTATCCATTTTGAGAGCGGCACCCATTTAAAATTAACATGCCTATGCCATAGATTAGCTCCCCGATCCCCCCTCTACAAATGGAAATCAACATTGTTTTCAATTCTTAGAGTTATGAATTATGCTGAAATGACCCTGGTCTGAAAGTGTGTCTGTATTTTCACATTTATGTGTTTGTACCCACAATATGAATTTCTAGACATAGAGATGCTGAGAGAATAAACACTTGAAGTGCTAGTGGAGTGATTTTTTTGTATCCCTTTAAATACAAAAAAATCATGGTGCTTCTCAGAGGCCAAGAAAATCAATCCTGAAAACAACATTGTTTAACACTAGGAAGTTGCCCTGTTCTTCTGGAGGGAGTCTGGAACCTCTGAGGTTTGTTGTAAAAGCCCCCAAACATCTGAGAGAGAGAAGTAAAGAGAGATGTGCAGCCAGGAGTGGTGGCACACCCCTGTCATCCCAGGAACTCAGGAGGTTGATGCAGACAGATCACGAGTTGGAGGCCAGCCTTAGCAATTTTGTAAGGCCCTAAGCAATTTAGTGAGACCCTGTCTCAAAATCTAAAATGAAAAGGGGTGAGGGTGGGAGTGTAGCTCAGTGGTAAATGCCCCTGGTTCAATTCTAAGAACCAATAAAAATAACAATAAAATCAATTAAACAAACAAAAAAATCCCACTGCTCCGGGCCATGGGGAGTCCCTCAGCTCAGAACATCATCTGCCTCAGCTCCCTCAGGGCCTGGTGAGGGGACCTTGGGTGCCTACCCACATCCCCTGCACCATACCTTCTCCCAATCTCAGCTCTTCCCTCCTTCCCTCCACTGGCTCTGAGGCCTTGGGCAAGTGATATTCTCTTTGGTCCTTGTTTTCCTCATCAACAAAATGGACATAATTAGTAGGGCCAGCCACACGGGTTGAGGATTAAATGTCATAAACATGCTGAGGCATGGTGCCCGGTGTATAAACAACATCCAGAAAATGTTAGATCTCCAAATGCCCTTTTCCCAGAAAGGCAGAGCCCCTTCCTGCTCAAGGGCTTTGGGATACAGCTCCTCATACATTTTTTAAAAAAATTTTTGTAGTTGTAGATGAACACAATATCTTTAGTTTTATGTAGTGCTGAGGATCAAACCCAGGGCCTCACCCATGCGAGGCAAGTGATCTACCACTGAGCTACAGCCCCAGCTCCCATTCCTTATACTTTTAAATTTGGTGGGTCAGGGTGGTCAGCTACTCAACAAGCACAAGAGGAAACCAATCCTCTCTGGCTGTGTGATGTGACCTGGGAAATGACTGAACTTCTCAGAACCTCAGTTTCCTCTTCAACAAAACCATGGTATTACCTGGACCCACCTCTAGAGTTGAGGTCGATGAGAGGACTCCAAAGAGTAGTGTCACACTGCCTGACCCAGAGTGAGGGCCTGATAAGCCTTCAGGGCCTCCACACTGGCAAAGTGCTGGACAGGAGGGGAGTGCAGGAGGCCTGGGGGGCAAGGGAAGGCCCCTGCCCAGCTGGCAGGGACAGGGAGGCTTCCTGGAGGGAGAGTCTGGGAGCCATAGGAGTTAACTGGCATGAGCAGCTTCCGCTCATCTCGGGGAAGACACAGGTCCTGCAGAGGTGGCCTCCACTCCCCTGGCCAGCCACTGCTTCTCTCAGACACACTCCACCAGACAGAGTCTCCCGCTCTGGGGTCAGGGACCTGGTGGGAGCTGCATCACAGCTGGCAGCCTGGGCCAAGAGCAGACTCCCACTGCACACGAGTTAGGGGGCCTCCCAGTTTCTTAAAGCCACCCAGGGGCTTTCAGGGGCAGTGGCCTCAGTGGTGAGCAAGGAAGAGTCCCCAAGGAAGCTGGAGACTGTGCAGCTGCCCCCTCCTAACTCGGCAGGCCTGGAGTCCCGGAATCTGCCTGTATCAGGCCCTCCTGCCACTTTGCAGCTGGGGTCCCTGGATTGTTCTTGGAGACACACCCTCTACAGTCCTCGGGTCCCTGAGACCCTGTGGGGGTCAGTCAGACCTTTGCACAGACCTCATCCCCTCCTGCTCCCACCTCCTGTCCATTCCTTCTCACTCACCACAAGAAGCCCTGCTTTCTCCCCCCTGCTGCCCTCCTGCTTCTTCAAGGCCAGCTCCAAAGCCACTGCTCTGGAGCCCTCGCAGACTCACCTCCCTGTGTCCCCCACCCCTTAGGGGTACTCACCCAAATGTGCCAGACTACAAGACGCTCTGCTGCCTGGATGAGCCTAAACATGGCTGCAGGTGTGATGAGGGGGAGGGGGACCAGATGTGCATGGAGACCCTGTTCAGGGGGATGGCTAAGGGACCTGAGTGTGGCCTGAAGCATGGTGCCTCCAGGGCCCACAGGGGCTGCCTCCACCTGCTGCAGCCTGATGGGGACAGGAAGCAGGGCTCCTGGAGGTCCACCCTGTGGCAGCAGGAGGACAGGCAGTGCCATGAGAGGCGGGTCCTGCCCCTGATGGGGAAACATGTGCCCACAGCTTTCTAGCAACAGGAGGCACAAGGGGGACGTCAGGATCTGTGAGGGGTGCAGGACGTGCTGTTGGCCAGGTCTCCTGAGCGGTAGGGAGTGGAGACCCTCAGCCTGGGCCTGAGGCCCTGACCATCTGCTGTGGCTCTTAGTGTTCCCCTAAGTAGCTGTGTGACCCCAGATAAGTCACTCACCTTCCCTTACCTTTCTCTCCTTATCTCTCTGGTAGAGATACTATGCACCTCCACGAATCCTTGTGACCCAGGCTGATATGAGAAAGTGGTAATGAAAGTGCACTGTAAACAATAAACACTCAGCCTTCCTTAGCAGGACACTACTACAGGGTGACCCAGAACCCTGACAGAGTAGGTCCTGTTCAAGGAACCATCTGGGAAGTGAAAAGTCTGAACTAATTGGTAAGAAATAAAGACAGAGCCAGAAATTAGATAAAAGGGGGAGTGCTTGATAGGTCTTCCAGTACTGTAGGAGTGGAACTGAACAATGAAAAAGGGCCCGAGTCTTTATTTTAGGGGGAGCACATCAAAGGCAGGGGTAAGGTTTCAGTGGGAGGAGTCTTGCTTCTTGATGTGGCAGGGGTCATGGAGTTAACCGGTTGATTGGCATTTTTGGCCAGCCACAGCCATCTCTGAGGGGTGTGTGGCTCCAGCGCGTCACCCCATCTCCAATGCTGTGCTGAACTTGTGATGGAGCTGGGCAGGAAGCTACACGAACCAGGTGTACCCAAATCAGCAGGGTTGCTGCTGGGAGTTCCTGACACCAGGCTTTCCTGTCTAATGGCTTCAACATCGTTTTAGTTCCCGCACAGTTCTGATGGCTTCCTGCGGGGCACAGAACCCAGAAGCCATCAATGAAAAGACCACAGGTTGGACCACACACAACGGCAGACACCTCCGTGGGAATAAAGACACCAAAGGAACATTTAAAGGGAAGTGGCAGGCTGGGGGGACGCTGTTTCAGCTTTTATGACAATAGGGTTCTCAGATACAGTGCCTGACAAATTAGTAAAAAATGAAAATTGGACAAAGGATAATGTAGAAATATACCAATAGACAACAAATATGAATACAAGGGTCATCTTACCATAATCCAGGAAGTCTCACACTGAAAACAGTGAACTTCCATCTGTTTCCAGAAGACTGGGAAGTGTTGATGCCGCTTTTGGGGCCCTGGGGTGAACCCAGGGCCTCACACGTGCAGGCAGGGCAAGGGCCCCACCCCTGGGTTCCACCCCCAGGCCTGGGAAAAATTTCTAAATACCCAAAATATTCGCTGCCAACAAGAATGTAGTGATGCTGGGTTTCCCACACACCTTCTGGGGGTGCACGTCCACGCGGGCATTTTCAGGGCACAGTTGGACAGTATCTCCACGGATTTCAGGACCTACCCTTTGACCCGCCATCTCTCTGCTGAAATGGATCCTGCTCTAAGGACTGCCCATGCGCCCAAAGGCTCCTGTGCAGCGAGGTTCACAGCAGAGAAAAGTCAGAGGGAACTCAAGTGCCTATGCTTAGAGGAACCGAGAGGCAAATGATGGTCCCTTCATATGGGATACCAATACAGCCATTTCACAAACAAAGTAGATCTCTGTGCACTGACTTGGAAAGGTTTCTAAGGTGTGTGGTTAAGTGACGAGACTCAAACCCCAATGTAATCATAGCTTATGACATTATTTTTTAAAGTCATGGAGGATGGAGTGGGGAATGGATGTAGTATAGACACAGGCAAACATTAGGAGGAATGGGCTATAATTGGGATAAGTGTTTGGGGGAGCTTCCAGTTTGGGGGACTCTATCCCTCTTAATGGATGGAAGTCTCACAGTGAACACTGGTGTTACAAAAATAAAAAATAAAGGAGGCACAAAGGATGGGAAGGGATGGGGGTCCCACCACCCCACCTGGGTCCCATGACTGCTACTGGCCCAGTAAGGGAACCACTGGGTGCCCCTGCTGTCCAGGTCTTTCCAGAAGCCCTTCTTCCTCTTCCCCGCCTCTGCTTGGCACAACCCAGCTTCCCTGGACCTTGTTCTTGCCCAGCTCACAGGTGGCTTTGGTTCATAGCAGATATACAGCCCCACAAAACACAGTGGGTATCCCAGTGAGCATGGATTCCTCCCTGTCGGTGACATTCAGCTCTTAGAGGAGGTGGTGGGTTAGTAGGGCTCACTCATGCATCCACGGAGCAACTAGAGACTGCTCTGGGTGGGGCGGGGACACCTTAGCCACACTGGGCACCTGGGCATGTCATGATGTTAGGAACATAAGAAGCCAAAGGGGTGTTGGGGGGGGGGAGAAGAAGGGAAGGAAAACCATACAGTGTCTCTTGAGGTCTACACGAAGAACTGGCCCCTCCTCGTTTCCATCTCATTCTATTGTCCAAAGAAAGCCAATCTGCCAAGCCCAGATTCAAGAGGCAGAGAGATGATTCCATCTTTTATCCTAAGGGGGACACTCAAGTCACATGGCCAAGAGCTTAACTGCTGGAAAGAGTGAAAAATGGGGGCATTGGTGCAGTTTTCTTAAAGCACCATAAAGAGGGAAAAGACAACCCAGAGAATGGGACCGGTTTGTCACCATGTAAACAAAGGACCCGTTTGATATTTTACTCATTCTCTTATTTTATGCTACACTATTGCAGAAAACAGCACTTTTACTGGTCCATTCCATTATTAATGGATATTCAAGTTGTTTCTAGGTTGAGGCTATAAAGACAAATTCTGCCATGTATCTTGGTGCATGTGGGCACACATTTCTGCTGCATGTATGTCTGCCAGGGAGAAGAATTGGTTGAATCATGGGATATGCACATTTTCACTTTAGGTAAATAATGCTAAACTCTTTCCCCAAACACTTATATCAATTAATACCCTCACCAGCAGTGTATGAGATTTCCTGCTGTTCCACATTCTAGACAACATTTGGTGAGGGAGTTGATCACTGTCTATGTAGTTAGGCAGAAATTAATTGTACTTTAAAAAATAACAGTGGTAAACCAATGATCTCAAGTCCTCTTACTGGAAAGACAGATGTGTCCTCACTCCTGTTAATCATTTATCAAGATCCTATATACATAGATCTGTTTCTAAGTTCTTTATTTTGTATCAACAGTCTATTTTTCTGTGAATCAACATAAATTATTTTAATCATAACACTTTTATATTATTTATTGCTAACTAGAAGAGAAATACTTCCTATTTTTAATTTTATTCAAAATTGTCTTGGTTATTCTTGGTTCTCTACATTTTCCCATTTGCTTTATCAGAGTTTAATTTACATACTATACCCTTTTGAGTCTATAGTTTTGCTCCCTTTTTTTGATAATGCAAATTAAAGCAACAGTTACTTTACCACTGACCTATATCCCAGGCCTTTTGATTGTTTAATTTTTTAAATTTTTATTGTTTAGTTTTCGGTGGATACAACATCTTTATTTTATTTGTATGTGGTGCTGAGGATCGAACCCAGTGCCCTGCACATGCCAGGCGAGCACGCTATTGCTTGAGCCACATCCCCAGCCCCTTGATTGTTTAATTTTAAGACACGGTCTCACTAAGTTGCTTAGAGCCCCACTAAGTTGCTGAGTCTGGCTTTGAATTAATGATTCTTCTGCTTCAACCTCCCAAGTTTCTGGGATTAGAGGTGTGCTCCCTCTGCACCTGGCTATCACTTCTGCTACTTTTGACAAAAATGTGTAGCCATGTTATATTGTCACAATCCAGATATACAATTCCCTAACTAAAACAGTTCCCCTGTTGTGCTGGGGCTGTAGCTTAGTGGTAGAGAACCATGCTGGCTCCCCATCCCCTAAAGGAACCCCTCACCTACAAGGGCTTACATTCCTTACCCCCTGTCACCTTTTATCTCTACAGGTTTCCCTGGTGGAAGGTCCCAGTCTTACTTTCCACACGTGCTCACTTGTGAACACTGCTACTCTCCTCCCTGCTCCTCAGGATCCTTCCACTTCGTCTCCTCTTACCCATTCATGCACTGAAACTCTGGAGGAGCTTCTTCGACATCCCTCCCACATACAGGAAGGCCTCTTGCTCCAGCAAACATACACATGGTTCACAGATGGCTCCTCCTTCCTTCAGGGGGGAGTTGGTCGGGCAGGGTGTGCTACAATCTAACTTCCGCTGTGGAAGCTGCTCCCCTCCCCAATAATACATCCGATCAGCAGGCTGAACTTGTTGCCCTCATCAGAGCCTTCACTTTGGCAAAGGGAGCCTCCCTCAATGTCTACACAGACTCTAAATACTCTCTCCCACTCTGCTATTTGGAAGGACTGCTGATTCCTTACCATCAAGGGAACTTCAATTACTAAAGTCCCCTTTATCTCCAATCTTCTTCAGGCCTCGAAACCTCCCCCTGCCATGGGAACTGAAGGATGGCAGCTAAGTAACACCTTCTCCAGTGGGCACTGCCTTTCCTGATCTCTCTCCTTGTTATAGGCCTTTTTTTCCAGTGCTTGCCTCCTACATCATTAGATTTATTCAAGACCAGATTCAAAGATCTCTAACCAGACCATGAACCAACTTCTGGGGTCAGCATCGTCCGGCACATCCTGACCATCACCACTGCCTCAATGACACCCCACGCCCCTAACAAGGGTCCAGATGCTGCCCTTTCCTAGCAGGAAGAAGCTACAGAGATTGGTCTATGCCCCTGTCCCCTTAAGGGGCCCAATAACAAATAAAAAAAGGGGGGAAGTAAGGTCCTTGATTAGCATCTGGATGGCCATCTTAAGTGACGGGCACCATTTTGAGAAAAATTTCACTTTCCCGCTCAAGGGCATTTCTGAGAAAGACTCACCACTCCCTCATACCAACCTAACTCTTCACTGTCCCCATTAGGCATTAGGACCCATCGGCTCGGCTTGAATCTCTGAGCCTGCCCCATAAAAGTCCTGAACCCCAAGCCTGTTTTGCCTGTCTCCGTCTGATTAATAAATAAAGGAGAGATGGCCTTTATTTGTCAGCTCTGACAAACAAACTCTCGTGTGTATCTCTGTCTGGTCTCCTTCTTTCATTTCTCACTTGCCTGTCTCCTGGTTCCTTGCTTTCCTTTCAGAGGGGAAGGGAACTGACCCAGGCATTGGCTTTTCACCATAACATTTTTATAATTTCATTTCACAAATAGGTCTGATTTTTCCTCACACTGAAGCCATGCTGCTCTAGGTTCACACCAGAGGTGGTTCTCCATCTCATGGTAAAGGAAATGCTAGGGGAACTGCACAGACCTAACCCTAGGACATCACTAAAATCAAAGGGATGGATATTCAAATATTTCATGTAAAATAACAATTAGATAGGAGAGAAGATAATATTAATGGGCACAAGGCACCGTGAACCAGGAGCTTGCCCTGCTCTCCTATAAGGACACAAGCCCACTGAATGAGCAGCCCACCTTCCTTTCCTTATGAGGGCAAAAGTGCTACTGAACTAGCTGCCCACCCTCCTCTCCTTATAAAGACATAAGTCCCACTGAAACAACAGCTTGCCCTATCCCTTATGACCCCATCTTAGGTAATTACATCATAATATTGCCACTTCTGAAAAAAAAAAGGCCTATTCCTTGGTGCAGGATTAGAACCTGTACAAGAGCTCTGAGAGATATAATTAAACCAAACTTGCTCTATTCCTATTTTTCTAACAGTTCTTATCCATAGGTTTTGAATTTTGACATACGACATTCCTACATCCATCCATATAATCATCTGACATCCTGAGCTTATCAGTGAAGCTCACATCTTTAGCGGGTATGGTCTTGCCAAGTCCTGATGCCCATGACCCAATAACCCTTCACTTGGTCACCTCTTAACAATTCTACCAGTCAATATCAGCACCCTGGGGACAAAGCTGCCAATACACGAGCCCTCTTTGGGGGAAGGAGGGGGACACTATTTCCTTAATAAGCTGTTGATGTATTCAGGGTCTGTCATAATTAATATTCCATTTAATATTTGATTTTGAAAATTTGTCTCTTATTTCCTTCATTGATGTTGTTAAAAATTTGTGGACTTTCTTATTCATCTCAATCAAGCAGCTCTATCTCCCTGATTTCTTACATTGTCTCTATTTTCAATCTAATTAATCTCTGCTCTGATCTTCATTAAATCTTTCTTCTGCTTGATTTTGTTTTATTTGCTCCTGAAACCCACCCCCCACCAATACCCAAGACGTCCCAGGTGGTAAAAATTATTGTTAACTTCTGCCTACTCCTCATTTCTAATGTGGTATTAATGCTATTGATTTCCAAGTACTGCTTTAGATGTGTTCTGCAAATTTTTAAATATTGTTTTTCACTAGTTCAGTGTCTATTTTATTTCCCTTTGAACTTCCTAGATTATTATAGATTATTTCAAATTTTGCAAGGTTTTGGAGACTTTCTTTTATCTTACTGTTTCCTAGTTTGAGTCCTTTGTTGTGAAAGAACACACTGAGTAATTTCATTTCTTTTATTTTTTTTTTGAAATGATGTGTCATTTATTTAGAGCAGCTCATGTAAATTAGAGTTTTAGCCATTCCCCAGCACTTGCCTGTTACAATTTCTGAATACATGTAGGTTAATCTGCCAAATATTTTCAGGTATCAAACATAACCCTGCTGATCCATTTTTTTTCATTCTTTTAGGTTAACACTTCACTAATTAATTATTTGGGTTGCCATTATTAAAATTATGAACATCAATGACAAACACAAGAGCAGATTATAATGCCATAAAAATCCTGCTTGAAGCAGATGCGAATCCAATCAAATAAGATGCAAAATCACTAAGCCAGAGCTTTCCCATATTATCAACCTTTCAAAATGGTCAAAACTGACTATACTGTTCACTTAAATTATTAGCTTAAAAAAATAGAGCGGAGGACGCAGTTCATTGGTAGGTAACTTTGCTTTTTTTTTTTTTTTTTAAAGAGAGAGTGAGAGAGGGGAGAGAGAGAGAGAATTTTTAATATTTATTTTTTAGTTCTCGGCGGACACAACATCTTTGTTGGTATGTGGTGCTGAGGATCGAACCCGGGTCGAACGCATGCCAGGCGAGTGCGCTACCGCTTGAGCCACATCCCCAGCCCGGTAACTTTGCTTTATGGCATGGGATATGGTTTATCTTTACTTTTTATTTTTTTCCTTTTGTGAGTTGTGGAGACTGATATTTACTTGTTTAAAAATTAAAATTTGTATACTGATTCAATGGACTTGTCATTGAAAAGTCTAAACAATTTTTAATAACTTTGGGCTTTGGAAGACCTCATCATATGTACATTTTAGGTATTCCATTCCTTTTTTTTCCCCCAAATAATTGGTGTCTAAAGGACTAGAGCAGCTCACTCACATAGTGATACTATATCAAAATGCTTTGTTCCCTAAGACATTGTAGAGCACAATCTTAACACCCCTGGTATTGAGGGGAAGGAAGGGTCTCTTATAATTTCCCCATAGGGTCCTCATCACATTTCTCATTAGAAGCCCGTTTCAGAGGTCTCAGTTTGTGGTCAGCTGGCTCCTTTCCTTGGGGCTCAAGGTGAAGCAGGACACCAGGAAACACAGCCATAAGGATCTTCTTTAGTGTGTATTTAAAGAACTCTTACCCTCAATACCCTCGAGGTCACAAGGTAAGAAAGATTTTCTTTCTTTCTTGTAGTAGTTGTATAATTTTACTTTTTCGGTCATGAATTCACTTACAGATAATTTTTGAGTAGGGTTTAGTGCACAGATCAAGAATTTTCAGGCTTTTTTTTCCTTTGTATATAGATATTCAATTGTTCCCACACTCTTTTTTGGAAAGACTGTCTTTTCTTCCTTGGATTATCTTTGCACCTCCCGCAAGAATCAGTTGACTACACACAGGTGTGTCTATTCCCAGGCTCTGTGCTGCTCCACTGCTGTGCATGTGTGTCCTCTCCCCAGGACCATGCAACAACTTTCTAGAATCCAGAACCCAATACTATCAGTCTTTCCAGTTTGTCCTTCTCTTCCAAAATAATTTGGCTATTCTTGTTCTTTCATGTGTCTATAAAGAAATAAATGTAGGGGATAGGGATGTGGCTCAACTGGTAGTATGTATGCTCTCCTGGTATATGTGAGGCACTGGGTTCGATCCTCAGCACCACATAAAAATAAAATAAAGATGTTGTGTCCACCGAAAACTGAAAAATAAATATTAAAAAATTCTTTCTCTTTCTTTTTCTTAAAAAAAAAGAAAGAAATGTAAACCAACTTGCTAATTACCACTACACAAAATTTTTACTTCTGCAGGGAATTTGATTGGAATTTTGTTGAATCTATAAACCAATATGCAGAGAATTGACAACTTAACAATATCAAGCTTTCCAATCCATAAAACTCAAGTATATCGTACTATTAGTTATTTGATTTTTCAATTTCTTTCTTCAATGTTTTGTCCATTATATGCAGATGTTGCACATATTTAGTAAGATTTATGTCTAAGTATTTCATAGATTTTTTTAGTGTTATTATAAACAATTCTTTGTGGGTTGTTTTTTTGGGGGGAGGGGCATGGGTAGTGGGGATGAAATCAGTGGTGTTCTAACACTGAGATTAATCCCAGCCCCTTTTTACTTCTAATTGTGATACAAAGTCTTGCTTAGTTGTCAAGGTTGGACTTGAACTTGCCATCTTCCCTCCTGAGTTGCTGGGATCACAGACTTATGCCACCATGCCTGTATTTAAAATGATCCTTTACAAAGATACATTTCAGCTTTAATTTATTTTTATATTTTGGTCTTATAGCCTATGATCTTGCTAAACTTCCTTTTCAGTTCATGTATGTTTTTGTAGGGGTTTTGTTTTTGGAATTTTCTATAGACAACCATAGTTTTTTTTTTCCCTTCTTTTTAAATCTGTATGTCTTTTATTTTTCTTGTCTTGCTATAGTATTGGAGGTCCCCAGTACAATATGGAGGAGGAGAACAGACATTCTAGCCATGTATCTCATCTTAGGGGGAAAGCATTCAGTCTTTTTATTTTTTATTTATATATGACAGCACAATGCATTACAATTCTTATTATACATTAGAGTACAATTTTTATATCTCTGATAGCATTCAGTCTTTGCCAGCAAACATAATGCCAGCTGTATGCATTTCTGTATGCAAATGCTCTTTATCTCATTGAGCTCATTTCCTACAGCTTCTACTTTGTGGAGAGTTTTTATCAGAAATTGACATGTGTCAGTCATGTTTTCATCATTGTGTCAAAGACACGTAACATGAACAACTTAAGAGGAGGAGAGACCTGGGCTCATCAGCTCCGAGTTCTCAGTGGATGGTCTGCTGGCTCCATTGCTGTGGGTCTGTGAAGAGGCAGAGCATGATGGCAGAGAGGACATGGTGGGGCAGAATTGCTCAGCTCACTGAGGCCGGAAGCAAGGAGAGAGGGTGGAAAGGGCTAGGGACAAGGAACAGACCCGAAGGGCATGTATCCAAGGACCCACTCCCTTTGTTCAGGGCCTACCTCTCACAGCCTGCACCTCTGAACATTGCTGCCCTGGGAACCCAGCCTTCCCCACAGGAGACTTGGGGGCACAATCCAGATGCAAACGTAAGAGACATCGAGTGTTGTCAAAACATTTTTTCTGTATCTATTGTGGTACTTATATATTTTTTTCTTTATCTTGTTGATATGGTAAATTACATTGCTTGATTTTTGCATGCTGAACCCACCTTTAATTCCTATAATAAATACCACTTGGACCTGATGTATTGACCTTTTTGTATATTCCTGGATTGCACTGGTTTCTCACCATAACATTTTTATAGTGAAACTCTTTTGTTCAGAATATTTAAAATCATGTTTGCGAAGGATCTTAGTGTATAACTTTATTTTCTTGTGATGTCCCTGTGCGTTTACATCAGGACAGTACTTGTTTCATACAATGAGTGGGGAAAAAATATCTTCTATTCTTTATTCTGAAATAATCTGTGTGAAATTCATATTATCTGATTCTTGCTTGTGGGTAGAATTTTCCAGTAAAGCCATCTGGTCCTGGAAGTTTCTTTTAGTTTGTTTGTTATGCTACTGGGAGTTGAACCTGGAGTGCTCTACCACTGAGCTACGCCCCACAATTTTTTAGTTTTTATTTTATACAGGGTTTTACTACATTGCTGAGGCTTTCTTCAGACTTGGCCTAAGCTTCCCCAGTCACTGGGATTATGAAATGTCCTCTATGCCTGGCTTGTGTTTATTATTAGGGTATTAACTATAAGTTGAATCATTTGAAGAAAATATATGGAACTGTTCTTGTTATCTAATTCTTCCTGAATATGCTTTGGCAGTTTGTCTCTTTCAGTGATTTGTTCATTTGTCTAATTTGCTGAATTTTTTGTCATAGACTAGTTCATAAGTGTCACCTATTATCCTTTTATGGCCATTCTCTCATTCCTGATAGTTGTTTTTTGCAGTACTGGGGATTGAACTCAGGGCCTAGAGCATGGTAGGCAAGCACTCTACCACTGAGTTACGTCTTCAGGTCATTCCTGATATTTGTAATTTGTGTATTTCCTGTTTTATTTTATTGGTCAAGTTATTGATTTTTTTCAATTAATACCTTTTCTGTTTGATCATTTTTCTCTAATTCTTTTGTTCTGGGTTTCATTCATTTCTGCTTTTAACTTTTTTTTCGCCTTATGATTGCTTTTCTTTTTTTTTCTTGCAATGGTGGTCTACTGGCACTGAATTCTGTCTTTTTATTTATTTAAAGTCTTGACGGGAAAGAAGATGGCAGCGGGAAGTGAGTAAGCCGCTCCATGCTCCGCACCGCCGAGTCTGAAAAGATGAGGTAAAGATCATTAAAGGAGATCTGTCGACAAAAATCCAGCACCGTGTCAAGAAAGGGGCCTAGGTGGAGTGAATCCGCCACGAATCCAGCCAAGGTGGAGGGAGTCCATCACGACCTCAGCTCGAGCAGTAAGGCTGCAGCCCCAGCTGCACGGCTCTATCGGCCCCATCTCCTTCTCCTCTCCGCCTCTCCGCTTTGCTTCTCCCCAGCTGTCTCTCCTCCCAAGCTCAGTCTCTAAATCTAGATCTCAATTTCTTTCCCCCACCCCGCCCGCTCTCCCGCATGTCCGGTACCCGGCCCGCGCGGCCCCGAGGCGCCGCCTCCCCTCCCCCAACCCGCACCCCTTCCCCGGGGGTCCCGAAGGCCGCCGCCGCCTCCCGTGGAGCACCATAGAGCAGACTCTTCACCACGAGAGTGACCTGCCGAGTTAAATGAAACAGCTGATAAGATGAGTGACAATTTAAAATCCAAGTGATCCGAGAACACGCACTGAGCCCTGATCAGCTGAATTCAAACTCCCGGTCACCTGCTTCCCGCAGACAAACAGCTATGACTCAGCATTAATCCATCCGGCTGAAACAACTGGTCGGCCCTTCTCATCATACGAAGGTAAATGCCTACCGAGCCTTCATAAGTAGTGGCCACAGGTTTGAAACGGGGCTTGGGAGAGACAGTAAGGACCCACCCGTTGCATTGGTCGCCCGGCAAAGGGAAACGAACTGTCGCCATTTGCAAGAGACACCACTATGGCAGAGAACTGACGTCATCAGACTTCTTCGGAGGAGATAACTTCATTGAAACCTGCAGCTACAGGTGTGTGATCCCCTAGCCTTCCCTCTCCACACATCGGGGAAACCTTAAGGGCCCCTCCCAGCTCTCCCGTGAGTGCTACAGCCAGCCCGAGGGAATCAGAGGTGGTGCGGGACCCACGGCGCGGAACTACTGCTCCCACCAGGGCTGACTGCTGAGGTCTTTTGCACCAGCTACGGGGAAGTGGATACCGGAGGGCAAGTAAAATCCGCTGAGGATTCTCAGCCCCAAGCTCCACAAACTTAGGGTTTGAGGGAATGGCAAACTGGAAGAGTGTGCCCAGTGATTCATGAAAACAGGGCTCCCGGGAGCAGCAGACCTGGCGTGTAGCCAGTATTGTGGTGAGAGGGGCCTGGCTAGAGAAAAAGTGGGAAGTGACTAGACACAAGAGGAGGCCCTAGACACTCAGGATTGGAGACTCGCCCAGTCTGGGAGGAGCTGCTGCACAGTGATTGGTTCCCGTGTATTGACAGGAGAAACTTGACCTGGTGGGCACAGCGCCACCTACTGGAAGAGAAGTTAATCAAACTCTAAGATGGCATTTATTAGGTTTTTTTCTTTTTCTTTTTTTTTTCTTTTCTATTTTTTTTTTTGATTTGGGTTTTTCTTTCATTTTCATTTTTCTTTCTTGTTTTATTAATTTTTTTTACAAAATATATTTTTTAATTTTTTTCTACTAATTTTAATTTTTTTTAATTATTATTATTATTTTTTTAATTTTTTTCTTTTTTTAGTTCCTATTTTTTTCTTCTTTAGTCTTTTCATTTTTCTTATCCCCCTTTCCTTGAATTCTACCTGCCTACTCTCATTCTCTTTAGTGACTTCTTCCCTTCCCTTCAAATACTTTTCCTCCCAAGCATCAAATTAATTTATAGGAGTAAACAGTAACTCAGCAGTCAAACAGAACAAGAAGTAACATGAGCAGCTTCAAAAAACAAGGAAGAAAAGGAGTACAAACAATGCAGGACAGCCTAAATATTCAGGAGGACCTAGAGTCATCAGAAAAATGGTCATATAAAGAACTCAAGGAACACCTTAGACAGATGGAATGGAACCTTAAAGAGGATACAAGACAGCAAATTCAAGCAGCGAAAGAACACATTGAGAATGAATTTCATAAACAGATAAAAGAAGAAGTTAAGCATCTTTATCAGGAGATAGAGATTATAAAAAATAATCAAACAATAATTCTAGAAATGAAGGAAATGATAAACCAAATTAAAAACTCAATTGAGAGTATCACTAACAGAGTGGAGCAAGTAGAAGCCAGAACGTCAGATAATGAAGACAAAATATATCATCTTGAATTACAGTAGATGGGGTAGAGAGAGAAGTTGGGAGGGGAGGGGAAGGGGGATAGTAGGGGATAGGAAAGGTAGCAGAATACAACAATTACTAATAGGGCATTATGTAAAATTGTGGATGTGTAACCGACGTGATTCTGCAATCTGCATTTGGGGTAAAATTGGGGGTTCATAACCCACTTCAATCTAATGTATGAAATATGATATGTCAAGAGCTTTGTAATGTTGTGAACAACCAATAAAAAATAAAATAAAATAAAATAAAAAATAAAGTCTTTATCCCTCTTTTTTGTTCATTTGGTTTTCTAAATAAAATTCACAAAATGAAATGTAGTGACATTTAGTACATTTACAATGTTGTACAATTATCACCTCTGTCTAGTTCCAAGATATTTTCATCACCCCTACAGAAAACCTCACAACCATTAAGACATCACCTTCCATTTTCTTTCCTGTAAATCTCTAGTTCACCATCTGTCCCTGTAGATCTATATCTTCAGGGTGTTCCTTATAAACAGTATTATAGATATCTAATACCTTGTGTCTGGCTTCTTTAACAAAGCACAATGTTTTCAAGGTTCACTCATATTGCAGCAGGTGTCAGTACTTTAATCATTTTTTATGGTTAAGTAATATTCCATTGTACAGGTACGCCACATTTTGTTTATCCATTTGTCAACAGTTTTCACCACTTCCCTACTGTGTATAGTGCTTCTTATGGTTTAGATATAAGTTTTTCCCCAAAAAGCTCATGGGTTACACAATGAAGGAATGTTCAGAGGTGGAATGATTAGAATATGAGAGCTCTACCCTAATTGGTAGATTAATCCATTTTATAGATTAATAATTTAAATGGATGACTGGGTGGTAACTGTAGGCATCTCTATATAGATGTGACCTGTGGCTGGAAGAGGTCACCTGGGGCATGCCCTTAGGGGTTGTATTTGTCCCCTACTCATTGCTTTGTCTCCCTCTGCTTCCTGGCTCCCATGAGCTGAGAAGCTTCCTTCCACCACACCGTTCTGCCATGATGTTCTGTCCAACAATGGACTGAGACTTCTGAAACCATGAGCCCCAAATAAACATTTTCTCCTTTAAGTTGTTCTTGTGAGGCAGCAATGAAAACCTGACTAGCACAATGCTGCATTGAACATTCTTTTTTTGTGTGTGTTGTGCTGGGGATTGAACCCAAGGCTCTGTGCATGTAAAGCAAGCACTCTACCGACTGAGCTATATCCCCAGCCCCTGTATTGAACATTCAATGCAAACCTTTGTTTGAGTCCCTTAGGGTTACACCTAGGAGCAGAACTGCTGGGTCATATGGTAAATCTATGTTTAATTTTTTGGGAAACCATCCAACCAATTACCACAGCAGCTGCAGCATTTTACATTTCTACAAGCAATGCACAAGTGTTCCAGCTTTTCCCTTTATCATCTCCAATACTTGTTATTTTCTGATTTTTTAAAAATTTGGCCAACCTAGTAAATGTGATGTTATCTCTCATTGTGACTTTGGTTTACAATTCCCTAGTGACTAATGATGTTTAGTATCTTTCCATGTAGTGTTGATCATTTCTATGTCTTCTCTGGAGAAATGAGTATTCAAATTTTTGTCCATTTTTAAATCAAATTGTTTGACTTTTTATTCTTGAATTGTGCAAGATGCTATCAGTTACATTCCTTTCAACATCTATATAGAGAGATCTATAATATAAAAGTATGTAGAGATATAGATAGATACAGATATAGATACACATATTCTGGATACTTAGCCTTTGTTAGATATATGATTCCCAAATATTTTCTTGTGTCCTGTGTTATCTTTTTATTCTCTCAACAGTGTTCTTTGATATATACCAATATTTAATTTTGATAAAGTCTAATTTATCTATTTTTTTCTTTTGTTAGCTCCATCTTTGATGTTACAGCTAAGAAGCCATCTACTAGTCTTGAATATGATCTGTGATTTATTCTAAGAGTTTTATAGTTTTAGCTGTTATATTCATTCCTTTGATTTTTTTCAGTTAATATTTCTATATGGTGCAAAGTAATGGTTGAACTTTATTTTTTTGCATTTGGATGCCCAGTGTACTTAGTACCATTTATTGAAAAAAAAATTCTTTTATCATTAAATGGTCTTGCCACCCTTGTTGAGAATTCATTGACCATAGTTGTGAGGGCTTATTTTTCAACTCTCAATTTGATTCCATTGGTCTCTCTATATTTAATTTTATTTCAGTACTGTGCAGTGTTGGTTTCTGTGGTTTGTAGTAACTTTTGAAATTGGGAAGTGTAACTCTTTCAATTTTGTTCTTCTTTTTCAAGATTGTTTTGATTATGCAAACTCCCTTGAAATTCTGTATGAATTTGAAAATCACCTTTTCCCTTTTAGCAAAAAATGACTAGTGGAATTTTGATCAGGATTGCGTTGAATCTGTAGATCACTTTGGGAGTGTTGCCAATCCATGAAACCAAAATGTCTTCACGAATTAAGATCTTAATTTCTTTCAGTCACATTTTGTGCTTTGTCAGTGTATAAGTCTTGCCCTCTCTTGATTACCTTTGTCCCAAATATTTTGTTCTTCTTGATGTTATCACCAATAAGAATTATATTCTTCATTTCCTTTTAGGGGAGGATTCAAGATGGCGAATTAGAGGAAGCCTGCATTCCTAGTCACTCCAAGGCTCAGGATTCAAGCAGCAGAATTATTGTTTCTCAATGAGGTGAGTGAAAGAGGGATTTCACTAAGCTCCAATATTGGATAATCAGAGTGTCTTAGAGACTCAGAAATGTGGGTACATTAAGAAAGAAGGAAGACCTCATCAGAACCAGGGCAATTGTGGCAGCAACGATAGTGAGGCTGGTTCACCTCAGAGGGAGGGAGAACACAGAGGAAAACACGGCTGACAGTTCAGTATGGAAAAACAAGATCTGAGAAGCAGCTCGACCTAACTGATCCAGAGGCTGCACAGGGCACTCACTGGGGCTTGAGAAGGGCTCCCCAACTCTCAACTGGGTGAAGATCCAAGGCGGGAGCTCTCTTAAGGGAGCCACAGCCACAGTTGGTGCTGGAGCCTGGAGATCAAAGCCAACACTGCCACACTGTCCAGGCAAGCCCCTACCATGTGGCCTAGAGTGTATCCAGCAGAGGGCGAATGAGAAGACTGCAGCCGGGGATGGGGGTGGGGGGACTCCAGTTGGAAAAGTGAAGGGGAGCCCAACTGGCTTCTCCATCAAGTCTGCTGAGTCATGTGACCAGGTGAAGTTGGTAAGAAATCTGAGCAGGTGGGTGTGAACACCCCCAGGGACTAAGCCTGGGAGGGGTGCGTTCACGGCAGTAGAACACAGTGGAACAGTGGAATATTGGGCTCCGGATCCCATGAGTAGAATTCTTGGGAGGCTTCTGAGATCCAGATTCTTGACAGAGATCAGCAACTACCAGGCTCTAGAGGTGTATTGATCTAACCTTTCCAGAGCACACACCACACAGCAAAGCCCCTGAGGCCTGATTAGACCTGAGCCCCACTTGCGGGAACTCCACTCATAAAACTCTGCTGAGGCCCTACCCTGGGAGTGCATCGATTTGGTCTGTGCAGACAAACTGACAGTACATCCCACTCAGTCCTACCTCATCCTGGTAGGAAGAGAAGCTGAGAACTAATTCAAACAGCTTTGGACTTGGGCCACTCCACCTGGCAGCTCAGAGAGCAACACAAAATGACGAAGGCGTTAACAGCCCTCAGCCCTTGCTTTGCTCTCAGTACATAGCTCAAGAAGAAACACAGAGAAAGATAGTCAGGCATCAACAGGGACCTTTCATTCTAGCTGACTATTTTGACCACCTCAGTGGAAACAATTCCTTCATTTATTCATGGAAGAATCTTTGTCGTGTGTGTGTGTGTGTGTGTGTGTGTGTGTGTGTGTGTGTGTGTGTTCTTGCTGTGTTGATTGATTCAAGGACATATATATGTTTCTTCTCTTTCTCCTTCTCTTCTGCTTCTCCTCCTCCATTTTTTTTAAGTAAATGTAGTTCTTTTCCCATGCTTTGACTTTTGAGGTGTAGGATATGGGGTTGTATATTTTGGATTTGTTTTGTATTGTTTTCATTTGTTTCTCTCTTTTCTTCTTTTTCTAACAGCCAGATTCTGTGATTCTCTCTTTCTCATTCCCTTTACTGTTTCTCCTACTTTCCCCCTGCCTCATAACCATCACATGTCTTCTGCATTCTCCTTTTGCAGTTCTTGAAATTGTAAACTATTTTCTACCTTCTTGTCACATTTTCTTTTCTCTTACTTAATTGTATTTTACCATCTTTTAAAACAAAATGGTTTATATACTCCTGCCCCCACCGCCAATGCTGTTGTAAATATTACTTCTGTGGATGAAATAACATTTAACACCTATCTTTTGCTTTAATGTCAGATCCACTTTATGGTTACTTATTGTTTTGGCCGTTGGCAGTTACTGACTCCAACACCTCTGGGTTTTTGTGGCAATTAACAGTGTAGATGTCCTTAAACGAACAAGTTGTTTGTTTTAAAGCTATAGATTGTTTTCATTGGCTGTAGCTATTGTTTGTTTTCCCTTATTCTGTAAGGTGTTGGGAAACTAGAGGGACACTAAAAGTTCATAGGTAGAGACTCTTCTACTGAACTAAACTCAATCCAAAGCCATTGCACCTTGCTCCACACACAACTTAATGACAATCAATTTTCAGCTATACCTTAATTCAAAGAATAGAAGAGACAAAAGCTCAAAGTAATGACCAGGCCCCAAGTAGAAATGACTAGAGATGGGCCCCAGATCCCACCTATGGACATCTACTGCTAAGGCAAAAACAGAGAGAATACATAATGGAGTTTTATTCAGCCATAAAGAAAAATTAATTTATGTCATTTGCAGGAAAATGGATGGAACCAGAGACCATTATGTTAAGCGAATTAAGTTGAACCCAGAAGGTCAAGGGTTGAATGTTTTCTCTCATATGCAGAAGCTGGAGAGGAAAAAGGAAAAGAAAGGTGGGTGCAGATCTCATAAAAATCATAGGGAGATCAGTAGAGGAAAGAGACCAAGGGGTGGCCAGAGGGAAGTGCTGTGGAGTGACATTGGCCAAATGATATTACTATATTGTGTGCAAGTAGGAATATGTAACAACAAATATCATCATTATGTTACCAATCAAAACTGAGGAAGAAAAAAAGAATTTAAAAAATTCCTTATTGGATTGTTGCTAGTATATAGATTTAGGATTGAGTTTTCAGTGTTGATCTTGTATTCTGCAGCATTGCTATATTCACTTATTAGCTCTAATTGTTTATTTTTGTGAATCCTTTAGGGTTTTTCTATATATCAGATCTTGTCATCTATGAATAGAGATCATTTTACTTCTTTTCAAATTTGGATGTCTTTTATTTCTTTTTCTTCCTGATTTCTCTGGTCAGAACTTTCATTACAATATTGAATAAAAGTGGTGAGAGTTGACATCTATGATCTAAGGAGAAAGCCTTCAGTGTTTTACCATTGAGTTAGGTTTGCTTTTCAAAAGTGCCCTTAATCATTTGAGAGTGTTCCCTCTCATTACTACTGTGATATATATATGTATATGTTTGTATATATATCTAAATATATAGTATAATATATTAATATATAGTATATAATATATATTATATGTAGTATATATAATATATATACATTTATATATATGTATATTTAAAAAATTTTTTTGGTTGTTGATGGACCTTTATTTTATTCATTTATTTATATGTGGTGCTGAGAATTGAACCCAGTGCCTCACACATGCAAGGCAAGCCCTCTACCACTGAGCCACAACCCCAGACCAGTATATATACATTTATATATATATTAATCACAAAGACACATTGGATTTTGATAAAGGCTTTCTCTGCCTCAATTGAGATGATCATGTAGTATTTTTCATTCTGTTAATGTGATATATTACATTGATTTTTGCATGTTGAACCATCCTTGCATTCTGGCATAAATTCCACTTGGTCATTGTGCATGCTCTGTGTAATCCTTTGAATATGCTCTTCAATTTGGCTTGATAATATTTTGTTGGAATTTTTGCATCTATATCCACCTATCTATATTGTTCTGTGTTTTTCTTGAAATGAATAGCTCCCTACCCAGGGCTCGCCCCCGATAGTTGTGCAGCTTCTGGGAGAGCTGGGTGCTATACAAATTGCTGAGTTGCACAGAAGCTGGACACTACAAGTAGTGTTGGAAGCCTACCCGCCACCCACTGTGCTGTGGTTCAAGGACAACCGCACACTGGGTGATTTCAGCACCAGCGAGATTGTCCTGTCCACACACAGTGTGCCCCAGACCAAGTGAGCAGCTGCTACTCACTCCATTTTTTTAAGTTTTGCAGCTACCAAGCAGTCAACAGACACTGACAAATCTAGGTCCACATTCCAGAGAGTCTACTAGATGCTAGGATCAGTGCCAGACACTGGGATACTTCAGGAAGCGGGGCAGAATTTCAAAGTGCCCAGGGTCTCTGAGTCAGTGGGGGAAACAGACAGTGGTTAGAGGATCGCTCAGATATTGTCTTGAGATGTGTGGAGCCAGCAGGAGGCAGCCAAAAGAAAAAGGGCAGAATTACTGGTCAGAAGGGCCGCTCATTGCCACCTGTGATGTCCCTAAGGCTGGAGATTAGCAGACAGAGAAGTGATAAATTAGGATAATACATGATAGGGAATCATGCCCCGCCACTTCCTAATCCTTCTGTCCCCTTCTTGGCTTAGTGGAACTGCTTACAAGTGGGGACTCAGGAAACTAAGTTTGAGTCCTGGTTCTGACAGTGTGACCTTGGCAAGCCCCTCTCCTCCCTGGGCTTTGTTTTCCCTGTCTGTATAAAGAAGGTGGGAGGTGGGGGAGTTCTTTCAGCTCTGACAGTGAGTGGGTTTCCTGGCCTGTTGATTTCCTAGGTATGTATCGGAACTGACGCTGGTGCGGGTGAAGGTGGCAGAGGCTGGCTACTATACCATGCGGGCCTTCCATGAGGATGCTGAGGCCCAGCTTTCCTTCAAGCTGCAGGTCAATGGTGAGGGCCACCTCAGGCCCCTCTTCCCTTCTTCTTTCCTGTCCCCATTCCCTCTTCCTGCTGTGTCCACCCCACCATAGGAGAAGCTGGAGAGGGATCTGGAACTGAGGAGGCTGGTTTTGAGTAGAAAGGACCTGCCATGTCCCTCACTGGGCTTCAGTTTACCCAGCTGTAAGGGGAGGCCATCAGGCTAGACTGGAGTTTCCCAAAACCTTGGGCATTCATGTCCCAATGGCATGATTTTTCCTTTTCACAGTCCTTTTATATGGAACTACTAATTCAGTAGATATTTATTAAGCAACTACAATATACTACACTGCCCGAATTCCTTAAGGCCTTGTTGTTGGGGGAGGACAAATATTTAACAGAAGGAGACAAGGTCAGAGCAGAGATGGGGCTGGGTCGAGGAGAGGGCAGATGTATAGGTGCCTGTGGGTCTGGTACAACCTGACTCTTATTGTGACCTAAATGAAAAATCATTGCAGGGACTTAAGCTTTGGAATGCCATGGGAATGTGTGGAGAACGGTGATTTGAATCATGGTCCTCTGACTGCTTCAAGACTGTGTTGCACCGGGACCTTCCTGTGCAAAACTGCAGGTCAAGATTGTCAAGTTGCTATGGTGATAGCTGGCCTGGGGAGGCTGCCTGTAAAGGCACAGAGCTATATCATTCGGGACCTTCTCCACCATTCCTTGGGATAGAGAATTCTGAGCATAACCAGATAACCCTAATATCACGCCAGTCCTGAGTCCTTCCTATTGCCTGCTTTGCTGAAATTTCCCACAAATAATTGTTTGCTGAAATCTATAAATAAATGTGTTGTACAAGCTCTGAGCCATTCCTTCCATCAGAGGGTGTTGTCTCACCTAACCCCAGCTTTTTCTCTCTTTTTGTGTGTCTGTCATTTCTTTATCCCCCAGAGCCCCTCACCAGTGTTTTCTGAAATAATAGCTGTGACTGAGAGATGAGATTACAGCAGTAATGACTTCATGTTTTGTCATTTAGCTTCCTAAAAATATATTTTGAAAGACAAAATTGAACCTCTCAATTGTAGATGGAAAATCAGCATCACATGTCATAAATATCAGGCAACCACTAAAATGAACTCCAAGAAAACAAGAAAGACAAATATTATTCAATCCAGTTTCATGAATTGGGCTGCCCAGGGCTCTGAGCTTGAGGCCTGTTCTCTCTTTGTTAAAATGAAGGTGAGCAAGTCTCAGAGAGGTGTTAGGGACAGATAGCCCCCTACTGAGACTTTCCCTTTGAAGTAGCCCAGGGGGAGATCCACCAGCTTCCTCCAAGGGATTCCTGGTATTTAGTGTTCACCTGAGGTCTGCAGCCGTCACCCTGAGGGAGGCTCTGGGCCAGGTCTCCCTGAGGTCTATTTTCACCTCCCACCTTCCTCCTGATCCTGGACCTTTCCCCGTGCAGTCCCTGTCTGGGTGCTGGAGCTGAATGAGAGTCACCCTGCCAATGGGAAGCAGATAGTCCGCTGTCATGGCCGGGGCATGCCCCAGCCAAATATCACCTGGTCTACCTGCAGAGACCTCAAAAGGTGAGCAGATCCTGGACCTTTGTCTCCTATGGTACCCCAGCAAGCTAGAAGGACCCAATGGAACTCACTAGTCTGCCCTTTCCTCTTTCACATTGCTCCAAACTAGAGCCACACCCTAGAAGACCATTCCATCACTTCCTTGGAGATGCTCTGCATGACTTAAATTGTCTCTTTCTTACCTTGACACCTGGGCTATCCTCTGCTCAGTACAGTGAAGGGTCTGTGCTCAGAAAGACCTTACCCACCCAGTAGATGTTCTGTTCCTCTGACTAGGGCTCATGGTGGTTCAGAGGCTAGAGGCAGGGTTGAGTTGAGGTTCTGTCTGTGTGACCTTAGTCAAAATGAGGAGTAGATTTTGCCATCTAGGGTTCTAGATCCTAGAAAAAGGTCATTACCTGCTGATCAGTCTAGAGAATCACTGGAGGAACCCACGTAGGACCAGGCAGCTGGTCACAGGAGCTGGACATGCACTTCTCCACTGTGCGTTGCTTTTGGCCTCAGTCTCCACCTCTACAGAAAGGTGAGGCTGCAGGTCGATTCTGGTCTCTTTGAATAGGTGTTCTCGAGAGCTGCCGCCCACACCGCTGGGGAACAGTTCCAACGAGGAAAGCAAGTTGGAAACTAATGTGACATACTGCACCACATGGATCAGCCACTGTCCATGTGCTGTATGCTGCACAACCCGCTGGGCCAGGATGTGCAGGAGATTACCGTGGTGCCGCATTGTAAGTCTCCCCAGCTCACCCCCACCTTGACCCTGCCATACTTGGGGACCCAGCCCATGCCCTCTTAGCGAGCCAAGTCAGCATACCCCTAGGTACACAGGAACTTTGTGAAATCCATCAGAATATGTTTCTCTGCACCATACACAATACATAATGGGCACACGTGTACAAACTCAAGTGTAGAAACCATGGTTTGAGCAGCGCAGTCTGCTTCTACAGAGAGAATGTAAGTTGGATGAACTTGAGCAGGCCTCATCCCAGGACACAGGTGTAAACTTTCTGTGTGTAGATTTGTAAACTTTGTGCTGAAGAATGCCTAATCCCAGATACACAAATAAAGGTACAGTATATGTCTGTAAGCATGTGTTCAAGCATGCATGAAGCTTGTCTCTGTGTGTAAACCCACAGAATATATATTTATAAGCCATGGACATAAGCATGCCCAGCTTCCATGCTCATGTATAAATCCCCATACATGGATACAAATAATACATGTGCAATTCCTGTGCATATGTGTCAAGTGTTATAGTGTGTGTCTGTAAGCATGTCATTGCAGCGTACCATTTTTGAAAAATGTGCAAGCACAATACTTGAACACATATTCTTGCTGTACAGTGCATATATCTTAGAAGGGACACCTACATGCACAAATCTATGCATATGTGCAGTCCTAGCAGTGCACAGATGTGTTTGCATGTCTAGTTGCCCATTTTTGTGTGTGCATGCATTTGTATCAATGCAATTCATTCATTTCCTCATTATCTTATTCGATGAATAGTTACAGGGACCCAAGTTCTCGAGGCCAATGGACCAGCCTTGATGCCTTCCTAGTGCCTATAGTCCAAAGACCAGGGGACAACAGGGAGGGACTAAGCACTTTTCTCCTGGACACCCTGAGGAGAAAGACTGAGGGAGAAGAGGTCAGCTATGGGATTGAGGTAATGTCCTGGGAAAAAGTCCTATAGGTCAAACCTGAAAGATGAATTTAAGTTAACTTGGTAAGGAAGAGTGTTCCAGCCAGAGGAATGACTTGTGGGAGCAGGGTGGGTTATAAGAATGTAAAGGAATTCAAGCTGCCAGGAGCATGCAGTGTGTGAACGCAGGCATTATGATGAGGCACTCCTCAAACACCCAGACCCCGAAATACTGACCATAATGTTTGATATGGGTTATGATCCACGCAAGACCTGGATGTCCCTGGCCAAGAGAAAGTTCAATGCGGCCATGGCTACCTACCTTCTGCTCCAGCACCAGAAAAGCCAGGGGCAGGGCTTCATGTTCCAGGGAAAGCCTGTGCCTCCCTTGGTTAAGCCTCAGCCACGCCCCCTGGATCCTTCCCATTCCCTTGTCCTCCCAATAAGGAACCCTAGTGAGCCTGCCCTTCGCACCTTCTCCTTGCCCTGTGAGCTTCCTCTGCCTGAGGAGGCCAAACGCTTAGGGCAGAAGCATGTCAGGAGGGCCAACAGCCGCCTATTCACTTCCACTTCCCGCCTGCAAGAACCCCCACACCTGGGTTAGCCTCCCAGTCTGACTCTGGGCAACTCCACACCAGCAGAAAGCTCTGGAAGAGGGTAACTAGGGGGATTGCTACCTGTGTCCGACAACTGTGCTGTTGCATACCACGTGTCAGCAATGGGGCGGCTCCAATGTAAGAGCAGAAACCTGCCAGATTCATGAAGTGAGGCTCCAATGAAGCGGAGAGCTGACCACACAATACCAGGGGGCAGCCAGAGGACCCTGTTCTCTGTGGATCCTGACACCTTGAGTGGGCATCAGTCATGTGGACCCTGAACAGCTACAGGAGCAAGGTGTCCTCACTACCTTAGGTGTCTCTGCACGGGTTCCAGCCCAGAGCACTTCTGCATCCACCTGGACATCAGGAGTCTCCTCTGCCCCCACCTGCAGAAGACATCAGAGATGTCTTCCCTTGGACACTCCCCGTGCCTTGCCCCTCTGTCCTTTCTCCCATTCTCCTGAGGTGTTTCTTAATAGTTTTTTTTTTCAGACAAAGTTATATTAAAAAAAATCCTTATGATCTATAAAGGAAAATAGATTTTGATAAATTAGACTTAATTAAAATTTAATGTTTCTATTCTTGGAATGAGGTGATTCAAAGTCAAACCACAGAGCAGCACAAAATATATTTTCATGTATCTTATAAAAGACTTACAGCCAGAATATGTAAATGCCACAGTCTGGCTGGGCACAATTCAGGAGCCACTTACCAAGCAGAAGGAACTTTATTTTTAGACTGCACACACTGCACCTGAGCTCTTCAGGATTTCCTCAGAGCCAGGCTCTTCTGGCAAGCACCTCAACCCGCCCTCTTCCCGCCCTTGAGGCCAATTGGCTGGGTCGCGTGGGGGGAGCCAAAAGAAACAGCCCAATGAGCCTCACTGCAGAGGAGCCAATCAGCTGGAAGTTTGCAGGGGCCCCTTCGGCTGTGGCTCTCAACATGTAAAGAAATTTTAAAATTCAATAAAATAATAATTCAATAAAAATGGGAAAACCTTTTGAATGAAGATGACATACTGATGGCAAATATGTACATCAGTAGATGTTCAACCTCAGAGATTGATCTAAGATGGCGACTGTGGAACCGGAAACCACCCCTACTTCTAATCCCCCACCTACAGAAAAGGAGAAAACAGAATCTAATCAGGAGGTTGCTAACCCAGAACACTATATAAAACATCCTCTGCAGAACAGATGGGCACTCTGGTTTTTTAAAAATGATAAAAGTAAAACTTGGCAAGCAAACCTTTGACTGATAGCTCTAAGTTTGATACTGTTGAAGACTTTTGGGCTCTATACAGCCAGATCCAGTTGTCTAGTAATTTAATGCCTGGCTGTGACTACTCACTTTTTAAGGATGATAATGAGCCTATATGGGAAGATGAGAAAAACAAACGGGGCAGAAGATGGCTCATTACATTGAACAAACAGCAGAGTCAAAGTAACCTCGATCATTTTTGGCACTGCTATGCCTTACAGGAGAATCTTTTGATGACTACAGTGATGATGTATGTGGAGTTGTTGTTAATGTTAGAGCTAAAGGTGAAAAGATAGCAATATGGACTACTGAATGTGAAAACAGAGAGGTTGTAACACATATAGGGAGAGCATACAAGGCAAGGTTAGGCCTTCCTCCAAAGATAGTGATTGGTTATCAGTCCCATGCAGACACAGCTACTAAGAGCAGCTCCACCACTAAAAATAGGTTTGTTGTTTAAGAGGACACCTTCTGAGTATTCTCATAAGAGACTGTGTCAAGCAATCGAGATTTGGGAGCTGAACCAAAGCCTCTTCAAAAGTAGAGTGGACTGCATTTAAATTTGATTCCATCTCAGTGTTACTCAGATATAAGAGAAGTCTCATTCGCCTTTGTCTTGTACTTCTGTGTTCATTTTTAAAAATTTTTATTATAGTGTCCACTATCCCAATCAAAGAATTACAGTCCACATCATCCCCAGAATCCATAAATGTGTTCCTGGCCTACTCTGTATTAGCTTAGTAGAATTACCATTACAAACAAGTTTTACCCATCCACAATATTCAAAAGAACTTGTGTTTCTATACCTTAACAGGAAAAAATTTGAGTTTATGTTCCATTCTATGCAGGGGCATATTTTGCTGATTTGAAAGAGTATGATGCATACAATTTTCTAGCAATTTTCTTTGTTTCTCTTGACAGCATTATCTTTTCGTACTCTTGCTGATGGCTGCTAGATTTTAATTTATTTGTTTCCCTACTTGATAATATTAGTGATTCTGATTTCAGTTTTCCATTTGTTTTGCTTTTGTTTTTTCCTCATGTAACATTGATGAAGGATCCAGGAATATGACACAAAGGTGGAATAAACATTAATTTTGTGCAAAAAAATAGATGTTTAACATCAATATTTATTTAGGAAAATAAAATTAAATCAAAGTGGAATACCACCACATAGTTAGAAAAGAAAAAAAAACTGGCAATTTTAAGTTTTTAGAAATATCAATTTCTAGAACTTTCTCTATATATGGCTAGTGTAGATGCATAATGCAGCTCCCAAAAATCCATTTGTCAGTTTCTCATGAATTTAGAAAACACATATAATCCAGTATCCTAGGTATCCCAGGTTAAATGGAAATTTATATTCACACAAAGCCTCTACATAAATGTTTATAGATGCTTTATTTGTGATCACCTCAATCTGGTAACAATTCAAATGTCTCTTAGCTGTCGAATAAATAAGCAAACCATGGTATGTTCATACTGTGAAATGTTTCTCAGCATGAAATGGAACAAACTTCTGATATAAACAATAACATGGATGAAAATCAAATACTTTATGCTGAAGGAAAGAAATCAGAGTCAAAAGGCTTCATAGTACATGATTCCATTCACATGGCTTCTGGAAAAGAGAAGGCAGACCATTGGATGCCAGGAGCTGGAGATAGAGAGACAGGGATGGACTTCAGAGAATCCCAGGGGAATTGTTTCTTTGCAGTGCTGGTACATTGAACCAGGCCCTTGTGCAGGATAGGCAAGCTCTCTACCACTTAGCTGCAGCCCCAGCACAATGGAGGAACTGTTTTAGTTAGGGAACTGTGGATCTGGATTATGAGACTATATTGTGACTATATATGTTTGTCAAAAGTAGCACAACTGATAGCCAGGTGCAGAGGTGCACACCTGTTATCCCAGAAACTTGGGAGGCTGAGGCAGGAGGATTGCTAATTCAAGGCCAGACTAAGCAACTTAGTGAGGTCTTGTCTCAAAATAAAAAAGAAAAATGCCTAGGATGCAGGTCAGTGGAAAGCAACCTTTGGTTCAATTCCCAGTACAAAAAGAAAGGAAGGAAGGAAGGAAGGGAGGGAGGGAGGGAGGGAGGGAAAGGAAAGGAAAGGAAGAAAGGAAGAAAGAAAGAGAAAAAGAAGTAGAAGAAAGTAGCAGAATTATAGACTCTGAGACTCTGAAGGGTAAATTTTGTAGTATAAAACTTAAAATTTAATAAAATGAATGGAAAAATGTAAAGAGCAAAGAATAACCAAGACAATTCTTGAAGAAAATGAAAAATGGGAAGTATTTCTGCACTAGATATCAGGAAATATTATAAAAACTATATGGTTAAAATAATTCATATTGGTTCACAGAAAAATAGACTGTTGATACAAAATAAAAAACTTAGAAACAGATCTATGTTTATAGGATCTTGATAAATGATAGAAGAAGGTGGGGAAACGTCTGTCTTTCTGATAAGAGGACATGAGATCATTGGTTTACCATGGTACTTTTTCTTTTTTTTTCCTATTTTTTTTTATTGTTGGTTGTTCAAAACATTACATAGTTCTTGATATATCATATTTCACACTTTGATTCAAGTGGGTTATGAACTCCCATTTTTACCCCATATACAGATTGCAGAATCACATCAGTTACACTTCCATTGATTTACATATTGCCATACTCGTGTCTGTTGTATTCTGTTGCCTTTCCTATCCTCTACTATCCTCCCTCCCCTCCCCTCCTCTCCCCTCTTCTTTCTCTACCCCCTCTACTGTAATTCATTTCTCCCCCTTGTATTATTTTTCCCTTTCCCCTCACTTCCTCTTGTATGTAATTTTGTATAACCCTGAGGGTCTCCTTCCATTTCCATGCATTTTCCCTTCTCTCTCCCTTTCCCTCCCACCTCTCATCCCTGTTTAATGTTAATCTTCTTCTCATGCTCTTCGTCCCTACTCTGTTCTTAGTTACTCTCCTTATATCAAAGAAGACATTTGGCATTTGTTTTTTAGGGATTGGCTAGCTTCACTTAGCATAATCTGCTCTAATGCCATCCATTTCCCTCCAAATTCTATGATTTTGTCATTTTTTAATGCAGAGTAATACTCCATTGTGTATAAATGCCACATTTTTTTTATCCATTTGTCTATTGAAGGGCATCTAGGTTGGTTCCACAGTCTTGCTATTGTGAATTGTGCTGCTATGAACATCGATGTAGCAGTGTCCCTGTAGCATGCTCTTTTTAGGTCTTTAGGGAATAGACCGAGAAGGGGAATAGCTGGGTCAAATGGTGGTTCCATTCCCAGCTTTCCAAGAAATCTCCATACTGCTTTCCAAATTGGCTGCACCAATTTGCAGTCCCTCCAACAATGAACAAGTGTACCCTTTTCCCCACATCCTCGCCAGCACTTGTTGTTGTTTGACTTCATAATGGCTGCCAATCTTACTGGAGTGAGATGGTATCTTAGGGTGGTTTTGATTTGCATTTATCTGCTAGCGATGGTGAGCATTTTTTCATGTACTTGTTGATTGATTGTATGTCCTCCTCTGAGAAGTGTCTGTTCAGGTCCTTGGCCCATTTGTTGATTGGGTTATTTGTTATCTTATTGTCTAATTTTTTGAGTTCTTTGTATACTCTGGATATTAGGGCTCTATCTGAAGTGTGAGGAGTAAAGATTTGTTCCCAGGATGTAGGCTCCCTATTTACCTCTCTTATTGTTTCTTTTGCTGAGAAAAAACTTTTTAGTTTGAGTAAGTCCCATTTGTTGATTCTAGTTATTAACTCTTGTGCTATGGGTGTCCTATTGAGGAATTTGGAGCCTGACCCCACAGTATGTAGATTATAGCCAACTTTTTCTTCTATCAGACGCCGTGTCTCTGATTTGATATCAAGCTCCTTGATCCATTTTGAGTTAACTTTTGTGCATGGCGAGAGAAAGGGATTCAGTTTCATTTTGTTACATATGGATTTCCAGTTTTCCCAGCACCATTTGTTGAAGATGCTATCCTTCCTCCATTGCATGATTTTAGCCCCTTTATCAAATATAAGATAGTTGTAGTTTTGTGGATTGGTTTCTGTGTCCTCTATTCTGTACCATTGGTCCACCCGCCTGTTTTGGTACCAGTACCATGCTGTTTTTGTTACTATTGCTCTGCAGTATAGTTTGAAGTCTGGTATCGCTATACCGCCTGATTCACACTTCCTGCTTAGCATTGTTTTTTGCTATTCTGGGTCTTTTATTTTTCCATATGAATTTCATGATTGCTTTCTCTATTTCTACAAGAAATGCCGTTGGGATTTTGATTGGCATTGCATTAAACCTATAGAGAACTTTTGGTAATATCGCCATTTTGATGATGTTAGTTCTGCCTATCCATGAACAGGGTATATTTTTCCATCTTCTAAGATCTTCTTCTATTTCTCTCTTTAGGGTTCTGTAGTTTTCATTGTATAAGTCTTTCACCTCTTTTGTTAGGTTGATTCCCAAGTATTTTTTTTTTTTTGAGGATATTGTGAATGGAGTGGTTGTCCTCATTTCCATTTCAGAGGATTTGTCGCTGATATACAGGAATGCCTTTGATTTATGCATGTTGATTTTATATCCTGCCACTTTGCCGAATTCATTTATTAGCTCTAATAGTTTCTTTGTAGATCCTTTTGGGTCTGCTAGGTATAGAATCATGTCATCTGCAAATAGTGATTATTTAAGTTCTTCTTTTCCTATTTTTATGCCTTTAATTTCTTTCGTCTGTCTAATTGCTCTGGCCAGTGTTTTGAGAACTATGTTGAACAGAAGTGGTGAGAGAGGGCATCCCTGTCTTGTTCCAGATTTTAGAGGGAATGCCTTCAATTTTACCGTGGTACTTTTTAAAGCATGATTTATTTCTGCCTAACCACACATAGAGAGATCAACTCAAATCCCTTACCAAATGCTGTCTAGAATATAGAACAACCAGAAATCATGAACACTACTGCTGAGGATATAAATTGATACAAGTGTTTGGGGAAAGAGTTTAGCATTATTCACCTAAAGTGAAAATGTGAATATCCCAACCAGTTCCAGTCCCTGGCAGGGACACATGCAGCAGAAATGTGTGTCCACATGCACCAAGACACCTGGCAGCATTTGTCGTTGTAGCCCCAAACTAGAAATGACCTGAATTTTCATTCATCATGGATCAGTAAAAAGTGCTGTTTTCTATTACAGTGCGTCCTAAAACAAGTAAAATATCAAATGACTGCTTTGGTTACATGGTAGCAAACCTGTCCCATTCTCTGGGTTATCCTTTCCCTCTTTATGGTGTCTGAAGAAAATTGCATTCATGGCCCCAATTTTTCAGTGTCTCCAGCACTCGAGCTCTAGACCATGTGACTTGACTGTCCCCCTTAGAATAAAAGGTGGAGTCAATCTCTATGCCTCTTGAATCTGGGCTTGGCCTGTAACTCTCTGCTGAGGGAGGCTGAGGGTTTATTGTTTGCCATGCACTTTCATAACCACTTTCTCCTCTCTGTCTGGGTCACAGGGACTCGTGGAGGTGCACAGTGTCTCCAAGGAAGAGATAAGGAAAAGAAGGTCAGGGAAGGTGAGTGACTTATCTGGGGTCACACAGCTACTTAGGGGAACACTAAGAGCCACAAGCAGATGGTCAGGGCCTCAGGCCCAGGTAAGGGGTCTCCACTCCCTAGGGCTCAGGAGATCTGGCCAACAGCACGTCCTGCACCCCTCACGGATCCTGACGTCCCCCTCGTGCCTCCTGTTGCTAGAAAGCTGTGGGCACATGTTTCCCCATCAGGGGCAGGACCCGCCTCTCATGGCACTGCCTGTCCTCCTGCTGCCACAGGGTGGACCTCCAGGAGCCCTGCTCCCTGTCCCCATCAGGCTGCAGCAGGTGGAGGCAGCCCCTGTGGGCCCTGGAGGCACCATGCTTCAGGCCACACTCAGGTCCCTTAGCCATCCTCCTGGACAGGGTCTCCATGCACATCTGGTCCCCCTCCCCCTCATCACACCTGCAGCCATGTTTAGGCTCGTCCAGGCAGCAGAGCGTCTTGTAGTCTGGCACATTTGGGTGAGTACCCCTAAGGGGTGGGGGACACAGGGAGGTGAGTCTGCGAGGGCTCCAGAGCAGTGGCTTTGGAGCTGGCCTTGAAGAAGCAGGAGGGCAGCAGGGGGGAGAAAGCAGGGCTCCCTGTGGCCAGTGAGAAGGAATGGACAGGAGAAGGGAGCAGGAGGGGACGAGGTTGTGCAAAGGTCCCTGATGAGCTGGGTGCTCAGGCTTCATGTTGGCCACAGGATCTCAGGGACCCGAGGACTGTAAAGGGTGTGTCTCCAAGAACAATCCAGGGACCCCAGCTGCAAAGTGGCAGGAGGGCCTGATACAGGCAGATTCCGGGACTCCAGGCCTGCCGAGTTAGGAGGGGCAGCTGCACAGTCTCCAGCTTCCTTGGGGACTCTTCCTTGCTCACCACTGAGGCCACTGCCCCTGAAAGCCCCTGGGTGGCTTTGAGAAACTGTGAGGCCCCCTAACTCGTGTGCAGTGGGAGTCTGCTCTTGGCCCAGGTTGCCAGCTGTGATGCAGCTCCCACCAGGTCCCTGACCCCAGAGCGGGGAGACTCTGTCTGGTGGAGTGTGTCTGAGAGAAGCAGTGGATGGCCAGGGGAGTGGAGGCCACCTCTGCAGGACCTGTGTCTTCCCCGAGATGAGCGGAAGCTGCTCATGCCAGTTAACTCCTATGGCTCCCAGACTCTCCCTCCAGGAAGCCTCCCTGTCCCTGCCAGCTGGGCAGGCGCCTTCCCTTGCCCCCCAGGCCTCCTGCACTCCCCTCCTGTCCAGCACTTTGCCAGTGTGGAGGCCCTGAAGGCTTATCAGGCCCTCACTCTGGGTCAGGCAGTGTGACACGTGCTCTTTGGAGTCCTCTCATCGACCTCAACTCTAGAGGTGGGTCCAGGTAATACCATGGTTTTGTTGAAGAAGAAACTGAGGTTCTGAGAAGTTCAGTCATTTCCCAGGTCACATCACACAGCCAGAAAGGATTGGTTTCCTCCTGTGCTTGTTGAGTAGCTGACCACCCTGACCCACCAAATTTAGAAGTATTGAATGAGTCAATGAATGAATGCTGTATCCCAAAGCCCTTGAGCAGGAAGCACGAAGCGGCTCTGCCTTTCTTGGAAAAGGGCATTTGGAGATGTCATATGAAACAAGGCTCAAAGAGGATGTTAGGTCACTTGCCCAAGGCCCCAGAGCCAGTGGGGGCAGAGCTGAGGTTGGGAGCAGGCAGCCTGACTGCAAAACCTGTGATAGTCACCCCCGTGCCACCTGAGGTGGCCTTGGGTCTTCCCAGTGGTTGTATGCTGACTGACAGTGGATTGGGGTGGAAGAGCCCTGGGACTCACGGGGGAGAGCCCTGGCTGAGAGAGCCACGTGCTGCTGCCAGGAGGATGACATGACAACAGGGACCACAGGTTGACATCAGTCCTTCCTGTGGCAGAGGCACTTTGAGAGGGTTCGCATGGCAGCCCACGGATGAGGAAAGCCTGACGCAAGTGTGTGGGCGATCTCAGGCTTCTGCACACAGGGACAGCAGAGCCCTCCCTCCCTGTCTGACTCCTGGTTCCTGGCTCCTCCAGACACAGGGTGGTGGACTTCTGAGCCCCTACCCCATGCTGATGACCTGGGACCCTCCTGACTTGGACTTCCCCACCAGAGAGTGGAGGGGGCCCAAGCCAGAAGCCTGGCACCCAGCATCCTGGCAGTTTGGCAGCTCCCTGCCAGGGCCTGCAAGACCCTCCTGGTCTTCTTCATGCCTCTTCCCCATGGCCATGTCAGCAGGTGGGAGGTCAGTGACTGCCAGGTGCATGTGTCCATGCATCCACTGGGGGATGAGTGGAGAGAGGGCAGAAGGAGTCCTCCACACTCTGAAACCAATTCATCTCGTAATACTTCATACCTGGGGCCTTGATCTGGGCCCAGGAAGGCCCAGGTGCAGGGCTCTCCCTGGTGCAGGGCCTGGTGATGTCCCAAGCATGACTGGAATGGCATGAGGACAGCCTGGGCACCTCTGCCTCAGAGGTGATGCCTGTGTTTCTGGTGGAACCAGGAGAGGAGCCCTCGGGGGAGTTGCAGAAGCTCCTGGCACTGCAGAGGCAGTAAAGGAAGGTTCTATATGAGCAGAGAAGGAGTCGGGAGGCACCAGGAGGACGGAATGTTTCAGCAAGGAGAAATGGCATGGCGAAGCCTGGCAGCAAGAGAGTCCACAGTGCCCCAGAGGCTCAGGGTGCTGAGCAGACATGAAGGCCCCCAAGAGCACAAACGATATCAGAGGTTGGAGGAACTGTGGCCCACACAGAGAGGATGAGTCTTGGAGGGCAGATGTGGTGAGGCTGCAGGAGAGGCTGGACCCAGGTGAGGGAGGGTCCTGAAGACCATCGGAGGACCTTGTTAGACCATGGGAGCCACCAAAGGTGACTGAGCAAGGGACAGCCAAGATCATCATTATGCTTTAGGCAGATCACTACTAACAAAGAGAAGCTCAAATGTGGACATTTCCATCTTATTTCTTCAGAGAGGAAACAGGACTCTGAGAATCTGGGATTTTCCCGAAATTTTGCTACTTCCCCACATTCGTGATGTTTCTAGTTCCTTGCAGTGATCAGCCACAAACCCTAAAGCCAGAAAGAAACCATGGAGTGGCAAAGTCTAGTTGGGGCAACCAGCAAGGGGCAGCCTGCTGGGAGGCTTCTCAGGAGTGGGCGGAACCCTGAGGTGGGGGTGTAGGGAGCTGCTGTGGGTGCAGCAGGGACACCATGGTGCGGGGCTCCTTCAGTGATATCCCTGAGGCCCTGCCCTGCCCGGGGTCTCCTCCCCTGGCTCTGAGGCACATGTTGCTCTGAGCTGTGGACACTCCCCGAGGCCCAGAGGAGGCCCAGGTCTGCAGCCCTATTCTGAGGCGAAGGCCCACCTAAAGCAGGTGGCAGCACCCTGACCCCAGGCTCCACCTGCTGCCTCCACCTGGGTCACCTCAGACCCCGGGACTCACCCTGAAGTGGCACCTCCTTTCTCCACTGAAAAGTCTTAACTGGACTTCTGCAGAAATCTTCATCATGGCTGATTTTAGGACTGTCAGCAAAAGAGTCTCTGCAAAAGAGTTCAATGTAGATAAACTTCCTATTTTCATGTCGCCCTGTTTACTTGGCCACTGGCCAGGAAGATACCAGCGTTCCAGGTGCTGGACACCCCCTTAGTAGTTTTTCACAAACGTTTATCCAGTATAGTACTTTGTAGAAATGTGTAAACAAGGCCTCTGGCCTTGAGCTGGGCTTCACAGAGATGTCTACATTTTTAAGAGAAGTTACCAATTGGGCTCCATGGTAACAGCTGGCAGGGGGAGGAAAGAAAGGGGAGAAGAAGCTCTCCCCTTCTCAGGTGCTGTCCTTGAAGGGTTAACTTGCCCAGAACAGTGAAAGAAAAAGCTGCTTTTATGTGAACTTCTGCAGACTGTGAACTTCTGAGCCCCTTCCCTTACATGTTGGGATAATGTTCTGAAACTACCTGAACTCGGGGTTCAGGGGATTAATTGATTACAGCAAAAGCTGTGCCCTCTGAACCTGGCTGCAGCCAAATAAAACTGTTTCCTGCTATCTTCGGTGTCTTGCCTCATTTGTCCCTACAACAACCCCACACAGGCACTGGACGGCGACACTCCCTGAGGGAGATAGTGGCAAGGCCGTCAGCCTGCGTGGACCATGAGCTCTGAGCCTCAGCTTCCTCGTCCAGGCTGGCCTCCCCTCAGTCCTCTCCCAGGGTTATGGTGACGAGAGGGACCCCAACAGGGATGTGCTCCCACACCCTGAGCTGGGTGTTCCCTCTGGGCCTGCACAGCAGGGCAGTTCTGCCTGGTTAAGGGTTCTGGGCCAATTGTCATGGCAGGGAAGTCTCTGCTGCCGTACTTCTCTCTCTTTGGATTCGTTTTGGTTAATTTTTTACCACTGAGCAACACCCCTAGCCCCACCCCCTTTTTATTTTAGATTTTGAGACTGGGTCTCACTGAGTTGCTTAGAACCTCACTAAATGGCTAAGACTGGCCTCCAACTTGTAATCCTCCTGCCTCAACCTCCAGATTTCCTGGTATCACAGGTTTCCTGGTGCCCTTGGGTGGGCACCCTAGCTCCTGGCTGCACATCTCTCTTTACTTCTCTCTCTCAGTTGTTTGGGGACTTTTACAACAAACCTCAGAGGTTCCAGACTCCCTCCAGAAGAATAGAGCACCTTCCTAGTGTTAAACAATGTTGTTTTCAGGTTTGATTTTCTTAGTCTATGAGAGTACTATGATTTTTTGTATTTAAAGAGAACTTTTAGACTCCACTAGCACTTCAAATGTTTATTCTCTCTACTCAGCATCTCTGTGTCTGGAAATTGATTCTATGGGTACAAACAGGTAAAGGTGAAAATATAAACATATTTTCAGACCAGGGTCATTGCATCATAATTCATAACTCTAAGAATTTGAAAACAATGCAAATGTCCATCAGTAGGGGACCAGATAGCTAATCTATGGCTAAATGGGTGCATCTCTCAAAGTGGATAAATGAGAATCTGTATATGTCACTGTACTGTGTGTCCATAGTGTATACTGTTAAGTAGAAAACAAAGTCACAGAATAGCAGTGATAGTTTTTAAAACAACTATAATTCAATTACATGCAAATACAAATATTAATATGCATGTGAGTAGGGGAAACCTAGAAAACTAAAACTGAACTATTAGCAGTTTTCCATAAGAGAAATTCCTACACAGAGTCGCTGACTAAAGAAAGAACGCATTTACAATGTTACCAGAGTCTAAAATACAAAAAAACACACACAGGAAAGTGTTCTGTGTTACCTACTCTGCTAATGGGTTTGGGGCGTGTGTTCTTTGACACTGTTATAAATTCATTATTGTAAAACTGGAGAATGGACTCAGGTCACAGAGGCCTTGGAGAGACAGGGTCCTAATTCAGAGAAGGGACATTAATGGGGCTGGAGGCCCCTGGTGGGCTGTAGCTCAGGGCCCAGCAGAACAAACTCTTTCAGTCTTTCCCTCTTTTTCCAGGAAGAAGGACCCAAGCGGACAGTGGGTGGTGGAAGCAATGTGTAGTCCGAGTGGCTCATCTGTCTGGGAGGAAAAATTCCATCTCGCCCATCTGCCCTGGGAAGGACCAGGCAGGGGCTGACCCAGGTCACCGCAGCCCCCTGCACCTGCTCTGCACAGGGCCCTGAGGTCCAAGCTCTCTCCCAATCTATGTTTTCTTATTTTCACCCAGCCTTCAATTCACCCGGCTCTTCCCTCTCAAGAGCCTTTCCTGTCCTTTCTTTTAGGGACGTGTGGCACCAGAGAGGTCATGTGGTGGGAAACAGGGTTTGGATCTCTGGCTCCCGGGATCCCTGGCTCTACCCCTTTGGGTGGGCACTTTAGCTCCCTGAGATCCAATCTGCAAGGCAGCCAGGCCCAGGCTCCCTTCCTACCCAGACACACTGTCCAAATGATCCCGGGCAAGTCATTTTGCAATCTCCTCTCTCATCTGTACCTGTACTAGGTTCCTAGGATTGATGAGGGAGAAATAAGAAAAATGAATGAAGCACCAGACAGCCCCGGAGCACCACCTACTGGCTAATGGCAGCCAGACTTTTATCTGCCTTCTCTCTGTGGCCTTGTTTTTTTCCATTAGCCACAAGGGAACTGGGCTCTGATGTGATGTGACCCACCCAAGGTCCCAGGAGGGATGGGGCCTGGAGTCTCCTGACCTGCAAACAGGCTTTCCCATGAGCAGAGACAATCCCTTCTGGAATGTGGGTTGTTTATTTTCTTTCCAAGGCAGATCCAAGTTTTGCTTTAATCAACTACTGCCACAGCCAGGAGGAGGGATCATGAGTTCTGGGTGCACTGTAGAGCAGGACCCCAGGGGTGGGGACTTGGTATGTCCAGGCCCTCACTGGTGGGGTTTCTCTGACATGACTCAGCTGCCATTCGGTTGGCTACAGGGCCGTGAGTCAGAGCTGGCCACAGTCCTGTCCTCTGCCCACTTGCAACCACAGCCACAGACTATTGGAGACAGTCCAGGGAGACCTGCAGCTCCAAAACAAGGCACCCTTCCCCCAGGTCCAAGCAGAGATGCCCATCCTCTGCTCAGAGACAGGGGACGCTGGCCTGAGGACACATAACAAGCAAATGATCGGCCTCAGGTCAAGACCTAGATCTACCTCAAGGGATCCTCCAAGCAGCCCAGGTGGAGGGCAAGGGAACTCTGACCTGGTCTGGCACCCCTGCATTTGTCCCCTGCCCCAGTATTGTCCCTGGTACTGAGCAGCCAGTGACTAACAAGCCTGTGTTCTGCAGGGGAGCTGATGGCCAGCACTGGGGTGGCCAGAGGGACCAGGACGCCCCCCTCATGCCATGCCACAGTCTGGCTGGGCACAAAATCACGAGCCACTCACAGCTTTGTAGATTCAAATAGCAATTCTTTATTCCCGAACTCACACCGGCCCTCTACAAACACGTTCTGGGGAAATTCACGTTCTCCACCAGGCTCTGAATTCCAAAATACTTTTTGAATCCCAAGAGAACTCAACGGGAACTCAAGGATCCAGCGTGCCTGAGGCAGCAGGATACGCCCTATTCCCAGCAGGATACACCCTAAACCTGGATCCACCCTGGTCCTTGAGCAGGGTCACCTTTCTCAAGCATACATGCAATGTCACTGCAAATGACCAAGTCAAGTCCATTTCCACGAGTCCTTCCTCTAGCAACATGGGGTACGCTGGCAAGGAAATTGTCATACCTACTTGGCTAATGGCTCTCAGCATCGCCAGCCCACAGCCACTGAGGTACTGCAGCAGTGAGGCTCTGCAGCCTGTGGTCTGTGCCCCACTGTCCCGCCTGGCTGGACTCTGCCTCAGAGCCACAGCGTGGTGCCCATGCCGTCCCCTGGCCTCCCTAGCCACACTCTCCTTCCTTCCTCTCTCCTCTTCCTCTTCTCTTTCCCCTACTTTCTTCCTATTCCTGTCTGGGGCCCTTGCATGCTCTGTCTGCCCTGCTCCTGCCTGGATCCCAACCATGACTCACCCGACCTGGAATCCAGCCTCTCACCAGCCACCGCAGCCTCATCTGGCCACAGGCAGAGTGGAGGGGAACAGGTAGGTACCCCAGTTTAGTAGCCAAAGGCAAAGCCCAAGGTGGGGGAAGAGAAAAAAAGGAAGCTCTGGAGCCTCTGAGAAGGCCTGCAGGTTCTAGGCTGTCCTGCCTGGCCCTGCTCAGGCACAACAGAGGAAGAGAAGCCTCCTCACCACCTCACATCTGGGAAACCAATTCCAAAGTCAAGGTCCCCCAGCCACTAGCAAGGGGTGGGAGAAATAAAAATTGCAGGAAGCCATCGGAGAAATACACCAGAACCTTCTCTCGGCATGGTAGCCAGGAAGGGATAGGCCTGCATCGGGAACTTTCCCAGGCTCTCCCAGGGCAACAGATTGCCCAACGCATGTGACCTTTCCCTCCTCTCTGCTAGAAGCTTCCTCATAGTAGCTCCAGAGATGGGTGTAACCCATTTGGAACTGAACAGCCCAACTTTAACCTTTTTTTGGAGAAGAACATTCTATGGAAGGCCTTTGATATCTCCTGATATATATAAAGCAGGCGTGGGCACCATTTTGCCAGAAACTTGATCCGTCTCATCAAGCTGGCCCATCCTGTCCCTGCTTGCAGCTACTTTCTGTGTTCTGTGATTTTTTTTCACTGTTTTATTTCTCTTAACTTCTATTTCTCAGCCAACCATTCCACTAAGGAGGACCCCATTTCCACTGCCCATGCAGGATGTGGTGGGAGAAAATCCCTTTTCCAGAAGAGGGAAATGAGATCAGAGCTGAAGGGATGAGCTCTGACTGCCCCTCACTCCATATGTCCCATCCTTGGGGGAGACTCTGGGGTCCTCAGTTGGGAAATGCCAATCAGCAAGAAGGAGGAGCTTCCCTCACCCCCTGGCCAGCCCTCCACTTCCTGGGTGTCTTGGCCATATCCCTCAGTGACCTGGCACCACCAATGTCCACTGGTTTGAGGGCAGTGAGGTGTCACTAACAGACCTGGGCAGTGACAAAACCCTACTCCACCAGGTACTGCCTCCAGGATGGGGCAGCCGGCAGTTAAAGATGCAACCCCCAAAGTGCCCACCTCTTACGCCCCTTTCCTGGGGTGTACATCCTGAGGCTCTTGTCCTTCATGGGACACAATCGTCCTTACTGTCCATTCTCTCTGTGGCACATACCTTGGGGGCAGTGTTGGGCTGCATGAGGTAATGACCTCCCTCCCTGCCCCCTTGCCCAGGATATCTCCAGAGTTCATCGTGGGTGCTCAAGGGGGTCTCATGGTCCTCCCATGTCCCTGGGCAGCTGCTGGGGGCTTTCCTGGGCAATGACTGTCACTCCAAGTCAAGGTCCACACAGCTGCATTTGAGGCAGAGAAAGGGTCACGTTCCTGAATGCCCGGGTGTCATGTGTCATCTGGAATCTCCCCAGAACTCAGCAGACCCCCAGGAAGGTGATTTAGGGTACTTGACCTTGCTTCATCTGGACAAGCATGCAAAACCCAGGAATATTCTGGAATATTAGTGTTGACAGGGCACTCAGAGTGAATGAGTCCAACTTGTTTATTCTTCAAAGGGGAAAACGGGCCCAGAGAGGGCAAGGGATTCCTCCAAGGTCACAGCAGATCCAATGCACAGTCAGGGCCACCTACTGGTGCGCACATGTGGACATAACACTGCCAATCAACACATTTGTCACAGATGCAGGATCCGCTGGGCCTGTAACTTGAGGATGAAGAGGAAAAGCCTCAGAACCAAAGGGGCCTGGAAGACATGGGTCCTGTCCACAGCCAGTGTGCCCCGAGTGTCCTGGGCTTGTTGAGAGCCATCCATGGACTATATATGAACGAAATCAGCATGGAAGCCCACTGAATAGGAAAATCCGGTATTTGGGAGTTTCAGTGGCAACCCTGCTGGTAAGATCTTCCAGATACATATGAATCCTATTCAGCTCTGTTCCTGGTCCCACACAGCCTGGAGAAGGGGTGACCTGGTTAGCCACACAGCCTCTCAGAGATGGAGAGGCCAAGATGCCAATCAACCTGTGACTGCAAGACATCATGAAGCAAGACTCTACCCCTGAAACCCTATCCATGCCTTTAATGTACCCCCTTAAATAAACCACTAGAGGCATTTTCTAATTGTTCTGTTCTAGCTCCAACCAGGACTGGAAGATCCTATTAAGCTCTTAAAAACTATTCTTTGACACTGCCTCTTAATTAATTTATTTATTTTTTAATCTTTTATCAATTTTTTAAAATACACAACAGCAGTGGAATGCATTACAATTCTTATTACACATACAGAGTATAATTTTTCATATCTCTGTATATAAAGCATGTTCACGTCAATACATGCCTTTATACATATACTTTGTGGTTTTTTGCATTATAATTATTAATATACATATATACCACAATTTTTCATATCCATATCTCTGTTGGAATATAAAGTAAGTTGACACCCAATTCAAGTCTTCATACATGTACTTTGTATAATGATGTCCATCACATTCTACCATCCTTGCTATTCTCCTGCCCCCTCCCTTTCCCTCCCACCCTTTTTCCCTATCTAGAATTCATCTAATCCTCCCATGCTCTCCCTCCCTACCCCACTATGAGTCAGCCTCCTTATATCAGAGAAAACATTTGACATTTGTTTTGGGGGGGATTGGCTAAATTATCTTAGCATCATCTTCTCCAATGCCATTCATTTACCATGATTTTGTTCTTTTTTAATGCTGAGTAATATTTCATTGTGTATATATGCCACATTTTTTTATCCATTCATTCACTGAAGGACATCTAGGTTGGCTCCACAGTTTAGCGATTGTGAATTGTGCTGCTATAAACACTGATGTGGCTGTGTCCTGTAGTATGCTGTTTTTAAGTCCTTTGGGTATAGTCCAAGGAGAGGAATGGAATCAAACTAAAAAGTTTCTTCTCAGCAAAAGAAACAGTGGGGTGAACAGAGAGCCTACATCTTGGGAGCAAATTTTTATCCCTCACATATCAGATGGAGCACCAATCTCTAGGGTATATAAAGAACTCAAAAAGCTAAACACCAAAAATACAAATAACCTAATCATCAAATGGGACAAGGACCTGAATAGACACCTCTCAGAAGAGGATATACAATCAATCAACAAATATATGAAAAAATGTTCATCATCTCTAGCAATCAGAAATGCAAATCAAAACTACTCTAAGATTTCATCTCACTCCAGTTAGAATGGCAGCTATTATGAAGACAAACAACAATAAGTGTTGGCAAGGATGTGGGGGGAAAGGTACACTCACTCATTGCTGGTGGGACTGCAAATTGGTGCAGCCAATTTGGAAAGCAGTATGGAGATTCCTTGGAAATCTGGGAATGGAACCACCATTTGACCCAGCTATCCCTCTCCCTGGACTATACCTAAGGACACTTCCTCTAATTTCTTCACTAACTATTTTAGACTGTATTTTCTCAGGTGGCTTATCCCCTCATGAGCAAGAAAATTACCATGGTGAGGTGCTGGCCACCTTGTGATACGGGCTGGGTCTGCAGGCCGGGGAGTGCTGTACTTGGTTCAGTCCCAGCAATAATTACACCATTAATTAAGCATGGCTGGCCCCAGACCAGCTAGGGCCTGGGAAAGCAGAGACTAGTGTCAGGGGAGGTGGCTTCAGAGTGAAGCAACACTGGCCAGGGCAGGCCCAGCTCAGCCAGGAGCCAGGGGTGCCAGGGTTTCTTCCCCAGCTCCTGGGCAGATGGAAGTGTGGGGACAAGCCTGCGACGCCTTGAGGGGCAGCTGGCTGAACAGAGAGAGGTTACTGACCCCCTCACTCACCCAGATTCCAGCCTCCCCACTTGTCAGCCAGGGAGACTCCCAGGTAGACTGAGAACTACCAAGTTCAACGTCTCATCTTGTGTATTGGGAAACTGGGTCCCCTGGGAGGGACCCTGGCTCAGTCACATGGCCTCCCTGAGGCACAGGCTGGGCATGGTCCTGCAGTTCTCTGGCCTCCTGAGCCAGCCCCAGGGCCTGGGGAGCAGTGTGGCAGGGACAGAGCCTTCCACATGGGACAGCTGGCAGGAGCAGCATGGCTCACAGGATTCCAGGCCTGGGGGCTGTGGCCTGGTGGCAGAAGGGGAGCTTCTGGTGGCACAGGGTGGGGGGCCAGCCCCTACAGAAAGCTGTCCTCTGCTTCGGCCCAAGGCCCGGGGCAGCCTGCATCCATTGGTGGCTCCAGCTCCATCTGGGAGTCCCCCTGGGGCCGGGGCAGGGGTTCTGGCTCTGGTTCTTCCTGGGGGTCGAGAGGACTGTCACAGGAGATGGTAGAGGAGGTGTTGGCTTCATTCAGGGTGGAGCTGGAGGAAGAAGGCAAGTGGGTGAGGGCTGGGCCACAGCAGGACAGTAACTGCACTGAGGGATTCCTTGAACCCAGCTTTGCACACTTCTGCTAGTTGAATCCTGTAAAGACCCCATAAGGCCTGAGCCAGGAGACAAGCGCAGCTCAGAGAGCTCATGTCACTGCCCTACCTCACACTGTGGGCATGTGTAGGGGTTAGGCCCCCAGGAGGCCCCATTTGCCTCTGAGCAACCTACAGCAGGGTCTGAGGGCTTGGGTTTGGAAGCCATGTGGCCTGGGTTGTTCACACCTCTGAAGGAGCCCAGGAGTGGGCAGAGGTTGTAGCCCCTCCTCCCGTGTCACCAGTCAGTGTCCCTTCTTGGAGCTGCTGGAATAAACTCAGCCTCCACCCACCCCGTCCTGGGATCAGCAGAGAAACTGAGGCCCAGAGCAGAGGAAGGCTGTTCCCCAAATGCCAGCACAGCACTTGGAGCCAGGGACCCAGGGTCTGAACTGATGGAGCATGTGCCCCACCCCCACCCTGTTCCACATACCTTTCTGTAGCCCTCGCCAAGCAGCCTCTCCAGGAGCAGCACCAGCTGGGAGAAGGGGGGCCGAACCTCAAACTTCTCCTCCCAGCACTTCTGCATGATCTCGTAGCTGGGGAGGGGCAGAGAGGGTCAGGCCCCCTGGCTCTGGTGGGGGCAGGCGGTGCTGGGAGCTAGAGCCACCGCCTCTCAGAGCAAGAGGAGCAAGGACCAGGGTGTCGGGAGGCGTGGCAGCCAGCACCACCCACCACTGGCTCTGTGGGGTCGGCCACCTGTGGGGAGCACGTGGCCCAGGTGCAGCCCAGAGGGGTTTCATCTTCTCTGTCCAGAGGTGAGTTCTGATGACATGCGACCCCAGCTGAGCCACAGAGGTCAGCTCTGGGGCTTTGGCAGTGCAAGTCATCGGCTGGCACTATGACAGCCATGTGGGCAGTGCCAGCCTGAGAGTGAGGCTGGCACAGAGACAAGAGAGCCCAGGGCAGAAGGGATTCCTGAGCACACGAACAGCCAGAGCCAGGTGTAGCTAGACTTTTCTGGATCTCTGAGCTGAGAACTCTCTTCGGCTGAAGCTGGAAGAGCTACATGTCCACTGTCTCGTCCAGGAAATCCCCCCCCCCCCCAGGGCACGAGGCTCCACTCACATCTCAGCGGAGGCGTGAGCCGGCTGTGCCATGTGGTAACCGCGCTTGATGGCATTGTAGAACTGCTCGTTCATGGGCAGCTCCGGGTAAGGGGTGCCACCTGTGGAGAAGACAGGGATACACAGGCTCAGGGGTGTGACAAGGAGCAGGGGGCCCCCTTCCACTGCAGAGAGACAGGCCCCCTGGTCCTGGTGGAGGAGGGTGCAGTGTCCTTGGCATTGGGAAATGGAGGCCCTTCCTGGGCTCCCAGGAGACACAGCACTCCTCAGGACAGAGAACCTGGGAACATCAGAGCCAAGCAGGCACCCCTTGATCCTCGGATAAGGGGATAAAGAGGTGCAGAGAGGGCAAGGGTCTTGCCAGAGCAGCACAGTGGGAGAAAGGAGCAGAGCACTCGCCACAGGTCCCCTGACCCATGTCCCAACACCCTGCCCACAGCCCCACCAGATGGGAGGTGGAGGGAAGGGAATGCTGTGCCCCTGAGGGAGCAAGGGGCAGCGCACCCAATGTGAAGATCTCCCAGAGCAGGATCCCGAAGGACCACACATCGCTCAGGGTGGTGTAGAGGCTGTTGAAGATGCTCTCTGGGGCCATCCACTTCAGAGGCAGGAAGGTCTGTGGGGGCAGGAGCAGCGCTGAGTGCACAGAGGGGCCAGTGGCCAGTTCCCAGCCCACTCTGCACCTGGGCGTGGGGAGGTCCAGCAGCTCCACTGCCAGCTGCTTCCCTCTCCTCCTTCAGGGTCTGCACAGCTCCCATGCCCACCCCATTCCTGGCCACAGCAGCAGGGAGTCTTCTCTTCTCATTAGATAAGGACACAGCGGCCCCTGTCCCTAGGGAAAAGCCCTGGGTCTAAGAAGGGGTGAGGGAGCCAGGGACACACCACCTCCCAGTTCTCATCCTGGATGATTTGGTCCCTGGTGTCTAGAGCCCCTCCACCTCTGGGGTTCACAGGAAGCAGGGAGATGGTGGCAGGCAAGATGGTCCCATTTCATCCAAGCCAATCCCATTACTGCCTGAGGCCAGCGCATCTGTTTTACCTTGTCACTTGGGCTTCTTCCTCTGCCCATCACTCCTGGGTCAAAAGATATGATCTGCACACCCCCTTCCTGTCCATCCCTGGCCACTGCAGCTGGTCCTTCAGCCCCAGCTATGCCGAGTGGACCTGGGATTGTTTGCCTTTTCCTATTCTGGACTTCACTAGTGGCTACCTGTCCAGCCCCTGTGCACAGAACTGGGCCTTCACTGGGTTCTCATTGATCAAAGTGGCCTGATAGGTCCTGAGAGGAGCTGGGGGAGAGCAGAGAGTCACAGGTCACCTCATGTACCCAGTGGCCCAGAGGACCCTGTCTTTTTTCTTGTGGGGCTGAATGTCCAAGGCAGGTGACTCCTGATCTTCTAGGTCTCACCTGAAAGGATAGTGCTTCGTGTCTAGGCTAAACTTCTTCTTTTTCAGACATTGGTGGGCCAACGTCTAGCTACACCTGGCTCTGGGTGTTCATTTGCAATTGGGAATCCCTTCTGCCCACTTATTTATATGCGGTGCTGAGAATCAAACCCAGTGCCTCACATGCTAGTCAAGCACTCCATCACTGAGCCACAACCCCAGCTCCAAACCTCTCATTCTTTACCAGTGTCTTCAATAGCCAGAAAAAAATTTAGACTGGGTATGATGGCACATGCCTGTAATTCCATCTTTTGGCAGGCTGAAGCAAGAGGATCACAAGTTCAAAGCCAGTCTCAGCAACTGAGCAAGACTCTCAGCAACTTTATGAGACCCTGTCTCAAAAACAAACACAAAAACAAAAAAGATCCCCAAACTGGGAATGGAACTGAGTGGCAGAGAGCCCCTGGGTTCAATCCCCAGTACTAATAACAACAACAAAAAAGGTTTAGCCCTGCCTGCCTGTTTCTTCAGAACACTAGCCTAGTCTGGGGCCAGTTCAGAGCTGATCACTTTTCCTCCAGTTTCCAGGAGGGCATATATGCCCCCAATCCCACCCTAGTTCTTCCCTTCCCTGAGGGCCTGTTCATGCCTCTGACCTATGAACAGAGTTTCTTTTTTTTTTTTTTTTGAGAAATTTTTTTTTAATATTTATTTTTTAGTTTTCGGCGGACACAACATCTTTCTTTGTACGTGGTGCTGAGGATCGAACCCAGGCCACACGCATGCCAGGCGAGCACCCTACCGCTTGAGCCATATCCCCAGCCCTGAACAGAGGTTCTTATGTAGGCCCCACTATATAGCAGTTTGGGGCAAGTGGCCAGCCTCAGTTTCCACTTCCATGAAATGGGTGCAAGGCCATCGTCCTCCAGGATTGCTGCAAGGCTGGGCGTGTGAAGGGCTTTGAAAAGAATGTGTCTCCGCCTGGGTGTGAGCCTGGGCAGATCTGAGCACAATGCGTCCACCCACCAGAGGGCACGTAGTTATCATAAGGGGCCATGTAGTTGGAGGATTCGATGTCTGCGTATTTGACGTCTCCTTTCATGTCCAGCATGGGCACGTAGTCCACTGACTCATCCTTGCTCATGTCCATGTAGCCACCATCGCTCTCCCCAGTCAGGGACACGGGGCTGAGGAGTAAGAGGAACACAACAGGAAGGTTACTGGCTTCCTCTTTCCTTCCCCCTCGTACCCCGAGGTCACCCTGGGGACCCCTGAGGCCCTGTCGCTCATGGATTTCTTCTTTCACTCATGCACCCCTCACCCTTCAGTGTGTTTCAACACAAGTGACCACAGATCCAGTCCCTTGACTAACCTCTGTGGCTCTGAGCTTGGTGCTGGGTTGCCATGGTGACCTAAGACCCAGTCAGTGTCCTCAGAGAGCTCATACCAGAGGAGATTACAATACCCAGGACAAGGGGCACAGGATGGGCGTGTGCGGAGGCCTCTTTGGGCCTTCCTGCACACCAGCTACCCCGGCAGGTGCCCGGCCGTGATCCAGGGTGGGCAGCAGGGCATCGCCTTGATACCTCTGCCTTCGACCTCGCTCCCCAAAGGGCTGCGGGCTGTCCACAGGTGTGTCTGTGTGGGCAGCCTAAAGACGGCTAGGAAATAGGTCAATGCTGGCGAGGAGGGGCGAATACCAATGTCTCAGACGCTGATCGAAGTTACCCTTGTCCTTGTCTTTGTAATCAGCAAAGGAACTGAGAGCTGCTCTTTTCAGAAACATTGAAACCAGGAGTTGAGCTGCCGAGGGGCACCGGGGTGTGTGTAGAGGGAATGGGGAGGCGGCAGGGGGAGCAGGGCCCACAGTGCACCTTGGGAGGCCCAGTTCTCAGCCCATGATTGCCTCTGCCCACAGTGTCCCTGGGGCAAGAGACCACGATACCCTGGACACAGAGCTGTGGGGTCAGGGGTCCCATCTGCAGAGGGCTCAAGCACAGGACCTGGCACACTGGGGCAGGTAGCAGGGGGCAGCAGAGCCCAGCACTATCCCCATCACTACTGGCCTTCCCTGGTCCATGGAGGGCTGACTTGAGAAAGAACCCCAGCTCCAGGAGTGACTCTGCCCCCTCCCCAGGGCCCCAGCTGCCCCCCTGCAGGAGCAAGGGCAAGGGGGCTGTGCAGGCGCCTGCCTCCTCCTACCTGGACAGAGGGAGCCCCGTGGGCAGGGCGTTGCTGTAGAGCTCAGCACTGGGTGGGCGGTGCTTGTCCGAGTGGTGCTGCAGGAAGCTGTGCTTGTTGCGGTGCAGGTAGTCCACCAGGTCCCCATAGCGGCAGTACTCAGTGATGATGTAGATGGGGCCTGCAGGGGAGGGTGGTGGGCACAGGCCCCAGGGGCCCTCAGGCTTCCCATGAGGGCCACGGGGCCAATAAACAGGCTGAATGTGGGAGAGGTGGTGGGCATGACAGCTGAGGGTAGGTGCCTGGCACACCTGGGTCCTCTTCCTCCCTCCAACTGCAGGCAATAGATACTTAACCTCCCTGGGCCTCCCCTCCCCCATCTGTGAACTAACACCCCCCTCAAAGAACTGTCACAAGGACTAATGAGACCAAACATGGTCCCTGACAAGGATATAACTGCTATGTTTTCACACTCAAGCTTATTTTGGTACCTGGTATATGTAAAGAGGGAGAGGAAAGTGCTCCCCATTAGCAGTTTACTGGTTATGTTCAAATTGAATGCTTTTACTCAAAGTCAACAAGTAGACAGTGCAGATATTGATAAAAACAAAACTTTTGAAATGAGTGCCAGGCACAGTGGAGCACCCCTGTAATCGCAGCTACTCTGGAGGCTGAAGAAGGAGGATCAGGAGTTCAAGGCCAGTCTCGGCAACTTGGTGAGATCCTCAGCAACTTAGCAAAAGTCTCAAAATTAAAAATAAATAAATAAATAAAAGGGCTGCAGAGGAAACTCAGTGGCAAAGTGCCCCTGGGTTCAATTTCCAGTACCAAAAAGAAAGAAAAAAAACCACAACTTTTTAAATGAGCCATTATTGCAGATATGAATTCGTCTAAGTATGCAACATACTTCTGTATTTTGAATGATTACACAATCCTGAGGAAAATCCCAAATCTCACAAAGCAGCTAAAAATGGCAATAATGTTATTTTTTTTCTTTTGTTGTAGGTCAACTTGCAATCAAATACACATAGTAAGGCCAATAGACTTTTTTCTGTGATCAGAAGGAAAGCAACTCCCAATTAGCTCACTAGTGGTCTCCAATGAGGGAAAGGGGGTAATGTGATTCTTCTGAGTGTCCCATGAGTTCTTATTTATCACAGTTTTCAAAAGGTATTGTGAATAGTTAAACTGTGGAAGCAACCTAGATCATTAGATGAATGTTTAAAAAAATATGGCGTGGGCTGGGGATGTGGCTCAAGCGGTAGTGCTCTCGCCTGGCATGCGTGCGGCCCAAGTTCGATCCTCAGCACCACATACCAACAAAGATGTTGTGTCCGCCGAGAACTAAAAAATAAAAATATTAAAAATTCTCTCTCTCTCTCTCTCTCTCTCTCTCTCTCTCTCTCTCCAAAAAATGGCACATATATACAATGGAATATTACTCAGCAATAAAAGAGAATAAAATCATGGCATTTGCAGGTAAATGGATGGAGTTAGAGAAGATAATGCTAAGTGAAGTTAGCCAATCCCCAAAAAACAAATGCCAGGTGTATTCTCTGATTTAAGGAGGCTGATTCACAGTAGGGTAGGGAACAGGAGCATGGGAGGAATAAATGAACTCTAGATTGGGCAGAGGGGTGGAGGGAAAGGGAGGGGGCATGGGTTAGAAATGATGGTGGAATGTAATGAACATCATTATCCAAAGTACGTGTATGAAGACATGAATTGGTATGAATATACTTTGTATACAACCAGAGATATGAAAAATCGTGCTCTGTATGTGTAATAAGAATTGTAATGCATTCTGCTGTCATATATGAAATTTTAAAATCATTTAAAAAAAGAAAAAAAGGTATTGTGAAAATAGAAGAATGTCCAAGGTCACTTTGATTTGGAAACTCCCAGAATTGGAAGCCTGAGGAGTCCTTTGGCCATGAAGATGTGACTCTGCGGGCTCCTAAGTCCCACTCCCATCTAGGACTGTGAAGGGAGAGTGCTGGGCAGGAGGGTGTGGTGCCCCACTGCACTGTCCTGCTATCCACAGGTGAAGCAGGAGTCGGGGCAGCCTGGGCAGCCAGTGGGCGTTTCCCCAGAGTCCTGGGGTGGCTCTCCTACCTCCCTGGGTGCAGGCCCCCAGCAGGTTGACCACGTTCAGGTGGGGCCCCAGGTGGCTCATGATCTTCAGCTCTGACATGAGGGCTTGCTTCTCACTGCTGCGGGCTGTGGCTGCAGGGAAGGGACTCAGCTGGTCACTGAGGCTTCTTAGAGGCCCCATGGGAGCTACTCAGGCTCCTCTGCCCCACCCGTGCTGCTGCAAGACCACAGGCCCTGTGCAGGGGAGTGTGCCCCACCCGGGCAGGGAAAGAGGGAGGGAGCAGGGGCCAGGAGGACCCTCTCCTGGTGTGACCCCAGTGCTTGTGTCCAGCACATCAAAACCAGTGACTCTGGGAGAGGCTGAATGCTTGGGGAGATGGGGGAGGGGACAAGGGAGGTGGGACCTGTGTGAGGGAGGAGCAGGTACCCAGGACTCACATTTCAGCATCTTGACAGCCACTTTCATGGTGGCCTGGGAATGGCTCAGGCCATGAGCCGTGGCCTCCACCACCTGCCCAAAGGCCCCAGAGCCGAGGGTGCGTCCTGGGAAAAGAGGATCTCTCAGTTCCTAGACCACCAGGAACCTGTACTCCCCTTGAGAGTGGTGGGGAAGAGCCACTCTCTTAGGTCAACCTACACATCCCTCAAATCCCTCTGGACTTAATGTGCTCCCCCCAAAAGGCTCCATACTGATCCCCAGTCTTTCCTGGTGTCTCCTCAAAGTCCTGCCTGCTCTCTGCCCCAGCTTGAGTCCCTAGGTGCCTTCCTCCTCCCCATGGGAACACAGCTCCCCACACCCCTTCAGCTCCCTAACTAGATGAAGCACAGGCTGGCACCAGACCTGTCCTCGTGCTTCCTGCCATGGAGGGTCCTATCTCAAGTCTCAGGCTCACAGGACTCAAAGCTGGGGAGTCCCTGGGGCTCCTCTTGACCTCATTTTGCAGAGGAGGAGACTGAGGGGTGGGGAAGGCAAGATACCAGCCCCAGGTCCCATAGCCATGACAAGCTATGGGACTGAGACCAGACCCAAGAGAGGCTGGCCTCCACTTCAAGTCCCCAAACTGCCAGGTGGGGCTTCCCAGGACTGACCAAGCACAAGCTGGTCCCGTGGCAGTTCCCAGGTGGAATCGTAGGGCAGCTGCATGGGGTCCACATAGATGTACTCATGGCCATCAGAGCTCACAGACTCAATCACCTTCCATCGAATCTCATAGCGTGGCTTCTGCAGGACCAGGACCAGAGCATCAGACAGGCTCTCTGCACTTGAACTCACTAGGTTCAGACTCAGAGGGCAAAGGAGCCAGTAGGCCCTGAGGCCCAAGAGGGGCAGGGCCAAACTAAGTGGCACAGCAAGTCAGGGCATTCATGGGCTCAGGGATAGGTACCCAGGGGCTCCAGGGGGAGGAGGGGGTGGCAGAGGAGCCATCGGGGTATGACAGGCTGAGGAGCAGCTGACAGCCAGGGGCCTGGCTCATCAGAACCACCTCAGCTGCCTCTCTTGGAGCCTCTGTGGCTCCTCAGGTGGGAGTGGAGGAGCAGGCAGCCTGGACATGGTCCCTCCCGACATGAGGTCATCCCTGAGGGAATTGCAGAAGGATGGAAGTTTTGAATGTTGAAATTTGGGATGCTGAATTTATAAGATAGGACTCAGAATGAGGGAAGCATGGGGGACAATAATTTTAATTTTTTAAATTTTTTGTGGTGAAATTTCAGGACATGGATCTCAACGCATCCATGAGAGTCTTCATGGGTGACTGGGACAAGCAGGACCTGGGGTTAGAGCTCAGCAGCACCAAGGGACCCTGTTGCAGCCCAGGCTGCTGTGGGTGGAGGCAGCTCAGAGACCCTGAGCTCCATGCTAGGTCCACCTATGGCCACATCCTGCAGCATGGGGTGGAGACATGCAAACCCAGGGTACCAACCCCTACTTGCTCTAGGCCAGAATGGGACTCACCTGCCAGAGCATGATGAGGATGATGAGGGAGATGACTGTGAGAACCACCAAGGCCAGGATGGCTGAGATCACCACCACCTTGAAGGGGAGGGCTGGGGACAGAGACCAGAGCAGGTCATTGAGCAAGCAGGGAACTGGGTAGCTGCTCTCCCCTCTCCCACTGCAGCTATCAAATCCCTTCATACCCATTGTGCCCAGACAGAAGGCCCCACCTCCTTTATGGCCTATAATGTCACACCCTCAGCCTCTTGCTCTGGGCCACACCTTCAGCCTCTCTCATGAACCTCTACCCCTCAGTCACCACCCCCAGTTCTGATGCTTTTGGTCTCCATGTGTCTTCGGCCCAGTCAGGGTCAGTATTGCATTTCTGCCCCTGCTCTAGGCTGGGTGCAAACCTTTTTCTGGGTTCCTGTCCATTGCCTGGGTCTCCCATGAGACCAGGAGCCCCTGAGGGCCATGCCCTTGTTGGGGTATCATAGCAGGTCAGAGCTCTAAGTTCCATGCCTGACCAAGTAGCCGATGGACTTGCCACTGAGGCTGAGCTGCCATGGCTGGATGAATCCAGACTCAGCAAGGAGCCTGCTCTGTGCCTCTCATCTGGTTCCCCCCAGAGCCCAGCTAGGAGTGAACAGGGATGACAGATAATAGAGTTCCTGGGGCCCCATGTCCCTGAGTCTCCTCTAAACCAGACCTCAACCTCTTCCCTCCCCAGCACCTTGGTCAGACCTTGCCCTGCCCTGCCCCACTGGATATCCGAGTCTCCTTTGGGAACTTGGTTCTTCCTCCTCTGTCCCCTTCCTGACCTTCTCAGATTTTCCAGGGAGCCCTTTCCTGCCTCATGTCCTCCTCAGGGTCACAGACCCACACCTCTCTTCTGCTGTCTCTCTCCAACAGTCTCACACATCCAGGGCCTGGGATAAAGCCTGCATCCTCTGGGGAGTCCTCTGAGTAAAGAGGAACTGCCATACAGCCATCTCAGTCCCCGGGTCGGGATAGATGGCGTCCACCTCTGCCTTCACTCAGAGCTGGTCTGCAGGTCAGGGTGCACTGTCTAAGCAGGTGCCCACTTGCTCAGGGACATGTGTGCATGTGTGGGAGGTTGGATGAGGTAGGGGTATTTTTTAAAAATACACCCACATTCACAGGGTAGGAGACAGGAGGCAGGTGTGTACAACAGGCACACACACATAACAGACCACTAAGTACACAAGTGTGTAGAGAGCCTCTCACGGCCCTTGGAGCCTTGCTTGCTCTGCTTTCTGCCTACCCCCATAACCCATCTCCTTCCCACTGCCTTTTCTCACCCCCTCCCCCAAATCCACACACACTCTAGGATCTCTGCAGCTCCAATTCCTTTACTTCCTTAGAACCTGCCTTGCCTGGAGGCTTTCCCAAAGGCCGTTCCGCTGACTGGAACACTCTGCCTCACCAGGCCTTCTTCCAGTCATCTGTCAAGTTTGACCTAAAGGACTTTTATGCCAGGACATTTTCTCAGTCCCACAGATGGCCCCTTCTCCCTCGAGGCTTTTGCCTCCAAATGGTGATCCCAAGTAGGATTGCTTATTTCTGCAGCCCACCCCTCCTTTGATCTCTAGGCCCTAGGGGGGCAGGCAAGGCTGGTCCATTGGCCTTGATAAATGGGGTGCACACAACTTTTTATAGAATAAGAAAACAGGTGAATGAATGCAGTGCATTCATGCAAGAGCATACGTACACAAGAATGGGCACCTAGACATGCAAACACATCTGTGCACTGCTAAGATTATTTATACGTGTAAGATTTGTGCATGTAGGTGTCCCTTCTAAGATATATGCATTGTACAGCAGGCATGTGTGTTCAGGTATTGTGCTGGAACATTTTTCCAGAAAGGTGTGCTGCAATCACATGCTTACAGACATGCACTATGACACTTGACACATATGCACAGGAATTACACATGTAATATTTGCACACATGTATGGGGGTTTATACACAAGCCTGGGAATGGGGCAGGCTTATGTCCATGGCTCATAAACATATTCTGTGAGTTTACACACACATATAAGCATCAAGCTTGTTGAGTCCATGTTTACATACCTATACTCTAGCTTTATTTGTGTATCTCAGATTAGGCATTCTTCAACACAAAGTTTACAAGTCTACACACAGAGAGTTTGCACCTGTGTCCTGGGACGGGGGCTGCTCGAGGTCAGGGCTTCCACCATCCAGCTTACATTCTCTCTGTAGAGGCAGACAGTGCTGCTCAGACCATGGTTTCTACACTTGGGTTTGTACACAGGCACCCATTTCTCCCCCCTGCTGCCCTCCTGCTTCTTCAAGGCCGGCTCCAAAGCCACTGCTCTGGAGCCCTCGCAGACTCACCTCCCTGTGTCCCCCACCCCTTAGGGGTACTCACCCAAATGTGCCAGACTACAAGACGCTCTGCTGCCTGGACGAGCCTAAGCATGGCTGCAGGTGTGATGAGGGGGAGGGGGACCAGATGTGCATGGAGACCCTGTTCAGGGGGATGGCTAAGGGACCTGAGTGTGGCCTGAAGCATGGTGCCTCCAGGGCCCACAGGGGCTGCCTCCACCTGCTGCAGCCTGATGGGGACAGGGAGCAGGGCTCCTGGAGGTCCACCCTGTGGCAGCAGGAGGACAGGCAGTGCCATGAGAGGCGGGTCCTGCCCCTGATGGGGAAACATGTGCCCACAGCTTTCTAGCAACAGGAGGCACGAGGGGGACGTCAGGATCCGTGAGGGGTGCAGGACGTGCTGTTGGCCAGATCTCCTGAGCCCTAGGAAGTGGAGACCCCTTACCTGGGCCTGAGGCCCTGACCATCTGCTTGTGGCTCTTAGTCTTCCCCGAAGTAGCTGTGTGACCCCAAATAAGTCATTGACCTTCCTTTCATTATCTCTGTCATGGAGATACTGTGCCCTTTGCCAAATCCCTGTGACCCAGGCAGATATGAGAAAATGGAAATGAAATTGCACCGTAAACAATAAACGGCTCAGCCTTCCTCAGCAGGACACGGAACCCAGAAGCCAGAAATGAAAAGACCACAGATTGGACTACACACAAAGTAGAACCTTCTGTGGGAATAAAGACACCAGAAGAACCATAAAACAGAAGTGGCGGGCTGCGGGGAAACCGTTTCACATTCATGACAACAGGGTTCACAGATAAAGCTGCCTGAAAAATCAATTTAAAAAATGGACAAAGTATATTTGTAAAAGAAATACTAATAAACAATCAAAATGAAAAAAAAAAAGGGTCATCTTCTCACTAACCCAGGAAGTCTCACACTGAAAACATCAGTGAACTTCCATCTGTTTCCAGCAGACTGGGAAGTGTTGATGCCGCTTTTGGGGCCCTGGGGTGAACCCAGGGCCTCACACGTGCAGGCAGGGTAAGGGCCCCACCCCTGGGTTCCACCCCCAGGCCTGGGAAAAATTTCTAAATACCCAAAATATTCGCTGCCAACAAGAATGTAGTGATGCTGGGTTTCCCACACACCTTCTGGGGGTGCACGTCCACGCGGGCATTTTCAGGGCACAGTTGGACAGTATCTCCACGGATTTCAGGACCTACCCTTTGACCCGCCATCTCTCTGCTGAAATGGATCCTGCTCTAAGGACTGCCCATGCGCCCAAAGGCTCCTGTGCAGCGAGGTTCACAGCAGAGAAAAGTCAGAGGGAACTCAAGTGCCTATGCTTAGAGGAACCAAGAGGCAAATGACGGTCCCTTCATATGGGATACCAATACAGCCATTTCACAAAGTAGATCTCTGTGCACTGACTTGGAAAGGTTTCTAAGGTGTGTGGTTAAAGAATGGAGCTCAAACTCCAATATAACAAATAGCTTATGACATTATTTTTTGAACCCGTGAAGGATGGAGTGGGGAATGGACGTGTGTAGACACACGTAAACGTCAGGAGGGGTGTACATATCACTTGTGGTGGCTGCTGGGAATGGGCCATGGTTGGGAGAAGGGTTAGGGGGAGCTTCCAGTTTGGGGGACTCTATCCCTCTTAATGGATGGAAGTCTCACAGTGAACACTGGTGTTACAAAAAATAAAAAATAAAGGAGGCACAAAGGATGGGAAGGGATGGGGGTCCCACCACCCCACCTGGGTCCCATGACTGCTACTGGCCCAGTAAGGGAACCACTGGGTGCCCCTGCTGTCCAGGTCTTTCCAAAAGCCCTTCTTCCTCTTCCCCGCCTCTGCTTGGCACAACCCAGCTTCCCTAGACCTTGTTCTTGCCCAGCTCACAGGTGGCTTTGGTTCATAGCAGATATACAGCCCCACAAAACACAGTGGGTATCCCAGTGAGCATGGATTCCTCCCTGTCAGTGACATTCAGCTCTTAGAGGAGGTGGTGGGTTAGTAGGGCTCACTCATGCATCCACGGAGCAACTAGAGACTGCTCTGGGTGGGGCGGGGACACCTTGGCCACACTGGGCACCTGGGCATGTCATGATGTTAGGAACATAAGAAGCCAAAGGGGTGTTGGGGGGGGGAGAAGAAGGGAAGGAAAACCATACAGTGTCTCTTGAGGTCTACACGAAGAACTGGCCCCTCCTCGTTTCCATCTCATTCTATTGTCCAAAGAAAGCCAATCTGCCAAGCCCAGATTCAAGAGTCAGAGAGATGATTCCATCTTTTATCCTAAGGGGGACACTCAAGTCACATGGCCAAGAGCTTAACTGCTGGAAAGAGTGAAAAATTGGGGCATTGGTGCAGTTTTCTTAAAGCACCATAAAGAGGGAAAAGACAACCCAGAGAACAGGACAGGTTTGCCACCATGTAAACAAAGTACCCGTTTGATATTTTACTTCTTCCCTTATTTTATGCCACACCATTGTAGAAAACAGCACTTTTTACTGATCCAGTCCATGATTAATGAATATTCAGGTGGTTTCTAGTTTGGGGCTACAATGACAAATGCTGCCAGGTGTCTTGGTGCATGTAGACACACATTTCTGTTGCATGTGTGCCTGCCAGGAGTGGAACTGGTTGGGATATGCACATTAGGTAAATAATGCTAAACTCTTTCCCCAAACACTTGTATCAATTAATATCCTCCCCAGCAGTGTATGAGATTTCCTGTTGTTCCACATTCTAGACAAATTTGGTGAAGGAGTTGATCTCTAGGTTGTTAGGCAGAAATTAATTATACTTTAAAAAAATAACATGGTAAACCAATGATCTCAAGTCCTCTTACTGGAAAGACAGATGTGTCTCCACACCGTCTGTCATTTATCAAGATCCTGTCTACACAGATCTGTTTTAAAGTTCTTAATTTTGGATCAATTGTCTATTTTTCTGTGAAACAATATAAATTTTTAATCATATCATTTTACAATATTTCTTGATATGTAGTAGAGAAATACTTCCTATTTTTCATTTTGTTCAAAATTGTCCTGGTTATTCTTGGCTCTTTATGTTTTCCCAATTGTTTTATTAAAGTTTAATTTACATACTATATAATTTACCCTTTTGAGTCTATAGTTCTGCCACTTTTTTTTTTTTTTTTTGGTAGTGGGAATTGAACCAAGGGTTGCTTTATCACTGACCTACATCCAAGGCCTTTTGATATTTTATTTTGGGTCAGGGTCTCGCTAAGTTGCTAAGACTAGCCTTGAGTTAGTGATCCTCCTGCCTCAGTCTCCCAAATTTCTGAGATTACAGGTGAGCACCTCTGCACATGGCTATCAGTTCTGCTACTTTTGACAAAAATGTGTAGCTGTGTTATGTTATCACAATCCAGATATAGTTCCCTAACTAAAACAGTTCTCCCATTGTGCTGGGGCTGCAGCTTAGTGGTAGAGAGCTTGCCTGTCCTGCACAAGAGCCTGGGTTCAATGTACCAGCACTGCAAAGAAACAATTCCCCTGGGATTCTCCGAAGTCCACCCTTGTCTCTACCTCCAGCCCTTGGCGTCCAATGGTCCTTTTTCTGACCCTTTTCCAAAAGGCCATATGAATGGAATCATGTACTATGAAGTCTCTTGAATCTGGTTTCTTTCCTTTAGCATAAAGTATTTGATTTTCACCCATATAATTGTTTATATAAGAAGCTTGTTCATTTTATTGCTGAGAAGCATTTTACAGTATAGTAAAACCTAGTTTGCTTATCCATTCGACAGCTAGAGGACATGAGAATTGTTTCCAGATTGAGGAGATTACAAATAAAGCAACTATAAACATTTATTTTGAACAATAATTTTATTGCACAATTTGTCTGAAACAAATTTATTAAGAAACACCTCAAAAGAATGGAGAAAGGACAGAGGAACAGGGCAGGGGGAGTATCCCAGGGGAGAAATCTCTGATGTCTTCTGCAGGTGGGGGCAGAGGAGACTCCTGATGTCCAGGTGGATGCAGAAGTGCTCTGGGCTGGAACCCGTGCAGAGACATGAGGTTGTGGGCACATCTTGCTCCTCTAGATGTTAAGAACAGAGCCATAGGATCTTCTTTAGCATATGTTTAAGAACTCTTATCCTCAATACCCTGAAAGTCACAAGATAAGAAAGATTTTCTTTCTTTCTTGTAGTACTTTTGTATAATTTTACATTTTCGGTCATGAATTCACTACAGATAAATTTTGAGTAGGCTTTAGTGCACAGATTAAGGGTTTTCAAGCTTATTGGATGTTTTTTATGTATGTAAATATTCAATTGTCCCCATTCTTTTTTGGGGAAAGACTGTCTTTTCTTCCTTGGATTATCTTTGCACCTCCAGCAAGAAACAGTTGACACACACAGGATGGTCTGTTCCTGGGCTCTATACTGCTCCGCTGCTGTGCATGTGTGTCCTTTCCCCAGGACCATGCAGCCGCTTTCTAGAATCCAGAACCCAATACAATCAGTCTTTCCAGTTTGTTCTTCTCTTCCAAAATAGTTTGGCTATTCTTGTTCTTTCATGTGTCTATAAAGAAATAAATGTAAACCAACTTGATACCACTACCCAAAATTTTTATTTTCTGCAGGAAATTTGATTGGAATTTTGTTGAATCTATAAACCAATGTGCAGAGAATTGACAGACTTAACAATATCAAGCTTTTCAATCCATAAACCTCAAGTATATCATACTATTATTTATTTAGTTCTTCAATTTTTTTCCTCAATGTTTTGTCCATTACATGCAGATGCTGCACATATTTAGTAAGATTTATGTCTAAGTATTTCATGGATTTTTTTAGTGTTATCATAAACAATACTATTTTGGGGGGGCAGGAAGTGGGGATTGAACCCAGTGATGTTCTAACACTGAGCTTAATCCCAGCCATTTTTACTTTTAATTGTGAGACAAGGTCTTGCTTAGTTGTCAAGGCTGGACTTGAACTTGCTGTCCTCCCTCCTGAGCTGCTGGGATCACAGACATAGACCACCATGCCTGTATTTAAAATGATACTTTACAAAGATACATTTAAGCTTTAATTTATTTTTTATATATTGGTCTTGTAGCCTATGATCTTGCTAAACTTCTTTTTTAGTTCGCGTATGTTTTATAGGAGTTTTGTTTTGGCATTTTCTATAAAGACAACCATTTCATCTCCAAATAGGAATGTTTTTTTTTCTTCCCTTCTTTTTAAATTTGTATGTCTTTTATTCCTTTTTCTTGCCTTGCTGTAGTATCTGGGATCCCCAGTACAACGTGGAACAGGAAAACAGACATCCTGCCCCTGTGTCTCATCTTAGGGGGAAAGCTTTCAGTCTTTTGCCATCAAAAGTAATGCCAGCTGTATGCATTTCTGTATGCAAATACCCTTTATCTCATTGAGTCATTTCCTACAGTCTCTAGTTTGTGGAGAGTTTTCATCAGAAATCGACATGTGTCAGTCATGTTTTCATCACTGGGACAAAATTACGTGACATGAACAACTTAAGAGGAGGAGAGACCTGGGCTCATCAGCTCCGAGTTCTCAGTGGATGGTCTGCTGGCTCCACTGCTGTGGGTCTGTGAAGAGGCAGAGCATGATGGCAGAGAGGACATGGTGGGGCAGAATTGCTCAGCTCACTGAGGCCAGAAGCAAGGAGAGAGGGTGGAAAGGGCTAGGGACAAGGAACAGACCCCAAGGGCATGTCTCCAAGGACCCACTCCCTTTGTTCAGGGCCTACCTCTCACAGCCTGCACCTCTGAACATTGCTGCCCTGGGAACCCAGCCTTCCCCACAGGAGACTTGGGGGCACAATCCAGATGCAAACCTAGGAGCCATCGAGTGTTGTCAAAACATTCATTCTGGGGCAGCAGAATAGAATAGACATTATGATTGATGTATGTACATTCCATGTATGTATTATATGTCAAAATACATTCTGCTGTCATGTATGACTAAAAAAAATAAAAATAAACCGTATGGTTAAAAAAAAATAAGTGAAAGTGAGAGAAAAGCTAAAAAAAAAAAAGCAGAAAGATTAAACAGAGGATTAATCAGAAAGCATTCTCAAGAAAGAGAGTGGGCCGTCTCACAGCAGAGAAAAGCAAGGGAGACAATGCTGTCTCAAAATTAATTACTGTTTGGTGTTTACCAGAACTGGGGTTCTCCTTCAGCAATCTTCACCACCAGGTGTTTAATTTCTCCTTCATTTTGGGTGGTGGAATTTTCAACCTTTGTTGATCCTCTCAAGAACTGTCATGGTGGCCATCATATTGGGGATGGGAGGGCTTCATCTACAAGTCAATCCCATGTTAAAGAGGGCACTGAAGTTAGAAGTTACCTCAGTGCACCTGCACACTTCCTTCCAGACAAGTGGAGAGATCTATAGCTGTAATTCCTAGCTTTCCACCAACCTTATCGGACTCTGTCAAGAGTTAGTCCCATTAATCACTTTTTATGTATTTTCCAATTAGCTCCTTAGATTCTGTTTCTTTTCTACAAGTTAACTGCCACCCTTTTCTCTCTCATCTACTTTGAATGTAGTTTAAAGAAGACTAAAATTATTTAAAGAATGCTTGTGACCTTGCCATTCATTTCACTGCTCGTTGCTAGCTACTACCTAACACTTTTAAATATAGGAAATATTTAAGGTGTTCTAAACAAATTGCTTTTCTCAATGAATGTCAATGCAGCATTGATTTAGGAGGGATGAAAAGAGTGGCCCTTCAGTTTGACTTTCATTTTTCCTCAATCTTATGTAAAGGTGGATAGATGATAGGATTGGCTAATGCTGGTATTCTGTATCCTAATAATTTAACTGATATTCCTATTTCATTGAAAATAAGTATGCTTTTCTATCACCATTTGAATGTTTAAGTGTTATCCATCCACACATTTTTTTCTATAAACCTACATTGGAAGCTTATTAAATCATCAGTGGACTATGTACTTTGGATACAACACTGAAAAAAAAACTAAACTTATTCTTATGGACATTTCCATTGTCTAGAAAAGAAATCTGTTAAAGAAGCAAACATGCTTGTGGTCTGAACCCGTCCATCAACACTATCCAGACTTTGCCAGGTATCAAGGCAGATGGATTATTCCACCAATATTCACCATTAGAACAGCAAACTCATACTGGAATAGTTTGGATCCAGCACTTCCCCTAGAACAGACATCCCCAAAGTGTGGGAAAAAGCCTCACTTTGATCAGGGATTTTTGCCATTCAGGTCAGGAAGGGCCCTGGAATCCTCCTACTGCTTCTCACATTATTTGTTTATAAAAAAATAATTCTAATGCTTGAGTACAAAAAAAAAACATTCATTCTGCATCTATTGTGATGCTCATATGTTTTTTTCTTCATTCTGTTGATATGTAAATTACATTGCTTGATTTTTGCGTGTTGAACCCAACTTTAATTCCTATAATAAATACCACTTGGACCGATGTGTTGACCTTTTAGTATGTTCCTGGATTGCATTTGTTAATATTTTGTTCAGAATATTTATAACCATTTTGTGAAGGATCTTAGTGTATGACTTTATTTTCTTATGATGCCCTTGTGTGAGTATATGAGGACAGTGCTTGTTCCATACAATGAGCTGGGAAATTTTTTTTCTCCTATTCTTTATTCTGAATGAAATTGTATAAAATTCGTATTATCTGATTCTTGCTTGTGGGTAGAGTTTGCCAAAAAGCCATCTCGTTCTGTAAATTTCTTTTTGTCTGTAAGTTGTGGTATTGGGGTTGAACCTGGGGTGCTCAATCACTGAGCTACACTCCCAGTATTTTTTAGTTTTTATTTTGAGACAAGGTTTTGCTACATTGCCAAGGCTTTTCTTAAACTAAGCCTCAGCTTCCCCAGTCACTGGGATTTATGGAAATGTACCCCCATGCCTGGCTTTTGTGTTTATTAGAAGCGTTTTAACTAGAAGTTTAATTGTTTGAAGACAATATACAGAACTGTTCTTGTTATCTAATTTTTCCTGAATGTGCTTTGGCAGTTTGTGTCTTTGAGAGATTTGTTCATTTGTCTAACTTGCTGAATTTTTGGTCATAGACAAGTTTCTATGTGTCCCTTATTATCCTTTATGGCCATTCTCTCATTCCTGATAGTTGTTTTTTGCAGTCCTGGGGATTGAACTCAGGGCCTTGAGCATGGTAGGCAAGCACTCTACCACTGAGCTACATCTCCAGCTCAGTCCTGATATTTGTAATTTGTGTTTTTCCTGTTTTGTTTTCTTGGTCAATTTTTATTGATTTTTTTTCAATTAATAGGTTTTGGTTTTATTGATTTTTTTTCTTTAATTTTCTTGTTCTGGGTTTCATTGATTTCTGCTTTTTTCCCTTTCTTATGTTGCTTTTGGTTTAATTTGTTTTTGTAGTGCTGGTCTACTGGCACTGAATTCTGTCTTTCTACTTATTTAAAGTCTTTTCCCCTACTTTTTTGTTCATTTGGTTTTTTAAATGAAATGTAGTGACATTTAGTACATTTGCAATGTTGTACAATTATCACCTCTGTCTAGTTCCAAGATATTTTCATCACCCCTACAGAAAACCTCATAACCATTAAGACATCACCTTCCATTTCCTTTCCCTATAACCCCTGGAAATCTCTAGTTCACCATCTGTCCCTGTAGATCTACATCTTCAGGGTATTCCATATAAACAGTATTATAGATATCTAATACCTTGTGTCTGGCTTCTTTAACAAAGCACAATGTTTTCAAGGTTCACTCATATTGCAGCAGGTGTCAGTACTTTATTGGTTTTTATGGTTAAGTAATATTCCATTGTACAGGTACGCCACATTTTGTTTATCCATTTGTCAACAGTTTACACCTCTTCCCTACTGTGTATAGTGCTTCTTATGGTTTAGATATAAGTTTTTCCCAAAAAAGCTCCTGTGTTAGACAATGCAGGAATGTTCAGAGGTGAAATGATTAGAATATGAGAGCTCTACCCTAATTGGTAGATCAGTCCATCTTATGGATTAATAATTTAAATGGATGACTGGGTGGTAACTGTAGGCAGATGGGGCATGGCTGGAGGAGGTCACTAGGGGCATGCCCTTAGGAGTTGTATTTGTCCCTAGCTCATTGCTTTCTCTCCCTCTGCTTCCTGGCTTCCATGAGCTGAGAAGGTTCCTTCCACCACACCATTCTGCCATGATGTTCTGACTCATCTTGGGCCCAAAGCAATGGAATTGGCCAACAATGGACTGAGACCACTGAAACTGTGAGTCCCAAATAAACATTTTCTCCTCTAAATTGTTCTTGTGAGATGTTCTTTTTACAGAAATGAAAACCTGACTAGCACAATGCTGCATTGAACATTCATCTGCAAACATTTGTTTGAGTCCCTTACGGTTACACTTAAGAGCAGAACTGCTGTGTCATATGGTAAATCTATGTTTAATCTTTTGACAAACCATCCAACCAATTACCACAGAAACTGCACCATTTTACATTTCTACCAGCAATGCACAGTGTTCCAGCTTTTTTTCATATCTTCACCAATACTTATTTTCTAATTTTTTTAAATTATGGCCAACCTAGTAAATGTGATGCTATTTCTCATTGTGTTTTGGTTTGCAATTCCCTAGTGACTAATGATATTTAGTATCTTTCCATGTAATGTTGATCATTTCTATGTCTTCTCTGGAGAAATGTCTATTCAAATTTTTGTCCATTTTTAAATTAAGTTGTTTAACTTTTTGTTCTTGAATTGTAAAAGATGCTATCAGTTACATTCCAATGCAATATCTATATAAAGAGATATATAATATATAAATATGTAGAGATATAGATACAGATATAGATACACATATTCTGGATACTTAGCCTTTATTAGATATATGATTTCCAAATATTTTCTTCTGTCCTGTGTTATCTTTTCATTCTGTCAACAGTGTTATTTGATGTATATTCAACTTTGATAAAGTCTAATTTATCTATTTTTTTCTTTTCTTAGCTCCATGTTTGGTGATACAGCTAAGAAATCATCTACTAGTTCAAGGTCTTGAATATGATCTATGATTTATTCTAAGAGTTTTATAGTTTTATCTGTTATATTCATCCCTTTGTTTCTTTTTCAGTTAATTTTTCTATATGGTGCAAAGTAATGGTTGAATTTCATTTTTATCTTAATTTTTTGCATTTAAATGCACAGTATACTTAGTACCATTTATTGAAAGAAACATTCTTTTATCATTAAATGGCCTTGCCACCCTTGTTGAGAATCAATTAACCAAAGTTGCAAGGTTTGTTTTGTTTTTTACTCTCAATTTGATTCCAATGATCTTTATATTTGATTTTAGTTCAGTCTGGACAGTTTTGATTTCTGTGGTTTTGTAGTAAATTTGAAATTTGTAAATGGGACTCTTCTAATTTCGTTCTTATTTTTGAAGATTGTTTTGATATTCAGCCTCCCTTGAAATTCCATATGAATTTGAAAATTAGCTTTTCTATTGCAGCAAAAAATGACTGGTGTGATTTTGACAGGTATTGCCTTGAATCTGTGAACTCACAGAATCACATCTTGATGGTCAAAGAACTCTGCAGCTTTCCAGTCCTGACAGATTTCCAATCAAAGTTTCCTTGGTCATTCTTGCATTTTCACAATGCATTTTGAAAATTGTAATAAATGACAGCAGATGTAACTGAGAAGCCTCATGTTACCTGCCCCTCCCACCCCATTGGAGACCACTTGTGAGATAACCAGGAGCTGATTTCCTTCTGGTCACAGAAGAAAGTTCCTCTCTGCAACTGTGTATATTTGAAGCTCTGATTGCAAGTTGAGCTGCAAAAAAAGAAAAAAAAAAATATCACCCTTGGTAGCTGCTTTGATGAGATTTGGGAATTTCCTCAGGATTGTGCAATCAAATCAAAATACAGAAGTATGTTGCATACATAGACCTCTTCACATTTGCAATGATCACCCATTTCAAAAGTTTTGTTTTTTGTTTTTCTTTCTTTTGGGGGTACTGGTGATTGAGCCCAAGGGCACGTTGCCACTGAGCTTTATCTCCAGCCCTATTTTGTTTGGAGACTTTTTGCTAAATTGTTGAAGGTCTCATCAAGTTGTAGAGATTGAATGTATGAAATATGATATGTCAAGAGCTTTGTAATGTTGTGAACAACCAAAAAAAAAAAGTTGTAGAGATTGGCCTTGAATTTATGATCCTCCTTCTTCAGCCTCCAGAGTAGCTGGGATTACAGGTGTGCTCCACTGTTCCTGGCACTCATTTCGAAAGTTTTGTTTTTATCAATATCTTCACTTACCTCCAGTTGACTTTAAGTAAATGCATTAAATTTGAATGTAACCAGTAAACTGATAATAATAAACAGTCTCCTTTGACTGCTTTATGTATATCTGGCTGAAAAATAAGCTTTAGTGTGAAAACATAGCAGTTGTGCACTTGTCAAGTGAACATGACAGTGTTTAACTAAACCATCCTGACAGAGGTGGGGTCTCATTAGTCCTTGTGACAGTCCTTTGAGGGGGGTGTTGGTTCACAGATGGGGAACGGGAGGCCCAAGGAGACTAAGTACCTTGCCTGCAGTCGGAGGCAGGAAGGGGACCAGGTGTGTGAGGCACTGACCCTCAGCTGTCATGCCCACCACCTTTCCCACATTCAACTTGTTTATTGGCCCCGTGGCCCTCATGGGAAGCCTGAGGGCCCCTGGGGCCTGTGCCAACGCACCCTCCCCTGCAGGCCCCATCTACATCATCACTGAGTACTGCACCTATGGCGACCTGGTGGACAACCTGCATCCAACACACAGCTTCCTGCAGCACCACTATATCATCCCCCTGCCTGACCCCAAACCAGAGGCTGCTGATGAGGGTCTGCTGGAGGGTTCCCCCAGCCTCGCCAGGTAGCCACCCTGGCTGGGACATGGGGCTATGGTTTGCACAGAGTGTGGGTGTGTCTGCATCAGGCTTGACCCAGCAGCCAGTTCCCTGGGGTGAGGACTTATTCCTACAAGTGAACAGAGGGCAGAACAGGGCTCTCTTGACCTTTGAGCCCTCAGGTGGGAGGGGCAGGCTGCATAGAAAAAGGATGGGCGGGGCTATCTGAAAGGGAGCGCCTCCCTTGAGGGGAATCCCACAGTTGTCCTCTCTAGGCCCTGTCCTAGCCCCATGGGGAAGGAGGGAACCTACTGAGTGTCCCCAGCATGCTGAGGAGTGACCACCTGTGGGGTCCCAGCCAGCCTTAGGCTGTGCTCCATGCTTAGCCCTGTGCCCAGAGGCCCTGCAGCCTGGTTGTAGGAGGCAGAGGTGGCCCAAGGTCAACCCAGAATGCAGACCGGGAAGGAGACTCATGTGCTCTTCTGTCTTGGGGTGGGGTGAGGTTTCAGTCCAGGGAGGGCTTTGGAGGGAGGTCCAGCTGGAGCCTGGACTTGATGTTCAGAGAGCACCTGCCTCCACTAGAGAGAGGGCTCCCTGGAGGCTAGAGCCACCCACCCCAAACAAGATCCAGCCCCAGGGGAGGTGGCAGGAGTCCTAGGCTGGGCTCTAGCTCCAGCTCTGCCACCATGAGCCCTGGGCAGGCTTTGTCCTGTGACCCTCGGTTTCTCCACATGTGCTGACAGTGCACAGGCCCCTAGAGATGCTAAAGGCCCTTTTCCTTCTGTCAATGAGACTAACATTCCAAGACCTGGGTAGACAGTGAAGCCAGATTTAAAGTTAGGTAGTCAGTGTAGTTAGGTAAATCGGGTCTAATACCGAGTGAAATCTAAAATGGAGGCCATGCTGAGAATGACTCAGGATAACGCAGGACAATTCATGGAATGTTAATGAAGTCCTGAAAAGGCCCTAGGCCAAAGTCCATACCAAAGAAGTGATAATGAAGTCCTTCCTGACCAGATTACTTCTTTGGCCCACCTGTGTCCCACCCCTCAGCCTTTCAACCCACATTCCATCACCAAAACTATAAAAAGGGGAAACAACCGCACTTCCACGGATTCCACCTCTTGGGTCCCCTTCTTCCTCCGGGAGAAGTCTTTTCTGCTGTCCTTTAATAAACTTCTAATCTCTACTCTGACCTTGCCTCAGTGTGCTTCTTTGGTGTTATTCTTCAACATTGGGGAAGCAAGGACTCATCACCGGTCAACAGCGGTAACAACAGGACAGGATTCAGCCCTGAGTTCCAACAGCTTGCGGTGTGAATGCTGGCCCTGTTTTATGCCCTTGGACAGCTGCTACACCTCTCTGAACCTCAGTTTCCTCTTCTATTAAATAAAAACAGTAAAAGTCCTTCTATTAGGGTCTTGCCTTGAGGATTAAGTGAGATGTCTCAGAATACAGAGGATGGAGATGCTGGGGAATGGGAATTGAAGTGTCGGCCAGCTTGGCCTGCTCCAGCGTCCCAGCCCCTGCACACGCCCACAGTGTGAGGTAGGGCAATGACATGAGCTCTCTGAGCTGCGCTTGTCTCCAGGCTCAGGCCTTATGGGGTCTTTACAGGATTCAACGAGCAGAAGTGTGCAAAGCTGGGTTCAAGAAATCCCTCAGCGCCATTACCGTCCTGCTGTGGCCCAGCCCTCACCCACTTGCCTTCTTCCTCCAGCTCCACCCTGAATGAAGCCAACACCTCCTCTACCATCTCCTGTGACAGTCCTCTCGACCCCCAGGAAGAACCAGAGCCAGAACCCCTGCCCCAGCCCCAGATGGAGCTGGAGCCACCAATGGATGCAGGCTGCCCTGGGCCTCGGGCCGAAGCAGAGGACAGCTTTCTGTAGGGGCTGGCCCCCCACCCTGTGCCACCAGAAGCTCCCCTTCTGCCACCAGGCCACAGCCCCCAGGCCTGGCATCCTGTGAGCCATGCTGTCCCATGTGGAAGGCTCTGTCCCTGCCACACTGCTCCCCAGGCCCTGGGGCTGGCTCAGGAGGCCAGAGAACTGCAGGACCATGCCCAGCCTCTGCCTCAGGGAGGCCATGTGACTGAGCCAGGGTCCCTCCCAGGGGACCCAGTTTCCCAATACACAAGATGAGATGTTGAACTTGGTAGTTCTCAGTCTACCTGGGAGTCTCCCTGGCTGACAACTGGGGAGGCTGGAATCTGGGTGAGTGAGGGGGTCAGTAACCTCTCTCTGTTCAGCCAGCTGCCCCTCAAGGTGTCGCAGGCTTGTCCCCACACTTCCATCTGCCCAGGAGCTGGGGAAGAAACCCTGGCACCCCTGGCTCCTAGCTGAGCTGGGCCTGCCCTGGCCAGTGTTGCTTCACTCTGAAGCCACGTCCCCTGACACTAGTCTCTGCTTTCCCAGGTCCTAGCTGGTCTGGGGCCAGCCATGCTTAATTAATGGTGTAATTATTGCTGGGACTGAACCAAGTACAGCACTCCCCGGCCTGTAGACCCAGCCCAGGACACTCGGGGCACACTGGCTCTGGACAGTGCCCATGTCTTCCAGGCCCCTTGTGTTCTGAGGCTTTTTCTCATCGTCCCTTGTTGCAGGCCCAGCAGATCCTGCATCTGTGACAAATGTGTTGATGTGCCAGCATTATGTCCACATGTGCGCACCAGTAGGTGGCCCCGACTGTGCATTGGATCTGCTGTGACCTTGGAGGAATCTCTTGCCCTCTTTGGGCCTGTTTTCCCCTTTGAAGAGTGAGCAAGTTGGACTATGAGTGCCCTATCAACACTAATATTCTGGAATATTCCTGGGGTTTGCATGCTTGTCCAGAGGAAGCTAGGTCAAGTATCCTAAACTATGTTCTTGAGGGGCTGTTGGCTTTGGGGAGATTCCAGATGACACATGACACCCGAGCATTCAGGAACGTGACCCTTCCTCAGCCCCAAATGCAGCTGTGTGGACCTTGGCTTGAAGTGACAGTCATTGCCCAGGAAAGCCCCCAGCAGATGCTCCAGGGACACGGGAGGACCACAAGACCCCCTTGAAGACCCACGATGAACTCTGGAGGTATCCTTGGCAAGGGGGCAGGGAGGGAGGTCATTACCTCATGCAGCCCAACACTGCCCCCAAGGTATGTGCCACAGAGAGAATGGACAGTAAGGATGATTGTGTCCCATGAAGGACAAGAGCCTTAGGTCAGCACCCAGGAAAGGGGCCGAAGAGGAGGGCACAAGAGGGGATTGCTTCCTTAACTGCCGGCTGCCCCATCCTGGAGGCAGTACCTGGTGGAGTAGGGTCTTGTCACTGCCCAGGTCTGTTAGTGACACCTCACTGCCCCCAAACCAGTGGGCATTGGTGGGGCCAGGTCAGTGAGGGATTTGGCCTCTACCCTCAGGAGGGGGAGCGATGGCAAAGGGTTGAGGCAAGTTCAGCCCTCCTGGGCACAGTGCCTATGTGCTGGTGTCTCCCCACCCAGGCCTCCAGAGCCTCCCCCAAGGAAAGGAATCCATTCTTACCGTGTTACCAAAGGTATAATCACCTACATTTACAAGTAGGTTTAGGACTCACATTAACTCACATTTTACATCAAAAGCACTATTTTGTATGCAGTTCAGTTTTCCTATCTATATTTTTCTCTTTTTAAAAAATTTTTTATTTGTTTTAATTAGTTATAGATGACAGTAGGATGCATTTATGCACTTTGATATACATAGATGGGGTATAATTTCTCATTTTCTGAATGTACATGTTGTAGAATCACATTAGTCATGCAGTCATATATACACATACAGTAATAATGTCTGTTTCGTTCTACTATCCTTCCTACTCCCACATCCCAACCTCTCCCCTCCCTTCACTTCCCTCTACCTAATCTAAGGTGACTCTATTCTTCTCTAGTGCCCCCCTCTATTGTGAATTAGCATCCACATATTAGAGAAAATATTTGGCCTTTGGTTTTGGGAGATTGGCTTATTTCACTAAGCATGATATTTTTCATCTCCATCCATTTACCGGCAAATGTCATAATTTTATTCTTCTTTTAAGCTTAGTAATATTCCATTGAATATATATACCACATTTTCTTTATCCATTTATCCATCTACCTAGGTTGGTTCCATAGTTTAGCTATTGTGAATTGAGCTGCTATAAACATTGATGTAGCTGCATCACTGTAGTATGCTGATTTTCAGTCCTTTGGGTGTAGACAAGAAATGGGATAACTGCATCAAATGGTGGTTCCATTCCTTGTTTTCTGAGGAATCTCCATACTGCTTTCCATAGTGGTTGCACCAATTTGCAGTCCCACCAGAGTGTATGAATGTGCCTTCCCCCCCTCCCCTGCATCCTTGCCAACATTTGTTGTTGCCTGTATTCTTGATGATTGCCATTCTGACTGGAGCGAGATGAAATCTTAGCATAGTTTTGTGTATTTTTTTAAGGCAAATATTTTCATATTAAACTTGGTTCTTCCTCTCGTAGATGCTGTGGTCTTTCTTGGGTTTGGACCCTGTTCCTGGGGTGCTGGGTATGGATTGAGGGCAGTCAGAGCTCATCACCTGACAGATTCCTTCAGCTCTGTTCTCTTTTCCCTTTTGTAAAAAAGGGATTTTCATTTCTCCCACCCCTTGCTAGTGGCTAGGTTTTCTTGACCTTGGCCTTGGATTCCCAGGTGTGAAGTGAGGAAGCTTCTCATTTCTGTTGTGCCTGAGCAGTTCTGGGTAGGAGAACTCTGAGCCTACAGGCCTGCTCAGAGGCTCTAGCCCTGGGAGCCCAAACCCTTCCTGCCCCCCTCTTTCACCACCATGTGCTCTGGCTTTGGCTACTAAGCTGGGGCACCCTCCTGCACGTCCTCCTCTCTGCCTGTGGGCCAGACAAGTCTGCTGTGGCTGGGGAGATGCAACGCCAGAGCCCGGATTCCAGGTCAGGGTGAGTCATGGTTGGGACCAGATGGAAGCAGAAGAGACAGAGCACACAAGGGCCCCAGACAGCAGTGGGAAGAGAGGAAGTAGGGGAGAGAGGAAGGAAGGAGAGGCCAGGGGACGTCATGGAGCACCAGATTGTGGCTCTGAGCCAGAGTCAAGCCAGGTGGGACAGTGGAGAGCAGACCACAGGCCTCACTGTCTCAGCAGCTCAGTGGCTATGGGGCTAGCACAAGGTGGGCGTCCTGGTCCCTCTGGCCAGCTCAGTATTGGCCATCAGCTCCTCTTGGAGCCTGGGCCTGTTAGCCACTGGCTGTACACTACCAGGGGCAATATATCACTGAAGCAGGGGACAGATGCAAGGGTGCCAAGCCAGGCCAGGGGTGCCCTCTACTTGGGCTATTTGGGAGGATTCATTGAAGTAGACCTAGGTTTCAGCCTGAGGCCGATCATTTGCTTGCTGTGTGTCTTCAAGCCATCACTGAGCAGAGAGATGGGCATCTCTGCTTGGACCTGGGGGAAGGGTGCATTGCTTTGGAGCTGCAGGTCTCCCTGGACTGTCTCCAATAGTCTGTGGCTGTGGCAAGTGGGCAGAGGACAGGACTGTGGCCAGTTCTGACTCATGGCCCTGCAGCCAACTCAGGGGCAGCTGAGTCATGTCAGGGAAACCCGACCAGCAAGGGCCTGGACATACCAAGCCCCCACCCCTGGGGTCCTGGCTCTACAGCGCACCCAGAACTCAGGACCTCTTCTCTCCTGGCTGTGGCAGTAGTTGACTAAAGCAAAACTTGGATCTGCCTTGGAAAGAGAATAAACAACCCACATTCCAGAAGGGATTGTCTCTGCTCATGGGAAAGCCTGTTTGCAGGTCAGGAGACTCCAGGCCCCATCCCTCCTGGGACCTTGGGTGGGTCACATCACATCAGAGCCCAGTTCCCTTGTGGCTAATGGAAAAAAACAAGGCCACAGAGAGGAGGCAGATAAAAGTCTGGCTGCCATTAGCCAGTAGGTGGTGCTCCGGGGCTGTCTGGTGCTTCATTCATTTTTCTTATTTCTCCCTCATCAATCCTAGGAACCTAGTACAGGTACAGATGAGAGAGGAGATTGCAAAATGACTTGCCCGGGATCATTTGGACAGTGTGTCTGGGTAGGAAGGGAGCCTGGGCCTGGCTGTCTTGCAGATTGGATCTCAGGGAGCTAAGGTGCCCACCCAAAGGGGTAGAGCCAGGGATCCCGGGAGCCAGAGATCCAAACTCTGTTTCCCACCACATGACCTCTCTGGTGCCACACATCCCTAAAAGAAAGGACAGGAAAGGCTCTTGAGAGGGAAGAGCCGGGTGAATTGAAGGCTGGGTGAAAATAAGAAAACAGATTGGGAGAGAGCTTGGACCTCAGGGCCCTGTGCAGAGCAGGTGAAGGGGGCTGAGGTGACCTGGGTCAGCCCCTGCCTGGTCCTTCCCAGGGCAGATGGGTGAGCTGGAATTTTCCTCCCAGACAGATGAGCCACTCGGACTACACATTGCTTCCACCACCCACTGTCCGCTTGGGTCCTTCTTCCTGGAAAAAGAGGGAAAGACTGAAAGAGTTTGTTCTGCTGGGCCCTGAGCTACAGCCCACCAGGGGCCTCCAGCCCCATTAATGTCCCTTCTCTGAATTAGGACCCTGTCTCTCCAAGGCCTCTGTGACCTGAGTCCATTCTCCAGTTTTACAATAATGAATTTATAACAGTGTCTACAGAGCACATGCCCCAAACCCATTAGCAGAGTAGGTAACACAGAAAGAGAACACTTTCCTGTGTGTGTTTTTGTATTTTAGACTCTGGTAACATTGTAAATGTATTCTTTCTTTAGTCAGAGACTCTGTGTAGGAATTTATGTTATGGAAATTCTGTTTAAATTGCTAAGAGTTCAGTTTTATTTTTCTAGGTTCCCCTGCTCATATGCATATTAATATTTGTATTTGCATGTAATTGAATTACAGTTTTTTTAAAGAGGGGGAAGAGAGAGAGAATTTTTCAATGTTTATTTCTAGTTCTCAGTGGACACAACATCTTTATTTTATTTTTATGTGATGCTAAGGATTGAAGCCAGCACCCCATGCATGCCAGGCAAGCACGCTACCGCTTGAGCCACATCCCCAGCCCCTACAGTTGTTTTTAAATCTGCCACTACTATTCTGCGACTTTGTTTTCTACTTAACAATACATTATGGACACACTCACAGGACAGTGGCATATACAGATTCTCATTTATCTATTTTGAGTATTGCACCCATTTAGCCAGAGATTAGCTCGCTGATCCCCTACTGATAGACATTTGCATTGTTTTCAAATTCTTAGAGTTATGAATTATGATGCAATGACCCTTGTCTAAAAATCTGTTTATTTTTTCACAATTATATCTTTCTACTCATAGAATCAATTTCTAGACACAGAGTTGCTGGGAGAATAAACATTTGAAGTGCTAGTAGAGTATGAAAGTTCCCTAAATGCAAAAAATATCATAGTGCTTCTCAGAGGCCAAGAAAATCAAACATGAAAACAACATTGTTTAATGCCAGGGAGTGGCCTTGGTCTTCTGGAGGAAGTCTGGAATCTCTGAGGTTTGTTGTAAAAGCTCGTAAACAACTGAGAGAGAGAGAAGTAAAGAGAGAGGTGCAGCCAGGCATGTTGGCACACACCTGTGATCCCAGGAACTCTGGAGGTTGAGGCAGGAGGATTGCAACTTGGAGGCCAGCCTCAGCCATTTAGTGAGGCCTTAAGGAAATCAGTGAGAACTTGTCTCAAAATCTAAAATAATAAAGGGTGGGGTAGGGGTGTTGTTCAGTGGTAAAATACCCCTGGTTCATTTCTCAGTACCAAAGAGAAAGAGAGAGGAGAGAGAGAGAGAGAGAGAGAGAGAGAGAGAGAGAGAGAGAGAGAGAGAGAGAGAGAGAGAGAAGGAGGTACAGCAGCTGAGACTTCCTTGGCATGACCCAGAACCCTTAACCAGGCAGAACTGCCCTGCTGTGCCATTCAGTGTCTCCAGCCCAGGGCCCAGCTCCACCATCTGCAGGCCCACAGAGAACATCCAGCCCAGGGTGTGGGAGCGCATCCCTGTTGGGGTCCCTCCCATCCTCACCATAACCCTGGGAGAGGGCTGAGGGGAGGCCAGCCTGGACAAGGAAGCTGAGGCTCAGAGCCATCTGTGGCTCCCTCAGGGTCCACGCAGGCTGACGGCCTTGCCACTGTCTCCCTCAGGGAGTGTCCAGTTCCTGTGTGGGGTGAGTCCCGGGGTCTGAGGTGACCCAGGTGGAGGCAGCAGACGGAGCCTGGGGTCAGGGTGCTGCCACCTGCTCTAGGTGAGGCTCCTCCTCAGAATAGGGCTGCAGACCTGGGACTGCTCTGGGCCACGGGGAGTGTCCACAGCTCAGAGCAACGTGTGCCTCAGAGCCAGGGGAGGAGACCCCGGGCAGGGCAGGGCCTCAGGGATATCACTGAAGGAGCCCCGCACCATGGTGTCCCTGCTGCACCCACAGCAGCTCCCTACACCCCCACCTCAGGGTTCCGCCCACTCCTGAGAAGCCTCCCAGCAGGCTGCCCCTTGCTGGTTGCCCCAACTAGACTTTGCCACTCCATGGTTTCTTTCTGGCTTTAGGGTTTGTGGCTGATCACTACAAGGAACTAGAAACATCACAAATGTGGGGAAGTAGCAAAATTTCAGGAAAATCATAGATTCTCAGAGTCCTGTTTTCTCTCTGAAGAAATAAGACGGAAATGTCCACATTTGAGCTTCTCTTTGTTATTAGTGATCTGCCTAAAGCATAATGATGACCTTGGCTGTCCCTTGCTCAATCACCTTTGGTGGCTCCCCATGGTCCAACAAGGTCCTCCGGTGGTCTTCAAGGCCCTCCCTCACCTGGGTCCAGCCTCTCCTGCAGCCTCATCACATCTGCCCTCCAAGACCCGTCCTCCCTGTGTGGGCCACAGATCCTCCAACCCCTGCCCTCTGTTGGTGCTGTTTTCTCCCCTAGATGCCCACCCTCTGTGCCTGAAGGTCAGCAGATTGCTCAAGTTTCCAGTCCTCATTTGTGCTCTTGGGGGCCTTCATGTCTGCTCAGCACCCTGAGCCTCTGGGGCACTGTGGACTCTCTTGCTGCCAGGCCTCTCCACACTGTTTCTCCTTGCTGGAACATTCTGTCCTCCTGGTGCCTCCCGACTCCTTCTCTGCTCATGTAGAACCTTCCTTTACTGCCTCTGCAGTGCCAGGAGCTTCTGCAACTCCCCCGAGGGCTCCTCTCCTGGTTCCACCAGAAACTCAGGCATCACCTCTGAGGCAGAGGTGCCCAGGCTGTCCTCATACCATTCCAGTCATGCTTGGGACATCACCAGGCCCTGCACCAGGGAGAGCCCTGCACCTGGGCCTTCCTGGGCCCAGATCAAGGCCCCAGGTATGAAGTATTACGAGATGAATTGGTTTCAGAGTGTGGAGGACTCCTTCTGCCCTCTCTCCACTCATCCCCCAGTGGATGCATGGACACATGCACCTGGCAGTCACTGACCTCCCACCTGCTGACATGGCCGTGGGGAAGAGGCATGAAGAAGACCAGGAGGGTCTTGCAGGCCCTGGCAGGGAGCTGCCAAACTGCCAGGATGCTGGGTGCCAGGCTTCTGGTTGGGCCCCCTCCACTCTCTGGTGGGGAAGTCCAAGTCAGGAGGGTCCCAGGTCATCAGCATGGGGTAGGGGCTCAGAAGTCCACCACCCTGTGTCTGAAGGAGCCAGGAACCAGGAGTCAGACAGGGAGGGAGGGCTCTGCTGTCCCTGTGTGCAGAAGCCTGAGATCGCCCACACACTTGCGTCAGGCTTTCCTCATCCGTGGGCTGCCATGCGAACCCTCTCAAAGTGCCTCTGCCACAGGAAGGACTGATGTCAACCTGTGGTCCCTGTTGTCATGTCATCCTCCTGGCAGCAGCACGTGGCTTTCTCAGCCAGGGCTCTCCCCCCTGAGTCCCAGGGCTCTCCCGCCCCAAGTCCACTGGCAATCAGCATACAACCACTGGGAAGACCTGAGGCCACCCCAGGTGGCATGGGGGTGTGCTGCAGTCTGGCTGGGCACAATTCAGGAGCCACTTGTCAAAAGAAACAAACTTTATTTTTAGAACCACACACGCCAAATAAAACAGCTCCTCAGGAAAAACCCTCAGAGCCCAACTGCCACCACCGGCTTCCCACAAGCCTCTCTCACCAAACCAAGCCTCCCCACCTCCCACAATCTTCCTGCTCTTGAGGCCGATTGGCCGGGTCGCATGGGCGGAGCCAAAGAAGTCCCCCAATGAGCATCACCGCAGAGGAGCCAATCAGCTAGATGTTGCTGGGGCCACTGTGAGCCAATCATCAGCTGGCAGTCTGAAAGTCTGCTGGGGCCCCTTCGGCTGTGGCTCTCAACAGGGGTGACTAACAGGTTCTGCAGTCTGGCTGCCTCCTCCCAACCTCAGCTCTGCCCCCACTGGCTCTGGGGCCTTGGACAAGTGACCTAACATCCTCTTTGAGCCTTGTTTCCTCATCAGCAAAATGGACATAATCAGGAACAGCCTCTTGGGTTGAGGATTAAATGTCATAAACATGCTAAGGCTTGGTGCCCGGTGTATAGACAACACCCAGAAAATGTGACATCTCCAAATGCCCTTTTCCAAGAAAGGCAGAGCCGCTTCGTGCTTCCTGCTCAAGGGCTTTGGGATACAGCATTCATTCATTGACTCATTCAATACTTCTAAATTTGGTGGGTCAGGGTGGTCAACTACTCAACAAGCACAGGAGGAAACCAATCCTCTCTGGCTGTATGATGTGACCTTGGGAAATGACTGAACTTCTCAGAACCTCAGTTTCTTCTTCAACAAAACCATGGTATTACCTGGACCCACCTCTAGAGTTGAGGTCGATGAGAGGACTCCAAAGAGTAGTGTCACACTGCCTGACCCAGAGTGAGGGCCTGATAAGCCTTCAGGGCCTCCACACTGGCAAAGTGCTGGACAGGAGGGGAGTGCAGGAGGCCTGGGGGGCAAGGGAAGGCGCCTGCCCAACTGGCAGGGACAGGGAGGCTTCCTGGAGGGAGAGTCTGGGAGCCATAGGAGTTAACTGGCATGAGCAGCTTCCGCTCATCTCGGGGAAGACACAGGTCCTGCAGAGGTGGCCTCCACTCCCCTGGCCAGCCACCCCCCTCCTTCTCCCAGACACACTCCACCAGACAGAGTCTCCCCGCTCTGGGGTCAGGGACCTGGTGGGAGCTGCATCACAGCTCGGGCCAAGAGCAGACTCCCACTGCACACGAGTTAGGGGGCCTCCCAGTTTCTTAAAGCCACCCAGGGGCTTTCAGGGGCAGTGGCCTCAGTGGTGAGCAAGGAAGAGTCCCCAAGGAAGCTGGAGACTCTGCAGTTGCCCCTCCTAACTCGGCAGGCCTGGAGTCCCGGAATCTGCCTGTATCAGGCCCTCCTGCCACTTTGCAGCTGGGGTCCCTGGATTGTTCTTGGAGACACACCCTCTACAGTCCTTGGGTCCCTGAGATCCTGTGGCCAACATGAAGCCTGAGCACCCAGCTCATCAGGGACCTTTGCACAACCTCGTCCCCTCCTGCTCCCTTCTCCTGTCCATTCCTTCTCACTGGCCACAGGGAGCCCTGCTTTCTCCCCCCTGCTGCCCTCCTGCTTCTTCAAGGCCAGCTCCAAAGCCACTGCTCTGGAGCCCTCGCAGACTCACCTCCCTGTGTCCCCCACCCCTTAGGGGTACTCACCCAAATGTGCCAGACTACAAGACGCTCTGCTGCCTGGATGAGCCTAAACATGGCTGCAGGTGTGATGAGGGGGAGGGGGACCAGATGTGCATGGAGACCCTGTCCAGGAGGATGGCTAAGGGACCTGAGTGTGGCCTGAAGCATGGTGCCTCCAGGGCCCACAGGGGCTGCCTCCACCTGCTGCAGCCTGATGGGGACAGGGAGCAGGGCTCCTGGAGGTCCACCCTGTGGCAGCAGGAGGACAGGCAGTGCCATGAGAGGCGGGTCCTGCCCCTGATGGGGAAACATGTGCCCACAGCTTTCCAGCAACAGGAGGCACGAGGGGGACGTCAGGATCCGTGAGGGGTGCAGGACGTGCTGTTGGCCAGGTCTCCTGAGCCCTAGGGAGTGGAGACCCTCAGCCTGGGCCTGAGGCTTTGACCATCTGCTTGTAACTCTTAGTCTTTCCGTAAGTAGCTGTGTGACCCCAGATAAGTCACTGACCCTCCATGACCTTCCTTTCCTTATCTTTCTGGCGGAGATACTGTGCACTTTGAAAATCCCTATGACCCAGAGTGATAGGAGAAATGGAAATGAAAGTGCACCGTAAACAATAAACGGCTCAGCCTTCCTCAGCAGGACACGGAACCCAGAAGCCAGAAATGAAAAGACCACAGATTGGACTACACACAAAGTAGAACCTTCTGTGGGAATAAAGACACCAGAAGAACCATAAAACAGAAGTGGCGGGCTGCGGGGACACCGTTTCACATTCATGACAACAGGGTTCATAGATGCAGCACCTGACAATCAATGAAAGTCTAATTTATCAAAATCTATTCATGTTTTATACAGATGATAAGGATCTTCAACAATAATTTTATTCCACAATTTGTCCGAAACAAATTTATTAAGAAACATCTCAGAGGGGCTGGGGATGTGGCTCAAGCGGTAGCGCGCCCTCCTGGAATGCGTGCGGCCCGGGTTCGATCCTCCAGCACCACATACAAACAAAGATGTTGTGTCCGCCAATAACTAATAAATAAATAAATATTTAAAAAAAATCTTTAAAAAAAAAAAAAAGAAACATCTCAGAGAAAGACAGAGGAGCAGGGCAGGGGGAGTGTCCCAGGGGAGCTACCTCTGATGTCTTCTGCAGGTGGGGGCAGAGGAGACTCCTGATGTCCAGGTGGATGCAGAAGTGCTCTAGGCTGGAACCCATGCAGAGGGACCTGAGGTAGTTGGCACATCTTCTCCTGTAGCTGTTCAGAGTCCACATGACTGAGGTCCAGGCACTGTGTGGCCTCTGGCATCCAGCACAATGTTCTCTGGCTTCAGGTCTCGGTGCACCATGCCCTTGTCATGGCAGTAGGCCACGGCACACACTACCTCCCGGAACAGTCTGTGCGCCTCTTCCTCCTGCATGCCACCCCGCAGGATTTGGTCCAATAGCTGGCCCCCACCTACGTGCTCCATCACCAGGTAGATATTTCCATGCGTCTCAATGACCTGAAATAACTGGATCACGTTGGGATGCTCCAGGCTCCTCATCATATCCGGTTCGGAGAGGACCTGGAATTTCTGCCCTTTCTTCTGCAGGACTTTCACTGCCACCTGTGCCCCAGTGAGGCAATGGCGGGCTAGTTTGATCTGGCCAAACCCACCATGCCCAATGTCCCTCAGGACCTCATACCTGTCCCTCAGGACCATAGTCTAGCCCCTGCCCCACTCCACTACTCTCACTACTCTGGCTATCCATCCTAAGCAGGAACACCAACTAAGGATGCTAGCTTAAAAAAAAAATAACAGACTAAAACAACAAACCCAAATCAAAAACAAAAACAAGACAAAACAAGAAACCCAAATTAAAGAACCAATATCCAAAGACCACCACCAACAACCGCCAACCAACAACCACCAACTATCTGGCAGTCTGATAGGTCACCACCAAGAGCTTCCTGTACTTGTGGACAAAACCCCAGCCACGGCCACTCTATTATATACCTGCACTTTGACATTTACTCAATGGCTCCTTTTGTCACCACAGCAAGTAATAACCCAGTCATGCCTGGCCATAACTCCAAGTAGTCATCTCCCTTTTAGGCCTCCAGAACTTCTTCCATTTTCCTGAATAAATAAGGATAGATGGGGCTGGGGTTGTGGCTCAGAGGTAGAGCGCTTGCCTAGCATGGGCAAGGCCCTAGGTCTGATCCTCACTACCAAATAAAAAATAAATAAAATCAAGATATTGTGTCCAACTATAACTAAAAAATAAATATTAAAAAAAAGAATAAGGATAGACTCCAGACATTTTTTCTATTTATTTGTTTAGGAATTAATATTTGTACAGAACTTTAACATACTTTTATTTTCAGTCTAAAAATCTGTAATAAGTTTTGCTTTTGTAAGGCCACAACATATCTACACTCAAGGTATCCAATTCCTTTTTTCTTCCAACTGTGATTACTGGTGTCAAAGGATGGCAGCACCTCACTCACAAATGCTCTGCTCCCTAAGATACTGCAGAGCACAGTATTGACACCTGTGGGGGTGAGAGGGGAAAAGGTTCCTCATAATTTCTCCATACATTCATACACAAAATGCACTCACGTTACAAGGTGACACCAGCAACTGAGGGGGACAGGTAGAGGTATACAAGAACAGCATTTTCTGGTCCTGAAGTTATGCTGCTATAGGTTCACATCGGAGTTGTCTCTCCATCTCATGCTAAAGGAAATGCCCAGGGGAACTGCACAGATATACCTGTAGGACATAACCTAAAATCAAAGAATGGAAATTCAAATATTTCACATAAAAAAGCAATAGATAGGATGAAGATAATCATTAATGGACACAAGGCACAGTGAATCTTGAGCTTGTCCTGCTCTACTTATGAGGACACAAGCCCACTGAATGAGCAGCCCACCTTGCTTTCCTTATGAGGGCAAAAGTGCTACTGAACCAGCTGCCCACCCTCCTCTCCTTATAAAGTCACATGTCTCACTGAAACAACAGCTTGCCCTACTCCCTTACGACCCCATCTTAGGTGATTACATCATACTATTGCCATTTCTGAAAAAAAGACCTATTCCTAGGTGCAGGATTAGAACCTATACAACGGCTCTGAGAGGTATAATTAAACCATAACTTGCTCCATTCCTATTTTTCTAAGAGCTTTATCCATAGATGTGGAATTTTGTCATATGACGTTTCTGCATCCACCCACTCAATCATCTGACATCCTGGGCTCATGAATGAAGCACATATCTTTTTTTTTTTTTAATTTTTTTTATTGGTTGTTCACAACATTACAAAGCTCTTGACATATCATATTTCATACATTAGATTGAAGTGGGTTATGAACCCCCAATTTTACCCCAAATGCAGATTGCAGAATCACGTCGGTTACACATCCACAATTTTACATAATGCCCTATTAGTAATTGTTGTATTCTGCTACCTTTCCTATCCCCTACTATCCCCCCTCCCCTCCCCTCCCATCTTCTCTCTCTACCCCATCTACTGTAATTCATTTCTCTCCTTGTTTATTTTCCCATTCCCCTCACAACCTCTTATATGTAATTTTGTATAGCAATGAGGGTCTCCCTTCATTTCCATGCAATTTCCCTTTTCTCTCCCTTTCCCTCCCATCTCATGTCTCTGTTTAATGTTAATCTTTTCTTCCTGCTCTTCCTCCCTGCTCTGTTCATAGTTGCTCTCATTATATCAAAGAAGACATTTGGTATTTGTTTTTTAGGGATTGGCTAGCTTCACTAAGCATAATCTGCTCTAGTGCCATCCATTTCCCTGCAAATTCTATGATTTTGTCATTTTTATTGCTGCATAGTACTCCATTGTGTATAGATGCCACATTTTTTTTATCCATTCATCTATTGAAGGGCATCTGGGTTGGTTCCACAGTCTAGCAATTGTGAATTGTGCTGCTATGAACATCCATGTGGCAGTATCCCTGTAGCATGCTCTTTTAAGGTCTTCAGGGAATAGTCCAAGAAGGGCAATAGCAGGGTCAAATGGTGGTTCCATTCCCAGCTTTCCCAGGAATCTCCAAACTGCTTTCCAAATTGGCCGCACCAATTTGCAGTCCCACCAGCAATGTACAAGTGTACCCTTTTCCCCACATCCTCGCCAGCACTTGTTGTTGTTTGACTTCATAGTGGCTGCCAATCTTACTGGAGTGAAGCACATATCTTTAGTCTTGCCAAGTCCTGATGCCCATGACCCAGTAACCCTTCACTTGTTCCACCTCTTAACAATTCTACCAGCCAACATCAGCCCCCTGAGGTCAAAGCTGCCAACACACGAACCCTCTGTGGGGGAAGGAGGGGACACTATTTCCTTAATAGGCTGTTGATGTCTTCAGGGTCTGTCATAGTTAATATTCCATTTAATACTTGATGTTGAAAATTTGTCTCTTCTTTCCTTCATTGATATTATTAAAAATTCATGAATTTTCTTATTCATTTCAAGCAAGCGGCTCTTTGTCTCCCTGGTTTCTTCCATTGTCTCTGCTTTCAATCTAATTAATCTCTGCTCTGATCTTCATTAAACCTTTCTTCTGCTTGATTTTGGTTTATTTGCTCCTCCACCACCCCCCTGCCAACACCCAGATTTCCCAGGTGGTAAAAATGATTATTAAATTGTGCCTATTCCTTATTTGTAATGTGTTTTTAATACTATCAGTTTCCAAGTACTGCTTTAGATGTGATCTACAAATTTTTAAAATGTCATTTTTCACTAGGTTCAATGTCTATTTTATTTCCTTTAAACTTCCTTGTCCCGTAGATTGTTTAGAATTGTGCTTATTTTCAAATATCTTGGAGATTTTCTTTTAGTTTTACTGTTTTCTAGTTTGAGTTCTTTGTGGAGAAAGAACACACTGAGTATAATTTCAATTCTTTTAAATTAGGTAACTTTGCCTCATGGCATGGGATATAGTTTATGTTTTTTTTTTTTTTTTTGCTGCTTCAGTGCATTATGGAGATTGATATTTATTTGTTTTAAAATTAAAATTTTGACAGTAATTCAATGGAATTTTCATTTAAAGTTTAACAGTTTTTTAATAACTCTGGGCTTTAAAAGACCTTATCATATCTATACTTGAGGTGTTCAATTCATTTTTTTTTTCCAAATAATTGGTGTCAAAAGGATGGGAGCAGCTCACCACATAGTGATACTCTTGCTGAAGAAGTGATACTTTCTGCAGGCAAGAAGCAGCCAAGGACACAGGAAGAGTTGGAGAACTCAAACTTAATTTTAGGCCAGAGAACCCAGAGGACATCAGACTCCAAATTCTGAGTGCCCATCACTCCTTTTCCAAAACATTAATAGGCTATCTAGTGTCATAAATTTTCTAGTCAACCTGATACACAACCGTGCAAGTGGTTTCTAGCAGGAAGCATGTCTACAGAAGCAGGGTGGATAAGGGGAAGGACTGGCTCTTCTTACAAGACCTTGGATAAATCTCTAGCCTTGAGTGTGGAGCCTCCACAGGGGCATTGACACTTCAAAGGAGCAGTTAGTGAGTTCCCACTATCTCTTCTTCATTGAATTATCTTTATGTCTCTAGCAACAATCAATTGACCACATACAGGTGGGTGTATTCGTGGGCTCTATTCTGCTCTGTTGCTGTACATGTGTACATGGTCCCCAGGACCAGGCAGCAGCCTTCCAGGAATATGTAGCCCAGTAGTATCAGTCTTTCAATTTTATTCTTCCCTTCAAAATTGTTTTGATTATTCTTCTTTTTTTTTTCTTAAAAAATTAAACCAACTTGTTAATCACTACACAAAATTTTTATGTTCTGCAGGAATTTTGATTGGAATTTCATGGAATATATAAATCAATGTGCACAAAATTGTCATACTTAAAAATATCAAGCCTTCCAAACCATGAACATGTGACATATCTTACTAATATTTATTCAGTTCTTCAATTTCTTTCCTCAATGTTTTGCACATTATATGCCAATCTTGCACATATTTAGTAAGATTTATGTATAGGAATTTCATGAAAATTTCCAGGGCTATTATAAAAAAATTCTTTTTGAGGGGGAGGGGGGTACTGAGGATTGAACCTAGTAGTGTTCTACCACTGAACTTAATCCCAGCCCATTTTATTTATTGAGACAAGGTCCTGGTAAGTGATCAAGGCCGGCCTGGAACTTGCTATCCTCCCTCCTGAGTTGCTGGGATCAAAGACATAGACCACCATGCCTGTTATTTAAAATGATACTTTACATAGATATATTTCAGCTTTAATTTATTTTTATATATTGATCTTGTAGCCTATGATCTTGTTAAACTTGCTTTTTAGTTCAATAATTTTCTGTAGGTTTTTCTCTTTTTGGCATTTTCTATAAAGACAACTATTTCTTCTCCAAATAGGAATAGTTTTTTTTTTCCTTCTTTTTAAATTTGTATGTCTTTTATTCCTTTTTCTTGCCTTGCTGTGGTGTCTAGGGTCCCCAGTACAACGTAGAAGAGGAGAACAGACATTCTGGCCGTGTGTCTCATCTTAGAGGGAAAGCATTCCGTCTTTGCCAGCAAACATAATGCCAGCTGTATGCATTTTTGCATGCAGATGTGTTTTATCTCATTGAGTCATTTCCTACAGCCTCTAGTTTACAGAGAGTTTTCATCAGAAATCGACATGTGTCAGTCATGTTTTCATCACTGGGACAAAATTACGTGACATGAACAACTTAAGAGGAGGAGAGACCTGGGCTCATCAGCTCCGAGTTCTCAGTGGATGGTCTGCTGGCTCCATTGCTGTGGGTCTGTGAAGAGGCAGAGCATGACGGCAGAGAGGACATGGTGGGGCAGAATTGCTCAGCTCACTGAGGCCGGAAGCAAGGAGAGAGGGAGGAAGGGGCTAGGGACAAGGTACAGACCCCAAGGTCATGTCTCCAAGGACCCACCCGCTTTGCTCAGGGCCTACCTCTCACAGCCTGCACCTCTGAACATTGCTGCCCTGGGAACCCAGCCTTCCCCACAGGAGACTTGGGGGCACAATCCAGATGCAAACCATACAGACTTTTAATATTTTCAAAACATTTTTTCTGCATCTATTGTGATGCTCATGTGTTTTTTTCTTTAACCTGTTGATATGATGAATTACATTTCTTGATTTTTTTACATGTTGAACCCACCTTTAATTCCTGTACTAAATACCACTTGGACCTGATGTGTTGACCTTTTTGTATATTCTTGGATAGGATTTGTTAACATTTTGTTCAGGATATTTGCATTTATGTTTATGAAGGATATTAGCCTATAATCTTCTATTTTTGTAATGTCCTCCTGTGATTACATCATACCAGTTACTGAACCATACAATGAGTTGGGAAGTATTCTCTCCTTTATTCTGAAAAAAAAAAAAGTTGTGTGGAATTCATATTACCTGATTCTTTCTTGTTGGTAGAATTTGCCAGCAAAGCCATCAGGTTTTTCAAGTTTCATTTTTCTGTTTGTTGTGGTACTGGAGATTGAACCTGGGGTGCTTACCATGGAGCTATACCCCAGCATATTTTAGTTTTTATTTTGAGACAGGGTCTTGCTATGTGTCGAGGCTGGTCTCAAACTTGGCCTCAGTTTCCCCAGTCACCGGAATTATGGAAATTTATCCCCAGGCCTGGCTTGTATGTTTATAATTAGGGTATTAACTACCAGCTTAATTGTTTGAAGAAAATATACAGAACTGGGCTGGGGATGTGGCTCAAGCGGTAGCGCACTTGCCTGGCATGCGTGCGGCCCGGGTTCGATCCTCAGCACCACATACAAACAAAGATGTGTCCGCCAAAAACTAAAAAATAAATATTAAAAAAAAAGAAAATATACAGAACTGTTCTTGTTATCTAGTTCTTCCTGAATATGCTTTGGCAGTTTGTGTCTTTGAGTGATTTGTTCATTTGTCTAACTTGCTGAGTTTTTAGTCACAGGCAAGTTTCTATGTGTCCCTTATTATCCTTTTATGACCATTCTCTCATTCCTGATAGTTGTTTTTTGAAGTACTGGGGATTGAACTCAGGACCTTGAGCATGGTAGGCAAGCACTCTACCACTGAGCTACATCTCCAGCTCGTTCCTGATATTTGTAATTTGTGTCTTTCCTTTTTTGTTTTCTTGGTCAACTTAGTTGATTTAATCATTTTTAAAAGATAAATTTAATTGATTTTTTTCAATTAATAGCTTTTAATTTTGTTCATTTTCTCTAATTATTTTATTATGGGTTTCATTGATTTCTGCCTTCAACTTTTTTTCCCTTCCTTATGATTGCTTTTTTTTTTTTAATAGTGCAGTACACTGACACTGAATTCTCTTTTTATTTATTTAAAGTCTTTTATTCCTTTTTTGTTGTTCTTGTTCATTTGTTTTTTTTACATAAAATTCACAAAATAACATGTAATGGCATTTAGTACATTTGCAATGTTGTAAAATTATCACCTCTATCTAGTTCCAAGATATTTCCCTCACCCCTACAGAAAACCTCATAACCATTAAGACATCACCTTCCATTTCCTTTCCCTATAACCCCTGGAAATCTCTAGTTCACCATCTGTCCCTGTAGATGTGTCTTCAGGTTGTTCCATATAAAAGGCTGGATATCTAACACCTTGTGTCTGACTTCTTTGACAAAGCACAATGCTTTCAAGGTTCACTCATATTGCAGCAGATGTCAGTACTTTAATCTTTTTATGATTAAGTAATATTCCATTGTACAGATAAAACACATTTTGTTTATCCATTTGTCAACAGTCTTCACCTCTTCGCCATTGTGTATAGTGCTTCTTATTGTTTGGATATAAGATCTTCCCCCAAAAGTTCATGTGTTAGACAATGTAGAAATGTTCAGAGGTGGAATGATTAGATTATAAGAGCTATACCTTAATTGATAGAATAATCTATTTGATGGATTCATAATTAAATGGATGACTGGGTGGTAACTGTAGGCAGATGGGGCATGGCTGGGGAAGGTCACCAGGGACATGCCCCTAGGAATTATATTTGTCCCCAGCTCATCGATTTCTCTCCCTCTGCTTCCTGGCTTCCATGAGCTGAGAAGGTTCCTTCCACCACACCATTCTGCCATGATGTTCTGTCTCATCTTGGGCCCAAAGCAATGGAATTGGCCAACTATAGACTGTGAGACCTCTAAAACTATGAGCCCCAATAAACATTTTCTCCTCTAAGTTGTTCTTGTCGGGTGTTCTGCTTACAGCAATGAAAACCTGAGTAGCACAATGCTGCATTGAACATTCATTTGCAAACATTTGTTTGAGTCCCTTATGGTTACACCTAAGAGCAGAACTGCTGGGTCACATGGTAAATCTATGTTTAACCTTTTGACAAACCATCCAACCAATTACCACAGCAACTGCACCATTTTACATTTCTACCAGCAATGCACAGTGTTCCAGCTTTTTCCATATCCTCTCCAATACTTGTTATTTCTGATTTTTTAAAATTATGTCCAACCTAATAAATGTGATGATATCTCTCATTGTGGTTTTGGTTTGCAATTCCCTAGTGACTAATGATGTTTAGTATCTTTCCATATAATGTTGATCATTCCTATGTCTTCTCTGGAAAAAATGACTATTCAAATTTTTGTTCATTTTTAAATTAAATTGTTTGACTTTTTTTCTTGAATTGTATAAGATGCTATCAGTTACTTTCCACTCAATATCTATATAGAGAGATATATAATGTATGTAGAGATATAGATAGATACAGATATTCTGGATATCTAGCCTTTATTTGATATATTATTTCCAAGTATTTTATTCCATCCTGTGTTACCTTTTTTATTCTCTCTCAGCGTCCTTTGATGCATACAAATATTCAATTTTGATAAAATCTAATTTATCTATTTTTTATGTGGTTACCTGTACTTTGGTGATACAGCTAAGAAATCAAGTTCTAGTTTTAGGTCTTAAAAAATATCTAGGATTTATTCAAAGAGTTTTATAGTTTTAGCTTTTGTATTCATTTCTTTGATTCATTTTGAGTTAATTTAGGGTCCAAATTCATTCATATGTATTTGGATACTCATTGTTCTTAGTACCATTTATTGAAAGAAGCATTCTTTTACCATTGAATGATCTTGCCACCCTTTTTGAAAATCAATTGAGCATAGTTGTGAGGGTTTTGTGTTTTGACTCCCATTTTGATTCCATTTGTCTATGTATTTATTTCTATGTCACTACTGCACAGTTTTGATTTCTGTGGTTTTGTAGTAACTTTTGAAACTGGGAAGTGTGACTCTTCTTATTTTGTTCTTCTTTTTGAAGATTGTTTTGATTATTCAGCATTCCTTGAAATTCCATATGAATTTGAAAATCAGCTTTTCCATTTCTGCTAAAAATGACTGCTGGTGTTTTGATCAGGATTGCTTTGAATCTGCAGATCACTCTAGGAGTTATTACCATTTTTTTAAAATACTTATTTTTTAGTTGTAGTTGAACACAATAACTTTAATTAATTTATTTATTTTTATGTAGTGCTGAGGATCGAACCCAGGGCCTCACCCATGCTAGGGGGATGCTCTACCACTGAGCTACAACCTCAGCCCCTGAGTATTGCCATCTTAATAATATTAATTCTTCTGATTGATGAAAACAAAATGTCTTCAAACATTTAAGATCTTTAATTTTTCATTTGGTGCTTTTTCAGTGCATAAATTTTGCATCCCCTTGGTTAATTTTACCCCAGTATTTTATTCTTCTTGATGTTATCACCAGTAAGAATCATATTCTTCATTTCCTTTTAGGGCAGGATTCAAGATGGCGGATTAGAGGAAGCCTGCATTCCTAGTCACTCCAAGGCTCAGGATTCAAGCAGCAGGATTACTGTTTCTCAATGAGGTAAGTGAAAGAGGGATTTCATTGAAATTCAATATTAGATAATCAGAGTGTCTTGAAGACTCAAAATTGGGTGTATTAAATAAAGAAGAAGGACTACATTGGAGCTAAAGCAGGTGTGGCAGCGGCAGCAGTGAGTCTGGTCCACCTCAGAGGGAGGGAGAAGGGAGGGAGAACACAGAGGAAAACACAGCAGACAGTTCAGAATGGAAAAAAGGAGATCAGAGAAGCAGCCTGACCTAACTGATCCAGAGGCTGCACAGGGCGCTCGCTGGTGCTTGAGAAGGGCTCTCAATTGGGGTGAAGATCCAAGGTGGAAGCCCTCTTGAGGGAGCCACAGCCACAGTTGCTGCTGGAGCCTGGAGATCAAAGCCAACACTGCCACACTGTCCAGGCAAGCCCCTACCATGTGGCCTAGAGTGTATCCAGCAGAGGGCGAATGAGAAGACTGCAGCCGGGGATGGGGGTGGGGGGACTCCAGTTGGAAAAGTGAAGGGGAGCCCAACTGGCTTCTCCATCAAGTCTGCTGAGTCATGTGACCAGGTGAAGTTGGTAAGAAATCTGAGCAGGTGGGTGTGAATACCCCCAGGGACTAAGCCTGGGAGGGGGTGTTCACGGCAGCAGAGGGTGTGGAGGATTGGTTTCCCTGATCATCTGTTCTCCCTTTTTGCCTTTCAACAACCTATTTAGATCCTGATAAATGTCTTTTATGGAAAAGTCAGCTCTTTTTCTTTCTGTGATCAGAATTCCTCCTCTCTGAATAACCTATTTTATAAGAAATACTGTAAATTACTATGATAAAAGAAAAGCTGACAAATATGAAGTGACAACCGTTTAATAGATATTAATCCATATTAAGTACAATTCTCGGGAAGCCTGAGTTCAAGACTGTTGACAGAGATCAGCACCTGGGAGGCCCTAGGGTGTGTTGATGTAATCTCTCCAGAGCACAACAAAGCCCCTGAGGCCTGATTAGACCTAAGCCCCACTTGCTGGAACTCCCTGGGAGTACATCAATCTGATCTGTGCAGACAAAGCTCCTACTCCAGACAAAGTTCCACTCCATCCTACCTCATACCAGGAAGAAGAGAAGCTGAGGGTTATTTCAATCCGCCTTAGTTTGGGTCTACTCAGCTAAGGGATTAACAAAAAACAGGAAGGCATTAACAACCCCCAGCCCTTGATTTTGCTCTCAGTACACAGCTCAAGAAGAAACACAAAGAAAGATAGTCAGGCATCCACAGTGACCTTTCATTCTAGTTGACTATTTTGACCACCTTAGTAGAAATGATTCCTTCATTTTTTTCATTAAGAATCTTGTGTGTGTGTGTGTGTGTGTGTGTGTGTCTGTGTTTCCTTGCTGTGTTGATTGATTCATAGATATGTGTGTGTGTGTGTGTGTGTGTGTGTGTGTGTGTGTGTGTGTATGTTTGTCCTTTTTTAAAAAAAAATAAATGTAGTTACTTTTCCATGCCTTGACTTCTGAGGGCTAGGACTTGGAGTTTGTAATATTTTGCTTTTGTTTTGTATTGTTTTCATTTGTTTCTTTCTCTCTTTTTTCCTTTTGCTAACAGCCAAATAATATTGTTTTCTCTTTCTCTCTCCCTTTACTTTGTATCTCCTATTTGTTCTTCCTTCCTCATAACCATCACCTGCTACACCTCTTCTGCACTATCTCTTTTCACTTTTTGAAATTGTAAACTATTTTCTACCTTCCTGTCACATTTTCTTTTCTCTTAATTAACAGTATTTTACCATCTTTTAGAACAAATTGGTTTATATAATTTCTGCCCCCATATTTAATGCTGTTGTAATTATTACTTCTGTGGATGAAATAATTGACACCTATTGTTTAATGTCAGATCTACTTTATGGATACTTGTTGGTTTTGCTGTTGGCAATTGCTGACCCCATGATATCTGGTTTATTTGTGGCATTTAATACTATACTTGTCCTAATAGGAACAAGGTATTTATTTTAAAGGTATATATTGTTTGCATTGGCTGTAGCTCTTGTGTGTTTCTCCCTATTCTGTAAGGTGTTGGAAAACTGCAGTGACACTACAAGTTCACAGGGTAGAGACTCTTCTACTGAACTAAATTACATCAAACTACATTGCACTTTGCTCCACACACAAATTAATGACACTCAATTTTCAGCTAGACCTTAATTAAAAAAATAGGAGAAACAAAAACCCAAATTAATGACCAGGTCCTAAATATGTATGGCTAGGGGTGGGTCCCCAGATCCCACCTATGGACATCCACTGCTAGAATAAAAACAGAGAAAATTAACACAAAGGCTGTGACTACCACACCTATAAGGTGGACTCAATCTACATCACTCTAGGACACTTTGACAAATGAAATCTGCACCCTGAAAATGCCCACACACAGGAGCGGAAGATAAATTTCTCATAACAGACGCATAAAATGCAACACATGAACACAAGAAATATGAAAAAACAAAGTAACATGACATCTACTAAAGTTTATAATTCACCAGCAACTGGCCATATTGAAGTGGTTGAAATATCAATAAAGAATTCATAAGAACCATTATAAAAATGATCAATAAACTCCAAGAGAACACAGAAAAAACAACTGAATGTAGAAAGTCAGTATAGGGTGTGAATGAGAAATTCAATAGAGAGAGAGAAATATCTGGAAAAAAAACAAATAGAAATTTTGGAAATGAAAGACACAATAAATCAAATAAAATGTTCAGTTGAAAGTCTTCCTAGTAGAGTAGCCTATGATTAAGACAGAATCTCTCAGTAAGAAGACAAAGTGGACAGCCTTGAATACTCAGACAGCATTAAAGGAAAAAAATAAGGAAACAGGATCAGAATATACATGAACTCTGGGAAAACATTAAGAGACTAATTTTAAGAGTCATTGAATTGAGGAGGGTTGTGAGATGCAAGCTAATGCAATGGATAACTTTTTCAGGGAAATGGTAACAGAAAAATTTCCAAACCTTCAGAATGAGATGAATGTCCCCATACAGGAGTCATTCATACCCCTAAATGAGATAAAAAAAAAAGAACCTTTCCACAACATATTATAATTAAAATATCTAACATACAGATAAAGGATAGATTTTTTTAAAGCCTCAAGAGAAAAACATACAGTCCACATTTACTATATGAGAAATCACTTCTGATTTCTCAGCACAAACTCTGAAAGCTAGGAGGACTTGGAATGATATCTTCCAGATCCTGAAAGAAAATAATTAACAACCAAGATTGCTGTATACAGCAAATCTATCCTTCAAAATTGAAGAAGAAATAAAAATCTACCAGATAACCAGAAACTAAAAGATTCACGATTACTAAGCCAGCACTATGGACTTTCTTAAAGAAATATTCCATGCAGAATAAATAAAAAACAAACCCCAGAGCTCACAAATGAGCAAATCTCTTTTGAAAAGTAGTTATGCAAAAGAGAAATAAGATCAATTAAACATAAATAAATCAAAATGACAGGAATTCATAAACATCTCTTTATAATAACATTGAATGCAAACATTGTCAACTTTTCAATTAAAAATGACATAGGTTGGCAGAATGAATTGAAAAACAAACTGGATGTGTTTGCAAGAAATGCACCTTACAGTCAAAACAGTCTCAGGCTAAAAGTGAAAGGGTGGAAATTGGTATGTCATGTGAATGGAGCACCTAAACAGATAGAATAGCTACTCTCATGTGTGAAAATGCAGATTTCAAGCCAAAACTTATCAGAAGACACAAAGAAGGTCACTTAATACTGGTAAACGGAACAATCCAACCAGAAGATATAACAATAATAAATATTTGCCACAGTCTGGCTGGGCACAAATCATGAGCCACTGAAGCAGGAACAAACTTTATTTTTGAACTCCACCAGCAACTCCTCCCAAATGCCACCCGGCTCATCCAGGAACCAGCCACCCGAAAAATCTCCTCCAGAAATCCCTCCTCCTGCACTTCTCCAACCAATGGGAACTCCCGGGGAATCCCCGGGAATCCCCAGGAGAACTCCAAAGTAGCATGAGAACTCAAAAGTAGCAGCCAGTTGGATAGTAATGCCTCGCCTGTCAATCAATACTGTTGGCAAAATGCCAGGGGCCATACAGACTTGGCCATGGCTCTCAGCAAATATTTATGGCCCAAATGTACATCTAATTACATAAAAGGGATACTATTTAAATTGAAGACTCAGATAGAGCCCAGTAAATAATACTGGTAATCACACACACCTCTCTCACCATTAGATAGGACATCAAGACATAAACTTGGCAAAGACTCTTTGAACCTAAAAATATTATAAATCACATGGACTTAACAGACATCTACATCTACAGAATATTTTATCCAACAACTGTTGAATACCCTTTCATCTCGGCACCTCACGGAACCTTCTCGAAAATATACCATATTTTAGGCCACAAAGCCACTCTTAGCAAATACAAAACACAAAAGACACTGTTCCTTGCATTTTTTCAGATCATAACAATGAAATTAAAAATCAATATGACAAAAACCTATGGAAATTTCCTAAATACATGGAGATCAAACAATATACTTTTGAATGATGAATGAGTGACTGAAGATATCAAGGAAAAGTTTAAAAATTCTTGAACTCAGATAAGAACAGTGATACAACATAATAGTACCTCCAAAGGCAATTTTAAGATGCAAGTTTATAGCTATGAATGCCTGCATAAAATTCAGATCCAAAATAAACAATCTAAAAATGCATCTCAAGACCCTTGAAAAAGCAAAACAAACCAATAACAAGCCAGTAGACTGAAGGAAATAATTAAGATCAGAGCCAAAAAATCAATGAACTTCAGAATAAAAAAAAATACAAAGGATCAATGAAACAAAGAGTTAGTTCTTTGAAAAGATAACAAGATTGATAAGTTCTTAGCCAAACTAACAGAGAGAGAGAGAGAGAGAGAGAGAGAGAGAGAGAGAATATAAATTAATAAAATTAGAGATGAAAAAGGAGAAATCACCCCAGGCATCACAGAAATCCAGCAGATCATTAGAGACTGTTTTGAAAATTTATACTCCAATAAATTGAAAATCAAGAAGAAATAGATACATTTATAGACAAATACTATCTGCCAAAACTGAATCAAGAAGACTTCGAAAATCTAAACAGACCAATAACCTGTAATGAAATAGCAGCAGTAATAAAAAGTCTTCTTGGGGCTGGGGATGTGGCTCAAGCGGTAGCGCGCTCGCCTGGCATGCGTGCGGCCCGGGTTCGATCCTCAGCACCACATACCAACAAAGATGTTGTGTCCGCTGAGAACTAAAAATAAATAAATAAATAAATATTAAGATCTCTCTCTCTCTCTCTCTCTCTCTCTCTCTCCTCTCTCACTCTCTCTCAAAAAATAAAAATAAAAAAAAAATAAAAAGTCTTCTAACAAAGAAAAGCTCAGGACCAGAAGAATTGTCAATTGAATTCTACAAAACCTTTAAAGAAGAACTAATGCCAATATTACTCAAATTATTTCATGAAACAGAAAGAGATAGAACACTTCCAGATTCATTCTATGAAGTCAGTATCATACTCATACCAAAACCAGAGAAAGATGCAACAAGGAAAGAATACTACAGACCAATATTCCTGATGAACTTAGATGCAAAAATACTTAATAAAATATTAGCAAATCATGTTCAGCAACATATTAAGAAGATTAAAACCATGATTAAGTTGGTTTTATTCTAGAGACGCAAGGATGATTTAATATATGCAAATCAATAAATGAAATTTATCGCATAAATAGAATTAAGGTTAAAAAAATCACTCAGTAAACTCAATAGATACAGAAAAGGTCTTCAGCAAAATTTAGCACCCATTCATGATAAAAACACTAAAGAAATTAGGAATAGAAGGAGCCTACCCCAACATAATAAAGGCTGTCTATGAAATCCCAAAGCCAACCTCATAATAAATGGGGACAAACTGAAAGCATTTCCTTTAAAATCTGGACCAAGGCAAGGATGTCCACTATCAACACTCCTATTTAATATATGCTAAAAATTCTAACCAGGGCAATTAGGCAAAAGAAGGAAATAAAAAGCATAAAAATAGGAAAGGAGGAAGTCAAATTATCACTGTTTGTTGGTGATGTGATTGTAGACCTAGAAAACCCAAAGAACTTTACCAAAAGACTGCTAGAGCTAATAGACAAATGTGGCAGAGTAGCAGGTTACAGAATCAACATACCAAAAATCACTAGCTTTCCTATATTCCAACAATGAATCTGCTGAGAAAGAAACTAGGAAAACAATTCCATTCACAATAGCCTCAACAAACAAACACATTTTAAAACCCCTACAAATAAACCTAACCAAGCAGGTGAAAGACCTCTACAATAAAAACTATACAACAATGCAAAAAGAAATTGAAGACTTCAGAAGATGAGGAGACCTCCCATGTTCATAAATAGGCATAATTAATATTGTTAAAATGGGCATATAACCAAATGCAATATACAGGGTCAATACAATCCCCATCGAAATACAAATGACATTCTTCACAGAACTAAAAAAAAAAAAAAAAAATAGTCCTACGATTCATTTGGAAGAATAAAAGACCCAGAATAGCTAAAGCAATTCTAAGCCAAGAAAGCAATGCTGGAGACATCACAGTACCTGACTTTAAGTTATTCTACAGAGTTGTAGTAACAAAACCTGCATAATACTGGCATTAAAACTGACACATAGAGCAATGGTACAGAAGAAGACACAGAGACAGACATGCACATCTACAGCTATCTGATCCTTGACAAAGGTGTTGAAAACATACATTGGAGAAAAGACAGACTTTTTAACCACTGGTTCTGGGAAAACTGGTTGTCCATATATAGAAGAATTAACCTAGATCCTTATCTCCCACCCTGCACAAAAATAAACTCAAAATGAACCAAATATCTAGGAATTAGAACAGAAACTATTCCTAGAAAAAAATATAGGTTCAACACTCCAGCATATAGGCAAAGGCAGAGACTTTCTCAACAGGAACCCTAAAGCTCAGGAAATAGTGCCAAGAGTTAATAATTGGGATGGCATCAAGTTAAAAAGGTTCTTCACGGCAAAGGAAGCAATTAGGAATGTGAAGAGAGAACCTACAGGATGGGAGAAAACCTTTGCTAGCTACTCTTCTGGCAGAGGATTAATATCTAGAATATATAAAGAACTTAAAACACTTTACACCAAAAAAATCAAATAACCCAATTAATAAATGGGCAAATTAATTAAACTGACAAAAAACAAAAAGAAAGAAAGAAAGAAAGAAAGAAAGAAAGAAAGAAAGAAAGAAAGAAAGAAAAGAGAAATACAAATATAAATAACCAACAAATGTATGAAAAAGTGTTCAACATCATTGCAATTAGGGAAATGCAAATCAAAACTATACTGAGATTTCATCTCATACAAGTCAGAATGGCAGTCATCAAAAATATAAATAATAATAAATGCTAGAGAGGATGTGGAGAAAAAGGAACACCTTTACACTGTTGGTGGAATTGTAAATTAGTATAACCACTGTGGAAATAAGTATGGCATTTCCTCAAAAGACTAAGCATGGAACTGTCGTATGACCCAGCTATACAACTCCTTGGTATTTATCCTAAAGAATTAAAGTCAGCACACTACAGTGATACATAGATACCCATGATTATAGCAGAACAATTTACAATAGCCAAGCTATGGAATCATCTGCTGAGAAAGAAACCAGGAAAACAATTCCATTAAAAACAATAACCTCAACAAATACACGAAACCTAAAAGTAAACCTAACCAAGCAGGTGAAAGACCTCTACCAAGGAAACTATACATCAATAAAATATTAGCAATCTTCTTACAATCTGCTTAATATGTTGTTGAACATGATTTGCTAATATTTTACTGATTGTATAGGTTCCATCAATGGATGAAATTATAAAGAAAATGTAGTGTGCATATGTAATGGAGTTGTATTCAGCCATAAAGAAAAATAAAATTATGTGATTTGCAGGAAAATGAACGGCACTAGAGACCATTATGTTAAGTAAAATAAGTTAAACCCGGAAGGTCGAGGATGAAAGGTTTTCTCTTATATGCGGAAGCTAGAGTGGAAAAGCAAAAGGAAGGTGGAGACAGATCTCATGAAAATCAAAGGGAAAACAGTAGAGGAAAGGGACTAAAGGATGGCAGGGGGTAAATGCTGGGGAGTGATATTGGCAATTATATTGTTATATGGTGTGCATGTAGGAATATGTAACAACAAATCCTGTCATTATGTACTACTATAATGCACCAACAAAAAATGTGGAGGAAAAAGAGAACTAAAAATTTCTTTTTGGATTATTACTAGTATTTAGACATATGAGTGAATTTTCAATATTGATCTTATATTCTGCAACATTGCTGAATTCACTTATTAGCTGTAAGAGTTTATTTTTGTGGATTTTTTTAGGGTTCTTCTATGTATCCGATCATGTCATCTATGAATAGGTATCATTTTACTTCCTTTTTTAATATTTATTTTTTAGTTGTAGTTGGACACAATACCTTTATTTATTTATTTTTATGTGGTGCCGAGGATTGAACCCAGAGCCTTGTATTTGCTAGGCAAGCGCTCTACCGCTGAGCCACCATCCTAGCCTGAGATGATTTTACTTCTTCTTCTTCTTTTTTTTAATATTTATTTTTTAGGTGTAGATGGACACAACACAATACCTTTATTTTTATGTGGTGCTGATGATCGAACCCCGGCCCCACCCATGCTAGGTGAGTGCTCTACCGCTGAGCCACAATCCTAGCCCTAACTTCTTTTTTAACTTGGATGTCTTATTTCTTTTTCTTCCTAATTGCACTGGCCAGAATTTCCAGTACAATATTGAATAAAAGTTATCAGAGTTGGCATCTAAGGGGAAAAGTTTTTAGTTTCTTACCATTGAGTTAGGTGTGTTTTCAAAATTGCCTCTAATCATGTGTTCCCTCTTATTACTAGTTTGTCAGATATAGATAATTTTTTAATCACAAAGACAGTCAGATCTTGTCAAAGGCTTTCTCTGCATCAATTGAGATGATAATGTTTTCACTCTGTTAATGTGATACATTACATTGATTTTCACATGTTGAACCATCCTTACATTCTGGCATGAATTCCACTTGGTCATGGTGCATGCTCTGTGTAATACTTTTGAATTTGGCTTGATAATATTTTGTCGGATTTTTTTGCATCTATATCTATCTATATTGGTCTGTAGTTTTCTTTTCTAAAATCATATTTATTTTTGGTTTTGGTATCAGGATAATAATTGGCCTCCTAAAATGAGTTAGGGTGTGTTCCCTCATCTTCTATTTTTTTTGAAAGAATTTGTTTTGTTTTGTTCTTTGTTTTTGTATTGAGGATTGATCCCAGGGGCAATTTACCACTGAGCTACATCCTCAGCCTTTTTGCTATTATAGATGTGCACCACAATGCCCAGCTTTTCGTCTTTGAATTTAATTCATTTCTGACACCATTTACCTAGAGATAGCTCAGGTCCTAGAGGTTGAGGGCTCAGACTCCTTCCCATGGGAAGCTACCTTTCCATGAGCTGCCAATAAATTAGGGTTCTCAAGACCCCTCCTCAGATTTGATTAATAGGCTAGAGTGGCTCACAGAAGTCAGAGAAACATTTTCATTTATTGATTTGTTACAAACAAGATTTTAAAGAGTACCTGTCATCATCAGATGAAGAGGTAGATGGACCACAGTATGAGAGAAGGGGCTGTGTGGTCCTCCAGGAACCTCCTCCACCTGGTGGGGCAGGGCTGAAAGTCCCAACCTTCTAATCCTGTCTTGGTCTTTCTGGACACTAGTCCCCACCCTGAAACTGCCTAGGAGCTGCCACAGTCCTGGTAGGCTGACAAAAATCTCAAAGGTTTCAAGGGTTTGGGGAGTGGAATACCAAGAAATGGGGGATAATGACAAATATACATCACAATATCATAAATATCATACTGCCACATAAAGTTTTGTGAGAACCAAAGGAGACAGTGAGTGTGAATGTCAAGGTTGGTAAGTGTGCGTGGAAGTCTCATGCCATCATGATGAGTCTCTCCTAGACCAACCTAACTTCTCTTGGCTCAAACAGTGCCCCCCATTTGCTAAGGAGCCCCCCGTTTGTGCTTCTGACTGACTGCCTTGCTCTTAGGCATCATCTTCTCCAGGAGCCCTTTGGAGGTGGCTCCAGAGGTCTCCCAGTGTAGCCAGCTCCCCGGTGGTCAGTCTGGCCCTGCTCTAGACTCCACTCCCTCCCCCTGGGGGTCACGGCTTGTTTTCTTTTAGAGACCCAAGATTTCCAAACTCTGTGGTTACTTGCCTAGCTAAAAGGGGAAGGAGAGGATCAGCCCCAGGAGGAGGAAGAGGAAAACGAGACAAACAGCCAGCACAGTGGAGAGGAGCGTGTGCCCAGAGGTCCCCATCCCCGCAGAGCTGGGATCTGGGAGCCGGTTTGCCGTCGTCTAGTCCTGCCTCAGCCTGCTGCTGCCCCATGGAGGCCATGGGCCCGGGGACTCTGCTGGTCCTGCTGGCGACCACAGTTTGGCATGGTAAGAACAGAACTGGGGGCTTGATCGGGGTATGACAGAGACCGCCTGTGAAAGGCTCTGAGAGCCCGTTCTGGGGTGTCCCCACCCTCTGTGTCCATCTCCCTAGCACTGGGCTGCAGGTTTGTGGTTATCGGCTTTGGAAAAGCAGTGGAGAGGAAGAGCGTGGGTTGGGTGGAACCAGCCTGGCTTAGGGCCGTGGATCTGTCCCGGCTTAGCCATCAACACACCAAGTGTCCTGAGCAAATCCCTGATACTCTCAGGGCTTTGTTGACTCCGTGGCAGGTGGCGATGTGGTGCTGGGCTAGATTAATACAGTGCTTTTGGAACTGTCCTGTGTGTACAGGAAATTGACTGAGGATCTTGTCACCCGGCAGACTGTGGCTCTGTAGGTCTCTGTCTAATATTTTGCATTTCTGACAAGTTCCTAGGAGATGTGTGGGCTGCGAGTCCAGCCCTGCACTGAGCAGAGAAGTCTAGAGAGCCGCGTCAGCTCTGCCTGCTCTGCCAGCCTAGGAGTCCAGGCTCCAGGCAGGGCTCGACTCAGAAAGGCCTGAGGGGCAGTGGGCTTTCTTTGGGAAGCTGGAGTGAGAGCTAAGCTGGGAAGACAAGAGGCCGGCCTCTCTGGCCCAGGGCTCAGGAATGGGGGATTTGGTGAGAGAGGTACAGGGCTAGAGGGGGCCCTAAGGAATACCAGCGAGGGTCTCCCCAGGCAAAGCCCCCTCCAGACATAGGCTGCTGGGTCTCAGGAGGGGAAGCTGCATGGGGATCCCACCCCACCTCCAAACTCCCGGCAGCAGCAGCTGTTAAGAACTTCCATGGAGGACCCTGCCTAACTAGCGGGAAGGGGCTGCAGGATGGGACTTGTTGGCCCAGTAAACACAGTGGGCCACAGGTGACCCAACAAGCCTGTTTCCTATTGTATTGCCTGCTTATTTAGAGGGGTCTCGGGTGGGTGGGGCTTGGTGGGAGGAAGGGCAGCCTCATTCTGACCTCCCACAGAGGTCTCTGAGGAGTTGGTGTGTCTCTCCCCTCTTGAGGATATGGCACACTCAGGGCCTTTTTCTGGCACAGCCAACCCAGTGGCTAGCCTGCTTGTTCTTTTTCTTATTGGGATGCAACTTATATGCATTAGAAAGCACATATTTTTAGATGTATGGTTCAGTGCAGTGTGTCAAATGCACATGCTTACGTACCCACTGTCTCAGTGAGCATAGAGGCTATTCTTCTCACTCCAGAAAGTTCCATGAGTTTGATTTCAAAGCCTTGTCTCATCCTTATCCCAGGGATGCAGCTGTGGGGCAGAGTGAGTGGGGGGGGGGAGGGGGGTGTTTAGGGCTGGTGTGCTGCGGCTAATGTCCAGCTGTAAAGGAAAGAAAAAATGGGGGACACAGGGTTAGAAACCTGTTTTCATCCCAGCAGACTAGTGGTAAGTGGGAGAGGAGGCTGCCATAGGGTCAGGGTGGTGCCAGAGCACCTAGAGACAGGGAGAGGCTCCCTGCTCCCCATCAGGTGATGAGCTCCTGGCATGAAGAGGGGCTGTGTTCAGGGTGCAGGAAAGAGATCGGGGTGTCTTCTGGGAGCGGATGATGGCAACATCTGTCAGCAATGGAAACGGGTGGGAAGGTTTAGGACATGGGGAAAATTTGGGAGCTGAGACTAGAGAGGGGGAGAATGGACAGGCTCAGGGAAGACCTTGGTCTTGTTCACCAAGCCCCTCGGCCCAGGGAGCGGGGGCTGAGCAGGCTGGCCTTCCTGCCAGCCAAGCCAGCAAGGGGAAGTTGGGGGCGGAAGTGGAGAGCGTCAGCCCTGTCCTGCGTGAATATCTGGGACGACAGGGCAGGACGAAATAAGACAGAGCCTCTCCCTGACCACATTTCCAGGAGGCCAACGTGGGGCCAGAGGAATAGGCGGGGAAGGGGAAGGGAGAAGCGGCCCTGTGAGAAGAGGCAGGGCCAGAAAAGAACACAGGCCGAGGCCCGGAACCCAGGTCCCCACCACAGCCGGAGCAGGCTGACAATTAGATAGCAGAGGACCCGACCCAGAAGGGACCTTGGATGGAGCAACAGTGGCCCAGGCAGGAGCAGCGCTGGGAACTGGCCGCCGTCTGTCATCTCCTCCTCAGCAGAGCTGGGGGGTGGGACCTGGGACTGTTCTCAGCAGAGCAGTTGAGGCTCTGAGGGACAGCAACCTCCCCAACAGGCAAGGGGAGGAGCAGGTTCCGAACCTGCGCTGGTGAACACCCACTCTGCAAGAAAGCCCAGGCTGGGGCCCTGGAGTGTCAGGGAGTAGGTGACCGGGCAGTGCTGGCTCTGCTTAGATTTGCCACAAAACTGCAAGAAATGACACTTGTCCCTCTTGCTGGCAGCCACAACCCCAGGTGTCCCTCGGTCTTGGCAGTTTACTTAATCCCTTTTGCTGATTAGAAGCCCAGGCAGGGGGCCAAGCCACGGGGTGGCGAACGCCTGTAATCACAGCAGATCCGGAGGCTGAGGCAGGAGGATTGTGAATTCAAAGGCAGCCTCAGCAAAAGCGAGGCGCTAAGCAACTCATTGAGACCCTGTCTCTGAATAAAATACAAAATAGGGCTGGGATGTGGCTCAGTGGTCGAGTGCCCCTGGGTTTAGTCCCTGGTAACCCCCCACCAAAATAAGCAGCAGCAGCAGCACCTCAGGCAAGGAGGCTGCACATTTCTGACAGACTTGAAATCAGAACATAAAGTAAGCCATCCTGAAATCATTAGGGAGAGGATACCTTTCCATTTGGCGCTCTTCAAAGGGGGACACTCAGTTAAGGAGTATTAATGGAGAACCCTGAATTCCTTGGAAGCCCTGAGACCCTCAGCTGGCTTGTCACTGTGCCCATCACTAGAAACAGAAAGGGCTACAGCAGGAAGGTTTGACTAGCCAGGGGACAGTGGCAGAGCCAGCCCTAGGGCGTCCTGAAGCCCAGCAGATGGCCCTGCCTCTCCGGGGGTCTCACTGCCTGGAGCGGGGGCAGTGGCCAGGAGGGCCAGGAAGCAGAAGTGAGAACATCCCTGGTAGAAGGGCTGAGCGGAAATGGGCCGAGTGGGACGCCAGCAATGTGTTTCCGCCCACGCAGACCGGGGGCGCCAGGCAGCCTCTTGCAGGCCGTGAATCAGCTCTCACTTCCCTCCTTCACCCCTATTTTAGGCCACGGAAAAAATGCTGACACTGCAGAGGCAACGGGCCTTCTTCCCCGAAGGCCAGATAGGAGTTTCAAGTTCTCTTTTCTCCTTCAAGAAAATTTTCCTTAAAAGAGATTGGATCCCTAGTAAACACAGCAGTGGGAACGGGGGTGCTGGGGGCGTGGCCTATGTCACAGACAAAGTGACTAAGCCTTACGGAGTACTTGTGGACACAGGGGATATTTCAAGACCTCCATGCATTTAAACCACTTAACATGCCACTGAATGGGTATGACTATTGTTCCCCATTCTACAGGAGGGGAAACTGAGGCATGGCACTTCTGAGCTCTCCCACTGTGCTACAGACCAGGTGTGCAGTGGTGGGGGTGGGTGCAGCAGGAGACCCAGAACCTCCCTCACTGCTGGGCTGAGAGCCTGCATCCCTTTCCTTCTTCCCTGTGTGAATTAAGTCGGTGGACTTGACCACGCACATTCCACTCCTTTGGGTCTTCCTTTGTTTCTTTGAGCCCTGGCTGGAGTGGGGGCCCTCTGCTCAGCACAGGTGACATGGCTGCTTGTGTGTCCACTTTTGGAGAAACAAATGTTTCCATCACACAGGGATGACTGAGGCGAGAGGCTGGGAACAGGTAGGACAGCAGCCAAGGAAGCTGCTGGCCTCCTGTCTCAGAGGACAGGCCATCCCTGAGCAGGATTGGGTTGGGAGCTGAGCAAATGACCAGAGGGGCACAGACTAGTTCAAGGTGACCCCCAGCTCAGCACCTAACCTGCCAAAGCACCACCAATCTTAGGGTCAGGGATGGCCCAGGGGTGCTCGCCAGGCCTCACTTCTGTCTGCCACCCCTCAGCAGGTCAGGGGGTCCCAGTAATTGAGCCCAGCGGCCCTGAGCTGGTGGTGGAGCCGGGAACAACAGTCACCCTGCGATGCAGGGGCAACAGCAGTGTGGAATGGGATGGCCCCATCTCCCCCTACTGGACCCTGGACCCTAATGCTCCCAGCAGCGTCCTGACCACAAACAATGTCACCTTCAAAAACACGGGGACCTATCGCTGCACGGAACCCGGAGACCCCCTGGCAGGCAGTGCCACCATCCACCTCTTCGTCAAAGGTGAGCACTCTGAGCCCTCTTCCAAGAAGCCTGGCCCCGCAGGCCCCATTGTAATGCCCAGGAGCTCTGCCCCTATTAACATTCAGAATAAACCAACTCCGCATGTTATTGAGTGCTGACTATGAACAAGGACCTATGGCAGTGTCTCTGATTTATCATGGTCCTCACAATAACCCAGTGAGGTAGGGTCTATGTTTATGCACATTTTTCAGAGACTCAGAGGGTTGAGTCATTTGCCCAAGGTCACACAGCATCAGTACCCAGCTGCATCTGATTCCAGAAGCCCACTCTGAAGTGTTGGTTGAATGGCCCTGGTATGGTGTAACCTTAGACAAATACTCAGCCTTTTGAGCCTCCCTGTCACCAATTGTGCAGGGAGGGAGAATCATTATAACCTGTATCCCCCTCTATCCCAGACCCTGTCCGGCCCTGGAACCTGTTGGCGCATGAGGTGACAGTGTTTGAGGGTCAGGATGCCCTACTGCCCTGCCTGCTCACCGACCCCTCGCTAAAGGCGGGCGTCTCGCTGATGCGTGTGCGTGGCCGGTCGGTCTTGCCCCAAACCAACTACTCCTTCTCATCCTGGTATGGCTTCACCATCCACAAGGCCAAGTTCATAGAGAGCAGGGACTACCAGTGCTGTGCCTTGGTGGACGGCATGATGGTGAAGTCTCTTGGCATCCGGCTCAATGTGCAGAAAGGTGAGTGGGGCAGGAGGAGACCGGCCAGGCGTGGAGGGCGGGTGGGTAACAGATGCCTCCCTTTGGCACGTCTTCCTTTCGATCGGCCCACAGTCATCCATGGGGCGAGGTGTGTCAGGTGGGATGCAGACCACTGAAGCAACTGACCATGGGCAGATCATCTCCCACCATGAGATGCTGGACAGACACCAAACCCAGCAGCTAGGAGACAGCATGGCGGGTGGAGAAGCCTTGCAGGGAAAGCACTCTCCTTGCCTCCTGAGTGTCTCTGGACCTTGGGAAACTGGCCCAGAGCATCTTTCAACACAGCCACAGGCACAGGGATTGATTCGATGCCTGCTGTGTGTCAGGCACTGTGCTGGCTATGGGATGTCCCCTGAATGGACTGGACATTGCCCTGGAGAGTCAGACTAGAGAGACAGTAGATAGGGATTGAGATGAACCAAGAGGAACACCTGGGGAAGCCAGGGCAGGCCATGGGCGAGAGCTGATCTCTCCACGCTGGTCACAGGAGGCCTCTGGGAGGAAGGTCCTAACCTAACAAAGATCTGGAGGATGAGAACAGCCACCCTTCACCACCCGGGAGGGAAAGGATTCCAGGAGGGAGTGCTGAGGGCCAGGTCCTCAGGGAAGAAGGCGGTCCTGGTGGCCATGGTGCAGGGACACAGGTCAAGGGGTACAATGGACTTTGGGTTATTATTCTGAGGGTGACAGGAAACCACTGAATGTTTACCTGGCAGAGAAGCATGATCCAGTTTCTGTTTTTCAGAGGTCACTTTGGATGCTGAGAGGACCCTCAGCTATAAGGGGCAGAGGGGAGGCAGGGAGGCCTTTAAGAGGGTTATTGCAAAAGTCGGGAGCATGGAGTGGTAGTGGACTGGGATGGGTGGTGGGTGGTACTGAGGGAGAGAGGGGACATCCCAAGGTCTCTTTAGGAGACAGGGTTTCCTTTGGGGGAAACCAAGGCATAGAGCTTGCCTTCCAGGGTTCTGGATAGGAGAATGGTGGGGACCTTGGCCAGTAGCCTGGCTCACAGCAGGGAGTAGGGTGACAGCTTGGTCCTAGGTGTTCAGGGACCTTGTCTCTGCCTCAGTCCTCCCAGGGCCCCCAACCTTGACACTGAAGCCTGCAGAGCTAGTGCGGATCCGAGGGGAGGCTGCCCAGATCGTGTGCTCATCCAGCAACGTGGACGTGGACTTTGACGTCTTCCTCAAACATGGAAACACCAAGGTCAGCCCCGGGGAGTAGGCAAGGGGAAGTCTGCCCATCCTTTCAGCACACTAACCCATGTAGGCAGAGCCTCCAGCCTCAACCCAAACTGGCTCTCCAGGCTGAGGACACAGCCCAGGCCCAGAGAAGGGAGAGGACTCACCAAACTCTCACCACCAGCCATAGGTGATCCAGAACCAGGACTCAGGCTTCTGCTGCTGTGGGGGGAGGAGTTACTCTGGTCACTTGCTGGTCCCTTGACCCATGACCTTTGCTGCAGAGCCAGATTTGAGCTCACGGCTGACCTAGCAAGGCATTCCTAGGCTACCTTCAAAGCCTAGGGATAGAAAGGCTACTTCAGATGCTTTCAGAGAGGGAGAAGGGGGCAGTATTACCAAGAGGAAATGACAGGAGGCTGCTTTAAGAAACCCCCACCACCCCCCCTACATAACTGCATTCAGTGGGCCAGGCACAGCCCTATGCCCTCTGCATGCGAATCTCATTTACTCCTTACTACAGTCCTAGGAGCTGAGGCCAGTATTATCCCATTTTATAGATGAAGAAACTGAGACTTAGGGTTTGGTCCCTTGCTGAGAACAGGCAAGTAGCACTCTTAAAGGCTGAGGATTTGAACTCAGAGCTTTCCAATCCCTTATCAACCTCAGTGTATCATCTCCATTCCTTCTGGCTTCAGCTCAAAATCGCTCAACAATCGGACTTCAATGATAACCATTACCACAAAGTCCTCACCCTCAACCTGGATGACGTAGACTTCCAAGACGCTGGCAACTACTCCTGTGTGGCCACCAATGCCCAGGGCACCCACTCCACTTCCATGATTTTCCAGGTGGTAGGTGAGCATCAGAGAGGGGGGGCGGAAATCCTGGGGGAGGGACAGCAAGGTCTGAGAAGGAAAAGGCTAATGGCAGAGAGGGTGCTGCTTCAGCCTGAGCCCCACTGGGCAGCAGCACCTGCCGTCCCAGACCCTCCCTGGGACCCGCTGTCCCTCCTTGGAGCTCCTGCGGTCTTGAGGTCAGCACCGTGCTCTCTGTTTGGGGATTGGAGGCCGGTACCTCCCTACTGAACAGCATCTCTTCACCCACCCATCCTTTATTCCTCTAAGCCTGGGACATTCATGTCACAGGGACACATGAACAATGATCCCCTGGCGTGATCATGGGGGAAGCTTGGGGTGTCCTAGGGTTCCTCTGACTCAAGTTGGAGAAAATGGCCTCCAAGCTGGGACCAGAGGAATGAAGGTAGGTGGATGGGCCAGGGGATAACCAAGGCAGAGAACAGCCCTTCTGGTGGAGAGAACAGCATATTCAAAGAGCAAAGAGAGCGTGGCGTACACGACACACCGAGGGAGACAAAGTAGCCACAGCAGGGCTGAGGAGTGCTAGGACAGTGGCCACAGGGTATTGGAGACGGGGCAGAAGCCAGGTGATAATGGAGACTTAATAGGTGAAGAAGTTGTGTCTCACCCTGTGTGTGAGCAGTCCCTGCAGGGTTTAAGGAGGAGGGTGGGCTCAGATTGCAAAGGGGACACTCTGTGATGGTCAGGAACATACACTTCCGGACAGCATTCTGATCTGACTCTGCCAACAAGTAGCAGGTTGCTTGACTTCTCCGTGCCTCAGTTTCCCTAGTTGGGTATAGTGATGGTAACTACTTCACAGATTTGTTGGGAGAACTAAATGAGTGTATATCTAAAAAAATATGCTGGCACACAGTGTGTGCTAAGTGTGCTGGAGGGGACGTTGTCTGAGCAGGCGCAGTCTGGTGCTGGGTGGGTGGAATGGAGGGTGGAGACAGGCCTTTCAGGGAAGTGGCTGCAGGGCTTGGGGCTGGGGATGCCAGCCAAGGGTCCTAGACCACCTTGCCCAGAATGATGTAGAAGACCTGCTGGCTGCTGAGGTGAACGGGTGCAGGAAAGGACGGCCTCCCTCACTATGCCTCAGTGATGGGGTTGGAGGGACAGTGGAAGTCACTGGACTGGGAACCCCAGAGTGAAGGAGTTCTTTGGGGTGGGAACAGGGTGAGTCATCTTGATCCAGCCATGGCCATGGCTTTTGTGTCGGTGGTTGGTGGCAGGGGTAGGAGGTAGGGAAGGAAGCATGAATCACCACCCAGGAGCCCAGGCAATGCACTAGACTTGTGTGGAACATGGGCCTTGCTGTACCCCATACTGTGCTGGGAGCTCTGCAGGGGAAGAAGGGCAAAAGCATGTAGAATTGTCCCCCCCACCCAGTTATGGCATCTAATGCCATCCGCTTTCTAGCACAGGCATACAGTCATCATTCAATAAATGCTTGGGTTCCTTTACGCTTTCGACCACACATTGCCCTGGGTGCCAAGGATACATTTTGCGAGTGAAGGATGGAAACGTTTGTCCACGTGCAAAAGTTTGTGTTCCAGCTGGGAGAAGAAACGCAATGAGCAGAATCTTAAAAACACATAAAGTGAGCAGCATTTGCAGTTCCAAACGGAATGTCTCCATGGCGAGCTGACGTTTGAGCAAAGACTCAAAGTTGGCAAAGGAGGAAGAAGTCCAGGCAGGGGGACAGCGACGTTCTTCAGGCAGAACTATACTTGCCACGTTGGAGGAATAAATTGACCAGGGTGGAGTGAGCAGGAGGAAGAGGGTGAGGGATGAGGTCAGAGAGATAAGGTGGCGGATTCCTAGGGCCCTGTGGGCCAATGTAGGGACTTGAGCTTTTTTTTGAAAGAGATGGTGAGTGGTTAGAAGGTTTGAGTAGTAGAATGACATGATCAGATTTGGATGTGACTGTTATGCCAGATTCGTGAGACCCCAATAGACCTCCAGGAGCTGAATCCGATGCAAGCACACAAGATCGATGCAAGCTCGATCCTGGTCCCTTGACCCATGACCTGGGTCATGGGTGATTGGTTAATACAAGAGGAGGATTCCTTTGAACTGATTGGTTTAGGCCACAAGGGGTGTACGTGCTAAACTACATGGTTTCCCAACATGTTATCAACCACCATAAACTACTTGGGGAGTCATCTGGAATTCCAGGTATTTTCCCTGTCTCATGCTGATTGGAGGCTGCTAGGGTTGCTATGGGTCCTCACCTAGCCTAACTGAGTCAGGGACACCTGGCGCCGCAGACCTCTCCTGTTATTTATAGACAAACAACTCAGCAGGGTGGGTATGTGCCTAGGAGTGCTCTGTGGGTTTTTCCAAGGACAAGGGTCACGCCCCCTTCCTTAGGACAGGCCTTGAGGTAGAAGCTGCTGTTATTTATTTTTAAAAATGGAGTCACATTAGTTTCTCAGTGACAAGCTTTAACAGGGCTTTCTGGTGCTTTATTGAGGATGGTCTGTAGGGAGACAAGGTTAGAATGAAGGGAACAAGTTCGGAGGCTGCTGTGGTGGTCCAGGTCGGAGGTGATGGCGGCTTGACTGGAGTGGTGATGGAGGTAGTGGGCAGCGGTGGGATTTGGATGGATGGATGGTGAGAAGAGAGGTGTCAGAGGCAAGTCTTGGGTGGGGTGGACACTGTGAGGTGTTCAGGGTCTGGATGAAGGGTTGAATGATTGAATGAACCATAAGCCAGGGCATCTATCTTCCCACTGACACCACATCTCCATGTGTCCTGCTTTCCAGAGAGTGCCTACTTGAATTTGACCTCTGAGCAGAACCTCCTCCAGGAAGTGACTGTGGGTGAGAACCTCAACCTCAATGTCAAGGTGGAGGCCTACCCTGGCCTACAGGGTTTCAACTGGACATATTTGGGACCCTTCTCTGACTACCAGCACAAGCTTGATTTTGTCACCAACAAGGAAACCTACAGGTACTACCTGTCAGTTCCTGTCTGCACAGTCTGTCAGCCAGATGGATGATGTTTTAGCCAGGAATCAGTCTATGCTTGGGTCACATCCCAACCTTGCTATGTGACCTTGAAAGAGTCCCCTCCTCTTTCTGGGTCTCAATTTCCATGACTATGGAACTTCAGTGTCAGCATTCCTTCTCCTCCTCCATGACCAGTGCAGATGTGGAAAACAACCTGTGCCCCCAAGACTGTCACCCAGAAACACACTCCAAAGTTGAGTGCATGAAGTCTCTGCCACACATACAGGTTTAGCGTGAGAGGGACTCAGTGTCAAACAATCGCAGATGCATCAGAAGTTCTGGAAAGGTCCTGTGGTGGGTGTCTCGGTCTCTCTCTCTCTCTCTCTCTCTCTCTCTCTCTCTCTCTCTCTCTCTCTCTCTCTCTCACACACACACACACACACACACACACACACACACACGAGAAATTCTCCCTGGCTGACCTTCTCCACAGGCTCAGAACTCACCTCTGAGCACAGTCTCACTCCATGTCTTCTTTTCTGCTATCTTTCCACTCCAAGAATTCTGTGTTTTCCACACATCCAGCATCTTAGACATCTCTTTTCCTATCTCCTATGGCCTGTGTCAGGATTTTCCCTTGCCATCCAAAATGGCCTAACCAAGTTGAGTCTAAACAAGAAAGTTTCCTCCCCAAGTGGACACCAGTGCTGGGTATTAAAATAAATTTCTTAGCCTGTTCTATTAGGATGAGACAGATAGATAGGATGGCCAAGGACAGCTAATATGTCTCGCGCTCATGACAGATGCCCCTGAGCTTTTTTCTGCAACCCGTTCCTGCAGAGTCTAGATGCAGCCTCAGAGCTCTTCTTGACACAGTCCCCAGACACAATTTCCAGCACAGTTGGTGGAAACCATCTGCCATCCCTAGGCCAGATAATCTCTTAGCCATCCTCAGTCTTCAAAACGCTCTGGGGAGCTCATTCTATTTCCTGAAGCCCCAACCTCACTGACTCCTAGAACCTTGCTTGTCAACTGGCAGAAGCACAAGATTCCCCTTGTCTTCATCTTCCTCCTCTCAGTTCCCCTCTGGTCCTTCTAACCTGGGCTTCTATGTGTCTCTGGCCTAAAGCAGAAGTGTTGGAACTGGTGTCTGTAGAACTGTGGTCTGAGGCTGGTCCATGGACAGGTTTGGGGTTTTCTTATAAAGAAACAGAGACATTGTGGAAAGAAACCATGAGATCTCCTAAGACACAGTGGTCTGGGACCATTTGGCACAGGGCAGACAAGGCTGGACACAAAACAGCCACTGAATTTTAGCTCATGATGCTTATGAGTCACCCAAGAAAGTTCAGTTATTTCCAGCTGGAGAGGTAGATGTTAGTTATCTCAAGTTATCTCGTGGGCTCACTTCAACAGCATATATATGAAAAGTGGAATGATACAGAGATCAGCAGGGCCCCTGCCCAAGGATGACATGAAAATTCATGGAATGTTCCATTCAAAAAAGATTGACTTGTGTAGAAGACTCCTTGTGCCAAAGGTCTGGCAGAACGAGACTGCCTTTTGAATATCATGGATTTTAGTCTAGTAGTGGCTGAAGACATTTTCTGAGCAAGAATTGATAATGTGATATAGTTTTTAAATTTTTTGTATTGTTATTTTTTTTCTTTTGGTTCTGGGGATCGAACCCAGGACCTTGCACTTGCTAGGCAAGCACTCTACCACTGAGCTACACTCCCAGCCCTGCTGTCATTTATTTTGAACAAATGTATTTATTACCTAAACAATGCCTTTATTTCGGGCACATTATAAAATGTGATTAAGAAAATAACAACAACAAAAAAATTTTACCTGGAACCAGTCTAGAATGACTTTTGTTATTAGTATTTGATTCCAGGATTTTTCTATAATAAAGGATACCACTCAATGGTGTGTCTACAATGAGTCTAATCAAGCACCCCAAATACAGGTCCCTTTAATCTTCATGCCATCAGTATCACCTTTGCACCAAAAGAAGTGGAGGATTACAGAGGTGAAGTACCTGCCTACGGTCACACAGCCAAGAAATGCCGGCACCAGGACTTGACCCCCAGTCTATAGCAACCCAGTTCAGAACAAAGGCCCTACATCCTGTCCCTTGTCCTAACCACAGTCCTTCTTGGCAGGGCTGTCTAGTCCAGAGAAGGTGATAAGATCAGGGGGCCTGGGCTGTGACTTCCAGTACCTATAGAATCACCTCTTCTAAACCTCAAAAAAAAAAAAAATTTTTTTTTTTTTTAATCAGAAGACCAGTAAAGGAAATGGTGTGACTGGTTTTCCCCTATCTGGTTTTCCTAATGGCACCCCTGCTCAAGTACCTGGTTCAGCCAGACTTTGTGCTCTAGCCACTGTGACAAAAAGGAAACAAAAACTGTGAGCCCCACTGTCCTGGGCTCATGGATGCCTGCCCCTGTCCTGCAGGTACACCTCCAGCCTCTCCCTGCCCCGCCTGAAGCCCTCTGAGGCTGGCCGCTACTCCTTCCTGGCTATGAATGCAGGGGGTTCCAGTTCGCTGACCTTTGAACTCACCTTGTGCTGTGAGTGATGGGCAGGATTGGGTGTGGTTTCCTGGGCTGCTGGGGGTTGGGGTGTACAGGAAGGGGTGAGGAAGGCGGGCTCCGTTCAGGATGGCTGGTCAGGGCTCATCTTTCCCTCTTCCATTTCTTCTTTCCTCCTCAGATGCCCCCGAGGTCAGTGTCATGTGGATCCCCATCAATGGCTCTATCACCCTGTTCTGTGATGTCTCTGGATACCCCCAGCCCAATGTGACATGGTTGCAGTGCAGGGGCCACACTGAGAAGTAAGTTGGTTCCTCCCATCTCCCTCATCTGGGCCAAGGAGCTGGGCAGGGTGACATGCCCATGCTGGGGACCTTCCCACCCTGAGGTCCATTCTGCTCTTCCCAGATGTGATGAAGCCCAGGTGCTGAAGGTCTGGGTAGACTCCCAGCCCGAAGTCCTGAGCCAGGAGCCCTTCCACAAAGTGACCATCCAGAGCCGACTGACCATTGGGACCTTGGAACACAACACCTCCTATGTGTGCAGGGCCCACAACAGCGTGGGGAACAGCTCTCAGTCCTTCAGGGCCATCTCATCAGGTGAGCCTTCCTCCCCACCCCATCCTGGCTGAGCTGCTCCTGGAAACGCCATCCCCAGGAAACCAGGGCTATTTGGAGCAGATCCCAGCAGTACTGAATTCCACCGCTCTGGGTCAACCTTGGGCTCCTCCTGACCTACAGGACTGCCAAGGCAGGGAGATGGGGATATCTTGACCCCTGTGAGACAGAAGCTGAGGGGGAAGAGCAGGAGGAGCAGAAAGCTGGTTCCAGTCCCTGCACTGTAACTCACTCATTCATACAAGCATGTAGTGGCATATACACTCACTTGGTACAAGGGACTGGTACCCCCATGGACATCAGAGTCTGGAAACACAGCCTATACAGGGACAGCCAGGACAGCCTTCTCCATCTCCTCCTGACTCCTCTCCTACCCTGAGACATGGTCCTATCCATTCAGGGCCACTGTACGTTAGCTACCCAGGGCTGCTGTCGGGCTGTGTACTGGCGTAGGTGGCCTTTCTGTTTTGCACAAAGGCTCCCTGGGCTAAGTCTCTGGCTCTCTGCACCCTTAGCACCCTCAGGCCCTTAAGAACCAGGCTTCACCCCCTCCTGTGGCCAAATCCTGGTGAAGTTCTGGGTCCAGAGGGAACAGAGCGGGCCCCTGACCTCTGCGTGGCTCAGGGATCCATCTCACTCATGTGCCCCAGGCTGCTGGCCTACAGCATGGCTCTCAGGGTCTCTCTGCTCTCTGCTCTCTGTGGCTGTGAATTTTAAGTAATGAGCCTGACATTGTGTTGTTGGCATTGTGACAGACATTGTGCTGAACTCTTTGCAGGTGTTACCTCAATTAGTTCTCATAACCTTAAGGAGGGAAGGCCTGTCTTCCTTCCTATTTGGAAGGAAACCGAGTTTGAGGTCATAGGTTCAGTGTCACCCATCTTGGGTGGCAGAGGTGGGATTTGACCTCATACTCAAATGGACCCCCTACGTGCTCCAAAAGGGAAAGAAATTATGTCCTTCAAAACACATCAAAAGAATGAGGGTTCTAGATCCAGGGAAGAAAAGACACCAGACCCATGAGCCTGGCTCGAATACCCTCCAGGGGCTATTTAGGACACATGGAGAGGCTTCAAGGGAAATGCAAGGGAGGCAAATTCAGTGTGACCTCCAGCCTTTTTCGGGGGGTTGAAGGGGATACTGGGGTTTGAACTCAGAAGCACTCACTGAACCACATCCCCAGCCATATTTTGTATTTTATTTAGAGACAGGGTCTCACTGAGTTGCTTAGTGTCTCACTTTTATGGAGGCTGGCTTTGAACTTGCCATCCTCCTGTCTCAGCCTCCCAAACCACTGGGGTTACAGGCATGCACCACCACACCCAGCAATCTCCAGGCCTTCTTTTGCTTGTTTTGTTGTTGTTGTTGTTTGTTTTTTGTTTTTTGAGCACTGGGGCCTGAACCCAGGGCTCCAGGCATGCTAGGCAAGCACTGTGCCACTGAGAGACACCCCAGCCCTGCTCACCCAGAGGTGGAGCTGGTGACTCCCCTATCACTGGGGGCACAGGTGGTGTTGGCAAGCAGTTGCTGGGCCCTGAGCTAGGCTGTGCAGAGGTGTTTCTTGCTCTGACAGGGGTGAGACTGAATGACCCCAGAGCCCCCTCCCTCTCCCCATCCCCGTGTGCCCTAGCTATAGGAGGCTGTGATTCTGGACAGGATTTGGAGATGGGCATGACAGAGTGGAGAGGAGGGCGTACCTGCAGAGGGTTCTGCAGGAAAGGCCACTGAGGCTCTGAGGGCTTCTCAGCACAGGGTCACTTCATTCAGTCAACAAGCACTTAGTGAGACCCACTGTGTTCCTGGAAGTGCGCTGCCTGGTCCTGGGGGGGCGAGAGGGGGGCACAGAGGTCCCACAGCTGCTCACTCCTCTGCCCTGTCCCCTCAGAAGCCTACAGGCAGGACCCGGACGAGTTCCTCTTCACACCAGTGGTGGTCGCCTGCATGTCCGCCATGGCCTTGCTGCTGCTACTGCTGCTGCTGCTCTTATACAAGTACAAGCAGGTGAGCTGAGGCAGCGGGAGGGGCGCCCTGTCTTGAGGAACCAGACGAGACGGTGCCACAGGTGCACAGTCCACCCTGCAGCACCCCCTCACCCACTGTCAGTCAGTCATGCAGATGGCAGCTTCTCAGCATGCGTCTGATGGGTCCCCATATGGGTTAGGTCCTGGAGGCGCCTGGTGCTCAGCCCTACAGGCTTCACTCTCCAGGACAGGGAATGGCCACTAGTCCAATAGCCACAGAAGTGAGGGTGTGTCTGTGGAGCCAAAGGTGCCATCAGGCCAGCAATGGGACCCCGGGAGAGGATGGCATGGGATCCTGTCCCAGGCTAGGGCTTCCAGGCCATGCTCCAGCAAGATGGACACACAGAGGGCATCCCTGGGCTGGGCCTGAGTCTCGCCCCAGGTAGCATGCGGATTCACAGAGGACAGAGATCTCTGGGCTTTGTCCTCTTCCTCCGTGTTTAATATCCACATGGACCAGAGCTACCACCTGTTGCTGCTGCGCATTTAGTGTGCCGCCTGGCTGGCTGCTTTAGCGATGGCGAGTTTAGTTAGGGGCATTTTGTGAAGTGCACTACTGATGTCACCTCAGTGAGCGTCCTCCGCAGCTGTGGGACATAGGCACTGTCACTGATCCCATTGTACAGAGTTGGAAGCTGAGTCTTAAGAAATGGAGATGGTTTCCCTGCTCTGTGACCAGTGGATGGCAGAGTTTAGCTTTTAGTCCAGAAATGACCGACCCCAAAGCCAACTTTAGCCATTATGTGAAATATCGGATCATCTCCTTTTATCCTCATGACAACCTGGAGTGCAGAGTCGGGTACAAGTCAGCGTTCTACACATTAGGACACTGAGCTCAGCAAGTGCAGAATGTGCTCATGGTATGGAGGGCTGGGTCCTCTGGGAGACCAGGTGCCTCCACACCAGAGCCCATAGCCTCTGCCACCTGGCTGGCCTCCTTCTCACACAAAAGATGATGCCCAGCATGACCAGCCATTGAAAGGGCCAGGCCAGAGGGCTGTGGAGGTCAGAGGCAGAGGTCCCCTTTGTAACGAGGTCCTGGAGGCTGCTTGGGGGAGGTGGCTTGGCTTGGATGGAACAGGTTTGGGGTGGGGATGAGAAAGGAGAGATGAGGCTTGGGAGAAAAGTTGCTCTGGGCAAGAGGGAAGGCCAAGGTAAATTCTGGAAACGAGACCTGGAAGAGGAGGCAGCAGGGCTGGGGCTGGGGGCTTGCAGGGTTGGTTGGACTCCATCCTGTAGATCTAGGGCTGTGGGTGGGTTTGAACAAGGGAGTGATGAGGGGGCGGATGGTCCCTTGGCTGCCTTTTCATGGCCATCTGTGCTTGGATCTTGTGAGAAGGGGACTGAGAAGGGCAGGATAGGAGGTGTGGGGGACCACAGGGTCAGGCTCCCTTGGCTCATGCCAGCATACAGCAGGAGAAGGTGCTCTGAATGCAGCCCCAAGGAAACAGGGCCCAAGATGAACACTCAGAGGTCTGGGCCTACCTCTGTTTTGCCAGGTGACCTTGGCTGACTCACTATCCTCTTTGGCCTCGGTTTCCCCTCCTGTATGAAGAGACTGGTGACCTTTACCAGCTCCTCCTCCTCCAACATTAAGATCTTTCTGGGCTGGGTGCTCTGGTGCACCCCTGTAATCCCAGCGGCTCAGGAGGCTGAGGCTAGAGATCACGAGTTCAAAGCCAGCCTCATCAACTTGGCAAGGTCCTATGCAACTCATCAAGACTGTCTCTAATAAAACATAAAAAAGGGCTAGGGATGTGACTCAGTGGCTAAATGCCTCTGGGTTCAATCCCTGGTACAAAAAAAAAAAAAAATCTGCATGTCTGCTTTAGTAGTCAGGGACAGGGAGTTAGTGATCCTGGTCTGGCTCTGCTGGTCAGATCATGGGGAGTCTGTGCTTCAAGGTTTCTGTTTCTCCATTTGTAAAGTGGGGTTACAGTGGCGAGCTGTCTCAGGGGTTCTCTGGTCTGTACCTGCCACATGCGAGGGACTGGGCAGAGTATGAGGTGCAGACAGTGCTCCAGGGCAGAAGCTCACACCCTGGCCCAGGAGGAAGTCAGCTGGGGAACCCAAGTGAGCTCATGCATCTGGGACTGGACGAGGCCTGAGGCTGGGCTCCTTGGCTACGCACCCAGAGTGATGGTTGGGCCCTGTTGCCACCTCCACACTGGACCTTACTCACTCTCGTGGCTGCCGGTTCCCTCTCAGAGCAGCTCTGACTGGTGCAAAGTTTCTCCTTATGTGGAATTGAAAATTCCCTCCCAGTGTCCCAAAGAGCTGCAACCTCACCCAGGTCAACCTCATGGAGGTTCCTGAGAAGGGACCAGTACCCACCCCCCCACACCCCTCCGCCACAGCCCTTCTGCCTGCCTGGGCTGAGCTGCCTCCATTGGCTGTGGTTTAGGGACAGCGTATCCTCTCTCCCAAGGGGCTCTTTTTGGAACATGTACTTATTGTCACTTCCTTGCTCCCATCCAGAACTTGAACGAGGACCACCAAGGTCAGGAGTAGACCTGCAGCCTCAGGAGTTCCTCCTCCCCACACCCACTCACACACTCTTAAGCTCCCCCAAGCTGAGGTGCCCATGGGACAAGACTTAGAAGAGTCAAGTCAGTCATCCCTCTGCCTCAGGGTCTGCCATCCAGTCTTCCTGTACCTTACCCTTTGCTAGGTATTCAGCCTGACCTGTCCCTCATGGCCAGGCCTGGCATGAGGAGTAGCCCGGCCTGAAAAAGGGCTGTTTCTGCCTCAGGGCTGAGTCATTGCCTTCTGTCCCCAAAGAAACCTGGGTGGGGTTGCAGGGGAAGAGGAAAAGGCAGGAGTCAGCCAGCAGCAAGGAGGGGACACAGGGAGGGAACCAAAGAGGGACAGCATGGAAGGCTGCTGGAGAGACTAGGATCCTGGGGCCTGGACTGGGCTTGGGGCCAGGAGGTCCCCCTGAGCTTCCCATGGGAGTTGCTCAGGCCTCCACCTTCCTGAGGCAGGACATCTGCCCACGGCACCCCCAGGCCTAGATGGTTCCTGTAGTCTCCATACCCACTTGGATCCCAGAAGGGAAGCCAGGGGTGGTCATGGGGCGCAGGTCCAGGAGCCGATGAGCTATGTGTGGCGAGTATCTACCCAGGGCCAGCTCACAGGAGGGGCTCGGGAAGCACCCACTGCCCCATTACAGTCCCCTTCTTGGGGGATCTGGCCGAGGCAACGCCCAGACCTCAAGTCTCACTGGTAGTGAGAGGCTCCCCTGGGCAGAAGCTCTGGAGAGCCACGTGGGAGCCCATCCAGGGCTGCAGGACAGGACAGGTCCTCCTAGGGATGGTGCCGAGAGTGCCTTGGGAAGGGTTTGTGCTGAGCTGGAGGACGGTAGGGATTCCCGAGGTGGATGCAGAACTCAGCACTGGAGTTAGGATCCAGATGTGAAATTCCACCTCTTCTCCCTTTGACCCTCCTCATCTCACCCCTTCCCAGTGGGGGGCAGGGATGGGCTGACTCAGCCCAGCTGCAGGGGGACACAGGAAGGAGAAGTGGCGAGGAGAAAAAACAGCCGTGGCCACAGGGGCTCCTGGAGATGGAAGTGGCCGGAGAGGTCAGAGTGCCCTCCCCACTCTTGGTCTCTGTCTCTTGGGTTAGGCCCCTACAGGCAGGGCCTGCATCCTCAGAGACTCAGGAAGCTTCTCTCTCTGTCTCATTTCAGGCTCTCCTTCCAAGCTATAACATGGATGTTCCTAGGTTTGCCCGTAGCCTACCCTCTTGAATAGAGCCTGGAAGTTCTTCCTTATGACTAACTGCAGTCTTTTTTTTCCCAACTTACCCACTAGAAGTTGCTCCCTATGGCTATCTAGAGTCTTTTAACCTGGCAAGACTGGCAGCCACCATCTGTTCACACACCCAGCTGGGGGTATCCAGGGAAGGATCTACTAAACATGGCCAAGCCGATCCCCAATCCCAAGGCCTGCTGGGAAAGAGAGTTGTGTTCTCAGTGTCCTCCACTGCCCCAGTCCTCCTCAGCACTTCTCCCGGGCAGTCCTTGGCACAATGCCCCTTGCAGCTGCCTGGGGCAGGGAAGGGAGAGGCAGCTGTTTCTCCTCTCCAGATCCCACACCCAGCTCTGCGAGCCAGAAGCTCACCAGGGAACCCCCCTGGGCTGTCTCAGCAGACCTGTGCCAGACCCTGCGGGCTTCTTACTGCATCTGTCATAGCCCTCGAGACCTTCCTGCTTCTCGGACCTCCTCCTCACCTTCCCTCCACACCAACCACTTCTTTGTCCCTCCAACTTGTCAGGGTCTTTCCCATCTCCAGTCACAGCATTTGTGTGTACTTGGCCAGCCCTTATGGCTGCCCCTCAGGTGTCCTCTCTGACATTGCTCTCTATACCGTGACCCTGTTCACTTCCTTCACAGCACTAACACTATTTGCAGAAATCCCTACATATACATTTACTTGCATTAAATGCCTCTCTGAGCTGCTAAAGTGCAAATAACACTGGAGTCTAGAGTTTGTGTTGTATGATGCTGAATCAGCAGTGCCTGATAGAAGTAGATGCTCAGTAAAATATTTAGATGGGACTATAATTCAGCCTTAAAAAGGAGGGAAGTTCTGACACATGCTCGGACATGAATGAACCTTGAGGATATTATACTTGGTGAAATAAGCCAGCCACAGAAGGAAAATAATATCTAATCCCACTTAAACGAAGAACCTAGGACAATAAAATTCATACAGACAGAAAATAGGATCATGGTTGTCAGTGGTGGGAGGCAGGAGAACAGGGGAGTGGTTCTTCAATAGGTACAAGAGTTTCTATTTTGCAAGATGAAAAGAGTTCTGGAAATTGGTTGCACAATAGTGTGAATGTACTTAATACCACTGAACCATACACTTAAAAATGGTTGTAGTGGTGAATATAATGTTATGTATATTTTACCATAATTAAAATAAAAGGGCTGTTGAGTACTCAGTGGAAGAGTGCCCATTTAGCATGCATGTGGCGGTGGGGTCAATCCTCAGCAGAAAAAAACAAAAAACAAAAAAAAACAAAAAAAACCCAAGAAATTTGGGTGAGAGGCTGGGCAAGTATGTGAATGACCATGGATAGATCTTGAGTTCTACCTTCCCTCCTGGCCCAGGAATCACCAATTTATCAGAGATATCAAGGCCCTTGGAGGTTGGTTATCTTGTCCAAGTCCTTTAATATGCAGAAAGGGAAACTGGGGCTTGAAGGCAAGGGAAGGCAGAGTTGAGCAGGGACTGTCCACGAGCTGCCATGACCCCCTCCCATGGCGGGCCCCACCCTGACTTCTCCAACATAGTGCTTTAGGACTGCCTGTACCCCCTGCTCTTGGGAGGTGAGATCAAGGTCTGTCCCGCCAGCCCCAGTTACCTCATGCCTCCTCTCGCGCCTGCAGAAGCCCAAATACCAGGTGCGCTGGAAGATCATCGAGAGCTACGAGGGCAACAGCTACACCTTCATCGACCCCACCCAGCTGCCCTACAATGAGAAGTGGGAGTTCCCAAGAAACAACCTGCAGTTTGGTGAGAGGGGGTCTCAGCACCCCATACCTTCAATTGTGGAAACCTGGGGGGCTGCAGGAGCCTGTGGGCCCTGAGAGGGAGGCTGGACCCAGGGACCTAAGGAGACTATGTGTACGACAGGTAAGACCCTCGGAGCCGGAGCCTTTGGGAAGGTGGTAGAGGCCACAGCCTTTGGTCTGGGCAAGGAAGACGCTGTCCTGAAGGTGGCTGTGAAGATGCTGAAGTGTGAGTGAGGAGAAGGGAGTTGGGGACTGGACTGGCCCTGTGGTCACACCTGCAACACCTGCATTTTCAGCCTATTGGAGTCTGCGGGATAGAGCCCAGAATCGGGGACTGAGAACATGGCTTTTTTATGGGAGCTCCAGACTGTGACTCCTGTCTCTGAGGAGCTCTTGGTCAACCTTTGGGTGGGCGGGGGCTTCTGACTAAGCCCCAGGGAGGTTGGGATGCATAGAGGCCAGGACCATGGCCTGGTCACAGCTTGTATTCCAACCCCCCCAAGAGCAGCTCGGTGACAGGCCCACCCCCCTCTTTCTTCCATCTGCATGTCTGCTTTCTTTCTCCCACTTTGACCTCTGATGTGTCTGGGCCTCGGGTAACTCCTGCTTGCTCTGACCTGTGGCCCATCTCCCAGCCACGGCTCATGCAGATGAAAAGGAGGCTCTGATGTCGGAACTGAAGATCATGAGTCACCTGGGCCAGCACGAGAACATAGTGAACCTTCTGGGGGCCTGCACCCATGGAGGTGAGGGGGCCTTTGCAAAAATGGGGGCCCATGATCTTGGGAACTTTTGGGGCATCTGAGGGTCCCAGGGCCACCTAGCTCCATGTTCCCCTTCTCATCTTCTCCAAGTGCCAGTGGGATCCCTGCCTCAGCCTCCCTGAAACCGCTAGGCCACAGTTCTAGGTTAGGCAGGAACTACTTAGGGTGACACACCAGCTCTGTGGCTCCTGGACTTCCTTGAGCACCACAGCCCTGGGGGAGAAGGTGGAAGTACAGACTTTTGGACTCTGTTTCAAGAGCATCTGCTTTTGTAGGTCTGGAGTGAAGGCCCCAAATCTACCTTTTAAGAGTTGCTACTCAGTCAGACATGGTGACACACATCTATAATCCCAGAGACTTGAGAGGGTGAGGCAGGAGGATCCTAAGTTGGAGATCAACCTGGGCTTATCAACTTAGCAAGACCCCATCTCAAAATAAAATAAAAAGGGCTGGGGATGTAACTCAGTGGTAGAGCACTCCTGGGTTCCATCCCCAGTACCACAACATACACACACACAAAAGATTAGAGCCCCACCCAAGGATGCTTGTACACTCACCCCCGGTACCACAGAGGTGCCCCAGGACTCCAAAACCACTTCCATTGTCTTCACAAAGACAGCTTTGCCCTCTACTGAATGGCCATAGAGTTCCTTTGAAGAAAAAGTCCTTGAGCTGAAGTTCTTTTTGAATTCCTCCACATTAGACAGCCAGGGTTACCATAGGCACAGAAAAACCTGACCACAGAGCCAGGATTAGAACTCAGGGGTGTGGGGTCCCAAGCCAGGAGCCCTGTAGCCCTCAGCCCCCATGCTGCTATTTACTCTGGGGAGCAGGGATACAGGGCGACGCCCTCACCCTGCACCCTTGGCCACTGCAGGGCCCGTTCTGGTCATCACCGAGTACTGCTGCTATGGTGACCTGCTCAACTTCCTGCGAAGGAAGGCTGAGGCCATGCTGGGACCCATCCTGGATTCAGGTCAGGACCCCGAGGGAGACACTGGCTACAAAAACATCCACCTGGAGAAGAAATATGTCCGCAGGTAGTACCCTGGCAAAGGATGGGAAGTGGACAGGGAGTGGGGGCGGGGGGTCTATGTGAGGGGTCAGCTCTGCCTTGGGATTCCTGCACATTCCCATCTGTGCCACCCAAAATTTTAGGGCAACTCTGCTCTTCTACCACATATTCCCATCATTAAGCAAATATTTGAGCACCTACCACCTTCTGGGAATGTGGAGGGCAAAGATGGGAGGTCACCAAAGATGGCAGAGAAAAGAGTTAAGGAAGTCACTGCCTTAGTGTGCGGAAAGGACCACTGAGGTCCATGTCTGAGCCCTGAGCAGAGATGGGAAGACTTGGGGGATCATTGTCCATTTCGCCCATCACCCCTGTGTCATTCCACTCAGGAGGAGTCAGCCTCAGTCCCCATATCACCACTGACAAGGGTCTGTTAGTTGTAGGGAGAGAGGAGGCCAAAGCAGCAGGACTGCAGCCAGGTCCCCAGCTCACCTGGGCCTCCGTGTCCACAGGTTAGCCATCAGAGTGTTGAGCCTTTCAGTGTCTTTCTTGCTGTTGTTTTGTGGTGCTGTGATTCCTGGAGGCTACTCAGAGGCAGATGGACAGAGCCACATGGGGAACCAGAGAGAGGAAGTGGCGAGTTTCATCCACATGAGTGGGCCGGGGTGGAACCTGGGCTAGAATTCTGCTCTTCTGACTCTGGGTCCAGGGTTCACCGGAGCCACGCTGTTACTCTGAAGCTCTGTCTTGGGGACTCAGTGGGGCTCCAGAGCCAGGCTGCTGGGGCCAGGAGAAGAGCAAAACAAGAAGGGTGTGTGTTGTGCCCTTATTTTGGTACTAGCTACTGCCAAGCACAGGGAGGCAAAAGGAGAAGGAGATCATCTGTCTTTGCCTAGTCTTCTCAGAAATGAGAGCTAGCATGGTCTGCTTCCTCTTCTGATTCCCCGACACCCCTCCACAGGTGGCACACACTAAGCCTCTTCAAAAGCCAAACCAAATCCAAATGAGTGTCAAAAGAAAAGTATTGACTTTAACCTTCAAATCTGCAGAGGGAAAGTATTTCCAGAGTGGAGAAATTTCAAGGGCAAATGGCACATGAACCAATCCTGCCAATGGGATCCAGGCTATGTTAATAAGAAGCAAAGTTCTAAAACAAAGGAGAGTGTAGTTTTTGCCATAATAAGTTCATAAATAAAACACTAAGTTCCCTTTCTGGGAACACTGGAGTGTGGGTAGGGTCAGGCTGCCTATCTTCAGCGCAGAAGGACAGGATGCAAGGAGTTCAGAGATCGTATCTTGTTGGATTTTTAGCAACAGAAGTGGCTGGCCAGTCTGGAACAGCACTTCTCAAACTCAGTCTCCTCTGCTATGGGACTGTTAGAATATACATCTCAGGCCACCTGCCCATATCTGCTGAGTCAGAATTCTCATTTTAAGAAGCTTCCTCAGATGGTTCATCTGCATGAGTTAGTTTAAAGAGCTCTCCTGAACCTGGAGAGACTGAAAACTGTGAATGTCTTGCCCCTAGAGTTTCTGAGGGTGGTCTGGGCCTGGGGAGAGTTAAAAGCTCCCCAGGTGATTTTAATGTGAAGCCAAGGATGAGGATATCATCTAGAGAAGAAAGGATTCAAAGTAGTGGCCATAGAATGTGCTCAAATTCCAGCAGGATTGTTATGGGGAACTATGCTCCAACTTCTTGGTATCCCTTGAGGATAGAGCAAGGATCAGAAAGAGGAAAATCCAAGGGGCATGTTGGCATTAGGTGCAGTGAAGAACTTTCTAAGGCAAAGCCCACATCTATCTATCTAAATATAGAATGGGTTGTAGCTGGCACTGGGGATTGCCAGGCCCAGCTCAATGATCTGCACAGACAGAAGGAGGGCTTCTTATCAGAAAGGGGTGCTCAAGTCATCCTTGAGGTTCATTCCCTTGAGTAGCCAGGAATGTTCAAAGGATGGCTGGAGGCCAAGCCTGAGCTAGACAGTGCAGTGATGGGGACTGACCAGCCTTCAACCCTCTCTCTTATGTAGGGACAGTGGCTTCTCCAGTCAGGGTATGGACACCTATGTGGAGATGAGGCCTGTTTCCACTTCTTCCAATGACTCCTTCTCTGAGCAAGGTGAGGAGGTAACATGGCCAGGGGAGAAAGGAAGGGCTACTGGGGGACGGGGGATGGGGTAGGGTTGTGGTGAGGCTGCCCTGATGTCTCTTCCCCTCTCAGACTTGAACAAGGAGGACTGCCGGCCTCTGGAGCTCCGGGACCTGCTCCACTTCTCCAGTCAAGTGGCACAGGGCATGGCCTTCCTTGCTTCTAAGAATGTGAGTCAGAACCAGTTGGGCCTGTGGTGGCCCAGGTCCCTTTTGGGGAAGGGGGCAGAATTCCTGAGGGCGGGATGTAGGGGAGGAAAGGAGAGATTGTGAGGGGCAAGGGAGGAGTGGGAGTCCAGGAGAACAGGAGGGCAGTGGCCCCAAAGGCCTCAGGAGTGAGTGGAAGGAGCTGTGCCCAGGGCTCATACTTTAGCAGAAATGGGGTACCCAGCTTGGACAGGCTGTTTCACTCACTCATTTTTACCTAATAGTGTGAAGGAGACAACATTTATGTCCCCTGACAAAGCACATCATTTCAGGGAAGAAAACAGAACTTTTCTCAGTTATGAGGATGAGATGACATATAGAAGACACTTAGACCAGGAACAGTACCTAGGAACAGAGCTCATGCCATCATCCTTGGGACAGGATTGGGAGTCAATGGTCTAGTGGCCGGCCCTGCCACTTGCTGTGATTTTGAGCAACTAATTAAATTCTCTGATCTTCAGTGTCTATACCTATAAAAATAGACACAGTCCCAGAATAAACTAGGTATTCAAGGGTAAACTAGGAATATGTGCAAATGCTCGCGGAGGACTTGGAACAGTCAGGCCCAGAAGATAGCAACTGCCCTTGCTTGTAATGGGTAGGCTCACTACATCTGGGCCCATGGCCGAGAGCCCAGCTTGAAGGCAGCTTCTATGGCTCACAGACAAAGGTGTAGAAGGGCAAGGAAGCAGGTGACAGTGGCTTCTAAACATCAAATTGACCATATTACATTTTCTCCAGTCCTGGGCCCTGGTATGTTTAGACAGGTATTCAGGGTAGAGGACCAGAACACGTCCACTTCCTCCCAGGGACAGGCCTTGCTCTCCACCCAGACTTCTGTCCCCCTCACGTTGGGCCGGGTGGAGAGCCATACTAATCCTGCAGTGCTTTCCCTCAGTGCATCCACCGAGACGTGGCAGCTCGAAACGTGCTATTGACCAACGGGCACGTGGCCAAGATTGGGGACTTTGGGCTGGCCAGGGACATCATGAATGACTCCAACTACATTGTCAAGGGCAACGTGAGTGCTGGGGAAAGGTGTGCCAGGCTGAGGAGGGGGACAGAGCACCAGGGCCCTGAGTAATGGGGACTGTTGTGCCAGGCCCGCCTGCCTGTGAAGTGGATGGCCCCAGAGAGCATTTTCGACTGTGTCTATACAGTTCAGAGTGACGTCTGGTCCTACGGCATCCTCCTCTGGGAGATCTTCTCACTCGGTGAGCCACTGAGCCCACTGTGGGCCTGGGCTGGGGCCCACTCCTCTGTTACCCCACTTATACCTCAAGGAATCTAGCCAAGGATGCCTGGTGCTCAGGGCAGAGCAAGGGCTGGGCAAGGACTCTGAAACCCAGGATGGCAGCCTTTGTGTGGGCTTGGCAGACCCTCCCCATCAGACACCCACACCCTCTGGCCTCTTCCTTCATCTCTGCTCGTGCAGTTGGGGATGCCTAGGGTGCTGCATCCTTTGTGCAAAACCTTGAAGCAGCAGCATTACCTGCTAGCTCCTTGGGACTAGCCACAGGTGTCCTCAAATACAGTGCTCTACCAACTCGATAACTACCTGGGATTGCCCCTGCTTTACTGAAATCCAACCTGTCCACCCAATTCCAAAGCCTGTGCTAAAATTCTCCATGTGGTATAGAAAGGCCTGGCAGAGGCTTTCTTTCACCTCCAAGTGTAAGCCAGCTGCTCAGTGCATGGCAGCCAGTCCTGGGTAGGAGCAGCTGCTGCTTTAGAGCCACAGTCCAGGTAGGACCCCTGAGATGTGAGTGGGGAAGAGGAAGGCAAGTGACAAGTATGGCCATAGCATGATACTGGCCCTTGCAGGGCTGAACCCCTACCCAGGCATCTTGGTGAACAGCAAGTTCTACAAGCTGGTGAAGGATGGATACCAGATGGCCCAGCCTGCATTTGCCCCGAAGAACATGTACGTGAAGGGGTCCCAGGGAGGGAGGATGACACCTAGGTTTTGGTTGGAAGGGGATGAGAGGGCATGTAGCCTTGGTTTCTGTCCAGAATGCTCCAGGCTTTACCTCCTCCACAGTGGGCTCTAAAACAAGCCCCTTTGATGGAGTTCAGGGTTTCCTATTAGCATGGGGCTGTTACCAAGAGAAGGCTCTGAACTGGGGCTGGTCCTAACCTCAGATGGTGGGCTTTTAACTCAGACGGTTAGTTACCTTGATCCTAAGGATCCCAATGGCCTCATCTGTCAAAATGGATGTGATGAAAGTACCCATCTTCAAGGGTGACCATGAGGACTGAGAAGGCAAGCAAAGGATTTAGCACAGGTTTTACACTGAACTTTGTTTTGCAGTGCTGGAGACTGGACCCAAGGCTTCTCCAGCACTACAAAAAAAAAGCTACACCTCAGCTCCTAACACACTTTTGACTGGTTCTCGGGACTTCTGGGTATATAATGGTTCCCAGGGTGACCGGGAGCTTCATGTGGGCAACCTCTGTCTCCAGATACAGCATAATGCAGGCCTGCTGGGACCTGGAGCCCACTCGCAGACCCACCTTCCAGCAGATTTGCTCCCTCCTCCAGGAACAGGCCCAAGTGGACAGGAGAGAGCAGGTGAGTGGGGCAGTGCTCAGGGTGTTGGTGGTTGGCTAGGAAAGGCTGGGCCTGATGAAGCCAATCTGATTGTCTCTGGCGTCTCCACTCTCAGGATTATGCCAACCTGCCAAGCAGCAGCAGCGGTGGCAGCAGCAGTGAGCCAGAGGAGGAGAGCTCTAGCGAGCACTTGGCCTGCTGTGAGTCAGGAGAGAGCACCCAGCTTCTGCTGCAGCCTAATAACTACCAGTTCTGCTGAGGCAGCCGACTGAGCCCTGCCTCTCCTCTTCTCCAGGACAGGGTGATGTGTGTGGGGAGAATGTACACACTCTACCCACGATCACTTCACTCAACAGCTCGGTCCAGCTCTGAAACTTGGGGATGTGAGGGATCCTGAGGACTGAGGACCCCACTCTAGAGCCTGGGCTACCACTGCCAGGAAGGGGCTGGGGCTGAACCCTGCCCCTCACCCACCCGCTACTGTTCTCACATTGTTGGCCTCACATTTGCTACACCAACTAGTGGAACCCCAGCTCCTTCTCTTAATCTGTTCCCATCTCTAAGAACCACCCTACTTGCCTGACCCCCTCATCTCTATGGAAATGAACTGATTTTGTGTCTATGAAGTCCCTAGGAATTACCCTGATATTGAAGAAATAAGGCTCCTCGGGGTTAGGCAGCCCTGCAAGTGGCAGGACAGCTCTGACCATGTGGAGCAGGAGTGGAAGGTGATGCAGACCGCAGAGCGGCTCCTTTGCAACAGTGTGACCAGGCCTTCTATCCCCCGCAGCCTTCTCACTCCACAGCTCGCCCCACCCTGGATCTGGTACTGCTACAATGAGCCAAGTGGCAGCTACATGAGGGGTGTTTTGCCCATCGCGGGCTGGAAGGCAGGGGACCTTTGAGTGTGGCAGGCCGCACCAAGCAAGAAGCATGCACTCCCCAAGCTGACTCATCATAACTAACAATCATACTGTGGACGTCCCTGTCAACATTAAACTAACAGCATTAACAAAGCTGGTCTATGGTTCTTTGCGCCACCCAAGTGCCTGCAAATTCCCTGGGCCCTCCTTCCATCCCTTGTTCACATGAAGTGACAAGCTTAACACCTCATGAACTCCACCACAATGTACCCCACACAATGACCATAGAACTGGCTCTTGTGTCATCAAAACCAGATAATTTAATAAATTTTATTCTTTTTGGGGAAGAGAGGGGGGGAAAAGCCACCTACTCCACTCCTCTCAATAAATTAAGTACTTGGCCAATTCTCGGGCCCTAAGCAAACTGTGGGCACTTGAGCCAGTCCCGCTGTTTCCATATGGCCCAGTCTGCTTCCCCTTCACAGAAGGGAGTTTTCCTACTGCTGCCAGGTTATGTCACAACCATGGGCCACATCCCCTCTGTGGTGTGGGTTCCAGGGCCCAGAGAGGATGTAGGGTGCAGCAGCAGTGGCCAGGGAAAGCAGGAAGGGGACTCTGTTCCCCAAAACTCAGGGCAGAGAACAGTCCTGGAAGAGAGCTGTGGCTGACTGTCCCTCCCTCCCCAGCTTCCCCCAGAGGTGGGTACAGGAAGAGTCAGAGAAAAATGCATCCCTCCTTTGGGGAGAATCAAGAACCCTAGTGTGAATGAGGGCACCAAGGCCCCTAGTCAAGGCAATAGGCTAAGGAGCTCATGTGGCCAGAGGGCTGGAACCAGGGCTCATCCCAGGGGAGATACCTCAGCAGCTGCCCCACCTAGTGCAAGGGTTCCTGCCTCAGCCCACGCAGGCTTCTATCCCAACCAGCAGCAAGCCCCAGGAAGCCACTATGTGCCTATTCCTCAGCCCCACTCCTTCAGCTTAAACACACAATGTCCCCCAAGCTCTCTCAGGGCCAATGAGAGGTTTCTTGGCAACTCTCCTCAGCCCCAAAGGATTAAGAAGCAAGAACCCTGGGCCCCACCATGCTCAGGAGATGGAAGCTCTTTGGTCAGTCCCAGCAGTCAGAGGCCCTTCCCACAGGTGACTGCTTCTACAAGTCCCCTGGAGAGATCTGCATTGGGCAAGGGCCGTACTATGGCTTGAGAGAGATGGTACAATCCCTGTACAGCAGCCTGGCTTATTCTGCCACTGTGGCCACCTCTTCTTCCTCACCCTCCTCCTCTGTCTCTGTCTTGATCTGAGCAACCCCAAGGCGGTAGAGGGTGTCTCGAATGACCACCTCGCCAGGCTGGCAGTTCTGCACAATGTCATGGATCTGCCGGTTGACAATGTCACGGCTGGTGAGGAAGTCCATGAGGCGGTTGTAGAGGTAATAGTGGGTGGCATTGTCAAAGGCAATGGGCCGCTGGCGGACATTGTTTGGTTTGCTGTTCACGATGGAGGCCAGGACGTTTGCGTAGGGTGCCAACTCAGGGCACAGGGACAAGGAGTGGTGCCCAGAGCTGGGGTCACCAGGACTGGGCTGTGTGCCTGCATGGACGATGCGCCGCGTGGCAGTCTTAGTCACTGGGTGCTGGACGGAGTGCTCAGCCTCTGTCATATCCACAGAATAATGCTGGTCCAAGAGCTCAGGGCAGGACACACTCTGGAAGAGATGAGAAGTCACTTAGTCATGAGGGAATGCAACGACTAAGGGAGAACCTGTGTGGGAGGAGAGAGCAGACTGTGAGGCTGGCCAGTCCTGCTTAAATTCCAGCATCACTGCTCACTCCTTCTCCTGGGCCAGCTCGCTCCCTTCTCCCTCTGTGTCTCCATTTCCTCAGGTGAGATCGGGGATAGGACCCTCCACAACAGATACTGGAATGCTTGAGCTGCTCTTTTCACTGTGCCTACTTAACTCAGGCTGCAGGGAGTTGGAGACACTGGCTCTGAGGGAGACTAAGATACCTTTCTGGAGTCCCCTATACAAATTCTTAGAGCTTAGAAGCCCCAGGGAGTGATGACAATGTCAACTCCAATGCAAAGCCAGAGGCTTCCGCCTCTCATAATGCACTCTGGCAGGGACAATCATCTCTCACTACTTTTTCTTCTTCCTGGTATCTCTTAATATCTCTTCCAGCAAAGGCCAAAGGAGGGCCTTGGAAGGTGTGTGCTTCTGGTAAGAACTACTGCCTGGTATGATATACCAAGACACAGAGATAAGCACTCTGCCACTGATCTATTATGTGGTCCTGGTTAAGTCCATTGTCTCCTCCAGGTCTTAATTTCCCCTTTTAAAAGGAGAGGGTCAGGTCAGATTGGTACTGGGGGACTGAACCCAAGGCCTCACTGTGGCTACACCCCAATCCTCCTCTTTTTTTAAATTACAAAGAATAGTGGTTTATTTAGCTCATCATTCTATAGGCAAAATCACTGTTTTCTAAAACCGCTGTGTCTTTATGTCACAAAAGGTGTACCATGGGTCCATACCAGCCTGCACGGGACCCAGGCTCACAGTAGGCCTAGTCCACCCCTCCTCTGGCGGGGCAGACACCCGCTAGAGCCTAACCTCTGGCGCAGGACCACCCCTTCCCACCAGCAGACTACCACGGGAGGTCAAGCCAGCCACCCAGATCTACCCATGCCAACTTGCGCAGGACCCAGACCCAGGATGCAGTAGCATTCATTGAGGGACACCAGCAGCATCTGGAAGCCCAACATCAAGGTGAGGTACAGACAATCTGAATGGGTACTACTAGAATATAGGGAAGAAACTGTAATATCTCAGATCCACACTGTAAGAAAGGAAGACACTTAGACAACATGAAAAAACAAGGGAGGAAAGTGCCCCCAAAGAAACCAGGACACTATAATAATAGAACCCATGATGAAAAGGCATACCATGTAGTGTGCTCATGGACAAATCTAAGATACAGAATGAAACAACGTGCCCCAGGGCTGGTCAGTATGCACAATGACTCAAAGATGCCAATTCTCTATCTTATCTGGAAGGCAACTTCTTTTTAACACAAGATACCCATGTATGAGATACCTCAGATGCAATACATGACATTCCATGGCCTCACACACAGAGGTTAATAAAATTTTGTGCAATCAATGCTGGTTCCCACAAATGAAGACAAAACATTTGTGAAGAAAAATGATAAAAGAGATGGCTCCCAGATGGGACCCCTGAAGAACTGGGGGCTTAGATAAGGTCAGCCTGAAGGATTTTTCTAGTTCCGCGGAATGTGACTCACCACAGGCGGCTCTGTGGGGCTAGAGAAACAGCCCTGGTTCTTCCCCCACATCTGGCTGGTCAGCTCTGGGTAGCAGAGGTCAGCACACAGGGCCACTGGTGTGGCCATATCTACCACATAGATAGGTGGCCAGTGTCGGGAAGAGGCAAGCAGATCCACGTGGTCACGAGCACTCTCACCTCGAACAAGATACTTGGAGCCGCAGACCACCTGTGGGGAGATGGAGGGCCCAGCCAGGATTAAGGAACCAATTTGCAGGCAACCTGAGAAGGGTCCTCACTCACCTCTTCCCAGGAAGTCATGACTAACGACTAAAGTCAGAGTAATTCGGCGGGATCCATGACATTTTGCTTTCCTCCTATTTCCATCCCTGAATGAATTCACCAGCTCATCCTCTCTTGAGAGAAGAATTAGGACATTCTACCCTCCATTCAGGCGGAAAGGTGCTTCAGGACATTTCCTCTAAACCCCATTTCCTCCACATCACCCTATCAAGCGTCATCTAGTGGTTCCCAATACTAGCTACACAGCACCCACAGCTGAGAGCTGGTAAAGATGGAGATTCTTGGGCCCTAGCCCAAACCTAAGAAATTAGGATCTCTTGAGTCTAAAGTATTTGTATTTTGAGCAAGACCTCCCACCCCTAAAACCCAATGTGCCGTGCAGATAGGACGTCTAGTGGAGTCTAGTGAACACCTCCACACCCCCATTCCACTGTGGGACAGCTCTGTGTACACTGAAGAGTTCTGCCTTCACATCCAACCAATTGTTGCTTCCAAGTGATATGCTTCCCCTGACAATCTGCCACAGTCCTTCTGCTGACAGGTGCTTTTCATGAGATGACCCCAGGCTCTGATCTGCTAAGGAGAGGTCGGGAGCGCATCAAGCATCTCCCTCAAATACAGTTTCTATTCAAGTAGCTGAGAACCTTATTCTCTTTTTAGAGCCAGATCATCCTGTTGACCCCAACATCTCAGTGAACTGAGGCTCTGCTGAAACATGCCTCAACCACCACATTCAGTACTTGGCTTTTGGTTTTGGTATCCTCTGGGGCTATATTCAGGTATACAACTTGTCCCAGAGATACCCTGGTGCCTATCTTGTCCACCCTTTTAAAAACATAGATATGGAGTTATATCTTCCCCAAACCAAAATCAGACCATGTAACCACTGCCATTTTCCACTCAACACCAGTCAAAAGGTCCCCCATGACTCAGAATAAAAATTCCAATAGTTTCTCTGGCCTCTAAAGCTCTGTGATATCTGGCCTCTAATGGTCCCTTTGCTGAGAAACACTTCTTCCTCTTCCTTGACTCTGGGATTTTTCCCTATCCTTTAAGATCTCAGCCTTCTCTGGCTATCTTGTAGGTAGAAGGTCTGTTCCGTTGTATCTCTGGCCCATATTTTGTTTCTTCAGAGCTATCATCATAAGCTGTGGTGACTTTACTTCCCCCCCCCCCCCCAATGAGGTCAACTAGAAAGGAATAATATCTTGTTGTTACCCCTCTACCCTTAATAGGTGACTCAGGGTCCAGCACATTGTAGGGTGCTTAATAAACACACACTGAGGTGACCCAAGCTCCATTACCAGCCCACAGGATGGCACCAGCTACTCCACAGGCTGCAGGGTGACTGAAGTCCCAACCCCCAAAGGATGAGTTGGCTCCAATTCTGTGTGGGCAGCTCACAATTAGTTAGTTCACCCCAAGTTGCTCTTTATTATCTTCTTACCTGATGGGGGCACACTTTATAGATCTTACCCCCAGTGAGATGAGGTGGGGGCTGTCTAGCTCTGGCTCCATTCTGTACAGATTCATAGAGGGCCAATAAGGAGAAGCAGAGTTGGTCCTGGAGAAGGAAGACAAAATAAAAATGCAGGAGTGAATGCTAAAGGACCAGGCCTGGTGCTCAGCACCAAGTGCCTACTCCATACTAAAAGCAAAAGGATCAACTGCCCGGCCTGAAAGGGCCTTGGAGCCCCACCCAGCCCAACCTCTTCCAGTCAGGCAACAGGAGGCTCAAAAGAATGGGTCACAAACAAAGCCAGCAAGACTGACCGACTCTGGGGCCTAGGTTTTTCTACTTTTTAAAGGTCAGAGAAACCTTCAATGAGGAGCTAACACGTGAATCTGAATTTGAAGGAAAAATAACATTTTTAACAGTATAGAAATATGAAGGAAAGTAAATAATGGGTTGATATAATCCATACATACATGTGTCTGTAATAGCATCCACTTTCTAAGAGTTTGAAAACCAGACACTATGTAATGTGCATTTCTTACAACAACTTCATGAGGCCGGTATTTTAGTTATTTCAATTTTACGAGTGACAAAAATGACGCTTAAAATATAAGACAACTTATCCAAGGTCACACACAGTAATTAGAGTCAGGATTCTTGATCCCAGAGTCTTACTACTTATTTACTGATGCTTATTATACCTGCAGCAACAAGAAAAGTAGCAACTGTCATTTTAAAAATGGTATCTCTACACTATGCTGATGAAATTGGCTAATGAAGGATACTGCACAGCAGCCTTACAAAACATTCCTGGGCCCACAACTTTCAACAGATGGAAACCTACTGGAGGCCAACACCTCACATGAAGTCACGATCTGGCTGCTGCTATCTCCCAGGTTCCCTGACTACCAGCAAGCACCCTCTGCCCAACACAGGTGCCTACTAACAAATGTTCATATCCTTCCTAGAAACACAAACCAACCAGTCTATTCCCAAAGCCTTGAGTCCAACACTGCCCCAGACTCTCACTCTGTTGTCTTCTGCTCCGAAGGGGATGCCACATTGCCTCAGCAGGTGCCGCAGCTCCTCCTCACTGTAGGAGCCAATCTCCTCAATCTTGCAGGTGCCCTCCTGGAGCAACCTCACCAAGGCACTGCCATTGCCTGCAAGAGACAACAGTGCTAATGGGAGACAGTGCCACCAGCAGTCAGAGGTCATGGGCAGTCCCTACCCCTATGCTTGAGGATGAGATCAAGGGGCTAGGCCTGCAGAACAGCAAGCAGTGCAAGCCAGCTCTGCACGGAGTGCTTCCCAGCATGGTAGAAGTGGGACTCCAGTCGGGTGGATGACTTCCACAGGTATCTTAAGCCTCTCAGAACTGGAACATGCCCTGGAACATCTAAATGAGACACTCAGCATATAGCCATTAAAAAAGAATCCTAAAATGGACCAGCTTTAATCCAAAGCCTTCTGTTTTTTAGAACCAAGAGGACAGATACTTACTACACCTACAGCAATGAGAAGTAGTAGCTGTCTCTTTAAAAATGCTCTCTATATACTATGCTCCAACTGGCTTATCAAGGAAACTGTAGTCTTTCAAAAAATTCCTGGGTCTTGAAGCAGCAACTATTAGATAGAACTTCAATAATTAATGTTTGGAAACAATGTTTGAGAACCAGTAGATCACAGTATCTTAAGGAAATCAACCCAATAGGCCATATCCAGAATTTTAAACATAAAATAAAAAACAAAGCATATTGTACTTGGTAAAGAAAGGTACTGTTTTGTGAAAGTTTTGTTTCAGTTATATATATACACATATGCATATATGTGGATATCATTTCATGTCATGATGCAAAACATTTCTGACTATGAGCTGCAGTTAAAGGCTCAAGACCATGAACTTGCCAGAGGTCACAGAGCTGCTAAATGGGATAATAAGGAATCAAACTCACGTTGTCAGAAAATTATGCTCTGTATAGTTAGTCGAGGGCTCTTCAAACCATCTGCAAAAACACCTGAAAAATGACTTTTGAAGGCAGATTCCATGGCCTCCCCTACACTTTCTCAATGAAAATCTTTGGGACTGGAGATTTATCATCAGTATTTTTTTTTTTTTTTTTTTTTTTTGCAAGATTTCCACTACTCAGTGCAGTACACCCTAGAGGGCTGACAGGGAGCTGTGTGTGTTCTATGGCATAGTCTGATAACTCTTCAAAACTCTCAAACATGACTTTAAACTCTAGGGGCTTTTTGTCATGGGCTATCAACCTTTCTAGAAGGAGTCCTCCAGGTAGGCCTGGCTTTTTCTCTACCACTATGCTGTCTTGCCACAGACAATGTCTTGGACTCTGAGTGAGTCATTCATTCCCTGACCCCTGTCAGCCACCAGGTAGCCTTACCAGGTACTGGCTGCACATCCAGGCTTTTGTCTTTCTCAGTGTTGACGACCACAGCTCCTCTCATGAGTGGTGGGAAGAAAGGGGCAATAACAGAGGCATCAAACTTGGTGATAGGGATGCTGGCAGGGAACGCCACCTGCTCAATCACCTCTGTCTCCATCGTGGCCCAGAAGTCCTCCACATTCACCTCACTGGAGGCCAAGAATTCAGGCCAGGTGAACTAAAGGGCCAAGATAAAATAAAAAAGCAAGCTGTAGGAGCCACAGAATTTTAGTAACACAACAGTCTTCTCCCTTTTGTTATGTACACGGGAAAGGATGAAAGATGGGGTCTGACAGCCATACACTGTGGGCCTACTTCTGAATTTGAACTTGACAACTCAGTACCCAATTGCGTTTTCTTTCTTCCATGCCATAGTACTCTTCCAGACTGAAACAGTCCCCAAGTCCCTTTGTTTCTATTTTTTTATTCATGTCATTTACAGTCTGCAAGGGAAGGGGGGCTACTGTTTAAGTGCCTGTAATACCAGACATTTTTTAGTTAAGTCCTAATAAATGAGTCTGGGGGAATCTATGAGGTGAGATACTAGAGCTAGGATGAAACAAGAATGTGAATGTATGTTTTATTCTAAAACACAACCCTCAATCCCAATACCTGGATGCAAGAATAATTAGAACACTATTTAATTAAATTCTACTGATCAAAGCCCTGTGGGTTTCTCCCCTCCTTCAGAAGGCTCTCCCAAGCTCCCTGTGTAGTGCACAGCTACTTCCTCTTCTAGGCAGCATTACCCATCTATTATAGGCATCTAGCACCTGCATGTGTGAGGCCATGGGTTCAATCCCCAGCACTGACCATGAAAAGCAAATAAATACCTGGGTCTTAATCTGTATGAACTCTACCCCTTGTTTTGCATTTGAAAAAATTCCCCTAGGTGAGTGGTCTGGACTAGCAGCATGATCATCACCTGCAAACTCGTTAGAAGTCTTTGCCCTTACTCCAGACTTACTGAATCATAAACCCTGTGGGAGGAGTCCAGCAAGCCCTCCACACTGAAAAGTTTGAGAATCACTGTGCTAAAATCTGGGAGACTGCTCTACAACAAAGGCATCTCCCCCATTTTATTCCTCTTTGTTCACCACTTCACAGGGTGCTTAGTGCAAGCTGTGAGTAAAGGGCAAACTTCTGTACCACCACCATTTCACACCTGCCTAGGAAGGGAGCCAAATGAGCCCACCCTCTCCACAAGCAGCTAGGGACATGAAATACCAACTGGAATGGCTATTATCATTAGTCCCTGAAGCAGTCTCCTCAGTGACTAACTGCATTGTTAGTTTTCCTTCAATAACTTCCTGTTTTATTTCATAGACTTCATAACATCTCTCCCCTCCAAGTCACACCACTCTTCACATGCAAAAGAAGCAGAATAAAGTCCTGGTTTTCGAGAAAGAAGTAACTGATACCAGAGAAGGGAAGAGACAAACTGAGAGGGAAGGAATGCTACTCCATGCTGAGATGGAGGAGCCCTGATTGGGACAGGGGAGGTGCCAGGCAGGACTAGGAGATATGCAGGCTTTGCAAAGAGGAAGGCCTCTATCTATTTTGGAAACAAAAATCCTGTGATGGTCAGATGAAATGAGAAACACCAGAGCTCCAAAACCCAGGAGGTACTTGGTGATCCCAGCAGTGCTTAAACAGCACAGGCTCGAGCCAGCAGGCCAGATCCAAGTGCACATCTCAGACCCACACTACCAGGCTGAGTGGGCTTGGGCCAATCCCCATGGGCTTCAGTGCCTGTATCTATAAAATTCTCATAGAGTTGTAAGAATTAAGTCATTCAGTAAAGCACTTAGCAAATATTAGACTTAGGCATATTTAATAAAATGCTTAATAATTCTTAGTGGCATTATTATTACTATTACCATTAGAAAGCCAATTTGAATGAGAGGGGAAACAGCCATTTGGTGAGAAAACGCACAAAAGCAATGGTTCATATAAAATTTTCACATAAAATCTAGTTCATTTTATCTACAAGGGACACCTAAAAAGCTACAGGAAGGCTGGGGATACAACTCAGTGGTAGAGCACTGCCTGGCATGCCAAAAGCCCTAGTTTCCGCCCTAGGTTCCATCCTCGGCATAAACAGACAGACAGACAGATAAATAGACAGGCTTCAGGAGGTATTATGCTTGTTTTGACACACATATCATGTTATGCATACCATCCTTCAATTAGAAATTAGCATTTGATCAGTATATGTGCTTTGTTTTTCTAATTAGGAGGAAAGAGATAGGAAAATGCATGAAATTTCCTAATATGCTTAGCTGGCCTTTACAAAAGATACCAAACTGTTCTGTAGAGCTCCTGAATCTTCCCTGGAAGTAAACATATGAGTTGCAGGTCTGGTGCCTAATCTCCTCCCAGTCCTCTAGTTTACTATGACAGAAGTCAGAGGTAGAAACCTCGAACCTCAGCTCAACTACTAGCATATCCAAGAGGCACTCCATGCCTAACTTCTCCATGTGATTGATTACAGGAAAGCATCATCTGTGGGATTTTTAAAAATTCTGTACAAGCTTTTCTTATTATTTTTAATTTGCTAAGACTTTGTCATAAATGGGTGTTGAATCATACTGAAAGCTTTTAAAATACCCAACTACTTATGCATGAGTTTTCTCCTTTAATATGCTAAATAGTGAATTGCATTGATATATTTTCTAATGATAAAACAATCTTGCCTTCTGGTGATAAACTTGGTCATGATGCATTACTCGATATATTATTAGATATGATTGCTATTATTTTATTCAGGACTTTGACATCCGTATTCATGACTACAATCAGTCCCAGTTTCTTCTTTCTTTTTATTAAATTAAATAGTTATACTGTCTTACACAATAAATTGGGGAAACATTATCTACTTTTGCTGTATTCTTCTCCTATGATTGGAGTAATACATTTCTTGGATATTTGTTACAGTGAGTCCATAATAACATCCAAATTTGGCGTTAATTTTTGGGGGATATTTTCAGTTTAGAAACACATCAGCTTAGGTTGTCCTTTTTCTCCAATATTTTTGACCATTTCACTGTGGAAATCCTTATTTAATGAGACCCTATGTAGGGCCCTGCTTCCTGCAGCCTCTGAACTTCATCCATTCTTACACTCCCTCTACCACTCACTCCAGCCACAACAGCCTTGTTGCTCCTCAACTGTGCCCAGCAGAGCACGATTCAGAGCCTGTTCTTGCTGCTTCTCTGTCTGGAATGTTTTTTCCCAAAGCTACATGGTTTCAGATCTCTACTCAAAAGCCATCATCTCAGAGAGATATTCCCAACTATTTAAAACACAACAAAAAATGCCCTTTTCCACCCTTTCCTTCCCCTTGCTCTGCTTTACTGTGTTCCACAGCACCCATCACTATCTGACAAATATTAGTTTCCTATCCATCTCCCCAAAATCAGAATGTGAGATCCATGAGAAAAGAAACTTTGCATCTTTTACTATTATTTTTCAAGGGTCTAAACAGTATATCTAAGGGTTGGGGTTGTAGCTCAATGGTAGAACGTGTACTTAGCATGCATGAGGCCCTGGGTCCAATCCCCAGCACCAAAAAATAAATAACTAAAAGGTTTAAAAAAGGGCCTCTAGTTAACATGTATTCATGAGTTAACAAATGCCTGTTTCCTTCTGGCTTTCCTCAGATGAAACCCTGGGCTGTGCAAGGAAAAAAGACACTGGCTTCCCCTAGACAGGACTGGGGCCATCTATCCCTGGGGACATCATGCTGGAAGGTGGCTGCCAAAGTGGGAGGACAGTTCTGAGGGTCACCCATGGTGACTGAGAGACACTTACCTCCACACTCTTCAGGGCCAGCACATTCTCTTCACTCCTCTGAGCCATTTCCACTTTGGGGGCCACACCACAGATACCACAGATCATATCGTTGTAGTCTCGCACAGTGAGGCACTCGAAAGCCCAATAACCATTGCACAGCAACTCCTGCAGCTGGCTCATCTCCTCTGAGGTCAGAGTCTTCTCTGGAAGGACAGCAAGAACACTCAGAAGTTCAAAGAAGACCTGAAGGCACTAGAGATTAGCAGTACCCAGCAAGAACAGAAACCTATAACACTGATTCTCCCCTAGAAACACCCAAGCATACTAATGATTTAGAAGGTAGACACTTGGCCTTCCAGTGCTCAGAGGCAACCTAAGGGACTATTCCAACTGAAATGGCAGTTGCCTTGTATGAGGCATCTCCTAGGTACAAGATGCTGTTCTGAAGGCCTTGAAAATGATACTAATTTAATTCTCACATGAGTTTAATTCTCTATAAACCAGGAGCTATTATTATCCTCATTTAATCACAGAAGAAACAGAAGCACAGAATAACTTGTGCAAAACTCATACTGCCACTAAGTAGCAGAGATAAGTCTCAAACAGGTCTGTGTGGCGCTAGCACCTTGCTCCACTCCATCAAAGCAGGAAAAAGTATAGAAGGACTGGAGCCTGTGGGAATGGGATGAGGAAAGCACAAACAGAAGCAGAATAGCAAAGGGGCCAAACCTCTAGATAGTAAGAGGATGATCCTCACCCTCAGGTCTCAGCACAAGGTTGGGACTATTAGCAGACATCCAGGAGCTGTGTGTCCACAATGAGTATGACATGCTGTGAGGCCACACTACTTATTTTTATTTTTATTTATTGGTTGTTCACAACATTACAAAGCTCTTGACATATCATATTTCATACATTAGATTGAAGTGGGTTATGAACCCCCAATTTTACCCCAAATGCAGATTGCAGAATCACGTCGGTTACACATCCACAATTTTACATAATGCCCTATTAGTAATTGTTGTATTCTGCTACCTTTCCTATCCCCTACTATCCCCCCTCCCCTCCCCTCCCATCTTCTCTCTCTACCCCATCTACTGTAATTCATTTCTCTCCTTGTTTATTTTCCCATTCCCCTCACAACCTCTTATATGTAATTTTGTATAGCAATGAGGGTCTCCCTTCATTTCCATGCAATTTCCCTTTTCTCTCCCTTTCCCTCCCATCTCATGTCTCTGTTTAATGTTAATCTTTTCTTCCTGCTCGTCCTCCCTGCTCTGTTCATAGTTGCTCTCATTATATCAAAGAAGACATTTGGTATTTGTTTTTTAGGGATTGGCTAGCTTCACTAAGCATAATCTGCTCTAGTGCCATCCATTTCCCTGCAAATTCCATGATTTTGTCATTTTTTATTGCTGCATAGTACTCCATTGTGTATAGATGCCACATTTTTTTTTATCCATTCATCTATTGAAGGGCATCTGGGTTGGGAGGCCACACTACTTATGACCAAAGGATATGATTCTAAAAGTCAACTGTGATCCCTTGCTGAAGATTCCTGGGTGCATGGAGAGACTCATGCTCTCCAAAGTTAGTCTGGCATTTATAAAACTCAAAAGGAAGAGTATATTAGGAAGTCAAGAATATCTCCTTTCCAAAATACCAGACTCTTCTGGGACATAACTCTTTCAACCAAGGCCTATCACTGAAAATTTTCAGGATGCTTAGGATAACCTTGGAAAAGGGAAGAAGATGACCTTACCTGTCTGTTCCTGCACTGACTTCAGCACAACACTGACAGATACTCTGGGGTCCTCTCCCAGCTTGATCTGGTTTCGGATTGCAAAAAGTAAATCCAAGCTTACTAGCAGCTTGTTTCCCACATTAAAGAGACCTGCAGGTAAAAAGGCAACAAGGAGTTGACTGTAACACCATACATAATGGAAACTAGCCAAATGCCCATCAATAGAAGAATACTTATGGTACATTCAAAAAATAGGAAACTATGCATCTTTAAAACAAAGGAAACCTAACTGCTCTAACAAGAAGTTGCCTACAATGTACTATTAAATAAAAAAAGTAATGAAATAATACGTATAGTATATTTGTATTTTTTCCAATGGGAAAAAAAAAAAAAAAGAAACATTTCCCTACCCCCCAGCTCAGTTCTCAGGACCGAAGGAATCACTCTTCCTCTATACCTCACACAAGTGCACCATGGGGAAGAGTCAGGAGCATCCTTTAGCCCAGGGGCGTGTAGGGGATATATCAAAGGCTATAAAATCACCCCTACACCAAATCCTGGAATAAAACAACCAGAGGAATTTAAACGCAGTCAATTTAAGACAAATAAAGGAAGGTGATTTTACATTTGTATGAAATATAACACACAAATTTGCACAAAAGCAAATTCTGACATATATGTTCCCAGTGAAAAAGGGTATAGATGAGAGGGAAAGACTTTCTAAGTATGATAGCAAAGGCTGAAACAATAAGATTAAAGTTCTAGTTACCCAAAAATCAAAACTAAAAGTAAAAGAAACCCTTGGTGTCCCCAAAATCACAATACACAAAATAAACAAAACAAAGCTGGGTATGGTGGTGCACACCTATAATCCCAGTGACTCGAGAGGCTGAGGCAGGAGGATTGCAAGTTCAAGGCCAGCCTCAGCAACTTAGCAAGGCCCTAATCAACTTGAGACCCTGTCTCAAAAGAAAACAAATGGCTGAGGATGTGTGGCTCAATGCCAAGTACAAAAAAAAAAAAAAAAAAAAAGTAAGAAAAGAAAAACAAAGCCCAAAAGAAGAATGGAAACATTCACAAAAGAAATTTACAACATAGGAAGAAACCCACAAAGGGCATAAAAAACACATATACTCTTCCTAGTAACCAAAGAAACACATTAATAAATGATATGCCAGTTCTTAACTATCAAACTGACAAACTTTAAAACATTCCAATGCTGATCTATAAAAAGCTCCTAATAAATGAGTTTATCCAGGTCACTGGATACAAAGTCAACAAAATTCAACCCTATCTCTATACTAGCAATGAATAGTTAAAAACGGAACCATGTCCTTCACTTTAAGAAAAAGACAGACTCAGGCATAAATTTAACAAAATACACATAGGACCTATGTGCTGAAAACTACAAAAACTGATGGAATTTTTAAAGATGAAAACTGTTAACAGTTAAAAACAACAACTTAATAAAATGGAGAAAAAACCATGTTTGTGAGCTGGAAGATCTAATATTTTTAAGCATATCATATTTTCCATCTATAAATTCAACAATCTCAATTAAAATTCTAGTGGGATTTTGCAACTATTCACAACTCTAAAATTTATATTTTACACCAAAGAAGTAAACTAACCAAAGCAAATCTTTTTTTTTTTTTTTTTTTTTTTAAGAGAGAGTGAGAGAGGGGGGAGAGAGAGAGAGAGAATGTTTAATATTTATTTTTTTTTAGTTCTCGGCGGACACAACATCTTTGTTGGTATGTGGTGCTGAGGATCGAACCCGGGTCGCACGCACGCCAAGCGAGCGCGCTACCGCTTGAGCCACATCCCTAGCCCACCAAAGCAATTCTGTAAAAAAAGATTGGAGGGCTCATTCTACTTGATCGTAAGATTCACCATACAGCTATAATAGTCAACACTGTGGTACTAGCCAAAGGAGAGACATATAGAGTCACATATGTGGTCAGCTAATTTTTAATAAAAGAGCAAAAACAAGTCAATGGAGAAAAGACTGTCTTTTCAACATATGGTGATATAACTGGACATACATATACAAACATTGAATTCAATCTGGACCTCACATTTTATATAAAAATTAGAAATGGATCATAGATCTAAATGTGAATAGAATTATAAAACTTTTACAAAAACCTGTGTCCAGAAAATACAAAGAATTCTCAAAAACTCAACATTAATACAGCAGACCAAAGATGTTAACACAGATCTTTTACCAAAGACTACATATATACATACATACATTATTAGTAACTGGGGAAATAAATATTAAAATAGCAATGAGGTATCACTATACACACCAATAGTAGTGTGGCTATAAAACAACAACAAAGACACTACCAAATGCTAGCATGCAAAGCTAAATGCAACTCTCACATGGTGTCAGAGAGAATACAAAATGGTACAGCCACTTTTCATAAATGGTTTGGTAGTTTCTTGTAAAATTGAACATAAACTTACCATGACACAGCAATCTGACTCCTAGGTATTTACTCAAGAGAAATGAGAACGTAATAAGCCTGCAAATGAATGTTTGTAGCAGCTCTACTAACCCAAACATTCTAGGTACTATGGCATATTCACAAATTACTCAACAGTTAATCAAACCAGTGATGCACACAATATGGACAAATCTCACAGGATTATGCTTATTCAAAGATGCCACATTCAAAAGGCTACATACTATTGCTACGTTTATATGACATTCTGGCCAACACTACAGGGATGAAAAAGATCAATCAGCTGCCAAAGGTTAGCAGGCTGTGGGTGGGTTTGGCAATAAAAGAACAAAATATGTTTGGGAGTGACAGACCTGTTCTATATGTTGACAGGTGGCAGGTACACAACTCTGCATATATCAGAACTCTCAGAACTGTACAACAACAAAGCAAATTTTACTACATGTAAATTTGAAAAAGAATTTTAATTTAAAAACTATATAATCCTAAGTATTGGACTATACAGAAATAGGTACTCTATTATAATAGTGTACAAGGAAATGAGTACTCTCATTAACTGCTGGCAAGAGAATAAAATAATACAAACTCAAAGACTAATTAAAAACATGAATTCAAAATAAGGGAACATAAGGTTCTTAAGACCAAGAGAAGAAATAAGTATTTTGAATGGTTAGTAGTACTCAATTTCACATATAAAACTCAGGATTCAACCAAACTCTCAACAATAGTTAGTAGATGACAAGTGTTCAATAATCCATGACACTGATGAATAATGGGAAGCAAGGGCATAAACATGCAGCAATTCTACTTGTGAGAATTTGTCCAGAGAAATAATTAAGGATCTACACAAATATCTAATTATAAGCAAGACTGTAAAATGGAGCTCCACACGCCTCTTCAAAAAACCTTCATGTAGGTCTGGGGATATAGCTCAGTGATAGTCTTGACTAGCATGTTCAAGGCCCTAGGTTTGATCCCTAGCACCTCAAACACCAAAACAAAAAAAGGTTATTTCTCTATTTGCTGGCACATGATATACGGATAAATTTTAAAAGTATGTTTCCAAAAAAAGGCTACCATAGTACCCTTTTGTTCAAAGAAAAACTTAAAAACCTTTCCATAATTTCTTATATTTTGCATAGATGAAGGGACATATCTGGTCGGCTAGAGAATACAAGTGTTCATCTCATGGCAATAGGATCACTATTAATTTTCAGGTTCTTCTTATTATTTGTGTACATTTTCCAGATTTTTCACAATGAAAAATCTCTCTTTTTTTTTTTTTGGTAATAGCAGGAATTGAACCCAGCACTTCACACATGCTAGGCAAATCCTCTACCACTGAGCTACATTCTGGCCCTTTAAAATTTTTATCTTGAAACGGTCTCACTAAGTTGCCCAGGCTGTCCTCAAACTTGCCATCTTCCTACCTCAGTCTCCCAAGTAGATGGAATTATAGGCACTACCATCATGCCTGGCTAAGATCTATTTTTTCTGATTTATTATTATCATGTATTCATTGTACACAATATTAGGTTTCTGTGTGACATTCACATATATGCATGTAATGTACTTTGATGTATCCAACCTCAAAATCCATAATTTTTAAACTAACTTTGTCGTAAACTCTTTACAACAGAGCCCTAACATTTGAGAGGTAAAGGTCATCTTCTGGAGATGAGCCAGTCAGAAGGAAGACCCCTCTTCCTCAGAAGCCCCATTGAGTAGATTCAGGGCACACAGGACCAGAGGTTTGACCCAGACAGCAGTTCTTAAGCCTGCTTTGGAAATGCCTGAGGAGAATAAAAGGTTGGTACTCACCTGTGTAGATGTCCATGAAGCTGTGCAGAGCCAGACAATGAGGGTTCAAACACATCTTCACCTGGGCGGTCACCATCTGCAGTCGGCTAGCTGTCAACAGCCAGCACTCTTGGGGCCCGGCCAGGGAACTGGTACAAAACATCATCAACAAAAAACAGGGAAATTAATCTCTTCATGCAGGTCTTGGGCATAAGACTGACTTGTCAGTGACCAGTGGCAAAATTCTCAACACTTTAATTCAATGGGCAAAGAAAGGTGCTGGAGTTTGGGATCTAATTTTTTCTAGGTGGATGTTTCTATCTGTTGAACTTCCAAACCCACATATTATGCTGGGTAGTCCAGATGTAATCTAAATCCTAAAGTGATCATAAAAATAGAAATAACAATTACTAATTACATTTAGCAACTGGAAAGATTTGGAAGTCTAAGGAAAGCAGAGAATAACATCTTTAAAGATTACAGCTTTAAAGCTGTCTGAAGAAAGGGGAAATATGTCAAGTGCATTGGGAGCTAGGGGCAGAGTAAAAGGGTACTTACTTCTGTTCCCCTTTGAATAACGGGCTGCTACAGAGAAGGCACTGCGTGGATGGAGACTCATAATAATTCGACCAAGAGGTCTGCTCAATGGTGACTGTCTCCTCACTTACGTTGGACAAGATAAGTCGAGAGCTATTGAGTTCATGAATCAAGGCAAAGACCTCAGCCAGCTCTGACTCATTCTCAGGAATCTGCAGGACTTTTCGCAGTAGCTGCAGTGTGGACTGGCGCTGGATCTCCCTCTGGGCTGCACTCAGGGGCTCTGTGGCACTCAGCCCATCTGAAAGTGATGAGCTTGCCTCCTGGGAACAGAATGAAATAATTATCAGGGAAAAGTGAGCTAGGTTCCAGCTAAAACCATGAAAGCTGGCAGGCAGCAAAGGGCTGGGCCCATGACTGAGAGGTGTTAAACCTAGCTACATTCCTGAAAAGCTCAGCAAATAACTCATTGTTTGGCTAAAAGCAGTCTGTCTCTCTCTCTCTCTCTCTCTCTGGGACTACTTATCTATCAGGAAAATGAGATTATACACATCTTTTGGTAATGGATTTAATTGTAAGCTCCCATTCATCAGGAGGATAGCAGTAGACCTGGGTTTTAGTTCCAGTGATACCAGTTAAGGGCTGTACATGTAGAAGGCAATTTATGAGCCTCAATTTCCTCATCTGTGAAATGATGGATGAAAAATACTAGAAATCCAGAGTTATTGCATGGATTAAGTGAGATAAAACAAGTAAACAATTTAGCATGGTGCCTATGATACAATGAAGACTATGGTAGTTCTAATACTCAAGAGTTTGTATTGCTTGAAGTATTTCTTTAATTCTTTGTGGCTTCTGGGTATAAGGGAATTTTACACACTATACAGAGGCTTCTAGGAACAAGGTTCTGAATTACTCATGAGAAACAGATCCTTCTCAGGTGGACTGCTTTTGAATAGAGGCTCCTCCCTGATCCTTTTTGCCAATACAACCTGAATCACTGACTCCTTTGTGCTCCCCAAGAGCATCTTTCTACTAGAGGATTCAGCTTCTCATAGTTGCTAAATCAACACTCCCCCATACCCCACCCTTTGTAAGTTAAGTTCCCAGCTAACTTACAAAGCCCAAGGCATACAAACTGCCAGACACATCTTACATGGCTTTATAATGTTAATTGCTTAATAAGGAGTTTAATTAACTCTGCATACCTACAACAACTTTTATCTGTAACAATTTGATTACAAATCTTTCTTTATGCTAGATTCTAAGTTCCTCAGGAGAAGCCATCCAATTGACCTCTGAAGGCCTGGCCCATGGCAGGCAAGATAGTCGAAAGGAAGAAAGAAGTAATGGCTTCAGAAGAGCTGAGTGACAAGCTGGGAGACAGTGTATGTTCCCAAACATGACCTGTTGAACCATGAACTGGAAGACTACATGAAAGGAATACTATCCTTTGACTCCAACCTAGTAATGAAGGATAAAGAACTGAAGGCTAGAAGCTGGGGTTGAGGCTCAGGAGTAGAGCGCTCATCTAGCACATGCAAGGCAATAGGTTTGATCCTTAGCACCACATAAAAATAAATAAGTAAATGTCTTACAACAACAACAACAACAAAAACATTATGAAAAAGAACTGAAGGCTATCCAGCCCAGAGATGTCTTAATTACAGTAGCTGAAGGCAAACTGCATGGATATATATGGCCACCAGGTGGCTCCAAAGGGCCACAGACACAAAGGCCCTGGTTTCTGACCTCAGTTTTACTTTTTAGGAAACAATAATTACATTTCATTTCTCTAAACTTCAGGAGATTGAAGAATGAAGGAAAATATGATGTTGAGGGAAAGTTTGAAGATGAGGGTCCTGAGCATGGGCAGCTACCACTTAATTGAGGTCCTTAAACAGTTCCTGCTTGGCCTGAAAAGTTAAATTATTTCACCATCCTAGACCTACAGAGCAACATCCATTTCTATACTGCAAATCACATAAAGAGCCAAAAGGAAATAAATGGAAAGAGAAAGGAATGCTCAAAACACCTACCTACACAGAACTCAATTCCATCCCCAAATTTACAGAGCTACACATGTGTATATGAGCTCTAGAGTCAGAGGTGGGGGAAACAGATACACTACCTAGAAGGGATTATGGTCTCCAGTTAAGAAAAGTTGATACAGGGATACCGAAGATGGCGGCGAAGGGAGTGCATCACCCCAGTGCGCCGCGTCACTGTGCGGGAGAAAGACGAGGTGAAACAGCTGAAGGCTATCTTGTTGGGAATTTCCAGTGAAATTGAGGTGCTCCAGAATCTAGTGGACGGATTTCCATCGCACGAGGTTTGGCTGCAGGGGCTCGGACGCCGGCGATTTCTCCGCACGGAGGGTCGCGCCCCGCAGCTGGAGTCTGCGGCGCGCGCTGGGAAGCGGCGAGGTGCCGGAGCGGGGGTGCAGCGATGCAGATTCTGGGGGCTCCTGCTAGTGGTGCAATGGCCGTGCTTAGTGCTGAGTTCCGGCTTTGAGACAGAGGAGAGAAGTGGTCCAGTTCGGTTCGACACCGGCCGGACCACGGAGGAGGACAGAAGCCGCCATCTTGGAGAGCTGATGTAATCATCCCTGTTTTCTACTGATCTCAGCTCATTCAGCTACGGAACAGGTGATTTCAGGCTGGTATTTGCCTGCGTCTCGCAGACAGATCGCTCAGGCTCGGGGCTGGAGAACCAGTGGAGAATACTCCTAGGGGCTCGCTCCTGGCAAGGCGTGCGCCTGGCTCTGAGCAGCCGGAGATTCCCGGGGCTGCTTTGGCCCAGGGCTGGGGAACCTGCGGAGACTGCGTGTTGAGGCCAGCTCCAAGTGGAGCGTGCGCTGAACTCGGGGCGGCTGGGTTCTGACTCCCGGAACAGTTTTGGCCCGGGGCTGGGGAGCCCGCGGGGACTGCGTCATTGAGCCTGCTCCCAGCGGAGCGTGCACCGAGCTAGGAGAGCTTGGAGCGGCCGGGCTCTGGCTCCCGGAGTTGCTTTGGCCTGGGGCAGGGAAACCCGCGGGGGTCGCTCCTTGGAGCCTGCTCCTAGTGTAGCGTGAGCTGGGATCGGAGAGGCCAGGTTCTGGCTCCCGAAGCTGCTTTGGCCCAGGGTTGGGGAACCTGCGGTGACTGCTTCTCGGTCTGGGTCCTGCTGGGTGCTGTGAGGGCCAGGGGGGCAGAGTGGAGCTGCCGCCTGCGCCCAGAGCAGGCCAAGTGACCCGCCGGCGTGGTATCATGACACCCCAACTGCAGCTGGGGCCGAAGAAAGTAGCCGCCCACGCCTAGAACAGGACCAGCGACCCGATGGCGTGGTAGCCAAGTCACCCCATTTGGAGTAGGGGCTGTGCAGAGCCGCCGTCTGAGCCTGCAAGGTAGGCAGATCTGCGTCCCACTGGCAGGACAGGACCGGTAGCCTGCCAGCGTGGTGGACACGTAGCACCAAGGCAGTCACGTCACACTGGTTGGAGCAGGGGTGGAGCAGAGCTGCCGCCCGTGTCCGGAAAAGGCCCAGCACCCAGCGATCCATTGGAGAGGCAGTCAGGTACCCCCATTGGGAGTGGGGGCTGAGCAGAACTGCCGCCCGAGCCCGCAAGGTACGCAGACCTGCGACCCACCGGCAGAACAGGCCTAGAGGTCTGCCAGCGTGGTAGACACGTCACACCAATTGGAGTAGGGGCCGAGCAGAGCCGCCGCCCACATCCGGATCAGGACCAACGACCCGAGGGCGTGGTAGTTACAGTCACCACAATTGGGAGTGCGGGCAGAGCAGAGCCGCCACCCGCACCTGCAGGGTGGGCAGACCTGCGACTGACCAGAGTGGTAGACAGATCACCCTAATTAGAGGAGGAGCACAGCCACTACCCGCCCTGCAAGGGAGATTTTCCAACTATACAAGAGCAAAATAAATAAATAGGGGGAAAATTTAAAAAACACAACAGTTTCACCAAGCAGAAAGAAACGCGAGCAGTATGAAAAGACAAGGAAAGAAAGGACCACAAGCAATGCAGGTCAACTCAACTTTAGAAGAGATAATAGCTGCAACAGATGGAATGTCAGAAAAAGAGTTCAGGATATACATGCTTCAGATGATCTGGAGTCTCAAGGAAGACATGAGACAGCAAAATCAGACAATGAAAGATCACTTTGACAAGAAACTACATAAACAAATCCAGGAAGTAAAAGATCAATTACACAGGGAGATAGAGGTAATAAAAAACAAACAAATAGAAATCCTAGAAATGCAGGAAGCAATAAATCAACTTAAAAACTCAATTGAGAATACTACCAGCAGAGTAGATCACTTAGAAGATAGAACATCAGACAATGAAGACAAAGTATTTCAACTTGAAAAGAACATAGACAGCTCAGCAAGACTGCTAAGAAACCATGAGCAGAACATCCAAGAAATATGGGATAACATTAAAAGACCAAACTTAAGAGTCATTGGGATACAGGAAGGCACAGAGCTCCAAACCAAAGGAATAAACAACTATTCAATGAAATAATACGAGAAAACTTCCCAGACTTGAAGAATGAGACAGAATCCCAAATCCTAGAAGCCTACAGGACGCCGAATGTGCAAAATCATAAGAGATCCACACCTAGACACATTATAATGAAGATGCCCAACATACAGAATAAGGAGAGAATTTTAAAAGCTACAAGAGAAAGGAAGCAGATTACATTTAGGGGTAAACCAATCAGAATAACAGCTGATCTCTCAACACAGACTCTGAAAGCTAGAAGATCCTGGAATAACATATTTCAAACACTGAAAGAAAATGTGTTCCAAACAAGAATCGTGTATCCAGCGAAATTAAGCTTCAGGATGGAAGATGAAATTAAAACCTTCCACGATAAACAAAAGTTAAAAGAATTCGCAGCTAGAAAACCATCTCTTCAAAAAATCCTTGGCAAAACATTACAGGAAGAGGAAATGGAAAATAACAATGAAAACCAACAGTGGGAGGTAGGACAGTAAAGGGGGGAAAGTAATCAAAGAGGAAAACAAATCAGGTTTAGTAACATTAATAAACAAATATGGCTGGAAGAACAAACCATATCTCAATAACCCTAAATGTTAATGGCTTAAACTCACCAATTAAGAGACACAGGCTAGTTGAATGGATCACAAAACAAGACCCAACAATATGCTGCCTACAGGAGACGCATTTGATAGGAAAAGATATACATAGACTGAAGGTGAAAGGTTGGGAAAAATCATGCCACTCATATGGACTGCGGAAACAAGCAGGAGTGTCCATACTCATATCTAATAAAATAGATTTCAAGCCAAAGTTAATCAAAAGGGATAAAGAGGGACACTGCATACTGCTCAAGGGAACCATACACCAACAAGACATAACAATCGTAAATATATATGCCCCAAACAATGGTGCAGCTATGTTCGTCAAGCAAACTCTTCTCAAGTTCAAGAGTCTAATAGACCACCATACAATAATCATGGGAGACTTCAACACACCTCTCTCACCACTGGACAGATCTTCCAAAAAAAAGTTAAATAAGGAAACTATAGAACTCAATAACACAATTAACAACCTAGACTTAATTGACATATATAGAATATACCACCCAACATCAAGCAGTTACACTTTTTTCTCAGCAGCACATGGATCCTTCTCAAAAACAGATCACATATTATGTCACAGGGCAACTCTTAGACAATATAAAGGAGTAGAGATAATACCAGGCATCCTATCTGATCATAATGGAATGAAACTGAAAATCAACGATAAAAGGAAGGAAAAATCATGCATCACTTGGAGAATGAACAATAGGTTACTGAATGATCAATGGGTTTTAGAAGACATCAAGGAGGAAATTAAAAACTTCTTAGAGTTAAATGAAAACACAGACACAACATATCGGAATCTATGGGACACATTGAAAGCAGTTCTAAGAGGAAAATTCATTGCTTGGAGTTCATTCCTTAAAAAAAGAAAAAACCAACAAATAAATGATCTCATACTTCATCTCAAAATCCTAGAAAAAGAAGAGCAAAACAACAGCAAAAGAAGTAGAAGGCAAGAAATAATTAAAATCAGAGCTGAAATTAATGAAATTGAAACAAAAGAAACAACTGAAAAAATTGACAAAACTAAAAGTTGGTTCTTTGAAAAAATAAATAAAATCGACAGACCCTTAGCCATACTAACGAAGAGAAGAAGAGAGAGAACTCAAATTACTAGCATACGAGATGAAAAAGGCAATATCACAACAGACACTTCAGAAATACAGAAGATAATCAGAAATTATTTTGAATCCTTATACTCCAATAAAATAGAAGATAGTGAAGGCATAGATAAATTTCTTAAGTCATATGATCTGCCCAGATTGAGTCAGGAGGATATAGACAACCTAAACAGAGCAATAACAATAGAGGAACTAGAAGAAACCATCAAAAGACTACCAACTAAGAAAAGCCCAGGATCGGATGGGTATACAGCAGAGTTTTACAAAACCTTTAAAGAGGAACTAACACCAATACTTTTCAAGCTATTTCAGGAAATAGAAAAACAGGGAGAACTTCCAAATACATTCTACGAGGCCAACATCACCCTGATACCTAAACCAGACAAAGACACTTCAAAGAAAGAAAACTACAGACCAATATCTCTAATGAACCTAGATGCAAAAATCCTCAATAAAATTCTGGCGAATCGGATTCAAAAACATATCAAAAAAATTATACACCGTGATCAAGTAGGATTCATCCCTGGGATGCAAGGCTGGTTCAATATACGGAAATCAATAAATGTTATTCACCACATCAATAGACTTAAAAATAAGAACCATATGATCATCTCGATAGATGCAGAAAAAGCATTCGACAAAGTACAGCATCCCTTTATGTTCAAAACTCTAGAAAAATTAGGGATAACAGGATCATACCTCAACATTGTAAAAGCAATCTATGATAAGCCACAGGCCAGCATCATTCTGAATGGAGAAAAATTGAAGGCATTCCCTCTAAGATCTGGTACAAGACAGGGATGCCCTCTCTCACCACTTCTGTTCAACAAAGTCCTCGAAACACTGGCCAGAGCAATTAGACAGACGAAAGAAATTAAAGGCATAAAAATAGGAAAAGAAGAACTTAAATTATCACTATTTGCAGATGACATGATTCTATACCTAGCAGACCCAAAAGGGTCTACAAAGAAACTATTAGAGCTAATAAATGAATTCAGCAAAGTGGCAGGATATAAAATCAACACGCATAATCAAATGCATTCCTGTATATCAGCGACAAACCCTCTGAAACGGAAATGAGGACAACTACTCCATTCACAATATCCCCCCCCCCCAAAATAAAATACTTGGGAATCAACCTAACAAAAGAGGTGAAAGACTTATACAATGAAAACTACAGAACCCTAAAGAGAGATATAGAAGAAGACCTCAGAAGATGGAAAAATATACCCTGTTCATGGATAGGCAGAACTAACATCATCAAAATGGCGATATTACCAAAAGTTCTCTATAAGTTCAATGCAATGCCAATCAAAATCCCAATGGCATTTCTTGTAGAAATAGATAAAACAATCATGAAATTCATATGGAATAATAAAAGACCCAGAATAGCAAAAACAATGCTAAGCAGGAAGTGTGAATCAGGCGGTATAGCGATACCAGACTTCAAACTATACTACAGAGCAATAGTAACAAAAACAGCATGGTACTGGTACCAAAACAGGCGGGTGGACCAATGGTACAGAATAGAGGACACAGTACCAATCCACAAAACTACAACGATCTTATATTTGATAAAGGGGCTAAAAGCATGCAATGGAGGAAGGATAGTATCTTCAACAAATGGTGCTGGGAAAACTGAAAATCCATTTGCATCAAAATGAAACTGAATCCCTTTCTCTCGCCATGCACAAAAGTTAACTCAAAATGGATCAAGGAGCTTGATATTAAATCAGAGACACGGCGTCTGATAGAAGAAAAAGTTGGCTATGATCTACATACTGTGGGGTCGAGCTCCAAATTCCTCAATAGGACACCCATAGCACAAGAGTTAACAACTAGAATCAACAAATGGGACTTACTCAAACTAAAAAGTTTTTTCTCAGCAAAAGAAACAATAAGAGAGGTAAACAGGGAGCCTACATCATGGGAACAAATTTTTACTCCTCACACTTCAGATAGAGCTCAAAAAATTAGACAATAAGATAACAAATAACCCAATCAACAAATGGGCCAAGGACCTGAACAGACACTTCTCAGAGGAGGATATACAATCAATCAACAAGTACATGAAAAAATGCTCACCATCTCTAGCAGTCAGAGAAATGCAAATCAAAACCACCCTAAGATACCATCTCACTCCTGTAAGATTGGCAGCCATTATGAAGTCCAACAACAACAAGTGCTGGAGAGGATGCGGGGAAAAGGGTACACTTGTTCATTGTTGGTGGGACTGCAAATTGGTGCAGCCAATTTGGAAAGCAGTATGGAGATTTCTTGGAAAGCTGGGAATGGAACCACCATTTGACCCAGCTATTCCCCTTCTCGGTCTATTCCCTAAAGACCTAATAAGAGCATGCTACAGGGATACTGCTACATCGATGTTCATAGCAGCACAATTCATGATAGCAAGATTGTGGAACCAACCTAGATGCCCTTCAATAGATGAATGGATAAAAAAAATGTGGCATTTATACACAATGGAGTATTACTCTGCATTAAAAAATGACAAAATCATAGAATTTGGAGGGAAATGGATGGCATTAGAGCAGATTATGCTAAGTGAAGCTAGCCAATCCTTAAAAAACAAATGCCAAATGACTGCTTTGATATAAGGGGAGTAACCAAGGACAGGGTAGGGACGAAGAGCTTGAGAAGAAGATTAACATTAAACAGGGATGAGGGGTGGGAGGGAAAGGGAGAAGGGAAATCGCATGGAAATGGAAGGTGATCCTCAGGGTTTTACAAAATGACATATAAGAGGAAATGAGGGGTAAGAGAAGAATAATACAAGTGGAAGAAATGATTTACAGTAGAGGGGGTAGAGAGAGAAATGGGGAGGGGAAAGGAGGGGAGGGGAGGGGGGATAGTAGAGAATAGGATAGACAGCAGAATACATCAGACACTAGAATGGCAATATGTAAATCAATGGAAGTGTAACTGATGTGATACAGCAATCTGTATACGGGGTAATAATGGGAGTTCATAACCCACTTGAATCAAACTGTGAAATATGATATATTAAGAACTGTAATGTTTTGAACGACCAACAATAAAAATTAAAAAAAAAAAAAAGTTGATACAGGATGTGATTAACACTATGGGAAGAACACATAGAATTCATGGAAAATCCAGGAAGAAAGCTCACCTCCAGCAGAGGGCACTTCAGTGGACCAAGAAAAACTGGTGAAGGCTATAGACCAATTTTGCACACAAGTGCAGGGGTTTACAGGCCCCTTGAAGCTCTATTTTGGGTCTTCCCTAGGGCTCCTGGCTTGGAGTAAAATGCCCAGATCACTTGCTTTGCTTTACCAAATGGAAAACAAAAGCTCAGGAGAGGGAAGCTTCCAACTCGGAGTCACTCCCAGCCAGGTCTCTCCATTCCTAGTCCCAGTACTTTTCCCATGGAGCCACTACTACCTATGTACTTTAGTTTCACTTCCCCTCATCACAAGGTCAGTGACCTCAAATTACTTCCTCAAGGCCAGAAACAGACTGGAAAGGTGGTGGTGGTGTGTTCATCACCAGAAAGGCCACATGCAGAAACTTTCAGCTTGAAGTAGTTCTCCCCATCTCTAGTCCTGTCTATTCCCAAACTCCCATAAGCCTCTCTCCTGAAACAACCTTCCTCTAAGCCTCTCCATGGCTCATGGACCTTCAGTGGGACCCACTGCCTAAAGAACAGACTCTCTGGACTGGCATTCAAAACCTTCCATGATGCGGTCCCAATGTTTTTAGGTCTTGTTTTCCTTACTTCCCACGCCAAACTTACCACACACTCTTTACTTTTGCTCATGCCCATCCTAGAATATGCCTTCCCCTTCTATCCAAATCCTGCTTTTATCTTTTGAGGTTCAGTTTATACGCTGAATGGCCAGACTCCACCCTAGACCTAGTGCCCTCCCTTCCCAACTCCCCGCAAGGCAGATCTGCTTACCCTCATCTTATTCCCCTCAGATTCTCTCTCTCTCTCTTTTTTTTCCACTTTAAAAAATGCCCGTAAGGGAAAGGTGAAAAGAGGGAGAGAGAAACAGATGATGAAGGAGAAGATGATTAAGACCCCAGATAAACTGCGAAATCAGAACTGTTCAGTATTGGTTGGACTGCTCATGGATTTGATAGCTGTTTAAAAAAAAAAAAAAAAAAAAAAAGGTAGCTGTGATACAAACCCCAGGATGCCCACCCACCCAATAAGCCAAAGAACAGTTCCTATGATATTCCGCCTTCCTTCTTTTAGTCCCTCTTGTTAATCCACCACCAAGCTTGGGGACTTTGCCCCAGAAAATTGTAAGCACTGTTAGGTTTTTTTGTGTAAAACTCTTGCTGTAACATGGAGAGCTGTGACTGGTGAGTCAACTGTCCGTGGCTACCAGTTACACCGAGATTGTAAAAGCATTTTTACTTTCTGTACAACAAAAAAGCTTTGTTTAAAAAAAAAAAATGTCCGTAAGGAGGGGCTGGGGCTGTAGCTCAGTGGCAAAGCACTTGCCTAGCATCTGTGAGGCACTGGGTTTGATCCTCAGCACCACATAAAAATAAATAAACTAAATAAAGGCATTCTGTCCACCCACAACCAGAATTTTCTTAAAGGCACTTGTGGAAATTCTAAGGACCTTTGAAAATGCCTATTTTTCCTGGTTCTAACAATTTAAAAAAATAGCCCTAAGAAGCCAAGTGGAATGCATGTTACTATTCAAGTACTTTGGTCCAGCTTCAGCAAACAGGTTTGTTAAGACTGCTATAACAAGAGCTTTGTGACTAGCAAACTGCTTTCCAAGGAACCTGGTGAGAAATGACAATTTAACTGACAAAAGTCTTAAGGTTGGAATTTACTGTTTACTGAAAGAATGAATCAACTGACAGGTCATGTACCAGGCCTCAGAGCTAAGAGGACGCAGCCCTTTCCTATTTAAGGTCTGTGCTTCCATTCTTTTCAGTGGATGAACACTTGGTTCTCAGATATCAATGTATGGTTTGAATGCATCTCCTAAACTTTGGTGGTTGAAACTTAAATCCTCAAGACTTTTTTTTTTTCCCATTTATTATGGAATTTGAGAGGAGACCTTTGGGAGGTGACTGGGTCATGAGGGCTCTGCCCTCATGAATAATTAATCCAGGAGTAGACTAATGGATTAAAGAGTTACTACAAAAGTGGCTTTGTTATAAAGTGAGCTCTCTGGCTCTTTGCTCTATGACCCAGATGCTGACACCATGCTCTTATACTTCCCAGCCTCCAGAACTGTGAACTAAATAAAACTCTGTTCTTTACAAATTATTTGGTCTCAAGTAGTTTGTTGGACAACAGAAAACAGACTATAACACTGGGCAATTCCCTCACCTCAGCAACAAAGACAAGGTCCAGGAGGAAAGCATTTGCTGAGGTATAGAACTTACAACCTAGGTCTAGTTCTGATGCTCTAGCTACTATTCAATGTACTTTTATTTCTATTAAAGCAGGTTTACTAACAGAGCCCATCACAAGGCTAAGGGATTTATCTGAGAATAGAACTCACAATGGCCTTGGTAGTTTTCTCAGTCCGGTCTTTGGTAAGGTTAAAACCACAGCTGGGACAAATCCTAGGTTTGTGCCGGTTGGTGTAGACATAGCTACAAGAGGGATTCTTGCACTTTCCCCGGCCTCTTGATGTAGCCAGGCCCAAATCCTAAAAAAGTAAGATCAACATTTAATTCTACTAATGTTAGGTTGAACCTGGGCAGAGCCTCAAACCAGGATGTCTAGCTGTAAGTCAGAGAAGAAAATGGCAATTACAAACCAGATTTAGCTTAGTTTCCAAAAAGTCCTGAAGCAAGATGCTTTTCAATTTTAACAGTCTATATAATTTAATCCTTCACTATCTATGAAATTAGTGAGTCGAATTTCAAGGTTAAGAAACCTAAATACCTCAGGGTCCATGCAGTGGCAGAGTAAGCAATCTACTTGAATGAGGAGTGCTACTCTATGGCAAATCTAAGATTTCAAGCCCTCCTATGAACAAACTGTGACTTCTGGACTCAAAGCTATGAAAAACTTGACAGCTTTAGCATCTGGGCTCCTATGACCATACTGTCTAATCAACCCAAGAAGAGAACTGGGTAGATGGTAAACCTACTAGCTTCCTGTTGCCAAAACAAATGAGGATATGGAAGGTATAGGAAAGGCAGTAATTAGGTCATTAGAAAAAGAAATTATAAGCAGATCTCCATGATAAGAGACAATCTTCTTAGAGATAAGACCAGAGCAGGCATTAATCCTCTACACTGTGATATCTTGTTCTCTACTAAATACTCAATATAGAGCTAAGCACAAAAATGCTATATATATATATATATATACATACATACATACATACATATACAGAGGTGGCCTGGAACTCCTGGACTCAAGTAATCCTTCTGCTTCAGCCTCCCAAGTAGCTGGGACTACAAGCATGCCCCATCACACCTGGGTAAGCTCAATAGTAGAGCGCTTACCTAGCATGCATGAGGCACTGGGACCTGGCACCACATCAAAATAATAAAACAAATAAAATAAAGGTATTGTGTCCATCTATAACTAAATAAATATTTTTTAAAAAATACTTTTCGAATAAAAAAAAAGACACTTTCAAAACCTGTCATTATAAAGTGGGATTTGTTTTTTTTTTTTGCTCTCAAAATCTGTTTAACTTACTTAAATCAGCCAGAGAGACTGCCATAAACAATCTGACTGGTTGTAACCTTAAGGACCAACAGAACTACAGAATGTTGAGTGATAGGAGCCTCAAAGATACCTAAACTAATGCAGCATTTTATAGTTGACAAAACTGAGGACAAGATACGGAGTCTCATCTAGGACCGTATGCATGCCAGGAACACAGCCAGAACTACTTTTGAACTCAGTCTTCCAACTGTCTACAGTGTTTGTTCCACTGTTCCATGCTGCTTACCTTGCAAAAGTCATACATTCATTTATCAAAATGTTAATATGTGTTAGGGTAAAAATAAAAGGAAAAAGGGGAAGGGAAACTCATTGGAAATGCTAGGCTAAACAAAACAAGTTGTTTTACTAAATTCCTTCTCAAACCCTTTAAGATACTAGTGTTGAATGTCTGTTTTAGGGAGAAAAATGCTTAAAACTTATTTGTGAATCATATTTTCCAGGCCAAAAAGTTCAAAGACTGCTGAATGCTAAATCTGGACTACATTCTCATCTCTGACTACTCTCAACATAAATATCCTGATCTTGGCTGGCCTATGCATTATAGACATCAGGAAAAAACCCTAGACCGCCTAGCACACTCACCCAGAAGTGATCATCTGTATGGGTGACAGGATCTTTGACATTAACAACTTTTATCTGACCCTGCTCTCACTCTAAGCTACCACCACCTTCTTCCCCAGCTTCATATGCTTCCTAAAGTACCAAAGCAATACCACCATGTGGCTTACCAGTGTGACAGTGCAGCTGTACTTATACGGAGGAAACATGTCAGGCTTGACCTCTACAACTTTCACCTGAGAAGTCCTGTTGTTCGGGCCACCTGGTATCTGTGGATCAGAATAAATTATTTAGTGCTACTTTTAAACCTCAAACTCCTGACCTCAAACAACTTAAGGAAATGGCTTCCCGGGGAATTTGTTGAGCTCTCCTCCAAATAAGTCCTCTGGACTGCCAATCAGCAGTCACCAGCCCACCAAAGGCTAAGTGGCATGTCCAGGGGTTGCCAGACTTCTCCATATAGCTTCTAACACTGTGTACCAAGAATACCATGAATCAGACTGATAATTATCACATGATAAAAACATGTAATAACTCTATACACAAATATATAATTGACAAATGTTAGTATAGAGGGAGTGTGGAAGACTTGTCACTAAATGTCACAGGGTAAGAGGAAGATCATGGTTGTTTTCCTCCTTTACTACTACCTATAAAATTTTCAAAGGTTCTTTAAGTATTTACATAAATAAAAACAAAAGCATTCTAAATTAATTATTCTATAAGGTGAATTTAAGTTGAATTTTAGAATATATAATTTCATGTACCTGTTAAATGACTTAAGACTAGCAAAACAGCTTGTGGCTTTTTAACAAACACCCAGAGTTGCTGGTCAAAAGGAAACTACAGAGAAGACTGTGTGTTTATTCAAGTGACAGAGTGTACATGAAGGGATTCTAGGGGCTGGAAGTTGACTAATACCTTCCATCTGTACCACCAGATCATACACTGTTATAATCTGGATCTGGAATGTTCCCCAAAGCTTCATTTGCTGATGGCTTGTACACCAATGCAAAATGTTCTGCCTTACCACAGCCCCAAAACAAAAACCCCAAGTGACTATGAACTGAAACCTCTAAAATCTTTCCTCTTTTGATTTTCTCAGGTATTTTATCTAAGCAATGAAAAGCAAACTAATATATACATACACTCAGAGCTGCCACCACATCTGGGTGAGAAATAGAACAACCCTCCAAGTAAAAGCTAGTTGCTATTTGTCAAGGCAAATTTAGAATGTCAAACAAAGAAAGTCAACCTACAAAGACCATATAGCAGCTGGGCACAGTGGTGCACACCTGTAATCCCAGCAACTAGGAGGCTGAGGCGGGAGAATTACACATTTGAGGCCAGCCTTAGCCAACTTAGTGAGGCATTCATCAACTTTGCAAGACCCTATCTCAAAATAAAAAAATAAAAAGGGTGGGGATAAAGCTTAGTGGTAAAGCACCCTTGTTCAATCCCAAGTATCAGGAAAAAAAAAAAAAAAGGAAGCACATAGCAAGGGAGATGGCAGATTGATTCTCCTATTCTAACCTGGTCCATGACCACTCAAAAACCACAGGCTACAATCCACCCCAAGAGGTCATGAAATAAATTTAAAGGGTAAACCCATTTTACCAACAGGAATAGGAAACACCAAAGTGATGGCACATAACAAGGGAACTGTTTCATTAAAATACTTTATGTGTTTATTTACTGGGCTATACTGTAAAAATTTGTTTATTACTGGGCTGCTGTGTTTATCACTGTGCCTCAGTAGTAGATTTCTTGGCTAGCATGTAGGAGGTCCTGCTTCAATGCTAAGCAAAAAACAAAAGAGAAAAACACAAAAAGATGTGTCATTGAAGTCACAGTATAGTCTTAAAAATGCTGACTTAGAGAATTTTTGAGAATAACTATGCTAACCATATTTACATAAAAAAATTAAAAAATAAAATTTAAAAATCTAAGAATATGCTTGGATACATGGAATTTTGATACCTAGGAAAATCTTTAATAGCAATTATTACTAAATAGAATGAAAGATATGATACAAACTAGTACATGGAATAAGAGTCATGTTTTAGGTTTTAAATTATATTAAAAAAATAAACACAAATTCAGGAAAAGACCTGGAAACTGAAACAGCAGGTTAATTCTACATGGCAGATCATAAAGGATTTATTTTCTTCTTTCTTTACCTGAATTTTCTGTATCTTCTATAATAACCATGCATTCATATAAACAAAAACAAAGGAATTCTAAATTAATTATTCTATAAGGTGAATTTAAGTTGAATTTTAGAATATACAATTTCATGTACCTGTTAAATGACTTAAGACTAGCAAAACAGCTTGTGGCTTTTTAAAGGGGGTGGGGAGACTAAACAGATTATTAAAACTAAATGCAATGTCTAATCCTAGACTGGATCCTATACTGAAGGGGGAAATGTTTTTGTTTTTTTTTTTTAAAGAGAGAGAGAGAGAGAGAGAGAGAGAGAGAGAGAGAGAGAGAGAGAGAATTTTTAATATTTATTTATTTTTTTAGTTCTCGGCGGACACAACATCTTTGTTGGTATGTGGTGCTGAGGATCGAACCCGGGCCGCACGCATGCCAGGTGAGCGCGCTACCGCTTGAGCCACAACCCCAGCCCCAAGGGAAATGTTTATGTAACTTGTAAAACTGACAAAACTAGAACATCAATATGAAATTAATGTGCATCAAGCTAGGCTTGGTGGTGCATGCCTGCAATCCTAGCAACTGAGGAAGCTAAAGGAGGAGGACTGCAAATTTGAGGAGAGCCTCAGCACTTAACAAGCAATTTAGTGAGACCGTCTCAAAATAAAAAGGATTGGGGATAGGGTTCAATCCCCACTATCAAAATACATGAATTAATTTATTTAAACGGTGCATCAATGTTTCAGTAAAAGACTATCCCTATTTTCTGGAAATACACAAAGTATTAAGGAGTAAAAAGCCATATAACTTACTCTTAAATTATGAATATCTTATATATACACATGTATGTGTACACACACAGGGGAGGGTTGTGCAGAAACATTAATGATAAAGTAAAATGGGCTAATACACTAATAAGTGACTTAATAAAAAGTATATGGATGGTCTCTGTACTTTTTTTTGGGGGGGGGGCAATTTTCCCCTAAATTGTAGATTATTTCTAAATAGAAGATTTAAAAACATATATTCTTTTATAAAAAGACATGACTTAAATCATTCACATTAACCTCCTCCCAGAGACCTATCAGTTTAAGAACTGCCTTTTGCCTAGGGGATTTGATAAATTATATAGAAGCAGCCATAGCTCCAAACTCCCTTTTTGGGGGATAGGTCTTACCTTCACTTCACCAGTGCTAGATGGCTGCTGGATGGGCTGGCCCAGCTGCTTCAGTGTGCTTGGCTTCAGGCCACAAGTCCTCACAGAAGGAGTCTTATCTAAGAAATCCAGGAGTCAAACTGGTGACTTATATGCATTCAGTTTCCCAAGTCTCTTATCTCCACTCTCCACCCCACTTCTGCTCCCCTCCCATCAGACAGCCCCTCCTCCAAGGTCTGTCTCAGCTCTTACCACTCAGGGGAAAGGCCTGCCTGGCCCTGGGCAGTCCTATGCTGCTGCCTCGCCCTATATTAGCTGGGGCTGGCAGAATTGCTCTCATGGGTCTGGCTGCAGCCAGTAATGAGGACTTTCCCCGTGCTCTGCCTTTAAGCTCTGGGGCTCTGGGTCCAGTGGTGAGCAGGTCAAATCTAGGGGAAAAAAACAGAAACAAGAAGGGAATCTCCTAGAAATTCTGGACCAAGGGGAAGAAAACCAAAATGGTATTTCCAAACAGCATTTTATTAGAAGATAGTTCAGAAGTTAAACTATCAGATCAGATAGACTGAGTTCAGATTCAATCATTATGTATCTGGGCTCTGGGCAAGTGATTTCACTCTTCTGTTAATCTCAAATTTCTAATATGTAGAATGGGGTAGTAATTACTTATATATTTATGGGATCATTACAAAGATTCAAAAGTATACAACAATGTCAATAGTGTATACTACCAATAGGTATTATAGTTATGATATTTCACTGCCTCTAATTAAAGCAAGTGCTTAAAGGGTTCCAGCCTCCCGCATAAAGGCAGCTTAGAGGCTGGAGAACCAACTATTTGTTTTCTTCATCTTAGAAGCACCAATACTAAGCACAAGGCTTGTATCATAGAAGGCCTCCTCAGCTGCTAATGTGATTAACATGCCACAAACAAAAGTTGACCTAAAGATCACAACTTCATTCTTAAAGGATATTAAACTATCTCCAAAGTATACCAATTAAAAAAAAAAAAAAAAAGCAAGACATAGAAGTATGCTATGCTACCATTTGTGTTAAAGAACACACATAGGAAAACAAACACACATATATATACATATTTGTATATGCTTAAAACTATTTCTAGAAGCATCAGATGTAGATGGACATAATACCTTTTTTGTTGGAAAAACTGTCTCTAAAAAATGAATGACTAAATAATGGGATAGGAGTGAGTTTTTTTAATGTTTATTCCTTGTACTTTTTGAGTTTTGATCGCATGAATATTTTCTATTCAAAAATAAATATTAAAAATCATTAATATAAACCAGAATTTCAAACTTGGTATTATTAACATTTTGAGACAGATATATTCTTTGTTATGGAAGGCTATTCTACACATTGGAGGGTGTTTAGCATCCCTCTAGATGCTAGCAGAAAAACCCCTTCCCAGTTGTGGCAACTAAAAATATCTTTAAACATTGCCAAAATGTCCCTGGGGGCAAAGCTGATCCCACTTTAGAGCCACTGATATAAACAAACAAAAATCTTCAGTTGTAAGAATACAATAGCCTGCTACAAGGGCAACACGGAGAATCCAGTTAAGCCTTTAATAAAGAAGAAACAAGTGAAAAAAAGGCCCAAACTTACTGACATCCGCCTCTTTGTAAGGTGCTGAGTTGCATGTTTTACACAGTCACACAGTTGTAGATAAACACAATACCTTTTTTGTTTATTTGTTTTGGCTATCAGGGATTGAATGCAGGGGTGTTTAACCACTAAGCCACATCCTCAGTTCTTTTTAAACATTTTACTTAGAGTCAGAGTCTTGCTGAATTGTTAGGAGCCTAAGTTGCTGAGACTGGCTTTGAACTGGATATCCTCCTGCCTCAACCTCCCAAGCCACTGGGATTACAGGCATGTGCCACTGCGCCCAGCAATACTTTTACTGTACTTTTTTATTTTTATGTGATGGTAAGGATCAAACCCAGTGCCTCACACATGCAAGGTATGTGCTCTACCACTGAGCTACAAACTCAGCCTAAAGAGGATATTTTTAAATATCCAACTCAAGATTTTTCAGAAAAGAAAACTGAAGGCCAAGAGGTATGAAATGACTCTGCCAAGGGAAGGTTATGACTAGAACTGCATCTTCTGAACAGCAATTAAGAACTCTTTCTATAGGGTATAAGGCTTCACTTTCCAGATATGATACCCAGGATTGGTAACTCATAGTTTATAATACTGCCCAGAGCTTGTACCAGAGAGATTCTCACAAATGCTTTAGGAATTGACAAGAAAAAGTATACAGGACTCTGAAAGCAGAGCATGGACAGCAAAGCATAGGGGGAAAGGCAAATCATTACATGTCTCTAGGCCTTGGTTTCTGTATCTCTAAAAGAGGAACCTTTATCATGGATCTGCTACCTCTTACAAGAATGCTGTTAAGGACACGGGACAAAGCAAATGTGGGGCATTTCCAAAGCTGCTACAGACACAGTCTCAATAATCTATAACCATATTGACGTACCCTGCAGATTTCTTAGGAGCAGAGAGCGGACTAGAGGTGCTGGTTCCCTCAGCTGGTGGTGGTATGTCTGGTCCAGGAATGTCATTCTCAGTTGTCCCCAAAATGACTTCAGGCTGCACACCACTCTTGACAACTGGCGTCTTACTGACTGCTGTACCACGACTCTCAGGAGCTTCCTTGACCCAAACATGGGCATCGGAGATGATCACTTCCTCCCACTCATTCTCCTCACCCACTTCTCTTGGAGGAGCTACATTTAAGAGCTGGCTTACAGCTTCTGAGTTTTCCAGAGTCAGTTTGGAGGCATTTTCTTTAGAGGAGTTTTGCTCAGTGGTGACAGGCTGCTGATTTCTTTTAACCATAGAACTTCTGGAAGAGACACCTGAAGCCAATTCTACTTTGACTTTGGCTGGCTTTTCCTAGAAAAAAGAAAGAATATATTGTATGCATTTTACAAGTGACAACACCACACACAAATATTCTCTCAGATGATCCTCTTAATAATAACATAGAAAACTGAAGTCCACAAAGAAGGGGCTAACTTACAAGTACAAAATGAATCTGAGTCTTCTGATCCCAAGGGACATTCACTACAGTTAAATACCTCGGTTAGGATAAATCTATTCTCCTTCTAACAAATTTCTTTTTGGCATACTGCTTTTTCATCAAATAAACGTTGGCAATTTTTTAGTCTTAATTTTCAAAGCTCCTAGAGAAGAGGATGACATGTCATATTGGGCTTCTAAGTCCAAAGCTATTTATCTTGGTGGTACCAATATGGTCACATCATGTTTCTACTCCCTGGTGGAAAACCTTGCCTTCACCAGATTCCTTCAGATGAGTCTTTAGAATGACTTGCATATATGTCACATGTTTCAAACTGGGACAAATTAATTCATCCATATTAATTATGTGCTAGAAAATATTCCAATTCATTAAAAACTTCATCTGCTACTCAAATCTACTTTTTTATAGTAAAGTCCTTGGTCCCTTATCTTTTATCCAAGAAGCACCTCTACAGAAAAAGTAGCATTTACACACACACACACACACACACACACACACACACACACATAAAACATGAAAGCTGGGTTCCATCTGTGCTCAGCTCCACTCCTAATGAGTTACATGGTCTAAGGCAAGCTTCTTCTGAATCCTCATGTTCCCACTAAGAAATAACAGAGGGTTGGACTCTCAGTGTTTGTCAGCAGGAGCAAGCCAGCATTTTGATTGATCAGTTTATTCCTGCATGTTCCAGGAAGTTTAGCATCTGAAGCTAATGTTATTAAAACTCACCTACTGACTACCAAAAACCCCTCGTATTCACAAAGCTACCTGGGTAGTGTACTGTTTCTGGGTACACACCAAAAACCAATGACATTTAAGAGCTCTCCAGTAAAGCATTCTCAAATTCGAACACACACTAGCCCAAGGATGAATAAGCATGGGTAAAAGTTCCAAGTAAACTGCAGAGTTTTTTAGCACAGGATGGAATAGCAGAAAAACAGCAGACTATATCCATCTTTAGAGATGTGATTTTTGAGCAAAATCACTGCTTAATAAGTAGGCTATTTCAGACAAAAATCGTTTGCAGGAATGATACTATAAGCAATCTGAGCAACAACTCTACGGTGATCCCACATTTCCTTAACTTAATCTACCCTTTTAGATGTTGCTTTTCTTTCAAGATGGAAGGTAAATACAACCAGCGGTCCATTAAGAGAGAACTCAATTACCACTACCAGACTCTATATGAATGAAGCCTTGAGTTAAACAGCCTCATATGCTATCTTTTGTCCCACCCAATTAATTGGGAACTATACCACACATTCCTTGGGTGAACTTTAGCCAGTATAAACTCTAGAACAATACAAGAAAAGATGAGTCATTTCATGACTGGTATAAAAACATATGGAGCCTACAGAAACAATTTATATTTGCTGCCTCAAACATGAGAACTCAAGAAATCTTAGATGTTGCAGCTAAATGACATAGTAGTGTTCAAGAAATGTTTAGTGGAAAAGGTGCTCGCATAATTAACTATATGAACTTAGCAAGTCACTTCAATTTTTCTCTCAGCTAAAAAAAGTTGAATTACTTGATAAACCAGTCACTATTTCTCTAAAATTCTAAAGTGTATTGATGCTGAAGTGTTACCTTTTTATTTTTTTCTTTTCAAATTCATTCTAACGCTGGAGAAAAAAATTCTGACTTAGCAAATCAAGATTGGGGGGGCAGGGGCAGGGCAAGTAGCTAAGAAAAAACTTGTTTTCGTGCCACACAAGAAACTCAACAGGGGCTGCGGATGTGGCTCAAGCGGTAGCCCGCTCGCCTGGCATGCGTGTGGCCCGGGTTCGATCCTCAGCACCACATACAAAGATGTTGTGTCCACCGAAAACTAAAAAAAAAAAAAAAACCAACAAGAAACTCAACAAAACTTCAGTTCATAACCCACTTGAATCAAATGTATGAAATATGATATGTCAAGAGCTTTGTAATGTTTTGAACAACCAATAAAAAGAAAAAAAATAGTTACTATGCTACAAAAAAAAAGAAGCAACAGCATGCATAGCAATAATAGTTATATAAATGTCAATCATAACAAGGAACTTTTTTTTTTAACAAAATAACTTTATTTATTTATTTTTACGTGGTGCTGAGGATGGAACCCAGGGGCCTCGCACATGTTAGGCGAGCGCTCTACTGCTGAGCCACAACCGCTGCCCCAACAAGGAACATTTACTAAGGTTTACTATATATGAAAAATGTGCCATGCACTCATGGATAATCTCATTTGACCCCTCCAGTGATCCTTATTATTAACCTCCATTTGGAGATGAGAAAAAACCTTAACTAAGGAATACAGATATGACAACTTGTCTAAGGTTGCACAGCTAAAAACTTTAGAAGCTTAGGTTTGATCTAAGGATGGTAATCCCAAAACTGTATTATAATTGTATTGTTTGAATCTTAAGGTATCCCCCAAATATCCATGTGTTAAAGGCTTGTTCCCCAGGATGGTACTGTTAGGGGACATACAACCTTTAGAAGGTGTGACCTAGTAGAGGTTTTATAGATACTGGGAGAGCATCCTTGAAGGAGATTGTGGGTTCATGGTCTCTTTTCTCTACCTTGTATTTACTGGCCATGAGATAAGAAGTTTTCTGTCACCAAACACTCCTACCAGGATGTGCCACCACCTTGCCACAGGCCCCCAAACAATGGGGCTAATGGACTATGGGCTGAAACCTCCAAAACTGTGGGACAAATGAAGCTTTTTTGTTTATAAGTTGATTATAACTTATAACTCAGTGGATCATGCCAAGTTAAACACATGACTATTAAAATCCTAGCCTAAGTAAGATTCATAAAAACAGTACCCTTCTCTTTCCTTTTCTACTTATGTAACGTGCTATTGATCCTTCAAGATCATCTCTTATAAAACCTTTCCCATCCATTCCAGTTCTGGTAAGCATTTCTCTTAGAATTAATTGAGAATTAAATATATACCATTCTTTTTTCTTTTTGGTTCTGGGGATTGAACCTGAGGACATTTTATCACTAAGCCACACCCTCAACCCCTTTTTTTTGGGACAGGGTTTTACTATGTTACTTAGGGCCTTGCTAAGTTGCCAAGTTGCCCTTGAACTTGCCATGCTCCTGCCTCAGCCTCCCCAGTTGGTGGGATTACAGGAATGTGCCACCATGCCTGGCTATTCCATTCATTTTGATCCTAAAAATTTAGTATCATATAAAAAAACATGACAAGCATGTACATTTTATCCAGTCAATGCCAAGTGTACAACAAGTTAACAAACATGCTGAACTAAAACACCATATGAACATCTTCTAGGGATAAAAGCTGTAGGGGACGCAAAGATCATGGAGAAGCTTATGACATGACACAAACAGAAACACTGTTAAATGGTGATAACTGCTACTTAAAAGTGTCAAAGGCATACATACAAAGAAAGTCATTCATTCTTCCCTAAGGAAACCTAGGTATGTTTCACAGAAAAAAAATAACATTTACATTGAGTCATGATCTATCATTATACATTCATTTCAGAAAAAATAACCAACTTGTTTGTCTACAGGAGAGAAATGCAGAAAGAGAAAAGAAGGAAGGGTGGGAAGGAGGAAGGGGATGCATTAGAGTTAGATGATGGAAGACTTGAATACCAAGTTAAGTTAAGGACTTCCACTTCTACAGGAGAAGTAAAGGTTTTGAGCTAAACAGTGAAAAGATGAGAGCTATGCAGTGAAAGCTAGGTGCGGTGGTGCATGCCTGTAAACCCAGTGACTTGGGAGGCTGAGGCAGAAGGATTGCAAGTTCAAAGCCAACCTCAGCAAGGGTGAGGCGCTAAGCAACTCATGAGACCCTATCTCTAAATAAAACAGAAAATAGGGCTGGGGATGTGGCTCAGTGCTTGAGTGCTCCTGAGTTCAATCCCCATTACCCCAAATAATAATAATAATAATTAAGCAGTGTGGGGGATGGATTATTAAGTTAGCCTTCACAGGAAGTAAGTAAATTAGCATACTGTAGTCATTCATGGGAAATTAAGAAGCAATTAAAGATAATATTGTTAAAGAATATTTAATAGATATTAAGTTAAATGAAAAAATATACATAACATGTTCGTAGAAAAATGGACTAAAAGAAAACATACCAAAATGTTAAGTAATAAGGCTTTTCTTTGGATGATATGATTGTGGATAAAGGCTGAAGGTGTAGCTCAGTGGTAGAACATTTGCTTCACAAGCATGAGGCCCTGGACCCAATCTCCATCATCATACACAAAAAATTACACATAAAATTTTGTTTTCTGTTATTATTTTTTAATTTTATAAACTGTTTATAATGAAAATGATGGTCAAAATTAAAAGTATCAATTTTTAAAAAGTTATCTGCTCTTAAGGGCAACAGGAAGCTTACTCTGTTGTGTTTCCAAAGCAACAATGGTCAACGGACCTTACCTTTGGGATCCACTTCCCTCCTAGGAAGTTACCACAGGTAGGGCACTTAGGTGGTTTGTGCCTAGTGACATATGTGAAGGAGCAACCTGGGCTGGTGCACGTCCCATGGCCCCGGCGAGTGTATGTAGTGGTCTGTTAAAAAAAAATTATAATAATAAAGTATCAGAATCAAGATCACAATCCAATCCCTCTCAGACGCTGCTGACCATTATAACCACAACAATTATCAGACAGTGGTAACTGCTATTAATTGAGCAAGGTAACACACAGCGCTAAACATTTTAGTAATATCTCATTTAATACTCTCAGCAATGCTACTGAGTAGATAAGTATTATCACTACTTAGGTTCACAGTAGTTAAATGCTATCTCAAATCACATAGTGACTCAAAGGCAAAGCTGGATTAGAACTCAAATGTGTCTGATTCTTGGTCCAAGATTCCTTCTGTGTACCTAGGTGTACCCTCTGATTCAATATTTCAAAAAATTTGTTTCTTCTTCCTTCTTACTAGTTAAAAATCAAAGAAACTACGACCTAGAATTCAGAGATATAAAAATAGAACCATGATTACCGGAAAAAAATAATGATAAGTGCTGAGGGCCATTGCCAAGTAGAAATGACGCATCGAAATTTCCTTGCTAGCGTACCCCATGTTAAATGGATTTCGCTGTTGATATTGCATGTAAGGTGACCTTGCTCAAGGAAGGCAGATCCGGGTTTAGAGCTGATCAGGTTTGAGGAAGTATCCCGGTCCTTGGGTTTAGGGCGTTCCCGGTTTAAGACAATAGGGGTTTTAGGGAAGTTGGAGGTTGAGGATTATTGCTGCTGGGATTAGGGTGTTCCTGCTGCCTGAGCGCCCGTTGAGTTCTCGTGAGATTCAAAAAGGAGATTGGAAAAAAGCCTCGTGGAGTAGGTGAATTGGGCGGAGGAGAACGGAATTGCCCCAGAACATGTGTGGAGGCCGGTGTGAGTTCGGGAATAAAGAATTGCTGTTTGAATCTACAAAGCTGTGTGGTGGCTCGTGATCTTGTACCCAGCCAAGACATTGGCAGATAAGAAAATGCAGGAGTAGAAATCAGGTCCTTTGATATTCACCAGAATTTAGTTGTTTGCATATGAATATAGTCAGCCATTGGCTCTCACCATCTCTACTAACCAACCTTTGAGCAAAATGTATTACAATGGGTTATTACATTTCAGCTACAAATGGGAATTATTCACTCATTAGCCATGTTCCATTTCTAGATTAAAGCTGAAAAAATAATTTCCTTATCAGATTTGTTTTGTCACTTATAATGTTTACTCAACTATTAATTCCAGCTTCCCTAGTCTGGCCAAAAAGCAAAAACCTTCCTTGGGAAACACTAAATTGCCACTAGCTTTTACCTCTGCCAGGGAGCCTTAAGAAAAGCTGATTATCAAAGCAGTACCAAATAAAGCATGAGTACAAAGTGGCCAGGCACCAAGGAAAGAGACCAAGCTCTGGGTTCCAACTTTGCCATTAACACACTGGATGACCTAGAAGTCAGTCATCATAACTCTTGGGCCTTGGGTATAATGTCTGTAAAAATCATACGCTCTTCCTATTTTACTGGTATCTTGAGGAAGAAATGAAGCAGAGAATGAAGAAACATTCACTTAGTAAATTGTAAGATTCTATACGTTTGTGAGAGCTAAATTACTGAGCTGTAAAACATCTGTCATCTTTTTTTTTAGACTGTGACCCCATACATAATCTTCATAGTGAACACTCCCAAGAAGCAGAATAAAAATTTAACTTAGTTCTATAAGTGAATTACCATGGAAATTTCAAGATGGCAGAATAGAGGAGGTTGCTTTTTTGGCTGCTCTGTGGTGTCAAACAAGAAAGCAGACAGGCAGCTTCTCAGCAAGTGGGTAAACAACAACAACAACAAAAAAGGGTGGAAAGAACTTTACTGGAATTTAATACTGGACATTCAAAGCAGACTGGGGACTGAGGTTGGATATAATAAAAGAATGAGGTACTGGAAACCTTCAGGAACATTACAAGTCCACAGGATAGAAACTCTACTCCCTCAGATTGCTAGTTTGGACTGCTAGATGGGTAGACACACAAATAACATGAAAAAGCAAAGGAACAAATCACCCCAAACAAACCAAGATACTTCAATGACGGAATCCCACAATACCACAGTAGAAGAATTGTCAGAAGGCATTTAGAATGTACACAGTCAAACTGATCTGCGATGTAAAGGATGACATAAGGAGTAAAATCAGAGAGAAAATACAGAAAGTGAAAGATAACTTCAATAAAGAGGTAAGAGATTCTGAAAAAAAAATCAAGCAGAAATTCTCAAAATGAAGAAATCAATAAACTACATTAAAAATTCAACTGAAAACATCACCAACAGACTAGACCACTCAGAAGAGTTTCAGGCAATGAAGACAAATTATATAATCTTGAAAATAAAGTTGACCATGAAGAAAAGATGTTAGGAGACCATGAACAGAATTTACAAGAAATATGGGACAACCTCAAAAGACCAAATTTAAGATTTATTAGGATAGATGAAGGCACGCAGATACAAACCAATAGAATGCACAATCTTTTCAATGAAACAATGTAAGAAAATTTCCCAGACCTAAAGAATGAAATGGAAAATCAGATACAGGAGGCTTATAGTGAAGCCAGATTTAAAATTAGGCAGTCAGTGTAGTTAGGGTCTAATATCGAGTAAAATCTAAAATGGAGGCCATGTTGAGAATGAATTTCCGGAAAAGTTGAGCAACTCTTGAAATGTTAATAAAGTCCCAAGAAAAGCCCTAGGCCCAAAGTCCATCCCAAAGAAATGTTAATGAACAGCCCCAGCAGATTTGAAGATAGCCCATCCCTAAGAAGTGTGAATGTAGTCCTTCCTGCCCAGATTACTTCTTTGGCCCATCACTGTCCCACCCCTTGGGCCTTCCAACCTACATTCCATCACTGAAAGAACTATAAAAAGGGGAAACAACCCGCACTTCCACGGATTACACCTCTATGGACCCCTTCTTCCTCTAGGAGAAGTCTTTTCTGCTGTCCTTTAATAAACTTCTAATTTCTACTCTGACCTTGCCTTGGCGTGCTTCTCTGGTGTTATTCTTCAACAATGGGGAAGCAAGGACTCATCAGGTCAACAGCGGTAACAATAGGACCCCAAATATACAAAATTACAATAGACCCACTTAGGCACATTATTGTGAAAATGACTAACATACAGAATAAGTATATTAGGCATCCAGAATAAGAATAGAATTTTAAAGGCTGAGAGAGAAAACAACAAATTACATTTAGAGGGAAATCAATACAGATCTCGGCTGATTTTTCAACTTAGATCCTCAAAGCTAGGAGGTCTTGGAATAATATATACTAAGCTCTAAAAGAAACTGGATGCCAGACAAGAATGCTATACTCAGCAAAATTAAGCTTCAGAATTGACAATGAAATTAAAAAAAAAAAAAAACTTCCACAACTAGAAAACTTGTACTACAAAACATTCTCAATAAATATTTCATAAAGAAGAAATGAAAAATAAAAGTGAAAACCAGCAAAGGGAGGAACTACATTCGAAGAATAGTCAATCAAAGGAGAAACCAATTCAAAGTAAAAACCAGAAACAAATTAAAATGACAGGGAATAAAAAACATTTCTCAATAACAGCATCAAGGGGCTGGGGTTGTAGCTCAGTGGTAGAGTGCTTGCCTCACATGGGTGAGGGCACTGGGTTCGATCCTCAGCACCACATAAAAATAAATAAGTAAAATAAAGGTATTGTGTCCATCTATAATTAAAAATTTAAAAAAATAACATTGAATGCCAATGGCCTACAATCAATCAAAAAACAGACTAGCAGATTGGACTAAAAAACAAAACCCAACAATATGGTGCCTTTAAGAGACTCACTTCATAGGCAAAGACATCCTCAAACTGAAGGTAAAAGAATGGGAAACAACACATATCAATCACATGGATCTTGTAAACAATCAGGGGTTTGTTTCTATCCTTATATTAGATAAAGTAGACTTCAAGCCAAAGTTAATCAGAAGGGACAAAGGAAGCCATTTCAAACTGCTTTAGGGAACTATACATCAACAAGACATAACAATTATATTCATGCCCCAAACAATGGAGCATATACATACATCAAACAAATCCTTCTCAATTTCAATACTGGGTGACTTTAATGTACCTCTCTCACCACTGGATAGATCTTTCACACAAAAATTAAACAAAGCTATAAAACTAAAAAACACAATTGAAACTTACACTTAACAGACATATATGGGATATTTCATCCATCAATGACAGAATACACTTTCTTCTCAGCAACACACAGCTCCTTCTCTAACATAGAAGGCTTACACAGGGGACAACTGATCATGGAAACCCACCCAGCTCTCCTCCCCATGTAATGTAAGCTATCACATATGCTGGCAAACAACTGTAATATTACTTTAATATATTTTTAGCATCTATAGAGTTGTTTTGATTGCTCCCCTTTCATTAATTTTTGTGTTCTTACTTTTTTATTATACTTGTTATATTTTTTTTATCAACTTTTAGCTGTATTATTTTTCTATTTCATATATTTCTGTTCCCACTCGTTATTTTTTCCTTCCTACTACCTAATATGAAAATAATTTGACTGTTAATCTAGCTTCTTTCTGATAGTAGTACTTCAAGTTTATAAGTGTTCATCTGAGTACTGTTTCATCCCAGAGATTTGGAATATTTAATATTTTAATAAATTATTACTTACTTCAAAGTACTTTTTATTTACTTCTTTTGTGCTTTCTTCTTTGACATGTGAGATATCATTTTGATTTGTTTCTGGTTTTTACTTTGAATTGGTTTCTCCTTTGATTGACTATTCTTCGAGTGTAGTTCCTCCCTTTGCTGGTTTAAAAGTGCACTTTTTAATTTTGAAGTAGTTGAGATGTGGGGATGGAGTTCTATTTATTTTAAGGTGACTGATTTCTAATGTAATAAATCATGCAGGAAACATGGTCTGCATGATTTCAAATTTGAAAAAAGTAATGGAAATCCTTTTTCTATTGATCGAATTGATTACATACATGTCAAAACTGATCAAACTGCATACTTCAAATATGTACATTTTATTTTACTTCAATTTTACCTTAATAAAGCTATGAAAAAATTAAAATATTAAAAATAAAAAGAAAAGGAAAAAGAAGAGGGGAAAAAAATTACTATGAACTTGGAAATACTCTTAAACAGAACTGACTTCAGAGCGGTGTGAATATAGATCACACCTGTAATCTCAGACACTGGGAGGCTGAGGCAGGAGAATCCAAGTTCTAGGTCAGCCTCAACATCTTATCAAGACTCTATTCCAAATTTTTTTTTAAAAAAAGAAAAGCGGGTGGGGGACTAGCGATATAGTTCAGTGGTATAGTGGGCATGGATGCAATCCCCAGTACTGCAAAAAAGAAAAGATGCTAGTGTTCAAGGCTGATGTTTCAGGCCCAAGTACTGTCAAAAAAATACTGTTCTAGAAGAGTTTGGCAGACACTTTTTAGAACATGATAGTCATTTCCAGGAGCACAGGACTAAGAAAAAATAAGCAGTTTCTTCAAGTTGCAGCAGCTATTTCTGTTTTAATATCCTGAAACTTTTTCATCTAAGAACATACTATTTATTTGGGTATGGTGGCACATGCCTATAGCCCATGACACTTAGGAGGCTCAGGAAGGAAGAATGCTTCAGCCCAAGAGCCCAGGAGTCTCAAACAACAACAACCAAAAAAAAAAAAAAAAATTAAAGTATGTATCACTTATCTGCAACAGGAGTTAAAGATAATATATTAACACTAAAGAAACTCACAAACAGAACCAAAATAAACTTAATAGTGTATAAGCCATTAAAATGGAAAAAATGAATTCATAAAAATACAATTAAATCAAAAGAAAGCAGAAAAAATGGATGGAACAAATAGTAAGATAAGAGATCTAAACTTAACCATTTTAATAATTATATTAAATAAAAATGCCTTAAACTCTCCAATTAAGATAGATTGTGAGATGGGGTTGTAGCCCATGGTATAGCACTTGCTTATCATGCAGGAGGCATTGGGTTTAATCCTAAACACTGCAAAAAAAAAAAAAAAAAAAAAAAAAAAACCAACAAAAAAACCCCACTTTAAATACCAAGATATAATTTGTGAAAGGTTAAAACGACAGAAAAAGATAGACCTTAATGTAATAATTATAATTAAAAAACCAGGTCCGACACAGACAAAGTCAATTACAAAGCTAAAATTACTAGAGATAAAAATATTTTCATAATAATGAAGGGTTCAATTTATCAAGAGGACATAACAATCTTATATGTTTATGTACTTAGGAAGAGTCCAAATATAGACAGAAAAATAGAATTGTAAGAAGAGACAAATCTGCAATTTTTTCATAAATAACTGATAGAACAAATAGACAGAAAGGATATAAAAGAGTTGAAGTACATTATCAATCAACCTGACCTAATCTGACATGTATACAACACTCCATTCAACAGCAGAATACACATTCTCTTAAAATGCACACAGGACATTTATCAACATAGACCATATTCTGATTGACAAAATAAAACTAAATAAATTTAAAAGGACTCAGATTTTATAAACCATAAAATTTTGACAATGAAATTAAATTATAAATCAGTAACAGAAAAATATATGGAAAATCACTAAATATTCCAAAAAAGGTAACACACTTCTATGTAACTCATGAGTCAAATAAATAAATCCAAAAAAGGATTTTAAACCAAGTGAAAATAAAAATATACTAACAGAATTTGTGGGATGCCACTAAAGTAGTGCTTAAAGGAAAATTTATAACACTAAGCACCTATATTAAAAAAGAAAGGTCTCAAATCAATGACATCAGCTTCCACCTTAAGTGAAATAGAAACAAAAACAGAGAAAATAATACCAAAAGCTGTTTCTTGGAGATCAATAAAATTTATAAACTTATAGCTACGCTTATCAGGAAAAAAAAATATGGAAGACCCAAATTGTCAGAAACAGGAATGAGACACATGAAATCACTACAGATTCTACAGATTGGAAAGGATAAAAATTCCTCAAAAATTTAAGCACAGAATTACCATGTGACCTAGCAATTCTACTCATAACTATGTACCCAAAAGAATAGGATACAGAGACTCAAACTAATACTTGCACACCAAAGTTCATAGCAGCACTTTTTACAACTAGACAAAATACAGAAACAATCCAAATGTCCATGAAAAGATGAATGGATAATAAATGAACAAAATAAAAAATATTTTTAAAAATAACAACAAAAAAGATGAATGGATAAACAAAATATGGTATATACACACAATGGACTATCTAGACATAACATTCTAATACAAGGTCTGAGATAAATGAACAATATTTGTATAATTTCACCTATAACAGGTACCTAGAACGTGTAAATTCATAGATAAAAAGTAGAAGAGAGGTGGGAATGGAAAGTTACTATTTAATGGATATAGAGTTTCAACTGGGAACAAAGAAAAAGTGCTAGAAGTGGATATTGGTAACGACTCTATAATACTATGAATGTACTAAATGACACTGAACTGTATACTTAAAAATGGTTAAAATGACTGGGTATCATGGCACATGCACATAATCCTAGTTACTTAGGATGCTAAGGAAAAAGGACCACAAGTTCAAGGTCAGCCTGGGAAATTTAGCAAGACCCTGTCTCAAAATTTAAAAAAATAGAAAAGGATGAGGATGTTCCTTGGTGGTAGAACCCCTGGGTTCAATCCCCAGTATGAAATAACAAATTCCCTGATAGACAATATACAAAGAGCTTACTCAAAAATAGGTACTCCAATGCTGCACTCCAAACAGTCCCATATAGCTGGGCACGAGATATGCAACAGTAGTCCCAGCTACTCTAGAGGTTGAGGCAGGAGGATCATAAATTCAAGGCCAGCCAGGGGAATAAAGCAAGATTGTATCTTAAAAAAAAAAAAAAAAATAGCCCCATGTATATTTTTAAAAGTTGGACTTGCAGTTAAAAACCTCTCAGCAAGAAAACTCCAGGCCTAGATGACTTTACAACTTCACTGGTAATTCTACCAAACACTGTAAGAAATAATATGAACACAACATCACAGAATTACCATGTGACCCAGCAATTCCACTCATAACTACCCAGAAAACAGAAGAGGAGAAAATAGTTTTCAACTCATTTTATAAAGCAAGCACACAAAACCATTATACAAAAACCACACTACACACATTAGAGATCAACATCCCTCATGAACACAGATACAAAAATTCTGAACAAAATTTTAGTAGATCAAATCTGACAATACATAAAAATAATAATAGATTACTGCCAAGTAGGGTTTATCCCAGGAATGCTGTGTTGGTTTAACATTTGGCAAAACAATGAAGTTAATCACATTAACTAACTAGAAAAAAGAAAATCCACACAATCATCTCAATAGACACAGAAAAAGCATTTGACAAAAATCCAATATCAGTTCCCAATAAAAACTCCTAGAAAGCTGGGTGAGGTGGTACACATCTATAATCCCAGCAATTTGGAAGGATAAGGCAGAATAAATAACTGCAAGTTTGAGGCCAGTAAATTTGTGGTTTCAGCAACTTTACGAGACCACACTGCAAAATAAAAAAGGCTGGTGACGTAGTTCAGGGGTAGAGGCCCCCTAGGTTCAATCCCAGTAATGCAGAAAACAAACAAAAAATAACAACAACAAAATCCTCCTAGCAAATCAGAAACAGAAGGAAACATCCTAAACTTGATAGACAGGATCTATGAAAAACCTATAGCTAATATCATACTTAATAGTGAAAGACTGAATGTTTCCCCTAAGATCTTATCTGCCCTTAGGACTTTTATTTAACATTGTACTAGAGGACCTAGACAATGTAATAAGGTAAGAAAAAAAAATCAATTATATTACTAAATACTAGCAGGGAACAATCAGATATTGATAATTTTTTAAAAACATTAATATGATAGCATCGAAAACATGAAAATATTTAGGGATAAATCTCAGCCCAGATGCTATAGTGTGTGATGAAATAAATATCAACTGAGAATCAAAAAAACCAGAATCCTGGTTCTGGCTCTCTTGTAGTCTAGGGGCCTTTCTCTTCTCTGGGTCTGTTCCCTAATCGATACAATAACAATATTTAATTATATCAGTGGCTCCTTTTTTGAAAGCATGCATGATTCTGAAAATTTGATAGCCATGGAATCTATCCCAGGAAAATGCTCTCCAGCAGTTTGTATATAACTTGAGGGAATTCATGGATCCTGTGGAGTTCTATAAAACTCCCAATTTAAGAACACATGGCCTGGATAATCCCTGAGACCTCTGCCAGTCCCAACTGTCTAGCAGTCTAAGTGTCTCTCTCTCTCTCTCTCCCTTTTTTTTTTTAGTGTGTTATAATTATATATAACACATAGCACTGTTATATATTCGTATATGCATACAACACCATTTGGTCAATTTCATTCCCCAGTCAAAGGGTCAGAGACTTTTTAAGAAAAACTAATTTAGGCCGGGCATGGTGGTGCATGCCTATAATCCCAGGACGATCGGGAGTTCAAGGTCAGCCTCAGCAAAAGTGAGGTGTAAAGCAACTCTAAATAAAAATACAAAATAGGGCTGGGAATGTGGCTCAGTGGTCAAGTGCCCCTGAGTTCAATCCCTGGTACCCATCGTACCCCCCAAAAGAGAAAAACAACTTTAGAAAAGAAGAACCCTAAATGCTATCACCTCTCCACATACTGACCAGTTTGATGGAGGTGGGGTTCTCCACAACTGAGTAGGCAGGCAGAGGCAACATGATGTACTGTGTGGCTGGTGCAGAGGAGCTACTCTCACAGGAGTCCTGCAGGTAATGGAGAAAAGGACAGTTTCATTGAAGTACAGTGCAGAACATCCAGGACCACTCATAACACTTGAAGACTATAAATCCAATATTCATAAACAGTGTGCTTATCAATGTACACATGTAGAAACAAATATATAGTTACCTCAAAATGAAGACAAGTTTAATTAGGAGGAAACAAAGAGAAAACTACTACCACAAAATATTTGCTATCCTAGTTTTATGTATGAAAAAATGGAGGTTCCAAGAGTCTTGGGACTCCTAAGATCACATAAGCAGTGAGAGAATCCAATTCTTCTAACCCTGTCAATATTATCTTTCCAGTACTGGGGATTGAACTGAGGGTCCTGTACATGCTAGGGTAAGTGTTCTACCACTAAGCCTTCTTAGACTTACTAGGATTTCCACCTGTCTGAGAATGCTATCCCATCCAGGGGAAAGAGCAGAAGCCATACACTGGGGCATGGTAGCCAATTCCCCCACTTCTGGGAACCAGCTATATAATCAATGAAACTGCTACTTTTCCTTCAAATGAACATAGGTCTTAGGCTAAGTTACTTAGTCCCATCAACCTGGCCTTGAAGAAAATGTCTTTCTTCCTACCCCATCTGTAGCCAGGAATAAATTTTAATAATTCTCATATACAGATCAAGGTGCCACTGTTTGCCGAAATAGTCATTAAGAATACAAAATCCTGACTGGTATTAATAGCCTGACAGGTCCTGGTTTTGACAATTTCCAGCTTTCCTGCTAATGAATCTCATGTGCCATATTATGTCAAGAAAATTCTCATTAAGCTGGGCCAGAATTATTAATAGGATTGCCTGAGAAACTGAGAACTTTGGAGCAAGCACAGAGGTCAGAAATATTCAAGAGAACTAGTCCCACCAGAAGTTCCATATAAGAACTCTTATCATATCACTGCTCCAAAATCACACTGCATGGCGCTGGCTGCCTTTTTACTAACTCCTAGATAAAAAAAAAACATGAGTACCAAAGCCACTTACCCTCATGACTGTCACCACTGATACACTCTCCCCAACCTGGGGGTGGGACACAGCCAGGCTTCCAGTGGGGAGGTCTGATGAGCCATTCACTAAGGTCTCTTCAATTACCAGGCTTGTCTGATAAGGCTGGTGGCTCTCTCCTACCTCCAAGGAAGCCTCCTCCAAAAGCACATCCTGGCCGAGCATCTCTGAGGTGGCAATCTCTTGTACAGCACCTGGATGAGCAAGGGTTCCCACCTCCTCAGCCAAGGCCTCCACAGCCAGGCATTGCTCTGCCATGCCAGCATGGCTGGACACTGTCTCTGGAGCAGTGCTGGACACAAGAGGAGGTCCTTTAGGGGAGATCTGGTTCTGAGCCACACACAGCTCTAACTGAGGGCAGCTCCGGTCCTCCTGTAGGCTGCTCTTGGGGATAATGATGTAATCTGAGCGGGGGAGGATCTTGCGGAAACCTGGAATGTCTGGAACCACAGCAGTCAGTGCAGACAGTTTAGAGTTCTGAAGATGAGAAAGCCAGGGAAAGAGGGATAAGCAAAGACAATGATAAAGTAAATAGATACATATTTATTAGCTCATTTTTTTTCTGCAAAAGGACCAAAAAGACTCTACTCCCTTGATTTAAATTAGTTAGGGTCAGCCTCTGTCAACAGTAATATCATCTTCACTTGAATCAATCTTACTTCTTGGTGACTCACATAGAAAATGTAGGCATCTAAAACTATGAGCTAGTACTACTGGCCTAGCATGGTCTTGAGAAAATACTTTCTTCTTTTGAGGTCTCAGTTTCCCCATCTATACAATGAGTGCAATCTGGCAATATGAGTTCTTTTTGAGCTTTGATACTTCAGGATTCCTAAGTATATAAAGTAGTCTATAAGCTTTACCAGAATGTATCATGCTTAATAAAAACCCTAAAAGCATAAAAAAAACAACCCAATAGGTCAAGATGGAACTCAACACAGCAAGTCAGGTTTTCTGACCCCACTGGTTCTCCCAGATTTACAAAAAAAGGATTAAGAGGTCAAAAGTTGAGAAAGCACGGTGAGAAAAAATATACATAGTAGGGGCTCCATGAAGTGTCCTGAATATATTAAAGAGAAAAAAAAAAGTGATCTAATACATTAAAGTTAGAAAATGCTTTCAAACCTATTCTCTAATTTCACCTTAAAAACAATACTATCAAGTTAGGTGATACTATTATTAACTGCATTTAACACAGGAGGAAATTCAGGCTGAAGAAGATTAAACTTCCAAAACACAAATTTATTAAGTAGTAAAGACCTGACTCAAGGCAAGGTCTCCTCAAGATCAAGAAGACCTGGGACTAAAAACATAACCCTGTATGGTTAACTGGCACCAAAAAAGGGGCATTTTGTTTCATTTTTTCAACTTAAACTGAAAGTCATCTAATAAGGAAGTAGGAGTTCAAAGTAAATAGGGAGAACTAAAACTAAATGCAACAACAACAACAAAAAAAATAATTTCAGAAGCATATTTTAGAAGAAACACTAAAATCAATTACAAATGAATCCTTGAATCAAAAACAAAAAGTCAGTAAGACTACTTAATGTTTCTTAGGAAACACTAAGAAATAAAAGAAACATTCAGATGAAACATGAAAGAAGACAGACTCAATCCTTTATGGAGCCTTTAGGAGAAGGTGTTGAGGAAACATTCTCTAGTCAACCTCTGAAGCTGGCTGATTAAAAGAACATGATTAAATGGTGGTAAATACACTTAAATCCAAGCATAGAGAAAACAGAATGGTCTGGATGACATTAATTTTACAGGCTGGAAGGAATAACACTGGAACACTGGACCTGCCCTTGGCAGGAGACCGAAAGGGCTGCTGAGGAGGCAGCCTGCCACAAAGACTGACAAGCTACTACATTCAGGCAGGGAGGTTCTCAGCCTCACACCAGGCAATATGAGAAGATGAACAGCACCTAAAGTTTCACCCAGCCTTGGCACATTTTAGTTGCTCAATAAACAACACCTTTACTTATATGTTTATCGGACATTTAATCTACTCAAGGGTGACAATTATTGACAAAGTCAGAATGTGCAAGGATTTAGGTAGGTGATTTTATTCTCTTTTTAAACATTATGAGTAGGTACTAGATCCATTTGCAGATGAGTTAAACCAAGACTCAAAAGTTAAATAATTCTTCTAGGGTCACTCAGTATCAGAGCTAAGCCATTCATGATCTTAGTGGTAGTGGTGAAGATAGGATAAATTTAAATATGCATATGGATAAGGAAGAATCATGGCTGATGACTTACAATTTTCAGTCTTTATAAGGATCTACATCCTCAGTGTCTAGTAAAACCAAATCATTCCAGGACTACATGAAATTTTCTTCATCATGGACAAAAATATTGCATTGGTTGGGGGGATGCTGGTGGCTGAACTCATGGTCTCACATATGCTAAGCACATTGTCCGCCACTGAGCTACACTCCCAGCTCTTAGATCTCGAATTATATAATAGGGAAGCCAAAGGAATAGGTTTTCTTTTCTTAGATTCTACCTCCCACCCCCACCCCCAGGGATTATTTCCCAGACTCACACCTTATAAACAAATCTAAGAGAGGTAGAAAGTGGTATAAGTTGTCAAGTAAATAAGAACAAAATCTAAATGGCAGTGGCAGATGAACTTAATATAACCTGTTCTGTTACATACTTGTTGACTTCAAAAGAAACCTCTGCTTTATATCATCAAAAAAGAAGATAAAGACAATTGTTTAATTGGAGCTCAAGTATAAAGATTTCAGCTTGTAAGAGAAAGGTTATATTTCCTGCAGGAACTTCAATTAAAAAAAAAAAAACAACAAAAACAGCTGTTTAAATAGCTGCCAATGTATTTTGTCACACTGTGAAGGAGAAATAACAAAATGGCTGACAAATATAAACCTAAATGCTTTCATGATAGCTCTTTAATCCAAGGATTCAAAGCTTCAGTTTCCTCCATCATCTTTGGCTTTAATCTTGCAGTTTTGCTTCTAGTATATTTCATAATCGCCAGTAGTAACAAAAGAACCCCATGCTACACAAACAATGGCATCTTACCTCTAACCATGCATAATTCTTGATTATAGTTGATAATAGTAAAATTAATTATACCATAATCAATTTGCAATATGAAAATATATAAGACAAATGCCTTTGTAAGCTATTTTATTAAAGGAAAAATACCACTAACTACCCAAGAGATAAGGGCTCCAAGTTCTACTAAAATTCAGAAAAGGAGCCTAAGACTCACTACAGAAAACCCAGAAAATGTCAGCTTTAGTACTGTCATAACCAAAGAGGAAAAGAGAGTCCAGAGAATCATCAAAATGGAAACAGACATTGTGAAATTCAAGAAAGGTAAAATGATAAAAATTTTCCCAAGCAAAGAAAAGGAAACAAGAAAACAAGGTGGTTGATCTCCCCAAGGCTTTTTCATTTGAACCAATGGAGAAATTAGCTGGAAAAAAAATTACTTACAGGATCCAAACCTTCTTTCTCTAGTTTGGCTTTCTCCAAGTAGTAACTCCTCTCGGCCACGCTGAGAAGTCTCCAACTCTCACTAATCTTCTTATTGATTTCAGACTGTGGGAGGTGGGGGAGCTCTTGTTGCACTTTCAGGTAGATGTCATAGTAGTACAGAAGGTAAGCAGACCTGAGGAAGCAACCACTTCTTCAGACCTTCCCTTATTCACCCCATGTGTACCACAACATTAGAGGCTGCATAATTAAGAGATTAATATAAAAACCCAGCATCTCCATTCAAAGCACTTAATAAGACTGAAAATCAAGCAAAAAAAAAAAAAACAAAAAAACATTTATAACACACCCAGATTCTCCCTTCAGAAACCTGGAAGAAAGGCGATGTACTTTTCCATGGACCACTTTTTCCTGCAGGACCAACTGGCTTAAAATCAAATATAGCCAAAGAAAGACACAGGTGTCCTGATGCACCACTCAGGGAAAGGCTATCAGGGGGCTGACTGCCCAGGCTAGTTATCACACATACTTTTTACTCCTTTACACGGCCTCTGGTCATTTAACTGAACAAAAATACCTCCTGAAGGCTGAGAAAGCCTCAGCAAGATGTATGCAGTGTTCACATTTGAGAGGGATATTAGAGCTACAATCTGGATATTCTCTATAGATGTCACTGGTACTATTTATAATTCTATAATTTTATTAATGACTTGTTTTAATATTTAAACAACAATGGTATAATAAAAATAATGTAGCTCTTCTTGTACATAGCTTCTACCATCTGTCTGGTGCAAATTTTTTTTTTTTTTTTATGACAGCCTGAAAACATAAGCAAAGTCTGGCCAGGAACAGCAAATGTTGGCATGTATCCAGCCACTTTCCACTTTCCATCTTCCTCTCCCCACATCCCAATGCCCATTCAAAGACTTCAACAACTGTACTCTTAAAAAAATTTTAAAGTATTCTTCAACATGGCTCTCGAAGCAGTAGGTTTATAAATTTCAGCAGCAACCAAAACATGTTGGCTAACCTGGGTTTCTTGGCCTTTTCTCCATGTATTTTATACTTTTTCTTCTTCTTAGGTGGCCCAGAGGAGGTATAACAGAAGGCTTCCTCAATTTCCTCCATCACGACAGTTACCTCAGTACCATCATATGATGCATCCATGGCTATAGGCAAGGAAAGTCAAACACAAAATTTTAAAAATCTATCCTAAAAGGAGCAACTGCCTCCAGATGCAATAATACCTTACTTCTATCATGGTCTAAAGGCTTAGCCATTTCCCAAACTCAGCAGATACTAAGAAACATGGGTACTTGTTAAATATACAAATTTCAAGGCTCCACTTCTTCTGAATCGGAATCTCTAGAAGGTATATAAACTTGTATACTTCACAAATATCTTAGGTGATTCCTTTGACATACTCATATTCACTCATGGAACACTGTAATTCTTCAACTCAAAGACTTTTTAGCCCCACATGGAAACAGGTAAAAAGACAACCTGGCCAGGAGTCAGAAGTTCTCACCCTCTCCCTTAAGGGGTTGTTCATCAACTTAAACAGCTTCAAGTCATTGAAGTAATTCAAACAGCAATAAGGACCTATGTACAAAAGATTTCTTTACACTCTGTCAGCTTGTGTGATTTCAACTGTTTGTGATTTTTAACTGCTTTAGGTTCAGTTCTCTCATGTATAAAAAGAGATGTCTCACTTACCTCCCCACAGATTTACAGTGGTAAGTCTCAAAAGATCTAATAGACATAACTATTATTTGAGAACAGACAAGTATTATACAAATGAAAGCACTCATTATTAAAGACTATTATTTGTAATTGAGATGCTTAACAACTTGCCTAAGGCCTCCAGACCTTTTTATTTTATCTTATTTTTTTGGTACTGGAGATTGAACTCAGAGGTGCTTAAACACTGGGTCACATCCTCAATGCCCCAGTCTGGCTGGGCACAAAATCATGAGCCACTCAAGCAGGAACAAACTTTATTTCCAAAACTCCCTCCAACGCCACGCCAGGGACACACACCAACCGGAAACCCCTCTCTGGGAGTCCCAGTGAGAGCTCCAAAGTAGCAGGCCAAGGAGGACAGCAGGGGTCTAATATCCAATTGAATGCACATGTTAACATAATCATTATCACCTCAATGGCTTGCTGGCCTCATTCCTACTTGGCTATGGCTCTTAGCACTCAGCCCTTTTTGTATTTTATTTAGAGACAAGTTGAGTTGCTAAGTGCCTTGCCAAGCTGCTGAAGCTGGCTTTGAACTAGCAAATCCTCCTGCCTCAGCCTCCCTAGTCGCTGAGATTACAGGTATGTGCCAGTGTGCCCGGCTCCTTTTTAATTTATTAAAAAATTCAACTCCCCAATCCTTTTTACATAATGCTACACTGCTACTGGCAACTCTCCCTACCAGAACTGTCCAATAAACCCCAATGGAAATGATCTACTCTATGCTGTCTAGTATAGTATCCACTAGTCACATAAGGTTATTTAGATGAAGAACCAGACTAATTTTGCTTTATTGAACTGAAATTAATTTAAAAATAGCTGTATATGGCCAATACAGTACAGTGGTAAAATACTATTCAGCACAGATCTAAATGGTAACCTGATAGATCAACATGAGCTCTCTGAAGCTGGCTTAAAAACACAGAAAATCTACTGAGAGCTTTTATGTCTAGGAAAAAGGAGGGATAAAAAACTGAATGCCTGGGGCTGGGGATGTGGCTCAAGCAGTAGCGAGCTCGCCTGGCTTGCATGCGGCCCGGATTCGATCCTCATCACCACATACAAAGATGTTGTGTCCGCCGAAAACTAAAAAAAAAAAAAAACATATATATATATGTATATATATATAAAATATATATATATACATATATATAAAGTTCTCTCTCTCCCCCTCTCAAAAAAAAAAAAAAAAAAAAAAAAGATTGCTTGTAATATGGCAAGATTGTTTAAAAAAAAAAGAATGCCTAACCAGGCATGGTGGTGTACACCTGTAATCCCAGCAATTCAGAAGGCTGAGACAGGAGAATCCTAAGTTCAAGACCAGTCTTAGCAACTTAGTGAGGCCCTAAGAAATTAGTGAGACTCTGCCTCAAAATAAAACATAAAAAGGGCTGGTGACTTAGCTCAGTTCAGTGGTAAAATTAAAAAAAAAAAAAAAAGTGGGATGTGACTTAGTGATAAAGCCCCTCTGGGTTTTAAAAAACACTGAATGCTTAGGTCAAGAAGAGATCATTTATTTGTGATCAAGTTCTAGGTTGTAATTTTATCAATTAAATCCTTGAAGAAGCAAGATTCTCAGAAAACCTTGAATTTCCTGAGAGGAATAATAGTTGTTAATGAAAATCTATCAGAAGAAAATTTGGAATTCTGGAAAAAGGGATTTGTGGGATTCTGGAAAGAGGTAGGAAACACTATATGTACTACAAAGCCCATCTGCATCTCATTTAGACCTCAGTCCACAAATGATAAGGCATCTTACAACTATAATGAGCAAAAGAAGTCTATACATGGAGTCAGGGGACCTGAATCCAACTCTAAATTCTTACTTAATTATCTCAAACAAAGGCAATCCACAACCTAAATTTCCGTTGTTTTTTTCTATGGACGAAGAAGATGAAATTAGTAGCTCCTACCTTTGAGGAGTCAAGAATGCTTTTGAAAAATGTGAAAGCTAAAAACCTCCCCTAGAAAATGAAGACATACAATATTTCACCTATATTTTAAAGATATATATCCCAGGTTATAAGCATATTATTCCTAAGGTCTTTTACAGTTGTGTTATTTCTAAATGATTCCTCTTCTACCCCTCTCTCTCAAAAACCTCTAAACAAAGAAAACAAAAACAAAAACCTGCAATCCAGGAAAAAAATATAGTCCACAACTTGGTTGGATAAACAAAAGGCAAAAGGGTAAGGGAAGCTGAAGTTCAAAGCAAGGTTATGTGGGGACTGTGCTTTTTTGTCCTTTATAATTGATTTCCTGGCCCTTAAAATCCTTGTAGAGAGGATCAGTATCTCCAAGAGAACATCATTAAAGGATGACATGTAAGATTTTAGCAACCAGGGCAAAACAAGTTAAGAACCAAAATCAGTACAACCACATTTGGAGCAGGAAGAGACTACCCTAAGCTTTTGTTTTACTATCCTGTTCTGTCTGGGAAGAATGTTTTCTGCGGCTAGGCCTCAGTGCATCAGTGCAAAAGAGGCAGGATAAAATGAGGTTAAAGCCAAGGGCTCTACAGAAGACCTGGGTACTAATGTTGTTTCCACCGTTTAATAGCAGAAGCACAGACCCCTATGGCTTAAGAAACCTATTTACCCTCTCCAAACCTTAGTTTTCTCATTTGCAAAACACAGAGGGGCAGCATTTGAACTAGAGACACTTTCACTGTCCCATCAGATCCTAGGAATCTCATAAGATGACCTTCTGATGGCTCGACTATCGGCCAGGTTTGACTCTGGGATACCTTAGTTCCCTCCCTGGGTCTCAGATGTCTCAAAGGCATGGGCTGAGGGAAGAGGAAACTAAAGCTCACTGGTCCTACTTTGTCGAAGAGGCAACCGAAGCTGAGAGAGAGACAGCACTTAGTTCGAGGTCGCCCAGCAGGTAGACAGGGCGGCGTGACCCTCGTGAACCAGACTTACCAGGAGGAGCGTGCTAGCCGCGCGGCTCACATTCCCGGAGGCGCCTGGCCCAAGGGCTAGACTAGCAGGCTTGCCCGCGCACTCGCGCTCCCCGCTGTCGGAGAGAGGCGGCTCCAGTCGTGACAGCGGCAACAAGGAAGTGGAGGCGAGTGCTCGCGCGCGCATCCCGGGTACTGGAGGAGCCCCGGCCCCGGGGCCCCCCGGAGACACACGGCGCAGAGTCGCGACCACCCCTCCTGCTCCCCTCCTCGGAGTCGCGATGTGGGGTCGGGAAGGGCAAGTGCAGGAGTTCAAGTTCACTTTGCAGGCTTCTCACCGACGCCTGCCGAGGACCCCGGGGGTCGAGCCCCGGGGAGCCCGAGGAAGAGAACAAGGACACAAGTACCGCCGCGGCACTAGTCTAGAGGTGGCAGCAGCAGCAGCAGCAGCAGCGGCGCCAGCAGCAGCACACCACGGATCGCCAGGGAGACCCGTCCCGGCGGCCCTCGCGGCGCACCGGAAGTGGCCGGCGGCGCGTGACTGCGTGAAATCCCTCGCGCAAGCGCAACAGTCTAGCCCTAGCTGGGAAGTGGATCCAAAGGAATCGTTTAGAGGTTTTGAGTGGGGCTGTTAAGACTGACGGACTGCTTCCGGCCAAAGGTCCCGGGCAAAGGAGGAAGCTGTGGCTCCCGGCTGTGGAAGTGCCCGGCCGTTTAGCCCCGGGGCACTGCAGTGGAGCGTTCAGGTAACAACAGGGGCGGGGCTGTGCTGCGCGTGAGGGATAGAGCCCCGCCTCACGTCTCAGAGCCAAGTCCGGCACTGGGGAGCCTACTGCACCACCCTCTGCAGAGCAGCATCCAAGGCCTCACCCCAGTCCTCCTCAGTCGGCCCGTCCTCATTCAGGATAGGTTGATACTTAAGGCCACATCAATCCCCTCTCTCACTTCGGTGATGTGTCCACAATCCGTCTCCACTGTCCTACGGACAGTAACCACAGTGAGTTCCTGGAATGACTCAAGCCAAGTTCCTGGAGTGTGGAGAGGCTCCGGGAATCAGGGATTGGACTGGATTGTCTCCCGGGTCACATACTGTGCTATATTTGAACAAGTTCCTGCACGACCCTCACTATTTTGCAAATGTAATTACAATCTGCTTTCTTCTTTTTGTCTACCTCTATCACCAACCTCCCAGCCAACATCATTTCCTGCCTGAACTTCCACCCTTGTCTCTTTACAGTCTATCCCACTTCTGCTTTTCTCTCTACAGTCTATTTACACAGCAGCCAGATTGATCATTTTGCATTGTAAGTCTTGTCATGTTAAATGCTTAACATTCTCCAATATCTTGTCTTTCACTTAGAATAAAATTCAAACTTCTGGATCTGGGGTTTGACTTAGTGGTAGACCATTGCCTAGCATGGGAGAGATCTTCCCACAAAAGAAAAATTAACCAAACTTCTTAGGTTGATCAAAACTTTGGTTTGGCTTCCACCTCATTCTCTTTACATGTCTCTTTTCAGTATCAGTAATTTTCAGAACAAACGATATAACATTTTTTTTTAGTGTTCAGAGCATTAATTTTGTCATGAGCCTTTCTGTATTTGAATCCTAGCCCTGCCACAAGTAAGCAGTATTAAGTATGTAAAGTGCTTCACAAATTGTTTAAGCAGTAGATGCTCAGTAAATAGCATCACAATCACTGGATTGTTCAGGCTCAAACCAGAAATCTGAGAGTTGTCATTGACTCCTCTTTGACCTCATATCCTCACCACAACAAGGCCTGCAAAAACAACCCTCAGCTGATTACTTCTCACTATTTCCTATATTACTACTCTAATCCAAGCCACCTCATCTGTTGTCTGGACTGTTTTGTTTTTTTAATTTTGTGCTGGGGTCTAGCCCAGGGCCTTGCTTATGCACTCTATCATTGAGCTACATGCCTGCTTTTTCCCCAACACCTTTTAATTCCATTCTTCACACAGCAATCAGCTTTTTCTTTTTTTTTTTTTTTTTAAGTGCTACAGTAGTTTCCTGTTGCATTCAAATTAACATTCAAATTGCATGCAGTCCACTAAGCTAGCTTGCTTTTATCTTCAGATTTAGGAGCACCTCTTAGGAAAATGGATTTTACCTATAAGGTTCTCCACCCTGCAACAGGACTCTTTCTAAAGTACAAATCTGATTTGTCATTCTATAAAAACCTTCCAAAGGCTGCTTTATATTTATTTTTTGTTCGTGTGAGTGTGTCTGTGGTACTGGGGATTGAACCCAGTGGAACTCTATGACTGAGCTACATCCCCAGACCTCTTTATTTTTTACAGGGTCTCACTATTGCTGAGGCTGCCCTCAAACTGAGGCTCCAGCCTCAACCTCTTGAGTTGCTGGGAATATACGTGTATGCCACCGTGCCCAGCTAACCAAAGACTTCTTACTGCACCCAGGATCAAGCTAGAGTCCTAACTAGGCCTTTGTGATTTGGTTCTGCTTCCCCCCAACCCAACCATGCCTGACCATGACATTTTATTTTCTATAGTAATTCATTGCCTTAACTCATATTTCCTTACATCTCATAATTCTAGTTTGTTTATTTCTTAAGGCCCAGCACATTGCTTTCTCTTTGAAGTGCCCCCGTCCGTGCCCCATTCCAGTTGATTATCCCCACTTCTGTGTTCACATGGCACTCTATAACCTCTGTTACAGTATTTCACACACTCAGGGCATATCTTCGCTGTGCTCCCTCTCTATATGGCTGGCATTGAAAACATACAGGATGCCATGAATGGAAGGATAGATGTGTGGAGATGGTGTAAAAATCTCTCTTTGGGAAGGGACAGTCACTACATAGAGGCACAGCATCTTCTGTCTGTGAGGACTCATGATAAAATTAAGCAGGCAATTATCAAAACTGCTATTCCTGGATGATATTTTATTTGACCAGACTTGGCAGAGAAAGTGTTTGTTTTAAATTCTTAAGAGCTCTGGACAGGGCACACAGTCGACAACATTCTCCAAATATCTCACTTAATGATTCTACTCACTTATGCCACCCACCATTCTGGTTTCTAAAGGCATTTTTCTTTGGATCACCTAACTAGAGTCCAGTACTTCAATTTGGAAGGAACTTTAGAGGTCATCTGGTCCCATGGTTTACAAACATGGGACATATAAGAATTACACTTAGAGCATTTCAAAATTTTGTACTTCCTCATAGAAATTCTCATTCATTAGGTCCTAGGTCAGGCCTGGACATCAGATTCTGATATGCCCTACCTGGTTGAATCTAATCTCATTTTAAAATGGGAAAAGAGGCCCAGAACGGGTCTCAATTATAACCTGCCCATCATTTCTGCCATCGTCTCTTGCCCAAGTTGTCAGCAATAGCATCTCAGTATCCTAGTTGGTCTCTTTGCCCCTTTTGTACATTTTCTACAAAAAGAGCTAGAGTGAGCCTTTTTAAATGCAAAAGAGATAATGAAGGTCCCTTGCCTATTCAGTGGATTTCTATTGCATTCAGAATAAAATATCAACTCCTTATATATTTGAATGGTCTGGTTCTCCACCTTTGTCATAGACTTGGAATCATACAAATCTTCAGTTCCTGAATACCTCAAGCTCTTTCCTGATTTTGAGATTTTAATGATGCTATGTCCTTTGCTAGACTCTCCTTTCCCCCTGTTTTTCATGGAAATCTCAGCTTAAATGCCATCTTCTCAATGAGGCCATGCCTAACCACCCTTTGTAAATATTATCTTCCCCTTTTATTCCCTGTCATAGTTTGTTTCCTTCATAGCACTTAACCACACTATAATTTTCTTATTTATCTGTTTACTTATTGTTTGTCTCCCATCATGTTTTGTATTTCCTAAGGATAGAGACCTTCACTCTGTTCATCACTTTATTCTTGCTGCTTGGCACCTGTAAACATTTATTAAACGAATCTTACTAAGCTAGATGGCACAAAAGCTTTGAAGAGCTCATTTTGGTGGAATTTTAAGCAGGACTGTGGAGTGGTAGATACAGCACTAATCTGAGTCATCCCCTTCCTCAGGGCTCAGTTTCTCTATCCATAAAACAATCTGGATAAATAATTCCTTGAATTTTTATGCTTCATTGTTATTTGCAAAGCTCTTTCATCACCTATCTTAATCTATTATCATAGCAGGTAAAATAGACCTTGTTATTCCCATTTTTACTGAGGCTGGAAAGTTTAAGTAAACAGATTATCTGTAAAATCCCTTCTTCTTCAAACATTCTATGAGTCTGTGGAAGTAGTCTACTACAGACAAAAAGTCAGTAGCATGAATCCTATCTTCTTTTCACTTTAACATCGTAATTTCCTCATAGGATTTTTAAAAATCTGAACCCATCTTTAAAGGGGAAGTTCATTATCTTTAGGTCCTGATAGATACTCCATTTTTGTCTTCTCAGTTTTCCACACTTGTGGCAAAACAAGCTTCAAGAAAGAACATTGGCATTCCTGTTAGTTGTGGCCCAGTCCTTATCCCCTGGAAATGGCAAACAAGGGGAACAAGAAGCGTCGGCAGTTCTCCCTGGAGGAGAAAATGAAAGTTGTAGAAGCTGTTGACTCAGGCAAAAGAAAAGGTGATGTGGCAAAAGAATTTGGTATCACTCCTTCTACATTATCTACATTCTTAAAGGATAGAGCCAAATTTGAAGAAAAAGTGCGAAAGGCATCTGTGGGGCCCCAGAGGAAAAGGATGAGGAATGCTCTCTATGATGACATCGATAAGGCTGTTTTTGCTTGGTTTCAAGAAATCCATGCCAAAAACATTCTCGTGACTGGTTCTGTGATTCGGAAAAAAGCACTAAACTTGGCCAACATGCTTGGCTATGACAATTTTCAAGCAAGTGTGGGTTGGCTGAACAGATTTAGAGATCGCCATGGAATTGCTTTGAACGCTGTCTGTAGAGAGGATGGTGACAGGTTAATGAATGGTCTAGGAATAGATAAAGTTAACGAGTGGCATGCAGGGGAAATTATAAAGCTAATTGCTGACTACAGCCCAGATGATATATTCAATGCTGATGAGGCAGGAGTGTTTTTCCAGTTGCTTCCCCAGCACACACTTGCTGCTAAAGGGGACCATTGTAGAGGGGGCAAGAAAGCAAAGCAGCGGTTGACAGCACTCTTTTGTTGCAATGCTTCAGGGACTGAAAAAATGAGACCATTGATTGTTGGTAGGTCACCTAGCCCACACTGCTTCAAGAATGTCCATTCCCTGCCTTGTGATTACCGAGCCAACCAGTGGGCATTGATGACGCAGGACCTGTTTAATGAGTGGCTGATGCAAGTGGATGCCAGGATGAAGAGAGCAGAACGCCGGATCCTCCTGCTTATTGACAACTGTTCTGCTCACAACATGCTTCCACGCTTAGAAAGGATTCAGGTGGGATATCTGCCCTCAAATTGTACTGCTGTCTTGCAGCCACTGAATCTTGGCATAATTCACACCATGAAAATGCTATATAGGAGTCATCTTCTAAAACAGATCCTCTTCAAGCTCAGTAGCAATAAAGATCAAGAAAAAGTGGACATCAAGCAGGCTATTGACATGATTGCTGCAGCATGGTGGTCAGTCAAGCAGTCCACAGTGGTGAAATGTTGGCAGAAAGCAGGCATCATCCCTATGGAATTTACAGATTCTGATGCAGAAATGGTAGCCAAAGAACCAGACATTGCTATTGAAAAGTTGTGGCACTCAGTGGCTGTTGCCACATGTGTCCCGAATGAAGTAAATTTCCAGGACTTTGTCACTGCAGATGATAATCTCATCATCTCTCAAGAGCTAGTGGACACAGAGATCATCCAGGGTATGGTGACTGGCAAAAATACTGGTGAAGCTGGAAGTGAAGATGAGGAAGAGGATGTTTCTTTACCAGAGCAGCCAAAAATCACTATCACAGAAGCCATCTCAAGTGTACAGAAACTTAGACAGTTCCTTTCCACTTGTGCAGGGGTTCCTGATGCTGTTTTTGGACAGCTAAATGGAATAGATGAATATTTAATGAAAAGAGTGATACAAAGTCTTACTGATTCCCAAATTACAGATTTTCTCCAAGCAAAATAATGTAGGAATTAACTGCCTCTTTTATTTTGGAAAATATTTTTCAAGAATAAAGATTTCTTTAGATAGAATATTGAACTAATTTAAGTAAAGCAATATTATTATGATGATTTTTCAGTACTCAGAGATAATCAGGAAACTTGAACAGAATTTGGGAATGAAATTTGACTAATATGTGTGTTCCCTTTTGGTTAATACATTGGTTTTCAAATTTTTCTGCACCTCAGGAACACTTGAGGATCTTCTAATAATTCCAAAGCCCAAGCCATATCCTAGAGGAGTTAAATCACAGTCTGTGTTGATGGGTCACGGGCATTTAGTAGTTTTGAATTTCCCCAGATGATTCCAATGTACAGACAAGTTTGGAACTACTGAAATAACCACAGGAAAATCAAGTGCATTATGGACATAGAGTCAACTACTTCCCAACAAGTCTAGATCAGTGGTTTCTAGAGTTTAGCTCACATCAGAATCACTTCTACCCTCAGAATTTTGGATTCAGTAGGTCTCAGAGGGAATCCAAGAACTTGCATTTCTAGTAAGTCCTCACCTGATGATCCAAGGTCCATACTTAAAGAACCACTGACATAGCTGGATTCTAGTACCTCCTCTTCAGCTGGCCTTCTCAATACTCTCCATTGCTGTATAAAAAGAAAAGTGTTAGCTGTTCTTACTCCAGGGCTATTTAGCTCCTTCTTTTCTGCTGATTTGTTAACTCTAGAACTTTCTTAGCTATCCTCTTGATGTCCCAAAAGTTATCCAGGTTTTCAGTAGAGGTACATATGTTTGTGCCCAAGGAATTAACAGGAGCCATCTAGCTCATTAAAATATCCATAGTGCTTTAAACATATAATTATTAGGAAGCTGGAGTACAGGAAAATAAAGAGCATAAAAGGGACATGGATATGCTCTGAGACAGAAGGTATAATAAAGAGAATCCTGTTAATCAGGATCATGGAGGAGAACATATAGCCCCAGCGTGCCTTTCACTTTCTAGACAGGATGAAAGGAGAGTTTGTTAGATAACTCCTATGGGGGTGTTTGGATCACACCTTGATTTGGATTTTTTTCACTGTTCTTTTTTTTACATTTTTTTTGTAGTTGTAGGTGGGCAGAATGCCTTTATTTTGTTTGTTTATTTTTATGTGGTACTGAGGATCAAACCCAGTGCCTCATGCATGCTAGGCAAGCGCTCTACCACTGAGCTACAGCCCCAGTCCCTCACTCTTCTCAATCCAGTCTGTACCGTATAATCAAAATGAAGGCACATTACATTTTCCCTCTACTTAAATGGTTCCATAAATTGTCTTTTTCCATTTGTGCTTGTTCTTCAGAGAAATCAAAGTTAATTCTGAGTTATTTAAAATTATATGAATTTATAATCAGATTTATAGTAAAGTTTTTTTTCCCTATAGAGAAGGCATTCTTTTTTCTTCTTTGCAGGACTAGGGATCAAACCTAGGGCTTGTCAGGCAAGTGCTCTACCACTGAGCCACATCCCCAGCCCTAGAGAAGGCATTCTTTATATTCTTTATAATTCTAGAATATACTCCTGGTAAACCAGACAAATAAAATTTCATTTCTAGAGGGTACACACAGAACCTGTTAATGTTGTGATGGTGGGTTTTTTTTAAACCTGCCCCCACTCTGAATGATTTTGTAGATATTTCAGAAACCCACAGGAACTCATTTTTCTTTCTGCAGTTAATTGAAACACATAAAGCAGATTAATCATAGAAAGTATTGCTTCTACAGTGAACAAAACAACAATCATGAAAAAATATTTGTTTAAATAGATTTTTAAAGCTTATTTTGGATATTTTTCCTTTCAACAAATTAGTATGAGAATTTAAGTAAGTATTGTACATGTTTTAAGTTAACACTTAGAAAAGGGAAACAATGTCTTCTAGCCAAATCCTGTGGTTATATCTCATCCTTAGCTCCTTAATTGCCCTCATCATCTTCTTGTATCAGGATTACCGACACATTTCCTAATCCTTTCCCTCACCTCCTGCAGTCCCTTTCTGCACATATTATTAGGTCTGTTGGCATCAAGCCATTTCCTTTGCCTAAGTGTTTGTGTTGGCTCTAAAATGTCTACAAAAATGAAAGACCAGATTTTTCAGCTGAGTGTTATTTCCCTGGGTAGTTGACTGCAATTTCCAACTTGGTTGTGCAGCACAATGTGCACCTTGCTGCCTAAACAGGCCATTGTCATCATTCATTTCATATACATTGCTGCTTCTATGCCTTTACTAGAATGCCTTGCCCTGCTCTCTATCAAGCTAGGTCATACACATTCTCCAAAAACTAACTTGAGCCCAGCGTGGTGGTGTAGGCCTATAATCCCAGCTACCCAGAAGGCTAAGCCAAGAGGATTCCAAATTCAAGACCAACCTAAGCAATTTAGCAAGACCCTGTGTCTAGCCAGGCATGGTGGTGCACGCCTGTAATCCCAGTGACTCAGGAGGCTAAGGTGGGATCATAAGTTTGAGGGTAGCCTCAGCAGTTTAGTGAGACCCTATCTCAAAAAATAAAAAGCTGAGAAAGGGGTTGGGGTTGTGGCTCAGCAGTAGAGTGCTTGCCTTGCACATATGAAGCACTGGGTTTGATCCTCAGCACCACATAAAATGAAATAAAGGTATTTTGTCCATCTGCAACTAAAAAAGCTGGGGATGTAACTCAGTAGTAAAGTACCCCTCAGTTCAATTTCCAGAACTACCCCTCCCCCCAAAAAAGACTGTCTCAAAGCACCTTGGGTTCAATCTGCTGTGCCACAGGGGAAAAGGAAAAAAAGTAGAATCCTCTTTCTTGAAGACTCCAGCACATACTCTGTGCTTTTCCCTCATCCCATAGTGGTAGAGATTCATTGTCTCTACCACTCAGTTAAGCACTTAAATGTTTTCTCAATGTTCTGTGACTCTTTGATTAGACTGTAAGTCCCATGAGAGCAGGGACCAGTTAGCCTTTATAATGGTGCCTAACACGGTGCTAGGTACATCTTAGGCATGTCAATAAACATTGAAGTAGAAATCAATACACATCTAATATGTCCAAGCTACCTTGTTTTTTAAAGCAGCATTGATTATATAAGAAAATGGCTTGGGAAAAGGGAGTGATGTATTCTATATGAAAGGATTTGCAAAATTTTTCTGTATCATCACCTCAAATACAATTCCAATCCAAGTCATAATCTGGTTTTCGATAATGAAGACGTCTATTATATGGAGTTAAACCTGTATCTTTCCACCAAAAAAAAAACACTGCAGGATTTTATTTTCTCTCCCCTCTATTTTTACACAGAGAACTTTCGTTAGAAAGGCCTTATCTAAGTGGATGCTAATCCATAATGATGGGGGGCATGGGATGAGTGGAGGAACTTTGGGTGTGGCAAAGGAGGGGACAAGGGGGTAGAAAAGATGGTGGAATGAGATGGACATCATTATCCTAAGTACACGTATGATTGTATGAATGGTGTGGCTCTACTTCATGTACAAACAGAGAAGTGAAAAATTGTGCTCCCCATTTTGATTCTAGTGGATATTAGGGTTTTTGGCTTGGTACTTTGTTTTTTAGATTAAAAGTGGTTGATAGTATCCCTTCTTGGCCTGTTCTCATTAGACCCTCTGTGGCTTCTCCCTGGATCTCTGGTCAAGCTAGCTCCATTTGAGTAACAATTACATTTCTGCCCCGGTTGATTAACCCTCTCCATAAGCCAGTATGCAAGAACTTGGTACCTACCTCAATTGAGTTGTCATGAGGATTAAAAGATGTGTCTGGGGGCTGAGGATGTGGCTCAAGTGGTAGCGCGCTGGCCTAGCATGCGTGAGGCACTGTGTTAGATTCTCAGCACCACATAAAAACAAAATAAAGATACTGTGTCCACCTAGAACTAAAAAATAAATAACAACAAAAAAAGTGTTAAAGACTAAGTGTTCTTTAAATACTACCTATAGGGCTGGGGATGTGGCTCAAGCGGTAGCCCGCTCACCAGGCATGTATGTGTGCGGCCCGGGTTTGATCCTCAGCAACACATACAAACAAAGATGTTGTGCCCGCTGAAAACTAAAAAATAAACATTAAAAAATTTTCTCTCTCTCATTTAAAAAAAATGCTATCTATAGTCATTTCTATCTATTCCTATTTAGAACTTAACCATCATATAGAATCAGAGATTGGCTTAATCAATCCTTTCTTCCATTAGCAGTTCTTGGGTTCAGTGTTCCAGATAACTCCCAAGAGTTTTCTTTGTAACTCAAGAAGGGCACTTTCATTCAAAAGGAAGAAAATTTAAGATTGCTTTCCTATCATGTTATGCATTTTTTCACTTATCATTTAATCTTTCTAAAAATATATATATAGTACAAAAGCACAAATAGGCTCAGATAATTTAGTTCCAAGGTTACAGACCTGTTAAAACTGTTCATGCTGAGGCCTTATTTCTTGGAATTTCAACCACCAGAGGGCACAGGTGGGTGACATAAAGGAAACCCTAAGAGCAGTCACTTGTAAATTCTGTGATGTGATAGAGATTGAGAGGGAAGACAAGGAAAAGGGGAAGAGACATAGGATGTTAGACTTGTTCAAGCAACCAACCAGGAACGAACTGCCTAGGACCACAAAATCTACCTCATCACACATCTCTTCACTAGAGACTTTTTCCAACCTATTGATACCACAGACCATGTTGACTCTGGACAGCTAGATATGCTCTAGAAATGAGCCAGTGTTATAGGAATAATTATCCACCAAGCATATCCATGTTTGAAATAATAATTTATTGGACCTTATAATGTAGCCATCACTGGCCATAGGAGCTCTAAGAATTCTACCCTCAAGAATTTCAGCGGGGCACAGTGGCACTTGCCTATAGTCCCAGCTACTTGGGAGGCTTCAGGATTTCAAGGATGGTCTGGGCAACTTAGGAGGATCCTGTCTCAAAATAAAAGGAAAGGTCTGAGGATGTAGCTCAGCATTGGAGCACTTGCATTGCATGTGTGAGGCTTTCATTTTAAGCCCTGGTACTACAAAACAAACAACAACAAAAGATAGAAGAGGGAAAAAATGAGTAGTAAATGTCATTCTTAGTGAATAAGCATAGACTAAATAGAGAAGTACAGAGATGGAGTCCAAAGGAGCCCCTAAAGGAGAGGAGTTCTGTAGGAAATGTTGCCAAGAGCAAAGGATACTTGTTAAAAACTATCTAGGAGGAGGAGTAGGGAGTTAGGTTAATGAAGCCAGGAGGCATCTCCTGGCAGAACAGCGTAAAAGACAGGTGTTGTTTAGTAAATGGCCTGTTGGGGAAACCTAAGGTCAGTAGTTGGTATGTCAACCAAAGAATGTGTGATAGGACAAGAGGCTAGAGGTGTAAGGGCAGTTTTAAAGGTCTTGTCAGCTAGAATATTAATCTTTTATTTATCCTGAAAACACAAATAGCAAGGGTCAGGTGTTTGTTTTTAATATAGTAATTAGAGGCTGGATTGCAGAGAAGCAGATAATTATTTAGGCTGTGGCACTATCTTGAAGAGAAATAATGAAAATTGAGAGCAAGAACAAGATGTTAGATTTGATAGACACTTACAAGGTAGGTGGATTTGGTGTGGGAGTTAAAGAGAATAGAGAAATTCCCAGGTTTCTAGCTTAAGTAGCTGGGTCATGCCATGATTACAATAAGTTAACAGGGGGAGGTATAGCTCAGTGGTATAGCACTTACTTAGCATGTGTAAAGTCCTAGGTTTGGGTCCCAGCACCAAGGAGAAAAAAAAAAGGTATGTTAACAGAAGGGAAGACAAGTTTGTTTGGAAGACATGTTGCATGTGAGATATCTCTAGGCATCCCAGCAGAGCTGTCCGATAACAAGGTTTATATATAGATAAGCTGGTTGGCATTCTAGAAAGGTCAGGCTAAAAATCTTTTTTCAGCTGCTACTAGCTCAGAAAGAAAGGTGAGTGGAGCCATAGATGTGGAAGTTTATAAGCCATCCTTTTTATAGTTATGTGTGCATACCTGCACATGTGAATATTTCTCCAAGAGTCACACTTTCAGCAGTCTCAACTGGATCTGAAAAGAAAAAATTTAAGCAATGATTCTAAATGAAGAGGCCATGGATACAAACGTTGAAAGGGCAGATGGGGGAAGCAGAGCTCTCCAGGGTAGCCAAAGAAGATGCTAGAGAATGACTGTGAGTGCATTTGACAGGTCTCAGAATGCCAGTGCTGTCTGCAGACATGGAGAGTATACAAAATGCAGAGTCCAATTCCTTCACTCTGTGAGATGGGAATAAGGTCAAGATCAGAATGCCTCCTGCAAAAGGAGGACTAAAAACCATCATTAGCCCTGTCCCCACAATCCCACTTCAGAGAGATGAAAAAGAAAAAAAAAAACAATGGTGAGCATCACCCAGAAGAGGCCTCATGGCAGGTACCGGGGAGGGTGGTGGTACAGTCTCCTTCACAACACATGTTCCAGTTAGGAGTGCCACTCTCAGTTCTCTCACTTAATCATCATGTGTTAGCCTCAGTTTGCTGATAGGGAAAATGTGGACCAAAGATCACTTTTTCAAATTCAGAAAGAACAGTAGTAAAATATTAGTCAGATTTGGGTTTTCTGATTCTAGCATGATACAGAATAGGAGTCAGGAAATATGAGAACTCCAAGTGTCCTCAAGCAAATCTAGTCCTCCTTCCCTCTTCACTTATGGAAAACAGAGTCCCCAAAGGAAAAGAATTCGGGTTCTTTATGTTTTATGTCCTTCTATAATGACAGATACTATCGTTATAGTCGGGAAAAATTACTGAGTAAATCTTTTTTCAAATATAAACAGACTGTATTATAAAAGCCACTGGTGCCTAAATATTTCTTGGCAGATTCCCAACCCCACACAAAAGTAACTAGAGTAATATTTATTATAGTAACAATTTATTAGTATACAAAAGAAATAACACCTCTGGACCTCAATACACATAATCTTACATTAAAAAAAAAAAGGCAAACATCCTTCCAGCAGAAAAAGACCTTTCTATTAACCAACTCCCCTCGTTTCCAATAGGCTATAATACATTATTGACTCATCTTTGTCCCATAAGGGGATTAAACAATGACTTATGAGGAATAACATCAAGGCACTCACTTCAATTAAAAAATATGTAGTATAAACATATTCCTAAAAGTTATCAGTCTTAATATAATTAAAGGGGGAAAAGACAGTATACTTTTGGAGAATAGACAAGATGGAGTTCATTCACCTGTTAAACTGATATTGTCTTGATTTGCATACAAAAGTTGCAAAGGTGGCCCATTTTGTTATTTTCACATACACATTTCTGAGAAACAGAAGCCATGGCAACATCAGGACTCAAATCATAATTTTCCAATTGATTTGCATTGAAAATGCAAGAGCTATTTGATTCCAGGTATCTCATTTGAGGGATGGGGTATTGGATAAGGAAGAGAAACTCCCCAAATAAGTTCATTAAAACTTAAGGTAAAAACCCATTCTAGCACAGACTTACAAACAGCATCTCTAATTTTAAAAATAAATTTTGGTGATGATCTTCATGATTCAGTCTTCAGAATTCAATATTCTTCTATTTTACACAAAGTTTTTTTTAAAAAAAAGACATACACACCGAAGAATGTTTAGTGTAATGTTTACTTTCTTAACAATACATGTTTCCTTTAAAACTGAGTTGCAAATTAAAAATTGTTTATTGGGATAAAAATATTTATAAAAAAATAAATCTTCCTCACTCCTACATCTAAATTCTCCATTCCTAAGTTACTTATTTTCTTTTTTTAACCTGGAAAATTGGGCTGGGGGGTTGGGGCTGGGCACTCCTCTCTCTAGTGTGAGGCCCTGGGTTCGATCCTTAGCACCACATAAGTAAAATAAAAAGGTTTTGTGTCCATCTACAGATATATATATATATATATATATATGAAAGAAAATTGGGTTGGGGATGTTGCTCAGTGGTAGAGTGTTGTCTGAAATGCTCCAGGACCTGGATTCAATCCCCAGTACCACATTTAAAAAAAACAAAAACAAACAAAAAAACAAAAAAAACCAAAGAAACAGCAAACTTAAAACTTTTAATATTTCAATAGTATTTTACTTCAATATAGGCTATAACAACAAACCAGCTGGTTTGTTATTTTGTCCTATTCCATCTACCTTTTATTACTGTAATTCATGGCAATCTAAAATCTTTCTGCAAAAGTGGAGGAGGGGTGTGGTGGCACAAATCTGTAATCTTAACAGCTAGGGAGGCTAAAGCAGGAAGATCCCAAGTTCAAAGCCAGCCTCAGCAATTTAGTGAGGCCCTAAGCAACTCAGCAAGACCCTGTCTCAAAACAAAAAGGGATGGGGATGTGTGGCTTAGTGTTTAAGTGCCACTAGGTTCAATCCCTGGTTACCTTCTCTCCCAGCCTCCCCCACCACCACCACCAAAAAGGGGTGGGGGGCAAATTAGTTCAAAGCTTAAGTGTTCTAGTTCCCACTTCATCCTTTTTTTCAGTTTTTGAGCCCAGTTTTAAATAAGGAATCACTAGAATAAAAAAAAGGGGGGGCACTAAAGAACAGAAAAATTGAGCAAAATCTAATTCCTATCAACTGGATTTTTACCATTTCCCTATGGAATCTTCCTCTGAATAAAACAGGGGTATCACTGGCTCCTGCTCAACTCGCAGTCAAGCTTCAACTCAACACTCTTCTACAAAACTCATCCCCTAAGGGTCCCAGTGTGTCATTTATTGATTGATTGATTGAGAGAGAATTTTATTATTTAGTTTTTTAGTTTTCGGCGGACACAACATCTTTATTTGTATGTGGTGCTGAGGATCAAACCCAGGCCGCACGCATGCCAGGAGCACGCTACCGCTTGAGCCACATTCCCAGTCCCCCAATGTGTTATTTATTGAGTACCATAGTACCAGTACCTGGCCCAGGGTCCCTGACTCCTGGGTAGGTCCTCAAATATACAAGGTAATGTCTACATTAAAGAGAACCCACAGCCCAACTCTAACAACACATAGAGGAAAACAATTCATTAAGAAGGGTCACAGAACTTGAGTTTATCACTGTTACTTGGAGACTGAATTTAAGTTCCCAAGAAATGCACTTCATCCCTTTTTTTACTTTTAAGATCAGGGCTAAGCCTGACAATATGGTTGTTTTCTTATTTGGTATGGAGGATTGAATCTTGGAGTACTTTACCACTGAGCCATATCCCCAGTCCTTTTTATTTTTGAGACAGGGTCTAAGTTTTCAAGGCTCGCCTTAAATTTGAGATCCTCCTGCCAAAGCCTCCTAACCTGGGAATACTAGATGTGCCACCCACCCAGTTGACAGTGTGTTCTTCAGTAACAAATTACTAAGAGAATACCCCTGCACAGAATTACTTTTCTTATTAAAATGTAGCCATTAATATTATAAGTCTAATAATGCAAAACAATTCCATACATTTTTAAAGTTCACTGTTTACCATATTATAAATCTAACAATAAATTTTGATAATCAATATCTCTATCATTTAAAGGCTAAGCCAACTGTCAATCAAAAACACCTTGCCAGGGCTGGGGTTGTGGCTCAGAGGTAGATCACTTGCCTGCCATGCATGAGGTCCTGGGTTCAATCCTCAGCACCACATAAAAATAAAATAAAGATATTGTGTCCACATATAACTAAAAATAAATAAATAAATATTTTTTTTAAAAAAAAAACCTTGCCAGGCATGATGGGACACATCTATAATCCCAGCAAGTCAACAGCCTGAAGCAGGAAGATTGCAAGTTCAAAGCCAGCCTCAGCAACTCAGTGAAGCCCTAAGCAACTTTTTTTTTTCTTTTCTTTTTTGAGAAACCCTCTCAAAAAAAGGGCTGGGGATGTGGCTCAGTAGTTAAGCATCCGTAGGTTCAATTCCCAGTACAAACAAACAAACAAAACCCTCCTTTTCTTTTTGTTCTACTTTAAAAAGATCAATTAGACATGTCAATCTTATTACCATATCAGAATCACATAGAATACTGGAGTCACATAGTTTAGAGGGAAGACAGTGCTCCAGAATAGTTCAAACCAGCTCTTTCAGCTTTGGTGAATCTGACTCTTCCCTTCTGGAAACAGAAACCAGTTCTGACCTTGCTCTCAGAGGTGTGCTACCTAATCCTAATCTACTATTTTGTGGAGTTTACCAGGAGTTGGATTCTATTCAATTGGGTCCCTTCCTTGTCTCCCTTTATAGGTCAGTCTCTTCAGTGATTATTCCCTGCATTGTTTTCCTTGCACATATGTCTATTCCTGCATTGACAGACTCTACCCTTCTGTTGTAACAAATTTTAAAAATCAGGTTATAAGAGCTTTAACTATCCAAATTGTATGCACAGTCTATAGTTCAATGAAATGATAACCATTTAGATAGAGTTTGTATATTTATCAATAAGTAACAAGAAAATGCTTCACTTACTCTCACATTTAGAATAAGCAAATACTTTTGTATCAAAGCAATTTTAAAAATATCAAAAAGCAGCCAGGAGGGTAGTAAAAACTGTCTTTAAAGTAAAAAGGGCTGGGGATGTAGGTCAGCGATAGAACCCTTGGGTTCAATCCCCAGTACAAAACAAAACAAAAAATACACACACACACACACACACACACACACACACACACGTTTTTGGTTGTAGTGACGATGGCAAATTAGCCTTTGGTTCCAAAGAGATGTTAAAAATTTTTAAGTTTACGTAGACCTCAAGTCCAAGTAAAGAATGAAACAACTCCAGTGAAATCTTAAAATATCCTTATAATTGCCAACTAAAAGCAGAATCTCTTGTTTACTCTTATTTATCTTGGTAGGACAGGTGCAAATCAGAACATTATTCAAGAATAATGCTCACTGCTTATTTAAAGATTCAAAACTGTTCATATCCACATTGGTAAAAGTTTAGGCAATGCACAAACAATGTCATTCATCCTAAGAAATTTTCCAAATTCTGACCAAAATGAAATTCTTTGGCTATGCTGGTACTGGATTATAGTATTGTTGTAAACATGTACTCATTACTCTGTCAGAGTGTTTGACATCTATAATAGTCTCAATTCAAACCTGGCTTGGGGAAGGGACAAGAGGGGACAAAAAGCAATTGACCAAGACACGGGTTTTGACAATTATTATTCATAAGGCTGGATAGAAAGGGCAAACATCAGGGAGCAAAAGTTCTAAAAGGATGTCAAAATTCAGAACATTACATCTAATCATAACATTAATCACCTAGAAGATAGAAATCTAGACTTTGTACTCAGAAACTGCTCTGTCAAGATAATGGAAAGGTAATTTTTCCATGTAAACAAATGGGACAGTCCTATAATAGATAAGCAACACTGGCAGTTTATGGAGCAAACAGAAATACCAAAAAAAAAAAAAAAAAAAAAAAAGTAAATATATATAGCATCCCACCTCAATAGGAGCCCTATATATAAGGCTTGATTCTTATAATATCTAAAATTATTTAGAACATAGAAGCAGGCTAAAAAAATTATTTTGCACTTTTTTAAAAAGACTTGGCTAAATGTTTAAATCTCACATAAATTAATCCCCTATTCCTAACTTTGGAGAACCTGCTTTTTTCTTGCCTTTGAAGGTCCAGATATAGAATTGTAAGCTTTCAATGTCAGATATTCTTGATTTTCTAAAGAAACCATTTCTCAACTCGCAACTTGTGGCCAATGATCAGAAACAATACATCCATACTTGGGTTTTTACAAATGTGCTTCTAAATTATTTTGTGTAATAGTTTTAGGCGACTTGAGTTAAAAGCTGTCACTGTCATCAATATTTACTGTACATCAACAGACATCTATGGCAGTAAGCACCAGCACTGTTTTCACTAAAACATATACAAATTAATTATTGATGTCCTTTTGGAAGCACTCTTGCCACTCTTGTGCATTCTTTTCCAGAGCATCAGCTTATATTTAAGAAAGACTGTCTAGTCCCCAGCAGACCCTTGCTAAAATGATATGAGGGGGGAGGGATATACAATTTACTGCCAAATAAACTAATTCTTAAGGGAAACTGTCAGCCATTCTTTTTTGCCATCTGTCCTTGATGGTCTGCCCAAAGCTCATTTAAAATACTGTAAGGCCACACATGGTAGTGTATGCCTATAATCCCAGTGACTCAGGAGGCTGAGGCAGAAAGATCACAAGTTCCAGGCCAGCCTTAGCAACACAGTGAGACCCTGTATCCAAAAAGAAAAAAGAAAAAAAAGAGCTGGGAATGTGGCTCAGTCATTAAGAACTCAGATTCAGTCGCCAGTAGCAAATTAAAATACTTAAGAAAAGGCAAAAATCAGCTCCTGCTTTATCTGACATGACTGAAATTGATATTCAGAAATGCCAGCTTAGGACAGATTCCATGGGAAAACATACTAGGATAACTTAATGCTGAAACAGAGCTTAATGGTAGATAAATGGTCAGATAAAGACCACAGAAAAAAAGAATTCCCAAAGCAGAACATTTCTAATTTTGACGAACTCTTTGCTGAACTACTGACCTTAAACAAAAAGCTATGACTAAAACATTAAATATATCACCAAGGTTATTCTGTAAAATGTTAGTATGTCACAAACCTGCTGGCCATCAGACTCCTAATGAGACTGTGCCTACAGTTCCCTGCCTTAAGGATAGGACTGGTTCTCTCCTCCTGAAATCCAGAGATCCTACTGCTATCTGGGGAACAAAGACTGGGAATAGAGAATCACAAGAACGAGCTTGTCTAGTTAGGACCTCATGCTTCACAAGCCCCTTATGCTGCTCGTTCAAGGGCAGGCTCAACACTCTCCCTGACTTCTTCTCTTTCCTGTCTACAGAGCCATGCAAAGGCACAAATATTTCTAATGCAAATCCCAACTTCATTCCTTTTCTGCTTGGAGGAGAAAGAGTCCAAATGTATAGCCCCTAAAACAAGGTGGTAATAGTCTTGGGACTACTGTACTCTTTAATTCAGTAGATATTTATTGCATCCCCCAAATACTTCATATCTGTATGAAAGCTTGAAACTACAACATTTTCTTCTTTTTAACTTTGCCCAACAATAAGCTCTGCTGCATTTGAGAATATACAAAGGCCATAAAATTCAAAGGAAGAATAATTTCAAGTGCGCAACTTGAAATTATTGGAAAATGTTGCACACTTAAAATTTTAACCTATTGGCTTGACATTCTTCCTTTCAACTACTTTCTCAATCACCGGACAGACTCAGACCATTGAGAACACATATTCCTTTCTGCTTTTGAGATTCTACTGCAAAAGCCACTGCTTCGTACACACTATAGAAAAGAAGGTTTTCTTCTTCCTTTTTGGAATATTCTCCTCTGGCCAAAGAATCCCTCACAGAGGGATTGCACTGAGCCAGCAGAACTTGGATACCAATGGCTTCATAATCTCTGCGAACTTCCTTCAGTGTATGGATCCCTGCTGTATCTAAAAATTGTATTGTACTGCAGTCAATCACTATAGTATGCAGCTCCAAAGGATCATGGGAAAGTTGAATTGAAACTTCATCCTGGATTCCACTGAGAGTCACCGTTTCCTCTTTGAGCTTTATCTTTGCTGCCTTCTTCTGAGCTGCCTTTACCAAGACTGGGTTTAGAGTTTTTTTGTATAAAGCAGATCTGAAGCATTCTTTGTTTATGTAGTACAGTGGAGCTACAAAGCGGAAAATCTTAATGCCTGGCTTAGTCTGAAGGTTCTTGTAAGCAGATATGGATTCAAAGATTTCAGTCTCTTCCACCAAACCAAGCAATGAAATCTTTGGCTTCTGGGTGCGGAGGATGACACAAAACATAGAAAAACAAACTCCAACAAGCAGGCCTATTTCAGTGCTTATCAATGCAGAGGATAGCATAGTAACAAACCATATAACTGTATCCATTCTGCTAACCCTCCACATCTTAGGCACATCTCTAAATTTACAAAGGGCTCCCCGAAGATTTACAATAGTGATCACACCAAGGACACATTTCTGAAGGGAATAGAATAAAGGTGCAATTATCAGTAAAACCAACAAAAGAACAAGGGCTGTCACCACAGCAGAAAGCTGAGTTTGGCAACCTGTTGATTCTTTAACCAATGTCTTTGCAAGAGCAGCACTAGTAGTAATGCAGTGGAAGAAGGAAGGGATAATATTGCAAAAGCCAATGGCATACATTTCCTGATTTGCTCTGACCGTGTAACCATGTTTCTTGGCAAACATCTCAGAAAGTGATACAGTTATAGCAAAACCAATGATAGAAATAGCTATTGCATCTACAGCCACACTAGGAATTAGGCTCCAATCTGGTGCTTGGGGTGGCATAAACCCAGTGGGAATATGTCCAGCTATACTAGAATTGTAATTCTCATTTAGTTTTCCATAATGAGAGGCTAAAGTGGCCGCCACGACAACAATTAGTTCCGTAGGAATTGGTGCCTTGAGTTTGAACTTGAAGCGCTCATTGAGTTCTTTGGTTGGCAGAAGGACCAAAAGGCACAAAAGGCTGGTGATGAGATCACAGAGATTGGTCTTATGGATGTTTCTGAAGATATGAATCCAGGTAGTGATAAATGAGCCCATGCCACTACTCCGAGGAAGGCTGAGCCCAAGAAGATATTTGGCCTGAGATGTAAGAATAGTGAAGGAGGCACCAGTGACAAATCCACTCAGCAAGGCATCGGAGAGGTAGACAGAAACGAAGCCCACTTGAAAGAAGCCCATTGCAACCTGGAATAGATGATATATAAGTGTTAAATGGAAACAGAAAAGTGCTTCTCAATTTTCTATTACACTACATTTCTAGCATGGAAACAAACCATCAGAACATCACAGAAGGTCAGAAATTGAATGAAGGCAATCATGCATCAATCTTTACATATTACAAGGAGAGAGAACTTGCCCAAGGTCACACTGTCACTCATTAGTCCAGGTGAAGGAGCAACTTAGGATATCTATCTATCTTCCCATACAATGTTTCTTAAACTTGACTAAGGTTCATACGTCTTTTCAAAAGGACATTCTCAAGGGTCCACAAGAAAACATACAAACTCAAATTGGAAAAATTCCTCCAATTTAAGAAACCACTTATTTTTCATTAAGTCATAATCATTACTTTAAAAGTGGAGCTGTAACTGGTTAAAAAAAAAATCACATCAAAATTGAATCACACTTTCAAAATTACCATAGAACTCTTTAATCTAACTTCTGTAAAACTTGTTCTCCATTCAGTATGTATATACTTATACCACATTGCCACCCATATTAATAATAATCTTGTATTTTCACAGTTAATACCTTTTTATTTCTTCCTCTTCCCAGCTCCTCAGAATTCTATCACAACTTTCTAATTCTTGGTGAGACATACTAAAATCAAAGAAAAAGCAGACTCTAAAGAGTACTACTCATCTGTATCTCACCTTCCTTTCCCTATCTCATCCAAACACCAAATTAAGTGAGCCAATCTTCCCCTTTGCCCACTGGTTCCAAACACCTTCATTAGAGAAGAGGTTTAATGTCAGCGCTGACTTATGGATGCTAACAGGCATGGCATAATGATAACAGCAAATTAGTGGCTACTATGGAAGACCCAAGAATAATTTAATTTTTAATCCTTTCTCCTGGCTGCTATATAGTAGCCCTCAATTTATCCCTTCCTTCCCCAATAACCATGGAGAACTACTACATTTTAAAATTTTATATTTTTTTGGCACTGATGACTGAACTCAGGAGTACTTTACCACTGAGCTACATTCCCAGCCCTTTTTATTTTTTGAGACAAGATCTTGCTTAGTTGTTGAGGGTCCTGCTAAATTGCCAAGACTGGTCTTAAACTTATGATCCTCTTGTCCCAACCTCCCTGAGTTGCTGGTATTATAAGCATGCACTACCATACCCAGCAAACTGTTTTTATTAAGAGTCCACTCACCAGAGCAGCAACTCTAAAGGAAGGTAGAAGAACCTATAATTTGAAATATTCCTAATCCACATTTCTCCCGATCCCCATTCTTTTATCTTTTTTTTTTTTTTTTTTTTGGTTCTAAGAATTGAACCCAGGGGCACTTGGCCACTGAGCCACATCCCCAGCCCTATTTTGTATTGACAGGGTCTCACTGAGTTGCTTCGCACCTTGCTCTTGCCGAGGCTGACTTTGAACTCAAAATCCTCCTGCCTCAGCCTTCCAAGCCACTGGGATTACAGACATCCACCACCAATCCCAGCATTTTGTTATATTATGCTCACTATCTGAAATTTCATGTAGTGATTACTTTTGCCAGAAATGACCCATTCTTCCACTGCTTCTTACCTGATAAACTCCAGCCATAAAGGTTACAGTGCTGCCAACTTTAATTGCATAGCAACTTTTATCACATACCCTGTCTAATGTCTGGTTTACTAGTGTGCTCCTATTTAAAATAATTTCTAAAGAAGGAGCAATATCAGAGCCAGCTTTGTGTACTTCTCGGTCAACTACCTCACCAATCATAAGGCACAGTATACCAAAAATGCCCACAGAGATGTGATGGGAGGTACCAAATATGAAATAAATGATGCTGGCAAAAAAAGATGTGTACAGTCCATAAATAGGTTCTTGGCCAGCCAAAAGGGAATAAGCAATAGACTGGGGCACCAATAAGATGCCCACAATCAAGCCAGACATCACATCTCCTAGAATGTTCTTCTTTAGATCATATTTTGGGAGCCATCGCAAAACAGGAAGGAAATCAAAAATCATATTTTTAACTTTGGTTGGGCTACACTGGCAACTCTTCTGTAGCTTTTTGATGACAAACTGCTTGATGTTAGTATGTGATTTCTCCTGAGGCTCCATATGGATCCTAGAATAAGAACTGCGTCGATCATTGGTCTCAAATTGCTTCAAGTCAGTACTTGATTCCTTTTGAGGCTTCAGAAGGACACCAGATGGAAGACTGTCATTTCCTTCAGCTGAGTCCCTGGGTGAAAGGTCATGTTGCTCTTTACTTTCCAAAGACATTTCCGGAGATAAATGGTTCCGCTTCCTACCCCAGAGAAAATATCAGTGTTAACCGATAAACTAGTTCTCAGTATTCAGGTATATTAACAATCCTACTTGTCACACACATGGAAGTTAAGAGGACTTCAGTTTGGGGATACATATCTTATGCCTTCTTTTCTTCATCAAGCCTTGTTTATCTTAGAGGAAAAAAGACCAGCACCAGACCACAAACAGCTAGGTCAAAGCAAACAATTGGTTGATACAGGACACCCCAAGAGTATAAAGCACTAAGGATTATTTTCCATATTTGCCTGTCTACCCCTGCAGTTTTTTCTTCAGACAAGTTACTGGGGCACTCTGTCTTCTTTCTATATACAATAATGGTCTGTTTCCCAGGCATACCACAAAACAGGATCTAGTCTCAAATCTTCACTCTTCTCTACCCATCCTTGAAAAAGTAGTGGAGCACTTGCCTAGCATGTGTGAGGCACTGGTTCAATTCTCAGCGCCACATATAAATAAATAAAATAAAGGTATTGTGTCCATCTAAAACTAAACAAAAAATAAAAATAAAAAAGATGGCTCTTTGTGTATGTATATGTTCATTTTTAAACGACCTACTAATTGTTGAGAATAGAAGATAAAGTATGTGACGGAGTAAATATAAGTGTTTTGGGCAATAAAAAGAAACTAGAGCAGAATGCATCTGAATCTTCAAATAGCACTCCTTTACTTAGATAGGGAAGAGAAGCTGATAAGAGAATGTTGAAACTTAACAAATATCAAGTGCATGGGGAGGGTTGATAGGGCACGTGACTAATATATGCTATAGAAGGTTTTGGTCCATTCTACTGAGTTCTAGTTTGGAGTTATCTGCCTTAATGGCAGAGCCCATATTAATGCAAAGAGAGACCCACTTGACTACTATGAGTACACACAACAAAACATAGGCTATCTAGAGAGGAAAATGTTGCCCTGAACTTCCACATCTCTAGGTCCTACCAAAACTACAGAACTAGTGCCATAAATCTACTACTAGGAACTACAGGAAAACAAAGGAGATAAAAATAACAAAAAAGAGAAGGGACAACAAAAATCTTAGGAGTAAAAGAGGAGGAACAAGAATCATGCTCTCAAAGGAGTCCAGTGAACACTTTTTAGCAAATACTTCACAAATTAGTGACTTTCCATAAGCTATGTGCTTAGCTTAGAATATCCATCCATCTCTCTGCTTGTCAAGACCTTAATCATTTTTGAAAACCCAGTTAAAATGTTACCTTTGCTACAAAGCACTACCCAATTTCCCCTAACCCAAATGAATCACTGTGCCTTCTGTATTCCATGACACTTTGCATCTGCATTATAGTAGTAACCATACTCTGTATTAGTTAAGTAAGAGTCCAGCTCCTGGAGAAAAGACATCTTGTTCATCAGTACAGTCATCACTAAACACAATATAGTAACTCTGAGATAGCAGGTTCACAGAATATTTGAATAAATTTAAGAACAAATAAGCAAACAAATTTGTGACTATGAATATATAGAGTCAAGACAGATGGACGACTCAGGAAATTTTCTGTTTTCTTTTTTCCCCCCAGTCCTGGGGATTAAACCCAGGGACACTTTACCACTGAGCTACATCCCCAGCCCTTTTTATTTATTTATTTATTTTAAATTTTGAGACAGGTTCTCACTAAGTTGCTGAGGGCCTCTCATTGCTGAAGCTGGCCTGGAACTTGTTGATTCTCCTGCCTCAAGCCTCCAAATCACTGGGATCACCACTACAATTGGCCAATTTTCTGTTTTATAACTGACAGAAAAACAAATCTTTGTGAGGTATAAACCTAACATAAAGTGCCACATTCCAAGATCCCATGGCCTATTCACCAATACAAGATATATAAAATTTTATTTTATTTAGGTTGAAGAGTAAAATAACAATTATTTTGATGGTCTTGTGAAGCAGAAAAGGAAAAAAAAGATAGATGCTACTGACCCTAAGCAGGTAAGCTGGTAATCAGGTTGATGGAGAGACACAGTAGCTCTTCTTTCCTCAGTGTAAACAGTCTGTAATTATCTTCTCACTTCCAGCTTTCTTGAGCAGCTTGAATGCACTTCTTACCTCCTAGTTTGGAGCAGCTCTTGTTGATTTCTGGGTCAAAAGTCTTTGACAAACCTAAAAAACAAAAAGAAACATAAAGCAAAACTAAACAAATCTGGGTCTTTGCCTTCTATGGAGCTGTTGAAAAGAATAAAAGAAAAAATACTTGAAAAGTATAAGAGAAGGCTGGGTACAGTGGCACATACCTATAATTCCAGTGACTCAGGAAGCTGAGGCAGAGGAATCACAAGTTCAAAGCCCACCTCAGCAACTTAACAAGGCCCTAAGCATCTTAGTGAGACCACCTCAAAATAAAAAATAAAAAGGATTGGAGATGTGGCTCAGTGGTTAAGCACCCCCAGGTTCAATTCCCAGTACCACAAAAAAGCAACAACAAAAAATTATGAGAGAATTGTAAATTAAGAAAGAATCAAATAAAAAAGAATCAAATAGAAATGTTGTAAAAACTATAATAGAGGCAAAGAATCAATGAACTCAGCTCAACAGAAATTAACTAATGCAAATCATCCAAATGCTGTTTTGCTGTTTGGTATTCAAACAGTAACAAAACCAGAAACCTAATACCAAAATAATAGAACATCCAAGATATGTGAGACATCAAGCTATCTAACATGTGCACAATTAAAATCTATAAAGGAGGAGAGAATGGGAGAAGAAATGTGTGAAAACATAATGGCCAAGAGTTTTCCAAAATTAATGAGACACAACTACAGATCCAAGAATCTGAAAGAATGCCAGGAAAGATACACATAAAATTAAAACAAAACCCTGTACCTATACATATCACATTCAAGCTGCTAAAAACAAAAGATAAAGAGAAAATAAACAAACGAAAGAAAAAACCACGTTCTTTACACAGGGACAAAGGTAAGAATTACAGCATCTTTCTTTTTAGAAACCATGGAGGCCACAAGACAATGGAGTTATATCTTCACCAGTGAAGCCTACACCCAGAAAAAAAATCTTTTAAAAGATGAAGAAGAAATAAAAACTCAGATAAACACTGAATTTATTACCAGCAGGTCAGTTAGTTTGCGTTTGTGCACTATGTTGCCCCTGCACCCATCCTCCCTCATAAGTTACAGAGAGATTCTTTAGGCAAAAGAATATACCAGACAAATTTAGGTCAACACATCAAAGAAATAAAGGTTCAGGAAATGGCACAAATGAAGATAAAATATACTTAACTTTTTCAGTTCAAAAAATCTTCAATTTCTCTAAAAGATAACTGTCTAAACCAAACGCTTGAATGTCTTATTTATGCATATAAAAATAAATGTGTGACAATAATAGCAAAAAGAATGGGACTTGGAATGGGGAATTACAAGGTCTATCTGTAAAGTAATATAATAGTAAAATGATTAAAAAGGCCAATTTTATGTTACATATATTTTACCATACACACATACGCAAAAGCCAAAAGGGACAAAATTCTAAGACTCTTATGCCATATATGAAAAGATAAAAGACCATGAAATGCAATCCTCATATTCTGTAGATAATTATAAGGGGTTCAGAATAGTGAAATCATTTAAAGCAGAGCTGGAACTACAACTCAAGTATCCTGACCCCTTAACCTTTTTCCTCTAATAGATTATCAATCTCCTTATATGCCGCTGTCTTGGCTGGGCACAAGATCAAGAGGCACTCACAGCTTTGTAGATTCAAACAGCAATTCTTTATTCCCGAACTCACACCGGCCTCTACACACACGTTCTGGGGAAATCCAAGTTCTGCCGCACAATTCACGTCCCAAATACTTTCTCAATTCCACGAGAACTCAACGGGAACTGAGGCAGCAGGATACACCCTATTCCCAGCAGGAATAACCTTAAACCTGGAACTGCCTTAAATCCAGATTGTCCTAAACCGGGAACGCCCTAAACCCAAATTATCCTAAACCGGGATACTTCCTAAAACCTGCAGGATACACCCTAAACCTGGATCCACCCTCGTCCTTGAGCAGGGTCACCTTTCTCAAACACACATGCAATGTCACAGCGAATTTCCAAGGCAAGTCCATTTAACATGGGGTACGCTGGCAAGGAAATTTCGATGCGTCATTCCTACTTGGCAATGGCCCTCAGCACTTATATGTGTACAAATCATCAAATATTACAAGAAAACTAGTGTCAACTCCAAAGTAATCTAGAGATCTAAAGTTTGTTGAAAACTGTTAAATCTTAACTCAATACTAAGGTAAACAAGTCATCTACCAAAATAAGCATCCCTTCTTAGATGGAAAAATCTAAAATAGTTTGGAATAGGTAATGTGTAATTTGGAAATAATTTTCCAGTACTCCCAGCACTTACAAGCAGCAGGATGATAGCTCTAATACTAGCCTCTCTGATTTGGGCACACTCTGTAGGTACATTCTGCCTTCTGACTGCTTATTTTGAAGCTTCTTAAAAAATCTTAAGAAAAGTTGAAAGAACAAGACATAAAACACCTACTTAACTGACAATTGTTAACGTTTTACTACATCTGTTCTTTTGCACCCTTTGTCCTTACAGAGTCTTGTTCTTCTGAACAACTTGAAAGCTCCAGACATACTTTGCCTTAAACACTTCATTGACCCTACATTTTGTAACCCTATGCTATCTGCCTCTTCTTCAAAAGAAGAAATCATTAACATAAGATGTCTACCTCTTGGATATACTCTTCAAAAATCTGCAAGGGCCCCCTGCCTCTTAACAGTCTAATAAAACCTTACTACAGTCTCCTAAGTAGAACAAGACTGCAACTGTCTCTCTTGCTTTCTTCCATTCACTAGTGTTCCAATCACCAATCCATAAAACTATTAGGCAGTCTGCTCCTTTGCTCATGCTATGCCTTCAGTCTGGGATGCCTTTTTCTTTTTCTTTTCTTTCTTTTTTTTTTTTTTTTTTGTTGTGATGGTGCTGGGGAATGAACATAGGCCCTCATACATGCTATGCTCATGCTGAACTACACTCTCAGCCCCTTTCTATCTTGGTTCTTTTTCTAATCCTAGAAGGCCCACCTCACAGGGAGACTTAAACTTCTTAGGCTATGCTTCCTTGACACATTACATAAAATGATTTAGCACTTAAGCAAACATGTCTCTCAAATTACAGCACATTGATAGGCAGGCATCAAGTCATCCTTGTCTCTTAGAACCCAGCACTTAACGCCTCACACTTGCATTCACGTTAACGGAAATAAACATTTATTTTTCTTTACTTGAAACAACTTTTGTTTACTGAGGATTGAACCCAGGGCTTTCTGCATACTAAGCAAGTATTCTACCACTGAGCTGCATACCCCCGCCCTTTTTATTTGATTTTGAGACAGAGTCTTGCTAAGTTTCCTAAGGTGACCTCAAACTTGTGATTCTCTTGTCTCAGTCTTCCCAAATAGCTAGAATTATACCTATGTGAAACAGCTGCATGCAGCCAATACAACTAAGTATCAAGTAAATACAATGAACACAATAAAACTTGTTTTCCAGGTATCACAATTACCAATGTTCATTTATGTCTGTGATACAAAATAATCAATATATAGCATTTATCTGTAGTGTAAACATCATGACATATTATATCTGATATTAAGCACAATCGAAGACAAAATAATAAAATATCCAAGAGGAAAATAATATAAAACCACCATCAAATAAATAGTTCCTTGTGCAGTAATTCACAGCTTTCACGATTACATACACATCTTCTACTTGCCTCCTCAATAAACTTAAGGACACAACAGGAATTCCCATTCTCTAGTATGAGACAAATCAAGTTTAGTCACTTGCTCTATTGGTAACATCAGATTCTCAAATCTCATCCTCCAATTTCCAAGTTTAGCTTTTTCTATAAAACAACACTGTCTCCCCCAATTTATTTCCTTGTTAAAAGCTTTTAGTTCAAACTATTAGTCTGTAGACAAGTACTCAACTCAGGATTTCTGAGTATATTAGTAATTTTAATAAGTGAAGATAACACACTACTTAAAGCAGGTTTGGTTAAAAAAAAAAAAGTCCAAGACTAAAATTACTTTTATGTTTCATACTATATTCATGCTTGGTAACATTTTCTTTTTTTCCCCTATTAGAAGCAAAAACATAAATTTACTCCAGTATTACATTTTGGCCAGAATAACTGTCATCCAAGACAAAAGTCAAACAAAGCAAATAAGCTCTTGCCTCCTCCATACCTTTTTTCTTCTCTAATGGAAGTGCTCTTCTCCAGTTATATTCATGGCTTGCTGCCTGTTTTCTCAAAGGACACCTTATCAATTAGTTCCTTCTTAGACACAATAGAAAATAGCACCACTGCCATCTGGGTCTATCTCTGCTTTGTACTCTCATCCCCTTTGCCTAATTTTTTTTTTTTTTTAAAGTCTATGGCCCTGTCAGTTTTTAAACTGTCTTTCAGGCGGGGGCAGGTAGGGGTAGTTCAGGGGCAGGGGGCTTGCCTAGCACCCAAAGGCTCAGAGTAAAATCCACAGCACCATTAAATAAATAATTGTGTTTCTTTCCCACGAAGGCAGCGACTTACTCTATTTTGTTTGATGTTGTATCCTGAGTGCTCTGTTATGTGGCACCTAATAAGTGCTTGTTGATGGTTGATAGTTTAACAGCTATTCAGGAAGAAAAGGGAAGTTATTTTCCCCATTCTTACTAACTCACCAACTCCGACCCTTCCACCCCCACATACCAAAACAAAACTTTTTAAAATAGTTTTTTAGTTGTAAATGGACACAATACCTTTATTTTGTTTATTAAGGTTATTTATGTGGTGTTGGCGATCTAATCAAGTGCCCCACACATAGGCAAGTACTCAACCACTGAGCCACAACCCCAGCCCCCACAAACCAAACTTTTATCAAGAAATTATAGTTTGGCAAACATTTGCCTAGGGTTTATGCTCACTAAACATGTTGTGTTGATTCTCAAAGCCTACCTCTAGTAAATACCTCTGGAGATCCCCCAAACCTTGAATTTGTTCATTTCTAGATCCTCCCCTAGGAGGCAGCACACTGAAGTACTGTACAATGATTTTCAAATAGAGATCAAAATGCAGATTCTTAGGCCTGCCCCTAAAAATTCAAGTATGGAATCTAAGTCTCTGCACTGTGGATAATAATGAGCTTTAGGGCCACATATGGAGAATCACTAGTTGTATTCTAGAAGTCAGACCAAATCTCTATTTAGATCCTAGCTACACTGTTCAAAGTTGTTCAGGGCTGGGTGAAAACTTCTACTTAGCATCCATTTGTGACCTACAAAATGGAGATACTATTACCTAACTTGCAGGATTAGGTAACACAAGTAAACTACCTAGCATATAACAATTACTCAATAAACAACAGCTATAAGTCTCTCTCACAATCTTTGAGATTCCTTCAGGAAAAAAAAAAATTGGACTCATTTCTTTTTTTAAAATATTTATTTAGTTGTAGGTGGACACAATATCTTTATTTATTCATTTTTATGTGGTGCTGAGGATTGAACCCAGGGCCTCACACGTACAAGGCAGGTGCTCTACCACTAAGCTACAGCTCCAGGCCGGACTCATTTCTTTCCAACAGCGCTGATCCTCCATTTCCTATTGACCCAACTTTCAAAAACAAGAATTTCTGCTTAACCCAATCCTATAAATCATATTAGCTCTAGATTTCACATAAAGCTATGATGTGAAGCTAGGGGTGGGAATGGAGTAGTGTCAAGAGGCCCTGGGTGCAATCTCCAGCCACCCTCTTCCCCAGCCTCCGCAGGAAAAAAAAAAAAAAGGGGGGGGGGGGCTATAGGGTTGAAAAATACTAATAGGTACCAGAAAGGAGTGCAAGTTTTGGATGCTTCTAACTCATGGTGGGTTCCAATCTGTGCAAGGAAAAGGGCCCTGCTAGATATTTACAAGCTGAATACCAGCCCTAGCTGTGCAATTATAGTTAAGGCCTTGGACCGCAAGTCTTCTCAGTGTCCTGACCTAACCACTGAAAGAATTCCAACTTTGGGCTGGGGATGTGGCTCAAGCGGTAGCGCGCTCGCCTGGCATGCGTGCGGCCCGGGTTCGATCCTCAGCACCACAGATGTTGCGTCCGCCGAGAACTAAAAAATAAATATTAAAAATTCTCTCTCTCTCTCTCTCTAGAAAAAAAAATAATAATTCCAACTTCAGTGTATGAGTATTAAAGAAGTACAAGTCCATACCCTTCTATGACTCCGAAGCAAAAATAAATAAATCTATTGCTTTGAGGGAGAAAGGAAGGAAAGGAAGGAAGCATAAGTCCTAATTTTGTATCTAACCAGGTGTCTGATTTTAATACCCAAGACAACCAAGTGTTCTCTTCAGGCCCGTTTCCCCATCTGCCCAAGGTGGGGCGGCTCCTACCACCTCGGTGCAGCTCCCCAGGTCTCAGGGTGCCAATCGCCTCAGCAAGGACTCGGCGGGAACAGCAGCTCCGCATCTGCGAGGTGCGAGGGTGTAGGATGAAAAGTGGGCAGCCATGGGCCGCAGGAGCTAGCCGCCTCATGAGATTGAGGCTCTGCTCCGGCCACCGCCGATTAAGGGAATAACCCGGACGCACGCCCACTTCTCCCCGCCCGGCCACTACGCTCCCGGAGAAGCTAGGTCAAGGCTTCCTCCCACCACTCTTGGGACCAAGGCCAGTCTGAACCTAAAAGGTGCCCGCAGATCGCGTAGCGGCCGCCCCGACCCCTCCCCTCTGCTCACCTCTGGGGTCCGGACAGCAGCACGCAATGAGGCCCCGCGGCGCCTCCTCCGCCGTGGCCGGGCTGAGCGGACACCTCAGCGCCGGCAGAGGCTGTCCGGCCCCGCGCTGGCCTCTCTTTAAACGGCCCGTCCCCTTCCCCGCCCATTGCCCGGCCCCCGGAGGAGGCAGAGGACCAGCCAAGCGAGACCCAGGGAGCGCAGCGAAGACGCACCGGCCAAAGGTGGTGGAAGGTACTCGGGTTGCTGAAGCCCGGAACTAAGGTAGTCACGTGGTTCTGAAGCGAGCGAAGCTGCTGTCAGCCAATGACTGGGCCCGGGCCGGCGAGGGTTCCGCCCCCAATCTGTTTTCCTCCTCGCGATTGGCTGTCCTGGCAGAAGGGGCCACGCGGCCGAAATCCTTCGGCAGTTCCTCGGCCCCGAGACGGGTGACTCAACCGCCGAGTGGACAACCTTTCGGTTCTCAGCCGCGACCCGCAGAGTGTAGGGAAGATGAAATGTCAGGATCGATAAGCGGAAGCTCTCTGCGTGGAGCTTTAGAGAGCTCTGAGATTGTGAGCTGCCTCATCTTCATCCAAGACTTCTTAGGGCTCCTTTTGCTCCTCCCGCAAAGGGGAAATTAAAGCCCTGAATTGGAAAAGGCAGCTAGAAAGTTAAGGCACTTGCCCCATTTGAACTTGTTCTCCACCAAAGATCCCAATAACTAGAAGGCCCTTTTAAAAAACGTAAAACAAAAAGTGTAAAAATATGAAATGTAATTCCAGCCCTTGTTTGAAACCTTCCATGGCTTTCCATGGGCTTTATGCACTGGCTCCCTGTGTCCTCTGCACTTTCCTCACTGCTCTAAACTGGTCGTCTTTGTCCGCTAAGCTTTTTCTCTTGTGGGATCTGAACACTGCTTGCTGTTGGGTCTCCTCGGAGGACATCCCTGACAATCTTATGTAAAGGAGCCACCCCGTCCCACCCTATCACACCCTCTTGATTTAATCATAGGTCTGGACAACATGGTGTATGCATTCATTCATTCATGGGTCCACTAGATGGAGAGGAAGAGACCCTGTGAATGAATTATGGTTAACTTCTTTGCCACAAACCTCTTCACAATCATTTAAGAAATTTTCTTATCTACAGATGATTGATCCCCAAGTTTTGTTGCCCACCAAATTAAGAGTTTCCAAGGTCACAAACTACATCGGTAATTGTATTAATCAGGGTTCTCTAGAAGAACACAATCAAAGGAAGTATAATGATAAAAAGTTGACTTATTAGGTTAACTGGGTAGTCCATGAAGGCCGCTGCAGGCTGGAAAGCTGGGAGAACCAGTAGTTGCATAGTCTTAAGAGGCTGAAGCCCCCAGAACAAGAGAGATGGATGGTGCTACCCTAATCTGAGACCTAAGCCTTTTGGAGAATCACTGTCAGAGTCCGCTTTGGAAGAGTCCAGAAGAGAGAATCCGCTCCCTGAGGGCAACAGCAATCAAGAACCCGTTCAAGAAGAATTTAGCTTGAATCTGCTGCTGCTGCTTTGTTCTTCCAATTTTTATTTCATATAAGCCATCCTATTGATTGGTGCTGCCCATGCTTGGGGAGGGTCTCCATTTCAGTAGACTATCCACAGGCCAATCACTCCTAGGCACAGCCCCATAATCCTTTTAAGCCTTGGAACCTCTTAATCCAATCAAGTTGACGATTCAAAAATTAACCATTATAGTAATCAACAATCAATACCTGGGTTCTGATTCTTATGCTGCCCCTTTAGACTGGGGACAGATAGTCTAAATGGGTGTCAGTATTCTCACCTTTCAAAGGGTAGTTAATGGGCTAGCACCGAGTTTTTGAGAGGATCAAATAAGTCAATGGGATGTAAATTACTTTGCAGCTCCCTATAGATTGCCCAACAAGCAGAATCTCCATTATTGCCCATTTCTGGATGTTTATCACGTGTCTCATAGAGATCTTCACATTCATATTTTAGTTAATTCTCACAACCCATCTTTTTAGAGGAGACCCTATACCATGAGTCTCCTTTTATATGAGAAGAAATGAGACTAGAGATTTTGGGTGAGTTGCCCAAATGCGTATGGTTAATAAGTGACGGATGACTTTAACCCAGTCACATCTGACTGCAAAGCACATTTTCTTAATCCCTACATTCACTATACTATTCAAGTGTTAAGAATCTATCCACAACCTTACATATAATAGACATCAATAAAGACTGGTCTAATAATGGCTATCATTTTCTTCTTTTTATTCCATATATATTATTCTGCATTACAGATGAAGAAATTGAAACTCGGGATGTTGTTACCAACATCATACAACTGGCAGGTAGTAAATATCAAGGGCAATTTCTGAGAACTGTCAGATGTTCAAATCTAAGAACACCCAGCTCTGCCTCAGTGCTGGGGAAGGTGCTACAGAAGCTTTAGTTCAGCCATTGGAACCTCTCTTAGTTTAACATCCTCAGCTGCTGCTTAATATGGTGCCCCCCTCAACATCCTCAGGGGCCCCATGAAGGTGGACTTTGATCTGTCATGCCTATATTACCTTCACTGATGCTCCAATGGCTTCACAGTAATTGAAGGGGAAAAAAAAAAAAAAGACAACCAACTCCCCCTGATGGAGAGCTGGCTAATAATCTGCTTTTCTTTGATAACAGCAGGTCACCAGCCTGGCCAGCCAGTACCTAGATCTTTTCACCCCTCCTACCTAAGCCTAAGCATTTTCCCTCTTGTTGGTCTCAGGGTTTATAGGGGTGGCCAGCAACCTAAGGGCTACATATTATAGCCATTACTCTGTTCCAAACAGCTTCACCAAAGAATAACTAATGATGTATTAGCTGGGGGAATTATGGGTCAATAAGGAAGTCATTTTAGGTTAGGGACCCCATTAGGATCCACCATCTCAGTACTTCCTGAAGACCTGTTTTTTTTTTTTTTTTTTTTTTCCCTACATGGGATAGGCCACTTCCTCTAAGACCTCACCCAACCTTAGGATGACTTTCACTATTTAATGGACCATTCCTGATTTTGCTCTTCAGGAGTCATTGTCATTGCTATAGATGTTGTACTGTTATTTTTTTTTAATTCTACGTCTTAAAAATAGTTGACAAAAACTCAAGTAAATTAATTCAAAACATCAAGAGGCTGGCAATGTAGTTAAGTAATAGAGCACATGCTTAACATGCACAAGGACCTGGGTTCGTTGCCCAGCACAAAAGAAAAAGAATTTACAGTGAAAAGAAAAATCTCCCTCAGGCCCTATCCATTCTTACCCAACGGTACCTTTCTCCAGTGTACAGCCCCTGTTTCCTATGTTGCCTTTCACATTTATTCTATGCCATCAGTTCTCGATTATGGCTGCACATTAGACTCTCTTAGGGGAATTTCTAAAAGATACCAGTGTTTGGGTTCCATCTCCAGATATTATAACAGGTAGTATAGAGAGAGTTCAGGCATCAATAGTAAAAAAACAAAAACAAACAAACAAAAAACCCTCTCCAGGAGTACACTTGGGATCAGCAAACCAATGTTCTATGCATATATAAGACTGCATGTGTATTTTTAAAATAAAAGTGGCATGTAGTATACACTAACCTGTACTTTGAAAAAGTAATATACCTTTAAGATTGTTTCATATCAAGGTACAAAAAGCTGCCTTTTGACTATATTGCTTAGTAAATCACTCTACAACTTAGAGAATTAATATATATATATTAATTATATATTATAATTATAATATATATATATATATTTTTTAACAGTTTCTGAGGGTCAGGAATTTGGTAAGCTCTGGTAGCTTCTTGCAGATTAACTCTAGAGAGTGGCTAGAAGTAGGATAGAATTGGGATAGAAAAGGGGCTCAGCCCTTTCCCTTCATGGAGTCTCAGGGTCACTCCTGTGCTTCTCTATGGGCCAGTGTCAGCTTCCCCACAGCACAACAGTTTCAGGGCAGTCCATGCTGATGTGGCAGCTAAAGGTTTCAAGAGCCATTGTCCCTGCAAATAAGGAGATCACAGTACAGCTTTTTATGACCTAACCTCAAAAATCATTCAGGATCATTCTATTGCAGTCTGTCAGTTTAACGTGATAAAAAGCCTTTCCAATTTCAAGGGAAAGGAAATATATATCAAGTGTCAATAGAAGAAGTGTCAAAATCACATTGTATAGGATGAAAAATATCATCGTGGCCATCTTTGACCTCAGCAACTTCCATTACATCCATTGTTTGGATGTGTTAAATAAAAATCATAGGAGGCCATTGTTTTGGACTAAGATCCTACACTGGGCTCCAACAGACCAGACGAAAAATCAAAATGGAGTCACCCATGCTGAAGTTCCATATAATGCAATGAAAAGTAAGTCCTTATCTGACCTAAAAAAAATCAGGAGAGGGGCTGGGGATGTGGCTCAAGTGGTAGCGCGCTCTCCTGGCATGCGTGCGGCCCGGGTTCGATCCTCAGCACCACATACCAACAAAGATGTTGTGTCCGCCGAGAACTAAAAAATAAATATTAAAAAAAAATTCTCTCTCTCTCCCCTCTCTCTTTAAAAAAAAAAAATCAGGAGAATGAGACAACTAAATTTCCCAAACAGTCCCATTAGTATGACAATGAAGTTCCCTTTGCATATATCCTTCAATATTTTAATCCTTGCAAAAACTAATTTAGAGTAATCTGATATTAACCACTGAGCAAGAGCCTGTCTCAAAACAAACCAAAACAAAAATATTAAAAGGACTGGGAATGTAGCTCAGTGGTAGACTACCCCTAGGTTCAATCCCAGTACTACAAAAGTAACTTTAAATAATCAATCTACTTTGTGGAGAAAGCAATGTCTTGATGTACACCAGTATACCAGGGATTCTGGTCATACAAACAAATTAAACAAACTAAACAAGCTAATGCTGATAATGTCACTGTTTCTGCAACCTAACAAATAAAACCCTTCTCTCAGTGGCAACTGGTGTGGAATTGAGGGTACTATGGGAAGGATGCATGTCACTTATCCAGCCTGCCACCACTGGATAAAATACCATGAAGGAAAGTAGGTCTGCGACGTGAATCACCTTGAGGAAAAAAAATGCTATATTTTTAGCCTATCACACCTAACTCTAATTGGAGCAGTCATTGATCTCTTGTAAGCTTTCCCTAATTAATCCTGTCTAGCATGCTGTCTCTGGGCACTTTCTTTGGCCTTTCAGCAACCTACCCCATTAACCTGGCACAGCTGAAGTTGAGACACTAGTCCATCAAAACATTTATTCTATTTTATGGAATGATAAAGCTAATCAAGATCTTTAAATTGTTGTGTAGTCTGTCTTTTGTTGGGTATATTGTCACTTATTTAGGCATTGATGGACTTTCATGTTGCTTAGATTCTTACAAAATTCTTAGATTTTATAGTTGTTACTATTATAATTTTTGAGGTGACAGGGATCATACCCAGGGCATCACACATGCTATGCAAGTGCTCTACCACTGAGCCGCATCCCCTGCCCCATTCTTTTAATATCACAAATAGTGCTTTGCATTCATAGGTGTTTTTCTTCTCCGTCTCCCACAGTTCTGAGTAGGGATTGGTTCTTCATGATGACTTGTGTCTACTGTGTGGCAGGGGGGAAAGCAACCATTCTCGCTATTGGTCTTGAAGGGAAATTAGGCCAAATTGTTCCAGAAGGAGAGAAAATGAAAGGCCAAATAGCTAGGGAAAGAGAAGATTTTTGGAAGCTTCCCCCAAAACTGAAAAAGAAATTGAGTTTTTCATGATCCTTGAGTGAAGAGGCCCTTTTCCCTCTCCTGCATGGGTGGCTATTGGGACTCTGGGAGTAGACAGCTTTAGCCACAGCAATAAGATTTGACCCCCAACTGACAGCAGAACTGCTCCTGGCCTTTTAGGGGCCACATCAGCTTGGATGAGGTGGATATTTGTGGTAGCAGAGTGGACTGAAGGCCAGAGAGCTTTTATGGCACTAGACTAGTTTAGACCAGCAGGGCTTCACATGACCCGGGGTGGACCATCCGTCATAATAATCATTGGCATCGCATGTCCTGCCAGCACTGTTGGGTGGGGTATTGGAGCATATAAAATTTGACTTGGAGAAAGAAAAGAAATGTGACTCTTAGATCCAGGAGGAAGGGAAAACAGATTACTTCTGACATAAATATTTAGGCACTGAAAACAATCTGTTATTTGACGTTTCATGGAGATGGCAAACCCTAGCATCCAGATCTCTTCTTTCAGAAACATGGGTTAAGAGCTGTGGGAAATGGTCACTCAAAATGAAATAGGATCTTTGCATTAACATATTGACTTACTTAGGATTTCTTTATATAAACTCAAATTTTTGGATGGCCAGGGTAACGTCTTAAAGAATTAGTGATGATCTTGTTCTATCTTTCTGGTCAAGTTTTTGGTTAAGAAGAAAAAAAACAAATATGCAAAGATTTAGTACACAAATATTTATTTAAGAAACAGAAGAGGGGCTGGAGTTGAGGCTCAGTGGTAACACACTCGTCTGGCATGTGTGAGGCACTGGGTTCAATCTTCAGCACCACATAAAAATAAATAAATAAATAAATAAATAAACAAACAAACAAACAAATAAATAAATAAAGGTATTGTGTCCATCTACAATTTAAAAAAATATTTTAAAAAAACAGAAGAAAAAAATTAGAAACAGTCTAAATAATAGTTGTAAATATGTTGAATAAATTATGGTACATCCACCCAGTGAAAGACTATGAGGCCATTAAAATTAATTAGTAAGCTCAATATGGTGACACACACCATGCTTGGGAGGCTGAGGTAGGAGGATTGTGAGTTCAAAGCCAACCTCAGCAACTTAGCAAGACCCTAAGTAATTCAGTGAGACTCTGTCTCTAAATAAAACATAAAAAAGGGCTGGGGATGTAGCTCAGTGGTAAAGCACCCCTGGATTCACTCCCCAGTACTGGGGAAAAAAACAATCAATTGGTAAACTGGACATGGAGGCACATACCTCTAACCTCTATATTTTCAGCCTATCACACCTAACTAGGAATTTAGGAGGCAAGCTAAGAGAATCAAAAGTTCCAGGCCAGCCTCAAAACTTAGTGAGACCCTGTCTCAAAATAAAAAATTAAAAGGGATGAGGATGTATCTCAGTGGCAAATGCCCTTGGATTCAAACTCCAATACCAAAAAAAAAAAAAAAAAAAAAAAATCAACTAGCAAAAAGGAACATTTAATGGCAGAGAAAGACGTTTATGTATTGTTTAACAAGTAAACCACAGCACAACCATAGTTTTGTTTAAAAATTATATGATTGGAGGGGCTGGGGATGTGGCTCAGCAGTAGAGTGCTCTCCTAGCACGTGCAAGGCCCTGGGTTTGATCCTCAGCACCACATAAAAATAAATAAATAAAATAAAGGTATTGTGTCCAACTACAACTAAAAAAAATTTTTTTAATTATATGATTGGGAAAAAAGGATGCATATCAAGATGTTTCTCTGGATTATGACTATTATGTTCTTTTTGTTTACTTATATTTTTTCAACTTTTTACAACACAAAAACATATTACTTTATAAAGAGATAATTAAATTTAATCATAAAGATAATTAAAGTTTTGAGTTTAAAAAATGATAGGGAGATAAATACAGCTGTATTACTTTTGCTTTCTACCAAGTATTACTGCCTCATACTTAGCTTACATTATTAATTTGCTACATTTATTGATAACCAGCTGTCAACAAGTTTTAATATATAATCCTCACAACAGTTCTATAAGTAAGTATCATTGTTCCCCTCAACTTGCAAACAAAGATAATGAGAGCAGAGACTAATAGTTCTCCCCAAATCAAAGTTTGAAAATTATAGGAAAAGAATTTGAATTCAATTCAGCTGTCTCTGGTTCCAAAGCCTGAGTGTCCCCTTCTGTCCATTTTCTTTTTGCTACTGTTGTCAAAACACATATATTTAAGACCTGATTATACCTGACTTTTCAGGATCACCCTACTATGGTTTGAATATTGTTTGAATGTGTCCCCCAAAAGTTCATGTTCTAGAAGCTTGGTCCTCAATGTGATGGAGTTGAGGTAATGGAACTTTGAAAACAAAGACCTAGGCTTTTCTTAATTTTAGTACTGATTTCCTCATTTTAACATAAGTGCTCTTTCTAATCCAAAAGTTATGTTCTTTGGGGATTCTATGCATGGGGTTAAACTGATGTTAAAATAGTTTGGAAAAAAAGCATCAGTTTAAGTCCTGTAATCATTTCAAGTGTATTATCCATCCTTCAAAATTAAGTTCATGAGATTTAAGACAATTATGTTTTCATTAAGTTCTTTTGTTATGCATGTAAATTTCTTTTTTGTATGATTAAAGAAAGATTATGATAAAATGATTAGTTCATTTGTAGCAATTACATAAGAATTTGAATTTCCATATTTGAACTTGTTTATTCCTGTGAATGATTTTCTTTTCTTTTTGAAACCCTCAAAGATTAAAAAGAACTATTGGGTTTCCTTAAAAATTACTCATTCATTTAAAATAAAAAAGAAAGAGATGGGATCTAGTGGAAGGAGATTAGGTCATTGGAAGCACCACCCTTTAAATGGATTAATGTAGATTTTGAGGTAACCTAAGATAGCAGATTATTATAAAAAGAGAAAGCCAGGTCCCTGAATCCCTTTGGCTCCCTGTCTGTCTCACATGTCATTAGCCAAAAAGTCCTCACTAGAGCTGAGCAGATGCTAGCACTATACTCCTGGGTTTCCAGACTATAAGCTAAATAAGCCTCTTTATGAGTTTCCCAGCATCAGGGGGTTTGTTTGTTTGGTTTTGGTTTTTGCTCAGGGTTCTTTATTTTTACAGTACTTGGGGATTGAACCTAGAGATGTTCTACCTTTGAACTACATGCTCACACACCCACCCACCCACTCACCTGTTTTAAAATTTTGGGACAGGCTCTTGCTAATTTTCCCAGGCTGTTCTTGAACTTGCAAAACTTCCTATCTCAGCCTTCTGCGTAACTAGAAAACAGGCTTGTGCCATTGTGATAAGCTTCACCATCAGGTGTTTTGTTATAGTAACAGAAAACATACTAAAACATACTCCAATTTTCCAATGTTTTAATAGTAGATTCCTTTGAGAATCTGAACTTGAAAAAAAATGTACATAGGTCAAAATGCACATAAGGACAAATTTTTAAGGCCTGAACCATGGACCCAGGTTAGACTCTTAAGGTAAAACAAAGAGGACTTTGCAAACTGGCTAAGCTCTACATATACCGACCCAACAGGAAATCTATCCAGCTGAATATAAAGTCACTAAGTCAGCAGGTGACCGTACAAGTAGAAAGTGACATCAACTCAAGGTCAAGGGTAAAATGAATGCAATATGGAAGTGAGCCACAGAATGTATAAAAAGAGGGTGGAGACCAATAAGGGTATTCTGGAACGTGTAAGGGCTGGCTGACCTAGGAGGGAACGAGTCTCCTGTGGTTTCACAGAGGAAGAGGAGTTGGGCGAGCCATGGAGGAGAAAGGTCTTCCTTGAAGAAGTAGAGGCTAAATCAGGATATATTGCCAGGGAAGTGTCCTGAAGCAGGAGGCCCAGTGCTGAGTTTCCCATAAAGGCCCAATGCACACAGATTCCCAAGTTCACACCACTGCTTCTCATGCCTCCCTCTCCCACTCAGTCAGCATGTCCTCCATATTCTATATCTTGCTTCTATACTGTTTCGGTTCTCTCTCTTGTTTGCACCTGCTTGCTGACTTTTAGCCTCAGGTTTATCTGCCTATGAAAATACTCATGGGTAAATCCTCTTTACCATGTCCTCCTCTTACATACCTGCAATGGCATGACACTTACCCCCTATAAGGTAATCCAAATCTTTTACAGTGAAAATAACTAATATAATAATTATTGAATATCTATACTAAATTAAACAATAGAAAATCGCTTTTTGGGTAGGATGAATATAGTCATTGGAAGTTTTAAAGGGTTTGATTTAATATACACCAGGTACATAACTTTACATTATACATTGCATTATCTCATTCAATCTTCATAATATCCATGTAAAGTAAGTCTAATTTTACAGATAAGCAAAGCTAGGTCCAGGAAAAATTGATTAATTACACAGCTAGCAGATATCTGACCCAGACTCAGTCCCAGGTTTAACACTAAACTATCTCTTTTAAGTACTCTGGGTGCTGTGTTTTTATAATAACCTATGCCTCTGTCCTGATAGCTTATCCTGCTCTCTAGAACCTTCCTGAACAAATTGGCACGCTACCCCCACTTTCAATAGGTTTTTAGAATTTCCTTCTAGTTGAGCACCCCCAGCTTCTTCACCATTGCTCTTGGCAGAAGTGATGAATATCTTTTGCATATCTTTTGTTATTCATACACATCTTCTTCTAGGCGACTGGTAGAGCGCTTCATACCCCACACTGGAATCTGTGGCCACTAATATGTCCACCAGTCCATTCACATTCAAGCAGGTCCTCAATTTCAGAATTCTATTCTTTCCAAATTGATACCTCACAAAGAACTTCTTCTTTGCCCATTCATTCCTTTCTTGTTCCTGTTATTTTCTTCTATTCTATCTTATTTATCTCTAAACTTGGACTCAAAAAAAATCACCTGTGGGATGAATGGATAAAGAAAATGTGGTATATATACACAAAGGAATATTACCCAGCCATAATGAAGAATGAAATTATAGCATTTACCAGTACATGGATGGCAGAACTCTATAGTTATGCTTTTTTTTTTAGAGAGAGAGTGAGAGAGGAAAGAGAGAGAGAGAGAGAGAGAGAGAGAGAGAGAGAGAGAGAGAGAGAGAGAGAATTTTTAATATTTATTTTTTAGTTCTCGGCAGACACAACATCTTTGTTGGTATGTGGTGCTGAGGATCGAACCCGGGCCGCACGCATGCCAGGCGAGCGCGCTACCGCTTGAGCCACATCCCCAGCCCTATAGTTATACTTTTTTAAAAAAGATGCAGAACTCAAAAGGAATGAAAAAAATATTCAGAAAATAGTGAATGTTTTTACTAAGAAATATAAATTTCCCTTACAACATCGTTCATAATGCTATAAAATCAGAAACACCCTAAATATCTAACTAAGGGACAATAGTTCTCAATTGAGGTGGTGTTGCTTCTCAAGGGGCATTTAGAAATGTCTGCAGATATTTTATTTATGGGGGGGTGGTTACTGGGGATTGAACTCAAGGCACTTGACTACTGTGCCACATCCCCAGCACTATTTCGTATTTTATTTAGAGACAGGGTCTCATCAAGTTGTTTAGCACCTCATTTTTGTTGAGGCTGGCCTTGAACTTGAGATCCTCTGCCTCAGGCTCCCAAACCACTTGTCAGCAGGTATTTTAGTTGTCATAAGTTTCAGGAGTGATATTGGTATCTAGCAGGTCAAGGCCAATGTAAGCATTCTCAGTGTTCTGCCTTTCACAACAAAGAATTACTGAATACAAAATGTTAATAGTGCCAAGGTTGAGAAACCCTGCTGTAGAGGGTGGTACTGTGTGGCATTATGGTCCCTCCATCCAGAGGAGTGCTCTGTAGTCACCAGAATGAATGGGAGATCCTCAGAAAGATGTTCATATTTAGCAACACATGTTACAGTCTGGTATAGATATGTATTCTCAAACTTTTTAGAGAGGTGGGAAAGAGCATTTGGACAGAGTGCTCAGTTTACTTTGGTGGGAGTGTTTGAAGTTTTTTTAAAAAAATGATGGGTAAATAAATTGTAGCTTATTCATCCAATGGAATACTATACAGCAAGGAGAATGAATGAATTTACTGCTACACATAGCATATAGATGAATATCACAAACATAACTTTGAATTTCAAATCTCACAAAACTAATCTGCAGTGTTTGGAGTTATAATGTTAACCATGGGTCAGGTGGACACCTTTGTACACAGTACTAAATGTGTCCAATGCCCAAAGGACTTATACTCTACAACAAAAGAAGTAATCTACTTTCCAATAAAGTTCATTTACAAAGTTCAAAGTGCCAGCCACTGTTTATGATCATGCATTCTACAGTGGTTACAATGTAGAGACATCAAGGAAGGGAAAGTAAGGTTCATCCAGAAAGTAGGGTGTTCTTTTGCTCCTTCCTGGTGTGCAGGAGGGGCACTTCAACAAGGATTCTGGTATTTTGAGATTCACTGCAATTGATAGTCTGTGGACCACTGGGTGTATTTCTGATGAACAATCCAAGAAATTACAGGCTGGAGCCAGAGAAAACATATTAAAGTGCCAAAAGAAGGTCAAGTGCATTGAAGGGAAACAGATTTTTAAAGGTAGGCCTCTATGGAAAGGACAGATTGTCTCTGAGTAGCAGAATTATGGATGATTTTAGTTATCTTCTTCATGCGATTTTCTACAGAGAACATGTATATTTTTGTAATAAAAAAAAGAACTATGAAAGGTGTGTTGTTTCTCTAAGGACCCTTAGAACAACAGAATCAGAATCACTGAAATCTAAGACTGAGAAAAACTTTCACGCAGAAATCGTGAAATCCGGCCCCTCAAGTGCCAGACCTGTAATGGATAGGAAGGAAGCAGTCTGAGTGGCCGCTGGGCAAAGACAAGGTAGATACCGAAGAGGCTTTGGGGAAAGGGTGGAGCCGGGAAGAGCAGAGGAGGCTGGTGGACAGTCATCTCCCAGCTCCTGTCATTTCTGCCACGGAGGAATGTGGAAAGGGCTGTTAGATCTCAAGATTCTCCAGGAGAAGCCAAACAAATCTCCTAAATAGCGTTAGGCTTCTGTGTCAAAGGTTTAAGGAAACGATCTCAAAGGACAGAAGAACACATACATAGATAATAGGCTAGGCTGTTCCTGTGAGGCCTATTGCAACCTCCTGCTTGAGTGGTGTTTTAAGTTCGCCTCCTGCTCTGTGCAGAAATCTCTTCTCTGTTTTAGCAGATCAAGGTAAAGAGGGAACTCTCACCTCCCACCCTGGGCCCAGCAGCATCTGGAACACACTGATCCCCATAATCCTTGTTCTTGGGAAATATTAATGACTTAATCTCCCAAGCTCGCTCCCACTCCTATGTGTCTTTCTTTCTCAGTGAGATTTCCATGCAAGGCCCAGAGAAGTCCAGATCAGAGCAGGGCACGTTCTGACTCAACTTGCCACAGACTGCAAAAGTGCCCTTGGAAGGCCTCCGTCTCAGCACCTCCAGAGAAGTAGCCAGAGGGATTCCCAGCCATGGGTGAGGTGACAGCAGAGGAGGTGGAGAAGTTCCTGGACTCAAATATTGGCTTTGCCAAACGGTATTACGATCTCCACTACCGGGCCAAGGTCATCTCAGACCTCCTTGGGGCCAAGGAGGCAGCTGTGGACTTCAGCTACTACCACCCGCTGAGCAGCGTGGAGGAGAGTGAAATCATCTTTGATCTCCTGAGGGACCTTCAAGAGAACTTGCAGGCTGAGAAGTGTACCTTTAACGTCATGAAGAAGCTGTGCTTCCTCCTGCAGGCAGACCGTATGAGCCTGTTCATGTACAGGGCCCGAAATGGCATCGGGGAGCTAGCCACTCGACTCTTCAACGTCCACAAGGATGCCACCTTTGAGGAATGCCTGGTGATGCCCGATTCTGAGATTGTCTTCCCTCTGGACATGGGTGTCGTGGGCTATGTCGTACAGTCTAAGAAGGTCATCAGTGTCCCCAACACAAAAGAGGTACTCTGTTCCCCATAAGAGAGGGTGGTGAGATATTATTCAGTGGGACTCTGGGTACAAATGGGTCGGGGAGCTGCTGGTCACCACGTCTGGGCTGATGACAACACGGTGCCTCTAATTATTTACTTATTTTATTTTGAAAAAAGTTCAGACTTAACAGAAAAGTTTAAAATACTACAGACAACCGGATATTTTCATCCAAATTCACCAATCATTTGTATCTTGTTAAATTTGTTTTCTGACCCACTTGAGAGGAAGTCGAAGACATATGCCCCTTTGTCCCTAAGTACTTCACTCTGGATTTCTAGAACAAAGAAAGATTTTATATCGCCACAGTATAATGACTGAATTCAGGAAATGCAACATTGCTGCAGTATTATCATCTAACCCACAGGTCACTTTCAGGCTATGCCAACATCCTGGTCATGCCTGTGCAGCCCTGTCTCTTTAATCTACTTTAGCCGGAAACAAGTCCTCAGTCAGTCTTTGTTTTCCGTGGGGCTGATGTTCTTGGAAGTCGCAGACCAAATATATTTTCAGAAATGTCCTTCATTTGGCCTTGTCTGATGTTTCTGCACTCCTGGTGGGACTATCATTGAGATGGTATTGTTTTCCTGGTTGATATCAGGAGGCAGGATGGATGGCTGACTCTCTGGTTCCTGGAAATGTTAACATTGATCTCTTGGTTTAAGCACTGGGCTCCTTCTAAGAGTCCAGCAGTCCACTGGATTCTACCAACAGTTATGATAAAGTTCTCTTTGGTCACCATGGGCAAATCGTGTCTCTTTTCTGGACATTAGCTTTCAAAATCTGCTATGCAGGGTCCACATACTACTCTTCACTGGCCAACTCCAACCCATCCTTTAGATTTCTGCTTAAAAGTCACTTACTCAGGCTGGGTATGGTGGTGCATTCCTGTAAACCCAGTGAATCAGGAGGCTGTGAGGCTAAGTCAGGAGGATTGCAAGTTCAAGGCCAGTCTCAGCAATTTAGCGAGGCCCTAATCAATTTAGCAAGAACTTGTCTCAAAATTAAAATTAAAAATAAAAAGGGCTGGAAATGTGGCTCAGAGGGTAAGCACCCCTGGCTTCAATCCCTGGTACCTTTCCCACCCGAAAAGTGTCACTTACTCAGGAAGGCTCTCCTGATTTCCCTGTTATAGATTGCCCTTCCTGAAATTGCTTATCACAGTAAGCCCTCATCGAGGGCCCATGTCTGCCTTATTCCCCAGGCATTTATCCTAAGATCCAGAACAATGTGCAGCACAAAGCAGGTGAGGAAACACAGTATAAAGATCACAGCCAGGTAATTATGCAGTAAATTTCTTGAGTCCGTGTCACACCCAAAAGAATGACTGCCCCATAGTAGAGGGCCCGTGTGGGGCTCATTTACCACCACATTGGCCAAACCAGGAGCCAAAGTTCAACCATTTTCAAGATTGAGAACCTGGACTTTTTGTGTCTTTGTCCCTACCTTATTATGGCCTTATTTCAGATGAAGGGTCTTCTTAAGTTAAAAAAAAAAAAAAATGGAGAGGGAGGTAGGGCATCAGAGATAATTTTATTCAACTGTTTTATTTAATATTTAAGAAAAACAGATCCAGGAGATCTCAGAAAGGGGATCGTACAGGATCACCAGAGAGTTATGGCCAAGCCAGGACTCCATACCTACTATTGCCAGTATTCAAGAAGGTCATCAAGTCCAGGCTTGAGCCTCTGTGGGACACACACCAAGTGGACTCCCTCATGGCTTTAGTTTCTCCTCTTATTTCCCCTGGGGCTTTCAGTTTTCTATATTTTTATGATGAATACATAAATTATAGTTTACTCATCCAATGGAGTACCATACAGCAATGAAAATGAATGAATTTACCACTATACATAATAATATAGATTAATATTGGACTCCAGATCCTACTCAAGAGTCTTTCAGGAGGACTTGTCTAACTGGATTGGAGTCTGTTATCTTTCCAATTCTGTCCAGACTTTAATTTTACCCCACAGGATTATCTCATTGCTTTCATAACCTTTGATAGCATAACTCTTAATATCTCTGTCCTATAGATGATGAAATTGCAAGCCAGAAATATTAAATAAGTTTTTCAGAGTCACACAGTAGAAAGTAGCAGGCAGGGATTTTAAACTGGCTTTTTTTTTTTTTTGGTACTAGGGATTGAACCCAAAGGTGTTTTACCTCTAATCAATATTCCCAGCCCTTTTTTATTTTGAAAAATAGCTTATAATAATTGCTGAGGCTATCCTTGAACTTGCAATCCTCCTGGCTCAGCTCCTGAGTCACTTGGATTATAAGTGTGTGCCTAGTTACTCTCTGGCCTTTAGACCATGATCTTAACTCTGATGTTCTATACTTTCTCAGTATCTAAAACATGAGGGCATGGGATTGTGTGTCCAAGAAAGGTCATTTCTAATCAAAGAGAAGAGAGTTAAGATCTTATCCTTTGAGATGAGATCTGGATGTAAAACCTGTCACTTTCTAATTATATGTGCTTGGCAAATCACTTAGCCTGATTGGATGGATTTCCTAATTTATAAAACAATGATAAGAGAAGCCTGGGGCCCTTCTTCCTTTCTCTAGCAGGAGGTTTCAATCATCTGACTCTTCATATAACTCCTCCATTATTTTGGAGGACTCCTGTGCATACATAATTAATTAAATGATCTTTTCTCCTGTTGTACATAAATTTAATTTGTAGCCCAGGCAAAGAAGTCAGAAGGGCAGAGGGAAGCTATTTTTCCCTCCCCTACAAATAGACTGTCGAATTAGATATCTCAGGTTTGGGAGGTCTGCTTCAGCTTCCTCTGGTAAAAGAGGTTGAAAACACTAACATGTATCTCAGGGTTGTTATGAGGATTTAATTAATTAAAATTTATACACAGAACAGTGATTGGTATACAGTAAAAAAGAATCAAAGATTTTGATAAATTCTATTTTTATAGATAAGGAAACTGGCACAGAGGGCTTAGGTAATTTGCTTTAGATAACAGCTAGTTGCTGGGCATGGTGGCACATGTTTGTAATCCCAGCAATTCAGGAGGCTGAGTCAAGAGGATTGCAATTTCTAGGCCAGCCTCAGCAACGTAACAAGGTCCTAAGCAACTAAGAAAAACCCTGTCTTAAAATAAGAAATGAAAAGGGCTGGGATTTAGCCTAGTGGTAAAGCACCCCTGGGTTCAATCTCCAGGACCCAAAACCAAAAGCGAACAAATAAAAAGCAAACTGCAATAAGATTTATCATCCAGCATTGTAAGGATTAAGCAAAATTATTCTTTCTCATCTAGCAGTGTTCTTGGCACATTGTAATGGCTCCCATTGGTGGCCCCCATTCCTTATTTGTATTATTATGTTGTTGAGGACTTATTCTAAGTAATGGGTACTTCCCTGGGTCTCTGTGGAATACAGAAAATCTAGTCTTATCTTTCTAGAGCTCTTGGTTCAGATTCTGTTTGTGGGAAAGCAGAGAACAAAGGTGCTGAGAGCTTCTGTAGACTCTGGCACTATGGGATGGAGGATCTTAGAAAGGTCCTTGGATTTCCCATATCTAAGCCTAACAGTTTATGGAGCCACCGAGCTAAGGGATGGCCTGTTACTTTCTCTTCAACCCTCAAAGTTCACCCTGGCAGCCAAGTCTGTCCTTCCCTGCAAGCTCTTGAGCCTGGGACAGTCTCCCTAGCTGTGACTCAACCCTGAGGGCGAAGTCAGACCAGTATTTGGGTGTTGTTTGCTTCTGTCCTCCTTGGGAAATCTTACTCAGTTCTTGCCTTTGGGCAGGACACAGTCTTGGCTGCCAAAGAGAAACTGGAAGTGAAGCAGGGGAGGAGGAAGATGTTATGGACCGGGGTCTGGGTTGTCCCTGAAACCTCAAGTCATACTTTTAGCCCTCAGTGTTGGCAAAAACCTGGGGAACGATTACAATCGCTGCACTGTTGGGGTAGGAAATCACAAATGGAGTTTTCCACTCTCTAACGTACCTCCCCACCCTAGAAGACTCCTACTTATCCTTGGGGTCTCCTTAGGAAGACTTGCAGTTAGGATTGCCAAGTAAAATATAAGATGGCCAGTTACATTTGAATTTTATATAAGCAAAGAATAGTATTTTGGTATAAATATGTTCCATGCAATATTTAGAATATATGACTAAGGAATTATTTATTACTCACCTGAAATCCAAATTTAACTGGGTATCCTGTATTTCCTTACTAAATCTGAAAACCCTACTTGGCACTAAATATTTATGAGTGTATTAAGCTTTAATTCTTTTTCCTAGCAGGAAAGCCCATGAAGCTGTCTGTCCCCAAACACAGTTGTCTTATTCACCACAGGTGACCAGCACCTAATCTAGCGACTGGGACAGAATGGGACGCTCTTTGCAATTGACTGAGTGAGTGAAAGAGTGGACAGCAGCCCTTTCCCAGCACCTCCTGAGGTCAACCAGTCCCACTTTTGAAGGCTGAACCCTGATAGGACAGCATTCTAAGATACTCACGTTTAGTCCTTCCCTTCCTGGAGATCTGGGACCTGGCAAATTAGACAAGGAAAAAACCTCCAGAAGGGCCTGAGCCCTCACTCTGTTTTTGCCAAAGGGGAAACCAAGGCTCAGAGGGATTCCAACTACTGACAGTGCATTGACTAGCTCCTAAATCCAATCCTAGAACAAGCCCCTCCCTCTCTGGGGCCCCAGGCATTACCCATTCTGTGAAGGGCTGCTTTGTATTAAGGTTTGAATTGTATGTTCATGTTTTACAGGATCCCCTACTATACTGTGAGAACCCAATAAGAACAACCTCATATTATTGGTCTTGGCATACTAGTGCTTGACCCAGAGCCAGGTTCAATAAATATGAATGAATGAATGAAGTGATGAGCAAATCAATGGATAAACCAATAAGTCAGTGAATGAAGGAGTGAAGTGACTGTGGCACTTAGCAGTAAAGGAGTCGGCTATAAAATGAGGAGGTTGAGAGTTTATTGTGGCAGGGCTGATGTAAATTAATGAGGCTATATGTGAAAATTGTCTGGCCCTGAGCCTAGCCCATTATTACTAAATCATTAACAGATCTCATCATGGGATTCAATAAAGCTTAGCACTGTGAATGTTTGAAAAAGAGAATTGTGAATCAGGAATGAGAAGGGTGCTACATTGCTTTTCAAAATCTAAACTGTAAAATAAATAAATAAACAAACAAATAGGGTTGGGGATGTGGCTCAAGCTGTAGTGCGCTCGCCTGGCATGCATTCGGCCCGGATTCAATCCTCAGCACCACGTACAAACAAAGATGTTGTGTTCGCCGAAAATTGAAAAATAAATATTAAAAATTCTCTCTCTCTCTCTTTAAAAAATAAAAAATAAATACATAAAATAAAGGTATTGTGTCCATCTACAACTAATTTAAAAACAAACAAACAAACAAACAAATAAATAATAAAATCTAAACTCTACCATGTTCTCCAAGGCCCCTGCCCCCTGTCTAACTTCCTCTCCCTCCATTCTCCCTCTCCTTCTAGATGCTTCAGCTACACTGATCTTTCTGTTGGTCAGAGCTACCAGGCTCATTGCCACCTCTGTCTTGCATTCTTTGTGCCCCTTGCCTGGCTCCTTTCAGCTCTCAGCTCAGCATCACATCTCTAGAGAAGCCTCCCTGTCTACCATCATTAACCAAAGTGGCTTCGGCCTGTCACCTCTTCCATCACTTCCTACAGCATCACCCAGTTTATTTCCTTCAAAACTGTTATACCACCACAAGCTGGAGGGAGAATGCTTACCACGAACCTGCTTTTTGTTTGCCTTTCCCATTTAAATGTAACTTTTAGCACCCCTCTTGTTCATTGGTACGGCCCCAGGCTCCAGAGCAGTTCCTGCATATAGAAGGGGCTTTGTTAATTCTAACCAAATAAATGGATGATGTTGTGCTAGCCAGGCCTCTGATTCCTGAGCTTCAAAATAAATGGTTTGAGCTAAATGTCATCTAAGTCCTCTTCTGCCTCTGATCATCTGAAAGTGTATAATATGATCATTTAGAACGTACTGAACACATGCAGATGACAATGATTGCATAGATACCAGTCAGTTGGTAGCTGGAGTGCTCATGAGGGAGTTCCAGGGCTGGTGGATTCATGGAAAAGAGGATTCTGGTGGATTTAGAAACATCCGCTTCAAATGCAGGCAAGGCTCAAGGGTCTGCTTTCCCTATTAGAAGCAAACTCACTGCATGAAATGAATGTGAGCATGCCCTATCCTAACCCATACTCAGGAATTCGTTAGTGTCCTTAGAGAATGACACAGAAAACTCTTCTTGGCTAATGCCTCTTTAGAGATTTTGCTTAATCCTCAAATGCTAATTCAAGTAGACGCTACAGGCTTCTCTTAATTCCTTTACCCTTCACCTGGTTTAAAACAGCTTCACAGACAGGGCCATTGTCTATTTAATCTCACTCTAACCAGAAGAAATCCAAAAACGAAGAATATCACCCTCAGAATTTTTGAATCATGGGAAAGATTCGGCAGACTTGGTTTTAGAAAAGTTCTATGAGCCAGGTGGCACACATCTGAAATCTCAGTGGTTTGGGAGGCTGAGGCAGGAGGATTATGAGCTCAAAGCCAGCCTCAGCAACAGCAAGGCCCTAAGCAACTCAGTGAGACCCTGTCTCTAAATAAAATACAAAATAGGGCTGGGGATGTGGCTCAGTGGCTCAGTGTCCTGAGTTCAATCCCTGGTAACCCCTGGAAAAATGTCAAGTTCTATGAATTGGCTCTGTGAAATACATTTCCATTCTCACAACGGCATGTGCTGTGCATGTTTGGGTTGGCTTGTGTCCTAAGCCACACTGAGAGTTGGGAAACTCATGGAGGCACCAGCAGCAGAAAGGTACATTCTTTCAAATTCAAGATAACAATCCAGGCTCTGTCTCTTCATTCTGCACACATGGACTGCACCACAGCCTCGACTGGCTTCCCAGGCTGCTTTCAGTGGGGGATGTGAGGGGATGTCTCCCCTGCATCCCTATAACTTTGAGCCAAGCCCTACGTCCCTGTTACTGTGACTGATTTATCTGTGAGAGGCCTGAATCTTAGTCATCTCATATTCCTGGTGTTTGGCAGAGGTCTGACATTGAAGAGCCTCATTGGAAGAGGCTTCCATTGAGATTTATGGGAAGGGGATATCTGTTGAACTGGCTATGTGGTACTGAAACTAGATATTAGAAAAGCTGAAAATAACAAGTCCTTTTGTTCAATGACCTTGACCCCATGCTAACCACATCCCGATTTCTATGAGAGGCAGCAGAACTGAGGACAGGTTCTGAAGTCAAACACACACACATACACACACACACGTAACATTAGCTTCGACTTAGTTCCCCCTTCTGTAAGATGGGCTCATGGTACCTATTAGGAAGAATGTATTACTTAGCTTTTCATTGCTGTGATGAAAATACCCAACAAGAATAACTTAGAGGAAAAAAATGTTTTTGACTCACAGTTTCAGAGGTTCAGCCCATGATTGGCTGAATCTATTGCTCTAGGCCCAGGGAGAAGCAGAACATCATGGCAGAATGGCGTGGTGGAAGAGAGAGCTGCTCAGCTCACGACAGAGGGGAAGCAGAGAAAGAAAGTGCTCTGCTCACCAGGGACAAAATATAAACCCCAAAGGAAGAACCCCCTTACCTACTTCCTCCAGCCACACCCTACCTGCCTACAGTTATAACCCAGTCAGTCCTTTTAAATTATTAATCCAGGGCTGGGGATGTGGCTCAAGTGGTTGCGCGCTCGCCTGGCATGCGTGCAGCCCGGGTTCGATCCTCAGCACCACATACAAACAAAGATGTTGTGTCCGCCAAAAACTAAAAAAAAAAAAAAAAAAAAATATTAAAATTCTCTCTCTCTCCCTCTTTCTCTCTCACTCTATCTTTAAAATAAATAAATAAATTATTAATCCATCAAATGGATTAATCCACTTGTTGGGTTACAGCTCTCTGATCATTTCATCTCCTGCATTAACACAGGAGTTCTGGGGGGACACCTCATACATATCAGGAAATAAAAATGAAATGATGAAGGCAAAGTGACATGCGCAAATACCTGCAAGTGATGGTCATTATTATACTCACTCAAGATTCTATTTTGGGGGCTGGGGATGTGGCTCAAGCGGTAGCGCGCTCGCCTGGCATGCGTGCTGCCCGGGTTCGATCCTCAGCACCACATACAAACAAAGATGTTGTGTCCTCCGAGAACTAAAAAATAAATATTAAAAAAAATCTCTCTCTCTCTCTCTCTCTCTCTCTCTCTCTCTCTCTCTCTCTCTCTCTCTCTCCTCTCTCACTCTCTCTTTAAAAAAAAAAAAAAAGATTCTATTTTGGGCTTAATTGTCCTGATCTCAAAAGCCTCCTCCAAACCTCCCTCTCTAGAATGTCCCCCCTCCCATCCTCAGGCCCCCACAGGTCTGTGTCTCAGACCTTCTGGATTTTGGAGACTTCATCTCTGGCAGGAGTCATCTCTGGTTGCCTGGCTCTTGCCCCAGGGGAGTAGATGGCAATGCCTTCATTCCCTCCTCAATGAAGGGCTCTGGGTCATTTTATTGTCCTCGCTCAGCATTTGCCTCCTCATGTTGGTCTCTGCTTTCCTTCAGGATGAGCATTTTTGTGACTTCGTGGACAACCTCATAGAGTACCAGACCAAGAACATTCTGGCATCCCCTATAATGAATGGGAAGGACTTGGTGGCTGTATTGATGGCTGTGAATAAAGTAGATGGACCCCACTTCACCAAGGGAGATGAAGAGGTAAGAATGCTTTAGAAGTTGCTGGGGTGGCCATACTGGCACATTCTCCTAGCTCATGAGGTCCCCCAAACTGTGCTATTTGGCTGGCCTCAGTTTTCCCATCTGTAAGACGGGGATTGGTCTGAGGCTCTCTGAAAGAGGTGGGGTAGGATAATGGTGAAGACGCTAGGTTTTGCAGTCAGGAATAAAGGAAAAATTGTTCTTGCTTTTCCAATCTCTCACTGACTTGGGCAGGTCACATAGCTTCTCTGAACCTGTTTTCTTATTTGTAAAATGGTGATGATTTTACAGAAAGTAATAGCTGTCATTAATATCCTCACATCAACATTCTATATTCTGTGAGTTTTACATTCATAATGCAACATTTTATGAGTCTGCTTTCTAAATAATCCTTCTGCTTAAATCACTTCTGATGAAGCTTTTAAAATATTCAGACATTTGCTGATGGCAAAAGTGGCCAGAGAGTGGATTTTTCCTTCTCATCTGCTCCTCCTATGCTGTTTGATTTTTTAGATTCTTCTCAAGTACCTCAATTTTGCAAATCTACTCATGAAGGTTTACCACTTGAGTTACCTGTACAACTGTGAGACTCGGCGTGGCCAGGTAAGGGTTTGGCTCTAGGAATGGACTGGACATGTCCTTTTACTGAAGCACTGATGTGGTTAGAACTGACAGGACAGGTCAGAACGAAGGTGCCTGGGAACCATTCTACAGTCTCCAGTGAGAATCCCCAGTGGTATCAGGCAGAGGAGGATTGTAAAGCTGAAACCCAGAGTGATTATATACACAAAGTTTCAAGTTAGACAGTTTGGATTTTAATTCCTGCTCATTACCTACTCCTACACCCTGAGCATATTAGATGGCCTCTGAGCTTTAGTCTTCTCTTTTGAAAAACAGAGCTAGTTATGGTACCACCCTCAAAAGATTGCTATCAATAGTAAATTATGCCAGGCTGGATGGCACACACTAAAATCTCAGCTACTTTGGAGTCTGAGGCGGGAGGATCATAAGTTGTCCAACTTGGGTAACTTAGCAAGACCCTGTTTTAGTTATCTAGCATGCTTGAGGCCCTAAGTGGAATCCCCAGTACCACCACTGTCCCTCACCCACATAAATGAGATAATATATGTAGGGCATTTGTGTTCAAATGTTCACTAGTTTTTTTTTTTGTTTGTTTGTTTGTTTGTTTGTAGTACTGGGAATCAAACCTGGGGCCTTGTGCATGCTTGGCAAGTACTTTACTACAAAGCTACATTCCCAGGCTCTTTTTATTAATATGTTTATTAATAACATATAAGATAGAAAAAGTACGGAGTTGATCACAGTATAAACCAGCCAGTTAATTCACCTCTTCAAGCTTCAGTTTCTCAATCTATAATATCTATTTCTCCAGGTTATTGTGTCAATTAGATGAAATAAACTCAAAAACTTTACAGGATTGTTATTTTTATCTAGCTGAGTGAACTACTGCTCTGTGCCTCAAAAGCTCTGCATACGTTTTGTATTTCTGTAGATACTGCTATGGTCTGGGAGTAAAGTCTTTGAAGAACTTACAGACATTGAGAGACAGTTCCACAAAGCCCTGTACACAGTCCGTGCCTTCCTCAACTGTGACAGATATTCTGTGGGTCTCTTAGACATGACCAAGCAGAAGGTGAGAAAACTTCAAGGTCAGACATTTCCAAAGAAAATCAGTGGCATGACCAGTGTGTCCAGTCTAGCAGGTTCTGGCAAGGGGCTATGGGGGATTAGAAAAATAAAGACTCACAGATGCAGATTTTGAAGATAAATAGCTGGGATCAGGTGGAGTGCTGCTCTCTGATGGAGACGCAGATCTAAAGACATATGCCAGCAATCTTTATTTATATATGTCTCATTATCAGGCTAAAGACTATGCAAGTATTATTCTTGGTATTCTGAAAGTTACAGGGCTGGAAACATTTATGTAGCTTTTACACAGTTGAAGTTTATCATTGCATTATTAGGAGCTTTGTGTAGTTCTCAAAAAAGTCCATTGTTTAAAGTTACTGTTAAGTGGGCAGCTTCCAAAGTAGTGGACCTGGTGAAACACTGTTGTTGTCTAGCAGGAGAGTCCCTCAATTCCCAGGAACTATGTGCCTGATATCAATGTCGAGGCTGATAAGACTCGGCATCCTGCACCCTTGCAAAGGAACACTCCCAGGCCCTAGGCTTGCCACAGCCATGAGGTCATCAGAAACCCCAATCTCAGACACTGTTCTCCCATTCTCTGTCACTGCTTTCCCAAAGAAGAGTCTTTTTTTTTTTTTTTTTTTTTGTCACACGTCATCGCACAAGGAAGAGGCTGGGGAGTTTGCCTGTTGTGAAATTCTTACACAGGTCCTAATTGAACATAGGCATACTGGCCTTTAAAGGGGAAAGGTTACTCTAGAGCTCAAGTGTAGCTTAAAACAAGCCTACGCTCCCGGGTCATTTAGAAGGGAAAGTGTAAGTGAGAAGAAGGCTGGTGAGGTGAGTGAGAAGTTTTATTGGTTGGCAGTCCAGAAGAAGATGGACAACCTCTGGATTTTTTAGAAAATGTACTGAAAGTTGGGCATAAAACTTTCCTATGGTTTGTCAAACCCAAGGCTCAATGGAAGTAGAGACAGGTGCTTCATCGGGTCCTTAAAATGCTCAGGGGGCAGATTTGTAGCCCACATGGCAGCTAAGGAGGCAGAGTTTGATGCAATTCCAAGCAATGGTTCTCAACTATGTTCTCCCAAACTAGTTCTCCAATTCCTTTATTCATCTCTCTACCTCCTGAGACTAATCATTTTCTGTTTTAGAGGAGAACTTCTGATTGCCCATATTTCTTCTGCACAAGGTGCAGGAGGACTCAATTTCCTTTTATGTGCCTTGTTCTACTGAGCATGGTGCATAGACCATTGCGCACCCTCCTCATATGGAGTGGAGTGCAACACAGAATCTGGGGTTGGAAAAGGTCTTAGTTTAGTCCAAAGGCCTCCAGATTTGACAGTTCATCAGAATCTACTGAGTGGCTGAGTCAAATTGCTGGGCCACATTTTCTGATAGTCTACATCTTTTGCTTAGTGTTTTATAAACATCTGTCCATACCAATACACATCAATTCTTTTTAGTAAGCCTTTATATTGAAGAATAACATAGACCCAGAAAGGGGAATTATCACAGACTGAATATCCCTGTGTAATCACTATCAAAACTAAGCAATGTTACCAGCCCCTCAGCAGTTTCTTTCAAACCCTCTTCAATATTCCCACAGCTGACTCCCTGAAGGTAACCACCATTAGACATTGACCACCATATTTGTTCTGCCTATTTTGAGGTACATTAAATGGAATCATACAACACACATTCTCCTGTGCCGGGTTTCTTTGGCTCAACATTTTGTTTATAAGGGTCATCTTTATTGATCTATGTAGCAGTTTTACACTTGTGGAATGTTCCATCATATGCATAATCCACAACAATTTATTGATTTCTACTGTTGATGGAAATTTGAATTTTCGGATCTCGGATGGTACGAATATTGCTATTGTGAATGTTCTAGTATGTGTCTTTTTTGATCAGTTGTACCTGTTTCGGTTAGGTATTTAGCTAGAGTGCATTTTGGGGTAATAGCTTTAGAAGCCATTGCTTATCTGATTTCCCAAATGATTGTACCACATTTTGTACTCCCACCAGCAACACATAGGGTTTCCACTCCAATACTTGGTGTTGTCATTTTTACTAACTTTCCACTCTGGTGGATATGTGGTGTTTTTCCTTTTGATGGTAACATGTATTTCCCTAATGATTGATGAGGTTGAACACTTTTTCATCTTTACTGGCCATTTGGATATCCTTTTTTTGTGAACTGACTGTTCCAATCTTTCCCCATATTTAAAAATTATGTTGTCTTTTAAAAAAAATCATTGATTTGTAGATATTCTTTACAAATTCTGAACACAGGTCTTCTGTTGATTATATGCATTACGAATATCTCCCCTCCCCCCCTTCATTCTCTTAATGATGTTTTTATTGTTGTTATTTTGGTACTGGGATTTGAACCCAGGGGCACTTAACCACTGAGCCACATCCCCAGCCCCTTTTTTATATTTTATTTAGAGACAGGGTCTCACTGAGTTGCTTAGTGCCTCAGTCTGGCTGGGCACAGAATCACGAGCCACTCAAGCAGGAACAAAACTTTATTTTTGAAAAAGCCGCCAATACTCCGTACGCTCCGGCAAGCCAAAACCGGTCCACCCCCCCCACCCCCCCACCCCCCCACCCCCCCACCCCCCCACCCCCCCACCCCCCCCACCCCCCCACCCCCCCACCCCCCCACCCCCCCACCCCCCCACCCCCCCCACCCCCCCACCCCCCCACCCCCCCCACCCCCCCCACCCCCCCACCTCCCCACCCCCCCCACCTCCCCCCACCCCCCCCACCCCCCACGCATCTACCGGAAAGGCGGGGGGCTGACCTCCCCCAGAATTCCCTCCTACTATCCTTCCCCAACCAATGGGAACTCTCCAGGAGTCCCGTAACATGAGTCCCGTAGCAGGCCAAGGTGAACAGCAGGAGTCCAATTTCCATATGAATGTAAATCTTAACATAATCATATCATCTCAATGGCTAGCTGGTGTCACCTTACAACCGAAAGTGCCATGCATCATATTATTTGCTTGTGGCTCCTAGCAGCTTAGGGCCTCACTAAGTTGCTGAGGCTGGTTTTGAGCTCATAATCCTCCTGCCTCATCCTCCCAAGCTGCTGGGATTACAGACATGTGCCACCATGCTGGACTTAATGGTGTGTTTTAATTAATATAAGTTCTGAATTATAATGTAATCCAGTTTATCAATATTTCTTTATGGCTATTGATTTTTGTGCCCCATTTAAGAACTATTTCTCACCTCCAAGGTCATAAAGATATTTTTCTATGTCAACTTCTAAAAGTTGTATTGTGTTAACTTTTACATGTAGTTCTACAATCTACCTAAATTTTTTAATGTATATTGTGAGTCAGGCAAACATTAATTTTTCCATGTGGATATCCAGTTGGCCCAGTACCTTTTATTGAAAAAAAAAAAAAAAAAACCTCCTTTTCCTACTATTCAGTTGAAAAGATCATCTTTCTCTATCATACCTTTATCATCAGTCAAATATGTGGGAGTCTATTTCTGGATTCTGTATTTTGTCTCATTGGTATGTTTATCTATTCTTCTACAATACCTTACTGCCGCAGTCTGGCTGGGCACAATTCAGGAGCCACTTGTCAAAAGAAACTAACTATATTTTTAGAACTACAAACACCAAACAAAACAGCTCCTCAGGAAAAAACCCTCAGAGCCCAACTGCCACCACCGGCTTCCCACAAGCCTCTCACCCCCACACAAACCTCACCACCTCCCACAATCCTCCTGCTCTTGAGGCTGATTGGCTGGGTCGCGTGGGTGGAGCCAAAGAAGTCCCCTAATGAGCAGCTCCTTGGAGGAGCCAATCAGCTAGATGTTGCTGGGGCTGCTGTGAGCCAATCGTCAGCTGGCAGTCTGAAGGGTGGGGAAACAGCTCAATGAACATCACCGCAGAGGAGCCAATCAGCTAGATGTTGCTGGGGCCGCTGTGAGCCAATCATCAGCTGGCAGCTGGAAGTTTGCTGGCAGCTGGAAGTTTGCTGGGGCCTCTTTGGCTGTGGCTCTCAACACCTTACTGCCTTGATTTTTTTTTTATATTTGTAAACATACTTCCTAGTTATAAAATTAGCTGTAAATTTGTTGCTATATGTTAGATATTTTCACTATGTTTTGTGTCTCTAATATGACTTTCTGTATTTTTACTTTCATATTTTTGTGCTTCAACTTGAATATTTCTTCTGATTTATCTTCTGTTAATTACCTATCTTCTCTTTTATTGTGTCTAATTGACTGTAAAACTTTATATTGAATTCTTCATTTCAGCTATTTTTTTTTTTTAATTTTGTTTTTCTTGGTGTGAGGGATCAACCCAGGGCCATGCACATGCTAAACACTGGACTACTAAGCTATATCCCCAGTCTTCATGTATATTTTTTTCAATTTTAGATTTTCCATTTTATTCATTCACACTTTCTCTTTCTCTCTGTAATTTCCAGTTTTTTGTTAAAATTCTCTCCCTTTGTTTGTCCTTCCTCCCCCCTCCCCCTCCCCCTCCCCTTCCCTCCCCCTCCCCCTCACTCTTGCTCTCTTTGTTCATTTGTGGTGCTGGGATCAAGCCCAGGGCTTTAAGCATGCTAAGGAAGTGCTCTACTACTGAGCTATATTCTCACTTCTCTATATTATATTTAATTTCTTAGACATAAACATGATTACTTTAGAATCTATCTGAGCCCGGCACTGTGATCTTGGTACTTTGAAAGCTGGGGCAGGAGTATCACAAATTCAAGGCCAGTCTCAGCAACAAACAAACAAAAAAACTAGGTAGGGTCTGTATCTGAGAGCAACAGTATCTGTGGATACCTTCTATAGACCTGTTTCTATGATCTGTTTCCCTTCTTGATCTTTTAGTTAATTCTTATCTTTCACATTTCTGATCAGTTTTGCTAGATCATTAGAGATATGTATGAAAAATTATAGAGATGATTTAAAACTCTGGAACAATGTTATTTCCTTCCAAAATGGATGATTTTACTTCTGGCAAGCAGTTAGATTGCTTAATCAGGGATTATGCTTCTTTCAAGCGGGTTTGCAGTCTCTGTGAGAGCTGGTCTGCTTCCGGTTCAGTTTTACTCCAGGATATAAACTTTGCAGGAGGGTGTGGATCCCAGCCTAGGGTGTTTTCAAGGATTTCTCTTCCTTGACAGGCCCTGAATTACAATTTTGTCCTTGCCCAGTGAGTCATCTGTCAGCTTTTATCAGTTTCTTAGCTTCTCAACAACTTTGGCGTCAGCAAGTGGGTTGAAATGAAAAGTAGAATCCGGTCAGGCTTCTAGCACTGGCATCTTGGCTCATTAAGTGCTTGCTGCCTTGCTAGCTCTGATTCCTTAAATCAACGTTTTTACATACATACACCCCAGATTTTGCAATTTTCCTATTGAGAGGCTTGATTTGAAATAAATAGCCATGATTAATCAAAGTAAAAATCCCCTTCTTTGTTCTGTAGTTCATATCTGAGGTTTTTGAATAGTCTGGTTAATTTATCCTTTCCCCTGTTGTTGGGCATTAAATGTATTTCTAAATATTCTTGCAATTAAAGACAAAGCTGCAATAACAACCTTAAAGTTGAGTCCGTATGTTCTTAAGTGAAAATATCTATAGAGTTGTAGAAGTGAAATTATTAATTTTTATTTTGCTTTTCTCAAAATTTTTTGTCTAAGGGCTATACAGTTTTCATTCAAACTCATACTGCATTAGAGTCTTTTTTTACCAAAACTCTTACCAATTCTTGACATCATACTTTCCACCCACTATGGGTAAAAACTGGTGTCTTTTTTCTTCCAGTTTTTTTTTTTTCACTGAAAAGGAAGAGGAACTATGTCCTTTTGTTTGTGATTTGATTTTTCTTTCTCCACGCACTTCCAGACATATCACATGTCAATTGTTAAGAGTTGTCTGTTTCTTGTTAATTCATAGGAGCGCTTTGTATATGATGGAGATCATACATCTGTAACATGTGCTGTAAACTTTTTTCCCTATAAATTATATTTTAACTTTGTTTATGACATCTTTCAACATACAGAAGATTTAAAATTTATTTTATGGCTTCTGAGCTCTAGTTTTTATTTAGTAAAACTTCCTTACTGCCAATGTTATAAAGATAATCTGAAAAAATCTCATGTGCTGACTTTTAGTGTTTTTGTAGTATTTTGGGTGGTGGTTGTTGTTTTGGTACTGGAGAATAAACCCAGGGGGTGCTTTACAACCTACATTCCCAGGGATTTTTATTTTTTTAATTTTTTTTTAATTTGAGACAGTGTCTTGCTAAATTGCTGAGATTGGCCTCAAACTTGTGATCTTCCTGCCTTAGCCTCTCAAATTGCTGGGATTACAGGTGTGCACTAACCCAGCCTTATAGTTTTGATTAATATAATTTAATCTTTTATTTATCTTGAAATTAAGTTTATGATGTGAGAGAGGGGTATATATTTTTTTCCTTCTATGTTTCTCCACTTAAAAAACAGCCTATGTTCAGGATTGGGGATTCAGTGGCAGAGTGCTTGCTTTGTACATGAATGGTCCTGGTTTTGATTTTTGGCACTGAAAAAAAAATAGAAGAAAAGAATGGTCTACCCTATAGCCATTCTTTAGCATGCCACCACTTTGAATCCTCTTTATTATATATATTGCATTTCCATGTACCACATAGGCTTATTTTTCTGATTTTACCTTTAAAAATAAATAGCTCCTTACACGATTCTGGTGTAGTTGGCTATATACTATGATATTAAGGGACTCTAATTCTAGTGCAAATATTTATATGACTTTTATACTCTTGAGTCATATATTTTTGCCAAATATTACTAATTCCAGCAATATACTCTTGGCTTCTCCTTCAGGAAGTAGCAAATAAATTAATCATACAGATAAATGATTCCTTTTTAACCAAAATAATTTGTTTTCCTACCTTTCCTGCCTTCCTTCTTTCCCTTTTTATTTTAATTTAAAAAAAGTTTTGATAGAGTCTCACTATGTTACCCAGAATGACTTAGAACTCCTAAGCTTAAGTGATCCTAATCCTAAATAGCTGGGACTATAGGTGTGCACCACTATGCCCAGTTCTTCCCCCCCCCCCCTTCAGCATATTTATTTGCAGTGCTGGGGATTACCCCCAGGGCCTCATGCGTACTAAGTACACAGTATACTACTGAGCTATATTCACAATGCAATCAAAAGAATATCCAAGCTGGGCACATGCTGGTAATTCCAGCAACTCTGGAGGCCGAGTTAGGAGGATCATAAATTCAAGGCCAGCCTCTTATTTTTGAGACCCTGTCTCAAAATAAAATAAAAATGGGTTGGAGGTGAAGTTCATGGTAGAACACTTGCCTAGTATATGCAGAGCCCTGGGTATAATTCTCAGTATTGCCAAAACAAATAAACATCAACAACAAAAAATTCTGAATAGTCAAATTTCCACCAGGCGCACATCTTAATCCTAGTGGCTCGAGTGGCTGAGGCAGAAGGATCAAGAGTTCAAAGCCAGCCTCTGCAAAAGCAAGGCACTAAGCAACTCAGTGAGACCCTGTCTCTAAATAAAATACAAAATAGGGCTGGGGATGTGGCTCAGTGGCCGAGTGCCCCTGAGTTCAATCCCTGGTACCAGGGATTGTGCGCTTCAAGTGGATTCATTTTATAGTATCTTAGCTTAGTTTCTGTTGCTATAACAAAATTCATGAAGCTATATACTTTTTAAAGAAAAGAGGTTTATGTAGCTCATAGTTCTGGAGCTGAAAGTCTAAGATTGGGCACCCCCATCTGTTTGGCCTCTGGTGAGGAACCAGTGGCAGACGGGAACACATGTGTATAACATCACATAGTGTGAGAGAAGCCTGGAAGATCCAGGGGCCAGGTTCTCTCTTTATAACAACCTGGTCTCTCAGGAACTAACTCGGGTCCGTCAAAAATTAAATGACAAGGGCATCATTACATAAGACCTAGCCACCTTCCACAAGGCCCCACCTCCTTAGAGTTCCATCACCTCTACATTGTAACACTGGGGACCAAGTCTCCAGCACAGGAAGCTTTGGGGGATATACTGAAAGCATATCCTAACCATAATCTATGATACATCAGTTGTATCTCAATAAAGCAATTAAGAACAAAAAGAGAAGAAGGGAGGGGAGGGAGCAAATGAGGGAGAGAAATTTGCCCCCTTCTCCACCCGACCCTGCTTGGCCATTCTCTTCTCCTGGTACAGCCTTCAGATCCACTCAGTGTTTGGCCACACAAAGCATCAGCCCAATGTACTTGTTCTTCTGGGCTCCTCTGGCCTCTCCCATCTCCTTCCACCATTGTTTCAGTTCTTGCTCCATCTACCTGAGTACTCGATTGTCTCCTTTGTGGAGTGGTGAGTTCCTCTAGGAATAAACCGTGCCTTATTTATCTCTGTATACCTAGCAGCAAACAGGTTGTGGGGCTCAGCTAGGCCCCAGTTTACGTCTTCATCCAGAACTGAATTTCTTCCTGTTGCTAGTCGTCTAGAAAAAGGGCCCAACTGGGCAGAAGGCTGAGGACATGAAGACTGAGTTCCATGTGGACTCCCTTGTGCTTGTCCTTTGGACGGTATGAGAACAAGCAAACCATCACGCTGAGATGTGTTGTTCAAACAGGAGAGAAGCAAAGGAAAAGTGTGGTTGGCCTCCTACCCATAATAACCCAGGCTAGCTGAGTACAGTTTGTGCCTACATATTACAGCTTAATGAACAGCCCTGGAGGTGGGAGGACCCAGACTTGACCCAACACAAGGTTTGCAGCTCTGCCTGCAAAGGAAACCCAGCGCAGTAGCAGGCCAGAGACTGTGCGGGGTCCCACTGGCTCCTCCTCCTGAGACTGCGTGACCATACAGATCCTCTCCAGGCTCTTTTCTCTCTTCTCTGCCTGTCTTGACCATGTGAAAAGAAAACTTGAGGACAAAATTGATGTAATAGAGCTTTCTTGAGTAAAGAATGATTCATGAATTGAGCAGCACTCAGGGCCAAATGATGTCCAAGAGACATCTGCTCTGCAGCATGCTCACTGAGGTTTTTTAGATTGAACTAAGAGGTAAAATACAGACATAACTTGACTTGTTAAAGGTAGACATTTGCCTGATTTGGACCTGATCCAGTCAGTTGGCTGCCTGGGATTGGCTGAAACTTCTATTTGCTGTGAAAATATGTTCCTAAATTGGGTTTTTGTTCTTTTACATAGTAAGTCAGGTTGCACTTTGTATTGTGGGAACTCAAATTGCTATGTAGGAACCCAAAGTACAGAGACAGCCTCAGGCTAATAACCTCCTATTTATTTTGATTTATTAGCTCCTCATTTTAGAGGCGGCAACCTTTCTTGTTGGATTTATCTGTTACATTTGGCACCATTGTGTATTTTTTCTTTATTTCCTTCTTTTCTTCTTTCTTTCATTCTTTCTTCCTTCTTCTTTCCTTCCTCTACTCAGGACTGAATTGACTGAACCATATCTTCAGCCCTTTTGGCTCAGGGTCTCACTAAATTGCTTAGGGACTAGAGCCTCACTTGGTTGCCAAGGCTGGTCTTGAAATTGCCATCCTCCTGCCTCAGCTTCCCAAGTTCTTGGGATTGCAGGTATACACCACTGTGCCCAGTTTGGGCACCTTTCCAATCAGTACGCACACATCTGTAACGTCATTGTTGATAGATTATTATCTACTAATGTTGTTAATAATGTTGTTAATAATTATGTGCCATATTTATTTTAATAAGTCCATCTGGTTGGACATTTAAATTGTTTCTTATTTTTCACTGCTATCAGTGGTACTGCAGAGAGTAATTCCTTCCATCATGTGGTAGTGTGTCTTTATGGTAAATTCCTTAGCCATGGAGACTCCACTTTCCCTTTTGCATCCCACCACACTGAGGGTGCCCCAACTCAGCTCCAATGTTTTGGCTAACAATTAGACAAGCCCCGTTCATCAGTATTTTGTAGGGCAGATGTGATTATCACGTAACTGCAATTAGTAATTCTAGTGAGTCTCACTGCTCTTCCATGCTTGGATCCCAGCAAGCTCTTCCCACCTTCTGGATTTTAGTTACAGATGATTCATATCTGTTAACCTTCTTTTCTTAGTCTCTTTTCCTTTACCTATTTTCAAAACACCTAAACTGATTCCTTCATTCCTAGGAATTTTTCGATGTCTGGCCAGTTCTGATGGGTGAAGCACCTCCCTATACCGGTCCCAGGACCCCAGATGGAAGGGTAAGTCTCTCTCTAGCCTTTTCAATATAAACAAATGCTTAATAAAATTCAAATATAAGACACAGTAGACTGCTGAAGGACATTTCTTTTTTGCACATGCTTTTATCTTCTCTGGGTTTGTTTGTCTCTCTTGAGTTAGAATAATTCTTCACAATCACCCAGGCCTGTCTTTTGCAGGGTTATCTTTAAATACTTACTGAAGTTTCACAGTAACCTGGTGAGGTAGATTAAGGAAGAAATCAGTACCTTCATTTCAAAGGTCTTCTAAATTCTAAATTCTAGAAAGACTTTTTTTTTTTTCTGTTCAATGCTGGGGTCAAACAGTGTCTCATGCATGCTAGGCAAGCACCCTACACCAAGCTACATCCCCATCCTGCAGTGGGGGCTCATTCTAAAAATGAGGTTCAATATTTAGAATGAAAAATTGAGATGCCAAAAAGATGTGTGTGGGATGTGGATGTGACACATGGCACATAGAACTGGCACTCAAACGGCCTACAGAACCTGTTGAATAACTGAAGAAGCTTACAGGAACCTCAGAGGATCAGAAAATGTGTTAGTCAGTTTTCCATTGCTGTGACAAAATACTTTATAAAATCAACTGAAAGAGGGAAAATCTCTTTTGGCTCATGGTTTCAGAAGCTTTACTTCGTGGTCACTGGACTCTGTTGTTTCTGCCCCTGTGGTCAAGCAGACCATCATGGCAGGGAGCATGTGGTGGAGTAAAGCTGCTCACCTCATGGTAGCCAGGAAACAGGGGGAGAGAGAGAGAGAGAGAGAGAGAGAGAGAGAGAGAGAGAGAGAGAGAGAGAGAGAGAGAGAAAGCGAAAGCCTTATAACAAAGGCTGTCTGCCCAGGCCCACTGAGCTAGGAATCCATCAATGGATTAATCCATTCTTGAGATAAGACCCCTCATAATTCCTTCACTTCCCAAGGCCCCCCATCTAAATATGGCTGCTTGGGGACCAAGTCTTCAACAAAGGAACTTTGAGGGAACATTTAAGATCCAAACCAAGCTGGGTGCCATGGTGCACACCTATAATCCCAGTGCTCAGAAGGCTGAGGCAGGAGGATCATGAGTTCAAAGCCAGCCTCAGCAACTTAGTGAGGTCCTAACAACTCAGAGAGACTCTGTCTGTAAATAAAACATTTTTATAAAGGGCTAGGCATGTGGCTCAGTGGTTAAGTGCCCCTAGGTTCAATCCCAGGTATAAAATAATAATGATGATAATAATAATGACCATGATGATGATGATAAGATCCAAATCATAACAGTAAGAAAGACAGTCTTATTCTGAGTTGAGTATTAGTTCAGGGCTGGGGATGTGGCTCAAGTGGTAGCGCGCTCGCCTGGCATGCGTGCTGCCCAGGTTCGATCCTCAGCACCACATACCAACAAAGATGTTGTGTCTGCTGAGAACTAAAAAATAAATATTAAAAATTCTCTCTCTCTCTCTCTCTCTCACTCTCTCTCCTCTCTCACTCTCTCTTTAAAAAAAAAAAAGAGTATTAGTTCAGCCCTCTTCCCATAAGAATCTTCATTCTGGGTGAAATAGTATATCAGTTTCTCCCAGAGGCCTGATTCCACCCAAATAAAGAGCCCAGAGTGTGCACTCACACATGCCTGTATGACTATGAATGATAAAGAGTCTTAATTCAAACTCTGGAAATTCAAAATTAACACCTTTGTGAGCTTCATATACACACCAGATGAGATTTCAAACTTGGAATTTATTTTGTTTGCTATATTTTATCCAAAATGACCTTTGTAACCTGTTGCCATCCAGTTTCAAATTATGTTTTTGCCCACACAATTTTATGATTGCATTTCCAAGGCTGAATCAGTGCTGGGGATGTAGCTCTGTGGTTGAGTTCTTGCCTAGCACGTGCAAGATCCTGTTGTACCATCTAGGGGGGCTGGCTTCGTAGTCTCCATTCAGCAAAGAATTGAAGAACAGAGACAGCAAATAGGAAGTAGGTTTATTGCAAAGATGACAGAGATACAGAGACAGACATCTCCCCAAACCCTAAAGCTGGGAATCCAGTGGGGGAGTTTTGGCCTATTCTTTTTATGGACTCTGGAATTTCCTCCTTTCCTTATCTACTCCCTTGTCCATGTGCTCCTCACTATTATTGATTAGTGCCTCCTCTGTCCACGTGTCTGTTTTTGTTTTTCCGTTGGATCCCCCACTTAGGAGCACAAGTACAGAATTATCAGTTTGTTTGGGTCCCCCATTTGTGTCCATGAGCACTTTTATCAAGCAGGAAGTTGACATCATCAGAAGACCCTCTTCATGCTCATTTGTTCTGGCCCAGCTCCCAACCTCCTCACTTGACATCTTGCCCTGACCACCTAAGCACTTCTACATCTCCCTCACTGGGTTTGCACAAAAAATAAAATTAAATTTAAAAAAATGCATCATGTCTTGCTGTCAATACTATTTCAAAAATACTATGTCACGATGGGCACGATGGTACATGCCTGTAATCCTAGCGCCTTGGGAGGCTAAGGCAGGAGGATCACGAGTTCAAAGCCAGCCTCAGCAAAAATGAGGTGCTAAGCAACTCAGTGTCTCTAAAGAAATACAAAATAGGGCTGGGGATGTAGCTCAGTGGTCGAGTGCCCCTGAGTTCAATCCTAGGTACCTCCCACCCGAAATATTTTTTGGGGTCTCCTCCTCCTTTTTTCTTTTTCTCTCCTTTGGTGCTGGGAATGAAACCAAGGGCCTTGCACGTGGTAGGCAAGTGTTCTTCCACTGAGCTAAGAGCCTGATGCCTTTCCTTTTCACAGACAGCTTTTAATGTGCAGCTTTTCCATGTTGGCAGAGTTGATGTGTTCTCACAGGGCTTTTTTTTTTTTTTTTAAGAGATCGAGAGAGAGAATTTTTAATATTTATTTTTTAGTTTTCGGCGAACATAACATCTTTGTTTGTATGTGGTGCTGAGGATCGAACCCGGGCTGCACTCATGCCAGGCAAGCGTGCTACCGCTTGAGCCACATCCCCAGCCCTCACAGGGCTTTTTCTCCAGCTCACATACAATGTGAACCTATATATTTTGGAAAGCTAGAAGCTGGAGAACTGGAATAGAGATCCTCATAACGTTCGACAATACCAGCTTTAATACACTCTCATTGCCTTGGCTGCATTGATATTCAGCTCTCAGAGCTGAGCCCTTAGGTCAGAGGTCAGAGACCATCTCCAGCTCCAGGTCAGCCAGAGAAATGTCAGGAGCTAATTCTTCGCCCTCAAGCAGATTGCAGCACGTGTAGTAGCCTAGAGCAAGGGAGCCACCCACCTAGGACCCAGGAGGCCAAGAGGCCCAGGGGAATCCGGAAGATCAAGAAGCTCTTAAGAGCTTAGAGGTGGCCATGCAATGGCACAGCATGATATCATTGTCCAAATGGCAAAAATGTTATCTGATGGCTTTGGAACTATCTAACATGAAGTCACAAGTAGACTGCCTTTCAGTCCTGCAACAAAAGGAGGAGAGGAAAAGAACAACAACATGGACTTTAACCCTTTCAAATCAATTGATGTGTGGCTTTATTGTGTGCCAGGAAGTTCTATAGAGGCTCTTACAGCACTGCTTTCGGATCATAGTCAAGTGCAGCTCCACTGGAACAGATGGCAGTGTGTGTTCTGGGGTGAGTTCCAAGGACACCTGAGAGAAGTCCTGCACAAATCCATGGTGAATCTACTGAAGAAACACAGCAGAGGAGGCCAGTCAGCCTTGCGTTTTGCCCATTTAAGAATGACACGTAACTGTGTTCTGAAAGTAGCAGAGACTGCAGACAGCTGTTTATTTCTGGGGACAAAGAGAACGTGATTAGTCCTGTTTTAACTGGATTAGCTGATTTTTATCATTCTGATATGTTTGATCAGAGGTCACAATGAAAGCTTTAGAATTAATGAATGCAGGTGCCAGGCTTGGTGGCACACATCTGTAATCCCAGCGGTTTGGGAGGCTGAGACAGAAGGATCACCAGTTCAAAGCCAGCCTCAGCAACTTAGCGAGGCCCTAAGCAACTTAGCAAGGCCCTAAGCAACTTAGCAAGGCCCTGACTCTAGATAAAAAAATAAAATAAAAATTGCTGAGAATGTGTCTCAGTAGTTAAGTGCCCCTGAGTTCAATCTCTAGTACCAAAAAAAAAAAAAAAAAAAAAAAATTAGTTGATGCATCCTATGGTAGTGAAATGGATCCAACCAGCTATTGAATTACCCACTGAAATCCTCTCTAGCTTGAAATCATTCAAGAGAAGAAATTAATAGACAATATAACCATCCAGGACAGAGGCAAGTACTCTTGGAGTTAGAGATACACTAAAAGCTTTTGAAAATGGAAGCTATAGAGATTCTAATAGTCTGAAAATCTGGATATATTGAGATACGTTCTTCATTGCTAAAGCGTGGAAAAGGACAAAATTCTCTATCCAACTCTGGAACAAAAGAATGATAAATCTCACTTCACAAAAAGACAGGACAGAAGCATGGGCTGATTGAGAGCACACCTCTGTTGGAGTAGTTTGCAAACAACTATTAAAAAATTGGGGGCTACATTGAAAATTGTCCCAAATTGAGCATAGTGGTGCACGCCTACAATCCCAGACACTTGAGAGGCTGAGGCAGGAGGATCACACATTCAAGGTCAGTTAGGGCAACTTAGTGAGTCCCCGTTCAAAATTTAAAAAAATGAAAAGGGCTGGCATAAAGCTCAGTGGCAGAATGCCCCTGGGTTCAATCCCCAGTATAGAAAATAAAAGAGAGAGAGAGAGAGAGAGAGAGGAAAAAGAAAATTGCTACAGTTAAGTCACAAGAGGGATCCCAGTTTGTGAAAGAATTTGGTAGAATTACAAGTATTTCACAGCACTGAGCAGACTTCCAGGGAAAGGGAGACCAAAGAGAAGATGATAAAGGCTTTGACTTTGATGACCACTAGTAGTCAACATGGGTCCAGTGAAATGTGCCTCGCCCTCCAGCGTCTGTCCCAAGTTGCATATCAGTGGTGGAATCCCAGCAGATCCCTGACTTACAATTAGAATATATCTAGAACTTAATCCGTGAGCTTTGACTGTTAAGAAAACAGGAACAAAGCCAGACCCAAACCCTACACTTTAGTTTGTTATAGTGTTAGCACAGCCGTCAACAATGAAGCTCCTAAATGCCACTTTGGTCTAACTTAAAAAAGAGGATTATCTTACTTTACTCCGTGGTGAAACTGTTCTTTTATCTTGTGGGAAAAAAAATGATTTTTAAAAAACCTTCATACATAGAAGCAAAAATACTTTTTATCTGCTATAAATCTTCAAAACTTAGTAGGAGTAGTGAAAAAAATTTCTTTCCTCAAATCCTTCCCCATCTTAGTCATCTGGGGTTTAGTCCTTGCAAGAATAAAGTAGTCATGGAAAAGACCGTGGTCCAGAAAACGAGGATTGGGGTTTGGCTGGTTGCTTGACTTTAGGCTAAGCTTGACCAAATAGCTTCTCAGGTCTTTGACCTCCCCAGCCACTGGGTGTTGTCCATGAACTCATCTCTGAAGTCAGCCCCAGGCCTCGGACACAACTGTGAGGAACACACGCAGGGGCCTGAGCTGGGGACCAGACAGACATCCGCAGGACTGGCCAGAAATGGATCTTCTGGCAAGGGCGTGGGCTTGGTGGGAGAAAGCCTGAGTTCTAGCCTTTGCTCCACTAGCTAGTTTCTCTGTCTTGGAGAACAAACCTCCAGATGGCTGGCCTTCCTCATCTGACACACCTGCCAATCAGGCTTACCTAGCAGGGCCTGCTTCTAACTCAGAATGCTTTTCCCTGTGGTAACCGTAATTACCATCATGCCTTTCATGTTCCCTGTTATCATTGATCAGGACTCTCACATTCATCTCCCACATTCACCTCAGAGATACGACTTTTGTTTGGGAGCGGTGGTGCATCCCTATGGTCCCAGTGACTCCAGAGGCTGAGTCAGAAGAATCCCAAGTTCAAGGCCAGACTCAGCAATTTAGCCAGGCCCTAAACAACTCGGTGAGACCCTGCCTCAAAATTAAAAAAATAGCAAAGGCTGAGGATGTGGATTATAGCTTATATATCTTTTTGTTTGAATTCCAACCCCTTGAGTCTCCCCAAATCTTGGATCTAAAACTCCCTCATAGCAGCTACCTCTTGCTTCATCTCCTTTAAAAATTAAAATGGTGTGTATTTTTTTTTAATTATTAAAAAGTTATATAGGCTAATTAGGCTTCATGAAAAAGCAAAGTTGTTTTTTTTTTTTTTTTAAAGCACTAGTTTTTAAACTGCTGCATCTCTGTGTACCATGGTTTGGCAACAGCTATACTGATGACTTTTCCAAAGCTCCTTGTGTTAGAGTGTGAGTCACTTAGTTCAAGGTAACAAAGGTGCCCTTGATGGTTCTGTTTGGATTTCCCAGAGTCTGGTGAATTTAAGTGTGAATGTGGCCTTGTAGGCAACAGACTAAGCTATAGTATGTTGAAAAAGTCCTGTTTACCTAAAGCACACTGGTTTTTTTGTTGCTTTTTCTGAAAGCACATTGATTGATTCTGCTGTGGGTTTAAAAAAAAAAAAAAACGTTCTAGAGAGTCTCATGGAGACATAGGTAAGGCAGCCTGCCAGGCACGGGAACCTGGGGCTTCCTGGGGAGTATAGCAAGCAGCCAGGCCAAGGGCAGATGGCCTTAAGGCAAAGACATGAAGGTGGTCAGGAAGGTCCTAGAACTCCCTGGCCAGGGGGAAGCAGTTTTGCCAAAGCCCCAGCAGATGACATGACTATCTTTTCTTTTCTTTTTGGCACTGGGGATGAAGCCCAGTGCCACCGTGTTACTTCTCAGGTTCTAATTGTTTATTTTGAGACAGGGTTTCACTACATTGCTGAGAGAGAGAGGCTCACTAAATTGCTGAGGCTGGCCTCCAACTTGTGATCCTCCTGCCTCAGCCTCCCAAGCTCCTGGGATTATAGGTGTGTGACAGGCACTATCTTTGCTTTTTTAGAAAACCATTTACAGGATGCAACTTCACTATTTTAAAATGCTTTGAGTTAGAGGGAGCTCAGTCACAGGGTGTTTGCCTAGCATGCACGAGGCCCTGAGTTTTACCCCCAATACCTACATCCCCTCAAAATTCTATGCTATTTATTGAAAAAGCAATACATGAGCACAATGAAAAGCTCAACTCTTACACATTGAAGCTTCCCTCCCTCCTGCTCAGCCTCCCCAGGCAGACACAGTGCTAGATCCATCTTTCTGGGAACGTCCACACACACATCCAGATATTCAGGAGAAGTACGTATTCTACCATCACCACCCTCAATAAATGTGGTGACTCTATTTTGTGCCTTGCTTTCTGAAGTGCATATCTGGGCATCTTTCACGATCAGCACAGGTGCAGCTGGAAAACTGCTAATCATCCCTGTATGGGCACAGATAGTTTGTGGCTTATGATGGTTCAACTTACAATTTTTTGACATTAGGATGGTGGAAAGTAATCTTCATTCAGTAGAAACTGAACTTTGAATTTGGATCTGTGTCCTGGGCTAGCACCATGCAGTATTGTATTCACTCAAAATGTGGGGCAGCAGCAGGGTGCCATGGCTCCAGCCAGCTCCGGGGTCATGAAGGTAAAATGCTGACATTCCTGTTCCTGGGCTAGAGTGTTCAGTAGGTTGGGTGAATTTAATGCATTTTGACTTAATGATATTTCCAACTTACAATGGGTCTATTAGGATGGAATCCAGCACAGATTGAGAAGCATCTGTACTCAATTTTGTTTAATCCCCTTCCTAATGATAGATACACAACTGTTTCTGGGCTTTTTGTTTTATTTTATTTTTTATTAGTTCATTTTAGTTATACATTATATTGGGGTTCATTTTGACTTAATTATACCAACATAGGATAAAATTCGCTCAATTCAGTCCCCAGTACTTTCCCTTCCCTCTCCACCTCCATCCTCTCTTCCCCTTTTATTTCTTGATCTTTCTTGTATTTATTTATTGCTTTTTTAAAATTTTGCATGCTATGGAGATACATAAAGGTGAAATTCACTATGGCAAATTCATGTATATGTACTTAGAAATATCCAGGCTTTTTAGAGCAGTGTGGATGAGACCCCTGGATGGGGCAAACCATACTTCCACTCATAGTTGGGGATGTATCTACAGGATCACTGCCATATGTGGAATCACTAGCTTAAAGGAAATGTGCATTTTAATCTGGAGGAATATTGCTAACTATTCAACTTCATTCTTAGGGTCACAGCTGGGAAGAACTTTAAAGATTATCCTGTCCAAGTTTTTTTTTTTTTTAAATCTCTTCCATTTGCCCTTAAAACAGTCGAGTTGGCTGGGCACGGTGGCACACTCCTGTAATCCCAGTGGCTCGGGAGGCTGAGGCAGGAGGATCATGAGTTCAAAGCCAACCTCAGCAACTTAGTAAGGCCTTCAGCAAGTTAGCAAGACCCTGTCTCTAAAATATAAAAAAGGACTGGGGATGTGGCTCAGAGGCTAAACACCCTTGGGTTCAATCTCCGGTGCCAAAAAAAAAAAAAAAAAAAAAATCAACAGAACAAAACAAAAAAAACAGTAAAAGTTGGCAGCAGCTGCCTTTACCAGGGGAAAACAGGGAGGAGGAGGTGAGGAACAGGAGTGGGAGAGAGCACAGAGAGCTGCAGGACCTGTGTATCCAACTTGGCTTCTATCTTACGTACTTTATGTGATAAGATCCTGAGCTTTGTTTGGCGAAAGAGGTCTGCTGCTTAGCAACAGCTTCGAACACTAACCTCATGTCTCAGCTGGAGACACTGAGGCCAGAGAGCGTGCATCATAAAACAAGACTGGACCCAGTCTTTTCTGTCTGGGTGGAGTCCTAGCTCCATGCCAGTCCTCATGTGTGGGGTCACCTGGCCTCCCGCTTGGATGCTTCCTATTCTGGGGAGCTCTCCACTCCCCTGGCAGCCTACACATTGGGGCAGTGCAAAAGTTCTGCCTTTGTTGGTCCAAGTTTGCCTCTTGGAAGTGTTCGGTCCCAGCACCATGACCAGCAGTGGGCTTTAAGGAGCAGGGCCTCGATTGCAGGAGGCTGAAGAAGGTCATGATCATCACTTTCCTGTCACCAAATGGGCATTCAGACATTCTTGCCTGGGTCAGGAATTCTCTGAGCCTGGAGGACTGGGGTTGCACCCACGTATCTACATTTAAATATCTAGGACGGAAATGACGCAGCAAAAAGTCAGCTGGTGGTAGGTGTGGAGGAGAAAGGGGGCCAGAGCCAAGGAGGCCCCCTCTGTGGAGGCTGGCTGTGTGAACTATGACTCTAAATGGATGGGAACCTCCATTCACCTTCCCCTCCCTTTTTTGGACTCTAGCAGCAGTCTTTATCTCTTTCTTCTTGCACTCCAAGTTCAGATCCCCTTAGAAAAGGTCCCATCCCTCTTCTCAGCCTCAGATCCCAGCTCCCTGCCTGGCTTCTGTCAGCTGGTTGCACAGAGAAGCACACTGAATTCTGAGGGTCAGCTGAGGACAGTGATCACCAGAAGCTAGGAGTGAGCACCCTCAGAGGGAGGCATGGCAAGCTGGGTGCTTCCTGAAAACCACAGGGCAAGTGACAGAACAAGATCTGGGAGTCCAGTACTCCCATGCCCCAGGCATGTAACAAATCCTGTGTGTTCTTTTCCCTCTAAAACAACAACATCAAAAACAGCAAGATCTGTCTCATGGTCACATTCCTTTTGAAGTTCTGTCTTTCACCCTTAATGTACTATTTTTCTATCTATTTTGCCAGGAAATTAACTTTTACAAGGTCATTGACTACATCCTGCATGGCAAAGAAGACATCAAAGTAATTCCGTAAGTTTCATCTCAAAACAAGCAGAATTGTGGGCACCTTACCTACGTCCATAGGATACTCATTCCCGGATGAACACCAATCCATCCAACGTAGCCAGGCTCTTGGTTAGAGGCAGAGAAAGCAGTGGAGGCATTGTGGAAAGGTAATGACGCAGGGTGGGAGATGAGACCTGATAGGGGAAGGGATTTGATCCAAGTCGCAAGGGTCCAGTTGTTAATCAGGGGTTCTGAGTTCCAGGCTCACAGCCAGTGTTAATAAGTAGCCTGTAGGGGCCTCAGTTTCCCATCTATGGAATCAGTGTATGGGATCAAGTCAGGGTGTGTTCTTTTCTCTCCTTCCCTGTCTGTCTTTCTTTTGTTTGTTTTTTGCTGTCTAGGGGATCAAACCCAGGGCCTCCCATATGCAAAGCAAGCACTCTAGCATAAAGTGGCATCCCTAGCCCTTTTAATTTTATTTTGAGACAGCGTCTTGCTAAGTTACAGGAGTGTGCCCCCACACCTGGCAGATCAGGAATTTTCAGTAGTTTTCCAAGGAGCTGCTTCTGGGGTCCAAGAATGGAGAGCAAAAGCAAGATACTGGTAAAGAAAGTGACTCAGTCCGAAGGAAAGGTTATTTTCTAGTGTTCTCTTCAAATGTGATCAAGAAGGATAATGAAGAGGACAGGAAAGGACTCTGTAGAACCTGATTGTGGGTAGCAGGGACTCAAAGACTGTTGAAGAATTGGACAGTGCACTCCTGTAATCCCAGCCACCCAGGAGGCTGAGGTTTGAGGATTACAGTCAAAGCCAAGCCTGGGCAATTCAGCGAGATCCCGTTTGAAAATAAAAAAATAAAAAGGGCTGGGAGTGTAGCTCTGTAGTAGAGCACCCCTGGGTTCAAAACTCAGGAGCATGAAAAGAAAAAAAGAGTTAAATATTGGCAGCCCTTTGTAGCATAGGCCTGAACTCTTGCCTGCAGAGCATTTGCAAAAACTTTGTCACCTTCTTATCTATTTGAATCCTCTCCTTGTTCCAGGATCCACACCCACAGAGCTGTCTTGAGACAGGGCTCTCTTTCTCAACGTAATTGCTGGCTCCTTGAGGCTGCAGTCAAGCTCTGTGAGAGAGTCGTGCCTTTTGTCTCTTTCCCCTGACCTCTAGTTCACCTGAAGGGACTGACTCTATATTGTCCTAATCCTCAAACAAATCCTCAAACTGTGGGTGTAATTGGAAACGCTGATTGTACCCTGGCCACCAGACCAAAACTTTTTATCTTTTGCTAGTTGAGGATGAGAAGTTGTGTCAAGTTCTGTTTCTAGGTTTTTTTCTATTATCTTCCATTCCTGCTTGAGTAAGAACTGACTCTGATTCTGGTCTGAGCTCATCTCTTCTTTTTAACCTTGTCAAATGCATATCTATCTGCCATTCTGTTTTCTAACCCCTTTTCTAGAACTACAAGTTTATTAAACTCATTCCCTGTGTTGGAAATGATCAACGGTAACTAGCTCCCCGATGTTTTATCATTGCTTGTCAAGTATCACATCTGACTAACCTCTGTTAGCATTACCTTGTCTTCCACTAAAGTAACCTATTTTAGACTTTTTTTTTTAATGGCAGTATTCTGTTTCTAATACTTTTTTTTTCTTGGCTAAACTTGGTATTGAATCCAGGGGTACTCTACCACTGAACTACATTCCCCAGTATTTTGTTTGGTTTTTGAGATAGGATCTTGCTAAATTACCCAGGCTGGTGTGAATTGCAATCCTCCTGCGTCACCTTCCTGAGTAGCTGGGATCACCGGTATGCACCACCGTGCCTGCCTAATATAAATTTTTGAATCAGTAGGATAGGCTACGTTGTGCTGTGGTAACAAGACCTTGAGATCTCCGTGGTATAAACAACAGAGTTTTATTGTCCCATCCCCTGTGTCGCCATTGCCATTTGGTGGGTGTGGTTGGAGCTATAATGCATGGAATTGTGGTCAGGCAGGGACCAAAGCTGATATATCAGCCACCATTTTGAACCTGGAAGGTTCAAACCCAGAGGAAAGAGAGAAATGAGGAAACACCCTGGCTTGTAAAGTGTCCATTTGAAGGTGACACATCACTTCCACTCACTCACATTTCAATGGCCAAAGCCAGTCACACAGTCATATTTGACTTCAAGGGATAGACAGTGCAACCCGACTATGTGCCCAGAAGAAGGACAGCCAGGATGTTGATAAATACTCTGAATGGCTCACAGCATATGCTACCCACACTAACAGAGGGGAAAACTGAACAGTAAATCAATAATTCATCTAACCAAAAGAAGGCCAAATATGGGTTTAGGAAAAAACAGAAAGGAAGGAAAAATAGAAAGTACAAGTAAAATTGATATTTAAATCCAAATGTAGCAATAGTTTCTTTAACTGTAAATCAACTAGATGTTCCAGCTATAGAATAAAGATTGACAGACTGGATAAGGAAAAAACCTATTGCATTTCATTGATTCCAAGAGGCACAAGTTTCTACTTTTTGACATTTATGAAGCAAAATCAATGATGTTGTACAGTTGCTGTGAGCCACGCAGCAGTCTCCACATAGTTATCTTTGCCTGCGTATGTGTGAACTTGGTCATAAGCATATATAACTTCACTTGAGTTAGTGTTGAGCAACCACTATTGGATGCTATCCACAGGGAATTTAATTGCCACATAAAGTAACAGGAAGAGCTGGGCGTGGTGGTGCATGCCTGTAATCCCAGTGACTCAGGAGGTTGAGGCAGAAGGATTTCAAATTCGAAGCCAGTCTCGGCAACTTAATGAGGCCCTAAGCAATTTAGGGAGACCCTGCCTCAAAAAAAAAAAAAATAAAAAGGGCTGAGGATACAGCTCAGTGGTTAAGCACCCCTGGGTTCAATCCCTGGCACCAAAAGAAAAGAAAAGAAAAAAAGTATCTGGAAGAGACAATGCTATGAACCGGGTACAGTAACATATGACTAATTCCAGTCACTCAGGAGTCTGAGGCAGGAGGATCCTAAGTTTGAGGCCAGCCTGGGAAACTTAGAGAGAACTTGTCTCTAAATAAAAATATTTGAAGATGTAGCTCAATGGTAGAGCACCCCTGGGTTCAGTCCCCCATACTGAAAAGAAAATGATTTTGCTCTAGAGGTATTGAAACAAAAGTTGTCTTGAATGGCACAGTAAAAATAAAATTACAAGTGAAAAGCACTACAATGCAGATCAATCGGCAGCATTTTATCTTTCTCCGTCACACAAAAAAATTGGTTCCTAAAAAATGATTATTTCCAGTGGACAAAGTGGTGTATACCTATAATTATGAGGAAGTTAAGGCAGAAGGATCACAGATTCAAAAACAGCCTGGACAACTTATCAAGACCCTGTCTCAAAATAAAAAGGACTGGAGAGGAGATGTATCTCAGTAGTAGAGCGCTTGCCAGCATATGTGAAGCCCTGGTTCAATTCCTAGTCTGTCTGTCTCTCTCTCTCTCTCTCTCTCTCTCTCTCTCTCTCTCTCTCTCTCTCACACACACACACACACACACACACACATATATTACTTCCTAGATATGATGAAATACCATATACCCTGTCCAGTACTGGGGATTAAACCCCGGGAGCACTCTACTACTGAGCTACATACACCCCTGCCTTTTTATTTTTTATTTTGGGACAGGGTCTTGCTAACTTGCTCAGGCTGGCCTCAAACTTGGGATCCTCCTGCCTCAGCTTCCTAAGGCTGGGATTACAGGCATGTGCAAATGTGCCTGGCAATAGAAGACTTATTGGAAGGATAAGAATAGAGAAGTTGAAAATAAAAGCTTAAAAAGATACATCATATGAATGTTAACCAAAAGAAAACTGGCAGAGCTAAAATTATGCTGCTTTTTTTTTTTTAGTGCTAGGAATTGAACCCAGGGACTTGTGCATACGCTAAGCATGCCCTTACCACTGAGCTGCACTTCAGCTCTGGTGAAACTATTTAATATGAAATTTAAAAAGATGATGTACTGAATAACTTAGTAGAAATAAGGTAGTCCCTTTTTAAAAAAAATAGTTGAAGATGAACACAATACCTTTATTTTATTTATTTATAAGTGGTGCCAAGGATTGAACCCAATGCCTCACACATGCTAGTCAAGTGCTCTACCCCTGAGCCACAACCTGCACCCAGATAGTCCCTTCTTAATAATAAAGGGATCAATCCACTTTGATCATACAGGAAGACATTATACTTCTAAATTTGCATATATCTAAAAAATAAAAGCAAAAACTGACCAAAATACAAGAATATATAGACAAATACAGGTTCACTAGTCACTAGGAGGAGAGTAGGACAGAGTATACAATATCTGCGTAGCACAGATAGCAAACATAACCTAATGCATCTATAGAGAACATTGCTCCCAACCTCCCAAAGTATAAAACACTCAGTTTTTTTCAAGCATACAGGCAATGTTTACAATATTTGCTTATATATTGATCCATAAAGCAAACCTTAATAACTTTCAAAAGATTGAAATCATACTGGAAATGTCCTTTGCTCATAATAAAAATATGAAAGTCCAATTACAAAAAAATAATCAGAATCTGGGTGCGGTGGTGCACACCTGTAATCCCAGTGGCTGAGGGTTAAGGTAAGAGGATGGCAAGTTCAAGGCCTGCCTCAGCAACTTAATGAGACCCTGTCTCAAGAAAAAAAAAGACTGGAGACACTGAGCCAGGATCAGCTGAATTCAAGCTCCCGTTCGCCTGCTTCCCGCAGACAAACAGCTTTGACTCAGCACTAATCCATCCGGCTGAAACAACTGGTCAGCCCTTCTATTCCTACGGAGGTAAATGCCAACCGAGCCTTCATAGGTAGTGGCCACAGGTTTGAAACAGGGCTTGGGAGAGACAGTAAGGACCCCACCCATTGCATTGGTCACCCGGCAAAGGGAAACGAACTGTCGCCATTTGCAAGAGATACCACCATGGCAGAGAACTGACGTCACCAGACTGCGGCAGAGGAGATAACTTCATTGAAACCTGCGGCTACAGCATCAAATAAATTTATAGGAGTAAACAGTAATTCAGCAGTCAAACAGAACAAGAAGTAACATGAGCAACTTGAAAAAGCAAGGAAGAAAAGGAGTACAAACAATGCAGGACAGCCTAAATATTCAGGAGGACCTAGAGTCATCAGAAAAATGGTCATATAAAGAACTCAAGGAACACCTTAGACAGATGGAATGGAACCTTAAAGAGGATACGAAACAGCAAATTCAAGCAGCGAAAGAACACATTGAGAATGAAATACATAAACAGATAAAAGAAGAAGTTAAGCATCTTTATCAGGAGATAGAGATTATAAAAAATAATCAAACAATAATTCTAGAAATGAAGGAAACGATAAACCAAATTAAAAACTCAATTGAGAGTATCACTAACAGAGTGGAGCAAGTAGAAGCCAGAATGTCAGATAATGAAGACAAAATATATATCATCTTGAAAAGAGTCTAGCCAACTCAGAAAGGCTGGTAAAAAATCACAAGAAAAACATCCAAGAGTTATGGGATAACATAAAAAAACCAAACTTACGAATCATCAGGATAGAAGAAGGTACAGAGATTCAAACCAAGGGAATGAGTAACCTGCTGAATGAAATAATTACAGAAAACTGTCCAGAAATAAAAAAGGAAACAGATATACAAATTGAAGATGCATACAGGACACCGAGCACACAAAATCACAGTAGACCAACGCCAAGACACATTGTTATGAAGATATCCAATATACAGAACAAAGAGAAAATATTAAAAGCTACAAGAGAAAGGAGACAGATTACATTCAGGGGTAAACCAATAAGGTTAACAACGGATTTTTCATCACAGACGCTGAAAGCAAGAAGGTCATGGAACAATGTATTTCAAACACTGAAAGACAATGGATGCCAACCAAGAATTCTGTATCCAGCAAAATTAAGCTTCAGGTATGACAACGAAATAAAAATCTTTCATGATAAACAAAAGTTAAAAGATTTGCAGCCAGAAAACCAGCATTGCAAAGCATTTTGAGCAAAACACTACACGAGGAAGAAATGAAAAACAATAACCAAAACCATCAGTGGGAAGTGCCTCAGTAAAGACAGAGGGCGAGGGGAAAGATAATCATGGAGAAACAAACTAAATTTTTTTAAAAAAGGATAAATAATCAAACATGGATGGAAGTACAAACCATATATCAATAGTAACTCTGAATGTTAATGGCTTAAACTCCCCAATAAAGCGACATAGGCTGGTATCATGGATTAAAAAAACAAATCCAACAATATGCTGCCTCCAGGAGACACATCTGATTGGAAAAGACATACACAGGCTGAAGGTGAAAGGATGGGAAAAAATATACCACGCACACGGTCCTCGTAAGCAAGCAGGGGTGACCATCCTCATATCGAATAAAATCGACTTCAAGACTAAGTTAATCAAAAGGGATAAGTAAGGACATTATATACTGTTAAAAGGAACCATTCACCAACAAGACATAACAATTATCAATATTTATGCACCAAATAATGGTGCTGTGACATTCATAAAACAAATTCTCCTCAAATTCAAGAATCAAATAGACCACAACACAATAATTATGGGTGACTTCAACACACCTCTCTCACCATTGGACAGATCCTCCAAACAAAAGTTGAATAAAGAAACTATAGAACTCAATACCACAATCAATAACCTAGACTTAACTGACATATATAGAATATATCAACCATCATCAAATGGATATACTTTTTTCTCAGCAGCACATGGATCCTTCTCAAAAATAGACCATATATTATGCCATAGGGCAACCCTCAGTAATAAAGGGGTGGAGATAATACCATGCATTTTATCTGATCATAATGGAATGAAACTGGAAATCAATGATAAAAGAAGGAAGGAAAAATCCTACATCACATGGAAAATGAACAATATGTTACTGAATGATCAATGGGTTACAGAAGACATAAAGGAGGAAATCAAAAAATTCTTAGAGATAAATGAAAATACAGACACAACATATCGGAATCTATGGGACACAATGAAAGCAGTTTTAAGAGGAAAATTCATCGCCTGGTGGTCATTCCTCAAAAAAAGAAAAAACCAACAAATAAATGAGCTCACACTTCATCTCAAAGCCCTAGAAAAGGAAGAGCAAAACAACAGCAAATGTAGCAGAAGGCAAGAAATAATTAAAATCAGAGCGGAAATCAATGAAATTGAAACAAAAGAAACTATTGAAAAAATTAACAAAACTAAAAGTTGGTTCTTCGAAAAAATAAATAAGATCGACAGACCTTTAGCCATGCTAACGAAGAGAAGAAGAGAGAGAACTCAAATTACTAACATACGGGATGAAAAAGGCAATATCACAACAGATGCTACAGAAATACAGAAGACAATTAGAAATTATTTTGAAAACCTATATTCCAATAAAATAGAAGATAGTGAAGACATCAATAAATTTCTTAAGTCATATGATTTGCCCAGACTGAGTCAGGAGGATACACACAATTTGAACAGTCCAATATCAATGGATGAAATTGAAGAAGCAATCAAAAGACTACCAACCAAGAAAAGCCCAGGACTGGATGGGTATACAGCGGAGTTTTACAAAACCTTTAAAGAAGAATTAATACCAATACTTTTCAAGTTATTTCAGGAAATAGAAAAAGAGGGAGCTCTTCCAAATTCATTCTATGAGGCCAACATCACCCTGATTCCGAAACCAGACAAAGACACCTCAAAGAAAGAAAACTACAGACCAATATCTCTAATGAACCTAGATGCAAAAATCCTCAATAAAATTCTGGCGAATCAAATACAAAAACACATCAAAAAAATTGTGCACCATGATCAAGTATGATTCATCCCTGGGATGCAAGGATGGTTCAATATACGGAAATCAATAAATGTTATTCACCACAGCAATAGACTTAAAGATAAGAACCATATGATCATCTCAATAGATGCAGAGAAAGCATTCGACAAAGTACAGCATCCCTTTATGTTCAAAACATTAGAAAAACTAGGGATAACAGGAACTTACCTTGACATTGTAAAAGCTATCTATGCTAAGCCTCAGGCTAGCTTCATTCTGAATGGACAAAAGTTGAAGGCATTCCCTCTAAAATCTGGAACAAGACAGGGATGCCCTCTCTCACCACTTCTATTTAATTTAGTCCTTGAAATACTAGCCAGAGCAATTAGACAGACAAAAGAAATTAAAGGCATAAAAATAGGAAAAGAAGAACTTAAATTATCACTATTTGCGGATGACATGATTCTATACCTAGAAGACCCAAAAAGATCTACAAAGAAACTACTAGAACTAATAAGTGAATTCAGCAAAGTGGCAGGATATAAAATCAACACCCATAAATCAAAGGCATTTCTGTATATCAGCGACAAAACTTCTGAAACGGAAATGATGAAAAACATTCCATTCACAATATCCTCAAAAAAAAATAAAATACTTGGGAATCAACCTAACAAAAGAGGTGAAGGACCTATACAATGAAAACTACAGAACCCTAGAGAGAGAAGTAGAAGAAGATCTTAGAAGATGGAAAAATATATCCTGTTCATGGATAGGCAGACTAACATTATCAAAATGGCGATATTACCAAAAGTTCTCTATAGGTTTAATGCAATGGCAATCAAAATCCCAAACGGCATTTCTTGTAGAAATAGATAAAGCAATCATGAAATTCATATGGAATAACAAAAGACCCAGAATAGCAAAAGCAATTCTAAGCAGGAAGTGTGAATCAGGCGGTATAGCGATACCAGATTTCAAACTATATTACAGAGCAATAGTGACAAAAACAGCATGGTACTGGTACCAAAACAGGCGGGTGGACCAATGGTATAGAATAGAGGACACAGAGACTAATCCACAAAGTTACAACTATATTATATTTGATAAAGGGGCTAAAAGCATGCAATGGAGGAACGATAGCATCTTCAACAAATGGTGTTGGGAAAACTGGAAATCCATATGCAACAAAATGAAACTGAATCCCTTTCTCTCGCCATGCACAAAAGTTAACTCAAAATGGATCAAGGAGCTTGATATCAAATCAGAGACTCTGTGTCTGATAGAAGAAAAAGTTGGCTCCCATCTACATATTGTGGGGTCGGGCTCCAAATTCCTTAATAGGACACCCATAGCACAAGAGTTAATAACAAGAATCAACAAATGGGACTTACTTAAACTAAAAAGTTTTTTCTCAGCAAGAGAAACAATAAGAGAGGTAAATAGGGAGCCTACATCCTGGGAACAAATTTTTACTCCTCACACTTCAGATAGAGCCCTAATATCCAGAGTATACAAAGAACTCAAAAAATTAGACAATAAGATAACAAATAACCCAATCAACAAATGGGCCAAGGACCTGAACAGACACTTCTCAGAGGAGGATATACAATCAATCAACAAGTACATGAAAAAATGCTCACCATCTCTAGCGGTCAGAGAAATGCAAATCAAAACCACCCTAAGATACCATCTCACTCCAGTAAGATTGGCAGCCACTATGAAGTCAAACAACAAGTGCTGGCGAGGATGTGGAGAAAAGGGTACACTTGTACATTGCTGGTGGGACTGCAAATTGGTGCGGCCAATTTGGAAAGCAGTTTGGAGATTCCTGGGAAAGCTGGGAATGGAACCACCATTTGACCCTGCTATTGCCCTTCTCGGACTATTCCCTGAAGACCTTAAAAGAGCATGCTACAGGGATACTGCCACATCGATGTTCATAGCAGCACAATTCACAATAGCTAGACTGTGGAACCAACCCAGATGCCCTTCAAAAGATGAATGGATAAAAAAAAATGTGGCATCTATACACCATGGAATATTACGCAGCACTAAAAAATGACAAAATCATGGAATTTGCAGGGAAATGGATGGCACTAGAGCAGATTATGCTTAGTGAAGCTAGCCAATCCCTAAAAAACAAATACCAAATGTCTTCTTTGATATAATGAGAGCAACTATGAACAGAGTATGGAGGAAGAGCAGGAAGAAAAGATTAACTTTAAACAGAGACATGAGATGGGAGGGAAAGAGAGAGAAAAGGGAAATTGCATGGAAATGAAGGGAGACACTCATTGCTATACAAAATTACATATAAGAGGTTGTGAGGGGAATGGGAAAATAAACAAGGAGAGAAATGAATTACAGTAGATGGGGTAGAGAGAGAAGATGGGAGGGGAGGGGAGGGGGGATAGTAGGGGATAGGAAAGGTAGCAGAATACAACAATTACTAATAGGGCATTATGTAAAATTGTGGATGTGTAACCGACGTGATTCTGCAATCTGCATTTGGGGTAAAATTGGGAGTTCATAACCCACTTCAATATAATGTATGAAATATGATATGTCAAGAGCTTTGTAATGTTGTGAACAACCAATAAAAAAAAGAAAAGAAAAGAAAAAAGACTGGAGATATAGCTCAGTAACAGAGCATCTCTGAGTTCAATCCCTTGTATCTCAGAAAGCACAAACACAAACAAAAAATAATCAGTAATGGGCTGGGGTTGTGGCTCAGCAGGAGAGCGCTCACCTAGCACGTAGGGCAAGTGCCCTACCACTGACCTAATCCCCCAGCACAGTGACAAATACATTTATAGAAGAGACTCCATTTCATTAATTTTGCAGAGGAATGAAAAAGAGAACACAATGTGTCACAATTAGAATCCACCAGAAGGGTTATGATTAAAAAGTATGGAAGTACTCAGTACTGGCAGAGACTTAGAGCAAAGGTAACTCCAACTCCCCCTGATGGGAGTGTCAATCACTTTGGAAAGCAATTTGACCATTGAAGAGATGCACAATTTTTTTTTCCAATCCTGAGGATTGAACCAAGGTGTACTCTGCCACTGAGCTGCCTCCCCAGCTCTTTTTATTTTTATTTTGCTATAGGGTCTTACTAAGTTGTCAAGACTACCTTCAAATTTGTGACCTCCTGCCTTAGCTTCCCACATCACTGAGATTACAGGCATGCACCACCATACCCAGCTGAGATATGCACATCTTATGACCCAGTATTTCTACTCCTAGGAATATGCCATATAAAATTGAGAGCATATACTTATTGGAGTGTTTATAGAGGCACTGTTCACATTACCTGTTTACATTGGCAGAGGAGATGCCCATCAACCCTTGAATGGATAAATTGTTCTATTGTTCTGCATGGGGAAATTGCATGCCAATAAAATGAATGAATTATAGAAATATGAAAAAGAAGCCAACCAGGTGTGGTGGCAGAAGAATTACAAGTTCAAGGCCAGTCTAGGCAACTTGTCTTAAAATAGAAAATATGAAGGACTAGGGGTGTAGCTCAGTGGTAGAGGGCCCTGGATTCAATTCCCAGTTCTGCAAAAGAAGAAGATAAAGGAAAAGGAGAAGGATCCAGATGGAATAAAATAATATACATTGTTAATTCTATCTAAATGAAGTTGGAACACAGGCAAAATCAAATTAGGAGGTATAAGACATCATACTTAGATGGTACAACTACAGAAAAGCAAGAGTGTAATGATCATTCTAGAATAATTATTATCTTTGGGGTTAGGGAGAAGGCTATGATTGGGAGGGGCATGTCAGAGATCTCCAAGGTGCTGAGAATGCTGTTCTTGACATCTATATGGATTCATATGTATTTGTATTCTAATGCTCAATGAATTTTAATGCATTTTTCTCTGCATATTTTTCTCCCAATAAACAATCAAAAAGTAATGAAATTATACATCACTTAAGAAAGGGGACACATTTATTTATTTGTTTAGTTGCTTATTGTACTGGAGATTAAACCCAGGTGTGCACTACCACTGAGCCACATTCCCAGCCTTTCTCATTTTTATTTTGAGATAGCCTCTCTCTAAGTTCCGGAGGCCATCCTTAAACTTGCAATCCTTCTGCCTCAGCCTCCTAAGGTGCTGGGGTTACAGGTGTGTACCACTGCACGCAGCTAGGAAGGGGACACGTTTTGAGAAATGCTGGGCAATTTTGTCATGGTGTGAACATCAAAGAGTGTGCTTACACAAACTAAGATGGCTATGACATCATTAGATGATATGATCTTATGGGACTTTGTTCATATGTGTGGTCCACTGTTGACCAAAACATCATCATTTATGACACATAACTATAGTACAAAAATTATAATATTATTATCATCTCCACCAAATATAAAGCATTTAGCTTAGTCACTAGTGCCTGGCAGGAGCTCACTATAGATGAATTTTCAACTCTCAATATAGTATGAAACTACTAACTCCATGAGGAAAGTGGTAGTTTGTGTTTTTGCTTAGCAGTCAATAATAATCTGTGAAATGGATGTTGTCACTTTTCTTGGGTCCCCAAAAGTCCCTACATTGAACTTCACCATTTGTCTTTACAGGAATCCACCTCCTGACCACTGGGCTTTAGTAAGTGGTCTCCCCACTTATGTTGCCCAAAATGGCCTGGTAAGTAACACAACTTGAAAAGGGGAAAAGTTTGATTAAGATGAAAGAATGAAAGGATTTCAGATGGAGCAAGTGGGAAAAAATGGGGGCGGGGGGGAGTGTGGATCTCCAAAGCTTGAGTCTCTTGTTTTTCAATTTACTCGATAGAGGGCCCCTAGAGATAAACAGAGAATTGACATTTGGGCAAATATGAAACGCAGAGAAATAATCTTTAGATGGAAAGATGGTCACTGACAAATGCGTCAGGGACAAAGTCATGACTGGGTGGTCTACCAGGCTCCGCAGGGACTAAGTCTCAATCTCTCATGTCAGACTTAATTGCCATTGTCCACCTCCCATCCCCACGTTTCCAGCCATGTCACACAAAGCAGAGCTCCAGAGCTTTACCTCCCACCTTGCCCCATTCACTAAGGCCAAGGGGAAGCAGTGGTGTCCCCTGCGCCTGAGAACAGGGTCATGTCTGCTGCACATCACCCCCATATTTGGTCCTGGTCATGTCTATATCCTTCCCCCAGAACATACTACACAATGGTGCCCCTGTGGCAAGGTGTTAATTTATTGAGCATTTTCTATTCCAGACACTGTCATAGGCTCTGAGGATGTAAAGGTAGATGGATCATGATGTACTGTTTCTCTTCTGAAACTCATAATCGAATGAGGAGATGCCTTTATTAACAGATATTTATACTGCAATGTGATAAAGCCACGATAGAGGATACAGAATAGGGGACATATAAACCAGTCTTCATTTCCTAGAGTGTGTTGGTCTGAGTTGAATTTGAAATCATTAGTTCTTAGGCAGGTGGGGGCAGGAAACAGGATTCCAGGTAGAGGAAACATCATGGGTGTCAGTCAACTCTCCATTATTGTAACAAAACCCTGAGATAATCAGCTTATAAAAAGGAGAGTTTTATTTTGGTTTCAGCCCGTGGTTGGTTGGCTTTGTTGCCTTGGGGCCTCTGGTGATGCCGTACATCATGGCGGAAAGCTTAAGGTGCAGCTAAGCTGCTCACCTCATGGCCAGGAGGCAAAGAAGAGAAAGAGGAGCGGTGGGTCCCACAATCCCATTCAAGGACACGCCCTCCAATGTCCGTAAGACCTCTCACTAGGTCCCACCTCTTCCCAATAGTTTCCATCACTTCCTAAGATCCCTGAGTTGGGGACAGAGCCTTTAGTATATTAGCTTTTCAATCCATATCCAAACTATGGACAAGCAACTTGGGCATAGGAGTTTGGAGCAGCACACAGTTTAGTGTTGCTGCTGTGTTAAGTTTGAGACAGCAAGACAGGGGACTCGAGAGGGAGAGAGGCGGCCAGAAAACAGGCTTTGGATGCCATGTCCAGAGGGTAGGACTCGAATCTACGGTGATGGCTTTTAAAGCAGGAGACCAGTACAGCTGCTTTTTATCTTATTTGTTTGGGTCTTATTGTTGTTGTTTGTAATACCAGAGGTTGAACTCAGGGCTTGGTGCATGCTAGGCAAGTGCTGTGCCACTAAACTACCTCCCCAGCCCTGCTTTTCATTTTAGCAGGATAATGCTGGCAGGTCCATAGAAAATGGATCAGAAGAACTAGGACTGGAGGCAGAGTGACCAGTGCATGATTCAAGTAAGGGATGATGAGAATGTCAACAAATGCAGGCACCGTGAAGAATACTGTCCTCACTGCCCATGGCCATCTACGTAGTGCTATGATGAGGCACCACATAGATGTTCTCTTTTAATATAACATTCAACAAAGACAAGATGAAAAGGAGATAAGGGGCTGGCCTGAAATCCAGAGGGCAAAACTGGCAGGACTTAGCCTTGGTGGGGAGCAGAGAGGATGGAAGAGAAAAGAGTCAGAGCTCATTTTAAGCTTCCAGACTGACAGTGCTGCCATCAGGTTTGGATGTAAGATAAGGAGGTCAGTTTTAAACAAGGTGAGATTGAGACATTCTTCAGGAGGAAGTGATCAGCAGGTAGATGAAGCTATGGAGAGAGAGGAAGGGTGGATTAGGAAGCTATCAGGACCAGGTAGTATTTGAAACTATGGTGTTGACAACACCCAGGGAGATGTGAGGAGCAGTGGGTTCCCAGGGTGCAATATTGGAGGATTTCAGAATTTCCAGAGCAGGTGGAGAAAGGGGTGTATGTAAAGGGGGGAAGCAGGAGGAGAATTCAGAGGTGTTTGCAGACCCAGGAGAGGCAGTCATGGAAACCAAAGAAGTAGAAAGTTTCAACAAGGAGAGAGACCATCCAGGTGTGGTGGTGCACATCCATCCTCCCAGCTACTCGGAGGCTGAGGCAGGAGGATTCCGAGTTCAAGGCCAGTCTGGGCAGTTAATTCAGACACTGGAGGGATGATGAGAGGATGAAGAAAAGACAAACAGACACACATAGAGAAAATCTGGGGCCAGGTGGTTTAAGCCATGGCCTAGTGAGGCTTGTTTGACACCAGAACTAGCTCAGCACATTTATTATACAGGTTTTGTCATCAGAAGGTTATTTGTGAGACAGTTTTAGCAGAGCAGGTAGTCTGAAGGATGCAGCGAAACTTGGGAGACATGGAGGTCATCTTGTTATGCCCAGAATTCTCTACCCCTGGGAGTTGGTGTCTGAATCCAAGATTCTGACTGTTAGAGCCACACACCTTTGCACATAGCCACCCCTGGCCGGCATTACCATAGCAACTGGGGAATCTTGACCTGCACCTTTGCACAGTCAGCTCCCAGGGCAAGTGCAGCCATAAGGGAATCAGGGACCAGGGTGATTTGAACCACCCTGGGAACCCAGAGTCTCACTCTCCACAGTGAGACTCTGTCTAAAATAAAAAGGGCTGGGGATGTAGCTCAGTGGTACAGCACTTGCCCCACATGAGCACATGGATTCAGACTCCAATGCAGAAAGGAAAAAAAAAAAAAGGAAAAGAGAAAGAAAGACAGGAAGATAGACCAAATGCAGCACAGTGATCTGGTGAGACAAGAACTGAAGGCCCCATCATATTTGTCAATTAAGAGGTTTTGGTGGCCCTGATGAAAGCAGATTTGGTGGCAAAGTGGAGGCAGATACTAGCATGTGGTCCACTGAGGAGTGGCATGCAGTAAAAGGTAGAGAAGGCAAGAGAAAAAGGGAGAGTACCTGTGGGTGGTTGCTATGGAGACCACGCTGTGTGAGGGAAGCATTTTGAGGATGGGAGATACACAAGCTGGCTCATGGGCTGAGGGAAAAGGGCCCGCGGAAAGGTTGCTGATCAGGAGGGAACAATGGGAACGGATGGACCAGGTCCAAGGAGAGGCTGGAGGATGATAGAGTGAGTAGGCAGTCCTTGGACAGGAGCTGGGCAGCTCAGCCTCTGACACCAGACAGTCCACGTCTGTGTTGACAGGCAGGGTTGCTGCAAGCCCATGTAGTAGCCTTTGAGAAGTAAAAGCAGGCCCTCTTCTCAAGGGAAGACTACAGTGAGAACCCAGGCTGGATCTCAGGGCCAGCCGCCCCTCAGCAGGTGCAGTATGTACACTACCCAACTGCAATGGTGGCCAGCCGCAGGAGGGATCAGATAAGTGTCATTTGGTTCCTTTTTCATTCTCTCCTTTTCAGAAGAGAAATCTAGCAATTTAGAACCCAAATTACAACACCTGCCATTTCTTGTTCTACTTTGAGGTTTCTACCCCAAGGAAAAATGCCTTCCTGCCCAAGAAAGCAAGACAGAACCCCAAATGTACATGAATCAAATATGTTTTGCATAGCACTGTTTCAGTTTAGAAAAAGCAACCCAAATGCTCAACAAAAGAGGAACGACAAAATGAGACACTATTAATAACGGCAGCTTGTACCCTTAATTTTTGCAAAGTTTAGAAATAATTCGAGGTGGAGCCAATCCTGAGAAGTAAGGTTTACAAGGGGACTTTTCTTTCCAGTATCCTCTCTTAATAATCCAAAAGGATCTCTGGTGTATCTACCTGTGAAAAAAAATGTGAATGCTGTTGGCAAGGACATGGTGTTTGTGAAAAGAGCAGGCCCTTTACTACGTGCCCCTTGGGGCTAATGGCAGTCCCTCTTCCCTCCACTGCTTTTAGATTTGCAATATCATGAATGCACCTGCCGAGGACCTTTTTGCATTTCAGGTAAGTCATTTTGGATTTGTTCTCTTAGTCACATGACTTTCCTCTCCATTTGAATCCACCTGCTTCCTTGGGTAGCCATCTAAATGGAGTGAAAACAGGATGGAAAAAAAGCCATGTGCTAGTGGAGGTGGGGAGGGAGCTGGCTGGGCCAATTCCAAGGTCTTATTCTATTTCAACACTCGCACTCTTTGCCTTCTGGCCTCTGGACCTTCACTTATGCTGTTTTCTCAGCCACCACCCTCTCCTGTCCAAATTCCCTGTTTCCTTCAGTAACAATCTCAAATGCTACCACTTCTATGAAGTTTTATTCTGATTTTTGTGGCTGTGTATAATTTCTTTTTGAAAAGTGCATGGAATATTGTTTAGCATTCCATTCGGCTTTGGCTTTTATCATGTAAGAAATGCTGGTGGAAGCCATCTTCTGGGCCAGGCTTTGACACAATGCTACTCTGGCTACCATAGTGGAACAGAGAGACCTGGTGGTTGTCTTCCTGGGGCTCATAAGAGAGACACCTGAGTCATGGTCAGTAGAAATGTAGGGGCTAGCCTGGTGCAGTGGCACAGGCTTGTAATCCCAGCAGCTCGGGAGGCTGAGGCAGGAGGATCATGAGTTCAAAGACACCCTCAGCAACCTAGTGAAGCACTTAGCAACTTGGTGAGACCCTGTCTCTAAATAAAATATTTAAAAAGAGCTGGGGATGTGGCTCAGTGGTTAAGCACCCATGGCTTCAATCCCCAGTACCAAAAAAGAAAAGAAGGAAGGAAGGAGGAAAGGAAAGAAGGAAGGAGGGAAGGAAGGAAGGAAGGAAGGAAGGAAGGAAGGAAGGAAGGGGATAGAGAATGTGGAGAGGAACTCTCAGGAGCCCTGACCTGACCTGAGAGAAATCAAGGAACATGTCCTTGAGGAAATTATTTGTGAGTAAGGAGAGGGGAGAAGGCTGCAGCAAAGAGACAGATAACTGGAAGGGATAGCGTTGGCCAGCAAGTGAGAGACTTGCTGAGTAAGAGACTGAGAAGGGTGTGGCAGAAGCCGATTCTAGAGAAGTGGATAAAAAACAGATCACGCAGGGCCTGGAAGGGCAGACCAAAGGGGAATTTGTCTCTCTTACTATTTCCCCCTTATTTCATCTTTTATTATCCTTAGTTTTGCCTTGGACTAATTTCTGCCAGTATAATATTGGCTTTCTTGGATCAAGGAAGGGTTGGTTCTTTCTTGACATCCTCAGCTCTAGATGTCTTGTCAATGTATTTGGGTTGAGCATGCCAACCACAAGAAAAATCATTAGCAATCAGGACATAATTAAGAAGGAGATAAAAATCAAGCAAGAAAAATCTGTGCTTTTTTTAAACTTTCCAGTTTATTGAAATACAAATAACAAGTATCATCTCACCACCTTAAGAATCTTGACATTTCAGAAATGGAAGATACCTACTCCAGGAAGCCTTCCTTGACTTCTGTCTTTCCTCTGGCTCCCAGGGGACATAAAATACCGCACTGCAGTGACATTGCTGGTTTACTTTACGGAAGATGAGCCACCTGAGGAACATCTGCCTTACTTGCCTTGGTTTCCCCAGCTGGTAGCTTGGTTTCTTGTACATTGTTAATATTGATGAATCAGTGAAAATAGAATCTAGAAATGAGTCACGTTATCTCTGTTTGATAATGATGAAAGCAAGGCTCCCACAGGCATCCTCAGCTGACCACGAACCTCATTGCTTAGCAAGGCACACACTCTTCCCCATCTGTATGTAGGTAGGAAAATCAAGGCCTAAGGAAATAAAATTCCAAGCCAAAATTACACAGAAAGTCAGGCCAAGGGCAAAGAGTTAGAGGATATAGCCAGGTGATTCATTCAAAATTACGAAAACCACCAGCATTTGGTTTTTCAGTGCTGGGGGTTGAACCCAGCGGCTCTTTACCACTGAGCCACACCCCAGATCTATTTATTTTTTTTGTTTTGAGGCAGGGTCTCACTAAGTTGCTGAGACTGGCCTTGAACTTGTGATCCTCCTGCCTCAGCCTCCCAAGTGGGATTACGGCATGCGCCGCCATAACTGACCCAGAATTGTTCTCTGAAGCCAGCCAGTGCCCTCTGGTTTTCTCCTATATGTGAAAGAGAACTACACTCCCTGGCATGTTTCTGCACATTATTGTATCCCTGGCACACAGTCCACTGCCAGGCACCTACAGCCCTGAGCTCTTAGGGACGGAGACAACGTGGCTACCTGGTTTTGTATCAGGCACTCCACCAGATGGGCTGTTTGCTCAGGCTTCTGTGGCTGATACTAAATCCATACAAAATCCAACAAGCGCCACCCTCTTGCCAACCCCTCTCAGCCAATCAGGGTCACCCCACAGCCCAGAGTCCATCACAGCTGCCTACACAGCCCAGACCCAGAAGAGAATCTAAGATCTGCCCCTCTCTTTAGAAAGAGCCTCTGGATGATTCTGGATGGATGATCAAAAATGTCCTTTCAATGCCGATTGTGAACAAGAAGGAAGAAATTGTTGGGGTGGCCACGTTCTATAATCGCAAAGATGGGAAGCCCTTTGATGAAATGGACGAGACCCTCATGGAGGTATGGAGTGCTGGGAGGTCCTTGCAGCTGGGATTCAGAGTCTGCTTGCGGCCAGGTGTGGCTTTCAGAGCTGCACATTGCAACAGGAAGGCCACCTGAGGCAGCCTCGACCACCACCTTCTTTACTCTCGCTTCTGCCCCACATGTCATCAGAGAGATCCACATTCTGCTTTTTTAAAAATTTTATTTATTTATTTTTATATACATATAACAGCGGAATGCATTACAATTCTTATTACATATATAGAGCACAATTTTTCATATCTCTGGTTGTATACATAGTATATTAAACACCATATATTAGAGCAGTTTTAGGTCCATAGAGAAATTGAGCAGAAAGTACAGAGTTTGTATATAGTCCCCACGTAGGCAAAGAAGAGTCCCTTTTTGGGAAGCTTTTACATATAAAAATGATGCTTAATGTCTATTAGTGCTTTAAGAAGGCGCATTCACACCATTGTTTTACCCTGTAATCACAACAGCTCTGCATGGTGGGCAGCACACAACCCCTGTTATAGCTGAGTAAAAAGAGTCCCAGGGGAGTCTTGCTCTAAGAGTCAGGATCAAAGCTGGGTGTTCTGTTTGATTCTTCCTTTCTTTCTTTTCAGTCTTTGACTCAGTTCCTAGGCTGGTCTGTCTTGAATCCTGACACCTATGAGTCTATGAACAAACTTGAAAATCGGAAGGATATTTTCCAAGACATTGTAAAATATCATGTAAAGTGTGACAATGAAGAAATTCAGAAAATCTTGGTACGTAATATTCTTTACTTGTTTTCATCTTAGTAGAGACTAGCAGAGTTGAAGTGAGACTTGAAGTCCACAAAGGCACAGCTTGGGTGTGGGTTCGCTCAGCCATGTTCCTCCAGCTTAGCACAGAGATGTGGCAGCCCTCAGATGATGGATGGATGAGTGCCCAGAAGGTGGTGCGTACTAATAATCTTTGTGGCCTGAAGACAGGTATCCCTTGCAGGATCATCTCAATCTGGGGCCTGACCCTGGCTTAAGAGCTCTAGAAACTCCACTTTTCACTGTACCCAGTGTTGACTTGGAGACAAGATCAACCAACATAGCCCCTAATATGAGAAGAAGATTTATCTGATAGACCAATGGACCAGGGTCAGTTTCTCAGAGCCTCACTCTTTGGTTAGCTCACAGAAGACCCAAGAAAGTCACAGAAGAGTTTAGTGTGCAAAGAAATAGTTCACAGTGAACAATAAGTCCTCGCCACTTTACATTTTATAAAGCAAATTCACATTTGGGCTCTTTTTTGATGCTTGCAAGTTATTAGTCCCATAAGATGGGCAGGATAAAGGTTTCTATTTTTATTGTATAAATGAAGAAATCAAGGCCTCCAAAGTGGAAAGAACTTGTCCCCAAATCACCTAGACTATGAATATGTCTCACTTAACCTTTATCATAATAATGAATAAAATTCTCTACCTCTCTTATGAATGGGCTGTCTCGGGAGGTGATGAGCACCCCAACATGAGAGTTATCCACATAAACACTGGATGACATGTATCAAGGATGCTGTAAAGAACATTGCTCCCTGGAGTGGGAAATTGGACTAGATGCTTTCATGGATATGTGAGAATTGTTGATTCATTGTTCCTGAGGTTTTGGTCTTAAAGAGACCAAGATCTTAATAGCACACTGAGTTAGCCAAATGGTATTGGCTATGATGCCCAGCCAAGCTCCCAAGACCTTGGCTTATAGAAAGACCTCTCAAGTTGAAAAAAAAACAACAGAGGTCAGTATTCTCAAACGAACTTTCTTAAGCTGGGAAAATAATGTAACAAATTGATCATTTAATACCAATAACTGGTAAATTCAGAGAACAAAATATCCAGTTTGGATGATTTTCCTCATGGTTGGCTTGACTCAGTTCATAAGTTTCAGTCAAATGATAGATATGTGGATCCTATGGAGGTGTAGCCTAAGTTAACCAGTTGAAAGCTAAGAGATTTTACTCTGGGCCAAGAAATCAGAAACAAATAACTGGGTCCAGGTTCCCTGCTCCTCTGGCATATAGGGAATAAGCCCATAGAGAGAAGAAACTAGCCTCAAGTTACCCAGAAAGAAAGTGCCGGGATCATGGCCAAGCCCTCCTTACTCTCAGTCAATAATTAAAACAATAAAATATAACAGAATTATTTTATTTTGGTGCATCCTATGTGCCACATACCATGCTAAGTGTTTAATATGCATTATTTAATTTAGTTGTGCATATTTTTTTAAAAAATGACTCTGTGGCTGGGGATGGTGGTACATACCTGTGATCCCAATTACAGGAGAGGCTGAGATGGGAAGATCACAAGTCAGAAGCCAGCCTTTGCAACTGAGTAAGACCCTATCTCATTAAAAAGTAAAGTAAAATAAAAGGAAAGAACTGGGATGTAGCTCAGTGGTAGAGGACCCTTGGGTTCAATCCCCAGTACTGGAAAAAAAAATAATAAAAATTAGAAAAAAAAATGACCTTGCCCAATTGATATGTGCTATATGTGCTACACTGTCCGATTGCACAAATTTTAACTTACTGGTTAAAGGCTTTAATTATCCCCATTTTATAGGTGAAGAAACTGAGCTTCAAAGGCATTTGATAATGCAGAACTCAAATTTGGATGCAGGTCTCCATAGCGCCAAAGCCTGTGACTTTGAATTTGTTCACCAATGAATGTTGAATGGCAGTTTCTTTAAGTGGGTGGTTCTGATGCAAAGACTTAGAAGGAAGGGCAAAAATGGAAATGGAAAAGTGGAGGCATATCAAGTTTTCAATATAATAACATTTCTTTTTCTCTCCTGTTTTGGGGCCTGGCAGAAAACCAGAGAGGTGTATGGGAAGGAGCCATGGGACTGTGAGGAAGAGGAGCTAACTGAGATCCTGGTAAGAGGAGCTGGAACAGAACAGGCCCTGATGGGTTGTTATCTGCTCAGGGTGCTCCTGAGTGTGTGTGCGTGACTCTCTACAAAGAGTGTTCCTATCATTCTACTCTGATCCTCCCAGGACCCCAGGATGGAAACAGGGTGGTGGGTGGCAGGGGGACCCAGGAACACTTCCTATTCCCTAATCCCTTGACTCCATTCCTTTTACAGCGGGGAGAGCTGCCAGATGTAGAGAAATATGAAATTAATAAATTCCACTTCAGTGACTTGCCCCTCACAGAACTGGAGCTGGTGAAATGTGGGATACAGATGTATTATGAGCTGAAAGTGGTGGAGAAATTCCACATTCCTCAAGAGGTGAGATCAAAACAAACATCTGTGATTTTCTGGTTTTTTTTTTTTCCCCTTGCTTAGGAAAAAAAAAAATAAAGATTCCTCCATTTGTAAAGTACCTTTAAAAGAGTGTGCCCTCAGTGTTTGGGGTTTAAAGCAGTCGTCATGTTGCATGGTTGAATTTTTTATTAGAAAAGAGACACGCTGTTCCTCTGAACTTGGGATCTTCAGAGCTTTGGTTTCTTGCAGTGGGTTCTGAGCATTGCGTTCTGAAGGCAGGGAATAAATAGATATCTGACAAGGGTGGGAAACGTGGGCTAAATCCATTTTAATCAGGGCTCTTTCCCTGCAGGATTCCTTATGAGTGTTCACTGAGTCTGGGTGATGGGGACTGGCTAAGACAGTGGGATGGGAGGTATGCATGGTCTTCAGAGTTTCCCAGACTTTCATTAAGTAATGGTTCTCAAAGTGTTGCTTCAGAGTACATCAGCACCATCTGAGAAGTTTCTCTCTCTCTCTCTCTGTGTGTCTCTTTCTCTCTCTCTCTCTCTCTCTCTCTCTCTCTCTCTCTCTCTCTCACACACACACACACACACACACACACACACACACACACACTAGAACCGATTTTAATAAGCCCTCCAAGGTAATTTTGATGTTCTCACAAATTGGAGAACCACAGGATTAAAGAACCCTTTTTGCTGCTGCTGCTGCTGCTGCTGCTGTGAAGCACCTGTTAGTGTCTCTGAGGACAATTGCTCTCTGAGGCACAATTTGGGAATCACTGATGGACGCTCGACCCGCAGGATAAGGGGAATGATTCTCTCTTACTTTGTTTCTAGCAACAACAGACATCTTCATAGCATGGAGAAAAGTGCTTTCATAGCATTTCCGCATCTGTTGCTAGTTCCCACCTCCTAGTGTCTTCTAGCAATGGAGAGCCCTGGGCACCTGGGCAGGTGTGCACTGTCTCGCTGACGTGGGTGTATTCGCAGGCCCTGGTGCGGTTCATGTACTCCCTGAGTAAGGGCTATCGCAAGATCACCTACCACAACTGGCGGCACGGCTTCAACGTGGGACAGACCATGTTCTCCTTGCTGGTGGTAAGCAGGGCAGGCCTGGTCCGCAGGGTGAGAGGATCTGCCTGGGCTGTGGGCCCAGGTCATGTGGGACAACCTCATGCAGACTCCATATGGCAGTGACAGAATTGTTATCCTCTACTGTCTTTTAAGAATTCCAAAAGTAGTACATGCATAAAAGAATCCCAAGAATAAATAAATGTAGCAAATAAAACATGATAGGAAGCTGCAGTCTATCCCAATCCTGGTCTGTTATTTGGAGATAACCAAGGCACAAGTCCTTCCAAATTTTCTTTTTGTATACACTTGCATACACCCACACACACACACACACACACACACACACACACACACAGAAACATGCACACCATTTATTTTGTTCATAAGCAATGGGATATTATTCTGTTTTTAATTTGAAAATGTATATTATCACATTCTTCCATTTTATAGGTAAATCATACTCTTTCATTATATATGCATACATACATATAAAACACATTTTCTATTATATGCAACACACCAATTTTACCATTTTAATCAATTTTGCATGTATGATTCAGAGACATCAAGTACATTCACAGTGTCATACAACATTTACACTAAAACTTTTCATCCTTTCAAACTCTATACCCATTAAATAATAACTGCAACTCTCTCTATTCTGCAGTCCCTGATAGCCCCTATTCTGTTTCCTATCTCTATGAATTTGACTACTCTAGGCCTTCATGTAAGTGGAATCACACAGTATTTGTTCTTTTCTGTCTGGCTTAATGTCTTCAAGGTTCATCCATGTTTTCATTTTACAGCTGCATAAAACAGTCATCCTTGATATCCATGGGTTTTTTTTTTCTAGGACTCTCCTCCCCACACATACTAAAATCTGCAGATGCTCAAGTCCCTTATATAATGGCATAGTATTTCCATATAAGCTGCACAATCCTCTTATATACATTAAATCATCTCTAGATCACATTTAGTACCTAATAAAATGGAAATATAAGTGGCTGGGCATAGTGGTGTGTGCCTGTAATCCCAGCAATTTAGGAGGCTGAGGCAGGAGGATCACAAGTTCCAGGCCAGCCTCAGTAACGTAGCAAGGCCCTAAGCAACTTATGAGAATGTGTCTGAAAATAAAATATAAAAAGGGCTGGGAATGTGGCTCAGTGGTTAAGTGCCCCTGGGTTCAATTTTCAGTACCAAGAAAGAAAGAAAGAGAAAGAAAAGAAAAAAAATGTTATTAAAAATAGTTATTATGTTGTAATGTTTAGGGAACAACTACAGAAAAAAAGTTAGTATATGTTTAGTACAGACAGATTTTTTAAAATATATATTTTTGGTCTGTAGGTGGTTGAATCCACAGATGTGGAGCCCACAGGTGCAGAGATAGGGCTGGGGGTTTTTTTGTTGTTGTTTAAATATACCATGATTTCTTCACCCAGCACCCAATTGTGGGTGTGGACATTGTTTTCAATCTTTGCTGTGACAAACAGTGCTACTGTACCCTCTGGGGGACAGACCTTCATGCATTTGTATCAGTACTTTGGGCTCAGAGGGTTCCAGCCCTTTATCTTTCATTGGAAAGCGTTCCCCATGCAGGGCATGACACAGTCTGCTCAGACTTACATTCCCTGTCCTCATTCCTTTCCCTTCAGGGCTGGAAATGTCAGGCCAGAGCAGGTGCTGGAACCCAGGGCAGGCATTCTAGCCAGGCCACTGCCAGAGGTGACAAGGACACAGCTTAAATCTGGTTTATTCAGTAGGATCAAAGTCAGCATTGCCTCTCCACAACCCTTCCCCAACCCTTCTCCAGCCTCTTCTCCAGCACCAGCAGGAACAAGGGTTAACTATGTGGAGAAGCCCCAGGAAAGGAGGATTCCTCCGGGCTGTGCTTAAACCAGTAGACCAGGTTTGGGAGGTTTGCTTTACCCTTCTGGCCACTTTCATAAGCTTTCCAAATCCTGAAACCTGATGGTTCCAAGTTTCTCAAAAATCATCCAGAGCAACACCCTCCACCCCCACTGTGCAGATTGGGATACTGAGGCCCAGAGGCGCATGAACCCAGCTAAGGTCACCTAGTAATAAGTGGCCAGCTCTCCCTGTTTGCCTGGGATCATCCCAGTTTCAGTATGGAAAGTCCAACTTCCTGGAAAACGCAGCCTGTGGTAAAGCTCTGCTCACCTCAAGGTCAGAACCATGTCGGTCAGCGCCAGGCTTTCCCCCCATTCTGCCCTCTCAGCCCTGCTTCCAGCCCCCACAACACAGGAGTGACTTGTACCTCTGATTGCCCTTCCAGACAGGAAAACTGAAGAGATACTTCACTGACCTAGAGGCCCTGGCCATGGTCACTGCTGCCTTCTGCCATGACATTGACCACAGAGGCACCAACAACCTCTACCAGATGAAGTGAGTTAGCCCTTACTGGCTCCCCGCCCCTCCCCAACCCTCACCCCAGGATTTATCACCTAGGTCTTTATGATCCCCGGGCTGGGTGACCAAGGAAAAGGCCCACTGTCCACATCTTCCCACTTCCTCTTGCCCTTGGGATCCAGCTCTACTCCTATGATAGACAGAATAATGGCCTCCTAAAGACGTTCACATCCCAAACCCCAGAGCACGGAAATATGTTATGTTGACTTACATTCAAAACAGACTTGCAGCCAGGTGCGGTGGCTCATGCCTATAACCACAGTGACTTGGGACACTGAGGCAACTCAGTGGAGAATTGCAAGTTTGAGGCCAGCCTGGGCAACTTAGTGAGACTCTGTGTCAAAATTAAGTTTTTTAAAGGGTCGGAAGTCAGTGGTAGAGCACTTGTCTAGCTTGTGCAAGGACCTGGATTTAATCCCTAGGGCTGGGGGAAAAAGAAAAGGTGGGAGGGGGACTTGGCTGATGTGGTAAAGGAACTTGAGGAATAGGAATGGTCTAGGTGGATTCCTTATAGTCCAAAGGGTCCTTGTAAGAGGGAGGCAGAAGGTCAGAGAGGAGAGAAGATTCTCCCCTAGGGTCTCCAGAAGGAGGCCACCCTGTGGACCACTTTAGACTTCTGAACACCAAATCTGAAAGATAATCCATTTTTGCTGTTTTCAGACATTAAGTCTGGGGCAGTTTGTTACAACAGCAATAGGAAACTAGGAGATTAAACTCCCGCGCTCTCCTCCTCCCCATCCTACCTGCTGACCTAATTTGAGCCAAGATGTTAGTAACCGATAATGTTCATTCATTCACATGTATTCATAATGCTTCTCATGTAATTGGTGAACTATGCTGGCCAAAGGAAGTACCATGGTGAGCAGAACACATAGTACCTGTCCTCATAGTGCTTATATTCCATCCTGCCCTTGAACTGTCTTGATGGATCCTTCTGATCACCACATGGGCTGGACAGAGTAGGGGCTAGTGTTATCCCCATGACACTGATGGAGAAACGGAGGCCTGTAACTCACTAATAAGCACTAGGATTCATTCTTCTGAGTCTTTTCAATAGTCCACGCTGCTCCAAGGGTGGAGATCGTGTTTACAGTTTACACTGTGGGAATCCAAGTATGGAGTGTAGTGCTCATCACATAATAAGTGTTCAACAAATATTTATTACACTTAAAAAATGAACAAACACACTGGTGGAGGGAATTCAGTGGCTTCCCCTTACGAATGGAGGACTAGGGCTTTGCTGATCTTCAAAGCATGGCCCAGTGCCAGGATGAATGAACAGCTTCAGGGGATCCATAAATCTCTGCAGCTGCGTGTGGTATGATGTGGGTTTGTGACTTTTTCTGAGGGTAAGGGTCTCCACTGCTCAGCAAATTCCCTAAAGAGTCCATGAGCCAGACTAGGGTCAGAATCACTTGTGGAGAAAAGCTAAAGGCAGAGCCAAGAGATTTGGTATTTGGTCCTAATTTTCCCTCATCTCACTGTGCCAGGACCCATGCAGAATCCTTCTCAATCTTGAACTTCAGCCGTTCTACTTGCAGATTTAGAGGTGTTGGGACTGGATAATAAAGTCCTTAACCTCCATCTTGACCCTTCCATGTTGACTTTTTCTTTTTCTTTCTCTTTCTCTCTCAGATCCCAGAACCCGCTGGCCAAGCTCCATGGGTCCTCCATCTTGGAAAGACATCACTTGGAGTTTGGCAAGACACTGCTGAGAGATGAGGTAGGATGGGGCTGAGGCCTCATCTCAGAAGGAGACTGAGCGCACCCAGGCAGCCTCCTTGCATTGGCCTAGGCTGCCATGAACTCCCGCCATCTAAGGTGACCACTGGGAGGTGGCTTACTAACCGCCAGCATCGTTTCTCACATCTCCCCGCTGGTTTTCTCTTTAGAGTTTGAATATCTTTCAAAACCTCAACCGCCGACAGCATGAGCATGCAATTCACATGATGGACATCGCAATCATTGCCACGGACCTCGCCCTGTATTTCAAGTTGGTATTTTTTTCTCACTTTAATAACAAGAAGACCAATGATTATAATAACAATAGCAAACGTAGTTCCAATTGATCTTTATTATGTGCCAGGCCCAACACTATAGCCCTGTGAGTTATCATTCCTCTCATCCTATGTATGGGGAAACTGAGACCCAGGGTAGGAGATTTGCTAAAATCCAATAGCAAATCGGCACAGTCTGGGTTAGAGCCTGTCTTCACTCCCAGCCATTAGTTTGGCTAAGTGTGTCAATTTCATCAGTCCCCATCTGAAATGAGCAGTGTTAGCAGCACAGGTATGTCTTAACCTAAGACTTGCTTCCTTTAACAAACTGATGTGTTTTGTAGGAAGAGGACCATGTTCCAGAAGATCGTGGATCAGTCTAAGACATATGAAAATGAACAGGAATGGACACAGTACATGATGTTGGAGCAGACGCGAAAGGAAATTGTTATGTGAGTTGAGGTGGGGCTAAGCCCTGACCCTCGACAGCTAGGGTCGTGAGGTGGGAGGCTGCATTGGTAGATCTTGCTGCTTTTAAAAGATCTGGGACATCTTCCCATTTTGGAGGCCTCCAATTTATTGGGGTGGGGGCAGTTATTCCCAAACCAAATAGCACAAGTTATAATAGAGGTTTAGTCTTTATTTTAGCACTAAAAATATAAGAAACCACATCATTTATTTCTGTGTACACAAAAAGTGTAAAATACAGGATTTGGGTGGCAAAGTGATATAACTTTCAAGTTTTTTTTATAAAACAACAACAAAAATACTATGCTTCTGTAATTCACCTCTATTGATGATGAGGTGAGAAGTGAAAATTTGTGATCTTTTTGCAAATATGTAGCCCAGGCCAAATGGTTCCTGCTTCTCTTTGATGGGTTCACATCATTGATATTGGTAATCAAGAAGGGTCTCAAGGGAGGATCACCAGGTCCCAAGGAAGCATTTCCTTGTTTATTCATCCCCTGATCCTTCTGTGGAAGTGAGCTGTGATTAAGTCACAGCACTGCAAATTTCTCTACAGAAGAGAGACAGCCACTGGGACAGGGAAAGGAGGGCCAAGATGCTCCTGCTGCAGCCCTTTAGTTGTCCAGTCAGGCCTCTAGAAAGGTCCCCTGATCCTGGGGAGCAGCATGACCGGCTCCTACTCAACAAGGGTGCAGATTCAGGTTGGGACTGCTCCCAGGAAGACCAGGAGCTGCCCCACCGGACATTTCAAAATGGTCCAGCAGAAGAATTGAATCCATTGTAAGATTGGGAAGTTATCTGTTCTCCTAATTAGGTATTCATTTAAAGTGATTCCAAGAAAAATACCTACTGTGCTTTGGAGGAATTAGGAAGCTGATTCCAAAACTCTCATGAGGAATAGGTACGCAGAAATCATCAGAGAGTTCTGAACTAGAGCAGTGATAAGGCAGGTCGGTCCTAGGCATGGTTAGTTGTCAGGTCAGTGGAACACGCTTGAAAGACCACGCGTGTGCTAAAGTGGATCTCCTACTGACAGAGAAAGCATAAGATCATGAAGGGCACTGGGACAACTGGGTGGCCTGTACAACAAAGTAAATTCCAGACAAATAAAGAATTTTTAAATAATAAGGGAAAGAGAGAGACAGGATGGGGAAAGTATGAGAGAATTAAAAAGAATAATTTCAGATGCGTTTTCCTAAGTATGGACTGTAATTCACATCATAAAAAATAGGTGAATAGATTTGATGGCATAAAAATTAAGAATTTCTGCACAACACACACACACACAGAAATTCAAGGCCAAAGTCACAAGGCACATGATAAGCTGTAGAAAACATTACAACACTTCAGACAGAAAAAAAAAAAAGAACTCATCTCCTCAGCAAAGTGTTAATACAATTCAAGAAAGACTAACCCAATCAAAAATGGACAAAAGACATCCATTTGGGTCATCAAACAGATGTTTCCAGAAAACTTGTTTTCAGAGGCATGAAAAAACCAATGGAAAATGATGACCTTACTCCAGAGAAGTTCAAAACAGAACTGCAACAAGTTGCGATTTCTTACCCTTCCTCTTGGCAAAGATGAAAATGTTTAACCCACGGTGTTGGCCAGAGCCAGGGGAAACAAGTGATCTCACTCACTATGGTGGAAGTATATGGAGGTATAGTCCTTATGGAGGACAACTGAACATTACCATCAGAATTGCAAATGACCCTGCTCTTCAACCCTTGAGTCCCACATATTTCCCACCAGGCATTCTCTTACATGTGCACCAAAGAGTGCATACACACCAGGTGTGGTAGTACACACCTATAATCCCAGCAACTCAGGAGGCTGAGGCAGGAGGATCAGAAGTTTGAGGCCTGCCTCAACAACTTAGTGAGGCTCTAAGCAATTTAGGGAGCCCCGGTCTTAACTTTAAAAATAAAAAAAGCTGGGGATGTGGCATAGTGGCTAAGTACCCCTGGGTTCGATACCCAGTATCTTAAAAAAAATAAGTAAATATATATGTGTGTGTCTGTGTGTCTCTGTGTGTGTATACATATACATAAAATATATATCTAAAAATATGTATATATGTACACACACATGATTTGTATTCCCAGAAAATATTGAAAACAACCTAGTACCCAACTGGTGCCCAAGTTACAGAAGTGACAGTGCTTTCATACAATGGAATGTCATACAACCTTTGCAAACAAATGATGTCATATAAAAGATGTGATGTTTAATTTCTTTCAAAAGCCAGGAGCAGGACTTCGGTTGTAAAGGCAAGGTAATCTTAAGCAGGAGTCTTCAGGCTGAGAAGCACGTGTTCCCAAGGGAACCCAAAACCTCCCGAACATGTATGGGCATCAATAGCTTTAAGGGAATCAGTATTCTTTCTTAATACTAATCACCTGGAGAATGCAGACGCACAGTGGGTGGGGCATTCCCTCTCCTCCCACTTTAACAAAAGAAAATAGGTGATACTAGGTGGTAATATGAGGAATGGAACCCAGGGCCTGCAAGCATGCCAAGCAAGGGTTCCACCACCTAGCCACATGATAAGCCTTCATTTCACCCTTTCTTGTAGTGCATTGGCCCAGTGCAAAAATCTTTGGGTCATCAAACAGAGGTATTCTTTGAAATATTGGTGACTTTTTAAAAATTTTAATTTAATTTAATGATTTCTTTTTTGTACTAGGGATTAAACCCAGGAGTGCTTTACCACTGAGCTACATACCCAACCCTTTTTATTTTTTATTTTGAAACAGGCTCTTGCCAAGTTGCTTAGGGTCTCAGTAAGTTGCTGAAGCTGTTTCAAACTTGTGATCCTCCTGCCTCAGCCTCCGGAATTGCTGGGATTATAGACATGCACCCAGCCTAAAGTTTTTTGTTGTTTTAAAAGCAAAACAAGGTATTGAGAATGGAGGATTTTGTCCTGCAATATACGATGAATTGGCAGCATCTTTCATTTAAAATTATAGTTCCTTTAATAATCATAATTCTTTCAGAAAATATATCACTGCCCAGGGACCATAATATTAGAGCAAAGGCACATCAGAATAAGTACTGAAGGTGGCAGTTCCTGATTTTATACAAACTTCTATCTACATTCTATAGCTATCTGTCTTAGTCAGCTTTCTGTTACTGTAACCAAATACCTGAGATAATCAACTAAAAAAGAGGAAAGGCTTTGGTTTTTGGTTCATGGTTTCAGAGGTTTTAGTCCATGGTCTCTTGGATCTGTTGCTTTGCAGCTGTAGTGGCAAAATATATCATGTAGTATTGCATGGCAGGGGAGGCCCGTTCACCTCATGGTGGCCATGAAGCAGAAAGCTAGGAAGAGGAAGACCCAGGATACAAATTCCCCTTTAAGTATATGCCACCACTATCTCTCTTCTATCCTCTGTCTTCATGTCTGTCTATCTAATATACCTATAAACCTGTTCATCTGTCTATCTCTACCTTCCTTAGAATTAAAAATAGAAAAGAAAATAAATGAAAAAACTTTTGAAAAAAAGATAAAGTGAGTATCATTGGGACACACTCTAACATGCTTATTTGAGTTGAAAAATAAAGTCAACTTCTTTTTTTTTTTTGCAGTTTATCTTTCATAGCTTTCTTTTTTTTATTGGTTGTTCACAACATTACAAAGCTCTTGACATATCATATTTCATACATTAGATTGAAGTGGGTTATGAACCCCCAATTTTAAAGTCAACTTCTTTCTGAGAGAAACAAGCCTGATTTGGTTGCTTTAGTGACAGCGAAAGGCTGGCATTTCCTATGATGTTGGCTGGCAAACATTTTCATAAATTAAATAAGTGAAACCTGCAGCTTCCAAGTCTTGAAGAAAACACAATTGAAATTTGTCATAAGATAAAAGCATTTTATTAAAAACACTGCAAATATATATTAAAATTAACATTTTAATTTATCTAACCCATTCTCAGTGTCTACAGCTAATCCAAGTATTGCTGAGAAAATTTCAGGGGTGTCATATGAAAAGTCTTGGCTAAATCTTTATGGTGTGCTTCCCAGAAATTGAAGCAATAAAAGATTCTTAAGCTTTCTTTTAATTAAATGGAAGGAGAACATAATTGAATTGTCAGCTGATAGGTCATTCAACATAATGACCACAGTATAATTTGTTAACAGTTAACTTGGAAGAATTCAAAGAATTGAGTGATGTTGTTATAACTAAACTCCATTTTCAGGGGTTTTAAGTACTTGCACTTATAAAAATGAAAAATGGGCATAAAATCAATGCTGATTCTATTTCAGTCTAGCGATAAGAAATATTCATTACTTAATTGATTGTTAAAAAATAACTTTGTCCTTCAGGGAACAGTGGCTTACGCCTGTAATCCCACTGACTCCGGAGGCTGAGACAGGAAGATTCCAAATTAGAGGGCAGCTGTGGCAACTTAGGGAGACCCCTGTCTCAAATCAGTGAAAAGCCTGGGATATAGCTCAGTGGTTGGTAGCCCCCGTAGGTTCAATTCCCAGTATAGAAAAGAAAAAGAAAATCCTATCTCATTAAAAGATAAATTCCTAAAAACAAACTAGTTTTGAGTTTTAACGATTATTATAAGAATAGAAAATATATTTTGGTGTTTTTTAAATTAATTTTGTAATAACAAAAGAAAAATTCTGAACACTTAAAGGCTTATTGTCAAAGAAAACAATCTTAGTTATATAATTTCAACTAATGAATGTATTCAGTTACAGATAAGTATGAAAGGGTATCAGTGAAAGATTCTCTGGCATATGTTTGCATACATACGGCAGACACACATATCCATACACATGTACACACACAATACTAGGACCAAATTCTATGGGGGAGGTCAAGTAGAACTGTAAGTTTACAGAGAAGACCTTGTGCATATGTTGTTGTTGTTGTTTTTTTTTTAACCATGGATGATGGGTTAGTATCTAATTGCTGTGCTCTTTAGATTCCTTTGGACCTAAAGAATGATGTAGCTATGCATGGTGGTGCATGCCTGAAATCCCTGTGCCTCAGGAGGCTGAGGCAGGAGGATCTCAAGTTTAGGGCCAGCCACGGCAACTTAAAGAGATCCTGTCTCAAAATAAAAAATAAAAAGGGATAGGGATGTAGCTCAGTGGTAAAGCACCCTTGAGCTCAATTCCTTGTACCACACACACACACACACACACACACACACACACACACACACAAAATCACACTGGCTGATGTAACGGTTTTATTTTTAAATGTCAGTATTTCTAATATGGCATAAATTAGACCTTTGATAAATATTTGAACCTGTGATAAAATAGTTTAAAAGGTACAAGAACGTCAGCATTTTTTAAAACATGTTTAAGCTAAGCATGTTCAAAATGTTGAAGAACTAGAAAGCAGGGTTTTGCAACCTCAGCATTGTGGACATTTTAGGCCAATAACTCTTTGCTGTGGGGGCTGGTGGGACGCTGAGCAGCATGCCTGGTCTCTCCCACTAGAGGCCAGGAGAAGCCCCTCCTCCCCAAGGGTGACTGTTGATTATCTCCTGAGAAGCACTCTATAGAGCAGTTTGGGATCCATCCATTAGTTGTATAATTAGAACTGCTTTTGTCCCGGGTAGAATGGGACAGTCATACACTAGGGGCTTTGGTGCCAGACAGCCTAGGTTCCAGCCTTGGCTCTCACTGTATTGGTGGCCTGACCTTGAGTTGTTTACTTCGCCTGAGCCTCAGGTCTTCAGCTGCTCAAAGAAGATAATGGCCCAGCTCATGGACCTGGTTTTCCCAGTATGAGTCTGATAAGCCCCTCCATCCATGTGATTCTGATTAATATGACAAATTCAGAGGTGGTCATTCTTATTAGCACAATTGGAACTCAGAGCAGAGCATGGCCTGATCTCCACACGCCAATATTCCCTGCGCTTGTGCATTGCCCTTGAATCATGTTACATTTTGCAATCAAGGATGTAGATCAAGGATGAGGGCTGGGTTTTGCATCTCAAAGGTTCGAGTGTTTCTGGGCATTTCTGCATTCTGGCAGTTCATGGGCACTTCTCTTTTGAGACTCAGCATATCTTTTTCCGTATCCCACAGTCTCTCCCCTGACAGTACATATTTTGTGGGTTTTTGAGCTGGGGGTAGGAGGAGTGTTCTGCAGCATTGCTTAGGTAGAAGGTGGTGGTAGGCACTTCCTGTCATATAATAAGACATATTTATTTGGCCTTTGTCCCCAGTTCCTCACACAGAGCTCTTCAGACCCTTGGAATTTCCTGAGTGATGGGAGTATCTTTTGTTTTAATGAGGTCACTCTTGGCAAGACCCTAGGTAACTTCATGATGGGGGCTGGTCACCAGAAAGACCAGGCCTTTGTTAGAACTTGGTGTGTCAGCCCTGCCTCCAACCTCTAGGGAGGGGACAGGCTAGAGATGGAGTCATCCTCCATGGCTCATGGTGTAAGCCATCATGCCTGTGTGAGAAAACCTTCATGAAAACCTCTGCACCTGGGAGTTTGGAGAACTTCTGGGTTGGCAGGCACACGGAGGCTGGCATGTCTGAAGAGGGCATGGAAGCCCTGCGTGCTCCCCTTCTTCTGCCCCGTGTCTGTCATCTGGCTCTTCCTGAGCTCCGTCCCTCATAGTAAACTGGAAAGGACAAGTAAAGGGTTTCCATGAGTCTGTGAGTCGATCCAGAAAATCGTTGAACCTGAAAGAGGATTATGGAGATCTCATCATCCCAACATGGTAGCCAAGGGAGACAGATATGTGGTGACCTGGGATGTGACACACAGCCAGCCTCTGAAGTAAGGGTGGGCTTCAAGGCCTGAGCCCTTATACCTATGGAGTATAACTCCCGGTAGTTAGGGATCGAATTGAATTGTGAAAAAACAGAAACATTCTGAGATGTCCTAAATTTAGTTATAAGGTGAGGGATGGGGGAGAGGAGAGTAAGAGAACCTATTCAGCTAACAACTTCAGCCAAATCAACAACAACAACAAAATACCTACTCCATGTTGCTAACCAGGTATGGGAGTGCACACCTGGAATCCCAGTGATTCTGGAGGCTGAGGCAGGAGAATTGAAAGTCTGAGGCCAGCCTGGGCAGCTTAGAGAAACCTTGTCTCAAAATAAATAAAAGGAAATAAAAGAGGCTGGGGATAAAGCTCACAAGTAAAATGCCCCTGGGCTCTTTCCCCAGTGCAGCAGAAAAACAAACAAACAAACTAACAAACAAATCCTATCTGTTCTGTGTTCCTACATATATTGAAACCATAACTCAAAACCTCGGGAGAATGACTGTGAAAGTGCCATCACATTCTGCTTATATCCCCAAGTGAGAAGCAAGTGCATCTCCGTGCAGACTATTCTATTCCCAAACTTTACCCACTTCATATTGCCCACCCCTCTTATCTCTAGCCCATGTGGGTTACAGAGCTTTCAATCCCCCAAATTAAAAAAAATACTCTTTACTCTGGCTGCAGACACTTTCCAGCTGCTGCTGGTAGTTGTGGGAACTTGTCCCAGAACCTGACCCTTTTCCTGGCTAACATCTGTCATGGCTCAATAAACCTTCTTATTTCAGAGATCCCTTGATCTGTAGTCTTGGTTTTACGTGAGGAAACCCCAGTGGTCCTTCCGGTGCTTTATCTCGGAGTGCTCATGTCATGAGCTTCCTGTGGTCTGACGTCCACGCCTGACCCCTTGATGTGTCAGGAGCCAATGGACAGCAGCTGGACTCTTGCACAGCAGTTTCTCATGTTGGTCGCCCTACTTCAGTGTGTTTAGTCTTGGGCCAGGTTGCCCAGGAACTCTAGAGAAAGGGTGTGGCTGCCCAGGCATCTCCAAGCCCTTTAGTGTCTCTACTTAATTCCAGCTTTTATTCTTTATCTTCCCCCCTGAGTACTGGGGATTGAACCCAGGGCTTTGCAGACATGCTAGGCAAGTGCTTTATCCCTGAGCTACATCTCCAGACCTTTCTTGTTTGGAGACAGGGTCTCTCTATAAGATGCTGAGGCTGACCTTAAATTTGTAATTCTTCTGTGACTCTTTGGGATTACAGGCATGTGCCACTGTGCCTAGCTGAGCTTCCTTCTTAGATGCCATGTCTACCTGGACACTTCTATCACCATCTCCATGTCTTGCCCAGACTTTGCAATGACTTCTTTGCTGGGCTCCCCAAGTATGTTCAGTTCCTTCTGCAGTGATTTTGCAAATCTGACCATGTCACTCTTCTTCTCAAATGCTCAGTACCTTTTCCTATTGCCCTGAAGATGCAGACCTGCCCCTCCCTCTGCCCGGGCCCTGCTTAGGCCTGCACCTGCACATCACTGGGGCCTCTCTCCCATCGCTCCCTCCTGCTCACCGAGCTCCTCCCACCGCTCTGACAGTGCCAGGCTCACTTCACCAGGTCTCTGGCCCCAGGCATTCTCTTTGCCTAGAATGCATCTAGAATTTTTCCTTCATTCTGTCTCTACCAAGTTAATGGTTTCACATCCTATAGTTGTCAGCTCAAGGGACACTTCATCAGGGAAACCCTCCTGACCTCCCAGGTCCACATTGTCATCCTCAAGAATGGACCCCCTTTCCTTGGAGCATGCGTTTTTAGGATAAATGTGCAGGTCCCCAAAACATCTGCAAGCTCTTTGAATGCAGGGACTATGCAAACTCACCCCCACGTGACATCTGGCACACATCTCTGCACAGGATGGATAGATGGGTGCTCCCTGTGGTCTAGCTCCTGATGGTCCCCTGTCCCCATGCTCTCCACTGCACCTCTGCCATGGTATCCTTTCTTCTGTCCCCATCTTGGAGAGTGTCATAGTCAGCTTGAGCTGCCATAAAAAATAATCATAGACTGGGTGGCTTGAAGAGTAGACATGTATCTCTCCCAGTTCTGGAGGCTGGAAGTCCCAAGATCAAGGTGCCTGCTGAATTGGTTCTTCTGTTGTTGTTTTATTTTCCGGGGTGGGGGAGGTTGCTGGGGATTAAACCCAGGGATACTCTACCCCTAACCCACACCTCCAGCCTTTTCATTTTTCTGTTTTGAGACAGGGCCTCACTAACTTGCTTAGAGCCTTGTTAAGTTGCTGAGGCTGCCTTTGAACTTGCAATGCTCCTGCCTCAGCCTCCTGAGTGGGTAGGATCACAGACATGCACCACCGTGCGCGGCCAGAGTTGGTTTTTGCTGAGGGCTTCCTAGCTGCAGACAGCTGCCTCTGACAGTATCCTCACGTGGCAGAAAGAGGAAGCTCTGAGGTTTCTTTCTCTTCTTATATGAGCACTAATCCATCATGAGGTCTCGACCCTCATGACCTCATCTAAAACGAATTACCTTCAAAGATCCTGCTTCCTAATACCACCACATTGGGGGTTAGGAATTTTATATGAATTTGGAGAGACTCGAGCCTCAATCTGTATCTATGAGCTCCTATGCCCCCCCAAGTTCCTGCTCTACTGTCATCTCCTAGATGCCCTCTGGGCTGAGCCAGTGGCTCTCACTTTTGGATTTTTTCTTTTCGGTGACTGTGAGCTTCTCCACACCTCTCATCCATGCCCAGCCTAGCATCCGGGGCTCCAGTTCATGTTCAGCGATGGTGCTGCCATGAATGTAATGCCTGTCTTTAGGGCCTGAGGTTTCTGATTGGCTGTTCTGGCACCTAGGTGTCTGCCCCCAACCCTCTGCACACACTGAATCGCTGTCTATAAAACAGTTGGGTGCGTTTCCCCATCTCTGGGGGTGTTTTTCATGTGATCTCTTTTGTCAAGGAAAACAAACATCCAATGCTCCCCTAAAGCCACATCCATAAACTGAATATGTGAACAATGACAGTTACCAGGAAGACAGAGACTTTTGCATGCATGGCTGAGCATGATTGATTTAATCTAGTTGCTAGTGAGCTTCACATGTCCATGACACATGACCCTAAGCATAGGCCATGTATTCAGCTGTCACTCTAAAGCATGAAGGTGTTTCTAAATGTTTGCATTTCTGAAAGCTTAAAGAATTATGTGAATTTTTGAGGCTAATGTAATTAAAGATTTTATTTAAACTTCTTAATACTTGATGAGTGACTTTTTTCTTACAGTCTCCCAGACTAGCCTCTGTGAAATGTGCCAGGTTCAGCTGATTGATTGCAAAATCACTCAAGCAGCAAGTTAAATCCAGAGCTCCAGCCTCCTTTAACTGTTCCCTCTCCTCTGCCCCTGCCCGGCCTGCAGGTCTCACCTATGGCGCTCCCTGCTGCAGACAGGTGCTGCTGCAGGTCAGCCCTGTAGCCCTCCTGCTGATGCCTGGGTTGCTGCAGCATCTTCTTCTTTCTCACTTTCTCCTTTCGGCTCCTTCCTCTGTGGGCTCCCAAGACACCTTCCTACAGCACAGCTCTGAGGAAGTGATGGTAGGCTCTGAACCCTCCTCTACTTACCAGATATAGGGCACACACGTGGCCCTGGATTATCTTCTCTGAAATGCCTTCTCAAATTTCTGCCCCACCTCGTGCTCCAATTCTTTGTTTCTCTCCCCCCACCCTTTCATTTTATGTTCTCTCCACCAGTTTTGGAACACCTGTCCACCTTTCCATCAGTGAGAAACTCTGCTGAGAGTTCACCTCGGGACCCTTTCTCCCACCCACCCCTTTCTGCTCTCCTTCACACACAGGGCCCTTGCTCTGCCGGTCCTACTGCTCTCTATCCCATGCCTATTCAACAGGGGCCCATAGCCTCTGGTGGAGCCAAAGGTGGTTCTTGAGGGGAGGAGGGGAAGATCTTAGATGTTACAATGGTCTGTGGCTATCTGAGCAGATATACAGTGCATCTGTGGAATTAAAGAGTTCATAGGGCTAGGGATATAGCTCAGTTGGTAGAGTGTTCGCCTCACATGCACAAGGCCCTGGGTTCAATCCCCAGCAACACACACACACACACACACACACACACACGAGTTCATGGTGAGGGCAATTAAAAAAATATATATATATATAATCTTTTGCAATTGGGGCAGGGGGCAGAAATGAGAAAAAAAGGTTGAGAAACATTGCTCTTCATTCTCAGCCAGGGAGAGGGATTCTGCAGGTGTGGTGAGATTTAAATAAAATCAATGGAGCCCTGTGTGGTGGGGCACACCTGTAATCCCAGCGCCTCAGGAGCCTGAGGCAAGAGGATCACCAGTTCAAAACCAGCCTCAGCAAAAACAAGGTGCTAAGCAATTCAGTGAGACCCAGTCTCTAAATAAAATACAAAATAGGGCTGAGGATGTGGCTCACTGGTCGAATGCCCCTGAGTTCAGTCTCTGATACCACCCCCACAAAGTAAAATAAAATTAAATTGATAGTTATTCAGTGCCTAGAATGGTGCCCAGTGCATAGAAAAAAACACATTATGTGTTTATTGTGCACATACGGTGTCTGGGCACTACACAGAGATTTTTACATATAAAAATTGTCTTTTTTTTTTAAAGAGAGATAATTCTTTAAATATTTATTTTTTGGTTTTTGGTGGACACAACATCTTTATTTTATTTTTATGTGATGCTGAGGATCGAACCCAGTGCCCCGCGCATGCCAGGCGAGCGCGCTACTGCTTGAGCCACATGTCATACTTACCCTGTGAGGGAACTACCATTATCATCAGACAGGCTTAGGGAGCTTGGTTTCCTGGCTTAATGTCAAATCTCTGATAACCAAGAGGCAGGAATAAAACCTCTGTCTGACTTCAATGCCTGACCCAGGACCCAACAGGGAAGTGAGCCCTGTCCTCACAACAGGGTGAAGTCACCTACTATTGGGGGACAGAGAAAGAGAGAGCAGTGAATTACCCATACATGCAGCCTGAAATTGCCTTGATCTGATGGAACTCCCCTGTGTGCCCAGGGCCATGATGATGACCGCCTGTGATCTCTCAGCCATCACCAAGCCCTGGGAGGTGCAGAGCAAGGTATGGGCCCCTCCTGACCCAGAGGCGGGGAGCCGGTCCTGCTGAAGCAGGTAATGAGGCCTGGAGTCTCTCAAGTCTTACCCAGAGTTCAAGCACCTTTGCTCCAGCCGCCTCTGCCAAGACTGAGGGAATTTGCTTTCTGTTTTTTCCAGTGACAATAAAAAGTGGGGGTGGCAGGGCAGGGGTGGGTTTATCTTTTTTGCTAAGTTGGAAACACAAGTCGGGTGGAAGCAGGGACAGGATTGGGGTTGGGGCTCTGACCTGGAGTGTGTGTGTGTGACAGCGTCTATCTGTTGCAGGTGGCTCTACTGGTAGCAGCAGAGTTCTGGGAGCAAGGCGACCTGGAGCGCACAGTGCTGCAGCAGAGTCCCATTGTGAGTAGACAGGGGACGTTGGCTGATTGCTAGGCACGTGTGATCTCATCCTGACCCAAAGACATAACCCCTGGCATAGAGATGCATGACCTTACCCTAATGCACGGTGCCCAGAGGGTCCCTGATGGCCCTCAACCTCATTGCCTGAGAACAGGTTAGAGATGCAGATTCACAGGCCTTCCTTCCAGAAGCTGGGGCGAGGAGGGGAGGGGTGGTAGCAGTATGTGCTCTGATGAGCCCTCCTGTTGGAGGACCTTGTTCTGGTGCAAGTGTCCTTAGCTCACTCAGCTGCACAGAGCCTGAGAAGCGGACACCACGACTTAGAGTCTTGTCACTCTTTCAGTGCCAACAGTGTAGGGGTCCACCTCCCCTGGGCCTGTGCTGACAATGCAGAGTGAACAAGGGAAGACTTCGTGAAGCTGTGAGTCTGACACATTTGAAAGTTCCCTTTGCTGGGACAGTCAGCTGGCTTCCTGGAAGAGGTGGGGAGACCAGACACCGGGTGTCTCAAAGGCCCTGAGGGCAGAGCTCCAAAGTAGAGGAGAGTTTGGAGAGGAGGGGGACAAATCACTCATGGGGGAACCAACTAAACCAAGAGTGTGTAGGGGTGAGGGGCCTCCCTTAGGAGAGAGTGAGCAGGAGGAGCAGGTAGGGTCATGAACGGGAGCCTTGAGGGCCAAAAAAGAGTTGCGGTTCTTGCTGGGAGCAGTGGTACCTGCCTGTAATCCCAGGGGCTGGAGAGGCTAAGGCAGGAGGATCTCAAGGTCAAAGTCAGCCTCAGCAACTTAGCAAGGCCCTCAGCAATTCAGTGAAAGCTCCTTCTAAATAAAATATTTAAAAAGGGCTGGGGATGTGGCTCAGTGCCTCTGGGTTCAATCCTTGGTACCAAAAAAAAAATGTGTATAACCATAATATAGACAAAAACATGCATACATACATATAACCCAATATCTTCACCACACTCACAAGATTAATAATTATACTTTAATATCATCCAATCCTCAATCTCTGCTCTTTTTTCTTGATTGAGAAAAAGAATTCAGTTGATTTGTTCAAATCAGGACCCAGTCATGGAACAGACTGTCCCCAGTTATATTATTCTATTAAGTCTCTTTTAATCAGTAGTATGTTCCCAATTCCCACCTGCTCCCTGGCTTTTTTTTTTTTTTATGACCTTTACTTGTTGAAGATGGTTGGTCTTTTGTTGTGAAGTTCCTTACATTCTGGATTTTGTAGATTTTACCCTTAGGGTATTATTTGATGTGGTCCCTATTCCCTCTTTTTTCTTGCAAAGTGCTAGTCAGATCTGGAAACTTGGTGAGTTTAGGATTTGAATTTTGTTTAACTTTTCACTATTTATTTCTTGGGAGGGGGGCATTTGTTGAGTATTTTTCAAAAAGTAAATGCATATTCAAGAGAAAATAATCCACCTTATCATAATATCTAGAGTGAAGATCTCCCTCCCCCCCCCCCCATTTATTTCTTTTTAGCAAGAATGCTTCATTAGGTAGCGGGGGCTCTTACTGCCCAGTGCGGTTAACTCTTTCTCCCCCTGACAGCCCATGATGGACAGAAACAAGGCAGATGAACTCCCTAAGCTTCAAGTTGGCTTCATTGACTTTGTGTGCACCTTTGTCTACAAGGTAGGCAGGCCCTGGGCTTCCTCAAACCCAGATAGATGTCTTTGTTAAGCCTGGGATCCCTAAGACTTCAGGGGTAATAAACACCAGCAAGGTAACCAGTGGGGGGGATACTTCACAAAGTGCATTCCATCTCCAGTGGCATTTGGACCTCAGAGCAGCTCTACAGGGACAGGGTGATTGCGTTACCAGGCTGGAGCCTGGAGCTTAGCACACCTTAGTTACTCAGTAAATTGTTGGGGGCCAGATGATTCAGCCTGGTTTCAGACAGGGGAAGAGGAAAGAGCACACACATAGCCTCCTAAACTGGTGGGAATGTGACAGGCCAAAGTCCAGAATTTTTCTTGGATTTTTTGTTCAAGGTTAAAGTCTCCCTCTGGAGAAACCCACTGCTTCCAAATGCACCTCCGCTCTCCACTCCCTTTAAATTTTTTATTTTGGTGACATGATAGGTGAAGAGACAGAGTTTAGAGATGAGCAGTGCCAGGGCCACCTTCCCTGGATCCAGCCATGAGGCAGACTCAGTAGTTCAGGCTCTGGGCTCTGTTAGCAGCCCCTCTTCTGCTAGGAAGGAGACGCGCAGATGCCCCCAGAGGGCCCGAGAGCCCCTCTGGTGCAATGCAGACCTATGGGGCCCCTGGTCCACAGGGCTGCGTGCTAACGCTCGCCCTACCAGCGGCATTATGATGAAATGAGGGAGGCTGGGCTTTACCTGCGTAATCACAGCTGTCCTTAGGGTAGGCACAGTTACTGTTCTAATTTCTGGCTGAAAATGACCTGCCCGAGGTCACAGAGTTTGTGGCAGAGCTTAAACACTTACCCAGGCATCTCTGAGCTCAGCTGGCTTTGGCGGGAACTCTGCTGTAGTGTGTCCTTACCAGGGAAATCCACTCCATCCGCTTGCATGTTTCCTACATGCAGGAGTGGCGGGTCTTATACATCCTGGGATCTTCCCAAGACCAAAGGAAATACATTGCTTCATGAACTGTAATATGCTGTGCTGACAGCATCAATTTTTAAAAAATTTTTTGTTAGTTGTATATGGACAGGATAACTTTATTTTTAAGTGGTGCTGAGGGTTGAACCCAGTGCCTCACATGATCTAGTCAAACACTCTACCACTGAGCTACAACGAAAGCCCCGACAGCATCATTTTTTGTCCTCAGCATTGTAAGAACCCTGAAGAGTCACCTCAACATCTAAAAATCCCAATTGCATTCTGCACATGTTTACAGTATTTTTGTGTCCCAGATCCTGGGGTCTACCAGGGCCACGCCAAGAGATGAGGCTGTAACGTTCCTACCCTCTCCAGGTGTCAGCCTCTGGGTGAGGCAGGCCAGGGGAATCATTTCTAGCAAGTGAGATATGATACGAAAGGGCTTTGGGAGCTTTTGGGAGCTGATTGTAATTCCAGTGGCTAGGGAGGCTGAGGCAGAGGGTCGCAAGTTCAAAGCCAGCTTCAGCAACCAAGTGAGGCTCTAAGCAACTCAGTGAGATCCTGTCTCTAAATAAAATATAAAAAGGGCTGGGGAGGTTGCTCAGTGGTTAGGGCCTCTGGGTTCAAACTCCGGTACCAAAACAAAACAAAAAAATGGGGTAGGGATGCTCTGAGAGGGTCCAGTAGGGAGTCTGATTTACCTAGGGGGTCAGAGGGGTTCCCCTGAGGAAGTGAGGAGTAAGTGGAGTGTCAGGGAAGGAGGAGAGATTAGAGCATTCTTGCAGAGGGAAGAGCTTGTGCGAAGCCCACAGACACAGGACACTGAGGAACAGAGGCTTGGAGTGCCCAGAGGGCTCCTGGTGGAGAGAGGCAGGGGGCCCTGGGCTGTGGAGGGCGTGGACACCCTGGTGAGGGCTTGCCCCTCACCCCGAGGGAAGGCTGTGCAGAGCACATTACCTGGGGAGGAAAGGCATCATGGGATCCCGTGGATGGGAGGCCCAGTGGGCGCACCTGCATCCAGAGGCAGCGCATTCTGGTGCCCTGCATTTCTAACCGTGCCTGACCTCAGGCTGGGCCCCTGGGGCATGGCCTCTGGGCCAGAGGCTCATTCTCTCTCTGTCCCAGGAATTCTCCCGTTTCCATGAGGAGATCACCCCCATGCTGGATGGGATCACCAACAACCGCAAGGAGTGGAAGGCGCTTGCTGACGAATATGAGGCCAAGATGAAGGCGCTGGAGGAGGAGAAGCAGAAGCAGCAGGAGGCCCAGCAAGGTCTGCCCAGGGGAGGACAGGAATCCATAGCCTGCCGCACCTGCTTACTGTCCCCATTCTGTGTAGGAGGGCACTGAGGCCAGTGGTCACTGTCCGCTAAGTGGCAGAACCTGGTTATCAGATGGAGGCCAAGGGGGCTCCAGGCCTCCCAGCTAGAGAGGCTGACTGAGGCTGTGGACACCCCACCCCACCCCAAGGCAAAGGAAAGAACTAGAAAGGTCAGTTGGAAGGGATTTTAGAGGCCATGTTTCCAGCCTTCTGAATCCTGCCCGTGCGTACTACAAAGGCTCCGTGCCTGACACGAGACTCCCACTCAGTGCCAGTTGGGTCTTCCTTGAACTCACCTGGTCCTCTTTGTTGAAGCTTCCATCCAGCTTCAAGTCGGGTTTGTCTGCTCCAACTCTTCCCCAGTGACACTGCCACTCGTCATTTCTTTGATCAGCTCCTCCTAGGACTTGGCTTAGAGTCCCTGCCCCACCCTGAGTGCAATCTATACTCTGTCCCTCTTACACATGGTTGCAGTCAGGTCCACAGCTCGGCTCTGCTCTGGGCACTGAGATATGATCCTACATGGGCAGCTGCAAATATGGAGGCACCCTGTTGATTTTGCCAGTTGTTCTTTTCATACCTCCGAGGGCCTCCTACCCATCACAGACACGTACAGCTATTGCAGTTTTCCAGAAAATGGCAGCAAAGTCTCTGGAGGAAGAAGTGTTTTTCTCTAATTCGCATAAACTATCTTTTGAACTTGTGGCAGGTTTGTGTGAACTTGTGGCCTGCATTTTTTTTTTCAAATATGTGTGTGTGTGTGTGTGTGTGTGTGTGTGTGTGTGTGTGTATTTGCAGTGCTAAAGACTTTCAGGACCTTACACAGGCTAGGCGAGTGCCCCACCACTGAGCTATGCCTCGAACCCCTGCATTTTATTTTTTAATGTGAATTTTCCATCCATATTTTAAAATTAGGATAGTTCAGATTTAAAAATACAGATTTCCAGCTTTTCTTTTTAAAAGATCAAGGCCTGGCCACATCAGCCTTTCATTTCTGCATAAGTGACTGAAGCTGAGTGGGTCTCTCCAGTTTGTCACAGTTGCTAGTCCTCCCGACTCCCGTGTCTCCCAGACATTAATGCCAAATGTGGATCGTCATTTGTTATCATCTCTGTCCTATTTGTGTGTGTGTGGTGGTGGTGGTGGGGACTGGGGAATTGAACCCAGGGGGTGCTCTACCACTGAGCTACATTCCCAGTCCTTTCTATTTCTTTGAGACAGGGTCTCCCTAAGTTGCCCAGGCTGGGCTTCAATTTGGGATTCTTCCTCCTCAGTCTCCCAAGTAGCTAGGATTTCAGGTGTGTGCCACCCCCTGACGGTTATCTGTTGGTGTCCTAAAGCCCTTGAGTTTTCAACTCTTAGTACAAACCAGGTCAAAGGGGAAGCCCACTGCAGCCTCAAACCACCGTGCTTAACCACTGAGTCACATCCCCAGCTGTTTTTATATTGTATTTAGAGACAGGGTCTCACTGAGTTGCTGAGGGCCTCACTAAGTTGCTGAGGCTGGGTTTGAACTCATGATCCTCCTGCCTCAGGCTCCCAAGCCACTGGGATTACAGGTGTGTTCCACCAGACCAGCTGCAACCTCCTCTTAATCTGTCATGATCTCTTTCCTGTCTGATTACAGCAGCCTCCGGAAACCAGCCTACGGGGAATTCTAACCCTGGGGGTGCACCTGCATCCAAGTCCTGCTGCATCCAGTAGCACCTCCGGCCACTGCTGGTCAGAATGGCACCATCTATTCGAGGAAAGAGGTCACCCAAGCCATTAGAAAGTCACACACCTTGAGAAGTGAAAGCATCGCAGGATTTGAGTGATGATGGATAATCCATTTACATCTCATCTAGTGGGTTTTGAACATTTTTGTTTTCTAGCCTTGAGAATTGTCCATTAAGCTAAAACCAATATACTAAGTTTCATAGACATCAATTAGATTTCAGGTTCACCTGCTTGCATAGAGTCATTTTTGTTCTTATACTTCTGTTTAATGTTTCATTATACAAGTTCTTGGTTACTCTCAAAAGTAGAAAATTATAAATTGAGGGCTGGGGCTGTGGCTCATATAATCGAGCGCTTGCCTAGCATGTGTGAGTCACTGGATTTGATTCTCAGCAGCACTATAAATAAATGAATAAAATAAAGGTCCATCAGCATCTAAAATAATATTTAAAAAAAAGAAAATTATAAATCGAATCCCCAGGTACCCACCACCCGGATGTGAATATCACGATTTGGCTACATTTACTTCATCTTCCTTTTTACATTTCTTTTTTTCTCTTTTCTTAGCTGAAATACTTTAAGGTAAATGTGACATACCTTTTCACTCCATATCTTTTCACTCTTCTGTCACGTCTTGAAAGGACTAAGGGATTTTTCCAGCATAAGCAGGGATTCACACATAGCACAGGAACAGCTCGTGTATGCAGGGATAGCCGTGCAGACCAGTCCTGAATGACAAAGTCCTTCAATACTGGACATGGGGCCCCAGTAACTGTGAGTGCTGTCAGCCGCAGCTTCAGTGCCAGCTCCTTCAGGGTTCTCCTCAGGCACAGGGACACTCTTTGCAATTCCAGAAATCAGCCTGGGAGGAATGAGTGCCCTATATCCAGCGATTGACTCATGCTGGAGAAGCCTGGCCATCTTGACCCACCATGGGGAACTCTGCAAGGCCTTTCTAGCTCCAGGTCTCCTGCGGGGTCCATCAAGGCTGTTGATAAGTTCCCATCACCACTCCCCTCCCTTTCTCTCCCCAAGCATCCCTTTGAGAGTCTGCTTCCTGGGGAACCCAATTTGTGGCAACGACCCTTCATCAACTTCCCCTATTGTCTTAAAAATGTCTTTGAGAGCTGATTTGCTTGAATCTGACCTAAACAATTGAATTTAGTTGCTGTGTTCCTTTATACTTGCTAGATTTTAGGAAGATAGACTTATTCTTGAATCTTCCATTGATTTCAAGGTGTATAAATAAGTTAAGGTAAATCATTCTTAATTGTAGACCTTCAGTTTCAATTCATGGCATTCTGTTAGTTTAAAAATAGAGATTATTTCTTTAAAACCAAATCAAAGTACACTCTGGTGGGTCAGCAATGCCTGCCTGGTACAAGTAGTAGTCATGCTATAGTAACCGTGTTGAAAAAGGCAAAAGAAAATGAAAGTATGGTTCAATCCCCAGCACCAAAAAGAAAACGAAAGTTGAAATTGGCAAAAGCATGCTGAAAAGTCTGCTCTAAGCTTCTGCTAATTGCCCAAACTCGAATTTTCTTTCTACCTTTTTCCTCTCCCCAGCTTTATTGAAGTAGAACTGACCAATAAAAATGGCTTCTATTTAAAGTGATGATGTTCTGATAGACCTATATACGGGGGACTGTCACATGATGGAGCCAATTCATGTCACCACCTCGCACAGTACTGTGGTTCTGACTCCTAAGTCTCTTTCAGTGTCCAACAGTGTTCTTTCCTCTTTTCCTTCTCCAGGGACTCATATAGAAGTGAGGTCACTGTCCCACATTCTGGACTGGTATCTTTGTTCTGTGATGGTGTACAACACATTCCTGTCCCCTATTCTCTTGCAAACAGACATTTCTCCCAAGTAGGTTTTGCAGAAGCTGATGGGTTAAAGCAGTTGCTTTGAGGAGGCGGAACCACATGGTTTCCCGAACTATTCATAAATCCCCAGTCTACTCTAACTCCTCTTTTTATATAAAGGGGGAAATTGAAGACCAGTGAGAGGCTGGAACTGGGCCAAGTTCATGTGGTTTCCAGGCTTCCCTCTAGCACACAAGAACACAGTATGCAGGACACACACCACTGTGATTTCCATAGCAGATCAATCTGGGTTCCTGATGCACAAGCCCTGACCTTATTTGCAGGCCACGTCAAAAGGGAGATGGGCCTGGCCTCCCATCTTTTAACTTCCAAGCTAGATTTTGTCCTGCCACTCACAAGAGCATTGGTCTTTTAAGCAGGGGCATGTCCCTAAGCATATTATGTGTCATGGTTAAGTGCAGAGTGGAGAGGAAAAAAAATTGTCACTCATAAACACACAAGCATTGCTGCTGGTGGTCTTGGCTTTGCCACTACATTACTGAGTCCCTGGGACAAGTTCCTTCTGTTCTATTTCTCAGCCTTTTCAACCCACCAACTGAATATCAGGCAAGGACTCTGCCTCTCAAACAGGGCTATGGTTAGCACCAAATGAAACTGCAATGATGAGGGTCATGGTTAATGTTTACCAAGTGCGTACAGTGTGCTAGGTACTGTGTATATTCAACTTTGTCCCCACAACAAACCTAGCCCCATTTATCACATGAAGAGCAAACTCAGAGAGGTTAAGAAACTTGTCTAAGGACAAACAGCTTCTAAGTGATGGAGTCAAAACTCAAAACCAAACTGCCTAAACACCAGAACTCCAGTTTGTAATCCTTTTCCCTATACCATGCAGCTTCTGATAATCAGTTTTTTAGAACGTAAAGGACTTTGAGTTCATCTAAGCAAATCATCTTGTTTCATAGTTGGGGAAACCAAGAGCTGAAGAAATGGTTCACATGATACAGAAGTGTGATGCAGAGTTGGGTCTCAAACCCAAGGCAGGTCTTGAGGCTCTATGATTGCCATTCTGTTCCTTGCTCCATGGGTGGTGCCCACTCAGACTGCTGGTTGGTGGGGCGGGTCGCCCTGAAGTGAATGGAGCAGTCCCATTCTCCCAGGGCTTACTTCCCATCTAATGGGGTAAGGGGCAACAGACATGGGGCAGCAGTCACACAGAGGCCCTTCCTAATGACTCAATTCACACTGGAGAGCTCTTCTCTCTGTAGAAACATCCCTGTTCATTTTAATGGGAAAAATTATGATCCACTCCCCTCCAACTTGAGAAATCCAAACAATTTTCATAGACTGAAAATTATCACCTGAACAAGGAGAAATGCTTACATACATAATAAACAACAATTTGAGCTGGGCATGGTGGCACATGTCTGTAATCCCAGCAGTGAGGCCCTGTCTCTAAAATAAAATATAAAAAGGGCTGGGGATGTGGCTTAGTAGTTAAGCTTCCCCTGGGTTCAATCCCCAGTACCAAATAAATAAACAACAATCTGAAAATGGTTTGCACATGACATGAAATGTAACAGGTCATTGTACCTGTTCTTGTTTGTGTGTAATTATCTTCATTGATATTTTGACCTTTGGGGGGCTCATGGGCATCTTGTATACAGACTGAATTTAAAAATCAAGTTCAATTACCAAAAAGCAACTTTAGGGCAAAATAAAAGTTAAACTCTTTTAAATAACATACATGCATGGGATACTCTTGGAAGATGACCCTTGCTCACCCAAACATGGCACATGGTTCAGATCTGCTCTCCATGAGACACTTTTGTAATTGTGGGGTGGTGAGTGGTTTTGCCTGAAACTGTCAAAATATCTCCTAGAGTACAGTTATTTAGTGTGTGTGAAAAACAGAACAAGGAGGTCTTTGTTCAGGAAGTGCCACATGAGACTGCCTGTGTGGTTATTGTGAACCGTGAAGAGTACAGTAAAGAAAGGCAGAACAGCTAAGAGAAAGTGACACTGGAACTGGAATCGAGTCCCCATTTAGTGGCCAGAGTGTCCTCAATGAGCTCACAGAACCAATAAAGAAAGACACACCTGGGCAGGGCTGTGGGTGGTATTGTCTTTTTAATCTCCATAGTGTATTTGTTAAGTTTATTTATAAGCAGATCACTTCACTATTTACAGTACATGAGCATAGAGATTCTACAGTTTTTGTGATGTAAACAATAACTCCACCGTGGGAGCTTGAGAAAAGAAGCCAGTTCTGAAGTATTTACAGACGTTAAAATAGAACTTTATACTCACAGAATAATAATACATAGAGCCATTTGGTTAAATTATCTATGAAACTATAGAATCTGACAATGTACAAATACAGGAAAACATTTTCTCATTTAGAAGGTAAGACAGATAAATCACACCAGAAATAAAATAGGGACGATGACAACCACAGGAATTAAAAGCAAAGAAGGTTTCTTCCTTGCCTCTTACGGATAAAGTATTTATATAAATAAGGACACAACCCAACAAAATGGAAAAAATATATAAAAATCCTCTACCAATTAAAAAAATAGCAAAACTAAAAACTCGATTCTCAATCATTAGCAGTGTCCTTTAAAAAATTAAAGTTTAGCTTTCTATTATAAATAACAAAGCAGATGTGTCCCTCTGTGTAGGTGAAATTCTTGCACCTTTCTCAAGAAATGCATCAATGTAGTTTCCACTCACACACTACACACACACACAGGCACAGATGTGTGTCCACGTGCATACGCAAATGCACATGCACGCGCGCGCGCGCGCACACACACACACACATACACACACACTTCACAAACACAGCCTTACACTCACACACCCCAGGCTGTAGTTACCTTTGTTGAGCTTCCTAATAAATAATGCCCCCTACAGTAGTACCCCTGGGGATGACAAAACCTCACAAGTTTAGCCACTCCCTGGTTTGACCCTGTCACAGACAGGGAAAGCCCTGGCTCCCTATTGCTCAGAATTCTCTAGGCTGCATGGTCACACCAAGAGAAAAGGATTTTGAGTCCAAGATTTGGAAATGCTGGAAGGGACCATAGGGACCACCTTGCCCCATCGATTAAGGCTAGCTACAGACACCGTCTCTAGACGCCTGGGGGTGGGGAGAGGGAGCTTGTGTTGGTTTCAACATTAGCAGCTGCCTCTGGAAGAAGCAGACCCACTAAGCCAAAGTTAACAACATGGCACAAGGAGGTGACGGGGTGGGCGTGAATTTCTGGAGCAGATTGCACTGAGCTGGACTTGCGGATGGTCACCTTCCCGCAAAACCATCTGGAAATCCAGTGGTCCATTGCCCTGTGCCACATACCATTGACCACACTCCCCTTGGGATTTCCAACTAGTTTCAATCGGAATCAGAATATCCCTCAAGAAACAAAGTTGGGAATAGTTTATGACTTTGTATTCCTAACATAAATACATTGGACAAGAGTTTTAAATACAAGATACAAAAACAAACAAAAAAACCTGTTTGGCTATTTGGTGGACCACATCAAGGTCATGGCCAGCATGCCCCCCAAATCCCACCAATCCTCTTTGCTTGACCTGAAGGTGTAATGTGGGCCACTAGCAGAGGTTCACTTAACAAGGTCAGCAGCTGGGCTGCCAGTATTGCAGTTACAGTAAACCCCTCCCGGGCACCTGGATGTAGGGTTCACTCTTATCTTCTCTACTTACAGGATACCTAATGCATTTCTCAGATTGCATGAGTCTAAGTGGCTGCTTCTAGAATCTTCTGACCCTGGTGTCACAGTGGGCTCTGAGCACACAAACAGTTCACTCATGCCATTATATTTAATTCCCACAGTTGGAGCTGGAACCTCAATATGGCCAGCTCAAGGGATTTATTCATCTTCTCTCTCAGTAGTGCTGATGGATACGGTCTTGGCCACTAGATGGCGAACGCGTGTTGATAAGGCAAAGTGCTGAGGTGGAAGCTGACCAATTCCCTTCACAAGTACCCACTGAACAGGATTGGCAAAGCGAAAAAGAAGGCTCTTGGGAAACCTTTGATTAAAAAAAAATCACAGCATGGAGGGGGTTCTAGCTATATGAACACCTCTTTGAGGAACTGTGGCACAGCCTAGGCACTGACCACTGACCAAACCATATTTTACAGGCCCCCAATTTGGATAGTTAGATTTCTTTACTCCTGGATGTAACAAGCCATTCTTATGAAAAAATTTGCGTAAAGCTGTCCCCCTCAATCCTGAAGCCTCAGTCACTGCTGCTATACCATTAGAAACAAAAAAACAAAAGCTGCCCTAAACATATGCAGTGTGATCCGTGCCTCCTGTTGCCCCATATGTTTTACAATCATTTGAAAGAAATGTGTGAAAAGTGCCTAAGTTAAGCTGTTGGGGGTGGGGGGAATAGTGTATTGCTAGTATTGTCTGAGAAGAGAGAAACAGCCAGTGGTCACAACAAACATTCAGATTAAAAGCTATTCGAAGGGGACAATGACAGGGTTAATGTGAGATTTGACATCACCACCTAACCACGCTGCTGGGGAGAACTAAAAGTTCCTCACTGTCCCCACTAGAAACTATGGCTTAGATCTGTCCTGGGGAGCTGGCCTCCTCACATAAGGCAACTCGGCCAGGACCATGTGGGGCCTGCTGCGGGCTGGCGACCGTGCAGAGAGCCCTTACCCTGGACCGGAACTGGGCTCGGCCAGAGAATGGAATTGGTTTCACAGGGAGTGATGAACTCCTCATGTTCCAGGATGGGAATGCACATATCATTCAACAGTCTCATTTGCTGGACGAAGAAGCAGGGACCTAAGGCCACACCTTGGGGTTTCTTATTCTCAGATGGCTTATAGATAAATGATTTACTCCATGAACCCATTTTAATCAACGGGGCAATTTTTAATCTTTCTACAAAATTAGGTACCAAGACCTAAACCCATCATTCCCTGTTTCTAGGGCTTCCAACAAAGGCTAGCAGAGGGCGGCTCCTCCTACTGGCTCCCTGCTGGGGCTGCCATCTTGGAAGGCCCCTCTGCTTTCCTCCCTCACACCTGCCACCCTGTCCCAATGCCTAGGACAGCACCTCGCATGGTCATAGGAGACCTATATTTGCCAGTGCAGAAACATGGAGCCAGGCTGAAGTGTTGGAGTTTTCTCAAAGTGCTTTTATTGATGAATGCAAAGTCATCTTCTGCCTACTTCCTGGGTGTCCTGCAGCTGGCACCCAGGGATCCCCTTTACCCCATGTTTGTTCTGGGTCAAGGGCACCCCTGTGCATGTTGACTTTTCCAGCTCACAGGCTCTCCCTCCATTTACCCTGTACCTCTGGACTCTGCAAACAGTCCTGGAGCCCATCTCCGTGTGCAAATACCACAGGAACTTTGGGACCAGCTTTAACATATTGCACATAGATACTGGTTGGTTTCCTTCTGCCCCATTGGGAAGAGGTGAGAGGGTCCTCCTTTGGCCAATGAAATAGTTTCACTTTACTTTGCTATTCTACATCCGATTTCTTTCCTTGGTCATATCTGACACTGGAATATGGGATCCCGGCAAACTAAGGACAGTTGCTAAATCTCAAATGTTAAGAAAAATACTGAAATTTTGACATGAGTAAGTCAGATGGACACATCTCTAGGTTGATTCTCCTTCCTGTTTGGGATGACCCAACTCTCAAGATACAGGTTCAGCTGACAATTCAGCTGAACTCAAGGCCTAGGATGGATCATGGCTGGAGCTGTCCATGCAGAAGGATGGGCTTCAGTGCCTGCCCTTCCTCTCCACTCACCTCCCACACAGAGGCCTCAACCAGTATACTGCATGTCTAGGAAAAGTCACTCTTGAAAATCTGACCAGCAAGGCTTTAGGCCATGAAAGACATCAGGACTTGGGGACTCAGTCCTTGAGGCTCAGAGCATTCTTCCTTCCCACATTTCACTCTCAGAACCCTGCTGCTTTCCTGAGGCTCCATACTCCGTGCTACCAGATCTCCAGGCAGATGAGACACCAGATAGGTGCTATCTGGCTCAGAGCAGTTTTCTGGTTGGGGTGGGGCAGGACATGATGGGGAGGGAGTGGGGGCCTGAGCTGCTCACCATCCACTCATATCCTTTACCTCTTTGATGCATTTTCCTTCAGTAACCAGAGCCCCCTAGAGTGAGGATTCTGATTCAGCCTTGTACCGACTGAGGAAGGAGATGGAAGAATTCCACTTAGTGGTTGGATCAGACAGTTCTGGAAAACACCAGCACGGCACAGAGATGGACAGTACAGCTTGCCCTGCCAGGGCAGCTGTCGACACAGTCTACAGGAAGCTGTTATGGCAAATTACATGTAAACATCATTGAGAGCAAACACTAGGACAGAGCTACAATGAGATGGTTGCCAATGGCAGCTGCTCCCTCTGGGTTACTCCTTAATTTGGTGGGAAAAAGACCAAGGTTGCCTCGTCCTGGAGAAACCTTGGAGTCTCCTTGGTAAATAATACACAGCACCGAATGGGTCTTCCAGATAGAGGTTGTCTGCAGGGCTGATCAATGTTAGGCCTTGTTGCCTTTGTTCTATGGGATGACAGAGACTACTGGACGCCCTTGGCAGGCATCTTCTCTATCAGCAGCCCCCAGCCCTGACCCTAGGCACCTTAGGGCCCAATGCCAGCCACACTCAGGTCCCTGTTCTGCTCAAGGATGTTGTCTAAGTGACTTCAAGTGCCCTATACTGAACTGGTATAAAGGGGAAGCTTCAGCTGACCCTGAAGCAGGGGAGAGACTCATTTTTTGCTTAAAAAAAATGCATTTCTTGAAGCTCAGGAACCAAAGTAAAACCTCTGGCCTAGTGCAATGGAGGAAAAAGCAGACATGGGGCTTTGAGATCATCTGGACTACTTTTCCCGAACTCTGTGGCCTAGAGAGGAAAGAGGCTGAGCAAAGTTACCAAGGAAATTCTTGGTGGTGTCGGGACTCAGCCGGTTCTCTAGATGTGAATCTAGTGTCTTTCCCATCCACAGGGTGAAATCTCAAGTTTCCTCCTTGATGCATGCCAATTAGGTCTTAGTGGAAGCAGCAGCAGGATTTTAATTCTGTTTCATTCCATAACCATTGATTATGTGCTTTCCATGTGTGATGCAGTGAATGGCTATGAAGGAATTTAGAATGATCTGTGGAAAGTCCCTTTTTGGTCAATCCTTATAAGTCTCACCTTTTCCAAATAGGTTCCTGTCTGCTTGCACTCCCTACCTTCCCTGTGTGTCACAGTAGAATTGAGAGCCTGTTGCCGAGGAATGGCTTTAGGAAAGTTTTCTTTCATAGATTGAGGGCATGACAGACAGGTATGGGCAAGCATAAACCCTAGTCAATATATGGCTCTGTATGATTGATGAAAATCTCCAAAGATTAGACCAGGATGTCAAATAGATTAAACTCTGATCAATTTGTAATGACTGCCCAGAGCACTGTGTTGTGGACTAATAGCACATCTAAGGTTCAAAGAATCAGAGTGCTATGATCGATTAGTTATGTCTGCATTGGCCAAGGATGTGGGAATAGTTGTACATGTGCTGGGTATTTGCCATCTTGAGCTAGACATTGCCTTAGCAGAAGTTAAGACTGTTAGAACTGCCTAATTCTCCCTCTCAATGTATTTTACGGAGAAGGAAACTGGGGTTCAAAGAGGCCAAATGACTTGATGCACATGAGTTCAAATTCCCTATGTCTGCAAAAGCCCATCTCCTCCAGCCTTATCTGGGGGCAGAGAGCAAGTTCACAACCCAGAACAAGAGAGTAGGCTCAGTTTACCTACTGAGGTATTTTTTTTTTTAAATCAACTACCAATCTCTAAAGACTAGCTCTGGCATTAGCAACAGATTAATTTGGCTAGTTTAGTTTTATGAATCACTTTCAAACTTTTTTAAAGTGGCAGGACCTTTTTTTTCCCCTTCCAGATTCAAAAATGTCCCAAAGAATCCTGACGCATGAAAGAGATCAGGAGGAGTCACTGTATGAAGCAGGAGCAGTGAGCTCATACTCTGCCTGGTCACAGTCTCCCTCCTGAATGGCCCCAAGGCACCCTTAGAACATCAAGCTGGACATGGCTTTGACATCGCTCAAGAACACAAAGTTTGAAGGAAGCTTGGAGAATGCTTGTTGATCCACAGTCCTTGGGGCCTCTTCCTGCTCCCATGCCCCACCCCACCAAACAATGTTACAGATGAAGAAAGGCAAAAGCAGGAGGATGGGCTGGCATCTGGCCCCCAAAGGATAACTGCTCCTAGCCTATCTGTTTATCCCACTACCAGGTACGTCTCAAAGCCTTGATGATATGTCCATAGGCTGAGGTAAGCCCCAGGCCTGCTCAGGATCAGAGCCAATGGCATGCCCAAGAACGTGCTGGAGCTGGAGTTCACCCAGGGCTGGGGATGTTGAGCTGGCCCCAAAGGAGTCCTTAGGCCTCTCTGGGCTATTGCCCTGTTGAGCTGAACTCACCTCTATCAGTGCCTGAGCTTTGGGTCTTTACCCATCTACCGCAGCAGCCTGGGACCGAGAATCAGAAGGCTGGTGTGGGTCATTGCTCTGCCTTCTCTCTGGCTGTAGGACTTCGGGCAAGTCATTGTGCCTCACAGCACACTGCCTGCCTCTCTTGGAAACAGGGACAACGTGCTCATCCTGCCTTCCTCTCAAGGCACAAGGGTCTGAGCACTCACAGGCAGGCACTCTTCAAGTGTGAGCTGGACACTAGACAAGGGCTGTCATTGTAATTTGACTCAAATTGCTCAAAACAGGGCAAGGCTTGGTAGAAAAGATGGAGAATCTTTCTCCATGGCTCCTAGTCATGGCTGCAGGCCATGATCCCCATGATTCCTGGGGATCAGCCTATCGGTTACCCAGCACCCAGGGCAATCTGGCCAGGGGAGCAGAGCAGCTCAATGGCAAACACCTCATGACAGTGCATAGTTAAAAATCAAGGAAGCAATACAATAATCCCAGGCACAGTACATCTGAGCCATAAATACATTATTTTAAGGATATACTTTTTTTTCTTCAATTAAAAAATGAGTTTATAATCCTGATTCTATTCACAAGTGACAATTTTATCATCACACACTACAGACAAGAGATGTTATGGTGAACACAGCTGCAGGTCTACAAGAGGAAGTCAGTCGGGCAGGAGGGGCAGAGGGTGACTGACCCGGCACTTCGAGGCGCACCCAGGACAACCCGTCAGAAGCGGGGACTCTAATGTGGCAGTGGAACATCAACACCATGGAAACTCACAGACAGAAGCAGCTTTGTGCAATGTAAACATTGATCTGTTTTTTTTTTTTTTAAAAGGACAGCAGTTTCAAGTCTCTCACGCTCGCTCGCTTGCTCGCTCTCCTTCTCGTATACTTGTTTCTTTGAAAACGTAAACATATTGGAAGGGCCTTGTCTGAGGTATTGAGGTATTCCTCGAAGGTTAAGGCTGTGATCAATGCAGGCTCTGCTGGGCCTCTTTCAGTAAGCTGTCGAAATCCATGGCTTCGTACTTGCTTTTCCCGGAGGCGGGAAGGGCCTCTTCTGGATTGCAATCTGGGGGTCAGGGAGAGGGGAAGGCGTGAGCACCGTGAAAAGGTGTGATGCCCAGCAAATCCATGCTTGTCCATGGCCCTGTGGAGCGGATCTGGCTCCGGGCATCAGAGAGCAGGGATGAGCCCTGGGCAGTGAGCACTGATGCCATCCTGCTATGGTGTCTCTGCCACACCATCAGCATCTCAGAGCCTCCACGGCCCTGTTGTAGAACAAGGGGCCCCTGACCTAGGGCATTCCAGAGCTCCTTTCCAGCTATGACATCCTAGAGTCCTCCTACCTCACAGCTTCTGGCCCTCTAGTTTCCTGTTGTTGAGTCACATGAGGGAGGGCCAGCAAAGCTGGGATCTTGACCTTGTGCAGACAAGGGAACCTAATCCTACAAGCCTCCTGACACTCACCCTGTACTATGAAGCCCATCTCACGCTCTACCCTATACACTGCACTTCTGTGTCCTTCTTCACCAATATGTACCCACAAGGCAAGTGCATGATGATGGTATTATTTTACCAAGATCCCCTAATGGGCACAGCTGCTGGCTTGTCAGGGGTCACCATGGAAAGCCCCTTCCTGGGCCAAGGCAGCAGTGGCCCTGTGAGTTAAGAGGGCCAGCAAAGCCAGGGTTCCCAGAGGCCAAGGGAGACTCGACAGTCCTTAGTGCAAGTCACAGGACAGGACCCAGTGGGCCAGAAACCAGAAGAAAAACAACATGGTAATAGGTCAAGGGCTGCAGTTATACCAGTCAGCACACAGGGCTTGGGCACGGAGCCACGTCTAGAAGGGGCATTAGGTCTGGGTATCATTAGAGGAAGTCGTTGCCCCTGATGCTCTGGGTCTTACCAAATGTGGCAAGGTACTTACCATAGTCAGTGTACCTGGGCCAGCAGAAGTGCCGGAGCCCCCCGGAGCTCAGCTGGAAGGAGGGCTCATTGCGCTTGCTCAGGGCAGCGCCATTTCTCAGGGAGAGGGCTGCATGCTCAGAACACCGGTAGGTGATGAAGCCGTACTTCTCGCCTCTGGGGGGAAAAGACAAGGGGACCGTGTGTCCAGGCTGGCTTGGTAGACATTGTCAGAGCACGTAATACAAGAAAAAAAGAAAGCCACAAGGATCTGCTGCCCACATCACCCAGCCCCCTAGTCAGAGAAGATGACGTTTGCTGGGCTGATGTCTGCTACATGATAATGAGAAGATGAGGTCATTGGTTGAATGTTTGTGGGGTCAGGTGTGAGGCACGTGTTTGGCTCTTTAGGTGACCCTGTAAGGCGTGTCATCTGCACCTTATCATAAGGAAATCACTTGCTGGATTCAAGGAGCTACTCAAGGCAAGCGACAGAGCAGGGATTCAACCCAGGCCTCCCAAGGTTAAGGTCAGTGCTCCAGGCACTCCCTGCATCTCCCACTCTTGCTGTCCCTGCCCCTGACCTGTACCATCCTACTACTGTGCCATTGCCACCCACAGTAACTAAGGGGCCCGACTTCTCCACATCCTCACTAGCACTTATTTGCTGTTTTTTCAAGCCATCTAATGGACATGAAACGTGTGACTGACTGTTACCCAAGAAACTATTTTCTTTGATACTGGGGATTGAACCCAGGGGTGCCTTCCCACGGAGTAACATCCCAGCCCTCTTTATTTTTTAATTTTGAGGCAGGACCTTGCTAAGTTACTAAAGTTAATCTGGAACTCGAAATCTCCCTTCCAGAGTTACTAGGATTACAGGTGTGTGCTACCACATCAGTAAGAAACGGTTTTATTATTGACGTTCTTCATTATTTTTATTTATTTTGTTGGTACCAGGGATTCAATCCAGGTGAGAATTGAGACAGGGTCTCATTAAGTTGCTGAGACTGGTCTCCAACTTGCAATTCTCCTGCCTCAACCTCCCAAACTGCTGGCATGACAGGCACTTGCCACCACACCAGGCACTCATTATTATTTTTAAGTCACAATTTAAAAATGCTAATAACTTAGTTTGCAGGCGTAATGGGAGATAATTTAGAAAAATTTCAAAACTGATAGTTTTGACATCTCAATTGTACATTCATAGGCAGCCTGTTCTTTTTGCAGTTTCCCTGACAGACGAAACACTGTTTCCCAAGTGAATGAGGAAAAACCAGAGCTGCCTGCAGAAAGAAGGCCCAGTATTTCTACTGCAGAGGAAGGAAGTGGTGTGAGTGGCATCAGGACCAGGCAGGGCAAGGCCCCTGTGCAAGTGTGTCTTTCAGCTGCCAAAGGCTGTTGCCCTGCACTATGACACATGGGTTCCAGTTTTGTTTTTTCCAGGAAGGTGCTGCTCAGTTAACTTGTCTGAGTGCCCCCAGAAGGAGTGCAACAGAAAGAATAAGCATGCCTGTCATGCGCATTCAAAGGTTAGACAAAGGAACACATGGGGACTGCCTGACGCGTAGTAAACCCTCAGCCATTACTGGCTGCATGACCACTGCTGCAGGCTAAGGTTGGATTTTGTTGCATTTGTTACACACAGACCTTCTCAGGTGCCTTCTATGCACCCGGCCCTGGATGGGGACCTGAGCCTGACCTGCTTGTCTTGACTCACCTCTTACTTCTTGTCAGCACCTGACACTCTACAATCTCGCCAAACACCTCGAAGCGCTTCTTCAGCTCTCGGGAGCTCATGTCACTGGAGAGATTTCGAACGTATACTACACGGCCTTCACCCTGTTCGAGAAGGGGGACACAGAGGGACTCGGTCATGGTCACTGCTCCCATAGTCTCCTCATCCCTGTCTATGCCTGGCTGAGCAGCAACACCAGCTAGAATCAGAGAGAGGACAACACCAGAGGACCTGCCCTTGTATGGAGCAGGGGCTGTGGCGTATGGAGGGAAGTGGCCTCCAGAGGGAGCAACTGTACACATGAAGGCAGCCAGGAGAGGCTGGCTGGGAGGGAGGGGACTTATCACCCTCAACTGAATTGCACATTAGGTGCCTTCTCGCTTGTGTTTGGAGTGTGACAGGGAGAAGCTGGGTGGAACCACAGGACACTAAGAATGAGTTAAGAGCCAGGTAGTTTGCAGGGGTCACAGCGGGCTGGAAGGAAGGGGGCGTCAGGGCTATGACAGCCACCATTGTCTTTGATTTTCCCTGCAGGGTAAGGTGGTTGAAGCTGCAGAACAGACGTTGTGACAGAGAGGTCACCTCTAGGAGAGCTTGGTGCTATGCCAGAAGGTGCTCAGAACAGCCTGGCAGAAGGAGTGGGTGGGGAAGCTCAGGCTGCAATCTCCCTCTTTCCCTTAAGATCTGTGATTTGATCTGGTTGAAGTCATTGCATGGACACCTGTGCTCCTGTAGGCAAAAGAGCAGAGTGTGGTTCGGACACACTGTATTTCTCCAGGAATAGGCCATACTCAGCACTCCTCTAGCCACCCCACCTGGGCACCCATAGTGTCCAGATGGCAAGAAAGAAAAGCAGGCCTGGGCTCCACAGCAGAATCGTGACAATGGTCACAGGAACTGTAAGCCTCATACCATGATGTGCCTTCGTGCAATTCTCTAGAGAAAGCCCCTCCTCCCAGCCTTCTGGAGGCTTCTTGCATGCTTAAAGCCCTTTCCTGCCCCCACCCAAACATTCTGCTCCAGAGTTTTGCTGGTTGCCCCTTTTCACGTCCCCAGGCCCGGCTCCATGAGACCCCTTCTCCCCAACCACCCATGCTCTCAACAGTCCAAACAGGACTGTAAATTTCAGACATTTTAGACACGATGTTAATTTCACAGTGTTTATCCCAATCCTTAATTCCATTGTTTTCTCCTTCATTTACAAGTCTATTGTCTTTCCCTTCTGCCCCAACCATGTGATGAGGGGGCCCTTGTCTGTTTTACATGTTGTTATTGCCCAAAGCATAGGCTGGCACTAGGCTTGTCAAGACAGAGGCTTGTCAAGCAGGGGAGGTTTGTCAATCATGGGCTAGAGAAGATGCCATGCTCAGCTGTGGTTGTAAGCACTGCTTGCAGACAGCTGTGCACCTCTGGGGCATGCAGCTCTCGTGTGTACCCTGCTCCCTGAAGCACAGCATCCAGTGGGAGTCATCTGTCCTTTTGCATTTCTGTCCTACTTTCCCTCCCTCCTCTCTAGTGGTACCACACAGCTGGCTGGCTATAGCTCCCCACTGCAGGCTACTGATGGATCCTTCACAGCCTGGGGACAAATTCTGGGAGAGGATCAGGGAGGTGGGTAGAGGGGGGGAAGGCTGTCTTGGTCTTTTCGCTCTGATTAAGTTGGGAAAAACCTTAGGAAGCACCAAGCCCAGCATCCTCATGTGCAGATGACAAAACTGAGGCTCAAGGAAGATTAGGACCTGTCCAAGGTCACACAGAGGGTGGTGGCAGGGCTGGCTTGTGACATGGTCAGCCTGGTTCTGCTCCCCACTACTCCACCTCTCCTCTTGGCCTCCTCAAGACCCCTGAAGCTAAGCTCTAAATCGCCACCAACTGTGTACCTCATGTCCAGCCTATTGGCTGAACTCTCCCTGGTTGCCACTTTTAATAGCCTTAGGTGACCCTGGTGATATTCAAATGAGGAGAAAAAACTGTGTTCTGCGGGCCACAGTCCCTTAGTCCAAAGGCAGGGGTTGAAGGCTGAGCGGCCAGCGCTCTCACGCCTGCTAGCCACCCTGGGGGCTCGGGGCTCGGGGGGCCCCAGATCACTTACAATGGCCTTTTCCCGCCGCTTCCTGGCATGCCGGATGCTTGGGGTTCCGTCTGAACACGGCCCTCTGCTCTCACATCTGTCAGTGAAAAGCAAAGCAGAGGCACTCACTCTCCAGAAGGAGCCGGATGGGCGGGGCACGGGGTTCCTGGGGGCGGGGCTGCTGGGAGGCGGAGCTTCTGGGGGCGGGGCAAGGACTTCTCTAGGGTCCACCAGAAGTCCAGCTTCCCCCGGGCGATGAGAGCCCAGGGTCTTGCGCTGGCCTCTAGGCCTAGATACCTGGACCACTGGGGCACTAATTATGACCCCGCCCTTCTGTGCCTTGCCTTTCTCTGCCATTAGGGGTGGAAAGGGCCAAAAATCCTATGAAGCATGTTTTCCAGATAAAACACCAAAGCCTCAGGTTCAGGATGGGATTTGCCTAAGGCTAAAAAGGGGAGAGGTCTGAGTGAGGAGATATTCTGGCTCCAGAACCAATGCTCTCTACTGATTGGTGCCCCAGCCAGGAACAGCTCCCCACTTGTCCTTCCCAGCTCCCTGTGTTTGGCTGAGCTCTGGGGCTTATCATCCACATACTGCAGCCCTCCCCACTCTTCCCTACTCCAGTCTGAGTCCTTGAGAACAGAACTTAGAGGATAAGAACACTGGCTCAAATAGCCAGTGTTAGGGCTGGGCTCCATCGCCTGCTGCTGGGTGGCCTTGGACCAGTCACTTAAGCCCTCTCAGCTCTACTTCTTTATCTATAAAATAGGGATAATCAATTGAGTCCACCTCCTCCTTGGTCATTGGTGAGGATTAAATTTTTTAAAAATGCACATAAATGCTTCACCCAGGAACTACAATAAACACTTGCTCAGTTTTTTTTTTAATTTAACCTTTCTAAGCCTTAGCTACCTCATCTATAAAATGAGGATAAAAAGCAGCTAGGCCCTCCACATGCATCTGTGAGGCTCAAATAGGGTAAGAGGTATGTGATTTGCAAATTTTAAAGTGCTATAGAATAGGGCTGGGGTTGTGGCTCAGTGGTGGAGCACTTGCCTTGTACATGTGAGGCACTGGATTCGATCCTCAGCGCCACATAAAAACAAAATAAACAAAGATATTGTATCCATAAAAAAAAGTGCTATAGAATAACTGGTCACCACTCATTTGCAACAGAATTGGTCAACATTCCCCACCTAAAGGGCTAAGAGTGTCTGGAAGGTGTTGTGGAGTTCAATTTATGCTATTAAACTAGCCTTGACATGCTGCTTATTGCCTGAGACTGGGTAATGGTGAAGATAGTGGGGCTGGAGAAGGCCAAGTACGAGTTTGCCAGGCTTGTCAGGTACCCAGCCCTGCCCAGCACCTGAGCAGGAACTGAGATGCCCAGAAAGACATCCTCAGAGAGGTCTGCTGGAAGACAACTGGGACCCATGTCTCCCGCCTTAGTACGGAAAAGGGCTGATTAGAGAAAGTGCTAGGGAACTCATTTTCAGGAACAGATGATTTAGGGCTTCTTAATGTTGGTTTTGTGGGGAGTCCACGAATCCCTAAAATTGATGTTTATGCGCAATTTAATGGGGAGAAAGGCCTTTGCTTTAAGGAGATGTTCAAACAATTAAGAGCCATGGGTATAAATGTGCAATTATAAAGCTGACTTTTTCTAAGAAAAGGTACATCTATATGACCTGAATTCTGATCTCAGAGGATGGCACTTTGGCAATGTCATCATTACCTGGGAACTGGTTAGAAATGCAAATTCTCCTCCCCCACAGATTCAGATACTTGGTGGAGCTTCCAAAGCAGCGCCTTAAACCCTCCAGGTGATTCTGCTGCTTGGACCCAGGAACACCGCCTAGTGGCCTCTCAGGCACACCTTCGGCACAGAGGCAGGAAGGGCACTGACTGCCCACACCCCTGCCCAGGATGAATCAGAGAGCAGCCAGTTCCTCCAAATGTGCCAAGCCTCCATGCTCTCTGCCTAGCTCCCCAGCTGACTTTTGGACTGGTTCCCTCTCTTGTCTGGTTCAGTGCACAAAGATGGTGTGAGCAAACAAGCTCATGACGCGTAGTCTCTCCACTGGGCTTTTAGAGGGGCGGCCCATGCTGAAGTCAGGAAGCAATGCACAGTTTAGCAGGACCAAGAAATGGGAATAAAGCTCATCACTGCTTTAATCCAGGTATTTTTCAGAACACTAATTATTTTTTTCCTTGTGATATTGGAGATTGAGCCCAAGAGCACTCTACCACTGAGCTATATATCCCCAGTCCTTTTTATTTTTTGAGACAGGATCTTGCTAAGTTGCCCAGGCTGGCCTTGAACTTCCAATCCTCTTGCCTCAGCCTCCTGAGCCACTGGGATTGCAGGCATGCACCACCACACCCAGCAATAGCTACATTAACCCTTCTTTTACGTGTTAATGTTATATAGGTTTTAAACTATATGGGCCTGTGAACATTTGCAGAAAACCTATCCATTTGACAAATACAGAAGCAGAAAATAGAATAGGAGCAATTTCATTGAGACAAGGCCATGAATGGCCAAGAGATCTGGAACACACCTGAGTGCCACATGCCAGGCTTTGCTTGCCTCCAGGAACACACCACAACTCACCCAAGAGGGGGCTATCTTCAGGACCTCTGACCAGCACACAGCCACACCAGGAGATGCAGCCCTAGTATCAGAGGACTTTTCCCACATCTCCTTCCTCCTCTGGCACCCTGGGGAAGGGAGCCCTCGGCTGTCCACTGCCCCTCCCGAGGTCGTCCAGCCTTACCTGAAGTTCCTCCGGGTGGCTGGTGACCAGGAGCGGCAGGATGAGGAGCCAGAGCTAGAGCGGCTTCTGGAACAGAGCTGCCGACTGGCCTTGCTGGGTGGGCTCTGGTAGGGGCAGTGGTCAGAGCGAGGGGGGCTGACCCCTGAGTCCTCTTCTTCATCGTCCTCCTCCTCCCTCTCCTCATCTTCCTCCTCTAGGAGGAAGCTGCTCTCACCACTGCTGCTGCTGCTGTCCTCAAAGACCGTGTCATATTCAGGACTCTTGCACGAAGCCAAGTCTTCGTCCTCCAGAGCCGTCTCCAGCAGCCCAAAGTGCTTGGTGAGGCTGGCGCGGATCTCGTGGTCTCTCAGCTGAGCGCTGTCCTTGGGCGGGGCGCTGGCCTCACAGCTTCGGGCTTCCTCCTTCCTAGAGGCCTGCATTTCAGCCTTTGAGGAGGCACCTTGCTGGGGCCAGTCCTCAAGATGGACCCCAGATGGCTCCCAGGACCTCAGCACCTTCCTCTGCATAGTGCCCTCTGGCCTGAGCACCTGGCAGTAATCATGGTCTCCAAAGGAACAGGAGAAGGGGCGCTTCTGGCCAGCCTGGGAGGCTGGCTGGGCCGTGGCATGCCGCAGGTGGGACAGAAGCTCGCTGCGCTCTGGGTGCTTCTTGGGCAGCTTGTGGGCAGGCCCTGTGGTGGCCGTGAGCTGGAGAGCCTCAGGGGCGGGGGTGCTGGGGGCTGTGTCTTGGCCCAGGCTGTGCTTGATGTCCGGCTTGAAGGGGTCCTCCTCGGTGGGCTTGTATGGGGGTGTGGTGGGTGGGGTGAGTCCTGCCCAGCAAGGGGAGAAACACATGCAGTGAAGGCAGCTTCCTTCTCCAAGGAACAAATCCCAAACCTTAATTTGGAATTTGGGATTTAGGATGGCAAAGAAGTGGCTATGTGCCACCCCCACGGACAGAGGGTAGGCCTTACTAACTGATCCTGCACTACTGCTTCAATTCTGTGGAGTTGGCATGTGACAAAACGAGTGTGCTGTCCCTTCTGTGGGTTGGTAATGGTAGCAACAGCCCCCAAGTCATCAGAAAGCTTTTCCTGTTCCACCTCCCATCATCCAAAGGGGCCTGCTCCAGGTGTCTCCCAGCATGCATCAGGGCAGGCTGCATGGGCAAAACTGCCCACCTGGATCTGACTACCATCGTGTTCTTGCTACTCCTGCACCTGACCCTGGCTTCTGTTCTCCCCAATGCACCAGAGGAACTTGCCCAGCTCCTCCTCTCTGGAGCTCCTGAAGGCCTACAGGGTCAAGACCAGACACCTCTGCATTTTAGCCCTTTTGTGGCTGCTTTTCCTGACCTGCCCTCTACCACTTAGAAAAACCAGGTGACCAGCATCTCCGGTGTGCCCTGGGAATTCCACTCCTCCACACCTCCACCCCTCTGCCTGGCTGAGTCTCTTGCCAGGCACACCCTTCCCCTTTGTCTTTCCAATGTCCATTCATCCTTGAAGGCAACTCATGCCCCTTGCCCTGCACTCTGCCCAGCCCTGACCCTCCTGTGCTGTCAAAGCTTTTATGAAATAAAAGCACATCAAACAGCGCTTGACAGGGCGTGAGTCTGTCCCTCACAAGACTGCGGGCTCCTCCAGGGAAGGAGGAGGATGTGGGACATGCATGGCCAGGAGTCTTGCCACGCCCCCAAAGGCACTCCACCAGCTACGCCCCCTGCTCACCTGCCGTGCCACAAAGCTCCACTGTCAAGGTCTGCTCAAAGCTCTTCTTGCCAAAAGGAGGGTCACTGATGGGGGCAGGGAAGACAGAAAGGAAAATGGCGGTCAGTAGCAGGCTCCCACTGCCTTGAGCATTTGAGGGGGGGTGAGGAGATACTAAGATGGATCCTGGTTCTGCTGCCATGGAAGGGGAGTGGGGCACTGGGAGAATTTGCTGGGGGACCCTACCCTGGCTGTTGGAGGAGTTCAAGTTGCTTTTAGGAAACTCAGGCAAGGTTTGCTGGAGGGTGAGGAGAGGACAAGGTTGGCCTCCTTATTTTGACAGATGGGGCCACTGAGGTACAGAGGGGGAATGGAACTTGCCCCAAGTCACACGGCATTATCAGCTTTTCCCTTGGGAGAAAAGCACTCTTTGCAGCGTCCTGGGGAGGGCAGCTTATGAAATGGCCTGATGAACCCCTCCCCAACACACAAGTCCAACAAGACAAAAGCTCACAGAATAATATACCAATAATTTCTAAAAATCTACCTTTGTGACAAGGCCAGCATGAGGCACCTGGGAGAGTCTGAAAATAAGACAAAAAAAAAAAAAAGCAAAATGAGCTTCCCTAACATGGCATTAAGAGCAGACGTTTCCCCTCCAGAGACCTCAAATTTCCAGGGGCGGGGCAAGCACAAAAGCCCTTTGGGCAGGTGACCCAAACACCGTGGCCATGTTAAGGAAGGACAGGAATAGCTCAAGTCCACCTCCATCCCGGGGTCTTGGCAGGCCCATCACCTTGACTCTACAGAAAGAGTAGATAGGCACAAGGTCAACCCCTTCTGGCCACTGAGTAGCACAGTGGCAAAGAGCTCAGACCGCCCTACCCGTGTGGGTTCTGGACAGTCCTGCTCAGGGCGTATCACTACCCAGCTCTGGGCCTCACTTTCTGTGTCTTCAAATGGAGATGATCACCATGCCTACCACACAGGTTTCTTGGAGAAATCAAAGGGGAGATCTGTGTCACATTTCAGACCAGTGCCTGGCATGGGAAGTACCCAATAGATGACAATCACCACTGTCATTAGCATTTAAAATTCAACTCCACTGTGGAGCTGAACTTACGGACACATCTCTGCCACATCAGCCCTGGTCAGTCTTCTTCGGGCACCTACCACAATTTGTGATCATCCTCCTTTCTGTTTACTTTTGGATTGCCTGTACCCATCACTGAAACAGGCCCCAGGAAGGCCAGCATCTTGCTCCCTGTTCTTTAAGCAGTACCTTGACCACGCGTGAGGAAAAACTCAGAGGTGTACTGGTGTCTTCCTGAAAGTCTGCCCCAAAAGCCCAGTGTACAGACAGGAAAGTGGGAAGAAATCCAGAGAGGGAAAGGGACCTGCCACATGGGGTTGGGGACTTGAGCAAGGGGGCTCCAGGGCCACATCCACCCTGCCCCTCTCTTGTAGACCACTGACGCTTACCACCTTTGGAAGGAATACGCGGGCAGCTGGGGTCCTCATCCGTGTCCCCACACCCACTCTCACAGGGGCTCTCCAGGGCAGAGATCTGGGGTCCTCGTAGGAGCTGCTGGTCTTGACCATTGTCCTCGTCTGTGGGGCTGCCCAGCTCTCCTTCCATGTCATAGGCCTTGGGAGCCAGGCATAGCGAAGGCAGAGCACCTTGGGGCTCTGAGGAGACCAGCAACTCATCAGTAAATGTCAGCCAGGGGCCCAGCTCGGGGTTCAGTCTCCGGGAGCGGCGCACTGGGCACACAGAGCTCTCCAGCTTCTTCCCCAGCCTGGCCCACGGCAGGCCTCGGCCCGGCCTCTTCCTGCCCCACTCCTCCTCCTCCTCCTCCTCTTCTTCCTCTTCCTCCTCTTCTTTTTCTTCTTCTTCCTCCTCCTCTTCTTCCTCCTGCTGCAGCCGCCGGGTAGAGCGGCTAACGTCCCCCTTCACCTCCAGGCGCAGCGGGCGCAGGCTTGGCCTGGGCCCAGTGTTCTTGGGGGAAGCCGCCACCCTCACCTCCTCCACCGGGGAAGGGTGAGCGGGGGAGGCCTGGTTGTCCTTGGGGGGCCTGGGCCTCGGCCGGGGAGTGAGGGAGGCATAGACAGGCGTGGCCAGGCGGTAGGGTTTGCTGACATCGCAGAGGACATCTTGAGCCAAGAGTTCCCGCAGGATGGAGAACTCAGCCCAGGAGGCTTTGGAGGGGTGCCGGGGCCTGACCCTGGAGGGGCTGCTGCATGGCTGGGGGGGTGGCTCTGGGGCCTGTGGGGGCAGCTTCCTCTGAGGGAGGCAGTAGGTGTGCATGTATCGAATGAGCTGCACCATGGCCTGCACGTCCTCCTGGGGAACCTGGGCACTGGGGCTCGCCCTGCCCGGTGCCAGGGAGTCCCGGGGAGAGGCTGGAGCTGGCTGGGGACTCAGACAATCCTCCCCTGGCTCCTCCTCCTTCTTGGCAAGGAGCTGGGGACTCGGGGGCAGTGCTGGCTGCAGTCCCCTGCCGGGGGAGGAGGCTTTTGCCTGGGAGCAGGACGGCACCGAGGTGAGGTGCTTATGCAGTTCTGCACAACTCCTGTTGGGAGACCGCTGCATGGGGGCCTTCTTATCCTGGGTGCTGTCCGTCTAGAATGAGAAAGAGGCCAGAGTGAGGAGGGAGGGACACACTACTCCCTCTGCCCCATATCCCCACGGCCAGAGCTGGCCCAATGTCTTGCGCTGCATCATGGAAATAGCTAGGTTTCCTTCCCTCCATTTCCTGCCTTCAGCCCAGAGCCTGGAACCCAGCCATATTTGGTTGGTAAAGAATGAAAGAATACCCAGCCCCTAACATGTCTCCCAGCCATGGAATTTGGCCCTTGCAGACCCTGCCAGATGTACCCAAGGCCTGCTGTGAGCATCCCACATCCCCACCCCACACCCATCAGCAATAGGGCCAGGAAGTGGATTGGTGGCCGCCTGGGGTGGGCTGTGGGAAGGATTCGCAATAAACAGGGATGTCGGGAAGCATTCTGGGATGATGGGTATGTTCTAAAACTGGACCATGGTCATGACTGCCCAAGCCTACAGAATTACTAAAAATCATAGAATCGTTCTTTTTAAATAGGTGGCTTTCCAACACTCTGGGGGCTGAGGTGGGATGATCACTTGAGCCCAGCCTGGGCAACCCAGTGCGATTCCCACTCAAAAACAAAACAAAAACAACAAACAGGGGGCTTTCATGACGTACAAATGGCACTCGAATAAAGTTGTTATAAAAAGAAAACAATTTAGCAGCTTCCGAGAGCCCAAAGGATAAGGGGAGGCTCCTTGGGCAGGTATCTGAGGTCCTCTGTAATCTAGCACCAGCTGACGTCACTCAAGCCTTCTCTGCCCCCCTCACCGTCCACTTCCCTCCCAGGCCCACTTGTGGTTTTGCTGGGGCTTTCTAACAATGGCTGTCAGCTGTCCCTCTTTCTGCTGGGCCTCCCAGCCCTGCAAAGGGCAGCACTGGCTCATAGAGGGGCTTGGTTGCTGCCCCTTGAAAAATGAAACACACAAGAGGGTAGGCCTTTGGGAGGTAGCGCAGGGACAGGGGCCTGCCCCCTGGGAACACCAGCAAGGGGAGAGGCTCCCACACTGCACCCCTGTCAGGCAGGCACCTGATTCTGCTTCTAGAGTGCAGAACCATGTGCAGCTGTCCCCTAGAGGAGTGTGCAGGGGCAGGGGGCAGAAGAGTGAATGTGGCTTTGAGGAGCAGGAACCCCTCCTCCTTAGGCTTGTACAATGAGGACCAAGAAAGAAAGGGGACATGCTTTAGCCCTTGGAGTTCAGAGCACCAAACTCTCCAATGGCTTCCCAGGAAAGAAATCCTAGTGCTCTGTTGACTGTAGCCTTCACCTCTGAGGATGATCCTACTTTGGTCTGTCACCCTATTAGAACCTGAGCCCCATGCTGGCCGCAACTTCCTTGGTCAGCTCTAACCTGTGTTAATGTCTATCAGTGCCTGACGCACGGAGGCATGTCAAAGCCCAGCACTCCTTCCAGGAGCGCACTCTGCAAGGTCTATGTGAGCAGCAGCAAGAGAGGCTGCTGGGGACCGAACCTGCCATCCCTAGCCAGCGGTGACGGTGGTGCCCTAAGAGGCCGCCTGGGATCTCAGGTAGACTTCTGGGCAGGTGCAGAAATACCTTGACACAAGACCGCTGACTTCTAGACCTGAGGCTGGCCTGGCGCCAGGTGGTCCCCTCCTTCTGGATGTCAGAGCTTGATGTCGGGGAAGATGTAGCCAGGAGAAGCTTCTGCAACTGGGGGAGAAGCAGAGGGAGAGATGCATGGCCAGCCCCAAGGCTGACCATGCCCTGATCCATCACCAGACTACGGGGAGAGCATGTGACAGTCTAGAATGATGCTCCCAATACAGTAAGTAGAGGAAGTTGATTGGCTAGTGATCCTAAACACATACAAATGTCCCACTATCTTGTAAGTCCTTTCAGAATCACCAACCCAAGAGCTTAGCAATGACTTTGAGAAACCCAAACATATCACGGGTAATGCCTACCCATCCTGCTGTTAAAACAGTACCAGGCAATCTGCATACACTTGCACTAGACACACACATGCACGCGAGCGTGCGCGCGCGCGCGCACACACACACACACACAAAATCTGGGAGATTAGGTACCAAAATGATTCTCTGATGTGAGATTCCAGCTGATTTCCCTTTTGTTCATTCACACTACCTTTAAAAATTTAATTTCTTTGATTATGTAAGTAATACTTATAAATATCACAAACACTAAAATGGAAAATTAAAAGAAAGGCTTCCTCCTAGCAGGGTGCAGTGGCTCATGCCTGAAATCCCAGTGACTCAGGAGGCTGAGGCAGGAGGATCAAAAATTTGGAAGCCAGCCTCGGCAAATTAATGAGATCCTGCCTCAAAACAAACAAACAAACAAAAAATAAATAAATAAAAATAACTGAGGATGTGGCTCAGTGGTAGAGCACTTCAGGGTTCTACACACACATGCATACACATAAAGAGTCTTCCTCCTGCCCAAGGTCCCTTTCTCCTTCTCGGAGGCAAGTGCCACTAACTACTTTCTTGTGACCCTATCCCGGAGATGGTGGCACTGATCATACAAGAATACACATGGATATGTCACCTCCAACCCACTCAGATATTTTTACACAGGTGGAATAATGTTACAGTTAGCTCGTTAGACTTTTGTTCCAGGTTTTTTTTTCCTACAAAGATTGTTGAACTCCCCTGCTTCTGAGCCCCGTGGGCAGGCGCACAATGCATCCAAGCTGAGAGAACAGAAGCTGAGCACATCTGCAGGTTCTGCCCAGGATCCATCAGAGCTGAGAACTAGGCAAGAAATGTGATGGAATTTTACATCCTGGGGGACATGCCCCCAAAGCACCCAGCGAACACCAAAGGCTGGGCCTCCTGAGGAGCCCATGGATCTTGCTATACCCCAAACCACACTCAGGCCTGTGACTCTCTGACTTTGGATTGGAAAAGACCCTTGGCATACCAAGGACAGGGAGGCAAAATGAATGGACCAGAACCTTCTTTTTGACTCTCAGAATATAACAGAAACTGCTGACCTCGGAAAACACAGACATGCAGAGGTCCATGGATCCTTCGAAGTCCATGGGTGGATATTCTGGGATCCAGGACAAGACCTGGGGTCTGGATGACTTCATTGGGCCTTTCTAGAACTGGCAGTATACTGAGGGCCTAGACAGTGAGTTTGGTTCCTAGAAGCGTGAGCCTAGAAGCGTCTATAACAGAAGTGCTCAGAGTGTGGGGTAAAGGCAGATGGAGACTTGGCCAGGAAACCACCTTTGACCAGCAGGGGTCGCTCTTTGCCTCTTTAAGAAATGGCACTGAGGATTCTTGTTACTTCCAAGGGTTGTGCCAGGACTATGAATTAGCTAATGTCTACTGAGCAAGCATATATGCCAGGTACTGTTCTAAATACTCCCTATATAATACCTGCTGTATAGTCTCCTAATAGCCTTTGAGATGGAACTATCATCCAACCCGCATGGGTCAGGAAACTGAGTCAGAGAGGCTTAGGGAGGCTGTGTGCCTCAGGGAACCACAAGCACTGATTGGCAGGGATGGGATTCACACTCAGGCAGTTTAACTCCATTCTGGAAGGATGCAGGGTCCCATTAGCAGAAGCCATGATGTGAGATTGGAAATATTCTGTGTCAGCACATAGTAGGTACTTACTAAATATTTCCCACTGCTTTGAGGACCTTAAAGACCCAAAAGAGAGAAGACAGAGTACCTTCAACCAAGAGTCAGAAGACCTGGGTTCTAGTCTTCGCTGGTGCACCAACTTTCTGCTTGACCTTGAGTGAAGTCAGCCTCAGAGTTGGGCTTGGTGGTCACCAAGGACCTTTCCAGCTCCAACTCCCTGAGACCTAAGAACCCTTCCAGCTCTGACAGGTTCTGGTTTTCTAGCTGTGCCTCATTGGCCCCCAGGAGCCACAGATCCAACGTGAGGGAAGAGCCCAAGACAGGCAGCATGACTCAGCCTGAGTGGAGGGCAGCCCCGGCAGTAACCCACGAGGTCCAGACCCTTTGAAAATCTGATCAAAGCTGACATCTTCTCCCCAGGAAGCTGCTCTTCCAAGTACACATTCCGACACTCCTCAGACACTCTCACAGAAGGCATTTAACGTGCTGGTGGGAGTGTAAATTGGCATTATCTCTTTGACGGGTAATCTGGAAAGATCTGTCTAAACTGAAAAATTCCCTATCCACGGACCTAGGGGATCTGTTTCTAGGAATTTATCCATTTACCTGGGGCAAAGGCCTACATATGACTGCAGCACTATTGGGGACAATGGTGGAGTTAAAGGAATATAAATATCCATCTGCAGGGACATGGTTAAACAGATGTAACACATCCTCAACCAGGAACACTATACAGCCACAAGAGGGACAGCACAGCTCCATACGTTCATTTGGAAGAGTTCCCAAGACACATGTTAAGTGAGAAAGTAAGGTGCAGAATGATAGAGGAGCAGGCTTCCTTTTGTAGTAAAAAGAAAAAAAAATTAGGTGAAGAGGAAAGTCACATAACAGATCGGTAACCATGGTTACCTCTGGGGAAGGACAAAGCAATTGTGAGAGGGCTGAGGAGGTTTTGCTTTTAACTGTCCACACTTCCTGCCTGGATGTTTACCATGTGTACATAATCTTTAGGAAAATGTTTGCATGCAATTTCAAGGATTTAACATAGGACTAAGGTCAGTCTTTGAAATCCCAAGGAGCCTATAGAATGCAGACGAAGCCTAGTCCCACTGCACAGGAGGGAAAGGTGAGACCCAGAGAGGCCTCCCACCTCCAGTCCAGGCCCTCCTCTGGAAACCACGTCACCGTGATGCACAGGGACCCAGGTTGGGTTGGACTGGTGCTTTGCACTCCCACCCCTGCAGACAGATCCAAATGGCAGCCTCCACCACTGTCTCAGCTGGAAACAGGTTCTCACCAGCGAGAGCTCATCCACGTCCAAGGCTGGGGCTGGGGGCCTCTCCCTAGCGGGGCTGGGGGGTGCAGACAAGGGGGCGGGCGAAGCTGCGGGGCAGCATGGTGCATCTCCTCCATCCAGGACCGGGAAGGCAGCCAGCCCCACGTCATCTTCAGGGATGTCGTCCAGGGTCTTGGTGAGCGCGGCCAGGAGGGCCTCATTCTCACTGTCGATCTGGAAGGAAGTGGTAGAGAGGGTCAGTCACCTGGGACATAGCTGCTCACCCTGCTGGACCACCACCCTCCTCTTGCCAACCCTCCCCTCCCTGTGCCCCATCAGATCTGCTCAGATTCCTAGGACAGCAGATGCCCAGTAAATGAGTCGCCGACTCCAAGGATCACAGAATTTTGTCAGCAGGCAGTAGGTGGGAATGGAAAGGGATCTGCTCTGGAGTGGGAGACGGGGGGCAGAAGTCTGTCCACCTGAGTGAGGCTGCTCTAAACATGAAGAGCAGGGGCTCAGTGCAGGCCCCAGACACCAGGACCCTGGGGCCCAGGCAGGGTGAAGTTCAGAGCTCAACAGTGACAATGATAAGCAGTTCAACAAGAAAGCAGCTACCATTTCTTTCCCTGGGGGACCCCAGGGCTTGCTGTCCTTGCTCACGCTGGGTGAAGGGGTGGGTATGGTGGTCAGGAGCTCTGGGTGAATCCCAGGGTCCACACTTAACAACAGTGGGCCCCTGGGCAAGTCAGTTTCCTCCCCTGTCAAATGGGGAACAGTTCCTACTCCAAGAGGTTCTTGTTGGGGACCAGATAAGTTAATATAGGTAAGATGCTTCCAAAACAGTTCCTGGCACAAAACAAGCACTCTCTACGGCTTCTGCTGCCATGATGACTATACCGCCATGCTCCCATGTCTATGCTCATGACAACGGGGTGGGGGGCGGGGTGGTGACGATTCCCCCACCTTCCCTCCCCTACCACATGTCTACTCTGCACCCAGCTTTGTGCTGGACACTGGTACACTGGTAATACAGCCCCTACCCTCCCTGCGCTTACCCTCCAAAGGAGAGTAGAGGAAAACCAGGAAAGAATCAAGATCATTTTAGAACGTGGGAAAAGCCGTTAGGAAAATAAAAGGACGCTATAATGGAAATAAAGAATGTGGCCAAGGCTGCGGGCTATTTAGGCGGGCCACAGGAGCCCTCTCTGTACAGCTAACAAACTTAGGCTCAAAAGACAGGCAAAGAGCTTAGGAAAGAAGACCTGGGCAGAGGGGAAAGCCAGTGCAGAAGCCTCAATGAGGGCAGCACTTTCTAACCTTCATTTTCCAGGGGAGGAAACTGGCTCCCGGCATTTCAGAAACCTGTCAAGGGCAACCCAGCAAATGTGGGGCAGAGCCAGGTCCTGGACCCAGGGCCCCCCACACAGGTGAACAGAAGTGTTTCCTTTTCTGCTCTGATCTCTGAGGGTGAGCATGTGCAGCCCAGCCCGGGGCCAGAGGTGGGAGCAGAGATCACATTGCTTCCAGGTAAGCCATGGGGGCCTCAGTCGGGAACCCCTGCTTCCCAAGCCTGTCCTGGCAGAAGCACATGCTGTCACATGATGCCTCCCGCAGCACGCGTTCCCACCCCGGGTCAGGCTGTTTATCCCTTCCTCAGGAAGTTCATCTGAAATACACATCTCGTGACGGCCTTTTGGCTGCACTAAATCTGTTCCAAGCCTTGCAGCCAGAGCAGCAGCTGAGTAACTGGAAGGGGGGACACGGGGAGAGAACAAACGCATTTGTAATTTTTAGAACAGAGCTAAGAATAAAAGAAGGGTCAAAAGAAGAACTTGACGTGGCCAGCTCGGCTCAGCCCTGGGGCTAGGGGCCCAGAGACTGTGGCTCTGGCATGTAATGAAGGCTCACCTGGCTGCCCCCATGCCCTACCTGCCAGCCTCCCAGGCACTCGGGCCAGACGCCCAGTGTTGGGTTCCCAGAACAATTTGTCCCATCTGACGGTGAGTTAAGATCTGGGAACTCGGGGCCCAGTGGCCATGTTTGGAGCTGGTCACACAGGGCTCTGCCACTGACAGGGTAACCCTGATCAGATTGTTCCCCACCTCTAAATCTCATTCCCTTTCCCACAGAATGGCAAGATATGGCCCCTGCTGGTGTCCCCTGCAGGGCTCCAGGCAGGCCAAGCCTGGAGTGGTGACGACAGCATCTAGCTCTGTGCCCTAGCAGCCGTTAGGGAACAGCCAGGTTGTTGAATGAAGGAATGAATGAACCGAACAATGAACAATGGCGGGAGACTGGGTTCTTCCGTGTCTCAGAGGCCAGCGTCTAGAGGGAAGCCATCCAGAAATGACATCACCAGTGCTGGATGGGATGAGAATTCCCACTCTTTCCCAGGAACTGCAGTAAATGGCCCAGAATTATTGTGAATTATCACATAGATCAGAGCTGAAAGGGCTCAGGGTGATGTAGTGACCAGGCGTTTCAAACACGTGGCACCATATTACTAGGTGACTGTGGTGCTGGTGGCTTCCATGCCAGTTTCTCTCTTGACACAGGGCTCCAGGCTACAACTACTAATCAATCGTGGTCGGTGCTCCTGAGACAACCTAGCTGCTACTCTTTGGGCTGGAGGGGCCTGAGACCCCAGGAAACAGATCTGTCAAGGTCATTAAGCAAGTCAGGGATGGGGTCAAGGATGAGAACCTGGAACTTAGAGCGCTAACAATGGTTTTCCAAGTGCCAGGCCCAGAGCAGAAATGAGTAGGAAATGGCAGAGACCTCAAGAAGCACCAACCAGGTTAGGTGAAAATAAAAATGACTAATGAACGCCCACTCCCCAAGACTGCTCAGCTTGGGAACAGGCCGGTGGGGCTAGAGGCGCAGAGTCAGCTGGGAAGAAAGGCCACACCTGCCAGGCCAGCCCAGCTCCCTCCAGACTAGGCCATCCCATAGGCACCCTAAGTTAACACATCCCAGGGAGCTGGCCACCCTCTTCTTTTTTCCCTGGGCCCATTAGCTCAGCTCCCCCTGCTCCGCTTAGAAGCCGAGTGCAAATTAATGGAGAGTTAATCAGCTGAGGAAGGATATTAATAGACCCAGCCCCACCCCCAGCCTTCCTGAGCTGATCTCAAGCTGGAGGAAAAGGAGCCTTCGAGACATGTGAGGGAAATGCTTCACTGGGAAACTAGAGTGGCTTGAAGGAATGGCTCAGAGCAGCCGTTGGGCTGTCAGGGCTAAAAGAACACCTGGAGATCCTCCACTATCCAGGGCCTTTCACTGAGGCCAAGAAACTCAGATTTACCTCTCCCCCATTTTTCTGGGGGAAGGTCCATGAATCTCATCAGAGTCTAAAAGAACTCAGGGACTCTCCTTTGTCCCCAACAGATTAAAAGCTACTGATCCAGTCCATGTTTCCTCTTCACGAACACATGAGAAAACAGAGGCCCACCAAAGGGTGCTACCTGCCCAAGGTCACTCAGCACAGAATGGTCCAACACCTGCTTCATCTAGAAACAGTTACCAAGTGCCCTTGTGCTTCAGCCCTAAGAACCCTGAGGCACACAGAGAAATGGAACACAATGTCCCTGCCCCCAAAAGGTTGTCAATCTTTATAACTGTAGCTTGTTCTTCACCTTCCCAGACTGTTTCCATAGCAATAGTGCCACTCAATTGTTAGAACACAGCTCGGACGCAGGCAGCCAGGCGCGGTGATTCCCACTCGTCTCAGGGGGCCCCCGGATCCCAGCTCAAGGCTTTTTGTTTGGTTTGGTTTGGCTTAAAATAAATAAATATATATATTTAGTTGTTGATAGACCTTTATTTTATCTATTTACATGTGGTACTGAGAATTGAAAACCTAGGCAAGTGCTCTATGGCTGAGCGCCAGCCCCAGCCCATTCAAGGTTTTGATACTGGTTGTGTCTGACCTGTGGCAGGAAAGAAAAAACGCTACAATCGAGTCAGTGTGTGAGAGCCCCAGATGAAGATCACATTGCCCCACGGTCTGAAGACACATGTGTACTAGCTGGTCACCCACAGAGGAAGCCACTGCCCAGCTGCTTCAGGAGGAGGCAACTCTAGAGCCAGGAGTCAAAGGGTGTGTTCACTGGATGACCATGTAGTAGGCCCTGACAGCGTGCAATGCCCAGGACATGACCCACAGTATGGACACAGACCCCACAGAGTATGACGGCTTCGTGGGGGTGAGGGCGGGCCCTACGCACACAATCAAATGCACAGCAGGTGCACAGGTGAGAAATGGACAGAGCCGGCCTTGGGCAGAGCTCTGCCAGCTGGGAGGACCATCTTCCTCACTGAGCTGGGGTCCAGGGGCTATGCCAGGCTCACTTGGGTCTGAAGCCATTCCATGCAATAGTAGGACTACAACAGAGACCGCTGGGGAGTCTGGCCAGGAGGAGTAGGGGGGCCAGCCCTGTCTAGGTGAGGACTGTCTCAGGAAGCAGTCAACATGCTCTACGCATCAGCTCCGCGCAACCCGAAAGCATTTTCAGAAGTTGGCCTCCTAAAGAGGGAAGGAGCCACACAGGGAGGCCCGCATCCTTGGTGTTCAGAGAAGAAAACGGAGGCCCCGGATGGAGCCAGGACCTCGGCCCAATCCTGCTGACTCCTCACCCGGCGTGGCAAAGGGGTTCAGTGTAGCAGTGATGGTATGGGCTGCTTGATTTTAGCCTTCTCCCTGATCCTTCCTACTGTGTGACTTTGGGGAAGTTCCTTCATATCATTGAACTTCACTTTTCTCACCTATAAAAACTTACAGCTAGAACAGCATCAGGGAAAATCCAGACTCTTGGCCTGGTGCACAAGACTGTGCGGTCAGGCCCTGCCTACCTCTCCTGCCCTTTGACCTTCACGTGGCTGCCTCCTTCTCTTCCTTGGGAGGCCTTTCCTGACCACCAGCCTGCAGAACCTTTTCTATTCCTGGGCTCATTTCCTCTAGTTCCCTGTCACAAGTGACTGCAGCTGTTTCCTGGTCTGGAGAAATGTCTTCTGCCAGCCCGTGAAGTCCACTGATGGACACGGTGCCTGACACACAGGGAGTTGCGTGATCCTTTCTAGAAGGACTGATAAAATCTATCAGGAGGACCACCTGAGATGGCGTGTGGCACACAAGTAGGGCCTGTGGCACAAGGTGTGGTCAAGTTGCCACACAGGCACAGACAGCCACATCTCCATTCCCCAGTCTTTAAGGGGGAGAAAATTTAAAGAAAAGAATGAATCAGAAGGAAGCCAGCACCCAGCTTCAACAGGGCCCGGCCTATTTCATCCCCTGCCCTCCATGCCTCACCCCCACACCCACGCACACAGAGCTTGCTTTGTCCCAGGCCACATATTCTTCCACCTAGGAGATCAACCACCGTGTGCCCTCAGGGTTGAGAGGTCTATGCACAGTGGTTCTTGGCACTGCCTTTTGTTAAGCGTACGCAGTGCCAGTGCCACTGTAGGCCCCACCTGGAAGATGGGGACAGCTGTATTTACAATTGAGAGTTGTCAGGAGAATTAAATGAGTTAATATATACACAGGGCAGTCCTACCACAGAACAGGTGCTCAAGAAATGTGAGTCCTTCTCAGAACGTCCTGGCTCAGAAGGCAGACTGGGTTTGAGTCAAGTTCAGCTACTGACTTAACTCTCCAAGCCTCAGTTTCCCTATCTGGAAAATAATGGCGCTGCTTCATGGGGGTTCAATGGGACAATGTAGGAAACAGATTTTGGAGCCCCCAGCCCCAGAGGGTATGACTCTGGGAGGTATAGAGGGACAGGTTACCCCAACCGTTACTTTCTTTTTTTGTACCAGGGATTGAACCCAGGGGGCGCTTAACTTCTGAGCCATATCCCCAGCCCTTTTTACATTTTTTTATTTAGAGATAGGGTCTTGCTAAGTTGCTTAGGGACTCACTAAGTTGCTGAGGCTGGCTTTGAACTCATGATATGCCTGCCTCATCCTCCCAATGTAAGCCATTGGGATTACAGACGAGCACCACGGTGCCCGGCTCTAGCCCTTACTTTATGGAAGTGACAACACAGGCCAGATAAGTGGGTGAGAACTGGCCCAAGTCAGGTGCAGATCCAGAGGAAACAAGGTCTCAAGAGACTGGGTGAGTAGGAGACTCTTGGCATGAGAGGGTATAGAAGGTAATGCAGCAGGGCCAAGGACCTTGGGGGCAGACAGGAGTGCTGGCACTGTGGTGGGCTGGTGAGGCTGGGAGGGCCTACCTGGAAGAGCTCGCAGTCGTCGGGGCTGTACTGACTGGGCTCAGTCTCAGAGGTCTCCGGGCACCACTGCAGCTCTCCAAAGCAGGTGGCAGAGTCAAAGTCGCTGGCGTCCAGCTGGGAGAGGTCGAGCTCAGGAAAGTCAGCGCAGAGTTGCTCCTCCCCAGAACCCCCACCCTGCGGAGACAGGAAGGAAAAAGACAGATCAGAGCTGAGCACAGCTTGACCCACGCAGGGCCTTCCTACACAGGATGCTGCCAACCCGGACCCTTGACCATGGCCAGATTTTGCCAAATGTCCCAAAACTATTAAGATCCACCCCACCCCTCACAATCATCAAATCTACCAGTAGCTAAGCCAGGCCTGGGGGTACAACCTCCCTGGGGCTCTCGCTCCTCCTCCTCTGCACTCCTACACATCCCTCAAGCCCTGCCCACACGGCGCCTCTTTCCTTTTACTGAAACTGTTTTGTTGAAAACTTGACTAGAGCCTATAAACAGAGTTACTCCTTTATACAGCTGCCCCCACCTTCAAGAAAACTTCTTCTTTTTAAAGAGAGAGAGAGAGAGAGAGAGAGAGAGAGAAGAGAGAAAGAGAGAAAAGAGAGAATTTTTTAATATTTATTTTTCAGTTTTTGGTGGACACAACATCTTTATTTTATTTTATGTGGTGCTGAAGATCGAACCCAGCGCCCCGCGCATGTCAGGCGAGCGTGCTACCGCTTGAGCCACATCCCCAGCCCCTGCAAGAAAACTTCTTAAAGCTAACAATCCTCAATACTAATGAGGAAACAAAATATAGCAGCAATAATAGCTGACATTATTGAATGATGACCAGATTCTGGAGAAACACTCATGTTCTCAGGGATTTTAGAGGGTTATCTGTGATATCTAAAACACACAGGGCCACCCATTTCAGAAGGCAAGAGGCAAATAAAACCATAGCACCCCTGTATCCTGAAACACTGTAGAGAATAAGGCAGATCTATGGATCATCTCCGAGATAAATCAAATAAAAGACTAAGTTGTAGAATATCCACAGGAATATAATCCCACACGTATAAACAGAACGAAACAACAATCAAGCTACAGATTGCTCTATGCAGCATAATAAATATCCAAACACACCTGCCTGGCAGTGGGGGGTGGGGACAAGGGGGTCAGTGGGACTCTGGTAACAGCAGGTGGTCCCAGGAGCAGTGACATCAGCATCACCTGGGAACTTGCTATGTCAGAAATAATGCAAATTCTCAGGTGAGGACCAGCCCTACTGAATCAGGGGCAATATACTTTCTCCCTCCATTTCCCAAGTTTAACTGTCACCCACAGAAGGGCTGCAGACTCAGAGCAGCCTTGCTGGGAGGCTGACACAGAAGTGGACACCACAGGGACAAGGAGGGCTGCCCGGGCCCGGCAGATCTGAGTCGAGATTTCCTCCTCCTCAGCCATGAGACTCTGGGCAGGTCCCTTCATCCCTCTGAAACCCAACTGCCTCATCTGCAGAATGGGGACAGAAACAGCAGTACTGCCTATGGAGCCAAGAGCAACTTACAGCCTGCTCCAGTAGGTGCTCAGTAAGTCAGCTACAAGTAATGACACCAAATAATGATGACGACAACCACGATGATAAAAAAAGGTGTTTCACCAGCAGGCAGAGAGGGTGGGACCTGCTGCAGCATAAAAAGGAGGAAAAAAAAAGGCAAATGGGTGACACTTAAGAGAAACAGGTTTTGCTCAGGCCTTTTCCTTAATTGTTCCCACTTGCGAGACTTCATCAATTATGAATAAATGTATATTCAACTTGACACAGGAAAAAGGCTTTTATCCAAATTTGGGTCAAATGTCTTAATTGGCATTTTGCAAGAGTCCTGCCTGTACGGGCAACATCACAGCCACGTCCTCACAAGTGGCCCATCTCTGGCTTTCAAGCCAGGCAGCACTGCGCCCAGCAAGTCTCTGTCTACAAGGCCATACCCCACCCCTGCGCCCCACCTGCCCCTTCTTTCTCCAATCCATACACATTCAGCAGTCCTAAATATTAAGTTCTGAGTTACTGTGAGCTGGGCCCTGTGCCAGAAGCTGCAGCCAGGGGTTAAAGAGACACCACTGTCCTCTTGGAGCTCATATGTTGGGGAGACAGGAGGATGATATTAACAAATTATCACTCAAATAAAATGCAATTACAGTTGTACCCCCTTATCTGTGTTTTCAGTTGCCTATTGATCCACTATAGTCTGAAAATATTCAAAGGAAACTTCCAGAAATAAGCAATTCACTAAGTTTTATACGGGGTGGGGGGTGCATTCTGAGTAGCATGATGAAATCTTGAGTAGTTCTGCTCTGTCCCATCAGGACATGAGTCATTCCTTTGTCCAGTGTATCCATGCTGTATACACTACCCACCCCTTAGTCACTTAGTAGCCATCCTAATTATCAGATACACTATCACAGTAATGTAGTGCTTGCATTCAAATCCAAGTAACTTATTTTACTGACTAATGGTCCCAAAGTGCAAGAGCAGAGACACTGGCAACTCAGATACACCAAAGAGAAGCCATAGAGTACTTCCTTTGGATGAAAAGGTGAAAGTTATCCACTTAATGAGGAAAGGGCGGGGGGGTGGGGAACCCTATGCTATGGTTGCTAAGATCTACAATACAAATGAATCTTCTACCTATGAATCTGTGAGGAAGGAAAAGAAATTCATACTAGTTTTGCAATTGTACCTCAAACTGCAAAAATTTTGATCACTATGCTCCGTAATGCTTAGTTAAGATGGAAAAGGCATTAAATGTGTGTATGTACGCATTGGGAAAAAACTAGAGTCCATAAAGGACTTGGTACCATCTATGGTTTCAGGAATGTATCCCCTGAGGAGAAGCCTTACAAATTGCAACTCCCGGAGGAATAGGTGAACACTTCTGGTTGGGAACCTGAAGACGAGAGGGAATTGGAGCTGCCTTACCCTGTGGGTCCCCAAGGCAACCCCAGTCCCCTGCAAGCTCCTGTCTGTCAGCCACTTCAGTTATAAAGCACCATCACTCAACAGCTGCCCCCACCCCAGGAGACTTAGGCAGATCCTCTCCTCTCCTCCTGGAAGCTCTGTCTCCTTCACACCCAATCAGGCTGCAAGGATGTAGCAGCTTTTGCCTGTTCTAGGCAGACATTTGATTTGTTTCTAGTTTTCAGTCATTATGAGTTAAGTCTTCAATATTTGTGTACAAGTCTTTGTTTGGACATATGTCTTTGTTTCTCTTGGGTAAATATCCAGGAGTGGAATTGCTGAGTTATTTGGTAAGTTTATGTATAACTTTGTAAAAATGACAAACTGTTCTCCAAAATGTTGTAGCACTGAACACTGCCATCGGCTGTAGGAGAGCCCAACTGTTCCATACCCTCACCAAGACCTGGTATTGTCAGTTGTTTTAATTTTAAGCATTTATCCAGGGGGAAGATGAGCAAAGGCACTGCAATATACAGACTCGGTCTCTTCCTTTGTTTGATGCCATCTTAGTGGGGATAGGGGATCTCATCGATATTTCATGAAGGATGGGAAGCAGCGTTCCAGGGAGAGGGACCTGCAGGGGCAAAGACAGTAGGGACTAAGCTGGAGGCGTCAATGAGGGGAAAGGCAGCTGGGGATGGGATCAGGGAGGGATTGTAAGGGATCTGTTTTTTCATTTGTTTGTTTGTTTTGGTACTGGGGATTGACTCCAGGACCGCTTAGCCACTGAGCCACATCCCCAGCACTTTTTAAGTTTTATTTTGAGACAGGGTCTTGCTGAGTTGCTTAGGGCCTAGTTAAGTTGCTGAGGCTGGCTTTGAACTCACTATCCTCCTGCCTCAGCCTCAGGAATTTCTGGGGTCACAGGCATGCACCATCACACCTGGCAGGATTGGGTACTACTCCAAGTGAGATGGGGTGGGGTAGCCCAGAGGCAGGAAATAGCTGAGGCCATTGGAGCCATCCAAGACAGGTTAGGCAGGGGCTGGTCATCACCTAGGGCCCGTGGGACACAAGGGAGGGCCAAAAGCAGAGATACAAGGGTGCCGGGCAAGAGGGGGCCTCCCTGGCCAAAAAAAGTCCCCCCATGATAAGCTCTCTGGGGAGCTCTTTCACTGTGCTCCTGGTTCGTCCCTCACCCCAGTTACTCAGAGTGGCTACCTTTGTAAATCTGTTTCCTGCAAAGAACCTTAAAAGCAGAGTCACAGAATCAGACCAGCCAGGTGGCAGCAGCTCAGAGAGATGACGGGGTAGAGGTTGGGGGTCATGGTGGGCAATTTGGGAGGTAGTGACCCTCCAAGAACCAGTTAAAGCTCCAGGTACACTCTCCCAAGATGCATGTGCACACACAAAATTACAAAATTTATTCACAGATGCACCTTAAGAACCTCTGGCCTGGCTGATCTTCACTCTGCAGATATGGAAACTGAGGTTCAAGGAGGGAAATGGATTTGCTCAGGGTCATTAGTGAGTATCCTTCCCTTGAAACCATGCCATGCCTCCTTTACAAAATGCTCATAAATGGCCAAGATGACTGCACTTATTGATCACCCATAGGGGCTCGACATACTGCAAGTGTAACCAGCATGTGAAAATCAAGAAACCGCAGCTTCACGGCCTTGTCAATTAGGCCTAAGACCACTCTCTGGCTAGAAAGCATCAAGCACTGCATTAATGGTGATTTCTGGCCTTCTCTGTACTGGAGAGTCTTTTGAAGGGGTGCCTTGAGTGACCCAGTTCTCTTCAGTCTGCACTGAGGCCTTCTCGCCCATCCTGGCTGCTTTCCTCCCTCAGGCTCTGCTAGTGGGGCTGGGCGGGCAGTGCAGGACTAATACCCTCTGCACTCACGATCTTCCAAGGGCTGTGCTCAGTGCCACATGCGTTTCCTCTTATCAGTCTCAAAACAACCATGCAGGGCAGGTGCTGCTGTCCCCTCGTCACTAGCATTACTAGTAGAGAAACTCCAAGATGGAGTCACTTGTATTAGTTTGCTAGGGCTGCCGAAACAAAGCACTACATCTGGATGGCGTCAACAGAAACATCTTGTGCACAGCTCTGGAGGCTGAAGTCTGAGACCAAGCTGTCAGCAGGAGTGGCTCCTTCTGAGAACCCAGGGAAGGTCTGTGCCAGACCTCTTCTGGTCTTTTTTTTTTGGGGGGGGGGGCGGGGGGAGGAGCAGTTACTGGGGATTGAATCCAGGGCACTCGACCACTAAGCCACACTCCCAGCCCTATTTTGTATTTTTTAAATTTAGAGACAGGGTCTCACTGAGTTGCTTAGCACCTTGCTTTTGCTGAGGCTGGCTTTGAACTCACGATCTTCCTGCCTCAGGCTCCTAAGCTGCTGGCATTAGAGGCATGTGCCATGGCGCCCAGCTCTCCTGGGCTCTTTCATGGCAATCTTCTCCTGTCTTTTCACACTGTCTTTTCCCTCTATTGGAATCTGTGTTTATACAAATTTCCCATATTGGATCAGGGTTCACCCTAAAGACTTCATTTTAACCTAATTATCACTGTAAAGATCCTGTCTCCAAGAAAAGTTCCATTCTGTGGTCCTGGGCATTGGAACTTCAATGTGTCTTTTTTGGGAAGACAACTGAAAAGCCACAGCACCCCAGATGTCAGAAAGGTGAAGCTGAGATTCAAATCCAAGTTTTTTTCTCTCCCTACAAGGCCATCACCCACATTCTGTTTCTGAAAATGAGAAGCACCATTCAAGGCCATTTATTCACAGTTACAGATGGGGAGGTAAAACTTCAGACCCAAGCTGGGAATGGCCCAAGTCACATGGCAAGTTCATGGATGAGCGAAATCGAGTCTAGGACCAGAAGCGCTGCACTGTGCCCAGCTCCTCCCAGCCTCTCTGGTCTGCTGGTCTCCCTGCCAGGGGTCCCCTCTCCTGGTGCCGTGCCTTCAGCATGCCCCCCTATTTGAAAGGGCTGAAGCTTCCTCAAGCCAGGGAGATAAATGACCCTGGCAGGGGATTAATGGTGTTTCATCCAGACTCTCACATAAGTGGCTTCATTGGAAGCTTGTGTATCTTGTTGGAAATCGATTCCCTGCTTAAGAAAGAATGCATCTTCAGGAAAAATTGGTGGCTCCACTTTCCTGGCTGCAATCAGCAAATGGCCGAGCTTGGTGCCTGGTCCAGAGCCGATTCTTAGAATTATTGGTAGAAGGAAGCAGGAGGGGCGGGAGGGTGGCCCCAGTGGCAGCTTGGGTTCCAGACCATGTGTCCTTCAGCAGGTCACCTTCCCTCTGGTTCTCACTGTCCCTCTAGAATAGAGAACTTTAAACTAGCCAGACCCTCTGGACCCTGCCTGCACACATCTTTCTGGGATCCACGGAGGCTTTGGGGAACTATTTTGGCAGAACTCAGCATCTAATGAACAGATCAATGAGTGACTTAATAAGTAAATTTCCAGGGGGGAGACAAAGGGCAGAAAGAAGGTCTTGAAATGGGAAGAAACCTAGAAAAGGTGGGCAGAAGGGCAGGCCCTGGCTCTGCTTCTGACCGAAGACTTCAAGATCAAGACATCAGCTTTCACTGCTTGTTTCTTTCTTTGTTTCTTTCTTTCTTTTGACACCAGGGATTGAACCCAGGGGTACTTAACCACTGAGCCACATCCCCAGCCCTTTTTCTATTTTTTATTTTGAGACAGGCTCTCACTAAGTTGCCTACGGCCTTGATAAATTGCTGAGGCTGGCTTTGAACTTGAAATCCTCCTGCCTCAGCCTCCTGAGCCACTGGGATTACAGGCTTGTGCCACTGCACCCAGCCACTGCCTGTTTCTAAAGGCAAAGTAGTAATCATACCTTTCCCCGGGGCTCTTACAAAGGTAAAGTAACATAGGTTGGGAGCCCAACATGTGTCAGACACACCATGAATGGGAGTCACAGATTACTATGGTCTGAATGTGTCCCCACAGAATTCATCCCCATGGTAACAGTATCAGGAGGTAGGGCCTTTGTGAGGTGGGTGGTCAAGATAGACACAGCTTGGCCAAGTGAGTCTGAGTAGATACCAAGAATGGCTGGAGCATCCATTGGGACAAGGGGGCTCAGTTGGTTGAGTTCCACTCTAGAAGTACCTTTGCCACTACTTGTGAAGAGCCTGCCTGAAGAGGAAGCCAGCACGGGCAGCGTGGAGAGAAGTGGGGAGAGGGGAGGCTTCTGACAAAATAATCTGTCACTTGTCACACTTGGAGCCAGCTGTGCTTGAAGCCAGCAATTCTCTGTGCTTTGCCATTAGGAGAGCAAATCAATTCCCTTTCTAGATTTCATACCAGTGGGAATTTCTATCACCTATCAATGAAAACGTGATGACTAATTTATCTCTCCCATTAGAAAAAAACAAGATTTCCCACTGTCTTCTAAGTTAATACAAAACTGCTAAAGAAGATTCCAGAAGGACAGTAGCAAGAGTAGCTGAGCTTAGTCCCCAATGAAATATTAAACAGTATCATCAGAAATAGGACTCAAACCATGCACATAAAGTAAAACTCCAGGAAAAGTTGAAGAAAGGAGGGGCTCTAAGCCCAGCCTGAAAGGACCACCAGGAACTCGGAGATAAACCAGGTCACTGGAAGGGCATCCCCTCCCCCATCAAAACCCTCAAGACTAAAACCCTCAACCTGGCACTCAAGACCCCTTTCCCATGGAAGCATCTGGCCTTGGGCCTACCAAACCTGGTGATGGTCAGTCCTTTACAGCAGACCCAGCCAAGCAGGTACCTGATCAGGGTTTGGTTTAAGGTAACCCAAGAAAAGGTCCCCAGGTAAGAAGGAGTCCTCCTGCCCAGAGAGCAAGATGGGCCGTGCTCAGAAATAGGCCACTTGGCTGTGCCTGACCTGGCCAACCGTGAAGGAGCCCAGTCACCAGTGTGCAGCTCCTAACCATAGGCAGAACAAAGAAGCCTGGGTCCTCTGCCCTTGGCCTCTATCTGCCTTGGGGTCCCAGAGGACTCAACTTGGAGCTCATCTGGCCTCTGGCCATGTTGGGAGTTTTCTGTTACTTGCAACCAAACCTAATCCTATCCAGGTCCCCTCAGACTTTGGTACAAAGCCTACCATCTCTTACCCGACCAGCTAGTTGGGTTTAACCAATGCTCTCTCTGTCCTCCCATCCACATCCTTCAATATATATGGCACCCACCAGCGGGCCTGCTCCCACCAGCTGAGCTGTCTGTGTACCGGGAGCCAGTACCCATTTATTACTACAATCACAAAATTCAATTAAATTGTTTAAACACAGAAAATATGAGGACAAAAGAAGAATTTCTCAATGAAAACTAAGTAGAAGGCTGTGGAAGGATCCAATAAACTTGAGTTGCTAACACAAAAACCTGCTGTCAGATTCTTTGTGGATGAGATCATGGTGAAAGATTAGGAGACACCTGTAATCATCTAGAGGGATTCTGCGCTCACACAGCTTGACCAATGTCTAGTGAGTTCTTGGTCTGTTGGCATAAATACTCAAACTGGAAATTGGAGTCCTGGCAATGTGGGTGTGGACCATGCAGGAAAAATGACTTAGAATTTCAATCCTGGCACCACAAAGAGCCCTGTACTGAAAGACCAGCAAAAAAATGAATGTGCAAATCATAGGCCTTCATTAAGATGATGTTAGGCATTAAGTTCTGTGATTCAGTGCTTTACCTGACCTTTTCCCAGGAATTCCTCTCCCCAGCCTCCCCCTGACTTCCCAACTACAGTTCCCCTCTCATCAGATAAGAAGGTGCCAATGGTACAGGATTCCAGCCTTCCTAGCACAGGAAATATAGCCTCAGGCCAGACTCCCGGAACACTGCGGGGTGTGGGCACTGGAATTGTCTGCAGTCACTGCAGTCACACTTTTAGAGACCAGTATCTTATTTTGCAGATGATGAAATGGAGGTTCACAGAGAGGAAAGGAGGAGTCACCCAAGATCCACACAGCCAGCTCCTGGCAGGCTCAGGACAAACTGGGATCTCCCATGTCTCCCGTCCAAAGCTCTTTCCAAGGCTCAGTGTGGTGGCACACGCCTGTAATCCAGCGGCTCTTGAGGCTGAAGCAGGAGGAGCAGAGTTCAAAGCCAGCCTCAGCCATTTAGCAAGGTCCTAAAGCCACTCAGTGAGACCCTGTCTCTAAATAAAATATAAAAAAGGGCTGGGGATGTGGCTCAGGGGTTAAGCACCACTGGGTTCAATCCCTGGTACCAAAAAACAAAACAAAACAAAAAAAACCCAAAGCTCTTTCCAAAATGACAGTCCACTCACTTCCTCAACCACTGTGGCCCATATACCCACATTAGATTCACACCCCCTACCTCACCCCACCCCACCTTAAAAGGTGAGGGAAAAGATAGAAAAGGAAAAGTCCTGGGGCAGCCTTATTTTCTTGGTCCTCTTCTTCTCTGCTCCTGTGGCCCCCAGGCAGCACCCATCCCACAGGGGTCCGAGGCTTGGGGTTACCTGAGGGTGGCGCAGCTCTAGGATAGCCTGGCAGATCCCAAGACCAGCCTGCTCTCCTCTAGCACTGAGGTCTCAGAGGGCACCCCCTCTCCACCTTTGGCAGCATGGATCCTGGCATCTGGCCAGGCCCAGGAAAGCAATGGTGTTTTAAAACAAGTAAAGGTTGAATTATATTCTGACACAAGTGCAGGGCATTTGGGGGGGTGCATGCTCTGCACATTGTGTTTGCCTACACTTACAGTAAATTTTAGGCACTTGAACTCAAGGGCCTCTTGAATTCAAAGGCGAGTGCAGGAAAGGCACTATAGCTGCCGAGTATGGGCAGGTAGAGTGGGCAGGATCCATGCAGCCGGGGCTGGCCCTGGCCCTGGCTCTAACAGCTAGTTACAGGGTGCTCAGGCTCTGCATCTGCGGACCAGCCTCCCGCACGAAGTGCTGTGGGGCCTCAGCCCTGGCCCAGCCCTCACCTCCCCAGACAGCTCCCTTATCATCCTCAATGAAGTGTCACTCCCACGTGGGCTTCCCCGGCCACTGGACCCAGCTCTGGCTTCCCAACACCCTGCTGCAGTTCCCTCATTTTGTACCTGCCATTCCCTGAGATTCCCTCCACTGGCCCTTTCACTATGTTTTAAACTGTGAGAAATAGCCAGGCGTGGTGTTGCATGCCTGTAATCCAAGGCTTGAGAGGCAGAGGCAGGAGGACTGTGAGTTTAAAACCAGCCTCAGCAACAGTGAGGCTCACTAAGCAACTCAGTGAGACCCTGTCTCTAAATAAAATACAAAATAGGGCTGGGGATGTGGCTTAGTGGTCAGGGGCCCCTGGGATCAATCCCTGGTATTAAAAAAAAAGTGGGAAATACACATTATACAACTTGAAATTGACCATTTTAACCATTTTAATCATTTTTGGCATTAAATACATCCACACTGCTGTTCGCTCATCACCACCATCCCCTCCAGAATTTTCTCCCATTTTAAATTCATCTACTTGTTTATTGTTGGTTCCCTCAACCACACGGCAGAGGCCGTGTCTATCTTGTCCCCTGCTGTATCCCCAGTGCCTGACACACAGTAGGTACTCAATAAAGATGTGCTCAATAAACCTAATGAGTGCCATGTAAACTGTCGAGGGAGTTACGCAGAAGCGAAAGAGCACAAGGTGGGAACTGTTTCCATACAGCCCCAAGACAAGGTCAATTGCCTGGTAGCCTCAGTTACCAGATAACAATTTCATGTCTTGTCAAACTCTACGGGGACAGAACCGCTGAGAGCTCCTTTTCTCTCCTGGTTCTAGACCCCTCTGCAAGGTCAAGAATGAAGACATATGATCACATGAGCCACCTGACATCAACACTCCCCATTTCAACACCTCAGCTCTACCCAAGACGGCATTTTATCAGTGGCTGAAGGGCGGACACAAAAATAGACTGTAGGGATCAGATGCCACCCTCAGCTGCTCTCTGGACACTCAGGAATGGTTGAAAGGCCTTGGGAGGCCTGGGGACCCGGGGCCGGGGTGGGGTGGGAATGCACAGTAGTACACAGGGATCAGAAGGTGGAGCCAGAATCAAGAATAGGGTGCCTTGGGCACCCAAAGTTTCCGTAGTCAATTTTTAAATGCGATATTTTTAAAATAGGCATCGATGCAAAAATTCCATCCGTAATTAATATAAATACTTACATCCTAAATAAAGGCAGGATCAGCACTGCCCCTTTTTCCTTTGGCCTCAAGTTCCAGTATGGCTATGCGTGACACTTGTGTTGTTCCTGCCTTTAAAATTTTTATATTTTGTTCAGCATGTACACATTCCTCTCAATTATTATGTTTTTTAAACGCTGAGTTAAAATATCATTTATTTTGATTGCTGAATTTTTTGACATTCCCTTAACTTGCCTGGAGCCAAGTGCCTCTTAGCCTCACCCCGGTCTCCACCTGGGGAAGGAGGAACTGTTTGTCCAGGTGACTGAAATGGAAGTGCACCCTTGGTCATGTCACTTGGGCCTCCGATTCAGTATCTCCACAAAGGGACCTATGAACCTGGACTTGCCATGAGATTGTCCAAGCCAGGTCTGGTGAGGTGTTTTGGGTAGAAAAGTGTTTGGAAAACTGAGTCCTTCTCAAGGGTATTGCATGGCAGCGGGTGCTGATGGTTTTGAGAAGAGCTGCAGAACATTTGCCCTATTTACAATGGAGTGAAGATTGCTAAATGAATAGTTTGCTTAAGGAGAGTCAGAAATGACAGCAGATCCCTGGTTCTGCTCCAAATCAGGACACCCTCTCCCACTCCCACCTGCTTCCTGAATGAGAAGGAAAGCAGAGCCAGGCACATTGGTGCACATGCCTGTAATCCCAGTGGTTTGGGAGGCTGAGGCAGGAGGATCTCGAGTTCAAAGCAAGCCTCAGCAATTTAGCCAAGCCCTAAGCAACTCAGCAAGACCCTGTCTCTAAAGAAAATATGAAAAAGGGCTGGAGATGTGGCTCAGTGGTTAAGCGCTCCAGTTTAATCCCCAGTACCAATCACTCACTCACTCACTCACTCAATCAATCAATCAAGGAAAGCAGAGTTCCAGCTGGCCCTGGGAATGTGCCATTCAACAGACGAAAGGGCCATCACCAACATTCCAATCACACACTGACAGCCGCTTTCCTTCCTTGCAATGATTTGTGGGGTTTTCTTAAACATGGAGTGTGCCTGGAGGAAGGGTGGAAGCCAGCCCTCCCACTGTGTTAGGTAGATGAAGGTATCTGGTTTGAGTTAATGAGAAAGTTCTGGAAATGGAGACTGGAGATGACTGCATGGCATGGGGAACATACTTATTGTCCCTGTCTCATATAACTTAAAAATAGTAAATATTACATGTATTTTGCCATGGTAAAACAAAAATTTTAAAACGTCTCAGAGACCTAAAGACTTGCCAACCCTGCCAGGCGTGGTGGTGGACACCTGTAATTCCAGCCACCCTGGAGGCTGAGGCAGCAAGATTGCTAGCCTCAGCAACTTGGTGAGACCCTGTCTCAAAATGGAAAATAAAAGGAGCTCAGTGGTAAAGCAACCCTGGGTTCAGTCTCCAGTAGCACCAGAAATTAAAGAAAAAAAAAAAAAAAAGGAAAAGAGAAGAAAAAAGGTAGCACATTTGCCCAGAGGCCTTCTCCAGGGTGCTGCCGTGTCTGTTCCCTGTCTCTGTTCCCGTGTCTCCGGTCCTGCCTGCCAGGAGAGAGGCTGAGGGAGCCGGGCCAGGGCTGGGCTGCACAGCCCTTGGCCTTTTAGCACTGTTATAAATAACACAGAGAAAGGCAAGAAGGGGGTCCTGGCAGGAGAGTGAAGGTCATGCAGCCCCTTTGTAGCATCTGAGGAAATGTCACGCTCAACAGGCCAGGGAGGTTCAAGCTCCCGTCTTCAGGCTGGTGCTGCCAGGATGACTGTGGCCTTGCTGTGGAGCCAAAGCCCTGGGGAAACACACCTGCCCAGGACGGGCAGCCTCGAGGTGGTGGCTCCTGGGGGTTCTGAGCAGGGAGGGACGGTAGGTCCCTGAGGAGTCCCCCTTCCCAGTGGGCTGGGGCCTGGGCAGGCAGAGCCCAGGCCAAGGCTACACACCTGGGCTTGTCAGCCAACACACACTGTGACCTCCCCAGGAAGAGGTGACTCAGCCATCCTCCCCCACCACTGCCCCTGCAGCTGCACAGCACAGGGATGGCAGGGGACCTACAGCCCCATCTGCTCCGTGGTTCCCATGCTGGGCTCCCTGGGAAACCCCTGCCTGTTCTCCACACCCACAGCCCAGCCAAGGCCCTGGGCTTTGAACAGGGAGGGTTTAGGAGGGAGTTAATTAGGTTTTGCATTTTTATGAACCAAGAGCCATCCAGTAGAAAGGCATCATACTCCTGTTTAACCTCAGTGAATTCAATAGTATGTGCTTGGCAAAAGCCAAATTTCTGTCTCTTTCTTACACAGGAGAAATAAAGCAATGCATTTTGCATCTGGACTCTATATTTGCACAGGCTCACACACACATACCTATTATTCATACACACTGTTTCATGGACAACTTAAGAGCTTTATGAGGTTAATTTGACCAAAACCCCAGATTAAACCACCACTTCCCAAGTACATGGCTCCTACCATTCAGTCTCTAAGCAGCTTATAAGAGCCCAGCAAAGTGGGCGTGCCCCCATATTACAGATGGAGAAGCTAAGGCAGGGAGGGGGAGTGGCTAACACGCTTTGCTGAGCTAGAATATGAATCCAGACCCAAGTCCCAAATCTATTACTGCCCCCTACTCAGGTTGACCCCAGCAATTAAAGACACTGCAGGAAGAGTTCATATCCTTGCTCTGTGCAAGTTTACGTTCAGTAGATTTAGAAATAATGGAGAGGGGACAAAGTCTTCAAAGCCTTTTTGTACCTTTGGGTGTCTTCTTGGGTTCAGGAAGCCCAGGCCACAGACCTTCGAGGGATGCCCAAGGAGGACTGGGCAGGGGCTTGCCCACCACCCCAGCACGCAAGGCAGGACTGAGACGGGTCCACCCTCCTACGGAGAACACTCCCCTGAGATCACAAAACTTGGAAGTCTTCATGAGGCCCATAAGGCCAAGATCAGGCCACCCCAGGGCCTGGCCTGCCTGCTCACCCACCATCTGGACCCAGCCAGGAGGCCGTCCCAACACCCAGATCCCCCTCACGATGGGTGTGGGTTAGCCTCGACACCAACTCAGTGACCGGCTCCCCTCCAGAACACAAGCTGTGAGGGGAGGGCCACGGCGTCCTCCACAGAATCCCCGGGGCCTTCAGCAGGTGCTCCCTGAACCTTCGTGGGATGTGGTGGGGTCACTCCCAGGTCCCCTGGCATCTTGCCTCCCGCATGCCCCTGCACAGTGTGGGGGAGGGTCCTTCTGCATCTGTGTGTCCCCATGGACAGCCTGCTTCCCTCCTGCAGCCAGATGATGAGAAACACAGACCCACGGGCTCTCAGATAAAGCTGGTGGGAAACAGATTCTCTCTGTCCCCAGCAGGCCCTCCTTGTCATGTGGCCAGTGAGGGCCAGAGGCCAGGAGGGGGTGGGGGGCTCAGCAGGCCCTGCGGCCCAAGGCACTGGCTGCTTCTAGCCACCGTGGAGTCCACTTGTGCAGAGTGAGAACTGAGCATGCCCAGGAGCCTGTGTCCAGAGACTCGGGTCCCAGGGTGGGGGCTGGTGTTCCCACACTCCCCGCCCCCAGTCTCCTCACTGCACACTGATGGACAGAGGCACCCAGACTAAGGCAGGTGGGGACACAATCCTACAACGCCTGATTTCACCCAAGCCTGACAGGCCGCAGGCAAGGAGTCAGGAGTCCTCAAACACACAACAGTGAGATGGAGCCCCCCAAGTCCCTGCATGCATGTGACACCAGAATCTACTTTTCTGCCCTACTAGGATTTTCCTGACCCACTGGGATTGGGGATCCTGGGGCTCAAAAAATCCTTTCAGCTCTAAAGTAGACATTCTCCCATTTGTTTCTCACAACAGGGTCAAGATTAAGCCACTTTCCCAATAGGAAAGCTGAGGTTCAGAGAGGGGAAGCGACTTACCTAAAGTCACACAACTAAATTAAAAGGAAGCATGGGACTAGAATCCCAAGACCTCTGGCTCCTGTTTGAAACAGTAATAAAAAACACTGAACTGGGAATGACAACGCTGAATTCTTTGTGCTAATGGCACAGGAATGTGGATGGGTCCCTCTACATCTCTGAGCCTCAGTTCTTTGGGTTCCAACACTGGCCAGACTTGGAGACCATGATCGGTCAAATGGGGCCCTGGGACATGGAGGGTCAGCACATGATATCTGTGCATGATTGAAAGTATGTACCGAGGGGAGGAACCAACGTAGATGCCCTTCAATAGATGAATGGACAAAGAAACTGTGGTATAAATACACAATGGAATACTATTCAGCATTAAAAGAGAATAAAATCATGGCATTTGCAGGTAAATGGATGGAGTTGGAGAAGATAATGCTAAGTGAAGTTAGCCAATCCCAAAAAACCAAAGGTCGAATGTTCTCTCTGATAAATGGATGCTGATCCATAATGAGGGCAGGCGGGGGGCTGGAGGGAACATGGGAGGAATGGAGCAACTTTGGATAGGGCAAAGGGGAGGGTGGGGGAGAGAGGGGGCGAGGCGGGTAGGAAAGACGGTGGAATGAGATGGACATCATTACCCTAAGTACATGTATGAAGACACGAATGGTGAGACTCTACTTTGTGCACAACCAGAGAAATGGAAAAATTATGCTCCATATGTATACTATGAATTGAAATGCATCCTGCTGTCATGTATAACAAATTAGAATAAATAAATAAATTTTTTTTTTAAAAAATCGCGGTGGTGCATGCTGCACGGTAGGCAGGTGTGTGGGAGACCTGCTTGCTCCTCACTGAGCTCCTCAAAGTGTGATTCCCCAGAGCAGCAGCCACAGCCTCTCCTGGAGCATGTTAAATACCACAGCCTCTGTGCTGCACCCCAGGCCTCCCCTCCCCATCAGGATCCGCTTGACAAGATCCCCCCCGGAACATGCACACATTCAGGGTTCACAGGCAAGAAGTTCAGAATCAGTGAGACCTAGAGAGCGATGAGGTGCCAGCCCCAAGTCCCCCCAGCCTGCTCTCCCCATCAGTGGAGGGGAGACCACACTGCACTCCAAGACACCAAAGGCCAGCAGGCCAGCGACGGTGACCCAAGTTGCCTGTTTCTCTCCCTCCCAAGAGGCCGGAAGGAAGGAGACCTCTGCGTTCACTGTGTATCTGGGAGGCCAGGAAAAGACCCCACGGGGGCAGCAACAGATGGGATGGGGTGGGAGCACAGAGGAAGGAGGACAGGGAAGGAAGTGGGCAATAAAAAATAAAAGCAACTGCAGGGCCCAGGCAGCTCCCAGGAGGCAGGCGACATGGGAAGCCCTGGGCCCCGGCGGTTTAGCTCACATGCTCAGTCAGGAGCTGCCGGAAGCCAGCAGGCCAGGAGGGGCAGAGGAGTAAGGCCCCCACGGCCAGGCCAGACACAGCACTCACTGTAGGAACCATGCAGGAGCTGGGCAGTGGACCTCACCCTGAGACGGGCCAGCCTGGAGAACATTATGTCAACCAGAAAAGCTAGACAGTGGGACTGAGAGGTGTAATCCTGGCCAAAGATGGAAAGAACCTCTTTGGGCTCAGTAAAACAGCATGAGAATTGTCCCCTCTACTCCCTTAGAGTCCTCATGAGGAATTAATGAGCAGACATTTGCAGAGCACGTGGTGCCAAGTGCTCAAAAGACAGTGGCCATTAGTGAGTCCTGAAGCAACAGCTGGAACAGCGGCAGCCTCTCTGGGCAGAAGAGCCTTTTTGCAGCTTCCTTACCACTCAGTCACTGAGCAGACCCTTAAACTCTGAGACTGGCTCCATCCACACCACCACCAACTTACACCCTGAGGTAGCCATGGCCTCCTGCCTCTGCTTGGGCCCCCCTTCTAGGCTGCTGGACATAGAGCAGCCACGGCCACAGATGTAAGGTGTAGATCTGAACCACTGGCCCCTCCATTCCCTCCCAGGCAAAGACCAGATCCCTGTCTGTGGTCTGCAAGGTCCTGAAGGGTCTGGTCCTGCTTTCTGTGAATCTGCAGACCATGCGAGGAGCCCTGAACCTTCTAGAGCTTATCACAGTGGTAATGGAGTTTTTAGTAATGCCCACTATTGTATCCCTGGCTCCCAGCACATAGTAAATGTTCAGTAAACACTCGGGGAGCAAATGACTAGGCGCCCGTGTGTTCTCTGTCCACCATATCACCATGGGTCTTACAAGGTCAGGACATCCCCCCATCTACACGGGGGAAAAACCCTGAGGGTGCCTGATCCTCAACCCACGCCCGTGACCCCCAGGGCCAGCACCAGAGGTCCAAATGTTTCTAGATCTGATTTTCTTGAAAGCAGCTTTGGGCCACAGCCAGGGAAGGCGTGTGCCGCCGGCCTTGGAGCGAGCGCAGATGAAGCCGTCTGGCCCGGCCGAGCCAAGACAGGGACATGCCAAGATTTAAAAGCATCCGGAACCCATTTATTTATTGTTGTTCTTGCACTTCCAGGCTATTTTGAGCTTCAGATCGATCAGTCGGTCCCTCCTCCCTCCAAATAATCGCTCCTGAAACACCCAAGATGCACCTGGCCCCACCTGGCAGGCTCAGCTACCCCACCCTACCCATCACAGGACAGGTCAATGGGCAGGAGCCCAAACAGGACTGTCTGTTCTCGATCATCGGAGGCCTCTGTGAGTAGTAAGTGCTTTCCCTGAGAAGTCCCCAACAGTCCCCAAGGGACGTATTATTAGCGCCAGTTGAGAAGTAGGGAAGTTGGAACTCAGAGAGGTGAAGAAACTTGTCCTGGGTCACACAGCTAGGAAGTGCTAAGGCTGGCATATGGCCCCAAACCTTCCACATACAAACGCCAGCCTCCTGTACCTTGGCAAGACTGCCTCCCTAGTTCTCTTGTCGAAGCTCCCCATATGTCCCCTGGGTTGCTCATTTCTGAGTTCTTGGTACCACCTCTGTCACCACATGCAATGGCCACCAGTGTTGTTGCACCACTGGAGAAAAGGTACCCTCTCCACGCGCACGACCGTGGCCACCTGGGCTGAGTGGAAAGGCAGGTGACACTGAGTGACCCCCCTTGTTATTCAAGAGAGGAGTGGATGAGCGGGTCATCTAGCTGTCACAGCTGCACACTCAAGGAAACAATTAAAGAGTCTGAGCCAGGGGACGTAGCACATGCCTGTAATCCCAGCGGCTCGGGAGGCTGAGGCAGGAGGATCGTGAGTCCTAAACCAGCCTCGGCAACAGCGAGGGCTGAGCAACTCAGTGAGACCCTGTCTCTAAATAAAATACAAAATAGGGCAGGGGATGCGGTTCAGTGGTCAAGTGGCCCTGAGTTCAATCCCCAGGACCAAAACCAAAAAAAAGTCTGAGGGAAGAGGAACGAGGAGTTGATTGGGATGGAGAAGGGCAGAGAATATTCACTTTCTAGTTAATGTCCTTTGCTCTTTGAAGGTTTTTATTTACTATCTACAGGCCTCAACCCTACCTTCAAACCCTACTGCTATCCCCATGGAGGCGTCCCTCGTCACCCCAGCTTGTCCCTCCCCTCGGGATCTTCCTGAGCATTTAGACCACTGGGCCTGGTCCTCCAAGGCCTCGGGAGGGCAGAAGGCTCAGCGTCTCCCTCCACACCGGGCTGGGCCTCTGCTGGAGGCAGGGTGGGAGCGGGCCCCAGCATCCTGAGGAGTAAATAAATAGCTGCTTTCTATCTTGGTCCTTGGCCTCCTGAAGCCAGAAGAGCTGGAAACTCAAACGGAGTTGGGGGGTGGGGAGGAGAAGAGGACATTAGAGACTCAGGGTAAATTCCTCTCCTGGCTGCCTGCCCAGTGCTTGTCCCTGGGAAATGACTCAAGCCCCACTGATGCCAGCAGACAGTCCATTTGGGCCCTGAGGTCACCAAACCTCATCATGGCCCTGCTTATTAAATACAGAGGTGCATGAGATAAAGCCACCACTTCTCGTACTGAGGCAGGGACAGATGGGGAATCTGTCTCCGTCCCTCCCTCCCCCTCGGCTCACCGAGGGTGCTTTCAGCCGTGGCTGAGGCGGCTCTGTTTGGCACTTGGCCTTGGTTGGAGCTTTGCACCTGTCCCACCTCCCCCAGATGGCAGGAAAGGGTCTGTCCTGGGCAGCAGACCCCCTCCTGAGGCCATCGGAGAGCTGGGCAAGGTTTGGCCCCTAACTGTTGAGCCTCTCCTACGTGCCAAGTACTTCACTGTCCAACAACCAAGTAAAGGCAGGCAGATAGGCCATCAGGCCCATTTTGCAGATGAGGAAACAGAGTCCCAGGGATGGGAAGTAACATGCTGGAGATCACAGAGCTAAGGCAGTGGTAGTCGGAGCTCGACCAAGGTCTGCTGTCGCGTGGGCCAAGCCAAGGCCGAGAAGGGGAAGGGCTAGAGCTAACTGCACCAGCCAGGCTACATGCCCACGGCCCTCTGCCTTGGCACAGTGAACACCTGCTCTCAAGGAAGCATGGGGCCAACAGTGGGGATAGGACAAGGTGTAGCCCTACTCAGAGCTCCATTTACCCCCAAGACTGACCACAATGGAAAGGTAGGTCATTTAACTAGTAAGGAAAACATTTCCTATTATTAAAAAAACAAGAGCACATTAATGACTAGGCAGTAAAGGCTACATTACTGTTTTGACAGATAAGATATAAAATGTTTTTTTTTTGCAGTGTGGGCTCTGTTTAAACCAGCTGTAGATTTAGCAGTGACAGACTGTTAAGAACATTGATTTTGGAATCAGAAAGATCTACATTAACTTTTGGCTTAATCACTCAACCAGCTGTGTGACCATGACTAAGATACTCGACCGCTCTGAGTCTTAGCTCCTTTATTTGTAAAGTGGGAATGAAGGGTAAGATCATGGTCGCATAGTAAGGGGCCTGGTCTTTTTATTGAGCCAAAGGTCCCTCTGCAATGGTAAAGCCTATAAACTACTCAGAATGTTTACGAATAAAAATAAAATAAAAATAAATGTTTTTAAATGCATAGAATTAGGATTATAAAGGAAACCAATAACAAAACAATACGTTTATAAAAGATTAAAAGAGTGAATTTCTGGTACGTTTCCTTATTAACATATTAAGTAATAAAAGCGAGTGGCAAGTCTAATTATTACCTATAATTTCAAAGTAGCAATGAGCCTAAATATTTCTAGAAAACTGCAACAATTATAATGTGATATGAGAATATCTGTGACTTGCGATGGTGATAGTCATTGGCACCACTGGTACTGTTCCCCCACCCCTGCATTCAAGGAAATGCTAGATTTCATTTAGAGGTTAATGCAAATGAACACAATTCCCCACCGCACACACCCGGTCTAGTTCAAAGACCTGGCTGCCTAGGCCAGGCTCTATCCCCAGACACAACAGGGCTGGTGGTCCCACCCGTGCGCCCACAGGAGTGGCTCTGCGCCTGTGCAGGGCTCAGGGTAGGATGTGGGTCAGGCCAGGCTGCTGGGGAGAGAGGGAGGTCCGCACAGCTAATCCAGAGCTTAGGCCGGAAGAGGGTTAAGCCCCTGCCAAACACGCACAGGGGCTGCCTCAGCCCAGAGCAAGCGTACATGAGGTCCCCTAGCCTGTCCCATCCCGCGCCCTGGTTTGTCCCCATGGAATGCTACTCCGGCCCAGTCCTTTTCCCTTCCGATTTCCCACGTGGGGAATGGCCTGGCAAACCCCACTCAGCTGCTCTCAGCAAACTTAGGCCCCGCCCTGCCCCTCGCCCCGCCCCTCGCCCCGCCCACTGTAGCCCACCCAGCGGCCAGGGTCCAAGACACAGCACTCTCATCCCTATCTCTGCGGTCTCCATACCCGCCCACACTGTCACTATCTCTTACAAAGACTTGGAATAGATGCTACACTGGTGTTCCTCTCCCACCTCGGTCACTCCAAGTTGGCCTCTCCCAGAGTCACCAAAACCATCTTTAAACATGGAAATAGGCAATGTCCTCCCACTCTCTGATCAGAATGCTCCCAAGATTCTCCTACTGCACAGAGAAACCAAAATGCTTCCTGCTCCCGGGGCCCTTGCTGACCTCCAGCATCCTCTACTGCCACTTTCTGACTCATCTCCCCCACCCCAGGCACCTTGACATTCTTCACATTTGTAGCTGGTCACTGCCCCTGCCCCTGGGCCTTTGCACAAGCCATTTTTGCATGGCTGGCTCCTTCCTCACGTTTAGAGGGAATGTTACCCCTTCTCAGAGGCCCTCCCAGACCACTTCAGAATGACCCCTCCCATCCCCTCCCTCACACTCTCCCTCCCAGGGTCTAAATAAATGGCTTCCTGATCCATATCATTGTCTGCAATGATCCGGTCCACTCTGCTCACATTTGTGTTGTTTGTCCACCCCCACCAGACTGAAAGCCCCTGAATGAATGCTGACTTGCTTCCCACTGGATCTCAGCACACAGTAGGCACTCTTCAGATTGCACAGAGTGGGCATATTTTGTGTGGGAAAATGAGCTAAGCTCTTGGCATGTATCATGTCATTTAATCAAAGCGACGGGCATTGTTCTGGTTTTACAGAAGAGGAAACTGAGGAACCAAGTGGGGTTCCCCAGCTGGTTGAGGGATGTCTGAGCCCAAAGCCGGGTTCTCAATCACTGTTATTACACTGCTTAAAAGAAACAAAATCACGCGCCCCACTCCTACCTAAATCAACCCCACAGAAGGAGCCCACAGAAAAACAGGGACAGGTGGGGCTATGACACTGCATCCCAGGCCCTCTGATGTGTCACCTCATCCTGCTCAGAAGCTGTAGCCCCCAGGACCCTGTGCCAAGGGCAGCGGGCTGCAGGCTATAGCACCCACGTTGGCCTCAGATGCGCAGGCGGTGCCCTGGAAGCTGCCCCTGCTGCCTCCTCCTTGGTGCCCTTTCAGGGCCTCCAACCTCCCGATCAGGTTTCCAGAGCTGTGTTGTGTCCTCGGCTTAGGAAATTCCCCAGGGAGACCTGCCTGCGAAGCTGGAGGGCCAGACCACACACAACCCCCAACCCCGCCACACACACACACACACACACACACACACACACACACAGGCACAGACCTTGGAAGCCACTTCGTCCAGCCTCCTCCACCTGAAGCTTTACTGGCCGCCAGGGCTGCAGGCACCTCATGGGGGAGGTCCTGGCTCATCTCCATTCTCATCTCCACTTACAGGAAAGGAAACCTGAGGCCCAGAGAGGTTTGCTAACTTCCCTGGGAGACACCCAGCTCAATGCGTAGCTGAGCTGGGTTTGGAGCCCAGGAAATCGGATGCCCTCAACCCTTACATCTAACCATTATGCTTGAGTAAGAACAAAGGCTTTTAGCAGCTCAAAGGGAGGCCCAGGTGGCAGAATTCCAGAAACGCAGACTGACAAGGAACCTGAGCCACAAGGGGCGCAATGCTCCTGTTGTTCATGGGAGGAAACTGAGGCCCGGAGTGGGGGAGTCTCCTATTGAGGATCTGGCTGACCCTCTGACCGCATCAAGCTGTCCCCAGAGCCCCCAATTCCAGGTAGGGCACAGAGGGAAGGCACATGCCCAGGGCACCAGCCCAGGACCACAGCCCCATGGAGAGGGCTGCATTCCGATGTGGTTACGGCAGGCAGGGCAGGTGCTGGGCAGGCAGCGCCCATCACAGTGGTGGAGAGGCAGCTGCTGCGCAGAGCTTGCCCTGAACAGAACTCCCTGTGACCATTTTAGCCCTGTTGCCGTGGGATGGGCTTGGCCAGGACAACGGCCTTCTTATATAGGGTAACACAGGAATCCTTCCAGTTCAAAGGCACTGGGCACAGAAAAGACAGGCTCCATCTCTGCCCTTTAGAGGCCGTCTCACTCTTGGGAGTTGGCTTGTGCGTATGGTAGGCACCAGCGTGCATGACAGAGCCAAGCAGAACACAGTGCACTGGCTCAGCCTTCCCAGACTGAGTTCCACCACCACGGGCTCCCGAGAAGGCCCCTTGCCTCTGGGGGCCTTGGTTTGCCCACCTAGATACACAGGATTCCAACTAGACCCTAACCCCCTTCCTGGCATGAATCTACAGTAACTATGGATCCCAGACCTCCTGAATCTTCCTGTGCCCTGAAGCATCAACATGGGGGCCACAACACCTGCCAGACTGCGGGAAAGACCTTCCCCAGAGATTTCACCCCTCTCTGGCCCTTGTTTAACCAAAGCTGTATTTGAACCCTCCTGAGATACTCAAATCCTTGAGGGCTGGCAAACGCTTTCTGTAACGAGCCAGGAGTGAATAGTTTAGATTTTTGAGCATTAATTCTCTAACCACTCCACTCTGGGGTGCAAAAGCAGTCATAGACCACCCATCCCACAGGGGCAGGGCCAGTTTCCAATAAAACTTTATTTATAAAAGCAGGTGGCTGACTGGATTTGGTCCATGGAGCTGTAGCATAGTTTGTCAATCCCTAGAATCATCACTGCCCACCCCCACCACCCCCGACACACACACACACACACACACACACACACACACACACACACAGAGAGACATGCACGTTCTTTTCTTTGAGACCAAGCTGTGCTGTCTTGGGGCACTGAGGTCTTGAGAGCAGATCTCTGTTCAGCGAGTCAGGCTAAGTGCCACCCCCCCAGCTCTCCTCCAACCCCTGCAGACACATGCATTCAACAAACTATGTCCCTGCCATGAACTGTTATGCTATCCTGGGGACTTCCAACCCTCTCTGCTTAGATACTGTTTCCAGCCTGCAATGACCGGTCAAGGATCATCTCGGGAACAGCACAGCCTGGTCCGTGATGGCGTTCTGGCCACTCGGAGATGGAGGCTGCGGGTGAGGCTGCACTCCGAGATGGAGGCTGCGGATGAGACGTGTCAGGAGGCACCAACACTGGCAGCCCGAGGTGCGGCGGTGCAGGCCTCTGGGGTTTTCCAGAGGACAGAGGATGTCCTCATGAAGCCACTTCCTCCTGCCTTCCGCTGGGACTGAGTGATACATTTCTCCCTTCTGGCAGGAAAACGTCTCCTCTGAGTCAGGGGCTCCTCCTGCCAGGCAGAGCCACCCTCCTGCCCACGAGGAGCTGCCCGGAGCCTCCACCCTGTTCTCAGGAAGGCAAAGAGGAAAAAGCAGCAGCAGCCACCCCACAGGACCAGTGAGGGGTCACCGGGCCAGCCATACCCAGGGTGGAGGCAGAGGGACCCCCGGGGGCCCACAGGGGATGGGGTGGAGAGTACGCCCACCCCCTGCTCCGCTGACCAGAGGGAGCAGCCAGCACCTCTGCGTCTTCAAGGAGAAGAGCCACAGATGTCTTTTGTGGGGTTCAAGGGCAGATGCACAACACCAGCAGGTGGAAGCCATTTCCCCACAGGAGGAAGAATGTCCAAGCGAAGGTGGCGACACCCCCTTTGCTGGGATTTATAGAGGAGTTGGCACTGCTGACTTCAGAGGGGGACCTGAGCGCCAAGGACGGCTTGAATCAATCCACACAACGCGGTAATGAGGTTGTACTCCATCCTGGCTCTCATCCTCAGCATCCACCTCAAGGTAGAAATTAATATTATCCCACCTTGCAGATGGGAAGACTCCAAAATGTTATAAGAGGGAGGCAACAGTAGTCCAGTCAGCCAGAATTACACCCCCCCACCCAGCTCTCCAGTGCCAGCGCCTACACCAAATCACCCTCCTGAGCCAGTCACAGTGGTGGCACACCTATAATCTCAGCCACTCTGGAGGCTGAGGCAGGAGGGTGGCAAGTTTGAGGCCAGCCTCAGCAATTCAGCAAGACCCTGTCTCAAATTAAAAAATAAATAAAAAGGACTGGGGAATGTAGCTCAGTGCTCAGTGGTAGAGTGCCTCTGGGTTAAATCTCCAGTGCAAATAAATAAAAATAAAATTCACACTCCTTAAATGAAACCAAGAATCCCAGCCCCACCCCCATTCCAGTCCTCACCTCCCCAACCCAGCCCCACCCCCATCCCACAGGTGGAATGAGTTTGTTCTGAAATAAAGTCTTAGGTTTTCTTTGACCCCTCTTCCTGCTGGGAAATCTTCCATACCTTGAAGATTTCTGCCTGCCTCCCACTTCCCCATTCTACCCCATAAGCCTCCTGGGGGAGATCTGGAAGAGCACTGAGCACTGTTGATGCAAAGTCTATTTGCTAACTCCTGTTTTACAGCCGAGTCCTGCCCCTCCTCACCCCTTATTCCAAAGGCTCAGAACAGCACCCAGCACCACCTCCGTGCCTCCGTACATGCTGTTCCACCTTCCCCCACCACGCCCTGCCAGGTGAAGCTGTTCTCTGCACAACTTCTTCAACCCTGTGCCCCTCAGCATCTTGCCCAAGGGTCCCCCCATCCCCGTGCCCTGTTGACTCCCACCCCCATGGCTTCAGCATCACTGCTAACAGGGAAGCTTGGACCCCAGGCAGTGAGTTGCCATGTGCCCCAGGGATCCCCCCCGGGGCCTGGCAGGCGCTAGTTCATCCCATGTTTGTTGAGTGAATTTTATAGACATATCCTTTTATATATAAACGGAAAACCAGCCGGCACTGGGATATGGCCCTTGTTATCTTAATCTCTAAAAAGTTATAAAAAGAAAGGAAGGGTACCAGGGAACACCAGACCAACCTGCGTAAAGGCCACTTGCTGTCTCTTTCCTCACTGGGCCTTCGTTCCAGACTGTTTGCAGAGGGCAGTCCTCCAGGAGAAACTCCCTCTAGCCCTAAGGATCCCTGCAGTCCATTCTGCAGAAATGGATTTTTGCTGCCAAAGCAAACCCCAGCACCACAGTACCAAAGGCGAGGACGTGGCCAGCTTGCCGCCCGCCACCCAGAACTCCTTGCACACCTCCAGGGACAGGGTGCTCCCAGAGGCAGGCGCTTCTCCAGAAACTCCAGCAGGGACTCGGGCTTAGAGCTTTGCCAGGTCCTTCTGCAGCCCCAAGAAAACCCAAAGGAATCAAAGTTTGTTTGTTTTTTAGGGTGCTGGGAATCAAACCCATCAAAGAATACTCTGAAGAAGAGACTCGGGCAAGGTGGGATGGTGCACACCTGCAACCCCAGCAACTCAGGGGGCTGAGGCAGGAGGATAGCAAGCTCAAGCCAGTCTCAGCAACTTAGCAGAAACTCTGTCTCAAAATATAAAATTATAAAGAAAAAAAAAGTGGGGGGATTGGGGATCCAGCTCAGTGGTAAAGCGCCCCTGGATTCAATCTCCAGTACCAAAAATAAAAAAGAGACTCAGGATTCCTCCAGGTTTGGCTGTAACCAACTGCTGCAGAATCTTTCTGGGGAAGCTTGTAAAACCGTGGTGTCCTGGGCTCCCCCCACCGGAGGCCCTGAATTCCTGGGGAGACCCAGGAATCTGCATTTTACCCAGCTCCCAACTGGCGAAGTAACCATTTCTTGTCCACCCCCAGGTTCCTGGGGCCAGGAATCTGTGTCTCTCTCACCCTGTGGAGGCTGGGCCTGCTACACAGCTGGGCTCCCTGAGTGACTGACAGGAAGCTCCTCAGTAAGAGCTTCCTACTTGCTCTTGGCTTATCTCACCAGGATTCCAAATGCAGGCACCTGCACAGGACACCCAGCACCAGGGGACTCCCCCAGGTGTGCTTCTCTTGCTGCCATTTCTTAAGCAGGAAAGGCTTCCAGGAAGCAGGCTGCAAACCAGCTCACTCTGGATCTGGCTGGTTTGGGGCTGTGGCAGCAGGAGACTGGGACAGCTGCTGACTGCAGGGCTGAGCAGGGCCAAGGCAAAGGCACAGCCCCCAGGGTTAGTGAGTCCCACGTTCTGTGGGTGGGAGCACGTTCTGTGGGTGGGAGAGTGGTGGCTTCTGCCCACCCAGTAAGGGAGAGTCTGCTCAGAGCTGACCAGAGCATCATTATTGATGAGGCCGCAGAAAGGTCCTGGTCCTGAGAAGGAAAGACATGCCGACCACTTTGGGTCCCTTTGACCTCTGCATTGTCACCCTCCATCCCCCCCCCCCATGCTGAGTATTTCATGTTACCAATCATAACCCTTAGGTTATCCCATTTATTCCCTACAGTAATCCTACACAGTAAGTAGGATTACCCTCTCTATTTATAGATGAGGAAACCAAGGCTCAGAGATGCTAAGTAACTTGCCCCAGGTCACCCAGACAGGAAGTAGTAGAGCCAGGAAGTCACCCAGCAGTTTGATGGACGATTGGGGACAGATCCTTAGGTCCTACTGCTTCCCCTTCCTCAACTCCCTCAAGGTCTTGGAAAAGTGTCTCAGAATCCTGCAAGGTGACACACAAACCAGAACAGACTCATTTCACCTCCATGAGGGTAAGGAGGTTTGAATTAATGAGGCATCCCCTGAGCAAGGAAGGACTTGGAAGTGCTGCTTTGAGAGAAGTACCTTAATGAAGGAATTCAGAGCAGTGACATCAGAGTCTGGGTCTGAATCTGCTCTGCAGCTGTATGATCTTGGACATGGGACCTGACATTCGTGCCCAAGTGTTATTTTCTACGAAACAAGGCCAACGATAGAAACTACTTCATAGGGTTGTTCCAGGGATTAAATGAGGCTATAAACAAAGCACTTAGAATAGTGTCTGGCAGGTAAAAAGTGTCATTTAACTGCCTGCTGCTATTTTAGGTAGGACAAAATGATTTCATACTTATTACTTCCTTCAGTCCTCACCAACAACCCTGCTTCGTTCACAGGGCCAAAGGGTTTGCCCCACCTTGCAGATGAGGAAAGTGAGTTTCAGCAAGGAAAATGACATCCACAAGAACATACACCCAGGAGCGTAAGTCTCCAGATTTGCAGGTCACTTCCCAGGTGAGCGCTACCTTGCACTGGTCTCTTTTGAGCTGGGAGATTGCCCTAATTTGTTCTGTTGATTCATGTCTAATGTCAAAGAGCTGAAGGAAGTCCATGAGTGGCCCACACACAAGGAACATGCCAAGAATCTCAATGGCCTTCCCCAGAGCAGACATTACTAATCAATCTCAAGCTTCCCTCCCACTAAGCCACAGCAGAGCCCTGGATTCCAACACACAACTCTTTTTCGGGGGGGTTGGAGGGAGTCAGGTACCAGGGATTGAACTCAGGGGCACTCAACCACTGAGCCACACCCCCAGCCCTATTTTAGATTTTATTTAGAGACAAGGTCTCGCTGAGTTGCTTAGCGCATCAGAGGCTAAGTCACCAAGGCTGGCTTTGAACTTGCCATCCTCTTGCCTTAGCCTCCCAAGCCACTGGGATTACAGGCGTGCACCACCGTGCCTGGCTTCCAAAACCGCAACTCTGGACAGACATTATCAGTTGATCATAGATGGGAGACAACCAGACCCAAACTTTCGATGGTATATGCAGAGCCTTGTATCCAAACTCAGGTTATTTCTGAATCTACTTATGACTGGAAGACAGGATCCGTCAGTCCTTGTCCCTACACATGTCAACCTTTCTGCAGTTCCCACTCATAAATTATAGTGTCCCCGTGGGCAGAACGTGATCACAGCAGCATCCATCTTCCACCTGGCTTAGTGCTGTCCCCACAGCTCCCATCAGGACTGCTGACTCACATCTGCAGATGGTCTTGGCATTCCGCATCGGCGGGTCTCCATGGCATGACTGTGGACACTGGTGAAATGTGTGACAAGCAATCTGTCACTAGTCACACTTTAAAATCTTAATCTGAAGAATAATTGGGTATTTAATATAAAATGTAAAAGTGAGGTGGTTTGCAGGCATGTTCTTGTCCCTCCGACACCTCTGAGGAACAAGACCTCCCATCCCAGGTCTCCTGGGTCAGTGAGACTGGGCCCATGTACATCCTCTTACTCCGGTCCTGGGCACTCAGAGAGCCATCATGACTGGCCCAGGTCTGTACGCACAGCCCCACTCCAGTCATCCCATGGACATTAGCTAGTGCTACTGTAAAAGAAATACTCTTCTGTTGTCGTTGCTAAACCGATTCACACAAAACCTTGTAGCCATTTCTTCCATTGACTGGAAAAGCCCGTAAGAAAATGGAGCCCCCATAGAGGAAAGTAGAGGTGACTGATAGAGTTCCTGGACCCAACCCAACCAGAATCCCACATATTCAATTATGGGATCCAATCAATTCCTTTTGGAGAGATGACTTTTAATCAGCTCTCTATCACTTATAACCAAGAGAACCAACAGCTAAATACATTCTGATGTGGTTGGGAAAGAAACCGAGAGGGGACGTGGCACCTGCAGTTTCTTCTACCTGTGCCACAGTTGGTGGTAACCTGGGCACGCCCAGGCAGGCAAGTCTGTGTTCTCCAGCATGCATGTTGCCACAGGGAAAGAATAGGTTTGAGAATCACTGACTTTAACCCAGTGGTTTTATTCTGATATCTGAGCCACACCCCCAGCGACTTGTCTACTAGCGACTTTGGGCACTTAATAAAAGCCAGAGAGGTTGATGCTCAGGCCTGGAAGGAGATTCTGCTTTTATTGGAAGGTGTTGATTCATTTCCCAACATTACTGCTGGTTGCTAGTTTCCACTCTAACCCTGTAAATTCTCCACCTTTTCTACTATGAAAGGGATTCCTCCTCTCGACCTCCCAACCTTCAGTTCTGCAGACAGTCCGCAACATGCATGCGGCGCAGGCTAGACATGAGGCCACCCCTATGACAAGGTGTCTAGGAAAACATCTGTACAAATACCTGTCTCTTTACCTTGGCACCTGCCTCTGGGACATCTTCCCATGGCTACTCCCTAGGCCAGTTCGTGACAGTGGGCACCAGGTGGAAGGGAAGAGAGATGGGTAGGTTGAACTATGTATAGTCTGTATTCTGGGGTAGGACTGATGAGACCCAATACTGGGCAAGCCGAGGGCCACAGGGAAAGAGAGTTGAGTACTCCTTGGCGTCAGGCCTCAGTGCCTGGTAGAACTAGAGAGGCAGAATGGGAATGCAGGGCTACAAGGAGGAGCTCCATCTTGCATTTGCTGAGTTAGAAGCATCTAAAAGTGGGTAAGCAGAGCCATCTGCCTCTCAGGTGATCTGTCACACTCACCTGGCCCAGGCTAAACTGAACATGCATGCAAGTGTGTAGGCGCTGAGATGAGAAGGGACAGGGAGAGCAGGGGTGTTAAGATGGCAAGCACCATGCTCCATTTTATAAAAAAACTACAGGGCAGAGGCACATGCTCTCTCCTCTGATCCCCAAAACATCCCTGTGAAGCTGTCTCCCCATTTCCCAGATGAGGAGCCCAAGACCCAACAAGATCAGATGAGTCCTCCAAGGTCGCAAGTCCAGCCCATGTTTTCTGTCTCTCAGGTCCTATGCAGTTGTGGTTAAGGTCCCTGGATCCCCTTTATTCTGACACTTACTCTTAACGAAAAACTATGCCCAGGCTTAACTGAGTTCCAACAGGAAAAACAGGGCACACAGGCTGGGGGTTGGGAACACATTGCATCTCTAGTCTCATTTGTGGCTGTGTGTCTGAGAGGAAGTTAATTGGCTTCTGGGGTGTTGAGGATGGCAGGCAGGGGAACAGTGGCAAGGACAGCCTAAGCAGGCCAATGATCTCTTTCTCCCTTATCCCCGTGTGACATCAATACTAGGACCCAGGAGTTCCAGTGCCTGCTCCAGGGACCTCTGCTCTATGTGCCCTGTCCTTCTGTCTCTCTGCAGGCTCAGAACGCTTGGCCGGCCGGCCCCACTGGCTGCCTGCACACAAGCCCTTTCTTCCTTTCTTCCCTTGTGCCCCCCTACCTCTGTCCCAGTGGACACTTGGCAGCCCCCCAGAGGCCCGCTGGGAGTCAGAAGGGAATGCTGAGCATCTGGCCAGAGCCCAGGCCAGCACTGTAGGGTCACATCAGGGCACCTGCTAATGTGTGAGACCCTGGGGCCAGCGGCACTGTGATTGGCTGGCGAGGCCAGGCACCCAGCCGCCTCAGCACCCAGGACCACATGACCCCAAATCCCAGCTATAAATAGATGAGAACCTGTCAGCCCCCCTGCCCATATGCCTCTCCCCTCCCTATTGGCCAAGAACAGAAAGAAGGACGCCGTGAAATGATGCAGAGGGCCCGGATGCTCAGCTCAGAGGCTCTGGGCCCAAACCCTCTGCTGACCTCAAGGCAAATACTCCATTTTCTAGAAATCCAGAAATCTGTCAGCTCTCCAGGCCCTGCTCAGCCCACGTCTTTGCCTCTTCCCCCGGTAACTATCTTGGTGTCGCTACTGCTTTCAGCCCCCAGATTTCTGAGTCATTTGGATCTCACTTTTATAGGCTGCCACCAACCAGGCATTCATTAGGAACTGGATCTGGGGAGAAGGAAGGGTAGGCATGGGTACATGTGAATTGCCAACACCAGCCTTTGGAAAAAATAAATAAATAAATAAATAAAATTGAAAAATCAGCTTTTTTACACCTTACTGAAGATCATAGAGCACATGGGTGCAGAGAAGGGATTAGACTGTTTGGCCCGGTCATCCCCAGGATGACCACGAGCCCTACCCAGCCCACCACTTAAGCTTCTGCTTAGGCCATGCTAGTCCAGAGTACCCTCCTTGCTTCTCTTCTCTTGATCCTCCCCTGGCCCCTCCTGGGCTGAGCTCACAACCACCTCCACTAGAAGATGTTCCAGGCTGATTCAATTTAGCTCACAGCTGCCCCAACCCCACTCACTACCCGCCAACGCATGCTCCCCTTAATGCACCGACTGAGTCACTTGCTTGGCCCTGGCCAAGAATGACATTAATGGTTATTTTCCTTTCTTTAAGAATGGTAAATAGACCTACCTCATAGGTCAAGCCCTATCAGTAGTAGCTGTCACTGTATGGGTAAAGATCAGAGGGACAGTGTGGGGATGAGTCGGTGGCGCTGTCTCCCCGAGTGACTCCATCAGCACACATGCCAGGTGTTGCTACACCTGGCTCAGTACTGACCCTCCACTCTGCTGCCCCCAAGACTCCAATCCCTAAAGCAGAAACCCAGCTATCTAGATCAGCCAGCTTGGGCTGGGAGAATAGGGATTTGCCCCGCCCTGCCCGGCGTGGTAGCAAACACAACTGGGGACTGGGGCAGGTGGAACCACAGTGATCCCCTGCTGGCCTCAGTACAGGCAAAACACAGAGGCCGCTGGAGCGGGCGCCTCTGCTCATCGGCAATGTGCCTCAGAGACAGACACGCCTTCTGTCTCCCTTTCACAGGAGGAAACGGAGGTTAAATGACTGTCCCGAGGTCATTCAACAGGCCTGGGCCTGGACCCAGATTCCAGAATGGCAGCCACCCAGAATCAGCAGAAATCATCCAGTCCAGTGCCCCAAAGGACCAAGGATAGCCAACCTGTCAGGTGACCACCCCATGTGCCCTGTCATGCTTCCCATGGCAGGAAACTCCCTACCATCCACATCAGGCCAGCTCCTCCGACGGGGTACTTCCAACTGCCTGGGAAGCTCCTCCTCAGCCCACGCTAGATCCTCTCCCGTGACCCCCATTCACCAGGGCACCCCTCTCCTGTGGTGAATATCTGCAGGAGGCTCTCACACCCTCTGTGGAAGGTAGTATCCCTCCAGATCTCACACTTGAACAGTAGTTGCCCCCGGAGAAGAGCTGGCTCAGGGTCCCCTTGCTTTTTTTTTTTTTTTTTTTAATATTGTTTTAGCTGTTAATGGATCTTTTATTTTATTTTTTTATTTATATGCAGTGCTGAGGATCCAACCCAGGCCTCACACATGCCAGGCAAGTGCTCTACTACTGAGCCCCAACCCCCCCCCCCCCCCCCCCCCGCTTGCTTTGTAGTCAGTGTTCTCTGAGAGCGCACCTGTTTGCCCACTGTGGAGTCACCTCCCTAGTTCTAGGCCCCAGGCTGCTATTAATGTAACCTAATGTTAGAACTATCCGTACTTTTTTGAGATTCCTGTTTCACACTATCCATCCTCCTACCTCCACATGAAAACACCCCTTCTCTGCCAAGGATCTGCAAAACCACAAGAGGAAATAACAGCCATTAAAGCCAGAAGGACTTACAGACCCTCATCTAAACCTCTCTAGGCCTCATAGTCCCTGCACAGATGGGGGCTGTGAGGCCTAGAGAGGGAGAAGAGCCCTGTCTCAGGCCCGATGATGACACTGGACAGGGATCTTCCCCGACTAGGCCTCTACCCCACAAGTCATGCTCAACTTGAAACCCTGCACCCAATGCCAGGTCAGGAGGGTCCCACTGAGGGCTGGGGACCAGGGAGGTTGAGAATGTCAACCCTACAGCCTGGGGCAGGCCTTGGCCACACGTGGCTCCTGCTGCCCTCCCCATACAGCCCATATAAGCTGGAAGGTGGGCTGGGGGTGTGCTCTACCCTGACGAAATTCTACTCTCCACTCCTGCCTGCCCCCCCCGCCCCCCACTCTGCAGCTCTGTAGTAGTGGCCTTGTTCCTGTGGGCCTAAGGAGTCCATCCTTTGCAGCCTGCCCAGCATGGGAAGCCCTTTCACCCAGATCTCTTTTCAGCTTCTCCAGCTAGAGGCAATCACTGGCTGCCAGGCAGAGGGTGTTAGGAAACACCACCATGAAACGGGAGCCATCTGGCCCAGCTCAGTCCACATGGAGGGGCTGGGAAGGGGCTCTATCTACTCCTTTATCAAATGTCACAGGGACCAACACCCCCGCCACTCCCCTCCCACGCCATCCTAGATATATACCCAGGATGCAGCACCGTCCCACATTCCCACCCTGGGGACCTTTCTTGTGTCTCCCTGTGTTCTTGCCATACCAGCCTCCTCCCGTGTTCCCTCTGGGCTCTTTCAGAAAGATATTCTAACATGAGGTTACTCAAGAAAGAGTCAAATGCTCTTCTTGGCAAGAGGTCTCAAAAGTCCCTCCTGGAACACGCCTTTCCTGATGTCCCCACACCGTTTCCTCCCTCCCTCGTCTCCCCACAGCTGTCTGATTAGCCACTGTGTTTCTGTGTCTCTCAACAGCCCCCCACACGCGGCAGTCTATTGCTCATGGTCGGCTCCTCCGCGCCTGGTATGCAGGAGTCACTCAATACAGACCTTCCAGAGGCACAAATGTTGCAGTAGGGCCTGAGGTGGTGCCGTGACACTTTGGGGTGAGGGTGCCAAAACTGAACCTGGGGGGAGGAAGAGGCAGCCCCTTCCCCAGACACAGAAGAACCTGATGCTTTCCAGTCACTGAGAACAGGAGGCGTGGGGCACCCTCACCCTCTACACCCTCACGTCCCACACCCCTGCCTCTGGGCCTCGCACATGCTAGGCGGGCGCTCCACGGAGCCCCATGCCCAGCCCCCTGGCCTCTGTCTTAACAATGAGAAGACAAGTTCAGAAAGGTTCAGATCTGTTTGAAATGGTGCAGGCAAGATGCTGCAGTGAAGGGATTCAAAATTCAGGGCTCTCCCACAGGCTGCCACTGGATTGTCCTGAGGAGGAATCTGGACTTTATCCAGAAGCTAATGGAAATCCCAGGAAGACCCTTCTAAAAACCAGGTCTTGTTGGAAATGGCAGATTTCTAGGGTACTGATTCCCTGGAAGACTGGTCTGGGAGTAAGACTACCCCACAAACACAGAGGCGAAGTCTGGGTCATCACCACCATGAGATATTTCTAGAATTTCCTGGATGATCTCTTTCCACTGAATCCTAGAAACTGGAAGACTGGTTCATGATTATACAGTCTGCCACACTTCTGTGTTCTCAACAAGGAAACTGAGGCCACAAGGACCAGATTTTGCCTGAGATCACCCAACTTCAACTAGGCAGTGACAGATCCAAGCTGTCTTGTCTGGGGTGCTGTTGGGAGAACCCAGAAAGAAGGGGCATGAAGGGCTGTGACCTGCAGGAGGTCCCAGGAGGCTGAGCTGGGGCCTTGGGTGGAAGCTGAAGTTATTACTTGTGTCTCGTAAGGAAGCCCTTGTGACAGTCAGAGCTGCCCAAAGATGGTCACAGGCAGCCTTACAAAGTGGTGAGGCCTCTGTGACTGGGCGTGTGCAACCATGACTACCCAGAGGGAGGGCAGGATGCAAGCACCAGTGGCCAGCAGTTTCGATGAGACAGCCTTGACTTTGAGAGCCTAGCTTCTGCCCTGGTCTCCTCCTGTTGCCTCCAGGGTCTCTCTGGCCACTAGAGATCCAGAGCAAGTCAGGGAAACCCATAGACCTTTTCGCCTCTTGCCACCTTCCAGGCTGAGAGTAAGGACCAAGAGACTGAAGGCTCTGGCCAGAAGCATGGGCCTCTTCTCACACCCTTGCCTTGGGGGCTCCCTTTCTTCTGTCGTGCCTACAGACCCAGGCCTGTGCGGAGTCCCGAGGCAGGCTTGTACATGTGGGCAGCCGGATCCCGGATCCCGTGTGAGTGTTTAAGAAGAGAGCTTGAAAATCCCTGCTTCCAAGTGCTCCCCTCTTGGGAGGCTCGAGGCCCTGGGGGGAGGATGGGGTGGTGCAGCTCTCATGGGGAGAGGACCAAAGAAGGCAAGAAGTTAGGATGCAGGGGGAGGGAGGCTGCCTAGCCGTTTCCTGAGGAGACCCAGGCTGTAAAAGGAGAGAAGAGGCCTCTGTGATCCATGGGGGACGAGGCAGCCACTTAACTCTTCCGCCCAGCCCAGCCCAGCGTGGGAGGGGAGTGGAATTTCCCAATGCATTCCTGGGCTCCCAGCCAAACGGCCCCCTCCCACCCCTGGCTCTCAGCACAACTCAGACAGGGGCAGCCAGCGGCCCAGCGGGTGGTGGCTAATGCAAGGAGGGGTGGGCAGAAGAGGAGCAGGGCTCTAGAGACTGGGGAAAGGGGCAATAGGGGCACAGGTCTCTGGACTTCTCTCTGAAGAGCAGGTTGCACATCTGCAAAGCGGGTGAAGCACATGGGAGTGCACGGTCCCTACGTGTGCGTGCACATGTCATGGGATAACTGAGAGAGCGACTCTAAAGCCAGAGCACATGCTAAGTGCTTGGTAAATGGTACACGATACACACCACGAAGCTGCCTCAGAAGCAGTAACAGCAGCAGATCTGTCCCTGCAGACTCCAGCCCTGGCCTCAGACAAGTCGAAGTCCCTTTCTGAGTCCACGGCGGCACAATGCAATGCCAACCTCCCTCTGCAGACTGAAAAGAGCGGCCTGGGAAGGACGGCTACTACCAGAGAGCTGGGCAGAGGGCGGGGCAGGCGCTGGGTGGCCAGAGCAAGGGTGTGTGCACACGTGTGTGCACAGAGTTCAGGGGCCTGGCCAGCCTCGCCCTCTTGACTGCCAAAGGGAAAAGGTTACTACTGGGCTGTTTCCCTCATAAACCGAGAACCACACACTGTTCAAACTTGCCCAAAGACCCAGAGCTAGCCAGTGCTGACCAGGGACCGGATCTCAGGTCACGCTGCATGGGGGTTCTGGTAGGTCACCCCCTGAAAGTCTTCATTGCATTCTAAATGCAGCTGGTACCAAAGCGCCCCCAACTCTCCCCACACCTCAAACGTAATTTCAAGATCCTCTGGGGTCAACAAGTGCCAACCACAGGTGGCACCACTGCCAGGGAGCATTTGGGTTCCACCTCAGCATAGCAGTGTGATTTAGGGGCTGGGGATAAGAAGTGTCTTAACTGCATGGAACAGTCCTACACGATGAAAAATGGCCCAGCCTAAAAAATTGTGGCTTCCCTTTTTGGGAAACACTTTTCCTAGTGCCTAGGGAAACAAAAGCCCAGGGAGGGAAGGCAATTTCCCTACAACCACACAGCAAGCAAGCAATGGAAATGAGGCTGTAGTTCAGGTCTTTCTATTTCCCATCCAGTGTTCTATGACCTTCACCATAACCACAGCAGTGCAGAAAGGGTCTGCAAGAAATAGACTAGTATGGGGAACTTTATAAGCTCAGAGGACAAGGAGTGGTGGGGGTGGGAAACAGCAGGGAAGGAAGGAGGTGGAGGAGAAGAGGGGTGGGCAGTCTGTGCTCCTGGTACTAAGCACTAGGGGGCAGTGTTGGCCTCAGACAGCTTGGTTGTGTAGGGAGAATGTTAAAAGGAGGCCAGCCAGGGGGAAATGAAAGGACTCCATTAAATATTGATTTCTATTACACTTGATTTACTTTCCTTACAGACAGTCCAGTGAGTCTATTGCCACAACTCCCTCCAGTGTTGCCTGGGGAGGGAGGTTTGAGGAGAGAGAGAGAGAGAGAGAGAGAGAGAGAGAGAGAGAGAGAGAGAATTGGATCCAAAGATGGCTGCAGATCAGAAAAGCCAGAGCTCTAGAGCTCCGGGGACTTCCTGCTTCCCCTCCTAGGACACAGGAAGGACGGCTGTCACTAGCCAAAGGTCTCACCACAAAGTGCACCCAGCAGCCAACTCTGTGGCCCTTTCTAGATTGCTTAGATGTCTCATCTCAGAGGCATCTGAGGCCCAGCCATACTCAGAGGTGCAGTGACTGATTAGCCCCTCTTCCATGGGTGCTGGAAGTGGCATTTCAGCCCTTGTGCCATGTCAGTCATGACCTTTATTCTGTCCACAAAACACCAAGTGTCTGGCCCTGCTGCATCCTCCAAGCAACCTAGGCAGCGGGCAGGGCAGGGGCTCTCTGGAGCCCCTTCAAAAGGAAACTGTGCAAGGTCACACAAGTCCATGAGGTGGTGGGAGTGAGAAGCTGGGACTTCACGGCTCCAGCATGACCCAGAAGTGCATTTTCACAGCTACAGTTACTGCTCTGCAGTAAAGCCAATGAGGGGTGCCCGAGTTCAGCCACACGGGGCTGTCAGGAGGCTGTAAGAGTCCCCAGGCAGGGAAATGCCCTGCCCTGTCCCTACACACCCCTCACACACCCTTCAGCTGCCCATGAGCACACCCATCAAGGCAGGGCGGGGGCAATTCAAGGTAGAGTTGCATAACCAGTTCCATCCTTGGCATCTACCCTAGAGCCAGGACCTGTGCAGGGCTCCCTGCTCTCCAACAGTGGGGACCTGTTGCTCAGCTGAGCCCCAGAGGAGCCCATCTAGAACCAGGGAAGTGCGAAGAGAACAGAACCCAGCCACCGAGCAAACAGCTCCCAAACTAGCAGCCTCATCTCCATGACTCCCTCGAGCAGGTCCTGAAGAATGCCAGTCACTTTCTGAGAAGGCTGACAGGGACTGGCTGCAAATGGCATGTCGATGCCAGTGCTGGGGCAAGAGGGAGAAGGGACGAGGCTCAGGCCTTACCCAGCAACCAGATTACAAATGAGGCAGGACCCCAGTCATGTTCATCCACGAGGGCCTCACACTCCAGAAAAGCCTGGCTCCTAAGGCATATGGCCTGCATGTGGGATGAATGAATGAAAAAACAAATGAATGTCACAGCTGGGAGTCAGAGATCAGCCCAAACTCCAGGAGAGAGGTGCACACCTTGTAATCCCAATGGCTCAGAAGGCTAAAGGAGGGGGCTGAGGATGTGGCTCAAGCGGTAGCGCACTTGCCTGGCATGCGTGTGGCCCGGGTTCGATCCTCAGCACCACATACAAACAAAGATGTTGTTTCTGCCGAAAATTAAATAAATAAATAATTTTTTTAAAAAAAGGAGGAGGCTAAAGCCAGCCTCAGCAACTCAGCGAGGCCCCGTGTCTAAAATAAAATATAAAAAAGGGCTGGGGATGTAACTCAGTGGTTAAGTGCCTCTGGGTTCAATCCCAGTACCAAAGAAAGACAGAGAGAGAAAGATCTTCCCAACCCATTCCCCACAATGCTGAGATGCCAGTAACTGGACAGGTGGGTCACCATGGATACAGAAGGATAACAGGAACAGCACATCTTTACTGGGTCCTTTCTATGTGTTAGGCCCATCACTGAGCGCTTCCTTCTACTGTCTCATTCCAACTTTGCAAGCTTCCAGGGTATGTAACATTGTGCCACCCGCCCCACCCCACCCCCATGCCCTGCTTTGATCTCTCTACTGTGGTGTCCCCTCATGGCTGCTGCACTGTGCTGCCCCCAGATTTCCCATGGGGCCTTGGATGCTCATGTCATCATGGCTCTCCGAGAGGACATTCAGGTCAGAGCGGAGAGGGGAACCCAGGACAAACGCCTCATCTGCTCTCCTAACTGGGCTAAAATGGCCATACCGGTGTGTAGCCTGGGCTGGAGTCCTGAGGCACACGGCCAGAATTTTTGGTGCTGCCTGACAGGTGTACCGTCTGCCATGGAGCCCAACATAGGGCAGCCTGGCAGGAGGGGCTAGGCATGCTGAGCCCTGCCAGCAGTCACCTAGTTCTGTGGGTCACCATGCAGCAAGTAGCCCTGTCCTTCCTGCAGAAGTACACTATGCTCCCACAACCAAAGACCTCCCTGCTCTTCCGAAGCTGCTTCTCCCCAGGCTCCAGTTGCCAGCCGGCCCCACCTTGGTCCTCCCTGCTGTTCTAGCTTCGTGACACTCTCAGTGTGCACTCACACAGATCGGGACACTTGATTACTGTCCATCCTCCTCCCGCCCCCACCCCTTCCAGGAAGGCAGAGATGCTAGGGATCCTGTTCATTTGCTCAGTTCTGCAAATGGTGGGCCATCAAAACTGCTTATTCAAGCAAGGAGCAAACCCCAGTGGGGAGACCAAATGCACAGGAAGTTGGGTAGTGAGTGTTCCCAACAGCAAGGGCCAGCAAGAGCCCAAATGGGCAGAGATTCAGGGCTTCGACAGGCAGTGAAGAAGGAGCAAGGACAGGCCTCCTAGAAAAGGAGCTAGGTTTTGTAGGGTGGAGAAGAGTTCAGTCATTTGAAGAGTAGAACCTCTCATGAGGCTGAGGTACAGCTTCTTTCCGTGGGGAAGGTCAGGCTGGAAGAAAGTAGCTGGGTAGAGACCAGGAGCCAGAGTGTCTTCCCTTCCATGGGCAGCAATGGCGGAGGAAGGTCAGTGGCCAGGGGCTGTGCACCAACCCCACAAAACTTGCTGTGGACAGGTGCTAATGGGAAGCCAGGGGCAAGTGTTGCCTCCAAGGGGCTTCAAGAGGCACAGCTGTGCTTCCTCTGCACGTGCATTTGAAAAGACATTTAGGTCTCACCCATCTATTCAAGCCACCACCACAGTGATCCCTGCCCCATGACCCCAGTGACAGCCTGTATAGTCATCCCAAATACCAAGAAGGTGCCAACCGAAAACACCAAGCCTGGACACGGCCAGCAGAGTGCAGGATGATGTCCAATGAATACCAAGCACCGTGCTCTGGAAGAAAACAGCATTGCCACAAAGACCAGCACCCCTGACACCCTCCTGTGACAGACATCAGCACAGCCCAAGCCACACCTTGCACACTAGGTATGGTCACCATCTGTCCACTGACACAGGATATGGTCAGGGTGAACAGTATCTTCACAAGGTCACAAGCACTTTTCCATCAAACCCCACTGTAAAACCACCACCACCCCGTAGGCTGTGCTGGACCCTCTAGAATCCAGGTGGACACCCGACTGTACTGACGGGGCCACCTGCAGCCCTGCTCCCCATGCAGAAGCCAGAGCCAGCAGGAAGGCAGGGGCACCTGTGGCCTAGGAAGGTGGCTTAGGTGCTGCTGGAGAAAGGTTAACTGCAGGGGGCTCTGGGGATGAGGGGCCCATCCCCACTACAAGGTGAATCATGTCACCCAATGATGTCCACAACCTAATTCCCCAGAACTGAGAAGATGCTACCTTCAGGGCAAAAGGAACTTTCAGATGAGATAAAAATAAGAATCTTGAGATGGGGAGACTATCCGGGATTCCTTGGGTGGGTCTTTATAAGAGGGAAGCAGAAGGGCCCCAGTCAGAAGGGAGATGTAATGACGGAAGCAGAGGTTGAAGCCACGTGACTGTGACCGAGGAAAGTGGGCAGCCCTGAGAAGCTGGAAAGGGCAAGGGAATGGATTCTGTCCTGCAGCCCCAAGGAAGGAACGCAGCCCTGCTAACATCTTCACTCCGCCCAGTGAACCCCATTTTGGACTTTTGCCATCCCACACAACAAGATAATAAATCTGTGTTAGGCCACTAAGTTGGTGATGACGTGTTATAGCAGCCATAGGAAGCTAATACAACCCACATTCAACGTGTAAGTTGAAAAAACTAAATCCCAGAGAAAGGGGAATGGCTGGGGGTCCCTCAGCTGTGAAGAAAGACCAAAAGACAGGCAAGGCTCATTCCTGCACCCTGAAGGGGAGAGCTTAGACTGTCAGGTGTCCAAAAGGGACACCGTGCTCCAGGGAGAACATCCCCCTCCAGCTGCTCAGTGGAGCAGACACAGCACTGTCCAGGGAGGCCACGAGAAGCTCTTACCTGGGGAAGAAAACAATAGCAAAAGATATCCATGAGTCCATGATTTCAGAAGGTTCTAGATTTCTGGAATTCTGCTATATTGTGAATGAACCTCAAGTCTCCCCCCGCCCACAATTCTGAGATCTGACTCCGCTGATGCTGCTGAGACTCGAGATCATCTCACCACACCCTCCAGGTTTCCCAGTGCCTCTGTGGCCTCCGAAGAAAAATCAGGAAGAAGACCTCCCCTGAGTCCTGAATAAACCATCACTTCTAAACAATTATTTTATTATCAAGGAATCTTTCCAGTCCGCCTCACCCAGACCACATTCCCGGAGCAGGGTAAAGAGCCAGAGGCACAAGAACACATGTGTAGGCTCTGGTCCTTCCCTACACAAACACCCCCTCAGGTCCCAGCGTCACCTCCCTAAACCTGACACTCCAACCTACACCCTGTTCTCCCAGCAAAACCAGCATGGGAAATGGCCCTACACTGTCCAACTTTCCAGAAAGAGAACTGTTGTTCTGCAATACGGGGCAGACTTCCTTCCCTGGTGTAGGGGGACATCCTTGCCAGGGGCCAGGGAGTCATTAGAACAGCTGTCTCCCCACTCATTGAGGGGACCTGGTCCTTATTTCCATGACACCCACACCAGGCTAGTGCCACCAGCCAAACTGACTTGGGAAGGAAGAGGCTGGTTCTGCCCCCTGCTTACACCCCTGCCACCCTCTCCATGCACTGGGATGGTTCCCGTCCCAGGTTCTCAAAGTGCAAGCAGGAACCTGGCTTGTCTCAGAGCCACTCCGATAAATAACATCCACTTTCCTCAAAGAAGCCACCTGCCTGATTTGGAGGGAGACAGATAATCATCCCACATTTGTCTCTGGTGGGATCCAGTGAAATCAAGTGGCAGAGTTTTTGGGAGAATCCCAGCCCCTAGGGCTAAATCCAAAAACACAGTCCTTAAATACTGTGGGATCCAGCAACAGGACAGATTATTGGCCTCACCATGGTTGAGAAGTTATTTACTTACTAGTTGAATCACAGTGCCTAGTCCAAATTTTAACTCTGTCTTAAACAAGCTGTTTGTTGTCAGGCAAGTTAGTAACTTCTCAGTTCCCTTTTTGAAACATGATGCTAATAATATTGTGCTCTTGCCAGGCACAGTAGTACACCCCTGCAATCTCAGTGGCTTGGGAGGCTGAGACAGGGGGATTGCAAGTTCAAAGCCAGCCTCAGCAATGGTGAGGTGCTAAGCAACTCAGTGAGAACCTGTCTCTAAATAAAATACAAAATAGGGCTGGGGATGTGGCTTAGTGGTTTGAGTGTCCCTGAGTTCAATCCCCGGTATCCCCCCGAAAAAATACACACACACACAGTGCTCTTGTTGTAGAGGAAGGACTTGGAAGGATAGATGCAAAGTATTAATCAGATTGTCTGGCTTACAGAAAGTACTGTAAATGTGGATTAGTCAATCATTAGGGCTCTGCTAGGCCTGATATTCTGTAGTTAACTTGATAAAAAATACATTATTTTAGCCTGTCTTTCAATACCCTGTAACCACATAACTTTAAATTTTCTGATTGATCTGCTTCATTTGGACTACTCCATTTTTATTAAAAAAATAATGAGCATAATAAATTATAAAGAATTTTTAATTATTTTTAGGATTTGTTTTGTTGTTGTTTTACAAATACTAAACTTGCAATTTGGGTGGCAGATTTCTTGATGGCAAAGTTAACTATAAAGTCCAACATTTGCATGAGAATTCAGAGGTAATAGAACTGTACATGTCACAAAGAAATTTCCATATGCATTCTCTTTTATTAAAAAAAGAAAAGAAAAGAAAAGAAAACTATGGGGCTGGGGATGTAGCTCAAGCGGTAGCACGCTCACCTGGCATGCATGCGGCGCGGGTTCGAACATACAAACAAAGATGTTGTGCCCGCCGAAAACTAAAAAATAATTATTAAAAAAAATTCTCTCTCTCTCTCTCTCTCTCTCTCTCTCTCTTTAAAAAAAAGAAAAAGAAAACTATTAAAATGGCAACCTTAAATAAATTAAACAATTACTATGTGCAAGGTAATGTTAAAAACATTAATTCATTTAAACCCAAAACCAACCTCAAAGATTGGTGTCTTGTTATCCCCCATTTTAGAAGTAAGGAACTGAAGGCTCAACAGGGTGGAAAGACTCGCCTGTGACCTGAGACCTGGGTCCATCCTGGGGCTAGCCCTAAGCAGCTCTTCCAGCAACCCCCATACCTTGCAGGTCAGGGAAGTGGCATTGACCCTCCCACTTTCTCAGTCACACAGCTATGAGTGGCCTAGGCTTGACCCCAGTTCAGTCTCTGAACCCTGGGTTGGAGATGGCTGCTCTGTTGGATTGGAGGAAGCCTGAGCTCAAAGTCCCAGAAAGAAACCTAAGTTATGACACCCCATCCCCACCCCTAGGTCCTGTCTTCTCTGCATTATTTTTGGGAAGAAGCCCATCCCAGAAAGACAGTAGGATATAGGTATTTGAGTTGTGCCTTCTGCCCTAAGGAGACTCACCCTAGGGAGTTCAGGGTCTAGATAGGTGGAAGCTGTCCATCCAATCCAGTCGGGTCTTGTGCCTTGGTTCCCAAGTGCCAACCTCTGGACTGTTAACATAGCTTTATACTCCTCTACTATTTTTACTTAATATGTGTTTAAATCCACTCATTTTTTTTCCTCTTAGACTTGTCCTTAGCAATAAGTTATATGTACTTAGTTATATCCTCTCAAATATGCATTTTAAATAAAAACTTAGTTACTAGAACAGAAAAATCTAAATTGTTGGCCACCTCAGATCACCAAGCAGAGCTCCCGTGCCATGCTTTGAGGCTGAGTTAACTCATCCACACGCACTGCCCCCATCCCAGTCCCCTGCCCTACTAGGCCTATTTGTTCTGTTAAATTCTCATCTTTGAGGTCTTTCAAGCCTAGGCCTCCTAACAGGCAAACTTTTGTGTGTAGTGTCATTCTTTTTTTTTTTTTATTATTGGTTGTTCAAAACATTACATAGTTCTTGATATATCATATTTCACACTTTGATTCAAGTGGGTTATGAACTCCCATTTTTACCCCGTATACAGATTGCAGAGTCACATCAGTTACACTTCCACTGATTTACTTATTGACATACTCATGTCTGTTGTATTCTGCTGCCTTTCCTATCCTCTACTATCCCCCCCTCCCCTCCCCTCCCCTCTTCTCTCTCTACCCCCTCTACTGTAATTCATTTCTCCCCTTGTATTATTTTTCCCTTTCCCCTCACTTCCTCTTGTATGTAATTTTGTGAATTGCTTGGAAGTGTAGTGTCATTCTTACATACAGAGTCTATCTCCCTCCAGTCTCCGGTGAGGGATCCAGGACCAAATAAAAAGTAAAGCTCTAGGAGGAACTGTCCCCAAGGCCCTCAGGCACTTCTGCTCTGACTCCTCCAGACCCACACATTCCACTCAGCCAGGCCCAGGACCAGCAGGTACAGCACCCAGTAAAGGATTTAAAATGTCCTCCCCCTCCCTGAACTCCACCCTTATCCCTAACATTCTCAGCAATAAGAAAGAAAAACACACCAATGTCTGAGTCTTTCATTCAACTAAAGACCCAAGGTGAGCTATCACTTTAATAGGAATAAGAAAGGTGTAAGAGTCACCCAGGGACCTGGGGCCAGGATGGAGCTATCTGGAAGAATTCAGAATGGGACCTGCAGGACTAGAGCCAAAGGCACGAGGGAGGGAGGCTGCAGGACAGAGAAGGGGCCAGGGAGGGGTGTGGAGGACAGCGGTTCATCTTTCTAAGGAATCTAAGAAGGCTCAGGGGCCTTCATACCCAGGGTAAGAGCCAGAGGATGGAAGCTGGATTCAGTTCACCTGAATTGCCAACACAGATTCCAAAACAATACAGGCTGCCTCTGGAGATAGCAAGCATCCAGTCCTCCTGTGTGTGCAATTAGCAGGCGGATAACCGAAGCCTGCCCCCAGAGGATGTTGGGTAAGATGCCTCCTTTCCATTCCTGAGAGCCTTGGAATTCTCCCTCTGGACAAAGAAAAGACTGGGGTCTTAGAGGCTTGGTGGAGTAGGTCAGGATCCCCAGGGAGGCACGAGGAGGCTGCACAGGAGACGTCACCTACCTGCTCTCTGTTAATCACTGCCTCTCACCTGACACCCATCCTATGAGAAGTCAACACAAGGATCTGGGAAGCAGCCTGAGCTTCTCTGGAAAGGAGAAGCAGAAATCTGAGTCATGAGGGCAAAAACTGAGTGCTTAGCACTGTGCTAAGTTCTTTAAATGTGTGCTATCTCGCTTCTCCCTGGCAAGATCACAATGAAGCTGGAGCTACTGTCAACTAGGCATGCGCGGGTGTCCGTGAGCCAACACGCTGCTCCCCCAGGGATGGTGGGGATACTGAGGACAGCAGGGAAGATACTCTGGCAAGTTTATACATCACAACCTTTTCTAGAGTCCACATATAAACAAGAGTGTCGGTCTTTCTGCACCTGGCTTATTTCACTTGGCATAATGTCCTCCAGCTTCATCCATGTCACTGCAAATGACAAGGTTTCCTTCTTTTTTTAAGGCTAATATTCCATTGAGTACAACATTTTATTTGTCCATTGGTGGCTATGTGGGTTACCCCATATCTTGGCTGTTGTAAATAATGCTGCAATGGCCATGGGCATGCAGCTATTTCTTTAAGGGCCTACTTTTCATTTCCTTTGGATACATACCCAGAAGCAGGACACACAGAGAAGAGAATGGCAGTGAGCAGGAATAGGGGTGGGGAAATGAGAGGCCTTAATTGAAGGATACAATGTTTCCATTATACAGGATGAATAAGTTCTAGGCAACTAAAGTAAAGCAATGTGACTATAGTTAACACTATATTGTATCCTTAAAATTTATCACGCACCTCCGATACAGCATTAATCTCTAGGACATACAAAGAACTCAAAAAACTCAACAACAAAAAAACAAATAGCCCAATCAATAAATGGGCCAAGGAGCTGAACAGACACTTCTCAGAAGAAGAAATGTAATTGATCAACAAATATATGAAAAAGTGTTCAACATCGCTAGCCACTAGAGAAATGCAAATCATAACTACTCTAAGATTTCATCTCACTCCTATCAGAATGGCAATCATCAAGCATACAGGCAACAATAAATGTTGGCAAGAATGTGGGGGGAAAGGTACACTCATACATTGCTGGTGGGCCTTCAAATTGATGCAACCACTATGGAAAGCAGTATGGGGATTCCTCAGAAAACTGGGAATGGAACCACCATTTGACCCAGCTATCCCACTCCTTGGTTTACACCCAAAGGACTTAAAAATCAGCATAGTATAGTGACACAGCTACATCAATGTTTATAGCAGCTCAATTCACAATAATTAGACTATGGAACCAACCTATATGTTCCTCAATAGATGAATGGATAAAGAAAAAGTGGTACATATACTCAATGGAATATTACTCAGCTTTAAAGAAGAGTGAAATTATGGCATTTGCCAGTAAATGGTTGGAGTTGGAGAATATCATGCTAAGCGAAATAGTTTGATCTCACCAAACCAAAGGCCGAATGTTTTATGTAATATGCTAATTCAAAATAAGGCAGAGGTGGGGGAGTATCGGGGTGGGGAGGCACTAGGGAAGAATAGTGTTACCTTAGATTTTGTAGAGGGAAGTGATGGGAGGGGAAGGGAGAGGAGGGAAGGGGATATGGGGATAGGAAAGATAGTAGAATGAAACAGACATTATTACTGTATGTATATATATGACTTTATGACCAATGACTCTGCAACATGTACACTCAGAAAAATGAGAAATTATATCCCATCTATGTATGATGTATCAAAGTGCATGAATGCATTCTACTATCATGTATAACTAATTAAGACAAATTTTAAAAATTTCTTAAAAAAGTAAATTGCAAATGCTCTCTTAAGCACACACACACACTACCTTAACTGTAAGATGGTGTCTATATTCATTAGCTTGATTGGGGATCATTTACAATATATAGGTACACCTTCAGAATGGACTTTTTTATTCTTGGTACCGGGGATTGAACCCAGGGTTGCTTAACCACTGAGCCACATCCCCAGTCCTTTTTAAATATTTTATCTTGAGTCAGGGTCTCACTGAATTGTTTGGGGCCTTGCTAAATTGCTGAGGCTGGCTTTGAACTTGCGATCCTCCTGTCTTAGCCTCCCAAGCCACTGGGATTATAGGCATGTGCCACCGCACCCAGCAGAATAACAACTTTTGTCAAGCGCCTTAATAAAGCTGGAAAAAGAAGAAAAAATAATCACAGAGTCAGAATTGGATCCCAAGCAGTCTGTCTTCAGGACCCACAAAATCTTACTCTTAATGATGGCCAAGGCTGTTCTTGATTGTTGGGCAGCCCAGGTCAATGGGATCCTGCCATACACTGAACCAAAGCCCAGAAAGAAATTCCACTCCTCCCCTCCCCTCCCTGGAGGCAGCCTGCACAGCCCCTGGTGCCATTTGTGACTGCAGGGCAGGTGCAGGAGAACTTCCGTAGGACAATGTGCCACATTTGCATAGCATTTGAGCTCCACTTTTACTTTACAATGTACACAACCTCAACCCAAGTCTGTCCCAGGCTTCTCCACACCTGCTTCCCTTCCCCATAACTGGCGATGATGACCCCATGGCTGCAGAAATACATTATTCCTCTTCTTCTCACTTAATTCTTGAAACTACCCCAAGGTAGATGCCATAGCACCCTCTTTAAATAAGGAGGAACAGCTCGGAACTGCAGCAGAAGCCTATAATCCCAGCAACTAGGAATGCTGAGGCAGGAGGATGGCCAAGTTCAAGGCCAGCCTGGGGAAATTTAGGGAGACCCTGTCTCAAAAAATAAAGGGGGGGGGTGGTTGGAGGAGCTGGGTATATGTCTCAGTGGTAGAGCAATGCCCACCCCCAACTCAGTTCCCAGTATTGAAAAAAATTTTAAATAAAAATAAACAGGAAGGAAACTCAGCTACTTGCCTCAGGTCACACAGCTTGTCAAATAGCAGACTACTAATATCAAGGTTATGTCCCTGATTTAGGGGCACTGCAGCAGGGGTAGCCCCATCTTTGTCCCCACTGCAGTAATTCTTCCCAGGTGCCTCTGCCCAGAGCCCTCTGCCACCAACACAGTGCTTTCTGCCTGGCTGGAGCCTCCAACAGCGTGCTGTTTGCTGTTCCACTGAGGGCCACTGGCTCAGGCTGTGTCCACAGGGCTGAGCCCAGGCCAGGAATGGTGTGTACAGAGGGCTCTCCTGCTTCCTCCACACCCACTCCTCAGTTTTCTTCCCAAAATAAACACTTCAACCCACCAGATGAGTGAGCCGAACAGGAGACATGTAGCAGAAAAGTCCTGGGTTCAAATCACGGCTCTGCCACTAACAAGCTGCCTGACAAGAAAATGGCTCAGCCACACTCACTGAGGCTCAAGATCCAAGGCAGGTGTGGGTGGGCTCTTGGTGGCCAAGTCCCTCCCCAACTCCAAGGCCCAGCCCTGCAGCTGGCCCACACTCCTGGAAGCCTGGTGAGGGTGGATCATTCTTAACCAAATGCACTTCCTCCCGTTTGTGAGGATGCGGCAGGAGGAGTCCCACCTTTGCAATGAACCAGACCACCCCACCCGGGGCTCAGTCCTGCCTTCATTTGTATGCAGATCAGTGTGACACTGGTCAACAGCCAGTGAGGCAGGTGACTTAACCCTCAGCCTCAGGCTCTGGCCCAGAATAGGAAATGGCAGCGTCTCCTCCACCTCCTGCTCCTGGGAGTCCCCCTCACCAGGACTCCTGAGACAGGCACTGCCCCTTTTCCAAGTAAATAAAGAGGCAAACAAGTGCCAATTACTCGCCTGAGGTCATGAGTAAAACTTAACTGGCTCCCAAAGAAGAGAAAGAAAAAAACCACAAAACAGAATCTCAAGCCCAGTTCCGTGAGGAATCCTACCTGCTGTCATCAAAAGGGCAAGTTAAAAAACTGAAGGCCATGGAAAAGACCTTCTATAAACCTTAATGAAGATATTTAATAAGACCTTAATAAGGACAGATTATACAACAAAATGCGAAATGAAAATGTCGCAAAGACAGCATGAGCAGATTTTTAAAAAAAATTTTTTTTGGTTGTAGATGGACACAATATCTTGATTTTATTTATTATTATTTTTTATGTGGTGCTCAAGATGGAACCCAGGGCCCTGCACGTGCTGGGCAAGCGCTCTCCTGCTGAGCCACAATCCTGGCCCCATGAGTGGATATTTTTTAAAAGGAAAAATGTATATGGGAAGAAAAAAAATGTTCATAGTGGTCACTTCTACACAAAGAAATCATGAGTGGTTTTTACTTCCTTTGGAAGAATGTATCTGTACTTTAATTTTCTTTAATAAAGATTTAATTCCTTTAAAATTTAATAAAATTTTAAAAGTAAGTTTGTGTTTTAAATTTCAAAAACAAAACAGGAAAAGTCAAAGGAATTGTGAATGTAGAAAATTAATAGCCAATTCTTTAATTATGTCTTCTAAAATGTGACAAAATGTACAATTATTCAATATTTGTCAAATTAAACTCAAAGCAAGATGCAACCCCACAACAGAGATGCAAGACATCATGGAGCCTGAAAGGAAGACTCTAGAATATGGGCAGGGCTGGCCTGTGCCATCGCTGAATCCCCAGTTGATGAACTACTGGGAAGCAAACCCTAACCACCCCAACATTCCTCCTCCCAAAAGATGGCACTGCCTTGGCGCATGACCACACAGGAGATTCCACGAGGAAGTGCATCCGTCAGCCAGGTCCCAGTATGTGTCTTTGAAGGTTATGTCTCCCAACATGAGCTAATGTGCAGCGTCAGTGATAAAATATAATCCTAATCTAACAATCATGCAATTCACAAGGCTGCTTCTTCCTCTTCCCAGTAGACTTCATTACACTCTGCACAGGGATGATCTGCTCCCAGTACTCATGGAGCCCTTCATGGGCTGTGATTCCACAAGTATTTGTTAAATAAGTGAACAAAGTATGTATGATGGATAAAGACAAATGAAAAGTGAATGAATGGATGAATGAGTGAATTCTGATCTACCATGATCTACCATGAAGGGTATGACTGGACTTGCCCCAGTGACAGGGTTAACCCAGCCCCGGTCCACCACGAGGTGTGTGACCTTTGGCCTTACCACGGTGAGCTGAACCCGAACATGGCCTTACACTGCAGACCTATCCCAGCACCCACTAGCGCTGACCACAGACAGTGCTGTGGGTGCAGCTTTGGGAGCAAGGGTCATGGGATTAGGGGAGACAAGGAGAAAGGTAGCCACTTCTCAGGCTGTGGGAGGGAAAGATGAATCCAGGCCAGAAAATGCCCCAAGCTGCCCACCTAGACTTTTTCTAGAACTCAAAACTCCAGGGATCTGAAGACTCCCTATCAGAATAGCAGCGTCAGTGGCACCCAAGGCCCATATACTGGCCTCACCCCTCCAGCCCTGTGATGGTGGGAAGGGCCCTGGGTCTGGCTACACAGGTTTCTCTGTGTGGTGACCCTGCCTTGCACCCAGCTTCCAGCTCTAGGAACCTCCCGTTTATTAAGCTACCCAATTAGCCCCTCTGACCCCCACTCTGCACAGCTCTCTGAGCAGCCGGGCATTCAATCACAGATCCAAGAGTGAAAATTGACTTTGTGTCTACGGTGGCTGCAGACGCTGACACCATTAGATGGAGGGCCAGCGAGGAAGCCCTCATCCGTCAGGACAGCCTGCCAGGGACCCTCTGACTCCAGGAAGACCTCAGTTCTGCAACTCACAGAAGCCTTGTGGATTTTATTCACTTCAAGTAAACAGTGGAGTGCAAGCGATGGCCCCAAATGCATTTATCCACTCACTTTTCATGGCTGACGTGGCCATCCTCTCAGGAGCGGCCTGCACGCACTGAGACCTAGCACATCACCTGCTCTGAACAAATGCTCCAACACACCAGCGCTCTTTCCGTAACCTCCCTGTTGTTTGTGTACTTTGTGAAGAAGGACAAACTCCACAGCTCAGGGCTTTTGCACTTGCTTTCCCACTGCCCAGAACGCCTTTTCCCCAAAGATAGCTCCCTTTTTGATTTCTCAACCTTGGGCATGAGCATCACCTCAGAGAGGCCCCTGGACACCCTTCTCTAGTGAACTCTTCTGCATCACATGTCCTTGCCTTTTTATTGACTTCACAGGCTTGACCCTAGCTGGAATCTTCTTGTGAATTATCTGGCTCCCTGTGACAGCTCAAGGAGAGTCCTGGGAGTGAGTGAGCCAGTGCTGTAATCCCCAGGTCCAAGCACAGTCGTCGGCCACAGAAAACAGCAGTAAGCACAGACAGGAAGGGCAGCATGCTTCCCTTCCAGGACAATTAATAACCAGGAAACACAGGTCGAGAGGTCCAGGAGCCAGACCCCGCCCAGGAGCATCTAAAAGCCACCAGATCACAGGGCAGTCAAGGAATCTCAGGTGGCCTCTGCTCACAGGCCAGCCAGGAAGGGCCCAGCCACTTGTGGTGGGGAAGGGGCAGGGTGGAGGCTGAGTCAAGTTTCCTAGGGTTAAACAAAAGGAGCATCTCATAGGATGGATCGGTAGAGCCTACTGTGACAGGAGAAATCCCCAAATTTCCTCAGGACATGTGTCCTACAGCTTTTAGGAGAGGCCCCACAGAATCTACATCAAGACCCAATGGTGGACCCCAAGGCCAGGGCTCTACTTCTTTTCTATTAAATCCCCAATATCTAGACAGTATTGGCACATAACAGGCACTTCAGTAAGTATTTTTAAAAAAATAACATTAATTTATGAAGTACTACTCAACATGCAAAACTCACTGATTCTTCAGACAGGACTCCTGTTACTACCTCAGAGAGATGAAGTAATATGCCCAAGGGCATGAGAGGGCCAAGCGAGGCCTTGAACTCAGCCATTCAGGCCACCACACCTCCTGCAAGGCCAAGAATACAAATGACACCAAGCTCCCAGCAGGTGCCAGGTGGGCAGGGCTTTGGCATTGTGGTCTCAGTGAGCCTCTCCATGGCTCTGTGCCCTCCACAAAGAAGACAACCAAGGCCCACAAAGGTTGAGCCCCCTGAGCAGGGTCTGGAGCTAAGAGCTAGCTGAACAGGGGTGCCATCCTAGGCATTTTTCAGCTCTGAAGGTCAGCCATGAAACAGAAATGCTGTCATGGTTGTTGGGATCATTAACACCACATTGCCCATGGTTCCTCCTAGAGCAAGACAGATCAGGGCCTTGGTACCCATCAGGCCCAGCCTCTGAGGTGTGAACTCTGCAAGGACCTTCTTTCTCTCAGCCTCAACCTGTTTAACCAGATGACTCAGCTCTAAGGTGTTGGGTATCTAAAATCTAATCACTCAGAAATCAAGCAAATATTAATGTGATATTACGTTGCGACAGCTTTCTATAGTTTATGAAAACACTTTCATATGGAGTATCTCATCCAACAACTGTGCTATTGAACTAATATGTGCACTTTACAGCACAGAAAAGCATGTCTCAACTTAAGTGACAGTCACACTCCCATAGTAGATAGGTGGTGAACCAGAGTAGGGACCCTAGCCCTAGTCCAGGGAACTTTCTGCTCCAAACGGGGCTGCCAGAGGAAAGAGGGGCACCCAAGAAGGGTACAGGGTCATATCAGGTTACGTGGGGTACAATAAGCTCACCCACACAAATTGATAAGGGACGAGACCAACAGCCTGACAGGCAGTTCATAGGAAAGTAAACACAAGTGAGTCTTCTCCATGCAAGAAAGACTGCAAATCAAAACCCCAGAGAGACACCAGATTGACAGAGATCAAAAAAGTTGAATAACATAACAGATTGGGGATGATGTGAAGAAACAAAATTCGTCATTCATTTCTCTGGAAACAAACTGATAGAATTTTTGTGAGAAATTTTAGAGAACTATGGCAACATTCATCAAAATTTAAAATGCACACATCCTTGGACTGGGCACAGGGGTCCAGGTATTTATCCTATGCATAAACTCACATGTGTGCAAAATGATACCCTACAAAGATATCACTGCAGACCAGTAGCATGAAATTAAGAATAACCTGACTGTCCAACAGAAGACTAAACAAACACTCTGGCCAAAAAAAATGAGGTGGAGCTTTACATATTGATATGAGAAGATCTTTACAAAATAGCAAATGGAAAAATGCAAGCTGCATAAACTAAGCAGTTCGGAGTTTGCTTCTGTTGCTATTAAAAAAAAAAAAAAGAGGCAGGAAGTCAGACCATCTATCTGCATGTGTCTGCCTGGCTTATCTCTGGAAGAACACCTTAGAAATTGGTAGAGAATTGCTCTGGGGATGGCAACACAGGAATGGGAACACAGGGGATGATTTCCATTTGCAACTCTTATGATTTTTTAAACCAGGGCCTTTATTACATTTTCAAAATACATACAACAGCATATCCATTTGTCTCTTTCCCACTGAACCATGGTGTAGGCTGAAACTGGCATGAAAATTAGCTGATCGGGCAGCTGGATCTTCCTGGGGGAGGGGGTCTGCTTCCCCACCCCCATCCCCCTGACCCTCACCAGTCTCTTTCCCTTGGGTCTGCTCCAGTTGCAGCCCGCATCACAAGGTGGATCAGTTAACACTTCCAACAGCCCGGGTGAGTAACAGATTCTAAATCAGGAAGCCTGGGTTTGAATGCCTTCCCTCCCAGCAAGGCTGTTTATCTTGATCTGTACCCATCAACAAAACTATGCAGAGACAGATGCAGTACACAGTGTGGACTCAAAGCTACACCTTGAGGGTAACTGAAGCCTGAGGTAAATGGCTACCGGTCATGTGAAAGACTTGGAGGTGATCTGATATTGTCTAAGCCAGGTTATTATCTGAATTACAACAGGGAGCCGCAGCAGGAGCCCTGGTGTGCAAAGGCTGCTAAAGGCACAGCCCAGCCATACCTCTGCTTATGACTCTGTCTTGGAATGAGCTTCAGATCCAAGATGAGTGTGTTCTGACTACTAGTACTGCAGTGACTGTTCCCATTTTATAGAGGAGGAGATAGAGGTTCACATGGTGGGGCAATAAATTATGACTACATTCTTGTTCTTTCTATCTCAAGGCCGCAGGCAGAAATCAGCCCATAAATGAGGGCTGGGAAACAGGAAAAGTGTGCTCAAGGAGGGAAGAAGCTTGGCTTGATACAGCTTACAATGTTACCTTTTTTGTTTCTTAAAGCACTGCTTAAGACTGATTGTTTCTGGGTGCAGGGATTATTTTTACTTTGTTTCTTTTGTCTATTTGTATCCTCTGAACTTTCAACAAATTAACATTTGCCACTTTTCTTTTCACAAGGAAAAATACAGTGCAGAGGCTGGAGATGAAACTCAGTGGTAGGACATTTGCTTATCATGTGCAAAGTCCTGGGTTCAATTCCCAGTAACAAAAATAAATAAATATGTACATACAGATGTGCATGCACATGTGTGTGTGTCTACACACACACACACACACACACTCACACACAATTTCTACCAAAAGAAAAGTTGAAACACAAACTGCTAAGGACTATTTCCTCAAAAGAAGAGACTATGGGGTAGGGACAGCCTCATTTTCTCTGACAAATTAGTCCCTATCATTGGAAATGTTTAAAATATCACTTTAAAAGATGTTTGATACATTAATTTTTAGTTTTTAAAAATACATGTTCCAGGGCTGGGGCTGCGGCTCAGTGGTAGCGCACTTGCCTGGCATGTATGAGGCACTGGGTTCGATTCTCAGCACCATGTAAAATAAATAAAGGTCTATCAACAACTAAAAAAAAAAAAGAAGAAAAAAAAGAGTGAAAAAAAATACATGTTCCATTTGTTGAACAAAACAATCAAGATACAAATGAAAAAAATCTCAGGCAAGAGGTAATTTCTCCAAAACACTTTGAGCTTGATGATAAACTATGGCACAATTAAAGAAATGTCTGAGTTATATCAATGTAAAATTTTTTGTTTTAAATTTCATAATTTTGAGCTTCCGTTTCCTAGACAAAATTGCTTCTACATTAGCTTGTTTTGTTCAGCTTGGAGCAGAGCCTCCACTGGATATGGGTAGATCCCATCTTCCAGGCTGAAGCGGGGCCAGGCCGCCTGCCCGGCACCCAGTTGGTGCCCTTGGACCTGCCTGTCAGCCCACAGTCCCCTAACTCGCCTGGCTGCCCAATCCTGTATCTGGCAAGAGCCAGGCAGAGCTGGGTGCCTCTGGTGTTGAGTTGCCTCTTGGCCACATGGTATGGTGATTGTGGTCACTCTTTCCACTTGATGTGAGCTTTCTTTAAATAATTACAGACCTCATAGTTGAGCTGACAAGTGGCTCTGTGTGAAAGACACCAGGGACAGGGCTCCAAGAATGGCCATCCTGAGTCTCAAAGAGCACCCACAGCCAAGTCTAAACCCCCGAGATATCTGAGAGTTCACAAACCACCTTCCCTCCCCTATTAAAATACTTTTTAAACTAAAACAGAGAGAAGAGTTATAAGGCAATTGGATTTATAGATTAAAATAAATTTTCAATACAGATAAAATAGTACTGTGAAGAAAAAAGAAAGAAATCATTTTAAATATATAATCTATCACTGGAGGACAGATTATATATTTGAATGACTCGCTCTTTAAAAAAAAATCTAGCCTAAAGTTCCCAATTTTCACCCAATCTTGCCACCCCCGTTAATGACTTATCCAATGTTCCATGATTCACTGGGGAGGTTGGGAATCGGGGATTCTCTTGCCTGGAGTTCCTCCTCCGCTATCTCCTCCTTCCAACCCACTGTTTTTGGCACATGATCCCTTGACAAATTTCTTCCAAAGAGCAGTTCAAAGAGAAGTAGCACCTGTCACCAGGAAAGGGGATCCAATCTGGGCAGCTAAGCACCTGCAAGTGTCTTTGCCTACTGCGTGTGGGGGAAACACATCACCCATCCTAGATGGGCCTGTTCCCTGACTCCATCTGTCTGCAGAAAGTCTCCTCTCTCCTCTCTAATACCTGGCAGTTCTGCTCCAAGCAGCATTGACCAAAGCAACACAGCCCAGTGATTCATAATCTCAGGCTTGTGACACTAAAACAGCTGCTATATAGAAAGATGAGACACAGATGGCAGAGATGGGAGAGAGGGAAACTCAAGCCCAGAGAGGGGGCAAGATTTGTCCAAAGTCACACGGCAAAGAGGGACAGCCCAGGCGGGCCTCCCTCCAGACTCCCAGGCACAGCCCGGCTCTCCCGGCTCAGGGCTAATCTCCAGAGCAGCTGCAACATTCTATTTGTTCTTCCCTAACTCACAATCAAGAGGAATCCATGGAAGTTACATTTTTCTGGGGGAGTTTCACAGTTGCAACTGTTACAAAATCACACAATGAGAGGATGTTGCAACTCCAGAAAGTCTGGCGATTATTGCTCCAAGGAGAATTGGAGATAATTTGGGGAACTCCACCCAGGCCAGGCCCAGACAGGAATGGCTGAGGGGCTCCTTTCAAAAATCATCCCTTCTCCACCAGGCAGACTTGAGGGGTCAAAAACCTCACATTGCTGTTAAGTTCCTGCAACGGTGACCTTATTGAGCAAGACACTTCAACATCCCTGGACCTTAAGCTCTTCACCTACAAAATGGAAACGAAAAGCCTCACAAGGGTATGAATTATGGATGAGCAAACGCTGTGTGAATTTCACAGCGACGTGCCACGAGGCATAACAGTAGTGGTCATAATTATTATGGCAATAATTATCATCATCATTAAGTCGGCTGAGGGCTCACTCCATAAAGTAACCTTCACCAACGACAGAGACTATTGCTCTATTGGACAAGGACTTTGAGGCAGGACTAGTGAAGAGAACTTGGGCCCCAGGCTTCCTGTCCATCCTAGGGCAAATCCCACGTGGCTTCCCCTGAGCTTGAGGCCTGCACTGAGCTGTGCAGATCACAGGTGGCACCACTCATTCCACCGGCCTATGAGACCCAGGGGAAACCTAGTCACTCTCAAAGTCACCCTCCTCCTGAAACCCTCCCAAGACTTCACTTCTCCAGAACAGCCACCAGCTGGGACTGGAGCTGGAAAGCTTAGTGTCACTACTCGTGACTCTTCTAGACACTTGGTTCATCCTGTTCTGCACCCTCCCGGGTATCCTCCAGGAAGCTCAAATCTTCCAGCCCCACCGCCTACACTGTCATCCGATGCTCATGCACCAGCCACACAGGCTGCTCCTTCCCTCCCCCACCACGTCAGCCAGCTCCTGCTCACCCTTCAACACCCTTCTGCTATAAGAGCTATCTGGACATTCTCCACTGGCCACCCTCCAGGGCCTTCTGCAGATCTGTTTCCAGGGCAAGGAGCAGGGCTTGCTCAAATCTGCAATCCCATTTTTCCGCAGAATGAGGGATTGCTTCATAGATAGAAAAAGAATAAGGAATCCAATGCTTGTCCACAGTTCTGGAACTCATGGGATCGACAGGTTCCCTCACAAGCTGTCATCAGACTATCCAGTCGCTGGTAATTAGTGATTATTAATGATAATAACAACACCCAGATGCCACGCCACGCTCTCCATTGACTGTATCTGCTCATTTTCAACCACCCTTTGAGATGCATAGTTTTACCCCATTTCACAGGTGAGGAAACTGAGGCTAAAGCAGAGTAAGTGACATGCTGTATGTTGCTCAGTTGCTAGTGTCAAACCCTTCTGTCACCTGACTCAACTGTTCTAGGCAATCTGCCTACTCTGACCCTCCAAACCCCAAGCCCCAGCTGTGCTCATCACCTGGGACAGTGGCTGTCTCACACCTGGATCATTAAATATCTAATTCTGAGCAAAGAAAGGACTTCTACTGGGGTGGACTCTCAGGCCCCTCCCTGCCTCCTGCTTGTCTCTGTACTTCATCCTGGAGCCCACCCTGATCTCCCCAGGACTTCCACCACCCATCTGGCTACTCTGAGCCGGCCGATCTGGGTCTACTCTGGCTCCAAGGAAACTGTAGCAAAGCAGTCTCCACCCAAGACACCCTAATTGTCCTCTGGGCTTTCCAGCTACAGTGCCTGGCCCAGGACCACCACCCCTACCACCCCCAGGAAGGTGAGGCTACAGACCACAGGAGAAGGTTGTCACATTCCTGCGGAGGGGGACAGGGAACAGACCAGAAAGTACAAGTCAGGCAGCCTCTCCCTCAGCCACTAGGACAAAGAGCAAGAGCTGGAGAGAACTGGAGGCCCAGGGCTCTGCAGGGCAGGTACCTGGGCCACACCCACAGGACAGGGAGGAGCTGCGGCCTGACCCCAGGGAGAAAGTGCTGTGAGGTCACTGGGGCACTGGGGCAGGGCTTCTGAGCAGGACCCCCGATCACTCCTGCCTTCTGGCCCCTGAGGACCTCTGCATGGTTTGGTCAACAAAGGAACAATATCCCCCAGCCCTACTACTCCCCTCTGAGCCCTAGGTCTCTCGAGTGAAAAACAGGGTGCCAGAAGGGTTCAATGAGCTCAGCATAGTGGCCAGTCCAGATTAAGGGATTAGCTCATTCATTCAGTGATACACAAGAATAAAGTGAGCCCTTACCTAACAGCATAAGCAAAACATAGCTCAAAATGGTTCAAAGAGCTGGGCGCTGTGGTGCTCACCTGTAATCCCAGTGGCTTGGGAGGCTGAGGCAGGAGGATCAAGAGTTCAAAGCCAGCCTCAGCAACATCGAGGCGCTAAGCAACTCAGTGAGACCCTGTCTCTAAATAAAATACAAAATAGGGCTGGGGATGTGGCTCAGTGATCGAGTGCCCCTGAGTTCAATCCCTGGTACCTTCCCCCTCCACCCCCACAAAGCTCCAAGGCCTAAATGAAAGACCTAAAACTATAAAATACTTGGGAGAAAACACAAATGGCAAAAGACTCATGACATTGGATTAAATCATTTTCTTAGACACAACACCAAAGGCACAGGCAACAAAAGAGAAAATTGATAAACTGGACTTCATGAAATTTTTAAAACTTTATGAATCAAAAGACCCTATCAACAGGGTAAAAAGGCAACTCACCAAAAGGGAGAAAAAAATTGCAAATCACACACCTGATAAGAGATTAATATCCTGAATACATAAAAATCTAAAACCAACAACAAAAACCCAAACAACCTGATTCAAAATGGCCAAAGATATGCAAATGACCAACAAGTGCAAGAAAAAACAGCTCAATCACGCGGGAACTGCAAATCAAAACTATAATGAGATAACACCTCACATTCATAAGAATGACTCTCGTATTAAAAAAAAAAAAAAAAAAAAACAAGTATTGTCCAGTGTGTAGAGAAACTGGAAGCCTGGGGCACTGGTGGTGGGAACATGAAACAGTGTGGCCCATGGGAAATAGCATGGTGGTTCCTCAAACAGCCAAAAATAGAGCAACCATAGGATCCTGCAGTTCTACCCCTGGGTATATACTCAAAAGCACTGAAAGCAGAGACTCAAAGTAGATCTTTATACTCATGTTTGTGGCAGCACCATTCATAATAGCTAAAACATAAAAACAACCAAAGGTCTCTCAATGAACACAGAAACAAGATTTAAGCACAAGCCCTCAAAGGAATATACTTCCGCCTTATTAAAAAGGAAAGAAATTTTGACACATGCTACCACGTGGATGAACATTGAGGACATTATGCTAAATGGAAATAAGCTATTTCAAATAAATAAATAGACAAATATTGTATGAGTCCACTTACACAAGACACCTAGGGGAGTCAGAGCAGACAGGCGGTGCAAGGGTGGCTGTCCAGATTGGGGAGGTGAGTGGGGAGTTATTGGATACAAAGTTTCAGTCTTCCAAGGTGAAAAGAGTTGTGGAAATAGATAGAGGTGATGATTGTACAATATCACGAATATTTAATGTCGCTGAACTGTACCCTTCAAATAGCTAAGATGGTGAATTTTATGTTACATGTATTTTACTACAGTGAAAACAAATCAGTTGAGGGGAAAGGAAGGAAGGAAGAGAAACATTGGGTGAGTGCCCAGCATGTGCAGGGCCCCAGTCTAGGTCCTAGGGATGCAGTGGGAGCCACACAGGCCGCACTACCCTTGTAGAACCTCCTTGCATGTCCTGGAGTGTGACATGCCTTAAAGAGAACTGGGTCCTGGAATACATGGTGGTGGGGAGCAGGAGGGTCAGGGGAGGCCTCTCTGAGCAGGTGGCACTTAAGGACCTAAAGGAGGGGAAGGGGCATTTCAGCAAAGAGTCTCACAGCAGAGGGAACAGCAAGTGCAAAGGATCCTGTCACCAGCAGGCAGACTCGGGAGCCCCAGCAGCACGGGTAGCTGATGGCTGTGATGTGAGCATCAGAAGTGGATTCGTCTGCTGCTCTCCCTAAACTGCTCTCTGGCCTGGGACATTGACCAGCACCCTCTAATCTCTAAGGGTCCTGATAAGTCAAATGACCACTGGTCTAAGGGTCTGTAGATGGTATACATTCCCTCTGGCTCCCTCTTTCCCCCACTCTTTCAACCCACCTGACTCTTAAAGTAGTCCCCATTCAAATAGGCTGTCCCACATGCGGGCCTGTGGCTGAGGCTTGAGGAAGGTAGATGTGCAATAAAGATAAATATCTGAAAATGAATTAGCGGTAGCATCCTAGCATGTCACCCTGGGGAACTCCATGTTCCCATCCGTAAAATGGGAACACTACCTCTTGCCTACCACACAGGACTGATGTGAAAATCCAATAGAAATGCCAGCATATAAGGAAGCTAACCTGCTTTATTCAGGCTCTATAACTTGGCTTTCCATCTGTCCCCTGGTCATTGTCAGCTAAATGCTATCCTTTGTTCTTAACTATTGGGGGGGGGGGGGACAGGGAGAGGAGGGAATCAACAGAGTTAGTGCCAGACACTCTACAAATAGTATCTGGCCTTTAGGGCCGGAGCAGGGGTGTCATTGGAGGGAGTTTTTTTAAAACAGAAGTTCAAGGGCCTGTGCACAAAGATTCTCATTCAAAAGGTCTGGGACAGCCCCCAGATGTGTAAATACAGGTGTTTTAACTGCAGAGCTGATTCTGATGTGCACTCATGGTGGAGAGCTACTGATTAGCTCTCCTGAGCCTGGAAGATAAGTCCTATTATTACTCTCATTTGGGAGCTGGCTAACTAGAGCACAGAACAGCTACCTAACTCTGTAGATCACACAGCTAAAAAGTCATAAAGCTAAAGTTTGAACCAGACAGATGGACTCTGAAGCCAAGCTCCATTAATCACTAAGCTACACTATCTTCCAAAGCCAATCAGTGTCCCCACGCCCGGACGCACACTGTCCTCCCCATGCAGCCTTGGAAATCTGAGAGACAATATCTCATTTTCAGACTGTGCTAACTTTCAAAGAAAGCTTTATGGCCGGTCTAATTTCTCATTCATCTGGCATCATGGAGGAATAACATGCGCACAGTAAGCAAAGTTTATAAGTCACTTTAAAGGCTAAACTTTTTTTTTCTGCTTTGGATAGACTTCCTATTTTTCATGGTAATATTGAAATATACGGCATGATCCTCACTCCCTCAGAGAACACTGAGCAGAACAGACCTGTCCTCAGGCACCAGACAGCGCTTTTATGGCCAATTAACTTTGCACTTTCATATGTTAAGATATTCAGAAAGCAGGGGACAGTGTTAGGTTCCTCTGCTCCTTCACTAACTGGGGCCCCTAACGTCACCAGGGCAGCTATTCATAGGTCTGCCCCTGGTACACCTCACTCCTCACCCCAGGACTACAGAATCACACTAACAGAACAGATTGGCTGCCTCTCATGTCATGAGGCCTGGACCTGACAACCAAGTTTGAGAGAACTGTGTGCAAACCAAGAGTGAACTGACCCTAAAGGAGGAAGGCCAAGGGTGGCACATTCAAGGGGATTCAAGGAAGCAAGGACAGGTCAACACAGCATGGAGCTAACCCTCTTGGGCTGGAGACTATGATCACTGGTCCCTGAGTTCCCCCTTGCCCTTCACCTCCCAGGGCCCCTCTTTCTTCTCCTGAGGCCAGTTCCTCTGCAGTAAGCAGCTGGGTCATTAGCATGAGGCTCCGTGTGAACTACTGGTTTCAATTTCCCTAGAACATGGGGACATTTGACCAAGCACCTCTCTGCACTCTCAAGGTTCCTAAAGCTCAAAGCCCCTCCCCAGTGGGATCAGAGCCACTGGCTGGATTCCTGACAGTGGTTTGACATTCCACCAAGCCCTGCCCTCTACAGGGGTATTCTGATAGGGGTTTCCAGAGGCTCCACAAAGTGTTTGCCTTTGATTCCTCTGTGTGCAAGGCTTATCTTTGGTGACAAGGGTAGTGTGCCTCTTATATAATACCCCCACACTCGTATCACCCACTTATCATAGCAAGGCTCCAAGTACAGAGAAGGAGCCTATGGGGACAGGCAAATGTTAGGTGAATTTTCTGAAAAGTCAAACAGCATTTGTTCATTCATTGAGTCATTCAACAAATATCTATTGGGGGCCTCTGGGGTGCCAGACACTGTTAAGACCCTGGGGGATTTGATGGTGAGGCCTGCTTGCAAGGTCTCCTTTCCTTAGGGAACTCCAGTTGTGACTGGGTAGAGAAGAGAGGAAGGCAAAGAATAAAGGTTGTAAGAGGCAGAGGCCCTGGTGTCACGTTTAACCAAGCTTGGGAGAATACCAGGGAAGGGGACAGGCCTGTGCATGGTGGGTCCTGAGCAAACAGGTACCCTCCCCAAAGAATCCTTCTCCAAACCAAATCCTGCACCCCATCTTGGCTGGTGGGCTTTTCTCCCACATCCAACTCACTTCCATGAGATCTACTGCAGAGGCACACAAGCGCACCGCCACCCACCGGCTGCACCTGGGATGCCTCGTCACCCCATTTCCCATTCCAGTCCTTTCTGTGTGCTCAGCCAGATTAGCCACACTGCAGTGGTCAGGACCATGTGCTTAGAAGACAGGCAATTCCTCTGCAGTAAGCAGCTAGGCCATGAGCATGAGGTTGAAGTCCCAGCCCAACCCCCACCCCACAACTGCCTGGTCAGGTGATTTGGGGAAAGTCACTGAAATTCTCTAAGCCTCTTCTTCCTCATGCATCACAGAGGTGACCTCACTGGCAGAATGAGGTTCAACACGACAGTGCACCTAAAGGTCCTTGGTTAGGTCCCGGCACATACCAGGTAGTCTCTAGGTGCTAGTCGTTTCACATGATTACTCTTAACCACGATGATGGTGGGGCGACAAGCTCTGCACACTCCTCATTGCCTGCCAAGTCAAACTCCTCACCAGGACAGAAAGGGGAGCAGCTCAGTGGTAGTAGAGCAGGTGCTGGCATGAAGGAAGCCCTCCCTGGGTTTGATCCATAGCACCAAAACCCAAAAAGAAAAAAAAAATCCCTCAGCAGAGTGACAGAGAGCACACGACTCTAACACAGTGCAGAATCACAGAGCAAAGAAGAGCGCACTCGTGAGAGGGGAGAACCAGCAAAGGTGGCACTGGAGCTTGGCCTTGGGTCATGCAGCTGGAGACGACAGGAGTGAGGAGAACAGATACTTCACGGGAGGAGCTCCAGAAGCTGCTTGGTCTAGGTAGCACCAGTGCTACCAAGTCTGGGCACAGCCTCTGTCCTCCCAACTGTGACATGGGATAATAGAGATGATCCCATTGAGATTAAAAGGGATGATACATGTGAAGAATTTAACACAGGGGGCAGGGGTGGTGGCTCAGCAGTAGAGCATTCACTTAGCACGTGCGAGGCCCCTGGGTTCAATCCTTAGCACCACATAAAAAATAAAGGTATTGGGGCTGGGGATGTGACTCAAGTGGTAGAGCGCTCGCTTAGCATGTGTGAGGCACTGGGTTCGATTCTCAGCACCACATAAAAATAAAATAAAGATACCACCTAAAACTAAAAAATAAATATTAAAATAAAATAAAACAAAGGTATTGTGTCCAACTACAACTAAAAAATAAAATATAAAATATATTTAAAATTAAAAAAAAAAATAATTTAGCACAGGGCCTGGCAGAGTGGTTTCCTTGAAAGTGTTAGTGATAAGGCCAGAGTTCACATTATGTGGTTGTGCTCTTGCCACAGGGGGTACAATGGAATTCTCTCTCTCTCTCTCATTTGATTTGACAAATAGAAGGACACTTGGATGGATGGGCATTTGGGATCTCCAGTGCCCACCCAGCCCAGGAGTCTGCGTCCGCAGGCCAGGCAGGGTGGGTTGCAGATGCTTTGAGCAGGGGCTGCTGTGTGGGATCACCAGCAGGATGAAGGCCGGGCCACCCTCAGTGTCAAGAAGCCAGGGCAGGGCCCTCTCCAGTGTTCTGGGTACCACACTTGCCCGGAAGGAGCCCGAGACCAGAAATAAAGGCATGAGCAGCCACGTTGCCAAGGCTCTTTGCCATGGCAACATCAGGGAGCGACTGGTGGGCCGGCTGCTGCAACCGCTCAGGGCCTGGTTCCTAGCGTCTCCTTGCTCTCCCTCTGCTAAGTGACTGTGTTCTGTCAGGCAGTCACAGGGAAAAGGACGACTGCTGAGCTGTCGCGGAGCATCCATCTCAGCCAACAGGGCTCGCCCAGCTGAGTTTCCAGACAGTGGGTCCCAGACAGTTGAGTCCTGGCCACGCAGACCCCAGCAGAGGGGCCTATTCTGCCTCTGACGGGGACCTGGGGGCATCCCTCATCTGTTCCCCGTCTGTATGCTCACTTAAAGGTAAGAACATTAAGCATGTCGGTCTCTAAGGCACACCCAACTCCCTGAAAGCTCAAGTTGACATTTGTGGATTTTTTTATTTTATATCATTGTCATCGTCATCTTAATTTATAATTGAGTCAAGCAGTGCTATAAAGCTTTCTGTGTCCTCTGCAATTTCTTTAAATTATCCTAGGAAGCCTGTAATCCCAACAACTCCGGGAGGCTGAGGCAGGAGGATTGCAAGTTCAAAGCCAGCCTCAGTAATTTAGCAAAGTCACTAAGCAACTCAGCTAGACCCTGGAGATGTAGTTTAATGGTTAAGCACCCCTGGGTTAAGTCCCCAATACCAAAACACACACACACACACACACACACACGGAAAAAGTTATCCTAAGAAGAACACACTATTATTATCACCAATTGTGTATATGAAGCAACAAGGATCAGAGAGATTAAGACATTTGCTTAAGGTCACACAGCTAGGAAGTGGTAGAGCCCTGATTGGAAACTTAAGCAAACTCCGGCAAACTCCAAAGCTTAGAATTCTTAACCACTATCTGTGTTTCTTCACCTCTTTTCAAGTGGCATCTAACTAAATTCAGTTTCCTAGAAGTCAGTATTGCAAAATTTGCTAAGGCGAGATTTCCTCTCCAAAATATAGGGGAAGCTGGGCGTGGTGGCACACGCCTGTAATCCCAGCATCTGTGGAGGCTGAGGCAGGAGAATTGCAAGTTCAAAGCCAGCCTCAGCAACAGTGAGGTGCTAAGCAACACAGTGAGACCCTGTCTCTAAATAAAATACAAAATAGAGCTGGGGATGTGGTTCAGTGATCAAGTGCGCCTGAGTTCAATCCCCAGTACCACCCCCCACCACCACCAAAAAAAAAAAAAAAAAAAAGTACAAGGTGAAAAAATAAAATATTCTAACAGAGGAACCTCAGAGCCTAGACAGGGTCAAGGGCCTAGAGTTCAGAGTCAAAGAAACAAAGAGTAGAGCTGGGGATGCAACTAGGTGGCAGAGTGCTTGCCTAGCATGTGCAAGGCCTTGGGTTTGACTCCTAGCACCAAAAAAAGGAAATTATATATATATAAAATCATTCTGGTAAAGTTGGCCAAGCCTGAATCCTAGCTGTTTGGAAGGCAGAGGCAGAAGGATCAAAAGTTTGAGGCTACCCTTGAAAACTTAGCAAGACCCTGTCTCAAAATAAAAATGAAAAGGGCTGGGGTGTAGCAAAGCACCCCTGGACTCAATCCCTGGTCCCACAAATCAGTAAATAGCTGGGTCTACATTATATTCATCTCCTTCCATAGTAAGGGCTACTAGTGATTGAACATCTCTAAATACTTTCCAGGCACTGATTCAACTAGTCTTCACCAAAACCTTTTAGAATGTGTGCTATAAAACATCAGCCCCATTTTTTAAAAAATATTTTTTAGTTGTAGTTGGACACAATACCTTTATTTTTATTTATTTATTTTTATGTGGTGCTGAGGATTGAACCCAGGACCTCACATGTGCTAGGCGAGTGCTCTACCGCTGAGCCACAGCCACAGCCCCTCAGCCCCATTATTTAGATAAAAACCCTAAGGCACAAAGAAATCCTGTGCCAAGGCCACAGGATTGACTGACCCTAAACAAAGCCCAGTTCTAAAACTCAAAGTCCTCGAAGTCCTCTAAATGATTAGGACAAATGTTTGTTTTCTTACCTTAAACACAGAGAAGTAATTAAGGCTTTGGGGATATTTAATCAATGACTTTTCCCTCCCATTTGTAAAAGTCTTTCTGGTCTACTCTAGACCAGGTGGCATCTCAGTCTCTGTCCTAAGAAAAGAGCAGCATGGGGGGGGGGGTGGTCTAGCTGCCACCCTGGCCCTGTGCACTGTGCCCAGCCCAGCTGTGTGACCTCAGGCCAGGGCCCTCCTCTCTGAGCTCTACTGACTCCACCCCGCTGCTTCTGGGTGGGCCCTGCTTCTTTTACTGAATGGTCCTAATAAGACAATCCAGTCACCTTCAAGAGGCACAGGTGGGGCCTTTGACACTTAGTAACAATAAGAGCAGGAGGAAACTGTGGCCTGTCCAGAGGTGCTGGTGGCCACCCAGTGTTTCTTACAGGGATTCCCACCCCAACCCTCCCTAAGAGCCATGTCCTAATGCTGAGCAGGAACTGATCAGAGGCTGGGGCCTCCCTGGGCACCTCAGTGCCTTCTCTGCTGAGAAAGCAAGCTGGATTTGGTGTCATCCAAGGGCCCTCCCAAGCCAGAGAGGGAGCTGCTTGAAGTCCCAGGTCAGCCACTCACCAGCTGTGAGACCCTAAGCAAGTGATCCAACCTCTCTGCATCTCAATTTCATTACAAAGTGGAGAAAACAATCAACCTTCTGGGGTTACTGGGAGAAGCCCATGTCATAGCATCAAAAGTCTCTTTACAGCTGGGCATGGTGGCGCACACCTATAATCCTAGTGCCTCAGGAAGCTGAGGCAGGCGGATCATGAGTTCAAAGCCAGCCTCAGCAATTTAGCAAGGCCCTAAGCTACTCAGCGGAGCCCTGTCTCTAAACAAAATATGAAAAGGACTGGGGATATGGCTCAATGTTTAAGTGCCCCTGGGTTCAGTCCCTGGTACCAAAAAAAAAAAAAAAAAAAAAAAAAAAAAATGTACCTAAGTCTCTTTACAGCTAAACTGCACTCTCAGGGGTGAGATGACATGACATGTGGGCAGATGAAACCAGAGTGGCCCAAGAATCGGTAATGGTGGGAGTTGGGTGGTGAGAGCTGGGGGTTCCCTACACTGTCTCACCACGGTCTACTCCGGGACAGGTAACATTCTCCATGGTAAATGTACAGAAGACAGAGTTCTTCTCAGAGCACACCACACACAAACACACAACACTCTTCTGCACTAAAACTCATCCGTTCAATGGGCAACCACGATGCCGATCTGGGATAGAAACAGTTTTTTCTTGCCCTCCAGAGCCCTCAGTTGAGTTGCTGGTCCACTCTAGGGGCAGTGAGAGGCACAGCCTGGGGGTGGCAGAGGAGGACCATTGGTTAGAAGGGCATCCCAGAAGACAGGCTTTCGAGCTGGGCTTAAAATTCAGGGGGGCTCTGGATGCATTAGCAGGACAGGAGGACAGTGGCCGCGGACATTCCAGTTCCCTTCCTGGCACTCATCCACCAACCATCCTTCCGCAGCACGCAGACTGAGGAATGAGGAGGACTGTGTGCCTGAAGAGGCTCCGTCTAGCACATGCGCTTGCTCCTGGGGATGTACACAAAGCTCACTGTGTGCCGGGAACTCGCCTGTTCCATGCCGGCAAAATGGCAAAGGAATCGGACAAAATCCTTGCCCTGGTGGAGCTCAACGTTCTGGAGTAACTCCCTAAGTGACACAACCCACACAAGTGTGTCTGTCCCTTCGGCTTCGTGTACGCCAGGCACATACATGCCAGGTGACCTGAGCCCAGGTTGTCACTTGATTTTCACCCACTACTCCTCACCACCTCATCTGGCAAGCACCGTTACCCATTATCTTCCCAGATGAGGCCGAAGCTGGGGTAACTGACCCAGGGAGGACTTACAGCCAGCAGGGTGCCACCGCATCAGGTGGCTCTGGAGGGCTGGGCCAGAGCAGCAAGGGAATCCCTCAGCAATGGCAGGGCAGCTGGGCCTTACAGGATGAGTGCATAAGTGTGGAAATGGAGACACAGGAGACCACAAAGAACCCTGTGAGTCTATTCTCCTGCTTCCTGGAGGAAAATCCAGGGCATATTTTGGAGTGAGCCTCAGAAGAACATGCTGTTATTATCTCCAGTTTTTGTATATAAATCAACTGGGACCAGAGAAGTTAAGTCACTTGCTCAAAGTCCCACTTCTAGTAAATGGTAAAGTCCTGATTTAAAAATTAAGGAAACTAGACAACTCAGGATAAAGAATAACTCTTCAACTTCAAGTACCTGAAGGCCCTCAAACACTAGGTTTAAAAGTCCAAGCTTCGATTGAAAAGCACTGAAGAGCTGAGCTATCAAGCTGTGAAAGACATGAAGGAGCTCTCATGCAAATCACTAAGAAAAAAAAGTCAACTAAAATGTTCCATTATTGGTTGATTCCAACTATATGACACTGTAAAAAGGCAAAACCATGGAGACAGCAAAAAAGATCAGTGGTTGCCAGGAAGGAGTGGACATAGGAATGAACAGGTGGAGCCAGAGGATTTTTAGGACAGGGAAACCACTGTGATACTACACTGAGGGATATGGGTCATTATACACGTGTCCAAACCCGCAGAATGAACACCACCAAGAGTGAACACAACTGTAAACTGTGGGCTGTGGACAGTAACAACGTGTCCATGTAGAGTCATAAACTGAAACAGGTGGACCGCTCTAGTGGGGGGAATGGGTAATGGGGAAGGCTGTGTTGGGCAGGGATATATGAGAAACCTCTGGACCTTCCTCTCAATTTTGCTGTGAACTTAAAGCTTCTCTTAAAATAATAAAATAATAATAATAATGCTGGACACGGTGGCACACACCTGTAATCCCAGTAGCTCAGGAGGCTGAAGCAAGAGGATTGCAAGTTCAAAGCCAGCCTCAGCAACTTATTGAGGCCCTAAGCAACTCAGCAAGACCCTGTCTCTAAATAAAAAGGGCTGAGGATGTGGCTCAGTGGTTAAGCACTTTGGGTTCAATCTCTAATACCAAAAAATAAATAAATAAATAAATAAAATTTTTTTAAAATAGTGATATCAGTCATGCACTCTAAGAGGACTGATCTGCTATCTGGGCCAAGGACAAATAGGAGAAGGAAAGTCTAATAGGGCAAAGATCTATCCCATAGTAATTTTAAAAATCCAATTGTGAGTGGGACAAGGACCTAGACCAAAAGAAGGGGAGAGAACAGAAAGATCAATCCAATCCTAAGAAGTCTACATCAATCTAGTGTCCAAGGGATGAATCTGAAGCATCCATTCAATTACCTTGGAGGAAGGCAAACAGGAACGGACCCTGCACATTATCTTCTAAATGATTTTATTTGGGTTCCATTCATTCTTACAAAATAAAAATTATGCTTGTTTACATTTATTTAAAAAAAAAAAAAAAAGATTGCAAGCAGAGTAGTTAGCTCTAGGCTTGGTCCTGTCCTTCTAAAGTGTTTCAAAGACAGAATTCCAAGTTTTAAAGGCAATAGGTCAATGCTCATATTATATACATCATATTATTTCATTATAATGGGCCTGAGAGTGAAGGCCTATTATACCCATTCCATAGATTATGAAAGTGAGACCTAGAGAGGCAGAGGGAATTCAGAGTTCTACCTTCTTCTCTATGTACAACGTGCCTTTATTTGCCCAAGGTGCTGGAAAACAAGGATGAACAAAAGCAGAAAGCAATCCCTGTCTTCGGGGAGTCTGGGGTCAGGTGGGGTCATCACCCATTAATCTTGGCTCTTCCACTTACTCCAAGGCAGTGTTGGCAGGTACTCTTCAGTGAGTTCTCTCAAACTGTGAAATCTATAAAACTGTAAAAGAGCACCTACACTGTACAGCATCTTTGTGAGAATGAAATAGAACAGTACAAACAAAAGGCTCCGCAGAGTGCAGTGATCTGGAGGATGCTCAACAACTGTGGCTGATGGTGATGATGAAGGAGAAGACAGCCCTTCATGCTGCAATGTTCTTGTCGTGACCTCACTTCCAAGCCCAAGGCCCATTTGCAAGGCTGCTTCTGACTCAAGCCAGTATTCCTTCTATTATTTCAGGGGGAAAAAAAAAAAAAAGGTGACTCATACCATGAACTAGTGGAGCTCTAGGCTGGCCTGCACCAGCTGGAGAGAGGAAGGCCCCAAGGTGAAGAGGAAATATGAGCCTCCAGGGCCCGGCAGCTTTCCTGGGTTTCTTAGGCACCCTGATCATTAGCACCAGCCAGGGAGCCCAGGGAAAGTAGAGCTGAGGTCTCTGGGGAAGTGTTCCTAGCTGAGCTCAGGTGAAGAAATTCCTTCCTCTGATCTCATGCAGACAAAGTGTGGGCAAATGCAGCCAACCAGGGCTACACGTCAACCTGCTGCTACGCACGGCAAAAACCCTGACTTGGCAGGTTGGCCCTGGCTTGCAGGGCTGTGGAGGCAGTGATATTCCAGACCTAGCAAGGAGGCACGAGGACTTCGAATCATTCTCCCAAGTCTTCCTTCCAGAGGCAAGGGCCCCTTCTGGGTGTTCAGTTCTAGCTTTAGAACCCAGAGACAGATACCAATTGCAAAATGCACCAAGTTCACAAACAAAACTTTGCTTGTAATAGAACCACAAATGGCCATGATCCTATCGGGGAAAGCTCAGCGTCACAAATTATCCAACAAAAACACATTAAAACAAGAAGGATGCCAATTTATTGATGAACAGACTGGTAAAAATGCAAATACCAAGAGTTATCTGGGTATGGATAAACAGCATTCCCACACACTGATGGGGAGTGTGTAAATGAGTACAATCTTTCTAGAAGGCAATCAGATGTACGTTTATCAAATGCCTGCATAGTTCCCTTGATGGAGTAATTTCACTTCTAGGAATTTAAACAAAGGAAAGAAGGCATACACACAAAGATACTCATTTCAGTATTGCTTACAATAGCAAATAAAATAAAATGGTGAACAACTTGAATAAGCAAAAATTAAAAAAAATTCGTTGAATACAATGAAAACCAATGAAATACATATAGCCATTAAGATATCAAGATATTAAGTAAAATATTTATTGATGTGGACAAACGTTCACAGCATACTGTTTAGAGGGAAAAAGGCAAGTTATAAAACAGGGTGAGTCCAAGTTACAAATTGGCATAAACAGAATGAATGACTCTTTTTTAAAAATTTTTATTTTTTTAAAGAAGTGGCCAATATAAGTAGGAAATAAAAAAGTATGGAAATATGTATATGAAACTAACAATGATTATCTTTGGATAATTGTTACATATTATTTTTACACATCTATTTTTTCTTAATCCTTAGCAGTAAAAAATGTTTTAACAATTCTATAATTATTTTTAAGTAAGGTGTTGGACTAGATGATTTATAAAGTTCCTGCCATCTCTGACATTTTGGGCCTCCATGACTGATGCCCCAAGTGACTGCAAACAACCTATATTTAGTGTAGGCTTTTGCCCTCAGCTGCAGCCTCTGCATTCCTTTCTCCCTGCACTCGCTGCCCAGCTGTCTCCCCTGTCAGCCTGGGAGCTTCTTCTTGGCAGGGCCCAGCTGTGCCCCTGTGTGTAATCCATGTGCCTAGCCAAGAGCTGAGCAAAGAACAGGGCTCAGTACGCTGACAGGTGTCATGCCAGCTCAAAGAATTAAAAGGCACAATTCTAGCATCTAAAATCTTACTGGACACAGGACTCATACAATAAAGTGCTTAGTTGTAAAAGGCAATAAAAACCAGGAGAGAAAACAGGGCAAGCAGGGCCAGGAAGGCCTACTAGAGGAGAAGGCCATGCAGGATAGGTGGGCAAGGCACTCCCAGCAAGGGGCACAGCCTGAACAAAGGTGAAACCAGCCCAAAGTCCTTTGAGATGCATTCTTTAAACCTTTCCAAGAAACTTTCACAATCCTTGTTCTGCTAAATTTTTGTACTTTGGCCCCAATGGGTAAAAGTTGAGTCTATCCTAAACAGAAGTTCTCCCTCTAATTTAGCCCCAGGTTAGACATTAAAGACAACAAAAATCTTTTGGACAGGACAATGAATGAATCACATTTTTATCCACTTTCCCCAACCCTCCCAAGGCAAGAGACAGAGAAGGGAAGAGTTTAGGAAGGGTTGTGAGGAAGAAGGGGCTGTAGGAACTACCAGACATCTCACATGCAAACATTGCTCACCCCCACCACCAGTCATTGGATTCTCTTGCAGGTACCAAGTCCCATTTGACAGAGGGAGGAATGGAGGCTCCCAGAGTTACAATGGCTTGCTCCGGGGTCACCCAGCCAGAGAGTGGGGAAGGTGACTCCACTCAGGCCTTCTGACTCCAAGTCCAGTGCTATTTTGAGGTAACACACAGGACCTGGAGTCAGGAGCCCTGGGTGGCTCTGTCACCCGCTGGCTGAGTGGTCCTGTACAAACCGCTCACTCCTCCGAGCCTCTTTCCCCAACTGTAAAATGAGGAGGCCGCGCGAAGGCCCGCCCAGGTCCTCTTCCGGCTGGGCTCTCTGCGCCTTCTAAGGGTGACAGCAAAGCTCGTCCTATCAATTACATTTCCCAAGTTGGGCCGGCAAAGATCATCATAAGATCCTCGGCCTGTCACGTGGTTTAAAAAAAAAAAAAAAAGCAAACGTCCCAGATTAACTTTCACTGCACTGCTTCTGCTGACAACTGATTACCCAATTTTCTAGTTTCCTTGGGTTAAATAGTCCTACTGGGTAGTCTAACTGGCAGCTGAAAGGGCAAATAATTAATTATTGGTGAGCCAATGAAGATGGAGTTAAAACCCACGTCCAGACCGGACAGTCCTTGCGGAGAATCCCCGCACCAGTCTTAGTCTATTTCAGGCCTCCCTCACCCGTGTCTTAGTGTAGAGGGTTAGAAAAGACCCCAGGCAAGTGCGAGATGGGGGGAGGGGGGGGACAGCGTCTTCCAGGGGCCGCTCCCCACAGTCACCGTCTCCAGCCCAGTCCTTATAGTCCCAGACTAACGTCTCAGGAGGTCCTGAGGCTGGGACCCGCCTTCGGCGCAGACACTGGCGCGGGGCGTGTGACGGAGCCCGGCGACGGCGGCGGGAGCTCCACCGCAGTTTCGTCAGAGGTAAAGGTACGCGCCTGGCGCGCGCAGCGTGTGCGCACACACACACACACACACACACACACACACACACACACACACCCGCGCACAGCCCGCTTACCAAACACTCCCCACGACCTGGAGAAGCGCGATCACACGCCACCAGCCCCTTAGGCTTCTGCCGAGAACCCAACCCATAGCGCCTGCCACCGACCACAGGGCCCCGGACGCAACGGTGTCTGCAGAGGGCCAAGACCGGCCTTTTCCCGCGCGCGGCGGGCTTCTTCTCAGCTACACCCCGCGACGCCGCGCCGTCCTAGCCGCCAGCCCCTAGTCGCCACCCGGAGTCTACCGGGAGCCGAACGTCTCCGCTGCTGCGTCCCCCTCCAAGTCGCGTCTCACCGCAAGGAGTCAGCTTGCAAGCCTCTCCCCGCCCACCCGGTCCCATGACAGCTGCTACCGCCCAAAGACTGGCAGATTATAACAAGAAGCAAAGTTTCCCTCTCTCCTCCCACCTCCCGGCCCCCCTCCGTCTTCCCCCTCCCTTCCCGTGTTATGCAAAACGGGCCGGCACCGGCGTTCCCACTCCAGGTACCAAACCAGCCCCCGCGAGCCGCGCCCGGTTCGGCAAGGCGGCCCCTCTCCGCTCCCAGGCGTGTCCCCGCATCCGGGGTCTCCTCCAAGCATCCACGGCATCCCCAGGCTCCCGGTGTCCCGCAGTCAGGATCCCGCAGAAAAAGCCCCAACTCTGGAGCCAAACTTTATACTTGCAACAGGCATGGGGTGGGGAAAAGGGGGAAAAGGGTGGGGGGGCGCACACGCCTTGCGCAGACATTTTCCGTAACTGCTTGTCCCAGCAGTACCCCCCCCCCGCAGGTCTCCAAAACACCAGCTTACTCGCCCTCCCCCTCTCCCGGTACACCAGAGCACCCTCTCCTGTCACGCGCGTATCGCCAGTGGGGCTCCGGGGCTCACCCAGAGCCCGGGACGCCGCCTCGCCTTCCCTTCCCCCCGCATCAAGGAACGCGCGCCGGGGCCGCGCGCCGCAGGGGGACCCAGGCGCCCCCAGACAGTCCTTCCTCCCCCATCCTGCCTTGCTTTCCCCCTGGGGGGCTCCGCCGGATAGCGAAACTAGGAAGGCGCTATCTCCGCCCGCATGCCCACGTGCCCCGCAGACCCCTATGCCCTTAGCCGGCAACTGGCAGGAAACTCCGCGCTGCTGGCGAGGGTGGGGAGCTATGGGGGGCCAACAGCAGCACTTGGGGGACCGGAGGCTGGAAGACAAGGAGTCTCCGGGGATGGGGGTAAGAGCCGGTGCCGGGGCCACAAGTCCACGTGAAAGTACGGCAGCAAGTGCCGGGCACTGAGGGCGCGCCTACAGCACCCCGCGCCAGCCTGAGGGTCCCTCACACCTTGGCGCGGCTCCACCTCCCCAAGGAGGCGCGGTGCCCCCAGATCTGCCCACGGTGGGGGGGCAGACTCCAGGTGGCCCAGGCTAGACCCTCCCCAGCAGCCGTGCGCCCCCAGTGCTTCAGCACGCGCCGGGGGACCTCCACTTCCCTACCCCTGTAACGGTGCGCATCGCAAGGCGGTAGAAGGGGGGCTCTGCAGCCTGGAACCCCCGATCTCCCCAGTGCGCCCACCGCTGCATGCCGGCCTTCACCGCTGCAGCTGCAGCCCCTGCAGCTCGGCACTTCGGCCCCGGCTTGCGGCTCCGGCTGCCCGTACCTGCGTGTCGGCGAGATAGTTGAGGAAGAAGGAAGAGAGCTCTTCGTCCAGAAGCGCGCCGCAGTCGTTCCCCGCCATCTTCCAGCCGCGGCTGCAGCGTGCGGCGGAGTCAGCGCCGAGCCGGCCCGGGGGGAGGGAGCGAGCGAGCGAGGGAGGAGGCAGCGAGGCCGGCGGGAGGCGGAGGGCGGAGCTCGGGTCCCGGCTGCCGCAGGGCCTCTAGCTGCGGGGGCGGGGCCGCACAGCGGCCGCGCGAGCCAGGGGTCGCACCCCGACTTTCCTGCGCAGCGTCTGGCGCCTCGACCCGGTCCCGCAGCCCCCAGCAAGGAGAAAAGCACCCGCAGCCAGGTGGCTGTGCCCCAGCCAGCAGCCGGATGCCTGCGCAGCAATGCGGGCAGCCCCCGACTCCTGCCAGAACGAATCACGTTGCGTTAGCGCTGGGCGGGCACTGCGAGACAACCTGCTTCTGCACAGCTTGGGAAACTGAGGCTCAAGGAAGCGTAGAATCTTCTTTGAAGCACAATGTGCTTCAGTCGCAGGAGGAAAAAAGCTCCGAAGGCCTGAGATTATCTACCCGGCTGCAATACCAGAGAGGGAAGGAGATACCACAAGTCAAAGGCAAAGAAATCGAGGGAGGCTCCATGGAGGAGGTGGCATTTTTATTCTTTCTTTGAAGAATGCGTTGACCCATAGTCCGCTAAACTCGATCATCTCTCTCTTCCAGTGTCACCCAATAACCACCATCACCACCACCCAAAAAAATCAGTGACTTCTCTTCCATAGCCAATAATGTCTTCAATTGACTGGGTTCCCATCAACTTCCCCAGACCGGATGGCTTTCCAGTTCTTGGCATGAAACCTCTCACAACCGGCCTCTATATCCAGCAGCTGTTCACCTAGTAAAGGAGTCTTCTGGACATCTTTTCCCACCACCCTTCAGACTATCAACCCAATCTCTCCCGTACCTCCCTCATGGGCTCCCTTAGCTCTAGAAGCCTTTCTTTGAATACTGGTCACTTACCACTTTATGGTTTGATTCAGTGAAGATGTCCGATTTATTTATTTTTGTGCCAGGAATTGAACTCAGAGGTACTGGGCATTTGAGCCACATCCCCAGCCCTATTTTGTATTTTATTTAGAGACAAGTTCTCACTGAGTTGCTTAGCGCCTAGCCATTGCTGAGGCTGGCTTTGAACTTGCCGTCTTCCTGCCTCAGCCTCTGGAGCCGCTAGGATTACAGGCATGTGCGCAGCTGAGATATATGATCTTTGAATTTCTCCTTCCTAGACTCTAAGACCCATGAAAGCAGGCCCCAAATCTGCTTCTGCGTTCGGTGTATTTCCATAGCAGTTTGGTATATCTTCATAGTGGTGTTTAATAAATAGTATGTTCTCTGAAAAAGCTGGAGGACATGGATGCCCCACCACCACCATGCACATGGTACAGATGAGGAAACTGACAATGGCAGGAAGTACAGAACCAGTGCTCAGGTCTCCTGACTTCAGTCTGGAGCTCTGTCATTAAGCCCTGCAGTCTGCCAGGCAGAAGGTGACATGCCACCTGGGTGAAGGCGGGAAGATAGAGGCCAGTTTTATTGGGCATGCCTGCCTCCTGCCCTATTCCCACCCTGTACTCGTGGGGACTGCCCCACCCTGCCCAGCCAGCAAGGCCTCCTTTCCAGCCAGAGGAGGAAACAGTCCCCAGCTCACCTGCTCAGACTTGAACAGCAGAGCCAGAGCTTCCTTCTTCTCCAGTCTGAGGTTCCCAGAACCGCAGGGTGTGATTTCACTCTTTGGGCTTCAGGCCAGCATGCTTTTAAGGAACAATGCATGCCAACCAGGAGCCTACATCTAGCCTTGGAGCACTGGACTGGGAGTCCCGGAGTCCTGGGTTCTGGTCCAACCCCCCTGCCGCATCTTGTTCCAGTGTTGGCCACTCAGGAAGTGAAGAGCATGGGCAATGGAGTCACCCTGCCTGGTTTTGAACCCCAGAGACTTATTTGGTCTCAGACTTTGGTTTCCTCATTTTATACAAATGCAGATCATAAAATTACTTACTTCATAGGGATGTTATGATGATCAAAGAGATAATATATGTAAAGTGCTTGGCACAGCGCCTGACCTGGGAGGGAAAATGCTAAGCTCTCTGGTCCTGTTTCCTCATCTGTAAAAATGGGGATAAATATAAATCCCTTGAAGGGACCACTGACATTACTTATTTGCCTTCCTCCCAGCACTTACAGCCTGACAGCTTAACTTGAACTTGAATCTTGGTGTAAACTAGCCAGGAGTTATTCTTTCACTTTAAACTAAAAAGATCATTTACTTAATCTCTCAGAGACCCAGTTTCCCCATCTATTAAAATGGTCACTGAGGGTGGCCTGTGGGGAAGGAACAAGAAGCTTTTGAAAAGAAAGCCGGATAACTCAGGTGAGGTGCCTTCTCACCTAAGTGCCTTGCCAGCCCCAAGCCTATTCCAAGGACACAGAGATTAGTGAGAAAATCCCAGCAATGGTGCTTCCCCCCTTAGGGACCTTGTAAACACTGAAGGAACCATATATGAATACACAACCAGTGTGACTCCACATCAGCTCTACATCATGTACCACCACAAGAATGGGAAGTCATATTCCATTTACTATATGTCAAAATACATTCTACTGTCATGCATAACTAAAAAGAACAAACTTTTTTAAAAAAGAAAAAATATATTGAATGAAAAAATTGTGTGTCAAATAAATTGCTTGGCCTCGAATCTGGCAGATAGGAAGTGCCCGTCATCACCGTCATCATCACCATCATCACCAAGGACTTGAACTCTCCCAAGGCCCTCTTTTGCTATTCCTGCTGGACACCAGTTTCCAGAGACATCCCCATGCAGCTCACCTCTTGATGGCTGTGATGCCCTTTATAATTCAAAGGCCAAACTTGGAGAGTCCCCCAGGTCAGGCATCTCTAGTCCTGGTCATGCAGCAGCCTTCAGAGCCTTGCCAGGGAAGGCCTCCACACCACTTGCCCAGAAACTTTTTCTTTTGTTTTTACAATAGAAAAGTCATAAAATGCCCAGTTTCTGGGATTTTTTCACAATCTCTGCATCCTTGGAACAGGCAAAAAACTTAAGGAAGAAGGTACCTCTCCCAAGTTATCCAGCTTCCTTTTCAAAAGCATCTTGTCCCAGGAATTCCATCCTTTCGGGCCTCCTTCAGTCTCAGCCTATCAATCACCTCTCCAGTTCATGCAGGAATCTGAAGTTCTTCATTGAGATTCAAGACCCTCAAGAACCCTTAGAGCTGAGTATAATGGTGCACGCCTGTAATCCCAGCAGCTCAGGAGGCTGAGATAGGAGGATCGCAAGTTCAAAGCCAGCCTTAGCAAAAAGCGAGTTGCTAAGCAACTCATTGAGACCCTGTCTCTAAATAAAATACAAAAATGGGCTGGGGATGTGGCTCAGTGGTCGAGTGCCCTTGAGTTCTATCCCTGATCCCCCCCACCCCTCAACCCCCCCCAAAAAAAAGGAAAAAAAAAGAAACCTCAGGTGCTAGACAATCTTAAGCCATTTGCCTGCTCTCTGCCCTCAGTGACTGTTCCCCCCTGGGAAATTTAAGAGGCCCAAGGCTGCAGGAGCCTCTGTAGACCTCCCAGCCCAGATGTGCTGGCAATTTATAGGTCTCAGCCAAAACTTTGCAGTCCTTCTGTACTGAGCATGTGCCAGACACCTGAGCTCACAACATCTCTAATCCTTTCAACAACCCTCAGCAGGATGAATCATGATGTCCAGTTTATGACTGAGGAAACAAAAGCTTAAAAGGGGTTAAAGTGATTAGCTCCAGCGCAAGCAGCTAGAGACGTGGCTGAGATTTGAACAGAGATCTGTGCAGCTAACTGCCCCAGGGAGACTAGAACAGTGGCACATTTTTTTATTTTATGACTTCCAAGTGAAGGGCAATATTAATGCCAAACTTGGACTTCATGTGGCTCCACTTCTACCTTCTCTGCCTTTTTATTGGCCTTGCCTCCCCAGAGAATAGTGAAAGTGAGCCCTGAGCACAGTCTGTGCAAAGCCCAGTGCTCGCCAGCTCCTCAGCAATGGCAAGGGGAAAAGCAACCTACAGGGGTTTGGCTTGACTATTTTAGTCTCTACCGGCAAATGCTCGAATGTGAAAATATCAACATTTTCTCCCTTCTGGTAATAGAAAAATGCTTTATTCAGATACTATGGCTATGGTTCTCCAACTCTGGAGGGCATGACAGTCACCTGGGCCCTGTCACCAGAAATTCTAATTCAGTGGGTCTAATGGGATTCTAGTTCAGCCTTAATAGGCACCTCTAGATGACTCTTTTGCAAAAGACTACCCACCATTCAGCAGAGATTTAATGAGCACCAGCTATGTGAGCTATGTGCCAGCCATGGGACTCGGTGCCACAGATAAATCAATGAACTCCACAGCCACCATTCCTGCCCAAATTCTATTCAATACCAACTACTTTGTAAACTTGTGTTGAATGAGGAAGGGAAGACATGGGTCTTGATAATCACTGAGGTTTCTTACCAGTAACCCACGACTCTGTGATTCTGTGGCCCAGGCCAGATTGCCAGGTGCTCACCAATTTCCCAACTTCTGTCCAGGAGGCAGGGACTCCTGCCAAGAGAAAGCCATCTTCACCTTCCACTGAGCAACAGGACTTGGGAACTGTCGAAGAGCAAGAGCAATGGAAAGCGAGCTACCCACCTGCTTCATTGTAAAAACAGAAAAGTGCGGCCTGGTCACATGGCCCCCTCAGCGGCACAGCCAAGACCAGAAGCCAGGACTCCAGATCATGTGTGAACTGCTCAGACAGCTTCCACAGGACAAATTTCTTTTCAGAGATGATCCTTTGGAAACATATCACATAGATAGTGTCATTTAAGGGTCTCAGTTAAGGACTTTTTTTGGTGAGGGGGGCTACCGGGGATTGAATTCAGGGACTCTCGGCCACTGAGCCACATCCCCAGCCTTATTGTGTATTTTATTTAGAGACAGGGTCTCTCTGAGTTGCTTAGTGCCTCACTTTTGCTAAGGCTGGCTTTGAACTTGGGATGCTCCTGCCTCAGCCTCTACCACGCGGCCTGCGCAGTGGTTTCATTAATGAGGTTCTAGGCATAAAGTTAGTTAGAAGAGATCGAAATAAAACACACAGACAGTACCTTATTTCTATTGCTAGGTCCGAGACGGCTCACCTCTCTGGTTCCCACCTCTAGCAGCCCAGCAGGGCAGCGAGGATTACTCAGGGCTAGCAGGAGAGAGAGAGAGTTTGAACACGCCTGGGAGTAGCCTTTTATTGGGGAACAAGAGATTCAGGGGAGAATTCCATCCAATGAAGGTTGAGGGGGGGCTGCACTCCAAGGTCAGGGTCAGTGATTGGGTCCCCAGGGTCAGTGGTCAGGCACACCCCCACACGGATGGGCTCTCTCATCAGGAAAGGGTCGGGAAAGCTCCGACACAGCCAGAGCGCCTCAGGCCCTTAACGGGAGTCACCCAATCACGTGTCAGAATGGCTCCCCACATCAGCCTCTGGAGCCACTGGGATTACAGGTGTGCGCCACCACACCCCGCAGAGTCAGGAACTCTTGAAAACCTTTCATAACAAGGCAATGTCTTCTTTTTCCTATGACAGTAATCTGTGAATTCACCCATATATTTGGGGAAACATTTAACAGGTCACTTTCTCTCTCACATGTTACAAATGCTTAAAGGGTTTCCAAATCCACAGGTGAGGGGCACAAAGTGCTCTCGAGTCAGCCAGGACTGTTTCTCAGTTTTGCAAAGACTGTTGTCCATGTACCCTCCCCTGCCTGGTAAGTGTCAGTCAGCAGGAGTAGAAAAACATCCATTTTTTTCTTATCTCTTACAGGGAAAAAATCCTAGATAAAACAGATAAGATGATAAAACAGATAAGATGATGTTCCCCAAGGTAGAATTTTATAGGGCTTTTCTTATACCCATTGAATAAATGGAGAAAAAAGACCCAGAGTTGTATTTTTTGTCTTTACAGAGAGGCAAATTCCACCAGGTTATTGTTAAACATATATGTGTATTTTATATATGTACACATATATCTGTATTAGAATGGCATATAATATGTATGTAAACTAGAATGGCAACATTTTAAAGATACTGTCTCTTAATATTAAAGGACAACACAATTATGTGTAGTTTCTACTTGATAAAATTTAGTAGACCTATCAAATAAGACAAGCAGATGGAACAAAGACCTTAGTTCACTGTCACTTACTGGCTTTGGGATCTTGGGAAAAATCACTCGTTGGGAAACATCATCTTATCTGTTTTACTTGACCCAGAATTTTGTGTGGATCAAGTTCACCTTATGTAAGACTTGGAACTTGACATTCATTATTCTAAAGCATCAACAATGCTCCTTTGGGGGAGTTTACCTTAAGAGTTTGATTCAAAACATGGGTGTACATACTTTGATTCAACAAACACTTTTAATTCTAGGGCACCAGGCACCATGCTCTACGGTGATCACGATGCAGTCTTTCTTCTCATGTAACTCACAGCTCTGGTCTCCACAATGTGCAGAGGAGAGGAGAGTTGCAGAGCAGTTTGGTAGGGTGCAGTAATTTCTTTAATGGAGAAAGTTGGGGGACCAGAAACTGGAGATGGTGATGACAAATCTCTTTTTCACTCTGAGATTCATATTATCCCTCTACACAATGAAGGGCTTGAACTGGATCAGCCATCCCAAACCTCCTGCGGATGGGCATCTCCGGGGTCTCTGCCTGAACTGTGAGATGTTCGGGTTCCCTCTCTCATCTGCAGGAAAAGTCATCTGGACTGTCCGTAGTTTGGCAGCAGAGGCGGTTGGAGTCAGGATACTGAGAGGAGAATCCAGGTCAGTAGGCCACTCCAGGAGGTTTTTTATATGGGGAGTAATTGCCTGGGTTCTTAGAGCAGCCAGGAAGACTGCAGGATCCCAGAAAAAGGGCGCGTCTTCTCAGGCACGGTGTAACATCATGGGGACAGCATCTGGAACAAGCAGGGAGAATCAAGGGTGGAGCGGAGCATCATGGGTACTCTCCTGCTCTCTGGGCTTCCCCAAGTATCCTGATGGACACTTCAGGAAAAAAACAAAGAGAGAGAGGGTTGGTGTCGTAGCTCAGTGCTAGAGTGCTTCTAGAACCACAAGACCCTGAGTCCCATCCCCAGTACCAAATAAACAAACAACAACAACCAAAAAAAAAAAAAAAAAAAAGGTTGAGAGAGACTATTCCACCTTTGACCAGAGTTGTTTTATTGTTTCATTTTTAAATCATATATTATTTTAAACTATACAGGTGATAGATACAATTATACTATCTTTGTATTAGAAACAGAGAAAGGACAAGTGTCTCTGACCACTCCCCTCGTAAGAGATGCCCACTATTAATGTTTCATGAGTGGTCCTCCAGATCTTTTGCTTGGATTTAGACTCATTTAGGTTTATAGAAAAACTCAAAGTTTTGTTTTTACAAAAATGGAAACTTACTGTAATTAGTATTTTGAAATTTCCTTCTTAGTGTGTTGTGAAAGTCTGTCCATATTAATATATATAGATCTTTATATATTTTAACTTAAATTTATTTTTTAACTGGTATTAAAACATAAAAACTGTACATATTAGCCAGGTATGGTTGTGCATGCTCGTAATCCTAGTGCTTCAGGAGGCTGAGGCAGGAGGAATGCAAGTTCTAGGCCAGACTCAGCAACTTAGTGAGACCCTGTCTCTAAAGATAAAGGGCTAAGGATATGGTTCAGTGGTAGAGCACACTTGGGTTCAATCTTCAGTATGGGAAAAAAAGGTACATATTAGTGGGGTACTTTGCAGTGTTTCAATACATGATTATATTGTGTAATGTTCAAATCAGGTTAAACATACCTTATCATTTCTCTAGATGAAAACATTCAGAATTCTTGCTTTTAGCTTCTTGTATCTCATCCTTTAAATGGCTGCATGCTATTCCCCCATGTGAGTGTAGCATGGACTTGCTTTGTAACTATGGGTCCATCATGATTCTAGACTTGCATTCTCTAGATGGTTATATGGTCCTGGTTATATCACTGAAAAATATGCATGGGGGGAGAGAATGGATGAGACAAAAGGGAATGGAGTGGGCTGAGGTTGTGGCTCAGTGGTAGAGCACTTGCTTAGCATGTGTGAGGCCCTGGGTTTGATCCTCAGCACCACATTTAAATAAATAAAATAAACACTAAAAAAAAAAAAAAAGGGAATGGAGTGGGGCTGGGGTTGTAGCTCAGTGGTAGAGCACCTGCCTGGCACATGTGAAGCACTGGGTTCAATCCTCAGTACCACATAAAAATAAATAAATAAAATAAAGGTATTGTGTCCATCTACATGTGTGTTTTGGAAGTTAGAGATTAGTTTAAAAAAAGAATTATAATTTTTTTAAAAGGTGGAATGGGAGCTGGAACTATAGCTCAGTTGGTAGAGTGCTTGCCTCGCATGCACAAGGCCCTGGGTTCAATCCCCAGCACCACAAAAAAAGAAAAGAAAGAAAGAAAAGATGAAATGAAGGGAAGGGAGTGGGGATGAGAATAGAAAAGATAGTGAGATGAATCAGACATAACTTTTGTATGTTCATATATGCATAGACCACAGTGAATCTCCACATCACATATAACCACAATACCAGGACCCTAATTAGAGTAAGTTATATTCCATGTATAGGTAATATGTCAAAATATACTCTACTGTCATGTATATCTAAAAAGAACAAATTAAAAAATGATTATGTAAAAAAAGGAAAAATATGCAGAGTTTACTCAGAAAATAATGACAATGGATTCATTCAGCCAACAAAAATCTTTGGAACACTTGCTTTGAGTCTTCATCTTTGAATACACAACGAAGCCAGATCTGCATGTATGTGTTAGTGAAGAACATTAATCATGTTGCTTCCTTGTTTGAAATTCATTCATCATTCCTTCATGAGCAGCCTACTTTGTGCCAGGCTCTCTGCTAAGCTTTGTGGAACCATGCGAGTTGTGACTCTTTTGATTGCAATAAACAGAAACCTCTGCTCAAACTGGCTTTAACAGATAACATATTGGCTCTCCTAGTGAACACATGAAGAGGGAGGAGTATTGTCAGGAAGAGGTGGATGCTCACTTCCAGCTCTTCTGTCCTCCGCGCTAGCTTTCATCTGGAGGCAGATGCTCTCCTGCCAATGGCAAGGTGATGTGTTCCCGACCCACGCCCCACCCTCTCAGCAAGGTCCGCAGAAAGAGCCCTCATGGGCATCCAGCAAAATCTTCAATTCACTCTGCATCCATTTGGTACAAATGCCCATCCCTTGGCCGGTCTGGGCTCTAATTGGCCAATATTGGGTGATGTGCCTACTTCTGAATGCAGGAGTGAAGCAGTTCCATATAAATCCCTGAAACCAGAGATTCTTAAGGAACCATTAATTTGAATGAGAAAAAAAATATATCTCTTTTTACTAATTTCTAACTGAAACTTAGCATTTCCTCTGTTATGAATGTGGTCAGCAAGTTACAATACTATTAAATATAACCATATCTTGGCTGGGTTTGTGGCTCAGAGGTAGAGCGCTCACCTATCATGCATGATGCACTGGGTTCAATCCTCAGCACCACAAAAAAATAAAATAAAATAAAGATATGTGTCCACCTATAGCTAAAAAATAATTTTTAAAAAAATACCCATATCTTTGGTCTGAGAATATAGCTCAGTGGTAGAGTGTGTGCTTGGCACATGCAAGACTCTAAGTTTTATTCCTAATACCAGAGAAAGAAAGAATCCTGAAGTACATATAACTTTGTCATTAATAGAAATCACAGATATTTCATATTGCATTGCAATTGTTACAGATATCTCAAAATATCATTAGACCAACTAGATTTAATGTGTTAATGTGTTAGGAAAGAATTACATAGATTTTTATATATAAATTTTTCATTCTAACAATTTGATGGCTAAGAATTTGATATCTAATAATTTGACAATTGCTTTCTTTTAGACCATATGCCATATATATTACACTTTCAAAAACATCAATCTAAAGAGAGTCCATAGGTTCTCATAAACTACCAGAGGGGGAAGACAGCAGAATGAACCTGATATAACCTTCCTGTGTCCGTATATGAACACACGACCAGTATAACTCCACATTATGGACAATCACAAGAATGGGAAGTTATACTCCATGTATATGTCAAAATACATTTGTGTATGTCAAAATACATTCTACTGTCATATAAAACTAAAAATAACAAATACCTGTAATCTCAGCTGCTCAAGAGGCCGAGGCAGGAAGATCACAAGTTCAAAGCCAGCCTCAGCAACAGTGAGGTGCTGAAAACTCAGTGAGACCCTGTCTCTACATAAAATACAACATAGAGCCAGGGATGTGGCTCAGTGGTCCAGTGCCCCTGAGTTCAATCCCCAGTACCCCCCACCCAAAATAAGAACAAATAAAAAATAAACTACCAGAGGGATCAGAGCAGCCCATGGCAAAAAAAAAAAAAAGTCTGTATATAATGTAGAAGGGGGGTATCTCCCCAAAGAGAAAGCAGGTGCCTTTGCCAGAGGAGGAGGAAGGTGCTGAGCCAGCAGAAACAGCAGATGTCCACTCCAAAGATAGAGAGGAGCTGGATGGGAGCTCCCTCCAAGCCAGCTTGACTGCAAAGCTCCTGGAAATGCTTCAGTACAGCCTCTTCATTGAAAGATAAGACACAGCTAAGACTGAAGAGGACCAGGACTCACCAGAGGCCATTCAGCAAGTAGCAGTACCAGGTTCAGCCATGGCTCCCTGCATCTGTACCTGGCTGTCTCACTCCAGCCCCTTCAAGGTAAATGGTGAGGGTATAATAAGACCCCCCCACACATTCCAATAGTGTACATGACAGGAGAAAATGTGTATCCTGAAATGCTTATATTAAAGAAGAAGAAAGATCTCAGGTTGATAATGTAACCCTCCATCTTAAGACACTAGAAGAAGAGCAAACTCAATCTAAAGTGAGAAAAGGAAGGAAATAATAAAAATTTGAGCCAACATTAACCAATAAAACTAATAATTGCTCCTTTGAACAGATCAACCAGATCAATACAAATTTAGTCTGTGCTGGGGATGGAGACACATATCTGTAATCCCAGGAACTTGGGAGGCTAAGACAAGAGGATGGCCAGGGGAGGCTTGCCTCAGCAATTTAACAAGGCCCCAAGCAACTTAGCAAGGCCATATCTCAAAAGTTAAAAAAAAAAATTAAAGGGTTGGGGATGTAGTTCGTGGTAAAATCTCCAGTACCACAAACAAAACTTTAGTGAAAAAGAAAGAGGAGACTCATATTGCTAAAATAAGAAATAGGAGAGGGGACATAATTACCCATCTTACTGAAGTAGAAAGGTTCAGAGCAATAATTTAGAAAACCCAGAAAAAAATGGACAGATTCTTACAAAAATACAGACTATTCTAACTTACTCAAGTAGAAACAGAAACTCTGAATAGGCCTTAAACAAGAGCTTGAACTAGTAATCAGAACACAACCACAAAGGAAAACCCAGACCCAGATGGCTCCACTGGGAATCTATCAAACATTTACAGGATTAATACCAACTCTTTACAACCTCATCCAAAAAAAGTCAAAGAGGAGGGAACATTTGCTACCTCATTCTCTGAAGGCAGTATTTGCTTTGTTACCAAAACTAGACAAAAACACCACAAGAAAAGAGAACTATAAACCAATATATCTTACAAATATAGATCCCAAAACAGTACACATGAGAATTTAATGGCAGAATTAAATATCATAATAGAAAGATATGTATAAAGATGTCTCTGGTTCCTGAAAGATTCAAATCACCAAATGCAATAAAAGATAATGGAGATATATCAAGTTAAATTTAAGTATAAAAGAATAGTGGGACCATTTTGGAAAAATATGCATGGACAATTCATAAGAATTTTTTGTTCCACCCAGGCACAGTGTCATATGCCTGTAATCTCAGTGGCTTGGGAAGCCAAGGCAGGAGGATCTCTAGTTCAAAGTCAGCCTCAGCAACTTAGTGAGACCCTGTCTCTAAATAAAATATAAGAAAAGGGCTGAAGATATTGCTCAATGGTTCAGTACCCTGGGTTCAATCACCAGTACCCTCCCCCCAAAATGTTTCTTGTTCCATAGCAGGATTAATAATACTAATATGCTCTATGTCCCCAATCTTTTTGCAATTATTTTGAGGATCATTTAAGATAAAGGAGGTGCAAGCATTTTAAAACCCTCTAGTAGGATAATTACCACAGGACTCTTCACAGTTAAAGAGCATAACACTATTCATAAAATCCATTCTGTTTCTTTTTTGTTTTTTTTGGTGGGGGGTTCTTGGGGATTGAACTCTGGGGCGCTCAACCACTGAGCCACATCCCCAGTCCTATTTCATATATATATTTTTTAGAGACAGGGTCTCACTGAGTTGCTTAGTGCCTTGCTTTTGCTGTGGCTGGCTTTGAACTCGTGATTCTCCTGCCTCAGCCTCCTGAGCCGCTGGGATGATAGGTGTGTACCACCGCACCTGACCTCCATTCTGTTATTTACAGTGAATTTTCTGCTGCCTCATGGCCTTTGCACCTGCTGTTTCCTTGACCTCAGGTGCTCTCCCTCAGCTCCCCTCCAGCCTGCTCTCATCCTCATGCCTTTTCAGAGAGGCCTTACCTGGCAACCTGATATAAATTAAGTATCTCAAATGATCCTGGTTATTTATTTACTTGTAAGACCAGAGCAGTAGGAGGATCAGGAACCTTCATATCCCATGGTACCCACCAGGGCCCAAGACAACTGTTGCCTCATTGAAGATGCCGTTAATGAAGAGTCATCATCCACATCTCTAGGAAGCAGAGAGCCAGGCCCATTGTACAGATGAGGAAACTGAGACTCTGGGAGAAATGACTTGCCCAAGTTCCAGAGACAGTGAGAACGATCATATAATTTATCATCCTACCCAAGGAGGCTTTTGCTCTGGACAAATACTAAACCGGACAAGACGTGGGATGACAGGTATAAGGAGGGACAGCCAGCAAAGACATGTGCTTACATTTCAGAAGGAGGACTGCACACTGGCAAGTCTAGCCACTGCATTCCTTCCACTATATCCCGAGTTCTGAGAAAAGTCAAGTTCAGCAAATTACTTTCCCCACGTGCGCCTGATCCACAGGGAACACTGTCCTGCATAGCCCTTGAGCCAAGGCTGAACATCACGCCTCTTTGCTGACTTTATTGTTGCCCAGAAGTCGTGAAGAGGCTGTTCATAGCAGGAGCCAAGATTCCCTCCACTACAGCAGAGGCAACAATAGAATGAATAAAATTAAACCCAGATCTCCTTTGTAAAGAGGAAGGATGAGGTGAAAAAAAGACTTAGGTAACACAGTACTTACAGAGGGTTTGCTCTACAGAAGTCTTATCTCAGCACCAGCCCAACAGCGTCCTTGCCCTTTGACCAGGTCTCTCTGTTCTTAGGAATTCACCCCAAAGAATGAGGGAAAAGAAGAGAGAGAGCTAACTAGGCAAAAATGCTCCCTGAGGTGAGTGGGCCGGAGTTCTGAGTTCGGAGCCCTGCGTCAAGCAGGTGTTGGAGGCCCCGTTCTGCCAGTGGGAGGGTGTCAGCCTCCAGTCCCATCCATCCTCCTAGCACCAAGGGTAGGGTCTATTTCCCTCTGGACTTTGACCAAAAGGATGCAGCAGAAAGGATGTTGTGCCAATTCTCGGGCTGGTTTTTAGGATGCCTGGGAAGTCCTGATTTTGCTCTCTAGGAAGCCAGCCACCATGGAAAGAAATCCAGCTAATCTGCTGCACACCGAGCACGTGGAAGGAGAAGAAAAAAAAAAAAAAAAAAAACCCTGGAAGATGAGAAACCGCACAGGGACAGAAACCCAGCCAGCCCTGAGCCATTTCAGCCTCCCTTGCTGAGGCACCAGGCATCGAGTGAACCATCTTGGATCCTCCAGCCACGATACAAATACACTGGTTGGAACCCTGGGCAGCAGAGATGAGCCAGCTCCACCAAGCCTGTCCAAATTGTGGGATCATGAAGAAGTAAGTGGTTGTTGCAGCTTCGAAGCCACTATTTTGGGGGAGCAATTTGTTATAGAGCCTTAGATAACTAAAGGACCGGCTGTATGAATTTTGGCAAGTTAATAGAGTAATCTGAGCCTTAGTTGCTTCATCTGTAAAAAGGGATAATTTTAGTAATTACCTTACAGAATTGTGCTGTTGCTCAAAGGCCACATAATATTTAGTGATTTTTGTGGATTATCTAAGATATAGCTGGACCTCAGTATCTACAGATTCTGTATCCACAGGTTCCCTATTCCCAGATTCAACCTTCCAGGGATTCAACCAACCATGGATTGAAAATGTCAGGAAATATTCAGGGGAAAAATTGTACATGTACCGAACACATACAGACATTTTTTTTTCTTGTCATTATTCCCTTGACCATACAATACAACAGCTACCTACATAGTTTTAACATCGTACTGGGTATCATAACTAATCAAGATGTGATTTAAAGTATATGAGAAGATGTGCATAGGGTATATGCAAACATAGTGTCATTTTATAAGAGGAATTTGAGCATCTTTGGATTTTGGTACCCTCAGTGGGCCCTGGAATCAATAGCCTGAGCATACTGAGGGATGGATGAGAATGTGACGTGATTTCCTTCATGAGTTAAGTTTCCATGTTACTGATAGATTTCACTGAGTAGAATCATATGGAACCATTAGAAATCACAAGCATACAGTCAATGCAGCAACTTAATTTATTGAATAATTGAAGTAAAATAATAAATTAAAAAAAGAAGAATGACACAAGTTGGGCATAGTGGCACATACCTGTAATACCAGGGACTAGGGGGCTAAAGCATGAGGATCACAAGTTCAAGGCCAGCTTCAGTAACTTAGTGAGACTCTAAAGCAACTTATCAAGACCCTGTCTCAAAATAATAAATAAAAAGGGCTGGAGATGTTGCTCAGTGATGAAAGTGTCCCTGGGGTCTATCCCCAAAACCAAAAAAAAAAAAAAAGAAAAGAAAAAGGAGGAGGAGGAGGAGGAGAGGAAAGAAGGAAGAGTAACACAAAAGTCTGGATAAATGTTGGAAAGCAATGTGAAGAAATAAAACTGTCAGTGGGTTTGAGTGGTCGGCTTTATGTAAGAATTTACCTTAACCAATGTGATCCTGCAATCTGTACACATGGTAAAAATGGGAGTTCATAACCCATTTGAATCAAATGTATGAAATATGATATGTCAAGAGCATTGTAATGTTTTGAACAACCAATAAAAAAAAAAGAAAAAAAATAACTTACCTTTAGGATTTTCTTAATGCTGTTTGCAAGTTCTTAATAATACATCATCGTAATGCAATTTCCAAATGGGAATAAAAACATTGTCTTTGAGTTCAGATTTTAGAGAAAATGTTCCCTACCAAAATTTACTTTAATTTGATCTTCATAAAAATAATTTAAGTGCAATTATTAAATAGAAAAACTGGTCATTATGTAATTTGTCCAGTGCTATTATGGGCCCAGCAGGGAAGTAAGTGTTTGCATTCCTTCCTTTATTCAATAAATAGCAAAATCCAGAGCCGGAGGGGAAGGTTTTCCATGCATTTGTTCTTTTTTTTTTAATATTTATTCTTAAGTTTTTTTAGATGGATACAATATCCTTATTTTACATTTATATGGTGCTGAGGATCGAACCCAGTGCCTCGCGCATGCTAGGTGAGTGCTCTACTACTGAGCCACAACCCCAGCCCCTCCATGCATTTGTTCTTTGATGCCTGTAGCAATTCTACAATGTCAATTCTGTTATTAGCTCCATTTCACAGATGAGGAAATGACACTTGAAGAGTTTAAACTGCTTGCCAAGTCATTCAGCTTGGAAGAGGCAGAGCTGAGATTTGAGCTCAGAGCTCTGGAGTGTCTTCTCCCAGAAACCCTCACCTGGGCCTACAGCAGTACTCACTGTGCCAAATGTCTGGGACTGAATAGGTGAACAGGGATAATCATGCAAGTTAGTGAGCAACCAGAGGCCGCATTCTCACCAAGCAACAATGCCGTGTCAGGAAACCTAGACTTGGTTCAGCTTCACTGTGCGGCCCATGCCACTGGCCTCAGGCTAGCCTCCCAGGCTGAATGAGGGATTTAGGAAGATATTTGGAAACGCCTGGAAACCATAATCCCTGGGACTTTAATTTTAACTGATTATCGTCAGTACTTTAATCCTAAAATTATATGAAAAATATGCCAATGGTACTCAAATTCTATTCAAAGTAGCAAGAGTCCCAAGATACAGATTCAAAGAATGGTTCTACTTTTAAACTGCTTTGGGCCGTATTTCTAGTATACTGTCTCTCACTTTCTTTCTTTTCTTTTCTTTTTTTTTTAGTTGTAGATGGGCTCAATACCTTTATTTTATTTATTTATTTATTTATTTATTTATTTAATATAGTGCTGAGAATCCAACCCAGTGCCTCACACGTGCTAGGCAAGAGCTCTACCACTGAGTCACGACACCCGCCGGCCTCTCACTTTCAGACAGTAGTAAGCCCAACCTCTCTCATCAATCATGTGGACTGAGTGAGGTAACCACTGGAAATAACCAAGTACGCAGTAAATACATATGTATCAACTGAAGCCATCATAATGAAGAATCAATGGAAACTTACCTAACCTTTACAATTAGCATAAATCTGTTTTGATGTTTTCTAATCACTTAGCAAATCTTAGACGTTTCGAATAGCAGAAATGATAGTTTTTGTTGTTGTTGTTGTTGTTTGGGTACTGGGGATTGAACTCAGGCACTTGACCACTGAGTCATATCCCCAGCCCTATTTTTTGTATTTTATTTAGACACAGGGTCTCACTGAGTTGCTTAGTGCCTCGCCATTGCTGAGGCTGGCTTTGAACTCATGATCCTCCTGCCTCAGCCTCCTGAACTGATTACAGGTGTGCACCACCATGCCCAGCACAGTTGCCATGAGGAAAGGAAATGAACTTGTAGCTCTCAAGTAGGATTCTTTAGACAGGGACAGGTCTGCGTGGTTCATGGTTGCCTTCTGGGTCAGCACGTGTCTGGTCCACAGAAAGAGTTCAGTGAGTGTGTGAAGAATGAATGACCTCATGTCCACAGCTCTGTGATGTCACAGTCAGAGCCAGGGTGGAAGTACCTCTGAATACTCCCCAACCTCTGCCAGCCACTGTCACCCTGCTGGGGAGAGTGCTCCTCCTCATTCCTTTCTGTACCTTGGGCTTAGTTCTATTGAGCACCAACACCTTGAGAGAGAAATTTTTCTTTTTTAAGTATCTGTCACCCCAAACAAGTCTGCAAACGGATCAAGGCCAGGGCTAGCTCTTCATCATCTTGGGTACATCAGATCTCATAGTGATTGCCACAGAGCAAGGGATCACTGAATATTTTTAAACTGAAATGAGTCAATAAACAGATCTTAGACATTTCAAACAGCAGAAATGATTGCCTTAAAGTTATGTCTAGTTTTTTTTGTTTGTGTGTCTATTTTTGTGTTGTTGCTTGGTACTAGGGATTGAATCCAGGGGCACTTAACCACTGAGCCACATCCCCAGCACTCCCCCACACCTTTTTTTTTTTTGTTTTTTTTTTTTGTTTGTTTGTTTTTTTGTATTTTATTAATAGACAAGGTCTCACTGAGTTGCTTAGGGTATCACTAAGTTGCTGAGGCTGGCTTTGAACTATGATCCTCTTGCCTCATCCTCCCGAGCGGCTGGGATTACAGGCCTGTACCACTGCACCAGGCTAAAGTTATATCTAGTTTATATGAATAGCCAATAAGCAAGTGGAAAGATGTTCTATATTATTAATCATTATGGAAATGCACAGGAAACTCACAAATACTACTACTACACATTCTCAATGATGACTAAAATCTTAAAACTAACACTACCAACTGAAATTCAGCTCTGACCTTATTGGTCTCCTGCCTAAAAATTCTTTCATGATGTCTCACTATCCCAAACTGTAGTCCAAATTCTTCAACCTGGCTCACAGGGCCCTCTGTGACAGACAATGGATTGAAAGATCAGCTAGTGGGTATTGTTGAATCCCTGTGGGCTGGAATCGAGGAAGGGACAGGAAAGAATCCAACTGAGAGATGTTTAGGGAGCAAACCGCCCTGGATTCTGGCCCTTTCTATATAGCCCAAATCTCAGTTTCCCCAGATTATCCAGCCATGAGATGGGTGATCTCTAGAGGACCTTTCAGTTCCAGGGTTGTGATTTTATGCTTCTCACTATGTTCCTCTCTGACTCTGTCTCTCTGTGCGCTCTTATCACTCAACAGACACCTTTAAAAAAATCGTTATTTGCAGATATGAGTCAGAGATTATTACTGGCTCATCTGCAGGAGGCTTCACAGCCCATCCTGCTGACAAGATTCTCTGCCCAGAGGAGCTGACAAGACTCTCTACCCGGAGGGTCATGTTACTGACCTGAAGTGCAAAAGAAAGCCTGGTGAGTGTCCTTTGAAACGGGACAAGAGGGAATGTACTTAGAACCGTGGAGACTCTCCTGGAGGATGCATGTTCTCTGGAATCTAGAAAAAAGAATCGAGGAGGAGGAGGCCTGGCCCAGTGTCTCAGATCGCTCTGATGCTCTGTGTCTGAGGCACTGTAAACACTACTGGGAAGTGTTTTCTTCCTGGTCAAGTGGAAAGGTCACTGAACTGGCCGTAAATCAATGGGTCACTCTGTCTTGGCTTTACCTTGACAATGTGGGTTGACCTCAAGCTCAATTTCTTTAGCAGCTAGTCAAACCCAATAAGGACAGCTCAAGCTCATCCAACATTTCACATTATTTTCAGATTCACACAAGCAGTAGATGTTGATTAAAGAAAAGTATAAAGCATGAATAATCAAAAAGAAAGAAAAAAACCCCTCAATCTTACAATCCAGACATGAGCAGATGTTTTTCTATTTTAACCAAAATGGGATTGAAGTTGCATATCCTCTTCTCTACCTGATTATTTTCTTTTAACAATATATTGTCAACATCTTTCCACATCATTAAATGACACTTGATGTGATTGGATGCCCCTGGGTATTCTCCAGTTGAGGCCAGTCTCTGTATTTCATTTCACCCTCCAAAGACATAGATCCAGTCCCAAAGAGCTGCCAGGTGCTGTGTATTTTACTGGACACTTTGTGGGCCACAGGAGAAAGAGTTAAAATGGTCACCATCCAATAAGCACCTGTAGACATCCCACTCATTAGCCATTTCTCTCTATATAACCCCCAGTTATTCTATTCTACTTCTACCCCATGCAGCAAAACAACAACCAGGCAGGATGCTCCTTGGAAGTTAATTTTTCCTCACTTACCCATTCAGTCCTTTGATAAATGCTGAGCGTTAAATGGTGGGCATTGTTTTGGGCGCTGAGGGACTCATTACTGAATAAGAGGAAAAAATATTAGTTTTCATGGGACTTTAATTCTTCACTGCTCACAAGTTCATTGAGAGAAATCCTATTGTTCATTTAACACTCTCCTTTTTGGACATGTAGGCCAGTTCCAGTCTCCTACATCTCCATGGTAAACAATACTGAGGTAATGACATATGTCATAATTTTCAAAGATCTTGCTTTTCTCGTGATAATATTAAGAGATTTCACTAAAAAGAAGGAATAAAGGCTAAGAAAAACCAAGTCATTTCTTCAAGGTTATATATCTGGTTTCTTTTTTTGGTGGGGAGGGGGTGTACCAGGAATTAAACTCAGAGGCACCCACCCAGTGAGCCACATCTCCAGCCCTATTTATATTTTATTTAGAGATAGGGTCTCAATTAGTTGCTTAGTGCCTCACTTTTGCTGAGGCTGGCTTTGAACTTGCAATCCTCCTGCCTCAGCCTCCTAAGCCACTGGGATCACAGGTGTATGCCACTGCACCGGTCTTTATATCTGGTTTCTTGGTGGCAGATAAAAAGCATATTTTCAGGAGGAAAACATAAATCCATGCCACCTTGAAGCTCCTGTCTCTGAATTTCTTTCCCATGACCATAGCAACTGGAATTTACAGAACACTCTCTATGAGCTACCAACTCCAACAACTTCCATCTCACTTAATCCTCTTGCATTATCATTCCCATTCCACAGGTGAGTACAAGGACAACAAGTGACTAGAAGAAGCCCAGTGAGTCTGGCAACAAAATCCAGGCTCTGAAGAACTCCCCTTCCTTGGCTCATGGCTTTGGGAGTTCCTGACTCCCACCACAGCAACCTTGTCTTACAGTCTTAAAGCCTGCATGAAGGTTTGCTAATGCTTCTGACAAAGACCTTTCCTACACTGGCCAGTTATTTGAGGAAAACATTTTTACTAGAGTACCTTAATAATAAACATCATTCCTTCTCTGTGATATTTTTACATTTTCACAATCTCATATGCTATTGCTCGGTTGATTCTCCAAACAAAACAACAACAACAACAACAAAACTCATCCTTCAAGGCTCAATGGAGCATTTGCTTCTCTGAGAACACCTTGGAACTCCCTCTTCTATTGGCCATATAGGCCACCAGTGCTTTTGGACTGTTTCTGACCCTGAAAATAAAACCAGGTCTTATTCGCTGCCAAGCACCATATCTGGTTCATAACAGGTATTTCATAAAAGTTTGTGAGTGAAGGAGCACATTAGACACTCTGCAGATTCCTGGGTGGGAAATGAAGATTTGAAATTAGGGTTCTTCACTCCAATTCACCACCACACGAATTTTTCCAACACCTTGAGCATTTCAGGTAGTGAGTTCTGTCTGATATTTTATTGCTAAAAATGAGTGCAAGAGTGGATAGAGGACAGAAAGGAAGGAATAATGGGAGAAAATGAAAGGAGGTAGTGAGAGAGGGAGGAGGGACGGGAAGGTGAACAGTGGATAGAAGCAAGAAGAATGGGTGGACGGATGAGTGGATCCAGTGTTGGCTGATCTAGAACCTCCCTTTGGAATCACATGCCCAGAGAGCATCAAGTAGGGGAGTCCTCCTTTCACTGAGATTTTGCATTCTAAGCCTTAACCAATATTTCGTATGCTAGATGAACCCAGGGATCATAAAAGTGATTAAGTTTGTGCAGATAGTCAAACTTGATAGTTAGGACTCCCAAACTGAATCTCTAAAGGGCGGTGAAATCGATTTTCATAGAAGCATTTGCTTTCTATTCCATCAAAGAGATAAAGTTATATGAGGCACGGAAGAGCAACAAGGAAACAGAAATCTTGAACAGTGCTATAAACCAGCTCGACCTCATAAACATCTCTAGACCACTCCAATTAACCAAAGTAGAACATACATTCTTGTCTAGTGTACACAGGACATTCTCCAGGCTAGACCCTGTGCTAGGCCAGAAGACAAATTTCAGTAAATTTAAAAGGGCTGAAACCATACAAAGTATGTTCCCTGATAACAATGGAGTGAAATTCAAAATGAATGACAGAAAGAAATTTGGGAGATTCACAAATATGTGGAAATTATTTGTGGAGTTGGAGCATTAGTGTCGGGAAGGAGTTCAAGTTCACAGAACAGGAAGAACAAGGTGGCTCTCTAAAGGCCCATAGGCTGTCCAGGCACCAGGCACTGCTCAGAATGGCTGCAGGGGTGGTGAGTGGTGCTGGTAAGAGCTGGAGGGGGATCTGCACAGGTGGACTGCAGCCTAAGAGCTGAAGCTTGAGTCTGAAGTGTGGGAGCTGAGGACCTTATCTGAGCACAGAGGAGAGCCGAGCTGATATTCAGATGTATAGGTGAGCATATTCCCTGCCTAATCTGGCTAGATGATAAGATCTTCTGAAGAGCTGGATGAAATGCAGATGTCCAGACTCAGGGACTGGAGGGTTTGATTTAGTCATTCTGGGAAATGTAGAGGGGAGGTTGGGTAGCAAACCGGGAGCGACAAGTGTGGTTTTGATCTGTGTCCTTCACATCAGGGCTGACGGAGTCCTCTGAGTCCTCTGACTACCATGTGTCAAGTTTAACACTCTTGAGTTTTGTGGGACTGGTAGGTAAACAAAGCATGGCGATATGTTCTGTGGTGTGATATGCAGGAGGATCAATAGGAAAACATCTCCTACCCCAGTGACCCCAATCCCAATGAGCCCACCCAACACTCATGGGACTGTGGTCATCTCCTCTCCCTCCAGCCTTGTGTGTGCTGGGGAGAGGCAGCCCTGCCAACTGGTATGAACTTTGGTCCTTATGTTATCACTTTTCCTGAGAAATTTAAAAGTGGCCAAGCAATTCAAAGGTCTTTTATGACCAAGAGGACAAAAGTCAGCTCCAGCCATTAGCCATTGATTACTGCTCACCACACCTTGGGTGAGATCCTTGCTCTAGTTTGACAGAGTGAAACTCCGTTCTCAGGGTTATTCCAGCAAATACCGGTATGATGTCAAGAGGCCTTATCACACTCGGGTTTGCTCAGAGAGGGAAGCCCTCTAACTTCATATTCATTAGAGTTGTGTACGCTGGAGGGAAAGAGACTCCATTTCCTGCCCCCAGACAACAGATTTACACTTAAAACAGAATTCTCCTTCTCCTCCCAGGAGTGTCAATAGTCATCTGAATCAAGAACTTCAAAGAGATCCAGACCCTTTTGCTGCAGCAATTTCATTTCTGGAAAACTTGTGTAAGGAATGAATATCAATCTGGACAAGGCTCTAGACAAAGTGGTGGTTCATGTGGCCTTATTTGTGCTAGCAGCAAAATGAAATGTCTATGTTAGCAACGTACGGATTGCTAACGTTTATTGCATCAGATTGTTGGCAAAAGCATTCTACCTGCATTATCTCACTGAATCCTTTCAGGAGTCCCATAAAGTAGATACTGGTGTTATATCCCATTCTGCAGATAAGGAAACTAGCACACAGAGAGGTTGACCAAGATCATATAGCTAAAAACACATCAAAGCCAGTATGGTTAGCAACATGAAAAATAGGTTTCTGTTAAGATGCTTTTAAAAGGATCAAAATTAATGTATGAAATGTCACAAGTAGGTAAAAAAAAAAAACTTTTTATTTTTAAAGACTTCAATGAAATTTTCCAAAATACTATGGAGCTTCTCCTAGGTTGTATGACTTTTGGAGGTACAGTAGATGGAACCCAGGGGCTCTCCACCAATGAGCTACATCTCCAGCTCTTTATATTTTTTATTTTGAAAAGATCTCACTAAGTTGTGGAGGCTGGCCTTGAACTTGGAATCCTCCTATCTCAGCCTCCCGTGTTGCCACCATGCCTGGCTTTTGTGTGACTTCTTTGGTGGGGAGTGAGATGGGTTATGTCTACTTTTAACAGTAGAAATACAGTAGAAATTCAGAGGGGGGAAATGAACTTTTTTTGTTTGTTTGTTTTATAATGGGAATGCATGCCAGGCACAGTGATACATGCCTATAATCCCAGAAGCCTGAGACAGGAGGATTGCAAGTTCAAGGCTGGCCTCTGCAACTTAGTAAGACTCTCAACAATTTAGTGAGAATTATCAAAATTAAAAAAATTAATAAAGGGCTGGGGATGTAGCTTAGTGGTAAAGTACCCCTGGGTTTAATCCTCAGTACCAAATTAATTAATTAATTAAAATAGAAATGGAGAATTGATAATGCAAAAGGATGATTTGGGGTGGGGGGAGGATTCTAGGCAGCAGAAGAGCTACTGGGAACAGTAAGGGCCTGGCTGGAGCAGCCCCCAAAGACCTTGGCAAGTTCCTGACTGGCCCACTTCCATTGACCTAGTGTCACCTCTGACATGTGCAGGGAATAACAGAGAAGCCAAGATGGGGAAAGGTTCCGAATCCCAGATCCTGGGGCAGCCACAGGAGGTCTTCCAATGGCACGGCTGGGCCCAGGAGGCTGGGAGGTTGTGCTTCCCTCATTCCTCTAGGGAGGGGTTGGGCAGTCAAACCTCACAGCATCCACACCATGGGGCCAGAGAGGGTGGCTCAGGAGCTGGCCCACTTCTCCACCTCCATCTGGCTCCCCCCACCTGTCCAACCCCTTCCTTAACATGGACAAATAATGTTTGCTCAACCCAACATAAACCATGAATAACAATTTCTTTTGAAAATTTTATTTTTATTGAACTCTAATATATTATCAAAGTGAAAACACAATGTTTGCTAAATAAACAGAGCTTCAAAATAGCCCCTGCACCCCCAGCAGAAATCTGAAAGCCCCCTGCCCTTGTCCCGCCCTGCCTCTTCCCAGGGAGTCCTGAGGGCTGGACCTGGCAGGCCACACAGGGCCCATGAGGGCAGCGGGACAGGCAGGGCCCAGGGTCTGTGCCAAGGAGGCTGCAGAGAGCAGGGCCAGAGGGGACTCCATGAAGGTCAAGGTCAGGCTAGCACTGCTTTACCAGCTGCTCCAAACTCCTAGCTTTATGTTTAAAGCTCCATTAATCATGGACCTTTTCCAACATAAAATAATAGACACATTATAGAAAATTTATTTCTGTGATGCCTATATTTATTTTAAAATACTTTTTCTAATAAGTATCTTTTCCATTTGAATGTAAGCTGGAAGGAACATTCTGTTTTTACTTTAAACACTTCTGGTTGTTCCAGTGTGCTAAGAAATATTTGCTGTTTTTACCTGTCAAGTAATGTCAATTGTTATAAAAATGTGGTAAATACAAAACAGGACAGAAACCAAAAAAAAAAAAAAGTAATATATTTCCCTTAAATATCTTTGATCTTATGATTCAGAAACTTGTTTTACAACATAATGCAGGAAAAAAAATATATCCCTTGGAAAGTACTAAATTCGTATTACCAAGTCAAAAGGCAGAGAGATGGTTTATACAGGGAAAAGTCTATTTCTCTCCCTCTCCATTTCCCAACTACCCAGTTGCCTTCCTTGGTAAAAAAAAAAAAAAAAAAAAAAAAAAAAAAAAAAAATTCTTGCTAGTTTTTACTCATTTTGACAGATCTCTTTGCATCTGCAAACATATGTGTGTGCCCCCTTTAGTGATTTGTGTGTGTGTGTGGTGTGCATCACACTTAATTGTGGTACTCTGTTTTAAATTTTGTTTTTACACAATATGCCTTGAGAATCTTCCATGGACACACAAAAAGTTCTGTTGGCTGGTGACCCCATCCCTGGCCTGAAGGCCCTATCTAGAAACACTCTCACCTCCCATCCTGATGCAAACTTGGTACATCTCCAAGTGGAGGAGAGAAGAGGGGGTGAGATCAGGGATTTCCCTCCCTTTCTTCCATTCCTTTCTTCTGTCTTTTCCTTCTTGATTTCTAAAATAAAACTAGCTTATTGTGTTTTTTCACTCTTATTATTAATGAAAAAGATGCTTATTATAAAGTTTTCAGGTAGTACAAAAAGAAAAAAGGAGAGAGTAAAAAGTCACAACTACTGTTTACCCCCAAATAGTTGCTAACAGTTTATAGTTTGTTGTTCCAGTCATTTTTCTGGAATATCCACATTTTTTTCACCATTTTGGGGGGAGGGTACCAGGGATTGAATTCAGGTGCACTCAACCTCTGAGCCACATCCCCAACCCTATTTTGTATTTTATTTAGAGACAGAGTCTCATCGAGTTGCCTAGAGCCTCGCTGTTGCTGAGGCTGGCTTTGAACTTGAGATTCTCCTGCCTCAGCCTCCTGAGTCTCTGGGATGACAGGCGTGCACCATCATGTCCAGCTTTTTTCCCCTTTTTAAAGTACAATTCAGGGCTGGGGATGTGGCTCAAGCGGTAGTATGCTGCCAGGCATGCATGCGGCTCGGGGTTCAATCCTCAGCACCACATACAAACAAAGATGTTGTGTCCGTTGAAAAAAACTTAAAAAAATAAATAAATATTAAAATCTCTCTCTCTCTCTCTCTCATAAATAAATAAATAAATAAATAAATAAATAAATAAATAAAGTGTACAATTCAGTGGCATTCAGTACATTCACAGTATCATACAACTGTCACCACCATCTATTCTAGAACATTTTCATCACCCGAGAAGGAAACCCCATGAGTCACTCTTTTTCTTCCATCCCAGCCCCTGGCAACCACTGATTGCAACCACTAATCTCTCCATGGATTGTGTATACAGGGCTTCTCATACAAATGCAGCAGGCAATATGTGGCCTTTTATGTCTTCTTTCACTTCGCCTAATGTTTTCAAGGGTGATCCATGTTATAGCACCACAGCACTTCATTCCCTTTTCTAGCCAAACAATGTTCCATAATATGGATATGCCACATTTTACATATCCATTCATCATTTGAGGGACATGTGGATTATCTCCACCTTTTAACTGTTGTAAAGTGTGCTGCTGTTAACATGTATGTATGCGTTTTTATTTAAACACCTGTTTTTAATTCTTTGGGGCTTATAGTTAGAGTGGGATTGCAGGGCCATTCTGTGGTTAGCTTATTGAGGAAACACCAACTGCTCTCAGTGTGGCTGTACTCCCACCACCAGTGTACGAGCCTTCCAATTTCTCACCATCCTTACCAACACTTGCTATTTTCCCTTCTTGTGTTTGTTTGTATCATTCCGACCGCCATCCTAGTGAGTATGAAGTAGCATCTTATTGTGGCTTTGAATTGCATTTCCCTAATGACTAATGGCATTCAGCATCTTCTCGTGCATTTGTTGACCATTTGTATAAATTCTTTGGAGAAATATTTATTCATGGCCTTTGCTCGCTCTTCCCCACCCCCAACGCCAGTTTTGGTGATTGAACCCAGGGCCACACACATACAATCCAAACCCTCTACCACTGAGGTACACACCCAGCCCTTTATTTTCTTTATTTTATTTTATTAGTAGTATATTATTTGTACTGGGGATTGAACCCAGTGGTGCTTTACCACTGAACTTTATCCCTAGTCCTTTTTATTTTGAGACAGGTTCTTGCTAAGAATCTCACTAAGCTGCTGACGCTGACCTCAAATTTTTGACCCTCCTGTCTTTGGGATTATAGGCACATGACACCATGCCTGGCGTATTTTCAATTTTGATGAAGCCCAATTTATCAATTTTTGTTGCTATTGCTCCTTTTTCTTTTGGTCTAAGAAACTGTTGCCAAATTGAAGATTATGAAGATTTGTCTCCTAAAAGCTTCATAGCTTTAGGTATTATATTTAGGTCTTTATTCATTTTGAATTAGTTTTTGCACATGGTGTGATGTAAGGTCCAGCTTTATCCTTTGGTATGTACATATCCAGTTGTTCTAGCACTATTTCTTGAAGAAGCTGTTCCTTCCCCCATTGAATGATCTTGGTAAGCTGGTTGAAAATCAATTGACCATCATTGTGTAAGTATATTTCTTTTTTTTTTTTTTAAGGTTTTTATTGCTTTGCTGTAAAGGAGAAACACAGGGCACCTTTAATTCTGTCCATCAGTAGGAACAGGTATTTCTTTCTGTTTTTTTTTTTTTTTTTGTCTTTGTTTGTTTGTTTGTTTGTTTGTTTTGTTTTTGTTTTTGTTTTTTTGGCAGGGCTGGGGATTGAACCCAGGGCCTTTTACATGGGAGATAAACACTCTACCAACTGAGCTATATCCCCAGCCCGTGTATGTATATTTCTGGCCTCTTAATTTGATTCCTTTCATCTATGTGTGACTATCCTTATACCAGAACCACATGATTTTGATTACTATATCTTTGAAATTGGGAAGTGTGAGTTTTCATGGCTTGGTCTTCTTTTTCAAAACAGTTTTGGCTATTTGAGATCCCTCACAATTCCAAACGAACTTCATAATCAGTGTTATCTACTTTGGCAAAATGGCAACTGTGAGACATAGGGATTTTGATAGAGTTTATATTCAATCTGCAGATTATTTGAAGGAGTTTTGCTATCTTAACAAAATAAGTCTCCTAGTCCTTGGATAAGCAATGTCTATTAAGGTCTCAGTTCACTAACTTTTTTAACCTTGTACATGCTAGGCTCAACATTTTTTTTTTTTTTTTAGTGTTAATAAACAGGGCCTGCATCTCCTTGGTTAAATATATTCCTAAAGCCGATGCGGTGGTGCACTCCTGTAATCCCAGCAATTTGGGAGATCAAGGAACCGAGGAAAGAGGATCTCAGATTCAAGGCCAGCCTAGCAACTTCATGAGGTCCTAAGCAAGACTTAGCAAGAATATCTCTCAAAATAAAAAACAAAAGGTCTGGGGATATAGCTCAGTGGCTAAGCACTCCTAGGTCAAATCCCTAGTATAATCAATCAATCAATCAATTTGTTCCTGAGTGTTTTGTTCTGTATAGTACCGTTACCCACAATTTATTTTATCTTATTTATTTATTTATTTACTTACCTATTTTTGGTGCTGGGGCTGAAACCCAGGGCCTTGTGCATGCTGAGCAAAAGTTCTATTACTGAACTATACCAACGTATACACAACTTTTTAAACCAACTTTTTTTAAAAAAAAAAAAAACTTATCATGCGCATCTCTTCATGTTAGTAATACAGAGATCAAAAATTATTTTATGTCACTTACTGAATTTACTACAATTTGTTTCAACAATCTCTTATTATTAACTATATTGGTCATTTCAAATTTTTAACTATCAGAAAGAAGGATGCAATGAGCTTCTTTGTAATGTACATCTTTGTGCACTTATCCAATTATTTCCTTTGGATAAATTCCCAGAAGCTAACTTATTAGGTCAAAGGAGAGGCATACTTTTAAAGCTTTGATGAATGTTGCCAAATTTTCCTCCAAAAATATCAGACCAACACCCACTCTGAACAGCAGGGATGTTCAAATTGCTTTTCCCCAATGTCACTTCCAGGGGAGAAAACAGGGGCCCTGACATGCTCCGTCACTGGGCAGAAATTTTGAACAGGATGGCAACAGTCCTCAGTCAACAGAGATGTCTTCCTCTTAGACCAGGAAGGGCCCTTCACAAACTTTTGTGGGAATTTTTATTGCAATGAAATTTGAGATTTTGGTCTGTTTCTCCCTCTAGACTACAAGCTACATGTGGCCAGAGACTGCCTGGCTTGTTCACCATGTGGGCCTAGAGTCTTTAAAGTGCCTGGCACAGAGAAAGTCCTCAGAAAATGTAAATTATCACTAGGATGGGGGTCAAGGCAGCTTACCCTAAGCCCAAATTCCACAAGGATGGCAATAGCATGTTTCCCTTTTGCGTCTCCAGTGCTAGCACAGATTTTGGCATACAGCTGCTCAGGATTTGTTGTTGACTGAATAAATGAAAGCAGCTGGCTTTAGAGAGTCAGTGGTAGTAAGAGATCTGAAAACTACTGAATCCTTGTTGTTCTGCCTGCTGCACCCCCTTAGTTATTTACTTTTGGGGGGAGAGTACTGAGCTAGAGTTGGCAGGTGGTGGGGTGTGGCAGGAAGTGTGAGGGGCCAATGGTGAATTTCATTCATTATGTATTTAGTGAGCATCTACTGTATGTTCAGGCTTTGGGCAAAAGGCTTGCTTTAGATTAGGAAGAGCATTTGGGACAGGAGTCCAGAGGGTCTTGAATGCTATTCTACTGTTTTTCCAATAAAACACAATTGAGATCAAAATGTGGTGGTGGACACCTTACCACATCCTTGAGCTACATCCCCAGCCTTTTATATTTTTATTTTGAGATGGGGTCTCACTAAGGTGCTTAGGATCTTAATAAGTTGCTGACTGGCCTCAAACTTGTAATCCTCCTGCCTCAGCCTCCTGATTAGCTGAGATTACAGGCATGTGCCATCACATTGAGCTCTGTTACTTTTATTCTAATGTTTGCTGCACCTTTCAATATATATGTTCCTTTGGTTTCTGTGCTTCAATAAACAACTATATTTCTGCTTGAAGTATGGAACATCACCTGTCAGTAGTTGTAAGTCCCCTCTAACACTCTCAAATGATTTTCCAGTGGTGAGGACCAGGAAGGGAATTTCCCCGTGCGTGCTCAGCTCTGGCTCATCTGTGTCCCCTTCCCTTGGATGCTGTCCTGTGGGCTGGAGTCAGCATGAAAGCTATTTTTGACTAAGTGGCTACCTAATCTTACATAACCCTCAGTGATTCAGGCCAAGGTCATTCGACTTAGTGCATGAAAGACACTTCAGACGCCAGTGATCACCCTTCCCCAGAGTCCCTCTAGAGACCCAGAGCTGGGAGGGCAGCGCTCAAGATGGTGGCTCTAGGCCTTCACTGCAAAGCCCAGCTAGGACGGTGGTAGCACAGTGCGCCTATGCAACAGCCCCTGGGAGAGTCACCCAAAGGGCTTCTTCTCCAATTTTTCTGGAACTTCAGTAAAATTATGAACTCAGGAATTAGGGTGTCAGAACACTTGCTCCACTTCTTTCCCGAGACACGTGACCTGGCGATGTTCAGGGTCCCTGAGTAAGGAAGACATGGATTCCTCCTATGGAGGAGCAATTAAAACCTGCATTTTTGGGCTGGGGATGTGGCTCAAGCGGTAGCGCGCTCGCCTGGCATGCGTGCGGCCCGGGTTCGATCCTCAGCACCACATACCAACAAAGATGTTGTGTCCGCCAAGAACTAAAAAATAAATATTAAAAAAAAATTCTCTCTCTCTCCTCTCTCACTCTCTCTTTAAAAAAAAAAACCTGCATTTTGATCTCAATTTTGTTTTATTGGAAAAACACTAGAATAGCATTCAAGACTCTCTGACTCCTGTCCCAAATGCTCTTCCTAATCTAAGCAAGCCCTTAGCCCAAAGCCTAACATATAGTAGATGCTCACTAAATACACAATGAAAGAAATACACCATTGGCCCCTCACACTTCCTGCCACACCCCGCCACCTGCCAACTCCAGAGCCTGCTGGTGGACCCAATGCATGCTCTAAGTGCGTGCCCAGTTCAAACCCCAATATCTCATGACTATCTTTCCAGATGCCCCTAAATAGAACTGGTTGTCCCTCGGTCTATATGTTCCTAACACATTGCTCCCACTTCTGCCCTGAGCTGGTTAACATACGGGCTAACCAGTGTGTACTCATCTCTCTTCCACCAGACCAAGAACTTCTGGAGGGCAGGAAATGGCTCTTAGTGGTCAGTGTGTCTCCAGCACAGATCACCTCCCATCACTTCCTGGGCCCCGGTGAATATCCACTTATTGGCTTAGACGCATGCCTGGATGACTGGCAAGGAGAACCAGGGCTGCAGCTCACAGCATTCCGCGAATTTCGAATCCAACAGGAGCCGACAGAGGAAGAGACACATGGCCGGTGGCTCGAGTGCACATTCCCAAGCCACAGCCAATACAGCATCTCTCTTTCAAAAAAGTAATCTCGCTAATAATTGGTATTCATTATCGAGAACACAGCCCAGCTGCAGGAAAGCCACTTTAAACATTTTAGAATTGTCTTAGAGCTTTGCCACTATGTACCCCTGACTCCTATCTTTACTGAAACGGTGCCTGTCAACAGGTAGGAGGCAAAGGAGTTTATCAGCCCTGCTCTGTTTCCTGGGTACCCATCTTCCCCTTCTCTGTTTAATTCAGGGGCTCCCAGATTAAGTCAAAGATACCTGCTCCCTGGTCTTGGTATCTTTGGACCAGGGGGCAGGTCTTGACCCAAGCTAGACGAATCACAGCCCCCAGTGGCACCTCCCATAGCTGACTTGAGGTACTTGACCTGAGGTGAAGTAGTCCTTGCTTGGGATTTCTGGATTTGGGGTTAGAGAAAGTTTCAGGTAGACTGTTTCCTGGGTCCCCAACCTTGTTAACACTATCTGGACTGAGCTAGGAAGTGAGGCAAACACAGTGGATGGAGAGGGGGTCCATCTTGGATTCTAGTTGTTCTTTAGCTCTGGTCATACTGTGGTCCTTCCCCATGCTACTGAGCAGCTGCTAACACACACACAGTGTGTCACAGATAAAAGTTCATGAATATAATAACATGCACTTCACTTTTTTTTTTGGTACCAGAGATTAAATTCAGGGGCACTCATCCACTGAGCCACATCCCAGCCCTGTTTAGAATTTTATTTAGAGACAGGGTCTCACTGATTTGCTTAGCACCTCCCTGTTGCCGAGGCTGGTTTTGAACTCTCCATCCTCCTGCCTCAGCCTCCAGAGCCGCCGGGACTACAGGCATGCACCACTGCGCCTCGCAGCACATCACCTTTAAAGGTAACAGGGTGTTGCCTGGATTTCCACTTTTGGCTAATCACCTGTGGATGGATATCTTGATTGTTTTTTTTTTTTCCCACTGTGATGAGCAATGCTGCGATAAACATTCTCATAAATTCATTTTTGCTCCCATGAATTATTTTATTAGAAAGGATTTGGGGGGGTTCAGTTTGCTATGGCAAAGGGTGTTCAAGGACTGCCTCATTGCCCTGTGCCTAGTGCCTCTTTCAGGGTCATTGGACACCTTCACGGATTATACTATTACAGACTGAGTTGACCCAATGTTTGACCCTTGTTTGTCCTTTGGGAAGAGGGTCCAGGCTTTGGGTGCAATCTGCCCATAAACTGTGCCCAAACATTCTGTTGAAAAAGTAGGTGTGGGGTCAGCTATGGTCATGAGAATGTCCAGGGGATTTGGAGAGCACAAGGACAAGTCCCTGAGTGCACAGCGGACCATGGGTCTTGCTGGGCCTGGGGGTGTGGACAAAGGAATGCCCAGCTTCAGGGTCACTGTTTGGATCCCTAGGGGTTAGCCCTGAAGGCAAGGGAAGAACATGGCTCTGAGGACACACGTGGCATGCAATAGCAGGGCACAGGGCACAGTTCTCAGTCTGGGAGATCAGGGGACAAATCGGTCAAACCCTCCCCTTCCTGGCCACCCCCCACATTGTGACTTCTGTGCTAGTGCTGGGTGGCAGTAGGGGACAAGGCACTGGAGCTCCCAGATCATCTGCAAAGACTGATGCTGTAAGGAGAGCGAAGGTTCACGCCGGGACAGAGCTGGTGACTTGGGTGAACAAGGCAGCAGCTCATCCTGCTCAGGGAGTGTGAAACCTTCCTGGGAAAACACTGGCTTTGATCTGAGACTTGAAGAATGTGCACTGGTAAGTCCAATGAAGAGTGAACAGTGGCCCAGACACAGGACGAAGCCTACTACAGGCTGGAAATAAGACAGAACCCTAACCCTTCAGCAGAAAGCCCTGCCTGATTTAAATCAAAAGAACCCATTAGAAGACTGAGGAGCAGCAGGCACAGCAGTGCCCATCTGTAATCCCAGTGACTCTGGAGGGTGAGGCTGAAGGATCACAAGTTTGAGTGAGATCCTGTCTCAAAATTAAAAATAAAAACTGGGTGTAGTGGCCCATACCCTTAATCCTACTGACTCCCGAGACTGAGGCAGAAGGATTATAAATTCAAGTTCTGTCTCAGCCATTTAGTGAGGCCTAAGCAACCTAGCCAGACCCTGTCTCAAAAAATAAAGAGCTGGGTATGTGGCTCAGTGGCAGAGCATCCCTGGGGTTCCCAGTAACACCTGTCTCTTACACACAGAAAGTGGCAAATGCTCCCACCTGGCCAGGGGGCTCATGCTAAAGATTCTCATCTGGGAGGAATGGGGAGCCTTGGAGGATTGTAGAAAGAGAGAGGTATGATCTCTGTTCTGCAGGGGCAGGTATAAATAGATATTCAATCAAAAGGTAATGGAAGCTAGGCATGGGGGTGCACACCTGTAATGTCAGTGACTCAGGAGGCCAAGGCAGAAGGATCACAAGTTTGAGGTCAGCCTCAGTAATTTAGCAAGGCCCTAAGCAACTCAGTGAAATCCTATCTCAAGAATAAAAAACAAAAAGCTCAGAATGTGGCTCAGTGGTAAAGCATCCCTGGGTTCAATCCCCAGTACAAAAAATAATAATAATAATAAAAATAATAAATAATAAAAAGTAATAAAAAGTAATGTCTCTTTCAAATGTGGCCCATCCCGGTTCCTGAGGCTGTCTGAACGAGTCTCTGCATGCTACAATTGACCCCTTGGCTCAGCCTACTGTAGAGCGACTGGCCTCAACCATCTTTCCCAGGGTGGCTGGTGCTCCTACCCAGGGCCTGTTCACTTTTAATAGATGGATAGGGCCTGCCCAAGTCACAAGGCTCACATTTCTAGAGAAGGACACAAAATTCCCCAACTCATCCACACCTTGCCTCCCATACAGACAAGTATCTTTGTCATGAAATAAAATGGAACAAGGTATTGGAAGTGAAAGTGCTTTGTAAAAAGAAAAGGGGCTACAGAACTTTATTTCTCTCTTAAGCAACCAAAGTTGTTTTTGGTTTTTCTCACCAAATAAAATTTTACTGCACACCCACATGTCCAGCTGCTCCAATGAGGTTGCCCTTTGGAAATACTGTGAATGTCACATGTTCAAAACTAAGAAGCTGGATTCCACCATCTTTTCCAACTTCTCCTGCCTTCTCCTCTGCATCTTGGTTCTGACTTCTCCAGCCACCCAGGTGCTCAGTGCAGAAGCAGCACGGGTGCCCAGCCCAGGGGGCTCTTCAACATGTGTCCCTGGTCCACCCTCATGGTTCCATGGCTGTCACCACCCCTCTGGCTGACCACCATTCACATGGATCCTGCAATAGCCCTACTTTGTCACCTGTCCCATTTGCAGTTCATCGCTCACATATTGGCCAGAGAATCAGGTACAAGTCATAAGCCTTCATTCAGCTTGACAAGTTTGCCTCCACCGGACTCACCTGTGGATCTGACATCCGAATCAGGGCGCAGAGCATCAGCAGCCTTCCAGAAGCCCACCCTGTGCCCCTTGTCCCCCAGGACGACTCCTATCTTGACTTCCAGCACTATGGATTCATTTTGTCTGTTTTTGAACTTTATATGCATGGATTCATCCAATGTGCACATTTTATGTCAGCCTTAGTCCACTTGTCACTGTTTGTGAGAGTCGTCATGATGCTGTGCTTATCGTTTGTTCATTTTCATTGCATTAGAGTGTTTCATTCTTTGACAATCTCATGATTTATTCAATCAAGTACTGAGAGGCGTTTGAGTGGCCTATGGACTGAAGCTATGTTCATTGGTCGGTCTTTCCCCACTCCTCATTGGTAATTGAACCCAGGGGTGTTTTACCACTGAGTTATACCCCCAGTCTTGTTTGTTTTTTGTTTTGAGACTTAGTCTCCTTAAGTTGCTGAGACTAGTTTTGAACTTGTGATCTCCTGCCTCAGCCTCCCTGGTGGCTGAGATTATGGGTATGAGCCACTGCACAATGCTTGGGGCTGTTTCAAACAGAGAGTATTGTTTTTAGTCAAAACACTAAAAACTATGACCAAAAGACCCAACAAGAACAGTTTAGAGGAGGGAAAGTTTCAGAGGTTCAGTCTATAGAAGGCTCCCCCACGGCTCTGAGCCTGAGGTGAGGCAAAATATCGTGGCTAAGGATGTGGTAAAAGAAAGCAGCTCAGATACAGGATAAGTCAGGTGGGAAGCAGAGGAAGACAAAGAGCTCCATTCACAAAACACAACCCCAGAGGCACGCCCCAGAGACCCACTCCTTCCATCCTATCTACCTACAGTTACCACCCAGTTAATCCATATCAGTGGATTAATCCACCCATTGTGCTACAACTTGTAATCTAATCATTTTATCTCTGAAAATTCTTGCATTGTCTCACACATGAGCTTTGGGGAGAATACCACATATACAAACAGCAATGGGTTGTCATCAATATTTTGTCTTTGGTGCACGTAAGTATGTGTTTCTGTTAGGCATCTACGAGGAGTCGACTTGCCTCATTATGAAGTATGTGTTCACACAGTGATGTTTTTAAAGCACAAACTGTGGCATTCCCTTGCTTTTAGGTTAAGTCCACAATTTTGTCTCAGCCTACAAAGACCTGGTTTGCCTGGCACCCACCTTCCCATCTCAGATCCTGCCCTCTCAGAATCTGCTTTCCCAGCACATCGACCTTTTTCCCATTCTGAAGGATTGCCAAGCTCTCTCAAAAAGCCCACCCACTTGATATGCCACCATTTCCACCTGACCTGCTCTGCTCATCCTTTATATCTAAGCTCAGAATTTTCTCAGGCCTCTCCTGATCCTCCAATCTGAACTAGCACTGTTTGTTACTGTCTCTAGTTGCTTAGTGCACAATTGCAATTACCACAACTTCAAATTGATTGTTGATCACGGCTTCCTTGCTCAGTAGACTGTAAGCATCAAGAAACTGGGACTTGGGCTGGGGATGTGGCTCAAGCAGTAGCGCGCTCGCCTGGCATGCATGCGGCCCGGGTTCGATCCTCAGCACCACATATAAACAAAGATGTTGTGTCCGCCCATAACTAAAAAATAAATAAATATTAAAATTCTCTCTCTCTCTCTCTCTAAAAAAAAAGAAAGAAAGAAAGAAAGAAAGAAAGAAACTGGGACTCACTCACATTTACCTGGCATTGAGCAGGAACATAATAGGTGTTCAATAAGCATCAATGGGCAAAGAGATAAGAAGTCACACAAAGACCAGAGTAATGTCAGGCGCAGTAGTGCACTCCTGTAATTCCAGCGACTTTGGAGTCTAATGCAGTAGGCTAATGAGTTCAAAGCCAGCCTCAGCAACTTAGCGAGGCTCTAAGCAACTCAGTGAAGTCCTGTCTCTAAATAAAACACAAAAAAGGGCTGGGGACGTGGCTCAGTGGATTCAATCCCTGGTACTTAAAAAAAAAAAAAAAAAGATTAGGGTATAAATCTTAGCTCCATTCACGCTACCCTTGTGCCTTTAGCCCCAGCCTCAGTTTCCTTCTCTGTAAAACAGAAATAATCCTGCTGGCCCCTTGGGCACCCAGACAATGTAAGGCTGAGTAAAAATGCATGCATGTACATACCCTAGCATAGGGTTGAGCACATGGCAAGTGTTAATTAAGTGGTGGCTTCCATGTATCAACTCCCTGAAGCCTCCCCACAATCCTGGGGGCAGGTACTACTTTAAATCTTCATCTCACAGATGAAAAACCATAGAAACTAAGGCCTGTCAGGTGCAGTGGCACATGCCAGTAATCCAGCTGCTTGGGAGACAAAAGCAGGACAATCTCAAGTTCAGGGTGAGTCTAGGCAACTTAGTGAGGTCCTGTCTAAAAATAAAAAAACAAAGAGGGCTGGGAATACAATTCAATGGTATAGCACCCCCGGGCTCAATCCCCAATATTACAAAAAAAAAAAAAAAAAAAAAAGGAAGAAAGAAACTGAGGCCTGAACAGATATTAATTCCTGGCCCAATAATTCCAGCTCCAGAGCCTGGGCTGTCCCCCATTAGGGCTCTGGTGGTCACATGGGAAAGACCAGTGAAGAACAGAGGAAGGGGTGGTGGTGAGTCCCTAACCACCAACAGCCCAGTCACCCCTTCCCCTTGACATTCATTCATCCCCATGAAACCCTAAGGTTAGAACCCAGTATGAAAACCACTGGGTTACACAAACATCCGCAGTTATTAATAGCTAGAAAGAAAGGGGAAAAAATAGAAGGATCTGTTTACGTAAAATGTTAAACTTCTGTACAACAAAAGATACCACAAACGAGGTCAAAAGATAAATAAAAGTGTGGGAGAAAATATTTAAACTTCAGATGGCAAAGCTTACTATCCCTGGTGTTAACATGCCCTTACTCATTAATTGGAAAAAAAAAAAATCTATGAATGACCCAGTGGAAAAAGGGGAAAAGACAGTGAATAGTTTATAGACAGGAAATGAAAATGGGTAACCAACATGTGTATAAGTAAGGAAATGGAAATTCAATAATGAGCTCCCGTATTTCTCTTAATACTGGCAAAAAAAGAAAAATATTGTGACAGGAGAAAACCAACTTTATCATCATCCCATAGTTGGACTGTGAAAATGTACAGACCCTTAGGAAAAATTTCCCAAAATATTGTTATAAAAAGTGTGACAATTTTTGGAAATAATAATGCACAATGATAGATAGTGTAGGTGCAAGAATATTCTTTGCAATGTCTTTGTAATAGCAAGAACAAAGAAACATCTGCTTCCATCAATAGAGTTGCATATGAAAACAATAAGGTGATTCCATGTGAAAACATCTGCAGTGAAAAAAGAATTAAAGAATAATGTCTACGGTTAGATATCATTTTTTTAAAAATATATTTTTAGTTGTCAATGGATCTTTCTTTCTTTCTTTCTTTCTTTCTTTCTTTCTTTCTTTCTTTCTTTCTTTCTTTCTTTCTTTCTTTCTTTCTTTCTTTCTTTCTATTCAGTGCTGCGGATTGAACCCAGGGCCTCACACATGCCAGGCAACTACTCTACCCCCGAGCCACAACCTTTTGTTATCATTTTTATAGAAAACGAACATAACAAATATGGTCAAATCACACGAATACTTAAGCAAAGAAAAAAAAGTAAGAAAATCAAATTTCTAGTTACAAACTGTGGCACACATCTATAATCCCAGTGACTGCAGAGGGTAAAGCAGGAGGATTGCAAGTTCCAGTCCAGCCTGAGCAACTTGGTGAGATTCTGTTCCCAAATTAAACAATAAAGTGGGCTAGGAATGTAGTTCGGTGCTTGAAGACCTACGTTCAATTCCCAATACTGAAAAAAAAAAATTTTTTTTTTCTTCTAGTGTGTGTCAAAGGAGTTGGATTGGGTTGGAGGGTTTTAGTTTTGCTTCAGAGTCACTTTTAAGTTTGAATTGTTGCAATGAGCATATATTACCCTACAAATATTAATTGATAAGCACTGCTCCTTAGTAATGACTCAATGAACGTTACTTGTCCTTCTAGACTTACAAGACCTTCTTTCGCATTCACATTCACTCTGCTTCAGTTCCTACAAATCAGCTGCTCGTTGGAAAGAAGAAGCTAATTGTCTTGTGAACAATTTCCTCTGATTAACCTCAGAGCTTGATCTGCTGCCTGGCCTCCTAGGGGAAGAGATCTTAAATCATTATTATTTTAAAAATAAAAATATGCTCTGAATATGTAATACATGCATATGGTAGAAAACTCAAAATGAACAAAGCGGTACGTAGTGAACAGTAGGTCTCATCTCTTCCTAACATCCTAGCCAATATTCTAGCCCAGCTCTATCCCTGGAAAGCAATGAGAACACCAGCTTCTTTTGTATCCTTCTGGAGATATTTCATGCAAATATTAGCATAAATATGTGTATATTCTATTTTTTAAACATAAATGCTGTACATAATGCCTATACACACAAATGAGTATGTTCCTCTGGTAAATGCCTTTCCTTTCTCTCCAGCCAGGACCTGATTAGTTTGAAGGCTGCACTCCTTCCTGCCAAATCTCCCTAAGGGAGGCGCCTCGGCTATGCATTCATCTACGCACTAACATTCACAAAGAAGTATTTATCGATCACTCACTCTGTGCCATGCACTGGGCTAGAAACTCAGATAAAGAAGGTCCTTATGCTGGGTGCAGTGGTGTAAGCCCGTAACCCCAGTGACTCAGAAGGCTGAGGCAGGAGGATCCAAAGTTCAAGGCCAGCCTCAGCAACTTAGGGAGACTGTCTCAAATAAAAAATAAAAAGGGTTAGGGATGGGGCTCAATGGTAAAGTGCCTTGGGTTCAATCCTTAGAAGAAAACAAATAAATAAATAAAAGATAAGGTCCTTGTTCTCACCCAGCTGAACTTGCAGTGGGAAAAAAAAAAAAAGAAATGTTATGTAGAAGAAAACAAATAATAAAAGAAGACTAACAAATTTCAGGTAATAGAATGCACCATGGAGAGAGTCATTCTCAATTAAGACGAGGGAAGAGGGAGGAGAAGGGCAAAGAGAAGACAGGGGGAAAGAGGGAGGTTTTTTAGATGGGGTGGCCGGGAAGGGAGATGGCATTTAAGCTAAGGACTGAACACTAGAAGCAATCAATTTCCCCGACTCCCTTGCCCTGATAACTTTCCATGGACAGCAACTTGACCTGATCCTGGAGGTGAAAAGGGTGGGCTCTGAAGTCCTGGAGCATGTGTTTGAATCTCAGCTCTGCACTGAAGGCTGCGTTAGTCTTGGGAAATTATTTAAGCTTTCTGTTTCTCAGTTTCCTCACCAGTAATATGCAGTGATATAAAAAATAGTCCCCACTTCCTAGGATTGTAGTGAAAATTAAGTGGTTATGTAACGAGGGCTGGCAGAAAGAAATGATCAAAAAATGATGACATTAGATAAAGTCTCAGATATGACACCAAAATGATGACCTACAAGAGAAAAAACTGATCAAAATGCTTTTACACTAAAATTAGAAATGTTTGCTCTATGACAGACATCTTACTGATGTTTAGAATCTGGAAAAAAATATTTACAAATGACATATAGAAGACTTGTATTCAGGCCAGGCATGGTAATGAGAGCCTATAAGTCCCAGCTATTCAGGAGGCTGAGGCAGGAGGATCACTTGAGCCAGGAGTTCTATGGACAACATAGTAAGACCCCCACCCCAATCATCTCAAAAAAAAAAAAAAAAAGACTTATGTGCTTATATGCAGAGTATAAAAGGAACTCAACAAGAAGAAAACAGGCAACCTTTGGACCGGGTTTGTAGCTCAGCTGCAGAGCGCTCGCCTAGCACATGCGAGGCACAGGGTTTGATCCTCAGCACCACATAAACATAAATAAATAAATAAAATAAAGGTATTGTGTTCAATTACAACTTAAAAGAGAGAGAGAGAGAGAGAGAGAGAGAGAGAGAGAGAGAGAGAGAGAGACAAAAAAAAGAAGAACACAGGCAACCTAATTAAGAAAGCCTAAAGCTTGATCAGACAGTTCACCAGAGAAGATACAATGACGGTAAATAAGCACCTGGAGAGACATCTGGCAGCAGAAACTATTAGGTCAGCGCAAAATAAACCACGATGACAGACCACTACATACCAATCACGGCAGCAAAGAAGGCAAAGGACAAAGAGGAGGAGGAGGAGGAGGAGGAGGAGGAGGGGGAGAGGAGGAAGAGGAGGAAGAGGAGGAGAGGAGGAAGAGGAGGAAGAGGAGGAAAGGAGGAAGAGGAAGAGGACGACAGAACAAGGATGAGGACCAGGAGGCAAAAACACAAACTGATACCACCAAATGCTGACAGGACACCGATTGACCGCACCCCTCACACCTTGCTGGAATTTAATTTGGTGGTCTCTTATAAAGTTAAACCTACACCTAACATATAATTCAGCAATCCCATTTTGAAGTAATTTGCCAAGAGAAATGAAAACTTAAGTTCACATAAAAACCTGTTCATAAATGTTTATAGCTGCTCTATTCATAATCACCCCAAACTAGGAGCAACTCCAAAGTTCTTTAATGGGTGAACAGATGAACCACAGTACATTCATAGCACTAGAGAGCTACTCATCAGAAAAAAGGTACAAACTACTGGTAGTGCAGCAACTGAACGAAAAAAAAAGAAGCATCTGGAAAGATGGTGTGCTACTTGACTTTATTACATACCTTCTTGAAAACAAATCTTGAGGGACCGGTTGGAGGGCCCACCAGGAGCTGCCAGGGCTCGGGCTGAGAAAGGCTTCGACTAAGGGTACAAATAGAAGGAGTGTTCTGGGCTGACAGAATGGCTCTGTACCCTGATGTGGTGCTGGTCACACAACCCTACACCCAAGGTAGAATTCACAGAATCAGATATGCATGAAAAAGTCAATGTTTCTGTATGTTATTTTTAAAAATAAAGCAAATTAAAAGTGATCAATGATATGGTCATTCTAACTCAGTTATTCCCTCCCAAGTCCTCCTCCCTCTTTTTTTCTCATGTTCTGCAACCAGAAACTTCTTTCACCTCTGGGCAGCAGTTAGCCAAGTTCAGAGTAGAGGGAAGGGCACTGGAAGCAGAGGGAATGGTATATACAAAACCCTGAGAGGCCACAGGGGCCCAAGCTTGCTATGCTATGTGCACCTGCAGAGGCTGGGGACACAGCAGTGGACACAGCACAATGACACCTCTCCAGGGAAACATTTTGGGCATTTTTACTACTGATCTGGTAGGCTTGACTCCCCACTCCCATTAGGGTCCTCCATCTGAACCAGAATGTAGTGGGTAGGGGTTCAGTGTACCTGGTCTGGGGCCAGGCTGATGTAAACCTGATGTAAACCCAACAGGCCTGGGCTCACTCACTCACCCTGAGTGTGCACATGGGCAATGCTACCATCCTGTGTGTCATTTTTCCCACCTGGAAAATGAATAGAAAACTACAATATGGCCTTCTAGGGTTGTCATAAGGATTAAATGAGGCTCCATAAAGTCGTGCGAAGTCCTGTTCACAGTGCTTGGTATTCCAACAGAACTCAGTGCCTGGAAGCTGGTTTTATTGCTATTAATATTAATCAGAGGCACCAGAGACCCTGACCCTAGAGGAGCTGTCTCTATAGAGCCAAATATGGAATTAACGCAGAATCAGAGAGGGGGCTCCTAGCCCTGGATGCCTGTAGACAAAAGTCTAAGAAAGGACTCAGTGGCAGTGACATTCCCTGAATCCATCAAGTAAGATTGGGGCGTGGACTTGTGTTTGTCAGGGACACAGGCAGGAGAGTGGAGGACAGCTAAGACCCAGGAAGGTTCCTTCGATGACAGATGTGTGCTGCCAGTTGACATGGGCCCCCACCTCCCACCCTGCCTCCCACCCCGAAAGCTGGACTGTCTTCCAAAGGATTCCAGCGATGCTGTGGGTAACAAGAGCCCTCTGAGGTCCTCCCTGAGCCGAGGAGTCACGGGTTCTGCCTTCCCAGAAAAGCACCTTTGCTCCAGTGGGAGAATGCCTTTGGACTGATAAAGACTCGCCGTGTCCAGTTATGGTAGGAATATTGCAAGGGGGTGAAGCTATTTTTTGCCACATGTCTATCTCTCCAGCAGGCACAGTGACATTATGTGGGATCCAAATAGCCCCAGCCGTAGAAGGTCATGGAGCTGAAGGCTACAAAGAGCCAGATTGGGGGTGGGGAGACTATTTGCATCATCAGTCAGGGGTCCTAAGACCTTGAACTGTCACCCCTTCTTCATGCTCCAGCCCCATCCCACTCTCCACCAGACTCCTGTTGAACCGATTTCCCCCTGGGCCCCAAGTCTGGTGGCAAGTGTTTATTTTTAGCCTATGATTCCCTGAGAATGAGGGTAGGCCCTTATGGAGCAGAGGGAGGGAGGAGGGAGGAGAAAGGGAAACTTGAGGGCTTGGAGGGCCAGGGAGGACACAGCTCAGTCCAAGCCCATTTTCAGCCCTGTGGCAGCCTGGGGCAGGGACAGGGCCAAGTCCTTTCCCTTCTCAGTCCACCCCAGGTTGGGCTTCTGTCCCTGTGTTCCCTTTTTATTCTTCCCTGAGGGCCCTGGAGACCATGGGCTTTCCATTCCTCTTTCTAGCCTTCCTTGGCCTCTTGGTCCTTTGTGTTCTCCTTTTCAACCACAGTGGGTGCAGAGGAGGACCCCTCAACTCCTTACTCCCTGGCCCTGAAGAAACATTCCCAGACCGGCTTCCGCACAACTACCTGGCACCATTCTGGACACTTAGTAAATACAGGCAGGCCGAAGGATGGATTTCACTGCTTCTCCCCACAGGCCAAAGGCCTGCAGGATGGACGAGCCAATAAGGGGAAGTTATGCAGGTTTAGAAACTCTCTCAAAATCTTTAGTCATTGTCCCTAGTTGCTAGTTCCTTTCTCTTTTCTGAGAAGTCCTCTGGAGGCTTCAGGGCCTTATCTTTGTTTCTGGGATCCAGAGGGAGATGCATGGCGGCTTCCTCTTTAGTTCTTCCTGCACCTTCCTCTGACCTTCTCTCCAGCTTGCCAAGCTCTGCCCCAGAGCCTGTCTGCGTGAGAATCTCCTGAGCTGGCTCAAATCCCGGCTCCCCAACACACCCATGGTGTGGCAAGATGCCCTTCTTCCTGCAAGCAAGGGAAAATGTCTCTGGGGGATGGTTGTGTGTAAAACGTGTGGGTGAAATGGCTGGCACATAGTAGGTGCTTAATAATAGCCTGTCATTGTTGTTGTTGTTAAGCATTCAATAAATGGCCCAGAAAACTAAGCCTTCTTTTTAAACATTTCTTTTTACTCTATTCCTGAACATTTTTCCTATTTGTAGACTGCTTTAATATTTTATAAAGCACTTTCACATCCATTAGCTCAGCTGAACCCCGAACGACCCCTGGAGGAGGGCCGAGTTATTATTGCAGGATTGTTATTCCCATTACACAGATAAAGATAGTCATGCTCCAGAAAAATGCAGACCTGTCTGGCTTACCATCGTGTGTCCATGTGCTAAATGCCGGGCCGGGCCCAGAGTAGGTGCTTGAAACAGGACAAAGCAAAAAAAACTTATGAAGGAATGACCTGGGCGATGTCATCCTGCATGTCCTTTCCTCGTCAGCAAAATGGGGATCCATGCTGTAGGATATACAAAGGAACTTAAAACCCTAGAATTCAGTTTCATTTTGAATAGGTGGAAAGGAGTGAGTCAGCCTTGTATTTGAGGGGAATAGCTAGGCAGGGCCTCTGACAGGGAGAGATGCGGCTCATTCCTTGCAGATATTCAATCTAATCTTCTGTCCTTACACCTGGGACTTTGGTTTCTCTAGTTAGAAGCTCAATGTAAGAGTGAGGAGCTGAGTCCAGACTGGGGAAGCTGCTCAGTGGTGCAGTACTCACCGAGCATGCTCAAGGCCCTGAGTTCAATCCCAGCAATGGAGGAGGGGGGAGCAGGTAGACAGGAGAGCAACTGGCTGTGGAGGCTAAGGCAAGAGGATCTTGAGTTCAAAACCAGCCTCAGCAACTTAGTGAGGCTCTAAGCAACTCAGCAAGACCCTGTCTTTATATAAATAAAATATAAAAAGGGCAAAGGATGTGACTCAGTGGTTAAGTGCCCCTGGGTTCAATCCCTGGTACCAAAAGAGAGAGGGAAGGAGGGAGGGAGGGAGGGAGGGAGGGAGGGAGGGAGGGAGAGAGAGAGAGAGAGAGAGAGAGAGAGAGAGAGAGAGAGAGAAAAGAGGAGAGGAGAGGTCACCAGAGCAGAAATTAAGATCCCTACTAATATTGACACCCTGGGGCAAAGATTCTGCTGCATTTAGGAGAGATAGAGTGGGCTGGATGGAAAGTGAAGGAAGAATTGAAATATGTGCAATCCCTTTTTAGGTCAAAAATCATTTTATTAATTTAAGGACATAAAAATGCATTATGTATAAGTTGATTTCCTCTGCAAATTGCCACAATCAGTATATTACATTTCAAAGTATAATCCTTCAGATAATAATTATAAATCTGGTTTACTTTTAATTTGTTGAATTTTTTTTAAAAAAAAATGGAGCTATAGCTCTTAGATTTGAGGGAATTGAGTCTTGTGTTTGCCTATGGAGAAGCAAAAGTCAGCCATACTTAACTTCAGCAAAGCCTCTGGGTGCTTAGGATGTATAAACAGAGGCCATACTTTAAGAAAGTTGCTGAGACTGTGAAGAAGGGAAACCCCAGCTTGCTGATGACAACACGTGTCTATTGGAAATTATCTCATTGCTGTAAGTGTACATTTTATTTGCTCGTAACAGTAAGTCATATTTTTCAGGATTTTACATTCATTTGGATAATTTTTGGGGGGTGGGTATCATGGATTGAACCCAGGGGTGCTTAGCCACTGAGCCACATCCTCATTCCTCTTTATATTTTATTTTGAGACAAGGTCTTGCTAAGTGGCTTAGGACCTCACTGAGTTGAGGCTGGCTTTGAACTTACAATCCTCCTGCCTCAGCCTCCTGAGCTTTTGGGGTTACAAGCAAATTCCACCATGCCCCGCTTGTTTGGATAATTCTTACATAGCCCTATAACAGAGGCACCATTATTACCCCCATCTAAGGGGGTAATGTGACTTGCCTAATATCCCATGGTTACAAAGGGGCAGAACCAGGATTTGAACTTAGGCTGAAGGCAAAGAAGGGGATAGTTTTGTGTGAAAATTAGGCATCAGTCAGTTTCACTTATTAAGTCTCATTAGCTCAAGAGGGAATGGGGGCAAACAATCCTCCTCCAGCCTAACTGTCCCATGGAACCATATGAAACCCTCTTGTCCCAGATTCCACCATTAATGCAACAGTCTTGTGACTTGGGTAGCTAGTGAAAGTATACCAACGCTCCTTAAATTCTGCTTTAGATTTGGAACTCAAAGTAATGTTATTTATTTGTTTGTTTATTTATTTATTTGGTTCTAGGAATCAAACCCAGGGGCACTTCACCACTGAGCTACATCTTCAGTCATTTTCATTTCGAGAAAGGGTTTCACTAAGTTGCTGAGGCTGACCCCAAACTTGGAATCCTCTTGTCTCAGCCTCCCAAGTCACTGGGATTACAGGCGTACTCCACCAAACCCAGGAAAGTCAAGGTAATTTTAAATACTTTCATTTTTTTTTTAAAAAAGATTATTTATTTAATTCTTTGGGTGGATTATGAGATCACAGGAACCAGAAAAAGCCAATTTACAATGTCCTCCCAATTCTGCCCAGCAAAAAACGTTGGCACACAGGTGATATGGGGATGCAGATGACAATACTCTGTCCTCAGTTGGCTTACCTTCCAGCCAGCGACAACTGATGACAAGCCCCAAAACAAAGAGATGCACTCAACTATGTTGGTGCCTAGATGCCCTGGAGGACACCCTCTGAGCCCGAGTGCAGCACCAGGGCAGATCTGCCCACGTCCAGATGGAAAGGGAAGGAAGAAAGAGGGCACGGAGTTCTGTCTGGTCTTGCAATAGTGGCCATTCCCAGGGCCACAGAGAGGCGCTTCCCCTTGCTGACCACCTACCCTGTGCCCAGGCGCCGCGCAGAGCCAACACCAGAGACCCGCAGACCATTCCGAGTTTCCCGAGGCTGGGTTTTGAGACATGGCTTCAGGAGGACAAAGTCTACTTGGGAGTGTTTGGACAGCTTATCTTATTTTATCTTTGAGATTTGTTTTTCAGCCTTCTTTTCTTTCTTCCTGTCTTTCTTCCTCTTTATTTTTTTTTTGGGGGGATGGGGTACTGGGCATCAAATCTTGCACACGTGAGGCAAGTGCTTTACCACTGAGCTGCATCACCAGCCTGAGACTTCATTTCTTCAAAGAGCAAAAACAAAACAAAAACAAACAAAAAAACAAAAAAAACTCCAAATAAAACATACATTAACCTCCCCCCACACCTCCATCTCTTCATCAGGCCTGAGACCCTGCTGGAGGACCAAGGTGGAGCTTTCTTGCCTTTTGTCATCTTGAGAGGAGGAATGTCCCCGGAACAGGTCTCCTCCTCAAGGTTCCTGGAGCCCTTCCCTAGCCATGATGTCCCCAAGCTGCCACAACAATGGTGAAGAGAAAGGTACCCATGCTCACACAATTATGCACACGTCAGGACTCCAAACCCAGTGTTCTTTTCCTATCCCAGGGTCTGCTAGACTTCTGTCCTTCAAGTCCTCCCTTCCTAGTTTTTGCCATGTCCCCATATCACCTGTATCATTCTTAACATATTTTTAAAGGTGTCCCTTTCTCCCCTTTAACTTCAGTGCCTTTGTTTAAAAACAAAATTTGAGATCACTGCTGGAACTGGAAATCTGTTTTCACTGACCATAAATAGAAGGCGGCCATAAAAATAAATGCAACAAAATGTTATCAAATCCCAGATGCTGTTGCCTGCTGCAGCCTCCGAGCCCGAGGCCTGCTCTCTCTTCGTTAAAAAGGGAGGCTCCAGAGAAGTGCTAAAAACTAGCCAGCACCCAACAAGGCTTTCCCCTTTGAGGAGCTGGAGGGGAACTGAGAAGGGGATACCCTTTCTCCCCAAGAGTGAGTCCTAGGTCAGGCTCATCTTCCTCTGGACACCAGGGGTGTTTATCTCACCCTCAGAAAAACACAGGGCAGGGCCACCTTCCCAGAGAAGAGGATCCACCCCAGCAACTCGGGCTCCATCCAGCTGGTCTCCCCAGCCACAGCCCCAGAGCTACCTCCCTGGTCTCAGAAGCCGTTTTTGCAAGTCTCTGTCTTCCAGCTCCATCCCTGCCCTCCATCACCCTAGCACAGGGCCTCCCCTCTGACCCAAGCCCTTAGCCTCCCCCAGGCAGCTGCAACACCCCAGGAAATGATGCCTCTGCTTCCTATTTCTGTCCATTCCTTGAATCCACCATGCCCAGCCCAGGAATCTGTCCAAGCTCAGATCTGTCCTGTGGCCTCCTTGTTGCAACTCCTCTTCCTCTCCTCCTGCCCTCAGGATGGCACCTTTCCCCCCTCAGGCCTCCCAGGAAGAGGAAGGAAGATATAATTCCTACCAATGGAAAAACAAATTTCTGGACGATTTATTTTCTTAAAAGGCTGGTGAATACAAGAGAGACAGGAGACTGAGATTACCATGCCTTTTCAGTTTCCCTCCTTAGGAAAAGTTGAGATCCTAAGAAGAAGGTTTCTTCCAGACAGTCATATTTTGCCAGATTGATGGACCTGGAGTTAGGTATAAATGGGGTGGAGAATCCTTTGCTCCAAATAACACAGTGAAGAGAGCTGCATTCCTGGGGAGCCCCAGGGGGTGACCTGGAAAACAGAATTTTGACTAAGGCATGCAGCCCAATCATCCACACAGAGAACTAGGGTCTGTAGAGGCAGGTGGCCAGGGCGGAGCCAGGCTAGGTGGCCTAAGGCCTCTGCCTGGGATTGAGGTTACAGTTGCTGGCCTTGCTGATCACACCCAACCATTGGTCAAATCCGCTGTTCTCAAATCCCTGGAGGACAAGTTTTCAGAGAAAACAAGGAAAATTGCCCTGGAATCAAAACAGCCTCAGGGATTGCTGAACCTCAAGCCTGGGGATCCAGGGAGGTGGACAGAGGCTCCAGGGAATTTAGAGAAGCTTTTGGAGGGCACCGGGCTTCCCACATGAGGGAGGTTAGTATTCCAACCAATTCTGTTTGATTTCAAAGGACACACGACCTCGGGTAACACTGGAGCAACACAGAGCCTTGCTCTTTGCCACGATCTTCTTGGCTTATTAATACTCTGCCTTCCTGATTAGACTGTAGGCTCTCTGAGGCCATGGACCTGGACTCATTTCCTCTTGTTCCACCCTCTCAACTCTTACTACCCACCCGTTCAATAACAATGAACTCAATACTGAACTCATTTCTTACGTTTTTTTTTTTTAAAAATCATGCTAAAATACATATAACATAAAATTCACCACCTTAACCATTTTAAGTGTACAGTATTAAATACATTCATAATGTTGTGTTGCCATCACCACCATCTATTTCCAGAACTCTTTCCATCTTGTAAATTGCAACTATGTACCCACTGGACAATAACTCCCCATTCCCCTTCCAAAAAGTCTCATTCTATTGTCTTTGATTTTTTTCTTTTTAACTGTACTGGGGATTAAACCCAGGGCCTTAAGCATGCTAGGCAAGCACTGTACCACTGAGCTATATCCCCAGTACCCCCATCCTTTATTTTATTTTTTTTTTTAATTTTGAGGCAGGGTCTGGCTAAATTGCTGAGGCTGGCCTCAAACTTGCAATCCTCCTGCCTCAGCCTCCAAGTAGCTGGTATCAGTTATGTGCCACCATGTCCTGCTTGTCTCGGTCATGTTCATTACTCTAAGTACTTTACATAAGTAAAATCATATAGTATTTGTCTTTTCGTGGCTGGCACATTTCACTTAGCATAATGTCATCCAGGCTCATCCATGTGGTAGCACATTCTATTTTTAACTTTCTTGAGGAACTGCCATACTGTTTTCTACAGAGGGCCATTTTGCATTCCTATCAATATAGTGCACAAAGGATCCAATTTTACCACATTCTCGCTAACACCTGGTATTTACTGTTTTGTTTTTCAAATAGTTTTATTATTTATTCATTCCCTTTCTTTCCTTTTTTCTTTTTTTTTTTAGCCATTCTAATGGATGTGAGGCTGTATTTCATTGTAGTTATGATTTGCATTTCTCTAATGATTAGTGACATTAAATAAATATCTTGTCATGTGTTTATTGGTTATTTGCACATTTTCTTTGGAGAAATGTCTATTCAAGTACTCTGTTCAATTTTAGACATGATTTATTGTTGTTTCTGGAGTTCCTGACATATTCTGGGTATTAATCCCTTAATGCATTTAAGATTTGCAAATATTTTCTCCCATTCGGTTTTTACTCTTCCCCGTCACGTCCTCCCAGCGTGCTGGGGATTGAACCCAGGAGTGCTCTACCACTGAGCTGCATGTACAGCCCTTTTATTTATTTATTTACTTACTTACTTATTTATTAGTTTTTATTTTTATTTTTGAAACTAGGTCTTACTAAATTTCTGAGGCTGGCCTTTGCCAGCCTCAGCCTCTCAAGCGGCCAGTATTATGGGTGTGCCCCACTGTGCCCAGCTTAAAAGTGCCTTGATACACAGAATTTTTAAAACTTTCATAAAGTCCAGTTTTTCCATCTTTTTCTTTTGTTGCCTGTGACTTTGGTATCTTATCCAAGAAATCACTGCCAAATCTCATATGAAGCTTAGCACAAATCTATTTTTCAGGAAGCCCATTACGTCCTCATTGAGAAAAGGACTGGGATTGAATGGTTCATATCTACCCATATCTACCCCTCTCCCCCCCCCCCAGGCCACCCCAGCACCGGAGAGAGAATGCACCACCTGGGCCACAAGAGCTCTGAGTGTTAGCTGGGGCTCGCTCCCAATGTGCCCTTTTCTGGGCAATATTAGAGCAAGGCCCTTGACCCACTCAACTTCCGCTTCTACACCCTTCAATCCACAGCTCAAGGAGCCACAAAGCAGTCTTTATGGCTGTCATCCTAGCTGGATTGTAGGAGAACAAATAAGTCTGTTTGCAGATAATTCCCACACTGTTCAGATAGGAGAGTGTAATGGGCAAAGACTGGCATGGGTCAGGGAGCCCGGCAAAGCAAGATTGCCAAAGGCCTTTGTAAATTCTTACTGTGACTGTGCCGGTCTGGAACCAGCTCCAAGTCAAATATATACACAAAGAGGAGGGTCCGAAGCCCTTCGGTGGGGTCAGCCCTGGCAGCCCTGCTGCCTCCGCTGGGAAGATAAGGAAGCAAAGGGACAGAGAGGTTATTTAATAGTTACAGGAACAACAACAGGTCATCAAGAATTAACCTCGCTAGGCCAACGTTCAATTCCTGACTTCTTACAGAAGTAACTTGGACTCCAAGTTACTGAATTTATGCCACATGGAGGTTTTAATTACTTTCCAGATCTTTTAAATTTATTTTTTAATTTAAATTTTTTTTTTTTTTGGTACTGGAAATCAAACTCAGGGGTACTTAACCACTAAGCGACCTTCCAGCCCTTTTTATTTTTTATTTTGACATAGGGTCTTACTAAATTGCCAAGGCTGGTCTTGAATTTGTGATCCTCCTGCTTCAGCCTCCTGAGTTATGGGATTACAAACGTGCACCACTGCATCCGGACCAAAGGAAAAAATTCTGCAGATGATACCACCATTTTAATAATATTGTGGGGCTGGTGGAGCTTACAGGAAAACTAGCCAGCCCTTAGCTTGCTACCTTAGATTCACAGCAAGGTTCGGTTTGATGTTTAAATTATTAGTGAGTGAAGTAGAATGCTCGTAGCATATATTAATTTGTCATTTTGTACCAGGAGTTTAATACACTAGAATAGCACCAGGAAGTGAGCCCAGTCTGCTGCCCAGAGGCTACGTTTCAGCTTTACTTTGTTGTCACTTGTCATGCACCCTGAAATTCTCAGGAAGTAATATAAAAAGTTGGCTTTTGGATTGGAGATGTAGTTCAGTGGTTGAGTGCTCATCTAACATGTCTGAGGTCCTGGGTTCAGTCTTCAGCACCACAAAAAAAAAAAAAAAAAAAATGTGTGTGTGTGTGTCTACTTTTAAAAAGTAGAGGTTTTGGATAAACTGTAGAGTGGAAGACAGGACTCTGTGGTGGCTCAGTTTCTAAAAGTGACAGAATCCACATAATTCCTAAACAGCAATAAGAAAAAGCAACTTGAACAACAATTTCAAGCAATCAACAGCAACAACGATAACCATAACGACATCCATTCTTTGATAAGCAAGACAAGAACTTTTAAAAATATATATATATTTGTTTTTAGTTGTAGATGGACACAATACTTTTATTTTATTTATTTATTCATCTTTATTAGGTGCTGAGGATGGAACCCAGAGCCTTGCACATGCTAGGCAAGCACTAGCCTGCTGATGTAACCCTGCATAAGAATGAGGTTCTGGATGGAGGCATCTACCTGAGCAAGTATTTCCATACACGTGAAGGCTCACAAAGGTCTCCAGCTGGAGAAGATTAGAGGCCCACTGGGGCGGCTTGCCTTATCCCATTAACGGACTCATCCCTCACTTTCACCCCCACTCCCAGACCATTGGGGATGTCATAGCGGTGTGCCACCTAGTGGTCAGAGTGAGTACTGCATGAATCTGCCCCAGGGCTTGCTGTTTGGGTTTCTTAAACCTTCATTCACTCATTTCTCATTCATTGAATTGTTAAAGAATGTCTGGTGCTGAGAATATGATATGGAACAAGACAGATAGAGGTCTTCCTTCAGAACCTTTAGTCTAAGGGTGTGAATCAAAACACAAAATACCAGTGGTACAATGGAAACTCATGAAAGTAAGATAAGAGGAGGAGGCGTCTAACCCAGAATTGGTGGTCAGAGGCTTCCCAGAGGAAGTGCCAGCCATGCTGAGACTGAAGCATGTTGTAGAAATTTATCAAGCAAAGGAGGGGAAGGGAAGAGACAGCATTCCAGGCAGAGAGAATAGCATACCTAAAAGCCAGGCTTCAAGGGAGCCTGGCCAGATCCTGCTGAGTGATAAGTTTTAAAACTTAGAACTTCATCCTTGAGGCCATGAGACTTGTTTCTTCTTAGGGAAAAAATGAAGAAAACGTGTATAATTTGAGTTTCTCCCAGACCCTGGCTTACAACTCTTACCTTTTATAGTTCATACCCTCACAACCACCCCCTGAAGAGTGGAATGATGTTATTCTTTAATTTGTTGTTTTTCTCTCCTGCATGAGTTGCTCATTCTTATGCCCTTGATCTCTCTTTTCCTTCTGTCAGCAGAGATGTTTGTCTTGTGTCATAATCATTCCTCAGCCAGGCCAGAACTTTGGCTCCTGCAAGAACAGATCTGGCAATACCAAACTCTTTTCTAGAGCCAAAGTCCTTGCTGGGGAAACAGTGGCTATTGTCAGGGTGAGGTCCTGGGTACCTCATGCCTCAGGGTCCTCTAGAGCATTCATTTAACTAAATGGCTTTCCCTGTACATGGTGGCACAAACTTGTAATCACAGTGACTCAGAGGTTGAGGCAGGAGGGATCATGAGTTCAAGACCAGCCTCAGAAGCTTAGTGAGACCCTGTCTCAAAATAAAATATAGGAAGAACTGAGATGTAGCTCAGTGGAAAAGCATCTCTGGATTCAATACCAAGCACCAAACACAAACAAAACACAGTCCCCACCCTCCAAAAAAAAAAAAAAGAAAGAAAGAAAGAAAGAAAGAAAGAAAGAAAGAAAGAAAGAAAGAAAGAAAGAAAGAAAGAAAGAAAGAAAAAAAAAAGCCAGGCATCTTTCAGGCCTGCTCAGACCTGGCTTAGTGTTGAGGAGGAGGAGGTTCTGGAACGGACACTTTCACTCAAATGGTCCTAGAGTCCACTCAGGTTAGAAGCACAGGTGCAGGGGTCAGAGCAAGGCTCTGGGGTCAGTTCCCTCCAATGGCTGGCCCAGCCGTGCTTCGTCCTAGATGTGACTCATCTGTTTGATTACAGGCCATTTACCTCACCTTCCTAAGCCACTGCTTTCCATTCCTTGAAAAGGGAAAATAATCATAAAATAATCATAAAACCTACTTGATAGGGTTATTGAGAAGATTACATGAGATTATACAGCAAATATTCTTTGCATGGAGTCTGCCATACAGGAAGTGTTCAATAAAGGTTAAAGAACAAAAACGGTCTCTGCATTTCAATCGTAAAGGGCAGGTAGGTGCGCAGGCACCTGTGTGTGTGCGTGTGCGCATGTGTGTGGGTGGGTGTGCGCCCACGCACGCAGACAGCAGTCTCAGATAATCAAAGATTGGAATTTAGAGGAATGGACTGTGAGGCAGGTCAGACACCTCACCCAAAGCAAGGTTGGCAATCGACATGCCAGAGAAGCAGCCTGCCCGGGCATAGGGTAGGGTAACAGAGGGCCCTAAATGCACACAGCAAAGCCTGGCAGGGCAGAGTGAGTAGCCGGAGGTGGCAGGGGGTATTTCCACGAAATGTGCAGAATCCGACTGAAGCTTGGCTCCCCCAGTCCTGAGCCTCAGCCCAAACTCTTGCCAATATAAACCAGCCTAAGCAAAAGAGGGAAGGGTGGATAAAGACTGCAGGCACAACTGAAATCCAGTTTGAACAATATCATCAGAAACCAGCCTCTGAATTTCAGTGTCACTTCCTTCTATTTCAGGTCACTGGCTCTACACAGTGACAAAAAGTCCAGCTCTAAAGGTGGCTCTGCGTGTAACAATTCCACCAAACACAGTTCCTGTCTTCTGATAGGGCCAGCAAAAAACCTAGGGATGATATTCATTGACTTAGCTGGGTCACATGTCCCTCTCTGAACCAATCACAGTGGCCAGAGAAATGAAATGTTCTGATTGGCCAGGTCTGTACCACGTGCCCAACCTTGCCTCCTAGGTTGGGTCCGTCCCACCCACACTAACTGGACTGACTATAAAGGGCTCCCTAAATCAAAATAGGGGCCTTGTTTCTGAATGAAGAGGTGAGGATGAGGAAAACAAGAGGCAAGAGTCTGTCCATGTGTGGGACACTGCTGTTGCTGGCCCCAGAGCCAGGTTATCTCAATGTCCTCCAGGTAGTTCTTCTGCAGCCCCCACAGGGTTGGTCCTTGGGCGTGGGATTCTTGCAGCCCTGGATAGCAGGCAGGAGGAGTCCCTCTTGCCCACCAGAGAGCAGTGACACCACAGATGGTGTTTGCTGAAGGGCAGATCCAAGGAGCAGCAGTGAGAGCCAGGACTGCACAAGCCCCAGCTAGATTCCCTGGGGTCCTTCAAGAGGCTGTAAAGGAAAAGCAGATTCAGGCACTCATCAGGTTCGTCCACCAAGGTGCCTGCAGACCACAGAGAACTGCAGCCCTGGGCCGGGAAGGCTTCAGGGATGGTGTTCCCGCTCTGCCACGAGGGGCCCCATTTCCCAGGCCATCCCTGCACAGCCCAGCACACTCTGAACTCTGCAGTCTTCTGAGGACACTCGCACTCTTGACACATCTCTGGAGCAGCTGTGTTCATTCTATAACTAGATTAGCCCTATGGTAACCTGAGGTGGGCCACACCCTGTGCCAGGAGCTACAGTGAAGGACCTCGCAGAACACATAGCTTTAAAAGTACCACAAGGGCTATTTTTATGAAATCATCTTGTTTTTTCCTCTTTAAGGAATTCATTATTTATTTTATTTATCTATTATTTTGGTCCTGGTGATTGAATCCAGGGGAGGTTTACCACTGAGCTACATTCCCACTCCTTTTAATGTATTTATTTCCTGTACTCCCATGTCTGTTGCAGTATTACTTATAATAACTAAGATATGGACTCAGCCAAGGTGTCCATCTACAGAGAAACAGAGGAAGAAAATTTGGTGTATGTTGACAATGGAATATTATTTACCCATATAAAGGAATGAAACCCTGTCATGTGCAGCAAAGTGAGTGAGCCCAAAGGATGTTATATCAAATAGAATAATATTTTTTATTTTGAGACAGGATCTGCACTAAGTTGCTTAGGCCCTCACTAAGTTGCTGAGGCTGGCCTTGAAATTGAGACCCTCCTGTCTCAGCCTCCCAACACACTGGGATTATAAGCATGTACCACCACACCTGGCCTGCATTATTTTTTTCAATATATTTTTTAGTTGTAGAGGGACACAATACCTTTATTTTATTTATTTATTTATTTTTATGTGGTGCTGAGGATCAAACCCAGTGCCTCACAAATGCTGAGCAGGTACTCATCCACTGAACCACAATCCTAGCCCCTGCATCCTTTATTTTTAACTGCACAAGTTATACATTAAGTGATTCTCCTTGTGAAACATTTAAGTCACTTGAATCCTTTCTCCCCAACTAACCCTCTCCAACAAAGTAACCTCATTACCATTTAGTGTGTAGCTGCTGAAATATTTGTCTACGTATAAACATCCTATTATATTCACATATGTAAACCTATAGCTTTTGTTGACATTTTTTTGAATAAATCCCAAAGGGTGCATGGAGAGATGTCTCGCTCCTACCCTTGGTCCCCAGCTACTCACTCCCCTCCCAGAGCAGCCTGCTGGGCACCGGTTCAGTGTTTCCTTCCAGAAAGGCCAGGCCAGGAATCAGCAAATCCCGTCTGTGAAGGGCCAGGTTGTAAATGTTTTAGGCTTTGCAGGCTTATGGTCTCTGTCACAACTAATCGTCTTTGTCATTATATTGAGAAAGCAGTCATAGACAAAATATAAATGAATAAGTGTGGCTATGTGCCAACCAAACTTTATTTATAGACACAAATTTTAATTTCATGTTATTATCATGTGCCTTGAATTCTTCTTTTGACTGTTTTTCAACTATAAAAATCTCCTTGCCATTCTGAGTTCACTGGCTGTGCCATGACCAATAGCCAACTAGACTTGGCCTGTGGACCCTAGTTTGCCAACCCCTGCTCTATGCCTGTAAAAAACAAGTATGCATGAGCATTTTAAAAAAATATTTATTTTGTTGTAGATGAACACACAGTATATTTCTTTTTATGCGGTGCTGAGGATTGAACCCAGTGCCTCACACAGGCAAGGCAAGTGCTTCACCACTGAGCTACAGCCTCAGCCCTTGCATGAACATTCTTACCATTTTTTTTACATGAGAGATGCATGCTATATATACCACTGTCCTTCCTGCACCTTCTTTTTCTTAGTTTTTGATGTATCTTAGAGATCATGCCACACCAGTCCACATACACGACCTCATTTTCACCATTGGATTTTATTTCATGCCGATACACTTTACCATAACTCCTTGGCCAATTATTTATTGATGAATACTTAGGTTATTTATTTATTTATTTATTTATTCTTTTTGGTACCAGGGATTGGACTGAGGGTTATTTAACCACTGAGCCACATTCCCAGCCCTTTTTATATTTTATTCAGAGACAGGGTCTCACTAAGTTGCTTAAGGCCTCACTAAATTGCTAAGGCTGGTGATCCTCCTGTGTCAGCCTTGTGAGCCACTGGGATGACAGGCATGCGCCACCATGCCCCTCAGGAAGCATTTGTTAAGGATAATCTTAGAAGTGGACTTGCTAGACTAAGAGGTACACACGTTGAAATATTTTGAAGATATTGCATGTTACCTTCTGTAAAGCTGCACCAATTTTCAACCCACCAATGGTGTGCCAGAGTGCCCATTTCCCTGGTGAGGCTGAGTACAGGGCCATGCCCGCACATGTGGCTCTTCTCCTTGGAGCTGGAAAGCCGCCCCTTCATTCATCTCTGTGTCTTCCTTGCTCCCCAGCCCAGAGCCATGCAGCAGGTTCTGATGAATGTTGATGGAATCAGGGCAGTCTCATTTTTGCAGTCTTAAATTATAAAAACATGTCTGAGACTTTACAAGTACTCTATGGAGTCTTCTTAGTCCTCCAAGATTTAATTGTGAATATTAGACTTTCTATCTAAATTACATTGTTTTCCAAGCCTTGGGGGTGGGGAGACAGGAATCCTCCACTGGGCTAAGAGTAATTGTGTGTGTGTGTGTTGTGTGTGTGTGTGTGCGTGCTTGGGTTTGAACCCTGGGCCTTTGCACATGCTAGACCAGTGCTCTACCACTGAGCTACATTCCTTCTTGTATTTTATTTTGAAACAGGCAGGACTTTCAATCTTCCTGCCTCACCTTCCTAAGTGGCTAGGATTACAGATAGGTGCCACTTCATCCAACAAGAACTCTGAAGTAACGAGCAGCATGAGTCCAACACCTGGTCAAGCCAGAACATGGGAGTACTTCAGATCAGGCCCCTAGGATCTCGGGAAGCAGATAAATCTGCTGGGAACTTCCTGATAACATCAGGCTTCCACTGAATGAGGCTTTAGGCATCAACTAGTGTGGTCCATTGTACAGAATGGAAGACTGAGGGCCCAGCACCAAGTCACTTGTTCGAGGTCACAAAGCTAATCAAGGGTGGAACAGTGTGACCCAATTCTGATTTAGGCCTGTGCTTGTTCCACAAAAAGTGACATCAGAGGTCCACCTACAAACTCCTCCCCAAGCTCCTCTACCTCTAACTAGAAACAGGACCTCCAGAAGGCAACAGGAGTGGGGAATAAGGGCTTGATTTTCAAACCAGAGGGGCCCCACCTTCAGATCAGAGCTCAAGTCAATTTACCCTTTGACCTCAGGGTGGTCTTCTTTGAAGTGAACGTTCCCTACCACACAGGTAGTTTCCGGTGTGGTGCTACCTACCTTACAGTTTGTATCCCTGCTTAACCTTGCCGACCTTGTGGTTCATTCCAGCTTAGTATAACCTGCCTCACAGGGTTACCTCTGATTTAAATGAGATAAATACATGAAGAACATTTGGGGAACATATTCAGTCGATTGTGGCTATTTCCCAATCGCTCGGGTGACTCAGTCCCTGTAGGGCTCGGCCTGTGAAACTGTATTTCCAACTGTCTCGGTGGGATGTTGATGTGGCTGGTCCAGAACACACTCAGACGACCCTGAGGATGTGAGGGAATCTGTCGGTTTTCTCTTCTCAGCATCCCCCCACCCTTTGTAACAGCTCCTGGTGTGGTGCTCAGGAACGGCCCCTGCTCAGCTCCTCGCGGTCACGTTGAGTGACTGGCACCCTACCTCCCCACTGCAGGGCAGGGAGCATGTCCTGAGTACCACCAATCAACAGAATCCATCCCTCAGTTCCACTGAGTGAGGGTTCTGCAGGGGGCATGGATCCTAATATAGTATAGCAAGAGTCAGGCTAGGAATTGGTGCAACCACTCTGCAAATCAGTATGGAAATTCTTCAGAAAACTTGGAATGAAACCATTTGACCCAGCTATCCCACTTCTCCGTTCATACCCCAAAGACTTAAAATGCATACCACAGTGACACAGCCACATCAATGTTTATGACAGCTCAATTCACAATAGCTAAACTATGGAACCAACTGGTATCCTTCATGGATGAATGGATAAAGAAAATGTGGTATATATACACAGTGGAGTATTACTCAGCCATAAAGAAGAATGACTTTAAGACTTTGGCTGGTAAATAGATGGATCTGCAGATTGTCATGCTAAGTAAAATAGGCCAACACTAATCCTAGTGTTCTCTCTGATATGTGGATACAAACACACAACAAGAGGCAGGGGAAAGATTAGACATTCAATGGATTAGACAAAAGAGAATGAGGGGAAGGAAGGGGCATGGGAAGAGGAAAGACAGTAGAACAAATTGGACCTAACTTTCTCGCACTCATCTATGAATACAGGACTAGTGAAACTCCACATCATGTACAATCACAAAAATGGGATCCTAATTAGAATAAGTCGTACTCCATGTATGTATAATAGGTCAACTTACAGTTCAATGTCATTGCATATCTAAACAGAACAAAACAAATTTGCAAATCTATTTGTCTTTTATGTATTGTTTGAAATTTTAATTGTGATTAAAACACAAAGCTCATTTGTTACATATTGTCATGCCCGCTCAGAGAGTCCTGACCTTGTGGGACCCAAAAGGACCTCCCACCCAGAGGGTATGATTCCAGGGCTCTCCTGGGGCTGCTTCTTCCATCAGGCCCTGGTTCTCAACAAAGCCCCAGAATTAGGCAGCAGGACTCTTAGAGGTCACTTTGATCCATCCCCTCCCCATCTATGTGGGGGGACTTGGGGTCAAGGAGGGCCAGGACTTGCTCTGAGTTATACACACAGCAAAGCCAACTGAGATATCCGCCTGGGGCTCTGTCAATAACTCCACCTTCATGTGGGGTGATAACAGCCAGTGGGCGGTGCCAAGAGGCTGCCCAAGTCTCCTTCTCAAGGACACCCCCTGCAGGGGCCCGCCTTTCTCCTTCTGGATGCAAAGGGTCTTATAACCCTTTCCTCAATGCCTTCGTTTCTCTAACTGGAATGAAGGGAGCACACACATAAACACTGTTGTTTTAAAACACAATGGAGGTTTTGAACATGGAAACAATTTTTTTTCAGGGGACACAGATGAGCAAAAAGGGGAAAATAAAATTCTCCAGGAATCTCATCACCCTGAGCTAATGCTGCCCACATTTGGGGAGCATATTTTTGGGGGGGTTACTGGGAATTGAACCCAGTGGTAATTGAGCTACATCCCCCCACACACTTTTTTTTTTTAACATGGTAATGAATTTACCAGACTTCTTCAGATTTTCTTTTGAAACAGGGTCTCACTAAGTTCCTAGGGGGCTTGCTAAACTGCTAAAGCTGTCCTTGAACTTGTAATCTTCCTGCTCAACCTCCCAGTTCACTGGGATTACAGGTATGCATCATGGCACCTGGCTTTAGGCTTGTGTTCTGTTGTTTTATATATGAGGCAAGGTGGAGATTTTCCCTGGGGGACCTAAATATACTCTTGGGAAACAAATTGGGGCAAGTCTTGAGGCTGAGAGAGGAAGAGAAATTTCCCATTCTTGAGGGTTGGCTCAGACAAGGTTCTTGGTACACGCACCAGAAACCAGAGAGAAGGGGTTTAATTTGAAGGTCAATGTAAGCTCTCACAATTGATGAGAGGCGAGAAGAACAGGCTTGGATCAGCAGGAATTAAGGACACTCTGAAGGTCCAAGGAGCAGGAAGCAGGAAAAGCTCCCATTGTCTGTAATAGGCTGCTATCAATGGCCTCCCCCCACCAACTGCTACTGTCACAGATCCCAGGACAGAAACCATGGCATTTTCATACCAGAGTGGAAGTCCTGGGAAGGAGCATTTTAGATCCTGTGTCTCTGCTGACTTCCAAGAGGTGAAAGGAAGAGTCAGGCCCCTCTGTCTTCAAGTGGAGGCAGCCAGTGGTGGGCGCAGGAGCTGAGAACCATCCCTGCTCCAGGACAGAGGGGAGGGGCAATCTCTCTTCATGGAATGGAGGTGTCTTCAGGAGGAAGAATGAATTCTGTGCATCCCAGAAAGGGTGAGCACACAGGAGGCTGCTGCTTCCAGGGACAGTCTGGAAGTGAGTCTGGAAACTGATCCCAACCAAGCCATCTAACAAGTGCTGGCAAACCTGGGAAAATACACACAGGTATTTCAGTGTGTTTATGTAAACAATAAACTGTAATATAAATTGTCCAGATCTGTGTGTCATGGAGTCACCGTACTTGTGTTAGAGATGTCTGTTCCTTTTCACAAAGCACTCTGACCAGCCAAATGCAGTGTGCCTTGACCAATGAAGTGGTTCCTTTACCGGGTAGGCAAGGCATCTGGGGTTGGGCCTACAGGTCTTTGGGATTTAATGTTTCTAGGCTCCTGCCTCTAGTCAACCAAGCTGCTTCTTTTCCACAGGGCCCCCATGTGGCAACATCAGCAACTGCAAAATATCTACAGATTAAGTTTCCTAGGTTTTCTCCTTCAGAAGCTAGGAGCTAAACTGACCCTTTGGCTTAAGAAACTGCCCTGAGAGTTATTCTGGGAGATAGTGTCCCACATGGGGTAGAGAGTCATTCTCAGAAATGATGGAAGGGAGCTGAAGTCACACAATTTTAGTAATAAAAATTATGGGACATAGCATCCTTGTATGTGAAAACTGAACCATGAGGATCCCTTGGCTCCCAATCTCCTACTGGCTATCATTCACCTACCTGCCATTGAAATCATCCTACAGTTTTCCAGCACGTTTGGCCACAAAGATATCATGTACTTGCTTGTCCATTGCCTTGCTCCTGTCACCATCCATCCCTTGCCAAAGAGACCCTAGGGTCTCACTTTGAAGGAAAGAGAGCAAATGCATTTCTCTGTATGTACCCCTCAATGTCTAAAATAACTGGTCCTTTAGAGAAAATGTCTGCCAACACTTGGCACAAGTTTAAGGGTGGAAACTACCCAGGTTGAAATTTCTGATTTGTCACTGTGTCCCCTTTGTTCCTGGGCATGGTGTGTAGATGATTCATACTGCACTAGGAGTCAGGAGTGGTTGTGTGTGCATGTGTGTGTGTGGGTGTGGTGCTGAGCTGAGGACTGAACCCAGGGCCTTAGGCAGCCCTCTGCCACTGAGCTGCACACCCCTGCTCCACATGTCAGAAGTCTTGATATTTGGTCCCAGTTTGGGACTTGCTGTAAATTTTTTTTTTTTAGTACTGGGCATTGAACCCAGGGGTGCTTAACCACTGAGCCACATCTCCAGCCCTTTTTTATTTTATTTGGAGACAGGGTCTCTCTAAGTTTCTTATGGCCTCCCTAAGTTGCTGAGGCTGGCTTTGAATTTGGGATCCTCCTGCCTCAGGCTCCTGAGCTGCTGGGATTACAGGTGGGCACTCCCACGCCTGGTACTTGCTATAAACTCTTGAGCAAGGTGTTGGAGCTCTGAGTCCCCACATCTCTCCTCAGGTAAATAATCTCTTCAGTGCCCACCTCAGGGGCCTGCTTATTGGTTTCAATGAAATTAAGTTTACAGAAACCCAAAAATACAAATAAATATTAACAGTAAGTAACACAGGGAGATTTCCTGCTGCAATATGGGGTTTTCTGTGACATCAGAGTTGGGGAATGAGGTAATAGGTTTCTGGTTCAGAAAAACAGCTCTTAAAGGATGTGTGTGGGGGCTGGGGATGTGGCTCAAGTGGTAGCACACTCGCCTGGCATATGTAAGGCCCTGGGTTCGATTCTCAGCACCACATAAAAATAAAATAAAGATATTGTGTCCACCTAAAACTAAAAAAAAATAAAATTAAAATATTTTTTTTTAAAAAAGGATGTGTGTGTGTGTGTGTGTGTGCACTTGTGCGCGCGCGCCTGGGTCTTCATCTCTCCGTGACTCTATCATTCTGTCTCTCCTGTCCTCTGCTTGCTCTCCTTCCCCTCCCCCCGCCCCAGGCCAGAGCTGCAGTGTTCTCACAAGTGGCATCTCAGGGCCCTTTTAGATCAAGTCTACCCTCCCTTAATGGCTGTGGTTGACAAGATCAGACCAAGTCAAGACAGCCTCTGGGTTTTTCTGGGGCTCTGGCTCCAGGCTTGGAAGGCAGAGCATTTCTGTTGCCTACAAGTCCCAGAAGAGTGTAAAAATGGAACCACAGTGGCAGATCAGGGCAGAGGGGCCTCAGGCTACCACACTCAGCGGCTGGGGTGGGAGTGAGGTGGGGAATGTTCTGCCAGCTCTCAGTGACTGATGTCTTCAGGCCCAGTTAAGCAGCAGCGCCACTGCCCCCAGCAGAGTCCTGCTTCCTGTCCACCTGCCACAGCTGGAGAGGCCAAGACAATGCTGAATGCAAATCCAGACTCCCCACCTCCTCGCTGGGGAACCTTGAACAAGTCACCAGCCTCTCCAGGCTCCAATTCTGCTGTTGGGAAATGGAAGTGATCAGGGCGAGTCGAAAGGACCAGGTGAGAGCAGTGGCTCAGCAGGGGTGGAGGCCAAACCTGGCCCCACCCGTGTCTGTACAAGCTGTGAACTCGAGATGCATTATAGGGATTTAGAGAACACGCCAAAAGAAAGGCACTGTTTCATAACATTAAAAAGGATATGAAATTCCAATTTCAGAGGGCATAAATAAAGTGTGGTTGGCACATAGCCATTCCCCATTCATCACGCATGGTCTAAGGCTGATTTTGCACTACAGGGGCAGAGATGAGGAGTGCAGTAGCGATCGGATGTGGCCCTCAATGTCTAAGTCCCATCTTGCCCTTCATAGAGTTTGTCAATCCTTGGCACAGGTCTAAGGGTGCACACTACTCAGGTTCAAATTTCTGATCTGTCACTTGCTGATCTTATGACTTGGGGAAGGCTGCTTAACCTGTATGTGCTTCAATTTCTTCTTCTATGAATCAGGGATAATAATGATTATTGTGGATTATTTTGAAGACTGGATATGTTAACTTTTTTTTAAAGCACTAGATTAATGTCTGCACATTGTATTATGGAAATCATCAAATGAGGTCATGTGTATAGAAAGTTAAACATTTGTATTTTGGATTTGGTTGGAAGAAAATCAGAAGGAATGGGGGTCCCTGGTCCTGCCCGGGGCAAACGTTTTTTCGGTGAGACACTCCAATGAACATGGTGGAAGCACTGAGGGGGCAAATGGGTGGGATAACTGGATAGAGGGATTTTGTTTCCAGAAGTTCTGGCAGCAACGAATGCATGACTGTATCAGGTGACAGTGGGAACCTAAGTGTGTTGTCCCAGGGTTTCCTTTTCCTTTTGTTTTGCCACTATTGAAGGATAAAAAAGAAGGAAAACTGTTTCTTTGTCTCCTCCTTGACCACCCTTCCTCCCCAAGAACACAAGATTTTTGACTCATGGAGTCTTGAAAAGTAGTTAAAGGTGGGGACAGCTCTTCCACAATGGGAGAGGGATTGGGGTGACCAGGGAGGCATGGCACATGTGTGACATCCATTTAAATGCAAAGCATAATGTGGAGCCACCAGAGTGAAGACAAGTTCAGGCTGCATTAATAGAAGCAGGTCTTTTAAGAGGGGAATGAGGGCTTTCCCTTTCCTGTGCCCGCTTGAGTCCTATTCTGGGAATTTAAGAGGAGGTACACAAACTTGCTGGCACCTCCAGTCCTGCTCATGGATGGCACTGGGCTTCTCCCCACCTTCACCAGCCCTGACCTCAGGGGCAGTTAAAAAATGCAAGCAGCTTTTATGCAGAATTCACCCAAATCTCCCCTGGGTCAAAGCTGCCTAGAGGATGGGTCCTGCTACAGATCAAGAATTCTACTTTATGAGCAGCTGCAGAAACATTAACCTGATCCCTGGGGGTAAAGTTTAGCCTGTGTGGAAAGTCCTGGGATCGCCTGGCCTCAGGAGATTCTGTATCCTTCAGTGGCCTCAGAGACCCTATGGCCTATCACAGAGTCATGGTGGTGGTGGTGGTGGGGCACCCTATGGCTCCAGCCTAATTGCCCGAGCTTGTTACCCATTACTCCCTTTTACATATCCATGTCTGTAACAAGAAAGAGCAGGGATCAGCTTTTTCAAAAACACATGCTATACTAGTTGCCTTTGGGTTATAAGGAATGCCAACACAGACTGATTCAACTAGGAAAGGAACTCAAAACTCCTGTGAAAGTTATAGGGTGTTTTGGCTTTAGACTCAGCTGTCTCCAGGAGCTTAGGGTCTCTCTAATTCTGTCTCTTGGATATGAGCTTCTTTTTCAGACTAGCTTTCCTCCAGGAAGTTGTGAAATGGTTTCTGAAAGCTCCAGGCTCAAATCTTGAAGCTTGTAGAAATGGAACTCACAATTCCCCCCAGGAATCTGAGCCCAAGGCTTGGGAAGTGATTTTGCAGAACAGACTGGAATTATTGTCCATCTCAAACCACATCCTGTGGAAGAGGCGCTAAATCCAGAGACTGAACAGATCAAAGTCTTGTACCCCAGGATTCAGGGGAAGAGACCCCATGAGAGTTGGGGGTCTTCTGGGGGCCTGGGTTGCTTACCCCACATGACTTGAGAGGGGAAAAGCTGAGTCCCTAAGGGGCAATGTGGATTCTTTGATTAGAAACAGGGAATCAGGTGACAAGCAGGAGACAGTAGGCACCCACCACCATATACCCTGTCTTGGTCCTCCCAGCCACCCAGAAACGGTGCCAACACAATAGGAAAAAGAGAAATCGAGTCTCAATGAATACCTGGCAGTGTTTGAGGACTAGTCCTGTGTTTCTTCAAGATGCCAGACAGGGAGAGGACTGAAGGAAGGATGAGAGCCATGGATGATGACTTTCTATCAAGAGCTATGACTAGTAAAAAGAGAGATGGCACCTGGGTCCAGAATGAGGGAGGAGGCTCTGTTATGTTAGTTAGCTTTCTGTCACTATAACAAACACCTGAGATAATCAACTTAAAAGAGAAAAAGAGTTACTTTGGCTCAGAGTTGGAGGTTTTAGTCCATCTTCAGTTGGCTTAATCGCTTTGGGCCTGTGGCACGCCAAAATCACTCACCTGGCAATTTGAAGGAAACAGGAAGAGGCTAGGGCCCCACAATCCCTTTGAAGGACATGCCCCCAATTACCTAAGGACCTCCCACTAAGTTCTACTTCCTAAAGGTTTCACACACACCACACACACACACACACACACACACACACACACACAAGCACCATGCTGGGGATCAAGACTTCAACACATGTACAAACATGGGACATTTGAGATCCAACTGTAGCAAAGACCCTGGGACTGCAGGAGTTGTGTGGCAGACACTGTCCAGCAACTCTGGTCCTCTTTCTCCCTTCTTGAAGAGGCCTGTACTTCTCAGGGTTGATTCAGCTCCAACCCGAGTAGTGAATTTGCATCAGAATTTCATGAGAAGCTTTTTGAGAAATATGGATTCTCCGACCCCATCCATGGAGATCATGATTAACAGGCCTAAGATGGGTTCTGCTCCGTGCATGACTCAGGACTCCCTCCATGGCAAGCAGCAGAAACCCAAGTCAAACTGACTGAAGAAGAAAAGGAAGGGAGGGGGATCTATAGGCTAATGTATCTGAATAGCCCAAGGGAAAAAACTTTAAGCAGGCTGCACCCAGGGCGCATAGCATGTCAGGTATATCTGCCTGCCTGCCTCTAACATTCTGTTTCTTTCCTTTTCCTTCCTTCCTTCTTTTCCTTTCTTCCTTCCTTCCTTTTTTATTTTTCGGAATTGCTGAATTGCTGAGGCTGGCCTCAAACTTGCCATCCTTTTGCCTTAGCCTCCCGAGACCCTGTATTACAGTCATGCACACCTGGCTCTGTTTCTCTCTGTCTCTCTCTTTCTCTGGCTCATCCTTTGTCCTCATTTACCTGTGTTGGCTTTCTTCTTGGCCAGCAGTTCCAAACTAATAGTCACCAGCTTGGGACTTCTGAGAGAAGACAGAGTCTCTCCCTCCATAGTTCTGCCCAATCCTGGAGGCTGCTACTCCAGCCTTGGCCCTAGACTGATCCCTCTGCTTAGCCAGGCCTGAGAGGTGTTTGCCCTTGGAGCTTCAGGGGACCAAGCAGGGTCTCCTTGCAAACCAGGTAGTGGAGTGTGGAGCAGGGCTGGCTTCCTCAGGGGAGGAAGAAATGGATGCCACCCAGTTAAAAGTGCTACAGGGCTCAGAGTCTGTGTTCTTTATGGCCAGCAGCTAATTCTGGTTCCCAGACAAGATTGGGAATGACATCTGAACACATCCCTGGCTTTAGGACTCATTGGAGCCATTAAATCCCGTTCTTCCTAGGAAATCTGAAATAGGACTGAGTAAACAAAATCGACCCCCAAATGACTCTGTTCTAGTGGAAAGGGTGCTGGGGGACCATCCATCATCTCCCAAGCAGCCCCTAAAACCCCCTGGAGGGCCCCATTGAGTTCCCTTTACACACCTCTGGGATCTCATTGCCCTCTGAGACCCCTGAACTCTGATTCTTCACCCCGTGCAGCTGGTGCCATGGTCAGGGGTGGGGGCTTGAGGTGTCACCTAACGCCATCACTCTCTTCCACCCCAGCCCTCCCTAAAAAGCCCGTGCGGGAGGAGTCCACAGGGACAGGAGGCCCCATAGCTGCTTAGAGGTGCGTCAGACACGCCTCTGGATGCTCTGGCTTCGAAAGCCCAGCCTGGCCCTGGGCCAAATAACTCCCAGGCTCTGCAGAGGCTCCGGGGCTGCGTGGGCGCTGATGACGCTCCCGTCTGCCAGTGACGGAAGGGATGGCGGCAGCGCAGCATCCGCTGTAGCACAGGGAGCTGCTACAGGGACGCACGGGCTGGGAGATGTGGTGGAGGATGAAGTCAATTTCACACTTTATTAGTCAGTTCAGGGCCAATTGAGGCCATCCCGAAATGGGGTTGAGGCCCCGACTCTCCCTCCCTTCCCAGCAAGAAAGGCCTCTCTCTTGCGTGAACCTCGTCCCGGTGAAGGAAGAGTAGTATTTCTTTCCACTCAGAACCCACCATAATCAAGCAAGGGGCTGGGATCCTTTTATTCTGCAAGACAACGCAGCAGCTGGGAGAGGCCTGCCGAGAGGTGGGGCTTGAGCCACCTCCATCATTCCTCCTTCAGTAGACATGCTTGGAAGCAAGCATGCGCAGCAATCAGAGTTTGGTGCTAAATAAAATAATTACAATAATAGCAATAATAATGGAGACCTCATCCATGCATTTATTCATGTATTCAACAGTTTTTCACTGAGCACCCACCAGACTGCCCCTGTCCTTGCCCCTGCCCTTGCCCGGCCCCTGAGGAGCCAGCTCAGTAATAAGAAGGCAGATTTAACAGGGGGAGAAGGAGCCAGCAAAAACACACACACAGAAAGAACACCTGAATCCAAAGAAAGATTTCCGGAAGGAAGTGACAGTCACTTATACTTGAAAGATGCCTTAGCAGGAGTCAGGGGAAAGGGGAGAAGGGTGTTCCTCCAAGATGAAAAATCCCAGAAAGGAAATGCAGAATCAGCTGTGCCAGGGTGCAGAGTTCATAGTCAAGAGCCCTAGAAAGCCAGGCTCAGTAGAGGACACCAGTAATCCCAGTGACTTGGGAGGCTGAGGCAGGAGGATTGCAAATTAAAGACTGGCCTCAGCAATTTAGCCAGCCCTAAGCAACTTAAGGAGACCCTGTCTCAAAACAAACAAACAAAACAAACAAACACACACACAACACAAACAACAACAACAACAACAAAAACCCACAAAGCCCTGGAAAGAGGGGTAAAGTCCAGAGTCTGAAGCTGACCCTGGTGATGATGGCCTTTTGAAGAATAGAAGGAAGGCAGAACCAGGGGTGTTCCATGCATCTGTAATCCCAGGAACTCAGGAGGCTGAGGCAGGAGGATCGCAAATTCAAAGGCAGCCTCCACAACTTAATGAGATCGTGCCTCAAAAGATTTTCTTTTTAAATAGGGGTGGGTGTGGCTTCATAGCAAAGCACTTACCAAACATGCATGAGTCCCTGGGTTCAACTGCCAGCGTTAGACAAAATAAAATAAAGGAAGGCAGGAGGAACTGGAGGGGGGAGGTGCATTCAGAGGGTGTTGGAATCAGATAAGAGTGCTCACTGGCACTGGGGAGGACTAAAAGAGGGCACTCTTGGGAGATCTGAGGGATGCCTGCTCCATGGGGGTTCCATAGGGGTCAGATGGTTGAGTGCTTTGAACAGAGACTGGGCTGGAGTCAGGTGAAGATGGGTGCAGAACCTGCTCTGTTCTCAATTCCTGTGTGGACACTGGCAAGTCCCTCAGCCTCTGGGCCTCCTTCACCAAATGAGACTTATTACACCCATCTAGTGAGACAGCAGTGCATGATAAGGGTGCCCAGCTGGGCATCTGCAAGGGACATGTGGCAGCTTGTGAAGAGAATGGTAAGATGTCAAAACACAAAATATCAAAAGTCAAAATATCTCCGTGTAATCAGTCCCCTTCCTGGCTCCCCTAAAGCAAACACAATCACAGGGATATGTCCTCTCCTTATAGACCAGGGTTCAGATTCTGGCTCTGGTCCTCTTTCTCTGGGACCTCTCTGGTCAGTTTATTGCCTCAAGCATGCTTTATCATCTTTAAAATGGGAATAAAAATACCTATAAGGCAAGGCTAATGTAGAGATTGAGATGTGTGGAAGGTGCTCAGTACAATGCCTGGCACAAAGTAGGTGTTGAATAAAAACACCTTGCCCTTCCCTCCCTCCCTCCCTTCTTTCCTTCCTTTCTTCCTTCCAACCCAGAGGTACTTTACCACTGAGCCACATCCCAAACCCTTTCCCCCTTGTATTTTTTATTTTTAGACTGGGTCTCCCTAAGTTGCTTAGGACCTTACTAAATTGCTGAGGCTGATCTTGAACTTGTGATCCTCCTGCCTCAGCCTCCTAAGACACTGGGATTACAGGCATGCACCACCTCATCCAGAAGGTCATTAGGGTTCTAAGGAATATTCTTCAGTCTTATCATTACCCACCAAGGTACCATGAACACTTGCTCAGTACAGATCTGTGCTGGGTTCATAGTTGAGTAGAAAAATAATAAAAACATCTGTAAACAGCTTTAAGTGCTTACTTGATCTAACTGCTGCATGTGTGGAACATTTATTTCCCATGTCAACCCTAAGACAGAGCCACTATTATTATCAGCTCCATTTTACAGAAGAGGAATCAGAGAAGGTAAAGAACTTTCCCAAAGAAAAAGTAAGGAGGACTTGGATTTGATCTTCAAGGTCTGTCCCCAAAGCCATTCATGCTATCTGCTAAACCTTCTCCACTGATTGCTGCTCAGGACCTCTTTGGTTATAAGGAATAGTGACCTCACATAGTGGTCAAGCACTCTGGCAACTAATTTCCTGGGTTTGAATTCCAGCCCTGCTACTTAGCATCTCTGAGCTTGGGAAAACTAGGTATTGTACCTCAATCCTTGCTAGGAGCCACAACCAAATAAAATGATGCATGGCACTTTTGGTTGTAAGGTGACGCCAGCTAGCCATCGAAATGATATGATTATGTTAAGATTTACATTCATATGGAAATTGGACTCCTGCTGTTCACCTTGGCCTGCTATGGGACTCATGTTACGGGACTCCTGGAGAGTTCCCATTGGCTGGGGAAGGATAGTAGGAGGGAATTCCGGGGGAGTTCCTGGGCTCCGGTTCCGGTAGACACGACTGCGTGGGTGGACCGGCTTGCTTGCCGGACGTGTACGTGGTATTGGCGGCATTTTCAAAAATAAAGTTTTGTTCCTGCTTGAGTGGCTCGTGATTCTGTGCCCAGCCAGACTGAGGCAATTGGTGGCCCGGACAGGGAACGCCTGAAGCTTAGAGGTGAGTAAAATTGCTCGCCCCTGAGGGAAGGCGACAGAATGGGTGACCATTTCAAAAAACAATGTGTTCTTGTTTTGATTTATTTTGTTTTTATTTCAAGCTCCCTAGCCCTAGAATTTTCTCAGGCAAACTGGGAAAAATGGTTGGCTCAAGGTTTGAAGTTATTCGGCCCTGAGAAAGAGAAAATTGATACAACCATTCTCTGCTCCGTTTTTGTTTCATTCTGCTCCGGCTTTGTTTTATCCTATCTTATTGGGTTACGTTACCTTTATAGTAGATTAGAATCTAGTAAAAAACAAACCGAAAAACTGTTAAGTAAATTGTTAGAGGTCCAAACTATGGTAGAAAAAACGTTAGGTCAAGCAAAAGAGAAGGTCTCTCAAGCTAGTCAGACAGAGGAAAATTTAAAGAAAGAAAGCTTAGAGGATGGGGCTGGGGATGTGGCTCAAGCAGTAGCGCGCTTGCCTGGCATGCGTGCGGCCCGGGTTCGAACCTCAGCACCACATACAAAGATGTTGTGTCCGCCGAGAACTAAAAAATAAATATTAAAAATTCTCTCTCTCTCTCTCTCTCTCTCTCTCTCTCTCTCTCTCTCACTCTCTCTCCTCTCTCTCTTAAAAAAAAAAAAAAGAAAGCTTAGAGGAAAAACAGCCATCCAGTGGAGAATTACAACAGGAGGCTGCTACTAACTCCGTTCTATCACCAGAGGGCGTAATTCAACCAACAGCTCCATCTACAGCTGAGCGGCCCTCAACTCCCGTAGTTGATGGACGAATTCTGAGGCAGGACCCCAAAGATTAGCATGCCCTGTACTTGGGCAGGCAGGAGGGCAACGAATTCACCATGCTTTAGATTTCAAAACAGTAAAGCAATTAAAGGAGGCTGTAACAACCTATGGCCCTCAAGCACCCTTTACGATTAGTATGGTCGAATCTGTTACCAACTTGGACATGACACCAGCAGATTGGGCTAACATGTGTCAATCTGTGCTAAATGGAGGACAATATTTGTTATGGAAGGTTGCCAATGAGGAATTTTGCACGGAGACAGCTAGGCGAAATGCAGAAGCCGGTTACCCTCAAAGAAATCTAGATATGTTATTAGGAAAGGGACCTTATGAGGGTCAAAGACAACAAATTGAATATGATCCTGGCGTATACGCACAAATTGCTGTAGATGCAGTTAGGGCATGGAAAATTTTACAGGGGCATGGAGATTTACAAGGTCAATTATCTAAGGTAATACAAGGAACTAATGAACCTTACGCTGAATTTGTAGATAGGCTTATTCAGACAGCTTCTAGAATATTTGGAAATACAGAACAGCAATGCCATTTATAAAACAACTGGCTTATGACCAAGCAAATCGTTGCTGCAGAGAGGTCATTAGACCATGGAGACATGAAGATTTAAACACATATATTAAATTATGTAGAGACATTAATGAACAAGGGCAAGTCTTAGCAGCAGTACAACAGGCTTTAGATGCCAGGCCAAAAACATGCTATAATTGTAATCAAACAGGACATTTTAAAAGGAGTTGCCCCATAGGAGGAGGGTTTAACAAAGCTAGGCATCAAAGGAATAGAATACCGGGTATTTGCCCACGATGCCACAGAGGGAGACATTGGGCTAATGAATGCCGTTCTCAAACCACCATAGAGGGTATTCCATTATCAAAAAACGGACAAGGACCAAGTGTTTACCCATGATATCATGGAGAAAGGTATCAGGCTCCATTGCCAAAAAACGGACTAGAGGGCCCAATGCCCTGGGGCCCAAAACCACAAATATATGGGGCAATGGGGGAACCCAGCAGCACCATCAAGGTAGTGCCCAGGATGCATTATCCATTAAATCCCTCATCAGTTAAACTAGAGGGAGCGCAGGGTTGGACATCTGCGCCTCTGCCAGAGCAGTACTAACTCCAGAGATGGGAGTTCAAATCATTCCCACAGGAGTAAAAGGACCTCTTCCCCAGGGAACAGTAGGCTTATTATTGGGACGCAGTTCTTCTACACTAAAAGGACTTATGATAAGTCCTGGGGTAATTGATCCCGATTATGAGGGTGAAATAAAAATTATAGCTAGTTCTCCAAGAGGTATATCAGTAATTTCACCAGGAGATAGAATAGCACAGTTATTAATAATACCCAGCCTGCATGATAAATTTTCCAGTTGTAATGTAGAAAGAGGTTCCAAGGGATTAGGCTCCACAGGTGTAGATTGGGCTATGCTGTCTTTAAATTTAGATTCTCGCCCCATGCTAAAATTAAATATTCAAGGACATGACTTTAATGGGCTGCTGGACACAGGTGCTGACCTCAGCATCATATCTCGTCAAGAATGGCCAAAACATTGGCCATTACAACAAGCCACTCAAACGCTTCGAGGCCTAGGAGTGGCAACAAATCCCCATAGAAGTGCTATGGTATTAGATTGGAGGGATCCTGAAGGATGTGAAGGAACTATACAGCCCTATGTATTGGATCATCTTCCCATAAATTTATGGGGACGAGATGTCCTAGATCAATTAGGATTGACATTAACAAATAACATCAATCCTAACGCACCCACTACTAGGGCTAGACAAGGATTTAGGAAAGAAAAAAGATTAAGAGAACAAGAACAAGGTATGACAGCACCAATTCAAATAGATCAAGAAATAAATAGACATGGATTGGGTTTTCAGAAAGGGCCACTGAGACAATCAAAATTACTTGGAAATCAGAAAGACCAGTGTGGGTTCCTCAGTGGCCCCTGACTAAAGAAAAGATACAAGTAGCCCATGACCTGGTCAGACAACAATTAGCGGAAGGACATATACAACCTTCAGTATCCCCCCATAATACTCCCATTTTTGTCATTAAAAAGAAATCTGGTAAATGGAGATTATTACAAGATTTAAGAGCCATTAATAATGAGATGGTTATTATGGGACCTGCTCAATCAGGGATTCCCCAATTGTCTGCTTTACCAAAAACCTGGCATGTTTTAGCTATAGATATTAAAGATTGTTTCTTTTCAATTCCAATTCATCCCGAGGATAGTCCACATTTTGCATTTACTATCCCTGCACTGAATCATGAAGGTCCTGATCAGAGATATGAATGGAAAGTACTCCCTCAAGGGATGGCTAACAGCCCAACTATGTGTCAAATTTATGTTAATAAAGCAATCCAGCTACTTAGAAATCAAAATCCTGAACTACAAATATTTCACTATATGGATGATGTGTTATTGGCACATAAAGATAAAAACACATTGCTAGAATGTTATGCCACACTTACAAACTTATTGAAAAATTATAATCTAGAGATAGCAATAGATAAAGTACAATTAAATCTTCCAATTAATTATTTAGGAGTTATATTATCCTCAACCATGGTCCGTCCACCAAAAATTCAAATACGAGTAGATCAACTCAAATCACTTAATGACTTTCAAAAGTTATTGGGAGACATAAATTGGATAAGGCCTTATCTAGGCATACCAACAGGAGAGTTGGGACCTTTATTTGATATTCTAAAAGGTCCATCAGATCCAAATTCACCCCGCATGTTAACGCCTGAAGCAAGAAAAGCATTAAAATCATTGAGACATATATGGAAAATATGCATTTGGATAGAATTGATATAAGTTTGCCTTTATTATTTATTGTACTACCAACAAAAAATATTCCTACAAGAGTATTTTGGCAAGAAGGTCCATTATTGTGGATACATTTATCTTATTCTCCTAACACTATTCTTACTAGATATCCTGAGGCTGTAGGACAATTAATACTCAAAGGAATAAAAGCAGCAAAGGGAGTGTTTGGGATTTCTCCCAATAAAATTATTACTCCATATACTATGGATCAAATTGATGAGTTAGCTAATGAGTTAAATACTTGGGCAATAATCATGTGTAAATCTAGTGTTTCATTTGATAATCACTTACCATCTAATCCTTTGTTGTCTTTTTGGTCTAAGCATCCTATAGTTTTTCCAAAAATGACAAGAAAAACCCCTATCATAAATGCTCCAAATATATTCACTGATGGGTCAAACAATGGTACAGCAGCAGTAGTTACTCCTGATCAAACTTTTACATTTTTAGTACCCAAACAATCAGCTCAAAAGGTAGAGCTTAATGCAGTATTACAAGCTTTTATGATGTTTAAAGATTCTGTATTTAATTTATTTTCTGATAGTCAGTATGTAGTTAATGCTATAGTATCCCTTGAAGATGCTGGTAGGATTTCACCTTCTTCTACTGTTTTCTCTTTGTTTTCCGCTATACAAAGTCTAATCTGGGACAGAAAAGATCCATTCTTTATAGGACATATCAGGGCACACACAGGATTGCCTGGAGCTCTTAGTATGGGCAATGAACTAGCAGATAAATCTACACATGACATACATATTTTCTCCACAATAGAAGAAGCTATAAATTTTCATAAAAGGTTCCATGTCAATGCTAATAGTTTACAAAAGCGTTTTAAAATAACTAAAGAACAAGCCAGACATATAATAAAACAATGTCAAAATTGTGTGACATTTTTACCACAAGTTAATCTTGGAGTCAATCCTAGAGGACTGATACCTAACCATATTTGGCAGATGGACGTCACACACTTGCCAGAATTTGGAAAATTAAAATATTTGCATGTTACAGTTGATACTTCTTCCGGATTTTTGATGGGCTCCCTTCATGCCGGAGAAAAAACTAAAGATGTTATAGCTCATTGCTTACAAAATTTTGCCACTGTGGGCGTTCCGAAACAGTTAAAAACGGACAATGGTCCTGGTTATACTTCTACCTCTTTTAAACAATTTTGCTCATCATTTGGCATTACTCACATAACAGGAATTCCATACAATCCACAAGGACAAGGCATAGTTGAAAGAGCTCATCAAACTATTAAAATGTACTTACTAAAACAAAAGGAGGGAATTGGAAAGGGGTATATATCCCCCAAAGATAAACTTAAAATAACGCTTTTTACTCTAAACTTTTTAAATTTGGATTCATCAGGGCTTAGTGCTGCGGAAAGACATTTGTACCCAAAAAATGCACATAAGCCTAAGGTACTTTGGAAGGATATTCTAACAGGACAATGGAAAGGTCCGGACCCAGTGATAGTCTGGAGTCGGGGCTCTGTCTGTGTTTTTCCACAGGAGGAACAGCAGCCAATTTGGATTCCAGAGAGATTAACCAAAACAATTTCTACAGAAAAAGAAGATGATTTGACTCAAATCCATAACAGCTGATATCCAGACCTCCAGCTTGGCTATTCTTACATCTGCGACAGTGATCAACCAGGATGCTTTTTTCAATATCTATTTTATTATTGCTTTTTCCCACATCATAAAGTTCCATTTTATTTTTGAGCTCATACAGACATAAATTAGTGTTTTTCTGATCAGTTTTATTTTTTGACTATGGAGTTTTTAAACATTGCAATGGAGATTTCACCTAGGTAAATCTACAAGGCCTTTACTATTGTCTTATATGTTGTATGTTACGTGTGTACATTTCTGTTTTGTATTGTATGTCTGTATGTGCGTATGTCCATATATCATATATGAGGAGCGCTCATAAAAATATGGATCCCAATTATTTTTTTATTATTCACATGATTTTAATGGTTTATGTGTACAAATAAGCAGGTTAACAGATCTGTTTGTTTACTTTCACCTTTCCTTTTCATTATATTTAATAATTCTGTTCAGGATAATGTAAATTGTTCTAAAAATTGTTTTCTTAATACCTGTTGAAATGTTACATTTTTTTCTTTTCTTAACATCATTGTCAATCCCTATTTTCATCCCAGTGCCGGTGAAGACAAAGATGAAACCAAACTACAACTTCTTCAATAATTATCACAACAAACTGTATAAACTGATGCATCAATGAATAATAACTCAACAAGTAATGCTCAATCACTGAGTCGATTTATTTTAGGAGGAAATGGACATATTGATAGATTCCTCCACTTTGAACTGCTTACAAAACTTGCCTGGACTATGTATCACTTGTATGCATTGTGCTCTATTTGTTGATACAGCGAACTATGGTAGTGCTGGCGTATCTTTGCTGATGTGTCACCAGTGATGCAATTTTTCCTAAAGAGCCATCTATTGACTTGATGTCGTGGCATTTCTGTATCCTCCTCCCTTCTACTAGTGATGGTCTAATTTTGGGGGCCAACTGAGGTGAGGCAAAGAACCTCACCCCCCCACCGGCACCAAGGCCAAATTTGGGGGCCAACAGAGGTGAGGCAAAGAACCTCACCCCCCCACTGGTGCATAGGCCTATCCACAGGTATGGCTATATACTGGACCAGTAGTCAGTGACGGGTATGATTCAGTTGCAGTGGTATCAACCTAAGACAGGAGGCTGACGCCTAGAGGTCAGTTTTCCGATGACGGGTAAGAACCATATGTTGAATTGGACATACCTAACAGGCACGGTCCCTAGCCACATTGCCTGTTGCTTAATTAAACAGAAGGGGGCAGATGCTAGGAGCCACAACCAAATAAAATGATGCATGGCACTTTTGGTTGTAAGGTGACGCCAGCTAGCCATTGAGATGATATGATTATGTTAAGATTTACATTCATATGGAAATTGGACTCCTGCTGTTCACCTTGGCCTGCTATGGGACTCATGTTACGGGACTCCTGGAGAGTTCCCATTGGCTGGGGAAGGATAGTAGGAGGGAATTCCGGGGGAGTTCCTGGGCTCCGGTTCCGGTAGACACGACTGCGTGGGTGGACCGGCTTGCTTGCCCGGCGTGTCCGTGGTATTGGCGGCATTTTCAAAAATAAAGTTTTGTTCCTGCTTGAGTGGCTCGTGATTCTGTGCCCAGCCAGACTGTGGCAAGTCCTTCCTCTGAAAAGAGAAAGATGGTAACATCCTCAGAATCATTGTGAGGTAAGGGCATAAATAAGATGGTGCACCCAAGGTGCTTGGCCCAATGCCTGGCTCACACAAATGCTCAAATGTTGGCCAGTGCTTAAAAGCAAGAGGAGAATTTATTGGTCCCTATAAACAAACCACAGAAAAAGCAAGCATAGAGCTGACCTTGGGCCACCAAACTACAGGACTAGACACTGTCGGGGGTACCTGTGGGTCTAACTGTGACTCTTTGTCTTATTGTCTGTCTCTCACGATCTCTCCCCCCTCCATCTGTTATTTGCTCTCTTCTCTCCTTCCCTTCATATGCCAGCTTCATTTTCTTTGGTCCATGTCCCCAAGAGTGAGACCATGGGCCTCAAGTAGGGCTGCCAGATAAAATGCAGGACACTTAGTTAAATTTGAACTTCAGATAAACTACCAATGATTTTTTTAGTATAAGTCTATTCCCCCAATTATTTGAATTTAGCATTGAATAAGAAGGAGAAAGTCTCTACTTTCAAGGAGGCTACATTCTAAGTGGGTGGATCAGACAATGAACAAAGAAATAAATCAACAAGAAAATAAGGAGTGGTCCATGTTGTGGTGAAAATAAGACAGGGTGGCTCATCTGTGAGAGCAGGGCTGGGTGGGGAGGGCTGGGGGCCACCTGGACTCAGTGGTCGGTAAAAGTGTCATGAGGAGCTGACATTCAGCTGAGACCTACAGGAAAGACACAGCCAGCCAGAGCCGTGTGCCAGGAAGGGGACAGTCAAGGCAAAGGTCAGGAATCACATATGGACTTGGATATATGGAGATAGAGAGGGAGCCACTGTGTGGCTCAGTAGGGCTTGTTGGGTCAGGGTGACAATGGGAGGTGGGACAGAAGGCCAGGCAGGGCCTAGCAGGTTAGAGTCAGGAGTGTGGGTCTTGTTCAGTTTTAAGTGAAGGAGAGACATTTCTAACGTACTTATTGAAAGAATCACTCTGGAGTGTGAGTTGTGGGAAGGTCAGGGTGAGACCAGAGGCCATAGGAGGGGACAGCAGCAGTCCAAGCAGGTAATGAGGGAGGAGGCAGCACAGAGGCTGGAGGAGGGGGTGGGGACTGACTTCAGATAGGTTATGGAGGTGCAGTTGACAGTCCTGGCTAAAGGATTGATATGGACAGCTGAGAGCAAGAGGAATCAGAAGTTGTCCGGAGTTTTGGGTGTGACAATTTATAAAGCAAGGATGACCTTGGGAAGAATGGCTTTGGGGTCCTGAATGCGGGTGAGTTATTTGTTGGTGTTGCACCTTACAGAGGGCTAAAGAAGTGTGGCTGACTTTCAGGGGATGAAGTGAGATCATTCAGATTCAACATTCAGTTTTAGTTTTTTTTTTTTTTTTTAAGTATTTGAGGCATATTGTAGTATATTAAGGAAAACAGGGCTAGGGATATGGCTCAGTGGCAGAGCACTTGCCTAGCGTGCATTAGTCCCTGGGATCCACCTCCAGCATCTCAAACAAACAAAGCAAAAAAGCAAATTATCTTCACAACACAAACTATGGAAAGTAAATCTGGACAAAAATCTGGTCCTGGCTGTGATTCTCAAGATGGAGGTGGTGGGAGATCCACAGCTCTTAAGGGGAGTACCACACCTTGGAATCTGTGTGGCCTGAGACCTCAGGGATCTGTGAAGGGGCAAGGGATGCATGTTGAGATTTGTTTCCGTGTGTGTGTGTGTGTGTGTGTGTGTGTGTGTGTGTGTGTATTATGTTCATATTTTTATTTTATGATTACTATTCTGACTGGTGGTGGTTTAAGGGGAAATGGTAGAAAATTTTTTCAGAATTTTTTTTTCTAAATCAAACACCAAAACCAGGAAGTACACTCACCAATGCCCACCCTATCAGCAAGGTGTCCACAGCTGTGCCCTCAGCAGAGGAGAGGGCCCTGAGAGCTTGGAGTCACTCAAGATGGCCAACTCTAATCACCACAGAGTATTTGAGGACATGGCCACAGTTATGTTCCCAGGGGGATGATCTTTGACCTCTGAAGACATCTAATTGCTTTCAGTTTTGAAAGAGCTCAGGCAGCCATGGGGGATTTTCAGAGTTGTGAGTCGGGAGGGGTCAGGTCCACAGCATAAGGGCAAAGGTGTAGGCAACGGAGGGTCCGTCCAGACCAGAGAACACTCAGGGGCGGGGGCTGCTGCCTATAAAGCGTGGAAGGAATGCTAGGAAGGGATGGGAGGGGACAAAGTTGTCTTGTATGACCAAGGGTCCATTATTTATTAAGCCCTTCTGTGTACAGGATGCACAGCCCAGTGCTCCCATGCTCGATTCCTCTCCACATCCCAACAACCCCTTGAGGTAGGACTACTTCCTGGTTTATCCACAAAGAGGAAAGAGAGGTTTAGAGGTTCACTGACTTGTTTCATGGACGTCAAAGATGTGAGTGTGGAGTCAGGAGCTGCACTCAGGCGTCTTGTGTGGGAAACCTGGGCTCCTGACTGCCCCCACCTCTTCAGCCCCAGACCCCCTCCCAGTCCAGCACCTGGGGCTCCCCAGGAGCATTCTGCCCTCCAGTGAAGGGTTTCAAACAACTCCAGGCCACTCCAGGGCCCATGCACTGTCCCTTGTCCTGACAGCGGGACCCTAACTCCTCATGCTGTTCTCAACTCTGCCTCCTGCGATGATCTCTGTATCTTTAAGGAGCCTGAGACCCTAGAGGCTGGTATTTGAATCCCTCCAAAAAATTAGAACTCTGCTGCCCCCTCTCAGACCTGGTTTTGACTTCTGTCCAGCCTGGATGCCAGGAGAGGCTTGTCCTCAATTGTCCCACAGGGGCTCCAACTGCCTGCCGGACACCTGTTGCCTACTCTCCTTGGGGAGCTTTCCCCACCCCCACCCTCCAACCTGGGCCCTGGTGCCCTCCCACCCCTCCACGCCTTCACCTGACTCGACCCTTCTATCCCTGGCAACTGAATCTGTGTTCCCAGCCCTGGCCCTGCCCCAGGGGAAAGGCCTGGGGCTCAAACCCAACAGCCAGTTGGTTTCCTGAGAGGCCTACAGAACGAGGTCCACAGTGGCTGGCTACTGTGGAGATTTGTATTTGATTTTTGGTTTGAGCTTGTAGCTCTTGAGAGTTTCCTCTGTGCCAGGCACCAGATTAATCATGTAAAGTGGATTTCTCATGTAACCCTCCAAGGAGCACTGTGAGTAGACAAAAAAGCTGCTGTTATTGCTATCAATGGGCTGGTCTAGTCCCACTTCTGAAGCTCTGCTGATGGGCCTGGGAACCCTGAGACCCCAGAATCAAGGCAAGCAGCCCCTCCCTGGCTGGAAGCTCCACCCTACTTCCCATCTCCAAGGCCTGGAGCTCACTGCCCCCCCCCCCCCCCCCCGGAGTCAGGGCCAGGTATAGATGCAGCTTAGGTGCCATGGCTGGAAGATTGTGTCCCCTCCTCTAGGACTAGAAGGCCTGACCCTTGCCCAAAGCTTCACTCTAACATAGTGCCCTTGGATTTCTCCGTGTCTGTCTGTTCTGGGTCCTGCAGTAATAGCCTCAGTTGGACAAGATTGGGGCAGCAGATTCCTACAACCACTGGCCCTGGAGTATGAACACCTAGCTGTCTGCAGCTGAGGGTGCTTCAAGAATCCCTGTGTGAGGAGGGCTGATAGATCCCTGATCCAGAGAAGGTGCAGACAGATCTGTCCTCCCCAGGGCTGGGCATCCAGAGAGAGGCAGACATACAGGGGAGGCCCATAGTGCCAAGACACAGCCCCTCCCTGCACCCCAGAGACATCAGTCACTGTGCAGTCAGAAAGCAAAAGCCACTCTACGCACTTTGAATAAAAAGGATTTAATGTAAAGGGTGGGCTAGCTGGGCCTGGTGGCACATGCCTGTAATCCCAGCTACTCAGGAGGCTGAGGTAGGAGGGTCACAAGTTTGAGGCCAACCTAAGCAACTTAGCAAGATCCTGCGTCAAAATAACATTTTTTAAAAGGAGGGGGAGCCAGGCCTGTGGCACACACCTGTAATCCCATTGGCTCCCGAGGCTGAGGCAGGCCGATTGAAAGTTCAGAGCCAGTCTCGGCAACTTAGTGAGGCCCTAAGCAACTTAGCAAGATTTTAAAAAGAGGGCTGGGGATGTGGTTCAGTGGTTAAGCACCCCTGAAGTCAATCCCTGGTACCAGAAAGGAAGGAAGGAAGGAAGGAAGGAAGGAAGGAAGGAAGGAAGGAAGGAAGGAATGCAGGGCTGCTGAGGATGTAGCTCAGTGGTAGAACACCCCAGGCCTCAATCTTCAGTATTGCCAATAAATAAATAAATAAATAAATAAATAAATAAATAGGATACTCGGGTGAGAGAAGATCTGAATAGCATCCCAGAGATTATCAACAGCAAATAGACATTACAACTGGATGCAGTGATGCACACCCATAATCCCAGTGACTCGGGAGGCTGAGGAAAGAGGATCTAAAATTTGAAGCCAGTCTCAGCAATTTAGTCAGGCCCTAAGCAACTTAGTGAGACCCTGTCTCAAAATAAAAAATAAAAACAGCTGGAGAGGTAGCTCAGTGGTAAAGTGCCCCTGGGTTCAATCCCCAATATTAAATATATATATATATATATATATATATATATATATATATATATATATATATATATATGACATTACAGCCCCTAGGGCTGGAGGGACGTAGGGAAGAGGCGATGTCATTGATGTCCAGGATCTGGGGCCACCAGACAGACACTGGAAACATAACCAGGCCTGTCCAATGGGACTGGGGACCATGAGGGAGGACCATCCAGTAGGAGTTAGAACCACAGAGGAGACCAGCCACTGGCAGAGATGCTGCCTGAAGCAAAGATAGGAGGAAATGCCTTGGCTGCTCCCACCAGCCAGTGCCTCCCAGGGGCCCAACCTACCAGGTAACCAGAGGGCAAAGAGCCTGGGAAACATGGTACCCTGCAGTATAGAGCAGAGCCCAGAACAAATGTGAGAGGGAGCAAGTGAAAACTCTCCTAGAAGCCAGGAGCTGCTCAGGAGGTGTGGCTGCAGCTCCTACCCTCCCTCTGGCCCAACCTGCCCGGGATTCAGGGCAGTCCCAAACCTGCAGCCACTGTGTAGAGCTCTGTTCCCATTCATAGACCCCAAGGATGCCCAGATCCCTGAGGACTGAGGACAGGCAGACAGACCAGGAGGCTGCTACACAGGCAAATGGCCAGGTCTTAGCCCATCCCATACATAGGGAGACAGACAGGCCTGCAAACCTTCTTCCAAATTTCCTGCATCCCTTCTGAAGTTCCTGTAATAACAATAACTGTGTATTGAGTACTGATGAGTCCGGTGCTGGGCTAAGTAATTTATATCAGCATCTCATTTGCTCCTCCAAAGAAACCTGTGAGATAGGTCCTATGGGGTCCTCACTGGTAGGTCCGAAAATACAACCAACATTCTTGTAGAAATTTGAAGATGACAATAACAATAACAGGAACAATAAGATAGAAGGAAACAAAGCTTCCCAGAGATCAAAAGGACACAAATGAATGTCTGATGAAGTAAGGAGTAAAGTGAGGACACATAAAGGCATTTCACAGGAAATAGGAAAATATGAACTAATTCTTCAGTGAAGATTCTGACAGTTAGGACTGAAATCCAGAACAGCCACCCACAGTCAGGTAGCTGATGCAAAGAAGGGGCTTGTGTAGATTGCACAACCTCCACACATAAGATTTCATATAAAAACAAACAAACAAAAACTGGTTTCTGGCTTCTTTTGAAATATCAGAGTATCTGGTCCCACTAGACTCTCATTTCAATGTTGCAGTTGTTGGTTGGAACCAAGAAGCTGCAGCTCTTTAGACGTAGTGTATCAGCCTCTGGTCCAACACAGTCCCCACTACTCCCTAACGTCTCTCTCTTGGGCTTCCTCTCTGCTCTCCCTGCTGAGCATCTTGGGCATTGCAGTTTGACCCCAGAGGTGCTTCCCAGCCATTACTCAGAGGATGGGCAGAACCCTGCTGCCCCCTGGTGGTCACAGCTCACACATTCCATGATGCACATCAGTGATTCTCTGCAAGACCATTTTTCACCAATTGTCTCATTTAATTTTTAACAATCCTGTAAGAAAAGGAGTTGTTGTATGCATTTTACAGATGAGAAAACAAAGGGTAAGTTCAAAGCTTGACAGATAAGGAAGGTTAAGTGAACAGATTGGGGGTGGAGACCCCAATCCCTGTGTGTGGGGGAAATGGATCCATCTTTTTATCTCTAGTCCAGAGCATCTTAGGCCATGCCACGCCTCCTAAAATGACTCTTCTCTGTTAGAAATGAGGTCCTGGTGGGGCGAGCCAGGGGTCACTCACTGGGAGCCCTCTGGGAAAGGACAGGGCAGGCTAGAGGCCTTCATTAAACTTCTTCACATATAGAAACCATGATAAATGCATTTGCTACTTGCCTAAGGTCAAGTAGACCTCAAGTTTTCTTTTCTGTTATTATTATTAGTCATCGTAGTAGTAGTACTGGGGATTGAACCCAGAGAGACTTTACACTGAGCTACATCTCCAGCCAATTTCAAATAAGACAGGGTCTCATTAAGTTGCTGAGGTTGGCCTTAAACTTGTGATCCTCTTGCTTCAGCCTCCTGAGTTAACTGGGATCCCAGGCCTGCACCACCATCCCCAGCCAGACTCAGGTTTTCTATGGCTGAGTGCTAGGGACTTTTCATCTGCCACCCTGCTTCCCCAGGCCTGAGAAAGACTTGTCTCTTCTGCTTTCCCAAATTCTATCTATCCCACAAGGCTAGCACCTGCCCCACCTCCTCCAGGAAGCCATTCCTGAGCACCTCAGCCCTCTCAGATCTCCCCCTTGCCTGAACACCTACCAGCCTGGCCCACGCACTTCTTCATGAGTGCTGACGGCATTGTGCCATCAAGCTGCTTGATGCTGTCCATCTCCAGCCAGTCGGGAGATGGCTTGAAGGCAGGGCTTTGGTGTTTCCATCCCCTCTGTGATGTCTAAGCAATATTCATCAACATCTATTACGTAAAGCACATGACAGAGGCTTAGAGAAATTCTGGAAGAAACACTTCCTGTCCTAGTAGGGCAGGCAATCTCCTGTGGGCACATCAGGCACACAGCCAGAGCCTAGTGATCTTCCTAAAATAAAATTCTGAGCCTGTCACTTTTCTGCTTCAAGCCTTTCCGTAGCTTCCCACTGCCCTCAGAATAAAACCTGAAGCTCCTTACCAGGCTGCCCCACACCCTGCAGACACCTGGGTTCCAGCCCTCTGGCACCTGCCATCACCGCCATCACCTCTGGCTTTTCCATGAGCCCTTCTGATTACCTTCACCTAACCCAGGTACCTGCTGGGCCTCCTCTTGGATAGCACTTCTTCCCGGAGTCCTACCTGGACCACCAAGTCTGAGTCAGAGGCCACCCCTCTGCCTTGAGCTCCTGTTACTGCCCTATCCTGACCCTTATATCTGCGTACCTAACTGCTGACTGGTCTGTCTCCCTCAGATTGTGGGCTCTGGAAGGACAGGACCCCAACTGTCTGATTTCTTACTGTATTCCCAGCATCTCTATTCAACTCTTGGAGGCACCAAGCAGGCATTCAAATAAACACATGGACAAACAAGGTGCCATTTTTATAGATAGCAAGTGTCCAATGAGCAAATGGCCCACCAGGGCAGCTGACTACCCAATGGTTAAAGCCACAAATTCCAGACACACTGTCATCTTTGCAATCTTTTATTTCCAGCAGTTCACATCAGTTACTCACTGAGCAAGTGTTCATTACATCAAACAAGAATTCATTCATCTTTCCTTGGATATTGCAATCTTTTTTTTTTTTTTTTTCAGTGCTGGGGATTGAGCCCAGGGCCTCACACATGCTAGGCAAGTGCTTCACCACTGAGCTACATCCCAGCCCTTGGCTACTGCAATCTTATTCTCATGTCCAAAACTGAGTTGGAGTCCAAAGGGTTAAAGAGGTCTCACTCCCCTGCAGGGAGCAAGGGTCACCCTTGTGAATGAGTCTGTAACTCCTGAAAGCCTTGTGCAGTCCTTAAGTAAATATCTTGGCAAGTTAGCACATGATAACCCAACGGTGAAATGAATGAGACACAGTGCAAAGGGTTCTAGGCATTTGGGGGTAAAGAAGGCACATTACACAGAGTCCCCTGGAAAAAATATAGGCCATTCTCTATCTTCTCGATATGCATTTTCTCACTCTTCAGTGACTTTTAATCTCATCCGCTGGCCTGTGAGAAACCATAACCCACATGCTACTGAACACATTTTTATTTTCCCTTCATGAAATAGCCTTGGTTCCAAGCATATTTCATTTTTTCTCCCTTATGCCTACAAGAACATCCAATTTTGTTTCGGTCCCTTTTAATGGCACTTAATAAATATACATTCTGGGACCTGACAGAACAGGCTGTCCTATTTCAAGCTGCCTCTAAAGCTGCCTGTTTCAACAGCTAGTACAAAGCTCAGATGGGGCACTTCCTAGTTCACCCCATCCCACCTCTGACCCCAGGTCTATCTGTCCACCACTGTGTGATCAGGCAGGGGTTCTCAACCTGGCTGCACATTAGCTGTACCTGGGGGGACTTCCTGCAGTTCTGAGGCCTGAGCCACACCCAAGATCAATCACATGAGCCTCTCTGGGTGGGCTCCTGGCTTGCATCATGATTTAAAGTTGCCCAGGTAGCCGCAGTGAGCAGCCCTGCTGAGAAGCCCTGAGCTAGATTGACAGCACACAGCGGGCTGTCAGTAAGTACCTGAGCAACCCACGAGTGGATTGCCTACTTTATTATCTGTTTCTCTCTGATTCCAATTTTTATCAGAATCTGAGCAGGAAAGAGAAAGGAGAATGCTACGAGCACATGTAGTAAAGTGAATTTGGGGCTGGGAATTAGATTGTGGGGACTGAGCTTCTCTTGCATTATGCAGAATCTTCATGCTTTAACAAGCCCAGAGGAGGCACATTACAGCCTGTCTGACACAGACAAGCATGTATTTCTCAAGAGCCTTCTAGAACCAGAGCTAACAGCGTTAGGCACTGAAGGTATAACACTGAGACATTCTTCAAAATAAATCTAAACAGGGATTTTTTTTCTTTTTCTTTTTTTTTTTTTTTTAGTACTAGGGGTTGAATTCAGGGGTGCTTAACCACTGAGCCACATTCCTTGTCCTTTTTTTGTGTTTTATTTAGAGACAGGGTCTCACTGAGTTGCTTAGGGCCTCACTAAATTGCTGAGGCTGGCTTTGAACTCTTGATCCTCCTGCCTCAGCCTCCCAAGCTGCTGGGATTACAGGTGCATACCACCACACCTGGCTTAAACTGTGTTTTATATACACTCTCATAAGGGTCCGTTCCAATCTTGCAAGATAGATGAAGATCACAATGCATCGACTTCTCCCTTCCTGTGAATCTTGAAGTGTATCTTAGCCCAAAGCATCAGCCTAGAGGCGGTGACCCTTCAGTGGCTACATTCAGCATTGCCCCAGATCAGGCTTCCTGGGCAGGCATGTTATTGAGGAGATTCAATTCCCAGGTTTGAGAAAGGGGTGACTTATTCACAGTGAATTCAGCTATGGGCCGCATGATGTCAACTATGGACTGTGTGGATGACAGTGGTCCTATACGATTATATCTCCCAATGCTGGCATAGCCTCTCTATGCCATCTGCACCACAAAACCTCCTAACAATGCATGGCTGTGCAGAAGGACCTCAAGATAGATCCTGGGTTGAGGGAAAGGACCCTGTGCCGTGAACCATGTCTGCTGCCATGGGCTGGGCACAGGGTGCACAGGACTGCCAACCTAGGCCAGCAGTGGCTGGGCCCACCCGACTGACACCACTGATAGAATTTACCCTGGTATCACACCCTTCAGGGTCGACAAGCCTCAACGTCCTGAGCCTCGGTCACTCTCACAGCCATGTGAGTGAAGTCATTCTGGGTGGGAAAGCTGCAGTGTGTCCTATGTCTAAGGCCCACAGCCAGCCACCTCCCACCCACACCCACTGCTGCCTCCGGGCCCTTGGAGGCAACCTGAAAGCAGGGGGTTCCTCAGCTCTTCTACCCAGAAATGGGAAACCAAGCCATTACCTCACCCCCACCCACCAGGCCTATAATCACCTACCTCACAGAGTTTCTGCAATGATTTGCATGTCCCATTGTCCCCTGGTCCAGAGAAAACAAGGTTGTGCACTGCTGCCAACAGCTCACACACCCCACCTGACATGCTGTCAAAATCCCCACTTCCCTGGAACCTCCTCTGAATTTGCCTACACACATTCCAGAACTGTGACTCGGTCATACCTCCTCCAGGGCCCAGCCAAGAGTCTCCTGGGAACCTCTCCACTGGCCAGACAAACCCATGGCTCCCCTCTGGAGAGGGCTCCCAGTGGTTCACCGTCCCAGATAACTTAGCTCACGGTATGGAGAAACAAAAGACAACTGGTCAACCCCTGACACAGGCTGGAACTGTGAGGCCAGGCAGCTCTGGACTTCTCCAGAGGTCCCTCCTTATAGCCACCCAACACAGAGGTAACATTCACCTGGTGGCCCACCCCTGTGGGCAGGCCTGGATGGAATCACAGGTAAGACTAATTACAAGCTGTGGCAAGTCCTGGCCAATCATCCATGACCTGCCATCTAGCAAGCTGTGACTGCAGGTTGGCATGGCTTCTTAAGGTAGACATAGTGATTGATCCTGGCTGAAGCCTTTGGTAGCCACCCCACCCAGCATCTGCCAGGCCCAGCTGCTTCTCCCTGCTGCCTTCTGGATGCCCTCCACTCACCCTGGCCTGATCTCTTCCACCCCCACATTTTCTTTGCTTCCTTTTCCCACCAGGATCACAGCCTCTAAACCTTTCCCATCCCTTGGCAACACAGAGGAGGTCACCCTAAGAGGGCAGAGTCCAGCCCCATGGAGCTGGACTTGGGGCTCTGGCCAGGAAGCTGGAAGGTACATATCCCCTCTGCCCATTCACTTCCACCAGGCTCCATTCTGGGTTCCCCTTCTTGTCCTGGGCCTCCAAGACGGTCACAGGCTGGCCTGCCTGCAGACTCACTTCGTGGCTGCTCCTGGCCACAAAGGGGTACACGGCTACCACCTGAAACACACAGAGGTGATATGGCAATGGTCAAGCCCCAGAGGCTGTTCATCCCACCCAACTCGGGTCCCCACGGCCAGGCATTCCTTGCCTCCCCGGTACATCCTTTGTGCCAAAGACAACGACATCTGCTAGCGATTACTAGGCAGTTGGCGCTGCTCCAGGACTTTTCTAGGTCTTGTTTTTCACTATTCTACCATTCTATTTGCCCCAGTTTTTCAGAGTAGGAAATTGAGACTTAGAGAAGTCAGGAACTTATTCAAAATTACACAGCTGTGACCTCAGAGCAGGTGAGCCGGCTTAGCAGCCTCTGCCTCCCCAGACCTAAGGGTTCTATCCATCAGGCCAGTTTCCCGGCCCAGAGGCAGGAGTTTGAGCAACATGGTTACTTGTTAAGGAAAAGCCCTCCTGGGCCTTTATTAAACTATTATTTAACTTCTCTGGGCCTTTGTTTCATCATCTTATGCAATGGGAGTAATGATGTTTTACTTTCTGGGTCATTCTGAGAATTTAATGAATGAATACATACAGAGGGCTTCACATGGGGCCCAGTACACAGTCAAGGCCCAGGCTACTTGGCTTGTGATTACCACTGCTGTTATTACCGTGGCCAAGCCTAAGGAACCATATGCAGCCTGGGAGGGTCCCAGGGGAATCCACTGAGCACCCCTGAACAGAGCAGAAGCTTCTACAGTGTTTGGGTGTTAGAGAGCTGAGCCCAGGGTGGGGCTTCCCTGAGATACTGCCAACATTGGCTGGAAGCTGGGTGGCAGTGGCGACCTTTCCCAGAGGCACTGGGCTGGGGCTGAGTTGGGTGGTCAGGGCCTCTGGTGCACCCTGTGAGTCCCTTGCAGCCATGGTGCACTATTTCTGGCTAAGGCTGAGGATGTTGGCCCAGAGCCTTCGTGGTGGGTGCAACAGGAGCCATGCAGTTAGGTTGTTTCTCCAGGCATCTCTACAGCAGCTCCAGGCTCCTCAGCACTCCAGCCAAGATATATGCAGGCTGCGCTCAGCACCGCTGGGTCCCTCCCCTTCATCTGTATTCTTTCTGTCACTCATACCTCGCCCGTGAGTTCCCCTTTGACTGTTGCTGACACCTGGGACAGCACCCTCCACTCTTGGATGTTCATAATATGACCCTCCAGCTTTGCCAGCTCATCCAGTCCTCTCAAGGACCCCACCATGCTGCTGACCCATCAAGGACTCTGCCCTGCAAAGCTAAACCCCTCAGTGGCCTCATTTTTTTTTTTTGGAGATGTAATTCATATACCAATAATGTTACTCTTTTAAAGTGTACAATGCAGTGGCTTTTAGTAGGTTCATAGATAAGTAAAACTATTACCACCATCTAATTCCAGAACGTTTTCACCACCCCAAAAAGAAACCCCACAGCAGTTAGCAGTCACTCCCTGTTCCCTGCCCCTCAGCCCTGCCCATGACTACACTTTCTCCATCCATGGATTTGACTATTCTGGACACTCATATAAGTAGAACCCTACAATAGGTGGCCTGTTGTGTCTGGCTTCTCTCACTCAGCATCATGTGCTCCAGGCTCAACCATGCTATAGCACATGACAGTACTTCATTCCTTTCTATGGTTGAATCATATTCCACTGCCTGGCTGTATCATGTTTTGCCTACCTATCATGTTGATGGACATTTGGATTGTTTCTACTTTGGGTTCTTATGAATAATGCTGCCATGAACACGGATGTTCATATTTCCCACTGTCTTTTTTTTTTTTTTTTTTTTTTTGGTACTGGGGATTGAATCCAGGGGTGCTCTACCAGTGAGCTACATTCCCAGCCCTTTTTATTTTTTATTTTGAGACAGGGTTTTTCTAAGTTGCTGAGACTGGCCTCAAACCTGTGGTCCTCCTGCCTCAGCCTCCCTAGTTGTTGGGTTTACAGGCATTGGCCACTGTGCCCAACTTTCCCATTGCTTTTGTGAGAAAGATTGAGGTCCTTGACAACATCACAAGCCCCAGTTAGCCTGTCTTCATCCACCTTGCCAGCAGTACCTCACCCCACCCTGCCCCTCTTTCTTTCCCCACCCACTGACTTCATCCAGTCCCTCACATAGCCCTGTCCTCTCCTTTACATAGGTCACACATACTTTCTGGAGAGCTCATGTCACCTGCACCCCTTATGCAGTTAATTCACCCTTCCTATCTGAGAAAAAGCTTCCTTCTCAGAAAAATCTCTCCACACTCAGGGCTCTTGCACTTAACCCTGCTGACTTTGCAGTAATCCATGCACTTATTTTATTAATCATTGTTTTCCCCAGGTTTTAAGTCTGAGGAAGAAAAGGACCATGACTTACTCTTGTTCATCATTATGTCTCATGTGCCACCAAACCTGGCCAATACTGAATGAATGAATGAATCCTGCTTGCCTGGCTGGTGGGGACAAGGATTAGCTCTCCATTGTCAATGTGGCAGGGGTAGGAGGCCCCTTCCTCCAGGTCCCACCCTTGGCCAGGACATTGACATGGTCACTGATCAAGGCCTGGCCTCACAGGGTGGTGACTCCTCTAGGTAGCAGGAGCATAGATTTCGACAGAACAGGAAAATCTAAGGCCCAGTCTAGGTGGTGGAGCGGAGGCAAGCCTGCACCCTCTCCCAGACTCACCTGGGTCACAGCCGGGACGGAGCAGACAGGGGCTGGAGTGGGCTCTGGTGTTAGGTGTTGGGAGCCTTCACGTGGCCCCGCCTGTCCTCTGAGCTCTTTCTCACTGGGGACCACATGGTACAGCTGCAGTTTGCCAGCCGGCACGTATCCCCGATGTCCTGGGGGAACATGCAGAAGGTTACCAGCTGCAGGCTGCCTTCCCGTCCAGTTTAGTGGAGGGAAACTCCAACAGTGCCTCAGCATTCGGGGGGGGGGGGGGGTGCCTGACAGGATCATGCAGTACCCTCTCAGCCTCCCTTCCCACTCTGCAATATTTCTAGCTTCTGCTTGCTTACCCCCAATGACAGGGGATGCATTCCCTCCTGGGACAACCCATTCCGCTGTAAACTGCTGACAGAGAGATACAAAATTCTCCCTTGGACTGAACGAAATCTGCTTTCCTGGTGGCCCGTGTCCCTCTAGTGGATGCCCAGAGCAAAGCTGCTTCCCCTCCCTGGGTGCCTTCCCCAGGCGGGGACGGCCATGCTCCAAGGGGCCTGCTCCTTCTCCTGCAGAGGCCACTCCAGTGCTGTTCTGGTTGCTGTCATGATGAACAGCCATTACTTCCCAGGGACTTGCTAGGTGACAGAACCAGCATGTGATTTAGTCTTCCCACCACTTCCTGAGGTGGGGTCAGGCTGTGACCTCCCTCCTATGTTGAGTTGGCTGAGCTCGGAGAAGCTCTGTGACTTCCCTGGGCTCACAGAGTTAGGAAACTGGTGGGGCTGGATCTACATCCGGTCCTCAGGGCCCAGGCCTTGCTCCAGCATGCATTCCATCACCTCCCCATCAGTCATCAGAGCACTCTTCTGTGACATCTGCCTATTTGTACCACTTTCTTAATTTTTAACACTGACCCACTCTTTAAAACTTGGCCTTATACTACATAATGAATTCATAATTCATAATATTATGAATACAATCATGGACTTAGAGATCAGTTACATTTTTTCCAATAAACATTAAAATACTTAAACAACAATTATAAGACACTGCCCGACGGGGACAACATGATCTGTGAGTCCCCTCACCACAATCCTGGGCAACCCTCACCTTGTGGGTCACATGCCTGTCTCTGGAACATGCTGCTAGGCCACTGTTGTCCGGGTTCATGGTGTCTCTTGTACTCAGCCCAGCTACACAGGGGCACCCAGGCCTGAGCAGCACACCCAAGGCCAGGGCCAGCAGAGGGAGGCAGCTTCATCACTGCCCTGGTTCTGGACATCAGGCTCCTGTCCATGTAGCCAGGATCCAAGCACCCCTTCTCTGTGTAGACCGCCAACCTTCACAGTATTGCTGAGGTTCTCGCCATATATCTGTCTACTCTGAGTCTATGAGATCCCCCAAGGTAGGGTCCTTGTTGTTTTTGTTTTTGTTTTGTTTTGTTTTGTTTTGTTTTGTACCAGGGATTGAATGAACCCAGAGGCACTTAACCACCGAGCCACATCCCCAGCCCTTTTAAAATACTATTTAGAGATTTGGAGACAGGGTCTCGCTGAATAGCTTAGAGCCTCACTAAGTTGCTGAGGCTGGCTTTGAACTTGTGATCCTCCTGCCTTAGCCTCCTAAGCAGCTAGGATTACAGGCATGCACCACTATACTCAGCCCTTGTCTTATTTTCAAAGTACCTGGAACACGGGTGCTTAATGAAGGATGTTGCAATGAAAGACTGAATTCCTGTTTTGGACATTCCGTACCCCATTGCCTGCACCCCAGGCCCTATATCAGTCACATGTGCTCATTCCCATCCTGGATTTGCACAGTCAGAATCTATCCCACTAGAGTGCTTGTCTCCCCACCAACTTTGATTGGGTGGCTTTCCCAGAAGGCACACATACCCCCAGTGTCCACCAGCCAGCGATTGCTGTTGCCCTTGGTGTCCTTGTTTTGAAGGAGGGCCACGATTTGGCCCCGTGGCAGGGTCAGGTCCAGAGTCCCAGACCCACTGATGTTGCCTGTGACCTGGTACAGCTTCCCGGGGCCATACCTGCTGAGGAGAGCCTGCACCTGCCGTTCAGAGCCTGGAAGGAGTGGCTGGGGAGAGGAGGGACAGACAGACACAGGGCTTGAGTTAAGTTGTCTAGGCTGGTGTCTATATGTGCTGAAGCCAGGGGTCCTGACCCCCCCTACCTCCATCAATGAAGGCCCATCCTGATCAGAGCAACTGTGCTCTCGCTAGTGGGTGGTTGGCTCTTAGCATCCAAAGGCATTTGAGGAGAAGCTTGCAGCTTCTGGAATTCCCTAGAATACTAACTCAAGTTCTGTAATTTCTCAGGTACAGAACTCCTAGGATTGAGGATGCAGAGTCAATATTAAAAATAAAAATTGGGACACAAGCTGGGCTCAGTGTCATCCTAGTGATTCAGGAGGCTAAGACAGGAGGATCATAAGTTTGAGGCCAGCCTGGGCAACTCAGCAAGTCCCTGTTTCAAAATAAAAAATAAAAAGGGCTGCTGGATGCAGTGGCACACACCTGTAATCCCAGCAGCTGCGGAGGCTGAGGCAGGATGACCGTGAGTTCAAAGCCAGCCTCAGCAAAAGTGAGGTGCTAAGCAACTCAGTGAGACCCTGTCTCTAAATAAAATACAAAATAGGACTGGGGACGTGGCTTAGTGGTCAAGTGCCCCTGAATTCAATCCCCAGTGTCCCCCCAGAATAAGTAAATAAAATAAAAAGGGCTGAGGATGTAGCTCTGTAGAGCACCTCTGGGTTCAAACCATAGGAATGTTTAAAAAAAAAATCAGGACAGAAGGCAATTTAGTAGTAGAGTTACTGTGTAGCAAGTGCAAGGCCCTGGATTCAATCCCCAGCAACAGAGAGAGAGAGAGAGAGAGAGAGAGAGAGAGAGAGAGAGAGAGAGAGAAGAATAAAGAATCAAGACAGCCCAGTGTTCCTAAACAGATCTAAAACAGAAGCGTAGAGCTGGGGCAGCTTTTTTTGGAACCGTGGTGCTGGGATAGTACTTCTTGGAATGGTGACGTCGGCATGAGTGTAAAAGCCAGTGGGGGAGCAGACATCTGCCTTTCTCTCAAGGCTGTCCAGCCTCCTGTGAAGAGAAAAGCAGCACCCCAGAATGTGCCGGGGGGCACATGAAGACACCACTAGGGAAGCTCCCATCTCATGGCCACCTGGTTCTGCGGCGTTCTGTGCTCTTAGCCAAGTCAGCCAGGAGTCCAGAGGGCTCTGTGTGGGTGGCAGGGTGGGAGGCTGAGACAGGTGTGCCTCTTTCCGCCAACTTACAACACACACTGGAAGTAGATATTTCCATTTGTTTCTTCTTTTTTGTTCTTCTGTGTCTCCTAATTTTTCAACAATAAGGATGGACTGCTTCTCCAGTAAGAAAATTACTATTTTAAGTAGACAGAGGAGATTGCCAGGATGAGTTTGAAGGGCTACTATTCTCTATTTTCTGTCCCCCTCCTTTTTCCCCAGGTTCAGGGTCCATAGCACACCCCCAAGAGACCTCTGACCTGAAGGCAGTGGGCTGCCCTCACTGCAGGGCGGGAGGCAGGGACAGCTGGGGACAATTGTGGCCAAGGAGTCAGTCTCCCCACTTGTGGCAGAAGTTAGTCCCTGCTGCCCTCTGCCCTCTGGCCAAGTGTGAAGGCCACTTTATCTGCCTGGCTCTGCTGGCCCTTACTCATCTCTGTGTCCCCGGGCCTTTTCTCCCTCATGGGGCATCTTGGTGCCATCTCGTGATCCCTCACTTCACATCTTACTTGTGACTCAACACAGTTTGTGTTCTCAGGTCCAGGCTTTGCCACACTCTGGGAGCCCCTTCTCCCAACAGCTGACCTGTGAGTTTGAAAATATGGATCACCTACATGTACTCTGTAAGTGGACTGGAAGACACTCTTTCTTTATATTTTAGAGTAGAGCACCACATACAAAGATGTTGTGTCTGCCGAAAACTGAAAAAATAAATATTAAAAATTCTCAAAAAAAAAAGAATATTAAAAAAAAACAACTGTCTGCCAGTCATAGCTCTATAAACCATCACAGAGCTAACATAGTGTGCTTTGCACACTGGGGCTGTGGCTCAGTGGTAGAGCACTTGCCTAGCATGCATGAGGCACTGGGCTCGATCCTTAGCACCACATAAATAAATAAAACAAAGTTGTTTCCATCTACAATTTAAATAAATAAATAAATAAAAATCAAAGTACCATAACAAAAAGAAAATTTAAACAACTTTTTATTCAAACTTTTCACTCATTTTAAATATTGCTTTTGAGCTGGAATCAGAAAGGAGTCAGGGAAAAGAACATGTTTTGATGAAATTTTTGAGGAAGCTCCAGATTTGGGATGCAATCACCACTTCCCATCCTTTTATCTAATTTCACTCTGTATTAACATGTTGGTTTTCTTACTCTTGACCCATGAGTCCTATGCTCTCCCTATGCTCATTGCCATGAAGAGGAGGTCTGTGTTGGGAGATGTGCCCACCCAACTGCATTTCACAGAGAGGAAGGAGAGAAGTGAGGAGAAAATAGTTCCACGAGTAACAGAAAATATTGGGAGGCGGGAAAATATTGAGTCCCCGCCAGTGGCAGGGGAAGAACTGGACAGTCTTTGGTGGGGAGGGACACTTACCTGCACAGTGGGAGGTGGCAGCACTTTCTCAAAGTTCTCTCGAAAGGCACGAAGCTGGCTACCCGTCTGGCCTAGTGTGTCCTCCACCAGCTTCCTGAAGGCTGGCTCAGAGAGGTGGTGGTGGGGCAGCTGAGTGGGACAGACACTGTCAAGAGAGCCTTCTGCAGGACAGGGAGGCAAGAAGCCCCTGGCCACCCACACTCTAGCCCCAGAGGTCATGAGGCCTTTTTGTCCTGGTCAGCTGGTTCACTCTCCTTTAAGAAAGTCTCTCTCTATAGAGCAGGTGCTACTGCCTGCCATGGTGCTCTAGCCACAGGACTGGTGGTCCTGGTATCCCTTCCTCCTAGCCACAGTGACTGATCCAAGGGATGACAAGGACGAGGGAAGGTCAATTGGACCCTCCCATCAGACTCCATAAGTAAAGGCTGCCCTTGGTCACTTTTCCTTTGGATTTTCTAAGGTAAAGGTACAAGCTTGTATGTCTTCCTAGTCACCTCTCCCACCGTGCAGGATTTAAAAACAAACAAAAAAACACTGCCTGAAAATACAGCCCATCTGGAGAGGAAAACAGCCCTGACAGCATTATTAGTCCTGCGTGGTACAGGCCTGAGCCTGGCTCCCTCCTGGGCTCTGCTTGTGCAAATCAATACATTCTTCATGCTGGAGCTGGTTTTGTCTGGGTTTATGTTATTTGTAACACAACGAGTCCTGAGTCCTGCGTAATGCTCTGTCTGGAGACCCTGACCCCATTAGGGACCTCTGTATCCCTATCAGACAAGCTAGGAGTGTGTGAGAACCCACGGCCAACAGGGACACGTCCAACTCTCTGAGTGGTGGCTCTTTACTCTGCATTTTGACCTCTGGACTTTCTTCCACAGACTGTGAAGAGGTGGAGGTATGTGCCATGCAGGCCTTTCCCAGCTGCACAGGGACGGGTCCAGGTGAAGGGACCACTGGACACAGATAAGGCAGGCTGGCAGCAATCCCCAGCAGGCCCCCGCAGTCTGCAGTTCAGGACCATTTAGGAAAGGCGCTTCCCTTCTGCTTTATAAACTTGGCCTCCCCCTGTTGGCCCCCAACACCGCCCAGCCCTGCACATCCCAGGCTCCACACCAGTGCAGAGGGTGAGAGAAGCAAGAAAAGATCCCCGAGCCAGGTTTACGCTTCTACTTTGGGGAAGACAAAGGCTTCTTTCTGCAGATGGCTCAGGCCTAAATCAATTCAGAAAGGGAGATTCAGACAGAACTCATTGCTAAATGCTGAGAGAGGAAAAAAGCAGAAAAGGCCACAGGGCCAGCCCTCCTGAGGAGGCAGCTTCCGGTGCTGCGCACATCCTAGGGGCTGTGGGATAGAAAGGATGGGAGGACAGAGTAGCCTCTCCGCAATTCTGAGAGCTTTGTGGAAAGACTTATTCTTCCGTACTGTATGCCAGGCTCTGTGGAAAGCCTGGGGGACGATGGAGGGGACTTCCAGGCTAAGGCAGTGACCAGGCAAAGGGAACATGGTCATGCTCAGAGATGGTGTGCTAGAGAGAGGGGCAGTGGGCCAAGAGTGGGGCTCTGGTCAGAGGTGATGGGAGGAGGAGGCAAATCTCAGAGGAATTTTAATGGAAGGAACTGGATGGGGAAAGCTGAGCAGAGCAACATGAAAAACAGGAGACTGAGTGTCACTGAGGACCACTGAAATTGTGCCCAACGTCCGACTCAAGAACCGTTCAGCTTGGATTAACACAGAGCAACATGTGGAGGCAGCGGGGTGCTCCTTCCTATACCAACTCCAGTCCTCAAACTTTTAAAATGAAAGTTTGCATGTTGAGGTTTGCACAGACCTTTCTGGAATCTATTTCTGTTTTCAGCTGAGAGCTCCTGTACAAGCTGAGCCCTATGTTCAAAGCCCAGGCTCTGGAATATGAACCAGGGTTCATTATCTGTGTGGCCTTGCATGAGCTACTTAACTTCTCTGGGCCTTGGCTTCTTTATTGTTAAAATGAAGTTAATAATAATAATACCTACTCTGTGAGGTTGTTGTGAGGATTAAATGAAATAATGCATGAAAAGTGCTCCAATCGGGTATATAACAAGAGCTCACCAGGAGGTGGTTACTAAAATTATAGCAGTAGCACCAGTTTCAGACATTTACTCCTGACTATGTAGAAGGGACCTTCTGTCTCTGCCACCTGGAGATGGGTCCCAAGTCTGCTATTTTCCCAACACAGCTTGGTCTGTTTGGGTCCCGGAAGCTGGGATGCCTGGAGTCCCAGTCCTTCCTTGCTTTCATGGTCTGACTACGCTAAGGAGGGAGAACAGACATGAAGGAGATCTAGAAGATCTCCACTGCCCCTCTTAGGTACTCGACAGCCTGTTTGGGGGGCCTATCCTAAAGAGGGGCACCATGGCAGCCCTGCAATCAGCTGGCTGGTGGGGCTGGGCCTTGCCTGGCTATGCCCCAGAGGTGCCCGAGTCCAGTGGCCTTACCTGGGCCACACTGCCTTCTGCCCTCTGCAGCACTTGCTCTGAAAGGTCCTTCTGGAGAGCCACAAACGTGCGCAGGATCTGGCCCAGCCACTGCATAACCAGTTGGTTAAATTGCGGGAGCTCGGCCACCAGCAGGGAGTTGAGGGCCTGGTAGGTGTGCCGGGCCGCCTCCTCCTCATACGTCACGCTGCCCACCTCCAGCAGCTTCTCTTCCACCCGCTCAAAGTCCAGTAGCTTATCCAGACGTTTCTTGATCAAGTTCTGAGGGCCGACCAGGGCTTTGGCCAAGTTGCACAGCGGCCTCCATACCAGGCCTTCCAGCCGCTGCTTCTGTGGGGAGGGAAGAACTTGGGAGGTGGGTAGGGAGGCAGCTTGGGGCTGGGGCTGGGAGAAGGGGCTTTGGAGGCAGGTGGGCCTGGGTTCCAGTCCCCCCTCCACCAACTGCCTGTGGCCTGCAGTACGTTATCTCATCTCTCCAGGCCTCTGTCTCAGGTCTGAAACACAGGGATGGCTGATAATGAGCTTGTGAGAGTGCCTGGCACAGAAGAGGCACTCACTTTATGTCCCTTCAGTATCATTACTGTGCAAAGATCTTGAAAAATAGTTTTTCAGAGGGTGATAGTCAAGAGCACAGTCTTTGGGGCTCAGACTCGAGCACACTACTGACCATCTGTGTAAAAACCCAAGAGGAGCTGGGGTTATGGCTCAGTGGTACAGCGCTTGCCTCACATGTGTGGGGCACTGGGTTTGATCTTCAGCACCACATAAATAAATAAAATAAAGGTATTGTGTCCTTCTGCAACTAAAAATTTTTAAAAAAAAGTTCAAAAAGAATCCAAGAGATCACATCCTCTGAGGCTCAAGCTCTCATCTGCAGAATGGAACTATTAATAGTATCACCCTCAAAAGCATGTGCTGAGGAGTTCATGAGGTAAAGAATGTAAAGGACTTGGCACAGCGCCCGGCAGAGAGTGAGGCTCAATAAACATTAATGGGGGCTATTTTTATCACCAAATGCACTAATAGTAATCCCTATCCTGCTGACCAGAGCACTTATGGATGTGGCAATTGTGTAAAGTGCCTGACTTCTAAATATTATCCTTGTAGGCTCTGCTACCTGCCTGGCAAAGAAAGGAGAAAAGTTCCACTTACAAACTCCAGGAAGGCCTGGCATTGAAGGTCTCTGGACAGGCTGCTGTACTGCTCCACAGGCCCTCCGGGGATGTCCAGATTGCATTCATGTGGCCGGAAGCGGAGGAAAGCCTGTATTCAGGGTCAACAGGACACATGCAGTCATGGCTCATCATGGTCATCTTCCCCCTGATCCCCTGCAGCCAAGCTCTGGAAGAGCAGCCCAGGCCCTCGGCACCCCACCACCCCCATGACAGGCAGGCACACAGCCTGTTCTATCCCCACACATCTTGGGTGATTACGAATTCTTCCTGAGACTGAGTCAACATCTTTCCCCCTCTGCCAGCACTTCTGAACTTCAAGCATTTGCAAACCACCTGTGATTTTTTTTTTTTTTGCCGTGTCTACATTCTGCATATTTCTATTAATACTTTTCCAACTATTCTTATTTAAATCAATGCATTAAGAAAATACCTACGATGTTACCACAAAGGGAAAACAGTAATAACTGCCATAGACACAGGAAAATAATTGCCATAAAAACAAAACAGTGTTAATAAATTCTGCCTGGGTACTGATGCCTACTGAAGACCCCTGAACCTGTGACTTCTTGCACACATATGAAAGATGGAACAGCACAGTAGGGCACAGTGGTGCATGCCTTAATCCCAGCAACTCTAGAGGCTAAGGCAGGAGGATTGCAAGTTCAAGGCCAACTTAGCAATTTAGAAAGGCCTAAAACAATTTTGCAAAATCTCAAAATTTTTAAAAATGAAAAAGGGCTGGGGAATGTAACTCAGTGGTAAAGTGCCCCTAGGTTAAATCCCAAGTAACCCCTCTCGCACTCCCTCCCCCCAAAACAAGATGCTCAGCACAGAGGCTTCTCCTTGACTCTGTTGGGGGGTAAAAGACAGAAACCCTTTCTTACTGTGGGATTCAATGTCAATACTGCATCTGTTGTATAAGCTGTGTAAGTCCTGCATCTAAGCAAACACAGCTTTGATGCTTCCAAATGTTCATTCTGCTGCCAAATACCCCTCTGGCTTCTCTCTGTCAAGGCCCAATACCTGCAGGTCCATTCCTCCTCTTTCTTGACCTGCCTCTGAGCACCTGCCCCTTCTATCTCACTGTGCCATAATAGGATCCTGGCTGCTCAGATCCTTGCACTGGGGACTCCAGATGAAGCATGAGCCAGCAGGGCCATCTGACCCCCACAAAGAGGAGTGTGGACCCAAACTTCCAGTAAGGCCACCCCAAAGCCCAAGTGGTCTGTGCCAATGAATGGGACTGAGGTAACACTGCCCAGGGGGCCATGCAGACAGAATGAGTCAGCACCAGTGATGAGGAAAAGAGGAATACTGGCCAAGAGAAGTGACATTCTGGGTGGCATGCAAACTGGTGGCCCTGTGGGCTGAATTTGGTTTGAAAAGATGCATTTTCTGGGGCTCGCAGAACATTTAAATTTTTATTTAATTAGTTCTTACGTTCACATGTCAGGATGTCCAGGGTATTCTTTCCTTAAAATCAGAAGATCTAGCCATACGGGGCCCACATTCCTATACAGCAATTGTCAACCAGAGTCAGGTAGCAGCTCTTCCTTTAGATCATTCATTCATTCAGCCTCCAAATTTCTTTGATTGAACCCAGGGGCATTTAACCACTGAGCCACATCCCCAGCCCTTTTTATTTTGAGACAGGGCCTCTCTAAGTTGTCTAGGGCCTCACTAAGTTGCTGAGGCTTGCTTTGAACTTGCAATCTTCCGGCCTTAGCCTCCCAAGTTGCTAGGATTAAGGCATGTGCTACCATACCCACCTCAGCCTCAAAATTTCAAACACTATATTTAAGTCTATTGAAAATGTCTCACAGGCAGCCTGTTGGACGTCAGGCTCCTGCTGGGTCCTATTGCTTCCCTGCCTCACTGTGCTACAATAGGATCTTAGCTGCTCAGATCCTTGTACTGGGGACTCCAGATGAAGCATGAGCCAGCAGGGCCACCTGACCCCCCAAAAGAGGAGTATGGACCCAGACTTCCAATAAGGCCACCCCAAATCCCATTATCCACTGAGCCCAAGTGGTCTGTGCTAACAGATGGGACAACATCTTTCCCCCTCTGCCAGCACTTCCGAGTGTCAAACATTTGTAAACCACCTACCACCAAGGAGACCTCAATAGTGGTACCTGCCTGTACTCTATCTGCACTGGAGTTTCTCTCCCCTGATCCAGGTGCTGGTCTGTCTGGGGGCCTTGTACCCCATTGAACTCTGACCCTGCTTAGCAAGAGATGCACCAGGGCTAGCTGGTCCTGGGCTGAAGTGTTTGCTTGCGCTGCTGACTTGGATTGGCCCTCCCACATTCTCCCTGTAGCTGCTGCTAGTCCAGACCCACCTGTTCTTAACCCTGCAGGGTCCTCACCTCCAGATTATCCAGGTAAGCAGCCACATTGCTCTTCAGCTCCGTCACACACAGGGACACCCATTGGAACCTCTCCTCTAGGTCATCAAATTCCTTGTCTTCTGTCTGAAAGTTACGCATGTGAGGGCTGAGAAAAGCCACATGGGGGCAGTGTACAACTGGCTCCCTTGTCCCATGTCATCACTGGGAACCATCTTTCCATAGACCCACCTACACATCAGGTTCCTGCAGCTCCAAAGCTGAGTGGTCAGTTAAAAGGCAGTGTAGCATAATAGTTTTGCATCCACATTATGGAATCAGACACAGAAGCATGAATTGGTTCCTAGCTCCCTAACTGTGTGACCATGGACAAGTGTTTTACTCTCTGGGAGCCTGTTTTCACATTTGCAAAATGGGGACAATAAAAACAGTTCACTGTGCAAATCAAATAATGCTCATTCAAATAGTTACTGGGAGCTACTTGTCAAGAACCAAAGCCTAGCCCTCCTATCTATAACAAGGACCCTGACAACCAGGAGCCCTACGCTGACTCTTCAGAATTGGGCAGAGGTACCTCTTCTTGGCACTTCATTCTCAGGCTCAACTGGTTCACTTCTGAAAGGAGCTTAAGCCTCCTGCCCACCACTGCACAGGGTCGTGTGCCTTGGTGGCTGTGTGGACTGTCCCTCCCCTGCCCATGCTCACCCTGGGCACCAGCCCTGCTTCCTGCTTCAACAGCTGGCTCAGCCGGGTAGTCTTCTTGGAGAGGGTGTGTGTGTTGATGCGGGCCAGCCGCTCCCGGAGGCTCAGAGGCTCCACCCTGGTGTATTTGGAGGCTGTACCAACAGAGAAGGCGGGCACCTTGGGTGACCCCGGAGGACCCAGGAGAGCAAGCATCCCTGATGTGTCTGGCTGGGGATCACATTCACCAGCAAGTCACACTGTGCTAGGGTCCTCAGTCCCTGCTGTGAGCCCTGGATGAAGAGCTGGGCTTTGCTGGGCTTTGCTGGACTTTGGTAAGTTACCACTCCTTCGGGCCTCGGTTTCCTCATCTGTAAGATGAGGCTGGCTACCTCTTAGGATTGCTGGGAGGATCACATAAGACAGCAGGTACAAGACATCCTAAAGAAGAACCCAGCAAGAGGTGATTTGCCCAGACTCCCCTCCGATGGTTTTAGGCAGGCCATCTGGGAGCCACAGCCCACCCCTTCTTCCTGCTCCTTTGTGACCTATGCACCTGGAAGGAGAAGCAGGTGAGGAGGACATGCAAAGCTGTCAAATGCCATGCGGCATGGTGGCGAGGCTCCCAGGCCCAGGACTGAAACTTGACTCAGTCTAGCTGTGACCAGGAGCAAAGGAGGTAAGTGCTCATCTTACCCAACTGTGAAATGGGGCCGGCAGGGCCTATCTCAGTGGGGACCAAAGATGAGGAAGGGAAAATACTGCATGGTTAGCTCTTACAAAACAGCTGCTCACTCCCCTGATTTGATCTCCACACACTGTATATGCATATCGAATTAATGCACTGTACCCCATGCATATTTGTGAAATTAAAATAATAATGATTATAAAAGAAAGCATTAGCTAAATACTCAGTGTGCAGCTGAATTTCTCTATACCTGGGACATTGCTTCTTTTCTAAACCTTTCTATTGCAACAAACTGAGAGGTAGAAATTCCTCCCACCACTGCCCCCTCATTTTATTTAACTCCTTAATTCCTCAGTATTCACTTCTCCCCCATGGTATGGCAGCCATGTGGTTTGAATGGGTTTGATCTCACTTTGGCTCAAGGAGTGGTTGCTGACTAATATAAACCAATCCATACAAATCCATCCTCCCGATAATAACAATGAGTTCAAAGAAGGGCACACACCCAGGCCTAAACCAATCAGTTCATAGCATTCTCCTAACCATGGTGATTGGTTCATAGTGCGCCTGTGGCCCAACTGGGTCTTATCAGAATGATGCTCCAATTTAATTTTTAAGGCTAAGGGGAGAAAAATTCTGTTTTATCCCAGAGGGTAAGGTATGCAGATATCAGTCTTGGAACAATAATAGCACTTTCTACTTCCAGGGAAACCAGCCTGAAAATGAAGCTAAAACACAGTAAAGAGCAAAGGCCAGAGAATTAAAGAAAAATGGAGCTACTACCTTGATCAATCCCTACCTAAAGCCCATATTACTTCTGAGTTTATACAAGCTGTTGCATTCTCTTTATTGGTAAAGTCAGTTTGAGATGAGTTGTTTTTCTTTTTGTTTCTGCAACCAGAAGCATTCATCACTGATGTATCCCCTAGATGTTCCAAGTCCTTACCCACTTCCTTGCGCATCTTATACTCGTTGATGTTGGCATTCACATCCTGGAGGGCAGAGGCAGCCCTCTGTAGGACCAGGTAGGCACTGGCATCAGGGAGTGTATTCTCCAGGATTTTCTGTAGCAGCAATGGGTACTTGGTAATCCTCTGCAGAGGAATTACCAGTAAGAAACTGAGGCCTGAAGGTCCAGCTTGCGGCCTGAGGGAGAAGACTGGTATTAGGTAGGGAAAGCCCATCCTTCAGGGGGCTGAGGGGCCCGGCTGTAGGCCCAGCTCTGCCATTTAACTTGCTCTGTGATCTTGGGTGAGTTACTCTCCCCCACGGTCTTCAGTGTCCTCATGTGTGATTTGTGAGGTTTACATGGGCAGTGACAGTCCCTTGCTTGCTCATCTGTACCAAATCCAATTGTCCATCCTCTGCCCTAGGTTTCCTCAGCCTCTCAGCAGCAGACACAGCTGACATTCCCTTATCCTTGATATACATTCTTCTTTCAGCCTCAAAGACATTCTCAGTCTTTCTTCTCCTCATTCCACAGGCCACTTGGCCTCCTCTGCTGGCCTCTCTCTACTGTTGGAGTGTCTTGGGCCTCCTCACCTCCCACTTACTCTCTTAGTGACCTCCTCTGTTCCTATGGCCTTAAATATATCCCAAACCCATATCTCTGCCCTGTTCACATGGCCAATTGCCTACTTGCCCTCTCTACTTGCACATGGCCCAAGCACAACTCTTTGTTGGGTACCTACATAATATTTCACTAAACAAAATAGTCTACTGCTTTTAAAAAAATGTTTTGAAATCACAGGAACTTAATTTTTGGTTTGCATTTAAGTATTCAGGAGCAAAAAGTCATAATATCTATAATAGACTTTAAATAATTTAGCATAAAAATAGATGGTAGGGTGGCACACCTGTAATCCCAGCAGCTCGGGAGGCTGACACAGGAGGGTCACAAGTACAAAGCCAGCTTCAGAAATAGTGAGTTGCTAAGCAACTCAGTGTGAGACTCTGTCTCTACATAAAATACAAAATAGGGCTGGAAATGGGGCTCAGTGGTTGAGTGCCCCTGAGTTCAATCCCTGGTTACCCCCCACACACACAAAAAAAAATGGGCTGGGATTATGGCTCACTGTTGAGTACTTGTCTCATGTGTGTGAGGCACTGGGTTCAATCCTTAGCACCATATAAATAAATAAAATAAAGGTATCATATATATCTACAACTTAAAATTAAGAAAAACAGATGAAGTAAGAAGCACAATGTTAGGTTTTGCTCCCTTTAGGTGGTGGGCATGTGAATACCCATTACCTTGTCCTATTTTTCTATAGGTATCAATTTTTTTATTTTTAAAAAAGTAAAACAAGCGGCTGGGGCTGTAGCTCAGTGGTAGAGTGCTTACCTAGCACATAAATATAAGGAAAGAAAGAAAGGTGTGTGTCCATCTTCTCTCTCTCTCTCTCTCTCTCTCTCTATATATATATATATATATATATATATATATATATAGTTGTAGATATATACCTATATATAAAGATTTTATACACACATATACACACACATACACACACACATATATATATAAAGTAAAACAAAATGAGGGGCTGGGGTTGTGGCTCAGTGGTAGAATGCCTGTCTAGCATGTTTGAGGCACTGAGTTCAAGTCTCAGCACCAAATGTAATTAAATAAAATAAAGGTCCATCGACAACTTAAAAAATTAGAAAAAAACCGAACACCTCATGGTGACAAGGTCCATGCCAGATACACTGCTAATGGCTGGATGGCATCTAGAATTTCATCAGGAGTCCAGGGCAGCTGGGGAGGGGCTCCGAAAGGCTTTCCTTGATCACAGCCAGCGGCCCACTGGCCTGGCTTCTGAGAAACCCCAGAGATCCAAACCTCAGATGTCCAGTATGCCTCCTCCAAAAAGACTCACGAGTGCTCTTCTGGCCCCTCTTTCTTTTTCTTTTTTTTTTTTTTTTTTTTGTAGATGGACACAACACAATGCCTTTTTTTTTTTTTTTAATGTGGTGCTGAGAATCGAACCTGGGTCCCGCCCGTGCTAGGCGAGCGCTCTACCGCTGAGCCACAATCCCAGCCCCTGACCCCTCTTTGATGGAGCCCCCACCTCTTGTTTTTCTTAAGTAAAAGTCTCCAGACCAAATGTCCAGGAAAGAGCATCCATGAGGCTAAGAATAGACAGAGCAAGTGGGAGCCCCTTTGGGGACTGCAGGGGTGCGGAGGCAGGGTGGGATTACCCATTGGGACATGCCTACACTGTCCATCTGCTCTCACCAAGGGAGTCCTGGAGCTTGGCTAACTGTGGGCAGTGGAGGTGGAAACAGTTGGCAGATATTTGCAAAGCTCCATCCTCTGGGCTTGCTTTCCACAGGAAAGAGCCAATTGCCTCCTGGGGACAACTGTCACCTTACAAATCAGTGAGGGCTCCTCAAGAGATGATTCCATCCCTTTCCTCATGATCATCATGGCGTTACTACAGAATGCTGGCAGCCACTCACATTTACAGGCTCTCTAAGGTAACCTGGAGAGAATTTGTTTTATTATGCTTTGTTTTCAATTTGGCTCCATGGGGATTGAAACCAGGGCCTCACATGTGCTAGGTAAGCACTGTACCACTGAACTACCTCCCCAGCCCTTTTTAAAATTTTATTTTGAGACGGGTCTCTAAGTTGCCTAAGCTGGCCTCAAAGTTGCAATCCTCTTGCCTCAGCCTCCCCCTCATCCCCAGTGGCTGGGATTACAAGCATGCATCCCTAAGCCTAGTGAAGAAACTTCTATGTGGCCTTTCAGATAGGGGAGAAAATATCCTGAAAACTGATACGCAGAGCTGGATGAATGTGATGAAAGAGGGCTTTTTATAGTCTCTCGTGGGTCATCCCTTGGGCAATTTGTGAAATGTACAAACCCTTTGCTCCATCAACCCCAGCCTAGAAATCCACCCCACAGAAATACTGGTTCAAGCAAACCAGGATAAAAGTAGAAGTTACTCAGCAACTCTAGGATTGCCAACAACTGGAAACAACCCCAAATCCACCAACAGGAGAATGATGGAGTAAACCAGAATCTAGTCACTGTCCTGGGAGGAACTCTATGCAGGCATTAAAAAGAACATGGGAGAACTACCCATACTGTTGTAAAAAGATATTCATGGCTATGATTAAATGAAAAAGAAAGTTCTAGAACAGCCTGTGTAGTAGGAGTACCTTAAAAATTCTGCTTGCCAATCTATCCATCTATTTGCAAATATACAGAAGAAAATTTGAATGGACAACGTTCACTGCTGGAGGAAGAATGAGGAAATGGGAGACAAGGAGAAGGGGCTTGCAGATCTTACTTTACGTATCTGTGCATGGTCTCGTTTTTTCAAAAAGTATTTATGTCCTTTATATTTGAAACAAACACTAGTAACTGGTAAAGGAAAAAAAAAAAAAAAAAAGCAGGTTTTTCTCCAGACTGCTACCTCAGCCGCCATTCTGGAACTTGGGCGCTAGTGCTACACTAACCAATCCATCTCTTCAAGGAGCCTCCAGGGTGGTCCTACCTAACAGGGAGCCTCCGCCAGCCACAGGGATGAATCTTTGGTCCCTTTGGTTTCTCAGGGGGAAATGCTGCCTTAAAAGACAGGACAGGGCTGGGGAGTGTAACCCCTGGGTCCCCGCCCCCATCCCCAGCACCATAGGGTGGGGGGAGGATCAACAGAACACCCTGCTTTCTCACTCACCCAAATAAAGGGTAGAGGACAGCATGCATTTTGGAATCAAAAAGATTCAAAATTAGAAGATTCCTAATTAGAGATACCATCTCTCCTGACAGACTGAGAAAGGACCTTTTTTTGGCAGGTAATGTGATTCTAGTTGGCCAAGCTCAGGGAAGTATCCTGTGGTCATAAGCACAAGAAAGCCAAGACCATTGTTGGAAGAGGGAGGAGACCCAGAGCCAGGAAGAACTTCATTACTGACGCAGCCAGACGTTCCTACTGAGGGCAGTTTGTAGTCTTATAGGCCGGGGGAGACCAGCACTTATTGGGCAGCGTCCAGGTACCCTGGATGTCTTGCGTGCACAGTCCCGCACTGCTAAAAATAGCTCCACGATTCACATGTCCCTCTGAACATCCAGAGCCTGAACACAGGCCTGGAAACGTACTGTGATTTCAAATACCAAAATATGCTTGTGACACCTGGACTCTATCCAGTCACATAGCACAACTCTGGAAATTACCAGTCACTTCCTTTTATATGTAAGACTCCGGTCACGTGCAACAATATCCCCCTGGCTCATTTTCTCCACCTCCCCAGGGGGTCCTATTTTCTGTGCTTCCATCATGTTCTTTTCTTCTTTCTCTTATCAAATGCAAGGAAGTCACAGTTGTTTGCACAGCTAGTTGCTGCCGCTGGGCACGCACCCTCTCTGCTCCTTCATTTTCCTGGGCCCCTTGAACACAACTGCTTCAGACTTCTCTTTCCTTAAATCCAACCTTATTTATTTGAAGCAGACGCAGCATCTGATGGCTTCATTATATCTGTAAGTGTTGCCATGCCTGAAGATTTACACACTGAAATAGGTACTATTTTATTAGGAATTATTTTCCTTGTATTTCTTCTCTGTATTATAGTTAAGTCATTATATTGTGTTTTATTTTTCATTTATGTATATAGGTAGGATTTTTCTTTCATGTTCTCATGATAATAAATGTATTTAATATTTCTTAAGGAAAAGGGGGCACTGGGACTGACAGAGTTAAGAACCACAGGGCAGTCTCAGAGAAAATACAACCCCCGCCTCACTAACATAACCAGAATAGCTAGTACTTATCGAGTGTCACTTGTGCGTCTGTGTCTGTGCTCTGGGAGGTACTGTTATTACTCCCACCTTCCCCATAAGGACACTAGGTTCTGACATGTGAAATAGCTCTTCCGTGATAAGGGGGCCACCAGATCCGCCACCAGGCAGCCTAGTTCCAGGGCCTATGAGAAAAGCTGAGAGGGCAGAGGGTGAGACAAACAGCAGCCTTGGTGCCAACGAGGGCTGCCCTACAGGGCTTCTAGCATGTCTGAACTAGATGCCAACACATAACTCCTGGGAGGTGTTACATCCAAGTTTCTGGATTCCTGTGAAAAATCAGAGGCTCAGGCCCCAGGGGACTCACATTCCCACCTAACTATAGAGGCAGATGATTCACAAAAAATGGCTGCAACAGTTTCCCTCCCTGTTTTCCAAATCCTTTGAACTTGAATTTGAAGCCCTTCTCAACAAGAAGGGGAAGGTGTTCCCTATCCTTTGAGTCTGAACTGGCCTTAGGACTTGATCTGAGTGACAACAAGACTCCACAGGCCTTGCCTGCCCCCCTAATCCGGAGAGCCTTGTAACCATCGCCTGAACAAGGCAGCCTGCAAGAAGAGAGCCTACGGGACGAGGGTAAGTCAGTTCCAATGTCCCAGATACAAGACAGAGCCCATCCAAGATCAGCAAGCTGACCCCAAGTAATTATAGTTTCATGGGGCTGCTCAGCCAGGACCAGAAGAACCATTGGCTCAGCCCAGTTACATTGCTAATATGCCTCATATTTAGTGTGAACTAAATAAACAACTGTTCTCAGCCACTGTGTTTGGGGTGGTTCATTATTCAGCAGAAGCTACCTGACAGCAGCAGTGCCCCAAGGCTGTGTGGCAGCCAGCTCACACAAGGTGTGCCGTTCTCCAGCACCAGCCTCCACGGCTTTCCTGTCCTACAGCTAGAGCCTCACCTCCCTGACTTCTGAACCCTGCCTAACTCCTACAGAAATGTATTTAGTGATCCTTGCAAAAGTCTGCATCTGTAAGACCCACAAGGGGGAAATGAGTGTGGTTTTTGGAGGCAGGGAGGAGCTGGGATCTGGGTACTTGAGAAGGAGAATTTCGTGGAAAGAGGGAGACTGAGGAGAGGGAGCAAAGGCAGAGGAGGAGAGGAGGTGGCTGGAGGTTCCCCCTGGGTTAATCCCATCTGTAAAGACCTGAATCTACACTCTCTTTCTCTTGGATATAAAAGGGATGTATGAGTAAAATGAATTAATAATAATAACTCTATCCTTCCTATAGTACTCTGGTTTCCAGAAAATGACCTTCATCTGCCTCCATCTGGTGAGTTGTCCTGGGTGAGATATTACCTTTTCTGTGTTTTCTTTACTGGTCATTGAACCTAGGGCACTCTACCACTGAGCTAAATCCCAAAGCCTTCTTTTTCTTTTTTTTTAATTAATTAATTTTTAAATTATTATTATTTATTTATTTATTGTTCAAGGAATTAAACCCATCCCTAGGTTCACATCCCCAGTCCTTTTGTATTTTTTTTATTTTGGGACAGGGTCTCACTAAGTTGCTGAAGCTGACTTTGAACTCATTTTTTTTTTAAGTTTTCTGCGGACACAACATCTTTTGTTTGTATGTGGTGCTGAGGATCGAACCCAGGTTGCACGCATGCCAGGCGAGTGCACTACCGCTTGAGCGACATCACCAGCCCCTGACTTTGAACTCATGATCCTCTTGCCTCGGCTTCCCAAGCTGCTAGAATTACAGGTGTGTACCTGTCTCCTTTTTATTTATTTATTTAATTTATTTTCTTTTAAGACAGGGTTTTACTAAGTTGCCAAGGCTGGCCTTGAACTTGGCAGTCCTCCTGCCTCAGCCCCCTGAGTAGCTAGGATTATAGGTATGCATGACAGCACCCAGTTATAATTCTTGTTTTTATATATATATTTTTTAGTTGTTGATGGATCTTTATTTTATTTATTTATATGTAGAACTGAGAATTGAACCCAGTGCCTCACACATGCTAGGCAAGTGCTTGCTATTCCACTGAGCCACAACCCAGCCCTCTTTTTTTAATATAGAAAAGAAGCAGAAAAATTTTGCAGGAAAGGACAAATGACTCTTAAGTAAACAAAAAAGATGACAAACCTATAGATGCAAAATAAAACCACACTGAGACACCACAACAGGCACTCTGACCTGTTGCTAAGGGGTATGTAAATTGACATTGCCTTTACAGAGAGAAATTTAAGTGTATCAAAATTATCCATATATATTTCCTTTGAACTAGCAGTTACATTTCTGGAAACATACCTTACAAATATACTTACACCAAGTAAAATGACTTAGGTTTGGGGAATAAACACTGTAGCTCTCTCTGCAATATCAAAAGAATGGAAACAAACCAAGTGTCTATCCAGAGACCAGTTAAATACTGTAGCCCAGATACTTCCTAGAAGGGTGCCTGAAGGTCAAAGGGCCATGAATGTTAAGGGTTGAAATAGAAAGACCTCCAAGGGAGATATATGCATAATTGAGATTTTTTTAAAATGACACAAACTGGGCTGGGGGAGTTGATCAGTGGGCAAATAACCTGCCTAGTGCCTGCCTGGTTCAATCCCCAGTATCACAAAAAAAAATTTTTAAAAGATAAAACTTTCATTTAAAAATCAGGAAAATAAGTGTATATATTTGCAATTGCTTGTATGTACAAAAAGGAACTACACAAAGAGACATGAAATATTTAAAAGTGGTTACCTTAACTTTGGGGATAGGAACCAGGTAGATAAAGGGTCGGAGTTGGGAAGATTCTTTTGCTATATTAATATTTATGTTTTACAGTTTTTGACTCATATAACTAAGTTATTCATTCAAAATTTAAATTAAAAAATACTTTCCCTGCATTTCTTTATCTGGAGTGTCTACACATGGTGCCAGCTCTGGGCTGTGAGGCAACTGGGGACAGTTCTGACACATTTTTATATGGGCTTCAGCCATCTGTAAAAAGGGGGCCCAAAGTGATACACACCTGCTTCCCAACCCCACTGTTGACAACGCTTGGTTCCTGGTTCCCACTATGTCACTGCCCCTCTCTGAAGTAGCATGAGTGTTATTCACTAAGTGTTTCTGCTTTTTTGCCTCTGGATACATGGCAGGATGGGGCTCCCCACCTCCTAGCAGGTGGATACAGCAGTGATTAGTCCTACCAAATGAGCTGTGGAAGCAACGGGTGTTATTTCTGTACCAGAGCATTTAATACCAGTGACTGACTTCTAGAGCTCCTTCTTCCCTTGCCATAACTTCTGCCAACACCCCAGAGGGTGGCTGCTATGAGCATGCCTCCTGGAGTGAGGGTGATAAAGGAAAGAGCCTGAGATGGAGCATAAAAAAGATATCAACCTTTGCCATTTGAAACCACTGCAATTTGGAAGCCATTTGTTTCAGCAGCATGGCCTGGCCTGTGCTGACTATAAAGGTACTGATATTAACACACTCCTGAAGCAGCATGAGCAACCCCAAATAGGGCTAAGATGGGAACTGCCCCCCTGAGCTCAAGGTCAGTGGGGCAAGAGCAAGGGTTCAATGCTACTCACACCACTGCCTCAATGGTGTTCTGGATCTTCTGCTGCAGCTCCGGCTCCTTCCGGTACGTCTCCAACAGCAGCAAGGCCTGGTCATAGCTGGCACAATAGACCTTATAGACTCGCTCAAACTCCTCTTGGAATTCCAAAAATAATTTACCTAACAACGAACAAGCAACAAGGGATTATCAAGGGCATGTCCTCTTGCTTAGAGGAAGGAGGCAGAAGGTGAGCTACCTGGCTCTGCGGTGAGACTGCCAGGCTTCACCAACATGTTGCTGTGGGCAAGTGATCTCCTATTTCTGTCTTTTTATCTGTTCCGTAATGTTGCTGAAGGACTGAGTGACACAGTGGTGAAGTGCCCAAGCTGTAACCTCCTAGTACAGTTTGAGTATCCTTCATCTAAGATACTTGGGACCAGAATCGTGGGATCATAATGTATTTGCACATACATTATGAGATATCTAAGGGGTGGGATCCAACACTAAACACAAAATTCATTTATGTATCATATAGACCTTGTACACACAGGCTAAAGGTAGTTTTATGCCATATTTTTAGTGTGCCTGTGTTTTGACCATGACTCATCACAGAAGGTCAGGTGTGGAATTTTCCACTTGTGGCATCATGTCAGCACTCAAAAACTTTTATATTTTGAAGAGTTTCAGGTTTAGGATTTTAAGATTAAGATCATTGTGATGTCATGTGTAGCTAATAAAAAAAAAAGATTAGGTATCATCAACCTATACAGAATAAACAGTAGCTACAATTGCTGCAATAATAGCAAAGATGCCCACATTTAGAACTGCCTTATGGCTTACAAAACACACTAGTGACCATCAGCTCATTTTATCTTTGTGATTAATTCCTGTGCAGCAAATACAGTCAGGAACCCCCAAATGTACCATGGAACACATGGTGCAGTATAGGCAGCATAGTATAGGTAGGTAGTTGCAAACAAGTGAAGGCTTTAGCATTAGAAAGAACTAAGGCCACATCATGGGGCAGACTTTCCCCAGTCTTGTAACCTGGGGAAAGATTTGATTCCTCTGACCCTGCATTTTCTCATCTATAGAATAGGCATAAAGTTAGTACTCACTTCCAATAGTGTGTGTGTGTGTGTGTGTGTGTGTGTGTGTGTGTGTGTGTGTGTGACAGAGAGAGAGAGAGAGAGAGAGAGAGAGAAAGAGAGAGAGAAATAATACATGTAAAGCACCTGAAATAAATTTCACTCACCAAATATTGACCAACTACTTATTTATTGACTATGTGCCAGGCACTCTGCTAAGCTCTGTGAACAAAACAAAGCCCCTGCCTCAGGGGTTTATAGCTTACTGGGGAAGACAGGCAATAAATACGGCAGTCCCGCCATATCCATAGGTTTTGTACGCATGGACTCAAACAACCGAAGATCAAAAATATTCAAAAAGAAAAATGTGTCTGTACTGAACACACCCAGGCTTTTCTTCTTGTCATTCCCCGCAAGCAATGAAGTACAACAGCTATCTATGATTGTGGTATCTGACAGGGTCCTGAAACCTGCAGCCTGCAGATACCAAGGGATGACTGTATACTACATACACGAGGTAGTGATGAGTGTCACAAATTAAAACAAAATAAAATAAAGAGAGAGTGGCAGGGAATCTATTTGGGGAAAGACTCCATGAAGATACAAGCGAGCATCTATTAGAGACTGGAAGCAACCAGCCCTGGGAACTCAAGGCAAGCGCAGTTCTCTGGCGTAGGATGAACAAAGACAGAGCCCAAAGGCAGGGGAGTCTCTGCATGAGGGGGCTCAGCTGGAGCAGAGCGAATAAGGACATAAGGAGGAAATGAACAGGAGACTAAAGCCCCATCATGGAGGGCCCCGATGGAGTGAGGCACAGTAAGTTATGCTAATCTTACTTGCGATCTTAAGGTGTCCAGATTGCATTCTACAAGGGTGGCAGGAAGCAAATGGAGGGTTTTGAGCAGGGGTGATGTGATCTGATTTCGGCTCAATTTCGGGAACATGTACACTAAAGCTGCAAAGCATAGGGAAGATTAGCACAGCCCCTGTAGAAGAGTGAAGTGCAATTCATGAGGTGTTTCATGTTTTTAAAATAAAAAAAACTAATGAGATTGGTGGCTTATAGTGGGCGGAAGGAACAAGGCATGAAGAATGAGGGAATGGGGGTGGCCCAGTAGGGAGGAGAGAGAGGGGAGCCATGCTTCATTAAAATTAATTTTGTGTATAGCTCTGACTCTTGGGACTGCGGTGATTTTTTCTATAAGCCTAAAAGTGCTCTAAAAGGTCGGGGGGGTCTGAAGGTATAGTTCAGTGGTAGAGCACCCTTGGGTTCAAATTCCAGTATCAAAAACAAAACAAAACAAATCTGAAGAGCATTTGGTGGCCCAGCAGTGAGAAAGTGGTAAGAATGAAGACAAATGTGTTAACCACAACAGGGAGGTGGGAACCAGGGCCACAGGCAGGACAGGTGACTTTTCTGCCTGCCAAAGTCATAGACTGGGTCTCTAACCAGGCCTCCTTTGGGACCATCAGATGGTTCTCAGTAAATTTCCACACATGACATCACCACCCCAGGACCTTCACTAGTGCAATCCAGCAAATCCTCAGGGATAACTCCTGGGAGAAGGCCCAGGGTCGGGAAGAAGATGACCAGGAAAGGAGACCCCCAAAGCTTGTATCTGGGGAGAATCTGTGGGGTAGAAGGAGGTCAGCCAGCTGCAGAGCAACTCCACTGAGAGCCAGTGTGGACCTGGCCACAAAACTTAGAGCAGCTTCTCCATTCTCTCAACATAGGGATGTTCTCAGGAATGTGAACATGTTAAAGACACTGTCACACCACTGTGGTCAGGGATAGGGGAGTTTCAGTAACTGAAGAGCAAAGGAAGGGAAATTCCCAGAGAGTGGAGAGAAAAACAGGATGTCCAGGACACCAAAGTAAAGGCTTTTCCCTCCCCTTCTTGTCCTGACTCATTTAGGAGAAAAAGAAGTCTGTTAAAAAAACTGTTGTGGGGCTGAAGATGTAGCTTAGTGGTAGACTGCCTGCTTAGCATGTGTGAGGCCCTGGGTTCCATCCCTACTACCAAAAAAGTCTTGCCTGAGGTCCAAAAATCTTTAAAAATGCTGTTGCTACCCCATAGGAAAAGGGCTTTCCTTGCATAGCACGGCCTGGGAAGAGAAGTTTAGCCAGCAGAAGCCAGAGTAGCCTGATCTGGCACATGGCTGCACCTTTAAGAGGTGATTAGGACACAGGGACCAGATATAATTCGAGGGCCCTACTGCCTCTGACATGTTGTGTTTCAGGGATCCCCAAACCAGACTCCCAATTAGACACACTTCCATAGAATTCTAAAGCCCCTTCCCCCCCATTCTGCAATGACCACATGCTAAGGACAGTTCCACAGGAAGTGAAGGCCAATAATTCCCTAGGTTTTCTGCTTACCAATTAGGTACACTTGCTCCTCTTCCTTGGAGGCCGTCTCCTGCAGACCATGAAGAAATCTGCTGCTCACCTGGATGATTTCATCCATGTTTGAGAACAGGACATCCAGATCTCCCTGTGGCAGCTGAAAAAAAAAACAAACAAAAAACAAAAAACAAAGAAGCCCAAGGAGGTCGCTGGGAGTCTGGTAGAGGGACTACCTGTGACTTTGCAGAGTAGCCTCAACCTCTCACACCATCAGTGTCCCACCACCCAGGAAGACTGCCTGTCCCAGTGGAATGTTTGCAAGGATTTGAAATTTACAAATTATGTTTTTTCACTACTCTGCAAGGATAAAGGAAGACATGGAGTACTCAGCATGCAAAAAAGGCTGAACGAGGGCTTCATTCCTAGGTCTGCTGCCAACTGTCACTTTTTTTCTCCCTGTTTCTCCATCTGTCATCTGACAATGGGAAGTTAGATTTCTTGCCAGCTCTGACATACTTGGCATATACCATCATTATCTGGAGATGCACTCCAAACTCCAGCCCCTATTAACCAGGCTACACTACTGTGAAAAAGGATGCAGGACATCTATATGTAACACACCAGCACCAAAGTGTGAGCTGGGTGCACGTCAAGAGGGAACTGTGGTACAACGTTTCTAGTATGTATGCTCTTATTTTTGCTAAAATGAAAAACAACATATATATTTGTTTTAGTGTCTATTATTCTGAAGGGTAAAATAATAGAGGTCTTTTATCTTCTACATTATCTATTTTGTTATTTATAATCATTCAAGAATCACTAATCAAGCCAAGTGTGATGGTGCACACCTGTAATCCCCGTGATTTGAGGCTGAGGCAGGAGAACTACAAGTTCGAAGCCAGCCTCAGCAAGTTAGTAAAATAAAATAAAGAAAGAAATTTGTCTCAAAATAAAAAAATTAAAATAAAAAGGGCTAGGGATATAGCTTACTGGTAGAGCACACCTAGGTTCAATCCCCAGTACTCAAAAAAAAAAAAAAAAAATCACTAATTGAACGTCCATTATTTATGTATCCAGACTGGGATATACTGAATTAAACAAAGCCTTTGCTGTTCTGGAGCTTGCATACTTGAAATTCTATAGCAAAATCCTATATTGCTTTTAAAATCGGGGGGGGGGGGGAAGATGCAAAAAGCGAACACTATAATAGAAACCCACGAGAGTGCTGATTTCTCCAAGTCATCACCCTGTGAAATGAGACAATTAGAATGTAGGTCAGTTTAAGCAATCTGTTCTAAATTGAAAAGGGGCTTGTCCATTAGCTCAATTAATTCTGAGGGGCTTACTCCTCTCCCCATTGGCCCGTGAATAAATACACTGCGACTCTAAGCTATCCAAGGCCTTGCTGGAGGTTGGAGAGCCAGTAAATGGTAGTCCTGGGGCTTATTGAACACTCAGACTTAATACTCACATGCTTCCTTTCCTTCAGGCCTGCCCCAGGACAGATGTGAGGTCTCAGAAGCACATCCACATGTACCCCTATAAGGATGGCCTATGGGTGGCCCCACCCAAGTACCTGGTGGAGGCGGCCCCTGATGTTGGAGGCACAGAGTTGAAGCATGTGCAAATAGGAGACCTCAGTGTCCAGGAGCTCCCTGACAGCCAGTCTCTGATGGAGCAACCGTCTGTCCTCAGAGCTGTGACCTTCCTCGTCCGGACTCCCTGGCCTGGAGGTGGTCTCATGATCACTCATGTCCTCAGGTTCTGGGAAAAACAAAACTATCCTGATTCATTTCCAGGGAGCACTACTGGGAAATGCTGTCCCTAATTTGAAGACAACTATTCATCAAGAGATCTAAAAACATCTCGTACAACAGAGTTAAGATGAAGTGTTGATTAGCCTTTAGGGGCAGTATCTGGACTATATAAAAAGGCAGACAACAGCTCAGATCAACTGCTGACATTTTAAATTCATTTCCCAGGACTCAGACAATGTGCTTTCCTGGCTCTTCTATTTTTGCCCCAGCTCTTGACCCAGATTTCTTCATCTGGTTCAGCTCAGTGCTTCTCCTCCTCTCTCTCTCCTGATGGTTCCCCCCCACCCTATTATGCCATCAGGACATACAACCTATCACCTGGACTACTTCCCCAGACTCTAGGATCATCCTTCCAAATCCACACCTCTCTCCTGCTGCCAACCATGTGCGCTCATTCTGAACATGTTTCCAGTTTAAACTCCCTGAAACAAAGCCGTGATCACAGTGCTCCCTGTTGTAAGGCTTTTAATAGCTCCCTGCTGCTCAGTGGTCCATTCAGCCTCATTTCCCCTCCAGTACAAGCAAGTGCATTACTTTGCTCCATACCTGCCTAGTCCTGCCCTGCTTTTGTGCTTCTATACCCCTGTGTCTCTATTCTCCAACATGCATCTTCTCTTAGGCCATTCCTGGTCCTCCCCCTTCTCACTCCACCAGCTGTACTTTTCTGAAACTCCCACTGCCCCTTTATCTCTAAATTTAAAAATATACAGGAAATAATGTGGACAAGATGACTTGGAAAAAAAACCTTCCTACTTCCAAACGCTTAGGAATGCCAGGTCAGCTATAATAAACTTTAATTTAACTGCATGACAGAGCTTGCAAGAGAGTTAAGGAAATCACAAGGCCCAAAGCCCAGGGAACTGACCTGAGCAGGGAGTAGCTCATCTGATGCAGCTGTGGTCCTCACAGGGAAGACAGCATGGTCACTCCCAGCAAACTGGGGACTTAACAAGCTCCTTCAACCATCTGGGACCCCCCAGGACTTCAGTAAAATGATAGGTCAGGAAAAAAGAAAGTCCACCCACATTTACAGAAAATGTCAAAAATACTTCTCCATCTTGGTTTGGGTCCTAGGTGAACTGGCCTTCTAGATTTCTACAATGACTTGGAGGCAAAATCAAGGAAAATAAAAGGACTAAGGGGACAGACAACATTTTGGCCCTCTGCCTCCTAGGTCAGCTGGGATGCAGGGAATGACACAATCCCTCTAAAGGGCCCTGCAATTCCAGTGAGACACCCAACCTCCTGATCAGAGGGATCAAAAAGATCCCAGAAAGTAGGAGTTATCAGTGCATGTTCTACCAAAAGGAGGGTCACTGAGCAGGAGAATGTCCCCCAACACTTCCAACAGAAGCTATGTGGTCCTCAAGACCTGAACCCATCCCCACAGATGGCACAATGGGTAGAGGAAAAACCAAAGAGGATAAGAAGCTCCCCACAAGTCCCTAAGAGTAACTCATTGACCTTGAAAGGAAAAAGGAAAAAAGTTAATTTGGGGCCAACATGAGGCTGCCTAATTGGGGTCTTAAAATACCCACGGGGAAGGCATAACCAGAGGCAAGTGTGCCATAATAGAGGTAAAGAAAAAACACAATCATGGAGCTCTTTAAAAGAAAAAGACCCCTACACGTACATAATTTATGGAATTGGACATCTTCTGACTTTGGCTCCCTCTTGTATTCTGCTTCAAAATTTACTTTTCAGCTTAAGCATCTGGCCTTTTTCACTTATGAAAGTTGGCCATTGTTTAAAGACCCTTGTTCATTTTCTTATGCACCAGTTTACCACCAGCCAGAAAACTTAGGAAACCCTACTGGCTGATGCCCTAATTCCCTCCAGAATGAATGAAAAAAAGGTAAGAGGGGAATTTTATGGGTTGGGGATGTGGCTCAGTGGTAGAGGGTTTGTCAGGCATGTGTGAAACCCTGGGCTCAATCCCCAATACTGCCAAAAAAAAAAAAAAAAAAGGTGAATTACAACAGAGACTTTATCAAAAGCAGTGACTATCTTCCTAGGCCAGCAGATGCCCCATAGGTAACATGTAAAAGTCTAGCAACTCTGCCTTCATTCTGTATCTGTCTCCTTTATTACCTTAAACTTTGTGACCTGCCCAGCTCTACAGGGAGACATGTCAACCATTTAAGGATTGTTTATCCAAAACTGCTAACCCAAGGTTTATTAGCCCTAAATTGATCTAACCTGTTTTGTCCCCCTTCAAGACTAGGACAAGATTTGCAGGGACATTCCTTTTTTTAATATTTTTTTTAGTTGTTGATAGACTTTTATTTTATTCATTTATTTATATATGGTGCTGAGAATCGAACCCAGTGCCTCACACCTGTCAGGTAAGTGCTCTACCACTGAGCCACAACCCCAGCCCTTGTAGGGACATTTGACTGTCAGCTTTTACAGGTTCCTGGCTCACACTCCTGGAGTTGCACCTAGAAGTCTCCAGTTGTCATCCTACACCTTCAAGGAACACTGCGAGGTACATCGCCCACAATGAGACTGTCCCCCAAGCAGGGGCCATCATCTCCTGGGAACTGTATTACCCCCCTTTCAGAATCACAGGTCTGAGAGATAAACCTCCTGAGCAGCAAGTGGAAATTGCCCCCTCAAGAGATAAGAACTTCTCCAGAGCCACCTGGCAGAACCAGAACTCAAATAATGATCAACCAGACCAGTTTGAGGAAGATTGCTTAATTAGGCACACTTCTCATCCCTTGCCCCAATTCTTCCTCCAACTAAACCTAAAGCTCATGGCAGAGCTGAGCTATTTGATCTCACTTATCCTTCCCAATATGGCCACATTGATTAAATCTATTTTTCGGCTTTTCACCATTACCTTTCTGTTTGGTTTGGGGGGTAAATGGATGGATCTGGTTTGTTGGAACCCGTGGAATCAGGTCTCTGACCTAGGACACTGGAAACAGCTACAGGAGAAATAACACATCTCCAGGAGGACACATCTTAACCTAAGCTACAGATAACCATGTCCTTCAAATGAGTTTGGATTCCAGAATTACAAGAAGACCATTTCTTGTAATAAGTGAGCACAAAGCAATGAGGAGCAAGATTAGACCCCAAATTATCAGGTAGAAATGATAATACAAAGGGAAATGAAAGGCATTACAAAAAATGAAAACCTATATGATTTTTTAAAGCAACTTACAGAAATTGAAAATTTAGTCTTTGAAGTTAAAAAAAACTGATTAGACAGATTAAGAAGACACTAAGGAAAAACAAAGACTAAAAGGGCAGATAGATCTGGAGAAATTTTCCAGATTGTTAAACAGAGAGAAAAATATGGAAAATACTAGAGAAAAATATAAGGGATATGGATGCTCAAATTTAAAAAAATCCACATAACAAATGCAAGTCCTGGAAGGCAAGAATACTAAAAAGGGTACTGAGAGCCATGGGGCACAACTGTAATTCCAGTGACTAAAGAATTACAGTTGAGACAAGAGGACCACAAGTCCAAGGCTAGCCTCCACTACTTAGTGAGATCATGTCTCAAAAAAAAGGAAGGGGGGCGCTGGGGATATAGCTTAGTGGTAGAGTGCCCCTGGGTTCAATCCCCAGTACATGAGAAAAAAGTAAAGAGAGGCAATATTTGAAGAGTTAAGACTGGAAACTATCCAGAATTTATAAAAGATTTGAATACTTAGATCTAGGAAGTACAAGTTCCAAGAAGGATAAGTTTTTTTTGTTTTGTTTTGTTTTTGTTTTTTTGTTTTTTCCACATCTAAACATGCTGTGGAGAAGTTGCAGGATTCTGAAGGCCTAGAGAATCTGTTCTTGGAAAACTACTGGAGAATTTGTTCCACAAAAACAAAGAAATAAGAAAGAGGAAGATTCAGGATATGGTAACTAAACACTGGAGAGGGAAGGACCAAAGGAATCCTCAGAATAGGTGAGGAAAAATCCTAGGCTTTGGTAGTTGGCTCCAGGCAGAGGGCACAATCTGGACTAGAGAACTGCAGAAGGTTCTAGAATGTCTTATAGGCTGGTTTATTGAATTGATACAGAATTTGGTGTTTAATTAGGAATAATAACATAGATAATACATAGAAAACTAAGAAACCAATCAACTAACAAAACAAAACAATTGTTAGAACAACTTTTATGCAGAAAAGAAAGAGTCCTGTCCAGGCTGAGCACAGTGGTGCATCCCTGTAATTCCAGTTGCTCAGGAGGCTGAGGCAGTGGCATTGCAAATTTGAGGCCAGCCTGGGCAATTCTGAGCCTTTCTTAAAATAAAAAGGGTTGGAAATGTGACTCCATGATAGCATGGCCCTGGGTTTAATTCTCAGTACAGAAAAAAGGAAAAAGGAAAAAGAAAAAAAGTCCTGTTCTGTCACCTTAATGAAGAAATGCTACAACTGAGGGACCAAGAAGAATCTGAACAAACAGGTCTTGCTGGGTTTCTCTACTCAGTCTATTACTATTAGCTCATATCGTTTTTGCACGATTAGTTTTCTACATAGTGTGTGTGCTCCACAAACCTAAGCATAAAGTCAGGTAGCTCCACTGGAGCTCCAGTCTGAAGGCTCCTATGTCAGGCACAACTATGATCATATAAGTTTGCTATGTCTTTCTCCTGTTAATCTACTGCCATTTTATTTCAGAAGACTTAAATATTCAACTTTCTGAGGGAAAGTATAAAACTTTTTTGTATGTGCTTTTTAAAGATAAGGGGGTAAATTCTAAAACAATTAGCCATAAACAATGGAAGGAGTTCTCTTTTGGTAGCTGGGACAGGAAGGAAATGAAGGAAGACAGGCTGTTTTTCATAACATACACTGTAGAATTGTCTGCTTTTTATAATAAACAGAACTATCCATCTCCTTGAAATATATGCTCTCGTGTCTGGGGCTGGGGCTAGGGCTCAGTGTTAGAGCACTTGCCTCACATGTGTGAGGCACTGGGTCCAATCCTCAGCACCACATAAAAATAATAAATATATTTTTAAAATGAGTCTAAAATTATGCTTCTAAGAAAAATAATTTTCTTAAACTTTTTTTTTTTTAAGAATTGCAAAATTTGGGACGGGGTTGTGGTTCAGTGGTATAGTGCTTGCCTAGCATGCGTGAGGCACTGGGTTCGATCCCCCACACCACAAAAAATAAACAAATAAAATAAGAGAAATTGTGTCCATCTACAAGTAAAAAATAAAAATAAAAAGAATTGCAAAACTTGGGGCTGGGGTTGTAGCTCAGCAGTAGAGCGCTCGCCTAGCACATGCGAGGCCCTGGGTTTGATCCTCAGCACCACATAAAAATAAATAAATAAAATAAAGGTACTGTGTCCAACTACAATTAAAAAATAAATATTGAAAAAAAGAATTACAAAACATTATTTCTTTCAAATTGTCTTTGTTGCAAATTTTAAAAACTGGGAAGGCCATTTTTCCCACCTAAAGACTTCATAAATAGGGACAGTGTAGGAAGTATGTCATTTAAAAGGATCATATTGAAAATGGTAAAAGATGATATCCACAGGCATTTATCCAACTTGTCAGAAGCAGGTCCTCAGGCAATCTCAGAACCACGATCAGGTTACTTCACAGTCCAGAAATTACACCTGAATTCCCACACTTAACAGGAAGGAATGTGGTTTTTATGATCCAACCAGGGAAAAAAACTGTCCCTACATAACACTCTTGGAAGGATTTCCAAGTATTCAACCTCACATGACAATGACCATTTCTGTCCTATTACCTCATCTTCTCATCACAAAATTTATCGGAAACTTTCTTTGAATGTGGTTTTGTTTGAACCTGGAATTTAGAACTGAGTGAAGTAGGAATAAAGATAATGCTTCAAGTGTCCATTCACCCAGGCAGGTTCAGCATTGTTCTGAAGTCAACAGTTCTGACAATGCAATACATTAGGGGTAGAGTCATGGAATCCTGAAGCATGATATTGGGATATGGCCAGTGAAATCTAAATGCACCAGATCATATGTGATTGAACTTTCAGTGAGAATTGCTAATGGATGTTCATGAACCATGATGCCATAGAAAGTTAGTAGATAAGGAATCCTGCTCTACTATGGTCCTGAGACAGCCACACCCGGGGGAGAGCTCGTTCAGCTGAGGTCGCAGTCATTCACTGTAGGTGCTTGTCTAACTCTGACCTGGAGCCAGGATGCAGGACAGGTGACAAACAAATCAGCAAGACCACGAATGGATACAAAAAGTATGAGGAGCCTTCCTAGCCCACCTGAGGGCTTCGTCATCACTTCAATCCTCAGCCCCAGGTAGCACAACAAGCAAGAAACCATTAAATTTATTTAAAAAATGGGAATCCTACAATTTTGCAGAGATTAATATTCAAAAGTAAAACTATATATAAACACCAACATTAGTAATTCAAAGGAAGATAAAAGCATAATAATAAAAAATCTTTAATAATGTAGTAACAATCAACAATAATTTTTACTCCTTAAATATACTAAACAAAACATGTATTAGATGCTTATGGAGAAAATTATAAAACTTGAGTAAAATACACTTAGGAATCAACTACAAATTGAAATATACCATGATCATAGATAGAAAGATTCTATCATAAAGATGAAAATTCCTTACAGAGTGACTAAATACAATTTAAAATTTTTTTTTTGTAGTTGTAGATGAGCAGAATGCCTTAATTTTATTTATTTATTTTTATGTGGTGCTAAGGATCAAACCCAGTGCCTTACATGTGCTAAGCAAGAGCTCTGCCACTGAGTTACAGCCCCCAGCCCTTCACTTCTCTCTCTCTCTCTCTCTCTCTCTCTCTCTCTCTCATATATATATATGTATATGTATATATGTGTGTGTATATATATATATATATATATATATATATATATATATAGCAACCACTGAGCCACATCCCCAGCCCTATTTTATTTAGAGTCAGGGTCTCACTGAGTTGCTTAGTGCCTTACTTCTGCTGAGGCTGGCTTTGAACTAGTGATCCTCCTGCCTCAGCCTTCCAAGCCACTGGGATTATAGGTGTGCCTGGCTCCTTCAATACAATTTTAATAAAACTTCAAACAGGTTTTTTTTTAAATAGGGCATAGTAAAATAATTCTCACATATATATGGAAAAATAAAGGTCTAAGAATAGCCAAGGAAATTCTGAAGAACTACACAAAGAGATTTGTCCTATCATGTATCAAGACTTACTATTTTAAAGCCATAGTAATTCAGCAGTGTGGTATTGAACAGAGGTAGAAAAAAATATTAGTGGAACAGATTAGAAAGCCCAGAAACAGACCATAGTGAATAGGGAAACTTGATATGACAGAAGTTTCATAAGTGATCAGTAAAAGGATGGTCCATGGGATAACTGGCTTCCCATATAGAAAGACAAATAAATAGAATCCTACATAGCACTCCAAATAAATTCTAGATGGCTTTAAAAAATTACATGTGAAATGCTAAAAGTTTTAAAAGAAAATGTTTGTATGCTCTCCAGATTGGGAAGGATTTCTTCAACAAAAATACAATGTACAAACCCCCAACAAAAAGATTAATAAAGGTAGATAAATCTGACTATATTCACATTGAAATGCTCTGTTTTCCAAGCAATTCCATGATCAAAACAAAAAAAAAAGCCTCAGATCAGGAGAAGATACTGCTAATGAAAGTAGCCTGCAAAAATTTAATATCTAAACTATATATAGAACTGCTAAGAATCATTAAAATAAGGCAATCTGGTAGAAAAATAGACAAAAGACACTTTTGAGAATACATTATTTTAATTCAGTCACTATCAGTTTCAACCTCCTTCTATTGGGTCTTACTGTTATACTGAAACTGGAGAGCTAAAAACCAATTTCTCAAATTCCCTAACTGCTAAGAGTTTAAGAAGTATTTTCAGTCCCATCAATCAGATGGTTTTGTTTGAACTTGGAATTTAGAACTGAGTGAAGTAGGAAGAAAGATAATGCTTCAGGTACCCCATTCACCCAGGCAGGTTCTGCATTGTTCTGAAGTCAACAGTTCTGGCAATGCAATAGGTTACGGGTAGAGTCCTGGAATCCTGAAGCAGCATCTGGAAGAGCAGCTTCCCTATTCTCCAATTTCCTGATTGGTGCAGAGGGCAGCAGCTCTTTGGAGGGCCATTCTTTTAGCATGGCTCTGGGACTCATCTCTACAGTGTATTCTGTGGCCCACTTCTCCAGACCCTTCAACAAGTACCTAATAAACCTCTTTTAAATCTCTTTTTCCTTAAAATAGAACAATGAATGTGTGTTACCTGCAACTAAACCTTGGCTAACACAGATTAGAACAGGAAATTCATAAAAGAAGAAATGTAAGTGGCTAATAACCAACAAAAAGATGATGAACTCACCAGTGACAAGGCAACTGTGAATTATTAAAACCAAAATGTTCATCAGAATTGACAAAATGTAAAAAAAAAAAGTATCTATGAACAGGTAGATGAATGTAGACTGCTAAGAAGTCTTACATACTGATATAATCATGTTAATTGTTGCATCCACTCTAAAAAGCAATTTGGCAGTATGTAGAAAAGTTCAAAACACACACGCGAAGAGGGCAGCTCTACTCCTAGATGAATCCTGCCTTCAAGAAATGTCTCCACATACACACGAGGAATGTGGACAAGACTGTTGACGGCAGCACTTTTGGTAATCACAGAAAACTAGAAAGAGCCTGGATGTCCAACATCAGGAGGGTAGGAAAATAACACAATCATACCACCAGTGAAATTCTGAAGAGTATAAGTTGAATAAACTATATATTCATGTTTCAACATGCATATCTCCACAAACATCATAAAGAAAGAAAGAGCAGGGGAGAGAAACCAGGTGTGGTGGTACATGCCTGTAATCCCAGCTACTCAGGAGGCTGAGGCAGAAGGATTGAAAGTTCGAGGCCAGATTCTGCAACTTGGTGAGACCTATCTCAAAAAAAAAAAAAAAAAAAAAAAAAACCTGAAAAAGGGCTGTGGATGTAGTTCAGTGGTGGAGCAACCCTAGGTTCAATCTCAAGTACCACAAAAAATTCAATTAAAAAATAGAGAAAGAGAGAAGAAGAAAGGAAAAAACAATACAGTATGATACCATATTCTAACTTTTAGAATATGTTTAACAGTGCTGTGTATTGCTTAGGGATAGACACACATATGGAACAGATATGGAAATAATAAATTCAGAATAGCAGTAACCTATGGAAAGGGAAGCAAGGGAAAGGAATTGAAGAGAGTATCAAAGGAGCTTAATAGTATTTGAGATTTTTAAAAGTTAAACCTTTTATTTTAAAATAATTAGAGATTCACATGCAGTAATAAAAGATATCCAGAGAAAATCCATGGACCCTTACATAGTCCCCCCACCAGATAACAGTTACACTGGCATTGATACATCCAAGGAGTGGAACATTCCACCAGGAATCCTCCAGGTTGCCTCTTCACCCTCTTAGCTCCCTGTCATCTTTACCCTTGGCAACCACAAATCTGCTCTCCATTTAATAACCATATCATTTCAAGAAATTATGTAGCTGGGCGCTCAGCAGGCTAAGGCAGAGTTCAAAGCCAGCCTAAGCAACTTAGCGAAGCCCTAAGCAACTCAGTGAGACCCTGTCTCTAAATAAAATATGAAAAGGGCTGGAGACATAGCTCAATGGTTAAGCATCCCTGGGTTCATTCCTTAGTAACAAAAAAAAAAAGAAAGTTACATAAATAGAGTCACTCAGTATGTAACCTTTTAGGAATGACTTTATTCAGTCAGCACAGTTCGTTGGAGATTCATGCAATTCTGTGTATCAATAGTTCCTTTCTTTTATTGCTGAGTATCTGAGATATTCTGTTTGTCTAAAAAAATGTGAAGCAAATATGACAAAAATGTGAAATTAAACAAAGCTAGCAGATAAATACATGGGTATTTGTTCTATTGTTTGTTATTTTCTAGCTAAACTATTTCATAATATTTATAGTGGCGTGCATCCCATTCCACCTTAGACTCAGGATATTTATGACTAGGCTTATCTTCCTGGCTAGACACTAGGCTTCTGGAGGCAAGATAAACACCTATTCATCTTGTTTCCCCTCTGGTACTGGGGATTGAACCATGGGGTGCCATACCACTGAGGTACATATTTGGCCATTTTATTTGATTTTGAGACAGGGTCTTGCTAAGTTGCTGAGGCTGTCCTCAAGCTTTCGATTCTCCTGCTTCAGCCTCCACAGTAGCTGGGATTACAGGTGTGCTGGGTCACTGCTCCTGAATGTACCTACTCATCTTGTATCCTCCTCTGAGCCTCACAATACTGACAAGGAATACATATTTGCTAAATAGATGGCTCTTGTAGTTGTGTTAGCAGTTGTTCAAGTTTCTGTGTTTTGCCATAAGCATTAAACAGGGAATAAATATATAAACTGAGTGTCTGGGAGGGCAAGGTTGTTCCGAGGCTAAGGGCCCACACAGATCCTGGAATGGATATGTTCTGGTGCACCACTGTGTTCCTGTCAATGAACACTGTCATGGCCTGCCTAACTGTCCCTGGCCTGCCGCATATTCACTAGCTTGTGCCTAGCTTCTTTACGAGATCCAAATAAATTTTTAGGAGAGCTATCCAGATTCCAGGAGTCAGAGCTGTTGCCAAATAATAAATAAACAAAAAAAACATAGGTGGTATTTTACAGAAAACTGCTAAAGATTGAAAATAGCACTACTCATTAGGTTAATTGCAATCTAGACCTCCAGGTTGGCCTGGCAAGACCTCTTTGAAGCAGCATTCTACTATCCTTTAGTTTATAGCCTGTGTAATAAAAGTTATAGCACAGGCTATAAACACACTTTTATAGGAAAGAAACACACTTCTATTTCTTTAAAAATATCATTATTTGGAAATAAAAAGGAATGAAGTGCTGATGCGTACTACAACATGCATGAATCTTAAAAACATTACCCTAAGTGAAAGAAGGTGTCATGGAGGACCACATATTTCATGATTCCATTTGTTTGGAATGTCTGGAATAGGCAACTCTACAGAGACAAAAAAAAAAAAAAAAAAGGATGAATGGTTGCCTAAGGCTGAAGGAGTGGGGACTAGAGTGTGGCTGAAGGGTACAGAGTTTCTTTTAGGGATGATGAAGATGTTCTAAATTGATTGTGGTGATGGGTGCACAGGTCTGTGAATATATATTAAACAACCACTGACTTGCACACTTTAAATGGGTGAATTATATGATATGAATTATCTCAATAAAACTGTTACCAAAAAAAATTATGGCTGGGTATAGTGGTGCATATCTGTAATCCCAACTACTCGGAAGGATGAGGCAGATGGATTGCATGATTGAGGCCAGCACAAGCAACTTAGTGAGATTCTGTATCAAAATAAAATAAGAAGGGTTAGAAGTCTGGGGATATTGTTCAGTGATAGATGCTTGCCTTGCAAGCATGAAGCCCTGGGTTCAATCCCTAGAATGGGGATGGAGAGGGAAGGTTAGGCTATGGCTCAGTGATAGAGCGCTTGCCTAGCACTTATGAAGCTCTGGGTCCAATTTACAGTACCACAAAAAATAAATGTGGGGCTGGGGATGTGGCTCAAGCGGTAGTGCGCTAGCCTGGCATGCGTGCGGCCCGGGTTCGATCCTCAGCACCACATACAAACAAAGATGTTGTGTCTGCCGAAAACTAAAAAATAAATAAATAAATATTTTTTAAAAAAATAAATGTGTGTATATGCATATAATATTTTATATATATGAATCATACATTGCTGGTGGGAAAATAAAATGGCACAGCCACTCTGTTTCTCTAAAAACAAAACATATACCCTACCACACTCCAAGGCATTTAACCCAGAGAAAGAAAACTTAGGTCCATATAAAAACCCATTTATGCTGGGTGTGGTAGCACACACGCCTGTAATCCCAACGGCTCTGGATATCAAAATATCAGGAGGATCATGAGTTCAAAAGCCAGTATCAGCAATTTAGGGAGGCCCTAAGCAATTCAGCAAGACCTTATCTCAAAAATAAAATATAAAAGAAAAAAAAGGTTGGGGATGTGGCTCATTAGTTAAGCACCCCTGGGTTCAATCCCCAGTACCAAAAGAAAAAAAAAACTTATATACATTTATTTGCAGTAACTGAAAATAACCAAAATGTTCTTTCAACAGATGAATGGTTAAACAAACTATACCTCCATTGAATATTTGGAAATAAAAAGGAATTAACTATTTATACACACCAACAACTTAGATGTTTTCAAAGGAATAATGCTAAATGAAAAAGAAATTCAATCTAAAAAATTAACAAAAAATAATGATAATACAATCTAGGAAGGTTACAAGCCTGGTGATGTGGCATAAGAAACTAGGGAGGCTGAGACAGAAGGATCCCAAATTTGAGACCAGCCTGGGCATTTTAGAGAGACTCTGTCTCAAAATAAAAAATAAAAAGGCTGGGGATGTCCATGGAGAACACTCCTGGTTTCAATCCACAAAAACAAATTTTAAAAGGTTACATGCTGTGTGATTTCATCTAATAATAGAAAATTACAGAGACAGAGGACAGATTAGTGGCTGCCTGGTTAGGGGTGGGGAAGGAAGGCGTATAGGTGTGGATTTAAGGAAGAGCATCAGGAAAAACCTCTTGAAGAGGTCTGTATTTTCTGAGGTGGGGGAGAGTTACACAAATTCTTCACATGGAACAAAATGGCATAGAACTCCATACACATGTATTATGCCACTTCCTGGTTTTGATATTGTGCTATATTTAGATAAGATAGGGCTGGGGCTGGGGCTCAGTGGTAGAGTGCTCACCTAGCATGTGTGAGACACTGGATTCTATTCTCAGCACCACATATAAATAATTTAATTAAGTAAGATATAACCATTAGAGAAACCAGAGGGAAGGGTACACAGGACTTTTTTGTATTATCCTTGCAACTTTATGTTCATTATAATTATTTCAAAATAATAATTTAAAGACAAACAAAATATCATTTAGCTTAAGTAATCTATCTTTGCAACACTCTCAGGATAAACACAGCTCACCAGCCTGGAAGGCAGGCGGAGTACCCTCATTCCATTTCCTGGCCTGGCCTGATAAGGAGACTTATTTCAGAGAACACACCCATGGAAAGGTGGCTTTCCTTAAGGCCAGTCAGGTGGCTAAGTAGCACTGGAAAAATAATCAGCACAGTCAAGTCCTGGGATCTCTTTGATGCCTTCTGGTAAGCAGTTATGAACTAAAATCAGGAGACAGTGGTGTAGGTCAGTGGTAGAGTGAGTGTTTAATATTTCTTAGGCCCTGTGTTCAATTACTAGCACCTACCCCCTCAAAAAACAAACAAACCAAAAAAAAAAAAACAAACCCTACATCAGCCTGGCACATAGTTTGTGCTTAAAAAAATGTATTGAATATGCTATAGTTAATGATTCTGCTTTTTGGATCAGATACAATTGAGTTAATTCTCTTCTCTCTTTTTTCTTCTCTCCATGTTAGCAGAGAGAGATTTGGGCATTTGTACATTCATTCAACAAATACTTCAAGCAGCTACTATATGTCAAGCATTTTTCTGGATTCTGAAAATACAAAGGTCAAGAAAAATTGGCTCTGCAATAAGGAAAGGGTATTTAAAAATATCTGGTGATTTGCTCCAAGTTTCACTCTGCTAAAAGCAAAGAAACTAAGTAAACTAAAACAGGTCAGACATCTTGATTATCTCATCCTCCAAGACAGAAGGAGTAACAATGGAAAGTGATACTTGGTACCTAACTCTGCCCAGTCAGAACTGAATGGAGATAGGGACTAGCAGAAGTGAAAGCATCATCTTAAAGTTCAGGAGGCAAAATTCCCTGGCAGGAAGATAAGCATCCTTTGGCTATTCACCCCCAGGCTATAGAGGAAAGCCAATTTAAGAAAAAAGGAAGAGAGACTATTGGTCAGATTCTAAGGGGAAGGTTCACAGAATGCTGTCAAAGGTGAAGTTCAAGTACCGTGATAGCAAAAGAACCTGTTGAAAAATAAAGAGAGGGAATGTCTATAGAAAAAGGAGCAGCCACATGGGGATCCTGGCTGATGAGCTTGGTTAGTAAGATACCTACAATAGTCTGCAAGCTCCTATACACAAAGTTTCCAGAACTCTAAAATCCAGAAGGATCTGGGATTGAGATTTTATAAAGATGACCTCCAAAGCCCTGTCCCTACCATCACTACCAAAATTATTTTAAGATTCATGTTCAGAAAAGTAAAAGCTATGCACACTATTTGATTGCTTTGCTGTCCTCTTCTTGATCCTAGGGAATGACTTCGAGAAGCACTATGAAGTTTTTAGCCCAAGCCCTCAAGTCAGGAAAACCTGATTTCAAATTCTAACTCTGCAATCAATTGGCTGGCTTTCCTGAGATTCTTATATAACCTTTGCCAGGCTGTTACAAGATTTCATAAGATAGTTTATGTAAAATGTTTAACAGAGTGATCTGGACATGGGAAGCCCTCAATAACAGTACCAGTTTGGGGTTGTTTTTTGTTGTTGTTGTTTTTGGTTTTTTTTTTTTTTGTTGTTGTTGTTGTTGTTTTAAGAGAGAGAGAGAGAGAGAGAGAGAGAGAGAGAGAGAGAGAGAGAGAGAATTTTTTTAATATTTATTTTTTAGTTTTCGATGGACACAACATCTTTATTTTTGTATGTGGTGCTGAGGATCAAACCCAGCACCGTGCGCATGCCAGGCGAGCGCGCTACCACTTGAGCCACATCCTCAGCCCCCAGTTTTATTTTGTTTTTGTTACTCTTTTTGTTAAACTGGAAAGGGCAGTAACTATTGATCTGGTGGATGAAAAAGTTGTCAAAGGTGAAAAAGTTGTCTATGGACCCTTGGCTAACCTAGAAGCATCTAATCAAGTTCAGCGGATAGCAATTACAGCTGATCAAGATAATAATAATTATCAAGAACTATGTGCCAGAACATGAAAATTTAACTAACACTCTTGAAATAAAACAGAGATTGGGAGAGAAACTGAACCCTGATAACATTAACAATCCAGCCATGACAGAGACTGAGTCCCTTTTGGCTGTTGTTTTGGTTTTGTTTGGTTCTGGTTTTATCTGACTTTTTGTTTTTGGGTTGCTGGGGATCAAACCCAGGTCCTCTTACATATTAGGCAAGCACTCTGCCTCTGAACTACATCCTTATCCCTGTTTTGTTTTGTTTTTGTGGAATTAGGGATTGAACACAATAGGTTCTACCTCTGAGGTACATCCCCAGCCCTTTTTAATTTTAAATTTGAGACAGAGGCTCACTAAGCTGCCCATTCCGGCCTTGAATCAACGATCCTCCAGCTGTAGCCTCTGGAACGGCTGGGATTACAGGCATGCACCATGGCACAGAGGTTGGGTTTAGTTTTTACGTAAGCTAGTACATTTTTATTTCCCACCCCCTTGGGCCTAAGCCACTCTGAGTTGGGTTTCTGCCACCTGATTAAAACAAATGGTTTGTTAGTCCTAGGAAAGAGAAAAAGATCACTTCAAGTTAGCACTTAAAAAAAAAAAAAAGTCATTCCGGAGTAGCCTCATTCCCTTATTGAAAACTGACTACATTAGTAGACCAAAGGAATGCTGTATTCTAGAGTATCTGGCCCAGTAAGGTGTTGTCATTCTCTTGTGACATCCTTACAAATAAGGAATAAGATGCTGTGATGGAGGCTGGGGGCAAGGGTGGTGATAGGACAGTAATATGCACTAAAAACTGATAAAACTACTAAATGCAAAGGGCGCTGATCAATGCCAACCTCTAGGCTCTGCCCTGTTTTATTAAGCCCATCCATTCATTCTTAGTGCCTTCCACCCCCAAGACCAGCTGAGTCTATACTCTTGCCACCTTCTTGAGGCCTAGTACGCTGTGTCCTGACTGAATGCACAGTCCAGTTACTCTGACTCCTGATCAACACTTTGCTGGTCAAGTTTTTAATTTTAGCCACCCTAATAGATAAGAAGCAATCTCTCACTATGGATTTTATGCACTTTTCCTTAACGTTTAATTATCTTGAGTATCTTTTCAAGTGCTTATTGCCACCCATATATATTCTTTGGACATTTGAAAATTTTTGTTTGAATTAGGAAAGAGGCTCTTGCTTATTATGTAACTAGACAAACCATACAGAAAGGCATAAGAAAGAGTTCCCAGTCACCCACTGCTAACCCCAAACCCATAACATAGGTAACCTAAAGTTCAAAAGAATCACCAGGAGCACTAATAAAGCATGCAAATTATTGCCCCCACTCTTGAAGATCCTAATTCAGTGGTTTGGGTGGGGCATTTTTAACAAACCCCTAGGTGATTCTGTATAAAAGGTCTATAAATCATTTCTTGAGAAATTCTGCTCTTAACATTGTTCTACAAGGAATAAAGGGGGCAATTATGGAGAGGAACAGCTGCACCACTGCCTTCAAGTAGGACAGGCTTTGCCTGAAATGGGAAGCATATTTGCTCTGTATTGGCCTATGGAACATCTAATGTTTGGAACCTAAAGGTCAAATTAGAAAAAAATGCTAATTTTTTTTGAAACTACTGTAAAACAAAATCAGACCCTAGAGCCAGAAAGTAAGGAACATACCAGAGTTGCCAGGCTTGAAGAAAAAGGGCTCCTCTGGGTTGAGAAATGACTGGGAGTGAGGTAGAAAAAGGGTAAGAGATACCCGCTCCCCCCCCCACACACACACATACACACACACATTCTGTCTCTCCTGGAGGAAAGACTTCTTTTTATAAATACATGGAGAGGAATTTAACCCACCAGATAGGTGGTATGTGCCTTAACCCAAATTAAATAGCAGTTATTTACCCATAGCCACGTTTTTCTGGCTCTATTAAGAAGGCCTAAAAAGGTAGAGAAAGGAGACAACACAATATTTTTAAAGAACAGTTCCTTTTATAGATAAGAAGCCTGCCCAGGCCCTGTCCTCACAATTTTGGATCCACAGATTTAAAGTTCTTAAGAAGGTCAAAACAAGCAACAGGCTTTGGACAATCAAGCTCAACAAGTGCCACTTTGCTTCTGTGACAGCACCCAAAGACACATCCCCCTCCCCATTAGTTAAATAAAAAGCCATTTATCTGATTTAGAGCAGAATGAACCAAGGCACTGTTTGCCACAGTAATCTGCTGATCCAAGCGGGAAATGAGCCAGCTGCCAGCAACTCCTGTACCCTGGCAGGAACTCAGTGAGCCTCCATTGCTGGGCAAGACCGGGTGTTGCCAGGTCCCAGCTTAAAAACAAACCATATGGTGTAGTGGAGCAAGTAAACAGTCCTTGTTGGAATATCTGGTAGTTTCTACTTTCAGCATTTGACCTTGGGTCAAATATCGAGTGAAATTCTTCACTGCACTCTTATTTAGGATACTATTACCAGGGTATGTGCTCTTGTTTGCAAATCATAATAGGGTTGACTTTATATTTTCATGCTTACAATTGTATTTTATCTCATATGCAGTCCAATTTCTTCCAGTCCAGTTTCTTTCCCTTCTGACTGGCACAGCTGGGATTGACTGGGCCATGTGCCTCAACTCTTCTGTAAAGTATCAACTACCGTCAGGCATCAGGACTTACTCTCATTCTTTTTTTTTTTTTTTAAGAGAGAGTGAGAGAGGAGAGAGAGAGAGAGATTTTTTAATATTTATTTGTTTATTTATTTTTAGTTCTCGGCGGACACAACATCTTTGTTGGTATGTGGTGCTGAGGATCGAACCCGGGCCGCACGCATGCCAGGCGAGCGCGCTACCGCTTGAGCCACATCCCCAGCCCTCTCATTCTTAAATTTGATAATAACCTGGAGGGCAATGCGATCTTATTTCCATTATACAAATAAAGCTGAACCTGCAAAGGTTAAACTACTCATCCCAGATCACATTTCTAGCAGCGTCTAGACGCTGTCTGCACTTAAAAGCTGCTTCTCCACCGACTGCCTTTCTATAATAAAGCAAATAAACTGATCTGCGTCGTCAGTAGGCAGTCATTCCTTATAGTAGGCATACCTGTTAAACCTGAAACTGCACAAAGTTATATGTGAACTACTCTGTGGTGAGTGGACACCTACTTCTAAGGGGTCAGTGACTTCCAGAAGGATAAGAACCAGTATCTGAGCAGGCTATCTGCTTCTCCATTCCCATCTAATTTACGACAAGCAGACCTTCTGGCTTGTAATACCAGTTTGGACACTAGTTTTGTGAGTGTCCTTGGCCAACTCACCTCACCTTATGGAACACAGATTTGCGTTCTCTTTTTCCTGGCCTTGATTGTCTATTCATAATCATAGCTTCTTGGCAAAGGTTCTTTACCATTGTTTGTATGTTTCCATTGTTTTAATGCATGGTTTCTTATTAAAATCCACCTCACATTCTACATGGCAGCAGGCAGAGATAAACAAATAATAATTATTTTGTACCAACCCTGCTTAGCTCTCTGGGCTTCATTTTCCCACGTATAAAACGACTCAATTGGGCCACATGGATCAGGTGGCTTGTATCCCTGTAAGACTCAAGACACAAAGCTAGCTAAGGAGCAAGCAAGCCGGAACCTGGAAGTTAACCGCATCCTGCCTTTCTGTCCCTGACTTCCCTTTTTTGATCTACCCAGCAGCTGTTTCCCGCACCCCTCCCAGCCCCATCCTGCCCGGGTCGGGCACACTCACCGCGCGCACGCGCAAGGTGCCCGCCTGCGTCCACTCCAACACCAGCTGCGACTGCCAGGTGACAGCTCAGCGGGGCGCTACGGGCGCGCCCGCAGATCCCAGCACCCACTCGACTCTGAGCAGCCGGGTACACCACGCGCCAGTCTAGGGCGCGGCGACCGCGGTTCTGCTCACGCTGCTGCGTGCGTGCGTGCGCCGCGCGGGAGAGGGCAGGCCTCCAGCCCTTGTTAGTTGTTTTTCGGGAGTCAGGTTGTTTGCCCCGCTGCTCCTTGAGTCATCCACGGTCTGAGTGGCCCAGTGGCTGCTGCAATAGCCATGAACTGGCCTGCACCTGGGGCAAAGCGTTGCAGCAGGGTTTAGAGCCGCGCCCGCGGAAGACTCACCCACCTGCGCTTTCATTCAGCTGCCTTCTCCTTGCCGGGCTCTTCACCTCATAAACGGAGCAGGTGGAGGGGGCGGGGACGAGGGGGCAGCACTTAGGCCACCCGGTGGGAATGCTGATAGGCGCTGGATTAATGTGCGCCTATCCAGATCACTAAATTCTAGGGCTGGGCCCCGATTGAATTGTCTTGGCTGCTGAGGACCCATGGGCTCTTGCCCCAGCTTTCCAGGGGGCTCCCTACACCACCTCAGGCAAATCAGCCAACTGCCTCTCTGTGACGGGGTGTTGGTCCATTCTCTCACTCCTCTGTCAGAGAGACTGTCAGTGAGACCCCGTAGGGAACATAACGGACAAGTCCCCACCTTGTTGGGCTCCCAGACATTGAACACACAATTGAAGATGATCATTGATGTGAAGCATATGGAAAGGTTCCTATCAGCCAACCTTATCTTGTTTGTGAGGTCAGGAATGGACTATATTAACCTTTCTAATCTTTGCAGCTCTTTTATTCTTATTCTCACCATTAAAGCTTATTGTTTATTGTCACTAATGATAGTGGTATTAGTATTGCTTACAAAGAGCCATTTTACTTCTATTGTTTCGTTCATAGCTTTTCTAAGAGATGGGTATTACTATTTTCATTTTATTTTTAATTTTTAGTATTGGGGATTGTACTCGGAGATGCTTTACCATTGAGCTACATCCAAAGCTCTTTTAAAAATTTTATTTATTTTCTGGAGGTGGGTACTGGAGATTGAACCTAGAGGCACTCTACCACTAAGCTACACCCCCAGCCATTTATTTTTTATTTTTATTTTTTCGGGGGGGGGGGCGGTACCGGGAATTGAACTCCGGGGCACTCTATCAATATGCCACATCCCAGTCCTATTTTGTATTTTAGAGACAGGGTCTCACTGAGTTGCTTGGTGCCTCGCTTTTGCTGAGGCTGGCTTTTAACTCACGATCCTCCTGCCTCAGTCTCCCAAGACACTAGAATTACAGGCATGCCCCGTCTTTATTTTTTATTTTGAGACAGCATCTCTTTGGCTGGAATTTTTGATCTTCCTGCCTCAGCCTCCCTCCTCACTGAGATTGCAGATGTGTGCCACACCACCTATTCTCATTTTAGAGAGAGACTCAGGCATAGTGGCCCACCCCTGTAACACCAGTGACCTGGGGAGACTGAGGCAGGAGAATCACAAGTCCAAAGCCAGCCTCAGCAATTAGCCAGACCCAAAGCAATTTAATGAGATCCTGCCTCAAAATATTTTTTTTTAAAGGCTGGAGTTGTGCTCAGTGGTTAAGCATCCCTGGATACAATCCCCAATACCCAAGGGGGGCGGGGGTGGGCCTAAAGAAAATTAACTTGCCCATGGCCGCACAACTACTAAAGATCAGGACCAGTATTCAAGTTCAGACTAGGGCCTCAGGGTGCTTAACCACTACCCCACATCCATAAAAATATAAAAGACCAGAATAGTGTCCTATCTTGAATATGACAGATGAGAGCAACCGAGGGAGGTGGTTTTGTCTGTAGAAGAAAAAAGGGAAGTTGAAAGTCTTTTTAAGGAGTAGTCCTATTGATTAGACTAACTGTGCATGAATTGCAGAGGTCACCAGGCTAGGGAAAGCTAGAGTGGGAACATTGCAATTCAATATAGGGGGAAAAATTTTTCTAAAATGACATCACTTGCCTGGAGAGAGTATGTATTCTACAAAAAGGAAGCACTCAAGCAGAAAGGTTTATTGGTGATGCTTCAGATATGGGTTTAGGTAATGTCTGAGGGTCCTTCCAACTCTGCTATTTTATATAGTGTAAAATGTTACCAGGAAAAATGAGTCCTAGAGTGGTTAAGTGGTTTGTCCAAAGTCACCCATGAAGTAAAGAACTGAGGTAATCTGATTCCTTAATCAGCCTCCTTGAGTCTTTGGGAGTGAGGGTCTTGGGAATGCTCAACTCTTCCTTCATGCTCCCATAAAAAACACGTGTGTGTCCGCCCAGTTTTTCCTGGGTCTGTGGAATCATCTGCTTTACATGCTTTACTTCATCTTATTTGTGTTTTCAAATACAGTGTCAACACTCCCTGGGCAATTGCTGTCCCAAGTGTATATTTGATAATATAAGAAGAATTAAGCTAGATACAATTTCATTTGGAACTAATGTTTCTTTGATTCTATTTTAGGACTCTGAGATATTTTGAGGGAAACTTCTAATGTACTGGCACTAATTCCTCCATCTCTCATCCTAGTCACAAATATTTTGATGAGCAGCAATCTACTTGTCAACTTCAAAAGAGGCATTATTTTCTTAATCCTCGGGAAAGCTCCCTTTTTTATACATACTTTTTTAAAGTACTTTTAGAAAAGTTCTTCTCTAAAACAGGAATCCAGTTGCCTTTTGGGATTGATTTCTAGAACATTGGAATCACTTTGTCCCTAGTGGCACTAACCCAAAGATAAAAAAAAAAAAAAGTGTCCCTCTTCACCACAATGTATTAGAAAAGAAAGAAAGAAAGAGAGAAATGAAGAAAGGAAGGAAGGAAGGAAGGAAGGAAGGAAATACATTTGTCTGGCTCAAAATTCAGAAGTGTACTGTCAAAGCTGAGTGCAGGAGCACATGCCTGTAATCCCAGCAACTCAGAAGGCTGAGGTGGGAGGATTGCAAGTTCAAGGTCAACCTAGGTAACTTAGCAAGACCCTGTCTTGAAATAAAAAATTTAAGAGCACTGGGGATATAACTCAGTGGTAGAGCAACCCTGGATTCAATTCCTAGTACTGAAAATAAATAAACAAATAACAAAAGTATTCTGTCAAGGTTATGGCTTATTGACCTTTTGATTCCTTCAGTGCCTGGCATAATGCCTCATACATAGTAGGTGCTAAATAAGTGTTTCTATCTCTTGACTTTTGACTGATGGCAGGATGACATCAGACTTTCAAGCCCCCACTACACATGACAAATCTAGGTCACTTTGGCCTATACTGATGGATTCTCATTGGAACTTGTTCTTACAGAACAAGTAAGGGAAATGATCCTTACCTCCCCGAGTTCTGGGATCTGGTCTTTGCAAGTGTCACAGAAGTCCCCACTGAAGGGTAACTTGTGTTCTTCATATTGGCATTTTGGACCTGTTTTTCTCCTACAGACAACAGGTTGTTTGCTGAGGAATAGTCAATCATACCTGATTGACTTAAGGCAGGTAGAGCTGCAGATAAATTGCTTTTTAAAAGAAAGCATGTGGGGGGAAAATTGAGTCCTGGGGTGGTTAAGTAGTTTGTCCAAAGTCATCCATGAAGTAAAGAACTGATGTAATCTGGGGTTGTAGCTCAGTGGCAGAATGTTTGCCTGGCATGTGTGAGGCATTGGGCTTGATTCTCGGCATCACATATGAACAAATAAATAAAATAAAGGTCCATTGGCAACCCAAAAAATATAGAAGGAGGAGGAGGAGGAGAAGAAGAAGAAAGCAAGCAAGCATATGGGGATCAGCACAGTGAGCCTACTTTATAGAATTATTCCCTTAACTTTGTGGTCCCACTGCACACATGTGTTACCTATAAACAAGGATTTAGACTCTTCCCTTTTGCTTGCAAATGTTAGATGAGTAGCTAAAAGCACGATTAAAGACTTGGCACCTCTGCCTCTATTTTGCATTCACTTCCTCTGTCTCAAGTCACCTTGGATTCCAGGAACAAGATCTGGCCTGATGAACATCATGTGATGAGTTGTAGCTACCGCCCGAAACAGCAACTTTCTTATCCCAGACATGGTCCAGCCTGACCCATCTTGGGGTGATGATGAACCAGACCACACCTGATCAAGATCACCTGCTTGGGCAGCTACAAAAAACCTTCAGCTATACAAACCCCCAAAAGCTCCCCTCATTCCCCTTTCTATTAAACCCCAAAGTTTTTATCAGCCCCTCAAAGATAATGTCAAGGATGGGTCCCCTTGTCTTCCTAGTGTAACCACACTGATTAACGTTCCTTTCATCCTTGTCACCATTGCCATTTCAGTTTGGATTTTGGGAAGAGTAGCTGGACCTGATTGGATTCTCAGAGTCAGGCCTCTGGCCTAGCACTCTACCACTGAAATTCACTAAAATTGACTGGACGAATTTTACACATCACCTGCTTCTCTCCAGAATCACAATCCAGAATGAATTGGCTGATTAGCCACACTGGAGTCATAAGCAGTCAGCAGCCAGGGAAAACTGATACCAGAGCCTTTTGGTTTTCATGAAGGAGATCCAGGCTAGCCTGTTCCTCAGGTGCCTCAAACGTACAAAAGTAATCAGGAGATTGGGCAACAAAGAAAATGATAATAATTTGTAGGCCAAAATTTGGAAGAATGAAAGGATATAATCTGCATAAAGTGCATAATATAGCAACTGAGCTGCATTCTCAAAACCTGAGATATATATACTTGTTACTCAACCTTTTCAATTTTTAGCTAATTGGCTATGGAATGTAGCTCAGTGTCAGGGCACTTGTGCCCTGGGTGCAAGACTCAGCACACTCGTATGCCTTTGTGCATGCACACGCGCGCACACACACACACACACACACACACACACATACACACACATATACACAATTAAACTAATCAGAGGACTTCTTTACAACAGTAATACTTTCCTCCCATGACTTTCTTTTTCTTTCTCATTGGAGTCATTTGCAATTACAAAACCAAGCAAAGGGAAAATTGAGATAAAATATAAGTTGTGTCAGATGTATACTTAACATCACAGTAGGAGTGAAAGAGTCCCTTTAAAATTAAAAGCAGCTAAAAAAAATTAAAAGCAGCTTACTGAAAACTGCTTTTCTACATTTGGAGTTTTCTCCTGCTGATAATGGAAAACTGAAAAGCTACCCTGTGACCCAGGGCAATGATCCCAAAAGCTGAAACTGTGACATATTTCTGACTATCACAACCTAGCAAATTATATACATTATCTATATAATTCATTTATATAAATTTTATATATTTATACATAAATATATAACATTTATTTATGGAATATTTATCATATATTTATTTACATAATATTATATAATGTATATCATAATATTTACTTATATTTATATATGTATGTAAACATATATTCACCTATAAATATTATATTTTATATAACATATAAAGTTATCTATTTTTTTTTCTGGATTTTACTTCTATATTGTAACTACTTATATAGGAACAATAGAAGCAAACTAGCTGCTTCTCCCCAGTTTGGATCAAACTGCACTAAATTTATTTTTCCTTTTTACCTTCTTTACTTATTTCTTATGTAGGCAGTCAACCAAATCTAGCCAGCCAGGGTCTAGGCAGTTTCCCTTCACTGCCTTTAACAACCTCTCTGTGCTGCTTTTACAATTTGTGTTGAAATCTCTCCCTCATACCTCTTCTGATTCTTTCTCTTCATTTCTTCCAAAGCTTCCATCGAGGCTCCTTGCTCTTCACATGTGCAAAAACTCCCCATTCACAGGCAGAGCTGTTTTCTCTTCCCAATCAAGTTTTCTTGCTCCCTCCTCCCACAAGCAAGGCCAGGACCTCCCCAGTGGACAAGCCTGAGCTTTGGAACACTCCTTTTCTGAATCTGTAGAAATACATGGGGCTTTAGGTGTGCCTCAGTTCTGGAAATTGGCTTTAAAATATTACCATCATGATCCTTTAGCCCAGTTTGGTGGAAGCTGCTTTGCTTTTACCATAGTCAGTCTTCCTTTGGTAGCAGTGACAGAAATCCAATTCACCCCAAAATTTCAATGACCAGTAGAAGAAAAGACTGTCTCTACATTTGTGTCTTTTCAAAGCTCCTTGAAGAAGGGACTGACAATTCTGAAAGAATTTATTAGGCCAGAGAAAGTGTGAAAGAATCAGGGTCATGTGTTAAAAGGATATAGGAGCCAGGCATGTGCATGCCTGTAGTCCCAGTGGCTCAGGAGGCTGAGGCTCGAGGATCACGTGTTCAAAGCCAGCCTCAGCATCTCAGCGCTGCCCTAAGCAACTCAGTGATACCCGATCACTAAATTAAATATAAAAAGGGCTGGGGATGTGGCTCAGTGGTTAAGTGCCCAGGGTTTTAAATCCCAGTACCAAAAAAATTTAAAAAAAGGGAAATTTGAAAAACCTTAATGGATGTTATTATGAAAGTTTGATGTAGAATAGGATTTTTTTTTGAGAGAGAGAGAGAGAGAGAGAGAGAGAGAGAGAGAGAGAGAGAGAATTTTTAATATTTATTTTTTAGTTTTCAGTGGACACAACATCTTTGTTTGTATGTGGTGCTGAGGATCGAACCCGAGCCGCACCCATGCCAGGCGAGCGTACTACCGCTTGAGCCACATCCCCAGCCCTAGAATAGGATTTTTAAATAGTCTCAAAATATTAACTTACATATTACTGATTAGTTACAAAGGCAAATGGTAGCTTTGCAATGGAGTAACTTTATGGACATCAGCAGTATTTAAAAGCTAGTATCTCTAAGCACCGAGATACCCTGCATCATGTGAATCCTAATATGATGCAAAAGAGGTGACACAAGGTTACTTCAAAGGTATTCCTATCCCAAATATAGAATCTGAATCTAATCATGGGGAAACATAAAATAAACACAAATTGATGATATTTTACAAAATAATTGGACTGTAGTCTTCAAAAATGTCAAGGTGAAGTGACAAAGACAGACTGAAGATTCCAGGTTGAAGAAAACTGAGATAACAAGAAATAATGCTATGCTTGACTTAACTGGGCCCTGGACTGCGAAAAAATGTAAGTTGTTACTGGAACAATTGATGAAATCTGAATATGGACTGTGGATTAGATGGCTGTGTTGTATTGTCATTAAATTTCCTAATTTTGATACATTGTTACTGTTATAAAGACAATGCCCTTGTTATTAAAAAATACACTGAATATTTAAGAATAAAGGGATATTATATATATTTATAATTAGAAGATTTGTGTGTGTGTGTGTGTGTATACATACACACACACACACACACACACACACACACAAACATGCATAAAATTAGTAGTGGAGGGAGATGCAGATCTCAGTGAGATGAGAGTTCTGTTGGATTGATAAACCTGCAAGAAACTACGAGCAAATAAACTGGTCAGGTAATGGCAGGACAATAAACCTGAAAATTCATGAACTGGCCCATCTACTTATCTTTGTGACTTTGGACAAACAAAGTAGCCTGAGACTTAGCTTATTTTTATTTTTATTTTTGGCACTGAGGATTGAACCCCAGGGATGCTTTACCACTGAACTACACCTCTGGTCTTTTGTTTTTCTATGTTGGGACAGTGTTGCTAAGTTGCTGAGGCTGGCCTTGAACTTGTGATCCTCCTTCCTTGATCTCCCAAGTTGCTTAGTTTCTTTATTCATGTGAAGTGAACATAAAATCTTTAAATATTTTCCAGGCCTGTGTAGAGTAGTCATGAATGACAATATCCACCAGATGGCAGCATTGTATAATCATTGAAAACCATGACGCTGCATAGTTTCTGGAAGACACATTTTTTGGCATATTCTAGAATCTATTAAGTGGATATCCGCTTTTGTATCTTCTCAGAATCATTAAAATAAGTGAGCAGTTTCTTTCCAAGGATGTTTTTTAGTCCTGAGATACACAGATTGAAGAAATGAAAACGCAGAGTCTTTGAAGTAAAAAAATCTTGAGTTTGGCTGGGCCTAGTGGCACACTCCTATAATCCCAGTAACTTGGGTGGCAAAGACAAAAAGTTCGAGGTCATCCTCTGAAACATGGCAATACCCTGTCTCAAAATTTTAAACAAAAAAAAATTATATATATATATATATATATATATATATATATATATAAAAAGGGCTAGGGATTCAGCTCAGGGGTGGAGTGAGTATCCCTGGGTTCATTCCCCAGTACCACAAAATAAAATAAAATCTGAGTTCAAGAATAACAATGCACCCCTGACTCATTTAGTATGCTTGAACAAATTAAGAAAGATCTCTGGGCTTCATCTATCCTATCTAAAAATTTAAAACAATTGAAATTTTCCCGTGAAATCTGTGTGTGTGTGTGTGTGTGTGTGTGTGTGTCTGTGTGTCTGTGAGAGAGAGAGAGAAAGAGAGAGAAAGGGATTAGGTAATATAGGTAAGAACAATATTGTATAAAATGTTATATACAATAAGTATAGAAAATAATTATGCTTTAGCATGAGAAAAATCAAAGTAGATGCCAGTATCCTCATGTTATTAGAAGAAAGGTTCTGAGGCCTTAAAATAGCCCAGAAATGTTGATGGTTCCTGAGATACATTTAAAAGCCTATGTTGACCTTGTCAAAAGGAATTGTTTACCCCAAAAAAAAAATCCGTTGTGGTAGTGTCATAGTTCTTAAGCTTTTCTTATTTGGGGCTTTGGAAAATAATTATGAAGTTTCTATTTCATCTGACAGCCTGTCTCCTTCCAACAATAAGGTTAAAGAAAGTCACCTTTGGCTTGAATTGCCTAATAATAACATCAGCAAGTTATATTTCTATGAGGTTTATGGCTTAAAGAGCTGTGACATATCCTGTTTCAACTAGAGCAGAAGCAATGGCAATCAAAGATATAGTGTGAGACAGTAAAATCATAGGCTAAGAGGATGACAGAACTTGAAATTCCAAACATAAGAAAATATCAAAATCTGAGTTCCATATAGGTTAGAGAGGCTATGAAATAATAGAAAGGGTCTGAAGTCTACCATTTGCCTGCGTAGAGAACCAGTGATAAGAAGTATTTTTAGGAGTTGAGATCAGGTTCAGAGTCTGACAGGAAGTAAAGAGGGTCTGGAAAGTCTGGTAGTAGCTAAGATTTAAATAGGTCACTGGGCAGGAGGAGAGACAGGAGAAATTAGTACTCCTGAAGCAGAAGTAAGCAGCATTGTCTAGGGAGATTTGCTGGTGGGGAAATAACTAAGACTAGGTATCCAGGATCAGCAGCCAGAGAGACAGAGACTTCTGAGTTCAAACTTTGACATTGAGGAGAATGGGCATAGCCCTTAAGAACTCAGACCCTAATTAAGCACTAAGCTGCAGAACACAGACACTGCAGATGGGCTGCAGATGGGCTGATTAAACAAGTTGGAAAGGGGATGACTTCAGTCAAATGTAAGTCTACTGAGGTAATCACTGATAATTTTTCAGATCTTGATCCAGAACAGGCAGAGAGAACTGGACAGGGCATGCTCCTTGTGAAGGTGAACAGACAGACATCATAGGACAGTGGAGTGGAACACTGGGAATTCTCAAAAGCTGGTGTTCTTGGGGAAGTCACCACACCTCTACAGAATTTCGGCTTCCTCACATAGAACAATAATTGCTTTACCTGGTTCTTAAAACTGGTCAGGAAAAACATGAGTTAATGCACCACAAGATACTTTATGAACTATAAAGGGCTATATCAATACAATTTCATTTTTTCATGCTTTTTGGATTAGGGATCTACAATTCAAGTCCAATCAAGACCCTGGTTCTGTTCACTGCAGAAAGTCTTTCTGGAGAGATGCTAGGCTAGCTGGGATCAAATGATGCATTTATACCATTTTCTGTGATACATATCAGTGCTTCCTGGTATTAGTATGGGGAGTTGAGAGTTAACAGGATGTGGTCTCAGGATCAGCTCCCCTCAGGAATGGCAACTCAAGCATCTTCCAAATTTAGTTTTCACAAAGGAGAGTAGATTACTACAGTGAGCAATAATGAGTCATAGGGAGCACAGTTTCATGCTCTTGCTAATGAACAATGCAGAGGAAGAGAACAGGGACTGAAGGAAGAAAGAAAAGAAAGGGACATAGAAAATGCAGCTATTCCAAAACATTAATAATAGTCTTCCAAATAAAAATAGCTAACACAAATATTCCAAAATGTCATGCATGTGAGAGCATACTTCCAGGAATTAATGGTTCATATGATTAAGACAAATTTTTAAATATAACTTGATTATCTAAATATTGTCAAGTCAGTCTGACCAGAATAACAGGAGTGGGGTAAAAGATGAAATGCTATTATTCACTTGTGTCCCCATAACAGGACTGGGGTACTGGGCACTTGTGAATGGTAGGATTTTATTTTCTACTGTGCTTTTCAAGTCCTGGCCTCAGTAAATTTTTTCAATGAGTATATGGAACATCAGTGATGTGCACTTCCTTCTTGTCAAGACATATATCCATCATTTTATATATTATCTTACACAATGTTCCTTTCAGACCAATGCGTTAAAACCTCAGACATTATTTCAGAATAATTCTGACAGGAAGGGGAGAGGCTTGTGGAAATAGTATTCTAAGAGGCTATGAAACACACTGTTGGATTTTCACTTTTGTTTGTTTTGGTATTGGGGATGGAATCCAGGAGTACTCTACTACTGAGCTATATCCCCAGTCCCTTTTATTTTGAGACAGAGTTTTACTAAATTGCCTAGATTGGCATTGAAGTCCTTGAAGTCCTCCCATTTCAGCCTCTTGAGTAGGTAAGATTATAAGCATGCACCACTGTACCCAACTAATCTTTTCTCCTCATAGGTTAATTATCTCAGGTATTTGCGCATGCTAGGCAATTGCTGAGCTACATGCCCAGTCCTTTTTATTTTATTCTGGGACAGTATCTCACTGCATTGCCAGGATGGCCTCAAACTTGCAATCCTCATGCCTCAGCCTCCTCAGTTGCTGGGATTAGAGGTGTGTGCCAAGGCTTCTGGCAGTAAATTTTTCACTGTTGAATCTCATTTCTTTACTGTTTAAAGGGTAAATTTACTTCCTGGTTTCCCTCTATGAAAATGGAAGCAAGGCCTGTAGCATTTCTAGAAATATATTTTAGAGCAGGGCATAGTGGTGTACACCTGTAATCCCAGTGCCTCTGAAGGCTGGAGCAGGAGAATTACAAATTTGAGCTAGCCTAAGCAATTTAGGGAGACCCTGTGTTATGGTTTGGTTATAAGTTGTGCCCTGAAAAGCTTGTGCAACAGGCAATGTTCAAGGGTGAAATGATTAGATGATGAAAGCAATAACCTCATCAGTAGATTAATCCATTTGATGGATTAATAATTTGAATGGACTACTGAGTAGGAGCTTGCTGAAGGAAGTAGGCCCCTGGCTCCTTGTGTGCACACATGTGCTCTCTATACACTGAGGATTGGACCCAGGGTGTTTGACCTCTGAGCTACACTCCCATCCCTTATTATTTTTATTTCAAGATAGGATATGTCAGTCAGCTTTCTTGTTGTAACTAATAAACTAAATACCCCTTGAATTGTTGGGTGTGGTGGCACACACCTATAATCCCAGCACCTCAAGAGGCTTGGGCAGGAGGATTACACGTTTGAAACCAGCCTCTGCAATTTAACAAGGTTCTAAGCAATTTAGTGAGACCCTGTCTCAAAATAAAACAACAACAACAACAGCAACAAAAGACTGATGATGTAGCTCAGTGGTTAAGTGCTTCTGGGTTCAATCCTAATACCAAAAAAAAAAAAATTAATTAATTAATTAATTTAGAAAAACCCTGGTATCATAAAAACCAACTTCTGATTGTGTTTTGGTACAGTTTATGGTAATTAGATCCATCAGTGAAAAAATAAGTCTCACTTTCTGTTAATTTTAACAAATAAATTTAAATCTATTCATACACACTTATATAATGATATGTATCACTGTTGGGGCTCAGAGAACAATACTTGACAGAGGAGACCTCATAAATAGCCTTAGAAGCAAAGTTTCTGATCTATCCTTTTGTCTCTTGCCCCTTGTTCTCCTCTAAAGTAAATCATAGAAAGCAGATTCTCTTTCCCCCAAACCAGCCATAAAAACTAGAATTATTCCTCTTTCTGTTTAGAAGCTGGCTATAATGAAATTCTCTGACCTATCTTTTTGATACCAGGTCATAAGACTCCCGTTCCAGGATGAGTCCTACCTTGCTGTAACCAACGGGCCAAAAAAATTCTTGATGGGCCTTATTGTGTTTTCCTACTGTCTTTTCCTATTAGCTCATACTGTTTTTGTTGTCACATTTCTAACATGATCATGCATCCCTATTTCATCAGAAAAAGCATAAAATCTGGAGATATTGTGTCACATACAACTATGATAAAAAATTTTTTTGTTATGGCTTTTCTCCTGTGAATCTATTGCCAGTTTATTTCATAAGACTCAAATATCAAACCTTCAGAGGGAGAATCTGATCTTCCCCAAAATACATACAAAATATGACTGGATGTTTATAGAGCAAAATATCAACATTTGGTGATTATCTCTAAGAGATTTTTTTTTCTTTACCTGACTTATCTAAGTTTTTAAAAAATTTCAAACGAATATTCGTCACTCCTGCGAGGAAAAACAACAGTAAACATTTTATATGGATACATGATTTTTAAAAAATATTGTTGGGAAGTAAACACATGGAGCTCACCTTTAAGAATCTAGAAGCCATAACAGACAAAAGAATACATAAGTTCAAAGAATTAAATAAATGTATGGTTAATGACTCCCTGAAAAGTAAGAAATGTTTGCAGAATATCTCAAATGTGTTTGAAGTTGCTATCATAGATGTAGCAATCTACTTGAAGAAAACTCCATAAACAGTGCAAAGGGGAAGAATGGGGACTATAGGAAGTGCTCTCACTGTCAAAAACTGAAAAACAGAACAAAAATTTTCTTTTTTGATACTGAGGGTTGACCCAGGGGCACTTAACCACTGAGCCAGACCCTCAGCCCTTTGCGCTTTTTATTTTGAGTCAGGGTCTCACCAAGTTGATTAGGGCCTAAATTGCCGAGGCTGGGCAATCTTCCTATCTTAGTCTGTGTAGCCACTGAGATTGCAGGCATGGGCCACAGCACCTGGCTTGTCCTCATGCTTTCAGTCACTCCACTAACTTACTTATCTGCTATTTATTATGCACAAGGCTATGAAATAGTTAAGCAACAGGGACAGAGTGCCATATTTTGAGTCACTGCATTTTTGTGCTTATTTGTACCTCAAAACTCTAGAGATGGGCAGGCCACCCTGGTGTTTTTAGCGTACATCTAAAAATTTCTTGTGTTTGTCCTTATTATTTTACTCAAGATAATTCTGGTTACCAGTGACCTTTCCTTGAATAAATATTAGTGGCTTAAAATTTTTTTTTCTAATTATCTAGACCTCCCTATGAACACAGAAATAATCACTAGGATGTGACTGTTCCAGCTTCCCTTTCTAAAAATTTTCTCTTTCTTTTGGTTAGGTAGTTGAGGGGTCTAGTCTTGTCTCTGCCACCAAAATCTGTATGATCTTGGGAAATTCAGCTTGCTTTGGAAGGGCACAGATGGCATGTGTGAAAACACTCTATAAATTGCATTTGAAATGTAATGATTACTGAACTAGATGATCTCTAAATTTCCCTCAAGGCCAAAAATTTTCATTCAATACCTTTATTTTTAGTGAATTCACCTGATTTAGAAGCTAGCAATTGCATTTTGTTACATTTAAAAGAGTACTTCCATTGTGGCAAAGCTGCTGCTGATTCAAGAAATATGGAATGATTTGTGACTTTACATCAGCAGGACTAACAACAGATAATTCTTCAATTATTTAGGATGAAACTTACTGCAAATGACACATGATTTTAAGGTTGAGTCATAGCCAGCACATAAAAACATCATCTTCAGGCTGGGGCTGGGCTCAGTGGCAGAGCGCTCAACTGGCATGTGTGAGGCACTGGGGTTGAGCCTCAGCACCAAATAAAAATAAATAAAGTAAATGTACTGTGTCCATCTACAACTAAAGAAAAATAAATTTTTTAAAAGCATCATTTTCTACATAAAAGCACACAGTTTGTCATCCTTGATTTCATAAACTTATATTTAAATTTTAAGATGTATCCAACTGCAATCACATTTGAACAGACTGTAGACATTCATACAACATTTTAGAACATTTAGTACATTACCAGTGCTGGAATAGTGACTGTCACAGGCAGGAAATAAATGAAGATACACACCAAATGCATATAAAAAATTATAGAATCTCAGAATTAGAACCCTAAATTATTTATACTAGTGGGTCCCAGAAGTGAGATTTCATGGACTAACAACAGTTCCCCCCCCAAAAAAATAATGAGGTTTTATATATATATATGTGTGTGTGTGTGTGTGTGTGTGTGTGTGTGTGTGAACTTTTTATTTTCAACTAAAGGTATTTTTAAAACAATAAGACAACTATCTACCATCAGTATCATTTTATAAAAAGGGATTTTTATGACATGTAGGAAGACAAAATCTAGACTAAACTACAATGTAAAACTAGATAAATGAAAAATTCATTCTACTGCTCTTATTTCTCCAATATCTTTATGGAAAACGTTGTTAGACTTACACCTGTCCATACTCAGACCTTTGGGGATCACTTAATCCATTCTATGCTCCCCCCATTCTACCATAACACCTGAACATACATAAATATGTCACAGTAAAACAGGGAGCTGAAACTCCAAACCTCCATTCTTGTGAAGTCAGACACCAAAAGTCACACAAAAGAACTGTATTATAGGTGAAATTAAAAGCAAAGTTCTGCTTAAGCAGAGAGCACTCTCAAGAGAGAGACAGGGCCATCTCCAAGTAGAGAAGGACAAAGCTGACTCCAATTTTATTACTGTTTGATGTTTATCATGAAGGCAGGGGACCACCTTCTGTACTGTTTGCTAAACAGGTGTTCAACTCCTCCTTCACATGGGGCCATGGAGTTGTTTTGTTTTGTTTTAAAGAGAGAGTGAGAGAGGAGAGAGAGAGAGAGAGAGTGAGAGAGAGAGAATTTTTAATATTTTTATTTTTTTTAGTTCTCAGCGGACACAACATCTTTGTTGGTATGTGGTGCTGAGGATCGAACCCCGGCCGCACGCATGCCAGGCGAGCGCGCTACTGCTTGAGCCACATCCCCAGCCCCATGGAGTTTTTGACTTTAGTTGGTCCTCTCTGGATCTGTCATGGTGGCCATCCTATTTATGGGGTGGTCATCTACAAGTCAATCCCATGTTAATGTGGGCACTGGTGTCCATTGCTGGTCAGAAGTTACTTTAGTGCAGCTGCACTACTAAAGGAATCTTCCTTCCCAGACAAATGGAGACACTTCTAGCTATAATTTCTAGCTTTACATCAACATCAATGGACCCTGTCATTGAGTTAGTCCCATTAACTCTTAACCCTGTCAAGAGTTAGTCCCATTAATCTTTTTCTCTTGCTGTGATTTCCAACTAGCTCCCTTGCTTCTATTTTCTACAAATCAACTACCACCTTTGCTTTCTCATTTTCTTTGGAAATTGTTTAAAGACCTGAAAGTTGATTGTGACCTTGCCTGCATTTCACTGCTCATTGCTAGCTACTACTTAACAATTACACCAAAAATCCCTTTGAATGTATATACTTTATCCCCTTATTCCTCAAAGTGAGCATTTTATTAAACTTTGTATAACTATGATAGAAAATCAGCAAAACAGTGATTATCCCTGGAAACCTCAAACCTGGATTTTTTTGAAATTTAGTTATTTTAAAGGTACTGGCGAGTAAACTCAGGGGTGCTTTACCACTGAACTACACCCCCCTCCCATTTTATTTTTTTATTTCTTTTTTTTTTAAAGAGAGAGTGAGTGAGAGAGAGAGAGAGAGAGAGAGAGAGAGAGAATTTTTAATATTTATTTTTTAGTTCTCGGCGGACACAACATCTTTGTTGGTATGTGGTGCTGAGGGTCGAACCCCTGCCGCACGCATGCCAGGCGAGCGCGCTACCGCTTGAGCCACATCCCCAGCCCCTTTTTTATTTCTTTTATATATTTTTGCACTGGGGATTGAACTCAAGGGCGCTTATTCACCAAGCCACATTCCCCAACCCTTTTTTAAAAATTTTGAGATAGAGTCTCGCTAAATTGCTGAGGCTGGCCTTGAGCTTGCAATCCTCCTGCCTTAGCCTCCCTAGTCTCGCTGGGATCACAGGCATGCGCTACCATGACCGCGTCTCTTTTTATTTTGGGATAAGGTCTCCTTATAGTGCCAAGATTGGCCTGAAACTTGTGATCCTCCTGCCTGAGCCTCCGAGGTGTCTCACAGCACCCGGCAATATTGTCGTTTTCAACACTACCAAGATATGACTCTTCTTTATGAGGGGGGGGGGCGGTAATAACAACTGTTCCTACGGATAGTTTATGCACTGCCTACTTTCTCTGTTGATTCTGTCACTAATGTTCTGTATTAAGTAGCTACTAGGATTTTTCCTCGAAGATCAAATGTATCAGTGGGGCGACAATGCAAGGACACAGGGCGGCAGAGAAATTTCTGCTTCCCCTTTCCCCATCTGTTAAAAAAAGGGGGGGCCTCTAATACTCCGTTGAGAGTGGAATTCTAATTACTAGTCGTCAGGTCTCTAGGTCTGCTTTTCTCTTCCTCTCCACCAGAGGCGACAACCTCTTTCCAAAAAGAAGATAAGATGGAAAAGGCCGGCTCTGAGGAGTGGCCAAAGAAAGATCAAAGGCTAAAAACCGCCTAAAACAAAGAGCAAAGGTCGATACCCAGCTCCCAAGGAGGTCTGAGACTTCCTACCGCCACACACACACACACAAAATGAAGGTGACCTCTCCCTCACTTGCTCTCTAGGCCTAGGACCCGGCAGCCTAAGAGAGAGCGGGCGGGTCCGAAGTGACTAACAGATACCAATAGAACTGTCGACGACAGGAAGTGGAAGAGAGCCCGGAGCGGGGGTGAGGACAAGCCACGCCACGCTTGCGCAGGCAGCAGGCGTTGCAGTGCGCATGCGCAGCAGTGTGGTGACGCGATGACGCTTGGAGCGTGGGCCGCGACTCTCACGGATCCGGTTCCGCCCTCCTCTCACTGCCGACCCTTCGGGTCTAGAGCCCGAGATCCCTTTCCCAGAGTGCTCTGCGCCGTGAAGAAGCGGCTCCCGGGGACTGGGGGCATTTTGTGTTGGCTGGAGCTGGAGTAACAAGATGGCGGCGTCGGCGGAGTGACAGGGGTCCCCCTGGGCCGGAGCCGGCGGCAGTGGTGGCAGCGGTATCACCGTCCTAACTCACCGTGCCCCTTTTCCAGCCCGCGACGTCGCCGTGAAAACTCGGCAGCGGCGACCTCCCAGAAACAAGTGGCCTAGCCTAAGTAACCGCGAAAACCACTCAAAAATTGCGGCCTGGCTAAAAGAAACCTGACTGATTGGCGGTGATCGGGTTTCCCTTGGCCGATTCTGGGCCCTGTACACCGGGAAAAACCTCCGATTTTCACTTCCTGCCGCCCTCCGCAGCCTTGCCCGGCGGACGAGCCCCCGAGGCCTCCGTCCTCCCCTCAGAGGTGTCGGGGCTTGGCCCCAGCCTCCATCTTCGTTTCTCAGGATGGCGAGCAGCAGCGGCTCCAAGGCCGAATTCATTGTCGGAGGGAAATATAAACTGGTACGGAAGATCGGGTCTGGCTCCTTCGGGGACATTTATCTGGCGATTAACATCACCAACGGCGAGGTAATCACCCAGGGTGGGGTTCATCCAACGCTGCGCTCCCCCCTCCCCGAACCCCAAACTGCTCGGGCCTCTTCCTACCGCACGCACGCACCGGGGAATCCAGAGGGAAACCAGATTTCCTGGTGTAGGAGCCTCCCCCGCTTTCTTCCCTAAAAGGAAAAGAACCCGATAGAGGTTGGCTAGACTGGGAAGTTTCTCAGCTTGTTACAAATGTCCTTTGGTCAAACTTTGTTTTGTTTTTTTTTTTTTTAATCGTGCTTAAGGTGAGAAGGGCAGAAGCCTGAGGTCCCTGTTTCTCTTTTGTGTTTTCTGTATGTAATTGTACTGGGGTTCATGTTCCAATGAGTGCAGTTTCCGATCGCCTGGTTCCATCAAAACCTCTCATTACGTTCAGAGGTTGCCTGTTTTCTGGATGAATCGTTTTCCTGCACTTTAGAGGACGTGCGGATTTCGTCACTACCCCCTGAAGAGGCCTTTGAGGCTGGCTGCCCCGTTTTATAATTACAAAGGGAACTTTCCCCTCCCAGCCTTTCTCTTCGTCCTAGTAATAGCGACTTGGAGCTTTGCTAATGTCTCTTCTCCTTTCTCAAGTGACACTGAATCCATAGGGATGTTGACAGCATCATCCCTTCTTTCCCCTGCAGGAAGTGGCAGTGAAGCTAGAGTCTCAGAAGGCCAGGCATCCCCAGTTGCTGTACGAGAGCAAACTCTATAAGATTCTTCAAGGTGGGGTTGGCATCCCGCACATACGGTAAGAACCCGTCAGACAGGCGGTCCGCCCAGCGAGTACGAAAGGGGCCAGCCCAAGCCCCCTGTAGTCGGTGATTTCCTGACAGCCCTAGATCCCCGGTAATCACGAGTAAATTTCAGTTCGCCCACTGAGTTGAAAATATCAGTTGGTTTCACTCATGTCCATTCAGCTCCCGTCGTTTTTCCCTTCCCGAGGCTTTCATCTGCAGTTACGTGTGCAGGTCAGCTTTGATCCCTACAGGGGGAGGTTGACTGCTGCTTTCTTTCCTGCGGCACCTCTGATGTTCTTAGGTTTGTCCAGTGAAGTGGATTTGAAGGTGCCCAAATGATCGGGCTTAGCCAGTTCGGGTTGATACTGGAGCTGGCTTGGGAAATGGCTGCTCTTTTGTTGTGTTTTTGTTCCAACATGTCTTCCTCCTCCGCTTAGAAAATGGCGGAACGACGTGACTCAACCCCATATTACTGCCCTTTTTTCACTTTGAGTTCAGAAGTTATGCTTCTTGAATCCCCCGTTAGCAGCCCTGAATGGATTAATCCATTGTAAAGCCAAGAATAAAGCTTCAGGAGGCGGTGGGGTTCGAAGAAGGAGATAACAGAATGACAGTATGTTTGTAATCTCTGCGCAGATGCGACATGACATTGTTAAGTTATACTGTGTAGAAATTCTCAGAGATGTTTATTACCCTTTCTTTTGTGAATGATAGTGTTTGGCACATTTCAGTTTGTACTAAATTTTTTATGGGTAATGGCAATGGCAGTCTGAGCAGCACCAACCGTGTTGAAATAAATTGTCAGTTGTGTTAAAAGAAAGCTTCACTTACCCACAATTTGGTAAGTAATTTTAACCTGTTGAGTTATTTTGTCAACAAAACTTCAAGGACATTGTTGGCCTTTGGAGGATGGGATATTGGTGAAAGCAAATAGAAATAATAATCAAATAAAAGATGACTAGGTTTTTAAAATACATTGTGTTCTTTCAAATAGTTAACCTCTAAGGGTTTTAGAGTAATTCTTTTTAGTTTGAGATTAAATAACCCTCTATAGAATAGTAACTAAAATGTGGTTTAAGATGAGCTGTATTCCACTAATGAAAAATAACATTTGCAAAAAGATGCTGAATAATAGAGAATTAAATGGAAGATTTTCTGTATCCTTTTCCATTCTCGTTTCTATTTTTTTTTAAGTCTTAATTTAAGTACTGGGTTACATACATTAATTCTGATTTGGGAACAACCAAACTAACATTATACTTAAAAAAAATCCAGTGAAGATATGACATTTTTAATGGAAAATTGATGAAATGAATTCCTTGGAAGAAAATTCCAGGTTTATCTTATGTAGCAAAGGTTGATGTGAAATTTGAGATGATCTGGATTTGAGATTTTTCAATGTGTCTCATCACTTTAAAAACCTGTGTGGAAAAAAATGGCCTCTAACCCCCACTGGTTTGCTTTCCACCACTTGTTTTTTCCTAGAATTTCTTAACAAATGGAATCGTACACTATGAGGTCATTTGTATCTGGCATCTTTTGCTTAGTATAACACTTTTGAGATTTGTGGAGTGGGAGATTTTTAAATTTCACAAACCAAGTTGAATTTAATGTATTTGAAATGATTTTCAAAAATCATTAAGCATGTTGACTTTTCTTTCCTAAACCCAAGTTAAGAACATGCTATTTTATATGATATCTTTCATTTAAGGATAAAGCAGGTACAAGCCAATAAGGGAAATGAGTAATACATTGAATAAGTACATTAATAAATGAAATTAACTTGTGAGCAAGCTAATAGGTGCCTGTTGTAAGATGGTGGGTACAGAGAGGGTTATGGTAGTTACAGGCTGCCTGTGGGTGGGGCCAAATAGATGAATCTGGCTTTCAAATTAAGGCTTTCTGGGAGGGGAGATGGGATTTCAGGGTCTGGCTCTAAGGAAAAAAGGTTGGTGAACTGGTTGGGGAGGACAACCAAGACTAATATATGGCTTCTGGGAGTAGTCTCTAAGGTAGAATGTATAATTGGATAGAAGCAGGGAAAGCATACATTTGTTTCAAGAATGCTAGGGACAGGTACATAAAAACAAAGTTGGTTCATTGAATTTGTTTTGTTTATTTATAATCTGTCTATGTGGTATTAAGGATCAAACCCAGGAGCATTCTACCTCTGAGCTATATCTTCAGCCTTTTTCTTTTTTTTTTTTTAACTTTAATACATGGTCTTGCTAAGTGGCTGAGGCTGGCCTCAAACTTGGGAACCTCCTGCATCAGCCTCCCATGTCACTGGTATTCCATATGTGTGCCACAATACTCAGCTCTGGTTCATTGGTGTTAAAGTCTGAAAGAACATCAGTTTTCACTGATACATAAAAAATATTTATATTAATGTTCTTTGTTTAGATAGCAGCATCTTCCCATCCTCCTAGTTTAGCTTGTTTCCCACAATTCCTGTGTCTGTATATACTTAATAAATATTTACTTGGTAAATATTGAATTAAGTTGGCTTTTAGTTTTATCTAGATTAAATAAGATAATCCCTTATCCATTGTTTTAGACTGGTAAACACTAATTGTAAAAATTTAGATTTACCCTTTATTTGCACACATCTCTCATACCCATTTAGTCTTGTAGTCTCTCATACTCATACACAGTACACGTTATTGGTCTGTGGATTTGCTTTAAGATACTTAGGGATATCTTAAAACAAATCCTCAAAATTACCTTGTCTACCTAGCTGGTCTGCCTAATCAGAATCTTACTGTGTAATTTGAGGAACCTATGGTTAAGTTGAAGCCTGGCAATCCAGTCTCTTAGTTTTTAAACTAAATCCTTGGCACCTTGTGAATTGACATCAGGAAATGACTTAAATTACTGAGTTTCTGTTACAGTCCTCCTTTTTGCCACACAGAAATGAATTAACATGTTCTTTAAAGAAACAATTAAGATAAGCAGAAAAGAGTGCTTATTTAGGCAGTTGGTTTTCAGTGGTATTGACTGGTGATCTAGGATCATTCGGTCCTTTAACGCCTATGAACCTCTCAGTTTCCTCATCTTTATAAAATAAATATTTTTACTAATTTAGTAATTTTCTATTTTTGTTGGGGTGAGAAAGCAAAGTGCTGAATAGAAAGGATTTTTGTTCTTTGTAACTTTCTTCTAACACCTATGATCCCCAGGTTGGGGGCTTCTACCCTCCCACTGGGGGGGGGAAGGATTTCTACTGGCTTTTGCATGCTGAGTTTTTGGTTTTATTTGACTGATGGATTCCTACCTAAGTAAATGTTTCCTGCTTAGTTTCTCTTAAACCTTTTAATTCTGGCATTTCTTTTAGACTTGTTTTTAGAAGATAGTAGCTAGAAAGCATTTCTTCAGTTTGATGTTTTATCTAGATATCCTAACTGCCTTGCCCTTGGTACTGGGAATTGAACCTGGGAGTGCTCTCCATTCTCAGACATTTTATTTGATTTTATTTGGTTCATGGGGATTGAATCCAGAGGTGCTTAACCACCAGCTACATCCCTACCACTTTTATACTTTTGAGACAGGGTCTTGCTGCGGCTAGCTTTTGAATTTGGGATACTCCTGCCTCAGCCTCCTGAGCTGGTGAGGTGTGCCTCACCACACCCGGCTCATTTCATTTTCTGTTGACGCAGGGTTTCACCAAGTTGCCCAGGTTGGCTTCTAACTTTCAATCCTCTTGCCTCAGCCTTCTGAGTCTCTGGGATTATAGGTTTGTGCCATTACACCTAACTTTAAATTTTGGGAATAAGTACCACAGAAGACTTGAAGATATCATCAGCTTCAAGTAAACCATAGACTAAAAATGAAGTAAAATAGTGGAATATACTTTTATAGGGAAATCATATAAAGAAGATGGGTGGGACATAGGAGACTTGCTCTTGCCTTGTATTTTTCGTTTTGTTTTTAGTACTGGGGATTGAACCCGAGGGTGCTCTATCATTTAGCAACATCCCTTGTCCTTTTTATTTTTTCTTTCGAACTGGGGGTCTCACTAAGTTACTGAGGCTGGTCTCATACTTGGGATCCTGCTTCAACCTCCCAAGTAGCTGAAATTACAGGTGTGTACTGCCCCACTTGAACATTATACTTTAAAAAATGTGTGTGTGTGTGTGTGTGTGTGTGTGTGTGTGTGTACATGATATCTTTATTTATTTATGTTTATGTGTTGCTGAGGATCGAACCCAGGGCCTCCAAGTGCTAGGCAAGCTCTCTGCCGCTGAGCCACAACCCCAGCCCTGACCATTATGCTTTTTATGCACATTTTTTGCTTTCTCTGTCCAAATGTCTGATATTCTGGAGATAATTATGAACTAATGATTAATTCTTTCTTTAGTGTTAAAAATCAGCTTAAATTGTAGCCACACGAGGTGTCACAGACCTATAAACTTAGTGCTGGGAAGGCTGAGGCAGGAGGATCACATGTTCAACTCAAAATCAACCTTAGCAACTGAGCAAGGCCCTAAGCAACTTGGTGAGACCCCATCTCAAAATTTAAAAAAAAGAACTGGGAATATGGCCCAGTGGTTAAGCTCCCATAGGTTCAATCTCTATTATCAAAAATAAAACAATATCAGCTTAAATTTTAATCTTATCTTTTCGGCATTGAATACATATCCCATGAATAAGATTGCAGTGCCGTTAGAGAACAAAAAAATGACAACTGCATTGGGTATGTCTTTACTGATATTTGTTAAAGATCATTAGATGAATGAAAGATGTAATTATTAGCGTAACTGAAATCGTGGAATACTAGAAACGTGTTCAATTGATATTATTAGTCTACGAAATAATGTTATAATGCTAGGTAGTAGCATTTTTGAGTTGAATGAAACCTGAGAGGTGTATGTAGCCCAATTCCTGATCATACAAATTAGACTGTTGAGTCTCAGAGGAGTACTAGAATCTACTAACTTCTAGTTCTTCTGAAAGCCATTACCACCTTTGTCAAGGTCACATAATAAAGCTAAGTGGTGCTCCTCGAATCAAATGAAAAGGTATACCTTTTCATTTGATTCGAGGAGCACCACTTAGCTTTATTATGACATTTAGCTTCATTTAGAAAATCTGAAAATCTCTTCTATAAAATAAGTGACCTGGACTGGGGACTGTAGCTTAGTGGTAGAACACATACTTAGCATGTGAGAGGCCCTAGGTTCAATCTCCAGCAACCCCCACCCCACCAAAATTGTTAACAGAGAGGGTTAACAATTTGAAGGTCAGAATTGAGTCTTTAAAGTCTTTAAAGTCCTTGAGTTTAACAGAAGTTTATGTGAATACCTTGCTAGCTTTTGAGTGAGTGAATACCTAGTTAAAATGATGCCACCCTTTTTATTTTCTATTTTCGTTTTATTTATGGTACTGGTCATTAAACCAGGGTGCTCTACCACTGAACTACACCCCCAGCCCTTTTTTGCTTTTTATCTGAGACAGTCTCACTAAGTTGCTAAAGCTGGTCTTGAACTTGACATCGTCCTCCAAAGTCACTGGGATTACAGGAATGCGCCACTGCCCTGCTGATGTTCGATTTGGTTAACTATTTTTGTTTCCAATAACAAAATGAAGCTTTTTGTTGGCTATTTGTTTAGATAGCTCTTAATATTTTGGATTACCAATATTAACATAACACAAACTGATGCATGTCTTAAACAGTTAAATTTATGTACAGCAAAATGCATACATCTTAATGTGTGTTTGGATCAGTTTTGGCAAATGTATAGTCATGTAACACACACCCCTCTTGAGATAAGGAAAAATTTTTCTTTGCGCTCATGCACACACACGCTTGGATTCTTTGTAAGCTATATTCTATAATGACATTATTTTTTTAAGAAAAGGTGGATTTTTAGATCATAGTTATACATTCTGGATTTATCATTGTGCAGTACACTATTATATTTACCTAACAAAATATTCAAGTGATTTTGGTGGCTGCAGCAGTGAATGTTCATTGGTAATATTAAAGGGAAATGGAAAAAGCTTTCTTTATACTGAGATAATTCATGTTAGGGTTCTGTCATATCATAGATCTCAACCTAGAATGAATTCCATAATTTTTAAAGTTGACTTTAATTTAGAAAAGGGATTTTTTACAATGACCATGGTCCTGAAGAGTTTTTAAATGCATTATGTAGATTGAAAGAATCAGTATGCCTGGAAGATGCCTCTTCTATTCTCTGCAGTAATTTGTTCTTTGAGGTACGATTGCCTGTGATTTACATGTAACATTGGTAAGTACTGTTGAAATAAGGGAGTAATTGTTTGAAACCAATATGGCTAATTTTTTCCCTTCTACACATGAAGAGGGAAAAAAGTTAAACATTTGGGCATTGTCTGTGATTATCTTTTAATAATTACAACAATCCTGTAAATTTGGAGTTTTATATACAGTTTGTCAGTAGTTAATTTGTATAAAGTCATACAGCTAATACATTATTTGAATATATATTGTTCCTTCTTTGAATAGAACCAGGCTTCCCAAATGTTCTTCCCAAAAGAATATCCCTAAATATGGGGTTGGGGATGTAGTTCATTGGTAGAGCACTTGCCTAGTATGTAGGAGGCTCTGTTCCATCCCTGGTACTACCAAAAAGAAGAGACTCATTGCTAAACCTGATGTTTTTATTTAATTGTCTTGGGGTATGGCCTAGGTATCACGATTTTTTAAAATTCCCCAGTGTTTCTGATACACAGCAAAGTTCAGGAACCGATGTACTATACCATATTTTGTGCATTAATTGTTGCCTCTGCCCATTGTCATCAATCCTGTCTTTACCTGGAGCTACATCTCTCCTCTTTTTGTGGTGGGGTCACCAGGGATTGAACCCAGGGGTACTTAACCACTCAGCCACATCCACAGGCCTTTTTATTTTTCGAGACGGGGTCTTACTAAGTTTCTTAGGGTCTGGCTAAGTTGCTGAGGCTGGCTTTGAATTTGCGATCCTCCTGCCTCAGCCTTACAAGCTGCTGGGATTACAGGTGTGTGCCACTACATCCGGCTACATTTAATAAATTTTAGAAGTACCAGATAACATTTAAATTTCGTTTCTTCAGTTTCTAATAGGAATATTCTTCAACCCTGATACTTCTGTTTCGGAAGTATTAAGCTGAACCTCATAGGCCAGCCGCCAATTATCAAGTGGAAATGTGGCTGTACTAGTTCATTTAGCTTTGAATTCTGATGTAAAGATGACACTGTATCATTAAAATGTCCTGTAACTTCACAGTGAAGACTTATTATTGAGGATGTTCATGCTTACATACCTATTAGCATCTGTTAGTAGCGTTGGCCCTTTGAAATTTCTTTTGATTCTAGGTCAGCAATATTATGAAGTTGCTTCCATCACCAACTTCTGTATTGAAGGATTTTTCTTAAGGGATGATAACAGTGGCTGAAGCATATATAGTATAAACCATCCTTGTTGCAATTGTGTCATTCTTAAATATATTGTGGAGAGATTTGCAAATGAACCTTCTGAAATTAAGTCAGTCTGTTTAGGTTGAGTATTCCTTATCTGAAATGCTTGGGACCAGAAGTGTTTCAGATTTTCGGAATTTTTTTTTTCCAGATTTTGTAATATTGCATAGACTTTTGTAGTTGAATATCCCTGATTTGGAAATTGTAAATGCTATGAAATCTGAGACTATGTGCATCAAGTTGGCACTCAGAAGATTTGGGATTTGAGAATTAGGAGTGTGCTTAGTCTGTATTTCAGAAAATCTGGAAGTTACTCTAAGTACTTCATCTTTGTTATATTTCCCTACACTGCCAAACTATTCTATCCCCATGTTGACTTTTATGGAACATCAAGTATGAGATCTAATTTAAAGCTACTTTGGAAAGTAATAGCATGAAACTTTTGTAGGTTTTAAGTTTTCAAATTTTTCAAGTCTCAGTTATATAAGAAGTATCTAGTATGTTGTCCTTGGTAACAACTGAAATAATGAAGCGCATCTAATTAAACTGAAGTTCGTACTTTACGTGAATACCATTTTTTTTCCCTTTTATATTTCTTCAGTATGCTTTTCCCCATTGATGAGTTGTTTTATGTTTGGCCATTCACATTTTTTTTTTTTAAAGAGAGAGTGAGAGAGGAGAGAGAGAGAGAGAATTTTTAATATTTATTTTTTAGTTCTCGGCGGACACAACATCTTTGTTGGTATGTGGTGCTGAGGCTCAAACCCGGGCCGCACGCATGCCAGGCGAGCGCGCTACCACTTGAGCCACATCCCCATGGCCATTCACATTTGATAGAAGTTAGTCTTCTACCAAGCTCCACTTGTTAAAATCCTAGTGTTCCTATTTCTGAACCTTCTAGTATTAATACTTTGTATCCCTATTGCATAAATGTTTAATGAAAACTGATGGTTAAGACTGTCTTTGTGGACTTAGCATATTTTATAACATCTTGTACAGTACTATGTAGGGAATAACAAGTACCTTCTTTCATTCAGTTTTTGTGGGTGTGTGCTAGTGCCTATCTACCCTGTGCTGACAAAATTGAAAATACTAGATACATTTCACTTAATACTGGATACATTTCACTTAGGAGAAAATTTTTGTGAGTCTTGTATTTTGAGCATCTGCCACGGACCTGGCATATTGTAGTGGTCAATTTGACTCCTGCAGAAAATCAGGAAAGATGTTTGGATCCTTTTTTTTTTTTTTTTTTTGGTACTGGGTATTGAACCCAGGGGCACTCTAAAATTGAGCTATATTCCCAGTCCTATCATCTCATCCTTAAACTGAACTGCTGTTTTACTTGTCCAGTTTTAAGTTGTTTGGTCACTGAAGAATTTACTTTTATGAGTACTGCATAATTCTGTATTATTCAGGTTTTTACAGGATGTATGGGGTTGTTTGTTGTGGTGGTGGTGGGGGGGGCATTCTGGAGATTTAACCCAGAGGCACTTTACCACTGAGCTATATCCCCCACCCTTGCAGTTCTTCTGACTCATCCTCAGCAAGTTACTAGGGTTATAGGCATGCTTCACTATGCCTACCGGATTTATTTATTATTCATATATTCATTGCTTTGTGTGTTGTTTATTTTCCAGATTATATTGACTCTTTGTAAATAGGGATTATTCCTTCTTCCATTTTCCCTTTTGCTACATCTTAGGTAATCTTCCCAGCCCAGACCTTGTTTGTTTGTTTATTTATTTTTGGTGCCAGGCATTGAACCCAGGAGTGCTTAACCACTTAGCCATATGCTTTTTTTATATTTTTATTTTTGGACAGGGCCTCACTGAGTTGTTCAGGGCCTCACTAAATTGCTGAGGATGCTCTCAATTTATGATCCTCCTGCTTTAGCCTCCCAAATCACTGGGATTATATGTGTTCACCTTCGAGCCTGGCTCTTCTGTACTTTTTAAACAAAAATTATATCAAACTTTAGAATAATTCACCATTTTCTCTTTGTATTCAGAGGGTTTGAGTTAATTTTGTCCTATGTACTTTTCAGATAGTTTTTACCTCAAATACTTAGTCTCTTTTAAAAGGATTTGCCAAACAAGTTTATATAGTGTGGGGGAAATGTTCAACCATTTTATTTTTATTACTTTGATGCTGGGCATTCAATCCAGGACTTTCCATGCTCAACCATTTTTATGTGCATCATGTTTTCTGTTTTGAGAAGTGGGAGTATAGATAGCATTTAAGCCTTGAGAATTTGTGGTTTAAATTAAGAAGTCAGGAAGGAGGCCCAGTTTTGATATTTTGGAAGTACAGTAGATCATTTTGAACTTGGACACATTGAATTTAAGGTGACATGATATCCCAATTTTAACTCTTGTGCAGTTAGTTAACAGAAAACCGAAAATATCTCAGCCCAAGAGATTAGAACTGAGGTTAGATCTGAGCAATTAGCATATAAGTGAAAACCCAATCCCTTAGTTAATAATTCAAAGTTAATAAAGCAAAAAAAAATAAAAATAAAAACAGTTAGGATAATGGGCTGTGGAAGACAATAAACCAGGTTTTCAACAAATGAGTTGGTGTAGAAGAAACTAAGGTCATCTTATGCATATTATGTACCTGCCTATTACTGGTTATTTTCAGTATACATTGAAAATAGATCCAAATTTCAGGCAAACCCCTAAATGCTACCCACCCCTTCATCTTTTCCTCTTCCATCTGTACTTCAAGAAGCAGCCTTACTTCTTCAGAGGAATTAAAGTCTTATAATTTTTGCATCCTTCTGTTCTTGTGTGTGCTTTCTTATTTTGGAGGTGGGGGTACAGTCTCTGGCTGGTCTCAAGTCATGGGTTTAATTGATCCTCCTGCCTCAACCTTCCTAGTAGCTGGACAAGAAACATAAGCAAAGCTGACCGGTACTTGTTTGCTTATATACATACATACACACTGTACTGTATATAAAAGCAGGGAGCTGGGGTTGTGGCTCAGAGGTAGAGTGCTCACCTAAGTATGTATGAGGCATGGGGTTCGATACTCAGCACCATAAAAAAATAAGATTAAGATATTGTGTCCACCTATAACTAAAAAATAAATATTAAAAAATAAAAGCAGAGATTATTTGGTTTTGTTAGCTATTATGAATATTGAATGGTTAATGACTAGTGTCTTTAGTGGGTAGTGATATGTGTGAAAGGAAATTTTATGTTTTGTATTTTGGGGAGAGTTTTTTGTTGTTGTTTTGGCAGTACTGGGCATTGAATCCAGGGCCTCATACTTGCTAGGCAAATGTTCTACCCCTGAACTACATCCCCAGCCCTTGGGAGATTAGACCACACCTAGCTTTAATATTTATTTTCTTTTCCCTTCATAGACTTGTTGGATTTTATATTACTTATATGCTTTTTTAATTCTCTCCCCTAGGTGTAAGATTAGTGATATGGGGAAATGAGTCAATTTTAAAAGGTTGAAGCCAGTCTGGCACTTACTTGTAATCCACCTACTTGAGAGTCTGAAGCAGGAAGATTGCAAGTTCAAGTCCAGCCTTGGCAACCTTAGTGAGACCTTGTCTTAAAATGAAAATATATATATAAAAAAAAAGACTGGTGATATAGCTCTTTGTTATAGAACCCCTGGGTTCAGTCCCCAATATGGGGAACTGGGTATGGGGGTTGAAGTTGGGCACATGGTAGGACACCTTGAGTACAGCTACTCTTAATTTTTTTTAGTTGTAGATGGCCACAATATCTTTATTTTATCTATTTTCTTAATGTGGTGTTAAGGATCAAACCCTGTGTCTCAGGCATATGAGGCAAGTGCCCTATCACTGAACCTCAACCCCAGCCCTGGCTACTCTTAATATTGAACCACCCTTGAGCCTAGGAGTTGAAGACCAGGCTGAGCAACATAGCAACGTTCTATTGCCAAAAAAGAAAAAAATGGGGCTGATAATGTAGATCAGTTGTAGAGTGCTTGTCTAATGTAACTAAAGCCTAGAGTTAGTCCTCATACTCACACAAAAAATGGCAAAACAGGTTTGATGACATAAAAAATTGAATTAATAGCTAATCTTTCTTGATCATATTATTTTTAATTTGATAGGTACATCCATATCTAAAACTATGGTGGTTTTTGTATTTATGTTCTTTCTTTATTAAATTTGATACATCAACCCTGGAGTAGCTAAGTAGCCTTGTGTTTTTTTTCCTTAGTGAAAATATTTTGGTTCCTAAACCATCGTAAAGATATTTGTGAAAGTTGCAAATTTGGGGTTTTGTTTTTACAGAAATTGTGTTAAAATCGAATCCAAGGGATTATGAATAAAGATTGTTACTGATCTTTTAAAATCTGAACTGTACTTTGAACGTGAAACTGGAAGAGAAGGAAATGGCTTAGTGCTCAATTTTCTTTCTTTCTTTTTTTTAGTTGTAGATGGGCACAATAACTTTATTTACTTATGTGGTGCTGAGGATCGAACTCAGTGCCCACACATGCTAGACAAGTGCTGTACCATTAAGCCACAACCCCACTCCTAATGCTCAATTTTCTATGGCAGGAGGATTCATATTTAGTATTTAGATAATAAAATCGATCCTCAGCATCTCATAAAAATAAAGGTATTGTGTTGTGTCCATCTACACCTAAAAAATAAATATTAAAAAAAATTTTCAGGTGTCTGTATTCAAAATGTACTGAATAAAGGCCACAAATTAAAGAAGCAAATAGGGGCAAGGAAGTTTAAGGACAGTGAGAATTATGCAGCATCCTTGTTTATGAAGACAATTAAAGCCAGAAGGAAGTAACCCATATTTAGTCTGGTTCTGGTTCTCCTTTAAAAGGGTTGAAGAGTTACCATGAATCGAAATGTAGTTGAGCCTGAATTGCATTATTGGCCCCTTTCATGATGAATATCAGTAAGGGGGGCTTCATAAGTACTAATAGTTGTCTAATATTCAAGTTTATCAATGCCTACAGCTTCCAGAAGTAATCAACAAATGAATGCAGTACCAGAAAGATTGGTGACTTTTCAGGCTTTTCATTTGTTGCTTATTTAATGGATCTAACCAGGGTCTTATGCATACCTGACAAGCATTCACCACTGAGCCATATCCCCAGCCCTTTTGTTGTTCTGAGACAAAGTCGAACAGAGTTGCCTGGCTGGTATGAGTTGGCCTCTGGAGTAGCTGGAATTGCAGGCATGCACACCAGGTCCAGCTTAGGCTCAAAGGTTTAAATTGAGAATAGAAGAGGTCCAGAAACCTGGTGATTTAGGGAGATGAGGCCAGCATGTCATTCTTTGTTGCTGAAGAATGAATTGTTAGCACCAAAATAAACACAAAAAACTAGACAGAGATGTAATCCCAGGTACTTAGAAGAATGAGGCAGGAGGACTGCAGGTTCCAGGCCAGCCTTTGCTATTTAGCAAGACCCTGCCTCAAAATAAAAATAAAAAGGGCTAGGAATGTAGTTCAGTTAGTTGCAGAGTACTCCCTGGTTTCCATCCCCAGTATCTTAAAAAGAAAAGAAATCAACATGGCATGATTATAATAAGAAGCCAAAGGTGTCAGGCTCAGTGACCCACACCTATAATCAATCCCAGTGACTCCGGAGGCTGAAAAGGGTTGTGGCTGTGGCTCAATGGTAGGAGTGCTCCTGGGTACAATTCTCAGTAGTGGGAGGAAAAAAAATGGAAAGAACGATTATGATTTTTGACACTATATCTCTGTATTATGAATAGTAAAATTATACTATTAATAATACCATACACAGGGCTGGGGAGGTAGCTAAGTGGTATAACACTTGCCTGTCATGTATTAGGTCATGAATTTGATCTCCAGCACCATTAAAAAAATTTTTAAAAAGCTATACATTAATATTATTGTATAGGAACACTGAAAGGAATTCAGAGAAGAGACCTATGTAACTGGAACTGTTGCCAGTAGCATAGCATTCTGGGGTGGTTTTTTTGTTTTTTGTTTTTTCTTTTGTACCTGGGATTGAACTCAAGGGCACTGGACCACTGAGCCATATACCTCCAGCCCTATTTTTATTTATGGGACCAGGGATTAAACTCAGGGCAAGCACTCTACCAACTGAAGTATATCCCCAGCCCCTTGTATTTTGTTTAGAGACAGGGTCTCACTGATTATTTAGCACCTCGCTATTGTTGAGGCTGGCTTTGAACTCATGATCCTCCTGTCTCAGCCTCCCTTAGCCTCCTGAGCTGCTGGGATTACAGGTGTGTGCCACCACACCCAGCACCAGGTAGCATTCTAAAGGAAGAATTTGACCTCCCTATAAAAAGTAATAAAGGTTGGGTGATGGTGAATTGGCCAGAGTCTTAGTTTGAGAGACAGTGTCTTGAGAATACTTTGTAGATGTCATAAAAAATTGAATGTATTATAACACTAATTCAGTGTTTAAACTTTTTATTTGGTTTATAAAGCTTCTGACATTAATAACCTAAAGATAACAAAGATAAATAGCATAGGGAAAGACTTTCTTTTTTTTTATTTAACTTTGTTAAAACTGTCCTGCCCCGTCCCCCTACCCCACCCCACACAGTAGTACTGGGGATTGGATCCAGGGCCTCCCAAAAGAGCTGATGTGCTGTACTTGGTTAAAACTATCACTCTTAAATTTTATAATTATTTGACCTATTTTAATCAAAGATGAGTAGATGCTTCCCAGTGATAGTATATTATACCTTGAGTTCAGGGAGTATTTTTATTTTTCTTGCATTTTCTTCCTCTGACAACTCAGGTACTCCCTATTAACAACTAACCATTTCATGTATGTAAAACAGTAAATGATGGGAACACAGGGTTGTGAAGTAGACAAAATAGCTGCCCCTGTCAAACTGATATTCTGAAAGGAGGACCTCTATTAAACAGATAATTACTTTTTTGATGTTACTTGTGTCTTAGTTATAGTGATGGAATCAGTACTTATTTGTGTACTTTATTCTGAGGTGTATAAGGATTCTACCAATTTATTTTTCTTGGAATTCCTCAAGTACTTTGATTTCAGTAATTTGCTATTTCCGTTTTCATAAGGAGATTCCTCAGAAAAACAAAAAACTCTTAAGTTGAAATCTTCAGCTATCATACAACTTTTCTTTTGTATATATATATGTGGTGTTGGGGATTGAATTCAGGACCTTGTCACCTAATAGTTAACATCCCCAACCCTTATAATATTGTATCCCAGCTACAAACTCTCCTAATAGTTCTCCTAGTTACTTATAAAATATAAATCTTTTTAACCTTGCATTTAGTTTATAAACAGGTCCAGGGATGCAGCTGGGTTGGTGGAGCACTTGCCTAACATGTAGGAATCCCTGTGTACAATTCCCACCCTGACCCCCCATGCTGGTACCAAAAAATAATTCTATAAATAGCCTCAAACTATTTGATCCCTTTATGGGAGCCCCATAGTATGGTATTATCTTAAGTTTGAGTTTTTTGTGTATTTGTAATTTAGATTGTAGTTTGGATGTGGGGTGAGAGAAAAGGATATGAGAACAGAGAGATGGTCCTTGCTTTTTATTAGCATATTCTTCAGACTTTAATGTACCCATTTTTATGTACTCTAAGCAAATAATGACGTTGTATAAATTGTGAACTTCAGGTAACACTGAAGTCTAAAGGTGTTGGTTTGAAACAGAAAATGAGAGCCCTGGACATCTTGTTTTATTTTTTTAACTTTAAATTATTAGGAAAAATAAGAAACAAATCCAGCAATTTTTTTTTTTAAACTGGAAGATTTTTTTTTTTTTTTAAGAGAGAATGATAGAGGGAGAGAGAGAGAGAGAATTTTTCAATATTTATTTTTTAGTTATCGGCGGACACAACATCGTTGTTTGTATGTGGTGCTGAGGATCGAACCCGGGCCGCACGCATGCCAGACGAGCGCGCTACCGCTTGAGCCACATCCCCAGCCCTTGAGCCACATCCCCAGCCCCAAATCCAGCAATTTTTTTAATCTTCAAGGATAACCTAAGTATATACAATATGCACATCACTTTACCACAGCATACTTAATAGCAAATTTATCATGTATGTAACATTAAAAAAAATCTAAATGTAAAGCTGAGTCTATAACTTGTAGGCACCTAGGAAGTGGAGCATAAGAGTGAGGTTTTTGTGGTGATATAGTTCAGATTGTCCAAAATTTAAATGATCTCAGTCATGTTAGTGCTTATTTATTACTCAGGTTCTATAAAGACAGCTAAAAACTGAAACAGAATAGTAAGCCGTTTGCCAAACACTGAAGTAACAGAAAGAGGATATTTTATTGCCAGAGGGCTAGAATATGGATATAAGCAGTAGGAGGTGAATGAGGGAAGTTCTGTGAAATGGGAGACCAGTATGAGATAGGCTACATAAGGAGATTTCTTTAGTATCTGGCGTTTTAGGAGGTTGGGTTAAAACAATGAGAAGCTCTCAAAATAGTGGAAAACATGAGGTGATGATAGAAATGAGTAGGATTTGAATAAGCAGATCATCCCTGGTTCCTAATCTGTGTGCAATAATGTTCTTGATGGGTTAGTCCAGATGGAAAGCACAGATGGAGGGTATGAAGTGTTAGCTTTAGAGAAATAAGCTATATTCCTTGAAATCAAGAGGAAATATAAAAGATAGAAGAAACACCTGCCTCACACTTTTAAGGAGTTTAAAGTACCAATCTTTGTAGATCGAAAGACCTAGTTATTTTGGAGCTTTTTTGATATTTGCCCTTTTGTTTGTTTGTTTCTGTTTCTTTTTGAAATAGGATCCCCTAAATTTCCCAGTCTGGCCTCAAATTTAGGATCCTCCTGCCTCATCCTCCAGAGTACCTGGGAGTACGGACACGTGCTACCCCACCCATCTTAGCTTTTTTTTAAAAGTCCTTACACTTTAGTAAGAAGAAAAGTACCCAAATGAAAAGGGGCTTTTAGAGTTATGTTAATTTGATGAAAATATGAAGTATAAATCTTTTTAAATTTCTGTTCATATTTGGGTTTAGATGAATGGTTATAAAATTGCTTGTTATTTTTATGTCAGGGCCATCAATGGACATTTTCCTGGTATAGATGAGAGAGATGGTTTGTGCTTTTCTTTTGACCTATTAGACTTTTTATGCCTTCCCCTTGCTTCCTTTATTCTTTCTCCCTTTTCTTAAAAACTTAGGTAAAATCGGGTGTGGTGGGAAATGCTTGTAATCCTAGCTACTGGAGGCTGAGGCTGGAGGATCACAAGTTCAAAGCCAGCCTGGGCAATTTAGTGAGACCTTGTTTCAAAATAAAATATATATAAAAAGAAGTGGGAATGTAGCTCAATGGTAGGTTGCTTATCTAACATGTGCACAAGGCCCTGGTTCAATCCCTAGTACTGTCCACCCCACCCCACCCCCCACCCCACCCCACCCCCCGCAAAAAAATAGGTAAATTAGATTTATTTTTATTTAAATTCTGTAGTAGTTCTCAGTGATGTTAGACATTTAAAATAGCAAGTTCCTGACAACTCTAGCATAGATTTGCTGTTGCCATTAAATAAAAGAAAAAAGAAAAGGGAAGGAAAACACAACATTTTTGTTCATCATTTACCTAAAATATTGTCATGTGTTATGTCCCCTGTTTCCCACCCCAAAAAGTCCTGTGACCTTTCTACAAGTAAATGTTTGAATGAAAATGAAGGGTGTTGAATTTCCGTGTGGAGAATAAGGAGTAGAAAAATGACAGACCAATGCTGTGCTGTCACGTTGGCACAGGTGTTTTTTTTCCTTAGGCACATGGACAAGACCTCTACAGGTTTAAGCAGACTTGTTTTCCTTTATCTTTTTCTACAAAAAGGGCATAAAATGGATTTTTTTTGTGTGTGTGTGGTGGTTATCCATATCTCACGCTTGATATGTATTACACTTGAAGTAAAAGTCATAGAAAGAGCCAGGCATGGTGGCACACACCCCTAATCTCAGTGACAAGGTGGATCACAAGTGCAAGACCAGTCTCAGTGAGACCCTTTTCTCAAAAGAAAAGGGCTGGGGATGTGGCTCAGAACCCCTGGGTTCAATCCCCAGTACTAGGGAAAAGAAAAAGAAGGGGGAAAATAGAAGCCTATTTCTACCCTTTTGATGGATATTTTTAAATTATAATTTCAAATACGGTAACCCTTGTATCTGTTTTACTGGAGTTAACAAGAAACTAGTCCAGTTTTAAGCTTTAAGATCGCTTGTTCTTTTTTGCTTATACATCCTAAATATTGTCTAATTTTTTTTTCCAAGAAGAATTTGTTATCTGGTTAAGTTTAAAATAAAGATGGATGTTCAAGCCAGGCTGTGGTACACACCTGTAATCCCAACAGTTTGGGAGGCTGAGGCAGGAGGATGGAGAGTTCAAAGTTAGCCTCACTAAAAGCGAGGTGTTAAGCAACTCAGTAAGACCCTGTCTCTAAATAAAATACAAAAGAGGGCTGGGGATGTGGCTCAGTGGTCAAGTGCCCCCTGAGTTCAATCCCAGTGACCAAAAAAAAAAAAAAAAAAGGAGGAGGAGGAGGATACTCATAAGTGTTAAAATTTGAAATCGCTTACTGTGGTGATTCCCAGTCCTTGGGTAAATAAAAGTAGCAGTGGTCATCCTTGAAAGAAAGTACAAGTAATAAGCACAGTTTGGTGGGAAATGATACAGGAGTTTGTTGTTTAAAAAGTGATTTTTAGGGGCTGGGGTTTTGGCTCAGTGGTAGAGCACTTGCCTGGCACGTGGGAGGCACTGGGTTCGATCCTCAGCACCATATAAAAATAAATAAATAAGGTGAAGGTATTGTGTCCATCTACAACCCCCCAAAATTTAAAAAAATAAAATACAATAATAAAAAGTGGTTTTTATTTTCTGGAAAATTTTAGAATGACTGATTTAGTTTTCATTTCTTATTTTGGAAGTAAGTCTAGTAAGATTAAGGAACTTGACCAAGGTCACAGGAATCAGTGACAGCAGGTGAGTATAGAATTCAGCTGCTCTAGTAAAAGAATTTGTTAATATCTTCATGCATTTCCTATCTTTAGGACATTGGAGTCACTTGACAAAAAAAAAAAAATCTTATTCTATTTTATGTTAGACAAAGTATTTAATCAGTGGGATCATGTTCCGAATAGAGAGTTTACCTTGAAGGAAAAAAAAAAAGGATAACTGTCTTAATATTAAAGTTTAGCAATTTTTTAAAGTTTTATGATATTAAGCGGTAATTGGGTTATCATAGTAATCCTCCCTTCTCCTTTTCTTCTTCTGTTAGGTGGTATGGCCAGGAAAAAGACTATAATGTGCTAGTCATGGATCTTCTGGGACCCAGCCTTGAAGACCTCTTCAATTTCTGTTCAAGAAGGTTCACAATGAAAACTGTACTTATGTTAGCTGACCAGGTATGTGAAATTTTGATGAAAAATAGAGAATAAGAAAACTACTATTAACTATAATTTAAACATTTCATAAACTGGGGTATCATGATTCCATGTGTCACTATTTATCTTTAGGAAAAGCAAAAAAAGATTTTATACCAACTAGGCATGGTGGTCCATACCAAGATTCTGTAATAGAAGTCTGTGTTGAGTATGCTGGCAACATGAGAAAGAATACAATTCCGTGGCGGGGGGCATTGCAAGAAAGCTTTTATTTAAGGAGGTTGATGGTCACAGTTAATGATGGTTATTATCTAAGGCAGGTATACAAATTAAGTGACCTAAATATATTGTTTTTCTTCCTGTAAAAGTTGCTGCTGCATTCAAAGGTAGTATTTGTACATTTATACATATGCTTTTTTGAGGGTGTAAGTAGTTTAAGCTGGTTTGGCTTCAAAAGACATTTGTCAAGGTAAAGGAGTATGATTAAAAAATCTGTATATCCAAAGCAGTAAAAGCTCTGGGGGAAATGGGGGCAATTGAAAAATAGAAACCTGACACATACTAGTGAGAAGAGTAAGAATACGTGAGTAGAAGGAGAACGTTGGCAGGCTCTGGATAGTGAATACATTTTAAAATGCCACGTCTAATTAAGTATTTTATACAAAAGACAGTGTATTTGTTAATTTGAAAATAAAAAACTTTTGTTTTATTCAAGATACCACAAACAGTCAAAAGACAAATTTTTAAAACTTGTACCTATTTACATAATAGATGAAAGGTTGTCTGTTTTATACAGGCTCCTAAAAATGAATAAGAAAGAGTAAGCCAAAAGAATAACAGGCATCAAGAGTATAGTTTAGCAGTTCATAAAAATGATAAAGTGGTAGGGACCTAACAAGTGAGGTAATACTTTTTATCTGCCAGATCTAGAAAGAATATTCTAATATACTGCTGGTGGAAATGTGAATTTTGTAGCCTATTGTGAAAGGTCGTTGGATGTTATCTATAAAAATTAAAAGCATATAGATACTCTTCATAATCTCAGCTGCTCTGAAGGTTTTGGCAAAAAGATCACAAGTCTCAGATAAGCTTGGGCAACTGGTGAGACCCTATTTCAAGATAAAAAGGGCTGGAGATATAGCTCAGTTGGTAGAGTGCTTGCCTTGTATGCCCAGGCGCTGGATTCAATCCCCAGTACCACCACCACCACCATTCCCCCCCCACCCCCCCAAAAAAAAAAAAAAACTAGGGATATAGCTCAGTGGTAGAGCTAGGTTCAGTTCCCATTACCACCAAAAAGAAAGTGTTATATATATACCCTTTAACCCAGGAATTCCTGGGTTGAGTTATAGCCCATGGTGGGGGGGGGCTGCTAGGTAAGGACATATATCTAAGCATATATTAATAGGTTATGACTATGCCACAGGATATTTATAGCCATTAAAAAGAACATTTAGCTCAGTGGTAGAACATGTGGTTACTATTAGCATGTGTGAGGCCCTAGGTTCATTCCCCAGCATTACTACTACTACTACTACTACTAATAGAGCTATAATGTTTGATTTAATTTCCAAGAAGAGCTTGTTAGAATGACATATTTAATACTCAACTTTTGCATAGAAGTATGTAAGCACAGAAAGAAGAACAGGGTAAAGACCCAAGGCTTCTAACTCAGTTTGAAATAAAAATAATAACTTTTCTATCATTAGTCAGTACCCCAACTCCTAAGTCTATGTGTGTGTGTCTCTTTGTGTTTGTATTTTATAAGAGTAGCATGGAAATGGGTCTTGGTAATACCAGGCTGGTTGTTTTGTGATGCTGGGGATCAAGCTCAAGGCCTCATGCGTGTCAAACAGGTGCTGTACCCTTAGCCCTAGTAGGCTGTTTTTAATATGTTTCCTTCGCACAAGAAAGCCTTTATTTCATTTATTGTGACAACTGAAGTAATTCCACATATTGTATTAGTTTTTATAATTTGAACATACTGACCACCAAATCTATCAGGTTAGACAAGTGTTTTTATTTTTTTATTTATTTTTTTTTTTTTTAAAGAGAGAGTGAGAGAGGAGAGAGGAGAGAGAGAGAATTTTTAATATTTATTTTTTAGTTCTCGGCAGACACAACATCTTTGTTGGTATGTGGCGCTGAGGATCGAACCCGGGCCGCACGCATGCCAGGCGAGCGCGCTACCGCTTGAGCCACATCCCCAGCCCCCAGACAAGTGTTTTTAAACATTAATACTGAAAGAACAAGCCAAAGGGCATTATAGGTTTATGTTTAGAAATCTGTCAAGCTAGAAATAAATGGAGAATTTTTGTTCATCCCATTTAACTTTTTCTAATGCTCTTGTTGTAAACTTTAAATAATTGAGATACAGAAATACTTGAGAAATAATTTGTTGGTTTCTTTTTATCACTTAATTCAATTAATCTTTCTTTTTTTTTTTTTGCAGATGATCAGTAGAATTGAGTATGTGCATACAAAGAATTTTATACACAGAGACATTAAGCCAGATAACTTCCTAATGGGTATTGGGCGGCACTGTAATAAGGTTAGTCAAATGCTCTTTGCATGAAAAACAAAGAGTAGAATATTGACAAAAATTGCTTTCATAAACTTCTTTATCTTTAAGAAGCCATAGTAAAAAATTGCTGTTGATAATTGCTTTAAAAGATTGTGCTAGAAGGATAATCCGCTAACTCTATTAACTTAGTAACTTGAAATATATTCTCTCCAACTTACCCAACTGAGGTTGGTTATCTATGTGGAAATATAAAATTTCATAATGAACTGTAATCGTCTGTTATTTAACTGTTGAACAGTTGTATCTATTTTTCATTCACTTGAATAGTGAAAACCTCTATATACTTTTCCTCCTGAATGCTAAAAATCAGATTTTAACCTTTGGCTCTAAAGTGTGGGTTTTGTAATATATGTGCTTGTGCCAGTATGGGAACCACTGACCCATCTTGTCACCATGGCGTTAACATTTGCTGACTGAGCATGGTTGATATTGAGAATTCTTTGGTCCTTGGATTTGTGTATATAAAAGGATAACTTTTGGGCCTTCTTCAAAAGTAGTTGACAGTTTCTTACTTGGGCGCCAAGTTGGGTGAGTTCCTCCCTGTCCCCTTTTAAAGGAAAAGAATAGACAAGTGAAACAAACATTCATTCATACAACAAAAGTAGTGCTTATTGGGATTGCTGAGAATGGTTCAACTTCTGGGGTGATTGGATTTAGCTAGTGGCGCATGATTATAGTTAGAAACTAATTGTTGAAATTTTTTCTACAATGATTAGTTTTATTGAGTGAACTGCTTTCTTTTATCCATTCACTGTTGAGCTCGGGCAGACAGGCAGCATTGGCAATGCACTAAGCATGTTAATGATCTGATAGAAATTCTCAACTTCAGGACAACTTGGGAACTTTTTTTGTTTTGTTTTATGTATGTTTTTTGTTTTGTTTTTGGAAGGAAGAGTCCCATTTGTTTTACTAAACTGTTAGGGAAAGTTGTTTTTAGGTCCAGCTACAAATGTTTACCTTTGTTTGCCTGTATGAATGCCAACTTGGAGCCATTACCATTAGAATTGGTGTTGATTTGTTAATATGTGAGATTGACCAAGTTTTAGGAAAGCAAACTTTTTTCATTGAGCTTTAAATTATGAAAGGTGTTTCAGCCTATGTATAGTTTAACATTCCCAAATTGCATTTTCAGAGAGTATTATGTTGCTTTTTTTTTTCTTTTTTTTTTTCTTTTTTTTAAGCATCCAGGTTCTTAATTGTTATTGTAAAACCTGGTGATTTAGCTGAAAAGATATTACTGATCTTACTTTTTTGGGCAGTTTTGTCAGTTTGCCTCTTCTTTTGACCAATTTCCCAGCCCTTTTCTTTCCATTTTCTTAATCCTAAAGATCTTTTATTTCCATATGATCCTTGTCCTGCATGTTGACAGTGCAGTACATGGTTTTTGTCTTAAATTTAAATGATGGCCTAGTTGATAACAATAATACTTAGGTTTAGTTGTTGTTTCCTCCTTAAGAATAGCTTATTAATCACTTAGTTACATTGGGAAGTCCACATTGCCCGGTGGTGAAACATTTTTTTAGGATCTGTGTCCTCCTCACAGTTATTAAAAAGAATTTCATGGAGATGTTTACTGCTACGTGGTTTCAGAGAGACCTTAGAAGTGAAGTGTTTTGCTTACCTAAGATTCAAGTAATAAATGTTGAGCATTTTAGATTAGTGTTTTTAAGTAGTTGGGTTTTAGTGTTTTCTGTATTATTGTAGTTTGAAAAATGCCAGTTGTATGAGACTGGATTCTTTGGTCAGCTTGTTCTAGTAGTTTTCATATTGGGGGGGGGAGTATTTGAGGTCAATTTTTATTAAATTTCTTACTTGGAAAATTGTTCTGAATTTGATATTTAGGAGTGGCTGCTCCAATCTTAGTGAATTTACTCATCTCTTCTAGTAATCAGCCCTGCATGCTTATGAAAATAAATTTTAAGGTGACTAAATGCCTTCTACCTCTTCCTTACTGAAGATTTTTTTCCCCTGTATATATAATCTTTTTTGGGGGGGAAGGGCAGATTGTGGTGCCAAAGATTGCAGATCTAAATTCCCTGTTTTTTATTTAAAAATTGAAGAGCCAAATGTCACCATTGCTATCCCTGATTCAGGCAGTGACACAATATAGTGGCAATAAAAACCTGAGTATTTTCTAGAATTCAAATGTTCTTAAGCATGTGATTCTTATTTGGAAATCTGAGAAGCTACAGTGCTTGGTGGAAGAAGGATGGCATTTGGCTACCCTGTTCTTTCTCTAATGCCTCGGTGTTGCCTGTCTGCGCCGGCCATTGTTGCAATGTAAGCAATACTGTTTGATGCACTGCCACCCTCTATTGTCTGTTTAGTGTTTAGAATCTCCAGTGGGGAAGAGGAAAAGAAGCATGACTGTTAGTACTTCTCAGGACCCATCTTTCTCAGGATTAAACCAGGTCTGAAACTGTCTCCTATTCCAACCTCAATCCCAAATTCATGTGCTTTTCTTTTTTATTGTTTTATTTTGATTATTTTTATTTTGTTTTAATTCTGGATAATGTAGATCTTGCTCAAGCACCCCTTACCGTTGGCATTATTCAGACATACTTGGCAAACATATAACATTACTAAGATGTTTCTTTGTGGCTTTTGCTTAAAATTTGTGAAGTTTAGAGAAAACCTAAATGGAAATAGAGTATTATCTTTATATCTCCAGCATCCATATGAGGAAAAGATACGTTGTTCTAGTATTAAAATTCTTTAGTTAATAGTAAACTTCAGATAGACTAGTTTTTAAAAATGTATTTGGAGTTGCAGAATACACAAAAATTCATTTATGAAAAATGAAACTCAGTACTGTAAAATGAATATATTCTGCCTCTCCTCTCTCCTCCTTCCCAAGTGAACTTCAGGTAAGTATAGGTCAGATTTCAGATATAGTGTTTCTAGAATTGAGTTATCATAAGTGTAAATTCTCAGCTTCCATCAAATGGATACTTAAAGAGCAGCATATGCTGTGGAACTAGAGGACATTATATTTTTAATAGTACAATAATAACATAATTTAAGCACTATTCAAAGTAAGTGGTAGATTACCATTAGTAATGTGAAAGATAAGTGAATGTATAGCCTGCTAATTTAGATTTTGATGACTTAGATAAACTACAATAATTTTACAAGCATTTCTTCATATTACTTTTGTGGAAGTTAGTTTTTTTTGTTTTCTACGTTAAAAACAAAGGAAAGTAAATACAATTTAGGCACTTAAATTTTGATGCTCCTGTACAGATGAATCTTTTATTTTTCAATTTAGTATGCACCGAAAAGCAGGTATTGGCATGAGGAATCAAAGAAGAGTACTATGTAGTGCTTTATTAATCCACACATATCTGAAGGACTATTTAAAAGATTGCAACAACTGGTTATTTTTATTCAGGCAAAGAAATACAGCTATTGTGATTGTAATCTTGATTCAGAAGTGAGAACAGATAGATAACATGATAGGTAATTTGGTTCATTATAAGATAATATAAATTTTTTTAAGCTTTAGAGCTTATTTTTACTTATTCATATATTTAATATTTGTGAGAATAATCTTAATAATTTACATATAAAATTATATTATGTTTTTATATTCTGTACATACAGGTTAACTAGGTTAGGAGGTTAAGTGATCTTTCAAATTTTTTAGAGTAATGTCACCTTGAGTTAGGAGAAAAATTGTTCCAAGTACTAAAAAACTAAAATTAGCAATAGTGTTTCTGAAGAAAATGGTTGCAATTTATCAGATGTTAACTGATTCCTATGTACCTTTGAATAGTTAAGCTGCATTCTTTAAAACAGGCAATACAAAGATCTTAGACAACATATAATTAGAAGTCCGCAGAAAAGCAGCTTGACCCACCAAAGAATTTTGCTTCCTTTTGTATATGTAAGCCTATATACGTACATTGTCTTAAGTTTCTTTGATACTGACTGTGCTTATTTGATTTTGCCTTTACAATATTTACAACTCTTAGTATTCTTGATACCACTAGTTTTATGTAAACACTTGCATTGTATGTTTATGTTAGTTTTTAAGTTGAAAATAGAGCTACTAAAAGAAGCTTTGATAAGTATCCACAAGTAATGAACTACCAAGATATTTTCATTTTTATTTCAAGCAGCTTTCCTTTCAGTTGTTTGCTGAAAATAGGACGCCTTTCTATTACAGTGACACTTCTTTTCCTGATTTATTTTTGGTATTTGTAAGAGAAAATTTAAAATTTATTTATTTTAAAGATTGAAATGTTTAAGAAGACAGTGTTTATATGTTTTTAGGGGGTTTTGTTGTTGTTTTTAAAATATGGTTTCCTTCTTTAGCTTTGTGGAAGGAAAGAACTATAGTGAATACTGGGTTTCTATAAAGCAATCATGGGTTGTGAGAAAGTGTCTTGTTATTGAGTTGTAAATGGAGCTATTGACTGTAGTTGCCAGATTTGAATGAAACTAACAGTCTTAATCATGTCAGGGCTGTTCCCTTTTTCTCCTCTGTTTCAAGTACTGAAGGATACAATCCCAGAAAATATCCCCTAGAGGAAGTTTCGTGTACTGATTACTCATTTAGCATTCAGGAATCCTCAAATTTACTAGGGGTTTTTTTGAAATACCATGAATTTGAATGTCCTTTTGTGTTAATTTTTTCCTGTTTTCTTTTCAATATGAATCTGCAGAACTTAATCATAATTTTTGTTTTGTTTAACAGAAGGGTATTTCACTCACTTTAATATTTGTGTACTGAACTGCTTTCATAATCAAGAGAAATTTACAGTGTGAGCAATTTATTTCTCTTAGTGTTTTATATCACTAACTTGTTCATATTCCTGAAGTAACTTGATTGCTTAGGAAGTTTAATCTTATTACTTAAATAACTTTCATTAGCCAATTACATTTTACTAATAATTTTAATATTCATTGTTTTTTAGTATTCTTAAATGAAAATAAGTGTCTCATTGTTGTCATGGTGACAGAAACTCTTTACCATGCAAAGTATAACTGAGAATAGTTGGTAGTACCTGGCTGAAAATACTCATTCTCTTAAGAGAGGCACTTGGTCTGAATTAACTTAAAGCAATAATTTGTATTCTTTTTGAAACAAACTCTTAACAATTTAGGCAAACGGGTTTTCCAGCACTTCACAGATTACAGACTGTGGCAGAAGGGACCAGTAGTAGCCTTGCAAAAAGAATTATAAAATTTAGGCCTAAACAGCCAGGAGCAGTGGTGTACACCTGTAATCCCAGTGGGTCTGGAGGTTGAATCAGGAGGATCATGAGTTTGAGGTCAGCCTCAGAACTTTAATATTTGACCCTTTATTTTGAGACCCTCTCAAAATAAAGTAATAGATTGTTCCTGGATTCAGTCCCCAGTATGAGGGAGGGAGAGATAAGGGTATAACTAGAAAAAAACAAAAATCCAGGACCATGTAGTATATAAGGGCAAATAGACCTGCCCTTCTTGATAATTATTATAGATATAACTTTATTACAGCATAGTATAATAAGTAATTTTAAGATAAAGGCCAAAATTATAAGTTTATTTGTTTTGTTTAAAATGGTAGGTAAATGTGAATGCATTCTGGATTTCTCTTTCATTAAAAATAGAGATGCTTCCCCCCGCGCCCTTCAAAAGTTTTCATTTCTGGAGAGTAAACTTATTTAGAAAAATCAGCTGTGTTGTAAATGAGCACCCTATTCCCTGGGTTTAGTTGAATAAGATAAAACTAAAAATTTTTTTCTGAAATGTTAATTTTGTTTTGAATAGGCTAATTTAAACTGCTAATTGTAAGCCACCTTGTTTTAATTGCTAAGTACTTTTTTTAGATTGACTTGTTAAATTTTCCAGAAATTTAACCTGGTCACCTAAATATCAGTGCAAACTAGTAGAGTATGTATGCTTATTTATGAAAGTCCTTTTTTAATTTAATTAAAAATTTTTGGGTTTTCTGGCAATATTGGATTTTCAAAGATGTCTTATTTTAAATGAGTATTTCATTGGCATTTTGAACAGTGGCTTTTGTAGGAGGAAAGAGTTACAGATAGCTTATGTCTAGATTCTGAAACATCATGTTTGTTTACAAATAGTAACAGGATGTCAGATTTCATTATGGCAAACTGAGTACTTGACAACTCTGCCATCAGGCATGTATTCATTTATCCACTATTTTATAAAGACAGAATCCTGAATTGGAGCCTGTGAAGTGCAGATAATTAGATTTAACTCTTTTTGTTTTTGTTTTGTTTTGTTTTTTGTTTGTTTTGTTTTGTTTTACTTGATTTATTGGTGAGGACTAGTAAAAGCTTTTAGGGATGTAAGTCTGTTCAGTATCTGTCCTGCTTATGAAATCTTTATTTTGACATATTTGAATATATAGATACATGCTAGTAAATGGATAAGAAGCAGTTTAAACAAGGTTGAAAACCTAATGTCTCTTTATTTCTCTTTTAAAGTTATTCCTTATTGACTTTGGTTTGGCCAAAAAGTACAGAGACAACAGGACAAGGCAACACATACCATACAGAGAAGATAAAAACCTCACTGGCACTGCCCGATATGCTAGCATCAATGCACATCTTGGTATTGAGCAAAGGTGAGTCTGAAAATAATGGTTTATCATAGCACAAGCTGTTAACAGGCTTGTGAAATATTTCAGTTAATTCTTCTAATATGTAAGGATGCCTCTTGGCTGAAGATGTTTTTTAAGTTAATATGAAATAACATCATAATTCTTTTAAAAAATACCTTTATGAGTTATTGATGGACCTTATTTATTTATTTGTTTATATGTGGTGCTGAGAATCGAACCCAGTTCCTCATACATGCTAGACAAGCGCTTTACCACCATGCCACAATCCCAGCCCTTGGCTGAAGATTGAAGAATGCTTTTAATTGTTTTATCTGGTGCTTTTAACCAGTGCAGAGAAGCTGATTATAGGAGGTCTGTTCCTTTTTTCATTTTTGCCTCTTTTTGGTACTACAGATTGAACCCAGGGGCACTCAACTACGGAGGTATATCCCCAGCCCTTTTAAACTATTTTATTTAGAAATAGAGTCTTTCTGAGTTGCTTAGGGCCTCATTAACTTGCTGAGGCTGGCTTTGAACTCAAGATCCTCCTGGCTCACCAGCCCTTTTTTATTTTTAATCTGAGAGAGGGTCTTACCAAGTTGCTGAGGCTGGGCTCAAATGTTTGATCTTTTTGCCTCAGCCTCCCAAGCTGCTGAAATTACAGATGTGCCCAGTGAGATCGTTTGTTTTTTTAAATCTATTTTTTTATGCGGTGCTGAGAATCAAACCCAATGCCTCATACATGCTAGGCAAGTGCTCTACCACTGAGCTACAGCCCCAGCCCTATTTTGACATTTTTGATTTTGCAGCTAATTATAATTCCTGTTTCTTTTTAATGCTGATTTTGAATATTTTATATTTTAGTTGTGCAAATTGTTTGTTTAGTTGTGCAAATTTTAGTTGTGCAAATTGCAATTTCTGATCTTTTTGAGTTTCATCATCTTATTACAATTGATTTTTTCTTCAAAACAAATATAAAAATAACATTTTTAAATATATGTATTTATCTGAGCTTGGAATGTAGTTCAGTGGCATAACACTTACCTAGTGTGCTTGAGGCCCTGAGTTTAATTCTCAGCACTGCAATAAATGAATGAATAAAATATGAATGTATGCATGTGAATAGATTTGTGTGTATATATAAATAATGTATATATGCATTCATGTAGATATTTAATTTACTTTAAAATGCTAATTTATTTCAGCATCCTAAAAAAATTTTTTTAATTGATTTTTTTGTGGCTGTGTTTTTGTTGTTGTTGTTGTTGTTGTTGTTGTTTGATACTAGGGATTGAATCCAGGAACACTTTACCACTGAACTACATCCCTAACCCTTTTTAGTTTTTATTTTTTGAGTTAGGATCTCATTAGGTTGAATAGAGTGGCATTGGTCTTGGAATTCTCCTGCTTTGGCATCCCTAAAGTTTATGAACTCCTGCAAAGTTTAGAAGTGTTTTGGTAGTTTGTTTGCAGTTTTCATTAACCTGTTTAGAGCATTGTTTAGCAACTTCTTTTTGTTTTTCTTTAAAAAATATATATTTTAAGGTTGTTGGTATTATAATTTTACATTTCATGAGAAAAATAATTAAGAGGTAATCCATCATAAACTTTTTATTACCTTAGCTATCTTCTTTATTAATTTTTTCTTTTTTTAGTACTGGGGATTGAATCCTTGGGGGGCTTTACCACTGAGCCACATCCCCTGCTCTTTTAAATTTTATTTATTTATTTATTTTTAAACAGTGTCTTGCTAAGTTGCTGAGGCTGGCTTTGAATTTAAGATCTTCCTACCTCAGCCTCCCAAAACACTGGCACATTACAGGTGTATGTCACCATGTCCAGTCACTAAGTATCTTCTTGCATAAGATACCAAATGGTTCTCTGTTTTCATTTGGGGAAAATGTTTTTGTGATTCCATATGTTTTCCATAATCCTATTCATAAAATTACGTTTCTCTTTTCTAGTCGCCGAGATGACATGGAATCGTTAGGATATGTTTTGATGTATTTTAATAGAACCAGCCTGCCGTGGCAAGGACTGAAGGTAAATTTGAATCAAATTACTCGAGTTTCATTTTATTTTAAGAATGGAAATAAAGGTGGGCAAGGAGGTTTTATCTAAAGTGAATTTGGCCCCACCCATTTTTACTTAATATCACATCTGGGATTCTAGTTTATATTTGTATGCCTAGCAAGCTGAACTATTAAAGGTTCTTCTCCATGTTACTGAGAAGAACATCAAATATTAATTCTTATTTTCCATAGGCTGCAACAAAGAAACAGAAATATGAAAAGATTAGTGAAAAGAAGATGTCCACTCCTGTTGAAGTTTTGTGTAAGGTAAACTTGCATTATGAGAATTACTTTAAAATATAAATGATATACGAGCACAAACATTTTATTTTCCAGTCCTAGGACTTAAAACTGTTAGCCATCTTTAAGTTAATACAGTTTTACTTTTGGCAATGGCTTAAGCATGAATCATTTTAAGTGTTTTGTTTTATATCTGGTTTGTTAAAAGTTTCTGATCTGTGTTTTAAAATGGAGGAAAATTAACAGGGCAGGTAGTTTTATTGATCTGTGAGAAAAATTAAGAAATACTGTCCTTATCAACATAAACTGATGTCAGTGAGGTAAGAATATCGGCAGTTGGCACATCATAGAATAGAGAAATGGGCAGACAGATCATAGCAATAGAAAATAGCAATTTCCCAATAATAAAAATATAGGAGACAGCTTGAATCACACTTATTTCTCTGAAATCTCAAATTTCATATAGAATGTGTCATGTGCAATATGATAGTGGCTGTTTTTTTTAAAAAAATCAATATATTACATTAGATAAATGTCACAAATATTCATAGTGGTTACTATGAATAGAATCTATAAGGTTATAATCTATAATATAATATAATATATAAATAGGTATACACTAACTTTTGTAAAATAAAGAAAAGAGTCAGTTTTACTTGGTGGAACACACCTGTAATCTGAACTATTGAGAGGCTGAGACTGGAGGATTACAAATTTGAGGCCATTCTGAGCAACTTGACAAGATCCTGTCTCAAAATAAAAAGTTTTAAAGAGGAACTATGGATGTAGATCAGTGGTAGGGTACTCACAAGCAGGGTATGTGAATTGTTTGTGAACATAGTACTGTAACAAAAGGATACATATTTCATCTAATATAAAAAGATAAATATAATGAAGTGGGTAGGATGATGGAATTTTTTTGAAATTTATGAGATGACCGAGTCATAATTACTTTGTCATATCTTCAAAAATAAGATTTTTGTCTTAATTCTTGAACCTATAGGGGTTTCCTGCAGAATTTGCTATGTACTTAAACTATTGTCGTGGGCTGCGCTTTGAGGAAGCCCCGGATTACATGTATCTGAGGCAGCTATTCCGCATCCTTTTCAGGTCAGTTTTTAAGGTATTTTTAAGAGAAATAAGTTAAATCTATTTTGATAATTGGAAAAAATAAGGGAGGTCTAACCAGTATGAACAAAAAATTTAAGAAACTGAGTTCTATAGGAATTGTTGGCATTGGTCCATTTGTAGTATAAATGTATTTGAGATGATTTTAGTTTGAGATAGAGATGGTTGAATCAAAGTAGAATCAACTTTTCCAGAGTCATTGCAATTTATATTAGATACGTGATGTCAGTGACCCCTAGATTTCTCTTTGGTACAAAACACTTATCAGTACCAAATTAAAAAGCAATTAAAATATCAGGTAGCAATGGGCTGTGATCGTGTAGCAGCAATGCCAAACCAAGGTTCCTTCAAAGTACCTATAGTACTAGTTGGAAGACGATAAGAATTGTAATCCTTTAAACAAAAAAAAAAAACAAACAAAAAAATCTTCCCAAGGCTTCCCAGACATCTCCCTCACAGACTTTAGTTCTATACCAATTCTTGCTTCTGGGAAATACCTCCTGTTACAAATAGTTGTCCGTAGGAAGAGAAATGTTGTAAAAGTTACCACATATAAGACAGAATAATGATGTTTTTTAAAAAGTGCCTCACTTTCTTGAAAAGTCAAGAAATATCAAGGGAGGCTGGGGATGTGGCTCAAGCGGTAGCGCGCTCGCCTGGCATGCGTGCGGCTCGGGTTCGATCCTCAGCACCACATACAAAGATGTTGTGTCCACCGAAAACTAAAAAAAAAAGTTAAAAAAAATAGTAGATCCCCTTGTTTTTTTTTTTAAAAAAAAAAAAGAAAAGAAATATCAAGGGATATTTAACTGGACGTTTACTAATGAGTTAACAAGTGCTTTTATATTTTTTAGGACCCTGAACCACCAATATGACTACACATTTGATTGGACAATGTTAAAGCAAAAAGCAGCACAGCAGGCAGCCTCTTCCAGTGGGCAGGGTCAACAGGCCCAAACCCCCACAGGCAAGCAAACTGACAAAACCAAGAGTAACATGAAAGGTTAGTAGCCAAGAACCAAGTGACGTTACAGGGAAAAAATTGAATACAAAATTGGGTCATTCATTCATTTTAACAGTGTTAGATCAAGGAGGTGGTTTTAAAATACATAAAAATTTGGCTGTATGTTTTTTAAAAAAAGACGTCCTTGGAAAATTTGACTACTAACTTTAAACCCAAATGTCCTTGTTCATATATATGTATATGTATTTGTATATACATATATGTGTGTATATTATTATATCATTTCTCTTGGGATTTTGGGTCATTTTTAACAACTGCATCTTTTTTACTCATTCATTAACTCTTGTCCAAAATAAACATTTGGTGTTGGGAATATGGTATTATCAATCAATCCAAAATCCTAGACCTAACACTTGTTGATTTTTAATAATGAATCTGGTTATCCATGATATTTTGCTTTCTTTCAGACTAACAGTGTTAAGATTTTTTATTTTTGATTTTTTGCATGTTAATGCTTAAAAATGGAAAATTGTGAACATGATCTAATTTCAAGAGGTGAGTCTGGCATTGCCCGCCAAAGTATATATCTTCGCAGGTGCAGAGCATCTCATTTACTCCTAAATGCTCAAGTAACTGCAAAGCTCAACATATCTTTCCTAATCACAAAAATAAATCTCTTAGTTGCTGTTTTACTACAGAAGTTCTTAATTTCAAAATGATTCCTTTGGTTTCGGCTTCAGTTTTTTAAATATTGCAAACATCAGGCTCTAGTGATTTAATATGGAATTGAAGCCTACAGTTAGGCCTTGCAAATTGAACATTACTGGGGCAAATGCCATTGAAATGCCCATCAAATTCCTTTCTTGATCTTAGCGCTTGTAAGGAGTAGAACTGTTAGGGCACAGCTCTCTTTCGAATCACTGTTGCCACACAGTTCAACTCCCACTTTCATGGTTTTTTCTTTTCCCCTTTTTGGGGCTTATCTCCTGTTACCTGCCTACTTTCTGAAAAAGTGGTGGGCAGGTAAGGTTTGTTTTTTCATTTCTAATTATTAAATTTCTGAATGACTGCTCTAGTCTGAATTTACTAGTCTTCATAGATTACTCTTTGGTCTATATTTTCAGTGTTGTATTTAAACAATGTTATAATTTGAAAATAGATTCTAATCTGAGGATGCTTTTCAAGAACTATAATTAACTGATGTCATCTTCATCCCAGCGGCTCATCTATTAGAAGGGAAGTTGAAGCTGGGCATGGTGGTGCATACCTATAATCCCAGCTTCTCAGGTGGCTGAGACAGGAGAATACAAGTTCAAGGCCAACCAGAGCTATTTAATAGCAAGACTCTTAGGTCAAAATACAGTGTTTTAAAAGTGGCTGGGAATGTAGCTCAGTGATAGAGCACTTGCCTAGCATGCGTGAGACTCTGGGTTCAATCCCCAGCCCCCCACCCCCACCCCAAAATGAAGTTAAGGTGCTTCCATCCTGTTTTCTGTATTTGAGAAAAATTCAAAGTTGAAGATTTAATGTACCGGGGTTTTTTAGGTGATTAAATTTAAGATCAGGATGGCAAGTGCACATACTTTCTCATTGCTCTCTGCCTTTGCATCTCAGTTGGGACTTTAGCCTCTTTTGAGTCTTTTGCATAATAAATCATAGGGCCTTGAGCTTCATAATGAAGTAGGTAGCTAGTATCACTGAGAAATTATTCTATTTAGGTAAGACCAAATAGAGTCTCTAAACCAAGCACTTGTTATATGTGACACCAATAGTGTATTTTTCACTTCATTTCATACAAAATGAAGCCATTTCTGCCAAAAGCTAGCTGGGATAATAGATCATCATGAGATACAGTTTTTGGACCCAAAATTAGTTGAAATCTCATCTGACCTAGAACATGTTACTTCAGGCATTCAGCAGACTTCAGAAAGAATTGCTTTATTTGAGCTAGTTTCATTGTTAGTTTATTGTGTCTCTTACTCAATAAATAAGCAGAATTTTTGTCCTGCCTTATCCAGGTCTTAAAGAGGAGAAGTTGGATCAACTGAGTTAGTATGTTTCCTTGAAAAAGAAAAATTGTAATTAAACTTAAGTTTAATCCTTATTTTGTATTGTAGCTATTTTTCATAAAAGAAACAAAATCTTAGAAACATTAACAGCATCATTAGGTATAGTGGTCATACAAATTAATACATAAACATGGACTTGTCAAATTCTGGAAAATCAAAATTTTCAATAAATAATCACATCATTGATTGCTTTCAAAGATCAATTTCTAAGGCCAGGTACAATGGCATACATGCTTATAGAACCAGCTACTAAGGAAGATGAGGCAGGAGGATCATTTGAACCCAAGGTTCAAGGCAGGCTGAACTGTGCAAAATAGAAAGACCCTCATCTCAAAAAAGAAATTTGGATTACTAGGTAATATATTTTGACATTAAACCAAAGATTGATACTAAAACATGCCATTTTACAAACAGCAGAATTTTTTCCTACACTTTTGACTTGGAAACATCTGTATTCTTTTTGTGTATACACCTTGGTTCCCCTAGCAACTCTTATACACCTCCCTCCCATGAAAATAGCTGGCCTACAGGTGACATGAGATCATCTATTGCGTTAACCTCTTCCCTATCACATTATCTAGTTTTATATCATTTTCCCGTGGAATTGTACTTTCATAGATTTGCATTTTAGTGAATTCAATTTTATAAATGAATCTTCAGCAAGTAATTTTCTATTGTAGGAATATATTCCTAGAAAAATTATGGAAAATTCCAACATTCTAGCAATTCACTACAATGTTCAAAGATTCTAACCCTGGCATATCTGCCTATTAGATAGGGTTCACTTGTAACAGCTAAGGTGGACCTATATGAAACAGATGATTATGGTTTTGTTACATCTTTCAAATACTCCATTCCAAACTTACCAAAAAAATCAAGAAACAAGGCTTTTCTCCTAATGATTATTATGATCTTTACTAGTTTTTAAATGGTATAGTGCCACAAAATTATATTTTCTTCATGTGTAAGAGAAAAATACAAATTCATACCTGACTCACTTCAGAATTCATTTTAGTCCCTTTTCTTCAGATGAATGTGATTACCAGAAAAATATTGTTCAGGACATTGAAGAAGTGGTAAAGGAAAGGAAAATATTGTAGGACATTTAAAATCCTGTTAATGCCATTTGTGGGGAGAATTTTCAAAGTATAGAAGGCAAATGTGAATCCTCACATAATTCTACTCTCTATCTTAACTCATCTGCACTGTCCCAACCAAACAGTTTTATCATAGCAATATAAATGGATATCAAAATTGTTGCCACTCAAAGATTAGAAATATTTTCCCATCATGTCAACCTACCCTGTCCATGTTCTTCCTTGAATTACCTTCCAGTGTTTACTGGGCTTTACCTACTGTTTATATGTAGCTTAACTTTTTCTTACTTCACCAATTGCTGCCAAGAACATGGGTGGTCATTCAGCAGTGTAATCCAGATCATAGGGAAAGACCTTGAAATAACCTGGAGAGACTGATCTACTCTAAATACATTCAATCCAAAGAAGTATACCAGAAAACTGCATCTTCTTGCTGAATTCTTAAATTTTTGTCACCTTTTTTCACTGTGGATAGTAAAGCGGGAGAGAAAATAATAACCCAACAGGAAATGAAGATGAGAGTGTTAAGAGCTGGTTTGTGGTGATATGGAACCATGTATCAAGCTTGCTTGCTGGACCTCTCAGACATTAAGTTTGTCAGATTGGATGATACCACAGTTGTCAGAAGACCTAGCACATCAATAGTCCCATGTTATGCCTCAGCAGTATGTAATGCAGACAGACCATCTACCAGTTGGGGAGGATTCACTTATAACAGGTATTTTAAAGTTCAACAACTTCAGAAATCTGTTGCAAAAATAATTTCTATAATAGGGAAGAATTCAGATCAGCCAAATGCAATGGCGCACATTTATAATCCCAGTGGATCGGCTTGGGGGACTGAGGCAGGAGGATTATGAGTTAAAAGCCAGCCTCAGCAAAAGCAAGGCACTATGCAACTCAGACCCTGTCTCTAAATAAAATACAAAATAGGGCTGGGGATGTGGGTCAGTGGTTGAGTGCCCCTGAGTTCAATCCTCAGTACCCCCCCCACACACACACACACAAAAATAAAATAAATAAAAGGGCTGGGGATATAATTAAGTGGTAGAGTTCCACGGGGTTCATCCCCAGTATGGGAGGAAGTTTTGTGCTAAATTTCTAAAGCTAAATTGCTAAATTTCAAAAGCTCCATCACAAATTTATAACTTTTACTCTTAGGAAATTTCTCCTTGAGCTAGTTTCCTGGCTAGCTCAAAAACGGAGACATTTTCAGTGACTTCAACCTGAATTTTAGATTTCAGGTTGAGGGGTAGAATATTCTCATTAGGCAGGCACAATATCAGTCTCTGGTAATTTTAGTGAGTTCGAAGGCTAAGGCAGGAGAATCACAATTTCAAGGCTAGTCCCAGCAACTTAGCAAGACCCTGTCTCGAAGTAAAAAAATGAAAGTCTGGGGTTGTGATTCAGTGGTAAAGCACTCTTGGATTCAATGCACATACACACAAAAATATAGTGCTATATAAACAAAAACTCTTCCATTTGAAGACTTAAATGCAGTTATTAACTCCTGAATGGTCACACTGATCCTCCAACTCTTTATGAACTTTCCCCCCCCCTCTTTTTTAGGACAAAGGGACCCATTCCTCATTTTAACTGATATTACAGTGAACATGTGTTCTTGAACTTTTGGAAACCAAGAGATGCTACCCCATCTGCAAGATAAAAACCAAGGACTAAAACATGCTCAAGAAAGGAATGTTTATTAGTTTGTGAAGTTTGGATGTTGGATCCCTCCTGAATGTTCCTATTGAGGTTTTCCTACTTTAGTAACATCTTAGGACAATTCACTGGAGAAACACTACTCTGTGTGTTGTTCCTACCATTGACCCATATGAAGAGTTAAAGCTCGATCTGGCTGCTGCTATATTCTACCAGGAAGATTATTACATCAGCCTTTAACCAAACCCTAAGCAGTTGTAATCATTTGTTGACCTGGCAATTCTGAACAGATAAAATTCTTATCTAGAGTTTTCCTATTAAAGACAGAGTGTTTTCTTATTTTGACAACATTGCAACTCACATTTCCTTTTTAGTTCATTAGTGACAACAGTTTTCCATTTGTAAAACATTTGGGGGAATAGTCAGTGTAACAATGAAATTAGAAAACCCACAAATTTTAGTAGTTATCTAAATGTTTTGGTTTTTGTTTTTGAATCATGTTTAAGAATAACTGCAGGACCTAAAAACAAATCCTGAATGGGATAGAGGTCATTTCTATTGAGCTAATCCATAGTTCTTAACTTTTGTAGCTTCTTATCTTCAAAATTAGAATTAAGTCACAGAATATGGTTAGATGTTTAGATCTAATTAAGGTTTGATTCATAGTCTTTTAAGTATGTTTACCTTGCTAATCCTATTTAATAGCATGCATCAAACATAATATTTCTCAGTTTCCTTATCCTTCATTTTTGGTTGCTTCCTGTGATCTTGGTACTCAAGCAACAACAACTATTAGTAACTACTCTTTGTAGGAACTATGGAGAGACAAAGAAGTAAAAGAAAGACAAGGAAAGCATCTTTTTCCTCTTGGCTTACCAGATATATTTATCAAATGAATGAAGAAGTTTCCGCCCTCAAATGAAAAAAACTCCTTGATAACAAAAGAATATCTACTAAGAATCAATGTATAAATGTTTAAATGGTAGTTCAAAGAAACAGGCATACTTGCCATAAAAAATAAATGATAGTAATTTTATTTATCTCCTATAACCCAGTGGAGGTGGACTTGACAAATATAAGAGAAGATGAGCAGTTTGTGATGGACAGAAACATGGTCACCTGTCAGGTCATTTTAAAGGCTTAGAAGCGGGTAGGCAAAGGACAAAGTGTGGCTATAAGTGAGAGGAGAAAGTGCTTATGTGGGAGTTTCATGTTTAAGAGAAAGCATATATCTTCTTTGCCTTAAACCATAGATAAAGCCTATTATGAAGAAACCCCAAGGGTTGGTATCTCCTTTGAGGGGAAGATGGAAATGGGTTCAGAAGAGAGAAATTGAGAAGTAAATGAAGTGGCCCCTCCCCAAATTGGCTTGTTTACATTTTTCATATCAGTGATGAAATCATCTTTTTTGTTTGTTTTTCTTGTCCTAAGGAATCATATCCAGAACTTCAGGAATGCTAGGCAAATGTTCTATCACAGAGCTGTACGCCCCTGGCCATGAAATCATTTTTTCAATACAATGTGAAAATAAAGTTTTAAAGATCTATGTAAGGTTTCTGTATAGAAATCTTAGGTCTGTTCAGTGGAACAACTCAAATAATTACACCTGTATACATATTATTAGAGAGACCCTGTGCCCATCTCAAAAAATATATATGAAAAGAATGTATCTTAGTAGCAGAGCGCCTCAGGGTTAAACCCCCAGAACCCCACCCCCAAAAAACATTGTTGTACCTGGTTCATTCCTTATTCATATTAGAAATAATGTATACAAAAATTCATGCTCATAATATGATTAAAACTATTCTGTCTAGTTGTTGAGGCAAGGGAACCTATTTTTTATTCAACAAATTTTTGAAAACAAAAATATGTTGTTAGGTACCAAAGAGTGAACTGAACATGCTTATTTAAATAACAAGTATTTCTCTAATACACCATACCTTCCTAGTTATCCATATCAGAAAATTTTACTTAGAGAGTCATGGGTTTTTTATTTTAAAAATTGAGCCTAGTGATTTTCAAATAGATAAAAATAGCATGAACCACTATAAAGTGATTACTGTCCCAGTTCCCTGTAATTCCTCTATTTGGGGTATAGTTTCAAATTTATTATAGCTTGAAATTTTAACATTCTTTTTTCTGTTTTGATTTTTTTTAAATAGGTTTCTAAGCATGAATTGAAGAACAGAAGAAGCAGAGCAGATGATTGGAGCAGCATTTGTTTCTCCCCAAATCTAGAAATTTTAGTTCATATGTACACTAGCCAGTGGTTGTGGACAACCATTTACTTGGTGTAAAGAACTTAATTTCAGTATAAACTGGCTCTGGGCAGCATTGTTGATGCTGTATCATGAGTTGTAGCCGCTGTAATTGTGAATATTAACTGAGATAGTGAAACATGGTGTCCGGTTTTCTATTAATTTTTTTCAAGTGGAAAAGTTAACTAAATGGTTGACACTCAAATTGGTGGAGAAATTGTGCATATGCCAATTTTTTGTTAAAACCTTTCATTTTGAACTATACTGCTTTGAGATTTCATTTCAGAAGAACGGCATGAACAGTCTTCAGCCACAGTTGTGATGGTTGTAAATGCTCACAATTGTGCATTCTTAGGGTTTTTCCACCCCTGGGGTTTGCAAGTTGTTCACTTAAAACATTCTTTAAATGGTTGGCTTCTTGTTTGCAAGCCACCTGATATGGTAGCAACCAAAGATTCCAGTGTTTGAGCATATGAAAGACTCTGCCTGCTTACTGTGCTAGAAATAACAGCATCTAAAGTGAAGACTTAAGAAAAACTTAGTGACTACTAGATTATCCTTAGGACTCTGCATTAACTCTGTAATGTTCTTGGTATTAAAAAAAAGCATATTTGTCACAGAAATTTAGTTAACATCTTACAACTGAACATGTATGTATGTTGCTTAGATAAATGTAATCACTGTAAACATCTATATGATCTGGGATTTTGTTTTTATTTTGAAATGGGAGCTTTTTTGTTTACAAGTTCATTAAAAACTAAAAATTGTTTCTGTAAGGAAATGAGGTTTTTTTTTTTAAACAACAAAATGCCTTGCTGACTCACTATGAAATAAAAATCTCCCCAATTTTTTGATAGACTACTTTAAGCCATTTGTTACATGATATTCCTTTGCAAGTCTATTAAGATATAGTGTTATAAATTCTCATTTTTTTTTCCTTTTTTTCTTTTTCTTTTTTTTTTTTTTTTTTTTTTTTCTCCTTTTGGTCTGAAGGGAAAGGCATTCTTTCACTTTTTCTTTTTTTAATGACTTGCAGGCACAATACCTAGTACTGCAGCTGCCAGAACTTGGCATTGTAACTCCTGCTGCCACTAACTAACAGCTTGACTGATTCTGAGTAAGAATGAAAGCATTAAAGGGTTTGACTACAAGATGTTTTTATTTAAAATACTTGTGAAATGATTATAAGCAGTTGATTCTAAACCTTGGAACAGAGTTGGACTATGTGAAGTGCTTGTTGACCCCTCTATCTAGCCACTCCCCTCTGCTTCTATAGGTTACCTGTGTGCGTGCGCTTTCTTTCAGTCTTATTTGCGCGCTTTTCTCTTTTTCTCTGACCCAAGAGAAAGGAAACTTACCGATGATAATTCTTTAGTGTAATTTATTCCTTTATAGCATGTCAGGATAAATTAAAAGTACATTTGTCTGAAAAAAAATGCTGCCGGGAGCCTATTGTGTACATGTAGGTGTTTTGTGAAATAACCTTGAAATTGTAAATCGACGTGTGTGGTCAGATTGTGTCAAGTTTAATTTCTTTGGTATTTTTTTTTCCTTTTTTTTTTTTTATTTGAAAATACTTTAGCAATAATTAATTCCATGTTTGCCACATTCTGCCATTAAGGGTTGTTAGTTGCATAGTATTGAAGAAATCTTAGTAAGTCTGAAGTTTTGGGGTAGGTAGCTTCTTTGTTTCTTTTCTAAACACCCTGTCAGTTAAGGTATTTGTTTCTTGACTAATAAACCCTTTGATACTTTTAGCCAGAAATCAGTCTCATAAAGCTATTTTTGAGTATAGTTTGTGTAAAATAAAACTATTTAGCTTTGGTAATAAATTTTCCAAGCTGAACTCCCTCTAGCAAGATATTTTCAGTGCTTTTATTTACTATGCACTTAGACTATGCACTTTTTCTGAAATATTTTTGTAACACTTTTTTGTATTTTTGCCATTTGAAAAGGTTGTGGTGTAGTTGGTCTGTAATTAAGTTGCAGATTTAAAACTGCTGTTAGCTTTGTAAATCAAAATATAGGTGTTTTGTCTAGTATATTTTCATTCCATCTACAGCTGGAGCTGGAATCCCATTGATCTTCTAGCTACCATTCATTTCCTTCACAGTTCACAAAAGAAGAATGTGAAATTCAGTGAATGCTGTTACTAATCCTGTCGGGAGATGAATCTCATTTCACCAAAATTAAATTATGGTTTTCCACTAAAATGATGATGCAAGTTGAAGACACATCACTCTGAAATTGGAAGACCTCACCACTTAAGGCTGCACAGTGGCTTACTCAGCTGAACTCTAGGTTATTCCTCTTTATTTTGTTCACTCATTGGGGGGTGCAGGGTTTTTTTTTTTGTTTGTTTGTTTTTGTTTTTTGTTTTTTAATGTTGGGAGATGGCCATTCTAACTACTGTTGAATGTCTGTTTTGGGAACGTATAACAAGAAAATAAAAAAAGTATATATGAAGGGAGAGACTGGTTATATCCTCCCATATGGTTGTGCTTATGCTCTTATGGCCTATATATTCAGGTTTGCATTTACTATAATTTCCCATCAAGACATTTTTATGAGATTTTTCTATTTCTACTAGTCCTTACAATACTAGTAGAATTAAATGTTAAATGTTTTGAGCAGAGCATACTGTAATAAATTATAACAATTCCATTATAATAAAATTATCAAACAGATTTTAGAATCCAAGCCAATGAGCTAGTCTCCCTAGTCTGCTGAGATATCTACTATATTGATACCTTGAACATCAAGTTTAATTGGCCTTGGTCGTAATGCCTATATTCCCTGCTACTTGTGAGCCTGAGACAGGAAGAACACAAGTTGCAGGCCAACCTGGAAAATTTTAGAAGTCCCCATCTCCAAAAAAGAGGCAGCCTGAGCGTGTAACTCAGTGTTGCAGCACCCCTGGGTTCAATCCACAATACTTCAGGTGAAAAAATTAGTTTCTTGTAGCTCTTAACTGGAGCAAATCATAGGTATTCCTTAAAAAGGGCTGACCTAAACAACATTAGCTCAGCTGAAAATTCAGCACTTAGGTGTAGCTCAGTCTGTGACATCACTTTTGCTAGTCAGGGACAATTTTGTTTAGTGGCATATGGATTGTTTGCAGTACTAGGGATTGAACCTGGAGGCGCTCAATCACTTCACTCCCTCCCAGTCCTTTTTATTTTTTTGAGAGGTTCTCCTTAAAGTAGTCCAGGCTGGCCAGCCCTAGTCACTGGTATTACAGGGGTGTGCCATTACACCAGGCCAATTCAATTATTTCCAAGCCAAAGTGGTATTTGGCGTTGTTTTTTTTTTTTTTTTTTTTTTTTTTTTTGCCCATTTTCAAACAGTGATAACCCTATGACCATGATGTGAGGGAAAATATGATAAAGAAATACAAACTGGGCACCTTGGTTCATGCCTCTAAACCCAGCAACTTCAGAGACTGAGGCAGGAGGATTCCAAGTTTGAGGCCAGCCTCAATAATTCAGTGAAGCACTAAGCAACTTAGTGAAACCTCGCCTCATAAAGGGCTGGGGATGTGCCTCATGGTAGCGTGCCCCTGGGTTCAATCCCCAGTACCAAAAATATATATTTGAGATATGATTTTACTGAGTTGTCCAACCTTGGACTTGTGTCCTACTTTAGTCATTCCTAATCACTGACATTACAGGTATGCATCACTATTCCTGGCCTCTTCTAAAATAGTTTTAATATACTTTTTATATATCCAAAAATGGTTATAAACCAAATGTGAGTTGATCTAAACAGACTATAAATTCTTGTTCTAATCATGTTGCATTGTTGAAGTATGGTGATTTTGTTTTCTGAAATGATTTAGTAGACCAGTTTTCAGGACATTTAAAAATGGAGCGTCAGGCACAGTAGCGAACACCTGTAATCCCAGCAACTTGGGAGGCTGAGGCAGGAGGATTGCAGGTCTGACAACAGCCTCAGCAATTCAGTGATGCCCTGAGCAACGTAGTAAGACCCTATCTCAAAAAGGGCTAGGGATGTAGCTCAGTGGTTAAGTGCCCTTGGATTAAATCCCCCTTATGGGGAATGAAAATGTCCAGCAATGGCCAAGCTGTTAGAGTAACTAGCTGTCCCAGGCTGAAGTATTAAGGGAAAGTATCTGATTTGGGGGCATGGGCAGAGATAAAAAGATGAACCTGGAACTGCCAGAAAAGATATCCCTAAATTTGGTAGATAACGTGTTTAAAGGATAAAGGGTTCACAGTAGCCAAGTCTAATTTTAACTCATTTTAATCTTTCTGTACCAGTGATTGAACCCAGAGGTACTTAACCACTGAGCTATGTCCTAGCCCTTTTGTGTGTTTTGAGGCAAGGTCTCACCAAGTTGCCTCAGGCTGGTCTTGAACTTATGATTCTCCTGTCTCAGCCTCCAGAGAGAAAACTTCTTGAACAATAATGTCAGCTAATAAAGTTGCAAAATGCATTAGAAAAATCAATTTGCCAACTGAAGTTTTTAGAGTTCTCATATGCAACATCTCTTAAGCTTCTTATTTCCATGAGCAATGTTTGCAAAAAGTGTGGGATATCTAGGGTGAAGCATCTCTGTAAGCTTTGTAGAACCATGACTTCAACCTGATTCCCTTTAGCTTTCATAGTGTTAAGCCATGCTGTTCTTTGTTGCCCTTTTAAACTAAGATAGGTAATATTAGCAATTATTTCTTGAATACCTTGAAACAGGCACTGTTATAGTGCTTCGTATATATTGACATGTCTGATTTTCGTTTTTTTATAAAGTAGATCCTCTTCCATATTATATATGAGGATACCAAGGTATAAAAGTGAAAAAAGTAGTTGCACTCAGATTCCTAAGATCTTAACTTCCCATTTATGGATGTGTGTGCTGGGGATTGAACCCAGGAACACCTTAATCACTAAGTTATATCTCCATCTCTTCTGATTGATTGATTGATTTTTTATTTATTTATTTTTTTTGGTCTTGAGACATTTCCTCCTGTACCAGCCTCCCAAATCACTGGGATTACAGGTGTGTGCCACTGCATCTGACTTTAAATAGTTTATATCGTACATCAAATATAAGTATGTGTCAAATAGAATGGCAGCCCAATTTGAATCAAAATTTTTTTAAAGGCTGGAAAACAAGTAATATTTCACTCAATGTAGTTATTTTTATCATAGATGTGTTACGTAGTCTTCATTATCTAAAGTGAGAGCCATTAGTAGAGTGTGTGCTTAGCATGTGCAGGGGCCTAGGTTCTATCTCCAACACAGATCACTTAGGTTGTCCATGGGACCTGCTTAATTCAGGTCTAAAAGTTTGAGGATTAGAAAAATATGACTGACTGTTCATACACATACCACACAGTTAAATTATTGGGGCAGACCCTATCTGTAATAAGCAAATGGCCAAACTACATAAATAATTAAATATTGAGCATTTTTTAATCTGTATGATCCAGGCACTTGAAATCGTCAAGGGTAATCAGTCCCTGCCCTCTACCCACACCCAGAAAATAAAAAGCAGTTTTAAAGGGGTTTAAGTACCAAGTTTGAAGTGACTTAGTTGTTTGTAGCATTTGATGTATGTCTACTTAGAGAATATAAATTTGCTTTATTGTAACTTTACTGTATAATCATTAATTATTCGATATATTCATGAGACAGAAACAGTCTCCTACATGCAAAAAGCTGCTGTGTTTGGGGACTGAGGTAAGTAGAGAGGAATGTGAACAGTTAGAATAATTGGATACAGAAGGATGTAGGCCACTGAATGAGGGAATGGCTTCAGGAGGAGGTTGTGGAGGTGTGACATTGCCATGTATACTGTGAAAGAATTGTATATATTCTGCAAGGTTATGCTGTTGACTTGGTTCTTTGGCCTTCAGACAGCAAAGGTTGGCTGTTCTAAGTCTACCCTTCATCCACCCACTAAACTAAGTACTTGACATCCTCAAAAGACCTATAATCCATTAGAGGGACAAGTCAGGCTTTCTATTAATTTATTCACTGACCTGTTCAGTCATTTCATGGCTCATTAATAGAATTTAGAATCAAATACAAGTTCACTGAGTCTTGCAGATCTGTTGAAAGTGAAACCCAGAAAGATGTACGCAAGTGCTCAGGTTCCCCAACCAAGACTACAATTAAGGCCAGTTGCCTTTAATCCCAGTGACTCAAGGCTGAGGCAGGAGGGTCACAAGTTTGATGCCAGCATCAACAATTTGGGGAGATGCTAGCAAAAAAAAAAAAAAAAAACTGGGAGAGTAACTCAGTGGTGACGTGCCTTTAGGTTCAAACCCCAAATATTTTAAGTACCTCCTAGTGACACCATTAAACCAAAACAATTTTTTTTTCTAGGATTGAACTCTACCAGTGAGCTGCATCCCAGCCCTTCTTATTTGGAGACAGGGTTTTACTAAGTTGTCCAACCTGTTCTGGAACTCAAAATATACCTCAGTCAGAGTAGCAGATATTATAGGCATGTTTCCATGATTGGCAGCCAGAGCAATTTTATATCAGCCCAACCTTTACCTAGTCACTAGTACCTTATTTATGTGTTGAGTAAATAGAAAAAGAAAAGTAAAAGGTCAGGTTTTGGTTTTTGTGGTGCTGGGCATTGAACCCAGGGTCTTGCATATGCTAGGCAAATTCTCTATCACTGTGCCACTCCCCAGCCCAAATGTCAGCCTTTTTGCTATTAACAGTCTTTTATAAAAATTAAAATTTATTTCTTTTGGGGGGTATGTACCTGAGATTGAGGCTAGGGGCACGTTACCACTGAGCCACATCCCTAGCCCTTATTTTAAGGAAAGGGTCTTGCTAAGTTAGTTAGGGCCTCAGTAAATTTCTGAGGCTGGCTTTGAACTTACTATCCTCCTGCCTCAGCTTCCCAAGTCTCTAGGATTACTATGCCTGGCAAAATTTGATTCTTTTAAATCAGATTAAAACTACTGACCAAGTTAGTATTGGACAGATTCAAGGTAATATTATCTGTCTCATGATCAGGAATGAAAACAGGATTTGCATGCCACTGCATGAAACCAAATTTTGATGAAGTTATTTTTGCTCAAACAAGTATGTACACAGCGAGGATTTTTTTCCCCTTAGTTTTAAGTTCTAGAGTACAATATCTTTCCCCTCCCCCTCCTCTCTTTCTTTACTTTTGGTGCTGGGGATCAAACCCAGGGCTTCATACATGATAGACAAGTGGTGTACCACTGAACTACACCACCATCTCTTAGAGTCTGATTTTTTTTTATAGTCTGTAACTTCTAAACAGGGTATCTTAGTTGTTTTTTTTTAAGTAGCCTTTTTCTCAACATTACCATATTAAGTCTGCAATATTACTGATTCAAAGAAGGAAAAGAGTTTGAATAACTGTTGGAAACAATTGCTGTGGATTTTAGGCAGCCAGCCATTGGTTCTGTATGCCAGTGGATGATAAAGTGCTGTTAGATATTTAGAATTGAAAGAAAGAAGGGAGGACATGGGTATTTTTAGAAACTGCTCATTAACGGATGCTAAGTAAATATCAAAAACTTACTTGCACTCTGCTAACATGTGACTCCATTAAAAGTGTAAGGTTTGGTCTAGATTGAGATAGTAAAACAAATTAGCCTTTTGTGGGTGTGCTACCAGAAAAATTGAAATATTCTAGACAATTTTAGTTTCATTGACCAGGGTCTCACTGAGTTGCTTAGCACCTTCTTTTGCTGAGGTGCCTTTGAACTTGCTATCCTCCTTCCTCAGCTTCCTGAGCTGCTGGGATTACAAGCGTGCACCACAGTGCCCATTTTTATTTTACTTTGAGACAGGATCTCACTAGTGGCTGAGGCTAGTCTTGAACTTGTTATATTTCTGCTTTGGCCTCTCAAGTCTGGGATTGTAGGCATGCACCACTGTGCCCAGCTCTTTTATTTTTATATATTTTTTTGAGACAGTTGCATTATGTTACTCAAGCTGTCCAATTCCTGGATTCAAGCAATCTTCCTGCCTCACCCTTCTAAGTAACTGGCACTACAGCTATCTACCACCACATCTGGCTAATTTTTTTCCCCAGCAAAAATGCAAATTCTACACAAACAGTAATAGAGACTGATTTTACTCATTAATGAGCAATTAATTAAAGAGGAGGATTTTTTTAGTCTGAGTTCCAATTCTCCTTCGGAATTAAGAGGTGACACTTCACTCAAAGTGTGTGTGTGTGTACACAGTATGTGTACACACATATAGACACATGTATATAGGTATGGTTTTGTTTTGTTTTTTGGTAATGGAATTGAACCCGGGGTGCTTTACCATTGTAGTGTATCCCTAGCCCTTTTAAATTTTGAAGCAGTGTCTTGCTCAGTTGCTGGGGTTAGCCTCAAACCCCAATCCTCCTGCCTCAGTCTCCCAAATCACTGGGATTACAAACATGCTCCCATGCCCAGCTTCAGAGGTGACATTTCATATTGGTTTGTTTGCAATATGGAATGTTACCAAAATTTGTGTAACACTAGTGGAACAGATGGAGACTAGAGAAGTTCTCTGAATTGCATCAGAGAGAATGAGTAAGATTTCACCAGGCAGTAGATATTTTTATAATCATCTTAAGGAAACTAATCTTGGAGTAATGGTAGCAAAACACTCCCACGGATAATTTCTGCCAGCAGAGTACGTTCCTTTAAAAAAGAGCCAAGTAAGAGCATGGGAGGTTAAGTACTGGAGGTTCTTTGTTAATTACTCAGTCATGTATAAATTTTATCAAAAGTTGTTATGTGGAAGTACATAGAATAAGAGGAAAATCACCAACTAGCAGTGTCCCCTATTCAGTAAGTTTTACTGACCTATAAATCGTTGCATCACTCTCAAGAACATGGAAAGAAAAACAGATCATAAATGACTGTGTTAGGGGCAGAGAAGGATGATACAATGTGGGAAAAAATACAAACAGCAAATATAAGCACAGCATTAGGAAAATGGGAGTAAAATGGTATGGTTTTCTGAACAGGTAACAGTCTCAAAGTTAGAAAATTGATGGGATGCCTGCCTTGGTGGTGCACACCTGTAATCTTAGTGGCTCAGGAAGCTGAAGCAGGAGGATTACAAGTTTGAGACCAGTCGCAGCAATTTAGAACTTAAGCAATTTAGTGCGACCCTGTCTCAAAAACTAAAAAGGGCTGGAATGTGGCTCAGTGATTAAGCGCCAGTGGATTCAGTCATTGGTACAAAAACAACAACCAAATAAATAATGGAGTTCTTTCTCATCCTCTCTAACTCTGACCCTCTAAAATATCCCATGTGTGGTACTAACAACCTCAAAAACTGGTGGTGATGATTCATTGGGTTCCATTACATATTAAAGCTTTGGATTTTAGGGCTGATAATTTGTCCCTGTGGGATTAATATAATTTAAGGTCTTTTAAAATGCCACTTGTCTTTTCTATCCTTAGAGGAAAATGTGCTGTATTTATAATGATTTCACAAAGGAAAGTTACATTAATTTTACTCTTGAGTGAAAGCCAGAGCTTTTTATAAAGCCACATTCAAATATGCATTGTCACCATGAGAACATTAAGCCTAATAGGGTGATTCTGCTTGCAAGATCTGGAGATACCCCACTCTGTGCTTGTCTCAGAGTGTACTTATAAAAGGTACTTATGTATGAGTGGGTAAAGACAGAGTGATACATGAGAAAAAAGTAGCAATGTATGGAGAGTAAACAGTAAGACCACTGAATCTTTTTTTTTTTTTTTTTTTTTTTTGAGGGGAGGGAGGGAGTACTGATGATTTAACCCAAAGACACTTAACCACTAAGGTATGTCTTTGTTGAGACAGGGTCTCACTAAGTTGCTGAGGCTGGCCTCAAACTTAGAATCCTCCAGCCTCAGCCTCCTGAGTCTCTGCGATTACAGGCATGCACCACCATGCCCTGATAACCATTGAATCTTGAATCTCTGATGCTCTTTTGGACAATATCCTGTTCAATGACACAGAGCTGATTAGTGGCAGAGCTAGAAAGAAACCCCTGGCACCCTTTTGCCACTAAACTGCTACTCTAGGCACAGAACAGTGGTTTTATTGAGCAAGGTTCCAAGACTAGCAGCATCAGCATTAGCTGGGAATTTGTTAGAAAAGCAAATTTTCATGCTCTGCCTCATACCCAGCTGATTTTCATGATAAAGTTTGTAAACCACTGGCAAAAGGGAATAAGGGCAAGTGTGGTGATGTATGCCTTATAATCCGAGCAACGGGAGGCTGAGGCAGGAAGATCACAAATTCGAGGCCAGCCTCTGCAATTTAGCGAAAAACTCTGTCTCAAAAATTAAAGGGCTGGGGATTAGCCTACAGGTAGAGTGGTCCTCACGAGGTTCAAACTCCAGTACTCACAAAAGAAAAAAAGAAGGCCTGCTGAGCCTGTGACACACACTAATAATCCCAGCAATTTGGGAGGCCGAGGCAGGAGGATTCCAAGTTCAAGGCTGTCCAGGACAATTTAGTGGGACTGTCTCAAAAAGATTTTTAAGAGGACTGGGGATATACTTCAGTGGCAAAATGTCCCTTGGTTCAATCCCCAGTCCTGGAAAGAGAATGAAACCAAATGGGTGGCAGGATGAACTGGGAAGGAGCTAAGACAAAACCTGTGCTCTTTCAGTTTCCTCATTTGGGTTTTTTTACTTTCTTTTCTTTTCTTTTTTTTTTTTTTTAATACTGGGGTTTGAACATAGGGGCACTTAACCACTGAGCCATATCCCCAGCGCTTTTTTTTTTTTTTTTTGAGATGGGCTCACTAAGTTGCTGAGACTGGCCTTTAATATTTATTTTTTAGTTTTCGGCGGACACAACATCTTTGTATGCGGTGCCGAGGGTTGAACCTGAGCCACATGCACGCCAGGCGAGCGCACTACCACTTGAGCTACATCCCCAGCCCAACTGTTTTCAACAATTTTTTGTTGGTTTATTAATAATTACACATAATGGATCCATTTTTACTATTCACACATGCACATTATATTTTGGCCACTTTCTTTCCCCAATACCTCTTCTTTTCCTTCCTCCCTGCCCTTAGTCCTTCTTCCTCTATGCCACTGGTCTCCTTTCTGTTTTCATAAGATCGCCCTCACTTTTCCTTTTTTCTTTCTAGCTAGTGCCCTCATTTTAAATATTTTCTTTCTTTCTTTTTTTTTTTTTTTTTTTTTTTTTTTTTTTTTTTGTATTTATTTATTTGGTGGGGGAGAGGGGCAGGGATTAAACCCTCACTGAGTTGCTTAGGGTTGGCCTGCCCTTTCAAGCCACTGGGATTACAGACATGTACCACCACTCCTGGCTTTTTTAATTTAAAAAAATATATATTTTGGAAGCACATCTTTATATTTTATTTGTTTATTTTTGTATGTGGTGCTAAGGATTGAACCTAGTCCTCACATGTGCTAGGCAAGTACTCTGCCGCTCAGCCCCAGCCCTGTTTTTATTTATTTATTTATTTATTTATTTATTTATTTTTAGTCAGGGTCTCACTACATTGCCCAGGCTGGCCTCAAATTTGTGCCTGGGATTACTGGATTTCAGGTGTGTGCCATCATACCTACCATACATGAATCCACGAATCCTGTGAAGCCCCACATTGCAAATAACTTCAAGGCATGTGGTCAAAAGACAAGTATCCCAAGCCAGAGATGTGGGTTTGAAAGTTGTGATAAAAGTGATAGGTGAAGCTCTAGAGTTAAGTACATTCTTTCATGCTGAATTTTTGATCTGCAAATGAAGAGGATTGAATATAACTCTAGGGGATACAAGGATAAAGAATGATGAATTAGGAAGGAAGGGAAGTGATCACAAAAGAAATCCAAGAAGTTAGCATTGACACATGGAGAGAGACAAGAGGAAGTTACATTATTTATTTAATCAAGGTATTTAATGCTAATTATCGTAGGGACAAACTTAGAACATTTGCAAAATATGTTTCTCCTTAATGTCAGCCAAGTATTATACCTTCCATTTTATGACTGCATCATTTGGATCTTGACCTACCCAGATCAATGTAAAGGGGAAAAGTGATGGTAGCACACCAGCAACAAATTATGTCGGCTGGGTAGTGACATCAGTTCTCCATAGGCCAGTGGTAGTTGACCTCTATTTGCAACAGAAGCTTTAAAATGTAGGAAGAGCTGGGCACAGAGGTGCACACTTGTAATCCTAGCAATTTGGAAGGTGGAGGAGGTGGATTTCAAGTTAGAGGCCAGTGTCAGCAATTTTGTGAGACCCTGTCTCAAAAGAAAAAACAGGCTGGGGATGTAGCTCATTGGTAAAAATGTACTGGATTAAGTCCCCAGTACCACAAAGAGAAAAGTAGGGAAGAGAATAGGTTTGGGGTGTTTTGTGGTGCTGGGAATTGAACTCCTGGGTGCTCTACCACTGAACTACATCTGCAGCCTTTTTTACTTTTTGATAAAGGGTCTCACTAAATAGCCCAGACTGGCCTTAAATTTGTGATTCTCCTGCCTCAGCAGGATTATGGGCATGTGCTGCCACACCCAGCATGGATAGGTGTTATTTTTAATGTTCTTTGTTACACATTCTTCACATGTCTAGTTTGGAGGGTTTTAATTGTTATTGCTTTTTTTGTTTTGGTTTTGTTTTATGTAGAGAAAGTTGGGTGTGCCAGAAAAACAGTCTCTGGCTGTTTGTATCCTTAAGATCCAGGCTCAATCCTCAGGAAGGCAGAGCCTGAGCCTCATATAAAGGCTCTGGGTCCTTCTTTCAGGGCTTGTCACAGGAAAACAAGCCAGGCAGCCACCATCCTCCCATCCCCCAAGCCGTTGCTAGGAGATATATAAACACAGCAAGAAATAATCCACTGATCTACTGAGGGTTTAGCATTGCAACTTTCCCATAAATGACCAACAGCTGTTTGACCTTTGGGGGGCTATATCTCTGTGTGGGTGGCATAGAACTAAGGATGAAAGGAGAGTGTGTATAAATGCTAGGACAGGCGTATTGCAGAGCCAGAAGCTCTATCTCCTTTTCTCCTTGTACTCAGAGTCTAGCACAGGAAGGTGACCGGCAAAGCTGTTGTTGAATATTAATGTAGATCCTATTGGTACTGTCTTTCTCTCAGCAGTATTATGCTTTTGACTTATTGGTTTTGTATTCAATTGAAACTACATAATTTTACTCAAGATCTGTTGCCAAGATACACCTATCTTGGACCTATGCAAGTAATATATATATATATATATATATATATATATATATATATATATATATATATATATTATTTTGTTTCATCTGCATTCTAATTTTAGATTCAAAAGTGGCCCTACTGTATCACATTATGCCACAGTGAATCAGCAAAAGCCCCCCAGATTCCTCTTCTTGAAAAGAATACTGCAATCCTCTACCTAAACATAAAAGGAATTTTATCAATACTTGATCCAGGGCTTCATGGTTTCTTTTTTCCCAGTGCTGGGGATTGAACTCAGTGCTTGGGATGCTAGGTAAGTGTGAGGCCAGCCTCAGCAACATAGTGAGACCGTGTCTCAAAGAAGGACTGGGAATGTAACTTAGTGGTAAGCCTCTGGGTTCAATCTCCAGTGCAAAAACAAAACAAACAAAAATAATAAATAAAAACTGCAAAACACAAACAATGTAACCATTTCTAGGAAGCTTCCCACACCCACCAAGAAAGCTGATCTCTCCCCCTTCCCTCACTGTACCTCTCTCCTAACTGTATCTACAATTATGTTTCTGCAATTGCTCAGATACACATTTCTCCGTGACCAGAATGAGAACTCCTAAAGGGCCAGAACCAACCTGTACCTATACCCCTAATGCTTGAGGGATGGCACACAGGTAGGGAAGAGCTAGGCACAGAGGTGCACACTTGTAATCCTAGCAATTGTAATACTTGGTGAGCATTTCCTCAGTGATGGCCATATGACAGTCTTGAGGGTAGAGATGAAGTGACTTCTAGTCAGAAAGGAACTCAAATCCATTAGACATAAGGAGTCTCCCTCTCTTTTTTCCCCCACTGGAACTAGGGATTGAACCTGGGGTGCTCCCCCAACATGCTGTATCTCCAGCCCTTTTTATTTTTCATTTTGAGACAGTCTCACTAACTTGCCCAGACTGGCCTTGAACTTCAGATCCTTATGCCTCAGTCTGTTGAGTAGCTAGGATGACCGGTAGGAGCCCAGATTCCTTTCTGTCTTAATGATCATGATATCATATTTCTCTAAAGCAAAAGTATGCCTTGATTTCCAAGTGAAACTAGTATCTCATGACCACTGTTATTGAAGTGTTCCCCACAACCACCCCAGCACTGGGGATTGAATATGAGAGTACTTTACCACTGAACTATATCCCCAGCTCTTTTTATTTTATTTTGAGACAGGGTTACACAGTTCCTAACCTGGCCTCACACTTTGTGATCCTCCTACCTCAGCCTACAGGCTTGTTCCACTGCTCCCAGTTTCTTTTCATTTCCATCCACATGTGAATAAGAGGATTGTTCACATAATTATATGGAAATTGAAGTTTTACTATTGCTGTGTCTCTCGGTTCTTTGAATTCTTTCCAAGATATCTGTGATAAAAGAAAAAAAAATCTGAGATGTCCTAAATATAATAACAAAGGCCAGAGTGTGAAGGGGGAAGATATAAGGAAGTTAGTTAAACACAGCAGGTGAAACCAACAAAAAGATTATGTTGAAACCTTAACTTAAATCTTATCACAGCCACCAACCAACAAGATCACTGAGGACCTGTTTAAATCAAAACTTTCAGGACTGTTAGGCTCAATCAATTCAAAAGCAGCAAGTTCCTTCTGATGGGCTGCCCTCCTGTCCAGAGCTTCCTCACTTCACCTTACCCTTTTGGTTTATAAGTTGCATAGATTCTAGTGCCTTCACTGAATTTGAGAAAAAGTGCTCTTGGTTTGGGTCCAGCTAACATCTTCCAACTTGCCACTTCGTTCTATTGCTGGTAGTCATGGAAATTTGTTCCAGAACCTGGCCCTTTCTTTTTCTGGCTAGAATTGTAATGGCTCAATAAACCTTTATTATTGTACCGAACCTTTGGTTTCTAGTGTTTTGGCTTATTGGCATGTTCCAAAAATCACTGAAAATCAGTGTACAAGCCAAATGTGGTGGTGCAAATCAGGAGACTGAGCCTCAGCAACTTAGCAAGACTATCTCAAAATAAAAAATTAAAAGGGCCAGGGATGTATCTCAGTTGTAAAGAGCCCAGTGTTCAATCTCCAGTACCACACACACACAAATAAATCCGTGTACAGTTGTATCAATGCCTCCTTCCTGCTGTGACATGGCAACCTCTTTTCCTCAAAGACTGTTCCCCTGAAAAGTGTTTTCTGTTTTCTTTTTCTTTCTTTCTTTCTTTCTTTCTTTTTTTTTTTTTTTTTTTTTTTTTGGTACTGGGATTGAAGCCAGAGGTGCTTTATCACTGAGCCACATCCCAAGCCCTTTGTATTTTTTTAAATTTTGAGACAGATTCTCACATAATTTCTAACCTGGCCTTGAACTGCCACTGAGCTATACTCCCAACACTTCATTTTGAGACAAGTTCTCACTAAATTACCTTGGGAACCTCAATTTGTAATCCTCCTGCTTCAGCCTCCCTAATTCCTTGGTTTGCCAGTGTAAGTCATGCACCCAGCCCTGGAGAAACTTCTAGAACAAGACCATGGATTTGCAGTCTGCCCACCTCTGGGGCCTGTGAGAGTATTGCTCTTCAGTGGGGCTGCCCCCAGGCCACAGGTCCCAAGCAAGGCACTACAATAGTTATCCTCCAACTCTGGCCTCTCCTTTCCCTCTCCAGGTTTGAAACTGAATCTGGATCCTGAAACTCCTTTGAGCTGAAAGTCAGGATTTTTTCCTGTCTCCTACCCTAACAATCTCTTCTCATAGTTGATTCTCTTTGCCAGAAAAAGACTCACACTGTATGACAAATTAATCCAGATATCTCAAATGTTTGTCTTAAAAACACCACCAACAGTGGGGGCCCTGGGGAAACGAGCCTACTACATTCACCTCCCCTCCAAAACGATGTGCTTTTCAAAGACCAGTGTGCTGAAAGCTTTCTGTGTCAGCTGTTTGAGCCATTTACAGTCAGCTCCTGGACAATGCCAGTCCACTGAACCGTTGGGAATTATGTGAAGCTGGCTGGCCCCTAACTCGCCGCGTTAGCATGTTCGCTCAGGCCATTAACTTTCCTTTTGTATCTGGATCTACTTGGATTCTTGCCTCTTTTTGACCACATTAATTATCTCAGGTTTCATCAGGACTCTCTGCTTGGCTTGTTCCCATTTCTAATAAAAGGTGAAATCACAGCATCAAAGCTGCACACATTTGGTAACTTTCTCTTGATTAACCTTTGCTGTGAAACAGAAGCAGTGTCCTTAGCTCCTAGGAGGCAGCTCCGTCCCTTGGAAGCAGCATTGAAGCTGATGAGGACAGAAGACCTGCTCTTGTTTTACCAGACTACACTCTTTGCAGGATGGTCAATGTGGGGCCTAAGCAGATACTTTAACCACCAAGCCATATCCCCAGACTGACAATGACCCATGTTAACTCCCTTCTCTACCCTGAGACTCAGTTTTTGTTTTGTTTTGTTTTGCGTTGTTGTTTGGTACTGGGGATTGAACCCAGGCATGTTCTACCGCTGAGCTATATCCCTAGCCCTTTTTATTATTTTATTTTGAGACAGAACCTTGCTAAATTGTGGAGGCTGGCATTGACCTTGTGAATCTTTTGCCTCAACTTCCGAGTCACTGGGATCACAGGCGTTCACCAAAACACAGGTTCTCCTAAGACCCAGTTCTTATGTCTTAACAATTGAAAACAAATTTTCACACTGAACTAAGGACATAACTCAACTGTGGAGCCCTTACCCAACAGCACAAGGCCTTGGGTTCGATTCCCAGCACAAACAAAAACAAAACCAAAAAACAGCATTTGAGCTTCCTCAAGGATTAAGGCAAATGGTTTATTATGTTTAGAATAGTCAAGCACACAGCTGTTGATGAGAGTGAGGGGCTATTATTGTTGTTATTCTTATTTTGGCATAGGAGATTGAACCCAGGAGTACTTTTACTTTTTTTTTTTAAGAAGTTGTTTTTTTTTTTAATATTTATTTCTTAGTTGTACACAATACCTTTGTTTTGTTTGTTTATTTTTATGTGGTGCTGAGGATCGAACCCAGGGTCTCGCATGTGCTAGTCGAGCACTCTACCACTGAGCCACAACCCAGCCCCAGGAGTACTTTTACTACTGAGCTCACTTCTCAGCCCTTTTATTTTGAGACAAGGGTCTCACTAAGTTGTTTAGGGTCTTGCTAAGTTTCTGAGACCTCAAACTTGCGATTCTCCTGCCTCACCTAGGATTACAGCATGTGTCACTATGCCCAACATGAGGGGCCATGATTAACATCCAAGTGGAAGGTATTCTCCAGAATCTGAAGCCTGGTTCACAAGGAACTCAAAGGAACACTCAAGGTCTCAGGTAACAGGGTGTAACATAGGTGGGTTTTGATGAAGGAATACAGCTCTTACTGGTGTGAGACCCACAGGGTTACAGCATTATCTCCTTTATCCAAGTAGGAAAAGCAAGGGCCACGTTGCTGAGGCCTGTCTGGCAGGGAAAGTGGGTGGAACTGGACTGGCTGCTTTGCCAGCATGGAGCCACCCGCCAGTTTACACAGCTCTTCTCAGAGGGGCAGGTGTGCAGTGCCTGAGTTGTGTGAGTCACTTCAGCTGCATGTCCCCACACGCAGTCCTATTTGCCAAGCACAGGAAATGCAGGGCCACCTGGGAGAGCCAGGCCTGTGCCAGGGTGGCTGCTGGGAAGAGCCTCTCCCCATCCCTGAGGTGGATGATGGGCCAAAGTCCAGTGAAGCAGGAAAAGAGTAGGCCCTGGATAATGGGAGCCCACACTGGGGGCGGGGGAGGCCCAGTCCACCCTCAGACAATTGTGGTCCATCCAGGCAGACACCCCACATCTGATCAGAGCCAGGAGAGTCCACGGGTGAAGGAGAGCTCAGCACTAAAGTCTAAAAGAGGGCATTTTTTTATTTTGAGACAGGCTCTCACTAAGTTGCCCAGGCTGGCCTCATACTTGGGATTCTCCTGCATCAACCTCCTGACTAAGGGGCATTCCAGGAGTGTGTGACCCTAAAAATTCAAAGTTATATAGAATCCAGGTAATATAAAGGACTATGCAAATGTCCATCTGGAGGAGTGGAAGCTTGAAAAGGCTGTCCCTAAGAGTGTTGCAAAACCACACAGAGTAGCCCACAGGGCTGGGCAAGCAGGAGGAAGGACCTAGACTTTGGGAGCAGTGGATGCCAGACACAGAGACAGGGACCTGTGACGCTGCCCACAGCAGGTAGAAAGTGACTCCCGGGCTCTGTATTTTCAAAGGTAAGGCTTGGCAGTTTTTCTTGAAAAGGTGACATAAGACAATGAGGACAAAGCAGAACATTACCTAACCTGGGATGTAACAGCCTCACATGTCACCCCTGGGGGAGATCAGAAGCTCACAGGTAACCCACAGACTTGACTCTAGGAGACCCCTGGTAGAACTGAGTTTTTGTTTTTTGTTTTTTGTACCAGGAATTGAAACCAGGAGTGCTTAACCACTGAGCCTCATCCCTGGTCCTTTTATTTTGAGCAGAGTCTCGATAAGTTCTTAGGGCTTCGATAAGTGGCTGAGGCTGGCCTTGAAATCTTAATCCTCCTGCCTCAGCCTCCCGAATCACTGGAATTATAGGTGTGTGCCATTGCACCTGACTGGATTGACTCCTTGACACCAAGGCCCCAGAGCGGAGAACAGGCAGGCAGTGGACTTTCTGGATACAGCTGTAGAATGGAAGGAAAGGTGGATGCCTGGGGCCCAGTCCTAGGTTTCAGAGGAGGGAGAGTCCAGAGCTGAGCTTGCTGTGCACAAGCCACATAGCAGGTGGCGGGAAAGCCAGGCCTGAGAGGATGGCGGCCCCCTGCCCTCCAGCCTGCCCCTCCAAACACACATTCCCCACCACCTAGCCCCTGATAAAAGACCTTGCTGCAGCTGGGATCAGCCTTTCCTGCCACAACAGGGCTCTCTGGACCCATCCCAGGTCTGAGAGCCCTTCCCTGGAGCCTTGCCCCTATGGGGCAGGTGCGGGTCCACAGCTGCAGAAGCCTGGGGAGGAGGTTCTGCCCTACCCTGGCTGCGGTCAGGAGCGAGTCTTTTACTGGACCACTTTTGCCTCCTGGGAAAGACTCCAGAAGAAACCCAAGGAAGCAGAGTGCATCACCCAAGCCACACTCCACACAGGCTTTCTTCCTCCATGTCCAGACAGGCTGCTCCTCAGCCCCTTCCTGCTCTCCTGGCAGTCTCCATAAGGCCACCTCTTTTCTCCCTTGCCCTGGTGGGCCAAGGTCCAGACCACTCACGGGATCAGAAGTAAGGCTTGAGAAGGAGGAATGGGAGAGTAGGACTTGGGGCAGTGAGTCAGCCCGGGAGCCCCCCTCTCCCTTCCGCTCTCTTGCCCTGTCTTCCACAGCTGCAGCAGCCCATTGATTCAGGTCATGTAAGTCCTCTGTCAAGACAAGGCCCCCTACTCTCTAGCTCTGTCACTCCCAGAGCTCACCCCTGACCCTCCCACTGTCTCCAGTCACCTCCCCTTACCCTACCCTGCCTACCTCCCAGATACTCTGTAGGCCGAGGCAAGAGGCTGGCAAGTTCAAGGCCAGCCACAGAAACTTAGTGAGACTTTATCTTCAAATTAAATAAAAAAACAGGTCTGAGGATGTAGCTCAGAGGTAGAGTGCCCCTGGGTTAAACCCCTAGTACCACACACACACACACACACACACACACACACAAACTTGATGGGATTATCACCACCTCCACTGCACATTCCCAAACAGACTTTCTTTTTTTTTTTTAATTTTTATTTATTTATTTTTAGTCATACATGACAGTAGAATGTATTTTGATATATAATACATACATGGAATGTACATACATCAATCATATTGTCTATTCTATTCTGCTGCCCTTCCAATCCTCCCTATTCCTTCCCTCCTCTCCCATCCTTTCTCTCTATCCAATCTAATGTGACACACTTTTTTTTCTTTTTATCATTACAACTCACACACACACACACACACAAAAAAAAAACTTGATGGGATTATCACCACCTCCACTGCACATTCCCAAATAGACTTTCTTCTTGAAACAGATCTCAATCTACCTTGTCTATCCTAAGATTCACTCTTTACTGAATCTTCTCCAGTTTCTTCCTTTTTTTTTTTTTTTTTTTTTTGGTACTGGGGATTGAACTCAGGGGCACTCAACCACTGAGCCACATCCCCAGCCTATTTTGCATTTTATTTAGATACAGAGTCTCTGTTGAGTTGCTTAGGGCCTCCCTAAATTGCTGAAGTGGGCTTTGAACTCTCGATCCTCCTGTCTCAGCCTCCCCAGTGGCTGGGATTACAGACATGCACCACCGTGCCTGGTTCTTTTTTTTTTTTTTTTAGAGAGAGTGAGAGAGGGGGAGAGAGAGAGAGAGAGAGAGAGAGAGAGAGAGAGAGAGAGAGAGAATTTTTTTTAAAGTGAGAGAGGAGAGAGAGAGAGAGAATTTTTAATATTTATTTTTTAGTTCTCGGCGGACACAACATCTTTGTTGGTATGTGGTGCTGAGGATCGAACCCGGGTCGCACGCATGCCAGGCGAGCGCGCCACCGCTTGAGCCACATCCCCAGCCCCCGTGCCTGGTTCTTCACATCTTTTTAATGTAACTGAGATAGAAACAAGATATGACAAAGGACACATAACTGAAGCACAGGGCGTGATGAATGTTTTTGTATCAGTTCACTGGGTAACTCACCACTCAGTTCAAGATGCTGGCCTGTTCTGTCACCCTGAGAGGTTCCCCAGAGGAGCCTCCTGCCTTGGTCGCCATGGGCTCTGCGTGGTCTGCTATGCCCGGCTCTCTTGTCCAGCACTGTGCCTGTGACATGTAGCTTATTGTCCTGTGTCTTCCTGTTTATTGCTGAATAATATTCCTCTGCCTATCGTCTAGAGTTTGGAATCACAGGATCTGGACCAGATCTTTCATCAGGCCTTATAGACGACACTGTAGGCCCACACTTACCCAGCACATGCAGCTCTCAGGTCTCTGGATGGGAGATACAGAGAGATACCTGTTTGCTCTGCTCCAGCCTTGGGGACCTCACAACAGTCTACACAAGGCAGACCAGTATCATGGGCAAGGGTTCAGGGCCTGGAGTCAGGAGGCCCGGGTTGAAATTGCTCATCTGCTATTTCCCTTCAAGGTGACCTGGGAAAATCACTAAGCCTTCATTTCTTTCCTTTATCAGTAAAATGTGGATGTAATCATACCACTGACCTTGTGGCATTGTTGTGAAGAGTCCATAAAATAATCTGTGAGCTAGGCATGGTGGCCCACACCTGTAATTCCAGCTACTTGAAAGGCTGAGGCAGGAGGATCACAGTTTCAAGGCCAACCCTGGTGACTTAGTGAGAACCTGACTCAAAATAAAAAGATAGAAAGGGCTGAGGATGTAGCTCAGTGGGAGAGTGATACCCCAGTGTGTGAGGCCCTGAGTTCAAATTAAAAGGATCTATGAGCCTGGTGGTCAGGGCCTGGAGATGATGGACAAGGGCTAGTTATTTTTGTTATGACTTAGGCCACCAGACATTCTGCTCTAACCAGAGCCACGGGTTCTTTGCTCAACAGCCTGATCCATAGGCATCCTCTCCCTCCCTCTGCCAGGCTGCCCACTCAGGCCTCCTTTCTGCAACTTTCAAAGCACTTTTATAAATGGCACAAGAAAGCAACTGGAACCCGGAAAAAAAAAATACAACAAAGCACACATCTATCAGGATCATTTTACGAGCACTGTAATTAAAGCTTTGTATCCTCCTTGGGTCATAATCATTATCAGGTCTTTAATTCAGGACTTTGAACTTGAGCTTCACAAAGTGCTGAGTGAGGAAGTCACTTAAGTGCAGAAGTCAGGAAGCAATTTGAGATTCAATCTTGTCTCCCAGATGAGACATCTGAGTCACCTTACACCCACTCATAATGGTCTGTCCCCTCCCTGCTAAGAAGCTGCTGTTCCATTGACAGGAACATGAACCCTGGCTGCACATGAGACACAGACCCATTGAGGTGCACAATACAGATCCCCCTGCCTCGGGATCCCAATGTCACCCTGTGACCCAGCCTCACCAGGGGGCACATGCAGCGTCTAGAGGGGGTGCCTGGGGAGCACTTTGGTCACCCTACCCACTACCAGTAATGACCATCACATCCTACGGCCATCAGTAAAGAGTAATAGCAATAACATTTCATAGGCAACTGACAGTGTCTCTATCACACATTGAGTGGGATCCAGGGCATCTTCCAGAATGCTTGCTGTCTCTGTTGGTATGTGACATGAGACCTCAGAGTTATCAATGAGCCCCTCTAATTGCATCTGCCCCCCACCCCCACCTCTGCTGGTTCCTTCTCACTGTGAAATGTGGGAGCCAGCACAATGGTATAGCCACATACCATAGATACACTTGCACTTCCCTGGGGCAGCCACCACAGGATGTGTCACAGGGCCTGGCAGCCACCATGCAGCACTGTGGCACAAAATAACAATGAGAAGAGGAATATTCAAAACAGCATGGTATTGTCACCAAAATAGACATGTAGAGCAGTGGTACAGAATAGAAGACACAGAGACAAACCCACATAAATACAGTTATCTCATACTAGACAAAGACGCCAAGAACATGCTTTGGAGAAAAGGTAGACTCTTCAACAAATAGTGCTGGGAAAACTGGAAATCCATATGCAGCAAAATGAAACTAAACCCCTATCTGTCACCATGCACAAAGCTCAACTCAAAGTGGATCAAGGACCTAGGAATTAGACCAGAGACCCTGCACATGATAGAAGAAAAAGTAGGCCCAAATCTCCATCACATGGTCAGATTAGGCCCTGACTTCCTTAACAAAACTCCTAAAGCACAAGAATTAAGGGGCTGGGGATGTGGCTCAAGCGGTAGCGCGTTTGCCTGGCATGCGTGCGGCCCGGGTTCGATCCTCAGCACCACATACCAACGAAGATGTTGTGTCCGCTGAGAACTAAAAAATAAATATTAAAAATTCTCTCTCTCTCCCTTCTCACTCTCTCTTTAAAAAAACAAAAGTCTTCCTTTCTAAAAAAAAAAAAAAGAAAATTTGCTCCCAAATGAAGGTCTCTCTTCACCTCATTGTTTCTTTTGCTCAGAAGCAGCCTTTTTAGTTTGAACCTATCCCATTTATTAATTCTTGATTTTTTTTTAAAGAGAGTGAGAGAGAGGGGGGGACAGAGAGAGAGAGAGAATTTTAATATTTATTTATTTTTTCTTAGTTCTCGGGGGACACAACATCTTCGTTTGTATGTGGTGCTGAGGATCGAACCCGGGCCGCACGCATGCCAGGCGAACGTGCTACCGCTTGAGCCACATCCCCAGCCCTGGGAGCAAATTTTTTCCACACACACATCAGATAGAGCACTAATCTCCAGGATATATATAAAGAACTCAAAAAATTTAACACCAAAAAAACCAATCAATAAATGGACTAAGGAGCTGAAAAGACACTTCTCAGAAGAAGATATATAATCACTCAACAAATATATGAAAAAATATTCAACATCTTCAGTAATTAGAGAAATGCAAATCAAAACTACTCTAAGATTTCATCTCACGCCAGTCAGAATGGAAGCTATCAAGATTACAGATAATGGGGTTGTGGCTCAAGCGGTTAGCGCGCTTGCCTGGCATGCGTGCGGCCCGGGTTCGATCCTCAGCACCACATACAAACAAAGATGTTGTGTCCGCTGATAAGTAAAGAATAAATATTAAAAAAAAAAAAGATTACAGATAACAAAAAGCATTAGCAAGGATGCGGTGAGGGGGAGGGGCACACTCATACATTGCTGATGGGACTGCAACCACTCTGGAAAGCAGTATGGAGATTCCTTAGAAAACTTGGAATGGAGCCACCATTTGACCCAGCTATCCTACTCTTCCGTCTAAACTCAAAGGACTTAAAATCAGTAAATCATAGTAATGTTGCCATATCTACGTTTATAGCAGCTCAATTCTCAATAGCTAAACTATGGAAGCAACCTAGATGCCCTTCAATAGATGAAAGGATAAAGAAACTTGGTATATATACACAATGGAATATTACTCAGCATTAAAAGAGAATAGAACTATGGCATTTGCAGGTCAATGGATGGAGTTGGAGAATATCATGCGAATCGAAGTGATCCAATCCTAAAAAATGAAAGGCCAAATATTTTCTCTGATAAGTGGATGCTGATCTATAATGAGGCAGGGCATGGGAAAAATGAAGGAACTTTGATTGGGCAAAGGGGAGGGAGGGAAGGAGAAGGGGTATGGGGGCAGGAAAGATGATGGAATGAGATGGACATCATTACACTAAGTACATGTTTGACTGCACATGTGGTGCAACTCTACATCATGTATAACCAGAGAAATGTAAAGTTGTGCTGCAATTGTGTACAATGAATCAAAATGCATTCTGCTGTCAGATATACCTAACTAAAGTAAATAAATTTTTTTTTAAAGAAGCAGAATATTTGTGGAGTGATCTTGCTGTCATTTAACCCATTCAAGCATTCTGTGAGATGTTCTGGGTTGAACTGTAGCCATCGGTTCAAACCCTCCCCCAAAAGATGCCACCGTTCTAACCCTCAGTGCTTGTGAGTGTGACTTTATTTGGGAACAGGGTATGTGCAGATGATCAAGTTAGGTCGAAGTCACGAGGGTAGATCTTATCCAATGCAACTGTTGTCTTCATAAAAAAGGGAATCTGGACACAGTGGCACACAGAGAGACCACCATGTGAACATGAAACCAGGGGTGCTGACGTCTGCAAGCCAGGGAACACCAACACCTGCCTACAAACCCCCAGCAACTAGTGGAGAACCTGGTCCACTATTCCCTCACGGCCCTTAGAAAGAGCCAACCCTGCTGATATCTTCATCTCAGACTTCATCTTCAGAAATGGGGGGTGGGGTAATGCATTTTTGTTATTTAAGCCCCTCAGTCAGTTGGTGACACTTGGCTTCAATAGTTAGAGCAGACATAAATATACACTATTTTTTATCCATACTCTATAGATAAGGAAATGGAAGCTTAAGCCTTGGAAACTTTGAGGCCAGTGTGGGCAACTTAGTAAGACCCTGTCTCAAAATAAAAATCTAAAATCGGGTGTGGTGGCACAAACCTAATTCTAGCAATTTGGGACTCTGAGGCAGGAGGATTTCAAATTTGAGGCTGTTGCCGAAAGCTCGATCCTTGTCCCTGAAGCCAATCCAATAACAAGGACATGTTTTTTTTTTTTTTTTTTTAATTTTATTTTATTTGTCGGCAGACACAACAGCTTTGTTTGTATGTGGTGCTGAGGATCGAACCCGGTCCGCACGCATGCCAGACGGGCGTGCTACCACTTGAGCCACATCCCCAGCCCCACAAGGACATGGTTTTGAGAAAAGGGAAAAAGAAGATTTATTGTTTTGCTAGCAAAGGAGAAATACAGGGGACTCCTGCCCCAGAGGCTGTGATTCTGCCCATCAGCAGTGTTACCGCTGTTGACCGGTGACGAGTCCTTGCTTCCCCGATGTTGAAGAATAACACCAAAGAAGCACGCCGAGGCAAGGTCAGAGTAGAAAGTAGAAGTTTATTAAAGGACAGCAGAAAAGACTTCTCCCGGAGGAAGAAGGGGACCCAATAGGTGGAATCCAGTTGGCGGGCAAATGTGTTCCCCTTTTTATAGTTTTGGTGATGGAATGTAGGTGGGAGGGGTTGGGACACAGGTGGGCCAAAAGGACAGGGAGGACTTTTGGGATGGGCTATCTTTAAGTTTGCTGGGGGCTGTTTATTAACACTTCTTTGTGATGGGCTATCTTCAAATCTGTTGGGGGCTGTTTCCTGGGCTCCATTAACATTCCATTGTCCTGTGTTTTTCCTGAGTCATTCCCAGCATGGCCTCCATTTTAGATTTTACTCGGTATTAGACCCGATTTACCTAACTACACTGACTACCTAACTTTAAATCTGGCTTCATTAGGATCAAGGGACTTTTAAAGAGGTGATTCAAAGGCTACATTCCACGCATTCTCTGTCGGAGTTGGAATCCACTTGTTAATTGGGAGATGGTCATTTCTGAGATCTTCTGGTGCCATCCCCAAAGTCTGGACTACTTCCTTGCTATGGTGGGTGTGTACTCAAGTAAGACCAATCTGCCTAGGATGGGGAAGAAAGGAAATACTGTTTTCCCTGAGATTAGGGAGGAGAAGAGAGAGAGAGGAGGAGAAAGAAACGTGTGCATTTTGAAAATCAGTTGCAATGGCAGAGCAGCAAGGGCTACGTTTAAAGCGTGAGGTGCACCACTGTACAGGGCTGGCCTCAGGGACTCAGCGAGGCTCTGAGCAATTCAGCAAGACCTTGTCTCAAAAGAAAAAAAGGGGGGCAGTGGTGCTGGGAATGTAGCTCAGTGGTAAAGTGTCCCAAGTTCAATCCCTAGTACTCCCCGCCCCCCCCCCCCAAAAAAAAAAAAGAAAGAGTTGGAAGATGGAGCTGAAGTGGGTCCTGGAAGCTCACCGGGGCTGTTTGCCCAGCAGCTCCTTTTGAATCCAGATTTAAAATTAGGTAGTCAGTGTAGTTAGGTAAATCGGGTCTAATACCGAGTGAAATCTAAAATGGAGGCCATGCTGAGAATGATTCCGGGAAACGCAGGACAACTCTTGGAATGAGTTAATGAAGTCCCAGAAAGGCCCTAGGCAAAAGTCCACCCCAAAGAAATGTTAATGGAACCCAGGAAACAGCCCCCAACAGATTGGGAGATAGCCCATCCCAAGAAGTGATAATGAAGTCCTTCCTGCCCAGATTACATGTTTGACCCACCTGTGTCCCACCCCTTCGGGCCTTCCAACCTACATTCCATCACCAAAACTATAAAAAGCGGAGACAACCGCACTTCCACGGATTCCACCTCTTGGGTCCCCTTCTTCCTCCGGGAGAAGTCTTTTCTGCTGTCCTTTAATAAACTTATAATTTCTACTCTGACCTTGCCTCGGCGTGCTTTTCTGGTGTTATTCTTCAACATTGGGGAAGCAAGGACTATCACCGGCCAACAGCGATAACACTTTTAGCGGTGAGTTTTGCAGCTTCAAGGTCAGCCTGGTGGCTTTTCCCTGCCCCTTCTGGTCCTTGAAGGCCCAAAGAAGGAAAGACTGAGTCAGTGGTTGGGGAAAGGGGCCTTAAGCAGAGCCAAGCACAGGCTGCAGGCCAGGTTGCTAAGGTGGAGGGGAGGGTGGCAGCATTGGGGTGAGGGTCTGGTTGGAGGAGGAGAAGCCACAGATAAGCCTGGGCTGAAAGGCCCAGGGAGGGTGCCCGCCTTCCCTGTCCCACGCTTTCATCTTCACAGTCCTGAATGGACCTCTGCTGGAGGGGGGGACCCTGCCTTTTGCCAGGGCCACAGTGTGGAACAGCAGGAAAGGGTAGCGCTGGTGGAGGGAGCACAGACTCGGTGACCAGAGAGCAGGACTCCATGCCACGAGCCTGGGCTCACGCTGGCCCTCGCTAGCTGGTGAACTTGATCTGCCCTCACTTGGTCTCAGTCTTCCCATTCGTTTTTTTTTTTTTTTTTTTGGTACCAGGTTATTGAGCCTATGGGCACTTAACCACTGAGCCACATCCCCAGCCCCTTTTTAATTTTATTTAGAGATAGGGTCTCACTGAGTTGCTTAGGGCCTCATTACATTGCTGAGCCTCAGCCTCCTGAGCTGCTGGGATCACAGGCTTGCACCATTATCCCAGCTTCCATTCACTTTTGCGTTTTATTTTTTGCAGTGCTGGGGAAAGAACCCAAGGTCTTGTTGATACCGCTGTTGACCGGTGACGAGTCCTTGCTTCCCCGATGTTGAAGAATAACACCAAAGAAGCACGCCGAGGCAAGGTCAGAGTAGAAAGTAGAAGTTTATTAAAGGACAGCAGAAAAGACTTCTCCCAGAGGAAGAAGGGGACCCAAGAGGTGGAATCCGCGGAAGTGCGGTTGTTTCCCCTTCTTATAGTTTTGGTGATGGAATGTAGGTGGGAGGGGTTGGGACACCGGTGGGCCAGGCAGGAAGGACTTCTTTATCACTTCTTTGGGATGGGGTATCTTTAAGTTTGCTGGGGGCTGTTTATTAACACTTCTTTGTGAAGGGCTATCTTCAAATCTGTTGGGGGCTGTTTCCTGGGCTCCATTAACATTCCATTGTCCTGTGTTTTTCCTGAGTCATTTCCAGCATGGCCTCCATTTTAGATTTCACTCGGTATTAGACCCGATTTACCTAACTACACTGACTACCTAACTTTAAATCTGGCTTCATTCCCCCCTCTAATTTGGGAACTCCTTACTGCTGTAAGGAAAGGGGGCGAAGAAGATCTTTCTGGCTTCTTCAGGCTGACAAAAGGGGCGATGTTGGGGCAAGCAGTTTGGAGTCCCCTTTTAAAAATCGGGTCTATTGAGTGGTCCATGATAGAAGTCCAATTGAGAAGTAATAGGCTGGAGGGCCATCTGAGTGATGGGTGGTCTATAAGAGAAACAAGAATTCATTAGTACTGGAACCATATTGTCCCACAGCACAGGAATATGCCAATGAGTATGATGGCAAAGACAAAGACTAACAATGTTTTCCACCAGGAAGTACCAAGAACCAGGAGCTAAGATTGTCTCCATGACAGGGTTGCTGAGGACATGGCTTCTATCTGAGCATGTAAATCTTTAAGGATATTTGTCACATTGCCAGAAATATCAGGGATGTAAACACAACATTTAACTTTTAGGGTTACAGTTGTCCTTCCCTTAAGATATAGTTTAATAATTTAATATCATCTGATCTTGCAAAATCCTTTTACTAGTATGACCTGTGTCTAATAGAAATCTTTAATTCTGTTACCTAGGGCTGGATACTCATACTAGCAAACACCAAGCCTACCTGTGTAGGTTAGGAATATCTGTGGGCCTTAAATTAAAAACTACTCTGGTAGTTCCTTTTGATAGTTATCAGGCATTCCTGTCTGAGAATCTCCTTTGTAGCCTCTAGTTTACTTATTTATGGAAGTTACATTTAACTATCATTATTATTAAAATGTCCAGGAATAGCTGTGTTTGGCTTTGACTGTCTTTGCTAAGTGTTTAAGATGAAGCAAGTCAAACTGACTTTTGTTTCAATCTATTGTTAACAGTCAGCTGAGTTACTCTGGGTGGGAGTCCTCGGGAACTTCACAGCAGCTTCTCAGTTCTGCTAGTGCCATTTGCGCTAGGATGGGTCCAGGCCTTGCTTGACCATGTGGCTTCCCTCAGAAGCATCAGGGATGTCTCCCTTGTTGATGACCCTCCTCTTCACAGCAAATGCACTGACTGGCTTCCTGTCCTCCACTGGTCTCATTAATCTCCCTGATCAGGAGGTTATGTGGCCTAGAGTTGCAGAGCCCTTTGAAGAAGTCCCTATTCCCTGATTCAGACTGACTCAGAGGGCAAGAGCCAAATTTTTAATTTTAAAACTTAATCTTAAACATCCAGCAAAATAAGTTAACAGCCTTATACTAAGAGTACTGGACTTTAATGTCTATCTCTCTATCCTGTAGGTGATAACTTCTTGTCTTAAATTAACCCAGGTAGTGAGCTCTTAAATTAGTACCTCTGCAAAACATTAACAGGCAATCTTAAATCATTTATAAGAAAACTACAAGATAAAATTATCAAGAGTAAAAACATTTAGTTCATATAATAGCTACCTTGAATTTTGGTGGAGTATATCCCCTGTTTGAGATCCTGGCAATCGTGACAAAAACCAACTTTTGGACACAACTTTAAGTGTACTGAAATTTAGCCTACTTCTTTCATAGTCACTTTCACATGGGATGGGACATAGAGCCTTATCTCAAGTAAGGTGGGGCTCTTCATAAATCTTAAATACTATAGTTCTGAAGCTGATCTTTGCTTTTTTTTAAACATCATTTTACAAAGCCTACATAAATTGTTGCTTAAGTTCACATGAATATTAGCTAACACAACATAATATCACATCTAAAACATGAATTAAAGGAAGGCTGGAAGCTTCTAACCTCTTGTTGGAAATTAGCAAAGTATTTCTGTGTCTCACAATAAAACCTTCACCCAGATTAGGCTCTCATTGACTTAAAAATACATTTAAATTGTATCTCAGTGTAAAAAGTAACATGGAACTTTACATAACTTATTGATAATAAGTACAGTTATAGAACACAAGTGATATAAATAAATTTCCAACATGTTTTTCTTTTAAGCCTAAAATTACCATACACTTTTAGAATACCAGCTTGATATAATGCTCTTTCTAAAGCTTCTACCTTACAGACTTGTATACCTGGAAGATATGAACACATTAATGGCACCAATTACATTGATGTTTTTATATTAACCAAGTTTAGCTTTTAAAGAAATAACAGCACAATTCTCTAAAACAACAGCACTTGTTTAACCAGCTGTTTAATGTCTTTAAGATTACTTGTTCAAAAACTTATACAGACCTTCTTTATATCATTTACTTAAACTCTCTTAATTACTTAATCATATAGACTCTTATCCAGAAATCTAGAACCTTTTAGTTTCTCTTTTTATCTGTTAACCTCTTTTTGTTCACATTTTGAAACAATACTTGTAAATTTTTGAATTTAAGCAGATTATTTCATAGACATCAACATTTTATTAGGGCCTTTTTGAACACCTAGAAAAACTTATAAGCTTAATTCAAGACCTCTTTACTTTTATCTGTTTACCCAATTTAAATTGAGCCATTTGAATCACGTGAATCAAAGATATTTGGATCCATTTTTAATTTTTCATGAGCGCTCCTCATCTGTCAATTGTCATATCACTGCATGATATATGGACATACACACACACAGACATACCGACATACAACATGTAACACAAGTGTAACACATAACACAAAAGGCCTTGCAACTTTCTCAGGTGAAATCTCATTGCAATGTTTAAAAAACTCCAGTTGGTCAAAAATAGAACTTATCAGAAAAACATTAGCTTGTCTGTAGAATAAAAATTATGAGCTCAAAAAAAAACATAGAATCTAAGAAAAGGCAAAAGTCCTAGAAAAATTGACTGGCCAGTAATTAGTAAATGCCATACAATTTACTCTTTGGTTTAATCTAGTTTGAGTTCAGGTAAGACACCTTTACTTTTTTTTTTCCTTGGGCCTCAGATCTGTCGCCTACTGAGTGCTCCAGGCTTCTTCTATTTGCATATCAATTTAAGTCCTGGCTGAGGTCTGGAAGGAACTGGGAAAACTGGAATTTTGAGCAGAAACTTCATGTCTAAGGCATTTTAACCATAAGTCACAATTTTCAGGTTTGGAAGTTAAAAATATGTTAAAAGTTTAAGATACAATTTACAAAATTTCATCTTTATATCTTCCTATACTAGAAAAACTTGCTCACAGAAAACTGAAAATAGGATCTTTCTTGATAATATAAAAGCTACCACAGAAGAAATTCCTTCAGGATCATTAAGCTACTTTCTTTGTTCTGAAGTTCCTAAAGTAGTATTAAGTTACATTAAATCACCTGGAAAAAATCCACACACTACCATGTGTATCTAAAATTAAGCTTTGAAAATTCCCAAGACTGTTGCTAATTAATGTCATTTCAATAAGCCAGACCAACGTTTTAATTCAACACTTTTTCCTAAATCTTACACACTGAGAGAAACATACCAAATCATAATTTACTATCCTTGTCCAAATCAATGTACTGTATACCTAGTGAAATCTTTTTAGGCTACCCAGTTCAAAAATTGATGAAAAAATAAAACTGAATGATTGGGAGTTACTTGCCAACTTGGAAGTAGAGTTCTTTTAATTTTCTATCCTTATTTAAGTTCTCTGGCATGAAGTATCTGAAATCACAAACTAAACAATTAACTAACCCCAACTTTTAACTGCAAGATTACGCAATGTTTCAAACTCATTTTGATACCAGATGTTACAATGAAACATCTTTTAGACACACGTTTAGCCTAGATTATCTCCAAGAAACAATCTATAATAACCTTTAAAACAGACCAGATAAGAAAAACTCTCTCCAGGTTTTGAACTTCCATTTAATTATGACTCCTATCAGTGGCACCTTAGATTTCCCCATGAGTGGACCAGATGTTCTCACATAAGGGCAACTATAGGTGTAAAATTAAGGGTCTCAGTGTGACTGACTTTACTGCATTTATGTGGAGTAATCCTTACAGTGAAGGAAATTATGAGGAAATTTCCCCAAAGCGAAAATGGCTCTGGCAGCTGCTGGGAATTCCTCAGTTTCCCTTTCACTTGCAAGATTAGCTCCTTTGGATAGATCCAATCCTAGGCAATCTGGCATATCTCCTGACTTTCCAGTAGAGTCAGTTTTTATCTGCCTTAGGTCTTGAAGGGGGAAGGGGGTATGTACTTTGATCGGCCCAAATTTTTCTCTTGATTCTTTTCCTCAGTGAGTCCAGGATTTTTTTCCTTCACATGGCAGATATCATAGTTAAGTCTACTTCACATTGTTGACATAATTTAGGATTTTCCGTTAGAGCAAAGAACATACGGCACCTCACACCATTTCCTTTTTTTTTTGTAAATTTTATCAAACTGTAAAATTGTATTAAAATTGATATTTCCCTCTGGTGGCCAGGTTTCTCGTATTTGAGGCCAGGCCAAGAAAATGAGGCGCTTTTCTTGAGTGTCTGAGGTTCAAATTTATCCCAATTTTTCAATACGCAGGCTAGTGGTCCACCTGGCGTATTGGAGAGAGAGAAGCTCCCCTCTGAGTGAGAAGAAAACAGGACTCAGGCGCCCACGCTGCACCGGAGAAAACTGTTCTCATTAGGGACGTCTCCCTAAGTTTGAGCTTCCTAAACGGTCCAGAAAACCCGTCTCTCACCTTGCTTTGCCAAGGGGTTTCTGGTCCCCTTTAGCAAATTGCTAGGATCTCAGTTTGCCCTGTGCCAGAGACCCTGGGAGGATTCAGACTTAAGGGCCTTACTGCTTTCCTCCCGACCACTAAAAACACATTGCAAAAGAGAATTCTGTGCTCTTTTGTTGTTGTCTTTGCTCTGTAGACTAAAGGAGCCGCCTAAGTGTTAAGGGATATCTACTGGTTGTAAGGTAGCAGATTACCTTAGAGTTGATAAAATTAAGGAGTTGATTCAAAAAATGCCTCTCTAGTAGCTTAAGGAACACAGAACATTTTAAACATTGGGGCGGTAAAACAGACTAGTAAAAGTTACCTATGCATCTTAGGGAACCTGGGCAGATTTTACTAATTATCTCATGCCTTTCTCAGTCCTGCAACCTGAATTGCTAACATTTCTGACCTGCGAAGGAAGGGGAGCATCCAGGAGGAATGGATGCAGAGTTGGGAGTGTTGCGTGTAGCCCATACGGAGGCAAATGTGATTGGGGCTTTCCCTCAGTGCCATTCATCTACCGATCACCCTAGATACCCCTGAGGGCTGTCGGAAGGGGGCTCAAGAGAAAGGAACCTTAAGAATCCTCTGAGAGTAGCCCAGACCGGAATTCCGCAGTTGTTCCAAACTCCTTCCTCCACCTCCACGCATCCGAGGCAGATCGGGATTAGGGACACTGTGTACTCACACCAATTGCTCTCCGGGCCCAGACAGAAAAGTTGGAATCGGCTTTGGCAGAACCCAATATGCCTGCCTGCTCTGTATTGAACAGGTGATTGAGAGCTGCTTAGGCCGGGAAACCTCTCACCCGAGTCTTGTAGAGTGGCGGCTGCACTAATTGCGTTTAAGTAGCCGTCGGGTGCCCACCTTATCCTCCAGAAAGAAAGAGAGAAAAAGATGCACCTCAAACAGACATGGGGTGCATGCACTTACCCCGGTGTAGATCTCGGTATGGGACCTCCAATATGATACCGCTGTTGACCGGTGACGAGTCCTTGCTTCCCCGATGTTGAAGAATAACACCAAAGAAGCACGCCGAGGCAAGGTCAGAGTAGAAAGTAGAAGTTTATTAAAGGACAGCAGAAAAGACTTCTCCCAGAGGAAGAAGGGGACCCAAGAGGTGGAATCCGCGGAAGTGCGGTTGTTTCCCCTTCTTATAGTTTTGGTGATGGAATGTAGGTGGGAGGGGTTGGGACACCGGTGGGCCAGGCAGGAAGGACTTCTTTATCACTTCTTTGGGATGGGGTATCTTTAAGTTTGCTGGGGGCTGTTTATTAACACTTCTTTGTGAAGGGCTATCTTCAAATCTGTTGGGGGCTGTTTCCTGGGCTCCATTAACATTCCATTGTCCTGTGTTTTTCCTGAGTCATTTCCAGCATGGCCTCCATTTTAGATTTCACTCGGTATTAGACCCGATTTACCTAACTACACTGACTACCTAACTTTAAATCTGGCTTCATTGTCAACACCACCCCAGCGCCCCCCAGGGAGACCTTTGGCTCCCCTGGAGTCCTCCTGATAGGTTGGTCTCTGAGGGAGCGAACAAGTTGCCTCCATCAGCTCCTCAGCCCTCAAGTCCCTAACAGGCAGAAGGTCCTGGTAGCTTCGGGCTTGTGTCTGGCCTCCATTTGCAGCAGAGAGGCAGAGTTAGATCATGGCCCTGAGTGAAACTGCTTGGAACCTGTAGGAGGGGAAGCAGAGGCTATTGAGGCCAGGAGTCTCCAGGAAAAGGGGAGGTCCGTCCCTCCCTCCACCACCTCAGAGGAGGCCTGCCCTGCTCCAGCCCTGGTCCCAATGACATCCTGGAGAGAGCACTCTTCTCTAGGAGGCCAGGGCCCTGTCGTTCAAGTGCATCCCCATGCTGGGGATCTGTGGGCTCTGGGCTCTGGATAGCTTCTCCTGCCCAAAGGATGCCAGGCAAGGGCCTCTGGGTACCAGGAAGGCTGGGTTCCCTAGTCTTTTTTTCTTGAGTTCTGGCTTGTTTCCTAAATGGGGTGTAGTGGGAAGAGCTGAACTCCAGGACATCCGGGCCCTGTTCTTCATTCATCCTGGACTCCCAGTGGGACCCTTTGCCTCTCTGGTCTCGGACTCCCCACATGTAAATGAAGAGATTATTCCTGTCCAGTGATAAAACTCTGGGTTCTCTTTCCTAATTCAAATGACAAGAGGTGTTCATGCATGATCATTGGGAACGGAGGGTATTTGGGGGTTAAGGCCTCTGTACCCTTTATCTCACACCTTTAGGAGGTAAGGTACTAGAGGCAAGAGATTCCCCAGGTCAACAGCAAAGGGCCAATCACTGACAGGTCAGATTTATGCTTTTGTAGGCCCCACCCTATCCCTCACTGCTCTCACCTGTTCAGAACACTCTTTCCTGAAAAAAAAAAAAAAAAACACAAAAAACAAAAATGACTGGGCTGGGTAAGTCACACCTGAGCATGTTCTTGAGAACTCTTATTTAACTTTTTTTTTTTTTTTTTTGGTGGGGGGAGTACCAGGGATTGAACCCAGGGGTACTTTGTCACTGAACTATATCCTCAGCCCTTTTTATTTTTTTATTTTAAAAAAGGATCTTGTGGGCTGGAGTTGCTCACTGGTAAAGTGCTTGTCTAACGTGTGAGGCACTGGGTTTGATTCTCAGCACCACAAAAAAAATAAAAATTAAACAACAACAACAACAAGGATAGGACCTCACTGACTTGCTCAAGGCCTCACTAAATTGCTGAGGAGGCCTCAAAGTTGAAATCCTCCTGCCACAGTCTCCCAAGCTATTGGGATTATAGGCATGTGCTATTGTACCCAGTCTATTCAACTAATTTTTAAAGATGGTGTTAAGAGCTTGGTGTATCTGGGCATAGTGGTGCACACCTGTAATCCCAGTGGCTTGGAAACTGAGGCAAGAGAATCACAAGTTAAAGGCCAACCTTAACAATTTAGCAAGGCCCAAACAAGTTAGTGAAACCCTGTCTTAAAAAATAAAAAGGGCTGGCTGGGGATGTAGCTCAGTGGTCCTTGGGTTCAATCCCAGTACCAAAAAAAGAAAAAAAAGAAAGAAAGAGTCTTGTGTGGTGACACACACCTGACTGTCACACTTAGGCCTTGTCATGGAGGCAGCTCTTAGAAAACACAAGAGCCTGGGACCCTTCCCCCCATATGATGTCTCAAGTGAAAATGGATGTTCCAAATTTGTTGCCAAATATTAAAAGTGAAAATATTTTACATGAAACAATCTGGACGTTTTTGCTTTGGGTACTGAGAATTTCGCCCAGGGGCAACTTACCACTGAGCTACATTCCCCATCCTTTTATTTTTTATTTTGTGATGGGGTCTCACCAACTTGCTTAGGACCTCCCTACGTTGCTCAGGCAGACTTTGAACTTGCAATCCTCATGCACCAACATGCCCCTTCAGAATATTTTAAACCACAGTCCTCTTCCCTCATTTGGGTTATCTCATCATCTTCAACAGAATTTTTTTTTCTCCTATATTGTTTGTGTGTGAAAAATGTCAAAAGTCATTTCAGGAACCTGTCAACAGCACAATCAACAGCACACTCTGTTCTGTTGATTCAGGCCACATGGCTATATCAAGGCTCTGAGAAGTCCGGCTGTTTCTTAGAGCATAGGGATCTCAGTTGACACAGTTGACAGACATGCTGGCGCATGTGCCTTTGGGGTTGATACTTTGGTACCTTCTCTAAGCACTCGGTGGTCTGTCAGGTAGCTGAGGAGCACCTCTGTGGTGAGGGAGGGGCTGCCCACTTGACTCACAGAAGAGACAGAGACAGAGGAGATTGGTGATGAACTTCAGACCCAGAGACAGTGAGTCAGCACCTCCCCCCCCCCCTTGCCCTTGGCCCAGGCATCTCCTCCCAAACTGCTCATGCCAATAGCTTCGGGCTCCTCAGTAACTAGAACCTCTCCCATGGGACACTGACCACTGTTCTGACCCCTCCCAGGTGAGAAGCTGACTCACTCCCACCTGCCAGAGCCCAGGGCGATGTCGAGATCATGCTATCCTATCCAGTGCTTCCATGTCACTGGCATCTATTGATGGGGCTTCCTAATGCGAGCTGTTGAAAATTAGCCTTCTGTCTGTGCTCAGCTTGGGGGAGAGAAGGATAGGATCCATGGGTCATGCCTGCCATGGGTGGGACTGTTGAGAGCCACAGTTTAGTCGAATGATGCCTGGCATTTTTGCCAGAGGGAATGGTTGAAAGGTGACCCTGCTCCTTAATGAGGCGGCTCTGGGATTAGGGCGGATCCTGCGCCCACTACTTTGGAGTTCCCGTTGAGTTCTCTCCGGGTTCTGAGAGAGAATTTGTGTGTGGAGCCAGGTGGAGGGAGTGTGTGTAGAGTGCCGGTGAGAGTTCGGGAATAAAGAGTTGCTGTTTGAACCTACAAGACTTTGTGGCGGCTCAGTTATTTTGTGCCCAGCCAGACTGCGGCATGGGACAAAGGGTGGTGGTCCTCGCTTCAAGGGACAACCTGTCCTAGGGACAAAGGCCGCCTCATGGGACCCATCACAGAGAAGTGGCTTTCTGCCTTCCGTTCGCCCAGCTCTGGCAGGGCCCTCCCACAGCATCCTCAGAAGCGGTGACTCCAGTCCCCAAGCTTCTGAAATTAGACCAGAGTCATGGCCCAATCTATATGCAATTCACAAGCCTCTGAGGCACCTGGTAGGCAGCCTGGTGAGGAAACAGCTGACCCAGCGGACCTTCTTTTGGGAATTTTTTTTTTTTTTAAAGAGAGAGTGTGAGAGAGAGAGAGAGAGAGAAAGAGAGAATTTTTTTTTTAATATTTATTTTTTAGTTTTCGGCGGGCACAACATCTTTGTATGTGGTGCTGAGGATCGAACCCGGGCCGCACGCATGCCAGGTGAGCGCTCTACCGCTTGAGCCACATCCCCAGCCCATCTTTTGGGAAATGTTAATTGAAGGTAAAAAGTAGAATACTGGGTAGCAACAGCTAGAAGATGGACAAGCCACTTCTCCGAGTGGAGAAGAGGCAAGCCACATTAGGACAATGACACCTCCCAAAGCTGATGTGACCAGCTCCTCAGAGTCCCCTGGGTTTGGGGGGGGGGGGAATGCATGCTGTGTTATCGATGTGGTCCTTATTATCCACCAAGTCTATTTCTGGACAAAGGAGTTTGTCTTGGGCTGAGGGCTGAGAGTGGCCCAATAGGCCTGCTCTGGTCTCAGCCTCCTAGTGCCAAGTTCAGGTCCATGTGGGCTCCCTGGTGACGGCCACTCCAGCTAGAAACAGAGTTCTGAGCTCGCGGCAGCGGCTCACGTCTGTAATCCCTGTGGTTCAGGAGGCTGAGGCAGGAGGATTGCAAGTTGGAGGACAGTCTTAGCAACTGAGACTGTTGGCCCCACAAGTCTGGTCCTGCATCTAGTTTTTGACTCAAAAAATAAAAAGCACTGGGGGATGTGGCTTAGTGGTAGAGCACCCCTAGGTTTAAATCCCCAGTACTTTAATGATGATGATGATGATGATAAAGTGAGAGAACTGGGTTCTGCTGACATCCTGGGCTGTGGAAGCTGAGGCCAGTGGCTGTAGGTAGAGTGTGATGTCCTCCCTTGAGACTCCTGACTCCATTTGCCAGGTCGAATGGTCGTAGGTCTTGGTCTTAGGGTGGTGATTCATCTAAAGAGAGCATGTGAATTGTCACACCTGCTATATGTGACAATTTTCACTAGAAAGGGCAAACAGTCAATACTGATAGTGGGGCTGGGTGCGGTGGCACTGCCCATAACCCCGGTAACCTGGGAGGCTGAGGCAGGAGGATTGAAAGTTCCAAGCCAGTCTGGTCAACTTAGGGAGAACTAGTCTCAAAAATAAAAGCTTTTAAAAAGTGCTGGGGATGTAGCTCAGAGGTACAACACTGGCCTTGCACATGGCAGACCCTGGGTTTCATCCCGGCACCACAAAAATGCACATATTGACAGTGAATAGTTGAAACCTGGGCTCAGGGCCTGACCACCTGAACTTGAATCCTGGGTGGCACTGGCTACTCCTGAGCACTGGCCTCAGTCTCCTCAGGGGGTAACAATGGCTCCTCCGCGTGGTGGGGAAGGGATAAATGTAAGTGCTTGGGATGGCACACAGGTCATTCTAGTAAACGTGAGACCTGGGTCGGGGCAGAGGAACAAAGAGGACTCAGCCGCTGCCCTCATCAAGTTTCCTGTCAGGAACTCAGAAGTGGCTGAGGGCCGTGTCCACTCTTGACGTCCACACTGTGGGAAAGCTGGTCCCTCAGATCTGCTCTCTGCCTACCTCTGTGAGGCGGCCGTCGGCCCCCACAAGTCTGGTCCTGCATCTGGTTCTGTAGCTGGCACACATCAGCCAGGTGTGGCCATGCAGCCAGAGCCCAGGAGGCATCGAAGGCTGTGAATCAGGACAGTCAGTGTCTGGGGGTGGGGGCAGCACATCCGAAGCAGTGGGCCCCTCTCCTCTGTGGAGGGCCACTGGGTGTCAGGTACTAGGCTCTGGGCCTTACCAACATCCTTGTTTTTGTTTCCTAGGGCTGCCAAGACAGAGAACCTCAAACAAGGAACACAAAGGAAGCCAGGCACCGTGGCGTGTGCCTGGAATTCCTGTGATTCAGGAGGCTGAGGCAGGAGGACCACAAGTTCAAGGCCAGCCTCAGCAACTTCAAGCTCTTGTCTCAAAAAATAAGGGGCCGGGGCTATAGCTCAGTGGCAGGGCACTTGCCTAGCATGTGTGAGGCACTGGGTTCGATCCTTAGCACCACATAAAAATAGACAAATAAAATAAAAGGCATGCTGTCCACCTATAATTACAAAAAAATTAAAATAAATAAGAAGGGCTGGAGACACAGTTCAGTGGTGGAGCACACCTGGTGCACTTCTCCACCCCACAGAAATAGATCTCCTAACTCCAGAGGCCAGGAGTTCAAGACCTAGATGTCATCAGGGCCACACTTCCTCCAAAGGCTCCAGGGCATTCCTTCAGTGACTCTTCCAGCTTCTGGTGCCTCCTGGTGTTCTTTGTGGCACAGGCCTCCAATCTCTACCTCCATCTGCAGATGGAATGCACCTACATGTGTTTTGTCTTTGTCAAAATTTCCCTTTTTTCCCCCCAGTACTGGGGTTTGAGCCCAGAGTGCTCTGTCACTGAGCTATATCCTCAGCCATTTTTTATTTTAAGATGGTCTTTCTGAGTTGCCCAGCCTGGCCTCAAACTTGTGATCCTCCTGCCTTGGCCTCCTGAGTAGCTAGGATTACCTGTGGGCACCACCACACACCATTCATGCCTCCTTTTCTTATAAGAATACCAGATATGGGGGCTGGGATGTGGCTCAAGCGGTAACGTGCTCTCCTGGCATGCACGGGGCGCTGGGTTCGATCCTCAGCACCACATACAAATACAATAAAGATGTTGTGTCCACTGAAAACTGAAAAATAAATATTAAAAAATATTCTCTCTCTTTCTCTTTCTCTCTCTCTCCCCCTTTCTCTCCTCCTCTCTCTCTTTTTTTTTTTTTTTTAAATACCAGATATGTTGGATTCCCCGCCCCCCATTAGATTCCAATCTGGAATCAACTTAGTTACATAGGCAAAGACTTTTTTTCCAAATAAGGTCTTACAGGTTCTGGTGGACATGAATTATGGGAAGACATTATTCTCCCCAAATCCCTCAGCCATCAGTTTATTCAGAATGAATTAAGTGAAATGAGAAAACTGAGGAACCAGACAGCCCGAAGTCACAGAGCAAGTTGGGCTTCAAATCCAGCTTTCTGCCCTGTGAAGGGCCTGGGCCAGACAGCGTGGCGCTGGAGGAGGAAGAAGGATCGAGCAACAGGAAACTCTTTGTTGGGCAGGGGTGATGTCCAGGGCTGCTTAACAGCTGGAGGACTGGACTTTGGCCTCCCAGCCTCCCTCCTGTTTTTCCAGCTCTCTCACCCCCTGCCCTGCCCAGCATTCTGCAGGAAGCAGCTCAGCCCAATGGTCTGCCCAGGCCCGTTCTGAGGTGACCAGGCCAGAATGAGCCACCGGTGCCACAGCAGCCCAGGAGGAAAACAAGCTGAAAAGAATGCTTATCTGGGGTGACGCAGAGGGCTGGAGGCTGCAGCCAGAGGCACAGTTGCCTGGAAAGGTCCTTTATCTCCTCCCAGGGGCTGGACTCCTTTGTGCACAGTGACACAGTAGAAGGGGCCAGGCTTATTGCCCAGCCAGAGGACATGGTCAAGTCAGGAGCTGCTGATTCAGATCTCTGGGGTTTATTCAGGGCAAGGGGAACCCTAAGACACAGCCGAGGCCTGGAGTATCAAATAAATGACCAGTGGGCGATCAGAGGACGCCTCAGAACGCTTCTCAACACAGTTCTCCAGGCAGCAACATCAAGGAACTGGCACAAGGTTGAAAAACTGCCCCAGGCTTTTGAGCCTTGATTATTTCTCCCAGCAAACAGTGGCTCAGAGGAGGGAGGCAGGTTAGGCCAGGTCTCCCAACCCAGGTTCCGGGCACTTTTTCCTGATGCAGACACTTTTTACACAGAGGTGACGCCCAAACCTGCCTGAGTCCCACTCCCTGTGTGAATCATTCCTGGCCGCTGCCAACAACCGGCTTTAGCAGCTGTTGAGATGGCAGGCCTGGTGTCTGAGGCTGGCATCTAAGGACAGCTGCCGGTGCTGCGGGACCCGCCCACCCCTGGCCCACACTGGTCTTCATGATGGGGAGACTCAACTTTTTTTTTTTCCTTTCTGTGCTGCTGGGGATTGAACCCAGAGGTGCTGTACTACTGAACTACACCCCCAGGCCTTTTTATTTTATTTTATTTTTTAATTTGGAGACAGGGTCTTGCTAAGTTGTTCAGGCTGACCTATCATTTGTAATTTTCCTGGCTCAGCTTCCAGAGTAGCTGGAATTACAGGCAGGCATCATCATGCTCAGCTCAAAATGTTTTTTTTTTTTTTCTAGCCAAGGAATTTATAGTGTCTATAACTTTATTTCACATTTTTTAAATTTTTTAATTGGTTGTTCACAACATTACAAAGCTCTTGACATATCATATTTCATACATTAGATTGAAGTGGGTTATGAACCCCCAATTTTACCCCAAATGCAGATTGCAGAATCATGTCGGTTACACATCCACAATTTTACATAATGCCCTAGCTCAAAATGTTTTGTTTTGGGGGGGTACCAGGGATTGAACTCAGGGCACTCGACCACTGAGCCACATCTCCAGCCCTATTTTGTGTTTTACTTCGAGATAAGGTCTCACTGAGTTGTATAGAGCCTTGCTTTTGCTAAAGCTGGCTTTACTGGTGATCCTCCTGCCTCAGCCTCCTAAACTGCAGAGATTACCGGCATGTGCCACTACGCCTGGCTCAAGATTTTTATTTATTTAGTTTTGGCACTGGAGATTAAACCCAGAGGTGCTTAACTACTGAGACACACCCCTGGCCCTTTTTATATTTTAGTTTGAGACAGAGTCTCTCTGAGTTGCTTAGGGACTTACTAAATTGCTGAGGCTGGCCTTGAACTCATGATCCTCTTGCCTTAGCCTCCGAGCCCCTGGGATTACAGGTATGCACCACCGTACCTGGCTTCAAAATGGTTTTGAAGTACAGTCATCCCTCTGTATCCACAGGTGATTGGTTCCAGGAACCCCAAGGATATTGAAATCCCTGGATGCACAATGGCAGAGTCTTTGTATATAACCTGTGCACAATCTCCTGTAGACTTTAAATCATCTCTAGATTATTTATAATACCTAAGACAAGGTCAGTGCTATGTAAACAGTTGTTACACTGTATCATGTAGGGAATAATGAGAAGAAAAAATATATATATACTCTACAAGTAGGAGTTTGTCCAGAAAAGAAAGTTCAAGAAGGGAGCTGGGCGTTGTGGTGCACACCTGTAATCCCAGTGACTCTGGAGCCTGGGATTACAGGCTTGTAAGATCAAGACTAACCTTGGCAATTTAGTGAGACGCTGTCTCAAAACACAATAAAAAGGGCTGGGGGTGTAGTTCAGTGGTAGAGTGCCTGCCTAGCCTGCACAAAGCCCTGGGTTCCATTCCCAGTGCCTCCTTCCTCACTCTCCTCATTGGTGGAAGGGACCCTGGTAGCTGTCCTCAGAGAAGCCCCTTGTGGCTGCAAGCTAGCCCGTGTCTCGGTGGGTCTCTGCACCTGGAAATAGGGTGTTGGGGAGGGATACTAAAGTTCTTCTCTCCTCTCTGCACTGGGACAAGAGGCACGCTGTGTGCCCTGTGACCTGGGTGAGTCATGCACCCTCCCTGGGCTCTCCTCTTTGTAAGACAGCAGGCCACTTCCCTGGAGACTGGGGCTCTGACAGCTGGTGGGTGGCTGGAGGAGGGAATGCCTGCATGGTAGGAGGAATGTGCTTACTCCCCCAAAATCAGCAAGGCCAGATTCCTTCCAAGCCAGGCAGCAGGCCTCTCCACCTCCTCTCCAAGCTGACATTGTTGAAGGGGCCCCTTAGCTTCCCAGCCCCCCACTGTACTGGGTACTGAACCCCAGGGCATGCACATGCTAGGCAAGTGCTAGGCTACCCTCAGCCCTTTAAATTTTATTTTCGGACAGGATCTTGCTAAATTGCCCAGGCTGACTTTGAACTTGTAATCCTTTGGCCTCTGCCTCCTGAGTAGAGGGGATTACAAGTGTGAGCTATTGGCCTCGCTTGGAGAGGCCACCTGGGAAGACAGGTCTGTGAGCAGTTTGCTCACTTGGCCAAAGTCTCAGTGCCTGGATGTGGCCGGCTCTGCTCCCAGTGCTGCGGATACAGCAGCAAACAAGACCAGTGAGTCCCGGCCCACAGAGGGAGGCATGTGGCAAGCAAACTCCAAACACAGCATCTGGCATGAACTAGGGAGCTTGCTAAAGAATGAAGGCTTGTGAGGAACAAGCTACAAGCAGGGGAAGAGCCCACTCTACAGGGGACTCAGGGAAGGCCTGGCCCATGAGGTGACATTCAAGTTGAAATATGAAGGAGACACCAGGGTCAAGAAAGGGGCAGGGAAGAAGATTCCAGGCTAAGAGATTAGTTTGTCTGAAGAAATGAGGGGTACAGACTGGGTTGGGGGGGGCGGCCAAGGCATTGATTCTGCCAGTTAGACCTGTGGCGCCTTAGACAGGGCTTCTCCTCCCCAGTCTCATTTGCATCATCTGTAAATTAGCCATAATATCTCATTGCAAGATGCTCAGGAGGATTTAATTATATCGTGTTCCCTTTTTATTTCAGGTCTTATGAAGAATAAACACAATAAATGGTGGTAGACCTGGGGGTGTGGCTCAGTGGTAGAGTACTTGCTCAGCATGCCTGAGGCCCTGGTTCCACTCCCAGCATGGAAACATTAAAAAAAAAAAAAAATTCCCACTGTAATCCCAGTGGCTCATGGGGCTGAGGCAGGAGGATTGCAAGTTCAAAGCCAGCCTCAGCAACTTAGTGAGACCCTAAGCCACTTAGACAGACCCAAAAAAGAAAGAATAAAAAGGAAAAAAAAAAGTAAAAAGAAAAGAAAAAAAGTAAGAAGAAAAATAAAAAGAACTGGGGGAGAGGGTGTAGCTCAGTGGCAAAGCATCCTTGGGTTCAATCCTCAGTACCATCAACAAAAGGAACAAAGTAAAAAATGGCAGCAGAGTGTCTAGGTATGCTCAGTGCATATATTATTTATATCTACTAATCTGATTATTATTATTATTTTTTTTTGGCATTAGGGATGGAATCCAGAGGTGCCTTACCACTGAACTACATCCCCAGTCCTTTTTATTTTTCTTTTGAGACAGGGTCCTGCTAAGTTACCCAAAAAAGAGAGATGGGGCTTGAACTTGTGATCCTCCTGCCTCAGCCTCCCAAGTCACTGAGATCACAAGCATGTGTCACCACACCTGGGTTATGAGTCCATCCTATAATGAAATATAAAAGTTCAGGAAAATGCTTTAAAGTGTGTGAACTGATATGCAAATATGAAGGACTCTTTAAGCTGCACTGATACATAATATATTGCATCACAGGATCCAAACTTTGCAAACCCTCAGCCTCACTTGCCAAGGAGCTATGAACAGTGGGCATTTTTTCCCCACTAGCTTTAGGAAATGCTATGAAAGCGGCTAGAAGCAGGCAGATCTTGGGAGCAAGGCTGGGGAGCTGGGGAGAGAAATCCAGAGCACCGTGTACAAGGCTCTGCCTGACCTCCTGGGCCAGAGATGGTAGCTTGTGTGCAGTCTGAATAAACGAATATGAGGAAGCACTTTGGGATGCTTTAATAACAATTCTATCCCCCAAACAAAATGACCTTGACAGTGGTAAACCCCTCTCAATCTAGTTGTGTAAACGTTCTAACTGCAATTTATACAATGGTTTGGAGAAGAAGCAGCCTTGGGTGGTAGATGTGTATTCTTGGGGTGGACAGAGTTGAAGGATATCAGAAAGCTATAAGAGATCACATGTGATCAATCAACTTAGATTTTTATTTTTTTTAAGGGGCTGGAATTTGAACCCAGGGCCTCCCATATGCAAAGGCAAGTGCTCTACCACTTAGTTATATCCCCACCCCTAGGATCAGATTTGACTGCAGAAGTAGAAGTCTAATACTATTGGCTCCACAACATAAATGCTTACTTCTTTCTTCCATAAAAATGTAAAGATGGGTGGTCCAGAGCTGGCATGGAGGCTTTGGTAACTCTGATCCTCAGGGCTCCAGGCTCCTTGCATCCACCTTGCCTTTGATATGGTCCTCATCCTCACAGTTCGGAATGGTAGCTATCATATCCAAATTCCAGAATGCAAGATCAAGAAAGGAACAGAGTTGGAAGGATGAAGGGACAAAGATGGAAAGGGCAAGGGAAGAGTCTAAGAAGCTTTCCAGGAATGTTTGTGCTGTCATTTAAATGTCATATGGCTATGCCTAGTGGCAAAAGAAGATGGGAAATGTAGTCTCTATCCTGGATACCATGGTTCCAGCTTTGTAGAAGCTCCCTACCTGAGCTTTCAGTGGGTGTGGTTCTGGCGGGCTGACCCAACGGTTTCTTCTCCAGGTGGTAGGCATAATATCCAGGTCTAGTTAATGAGAGTCATAATGACTGAATCAGGATTGGATCATGGTCCAGTGTGGGCCATTGTGAGATAGTCTTTGGACTTTTGTTGAAATTATTTGGGAGAAACAAATATTTTTCATTGAGGGACACTAAGCTGATGAGCACATTTGGAATTGCTGGTGGCCATCTTTATATTTTGTAGAAACAACTTAAAGAAAAAAAAAATAGAAACAACGTGCTTGAGAATGAGGGAACAGGGCCAACCAAGAAAATAGCAGAGCAGAGAATAAAGATTGTGACACATTCTTGATGATGACATATGTAGGCCTCTGGATCCAGCCATGCCTGAAGTGGGAATATCGCTGAATTTCCCGTGTATGAGTCAATTCTCTCTCTCTCTCTCTCTCTCTCTCTCTCTCTCTTTTGCTGAACTCAGTTTGAGCTGGGTTTTCAACACTTGTAAATTAAAAAGTCCCCAATAATACACTAACCAAGATGCGATTCTTCCTGGAAGAGGAGAAAATAATTTTGTGATTAAGAATGCTGTCATCCCAGGTGCCTAATATGCCTGCCTGCTTCCCACAGGAAGCATGCTGAGAATCTAATGAGCATGCCCGCTATGTTGGAGTTTCTGTAGAAGAGTCTCCAGATGATTCCTCTCATCCCTGTGCATGTGTGCGGTGCCTCCTTACCTCATGAATTGGGGCTTGCTTTATAGGTTGCTTTGACCCATAGAATGTGGCTGAGGCAATGCTGTGCCATTTCCAGGCTGAGACTTAGTAGGTTCTGCTTTTGCTCTCCAAGAGCCCAGGATTGCCAGGTAAAGAAATTGGGCTAGTGTGCTGGAGAGACCATGTGAGACAGGAGGACAGGCAGCCCCAGATGCTCCAGCCCCCACAGTGGAGATACTAGATACATGAAGGAAGCCATGGTGGACATTCTAGCCCCAGCCAAGCTCCCAGCTGAGTACATTTGCCTGCATGGTCCCAGCTGACCCTGGGCAGAAGAACTGCAGAGATGAGCCCAGCCAGGCCACAGAATCATGAGAAATAAGGTTGCTGCTTAGGTTACTAAGTGCTGCGCTGATCTGTGGGGCATAAAAACCGACTGATACATCCACACAAGCAACTCTGGAACATCAGGATGGGTCACTGGGTGTCTTATTCAAATGAGGTCCTCACTGAGAAATGGTGGTGTAAAGTGGCGGGACTGAGGGTCAGATGAGACTAGACTCTAGGACAACAAGGAGAGGAACTGTTTCAGCTTCAGCACGGGAGGAGCTGGGTGGCCTAGAATTTACCTAGAGGGATCAGGGAGCCCAGAGCCCAGTCTCAGCTCAGCAGCCTGCTGGGGTGTGGGTAGTTGTTGAAGGATCCCACAGCCCAGCCGCCTTTGGGAGCGGAGGGAGAGCTGAGTCTGGCTGCCCTGATCCCTCTGGCCATGGGCAGCAGGCAGGCGCCCTCTCTCAGCTCTCCTTGGGACAAGCTGAGGGTGGGGAGGGTGCACAAGGGCCACAGTTACAGTCAGGAAAAGGCAGCCTGGGGCGGGGCCCTGAAATCACCGACCCTTGGATCCTTACGCCTTTCCATTAGGAGTACTAAGGCCCCAGTCCTGCAGAATGCAGGCTTATACTTCTACCCTCTTCTTTGTCTTTGTAAATCATCCTGCTTCATTTAGGGATTTAACCTTCAAAACCATCTCAAATCCTTTTTGGAAATGGGTGGGAGGAACATCACGGATCCTGAGAACTGGGATTATCTCTGGAACTCAGTAGGAGGAAGCGAGCCAACGGTGCCCACCCACGGGCCCCACCTGCTCACCTCTGGGGAAGCCCTCATGCCTGTGCGCATGAACAGGTGTGTGTGCATGTATGAGTGTGTGTGAAGAGTTGTGTAGAAAGAGGGTGTGTTAGTGTATTTTTGAGAGCATGAATGCAAATGAGTAGTGCGTCCACAATGAGAGTGCAAGCGTCAAGCTGTGTGGAAATGCGTGTGCATTACTATGTTGGTATGAAAGTGAGCATGAATGTAGTGTGGGTATGACTGCTAGTGCAAGAGCACGTGTGTGTGTGTGTGTGTGTGTGTGTGTGTGTGAGAATCCGTGCGCCAGGTTGGGGTGCGCCTGACTTGACTGATGACTTCTAAGGGGAAGGGGACCTGCGGTCCTTCCTCAGTCCCCCTGCCGTGCTGCTCTGGTTGCAGATGGTTGTTGCTGCCTTTGGCCAGCCGGGTGCTGCCCAGGAATGGCTCCTCTCACCAGGGCATGGCACAGACCAGCCCTGCAAGGACTGGAGTGTGGAGGATGGGATGGGAGAGGTCCGCCTGGGGGCTCAGAGCCGACAGAATGCTGATGTGACAGAGACACTTGTGAAACTTTTTCCTGACAACTGCGAGGCTGAAAATCCCCAGCCTCGATTCCGGGATTGCCAAGGTCATGGGCTTGCTCTTGCTGGGCCGCAGTCCTGGAGGCTGGCGGTGTGCTCTCTGCTGCCCCCTTCTGGGCTTCGGCCGCTTCGCAGATGCCAAGTGATGCTAAGCCCTCCCGCCCCGCAGAGCAGCTTCCTAGAGCTTTAGTCCACCGACTGGGCTGCGAGGAGGCCGGCTGGGCCACTTCCGGATAGGCGGAGCAATTCTCAAGCCTGGGGACAAGGATCCCTGACTCCGTGATGCTCACTGCTGGCCTGACATTTGACTGATGCCCCACGAAGGGCAGATGAATGCACACATCGGTTCAGGTCCTAATCAGAGGAGAAACCGAGTCCTAGAAAGGATTTAGTGTGTTGCACAGAGAGGACAGAAATTGAGTAAGACTCTGCTATGACTTCATTAGGCCACGAGTCCTGGCTCTTTCCTGCTTACCACGAGCTGACTTTCCCAGCTGACTGGGCTGTGTCAGGAGAAATTGCTGTCCCTGCATCTGGGCGACTAGGTCAAGCTGAGCAGACAGCGAGGGGCTGGAACCTCATCTGCCTCTGCTGGTGCCCAGGCTCGTCCTTCTGGATTGTGCTGAGTTGGCCCACGCCTGGGAGGAGAAGACAGGAGCACAGACTCGCCTGGTGCCGGAGGGTGCATGTGGGTGTCCCTGATGCCTCTGCCACAGCATCGTCACCCCCAGACAGAGGAGAACACAGGTTCAGAGGCTGGAGCTGCCCAAGGCTCAGCTTGGTGTGTCCATCAGAGCCTCTCTCATTCCTGGATCCTGGGACCCACCCATCAGTACTGTGGCTCTCTAGCTCGGCAGGGAGGAACCAGGGCTCCCAGATGACAGCCTGCCTCTCTCTTCTAGTTACTCAGTGTAGAAAAGGGAAAAACTTAGACTAATGGAAAGAAAGAGAAATCGGGATACATGTCAGCCTCCGCCTCACTCCCAAACAGACCTGTTCATTCTGCCCTTGATTAAGTCTGGACTGCTTCTTCCCCAGCTGCTGCTACCAGGACTGACTCCCTCCCTCACCTCTCTGTGTGGCTCATCCTATCCACCTCCAACCTTTGCTTGAGCCAAGATGTCCCATATCTGGCCCCGTAGGCCCAGGCCCTGAGCACCTACACTGCCGCTCCGTGCATCTGCCTGTCTCACTGATAGCTCAGGAGCCCCACAGGCCACAGGAACCACAGTGCCATCTCTAAGTGACCACCTGCTCTAAGTAAGACCTTCTGTGGTTGCCAAGTCCTGAGACCCCAGAGCCAGCCCAGCCCTGCTCCTCCGTACCAAGGCCTATAGAAACGCCCAGCATCCTCTGCCTCCCCAGAAAGCTCCTGAGCTTTGTGACAGGAGCTTCATCCACTTTATGTTCTCAGTGCTCAGCCAGGGCCTGACAAGTGGTGGGCTCTTGGTAAATGTCCACCAAAAGGAGATGAGCTGGTGTGACTGAACCAATTTACTCCCATGAATAACAAGAAGCGCCAGGTACAGTGATGCACGCCTATAATATCAGCAACTCAGGAGGCTGAGGTGGGAGGATTGCAAGTTTGAGGCCAGCCTCATCAACTTAGTGAGGCCCTAAGCAACTTAGCAAGACCCTGTCTCAAAATAAGAAATTAAAAAAAAAGGGCTGGGGAGGTGGCCCAGTGATTAAGCACCTCTGGGTTCAATCCCTGATACTACTACTACTACTACTACTACTACTACTAGTACTACTAATCAATTGTTCAGTGTGTATTCTGTCCAGCATTGTGCTAAATGCTCTAGGAAAAGCCTTGCTTAGTCCTCAGATGGCTCAAAAGGTGACGGAGCTTAATACCCATTTTCCAGATAAGGAACTGAGATCCAGAGATACTAAGTGATATGATCAAAGTAATATCCTGGATTCTGGCCCAGCCCATGCCTTGGGCCTTGGGTTTGCCACCCACCCTGCTCTGTGTCTGCCCACGTCTGTCTCTCTCAAGGCCCAAAGGCCCTTCCATTCTGTTCTCACTTCAGCTCAGCCCAGGGCCAGCCTAGCACAGACAAGTTTCCTCCAAGTATCAGGTGAGGACACGCTTGGGAGGCTGCAGGGGCTGGTCCCCCAGACCACAGACACACCTCTGCTCTTTCATGTGGCTGAACAAGATTCAGCAGGCTGATTTTAGTTCCCAAAGCTCAAGTTCCTAAAATGAGCTCCAACCAAACGGATGCTGAAAATGCCTGGCCTGAGAATATGGGCCCACGAACAAGCACAGGCTCATTACCTGACCTTGGGCTGGGAACTGAGGCAAGCTGAGCCTCTGCTTCCACATCTGCACAATGGGCATGAAAATATCCACTCCCCAGCGTCACTGGGAGGATCAGACACGAGCGTCCCATAAACTACCAAACTCTCTAATGCAGGGCGAGGAGATATTATGGGATAGACAGTGGCCTGCTCCAGAGACAGGGAGGAAGGAGGGAAGGAAGGAGGCACTTGGCCCAGGTACGGGTTTTTCTGGTTAGGGTGTGGAGGGGTGGAGAGGTGAAATGGAAAAGGAGCCAGGGGGTGAGGTGGGGCTCTGTAGAAACTGCAGGCACCTCAGCTGTAGAAACTGCCAAGTCAGCCCCCTTTCTCTTCCTTCAAACCCAAGGCCTCGCTTGTTTCAGACCAGGGCCGTGTCAGTGAGCTACACCACCAATCCTGTTTATTTTTTATTTTGAGACAGGATCTCGCTAAATTGTTGAGGTCAGATTTGAACTTGTGATCTTCCTGCCTCATCCTTCTAAATTGCTGGGATCCCAGGCCTGTGACACCCTGCTTGGCTCTTCTTTTGAAAGCAGTCTTCCTTAGGCATTGGGTGCAGTGGGACTTGCATGATCATGGCAACTCAGGGAACCCGAGGCAGGAGGACTGCAAGTTCAAGGCCAGCCTCAGCAACTTGGTGAGACCCTGTATCAGAAAGCCCGTCCTGTCCCCTGGGTGAGAGCTCCCCATTGATCCAGGCCTCAGCTCCATCACAGAGGTGGCTGTGACTCACCAGGGAAACCTAGGTTCCTCCCAGCCCACGCTTGTGCAACCAATTCTTTGAACCTAAATGCCTGACTTCTCAACTCCAGTGTAAATTTCAGGATCCCTGTGACTGAAAACCATGGGAAAAAAAGAGTGGGGATGGGGTAACTCAGGGGTAAAGAGTTCCTGGGTTAAATCTTCAAAACCAGAGGGGGAAAAAAGTCTTGATTATTTTTTTTTTCTGTTTATACAAGCAGTATATGCTTAGTGCAGAAGTTCAAACAACCCTGAGACACAGTGTGGAAGGTGGACAGTTTCCCACGTTTATGTTCCCCAGATGGCGCTGCTATTGACATTTTGGAATATGTTTGTCCAGATTTTTCTTTTCATGAACAGATGTCTATTTACAAATGAGATAAGTATGTTCCTTGAAGTTTTTTTTTTTTTTTAATTTATGGTTCTGCAGATAGAACCTGGGGGTGCTCTACCACTGAGCTACCTCCCCAGATATTTAATTTTTTAAAAAAATTTTTAAAACAGGGCCTCACAAAGGTACCCAGGCTGGCCTCGAACATGTGATTCTCCTGCCTCTCTTGACCTCCTGAGTTGCTGGGATTACAGGCGGGCACCAGTGTGCCGGCCCATGAAGATAATTTAAAACAAAGCCGAGCTGTATAATGTTTAATTCTTCCCACCACCCCTCTCAGAAGTAATCACTATTCACAGTTCTGCAGGAACACGTTTGAGCTTTTCATATGCATTTATATCCACGAGTGGGCCTAAAGGAGGGGGTGGCATGATAACAGATACAAAGGCCAAGCCTGCTGTGATTCAAGTTCCAGCTCCAGTGATTACTGGCTGGGTGAATGTGGGCAAGTTACTTAACCTCTCTGGGCCTCATTTTCTTCTGGAAGATGGAAATCATGAAAACGCCTCTTCAACGTGTTGTTGGAAGAAGTGAGATAAAGGGTGCCAAATTTAGCATCATGTCTGGCTCATCCAGGATTAACTGGTGTTATAGACACACAGAGTCACACACACACACACACACGCACACACACATGCACACACACGCACAGGATCATATTATGCATATTATCTTGTTAGATTTGGAGGCAGAATTATGTGGAAAGATTAGTCACAGGGATCCTGAAATTTACACTGGAGTTGAGAAGTCAGGCATTTAGGTTCAAAGAATTGGTTGCACAAGCGTGGGCTGGGAGGAACCTAGGTTTCCCTGGTGAGTCACAGCCACCTCTGTGATGGAGCTGAGGCCTGGCTCCCATCAATGGGGAGCTCTCACCACAGGGGACAGGACGGGCTTTCTGAAGACTGGTCTGGTTAGTTCACTTGAGGCACATCCCATGGGCCTCTCCCTCCCTCCTTCCCAGCCTCCAATTCGTGCCTCCCTGTGGCCTCCATTTTGCCACCTGCAGGTCATTTGCAGCCCTACAGCTAGAACACAAGCTTACAGTATCCTCAGGCCTTTTGAACAGGTCAGGGATGGGTTGAAGAGGTAAATCCCAAAAGAGCGGGTCATGTCACCGTTCTGGAAATCTGCAAATGTGACCTTATTTAGAAAAAGGGTCTTTGCAGATGTTATTTTTTTAAAAAATATTTTTTTAGTTATACAGGGACACAATATCTTTGTTTATTCATTTTTATGTGGTGCTGAGGATCGAACCCAGTGCCTCACATGTGAGAGGCAAGCACTCTGCCACTGAGCCACAAACCCAGCCCTTTGCAGATGTTATTGAGGACTTTTATCAAGAGACTGTCCTGGGTGATTGGACCCTAATTCAATGACAAATGTATTTGGAAGAGACACCCTGGGGAGACTTGTCAGAGAGGAGGAGGAGGGGGCAGGGTCACCATGGAGGCAGAGGTTGGAGCCATGACATGCTCCCCCACCCCCAGGGAGGGATGCTCAGAGCCACCATAACACAAGAAATGAGGGACTAAAGAAGGAGCCCACAGAACGGCTGGGCCATACCTGAATGTCAGACTTTTGGCCTCCAGAATTGCGTGAGGGTGAACTTATGTTGTCACTCAGTTTGTGATAATTTGTCATGGCAGAAGAATACAGTCAAGAGAAGAATACAGTCATGTACACACTGGTTAAAATGTCCCAAGAAGCCAGGTGTGCCGGGTGCGATGGCATATGCCTGTAATCCCAGCAACTCAGGAGGCGGAGGCAGGAGGATTAAAAATTGGAGATGGGCTGAGGAGGTGGCTCAAGCGGTAGCGCGCTCACCTGGCATGCATCGCGGCCCGGGTTCGATCCTCAGCACCACATACCAACAAAGATGTTGTGTCCGCCGAGAACTAAAAAATAAATATTAAAAATTCTCTCTCTCTCTCTCTCTCTCCCCCTCTCTCACTCTCTCTCCCCCTCTCTCACTCTCTCTTTAAAAAAAAAAAAAAGAAAGTTTCTTTCTTTCTTTCTTTAAAAAAAAATGGAGATGAACCTGGGTAACTAAGCAAGGCCCTCAGGAACTTAGGGAGACCCTGTCTCAAAATAAAAAATAAAACGGGCTGGGGATGTAGCTCAGTAGTGAAGTGCCCCTGGGTTCAATCCCCAGTACCCCTTACCACCCACAATAAAAGCAGGGAAAGAGAAGTCAGATGATATAAAATGTATATATTGAGAAGTCTTGTTTTTATAGATAACCATTTTTATTAAGTTCTTTTGTATTTGTCCAGGGTTTCTTTACCTGCCTCCTGCCTTCTTGTAACTAGGGATTGAACCTAGGGCCTTGACATGCAGGGCAAACACTCTACCACTGAGTTACGCCCTCAGCCTGCCTCTCCAACACCCTCTGTCTAATTTTATTTTGAGACAAGGTCTCACTAAGTTGTCTAGGTTGGTCTCAGAACTTGCAACCCTCCTGAGTTGGTGGGATTACAGGTGGACATGCCCCCTGCCCCATCCCGGCACAGGGTTTTTCTATAGAGAGAAGAATACATTTTGCTTGCTTTCTCTGCCATGTTTAGGAGTAATCTTTTTAAAATTAATTTATTAATTTATAAGAGTAATCTTTTAAAATGTGTATGTGAGGGCTGGGCATGGTGGCTCATGCCTGTAATCCTAGCAGTTCGGGAGGCTGAAGCAGGAGGATCATAAGTTCAAAGCCAGCCTCAGCAAAAGCAAGGCACTAAGCAACTCAGTGACACCCTGTCTCTAATAAAATACAAAATAGGGCTGGGGATATGGCTTAGTGGTTGAGTGCCCCTGAGTTCAATCCCTGGTACCCAAATAAAAGATGTATGTGACTGTGTCACTTACTATCTTTATTTTTCTATTTAAAAAAATTTTTTTGGGGGAATATGGGGGATTGAACTCAGAGGCACTTAACCACTGAGCAACATCCCCAGCCCTTTTTAATATTTTATTTAGTGACAGGGTCTTATTGAGTTGCTTAGGGCCTTGATAAATTGCTAAGGCTGTCTTTGAACTTGGAATTGTCCTGCCTCAGCCTCTCAAGTCAGTGGGATTACAGGCATGAATCACCATGCCTGGCACTCCACTGTCTTTAGATGAGATCCAAACTTCTACAGTGGTCCCCTGGAAGACCCCATCCCAAGATCTCTACTCAAATTTGTCACCTCCCTTGAGAAAACTTCCCTGACCTCCCAAGCTAAAAAATTCCCCTATTTCTTTTTTTTTTTAAATTGTTGATAGACCTTTTTAAAAATTATTTATATGTGATGCTGAGAATCGAACCCAGTACCTCACATATACCAGGTAAGTGTGCTTACGACTGAGCCACGGCCACAGCCACCATTCTTGCTGTTTCTTATCTTACCACCCTGCTTACCATGTGTGAAGTTTCTGCATTTCATCAAATGTATCTCAATAAAAATGGGCTCGGTGATGCGTCTGGTTCTTTGTGTGTCTCCCCACTCTGGACTGTAAATTCTTGGGGCTGGAATCTGTTTTGTTCCTACCTTCTCCTGGGGAGCCCCAAGCAGTGGGCTTGGCCCCTCATAGGCCCTCGGTAACATTTGTTAAGTACATAAATAAATACTGAAGGTCAAGCATTTTCTTTCTTCTTTTTAAAAAACCTATTTATTAGTTCTAATCAGTTATACATGACACTAAGAAGCTCTTCGATTCATTGTATACAGTGTCCAGGTGTGGTGGTGCACGCCTGTGATCCCAGAGGCTTGGGAGCCTGGGGCAGGAGGATTGCAAATTCAAAGTGAGTCTCAGCAACTTAGTGAGGCCCTAAAGCAACTTAGAGAGGCCCTGTCTCTAAATAAAATATGAAAAAGGGCTGGGAATGTAGCTCAGTGGTTAAGCACCTTTGGGTTCAATCCCCAGTACCTAGAAAAAAATGTAATTTAACCTCTTTGAGCTTCTGTAAAAGTGGATCTCTTAGTAAGGATCAAATGAGGATGGAGAGTGCATTTTGAAATGCAAAATCCTACCCAAATGTGTTCGATAATGGTCACTGGTGGCAGAGAATGGAAAAATCCTTGTAATACAGGAACCCAGTCATTTCATGTTAGGCCACAAGATGGCAGCCTCTCCCCCATGCCCCTGTAGGGCCCTCTCACCCATTTCTCCCAGAGGGACCTGTCCAGGCCTTCTGGTAAGTAAAAAGCAGTGTAGACCACCCCCCCCCCCCGAAGAGCCTGGGCCTGGGGACCTGTCACTGGACTTGTCACTGGGGGTATGGATTGCTTTCCTCCACAGGACAGAGGCACGTGGTGACATTTAGGGACAGTTGTGAGACCCTCAGTACTTCTTGGGTTGTGTTGGGTGGTGGTCTCAGCACTGGTTTCTGCAGGTGGAGGCCAGGATCTCTATCTGCATATGTGTATTAGAGCATGTCTGCAGAGTGGGGATCCTCTGGTGTTGTGAGCCTGTCTATCCAGCTCCAGGCACATGTACGCACCCAAAATGCTTGCTGAGTGCTGCTGAGGGGACAAGGGGGAGTCTAATTTAGGTGGCTATTTGTTGCTATTCTTGTCCGCCCCTTGACTGTGAGACACCTGCAGACCTCAGATCCCTGTGTGTAGGAGTCAGCAAAGTCCCCAACTCAGCTGGCAATACATTCCCTAAGGTGTAGTATAAATTCTAAGAGAAACTGCAGAAACTTCTAGAAGAACTGCAAGCTTCTAGAAGGCCTGAGTTCTCCCTCCATCCTGTGTCAGTGCTAAAAATATTGGGTGCATGAGCCAGGTGTGGTGGCGCACACTTGTAATCCCAGCAGGTTGGGATCGAGACAGGAGGATCCCAAGTTCAAAGCCTGTGTCAGCAACTTAGGGGGGGGTCCTAAGCAACTTAGAGAGACCCTGTCTCAATAATAATAATAATAATAATAATAATAATAATAATAATAATAAAATAATAATAATAATAATAATAAAAAGGGCTGGGGATGTGGCTCAGTGTTTAAGTGTCCCTAGATTCAATCCTTGGTGCAGGAAAAAAAAAAAAAAACAGAACATGGTAGGAAGAGCTCTGCTGCCCAGGGCTTCTCCTTTCTTCTTCTTTTTTAATATTTACTTTTTAGGTGTAGATGGACACAACACAATGCCTTTATTTTTATGTGTTGCTGAAGATCGAACCCGGATCCCGCCGGTGCTAGGTAAGTGCTCTACCGCTGAGCCAGAATCCCAGCCCCTTCTCTCTGCTTCTTAAGAGGGCCCAGCCCTTCTGAACCCCAGGCTCCCAGGGAGGAAGTGCAGCCATCCGGGCCTTCCTTCAGTTTGTTCTGGGGTACAAAGGAGAGATTTGGGTAGGTCCTTGGCATTTGGGAATCACCATGTAAGAAGAGCTTTGTTCTCAAAATGTGGCAGTGTGGAGGACTGGCCCTGCTGCCCATGGTACAGCTGAAGCCCAATGTCATTGTGCAACCCGGCTAATGCCTGCGGGGCACTAGGAATCCAAATGCTGTGTGAGGTGTGAACTGGCCTCAGATTCTAGTCTGTGTCTCCTGTTTGACCAGATGAGTCACACCTTTGAGACTGAAGGACAAGGGGCTGTCACATGGCCAGGCTGCCAGGGCTCTGTGGTCCTTGCTGAGCCCCAGGGGATGCTCTCCCTCCCCCAGCCCTACATTCCTAGACAGTGGTGGCATCTGATTGCCTGAAGGTGGCCCCTGATTGCTATCTCTGCTGCCTCTGGAAGTGGTGGATGATAGGAAGCACCGGGAGGAGGGAGGCTGGTGGGGGATTACCTTATCTGGGGCTGTTAGGAGGAGGGTCTTTCCCTGCCTCCTCATCATGTTCTCAGGAAGAAAAAGGAAATGAGCCAAGAGTTCAGCACTTTATTATAGTCACATAGCACAGGAGAGGCCACTTGGGTTTCAGCAAAGGGTAAGCCTCCCCAGCACAGAGCCCCACTAACCAGGACAAGTGGGGATGGGGGACCACATTTCATGGTTAAAAGCAGAAACACAGACTTGATTTGATGCCAGCTTCACCATGGGTGGTCTCTGCTAAATCTCTCGACCTCTCTCAGCCTTGGATCTCTTTGTCTATGAATTAAGTAGTAGAACTGACTTCAGTGGGCTGCCTGGAGAACTGAGACCAGGCTTGCACACATATTCGGCTCAGTCCCTGGTGAGTTATGAACAGTTAAAAGGGGAAGCCATTATTGCTATTTTTACTAGCAAATCTGATATTCCTATGGTCAGGCTGCCCCAGTCTCCATGTATGAGTCTTATTTCCTAAAGATCTACAACATAGCCTGTTAGGAACACAGCCTGGGACATTTGTGGGAACAACCTGGTCCCTGGGAATGTGGCCATCAGACCCCAAAATGAGGTTTCTGGGGCCATGACAGTTATCTCTACCAAATCCATGAAAAGCACTAGGAAGAGTTTGGGGAAAATTCTAGTTTAGGATTTGGGGCATTTATTTAGTTAGCATTCCCTCTACGTAGTGGGGGAGGCAGTTTCTTTTAGTTTTGTAGTTTTTGCTTTGGCTAAAACAGTGACAGAGGCCACAGAACTTGAAATCTGTGCTTTCTCTGCTTCTGGCTATCTGGGTGACCTTGGGCTGGTCACTTTACCTCTCAACCTCACTAACCCTACTAACCTTAGTGGAACTTTGAGGATGAAACTGGGCATTGGAATAAAAAGTGAACTATAAATGATGGCTGCTTGGTAGGTAGCAAAGTGGTAAGTAAGACATAAGTGGCTCAATTGATTGGGGCTGTGCATGGTGGTGATGCCTATAACCCAGCTACTCAGGAGGCTGAGGCACAAGCTCTAGGCCAGACTCTGAAAATTAGCAAGACTCTCTCAAAATTTTAGAAGAAAAGGGCTGAGGAAGTAGCTTTAGTGGTAGGGTGTAGAGTAGCTAGTGTAGGTAGGTAGAGGGCTTAACGTGTGAGGCCTTTAGTTCAACCCCCAATACTGCAAAAAGATAAAGGAGATGATTGGGATAGAAGGCATCTGTGTGTGTGTGTGTGTGTGTGTGTGTGTGTGTGTGTGTGTGTGTGTAATGCATGCGTGTGCTTGTGCAGGAAGAACAATACCTGAATTCTGACCCTTGTAGCAAGGTTAAGAGGTGTGTGTGTAGGATGGTCTCAGGGCACTGCAGTGAGTAAAGCACCACAAGAGGGCGTCCTGAGTCTTGTTTTCTCTGATTAAAAATTTTTTCCATTTTTCTGTGGCTGCTTTCCAAATCAAATTAAGCCTTATGGTTTGCAGTTTACCTAATTGATTTAATAAACTTTTAAAATAAATTCACGTGCATGTATTAGTTTCTCAGTAACGTGGATAGGATACTGTCGTTCCTATCGCAAGCCCTGCAGGGAAGTGGGGGAGGGTGGGGAGGGATGGAGAAGAGCTCATGCCTCCTGGTGTCCTGGTTCAACCACTGCTCAGCTGTGTGACTTGGAACAAGCTTCTCCAGAGTGCGACAATGCTGAAGTTCCCACATCCAGCCTCACAGGGATGTTACGAAATGGACACAGTGGAAAGAAAAGCAACTTAAAGGTCAAGAACATGGTTCACAAGCCCTCTTACCTCCAGTGCATGACCTTCTCCTTGACCCTCATCCCACAGGACACTGCTAGGGTGGGAGGGAGGCGAATCCAGCTGCTAAACCGTGACCTCAAGAACAGTATTTCCAGGAATCCCCATCTTAGCATCCAAGGGATTCCTGGGAAAACTGGACCGTGAGGACAAGGTGGGAGAGAGTGAGTGGCCTTCAGAACCAAGGCTGCCATGTCCCTACAGGCCAGCTGGGGTTTTCTTCCACATCCAGCCATGGCGGCAGCGGCTAGTGTGGGTGCCATGTCTCACAGGATGCAGCCCATTGCTCTGGGAAGAGTAGTGACTGGAACTTCAAGTGCCCTGGAAAGTACCTTCCCTGTCATCAAACCCAGACTGACGATGTCCATCAGAAACATTTGGCAACCCGGATCCCAGCCTCAACCCCCTTCCTCCGCCTCTGTGGTCTCCATGGGTCTCGTGTATTCCTGAGGCTCCAGTCAGAGGGGTGAATCTAAACCAATTGGGCAGATGGAGTTCCCAGTCTCTGGCAATTTCCTCGCCGATGACCCCTGGCAAATCACTTAACCTCTGAGCCCTGGCTTTCCTTCATTGTAAAATGGGATAGTACAGGACCTAGTGGGGGAAATAAATGAGATCAGAGAGCAGGGGAAAGGATTCATGCAAGTGTTTGGGTCTGTCTTTGCTAAAGTGACCCCAGGTATGAACACAGGTGAGCTTCTCTTCCTGCTCCCCAATCCTGGATTCCATAATCACCACCGATGGGTGAGAATGTGGATCTGGAGACAGACAGATGAGGCAACAACCCCGGCTCAGCACAGTCTGTGTGACCTTGGGTAAGTCGTTTAACAGAGCATCAGTTTTCTTCTCTGTAAAGTGGCCCAGTGACACGGTCCATCTCCCAAGCTATGGGGGAGGTTAAATAAAATTGTGCCAGCCCAGTGGCTCTCCTCTGCTGCTCATTGTTTGTCCAAAGCCTCTGGGAGAGCTCACACATTTATGATTTGCCTGCACTCGTTTAGGCAACAGCCCAGATCCAAGATTAGGAGCTCAGAGAGCAAAGACCTTGACTCAAAGCCCAGGACTTCTGTCTCTAGGGCTAAAAGGGTTTTTAGGAATTGTCTGATCTACACATGATAAATGGGTTTCAGCTCCAAATCATTAAGAGTGACTGTCCAGGTCTCAGTTGAGCAGGATTCTAAAGCTGTATCCAAACACTCAAGAATGGCTGCCTTGACGGATTAGCAGTGTCCGCTGTGGGCTCAGAAAGAGGATGTGGAGGCAGATTACTAGATAGCAGTCTCCACAGAGTGGCTCAACATCTCATGCTACAGATGGACGTTCTGAGTTCACAGGGGCAGGGCCTGCTTGGAATCACAAAGCCCATCGTAACACTGGTAGAACCTCCCCACCTCTGCCAGCTGCTGATGGTCTGCAGTCTGTGAACTCCCCGTCAGTCCTTCCTGGTACCTCACTTACCGCTTCCAGGATGATGGCTGCAGAACAACTTCTCCCTTCCCGAGCTACAGTGCTTCATCTCAGACTCCCAACTGACCAGAGATGCAGCACTGCACCTCAGGCTGGGGGACAGGGCGCTGCACTGCTCCGCTTGGCTGGCCGGTGGTAGGCACTCCTCCCTGGACAGGAGAAGGGGCATGAGAGGGGACCTCAGTTCCACCCCTCCAGCTCTGCCCGGGGACTGCTGGAGCTATCTCAACAGCGTTTCCTGTCCTTGGCCTGACATTGAAGACTTCTGGGATCAAACCTCGACCTTCCTCTTCTTTTCCTTTTAGGCTAGAGATTGAACCCCAGGGTGCTTTACCATTGAGCTGCATCCCCAGCTCCTTTCATTTTTTTTGTTCTGAGACAGAGTCTCACTAAATTGCTGACTGGTCTCAAATTTGTGATCCTCCTGCTCTGGCCTCCCAAGTCACTGGGATTATAAGCATGTGCCATTACGTTTGGTCTTAACTGGTTTTTAATCACAAAGTTGTGTAACTATCACCACAATACATTTTAGAATATTTCATCACCAACCCCCCTCTCCCAAGATAAAGAAAGCCCCTTTCTTAGCCAACCCCAGCATTTGGTAGACCATCTTCTGCCTCTATAAATCTGCTTGTTCTGGACATTTAGATAATTGGAATCATCAAGTAGGCTGACCTCTGTTTTTGACCCTATACCTCATCTTTATGTGTGATACACCCCAGTCAAACAGCATCCTGGTATTTGACATTTATTCATTAAACACTTGTATCCAATCTGTCTTCCCTTTTCTCCTTCTTTCTTCTTACCCATCCACCCAAAGTGACTTTTCAAAATGCACATGTGCTCAATCTTTCCTGGGCTTATACTCTGGAAGGGGCTCCCCATTGCCCTGGTGCTGGGCTGTCCCCCTCCTTCCCCCAACCATATCTTCTTGGTGTGCTGTCTCTACTCAAATGACCACCTCGGGCTGCTGTCCCTGATTTTTTAGATCTCAGGACACCCTGCTTCACATGCTTCCTTATCCTGGACCACTCTTTTCCTTTACTGCTCTTGAGTTGTGGTTTTCACTTGTGGACTGTGAGGCCCACCTGCAAGGGAGGAGCCCTGGCAACTGTCCTCAGCCCTGAGATCAGTGTCTGGCAGTGTGGATGCCCATAGCATTGGCTGAGTGGATGAACCATCTCCTCAGTCTCGCTCTCTCTAGTATGGGAGTTATTTGCCTGGGTGTCTGACCTGGTTAGATTTCCAGTTCCCTGAAGACAGTGCCCCATGTCTTATTAATTGAGGGGTCCCTAGCTCTTGCTGATGGCTTTGTCCAGGGTGATGGGCTACAGAGAGTGTCATGTGGTGGCTGATTAAATGGCCACGTAGGTAATGCATGTTCTCCTTTGGGCCTGACAGGTGAGTGAAGCCCTTCCCCAATTCCTCCTGCTCTGCCAAGCTCTCAGGCTCCCCAGAGGACCCTCCTGCTTTGCTGATGGTGACTATGGTGGCCTTGATGCCAGATGACATGTGCTCTCAGAGATGTGTGAGAGGGGTGAGCAGACTTTCCTCAGGGCTGGGAGAGAACAGAAAAAAAATATGCGGCTCCATTAAAAACAAACAAACATGTTTACTCTGTCTCCAGCAGAAATCTGACATCAGGTCCCATCTGAGCTCTGTGGGGAGGGAGGGCATTGTCCTCTGGGCTGCTGCTGAGGGCAGGCCACTTTTGATGGTCTGCTAATGGAACAGCCCTGCCTTCTTCTTATCTGGAATTTTCCTGCAGAAACTTCTTTCCAAGTGCATTTGGCTGGCTGGTAATGGAGACACTGGCCTCATTTGGGGGTCAGGGACAGCCTGTTTGCTCCATACCCCACAGCTCCTGTTCCCTGGGAGGGGAGGTGTTTAGCCTGACCAAGGGAGATCTCAGTGAGAGCCAGATGGTTATCCTAAAAAAGTGCAGCTTCACTCCCATGAGTCAAGCTGAGAAGGAATCCCCACCGTCCCTGGGTGACTGTTGCCAAAGCCCACTCCTCTGCACCACCATTGGCCTCCAAGGGCAGGAGGTAGAGTGAGTGATTCTGGGAATTGGTGGCCTCAGTTGTTCCATGTTGATTTGCTTTCAGTCCTTCAATAGATCAGGGGGAGAAAATTCTCCATTTGGTGCTGTCCTGCCTGGGACACCTTTCTGAGTCCTGCTTATCACCCACCTGGGCTTCAGACCCAGGGCCTAACCAGCCACAGTTTCAGGTTAAAGTGTTAACAATGTTGTTTCATTTTCATTGTATTTATTTTTTAATTATGGACAGTGTTCCAGTGTTTCATTTAAGTATTTACCATTTAAGCAACTGTTTCTACTTTAGCATTCCAAAGGACTGGCGCTGGCCTAGAATCCCAATAGCTAGGGAGGCTGAGACAGGAGGATGGTGAGTTCAAAGCCAGCCTCAGCAAGAGTGAGGCACTAAGCAACTCAGTGAGACCCTGTCTCTCAATAAAATACAAAATAGGGCTGGGGAGGTGGCTCAGTGGTCCAGTGCCCCTGGGTTAAATCCCCAGTACAAAAAAAAAAAAAAAAAAAAAAAAGACTCAACTTACAAAATAAAAGGAGCATGGGAACGGCTGAGTGTGGGAAATGATGCCTGATGCCTTTTGATCTTCAGACAGCTGGTGAGGTCCACCTCCACTGGAGGACCAGGAATGGGAGGTAACAATTCCAGGGTTGCAGAGCCTGAACTGCACCTGGGGAGGGGCCTGTTTCCACCTCACCCTGTGGGTGGAAGACAGTGCATCCAAGACAGCAGGTCTCCTGGCATGAGAGGCAGGAACCAGCAGTAGGAGGCCCCATGCTTCTCTGGGGGAGAGAATGGTGCCCGGGCAGGGGGCTGAGATGCAGCCTTTGGCCACAGGAGGTCTTTGCCTCCATCTCCAATGGGCCCTTGGGTCTGTCCTTCCCCAGGCTAGAGGATACCTAGATCTGTCCCTTTGCATCTAGGACAATCATGTTGATGATGACTATAATAAGAATGGTCATTTATTGAAATGCTTTAATTGTGCAAATCCTTGTGGACACCCTGAGGCTCCATGGGAATGGAATTTTCCAAAGGCAGAGAGCAAGGACCTGCCCTGGGATTCCTCACTCAGAACAGCGAACCCCGGGTCCCTCACTGTTGACCTCTATACAGATGTCTCATCTCTTGACCAATGTCCCAGTCTCTGGTTTGGGGACAAAATCTCATCACCACATCTGTCCACACAGCAGAGCAAGTGCCTCATCTACATGCAGAGGGAGATGGGATCAGATCTGACACAGTCCTGGCCCTGGTATGGCAAAATCAGGCTGACAGAGAGGAAGGCAGGCCTAAGAGGGTCAAGAAAAACCCCATGAAAGGACTGCCAAGGGCTTAGAGGACAAAGAGGTTCCAATCCCTGGGGGAGCTGGGCAGGCTTCCTGGAGGAGGAGGTAGTACTGCTGAGCTGTGGGGAGGGGCAGAGGTCCAGGCAGGGTGCCCTTCCTCCTGGCTCTCTGGCCCCAGGAACACTTCCTTTGAGTCTTGCCCACTTGCTGGGCTGGCAGGCAGCACTTGTCCCATCCCCTGTTTCCTTCAAGCGAGGGCCTCACTGAGAAGGGGCTCTCTGGCCCCTATTTCACTTACCCCATGAAAGGCTCCTTCACACTGGATCCCAGGGGAGATGGGGGAAGCCGTTTGGGAGTCTTGGTTCTGTAGCCAGTTGGCAAGTGACTTCACGCCAGGCCCCTCTCCTCTCTGTGGCGCTCTTTCCCCTTCTGTTAAAGGAGGTGACTGAGCCAGGCGGTGTCAAGAGTTTTACCTGGTGGCTTTCAGTGCTGGCTGTGGGTAACTTGGGGGTCTGCTCCCAGGAGAACACACTGTTTTCCCCTCCCTTTCTTGATGTCTCCAGGAAACGTCTCTGGGTTGGGGGAAACTTGGTCGGCAGGCTGTTGGAAGGCTCTGGGGAAGGGTGGGTGAAGGGGAGGCTGGGAGGGAGAAAATAAACAGTGGCTGTCTGGGTTTTCTCACTAGGCCTCGGCGAGGAGGCTGACCAGGGCTCCTTCCTTATATGGCCTGGTTGGTCTGGGCTGGGAGCCTGCCCAGCCCTCCCCACCTCCACCACCAGGCAAAGGGCTGCAGGACACTGCTGGTCACCTGGAACTACGCTGCTGTGGAGGCCAGAGCAGAATCTAGGACTTGCCCCAGTTATCACCTGTTGGTATAAACCAACTGTCCTGGCCTCTGGCTGCTTGGGGAGAGTGGGTGGGAGGATTCATATGGGGATGAGGGATGGTGGAAGAGAATCATCCAGAGAGGAGGGGACCCACCTGGTCCTGACTTGACTCAGTGTGACCTGGCTAAGCCCTTTCTTCTCCATATATCTGTTTCTCCTTCTGTCCAATGGGAGTATGGAAAATAAAAATAAATCTCATCAGCCCTACCGGGTGGGAGCTTTTGAATCCCTATTTTGCAGAAAAGAAAACAGATTTGGAGAGGCCAAATCATTTGATAATAGCTATCCAGCTGACAGGGTGTGAGACAGCCTTCCAACTTGGGACTATCTGATATCAGGGTCTGGGCTGAGATTCCTTTTGGTGGAAACATGCAGCCACTTATAGGTGCTGTATGAAAAGAGATTACACTGGAGCCACTCCCCTAGAAGACCCGAATGCCTAGTGACCAAGCCCAAGGGGGACAATTCCTTTAAGCAACAGGAACAGGAGCTACAAGGTCATTCATCTTGGTGTTCTCGGCACATCACATAGTGCCTGGCACAGACTCAGGGCTCAGGAGGGGGTTCTATGGAATCATTGGATTAAAAAGCTTCACAGGTCAACCTGTACCACGGGCACAATCCCCTTACTCCAAGGCACATTCTCAGGATTAAACAACACAACCCATGAAAGCCAGGGGCGCTGGTGCACATCTGTAATCCTAGCAGCTTGGGCAGCTGAGGCAGGAGGATTGCAAGTTCAAAGGCAGTCTCAGCAACTTAGCGAGGCCCTGTCTCTAAATAAAAATAAAAACAGCTGGGGATGTGGTTAGACACCCCTGGGTTCAATCCCTGGTACTAGGAAAAAAAAAAATCCATGAAAAAGCAGTCAGGTGCCACACTTAAGATGGCCTTGTCTTGTGTAGATGGTGGCACAGGCCTGGCATCCCAGCAACTTGAAAGCCTGAGACAGGAGGACTGCAAGTTCAAAGCCAGCCTCAGAAACACAGCAAGGCCCTAAGCAACTGAGTTTCAAAATAAAAAATAAAAATTAAAAAGGGTTGGGAATATATAGCACAGGCATAAAGTGCCCCTGGGCTCAATTCCAAGTACCCTGACACTCACCCTGAAAAAAAAAAGATAGCCTTGTCTCACAAGTTTTCCTTTCTTCTACAGTGCCTGTGGCACAGTGTCATCCCCAGAAGGTCAGAATGGTCTCCTGAGCTGACCACTTCCCGCTCAGCCCAGCTGTGGGACAGAGAGGTGACAGGTACCTGTGCTCAGAGCCTGGACTTTGGGTCCTGCTTGGAGCCTCAGGCTGGTCCCAAGTCCCAGCCAGGCAGCACCAACGGTGGGAGAGGCTGGAAAGAGGGAGGCTGAGGGGGTGGGGGTGGGCTTCTGGGAACAGCTCGGAAATGTGCCTCACACAAGCACTGACTTCCTGTGTGCTCTTGAGGCGGCCTTGGAACCTCCCTCACCCCATCCATCATCCTGGCATCCTCTAGGACCCCTTCCCGAGGGTTGGGGGTGGGGCTTGGGGGCCGGGGACTGGCTGTCAGTGTGGCTGAGAGACCGCAGCTGGCAGTCCTGCAGGCCTGCTTAGTGTTGGAGCTGGACAGTGGGTGTTGGGTGGGGGTGGGGCAGGCGCCTGCGGCCCTTCTAATCCAATTTGTTTAGACCCAGTCTCTGTGACTCGTTTGTTAGCGGGAGGACTGGGTGCCCACTGTGCTGGGGTGCACGTTTGCACACACGTATGGAGCGTGCAGGGTGAACAGGTTGGTTGACTGTGTTATGTAAGAAAGGCCTGGGCTTCATCCCTTTGTCCCCCTTCCCAGGTGTCAGTTCCTTGCTAGAGAGCTGCTTCCTTCTCTCTCCCCTCCCACATAGGAAAGGAGCCAGATGGGGGTAAATCTTCTCCCCATTTTCCCATCCACATGAGATCTGGTGCCAGAAGTCCCCTCTGTAACTCTCTGTGCAACTCTGAGTGGGTTCCTTCACCTCCCGGGGCTCAGTTTCCCCTCCAGTTTTACAGAGCTGGCACCTCACCTTGCCCATTCCCATCCTGCTGTGAGCGTGGAAGTGTCTTCAGCAATTGGCAAGCGTAGGAAGAATATGATCAGTGGTAGAAATGGCTGCCACCTGTCCTGAGCTTCACTGTGTGCTAAGGGTTGCCCACTTGGGACAGCCTGCCCACAGGAAGGCTCCCAAAGCCAGTTGACCTGGTTGGTTAGAACGAGACTCAGAGAGGCTCAGTGACTGTCCTGCCTCTGGATTCTGACTCTGTTCATTTCTTTCTAGGCAAGGTTACTACTGGTCTTATGTCTTTGATTCTCTTGGCCACCCTGACACATGGGCTTTGCGTGGCTATTTTGTAGGGAAAGTGGGGTGGGATGATTTCTTGGCTCCTGGTTGATTTTCCCTTCTTTGGTTTCATTTCTTTTCACCTTTAACCCAGACCCCAACAGCCCTGAATGACCCTCAGTGCCACTCATCTACAGGGACTTTCTTTTGACCAAGTTCTCTTTAGCATTTTTTTTTCCTGATACTGGGGACTGAACCCAGCAAGCCACATCCCTAGCCCTTTTCATTTGTTATTTTGAGACAGGGTCTCACTGAGTTGCTGAGTCTGGCCTTGAACTCGCAATTCTCCTGCCTCAGTCTCCCCAGTCACTGGGATTACAGGCGTGTACGACTGTGCCTGGCTGCTCGTTAGCATTCTGAGGCCTGGCTTCTGGGTCATGAGTGGCAGGATGCGGCCTGTTCCCAAGGGTCCAGGTTACTCCAGGTGCTGCCTGCTGAGCAGGGTGTGTGGATGAATGGAGGGGGAATACTCACAGTTCTGCTGCCAGGGCTGCCTGCCGCCTCCCTCTTCTGGTCTCTAGGAGACTCCCTCTCCAGGGTTGTTAGTTATCCAGTGCCAGGGTGGTAGGTGGCTTCCACCAGCCAGTGCCCTTGCCTAAAGAAACAAATACCCCACCTGTCAGAGGCATGCCAACTGCCTTATGGCCAGAGTCATGGCCTCCCAAGTTCCTGATCAGGCTGCCTTGGCTATCACCAGCTCAGAAGTCTTGGGCTAGCCACTTGTGGTAGTGCATACCTGTAATCCCAGCCACTGGGGAAACTGATGCAGGAAGATCACAAGTTCAAGGCCAGCCTCAGAAACTTAGTGAGTCCCTGTCTCAAAATAAAAAACTAAAAGGGCTGGGATGTGGCTTAGTGATAGAGAGCCTCCCCCGACCCCGTGCACGTGCACTTGGGCGCGTGCGCGTGCACTTGGGTGCGTGCGCGTGCACTTGGGCGCGTGCACACGCGCGCACACACACACACACACACACACACACACACATACAAGTCTTGGGCTCAATCCCCTATAGAGTTTTCAGGCCCCGAGGGCTCCAGTATCCCTGCTTTGCCGCCTAGCTTTGGTTTTCTTCTTTTTAAAAATGTTTTGCAGAGCCAGGGATTGAACACAGAGCCTTGCACATACAGCACATATACCTTACCACTGAGCCACATGCCCAGCCCTACCTGGCTTTGAAAGAGGGTCTTCAGAGAAACTTTTAGGTTCATGACTAGAGGAGTTACCTTCCCTTCTAGCACAGTCAGACTCCATCAGCAAAAGCACTGGTCTGGAAGGAAATTTCCCAGAGGCACTTCTGACCAGCAGCCACACTTCCAGCCCCACACATAGGAAAGGAGCCAGACAGTGGAAGATTGAAATCTGGGGCTAAGCTAGACCTGTGACCCTTTCCAACAGTACCAGGCTTGCAGCCTGGGAGATACTCTCCCGTCAGTCAGAACGCTCACAGACACTGCCAGGGGTGAGTTCAAAGAGGCAATATGGTTTGCTCAGGGTCATCTGCCGACCAGTGTCAGAGGCAGACTTGGACCCAGGCTCTGCATGCTTAATTCGGCTGTCCCTTGAGCATGGGCAAGAGCCAGCTGGATGACCACAAAACAAAACTCACATTGTAATGGTCATTGCAAAAGCCCAGTGGCCTCTCCTGGCCTTCTTCATTTCCAAGAAACATGAGGGGCTGGGAATGGGCCACATCTGCGGGCCAGATGGCACCACTGTGGGGAGAGGGCTGAGGCCAGGGCTCTGCGTGAGCCCGTGAAGCATGCTCATGAACCTGGTTGTTTCCAGAGAGGCTTCCTTGCCACAACTCCCGTCCCCAGCTCCTCACACAGGCACACATCCCTACAACCTTTTCCCGCCCTGGGCTGTAGGGCCCAGGTTTTTGCCATATGTTTGGAAAAAATGAAGACACCGGGTCCCTGTCTTTGCATCTCACCTCTGGCCCTTACAAGCTGTGTGACCAGTGTCTTCACTTCTCTGAACTTTGGCTTTGACCTCACCACCTTATTTGTGACGGTCAGGTGAGGCAGTTGGGAGTGCAAGCACAGATCCATGCACACAGTAAGCCCAGATACATGGTCACAGTTGCCCTGTTAGCATGGGCAGCCAGGAGGAGGGCGGAGGTCCAGCCGGCATCCAGGGCAGATGTGGAAGCTGGCTGTGGAAGCCAGGAGCCCTCCTTCTGTCCCCTCTGTGCACAGTTTCCTTGGGCCTCTATTCCCAGGCATCCCCACAGAGTTCACCAGTCTCACACGCCCTCCACTTCCTCCCCAGGGAGGGGAGCTCCAGGACTTTTCAGCAAGCCCTGGGAAAGGGGTATGAGGCCGAAACAAACCCACAGGGAAAAGAGGGAAGAAAAGGGGCCCTGGGCTTGCCTGGCCTAGAGCCCTGGGGCCTACCTCTAGTAGCTCAGCCTGCCATGGGAGGGGCCTGCAGACCAGGATTCCTATGGTTGCTGTCACCCTGGCCTTGCAAACTGGGGAAGCGTGGGAGGATAGGAGTTCTCACCTATCTGTCTTCCTGTGCGCCAGGCACTTTGGGATCTGTTCAGTCCTAAGAGTGGCTAATAGCATCCAGGCCTTTGACAAGGCAGCTCCCACTTGTCAAAGTATTTGCAACTGATCCTCATGATCATTTATGACTTAGGTATTGCTCTTAATCCCCATTTTCCAGATGAGGAAACTGAGGCTCTCAGAAGTTACAGCACTTGCTCAAGGTGACAAGGGGAATGTCAGTATCAGGCAGCCCAACAGGTACTTCCATGGCTCCCCTGCAGACCCAGATTATTCACAGCACCATTTTTAGAGGAATAACCTGAGTCAGGATCTCGTGGCATTTTCCAGGTGTGTGTTGGTCTTTGTGGTGGGAGATTGTGAACAGAGAAAGCACTTTGTCTAAGTAAAAACGACTTGGGCCCTGGTGAAGACCACATGTCACTGAAAGCAAGGGGGCTTCTTATTTTGGTCACTCCTCTGCCTCTTTCCCCAGTATCTTTTTCTTGCATGGGGTGCATGCGTTAAAAAAACAAGCAACAAAACCCACTACCACAATAAAGGCATTGGTTCTGCCTTCTGTCCTGAGTCTTTGCAAAGAACAGGGGCCTCCAGGGTTTCAGGGACATGTGATGCTTTTGGGATAATAAAACCAACAGTTTCTCCTGATACACGTTGCATGGGAAAAGCAGTAGGTGAAGCACCAGGCATCCTGTAGATATGTATGCTGCATGACCAGGGACAGGGTATTCCATTCTTTGGGCCTCGGGATCCACACTGGACCTCACAGTATACAGGGCCTCCCAGGGAGACTCCCACCCTCAACCCACTCCTTACTGCTAAGCCCAAAACTGGCCTCTATGACCTGGATCAGGAGGATTTTCTGCAGCTGGACCTGAAGTCTCGGAGCGTTAGTACTAGAAGGATCCTTGTTTTAAATTTACTGTTTGCATAAGGAAGCAGGGGCACAAAGAGAAGAAGCAATAAGTTCAAAGCAATGCATGCTACCAGAGGCCCAGCTGGTACCCCAGCCAAGGTCCTGCCTCCCTAAGGGGGCATAATTCATCAGATAATAACACAGGGGCCCCTGGAGGAAGGTGGGAGAGAAGAGGGCCTTAAGTTCCTGTGGCCTTGAAGATGGAATAATCGTGACTTCCTTCTCCAAATAACTTTTGGCCCTTCCTAGAACCAGATGGCGGATGTTTGGAATTGATGTTGTAAATAGTTTTTCAGAAGGGGGTGGGGGCGCAGATGTGTTACTTTCTCCAATCACCACAAAGATCTGAGGGAGGGAGATGGGGGAGGGAAGCTGGGTATGAAAAGATTGGGGAGACAGGGCGAAGGGAGGGGGAAGGAAGAGAAAAGAGATGGGAGGCGGGAGGGAGAGAAAGACAAAGGAAGAGACATTGATGGAGATTGAGAGGAAGAGGGTGAGAAAAAGACGCACAGAAGAGAGAGGATGGGAGGAGGAGGAGGGAGAGATGGGAAGGGGCTCCAGGGTGCAGACGCAGACAAGCTCCATCCTGACTTCAGGAGCAAACCCTTGGGTTTTCTAAAAATAGTTCAGCCTTTCCCTCAGCAGGGCTGGCGGCAGGGACCAAGAGAGGCACTCTTGCCCTTTTATGGTAAGAAAAATCCAGATCTTCAGAGGGAAGCTGAGCTGGAGCCTCTAATTCTGGATGAAGCCCAGCCGTGGGGTCTGGGGTAGGATAGGACTGGATGGGGGCATTTCTGGGTGGGATTTTCTGGCCTAGGTCCCATACAATCTCTGAGAAAAGGGCAGAGGTGGGGGTAGCAGGGGCCACCCAGGAAAGCCCTGGGCTCCTGGTGGTACAGGCTCCTAGAGACATGTGCTCCATCCCACCTCCCTGCTTTATGGAAGAGAACACTGAATCTCAGGCTCCTTGCCTGAGACTTTGAGTGGTCCAGGTGAATGGATGGCTGGGTCCACAGGAGGATGACTTCTGTGCCTGTCATTTTGAAGTGCAGATGGTCAGTTGAAAGAGCACTGATCTGGGAGTCAGGAGACCCACTGTCTATTTCCATTTTGCACATGACTTGCTGCATGACCCCAAGTAATTTGCTGACCTTCTTTGGTCTCAGCTTCCTTCACTGGGATGATCTTAAAGGCCTTCCTAGCTTTTTCTCTCTCTCAGGGAATTTCATAGCTTGAAGTGAAACTTGGGCATAATTCATCAGCTGCTGTTTTCTTCTTGCCCCTGGCCCACTTTCTGCTCCAAGTGGGGTGGGTAAAATCTAAGATAAGACAGAGACAGGGAGGAGACCTCATGGGGGAATGAAGATGGAATCCCTGACTTCTCCAGTTGGTTGGGTCCAGCCTGCTGCTGGATACATTGAGGCCAAGGAAATCTCATGTTCAAGGTTGTGCTCAAAGTCATATAGAGAATTGGGGAAGAGCCAGGAATAAAGTCCCTCTCAGCATTTGGGCTCTTTTCTCTATAGGAGGTCTGCTATAAACAGCTGCCAGACCATCTTGGGGACCATCTCTGGCCACACAAAGGAACTCCTTAGGCAGAGCAGCAAGAAGCCAATATAGGCTGTCATCTTCCCACTACCCCTTGGAGACAGGGAGATCTCTGCTGGGTCCCTGCCTCTCCTCTGTCCCCACTGCCCTTGGCTGTGAGGAACATAGCATAGTCTCCATCTTTGGCTAGAAAGCAAAGAAACCTCAAAGATGCTAAGGTAGGGTGACCTTGGACCAGTCTCTCCCTCTGTCATTGGGCCTCAGTTTCTGCATCTGACACAAGGACAGAGACTCTGATGCACTTTCAGGTCCTTTGCCCTCCAAAAGGACGAAGATGCTAAGAGTTTAGGATTGGACATCAGGAATGTTTATTAAGCATGTGCCACACCAGGTCACCAGGGTGGATAAGATGGAGAAAGTGTGCTTTAGTTTCATGTTGGATGTGAGGTGGGGACTCATTGCCTAAGGTTTCTGGAATCTTCAATCCTGAAACCCTTCTGTCTTTATTCTACGATCCCCTGGGCTGAATCTCTAAGCCCAGCTTGAATCTGGGATCAGGTAGCTCTGGTCATTATCCAGGGATGCCTACTGGCCTGGTCAATGTTCGAGTGCGATGCCCCAGGACCCACAGCAGGCCTGGCTAGCTCTTGACTTCTCTCACATGACTGACTGTTCACCTTTCCAAGTCTTGCAAGGTAGGAGGATGCCCCCAGTTTGCTCTGTCCTTCCCCCCCCCCCCCAAGCCTCTATCTCTCTCCACTGTCTTCTGTGACTCAGCCCAGCAAGGATGCTTGATTTCCTTTTCCAGCTTCAGGCGACACCCCCAGCCACCACTGGGGGAAAGGATGGAGAAGAGGAAAAGGAAAAAAATAAATAAAACATCTTGGTTCTAAATCAGAAGTTTTCTTGTGACCCTCCTGGAATTTCAATGCAGACTCTCGGGAGCGTGTGAACAGGACTCCCAGGGACCCTGGCCCCCTCCGTCTCATTCCTGCAGGGTGGAAGGCCATCGGCTGAATGTTCCCCAGGGACCTCTGTCTCACAACCAGGCTCCAGGTCTCTCTGGCCAGGCCTGGAGTCCCTGGGAAGGGCAGAAGGCAGCAGTGGGATGAAAGGAAATGGGAGGCAGAGTTCCCAAGAGGCCCTTTTGCAAAGTCAGGGCAGAGCTGATGTCATGTCTGGCTGGAATCTGACATGCAGGCAGCTATGGGAAGGGAAGAGGTTCATTTCTGTGATGGCAGCTAGAGTTGGCATATGAACCAGGCTGCTGGTGGGAAAAGCCAGAAGCTTCTGATACCTAACTTCTCTCTATGTCACTCCTGCTAATCTTGCACACTTCTGGTGATGGGGAGCCCACCATTTCCAAACTGGAGACTCCTTCCTAGTATCTTGCTGCCATCTGTCCTTATAGGGCTTTGTACCCTATCTTCTGGAGCAGCAAAGAAGTTCCTGCTCCTCAGAAGGTTCTGGAGAGGTCTGCAAATGGTGACTGCAGCTCTTAGGCTTCTTGTCCCTCCTAATCCCACCATGAAGTCTCTTCTCCCTGTTGTCTGACATTGGAGAATTACTTGATGCCCAGATTCCCAGGTCTCTCCCCTGCACTGGGGTTCTTGGTCTGACAGTGTTTTGGGAGAAGGAGACAAACAGGTTAAAGAAAGGGATGGACAGATACCAAAGAGGGCTTTCTCAACTCCTGTGTGGCTGTGGTTTTGATGCCAAAGCCACTCAGCAGCTCAGGCCCTCTCCACTTTGCCAGTCCCCTCCCTCGCTGAGCTTCTAGGTCAACCCTCAGCTCCAGCCAGATGCGCTTCTATCTTCTGAAGATGCTCACAGTCTTCTGTACCCCTGCACCCAGAGCTCTCTCTCCTTCTGTTTGTCTGTCCAGAGCACGCCCTTGCTACCCACCACCTTCACCTGAACTGTCTCTTTTCCATCACCAACACTGGGTATCTGAGCCTGAGGGAATCAGTGGGTGGGGGTGCACCCCCAGTGTGCTGGTCGCAGGGCCTGAGCCAGGTCTTAGCACACTGGGCCACATGCTTGAGGCCTAGCAGGCCTGAGAAGGCTGACCAGAGGCCTCTAAGCCCAGCTGTGCAGCTACGGTGTCATAGCCTCTGTAGATGCCATCCAAGGCCAGCAGCCTCATTCTGGACACTTTCTCCCATCCTCATTTCGCTGGAGGAAGAGGAGGAGGAGAGGATGGGTGACAGCTAGTGGCAGTGGAGCAGTTTTGTTTTGTTTGGGTACCAGGGATGGATCCAGGGGTGCTTTACCACTGAGCTACATTCCCAGCCCTTTCTATTTTGAGACAGGGTTTCCTTCAGTTGTTGAGGTCCTCCCTAGATTGCTGAGGCCTTCCTCAAACTTGCCATCCTCCTGCCTCAGCCTTTGGAGTCCTTGGCATTGTGGGGTATGCCCCTGTGCCTGGCTAGAGCACCTGTTAAGCCTGTGGGTCTCACGCAATGGAAGCGCAGCTTGGGCCTGGGGAGGGGTCTTTAAGGAGAAGCCTTGGCTTGTGGCTGATGAGGACTTTTGGGGAGGTGCCAGGGTGGGGTGGCTTCCCCCAGTCTTGGTCTAACCTGCTGTCCCTTCAAGTCTCCAATAACCTGGGGGAGGGGCAGCCCAAGCTGATGAGGGCCGACTGTGCCAATCGTTGTTCTAAGGGTTTCACAAGTTTCATCTCATTTAATCCAAACCACTCAGTAAGCTAGCCAGACAGGTCGTCTTATCATCTCTATTTTACAGATGAGGCAACTGAGGCACAGAGAGCTCAGGTGGCCTAAGGTCCCACAGCGGCTTCAAGGCAGAGGCAGGATGGAACCCTATGTCCTGGCTGGCGCCGACTGCATCATAGTCCCCCTTCAGAGCTCGCTGACTCCCCTCTGCCCTCTTCACTCATCTGGTGGACACAGGATTCCCCAACCCACAACAGCCCCTGGTTCTGGGGGGGTCAACCTCCGTCTCTTCAGCTAAACAAAAAGGGGCTGAATAAGCTGGGCTCTGGGGGCCCAGGAGAGTGGGGGATCCTTGCTGCGCATTAAGGCATGTTTTGAATTGGAGAAAAGGTCTCGATGGTGAAGCATTGCCGCCAAGAAGCCTCTTTTGTAAGCAGGGAGGGGATGGGCCTTGGTGCTCTTACAACGTGTGGTGAGAACCGGAGCCCCGTGGGGCCTGTCTAGACAGGCTGTTAGCAGGCAGCAGCCACGGTGGACTCTTTCCCCCAAATTCCTGCAGCTCCATCCCCTGGGTACCTCTGATTGGATGGCAGCAAATGTATTCTGGTGGGCTAGGGAAGGCCACATGGGCAATGCCCACTCCCACTCTGGGGCCTGTGATTCCCAGAGCTCTGCGTCTAGATACGCACACAGACAAGAGCACAGCATCCCGCAGAACACACACAGTTTAATTTCCATTCCTTCTTTCCTTTTTTTTTTTCTTGTGGTGTTGGGTTTGGAACCCTGAGCCTCTTGCATGCTAGGCAAGCATTCTACCACTGAAGTACATCCAGCCCCATCCCTTTCATTGTTTACTAGACAAGTTCAATGCATATGGTATAAATAAAGTGTGCAACACACATACTTCAAGAAACCTGGTCATTCCACTGGAAATAGCCTTTATTGTGGCTCTGAACCAGCCCAAGGCCCTGAGCCCCTGGGACTGCCTAATGGCAGAATTGCAGAAGGAGGCAGGGCCCCAGCACAGCTCAGCAGTGAGGACCTCAGAGACCATCTAGGGAGCCCCTGAGGCTCACCCAGGGAGTTTGGCACAGCCACATGGGTCAGTGGTGGCCGCGGCCTAGAACTTCCTATTCTGCAGGGCTCTATGTTTGCTCTTCTCCAGAAAGGGCTGACTCAACTCCTCTCTCTCCAGGGGCTGCAGTGTGGCTGAAGGGAGAGCAGGGGCCTCAGAACCAGGGGACTTGGGTCAAGCCCTGGCGCAGCTCCTCCTTGCTTCAGTGTCCTCAAGATGGATTCCTCCTCTTAGCTCACTGAGGGGCTGAGAGTGTGTGGTTAGACCACACAGGCTGGGGTCAGATCCCCCTGGACCACTTTCTAGCTGCATGGCCTCAGGTGAGCTGCAGTGTTTTCTTTTTCTATAAACTGGGGAGGATGGGATCATGCTGCTTCCTGCCTCACAGTCATCCTGGGAGAACTAAATGACAATTCAAGTGATTCTGCCCAGTACTTGTCTCCTGGGAAGTCCTCCATACATATTCTGTTCTTCTATAAGGCAGATGGGAGGTTTCTCAGGAATGTTGGGGTGGTCAAGGGTTAGGGCAGGAGGTTAGAGACTCCTGGGGATTGGGGGGGGACAGCAGCTTGGGGCAGCTAGTGCACACACAGATTGCAAGTTTCACCATTTATTAAGCTACTTTTCTGTGCCTCTGGTGTCTAATCTTTGCATCAGGAACACTTGCTTCTAGCTCACAGGGTCTTTTGAGGATTGAATTCATTCTTTTATATAATGGTGTTAGGTAGTTACTAGACCTTGTAAGCACTCCACAAATGAAAGCAATGTAATCGTCCTTATTTGTACCATCTTAAGGAGCCCATAGTTGGGCAGAGATGCAGGTTCTGTTCCAACTCAGCCATAAGTTCGCTGCATGGCCTAGAGCTAAGTTTCCGCTCTGTGGCTTCACAGCTCTCCGGGAGGGTCCCAGTATGCTTATAGTCCAGCGTTCTTAAAACTTCCCCAAACCTAGGAATGCTTGGGAGCCTGCACTAAAAATCCCCAGGCTACCTGACACACATCAGCAGATGACCATGCAGTGGCTCAGACCCCTGCACCTGGGAGACCCCTGACCCACACAACACCTTATGCATACAAGCAAGTAGGCCCCACAGCCCTTAAGGACCTCAGGCTGGATGTTGGCCCCTCACCTCTGATTTCATATCCATCTTGCCTCCTCCCTGAGCCTGGCCTCTCTTGAGCAGCTCTGGATACTCCCTGCCTGGCTCTTACCCTCTTCTGTGTAAACATAGCTAACGTTACCTTGCTCTGTAAAAGGAACGGGGTCTAACTGTACTGTCACACCGGTCCTTGCTCCTTAGGGGCATAAGTCCTTCACTGCTCCTAACAGCCATGTGAGGTCAGAACCAGGACTGCACCCATTTCACAGAGGAACAAGGTGAGGCTCAGAGATGGCAAGTGGCTTGCCCAGGGTCACTCTTCTGATAGGTAAACAAGCCAGAATTGGACCCATTCAACTGGATTCCAGAGCCTCCTTCAGGACAGTTGCATAAGGCCAGAAGTAAGAAGGTGAGGGTGCTGGACACCCTGATGCAGGAGGACTGTGCTGCATTTGGGCCTGGATGTGGCCAGTGTGTAATCTGAGGTGCCCGCCTGGATGTCGCCTGTGTGACCCTGTGTCCCAGTCCTAAGCCTCTGCTCAGCCCAGCCTCCCACGGAGCCCATCACAGGATTTCAGCCTTCATCCGAGAGTCCTGGCCCCACTACTTTATCCCCTGAAGCCCTCCATGGTTTTCCCCACATCCGGCCCCGAGGTCCTGCACTCCTGTATCGCTAAGTCCAGAGATTAGCCCCTTGGCCCTAGAGGCTGCAGCCAGACACCTCTCAGCCACTTTCCATCATTTCAGGCTCGGCCTTCAAAAGCTCCCACGGGCTTTGGGCATCTGCTTGGGCTCCAAGACCATGGTCAAATTCAGACTTTGCTCAGAGAACTTTCCAACACCAGCTCCCCTCAGGCTCAAATGTCTCAGAAGTCACATCCTGTAGAGACCATTTTGCCCCGTGGCTTCCTCGTACAGATGGGGAAACTGGCCCAGAGACAGAAGGGTGCTTGCTCAGGGCCACACAGCTGGGCACTGAGGGCCAAGCTAGGTCTGGAGCCCTGGGCTCATCCGTCCCCACAGCCAGTGTCTTTCCCCACTGCTCCGTGCGCAGCCGGCCGCTCCTCCTGCCGGACCCTCCGCCTCCCTGCCAGAGCCTGAGCTCACGGCTTCTTCCCCAGCTTTGTTTCTTCAGACCATTATCTGGAGGAGCCCCAGGCTCTTGGAACTGTGAAGTCAAAACCTCATACAACAAAGAAGAGCACTGTCTACAAAGAAGCCGGGGAGACTGACCCAGACTTGGGCTTGAGGTGAAGCTTGGGACAGCAGGGCAGTCACTCTGTCTACTCCATCCTCTCCTCCTTTCCCATTTAACTGTAGCCACGACGGGTCCCAGGATCAAAGGACCACAGATTAGAGCCGGGTGGAGCTGGGTGGACTCTTAGAGATCATCGAGACCAGGCCCTGTGCAGATGGGTAAACTGAGGCTCTGAGAGGGAGGCAGAGGGCTTAGAAAGAGAGCAAGGAGGAGCACCCTAGATACAGCCTCCTCCTAGGGAGGAGGCCACAGAGGTCCCATCATGGCCCCCATCTCTGCTGCCGATTCTTACCTGTCCCGCAGTCTGGTCCAGGTGTGGCTCCTTGGGGCCTAGAGATGGGGTCAGCCTGTTTGGGGACTGGTGGGGGGTGTCACTGCTTCTCAACTAACTTGACCCGGCCTCTGGCACCCCTTACTACCACAGGGGCATTTTTAAGCGACTGGCACTGGATCCCCCTCCCCTCAGCCCCTTGCCCGCAGTTCCCTGGCCGCAGAGGCCGATCTGCCTTTTACCTTATATGAGCTGAAGAGGCGAGCCTGGTGTTGGGGTGAGGCGGGGCCTGAGTCCTCCCAGGGCCCCCATTGGCCCAGCGTCCAGCCATGTGACTGCCTCGCCTTGACCTGCCCCTGGTGCTGAATGTTGCTTTTACCCCCTAAGGAAGGAGTGGTTGACAATTTTCATATTTCTTCTAAATTTGGAGATTTCAGACAATGCTGAGGGCTTGGCTCAAGCCGCTGGAGGCCCATGTGGAAGTCATTAAGCTTGAGCAGGGGGGCAGGGGAAAGAGGGAGGTAGGGAGAAGAGGAGGAGGAAGGGGTGGGGGATGAGGTTCTGAAGGCTGCCAGTTGTCAGCCTGGGAACATGAGCAAATTCCCTGGGAGAAAGCTATGTGTGAGAATTTCCTTCCTTTCCCTGGCCCCTGTGCCCAGAACTGCAGGGGGAGTTCTGAGGTTTTCTGGGAATCCCCAGTGAGGAAGACACCAAGCCTGGCTCCCGGGGACCAGGGGTGATGGGAATGGTGGGGCATGGAAGACCGCGGGGGAAGGAAACCTCTTCTCTGAAACTCCAGGTGGCTACTTTATCATCATGCAAAGGAGGCCCAGTGTCCCAGAGAGGGAGGCTGCCACAGACAGGAAAGGGTCCTGAATCCAGGGGTGCCTGGCTGGGTCTCTTTCCTGAGTAATGACCATATCTCACCCTAGATCCCTTTCACACTCTGCTTTGGTCACCTTGGCCTTCTACAGATGTCTTAGCGTTTTTCAAGCCTCAGGGCCTTTGCACAAACAGTGCTCTCTGCTCAAGGCACTCTCCTCCCAGAGCTAATCATGAGTGGCTCTTTCCCCTGCCCCTGCTCTATGCTCAAATGTCACTTCTGGGAGAAGCCTTTCCCGGCCTCAGTATTTCCTACCATGTTCCCCACTTCCTTCCTCACAGGGCACTGTGCTTATCTTGCGTGTTTTCTAGTTCAGCTTCTTGCTGTATGGCTCTTCCAAGAGAGCATGCCTCCTCCAGGCAGGGTTTGAGTGTCCAGGTTTCCTAGGTACCTGCAAAGAATGTTCAGAGAAGATGTGAGGGGCCCCTGAGAGGCAGCAACCCCCACCAAGGAGCCATAGCTTTTAGGCCTGCCGAGAACCCCTCCAGTGGCCAGCCATGCCCTGTCCCCAGAACCACCCTGGCCCTGCCCTTGATTGCTCAGAGCTTCCCTTCTGTGGCCACCCCGCTGGCCCTCCACAGACTTTGTCCGCCATCCTTGGTCAGCCACATGCAGTGTCTGCCTGCCCCGGCACAAGGTTCCCTCCAGCACACAACTCGTGCCATCCTGTGAGGGACCTGTTAGGGTCCTCTCAGGGTGTGTGTGCTGAATCAGACATTGTCCTTGGCCTTAAGACTCCCAGTCTACTAGGAGGGAAAAAAAATTCCTTGCCCACTCGCTTTGTCTCTCTTAAGGAAAGAGTTCCCCAGAGGTCGGCAGGCCTTGCTCTTCCTCCTGCCTTTGTGGCTCCCTAGCTGTGAGGCTTGGCCCAAGTTATCTCATGGTGGCACTCTGGGTGGCACTCTGCTCCTCCGTAAATGAGAATAAATCATCTGCTGGCTGCATCACCATGGCCACTGTCTGTGCCGCCGTCCTGGTGGTGGCCTGCGCAGGGCTCTGGGAGTCAACCTGGGCCCAGACCTACCCCCCTGCTTCCCACCTCCCAGGGGCCTCAGGAAGGTTCCCCTGAGTTAACTCTGTGAACTCACTTTCCTCCTCTGTAGAAAGGAGTAGACACGGTGCCTGCCTCCCAGATCTGCCATGAGAGGGAAGTGAGAGGAGGCTGTGCGGGTTCAGTCTGGGGCTGGCTTCAGAGCAACTGCCCAATCTGCCTGGGACATTATTAAGAGTTACAGTGCAGGAGCCTGACACACAGCAGACTCGCCATTAATGTCATCCCCTTCCTTCCTGCCCAAGAGGATGGATTCCATCCTTGTGCACAACACAATCGAGGTGGGGGGGTGGGCAGGGAGGGTAGAACCCCACCCCCTCCCCTGCACGACAGCTGGGTTTGCTACTCCCAAGTGCACCATCAGAGCCCAGAGTACAAGTAAAGCCAGTCCAACAGAACCATCGTAGAAAATCTACAGGAGCCTGTGAAACTTGAGTTACACTGCTGTATGAAGTTCAAAGGTTCTTTGACAGAAGAGCAAATCCCCAGTTGGAGTTGTGGAGAAACCCACCATTTCAAATACCCAAGAGCTCTTACAGAAACCCGGCTGAGCTCCCGAATCAACTCCACAACTTCAGGCTTGTCGACTGAAAGTCTATTGTGAGAGGCGCAGACAAGGAACTGAAGAGACATGGAGACCGGAGAGAGGCGTCCCCACATCAAACTATCTCAAAAGTGTAGCTAAATAAATGGCAGCCATTCACGACTCCATCTCCATAAATCCACCTCCGACATTTTGGAAATTGTGTCTTTCCTGCCCACACCCTCTCTTGGGAGTTCTGAGCACTTTACGTCTCTGAACCTCTGCGTGAAGTTCTGGACTATGGAGAAGCAGCCGTGACGTCTGTGCACTCCCAGGAGAGATGGGTTGATGGCCTCTGGCTCAGCACACAAGTAGGCTTCCTGGGAAGGGAGCAGAGGCTGCTCCTGTTGGGAGATGCAGATGAGAGTGCCTGTGACCTGGTGGGTTCTGTGTCCTCAGAGGTGTGTCGGTCAAGAGAAGGGAAAACCCGTGTAGGAAAGTGAGGTGAGCTGGAGAAGAGAGAGGGCCTCCACCTCCTGCAGAGTGACCAAAAAAGAGCTCTGATTGGTACAGTTGGAACCTTCAGGAAGAAAGAGTCTAGATCTACAGAGGAAAGACTTAAAGCAGTGGAGACATCCAAGGATGAATGGGTTTGCTACTCCCAAGTGCCACCAGCAGGATGAAGTGGGGTAATTGCCGTCTTGGTAGAGTGGTAGGTTCCCTGTCACTAGAGAATTGCAAGCGAAGGCTAGGTGACAATTTGGCAAGTCTCTTCTATCCCTGAGACTCTATACACTTCTCATCCCTAACTTGCCCCTTGCCTCCAGCCCCACTTCATACCAATTCTGTCCAAAAGGCACAGCTTGGTGGAAACCAACTTAGAAACAATTATGCATTAGACAGGGCCATGATCCTTGAGTTAAATATTAAGCTCCAGGGCTGGGGTTGTAACTCAGTGGCAGAGCATTTGCCTAGTATATGTGAGGCACTGGGTTCAATCCTTAGTACTGTATAAAAATAAACAAGTAAAATAAAGGCATGCTGTCCATATACAACTACAAATTTTTTTTTAAATTAAGCTCCATATATTCTCTTCAATAAGCACAAAACTTTTGCTGGTAGAGTTTGAATCTGGGAGGTAAGCTCATAGACAAATTACTGATGAAATTCTGAAAATTGCTAGGATCCCAGCAACGCAGGAGCCTGAGGCAGGAGGACCAGAAATTCAAGGCCGGCCTGGACAACTTCCAAGACCCTGTCTTAAAATAAAAGATATAAAGAACTGGAGATAGCGCCAGGCATTGTGGCGCATACCTGTAATCCCAGTGGCTCAGGAGGCTGAGGCAGGAGGATGGTGAGTTCACAACCAGCCTCAGCAACTTAGTGAGGCCCTAAGCAACTTAGTGAGAACCTATCTCTAATTAAAAGACAAAAATGACTGGGGATGTCCCTGGTACCAAATACAAAACCAAGAAAACAAAGAACTGTGGCTGTAGCTCAGAGCTTTCCTAGTATGTGTGAGACACCCTGGGTTCCATCTCCTGTGCAGCAATCAATCAATCAATAAAATTATAATTACTTGTCTTGTGATCAAACCAATTTCTCAAAAATATCATGCCATAGAAAGCTGTTCACCACATACTGATGAAGTTTTTTTTTTCTTTAAAAAAATTTTTTTTTGAAAGCATAGCACAGAGAAGGCATGGTGTAATTCCTTCCACTGAAGTAAAACAATGTGCGTGCCTGGCAGGGTGGGGGTGAGCGTGCCTGGCAGGGCCCCTACTGGAGGTAGAATTCGTGTTTTTCTCTCCCTAAGTCTACTGCATAGACAGGCCGGGACAGAGAGTCGCTGTGGAATGTCCATGCTGGTGTCTCTGGGGATGGCAGGGGAGGGTGAGTTGCCCCATTGTCCTGGGGAAGGATGCAAGGAACCTCTTGCATTGCTCACCAGGGAAGAATGGTTGCGGAGGTGGAGGGAACAATGGTGTAGCACAGTCCTTCCAAATCCCTGGGACGGCCTGGCATGGACTGCTGGCAGGCAGTGGGGAAGGCCTGCACTGAAGGGACCCAGGTGGTTGACCTGGCGTCTTCCCTGCTCGAGGAGGAATATGGGCTTTGTCTTTTCCTTTCTCCTGTCCTTTCCTTTCCCCTGTGGATGCTGTGGAGTTGTGAACTTGACCCACATTGGGGAAATGACTCATTGAGGTCAGCTTATGCTCTGTCATTCATGTCTTTTCCCCTGTAGTGGGTGAATTAATACAGGTCCAAGGGGATCTGGACACTGCACCCTACCTAAGGGCCTGTGTGTCTGAAAAAAGGTGGTAAAAACCTTGGAGAGAGCAGCTGGGCCACCAGTCTGACTTCATGCTGTCACCAGCATATGGAGCTTGGATGTTTGAATGTTCAAGGCCAACTGGACCGAACTTATTATGCTCTGAATGGTGCAAAGGAACACCACAGTAATGTGTGAGTGTGCAAGTAGTTGCATGGGTATGTCAAATTGTACCATTTGAAGGAACATGTGAAAGAATGTTCAACAAAATAAGAATAGAGTTTGTGGGTGGTGGGAATTTGGGTGATTTGAGCTTATTTCATTATACTTTTCTATATTTGATTGTTTTCTTGATTTCTATTATTTTTCACTATTAGGAAAGAATAGCCATCATCATTTTTCAAAAGGCATTCAACAAGTCCTCAGTTGCTTACTTTGGGTTGGAATTTAGGTATAACAGGTATGCAAAACTGAAAATTCAATGCTGTGTTTACTGTGCAATGAAGTGGTACCAGGCAGGGCCCAGTTGCAGGAAATGAATCATTCTTGCTCACTTAAGCAGAGTAGGAATTGCTATGGGAATTGGGTGCATACACCACTGGGAAGGCTGAAGAAGTAGGCTCTGGCCGGGATCCCTGGGCATGACTGCAATAACACAGCAGCTGTGTTTGTCTTTTAATTAGGGATAGGTCCTCACTAAGTTGCTTAGGGCCTCACTACCTTTATTGCCATCAGAAAGATGGTGTGTGATGGTTAGTTCTATGTGTCAACATGACTGGGCTAAGGGATGCCCAGATATCTATAAAACAGTATATACGGTATGTCTGTGAGATTGTTTCTGGAGGAGATTGGCATTTCAACCAGGAGATTGAGTAAAGAAAATCCACCTGCACCAGAAAGTTTGGACATCAGCTGATCTATTGAAGGCCTGCATAGAACAAAATGTGAAGGAAGGGAAAATGCTCTCTGCTTTTGACCTGGGACGTCCATCTCTGGCCTTGGATATCAGATATCAGCACTCCTGATGCTTTGGCTTTTGGCCTCCAGGACTTCCACCAACAATTCCCTCAGTTCTCAGGCCTTTGAACTTGACTGAGGACGGAGTCACAGGGGCAGCTCTCCTGGGTCTCCAGTTTCCAGATGACATATTCAGATGGGATTTCTTCCTTTCCTTTCTCCTTTCCTTTCTTTTCCCCACTCCCCTCCCTCTCTCTCCCTCCCCCACCCTCTTTCTTTCTTTCTCAGAATTAAACCCAGGAGTGCTTTACCACTGAGTTCTCCAGCCATTTTTAGTTTTTATTTTGAGACAGGGTTTTAATAAGTTGCTTAGGGTCTTGCTAAGTTGCTGAGGCTGGCCTTGAACTTGTGATCCTCCTGCCTTGGTCTTTCCAGTGGCTGGGATTATAGGCATATACCATCGCATTCAGCATATTTTGGAATTTTTGTGTGTGTGGGGGCAGGGGTACTGGGGATTGAACTCAGAGGCACTCGATCACTGAGCCACATCCCCAGCCCCATTTAGTATCAGGGTCTCACTGAGTTGCTTAGTGCCTCTCTTTTGCTGAGGCTGCCTTTGCACTTACGATCCTCCTGACTCAGCCTCTGGAGCTGCTGAGATTACAGACATGGGTCACTGTGCCTGGCCGTATTTTGAAATTTCTTGACCTCCATATGACCATATGAGCCAATTTTCATAATAAACCTCTTATATATCTCTGTATTCTTTTGGTTCTTTTCTCTGGGGGACTCTGACTGATTCGTGGTGGACTCAGGGAGGGGAGCATGACCATCCACTCTAAGAACACAGTGCTGTAGCCAAGGCAGGGGCCACTCTTGCCTCTGCCACAATTGTCCCTCGACACCCACAGAGCCAGAGGCTGGATGTCCAAAGTCAAAGAGTTGGTAGGGATGGCTCCTTCTAAGGCTGGAGAAGGAAGCTGTCTCTTTCCTGGCTTCTCAGTGGTGTGCAGGCGGTTGGTCTTCAGTGCCTGCTTGTTGATGTGTCCCTCCAACCTTCGCCTTTATGTGTAGTGGGCGTTCTCCCGCATACATTAGTCTCCACACCCCCTCCCATTTTTTAAATAAGGAAAAGAGTCATATTGGATTAGGGACTCACTCCATTCTAACATGACTTCATCCTAACTAATTACAACTGCAAAAACCCTATTTCCAAATACGGTCAAATTCTGAGGTGTTGGGGATTAGGATGTCAAAATATGGACTTATGGGGGCAGATGGACACGATTCAACCTGAACACGGGTGATAAAGTGTTGCTGTGGACAAACCCATGTGGCTGTGCTGGTAGCAGCTGCAGTGAGAAAGCAGGGAAATCACCTTCATCCAGAGCCCTGGGAATGTAGATTTTGTTTTTAGGCAGGAGGTGAATCCAACACGGAGTCGCTTTATCACTGAGCTACATCCCCAGTTCCTTTTTTTTTTTTATTTTGAGACAGGATTTTGCTAAGTTGCTAAGACTGGCTTTGAACTTGTGATGCTTTTGCCTCGGCTTCTGGAGTAGCTGGGATTAGAGGTGCATGCCACTGACTAGAAACCATAGTTTTTAGCACGCAGGAGTCTGCAGTAATGAAGGTGCTGTGCCAAATCCTCCATGTCTAATACCCTCTGCCCGTCATCCCATCCTGGTCATTTTATGACAGCAAAATTTCATACCAAAAAAGCACATGAGCCTGGGGTACTAGAAATAACAATGTCCTCAGGAACCAGGACAGGTACTGGAGCCCTGGCCCTGTTGTTAACTGGCAAATCAAACCTACCGGATGGACGGGTAGTCCCACCACATGTAATTCGCTCAACAACCAGTGTGGCACTGGGTGCAGTTACTACCATACTCAGAGCCCAGTGCCACATTTGTAAATTTGCTTCACAAGGCTATCTCACCCAAATTTGCCAATTATTTCTTGCTATCCTGGAATTATCTTTTTTTTAACTTTAAACTGGGATTATTTTTAAAAATAGTCATTTTAGACCAGGTATGGAGGCACACACCCGTGATCCTAGCGATTTGGGAGGCTGAGACAGAAGATGGTGAGTGCAAAGCCAGTCTTAGCAACAGTGAGGCCCTAAGCAACTCAGTGAGATCCTGTCTCTAAATAAAATATGAAATGGGGCCGGGGATGTGGCTCAGTGGTTGAGTGCCCCTGGGTTCAATCCCTGGTACCAAAAAAAAAAAAAAAAAAAAAAAGTCATTTTAGCAGGGCATGGTGTTACTTATCAGTAATCCCAGCTACTTGGGAGGATGAGGTAGGAGGACTGAAAATTCAAGGCCAACCTGTGGCAACTTAGCCAAACCCTGTCTCAAAGTGGGAAGAAAAAAAAAAAAAGGAATGGTGATGTAGCTCAGTGGCAAACTGCTCCTGGGTTCAATCCCCAGTTCCTCTCCCCCCAAAAAGATGAAAATAGCTGGCATGTGGTGCACGCCAATAATCCCAGTGACTCAGGAAGCCAAGGCTGAGGCTGAGGCTGGAGGATTGCAAATTTAAATCCAGCCTCAGCAATTTAGCAAGACCCTGTTTCAAAATAAAAAAATAAAAAGGCTGGGGATGTGGCTCAGTGGTTAAGTGCCGCTGGATTCAATCTATGGTGCGCACACACACACACACACACACACACACAAATCAAAACAAAGCAGCAAAACAATAATCATCTTCTTTCAGCCATGACCAGTTTCCCATTGACCCCATTTTCCTTATTTGTGTCCTGAGTGTTGTGTCGTGTGCATGTGTAACCAAAACCCAGTGCTCAGTTTTTTTTTTTTTTTCAGGCGGGGTGGTGGTACCAGGGATTGAACTCCCGGGCACTCGACCACTGAGCCACATCCCCAGCCCTATTTTTTGTATTTTATTTATCTACAGGGTCTCACTGAGTTGCTTAGTGCCTCATTGTTGTTGAGGCTGGCTTTGAACTCGAGATCCTCCTGTCTCAGCCTCCCAAGTCGCTGAGAATTCAGGCATGCACCACTGCGCCCAGCTCTAGTGCCCAGCTTCAATGTGAGATGATTTAGAAAGAACTGGACCAAGAGGTCACACTCTCTACCCCACTGTGCACTGACTTGTTGGGTGGCTGGGATCCCCAGTAATGCACAACAGGGTCATAACTCTCTGCCCTCCTGGGAGAGCCTGGGCAGGGCCTTGGAGGACAGTAGTGGAGGGATCGTGCTGCATGGAGTATGCTCTGCAAATAGTCTTTTCCATTTTTAAAATAGGGACTTTCTATGTTGTCTGGGCTGGGCTTGAACTCTCCTTCCTCAAGGCTCAGTCTCCTGAGAAGCTGGGATGACACATGTGTACCACTGAGCTGCTGCTCTGTCTCAACTAGTTTGAGCATCTATTATATAGAAAGCACCATGGTGATTAGAAAGGGAAGTCATACCATTTCTGATACAATTAAGGGAGCGTTGAAACACCAAAACTCTTTTTTAGAGGAGAATAGAAACTTAATTTTCCTGTTTTCAGAACACAAGGGAATTCATTGGCCCGAGCAACTATAAAGTCCCCGGGAAGATTCAGCTTTAGGCATGGCTGGATCTAGGGACTCAGTGTTTCTGGAATCTTTTTCCCTCTGAGAATGGATTCTGGGGAATGAAAAAGGAAGGAAGAAAGAGAGAAAGAGGGAGGAAGAAAGATGTCAACTGCAGATGTGCCAGGAAGAATTACACTATAAGGAAGACGGTGTTTTGTGATCTGTGGTTTCCATGATGCACACAGGACTTCAGAAGAGAGAGGAGTCAACGCACTCATGCACCTGTTCATTTATTTATTCAGGTCTTAAGCAGCCAGCTATTCTGGGCTTCCCACTGAATGAGACCAGGTGCTCCCGGGATGAATACCACATCCCTGCTCTCAGGGAGCTCCTGCCATCTATTAGAGAGAACAAGTGGGTAGAAATCCAGTTACTGGTTTGTATCATGTTCCAGGGATGCACAGGGCATTCTGAGAGCTCATTTCTTTTTTTTTAAATTGATTTTATCTTTTTAAAAATACACGACAGCAGAATGCATTACAATTCTTATTACACATATATACCACAATTTTTCATACCTCTGTATATAAAGTATGTTGACACCCAATTCATGTCTTCATACATGTACTTTGATAATGATGTCCTTCACATTCCACCATTCTTGCTAATCCCCTGCCTCCTCTCTTTCCCTCCCTTCTCTCTCCCCTATCTAGAATTCATCTATTCCTCCCATGCTCCCTGTCCCTACCCCACTACAAATCAGCCTCCTTCTATCAGAGAAAACATTCGGCATTTTTTTTTTTGGGGGGGATTGGCTAACTTCACTTAGCATTATCTTCTCTAACGCCATCCATTTACCTGCAAATGCCAAGGTTTTGTTCTTTTTTTTTAATTTTTTTTTAAAAAAAATTTTAATATTTATTTTTTAGTTTTCAGCAGACACAACATCTTTGTTGGTATGTGGTGCTGAGGATCGAACCCGGGCCGCACGCATGCCAGGCGAGCGCGCTACCGCTTGAGCCACATCCCCAGCCTGGTTTTGTTCTTTTTTAATGCTGAGTAAAATTCCATTGTGTATATATGCCACATTTTTTATCCATTCATCCACTGAAGGACATGTTGGCTCCACAGTTTAGCTATTTTGAATTGTGCTACTCTAAACATTGATGTGGCTGTGTCCCTATAGTATGCTGTTTTTTAAGTCTTTTGGGTATAGTCTGAGGAGAGGAATAGCTGGGTCAAATGGTGGTTCCATTCCCAGATTTCCAAGGAATCCCCATACTGCTTTCCATATTGGCTGCACCAATTTGCAGTCCCACCAGAAATGTGTGAGTATACCTTTTTCCCCGCATCCTCACCAACACTTATTGTTGTTTATCTTCAAATAGCTGCCATTCTGACTGGAGTGAGATGATATCTTAGAGTAGTTTTGATTTGCATTTTGACACCTCATTTCCTAATGGGAGATCTGGGATTTTCATTTTTTTAATAGGTCCTGGAGATGGAAACCAGGGCCTACATGCATGCTAGGCAAGCACTCTACCATTGAGCTATATCCCTAGCACTAGGAAGTTTTTTGGAAGCAGGTTACTAGAGACTCATGAAAAAAGGCAGAAGAGGAAAGGAAACCGTACAAGCAAAAGCTCAAAGCCCGTATTCAGAACTGTTCAAAGGGTGATGGGGTGACATTGGGTATAGATTTTCCTAAACTGGGCCTCTGATTTTTTCCATTTTTATAATAAGAGGGTTGGGTACTTCCACTGAGGAAGGGAAGAGGGCATGCGCGTGCACACTCACACACACATACATGTACACACACACACACAGGCAGGGGTTGTGGCTGTCTCCCTTGGAGGGATGAGATTTGATTTACTTCTAAGTGACCTTATTGGCTCACAAAGGTGAAGGCTTTTGGGCCTAGCTCCCAGAGGAAACGGAAGAGAATAAAAGTGATCCAAGTCATACTAGGTATTATATTACGCTGTAAAAGAGTATTTACTTCTTGATACATAATATCAGTACATTGTCACCATCAAAAAGGTACAAATGTTATGCTATGAAGAAAATGTTCCTCCCATACCCTTCATTCTTTGGCAAGAGGCTTTGAGTTTAAAATTCTGGTCAAGGAATCCAAACATTTGTGATCATAAACCACTGGCCTTAAACTACAGTTTATTTAAATACATTTTTATTTTATGTTATTTAAAAAATAAATCACTAAAATAGTTTTTTATAAAGTCTTTAAAGTACTATAATAATAATAATAATACACTCCTTTAACACAAATAAAAAAATAGAAAGTAGAAAAGATTAACAAGTAACAATTGAAGTCCCTAGTATTTTTCTTAAGCCCCAAATGATGCTCCACTTTGGAGACCATTGACTTAGCTTTAAGAATGTGTGGAGCTGGGCTGTGCTCAGGACTGGGGGATTGCGTGCATGTGCGTGCATGCATGTGTGTGTGTGCATGAGTGTGCATGTGCTAACTCAAGACTGACGGGAGCTGCTGTGCGAGCTGGGAGACTTGAGACACAGCAGGCCATGTGTGGGTTTCCTGGAGTAGTGGAGGCCCCGGGCTGAGCTTGCATGGGACCCTGCATAGTGAGGGGGCGTAACTTTATGGCAGATGGATAGGATCCCCAGCTTCTAGGTATGGAAGAGGCTTGGCAAGTGTGAGCCCTGCACACCAGCTTGGCTGCAAAGGGTTGGGGAACCTTTCACCTTCATGAGGACCCCACTTCCCTGCTCCAGTCCCCACCCCTGCCTCCTTGGGTAAGGAACTTAATTATAGTGGGACACAAAGATGGAGCCAGGGGTGGGGTCAGTAATTTTGGCTGCTACTGTAGGGGAATTCAATAGGACATCAACAATGAGAGTTAAATGACAGTTATTTCTTCTCTTTCTTACCTTTTGTTTTGGGGGTGGTAGTACTGGGGATTGACTCAGGGGTGCTTTACCACTGAGCTACACCCCCAGCCCTTTTTCTTTTTTCTTTTGGAGAGGGACTTGCTAACTTGCTTAGGACTTCATTAAATTGCTGAGGCTGATCTTGAACTTGAGAATCTCCTGCCTCAACCTCTCACTTCCTGGGATCACAGGTTTGCACCACCACGCCTGGCCATCATGAGTATTTATCTTGCCTTAGAACAAATTCACATTTGCTACCCACGTATGAAAGGGTTCTGCTAACAGAGGGAAGTTGTTAGAAATTATTTCCAACTGGGAGTAACCTAGATAGTGGAATTAGGGAAAAATGACTTTAATATACCCCATCTGGGCCTTGGCTTGTCCTTGTCCTCTTTCCCCTGTGCTGCGAAGCTACCCTCCCTGCCACATCTCCCTGACACTCCCCAGCAGTCCTCCGGACAGCTGGCTCACTCCAAGACTTTGCAAACCACCCAGGACTGTTAAACAGATCCTATAATTAGACGCCAGGTTTCCTAAACGAAGTGAAAAATGTAACGTTACCCTCTGTTTGTTCACTGGATGCTCAGCTCATGTCCCATGACCCAGAGGAGCTGTGACCTTGGGTTTCCAAGAAGCCTTAATAAGGTAATGTTTATAAGGCTCTTAGCTTTACGACTCCACTGGAGTACAATTCTGTGAAATGAGGACAAGCTATAATTCCAAGATGATCCCCTCCTCCTGAGGGAGAAGACTGTGGCCCCTCAGGTGGTATGCAGAAAGACTGAGAGGAAAGAAAGTGGGTTCTGATCCCGGCTCCACACTGAATCGTTGTGTGATGGTGTATCTGTCTTTCTCCCTCTTTGGACTTATGTTTGGGCATTGTTCTAAAGGGCTTTTCCAGCTCTGATGTTCTACATTTGATTTCGTGTCTACCATTAAGTTTTATCTCAAGCAAGGATTCTTTTCCAGATTCCATCTTTTTTCTTTAGACATCTCAAAAGGAGCTGATGATGAAACTTTAACTGCATAGATCTTGCTTGGGGTCGGAATGATGCATAGATACTCCTTTTCTTTTCTTTTTTTTTTGGGGGAGAGGGTACTGGGAATTGAACCCAGAGGCACTTTACCACTGAACACACCCCCAGCCCTCTTTTGTATTTTATTTAGAGACAGGGTCTCACTGAGTGGCTTAGGGCCTTGCTGAGTTGCTGAAGCTGGCTTTGAACTCAGAGATCCTCCTGCTCAGTCTCCTGAGCTGCTGATACTTCTCTTTCTGCCTCAGGTTCCAAACACTAAGGGCCTCTCCAATGAGATAAAATGCATAAAAAATAAAATGAAAATGGCTAGTGGAAATAAAGCTGTTTGTTGAACACGAGGATCCAGAGTCACTGTGTCTGGAGATGGCAGCACCACACGCGCACGTAACATGAGGATGACACCATCATAACTGACCCGCGTTCTTTCGCGTTCTTTCTAGGAACCAGATTCTGTGTTTAGGGTTTACACCCATTCTCAGCTTCCCAGCAAACCCGTAAGGCAGGTACTTTATCATTAACAGATGAGATGCTGACACTTAATGGAAATGAAAGAGACAGTCACGATGGCTCACACTCGTAGTCCTGGTTAACTTAGGCTGCAGCAAGAGGGTCACAAGTTTAAGGCCATCCTGGGCAACTTAATGAGACTCTGTCTCAAAATTAAAAAAAAAAAAAGGGGGGGGGTGGTGTTTGGGATGTTGCTCAAATTTACTGAGATGAAGCATGTGGTTGGAGCAGAGATGGCAGAACCCAACCTCGTCCTCTGCAGCTCTTCTGTCCACAGAGCTCTGACCTGCATGCTTCCTGTAGCAACATGATGATGCATCTTCCATCTCTGTGGCCCTGCACAATTCTGAGGGCAGCACATGACCTTACAGCCCGCATAGGACATGTGGCATGGGTGGTAAGGACACCTCGCTGGGCTGAGCCTCCTAGATTTGGGGGTTGCTTGTTGCTGCGGCACAACTTGGTCTGTCTGGACATTGTTTGCCACGGGCAGAGGGAGCAGCTTTGCTCTATTCTCTGAGAGCCAATTTGCCACCAGCAAAAGGAAGAAGCACGGACATTTAAAACAGTCACTAAAAACCCCAGAGTATTTAATAGAAATCTCATTCACAAGCCAGCAAAATACCCCTGGTGGTCCCGAGGAGCTTGAGAGTGAGAGAAGTGGTCCAGGAACTGAGAAGGGTTGTAGGTGATTCTGGAAAGCCAGCTCTGGGGTTGGGATGGTGGGACGCAGTCCAAGGGAATCCCAGTATGGAAGACAAAAGTTTTGAACACAGCTGGGTGATCTAGACTGAGGGCCAAACAATTCTCATTTTTTTCCAAGCTCACATTCATGGGGAGAGGGAGATCAAGGTCAGCCTGACCCCAACATTCTCTCCAGAGCCAGCTCAGAAAGCGTGTCCCTCTGGCACGAAGCCCTCCCACCAGACACATTCCCTCCAGGGTAGCTTTGTGCAGAGAGCCCAGCGGCCATGGCTGCGATGATTTGATTGGCCTTTGGTCCTAAGCACTCTGACCACACCAACCCGGCTCTAACCACTGCCCTTTACAGTGCTCATTAACCTTCCCCAAGCTGGGGCAGAGCTTAGGGCAGCTGGTGGCCAAAAGTGACCTGGGGGCCCAGCTTTTCATCCCAAACTCTGTCCCTTGGGCAGATTATTCCCCTCCATAGGGCCTCTTTGCTTTTCTGTAATATTTTTATATTCGTACGGTTGATACATGGAGTAAATTAAGAGAGCAAAGGCGTTTCCTAAACTGTAGAGTGCTCCGCATGTGTGAGGAGTATCACTCTTCTCAGCAGGCGACTGTCATCAGCTTCTGCCTGGGCCAATGGCATGACCTCTTCTGTCTCCACGTGGAAGCCCTGGAGCTGCCTTCTAACGCTGGAGCGGTTCTCGAGGCTGCTTTCCTGGGAACTGGACTTTGGAAGTGGTCGGATTCCACACTAGTCGTTTCTTCCTCTTTCCTGGCAATATTTATGAGAACTGACCTTCCAATGGAAATTTGGCAAGATTTCATATTCTGGAGACATTGTACCTTCCTCCACATGTCCCAAGGGCCAAGGTCATGGGCTTCCCAGAAGAAGTAGCCATTCCCACAGATGCAGAAGGTGCAGAGGACTGAGAGGAAGAGTTCCAGAGCTGCAAGTTGGTCCTGAGATGATCACTATTGTCATACCCCCATCCTTCACTAGGACGCAAGCTCAGGAACTTGCCTCCCCAGTGCCTAGAACAGCATAGGTACAAGTAGGTGCTCAATGTATATTTGTTAAAGGAAGTGAATGGATGACTTCAAGAGCTCTCAGAGGTACTTCATGGCCCGTGGGCCAATGCCCTGAAGGCCATGGCTCACAGACACTGAAGGAACACACTAGGCAAGACATTTAACCACCATCCGGGGCTGCTGTTCAGCACTGTGTCCTCCCAGGTCCAGGCCACAGAGATGAGCTTCTGCCAGGAGGCCAGGGTCAGGAGTTGTGAACCCTTGAGGGCTTAGGTGTTTTCTGGGGTCAGGAGAATGGGGACAGAGCCCTTGGCTGCAGCTATCAAGACTCCTTGCTCAAAGGTGATAAAATGTGTCTCAGAGCTGCTTCCTGTCCCCCAAGTGGTGGGTTGTGAGTATCCCTCAGCAAGTGCTGCCCTGGTCATGCGGGTCCCAGGCTCCCAGGCCAGGTGCCGAGACGTACATCTGAGAATAAGACACGTTAGCAGCCTGTAAGCAGCTCCCTCTCCATGGCCCTTCAGAACAATAACCAAACAAAGCACACGTATTCAAGATGCCCTCCACAAATTCACACACAGACACACAACCAACAGCAGTAAAAACAGCCCCAGCGGAGCCTGTAACAGAAGCCAGCACGCAAGGCCGACTTGACAAGCACCACCAGCTTCGGTGCGGTGTTCAGGGCACAGGCCTGGGGACCCAGGCTGCAGAAGCTGCTGCTGGCTGCCCCACCTTGCCTGATCCCAGACTCCCCTCTTGACAACAGCGAGGGGTCCCAACCCAGGCTCATTCCTCCACCAGGATCTGGGCTCTGGGGTCTGAAGAGAACACATCTTATGCTGCCTGTCCCTTTTTGTCCTTCTGATGGAAAGTGGGGCCTCCTACCCCAATTAGGCACAGACCCACCCAGCAAGAGGAGGGGCTGACAGTTGTGGGAGGGGGGGAGAGTCAGGATTCTGGATCTTGTAAATCCAGACGTCCTGTAAACTCTGACCAGAGTATAAACATCCCCTGGGACCAAGGGGAGGAGGTGCTGGTGGGCAGGGGGCCCGGCGCCTCAGCTGCCCTGGGGACAGGCTGTTTATTCCATGTCTCCCAGCAGCTACCTCCGGCTTCTTCCTGCCCCAGGTTTGGGCAAGTGAAGCCAGGCTGGACAGCCGTCCATGGGGCCTGGGGTCATGGACAGATCTGGACCTAGATCTCAATGCTGGAAGGGAACTTTTAAAGCTCAAGGAGCCCAACCCCTTCCCTGACCTGCACAGCCCTCACAGTGCTCCCGACTGGTCTTCTGGCCTTTGCTGAAACACGTGGGCAGATGGGAACTCACTCTTCCCAGGGCAGTCCATTGCATTCCTGGGTAGCTCTGGCAGCTAGAAGGTTCTAGAATTGAACTGACAAGAATTGTTCTCTGCCACTTGATTGGGCAGAACGAAGAACAATAAAACAACTAAATAAGAGTAGAGTCATTCGCTGAGGGCCACATTGTGCCAGGCAATTAGCGTGGTCTTGCTACGTCATCCTTTGAGGCCTGGACTCAGGGAGATTAGGTCACTTGTTCAAGGTGACCCAGCTGCTATGTGGCAGGGCTGGGGTGCAGGCGACTCTGGTCGAAGTCTGTCCTTTAAATATTAGTCTAAACTGGCTCTTCACAAAATCAAAGAACAAAAATAGCACCTATGCCCACCCGAGTACCACACCACAAACACAGGCACACATAAAACCAAGCCAAATCATAATAAAAACAGCCTGAACTGGTCAAACATTAAGTACCTTTATGTAAAAATGAAAGGCGTGTTCTAGAGAGAACTGATCTCCCCGGCCTGAAGGGAGGTACCCAGCAAAGACCTTTCAGAGGGATTCCTGCCCTGGGTGGGCCTGCATGAGGCATCTCCTGCCTCTGGTGGTCTGTGGTCCCTTTTTGTCCTTCTGATGGAAAGTGGAGCCTCCTACCCCAATTAGTCACAGACCCACCCAGTGAGAGGAGGGGCTGACAGCTGTGGTGAGGAGTGTTAAGGGGGCACTTGGTCCAGTGTTGGGTCAGTCTGCAACCCCAAGCACTTGGTGTCTTCACGGCGGGATATGGGCAGAAGGGTGGTCTCAGCACCATCACCAGAGAGCCCCGCCCCAGCCCCCGCTTCTTGACTTCCCCCTGTGCCTGGCCCTGCCACAGGATCCCACTGCTGTGGCAGCCCCTCGGCACATCTCAGGGGCCGCCCATTCACCCAGGCCTTTCCCTTTTTTGAGAACTGGGAGCTTGCTGGCTGGGACTGTTCCCACCAACAGTGTTCCCGTCCAGGGAGCTTAAAATAGCCCCTCTTGGCTGGGGCTCTCGAGTGAGCAGTGAGGCAGGCATTTGTTCAAATATGGGCCTGGAAGAAGGACTTCTACCAGGGAGGGAGGGTGGGCGGCAGGGCAGAGGAGCCAGGACCTCCTGGGGGATGTGCCTTCCTGACCACAGCCAGCAAAATGCGTCTGCTAGTTGGCTTCTGCCTCCTCAACCTTACTGGGTCCACTGGCAAAGTTTACACCCACACCCTCAGGTCCTCCTAGCCTAGCTGAGCTCCAGGGTGGGCCCACCAAATAGAGGTCTCTGCATTCTTCCACTTAGTCTCCTCCATACCTATCTCATAATGCCCTTCCTACCTAGGATGCATCTTACCCTTCAGAAGCATCCTCAAAGGCCACTGACAAGGCCACCATTAAAGTGGGCACTCACTGTTGCCAGGTACTTGAACATGCATCAACTCATTGGACCCTTGCAATAATCAACTGAGAAACAAGTTGTGAGTATTTGCATTTGATTTTTTTTTTTTTTTTGGTGGTGCTGGGGATTGAACCTCACATACGTTAGGCAGGTGCTGTACCACTGAGCTACATCCCCAGCCCCAAGAACCATGTTGTTATTAATTCCACTGAGCAGAAGAGAGAAGTAGAGTAATTTTCCCAAGGTCACACAGCTATGAAGGGGGTAGGAACAGTACTGAGACTCAGGTCTGTTAACCCGAGGATGCTGAGCGCCTCCCCACCTCCACCAGGGCTGCACCTTCTCCTCTGAGCTTCCACTGCTCTGGCCTCTCCCCCATCATCCCAGCATCATCTTCTGGTATTAGAGCTGGTTTGATTGAATGTACCAAGTATTTAGTGAGTCCTTTCCACATGCCAGAAAGGCGTACACAATCTGGGAGCTGTCAGACTCCCCTCCACTCTCCAGGACTCTAACTTGGCCTTGGGCTTGGTGAAGCCAAGGGTGTTGGAGGATGTTGGTGTGAGGTTGATCATCCCCAAAGGCCAGTGAACCAGTGGGACATCCTGCTCTCTGGCGGCAGTGCCCATGGCAGGGAATGACATGTGCAGGGTCAAACTTGCTTTGCATATTCTGGAACTTTTTGGGCAAGTGATTAAGTAAGCTTCTGAACCTCAGTTTCCAACCCAAGTCATAACTGTGGGATGAACTAGGACCTGTCCCCTGACAGAGCCATGGGGAGGATTTAGAGAGAACACACGTGAAGGAGTCAGCTCTGGCCTGGCAGACAGTAGATGGATGTTAAGCAGCAACGGTTATCATTGCTAGCTGTTATTTTCTGGAGATCACAGTGTGCAAGTGCCAAATACGGAGCGCCTAGCACATAGTAGGTGCTCAAAGTAAAGAGGATTACTCACTCAGCAAGCACCCTGGCTGGCCGGGTCCTTCCTGCTCGGACATGGGAGCTGGTCCTCATCTGCAGAAGGACCCCTAGGAAACCAGAGGCAGGCACAGGACCCCTACCCTCTAGCTCATCTCATTTTCAGCTCCAGGGCCCACTCCAGGCTACAGGGAAGGGGTGGCTGGCTTGAAAGTCCCTCTAGGGTTTGCAGCTCTCTTTGGGGCTGTCTGGCTTTCTGGTGGCGCCACCTGGTGGTGAGTGCTGCACTGCTCTTGGTGAGGTTTCCAGCAAAACAGTCTCTCAGGAACACCCACTGCCCACCCATTCACCACCATTCTTCCCTGGCAGGTGCTGTCCACCTCCTGTGCCTCAAGAGCAAGGAGCCTAGCCTCCCATGTGAGGCCTGGCACTGGCCTCGGGGGCTGGGTCCCACGGCCTGCCAATGTTCACACTCAGGACCTCTCTAAGGGAAGATGATCCTTCAGTGGTTTCTCAAAGCCAAGGCTGAGGGAAGGCTCTTCCCTGGCCTGCGATGGCCCAGGACTGAGAAGTCCAACAATAGTCCTGGGCACCTGTCTGGGAACCATGATGAGGGGTCTGCGCCCCCCGAAGGACAGGCCCCCTCTAGACCAACAAGGAGGCCCAGCCTGGCCCAGGGCTTTGATATAAACTTGAGAGGGGAGAACAGTGAATAAAATGAGCACAGCACACCGTGTGATCCTGGGCAAGGCCTTCCCACTTGTAGTGAAGTGGGTAGCAGGGGCTGGATGAAGGGTGAGGATGCCTGGAGCTCCCAGACCAGGCTCATGGTGAACTGCAGATTCCTGGGTCTCCTACGTCAGACTCTCCAGGGCTGCGACCCTGGAATCTCTATGAACATTAACACTGCAGCTGGCCGCTGGGGAGGCTGCTGGATCCTGGCTTTGGAAGGCAGAAGTAAGGGCTGTGTATGCCAGCAGGTAAGGAGACGGGGGCTTCAGGAGTCATGAACTGCAGAGGAACCCCCATCTTTCAATGTCCCTACCCTTACGTGGACACGGGAGGGGTCTCGGAGCTGCATGCTCACGGGGCCCTGAGAAGGGTAGTAAAGAATACAACCAGGATGGCCCATTGGTCTCCTCAGCCTATTCCTTTCACTTGCCCAAAGGACAGTGGCAGAGGGGTTGGGACAACCAGGGCTGGGGGTGGGTGGCCCTTGTTGCCCAAGGAGATGCTTTCAGAATCCCCCTCCCTCTGGAGTTTCCAGCGGCAGAACAGAGCCCTGTCTAGTATTTGACCAAATATGGTGGTATCTCTCGAAGGGCTCGAGCCCCAGCCAGCTTCTCAGTTATGCTGTGGAAACCTGCCCTGGACAGATTAATCTTGTGACATTCAGGAGCGCTTCTCGCCCTGCCTTCTTCCCCTTGCCAATTCCTGTAAATGGCCAAGATGAGTCCTCAGCAAGACAGGGCAGTGCTGGCGGTCTGTCCTGGCAGCCCTCCCCTGCTCTTCGCCACCCCCCGCGCCTCTCTGTGTGGGTTCACTTGCTCGCTCACATTCGGCTGGCCCATTCCTTCCAGGTGAGAGACCTTGGCATGTGAGTCCAGGGCCTGGGGACTCTGGGGTCACCTGAGCTCATGAAATTGTGGCCTGAGTCTGGGAGGGCTTGAGCTCTCTCAGCCAAGAGGGTGGGCTTCAGGGACCGAAGGCTGTTGGTCAAGTAATAAAAACCATGTCAGCTCTAATGCTAATCAGAAGAGCTAATGTTTATAATCGTAGATATAAAATCACTTTATAATAAAATTTTTATTGAGGGGCCTGGGTTGTGGCTCAGTGGTAGAGCGTTTGCCTAACATGCGTGAGGCACTGGGTTTGATCCCTGGCACCACATAAAAATAAAAACCAATAAAATAAAGATACTGTGTCCATCTACAACTAAAAAAATTTTTAAAAAATATTTTTATTGAGCACTTACTATGTGCCAGGCTCTGTGCCAGCTATTTAACATGGATCATTTCATTTATTCCTTCTGGAAGCCTCAAGGGCTGGATGCTATGATTATTCCCATTTCAGAGATGTGGGAACTGAGGCTCAGAATGATTTCAGGGAGGAATCTCCAGGTTACTGTCTCTCCCTGGGCATAATCCCCATTTTACATAAAAGTGGAATGAGGTTGAGAGAGAAGGGGGCCTCCCAAGCAGCCACACAGGGAAGGCCCAGAAGTGGAGACCTTGTACATGTGAGGGGAGTGCTGCATTAGGAAGGCCAGTTGATCGACCATAAAGTCCTCGTGGATCTGCCACCGGCCTGAGCGAAGCACCCAGTCTCAGAAACACATTCACAGCAGGCTGGAGTTGTGCAGAAAACATCCCCAAACAGCGAGGAGTGAGGGATAGAGTTCCAGACCAGAACCAGGCACAAACCCCAGCTTATTCCCTCCAACTCACCATGTGACACTGGGCAGATCCCTTCTTTGAGCAGGCCTCAGTTTCCCCAGCACCCGAGGCTGGCAGAGGCTGAGAGCCTGGGGCGGTTTCCCGGGGACGTATGGCCAGCACTCTCTCTGAGAACATTTGCTTTCTTGACCAACCGGCAGCCCATCCCTCCTCCACCCTCACCCCCTTGCCATCCCCAAAGCAAACGAAGCTGATTGTCTCAGCTGGCCTTGTGGGTGCTGGCCTGGCGGCCAGCCGCAGGCCACAGGCGGAGGTGCCACCAGCCAGAGCCCCGCCAGACACACAGGGCATTGTCCCTTGGTCAACAGCTCCTGGGCACCTCAGCCCAGTGCCTGGCCTGCCCCCACACACCTCACTGCCTGCCCTGCGCTAGACCCAGCCAGCTGGGGGCCCAAGGCTCCAGCTGATGATGAGCCCACCCACCCACTCCCCCAGCAGCCCCCTGTAGAGCTATAATTGCTGCGCTCAGTCCTGTTGCTGCCATTCTCTCCACAGCGGCATCTGGGGTTCCAGGCGGGTAGCAGCTGCAGGCCGCCGACAGCCCGGGATGGACTGGCCACACAACCTGGTACGTATCGCTCCCCAGCCCCACCCCCACCCCGTAGGGCCTGAGTGCTTTAGTATTTCTTTCCTATTGATTAATGACTGCCTGTGTTTGGCTTGGACTCTGTGGAGGTGAGCTCTCCCTCTGTCCTCCCCTCCAGGATGAGAGAGAAACAGAGCTGGTCTCAGAGCCTGCAGGCATGGCTGGCAACTCCGACTCCTGCTTAGGGTTCGGCTCCTCCACACTGACGCTCTTTCAGGCAGGGGCATCTGGGGAGATCCTGGCAAACCTAGTCACTGGGGTTTTTTCCAGGCCTGGGATCCAGGGGACCTGTGTGACCTTGGGCAAGTCCTTCTGTTTCTGTTTCCCATCTGGAAAGTGAGGGAGGGGGACCTTGGGTCTCCTCTGGGTTTCTCTGGGTGGACAGCCAGAGTTAAGAATGCCACGCGAGGAGCTCAGATGAGAGAAACATTTTTCTGCTCTAGAATCTAGAACCAAAAAGAAGAATGTAGTGACTTGAACCTCTTTTGCAGATTTTGTGCCAGAGAATGGGTCCCCCAAGAGGGTCTGTGCTGAGACTTGTTCCCCAGGGTCAAGCCTTGTTGGGTAGCCTGGGCGAATCTGGCCTGGGTCCTGTGAGCCGGGGGAGGGCTGCAGGGAATGTGTGGGGCCTGGCTAGATTCAGGGCCGAGACTCCCTAGAAGTCAGTCTATTCTGGAAGCTCTGCGCCCCACCCAGGTTCCCAGGGCCTGTTTCTCCCTGGCCTCCAGGGGAGCCTGGTTCTTCCACGTGAGACAGGCTTTTCTGACGTGCTGGTCCTGGGGAGGGAAAGTGGGCAGCAGAAGGCCAGGGTGGCCATGAGTGGGGCAGGGCAGGGCCGGTCACACAGGGGTCTTTGAGAAGAGGCCCGCGGGAGCCCTAGCCTGGGACTGGTGCATCTCCCCCAGTTCACCCCTGCCCTCTTCCTCCCACCCACTCTCCTCCAGCCTGTTTCCTTTCAGCAAAGCTCTTAACCAGCTCAGACCTCTCTCGTGCTCCTCTCCCTGGAAGACTGAGACTCGCTCTGCCCATGTCACAAGCCTCCCCTGAGTCCCCTGCCCAGGAAAGCTTGGTAGGCCTGCTGCTCTGGCACAAGCTGAGAGGAGCCCTGCTTTTTTCCAGTCACCTCTGCATAGGCTGGTTCCTCCAATTGACACTAGCACTGTCATTCCTCCAGGACTGTCACCCAGGGTAGGGGTGGTGGTGTCATCCATTCACTCATACCTAAGTTCCTAGCACCACAGATGCAAAGGACCAGACTGACATAGTGCCTTGGAGAGTCTGTGCTCAGTGGAGGCCCAACATATAAAAATGTCACACATACAATTGTAAGATGACAGTCATGCAAGTGACTCATGGATTATGAGAGCCAAGGAAGTCCAGAGGCATCCCCGGGGCGGTGACACTAGGTCCCACACGTGAGGGTGCAAAGGGGTTTAGAAGGTGAAGGGAAGAGGCAGAACTCTGTAGATAGAGGCCTGTGCAAAGTGCCTGTGGCAGGAGGGAACAAGGCTAGAACAAGAGATGGAAAACTGGGGCTGGAGCAGGAATATGAGAGGAAGCCGAGAGGGGCCTGGGAGTTCCTAAGGGCAATGGGAATGGTGCTAGTGAGAGGTGACATTATTAAATTTGCATTTGTCCTTGGCTACATGTGGAGAATTGGTTGGAAGAACCAGAGGGGGTTTGGGAAGCCCAGCTGGGGGCTGTGGAGCTGTCCTGGAAGCCGGGACAGTGCTGCAGATAGAATGGATGGGTGGGAAGATTTTTCCGAGGTGCCCGATTTTTAGGACTTCAAGATGGGGGGAGGTGTGACTGGTGCCCATCATGGAGTGGGGTGCACAGCAAGCACCCGCAAACATGGGACCAGGCCAGGGCATGGTAGGTGAAGGGGGCCCATTGCAGAAGCCTTTCGTCTTCCATCTCCGCTCCCTGGGCCCTGAGTCTTGCCCCAGAGAGAGACATGGTGCGCCCAATGTTGACCAGTGGCCTTCCTCCCCAGCTGCTCCTTCTGGTCATCTCCATCTTTCTGGGGCTTGGCCAGCCTAGGAACCCCAAAGGCAAGAGGAAGGGACAAGGGCGGCCTGGGACCCTAGCGCCTGGGCCCCACCAGATGCCACTTGACCTGGTGTCCCGGGTGAAGCCCTATGCTCGTATGGAGGAGTACGAGAGGAACCTCGGAGAGATGGTGGCCCAGCTCAGAAACAGCTCGGAGCCAGCCAAGAGGAAGTGCGAGGTGGACCTGCAGCTGTGGCTGTCCAACAAGAGGAGCCTGTCTCCCTGGGGCTACAGGTAGGTGGCGGCAGTGGCAGGCCATATTTCTTTTTTTTTTTTTTTTTTTAAATATTTATTTCTTTTTAGTTCTCGGCGGACACAACATCTTTGTTGGTATGTGGTGCTGAGGATCGAACCTGGGCTGCATGCACACCAGGCGAGCGCGCTACCGCTTGAGCCACATCCCCAGCCCCTACAGGCCATATTTCTATTGGAGGGTGGGGGCCTTTGCCAACCCCAGTCATTGAGACGGTCAGAACTTTGGGTTCAGAAGTCGGCAGTCTGGGTTTGAATCTGGCTCTGCCCCTCACCCGCTGTGAGGCTTTGGCCCAGTTCTAGTCTTTCCGGGGCTCAGTTTCCCCAACTGTAGCAGAGATGATCGTAGCACCCACTTTGCAGGCTTGTTATATGCATATCCATGCAGAGCACTGCCCTTACTGTCCCAGCTGAAGTGCCTGCAAGGCCTTCCCCAAGTGTCACTTTGTCCAGCAGCATAGTGCCTGGTGCACAACTGTCAGTGGCTGTGTTGGTGGCTGGGTTCATGCCTACCTCTCATGCCAAACGGGGACCTCCCTAATGCCTGAACCAGGATCACCTAAGGGCTTCCATGCCCCAGCTTGTCGCAGTGTCCGGGACTCAGGCCCAGAACACGGTACTGTATATTTATCTACATAGAGTAGGACTCACAGCCAGGTTTTGACTCGGGAATCCACCCTGCTGCCCTGGGTTCTTACCGTGGTTAGAGCTTCACTTCCCAGCTCAGAGCCTGCACATGGAAGGGACCACGTAAAGGTATTGAGTGAAAATAAAGAAACAGGCTGGTTCTCAAGAGTCCTCCCTTCAGTCACACGGCTTATCTCCTGAGACCCTAGGATAGCACTCTGGACTTCAGTGATGGTAAAAAAAAAATCTCATATGGTAGCCACTGGCCTCAGGTGGCTACTGAACAATTGAAATGTGGCCAGTGAGACTGAAGAACTAATTCTGATTAATGTCAGTGTATGTTGGCCATGCATTGTACTGTGGCCAGTGGCTACAGTATTGGACAGTGCAATACATTATAGCCAATGTACTGTGGCCACTGGCTACAGTATTGGACAGTGCAATCCTGGAATGGGACTATTGGGCAGGTCAGTAAGGATCCTCCAGAGCCTGGTGGCTTCCCTCAATTTACTGGGCCCATGAACCAATCAGGGAGCTTGTAGAAATGCAGGCTCTGGTTCAAGGGGTTCCTTATTTCTAACAAGGTCCCAAGCATAATAAGGTGATGCTGGTGCCGAATGTTCATAGGTCTAGTTCACCCATCCCCCATCCCCGCTTAATGAAGGCAACAACTAAGGTACAGAGGAAAGTTCCAGCAAGTTCCGCTAGGTTCCATGAGAGCACCAGGAAGGGGCTCATTTGTTTTATTCAAATAATATTTTAAAAGCTCAGGACAGAATCGCTCACATGGCGAATCTGTAAAATGTGTTAAATGAGTGGAGATGGAGCCTAAAGTGTACTCAGCTGCCCTGACTTCTCTTCTGCTGGAAAGTCACATCAATGTGTTCCCATTTTATTTCTGTAAGTTCCTCCCAAATATAAAAATAGGATGGGTAAGCAGAGGAGGGCTCTTAGGCCTCTCCGTGGTACTCAGGGCACACTATAGTACAGGGATGGGCATTTTGCTGGGTTTAAGGCAGCGGGTGATTGGTGACCTTGAACTGGATAGCTTCTAGGACCGAGGCTTGCCTTCCTTCCTGATGGCAGATTCATTTTCCTCACCAGAAACATGAGTTGATTACCACCCTTCCTTCCAGCGCAGCACAGTCTTGCTGTAGAAATCAAAACTTTGGTTAGGGCCAGGAAGGCACCGTGGCAGCTTTTAATTTCAGCGACTGGAGGCTGAGACAGGAAGATTGCATGTTCAAGGCTAGCCTCAGCAATTTGGCAAGTCTTTGTCTCAAAATTAAAAATAAAATAAAGGGCTGGGGATGTAGCTCAGTGGCAAAGCACCCCTGGGTTCAATCCTTATTACCCAAACAAACAAAAAGCAGCAACAACTAAAAGCGAAGGTCGGGGCTTGGGGAGGGACGTCATTTGCTCATTTGTGACCGCACCTTCACCTTGAGCTCTGCCTGCTCGCTCCCCGTAGCATCAACCACGACCCCAGCCGCATCCCCGCGGACCTGCCCGAGGCCCGTTGCCTGTGTCTGGGCTGCGTGAACCCCTTCACCATGCAGGAGGACCGCAGCATGGTGAGCGTGCCCGTGTTCAGCCAAGTGCCGGTGCGCCGGCGCCTCTGCCCGCCACCCCCGCGAACCGGGCCCTGTCGCCAGCGCGCGGTCATGGAGACCATAGCCGTAGGCTGCACCTGCATCTTCTGAACCTTCGGCATCAGAAGGCAGGCCGGCTGCTGAAGACCGCCTCCCTGCACCCCGCGACTGCAAGGCTGATGAAGAGTAAATGCTGTCCTCTGTAAAGCAAGACTTTGGGTTTGCTGCTTGCGGCTCTGAAGCCCAAAGTGGGATGGGGCTTGGCCATCCCCGGAGGCCCACTTCCGTTCAGTATAAAGGAGGATTTGCCGTCACTCTGACTCTTTTAACTCTGAGATAGGCTATTAAACACTTCATTCAAGCTGGACCTGGTGGCACTTGCCTGTAAGCTGAGGCTGAGGCAGGAGGATCCCAAGTACCAGCCAGCCTCAGCAATTCAGCAAGGTCTAAGCAACTTAGCTAGACCCTGTCTCAAAAAAAAAAAAAAAAAAAAAAAAAAAAAAAAAAAAAAAAAAATTGAGGGCTGGGGATAAAGCTTAGTGGTAAAGTGTTCCTTGGGTTCAGTCACCAGTATTTAAAAAAAAAAAAAAATATATATATATATATATATATATATATATATATATATATATATATATATAAACAAAACCCAAAACAACAACAACAACAACAACAAAACTGCCTTCATCTCTATCACTTAGGACAGTAACATGCTTCCTTTCAGGATTATAAGCCTGTATTCCACCCATATTATTGGAACTTGGTAGACATAAACCCATATAGGAATTAATAGCTGATTCTATCCAAGTCACTCAGGATCCTGAAAAATGAGTATTTTGAAGTGGTGAGCTCTGCACCCTGGAAGCATCAAGCTAGGGCTGGGCCTCTCAAGGAGGTTGGGAGGCCAGTCCTTGCCTGGTTATTAGATGATTCATAAGATATCTCTCAGTTCTGAGATTTTTCTGCAGATCAGACTTAGGGCCCCCAAAGGGCCTTCAGGTTGCCAAAGACTAGGCATTTTCAACATGGGCCAATGACCCCTTAAAATTTTCATGTGTGTCTATACTGTTGTCTGGGCTGGGATCCCTGGCTTTGAAGAAACTGTCAGGAGTGGGGCGGAGTCAATGCGGGTCATTCTTTCACCCAGCTCTGTGCACATCACATTCGTTTAGACAGTTTGCTGGTTCTCAAACTTTCACAAGTCTCAGAATCCCCTGGAAGGCTTGTTGAAGCAGACTGTTGGGCTCCACACCTAGAGGTCCTGATTTAGGTGGGAACTGGATATTTTTCATTTTTATGCAATGGTTTCTTTTTCTTTGTAGTATAGTGGTTTCCAGGTGCTGCTGCTGCCTCTGGTCCGGGACCACACTTTGGGAACTCCTGGCTTTTATCAAGACACTTTACTGATCAAAAAATGTGGCATGGCCCTCCTTGCCCATGCTGGCTCTTGCCCCTCCAGCTAACCCCATGTTTCCCCCTTTAGCCCCTAGCAATTCAATCCTCCCCCTGGCCCTCTAACCCCTGCAGCAAATCCCAACTCAGCTGTCCAAGTGTCTAAAAATACTCTCCCTCCAAGACAGCTGAGGGGCTTGAGCTATTTTCTGAGGGTAAGAAGAGTTAGCACTTTAGAATTAACTTCAGTGTAAAGACCAACAGCCTCTGTAGGAATCCTGTTCTTGGTTTCCTAGCTTTACTGCTTAAAGTAGCCCCAGTGCTGAGTGTTTTCAAGGGTCTAACTCATGAAAAACCAAATGGTTAGGTATGTGTCTGTCTGGGGTGGTAAGTAACTTACCTTTTTTGGTATTGTTCTAGAGTGGATACTGGTTAAAATTACTCCAAGAAGCTTAGGCCTGGTTCCAGACACATGGAAAATAGATTTCATGTGCCAGCTGAGCCGATCCCTTCAGCAGAGTTGTCTCCTTCCTTGGGGTTGCTTGACTCTAAGGCCCCCATAAATGGCTCTTTTTTTTTTCTTTTCTCTCCTCCTCCTCCTCCTCCTCCTTCTCATCTTCCTCCTCCTCCTCTTCCTCCTCCTCCTTCTTCCTACTGGTGTTCAAACCCAGGGCCTCGCATGCTAAAGCATTGCTCTATCACTGAGCTTCATCCCTGGTCCTATGCCCCACTCCCAGTCCTGTGTATTCCAGGTCTTAAGACTTCAGCCCCACATGAAAGGCACAAGCTTCTAAGGCCTTTTTGGAGGTAGGGTGAGGGTGTGGGAAGAGCTGAGCTCCAGCAGGGTTGCTTTTTAGTCCTGGGAGACCAAGGTAGCCTAGGGATATAGGGATTTGGGAAGGAAGTCCCTTTTTCCTGGTGAGGACCTATCCTCCACTAGAGCATCAGAAATATGGAGATGCTCAAAAATGCCCGTTATACATGGATGATAACCTTTACATGTTTGGGGGCTTCTGGTTCCTCATCTGTGAATGAATGGATGGGATTTAGGGATTTCCAGTTTTTTTTTTTTCCCATTCTGCAACTTGGAAGCCTGGCATCATGAGCTTTAAAACCAGTTCCTGGTTTAAAGGCAGCAGTAGGGAACTCAGTGAAGTAGATCCACCAGGCACTCCAGAACCCTCATTGGACTGAGTCTATCCTGTTTCTCCACTTGCTAGTGAGAAACTTCCGCTCCATGAGGTGGGCAATTCACTTGTCTGTTCAATGTTGCACCTCCAACACGCTCCCCAACTCCACAGTGCCCAGAGCACAATAGGGGTGCAGCGCTTGGAGAATTAACGCATAGAGGCCTCCAGGGGGAGCCCAAGATCTGCCGCTAGCTCCCTCAAATGCTTCTTGGTGATGGTTGGAACACAAAGGTGTCCCTTACCTCTCTACTTGCACCCCCCAATTCTACCCTTCACACAGTACAGTGGTCCCTTGCTTCCCACAGAGTGCTGAAATGTTGCTTAGGTCACCAACTCTAGGAGGGGGAGTTCTTGTGAAGGGTTTTAAATGCAAAGTACACTACACACATCAGAGACTACTGAGGATGAGGGTGGTTGTAGGGCTCTCTACAAATGCTCTATTTTTTCCCTAGGAGTCTGTGGGCCTTTGGGGGCTTCTATTCTGGTATGAGAAGGCTGCTGCTGATGGTGGGGTGCCCTGGGACAAAGACTTGTTGTTGGTTTTTGTTCCCCTTTCTGGAATCTGTCTTTTCTTCCTTGTATGCAAGGAAGGGAGACAGGAGATCCAACTTTCAGGCCTGGGCTTGGGGAAGCAGGCAGCGTGGGTATTTTGGCTGACTTAGGTTCTGAACTGTCTGGTCCTGCCTCTCAGGTGAAGGAGGTTTCTGAAGGACAGCCAGTTCCACTGCAGTCGTGCTTGGGCAAGCAGCCAAAGCCCCAGCTGAGGACTGAGGATCACATGTTACGGTCCCCATTTGTATTGTCTGTGCACGTACTTCCCTAGGGACACAAGGGAAGGGTGATTATTAGGGATATGTTTTGTGTTTCCCCTGGCCTGATACCAGTTATAAATTACACCATGACAGTTTACGCCATCTTCTTTTCAAGCAAAGGCCATCACAAAATGCCATGTCAGCCAGGCACGGTGGTTGCATGCCTGTAATCTCAGCGGTTTGGGAGGCTGAGACAGGAGAATCGCAAGTTCAAAGCCAGCCTCAGCAACATTGAGGTGCTAAGCAACTCAATGAGACCCTGTCTCTAAATAAAACACAAAGTAGGGCTGGGGATGTGGCCCAGTGGTTGAGTACCCCTGAGTTCAATCTCTGTTACCAAAACAAAACAAAAAGATGCCATATCACTGGACTCGAGATGTCAGCATGTGGCTGACATTGTGGCTCTCTCCATCCCTCCAACCCAAACACTCGGATAATAAACATTCGGATTCAGCTTAATTTTATCTCCTGTGTCACAGTGAATGGTCTGGTATCTAGGTCCTAAGCCAATCAGCATTTGGCACTCCCCTGGCCACAGGAATTGGTTCAGGGGTGGTCCAACTGGCCCAGAGCCTGGAATTGGGTTTAGTGGTTGTAGAAAAAGAACTTTTCACCTAGGGAGCTGCCAGCAGCCATTTTGGGCTGTGAGAGAAGTAACAGGGCTGGGGATAGCAATTCTGTGTGCCTGCCATTCAGGTCATACCCAATACCATCTTTATTGCTTCAGAGTTTGAATTCAGTATTCTACTACTTCAACCAAAGCCTTCTTAGTGAGGTGTCATGATGTCTGTAATAAGCAGTGAATGAATGCCACTTTTACTTTAAAGTCTCCATCTTTTTCACTGCCATTACCACCGCGCTGACATAGTGGAAACAACCTCACAGCCAGTTTGGGCACCTCATCTGGAATGGTATTTTGCCTCATGTTGAACTCAGTTAACAGGACGGAGTTCAGATTTGAGTTGTTCTGTGTCCAAGGAGACCTCGACAAGTTACTTTCTCACTTTGGGCTTTTATCTTCGTCTCTGCAAAGAGAGGAAAGTTAGCTGGATGACCTCTGGGGACTGTTTCTGTTAGGAAAGCCACAGTATTAACATAGCATCATTTGGCAGAGATGTTTCCTTTGGGCATCCAGGCTTCTCCCCGAAGCCTGGTTTAGCAAGTCTGGGTGGGACACCTTGCCAAGCTCCCTTCCCTTCTCCAGGAGATTCAGATGTGGTGGTTGGCCCATGGACCATGCTTGCAGGGTGCCTAGGGCTCCATTCCTATATTCTCTTCCTTTTACAGAAAGACACTGATCCAAAGAGAATAAAGATTTTACTTTCTCAAAAAAGCAAAAAACCCAGGCATGGTGGCACATGCCTATAATCCCAGTGGCTCAGGAGGCTGAGGTAGGAAGATCATGAATTCAAAGCCAGTCTCAGAAACTTAGGCAGGCCCTAAGCAACTTAGTGAGACCCTGTCTCTAAAAAAAATATTTTAAAAAGGCTGGGGATGTGGCTCAGTGGTTGAGTGCCTCTGGGTTCAATCCCCAGTCTCTCCCCCACCCCCGCTACACCAAAAAACCAAAAACCAAACCAAAATAACAACAACAAACAAACAAAAAACCACACAAAACTCTACTGATTTGTAGAAAAGGCAAAGCACAATTGTCCTGTCCTCTGAAGTTAGAGGGGAAAGTACCAGATTAATCTCTGAACAACTCTGTCCGATAACCTTCTTTTCCTCTGCTGAGATGAAGGTCTGGGAGTGAGGAATATCTGCCCTCCACCATCTGAGGACTTCTCTTCTTTGCAAGACAGATGCCATAATACCCTTGAACCCTTGCATAAAAACCAGAATGCTCAGTTCCTACAGATACCAAGGAAAAGCTCCCCTCTTCCTGTAGCTTAGTTTGTTTCTTTTCCCACTGGTTGCCAGGAAGCTCAGAGCTATACCAATGGCAGTGCTGGGGTAAACATTTCTTCAGGTCCTACCAGCCATCTCCTAAAATGTGCAATGTTGTTGAGAGGCTTGGAGATGGTATCTAAGAAAATTCTGAACTAGGTACTTCCCATCCATCAGGCCCAGAGCAAACAGGAGCTATTATAACTTCTTAGGTTTTCTGATCTTCCCTTCTATTCTCTAGTAACTACTGGGTGGTAAATGTTTTACTGTAGGTTGCCTCAAATGATTGTACATTTTGGGAGTAGGTAGTGGAATTAAAAAAATTCATACTCAAGAGTTTTCTGCCTTATATTCCATAGTCATCCTGGTTCCTAGCTAGAAAACCAAGTTAGAAGCAGCTTGAGAAGATGATTTTTTATTTCTCCTTAAAAAATAATAAATAAATAAGACAAGTACACTGGCTTGAATTCCCTTCCCTTTTGTTATCCTCTCCCTCAAAACTGTAAAGGTCCTTAAGATAGATAGCAGGTGGTGGATCACCTGGACCCACACTGGAGGGAAAAAATACATAAGGGGTCAAAAGAGCAGCTTGTCAGGGAATGTGGCTGTCGGTCCTGGGCTGTCATGGGTGTGACCATCTTCACTGTGGTGCAGAAGTTCCTGGGCTCTCCCTGGGGTCCTCACAGCTCAGTCTTGACCTTGTGCATTAAATCCTTCTGGTCAATCTTGTCCAGGTCCTGGTACCAGCGGTTGTAAGCCAGCAAGGCCACATTCTTTGCAGCTACAGCCATCACCTCCACAGAGCTGGCCGCCCACTCCAGGGCGCTGAGGTAGAAGAGTTGGTCATGGAGTGCGAACCTTGGGAGGGTGGTGCGGGAGCCATAGAGGGGGTGCGCTTGCCACTCAGCTGTCTGGACTGAGTAATAGGAACGGAAGAGGGTCTTCAGCTGGGTCCGAAAGAGAGGCTTGGGAGATTGAACTCGCCAAACAGCTGCCTCCTGAGGCTGCTTCCTCCGGAAGCTAGAGGAGATGTTGACGGGGCAGATGTTATCCAGAGTGCAGAAGAAGTTGGGGAAATCTGTGGTAAGAATGTTAGCAAAGGGGAAAAGCTTTGGGTCAGGGAAGCCGAAGTAGGAAGAGTTGAGGTAGCCATGGACCAAGGAGATGACAGTGGGCTGAAAGGAGCCCTGGACATCATCAATGGGTGGGTTGAAGCCTTCAAAGGTGAAGTTGCTGCTGCTGTTGTCCAGGTGCAGGGGGGTGGCGATGACCACGATGTCGTAGAAGTCGGATCCACTGCCCAGTTCACTCTCATACCCCACCTGGTACAAGGCTTTTCCTTCTGGAAGGAAAGAGAAGACAGCACCAAAGTCAACTTCTTCCTTGTCTTCTAACCACTGATCTCCCATCTGGGAGCCAGATCTTAAGGTGGGAAAGGAGGGAGCGGGGCTGTCCCATCTCTCTTCATACTGGTACAGTTGCAGGGTGAGCACTTGATTTGGAATCAGGGGGGCCCAAGTTCCTTCTCTGGTTCTGCTGCTGACTGGCTGAGAGAGTCTGTAAAGACTGTCAGTCTTCCTTGGTCAAAGGAACAGGCTGGATTGATGGAAGACTCAGCTTCCTGGCTCTGACATTTGAATCAGGGCAAAAGCGCCCTCTAGCGTCAATGGGGCTTCCCACTGCTTTTTCAAAAGTACTCCCTGGCAGAGCACACAGCCCAGGGTTGAGGTGCAGGAGTAGCAGCTGGCTAGGAATGCTGTGGCCATGCCTCCTGCCCTCTTACTCACCTGTACTGTGCAGGGTCACAGAGGTCACTGTGGCATGGATCACATTGGCCTTGGTGAGCTTCAGCAAACCAGAACACACCAGCTTGTTGCCTCCTTCCACTGACCACAGGCTGCCTTGGGCACTGGCTAGCGACATGGCTCCTGGGCAAAATGAGAAGGGTGGCGAGTGAGTCTAGAGAGGCTAGCACTGTTCTCCCTAGATCTCCCTGCCAGGGAAAGACTCCTCCCAACCACGGGCACAGGGAGATAAAAAACAAATAATACAGCCAAGTTCACAATGCTATGAAGTGAGAACATAAAAGAGTGACTTCCAGGGCTGCAGATATAGCTCAGTTGGTAGAGTGCTTGCCTCTCATGCACAAGGACCTGGGTTCAATCCCCAGCACCATCAAAAAAAAAAAAAAAAAAAAAGAGCCATTTCCAAAAGTGTACAGTTCTGTTGCTAAAGAATGCCCCCAAATCAGCATATCCAGAAAAACAAGAAATTTGTGGTTGTCAAAGGTAGGGGGTTTCTTCTGTAGTGATGAAATGCCCTAAAATTATGGTAATGGTTGCACAACTCTATAGCTGTACTAAAACCCATGGAATTGTATATTTTAAAGTGGGTAAATTGTATCATGTGTAAGTTACATCTCAATACAAATATGCTATGAAGGATATGCACGAGGTACTACAAGACTGAGAGAGAAATACTGAGGGGACACTGAGGCAGGTCCCGAAGGCTGGGAAGAAGCAAGAGAAAAAGGATCCTGGGCTCATGGGAGGTTGCCTGCCAATCCACACCTTTTTATTCACTTATTCAACAAAAGTGCACTAAGTGCCTAGCATGGTCCGGGCACTGTTCTAAGTATCTGGGATGTATCAGTGAGCAAAAGAGGGCATGAATCCTGCCCTTGTGAAGCCTATGTTCTTTATTCTTGGGTCCAAGCAGGAGGATGGTGGGTTTGTACCTGCCTACCCACCCCAGTAAGGAGCTGGGAAGATTAGGTGCACTAATGGCTCAACAGCCAGGAGCACAGAGGCCTCAACAGGGTACTCCTCAAAACCAAACTGTGGACAGCAAAATATCACCTCAGCTCTAATATTTACACATCTGAAAAAGTATTAGCAGGAAATCAGGAATGGTGGGTACATACTGGACCTGCCTCTAAGTTTTGCTTTTACCTTCTATAAAGTGATGTGAATACCGTCTTGCCAACTTGGAGGAATGAGCCAGAATCAAACAAGAATTGGGCAACCAAGTACGAAGGCAAGGGTAATGAGCTGGATAAATGTAAGGCTCTTACGGGGACCACAGCTCAATCTGGGCACTATGGGCAGGGGGAGGGCGGATGGGCAGGCTGAGGGGCTGGACACTCACCAGCAAAGGCGGGCATGGCTGCTGACTGTCCATAGCTGGCCCGGAGGACCGCAGAGACAACATCGTCGATAAAGCGCTGGGTGACGCCCACCTGAAGCAGGGACTCGGCCACAGAGCGCTGGGTCATGTTGACAAAGGCAGACTCTCCTAGCGAGTAGAGCAGCTCCTCAACACCCGAAAAGGCATAGCCATGGGCCTGGTACTTGTAGATCCTAGAGGACACAAGGAGCTGCAGTCCTCTGCAGAAAGGCTTTCTGGCTGATCACCTGCCACTGGGTATCTGTGGACCCAGAAGGCCCACCAGGGATCTGCCTCCTCCTCTACCTCCAGAGAGGTGAGAAAGGAGGCTGATTATGTTCCTTTTGGCCTATTTTTTGGTTGTGCTGGGCCTGTCCTAGAGGAATGGCACGGAGACAAAGGCAAGTATTCCCACTAGATGTGGCTTCAAGCCACAGTTCTGTTGAACACAATTATATCCCACTCCCCTGAGGTCAGTCCACAGGACTGCAGGCAGTGGCCATGACCTGTCCACACTGATACATCCCCGGATGTGGAGCGGGGTCTTCTACTAGTTTCCACTCTGCCCTGGCTTCTAAGATCATGTTGGACCTGATGTCAGCAGCCTCCTGTCAATACTGTCCTCTCCTTTGTCTTCATCCGACAGAACTCCCAGTAACTCGAGCTCACATGGTATGGCTCATTCACCCAATCCCAAGGACTAGCATGGACTGGAAACATCTGCCTATGGATTTCTAGACCAGCTGGCCTTTGAAATGTTGCCCATTCTAGCGCTGCTTTGTAAACATGCTGTGTTGGGTTGCTAACAGGACAAAAGATAAAGGTGTCCAGAGCAGATGGAAATGTGGGTCTGTAACTGAAGGGGAAACTAGAGCTGGCAGGTAGCAGTCATCTCCCATAACAGGGAGAAGTCAACATTGTAGGTTCAAATAAAATTAACAAGGGAGAAAAGAATAAGAAAGAAAAAATGAGACTCAAGGACATAAGCTGTGGGGGACATCTGGAGAATATAAGGGAGAAATGCCATATCCAAGTAGTTACGGAATGGAAGAGGATGGGGGAGGGCCAGAGAGCAGGGAAGGGGGCCATGTGGCCATGCTTGAGCATCTGACACTGAAGAGGGGGATGATGATGGTGGAGGGACGATCTCTGTAGGGGGAGGAGGTAGGGAACAGGGAGAGCCTGCAGGAGGCCTTGGGGACTCTATGTGGATGCTTGATGTATGGTATACTTATTGGGCACAGACCACTTGTCCTCCATACCTGAAGGTGATGGGGAGGAACTGGTGCCCAAGGAGGAGAGAAGTGGTGAAGAGAGGTATTTGTTCTAGATGGAAAAACTAGGGATAGTAAACTTTGCAAATGAGTGGCCCTGGGCTGCACATGGCCTGCAGATTTGTTAAATTTGGCTTACAAGATGAATTCGTGGCAAACATTGAAAAGCTGAGAGACTTCATGTATAACTCTGGATTTCCAGCTCCCTTCCTGAAAAATTGGAAGACTTAGCCCATGGGGTGACATCCTCCCATGACTGACCACAGGGGACTGCAGAAGCATGCTGACTGCCTCCCTCTGCTGACCTGTCTTTTCAGGTACCCCCACTTCCTGTGGCTCCATGCTGTCTTCCACCAGTGGCTTCACTTATGCACATCCCACTTTGGCCCTTGGTAGGTGACTGAATTTCAATCCATGCTCCAATTGATTTAGCAGCAGGAAAGAATATGGGCTCAAGTAACAATGCCAGAGGCACCAGCCCTGCTCCAAGAGGCCACTCCTCAGGATGAGGGCTTGCTGAAAGCCTGCACTGAATCATGCTGGGCCTTTAAATCCACCAGTACCTTTCCCTTTTCACTGTGGCTGAGCTGCTGAGCTGCTAATTTCCTGAGCTCTTCACCTTGGTCCCCTGGAAAGCCCTCCCCACAGCTTGGCCCAGCCCTACCTCATGAATTTCTCCATGACCTCCTCCACCCACATCTGCAGTCTCAGGAAACTGATGCCATAGTGCCACCACAGGCGGAAGAGGTTCAGCAGGTACCAGTCAGTCTCCTCCAGGACGAAATGCTCTCCGCCGAAGATGGCGCTCCTGCCCACCACCTCACGACGGTGCCTCAGCCCTGCAGAAACCAGGAGCCCCTCAGGTCCCCTTCAAAGGCACTCCCCCTCCCCTGGGAGGCCTGGCAGTGCCTTAAGCTTAAATTCAGGGCCTTCTTAATGCAAAAGCCTGGTTCCATTAAAACAAACAGGAGCACCATGGTTTGTTCTTTTGTGCTGTGTGTCTATAAACTGCACACAAATACAATGGGACAATGTTTGTCCTTCCTAGTCAATTAGGAAAAGAATATAGCATTTTATATATTTTTAAATGGGAATCCACTCAGATGTAAGAAAAATACAGACGCCATCCCAGAGTGCCAGTGGCTGAGAGACACGGGGCTTGCTGAGATGGGGTCCTGGGCACCAAGGTAACATGGAGACAGCCATAGCTCCTTCAAGCTGTCCAGTGCTCTACAACCTACAAAGCACTGGATTTGGAAATATGCAGATAGCCATGATTTAATTCCTTCCCCATACCACATATGATACACACTGTTCTGCACCTTAACAACATATTATATCTTGGAGATTATTCTATAACTGGGTATAAAGGATCTTCCCATTCTGGCTACTGAATTGTGTTCTTACACAATCAGGTATTTATTATTGTGAATTAGTAGGTCCCAGTGGGTGGGCAGAGATGAAATTTTCAATCTTTGCTAGTGCAAACAATGCCGTAATGAATCGGCTCATGTGTGTGCCATTCCACACACCTGTGGGACCACCTGTAGGTTCACTTCTGATAAGTGGAATTTCTGGGTCAAACAGTAAGTACATTTGTGGTTTGGACACAGATGCTGCTGGGTTTGAATCCCAGCTTCCTGATTTATTAGCTGTGTGCTTTTAGTTGAGGAGTTAAAAACTTTGGAGCCTCAGTTTTCTTGGGGAAGATCTCACCCCCATCTCTCAGGCTGGTAAGGAGGATGTGAGGTAATTCTTACATATTACCTAGAAGGGTACCAAATAGCTGGCAGGTACCAGCATGGGGGGCTGATATAATCACAATAATTCAGAGGCAGCAAATTGAAAGGGAAAGAAACTGGCCTGGGAGTCAAACCTGAGTTCTAATCCCGGCTCTGAAACTAACTCACTGTGTAACCTCAGGTAAGTTCCTTCCCCTCTCTGGTCTCAGCTGCTCCATCTGTAAAATGAGGAGATTGGGCTATATGACCATTGGGCCTCATAGGTCTGGGCAGTCTGGGAAGGGCCTGGTGGCTGCTGCCAGCCCTGGGGTGCTAAAGCCCCAGATCCTGGCACTTACCCAGTAGCTTGACGAAGTCCTGCATGTGCAGGCTCAAGGAGTGGAAGGAGGCTGCTCCGCTCTCGTAGTGCTGCTTGTTGACTGAGATGGTGGCCAGGCGGCCACCCACAGTTCCCTTCTCGTACACGTCGATCTGCACTCGGGGTCCAAAGTGCTGCTGGAGGAAATGGGCCACAGCAGAGCCCCCGATCCCAGCACCAACCACCGCTGCCAGCAGGCGGGGGGGGGGGGTAGGACAGATAGAGCACGGGGTGAGGGCCCGGGGTCACACCTCTGCATCCTCCTGCACTGAGGTTCCCCAGCACCTGCACCTCACAGGCTTGTAACATTTCAAACTGGAAATTCACAGTCCTGAGTTTTTAGTAGAGGTCTGAATAACAAGCAGAGCTGAAAACTGCAGTCTCCTATTACCCTCATGTTACAAAGGAAAAAACAATTGAGCAGCAGAAGAGCAGGAAAGAATCTCCAAATTCAGGAGGGTTGTTTGAAGAGAATGAATTTAATCTTACTCCAAACGTATTACATTGTCCCTATTTTCCTTATTTCTGTATAGACTGGTGACAATATTTACTGACTAGTTCTGTTGGGAGGGTCAGTGTCTGGAAATCACTCCTGAATCTAGGGCTTGGCAGACTCTAGCCTGCAGGTTAAATCCAAGCAGGTGATTGTTTTTATAAACAATCTTTTATTGGCACACTTTTTTTTTTTCTTCTTGCTATGCTGCCTAGACTGGTCTTGGATTCGTGGGCTCAAATGATTCTTCCCTGTCAGCCTCCCAGGTGCTGGGACTACAAGTGTGTGCCACTGTGCCCAGCCTTTTCTTTTATATATTGTCTCCGGTTATTTTCATGCTAGACAGAGCTGAATAGTTGCAACGGAGACTATAATGGACCACAAAGCTCTCTGGCCTTTTACTGGAAAATGTTTGCCAACCCTTGGTCTAAGTCCAACCTACCACCTGACATGTAAATCATTTCTATGTCTGTATTTGCCAAGATTGGAATGTACCCTAAGACAGGCTGCTCCTTATCTTTGGACACTCTTTATTACAGTTACTGTTTGTTGAGGTCTCTTTTGGGTCTTATCATTCACCATCTTTACTACACCTCCTCTGCCTTCCCATTATTTGCAAACCAAGTTCGTTTGCATCGTAATCTAAGTCACTGATAAAAACATTTCGCTGGACAGAGCTCAGAGGTGGTCAGGAACCACTGTCTAGACAAACACTAATCATTAAATAGTCCTGTGTGAGAAGAGTAGACCAGTCACGAAGCAACTGAACTGGGTTGTCACCTAACCCAAGACTGTGCCCACCATGTATTGGAAATACTGCTTTCCTCTCACCTGACAGTCCAGTAACCCTATCCAAAAAGGAAGTGAGCTAAACCTGGTATCATTTGTCCTTACTGGACTTATGTTGGATCCTAAGACCACATCTCTAATCAAGAAGTGGCAGATAGCTGGGTGTGGTGGCATACGTCTATAATCCCAGTGGCTCAGGAGGCTGAGGCAGGAGGATCTTAAGTTTGAAGCCAGCCTCAGCAACTTAGTGGGGCCCTAAGCAACTTAACAACACCTTCTCTCTCTCTCTCTCTCTCTCTCTCTCTCTCTCTCTCTATATATATATATATATATATATATATATATAGAGAGAGAGAGAGAGAGAGAGAGAGAGAGAGAGAGAGAGAGAAAGGGAGGCTGGGACGTGGCTCAGTGGTTAAGTGCCCTGGGTTCAATTCCCAGTACAAAATAAATAAATACACAACAAAAAAATAAAGAAATGGCAGGTAACCTTCAGAGAACACCATGTTCTTATAATCAGCCTCCACTTCCCTTTCTACTCCCTGCCCTCCTCTCCCAGTACTCCACCTCCTTGTCTGTCTAGCCTTCTTCCACTATGCAGTGCATGTCCTTACCCAAAGGCTCAGGCATGAGCCTGGCCTTTGCCTGAGTCTCCCCTCTTGTCAGGCATCCTCTGAGACCCTGCACCTTGCTGACTTCTATGGCCCATATCTATCATCTTTAGCTTGGCTTGCTTGACCCTCCTAACGCATTCAGGGCTTCCTTCTGTGTATACAGGCAGCACAGTCTGCTTACCCCTGGCCTAGCCTTGCCACACAATATTCAAATGGTCTATTTAAGGACCCAGAGAGAACAGGGTCACCATGTCCCTAGGTCCTCACAGGTAGTGGAGTTCATAAAGTATTTGTTGCAGGTTGAAAAAATAGCCACTTCCTCTTTCTCAGTATTCCCAAAGTCAGTTCCAAGAATGCCCCCTTTTATTTGTTTTTTTTAACTCCTCTTTTATCCTCCTCTTCATTTGTAAAACACCCATGGTTCCTAGAGATACTGATATTTCAAAGCCTAGAAGGCACACAAGGGGTGTAGAGAAGCAGAAGACATCACTTCACTGTGGACCAGCTCACCCAACACACATGACTGACAGCTATCTAGATCTATAGTAAGATGTGCTGGGAATCGAAGATGAGCCAAATAGAGCTTCTGTGCCCAGGAGCCCAGGTAGCCAGGGGGCATCCATGCAAGTCAGCTATCACAACCTGTGCCAAAGTGTGACAACAGAGCTCCAGGGAATCCTGAGGAAGGAGCTATACATTCCGCTTGAGAGAGTGTGGGGATACAAGGGAAAAAAAAAACAAACAAAAAACCTTTGGACTAGGACCCGAGAGGACAATTAGTTGGACCAATGAGAGGAACTGCACGATCTGCAAAGAACAGCATGAGAGGGGCAGCGTGTGGAAATTTATAGGTGGGCTTGAAGGGTCCAGATGCCACTCTGAGGAGTTCAGATTGGATCCAGCTGGAGCCTAAGGATTAAGTCACCCTGATGGGAAGCTCCTCATTCTCCTTTGGGGTAGGGTGGACAGACGCTCCTGTCACAGGACTGAGGAAAATCAAGAAAGCTAAAGGGAAGCTTGGCATGGCACTTGTTCTGCTCTGAATAACTGGAATTCATAAAAAAATTGTAAGATGGATTCACAGATGGCCAGAACATGTGATAAGTATGAGATAAAGTGAGTAGCAATGAGCAGCAAAATCTAGGTAGTAGGTATATGCATGATCAGTGTAAAATTCTTTCAACTTTGCTCTGTGTTTGACAGTTTCAAATGAAATATTGCAGAAATGGCACAACTAATAAACAAAGAAAAATGACTGCTATGGGGCTGGGAGTGTAGCTTTGCGGTAGAGCACTTGTCTAGTGCGCTGGGGTCCCTGGGTTAGATCATCAACAACGTGGGGGAAAAAAAAAAGAATCCCCATTCTCTCATCTAGCAAATCTAGTCGATCTACTGTTCTGTCTCCGTGGTTTCCTATCGACCGGAAGTTTTGGCTTAGATGTTAATTCTAGGAAGCCCTGGCAAGCTGGCAAAGCCTGGTGAAGTCCTTCATCTGTGTGCTCGGTACTTTCTCAACCTTAGAACAGACTTCCCGTATTGTGAGGTCTCTGGTCCAAGCAGGAACTACAGCACGATGCCTGCTACAGACAGCCCTGAATAGACCTTTGTGAATGCTATCCAGTTCCTGTTCTGTCATACGGACGCCTAGTCAAGAGCCACATACATGTCAGAAGCTCAGTGACCCTGCACCTCCGGGCGAGATCAGTGACCAGTCCTGCCCACGCTTCTTTACTGTCCCAGGTGCCCTCTTTACCCTCTTTACATGCCCATCCCATCCTCCCCATCGACACCTTCCTTACTGCGGTCCCCCTTTTCGCCCAGTCCTAGTCCCTCGCCTCTCCGTCACCCAGCTACTCTCCTGAGGTCTCCTCCCTTGCCCAGCTGCCCTCCCCTACCCCCAGCCAGCTGCGAACCCTTTTCCCGCCCAGCCGTCCCCAACATAGCCCCCCACCGCGTTCTTCCCGCACCGATTTTGCCGGGCGGGACATCTCCGCCTGCAGTGGCGGCGGCGAGGAGCGTGGACAGCTTGAGGAGCAGGGCAGCGCGGGCCATGGCGGGCGGCGACCGGGGCAGCACGCTGGAGCTCGGGCGCTCGCGGGTTGGCGCTCGGCTCTCGGCCTGGCGGTTCCGCCTTCCAGCCTGGCAGGTCTTAGCCTCTCATTGGCCGAGCAGCCGTCCCTCTTCAGTACAAGATTCTGATTTGATACATCTTTCTCCCTGAGGGGTCTATCATTGGCAGCTTCGTGGTCCCGCCTCCTAGATGCAGCTTCCTTATTGGCTGACTCATTTGGCCCCGGCGCAGCGCTCAGGAACCTCAGCATCAGGACCAGGGCCCAGCTGCCCGGTCACCGGTGGAAAAGAATGAACTGAAGTCCAGTCTTCGAAATCAACTAGCTCTGTAATGTGTCTTCTCCGACTCTGTTTCCACTTTCATAAAATGGACAGAATAACCCCCGATCTACCTTTCTAGGTAGTTATGATGATCACGTGAGATAAGGGATGTGAAACCCTTTTGGGGTTTGTCGGTGTCTGCAAGTGCTGGAAACTGCTGACCAAGCTGGAGGCTGGGATGACTAGACCATACCCTATGCATATTGAAACAAGTCCATATACTTTGAAGACTCCAGTTTTTTGTGCGTTTGCAGTTTCTATATACAGTTTGTATATCTGTGTTTTATTTCTTTAAAAACAAGAGTTTATCCAATTCTCTTTGCAGACTCCAAGAAAAAGAACAGTTTACTGTGGCTAGTTTACAACATTAAAAACAGATGACCTCTGGCAGAGGAATAAAATTAGGGGTGAAGCTCATGATAAATAAGGAAAATCTGTATTTATTCAGTTGGGTTATGGCCTAGGGAAGAAATTGACAGAATTCAGAGAATGGTTAAGAGCTTACACCTGGGGTTCTAAGTCAGTTTTTCACATCTTAATAGGTTCAAACTAGATTACTGCTGATTAAGAGGTATATGAATAAACATGAATTTCTCACAATCTTTTCAGTGCTGGAGATGGAACCCAGGACCTCTCATATGCTAGGCATGTGCTCTACTACTGAGCTACATCATCAGGCATTTTCAAATTTTAAGTTGCCCAGGCTGGCCTCACACTTGTCATCCTCCTACCTTGGCTTCCTGAGTAGCTGGGATTACAGATGAATGCTATCACACCAGGCTCTTATGATCTTAAAACCATTATTATTATTATTATTATTATTATTATTATTATTATTATTATTATAGTTGTAGTTGGACACAATACCTTTATTTATTTATTTATTTTTTATGTGGTGCTGAGGATCGAACCCAGTGCTTGCTTGCTAGGTGAGTACTCTACCCCTGAACCACAGCTACAGACCTTAAAACATTTTTTTTTAAAAAAATATCTGAGTTAGAATGTAAAACCTTTTAAGTTTATTTCCAAAGATCAAAACATCTCTTACCTGGGGTGAGGTGGCCCATGCCTGTAATCCCAGCAACTCCAGGAGGATTGTGAGTTCAAAGTCAGTCTAGCAAAAGTGAGGTGCTAAGCAACTCAGTCAGATCTTGTCCTAAATAAAATACAAAATAGGGCTGGGGATGTGGCTCAATGATTGAGTGTCCCTAAGTTCAATCTCTGGTACCTCCCCATACACAAAGATATACCTTAAACTTATTTTTTTAAAAGAAAAGAAACAATCAGTGAGGTAAATAGCGCCTACAGAATGGGAGCAAATTTTTACCATATGCACATCAGATAGAGTACTAATCTCTAGGGTATATAAAGAACTCAAAAAGCTAAACATGAAAAAAACAAATAACCCAATCAATAAATGGGCCAAAGACCTGAACAGACACTTCTCAGAAGAGGATATGCAATCAATTAATAAATATATGAAGAAATGTTCAATCTCTAGCAATTAGAGAAATGAAAATCAAAACTACTCTTTAAGATTTCATCTCACTCCGGTCAGAATGGCAGCTATTAAGAATACAAACAACAATAAGTGTTGACAAGGATGTGGGGAGAAAGGCATTGCTTGTGGTACTGCAAATTATTGTAACCAATATGGAAAACAGTATGGAGATTGCTTGGAAAACTTGGAATGGAACCACTATTTGACCCATATATAAACTCCTTGGTTTATATTCAAAGGACTTTAAAACAGCATACTACAAAGCACATCAATGTTTATAGCAGCCCAATTCACAATAGCTAAATTGTGGAACCAACCTAGATGCCCTTCAGTAGATGAATGTATAAAGAAACTGTGGTATATACACAATGAAATATTACTCAGCAGTAAAAAAGAATAAAATCATGGCATTTGCAGGTAAATGGATGGAGTTGGAAAATATTATGCTACGTGAAGTAAGCTAATTCTAAAAACCAAATTCTGAATGCTTTCTCTGTTATGAAGATGCTGATCCATGATGGGGTTGGGGGAAGCATGGGAGGAATGGAGGAACTTTAGATTGGGTAAAGGGGAGGGAGGGGAAGGGAGGGGGTAGTAGCTTAGAAAAGATGGTGGAATGAGATGGACATCATTACCCCAAGTACATGTATAAAGACACGAATGGTGTGTCTCTACTTTGTTTACTGGTGAAGGTGTTCCTGCATTGCTGTTCATAACGTGGGGGATGCTGTGGCAGTGCTGCACCATCTGGAAACCAGAACAATTAGGAATGTTTTTTTAAAAAATATTTTTAGTCATTGATGGATCTTTATTTAATTTATTTATTTGTATGTGGTGCTGAGAATTGAAGTCAAGGCTCACACATGCTAGGCAAGCGTTCTGCCACTGAGCCACATCCCCAGCCATTAGGAAGGTTAAGTGTTTTGTTTATGATACTCATGATATGGATAACAGGTCATACATCAATCAATAATAAAAGTACGTATTGCCTAAGATTGCAAGAAAATTCCTGGAATAAGACTAAGGATATAATTGAGACAGGCCATGAGGTGTGTTTCAGTGTCTCTCAGGATACAAGCAATAGTGTTATTCCTCAAGCCTAAACAACAAGAAATATTTATCCCCACCCCCATCTTAAAGGTACAACCTGTACAATAGCCTCCCCACCCGCATCTTAAAGCCACAACCTGTACAATAGCCTAGCTACAGAAAGACAATTGCTGTGCCAACAGTACAAGGACCACTGTATGTAGCTTATGGTATCCCCTCAAGGACAAGAGGCTAATAAAAATTCATTCCCCCAACCAATAGACGCTCCTTTGCCTTACACAGAAATTTATGATGAAAATGGAAATGGAAAACACATAGTTAATATAAATGACAAATGGGTTGAGGTGTAAAGCCTGCCCTTTAAAGATTACAAAGACATAAGAATTGGTGTGCTTTGATCAAAGATCAAGGAAGTTCTTTAAGAAAGCAGTTGAATAGGTCATATGACAAAAGAAAATTACCTTGGAAATTAAAAATAGAATAATGTAAAATTAACATAGTTATATTTTAGAGGCACTTCAGAGTAGTAGGCTTTTAAATAATAGACTTTCACTACTTTAAGTGTGTTTTACTGGGATTTTAGTTTAGAAGTAAGAAAGCTTACCAATAATCATAAGTATGCTTTAAGGTTAAAGGTTAATGAAATAATTATAGGTATGCTTTAAAGTTAGAAGTGAATAATAGATCAGGAGTCATGTAGTCTAGTTGCGTTGCCTAGCACCTAGCGATTGAGGTGAAAACGTAAAACCTTAATCATGATTGACTAAGGTTACAGAAAAATATTTTGAACAATGTACTCAATAACTTAGGTAACCAATGTATGTCAGAAAAGATTGTAACTCTTGAAAATTATGTAAATCAAAAAAGTTCAGGCTTTGAAGCTATCCATTAACTACCTGAAAAAACACCTGTAAAAAAGGTATAAAAATAAAGTTCCCTCCAGGGGCAGCAGAGATTTCTTCTGGAGGCTGCTCATAACTTGCAACCTGTTGTCCTGACTCCTCTTCTTTCGCTGATGCCACTCCTCCTTCAGGACCTCTGGAACCTGACTCCGCCTGCAGGGGCTGGACCTCAGCAGTGTACAACCAGAGACATGAGAAATTGTGTTCTATCTGTGTATTATAAATTGAAATGCATTCTGCTGTCATATATAACAAATTAGAATTTAAAATAAGAAAAACAAGCATTCATTGATTGTTTTGTGCCAAGTTGCCTAATGTGCTGACTTCTTTTTTTGCAGGGGGTGGGCGGTCAAATGAGGGGACGCTTTACCACTGAGCTACATATATATCTAGCTCATTTTATTTATTTATTTAGAGACAGGGTCTTGGTAAGTTGCCGAGGCTGAACTTAAACATGCAATCTTCTTGCCACAGCCTCTCAAGTTGCTGGAATTACAGGTGTGCACCACCTTTCTAGGCTTTTTTTTTTTTTCTGGAGAGTGAATCATACTAACTTTAAAATTCATCTTGGGTCTACCTTGTTTTTAACTTTAGGGCCATTTAAACTCTTAAATCTAGAGCTGTTTACTGTTAGGAAGTTTTTCCAAGCCTAGCATCCCACTGACAATGTGTGAGGTCATCAAATCAAAAGAATGTCAAGAGAGTTGATGAGAGGAAAACCAAGGATGCACAATTCTGGTGACAGAGGCGAAAAGCAAAAACAAAAGCAAAAAACCTAGCTCAGACTAGGAATGAGGTCGGATGACATGTGTTGCTGTGTAACAAGCCACTCAAAACTTGGTGGTTTGAAGTAATATTTATTTTGCCCACAAATCTGCACTTTGGGCAGTACATAGCGAGATCAGCTTATCTGTTCTACTTGGTGTCCTTGTGGCTGCTCTATTGGGGGTGGAAGGAAACACTTTCATGATGGCTTGATGGCTAGCAAGATGGTGCTGGCTCAGCTGAAAGCTCAGCCCCATTCCACAGGCTACCTCAGCTTAGTTTTGACATGATGGTTAGGCTCTGAGGGTGAGTATCTCAAGGAAGTGGAGCCACCAGTTTTTTAAGATTTGGGTTTAGAAACTGGCAGTGTCACTTCCACTGAATCCTAGTAGTCACTAACAAAACTCCAAGAAGACTCATAGATCCTACCCCTCAGTGTATCAGAGAATTGGGGAGCCACTGTTTTAAAACCAGCAAGTTAACTTGAGAGTGTGAGCAAAAAGCCTGAATGGATAGGAATAAGAGTACATTTATCAACTAGCACTGGGATAGGGGAAATGATGGATTACAGAGCCAGGATATACAGATAGGCCTAGAAGAATGATGAAAATGAAAGCCTGAATCCCAGGAAAGGTTAGCTGCAAAGAGGGCCATTTACCCAGAAACTGCGTGTATAGGAGCCAATTGAGAAACAGAAGTAAAGTCAAGGCCAGGCAGTCAGATGTTGGGAAGAACACAGGGAAAGTAAAGATCAGATCAAGGCCAAATGTTTGAAATCTGGTTAAGAGGATAGTTAGGAGTCCAGTGTGTAAGTGAAGTAGTCAAAGCTGGTAAAACAACTAGGACTAAGTAGCAAACACCAGAAAATATGGCAATGCCAGAGTGCCAGACAGAAACAGGAATCCAGAAATCAGAAAAAGGCAAATCAAAGAGGTAGAAAAATAGGTAGACTTTAACACTGAGGTGGAGTGTGGAAAGCCTAAACTCCCATCTACTGGGCTGTGTTGCTGAGAGATCTGAGTACCTCTCCTGCTCATCTACATGGTGGGGCAGCAGTCAATGAATAGACCGAAAGATACCATATACAGCATGAATTAGGCAATCAGGGGTTGGGAGCGTAGCTCAGTGGCAGAGGCTTTGCCTAGCACATGAGGCTCTGGGTTTAATCCAGAAAATGACAAAACAGAAATAACAATCAGAAAACACCTCAACTACAATTGTTTCAATTCAGGTTTTATTAAAGGTATTAAAGTTATTTCTGAATATTACATTTCAGTCTTATTTTCCCCTATTTATTTTTTGTTTTAAGAACCTTTCTTCATTTACCAAATACGGTGTCATGAGTAAGAGCACCAAAAAACATAGTCAATGTCAAAGAGACTGATTGTTTTATGGCAGTAAGGAAAGTCAGTAAAAAAATTGTAGAATCCAAGTACAGAAACACCAAAATTCCCCTTTCAAGTAAGCCAGAGCTTCTTCACATATCATCTGTAAGCTAATGTTTTTGCATTTTACCATTAAGATGAAAATAAAAGAGCAAGATCACATTTTTTTTTTATTTTTTTGCTTCTTCAGTCTAAAAATATGAGTTTCTTGTGGTATGGTTAATATGCCCCCCCTTGCAAAAAAACAAACAACAACAAAACAAACAAACAAAACTGGAAGGAAAATAAGTCACTGTGAATGATTTGCTTATCATTTTTAAAAAAATCAGTTGACTAGCCTTTCCCTTTCCTTAGACTTTAGGCAGCTACAGAAACGTAGGAAAAAAAAAAAGATTAAAAAAAGATAAATAAATATAAGGGCCAACTGTAGGAGGCAATTTGCACACTTCACTTGATCCTCACAGTATCATGAGAGCATTTTAAAAACAAGCTTATAAGAGTGAAATAACTGGAGCTCAGTGTCACATAGGTGATGGAGCTGGGTGGGATTTATGTTCAAGTCTACGCCTAGCAAGTCTTGTTCTATTATGCTGCTCTGGCTCCCTAAAGCCCTTTGACTTGAGATTTTTTCCACTATTACCATTTCATCATCTAATTCTAAATTTATGCTTCAAGTCTTGCCAAACTACTTTATAATAAAGAACCTAAAATTATTCTCAATCTGCTTGCAAAACCAGGAAGTGTAAAGGGTATCAGAACTCTTCAAGTAATGAGAATCTTCCATACTTAAAAGGACAAATTACTACAGTAAAATTTGACTGCTCATTAAATATAGTGTGCACTTGGTTGAGCACCAAAAGCACCTTTTGATGGCATTTTAAAAGTGCATGTTTACTAGCCTCTCCCCACCTTGTGCATACTATAGAGCTACACCTTGCTCAGTCCCCTAGTTTTTTAAAAGTGTTTAAATCTGACAGCCCACTGGGCCGGGGGCGGGGGATTCCTTACCGATACAAATTTGTTGTAGAATTAACTATATTGTCTAAGAGGATAACTTACTATCCCCAAAATATACTTCTTTTGCATATTTTGAGAAACTGCAGACAGAGTGGCTCTGAAAAGTTGTCCTTTTATAAAATAAACATATATATTATTAAAGGTGTCTATATCAGAGAGAGGGCTGCTAGGCAACTTTTGTTACCTGCCCCCCCCCCCGCCCCCTTTTGGGTGGTGATGGAAATCAAACCCATATTACCTTCCTATCTGCATAATAAAGCCACCTTTATTTACCAGTTTCCTCCATGTCCCCCACTTTTACTCCCCCTGCCAAGATCTTTATAGCTCAGAATGCTATAAGCTTCAATCATCTTTGACTCCTTTTGAGTCTTATTTTGTGGGACTCCCATGCAAAAATATACAATAAAGTCTAACTTTTCTCCTGATACTGTCATGAGTAAACTTAATTTGCAGCCCAAAAAACCTAAAAGGGTGGGGAGAAACCAGTTTTTGCTTTTACTCAGGATCAGAGTTCTGGTGAAGTGGATTTTATGGGTAACCAACTCAAATCTATATAATCTGGACACCTCACAAGTATAGGTCTGCTGCGAATGTAACTCTATGTAATTATCTTTAAGTGTTTGAAGTTAACATCTATACTTACTCCTTTATTCAACCGCTTGTTGAAGTTTAGTCACTAGTTTTTTCCCCCTTTGGGTCCAATCCTAAAAAGAGTAGGCTCTTTTACTTCAGAAGCTGAAAGGTCAGATTAGACTGAAGCCTCTCCTAACATTAAAGTATCTAACTGATCTGCTTTCTAAAGTCTCACTGATGTTATTACTCATTAAGTCATTTATTAGATATATCTTTTACATAATACCAGTTGTAAGACTAAAAAAAAATCCCCACATAGGACCATTAACTTTAGGAGGTTAATACATAAGAGGAAAGGTAGAGGAGCTGGGGTTGTGGCTCAGAGGTAGAGCACTTGCCTAGCATGCGTGAGGCACTGGGTTTGATCCTCAGCACCACATAAAAATAAAATAAAAGATGTGTACACCTATAACTAAAAAATAAATATTAAAAAAAGAGGGAAGCTAGATGTTTATACAAATTTGACTTAAGATGGAAACAAAAACTATGGATAAAGGCTTGGGAATCTATCATAGTGGCAGAGCATTTGTCTAGCATGCATGAGACCTTGGGTTCAACCCCCAACACTGCAAAAACAAAAAAAATAAAGTTTGTCAATGTAAGAGAGGCAGTGGTTTGTTAGAACCAATTAAAGAAAAAAAAATTTCAATATAACCAAGTGAAATGAGAAATTGTGGGAATGTAACATTTTTGTCCTGATCACTTCTCCACATAATCTAATATAGGACCCTAAGGCAAATTTAACCAATAAGGCCTAGGAGTTGGGACAGGTGGAATGAGCAGTTGTGGGTAATTACCAATACAGACTCATTTAGGGTCATTAGCTGTTGGTGCTGCCTCATTTTACCTGAAATTACTGTATACCTAGTGAGGCTAAAAAATAATTCCTTGCTTTAAAGGGATGTAGGTACCTTGAATTTCCTGATATTCCCTACCTTCCAAATGGAATTGGAAAGGGGTAAGTATCACAAAAAAAAGTAAGTAATGAAGCTTAACTGGGACTACAAGGACAAAAGATGGATAAACAGTAAAGAATAAAACAAAAGGGGGAAATCCTGAAAAATCTCTCCATATAAAAACCAATCCAAACAATCCAATCTAAATATATACAAGTGTAAAACTTTATCATCTAAATACCCAAATGTTGAACTAATCCCTACTGTCTCCTTTTCCCACAGAATACAAAACACTATACAAGATATTGTACTAATTTCAACCATTAGTTGAAAATACAGTTAAGAAGATGATTTTGGATCTGAAGTCATCAGAGTACCAGTTTAAAAATAATTTTCGTAAACATATTTTGATAAAGGCCACAGGAACACTTGTCACATTGTTCAAATGCTCAATGGCAAGACTTCTGATGAGACCAAACAGGTCACATAAAATCAATAGAGTATCATAGAAATAAAGCCAATATGACTAAATCCAAAACAGATCACATGAAGTACCTCATGTACAATACCAACCTAGTTTAATAAATAAAGGAAACACAGGTGACTGCACTCTGGGAGAACATTCAGTTCTTCAGGGCCTGCTCATAATCTTCTCTGAGATTCCACTGCCACTTCCACTTGAGCAAGTCTAATGGTACGGCCATGAAGTTTGTAGCCATCTTGCCTTACTAACGCCACTGTGCCAGGTTGTACTCCAACACCAGCTGGCACATGACAGATGAGTTCATGCTCATGAGGGTCGTATTTATCACCGATGGGAGCCATCTTCTCTAGGCCATGCTTGGCAAATACACTTTTCAGCTTTGCTTCTAAAAGTGACAACCCTCGGAAAACTTTCTCCAGAGTGAGCTTCTGGTCCCCAGGTTCTGTTTCTTCAGAAATGCACTCAGTAGTCTTCTCCAAAATGTCTGCTACCTCCACCAAGTCCTTACAGAAACTCTGGATTCCTACAGAGAAACCAGACACTTTAAGTTTGTGAAGTAATCACTCTGCACTTCTGAGGAGAATATGGGGCAGGCCCAGATATGGGGTTAATATATTATATGCAAAGAGTGGGAGGGTTGCCTCACAGAACTCCAGGATCATCCTCCTTTTCCACCCTAACCCAACAGACAAAGTCTTTTTTTAAAAGGTATAGAAGACCAGAAACCCTACTGGGAAATGAGGAAGAGAGTTAGAACCCAAGAATTAGCTAAGTTTATATATGTTCTTGTTAAAACAACTATTATTTTTGCTTGTGTTTTTGTTGCTATTCAGTTTTAGTATATATATATATATATATATATATATTTTGAAAATTCCTATCTCAGATGTACAAAGGCCACACTCTCAATAGGACAAGATATTAACTGTTGGGGGGTGACAATAAAAATATCAACACTCTGCTAAGGATGTCAAGAGTGGTTTATTCTTGAGGACTGGCTAATAATAAACAGGAAGGTTAAGTCACATCAATAGATGATATGAATCTCCAACTGCCTACTGTGAAGTTGCTAGAGATGGGTCACAAAATTTAGTCACATGAATTGTTAGAGGTTAAAAGAAAACACAGCTGTTGAGAAATCCCATTCTTCCTAAATCTGCAAAATGCTCTTTCTTACAGAGATTAGGATAAGATTAGGATAGGAAATGGCATCATTAGAGATGCCTATGACACAATACCTAGTTGGGACTGATGAGAGGCAAGGATTTTGTTAATTCAAGGACAAGTTTATGCACTGGTAGCTGCCTTCACTTTACTCAGAAGTGAGAAGGAAGATCAGCAAGCAATAAAAGGCATGAAAGAACAAAGAGACGGGAAAACTTACTGCCTAGACAAAAGTCTAAAGGACGCATAGGAAGTCTACCTTTAACTTAAGGGTGAAGAGCTTTCTCCCCACCACCTTTGTTTTTGGCACTAGAGATTGAACCCTGAGGTGCTTTCTCACTAAACCATACTCCAGCACTCTTAATACAATTTTGAACATGGTAAGCTTCTGGGCTGACCTGTACATTCCCAAGGCATAGTCCTTGCTTCTAGTCAGTAAAGATATATGAACTCGGGTAAAGAGAAGCCTGTGTTTTTGTCTGTATAATAAAGGTTCATTCTCTAATTTCATTCTAATTGTTGTATTACTTTGATAGTTAGTGGCTGCACAATGTCTTAAAAGAAAAATGAATCTTTGTGACTAAGAAGGTGGATTATTGAGGAAAAAACCACCTTTGGAAGGTCAGATAGTTTTCATGCTGTATCCCTTTAAAATCATTCTACTTTTCTTCTACTTCCATGATTACCCAGTTATCTTCAATTTTCTAAATATTTCTGGCCACTAGGAGCAAATGATCCAAGAGAATAACTTATGCAGCATCTTTTGCTAGAAACATTTTACTCTAAAGCCAATCAGGTGGATTAATTTATCAAATTCTTTTGAATTTAGTTAACATGGGTTTGTTTTCAGAAGTCGTACTACTACTTGAGTAAACTGATATGCTAGTTCTAACTCAAAGTCTGACTTTTTTTAATATACCTTTATTTTATTTATTTTTATTTGATGCTGAGGATTGAACCCAGTACCTCACACATGCTATGTGAGCTCTCTATCACCGAGCCACAAGCCCAGCCCAAAGTATGACTTTTGATAAGCCCACTCACCTGGCTTCTTTCAAGTAAGTTGTATATGGAGTCTAGAGTAGCCACCTGAGGTTATCTGATTCTGTAATCTGAGCCTTTGTTTTCAAGCTATTTTATAACTCACCACGATGTATAATACTGATAGTAATGCAAAAGATACTTGTCCACAATAGGGAAAATTGTCTGGTAGTTCATTGTTACACTATGGATATCAATCAATTTTGCTTCCAACAGAGTCAGTAACTTCACACATTAAACATTACTGAGTATCTACCACGTGCCAGGCACCACGTTGCCAAAATATCAGATATGTAAGTACTGTGATAAACAGGGAACTAAAAGGAGATGACTATCCTCAGTCAGTGACATTTTTGAGCTTCTCAAGTTTCATATTCCTAACTGTCTATGAGCCTACACTTCAGATTCTCCTCTGGATACCTTAAAAATCCACTTGTTCATTATGCAGAACTGTTTGCACAGGCACTAGCATGTTGCAAATGTAGTGATTATATGTACTTAGAAAATAAAACAAAGGTTTGGTTAAAACAAAGGCTAACATTATCTTAGCAAAAGGTTGACACCATTCCTGATAAGCAGCACAGAAAGCCTATTGGTATGGTGGAAGGCGTAAGAACTCAGATGTACTTTTACTGTGCTCAGTTTGCACAAGCTAAGTAAGTGCCCTTCAGATACATTTTATCGTGAATAAATTTCTCACCAAATATCTTGGCGTCTTCCACACATCTCTGGGTTCTTTTCCTTATGTTTTCACAATCAGCTACAGCTCTCTGGTATCTCAGCTGAACATCAACGGCAACATTGAAAAGATCAGAAAAAAAAATGCTTATGAGTGAATAAGAATGTTTTTGCTTACTTTATAAAATCTCACCCTTGTGATAAATCTTAGATCGGCTACTCCAAATCCCCAGCCAAAGGAGGGACCTACTGTAGTGAACCTGATGGGTAGTCATTCAGTCTGCTGGAATGAATATAAGTTTCCTTCCTTCTTTTTTCTTTTTCTTTGTGGTACTGGGGGTTGGGCCCAGGACCTCAGATGTGCTAGGCAAGTGCTCTATCACTGAGCTATATCCCAGCACCTCAATATCAGAAGTAGTTTTCAAACTACTTATCTAAAAGAAAAAACTTGGGCTGGGGATGTGGCTCAAGCGGTAGCGCGCTCGCCTCGCATGCGTGCGGCCCGGGTTCGATCCTCAGCACCACATACCAACAAAGATGTTGTGTCCGCCGAGAGCTAAAAAATAAATATTAAAAATTCTCTCTCTCTCTCTCTCTCCTCTCTCACTCTCTCTTTAAAAAAATAAAAAGAAAAGAAAAAACTTTCTCTCTCATATCCAGCTAATACTGTTAACCTTCAGTTTTCTTTCTCTGACATTACTCTAGGACAACTGAGAGTAAGTTTTAAAAATGTGTTATCTATTTAAAGGCACTGATTGTAGTCTCTTAGTCTTTTCCATTCTTACAAATTCTGGTTCCTTCAATTGTTCTCATAAGATAAGCTTTACAGTCTCCTATCATTTTCAGTGGTCTTGCTTTGAAACCACTCTGGTTAATATACTTATCTTCCTCCAAGTGTGTCAACCCAGGACTAGGTCCAGTATGCCTAATTTGGTCTCAGCAGCCAAATACAAGAGTCAGTAACCTCACACATTAAATATTATTGAGTATCTACCAATGCCAGGCACCACACTGCCAAAATATCAGATATGTAAGTACTGTGATAAACAGAGAACTAAAAGGAAATGATTATCCTCAGTCGGTGGCATTTTTGAGCTTCTCAATTTTTTTGCTGGTAACACCTAGCAATGAAGGATTGAGGGGGAAGATGAAGAGTCAATCAGAGAAAATTGCATTTTAAAAACGACAAAGAAAATTTTACTTGGAACTTAAACCAAAAGACCAAATAACATAAAATCTACTTACTGTTAAATCCTGAACTTCCTTTTCCAGTTTAACAGCTTTTAGCTTTAAGGCTCGTTCAGCAAGAGAGGGCCCAAGCTCATCAGGAGGGTCCTCAGAACTGCAGTCTTCACCTGCAGTTCTCTGGGTGGCAGTGCTGAATGGGTGAAGCCATATCCTAGAATAGGAGGGAGGAGGCAACAATGGATGAATGCTATCATAGAAAAGGCAAATTACAACAAAGTTTAGAGACCCCAAACTTCCCATACTGAATCTCTAGAGAAAGGGTTTTCCGTCACAAATGAACACTTTTGAGCATCAGGTACTGTTTTATCTGTATCATCTTTTTATCTCACAGCATGTAAGGTAAGTACTATTATTTTTTAGAGCTTCTAAAAAATAATAGTTTTATCAATATTCAGTTCTTATGCCATACAATTCACCATTAAAAGGTTTTTAGTATATTTACAGTTGGGTAACTATGACAGTTTTAGAACATTTTTCTCACCATAAAAAAGAAAGCTTATATCTGTAATCTATTCACCATTTCCACCTAAATTATCTGCTCTGGGCAAGTCTAACATACTTTTTATTTCCCACATATTTGCCTTTTATGGGTGTTTAACTTAGGTGGAACCATACAATATGTGGTCACTTGAGAGCATTTTCTTTCCCTTAGTGTGCTTAAGGTTCATCCATAAAATTGCACTTACCAAACTTCTTTTTGTACTGGGGATTGAACCCAGGTGTGATTAGCCACTGAGCCACATTCACAGCCCTTTTTATTTTTTGAGACAGAGTCTTGCTAAGTTGCTGAGGCTGATTTTGAACTTGTGATCCTCCTGCTTCAGCCTCTGAGTCACTGGGATTATAGGCTTGCTCCACTGTGCCCAACTGTAATTTTTATTTTGAGACAGGGACTCACTAAGTTGCTGAGGCTGGTCTAGAATTTGAAATCTTTCTCAGACTCCCAAAGTCACTGGGATTATTATAGCATGTGCCTCGGTGCCTAGCCAATAAAACTTTTTTTCCTGCTAAGTAATATTCTGTTGTGTGGATATACCAACTTTTTATTCCATCTGTCAGTTCATGGGACATTTTGATTCTTTCCACTTTTTTGCTGTTATGAATCTTATCTATTTAATTGATGAAAAAACTGAGGCCGAGAGGCTTAATGCTTAATGATTTGTTCAAGATCACACACAGCTGGGCAAAGTGGCACATGATTGGAGTCTTAGTTACTAAGGAGGCTGAGGTGGTAGCATCATGAGGTCAGCCTGGGCAACAAAGCTAGACCCTGTTTCAAAAATAAACAAAAAATAAAACAACAAAAAACCCCCATCACAACTAGTACACTGTGGAGCCAGGATGCTGAGCTCCAGGAAGTATAAATAGCCAGAAGTGGGCACACAAAGTCATCAAAAAAGAAACTAAGAATACTGAGAATCAGAGAGGCAACATCAGAAGTGAAAATTCAAAACTAGAGACTCACAGTTTTGCTTCAACCCTTCATTTACAGAAAAGAAAAATTAAGTCTAGTAAAGGGGGCTGAATTAGACTTTGAATTCTAAGCCTTCTTGACCACAAGTTCTAAGGCTTTTAGGAAAAAGAACTTGTGCTAAGAAGGAAGTTCTGAATTGGGAACTCAACTTCATGTAAAATCAAGTCAATGAAGTGCTTATAAACACCTGTTATGTGTTCAGCCTCTAGGCTAAATAGGTGACTAAAACAGATCCTTGTATTTGATACTTATGTAATCTAGAATTTTGTACAGCTAATAAATTGGTGAAGGTCTGGATACAATCTGATGTAAATTCCTTAAGTAAGGAAGTACTTAAGTTGTCTTTCAGGAAGTACCTCCAAAATTCATTCAAGGATGACTTAAAACTGCTTGTTCAAGAATGGAATTGCGCAGAAGCCAGCTTGCCTGAGGTTTAAATTAAAAAAAAATCCTCCACACAGAACAGGCCCTTGGGAAAAACAAAAAACACTGTGACCCTTGAAGAGGCATAACATCTATACCTGTGCAAAAGAACCCTAAAACTTCTCCTCACCTATCCAATCAATAAGCAGCCTCTCCACTCTTGTCAGTTGTCCTCACAATACAGTCCTTTACTTTTGAAAAAGAAACAAAAAACCAATGTGTCACAATATTGGCTTCTGTGTATGCAGGGCCCTTGCTCAGTATCACTAAAAGTTTGACATTTAGTTCAGTTTACAAAGGAAGAAATTTAGACCAGGGGTTAGCTTGTAACAGATCTTGAACTATGGCAGTTCTGATCTCTACTATAGAGAAGTTTCCATTACACATGCTGGGTCCTGATAATTTGATTTCAAGTAAAATCAATCTGTGGTACAAGAGCTCTTTAAAACAAAATAGTTTATATGAACAGGCAAATATTAGAGAATGGTCACTGAGGTGACATCTGAATAAAGGCTTAAGGAGTTAAAGGAGTTTGCTTTAAGGACAGGGAAGAGCATTCTGGGCAGACTGAGGCACTAGTTTAAAGGTATGAGCAAGAGGACTTTTATCTCCCAGACTTTGCCTGGTCTTGAACTCAATTATTATGATCTGGTGTCCAATTATATATGGTTCCTAATTTTTGGTTCAAAAAATATGGTACCATAGATCTGGGGCAATTATACATTGTGAAATCACTCTTTCCCCCTAAAAAAATTATTTAGCCTATTGAAAACAGATCAAAATATCCTCAGGGCCAGTCAACAGAACAGGGCTAGAGGTCAGATTATGAAAAGAGTTGTGGCTGATTCCAATTCCTACTCCTTCAGAACTGGAGGAAAGGGGAATCTTATCAGAAGGCATCATTTTTTTTTTCTTTCTGATCATTCTTCTACCTCACCAAACTGCCAAAAAAAGTTGAAAAGAAAACACAAAGTAAAACCCAGAAACCCAAAATTTAACTCACCTATGCTATGGAAAGGTATTTTGTCAGGTGTGTTAAAATTAAAAAGAACTGAAAAATAGTTATGCAAATTTCTCTGTAGCTAAATCTACAATTCAGAGGTCTAATTCTATCCCATACTCAGTCATTTTTATTCTTTCCCAGGAATACAAACTGAGAAAAATGAACACCTGTTCAGTAATAAAACACCTGTTCTATCAAGTCCGGGTTCTATCACTACCCACGTATTTAAGTTTGGTAAAGTTTACCCAATTTTTCTAAACCTCAATTATTAAACGGGGAATAACAAAATGAGGTAGTGGGCATAGTAAGTGATCAAATGAAACCTGATGACGCCTAGAAGCAGTAGCTGGAATTTCACAGTATCTGGAAGGCAGAAGGAAGGGCTGTTTGCAGAAACCAGGTCCAACGCCCTCCTTTTACCAATGGGTAAAATGATGCCCAGGAAAAGGTAAAGAACCAGGACCTACGGTCACATGGAGTCAGAAGAACCAACTATTCTCAGACACCACTAAAGAGAAGGGGCCAAGAGAGAGGAAAATCTCCTATTCAGTCGATGCTTCAGGCTCAAGAGACTTCTCATCTCCCAGGACATGACTCCATATCTGCCCACTTCCTTGAGGCTCGCCTGTGAACCTCAGTTTCTCCCTCTGTAAAATGGGTCGTGAACACCTGGTCAAGGAGGCCGTGAGGAGTGGCTGGTCCTCTCGACTTAGCCGAGTAACCCCTTGCCCTCCAGCCCACAGTTGCCCTTGCCAGCGCCCTCGTTTGGCACAGCCTTCGTGTTTCAGACTCCTCGCCCGCAACGCTTACCTGCTACGCGAGGCCAGGAGGCGCTGCACCCGCCGCTGGACCGCCCACAGAGACCAAGCAGCCATGATCCAGACCGGAGAGGATAGCTGCGGCGCACGCGCACTCGCTCCAAGTGAAGCGCGCGCTCGAAAACCACGCCTCCGGGTAGCCTTAGAGAGCAATTCCCGCTTTGGACGTCCGGACAGGAACGCTAAACTTCCGGTTATCTAATGAGCCACGCTGATCTTGGTACCGAACGCAACACTTCCGGTTGCTGGCTCTTTGGTTTGGTAGTGTGGGTACCTAGGTACGGAGGATTGGTACTAGGCACGGAACGACGAACAAAAGCGGCTGAATCTTCATAGAGCTTTCGTGAAGTTATAAACTATAGATACAAGCGCAGTATAAAATCGAAATATGTCCAGGGTTTAAAGATGAGGGACGGAGTGCTGCGGAGGCCTAGAATACAAATATGCCCGAGTATGGACAGTTTTCCCAAAGGAAATGGTATAGAGCTGAGAGTAAGAGAATTGGTAGGTGAAAGGAGGGTCAAGTGGTGGTGAGGCGCGGGGGGAGTGGGTGGGTAATATTTGCAAACACCCAGTGAAGAGGGAAGAGTATTGCAAACAAGAGACTGAAATACAGCGAAGGGGAGCAGAAGCATAAGCTGGGTAGGCAGGACCAGATCACGTGAATGGTGAAAAAAACTGCATACTGAATGCTTCTTTCCCCACTTTTCCTCCAATACCCTTATTTTCTGATTAGGAACTGTTTTTTTAATGACGTGTATTGTTTTATTTTCTCTTACTAAAACTTAGGTTCCATTGGGGACAGAGATATTTTTTTGTTAATTCCTAGTGAGCAGTGCCCTAATGTACGTGTTTAACATTTTTTCGTGCTGAATGAATCTTAGTCTTATTTTGATTGCATTGAGAACATGTGGTAAAGCCTTTACATATTTTTGTTGTAAGGAGAAGACAGGGAATAAGAAAAGAAGTAGGGGAGATAAGCTGTTGGAATAATAGCCCAGGCAGGAGAGGGATGTATTCTGCCTAAGGTCACCTCAATGGAAACCTTTGTAACTTCCCTGTGTAAAGTAACTGTCCCAAATCTTTTTCCTTTATTAGTATTTATTTTGCTTCCTTTTTGTTACTTTAATTTGGATTTGTGCTTCACCAGGTTCAAAGCTATTTTCCCTTGACATCTACTATAGCAAGTGTTCAATAAATATTTGTTCAGTGAATTAATGAAGTTGGATGATGTTAATGAAGATAGGAGGATGTGGATGAACTATAGAGATTTAGGATGGAAAGCTGACAGGATATGAGAATGAACTGGTGGCTGGGCTCTAGGGTATTTGGAATTACCAACTTATTGAATAATCTTTAAAGTTAAAAAAAAAAAAAGAAATGGGACGGGCTGGGGTTGTGGCTCAGTGGTAAAGCGCTCGCCTAGCATGTGTGAGGCATTGGATTCGATTCTCAGCACCACTTATAAATAAATTCATTAAATAAAGGTCCATTGACAACTAAAAAATATTTTTTAAAAAAAGAAATGGAATATACTTAAGCCCTCTGAATCTTCACGTTATGGCTTACTTCTGTAGCAATCTGGGTCAGATTTTCTCTCCTGTTTGTCAGTTCCATGAGGACAGAGCTGGAATCTTTTGCATCTTTATATGGCATCTAAGTCCCACTCAAATGTGTTATAACCAAACCCTTCAAATTTTTGTTTGTTGCCTTATGAGAAGGGAAACATGGTTTAAGGAGGGGCTATTAACCCTTTTACAGAAAATTGAGGCTCAAAGCAGTTGGTGAACCTGTGCAAAGTCCTCCACTGAGGATCCAACCACACTAGAATTCTAACAGACCAAACTTGGCGGTGTTAGGAAGGATGGAACTTCAAGTTCACCTCAGACCCATGACCTGTAGTTTGGAAAAAAAAAAATACAACCAAACAAGGCATTTTAACAAGAACAGGGACTGGCATTTGTGTTTTAGCCATTGCTTACATTTCTCTTAGCTGCCCAGCTTATACCAAGGGTGCTGCATCCATTCATTCATGTGTTTATTAAGTGCTAGTGTGCTTCTGAATGCTGCAGTGCAGTGGGAGGAAGATAACGTGGTGAAAAAGAGCTTTCAGGAGCAGACTGAATTGTAAACACTGGAATGATATGACCCATCTTGCAGGATTTTAGTGAAGACTAAAGGGATAATGCCTAGTAGAGTGATTAGTTACCCCCAGGACTTGCTAATAATTTAAAGGGACAAAAGGAAAATGCAGATCCCCTTGTTAAAAAATTATTAAGGAAAAAAAATTATCAAGAAGGCAGCAGTAGAATAGCAAACTAAGCACAGGACCCTTCTGAGCATGGGACCCACCCTTGACTACACAGGCTGCATGGCTATAAAGTGGACTGTGGCTAACAGTGCTTGACATGGCAAGTGCTCAATAAGTGTTAATTATTAGTGACCTAGGGTCCCTCTGAGTTCAAGATCTATTGGAAAAAGAACACCCAAATAAATGCATCAGAAACAATGTGACAGATACTGAAGACAGTTGTGGGTGCCATTCCAGAATATACAATTTAAAAAAAGAACATTGGCAATCCAGAGTATGTGAGAGTAGTTATGATTTTGTAAAGTCATTGATGTCACTTTAGATACTGAGGTGGAATTTGGATGAAGACTCTCAGTTTGCATTGTTAATCTTTTGATGATTATAATTATACTCTAAAAGCCATTTCTTCAGTGTAAAGAACAAAGCCTTTTGAGTCAGACATTCCTTATCTAACTAATAATAAGAACCATTCTGGACTTGAACATACCCTATTTCTGACACTAAGCAAGATGCTTCCTGTGTATTGTCATTAAATACCCCCAACAATCTTTGCAGGAAAGTACAATCATTAATCCTGTTTTTTACAGATAAGGAAAGCAAGAATCAGAGCAGTCAGGTGACTACCCTAAGGTTACCCTGCTGGATAGCAGCAGAGGCATAAACTGAGCCTTATCTGGATCCAGAATCATAACCCCTAAATCAGATTCTCAGCCAGGGATCAGTTGGGTGATTTTGGGCAGGTTATTTTTCCTGCTCTAGCCTCTAGCTACTTCAGAGAGTGCTGAAGTTTGAATGAGTCTGAAGTTTGTTCAGCCTAAAGGTAGACAAAATATGTCAAGGCTTTAGCAGACTTATTCTGGGATTTCCCTCCCCCACCCCCCCACGTCTGATCTTTTAAGAGTTAAATTGTTGTAACTTTATTGTAGAGAAATGTGTTAAAGACAGATCCATGAAGTGCCTGTAGTATTGAGATGGTAGTAAGTGGCACAAAAAAGAGATTGCTCAGGACTTCAGGTTCTCGCTCCTCTTGTAAAAGTATCAAGTGTTTGTAAAAGCTTTTGCACCCATGTGGCAGAAATGGGCCACCATCCTATTGGTTTTCCTTGGTAGCTTTACTTCATAGCAGTGGCAGGCTTCCCAGTGCAAGATGAGGGCTTCATTAGGATAAAGGCATAGTTTTTAACCATAGTTCCAGGATCCTCAGTGTCATAAAATAGGAAAAGGACCTGACAGCAAGTCCCACCCTCCAATGCCTGCAACATCCTGAACTCCGTACTCTTGTCACTGCAAACTTAAAATATATTGGCTGATGAACTTTGCCCTCTGGCTACTCAAATATCTGATTTTAAAATGCTCAGATTTGAAAGGCTCCAGTAGCTGCACTGTGCCCAGCTCTAAAACAGTTGAGGAAAGATTGTAGAATTTGCATGCTCTTGATAGCTTTTGTGCATTTTGCATTTTGTTTTTGGTACCAGGGATTGAACTCAGGGGCACTTGGCCACTGAGCCACATCCCCAACCCTATTTTATATTTTATTTAGAGACAGGGTCTCACTGAGTTGCTTAGGGCCTCACTTTTGCTGAGGTTAGCTTTGAATTCAGTGACCCTCCTGCCTCAGCCTCCTAAGCTGCTGGGATTACAGGCGTGCACCATCATGCCCAGATAGCTTTTGTTCATTTTTGTGCAGGCAGAGATAATATAATAATTGATTTTTCAGCCCATTTTCCTTGTCCAGAGATGATCAGTAATACCCAAGAAGAATGCAGTTGGTACAGGTGTGATCAGATGATCAAGTCTTTTCTCTTTACACTGTACCACTGATGTTCAGCATTGCCTTCGTTTGCTTTAAGGACTGGGAATGGGATGCTGAGATGAGATGGAATGGCTTATTCACATGTGCTTTCATTTCTTCTCCAGAAGGGAAGATAAAAAAAAAAAAACTTTACAACTGTGCAGAATTCAGTCTCCCTCTACCACCATTTCCACCCATTGTAAAGTCATAGGTAACCCCCTCTGTTTCCATATGCCTTCGACTACTTCCCTCCCAAGGTGCCCCCAAATCATTCAGACAACAAAGGCTGGTCTTTTGGGTGCCCCAGAAAATGGGAGCTACTTCCAGTTTTCTCCTGGTTTCTCTTTGTGAAAAAAGCATTTACGCCTCAGATGGACAAACTGGTATTTCTTTTGGAATGAAATCCTCATCTTCATTCTAGGTCTTCTTCATTTCCCATTCCTGAAGTATAGAAAGAAAAAAAAAATCAGTTTGTTGTGAGTTCTAGTGTGACTGTAGGATAGAAAACATTTTACTGCACCTAATTATATAAATGTCTCCACTGTCCTGGTCTCTCTGTGATCCTGAATAAGACACTTCTCCATGCTTATCTTGTCCCCTCATCCATTCTCAAATAGTAGCCAGAATGATCATTTAAAAATGTAATTCATAAAAAATCTTGCTCAAATCTGTCCAATGGCTTTCCATTATGTCAAACAAAATCCAAGTCTTTACAAAGGACTGGCTAACTATAGCCCATTGGCCAAATCTGGCTTGTTGTCTGCTTTTGTATAACCCATCAGCTAAGAATGCTTTCACATTTCTAAATAGATGTTTGGAAAAAAAAATTTTAAAAAGAAGGGTTTCGTGACGGGTGAAAATTTTATGAAATTCAAATTTCAGTGTCTATAAATGAAAAGTTTTGAGACAGCCATGGTCTTCATTTGCTTAACTATTGTCTGTGTATTCATTTGCTTAATCTTTGTGCTATAATGGCAGGGCTGAGTGGTTGTAAAACAGACCATAAAGTCCATAGGCTGGGTGCTAGGACTGTGGCTCAGTGGTAGGGTACTTGTCTAGCATGTGTGAGGCACTGGGTTCCATTCTCAGCCACCACATATAAATAGATAAATAAAGGTTAAAAAAAATCTTAAAAAAAAGGTCCACAGAGGCTGAAGTTGAAGTACTTATTGCTTGGCCTTTTACAGGCCAGTTTCTGGTTCCTGTCTTAGCAATCTGGGTCCCAGCTAGTTCCTCTCCCATCTCATCTCCTAATGTTCACCCTTGGTTCCCTTCCTTGGAATCACTGGATCTGCTCAGTGTCTTCACCCATGTCAAGCTTCTTTTCCCACATGAAGGACTTGGCAGTTGCTCTTTGTTCTTTCTGAATCACCCTTCCCTCAGATCCCTGCAATTTGTTCCCTCAATTTGTTCCATTCATCCTCTCAAAACACCCCTGTCTTGTTTCCTTACTTATGAAATGAGACCTTTTCTGTCTTTAGGCTCAGAAGCCAGTTGACTGAGCTTGTTAGAACTATGTGTTATCAAATAGTGAAAAAGTTCTAAATTAGATTGGAGGATTTTTTTTGGTTTGACATTCAACAAAATACTTTTTTTTTTGCCATTATACATGTACTTTTTTTTTTTGCATTAAAATTCTTTTTTTTTTTTTTTTTAAAGAGAGAGTGAGAGAGGAGAGAGAGAGAGAGGGGGAGAATTTTTAATATTTATTTTTTAGTTCTCGGCGGACACAACATCTTTGTTGGTATGTGGTGCTGAGGATCGAACCCGGGCCGCACGCATGTCAGGCGAGTGCGCTACCGCTTGAGCCACATCCCCAGCCCAAAATTCTTAATATACTATATACCACAATTTTCCATATTTCTGTTTGTATATAACGTATGTTGGTACCAAATTCAAGTCTTCATACATGTATTTTGTATAATGATGATCATCACCTTCCACCATCCTTGCTAATCCCCTTTCCCCTCCCTCTAGATAGGGAAAAGGGGTGGGAGGGAAAGATTGGAGGATTATCTTTTTTGAGGAAACTATGTGTTATACTGTATGGGTGTATTAGTAATTCTCTGCCTTTCTCACTAGTTTTGATTTTGGGTGAGGTTCCATATTAAGGGGAATACCAGATCTCTGATTTTGGTTAGCTGAACTATTTGTATACCTTGGCTTTCTGTAGCACCCTTCCTTGGTTGGAGGTTACAATGGATGGGCTCCTCTTCCTCAGCTCAGAAACGCAGTTGACAGGGAGAGATTGTTCTGGAACATTGTTTTGAGATTTACTTGCAGCTTCCTGTTGATGATAAAAAAATAAGAGAAAAAGTTAAATAGGTGAGATCCAGTGCTGGCTACTGGCTGCTTGTACCCAGCCTGCCTTTAAAAGAATAAGGGAACTTTAAAATAGAAGGTAAACATGCCAGTATTGAACAAAGTGAGAGGAAGAAGACACTGAGGGCCTGAGGATAAAGGCAGTGATAGATAAAATTACTGGGCCCTCACTCTGCCGGAGGCATTGCATGGATTAGCTCATATAGCTTTTCTTTCTTAAACAGCCTATTCACTTTTTTTTTTGAGAGAGAGAGAGAGAGAATGAATTTTAAAATTTAATTTTTAGTTTTCAGCGGACACAACATCTTTGTTTGTATGTGGTGCTGAGGATTGAACCTGGGCCGCACGCATGCCAGGCAAGCGTGCTACCGCTTGAGCCACATCCCCAGCCCTCATATAGCTTTTCAACGAGCTTATGAAGTAGGTACTATGATTAATCATCCCATTTTACAGATGAGGAAACTGGGAAGGTCAAGTTATTGTGCAATATCAAAAGCTGGTAAGTATCAGAGCTGGGATTGAAACTCCACAGCCCACCCTTTTTTTGAAAGTGGAAGAGGTGTTGAGGATTGAACCCAGAGCTGCATGCATGCTAACTAAGTGCTCTACCACAGAACTATACAGCCTTACTCTTAGCCTCTCTGGTATTCCTTCTTATTTTCTACACTACTGTTACCCATTATATTTTCCAGATACTTGCTTAATACTGTACTGGATGTAGTTATTTAAGTGTGATGTCTTAACAGCCAAGCCTGTAAGGAATTTGGAGAAGATCTCTATATGTCTTCAGAGGGTATCAACAGGTTGAAAAGCAGAGGGAAAAAGCATTCTGGACCAGGCACATCAGGGAATGCTGGTGGGAGGAAGCAGCCGTGATGAATGAATCAGATCTGGCTCCTCCACCAGCCCTCTGTGACTCTGGCCATCAGGTTTTTCATCAATAAAATGAGGTTGGAAACGCCCCATGGAGAGGAAGTGTAAGGGTGTAAGACAGCTCTAGCTTCAGATTCATGGGTGTGGTTTTCCCAGGTATTGTGACCTGGAACAACAAGAATACAGCCCCTAGTGACAGCTCATACTTATCAGACAAATTATTTCATCTCTTTGATGGTTTGAAAGCAGGCAAGGCATTTATTAATTCAACAAACATTATACTCCTACAATTATTCAGATGTTGTAAAGAGCTAGGAATGAAATGACAAACAAATCAAGCATAGTCCAATTTTTTTTTTTTTAATACTGGGGACCAAATTTAGGACCAAACATTCTACCACCAAGCTATATACCTTGCCCATAATTCTCAGTAAAAATACATATTAGGGGGAGGCAGACATTATACAAACAAGGACACAAATACATACACATACACACAAATTAAGGTTAAGTGCTATGAGGAAAAATAATAGATGGGACTATTGGTAATTTAGACCAATGATTCCTAACTAGGGTGATTTTGCTCTCCCAGGGGATACCTAGCAATTTCTGGTGCCATTTTGGGTCATAATAACTTGGGGTCGGCTACCAATGGTAGTCAATGGGTGCAGACTAGGAATGCAGCTAAACATCCTAGAATATACACAACAGTCTCCTATAAAAAGGATCATTGGATCCAATATCTATACAGCTGAGTTTGAAAACCTTGAGAGAGTAGGTCAGGGAGTTCTCCCTGAGAAGGTCCTGCTGGAGGTGAAAGTATTGCCCTTGCTGAGCTGTCAGGAGTGTTAAGAGATGATGGATGTCAACCCTGAGGACAGGACCTTATGCTGGAGATGCCAGGAGAGGGCATGTACCATGGTGGTAGAGCAGAGTTCTGCCATCAGACTTCCTGGATTTGGAACCCTGTGAGTAACCTTGAGCAAGTCATTCAAGACCTGTGACCCTTAAGTTTCCTTGTCTGTCAAATGAGGTTAATACATGTAATGCTACTTCTTAGGACTGCTGCGAAGATTGAGTAATTCAGGTGAAGATCATACACTGATGGCAGTGGATCAATACGTTTGTGAGTCAACATATGGTAGCTATTATTATCATCAGCCACCCCAAGGTCATTTCTAAGATCAACCTCAGGACAAAAGTCCAACTGTGGGGCTGCTGTGGAGAGAACAGGCCAAAGAACCAGAACTTGCTTACAGGAGTTCCCTTCTTGACTGTGTCGAAAGTGGCATGTGCCCTCACCTCTCTGGGCTTCAGTTTTCTCATATGGAAATGAGCATAATTCCTATCTCCAAACAACAATCATAATGGAGACATCTGCAGCATGTGAGGGGATAGAGGAGCAGCTTCCTTCCCTGCATAGATGGCAGTAGACTCACCCCACTCTTGTTCTTGCTGCTCATGGAGAGCCCCAGGGCTGGACCCCCTGCCAGGGACTGCTGCAAGCGCTCTTTCACAGCCACGAGCCTCAGTTCTAGGTCGATCCTGTGTTCCTCCTTTGCCCGACACTCAGCTTCCAGGGTGGCCACAGCTTCCTCCAGAGCCTTTAACTTTGCTCCTGAGTCCAGAGACACTGATGAGACACAGCCCAACCTGACCAAAGCTCAAAGATTTTTTGTCAGGGTCTGTGGCCCTTGTCTGTCCCTCCCAGAGGACCTTTTCAGAACCTTAACGACAAGGACTTTGGGCCTGGGCTTCTAGTTCTGTGTTGAGTGTGTGGTCTTTATCTGCCTAGGACCCAAGTTCTGGAATTAGCATTCCCCCTCTCATTTTCTGTAGTTTAAGTAGGGCCTACCCTATTTCTAGTTCAAAGGTTTTGGCATATAACTTAGGCCTAACTCATAATCACCTCTCACCTTCTGGTCACAGTGAGTGGCTTAGAAATCAGAGATGATTCAATCAGAGTGAATCCTGAGGTTTTGTAGTGCTTATGGGGGAGAAGCTCCACTGGGATGGCTAAGAGGGTTGGGTTAGGGTTGGAGCTTTGCAGAGGTTGTGCCACCACAAGAGGGAAAGAATGAAACCAAAATGGAGGAAAGCACAAATACAAGTTAGATAAACTTCCTGGAGACATCATTTAAGCCCCTAGACCTCACTGCACATGATCTCTCAATTTTAAAGTTATGTTTTTCTTCTTTTCATTTCTATGTAAGTCTAACCAGGCTCACAGGCAATCTATGAGTAAGCTACAGGAGCTCCTGAAATTATTCACAATATTTTGAATTGTGATTTTTTTTTTTAAGGAAAGTCTGCAGGTTTATCAGATTCTCGTAGGGCTATATGGTCTTGAACATGTTCTATAAGGATAGGACTTCTGTTTCTTCCAGAATATGAAGAAACCTCAGGCTGAAAGCATAGTGAACTGTATTTAAAGGAAACACAGCAGAAGGGGTGTGGAGGAACCTAGAGTAGGCAGGGATTTCAGAAGAAGAGCCTGGGAAAGTATCATTCCCACCTGGGACCAAGGTCTCACATATCATCTGTGAATGAATGAATGCAAGATTCAAGATGATCTCTCATTTCCTAGGTGCTAAGGTCACTTCTGTTTTTCATGCTTCTGAAGTCAGGCTTTTTCAACCTCTCATATATTTATGTAACCCCCTAAGGAAATAAGTGTACACATTATTGTGATGCTTTTCCATTTTCTTCTCCCAAAGTGGTTATTAAACTGAAGGCACTGTTTTTAGTTAGGAATTTTGATGTAATAATGAAGAGGAGGAGGCAGGGGAGAAGAAGCACACCCTCCTGTGAGGACAACTAAACAACCTGGGCATGAAACTTCCCCTTGTTGTGACAGGGAAGGTGCCAAGGCTGAGCCACCCACGGAGGCTCAGGACCACAACCACACAGGTACCTGGGCTGTTCCGAATGGCTTCCCGCAGCTCCCTCTTCTCCTGCCGAAGTGCCATCAGCTCTGTCCGAATTGTCTCTTTCTCTTTCTCCAGCTTCTCTTTTTCTACCAGGTATCTCCGGGCATCCTCCTCAGCTCTGTTCTTGCCATACTTGTATTGATTGGCACCTGAAGAGATTTGGGGAAGAAAAAGGCCCTCAGTTCTGACCTCTAGTGAGGGGGTAGATAGGGTTAACTTTTCTCTCAGCCTTATCTTCTCCATCTATCAAATGGGAATATTTAAATCTATTCTCTTTCATATAGAGAGCAAAAGGGAGGCCCCAGCACAGGGACTAGAAGCAAGGGCTTTGCAACTCAGAGAAGGGGTTTGCATTTGCATTCTCTCATTCCCTTAGTGGTTGTGTCTTCAGGCAGAAGTGAATGGTGGTGCTTTTGTGCCTTTTTGCTGAGGCCTCAATTACCTTAGTAATAAGGATACTGATAACATTTAACTCATGGGGTGTGGAAAGATTTAAAGGAGGTGTTTAAGGAAAAGTATTTAGCATAGTACCTGGCAAATGGAGAGTGCTTAGTAATTGTTAGATAATAATGATAGTAATATATAACAACAAATTTTATGAGGTATAACACATTTTGATTTTTAAAAGGGCAGGAGATAGCTACACATAATTCAGATTCATAGAGAATCCAGACTTTGGCTAAAGGCAGGCATTTCCCATTGTATTCCTGGGGGAAGGGTGGGGAAAGGGGAGAGACTTAGTATTCTACTGTAGGTTGAACATGATGGTGGATAATAACAACCAATAATCATGGCAATAATTAATTAAGCATTTACTACGTGCTAGATAAAGTGCTAAGTGAAAACTTGCATTTTCACATTTAATCCTTATAAGATGTATTCTTTTATTATTAGTTCTATTTATTTATTTAGATATATTTATTATTATTAGCTCTTTTATTGTTTAGGAAACTGAGACACAGAGACATTAGTTTTCACTGCTAATGGCGACAGCTCAGTTGAACCTATGTCTGTCTGACCATGCCATGGTTTTTTTTTTTTTTTTTTAAATGGGTATCAGGGAATGAACTCAAGGGTACTCAACCACTGAGCCACATCCCCAGCCCTGTTTTGTATTTTATTTAGAGACAGGGTCTCACTGAGTTGTTTAGTGCCTTGCTATTGCTGAGGCTAGCTTTGAACTTGCAATTCTCCTGTCTCAGCTTCCTGAGTCACTGGGATTTCAGGCGTGTGCCACCGCACCCAGCTCATGCCATATGTTGATGTTTGAACTGGGCCAAGGCCAAAGTCCAACCTCTCTGGGGAAATTATAGCCTTTTGGAAACTGGTGGGGTGTGGAATGATTCCTATGTTTTGCTGATAATTGGGGTGTCTTGTCTGTCTAGCTTTTCTAGGATTACAGTAGTCACCTAACAACTCATGCAAGAATCAGGTCTTGCCATAACTACCATACAGTTAAAATCTGGATCATAAATACAACATGGAGGTAAGAAATCCATACCTTCTCTACTTTTCCAGATATACAGAGGCATGCCAGGAGAATTCACTCCTAGACTTTTGAATTTGTAGTTCGTTTTTTTGATACTGGGGATTGAACCAGTGGCTTTACCACTGAGCTACCTCCCCAGCCCTTTTTGCTTTTTGAGACAGGGTTGATCTCACTAAGTTGCTAAGGATGGCTCTGAACTTGAAATTCTCCTGTATCACCTTCCCAAGTTGCTGGGATTATAGGAATGGGCCACTGTGCCTGGCCTGAAAACCCAACAATGAAGAGTTACAATTTTTATTTTATATAATTTTAAGTCTACTAAAGAAGCTGAGAAATGAAAGGAAAGCAAGGATATATTTGCAGAGCTTGTTCTCTTAACCTTATTTACCACTTGGCATCATTTTCTTACCCCCCACCCACCTCCTTTGTATGATTATTGTCAGTTTTTTACATTACTTTATATACTATAGGCCCACAAAATGCAAATAAATATGGTTGTATACAATTGCTTTTCCAACTCAGTAAGAGAATAAATGAGACAAAATATGCATTTGTATTTTTATAATTACTTAATTACCTTTACCAGTGCTGTTTTTGTTGAATTAAAATTGCTGTCTGGGGTTACATACTTTCAAACTGAACAATTTCCCTTTGCATATCTTGTAAGGTAGATCTACTAGCAACAAACTCTCATTTTTTTCTTATCTGGAAATGTCCTTGTTTTATCTCAATTTTTTGAAAGATATCTTTGCTGGATATAGGATGTGAATTGACAGCTCCCCCAAACATTGACAGTGCTTTGAGTATGTCATCCCCCTACTTTCTGGCCTCCTCTATTACTGATAAGAAGTTGGCTGTTAATCTTATGTTTTTTTTTTTTTTACTTATATGTGCATTTTTGTGTGTGACGAGATAATTTTCTCTTCTGCCTTCACGATTTTCTCATCTTTTAGTGTCAGTGTTTTAATGATGAGTTCTTTGTGAATCCCCTTGCCTTTATCTTACTTAGAGTTTGCTGAGCTTTTTGGATATGTAGATTGGTATTACCTTATACATATATTAGGGCACTTAAAGGTATACCACATTTCTCTGAGAGACTGTTCACTTTTCTTCCTTCTTTTTACTTTCTACTCTTCAGCTTACACAACCTTTTTATCTATTTTTAAATTCACTGATTCTTTCTTCTGCCAGTTCAAATCTACTGTTAAGTTCCTCTAGTGCGTTTTTCATTTCAGTTATTGAACTTAGCAGTTCCCTAATTTCCATTTGGTTCTTCTTTTTATAATTTCTATTTTATTATTGATGGTCTCAATTTGATAACACATTATTACCCTCCCTCATTCTATCCCTCCCTCCCTCTCTTCATGGTATTGTGGATTGAACCCAGAGGCAGAGATATATCCCCAGTCTTTTAAAATTTGAGATAGGGTCTGGCTAAATTGCTGAGGCTAGACTCAAAACTTGCAATCCTCCTGCCTAAGCCTCCTGAATCACTAGAATTACAGGCATGTGCTACCAGGTTCAGCTTACCTTTATTTCTTTGAATGTATTTATAATGGCTATTTTAAAATTTTTGTTAAATTCTACATCTGCATCCTTTCATAGACACTTTTTGTTGCTTGCTTTGCCCCCTTTGAATGGCTCATGCTTTCATGATTCTTTACATGTCTCATAACTTTTTGTTGAAAACTGGTCGCTTTACTATATTACAGCATCTTTAGATATTTATTGATTTTTGCCTTCCTCTCAAGGATTGCTATTTGCCTAATATTTTAGTGACTTGGCTGGACTATTTTAGTGAAGTCAGTTTTCTATAACAACATGAAACCTCTGATATTGCTCCTCAGAGGACATAGTACTGTGCATGGGTATAATCACCCTGGATGACAATGGTTTTAGTAGGGTTCTCTCTGACTCTCTCCTAGATCTCTCTCTTAAGCTGGCTGCTACTGTTGTTAACCTAACATCCAGCCATTAGGTTTTACTAATTGTTAACTAATTATTGTTTTTGAAAATGCTCTGGGGCATAAATTGCTCCATGGTCTGATCCAGTTAAATTCAGTCCCTTTACAGGATAGATTTTGGGGCCAGTCTTTGAGATTAGTTCCTAATGCTGTTCTTAGCTGTCTTTGTGGTTCTCTCTGATCAGCTAGTGGCCTGTGGTTTAGTTTATTACTCCTGTGGAACTCCTAGCCTCTTCTTGTTTACCACCAATCTCCATTGTGTTTGAGAGTACCTTTTACTTTGAACTTTGCTACACTGTGTTGCATCCAAAGTCAGTTTGTTTCTTTGTTTAGTTTTATATGGATACAATATCTTTATTTTGTTTATTTGTTTTTATGTGGTGTTGAGGATCAAACCCAAGCACTCTGCCACTGAGCAACCCAGCACCGAAGTCAGTTCTTTTGAGAGAGAACATTGGAGTTCTCTGTTCTTAAGGCCCACCTTTTCCCCTGGCCAGAATCCCTGAGTCACTGCTCTAGATCTGGGGGTAGAAACATTGGCCAGTGTCATCTGAATGTTTTTCTTCTCTAAAACTTACGTTGAAACTTAATTGCTATTGTAATAGTATTAAAAAGTGGCACTTACCCCGGCAAAGTGCGACCTTGAAAAAGTGATTAGCTTATGAGGGCTCCACCCTCATGGGTGGCAAATTCCCCTGTGCGGTTGTGCACACCTGTAATCCCAGTGGCTGGGGAGGCTGAGGCGGAAGTATTACAAGTTCAAAGCAGGCCTCAGCAATTTAGTGAGGCCCTGTAAGCTACAAAACAAAAAACAAACAAACAAACAAAAAACAGGGCCGAGGATGTGGCTCAGTGGTTAAGCATGTCTGGATTCAATCCCTGGTACCGTCTGTCATGTGATCATGCAGCAAGAAGGCTCCTGCCAGATGCTGGTAACTTGATCTTGGACTTTGCGGTCTCTAGAAGCATGAGGCAATAATTCTCTTTTTGTTATAAATTACCAATTTCAGGTATTCTGCTATAGCAGCACAGAATGAACTAAGACAGCTTGCTTGTCTTGGAGTGGCATTCCTGCCTTATGAGCAGGTGCAGGATTGGGGCAGTAACTTTTGGTTTTCTCTGCTTGCCTCCTTCAGCCTGGAACCTCTCTGGTTGAACTGGAAGGAGGGCATTCAGGCTCCAAGTACTTGTGAGCTGGCCCACCTTGGGTAAAGCCTGTACCCCCAAAGAGCTGGGTGGAGAAGGGAACTCCCTGTCTTTCTGCGGCACTCACTTGGAATTTAGCCTCTGCAACATGGAGCTGGGCAGGATAAGAAATGCTGGTAGCTTGTCCTTCTTGGGGAGACACTGTAGCCCTTAAAGGAGCTGGGGGAACAGTGAGCCCTGTTTTCTCATCCACGCGTGCCTGGAGCAGACACTTTTTTTTTTTTTTTCATACTGAACAGGGGGTGGGGGTAGAAGAGGGTAAAGATGTGGGTTGTGGCTTAAATGTCGCTCACTCTCACTGTTCTTACTGAGATTTAGCACATTTTCTAGAATATGTATTTATTCATTTCTTATATGCCCTTAACAATTTCCAGAGATTTTAAATGATTGTTTTAATAATTTTCTTCAGTTACAGTTGTTTTTTTTGGTGAGTGGGTCAACAGTTTTCTCATGTCACTATTTTTCTCAGTAATTAACTTGGCCTCCACAATTCTTACTTTTTGATATTCATGCCTTTTTGTGGTCCTTTCCCACAAAAAACAAGGCTGAGCTGTATAATATTAGGATATTGCAGAAATGACAAGACTATGACTTCTAAATGTAGATCATAAAAGACATGTATTATCTGCTTGCTGCTCCCTCATAGGTTGTGTGCTCTGGAGGAAGCCAGTTGTCACATCATGAGGACTTGCAACCCTATGAAGTGGAGCCCATTGCAAAGAACTGAAGCCTCCTTCCAACACCAGCACAAACTTGCCTGGCATGCGAGTGAGCCATTTTAGAAGCAGATCCTCCAGTCTGGCAAGCCTTCAGATGACTTCAGGTGCTGGGACAATGTCTTGACTGCAGCCTCATGAGAGGCCCTCAGCCAAAACTACATAACTCATTTACTCAGGATTCCCAAACAGCAGAAACTGAACCACTAAATTTTGGGTATTTTGTTATATTGTGATAGGAAATTAATATATGATATTGTGCAAGTCTCTTTTGCTGTAGACTGATTATGAACCTCCAAAATTCCTATTTGAGGTGGGTCTTTTGTAGGTGGTTAGGTCACGAGAGTGGAGCCTTCATAAATGGTATTAATGTCTTTACAAGAGACCCCAGAAAGTAAAAAAAATGGCTATCTATGAAGCAGAAAATGGGTCCTCACAGACAGAAATCTGCTGGTGCTTTGGACTTCCCAGCCTCCAAACTACGAGAAATAAATTTCTATTATTTATAAGTCATTCTGCTTATGGTATTTTGTTATAGCAGCCTAAGTGGGCCAAGACACCTTTTATTTATGTTCTTCAAACAATGTTGTTGGACTACATTAGTGGTTACATTAGTGGTTTCCCACCACTCTTCAAGGAACCCTGTGACTTCATAGTGATGGCCAACACTGATAGCTAGGGGGATGAATGGGCTTCAACAAGAGTAGTTCCGTTTTTACATCTCTTTCATAAATTGGTCTTTCTCCTTATTTCAGTTTTTCATTTTAAAATGGGCTTTTCATAAGGCCCTGTATTTCCAGTGCCTATGAATAGCATATAAAGAATGTTACACAACATTTCTTTAGTTGTTTAGAGAGGGAGCACAAAATATGCTGCCCCCCCACTTTTCTTTCTTTCTTCCTTAATGCTGAGAATGGAACCCAGGGCCTCAGGCTTACAAGGCAGGTGTTGTAGCAATGGCTACATCCTTAGCCCAAGGAGGGAATTCAGACCTAGAGATGGGAAAGGACTTTATCAAACTTGTCTTCCAAAGAAGACAGATCATCTCACTCCCAGGAGGGAAGAACTATACAAATGAAATGGAGCTATAGTAAAGTTTTTTTTTTTTTTTTTAATCTTAAAAAAGCAGGGCTGGCCATTTCACTCCAGTAAGATTGGCAGCCACTATGAAGTCAAACAACAAGTGCTGGCAAGGATGTGGAGAAAAGGGTACACTTGTACATTGCTGGTGGGACTGCAAATTGGTGCAGCCAATTTGGAAAGCACTTTGGAGATTCCTGGGAATGCTGGGAATGGAACCACCATTTGACCCTGCTATTGCCCTTCTCGGACTATTCCCTGAAGACCTTAAAAGAGCATGCTACAGGGATACTGCCACATCGATGTTCATAGCAGCACAATTCACAATTGCTAGACTGTGGAACCAACCCAGATGCCCCTCAATAGATGAATGGATAAAAAAAATGTGGCATCTATACACAATGGAGTACTATGCAGCAATAAAAAATGACAAAATCATAGAATTTGCAGGGAAATGGACGGCACTAGAGCAGATTATGCTTAGTGAAGCTAGCCAATCCCTAAAAAACAAATACCAAATGTCTTCTTTGATATAATGAGAGCAAATGTGAACAGAGCAGGGAGGAAGAGTAGGAAGAAAAGAGTAACATTAATCAGTGACATGAGATGGGAGGGAAAGGGAGAGAAGAGGAAAATTGCATGGAAATGAAGGGAGACCCTCATTGCTATACAAAATTACATATAAGAGGTTGTGAGGGGAATGGGAAAATAAACAAGGAGAGAAATGAATTACAGTAGATGGGGTAGGGAGAGAAGAAGGGAGGGGAGGGGAGGGGGGATAGTAGGGGATAGGAAAGGTAGCAGAATACAACAATTACTAATAGGGCATTATGTAAAATTGTGGATGTGTAACCGACGTGATTCTGCAATCTGCATTTGGGGTAAAATTGGGAGTTCATAACCCACTTCAATCTAATGTATGAAGTATGATATGTCAAGAGCTTTGTAATGTTGTGAACAACCAATAAAAAAAAAAAAAAAAAAAAAAAAAGCAGGGCTGGGGATGTGGCTCAAGCGGTAGCGCGCTCGCCTGGCATGCATGCGGCCCTGGTTCGATCCTCAGCACCACATACAAAGATGTTGTGTCTGCTGAAAACTAAAAAATAAATATTAAAATTCTCTCTCTCTCTCTTTCTTAAAAAAAAAATAATAATAATTAAAAAAAATTCTTAAAAAAGCAAAGAATACAACCTCATTTTTTTTTTTTTCAGATGCAAAGGAAGAAAAAAATTCTTGGAACAGGTGTCCTACAGGAAGCTGGCTTCTCATAGTATAGCAATAGTTCACCTGGGTGCAGAGGTTAGTGTTAGAAATCAGACAGAACTTAAAAGAGGCATCTGATGTACTTAGTTATCATTGTGAAGTGTGGCAATCGAGCAATTCACCAAGACCCACAGCATGCTAGGTGGAGCTCGGCCTGGAACAGAGGTGAGCCATGGATCTCATGGCAGCCCCCTCCAGGTTGTGTGGAGGGATTTAGTTCTCCATTTATAATCACAGATCAGAAATCATAAATTATTAGCTTCGGAAACAGATACAGCTTGAAGATGACCTCTCTCATTGTCCTTCTCTCTCTCTATATATATGCATATACATATATAAAACAATCAGTGTTAAAATTTATAAAAATTAATTACTAACATTATTAAAATTTCATATAAAGTCCAGATTTCTGGCATTTTGAATAATCAGTAAATCTGGCAACAGGGGCTGGCACTACTATGTGGGGACCACTGAAGTGAGCTAGCGGTCACCTATAGAGTTGGGCCTGAGTGCTCCAGTTCCCTTAGCCCTACCTCCAGTCAATTTCCCTCTGAGGGTATCTGCCAGCTTCCTTTTTTTCAGTGTGCACGTGTTGTTACCTTTTTTTTCAGTGCTAGAGATGAACCCATAGCCTTGTGCATGCTAGACAGGTGCTGTACCACTGAACAACACCCCAATCCCTGTTACTTTTTGTAGGGCATTTTCTTATGACTGACTTTATTCATTTATTGACCTGCCTGAAACTGGAGGAATCTGATTTTGAGAACTGTGCTGTAGGATGCTTCCCTTTCTTGTCCCTGCTTAGCAGGGAAGGCCCACACAGAACTCACTGGAGGCATGGCGTTTGACCTTGACCTGTGGATCCACTCGATGGGACTTTTCACTGCAGGAGGAGGCATGGCGTTTCACCTGGGCTCCAGTGGGGCGCTCGGGCTCCTCATCCTAAGTGGGAGATGTAGGAAAACGATTAAGTGCAGGAGGCTAAGGCTGCAATGCAGGGATGTGTTCCCTGTCCGTTTTGAAATTTGTGCAGTACTTGACAGTTTATAAATGACTTTCCCTGGTGTTATATTATTTGAATCTCCTACTATCAAAGGCAGCAGAAGGCAACTCTAAACTGGAGTACCTATGAGAGGAGAACTAGGAAGTCTGAAAAGACTGTGGTATGCTGCCACAAGCATTCTGGGACATGTGACAGGTACTGAGGACTCAAGTCAATGAGCTGACTCTTGTTTTTGTGAGCAAAACAGGGAGACAACCCTGTTTTGCTGAAATCTAGACTGAAAGCCTTGCAAGTGGCCATCAGGCAGCATCTACCCCTAACAACATGGAATGAACAGCTCAGTTCAGAGTGGTAAGCAGAGGAGAGCCCAGCTCCTTGCTGAAAGTGGACACAGTGCCTTACATTTCTGGAGTGCTTAGCAGTCTAAAGAGCCTCTTTTTCCTCCTGACCTGGGGCTCTTTCCACTGCACCACCCAGCCTCCTGTGCTAGAGATTCCTCCTCCTGAACCATCATCTGTCAGAAGATGGGATTCCCCTTTGAGCTGCCAGTTTAAATGAAAACCATTTCTCTGAAGCAAAGGATAAAAGGGTCACTGAGGGAAAGAAGGAAATAGAAGAAATGGCCTTTATTATGTTCCCAGGTAACCCCAAGGGACCATACCTGCATCTTTTCATAAGGAACATCATCATAGACTCTGGGCTCAGGCCACTGATCCTGGCAGGATCTTGCATATCTAGAAAATGTAAGGTACAATGAATGGTGATGGCAGTTTGCAGTTTATAGTGTTTTCCTGTCCACTCTCATTTGATCCTGGCATCAGCTCTTAATGTGGGTCAGCAGATCATGTGCTGTGTGAGCACTTCACGGGAAGGGACCCACATGATTCTCACAATAGCCCAGATGGCAAGCGATTCATCAGAGCCTTTCTGTAAGTCAGGAAACAGAAGATCCAAGATGGCAAGCAACCAGCCCACATTTCTACAGCTGGTGGTGATAAAGCTGGGACTTGAACCTAGAGTCTCCAATGCTTAACTCCATGGAACAGCCACATGTCCACCTGCATACTCAAGGACAGCTTAATGTCTAGTAGCCTGAGGGCCACACCCATTACTCCAGGGCTTCCCCAGTTTTGCTCATTCCACAGCTTGCCTTGACCCTGGCCTACGTCCCTCAGCCAGTTCCTTCCCCCATGTTGTAAGAGGAAGGCACCCACTCTAGCTTCCCAAGCTCTTCCTCCCTTTCCTTCCAGTGCCCAAGGCTGGACACAGATACATTGAGATTGAGGTGAGACAGGAAAAGTCATGGGCAGCTGTGTGCCGAGGGACTGGCCCTTACAGGAAGGAGTTGCGCCCAGCACTGACAATGCTGGTTAAGGTCTCCACATCCACGTAGTCATAGTGCAGCGCCTCTGGAGTGACTTTGGAGCCCATCTCCACCAGCAGCAGCCCAAGCCAGCGACCCATGTCCTCTGAACAGCTCGCCTGGGGGAGAGGAGGCACAGTGAAATTCATATTCACACTGTTGGGCCTCTGGCTTCCTGCTCACTTCAGCCAAACCCACAAATATTTATAAGTGCCTATTATGTACCCACTTCTTAGGAACCAAAGAGGAATAAGACTTGGGGTCTGTGCAACCATTTGGATATAAAAACAACATTTAGGTGTTCTCTGAAATTTTTGAAAACTACTTACTTTTCTCTTAGGGGAAGCAATTGCTCATACAACTCAATTTTTACTTGCAGTGTAATTGCCAAATAATTACAGTACTGTAGGGGAAGCCTCCTGTAAGTTGCTGGTTAGCTAAATGCATACTTAATTCTCATTTAGAAAACATTGTTATAAAATCAACTTAGCTTGCAGATGATAAAAATGAATAAAGGAAGTACACATTGTGCTAGAAAGCTCTGTATCTAAGTTAAAGAAATAAGAGACCTATCTGAAGCTATGAGAAATAAAAGCAAATTACAGAGGCAATATTTCTTGAAATTTAAGAACTGAGAGAGGCAGTGGATAACTGGGCAAAGAGAACAAGATCAACAGATTGAGTTTTAATCCTGTGGGGCACTATGTAAGGCATTAGACAACCCTGGCCTCAGTTTCCTTATCTATAATACAGGAAGGTAGGTATTTTAAGTTTTCTTCCAGTGTCAACATTTTGAATTCGAAATAGTCAGTAGGATTCTGAGAGTCAATGTGTTTTGCATGACCTCCGGAGGAACTCAGTGCCTATGAGTAGGAAGCACAATGAATACATGAAATGAATTCATGTTTCATTTATCCATTGTGCAACAAATGCTTATTGAGTGCACAGTATATGCCAGGCATCATGCAGACTTCTAGAAAAATAAAAGTATGCAGAACAGGCATGGTTTCAGCTTTTGTGGAATTTAAAGATTTAAACTCTATAACATAGAGAAAATCTTTCTAGAAATTTGAGTTGCTTGATGAGAAGAGTAGGCTATGTCAGAGGGCAGTGGTTCATCTGAGGTGGACTGCTGGGAAGGTTTTATGGGAGACTCTAGAATCAAATCACGGTTAGACCAGATGAAATGCCTTTCAGATTTGGGATTTCAAGGTCAGGGAGGATAAATATACTTTAGTTCTAAGGCAGTCAGAATTAGGATTAAAAACCCAAAATTCTCTGTTAAATTAGAATTTCAGATGAACAACAAATAATTTTTTAGTATATTTAGTATGTCATCCAAAATTTAGTATGTCACACATAAGATACAAAATATCATAGGTACACATGTTAAAAGCATGATTTGCCGGGTACTTAGAACAGGCATTTAAGCGTGTGTCCCCTGAGTTATCTTGCAAGCCTGATGGCTCACTGACAGTAGCACTTGCTTTCCTCTCAGGCCCTGCAGCGTCCTTGGGCAAGGTTCCCAACAAAAACAGGACCCTTGGGCCAGAGTCCCACCACAAGGCCCATCTGGACTCTCTCCTCTCACCTCCAGGATGGCCACCTCCTGCCGGTTACGCAGGATCCTGAAGGCAAATGGGTGTCTGGGCCCAAAGCCCGGAGCCACCTCACAGCCCCGGAGGGCGATTGCGTTCACGTGGGTCCGCAGGTCCGCACGGTCCTTGTGGAAATACAGTGTGTTGCATTTGAGGCGGCACCAGCGTTCCTTCCAGCCCTGGTTCACCAGCACGTGCAGATAGCCTGGGAGGGGGAGAGAGCAGTGGCTTGACCTCCCCACAGTCCACCTAGCTGTGAAGTGGGTACGGTCCCGCTTGCACATCCCTGCACAGCCCTGGGACCACACCAAGTGTAATGAAAAGGGCAAGAGCTGCTCCATAAATTGTACAAAGACACAACTTGCCTCTCCTCCCCTCCCCAAATCCAGAATTTACCCAAAGATAGAAAATAGTGGATGGTGCTGACACCTAGTGGCAGAGTATGGGAACAAAACTAGCCGGTCAAGGGAATGAATTATAAAATTGAAATCAAGGCCCAGACTGCTCCATAGCTAACTAACCACACGTGCGCTTAGAATTCCCTTTTAATAAATAGATTAAAATTTATTATATTATTTTACCGTAACAATCCTGGACTCACTGATTTATTTATATATATATATATACACACACACACACACATATATTAACTTTTTTTAATACTTAATTTTTAGTTTTAGGTGGTGGACACAAAATCTTTTATTTTTATGTGGTGCTGATATAGAACCCAGCTCCTCACACATGCTATGCAAATACTCTATCACTGAGCCACAACCCCAGTCCCCCTGATTACAAAATATTTTGTTTTTCTTTTTCTTTCCTTTTTTTTTTTTTTTTACAAAATGTTTCTTTATAGTCATGTTCTCTTATCCTATTATTTTTTTTAGTGGTAGAAGAATATTATTGCATATCCAAAACAGCTTTTTCTTTTTGTGGTTCCAGAGATCAAAACTGGACCTTATGCATGCTAGGCAAGTTCTCTGCCTCTGAGTTACCCCCATCCAGTCTCAAAATTGATGATTTCCTATTGGATTACAGTAAATGGAATGCTGCATTTATATGAAAAAATGTTTTGCCTTCGAAAGTCCTTTTCACTCACATTGAATGCATTTATATTGAAAGGTACTTAAATATTCTAATCCAAATCTCTTTATGAGACTGGTTTTCAACTTACATATCTGGCATGTTATATGCTATGAAATGTTACTCCCCTCTCATTATAGAGGAGGAAACTGAGACCCCAAGATGGGCAGTGATTTGGGCCAAGGTCATAGGGAGTACAGAAATATGGGGGTCGGTGGATCTTTCCTTTCACTGAGAGGGCCTCACAGGAGCCAAGTGATGGCAGGGCGTGGATGTTGGTGAAGTGGGGTTTAGCCATGCAGAAGACTGGAATTCTCTTCCCTGCCCTGGGAGCCAGGTAGATGAGGCACGGAGGGTCTCCTGGCTTTAGCCCTAGGTGCCTGAATGCCCTTGCTCTCTACATCCTGTACCCACCACAGCAGGGGACCTCCTCCTCTGCAGAGGACGTCTGTAGGTCCTCAGCCAGTGTTTTTTTCTTGGAGAAGCTGATGATGCGGGTGATCTTGCGGCCTGCCGCTCTGCTCATGGAGCCCTTCAGCTCTGCCAGGCTGCTCTTCTTCCCTTTGCCTATTGCAGTAGAGATGGGTCAGGGGAGGAGAAGGAGCCCCTTGTCCCAGTTCCATCCATCCCTGGCCTTCCCATCAGCCCTTTCAGCTGGCATACAAGGGACTAGTATGCAGTTCCAGGTATGACAGTCCAGGTCGTTTAACCCAGGTCTCCTGGACCTGCTCTGCCACTGTGTACCCACAGCTAAGGCCCCTCCTAGCTCTGGCAATCTTCAGCCTGAGCCAGCAGAAGCTCCTACCATGTTCACAGGTCTCCCGGCGGCCGAGGGTGGAAGCACTGTCTCCCATGCCTAGGCTGTCAGAGTCTGAGGTCTGCTTTTCTTGGGACAGCCTCTGAGAAGGGACACAGACAGCCTCACATCAGAGGAGACACTCAGAAGTACCCTTTTATTGGTTTAGTTTCCCCAATTCCCCACACACATGATAATCAGTTTAACAAACACTATAATGTACCTGGTATATCGTGCCAGGTATGGAGAGGACAACAATGACTTACTCATGTTGTGTCTTCGTTGTATAGTCTATTAGGGATGAGGCAATTAGTCATCACGCATTGACAGCAGTGTCCTAGGAGTTTGTACTGTGTTTGGTAGGTGACAGGGAGCTAGGAGTGAATGTAGTGGTATGCTAATGTAATCCAGTGGTGTTGTGGGGTGGACAAGAGGGGCCAAGACTGAATGCAAAAGAGCCTATGGAGACACGTCACTCCTGGTCAGATGAGACTCCAGAAGGGGGCGAGCCAAGGTGACAGCAGGGATGACAGAAAAGGAATGGGCCAGCAGACATTTTCAAAATAGTTGAGACAGGACCTTGTGACCCATAGGAGTCCATTATGATCCCAGCTTTGATGGGAGAATGATAAGCACGTGTGCAGACACACACGTTAGCAAGTTCATTGCCAGCCAACATTATTTTTATTCAAACCAACTCCAGACCAATCATACATTCATTGATTCAGTCATACAAGGTCAAGGTAGCCTGTGAGGTAGAGCAGAGTAGTTAGTCAGATCTTGGAAGAAATTAGGACCCTACTCTCATTTTTTAGCTGTGCACATGGGGGAAAATCCTCTCATCTTCCCCAGGTTGGTTTTCTCATCCAAATTACTCCCCCTTCAGAAGGCTGCTGTGAGGCACCAGAGAGATTGCCCAAGGAAAGCTATGAGGCCAACAGGTTGTATCATTCTTAACACCTGTGTGAAGGGCTGTTCTCCTGCTTCAAGAAGCTAAACTGTGCCAGCCAGGTCTGGGACAGGGTTAAAATGATACCCACCCACTTAAGAAGGCAGAATTACAGAGCTGAGGCCCCTGCCAAGGATCCCCAAGATCAGGCACAGGGGTGCTTCCTGATAAGCCCCATCCTAGGAAGCAGGGAGGAAGGAACTCGAGAGGTCTTGGGCTCTTCTGTTTATGTCCATAGGACTGGAAAAATAATAATTGTCAGAAATGGGGTAGCACTGCCCAAGCTTCCGCTGTAAATTGTAAAACAGAAGCTGTGGCTGTATTTGTTCTGCAGTGGTGTACAGACATCAACACAGAATACCAAGAAATGCTGCGAGCACTTTGGGATTAACTGAGGGATGATGACATTTCAACCCCATGATTCCACGGAGAGGCAGACCCACCAATACCCACATCCTCAGCCCCATTTGTACCCCCAAAACCACCCTAAATATGTTACCCTCCCCCAAAGGCTTGGCTGCAGGAAAACTCAACTATATAAGCTCATCTCTACACATCCTGTGAACTGCACCACAGCATGTACCCACCAGTGCAAGTGCGTGTGCAAGTGCGCGCACATACACACACACTCTTTCTTTCTCACACCATCAACATTGCTTCCCTTTAGGCTCCACTACTGACAAGGCTGAGTGAGGGCAGGGCTGGGCTTCTCCACCAGCACCCTCTACACATGAGAGACCCCGCCCTGCCATAACTGTCACCTGATCCCATGGGAGTGCTTCTGCTGTCCCCTCCCTTGACTCCCCCTGCTTCAGTAACATCTTGCCCATACTGTAAGGCTCACCATAAGTGCCATCTTCCCTACTCCTCCTGTCCCTCTAGCCAGTCCCCCTCACTGTCACTATTCAGGGCCACTCTAACAGGGCTGACAGGCTCTCCCCGCCCTCTGAATTCCATGCTTCCTTCTGCTTCAGCCTGTTCCCTCTGCTTGGAATCCCTTTCTCTTGCCCTTTCTTGCTAACTTTTCATCTTCATATGAAAAGTGACTTCCTCAGAGAACCTTCCTGTACCTCTGAGAGAGGAGCAGGCTCCCACCACACACTCCTAGGGAACCTGGTACTTCCCTTCCTAGAACTTCCTTGGCTTGGCATTTATAAGTCTGTGTGATTATTTGATTCAGGGCTCCTTGTTCACTGGCTTAAGTGCTGTGAGAGCAGGGGATGTACTTATTTTTTAGGACTATATTTCAGGGTTCCCACAGTATCTAGCATGGGCAGAGCCTTAACAAGTACTTGTCTGGTGGATGGTCGGGATTCTTCACTGAGATGGTAGAGTCCTCAAGACTGTCTGGCTTTAAACTCTAGTTCTGTTTCTTCTTTCTTGCTTGCTTTCTTCCTTTTTTTCCTCACTAAGGATTGAATTCAGGGCCACTCTTATCACTGAGCTATATCCCCTGCCCTGCTTTTTTACAAATTTTTGAGACAGAGTCTCACCAAGTTTCTGAAGCTAGCCTCAAACTTATGATTCTCCTGCCTCAGACTCCTGAGCTGCAGGGATTACTGGTGTGCACCACCAAATCCGGCTTCTGTTTCTTATTTACTATGTGACATTGGATAAATCTTTCCATGCCACAACTTTCTCATCTGAAAATTTACCTACTCCAAAGTTGTTACAGAAATTAGTTTATATATATAAAACATTTGAAACAATGCTATACACAGTTACAGTCTATAAATACTAGCCTTTATTACATTCTTTAAGACCAATCTATGTGGAGCTTAAATCTTCCTGTAGGCTATGATGTCCTTAAAGGGATGATCTGAGTCTGAGTTCCTTTGTTACCCATAGTACCTGGCAAAAGGTAGGTACTGGTACATATTTGCCCATGGGCTGACCAGCTGACCAATGACTGCTTCACCCGTGTTCCAAGCAGCCATCTTTCTTTTCTGGTGATATAGTCCAACTTATTTTTCATGGTATTATTCAGACGTGACCTTCTCCTATCTAGACAGAGTGAGTCACTCCTTCCTGTGTTCATACTGCACCTTGGACAGACACTCATTTAGTAGACATGTACTGAGCACCTACTGCTGTGCCTTCTCTGTGCGGGGCATGCATTGCTTGTTTGGCACCATCAGTGGGGATCTGTGATATCCCCTCGGGTGGGGTCCATATTGAGTGCCCACTGCCTGGCCAGGAGGACTTTGTAGAGACAGACGTACCTTGTCCAGGTCCAGCTTGCACTGGAACACCGGGGATCTGGGAGCCTCTGTACCCTCGGCTCCCCCAATTGGTCTGTTGACCTCTCGGATGACCTGTGGAGAGGACAACCAGGAAAAGATGGTCATGAAAGGTCTGGAGTGAAAGGATGATTGGGTTTTGTATGATCAGGGCTGTTATACAGAGGGGTGGATGCAGACACTTGCACAAGCATGGGGTATATCAGAGTCTGAAAGGCTTCCTCCTGTATCTGTCCCTTGGACTAAGAGGATACAGGGCTAGAAACCAAGAGGCTTGGTTTCATTGCTCTTTAGTTGTGTGTCTTGAAAAAGCTACTTCTGCCAGGCATGGTGGCACATGCAATTTAGGAGGCTGAGGCAGGAGGATGGGGAATTCAAAGCCAGCCTCAGCAACTTGGCGAGGCCCTTAGCAACTCAGTGAGACCCTGTCTCAAAATAAAACATAAAAAGGGTTGGGGATGTGTCTCCGTGGTTAAGAGCTCCTGAGTTTAAACCCTGGTTAAAAAAAAAAAGTAAAGAAAAGAAAAAAGAGAAAGCTACTTCTTTGCTCTGGGCCTCCATTTCCTCATCTGTAACATGAGAACACTGGTCCTCTGCTGGGGCTGCTGGGGCTGCAGAAAGTGAGACTGTGGATGTGAGGGGTGATATGAACCAGAAAGCCTTGCAAGGCAAGGGCCTGCTTCTGTGACCAAGGGAGGAGCTGGGGTCATCATGTCTATGTCAGTGATAAGGAAACAGAGTCACTCACTCATTCAAGGTTGCAACAATAAGCATGCAGATTATAAAATAATGATAGCTACCATTTGATGCTAACCCATCAGGCATTTTATCTCCACAGCAACCAGTGATCCCCAAGTTGCAGGTTAGGATGATGAGGCTCAGAGAGGTGAAGCCACCTGTGGGTAGCAGCAGAGCCAGAAACTAAAAGCAAACAGTATGGCTGCAGGCTCTTAACCTTTGGATCAGATGTTAAGGCAGGCAGGCGTCTCTCTTTTTTGCAGTATGGAGGATAGAACTCAGGGGCACTCGGCTACAGAGCTACATCTCCAACCCTTTTTATTTTTTATTTCAAGGCAGGGTCTCACTAAGTTGCCCAGGTTAGCCTTGAACTTTCTGAGGCTGGCCTCTACTTATGATCCTCTTGCTTCAGCCTCTCAAGGATTATGGCTGACAGGAGTCTTGTAGCTCAGTGCTGGGGCTCCATCTTCTGACCCATCTGGCCCTTGGAGGCAGAGGTTTCCCCACCAGGCGGGTTCTCTTACTTCCTTCCCCTCCTGAGACAAAAGTAGTCAGGAGAAGCACCAAACATTCCACACAAGAGCTGGTTATCACAGGAAGGAAGGGAGGGAGGGAGGTGCTTGGTTTCCTTGTTCCAGCAGGGAGATCAGAGAAAGAGAGAGAGAAAGGTGTCAGAGTGAAGCAGAGGTCTGTGCAGGGGGAGGTCGGCTGGAGACGACTGGGACTGGAGCATCGCCAATATTGCAGCAGTCACTGACAGTTACTGACACCTGCTGTCTGCCAGTTGCTGTGCCGAATGCTTCCTAACATCTTCACAAGAACCATTTTACAGACAAGGAAATCACGGCACAGGGTGGTAAAGTCATTGTAGACAAGGAAACCACGGCACAGGGCAGCGAAGTCATTTGTAGAAGACCTCACAGCCAGTGAATGCTGCTTATCCTGGGACTTGAGCCAAGTCTATATGCCACCAAAGTCTTCCTTTGTCATAACCATGTCACTGTGTCTATGCCTTTGGAGTAGATCTACTTCTTTGATTCAAATTATGGCACCAACCACTTGGCAGTGAGATCTTTGGCAAGTCCTAAGTGCCTCCATTTCCTTGTTTGTAAAATAGGAACGATAACAGTCCCATTGTGAGGGTAAATAAGATCATGTATGTGAAGCTCTCAGCACAAGCCATGGCGCAAAGTAAGTGCTCAATATGTGGTGGCTCTCATTGTTCTGTGTGGCCACAAAGATGCAGAAGTGGGGCCACAGGTGCTGGTTACAGGGGTGAATGTTCCCATCTAAAACATGTAAGAGTTTTTCCCTCTCTCCCTCCAATCTTTCTTTCAAAATTTTTTAATTGTGGTTGGACACAATACCTTTATTTTATTTGTTTATTTTTATGTGGTGCTGAGGATCGAACCAGGGGCCTCACACATGTTAGGCAAGCACTCTACCGCTGAGCCACAACCCCAGCCCTTCCATTCTTCCTCCCTTCCTCCCTCCCTTCCTTCCTTCCTTCTCCCCCCCGCCCTCAGTTAGTTTGTTTAATGACAAAATCAGCTTCCTTCATATTAAGCTCCCCATTCCAGGAGGTATATGAGTGCAGTTCAGACAAGCTCATAGTAGGGATGACAGAGGATCCAAATAACTAGAGGGAACTTGGGTCCCCAGCGTGACGTCTGTCTCTTGCAGATATCCAAGATCCATTTCCAAATATAAGCCCCAACTATGTGGCGGGCGCCTGGGCTCAGGCTCTGACCCCTTCTACCCTGAGCAAGGATTGGTTCTTTCAGAGACAGAATCCAGCTCCATCATTGGGGTTCTGGAGAAGAGAGGAAGGAAAGAAGGGCGGCAAGACAGGAGTGGGGTGTGGGCCCCACATACCTTCATCCATTCCTCAGCCTGCTCCCGGCTCTGCAGTGCGAGCACCAAGACCTCAGTGGCCCCCTGGGTGAAGCGCAGCTCATGCCTCTTGTGCCGGCTGTCCTTGGGCACATAGATGACGCTGCAGGCATCCAGCGCCAACCTCAGATGTGGCTGACGATCCTTGGAGCTTTTGTAACACTGGACAAGGAGAGAAAGGGTAAGGGCCTTCTGGAGTGGAAGGTAGAGCAGGAAGCTACCCTCATACAAAGGCTTGGAGCACCCAAAGTCTCCAGGGAAGTTTGACTTACCCCATAAAGACCTCCCCACCCAGCCCAACCGTGGGCACTGTGCAAGGACATGGAGATGCCAGCCAGGGATGTCATTGGGCATCTTCAGGCACAACTGTCTACTAAGAAGAGATGGATTGAAGCATAATACCAGGAAGACCATTTGGGTCTTAAGAAGTAGAGAAGAAATGGGCTGGCTTGGGAGGAAGCTACATGAAAGGGCTGTATGGCAGGAATTTGGAAAAGGGAATTCTAGCAGAGGCGGAGGGCTGGCCTTGGGAGGTTGGTAGTTTATCAATAATGATTCTGACTCCTCTCTTCTTCTCATAAGGCCAGCATTACCTTGGTGGGAGAAACTGAGAGTGACATTACAGAAAAGGAAGACCACAGGCTAATTAATCTTCTAACAGAAGCAAAAGCCCACAACAAAAGACGAACAAATGGAATCTAGATACATAGAAAAGCACACTACATCAAGACCAAGTGCAGCTTTCCCTGGGAACACAGCATGGTTTCATATTAAAAAATCAACCACAAAATTCATCAAGTAAATAGAAAAAAGGAGAAAAATCACACATATCAATAGAATCAGAAAAAGGCATTTTATATAATTCAGTATCCATTTGTGATATAAACTCTTAGCAAACCAAGGGGAGGGATCTTCCTTAACATGGTAATAAGGAACATTTACAAAATCCTGCAGGAAAGATAAACGTCAGTCTTAATGGTGAATTACTGGAGCTTCCTTTAGAGGTCTGGATGGAGTTAGGCCCAGCTCCCCCCACTCTGTTTACACCATGCTGGAGGCCCTGGCCTGCCAGGGAGTTGGGAACAGAGAGGCACAGGGAGTGGAAATAGGTCGCCCTGACCCTTGTACTGGTGCTTGCCAGGGGTGAGCTTTCATTGCCCCAGGGTGACAAAGGGACTTGTTTCACATGCATCTGTGTTAAGCCAGTCTTGTCAGCAGAGTATTTTGGGGAGGAACTATTATTTTTTTTTTCCTAAAATTTATGCTCATCTACCCATTTTGGAATTAAAGATGTATTTTCTTTTATAGTGGTATTCTATAACAACAGGTGCTGCAGGAGATAAGTTTTATGAGACAGAGGTGTGGAAATCAAGGTGGAAATATAGTAGTCATCTCTTGGTCTATGGGATCATGGGTTTTTTTTTTTTTTTAAATTACGTTTCATTGTGTTTTTCTCTAGTTTTATAAATAAACACATTAGCTTGTATACTGAAAAACAACAGATAATGCTTTAAAGTGATTAAAAAAATTCTTCTCTGGCAAAACAAAACAAAAACCTTGGTGAGCTTACCTCAGGTCTTTAAGGGGTGTGTGTGTGTGTGTGTGTATGAATTTTGCTTGTGTGGAGAACCATGATCTCAGAAGCACTGGGCTTTGAGCTGTGCACAAGGCCAGGCCAGTGGTCCTCAGGCAGAAACACGTGAGTCTGCCTAAAGGCACTCACCAAGAGCTGGTCCTCCTTGATGATGGTCAGCTGCTTGGCCCACTGTCCAAAGCGCTTTTTCCGTAGCAGGAAGGCACATATCCTGCAGTCCCTCACCAGGTGCATGGAGGCCTCCTCGGAGGGCCACTGGTGCCTAGGCTGCGGCCCCTTCCCTTCCTCCTCCTCCTCATCATAGGACTCGTAGGAGCTGCTCATGGCGTCCGAGTCATTGTCTGCAGGCACCACAGGAAAGAACCTGTCACTGTGCTGTCCTGGGGAAGCCCCCTGCTTGCCAAGACACCCTGAGATCACAGAGGAAACCCAGGGCATGGTGTTGGTGAGGACTAGAGGCCTGCCTCATGCAGTGCACTGTGTTTTGGATTTACTACTTGCTTTGTGATCTTGGTGACTTCACTTGGGGAGCCGCAGTGCCCTCATTTGTATGGGATCTCTATAAATAATAGTACTTATTTTGACCAGCCTCTTGAACACCAACGCATGGAGAATGTTCAGCCAAGTGTTTGGCGCCCAGTAAAAAGCTGTGATTACCCCATCACCTCTGCAGCCTTTGTCTCAGGTGATGCTCACACCAAATCCCCATCATGAATAAGGAAACTAGGCTCCCCTAAGATCAGTTACCAAGAGTCAGGGCAAAGGCAGGATTCTGGGCTCTAGATTCCTATTCCAGTGGCCTTTCCACTGAACCCTGGGGTCACAAGGGCTTTGGAGCATCTGTGGTGACCATGGCTGGGGTGAGAGGTGGGGCACATGAATGCCAGGGGCTGGCTCCTTGTGAGGGTGGAGCTGGTGTGAACTTACAGGAGTTCTTCAGCTCTCCGTTCATCCTGGCTGCAGGGTAGCTGCTGTCTGCATCCTCATAATAGCCGTCCACAATCGAGTGGGCTGGGCTGCATCCATCTGTGGGGTTGTCGAAAGAGCTGAGCATGGAGAAACAGACAGACCCAGGAGTAGACCCAGGGGTACGGCTGGGAAGGCCCTAGATACCTTGCCCCTTGTCAGGAAATACAGAGTGGAGCTCAGGGCAGTCCCACACTGGGTGTGGGGACTTGTCTCTGCATCTTGTCTGCTCTGGTTCCCAACATACCCTGAGTGTCCCTGTCCCACGGAACTGCCCTGCCAGGCCTATGTTCATGCTATTTCCTGTGCCCTCTTCTACCAGAGAACTCCTCACATCCAAGACCCAGGTCCAAGATCTTTCCTCTGACCTTCCCAGTTGGCTTCTCCTCAGTGACCCAGAACATCAGTGTGTGTGAGAGCATTTTGGTGGCAGCTCTAGTCCTTGCACTGTGGGGAGTGATGCACCAGCTGCCAGGGCTTAGATCTGCCTCCATGTTCTGCACAGACCTCCTCTTCTCCCCTCAGACTTGCCGTTCACTTCCTAACACATCTGCTCCCTCATCTTGGAAAGGCAATTTTCCTTCAAAACCTCTGGGAATACAAAGGAAGAACTGGACCACAGGAGCAAATAATAATGCTCACACGAGCATTAGAGCAATAGCAACAGCTATTGGAGCTGAATGGTTAGGGCACATCCTCCTTTGGGGCTGGGAAAGGTGGTACAGAGCAGCGCAGTGATGAGCAGGGCACCTCAAACTGTTCTGCATCAGAATCACCTAGGGGTTGTTTTCCAGTGCAGATTCTGAGGGTTGCATCCCTAGAGTTTGGGAATCCCTGGAGTGAGTTGGGCTGAGGAATCTGCACTGGAAAAAAATTATTTGATAGGAAAATTCCAAAGATACATAAAATAGTAAATGTACCAAATTCTAATGAATTGGAACAAATTTATTTATAAATTTATTTTTTAAAAATATATGAAGTTGGGCTAGGGCTACAGCTCAGTGGCAGAACACTTGCCCAGCATGTGTGAGGCATAGGGTTTGATCCTTAGCACCACATTAAAAAACAAAACAAAACAAAAACAAACAAACAAACAAACAAACAAAAAAACCAAATAAAATAAAAGTATGCTGTCCATCTACCACTACAAAAAAATATATATATATATAGAGAGAGAGTCATTTTGATGTAAGTAGTCCCTGAGGCTCAGCTGGAAGTTTGGCTGGTGAAGGGTTTGGGCTCTGTCAGAATTGAGCTCCAATCCTATCTCTTCCATCTCCTGAGTGAGCCTGGAAAGAGTACAGCCTCCCTGATTCTTCACCCAGGAAGTGAACAGCTCCCCACTGTGGATTAATGATATCATGCACATAAGCTCTGAGCACAGAGCGTGGCACACATTGGGTGCTGACAAATGCTAGCTATCATTATCGTTGTGTCCTTTGATTCTCAATGGGAGGGAGGTTCAGCCCCATTTTACAGATGGGGAAACAAGCCACACATGGCTGGTTGCTAGTGACAGAGCTTGGGTCAGAACTGAGGTTGCCAACTCAGGCGATGGAAGCACAGCCTCTCCTCCAGGAGGTCTTCCTCAGCCCAGTCCCACTCGCTCTCACACACACTGATCTTCAGAGCTCTGCTCTGGGTTCCCAGCCCCTCCTGTCCATCTGTTTCCTGAGGGCAGCAGCACTGAAGTTTCCCACAACTGGGACTCCCAGCTCTATCTCCCAAGAGGGGCTCGAGCTGCCTTTCGCAGCAGACAATCTGAGGCCTCAGATGCTGACCACACACCGGTGAGGTGGACTGGGGGTGTCAGGGCCAGAGCAGCAGGGGGAGCTGGGAGGGAAAGGTGTGTCAAAGAGGGACAGGACGAAGCACTGCAACACCTGGCAGGGCTGGACGCTGTGTGCCAGAGGAAGGATACTCCCTGATGGGCTTGGCATGAGCTCCCTGGACAAGGTCTCGGCCCTTCCTGAGGCCCTCCCTCCCCAGCTGCTCCCAGGAGGGTGCTCTCTGCCCTGTCTGAAAGGGAAGTGAGCTTTCTGGGAAGATGCAGGAGTCTCATCTAGCTGAGGTGCTTGACCTGGGATTAGGGCCCAGCAGCACCTCTTCCCCTCCTTCTTCCCCTGCCCTGGAGTCAATGAGATAGGAAAAAGGTGCCTGTTTTACATCCAAACAGCTGCTTGTAGTAACATGGAACTTGGGACAATCAAGGCAAAAGAGGGCAACAGATCATCTGGTGCAGACCTACCACAGTTACAAGGTAGAAACAACTCAAATGTTCATCAATTGATAAACAGATAAGCACAACATGGTGTAGATACAAGAATGTTATTCGGTCATAGAAAAGAACAAAATTCTGGTCTATGCTCCAACACTGATGAACCTTGGAAGCATTATGAGAAGTGAAAGAAGCCAGATAGAAAAGGTCATGTAGTATGTGATTCCATTTATACAACATATTCAGAATAGGCAAATCCACGCTGATAGAAGACTGGAGGTCCGCAGGGGCTGGGTGAAGGGGGCTGGGGACTGACTGGTTAACAGCAGTTTCCTTTGGGATGATGAAAATGTTTGGGAACTGGAGAGTAGTGATGGCTGTACGACACTGAGTGTATCAAATGCCACTGGTTGGACTTTTAAAAAATCGTGAAAATGCTCAACCTTGCATGTAGTTGACCTCAGTAAAAAATAAAATGCCCCATGACAAAAAGCCCAAGCAGTACAAAAGAACATGAGTGGAAGAGTATGTTTCCTTTGTTCAGATTTTTTTTTTTTCCTTTTTGAGACAGGGTCTGGCTATGTTTCCTAGGCTGGCCTTAAACTCCCAGGTTCAAGTGATCCTCCCTCCTTAGCCTCCTGAGTAGCTGGGATTAGGGTGTACACCACTATGCCCAGCTGAAATACATGTTCATATATATATATAATTTATTTATTATTTTTCAGTGCTAGGGTTGGAACCTAGGCCTCAAGCATGCTAGGCAAGTGCTCTACCACTGAATTACATCCCCAACTCTTTCCCCAGATTTCAGATTTCATCTCACTCAGGAAAACCTCATTAATATTTCTTGCGTAGCCTAGAAAAATTATTAGAATGCATGAATGTGTGTATATTCATTAGAAAAAAAAAGCTAGACTCATATGTTATACGCAGTATTTTGTGTTTGATTTTCCTAAATGACTATATCTTGGAATTTGTTTCTGATCAGCACAGGCTTCTTTGATGTATGTATCCATGGTGTTTCTGGATGATGGGGTAGCATCCCACTAACATTATATACAAATTCAGCTCCACGTCATTCAAAAGCATAACATGGTTCCTTATGTATAATTGTGTACAATGTTTTCAAGAAAGTGATAGCTTCTGATCCTCAAAGGAACACTATCCATTAACTCACTGGGGGGGAGATCATGGAAGATCAAGGACTCTTCTTTGTGATAAATTTAAGAGATTTTCAAAGTTGATTTATTCTAGTGTCCTCTATATAATTTTACTGAGCACATTCAGCAGTAAAAATATGTAGATGGAATATTTATATATTTATTTATATAAGTTATATGTGTAATAAACTGTTCCAAGTGTGTTCTTATTAGAGAATAAATGCTATATTCAGATAGAATTTTTAAAAAACATGTGTTAAATTAAATATTAATATAGCTTCTAAGATTTCTGCCAACACCATTGTATGAATCTCTGGGATGTGCACATTAGAGACCTATAAGACCATGTGTCCTACCTTTTTCTTTTTTCTCTTTTCTTTTTTCCAGTGCTGGGAACTGAATCCAGGCCTTGCACATGGAAGGCAAGCACTCTACCACTGAGCTACACTCCCCACATGCCCTATTTTACCTGTTATTGGCTTGATAACCTAACCCATCATAAGATGTGATTCTACTGAAATACAATTTATTCCCCCCCACTCCATCCCCAGACAGGAACAGTTGGATTAGCATCAGTTTCAGGGCTCAGAACAGGTTGGTTTATGTTACCTCCTTCCTATGCATGTATGTGAGTATATTTTTGTTTTAGGAGTAGAGGAATAGAGGTCCAGAGAGGAGAAGGGGGTGGTCCAAGGCCACACAGAACTGAGACTAACCCAAGTCCCTGGCCCCTGGTCTGCACCCATCAGTCCACCCAGATTGGCACTGCAGAGGCCAGAAGCTCAGAGCAGCCTCTCCTCAAGAACTGGTGACATGGCTGGGCAGGCACTAGGCCTGGCACTCCAGCTCCTGCAGGACATGGACACACTTAGAATTGGCTTCTCAGGAAGGAGAAGCCCTAACCCCGAAGGGGACCAGAACTTACTGTGGGAGCTGATGTACTCAGGGGACTTGCCTGGTCCCAGAGGAAGGGCCTCCTCATAGTAGTCCTCAGGGGGCGGCTTGTTGGGCAGTGGCGGAGGCAGGTCTGCTGCCTGTGTGGGGACAAGAAGGTGTGTGAGATCAGATGGCTGTGGAGTAAAGAAGAGGGGAGCAGGAGGGAGCGAGGCTGGTGGAAGAGGATGCGGTAGCTCTTAGGAGGTAGGTAGACCCTGAATGGGAAGCCATAATTTTAATATAGTCACAGAGAAGGCAGAACTTAAGAGTGTATTTGTCCTGTGTTTCTCACCCCAAATTTTGAAGCATTAGAGCTTCTCTATAATGGCTGAAAGTTTTGTGGACTGCCAAACCCTGGTAGCTATACTTTTGCTTGAGCACACGCAGAATTACAAAGAACTACCATGAGTTCCCCAAACTCTGCCACCACATCCACATCCACATCCACATCCACATCTACACAAGAGGAGCAGCAGGACACATGCGCATGAGGCCTGTTATTTAGTGAACAGCTTAGGCTTTGTGCCAGGGGATTCCCCAGCTCTACAGCTAAGTTCTGTCACTTACTAATTGTGGGACATCAGGCGTATCACTTGCCCACTCTGAACCTCTGTTTCCTTATCTGTATAAAGGGGGAAGAGCAGTTATATCAAGCTCACTAGTTGCTTTGAGCATGTGAAGGATACACTAAGTTGTCAACAACTGGTACCATCACCATTGATGGTGAGGATAATCCACTATGGAGTTGACAGACAATGCTTGTCTCTAACTCTGTGACCCCCAAGTCTGGGAACCCTAGATCTGGTCCAATCTTTCATCTTGTGGGTGATAAACTCAGGCTCTGAGAAGGGAAATGATTTGCCTAAGGGTACACAGAGACTCCCAACCCCTGGTCCACAGAATTTCCCATCACCTCTGTATGCAATCTGAGGTTGGCGTGGTGATGTGCTTCAGGCCTAAGGGGACAGACTAGCTCATCACATTCTCCCTGCTTAGCAGGACCACAGTGCGCATGCATGCGCTATTGAATGTATGAATGCTTATTTGTACTATTTCTGCCCTTAACCACCACCTGGGAGAGAGAACAGGGTCTTACACACAAAGAGGGTCCAACCATCAGCCGGGGGAGAACTTCCCTCATCCTCTCTAGAGGGGCACAGGGCTTGAGGGTGTGGGATCCATGACTCACATTTCTCAGAGATGGGCTCTTGGCTGGCTCAGGGCTGGTTCCTTTGCTGGGCTCCCCATCGTCCTCTGGCATGTCCCGAAGGTCACTCAGGTCACAGTCTACAGAGGATCAGGGCATTGGTCAAGGGAAAACCAAAGAGGGCTGGATTTGGGGTCTGGAGGTTTCTGAGTGAGGATTGGACTTCACATTGCCTCCACCACCTAGGTGGCTCAATCAATTGCCCTGGGACTCCTCCATGGTAACCTGGTCACCCCACCCCCTGCCTCGTCTGTCAAGAGGACCAAATCACATTCTTTGTAATGGTGCTTTGGAGTTTTCTGACAATTGTGTTATAAAGGCTTGGTGTTCTCTCTAGGTCCATCAGCACCCAGAGCTCCTGCATAGACTGTAGCTTTTTCCCTGTGGTGAGCACTACTCTCTGCCCCCAGGATGGAGTTGGGCTGGCACACAGCCTCCCACACGCTGGCCAGCCTGCTCCCAGGCCAGGCTCTGATACAGCTCTCATTTTCTGCTTAGACACTGGACTGCTCAGCCAGGGACCCAGGAGGACATGGCTGGTAGAGGCAGTGGCGGGCGAGAAGCCCCTTCTGTACTGAACTCTTTGACTTATACTTTTCTTCCTACTGTTCCTCAAATCTCAAGAACATTTCCTATAACTGCAAGTTCCAATTGCATTCTCAGAGCTGGCAGAGCCCAGAAAATCTAAAGTGACTCCATGATGCAATGTTAGAGCCAGGCCCAGCCACCTGGGAGAGACGGTGTCAAAACCAAGGTTGGAAGAAGCACTTACCAAATTCTTCAAAGAGGGACTCCACAAAGCTGGGCCCCGAGTGGAGGTCAGCAGTGTTCACGTATAGGTAGGAGACTTCCTTAGCTGGAAGGGAGGGGAGGACGCTGGCAGTGAGGGGGGCAGGGATGAGTCCAACCCACCCTGCGTGGACTCCTGTTCCACAGGAGCTCAGCACTGACTTTGAAAAGCACGTTCACATCCTGTCATTGTGCTGTTTTTCACACTTTGTTTTCATTTTTACTCTGTCACTGAGGATCTGTCTCTAAGTAAAACGAGGCCCAGAAACCTAGTATTATGGGGCTGTTCTGGGAATGGTCAGGGGACGGGGTCCCGTGAGCACAGTAGGAAAAATGCTGCCTTTTTCTTCCTCCCAAGAGTCCTGTGAGGGTGGCAGGGATTGTCAACTCAGTTTTTTGGGAAACAAGGTTTGGAGTCACTCAGTGGTAACTTCCCACAGCATCCTTTAGATTCCCTGAGCATGGAAGGACACGGGTATAGCCTGGAGTTCAGAGAGATGCATCGTGCCATCAACTGACCTGGAGTGTGGAGGAAAAGATAGAGCCATTGGGCAGAGCGTGTTGCTGGGCAGATAATAATGGGCAGAGATGTGGGCTTAGGTGGGCACGAGCAGGGATGCAGCTCATGAGGATGAGTGTGTGCAGGATTGTATGCCTGTGCAGGAGGGTGTGAGGTGCACATGCTTGTGTGTCGGGGGTCTGTCTGGTGTAGCTCAGAGCATTACCTTTGTGTATGTGTGTGTGCTGTGTGCATGCGTGGTATAGGTAGCATGTGTTGTGGGTCATGTGTGGTGCATAGGAGTACATCATGTGTGAGAGTGCTGTGTGAGTCCTGTGAGAGTATCATAGGTCATGTGTGGCAGGTATGTGGGTGCAATGTGTTCTTTTTTAAAAAAAAATTTTAAAGTTTATTTCTTACATACATGACAATAGGTGGAATGCATTACAATCTTTATTATCCATTTACAGCATAATTTTTTGTAACTCTGCATATAAAGTGTGTTCACACCAAATTATGCCATAATACATGAGCTCTCTTATTATTACTATTATTTTTTTGCATTACATTCTTAAAACAGCATACTACAGGGACTCAGCCACATCAATGTTTATAGCAGCACAATTCACAATAGCTAAACTGTGGAGCCAACCTAGATGTCCTTCAGTGGATGAATGCAATGTGTTCTTGAGTGTAAATGTATGGAGGGCTGGGGATGGAGGAGGACAAAGAACACTGCCAGGACTGAGGTGGAAGAGCAGGCTCTAAGTGGACAAGAACATTAGACCAGAGCATGCTATTAGCAGAACCTGTGTGTTGTGAGCGGAACCTTAATGTGCATAGGCCCTAGGGAGTTACTGAAGGTCCTTGAGGAGGGTCAAGGGTGACACAGCTGTCTGTAGGGGAGTGGCTCGTCCGGGCTGACCTGGGAGAGGCTGTAGGCTCTGCAGGATGGAGGCCACGGCCATCTTCTTCTCCAGGGTGCTGTCACTTAGGTACTCATGGTCCAGGAGGCTAAGCAGACCAGTGAGCTCCGGGAGCAGCTGCTCCAGCACTGGGGAGAAAAGCCAGGGCCAGTCAGAGTTCCGCATGCAGGATCTGGCCCTCCCCACTCGCTGAAGCCCGGGCTGGAGGGGACAGAGAGCAGAGCCTGGTACACAAGGGAGAGGCAGGGCCCTCACACAGCTGTCCCAGTGCTGGCCACCATCCTCCCTTGGGGGGCCCTGCTCATGAGCCCCATGGCATTCCTCCAGGCCTCTTCACACTGCCTCAGACCTCAGATGACCTTGGCCAGAGGACTGTACCTCCCTGGGCTTACCCCGGCCACTCTGAACCCTGGCAGCCCTGGGAAGAGGTGCCCGGGCCTCCCTTTGTCTCAGTCTGCTCTCTGTTTGCGGGTCTAGGGGGGCTCAGTACAGGGCTCTGCTGGAGCCCCTGGCTATCCAGGATATAGGCAGGAAGGAGCCTTCCTGTCCCATCAGTTCATATGCTTCAATCTCTGGAACCTTCTGTTTCCGGCACTTTGGCCAGAGCCAAACTAAACATTAACCCTTCCTACCCCATGCCCAAAGCTATCATTGCCATTCTTCCCATGCTCAAACCAGCGCTTCTCCAACCTGAATGTGTTTAGGAACCACCTGGGAATCTTACCAAAATGCAAATTCACATTCAGGAGGTCTGGAGTGGGACCCGGTTGTCTGCATTTCTGACAAGTTCCCAGGTCTGTGACCAAAGTGAGTTGCAAGATGCTAGAGCACAGAATCCTTTAAAGACTGGAACATACTAAGATCATGATGTCATTGATGTCTTCCTGTCCCAAATAGTAACTTGGGACTTGATTTAAGGCCACAGGCCAGCTTCATCACAGTAGTAGTAGTAAGCTTTATGTCTTACCACACACTTGTGCATTATGATAAAAGCTAACCTGTATTGAACAATGCTGAGACCTTTATGCTTATTGTACCTTTTAATCTCATATCAAGCATTTTCTTGTCTCCATGATATGGAGGATAACACTGAGCCTCAGAAACGTCTCCATGATTGCACAGCGACTAACCCTGGCTGGACGACTTCCCTCACTCTAGTATCTTCACCACAGAACTAACTATATTGCCTTGTGGTATTTTGTGCAAGTTCTGAGGTAGGTCTCAGGCTCACCCTTACTTTTTTAGATGAAGAAACTAAGCCGCCTTAGACCTACCTCAGAACTTGCACAAAGGTGAGTAACTAGCTTAAAGTCACAGAGGCAAGCTGAAGGACCAGGACTTGCACTCTGGCCATGATTCCCACGTGTTTCTTTCCACCCTGCATGCCCTGAGGAAGCAGAAGACTGATATGAACCTGTGGGGTCTGGGACATGTACAAGAGGCTGTCACATCCTGCCTAAGAAAACCAGCCCTGGAGCCAGAGTGCCAAGTTCAAATTCAAACTGCATTATTCCTCAGCTCCGAGACCTTTGACAAGTTACTTTGCCTGCCAGTGACTCAGTTTTCTCCTCTGCGAAGGGAGGCTAACAACAGTACCTGCCTCATTCGGTGGCTGTGAGAATTTCTTCCGTCAAGCTTGTTGTGCCTGGGCCTGCTCAGAGCAGAAGCTCACCACAGTCAGCTGCTCCCTGCCTCTGCAGGCTTCACCTTGCAGGCCTCTGAGGGTCTGTCTCCCTCAGCAGGAGCTTAGCTCCAGGAGGTGTGGGCTGGACTATGATACTGCGTCTGCTCAGCATAGGTACGCCAGGTGTGTTTGACAAGAGAAGGGATGTATAGATGTCCACTCTTGGATTTTCTTTTAAATGGAAATTGTCTGTAGAGATGGTGGCATTATTGGGAAAATGTGACATTGTTGTCTCTCTGCAGCAGACCAGCTTCTCCTCAAATTAGTGGAACATGTGCTAAAGATGGGATTGGATGGGACAGCTCACTCATGAGTGCTCCCCACTGGTAGGCACTTCCTGCCTCACCCCCAGGCACAGATGTGAACAGCTATTGGGATACACATTTTCCAGGACATGACGCCTGGGCTGAGGAGACCTAAGGGATGTTCCTCAGTTTCAGAGGGGTGGAGCCCGGCTGATTCCCAGGCTGTGCAATTCCTAGAGCCACTGAGTGGTACTGCTCCAGGGGGCGCTGCTGAACCCACAGCTGGGTGAAAGGAGCCTGGAGACCTGCTGTCCCCAGAGTGACAGAGAAACAAGGGTTCTGGATGGATTGGGGAGGCCAGGAGGGGCTCCTCTTTAAAGCAGGAATTCATTTAAAATAATTTCAACCAAACTTGAGTTGGCTGAGAAAGAAAACTTTTCAGATAGAATCATGAACTTCTCTGGCACCCTTAGGGACACACCAAACATCAGTTAATGTAATTTCAAAGCATTTACTGAATGCTAAATATGTGTCAGGGGGGCCACTTGGGGGTTAGGAAAAATAAACAAGATATTGTCCCAGTAGGCATCCTCTCTATTCAGTTTCTCTCTCTCTCTCTCTCTCTCTCTCTCTGCACGCACAGTCACAATTAGTGACTCACAGGGGACGTCCCAGTAAATGCAGTAAGGCAGGCACTAAGGGCAGCGAGCTGTCCAAGGCCTGCGGCTGTGGTTCTCATTTACAAGTTCCCAATCTGTTCTGCTGTCATGTGCCCGAGTCTGAGTTCAGGGTTGCTGGCAATTCGGCTCCACACCAAGCATTCTGAAACCCTCTGGTGTCAGGATTCCTTTATACTTTTAGAAATTATGGAGTACCCCAAAGAACTTTTCTTTTTGGGGCATTTTATCTGCCAATATTGACTGCATCAACAATGAAACCTGAGACATTCTAGAACCACAAGAACACACTCTTGGAGTGGACACATCTTCCTATGTCCCCTCTGGAAATCTCCACTGCACACTCACAGAGAATGAGTGAGGCAGGCGTGTGACATCTTAGTACTATATAAAAGCACTTTTGACCTTGTGGACCCCTTGAAAGCATTTTGGGGATCCCTCAGGTATCCCCTATCCCAACAACTACCTTGAGAACTGCTGTGCTCAGTGAATGAACCCAGATTGCTCAGCTTATTGAGTTTCTTTCTTTCCTTCTTTTGTGTTACTGGGAATTGAACCCAGGGGCACTTCACCACTGAGCTACATCTCCAGCCCTTTTAATTTTTTTTAAAAAAAATATATTCTTTTAGTTGTAGATGAACACTATACCTTTTTAAAATTTATTTTTATGTGGTTCTGAGGATTGAACCCAATGTCTCATATTTGCTAGGCAAGAGCTTTACCACTGAGCTACAACTCAAGTCTAGCCCTTGTGATTTTGAAACACAGTCTTGCTAAGCTGTCCAGGCTGGCCTTGAAGTGGCAATCCTCCTGCCTCAGCCTCCTGACTAGCTGGGTTTACAGGCATGTGCCACCCTGCTTGGCAGCATTTTGGGTTTCTTTAAATCTCTTTTCTTCTCCCTCCCTGTCTTCCTTTTCCTCTCATTTCTTTCCTTCTGTCTGAGGTTCCAACCCTTTCTTGCTGCTCCTAGCAAGTACCTGCATGTGGCAGTATCAAGTACCTGCATGTGGCAGTATTCCTGCTTCTAAGTGCTCTGCCTTACTGCTTCCAATACATACAGTAAACTTTGTTACTGTTGCTTCTAATAAGAACAATGCAGTTCCCCTTGAGTTCTCTGTATTTATCATATGAGCTTTAGTATCCAAGCTTCATAACAGCATTTTTCGTTTCCTTCCTGGTCTTTGATGGGATTCTTCACATGAGACCTTGACTTTTAAGTGCTTTTCATTTAACAGAGATGTGATCACTGGAGTCCAAACAGATTGGAAGAGAAGGAAGGGCCTGAGCCAGGGAGAAGCAGAGGAAGAGCGAAAGGCTGCCACCTAGTCCTGGTGTTGGTTTCAACAGCTAAGATCTTAGCTCAGTGCAGCAGAGGCTGGCAGAGGTACTGCTGGGCTTCCTCTCCAAGTCCTCCCCCTGAGGGGTCAGGGTGTGACTTCACCAGGACTCTCAACTCTTTGACTGGGGACCCTTCACCTGTGGGTGGGCAGTCCTCACCATGGGGTTGACATTTTCTCTCTTGCTCTCTCTCTCTCTCTTTTTTGTACCAGGGATTGAACCCAGGGTTGCTTAATCACAGAGCCACATCCCCAGCCCTTTTTCATACTTTATTAGAGACAGGATCTCTCTGAGTTGCTGAGGCTGGGTTTGAATTCGCAATCCTCCTGCCTCAGCCTCCAAGTCCAGCCTGACATTCCTTCTCTCTGGCTCTCTTCCTAATGAGCCTATTTGAATATCATAGCTCTGACTGTGAGGACCTCACAGAAGAAAAACAGGTTATTTAAAGAGAATACCAGACATAACAGGGGGATCTCACTCTATAGAAACTTCTGTATATCATGGATACCAGAAACCTTCAGCCAGCACCAGGCTTTTCTAGAACAGTGCAGAACTCACCCCAAGACAGCCTTCAAGTGCAGCAAATATAGAAGCGCTTTCAATGAGAGCTTTGTTTTTAGTACTGGAGAATCCAACCACAGGGATTTAATCCATCAGAGAATTTAATTTGAGAGACGTCATATGGGTATAATGCAAATGACAAATAATTCTGGCCAGGGCTCACACATACCACCAGGATAGCTGCCTGGAATTTCAGAAAGACTGAGTTTTCTAGGGGTTGTTGGTAACATCAGTTCCTGAACCTCCTATCCAGAGAGTGACCTGGTAGACTTAGGATCTGGAATCTACATTTTAATAAGCACCCCACCCGGGTGATTCCATTGTAACCAGTTCAAATTTCAAACTTTGCAAAATACTCCACCAAACGTCCTACAGGGAGCATGTATGAAATTCAGGAATATGGTGAAAACCCATACTCCTTAAAAAAAAAAATCACTGGACTGACCCTTTTGAGATAACTGAGAGTAGAGGGAATAAGAGCCCCAAGAGAAGATGGTAAATGGCTGGAATATGGAGTATTACTTTGATTAGGCACAGTTGTATGACTTTGGGGACAGATTCATGATGAGTGAGTACTAGGATTTCCTTTTTTGGGTGCCAGGGATCGAACACAGGGTCTCATGCATACAAAGCAAGTACTCTACCTTGAGGTTATATCCCTACCCTAGAATTGGGATTCTTATACTGCCATTTCTGAGCTGAAGAGAGCTCTGGTTTTGTCTTATGTAAAATGAGAATAGTGGGATCCCAGCCTCAAGGGCAGGGAGGCCGAAGGTCATGCCTCTAGGCCCTTAGCATAACACTACATCTGGTACAAATATGCACTAAATGACAGCCGTATTGCTTATTGTTGTTGTCACTTGCTACTTCCTCACACTTCCCAGAACCATGCAGATTCCAAAGTACTAATCAGATAGTATTTGGTGACAGATGTGTGATTGTTGTAATAAGCTCAGTGAGGACAGAGCCTGAATCTTGATCAGCACTTGGTAGATGCCCAGTGAACACTAATTCAATAGATATAATATTTTGATGACCTAGTCTAATCTTCATTTATTTATTTATTGGTATCAGGGATTGAACTTAGGGGCACTTGACCACTGAGCCACATCCCCAGTCCTTTTTTTTTTTTTTTTTTGTATTTTATTTAGGAACAGGGTCTCACTAAGTTGCTGAAGGTCTTGCTTTAGCTGAGGCTAGATTTGAACTTGAGATCCTCCTATCTCAGCCTCCTGAGCCGCTGAGATTATGGTGTGTACCACTGTGCTGGCTAATCCACTCATTTTAAAGATGTAAAAAGTGAGGACCAAAGAAAGAGGTTACCTGACTTGACTGTGATCACATGACCACTCGAGAAAATAGTATCTAGTGCTAAATTCACACAAAACTTGATGCTCGAGTCATTGGAAGAGTGGCTAAGAACACAGGCCATGGACAATCAGGCTCCCCTCCCAGCTTGGTCATTTTTCAGCTGTGGGCCTCTGAGGAAATTTCTTAAATTTCCTAAGCTTCCAATTGATGTGCAGACAGTGGACATAATAACAGTAGCTGCTTCACAAGCTCATGGTGAAGATGAAATATGTGTTGTGCAAGGAGCTCATCACACTGCACAGCTGCTCTCTTCATTCCTATGTGACCTCCAGCGTGCAGTTTCAGGTGCACTGGTATATACAGGTGGGGGATAGGCCAAGAGGACATCATGGATTGTACCAAATCTCCGCACCTGGATTGCCCATGGCTTTGGGCCCAAGGCAGAGCACAGAATGGTTGTAGCAGGAGGCAGTGGCTCCCCTTTCCTCAGGGTGCTCCCATTTCAAGGATCCTTCCATGCCAGGTGAGGGGGCAACATTCTTTAGTTGGAGGGGCAGATATACAACCCAGAACTGTGCCCTTATCATCCCCAGTCAGGAAGACCTCATTCACCAGTTCCTAACCTGCCCTCTCCCATCTTTACTACTGGTCCAGGTCTTTTGTCCTATCTGGGGGCAGAGAAGGGGCATCAGGACATGCTGGCCTTTATGTCTAAAGTTCATTTAGAACCATAAGAAAATTTCATTCTTCTTATTTGGTTTAAGTTAATATTGGAGAGGTATGGTGAATTCCAGGGATTAAAACAACAACAAGAAGGAAGAAATGAACTAATTATTGTTCATAAATTTTCAATATTTAAAGTGGGTCAGGCACAGAAACGCAAGATAGGGGATAGCCTCATTCTCTAGGCTGCAAAAACATTTCTCAAATATGAGTATAACCTATTTAAAAATACATCTAAGATTAAACTAAGGAATGCTTATTATTTTGGTGAGTACTGGACTAAAACTAAGATCAAATTTCTCTCTGCTCCTCCATCCTCCCGAGCACAATAAAATAAAAACAGGATGTTATGAAGAAGCCCTAAGCAACTTAGCAAGACCTGTCTCAAAATAAAAAATAAAAAAACCAGGCTGGGGATGTGGCTCAGTGGGTTCAATCCTTAGTATCAAAAAAAAAAAAAAAAAAAAGATGTTATACAGCAGAAATTTAGCCCCAAGCTGAAAGTGCTGTCTCTGGCTCCCAGGATGCAGTGCAGCTGGAATGAAACCTTCAATCAACAGACATTCATTGCAACCAGTAAGGGTGATCACACAGAAGCTCAGAACTATTTAAAAATTTCAAAGGTTATGAGTCTAATTCCCATGACAAAAGACAAATTAAGAATTAAACTTCTGCCAACCTCAGGTTGGGCTCATACAGGCTGGGCACCAGAGCTGAGCACCTTGACACATGTCCTCATGCCCATGTACCTTTCAGACTCTGGAACTGACAAAAATGCTTGGTGACAGTGTGGAAGTTACAACTTTGTTAAATTCAAAGCAGCAGGGAGATATGCCATTTCCCTTTCCCCCACCTCACTGTTTGAGAAGCATCTTTCTAGAGGAGACAAAGACAACTCCATCCTTCTTTGTTTTCAGTCAGAGGAAATGCAGCTGGCCCAATTTTAAAATGGAAAATAAGAAGAGTTGTTGGACTGTGGTTTTATGAAAGGCCTACAATTTTTCTTTGGGTTTATTCAGATTTCCTTTCTTATTTCCATGCAGCAAAATAACCCAATTTACATCTCATAAAGGCTCCTGTTTGGAGAGAGAGAAACAGTGTTACTTTGAAAAATTTTGATTATGATTTTAGAGATAATTTTCTACATACTGTAATTTAACAAGCTGGCACAATAATAGCGTCTGATCCTTTAGAACTTCGGTATGTGTGTGTGTGTGTTCCCCAAAGACTCCATATTGCTGAACTTGAATCCCTCCTCTGGGAATGGCTGCTGATTGATTCAGTGATTTATTTTGTCATTGATGAATTTTAATTCTAACACATAATTGGGAATAATGAGAAGTAACAGATATTGAGCAACCCCATCTACCTGAGTGTATATCCTGTTCCCCATTTTCTAGCTGTGGACACTGATAAATTGTCCCTGCCTCATGTACCTCACGTATGTCACCGGTGACCTGTGAGTCTTCTCAGTGGGAATGGGCCCTGATATACATGAAAGTGCTTAGAATGGTGTCCGATACCTGGTAGGCACTCAAGAAATGTTATTTATATTACTCTTCATTACTGTTCTGAGGCATATCCTACTTTAAGAGATTTACATGTGTTATTTATATCAATTAATTTGTACACCAAGGTGAGACAGCCCATTTTACAGGTGTGGGATCTGAGCACTGCAGAACAGGAGGGGCAGTTATGATGTCTCCTCCAGTTTCCCTCCAACATGCTGCTTCTGTCAGTGCCCAATTCAGGGTTCATTCTGCAGAGGCAGCAGCTCCACAGTAAGGCAGGTAGCAGTGCCTATTCTACTCATTGGCTCGGAAATCTCTCTTTCCCTGGCCCTTCTCTTCCAAGTTGCTGCAAGTCTACCCAGCTGGGAACACAGGGATGTCTCACTTCCTTCCTCTGAATTTACAAGAACTCTTCTTTGCATCCAAGGGAAGACCAGATAGCAGGCAGAACGTTGGAGGGGACTGCACTGGTTGGAACCCCACTGTTTATCACCCAAATACTTCCTGTTGTCCCAATGTGGATGGGGAAGATCATGGTGCATGCAGGATGGAAAAGAGTCAAAGCAAGCCCAGCTGCATACCCAGGGCCTGGTGCTCAGTGCTTCCCAGGAGTTAAATATAGCCCCATATGAGAGGGAGGGCAAGGGGTGGTGAGGTCACCTTGGAAGGCTTTTGTGTGTGTTAATGAGAGCTACTGCAGGAAACTGAATATCCTTTTGCTCAAAAGAATAGTAGGAGTTTGACTCCCCAGGATAGAAACAGAAACATCATAAGGAAGGGAGGTGGGAAGGACTAGTGGGAAGAACTTGGGTTCTAGCTCCTCCCCTTACTAGTGTGCAACTCTAAGTCAGTTCCTTAACCACTCTGACCACTATCTTCCTCTTCATAAGAAGAGGTTTAGAAAACCCCTGCATGAGGGGGAAATGAGGAATGGCTGGGGGAGGGTTTGCACACCCAGGGCTTATTATTAGGGGTGGCAGACTCGCACAGTTCTCTCACCTCATGTTACTTCAGATCAGGGAGGTCACAAATGAATGGAAAAGCAGGTCTTGGGGGTGTTTTTGGTGACTTTATCCCCAGGAGCCAGGCTAGGGCGACAGGCTTGGGAAGTTCTGCATCTTCAAGGCTCTTCCTAGCAGCAGCTCTGTCCCTGTTCCTGTCACCCACCAGGAGGCTCTCCCTTGGGGCACCTCATTTCTAGCTCTGGGCCACCAGGGAAGCCCAGCCTCCTCTCCTTATGTCACTTCCAGACCACACAGGAGGAGGTGGGGGCTAGCCACCGAGGAAATAACTTTTGGCTGGGGGACTGGGCTCTCCCAGAATTGTTCCTTTGTCTGCGGATTCCTCCCTGTTTAGCTCACAAAGGAAATGGTTCCAGGAGGAAGTGGAAAACCGTGACACACTGGCTCAGCTTTCCCCGCTGCAAGATGGCAGCTGCTTCCTTTTGGGCGGGCTGCACCATCTCCTTCACCAAGCCTGGGGAACCAGAGCAGTCCCAGGGGTGGTCTGGGATACCTGTCAATAAAAGCAGGTAGTAATTGCAAGCTCCTAAGTGATCATCAGATGTTGTACTAAGCATTTTGCATGAATTACCTCATTTAATTCTAATGACCCCACAAGATACCTTCTGTTTTTACCTACTATTTTACACATAGACCAAGTGAAGTTCAGAGAGGCAGTCATTTGTGTAAAGGCACACAGCAAGCAGATTGAGATTCAAACCTAGACTTAACTCCAGAGGTTCAGCTTCCAATTGCTGCAATATAATACCTTCTAGCCTTTTTTTTATTGAATACTTCCTATATGAAGATACTGTGCCTAGCATTTTCATTTCTTTTTAAAAATTCCTGGATGTGGTGGGACACACTTGTAATCCCAGAGACTCGGGAGGCTGAGGCAGGAGGATTACAAATGCAAGGCCAACTTCATCAACTTAGTGAGACCCTAAGTAATATAAGGAGACCCTGTCTCAAAATAAAAGATAAAAATAAAAAGCGCTGGGGATGTGGCTCAGTGGTAAAAGCCCTCTGGGTTCAATTCAAAACTAAAAATTTCTTTTTTTTTTAACTGAACCTCTGGGTTCAGTACAAAAACCAAACCAAAACAAAACAAAAAACCTCCCCTCCCCCCAAAAAGAACCCTAGCTAAATAAAAATAAGGTCTCAGGTGGGCAAAATTGGACTTATCCCAATCTTTGTTTCACACGAAACACTCATCAGTGGCCCATGTGCCTCTCACTTTCATTTAGTTGCTGCAGAGCTCATCATGCCCCTCTGTCCCTCATATGTAGTTTTGCTGCAACTGGTGTGCTCCTGAAAACATGCATTTACAATTTTAGTTGTTAAATATACATTTAAAAATTTTAGTTGTGCCGGGTGCTGTGGCACATGCCCATAATCCCAGCGGCTCTGGAGGCTGAGGCAGGAGGATCATGAGTTCAAAGCCAGCCTCAGCAACAGCGAGGCACTAAGCAACTCAGTGAGAGTGTGTCTCTAAATAAAATATAAAATAAGGTTGGGGGTGTGGCTCAGTGGTTGAGTGCCCCTGAGTTCAATCCCCGGTACCAAAAAAAAAAAAAAAAAAAAAATTAGTTTTAAATATACATTAAATTTTTGTTGTTGTTAAAATTTTGGTTGTTGTCTCCAAAAAGAGGACAATGCTATAGGTAATGTTTTTTGACTTTTTCTTTTAATATGCTGCAAAGATTGATTCTTATTGCCACCTGTCCCTGTGTTCATTCCTCTGATTGTTGGATGTTACTCCATTGGGAGAAAATTCTCGGTGCCTAACACTCTGTGCCTATGCCCTCATTTATTCTTTGCAACAGCTGTGTGTAGAAGGAACTCTTCCCTGTTACTGACAGAAAACCGGGGCCCAGAAAGGTTAACTCTAATGCTGCTTCTTTTTTTGCAGTGCTGGGAATTGAACCCAGGGCCTTGTACACACTAGGCAAATGCTCTGCCACCAAGCTCTATTCCCAGCCCTTCAGAGAGGTTAACTGTGGACTGGGTGGGAATATTTCTGGCCTCCACTGTGTGCCATGTTTTGGGGTAGTGGAGAAAACATGGGCACTGGGGCCAGAATCCAGGGGCCCCAGCCCTGGCCACATGCTAATTGACCATGCAGCACTGGGCAGGTTGCTTCACATCTGGGACCCTCAGTTTCCTCAGCATCAGAGTGGGGGATCGAGACTGCCCACTTACCTCTAGGTCTGTTGTGAGACCCAAGTCTGGCTGAGCCGGGTGATTTTAGAGCACCCTGCAGTTTTGTAAATCATCAACTGTGATTAATAGTAATTGCACCACTACTTGTCACCTCCAGCCTCCACTCCCAGCTGAACAACAGAAACTGCGGGACTCAGGGACAAGGCTGACCAGTACTCCATTCAGAAGGGTGCAAGATTAGGTGACAAGTCAGCTCACACAAGCCCTAGTGTGAACCAGAAGAGCTCTGCAGATGCCTGAGGGTGCGCTAATGGGAACCTAGCATGAATCTAGCTTCGTTCTGTTCCATAATCTTAAAAAATGCTATTGGGGCTGGGATTGTGGCTCAGCGGTAGAGCACTCACCTAGCATGGGCGGGGCCCGGGTTTGATCCTGAGCACCACATAAAAAAATAAAGGTATTGGGCTAGGGTTGTGGCTCAGCGGTAGAGCCCTTGCCTGGCACGTGTGAGGCCCTGGATTCAAGCCTCAGCACCACATAAAAATACTATGTCCAACTATAACTATATATTTCAGTATTGTGTTGTCTCCATTTACACCTAAAAAAATTTTTAAAATGCTATTATTATCATCATTGTTATGATTATTTAGTATTTCTGACAAAATTTTCATTTATGTCTGAGACACCATCCCTGTGCTGTTTGTTCATGGTGTTTTCTCTGAATGAGCTATTTCCCAACTCTCACCTCCTACTAGCTATGTGACCTTAAGCAAGTTACTTAACTTCTCTGTGTCTGTATTCTCACCTGAAAAATGGAGATGTTAGAAACACTGTTGTGTGAAGTACTGCATAAGGTGTTTAGAACAGTTCCTCATGCAAATCAAGCTATTATTATTATCTAAAATCTCCTTCACTCTCTACCTAGCAACCACTCATGCGCTTAGAGTTGGTTTAAATGCCACTTCCTCCAGGAGGCCGGTCCTGGATCCCTGAATAGGCAAGGTCACCCTGTTCAAGACTGCAGAGGTGCTGACTCGCTTCTTCTTTAAACTATGAGGTTAGGAGGGCAGGGACATTGCCTGACTTAGCAGGTACCATTGTGGCCCAATGTCCAGCAGAGTAGTGGGTACGCGGCAGGTGCGCTGGGAAGAAATCAGCCACCAACCTTGAAGTCAGAGGAAGGGCCACAGCTAGGCAGTGCCTTAGGACAACTGTCTCTGAGAACAGAAAAGGTATGGGGATGGGGAAAGGAAGGTGGAGCAGATTTGCTCCCCGGAGCATGGGGTGCCAGGTGGCACCAGCCCCAGGACCACAGTATTTGGTTCAGTGTATGGAACTTCCTAGTCATCCCTACAAGGAAGAGAAGTAGATGTCCTAAGAGGAATTGAGCTGGGGGGACAGCCCCCGGCTGGGAGGAAGGCTGATAATGTCAGTAGAGTGGGTAATTGGTACAATGAGAACAGGGGTGAAAACACCTAGAATCAAACCTTGGAATTGCCTCCTGCCACCCAGTGACTCCAGGCAGGTGATGCCACCTGATCAAGTCTCGGTTCTCACTGTGACAGATAATAAATAAGAGCACTTTCCTCAGAAGGTTGTGAGCAGAAAGGGAGAGTGTTCCGCAGGGAACTGGGTACGTGTCAATCATGTTGTAAAGATTTGTTTCTCTGGGTGCTGTTGCAATCAGTGACCAACAGGGGTTGGGCCAGGTGTTCTAGGCGGGGTTGAAGGGTTCAGCGGATTGGCCACCTTGACTGTCCACCTAGTTTGGAAGTCTTCCCTCCCTTCCCCCTTCCTGCAAAGCCTCTCAGTGTGGGATTTGGTTCTGGGCCAAGCCCTCAGGAATTCAGCCCATGGGGCTGCCTGGGGCAGGCATTGGGAGACTGCTGAGGTTGGTTCTTGCCTCTACAGTTGGGCTTGTGAGGTGCGAGAGAAAGGTCCTCTTCCATGGGGATGGAAGAACGACCCTGGATGAATGTCTCCTCTGCTTTTCGACTCCACTAACAATTCTGTACAATAACCTCTATCTGGCTTTTCCTTTCTAGTTTTCCTCACCGCCTCCCTTAAATGGGGTTTTGTTCTGTCGCTGGTCTTAAACTCCTGGGCTCAAGGGTCCTCCCACCTCAGGCTCCTACATAGCTGTGATTACAGGTGCTTGCCCCAAAGCCTGGCTGATTAACTCTACTTGAAATTGCAGAGTTGAAACCTTTACGTGGCTCTGCTCTTCAACATGAAGGTGAGCTAATCTTAGTCTAAGGATCTGCGTCAGCTCCTAAAGGGCCACTTCTGTCCAACCCCTACCCCATACCCCTTTGCATTTTGATGTGAGCTCTCTGCTTGCTGGCTTTAACAATGGCCCCAAATTGAAGCACATCATAACCTCTTCCTGCTCACAGCTGGTCAACAGCTACCTGGGGCCCGGATGTCAGCTTTCCTTTGTGATACTGGTGACAAAGAGGCTTACAGGCTCCCACTTCCTTATTCCCACTCTCTCTGTCATTCCATCTCTTCCCAGAGTGGCCAGGCAAGGAGCGAGAGTGAAATGCTGCAGAGATAACTTGGATTCCTCTCCAACTGATGAAGGAGCCAATCACTCACAAACGTGTATTTCAAGCATTCACTTTTTAAAAAGATCGAACACTTCTGAGAGCTTTCCCTGCCTGAATCCAGTCATCTCCCATTGGTAAATCAGAGATTGTTATCTCCATTTTTTTGTGTGGATTTAACTGAGACCCCGTGGGTTAAGTGCAGAGTGGAAGGAGCAGCGCCAGGATCCCCCCACCCCCACTGCAACCGGAGACTGCAGCTGCAGCACTTGGTTCTGGGTCTGGCCTTATCTGCCTCTATTATTAGGTACCCATCACGGGCAGCCCAACCTCTAAGGTCAGGGACGCACCCGGTTGGGGACCTGGAGAATAGGCTCCACACTTTGGAAGGATCTGGAGGTCTCATTTCCACCTTCCTCGATGCTCCAGGCCTGCTGCCCTGTTTTGCTGCCCTGTGCACTCTCTGGACTTTTCTTTTGTCCTCTCCCCATTTTTTTTTTCCATTTAAAAGACCATCCCACAGTGTTCCTGAGGTTCTTGGCTACAAAGTGACCCTTGAGTCTTCTGGTTCTTTACATATTCTCTTTGATGGATACTCGCCAGATCTGATCCAAGTCACTGGCACTGTGACCAAGTCTCATTTTCTCTGTTACCCTGGGAGATTTGGGGTGCAGGGACCCTGAGCTTACCCTCTGAGACCCCTCAAAGCTGCACCTGTTTGCTGGCTGGAGGTGAGGAAAAGCCATTAGTCTCCCTGACTTCCTGGCACAGTCCCAGAAGATCACTTTTCTTTTTGGTTCAAGTGGAGCTAAAAAAAATCGCCCTTGGTTTGCTATCAGCAGGATCGGCTCTCAGCACACCCTTCAACAAGAATGGGCAGGAAGGGTAAATATTTATTCTACAAATGAATAAATCTGATTCCATCTTCAAAAGCAAGCTTTGGTATAAATTACCATAATTTCTCCATTCTAAGTTGCCAACTGATTGGAAGATGTTTTTATCTATTGAACATCTTTTGCAAAACAAGAAAAAGCAGATAAATATGTCAATTGTAAGATATGTTCTGAGTTATTAGAAAAATGTGTCTTGTATCAATGAAATAAAAACATATATGGTTAATTTTGATTTTAATTTTCTTCTTTTGGCTCTGGTGTTCCTAGAAAAGAAGGTTCCCAACCCTTACTAACTCAGGGTGATATATGGGCTGGTCATGTGTCCTGGCCAAGTTAGCCCCGAACTCCTGCTGGGTCAGCAAGGGCACTTCATGGCCATTGACGGCTGCCCCATGCCCTGTGAAGTCAACAGATAGGCTTTTCTCCTAGCTGAGATATACTCTGCTGATAGACCACATTAGGGGTTCTGTGGAACACTCACTGAGGCGGGGGGGATCCGTCAAGTGACCTGTTGCCCCTTGGGCCTTAGTTTCTCTAGTGATAAAATTAGGGACACAGGGTCAGATGAGTGGTTTTCAAGTGCTCTTCTGCGGAAACCTATGGGATGTGCAGAGCTTCCCTAAGGACTGCCAGGAGGAGGAGGGATGCGGTGGGTGGGCTCGGTGCTCACATTCCCACCTCACCTGGAGCAAGTTCTATGTCTTCAGATTTTGTTTGTCAAAGGATTTGAAGGCTAAAAGTAATTTGAAAAACACCATTAAATGGCATTCTGGAGTCCTTCCAACACAACTGTTGAACCCACTCTTGTGTGGTGAAGGCCAGGGCTTCATTTCTGTCTGGACACGCCCTCGGAACCCTCCCCATCTGTTGTGCACTCCTGATCTCTCCACTACTTACACCAGGCGCTGGCAAAAAAAAAAAAAAAAAAAAAAAAAAAAAAAAAAAAAAAAAATTCTTAAAGGTCCAGATAGTCATATTTTGCGGTCCACATATGGCCTCTGTTTCAACCACGCAACTCTGCTCTTATAGTGAAAAAATAGCCACAGACCATAAAGAACGAATGCACGTGGCTGCATGCCAATAAAACTTTCTTTACAATAACAGGTGGTGGGTGGGTATTATGTATGATTTCTGCACTATGATACTTTGACCTGACAGGTGAAGAAATTGAACCCCATGTAGGGGATTTGAGGAGTCAGGCTGGAACCCCTGTCTCCCAACATTGAGAGGGCTCCTCCACCCCACCCTGCTCATCTAGCAATGACTCTTGCTCTAAATTGAATCACGGGCATCTGAGGACTACACGGTAGAGGGGGACGATGCCCAGACAAGACACATGCTCCACTTTTCTCTCTCAGGAGATCAGTTTTCCTCTAGGTTCTTAGAGGGCTATAAAAAGCCCCTGAGCTTGCCTTCTGTGTGGCATGCTGTTGGTAAATTCCCCAGAGCTGGAATGACTGCAATGTGGTGCCACATTCTGCCCCTGCCACAGCCCGACAGCTGTGCCAAGAAGAATCACGCCTGGCCAGCTCTGTACCTCTGCCACGCATGCACTCTGGGCGTGACTGGGATTCCCCAGATGGAATTTGAGGTGGAGGATAAGCCCTGCCTGGCCCTCCTGGGTCAGTTTCTTCATCGATCCCAGGAGCATGAGAGGTTCTTGAGTTCTTAACTCCAGAACTCTTGAGGGCTACAGTGGGGAAGGCAAGTCATTAAACTTCACATGGGCTACTTGGCTGGACCCTTCCACTGATGGAGGGTGTTTCCTGGAATGGTTACGATTCCCTTCCCCTCCTCTTATCAGAATCCTTCCTGTCCCCACCTTGAATTTTTTACTTAGTTCTGTGGCTTACCTAGCTAGTCTTTCATATAAAAACTAACCTGGGGGTGAGGGGCTTCAAGGTTCATGGAGAAGCAGTGGAGAGCAATGGAGGCAGGCGGGGCTGGGTAAATAAATGGACTTTTCTAAAATCCAGTTTCTTAATCTGTAAAGTGAGAATAATGACAGTATTTACTTCAGGATTTGAGTCATGGTGAATGCTCAGTGGAAGTAGCATTTTTTTTTCTTTTTTTGGTATTGGGAATTGAACCCAGGAATGCTTTAACCTCTGAGCCACATCCTAAGCCCTTTTTATATTTTATTTAAAGACAGGGTCATGCTGAGTTGCTTAGGGCCTTGCTGAATTGCTTTGAAATTGTGATCCTCCTGCCCTGGCCTCCTCCACAGCCACTGGGATTACAGGCATGCGCTACTGTTCCTTGCCTGTAAGTAGCATTTGGCTATAAATGTTAAGTGTTTACTGTATGCTAGACACTGGAGGTATGATGCAGAAGATACCCCTAAACATCAGGATTCATATATACATAGAGGAAACATTTCAATAAGTACATTCAAATCTTCTAAAAGCCCAGCCTGAGGAGGGGGCTGGGCAGAAGTGGGGATGTGGCAGGAAGTTCCCACAGGGGAGTGATGCTGAGCTGGTCTCTCCCAGGAAGGGGAGGGAGTACTGCAAAGATCTTTCAGAACTCAGTTTTTGCACGGGTCCAATGGGGGAGACTGTCTCTACTCTCCATTTCATTGCCAGGGTTGAGGGAAGTCACAGAAGGGAAACCCAGGGCTGAAAGTCTCCAGAAAAAGGACTGTGGTGGTCCATTCTTCTGATGATCCTCCCTATCCCGTGAGTTCCTTCTTCCCCATAGAAACCCCTAGTAAAAGGCGGCTGAGAGCGTGTATGTGTATGATTACCATGGACAGAGGTGGCTCAGCATCTGCAGGAAATCCTCAGCATCCCTGAGGCTAGGCTGAAGTGCACACCACTGAGGATGTCAAAATGCCTCTCGAAGTTCCAGGCTTTATGAAAGTGTTAAGTGAGTGGCCAAACCAGGGCTAGGAGTGAGATTTTGGCTTCCATGTCCAGACCCATTTCCACTCTGGCACTTGTGCTGGGATATTTATTGGGGGTCAGAGTTCACATAACCTGAGAGTCCGTGGCAAAGGCCAGGGGATGAGTGAGGAAGGAGAAGCTAGAGGGGAACAGTGCATCTCAGGAGGTCCATTCTGCACAAAGATTTTTTTTGGGGGGGAAATATAAGGGGAGTTTTAACATAAAGGGCTTTAATAAAGCATTTTGTATGACTTTTTAAAGAAAATGAGACATTTAGAGCTTTCAGAGAGGCTACTTTGAGTAACAGACCCAGATTCTAGAGTTGAAAAGTATGAAAGGAGGAACTAGAATAGGCAACAGGGGATCCTGGAAGTGTTTGAGCTGGGTTAAGGAGGTAAAAGTAGTGTAAGGACAGAGGCTGTCACCCTGTGAGAACAGAATCACCTATGGTTTTGCAACAAAGGCAGACTTCTCAATCTCAACCCAGACCCACTGATCAGATCTCAGGTATTTCTTCAGGTGGCTCTACAGGGCATGATACTGAGGCCAGCTGGATTTGAGAACCACTTCTTCAGACAAATAGGGAATGGTCCTTAAGGCAGGCTGGAGAAGGCAAGAGTGGAAACAGGAAGCTCCTGCAGGAGGCAACAGGATATAGGAAGCCATCCAAGATCCATCTCCCAATAATAGTCAACAGGATTTGGGATTTAATTGTATAAAGGCAAAGGAAGTGATGGGTAGTGATAAAGTCCTACATTTTCTGTCTGTATGTTGGAAATCATTGAAATGGAGAATCCTGGGATAGAAAATGGCCACATCCAACTTCCACTCTGTGAACTGTATACTCTCAGTGTCATTTATCCATCATCTTGATGGACACTTCTTGAGCAGGTATTATGTGCTACCTATGGTACCGAGTGCTGGGAAAAGGGATGCAAACCAGGAAAGAGGAGCCCTGTCCTCACAGAGTCCCCATCAACAGCTAACTCAGGCCCACAGTCAACCGGAACTGTGAAAATGACAACCAATGAAGCACCGGGGGCTCTGAGCACCTGCAACAGGGAGTGTAGCATGGGAGATTAGAAAAATGCGCCCTTGAGGAAGAAACGTTTTCGCAGAGAGTTAGGATTAGCAGGGGTGGCCCAGGTGAAGGCACAAAGTATTCAAGGCTGGAAGGACAAAGTCCAGTATGAGGACAGCACACAGCAAGAGGCAGGCAGGGCCAAGGAAGCAGAGAGCAGATGGTGCAGGCCTGGAGGGCCACCACAAGGGCTGTCACTTATATCTTACAAACAGTGACAACTGAAGGGTTGAAGCCTGATCCGATCGATAGTTTTAAATAACTAAATAACTTAATTGCATTAGACTTTCTTCTTCCCAAATTCCATCCTTAAGCACAAATAATCACAAATCCCTTAAAAACTATGATACAGTCTGCATCTAGATAAAAGGGGAATGCTTGAGGGAGCATGTACCCTCCTAGAAGGCCTGTTCTCTACTGTGTGCTAAAGATTTATGACCATAGAAACCTCTTGATTATTAAGTGATAGGAGTCCTTAATCTACATATTCACGTGGGTTCCCTGGGAGCCATTCTGTGGCTTCCCTAATCCAGGGTCACTCATGCTCTGTGTCCTTATGTCCCTGGGCGGCTCGGAGTCTATCTTTGAGCAGTTCTTTTCATTAGTGTGCTTCTAGATTGAGCCCAAATCAACTCCCGTTTAAGCTATTGTAGGGCCTTCTGGGAACCCTGTCTCTTATCACTCCTACAGGACTGCTACTTGGAAACTGCACCCCTGTCCCACCTTCAAATTTGATCTTATTCACAAACACCCCCATTTCCTTCCATAGCTCCTCACGCGGCTGTGTTGTTAACAGAAAAAGAGAAACAGGAAGGGTCTTCTGATGTGGTGGTGAATAAGATAAGTTCAAAATTGGGTCACTGTGAGGTTGAGCTGACCTCTGAGTGGAAATGTACCACAGGCAGGAGGTGATGTAGGAAAGAAGCCCAATCATGGCTGATAACGGGTATCTAGACTTACCCTTCCATGGGCTTGGTTCTCTGCAGGAGAGAGACGAGAGAGGGCTGAGCTGGTGGGAGCAACGGGGGAGAAGGCCAAGAGCATCACAGGAGATAGAATAAGAAGATAGAGACAGAGCAAGTGAGAAGGTACAGCAAGAAGGAGAAGATGGGAATTAACAGCTGGTAATCTGCTGCTGTGGGCCAGGTACTGGGTGCTCAGCAGATATCACCGCATGCTAGTCTCCCCATTTTGGGTGTCATTCCTCCTACTTTATGATCTGAGGGAACCACTTAGTTACCCATCTTGCCTTAGAGAAGGAGAGGCCCAAAGGCTCTGAGCAGCTGTAACAGTGGATCAGGTGGAAAGAAAGCCTGCTTCAGGAGAAAAAGTTTCCTGGGGGGATAGAGAGGTGGCTGTTTAACCTGGACTTATTTGACTCCAAAACCTGCGCAAAATAAGAGTGTATCAGAAAGGAGACGGAGCTACAGAGAAGTCCTGGAGATGGGATGTGGAAGAGGTGAAAGATGACACCTTGGTTCAGTACAAGAGGAAGAAGCCACGTGTGACCCTTCGGAGGGGCTTTCAGCCCAGAGTGTGATTGGAAGTGAGGCTGCAGGAGGTGAAGAGAGGTGTGGGAAGGAACAGGAGACTGCGAATGCCCAATATTTATTTGAGAAGTTTGGCCCGGAAAGGAAGGAAGACAGTGTTTAGGGGCCGGGGTGGTGTGTGTGTGTAAGGGAGGAGGGTATAAATGGCTTCACTTTTTTGTTCAGTTGAATTTTTTTTTTTTTTTTAAGTAAGAAGGGTATGAGAAGCTGGGGTGTGAGATGGCATCCAAAAGCAGGATTGTTTTTCTGGACCAAAAATGAGAATAGAGTAAACGATAGGTTCTTGGCAGAGGGTGGGGAGGGAGGAACTTACTTGGCAAGTGGCTCACCCATGTGAAAAGGGGGGTTTGAAACTGATATTAGAGGGAGAGGTGGAAAAAACCCTGACTAAAAGAGAAGCCAAACACCACAAGGGTCAATGGTGACAAGGAAATGGATGCAAGGCCCAGTGACCAGCAGAGGCCTCTAATAGGGAGAGGAGTAAGGCTAAGTATTATGCCCCCACGGGACTCCTTATGCCTACTGCAGCATGCTGGTAACATCCGAGTGCTAGCCTATTTGCATTACTTTCTCATGGCATACCTGATGAAGATACTGAAGATCAGAGAAGTCAGATCTGTCCTAGATCAGATAGTTAGAAAACTGTAATCAAAACTGAAGCCCAGCTGGGTATGGTGGCAGCTCGGGAGGCTGAGGCAGGAGGATCTCCTGTTCAAAGCCAGCCTCAGCAAAAGTGAGGTGCTAAGGAACTCAGTGAGACCCTGTCTCTAAATAAAATATAAAATAGGGCTGGGGGTATGGCTCAGTGGCTGAGTGTCCCTGAGTTTAATCCCCAGTACACCCCCACCCCCGGAAAAAAAAAAAGAGAGAGAGAGAATAAAACGAAGCAAAACCTCAAGCCCAGATCTGTCCTTTCTCTGAACCATTTAACTCTGCTGAGTCCCCAGGCTGGCAAGGATAACCTCACAGTCACAACAATTTACAATATATTTTGTGTAGAACTACAAAGGTTCCCAACACAAAGAAATGATAAACATTTAAGAATGTGGAAATGCTAATAAGCTTGATTTGATCATTATGTATTAGATACATGTATTGAATTACCACACTGTACCCATATAAACACTTATTTAATAAGGTCATTTTGCACTGATTTTTTTTGTCATATAATAAGTGTTTATATGGGTAGGAAGGTGCAAAATGACCTTATTAAATATGTCGGGATGGAAAGGATACTTATAATAATCTTTCCTTTAAAAAGGATCAGACTGATAGAAGGAGTAGGATGGGAACTTGGATGTCAGGTAAGTCTGTTTGGGAATCCATAGCTTTGGGGACAGAAGGCTGGAGGAGCAGCTCCACATGGGGTTAGCTATGAACTGCTCGGTCAATGTGGATGCTAAAGAGAAAATGTGGCCTTCCTAATGTGGATCTCAAAGCTGGCCCAACAGAGGCAAGACAGTCAGAATGGATTCTTCCATCATCTCTGGAGTAACAAGAATGTCATTCAATGAAAAGCAGGGAATCAAATTATTTCTTGGATTGCCCATTAGATAACACTATCTTCCAAAGCATATAGAACACAGCAGAAGAAACTCCCAGAGTGAAAAAGAACTAGGTGTGAAGTAGAAAGGGGAGTCAATCACATCCCATGAGCCAGAGAGATCAAACCTAATGTTGGACATAAAGGAAGCAAATCTTAAAAATCACAGAAAATTTAGACCCAAGACTTTAAAGAGAAGATGGTTCAAGGACGGGAAAGTTTGAAAAAGCAAAACTGTAGTGACCTAACCATAATTAGTAGGTGTGAACAGGTAGAATAAGAGAAAATGGACATGCTGGCGTCTGCATCAATATTTTATCAGTCAGAAATGTCGGTTGGACAGCGATCTGATGATCGAGGTCAGAGATGGATTTCCAAGGGACAAGCACCATGGAGGAACTGCAGGATGCAAAGATGATGTGACATATTCCCTGTCTTTGTTTTGCACACAAAACTATCTAGCTCAGTGCTAGAGAAGTGCTAGAGTAGAGAACCAAAAACGATCACCCTAATTGGATCAGCCTACAGAAGAAACAAAGGACATTTTATACAGCAGTTTTATTACATTGAGTCTGATTTTTAAAAATTACAGTTCTTTTTTTGATACTAGAGATTGAACTCAGGGGCACTCAACCACTGAGCCACATCCTCAGCCCTATTTCATAATTTTATTTAGGGAAAGGGTCTCACTGAGTTGTTTGGTGCCTCACTTTTGTTGAGGCTGGTTTTGAACTCACAATCCTCCTGCCTCAGCCTCCCAAGCTGCTAGGATTACAGGTGTGTGCCACCACGCCCAGATAAAAATTACAATTCTTACAATAGCCAACATTTTTTAAGTGGCTCTCTTCCTATATATTGTCTGAAGTATTTTCCATGCATTTAATATTTGCAATCCCAAGAAATAAGTATTATCAGTATCCACATTTTATCTTCATTCGAGGATAGAAAGTTGGTTAACTTGTCCTGTGAAAGGTGGTGGCTCTGGTCATTGAGTTTACCTGTGTGCTACCTTCACCAATGGCTGATTCTCTTTGTATGGTAATCACAAATCAGGAAATCCTGCTGGGAGGAATTCCATTATATGTGGTTTCTATGTCTGTTACTGTATCACAGAAATCCTGCTTCACTCATGGGAAGCCACATATCCTGCAAGAAGAGAAATTCTTCCCAGGTTTGTTTCCATTCTCTAGCCACTTGACCTTGAAGCTGAGCTTTTATGCTATAATTGTGAAAAACATCTGCACAGTGTTGCTGAGGTGTGATGGCGGTCCCCTGGGCCTGGAGAAGTAAGTCTGACATCTAGGCTTATTCTAGGCCCTGGAGTTCATATGTTCAAGCTCTAACCCCCATGTGACCATATTTAAGGAGAGGCCCTTTAGGAAGTAATTAAGGTTAAATGAGGTCAGAAGGATGGGCCCTAATCTGGAGTCCTTGTAGGAAAACAAAGAGACAGTAGAAAAGAGGCCATATGTTGACACAGTAAGAAGGTAGCTCTTCTGGCCAGGGAGAGAGGCCTCATCAGAAATTACCCTTACAGTACCTAGATCTTAGATCTCCAGCATCTAGAACAGTGGGAAAATAAAGTTCTTTTGACAAAGTCACCCAATCTGTGGAATTTTGCTATGGTAGTTGGAGCTGACTGATATATGGGCTGAGCCTGCTTCCCTATGAGCTGTGATTAATGACAATTCTGGCCCATAACTCCTATCCCAAGGGTTGTTCTGAGAGAAACCATGTGAAAAGCTAAGCATGGAGCCTGGCACCCAGAAAGAGTTTAATGATTTCAGTGTTGTCATTATTAATACTAACGTGTACTCCCTAATACTTTGCACGTGACATTCCTACCTAGATATGATGGGAATGAGGTTAAACTGAGACCTCCTCTTAAACCTTCTCTAACAACAAGAAAGAGTGTACACCTACTTACCTGGGAACAGGGGCACCAAGGAAGGTCTGCTAAAACAATGTTTTAAAACTCATGTTCTAGCTTAAAAACACACAGATTTTGTATTCTAATTCATACAACAGTCACATTTACCTGAATTGATTTTAATTGTTAAAATGTTTTCAATTATTTATCAGGGCATAAATCTGATGGGAAGAATGGGAAGTTATACTCCATGTATGTATTATATGACAAAATACATTCTACTGTCATGTATATATAAAAAGAACAAATAAAAATTTTTAAAAAATCTAATTATGGCTGCCAACTGCTTGGTATCTACTGTGATTAAACAACAACAATAACAACAACAACAAAATCTGAGGTTTTAGACAGATAACCTGGTCTTGTGTGCCCTAGTCACACAACCCCTTTACTCAAAGGTTGAGGTGCACTTTGCAAGCCATGAAGAATGGTTCTGATGTAAGGATTTAGAAATATTCTTTAAAAATCACCACTACGACTAATCACCTGGAAATGCACTCTAAAGCATAACATCTTACTCAGGTTAGCAGCCTGAGCTGACCATGTGCCAGGCACCAGGTCAGCAGAGGGATCACAACAGAGCTATTCCCTGCCTTCTGGAAGCTCAGTTCTGGGCAGAGGAGGGAGACAGTGGAGGATTAACTCTATACTTTTTTTTTTTTTTTTTTTTTTTTTTTAATTCTGGCAATGCTGGATATCCAGCCCAAGGCCTTGTGCATGCTAGGCTAGTGCTTCCTTGATGAGTCCCAGACTCGCTCTATACAGCAAATAGCACATTACCCACGACAAGAACTGGGAAAGAGAAGGAAAGCAGACCAGACAGAGAAGGTCTGAGTCCACAATGCTCTGAGCACCAAGGTATTGCGGAAGTCTGGCTTCCTAGTGAGCATCTTTGGAGGCAGCCTTCGGAAGGGGTGGCATTTAAAGCACTTAAAGCTTTGTGAATTATTGTAATCCTGTTTCCCTCAAGTCCCGATAGGCCTAAGTATGGATTTTTGTACTGGAGACCAGACAGAGTGGTATAGGAGAATGCTGGTGCTCTTTGTCTTGGTGGGGACAGCAGAGCTGAGGAATGGTGGGGACCGCAGGGCTGAGGAATGGTGGGAGGTACTGCTTTTCTTCTTTCTGGTTTTCCTCCTCAGTGGGAGCGTGAACCCTGGCTGAGAAGTTAGTTAACAGGTGAGAAATACCTTACAGATCATGGCCTTAGTTTGCAATGGAACTTCTCCCATTTCCTGCCTGCTCTGGGGGAGGGGAGGAGATAAAGGGAGGGTGGAAGGGTATTTTGTTTGGGGGAGGGGTGGTTGGGTCTACCGTGGCCCTCTGAGCCTGGCTTCACCTGAACTAGCGGTTATCCCCCACACCACACCTGCTCAGGCACTGAGTCCTTGTCCTTAGGACCTTTTAAGTGTTTTCACCCTCCCGGTCACTCCTCAGCATAGTAAACAGGCAGATTGGGGGAAGGGTATAAAGTTATTGTGGGCAGGGGGGATTTTCCATTAACAATAATAATTAAAACAACTCTTCTCATGATGGCACATTTGCCAGTTTTCCAAGTGCCTTCAAACCTGTGATCTCTTTGGATCCCAGAGGTGCCAGCTAGAACCCCTACTTTTTGATTTCAGCCTTTGGCACTGCCCCATGTCCAGACAGGCCACTTCTTTACAGACACTCTTTACAAGCACCCACATGCCTATTACAATGTTTACATCTTTACTTAGGATGCGCGCTGCCCCCACCCCAACCTCCATGAATCCTCTCTCAATGCTCTAGTCAATCCCAATTTCCGTAGTTCCTATCACTTCTATGAAACTACTATCAAATACACGCAAGCATGCGCGCAGGCGCGCTCACAACAGCCCCTCCTTCCAAAGCCCTAGGAAGCTGCAAACTTTGTCTCCGGGGGACTTCTCCCCAGGCACACAGCAGGGGCTTCGCACGTCTCAGTGGGGAGCGTGATCTGTAAAGAGTATTTTATTCTTCCTGCGTGGAGTGGGATGGGAGGAGCTCGCTGGCCTCAGGAATGTGCTGTTTATGAAGTTAGGAATTGGAGGGTATGGAAACTCCAATTTCACACACAGGAGTTGACTCAGCCCCAGGATGAGAGGGACTGACGCGCACCGGGCTGCTCTAGCTGCAGGAGGCACCTGTACACACCGCACCGCGCGTCTTCCAGTCCCCCACCCGCACCAGTCCTGTCCCTACTCAGCCCCCGCCCTACCGCCCACCTTTTTCCCGACTTAGAGCTCCCAGGTCCCCCTTTCCCGCCCCAAGCAGCAACAAGTGCGGGCGCCGCGGCTCCTCTTACCCCGGCCTCTGTCCATGGCGCCGCCGGGATCCCCCGGGCGCGGGGCCGCAGGGTACAGTGGTTCCTGCGAAGCTGGCGGCCGGCGCGCTGCTCTCTCGAAGGCCGGCGAGTGGCCAGCGCGCTTGGCGGTCCCCTCCCCCAGACAGGATGCTCGCCGCGCGCCCCCGCCCCGCCCGCGCCCGCCCCTCCGCGCCGCTCCCGGAATAGACCCGGAGCACGCCTCGCTCCCTGGCCGCGGGCCGGTGTCCCGTGTTCCGCACACGCCCGCGCCACGCCCTGCCTCCTGCACGCCCTTCGCGGCCCTTCCGCTGGCCTTGGAGGGCCCGCTTCCCTGTCCACACGCTTTGGTGCCAGGGCGCGCGTGGCCCCCCAGGCTGGACCAGGGCGCTGCAGCAGTGCTCGCACTCCCCTGGCCGTGGGGGGCTACCTCACGTGTCAGCCCGCTCCATCTTTGATGCAGACTGTTAGAACTTGTGTTTCTCTGATGGAAACGCAAAATTTCCATCAGAGAAACACAAGTTCTAATGTGTTGAGAACACAAGTTCTCAAATGCAAAACCCCTGTCTCTGAAGTTGTCACCCATTTCCTGGCTTTGGATTTATCTTCTCTATTCCAAGCGTCTCTCCTGAGCACCTTCTAGCGCCAGATAGTGGACCGGGAACTAGGCTGTTAGAATGTCAATAACTGTGTGAAAAAGGCGTGAGATGATCATAATAAACAACAAGATTTTAAAAAAGAAAACCACTCCGGAAAAGGAGAGATGGCCAAAAGAAAGGCAATGACTTGGGGCAGCGCCAACTTTCAAAGTTTCTAGTGTACTAAAAAGGGCAGAAATGCCAAAATGGAGTGATAAAAATTGTGTAAATGAACAGCCATAGCATACAAAATACAGTGCAATATTAGTGTGCTCCTTTCAAGATACTAAAAGAATGTGGAACGTATTCAGTGTGGTCCAGGAATGGGATTTAAGTTTAAAGTTATATGAAACATGTCAATTCCTTCATCCTATTAGTATATCACTGTGAAAATAGGTGTAACTCATTTGTAGACAACATCAAATGCCTGAATTTAAGACCCTTCCTAAAGCAAAGTCCAAGCCCAATTGTCCACCTGGAAATCCCAACTCACCATCATGGGCCAGGCCATGTTGCTAGTTTTGATTGAGTCACTACTTAGCACATTCTGGCACCCGGAATACCTTGTATAAAGGCATAGAGGCAAGAGAGGGCCCTGTAAAGAGCATCCTATACCTTCTTGTACTGGGAATAGTTTCTCCATTGCTTTTCTGGGCAAACTGAAATCAATATTGTTTTTGTAAGATGGCATCAGTAGTTTGATTAGTGTGTTTGGGTAAGCGCTTAGAGGCAACAAGGGATAGTAAGAAAACCATGGCTTTGACTCTGAAAACTTGAGCATGAGCTCTTGCTCTGTTTACTCAGAAAGTGCTGCATATAACTTCCAGTCTAGGATGCCTTCTTCTCATCTGTGCTGCAGCGAACCTCAGACTGACCCCACAGAGCTCAAGGGGCAGGGCAAATGAAGTGATGATACAAACCCACTTTATAAACCATAAATAGCTATAAAAATGTGAACCATTATTATTTTCTGAGTTGCTCTTTGTTCCTGCCCATTTTTCCCAATTTGAAAAGGTCATTTTAAATTCTAAAACAGCAAACCATCAATTTACAAGTAGATTAAGTTCCCAAAGTCCACTAAACTCTGAAATACTTGGAAATCAGTCTATACGTTGCAGTTAAGTTTCCATGCTAGCCTTCCAATTCTTTTAGAAACACGTTTCATTTGAAATAATTTAAAAACGAGAGTTTTAAACATTATTACTATAAGAACAGATAGAAGCTTTTGTAGAGATTTTTTAAAAATTTATTTATTTATTTACTTTTATCATACATAGATGGGATATAATTTCTCATTTTTCTGAGTTTACATATTGTAGAATCACATTGGTCATACAGTCACATACATACATACTGTAATAATGTCTGTTTAATTCTACTATTTTTCTTATCCACACATCCTCTGCCTTCCCCCCCCCTTGTACTTCCCTCTACCCAATCTAAGGTAATGTTATTTTTTTTTTGCATTATAATTCTTAATACACATAAATACCATGCTTTTTGTATTTCTGTTTGTATATAAAGTATGTTGACATCCAATTCAAGTCTTCATACATGTATTTTGTATAATGATGTCCATCACATTCCACCATCCTTGTTACTCACCTACCCCCTCCCTGTCCCTCTCACCCCTCTTCACTATCTTGAATTTATCTAATCCTCCCAAACTCTCCCTCTCTATCCCACTATGTGTCAACCTCCCTATATCAGAGAAAACATTCAGTATTTGTTTTTTTGGGATTGGCTAACTTCACTTAGCATTATCTTTTCCAAGGCTATCCATTTACCTGCAAATGCCAAGGTTTTGTTCTTTTTTAATGCTGAGTAAAATTCCATTGTGTATATATGCCACATTTTTTAATCCATTCATCCAGGAATGAGAGCTCTCAACCTAGATGAAGGACATCTAGGTTGGCTCCACAGTTTAGCTATTGTGAATTGTGCTGCAATAAACATTGGTGTGGCTGTGTCCCTGTAGTATGCTGTTTTTAAGTCCTTTGGGTATAATCCAAGCAGAGGAATAGCTGGGACAAAAGGTGGTTCCATTCCCAGATTTCCAAGGAATCTCCATACTGCCTTCCAAATTGGCTGTACCGTTTTGCAGTCCCACCAGCAATGTTGTAGAGATTTTAAAAGAGAACTTTTAGAAACCTTTAGGGACTTTGGAGGTTTCTTCAGAGAATTGGAACAGAAAAGTCAAAAGGGCTAAGGAGAGTTTATAAGTTCAATGAAGTTAACTTATGGAGTGGAATTAACTGTGGTCATGGAGAGATAAAAAGATGGAAAAACACAGTATGTGCATAGTTTTGAGAATAAAAATTTGCTGGAAAGGTGTAGATATTCTGATTTATATAATTACCCATAATGGCCATTAGGTGGCAATGTTGACTAAGTAGACTACAGCTTGGTTGCTGAGAGGATAAGGGAATGAGCTGGGTGAAGACTATTTCTGAATTAATGTATAGGAACAACTATGTATTTTCTTTACTTTTCCTTTAGTGAGGTCTATATTCACCACAAACTGGTGGATGAACTCTCTCATTTACTATCATCTCAGGTGATTTTGATTACACTCAGGTGATTTTGATTAAAAATGTTTTATGACATTCTCTCAAGTTCCTATTGAGAGAACAAACACTGAGTAGAAATGTTCCCTGTTCTCCAGGAATATACAATCCAGTGGAGGACATAGTTATATACAAACTACTTCTTAACACTAGTTACTGTGTGAAAAGTACTACAGGAGAGATCAAACGCTGTTGCAGTCTGTTATGGTTTGGATGTGAGGTGTCCCCTAAAAGCTCACGTGTGAGACAATGCAAGAAGGTTTAGAAGAGAAATGATTGGATTATAAGAGTCTTAACACAATCAGTGAATTAATCCCTCGATGTGGATTAACTGAGTGGTAACTGAAGGTGGGTAGCGTGTGACTGGAAGAGGTAAATCTTTGGGGGTGTGCCTTTGGGGTATATATTTTGTATCTGGCGAATGGAGTCTCTCTCTGTTTTCTGATCATCATGTGAGCTGCTTCCCTCTGCCACACTCTTCCCATAATGTTCTGTCTCACCTCAAGCCCTGAGGTATGGAGCTGTCTATGGACTGAGACCTCTGAAACCATGAGCTCCCAAATAAACTCTTCTTCCTCCAAAGTTGTTCTTTTTAGGTCTTTTAGTCATAGCAGTGAAAAAAGCTTACTAAAACAGAGTCCATAAAGATTGAGAAGAATTTCTTAATGATCATGGAGATGGTAATGGACGATAGACAATTAATTGGTGAGGTGTCAACTGAGCCGCAGAGGAATTTAAACATGCAACGAGGAGATAACATTTTGGGGAAGGAAAACAGTGAGAACCAAGACATAACGATAGGAAACGGCAGGATGTGTCTGCAAAGCAGTTTGGTTTGGCTGGATCATTGAGTATCAGGTGCTAGGCACTGAATGAGGTGTGGGAGGGGAGCTGTTGATGTCTGGTTTTCTCTTTCCTTTCTATTTCTTTGAGTGCAAAACTGGCAGTATATTTAGGACTGCCTCATATATTTCCTTTGCTTCTTGTTCACTACACTTTCCTAGGTTTGCCTCATGCTTGTCTGAAGAATTCTATGTGGCAAGGTCTGGCTCTGTAAGAAGATATCAAATTTGATCCCAGTGAACAATACCAGGAAGAAAGCTCTCAACTCCCTCTTGCTCCCAGTCTTATGAAAACAAATGATACTCCCCAGGCTCATTCTTAGCTTATCAGGTAGAACTTGGAGACCCTGGGAAAGAAAACTTTGGAGGGAAAGGGCTCTTTGTCCCAGAGACAGAAACATACTCTTGCCTTCTAACCTGTCACCTTGAGTCAAGGGTCTGCTTCTGCCGTGGCCATCAGAGTGGACTAAGGACTATGTCACTTTTCCCTTAAAAATGTTTTATGACATTTTTTTGCCCTTAGTGGAGAGTCCAAATTCCTCATTATGGTCCTGAAGGTGCCTTATTCACTGAGCCTGCACCTATTTCTGGCAATTCAAGGAAGTGTAGGGAAACACGGGGCTCAGATCTGGGTTCTTTTTTGTTTTTATTTTTGGCTGTACTGGGGACCGGAACCCAGGGGCACTTTACCACTGAGCTGCATCCCAGCCCTGGTTATTTTTTATTTTGAGATAGGGTCTCACTAAATTGCTGAGGCTCGCCTCAAACTTGTGATCCTCTTGTCTCAGCCTCCTGAGTTGCTGGTTTATAGACATGTGCCACAGCAACTGACTAAATCTGGGTACTTGAGTTGCCTCTGTTACTACACGAATCTCAGTTTTCTTGTTGGGTCATCAAAATATAATTTGCTGTGTTCTTACTTCTTCCTGGCCCCAGATTGCCATGAGGGTGGGTACTGTGTCTTATGCATTGCTAGGTTGCTACAGCCTAGCACAGCACCTGGCTGGTAGGAAGTAAGAAATATTTTTGAAATGAGTCATCAGTAAATACTCATAGATTTGTGAGGCTGCCGTCAGTCACTGGCTTCTATTAATGCGTGTGTCCTGGGGGGTCCCATTTATCCTGGAGGATTGTTTAATTGATTTATTTATTTGCAGAGGAAAATAGGATCACAGTGAGGTGCTGTGTGAGAAATGTCTCTGTGTTTCTAGCCCCATGTGGCCACTGAGGCCACATAGTTTCTCCTTGGCTCGGGGCTCCTGTCCCATGCTCTCTTGTGCAGGGTGAGCCCCAGAGTCCCTTGCTCGGGTGTCTGCCCGATGCTGGCTGCTGGATGAAAACCTCTCTTGTTCCACTTGGCACAATGTTGCCATTATAGCCCCTGTCCCGGGAAATGACATGCTACTGGTCCACCCTGGGCCCCGGAAAGCAGATAGAGCTGTGAATGGTGGCTGATGGGAGAAAGAGAGTTTCGTGGGTGGATGAATGCTCCTCTGTTGGGCACCTTTGGGTTTCTGCTCCAGGTCATAGGGCTTGGCTTCCACAGCCAGTAGATGCAAGCCCACTGGTGTGTTGGAGGAAAATGAACTTTTGTTTTCACGCCCAAGTGCCACATGAAGCCTGTCCCTTCCCCTTGTCCTGCTGCAAGGAAAGAGCACAGAGGGGCCCGATGTGAGGCACACACATTGAAGGGCTACAGGGCCGGGTGGGGAACAGGTCGTGGGAGCCCTGGGCTGTGGCAAAGCAAGGCTGGGAGCCACTCAGCTCCGGCCTAGGGTGGCCAGACTTCCGATTTTGTAGGAGAAAGAACCCAGACATCCAGATTTTACTGGAAACTCTCTTTGGGTAACAATGTTGGTAACTAATTCCTGTTGCTTTAGAACATTGTGAGAACCAGCTAAAGCCTTCCTATTGGGTCAATCTGGCCTTCAGGCCCCTGTGTGGCCCATGAAGACCTTTGGAGCTTCTCTCCAACTGGATTCCTCTACTCCGAGGGATCCAGATAAATACCCTACCCTTCACACTGCAGTGGGCACTCACTCTTCTGAAGGGCCGATAACTTCACCCCCAGGGAGCAGGTGGACTCCAGGTTTTGGGGTCCAAAGTGAATTTCATAACCTGGAGCTAGAACCCCCCTGAGATACCAGCCAGTCTTATCCCTTCTTCTGATCCCGTTCAGATGGGGAAGCTGAAGTCAAGAGGGAAGAGATGTGGCCTGAACTCACACAGCACTTCAGAGGCAGCACCAGGAGCAGGGGTGCCCAGGGTCCCAGGCATGATGTCACACAAGCCCTGTTATCTCCACCCTCACGACTACCACTCTGCTCTATTTGATGAAGTGTAAGACTTTGGGACGACTTGAGTTTGCTACTCAGCCCTGCCTATGCACTGTCAAGAGCATGACCTTCAACCTCCCTGAATCTCAAATTTCTCATCTAAAAGTTGGGGCTACCCACAACCTCCCTGACCTGGTGATAGCGAGGCTTAAATATGACTGAATTCAAAGAGATGGGGTGCTATGCTTGGCCCGGGTAAGCCTTTTCCAAATGCCATTTGGCCCTCTACTTAGGAGTGGTCATTGTGTAGTGGCCAAGGGCATGGGTTTGGGTAACATGGCCCTGAGTTCAAGTTCAGGCTCTGTCACAAACAGCAGAGAAAACTTGGATGAATTATTCACCAAGGGCTCAATTTCCTTATCTGTAAAAATTTTTCTCATCTGTAAAAAGGATGAAAGTGGCACCCAGGGGTCAAATGAGACATGTGACATGGTTAGCACAGTTCCTGACCTGTTGCCAGAAGGGTCAGTTGTTATTTTATCAGTTGGTTTCCTCTGAAGAGCTTTGTCAGATGCTTATGGAAATAGTAAGGAAGTCTTGGCTATGTACTCAGGCTGCCCCCTGCAGGGAGTTTTCTATAAATCAAACCACTGGACATGCTGGGGGTTCTACCAGCTTCCTCCTTCTCTTCAGGAACAACCGTGCTCCTGGATGGGTGGGCTACCATACCTGCAGTTCCCGTACCCCCAAGTCTGCTATGGAGTGATGTTTTGTATGCATATTAAAAAAAATTAGTGCAGTTATTTCATCAGAAGGACAAATTGCTTGGGTAAGGTGGATGGTTTGTCCCAATCCAGGTCTTGTGTATCAGGGAGGCAGACATACTGCTTTTGTATGGCAATAGGCGCTTTGGAAAACGAGAAGGCTGTTGGTCCTGGCCCTACCAGCACTTCTCAACGACTGGGGAAAGCTTTCACCTCTTTCCATGTGTTTGCTTGGCTTCCCTTGTGAGTCCCACATCCCACTCCATGCTCCCAGGGGCAGAGGGCTGATGCCTGCACTATTAGATTGTGGTTGCTCTGTCACACAGACATCAAAGGAACACATATGAGACTCCACTGTCACCGTTAATTGACCTGGAAAGCCAGTGTATTTGTCCCAACTCCAAGTGAGTTACAACTCAAACCAAAAGAGCAATTTGCTTAGTGGGTTCCCGGGGAGCTCGGGGGTGGTACAGATTTAAGGGAACCTCGATCCAGGAATGCAAACAGAGTTGTCACTGCTTTCCATGCGCTACCACTTCCTTCCTCTATTTAGTCTCCCAGTCTGTGGCAAGGAAGGCCAGGAAGCTCTTGACTGAGTCAGGCTGATAGCTGGAGACTCAGGTGAGAGAGGCCCGCCTCTCTCTCAGCAATGGCCTAGAAGGGGCACTCACAGCCTGGGCACACCTCCTGATGGGACTATTGGGGTGATGCTGAGCACCCAAATGCATACCTCCCCCGTGGAAGCAATGGTATGTGAGAGTCTTGGCCTCTGCAGGAGTGCATCACTCATGAGTAAGTGCCATAATTTCTGTCTTGCAAATCTAATTTCAGCCAGTATGTTAGTTTGCTAGAGTGGCTAGAACGGAGCACCACAGACTGCATGGCTCCAACAACAGGAGTTAATTTTCTGTCAGTTGTGGAAGCTGGAAGTCTAAGACCAAAGTGCTGGCAGCACTGGTTTCCTGGGAAGCTCTCTCCTTGACTCCTAGCTGGTCATCACTCCCCATGCTTGTATGCCTTGGCCCCAGTGTGTCCTGATCTCTGTGTCTCTGACCCCAGGCAGATCAGATCAGAGCCCATTCTATGCCTCATTTTAATTTGACCACCTCTTTAAAATCCCTGTCTCGGGCCTGGGGGTTGTGGCTCAGTGGTAGAGCACTTGCCTAGCACATGTGAGGCACTGGGTTCAATACATCATATAAAAATAAATTAAATAAAGGTATTGTGTCCATCTACAACTAAAAAAAAATTTAAAAAAAAATAAAAGCCCTGTCTCCCAATATAGTCAGTCACATTCTCAGGGGCTGAGGGCTTCGACTTTGACATGCAAAGATGGAGGCAGGGGCAGGAACAATTCTGCTTATAACTGTCAAGGCTAAAATTTGCCAGGGAGGCTGGTGTTGGCAGGGTGTCCATATCCATGGAGCTATAATATCCACAAGGAAGCAAAGGCCTTACAACCCAGAGCAGCAGGGGATATAGGAACTGCATTCAATGAAAACCTAAGCAAGGTCCAGGGACCTTGTACCTGTGTACACGGTCCCCCAGGAACCAGCAATGGTACGTGAGAGTCTTGGCCTTGGTGATGGATCACGTTTGATTGTCAAAGAGTCTTGTGCTTTCTTCTCTCTGCAGCATTGCCAGCTCCCCAGAGACCAGGTGTCCTGAGGACGCTGAGGGCCTAAAGTCACCTTCTTCCCACTCACTTCCATCAGCCGGAACAGTGGCTCCCTGGGTGTGGGTGAAGAAGTGAGCTGACTTCAGTGTTACACAGGCCAGTGTCTTTGGAGAATTAGAAAATGTATCTGAATGTATAACCAGTCCTACAAATAGATAGTTTCACTGATATTAAAATAGAAACAGATGAATCCACTGAAGAAAAAATATTCCTTAGATATCATTGAGTAACTAAATAATTTGAAAGGTGTCAGTGCTTCCTGACAAGGACATACTTCAGGCCATTAGCATAGATGTCACATTACTTTTTAACCTGCCTTATCTGCACATGTGGTCCCAATTAGCCCTAAAGACAAAGCAAGGGTGGTGGCTACTGGCCTTTGGTGTCCCTTCTCTGTGCCCCTGTGCCAGCACATTGGACCAGGCCAGGGAAAGAGGCAGGAATGTTCCTGGCAGGTAGCAGGAAGCTGGCCCCATCTCACATCTGTGGGTTTTGTCTATTTGGAGTCCCACTCCAGGGTTTCTGAATGGCTGGGCAGACGCTCAGAGCTGCATATGTAAGCAAGGTATTCATCACTGCGTGGTCAGATTTTTAGTGCTGAAGAGCTCTACACTTAAGGGCATTAGTGAAGTTGGCATGATTCTGTGTTAATTATTAATTTTAGCTGTGCTTTTTCTCCTCTTGAGTTTTGCTATCAGTGCTGAATAGCAGCCCTTCTGTTCCATGTGTGGCTCTGCTCAGGGGTCAGCTGCAGTCACTGACACCTTCCATAGCTGGTGCCCATGGCTCTGGGCATGGCACCTGGTGAAGGCGAGGGGCTCCCAGGGCAGCAGAGCTGCCCTTCATCCACACCAACTCCAGCGCTCAGCTGGCCCATTGCATTGGCTTTAAACTCTAACCTTGTGTGATGCAGGTGACCCCCAAAGTTGGGTTCTGCCTTATTCATGTAAGATTGCCCTCCAGTGTCCAAAGGGGTTATGTGCAGGGGAAAAAGTCCCTCTTGGAAAACTTCAGGAAGTCTGATTCAAAAAGGTTGTTTCTGTCTGTAGGTAGACGATTTGGGGAGCACTTCTGAAATTTCACTATTGGTGTGTCTTGGGGAACTTATTAAAAGTCAGCTGCTGATGGAGGAGGTCAGGGTGGGGCCCCAGATTCTGCATTTCTGGCAAGCTACAGGGTGATGTTGATGTTTCTGGCTAGACTACACTTTGAGTGGCAAGGCTTATAGCAGTTCTTTCTACATCCAGCATGTTAATAACTACAGTGCAAGCCAGACCATCACTACCAAACCTGAATGAATGAGAGAAGTCCCTGTAGACCTCCCTCATATTCTGACGCCCACCTGCCTCTTCACCTCTTTTAACCCGATGTTCCTCTTCACTGGCTCTACTCCATGCTCCCCAGAATTTTTATTTGGTCATTCCTTTCAGTCTGCCTCCTTTTCCCCTTGTCACTATCAAGGATGAAATGCTCATTTCCCAGCCTTTATTGCAATAATGGTTGGACATACTCCCTATTTCTGGTCAGTAGAACTTGAACAGAAGTGTACTGAGGGCTTCTGGGAAAGTTTTTCTGATTAAACTAGACATGCAAGGGGAAATTCCTTTCCTGTCTCTTGATGTGGTTGTATGACGATATGATGCCTGGAGGCACAGCAGCCTCTTGTAAACATGAGGGGACACATTGGCAGAGAACGAAAGTCAAAATACTGTGGGTAGTGAAGTAAAGAGGTGTAAGGAACATGGGCTCTGGACAGCATCACTGAGATGATGAATTTACTAACCTTATTCTCATCGTTTAAGCCACTTTTAATAAGGTGAATTTTACTTGCAATGGAAGGGGTCTTGCCAGATAAGAATGAGAAGCTGGTCTTTCCAGACAGACCATCTGGGATTGACTTCTGGCTCTACTGGTGGTAATCATGTGTCTTCTTCTAAGCTGTATTTCATCTGTGAGATGGGTTAATTAATTATGGCCACCTCTTGAGTTGTTACAGAGGCTTTAGTGAGATAATGTAGAAGGTCCTCAGCATAGACCTGGACATGTTGTTGGTGCTTAATACTTAATACTTAATTACTTTTGATAGCAGAAGCTTATTTGTGGTTGGAGCAACCTCTGCTAACTTGAAGTACCCTGAATTTTGCAGAAAACAATCTGGATACCGTTGATCTCATCAAATATTCCCATTTTACAGAAGAGAAACCAAGGCCAAACAAGTGACTGCTCTTTAGGTTTATTTATTTTGAAAAAAAAATGTGCATGGTTTAGCCTTTTCCCATGTCAGTCATTTCCACTCACGCTGGAAACCACAGAGAACACGGGTCTGGGTTGCAATGATGTGCTTTTATGGGAAACAAAAATATTCAACAACGATAACAAAAGCCCTTCAGTCTCGAAAGTTGTTAACCAGTGATAATGAGGCAGTTTCAATGATTGTGTCTGGCTGGGGACATTTCTCACGGGTCAGGAACGTTGAAAGATGTTGGCCAAGAAGAGAAGTTGCAGGGAGATTTGACATCTTAAACCAGAGTACATTCGACTTCCCTTCTGGTCTCTCCACCCTATTACCCTTTTAACTCACAGTTTACAGAGATCCTTCCAGATTTCACTCAGATGCAGTCTCTTCCAGAAACTTCTCCTTGGTCTGCACCAACTGCATCTGGCTCTTCAGTAATATCACACTTTCTCAAGCCTTCTCTCACTTTCTGCCTTATATTCCTTATGTTTGGGTGCACGTCTCATGTTGCCTACTCTTATTAGGCGTGCCTCTGAGATGGGGCCCGCATTGACTCATCCCAGCACCCCCCTCCCCCATTCAGTGCTCAGTATTCAGCAGGTACTCAGTGAGGGTTGTTGGATGGACTTTAGTTTGACATTTGCCTCATTGCATTACCAGCCACTTGAGAGTCACAGTTGTCATCTCCACTTCTTCATCCTTCCTCCATGATCTCAAGATGGTCTGAAACAACATATCTCCAAGAAGGAATAGTGCCCATCCCCCAAACATGGCCAATTCAGGGTTGAAAGTTTGGAAAGAGGATGAGAAAAGGTTAAGCTTTCACCCCTGTTCCAGAGACAGAAAAGGCAGCCACTGGGACAATCTGGATGACCGTGAGCAGTGTTGGCCAACACCTCATTTTGGAATCTTGTAAGAAGTCATGCTCTGGAAGTTTCCTCCATGAAACCTGGCCAACTTTGCAGTGGGACCTGGGATTGGTGTGGGGGTCTAATATGGTTGCCCAGTGGCCCAGGCCAAGAGCCTTTCTCTGGGGTGTGGCCTAGTCTCCCTGTAGAGGGTGGTGAGAGCTGTCTCTCTGGTTGTTGGGTTGGAGCTGTGGGGGGAATGTTAGCCCTGTGGTATGTAGGTCATCAGGCACATAGATTGTAATAAGGCTGAAGAATACAGGCTGCAACAACGGGCCTCTCCTAGGAAGGGGGAAGCGTCAGGAGGTGCTGGGAGCAGTGAGGGAGAGAGGAGGGTCAGAGGTCCCACAGCTTGGATTTGGCAGGTGCCTGGCTCCATCTCCTGTTCCCAGCTCCCGCTCCTCTCCTCTGTTCCTCCAAGTCCAGGCCAGGCAAAGAGGCCAGTTGGAGGTGGTGGAGGGAAGGGAGCACCTTTTTTCTTTTTCTACCTTTGAATCCTAGATTTGGACAAGGGAGTGACCAGGATTAAGGGCAGAGGAGGATGGTTGGTGAGCTGAGGAGAGGCCAGGGCCCTGTCCACTTCTGTCCACAGATGTAACGAGTGGATCTGGGGCTCACACTTCTAACTGCACCACCCTGAGAGCAAAGAGCTCCAAATTGGAGGTGTGGAGAAAATTTTTCACGAGACCTTGAAGGTGCTCGATGATTTGGGGAGATCACTGTGGATCCTCCCATAGAAGGGCCCCTAAGGGGCCAAGGGTGTGTGAGAACTGCAAGGTCAAAATGAGCCCTGGAGACTCGGGAGAGGGCCAAGAAGCAGAGAGCAGAGAGACTCCTTCAGGCACCTTTTGAACAGAGTTGGACCTTGGGGGACTCACTTTGGGACAGATGTTTCAGTATAAAAAGGATCCCCAGCAAAAGAACGGGGTCCCTTCAAATCCCTTCCCGGATCCCACAGCACTTAGAAAAGAGAAGTAAGGAGCATAAAAATACCTTAATGATGTGGCTTGCCTGACAGTACAGAAAAGCAAGTCTCACAGAGGCAGCGTGTCCCATCACACAGGGGGATGACACCGCGCTTCAGGATAGAGATTTTACATAATCTTTATATAAATGCATCTATATGTATAGAGCCTCTGCCTAGAAGAGCCGGGCTTGCTTCTTGAGTTCGTTCCTCTTCCAGAGGGCTAGCCGCTCGAACTCTGAGATGGTCATGCCAAAGACTTGGTAGAACTCTTCTTGGGACAGGTGGCGCTGGAGGAGGAGGAAAGGAGGGAGAGAAAACAGCATGAGGACAGGAGGTGTGGGCTGCGGGTGGGTGGGCACGGCAGTGGTCTCTGCATTTCCTCTCAGTGCCCTCTGCCTGGCACTAGGTTCCATCCGGGAGTGTGCAAGAACTGTGTTGAGCGGAGGAATGTGGAAATGAATGTTTCCCTGGAGGGGCTTCTGGAGCTGATCTTGACAGTGGCTTGTTTGAATAAGGACGTGAGTTGTGGGGAGCCATTCTGACACGTGATTGGGTGACTCCCGTTAAGGGCCTGAGGCACTCTGGCTGTGTCGGAGTTATCCCGACCCTTTCCTGATGAGAGAGCCCATCCGTGTGGGGGTGTGCGTAACCACTGACCCTGGAGACCCAATCACTGACCCTGACCTTGGAGTACAGCCCCCCCTCAACCTTCATTGGATGGAATTCTCCCCTGAATCTCTTGTTTCCCCCAAATAAAAGGCTGATCCCCGGCGTGTTCGCTCTCTCTCTCTCCTGCTAGCCCAGAGTAATCCTCGCTGCCCTGCTGAGCGGCTGGAGGCAGGGAAACAGGGAGACCGAGCCGTCTCGGACCTAGCATTAAAATAAGGTACTGTCTGTGTGTTTTATTTTGATCTCTTCTAACTAACTGAATGCCAGAACCTCATTAATGAAACCACTGCGCAGGCCGCGTGGTAGAATTGGCGCCCAACGTGGGGCATTCTGAATTAGTTAGATTGAGTGGAAACGCGCGCTAAAAAGATTAAGGAAATAAAAATAAAGAAATAAAGAGAAAATAAAGGAAATAAGGAAGATAAAGAAATAAGAGAAAGGAAAAAGTGACATTTGGGTCACAAAAGTAATAAAGAGAATAAAAAAAATAAGAAATAAGAGAAAGGAAGAAATGACAATTGAGTCACAAAAGTACCAAGAAATATTGAAGGAAAGAGACGTTAATTTACTTAAAATGGGAAATTCTACTTCTTCGGATAAGGAAATATATCTAACTATTTTAGACAGTATAATTAATCAGAAAGGAAAACAGATAAAGAAAACTCAGTTATTGCAATTCTTAAAGATTGTAGGTGAATATTGTCCTTGGTTTTGTGACCAAGAGTCTCCAAATTTACTTACTTGGGAGAAATTAGGAAGAAAGTTACAGAGAGTTTGTCTTTCTACTGAAATACCTGGAGGCATAGAGAATATACAGAAAACTTGGACGGCCCTAGAAATTTGTCTCTTTGAATACATGGACCAGAGTCCGTGGCCACCAGAAGAGCTTCTGAGAGGTATTCAAAGAGCCATTAAGTCTATTCAAATGGAAAATCAGCCTGAGGCTAAATTAATTTCCTTTCCTTTGAGCCGTTTTAAAACAAAAGCGCTAGGAGCTAAAACAAAGGTTAGAAATGTGCAAGCTAGCCCGCAGACAGATTATACAGAACAGCATGATAAAGAAGAAGCATCTCTAATCTTGGAGAGCCCTCCAGAAGTGGTAACCAATCTTCCTGGAGAGGAAAATACAAAGGAAACTCCTAGCGGGGCTCAGGTTTCTTCTCAGCCACGTGAGTTAGAAACCCAAATTCCAAATGGCGATAGTACAGAGTCTGATAGCAGCTCGCAGTCTGAGGAAGAAGAATTAGACATAGAAACTCAGGACTTAGAGAGAAATTTTAATAGATTGCATTTAGCACCACCTGCCCAAGCCCTAAAAATTCAGCCGATACCTGCTAGAAGAACCAAATTTAACAGGTGTGCTGAATTAAAGATGACTTTTCTTACCCCAGTTCAGCAAGGTATTAAGAAGGCTCAAGAAATGGGGGAGGATACTACTGGTTTTCACCTCTTTCCAGTTTTTGAGCAAACTGATGAACAAAATCAGAGAGTTAGAATTCATGCTGTAATTCCATTTAAAACTATCAAGGAATTAAAAAATGCATGTGAAACGTACGGCCCAAATTCGCCTTTTGTTCAGAGTCTGATAGAAAATATCTGCTCACAACCCCTTCCTCCTAGTGACTGGGTTTTTTTAGCCAGATCTTGTTTGAGCGGGGGAAATTACTTACTTTGGAAAACTTACTGGACTGATTTTTGTAATGAACAGGCAGAAAGAAACAGAAGACAGGGCATAGAAACGCCAGTAGCGATGTTTTTAGGGACTGAAGATTTTGCTGATTTAGAAAGACAGTTAAATTATGATTTTGTAGTGTACAATCAAATAACTGATTGTGCAAAACGTGCCTGGAGGCAAATTGTCCCCAAGGACCAGTCCAATTTAGTTCTTACCAAAATCAGACAAGGTGCCAATGAGACTTATTCAGATTTCGTAGCCCGACTATATCAGGCTGCAAACAGGTCCATCGGAGACCCAGGAGCTAGCGAATTTATTGTTAGACAATTGGCTTTTGAGAACGCAAACAAAATTTGCCAAGATGTTCTCCGCCCCCATCGTAAGAAAGGAACAATTTCTGAGTATATTCGCTTGTGTTCTGACTTAGATTCCACTCAGTTACAAACGGTAGCCTTAGCAACAGTATTAAAGGAAACTTTGGGGCCACAAAATTCAGTTCAGAAGTCCCGCAGCAAGTGTTACGTTTGCAGAAAACCCGGTCATTTCGCCTACGAATGTCGCCAACGCAAATTTAGGTTTAGGGCTCCATCTACTGGCGATAATAGATATTGCAGGACTCGGCGCCACATGGTTGATTCGGGTGGCGCAAATGAGCCCGCCTTCTCGCCACAAGTATTTCCTCCTAGCGAGGGGACAAAAAACTTCCGTTCGGCCCCTCCCCGGGCCCAGAAACAATATGGGGAGACATCGCACAGTGTGACGTCACTAGCGGCGCCAACCAGGACAGTCCGCGATTTTTACCAGAGCAGAGACATAAATCACAGACAGTTTTCTTAGGACCTTCAGAGACAGTTGAATTAGATCCTGAAACGGGACCAACACAAATCCCTACTGGGATTTTCGGGCCGCTTCCTGAAAATACTGTAGGTTTAATTTTGGGGCGTAATAATTTAAAGGGAGCTATTGAAGTAATACCTGGTGTGGTAGATTCAGAATTTAGAGGGCAATTATATGTTACTGTAAGATCCAATTATGCCCTAAGACTCACCCCAAAGGATATTTTTGCTCAATTAATATTATTGCCTTGTGTCTCAGAAAGGCACCTGCCGGCAGATTCAGTTTCTAAACCGCCGGACAGAGTATATTGGTCCCAGTTAGTACGACAAGAACGCCCTTTATTAAAACTTAGAATTAATAATAAAAATTTCCTAGGAATAATTGACACAGGGGCTGATAGCTCCATGTTGTCCAGCCGATTTTGGCCCAGACAATGGCCTCTGCATACAGCCTCAGCTAATCTAGAAGGAATAGGAAAAATTTCACAGCCTGCTCAAAGTGCCAACTATCTCCGTTGGGAAGATTCTGATGGGAACAGTGGAATATTTAAGCCTTATGTGTTAGAGTCTTTACCAGCTAATCTATGGGGAAGAAATATACTAGCCAAAATGGGACTGCTACTAGTCACCCCAAATTCTATAAGGTCAGTTGAAGAAATTAATCAAAGGTATTTTCCTGGAGATGATAGGGAAAACTTTCAGGAAGAATATCTGTTTACAAGCCAGTCTACACGGCAAGGATTAGTAAATACTTCAGGACAAAATTTTTATTAGGGGCACTGAGTACTTCCCCGATCCTTAAAACAGCTGAAAAAATTACGTGGCTCACAGAAGAGCCTATTTGGATTTCTCAGTGGCCCATCTCAGGGGAAAAACTTAAAATAATTCATAGATTAGTTGAGGAACAACTTCAGGCTGGTCATATTGAACCAACACTTAGCCCTTGGAATACACCTATTTTTGTTATTAAGAAAAAGTCAGGAAATTGGAGATTATTACAGGATTTAAGGGCAATAAACCAGGCAATTCGGCCTATGGGATCATTACAGCCAGGACTTCCCTCCCCCACAGCCATTCCTTTAGATTATAGCTTGATGGTAATAGATTTAAAAGACTGTTTTTTCTCTATAAGGTTACATCCTGAAGATTGTGAAAAATTTGCTTTCACTGTCCCAGCAGTTAATTTTAAGGAACCTGTTAAAAGATACTGCTGGAAAGTCCTTCCTCAGGGAATGCGTAATAGCCCTACCCTGTGTCAAAAATATGTTGATCAGGCAATAGATCCCATTAGAAATAGCTTCCCTGATGCATACATTATTCATTTTATGGATGATATATTATTGGCCCATGCTAATTCAGAAGTACTTTCAGAAATTTTTACTCAGTTAGAGACCTCACTTACAATTATGGGTTTAAGTGTAGCTCCTCAAAAAATTCAAAAGGTATCTCCTTTTCAATATCTAGGTCAGATAATTCAAGGGAGTACAATCCGTCCTCAAAATCTTCAGATAAGAGTTAAGGAGTTACGTACCCTTAATGATTTTCAAAAACTATTAGGAGATATTAACTGGCTAAGACCATCCTTAAAGTTAACTACTTCTGAGTTAAGTCCTTTATTTCAGATATTACAAGGAAATCCTTCTCCAACCTCTCCACGTCAACTAACTTTGGAGGCCAAAGCAGCCTTAAGGAAAGTGGAAATTGCAATTAAAAATGCACAGCTTACTAGAATAGATCCTAAAGAAATAATATATTTATTAATATTTCCAACTGAACATACCCCAACAGGAGCCATATGGCAAAAATTAGGAGTTATTGAATGGATTTACTTATCTCATTCCCCTCAAAAGACATTAACACTTTTTCATGATTCTACAGCTCAATTAGTGATTAAGGGTAGAACTAGGATTTTACAATTAATTGGATCTGAGCCTGATATCATAATTATTCCATTTTCTGTTCAACAGACTAATTGGCTTTTTCAAACTTCTAGTTCATGGCAGATAGCTTTTGCAGATTTCCCTGGCCAGATAGATAGCCATTATCCTCGTGATAAGATTGTACAATTTGCATCATTAACATCACTTATTTTTCCAAAGATTGTACTTTCCCATCCAATAGAGGGAGCTTTATCGGTGTTCACAGATGGTTCCAGCTCTGGTAAGGCAGGTTTCTTCAGCCATGTTCATACAGAGGTAATACAAACTTCTTATACTTCAGCTCAAAGGGCAGAACTTCAAGCCCTGATTTTGGCCTTAGATTATTTTTCAAATGAGCCTATTAATATCTATTCTGACAGCTTATATGCAGTCAGAGTTACCAAAAATATTGAAACCTCAGTTATTGGGTTTACTTCATCACAGGAGTTATTTGAATTATTTCATAATTTACAAAAGACAGTGCTAATGAGGAAGTACCCATATTTTATTGGACATATCCGAGCACATTCTAGCCTCCCTGGACCTTTGGTTGCAGGTAATGATAATATTGATAAATTAGTAGCTTTTTGTCAACAGATGTCTTCATATGACTGTGCCCTAGCTTCCCATTCCTTGCATCATCAAAATGCTTCTAGCTTACGTAAAAAATTTAGTATTACCAGAGAACAGGCTCGTCAGATTGTAAGCCAATGCCCTAAGTGTGTTATTTACACTCCATCTCTGCCATCAGGGGTAAATCCCCGTGGTTTAAAACCAAATCAAATATGGCAAATGGATGTAACTCATATTCCTCAATTTGGTAAGCAATGTTATGTGCATGTCATAGTGGACACTTATTCTAGATTTATTTTTGCCACAGCACGTACTAAAGAAAATACTCAACATGTAATTTCTCATTGCTTAGCAGCTTTTTCTGTTTTAGGGTGTCCTATGCAGATTAAAACAGATAATGCTCCAGCTTATGTAAGCTCTGCTTTTCAACAATTTTGCCAAGAGTTTCAAATTAATCATAAAACAGGAATTCCTTATAACCCCCAAGGTCAAGCCATTGTAGAACGAGCTCATTTATCTATTAAACTTCAATTACAAAAATTAAAAAGGGGGAATAAGATAATGACTCCCCAAAATAGCCTTAATCATGCCTTATTTGTTTTAAATTTTTTAAACTGTGACACAGAAGGTCACACTGCTGCTGAGAGGCAAATGTCTCCCTCGGTGACAGGCCCATTAGGCAGAGTTCTGTGGAAAGATTTACAGACTGGTCAGTGGAAGGGCCCAGATCCGGTAATATCATGGGGCCGAGGGCATGCTTGTGTTTTTCCAGAAGGTGCTTTCCGTCCCATCTGGGTGCCTGAACGTGCCATCAGACATGGAGGAAATAGAACCCAGACTCAAGCGACTGAGGATAGACACGGAGGAGCCACAACCCAGAAGGAGGAGATACCGGAAAAAGATGAAGAAAGACCAGATTGAACCAGCTGAGAAGCTGATTTCATGGAAAGATGTGAAGAAATTGACAACCCAGGCTTCCCAAATACTTCGACGCCTAGGAAAGAACAGGACACCAGTCTTGATGGTAGCGACAGTAATTGCCCTACTGGGCTGTCAGGTAAAAGGGAATCAAGTAGACACTTATTGGACTTATTTCCCAGATCCACCCCTGGTACACCCAGCTGTGTGGACTGGAGAATCTATTCCAGTATTTACTAATGACTCATTCATGATGGGAGGATTTACAGATACTCATATTACTCCCAATCATGTGACTAGATTTAATTATTCTGGCTACAGTGCCCAATTACCTTTATGTTGGTCACATGATAAACATGCTGGCTGTCTGAAAGTATCATTCGAAGAAAAGACAGCGATTGGTAAACCTAGACTGACAAATAATTCTATTTATGGAGACTTAAAACCTAATACTAGATCAATAATTAAGATGGGACTTTCCCATAACAAGCCAGTCATTTCTGCAAAACCTCCACCGGTACCCCACTGTCCAAATAGTTCTACAATTGAAATTGGCACCTTTCCTAAATGGATGGATTGTGTAAATACCTTTCCTGTACTACATAAGGTGTCTAAAACTAGTGGGTATATTTTAGACTGGTCTCCAAAAATTGATAAGAGACAATTACGAAGAAATTCTGCTATGACACCTGCAGGATTTGTTAGTAATATTTTGACTTATAATGAAGGAGGCATTCAAAGAGATATTTGGCGTTTAATTGCTGCCTCAGAGTATTTACATTTTTCAGACAAACCTTTACCAAAATTTGTTGGCAAGAACTGTAAAGAGGGATTTTGCTATGGCCTAAGAGCCTGTGTCCAATCTCCTTATGTTTTAATTATTGGAAATGTAAAAGTTAGATGGATAGATGATAGATATTTTGTTACTTGTAATAAGTGCAACCTAACCAATTGTATTTCTAGGTATAATGGAGGAAAAGGAGTGCTGATACTTCATCAGCCCTCTTTTGTTTTATTACCTGCTAATATTTCAGAGCCATGGTATGCTGATGCTGGTTTACAAGTTTTACAGCAAATTCATGCCCAGCTAACAAGACCTAAACGTGCTATTGGAGTCATAATTGTTGGTGTCTTAGCACTGGTCTCATTTATTGCCTCAACCGTCTCTGCATCTCTGACATTGTCTCAGAATATTCAGCATGCAAAATTTCTTAATAATTTAGCTCAAAATACTTCCAAGGCTCTGCGTAATCAAGTAAATATTGATGAAAGGATTGAAACTAAATTAAACGCCTTAGAGGCGACTGTTATTAACATTGGTAATGAACTTTCAGCCTTAAAATTTAAGGAAAGGCTTAAATGCCATGCTAATTATAAGTATGTATGTGTTACAGCTGCCAAGTACAATGCTTCTCTCTGGGATTGGGAGAAAGTTAAAAACCATTTATTAGGTATATGGCAAAATAGTAATAATAGCTTGGATATTCTGGAACTTCATCACCATATCCAAGACATTCAAAATAATAGAGCTGATTTTTCAGATCCTTCTTCTTTGGCTAACCAAATATTGAAGGAGTTAAATGGATTCAACCCTGGAAATATTCTTAAACACTCCGCTTGGTACATTATTGGATTATTCTCTTTGCTGTTAATTCTCTTTTGTATTGTAACTATAGGATGGCGAGTCCTCCAATCAAGAATCCGGGGACTCCAGAGAATGAACCACCGCCTCATTGTTAAGAATAAAAAGGGGGAATATGTGGGGAGCCATTCTGACACGTGATTGGGTGACTCCCGTTAAGGGCCTGAGGCACTCTGGCTGTGTCGGAGTTATCCCGACCCTTTCCTGATGAGAGAGCCCATCCGTGTGGGGGTGTGCGTAACCACTGACCCTGGAGACCCAATCACTGACCCTGACCTTGGAGTACAGCCCCCCCTCAACCTTCATTGGATGGAATTCTCCCCTGAATCTCTTGTTTCCCCCAAATAAAAGGCTGATCCCCGGCGTGTTCGCTCTCTCTCTCTCCTGCTAGCCCAGAGTAATCCTCGCTGCCCTGCTGAGCGGCTGGAGGCAAGGAAACAGGGAGACCGAGCCGTCTCGGACCTAGCATTAAAATAAGGTACTGTCTGTGTGTTTTATTTTGATCTCTTCTAACTAACTGAATGCCAGAACCTCATTAATGAAACCACTGCGCAGGCCGCGTGGTAGAGTGAGTGGTGTCCATATGTGGCTTTTTGTGGGTAGGTCCCTCCTCTTTCTTTCATGGTATTGATTTGTCTGTCCTGTATTACTCTAGTGAATGCTGAAAAATAGTTTGTATATGAGGAAGTTTTCTTCTCTGTTTCTTCCATAGTAAAGACTCAGGGAAATGGTAATTCAGCCTCATTTATTCTTTTTCTTTTGGAGGGTGGTGATTGCTACTGATTCTCTAATTGATATTCTCTACTGTGTTCAAAAAATTTTTTTAATGAGACACAATATAAAGGAATGGTAGCCTTGTCCCCAAGTAAACTGTCCATAAGTAGGACACACTGAAAGGAGACAAAGCCTTCTCTTTCCATCACTAAGGTCCAACTGGAGTCTTCCCCTTCCCTTGAGTCCTCAAAGCCCCTAACAGCCCTGTGCATGTGACATTCACCACAGACTTTAAGGCAAAAACATTTAGAGCATGGCTTTTAAAGCCAGGTGGACATAGGTGTGTGACCTTGGACCTGAGCCTCAATTCCTCCTCTGGAAAATGGGAGCATCATAGCACCTACCTCATTGGTACCACCAGGGTAAATGAGAGGACATAGGTATGTGCTCAGCACAGGGCCACCACATGGGAAGTGCTCCACCATGGCTCACCCTCACTACCGCAAATACCCATCACATAGTGCAATCTGGTCCCCATTTCCTTTGATTTCATCTCTGCTTCATCTTCTCTTCTGTGCTCATGTGACCCCAGCCACACTCACCTCTTGAGTATATTCAAACAGGCCAGCCTTGCTCCTGCCTTAGCCTTGGTACTGAATGTTCCCTCTGCTCAGAATGCTCTTCTGTCTCATGAGAGCCTGGCTAATTCCCTCCCCTACTTTGAGTCCTTCTTCAAATGTTACATGGTCCATGAGATCTCCCCTGATCTCCTTTTACCTTCTTCCTTAGCCCTTACAGACTTCTTTCTAATGCTCTACAGCATTTATTGTTTGTGTTCTTTAGTATCTGTCTTCTCACGTAAGAATGCAAGCTCCAAGAATGCAGTCTGTTTTGCTCACCGATATATTGCAAGCACCTAGAATAATATTTGGTGTCTATACTAGATTTTTCATATTTTTTGGATGTATGAGTATTTGTACTATGAGTCCCTTGAGGACAGAGTCAGGGATTTCCTTCTATAGGCTGCTCCCTGAACTGGGGCAAGAGCTGAGGCAGTGTTTCTAGCCCAGTGATTTCAAGTCTACATTCCTTGAAGCTTTTAAAAAATACCAATGCCTGAGTTCCTTCCTGAGATTGAAGTTTCATTGGTCTAGGGTGGGGACCATGGATTGATTTTGATGCTCAAGAAAGACTGAGCTTCTCGGGGCCCAGGCTTCTGGGGAGCTGCGATGTTCTGGCTTCACTGAGTAGCCCTGGGAGCTGTCCCCTTCAGCACTGGCAGATGCTCACTTCTGGAGAGGAAGGAGGAGACCCATGGGGAGAATCTCTACTGTTCTCAGGCTGCTGACCCAGCCGGCTAGAGCTGGAAGGGCCCACTTGCATTCCCCTCCTCTGCCGCTAGCCTGGGTAAATTCCTGAGCATATATACTCTTCTGGAAGAGCTTGAGCCTCTTCTTTTAGAAGCCCGCCTCAATTTCACAAACATTTCCTGACATCTCTCCCAACCCCAGGTCCTGTGGTAGAAGACAGACAATCTTTGCCCCTTAGAAGATCTGGGTCAGGCAGAGGAAATGGGTAAGTCGATGATGTAATAAAAGGAGAATGAGAAGTAGTGAGTCCACCCCTGGCCACAGGCTAAGGGAGGCTGGAAGAACAGATGAGTGACCCACCCTGCGGGAGGACTACAGGAGGGCATGGGGTACTGAGATCACAAGTGTGGAGCCCTGAGGAGCGAGAAGGTTCACAGCCTGGGAAGGTCACTCTAGGGAGAGGGAAGAAGAGGGAGAGACAGGGAGAAGCATGTCGAGGGAGAGGGTGAAGCATGCCCCATACCATAGGCGACTAGCGTGGCACTTGATGTGGCACTCCACATCAAGCGAACTGCACTGCTTGAATGCCCGACACCATGCCCAGGCCACAGTGACTGTGCCTTTATCTATACAGATGCTACTCCTCATGGTGCTTCCTTCCCTCTCTCCATCCAAACCCTATCCACCTTACAAGTCCATCCAAATCCTCCCTGTTTCAGCCTGTGTCTCACAAACTAGTCCTCTCTGAATAGCAGCAAACTAACCTCTACCAGGTACTGAATATTCATTTGGTCATCAGACTCTGTGCTGAGGGCTTGGTGTGTATTGTTTATTAATCATTTATTTCTCTCTCTTCCTCACTGTGCAAGGAGAAAACTAAAGTTTAATGAGATTGTGGCTTGGCTACGCCTGCCCACCTATTGATGGCAGGAGCAGCATGGACCCGGGGGGTTTCACTCTGGACTTATTTATGCAGTGCCACATCCCTGACTTTCCCCATCACAAGCACTAGCTTTATGTACAGCTCTGAGACTGCGGGCCCCTTGAGGGTGGGGCCCAAATCTATCTCTTGTCCTGTGTCTGGTGTTTGCAGAATGTCAGCACTGGGTGAGGACATGCTGCTGCCGAGCATCTGAGGTGTCATTTGGGCTGAAGAGGAGGCTGCACACAGCAGCATGGAACAGCCTTGGATGGAGGAAACTGCTCCAATCTATGAGGCCTTAAAGCCATGTATTGTCTGTTCTCTATCCTGGACTGGATTGGACCAGACAACTTTGGATCCCTTCAAACTCAAAGGCTCCTGTTCAGTTTACTGGACTTACCTCCAAGCGTGTCCGGTCCACATCCTTGGGCAGTCGGTTTCTCCCTCTTGTGGTCACCAGCAGCAGTTCATAGGGATAGATCTAAGGAGAAAGGTAGGAGGTGTTTCCAGCTTGGGGGAAGGGGGTGGGCCTGTCTCTTTCAGCAACAATTTGTGTCTGGGCTCCTTCCTCTAGCCAGAAAGGGTCAGTGATTAAGTCGGGAGGAAGGGCTGGGCTTGCCTTTCTTTGAGTTGCCTGTCAATCTTAAGGTATCTTCTCCCAAAATGTAAGTCCCCACAGCATCCCCTAAAACTGCTAGGGAAAAGCTTGGTGGCATTTGGCATTAATGTGGGCAAAGAGTCTCCTGAATTTAAGTCTAATATTTGGTGGCCTGGTAATCCACCAGTCTTTGAGGACCAGGGAGACAGTATAATAAAGTTGTCAGAAGACCTAGGGCAGGATCCAGGGATGGTGGGCCAAGGAAGGACAGGGAATGTTAGTCTCAAGATGACCCAGGGGTGATTCATCTATGTTCCCTTCCCTGAATAGAGACAGTGCTGTCATCCTCTTGCTGGTCCCCAAGGTACTGGCTCCAAGCATCAGGAGACCCCCAGGGTCTATGTGTCCTTTACCTTGTACTCTGCAGAGAGAAAAGACATGCACAGAGTAGGATCCATAACTCTTGCTTTGCATTACCACAGTGGCCTCTGCCTCCGTCTCCTGGGAGGTCTGGCCTCCACACATGCCTTGTTCGTGACCATCCAGAGACTCTGTCCTTGCTGAATTCATCATGGAGGATAGTCAGGTCTAGTATGACCATGGAGGGTGGCTGGAGTTAGGGCTGAGCTCATTTTGTGTTGTTTTTTTTAAGGAAAAAAGAGCTTTTGAGATATTTAGAATAGAAATAAGAAGAATGTGAGACTGGGAAGCATGTGGGAGGGATCTTCCCCTTTCTGGGGGAATCCTCCAAGGTTTTGATGTGTCTGCTCGGAGCTGCTGGTAGAGGCTGTGTGGGAGCTTCCCTGACAAAGGGCATGAAGCTCATGGAATTTTTTTTCCTGGGAACCATGTGTATTTGGCTCTGAGTGTTTCCCTCCACCAGGGCTGGCAGGCGGCTTTAGCTCAGCAGTACAGGGAGATCAGCATTCTGTGATGGCTCTGGGAACCCAGATGGGACAGATGGCCTGGAGATCACCCAAGGCCAGGGAATTGAGAGGATGAGGGAAGAGTAGGGCAAAGGAGGGAGTGGAAGTGGAAGGGAGTGGGAACTTGGGGTTTGGACAGAGCCCAGCACGGGGACAGAATCTGTAGGAATTGTTTGCCAAAGGTCAAGCAGCAGCTATGAGCAGTGCATCCGGAGTCCCTGGGAAGTCCCAGGAGGGACCTCCTCCTGCAACCCCAGTGAACGTACTTACCTCGCATGCCCCAGTTGACTGCGTTCATGCTGTCATAGTGGAAGAGGTCTGCGCTGGGTGTCTGCAGGAGAGACAAAGCCAGGGCTGGCCTGAGCCTCCTGGAAGCACTCGCCTATCTCAGGACATGCACCAGGGAGGGGGTGGGGCACGGGGCCATCTCAGCAGTCCCCATCTCCAGTCAAGGGAACTGAGCTTGTTGCCAGCTTCTGGTGCCTATTCCTAGCACACAGTAGGCACTGAATATATACTCAATATATTAATTTGGTGAATTTTATCTTGTGCTTTCTTTCATTGGTCTATGAGGTCTTTCCTTACAACCCTATTGAGAATTCCAAGTTGCCGCCTTGATAAACTCTCAATCTTATTCTGCTCCTCTCTTACTTTTTGTGGTGCCCATGATTGAACCCAGTGCCTTGTGCATGTGAGGCAAGCACTCTGCCAACTGAGCTATATCCCTAGCCCCTCATCTTTTTTAAAAAATAGCACTGTCTTCTAACATTCTATATGATCCAACTTTTTTCCTATTTACTTCCTACTTTCTGTTGTCCCTAGAAGAATATAAGCTCCGAGGGGCAGAGGTCTTTGTTCTGCTGTGTTCCAAGCACCCTGAATTGTACCTGGTGCATAGAAGAGGCTTTCAATAAACCTCTGCTGAATGAAGGAGTGTCTAGCCTTCGGTGTGTGGAGGACAGCGTGCACAGCAGGCGGGGGTTCTCAACACCAGCCACTGCTCTGTAGCAGTGCTGTCGTCATTTTTGTGTGCTCCACCCCACAATAGTCTCCTAATGGATCTAGGGTTTCCATTTCTGCCCGTCTGTAGTCTCCATTCCACACATTGGGCAGAGGGATCCTTTGGATCTCAGTACATCCACTGAACTCTGAAGTCCTTACTTGGTGTACAAGGCCCTAATGAGGTTCCTGCCTGGCTTCACCGCCTTATTCCTTCCATCCTGGTCACGTGGTTCAGGACCACTTTGCCATCCCTACTCAAGGACTTAGATGTTGTACTTCCTTGCATCTGGATGGCTCTTGCAGGTCACCGGGTGATGAGGTTCTCTCGCCACACTCAAGCCTTTGTCTGAATTCACTTCCTCTCTGACTTCCCTTCTTTATTCCCTGGCTCTGTTTTCCACTCTAGTACTTCCAACAACCTGATATCATGTCACACATTTTCTTGTTCATTGTTTATCTACCAACTAGAATATGATCTCCACAGGAGCAGCAGCTGCTTTCAGTGCAGGATCTCCAGTACCTGAAACAGTGCCCGAGACTTAGTGGGTGCTCAATAATTCAACATCTATCCCAATGTTCCTATCCTTGGCTCCTGTAACTTGTTCAGTTTCACAGCCTCCAGATCCATCTTATTGCTAATAAGACAAGTATTTATTCCCTTGCAGACTTTAAGCCAGTTCACTACTTCCATGAAGTTTTTATGTCACAGGCTCTAGAGCTCATGTAACTCAGAAGACTACATGCTATGTTGGGGCACAGAAGTCAGGTATGGGTTGCAGATTCAGTTGGTCTGGCTCCATGACTGCTGGGTGTGAGCTTGGGCCAGTCACCTCAGCCCTCTGCCTCCATTCCTGCATCCACAAAATATAGTCAATACTAGTAACCCCCTTCTCTGGGCTGTGAAGGTCACATGAATAGGTGCTGGTAAAGTTCAGTGTCCAGCACGGGATTCTTGCTCAATAAGTACAAGTTTTCCCTGGTCTCTCCATGAGAGCCTCCTTTCACACAGGGGTCATAATTGAGGTATGCAAGTCTTTGCCATCGGGTCCCTTCACTGGGTTCACTTCTAGCCCCAAGATTTTCCCTCCAGTCTTACTCAAAAGCAGCTGCCAGAATAATGGCCTGGTGTTGGGATCTGGGGGTGGTCCCACACCCCAGCAGAGCCCCTCTTACCCTGTGCAGCCCATTTCTCCTGTAGGCAGGCAGAGAGGCAGATTTGGAGATAAGAGGATCTGAAAAGAAGGATCCAGAACAATTACCAGGAGCTCTAAACTAGGGGTCACCACTCTCCTTGGAGACATTTGGTTATAAATGGCCAGTATTACCCATAACCCAGTGGGAAGGGGTAGAGCCAGAGGCCTCCATTCTTCCTGATGCTCTCCAGACCTGCAACTTGACCCCTTCCCTGCAGAATTCTAGGCCCACCAGAGACACCTACTCACACCCATTTCTGGCCTTAACCTATACACATCTATCCTATGATGAACCCATCTGTCCAGTCCACAGGTAGCTCTGGTCAAAGGCCTGGAAACTGGAGTTGAGCTCAGAAGCAGAGAGGATGGCTCCCAGGTGGGTGGAAGAGGTGCTCTTTCTTCCTCTTTGGAAGCTGTTGGGCATGGCAGCCTTGGTTCTAGAACCCCAAGTGGAGCCTTGCTATCTCACAACTATGGTGGGGTCAGCTCTTTGAGATCTGGACTGTGCCAAGACATCTACACTGTACAGCCAGCAGAGATCTGGGAGACTGCAGCCATCTTGACAGTACCCTCACAGGATACCACGAACTGAAAGCAGGGCAGGTAGAACATACCACTGTCAGCCAGGTAGTGTGAACGAGGAGCTGCAAGAAAGAAAAGCTGGAGGTCAGGGTTCATGGGGACAGACAGACATGATAGAGATTGTTCCTGGGGACAAGGACACAAGGGGACAAGGCTTCTGTACTTAGCAACCTGGCTGGTGGAGAGGAGGGGCCTTCTTAGCAACTCCATTACTACTGGTCAGTTTCCAATTGTGGTGCCTGCTTCCCCCTGCGTCCCCCCAGCTCCCAGCCCAGCACCTGCTGTGGTGCAGGTGATCTGGGATGCTTCTTGCACAGATGTGGTTGAACAGAAGTGATTTTGTGTGTGTGTGTGTGTGTGTGTGTGTGTGTGTGTGTGTGTGTATGGAGTTGGGGAAGGAACCCAGGGCCTTGCACATGCTAGGCACACACTCTATTCACTAAGTGTGAATTTTGAGCAGCCTGGGTACACTGCATAGGGCTTAGAGCTGGGGATTGAAAATAGTGGTCAGACTGTGAAAATGGGCTCATCTATTCATCCTGCCATTAATAGACACCTAATTTCACACAAGTTACTTAATAATGCTTTGGTTTTCTCAACTGTAAAGTGGGAGTGACAGTGTCTCCTCTATAGGGCTTCTGTGAAGAATAAATGACATAACACAGTAGGGAACTCAGCACAGTGCCTGGGGCATACTAACAGGCCCTACAACTGGCTTTACCATCACCACCACCGCCATCTTTAATCTCACCAAGCTCAAGGTGTAGTAAGGCAAAGAGGGAAAAGCTCATGGCCTTAGGGTCCCTCCAACTTAGGTCTGATCTTTGCTCAGTCACTTATTGCCTTTTTGACTTTGGCAAATGACTTCACCTCAGGGATCTCATCTATAAAATGCGTGATAACAATCTTGAGGTTGTAGGGATTCTCGAGGATCATGAATGATAATGTGTCTGTGTATAATAAACAATACCTCTTATTGTCCATCATGTATTGATGTGAGATGGTATTTCCGGGTAGGACTGAGTCCCACAGGGGTAAGAAAAGGAGGAGGCAGACAGAGCACGTGTTCCTGTCCAGGAACAGGGAGGAGCTTGCAGTGACAGAATCTCAAAATCAAGTGCTTGAGTGAAGCCTCTGTTTGTATATCTCTAAGTGATGGGAGGTCCAGCACCTCAGCAAACAAGCTTTGAACCCCTCAGGCTACAGTGTTGGAAATTTTTCTTTACACTGAAGGTATTTTTCTTTACATTGAACTCAACAGAATGTCACAGCTTCAGATGGTCCAAAGAAGTGGGATGACTGCTCAGGGCAGAGGAGGGACTCATTGGTTTCCCATCCAGTCCCTTATTAAGTCTGTGTTCCAGACTGAGAAGGCTCTCAGAGGGGACACCTGAGATGGAGGAAAGTGGGGGGGTCTGGGGTTCACTTTCACAGGCAACCTCTCCTTATCCCTTTGTTAGCCCAGGGGATTGAGTTTGGGGCTGGTTGTGTTCCGACAAAGCTTTCAGGAATGGGACCTCATGGAGAAAGCTCCATCACTTACAAACTCATTGATCTTGCACAGGTTGCTGAAGGTTTCTGTGCCTGGGTCCCCTGCCTGTAGCATGTGGGGGTGCCTACTGCTCAGTAGTCTGGGAGGAAGAAGGGGGCACTTGGACTGTGCCTCACAGGGTGCTTGGCTCAAAGTGAACAGCCAGCAGGCATTGGCTCCCCAGGAGTGCTTACAGCCATTGAGGGACATCTCATAGCCAGCTGTGTGCAGGGCCTCCCGGCTGCTGGTGGAGCTCCGGGGAGGGGTCCAGGGATCCGCGTAGGAGCTCGACCGGGCCTTCATCTCCTCCTTAAGAATCAGACGGCCAATCCCACTCTGGAGCTGGGGTGGGGAGGAGCAGGATGAAATTAGAAGGAAGCAGATGACCCTGGGAAGGGCTGACTCACTGGGACCTTTTTGGGGGAACCTCTGTCATTTTTGCCTTCCCAGCATTCCTCCCTCCTTACAGTACCCACATTTCCTTTGGACTTCATCTCTCTTCTACAAAGAGTCCTGAGGCCTGGGTGAGGCTCTGGAGGTTGCATAAAAAAGCAGGTTTGGCCATGACAGGATCACATTGCCCTTGTCCCACCAGTCGGTTCAAAGATGGGGAGATTGCCATCTTTTTTTTTTTTTTAATTGAGGTAGAAATCATACAACTTAAAATTAACCATTCTGAAGTAAAATCATCCCTCAGTATCCACATGGGACTGATTCCAGGTCTATTCCTACTTCATACCCAAATCCTCAGATGTTCAAGTCTCATGTAAAATGGTGTGATATTTTCATATAACCTATGCATATCTTCCTGTAGACTTCAATCTCTAGGTTACCTTTCTAGAGGTTCACCCACATTGTTGTATGTGTCGATACTTCATTCTTTCTAACAGCTGAGTAATATTCCATGTGTATGGATCTGCCACTGTTAGGGTCTGTAAACAAGTCTGGATGGCGCCTGGCATTTTGCCAGAGGGAGTGGTTTGTGAAGTAACTCCAGCAAGCCATTAAGTGTGGAGATTCCTTATTGGTTGACTGATGTATCGAGTTTATGTTAATTAAGATAAGCTGTGTGGAATGTATATATACCCCTCCTGTCCTACAATAAAGGGCTCCCACTCCTGCTGTATCAATCTACGCAAGTTGTTCGTCACCCCCCGGTTATTTTGCTGCACCAGACTGCGGCATGCCACATTTTGTTTATCCATTTGTGAGTTAGACCTTGGGGTTGTTTCCATCTTTCAGCTATTTTGAATAGAATTGGCATGAACACATACGTACATACATTTGTTTTAGTCCTTATTTTCAATTCTTATGGGTATTTACCAGAAGTATAATTGCTGGACCCTGTGATAATTCTATGTTTAGCTTTTTGGGGAACCATCAAACTTTTCCACAGTGGCTGGACCATCTTATGTTCCCACCAACCAGCTGGGAGAGCCGTTGGTACCCATTTGCCACTATAGGAAAAGGACCAGTTTGAACATGAAACAAATATAGAGGGAGCCCCCCAGGCAAAGAGAGAGACAGCTTCCCTATGACATTTTTTTTTGAACAGCTGGATCTGGTCATATCTGAAGCTAATCCTATCATTTGATTTTTCAGATATGCAAAATTACAATTTCTATTGTAAGTGAGTTTGAATATTATTTCCATTCTTGCAAATGAAAAAAAAATCCTCAGTAATATACCCTCTAAGCTTCTTATTTCAGTGTTGCAGCCTGCTCACCTTGTGCATGCTGCGGTCAAAATCATCTTCCTCTCCTCCAGATGAGAACCTCCTGGCTCGGGGCACTGTCAAGATACAGACGGGATCAGCTCCATCCTGTGCTCCCCACTCAACCTGCCCTGGCTTAAGCCATTGGGCCCTTCCTCCCTCCCTCTTTCCCTCCCTTCCTGGGATGAAATAGGCTCATCTAAGATACCTCCTGGGTGTGGTCTCTCTTGTCGTTGCATCCTCTGAACACCTAATCTCTCATGGGTGCTTGTTCCTGTCCACCTTGGATTATACTATTTCTGTGTCTTGCCTCCTTTTCTAAATGGACAATTCTCTGAGGGTAATGAAAGACTCACTTCTGAGCATCCATGAAGCCTTGCACAGAATGGGCATTTAATTAGTAAAGCCAGGTATCGAATCTAAGCGACATGGATCAGTACTTGAAGACAATTTCTCCCCATACTTGAAAGGAATAACTTGGGCTCTCTGACTGGGTGAGGAGGTGACTCAAGGACCAGGGTGCCCATGAGAGCCTTTTATCTTTCTATATCTTTTCTTTTTCCATCCCCACCATTTTTCACCCTACAGCCAAAGTGATCTCTCAAAAGCATGACTGTGATCATGTCATTGTTTTGAATAGCTTTAACTAGCTTCTAACTAGGATGATAACCCACATCCTTTTCTCAACTCACAAGACCTGTGGAACATCTTCCCTCATTCCCCACTTGTTCTGGTCCCTTTCCAAGATTAAGGTTAAGAGGGTAGCCTTTCCTTTCCTCCAGTAGAACTGGTCCTCCCCTCTCAGGTGTGGGCAGATGTCAGACAATCTACACTCCCTGCTGACCTGCCCCCTGGTCACCCTTCCTGTGGAAACCTCTGCATCTGGCTGCACAGCTCGCCCCTACCATCAGCTCTCCTACCTCATGTTGGGATCTATGTCTCCTCCACAAGGGCAGGAACCTGGTCTGTTTTGCTCCCCAGTGTATCCCTAGGGCCTGTGGCTGGACCTTCATTCTTATTCGGGATGGTGGTGTGAAGAAGTGGGTGATTGTTCTGACCTTCTAAGTCCCTAGCACAGGTGATGGGCTCTGGCTTCAGGGTCCCATGGGGGTGCTACCTTTGGGGGACCCATGGTAGGTCCAGTACTCAGACTCTGCAGCATAGTAGGGGTCTGGCGAGTAGGCTGGGCTGTACTTGGAAGCCTGGCTGATGTCTTCACTTGTTTTGCTCTTGGTTGCTGTAGACAAATCACCTGCAAATGACCCAAGAGGAGCTGAAGTCAGTGTCCTGGCTGGGAATCTGTACCCTTTCCCTATCTCTGCCAGGCTTTAGCACATGCGATTGAGGCTACTTTGAAGTCAGAGATAGGAGGGTCTGGGACATGGAGCATTGGAGATAGAAAAACTCTGGTCCAACCTCTCCTTTTATGTTTGGGAATCTAAAGACCTGAGAGGGAAGGGGCTTGCTTAAGACCACACAGAAAGTTTGAACCAGATCTGGGCCAGACCCCAACCTAGGGCTCCTTCCAGCACAATTTGTGAACTCCCAGGTCTGCTCTTTAGTGAAGGGTAAAACTCAATAGGCTCCAGAGGAGTCCAGCCATTTCCTTTCTGGCCCCTCAGGAGTCTGCTTTGTTTTGATGTGAACTATATCTAGACAGGAATCACAGGCAGGCCTGTGGTATTTGTAGTGTGGGCAGCCTTCTACCGTCATCCTGTTCTTTTTTTTTTTTTTTTTTTTTTTTTGGTACCAAGGATTGAACTCAGGGGTGCTCAACCCTAAGCCACATCCCCAACCCTATTTTCTGTTTTATTTAGAGACAGGGTCTCACTGAGTTGCTTAGTGTCTCACCATTGCTGAAACTGGCTTTGAACTTGCGATCCTCCTGTCTCAGCCTCTTGAGTCCCTGGGATTACAGGCATGCACCATAGCACCCTGCCTATCATCCTGTTTAAGGAGGCTACAGGGCCCAAAGGATGGAGCACAAGACAGCGGCTCAGCAAAGTTGGGTTCTGGTCCTAACTCTTGCCACTTAGTTCAGGTACAAAATGACATTGGGAAAATCCTACTCATCTCTGCCTCAGTTTCCTCATCTTTAATTGTTGAAATTGGTGCATTGACCCAGAAGCTCCAAGTTTCCTTTGGAAGTGAACCCCCAATAGGAGTGACCCAAAAAACCCACTGTGGCATGAATGCTTACATGGCAGTGACTTTATGGTGGCCCAAAGACTGATGATTTGTTGACAAGGCAGAGAGAAAGAGGGATTGTGGAAACTAGTGTGGTTCCACAACCATTTCTCAGGGAGACTGATAGGGAAGCTTTTGGGACAAGCTCTGTGTTCTGTGGAGCCAGAGCAGCAGAGGTCTTGGGACAGGCTGACTTCCAGCAAGCTCATCTTGTGCACCTTTCTCCAGGAGTGCATGCTAAGAAGCTGTGGAATTCTCCTTTGACTTGAGTCCTGGGAAGTCCCTCCTGGCAAACGCATTTTGTTATTTCACCACCCTGTCCCTATGCAGCCACCTCTACCTTGGAGTCCTCCTAGGTCTGTGCCTCTGTTACCGCTCAGAGCCAACCTGGAAAATCCTACCAAGTCTGAGAAGCTTGGGACCTGTAGGCTTTTTTGCATATAAAGTCAAGTCACCTTTGTTGGGGCTGGTGCCTTCCTATGGCCGCTTGGGGGCACATAGCATGTCCTTCACAGTCGCATGTACACATGTACATGCTTCCAGAATCGCTATGGGGGTGCTATGGCCCCCACTGAAACTGAGGATGTTTGTCGAAATTGCAGGGTCTTTAGCCCCCAGAGCCACTATTTATATTTGTCCTGACCCCTCCACCAGCTGGTTAGTTCAGACTCTGGTACAGGACTGCTCCACATACCTTCAAGCTTGTCCAAGTCTGTGCTCCCTCTGTTACAGGCTAGACCCACAGCAGGAAAGGGGTACCTAGGGTGGCAGCTGCTCTTCCGTATTGGCAAAGGGAAGGATATGCTTATTCAGCTGAGGTCAATAAAGGCTTTTGCAAAATGAACAGGAGGTTTCTATGGTGAATGACTTGGTGGTTCTCATACCAAGCATAGGCAGGAATCATGGATGAACCCAATTTAGTGCATTTCTTGGGCATCCTTAGTATTTCTAATTAGGGAATCTGTCATAGAAAGGGGCTAGGGAATCTGCCCTTGTTTAATAAATCTCAAAGGAGCAAATGGTCCATAGGCCATTCTTTAATAAACACTGAAGGAATAAATGAATGAAAGAAGGAAAGGATTTCCTGCTCTTTTCTCATTATGTGCCCTCTTAGGGTCTTCATCCAATCTCAGGATGACTGAGACATCTTAGAACAGTTGTTCCCAAGCTGGACTAAGCATCAGAATCACCAAATAAATTGCTATAAATACAAAATTTCAATTCAGTAAGTCTAGGGAGGTGTTGAAGAATCTGTATGAATCTCATGTGACTCTAGTAAACATTTTTAATATCGATGCCTTGGAGTATAACTCTTCCAGGGGCACATGCATTTTATAAGAATTACCCTGATCATGGGACTTAAAACACCAGATAGCAGGTAAAGGGGGTTGGAGAGGTGGTGGGAAAGGATTTAGGGGACATGAGACCTTCTTTTCTCTTTTGAATGACACAAAACTCCTTTACAATGTCACCCTGAGTGATTTGGGGTTAGCAAAAGAAGGACCAAGTTGTGTCCTTGCATCCTGTTGCTCCTGGTGGCCCGTGCAGAGCAACTGCACAGAGGGTTAACCTCCTCCCTCTCCTTGTCTGGCCAAGCCCTGTCTGCCTCTGACCATACCATGCCGTTTGTAGATCGGGGGTTTCCGGTAGATGTTACTTTCTCCAGCTGCCAGACAGACCAGGAAGGGATGGGGTAGGAGAGAGAAAGAGACAGGGGAGGAGACAGCACTTGGTCAGTTGATCTCAGAAGACAGAGACTGTCAGCAACCTTTTCCAAGGGGCCACCATCTTTCCCCAGTAGACTTCCTCTTCCACAGTTGAACTTTCAACCTCACCCCAACAGGTACCAAGTAAGGTGGGGGGAGAGAGATGGATGTATACAAATGGTGCCAAAGAAGGGACGTGGGGCTGAATGGTGGGCATGCAGGGCGGAGTGCGTGCTCAGCAGATCCTCATGCAGGGAGTGTCCACTGCTCCTCCCAGTGGTCACACCTCATTCCATGTGAAAGTCTCTAGGATGCGTCAGCCAAATTTCAGCATTATCTTTCTGCCTTTTCTTAAAACCAGACAGGATGGGACCGCTCTGGGGCAGTTGAGAAAGGTGTAGGTAGATAAACCGGCAAGATGAATTCTTGTGGGGAAAGTGAGTGGTAAGTGAGAAACTGAGTGAGTTGGGAGGCGGGATCTAGACCTGGCTCTGCTTTCCCTCGGGAGATCTTGTCCTCCAAGACCACACCCAGTGACCTTCCTCTCACCTTATGGCCACCTTCAGGCAGAATGGCTTTATATATGCCGTTCTGGCTGCCTGGGATGCTTCCCTGGGAATCTTCATAGGGCTTCTCCTTCTCATCTTTTAGCTTTAATGTCACCTCTTCCAAGAAGCCCTTTCTGATCACCCCATCTCGCCTAGCCTCCTCTACTCCAGCCTCATGATGCCCTGGTTTCTTTTTTTCTTTCTTTCTTTTTTAAAAAATGTTCATAGCATCTATCATCACCTGAAATCATCCTTTTACTTATTTATTTATTCTTTTATGGTCTCTGTCCCCACATTAGAATATGCATTCCATGAAGGGAGGGTCGAGGCTGGGGGCCGGAAGCACAATTGCAACCTCAGGGTCCAAACAGTGCCTTGCTACACAGGCAGAACAGCAGAGGTGCAGGGAAGCTAAGTCACTGGCCCTGGGTCACCAGCTTACAAGCAGCAGGATTGGGATTCAGTCCCAAGAGCTTGGATGGAAGCAGCCTTTACCGCTATGTTACTGCTGCGCCCCCTCAGGCTCCCAAAAACACAGGCATTTCACACTAGCTCCCTGAGACTTTTCTTCCCTGGGATGCTCACTTGTGGTCCTGATCAAGGTTGGTTCTGTCAAGTAGGAGACAAACTCATGGGCATACTGGGACTGGAGGGTGGGTTAGCATGGGTGACTGGTTAGGGAGGGTCCCCCAGGAACTGGCTTCTCCTCCATGCCTGAATAGCATTGAGTGGACAGCTCAGGTGCCCCAAGACCCCACAGAGCATGCACCCATGCTGGGAATGCCAGGCTGGCAGTGCCTACCTGGGATGTGAAAGTGCTTGGGAGCCTGGTAAGAGGTCGGAGTGGAGGACCTCACATCTAACTGGCTATGGTATGGAGAGCTCCGGCCACTCTCGGGCCCTGGAGCACGCAGGCAGTGGTCCCCAGAGAGAACAGAGGCACAGAGAAAACAGGCATTAGCGCAGTGGCAGTTTAGGAAGCGGTGAGGTGATGGCAGCGGGAATGGGGTGGCCGGGGCGACCCGGCGTGCTCAGCTCCGGAGTGGAAGAAGCATGAGCTCTCATGCACCGCATCTGCAGGAACGAGCTCGACCTGTTTCCTTGCTTGACCCCAAAGTCAGGTTTTGTGGGTTGTAAGAATCAACTCTACTGAGCTTCAGTAAGGTGTCTTCTTTGCTTAGCACCCCCAACCCGTCCTCCCTGGGCCCCTCCCTTAACTGTCCCTTTCTTCTATCCAGCTGTATCCCTAGCCCTGTGTTGACAGTGGACACCCTGACTGGCTGGGGGCTGGGTGGGACTGGGCCCTTGATGAGCCCTATTTCTAGTCTGGATCTGTCCCATGGAGTAATGGGGCAGGACAAATGGTGAGGTTGAAGGAGGCCTGTTCCGTCCAGCAAGGGCCCTGGGCTTCCTGACACTCCCTAGTCCTGGCAGCTCCTCACCCACCTCCTGCTGCTTCTCAGTGTCACATACCCCATCTTTCTCCTTGCCAGGAGCAGCTCAGGAACTCAGTCAGGCCTTGCTGGCCATCTGAGTGTCCAGAGGCTTCCAGGGGGTGTGCTATCAGGGAAATCTTGGGGAAGCCTGAGCTGTCTCTGAAGCCTTGCTCTTCCTCTCTCTTTGGGGACGCCCCACCATCTTACCTGAGCGGTAGTAGTGGTGAGGCGAGCGGGAGAAGGTGGGAGACATGCCCTGCCGGCTGTAAGTCGGGGAGTCGATGTATCCCGGGCTGGAGGCCCGTCTCTGCCGGAGGTCCAGGTTCTCATAGATGTCCTGGGGAATGAGATGGTTTGTGAGCAAGGCTTGTGGTCAAAGAGTCCAGCAGGCAGGTGAGGCATGCCACAGACTCTGGGATTCTTGTGGTTCAGTCACAAATAGGGAGACACCCCCATCGGAGCCACACACTCAGCCTGAGGGCAGCGGAGAGTCATGCATCACTCCAAAGTCTGGACAGAAACATGAGTCAGTCCCAGGGATCACAGAGACTCCAGGGAGGTCATCTCTGGGGGAATATAAGTTCTCTCCCAACCTTTCCCATCATTATGCCCTGCCCTGGCTGGGGGAGCACCTTGGGTGAGGCATCAGGCCCCTTGGGGACCTGGCGAGGGGTGAAGTCAGGGCCCATTTTGGACAGCTTAAAGGACGCAAATACATAAAAGGTTTTCCTGACCTTCTGCATGTCAGTTTAATTACCTGGGAGTAGGGAGATAATGTTCCCAACGACTTAGAAGGGAGAGGTTGAAGGCAGCCATGGATGAAGGAAGGGAGAGAAAGGAGGGCAAGAGGAAGGGACAGAGTATCGTTAAATGGTTCAGCAAAGAGAGGGCCTGCAGCTGCCCCTTGGCACCACTCTCTAGGTGGTGCCTCCAAGAGGTAAGGAAACCTGTGATCATGAACACTCCTTTTAAACTTGGGAAAACAAAGGCCTAGGGAGGAATGAGGGGGGCTCAGGGCCACTCAGGACCCCTTGGGAAGGAAGAGGCTGGTTCTAACTTGGACCTAGCTTCCTCTGCTGCAGACTCAGAGCTTATTTTCATGACCCTTTCTTGTCTCCCTCCTGGCTTATGGCCCCTTTGTGTTTGTGAAGACCATGTCCAGGGAAGGGGATCCAAAAGTAAGATTGAGCAAGTGCCAGGCTGTGGTCATCAGTGAGAGAGCTGGGCGGGTGGGTGGATTGATCAGGGAAGTGCCCTCAGCTCTAGCAGGTCAGGGTCATGCTGGATGCCTGCCCAATGTTAACCAGCTTCTTAATTTCCAAGAAAACTCAGAAATGCAGTTTCTTATGTGAAATCTCCCAACATTTACATGTTGACAACTAATTTACATTTTTGAAAGATATTCTATGAGTGACTCAAAACATCTGGGGGCTGGCTGTAGCCCATGGGCTCTGGTTGGCCTTGTCTAACTTCAGGAGAATCAACTTATACAAACACTGGATTCCTTTTTCCTGGTCCATTTCAGGGTCCAGAACACAGAGAACCTCAGCATTAGGATCTTTAACCAAATGGAACCCCAATCTCTTTTTGAAAGGTGGATTTCCTGAGGACATTAGCTAGTTGGTGGTGGAGCTGGGTCAGGAATTTGGGAACCTGTCCATCAGGCCAGCGCTCCTTCTGCCCATTGTAGTTCAGGAGGCCTGGGATGGGGTCAGAAATCTCCTGGGATATAGATGGTCAGCGCCTTCTATGTGATGATCACCCTGCCTTCCCCAGAGAACTTTTTCTCATCTAGCAACCATGTAATGATTTCTAAAGCCATCCGATGCTGAGTCTTATTAAGTGTTCTCTTGCTTTGAGCACAGGGGCTATATGTCAAGTGCAAGAACAAGAGAACATACCTAACCGAAGAATATGAACTTCAGTGACCATTAAGCCTGGCCTCCCCTGGCCACTGGCAGGGGAGGAGAGTCATGGGCTGAGCAAAAGCAAAAATTTCTCCAGTATAAGAAAACAAAAGCTCAAGTGATAAGTGGTCACAAGCTCTCAGCTTCCATGCTGGGTTTTACAGGGAGGGGTGAGGACTGGGAAGAATGGGGAGTTCAAGTCCTGTCCATAGGGGGCGCTGCCACCCAGCTCCAGATGGTGAAAATCCTAAATTTAATGTCTGACTTCCCAAGAATAATCAGAAAGCCATATTTGTGGGTGAAATCTCTTGATTTTTAAATGTGAGCTATAAATTCCAGTTTTGAAGAGTCTACACTGGAGATCAACTTGTCTTTGATTAAATGGGATCGTGGTTCCTCCAACAGCCCCAGAGAGAAGGGCTGCATGCAATACCTCTCCATAGCCACATCTCTCCAGCATCTCGTCAGACGTGTATCTGGAATGAGGCTCGTAGGAAATGAGGTCGGGGCGTTGTACCTCGTAGATGGACTTAACCTTGGGGAGAGCTGCCAGGTCTTTGTAATTAAGGATCTCATTATCCACTTTAGCCTGGGGAAGAGGGAAATGAACAGGAAAGGAGTAGAAAGATAAGAGGGAAAAGTGAAAGAAAAGAGGAAACAAAAACGAGGTAAAGGAAGAACAAGTTCCACTAGTTTTCACTAAAAGCCAAATATTAGGATGTAATCAAAGAGCTGTAAAATGCTGGAATAAGAAAGGTCTTAGAGGCCATCCATTCCAACAGGGCTAACATTTATTGAGCACATATTGTTTGAGAGGCCCTGTGCTTTACAGGGATTATTTCCTCTAAATGTTATAAACCTCTGTGGAGCAAGTGTCAAAGTTGTTCCTATTTTCTGGGCTAGAAAAATTCCATAAATTACACCAATTAGCTAGTAGCTTTGAATTCAGTCTGATACACAACCTGGGTGACTGCCTTCTAACCCCACGCTGTGTGGACATCCCCATTCCCAGCCTCCACAGGAAGGAAGATGGTAAACAATAAAATAATCATGACATTGAAACACTGGCTAGCAATTGGCAAGCACGTATTATGAGCCAGGCTCTAAGTTTCTTATGCAGATTAACTCAGTTAATTCATACAACTCACAACGGTAGACTTATGTTATCCTCTTTTTGAATAAGGAAACAGAGGTGCAGAGAAATCAATGAACTTGCTAACTCCACAAAGTGCAAAATCCAGCATTTGAACCCAGGTCATCTCACCTGAGAGCCTGCTATTCCATGTGACCTCCCAGGACAGGGAGTTCACTATAGAGGGCTGCACCCAGAAAGCAGCTCTTTACATTGAACTTGTACTTAACTTTTCCAGAGTTCAGAACTCTATAGGGACACATGGATTGGAAGACAGTGTCTGCTTGCATGTGACAATCCATTTCTCATGGCTCCTGAAACCATGTCCTGAACCAGTTTATGTAGCTGTTTCCTCTTATGACCTGGTTTCTGCTCTGGTCAACTAGGATCTGTCTTTCTGGTAACTACTATGGTTTGGAATGTGCTGGGGTGAGGTAAATTAAGAGGGGGCTACTAGATAGAGAATCTAAGGAGAATGTAATATCCTTGTAATGTTCTGTCTAATACTTGGAGGTGCCAGACGAGCCAGACAGAGTCTCAGGACTATGACTATTCTAGAGAGTAGCAGCTTTCTAATTATCTTACAAACTTTGCTATTTTAAAAGCTTCTCAAGGCCCTTTCTCTGTTTATTTTAACCTTGGCCCATCCTACTATTATCTGGGCACCATGTTCCTCACATTGTCCCTAAACTCTGTAGCCACTCTTCTTGCCTGTGTGTCCTGAGCCCATCTGCACCACAGCCTCTCCTGCTCAGGAGGTTTGGCAATGGGAGGAACCGGCAGCCTGGATTGTGAGTGGAGGGAGAGACTGGCCTACGAATTCCCCTTGCAACTTTCCTGCCTGGATGTGGGTTGAGCATGACTTCTGTCTGTTGGCTCTTCTTCACAGCTCTACCTCCTTTCAACTCTGCTAATGCTGTTCCTTTCCCTCGTGTCCTTGTTCCTGGGGTGGCAACAATATCCCACTGTTGCTGTCCTTGGATGCTTCCCTATTTCTTGTGGGTCCTTTTATCCAATTCCATGAAACTCTGCTCAGCTGAATTCTTCTGAGTTGTGTCATATGATTTTTGCTAGAGATGGTGCAGACACCCACATGTCCATCAATTTTTGGGGGTGTGGGCAAGGGGAAGCTGCTTAGAGGAGTCTATTTGCTGAAGATGCCTTTGGTCCTGGCATATTAAGTCCTGACCTTGAGATCTCTTGTCATTTTACAAACTCATCTTGATGAATAGTCATTTTGGCACTTTACTCCAAACCTCAAAATTACTAAATTTATATTTCTTCCTATAGCTGCTTTATTTACAGTGCTATAAATGAACCTTAGGTCTGGAGGCACAGTGATTGATTAGAGGCATCCTAACATAATTAGCCAGGAAGGAAAAGAATATGTGGGGCTGGCTGAAATCAAGCTACCCCAGGATGGTTCTAGAAGCCAGTGGGGAGTGGAACAAAGTTTGAAAGTTTGAAAGAACTTGCCCATTCCAGGTTCACTGGTAATTCTATTTTAATATCAAAATATCAATTATCTCTGAAAGTTAAACCAACAGACCATCTTTCTATGTGTTACTGCATATCCCTAATGTGAGCCAATAGATGCTTTGCCATGTTTAGAAAGGTCTGAGTTCAACATGGCTGATATGAAATGCACATGACAGAGCGTCTGGATGTGAGGCACCATGCGAGGCGAAAGGAGCACACAGAAGGTACGACTCGGATGTGAGTGGCAACTGATCTCAGCAATAAGCCTCCAGCTGGAAGGCAGGAGAGCAGGGTCCTAGTTGTCATTGATCATAAGGAAGCTGCTTATTATGGGGGCGATTCTAGCAGGCTTTCTCCAGAAAACCAAGGTGAACATTAGGGATCAACGTATTTCACCAGGGTTAATGAGACTCCTGGGTAACAGTTGGTGAGTAATGGCGTTCTAGTGCTGCAGATTCCTGAACCCTCACTTCCTGGAGACATGCTCACACTTGTTAATGACCCCATAGGGAAGGACCCAAAACTGAGGCCACTGATTCTGCTATTGTCTGGTCCTGTTCATAGCACAGAAAATAGTCTGGGGATTATCTTGTTTCTTGTGCTGGACAAGAATCTTTAATGAGTATAGTCTGTGATCAAAGTAGCTTGTCTTGGATTGGGGGTGCAGCTCAGTGACAGAGCACTTTCCTAGCATGTGTGAGGCTCTAGGTTTGATCCCCAACATCACAAAAAAAGAGAGTGGCTTGTCTTCTGTGTCAGCCATATGGTGGTATTGACTCATATTGACACTGAAGTCAATGACTCCTATGTCTCTTTCTTCTTCTTTTTTTTTTCATTTGACCACAGGAAGAAAGGAAAGGAAATAGTTTCATCAATGGGCATTATTCTGGGATGGGAGAGGAAATTGGATATGGATTTAGAGTAATGACCTCATCATGGTATCAGAACCCATCCCAAACTAGTGGATTGGGGGGCTGCATCTAGAGCTTCTCCCTGGGAGTGGGTCCCCTGCCCTTGACTACCCCCACTCCCCACATTCCTTCTGGCTCCTTTGACTTGTGGAAGGCTGGTACAATGCAGGAGTTAACCAGAATGTTGTCTGCTGCTCATTTCAGTTCTCCTGGGCTCTGCCACGCTCACCTCCTTGGTCTGACTTCTGGTTTGAACTTAAAACATTTGAGCTTAAACAGTTTTCCTTCAGGAAGCCTTTTCCCAGCTGGTCCTGGACCTTCAGGTTCCTCTACTCATCTGGAGCATCAAGGGAACCTTGTGCTTTCTCTTCCTGGCACTTATCATAACTGCAACTGATGAGTCCTGGCATTCTGTGTCTAATGTTATGAGGATAGGCATCAGGTGTGTGTTGTTCACCAGTTTCTCCAGCATGGAGCTCAGTGCTTATTAACAGAGTAGATGCTCAGCTCATGTTTGTTGAATAAATGAATAAATTACATATACTAGGGACCTCTGAGGTCATCTAACTCTGTTCCTTCTGCCACATCCCTGGCAGATGAGTTTGCCTGTGCTTGAATGACTCTGGAGATGGCAGCTCAGATACCTGCAGGTGATCTTCTTCATCCCTGGACTTCTCACACGATTAGAAAGCTGTTCTGCATTTCCAAATCTTGGATAGCGGTTTCCACATCATATGACTTCCTTCCCATTCTTTCCTCATTAGCACATGCTCCTCCCTTCACATCAACATTCCACTTGAGCCCCACTCTGAATGCCTCTCTGGTCCCATACTGACTTGCCTTTGTCTTGCTTAAGGAAAGGGTTAGGAGGGACAGTGCACTGGCTTCAGAACTCTACAAAGGCTCACTATCACTGCACTTGGTTTCTTGTGCTCCGTGGTGCTCTGCGCTATCTCTGTGACTCTTGGTTTACCAGACTGTGTGCTTGAGGGCATGGTCCATTTCCTCTCTGGACTCACTGCATCCTCAGGGTCTGGCATGGAACAGGCACACACCAAATATCAGTTGGCTGAAAACCTGAGGGTTCCTTCATCCTTAGAAACTTTAGCTGCCAGGCCAGGGGTAGGAAAGGCCCCTAAGGGGCTGAAAAGTAATACATACGCAGATGACTCGGTTGGGTGACCCAATACTGGATCCAGGGGGTGAGATGGAGGTTTCAGATGTCCGTCTATGCTGTGGGAGAGAGGAAAGCAGAACAGGTGAGAAGCTGCACCCTGGGTTTGATGGCAAGGGGAGACTGGGCACATTAGCAGCAATAAGTATTTTTTGGATACTTTTTAAATATTCTGCCTTTTAAATCAATGTCTGAGTATGACTGAGATCTAACATGCATAGGATTTCAGGCTGTTGGATAGAATAAAAATTTATTTTCTATATATTTGTAGCTAGCATATTTTTTATTTTATTTTTTTGACAGACCTTTATTTTATTTGCTCATTTGTATGTGGTGCTGGGAAATGAACCTGGTGCCTCACACATACGAGACAAGTGCTCTACTGCTGAGCTACAACTCCAGCCCTGTAGCTAGCATTTTAAACAGCATATTACTCATAAGACTTTTCATTTTGGATTATCCCAGTCAAAAAATGTCTTTACTTTGAGTAAAATTGCTTAGTATTCATTCCTCAGTAGTTTGTTTATTCATATCATGTAATTGCACAATATGTGGATTCTTTGTCATGTACCCTCTGCAAATTGATATCAACTTAAGTGAAAAAGTTAAAAATATCTGTCTCTGAACAATGACAATGGTGGATTAATAGCTCCCTCAGCAGAACAGCGTGATGTCAATCTTAGTGCTTCCACAAGAGTGGCAGCGTGCTGTGGTGGCAAAGTCAATGGCTTGAGAATCAAGGACCACTGGTGAAGCATGTGTTTTAGAGATCTTGGATTCCTGATGTGTAAAATGAAGGGGCTGAGCTTCAAGATTGCTCAGTTCCCTCCCAGACCTCTCATCCTGCAATTTAAAGCATTCTGAGTGGGGCTACGGAGCAGTGTTTTCCAAAATATGGATTGTGAACAAGGGGTGGTTCTGGAAGATGAGTGTAGGTGGAACGTTTGATAACACCGAGTCACAGAGTGAGTGTAATGTAATGTTTGTGTTTTATTTCAATCCTCCTGATTTGATCAAAGAGGAATCTCAATTTGGTGCTAATACATATTAACAACTGTCTCAACAATGGCTAATTTCCCTTTATTTTCTTCCTGACCAAAGAGAGTACAGGAAACATTAACTAGAAGTTTTAAGATTTAATCTCAAGAATTATTTTATTTTATGACTTCTTTTTATTTATAGCAAGTATTATTAATTTCCACTTGGCAATATAAAGTTTATTTTAAAATAATTTTAGTTAAGTAAAAAGTAATGAGTTGATTTCAAGAAAAATATTAAGCTTATAAGGGTACAAAGAGGTAGTGCATATATACAGCAGAAAGCTGCAGGTTTTTTTTTTTTTTTTTTTTTTTGGTACCAGGGACACTTAACCATTGAACAACATCCCCAGCCCTTTTTATTTTTTGTTTTGAGACAGGGTCTCACTAAGTTGCCTAGGGCCTTGCTAAATTCTGAGGCTGGCTTTGAACTCATGATCTTCCTACCTCAACCTCCTGAGCCACTGGGATTACAGGCATATGCCACTGTGCCGAGCAAGCCTCAGGGTTTTAAAGAATGACTCAAGGGGTAGGGTTGTGGCTCAGCAGTACAGCGCTGTCCTAGCATGTGTGAGGCAGTGGGTTTGATTTACATAAAGGTATTTTTTTTTTTTTAAAGAGAGAGTGAGAGAGGAGAGAGAGAGAGAGAGAGAGAGAGAGAGAGAGAGAGAGAGAGAGAAAGAGAGAGAGAGAGAATTTTTTTAATATTTATTTTTTAGTTCTCGGCGGACACAACATCTTTGTTGGTATGTGGTGCTGAGGATCGAACCCGGGCCGCACGCATGCCAGGCAAGCGTGCTACCACTTGAGCCACATTCCCAGCCCAAGGTATTTTTTTTTAAAGACTTAGGGGCTATAGCTCAGTGGCAGAGCGCTTGCCTAGCACATGCAAGGCACTGAGTTCAATCCTTAGCACCGCATAAAAATAGACAAATAAAATAAAGGCATTCTGTCCATCTACAACTACAAAAAAAAAAGAAATCACTCAAATTTGGGAAATGCCCTCAAAGAGGGAGAGATTAAGGAAAAAAAGAACAATTATATCTTCTCACACCTTAAATAAAAGAGATCTTGGAAGAAACAGGAAAAAAAATTCATGTATGGCTCAAAAGAAATCACACATCAATAAAGCCAGTTCTTCCACAAAATTTATAGTAAGTGGATGAAATGGCAAAGGAGACACATGTAATTAGCTGGGCAGAATTGCACAGGTGTGTTTTTAGTTAAGGAGACTCTAGCAGGTAATATGATAGTCAGGTGTCATGGTATAAAGGCACACTGGAGGGCAAGTGTGCTCCCTATCCCCTACACACACCCCAGGTATCCCCTCCACAGCTTCAAGAACCCAGGAGCCTGGGAGCCCATCTCTCGCTGCAGCCTGGGTAGCTCCACCCACTCCCTATATTATCAGGAACCAGATTCACAGGTTAAAGGTCTCTGTATAGGACTGCTGTTCTCGCATCATGACTAATGTGCTTACCTTTAGCTTCTTCTCTGCCCGGGCTGCCTGCTTGCAGATGGGGTGCCAAACCTCAGAACCTAAGGGGCCAAGAAAATAGCAAAGGCTCAGACTTTTCAAACCCACCATTTTCTGAATCAGTCCCCACCCCCACTCGATTTACTCTTCCAGCAGCACATGCGCCCTGCACATCACTGGGAGGACCCCCTCTGCTCTCTTAGCTCCCTCCTGGCACCTCGCCATTGTACGGCAACTTGACTGCCCACATGTGTTTTCTGTGTATCCAAATCCTAACCATTCCTCAAGGTTCAGGTCTTGCATGACATCCTCTTGCAAACTTTCTTACCTGCCAACTGGGGGTGACTTCTCTGTCCTTGTTGTTCCATAGTTCTTTGAATCTCTCTTCACACAAAGAGCCTTAAGTCACAGTAGCTTGAAATTTCCCAACCCAACTACTTAAGATCTCCTTCTGGGGAAGACCTGAGCTTTATTCATTGCTACATCTCCCACAGCACTCAGCACAGGACTTGGTTCTTAGCGGAGGTCCATACACGTTGGTGGGGTGAATAGATGAGTGGATGATTGGCAATGAGTGACACAGAGCAGGTGGTCAATAAATATTTGTCGAATGAATGAATGGCATTGGGGGATGAAAGAAAATGACAGACTGCGGTGAACTCCAGCCTTCCTTCTATTCAAAGACTTAGGACAGACTTAAAACTTATCAGAGCTATCACGTTTAAGGGGAGGAGGTGTCAATGGTTTTTTCTGCTTAAGAGCATTGTCTTGACCAGCTAATTCCTCAGAGGCAGCAGACTCTTCAAATCCAGTATGTTTGTGTAAAACCACATTTTATCGTGGGTGGGGGTCCAGTTGGCCACCCCCAAACTTGAGAAGCCAATTTGGAAAGGCATGAACAACAGGTGGCTGGTCACATGTTGAGATGAAGCCCCAAATATTACACATGCCCCAGAGAAGGGACAGGTGTCCTGGATTAGAAGGAAAAATAGGAACATATTATCCCTCTGGAGCCATTCCTCTTGTAACCAGCCCTAAAAGGAAAGGAACCAGCAAATGGCTGGATTCCTGAGCACCCAGATGGCATGTGTTTGTCTGACTTTGTTTCTAGGATATTCTTTCCATTATGGTTTGTTGCCTGGAGCCCCTGGGACCAGAATACTGGCTAGGGAGAGGAGGGTGCTGTAAGATCATAAAATCAGATCCCCCCCCCCCCCCCCAAAAGAGAGAGGATGGGCTGTAAGCATGGAGCCCTGGGTTCCTATCTCTGCTCATCCACTAACACATCCTTTCTCTGGGTCTGAATAACAATGAGGTGGGACTTAGAAGAACTTGGAGCTTATTTTCATCTTCTAGGACCAGTTTTGTCTTTTGCGCAGAAGGAATTTTCCGTTCTTGTGTGCTGCTACTCTTTGGGGCTCTTAATTGCTCAGTAGGAGTTCAGTCCTTCTACAGTGAATGCAGTGCTCTCAGAGCCCAGTAGAGGGACTCTGGTTCAGGGGCTGGAGCCAGCAATCACAGGGTGTGTCCACTAACAAGCTGTTGGCTGGGATCTTGGGAGTTACTGGAGAGAGCATTTCTGGTTCCTCTCTGAGTTGCTCCTGGGTCTATCAGGAGTTGTTTACAACTGTGGCTCTGGCAGGAAACACATGTTATAGGTCACTGTAGGAAATGGACTAGGTGGACACAAAGGTCTGAAGGGATCAGTGGAGTAGGTGAAAGACACATGGGAAGGGTGAAGGGGGCAGAAGTCCTCATGCAGGAAATGATGTGTCCAGTGGGTGGGGGCTCAGGCTAGGTGGTCTCTATTGCTTGTTGACTCCTTGACATTGACATGTTTGATCCGAAATAAAACAGCCACAAGTGGCCATTACCACTCTGCATATGGGAAAGTGTGTTTATATAATAAATGATGTGGGAGAAGGCTAGAAAGAGGAAATATAATTAGAAGTGAAAAGATAAGTTTAGGAGTTGGCTGTGTTTCATGTAAATAAAAGAGGGTCAATAAATAATTTGTTAGTAGCTAGCTATAAACTGAGATATCTGAAGGAAAAAATATTTTTTTCCCCATGAAGATGACTATGAAATTATCATCTGTTGAGTCTATGCCCTTGGCCAATAGCTCAACCTCTTGGCAGTAACAGAAAGATAACAACATCCAGAGGGAAGAAGGTGGTTGTTAACTTCTTTCTGTGCCTAGTCTGTGCATGTTTAAAAAAGAAACATATGGATGACTGACGTGTCCTACCTTTGTATTTTTAAAAAGATACAAGGTGAGGAGTCACCCAAAGGAGGATGGGTGGACAGAGTAGGGAGGACACCCAAAATTAGGTCCTAAAGCAGGGTCTTCACCCTGAGAAGACTGAACAGAATGGCAAAGTATGTCTTTGAATATTTTAATGGCTCTCTGTGGGAAGAGGCTTTCATTTGCTTTGCAAATCTTATAAAGTAGAACAAGAACTAAGGAGCAGAAGTTCCAGGGAAGGGAAATTAACATCTGAGAATTGAACAGTCTCTTTTATCTGACAGTGAGCTTCCTGGGCCTAGAAGTGTTTAAGTACTCGGCAGTGATATTGTGGAGGAGACTCATCGCTTAGCAGTTACGCTGAGAGCTTCTGATCAACCATCCCAATCCTCGAAAATTCTGTTTCCACCTTAACAGTCTTCTCTGTATAAAGAAAATAATGATTTGCTTCTATCCAATAATCACAATGAGAACGCAAATTCTACGAGAGGTATTTACTTCCATTTTAACTGCAAAGATGGAAAATTCTCAATAAATACCTATTAAATGAATGAATAAACAAAAGAAATAGAAGATTCTATCCTAGGCCATGTGGATTCTTAAAGCTGAGCCCAAAGATTTGAACAAGTAGAACAATTTAGACTCTGATTTGACAGGTATTATTCCAGGTTGAGTTTTAAGGTATGCATTATGAACTACCTGTCTTATAATGTGGAAAAAATGCAGATTCCCAGGCCCTAGGAGCCACTGACACCAACTTCCTAGAGGAGGAGCCTGGGAATCAGTACTTCAACAGTTCCCCAAATGATCTGATGACTCTAAATACAAAAACCAGAGGGCTCAATACCAGACCACACTCCAGATTGGTTTCTTTGGGATAAAGAAACAAATTATACAAGATAGAACTCCAACATCCTGTAAGAATGCAACATTGTTTGCTTGTAGGACTCCAGGTTCCACAATCTGTGCTGTTTTTTCCTCTGAAACTGTCATTCATAACTCCAGGCTCTGCAGGTGAAACCAACTGGAAGGTCACAGAAGTGACGTGCTGGCTATTTCTCTGTCAGCTGACTCAGAGACAGAGATCTCCGTCTCCTGAAGGGCCCCTCACCTGGCTGTGGGGCCACTCTTCACCCAAGAAGTGCCAAAGGGGTGCATCTGACTGGTCACAGGGGTGCATCTGCCTGTGACATCAGGGCTTGATTCAATGGTGGGGAACCTACTACATCTCTGCTGAACCTTGAAATTTAGTTTGTCAAAGCCTTTGTTTCAAATGCCAGAGCTGGACCTGGTGCCATCATCTTTTAGGATCCTCAGGGGGTTACAAGTACAATGGTGACTGAGAGTGGCCAGCCTGAAGGTTCTGTTTGGTCAGCACAGTGATGATTTTAAACATTTTTGAATCTGAATATTTTTAGACACTGCAGGTTGCCGTGATCTTCCCCGTGGACCTGCCCTGTGTCCCCACCCTTTTCATTCATCTATGTGGACACTTGAGTTTTGGGCCTCTGATTATAGCCAGGGAATTCTCCTGCAGCGGGTTTCTTCTTCAGATTTCTCTTGACAACAGCAGGAGGAGATCTCTTAGGTTTCCACCTTTGTGACAGCAGCACTACCATTGGGACAAAGATTGGAGTTTGTCCTTTAAAATCCCCAATCAGACAAATAGATGTGGTATACATCCATTACCATAGAATATTATTCAGTCATAAAGGATATGACATATTGATGCATGCTACGACATAAATGAACCTAGAAAACTTTATGCTCAGGGAAGAAGTTAAATACAGTTAGATCACATACAGTATGATTCTCTCTATGTAAAATACCCTAAATAGGTACATCTAGAGACCCAAAGCAGATTGATGGCTGCCAGAAGCTAGGGGGAGCCAGGAATGGAGAGCAACTGCTTAATGGGTCCCAGGTTTATTTTGTGATGATGAAAATGTTTTGGAACTAGATAGAGGGATGGTCACACAGATGCAGTAATAACTACTGAATTATACACTTTAAATGGTTAATTTTATGTTATGTGAATATTATCTCAGTGAAAAAGAAAATCCCTGTCCATGTCCCCCAGCAGATGAAGGGCTGCTGCAGACCCCAGGGGACCCTGTTTTTCCTCCGTCATTCAGGGTGCAGACTCAGCAGGAGGGAGAGAAGCAGGCTCTTCTGTTCAATGTGCCATGAGACAATGTCATCATTACCATCATCTTGGCATTAGCAATCTTCTCCATGCCTCAGGCACTGGGTTCATTATTTAATGTAATGTTCTTATGAGGTTTGCGTCTTGGTTACATCACTCACTGCATTAGTAGCTGCATGTCTAAAGCAGCTCAATTACCACTCTGTGCCTTGGTTTCCCTGTCTATACAGTGGGGGTGATGACACTATCTGCCTCATAGGTTTGTTTTAAGGATCAACCAGATAATTTGTGTATAACACTTAGAACAATATCTGCCTGTAGTTGGTACTTGTGTTATAATCTGTGCCAGGGGCTACTTGGGGCAGGGGACACGAGTCACTGAGAGGCTGGGGTGGGGAGCATTTGTTCCCATCAGGGACTGGGTGAAGTAGGGGATGCAGTGAGTGACAGGCTGGCTGTGCAGGTGAAGTTGCTGGGCAGAAGCCTGGCTTGGTTGCCAGCATGCCCTCCTGGAGGTTGGGCTTGTGCCCAGGGAGGAGGGCACCTCGGGAGAAGTGGGCAAGACCCATTTGTTTGGAGTTGCCATGATGAAGGCGGCTTGAAGCTTAATAAGGAGGCAGGGAGAAAAGTGCGTAGTACTATGAAGCTTGTTCCTGTGGAGGGTATCAGGCAGGAGGGAGCGAGGAGAGCAGCAGTGACGAGGTGCCTAGTAATTCAGGGGAAGTAATGACTGCTGATAGGAACCACTGGGACAGTGATTAAAATGTACCAGATGCTCAGTTTATGCCAAGCACTAAGTATTCTTATTATTCTTATTGGTATTAGTATAACTAACATTTACAGAGTGCCTGTTCCTGGCCTCATGCTACATACCAATTTTATAGCAGTAGTAATTAAGTAAGAAATTATAATGCTAACCTTTGCTGAGAACATATGCTGAGTCTTACTTGAACATCCTTAATAATGACAGGAGCCAGCACTGATGAATGTCCTGTGTTCTGGGGCCTGGCCATCTCTGGGTGTTTATCAGGAGCTTAGGCTGGCAGAGCTGGCAGTGCCAGGCTCTGTACTAAGCCCATATCCTGCAGTAGCTCAGCTGATTCTCATGACAGACTTGAGTGGCAGGGCCTAGTCTCATCCTTCTTTTATAGATGGGGCAACTGGGATTTAGGGAGCTGGAATGGGTTGCCTGCTTGTCTACCTGGCCTGGACAAGGGTGTGTGGCCCAAATTAGGTTGTAGTCATCTCTGGGACTTCTCTCTGAGCCCAGTGACTAGTGCTACCTATTTGAGTGGCTGGGGGTTGGGGTATGACCCTGGCCTCCTTCCACCACATGGTGCCCCCCCCCCCCAGTCTGAGGCAGGAGGTCATGGGCTAAACACAAAAAGAAGCAGGGAGAAGAATTGCCTGATGACACTCCTGGGCCCCTCAACCCAGCTCCCCTAGATGCTCCTCAGTTCTGGGTGCCATTAATTAATTCCCTTTGACCTAACCTGGTTTGAGTTGGGATTCTGCCACTTACAAAGTCCAGACTAATAAAACATCTCATCGGGCTAAAACCTGAGTATCTGACAAGTTCTTGACTTGCCCCACGGGCAATAGTGTTTCTCAGAAAATAGAGGAAGCAACCAGGGAAATTGCTGCTCTGGACCTAATTCTGACCAACGTGGACAAATTGGCTGGTAAAGTAGATGTGACATGTAACTGGTGAGAAAAGTGCTACATCACCTTGAGTTTGTGGTGACCTGAGAGAAGCAAGCTGGAAACAGACTTCAAGAATACAAACCTAAGACTACTACACTGTGATATTTTCTATATGATTCAAGATGTTTAGTAACCCTTAAAAAATCTAAAAAAATTGGCAGCTTATCAAAAATTAAAATATACTCTATTTAAAATGAAATATGCTTAGTAAGTCAGACTTTAGGAAATATCAATTTAGTACAGGAACAGAATATGTTTGAAGAATCTAAAATTATATAGCAGGATTGGGGAAACATAAGGTTTAAAGTTTTTAAGCATAACTCCTACAACCTAAGCTGTCAGTAGAGAGATCCAATTTAAAGTAATAATGCTAAAGTATGAAATGATAGCAACCAATACTACAATAGTGCCTTTGAATGTAGTTTGATGACAGGCAAAGAGCACTGAGGGCTGGCATGCCACAACCTGTGACAGCAGGAGGCACTTCCCTGGGACATCTATGGCTCAATGCTCCTATTCTGAGTTGCCTGTCAGAGGAAAAGGAGGCCCTTTGCTAAATAAATATCAATGGCATCTCCAACTGTGCTAGGACACCCCTCCTGATACCAGGACCTTGTATTATCTGAAGTAAAAAAAAATGTAGTCTGAAATAGATTCAACTATATAAAGGAAGGCTTTGGTGTAATTGTCAAAGTGAGCTTCAAGGCTCCATTCTGGATTTGCATTAATACAGAGCTAAGGCTTCACTTTATTTTGGGCCACAAACCCCTCTGAAAATCATGAAAGTTATAGATTTTCTTCCTAGAAACTTCCCACTGGTCTCACACCTACATGCAGAATTTGGCACACAATTTCAGGAGACTCAGAATTCAGAAGGCCCACTATGGACCACAGCTTAAGAATTCAGTACTAGATAAGAAAACTGCTTTAAAGAAACCCCAGTAAGACAGGCGAGCTAACCTTTGTCAGCAATGTAACCTCTGTAAGTTTTTGTTTTTCTTCTCCACAATAAGGGTATTGATATATTAATGATTTTTTAAGCTCACAAGCTTGTTGTGATGATAAAAGAGGGTTATTATATTTAAAAATCCTAGTATAGGACTTGGCACATAGTCAATGCTTAATCAATATCAGCTGATGACATTTTATTATTACTATTATTTTATCATGCTTATTATTGGTAGGACCTACAATGTGTTACAATACTTTCATTAGTAGAGCAGAATTTGTCCCAGTATTTCATAAATGATTTCCTGCCTTGTGGTTTTAGTTGAAAATACAAATGATAACAGAGAACTGTTATAAAATGTGAAGTGGAACCCGGCTTCTCTAGAGTTACTGTTGCAGGTCCTTGGGATAGGTGGAAGACGGAGCTGATATTTCCTATACACAGAAGAGGAGAAAGAGAATCCTTCCTTTTTTTCCCCCTGGGCACAGGCACATTTAGAACAAGAGCAAAATGTGTCTCAGGAACCATATTTGGAGTTTAAAAAAAAATCCCCCACTGGTCCAGCAACTGCAATCTTTGTGATTTCAGTGTGAGTTTTTGCCCTGAACCTGCAACATTTTAGCTATTATTTTGCCACACAAAAATCAGTGACCTAATTTCTTGATGAAGCCCAAATGAAGGGTTTGGATAACAAACAGATTAGAAATCTGGCATCTTTACAAAAACAGTTAAAAGACTAACGCGCAACTGAACTTAAAAAACAAATAAAAGAAAACTTGCTTCTGTCTTTTGGGGCCTCGGAAGTTCTCCTCCAGATAGACGTCAGACTTCTCCCAATTAGAGCCCATCAGAAAGCCATCACACCGCAATTAAAACGCAAACAAACTGACCACAGAATCTCCTGAGGACGATTTGCCAGGACCAGACTGTCCAGCTACGGAACTGACTGACGTAGGCATCTGAACACACTCTCTCTGGAATTGTCTCAGCCTCTTTCTCTCTCTTCCTCCTCCCTGTTCTGAATGGCTTTATGGGGTCCTCAGCACCTTCCCATCAATCGTTTCTGCTAATGTTCACAAGAGCCTGTGGTGTGTGCTTGCTCTCCATGCACCAGGTGTGTGGACCTGCCTCAGTTTCTCCACTATGTACCTGTTTCCTCCCCTGGGGTTCTTTGCCAGCTGTTCTCACTCCCTCCCCACTCTTACTTCCTACTCATTTTCAAGATTTTGGTGTGAAATGGTCCTTCTTTAGGGGAGCCTTTTCCTGGCCTCCCAGGAAAAGACTAGATGGATGGCACATTTCCATTGTCCCTGAACGTTCATTTCACTTTCATTTGATCATGCCAGTCTCTCCTTCCAGACCATAAGCTCCACCAGGGCAGCAGGCATGCCCACTGTGCTCAGCTCCAAGCACCAGACCCACAGTTGAGACCGTGCCACACTGTGTGGCCTCTGGTGGAATGGATCAACCAGAGACTGTGATATTACCTACATTGGACAGGTGAAGGAAGAGACCCAGAGAAGGAAGTCACTTTTCAAGGTCACAGTCTATTAATGAAAGTCATGGCTCTCAGCTGGCTCTTTCCACTTCTGTGCTCCCTGGGAGGAGGGCTTTTTTTTTTTTTGCCATTTTCCCCCTTTTTTCTTTCTTCTCTTTTTGGTACTGGGAATTAAACCCAAGGACCCTTACACACTGAGCCACATCCCCAGCCCTTTTAAAAAATATTTTATTTATTTAGAGGCAGGGTCTCTCTGAGTTGCTTAGGCCCTTGATAAGGCTGAGGCTGGCTTTGAACTTGTGATCCTCCCACCTCAGCCCTCGAGCCCCTGGGATTACAAGTGTGCACCACCATGCCTGGCCCCCTTTCTTGCCATTTCTGAAGGAGGTCATTGTGAGCCCTGGTGCCCCTACCTGGTGAGGGTGTCCAAGGCCAGCTTCTGGTGGTAGCAGAAACACCTGGTGGTTGCCACCCCCACAAGACACCCACAGCCGGAGTCAGCGTGACTCTACCACTGCATGACCCAAACCCCATCATTCCAGATCACTCAGCACCCCCTGAGGCAGGTCCTTGAACGCCCTGCAATTACTCCCACTCTCCAGAAGCCAGGAGGGTAGGGATGGGGATATTTAATGAGAGGGTGACAGGCCCTTCTCCCCTACCAAGAATAGCTCCTGCCTCCTGGAGGCATTCTTCCTTAGGTTTGCTGGTGTTTTCTTGCTCACGATCATAGAGCTGTTCATTAACTCTCTCAGCATCTGTGTGAAGTTGGATCAGCAAAGACACTAATCCATTAGCTAGGAGTAGTACCATGAGGGTAGGGGCTGTCTGACTTGCTCCCTGATGCATCTCTAGCTGTTAGAACGGCACTAGCACACAGTAGGTTCAACAGATATTTGTTAAATGCATAGGGAGCTTCCCATGTGTCAAGAACTTACTATACCTGTACTTACAGGGACTATTACTGGTTTATTTTACAGATCATGTAAACAAGGTTCAGAGAGTTAAGAGACTTATTAAAGGCATAAATTTAGCAAGCAGTATAACCAGATACCCATGGTGCCCACAAAGACATCATGCTGTTTGCAGGGACTTGTAATAACAGAGTCTAGCACCAGGAATCAGTTGGGGACCCAGGCACTGAGGGAGTGGTGCTCATGGGAACAAGGAGGGATTTGAGTAGCAGCAGGGCCTGGGTCCCAGGAGGAGAGGTGGCAAGAACCCTGGAAGGGGACTCCCAAGGCCATGTCCTGCTTTGCTCCTGCACACTGTAGTTCTCACCCATCTCTTCCTCTCTCTGGGCCTATTTCCCTATCCATACAATGAGGGAAGTCAATTTACAATTTAGAGTGGCCCCTGGGATCCTTCCACACCCCCACCAAAGCTGTATGAGAGTATATAAAAGTAATTACAGAGTCAGAAAATCTTAAAAATGGTGCCCTCATCCAATTCAGCACAGGAATCCCTGCTGTGGCACTCCTAGGAGATGGCACAGGTTCTGTTGAAGAGCTCCAGGCCAGGGGTTCTCAATTGAGGATGATTGTGCCTCCCTGAGGGCATCTGGCCATATTGAAGACATTTTGGGTTGTCACAACGGGAAGGGGCACATTAGTGGAATCTAGTAGGTAGAAATCAAGGATGCTACTATATACTTTATAGTGCACAGGACAGTCTCCACACCAAAGAATTACCCAGCCCCAAATGTCAACAGTGTTGAGGCTGAGAAACTCTGATGTAGGCACAAGGGCCTCGTTACAGCTTGAGGGAACTCATGGCTGAGGGTAGCAATGACCAGGACAAGTTTATTAGGAAGACATGTCCCTCTGGTCTTAAGGCTACCTTCTGGGGAAATCTGAAGGAGGGACTCTCCCTCCTCTCCAAGATGGCTATTCAAACACCTAGGCAGGGTTGACCACAGTGATTAAGCCAGCAGCCAGCAGCTGTGCAGTGAGAGAAGGTGGACCAATGTCAGGGATGAGGGGCTAAAGCCAGGAGCCAGGGGTCTCAGGGAGAAGACCAACAGCTCTTACACAAGAGAGGGGACCAGCTGCAAACAAAGGATTGTGGGGACTCAGGGAGGAGGGCATGTGTTAAGTTGTGGGTGGGGCTGAAGGGATCTGGGGTGTTTATGAAGCATGTAGAGATTGAACTGGGCCTAGAGTGGTAGGATTTCCAAAGGAGGGTAAAGGAAAACAAGAAGAAGGGCTGCCAGTTCATTTCTGAGCACCATCTTGCTCCAGAGCCCAGCCTGGATGACCCTGTCCACCTCCCAGCCACACCTCTTCTCTCTGTCTGCACCTGGCCACACAGCTCCTCTTGTCTCATCCACTTATCATCTCTTCACCCACCTTAGAGTCTTGCAGACTCTGTCCCGTTAGGCTGGCATATTCCATTCCTCCTCTTTTTGTCCAGTTGCTATAGTCTGAACGTTTGTGTTCCCCCAAATCCATCTGTTGAAATTCTACCTGCTCAGGTGATGGTCTTAGGAGGTGGGACCTCTGGGAGGTGGTGAGGTCATGAGAGCAGCACCTTCATGAATAAGATTAGGGCTCTTATAAAATTGGCTCCATGGGGCTGCCTTCCTCTTCACCATGTGAGGACACTGCAGGAAGGCACATGAGAAAGCAGGCCCTCGCCAGATACCTAGTCTGCTGGCACCTGGACCTGGGTGGGAATTCCCAGCCTTCAGAACTATGAGAAATAATTTTTTGTTGTTTATAAGCCACCCTATTTATGGTAGTTTGTTATAGCAGCCTGGATGGACAGAGAGACCAGTTAACACCCACTCATCCAGGATCTCACAGCTCCTGGCCCTTCTTCAGGGATTTCCTGGAACTCCCCCTCCTGCCACGTGTGCTCACTACCCCTTTTTCTCCCCTCCTGGCACTCACCCCTGTTGACCTTTACTCCTGGGATTTCAACTAACTGCCCATCTCCTCACTGGACTGTAGGGCTGTGGGGGATCTCTCAATAGACCCTGGCACAGCCTGTGCATGGTAGGGGCTCAAGAAATAGTTGTTGAAGGGATGAATAAGTTGAATGAAGATTGGCTTTGGCAGCCTAAGTGCTGAGTATGTTCCAGGCTATTTTGGGAACTTGGTGAGAGGATCTAGCATGCAAGGCTGAAGAGTCTGTATGTAAACTGGTGGGCAGGGAGGGACTTGGAAGACCTCTCAGTGGGGCAAAGCCAAGAGTATTGTGATGCCCCAGGATAATGGACTGGGCTGAGGATGGAGGACTGAGAAGAATCCAGAGACCAACTGGGTGACTGTTGCAGGAATCCTTAGGCCAGAGGCCGGACCCTGGGAGGTTGCCGTGGGGAAGCAGCCCTGGTTTGCTTTGGGGATGTTAGTGTCCTTCATTTCTCTTCATCACCTTTGAGAGCCTTAGAAGGTTTAAGCAGCAGCCTGGTGCGATCTCTGAGATGTGGGGAGAAGGACTGGGATGAGATGGGGGAGGGTAAAGGCTGTGATGCTGTAGACTCTCTGCCACTGAGACATCTCTCTGAGGTCCTCTGACCCCGTGGCCCTGTGCAACGCAGCCTCCCACCCCCAGGCAGAACCAGAGGATCTTCTCAGAGCACTGCCAGGGAAGCAGGCCAGCTGAGCAGCGGGTGGAGGCGCACGAGGATGGAAGGCAGATTACATGTCACTTCATATTAGCCACACCGACAACTTTTCCCATCCACCCAGAGAGAGGCGAATTAATTGCAATTTTGAGGACAAGCCAACAGCTAAGATAACATCAAAATGGAAGGCAACCGCATCTCCTTTTCAGTCATGAGCAGACTGGAATGCCCTACAGAGGGTTCGATTTGCTTACCTGTGAGGTACATCTCTTCCCCTTCTGTGAACATCTGGTGGCAGCGCACACATCTGGCACAGGTGGGGTGGTAGTGCTTCCCTCCAGCCTGCGGAAATCAAGGGGTGAAATAGGATCTTAGAGCTGGGGCTACTGTCCAGAGGGCAGCTGTTGGTGTCTTCATATGTCCCACGGTTGGTTGGGAGGACCACCCAGGGGAATCCAGAACCATATGAGAGTCCACCTAGGAAGCTGGTGACTCCCTCCATGGATCCCTGATGGAGACTCAGGGGACTTCCATAGAAACCTGTAGGGGAAAGGGCCCTTCAGAGGCCACTGGTTCCACCTCCTCATTTCCAGGAGGAAACAGTCTCGTTTTGAGGACATCTCAGCATCTCCCCACACATGGGGCCTTTACTACTACTGGTACTGGAAATGGCTTTAAGTGACTCATGAACTTAAGATATGATAATATTCAACTACAACAAAGAAATAATCTCCTTTTAAATCTTCTATCAATTCTTCTGATTTTTATCAAAGACAAAGTACCAGTGTGGTGCCAGTACATATTTAATGTTTATCTAAAACATACTCAGCTCTTCTTTTAAGAATAAGAACAGGTATGAGGCTTGCAGCCTCTATAAGCAATAGAATCTAGCTAGCACTATATTCAATTTGGAGTTATCTGAACGTGGCAAGTGATACAGGCTTTCCGGTTATGTTTATAAGTTTTCTTGTATGTCAGTGAGGCCTCTTAAGGACCATTCTAAATATTAGGTAAGAAATAGCATCCAAGAAGGTTGTGCCTAAAGGTCTCGATGGAAGCCAGTAGTGTTGGGACCAGACTGTGGGAGCAGTCACCAGCTCAATATTGCAGTCCATACCAATACGTCTGACACTAACATCCCAGCTGGGAGGACTTGAAATGTAAGGGCCCTTTGGTGGCAACTCCCAATTTTTATATGGTAGGGGGGGCAGGGACTAACTTGGGAAGTGGGGCTTGTTTGGAAGGAATATTTTGCATGTCAGGGGAGAGGGGTTTTTTTTTTTTGATCAGTAATAACTGGGGAAAACAGATGGATATTTGTTGGATATGGGTTGTAAGGTCTCCTTTCCAATTCACCACTCGAACTGATGCTAATGTGTTCCTTCTAACTCAAAAATTATAATTGCATAATAAGCCCTATTGTCAACCATTTTGGGGGGAGTGGGGCTGTTGGGATGGGCTTACCTATTCTGGAGATACTCGATTTATTCTAAAAACCTAGCAAGAATGTAAAACGGGAAGATTTTTTTTTACAAAATTAAAAAATTTTCCAATATCCTCTTTTTTTCATTCTTGGTTGTTCATGTGGCTCCCACCAATGAGAAAATGTCCTTGTCATCATCCAACCAAACTACATTCAAACTTCAGCAGGAGCCTGCTGTTTTCCCAAGCTGGGAAGTCGTGGGACTGATTCTCTGGTATCATGACAAAGATAATAGGTTTAATTAGTAGCCTCTTCCTACTCTGTGTCTTTTTATCATTTCAATTATAGACCTTTTTCCCAGGATGACAACAGTGCTTTGGCAAAAGGGAAGCGTAACATCTTTCTAAATGTCACACCCCACCACTCCGCCCCAGCTGAAACAGGTTCTGTGCCCATCTCAGCAATCCTGGCCACAGGGGGTGTAGAAAACGAGTCAAGGGAAGGGAGGCTGTTAGAGCAGCCTGCACCGAAGTCTGTGAGATAAGACCACTGCGCCTGTTAACAACCGAAATCAAGGAAATTGTGAAGAAAAATGGCAGAGAGTTGGTATCCAAAAAGGGGGGCCCTGTTGGGAAGGACCGAGAATGGCGACCAAGGTGAGGAGTGCAGCAACGAGCCCAGGTTCTGGTTCTCAATGGTGAGGACATGGACAAGGAAGGAAGGATGGGGACTGCCATTCACCAGTCTTACTGAGATGTCACTGAGGAAGGGATTATGGGATGGCCTGAGGAGTGAATGGGAAGGGTTGAGATTAGAAGGGGAGAAGCAACTTATTAAGTGCCTGTGGTGCACCAGTAATATTCCGGGCCCTGCTTGGTCAACAGCAGCAGAAACAGCACCAAGACTTTCTTTGGTGGGACTACCTATCCCCCACATCAGCCCATCTGGTGAAGTAGTGCTGACCCCACCAATAAGCATATTCTAATTCTATGGGCACAATGACTGACTTGCAATGGGCCTGAAATTGTCCAGTCAGGGTCAGTCCCAGGATGTTTGCTAAGCTATTAGGAGAGAGGATTGCTTTCCATGAGGGATGCTGGCTGATAGGATGTAGGCCTGCAGGGAATAGTGCCCAACATTCTCATCCCAAAGAAGAGCCTTCTCGAGAACAAAGTCAATGTAGAAAGGAAGAGGAGCTGAGATAGCCAGAGACTTCAAGTAATTTTCCTTTAGGCACTAGATCCAGCTGTGCCTGAAGCCAGCCAGAATTACTCCTGGCTTCATTTCCTTTTCAGCCTGAGCCATTTGAATATAGTTTCTCTACTTGTAACCAGACAAGTCCTAACATATCCATTAGGAATAAAATGACAGTAGTAGTCTCTATTGACAGGCAAAGACTATGATTCAGGGCAAGTAACTTTCTTAAGGTTTCATGGCTAGAAGTGACACAATCTGAATCCAAGTCTGTTTCACTGCAACCATGTTTTTTTGGCTTGACATCATGCTACCCCCAAACTCCCTGAGTAGCTTAGAGCTGTGAGCATCAGTGTGGGAACAGGAGCCTGAAGTCCTAGATTTTTACCCCTGTCCCTACTAGAAATGCTTCCTGCGACCTTGGAAAGGCAACCTCAAGTCTTGGGTCTCACTTTTCTCATCTGTAAAGTGAGGAGGTTGAACAAGTCTAAGTCTCTTCCAGCTTAAAAAAAAATCAATAAGCCCAAGATGCTAATGGAGCCTTGTAAAAGTGGAATCAATCAAAACTCAGTTGCAGTTGCCTGGGAGGGAGAGATCACCACCATGCTAAACAACAGTGATGCTTGGGGAAAGGACTGGCACCATCAATAAAATGTTAAAGCAGCTGGGAAATGCTGGAACAGCTTTCCCCCACAGTCCTGTGTATAATCGGAAGTCTTTCCTTCTCAAAAGAAAAGCCAGCTTTTGTGATGTCCCATTCCACGACCCCACCACACCCTAGATGCCTCTTCCTCATGGTCACACAGGTGCACCCAGCAATTCTTCCTCAAGGGCACCTCTCCCCACACCCAACAATGTTTTACTAGCCCCCATGTCCCTTAACAGCTCTACAGAGTTTGGCCACACTCTGATTGACATCACCATATTTTTTGAAGTTCTGGCCTTTCACTGTTCCCTTCCTGCATCCTTGACTATCCCTCTTCTTTCTCTGGAAACTCCTCCATCTTTGTAGGCCAGCTACTCTCCAAAGCTGGTTCCAGCCCCCCTCCCCCAACTCCCACCTCCTGCTCTAGAGATCACGACAACTCCCATGGTGCTATTATTCAAATTTTATTGTTTCGAAATTGGCCCCTGCAGGCCGAGCTTTGTTCTTGAGCTCTGGTCCATATTTTGGACTGCCTTCTTGCACCCTTCCTGGATTGCAATCACAGCCTGTCCCAAGGGACCTTGGCATGTTTCTGCCCAGACCAACTTGTGTCTCTGTCATCCCCAGCTTGGCAGATGGACACAACAGACTTCCTATCATCCAGGCTTGACATTTTGGTACAACTCTTGGCTTCTCTTTGAGTCCCCACATCTACAAGTTACCCCATCACTGCAGAACTGTTGGAATTCTACTGCTATTGATGTTGGAGACAAAGATGGTTGCCTGGTTATACGGTGGCCTCCTTGTTGGTCTCCTCTTTCAGCTTCCTTCCTTCAAATTTAGCCAGTGAACATCATCATGTTATCTTCTTGGAGGTGTGGCTCCAGCCAGGCTACTCCTGCCCAATCTTTCCACAATTCCCATTGTTTGAATCACACACCTACTCCTTGGTCCTGTATCCCAGGCCTCGGTCCTGCCCAGGCCTGTGCTTTGCACTCCTTACTACCCTTGGAAATGCTTAATTCTTTAACCACTCAGTGCATTTGTTCATCCTATTCCCTTGGATTCCCTATAATTAATTCTCCACATTATACTTTTAAAAAAATATAATGTTATGTTGCTCCTTGGTTGAAAAACTTTCCAATGACTTTTCAATGCACTTAGTATAAAACCCTAACTCCTAAAGTTGGTCTACAAAGTCTTGTGAGATTTGCCCTCTGTGATATACTCCATCTTCCCTTACCTTCTATTTATGATTTCAGCCATGTTGGCCCCTTTCTCTGTTCTCTGCAGGGGTCAAACTCATTCTTCTTCTAGCTCATGTGCCAGCCTTCCCACCCTCAAGCCTCTCTCCCATGCATCTCCTTGGAGAGCTCTTTCTGATTGCCACACCGTCTCCTGCTGAGACCACATGTGACACAGAGTCCTTCTCAGCTCAGCACACATGGTAACCACCATCAGCTGGCTGGATCTGGCAAAACTAGTAATTCTGCTCACAGTAGCTCACCCAGTCTGCCATACCCCAGCCATTGTCAGATGAAAAACATCACAGGTCTCTCATCTAATACCAAACAAGGCCCTGCTGCGGATGTAGAGGTCACAGGTCTCGCATTTAATGCCACAATCTGAGTATGTTAGCCGTATATGAATATGAGTTAACAGTAGAGTCAATATTAGATCCTAATGGTTTCTTCTCTTATGCTATTATTTTTTTCCTTTGTACCCAACTCTTTTCTGCTTCTAATTTCTCAAGGTGAATAGAGAAGACAGCTTCCATGTCACATAGTATATAAAGGAGGCCCAGGAAGGCCAGTGGACGGGGGCTCAGGCAAGGGCTCAGCAAGGTGCTGCAGGTTGTCTGTCACTGGCAGAGCAAACTGTGCATCAGAGGTTGGGAGAACTGTTGCCATGGTGATGGACCAGCCAAAGGAGGGCTTAGGGAGCAAGCTGCTAGACATGCTGGTTCTTAAATCAGCATATTACCAAAGACTTAAAATTTTTTTTAAAAAAGCTTCCATCCTTCGGCACGTCTGAGAGGAAAATCCTAATTGTTACTCCCCAGAAATATGTCTAGGTCGGAAGCCAAAGAAGCAACTGATTTTTCCAGCACAGCAATTTTTGAACCAGGAATAATTGTGTCAACTTTATCATTCTGGGGGTGTTCAGAGATCTTGGCAAGGTTATCTGTTTAAGGTCATGTAGCAAGCAAAGCTGGGGAGGTTTAGGCTATGAAAGAAGGGGTCTGGGGTGACTTTCTCTTTCCTTGGTGACGGCATTTTGGAGCCACAGACCATCTTGCTCACGTATCTTCATGGTTACATGGGCCCACTCACCTCCAAGACCCTGCCGCTGATGTATCGGTCACAGGTCTCACATTTAATGCCAAACTGGGAGTGGTAGTCAGACTCGCAGTATGGAACGCCATCCCTGCAAGAGGAAATTGACACAGGATGAGGAGGTTAGGGGGATCCCTGGGGGTGTCCTGTGGGAGTGCCAGGACCTGCAGCCTAAGGTGTCTGGGCCGGGGTTGGAAGTGCTTTGAGATAATTTGAAATGCAGATTCCTCAGATTCCCCTTGGAACCATGAAATCAGAGAATCCTTGGGGTAGAGGGCCCAGGCATTGCATCTGGTAAGCTCCCCAGCACAGATGGCAGCTCCTGCTCTGGATGCTGGCCTAGGGTGGCCCTTTTCCACCCTCTTTCTACCCCTCTCCAGGAGTTCTCCAGACCCATTCTCTTCCCTTAGCCCTCAAAAGACTCTGAAAATTATTTAAAACATCTAAGGGTTGTTTTTATTTAGACTAGGTAATATTGGTATGTGATACAACAGTCTCAAGGCATAAAGGGAGAAGTCCCCGCCTTCCCTCCAGTTCTTCTCAGGTCAGGGTTCCTTCCAGGAGGTAATGGATGTGATCAATGTTTTGCACATCCTGAAGGGCTCCTCCTTTAATCAAACATCTCACCTGTAGTGAAAGAACCATCTGGTTGTGCTGCAAAATCAGCAGCTTCCCCTGAATGCCTCCTATCTGCTCCATTTCTACTTAGTGCTTCGGACTTAGCAGACAGAGATAAGATTGCCATCGGTTATCTTCCACTACCTCATACTACTTACACTACCTCTTACCACTAGCACTTCTTGCTTGGTGTGTGCTGGGCTCTCTGGTGGTGTTTCACATTTAGTCCTTAGGGCAGCCCCATGGGCTCAATGCTATTTCCCAAAGGGTGGACAAGAAAACCCAAGCAGGAAGTCATTGAATAACTTGTCCTAGGCCACCCAGGATGACAGGAAGCTGGGATCTGGATCCAGATGGTCTGGTTTCTCATCCAGGTTTACATGAGGATTAAAGGAGATAGGGCCAGTGTATCCGAGGGTTAGCATGGTGCCTGGCCCACAGTGGGTACTTAGCTCATGGCAGCAATTGCCAAGATTGCTTAGAGGGGATTTGGGGAAGGATGTTTGGTGCTCAGCTCTCCAGAGCTGACACAGAAACAGTTGAGGACACTGGTGAGCTCAGCCCAGCCTTTTGGACCTACTTAACTTTAAGGAGTGGGACTGAATTCTGAGGAGAGAGGGATGTTTCCCCCACTTTTGAAGTTGGTTCAAAGTGTGATATAAAGGACAGACATGCCAAGTTTCTATCTCAAAGATGGGGCCATGCTGGGGCTTCTGGGAGCCCTGCCTGCGCAGCAGGGCAGCCAGCACTTCCTGAAGAAGCAACAAGGAGACCTGAAGTGTGGCAAAGAACTGGAGGTGAGACTGTGCCCACAGAGTAAGGACTTACTTGTGACCCTATGAGACAAGCTTCCTCCACTCCTTCAACCCCCCCCCCCCAGCCCTCAAACAAGTTCTCACTCTGTGAGTACAAGAGGGCTACTTTGCAGGGGAAGCAAAAATTGTTCATTAGGAGGCAGGTCAATGAGCCAGAAAAATTTGGCTATAAATGCCAACACAACCTTATTTGGATGCCTGAGTTGGGGAGACCTTAAGGAACTTGAAATGTCCCTGATTCTGAAAAGATAGATGGTAAAATGAAGATTTATTGGGCACTCATTAGGTACAAAGTACAGATCTCTGAGCCTTGACATCCCTACCAGGAGTTGATCTTATTAAACCTATTTTTATAAATGAAGAAGCTAAGATTCAGAGCAGTTGAGTCCCTGGCCTAGGTCACACAGACTGGGCTTCTACTCTGGGCATCTGATGCCATCACCACTCTGTCTCAACCAGGTGAGGAACCCAGAGGCAGACTGTAGAGGTGCCAGGTGTAGTGGGTAACCTGGGCTGGGCCTCCTTGAGAGGAACTCAGAGCAAGCTCTTATTGCCCCAGAGAATTTTGACTTGGGCTCCCAGTTTCAAGCACTCCTGGCTGATGACTTACTAAGGACACTCCTTCCTTGGCAGGTCCGGAGGGAAATGCCAAACTCCCACTGACACGCACTCAGAACTTTTGGTGACCCGACCTCAGCTCACCTCTGCAGCCTGGGACTCTGCTTCATCTCTGCACACACTTGAGCTCCCAAATGGGGTGAGGGTGGGTGCTCCACACTCACCACCTGTCTTGTCTTGCCAGGCTAGGTATGCACACTCTCCTGTGCATTTTCAAATCTTACACCCTTTTCCAACATCCAGCCCAAAGACTATCACCTGTCACAAAGTTCACAGTTTCCAGACTCCACTTCCTGCTAATTAAAAGTGACCCCTCATTTTTCTGAATGTTCACTGTCCTTCACTTGCACCTTGGACATAGGCAGGTGTTGTTTGGCTACCATCCATTTCCCCTTCTGTTGGTACCAGTCCTAGGATTTTCCTTTGGAAGACATTCCTTCACTTGAGGTTACTGTACGTCACAAAGGCTGCTTGATGGCTCTAGGATTGTATCCTCCTTGCTAGTGGTCAATCAGAAATGGGTGTTTGACCCAAGGGTAGCCAAATCAGAGGCAGCCCTGGGATATTTGCTGAAGGTCTTGGGAAACAGGCCTCTGTCTGCTAGGCTTGCTAAGCTGATAGAAGGGGAAAAAAAACCTGGCATTACTGGTTATCTTCTTTGCTACTTAGGGAGGGACTGCTTGAGAATGAATTCAACATGGGGCGGGGTGGGGGGTGGGAGAGAGAGAGATCTGTAGACATCTTTAAGTCCCTCGATGCAGCTCTGCCTGAAGCCAGTATGCCTCTGAACTTTCAATTTCTGTGAGTTAATAAACTCCTGTTGCTTTTAAGTGAGTTAGAATTGGGTTCTCTGTCAGTTATGATTGAAAATGTTTTATGATTTAAACTTCTCATGAACTCCTTTCATATACCCTGATTCTTCATGCATACAGCCTATCTCCCTTATTAAACTGTGTCTTGAAAGCAGAAACTATATATACAGCAACACTACATGCTCACCATCTCCTGGCATCAGGCCACATATGGGCCTAGAAAGTATCTGGGGTCAGAAGCTTTTGGGTACTTCAGTATATACATGTGGTCACTAGGATCTAGCAACAAGGGGGCTTATTCAAAGCTGCAATGTGCAGTTTTCTGGGGGTTGGCTCCTCTTTCCCAATAGCTTTATGTGTCCATAATCTCCTCTTATCTCAGTTAAATACATTCAATAACTATATTATTGACAATGATCAGGCATTATTGACTATGGGAAGAGGATACCACAGTGACTAAACAAAGCCCCTGTCCTGGTGGGAGGAATAAACATCACCACTAGAGTAAGTTACTCCCCTGAGTCTTAGTATCCCATGGAGACAGACCCCTCATGGGGGTAGTTAGGGGGTTTAATGTGATAATCCACCCACAGCAGTTAATAACTTCCTCGCACATAATAAAAGTCCAGTAAATGGTAGTTAGACTTGTAAACATTATTAAAAAGTTACAACAGATAAGGATATAATTATAAATGCTGGCAGCCCGGGCAAAGGAAACAAACAGCAGTCTGAGGGCTGGGGCTGGGGGAGTGGAGGTGGGGCGTGGCCTAGAGGGCACCTCTGAGCAGGAGGCATAGTGAAGGAGCAAGTGCTGAGAGGGGCCACACCACCACAGGCAGAGGGAACAGAGTGGGAGGGCCTGCGGGCGGAGAGAGGTTTGTAGCTCAAGTGTGGCAGCTAGGAGTGAGGAGGGGTGATGTTGGAGATTCAGCTAGAGGCCAGATGGGGTAGGCCTCGGTGGACACAGAGGCCCAGGAAGCAGGGACCGGCAGGGAGAGGGACACCCACTTGCTGATGTACTCCCCGGTGAGGATGACACTGCAGGTCTGGCACTTGAAGCAGCTGACGTGCCATTGCTTGTCCAGCGCCAGGAGTGACTGGCCGTGCTTGATCTCCTCCTTGCACCCTGCACAGTCTGCAAAGACAAGAGGACACTGCTGAGCAAAACGCCCTGGGATTTTTGGCCCTCCTGCCATCAACTCATGCCCCCAGCAAGGGACTCCCCACCCCCAACACATTTTCCCACCTTGGCATTGGCAGCTTCCCAGAGACCCTACTAGGGAAGAGAAAAGGCCCCTGGAGACCTGGCCTGTCCACAGGGGACTTGGTGGAGGGGAGAAAAAGACCTTCCTGCTTATCATCGTGTCTGTGGCTCATCCACAGTGGTTGTGCGCTGCTTCTTCCCTCCTCTGGTTGGTAACTGAGGTTGTGCATCACTCCATGATCTTGGCACCTACAGCACCCCTATTTTCTTGGAACTTGCAGCATGTGGCATGGCAAGCCCCACCCAGACCTGGGGATTTCAGCAAGATCTCTGAGCTCTGTGAAGTTTGAGAGGCACCCCTCCTGGGGATAGTCTGCTTTCTTTTTCTCTCTCCTGCCTGTACACTCAGTGGCAAGGGCCACATCTGTGTTTTGAGGTTGAATCCCTTCCTTAGTCTGGCATGGTGCTCAGAGCATGGTAGGAACTCCAAGCCTGTCTGCTGAAGGAGTATGAACAGGTGGCCCTTACAGTGCTCAGCAAAGGACAGAAGTCACCACACCACCCCTCCCTTCCCCAATGTGCTTATACAGCAAACATTTGCCTCCCAAGAAGCAAAGATTAGAGTCTGATGAATCTTCTGTCCCAAACCAGAACTGTCCCCTCACTCCCTGTCACTATCATTCTGGAATGTGTGTTGGGGCCAGCAGAATGTGGGGCAGGCCCAGCGGTCTGCTTGTTGCTCAATGAATGTCTGAGGAGGGGAGGGGCAGGAAATGGAGCCAGCGGCCAAGGTACTTGGGAGATGCTGGGAATTCAGGCCTAGCTGACCGGATGGCCCGCTTCAGAGGAGGACAGGGTCACAGGGCAAAGTTTACCAGAGGGCAAACCGTCCTGTTGGCACCACACGGCAAATGCGTACTTTGTAGCAGTGAGGAAAAAGGGGTCACATGTAGAGTTGGGGGAGCCTGGCTGGACAGTCCTCAATCCTGCTGGGAGCCTGTCCTGGGAGAGAAGATGAAGTGACCCTGTGTCTAGCTGGCTGTGAGGAGGGGCTAGTCCCGATGAAGTGTTGGTGTCTGAGTGACGTGCTCAACCTCAGTGTACACACTGCAGGCCTCTGGTCAAGCTTTCTAGGCCTCAGAGACCGAACGTTTTTGTCTCTGTGAGACTCCCCAGTAGGGTTTAATAATTCTACAGGGGCTTTAAGTTCACAGAGCATTTAGTCAAATATCCCAGTCAGTGCAGGAACTTGTCACATGATTGAAAGTGCCTCCCCCTCCCCCACTTAGTCACGTCAGGGGTAAGCCATTCAGCCCTTCTTGAAGAAGGCCACTCTGTTTGGACAGGTATGACTGCCATGGATTCCGTCTTTATGTGGAGCTGATGCCACCCTCCAATGATTCCCCACTCTTATGCAAATGAGAATAATCATCTTTTCCTCACATGACATTTCCTTCGAATAAAGACAAGTAAGGCTCCTTGGTACTCTTTCTTGTGCTTCACTTGCTGTGGTCATCACTGGTCCAGTTCACTTGTGGAGGCCAGAGACTACTGGCCAACGAAACAGTCCTCCACTTTGTCAATAAAACTTATTTAATGGCTGCATTGTTCCATGGCCACCTTCCAGTGATGAGTCCCATCTGCTACATTAAAGTGAAAATCTGACATGAATTTAGCATCTTGAGCTAAAATTTAGGAGCCAGTACAATGCAGTGGTTAACACTTCAATGAGAGGTTGAATGAGTGAGAAGCTGGCCTAGGTGAGAACCATCTAGTCATTTGACCTCTGAGCCCTGGTTCCCTCATCTGAATTCCTTCCTTTTGATCAGCAGGTATAAGTAACATTATGTATCCATAAATGGTTATTGTATTATTTCACACTCTCCTGTTTTTAACCCACATCCCAAGTGATGCTTGATCTCTGATCTGAGGCTACAGGCAACGATCCTCTGCAGTGAAGCTCTGCTTAGTTCCGGGATGCCTTCTCTGTGTTTCTTTTCATGATTCATTGCTGGTCCTCCATTGTACTGGTTTCATATTTATCTGGATGATTTTCTCCTCCTTTCCTTCTTGACTACTGGTGGAGCTTCAGACACCCCATCTGGGAGCCCATGGATCTGGTGTCATAAGCAGTCGTGAGAACCGCACCCTATACTGAGTTGGTTTCTGCAGAGCCAGCTGTCCACTCCTCACAAGTTCCTCTCCATTCCAAAATTACAATCATTAGCTGGCAGAAAGTCTGATGCCTCCACCTGTTCCTTCCAAGTCCCTCAGTTTATTACTGCAGCCTCTAAAGACTTTTGGCCACCATTTTAAGTTTAGTTTACTATGTCATTCATTCCACTTAGATCAGCAAAAATAAGTGGGTTTTATGAGTCACAGCAAGCTACCCACTTTGTTCTAGGTAACTAATCCAGGAAGATATAACCCTTCCAATTAGCAAGTCATGTTTCTGGTATAGGGTGTTAGCAGAATACCTCCAGAATCAGGCTGCTTAGTCTCTTGTCTTGTTATCTGTGTCACTTTGGAGAAACCATTTAGACCCTTTGAATCTGTAGTGATTAAATAAAATTTTTGTGTAGCATATTTAGTGCAGTTGCCCGACAATGGTAATAATCAATGCTGATAGTGATACTGGCATTGATAGTGATGGGGGAGTTGGTAGTGATAAGCAGTGATGGTGATGTGATGCTAGTGATGGTGATAATGATGTGATGGTGGTGGTGGCAGTAACAAAGGTGACACTGATGCTAATGTTAGTTATGGTGATGATGGTAGTGATGGTGGTGATGGTGTGGTATTAAGTGATGGTGGTGGTGATGGTAGTGATGGTGGTGATGGTGGTGGTGATGGTAGTGGTGGTGATGGTGGTGGTATTCAGTGATGGTGGTGGTGATGGTAGTGATGGTGGTGATGTTAAGTGATGGTGGTGGTAATGGTGGTAGTGGTGTTAAGTGATGGTGTTAGTGATGGTGGAGTAGTGGTGATGGTCGTGGTATTAAGTGATGGTAGTAGTGACGGTGGTAATGATGGTGGTGATGGTGGTAATGGTGGTGATGGTGGTGATGCTGATGCTATAACTGCTGCTGATTCTTCTCTGTGAGATCTGAGGAGACGTTTCTTTTTCCTCTGGTAAGTAACATGATTCTTTCTTCTTGACAGTTCCTGAGTGTTCTTATTGATCTTTTTTTGAGCAAACACTGCTCCTGTTTTTCAAGAATATCTTTATTTACCCTCCAAAGATAAAAACTCCACACTGCTGTAGCTTAAGGAAAAAAACAATGGAAAACAGGTTCTTTTTCCTTTTCCATGATATGTTCTTCTTGGCAATCTCTCAGACCTGGCTGATCTCTTGGCTCTCCTCTCTTCTTTGGGAACTCAGGAGGACTTCCAGCATGCCCTCTAGTCAGCCCCACTGGCATTTGCAGCATGAACAGTGACCACCTAGGAGAAAATCCTTCTACGAAATATATGTGGATCCATGGATTGATGTGTGTGTGTGATGAATAATGACAGAAGCTACAATCCTAAAAGCTCCTCCTGAAAACTGTCCACAAACTCGCTTTCCCTCACATTTCTCTACCTCCTACTCTGCAAAATTATGGTAGAGACATTTAGGAGTCTCTCTTTGAGAAGAGTTCACATGTGAGACTCCACATTTGGCTGAGGAAATCTCCCTCTGGCCAGATCCCAGCACACAGAAACATTAGCACAACCTGAGAGAAATAACAGGAATCTTAATCTCAGTGCTCCTTTGGTGTGCTCACTTTATATTTTACACAGTACAGTGTATGTTGTATGCTAGCTCAATTCTTACATACTAATATATTCGCTTTCTACAACAATCCTGAGAGGATGATAAGAAATTCCATCCCTCTTTCAGAGCTGGGTAAACTGAGTCTTAGGAAGTTGATGTGACTGATTTTGCATCATGCAGAAGGTTGGCAGGCTCCTGACTCAAGCTTGCCCTGCTCTCTACTGCTTTGCATGTTGGTTCCACTGACCTCTAGGGTTCTCAGTGGCATCAGTCACAGGCCACAGACCTGCAATCCTAGCCTCTGACTGTTTCTGGATGATGTTTCCAAGGAGTTACGAAGGATAACAGCATGTACACTCAGCCACCTTGAGATGGAAACTTAGTTAGAACAGCAAACTGTTCTTGGGCATTGCCAAGGACACTGAAGGAAGGCTGCTGCACATTTTGGGAACATGTTCCAGTTGACTGAAGGGAAGGGAAAGCAAGGGAGGGAGCCCTTTCTCTACCCATCTCTTGGTTGACCACGGCTGGGCAGACTCTAATGGAGCCCCTGGAAACTGAACCCTGCTGACTTGAGGTGTTCTCTGCTCACCCTCCTAGATGGGATGCAGCCCCCACATGCTGACTCTGCTGGGCCATGTCTGGCAGCCCCTGTACCCGCACCATGATACAGCCCAAGAGGCTAATGGGTTCTCATTGATTCTCTCCATGAGGCCAGCCAGTGTCATATAACATGAAAGCACATTGGAGCCTAATGTGGCTGACGGAGACCCAGGGGGCTGATCTATGTGTGTGCAGGCGCATGAAGTCAGCAGTCTGACAAGGGCATCTGGGAACAGTAATTTAGACATCTTGTTGCTAGGCACACTTGAGTAGGATGGACTTCCACCAGGAAGATGAATGCTCCAAGATACACTCTCGATCCTCACTATCCCCCGAACCTGTGGTTTGGTGATAAAACATAATATGGCACATCAGCTGCCCCTCATCCCTACATAATGGTTCCCAATTTTAGGACTAGCAATGACTCACACAGGAAGCTACTAAGAGGGTTGACTCTTACAGTCCATCCCTAGAGGTCCAAGGTGAGCCCAGAAATTTGCATTTTCACAGGTTTCACAGTGAAGCTGATGCAGGGGTCCATGGAACATTCTGTCCAAAGCACTAGCCCAATCTCTTGTTTGCTCCCAGGTGCTTCCCTACTTCCTCTGTGAGACATGTCTGAAAATATTTTCTTTGTGGAGTTTGTAATAATTGAGGACCACTGGTGACAAGACTTGATCAACCCTGTCGCGGTGTCATTGGGACATAAGAGCAGGTACCTATCTTGTCCCAGAAGAGAGCCACCCAAGTGACTGATGAAGTGCACTGGCCATCAGAGTTTCCAGTTGGGCAGCCCGTCTTCCCTGCAGTATGTTCGTAGAACTGTGTGTCTGTCTGGGCTCTCTGCCAACTGGGTCACACTTAGGAATTTCCAGGGTGGGAACCTCCCCTGCTTCCTTTTAGGCCTGTGGGAGTGGTGGACAGTGACTGAACTGAGGAACCTATGGAGGTGCACCCCTGAAGAGGAGGTGCCCGGTGGGGAGGACTCACGGCTTGGTCCACGGATCTTGATGGGCTTACTGCTGGTCATAGACTGGGAGCAGGTCTGGCACACACATTCTTTACCACTGAAGGTCACCTTGTCTCCAATGGGGAACGGCTTCCTGCAAGGGGGACAAGGAAGAAAGTCAATGCTTCCTCTCCTGAGATTTTGTGACTATTGGTGACCTGATAACACATATGCTCACAGCAATGCATGAACACATGCAGCTTGCCTTTCTAGAGCACCAGGCAAACTCAAATGCTGTTCACAGTGACAGGCTGACTAAACCACTCAATGAGGGTCCTGGAGGTCAGAACTGGAGGTCCCCAAGAGCCATTCATATGTTTTGACACTGAACAAATCATGCTGCTTATCTGGGCTTACATATCTCAATTTTAAGGGGAAGAGGCTACTAACTCCTCACGGAGTGGTTCTTCTTCCTGGAAGGATATTTTTCCATCACCACTTGACCTCCCCCATATGAAAACAAAATAATTCAATTTCTGAACTTACTGAAATTTCTTCCTTTCACTATCCAGACATTTCTCAAAATCCTCTACCCCAATGGGGAGTTTATAAGTCCCCAAATAATCCTTTCCCCTCCTACTCTGTATTTGCTCAGTTTGCTCAGCCCAGACTCAAGCTTGTATAGATCCTGCCTCCCCAACTAAATTATCAGCCATATACAGGATTCCCACATTGTCAGTTGCCTTGCTTGGCTCTTCTTGCTTTTCCTGCAGTTTGGGACACCTGTCCTAGGATCTGTAAGCATAAACCCTGGCAAAGGCTTCCAGCAGTTCCCCTGTCCTTGTATTTGTAGTGTGGGACAATGCAGGGGATGCTGGGCAGGAGGCTGGGGAGCCATGCTCTCACTGTGGCCCAGCCACTAACTCATGGTAGAAAGACACAGTATTAAACCTCGCCTTGTGCCATATGGACCCTCTATGCTGACCTCTGATGGGTCTGGAATCCTAGAACCCAGGGCTCAGGTCCTAAGAGATAGATGAATGAATGAATTTAATTGACTGATTATATTTTCTTACATAGTCTCCCATTAATCTCAATCAGAAACTCCAATTGGTTAGTTCCTCTAGCTGGTAACTAACCAGTGGCTATTTTTTTTGAGAATAATAATCAATCTATAAATTCTTTTCCCAACTAAAAATGCAGATATACTTCAATCATGCTTTACTTATTACTTAATCAGAGATGTCCATTAAATTTTAATGTATTTGTGGGCAGGATTGAGGTTTTTCTTTATTTTTTTTCCATCTCCTTAATGTGGTGCTTGGCATACAGTAGGCTCTTAATGTACATTTGCTAGATTAACAAGTGATTGAGATGCTGGGGTGGAGAAGGGGGCAGGGAGGTGCTCTCCATCTTTGGAGAGGTCTTGAGAGAGGCTAGATGGTTATCAAGACAATGAGAAGAATAATAACAGACACACTATGCACCAGTTACTGAGCTAAGGTCTTTGCATTCAGCATCTCACTGATATTCACAAAAACCCAATGACATTGCTGTGGTTTTGAGCCCTTATTACTGATATAGAAACTAAAATGTAGAGAGGTGGGGTCCCTTACTAGGGTCACCCTGCCAGCAGGAGATGGTACTGTGGTGGTGGAGGAAGGCTATAAACAGACATCCTTGTACCACCTGTGGATTAAGTCACAGGAGCCTGAGCCAGATTTGTGTTTCCAAACTGTATCCCAAGGGACCAGCGTACTTAGTGTTTTTTTTAGGTGTAGGTGGGGCTTTTGATAGAAATGGGAAACTGAGTATGGGGCTTGGATCCTCACTCTGCCTCCATCATAGGATGAACTAGTGTTTTACATCAGACTGCATGTGAAGGGAAGGATCCAGCTGTTAAAAGGTTTGAATACCACTGGCCCTTCAGATCCTTTCGTCCTTGCAGTCCTTGAGGTCAGGTGTCTAGCATAAGCCCAGTAAGCCCCAGAACTGTTTGGGAATGGCCATGTCTTCCCTTCCCTGGGGCTCACCCTGAGGGCCCAGGCCCTGCTGGCCACCTGCTGACCTGCACAAGCTGCACACGAAGCACTTCGGGTGGTAGGTGCGGCCCAGGGCGGAGATGACCTCTCCTGTGATGAAGTCCCGGCAGCTGTCACAGCGGGTGCCATAGAGTTGCTGGTAGTCCTGGGTGCAGATGTACTCCTGGTTCTTGAAGAAGAAGCCCGTCTGGGCTAGGCCACAGCCACACACTTGGGGAAACAAGGAGAAAACAAGGGCAGGTTGAGTCCAGGGAGGGTCTGCAAGCGTGAGGTCCTCACTGGGGGAAAGGCTGGTATCTGATTTTGTCATGAGTGGCCAGAGAATGGTAGCAAAACAGGCCTCGTGGGGCTTTGGGGCCAGTGTTGCCTTACAGTATGGCCTGCAGACCACCTGTATCAGAGTCATGAGGGAGCTTCTTCAGAGGCAGATGCCTGAGCTTGGTCAGGCTCCCTGGGGCAGGGGCCTGGCATCTGCATTCTGCACAGTGCTAGCCAATGCTAATGCAACACCACGGATATGGTACAATCCTTTCAATACACTCAAGTTTAAGGCCCTGTGACTCATGCAGTGCTACACAGCTGGTAGTATAATGAATTATATAAAAGAATCACTCAGTTAAATTTCTCTCGGCTATTTCCTAGGTGCATGATGCTGCCAGGTGAACAGCAGAGTGGAGACCACATGCTCCACATCCCAAATGGCAGACAACTTCTGATGGCAATGGGATATTGGTTCAGTCTCTAATCTATCCTCACCACAGCCACAGAGGATTGGTCTGTTCCCAGCATAAATGAGAAAACACTCCCTGAACTGCAAAGAGCTAAAAATGTATGCAGAGAAAAGATCACACAGAAAGATACCTCATACCCAGAAAGATAGGCCCTGGGGTAGGTTCAGGCAGTAAATACTGAGGGTAAGAGTGATGTAGGGACTGGGGTAGGGGTGGTGTTTGTAGGGAGTAGAGGGAAGTCATACAGGAAAAGGGTTTTTAGACATGTTTGAGGAAGGGCTCAATTCAATTTAAGAAGTTCAGGCTTTGTGGGATACTGAGAAGCCACAGCAGTTTTATCCCTAGTTTTAAGGGGGGAAAAATCTCAAACATAAACAAAAGTGGAGAGATATAATGTTACCCATCATCTTGTTGCCAAAATGATCAATCGCACTGATGACTTTTGAATAGAGCCATAATATGAATTTGTAAGACATTTCATAAGTTCTCTTGGAATGTTCTTATAGACATTATGAAGAAATAAGTAGAAGTTAGATAATAGAAGAGGTGGATTTATAAGTGTCTGAACAACTGAGTTACGTGGGAACAAGCTCCAATAAAGGACTTTGACATATGGGAAATAAGATTTTCTCATAAGGAGTTAAGTTATGAAATCCAAACATCATGGGCAGAATGTCAAGAGGTGAGGTTTCTTCCCCAGAAACAAATGGCTCCCAGGGCCAACAGAAATACAGCAACCCACAGAGTGCATTTGTGCAGCTAAAGTGAGGATGGATCCCTCAGGAAGGGGCTGGTCAGCAGCTAAAGGAAGGCAAATGAATCCTCTTTGAGTCCTGTGGCCAGCTCCCATGTTCTTAGCCTGCCCTCACCAGGAGACTGCTTGGCAGCTTGGCTTTTCACATAGATCACTTTTGGGAGGGGACGAGTTGGCTGGGCCAACACAAACTAGTCCAAGGGGAGAGTTACAGCTCTCACACACATTAGTGAACAGTTGGTTTTTCACATGGGTTTTCTGAGGATTTGGTTACTATAAGTCGACATTTTCAGGGGGGATCTATGGTGGCGGAAATCAATGAGATAGTTTCCCAACCCGAAGGTCTGAGGAACCAGCCTGGAATCAGACAAAATCACCCCAGCAAATAACACGTCATCATTGACTGGGAAAGTTGTTCTGCAGAAGAAGCCAGAATAAAAACAGGAAAGATTTCCCAGGTGAATGCCAGAAATATTTCGCAAGTGTTTGTTCACCTCTGTAGGCTAGAGGAAGGCTTAAAGGGCCAGGGTGAGGGAGAGAGAGAGGGGTGGCTCCAGAAATCACAGCAGGACAGTTGGAGATGGAGCAGTCTGGGAATCAGACCTCTGGACTCCAGGCTCATCACTGCCACTAAGTCTCCGGGAGGCAGCGAATGTGGTCCTTCCTTCCCTGGGGCCTCCGTTCACTTCTGTGCAAAATGAAGAGGCTGAGCGTTTCCTTCATAGCTGACCTCCTGTGAGTCCATGAGAAGGACTTCCTCAGGGTGTACCATGTGTCTGAACATTTTAAATTCACTGTGGAGTCTTGCTTGTGGCCCCCAAGCCACCCCTGTGAAGAGGCAGGGCCCTGGTGGGGACAGTGGTGACAGGAGGTGGGGGAGGGCTCATCTTCCACCAGGCATCATGAGAATTCATCATATCAAACAATGCCTAGTCCCCAGAGCAGGCAAAGCCAGAGTACAGGCTGTTCTGGGTGTGCAGGTGGCGGATCAATTGCTTCGTGGAATTAGTTGGGTCCTGGCCTACGACCTCATTGGAAATAGCTCCTGTTTTTTCCCTTCTTTTCTCCCCTTTGTTTTCCCGGCTAACTCCACCCTCAGAGCTATCTCTCCCAGTACAGAAAACCAGGAGGCCACAAGAAAACTTGGAAAGACCGATTCCTCCATTTCCCCCCCAAGGAGCTGAAGGAGGAAGCTTTTGGTAAAAAGGATGTAACGGTTGATAAGAGTCTCAGGGGTTCCTGGAAATACAGTGGAGAATATAGGGATAAAAGGTATGCAGCAAGCAGTATGAGCATGACAGATGTGTTTGAGGCTGAGCAGAGTCGGATGTTCAAATAACAGGAAGGTCATGAAGAAGGTTAGCAATATAGATTTAACAGAACTAGTGTATCCAGGCCAGTTATTATTCTGTGAATCAAAAAAAAAATAAAGTCTATTAATTAAATAAAACAAAAGAAAATCCTATGGTTAGACAATAAGAAAGATTGTGCAAAGTTAAAACAGCATGGTATTGGCACCAAAACTGGCAGGAAGATCAATGGAATGGAATAGAAGACAGAAAATGCCCCATAAACACAGTTATCTGATATTAGACAAAGGTGCCAAAAATAAACATTGGAGAAAAGATAGCCTTTTTAACAATTGGTGCTGGGAAAACTGGAAATTCATATGTAGTAGAATGAAATTTAATCCCTGTCTCTCACTCTGTACATAAATCAACTCAAAGTGGACCAAAGACCTAGGAATTAGACCAGAAACCCTACAACTGATAGAAGAAAATGTAGTCCCAACACTCCAACAAGTCAACTCAGGAATCAACTTTCTTAACAAGACTACTAAAGCATAAGAAGTAAAATTTTAAAAAAATCAATAAATGGGATGGCATCAAATTAAAAAGCTTCTGCACAGCAAAGGAATCAATTAAGAGTATGAACAGAGAGCCTCCAGAATGGGAGAAAAATCTTTGCCACCTGCTCCTCAGGGTATTAATATCCAGGATATGCAAAGAACACAAAAAACTTAACATCAAAAAAAAAAAAACCAATTGATAAATGTGCAAAGGAACTAAACAGACACTTCTCAAAAGAAGAAATATGAATGGTCAACAAATATATGAAAAAAGTTCAACACCTATAGCAATTAGAGAAATGCAAATTAAAACTGCATTGAGATTTCATCTCATTATAGTCAGAATGGCAATTATCTAAAATACAATGTTGGGGAAAGGGTACGCTCATACATTGATGGTGGGACTGAAAATTAGTGCAACCACTCTGGAAAGCAGTGTAGAGATTCCTCAAAAAACTAGGACTGGTACCAATATATGACCCAGCTATCCCACTCCTAGGTATATATCCAAAATATTTAAAATCTACACACGACAGTGTCATAGCCATATCAATGTTTATAGCAGCACAGTTACCAATAGCCGAGCTATGGAGCCAACCTAGGTGCCCTTCAACAGATGAATGAATAAAGAAAATGTGGTATGTCTACACACAATGGAGCATTACTCAGCCATAAAGTGGAATGACTTTATGGCACTCGTCAGTAAACAGATGGAACTGGAGACTATCATACTAAGTGAAATAAGGGAGTCAAAGGTGGAATATGTTCTCTGATATGCAGAAGCTAATCCAAAATAATGGGGGGTGGGTGGGTAAAAAAAAGAATAGAAGATCAGTGGAGTAGACAAAGGAGGAGGAAAAGTAGGGAGGAGGGTGGGATAGGGAAAGACAGTGGAATGACCCGACCTTGTTTTTCCATGTACATATATGAATACACCACAATGAATCTCATCATCAAGTACATCCATAAGACAATAATTAAAAAAAAAACTATAAGCAGAAAGATCAGTAGAGTGGAGGGAAGGGAACATGGGGAGGGAGAAGGAGAGGGGAAGGGGAAGTACTGGGGACTGAATTAGAACAAATTATATTCCATGCTTTTACAATTATGTCAAAATGAATCCTATTGTTACATATAACTAAAAATAACCAATTAAAAAAAAAGAACTGGGAAAATCCAGAATGAATGCTCACTGTAAATAGAAGATTGCTACTCAGCCCTAGCCATACGTGAGAGGAAAGCACGGGGTTTCAGGGCTTACTGGACCTTTGTCCCTAGTCCTGTTCTGCAACTCAGGAGCATGTGACTTGAGAAATTGATTTCACTTTCTGGAGCTCATTTGTAAAATGAGGGCGGGAGGTAGTAACAGAGGGGCACGTTCAGATCTGAAAGCCTAGCATTCTGCCTTATAATTCTGCTGATTTTCAACTTTTCAGATGAGATTAGATTTTATGGAAATTTCAAAATCAGAAGTGCCTCCAAGGGTGATCTAATTCATTTATTTGATACATTTTAATTTTAAAATAGACATAGATAAAATATATAAAATATATTTGTACAGTTTAAAGAGTAATAAACACACACCTATGTGCCCCCTACCAAGTTTATTAAATAGGATGTTACTAGTGCCACAGAAGCCTGTTTTCCTCGCCCTAGACCTCCTTCTCACACCGTCCCTAATCGTGTGTTTCATCCCTTTGCTTTTCCTTATAGGTTTATCCCTTGTGTCAAATACACTAACACTATATTGTTTAGTGTGCCCTGTGCTTGAGCTTTATATTGATGGAATATTTCTGCACTTATTCTTCGGTGCTTGCTTCCTTTGCTCAGTACGGTATTTGAGACTCACCCATGTCAATGCACGCAACTGCAGTTCATTCATTTTCACTAGGCTGGTGCTTTCCATAGACTGAATAAATCACAATTGATCTATCCCACTGTGGAAGGACATGTGAGCTGGGTGCATTTTTTAAAATTTTGCTTTTATAAAAATGCTGCTGTGAATCTTCTTGTATTTGTGAGGTGATGACTATTTTCTATTTTGTCCCCCACTTATATTCCTACCAATAGATCCCCCCTGATCCATTTGCTCACATACTTGGGAACATTTGACTAGTCAAGACGTGTGAAATTCACAATAAGGGCTGGGGATGTGGCTCAAGTGGTAGCGCGCTCGCCTGGCATGCGTGCAGCTGGGGTTCGATCCTCAGCACCACATACAAACAAAGATGTTGTGTCTGCCAAAAACTAAAAAATAAGTATTAAAAAAATTCTCTTTCTCTCTTAAAAAAATAATTTGTAAACAGTTTCTCCCATTTTGTGGGTTATCTTTTCACATTTTTAATGGTTTTTTTTGAAGCACAAAAAGCTTTAAATTTTGATGATGTTTAATTTACCCATTTTTATTTTATTCATGTTGTATCTAAGAAGACATTGCTCAAATCAAGGGACAAAGATTTATTCTCATATTCCTTCTAAGAGTTTTACAGTTTTAGCTCCTATGTTTAAGTTTTTGATCTGTTTTGAGTTCATTTTTATGTATGTGTGAAAAAAATTGGATTTCCCTTTTCTGTACCATTTTTTTTTTGAAAAAAACTAGTCTTTCCCTGTGAATTATCTTGGCAACTTTGCTGAAAATTAACTAATTATAAATGTAAAGGTTTATATCTGAACTCTTGGTTCAATTCAATTGATTTATGTCTATCCTTGTGCTACTACCACACTGTATGGTTTACTGGAATCTTATAGCAAATTTTGAAAGTGAGAAGTATGGGTTCTCAAATTTTGTTTTGCTTGGTTATTCTATGTCCTTTGAAATTCCATATGAATTTTTAGGAATCTTCTGTCAATTTCTGCAAAGAAGTCTTTTGATAGAGATTACATTTGCTATGGACTGAATTATGCCAATCCCAAGACTCAAATGCTGAAGTCCTAACCTCCAATGTGATTATGTTTGGAGATGTAGACTTTGTGATAATTGGGTTCAAATGAGGGTTTGTACCCTTACAACCAGAGAGCTGTCTATCTGTCTTCTTCTCTCTTTGCCAGGCAAAGACAGCAAGATGGTGGTCATCTGCAAGTCAGGAAGAGTATTCACCAGAACCCAACCATAATGTCACCCTAATCTTGGACTTCCCAGTTTATAGAAATGTGAGAAGATAGGCTGGGGTGGAGAAAGAAAATGAATTTCTGTTGTTTAAGCCATGCTGTTGTCTATAGTATTTTGTTATGAGTTGTGACACCATTAAGTCTATAGATCCCCTTGAAGAGAATAGCTATCTTAACAATATTAAATCTTCTGATTCATGAACATGGGATGACTTTCCACTTGTTTAGGATTTCTTTAATTTTTTATAGTTGTTATAGTGTAAGTTTTGCACCTATTTTGTTAAATTTGTTTCTGTGTTTTTATTTTTTAAAAATCTTTCCATGTTTATTTCTTAAATTAATTAATTACTTAATTATTTTTAGCAGTCATATTAATTCAGAATTTTATTTTCAGGAATTTGAATATCTTGCATCATTTATACCTTAAAATAGCATGGTATTGTAAATCAAATTTTTTTTCTCAATTTTATTTTCAGATTGTTCATTGCCAGTGCATAGAAATAACAATTGATGTTGGTATGTTGATCTTGTGTCTGGAAATCTTGATGAATTTGTCTATTAGTTCTAATAGTTCCTTAGTGTATTCCTTAGGATTTGTTATATACAAGATCATGTCATGCTTTCATTTTTTATTTGGATGCTTTTTACTTCATTTTCTTATCTAATTAACCTAGCATGAAACTTCAGTGTACTGTTAACTAGGGTGGTGAGATCAGACATCCTTGTCCTGTTCTTGATCTTAAAGGGAAACACATTCAGTCTTTCACCATTAAGAATAATATTTATCTGTGTCTTTGCCTTTGTTCTAGAAAGATAGTTTTGCTGAATACATAATCCTACTTTGACAGTTTTTTTCAGAATATTAAATATATTATTCCACCATTTTTTGTTTCTTTGTTGCTATTAAAAGTTAGCTGTCAGCTTATTTACCATTCATATGCAGATGATCTGTCTTTTATCTCTGGCTACCTTTAAGATTATCTCTTTGTTTTTGATGATCTGAGGTTTCTCTCTGATGTATAGGTGTATTTCTTTATATTTTCCTGAAAGTTTTTATCATATAGTTCTAATATAATGGTAGAAAATTTCAATAAACCAAGTCTTCAAGGTTCTGGTTCTCTCATTGTTTCTCCTGGTTCACTCTCCATTATGATTTGTATGTTTTTAACTGAGTTACTCATTTTCCTAATAACATTATCTAGGGGAACATTTTAGGAGCCTGGATTAAAGTTGAGTCTCTTCCAAAAGGATTATTATTTGCTTCTGCCATTTGCCAACCATGTGACTTTCTTTTAAATTCTCCACTTTATTTAAAAAAAAATTTCCACCAAATGCACAGCATGAAGATCATCCATGAATCATGTAGTGGAGAAAGAGTTTTGTACAAGTTTTAGCCCCCTCTATCCTGTGCCAAAATTGGGTCAGGCAAGTTTCTTTTCTGTCTTCTTCTCCAGAGCCAATTTATTTCTCACCCAGCAGACACTAAGAGTAAGATTCCTGTGGGGAAATCTCAGATTTACACTGAGGTCTCCTATTATATTCCCATTTGTCCAGGCTCTAGGATTCTCTTTATCTCCATGATCCATTTAGACATGAAGGTCAAAGCTCAAGGTCTCCAGGTTTCAACAAAACCCATCAGCATGAAACCTTGAACTGGTAGTCACACCAGGATTCCTCCTCTTTTTCTTTTCTTTTCTTTTTAACCTCTGCAGATTCCTTTCTTTCATGCTTGTACAGTATCACATGTTAAAAGAGTAGTAAAAGAAATACATATAATTTTAGAATTTCTAAATGAGGAGGCTGTTTAAGGTAACTCATCTCCTTACTGGTTACTGTTGGAAATTAAATTTCTGTCATTTGTTTTTCCTCTAAACAAGCTGACATGGAAAATATTCAGAAAAAATGATGTTCATCCTCCACCCATAAAATCTCCTTGGAAAGAGATTCTACAACTTCCTTGTGGTAAATTCTCACAATGGCCAAATTATTCCCTTCTCTGCATTCACATTCTTGAAATCTGATGCTGCAGATCCTCCCACAAAAGGCAAAGTCTCTTTCTCCATGATCTTGAATCTGGGTTGGCCATTTGACTTGTTTGGCCAAAGGCAGGACATTAACAGTGTGACATAGGCTAAGGCTTGAAAGGTCTGACCTACTAAGCCCACTCTCTTGTTGCACTTTAGAGCTCTGAGATCACTGTAAGAATGAGTCCAAGCCAACCTCCTCAAGGATGAGAAGCCACATGGAAGCACAAGTCCACTGTGCTTCAGTAACAGGTAAGTAATAGCACTCTCTTAGATTATAATTGCAGAGTCACATCCCATACCTCCTTGTAACAATCTTACTTTGTCCTGCCTTAACTTCTGAGGATGTAAAAGTAGTCCTTTGCCAAGATACTACTAAAGTTCAATTTGGACTAAAGGAGTTTACCAATTATTGGCATAAAATGTAAATCACACTAATGGAAATATATCCCATTCAAGCTTCTATAAATAAATTAGGGAATATAAATGTGTAATTTATTTTCTCAGTGCAGTGGCCAATTAGATCATGACTAAAGAAGTCCAGGATTTTTCTCCATGACGAGGGAAGTCAATCTCAGATCTATGAGATTTTGATTTCCAACAGTAACCAGTAAGGAGATGGGTTACCTTAAACAGCCTCCTCATTTAGAAATTTTAAAAATTATAAGTATTTCTTTTACTACTAATATGAAGCAGTTACTGATATGAAAAGATACTGGGGGCTTTCATGATAAATTCAACATAAGTCAATTGTGTGAAGTGGCTCCTCAGGAAGTCAATTCATATCAGTCACATTAACAGAAATGTAGTCTCATGTGACCATTTCAGATGAGGCCTGATTCAAGGACTTGCAATATATATAGTTCAACACAGGAAGAGCTGGCTGCAAATATCTGAAAGGGTAGTCACTGGGAAAATGAAACACAAAGTGTTCTTCAAATTTTACGAGGACAAACCTAGGATCAGCAGGTATGAGTTACAGGTTTCAGCCAAACTTTTTCTTTTCTTTTTTAAAAAAATCAATTAATTAATTGTATGTGACAGTGGAATGCATTGCAATTCTTATTACACACATAGAGCACAATTTTTCAGTCTATGGTTGTATACAAAGTATATTCACACCAATTTGTGACTTCATACCTGTTCTTTGGATAATAATGATCATCTCACATTTCACCATCATTTATAATCCCATGCCCCCTCCCTTCCCCTCCAACCCCTCTGCCCTGTCTAGAGTTTGTCGATTCCTCCCATGTTCCCTCCCCCTATCCTAATATGAATCAACCTCCTTATATCAAAGAAAACATTCAGCATTTGTTTTTTTGGGATTGGCTAACTTCACTTAGCATTATCTTCTCTAATTCCATCTATTTACCTGCAAATGTCATTTTATTCTCTTTTATTGCTGAGTAATATTCCATTGTGTATATATGCCACATTTTTTTATTCATTCATCTATTGAAGGGCATCTAGGTTGGTTCTACAGTTTAGCTATTGTGAATTGTGCTGCTATAAGAGACTAACCCACAAAATTACAATTATCTTATATTAAACAAAGGTTCCAAACACATGCATTGGAGAAAGATAGCCTCTTCAACAAATGGTGCTGAGAAAACTGGAAATCCATGTGCCACAAAATGAAATTAAACCCCTATCTCTTACCATGCACAAAACTCAACTCAAAATGGATTAAGGATTTAGGAATACAACCAGAGACCCTGCAATTAATAGAAAAAAAAAAGTAGGCCCTAATCTCCATCATGTGGGATTGGGCCCCAACTTCCTTAATAAGACTCCTGTGACGCAAGAATTAAAACCAAACATTTTCTAAACCCCAAATAATCCACGATAAGAATGGCTGGTCTGTGTGCAGGGAGGCCTGGATATGGAGAACAGGAAATGCGGGCAGGAGAGACATTTGTCAGGGACACTGTGGAAGGGCATATTGCCCCTTGGGTCAGAGGACTCCTCTTCCTCTTTCAGCTGAGCCCCTTTGCCTTTTCTGCTTCCATTACCCTTCTTTAGGAACTCTTAAGGAGGCTGAGTCTAGGGTTCTATAATTAGCTATGGATCAGCTGTGCCAATTAGAGCTAACTCAGCATCCTCCTGCTTCCAAATTACAAACCTGACTAAAATCAAGATGAATCTTCTCCCTTGTTAAACTGACTCTTTAAGGACGGTCATGTTGTCACATAACAGGAGCTCATCGGATCCAGACTGATTGTAGCCAGGATAGCTTCCACTATCATTTGCTCTCAAGCTGACTTACAGGCAGGCACAAGCCAGGCACCTTTTCAGGTGTGTAAGTTAAGCTTGCAGATGGCCTTTCTCCTGGGCGGACACCACTCCTCCAAGGTCACCAGGTTGCCTGGCTCTCCACCCAGCACTGCCCTCACTCTTACCTGCTTCACTCCACACTGTCTGAGGGAGGATTCTCATGAGAAAGTCTCTTCAGGCCTTTATAGATCCCAACTGCCTGCATTTGTTCTTCCTGTCCCTGGAGCACGTTCTGGCAGAGAGCATGACCAGGAGTCTGAGCAGGGAGCTGGGAAATGGAGCCTCCTACCTTGACAGGTGAAGCATCGGATGTGGAAGTGGTTGTTGTGGACCCGAACAACTTCTCCTTTGCAGGTGTCTCCGCATCGGTAGCACTGGATGACATTGGAGCCGCCCCGGGGATTGTAAGGATTCTGCTGATAAGGAACTGTGGGAAGAAACAAGAGGTTAATTCTTCAAAAATAGAAACATAAAACTTCCATAAGACATTATCATAATTTAACTGGAAGAAAAAGCAGAAAGGGTAGACATGACTGGCTGTCCTCCACCCCAATCCATCATCCTGGTGAGTGTGCCAAGCTCAACAGCACTGAGTTGCACTAGGATGTGAGACCATAAACCTTCGTAATTTGGCAAAGACTTAGGAGTGAGCATAACTTTTCCTTGCGGTAGAGGAAGCCAAATTCTGGAATAGAAAATAACAAATAAATAAAAGGGAAACTAGAGTAGAGTCATGTGCTGTGTAACCATGTTGCAGTCAATGTCAGATCGATGATGCTGGTTTCAGGACATCAGAATGGAACTGAAAATTTCCTACTGCCTGATGGTGTTGTAGCTGTAGTAATATCCTAGTGCAATACGTTAGTCATGTATTTGTGGTGATGTTGGTGTAGCAAACCTGCTGCATTGCTAGTCCTACAAAAGTATAGCCCAATAGAATTACATACAGTACCTATTACTTGACAATGATAACATATGAATGTGTTACTGGTTTATGTATTTGCTATTGCTATACTTTTTATTGCTGTATTATAGTTGTACATAATAAGAAGTTTCATTGTTACATATTTGTACATGCATATAACACAATTTGGTTAATTTCATACCCTAGTACTTCCTCTTTCCCTCCCCTCCTCTCTTTCCCTAATTCCATTTCTATTCTATTAGTTTCCCTTCTATTTTCATGAGACACCTCTTTTTTTCCCCTTTAGCTTCCACATATAAGAGAAAATATATGACCCTTGACTTTCTGAGTCTGGCTTATTTCACTTAAGATAATGTTTTCAAGTTCCATCCATTTTCCTGAAAATAATTTTGTTCTTTTTTACAGCTGAATAAAACTCCATTGTATATTTATACCACATTTTCTTTATTCATTCATTTGTTGATGGATACAAATGTTAGTTCCATAATCTGGCTATTGTGAATTGTGTTGCTGTAAACATGGATGTGCATATATCACTATGGCATCATGACTTTAATTCTCTATGATCAATACCAAGGAGTGGGATAGTTGTGTCATATTATTCTATCCTCATTATTTTTAGAGTGAGATCCTTCTACTTAAAAAGAAAAAACTTTACTATAAAACAGTATGCTAGTAACAGTATAATACATCTTGTGTTTATCATGTTTCTTGATTGTATCAAGAGGCCAGGCCAAGTGATTGGCCTACATCATCCTGATTTGTGAAGGTACATGCTATGAGGTTTGTGCAATCACAAAATCATCTAAAATGTATTTCTCAGAACCTATCCCCATGATTAAGTTATGGATAGTTGTATTTCAAAGTCAATCATCCAGTAACTCAATTTCTCGGGTGACCTCTGGATCAAAATTGTGTTCCAAACTTGTCAAGGGGAATTTGGGTCCTGAAAAATCACTCTTGAGTCTCAAAGAAATGGTGATGGCCCTGGCTCCATCTGGCCTTTGAGTTAATCAAGTTACAGCCCCTCTCTGGGCCTCAGTTTTCACATGTATAAAATGAAGGTGGTTGGTCAATGGTAGCACAGAGTTTCTATACAGAAGGCCTGAAGGGAGGCATCCTGATTGGAAAGGGGCTGTTGAAGGGGTTCATTTTAAAGCTGCCTTTGAACAGTACTTTCCACAATTTTAAGAACATGTTCAATGTGTGCAACTGAGAAAAAAGGGTTGGTAGTAATTGTGAACAGGGCTGAAGCCACTGGGAACTGGACTGCTGTGGACAGCATTTGATGATGCTGAGAAGCTCCACTGAAATACTAAGTCTCTTGTTAACCTGCTCGTAGTTACGCTTAGACATCTCCTTTCCCTGAAATAGATGCTCAGCTTTACCATCTTAAATCTGTTTATCTGGCATTGAAGAATTAGAGTTACCTGCCTAGCTCACAGAATCCCAGAGTTGGAAGAGATATTATAAGCTGTCTGGTCCAACTTCACTATGAATAAGTTGTAGAGATAATTTTGCCAGTGAGGAACCAAATCTCTCCTATAGGCATCTCCTAGTGGCCCAGGAAGAAGTTTCCTCAATTCACACTCAAAAACATTAATTAATTTTGGATTAATTAGAACCCCTTTCTTGACAGTGTAGTAGTCATTTTGTTAACTAAAATTTAAATGTTTTCCTCCTGACACATGAAGAATTGCACATGGAAACTTGCTGAATAATGAAATGTGAATGGAAATTGTGTGTGTCCCTTTTGGTTGGAAACCTTTGGAGCCAGATATGATCTGCCATATTACCCTTTCCCTAACCCACCAACAAGAGACAGATGTCTCAGTTGACGTCCAGTAGGCATCAGCTTGGATCCCTGATAGAGGAGTCATGGAATAGAACTCCACACCAACCCAGGATAAACATCTATTAAGAAATAACAAGTCTTTGTTTTCATAGCCTCCAAAACTTTTTGTTACTGCAGCTTAACCTAAACTATCCCATCTCATCCATCTGGGATCTGATTCTTCTTTCTAAATAAACTTGATGTTATGTGTGTTCTTCTATAGTTATATTCATATTTTCAAAGAGGTCTATGGTCTCCATAACTGATTTCATCCATTTCCCTCTTTCATCCACGTGTGGCAAGACCTCTCTCTCTCCAGATAGTAGCAATATTAAGTGTGGGGGTCAGGGAAGCTAGGCTGAGATTGGCCACATCTGCTTCTGTCCTGGAAGCCACCTCATTTCCAATAAGATTATATATTCTTGGCTAATTAGAAACAAAGAAATAGGACCTCTGGTTATCTCCTATGTATAAGGAGATATAAGAGCCCTGGTTACTGAGCCCTGAAACAGGCTTCTGACAATTTTGCTAAGTAGGGTGGGAAAAAAAAATCCATTTCACAATCTTTCTCCTTCCTCTGCAGCTCTTTTTCCTTTCTTTCTTAAATTCAAGATAATAAAATAAAATAAACAAATCAAGTAGTTAACTAAATCATTAATTCTTTGGATTTTATTTATGTATTTATTTATTGTGGTGTTAGGATGGAACCCAGGGCCTTATGCGTGCTAGGCAAGCACTCTACCACTGAGCTAAACCCCAGCCTTAATTAACTCTTCAAGTGGGTTAACGTGAAGAAGTGCATTATATATCCTGCAGATGTTCACTAGTATCACAACCATCACACCCTCCCCACGGCTCAGAGCAGTCCTTCCCCAACCCTAGCATGTCCATAAATATTCTATTTAGCCCAATCTTCTTTTCTTCTTTTTTTCTGATTCCTGCTCAATACCCCCAGGAAAATATTTCATTCTCTCTTCCCCTTTATGAGAAATATATAAATCCTGTTTATATGAGCAGTGCAGTGATCTACCATTGCCAAGGGAAGCAAAGCTGTGAGTCTGGAAATAAAACAAGAACAAATAGTCCGACCATCCCCACCAGTGACAGGGCTCTTGAACGTCTCCCAAAGTCCCTGCAGAGTCACTGCACACATTTTTATCTATGTCTCCTAATTCCACTCACTTATGGTTCAGGAATCAACTTCCAAGATCGATTAAATCTTTCTAATTTGGTTCAATTTTCTGGGGAAGTGGATTTGTGAGAATGATCCTCAGTCAGAACTCAGTCTTTGAACCCCCTTATCTAAAAGATATAAAGTCAGAGTGAGGGGATGGATTAGGAAAATAGGCCTGTTGGGGCAGAAGGACTAGCTCTGTTGCTTCCCTCGGATGAGGATGTTGTTTTGGTGATGCTGAGTGTGGCCAGGGCTCCAGGAGTGTCTGATGCTTATAAATAGACTCATACACAGAAATTCATGCATCCATGCATCGTTGGTGCAAATTCTTCCAGATTGCTGATGCAAGCTGTGGCTATAAAAGGACAATAAGATTCGATCGTACATGTGTGGCAAGACCTTCCTCTCTCCAGATAGTAGCAATAGGAAGTGTGGGGGTCAGGGAAGCTAGGCTGAGATCGGCCACATATGCTTCTGTCCTGGAAGCCACCTCGTTTCCAATAAGATTTTATATTCTTGGCTAATTAGATCAGGAGCTTAATCCAACCTTATTCTGTGTTTGTGTAGGTATGTTGGGGGAAGTGTTTCTTTCCATCAATTTGTGGCTTCCTTGAAATGCAGAGATATGTGTGTAAATGTGTGTATCTGTTGTTGCTGTAGTACCAAGGATTGAGTCCAAGACTTTGTTAGGCAAACACTCCACTGAGCATGCCCCCTAAATGCTGAAATTTGATTTTCTGCTGGTTATTATTTCCACCAATGTTTATCCCAGTAAGTATTAAAATTAAAAGTTCAGTCACATGATTATAACTTTCATATTATGGGAAAATGTATTTTTTTTGAAAAAATTGATTTATATATGTGTTATGGTTTAGATGTGAAGTGTCCTCCAAAAGCTCATGTATGAGACAACACAAGAAGGTTTAGAGAAGAAATGATTGGGTTATAGAGTCTTAACCCTATCAGTGAATTAATACCCTGATGGCGATTAACTGAGTAGTAACTGAAGGCAGGTAGGATGTGGCTGGAGGAGGTGGGCTTTGGGGGGTATTCCTTTGGGACCATTGGGGTATATATTTTGTATCTGGAGCATGGAGTCTCAGTGTCTGTCTGTCTGTCTGTCTCTCTCTCTCTCCTTTCTGATCATCATGTGAGCTGCTTCCCTCCACCACACTCTTCTGCCTCTTCTCCCAGAGGAATGGAGCTGGGCTTCTATGGACTAAGACCTCTGAAATTGTGAACCTTAAATAAACTTTTTCTCCTCTACAGTTGTGCTGGTCGAGTCTTTTAGTTACAGTAGTGAAAAAGCTGACTAAAACAACATGAAAAATTTCAAACTACTTCATACATTAGAAATTCTAGGCTTGAGAGCACCATTTAAGAATAGCCATCAGCCTCACAGGACATTAGCTCTGTTCACCTGTGGGACTGTCTGTGGTATTTTGGTATACATATTATGGTATATATATTTTGGTATTTTGTATGGAGTCAAAAAGATTATGTGAGATGTTCCTGAAATGCATGCAGGGAATCTCTGGCTTCTTTTAGAATTACTTGGCCAGCACAGGGGACCCAGGAAAGACATTCTGTTACCAGCCTTTAAGATGTACTCTCCAATTGAACTTTCTGAAATGATGAAAATCTTCTATATCTACTGTGTCTAGCACAAAAGTCAACTAGCTATATATGACTATTGGGCACTTGAAATGTGACTAGTGTGACTGAGAAACTAGATTTTTCATTTAATTTAAATTTTACTTAAATTCACATTTAAATAGTTACATGTGACTAGTGGCTACCATACTGAACAGTGCAGCCACATAGTTTAAAAAATAGAACACCAGGCAGAAGATAAGAAGTTAAACCTGGTGGAATCCTAGTCATATATAAATAGCAAGTACAAATTAAGTCACTAATACCACCTCTGACTTAAATTATTCATTTTTATCCCTGAAGAATTCTAAAGTTGTAATTAAAAAATGATTTGCAATTGGAATCAATTACATACACATTCACCCATCCTGAATTTGATGTAGAAACAAAAGATTCTGAGCAGTGTAATAAGTACTGATTTAAAAAAAAAATCACAATTTTTTCGGGTACTGAATGATTAAACAATCTTAACTTTTCCAAGAACAAAAGCAAGAAAAATCAGTTGGCGATGCTGTCAGTAGAATTTTTTAAGACAGACAATCCACTGGTCAACGCCTTCGAGATTAAAAATTAAAGATCGGAAAGAGTGAACCCTTTTTTATATGCATACTGAATCTTCAAGAGTTTTATAAGAAAATGTGTCTCAGTTCCACTAGTTAAATTTATAAGTAAAGTTTTCTCTAAATGTTATAGAGATGACCTGAAGACTATTTATGTTGGGTCATTTCACATTGGCAAGGCAGGTGAGTCTGAGCTCCCGCAAGGGGGGCTGTGATCCTGTACCTGTGCCTGTCCTTCCTCCCCTCTCTGTCTTCACCTCTGTGTGTTTCTCCTCGACAGAGAGTACTGGCACTAACCTGGGTTTCAACTTCCTCTCTGCTCTAACTTAGTTTTCTGGTCTTGGGCAAATCATTTAACTCAATTCCTCCTTGGGACCAAAATGATTTATAAGGTTTCCTCCAATTAACAAGTGGTTCTGTCTCTGTTTATTTTTCTCCTTCTGCATTCTCTCTTCTCCATTTTAACTGGACCCATTTTTAAACCAGACAGTGTCTTAAGCTATCAGATTTATTAGTGTCTTTTAAAAGCAGATCATGCATGATTCCTCTTGGAAGCACTATAACCTAAGGCATGTCCTTTTTACCCAGGGGCTGCCTGTACATTTCTTCTTTCCTCCATTGAGGGTCACTTGACCTTGTAGATAAAAATGTTCTCACATTTTAATAGAGTGTCTTTAAAATAGTCTTTAAAAGGAAGGAGTAACTATGCTATGCTGGCGCATAATTTAAAAAGTGACAAAACTGACTTGGAGACAGCATCACAACTGTGAATAATTGGCTGGAAGTGTAATAACAACAGAGGAGCTCTGGTTGAAAGGTGAAACATCAAGCAAAGGAGCCACCAATTCAGCAATGAGCTGGCAGCAGCCCACAGCCAGGGAAATGTACACCTTTGGGGCCAGGGTGCAGCGTCTGTCACACTGTGGCTTCACACATCTTCATTAAAGCCCAAAGTACCTCAAGTGTGTTCACAGTGATTCCCTAAGTACTCAAGAGACTCAAGTGTGGGTGCAGGCATTTCCCAGGTAGAAATCAGCTGCCTGAAATGTTAAGGTGGTCTGTATAGGAGGTCTGGTAGTTCATGACAGGGCATTGGGTGTAAATTCAGAGTTGAATCAGGATTGGTGGCACCACACCATCTCTATACTGAGACTACTGAGTTATGGGATCCCTGCATTGGAAGGGGTGAGAAGCACGTGGGACAGCAACGTCATATGGATGCTAAAGTCAGGTGGGCTGAGGCTGAATGGTAGCCCTGTTGCTCGCTGGCCATATGATGGAGCAAGTTACAATATTCTGGGTCCTCAATTTCTCTATCTCTAGAGTGGGAATAACTCAAGTCATTTTGAGTATTAAATTACTTATATCATATAAAAGTGCTTGGTGCATTGCTTGAATAAAATTGGGCACAATGAGCAATCATTAATGGCAAAGGATCTCTGAAGCTATGTATCCTTACCTCAAACGCAATTCAGGAATTCTGCCTCAATCACCCCTACCAGCTGGCCTGAGCTTGGCTTGAACATTTCTCCAATCCATCTTTGGACAAGTCCAGCAAAGATCTGTTTCCTGGTTTTCTCTTCCTGCTGACTGTCAAGATAAAAGCTGTTGGCTGCAGACCATTCGCCACCTTAAGCAACCTTTTATTTCTCCTGGAGCTCTGTTTATGGGTTTCTGTGGGCTGCAGAGTGGGTGGCTGACATGCTCTTGATATATCCTGCAGAGAAATGTGTGAATTGGGTGTTTCCTGCTGTGGGAATGAGAGGCTATGATCTATGTTATCCTGGGTTGGTGTATTTTGGGAACATCTGGTGTTTCGGGGGGGGGGTGTGTTTGGTGTTTGTTGCATGTGTTTAGAGTAAGTGAATGATTTTCTGCTTTTGGGAAGCTCTGAGGGCCATGCGTGTGTCATCTCACAAGTCATTACATCTATGTTCATTGAGAGAATACCTAGAATCAGAGTCTTAGGCCAGGAGGGGCCTGGGAAGTTCACCCAGCTTGCATAGCAGCTTAGGCTGGCCTCGGTGCACAAGGGTGTCCCAGGATGACATGATGAAAGCGGGAAACTGGGAGGATGGACTGGGCTGTCACCAAACCCAGGGCCAGGCAGGGAAAGGTGGGCAGAGAATTCAGAAAGGCCAAATTATCCTACATTTGGAGGTCAATACTCCAATCCTAGTATTGGAGTGAGTGCACCAGAGGTTGGTGTCCCAAGATGCAGAAAAACAGGAGAAGGTCTGGAGTTGAAGTTGTGCAGGAAGAAGTGGGGGATGGATGGATAGCTGCAGCTCTGGAAGGTTGATAGGTCATAGTTAGAGGGGTTCCTCTGTGTCGGCAAGAACACTCAGCAACCTACACATGTCACCTCCCTGAGTTCTTGTAATGAGAGCAGAGACACTGCTCTCCTTATTTGATGGATGAGCAACCAGGGCCCAGACAACTAATGCCACTTGTCCAAGGTCACACAGTTAGTGATTGGCAGAGACAGAACCTGAACCTGGGCAGTCTGACTCTAAAACCTGAGCTCTAATCACTGAGTTTGACTGCCTGAAGCACAGAAGTATCAGCACTGGTTGCCTCTAGGAGTTGGAGTTGGGGAAGGAGACCTAAAGGGGTTTTTAACTTTACCCCAACAGTAATCACCCATTACTCAGCTGGTTCAAAATTACTTTAAAAAATTTTTTAAAAAAAATATTGGAGGTTAGGAGAGTACAGAGCAGGAAGCAGGGAAGAGCAATCAGTATCCTTGGTGGGAGGAGAAGATGCTGTGATTGCTGTTCCCAGGCAGCCTTAAGCAGACTGAGTGGCATAGATAGGCCAGGCCCCACAGGTGTGCCTGCTGCTCTTTGAGAGGTAAGCTCTTCAGGTGTCAGCAGCTGCAAGAGGGCAGAGTCCTTAGGGAAGCCCAGGATCCCTTCACAGGTCACCCTGGCCTGAGCATAGATTACCATGCCAACAGGTCAGGAATACAGTCTGACACGCAAAAGGATATTGTAAAACCTCTGCAGGAATAGCGAGTCCTCCTCTGCAGCCTTCCTGCTGGGCTCATCAGCTTGTTCCAAGGTCATGGCCTGTAGCCAACGAGCTGCCTTCTTCCAGGGGTGTTGCCAGTACGTGTGTCAGAATGGTAAGCTCTTGGCTGGACAGACACTTGTGTTTGACAGCCCCCACCCTGGGACAGCTACAGCCAGAGGATCTGGGTGACACCAAGCAGCCCCATAGCAGGGGCCTCACCAGCAAGGAGGTCCATGTGCCGTCCAGAACACGAGGAGCTCTCTATTTCTTAAAGTTCAGCTTGGGTGAATTATATCTATATCTATTTCAAGATAAGTGGAAACTATGTTTGAGTCAGCCCGCCCATCCCTTCCTCTCTGTTGACTATGTTGCTATCCATGGGCTCAACCCAAAGGGCCAGCACAGCGCCTCGTTCTCAGGACTCAAATGCATCTGTGTTCTCGTTCATTTTCCTGAGATCCTCCTCCCTACCCCTGGGCCAAGGAAAGGATCTTGGTAGCCGGGGATATGGGAGCCCTTTCTGTCTTCCCTGCTTAGCTTTGTCCAGGACATCTGGCCTTGTAGAGAAGGCTTCCTGTTCTTCTGAGGGCACAGGCTTTTTGAAATTCAAAAGCCAGGAAGCTATTCTTGGTCCCTGCTTTCTGCTGCCCATCCCGGCCTGAGGCCTTGCTCATTGAATAAAGGGAAGGAGCAAGAGGAGTGGGCAAAAGAGAGGCCAGTTCATATTTCAGAAATATTGTCTGACTACTTTTGGTCATAAGTTTTAAGAATATGAGCTGGGATTTTGGCTCAGGGGTAGAGCACTTGCCTGGCACATGTGAAGCACTGAGTTCCATCCTCAGCACCACATAAAAATAAATAAACAAAATAAAGGTATGGTGTCCAACTACAAATGAAAAAAAAATCATACACAGAGCTGTGTAAGAATGGCTGAGGAATGGACAAGAAGGCTTGTCAGAGAAGGGGAAAAATCCCTAGTCTGCCAACCTTGATCTTTTTCTACTTTGAAGTGGGTTCCTATCGATCAAATCCAATCCTCTTGTCACTCTGACTATCCATCACTACCTCTACAAACCCCCAGTCAGTGACACTGAGGAGTCTGAAGAAGTAGTTAAAAAATGGCTAACAGTAGAGGAGCAATTGCTGTGTGGTGGGCACTGTGCTAAGTGCTCCATAGGGGTCAGCTAAATTAATTCTCACGACTCCATGATCGTAGATGCCATGAAACCTCCATTTTATATGGGGAATCTGAGGCACAGAGAGAGTAATTAATTTGAAGTAACACAACAAATAAAGGTCAGAACTGGGGTTCAGATGGGTATGAGCAGGTCTGGGAGATACTCAGTTTTCTCTCCTCTCTTCCCTCTTCTATGGGGTGTTCCCAGCAGGATCTCTAGCCCAGTGTATCCTGTGGGAGAGGAGAGGGATCTGCTCCCTGACGAGCTGCCTTGGCTTTGGAGCTGCCAGTGCATTCCTACAAGGGAGAATGGGGTTGCTCTGCACCCCAGCTGGGCAGTACATTTCCAGTGTCTCTATAACTTATCTCAAAAATGCTATTTGGGTATCGTCTGGGGCCCTGGAAACCATGTTGGAAATAGAGGAACTTCAGGAAGTCAGCAATTGTCTTTGTGCTATGAGTGACTAAGTCCTTGGCCTCAGAGCCAGAGTTTTTAATACTTATACAATGTTTGCTTCCTGAGACACTGGCAGGCCATCAAGCTCTGCTATACTGCAGGGAAATCCAAGGAGTATCTACTGTCAGCCTGGCTCCCCTTGACTCACAAGTTCTCAGCATCAGAGTGAAGGGAATATAGAAATCTCTAGTTTTAAAGTTTCTGAACTTTTTTTTTAAGCTATGAACACTTTATCTTAAAAATGAAACGATGAAATGGCCTCTAGGTTATATTTATTCTGTTGCAAACCATGCATGGAATGCAAACATACACTGACCTGGTGGTCACTCAGGGAAATTCTCTAGATCAGGGGTTGCTTGCACTGGATATGGTTCCCAGACATGCTTTATTTGGGTGGCCTGGTGTTTGTTTTCAAGTTCCTGCTGATCACCATGGTTCCTACCTTTATCCTCTTGCCTTATCCCTGGCTGACTTTTCTCCTGCACTGCAGGTACTTGAAGGCATTGGAGTTGTGATCCCAGCCTAGAACCCAGGCACACAGACTCACAGCCTCTGTGATGGAAGTGGGGTAGGGGCACCGACTTTTCACCCCAACCCACCCAAGGCAGCCCCTGGGGAACTTTCTGTCCCATCTCACCCACATGCCCACCATCAGCAACTCTGAGGCTCAGTGAGGGGAAGAACTCTCTCAGGGTCGCCAAGCTACTGGCCCCACGAGGACTAGCAGGAAACGTTGGGAAAATGCCATCATTTCAAATTAGGGACACTTGCTTGGGGGCAGGGCATGATGAGGTCCAAGTCATGGAATTACCTCTTTAAGCACACTCAATTCTCAGATCCTCTTTGGGATCTAAATTGCTTGACCCATGCTGAAAGTTCAGCATGGCTCCAGATGGCTTCTGCTGTCATCCATGCACTGGAGGCTCAGTGGACATAACTATGCAACTGTGAGAGGCCCTCCCCACCCAAATCCCACCTGTCTGTCAGGCCTTCCCTTCCCCAGGCTGGGAGGAGGACTTCAGGATCTTTCCAACTCCTTCCTCCCCTTCTTCCTCATCTTCTCTATTCATTTATTTCTGCATCCCTTTTTTCTTCCCTCCCTCCCTTCCTTTTTTTTCCTGTCTTATTGTAATCTCTCCAGCTTCTTCTCAGCTGTTAACTTTGTATGAGCCTCAGCAAGGCCACTCCCCATCCCTGGCCCTTGTTTTATTATCTATAAAGTAAAATGGCTAAAAAGTAATTGCACAGTTTCCTTTCAGATAAGAGTATTGCACAAGGCCCAACACACAATGCCTTCAGGGGCCAGAAAGGTAATGCAAATGGCAAAATCCAACCAACCAAGGGGCCCAAGCTCAAGAGATTGACCTACCTACAGTGGAAGAAGCTACTGGGCCCCTGGGGATTATAGTCATGCACAAATAGGGCCCAAAGAGACCTATTTGTATGAGCTGGATTCTGCCTAGGGGTCACTAGTTTGGGTCTCTGCATCTAGACAGACAGATGATCACAAAGTCTCTTTAAATTACTATCTGAGGGAAGTCATATGCTCACCACACGCTGGTAGAATCTGGAAGAACAGAATAGTCCTTAAATGAGGTCTTGTAGAGCCCTGGGCTGGATAAGGAAGTGTCACACTAGCATGTCACTCTCAAGGTCTCAGTGACATTACTCAGGGATTAGTCAGTGGTTTTTAAACTTTTTTTGACTATGACAATTTATTTTGTAATGCACAAATATGTGAAACAAATTTCACAACTAAAACTTTTTTTAGCATGCATAATGTATACTGATGTTTTCTTTTATTTTTCTGTTCTATTTCATTACTTTGTTCCATTTTATTAACAATTTTTTTTTGCAATCAAATAATTGATTTCTGTATTGGCTTAGGGGTTGAAAAATGCAGTTTAAAAATGCTGCTCTAGGCTCTACATAGTGGTCATAGAATGACAAAGACAGTTTTAGCTTTGTGCTATTCAATATGGTATCCACTAGTCACATATGGCTATTTAAAATTAATCACTGTCAAAAATTCAGTTCCTAGTCACACTAGCCAATTTCAAGTGCTCAACGGTCACATGGGCTAGTGGCTTTTGTATTGACTGCAGAAATAGCATGTTTTTCTACACTCAGCTTTAGGATTTTGCCAATGAAGAAACTGAGGCCCAGGTTTCTTGGGAGAGATGTGTTTGAGATTGGGGATGCATGGGATGGGGCCAACTTAATGAAACCTCAAGGATGTATGTCTGTTTGCAGAGGAGTAAGGGTAAGGAGTAGCCCTTGTAGCTTTCTCATCACCAAAGGAATCACAACTCAAAGTTCATACTTTGCATTTCACAGGCAGAGAGGTGGACCCAAACCTTCACCTTCACCAAAGAACAGAGATAATTTCCATGTTTTACCCAGCACTTCTGGAGCAGCTCTGTGAGCTGAAGAGAGAATAGGCTACAGAACCTGTCAGATATGGGTTCAAGTCCAGGCTGTATGAGTTTGAGCAAGATGTTTCATGTTACTGAGCCTTAGTTTCTCCATCTTTGAAGTGAGATTAATAGTATTTATTCTTCAGGATTTTTGAAAGGATCAGCAAGCAATATGTATAAAGCACCAAGTACAATGTCATACTAGACAATGTAACCCAAAGCTTGCTATAGTAATGATGAGATATGATAATAGTAATTCTATTGCCACTGCTGCTACAATGATGTTAAACATTGTAGAGATGTTTCTAACCCAAAGGAAATTTCAAGCTGAGGTAGAGGAGATTATTATTTTTTTTTACTGTATCTTTAAGGTTCAATCCAGTACCTGGTACTAGTAGACACACGATTCATATTTGTAGCTGCAATCTAAGGTAGAAGCTAGTAAAAAAAAATCACAAGGAGTGATTAGATTATAAATGATGGGGTGATAGATTATACACAATTTCTTATTGGAAAGGAGAGGATACAGAAAGAAAAATTGGAGGAAGTAGCATGGAGAGATGGCATTTTTATATTTTTTAGTAGGTTGATGGTTCATGATATATGAGAGTAAGAAGTCATGGCATGAAAAGTAATCAAGAAGAGAAAGAAGAAAAAAATCAAAAGATAATAGAAGGAAGATGCAGAACACTTTAAGACATCCTTTATAAGAAGAGAATGTCAAGATCCTCCTCCCAAATTAACAGACAAAATTTTCTTATTTATCTTTAGGAAAAAATGTATCATACAAATTTTCAAATTTAATCTGTACATTCTGGGGGATGTGAGGAAATGTTAATCTCTGTGGGTATCAATGAGCAGTTCTCAGTTATGGTTTCACCCATGTATAATGCCCAACAAACATTTTTTTTTTTATCCATAAGTGTAGTGGACATCTGTTGTTTTGCCTGCTCAGCATCTGCTCTCTGCTTCTTCTGGCAATAGAAACTCTCTTTCCTGTAGGAAAGCCATTCTGGGGAGTTTGGGTGGGGCTGACCCTGTCCATGTACATGGTGGGCAAGTAGCCCAGACCTGGCCAATGTAGAGAGCTACAAAACTCTTCTTGTTAGGCACATGACCTAATCTTTTCTGGGGTTCCGCCTAGAAGAGTTCTTGGGGAAACCATCTAGGTTGCAAAGCCAAGAGGAAATAGGCTGGGATTCCTGGTGCCATCTTGCTCCCCACATTGAGCCAGGTGGAGAAGTGAGAATGAACAGATTCCCGAGAGCCTCATTCACATCTGTGGATCCTTATAGGCCTGAAGCCATTGTGCTTTTGAATTTCCCAATTACACAAACTCCAATATGGCATATTCCTTTTTTTTTCTTATAGAGTTCATTTGAGTTGGGATTTTTTTCACTTGCAACTAATTGAGTTATGTCCTAATACTCATAGTTTTCCATCTAAATTATAATCTTCCATCAATTTAAATGAAACAAATACTTCAAGGCACCTTCATGCTGGGCTTCATGTATCTAACATGATCAATAAGTACCTCTTGAACACATAATGATAAATGAGGTGGACCTGGCCCCTGTCCACTGTGTCTTGGACTCCAGTGGAGGAAAGACTGGAAAAAATGCACAAGAGAGAAAGAAGATCCAGCTGCTGCCTTCCCAGCAGCCTTCCTCTCTCTGCTGCTTACAGAGCCTTTCTTTCTTAAGGGACCCTCCCTGGAGCAGATATGTCTTTCAGGAAAGGCTGTAACCTTTCCCAGACTTGAGGAGGGAAACTTGATTGGTGAAAACAGATCCTTGTAATCTCCTCCCTTTGTCAGAGAGTTGATTTAGGCAGACATACACTCCTGGCTAAGGAGACTCAAGTGGAGGTCTCCTGGAGTGGGACCTGGGCCCTGGGAAAGTTTTCCTTGATGGATGTTGTCATCCATATGTGACGTGTGAACTGCAGCTGATGAACTCTGCAGGAAGCCACTGCAGGTGGGAGGAATCTGGGGGCTGGATGGTGTTGAATCTGAATTAATCTACCTTGGCCTTCTCTGGGATTCCTGCTATGTAAAATAAATGTCTCTGGACTGTCTAAGCCAGTTTCAGTTGGGGCCATTCACTGGTTGCTGCAAGCCCCCTACTGATCCAATGCAGTCTGAGGAAGCTTGTGGGAGCAGCTCTGGATTTTGGCATATGGGCCACTCAGACCTGGGATGAGATGAAGGGGTCACAGGGCAGAAGTCAGTGGTGGAAAGAAATTGCAATTAATTCCTTCAAGGTGCTTTTCACTGCACAAGCATTTCTCAAAGTGGACAGTTAAACTAGCTGCTTCAGAATCACCTGGGATTATCATCTGTATTTTGCTAAAATACAGATTCCCAGGCCCCACCCAGGATGTTACATTTTTAACAAGCTCCTCTGAAGTTTTTTTTCTCAGTCAAGGTTGAGAATTCTTAGGTTAGTGAGTGGAAGGAAGATTCACACATTATTCAGCCCTGAGATGAGAATTTCAGAAATCTTGATATTTAATACTAATTTGTACCAAAAACATTGTCATAAGATAATGTACGTGCCAATCTCCTTCTGAATATTACAAAGTATGTTTTCTCCAATGTGATTGCCAATGTTTAAACAAGTCAATTGGCATTGAAATAATGTCCTAATACAGCTAGATTAAACACATATTTAATTCACTCAGCCTTGGCAGATGGCTATTCTTTTCTGAAGTTGTCATTTCTTTTAGGAAGAGCTGTTTTTGGTCTGTTATTAGAGCCATCTCCCATCAGGCAGAGATGAACAACATAGGTGACTGTGCTGGCAGAGAGGTGGATGAAGGTATCTCCCCTCACTTTATCATGGATTCTGAACCCTGGACCTTGAGGTTCAAATCCAGTGTGTGATAGTGTCATTTATGCAAACCAAAGTCAACCCAACATAATGAACCATGAAATTCACCTTGACCCCTTCCTACGCCCTCTCATAGTCTATCTATTACTAAGTCATGTATAGATAGATGAACCCTTTCTATAGCTCTCCAGGTCAGCCTCCTCTCTCCATCTCCCCTAGCCCTGTTCCAGTCATAAGCTTCTGTTACCTGGACTGCCAGAATAACCTTTCTATGTCACCTCTTTTCTAGATAACCAGTTCTCAACTAGGGACAACTGCCCAACTGGGGTTATTTGATAATCCCCTGAGACATTTCTGGTTATCACAACTGGGGCATGTACATATATGTTATTGGCATCTAGTATATAGAGGTCAAGGATGTTGCTGAATATCCTGTAAAATGTGAAACAGTTGCTCCTTCTCTCCTCAATGTGAAATCATCAGATCTAAGATATCAATAATGCCAAGATTGAGATCCAGCTTGAGAAGGATCCCCTCCACTTACAGATTCTTCATTGACTTCCCTCAACAGTACAAACCCTACTGCCATTTGTTTTTAGAGTCCTGGGGACATTTTTCAGTATGTACTGATACAGTTGGTTGTGATTATTTGTTCAATCTCTGCTTTATCCGTCAGACTCTAAGCTTGACGAGGGCAGAGATGGTGTCTGTTGACCTCATCTCTCATTGTCCCAATGCCAGGCATTATATCTGGTACACAATGATTTACAATAAACATTTGTAAAATAAATGAACTTGCATTGTGTGAATTCATGGGCAACCATGAAATACAATGATTAGCATAGATCTTATTATAAGAAAATGACATTCTTTTTGGGAATACCTGAAAAATCCATACAATAAGGTGAGAAGTATTTTGTGGTACAGGGAAATAGCCAGAATCCTACAGTTCCAACAGTCCTGAACATGTTTGGTCTCAGGACTCTTCCATACTTTCAAGTTTTACTGTGAACTCCAAAGAGCTTTTATTATGTGGGTTACATCTATAAATATTTATAATATTAGAAATCATATTTGAAAAATTTTTAAAAATCAAAAATATACAAACACAGATACCAATGTCATCAGAGTAATGACCTCATTATCTATTGCCTCTAGAAAACTGTATACTCATGAGAGAATGGGAGTGAAAAAGGCAAAATAATTTCTTAGGAATATTATACAAATGGTGTTGATCTTCTGGTCCCCTCACAGGGTCTCAAGGTCTCTCAGAGATACCCAGAATATTTTTGAAAACTGTTGTACTATAGGAAATCTTGATGCTACAGAGATAACATCCCACAAAGTAATCAGGGTGAATTCCTTGAAACTTTTCATCTGGGCTAATCCTGAAATATGGACGACATTGGGACACACAGCACAGACCTACACCTCTCTTTTCCTGGCCCATTTCATGAGTCTATGGCATGAGTGGGCCAACCATGGCTCAGGATCAGTTCTGGCCGACTGCCTGCCTTTGTAAATCAATTCTTGGGAACACAGCCACGCCCATTCATGAATGCATTTTCTATGGCTGCTTCTGTGGTTTGAGCTTCATAGTCACAACAGAAATTATATGGTCTGAAAAGCCTAAGATATTCACCATCTGGTTCTCTACAGAAACAGTGTGCCAACTCTTGTTCAATGTTTGTAAAAGTAGAGATTCAGCAAAAAATAAACTTGATGCCAAATGACTTTTTAAGAGTATCGCCATCCCTAAAGTGGACACGAGGTTAGTGGCTGGGGAAGGACTGTGGGATAGAACACCTCCATCAGATGGGGTAAAAGACCACAGTCATGTTGAGTCTATGACTTTTCACCTTGTGACTCACTGGGAGACTTGGATGTGAGTCACTTCCCCATTTGGGGATGCTGAGTAGGATGACCCATCCAGAAAACTTCCTAGAAGTTAGAGTTGCCCTATGATGAAATGAGCTGCCCCTCTAGGGAAGAGTGGCTAAGGTTGCACGATTATGAGGTGCAGAGAGATGTGAAATCATCTCTTTTGGAATCAGATGCATAGTTGTATTTAGTCAGGGAGCATCAGTTCAGGTTTGATGGGTGCAAGCAAGTGATATGGGTTGGGAAAAGACAAAGGGAATTTCTGCTATATGGGGACAGGTCTCTGTGAAACCAGAAATCTGGATTTTAAAGCAAAACTCTTAGTTTTTATATGTTGGCTCAAGTATTAAGCAAACAAAAAAATACTATGTTAGCCAACTAAAACATATTTATGAATCATTTTTTCACTAAGGCTACAAGGATAACATGAATATTAGTCCTGTGCCAGCTTAAATATGCTTTGATTCTAAAAGAATGGAAGCCACCCCTCTATTTGTTGAGAATTTTTTGATTTTCAAAGTGTCCTGTCATCTTGGCTCATATTTTTGCTGTTTAGTAAGGCAGTCAGGACTAGCACCCAGGACTTCTGACTCCAAGTCTAGTGCTCATATGATGGCTGCAGATGCCACTACCCCAGAAGAAGTATCAGCATTTATTTAGCAGAGTGGTCTGTGTGGAATGAAATGGGGGGGGTGGGAGGGAAGTCATGGCAGTTAAATAGACCAAGTGGCCAGGGAGAAAGCTCAAGGCAGGAGGTGTAGACATTTCTAGAAGGTTCTGCACATAAGACTATCCATTTGGAACCAGCATGGGTATCTTAAGTGAATAGCTACTGTGGGCAGCTCCTCCCTGGACCTCAAAGGTACAGGAGTCAATTAATTCTATAACTCTGGTTTGAATTAAACTTTGGTCACCTGTAATCTGAGTTCTTACTAATTTAAAGCCTTCATGAAGGGGTTAAAAGCCTGGATATTATAGTTTTAAAGCAGCCATAGCCAACATATAAATGAATGGACATGCCTTCATTTACAAGGACAGGTAGTAGGTCAGACCCTCAGGTCATAATTTTCCCACTCTTGACATAGGATCATTCAGTGGGTTGGGGAAGAGGTGTGTGTCTATGCAGAGTGTCCTGTTGCTGCTTGTCTTTCAAGATCAGCTCAGAGGTTATTTGGCTAGGTTAAATGACTATGAGAGTTTCTTCTCACTGTGAGCTTTAAGAATGCTTTGAACTGATTTTGTCTTGGATATAGAGGTAGAATCCCCACCTCCGGTTCAAGCTAAGTTTGGAACGAGTCCTCCAACAAAATGCCTCCAACCATAATTACCAGCTCTGTAACTGAGCATATGTTGGTGGAAGCCTCCATTCACAGCAAGCCAGTTAAAATGCAATGAAGGGACAGCTAGCAGATCTTCCCACTTAGAGTCCAGGCTGTTAATTACTTTTGTAAAAAGAAATACATAAACATGCAGATGGCAATTGTAGTAAATATGATCATCCACATATAAATATAAAAAGCCTACCCACTCCTCAAGCCCCATCTTGTATGCACCACACTTCTAGAAATATTCTCTGATTCTCCCTTCTTCCCCCTCCACATATGAGCTTTCTTTCTTTAAAGCCCAGTGACAGGCTTCTTAGGACTCAGTAGAGTTCTCAAACATGAGCATGCATCATAATCTGTGGATGTCTTGTCAAGCACAGACTGCTGGGCCCCATCCTTAGGGTTTCTGGCTCAGCAGATCTAAGGCTAGGGCTAAGAATTTGCATTTCTAACAAGTTCCTAGATGATGCTAATGCTGTGGGTCTGGGGACCACATCTGGAAAACCACTGACCTACAGCACAGTTAACTGGCAATATAGTTGCTTTTACACTTGCTTTGTTTCACCATTAGATTGTAGATTACTTGAGGAGGAGGGATGTTATTCATATCTATATACCCTGGAGGGCACTCCATAAACCCAAGGGACATTTGGACACACCCATGGATGAAAGAAGGAATTAAGTTTTCAGTCAAGATGAACTTGACAGGGGTTTCCTAAAACAGATATTTCTTGAACCCACAAGAAAGCTAAAATGAAACAAACTTGTTTGCAAGAAACAACCAGTACAGGAAATTCCTGTGGCTAAACCACGCTGTAATAGAAATCACAACATGGTCAAGTTTACCATTCTGGTGGAAGACCAAAACCCAAATGAAATCCATCAATGGTCATGCAACTTCCACTATCTGTAACGTGGTTACTGGGTATGTGTGTATGTGTGGCGGTGGGGAGTAGGGGTGCACAAGATTAGGACATAGGCATGTACCAAAGGAAGACTGGGTGAATGCACAGGGAACAGAGGGTCAACTTTCTGTAAGGTGAAAGACCTCAGAAGAAACCAACCCTGTCTATACCTTGATCTTGGACTTTCATTTCCAGAATTGTAAGAAAATAAATTTCTATTGTTTAAGTCACCTGTTATATGGTATTTTATTATGGCAGCTCTAACAAACTAATATAGATTCCAGGGATGGGGAGATAGCTCAGTGGTAGAGCACTCATCTAGAATTCACGAGGCCCTGGGTTCGATCTCCAACATAACAAAACAAACAATCTAATATAGGCTCAAAATCATTTATTTTAAGTAGTATACAAAGGATATAAAAGATTCCAAGGACTCAGAACCAGGACCATGGAATGGCCCGAGAGTAGAAGCCACCTTGCCCTACCTACTCCTACTCCCATCCCCATAATCCTCTGCCTGGAGGATCCAACAGATCCTTACTGGTTTCCTTTCCCCACTCATTCTCCACACAGTAGCCAGAGTGATGCTTTCAAAAGTAAATCCAGTGATGCTTAACCCTGACTCCCACCACCTCTAGGGGCATTTAACACCATTCAAAGGCTTCACCTCACTCTTGGGATGAAGTGAGACTCCTTGCCAATATCTACAAGGTCTTGTGCAATCCAGCCTCTGTTGGCCTTCTCAGCCTCATCTCAGAACTGTCTCCACCCAGCGGTCACACTGGCCTTCTTTCTTTTTCCTCCAATGCTTCCTGCTCCCTTTGCTGACCAGGAGATTCCCATTGCAAAGGAAACATTGCTTCTAGTTTCACATCCTGGAAAATGCATCCCACGGCAGATGGCTGTCAGCGGGGAGAGGTCCTGACTGCTCAGGCCCTGCTGCCTGTGTCAGGTTAGCCATTGGTAGAACCTGTCTCAGGAGGAGCTGCCAAGTGTCCAGAGCATGCAGAGGGGAGTGGTAAAAAAGAGGCCTCGGAGAGGTACACAGGATTTTCTTCCCAACGTAGACACCTCTAAGCCCTTGCGCCAGCATTGCTCATCTGGGAGCTGTAAAAGGAGCTGAAGGGTGACATTCTGGTCCTGTTGGCCCAAACCAGTTACCTGCTCTGCTGGGTGTGATGAAAGAGTTCTTTCTTTTTGGTCTGGATTGCTCATTGCCCTTCCAGACACAAAGAGAAGCAGCAAAGCCTCTCTCCTATGGTTACCGTCCTGTGTCTCTTTTTATCATCACTTAGTTATATAGACCATGCTTTCTGAATAAGGCACTGAAGTATATGATCAGATATCAGATGCATGGCCCAACAAGGGGATAAAGAATTTGAAATTAGAACAGATGCACGTGAGCATATTAGACCCATAGTGAACTGACTCTTGACTTTGCCCCATTTACCTGTAACCCAAATAAAGCCAGATTTGCTTTGTGCTCAGTTTCTGTATTAAATTTTAATGGTTAAAAGAAATATTGGGGCTGGGGATGTGGCTCAAGCGGTAGCGCGCTCGCCTGGCATGCGTGCGGCCCAGGTTCGATCCTCAGCACCACATACAAAGATGCTGTGTCCGCCGATAACTAAAAAATAAATATTAAAATTCTCTCTCTCTCTCTCTCTCTCTCTTAAAAAAAATATAGCCAGCAACAAAAAGAAGAAAAAAGCAAATTAGCTGGGTGCAGTGGTGCACGCCTGTAATCTCAGTGGCTCAGAAGGCTGAGGCAGAAGGATCGTGAGTTCAAAGCCAGCCTTGGCAACTTAGCAAGGTCTTAAGCAACTTAGTGAGACCTTGTTTCTAAATAAAATACAAAAAGGGTTGGGGATGTGGCAGAGTGGTTAAGTACCCCTGGGTTCAATCCCTGGTGCAAAAAAATATGTATTCAAATCTTTGCTGGCTTCTCTTTCTCTCAAAGAACAGCCAAGGAAAGAGGGCATCTGTTTAACAACTAGCAAAACAGAGGCTGACTGAGGCTTCTCATCCTTTGCCTCATTTGGTTGTCACCAGCTACACAAGGCGGGTGAGGCAAGGATCACTCCACCTGTTCAATGGGCGAGCAGACTGAGGCACAGGAAGCTGAAGAGATGTGCCAGACGCCAACACAGGCCTCCGTAGTGAGCTTCCTTTTCTACACATATGCCATCCATAACCATATGCACAGAGCAGACCCCTTCTACCATCCTGCTCCCTAAAACATTGGAGGATATTACTGGCAGGACAAAAAAGATTATTATCAGTACAAGTTTAAGAAACAGCAAGAGATTCATTAACATTTGGTTCTCAAATCTCTGCTAAGTATGGTGTTAATAAAGGGGCAGATATTAATGAAGCAGACAATTATTTTTACTTGCTCAGCCTCTATAAGATAGATTAATGCAAAAAAAAAAACAACAAACAAAAATCCTATCAAAATATCTCTCCCATAGTTAAAGAGGCATCCTGTCCTCAGTTGACTCCAGGAACTCTGGTACAATAATTAACATGTGGGCCAGAGGCCCAAACTCATTGGCACAGGATGATTCTCAAATGAGAAACACAGAAGCCTCAAATCCCACTCACATAAAGGGCTTACTGACATTACCTATTGCGAAGAATACAGATTTTAAGGGACAGGCAGGAAGAGAGGAAGCAGAATTTTGTCAATATAGGAAGCAGGTGGGAGGAAGGGTGGACTTCTCACCTAGTTTAAAGCACCATGGATTTTCCCCAAAGCATTCTTTAAAGTTTGTACTCTCAAGTGGACTTTGCTACCAGTTCAGGAGTATTTCCCCATAGCACTGATGTCATAATGCCAAAATAATCTGGGTCAGCACACATTCCAGCTGCCAACAGAAGGTTTCAGATTCCTGAGCAGATTAGCTATGGGGGATGCCCAGTTGCCCTAGGTTCAAGGGCAGCTTCTGGACCTGGGGTTAACTTGGTGAGAAATGACCTCAGTAAGGGCAGAGACATTCAGATCCAGAAAATCCCCCAAAGAAGGTGGTCTGTTTAGTAGGGAAACATATTAAGGGAATTAGGACTAAGAGGCCCATAACTCGCCAGAGGACTGAAAGGTGCTGAACAAGAAGACAAATAGGGACATTTATTCATTCCACTTGCTCTTGGGCGCACTGCTGGGTTTGGGATGAGGAGAGCCCAGGGAATGGTGGATAATTCCCATGTGTTATGTTGTTACTCTGTTTGTGCTTCAGAATCCTCTCAACATGGAGATGCACGTAGAACCCCCAGATTATAGCCCAACAGAGGAACCACGCAGAGTAGTTATAAATAGAAAGCATCCTGGTCTTCCTAAGAACAGGATGTCCTAAGATTTCCCTGAGTCCCTTGACACAAAAAGCTTTCCCTGATAAGCTCAATCCTGGTGTCACTCTTTTGGGTACCCACCAAGCCCCAGGGAAGACCTGGCTCCAAACAGAAAGTCCCCACTCCGTACAAGATTACAAAGTCCACATGCTAAAGCTCATGTGCATTGGCCCAATTATTTATTCATCAATATTTACTGGATAATTTCTATGTGCTAGGGACTGCAGATACACTACCGAGTAGAGCAGCCCAATTTCCTATCCTTTGGGAGTTTATAATTTCATGGGAAAAGATCCATGATGAGTAATTAAACAAACAGGTATTTATAAAATGGGGCAAGTAGAATGAAGGAAATGTTTAAGGAGGACAGATAATCTGAAGGTAAAATATTTCAGCTGAGACTGCAAGGATAGGGTGGAGGGTGGGGAGCCAGCTTTAGAAGACCAGGGGGAAGCACTATCCAGTGGAGAATGACACATGCAGAGGACCTGAGGCTGAAGAGAAGGTGGTGAGCCCCAGACCAGCATGGCTGGAACACAGGGACCAGGGAGAGCAGCAAAAGATGAGTTGGAGAGGTGGCTCTTGATTTGTATGATGCTTAAAGATTTAGCAAAAACTTTTAGAGGTGGTATAGTAGAAATACCCATTTGAGGGAAGCCAGGCTGATGGCATGGACCCATGGAAGTGAGGAGAAAATAAGCCTCACAGGTCCTACACTTAGCAGCTGGGCTAAGATTTGTAGTCAGTTCTGCTTCCAAGCATAGACTTCTGAGGGGACACACACACACACACACACACACACACACACACACACACACACACAAATTGGGTACAATTTACAGTAGCAAAACACACACAGATCTTAAATACAAAGAATTTTGACACATACAGAAACAGGATATAATCATGTGGGTATATTTCCATCACTCCAGATAATTTGCTGCAATCTTTTGTAATCAGCCACTCCTCTCCCAACCCAAAGCAATCATTGTGATTTCTGTTCACACAGATTAGTTTTGCCTGTTCTTGAACTTTATATAAATGGAATCATACAGTATGTATACTCTTCTCTAACATCTTTTTTTATTGGTACAATATGATTAGACAGAATAGTGTGATTCACTGTGATATATTTACACATGCACATAACATAATTTGGTCAATTTCACTATGCACTTTTATGTCTGGTTTCTTTCACCCAGCATTTCCGTGATTCATTAATGTTGTGGCAGGCAGGGTGTGTATCGATAGTTGGCCACTTTTTATTGTTAAATAGTAACTCATTGTGTAAATACAACACACTTTGATTATCTATTTTTCTGTAGGTGAGCATTTGGGATGTTTCTAGCTTTGGGCTATTATGAATTAAGATGCCAGGAACATTCTTGCATAAATCTTTTTGCAGGTTATGTTTTCATCACTCATGAGTAAATAGCTTAGAAAGGCGTTGCTGGATCACAAGTAGGCATTTATCAAATTCTTATGAAACAACCAAACAGCTTTCCAAAGTTGCTGTACCATTTTACATTTCCACAGAAATGTATGAAAATTTTCAGCCACTGGGTTGGTGTAAACAAGGGGTTTTAATTTGCCTTTCCCTGATGTGCATATTCACCATCTGTGTATGTTCTTTCGTAATGTGTTGGTGAGAATTCTTACCAATTTTTATTGATTTTGGTGTCTAGAAAGTTATTGCCTACCTTAAGGTCACAAGATACTCTCTCATTATTTTCTTCTAGGAGCTGTATAATTTTAGCTTTTAGTTTATTTAGGCTTATGATCTATCCTGAATTGATTTTTGTGTATTGATGTAACAGGGAACAGGACTAGTGATGGATAGACTTGTCAAGTTTATACTTGCCCTCTACAACATCAGCTTCACCCCTGATTCATGTTTGGAATCAAAAAAGATTATACATGGAAAGTGTTTAGAATGGGGTCTGACACATAATAAAATACTCCTTAAATATTAGCTAACTAAGTCCTGGGTTATCACTAGATGCCTCTGCTCCCCATTCTTAATGGAATGATCCAGAGGTGACAGTATCAAGCCAATACCACATGGTGATTACTTTGTATATTTGAAAGTTTTTCTAATACATTCATATATATATATTTCATCACTTTATCACTACCAATCATTAAAGAGTGTTCTTTCACCTTCTAGGCACTGGGTTAAGCATCTTACATCCACTCTCTCACTCGGTGCTCACCTTTTATTCCCACCCTGAGAGGAGACTGAGGCATAGGCTAGGGGAGGTCAAGCAACTCCCTGACAACCTCATAGCTAGTAAGTGTCCAAGCTGGAAACTGGACCCAGGCATCTGCCCACACAGCTCAAGCACTTACTAAATACACTCTCTAGGCTTCTCAACTGGGTCAGTAGCCTAGTGTTCAAAGGATCAGTTTGCACAGTCCCAGAAATCAGAATCAGATAACAGGTCCACCATGGGCCTGAGGGCAGTGACACTGACCTGGGAAGCAGAACCAGTGCCAATCACCCTTGCTGCCTGCCCATACTCTCTATCGTCCACTCACACTGCTCTACTGCATTCTCCCCATTTCTCTCTGCCTCTGGGCTCTGTGATGCATCAGTTCTGTGCTGCCAGGAGATCTTCCTAAATAATGCACAGCTCTGGTCAGGTCACAACTTGGCTCAAAACCTCTCAGGATTCCTCACTGTCGATTGTAACAAATACTCTTGAGTCTGGAATCTAAAACTCTCAAAGATCTGATCCTCACCAAGCCCACAGCCTTAGTTCCTCACACCCTATAAATTATACACAAACTGATCTTCCCGACACTTGACCAAATGCTTTATACCTCTGTATTTTGCTCTGGATTCCAGTTCCTACCTAAGGGGCCAGGACTCAGGAGTTGGAATAAAAGAAAAAACATTGAGTGAGGGAATGGAATGAGCAAAGAGTGCTGGGGCATCTGCCTGCAAGACCAGCCATTCCACATGTGTTCCCCTGGTGCCTCATCACAGGAAAAACTGGGAAAGACGGTGAAAAGGAGGAGCAGGTAGGAGGGAAAGGAGGCCCCTGAGTCAGATGGACATAGCTTAGATATTAGCGTCACTGCTGTTTCACTCACTTGACCTTGTACAACTGATTTACCTGAGACTCATTTTTCTTTCATATAAAAATGAAGATACTGAAATATTCCCCATTTGATTCATTCTTTCATATATTCACTCAAGGTTCTCTTTTAAATTTGAGATTTGGACCTAACTGTTGCTTCTTGAGTACATTTCCTTTCTGTAAAATGAGAATAATATTAGTGTCTCCTTCACAAGACTTTGGGGAAGGTCAAGTGGGCTAATGCCAGTGAGGAGGTTGGCCTGTGTTCCAGTGCTATTGTAGGGAGCATCACTCCCCAGCAAATACCGTTGTGTTTGAAGGACTTGGCAGTGAGTAAAACAGGCAGGTTTGTCACATAGCCACCATGGAACTTAGAGTATGATGTAGATAAGAGATGCAAATGAAATCATTGGGCTAATGAACAAAATAATTATTGACTGTGGCTAGTTCTATGAAGAATGGCAAGATCCAATGTAATATGGGGATCTTCCTTAGATACAGAATTCAGGAAAGGTCCACATAGGATTGTTGTGAGAATTAAATAAGGTGCAAATGCTAAACATCTGCATTCAGATAGCCTAGCATGGGGGAAAAATGTCTCTGGATTATGAGGGTAAGAAAAAATCTAGTCCCTGGTTAAGGCATCTCTGATGGGGTTAGACTTCTCTTTGCTTCAGAAATGCTGCCTGTCGGATCCCTTTTCCCCACTGTGTCAGTCCCAGGTTCCATCTCTGCCCTTTGAAAGAGGGATTTATCGTTGCCTAAGGTGCCAGAACCATACAAACCTGACATCGCAGGCAATTCTTTTTCCAGAATGACTCATGCTGGCTGTGAAAATATCTAATGTCATGGTTACCTTAGACCACTTTCAGACAGGCAGGGCTGAGATCCCTGGGCTGTGTCCCCAGATCTCAAAATGCAGGAACAGACCTTGGGCAGCCCCTGCTCTTGCATGCTGAGAGCAGTTTGTAGCAGGGAGATTGACACTTGGTGAAGCGTGCTTCAGGTGCTTAAAATAGATCAACTGTGTCATTAGACTATTGCAAAGCAGTCGTTTCATTGGCCCTGCTGGTAAGGGCAAGAGATAACAGCCCATGGAGGAAGACCTGAGCTTTGCACAAAATTAAGCAGATGCAAGGAAGAGGCTTTGGAAACGATACAGACAGGAGAGAGTGGAATTCAGCCAGGAGAGGGGGTGGGGCTGGTGTACAAGCACATGAGCAGAAACCACAGTCTGGAACAGCAATATGGAGCCTGTAGGTACCTCTTGTCTGACGGATGAGACACTTAAGAAAGAGGCCTAGAGATGTCTAGGGAGCTGGCATAACCCCATAACCCAGTAGTGTCGTTTGAAATTGACAAGGGATCATCCACACTCTCAGGCAGACAGACCACGGAGTGGAGCTGACTGTTGTCTTCAATGCTCTCCCCCTAGCAGGATTCAAGTCCTTCAACCATCCTGGTCACTCCTTCCCAGGCATGTACCCATTGATCACTGTCCTTCCTGAACACAATGCTTTAGAAAGAATCTAATTGGAATTCTGCAGATTGTTGTTCTGATTTTCTTTAGTCCACAAAGCCCCAAAGCACATTTTTTTTTTTTTTTTTTTTTTTTTTTAGCAGCCCACATTGCTTTACTGGCTCTTGCTGAGTTTTTGATCAGGCTCACCTTCCCCATCCTCTTTTTCCCATGGCTGCCCTGTTTGGTGTTGCGGACGCTGGGAAGTGATGGGGGTGGAGGAGGGGAAGAAGTAAAGTCATGCTTTGGAGTAAATAACCAGATGTGGTGAAAGACAGAGCACGGAGGAAAGGGGAATGAGGAAGAGGACTGCTTCTCACCTAACTTAGACGACTCAGTAGATGCAGGTTCTATGGATCAACTGGCACCCTAAGAGCTGAAACAGGTCTTTCTTTTCTTTTTTTAAAAGGAGAACAAGTTTATCCAATTTAGGTTGAATTTGAAGAGCCTTGGGCTATCCATATTAGAATCTCAGTGGAAAGTCAGAAAGATGAACTTTTGGCTTCATAGAGATACATTTATTATCTTTATCCTAGGGCTTAGCAGAGAGAGCAGGGTTTTTTTTTTTTTCCATTAATGAATTAATTCATCAAATATCTTTTCAGCACTTGCTATGTACTGGGCACTGTGTTTTGCTTCTGTGAGTTACTTGCTACCCTGATTTTCTCCATGGGAATAGGGAAGAATATACTTTCAGTGGAGGAAATTATGTCCTAGGAAAGGTCTTTGATGACCATGTGAGATCACTGCTGTAGCCTTCCGCACTGCTTCTGGTAGGTTGGCTATTTCCACTGACCTTGTTGACACAGAGCTCATGCTACTGACTATGTCCTCAACCGGACCACCCATTTTCTCTATGTCAGAACAACCATGGAATGGTTCAGCCTCCCAGGATGTCTTCTCTTGAGCTGGAAAAGGTTCCCACAGCTGGGATCACTGAGCCAGAATCGCCTCCTTTGCTCTGAGTCCCTTCTCCTACTACTAGGTTCCTTAACGCCAACTGGAGGCAGGACACTGTGTGTCCTGTAATGTACTCAACCTTATCCTGTAGGATCTATTGTCCTTCTGGGAATGGGTCAGCTGGGAAATCAGGTCCTGGATTGGGTTTTGCTCCCTTGGAGAGCACTTCAGTAGCAGGGCAGTGTTAATCAATTGCCCACTCCAGACAGGACCTTCTCCCACAATCTAACAGATCAGCTGCAGTTTCTCCATCTCTTCTCCACATTTGATGTTATATGGGCCATCTACCAGACTGGGGTTTAAAAATTCAGATGCCGACAGTGACAAGGTAATGTAAAAAAAATATTAAGCTGTCATTGTGTAATTTAATAGGAAGTGTCAGCAACGGTGGCAAAGTAGAGATGGCTATATGCCCGTCCAAAGCTAGCACGCCTACTGATCACTGTCACCTAGGAAAATAGGGCTGCAGGTTCCCGGTTTTGTTTTTCTAAGAGAAGCTAGAAATCCCAATTTTGATTTCCCAATTTCTCAATGTTGGTAATAATTCAAATTTATTCAACGCTTGGGCATAGGGCAAATACAACATGTCCCATGATGCTGACCACAAAGGGAACATTTTGCCCACCTGTTTGGTCCTTGAAAGAAGAACCATGTTGGTTCTATTTGCTTCCATGTCCTCAGTATCATGCCTGGTGCAGACCTATACTCAATAAATATTTATTGAGTGAACAAATGGTCCAATTCTTATTCCCCAGGAACTAAGGAGATTGGAAACCAGTACCTTGCCTGTAAATTCCCTTGTATTATCCTAACACCACACTGTGCATAATGACCTGCGTGGGCATGGGTGGGAGAGTGTTCCAGCACACAGACTGCCTGTGACACACCAAGTCATCGGCAGTCCTCCCACGTGGGGCCCTCTGACATGTGAACTCTTCCTTTCAGGCTCACAGAAAGAGGGTCCACCTGTGTCCATCAGGGATGACAAAATTAGTATTTCAACATCAGGAATAGGTGGATGGCTTTTGTGACATTTGTATCTAATAATTAACTGTCAGCATCTGACACTAGCCTTGGGGAGTTGCTGGTATTCAGGGGGGAAGCCACACCAGTAGGAGAATGTTCTCCTCAAATAGTCATTTCCTTAACAGAAATGATGTAGGAGATTGAATTGTGTCCCCTTCAAATTCATACATTGAAGTCCTGACACCTAGTTTCTCAGAATGTGACCTTATTTGGAGATAGTCTTTACTGAGCTAATCAAGTTAAAATGAGGTCATTAGTATGGGCCCTAATCCAATAAGACGAGTGTCCTTACCAAAAGGGGAAAATCTGGACACAGACACACACAGAGGGAAGAGCTGAAGACATAGGGAGAAGAGCCACAAGCTGGACAGAGACCTTCAGAAGGAACCACTGCTGCCAACGCTTGATTTTGGATGTTTAGCCTCCAAAACTGTGAAACCATATATTCCTGTTGTTTCAATCACCAAGTTTATAATACTTTGCCCTCGTAAACTAACATATGCTAATTTTAGTCATATTGTGAATACTTGCAATATGCCAGGCACTGGTTTTAGCAATTCACAAGTACAAACTTATTTATTTTTGATAATGGCTCCATGAGAGAGGCACTATTATCCACCCCACTGATCATCATTAAAGATGAAGAATTGAGGTACAGAGAAGGCAAGTGACTTGCCCAAGGACACTCAGCAGGTAAGGGGCAGGGATGAAATTTAAACCCAGCCATCTCACTCCAGTCTGTGCCCTTAAGAACCACAGGATGCCAATTCACTTGCAAAATACCCCTAAAGTCAAAGGCACTCACATACTTCTGGCTATTTTCTATTCTTTCACAATGGTCTTTGGCTAACATTGGGCGAGGGCCAGTTGGTGACCATTCACCACAGCAGATGCTATCTCAGCAAGATAAAGCTTTTGCCAGATAGGAAAGTTGGAGTTCAGAATTGATATCACTTCCTGTATGTAATCCAAGTGCTCTTGAAATCACATTGTGATTTTCAGAGATGTGTTATACTCATGTTGGATGATTTTAAGATTGTTGCTTACATTATTCCTGGAAGCCCCCTCAGTCTCAAGTGATCATTTGTCTATATTCACTTCATTCATTTGGGAAGCACTGTTTAAACACCATCCCGCCAAGAAAAAACTCTTCTTTCTTCATAACGTACTATCACCTCAATTTTATCTGTTTTACAGATTTAAGGTTCACTCCTGTGCTTATGTCTAGAATAGGACCTTTTCTTAAGGAATCCTGAGAGCTCCTGATCCAGGCTGTGGCATTGACAGAGGAAGTCCACCTTGCTCCACTATGGGTGTCCTCTCTTCTGAAACCCCTTGTCTATTCCAGACCCACTGGCCTCATTCCTACCTACGCTATACCCTGGGAGGCACCATCACGGGGGTTAACTGCCTTCTTGGTCCTCTGGATTCTGGTTAAATGGGGCCAATAGGGAGTCCATCGTGGGAAGGGAGGAGAGAGGTCGGGATATTTACCTCCAGGCTTCTTCCCTGGAATTGGGCTGCTGCCTTCCTGGAGCCAAGGGCCAAGGGTCCGGTCAGGTAGCCCTTACCCCACAGCCATCTGGGTCTCTGGGCTCCTTCTTTCACCCCTTCATGCTGGGGCAAGTTGTGGGGAAGTGGGTAATAGGCCTCCTAGTAGTGGGTCGCCCCTGTTTCTCCTTGTTTGCTTTCCTACACCCTTCCTGCACACATGGGTCCTCCCCAGCCCTGCCAGGACCCTAGCTGAAAGGATCCTCTTCTCCTCCATCCTATAGCAGGAGCAGGCTCTAGGCTGTGCAGTCTATTTTCTAAAGGCTCTTTCCCTCAATTTCTACCTTATGACCTCCCAAATCCTGGTTCTCATACCTTTTCTGAACCAGAGCCACTGTCTCTTCCTTAGGACCTTGTTGTTGTTTTTGGTACCAGGGATTGAACCCAGGGATGTTCAACCACGGAGACACATCCCCAGCCCTTTTAAAAAAGTATTTTATTTAAAGACAAGGTGTCCCTGAGTTCCTCACTAAGTTGCTGAGGCTGGTTTTGAACTCACAATCCTCCTACCTCAGCCTCCTGAGCTGCTGGGATTACAGGCATGTGCCACCATGCTCGGCTTCACTTAAGATCTTAAGTTCCTATTTTGCCATTTTCAACCTAAGTCACATACAACACCAGGTTAATGATTTTCCTGAAGGTATGGCTTTCCTATGTACAAAACCCTGCACTGGCTACTGTACCAGTAAAACAGGCAAATTTTCAGTTAGAGATTTTGGTTTTTATGATACTGTCATTTTAGAACTTTGCTTGACTCAATGCCAACTCAACCTTGGATTCAACTCCACTTGCTAAGACCCATGGTATTCCACTTGATCCTCAGAAGAACCTTGCATGTTGGCATTTTATCGCTCACATTTTATACAGGATAAAATTCAGGCTCAGAGAAATAATCCATTCTGTCCAAGAGCACAGAATACATCATAGATCCTGAATTTGAACTCAGGAATCTATATGACAAAGCTCAGGTTCTTAGTGTCCTGTGAAACCTTTGTGGGGTTACGTGGTCCTTGAATACCCTCTTAAACAAAAGCAAAGTCTGCTGCAAGGAAAGTAATTTACCAGCATGCCAATCCACAGTGAAGAAAGAGCCAGAGGCATTGAAAGGTTCGGAGGCAGGGGAAAGCCTATGAAACCAGGGAGGATGGATGGTACCATTGTCCATGGTACACACGATGCTCACTCAATCCTGAGGATGAACAGTCCTGGGCTTTGTACATAGGAAAGCCATAGCATTCAGGTGCTCTGGGAATTGTGAGTGAGGAGCATAACATTTTATAGGACACAGATCAGGGCTTTTGGCTCACTGGGGTCTACCTAGGCTCCCTTGGTTTTGGAACTCCTGGTGTCAACCTAGGAATGAGCGAGACAAGAGGGAATAATGAAAGATTGATGGTTGCCTGAGAACTTGTACATTTGATGGATGGTGCCCCTGTGGATCTGAAATGGGTGGAGGGAGTGGTCTGGGTTCATGAAAATGGCAGATGTACAAACTGGAATAAAGAAACACCCCAGGAAGCATCATGGCTGGGGGCTGCAGACCACAGCTACAAGCCACAGCTTTTGTAGAGTTGGCTGTTTAGGGAGATGGGCTTCAATGCAGTGACCACATGGATGAGTGTGTAATGACAGAGACCAGGCTCCGAAGGAAAGGGCAAGATGTACTGTGGGCATACCTGAGGGGGTGGTTAGCTGGACTGGGAGGCTGGGGAGGACTTCTGCAGCTCTTGGGGGTGAGGAGCTGGGCTGGTGCTGTGTGGGGAGGGGACTTCCCAAGAAGAGTGGGCAGGAGCAAGGCTTCAGAGGGAATGGAAAGAGGCAATTGGAACAGGTGCGGGGAGAATGGTGCTACGTGGAAGAGGCGGGGCTGTTAAGAAAGGACAGGCTGTGGACCCCACAGAGAGTACTGCAGAGGGTGGACGGGGAGGACAGGAGGTGCTAGAGTGGGTGATGGGAGACCGGTTATGGGCTGCCCCAGGAGGTCAGGAGACAGATGACAGGTCTTGGAATTTGGTTGGGAGCATGCAAGAGGAAAGAAGGGCCAGATGACAGAGGTACCACAAGAAGTCAAAGTGCCACCCCTGACCTGCTTACCTTGCCCTCCTCTGGAGTCCTTCACCCAAGGAAGTGGAGACCTCGGTAGGAACTCAGGCTTTCCTGAAGCTTGGTGGCCTGCTCCTGCCTTTGGAGTCTCCTTCCTTCCCCCTCCCTCATTGGCTCTGAGGGCCAGAACAGGTCTGTCTGCCACCCTGTTCTATCCGCCCCAAGTTACCCCCTGTCTCCCAGGTGCCTGCTGTTTAGCATACTGATGCTCAGTGTGAATTCAGAAGAAAGGATTCTAAAAATTCACACTGGGGAGTCACTGAGCCTGTTCCTATTCCTGTCACTGAGAAATGGTTTTCTTACTAAGAACAACAGTTTACACATTTTCACAAAGCATTTCCTCCTTATAATCCTATTCAATCCTCAAAAATTACACTCCGGGTATGCTTCTCAATTCATAGTGAAGGTGTGACATCTGCAAGGTTGACTGACCTCCTTGCTAATGTCCTAAAGTCAACAGTGACTAATGGCCCCAGCGACCAACGGAGTAACTGTGGTGGCCTGAACCACCCCATTGTGGACATGGTGGCAGCTATGTCCACAGCTAAGGTCTCCCTCTTGGTATTTTACATGAAACATGAACATTTAGTCTCCATTCCCTTCGAATTTTTGCAGGTGAGACAACTCTGCTGAAAACCACACAGCTAAGAAAAAGAACAGAACTCAGGACACGCTGATTCCAGGGCGTGAGCCCTATCAACTCTTACAGCTGCCCAAAGACTACAACCCTTGCTCTTCTCCAGATGAAGTGATTAGGAATTTAGAAACAAGCTCGAGATTCATCTGCACTTGAGTATTGGCATTTGAACTACTGATTAGGGATTGTACCCACTATTAAACGTTACACTTCCCAACACCTTTCACAAGCCAACAGTTAACAGTATGACTTGAAGTTACCACATATTAGCCACGAAGTCACCTACTCAACGGGAATAATAATACCATGCCACAGCTCTGGTGGGAGAATTCGGTTGAAAGGCAGCGGGAAAGTGCCTGGCCATGGCTGGGGGGAGGAGCTAGGTCCCCATGACTGGAAGTGGAAGACAGAAACTAAGTAGGAGTTTCTATTAGGGACAATTTCCGGTGTGAGAATCAGGAGAAATTTCACTTCTCAAAGGGGAGCATTTTGCTTAGATCAGGTCTGCTAAGGACCTCCTGTCAATGCTCTGTCCCAGTGACCTTATGGCCTTGTCCTTCCTGTGAGGTCTGATTTCTAGTCTCTCCATTTGCAGACTCTCCGAGTTGGGAGGAACCTCAATAATGATTGAGTCCAGTGGCAAGGCTCTGAACCTGAGACTCCCCCACAGTGTCCCCCCAGGTAACCACTCAGAGAAGCATTTCCTCTCATGGGGAACTCAGGGACTCCTGAGGCTACCCGGGCCATTGTTGTTTATTTTCTCCCACTCCTGCAGAATAAACACTCTCCCTGCTTAGAGGAAGTAGGTGAAGCTGGAATGGCATTTTTGCCAGTCCTCATCTTCTGCAGTATTCGACTCTCTTGATTGTTATATAAAAAAATAAAAAATAAAAGGAAAATCTCTACTTCCTTCTTACAGGAATACTCAGTGTTGCTACCAAGAGTTTCTTTTCGAAAAGTGCAGAATCAGTCGCTTATTGCCCTCCTTAGTTCTGTGAAAAATAGAAGAGCTGTTTTTCTCTTTTATCATTTAGTGGAAAAAGACTTCCATAAATACATTTTTTTCCTTTTTTCACCCCTAGAGATAGCGAAAACTGACAGCAATTCACATCTTTATTTGCCTGCAAGCACACAGATGCAAACATGTGGCTCACTAGGTGAATGGGTTTACAGGGTTTTGCTCCTTTCCCGAGCTTGGTACTAGCTCTAGACAGTCCTTCTAGACAGTTGAAATCAAGAGGCAAAATTTTGGGCTGTAAAATGCAGAGGGAGTCCAGCCTCACTCTCTTTCTTAGCATAGATATGCAATACACAAAGGAAGACAGCAGAGATGAGTCACACAAACACATAGTAAATAAATATATTTCATTTCCATCTCAGTGGCTTTTGTTTTGTTTTCCTCTTCTCTATGCCAACGGCCTTGAAATGGAGGGAGGGTGAGGAAATAGTGGGTTTGGGCTGAGTAAGGTCTCAGTAAGGTACTGATTTTTCTTGGCCCTGCTTCAGTTCTAGCTATTTCAGAAAAAAAAAAAAAAGAGTAGATTTTTAGATTAGACGCGTCTCTAACAACCACTATGATGTTACAGATGAACAATCTGAAATGCAGAGTTGGGACTAATAACAAAAGTCAGAGACCCAGGGAAGTGAATGTTGGTAGGGGTCCTCTGGATCAACATCCTCCACCTGATGCTGGAGTGACCTAGACAAGCCAAGCTCACAACAGGGCCAGGAAAGTGAGACTTAAACTCATTTGTGCCCTCCCAGGGTATCAATTTGTGCTCATAGTCAGGGGACTATATTGAAGACAGAGACTGCCTCCTTGTCTTGCTGAATGTATTCCTCTGTAACAGAGGCCCAAGCCAGAAGCAAAATGTCTGGTTCTGGTTCTATAAGACTTATGGCCTCTGGCATGTTAGAAATGTGGCCCCAAGGGCTTGTCCTTTCTTGGATTCTCAGGGTGGCCAACAAGCTTGTGGTAGGTAGAGAAACCAGCCCTGGCCTCACCAGGTTGAGGGACACAGGAACTGGATCTTTCACAGCCTCCAGACTCAAAGGTGGCTTCATGAAGATTTGTTTATCAAATTGTTCTTTCCTATCCCATTGCCTGTCCATGCCCACCCACCCTCAAGCCAGCTTCCCTGCTCTCGGCAGATCATGGATAAGAGCTCCACGGCTTTCCAGATGTGTGCACAGAGGTCTCTTGGAGCCCCCACATCAGACAATGGCCACATACTGCTGCCTAGGCCTTCCCAGGCATTGCTAGAAGGAGACAGCAGCAGCCTTTCCGACAGAGGCAACTGGCGCCGCTGACTAAACATTAGTAAAATCATCACGAAAAGCCAGACCCCAAAACCATTCCTCAGTCAGAGGGCTCAGAGAGCACCCAAAGGAGTCCGTGGTCAGGTGTCCACGCAGATGCCAGGCTTCCTTCTTCCTTCCAGGCAGCCCCGCGCAGGCTCCTGCACCTCCCGCCCCCACCCCTGTTCCCATGGCAAAGGAGAGGAGGATCCACTTACTGCTCGTGTTCATGGTGATGCCTTTGCACTGGGTCTTTCATTCAATACGGAGGCCCCGGTTGCTTTTTAAATCTTCCGTTCTCTCGACCTCACTCATCACCTGGGGGTGAAAAGGCAGTCCAGGGCCAGCTCTGTATCCTCAGGTGCTCTCTTCCTCTGCTGTCCCCTCTCCGCCTGGGCTGGGGCCACTGGCCTTGAAGGCGAGTGGACTAATAGGCGCAGGTGAGAGCAGGAAGGAGAGGAGGCGGGGAGGACACCGGCGGCCTGGTGCCCCCGCGCCCGGGACCCGAACACCGGGCAGCAGCGGGGCTGGCAGCGCCTGCTCGCGCGCACCCCGCACTATTCCAGCCCAGCGGCTCCGGAGCCCAAAGGGGGTGTGGACCACAGGGAGGCAGGGCGGGGGCAGCGCGTCCACGCCCGGCCTCGGGGAGCAGCGACCCGCCCCGGGACCCACCTCTCGGCCAGCGTCGGGAGCCAGAGGCTCCTGCCCCGGCCCCTGCGACTGGCTCATGAATCCTGCCCGTCGTCTGGGGTCTGGGATTCCAGGGCGAGCCAAGCGAAATAGGAGAGCTCGCCATCCATGATGAGGGCTCACGGGCTGGCAGCGCGGGGGGCGCGGCCGCTCGCTGCTGCCACCTGCTGGACGCGCGGAGCGAGTCCGAGGCCCCGCCCCGCAGGGCTTCTGCCTGGCTCCTGGGGGCCTGGGGCTTGCAATGCGACCCTGGTGTCCTGGGGCCAACAAGAGGATGCTTGAGTGCTTCTTTTCCCTCTCTTGATACAGGATCTACGGGCTAGACCACGAGAGGGAAAGAAACTTCTTGGGAGGGGCTGGGAAGGAAAGACTTTGTGGGAAGAGGGTTCCCACCCCAGCCCTGGTGCTGAGAAGGGGTGCAGTCTAGTCTTGAGCTTGTCACTGCTGTGTGGACTGGTCTTCCTCCGCTGGAGAAGGCGGCTGGACCGGTGCGTGAGGTATCGAGGATTCCCACAGCCTTGTACCTATGTCCCCACTTCCCACCCTTTCTCTTCGTGCCCCTTGGCACTGATTCATATCTTTCTTACTAGAACATTAGTTCCATGAAGGAATGGTCTTGCCAGCAGGGTTATCCTTCTACCTCCAACTACCTAGAACAGTAGGTATCAATAAATATTTCGGGATAGGATGACACAGATCTTTTTAGACTCTCATACTACACAGCTCTAAGGTGGACTGGACACCTCCACCCAGGCATTTCCCGTTTGAGGAAAGAAGTAGGTATGTTACCTCATGACTAAACTCACGGATCCACCCCAGTTTTTGTATGGTCAACTAGTTCTTACCCCAAATTATTATTATTGTTATTTTGGTAATTAGTTCTTATAGGCGTGTATCATAGAGATTTATTTTTTGAATATTTTTAGTTGCAATTGACCAAAATAGGGTGGGGTTCTTTACATTCCTGTGCCTACTAAAACCTCCACCTTCTGAAAGTAATTCATGATAAATGAAGTGTGACTTTCGAGTGTTGAAAAACAAGATCGGGAAAATCCCTGTCCATAGAAATAATGACATTAATGAAGAACACAGGCAGAATTAAAAAAAAAAAAAGAAAAGAAACAACAACTATGAACACTCATACCCTCAACTAATAGACAAGGAAACAGTGGCCCAGAGAAGCTGAGTTATCTGACCTATGATACTCAGCATCTTTTGGCAGACCTGGACCAGATCTCACTTCTAGCTCAGTTCTGTGTAAGAGTGACTCAGTGCACTAGAGTCTGGGGTATTAGGGAAGGTAAAGTAGCCACCCTCTTAAAACTGGAGAAAGAACACTTTTTAGATTAAGTCCAGTATTTCTATCTTACACAAAGTGGAAAATATTAATATGACTCATGACCCCAAAGCATGATAACAATTAAAGAATCTTTAGGTAAATTGAAGGTCAATGGATTTGGAACACATTTTGATAGCTTTTAAGATTTTGTTTTTTTCCAATGGGGTGGGAGCAAAAATAGCTCTAACCTCTTCACAGTAGTTATCAGGCTTTCATATATATAACAAGCCCTGAGATACCAGAAAGAATGAAGATTTCTAGGCTATGGACTCCCTTGCTTAGCCATTTAGATAGTTACTCCTGTGGATTCACAAACAGATTTTTGCTATTGAGATTGAGAGAACTAAAATAGCTTTTAAAACAATAAGTGATTAATAAATATTTAAATTATTCCAAAAGATCTCTCTAAAGATTATCTACATAGTCATATTGAGATTTCTTATTCCTTATTCAATATATTTCCCCCACCAAGAAAGTTCAAGCGAGTTAATAGAGCTATTTCATGAATGTATTCACTTACTACCCAAAGATTCTGTGTTTAAAAAAATGTCAGATTACAGGACAGTCGAATCAAGAACGATATTCCTTCATCTATTCATTCAACCACTGCATATTGAATGCTCACTTAGTTTCAAGCCTGTGCTGGCTGCTGGGAATCCAGTGATGAACAGAACAGACAAGGCTTCTACCCTCATGAAGGACCAACCTCAGCCTCTATCTTATATTCTCCATCTGTAATTTGGTTATAATGAGAGCATCTACCTTTTGGATGTTTTGTGTATTAAAATGCATAGTGTGTTACATGCCAAATGAAGTCTTGATGTCTGCTATTAGGACTGTCCTTCACTACTTATACCTACCCTCAGTGACAATGGTGGGTAGAAATAGAGTGGTGCCCATGAAAATGTGCCTTCAGAATTTTCCAACTGCAGGAAGCTTAACTGGCCCGTTCTTCTGTAGTAGGTTCTTTTTAAGAACACATCCAACTGCATGCTGATGGATTTTTAGGAAAGAACTTTGGATCTTGGACAACCCTTTGAGGCTCAGTAGTTTTCATGGGGGAAACATTCTCATTTTCCTTGCACAGTTATAAGGATAGGGAGAAAAGGGTTAAAAGAAACTTAGGAAGCTATCCCCCTGAGGATGTTCTAGACAATTGGAGGGGAAAGACGCAGGAGGAAGCTGGGGGTGGGACTTTCTGTAGCCCTGGCTGTGAAAATCATCAAGGGAGCCGAGGACCTTGCCTCCCTCCTTGCCAGAGCACAGGACTGAGAACTGTGGAGCAGAGGGTCCCTTTGTTTGGAAGTCTGTTTTGAACTTTTGAGACTCCAGATGGAGATAAACAAGTCCCACTTGGAAACATACAAATGCTCCCGTTTGTTGGAAAGCCATGTGGCAAAACCATTGGAAGACAAGTTTACTACCTTTTTTGAGGGGAAAGAGGAAGCTTCCTGGGGCCAGCTTCCCTTCTGACCATGACCTTGCCCTTCCAGGATGCTACTGGGCTGTCCACTATGCCTCTCCACCAAGGCTCCGTCTCTCCTGACTTCCTGTCCCTACCTTCGTCATCTCCAGCCCTTCTCACTTTCTGTGCCCCTCACTGCTGTCATTGACTAATGCAGCCATGGGCTCCTGACTTCTCTCCACTTGTCTTTCTGTTCCTCCCCTCCTGCTGCATCCTCCACTTCTCTTGGCCACATCAGCCTGTCCCTCCGCAGCCCACGCTGGCACTGCACCTGTTGATGAGCAAGCACTCCCTCATCCTCATCACTATGCAGAGTCCTCTGGTCTCTAAGGGGCGGGAGTGGGGGAGGAGTGCTTGTGGTCTGATGGCTTCTACGAGCCATCCCTATGCTGCAGGTGTACCTCAGCAAGAGTGAGTACTTTTAATTTTGAAAAGGACATATATTTGTTATTAACATGGGATAGATCTACATATGATATGGTAATCATGGCACATGTTTTAATAAAATTGCAGAAAAATATATAAAGGGTATTGTTTATGGTAATTTATATAGGTGGAATATGTATTATATAAAACATGATACATATATGTAGACTACACATAATATTGTATGAAATAATTAAGTCATTTCCCCCACATAGGAGATCCCAATCAGATACCATATGTACATATGCAATTGGTGCTTTTTTAAAAAAAATCTTAATTAATTAATTAATTAATTAATTTTTATATGTGGTGCTGAGGATCGAGCCCAGTGCCTCACAGATGCAAGGCAAGCGCTCAATCACTGAGCTACAACCCCAGCCCTGCAATTGGTGCCTTTTTACTTCAAGGTCCCATATCTGCAGATTCAGTCAATCACAGATCAAAAATATTTGAAAAAAAAATCACTTCTGCACTGAACACACATTGGCCTTTTTTAAAAAAGTTATTATTTCCTAAACAATTCAGTGATTCAGCGTAACAATAATTTTGTAGCATTTACATTGTATTAGGTATTATAAATCAGAGATGACTTAAGTATGAGAAGATATGCACAGGTTATTTGTAAATACTATGCTATTTTAAATGAGGGACTGAAACATCTATGGATTTTGATATCTGAAAGGGTTCTGGAACCAATCCCTTGCCAATACCAAGGACGCCTGTGTTTCTCTACTATGTACCCAGATGGATGCACTTCTAATTACCAAGCCCTTGGACCAAGGTGAATTTCTCGGTTATGGTGGTTTAACAAAATTACTTGTATAAGATGGAAGAAATGTTGGCAGACATTTGAGGAAGAACTGAGGTATTTATTTCTTCAATTTTTGAAGTTCATTCATTCTTTTCTTTATCCATAGCATCTCTTCTATGCCCAGCACTGTGCTGCAGAAGCCCTGGGGAGGAGATAGCACATTGATGAGCACACAGTCTTATGATTACCATCTGTGAAATAAGTGGAGAGGGGGCAGAGTGGACACCAAGAGGGAGCATCTCCCTAAGCAGGTGACATTTTAGTTGAGGCTGAAGGAGAAGAAGAGGAGTCATTCTCAGTGTTGGTGTGACGTTGAGGGGAAGGAGCGGGCATAGAACTAAGGAACAAAAGAGATCCAGGGGCTGGAGGTTGAGATAGGACCTGATGCCAATGGTGTGTCTAATGGCTCCATGTGGAAGAGCTGAATGTGTGTAGATGGTCATGGAAAACTACACTCTTAGGATTAGTGGGCCCATGATCAAGGTGGTTCTACTGGGCTGGATCCTGTTATACAATCTTAGTATAGTATGTGGTGAAGAAACTTTCACAGGATTTGCAAAAGGTGACAGCATATCTCCTAATGTCAAGAAAGGGCATGGAAACAGTGAGCAGAAGTTAGTGTCTATGTATGTGCTAGTCATTTCCCCAGGAACACCCTTAAAGTGCATTCTTTTGGTTGAAGTGGCACATTGTGAGCTTGCCACACTGCAATACAAAGCAATGCCTTCCCACAAAATGCCTAGTAACTACTGAAAGGGAAATCAAATCCCTGCTTGTGAGACAACCACACAGGTTTAACCCTTGGAGTTACAGAGTTGTTGTATGCAAGAGCTGTATGAGTTCTTAAAATTCCTCCAAATGACCATCTTCCTCGTTCAGAGTCCCCAAGGAACCAGAATTGAGGCAAGTCACACGGTGAGTACACGAGGGAAGTAAAGATAAGGACAGGTCTTCTGGGTTAATCAACCACTAGGGGCTTTGAAATTTCACAGGTAGTTCAGTTTTCTTTTGGGAACTGCATCTCAGAGTCAAGTCCTCCACCTACAAGATGGACCAACACTCACAAAAGTGTACAGAGAGGAAATTTCATTGTGGCATTTTTGTAATACACAAAGAATTGGAAATAGTCTAAATTACAGTTCATATGGAGATAAACTGTGGCCTGTCATACCAAGGAATATCACATAGCAATTAGAAAAAATAAGGTGGGCATTTATACAGTAACCTGGAGAGCCACTCAAGACCTGGTGAGGGCAAACACCAAGTTCTAGAACCAGTACAGTATGCTGCAATGTATTAAAACCAACCCACAGAAATCACACTGTCTTTTCTATGAGTACATGTGTATGTGTTCTAAGGCATAGGAAATGATCTAAAAAGATATTCACCAAGCTTATAATAGTATTTATTTCTGGGTGGCAGAGAGGTGGGAGACTGGCAAGATGACCAGAATCCGAGGAGAGGAATATATAAGGGGACATTAGCTGTAGGGACTATATTTTCTTTCTTTCTTTCCAACAAAGAAAATGTATTCATGAGTTCTCATGTGATTAAAAATTAATAATAATGATTACAAAATTAGCCTTAGATTCGATTGAGCCCTTCCTCCGGGCTGGCAAGGCTGATTCATGACAGTGAGTCATGGTGACTAAAGGGAAGGGAGGGACCACTCTTCATCTCAGAGCTGTCTGGCCACTGTTCTTGGAGGCTCCCTTGGCCTTTGGAGGCATGTTCCTTACCAGGCCCTGAGTGTCAGCACAGCATGTCCAGGGGCCAGTGTGTCACCTCCCGAACTGACCTGGCCACTCCTCATAATGTCTCCATAATGGAAGGGTCTACAAAGCACAGCTGACCAAACCATAGAAACTGTGAGCCTGAGGCTCTCGTCTGAATCCCAGCCCCCTTTCCATCTTCCAGGCCAGGGGGACCTGGGGCAAGACCCAGCACCCTGCCTCTGCCCCTGCCCTGACCTCTCCCCCAGCATCTCTCTCTTGCATACCCTCATCCAGCCACCGGCTTCCTTTCTGTTCACACTGCCTCCCACGGCTGCTGTTCCTTCGGACGGGAATCCTCCTCCCTCTGAATTCCACGTGACTGGTTCCTTCATTTTCATCCAGTCTCATATCTGGTGAATGCTGTCTCCTGGAGAGGCCTTGTAAGTTGTCCTTCTCTCATTCATCCCTCTCTGTCACAGTGCACTGTTCTGTGTCCCTGACAGCATGGATCACTATCTGAAGCTATGCTGTATTATTTATTTTGCACTTTATTTGACCACGATGCATACTTGAATGTAAGTGCAAAAAGAACAGGCACCTATTCTGTCCTCCTCTGTAGCCCAAGTATCAAGAATGGCATCTGGCATGCATTAACTAGTAACTAGTCCTTGGTAACTAGTCCTTGAATAAATAAATGAACTTCAAAAGTGAGAAGAGCACTTGAGAGGAGCTTGAAGCCCCTAAAGGCTAATAGTGTAATCTCTGAGTCAGGCAGGATTAGTCGAAGGGACAATCTGTAGCTCCTTTTCCCAAGCTGGCCACTATGGGATGAAGGGATGGGACCTGTTACTTCATCTGGAAGATGAAGGGATTGAACTAGATGCTTCTTTTCATCTCCAAGATTTTACTATGTATCAAGTATAAATGGTTTGGGTCCATATTCTCCAATCAAGATATATACGTGAACCTACTTTCTTGAATACTGCCCTAATATCCATTTGGATTTTTTCCATTTTCCTCTTTCTTATAAAAAATGGAGTGTGGAGTGTGTGGCAGTATGGTCTCTGGTGCACTGTAACAAGGAGCCCTTTATGCAAAATTTATTATTGCATCAAAGGCTGTAGTTTTCTTTATTCTCTTCTTGGCTCTCCAAAACATTTTCAGCTTTGACACCTTTATTAGTGACTTTTGGCCTTGTAGCAGAACAAAAATGCTGGGATCCAGTCATTAGGGATGCATTTTGATTCCCACTACGTGGGCATGCAGAAGAGCATGGAATATTGACCCCTAAACCCCTTGTTCTTGCACGTGGAGCAGAAATTAAGAGGGTTCAACTCCTGACTTTCCACTCAGCAGGAAAGAGCTGGGTCAGCTTGGTCTCTGGGGCCAGGTTCTGATTTCAGGACTTGTCTTCAGCTCTCTTTAGAGAGGTAACTGATCAGGTGTTAACTTGGGGCTGGAGGCCAGGAGCATGATAAAGTCTCCTTTTACTGAGAGCATGCTGTGCACTAGGTACTGTGTGATGGGCTTTGCATACATTATCTCATTTGTTTCTTCCAAGAGCCCCATGAGATTGGAATTATGACTCCTGTTTCTCAAATGAAGAAACTGAGGTTTGGAGAGGGTCAATCAAATGTCTCAGCTGGTGTAATGGCAGAGCCAAGATTGGAATCCAGGCTCAATGATGGCAAGAACTCAATCTTTCCTTTACCATATACATACCAGTACCTGTAAGTACAGGATGCCATGCATATCCTGGAGCACTTGTGCTGCCAGGGGAGGACCCAGCTCGTCATAGTGATCTCCAGCATTCAAGATTCCAATTGATATTCAAAAAGCAGCATTTAGCTACTTTATTGAAAAAATAATTATGTTGTAAATCAAGCACCCTCATCTCTTTGATGAATATACAAGCACTTACTATGTGTCCAGAGAATGTGTTTTGCTGCCCCAAACAGAGACCATTGCTGCCCTGGGACTTATAGTAATTTGATATTTGAGGGGATTAAAGCTAAGAGATTTTAAGTAATATTTCCAATTTCATCCAGCTTGTTGGAGGCCAAATTGGGACTCAAACCCAGTCACTGGTCCCCTCAGCCACCAAACTTTACCTGCCCCATGAAAAACACGATCTCTAAGTTTCCATCTTGTATGTTGGTTGGTTTATCTATTTATGGTATAGGGATTGAACCCAGGGGCCCTCTATACTGAGCTACATCCTCAGCCCTTTTTATTTTTTATTTTGAGATGGGCAGGGGTTCTCGCCAAGTTGCCCAGATTTGCCTTGAACTCACCATCTTCCTGCCTCAGCCTCCTGAGTCCTTGGGATTACATGGGTGTGCCAGCATGCCAAGCTTAGTTTTTATTTGGAATGGCTACCTATAATGTTTGTGTTTTGTTTTTGAAAATTATTCAGTAAGTTGCCAAAGATATTGATGAATATGAGTTGGATAGTATACAGCAGGATTTCTCCATAGGGACACCATTGACGTTTTGAGCAGAGTAATTCTTTGTTGTGGGTGTAGGCCTGTCTATTATGGGATGTTTGCAACATCTCTAGCTTCTCTACTCACTAGTAGTTAGGGAGAGAACACCCCTAGCTTTAGGCATGACAACCAAAAAAATCTCCAGATATTGCCAATGTCCCTAGGAATACAAAATCTTCTCTGGTTAAGAAACCTTGGAATACAGTGAAGAAAATGAGAACAGTATAAAACTAAGAGAAAATATCTCTGCTTTAAACTCATGAAGGTGTTGTATACATAGTACTCACATCATATTGGGATCATAATAAAATCTCATTAATTAGTATAATTCTTGAAAGTACTTAGAAGCCTGGAGCTATGGAATGATCACAGGCTCTTCAAGTAAGGATGAGGGTAAGTGCTGAGCTTGATTTAAGGTCCATGGTGTGAATACCATGTACTTTTAACCACTGGAGTCCCCCTCAGTGAGGAGAGGTGCTCATAGAATAAAAGGCAAGGAAGTAAGGGGTCTGCAGCTGCATTGCTCCATCTTGTGCTAACTTGGGGCCCCCAGACATGGAGAGGAATGGCAGAGGCTAGAGGGTTTGGCCTTATTACTCTAAGTGTGATCCATGGACCAGCATCCAGGAATGTCACTGGGGAGCTTGCTAGAAATTTTAGAAACTCAGGCCCTGCCTCAATTCTGCAGAATAAGAGTCTGCATATTAACAAGATTCCCAGGTAGCTTGTTTGCAGTTGAAGGTTGGATACATAGTATGCTAGACATAGACTAGCCTGTGATATTTAAGTAGCTCTCTCTCTCACTTTGGTTGACTGTGCATGCACGTAGATGATAAGTTTGTCTCACCTGTTTGCATGACCTCTAGAAAAAATGTGGTTCTGTAGATTAGAAGCATCCCGGAATTTCTTATTCAGCAGAGCTGCTGAAGGCAGGGGTGAGGTTTGGGAGCGAGGGCTGTGTGGTGCTGTGTGCGTTTCTGGTTCAAGCTCTCTAATAGGTTTTACCTGATGAAGCTACTGTGTACCTTCTCCTCAGTCTGCTCCCTCCTGGATTATGTGGGAAGCCCTGTCTCTGACAGTTCTTGGGAATAGGCTTTGGAGAAATTGTCTTGACTTCTCTCAGACAACATGTTCCTCATCACACGAAGGCAGAACACCTTCTTCACAGGTATGGTGCGAGGATGAAAAGAATCATGACCCTGGAGGAGGTCTAGAAACAGGAACCTTCTCGTGCAAGGGTGGGTTGGTATTTGGGACCATTGTAATTGTGAGGAATCAAAAAGATCGCTGCAGATTTATCTTCTCTGTAATCCAATTGTCCTGCCCATGCTGCCCTCTGCTGGTTAATTCTTTTAATTAATTTCAGTGAGTCAGAAGGTGAAGAAAGGAAATTCAGGTGTTGAAGACCCCTGAATTCTACACTGTCTCTCATCTCTGTGAAAAGAACCACTGAGGCAAAGTTTACCAATACTTCTGCTAATCAGATTCACCTAGGAAGGTTATAATAACAATTTCAGGGACCCTAACTCCAGAGATTCTGATTCATGGGGCAGGGCAAGGTCTGGGAATCTGTATTTTCATAAATCTGTCCACGTGAGTCAGAAATGCAGCCAGTTTTAGAAGCACTGGTCCATGCATGGTTCTCTAAGTATGGTCCAAGGGCCATTTCCTGGATCACTGTGGCTGATATGGACCACAATAGAAGGACGGCGAGTGAAATGAGCAAAGCAACGTGTCTTCTTCAAGCTTTGCATTAGCTACGGCAAGCTGGGATTGCTGGCTACAGTTCTGGGCATGCAACTTACAGAAGGACTCAGCCAAAGTCTTCAAAGGAGCAAGACTAGAATGGTGTGGAGACCTAAAGCTACAGTGTGTAAGGAAGAGGAGAAGGGGCTGAAGGGGAAAATGTTTGATTTGCTCAAGGTCACCTGTGGAAGTATATCAATAGAAAACTCAGGAATAAGATGAAAGAGACACATGCATTTTTTCTTATCATTAAAATAGGTTCATTAGACTATGAAGCTAGATATTATAATGATGAAAAGAATTCAGCATATAACCTCATTTTTTGGTTGTTGTTTATTCAGGTAAACAGCTTTCAGAACCCAAGTCCATGGAGAATGCCAACCAGTTGAGGAGCAAGAGGAGAGAAATGCAGCCAGGTTTCTCTTGGGCTGAGGCAGCTGAAAGGAATCTGTCTGATTATCTGTGAGGACAGGCAGATCTGGTTTTACTTGGAGGTATTTCTGGGTAGGCTTTCTGGTTGGAACTGAGATTTTTATCTCTGTCATGGTTGACATTCTGCTCACCTGAGCACCTCTTCCTCCTTGTCACCCTGCATGTTCCAGAGGCACAGACAACACCTGTGACCAGCAGAATGGGATGCCTTCACGCACACCTGTGCAAATCTTTGCAGAGTGGCAAAACCCCAGCACTGTAAATACCTTGTTCAATCCTCAGCTATCCTGTGAGATAGGCCTTTTTTTTTTTTTTACTATCCCTATTCAGTAATAATCATAATGTTTTTTTTTTTGTTTTTTACATAGGAGTATGTTTGTGTCAAGAAATATAGCTTGAAACTGACAGAGCTAGGATTTGGATGAAGAGCTTTGACTGCAAATCTAAAAATACAATTTATTATAGTATTAAGAATACATTGAATTGAGGGCAAGATTTTTGTTACCCTATGGCCAATAGTTTATCTTGTCAATTTTTCTGTGCAGATGGAGGTCAGGGTAAGTGTCAGTTTGGAAAGATGTGTCCCTCTGTGTAACCTGTGTTACTCTCTGTCTCTAAATGCTGGTTCTTTAAAGAGGACCAGAGTTGAATGGAGATTTGTGTCCAGGGAGTGGACAGTGTGGAGAACATGTTGGTAGGTGACGACTTTCATGGAGGACAATGGAGACAGTCAGTGCTCTGGGCACAACAATAGGAGATCAGGAGAGACATGGAATCTTCAGTCACTGGAGTATACTTGTTGCAGGAAATAGAACATCACTAGATTTCCTCCTTCTTTCTTCTTAGACACTGAGGACACTGTGCTGGGATGAGGAACTGGTGGCAGCCTGTTGTGATGTGACAGCACAGGTGGAGGTGGCTGGCCTCCCTTCCCTGAGCTCCCCCCACCTCAGAACTTCCTATCTCTTCTACCAACCTCCTATTTTATTATTTATTCACATATTTACATACCTATTGTGATACATTCACAAATAAATTATTGTTGTAAAAGCTTTGGATAACAGAATCCCTTAAAAAAAATAAAAGGTAGCATTTTCTTTATCTTTTATCTCCATCCCACTGCCAAGCCCTGTCCCAGCTATGATAGGGCAGGGATGTCATCTGATCTGCTCCCTGCTAGGTCCCTCTTATCAGCACAGATTTATGGAAGGCATGCACACCACCCCCATATACCTACAATGTGTGTGTGTGTGTGTGTGTGTGTGTGTGTGTGTTTACATAAACAGAATCACACAGTGTACTGTACTGCAAGTTCCTTTATGTTTTGCATAATAATATGTTTGGTATCTTTCCTTGGCTCAGTGTTGACCTACTTCTTTTGAACTGCTAAATAACACTCCTGAATGGTGGGCACTTCCATTCCTCCCATTTCTCACTGTTTCCAGCACTGCTTCTGGCAGCCTCCTTGTACAGGTGTCTTGGTGCCCAGCTGTGAGTCTTCCTCCTGGAGGGACACCTGAGGTGGGCCCACTGGCTGGAAGGGCCCCTCTTTCCCAGCCCATTTGCTGGTTAGATGCCTGGACCCTGTATTTCCCTAGAAGATCAGCTGAACTGAGGCAAATTCCTTTGCCTGGGAGTGGTCAGGAGTGTCAGTCCTGGGCTGTGTCATGAACTTGGCACTCGTGTGCACACATGATCCTATCCCAGCCTGCTCACCAGGGAACCTAATTTTAGCACAGGAACTAAATAGCCTTAGAAAGTTGTGTGGAAGCACTCTGGCCTGAGGGGTCCTGAGCTCTGAATCTAATATGGACAGGCTTTGCCACAAAAGTTGCCCAACAGTGTTGAACTAATGAGTGTCACTCTGGGTGACCTTGTCTCATTATCTTCAAAATGGGTTTGGAGCAGGAAGTGGCGTGAGGGGTAGGCACACTGCTGTTTCAGGCCACTTTTGATGCTGAGTATCCAGGGTGAGGCTGCAGTTACCTGCCCTCGCTCACAGGTTTGCTGTGGGAGCCCAGAAATGGGGGAACTGATATGTTGTAAAAGAGCAGTTGGCTCTTCCTGGTGAGGTCAAAGCCAGCAGCTGGGTGACCTCTGCCTGGTCAGCAGCCCCACCTCCCCTCCTGGAGCTGCTGCTGCCTGTTCCTCAGCTGACCCCTGGTGTGGGCATGTGCCACGTTCCTCAGAAGGAAGCCTCGCTGGCCCCTGGTCTGTGGCTCAGGAGTCTCATTACTGCCAGCTGCAGGCTGCACCCCACAGATGCCTGGTGGATCCTCCTGCAGAGCAGTAAAGCAGAGAGGTGAGGACAGAGGCCTGTGGTCACGCTGCCCAGGTCCCTTCCTGCCTGTGCTCTAAATTGATGAATGAGCTGCAAATCACTGACCTTAGTCTCCTCATCTTTATACTAGGGATGATGTTAGTATAGCTCTTATGGAGCATTATCGGGAATAAAGGAAGCTCTTTTTTATTTGGTATAATGTTCAAAAGTACTTTTATTATTAAAAAGTGCATGAATGAATTGGAGGACTGGAACCAAGTTCTAGTTCTATTTCTGCCCATTTTCCCTGAAGGCCAAGCCTGTAGCTCCTCCCAAATCTATTTGCCTTTCCCAAACAGGCCTCCAGTTTCCTGTTTTAGCACTTGTATTAGAAGTTATTCCTCCATCTGGAATGTTCTTTTCACTTGTTTCTGCTGTCAAAACTCCCTCCTTTAAGATGCAAATTACATGCCACCTCCTGCGTGAAGCTTTCTTTGTTTTCCCTATTTGGAAGTGCTGCCTTCCTTCTCATATTTTCTGTTAACAATTCCTGCATTTATATTTTTGCTCCATATCTCTCTTAAGAACTCCAAACTGTGTATTCCAAATTTCCGGCTGGATATCTAATAGACTCCACCTCGACCCATCCACACCCACCCTCCCACTCAGCGGCACCAGCGCCTCTTGCAGGCTCTCCCCCATCCGCTAAAGGCAGCTCCATCTTTCCAGGTTCTCAGGCCAAAACATTCAGCGTCAAACTAGGTGCTTCTGGGTCTGGTCTGTCTTGTCCGTCAATCCTGTGGCATTGACCTGGGTACATCCAGCATGGGGACACTTCTCACCTGCCCTGCTGCTGCCACCAGGGTTCAAGTCAAGGCCAGTGGCCCCCACTCCTGCTCCTTCCCCTCCCAGTCTTTTCCCATAGGGCAGCCAGAGTTACTCCACAGTATATACAATTTAAATCACGTTGGTCTCCTGCTAAAAGTCTTGCTGTGACTGACATTCCAATTAGAGGAAAAGCTAGTGTCCTGGCCCTGGCTGGCCAGGCTTTACAAACCACGGGCCTCGCTGACCTGGTTTCCCAATACCCTCCTGTTGTTTTAGTCAGCTTTTCACCACTGTGACCAAAGACCTGACAAGAACAACAATTTTAAGGAGGAAAAGTTCATTTGTGAGCTTATAGTTTTAGAGGTCTCAGTCCACATAGAGTCCATAGAGGGTGACTCCATTCCTCAGGGCCTGCAGTGAGATAGAACATCGTGGTGGAAGGGTGTGGTGGAGGGAAGTGGCTCAGGACATCACACCAAGAAGCACAGAGAGACTCCCCTCATCAATGTATATACCCCAAAGGCACTCGCCAAATGACCCACCTCCTCCAGCCACACCCTACCTGCCACAGTTACCACCCAGGGATTAATGGACCAATCATTTCACTTTTATACTTTCTGGCATTTTCTTGCATATGAACTTTTGGAGGACATGTGTCTAAACATCTGTCTTGGACTTTGTCCTTTATTCCTTAGAAATTCTCTCCAGCCTTCTTTACCTTGTTCCTTTCCCCAGAAGATTGGCCACAGAATCTGAACATATTTGCTGTCCTTTGGCTTGCCGTTGGATTGGTGATCACAGGCCCTGGGATGGGATGGGGAGATGCGTGCTGAGAGGTCTGGGTGTTTGTTCCTCTGGTGTCTTCCGTGTCTTGCCTGGGTGTGGCCAGGGTGTGTGTTCTTTTACCAAGCTCATGTGCTGACGGCTGTTGTCAGTAGCCTTCTCCTACAGTCAGTTTTCCCCGGGTTCCAGCAATTCTGTCTTCTCTTGGCTCCTCTGGCCTGGCAGTGCTAAAGGCATTTAGCTACTGCCAGCTCTCAGTAGCTGACCTTGCTGGTTTACCTTAACTTCACCCACAGCTTTGTAAATAATCCCTTTGTTCAATATTCTCCAATTACTCTTTTTAAAATCCTCTGTTTCCTGCTCATCTCTGGCCAACTCACCCCAGATCCTTCTCTTGTTCAAACAACACTCTCCACCCTGGCCTGCTGTGATTCCCCTGCCTCAGGCCCTTTGCACTGGCTCTTCCTTTTTTCCTAGCATGCCCCCTCCTGGATGTCTGTGAATCTCTCTCTTATGTCCTTATGTCCTTGAGCAGTTTTCATCTTCTCAGTGACCACATTTTTCTCTGAATTAATAAAAATCATAGCCCTTCTACTCTGGCGACTCCATTTTTTTAAAAAATAAAAAATGGTACTTACCACTTTGTAGCTCAGCACATCATTTATTTATTTGTGTTTTTCACTGTTTTCCTCCTCTCACTAGATTCCAAGCTCCCTGAGAGCAGGGATTTTGTTGGTGCAATAACGAATCTCTACCACCTGACATAAGACAGGAGGTTCTCGAGTGTTCACTGAATGAGTAAAAGTTTGGATACATTCCACTGTGTTCTTTTCCCTCAGTGGATAGAACCAGAGTATCTCATTACTCTAATTGGATCATGAGGTCTCCAAGGAGGAAAACCGGCATCTACAGCTAAGATCACAAGGTGGAGATGATCAGGCTGGACTTGGCCTGAGGGCCACTTTGTTTGTCCTAGAGTATTGGTCCATGTAGTGTTTCAAGTGTTTCTGAGTTACCTTCCCAATGTTAAAAAACAGGCCACTTCACTTAAAGCTGTGGATTTCTGGTTTCCCTAACAAATCAGAATGATGTCATTTTTCTCATTCTCTAACAGCCGAGCAGGTCTTTACTCCTTGGATTGGGCACTTCCCCTCTGACCCATCAAGGCTGTGCCTCTTTCTCTTGTCCCTCTTATCCCTCTAAAGTTGAACATCACCCAGCCCTAGGAACGTATGGCTTCTGGAGAATATCTTAAGTTATTTCTCAAGAGAAAATGCAATGTTGGTTGTTAAATTTGAAAGATCAATAATTATAATTCACCATATCGACAGATAAGGGAAAAACCTCATGGTTATCTCCCATTAAATGCAGAAAAAGTTTTTTGATTTTTCTTTTTAAAGCAAAAGTCAACATCGATTCATAACAAAATCCCTCAGGAAACTAGGAGTTAGGGAGCTCTCTCAACCTAAAAAAAAGTCAGCTATTGATATAGTAGGACTAGCCCATATCATACTTAATGTGAAAGCCTGGATGCTTTATCCCCAAGAGCAAGGACAAGGAGCATATATCCCCTCTCATTAGTCCTATTCAAAACTGTGCTAAAGAGCAAGAAATAAATATTATAGAAATTGGAAGGAAAGAAAGAAGAAAGAAAGATTGTCATTATTTACAGATGACATGATTGTTTAGGAAATCCCCCCAAAACTATAAGTAATGCTATTTACTCCAGCACCAAAAATGTATGAAATATAAAGAGGTAAGTCAGAGTCTCTCTCTCTCTCTCTCTCTTTCTCTCTCTCCCTCTCTCCCCCTCCCCATGTACATGCTTTATATGCTGACAAGACAGCGATAAGAGAAATGGAATGGCACTTAAGGAAATGGAGAGACCTAGTGTGTTGATGAATTGGAGGTCTCCATATTGTCATGATGTCAATTCTCAAATTGATCTACTGAGTCAGTGCAGTCCTAACTCAAGTTTCAGCCTCTGACTGAGCTGTCATGTGCTGGGACCCTCTGGACCACAAGGGTGGGGCCGGCTCCAGGCCTTCCTCCACACTGAAGTGGTTCTCCGAGAATTTAAACAGGGTTTGCTGATTCCTTCTTTAAAATGCTGTGAGGCTCCCCAAGACCTTTGAAGTACAGTCTTAAATTTGCTGGAACAGGCCAGTCACGACCTGGATCTGCCTTCACGTCTCTTTCCCCCAAGGGAAAGCAGTCTTTTTGAAGGCTACTATTTTGAGGCAGATGTAATTTAAAATACTCCTCTGTTCCTAAGAGGCAATTTTGTTCCTGTAATCTCCATCCTGGATTAGGTTCCCAGAGACCACAGAAGTATGATCCCTCACTTTCTTGAGGGCACTTGAATGTGACTGAGTTTTTTCTCGTGTTCACTAAATATCCTCTGTTAACAGAAGTACTGACTTGCTTTACAGTGCTATTATGGCCCCTTTCTCAGTGAGTTCCAGTGGATGGTGTCTATTTTAATATCTGGCACCCAGAACTGAATGCCATGGTCTCATCAATTGGCTTAAAGTGCAGATGGAGTATCACTAATCTGAAAATCAAAAGTCTGAAATGCTCTAATATCCAAAACTTTCTGAGATTGATATGACTTTCAAAAAGTGTTGGATTTCGTTGCATTTTGAATTTTCAGATTAGGGATGCTCAACATGTGAAGCAATTATTTCAAAATCTGAGAGACTCCCACATTTAGAACACTTCTGGTCCCAAGCATTTTGGGTAAGGAAGTCTAAACCATAACAGCAGGTTGTTTTAACACAGGAAGTCTCCTCATGTGACCTACATGGTATTCATTGTTAACAGTCTCATCACCAGATAATTCACGCTTGAAACTTGAGGGTGCCTAAAACCCTGAAGTGTTTCTTATATGTGTTGTTTTTAGCCATTTTTATCATATGTATTTGTGTCATTGTATTCTTTAAAACATATTTCAAATTGATTTTTACATTTATTTATTTTTTTGAAATTTTATTATATTTCCTACAAGCTTTTGAAGGAAACAATGGTGAATTCTAGTTGTTTTCCTTTGTAGCCTCTGTCCCCCTCCCTAATGACTTCAATCAACTCATGTCTAGAGAGCCCTTACCAAGTCCCTGATGTCTTTGGTATTTTTCACCTTGTGCATCTGTAGTGCTCTGGCTTAGCTGATGCCCCCTTCATCTTGGAGTTTTTATTCTAGCTAGTTCAACACACTTTCATTGACCCCTGTTCCTCTCCAATCTTTCTCTATAACCATTCCTATCCCATGGCCCCAAATCTTACAGCATGTCTACTGTTCATATCCCCAAATGTATTGCACAGGCTTCACGCATGTCACCCATGCATTCATTGAATATTGTCAAGAACCCACTATATGCCAGGCACAGTTCTAGGCACTGGAGATACACAGCTATGGGAAAAAGAATAATTCTGTGCCTTCATGGAGTTTATGTTCCAGCAGATAAAGAGCTAGCACCCTGCGTTCCTTGGCCTTCCTTGGTTTCCTGGTCATATCCTATCCTGGCACTGGCCCTCTGAGGAAAATTCTAGTTCCTCTCTGCAGTTCTTTACCTTTCCATCTGTGTAACACCTGCAGATCTTTCAGGTATCCACTTAAGAGTCACTTCCACAGGAAGCTTTCCTCCATTTCCCCACCTGGATGGAACTCCTGCTTCATATGCTCCTGTTGGTGCCACAGATCCCCCGTCACAGCCCTTGCTGTGCAGCCATTGGTGTGCTGATCTGACCTCTCAGTCCTCAGTGGGTGGTAGTTCTGTGAGGTCAGAGGCTTCTTTTTACTCAGTAGCCTCGATAGCAAGCTCAGAGTCAATACTCACTCAATATCATTTAAAATAGTGATTTTTCTGATGTCATTGAAGATTTGGGCTTGGAATAAGATGAAAGTGGAGACTAAGGATTTTCTCAGAAAAAAGCACTCAAGGAAGCACCAAGCAACTTCTTAGCGGTCTTTATGTCAGTCATCAGCCCATCTTGCCTTCTTTGCATTCTGCCTATATTTTTTCCCCGTCTCATTTGCAAAATCTCACGAGGCCTTTTAAAAGATCAGTTCTCTTTGTCAACTGTGTCCCCTTGCTCAGTTACCTATCCCCAAAGCAAATGAGATTAGATTTGTGGGTCAAAATTTTGTGACTAATTGTAGCCTTAGGTGTCTTTTGTCCTCTGTTCCTTCACCTGTAATATGCTAGGCTATATTGGGTGATTTAGGGAGATGCTAGGAGCCAGTACTGGGGGGTTTGTGCATTCACCGGTGCTCACGGCGGGGGAGGAGCTGGCTCACTGACGCTGTGAGGTGCTGCGCCCACAGCTCCAGCATTATCAGATAGCCAAGGGAGGCTTTGCAGAGAGGGGCTGGGTGGGGATCAGTTTCCAAGGGGTGGCAGAAGAGTCTGCTTGGGCCAAGTCAGTCAGGGAGGGAGCAGGACCAGTTGCCTTGATTCTCTGCCCTCCTCCTCAACAAGACCCGAACTGAGCACCTCAATCCCAGAATGTGAAAGGTGTGCTGCAGCCTGATAGGCACAGAGCCATCTGTGAGGGGCAGGAGGAGGGCTGCTCCCTAGGCAGAGCCTGGCAGTGCAGGAGCTCTGAGGCCAGCAGGCTGGGAAGCCCTTCCCACTCTCCTGCCCCACCCCCCCAGCCCAGGGAATCAAAGCCTGAGGGGTCCGCAGAGTCAGGCTTTGAGTCCTTCATGTGTCAGCAGGAGGTGAGAGGAGGGACACTGTTAGAAAGGGGTCCTCGACCAGCAATATTTGGCTCATGTTTCTTGGTCTCTCAGTCCTGGAAGGACAGTGATAACAGGTGGCATCCTGGGGAGCACAATCTATCTTGGAGCCCAGATAAGTTTTACTAATATTTTCAAAGAAATAGCTCTTTGGTTTCACTGATCTCTCTCTCCCCATTCTCTCAGTGGGTTTCCATTTGATTTGTGCTCTTATAATTTTTATTACTTTGGGCTTAATTTGCTTTGCTTAAATCATTGATGTGAAACTTTCTTCTACTCAAACATTAGCCATTTAATGCTATAAAATTCCCTTTAGTAGAATGAACAAACATAACTTTCCTATGTTCATATATGAATACATGACCAGTGAAACTCCACATCATGTACAACCATGATTGGAATGGGATCCTGATTCAAATAAGTGATAGTTCATATATGTATATATATGTCAAAATATACTCTGCTATCATGTATGACTAAAAGGAACAAATAAAAAATTTAAGAAGTTCCCTTTAAGCACTACTTTTGCTATATGGCCCAAATTTTTATGTTGTGTTTTGATTTTATTGTATTCAAATTGTATTTTGATTTCCCTTGTGATTTCTCCCTCAACCCCCTGAATTAATTAGGAATATTCTGTTTAACTTTCAGGTATGTGTGGATTTTCCAGAAAAAAAATCCTTTTATTGATTTCTAATTTAATTCCTTTGTGACTACAAAGCATACTTTTCATGATTTAAATCCCTTTAAATTTATTGACATTTGTTTTTTTGCACCATAATATGCTTTGTCTTGATGAGACTTCCAGATGCACTTGAAAAGAATGTCTGTTCTGGGGAAGGGTTATATAAATGCCAACTATGTCAAGCTGATAAAATTATTCTTCAAGTCTTCTACATCCTTACTATTTTTTTTGTCTACATGTTCTATTAACTACTGAGAGAAATGTGTTAACATATCAAATGAAATGGATTTTCTTGTTCTTTCAGCTCTATTACTTACTGCTTCATGTATCTTAAGCACCTTAAAGTAGGCAAGAAGCACTGTTCCAGTATGTAATCAAGGGCCAAGTCTGGACAATGTTCAGAAAAGGAAATGACAGACATTTCTTTTTAGAAAATAAGTCTAGAGAGAAGGAGGCAAATATCAATAAGAATAAACCACATTCTAAGTTTGATTTAAAAACTCTAATGACTGTTATGGAAAACAGTATGGTGGCTCCTCAAAAAATGAAAACTAGGACCAGGAACTAATCCAGCCACTACACTCTGGGTCTATTTACAAAGGAAATGAAATCAATAAGTTGAAGAAGTACTTGCACTCCCATGTTTACTGTAGCACTATTTCTGATAGCCAAGATATAGACTCAAGCTAAGTGTCTATCAGTGGATGAAGGGGTAAAGAAAATGTGGCACACAAAAATATATGTGGGAGAAAAGACAGTCTTTTTGATAAATGGTGCTGGGAAAACTGGATATCTCTATGTAGAATGAATTTAGAGACTTATCTTTCATCCTGCACAGAAGCCAAATCAAAACAGATGGAATACTTGAAAATTAGACCATAAGCCTTGAAACTGGTAGAAGAAAATATAGGGTCAACACTTCATCATATAGGTGCAGGCATGACTTCCTCAACAAGACCTTTAAAAGCTCAAGAAATAAAACCAAGAGTGAAAAGTGGGATGCCATCAAATTTAAAAAGTTTCTGCACAGAAAGGAAATAATTAAGAGACTGAAGAGAGAACCACAGAGTAGGATATCTTTGTCAGCTACTCCTCTGACAGGGGACTACTATCCAGGATATATACTCAAAAAACTCTATGCCAAAACTATAAGCTCAATTGATAAATGAGCAAAAAGAACTAAATAGAAATTTCTAAAAAGAAGAAACAGAAATAACCAAGAAATATATAAAAATTGTTCAGCAGCTCTAGCAATTAGGGAAATGCAAATCAAAACTACACTGAGATTTCATCTTACTCCAGTCAGAATGACAATTATCAAGAACATGAATAATAATAAATGCTGGTGATGTTGTGGGAAAAATTGTTCACTCTTACATTGTTGGTGGGACTGAAATTAGTACAATCACTTTGGAAAGCAGTGTGAAGATTCCTCAAAAAACTAGGAATGGAACTACCATATGACCCAGCTATCCCTTTCCTCGGTGTTTATCCAAAATAACTAAAATCAGCATACTACAATGATACTGCCACTACAGTGTTTATAGCAGCACAATTGACAATGGCCAAATTATGGAATCAACACAGATATCTATCAGTAGATGAATGGATTAAAAATTGTGGTATATATACACAATGGATTTCTACACAGCCATAAAGAAAAATGAAATAATGGCATTTGCTGGTAAATGGATAGAATTGGAGAATATCATGCTAAATAAAATCAGCCAAACTCAGAAAGTCAAGGGTCAAATGTTTTTTCTCATATGTAGAAGTTAGATCAAAATAAGGGAAAGAAGGCAGCGGGGGAGGGGATTTGCTATAATAAAGATCAGTGGAGTAGATGTAAGAGAACCAGAGGGAGGAAGGAAGGGAAAGAGGGAAGATAAATAAATAAATTGTGCTATATTCATAAATAAAAATACCAAAGGAGATTTCACTTTTATGTATATGTAGAAGAAAGGAAGTTTAATAGAGTAGAGGAGGGAGAATATGGGGAGGGAGGAGTGTAAGAAAAGGGAGTGGGGCTCAAAATCAAATTCCTTGCATGTATGATTTTGTCATAATGAGACTAATTATAATTTATAATTATGATGCTCAAAGAACCATCAAGGCTTGCTGAAAGAGAAAATGCCCATTTATTGAGGAATAGCTCTGCATATTTATAGAGCCGGAGGTGATCTGATAGTTGGCATGGGGTGCTTTTTGATTGGTGGGTAAGGATCAGGTGAGCCAGCAGGGCTAGTCTGATTGGTGGGTAAGGATCAGGTGAGCCAGCAGGGTTAATCTGATTGGTCAGTAAGGATCATGTGAGCCAGCAGGGCTTACCATTGGACCGCTGTTCTTGGGGGATGGGGAAGTTAGTCTTTGGAGCCAGGGCGACTCCCAACAGATGCTCTAATAAAAATATTAAAAAGAAAATGTGACACATAGGCACATAAAATAATATAGGCATAAAAATAATGAAGTCCTCCCATCTGTGACAACATGGGTGGAACTGGGGTTTGTTGGGTTAGTGAAATGAGCCAGGCACAGAAAGACAAGTACCACATGATCTCACTCATTTGTGGACTCTAAAAAAGTTGATTTCATAGAAGTTGAGAATAAAATGGTAATGACCACAGGCTTGGGGGGGGGGGTGGTTGGGGGAGCAGGAGAGACTGATCCATGTGTGCTAAGTCACAGGTAAGAATAAGAAGTTTTGCTGTGTCACTGCACACTAGGGTGACTACAGATAACAGTAAGGTACTGAACACTTATAAAAGCTAGAAAGGTTTTACCATTTCAAAAGGTTTTACCATTCAGAAATGATAAATGTTTGAGGAGGATACGTTTAACCTGATTTGAACCATATGCAATGCATGCATTGCGTGTTACTCCATTAATAATTATAATTTTCATGTTTTTAGCAGTCAATTAAAATAAATTTAATGAAAAACCTACAAAGTATTAGAATTCCATGGTGTTCAGTCTGGTTTTCACCAGAAATAACTTATTAGACTTAGGAAGAGAGTCAGGGTAGATATGGAGGGAGCTGAGTCAAATCCTGTGCATAGGCTGCGTGTTGTCCAGTATATGAGAATTGAGCCTAAGGCAGAGGAATTCAAGGAAGATACTGAGAAACTGCACTTGGCTTTGTAAGTCAGGAGGATGCCCATGATAAGCATTTTGGAAGAGAGAGAATTTGGTTTGGATGTTTCATTAAGGGTCCATTTAAGCAGACCCACAACATGTTGATAAACGTAAAGTTGATTTTAAAATAACTGATATGGCCAAAATGATGCTTAGAAAAGCACATTCATTCCAAACACTTTCTAGCTTCCTTCCAACTCCCAATTTCTCATGGTCTGTTCTTCCAAGTTTGGTCTGGTGAGGTCTGGCTGGGATTGAGGTCTAGGAGGGTGAGAGGTCCTGGTTCTAGTGACAGTGTTAGAGCCCTGTAGTTTTCTTCCTAGTGAGTAACCACATGGGCCTCCAGGGAAGGTCACTGGTATTAGGAACAAGAGTGGCACTGTTCTGAGGTACTTACCCTGACACTTGCCCCTCTTCCTAGGTGGGGCCTCAATGGGGGAAGTGCACATACAGGGACTGAATTCCCAGATTGGTGGAGGGAGATGACTCACTGATGCTGGTCTATCTGAGAAGCTTACTGTGAGAAGTCAGTGTTGGTCTGGAGAACAATGAGGAACTTAATGATTTTTCTGTCCTTTCTCAGGAAGGGCTGGTTCTGAGGAACAGCCCATCTACCTGCTGAGCCAGCTGCAAATGGACTGCTCCAGCTACTTCCTCATGGGAGGGACAATGCTCAGGAGTATTGTCCAGTCTCCCAAGGGTGACATTTAGGTAAAACTTTGTATGATGCAAAGCATTTTAACAGATGTAAGTGGGGAAAGTGGGGGTCATGCTTGCGGGAAAACTCCTGCCCTTGAGGAGGTGTCAGGAGGGCACTGGTGCAGCCGGTAAAGGCTCAGTGGGTCGGGCATGAAGTGGAAGATGGGGAGGGCCTGTGTAGGGCCTGTCTCTACAGGGCCACGGGGAATGGGAGGTGGTTATCACTTCTGCTGGCCTTAGTAGGTAAGTAAGCCCTTGAGACTGGCCATTGCTAGGTCATTGGGGGGCAGAGTTCTAGAATCAGACTGCCCAAAGACATCTATGGCCATGTGAGTACATCCCAAATCTCCATTAGCTTATCACTTCTGTGACTTTGGCCACGTCAGTTTTTGTCTCTGTGCCTCAGTTTTCTCATCTATGACATGTGTATAATGTTTTACTTGCTGAACAAGCTTGTCCTAAGTTTAAATGAGCTAATACAAGTAAAAAAAACTTAGGATGATATCTGGCCTCGCATGTGTATGTATGTCAATATGCATTTGCTTTTATTGTTTTTATTATTGATCACCACTTCTGAGAGAGTTTTAATTGGATGGTCGGAGGGATGTCAGATATTAAGCACCTCAGCCAGCATTTTCTTGAAACAAATCTCCAAGGCTGTTACTAGAGTAAGTTTAGAAACATATCTGGATATTCTTTGCAGAGGTGAAGGTGACCTAACAAGGTCAGTGTCATTGGTGCCTTTTGTGATGGAATGGATTGGCTACACTGGCACTCCAGCATCTTACACCTGGTCCGAACTTCAACAACACAGTACCACCAAATTAACTTAGTCATTGCATGTCAGCTGTCTTGGTTGTAAGGCCTGTATTTTCACAATGAAGAATGGCATCCCCTGTGTCATATGGGGAGGAGGTACCACTTTCTATTTGTTCACAGTGCCATCCATTGGCCTCCATCTGGGCACCTGTGGGGATCCGATGCACCACAGATTGCACAGTTGGTTGGAAAGGGGAAAGAACTAGGAACTAGGGAGAGGGGAAGAAGAAAGGTATCCTTGCATAGCCCCTCAAAGCACCCTGGATTGCAGACATCCTTAACCACAGCAACTGACAGGTAGATTTTAGGCTAAGAGGAATGGCAGAATAGCAAGTGGCCTCAAGCAGTGGGCAATGTGCTAAGCCCTCCAGGGAATTGTCCCTGAGCACTGTGCCTGTGGCTGTCACTGGGCGTCACTCTGAGCCTGTGTTCTTTTGGTGTGGAGTTTCTGAGGAAGGCCTGAGCATTTGCTGAAGCTTCTATTCTCTTCCACATAGGTTCTCTCCCTGTGTTGGTGGATATATTACCCCTAGAAACCTTTAATGGCCACATGGGTGTATATTGAGAATGAAATCATCCCAGAACATTGATTGTCGATATCAAGTAGGCTGCTCATCTTGGAAGCAAAATGATTCCAGCCTCAGTAACTAATTTTACAGCGAGAGCAGCATAAAAACAGGCTCTTAAGAGCCTGGCACATCCCTTTATGGAGTAGCTGCAGTACTGACTTTAGCCAAGATGGTATGGGGATCACAGGTCTCTTGAAGGTGACGAAATTTGCTTTTTCATTTTGAAATTTAAAAATATTTGATTCACATATGTGCTTATGTGTCTGTGTGTGTGTGCAGGTGTGTATGCATTTTTAAAGAACTAGCAGCTTTCAGATAATGGTAAGGCCCCCTTTATAGTCCTCCTTGCTCATGATGCCCTTCTGTATACCCAGAAGTACCTCCTCTTCTGACAATGATGGTATCTCTACAGTCACTATTCTAGTACTCTTATTAGGTGTGTGATGTCCGTGAATAGTTAACAGTACAACTGTGCATTTAAAATAGTCTGCAAAATGATACCCTAATACTATTGACTTGTGCTCCTTCCACCTATTTTTTGTTTTGGTGTTTTCTCTTTTTATGTCTGTTTTTGCAGATGAGAAGTTTGCTGCCAGCCTTCTGTCATTTGTTTGTAGTTGTTTTCTTTTCTCTCTCTCTGACTTGTGATGAGAACACTTAATATGAAAGCTACTCTTTGAACAATTTAACATGTTTATTCTAATTCCCTTCCATTGCTACTTCTTTCATTTCCTGTTCTTGCAGTGCTGATGTACCCGTTGGTTGCATCTGCTGGCTTTCTCTCCTGGTAGTTCATTTCCTTGTGTGATTTGCAACTTTAAACTGTAATAAGTATTTCTCACTAATTCCACTGTATGGAATTCAAATCCTATTTCTTTTTAAGAAGCAGGCCTGGGTGTTGTTTTTTTTTTAAAAAATTTTAAAAATTTGTTCTAATTAGTTATGCATGACAGTAGAATGCATTTATGCATATTGATATATCATATATAAATGGAGTATAATTCCTAATTTTTCTGATTGTATACGTTGTAGAATCACATTGGTCATGCAGTCATATATGTACATAAGGTAATGATGTCTGTTTCTTTCTACTATCCTTCCTACCCACTCCCCTCCCTTCATTCCCCTCTACCTAATTTAAAGTAAGTCTATTCTTCCCTAGCGGCCCCTCCTTATTGCATCTGCTGCAAATCAAAACTACTCTAAGATTTCATCTCACTCCAGTCAGAATGGCAATTATCAAGAATACAATCAACAATAAATGTTGGCGTTTGACTTTTTGACAGAGCTTCTTCAGTGTATACTTGAAAGGTATAAAAAAGGTTTTAACTCCTTTTTGATTGAAGAGTAACTTTTCCAGGCTTCAGGCTTTTCAGGGAGCACATTTCCAGTTTCCCTGCTTCACACAGGCCCAGGGTCATCACTAGTGTCTGGGGGGGAGGGAGACTAGAAGACCAGTTCTTGGGTCTGAGGACCAATGTTCAGGCAGAGACCCCAAAGAGTTCCTATGGCATCTGCTCCCACTTACATATAAGGCTTTCTTTCCTGTCTCTCTAGGTTTTCTATTTTTGTCTTTAAAGCTAAATATGAATTAAGATATGTCTTTGCCACATTTCATCTTACCTTGACTTTGAGCAGTTTATTTTCTGAAAGGCTCTGGGGTAGAAGGGCAGGTATAGGACTAGAGGTCTTCCCAGCTCCAATCCCACCCTATAGCTGTGTAAAATGGGTATCCCTTTTGTCCTGCTCTGTGACTCTGGCAAGAACTTCATCTTTCTGAGCCTCACTTTCTCCACCTGTGATATGGGGACAATGAAAGGTCCTGCCTTGCCAGAGTGTTGTGAAGATGGCATGAAATAACACATATGAGCTCTCAGACCAGTGCCTGCTTCCAAGTCAGCTCTTTCAGTAGCCATCATGCTTACTTTTTTGAGCATCAAGTTATATTTCTTTTAAAAATGGTTCTGAAATAAAAAACAATGTCTTTTTTAATCTGGAAAAGGCTTTTAAAACTCCATACTATCTAGATTAGACACTTTCTAAAAAAGTCCTTCTAGTTTGAACTTTCTTTACTTCTTTGTTAGTTCTACAGTAGGAAAGTTAATTTAAGCCAAGCTTGAAACCTAGCAGGGTAAGTGTAAGGATCTCTACTAGAGAATCACTTTCTTCTGGCCCAACATTCCTTAAACTCCACTTTACAGCTGTTAGCAAATGTAGTCTTTCCTTAGGGATTCACAATGAGCTTGTTGCAGGTGAAGGAATCAGGTCTTAGTGGCCATATGGTGTCCTTCTGGCCACAGTCCGCCTTCTGGCCACAGTCAGCCTTCTGGCCATAGTCAGGCTTGCATCCTGATTCCTCAGCATTGTGTCACCCGCCCCTGGATTTTCTTGCTGAAATCACTTAACTGTAAAAAAATGTTATACAATGGTTTCTCTCTAACCTTTACATATACGGAGACCTCTTCTACATTTTTCATACAGTGGGCCCTTTGTCTTACAGGGAGGACAGGAGCTGGGGAAGGCTTCACTTTGCTTCTTGAGAAGAGGAGCTATTAACAGGAAGCTTTTTCATTGCCCATTGGATCTGTTCAGCAGTTGCTCAGCCTAATTCTTTGTTGATGAGCTGGCAATCGCTATGCCCACTTGGGAGAATGACCATGTCCTGAACCAATGAGAGATGGGTCCAGAGTAGACATGGGGCTGATAACCTCCTCCTGATTCTCACCACATGCTGGTGTGAAGTGCAGGTGGTGACAGTGCTCAGGCCAGCACGGGCCTTTTCCCCTCCTTGGTCTCTACTCAGGTACAGGAGCTCTACCTTTGCAATGACAAGGTCCAAGGAAGTGACAGAAAGTCAGAGAGCGCCACCTTCTGGCCATATTGCTCATACCGACATAACATCTGCTCACCAGATGTATCTTCTTAGCATTTTCAGAAGGCCCCAAATCTTCAGGGCCAACAGGGTCATTTGAACTGGGAATAAGGCTGACCCAACCCCATCTATTCCTTTGATGACTTGAATAATATTTGATTGGTATAATTAGGATAGAAAATCTGGGGTTACATGTTGTCCGGTGGAAGCAAGAAGAAGAGTAGGGCAGTTTGCACAGCTTCTCAGCTCTACCTGAGGTCTGAGATTGAGAGTAGCCCAGGGCAACCCAGGAAAAGAAGCCTGTGATTACTTCAGCTCAGGGAGGCTGGTGGTCTCTGCTCACTGTTACCGCTGTTGACCGGTGATGAGTCCTTGCTTCCCCGATGTTGAAGAATAACACCAAAGAAGCATGCCGAGGCGAGGTCAGAGTAGAAATTAGAAGTTTATTAAAGGACAGCAGAAAAGACTTCTCCTGGAGGAAGAAGGGGACCCAAGAGGTGGAATCCGTGGAAGTTCGGTTGCCTCCCCTTTTTATAGTTTTGGTGATGGAATGTAGGTGGGAAGGGTTAGGACACAGGTGGGCCAAATGGGCAGAAGGACTTTTGGGATGGGCTTATCACTTCTCTGGGATGGGCTATCTCCAAATCTGTTGGGGGCTGTTTCCTGGGCTCCATTAACATTTCTTTGGGGTGGACTTTGGCCTAGGGCCTTTTTGGGACTTCATTACCATTCCATGAGTTGTCCTGTTTTCCCTGAGTCATTCTCAGCATGGCCTCCATTTTAGATTTCACTTGGTATTAGACCCGACTTACCTAACTACACTGACTACCTAATTTTAAATCTGGCTTCATCACCACGGAGCTCTGCAGCTCCCAGAATAATCTCAGCAGCAACCTTGATGTTGTATCACTTTGGAGAAAGACCAAAAATAGTCCTGGGGTACTATAAATGGGTCAAGGGCAGGGCAGCAGGGAGATTGTGGGCTCTTTCTTTGCAATCCTTGTAAGAGCCAAATGCCTTCTACTTTCTTCAGAGGGCCAATAAGTACCTCCTGGATCAAACAGATCTGGACCTTGTTAGCCACAGGCAATGCTATTTCCATACTGCAAGCATGGTGGCTGGGGCTGGGCTGCCCAGATGAGATGGCAACCATACTTGATGAGGACCTCCTATTTATTCACAGGATCGTCTCATGATCACTCAAGCTGCCCAGGAGACAGCTACATTGTTCAGTGCAGTGAACTACTACTGCATTGATCAACACAAAATGGTGCTCAAACTTTGGCTTCTACAGGTTATGTAGAGGTAGTTTGTTAAAAGCCACATTCCTGAGTTGCAACTATAATGATTCTGATTACATCTCAGATAGGGTTAGGATTTCTGATGTAATTAATACTAATGCAGGTGGGCAATGTTCAACATGTAGCACTATGCCAGCATGTAGCAGTTCTTGAGTGCTAATTATTAAATGTTCATGAATTCTGTGGACTGGTTGTGTAAACATTGGTCCTTGAAGCCAACCATGTTGGTAATATTCACACCACAGAAATTGGCAAATATTAAAAATCAGAGGCTTTTCTTTTCCCCAAATTACTGGATTACCAGCACACAGACATCACAACTGTTTCAGTGCTGTAGATTACCACTGGCATTTGATTTGGGAGAAAACAATTTTACTTTGGAAAATCCTCTAAAGGGCTGTGCAATCTTAAGCAAACCCTTTTCCATCTTTAGACCTAAGTTTCCCCAATAGTGTTGAAGTGGATTATTTTTGAAACCTGGTTGCATAATAAAGTCATTTGGAGAGCTCCAACCAATACTGACACTTGGGTCCCATGCCCAGGGAGTCTGGAGCCTCAGACTAACATGGAATGTCAGCACATTGCACGTATTGGTTCTATTGGTACTTTATTACTCTCTGGGTGAGTATACTTGCTACCAGGGATCTAGATGATATCCAGTGTCCTGGAAATTCTAGATTTTTGACCCGTGCAAGACTACATTGCTGTGTCTCATTTCCTATCCTGATCGGGGAGGAAGAATTCTTTGACATAAGAGAATGTTCCAGAGAAATAAAAAGTATACAATTAATCACTAGTCTTTTAAAAGACTATTTAATTTTTTCTTAAGCAGAAGAATCAGAAGAAAATGGCATGTTTTTAATATCTTAGAGTCTCTACTATAGATGAGCATAGTTCATATATTCAATCAATACTCATTTAGACTAGAAGGATATATAGGAACCAGTCATGAAAGACTAAGGGCAAGATTAGTCCAGGTGGAGGAATAGCACATGTAGGTGCCTGAGGCTGGAGAACACATGAAGAGTTCAAGGGTTAGGCAGCCTGCACAAAGTCAGAGGGGAGGCTCTGGAAATGTGCCACCCTTAACCATAAAATAATAGGTGATATTTTATTTGATATCAGGCAGTCTTTTGATGTAAATGAAATTGATTGGAGGGAACTGTTGAACAGGTGAACATGTTCTAATTGCACAGAGTATACAGATCCAAGTGTGTATAAATAAGTCATCAATACCACAGTCATGATGGAGGACAGACCCATGGCCCAGAGTTCTCTCATGCTCCTTCCCAGTCACCATCATGCCCCACCCTCCAACACACTAGAACAGCAATAAAAGATTCATTTTGTCTGCTGGACTTCATACAATTGGACTTACACAGTATGCATTCTTCAGTACCTGGCCACCTTCTCTTTCTATAGTATTTTGGGGCTGTATCCATGTTGTTGATTCTATTAGTACTTTATTACTTTTTTTTAAACTGAGGATTGAACCCAGGTGCATTAAACCACTGAACCACATCCCCAGCCCTTTTCTTTATTTTTTATTTTGAGCAGGATCTCATAAGTTGCTTAGGGCCTTGCTAAATTGCTGAGGCTGGCTTTGAACTTGTGATCCTCCTGCCTCACCCTGAGTTTCTGGGATTACAGGCATGCATCCCCATTCCCAGTACTAATGTATTCCTTTTTACCAAGTCTACATGCCATGGGATCACATGCATCTGATGTCTACTCTCAATAGGGTTCAAAGGAATGTCAGTGGTTATGTCCAGCCTCAGAACCCTTTGTTTGAACCTCTTGCAAAATCCCACTTAGTAGTCATTTGTGGAAAATCTCCCCTTGATGGGATAGCCAGAGTCTCCCAAGGCCACTCATCCTCGTCTCTTCTGCTTACCTATTGAGATAATTAATGAGATGCATTCCAGTGCCTCCAGAGATCAGTTCTCACACATCTGCCCATTTAGAAAAGGACATGAGGCTACATGACATATTTTATAGACTTCACCTTGTTAGTATTCAGTTTAGGTCCTATTATCTTAAAACATTTAAACTTTTACTTCTTTGTTTCAGGAATGCTCAGGGTTATTAACATGACCAGAGTTCCTGTGATTCCAGAGAGATGAAGCCCAGAGCCATTCACTTGTCCTCTTATTTCTTAACAATTGCAAAAATAGACTACCCTTGTTCTTTCTGTCCTCCAGAGAGACTGGAATTCCTTAAAGCTGCATTTTGTGTAAATGAGGAGCAACAGGCAAACATACACTGCAGGGGTTGGACTGCATGCAAAAGAAAACACATAGCCTGAGAGCATGGCAGAGTCTACAGAATTTTACTCTTTTTAAAGTTCTTTACCACATAAGATAAAGGACCTCCAGCCATCTCCCTTTCTTTCCTTGGGTATGTGATACATAATGTGGGTAATGAGCAGATGGGTCATACAGATCCATGGGAAATGACTCTCGTGTGTTCTGTCTCAGTGGCTTTTGCCTTGCCCTACTCCCCTGTATGCCAACAGCTTTGAGTGGAGCACAAAGAAATAGTGGGCTCCGTCTGAACACAGCCTCTTGAGGTTCTCATTTCTCTGGGGTTGTGCTCAGTCCTCACTTTTTTTTAGAAAAGAGCTATGGATTCTATCAATTGGAAGAGTGTTGAGAGCCACAGCTGAAGGGGCCCCAGCAAACTTCCAGCTGATTGGCTGGGGGGGGGCAGCAAACTTCCAGCTGATTGGCTCACCGTGACCCCAGCAAACTTCCAGCTGCCAGCTGATTGGCTCCTCTGCAGTGATGCTCATTGGGCTGTTTCCCCACCCTTTCAGACCATGGAGCTGCTCATTTGGGGACTCTTTTGGCTCCGCCCATGCAACCCAGCCAATGGGCCTCAAGAGAGGAGGATTGTGGGAGGCGGAGAGGCTTGTGGGAAGCCTGTGGTGGCAGTTGGGCTCTGAGGGAATTCCTGAAGAGCTCATGTGGTGCAGAGTGTGTCTAAAAATAAAGTTCGTTTGTGCTAGACAAGTGGATGGTGAATTGTGCCCAGCCAGACTGCAGCAGAAGAGCCCCCACAAGTGTCTTCTGATAGATGAACAATCTGAGATCCAGAGAGGAGATAGACAGCAAAGTCATAAACCTGGGAAAATGATTATTATTTTTTTGTTGTTGGGGGATTTAGTCCATTTGAGATGTTTTACAGAATACTGCAGTGTGTGTGGCTTAATAAACATTTACTTCTCACAGAGCTGGAGCCTGGGAAGTCCAAGACTGGACTCTGAAGAGAGCCCACTTCCTGGTTTGAAGGTAACCATCTTCATCAGACCAGAAAGAGAGAGCCTGCACGAGAGGGCACTAATCCCAGTCATGAGGGCTCCACCCACCAGGCGAAAGTCCCTCCAAATGCCTACCTCCAAGTGCCATCAACCTGAGGCTTGTGTTTTCAACAAAAGAATTTGTGGGAATGAGGGTGGTGGGCACAGAGTTCAGTCCATAGCAGTAGGGTTCTTCTGCTTCAGCAACCCCCACATGATGCCTGAGTGACCTAGGAAAGCTAAGCTGAGGAGGGTGTTGGGGAAGGATCTTGAACCCAGTTGTCTCCTTCCAGGGCATTGCCAGGCCTGTCCCTTTCTCTCATGTTCTGAGGTGGCTGAGCAGCTGGTATGCAGACAAATTCATCAATCCTTCCAGGCTGTGGGGCACGGGGTGAGTTTTTCACAGACCCCAGGCCTGAAGGGTGGCTTCACAAGGATTCACCAAACTGCTCTTTCCTATCCCATGGCCTGCCCACGCCCACCCACCTGCAGGCCAGTCTCTCTGTAGCTCTGGGACAAGGGCTCCACGGTTTTCCAGATGTATGCAGGGAGGTCTCTTGGAGCTTCTACATCAGACAGTGGCCACATCCTGCTGCCTCAGCATTCCCAGGCATTTCTGGAAGGACAGCAGCTTTCCTGACAGACAACTGGTTAAACATTAGCAAACTCATCATGAAAAGCCACACCCAAAAAACTATTCTTCTGTCAGGGAACTCAGAAAGCACCCAAAGGAGTCTGAGGTCAGGTGTCCACTCAGATGCCAGGCTTCCTTTCTCTTTCCAGGCAACCGCGTGGGAGCTCCTGTACCTCCTGCCCCCACCCCTGTTCCCATGGCAAAGGGGAGGAGGATCCACTTATGGCTTGTGTTCATGTGATGCCTTTGCATTTGTAAAGGCTTTATTTGAGATATAATTCATGTGCCATATAGTTACTCATTTAAAGTGTATAAAGTGTACAACTCAATGTTTTTTTTTTTTTTTTTTTGTGATGCTGGGGATTGAACCCAGGGCCTTATGCATGTGAGGCAAGCACTCTACCAACAGAGCTATATCCCCAGCCTCAAACAATTCAATGATTTTTTAGTGTATGCATAGTGCAACAACTGTCACAGTATTGATTATACATTTTTAACAAGAACCATTGTAGTGTCTATAGCATAGTAAGATAACTATGATTGATAACAATTAATTGAATAGTCAAAAACAATATAGAGCATTTTGAATGTTCCTTACACAAAGAAATGACAAATGTCTGAGGTGATGGCTATGCCAGTCACTCTAAACGCATCATTATACATTATATACATGCATCAAAATGTCACACCATACGCCATACATATGTACAAATAAGGTGTCAACTAAAGATAAAAAAATAAAAAGCACTTTCAGAAAGAAATGCAAGTCATCGTTCCCAATTTTTCCATGCCTTCCAGCCCTAAGCAAACTCTATGATATTGTATTTATTGATCAGCCTACACTGGACATTCCAAATAAAAAGAATCATAATATGCAGGGTTTTTTTTTTCAATTGGATTAGCATGATGTTTTAAGGCCCTTCCATGTTGTACTCTGAATCGGTATTTCATTTCTTCTTATTGTAGAGTGATATTCCATTGGGTGTATATTTCACATTGTTTCTCCAGTCACCCATCGCCAGACATTTGGGTTGCTTTTACCTTTTGGCTATTATAAATAATGTTGCCATGACATTCATGTAAAAGCTTTTGTGTGGACACGTTTTTATTTCTCTTGGGTACAAAAACTTATGAGTAAAGTTGCTGGTTGAAATGACTATATTTAACATTATGAGGAACTAAGTGATTGGTTTCTAAAGAGCCTGTGTCATATTATATTCCACCAGAAGTGTATGGAAGTTCTTATTTTTCACATCCTTGCCAACACTTGTTATTTTCTGACTTTTTGATGGTAGCGCTCTCACTTCATATGAAGTGCAATCTCATTGCGGTTTTGGGTTTTGAGGTTTTGATTTGCATTTCCCTGATGACTAATGATGTGGAAAAGCCTTTCATACGCTTATTGGTCATTTGCATATTGCGTTAGTCCATTTTTTGATACCAATAACACAATACCAAAGTATGAAGAAAATAGGTTTATTTTGGCTCAGGTTCTGGTTTGAGGTCCACATGTAGTGATGACCTTCTTGCTGGCAGAGTCCCAAAATGGTGCATGACATTACATGGCACAAGACAGGGATGTGCATGTGTGTCTTCTAGTCTCTCTTCCTCTAAAAACTACCCAGATTCAGTCACAGGGTTTCTACCTAAATGACTTCATCTTATGCCAATTATCTCCCAAAGGCCCCTAAATACCATAGATAGATCAATACTTTACAGTGGGGATTAAACTCCAAACTACAGCCCGAGTTTCAGGGACAAACCATATTCAAACCACAGTACATCATTTTGAAAAAATAGCTCTTCAATCAATAAAAAATAGCTATTCAAATTCCTTGTCCATTTTTAAAGTATTTATTTTTCTTTCATTTTAAAGAACTTTTAATATATTCTAGAAGCAGATCTCATCAGATATAAGATTTGCAAAAATTTTCTCCCATTCTGTGGGTTGTCTTTTAATTTCTTGGTGTTTTATTTTATTTTGGGGGGTTACCAGGGATTAAACTTAGGGCCACTTGAACACTGAGCCAAAACTCCAGCCCTATTTTGTATTTTTATTTAGAGACAGGGTCTCACTGGGTTGTTTAGCACCCGCTTTTGTTGAGGCTTGTTTTGAACTCGAAATTCTCTTGCCTCAGCCTCCTGAGCCGCTGGGATTACAGGTGTGGACTACCGCACCTGGCTTCTTCATGTTTGGTGATACACAAATTTTAAAAAGTTTGACAATGTCCAATTTGTCTAACTTTTCCTTTGTTGCTGGTGCTTTGACTACCATATTTAAATCCATTGCCAAGTCTGAAATCATGAAGATTTACTTCTATGAGTTTAAAGAGTTTTGGATTTTTACATTTAGGTCGTTGATCACTTTCAATTAATTTATGTATATGATATAAGAATCCAACTTTATTCTTTTGCATATTACCATTCAGTTGTCCCAGCACCATTTGTTGAAAGACCCTTCTTTCCCATTGAATATAGATAGCATCTTTGTGGATAATCAATTGATCATAGGTAAATGGGTTTACTTCTGGACTCTCAATTCTATTCCATTGATCTATCCTTATACCAGTACCACCTTATCTTCATTACCATTGTTTTATACTAAGTTTTGAAATAAAAAGTGGAAGCTCTCCAATTTTGTTCTTTATTTTCAAGAACCTATTCTGGGTTCCAAATTCTCCAGCTTGTCAATTTCTAACATGAGAAGTTCCTGGGATTCTGATACGTATTGCGTTGAATCCCTAGATTAATTTGAGGAGTTATTGCCATTTAACAATATTAGGTCTTCGCACCCATGGGCACAGGATGTTTTCTATTTATTTAGAACTTTCTTTCCACGATGTTTTATAGTTCTCAGAACATAAGTTTTTCACTTAGTTTGTTAAATTTATTTCTAAATAGTTTATATTTTTGATGCTATTGTAAATTGAGTTGTTAAATTTCTTTCAGACTGTTCATTGCTAGTATATAGAAATACAGTTGGTTTTTTTTTTTTTTGGTATATTGTTATTATATCCTGCAACCTTGCTAAATTGGTTTATTAGTTCTAATAGTTTTTAAATGAATGCTTTATGGTTTCTATAAAACATTATGCCGCCTGAGAATATAAATCTATATAAATCTCTCCTTCCGGGCTGGAGCCACTGGCCTTGAAGGCGAGTGGACTAATAGGCGCAGGTGAGAGCAGGAAGGAGAGGAGGCGGGGAGGACACCGGCGGCCTGGTGCCCCCGCGCCCGGGACCCGAACACCGGGCAGCAGCGGGGCTGGCAGCGCCTGCTCGCGCGCACCCCGCACTATTCCAGCCCAGCGGCTCCGGAGCCCAAAGGGGGTGTGGACCACAGGGAGGCAGGGCGGGGGCAGCGCGTCCACGCCCGGCCTCGGGGAGCAGCGACCCGCCCCGGGACCCACCTCTCGGCCAGCGTCGGGAGCCAGAGGCTCCTGCCCCGGCCCCTGCGACCGGCTCATGAATCCTGCCCGTCGTCTGGGGTCTGGGATTCCAGGGCGAGCCAAGCGAAATAGGAGAGCTCGCCATCCATGATGAGGGCTCACGGGCTGGCAGCGCGGGGGGCGCGGCCGCTCGCTGCTGCCACCTGCTGGACGCGCGGAGCGAGTCCGAGGCCCCGCCCCGCAGGGCTTCTGCCTGGCTCCTGGGGGCCTGGGGCTTGCAATGGGACCCTGGTGTCCTGGGGCCAACAAGAGGATGCTTGAGTGCTTCTTTTCCCTCTCTTGATACAGGATCTACGGGCTAGACCACGAGAGGGAAAGAAACTTCTTGGGAGGGGCTGGGAAGGAAAGACTTTGCGGGAAGAGGGTTCCCACCCCAGCCCTGGTGCTGAGAAGCTGGGTGCAGTCTAGTCTTGAGCTTGTCACTGCTGTGTGGGCTGGTCTTCCTCCGCTGGAGAAGGCGGCTGGACCGGTGTGTGAGGTATCGAGGATTCCCACAGCCTTCTACCATATGTCGCCATATTTTCTATTGTTCTACTCTGTTTTTCTTCCACTCCCATGGCTAATTAATTTCTTGTCTGTTAATTCATTCTCATTCATATTCTCTCTCTCTCTCTCTCTCTCTCTCTCTCTCTCTCTCTCTCTCTCCTCCCTCCCTCCCTCCCTCTCCCCTCCATGAGAAAATAGATTTCTTTGTGGACTTTACCACTGCTTTACTCCCCCCCCCCATCACCTAGAGTGGTAGCTGCTCAGTAGTGTTTAGTAAATATTTGTTGAAAGAACACCCCAATTCTTATTTAGAATTTCTTCCACTTTTCGTATTCCAGGATCCTGTAAATGTACATTGCATTTTTTTAAATGAGAATCAATAATTAAGAAAGCTAATAGTTCTGTGGTCAAGAGTCTGGTTCCATTACTTGGTATATATGTGACCTTTCAAAATTTACTCAGCCTCCCAGAGCATCAAATTCTTCATCTGTAAAATATTACCTACCTCTTGGGTTGGTTGTGTGTTAAATGAATAAATCCATTAAAATACTTAGTGCAGTATGTTCATACAAAGATATCAATATATGTTATCACTATCACTGCTCACTTACATCTACCTTTGATTGACAAGCCCATCATCTCTCTTTCTACTGGTGCAGCCCTGCTAGACCTTTCTACAGTTTAACCTCATTGCTTCGCCTTTCTTTGCCTGGTGAACTCTGTTATCTTTGGGATTTTAGAGCCTCTTCTTTCCTCTGGGTTAATTACAGTGATGCTAAATGAAGCTGACTTTATTTCAGGGAAATAAAGATGAATTTTGAGATGAATTTTTTTCTCTGTGGTGAAAATTTTCCCCCAGTTCTGTGAACTCCATTTAATAAAATGTATTGAATTCTACCCTGCACCCCACAATTAGCAAGATTCTTCTTGGAAAATTTATTTCCCCGCTCTTTCCACCTTTTTTATTGGTGCATTAGATTTGTTGTTAAATATTCATACATGCAGGCAATAGAACAATAAAATTTGGTCAATATCACTCCCTAGCACTTCCCTCCCCCCTTCCTACCCCTATCCCTTTACTGATGTCCCTTTGATTTGCATTAGATCTCCACTCCCCTACATTTTTCTCCCTTTTTCTGCTCTAGCTTCTACATCTGAGGGAAAACACATGGTCCTTGAGTTTGAGTTTGGCTTATTTTACTTAATATAATGGTCTCAAATTCCATCCATTTTCCTGCAAATGACATAATTTCAATTTTTCTTTATGGCTGAAAAAACTCCAGTGTGTATGCGTGTGTGTGTGTGTGTGTGTGTGTGTGTGTGTGTGTATTTTTCTTTCTTTATTCATTCATTGATAGACACCTAGGCTGGTTCCATAGGTTAGCTATAAATATGGGTATGCACGTATCACTGTAGAAAGATGATTTTAATTCTTTAGGATAAATACTGAGGAATGGTGTAGCTGGGTAGTTCCATGCCTATACTTTTGAAGAAACTCCATACTGATTTCCATAATAATTTGTACTAATTCACAATTCCACCAGCAATGTAAAAGTGTTCCTTTTTCTCCACATCTTCTCCAGCATTTATTATTGTTTGCATTTTTGGGGTGGGTGGGTACAGGAGATTGAACCAATGTGCTTAACCACTGAGTCACATTCCAAGACTATTTTATTTTTTATTTTGAGACAGGGTTTCCTTAAGTATTCAGGGCCTTGCTAAATTTCTGAAGCTGGCCTTGAACTTGATCATCCTGCCTCAACTTCCTGAACAGGAGGATTACAGGAGTGTAGCACTGCGTCCACTCTTAGTGACTGTTTGCATTCTTAATGACTGCCATTGTGACTGTTGTGAGGTGAAAGCTCAGTATAGTTTTGATTTGCATTTCCCTAATTCCTAATGATTTTGAACATTTTTTCATATATTTGTTGGCCATTTGTGTTTATTCTTTAATTCATCTGACCATTTATTAATTGGATTTTTGGTGTTTTTTGCATTCTTTATCATATTCTAGACATTAATCTTCTGTCAGGCGAGTAGCTAACAAAGATTTTTCTCCCATTCTGTAGGTTCTCTCTTCACATTCCTGTTTGCTGTGCAGATTTTTTTTAATTTGATGCCATCCTGTTTATTAATTCTTGACATTATTTCCTGAGCTTTAGAGGTCCTATTGAGAAAGTCCTCGCCTGTTCTGATATGTTCCAGGAATATTTCTAGTGTTCTCCTCGTGATTACTCTGCCAAATGGGGCAGGAGTTGCATTGGTGTTGCATAGTTGGTGACCGCTGGCTTTGGATGAGCTGCTCAGCCTTCCAGCCCCACCATGTGGCAGGAGCATCATTGGGACTTGCATATGGGCCCCTCACCATTCTTTGTCTAGAATTCTCTTCACCTCATCCAGCTGGGAGTGATAAATTCAGCTCTTGGGAGAGGTCATTGAATCTTGGAACATAATAACTCCTCTCAGGGAAATAGACTTCTCTGCATAATTATGAGGACATATAGAATGGGGCCAATAGAAGTATAATGTTATACCCACAAGGATGTCCACAACAATTAGTGGCCATAGGGGTGTGTGAAGAGGAAGCCTGGGATGGGATTCTTGATGGGGCTCATCTGGAAAAGTTGTTAGGAAAACAGAATCTCAGCTCATTCCTCTAAAGGGAATGGAGTTGAGAACCGTGAGCAGAGGATCCCTTTGTTTAAGGTCTTTGTTTTGTTTTGTTTTAAACTTCTTTAGACTCCAGGAAGGGAGATAAATAGTTTTCACCTGGAAAGAGGGAAATATTTCTAGATTTTTGAAAAACCATATGGCAAAACTGTTGCTGCACAACATCTCTGCCTTTGTCTGGGCAAAGATGGAACTTTTCTGGAACAGCTTCACCCAAGACAACTGCTCTGCTCCTTACAGACTACTGTCACCTCAGTCAGGTTCTCTTCTCCCAGAGAGCTCCCATAATTTCTCACTTGAAAGACTTAGCAACAAATCAAGTTAAACAGGCAGAATCAGAGTTCCCATTCTCACAGTGTGGGGGTAATTCAGTGCTAAGCATGGAACAGTGAGCACATTTAGAAATATGTGTGTGTGTGTGTGTGTGTGTGTGTGTGTGTGTGTGGTGTGTGTGTGTGTGTGTGTGTGTGTGTGTATGAATGTAGACATATATAGTTATGGTTTAGATTTAAAATGTCTCCCAAAAGTTCGTGTTGAAAGCATGGTCCCCAAAGCAGCAAGGGTCAGAGGTGGGGCTTTCAGCTGATGATTGGATCATGAAGGCTTTGACCTCATCAGGGAATTAATCCATTTGATGGATTAATCCACTGATAGATAAATGGATTAATGGGAAGTGAAACCTAGTTGGAAGAAGTAGGTTGCCGGGGCCAGCTCTGCCCACTACTTCTCAGTTGTCACAAATTGAGCAACTATCCTTTGCCAAGTCCTTTAGCCATGGACTTAACCTATGAAACTGTGAGCCAAAATAAACCTTTCCTTCTCTAAGTTATTCTTGTCAGGGCACAGTAAGGAAAAGTTGACTATCACACATATATAGGTGCGAGCACGCACACACATGCACACACACACCATATATATATATATATATATATATATATATATATATATATATATATATAATCTTTCTTACAGAAATGAGATCGCATAAACACATGTCTAGAATGCAGAGCTTAAGTTCACTCTAAATTATCAGCAGTTGCCTTCTGAGAGGGCACTGAGCTTTGGTTAGGGGTGAAATGGTTTGAAAGGAAGGTCGCTTTTTTAATTCAATGTCTAGTTTCATGCACATATTATTAATCGTATTGTCTGTTTTTCATTTGCATTAACCTTGGGCAGATTACTTTATAATAAAGACAAGATGCTTATTTTAGCTCATGGTTCCTAGGTGCCAAGTTAAGGGGTTGTATCTGGTGATGGCATTCATGCTGGCAAAGTCCTAAGGTGGCACAGGGCATCACTTGGAGATAGGGAGCACACAAGTGTGTCCATGTGTGTGTCTGGTCTCTCTCTTTTTAAAAGTCATCAGGATTCAATCATGGGGGTCCACTCTAATGGTCTTACCCAATTCTAGTCATTGCCCAAAGGGTCTGCCTTTCAACACCATAATCTGCTCAATACCTCACAATGGGGATAAAATCCCAGAACGTGAAGCCCTGGGAGGCACTCACATCATATACAAACCATAACACTTCTATAATGGCACCATTTTGAACAGATACTGTTGATGGCCCTGGCACCTGGCTTTCTTTCAGGAGGGTATTTCCTTCACCATCCTCTGCAGGTCAATGGCTCCTTCTTTCTCCACCATTAATAACTTGCTCTCTGACATTGCCTTCTGCACCCTCCACCTTTTCGGCCCTCGCTCTCTGACTTCTGTTGAACAGTCTTCCTCTGACCTCTTGTCATGGTGCATCCTTGTTCTTGTGTCTCTGTCTGTCCTCTTGGCCTCCCAGCCAGCCTAACTCTATGGTTGCTGGTTTCAGAGACTCTCTGCAGCTCCTGGCTTCTGCCACCCACTGTCCTCTTGCCACACCTACCCTGCCAACTCCCCATCATCTGGCTGTCCTGGATCCATTTTAGTGAGATGAAGGGGCTTCATCAGCAGGGAATCCCTGGACAGTTCTAAGACAGTTATTTGTGAATGCTGATCCGGGGAATCAAAAAGGCTCCCTAAGGTTACTTAATTTTTAACGATAGAACCTGAACATCCCTGCACCTGCTGCTGGTTCAGGCTTTCATTAACATTGGTTATCGGCTCAGGCCAGCGCAGACGATTAACTGTTCGGTCACTCAGGGAAATTCTCAGGGAGTTAGAAATAAAACACAGACACACAATTTACCTTTTAACCAAGCTCTGGGACAGTTCCTCTTGCTCTCTGCTCAAGCTCCCCAGTGGGGGAGCAAGGATCTACACGAGAGACTAGTGAGAGAGAGCGAGCTCACTTTGGAGTGAGCTTTTATGGGAAACTCTAAATTCTGGGGAAAATCCCGTCCATTGAAGGTCAAGGAGGGCAGTGTTGCAAGGACAGGTAAGATGATTAGGTCCCTGGGATTGTGGAGACACACGCCTCTACATGAAGACACCGTCCCTCAAACCCAAGAAGGGCGGGGCAGTCTAGTGGCATGTCTGCTGCCTGACGCCTCAATCACCCAGCCGGGGAGTGACTCAGTCATGTGCCAGGTTGGTCTACGGTTGGTGTGGAGCAGAAGACTCAGAAAGGAGACTTGGGCTTTTAGACTCCTGAAATTTGTACCTGGGTCTATACCTCATCCTTGAGAAAAAAATCTCTGGGGCAATATTTGCTGAAACTCATTAGAATTATCTGGAATAAGTTTTTAAATAGATCTCTAAAGATTTCACCTCCAGAGATACTGATTTATTGAAGTTGAGCAGGATCTAGTCATCCAAATATTTATTTATTTATTCTAATTAGTCTAATTAGTTATACATGACAGAAGAATGTATTTGATTCATTGCACACAAACGGAACACAACTTTTCATTTCTCTGGTTGTATACCATGTAGAGTTGCACCATTTGTGCAATCATATGTGTAAGAAGGGTAATGATGTCCTTCTCATTCTACGATCTTTCCTACCCCCATGCCCCCTCCCATCCTTCCCCTTTGCCCAATCCAAAGTTCCTCCATCCTTCCCATACCCCTGCTCCCCACTGGGTCAGAATCCACTAATTAGAGAAAACATTTGGTTTTTTTGGGGGGGGATTGGCTAACTTTACTTAGCATGATATTCTCCAACTCCATCCATTGACCTGAAAATGCCATAATTTTATTCTCTTTTAATGCTGAGTAATAGTCCATTATATATATATATATATATATATATACACACACACACACACACACACACACACACACACACACATACACCACACACTTCCTTTATCAGTTCATCTACTGAAGAACATCTAGGTTGGTTCCACAGTTTAGCTATTGTGAATTGAGCTGCTGTAAACATTGATGTGGCTGCGTCTCTGTAGTATGCTGATTTCAAGTCCTTTGAGTATAGACCAAGAAGTGGGATAGCTGGGTCAAATGGTGGTTCCATTCCAAGTTTTCTAAGGAATCTCCATATTGCTTTCCAGAGTGGTTGTACCAATTTACATTCCCACCAGCAATGTATGAGTGTACCTTTTTCCTCACATCCTTGCTAACACTTATTGTTGCTTATGTTCTTGATAACTGCCATTTTTAATGGAGTGAGATGAAATCTTAGAGTAGTTTTGATTTGCATTTCTCTAATTAGTAGAGATGTTGAACATTATTTCATGTTTGTTGATCGCTCGTATATCATCTTCTGAGAAGTATCTGAGCAGCTCCTTAGTCCATTTATTGATTGGGTTGTTTGTTTGTTTGTTTGTTTTTTAAGTTTTTTGAGTTCTTTATACATCCTGGAGATTAGTGCTCTATCTGAGGTGTGTGTGGTAAAGATTTTCTCCCATTCTGTAGGCTCTCTCTTCACATCATCGATTGTTTCTTTTACTGATAAAAAGCTTTTTAGTTTGAATCCATCCCATTTATTGATTCTTGATTTTATTTATGTGCTTTAGGAGTCTTGTTAAGAAAGTCAAGACCTAATCCGACATATGAAAATTTGGGCCTACTTTTTCTTCTATTAGGTTCAGGGTCTCTGGTTTAATTCCTAGGTCCTTGATCCACTTTGAGTTGAGTTTTGTGCATGGTGAGAGATAGGGGCTTAATTTCTTTTTGCAGCATATGGATTTTCAATTTTACCAGCACCATTTGTTGAAGAGGCTACTTTTTCTCTAATGTATGTTTTTGGTGCCTTTGTCTAGTATAAGATAACTGTATTTATGTGGGTTTGTCTCTGTGTCTTCTATTCTGTACCACTTGGTCATCCAAATTTTGATGACTCTCTAAATGGGAGTGGGATGTGAGCTATCTCCTGACTCAACAGGTTAATGTAAGCTTTTGATCCATTAACTGAAGTGCAGTAAGTAGGATGAAGGAGTGGTCACAGCCTCTGAGCTGTGTGATGGTGCAGTACGTGGGGTGATGGGATGCACAGCTGGGTATTCTGCTTCCAGAGAAAACTGGAACTTCAAAGAAGCAAGACTTGAATGGTGTGGGGACTGGCAGATGCATCATATAAGGAAGAAGGAAAGCATCACAGGGAAAAGTTTGACTTGCCCAAGGTCATCCTATAAAATGAATGCATGAAAACATGCACACACACACACACACACACACACACACACACACACATACACTTCCCTTTGTGTTAAACAGATTTATTAGACCCTGAAGCCAACCATTATAGTAGTGAAAACAATTGAAAATGAACTCCATTTTTTTTTTTTGTGAAGTAAACATCTTGTAAAACTCATATCTGTTGAAAACGGAGAAGGAGGGACAGGCAGCCACGGTGGCCCAGGCAGATGCCTTAACCCTGAGGCAGCTGCAAGGGATCCTTTTGTGTGTTTCTGAGGATAGGAGGATCTGGTTTGGCTTGGGTGTATTGCCATAGGGCTCTCTGGTGGAACTGAGATTTTTGTCTCTGTTTTGACCAATGAACACATTCGGCTCATCCAGATGCCCCTCTTCAGAGTCCTGCAATTTCTACATGCTTGAAGAACACAGCTACAAGAAAAATAGTGACTTACACACATGAATATACACGATTTGCACAAGCAATAACTGAATACCTGTAAACATCTTTTAGACTCTTTACAATCATTTTGTGAGGGAGTTTTTTTGTTAACTATTTAATTATAATTATTGTTTTTATTTACAATGGAGGAAATATGCTAAAGAGTATATAGCTTGAAAGTAGGAGAGTCAGGACTGACCACAAAAACAAAACAAAACAAAACAAAAAACCTCAGGTATTCTGACCACAAATGTAACGTCCAAATTGACCACTGGATGGTAAAAACACATCCAAGTGGTGGGAAGATTTCTGTTACTCTGTTGGCCAAAAAGCCTGCCTTGCTGTCCTCTGTCCAGAAAAGATAAGACTAAAGACTGGGTGGTGTGGGGGAAGGTTGTCCTTGTGAGCAGTATACACAGCCGTGGTCTGCTCTGGGCTGAACTGGATGAGCAGAGAGATGACATCTTCGGAAAGACAGGAGGTCTTCTCTCCTGTCCTCTCAGGCCCAGAAATAATGGTACTTATGAAGAGATGGCTGGCTGTAATAATTTGCACTACTATGATTAAACAATTGGGACATGCTGCTTATGAAGCAGAAAGGTTTATTTAGCTTAGAATTGCAGCAACTGCAAGGTTCAAATCTAAGACCAGGTGGCCCCATTTCTTTTGGTCTCTCATGAGGATGGTGAATGGCAATGAACAGTGCTTGGTAGAGTGAGTCACATCTTGAGCCAGGAAGCAGAGATAAAGAAGAGATAGCACAAGGTCCCACATCTCCTTGAAGGACTCACTCCATTGACCTAAGGACTTCTTACTAGGCCCAACCTTTAAAAGGTCATTAACACTGCTTAATATTGTCATTCTGGGGACCAAGCTGTATAAATGGACCTTTGGGGAACACACCAATCATAGCACTGTCATATGGAGGCACTTGATCAGAAAGGGAGAGGTGGGGGTTATATATAGAAGGTGGCCACATTCGTGGAAGATGTTCTGCTGCTTTGTGGCCTCAGAAGTGATCCTGATCTTAAACTGTTTCCTCCTCCAGGGGGTTGTAATGGCCACCGGTAGGAAGGCTACCAACCCACTTGGGGGTGGAGAAACCATCAGTCAGTGGAATATGCTACAGAAAATTAATTTAATTATAATTATTATTTTTATTTACAATGGAGGAAATATGCTAAAGACTATATAGCTTGAAAGTAGGAGAGTCAGGACTGAAACTCAAATCTTCTGACCACAAATGTGCTTCTTCCTTCCAAGGTGCCTTGGACACTGTTCATGGCATTGGGAACTGGTACCATCTTTCTGTGAGGCTCAGCATGAGGGACCACCAAGTCAGATCAGTAGTGTAACAGCCCTGGAGGCACCCCAGACTCCCTTCCATGGCACCCCTGCCATGCCCTGTTCACACATGAATTCTCCTCCTTTTCAGCTCCACCCTTTTCTCCTCTTCCATCATATATTTTTGTATTTATGGTGACATCATCATGGAAAAATCTAGTTGAAAAACTTTTGATATCACAGAAGATCATAAAATAATAAGATAGTATATCTTTTCCTCTTATCCCCATCACAGCCCCATGCTTTGACCCAGCCATGAGAGGACAGGGATGTCACCTGCTCTATTCCTGGTGAGGTCCCCTTCATCAGCATAGACATGATATAGGGTGCACATTTGCAGAGGGCACAAACACACCCTCTGCACATATATCTATAATGGTGTGTGTGTGTGTGTGTGTGTGTGTGTGTGTTTACATAAACAGAATCACACAGTGTACTGTACTGCAAGTTCCTTTATGTTTTGCATAATAATATGTTTGGGATCTTTCCTTGGCTCAGTGTTGACCTACTTCTTTTGAACTGCTAAATAACACTCCTGAATGGTGGGCACTTCCATTCCTCCCATTTCTCACTATTTCCAGCACTGCTTCTGGCAGCCTCCTTGTACAGGTGTCTTGGTGCCCAGCTGTGAGTCTTCCTCCTGGAGGGACACCCGAGGTTGGGCCCACTGGCTGGAAGGGCCCTTCCTTCCCAGCCCATTTGCTGGTTAGATGCCTGAACCCTGTATTTCCCTAGAAGATCAGCTGAAATGAGGCAAATTCCTTTGCCTGGGAGTGGTCGGGAGTGTCAGTCCTGGGCTGTGTCATGAACTTGGCACTTGTCATGAACTTGTGCACACATGATCCTATCCCAGCCTGCTCACCAGGGAACCTAATTTTAGCACAGGAACTAAATAGCCTTAGAAAGTTGTGTGGAAGCACTCTGGCCTGAGGGGTCCTGAGCTCTGAATCTAATATGGACAGGCTTTGCCACAAAAGTTGCCCAACAGTGTTGAATTAATGAGTGTCACTATGGGTGACCTTGTCTCATTATCTTCAAAATGGGTTTGGAGCAGGAAGTGGCGTGAGGGGTAGGCACACTGCTGTTTCAGGCCACTTTTGATGCTGAGTGTCCAGGGTGAGGCTGCAGTTACCTGCCCTCGCCCACAGGTTTGCTGTGGGAGCCCAGAAATGGGGGAACTGATATGTTGTAAAAGAGCAGTTGGCTCTTCCTGGTGAGGTCAGAGCCAGCAGCTGGGTGACCTCTGCCTGGTCAGCAGCCCCACCTCCCCTCCTGGAGCTGCTGCTGCCTGTTCCTCAGCTGACCCCTGGTGTGGGCGTGTGCCACGTTCCTCAGAAGGAAGCCTCGCTGGCCCCTGGTCTGTGGCCCAGGAGTCTCATTACTGCCAGCTGCCGGCTGCACCCCACAGATGCCTGGTGGATCCTCCTGCAGAGCAGTAAAGCAGAGAGGTGAGGACAGAGGCCCGTGGTCATGCTGCCCAGGTCCCTTCCTGCCTGTGCTCTAAATTGGTGAATGAGCTGCAAATCACTGACCCTAGTCTCCTCATCTTTAAGTAAGATGGGTTAAGGTTCAAAGTGGGTTTCTCATTGAACACAGCATCCAAACTCAGTAAGCCTTTATCAGAATTATTAATGTGCACAACAAACACAGCTTTCAAAACCACCACTAATGTTTGGTGAATCAGACAGATGCAGGAAGGAGCCGGAATTTAAGAGTCCTATGTTATGGTCACCTTTCTGCTACTGGTTCCCTCCAAAATCAGTCCACAGCTCATTTGAACTGAAGGGTTGTTTCCCATACCAGCCCCCAGCGCCAATCCCAGCATTGTGGGTGATGACTCTACCTCAGTATGGGCTTTTCTTCCTACATCCCTCTATCCTTTAAGGCCCTCCCCACAACCACATGCCATCTTCTCCATGAAGTTTCCTTGTTTTTTCCTTGGACAAGTGCCAATCTGTCCCTCAGTCACCAACACACCTCTGTATACCAATGATTCCCAAGCTTATATTTCCAGTGGAGACCTTGTCCACAACCTACTCGACATCTTCAGGTGGACTTTCCAAACCTGATAAAAACCCCTGCCCCCTCACTCAGCCAAGCCTGTCACACTGCAAAGCCCCTGCCCTCTTGCTAGAAGGTAGATAAAAATCCATTATAAGAGACAGGAAAAACCAAGCTGTTTTCTATACTCATGCAAAGGGCAATTAAAGCAAGGGCCAGAATATTTTCCTTCTGATCACCAAAATGTGTATGGGTTTTTCTAGCAATTCTCTAGACCCCAGCCAAGTGTCCTATAATTTAATTTAGTTTGGACACTGTCTATCTGGGGATGGTGTCAGATTTCATAGTTTAAGGGCTCAGTCTTCCATCATCTTTCAGATGTCTTCAGATGTCTGTCCCATGTGTCAGGTGGTGACCTGGACTTCTGACAGCAAAATATAAATCAGAAGTTCCCAGCAGTCCCTCACTGGGTTGGATAATTTTCTAGAGTGGCTCGCAGAACTCAGGGAAACATTTTGCTTGTATTTACCCATTTGTTATAAAGGATGTCACAAAGGATACAGACGAATGGCCTGAGGAAGAGATGTCTAGGGCAGGGGATGTGGAAAGGGGATCTGTGTCTCCAGGCCCTCTCGGGGCGCCCATGTGTTCAGCAACCAGGAAGCTCTTTGAACCCAGTCTTTTTGAGTTTATAGTGGCCTCGTTACCCAAGCATAATCAATGAAATCACTGACCATGGGTAACCAACTCCACCTTCAGTCCCTCTCCCCTCCCCAGAGGTCAGAGGGTAGGGTTGAAAGTTCCAGCCCTCTCCTCACATGGTTGTTTCTTTGGGCAACTGGTCCCCAACCTGAGGCTCCCCAGGAGCCCACCAAGAATGGCCTCTAGAATGAGAGGCTCTCATCACCCAGGGAATTCCGAGGGTTTAGAAGCTCTGTGTCCAACGCTCTCATCACTCAGGAAATTAGAGTTTTAAGTTCCGTGTCAGGAATCAGGGGCGGAGACCAAATATATATTCCTTGTTATATCACAGATCACACCGCCCATCACTTCCATTGCCTCCCTCCAAATGCTCAGGCCTCCTCTCAGCCCCCAGCTCATGCATCAGACAGTCCTTCCTCTACCTCCAAAATAAACCAGGCTCTCACGGCTTCTCACCACCTCCACCGCTGCTGCTCTGGCCCAAGCCACACTCTTCCCTCACTGCCTCCTACCCATCTCCCTGCTTCTCTCCAGTCCTCCTCCCACAGTCTATTCTCAACACAGCAGCCAGAGGCTCTTCCAAGCCACAAGTCCTATCCTATTCCTCTGCTGCTCAAAACTCCCCAGTGGCTGCCATTTCACTTAGAGTGAAAGCCAGTGTCTTTGAGATGTCTAGCGAGCTCCACATATGGAGCCCTGTTGCCTCTGGCTTCCTCTCTCCTCCTCTATGTGTGCTGGATCATTGTCAGTTATCCTTCGAAATCCACCTTCCACCCTCCTCTGCCCTGCCAGGGCTCCCAGGAGGCTGGCCTCTCTACAGGCCTCCTCATCACAGGCCTCCTCCTGCCCTTTGGCTTCCAGAGGTATTCAGTCAATGGGAAGATGGGAGCGAGAACATCTCTGGTCCCTTTGTCCATGGTGTTGACTAGGCCCTGTCGAGGTTCCTCCCTCAGTCACTCAGCTCTGGTGCCTTACTCTTTGGCTGTGGCCAGCTCTTGCTAGGTTCCTGAGTCTTTTGGCCTGGGAATAGGCCATCATGGCTTCTTGTAACTCTGGCCTTCAGGCTCCTCAAACTTGCTGGTTTACTTAACCCTCCCAAGTGCATTTGTAAACAACTCCTTCTTTGCTCTCTTTAATTACTCCTTTAGGTGCCCTCTCTTTCCTGCCCATTTTCCTGCCAATCAAGTCATATTCTGCTCTGCTCTTGCTGACACCCTGGGCACACTCCTGCCACAAGGTCCGTTGTGGTTTGGATGTGAGGTGTCCCCCAAAAGCTCATGTGTGAGAAAATGCAAGAAGGTTCAGAGGAGAAATGATTGGGTTGTAAGAGCCTTAACCCAATTGGCAATTTAATTCCCTAATAGGGAGTAACTGAGAGGTAACTGAAGTGGGAGGGTGTGGCTGGGGGAGGTGGGAACTAAAGAGTGGCTTTGGGTAGATATTTGTACCTGGAGAGTGGAGTCTCTCTCTGCTTCCTGATCACCATGATGTGAGCTGCTTCCCTCGTCACCCTTTCCTGCCATGAGGTTCAGCCTCACCTTGACCCCTGAGAAATGGAGCCAGCCTTCTATGGACTAAGACCTCTGAAACCATGAGCCCTCAAATAAACTTTTTTCTTTATAATTGTGCTGGTCGGGTCCTTTGGTCACAGCAGTGAGAAAGTTGACTAAGACAGGGTCTTTGTGTTGGCTCTTCCCTTCTCCTGTGCCCTCTTCTCCTGGATGCCCAATGGGTAACCTCCCTCATGTCCTTGCAGTCTTTGTTCAGCTGTCACTTTCTCAGTGATGAATTCTCTCTCTGCCCTTTTGAATTTTGCAGTCCTATTATTCTGGCAGTTCTATCTTTTCTTCCATGATGCTTTCCACCATCTGACGCACTGCAGGACTTACTGCTTAGTATCTTTCTCCACGTTCCCCTCAGTAGAAACTCTCCTCCAAGGGGGAGAAATATCGGTCTGTCTTGTTCACTGCTGCACCTTCACAACTCAGATGAATGCCTATGTAGCAGGTGCTCAATAAACATTTGTTCACTGAATAATGTGATTGAATAAACAGCCTGTTCCTGCGTCTTATGGGGTGTGTGTCGGTTTCCTAGGGTTGCCCTAACAAAGTATGGTGAACTGTGTGGTTGAAAAATAGCAGAAATGCACTTTATCAGTTCTGGAGGACAGAAGTCCAAAGTCCAGGAGTGAAAGGGCCACGATCCCTCTGAAACCTGGAGTGGGGATCTCTCCCTGCCCCTCCTTAGCTTCTGGTGGTTTCTGGCCACCCTTGGTGTTCTTTGGCTGGCAGCTGCCATCACTCCAGCCTCTGTTGTCACAGAGTGTGCTCCTTACACAGCTCTGTCTCCACACATGATGGTTTCTCTTTTCCTTTCCTTTTTTTTTTTTTTAAAAAGAATACTAGAACTATTGGATGGGAGGCCTACCCTACTCCAGTATCCTCATCTGAATTTAAATAATGACATCTACAACAACCTCATTTCCAAGTCAAGTCACACTCTGAGGTCCTGGGGGTCAGAACTTATGTATACGGGGGAGGACCTAGTTCAACCTATAAGAGGATCTTTTCAGTTCTTCTCTATAATTGCAGTACTCAGGTTATTATTACCCCAATTATTTATAAATCTTCTAATGGAAAATATCACTTTTATATCTGAAAGGCTAAAACCGGCTCTCAGGCTGGATGTGATCTGCCTTCCAGTACTGGCTGTGCAGAGCTCTGAAATTTTTTTGATAGTTTGTGAACATTTAAAGGCTGGGAAACTCCACCTACAGATCTGGATTTCTGGCCTCTGCAACAAATCAGAATGTCTGGTCATGTGAGTCTACATTACACCATTTCCTCATCCTGGAGCCTAGCAGGGGCTTCCCCTCAGACCAGGCTGTGTCCTTCTCACCCCAGCTACACCTCTCCCTGTGCTGCCCCGACCCGGGGGCTGGGGTCAGCTGCCCCTTGTCACCCAGCCAGCTTCACTGATTTCCATTAGCTGCCAGCTCTTGTAGACGTCTGAGCTGCTGCCTCCAAGCACCCAGAAAACATGGAAGAAACAAGGTGACGGTGGGGAAGTGGAGTGTGGGTGGGGCTTCCCCTTTTCCTTTTAACATAGGCTCTTGAACCTTCCTCCCTCAAGCTTTGATCTGTGCTGCTGCCCGGAAGGGCCCAGAGGCAAGCTCTCCATCTGCCCCTTGCTCACGGCATCCTCAGCAGCTGGTCACCTGGGGCTCTGTAGACACTTTCTTCACTTCACCTCCGTCCCAGCATGATCTTGGTTCATACTCCCTCACTGGCCACTCCTGTTTCTTTTGCTGGTTTCTCCTCCTCCATTAGTCCTTGCATGGCCTGGTCCTCCATATTCTCACCTCCTGGCCCTCCCTCATTTAGTCCTGTGGCTTCAAATACCACTGTACACACCGACAGCTCCCAAAGACTTGCCTTTGGACTTAAAATCAGCACACTACAGTGATGCAGCCACATCAATGTTTATAGCAGCTCAACTCACAATAGCCAAACTATGGAACCATCCTAGATGCCCTTCAACAGATGAATGGATAGAGAAAATATGGTATCACAATGGAGTATTACCCAGCCTTAAAGAAGAATGAAATTATGGCAATTGCCAATAAATGAATGGAGCTGGAGAATATCATGCTAAGCAAAATAAGCCAATCCCGAACTACCACAGGCTGATTCTCTGATATGTGGATGCTAATTCACCATGGGGGGTGGTGGCTAGGGAAGAAAAAAGGTACTTTGGATTAGACAGAGGTGAGTGAAGGGAAGGGAGGGGATTTGGGGGTGGAAAGGACAGTGGAATGAATTTGACATTATTACCCTATGTGCATATACAATTACATAACCAGTATAATTCTACTTTATGTATAAACAGAAGAATGAGAAGTTATATTCCATTTATGTTAGATATGTCAAAATGCATTCTACTATCATGTATGACTAATTAGAAAAAACAAACAAACAAGAGACCTGCCTTTGGCTGGTAAGATCTTCTGAACCCCCATCTTCTACATGTATCTCTGCTTGGCTGTATTTAAAGGACTATCATATGTCACAGTGGAAAAGCAAACTCTTGGTTCCAACCTACAAAGCTTCTCTCCCAGGGTTCAACCTGGCAATAAATATCAGATTCATTATTCCAGTTGTTCAGGTGAAGAAACTGAGAAACACCCTTCATTGTGTTTCTCTCCTATAGTCAATACCTCATTGTGTCCTTGGTAATGGTCAGTGTTCTGTGTCCACTTGCCTGGGTCAGGGTGCCCAGTCATTGGATGAAACACCAATCTAGATGTCTTTTGATGGAGTTGCTTCTTAATAAACTCATTGTAAGGTGATGATGGCCTAAGCTGGGCTGGAGGTGTGGCTCCGTGGTAGTGTTTGCCCTAGAATGTTTGAGCCCTGGGTCTGCTCTTCAGCACTGGAAACAAAACAAAACAACAAGAACTATAAGAACAAAACACTTAGGTAGGACAGAAAGAAAAAAGAAAATATTGTAAGTAAAAAATACATTTTGAATTTACTGAACATCCAACTCCACCACACAGAGCACCGTAGAGTCTTGGTGTTGACTTGTTGCCCCAGAGCTGACTGGGAACTGTGGCTCACTGCTGCCACCCAACATCAGAGGTATCACAGTGTGGCCCGCTGCTGCCTTCTCTGACCTCATCTCTTTATCCTTCCTCACTTGTTCTTCCTTAGTCATGCCCAATAAGTTCCTGCCTCAGGGCCTTTGCTCCCGTGTGTGTCTCTCTCTCTCTGCCTATAAATTGCTTCATTCTAATAAGCTTATCTGAGGTACTCAGGAGCAGAACAGCACTAATTTCTTGCATCTCAAGGGAAGCAGTGGCTTTGAATGGACTATTCACTTCAGACTTGTCAAAATCCATATCTCAACCAATTGCTTTATGGTGTCATCTATGGGAGTTGTCCAGAGATCCTTCCAATAATTGGTCTTGATCATTTATAGTTTCTGATTGTTGGTGCTCCAATATAATAGTGGTGTGCAGATAAATTAAGGGTAAAATTATAAGTATGAGTATATGTTTAGATACGCAAGTTAGATCGTGGCTTCTTCTTTTCACTAACTGATTCTCATGTAGCTCCCAAAGTTTTGAGTGAATGCCTTTGCAAACTAACACTTGGCCTTTTATCTTGGGCCCAAGAAAACATGCTAATTTATCCTGTGCTTTGGTGAGGGAAGGGCACAGGACACATTGTAGGAAATGGATACTTTAGATAGATGTGCACAGAGAAAATGTCCACCACAGTGGGAGCGTGATCAAGTGACCATGTACTCCCGAGTCCCCTGCCCCACTCCAGCCCTCCTCTCCTGGTCCTGCTGTTAGTAGTCAGCTGGCTTCAGAGGTCTCAGTATCAGATCACTGAGTCCTTCCTCACTGTGTATCCTTAGCTGAGGGAGGAGCCCACATATCAGAAAGTTGCTGGTGATGGAATTAACCAGTGCTGGCTCAGGTCCTGACTCTGACATTTACAATAGGCGGTGGGTGGCAAGGGAGGTCGGACAGGTTAATGTGCCCCTCTTCACCCATTGCCAACTTACCAAGAGGAAATGATATTGCTTAAATTATGGCGCTGCTATGGTGTTTAAATAAAGTAATGCATACTGAGTGCCTGACTCACGGGAAGCATTCCATACCTGTGACTTATATAGCGGAACTTCAGAGGCACACTGGAGACCAGGGTCCGGGCTGAGCAGGTGTGTGCTGTGGTCACTCCAGTGAGATAGATAGCAAGCCTGTCCTTCACATGGTCACCCCAGCACTCCTCCCAGAATATAAGCCTGACCAGGCCCCTGTCCTCTTTAAAACGCCTTGAGCTGACACAAGTCTCAAAAAGCCTCCAAGCCAAGCTGTCAGGACCCTGCCTCCTCCCCATGCACGCCTCCTCATCCTTGGACCGCTCACCATGGACTTTTGCTTTAGGCATGAAAGGCCTATTGAGTGAACAGTGATCCTTGGGCTTGGCTGTTAGGTCATCGTGCCTCCGTGTAACTGTAGGCACTCAGTTGTGTCTTTTCCTTCGAAAGATCTCATGGGAGACTTTCCGAAATTCAGCCACCCTGCATCAGTTGCATTTCCCAGCTTCCCTGCCAAATCTGGAAAGAGATTAGTTTGGTGGGGTGAGTGTTCATACATACCCATAGTCTTCAATGCGTGTGGTCCTCCATCTCCTCACCTGTAACGTGCTGCATCAGGTGATTTGGGAGACAGCTGGGTGTTTGCACATTCACGGGTGCTTACCAAGGAGGAGCTGGCACACTGACACTGTGAGGTACTGCCCCCACAGCTCCAGCATTATCAGATAGCCAAGGGAGGCTTTGCAGAGAGGGGCTGGGTGGGGATCAATTTCCAAGGGGTGGCAGAAGAGTCTGCTTGGGCCAAGTCAGTCAGGGAGGGAGCAGGACCAGTGGCCTTGATTCCTGGAATACTCTCTGCCCTCCTCCTCCGCCCTGACTGCCCCCACAAGATCCAAACTGTGCATCTCAATCCCAGAATGTGAGGAATGTGCCACGGCCTGATAGGCATGGAACAATCTGTGGACAGGCAGGAGGAGGGCTGCTCTCTGGGCAGAGCCGGACAGTGCAAGGACTATCAGGCCTGCTGGCTGGGTGGCCCCTCCCACCCTCCTTGGCCTCCTGCTACAGACGGGATATCAAAAGCTTCATTGTGCATTGAGCAGCCTAGGTCCCTAGTGTGCCAGGGAGGAGGCGGTAGGAGGGACACCGTTGGGAGGCTCCCAAAGCTCTCTGGCTGGTGTTCCCTGGGGCCCTGGCCCGGGAGGATGGTGCACACATGGGTGGCTGTTTCTGCATCCCCAGGGAGCGGAGTCTGCCCTGGAGCTCAGGTGAGTTTCCTGGGGGGCTCTGACTTGTGACTTGGCCAAACTGGTTGGTACAGTGAAAACCCAGGGAGCTGCTGGGTTGGGGAAGTTGCTCTTCTAAAGGTGGGGAGATGGTTGTGCTCTCTGGTGCCTCTCTTACCTCCCTCGGTCGTATTTGTCTTTCTGCCTTTGTAAAAAACGGAGTGAAGCCTGAGAAGCATCTACTTTCCTGAAGAACGAGGCTTTGAGCTCACTCTGCCGAGGGGGAGCGGGGGCTGCTCTTGGCTGCCACTCCTAGGGTGTGACTAAGCCCTTCCTTCCTTTCCTCCCAAGATTCCCTAGGACAGGAAGAAGGTTCCGGCAGTGAGTTCCTCTGCACACTATGGGTGGTCATAAATTTGGCCTCTGTCATTCAACCTTGTTTTCCTCAAGATTGTGCTGCTGAAAAACAGGCATTTTCCTGCCTCCTACCTGTTACAGTGGTATTAGGCACATCCAGCTGAGATCAAAGAGTTGTTGCTCTTAGAAGCTGTCTAGTCAACTGAGACTTGACACAGGGTGACCAGCCATCCTGGTTTAGCCTGGTACTGAGTGTTTCCTTGGATGCAGTCAGTGCTAAAACCCGGGAGGTTCAGGAGACCCAAACAACACATTTGGCACAAAAGGCTATGACATATTTTGCTTCTCCAGATTTCTAGGATTTACCAACTTCCCTGAAATCCTATTGTGCTTGCACCCATGGGGGCAGGCAGAGCACGTCCTTCTCATGGTCACCCCAGCACTCCTCCCAGAATATGAGTATGGACTTGACCAGTCCAAGAAGGACTGCTGGTCTAGAAGCCAGGGCTCGTGTTCTAGATCTGACTTATTCTACCACTAGTTAGGTGGGTGTCATTGCGGTTGATCACCTCGTCTTTGAGGGCAAAGTCACTGGGTTTGATCTTTGTTTTTTTACTTGCCTTAAGAAATTAACTTCTCTGTGCTATAGTTTGCACATCTGTAGATTTTGTGAAATGATTATGCTTTCCTAGTGGTGTAAAGTTTACATGTGAAATATTGGGAACAGCCCAGCCCATGGTTAATTAAATATAATAAATATTAGACCTTGTTATTTACATTTCTTTTTTTAAAAATTTTTATTTTTCTTCATCTTTTTTTTTTTCTTTATTGGTACCACAGATTGAACACAGGGGCACTCGGCCACTGAGCCACCTCCCTAGCCCTATTTTGTATTTTATTTAGAGACAGGGTCTCACTGAACTGCTTGCTTAGCGCTTCGCTATTGCTGAGGCTGGCTTTGAAATCATGATCCTCCTGCCTCAGCCTCCAGAGCTGCTGGGATTACAGGTGTGCACCATGGTGCTCGGCTGTCAGTTACATTTCTATGACCCTGGCATATTGCATTCTCTCTCAGGGCTTCATTTGGTCATCTGTAAAACTGGGGGATTGTGAACTGCCTGAGGAGTTCTGCTTCTGCTGCCTGAGCTCAGCTTCAGGCACAGCCACTCTGCTTCTGCAGGACAAAAGTCTCACATAGAACAGAGCTCTGCAGTGCAAAACAAAGAAGCAACATGGGAGAGGGTGGCCTTGAAAGTCCACGACACTCTCCACTTGTTTTGTTCCGTCACCTGTTTTTTGCCATTGACAACTGGTTGGCCTCTGGATTCTCTTATTTCACCAAGTCAGCTTACTAGTTATTTCTCTCGAAGTCTTTCATTCCCTGAGGTTCTATACTCTTCTCCACATGTGACAGGTTCTTCTCTAGGGGGAGAAGGTAATGGGTGTTGTAGGTCTGAGGCCAGCTGATATAAAATCCCCATTCTAGCTTCCCTTATATATGCTAGAGAAAGGAAGCAAAGTCTGAGACACATCTTGGAGTGACTTTGTAGTGGTATGACCTTGGGCAAGTCTCTTACCTCCTTTGAACCTACCTCATGTTTTCCTGGCTGTATACTGGATCTAGTGATAGTATCTATCACATGGAACTGCTGGAGGGATTCAATTAGGCAATTCATCTTGCAGACGTGACATGGGGTCAGTTTTGGGTAATCCCAGTAATGGCAGGCTGTCTTACTGTTAGCCAACATGGACCACTCCCACATCCCTTCTTCCTAATTCCTGACTCCACTGGAGCAGGAGTCCATACTCATCGTTCCTTGGCTGCTTTTGCCATTGTGTTCATTTAAGTGGGAGTGAGCAGTGAGGACCAAATTGTGTCCTCAGAGATGAGGGAGGCAGGAGGGGAGCACTGGACCTCTGGCTGGCAGGGCTGTGGTGTGGTGCTGTTGGATGTTGGCTATGACGGTCCTGGGCATGCTGCATTCTCTTGTGTGAGCTCTTCCCGAGGCATCTGTTCCTGTGGTGTTTGTTTGCTCACAGAAATCTCCCAGTTGCACATGGTGAGAGGGTGGGTCATGGGTCAATCACCAGCCATCACCTCCACTTCCTCCACCCTTTGAGTTTCTTACTGTTGCTTAGTAAACTAAAATTGCTCACGTCAGATCACAGTCATGTCAGAGTTCGTTGGTCTGGAAGCATCCAGCCTTTCTCCCTTATCTTCAGTACCCCTTCTCCCTTATCTTCAACACCCTTTTGAAGAAATTTGGCTGAAATTCTTAAGTAGAAGATGTGGGAGAGATATATGTGCCTGCATTGATCACTAGTGTTTGTAACTTTCCTGTCAACCTTTCTGGTAAACACAAATCATCAGTATAACAATAATGAAATCACAAATGCTGACACTGGTAAACGGCACGTCGCCTTCGAATTCTACAAGAATTGTGAAGCATTTTGAACACTGTAATAGTTCAGAATGTTAGAATAATAAGCCCCCCCCCCAACAGATTTCTACTTTTTGCCATGGTGGCCTCAGAATTTCTTTATTTCTTTCCCTTACTTTCTGAAGAAATAAAACATTACAGATACCATTAGGGTCCCCTGCAGAACTCTTTCCAATCTCTCTCACCAAAGTTAATCACTTTCATGAGTCCTGTGGTTTTTGTGCTCTTACTTCATATTCATGTCCCCGAGAGCATTGCAAAGAATTACTTTGCAGACTTTTAAACTAAAACAAAATGATATCATTATGCAACTTGCTTTCTTCCCCCACCAACATAATCATCTGAGATGTATCCATATGGCTAGATGTAGCTGTAGTTCTAATTTGATATTTGTTCTAGCAAAGAGAATGTAGGTTTACATCATAAAAAGTGCTGATGGTAGGCCTGTTGGGTCAAAGAAGAAGAAAACATGTGGGTGGAGGAACAAAGCATGCCGGGAAATGTCGGCTGTGTTTCATTTTCTTTTTAAGTTGGGTGGCGTGGTGGGGGGTAGGAGCAGAGAAGAGACAAGAGGAGAAAGTGGAGTGAATTCTCATTTTCAACATGTTCCTGTCCTTGAGGGGTCTGCCTGATCCGAGATCTTAGGCTTCAGAGTTCTGAGGTTGTATAATGTGTGAAAATAGCAGCGTCTGTACCAAGTGATTTGGATGACCTCTGACTCTTTTGATAACTTGCTGAATGACCTTGGTCAAAGCACCACTCCTCTCTGGGGCCTCAGTTTCTGGACAGTCAAATTAAGAGTGAAACTACAGGATTTATTTCATTTTCTTCCCACTTTCATTTTCTGTGTGTATCGCCTTCTCTTTACCTTTACCTCTCACATTCCAGAGGTCATGGTGCCTTCTCTCTCTCTCTCTCTCTCTCTCTCTCTCTCTCTCTCTCTCTCTCTCTTTCTCTTAAATTTAAAACAGTGCCAGGTGTTGTGTTATATGCCCATAATCCCAGTGGCTGGAGGCTAAGGCAGGAGGATTTTAAGTTCCAGGCTAGACCCTATCTCAAAATAACACACAAAAAGGGCTGGGGAACTGTGGATAAGTGGTCAAGCCCCCTTGGGTTCAATCCCAGGTTAAAAAAGAAAGAAAGAAAGAAAGAAAGAAAGAAAGAAAAACAAATAACAAACAAACAAAACAAACAACAAAAACAGTATCATTTACTCTATCCCCTCACTTTTCACTGCCAAGGTGGCAGCTCACACACCCCTGGGTTTCCCTAGCAGCGTTTTAGTGGGCCTCTCTGCTCCTGATGCTTGCCTCTTCCTGTTCTTCCTAACCCACCCCAAGTGGAGTGCTTACTTTTATTATGCCACTCTTATGCTCAAGGATGTTTCATAGCCCCCAGTTGCATACTGTATCTGTTCTAAACAAGTCTCCTGCCATAAAGTGACCCCATCCTGACCTGCCATACTTACCCAAGACCCTTGGTTACCAGTTACCTCCCCCATATTTACAGGCTCAGTCGCTACCATCTCATGTGCCTATGAAGTCTGCTCAGGCCTGCCCTGCTGATCTCTTTACTGGTGATCTTTCTTTCTCTCCTCATATATAGATCTTCCAAGAAAATAAAAGCCAAGCAATAAATTGGGGAATAATATTTACAAAACATGTATCTGATACTTATGTCCAGAACATATGTTTAAAAAAACCTCTTAAATCTCAAAAGTGAGAAGACAACCTATAAAAATGCAAAATGTTTCTACATACACTTTTATGTGGAAAATAAAGTGATGACAAATAAGTCCACTTAAAAATACTTACTATAATTAGTTATTAGGGAAACACAAATTGAAAAAACAAAATAAAATTGCATACTTACTGGGATGATTAAAATTAGAAAGACTGACAATATCAAGTTTTGATGAGGTATGGAGCAACTGGAAATCTTGTACATTGCTGATAGGAATACAAAATAATATAGTCACTTAGGAAACCAGGTTAGGCAGTTATAAAACAGATCCCACTGGTTTTTTTTTTTGATCAAATTTAAAAAAATCTAATTTGTTATATATGACAGCAGAATGCATCTCAATTCATATTATACATATATAGCACAATTTTTCGTATCTCTGGTTGTACACAATGTAGAGTCACACCATTCGTGTCTTCATACATGTACTTAGAGTAATGATGTCCATCTCATTCCACTGCCTTTCCCACTGGTTTTGTTTATAATTGAGTATTAACAACTTTTTTCTGATCAATGTTAATATAAATGAAACCAACTTACATGAAAAATAATTTGTTGATTCATAAATGAATAAGTACAGTGATATTGCTTTCCTTCAAGTATGGTTTGATCAAGATATTCAAGTGATGTTAATCAGGAAACTCTTTCCTAAGCTCTGTTTGAGTCTGGATAGCCTCAACCTCATCAGGCTTTATCCCCATAGCAGGGGTCCCACCATTTCAGGTGGTCATAGTCAGGTGCCATGAAAAGAAATTTCATGTCTAAGAGTGTTGCAGGTTCTAGGACTAATTCTCATGGCTTAACTTTGGTCACAAGGACAGTATAACCTGATTGGCTTAGGCTTGATACACGTGCATACTTTTGGAGGTAGGGATGTAGTCAGAGCCACAGGAGCTTTATGAAGGGTTCACATGGATCACCTGGCTAATGATGAAGCCAGGTGATCCATGGTTTGAGTCCAGGGCTGTCGGATTGCCCCTTGTTCCTGGACATTTCTCTTCTTGCCTTCAGTGTTAGAAAACAAATGCATGTCCACTACAGAGTATTTGGTAAGCAGACAAAAGTTGAATGAAGATAATAAAAATAAATAAATAATACAAATGATTCAGTAATAACCTCCATAAGCCTTTTGGTTTATTTTCTTTCAATTGTTAAAAAACTTACATATTTTTTCTAAGGTACTTCATTCTGTGTGGTAGTTTTTTCATTGTTTTGAATTGTCTCTGGTTCTTTTTCAAAGCCCAGCGCAAGTTCTAAAATTCCTTCACATTGAAATACAACTCCACGTGTAAAGAGCTCTGTAAACTGTAAATCCCTGTGCAAAAATTACTCATTCTGCTTTAGAACTCACTCTAGTCGTTCGGTGACCTTATTGTTTGTCAAGGAGTTGTCCTTCTGCTTCACTGATCCCAAGACCCATGGGTCCCAGTTGCCTTGAAGATTCTCACACTTTAGGGAATTTTTGAAATAGTCAAGGTGCTAATAAAATTCCACAGGTCCAGACTCCTTTCCTAGATATTTCCAGGTAGAGTAGGTGGAGGAGAGCGCCAAGGATATCTTTAAATTCAGCTTTTTACTAACCTTTGTCATGTATATAGAATTGTGTATGAAATCATGTGTACAGCACGTGAATTTTAATGAGGTATATAAACTCATCTATATTGTTTTGTATGGTTGCAATTAATTCAATCTCATTTAAGTACTAGATTTAATTATATGTAGTATCATTTACTTATTCATTCTAGTGTACATGGATATTTGAGTTGTTGCCAGGGTTTGGCCCTTGTGAATAGTGCTGTTCTGAATATTTTAGTAGATGCTTTTGGTGAACATATGTATGTATTCTTTTGGGTATACAGGTAGGAGTAAAATTGCTGAGTCTTACTATATTCAAATTTTCAACTCCAATTTCAAACTCCAATTCAGTTTGCTAAAGAGAAAAATTTCAGAGTTCATCCTCACAGTTGTAGTACAAAGGAGTCCCGATGGCTCTGTATTCTTACCAATGCTTGCCTTTATCCAGCCTTTTTATTCTAGCTGGTCTGCATAGTGGTTTTCCATTGTAATTTTGATTTATACTTTCCTAATGGAATTGAGCACATTTGCATATATTTATCCACTGCTTGGCTATCATCTTTGATGAAATGCCCATTTATGTCTCTTGTCCATTTTTTCTAGCAGGTTGCCTACCATTTCTTAAAGATTTTTAGCATTCTTTTTATACTCTAGATTTGAATTCTTTAATGACAAAACATATTGTTAATATTTTCTTTTACTCTGCTACTTGCTTATCACTCTCTTAATAGCATGTTTTGATTAATAGAATTTCTTAAGTTTAGTGTATTACAGTTTATCTATTATTTCTTTTGAGGGTAACACATTTACCATACTGCTTAGGAGGACTGCCATCTTCAAGTCCTACAGTTAGCCAAATGTATTTTCTCTGTGTTTATTTTATACAGGCATCTTTTGAAAAACAAGTACCTAAATCATTCTGATGCATATAATGCAGTTTTGCAAAACTTCAATTTTATGCTCCAAACCTCACACATCTTTTAGAAGTTGTGCTCCCTCTGCCTACACCAGTGTTACTACCATGGATTTCCCCTTTTGTAGTTGAACTCACTTTGCAGGCCCTTGGCATCAGGCCATTGTCTCCTCCCCTGGAATTCTACAAGAAAGCAATATCATGCCTGCTGGGGAGTCAATGAGTAATTGGATAGTGAGGTCCTGGTGGCTGGAGAACAAATGTCCTGTGGAGAAACATCAATAATTTGGTGCTTGCTGATTGCCACAGGAGGAAGAGGGCCCTAGGCTACAGATCGATGTTTCGATGCAAACCCAAGCATCTGGATTGTGTACAATATTCTGATTTATAAACGTTAAGCAATCCAAACTAAAAAAATTAATGTGGGGAAGGCAGGGGAGACAAAAGGGAATGAAGGGAAGTGGGGGGGGATGGGAAAAGGAAAGACAGTGGAATGAATCTGACATAACTTTCCTGCGCACATATATGGACATACTACAGTGAATCTCACCATTATGTACATGCACAAGAAATTAATTTAGAAAAAAAACATGAATAAATGGCAGAAAGATCAGTAGAGGGAAGGGAATAGGGGATGTGGGAGGGAAGGGGAAGGAGAGGTACTGGAGGCTGAATTAGAACAAGATATATTCCATGCTTTTATAATTCTGTCAAAATGGATTCTATTGTCATGTATAACTGAAAAGAACCAATAACTAAATCTTAAAAATTGACATAGAAAGCAGCAAAAGCAAAGTCAGTAATTTAAGACTCTGAATTTTTTGGCCAAATGTTAATTAAAAAAAAAACAAAAAACAAAAAACAAACAAAAAAGACATTTGTGGGTTTGCTCTAGACTGTGGTCAGACTTTGCCCTAGGGTAGGCACATAGTGAGCCACTTCAGGTGTCATCCTGGGATCAGTGGCAGAAGCCTCATCTGGGAACACTTAGCAATGCAGAACCTCTGCTTTCAATTCCTGAAGCGGAATCTGCATTCATCAGTATCCCAGGTGAAGCACCAATTCTGTCTTGTGGTTTCCCACCCTGGTTCAAATTAAAACCATTTTGGGGAAAGAACAAACAAACAAAAAGCAACTATAGCCAAACTACAGACCACAATAATCAGAGTCTCTGAATATGAGGCCTAGGCTTTGGTATCTTTAGAAAGCAACCTAGGTGATTCAGACAGGCAATCACCGTTTGGAAGCACTAATTTAGCAGGTCTTCAGTTATAAATGGGGAAATTGAAAATCTCAAAAAGTAGACAGGTGAAATGTCTTTCCCTTGGTCATTTAACTAGTGTAGGAGAAGATCTGATTTGTGCTCATTCTCGTATTGCCTGATTCCCAAGCCAGCGTTTTCTTGCTTCAGTAGCTTCTGGTTCCTGGGGGGCAGAACTACAAAGTGATCCTGTTCAACTGTAGCTCATTACTGCCAGCTTCCAGCTAAGCTGCTTAGCTGTCAGCATTGACAGCTAATAAGATCTACTGGATGAAGAGCTGCAAGCTGATGGGCTCCTCCTTCTGCCTATTCAAGCTGCAATACATTTTATTCTCTCTGTACATCACCCCAAACTGCAAACTCCTCCCACTCTGAGGAAGGGAAGGACCTCTGCTTGGTTATCAAAATCCCCCTTCACAGGTACAGAACGGAGATGAAGTCTCTTGGCAGCATTAACTGGCAGTGAGTGTGACTGCTCCATCCCTCTTATACTCTTGGGTTGGGTCATTAGCAGCACAGGTCCAGAGTGCAAGACCTTCTGGGCCTGCTTGTCTCTGACCCCAAATTTTACAGGAACCTTGGAGGATAAAATGACTGATGCACACACAGTTGTTGAGTCAATATTTCTAACCCTTACTTCCAGGACCAGGTTATGCTCACAGTATTCTGACCCTTCGGTATAGTCCTCTAGCAGGTTCCTGGTCAAAAGGACTGAAGAGTCCAGTGTCCAAATTTAATGCCTTAAAGACTTGAGTTCCCTTGTTGTAATTTTGTGATACCATGAAGGAGGTATTTCGCATTCTCTAGTGAAACTCCCTTCTGTTCTTTAATATCTTCTTCCTCCTACTTTACAACTGTACTCTTCCCTTTTTGACTTCCTGCTATCAGAATAGCACCTTTCACCCGCCCTAGCCTGGTTTTCTTTCTTCTCCTTCTCATTCTGCCTCTACGGCTTCAAAGATAGAAACTTTTCTCAGAGCTGGAGGAGAGAAGTCCAAGATAGGACCCTATTTAGTGATCAGAGGAAAGTATTGTCTGGTGACAATGACACATTTCAGGGACACTATGACCATGCCCAGGTGATCTGTCTAATGGTGCCATTCTTGCTCACTCTCCTCAAACCTTCCCATTACCTACCCATTGACCTTGCTATAGTCAGATCCATAATAATCGGTGTAAACTCTATTGAGCACCTTTGGTGTATTAAACCCTAGAATTTTGTTTGATCCATGGATGTGAATCTGCTTCACTAACAACATGGGGGACACCCAGCTGCTGCAGGATTGAGATAGCATGCATGACAGTTCTTTGATAACTACTGGCTTGGTGGCAATGATGATAGCAATGAGAATTCTCCCATGCCACCAGTGTTGGGGGGTGGGAAATTGGTACTTGACCAAAACTTTCAGTCCATGCTTACAACTTGCTTATAACTTGCTTACCTTCTACCAACAATTTTTCATTTTATGTTCTCCAGGTAAAGAAAGTCCTTCCAAGGATCCAGTCATATCAAGTGAGGGTTTATCCTCATCTGAACATAAGGAAAACTGTTTCCTGCCACAGAACGTGACACCAGGTATCTAAATCCCAAAGATAAAGTGTTATTTTTAAAAATACCTTCAACATAGAACATTTCAGTTACCTTCTGCAGACTGCCCCCCCCCCACCCTTTCCAGGTGCTGTCGCCAAATGCATCTTTGTAAACAAGACCTTCTGATATTCACACCTTCATTATTCTCCATTGCTCGAACTTAACCTTTCCCAGGCTGGTACTCAAAGCTCTTCACAATCTGGCACAGGTTAGGAACTCCATACATATTTTCTGGGTTAGAGAAAAATATGATCAATCAGATTTTCAGTTACTTGGGGGAGCCAGGTGAATTTTTAAAAATAATTATGCAGTCAACATGATATCTCAAAGAGTTGTTTGCACATACTTGGGGCTCAGAAAATGTGTGATAAATACACCAATCATTAGGTGAACATATGGAGGGCACATTTATATTCTATTAAACCTAACACAGGACCTTAGATGTAGAAGTTTCTGGATAAATATTTGTTAAATAAATGAATAAATGAGTGAAGGATTGAATATGTAGGATGAGACTGGCTGAGCAAAAGGCCATCTGTATGAATCTTTGAGAAGCAGAAAAATATTTGGAAATCAGCGTGGGGAAGATTTTATTTTCCACATGTGCCTTGCAGAGGCCCTCTTTAAGAGACTTCAGTGAAGTCCACAAAGCCAAGGTTGCCATGAGAGAAAGCTACACCCGTGCTGAACCCTGTGTCAGAAATGCTGAGGACAATCCTTTAGAAGACATGATTACTGTTTTATAGTGGCAGGGACCATTTTCGAAGGCAAATCTCAAGTCAGGCAATCCTTTATATGTTTCTCTCATCGTCACGTGCTCACCAGTAAGTGGAGGCCCCCAAATCTCTACTTAACAGGTGGAAAACAGACTCTTAGAGAGGAAAATAACTTCATTGCCATAGAGTTAATATGTGATGAGAAAGGGGATTTGAACCCTTGTCCTCGTTTGTGACCCCCGTGTACCACTAAAGATAGGCTTTAATATAGTTTCTAATTACCCTCTGAAAATATTCTTTTCCCTGGGATACAAAATACAAATTTGTGGGAAAGTTACATTATGAGCCATGGGAATAGATATTATATGATTATCATACCATATTTTTTCTATTCTGTTTCAAAATCTGTCAAACTGCTTGGTTGATAATGAGACAAATCTTGCCTTTTGTTTTTTGCTAGTGTGTCAATCTGCTTATCATCTGTCAGCTTGGGCCATCCTGGGGGGGCAGGGGAGGACCTGAATTACCATCTGTTGTTTTGTGAATGCAGTAGAGTCAGCATTTTGCCTTATTAGTGCATTAAATCAGTGAATGGAGGGTATCTTTAGGTAAACCAAACAAACTGCAGGCTGAACTTGTCTGGCTTTCAGTGTTTTTCATCATGATGCTGTTTCCAGGAAGGTCATGGTATATGGAGGGAAGACCCGGCACTAGCTGTCAACCTTTCCTTTATGCGAAGCAATCGCAGACAGAGCCAATCAGCCACATTATCATGATTACAGCACTGGCTTCCAGAAGGACAATATGGCACAATACACTTACACTAATACTGGAGTGAACTTGGTTTACTCCCCCCTCTGGTGATGCACAGGGTATTATGGGTTCCCACCCACACAAGTATTCTGCTGTGAGTATCAGTTCCCAGTGCTTGAGAGGGCAAAAGCAATTTGCTTATTTGAATCCAGGTCTTTTACATTTTATATATGTGGCTTCACAGGCATGGCAAGGAGATTCACACTAAAGGGGCCAACAGTCAGTGGGGACTAGTCCCGGAAAGATTCTAAGGAGTTTGAATCAGGTTTTGGAAAACAGGAGAGATGGAGTTTGGTAGGAAGGAATCACAGAATGAGTTATTGTTGAATGAAGGCAGCCATGAGCAGTAATTGGTGGAATACTGGGGAGGGGAGCAGGGAGCAACAGCTAATGCTTAATGTGTTTAATTGAACCTTTAATAAATACCAGGCACTGAGTAGGAAGGTTTATATGCATATCTCATTTAATAAACCTTAAAAAAAATCCCTGTAGGAAAGGTTCCATCAAAGCTATTTTTCTAAGGGGAAAAGTTTAAGATGGCAGAGTCAAATCTTGAGCCCAAGTCTGTGTTACTCCTCCCTGGGTTTCATCTTTGTGCTTTACCTTTTGCTTGAGATCAGCATGAACTGAGGCTTCTGAGTGGAGCCTTGGCAGGTAACCAGAGATGGAAGGGTTGGGTAAGAATGGAAAAGACTGGATGGAGTATAGACAAGTGTGCTCTCATCTACGTGCAGGTCATATCAAAGCCAGGTTGAGTGTGTTTCATGAGAACTGATCTGTAGCCACAGCAGCGTCAGGGTTTTGGGGTTAAAATCAGGACTTTCAAAGGTGAGGGGAGTTCAATCTGTCCTGTGGACCCAGGCCAGCATGATAAGGGCCATCTCTAATGAACCAGAAATTTGGAAAGGCTCTGGCAAGTTGGGACTAAAAGAGAGACTTCCACCATAATCCAGTCCAATGTATTCTGTTTATTGTGTTGCATAATTGTTAATAAGATTGCTACTTATTGTCTAAATGAGGCACATTTGAAAGGACAATTAGTGTGTGACATGATCCCCCTCAGTGAGGCCTTTGCTGACAACACTATCCAAAGGCATACCTCTCCTCCAACTGTTGTATCACTGTTTCTTGACTCTATTAAATTTCTTTCACGTAACTTTTCTCCACCTGATATGAATGTGTTTGTGGAATCAATTACCTCCCAAGTAGAATTCATATTCCCTGAGAACAGGGAACATGTTTACTTTCTTTTCTGCTATATCCTGAGCACCTAAGACAGTTTCTGGCTCCTAGGAGGGTCTCAATAGGTATTTGTTAAATGAATGTGCATTCTGAAAGAAATTGAGGATAGACCTTAGTATGTTTTCCTGACATCAATAAATGCAGCATCAGAAAGAAACAGGTAAGGGCTGTGTGTTGCTCAGTGATAGAGCCCATGAGGTTCTAGCCCCAACACCACCAAAACAAATAACTGGTCAAAGAAATACATATATGTATGTATCATATGTAAAGTACATGTCATTTACTATAACTGACATATAAATACATTTCATTAAATATGGATAGAATAGAATTCATTCAAAACTTTCACAAATCACCCACAGGAAGCAATATATGTCCTAGCTGGCTCATGTCATCACCAAAAGAGAAATGACCAACGTGAGTGCATCAGCTGGACACTCCAGAACCCTGCTGGTGTAAAACAGTGTTTGGAGGATCTTTAAGACCACTCTAATCTGTAATTAAGGAGGACACCCATTTAGGATTTGGGTTTTCTGATTATTTCTTCTTTTATTGCATGTCCAGCCTGATCCGTCTCCCTCTGTTCTTCAGATCTGACACTCTCCTTCTGCGTGAGGAGCCGCTCCAGGAAGTGTGTAAATGGACCTTTGCAGGAATCTGCCCGGAGGCGGCTCTGGGCACTGGAGAACGAGGACCAGGATGTGCGTGCCTTGTTCAAGGTGAGCATGCAACAGGTAAATTCTGAGCGCCTGGCTTCTGTCCTGCGGGATCCTTAGCACCCAGAATAGAGCCTGGAACAAAGTAGGCCCTCAAGAAAACATCTGGCAAAGTGAATGAACGATCAGGTCCACATTCTCTGAGTGAATATGTACAATTTTTCTGCTTAATGGGAATGAGTAGAAATTCTGAATGAGGCAACTAGAAGTTGCTGAGTTCGAGAAAATTAGGTTTAAAATTTGCTACTATTTGTTGTATGAGCCTCAGTAAGTTATTCTGTGGAATGGAAATCATAACACCTACCTCATAAGTATATATACATTTTTCTAATGTGGTAAATTTGAATTTTATTTTTGTTACTGTGATATGAAATATTCCATTGCTCTCATTTTAATTCACTTATAACATTTGATACACTCACAACCTGTTCATCTCCAGAAATGTGTTATCCCAAACTGAAACTCTTATACCATTAAACCCTAACTCTCCACTGTCACCTTCTCCCCAGGCCCTGGTAACTACTGAGTACATATATTTAAAGTAACAAAATTGTCAATCAAAACCCAATAACTATAAGTATTAAGAGGGAGGAGGAAAATGCCACAAAGTAAATAAACAACTTCATTTTTTATAATGGGTAGAAAATATCTTCAGATGCTAAACCAAGGGGGAAAGGTATGACTAAATTAGCTGCAGTTTGATGGATACTAATTAGGAGAACTAAACTTTGAAATGGATAAAATTTGTTGCAACTAGTGGTGAGGGAAGGACAACATTGCTTTACACAATAAACTAATATATTTCATTCATTCATTTATTTTTGGTACTGGGACCAAAGCCAGGGGTGCTTTACCACTGAGCTATATCCCTAAACCCTTATAATTTTTAACTTTGAGACAGGGTCTCACCTGTTTATTTTTAGAGTCTGCATTAATTTGGTAAAAAATGAAAGGATAAAAGTGCTCTGACCTGCAGCAAGATAGTTTCTGGTCTTTCGGGAGGAGAACATGAGATAGTACCCGTAGAGAGCTGGATACTGTGATTATGTGGAAGTATATACATAAAAAGAGTATATACTTTAAAGTATATACTTTATATACCACAAAAAGTAGTTCAAATTTTATTTTATTATTTTAAATCCTGGAATTCAGGAACTTGGAGACACTGGCTGCTGATTGATCCGTTCAATTTCCTTTTAACTTGAGTCCCATTGATTGGGCAGGAGCAGGGTTTCCTTTAGAGAGCTGGCCTGCTGGGCCAAGACTTGAGCTGGAAAAGGTTGGGGGCCAAAGCTGAGCCTTGAGCCAACTGGATCTGAGATCCAATCAGAGCTCTGCAGCCTACCCACTGCAGGTGACCTTGGGCAGATGATTTTACCTCTCTGAACCCCAGGCTCCTTGTACTTAAAATATAGGATAATGCCATTTTTAATTAGATCCAATATATCATGGATTATCACATGCATTATTCTTTTCTGTGCCTTTAAGAGAATAATAAAATAAAATATAAAATGGTTAAATATTATAAAAGCATATCTTAGAATGGTTTAAATGCAACTGCACCCTCTTTGTAGGGTTATTGTGGGAATTAAATGAGGTATTACTCATAAAGCTATTGCTGAAGTAGCTGGTATTAGTAAATTTTCTGCAAATCATTTTTTTTACTTTTAACCCCTTCCCCGAATATAGACTCAATATCCTCCAAGGATCTGGGGCCTCCTGGGAATTGGCATGGATGAAACACAGAGCCTAACTTTGCTGAGCTAGGGGCTCTTCTTTTGAATCCTTCTATTTCTTCCTTTTTCCAGTCAGGTTCCCTAAGGATGGGGGTCAAGGAGTTGGTTTTGATGGCAGGACTTGGCTTGGAAAAGAGATGTTTTGAGACCATTACTAGTTATAGTCAACTATAGAGGTTTGGGAAAACAACAGAGAACAATTTATGGAAAATTCTTCATACCAAAAAAAAAGTATGAACAGTGATTTAGGCCTTTTTTTTGATATTAAAAAACAAGAGGCTCATGGACCTCCTTTTAAAAAATATTCTTTTTATTTGTTTTAATTAGTTATAGGCAATAGAATGAATTTTGACACATCATACATAGAGTATAACTTTTCGTTCTTCTGGTTGTTCATGATGTAGAGTTATACAGATCATGTAATTATATATACACACAGGGTCATAATGTCTGATTTATTCTACTATAATTCCTACCCCCATTCCCCCTCCCCTCCCTTCACTCCCCTCTGTCTAGTCCAAAATACCTCTATCCCCCCACCTTGTGAATTAACATCCGCATATCAGAGAAAACATTCTGCCTTTGGTTCTTTGGGATTGGCTTATTTTGCTTCACATAATATTCTCCAGTTTCATAGGCCTCCTCTTGCTCTGCTTGTGAGCATGATGTAAACTGAAACAGTCTTTCTAGAGGGCAGCTGAGCGCCTGCATTTTGGAATAGAAACTGTGCGTATCCTTGCATTCCAATTGCATTCTGAAATTATTTGTTTCAGAAAAATCAAGGATGTGCACAAATATTTAGCTATAAGGATAGTCATCCCAGGATCATTTCTGATAGTGAAAAAATGAACTATGATCCAAAGGTGAAAACGTAAGGAACCAGGTACAGTGGCACACGCCTGTAATCCTAGGAACTCAGGAGGGTGATGCAGGAGGATCGGGAGTTCAAAGCTAGCCTTAGCAAAAGCAAGGTGCTAAGCAACTCAGTGAGACCCTGTCTCTAAATAAAATACAAAATAGGAGCTGGGGATGTGACTCAGTGATCAAGTGCCCCTGAGTTCAATTCCCAGTAGAAAAAAAAATACCAAAACAGACAAACAAAAAACCCTATAAGGAAATGATAAGAATTAATTGCATTAATACAACAATGACATAGGTAACCATTAAACATTATGCAGACTACTTAATAATATGAAGGATGTTTTACAACATATCATTTAGCAAAAGAAAAATATTGCAAAAATAATTTAAGTACTATGATTCTCTTTATATAAAATAATTATATGGCAACTCATGTGTAGGAAAAATGATTCATTAGTACAAGAAAGTGTTAACATTTATGATATTTAGGAGAAGAGATTATGAATAATTTTTACTTTTGGGTGCTTTGGTTTTTCTGTTTGTCAGCTTTATAAAAATAATCATTTGACATAGGTATGCAATCAAATTTGCTTCCAAGCTTCCTTCTATGATTCACCCTCTTCTCCCACATAAACTTTTTTCCCCCTTACACAAAAGGTGGTATTCTCTGCACATGGTTCTATACCTGGGTCTCTTTGTTGCAGCTGTTGTTCCATTTATATTTAGAGCCTATATCAGTACACAAAGAACTTCTTCATTCTTTTCTAAGACTACACAATGTCATGATATTCCACTCGGATGAATCATATTCCATTTCAACCAGACTTCTTTTGATTAATATTTAGCTGTTCCTGTTAGGTGTGTGTGTGTGGTGTGTGTTGTAAACTTCCACACCACAGTCAGGAACTTCATCCAGTCTTGGTTCCACAAGTTAGCTTGTCAACAGAGCACCTCTGTCACACCAGGCTAATTCATTACTCTCTTTATTCAGGAACTTTCAGCAAGGTTGGTGAGTATCCAGTCCCAGAAGGCCCAGTTCATCCTCACCTTCAAGACCATGGAAGAAATCTGGAAATTCTCCACCTACCTGAATTTAGGTATGACATGACAGGCAGGTGGAGGAGGACCACTGTATAGTTCAGACAGTCTTTAGAGCTTGATATTAAGGAATGGGTTTATCTCTGATAATTAAAAGTGTTAGAGCTCCAAAGAGAATGGTTAACTTTTCAAATAGCACAAACTGCCTGAAACCAAATCTAAAGCAAATACTATTACTCTAAAATGTCAAATGAAGAAATTCACTTCCTTATATCCAGGGAGAGATTTCTTTATTAGATATCAATCAATTGATAAGTAATTTGGACATCTGTCAAACTGAAAGTACTGAGATAGATGTGAAGTTTGTTTTTTTTTTTAATGGAAAACTACTCTTGAGTAAGACCAAATATGTGCTCAAAATATTAAAATTCTAGATGCTTACCCTATGTATTTGGAAAAGATCAAAGAGATGAGGGAATTACCTACTAAAGTGGCCTCAGCAGCAGAGCATTCTAAAAGGTAAAGGAAGATATTAGGGCACTGTGGCAGAATCACTGCAGTGGGCAATGGCTCATCTGTCTTCTCCAGGGAGAAAATCCCAGTTGGTTTCAGAGCCAAGCCAAACCTTACAAAAAGTCCTCTGATTTGATGAACATTGGATGTATCCCAGAAAATGCTGGGTTCCCACGGACATACACAGGGAGAAAAATGGTATGGGGCTGGAGGGTCACAATGACCCATGACTAGAGGTGTAACTTTTCTTACAGTTGTGGTGATTTTCTGTTCTCTCCAAACTGTGTCCAAACTGTGCTCTATGGGCCAGCTGCATCTGTCTCGCATATGACCCTTAGAAAAGTAGAATCTCAGGCTCCACCTTAGACCTACCAAATCAGGGTCTGTGCTTTAATAAGATCCCCAGGTGTGCACTTTCAAGTTCAAGAAGCATGATTATTGAGTACACAGGCCTACATCAGTATGACGGGCAGCCAGGATGGAAATAGGTTTTTGTAAGAAAGGAAGAAAAAAACCAAGCAAAATGTTAATACAAATAATTCATGTTTGGGGACATGTCAAAGAATTGTATATCATTTTTTTCATATTTTACATAGCTTTTAGTCTGCTTTTCACAAAGCAGAGCTTGCTGAGCACTGGATAAGGGGCAGGGTTAGAATAGGGAGAATGAAGTCAATCCTGACTTTTGTGAACCATGGAGAAACTTCTCAATCTCTACATCATCTGGGCCACAGGAATTTGAACCTTAGGTCAGGAGAATGTGAAGGGGAGACCAGGAACCCTCAGAGTCAACCTGGTAAACTTGGAGACCTCTGTGGTTGTATTAGAGAAAGGTAAATAGGTTTGGTCATCTCAGTGCATTTACAGAGACCCACAGTATGCTGAAATAGTAAATATCACTTTAAACATGACTCATATTTCCCAACAGATGCTGAGAAGAATCAATTCATTCTAGAAAGTTTCTAACTGGCCTATTTTGCTGTTCTATTCTACTTCCACTTATGTGGCAGGTTGGGGATGGGGCCTTGGGTGATGCTCAGGATGGAGCTCACTCACTTTCTTTTGCAGCTAAGCACAGAACTCATCCAGTTCAGGAACCTTGTTGGCTTGACTTCCAGGCTATGTGTCCACTTGTTTGGAACACCTTCTCTTTGACCACAAGTACTGGCTCAACTGCAGGTTGGTGGAGGACACAGAGATCCAAGTGTCTATAGTTGATGAACACCTGGAAACCATGTACTTGAGTCTCCTGGTACAGGAAGGTGAGGCCGGCATAGGTGGGGGATGGGCCCCCTTTCATATTTTTAATGGGAGTCACTGAAATAATTAGGATACCAAGGGAGACAAAAATCATTCAAACATGGGAATACTCACAAATGAACCTACTGTTATAACTGTACATCTAACATTCCTTTCAGTTCAACACTGACATTCCATCAACAACCTTGTTGGTCAATCTCACTGATTGATATTAGGCAGCCCTGGGGAGTTTTAAAAAGATGCCCATACCATGGTTCCACCTTGGCCAATTTAAAATTCCTGGAGATGGGGCCCCAGTCATTGGCAATTTTTTTCTTTTTAATTTCTCATGTAATTCTAATGGTATCTAAGATTGAGAAACACTTATCAAAACGTGATAAAATTTGATTGCAAAATCAAATTGCAAATCTTGAAAAACCTGAAGTATTTAGTGAAATTAAGCAAAGTGATGTTGAAGAACTCCTGAAGCAACCCATGATCTGTTTACAAATGAAGACACCATCAGATTGGCAGATGGCCAAGTCAGATGACTTAGTAAACACATTGAAAGAGCCAGATTTGCATACAATATTTTTATATAAATGATTCTCTTATGATTGCATTGCACAATTCATGCATGAAAGAAATAATTGCATCTTGCATTATTATAAAACTCAGGGTAATTACATTCACCTAAATCAACTTATTCTTTGTTGGGTCTAAGCTTTAGTGTGAAGTTGCAATTATAATTCAAATTCTGTTACGTGAAAATGTATTTTTGTAGTTTTTGTTTTATCTCTTTTTAAAGTAAGGTCCCAATTAAGCCTTCCTTATTCTTACAGATTTCTCAGAAATGTTGGTGTCTATTTTAAGTGAATTTCCTCTCAGTGGCTTTTTTTTCTTGCCACTTTTCCTGGGATCACAAAGGACCTCTTATCATGTTCCCATCTCCCCTTTTTCCTGCCCATAGTCCATTTTACTCTCAGAAAGCAAAACATTTGGGTTCTCGACAGAAATTTTACCTTGAATGATAATCTTTTGTAACATCTTGCAACTCATTGGAAAGGGCTTTTTTTTTTTTTTTTTTTTTTTCATGATTACAGGCCACTTCTTCTGCAGAGCCCTGTGCTCCTTGACTCAGCCAGCTGAGAAGGAAGGCGAGTGTTTGACACTTTGCAAGAATGAGCTAATCTCTGTGAAGATCTCTGAAGGAGAATCTGAATGGGAAGGCATGTCCTTGGTGACTGGTCAGCGGGGCCTGGTGCCTGCCTCAGTCCTGGAGCCTCTGCCTGTCCCTTTCCATCAGTGAGTAGCCCCCCCCCTCCACTTCCTGAGAGATTCCCTGAGCAGATTGAGATCTGTATAGAACAGAGTAGTCTTGCTTTCAGATAATGGCTTCCACAATACTTGGAAGAGAATAAAATTGGAGTGGATTTTTATTGCTTTATTTTTTTAATAGTCAAGAGTTATACAATTTGATGAAATTGGAGACAGCTCTAAATTTCAGAAGGATCTTGTATCTAAGAGGAAATATACCCCATGGCCTCCCCTTATGCAATATTTTTCAATCTATGGACTGAAGGCCACTTTTATTGGCATGACCTGGGGATTTCAGTACAAATCAGACTCTCTGGTTCCCCTCAGACTCTCTTGGGATTGGGACCAGGAGTCAATATTTTGAAATAAACTCCCCAGTGAATGTTTTTCTCACTGAAGTTTGGGAATCCCTGCTGAAGATACTATAAACGCAAACATATAGAGTGATAATAAACACTTTCCCAGACCATGGACTCCAGGTTGTCTGGTAGAGAATCTGACAGTGAGAATGTAAAAGGATCGTTTGTTAGATATTTAACTGACAAACTACTGCAGAGCCAGAAAATACCCCAAGTCTGCTGGACCCCATTTCTTTCCACAGTGCCTGGTATAAAGTAAGTTCTCAATAAGTATTTGCTGTCGTTAAAATAAGACAAATAGCAGTACTTATGATCTTCATTATCATTTTCCTTATAGACAATTCTGCTCATTGTTCTATTTTTTTTTTTTTTGAAATCTATGTTTGTTTGCAAACCCCATGTTTCCATTGGCAGATGGTTCCTAAAGAATTATCCAGGAAACTGTGGTCTTTCCAGGAAGAAGGATTGGACAGGCTCCTATCAGATGGGTATGACTGAATTCAAAACACAGTATTGTTAAGGAGATGATGTTGTCCTGCCTACTAATTTTATCTGCAGGTTTGGAATAGTTGTAAATTCCTGTCTTGTTTCTGCTACTGACTGGATCTGGGGAAGTCAGTCCTATCTGTATGGGTGGGTTTTCTTGCCTGTGAAATAAGAGGTCTCAAGTCAGGGCTGCAGCTATACATGCCTGCAGGGGTAGCCATGACTCAGGGATGTGTGGAGGGCTTAATGGAAGGATGATAGAGATTTAAAGACGGACAGGTGAAAAAAAAAAAAAACCCTGGTGTGTGTCAAATTAAGTATTCTGTGAGCCGATTTGACTGATAGATGGCCTATTTCAATCTCTGGGTGAAAATATTTCCAATTTTCCTTAAAATTATTTGAAATAAAACTTGAATTCAGAAAGAATATGAATGTTGGGCACATAGTAGAGAAAATATTTGTGGAATGAACAAATGAAATAAATGAACATACACATACATATATGTTCACACATGCCTGTATTACAGGTAATCTTTACTTGTTTGTGTACACACACACACCCCTAACTGTGAGCATACATGTGTCCATTTTGGATAATGAAGTACTTAGAGTATACCTTCCTATCATTGTCATCCCTCAAGTTCCCTTCCTCACTATGGTCCCTGGCATATACCTGTAGCAAAAAGTGCAATTGTACAAGTTCTAAGACCAAATGAATGACACTTTTAAAAATAAAGAACTGGAAGGAATTATGGAACTCAGATGTTAGAGATAATCAATAACTGACCATAAACAAGATTTTTAGCTTTCTGAGGCAATGTTGCCTTATAGTTAGGAATGAGGGGCTTCAAAATCTATTCTGGGTTCAACTTAATACCGTTGGGACCTTGACCATTCATCTGTCCTCATTATTAGTAAAATGATATAATAAAACCAGCTTCAAATATCATCAAGAGAACTAAACATGATGGCCTCTGTAAATCACGTAGTACCATTTCTTATTATAGATGTCATGGTAAGTCCTGTTGTCCCACAAAGCAGGAGAATTTCTGATCTTGAAGACGTCATGGTAGAAACTTGAGGGAAATATCTGAAAAGAACTGAGCCAGTGGTGTTAGAAAAGGAATAAAAGCAAACATGGAAACGGAGGCCACCATCTCCAGGAGAGCAGGATTAGTGGGAAGTTCTAGACTCAGTTTGCTACTATAAGCTTCTTGCACAATTCACTCTTAGTGCTGCTTCTACTTAGTAGTCTAGACAAAGGGGTTTGATGGTTGCCCTACCTATCTTTTAGGACTCGGGAAAATTCTGAGAAAATGACATAAATGTTCTTTGTAAACTGAATTGTACAACAATCATAAAGAATGATTAGATCCTAATTTGTTAGAAAATTGGGTAGTTACTGTGATCAGAAAGAGAGACTTTTAGATCCCTCTGATCATCAGCACTTTCCATTCTATCAGTGATAACGAGGCTGACCTCTACTGAGGGTTGACTAGATTCCAGGCATTGTGCACATTGTCTTTTTGACGCTAACATTTATGAGCATCAGGTGTGCTTATTATCCCCATCTCACTGTGACTGAGGGTCACAGTGGCCAAAGCAGCTGGAGGATGTATAGAGATATTCTGGTTTAGTGATCCTCGCACACTGGTTTGTGGATTTGTGCCACTCATGGCCAGGTGTTTACATGGCAGTGGCAAAATCATACCAGGACAATGCTGTGAACTTTTCAATTTTTCATAAACCACATTTATCCAGTTTTAAGGCATATCCAGTATCTGGAGACTATTTTTCTTATGCTTTTCTAAACATCTTTTTTAAAAAAATAAAACAGTGGTGGAAGTGCATCATAGTTCCTCTTTTTGAATGCCTTACTTTAGCAAAATGAGAAGCCAGTTACCCTGTGTCATTCTTGCCAGTTTATTTTTTTTTGGGGGGGGAGTTTTACTCATCTTTAAAGTTTTAAAGCCTGGGTCCCCTCACTCAGTCTCTGCGCATTGGCAGGTCAGGGAAGGCTTGGCTGCTGGTGCCTTATTTATGAGCTGTGTGCCATTTCCCCAGGCAGAGGACGATGCAAGGCCTCGAAGGATTATGAGCGGAAAGAAAAGGACGAACTGAGCTTCTGCCAGGGAGAAAGCATTGAGATTGTGGGCTTCGTCATCCCGGGGCTTCAGTGGTTCATTGGGAAGTCAATGAGCTCAGGAGAAGTGGGCTTTGTCCCCACCAAGAGCATAGATCCCGATTCCTGCTCTCCAATGTGAGTATGCCATGAGGTGTCATCATCTTTGAGTTGAGACTCAGTGTTCATAGGATAACAGAGGCAGGCCTTGGAGTTAATGGATTATATTTGGACTTAGGCATCTTGCATCTTGCCCTACATGGCAACAACTTTTAGTACCATTAAATTAATTTAATCACCACATTTTAGATGGCTTGGTTGTAAGGGCCACACTCTCACACAGCCCCTGTATCACACAAGGAGGCTGCACCACTTTCTTCTTATCCACAGTGCCATCTGTTGGTCCTCGCTGTCACCTGTGGGACTTCATGAACCACAGATTGCCCAATTTGGTAGGGAAGGGGAAAGAGAGGCTGGAGATGGGGAAAATCAAGGGGAACCGGGTCATAGTATACCCCCAGACCCTCTCTGGATTGCAGATCTTCTTGAACCACTGAGGAGGGTGAATTTTGAGCTCAAATGAATGGTAGCCCAGCAAGTGGCCTCAAGTAGTGGACAGTGTGCTGAGGTCGCCTGGGTATGGCCCCTGTGTGCTGTGCCAATGGCTGCCACTGGGTGTCACTCTGAGCCTGTGATCTTTTGGTAGGGGATTTCTGAGGATGGTCTCAGCGTTAGCTGAAGATCTCTTCTACATGGGTTCCCTCCCTATTCTTCCATGAGGTGTGTGTACACACACAAACATACCAAATTGGTCCTGTATTGAGAGAGGAATTCCTCCACAGGCTGTCTCCTGGGTCAGATTTAGCCTATGCCTCTGACCCATAGGGTAGGGCCCCTGCTTGTCCTGGAAAGTAAAACTGGATTTCCTTTTTCTCACAGCACAGCGTTTAACCCCAGCTCTCTAGTTTCTCAGCAGTAGCCGATGGAAAGCCGGTTCTTAAAACTTGCAGCCAGCATTTTGCCCAAATAGATACAGTATTTGGGTTTGGCCAGAGTGGCATTGGGGAATTTGGAGCTTCCGAGTGTGATAGAAAGTCATATCCTTCTTTTATTAATGTTGGAAAAGATCTGAGATGTGTTTGTGCATGTTTTACAAGGCAAAAGACTTGGGGGATCTTTTTACCCTATCTGACTTTTTATCTTCTGATTCCTGCTCCAGAGGCAAATGCTGCTTGAAATTGCTTTGTTATCTTTTCAGTCTTTTTTTCTGATACTTTAAAAAATTGTTAATTGTTTAATAAGAAAAAATTTGATATTACCTACTTAAAATCTCATATAATTTGTTTTCTGCAACTGGCATTTTTTCCGTTAACATTGTAAACTGAGGATTTATTCACATTGGGATAAGTATAATTCATTTGAACAGTGTTACTTAAAGAAAATGTATACAGTTGCATGTCTAAACTACAAACAAACAAACAAGATTGGTACATTAGTGCACTCAAGATAAGAAAAAAACATAAAGAAAAGTAGTATTACAATTTTTAAAAATTCTATCTTTTATTATATCCTCATTTTAGTCTTCATATTATCTTTGTCTTTTTTATATTTTCCATTTCTTGTGGCAGATATTTTTGCTGTTGAGAATTTTGTTGTTAGTTTCATAGCTGTTTCTATGTAAGTAAACAGTATTTTTTCTAAGTTTCTAATTTTTTTCTTTGTCACTGATGAAACCATACAATTATACCATATGATATATTCCATAATAAATTTATAGTAGATTATTTACTTTATTCTTCAAAAAGTACCTCTATTAGTAGTTATTTCAGAGAAGATGTGTGAATTGTAAATACTCCTAGTAATTTGTTCTTCTTTGTCTTACATATACTGAAAAATATACTCTTGGATGATAATTTAACTAGATACAGAATAGCATCTTCAAAGTGTGAGGGAAAGTAACTATTAATATAAATTTCTAAGTCCATTTTCAGCATTTTATTTTATTAGTTTTTTTAGAGAGCCATTTTTTTCCCTTTGGTCAACCATGTTTTTAAAATTACATTAACATTTTAAAATTACATTAACATCCACAATGTCATTTGTCAGTTTCCTTGAACTCTCTCCAAGTATCTCTCTCCAACATTTACATTGATTATTTTCTTATTCATTTTGTTTCTATTTCATTAGTCTATGTTCTTATTGTTTAGATTTAATTCTTTCATCCCATGAAATTGAACAGTGAAGTAATAGATAATTGAACCCAAAAGGAAAAATTAGGAGAAACGGAAAATTTGAAAAGACCTATAAACATGAAGAAATGGACCTCCTGTTAAAAATGATACTATTTTTATTTATTTTGCTCAGGATTTGGTGTGCTTCTTCAATCAGAAGACTCATGTCTTTCTTCAATTCTGGAAAATTCTCAATCATTCTCCCTTTGAATACTGCCTCTCTCTCATTCTTTAATCTCTCTTGTGGAATTCCTCTCAGAGGTATGTTGGACCCATTCTATCCTCAATCTTACTTAATCAGTTCTTTTGTAATAGTTCACCATTTTTTACTTTAGACCACATTCAGGGTAATTTCCTCAAAATGATCTTCAGTTTCACTAATTTTTTCCTCAGCTGTAACTAAACTTGCTATTTAATCTCCTACCCCTAAATGGCATATTGTCTTTAATTTCCATGCCTTTGTTTTCTATTTGAATTTTCCTAGTGTTCACAGATGGTTGTTTCTCCTTTTGCAATGTTTCATCTTTTCTTTGAAGTTTCTATTCATTCTATTTATTTCATTGTTTTAACCAGGCTTATAAATTATTCTTTGGATTAGTGCTATTTCTAGTTGTGCAGAATATATTTACCTGAGTATGCATCTTCTGGATCTCAATGTCTTTGTGGGTAGTTCATTTCCTTAATTTGTACTTTTGGATTTGTATTTTTTTGTTATGTGAAATAATTTCCAACATTTAGAAGTGTTGCATGAATCATGGACTGAAGAAAATTTCCCTTGGAGTAAGTTTTACACTTGCTTCTCCTGGAATCCTAAGAACTCATGATCCAGAACTAATTTTTTTACTGTTGTTCTTTGTGGCACCTTCACTGTACAGTGTAAATTCAGATTCCACACCTTCAATGGTGTAGGCCTAGTTGTTTGATTTTTTTTTCCCTAGGGACTCAGGTAGATGAAAAGTGTGCTCTTGACAGGCAGGGCAAAATTTTCCACTCATCTCTTTGAGGAAGTTCTTTGACCCTTTCGAAGTCCAGACTTTATGAATAGAGCTTAATTCAGTTCCCTGCTTGACACAGATTCAAAGTCACATCTCCTGATCCTGGGGATCATTGCAAGGTGAGCCCCACTTTTGAGGGCCAGTATCTGAGTTGAAACCATTAGGGTCTCTGGGCCAACTGCTTTAACTTACCAACCTGAGTTTGGTTTCTGCTTTATTTTCTGGATCCCAGGGATTTCCCTTTCTTTAGAGTTAAAGCATGGCTCACAGTAGTTACCTCTGCTGTACATTATCCAGGATTTGTGTGTCCAGAGAGAAGAGCCCTTTAGAATACTTTAGGCTATCATATTGCCAGAAGCTTTGCCATATTCTTCTAACCAAGCTTTCATTTTGGAAATCCACAACGTCATTTGTCAGTTTCCTTGAACTCTCTCCAAGTACCTGAAAGTCAGAACGCTAGCAGTTCAAGTCTGAGGCAGTGGACCTCAGAGGTACAAGACCTAAGATTCAGTCTCAGCTTCATCACTTTGTGGCTGTGTAATTCTGAACATGGACTCTTTCATAACCATTTTCTTCATCTATGAACATGGGTTTAAACACCTACATCATAGAGTTATTAGGAACAGTAAATGAGATGGGCAGCTCTTTGGGGAGAATCTGGACATCAGGCCAGAGAAATGGGGGCTCAGTGGACATGGTGAGATAAACCCTAGGCCAGAATCAGGACATGGCTCTAGTACCAGTTCTGCCATTATTTACTGCGGTAGCCCTGAGCTCTTCATGTAATTGCAAGCTTCTTCTTTGGATTTTAAGCTGCCTTACCAGAGCTATGGAGACAAAGGGTGAGTGGCTGGCCACAGCACACCCTCCCTGAATTTTATTATTCCCTGATCTACCACGTCCAAAACACACATTTCAGTTTTCGGTGCCTCCATTTCTTCCTCTGCAAAAAAGGTGTAAATTGTACCTGCCTTGAGCTCATAGGACAAGGGACCAGACAGGAGAAAGAGGCACAGAAGGACAATTCTGGAGATTTTCGAGGAACCCCTACCTCTTCTGTAGAGGAGGCTCAGTGTATGCATGAGGGAAAACTCCTTGGGCTTGGTGAATTAACCACCTTAAAGATAGTGCTTGATGTTGACTCAGTGCCAGGAGCAGGGCCTGTTCCTACCAGCCACCCTGGAGCTCCTTATAATTCCCCAGGGTAGTCGATAGAGCACTTAGAAGTATCTTACTTCCATAGTGGGAAAACTGGCCTTGAATTAATCCTAGTTGAAATAAGTAGACATTGATTCCTTTTGATAACATTTTCTTGTTGTAGATGAAAATATTTCTTCATTAAAAATACTAATGCAGGGCTGGGGATGTGGCTCAAGCGGTAGCGCGCTCGCCTGGCATGCGTGCGGCCCGGGTTCGATCCTCAGCACCACGTACAAACAAAGATGTTGTGTCCGCCGAGAACTAAAAAATAAATATTAAAAATTCTCTCTCTCTCTCTCCTCTCTCACTCTCTCTTTAAAAAAAAATACTAATGCACACACACAAAATTGTACATGCCTCATAGGGCAATTATGGGGATTAAATGAGATAATAGTGTATGATTCATCATAACCCTCCAAAAGTATTAGCCATTATTAACTCTTGGATTTCTCAGGTAATTGTTTAGGCATAAGAAAGACAATGGAATGAATCTGATCTAACTTTCCTGTGAATATATGTGAATATGCCACAGTGAATGTCAACATTGTGTACATCCACAAGACTGGGATCCATATCTTATATCCATAAGATATACTCTATTTTTTGTATAAATGTAGAAACAGACTCTGTTGTCATGTATAACTAAAAAGAACAAATAAAACTTAAAAAAAATTGGCCCTGAGGTTCAAAAACAATTGAAAGTGATCTTAAAACATTTTCAGCTAGGTAGTGGATTGAATGCTTCCTGAGGCATTTCTAGTTGCAAATTCTTAACTAATTCCATGTAAATTTTTAACAACTCCATAACACATCTCTAGTAAGCAAACTAGTCTTAACAATCAGGTTACACAGCAGGATGAGTATAGAGATCCTATGTTTATGATCATTTCTTCCAGGCCCCTGACTCCCTTACCCATGCTTTTTCTCCCTTCATATTACATAATGCTGTTCTCTGCCATGTAATCAAGTCTCAGCAACTGTGACGGATTCCTTCCCACCACAGTGAAACTCTCTTCATTGTTCCTCTAGATTGTATTACTTGTCCCTAACTTTTTCCTCAAATAGCCTAAGGGCAAAGAAACTTCTTTTAATGGTTCCTTTCCAATCTTTATACAACAACCAGATCCTATTTATCCCATAAAAACCGGGCATCATGTGGCCTCAAAGAGTGGGTTGTGGTTGAGAGGTTTTTTTTTTTTTTCTCTTTTTTCTTGCGGGGGAGGAATGGAGTTTTAGGAAGAAGGGTGTTTGCATTTCCACTTTGACCTACTTTGATAACCACACAGCTCAGTTCTCTGTGCACGAGGTGCTAATAGTTCTTTTTCTTTGGCAGGAAAAATATAATTTGCAACAGTAAGATGAAGAGTCTGATTTCAGCCATGAGCAATGGGTTGATTGCTTCTCTAAGTTCTTTACTGCATCCTAAGAACAAAGAGAAGGAGGTGGAGCCTGGAACCTGGCACTGACCTGTCTCTGTCTTGTGCCCCATGCAGGAGCAAGAACTCTGCGTTTTTCAGTGATGAGGAAAGGTGCTCTCTGTGGGCCCTGGGAAACGACAAGAAAGCGGAGTGTGCCAGCTTCCTCCACACACTGGCTCAAACTGACATTACATCTGTCTACAGGCTTAGTGAGTGTTTGGTCTTTAACCTCCTCAACTAGGAGGGTATCCCTACTCAGGAATAGACTATCTCTAAATTCTAATCCCATCCAGGAATTTGGGGCCATAGTCACTATTCAGTTGATGACTGGATCATATTTGATTAGCTGCATTTCACTTTAGATTTCAGATATTTCTGACATTGCACAGGACATATTGTCTAGAAACTATGAGATAAGATGAAATCCACTTGCCTACACCATGAGTGTCAGCTGCATTGGGTCTTCTATCCCAACCTCAGAAAAGAACTTCCTGAACTCTGGCTGAAGTCCCTCTTTTGAGAGATGAAATAAAAACCTAATAAGAAAGATGGGGGTCATATGATGTCACAGCTGGAAGGGCCCTAAGAGATGATTTCTCCCCTCATTTTCCATACTGGGAAACTGAGGTCCAAATGAATTAATTCCAGAGCCAAAATAAGAACTGCTGTCTTCTAACTACCCATCAGGACAGTCCCTTTCGCCACACTGCCCCAGACAAAATGATATTGGGCTCTTGGATACATTTGCCTTGTGGGGTGAGGGGCCTCATTGTCTCGCACATTTTCCTCAATTTCTGAAGGATTGGGTGAGCAAATGAATGGATGATACTGATTTCCTGTGTCAGGAAGCACATTCATTCTCTGATGATGGTTTGAAGAAGAATTCTTTTTTATTCCACCTCTTCAGTGATGGTGATGTTGTGTCCACTCCTGTGTAGATGGGCCATATTTCATGGGTACATCCAGAGATACTGCATGAGGCACTGTCAGGCCAACTCCCAGGATATAGGAGGGGGTTGGAGACTTTATCCATGTATAGGAGGAACACCTACCCCAGATATCAGCTCCCAGCCCAGCTTTGCTTTTGAGCAGATCACACGGGTCCATAACTCTGAGGCAGCCAGTTGAAGCTGACACTGCCTAGTAGATGTGGGTGAAGACTGAAAACCAAGGAAAGCTCAGGGTGTGCCATGGGAGGGCAGAGGCAGGTGGCAGACTTGGGTCAGAGGTTATCTGCTACTCTTGATCCATTGGTTGTGAGACCCAAGGGTAGGCCCAGGCAGCATGTTGTCTTTTGTTAAAGGTCAGGGGTGCAGCTCTGCTGAGCTTAGGTTGTGCCCTAGAGTCATGCAGCCGCCCTGGCACCAAGGCAGTTGGCAGAGGGCTGTCTCAATGATAGAGTCCAGCTTTCTTGACCTGTGACTTGGGAAGGAGTGACCCTCTGATTCATCTTCCCATCTGGTAACTCATTTGGGCTCTTGATGTCCTGGCCCCAAGATAAATGACTGCAGTAAGACTGGCACACACCTCTCAGTGTCAGAGAGGCCAGGGAATGTGAGCAGTTTTCCAGAGCCAAGCTCCTCAGCTCTCCATCTTTAGCTGTGGGGGCTCCACTCTACAAGTTGCAGACTTTGAGTGTCTGCAGTGACCATCTCAGAAGCAGGATTCCCTGGATAGCAGAAGGAAGAAGGTTGACTCAATGAGGGGTCTGCGGGTCTTCCACGTTTTCTGGCAACCCAGAAAGGGCCTACAGACAGCTGTTGCTTTTCTGTCAGGAAGAGGTGGAATCTTCTCTTTAGCAACCCCCATCTATGTCTTGTGAATCTGGCCTTTACCTCCTCAGCTCCACGGTGGCTCTTCAGGCAAGAGTGTTAATTTATTCACTGCCGAGCTCAACCCATCTTCTTGGTTCTTACCTCATCTTGTTGTACTTTTATGATGCTCGGTGCCTGCATCCCAAGACACCTTGGCCTCTGCGACTTTCCTCTTTGCCTTTTTGGTCCCTTTCTGCCAGACATTCTAGTGTTCTTCAGGCTTATTAACTAATCTCCCTCTCCTGTTCTCCCTCCCTTCCTGCTCTACTCTCCTTCCAAATGCTTTGCCTGTGTGATCACATTCCATCCTGGGACGCTGGCCAGCTCCTGGTGACCTGCTGTGGGCCACAAATCTGTATTGGCAGTCTCCGCTTTGCTCCTTAGCTCCAGACCTACTCTATTCTCTGCTGAGAACTCCTGCAAGTAACTCAAAATTAAGATGGCTAAAGCTGTACTTAGGATTCTCCTTTCTTCCTCCTCATCCCACCTGTGTACTTCAGGGAACAAAACTGGGCACCTCAGAGGCATTTTGCTCTTTATTCCTTTCCTAGTCCCCCTGCTTGTGCCACTTTTACCAAGCGCAGTGTCCAGTGCCTTGTGCACATTAACCCATGCTTGTCAAGTGGATGGGTGACAAGTGAATGGAGCATGTGATACACGCGGAAAGGGAGCAGTGTCACACCCTGCCAGATGCTCTGTACTTGGAGTTCAGGCCTGGCTCTGTGGAAACTTGCTGAGAGTTTTGCATCTTTCTGGCCTTCAGATTTTATCATTCCCCCACCCCATACCAGCCTTTTGGTATAGAGCTTGTTTCCAGATTTCCTTCTCTGACTCTGGGTCTCAGTTCCCAACTGTAAAGTGTATGGGTTAAATAGGAAGGTCGGGTCCATACATCTCTTAAACTGATGTGGAAGTTTTTAAATGATATCATTTTTAAATGATAACTGATGGTCTGAAACTTCACTACGAAGCTTCCCTAGGGGTTCCTGGCCTGGGTCCCTGGAGGCATCGGCATGGTGACTCATTCTGACCTAACATTAGGTCTGTCCTTCATCTCTACCTAGGTGGGTTTGAATCCATCCAGAATCTTCCCAATGATTTGAGCGGTGAGTAGAAATTATGCTGAACCTGGCCTCTCCTCCTTCAGGTTAGCTCGCTTGTCCTCTTGCCTAAGTTGCAGATGCTCAAGGTTGCTCAACTCTGCCTATCCTTATAGCATCCCAGGCTGAAGGCTTCCACGAGGCCAGGTCTGGTGGAGCCTGGGAGGAGCGACAGTTCGTGGGCTCCAGATACTCCAGCAGCTCCGGGGATTCCCACCTGGAGGAGGAGGAGCTCCTCTCAGCCGCCTCCGACAGCTATCTCCTCCCAGAACCTGATGACCTTGATGATCCCGAACTTTTCATGGACCTCAACACTGATCAGGATGAGGAGGAGGCTGATAACTTTGGCTCCTTATTGGCTTTTTTGGATCATGAGGGTTACACCGACAACTTTAAGAGCCTGTACGATTTCTCCTTCTCTTTTCTTACTTCTTCGTTTTACAACTTCTCTGAAGAGGATGAGCTTGTGGCCTATCTGGAGGCCTCCAGGAAGTGGGCCAAGAAGAGCCATATGACCTGGGCGCATGCCCGGCTCTGCTTCCTCTTGGGCCGGCTGAGTGTCAGGAAAGTCAAGCTCTCCCAGGCCAGGGTGTACTTTGAGGAGGCCATCCACATTCTCGATGGGGCCTTTGGGGACCTATCCTTGGTGGCCTCTCTGTACATCCATTTGGCTGCCATCTATCTGAGACAGAGGCTGGTGCATAAAGGCCCAGGCCTGCTGGAAAAGGCAGGGGCTCTGCTGGCCTGCCTGCCAGACCGTGAGTCCAGTGCCAAGAGCGAGCTTGATGTGGTGGCCTATGTGCTGCGCCAGGGAATTGTGGAGGGCAGCAGCCCCCTGGAGGCCAGGGCCTGCTTTCTGGCCATTCAATTGCTCCTGAAGCTAGGCCGGCATGAGGAAGTCCTGCCCTTTGCTGAGCGCCTGCAGCTCTTGTCTGGACATCTTCCTCCTTCAGATGCTATGGCTACCATCTTGAGTTTTCTCTATGACAAGAAATATCTTCCGCATCTTGCAGTGGCCTCTGTCCAGCAACATGGTACTCAGAGTGATCAGGGCGCATCTCTTCCGGTTTGGCAGGTCTACTTGGTCCTCCAGAATACCCCCAAGCTCCTTGGCATTTGTTCCTCAAGCTGGGGTGAAGTTTCTGCCCTGGCCTGCCCAATACTCAGGCAGTCGCTGGCTGCCTGTGAGGAACAAGCTGACTGGAGCACCCAGAGGTCTCTGTGTCTCATCCTGTCCAAAACATACCTCCAACACAGGTCTCCTGATGGTGCCATCCACTACCTAAGCCAGTCCTTGATGCTGGGGCAGCTGCTGGGTGAGCCAGAAGTCTTTGAGTCTTCCCTCTGTCTGGCATGGGCGTATCTCTTAGCCAGACAGGCGAAGAAGGCTCTGGAAATTCTTGAGCCACTGTTATGCTCCCTGAAGGAGACAGAAAGTGTTGCCCAAAGTGGAGTGGTCCATAACCTCCTGGGGCTTGCACTCCTAGATGAAGGCTGTGTGAGCAGAGCTGCCGTGAACTATCTCCAGGCCTTGAACAGAGCTTGGGAGATGGGGGATGTACGTAACCAGGCAGTGATTATGGCCAATCTTGGTTACCTGACCTTCAAGTCCTGGGCTCCACAGCCAGCCAGGGACTTTCTCCTTCAGGCAGTCCAACTCTATTCGGAACTCCAGACCTGCAAGGAGACCGACATGGAATTAGTACAGGTGCTTCTCTGGCTGGCTCAAGTTCTGGTGTCTGAACACCAGCTGACCCACGGTCGCCTATGTTATGAAATGGCGTTGCTGTTTGGCTTAAGGCATCAACATCTAAAGAGTGAGTATGTCCCGTGCTGCTGGGGAGCATTAGAGAAAATTGTTGGAACATACTTTGCTTGTGTCCTCTCTCTAGACATCTCATTCATGTCCTGCTTTATGTTCAGGTCAGCTTCAGGTCACCAAATGCCTCTGCCATTTCTACAGCTCTGTGTCCCCAAATCCTGAGGCATGCATCATGTACCACGAGCGCTGGCTGGCCCTGGCTCAGCAATTCAGGGACAGAGAGATGGAGGGGAGGCTGCTGGAGTCCCTTGGGCAGCTCTATCGAAACCTAAACACTTCCAGGTGAGTAATGCTTAGGGACAGTCTTCGAAGTAGCTTTCTTTCCCTAAGGAGAAACAGTAATCTCTCCTTCAGGAAGAAAGTTCCGATGCACATGGCAGATGCACTGCATTATGGAAAAATAATTCTGCATTCTTCTGCAGCCTCCATGTAGTGCCATCCATCATTTGAGCTGTGTGACACTGGACAAGTTATATACTTTCTCTGTGTCTTGTTTCCTCATCAGTCAAAGGAGGATCTTAATGGCTTCTATCCTGAAGTGTTATTGTGAGGAATGAATGAGTTAAAGCTCAAGGCATACTTGGAACAGGGCTGATATATAGAAAGGCTTGGGAGTGTTAACTACATCACTATTACTTGTATGTTTCCATAACAACCCATCATATGACTGTGGATGAGGGTGTGTAACTCAGAGAGGCGGCATTATGCTGAGGTCCATGGAACCTTTAAGAGGTCTCCATTGTCTTCATTAAGGGACACAAAGTAAATAAATCCACTGATGACAGAGGTATAAAATTTTATGGTGAAAACTTTGCTTGGGACCTTACCTTTAAAACGAAAGTGGAAATTATGAAACAAAGTTTATTTTCACCTATACACTAAGTCTTAGCTTAATGATACAATAAGAGTTGACTGCTCAGATTATTTGTGTGGATAAAATTGTATAATGTAGGAGACATGTTTTGTTTTGTGATTCTCCTTTTGATGCAATCTTAAGCTTCATTTTTTTCAAAAACATGCCCCAACTTAACTGTATAACCCCAAAGCATCTTTTAACTCGTTGGTATTCAAACTAGTCTCACTTGAAGTGTCTTGTTATCTGCGGCAGAGGTTCTCTGTCTCTTCACTGGTCTAAGGCTACTTGGTCCTCCTTAGCCATTAGGCAGCCTGCAGTTCTGTCTTCTGACAAGCCTTTTTAAGATTCCATGAAGTCCTGTAGGCTTTGCAAGATTTTCCATTTCACTTTGCAACTTATTTGCATTGTAACTCTGTGTTCATGATTACAAAAAACTTCTAAAATCCGGGGGAGGGGTACTTGTAGTATTGAGCACAGAGAAGCAGTTGAGGAGAGGCTAATTAAATGACAGCTTTTGTTTTTAGGCAACATGGTAACCTCAGGTGCCTGGACTATCAGACAATGAATAATGACATAATGAACTCTCTCTCTCTTCATCTAGAGCTATGCCTATGTCTGTATCTCCCCCTCCCTTTCCCTCTCTGTTACCCTTTTTGTCTCTTAAAGAAATCAGGTGTCCTCCAAACTTTCTACTGTCTTTGCCTTCAATTCCAGGGGCGAGTTTTGGATCTGTGCAGCATGGGGCAGGGGTGAGGGGGACAGGAGAGAGGCCTGGCAGCAGCCTACTCTTTTTCCATTGTAGGACACCTTAGGAGTTTGGATGCTTCTGGAGCAGATCCAAAAGGCAGGTTTCCTTTTTTTTTTTTTTTTTAAGAGAGTGAGAGAGGGAGGAGAGAGAGAATTTTAATATTTATTTATTTATTTATTTATTGGCAGACACAACATCTTTGTTTGTATGTGGTGCTGAGGATCGAACCTGGGTCGCACGCATGCGAGGCGAGCGCGCTACCACTTGAGCCACATCCCCAGCCCAAAAAGGCAGGTTTCAATGAACCTTTGAGATGAAACAATCACATGCTCACAGTGAGGCACTGTAGAGCCAGGCTTTGGAAAGTCGAATGTGAGGGACTAGAGCGAGGGTGCCACGTATGTTTCAGACTTATTGCCACCTCTTGCTGTGGTACAAGATCAGTCATAGATTAATCTTTCTCCTGGCCTTGCCAGCCATCCTTTGCTCTTCAGTCCCCCACCCCGACCACAGTTGTCAAAACCATAGATGTCCTAATAGGGAAGCCAGAGTGAAAGCCCTGGATGCAGTCAGCGTTGACTACAGAAGCCTTATCTAGGTGTTCAGAATCACCATCCTTCTTAGATGTTGTGGTTAAAAAGGAATGCGAGGGAAAGAGGGGCTGCAGCTGGTTCTGGAAGAGACTGAAGAAAGTAGAAGCTACGGGGCTGGGAAAGGGGCAATCACACTGGATGGGTAATTGGGAAACTAGGTTCTGCTGTGACCTGATAACATGTCCTTAAACAGTCACTTTTCTTGGTTGTTGCATTTACAAAGTTAAGTTGAATCATGAACCTTCTAATTCTAAAACGTTGACTCTGGGACCAGCTACCTATGCTATTTTGTCACTGACTCTTGATACCAGAATTCTTGCAGCCTCTTAAGAGTTTTGACTTTGCGCAGGGGCGGGGCAGATTCTTTTTTTTTCTTTTTTCTCTTTTTTATTGTTGGTTGTTCAAAACATTACATAGTTCTTGACATATCATATTTCACACTTTGATTCAAGTGGGTTATGAACTCCCATTTTTACCCCGTATACAGATTGCAGAATCACATCAGTTACACTTCCATTGATTTACATATTGCCATACTAGTGTCTGTTGTATTCTGCTGCCTTTCCTATCCTCTACTATCCCCCCTCCCCTCCCCTCCCCTCCCCTCCCCTCCCCTCCCCTCCCCTCTTCTCTCTCTACCCCCTCTACTGTAATTCATTTCTCCCCCTTGTATTATTTTTCCCTTTCCCCTCAATTCCTCTTGTATGTAATTTTGTATAACGCTGAGGGTCTCCTTCCATTTCCATGCAATTTCCCTTCTCTCTCGCTTTCCCTCCCACCTCTCATCCCTGTTTAATGTTAATCTTCTTCTCATGCTCTTTGTCCCTACTCTGTTCTTAGTTACTCTCCTTATATCAAAGAAGACATTTGGCATTTGTTTTTTAGGGACTGGCTGGCTTCACTTAGCATAATCTGCTCTAATGCCATCCATTTCCCTCCAAATTCTATGATTTTGTCATTTTTTAATGCAGAGTAATACTCCGTTGTGTATAAATGCCACATTTTTTTATCCATTCATCTATTGAAGGGCATCTAGGTTGGTTCCACAGTCTTGCTATTGTGAACTGTGCTGCTATGAACATCGATGTAGCAGTGTCCCTGTAGCATGCTCTTTTTAGGTCTTTAGGGAATAGACCAAGAAGGGGAATAGCTGGCTCAAATGGTGGTTCCATTCCCAGCTTTCCAAGAAATCTCCATACTGCTTTCCAAATTGGCTGCACCAATTTGCAGTCCCACCAACAATGAACAAGTGTACCCTTTTCCCCACATCCTTGCCAGCACTTGTTGTTTGACTTCCTAATGGCTGCCAATCTTACTGGAGTGAGATGGTATCTTAGGGTGGTTTTGATTTGCATTTCTCTGACTGCTAGCGATGGTGAGCATTTTTTCATGTACTTGTTGATTGATTGTATGTCCTCCTCTGAGAAGTGTCTGTTCAGGTCCTTGGCCCATTTGTTGATTGGGTTATTTGTTATCTTATTGTCTAATTTTTTGAGTTCTTTGTATACTCTGGATATTAGGGCTCTATCTGAAGTGTGAGGAGTAAAGATTTGTTCCCAGGATGTAGGCTCCCTATTTACCTCTCTTATTGTTTCTTTTGCTGAGAAAAAACTTTTTAGTTTGAGTAAGTCCCATTTGTTGATTCTAGTTATTAACTCTTGTGCTATGGGTGTCCTATTGAGGAATTTGGAGCCCGACCCCACAGTATGTAGATCATAGCCAACTTTTTCTTCTATCAGATGCTGTGTCTCTGATTTGATATCAAGATCCTTGATCCATTTTGAGTTAACTTTTGTGCATGGCGAGAGAAAGGGATTCAGTTTCATTTTGACGCATATGGATTTCCAGTTTTCCCAGCACCATTTGTTGAAGATGCTATCCTTCCTCCATTGCATGCTTTTAGCCCCTTTATCAAATATAAGATAGTTGTAGTTTTGTGGATTGGTTTCTGTGTCCTCTATTCTATACCATTGGTCCACCCGCCTGTTTTGGTACCAGTACCATGCTGTTTTTGTCACTATTGCTCTGTAATATAGTTTGAAATCTGGTATCACTATACCGCCTGATTCACACTTCCTGCTTAGAATTGCTTTTGCTATTCTGGGTCTTTTATTTTTCCATATGAATTTCATGATTGCTTTATCTATTTCTACAAGAAATGCTGTTGGGATTTTGATTGGCATTGCATTAAACCTATAGAGAACTTTTGGTAATATCGCCATTTTGATAATGTTAGTTCTGCCTATCCATGAACAGGGTATATTTTTCCATCTTCTAAGATCTTCTTCTACTTCTCTCTTTAGGGTTCTGTAGTTTTCATTGTATAAATCTTTCACCTCTTTTGTTAGGTTGATTCCCAAGTATTTTATTTTTTTTGAGGATATTGTGAATGGAGTGTTTTTCCTCATTTCCATTTCAGAGGATTTGTCACTGATATACAGGAATGCCTTTGATTTATGCGTGTTGATTTTATATCCTGCCACTTTGCTAAATTCATTTATTAGCTCTAATAGTTTCTTTGTAGACCCTTTTGGGTCTGCTAGGTATAGAATCATGTCATCTCAAATAGTGATAATTTAAGTTCTTCTTTTCCTATTTTTATGCCTTTAATTTCTTTCGTCTGTCTAATTGCTCTGGCCAGTGTTTCGAGAACTATGTTGAACAGAAGTGGTGAGAGAGGGCATCCCTGTCTTGTTCCAGATTTTAGAGGGAATGCCTTCAATTTTCCTCCATTCAGAATGATGCTAGCCTGAGGCTTAGCATAGATTGCTTTTACAATGTTGAGGTATGTTCCTGTTATCCCTAGTTTTTCTAGAGTTTTGAACATAAAGGGATGCTGTACTTTGTCAAATGCTTTTTCTGCATCTATCGAGATGATCATATGGTTCTTATTTTTAAGTCTATTGATGTGGTGAATAACATTTATTGATTTCCGTATATTGAACCAGCCTTGCATCCCAGGGATGAATCCTACTTGATCATGGTGCACAATTTTTTTGATATGTTTTTGAATCCGATTTGCCAGAATTTTATTGAGGATTTTTGCATCTAGGTTCATTAGAGATATTGGTCTGTAGTTTTCTTTCTTTGAAGTGTCTTTTTCTGGTTTAGGAATCAGGGTAATGTTGGCCTCGTAGAATGAATTTGGAAGTTCTCCCTCTTTTTCTATTTCCTGAAATAGCTTGAAAAGTATTGGTATTAGTTCCTCTTTAAAGGTTTTGTAAAACTCTGCTGTATACCCATCCGGTCCTGGGCTTTTCTTAGTTGGTAGTCTTTTGATGGTTTCTTCTATTTCCTCAATTGATATTGGTCTGTTTAGGTTGTCTATATCCTCCTGACTCAATCTGGGCAGATCATACGACTTAAGAAATTTATCGATGCCTTCACTATCTTCTTTTATTGGAGTATAAGGATTCAAAATAATTTCTGAATATCTTCTGTATTTCTGACGTGTCTGTTGTGATATTGCCTTTTTCATCCTGTATGCTAGTAATTTGAGTTCTCTCTCTTCTTCTCTTCATTAGCATGGCTAAGGGTCTGTCGATTTTATTTATTTTTTTCAAAGAACCAACTTTTAGTTTTGTCAATTTTTTCAATTGTTTCTTTTGTTTTGATTTCATTAATTTCAGCTCTGATTTTAATTATTTCTTGCCTTCTACTTTTGCTGTTGTTTTGCTCTTCTTTTTCTAGGATTTTGAGATGAAGTATGAGATCATTTATTTGTTGGTTTTTTTCTTTTTTTAAGGAATGAACTCCAAGCAATGAATTTTCCTCTTAGAACTGCTTTCAATGTGTCCCATAGATTCCGATATGTTGTGTCTGTGTTTTCATTTATCTCTAAGAATTTTTTAATTTCCTCCTTAATGTCTTCTATAACCCATTGATCATTCAGTAACCTATTGTTCATTCTCCCAGTGATGCATGATTTTTCCTTCCTTCTTTTATCTTTGATTTTCAGTTTCATTCCATTATGATCAGATAAGATGCATGGTATTATCTCTACTCCTTTATATTGTCTAAGAGTTGCCCTGTGACATAATATATGATCTATTTTTGAGAAGGATCCATGTGCTGCTGAGAAAAAAGTGTAACTGCTTGATGTTGGGTGGTATATTCTATATATGTCAATTAAGTCTAGGTTGTTGATTGTGTTATTGAGTTCTATAGTTTCCTTATTCAACTTTTGTTTGGAAGATCTGTCCAGTGGTGAGAGAGGTGTGTTGAAATCTCCCATGATTATTGTATGGTGGTCTATTAGACTCTTGAACTTGAGAAGAGTTTGCTTGATGAACATAGCTGCACCATTGTTTGGGGCATATATATTTATGATTGTTATGTCTTGTTTGTGTATGGATCCCTTGAGCAGTATGTAGTGTCCCTCTTTATCCCTTTTGATTAACTTTGGCTTGAAATCTATTTTATTTGATATGAGTATGGACACTCCTGCTTGTTTCCGAAGTCCATATGAGTGATATGATTTTTCCCAACCTTTCTCCTTCAGTCTATGTATATCTTTTCCTATCAAATGCATCTCCTGTAGGCAGCATATTGTTGGGTCTTGTTTTGTGATCCATTCTACTAGCCTTTGACTCTTAATTGGTGAGTTTAAGCCATTAACATTTAGGGTTATTATTGAGATATGGTTTGTTCTTCCAGCCATATTTGTTTATTTATGTTACTAAACATGGTTTGTTTTCCTCTTTGATTATTTTCCCCCCTTTACTGTCCTACCTCCCACTGTTGGTTTTCATTGTTATTTTCCATTTCCTCTTCCTGTAATGTTTTGCTAAGGATGTTTTGAAGAGATGGTTTTCTAGCTGCAAATTCTTTTAACTTTTGTTTATCGTGGAAGGTTTTAATTTCATCTTCCATCCTGAAGCATAATTTCGCTGGATACACGATTCTTGGTTGGAACCCATTTTCTTTCAGTGTTTGAAATATGTTATTCCAGGATCTTCTAGCTTTCAGAGTCTGTGTTGAAAGATCAGCTGTATCCTGATTGGTTTACCCCTAAATGTAGTCTGCTTCCTTTCTATTGTAGCTTTTAAAATTCTCTCCTTATTCTGTATGCTGGGCATCTTCATTATAATGTGTCTAGGTGTGGATCTCTTATGATTTTGCACATTCGGCTTCCTGTAGGCTTCTAGGATTTGGGATTCTGTCTCATTCTTCAAGTCTGGGAAGTTTTCTCGTATTATTTCATTGAATAGATTGCTCATTCCTTTGGTTTGGAGCTCTATACCTTCCTGTATCCCAATAACTCTTAAGTTTGGTCTTTTAATGTTATCCCATATTTCTTGAATGTTCTGCTCATGGTTCCTTAACAGTCTTGCTGAGCTGTCTATGTTCTTTTCAAGTTGAAATATTGTCTTCATTGTCTGATGTTCTATCTTCTAAGTGTTCTACTCTGCTGGTATTATTCTCAATTGAGTTTTTAAGTTGGTTTATTGCTTCCTGCATTTCTAGGATTTCTTTTTTTTTTGTTTTTTATTACCTCTATCTCCCTGTATAGTTGATCTTTTGCTTCTTGGATTTGTTTATGTAATTCATTGTCGAAGTGATCTTTCATTGTCTGATTTTGCTGTCTAATGTCTTCCTTGAGACTCCAGATCATCTGAAGCATGTATATCCTGAATTCTTTATCTGACATTCCATCTGCTGCAGCTATTACCTCTTCTAAAGTTGAGTTGACCTGCATTGCTTGTGGTCCTTTCTTTCCTTGTCGTTTCATACTGCTCGTGTTTCTTTCTGCTTAGTGAAACTGTTGTGTTTTTGAAATTTTCCCCCTATATATTTATATTGCTCTTGTATAGTTGAAAAGTCTCTCTTGCAGGGTGGGCTGCAGCTGTGCTCCTCCTCCAATTGGGGTGATGTGTCTACCACACTGGAGGGCCGCTGGGTCTGTTCTGCTGGTCGGTCGCAGGTCTGCCTACCTCGTAGGCGCGGGCGGCGGCTCTGCTCTGCACCTCCTCCAGTTGGTGTGACGTGTCTACCACGCCCGCGGACCCCTGGGCCTGTTCTGCTGGTCGGTCACAGGTCTGCTTACCTTGCAGGCGCGGGCGGTGGCTCTGCTCTTCCCTTACTCCAATTGGGGTGACGTGTTTACCACGCCGGCAGGTCGCTGTGCCTGTTCCGGGTGTGGGAGGCGTCTCCGCTTTGCCCCTACTCCAATTGGGGTGACGTGACTTCCACGCCGGCGGGTCACTGGGCCTGTTCAGGGTGCGGGCAGCGGCTCTGCTCTGCCTCTACTCCAATTTGGGTGACGTGACTACTACGCTGGCGGGCCGCTGGGCCTATTCTGGGCGCGGGCGGTGGCTCTGCTCTGCCCCTACTCCAGTTGGGGTGACGTGTCTACCATGCCGGCAGGCCGTTGGGCCTGTTCCTCTGGTCTATCACAGATCTGCCTACCTTGTGGGCACGGGTGGCGGCTCTGCTCTGCCCTTAGTCCAAATGGGGTGACGTGTCTGCTGCGCCGGCAGGCAGCTGGGCCTCTTCCGCTGGTCGGTCACAGGCCTGCCTACCTTGCGGGTGCGGGTGGCGGCTCTGCTCTGCCCCTACTCCAATTGGGGTGACGTGACTATCACGTCGTCGGGCCGCTGGGCCTGTTCCGGGCGCGGGCGAAGGCTCTGCTGTGCCCCTACTCCAATTGGGGTGACGTGTCTACCACGCCGGCAGGCTGCTGGGCCTGATCTGCTGGTCGGTTGCAGGTCTGCCTACCTTGCGGGCGCGGGTGGCGGCTCTGCTCTGCCCCTACTCCAATTGGGGTGACGTGACTACCATGCCCGCGGGTCGTTGGGCCTGTTCCCGATGTGGGCGGTGGCTCTGCTCTGCCCCTACTCCAATTGGTGTGACGTGTCTACCACGCCGGCAGGCCGCTGGGCCTGTTCCGCCGGTCGGTCGCAGGTCTGCCTACCTTGCGGGCTCAGGCGGCGGCTCTGCTTGGCCCCTACTGCAGTTGGGGTGAAGTGATACCACGCCGGTGGGTCGCTAGGCCTGTTCCTGATGTGGGCGGTGGCTCTGCTCTGCCCCTACTCCAATTGGTGTGACGTGTCTACCACGCCGGCAGGCCGCTGGGCCTGTTCCGCCTGTCGGTTGCAGGTCTGCCTACTTTGCGGGCTTGGGCGGCGTCTCTGCTCGGCCCCTACTGCAGTTGGGGTGAAGTGATACCACGCCGGCGGGTAGCTAGGCCTGTTCCGGGCGCGGGCGGTGGCTCTGAGGGAGCAGATTCTTAAAGTTGTGGGCATTTCAAAGGGATTTTGAGATCAGAGACCTAAACTTTAGAGATCTGAAAGACTTTAAAGCATGTTCACAAGTTCTTGCAGGCAGACATTGTGTCTAGCATGGAGCTAGATGTACCATAAGAGCTAGATGTACTGTGTGGGCAGTCGAGTGGTAAATCAATTACTTAGTCCTCTAACTTGTGACCCTTAAGCTGCAGCTGCATGCTGACTTGGCCACAGTGATTAAGATGGAAATGGGGAGTTGTGCTTGAGAGAGTCCCTGGCTCTTTAGTTCAGAGCTAGATAAGGAAAAAAGGTAGCTTACAGGTAGGCTCTATGGTCTTTAGTGACAAGGACGGTGTTCAGATTTGCTATCCGTGGAAGCTCAGATGCCCATTCCAACAGCCCTTGGCATTCACTGACCAATATAGTATTAGCCACAGAACACTTTTCTTCAGAAGTATTCACTGATAAAGATCCAAGTAATGCATAATATATTAGGACATAGAGATTTGCATCCAAATGTGGGATGAAGATTTTTCCTAAAATTGAACAGTTGCTTATGGTGAGCAAACAAACATTAAACTGGCACTGAAGATTGTAAGTTAAAAATAAAGATCCCCTTTCAGCAGTCCCCAGACTCCTCAGAAGCAACTATGTAAAGATTTTAAATAGCTATAAAGAAATGTTTTATACATATGAAAGATTATATATGATGTATATTCTCTATATTAAATATTAGATGTTTTAAATATAATTGCACCAGTCTAGTCACAAATGGGATCATGATAATAGTTATGTTGTATACATACTGTTTTATTACTTGCTTTTTCATTTAAAAATATCACTGAAATGTTCCAGCATCTTATCTTTCCGATGTGTCAGGCACCATGGTTGGTGCTGGGGAATTTAATAGTTAGGAAAAAGAGTCTAAAATTACTGTTCCCAAATGGAGCAGCCTACTCTGAGTGGGAGTGACATCTCACCATCACAAGTGTTCAAGCAGAGGATGACTATTCAGGAACTTATAGAAGAGTTTCCTGAATTGAGTTGGACCTTTATTGAGGTATTATAATCATATGACAAAAAAATCTATCCTTTATAATGCAGCATACAATTTAGTTTTTAGTACATTCACCAAGCTGTGTAACCATCACCACCAACTAACTGTAGAATATCTTCATGACCTCCCTCCAAATCTTGAATCCATTAGTGGTCACTCCCCATTACCCATCCTCACCCCATCCCTGGAAACCACTCATCTACTATCCATCTCTATGGATTTTTCCTATGCTGGATATTTTATATAAATGAAGTCATATAATATATGGCCTTTTGAGACTGGCTTCTTTCACTTAGTATGATGCTTTCAAGGGTCATTTCGTTTGTTACATGTATCAGTATTTTATTATTATTTTTTTATTGTTGAACAATATATACCACATGTGTTTATTATGTGATATACCACATTTATTTATTCATTCCAAAGTTGATGGATATTTGGCTTGTTTCCATTTTGTGGCCATTATGAAGAACACAAAATGTTTCCATTTTGTGGCTATTATGAAAAATTCCTACATGAACATTCATGAATATTCATGTAGGAATTTTTGTGTGAAGATATGTTTCTAATTCTCCTAGATGTATACCTAGAAGTGGAATTACAGTCATGGGGTAACTCTGTTGGAGTGTTTGGGGGAACTGTTCTACTTTTTTCAAAGTGCTGCACCATTCTATCCCCAAAGTGATGGATGAGGGCCCACCCCATCTCCACCCACCCTTGCTCTTCCCCTATCTTCTTCACTTTCTGTCCTAGTGGGGATGAAATGAAGCTCGTTATATTTTTTCCCCATTATGGTTTTAGTTTGCACTTCCCTACTAGCTAAAACACTGAACATCATTTCATGTGCTTACTTTCTATTCATGTATTATCTTTGGAGAAATGTCTATTCCAGTCATTTGTCCATTTTAAAATTGGGTCTTTTGCCCTTTTATTGTGAAGTTGTAAGAGTTTTTTTTTTTCCAATGGACCTTTATTTTATTTATTAATTTATTTATATGTGCTGCTGAGAATCGAACCCAGTGCCTCACACATGCTAGGCAAGCGCTTTACCACTGAGCCACAATCCCAGCCCTTGTAAGAGTTTTTTTCTTAAAAAAACTTATTTTGGATACAAGTCTCTTATGAGAAAGCATTTTATTCCAACTCATGGGTTGTGTTTTCACTTTTTTGATTGCTCATAGAATGAGTTGGGAAATGGTCCTTCCTCTTTCTATATTTTTTTTGGTAAGAGTTTGTGAAGGGTTGGTGTTAATTCTTTTTTACATTTTTGGTAGAATTCTGTCATTTTTTCTGCATGTAATTTAGGGCTCCATCATTAGGTGCTTACATATCTATAATTGCATATCCTTATGGATCAACTATCTTATCACTGTCAAATGTCTCTCATTGTCTTTAGTGGCAATTCTGTTCCTTTTGTCCAATTTTGAACAGGCACTTCAGGTCCTTTTGTACTTTTTATATATAATTTATATATTTTTACTTTCTAATCTATTTATTTGTCTTTGAATCTAAAGTATGTTTCTTATAGACATTATATAATTGGATCATTTAAAAAATTGATTCTTTTTATGGGAGAATTTAATCTACTTATATTTAATTACCTACTGGTTAAGACAGTATTTACATAACCATTTTATTATTTCTTTCTCTCTTTTTTCTTTGTGGTGCTGGGGATGGATCCCAGGGCCAGGCACATGGTAGGCAAGTGCTCTCTACCACTGAGATACCCCCAGCCCTTGCTAGTTGTTTCTTATATGTCTCATGCATTTTTAGTTTTTTGATTCCCCCATTCCTTCCTTCTTTAGTATTAAGTATTTCCACCATATCAATTTTCTTGTCAATTCTTTTACTATATTTCTTTCAGTTATTTTCTTAGTGTATTCCCTGGGGATTATAATGAGTATCTTAATTTATAGCAATCTCAGTTGTTGCCTGGGCAGGCACACAGGTCCGCACATGCATGTGGCATGTGGTCTTCCTGATTCCAAGGAGGATGTTGGAGATTTACAAAGTCTCTTGTGGACGTCTCGTTCTTCCACTTTTCCTTTTTTTTTTTTTTTTAAAATCAGCATCTTGTTTGCTCCAAGTATTTTCCTTACCTCAGGCAGTGACAAATTTCAATTATTGTTGCTGGTTTTTTGGACAGACGTACCAGGAAAAAAGGTATTTTCTGTTTCCTGGGTGAACTGTGAGTTAGGTCAGATGAGAGCAAGCCCTGTGAGTGGACACATTCAGGGAGCATTCAGAAAGGTTCAACAGTGACAAATTCTCTGGAGATGGAACTCTGGGGGTTTCTAAACTCATGAAGGCCCCTCCAGAGGCTGCACAGATGTTGACTTTCCCAGTTACAGTGATTATGAGGCTTTGGTTTTTGCAGGTGAGCAGGAGGGCTCTAGGGTAAGTCAGGAAGGAACAAAGCTCACTGAACAGAACTCAAGAGTATTGACATTTTTTTTAAGATGAAAACTTTTTGGATTGTTTTATATCTTTTGTTAATTTCCAGAGTTTGGGGGAAAAGCTTATTTTGACATTTTTTCCCCCCAGTGTTTTCATTGCTTTTCTGGAGTCCTGGAGTTTTGGAGAGGTCCTTACTCCATTCTTCTGACTAGCATCTTTTAATTCTAATATTCCAAGATTATAAGATCTGAGATTTTATTTGGGAGGAAATAAAAACACACTTCTCCAGCTTTACCATCAATATGAGTGACATTAAGAGGAAGCTCAGGAAGTACTTTAGGTATCAGAGGAAACTCCTGTAGACAGAAGGTCATTGTCCTTTTGTAAGATGGCCACTTCATCAAAGAGAACATGCTGTATTGCTATGTTTACTTAGCATGTGTAAATCCTATCCTACTCCTATAGTGTGCTAAAAAAAGAAAGAACAAAGACCAGCTAACAGACAAAAAACCAGGTGTTTCCACACACCTGGATATAGTTACTGTAATTTCTCACTGAATTTCCTGGTAACTGGGGCAGAAGAGGGGACTGCCACATGAGGTTGTCTCTGTTTGGTCAAAGAACGTAAACAAAAGTGTCCTAAGAGAAAATTTTTTCCTGGCACTGGTCTCTAGGAGGAATTTGTTAAGTGGGTCTTGATGGGCAGATTTCTTCAACTCAACCCCCATCAAGGGATTTCCATTCTCACAAAGCTTAGAGTCACAGCAAGCAAAGGCAGGGAGTGTTCAGGGAAGAAGTGTCAGGCTCAGAGGCGAGGGTCAAGGGGCACTTCCAGCATGGAGTGAGGGAACTTGTCAGGGAAGAATTCATCCAGGTAGAGCATTTGAAGAGGTCCCTGAAGGACGGGTAAGATTTTGCAAAGTTTGCAGAACAGGGAGAATAACATTTCAGGTGGAAAGAAGAGCAGTGATCATGGAAACGCAGGGACCCATTGGAAAAACATTTCATAGAATTACCAGATGGTTTTGGTGATTAACTGGATATGGGTAGAGAGGAGCCTGGGAGCCTGTGGCTTAGGAATGAGGAGGTTGAGTTGGGGTAGGCAAGATGGTGGCCCTTTAGGTCCACAGTGAGTGTCCAGGATGAAAATGGTAACAGAAAGCATTCAGAGCACTCCCTGTCTGCTAAGCAATGTATATATATCAGGGTGACCACACGAGGTAGAAAGACTTGTGGTAACTGAGAGCTGATGGTGGCATGGGCTCACTGGCAGCAATTGATGTCCAAACAATCTGAGGCCAGAGCAGGATCAGCAAACTTTAAAAAAAAAAAAAAAAAAAAAAGGTCAGATTGTTAATGGTTTAGGCTTTGTGGGCCATATGGTCTCTTCCACAACTTCCCCACTCTGCAGTTGTGTGCAAAAACATCCATAGATAATTAATAAATGAATGAGTGAGGCTGTGCTCCAATAAAATTTTACTTATAAAAGCTAGTATAAGGCTATATTTGGTTCATGGGCCATAGTTGACCACCTCCTGGTCTACAACACTTCTTCTTCTTCTTCTTCTTCTTCTTCTTTTTTTTTTTTTTGGTACCAGGGATTGAACCCAGTGATGCTTAACCACTAAGTCACATTCCCAGCCCTTTTAAAATATTTTATTTAGAGACGGGGTCTTGCTGAGTTGCTCAGTGCCTTGCTAAATGGCTGAGGCTGGCTTTGAACTCTCGATCTTCCTGCCTCAGCCTCCTGTGCTGCTGGGATCGACAAGCGTGTACCACCACACCCGCCAAGAGTGCTAGTACTTTTTGTGTATTCTGCTTGCTTGGCCAATAATCCTCATCTTAGTTAGATGATATGCTCAGCAGGTTGTATAGTGAAGGCTGGTGGAAATGCATGCATGAACCTGGCCACTTCCCATCAGGTCTGCCCTTGCCTGCTGCAGAGGGTCCACACAGATTTCACCTCTTGGTTTCACTGGCATTAGCTCAGACCTCTGAATTTTCAATTTAAGGTGGTATTTACTCGTCCATGCTGCCTTTGTGATGATTTTAATTCCTTCTCTTTCAAAGATTTTTCCCTAGTGTTTAGAGATGGAAGGTGATAGGGAGGGCAAGTGGATGCTTCAGATGTTGGCTCAGTCTTCAGGTTTTTGCCTTGGTATACTTTGCTGTCTTTTGTTCCAGTACATTATTATGTCCATTCTGCTGCCTGGGTGACAATTACAGAATATAATTAATGAAATTTTCAGTCTCTCACTGGAATGGGTCTTTCTGGGTCCCATCTTTGGATAACAAATCAGACTGGTACTTTGCTCTAGATCTGAGCCAGGTGGGGTCCATGAAACCTTTATGACTCTACTGATTTAATTCAGTGAATATTTATTGAGCATTTACTATGGCTAGAAGCTGGACCAAGGAGTTGTATTCCCTAAAGTCACTGCTTGCATAAAAAGTCACCAAAGTCATTATATAAACTGTGGTAAGTTCCAGAAAGGAGGTATATAATATTATTTTGAGAAAGAGGGAATGCCTTGCATGTACTGAGACTTAAAGGAATAATGATTGACCTTTTTCACATGAATACAATAGCAGCCTAGAATCTATTGCTCCTGGCTTTTATTTTTATCCTCATGCTTCTTATTTCTTTGAAACTGAAAAAAAATCTGCTTCAACATTTGTTTTTTCAATATAACTGATATGACTAATCCCTAGCATTTCTGTTATCCTAAGGAAGGAAATGATTGTTTTTGCTGTGTCCTCGTTTGATCTCAGGGCTGTTATGCATGCTACTGTCCCACTTTTGCAGATAAGGAAACTTTGTTTAGGGTTTCAAAACACTATGTTCTTAGCAACTTCAGGGTTTTTGAAGTGACAAAAGAAAAAAAAATGTCTCCCTACAGCTGATATCTGGAAACTAAGAACTGCTTGAGTATGGAGTCAGACTATTCGGGTTAGATGTTTGTTTAAATAGGGTTTATTACTAAGTCCTAAGTCTTTCTGAGCCTTACTTTTCCCTTGGTAAAGTGAATGTACCAATAGTACTGACCTCTTAGGATTGTTGTATGATTAAATGAGATTTTACATGCAAAGCACCTATGAATGCTACATGCTCAATAAATTCCAGTTAATAATACTGCCATTATTATGATGATAAGAAAGGAGCAGAGAGCTCAAAATAAAGCTTCAGAAAAATGAGCATGAAAATTTGTGTAAGCTAAAAAAAAAATCCCATTGAGATTTCTCTATTTGCAAAAATGAGCCAAAAAAATCTTGTTGGCTTCAAATTTCTAGGGGGAGTGAATGAGAAAATGTCTATTAAAAGCGCATGTCCCGGGGCCTGGGGATGTGGCTCAAGCAGTAGCGCGCTCGCCTGGCATGCGTGCAGCCCAGGTTCGATCCTCAGAACCACATACCAACAAAGATGTTGTGTCTGCCGAAAACTAAAATATAAATATCAAAATTCTCTCTCTCTCTCTCTCTCTCTCTCTCTCTCTCTCTCCTTTCTCTCTCTTAAAAAAAATGCATCCTCAGGATGTCTTAAAAAAAAAAAGCGCATGTCCCAACACCTGGCAAAGATTCAGCCCTCAGAAATTGTTAGTCCCTATTATCAGCACAGGACAGAAGCAATTAGTGGAGGCTGGCTTTTGGTCAGAGGTAAGACAAACTCATCAGGCTGAGCAGGGATTTGGGAAACCCTGAGGGATTGGTAGAAGGTCCCTGGAATTACGTGCAGGTGTGTTGAGGTCACTTGGCCACAGGCTCATGGATGATGCTCAGGAAGGGCAAAAGAAAAAGGATTGAATTCCCAGAGACTTGGGGAAAGGAAAAATGAGAAAAAGAGAAGAATCAGAACTGGAAAGGAGGGGGGATAAATACTGTGGCTAGGCATGCACATAGAATTTCCAAGAGGGCACATGATGAGTTGGGTTCTTTGCTTCTTTTGATTGGAAAGGTTCACTAGATCTAGAGTCTGCAGATGGTGTCTGGAGGAACTGGGATACTGAGCCATTTCAGGTCAAGCCAGAGGCTCAGCTGGTGAGTGACACAGTACAGCCACTGGCAGATATAAAATAGTGGAGTGGGGAGAGAGGAGGGGGAAGAGTGAAGCAAGCTGGAGACCAGCTCCCCAGCTCAGGCCACACAGGCACTTTTTCTTTTTGTCAGAGATCAGGGATCAGAGGTACATCTTGATGAGAAGCAGTGTCTTTAGAAAACCCTCCATCTGCCTGTGGTCTGGATGTGTGAGTATCCCCATTGTTCTTGTCATCCCCCAGTGGGACGTTTCTTGGAAAGAAAAATCTCTTTTCTTCCACAGTCAAGGAAACAAATGCCTGCTCTGTGAATTGGCTGCTCCGTAAGAATCCGAATCTTGCTCCCTAAGGGTCTGGAGAAAACAACTTCAGCCCAAGGACATCCCAGGACAGCAAGTGGTAACAAACAAAAATACAGCAGGAAACAGATCAAAATTAGAGTTATGGGTCCTGCCTTCATCAACTGTTCCAGGGAGAGTGGGGAGAGCATTGGAGGCTAGATCTGCCCAAACCTCTTAATCCTGCTTGAGGTCCTGGGGTACCAAGCAGGGGAGAAAAGACAGGACTCCCTTCAGTGAAAGAGACCTGTGGTTGTCACAGCTCAACCAGGGGGGTCGGTGCCACCTCAATGTTGCATGGAGCTTTTCAGTCCTCAGAACAGTCTCAGCAACAAATCTGACACTCTAACACTTGAGAGAGGTCAGTGCCCCTCCTGGATGGCAGTACATCTTATTTCAAGGAAATCTTGGGTTCTTTCTAGTTCTTATATGGGCCAAATCCTTGGCACTCTCTTCAGAAGGCCAACAGCTGCCTCATTGCTAAAAACAATGGAGGTCTCATCTGTCCAAGGCCATGCTTGCCTCTGACATTGTGGAGAAGGGACCTGGCAACTGAGCTGTCTATGATGAGGGAGTGTATGAATCCATTTTCCATGGCTACAACAAAATACCTGAGGTTGGGTGATAAATAAAAGAGAGGTTTATTTAGCTCACATTTTTAGAGGTTCAAGGGAATGCTCATTATCAGCCCAGCTCTGGTGAAAGCCTTACGGCTGATGGCGCCAGGATGGCAGGAGAGCATGGTAAGCCAGGAAGTCAGAGTGCCAGGAGGGGCTGGTCTTGCTCTTTGATAAGCCCTTACTCTCATGGGTCCTACAGGTGAGCTAGGTCATCCCTTTCGAGGGCAATGCCCCCCAGTGACCTAATGACCTTGGACTAAGCCCATCTCCTAAAGGCCACACTAAAGACCAAGCCTCCAACACTTGCATTTTCGTGGGACAAGCCACATCAAACCTATAGCAGGTGGTTAACTTCCCATCTCAATGAGAACTTCCTCTGTGTCCACAGATGTGGTTGATGCCGATCATCGTTTCTAGAAGGATATGTGTGGTTTAATGCAGTGGTTCTCAAACTTTGGTGTGCCTGAGCAGAAACTGGGTGTGTCTTAGGAATTTAGATTTCTGGATTGAAACTGTAATGATTCTGATTCAGTCAGTCTGAGGCAACTCTGTCCGTCTGTGGTTTCATGAAGCTTCCTAGGTAAGGCCAGTGCAGCTGGGCCATGAATCATTCTTTGAGAATCGTGGGCACTGTGGGATGAGTCTTCTCATCAGAAGAAGGAAGCTCTGGTTTTGGAGCTTCCTCTAGTGTGCTGTGCAACCTTGTGCAAGTCACCTTTCATCTCTGGATCTGTTTCTTCTATAAAATAAAGGAGTTGGACTGGATCTCACCGCTGGCTGCACAATAGAGTCTTGTAGCTTTGACAAAATGCTGGTGCCTGGGCCACACTCCCAGTGACCCAGGGGTTCAGGCTGGCATGGCATTTCTATGAGTGACTCTAATTGCTGTGGGATTGAGGACTACTGTCTTGTTGATCCCCAGTTGTCCTTCCCGTTATGGAATTTTGAACCTGTCCAATGCCACATTATCCATGCTTCATTCCCTCGTTAATCCCTGTCACAGGGGAAGGGTTTTCTATGTAATACAATTTCCCAAGTAATTAAAGAGTACTAAATAATTAAAGCATTTCCAGATAATTAAAGAGTCATCATTAAGGCACCAACTTTTTGAAAATTTCACCCTACTTGATCTCCCTTCTTAACCAAAATGTTGAAACCTTTTTGATGATTTGAAGTTACTGCTATGGTCTCTCACTTGTGGATTCATTTCATAAATATGCATTTTGTGTCTACTGAGTGTCAGGTAAAAAAAAATTGTTATAGTACAGCCTAAAGATAGAGGGGGCATGGGTTAGTAATAATGATGATGATTAAACTGATATTTGAACACTCATCAAGTGCTTACTATATGATAGGTGCTATTCTAGGCATTCTAGTTCTATTATCTCATTCAATGCTCACAATAACCTTTTCAGGCAGGTGGCATTACATTCCCATCCTATGGATAGGAAAAACATGACATAGAGAGGTTTTATACTTTCTCAAGGTCACACAGCCAGGGGAACTGAGATTTAAATCAGTCTCTGATTCTCTAGATGGTCTGGGTTACGGTTGTTCCCTCATAGAACAGCATTTTTCCTGTGTGCTGAGTAATCATGAGCTGCTTTGGTACCTCATACCTCACGGGTCTCTCTCTGCCTCCTAGGTCCCTCAGGAGATCCCTCACCTGCATCAAGGAGAGCCTGCGTATATTCATTGACCTCGGGGAGACAGACAAGGCTGCTGAGGCCTGGCTGGGGGCTGGCCGACTCCACTACCTCATGCAGGAGGACGAGCTGGTGGAGCTGTACCTGCAGGTTGGTAGGGATCTGCTGACGTGGGCCCTTTAGGAGGCAGCTGTTCTCTCCAAATTGACTGGTTAGAACCAGAGAGGGTGGTATTCATGCCAAGAGATCCTGGGGACTGGAAGAGGGGTACTGGGCTGGAAGATAGGGCATTTGTTTGCCACTAACTATTGGGGTGAACTGGAGAGCATCTGTATTCTTTCCACGTTTCACTATCTGACCGGAAAGTACAGCTTTTGGATTAGATCCCTCATTTCCGGTTTCAGTCATTTATTCATTCAACTCATGGCTTTTCTCTGTCCATGTGTCTTCTGTACTGTGTTTTACTCACTTTTCTTTGACTCAACTTATTTTTTATATTTAACTTTCTCCTAAGGAATGCTATCTGAAACTACTAGTTTGATCTGTTATTAATCTTTTTTTCCCTCTAAAATACACTTAAATAAATAATTATTAAAAATCACTTCTTGTACCACTAAAGGTAATCTGTCATGTATGTTGGGGAAATGTCAGAGCAAGACCCCCCCAGAGCCTTCTTCTCTGCCTCTGTGCGTGCAGTCCAGTTTCCGACTTGGGGGGAACTTCAGCCGAGGTTCAAAGCAGGTGGGGTCTGGATCTGCTTCCTGCCAGTCCCGAGGGGATCTGGAAGCCTTCTCTCTGTCCCACCCAGGCAGCCATCCAGACAGCTTTGAAGTCAGAGGAGCCCTCCCTGGCCCTCAAACTCTACGAGGAAGCTGGCGATGTGTTCTTCAATGGGACGCGTCACCGGCACCGCGCAGTGGAGTATTATCGGGTGAGTTGGGGGCTGTGTCGGGCACGGCCAGGCCCCCCACGAATGTGCGCAGGGGCACCACTGGACTTCGGCCGCGTCCCTAAGACCCTTTCTTACTGGTATTTCTTTTCCTTCCCTTCCTCGCCCAGTGCTCACATACTCGCCTTTCCTTAAATCAGCAGAGGGATCTGATAATCTCAGTGTCCTTCTCAGCCTTAATAAATTATCCTTCCTGGAATAATACCCCGTCACCATCAGATCTCATGGGTGAATGGAAGTTTATAGTTTGTAAAAATACCTCTGTGTTTACTAGTGTTTGCAACTAGCTCTTGGTGGCATAGTGGGAGATTATGTAAAGAGGTGCATGGGTTGGCCCTAAACATTTTACTATGTTATTCTTAGTCATGTCTTAAAATGTTCTTTTAAAATCTAAAATGTATAACACCTGTTAATCAAGTTCACGATTTCACAGATATTATGGCAAAGACTGAGGCAGGAAAATCAGAGTTGATGTAAAGAAAAATAATACTAACTAGATAAATGCCCAGACGTTAAGCAGATGCATTCTTGTTGTTCATCACTGGCTGATGTTTGGTAGCCTCCTTATCTTATTTGATCCTAAAATTTTATTTATTCAGATATTCATTCATTTGTTCAGTTATTTGCTCATCAGACATTATTAGGTACCTAGGATGTGCCAACACTGGACTAGATGTGGGCAGAACAGGAAACATACCTCTGACTATCGATCTGCTCACTTATTTCATAGGCATTTTGTAGATGAGAAAACTGAGGCTCAGAGAGATGAAGAGGCCCATCTACAATTGCATCATCATAAAATAACCTAAATGAGCATTTACTGAGCACTGTCTGACACTATGCACACACTTTTATGTGTCCTTCACAGATGAGCACTGTGTACCAACACAACACCCAGCTGAGAGGTGAATTACTTCCCAGGTGACCTTGGGAAAAGTCACTTCCCTTTCCTAATCACAGTTGCTCCAATTGTAGTAGGCCTAATGACCTCTAGTTCTTCAACCTCTCAGATCCAGGTAAAGCACCAAGAGCAAGGACCAGGAGAGTGAGCTGAGAGGAGCCTGGTATGGAAACACAGCTGGCCATCTTCAATCCCTGCCAGGAGAGCACAGGACTCTTGAGAATGCATGTGCCATAGACTAAGCTCCCTGTGCCTCTGTCCTCAGGTTGGGGCTGTTCCTTTAGCAAGGAGGATGAAGGCACTGAGAACTGAGCTCCGCATTTTCAACAAGCTGACGGAATTGCAGATCAGCCTTCAGGGCTACGAGAAGGCTTTGGAATTTGCCACACTGGCTGCCAGGCTAAGCATAGTCACAGGTAGGTGGTCCCAATGACCAGGTTCATGAAATTGGGAGGGGTAAACACTGGTCAGGCATGGATAATAGAGCATATGCATTGGCTCTGGATTCAGACTTCATGGGTTCAAATCCCAGGTCTGACTGTCAGGGAAACTTAATTAAGCATCTGCTTCCATGAGCCTTAAGTTTGTTATCAGCAAGGCAAGATTAAAAACAGTGCCAACCTGAGCAGTTGTTATGATAACCAGAGGTAATCCACATGAAGGCTGTAGCACAGTGCTAGACATGAGAGTTCATGGTTAGGGTTACCTCTGCCACACACATCATATATTACAGTCAGTACCATTTCCGGCTGTAAATTAAATGGTATTTTATCCCATGCATAGACAAAGCCCTCATTACCGAAGGACTTTGCTCTGAATTCTTAATTGGTTGATGTCAAAAGCATATTTTCCCATGGAACAGAAATGTAAGCCTAACTCACAACATAGTTGGAATAGCTTTCATTTGCAGCAAAAGCTAGTAGAAAGAATCATTGAAACAAGTCATTGAAACAGAAAAGGCAGAGTAAAAAAGAAACCTTGTCTTGAATGTTAGTGCTAGAGGAAAAGCAGGTCTGATTTAGAGGACCTGAGTAGATGTAGGGGTAAGTGGAGTCTTTGGTGGTGGCTTTTGAAGGCACTTGTGAGAACTTTCAAGGGCATCTGATGTGAATGATAGTGGACTTTATTGTGTCTAATTGCACTTAGAAGCTCTTGCTCTTGTTTTCTTGCTAATATTTTTATATGGCAGAAACCTCATCCAAATAACTATCTGCTAATCTTAGGGAAGGACTTAGGGGCCCCCTGGCAGCTCTGTCTGAACACTTTACCCCTCACAGACAGGGGCTGAAGAGAGATGGTATACACGCCTTATACATGTGCTTCTGTGTGACTGGATTTTTCCATGTTAGAGAATTTTCTCTCCTTTGCACTTTGTCTTTTAGTTTTGACTTCTGGTCCTTTGAAGCTTCAAAGTGATGTTTTTAGGGGACATTCAACAGCCACTTGGCACATATTCCAAAGATACAATGATAAGCCTTTGTTCCCTATAAAGGGCTATTTTGTATTACAGAGGTTAGTTATTAAGACAATCAACTCACCAAAACCCCAAACAAGAAATCACAGGCCCATTATAAACCAGGGTTGTTAAGTGAATGGGTCTCTGTAGTGTATGTGAGACTGAGAGTTGGTCAAGGAGCCAGGGAGTGGCTGCTATTGGTGGCAGCCCAAGTGAGCCCTCTGAAGAGGCTTCATGGGAAGAAGACATTTGTTATAAAGCTATTCATCATAAGGAATTCCTAGCTGCTCAGTGAAATCCATTACAGAGGTTTAGAAATAATTCTGCCACACAATCCTGAGCGACAGTGTAATTTGCAACAAGGACAATGTTTTCTTTAGGGAATCATCCCACCAAACCCTGACCAGCACACTCGCTCTACTTGGTTACCCTCAGAGACCCCCACGTTTTCTTTTACAGCACTCTGCAGGTGCGATTTTTATATTTGTTTGCGGAATTCTTTAAGGAATACCTGTGTCTTACTAGATCATAAGCCTCATGCAGGCAGGAGCCTCCTCTGTGTTATTTCCTCTGCCCCAGGCCTCTAGTAGAGCTTCAGAAAGGCTTATGGAATGAATGCGCGATCAATTGATGTGAAGTGCTGGCCACAGGGTATCTGTCTCAGTCTTCCAATTCCTAGGAGATCAGAAGCAGGAGCTGGTGGCCTTTCACCGCCTAGCTACCGTGTACTACGCACTACACATGTATGAGATGGCTGAGGACTGCTACCTAAAGACTCTGTCCCTTTGCCCACCATGGCTGCAGAGTCCCAAGGAGGCGCTGTACTATGCTAAGGTGTATTGTCGCCTGGGCCAACTCACCTTCTACCAGCTGAAGGTAAGAGCCAGACTTCCAAGCCCTTCCCTGACCCAAAGATAGCGAGGAACATTTGGGGGTGGAGTTGAGAGGACCACAGGGACCAAGATGAGGAGTCCTGGCTCACTATAGGGAATGGTTCCACAGGGGACACAGTGGCTCTTTCCACTAAACCCCACGGAGACCTCAAAAGAGCTTCTACCTTGCTGAGGAGAAGGATTGCACCTCTTTCTCCTTGCTCTGCTGTAACTCCTAGGACTTCTTCATCTATCAGAAACTCTAGGCACATAGCCTAGTGCCTGTGAATCCCTGGAGGGCCTACAAGATTGGTGAGCCCTGCCACCTGCAAGGAAAACAAAAACAAACAACCCCCTCCCCAAACTAAAAGCTCCAAAATAAAAATCAAAATTACTACTTAACTGTATGTCCACAAAATCTCATAGCTCAACTGCCACTCATTTTTATGGAGGTTTACAAAATTATTTTATGAGAAATGTGGATGCATATTAGTATATTTGAGAAAATGAAGGATGGGACCCATGAATTATAAGAGTATTTAGGCCCTAAGAAGGCTTTAACCCTATTATCCTGCTTGCTGGGCTGGAGTTGAATGAATTTATTTTTCCAGCTACTTCTTGAATTGTGTTGAAAGTCTGCAATTCTGTGTTACAACTCTGACCCTAGAACTATGTCCCCAAGTTCAGCTTTCCCTTACTAGAGGTCCCTGTCCTCCCCAGTGCAATCCTTTATCTCTCAATTCTGATTCTCACCTATGTGTGACTCATGGGAGCTTCAGGGCCACCCTGCTGTTCCTTTCTATGCACCAGACTTCATTTCTGGCCTGAATTTATCATTGACTGATGAGGGTTATTGAGAACCCGGCATCTCTTTGTGAGTCTCACCCAAAGAAGCATCAGTTTCTCATCTCTGTCATGTAGGAAGGTTCAGGGATAGAGTGTGTATGATCTGATTGAACCAAGCAAGGGATTGCAAAGGGAAGAGCTCAACTCAAACAACCTTAAGCAGCATGTGTGATTCATTAGTAAATATCTGGAGAACTGAGGCATAGATTTAGTTTCAGCAGTTCTGGGTCCTGGTACTCCAGCATCGTCATGGATTGCCTTATCTCCCTCTGTAGGCCTTGGCTCTGTATGTTTCCTTTCTCTGTGTTTCTTGGCTTCCTTTTCCTCTAGCTACTAGGAGGCTCAAGCCCGAGTCCAAAAGGATGAATGACCATTTTCCCTGTTGGTTCAAACAGAAGACTCCTGGGGAATGGTGTAGGTCAGGTTGGGCCATGGACAGGCCCTTGAAGCACTGCATCCAGGGCAATGATGTGTCATGACTGGCCGAGCCTGGGTCAGATGCCACCTCTGCCTGCAGAGGAGGGGGACTGTGATGAGCAGTGTCCATGGGACCACAGTGGCGTTGGGGAGGAGCTGTCCTGAGGAACCAGGACATGGAAAGGGATGTGAGCAGAAGAGTAGCTAGTGTTCCAGCACTGCCTCCCAGTCTGTCCTGGAAGTGTTTGCTAATGCTGTTTCTTTTTTGCCCCCCATACTATGGGCTTAGGATACCCATGATGCCATTGAGTACTTCCTGTTGGCCTTGGCAGCAGCTGTCCTGCTGGGTGACGAAGAGCTGCAGGAAACCATTAGGAGCAGGCTGGACAACATCTGCCAGAGCCCACTGTGGCAGGACAGTCCTCTGGGGTGCTGCTCAGAGAGGGCATGGTGGCTGAGTGGCAGGGGCCTGGCCCTCTGAGGAAAGCTGTCTCGTCTCTGAGCAGTTGGTGTGGACAACTGCTGCTTCCTTGCCGTAGGCTCTTAGGTCCTAATCAGGAGGGTCTGAGTCACCCCCTGGCCCAGCCTCCTCATTTTACAATGAGAAGAGTGGAGCCCAGAGGGAGAGGGAATCATTCCGGGCCACACAAGGCGCTGATGATGGAGCTGCTGTGGGAAGTCCTGGCTCAGGGCTTTGCTCTGGAGCCTTCTCCAGGTGACTGTGGCACTACCACACAACCTCTGAAATGGACACTCTTGACATGTGATTCTGGAGAAAATGAGACACCTCGCCCCCTGGGGAACTTCCTTCCATCCCTCGTGAGGAAATCAGGCATCACGCTGGTGAAAAGGCAGATACACTGGAGGATGTGCTCTTCACCAGTTTTCTCAGGGACAGATCCCGCCACTTGCCAGTGGAGGAACCCACAGTTTCCTTTCTTTCTTCAAAACCAAAGGAGGTGCCACTCTTCAGTCTTGTGGGAGTGAACCCACTAAGATCACAGAATCTTACCTCAGAATGGCCAGGTCAAGCACACAGCAGGTGAGATCTGACTGGAATTCACCAACTCCATCCAGCCCGGAGGCCATGCTCCCACATAATGTCCCAGAGACCCCCACAAACTTTTCAAAAGCCAATTCTTGAAAACTGAGCATTAAGAAAATCATGCCGTAAACTATATGTAAATAGTGTACATCATTACATATTGACTATTTATATTTACACACACATTTTTTCACCTTTATGGTGGGCACAAATGAAATAGGTTGAAGGATGGGCTAAAGACCAAGGTGCCATACTGATTTCAAAACAGCTCTTGTCAGTTATCTTTAAAACACCGAATGGATTGAAACAACATTTATCATCTCCCAGTTTCTATGGGGCAGAATCCAAGTGTGACTTAAAAGTGGTTGAGGGTGGCTTAGGGTGGTTCACAGGTTGCAGTCAAGGTGTCTGCTCCCAAGTACACTGTGTAGTTGTTGGCTGGAGCCTGTTCCTCACTGGTGGATGGCCAGAGGTTGGCCAGATGCTGCCCACAGTCACCTGCCCAGAGGGTCTCTCTGTTCAGAGGTTTACAACACGGCAGTTTGCTTCCTCAGAGTAAGCAAGGGAGAAAAACTGGAGTGAGAGTGAGCGAGAGAACCAAGTCACTGTCTTTTTATGACCAAATTGCAGAAGCGACATCCCTTTAGTTTTTGCCTTTCTATTAGTTACAAGTGAGTAACTACAACCAGCCCACACAAAGGGGAATGGTTACCAATGGCATGGACACCAGGATGTGGGACATCATTGGGCATCATTTTAGGAGCTACCTAACATCCTGTCTGAGGTTTTTTGGCAGGGAGGGTACTGGTGATTGAACATAGGGGTGTTTTACCCCTGAGCTATATCTCAATACATTTTATCTTTTATTTTGAGACAGGACCCTGCTAAGTTGCTGAGGTTGGCCTCAAACTTGATTGCCTCAGTCTCCAGAGTTGCTGGGATTACAGGCATATGCCACCGTCCCTGGCTACTAACTGAGTTCTTTAGTGGAATCTGGAATTCTCTAAGGCAGTGAACTCAAAGTTTTTCCAAAAACCATGAGCATCACCCTCACTTGTGAGATTGTTTGAAATGCCAATTCTTGGGCCCCACTAAGACATAGAGCTCTAGCTCTTGTGAGCTCTCCAGGTGATTTGAATGCACACTAAAATGTGAGGAGCCATCTAAGATGGGGGTCCTCAGGTGTGTATAAGAATAATCTGAGGAACTTGTTGAACATGAATTTACTAGTTCTTACAATTTTGGTTCAGTAGGCCAGGGATATGTCTCAGGAACAGGCATGTCAGGTGAGCAACTCCAGTGATCCTGATGTGAGTGGTCTACCCTTGCTCTGAGCAGTGTGCACAAATAAGGAGATCAGGCCATCAGGATCTCCACCTGAGGCCCATCAGTTTAGATTTGACTATGAGACCATCTGCCCTTTATTTCTAGCTCTTTGGGCTGATTGCCTGTTGCTCATTTGGTGGGCTGGGAAGGAAGGGGTGCATGGAGTTGTTGTTATGTCTTCTGGTCACCAAGGTTGTCTACACATAGGCACATTTTTCTCTTGGGGACTTGGTTGTCAAATGCTGTACTCTAGAAAGTATTTTTTTCCTAGGAAGGAAATGAAATTATTTAATCCATTACCATGTAAAATAGATGCCGTTTTTCTCCCACCACAAGCTATAAAATCTCCGAGCTGGGAGGAAGGAATGCTGTGGTTGAGGCTAGCCAGTCTAATCTCCCATGCAAAGTCCTTTCAACAACATTCTTGGGAGATGGTCAGGGGCACATGCATTCCAGAACAGTTACACATCTTGTATTTGAAGAAGGCTTGCTTGGTCCTGGAACCCTTGCTATGAACCATTCCCAATGTGACTCGGGTTACAGATTCTTTCCCTTTCCCACCAACTGATCATTCTCCTTTGACCAGATTTGATGTTATTCCTCCTAAAGTGAGGTTCCCAGAGCTTCACCAGAATTTTGTCATTGGCCGGCAGGTGAAGAATACAAAGAGATATTACTTTAATTAATGCACTATAATGCTGCATGTTACGTTTGTGTTGAGGGTTTTCTCCTCTCCAGCATGCATATCTTAATCTTGGCTCACATTGAGCTTTACCATCACTTAAAGCCTCTCCATCTTCTCACATGAACTTCTGTTCGGCCAGATCTTTCTCATTTGCTGCAAATACACATGTAAATAGACATATGCGTATATAAACACATACACAGGTACACACACGAATGTGAAGGGTGTTATGTCTGTCTACCTTACATTTCATTGAAAGTGTTGATTACATTTTTCTAATTCTGTGTGTTTTGATTCATCTGTGAATATGGTAAATTTGCCTCTAACCAGATATAAATATTCAGTGTGCTTCCAAAGACAAGGGTAAGACTTTTTTTTTTAATGAGCAAAACATTATACTATATAATTGCAATTACTATATCCTATATGTAAATTGCTTGCTTAGGCTTTAAAAGTTTTTGAAATTTTCATTTTGAAAATGGGGGCAGTTTCCCTTGGAATTGTGTTGATGTTCTTTTTCTCAAGATCCACAGAAATTGAAGTGGTCATTGGATTTGGTCTCTATTTATTATATCATAGCCAAAGGTGAATTTGTTACCTTTTTTATCTTATTCCTCCTCCCTGAATTTCTGTGGGTCACTTCCCTCCTGGCTTCTTGTATTCAATCTAAATAAAGAACAAGGACAGAATTGCAACATCGTGGAAAACCTGTAGTGTGCTTTCTGGGCTTTCAGGTACACTACTTCCCTATCCAATAGTGTTAACAATCTGAAAACGAATACTTCTTTTATCCTTTTCTTATTTGCTTTTCCTTTAAGAGAGTTATATATATATATATATATATATATATATATATATATATATATATATATATAGTATATGTAGGTGTTCTCTTTTAAAACAATGTAACTAATTTGACAGAAGTTTATTTGGAGAAGGGAATATGCAGGGAGAAGAGTGTCAGAATTGGGGATGCAATTCATTAAATTGCAGGGTGACTTTGGGTAAGTCACTTAACCTCTATGCATCTTAGATTTCTGAGATCTCAAATAAGTCCCCCTGCAAATCCCTTTTCTGTGATGTTATTTTCATACTGAATGAAAATATACTTTAATTTTTTTCTCTTCTTTTTAAAAGCAAGTAAACTGAGAATTAGAAAAGTGATTTTTCTCCTAGTAGCATAGATAGTTAGTGGCAAACACAGCAGTATTCTAGGTCTCATGACTCAAGGATGTAGTTGCATGAATGACAGGATTTCTGTTATTCAGGGCCACCTTCACAGGTACATGCCTACATGTTTGCATGTGTGTATGTGGGCATGCATTTATTGCTGTATTCATCACCCTAAGAGTTTTTTGCCAAAGTTTTAAAAATATTAATTTGCATGTTTTACTAATATAGATTCATTTTATAAAGGAGACTGGTACATACATGAGACATACTTGTATTGCTTTTCATAAGTAGAATACCATAGATAATAACAAATGTAATGGAAACAAAACAATGCACTAAATTTGAACTAAGTCCTATGGTTACAGCAAGTGCCCAGCCTGGGCCTGATCTGGCATTGTTGGAAACTAGATGAACAAGTGGCAGGGAATGAAGAAGACAGACGAACAGCAGTCACTTTCTTTTTGAGCACCAGAAAAATGAAGAAAGTGGCTAAGAGGACTGACCTTCTCATAATGAAGTTCAGTGACTTCCAAGCCATATATGGGCACATACTTCCCAAATCAGGGAAGTTTGGGTCCATTTGGGTGAGAGAAAAGGGGAAAATGTTGCACTATTTAGTGTGATTCAGGATAAGAAGCATTGCAGTGGGAGTCAGTTACGGGGTATTAAGAGGAGGGGACTTTACCAGGCATGGGAACAAGGGTATCCTGGAGAAAATGATGTCTAAGCTGAGTCCAGAACAGAAAGACCTACTTAATTCTAACTGTGGTTAGCAAGTTGGTGTTGACAGACAGGGCATGTGTCAAGCAAAGGTCCAGAGTGAGAGAGAAGCATGTTTCTTGAGAGCAGCAGTGAGGTCTGCAAGGGATGGGAGCAGGGGAGCAGGGATGGGAGGTGAAGAAGAGATTGGAGAGGGGGATGGAGATAGGCACAGGAGTGTGGACTTCACCATGAAGGTGAGGGAGAACCACAGAAGAGTTATAAAGCCCTGAGAGAGACACACATGGGAACTGTGCTTTAGAAAGATGATTCTGGAAGCAGCCTGAGAAGGGATTCAGGACAGCAGAAGGGGAGATGGGAGGCCCATTAGGACCTGGATGTTGCAATAGGCACTTCAGCCCTTATTTGAATCTTACCCTTGTCCCTACTAATGCCCTTTTCTCACCCAGGATCCAGCCTATGGTATCGCATTGCATTAGTCACCATGTTTCCCTAGCCAGCTCAGATGGGTAACATTTTCTCATTCTTTTCTCAGTCATTTCATGACCTTGAAGGTTGGGCCTTCTTCATTTTGATAGTTGCTCTTATTAAGTTGTGTGGGCAAGCGCCAAAGAGGAAGAAAGTCAAGGAAATGGGTCCTGTACTCACCAGGTGGCAGCAAGGGAACATATTTTGGAGTCAGGCATCCCTGGGTAAGATTCTATTTCTCATTGAACCAAGCATTGTCAAGCGTATGTCAGATAGAACACGTAAAAGTTCCAAGTACATACAGTGCCTGATGTAGAAGGTAAACACTAGATGGTCTGAAAAAGATTATTTTTTTATTTTTAATTTTTTATTTTATACAGAAGGAAATGGCCGAAGCAAATCTATCTTTGGGGACAATCCTTTTTTTCATGGAAGATTGAAACTTAATCCAGGACTCAACATAATGAGGCTGTTTTTCAAAGTTAATTTTTGTGTTCTAAAAAATGCACATTACGACTCCACCCATCGGTCTGTTTGTTTTGAAGTTAAGCTTTAAACTTAACTTTTTAATTTTAGGCTTTATCTTCTACTTTGCCATTCAGTTTCACATTCTGTTTCTTTCTGGAGAAAACCTTGATGTGGAGAACTTGTAGCCAGCCTCCAGCCCCCAGCCTTGGCTGGGAGTCTGGTCCTGCATTCAGAAACACGTGGGTCTGAAGCAGACCTCCCTGAGGGACCTGAGCAAGTTACTTTATCTCTTTAAGCCTCAATTATTCCTCTGCTTAGAGTTTTAATTGAGACAATGTGTGTGGATGGCTTGGCGTGAGCACTGAATTTGTGATAGTGTCATAAGGAAGCAGAATTAAGTAGTCTTAGCATATCTGCCTTTGCTCCTTCCTGTGCAGGCATGGATGTTGGGGGTGGTCTTTGCTCTTGGACCTTTACCTTGGCCATATTACCTCTTGGGTGGGAGGGCATGTCTTTCCCAGTATGTACCTACCTGTTCTCCTCACATTAATCAATATTTTAGAACTCAGAAGGCTTAGTGGACAGAGTCCACTCTGTTGGAAATCTGAGTTCTGAGAACTGGCAGTTGGTTCACATTCTTCCGATGGGTGTCTTCTCTCCAGGGAACCAGAGGCAGGTGGTGGCAGCTTCAAGGGTGTAGACTCTGCCCATCTGCCGGGTCAGAGGTGGGACCAAGAATAACATGTGTGGCTGAGACTCCACATGGTGTGGCTCAGCTTAGTTTCTCAGGAGAGGCTAGTATGCAAATGGGAGGGAGGGAGGCTTTGCTTTTGAAATTATTTAAAGGTAAGATCTCCAGCTCCCTCTTTTGGAGCTGCTTCTGATTCATTGTCCAGGGCAGCAAGGTTGATCAAGGAATGAGTCCTTCTCAGGTGAGTTTCAGACAGGATAGGTGTGGGGAGGATGACTGAAGTCACATGGGTAACGATTGAGAAGGCAGGCAAATGGAGTATCCCTCTCTATGAGAAATCAAGAGCTCCAGCAGGGGGCAGTAATGTCTTTCTTAAATAGTACATACATATCATTACCAAAGAATGTATTTAATAACTCTGGGTCAGCCTACAAAGACAGTTTTCAAACTGTGACCTACAGTAAGAAAGATGCTTTACATTGTATTCCAGTACATACATGCATAAACATATATATTTGTTGGACAATTGCTTTCCATTAAAAAATACTATTACAGTTAAAAAATATGCAGTATGTCTTGTTAAACAGATTTCTTTCACTAACACGCAATTTGAAAAGTGCTGACCTGGAGGTTGGTCTCTAAAAAAGTACAGGAGGGTTCTGGCTTCTGTTTTTTCTTAATCTCTTTTGATGGACAACGTTTTGACACAGGAGGCTAGTATGTTTCAGAATAAAAATACTGGTTGACATTGAATGCATTAGGTCTTATGCAATACCTTTGTGAGAATTCTCTCCTGTAATCCAGCAACACTTTGGCGTAGATACTTTTATTTCCATTGGGATTTATACAATGGAAGTATTTTGACTAAATCTGCATTAGTAAGTGTTTAGGATGAGATTCGAACCTAAATCTCTGCTGCTGAAACCATTATGTTTTATTGTATGTCTATGACAGGAAGATGTTCGTGGGAGAGATGCTCTCCCCAGTGATCATGAATAGAAGCTAGATTAAAACTTGTATCTGCAACTTGCAATATTGGAATGAAATCAATTCAATTGATTCTAGTGGGTCAAAAATTGATAATATTCAAATGGAAAATGGAAAGAGGAAAAGAAAGGCTATAATGACCAAGTGGAGATAGGGCAGAAACTTTATAAACTAGATTTTGAAGATTCCTAGTGGGGAGTGAATGAGTGAAGGGAACTTGCAAGAAACCTTGGAGTCAACAGGAGAGGTGTATAGACCCCTGAGCAAGGGGCGGGCAGCCAGTGCAGCCTCTAGGGTCTTATAGCTTGAATGGTAGAAGCAAAAAAAGGAGATCAAAGACACAAAGAATAACCGCTTTTGATGGAAAAAACTGTTAGGAACATCCTCCTCCTCCAAATATGTCATATGCAGCAAATAGACTGGGAGAGGCCCACATTCATGAGGGGAATGCTTTAATTCTCATGCATAGATAGTGGTAGAAACAGTTTTTCACTCAGAATATTTATCAATGCGTGGCTATCTGTTCCTTTAGCCTCCTATTTGATTTGTATTTGGGATTGAAAAATTTACCATCATCTATGAAAAGGATTTTGAAATAGGTGACCTCTCCTGTCTTTCATTTTGGCCTTTCATATGTAGAGTATATATTTAAATATAGGTAGATGTAGGGTGTATATTTATATATATTTAAATGTGATGAACTTGACTCTCAACTACTTTACTCTTCTTGTATGGCCTGGATATTACGTGTGAAGGAGACGTGTTTTGCTCTTAAACTCTCTTAGAAGTTGAGAACTTCTGGTGTTCGTCCCTCTGGGGATATACTGGACATTGGCCTATGGAGATACTCCTAGGAATGTCCCTGAGTTTTTTGACCATTGTCCTAGACAAGCAGTGGTGCGAGCTGCATCTGCTTTCCTCCCCAGGGAGCTGCCTCAGACCAGCCTGAGCTAACAGCTGCATGGTGATCCTGGTGACCAAACAGCTAGTTCATAAACAGAACAAAACTGACTTGTCTGTCCTAGAGCAGGCAGCTTTGGGATGCTGGTGGGTGGAGGAAAGCATAGCCAAACCGAGAGATGGCTTGGAGGATTTGCATTTTGAGTTATTTAAAATGCCAAGGGATTATGTAGACTGATATTCTGACCCTCTTCCAAGTCCTGTGGATTCTTTCCTCTTTTTCCAGTTACATAAGGTCCGCTTATCTTTCTTTTTCCTCATGTCTTTAGATTATGTTTTCCCTTTTGCCCGTGCTCTTAGAGCCTTGTGCTTTTCTTTCCAAGCACTTATCTTAGTTTATGTTATGCTTTTTGTGACTGAGTTTTGTCTTTCTGTCTTTGAAATAATGCCCATGAACTACCTATACTGGAAGCTCCACAAGACCCAGAACCTTGTCAGGGCCACTCATCTCTGTATTCCAAGTCCATCCCTGTGTCTGACACATGGCAGACATGCATGGAGATTTGTTGAGTGAAAGAATACAAAAATGAATGAGTGAAACGTTGGATTCAGGTTTTGAATCTTATTGGCTTCTTATTGTTTATGAGAGGGAGAAAGTATTTAAACCATAATCTGATTGCTAATTGCTTATAAATAATGGGGATATTGGGTGATAGGAGAGTTAACGAAGCAGAACAGGAGCTCCACAGAAGTTTATTGACAATAATAAACAAATCTTCATTTACTTAGAATGTATAATGAGTAGTTATAAATACAGCGAGTGTCTTCCGAATTTTCTGATAATAGTTATGAGTAGGGATAACCATGGTATTTCACTGAGCCCATACAAGGTGTTGTGCTAAAGAATCCACCTACTGTATATCTTCTAAATGACCTACAAAGAATGTGTCATTATCACCACTTCCCAAATGAGGAAATCAGGACTCAAAAGTAATTAGGACATGTGCAGAGATGTGGCCTGACCTGAAAATCAATTCTTTCAATAACTATGTAATTCTGGATACACATTTTCACGTTCAGAACTCAAGACCTTGAAGACAAATACTTCTCTATGAACATCAGAGTCCCTTTGCTCTAAGGAAGGGTGATGGCCAGAAAGTCTAAAGGGTATGACCTTGATTTATTGCACTGACATTCCAATACATTCTTTTATTGATGGATAGCCTATGGAATACTGGGGATCAGGGAGCAGGTGACATCTTTAGAATATTTTTTGGCCTATATGGTCAGAGTATTGTTTCAGGTCCCAAATGTCCTTCCTCAGGAATCATAAGTTGAGGGTGTGGCCGGATGCAGTCCCTGTCCCCTAGTACCTGTCAGTCTGCTCAGAGAAGACTGGACACATGTGAGGTATAGTTATTCTAGGAGGAAATATCTGATATTACCTCTATTGGGACAGAGGAGGCAGATAGCCATATATCTACTCATTTGTCCATCTGTCCATATATCCATCCATCCATCCATCCATCCATCCATTCAGCCATTCATCTATCCATCTAGTGAACAAGTAATGACAGTGTCTGACCTCATGCTGCATATGGGCTCCTTGGTAGGACAGGGCCCTCTGATGAACTTCTTCATGAAAAAACAAGTTCAGAGATGTTACAAGAGAAGAATTCTCACCCAAAGTCCTGCAGGTAGAAAATTAGAGTGGAGGTTCCAGCCCAATCCTCATCCATATTGTAAGGATTGCATAAAACTTCAGCTGGGCTTTTGCTAAATTTCATGCAACTTCAGCTAGCTAGTTCTTGTTCATCTGAACAAGAAGTCTAAATGGACAGTGGTACCACTGAAAAGCTCTGTTGTTTATCAAGTGTGGCCTCAGCAAATGTTTAAGCTCTTGGTGTCTTACATTCATCATGGTAAACAGGAGTGAAATAGAACTTATAGGACCGTTGTGAGAATCGAATGAGTTAATAGATATAAAATACGTGATACATGTACATAATGTTGGCTGTTGTTACAGTAACAGACATTTCAGAAGAGCCCTTTTTTGGGTGAAGAAGGTAATGAATTCAACTTGCAACATGTGGGAAAGCACCTCTATTTTGCATTCAACTGAATGTGCAACAAGTGCAGCATCCATATTTTCCACTTGATTATGGGCTATGAGGTCAGAGATTCTCTATCTGGGTTACCTCTGGACCCATAGCACTAGAATAATGTCTGATCCAAAGAAGATGCTCAAAATTTATTTATCAAATAAAAGAAATAAGTAAACGAATGGACTATAGGCATTATTTGCAATGTGTTTATACATGGATTAAATAATGAAATAAGTAAATATGTCCCCTATAGGACACTTGACTTGAAATAGAGAGGTACTTTACCAAGTGTTGGCTTCCTGCAGCATTGAAGGACATGCAATTTCCAGGAAGAAGTTGGTGGGGGCAGGGGTCATTCTCTTTCCAGTTTGAACATGAACCACCATTCAAGGGTTCTGTGATGTCCTGGACCAGGCCTGGAGAACATCCTGAAGTTCTGTCCCAGCCAACCAAGTGGCCAATCCTCATGAAAGAAAAAGACCTTTCTTCCGGCCCTCTAGCTTCAAACTGGGGTCAAAGGCCTTGGGCCAGTTTGAAAATAAATAAAAGCCCTGAACAGACAAAAGAGATTCTGGAGCCAGCCCTCAATGTAAACACCAGCTTTCCTCTCTGGCCAAAGCTTCCAGGCACTTCTCTGGGCCCATCATGACCTCTCTTAGCCTACAGACCTGCTGGCTGTGGCCGATTCTGGTGGGCTCGTGGGAAGTGATGGAGAGGCCCTGAAGAAAGTCCAGGCTAGGTCTCTAACAGCTGGTTCTCTGAAAAACAAAATGTGTGTTTGTGTTTGTGTGTGTGTGTGTGTGTGTGTGTGTTCTCAAGCCATTTTGAATTTTATTTTTATAAAGAATGTATAATATGCCATTCACAAATAACAACAAAATATCAATAGTCTTCATTATAAATTCCATGTAGGCAATTGATTTTCAGACAATGAATCTATTTATTTATGTGGAACTCTTGTATCTAGTGTCACTGTGGTTACAATTGAATAACCAATGTAGTTTTGATGTGAATGCTGGTTGATATTTTTGTGAACAAGAAAATATGAAAGAGAAACAACAGAGATGTTAGAAATTCCTAATTCATCAATGTTATTTTTTTTTGTCTGAATCAGAAAGAATTCTCTCAGTTTTTGTGCTCATCCCAATGTAACAGCTTCAGAGTGGAGAGTTTTAAATATACTCTGCCTTTTTAGCATCACATTCCTAAGTCTAGATAATCAATAGAACTGTACATTTTAAAGCCCTGATTTTTAGCATTTGAAAATTTCTGCAGTGTAAACATTCCCCCCTTGCCTGACGTCAAGCTGCTAAGGTGACATCACTGTATATGAAGATGGGAAAGATGTGCTGGAGCTCAGCATTAGAGAGTATTCCTACCATCACAGATGTCATGGTACCTAATCAAGAGCACGGAGAGTAGCAAACTCAAGAATTTTCAATATTTATTATTTCTTAATAATGTAACATATTTGATTATAAATTTATTTTCTTTATATAATTTAACTTTCAATAAGGCTCTGCTTAACCACCTGCTCTCAAAATTCCTAAAAATTTAACAACTGGCTCTCAGCAGTGGGTACCGTGGGCTGTAACACCCTGAAGGTCCCTCAGACAAAGAAGATGAGGCCTAGACAGTGAGTGGGCCCAGTCTGGAGTTCGAGTCAGTGCCTGGCATGACCAGAACATGGGGCAAGTAATTCCTAGGTTGCACTGGAAATAGAAGGCAAAGAGCAAAGATACTCTATTTTTACTCAGGATGCAAATAAAATTCTCCAGCAACTTTCCTGCAGCTGAAGGATAATTGTCACTTGACATCTGTAACATTTATTTCTTGGTGTTTCAATTTTCATAAGGCATGCCTAGAGGAGTATAGTCTTAGCTAGTTGCTAGGAAATTCAAGTGAACCTACAAGGCAGTTATTGTCTCAGTCTACCTCCCTTGTTGGAGCATCGTCTGCAAATGATGGCGTCCATCAATTACCAAACACTGGTGTAGAAAGTGCTGACTTCCTTATATTGCTTCTGCCATTTTGAACCTATTGTGCAACCTAGCAGATATTTTGATCCCTGTGGTTTTGCACTGAAGGTTCATTCTCACAGCTGTGACTTTGAAAATACAGACAATAGCCAATTTTTTTCCTTAATTGTTTTTTTAATGCTTATTAATCAATTTCTACTCCAACATAATGCATTTAAACCATTTCTACTTTTCCCATCTTTTAAAAAATTTTTATCAAAATCATTCTATAGAGATTGATTCTTTTGCATATGAATTTTTACAAAGATGGAATAATTTATCAGTTGTGATTTATCTGTTTACAGTTTTATCTTCTGCCACTGGGAATTTTCTATTTTGGCTTTCTTTCTTTTATTTTTTTCTCCACATTTTTAAATTGGTGCATTATGGTTGTACATAGAGGTGGAATTTGTTGTTACATATTAATACATGTACCCAATATAACAATATAATTTGGCCAATATCCTTCTCAGTACTTCCCTCATCCTTCCCTTCTTCCCTCACACTGGTCCCCTTTCTCTATTCTACTGAGGTCCTTTTGCTTTTTATGCATTCACCCTCCACCTTTCTTTTTGTTTTTCCTCTCTAGCATCCATATAGAGAGATAACATATGACCCTTGAAATTCTGAATTTGGCTTATTTTACTTATCATAATGATCTCAAGTTCCATCCATTTTCCTGAAAATGACATAATTTCATTTTTCATTATGGCTGTATAATATTCCTGTGTGTATGTGTGTGTGTGTGTGTGTGTGTGTGTGTGTATTATGGCTTATTTCTACTAAGTCCAATTTTCTTTGATTGAATTTGCTTGATATGAGTTTTGTTAGGACAGTGTAATTTCTCTGTCAACATTTAGTCATTAACATATTTTGCTTTGTGCATGTAGCTGTTGTCAGTTTTAGTTTGGGCTATTATTTTAACAAAAACAGGTAGGGACAAAAACCCAACTGATTTAAGCATCTATGGAAACCACAAATGGGGCCAGGTAGAAGCAGATCACACAGAATCTGAGGGATATGCCTTTCATTCACAGCAGAAGAGCAGACAGGCAGATCAATGGTAACTATACCAATGACAAGAACTTCAAATAAATTTATAATGAGATGCAGAGGGTCAAAGTTAAATTCAAGGCTATCATGAAGAATGATGACTTTCTAAACTATGCCCACAGTCTTGTGGCATGGTGTGCTTGTCTCTACCCCAGCAGGGCCTTGGTTCATGTTGGAGGGATCTGAGTTTCATGGGTGTGGTGAAGCCTAAGATCTCTGACTTTGGGACCAGGTTATCTGAGATCCGCCACTTGTTTTGAGTATGTGGGCAAATCTTTGTCCCCCAAAGTTTCAGATTTACTGTCAAAGATGGGATGGGTTGGTCTTTGAAAGTTTGTAGACCTCTTTGAAATTCTGAAAAAAAATCTATGAAAATCTCCCCTTTGAATTAAGTAGATAGATCCACCCATATTTTGCATATAATTTGAGAAGTTTCATGGACCCCTTCATGTAGGCCCAAGGATGATGAGTTAAGAACACTCAGCCCAGTATGGAAAAAAAAAAGCCCTCAGTTTAGGTGATCTGTCAGGACCTATCCAGGGTTGACATGCTACCTAGGACTTAGGTGATATATATATCTGCTACTTGATACCTCAGAGCTGACACACACACCACTATGGATAAAAATGGAGACATCTAGAAAAGGAAGATCTGGAACCCTTAGCATGCATGATTAATCAATCAGTGTTTTCATTGTTATTATTAGTGGTCAAAAGCATAGACCTTGGGATTATGCTTCTTTGGATAAGATGCTTAACCATTCTGGGCCCCCATTTTTGCGTGCATAATATGGAAATATTAACAGTACCAACTTTGTAGGGCTGTTGTATGAAAGATCTACATATTCAACTATGGTAGCTTTTATTACCTCTAATGAGCAGATTTTTAGATAATTTAATCACAGATGAAGTGGTAACTGTCACAGCTGGTGAGTTTTAGATACTATTTACTTTAACTCTGTCATTTTACAAAGAGAGAATCAGAAAAGAGAAGGCATTGCCTGAGGTCACCCAAAGTTGCCCTGTTCACCTGTGTTAGGGTTGCTCTCTGACATTTCCCTTAGATACCAGGAAAATGTGACAGCTAACATGACGTCATCAGCACAGTGCTTTCCAGGACAAGAGGAGGCCTGTCTCCATGGATGAGGTCCCATGTGATTATCTACCTTATTTGTAGAGTTCTCTGACACACCAGCTGTTTCTGCTGTGAGTATAGAGTGATTCAGGGAAGGTGGACATCAGTGGGTGTAATTTCTACAAATGCAATTTGCAAGAACCTGTGATGGTACCTGGAAATTAGTCACTCTAATTCTAATTACAAGGCTTTTGCAATTCCAGCTGATTTCCAGCCACTCCCAGAGCAGACATTTCAACCATCCAACTGCAATATATGGGGACTGCTCAATGTCACCACCATTGAGAGAACTGGAACCTGTGGGGAAGCCTTTCAGAAATGACCACCTTAGTAACTGACCCTAAGCACAAACAAAGGTGGAAGCCTGCTCAAGAAACTTCCAAAGCTCATCTATTGGGAGACACAGGATGATCCCATAAGGCTGGGCTTAGCTTCATGGAGGGATCAGTATATTTATGACTGGTAGAATGATTTGTGCTTCTGCTTTCTAAAAAGACCTGGGCTCCCTTCCTCAGAGCACAGCAAGAGACTTTTAGTGCCTCCCCTGGTCTGCTGGTTTCAGTGATTGTTAGAATGTGCAAAGAGCACTGGGCCCACTGCCCGTCCTCTGGGTCCCTGAGTAAGACAAACAGCTCCTTCATACTTGGTTCCTGTTCTCTATAGTATAATTATTTTCAGAATTGAATATAAACAAAATATTAGACAATATTATTTGAACACTTAATAATTGCTATACAAATGAAATAATTTATTAAAGTTTTCCTCTGCATTCTGCATTGCGTTCTGTGCTTCCCAGGAAAAACAACAGTTAATCCCCAGAACCACCATTGAGGAAGAATGTGCCCTGTCCCTAGTGTGTGTGAGAAAACTTAGCTAAAACAAAATACCTGAGACTAAATAATTAAAAAAATAATAGAGGTTATTTGGCTCAGGGTTCTTCAGACTAGAAGTTCAAGAGCATGGTGCTAGAGAGGGCCTCACACTGCTTCAACTCAGGGCAGACAGAGGAAGGGCAAGTTGGTACATGCAGAAGGGGCAGAACATAAGGGCAGACTTACTTTGTAACAATCTTCTGTGGCAAGAACAAACCCATGCCCAAGGCTTTAATCTCTCTTTATGATCTAATCACTTCTTAAAGGCCCTACCACCTCTCAAAACTGAGTTGGGATTTAGATTCCAACACATGAACTTTTGGGGATCCATTCAAACCAATTGCAGAAATGGCAGCTTAGAGGGATTTAATCATTTAATAAGCTAGGGGCTTTCGGGTGTGACTCTGTGGAAGATCACTGGCTTACTGGCCTACCAAGCATGAAGCCTTGGGTTTAATCCCCACAACTGAAAAAAGAAAGTATAAAAAGGGTATTTTGGGGATACAAACGCTGAAACGCAGGGTTGTCTAGTTGCAAACCCTGAGCTCACGATCATCATGTTCTCCTGATGCCTTACTTGCTCTCTGTATCAGGCAGGTGTCTTACAAGCACTTAAGATATACCTTTCCTCACACCATTGTAGGGGAGAAAAAATGTTCTCTCCCCATGTTAACTTTAACCCATGTGGAGTTATCAGGCTTTCACAATGATTATCCCTAATGTTTTAAAGGGTCATACTAAAGTTTTTGGTGATTCAGAAAGATGGGTTCCTGAAATGAAAGGGGTTGATAGATATTCAACAAGTAGCCCTAATTCTGGTTTTTGTAAAATAAAATTTATGTGAGGCCTTGGTTAGAACTTAGAGTCAGACAGACTAGACTCTGACACTTAGTAGCTTTGGGTCCTTAGAGACATAACCTCTCTGGGTCTCAGGTTCTTCACCTGTCAGATGGAATATTCTAGAATGTAACTTAGAGTGTCACTCTGAAAATTAAAGAAGACAATGTATTTAAAGTAGGTTATGGTTTGGATATGGTATCATCCAAATACTCCTGTGTTCATGCAGAAATATTCAGAGGTAAAATGGTTAGTCTATGAGAACTAATCAGTCCATACTAGTGTGCAAGGGCTAACTGAGTGGTAACTGTAGGCAGGTGGAGTGTGGCTGCAGAATGTGGGTTACTGGGGGCATTACCTAGAAAGGTGCATCTGCTTTAAAGACCCTTCCCCTCTCTTTTAATATTTCCCAACTGCCACATCCTTTGGCCACAGTGCTCTGCCTTACTTCAGGTCCAGAGCAATGGAGCCACAAATCACGGACCAAATCTCTGAAACAATTAGCCAAAATAAACTTTTCCTTCTCTAGGTTGTTATTTCAGGTATTTTGGTTCAGCAATGAAGAACTGACTAACAAATATTACTTAGCTCAGAGTTTTCTTGTGTTTTTTTTTTAGAGAGAGAAAGAATTTTTTAATATTTATTTTTTAGTTTTTGGTGGACACAACATCTTTATTTTTTAATTTTTTTTTAATGTGGTGCTGAGGATTGAACCCAGCACCGCAGAAAGAGAATTTTTTAATATTTATTTTTTAGTTTTCGGTGGACACAACATCTTTATTTTTTTTTATGTGGTGCAGAGGATCGAACCCACCGCCCGGCGCATGCCAGGCGAGCGTGCTACCGCTTGAGCCACATCCCCAGTCCCTAGCTCAGAGCTTTGTATGTAACAAATATTCAACAAATAATAACTATTGTAATTTTGACCATGTGTGCTCAATAATAAACAACAGCAGCTAATGTTAACTCGGCACTTCCTGCAAGGCTGACAGGGGGTAAGAATTTTGCATGTATGATCTTATGACTTAGGGTTGATATTATTAACATCCCCATTCTATAGGTGAGGAAACCAGGGCTTGAGAAGTTCCGCAATTTGCTTAAGGTATCGCAGCTTCAGTATCAGGGGCAGGATTTGGATTCAATTAGTCTGGCTGCAGGATCTATGCTCTCTACCACCAAGCAGTTTTGATTGTCTTCTGCCCTGACTTGGCTTTTTCAGTATCACTGACTCCAGGGTAACATGGCCATCAGTCAGATTTTCTCATATCAGTCAGCAATATGACAGTGTGTGAATGAGTGAGTGTATGTGTGTGCATGCGTGTGTGTGTATGTTTGTTGACAAAGGCCAGGTTGCAGTGATAGTTATGAATATTTCCAGGTCAAACTGATGCTCAAAGAACCACATATTGGTGTCTCCAAAAAGAAACTACTTTTTGTCTTACTATGAATATATTTTACACAGGCAATGTCCCAAGGGAGAAAGGACCTGCAGGTGTGACCAGAGAATATGTGAAGGAAAGAAAAAATCAGAGCAACCCATCCTATCCCAGAGCACAGCACCATGAAATGTTCTTTAAGGGCTACTGAGTTTCCCCAGGATGATTTTCCTAAGAGAAAAATGCAGAAAGAACTGGGGTGAGGGAAATACATTTTTGAAGACTGCTTAGGACTATCTCATGAAGGAGAAACAGTCCTCATCCCATCCATACTCAGTGTGCATACTAACCCCAAGAAACCATTCTTTTCTACTGTGCATTCCATTCTCTCTCAAGTGCTGAAGGATTGATCTATAGAGACAGTTTCCAAGTGCCCTGGTTGCTACTTGGTTCTTCCATAGCAATCCTTTCCAGCCACCTCTGAGTTCCAGATCATTGAAGGTCTTGGGTCTCTATGACTCTTCCCTGGGCCTGTTTCCCAGATTCCCCTGAATGGGTTATCTCAGCACTCACACACTAGAAGGTTGACACCAAATTGCCATCAGACAGAAAAGCTACCAGCACCATCTGGACAATGCAGAATTATGTCTATGACTCTACCAACATAAATAAGCAATCTGAAAATGTGAACACTTTGCCATCCCCAAACTTCAGATATCAATTCTTCTTTTAGGGTGACTTCCAAGGTCAGAGTTCTGTTGCTTGAGCTATGGCTTCTGTCCAGTGGTTCAACGACTGTGATGCAATTTCTGTGTGTGAATATAGAGATGTTCTTCAGCTATGTTTAGGCTGCTTGAGAGATAGACAGGTTTCTAATTTCATCTCAAAGTACTCAGTATCTGTGAGTCACTAACAAACCAATTCACCTTTCTGAGCCATGGCTCTTTCAAGTGTAAACTGGGGAATATAAATATCTGTGTCATAAGGTTATTGTAAAATGAATAAAGCCCTGTGTCTAAAGCACTGATCATTGTGGCTGGAATATAGTAGATATAATCAATACATTAGGTCTTTCTTTTAGCCTGTGACTTAAACCCATGATAGAGAAAAAAGACCCAAGAAGCAAATTCAATGACTCCAAAAAGAATTGAGGCATATAAAGAAAACAGTTCAGAGAATGATGACGATAGCAAATTTTTCTACAACTTAAGGCAATGTTATGTATGTGTTGTATGTACTTAAGTGTCTGTGGTTGGTGGTTAGTATTATTTTTCCCATGTTTGGCCTCAGTAAGGCACAACTAGACCAGATAATGAGCATCTCAGACCCAAAGAAGAAAGCCAAGTAATATCCTCTGAACATTTGAGTTATGGAGAGTCATCATGTTTTTTGAGCCATAAGATGAACAAGTGACCTGCCCCAGAACTTCTGTGCTGTTCTTTGTTATGAGAGAAAGGTTGCAATACATAGTTTGGATGCAGAATTGCAACTTCCAAAAAAATTCTTGTGGCTTATGGGAAAGCATATTTGAAAGTGGGATAATTTTAAAACACATGTTCACAAGAGCTATAGACTCCAAGTCATAGACATATAATTGGAGCCAATTAGTTTTAAAAACTCAAGTTCATTCGAAACATTTCCAAATTCAATAGGAAAAAAATCATAACTTCAAATTTTAATTTTGAGATATTTTAAATAAAATATGCTATTTGTGAACATCTGCTAAGAAAGGGCAAAATCTTGCAAATATGTGATTATAGATGACTTAGAGAGCAGCTCAGGATCATGAACGCTTGTAAAGGAAGTTGAGGCAGAGTTCCACTTGTTCATGGTTGCATAATCAACCACCCCAGAACTTTTGACCTAAAACAATACCTGTGGTCTCTTGACCTGTGGGGCTTGCTGGGCTCCTCTGCACAGTACTTGCTTAGGATTTCATGTGGTTTCAGTCCAATGGTGGTTGGAGCTGGAGCAATCTGAAGGTCCCATTGGGTTGGACATCCAAGATGGCTCCTCACAGGGCTGATAGTTTATGCCAGCTGTTGACTAAGAGCTTAGCTGGAGCTGGGGTTTAGCTATTGGAGCACTAAGGCATGGTGCTCCTCTTTTGGTTTGGGTTTCTAAGAGAGAAGAAGCATGGTTACCAAGTTCTAAGATAGAACATGCTAAGAACTAGCACTTCAGGAGATAAAAATAGGAATTGGAATACTTCCTTAGACCTAGCCTGAGAAGTCCCACAGTGTCACTGCTGCTATGTTCCATTTGTCACACAAGAAGTCCAGATTTTCTGCAGGAGGAGACTGTTCAATGTGATAGATACTGGGAGTACTGGGGTGTATCTTTGATATAGTTAGATGAGAAAATGCTCTCATTTGGAGTAAGATTTTTGAAAATCATTTTCATTTCCATGGAAAAAGGAGTAAGGATGCTTCATCTCCTGTTCTTCATAAAATGCAGCTGGTTCCCTTGGACTTTCTACCATGCAACTCGTAACATGTATATACAGGATTTGTGAGGCAAAAGGAGTCAGCCTTAGGGTCTGGGGGTGTAGCCCAGTGGTAGAACACTTACCTAGCATGTGTAGGACTATGGGTTTGGTCCCCATCACCCCAGAGAGAGAGAGTAGGGTGGGGCAGGAAACCAACCTTGTATCTAAGAAATTCAGGAAAGCCATTAGGCAAGTCACCTTCTGTGTGTCCAAGTGAGCAGGCACAACTCTGTTCTGTCCAGAAGTAGGTGCAGCAGTAATCTCAGTACCCCCATGTGGGCATCCGTAGGAGTGGCCAAAGTGGAGAAAGGTTCACCTTTGAGCGGGCTCCCTTTTGGGTGCATTCATTGTAATAAGCTTACCCTGAGCCACAGAGTTTTTTTAGAGGAGAAAATCCATGATCTAAAGAGCTTGCATTTTTGGATATGGCCTCAGGTGAGTACGTGACTTGGTGAGCATCCTATACTAGCTGCATTGTGTGGGAGTGACCAGAACTTTGTTCTGTCTTAATCTGATGATCCTCATGGAACCGCTCTGCCTCCCTCATTATAAGGTTCCTCCTTGTTTTTGTAGTAGTTCCTGGAACTTATTTATTCCAGTATTTGGAAATAGAGAGGTTCTCGAAAGATACCACTCAAGCCAATCCAGCCACATTTAGAGGGGTTCCATGACTATACCTGAGACTATGGATATAAGACCAAACAGCTCTGTCCTGGGATAGGGCCATTAGCTGGAAACCCAGTCTGATCTTTCCATGAGTGTCATGGAAGACTTCCACTCCTCCCCTCTCCAAATTTATTTATGCATTCAGAAAATACTTATTAGATTCCTTCTCTATGCCTGACATTGGCTCAGTCTCTAGAAATAAACTGGACAAAATTCCTGAAGTCCTTGTCCTTCTAGATATTAGAATCCCATGAGAATATTCTGTAACATTGCCCATGGTGGCAAATGGAGACAATCTCTGTCTAGAACAAAGAAGGTTGTTTAACATGGGCTCCCCACACCCAGATGGGTTATACTGGATAAACTTTAAATTAAATTTAGAAGTGTTGTTTTAATATATTTCTTCTAATAGGATAACTATGGAATGGATCTAAAATGAAGAATTTCAAGTTAGAGAATTAAGCCCAATGAAAACCATGAAAGCGATTAGGTACTGAGTTAATTTTTAATTTTCCAAACATCATTTCAGAAACAATAGCTCCCTGGCATTGAACTAGAATCTTTGAAAACTTTGCCTCTCCTTGAAATTCCTGATATGACCTCATATTATGGCATTGTTAAATAATCTTAACATTTTTGGGTGTAACCGATTTAACAAGTTGACACTTGATGCCTTTTATACAATGTGTCCCTAAGAGGAGCAAGACAGAACAGGACTGGAGATTACAGCATGGTGATGGGATTTAGGTTCTCACATTTAGTTTCCAGAACAATTCTCATGCTCTGATTTGGTCTGCAATGCCTACAAGTTACCCAAACAAGTGGCTTAAAAATTTATCAAAGAAGGTATCTGTCATTTAATCAAAACAGTTGAGTGTGAATAATTTGATTAAAGTCCTTTTTTTCTAATCATCATTTGACAAACATGCATTAAGGGCTTACTATGTGGCAGGCATTGTAGATAATAGAGGCTGCTACCCCCGCAGAGTTTTGCTTCCAGCAAAGAGACTGCTTCCAGCAGATCAGAGTGAGGGTGAGAAGTTGCGCAAGGTCGAAAGCCAGCCAGGAAGATGTGACAAGGAGCTACTGGGATTGCTCTAGTTGGGTGGTCGCTCCACTGTGGTGGAGGCTGGCCTACTGCAATTATTTAAAAGTTGGTGGTGATACCTGTGATCGAAGCTAATTTGGAGGCTGAAGCAGTAGGATTCCAAATTCAAGGCCAGTCTCAGCAACTTAGCAGAGACCCTGTCCCCAAATAAAATAAAATGATAGATAAAATAATAAACTGGTTGTATTTGATTGGTGTTCAAAGCAGCCTTTAGAAGAAGGTTGTACAGCATAAAAGATAAGTGGGCAGATGCTCAGAATTCTCTCTCTAACCAGCTTTGCAATGAATAACTATATGATTTTGACCCTTTAAGTCCTTGGTTTCATCACTAAGTTTATCCCTAAGACTTGATGGAAAGTCTCCAAATCCTTTGGGTTGTTCTAACATTTACACTGATTATATGACTTGCTTGTGTTTTCAGGTTTCAAGAAGACCAATGCTTGGTGAGGTTGCCCATAGAAAGCTAAAATCAGTATAGTATCTCTTATTAACACTTAAGATTTAATTGTGTTCTGATTCCTATGGCTCTTTTTCATACATTTTTCTTTTAATCTTCACCAAAACCCTGAAGAGTTGAAGAAACTGAAGTTTATAGGATTCAAGTAACATGCCCAATTTCACAGAGGCAGTGAACACAGGGTCTATTCATCAGGCTCTTAGCAAGTGACAGTTAGTTATGATTGGATTAAAACAGTCCCATTCAAAGATGTTGAGCTAATGACCTCTAATTTCCTTCCAAACACCAACGTTCTACATTTGTGTCGTCTTCAAAGACCATCCTGAAGTTGTCAAAAAAGTGAGTGTATTTGTAGGTTATTTTGTCCCAACTAAAAATATGAAGCTTCTTGAGCCTTGATGAAGACACGACAATGTAACTAAATATATGTAAAATGACGCTTCAGCCACTTAGAAATGAAGGTAGCCACGTTTCCTCATTGCAAAATGGAAGAGCCACTTTGGAAAATGTTTTGGCAGTTTCATATGAACATATGCTTACAAAATATCCCTTAAATTGAATTCCTAGGTATTTATATATACAAGAGAAATGCAAATCTGTACACAAAACCCGAATACAGATGTTTACAGGTATTTTCTTCATAGTTGCCCCAAACTGGAAACCCCAATGTCCTTCAGCTTGTGAATAAACAAACTGGTGTATCTGTACAATGGAACACTATTCAGCAATAAAAAGAAATAAACTTTCAATAAGTGCATCCTTAAGTGTGGGTGAATCTCCACTGTATTATGCTCCTGAAAGGAGTCTGACTCTTTGAAAAACTACACATAGGATGATTTCACTAAAATAACTTTTTGGAAAATTATAGGTTCAGAAAACAAATCTATGACTGATGGGTTCTGGGAGTCAGGGGGCAAATCGATGAAAAAGGGACTTGAGGGAACTGTTTGAAGTGATGGGTACATCTTGATTGTGGCTTTGGCTGATGAAACTGAATACATTGGTCAAAACTCAGAACTGGGAGAACGAAAAGGACAATTTCTAATGTACATGAATTATAACTTCATAACCCAATTCCCTCCAAAAAGAACAACTATTTGTGTGCATTTTGGTTTTAAATGAGTGGATTTCCTCTTTAGAATGTCAAGAAGGGTCAGAACCAATAACAGTTTTATTAAGAAGAATCTTACTTAACCAGATCAACTAGTCCAGGTTGGGGGAACCATGAAAACCAGGTTGGAGATAACCAACAGTAAACTTCTACTGCTTGAATGCCTAGTAGTCCCTACATTTTGTTTTGCAAACTTTTAAAATAGTACCTTTGCAATCCATTGTGCTTTCACCTCCAGCACTCACTTTTAATATTTACAGATTGCAATCTGAGGTCAGAGAGGTGAAAGGAGCACAGAGCCTTTGAGGTCACACAGGAAGCAGATTTTTCCTTTAGACTGTAAGTTCTTTGAGGTAGTATTGGGAAAAAAATTGCAGTAGCAAGCACAGCTTTTTGAGGGTTGTAACACCCACTAAACTTCTAAGCTAATATGAACGTTTGCCCTTCTGGGATATATGCTGACAAATTCCTTCCCGTATCCCAACCTGAAAGAGCAAGCCTTGGAAAATGGGAAGTCCAGCCCAGTTCTGAGTGAGGTAGAGGCCCGAGCCAGGGTTTCATCTTAGTCAGGGGATGCGCTGTTTTCAAAGCTCTTCTGTCTGATGACCTAAGTGGCTCATGAGTTGGGAGCCCAGGAAGGCCTTGGGTTTCTGCTCAATATAGTAATTCAGGCAGTTGCTATTAGTCAACTGGAGTTGGCATTTGCATTCAGGCTCTTTTTTTTTTTTAATAAAACTACTTTTAGTGGATAAAACATTAATAATATACATTTATGATTTAAGGGGCCTAATAAATAAAACAAGAAATTCAATAGAAAGTTTCAGTAGTGACTCAATCAAGCAGAAAAATCAGTGAGCTTGAGGAGAACATTTGAAATAATATCAAGGAAAATTTCTGAGGAGGAAGAGAAATAAAAGAAAAAGAATGAAGAAAGCTTATGGGGGATCCCTGGGCCATCACCACGATAACTGGCACTTGCACAGTACACATTTCAGAAAAAAGGAGAGGAAAGAAGGTCAGAAAGTTTGTTTAAAGAAACAATGAATAAAAACATCCCAATTCTGGAGAAAGATGGGAGCGGAGCTCACTGACAGGCCCCGTGCTGAGGGCGGGACACCTCTGAGTAGGAAACGAGGATGTCGCTACTGGAAGGGAATGTTCACTTCCACAGATGACACCAACGCTGTCACCCCATTGAAAACTGGATGACTCAGAGCAATGCAGCATCCAGGTATGTTCCTGAGTGAAGAACGGAGCTGCATTGGGTTTCCTGGAACATCCATGTGGGTGGCTGAGTTCAGGAGTTCAGCATGCACCTGAGAGGATGCTCATCCACTGTGAATTTGTTCCTTGGCCCCTCTTGCTCCCACACTCCTTTTGAGTCATCTCCACCTACTCAGGGTCCTCCACCATACTCCAAGGCCACAGCCATCTTCATGACCCAGGCTCTTTCTTCAGCAGAGACAAGAAAATCGTAAAGAAATAGGGTAAGTGTCACACGCACACACACACACACACACACACACACACACACACCACATGAAACAAAGAATAAATAATTATAATTAAAAAATATTAAAAAATAATTATAATTAAAAAATATAAAAAAATAACAATAAAGTGACATATTCCATAGAACACATGATTTAATTCAAATTAAGTCAATCCTGGCCATCAGGTAGATCTCAGAAGGTCAGCACAGCAAGGGTCATTTAAAAAGTCCCCTAGTTCACCCTATTGTCCTACAGATGGGAACACTGAGGCCTAGGGAAGGGAACAACTTAACCCAACATTAACACCAGCATTGATGTCAAGGTCAGAGCTGCATCTAGTACCAGCATCATCTTCTGTTTCAATCTCTGCTGTAGTTTGGAGGTCGAGTGACCCTTAAGGTCCAGAAGTTGAAGTCTTAGCCCTCAGCTTGGTGCCAGTGGGAAGTGGTGGAACCTTCAAGAGGGAGTCCTAATGGGAGGTCTTGGGTTATTTGGGGAGCACCCTCAGAAGACATTGCAGGACACTGGTCTCTTCTCTGTTTTCTGGCAGAAGCCATGAGCTACAAACCATAATGTGCTGCCTCACCATAGGCCCCAAAGCATAGGTCAGGGAACCTCCAAAACTGTGAGCTGACATCAACCTTTTATCTTATAAGTTGACTATCTCAACAATTTTTTTTAACAATAAGAAAAACATAACTAACACAACCTCTCAAAATAATCTTTCATAGGCTCCACACCTGTTAAAACAGCTCAATTTGTTTTTAAAGTATTTTTAAGTAATTTATACAAATAGATTATTCATCCTCATAATTTCTAAATGAAAAACTAAACAGGGAATGACATGAAAAGTCTCCCTCTCTCCCTTATCCATCTTTTCTCTATCTACACTCTATCCACCGGCAACATTTAAATTAATTCCTTGTGAGCTTCCAGGAATATTTCATGCATATACAAACAATTCAAAGACATGCTCTCTCACCATTTTAAAAATTATAACCTACTGTACAGTTCATACTGATTTTTTTTCACTCAAGTATTTATCTTGGAAACATTTTCTTATGAATATACAAAGAGTCTCCTTATTCATTTTCACAGCTGCGAAGTTTTCCATTGCATCATGGGAATTATCGTTTATTTAGCTGGTCCTCTAGTGGAGGCCGTTTTGAGTGTTTCCAATACTTTGCCATTATAAGCAATGCAGCCACAAATACTTTTATACATCTGTCATTTCACATGTTTGTTATTGTGTGTGTAGGATAAATTCCATAGAAGCAGAATCCCAAGGGTATGTATGTTTGTTGACTTATGTATGTTGATGAATTTTCATCTGTGGTAGTCATGGCAACATATACACTTGCAATGTTTGAGAGTGCTTCTTTCTTCAGGTTCTCCCCAACACAACCTCTTACAAAATTTTGGGTCTTTGCAAATTTAGTACTAGTGAACTATAGAAATATGAAAAATTAACAACTGAATCTCTTCTTCATTTTTTTTTTCTGAGCCCTGTATCCAAAATTTCTCTTATCAGTCTGATAAGGGTGATATAACCATCAGATATATTTGCACTTTTTTTCAGTCAAAATATATCATCAGCTGTATTAGTCAGCTTTTTATCTCTGTGACAAGATACCAGAGAAAAACAATGTAAAGTAGGAAAGATTTATTTTGGTTCACAGTTTCAGAGATTTCAGTTCAGAGTTGCTTGACCTCATCACTGGGGGGTTGGGGTGAGCAGATCATTAGCAGAGAGGGCATGGTGGAGCAGAACTCACCTCAGGCAGCCAGGAAGCAGAGAGAGAGCAAGTCTGAGAGGAAGGAGGAGGGGACAAGATATATCCCTCCAGGACACACCCCCAGTGACCTACCTACTTCCTCCAGTGAGGCCTCACCTCCTAGAATTTCCAGCACCTCCCCCAAATCCACTCAATTATGAACCTATCAGTGGGTAAATCTACTGATGAGATCAGAGCCCTCATGATCCTGTCACTTTCTGAAAGCCCCACCTCTGAACATTGCTGCACTGAGGGCTAATCACGTAATGCATGAGCTTCTAGGGAACACTCCAGATCCAAATGATAACATCAACATTATTTAGAACATACAATGCTGCTTCTCTCCTTCATATGATAGGTATTCCTGAGCATTTATCAGGTTTTAGGTCCTAGAGGTATTTCCCTAAAAAATACAGACACATTCCCTATCAAGAGGGCTTATATTCTAGGTGGGGAAACATTTAAAAATAGATAAATAAATATGCTACCATTTAAAAGAGTAAGTGCTTTGAAGAATAACCCAGGTGAGATAGTAGAGGAGCCTGAAGAACCCGTCTCGCCTCGCTCCTTCCCAACAGGGACCAAAGTGATGTGTAAAATGGCCAACATGTTCTCCAAACTTATTTTAATATAATATTTATTTATTAGTTTTGACCTGAGCTGCCTGTTGCTTTGGCATTATATAGACAGAACTTCAAGATCACCGTTAGGGTTATTTCAGAGATGCTCAGCTAGAAACAGAAAAAGCTATTCCAGTTTCCCTAAATGGGCTGGTGGTAAAAATGCAAATGTTAGTCTAATTGCTGAGGACAGGAACCAGAATTTGGTCAAGAGTAAATTATCGCTGGGCAAAGTAGTGCACGCCTGTAATCTTAGTGGCTCAGGAGGCTGAGGCAGAAGGTTCATGAGTTCAAAGCCAGCCTCAGTAACTTAAAGAGGTCCTAAGCAAGTCAGTGAGATCCTGTTTCTAAATAAAATATAAAAAAGGGCTGGGGATGTTGCTCAGTGGTTAAGCACCTCTGGGTTCAATTCCTGGTAAACAAAACAAAACAAAACAAAACAAAACAAAAAAAAAACGAGTAAACTATCATCTCTTCCTCTAAGCACTCAATAAAAAAAATCTCATTGTCTACTTTGGGTTTAGAAAATTCTGTTTGGTTTAATGTTAATCTTTTTCTCATGCTCTTCCTCCCTGCTCTGTTTTTAGTTGCTCTCCTTATATCAAAGATGACATTTGGCATTTGTTTTTTAGGGATTGGCTAGCTTCACTTAGCATAATCTGCTCTAATGCCATCCATTTCCCTGCAAATTCCATGATTTTGTCATTTTTTAGTGCTGAGTAATACTCCATTGTGTATAAATGCCACATTTTTTTAAATCCATTCATCTATTGAAGGGCATTTGTAATGTTTTGAACAACCAATAAAAAAAAGAAATTAAAAAAAATTCTGTTTGGGTTTGGAATCTAGCCCACTTTGCATGGCATGGGTTAGGTAGAGAGAACACTGCTCAGAAGTCCTGGTGAAGGAACTTGTGTTTCCAATACTTACCTCTTCTTTTAAAAAAAAATTAAATTTGTTTTAATTAGTTATACATGACAGTAGAATACATTTATGCACTTTGATATACATAAATGGGTTATAATTTCATTTTTCTGAGTGTACATGTTGCAGAATCATATTGGTCATGAAGTCACATACATACATACAGTAATAATATCTGCTTTATTCTACTATCTTTCCTATCTCCACAACCCCTCCCCTCCCTCCCACTACTTCCCTCTACCTAATCTAAGATAGTGCCCTCCCCGCCTTATTGTGAATTAGCATCCACATACTAGAGAGAACATTCAGCCTTTGGTTTTGTGGGATTGGCTTATTTTGCTTAGCATGGTATTTTCCAACTCCTATCATTTACTGGCAAATGCCATAATTTTACTCTTCTTTAAAGCTGAGTAATATTCCATTGAGTATATGTACCACATTTTCTTTATCCATTCATCTACTGAGGGATACCTAGGTTGGTTCCATAGTTTAGCTATTGTGAATTGACCTGCTATAAACATTGATGTGGCTGTGTCACTATAGTATGCTGATTTTAAATCCTTTGGGCATAAACTTACCTCTTGCTGTCGGTGTGACTTTGGACAATCCTTCCTAGAGGCTTAAAGACTTCTGGATGGCTTGATTAGAATCATGAAGTCATCTCTCTGCAGTTCTGATTCTGGCCTTATTGGTGGATCATGACAATCCTGTCAGAAATTAATCAAGAACTTCCCACCTTGGACTTCAGTTCTGGTACAAGTTCTGTCTCTTTGTGTTCTCCAAAACTGGGACTTGCTTACCTCTCATCTATCTCTCCCTGAGGTTTTGTTCCTGTTACCAGAACTCAGACCTTCCAGAAACTTCACTGTGCCTGCCTGGGCTTCTGACCACTGCCAGGAACAGGCTTGAGTTTCTCATCCGTAGGTCCAGGGAGTCTCTGTCCCCATCTCACCTTACTGGGTTCTATCAGGCTTCTCTCTCTCTGGCAGACATCCCGTCACTACATTTCCTCAGATGCTACTTTCTGCTTCCCAGAGTGTCCCTCTGCCACCTATAGCTGCTGCCTCTCCTGTCCTCAAGTTGAGGCATGTCTAGTTTCACCCTTACTGTAGCCCATGTCACAGTTCCACTGAGGCTGGATTAGGCAAGTGGCTTCCCACGTTTTCTCTAGAAGCAGCACTTCTTTTACACAGGAACCTTTCAGTGGAACAGAAAACAGCAGTGACAACAATAGCTTATTCAGGCTTTCTAAATCTTCATGGACTTAAAACACATCATTGTTGAACCTAGGAAGCAGAACAGAAACCCAGGATTCCTCAGAACTTAGTTCAAGACTTAAGACTAAGCGAGTTAATTTATCCCCTTTTATTTTCTAGGCAGCTCACAAAATTGGTTGTTACCTTGCTAAGGTCACAGTGAGAATGATAGAATCCAGTCCTGGGAATGTATTGCCCCCCCAAATAACACGAGCTCCATATCTTGTACCTCACTATACAGTACGATGCCAACCACCCAGCGGATTCTTGATCAATATCAGTGAATGCATGGGCGAGTTATCTGGGCCTTGACCTGGTCACAGTCCACACCTGTTGACTAAGAACCTTTGACCTGCCAGACTCCCAGTGTGTAAGGCTGACCAGCACAGTTCCTTCCTGTTTAGAGTGGAGAGATCAGCAGGGTCCTGAAGCAAATTATCATAAAAAGCTAATGAGATATTTGGAATGTGCAAAGCCCTGTGTAGGGAAAGATGGGGGGGCTCGTAAGAGGGGCCGGGACCTCATCTGGAGAATATTGTCAGGTTTTCTGGGCAGGGTGACTGTTATATGAGCTGTCAGGTTTCTAAGACACTGACTGGAGAGAAGAGAGGGGCTCTGCAGGGAACAGGAAGCCAGGGGTGACAGCCCAGGTGAGAGAAAGGCCAAGAGAGAGAACCACCTGTATGAAGAAGCCCCAGTGCTGAACACACCTGTAATTCTAGCGACGAGGGAGGCTGAGGCAGGAGGATCACAAGTTCAAAACCAGCCTCCGCAAATTAGCTAGGCTGTGAGCAACTTAGGGAAACCCTGTCTCAAAAAAGAAATAAATTAAAAATAACAACAAAAAGAACTGGGCTGGGGATGTGGTTAAGTGCCCTTGCGTTCAATCCCTGATAGAAAGAAAGAAAGAAAGAAAGAAAGAAAGAAAGAAAGAAAGAAAGAAAGAAAGAAAGAAAGAAAGAAAGTTAGTTCAGAGCACCTGGGAGGAAGAATCCAGTGAATCCAGTGGCAGCAGTTGAAAGGTGCTGTAGAGGGGGGACTGGCCAGGGCATGCAGGGCCTCCGAGTACTCAAAAATGGCAGGAATTCCATAAACCCAAACACGAGCCTGCTGCTTGTTCTAGGGAGTGAGTTTACTGAGATCCCCTTTAGCTGCTTTCTTGCCTCAGTGGTGAGATGAGGAGCTGCAAAGGGATCATTGCTCTGAAGTACTCACCATCTGGTCTTTGACAGGGAAATTTGTCAACCCTCAAACCAAAGAACCATGGAGACATAAGGACAGGGCAGGAGGCCTTAGAAGCAGCCCCTGCAGGGAAGAGAGGGAGATGGAGGTGAATCCTCCACCCCAGGACTTTTCCTAAAGCCTTGTCTTTTTCTCAGTAGGCGGGGCTCCTCTCCCTGAGCCGAGGGCGTGGCCAAGACCACTTGAGGGAAGGCAGTGATCTCAGCTGCTCAGCTGTCAGACTTTCGGAGGGTGAGGGCTGCTCCACTTGGAGACAGGACTGGGCCGTCATGTATCTCTGCCCAAGCTTCTCTGAGTGGCATGGTTGATTGGGGTGGCTGTTTCTACCTATCATTGCCAGGATTTCCCCTTTTATTTTTTCCTTTTTAAAGAGAGAGAATTTCGCCGAACTCAACATCTTTGTTTGTATGTGGTGCTGAGGATCGAACCTGGGAACCCGGCATGCATGCCAGGCGAGCATGCTACCGCTTGAGCCACATCCCCAGCTCCTCCTTTCCCCCTTTCAAGGTGAAGTTTAAACACCACCTCCCTGGAAGAGCCTGCTCTGATGGCCACTCCTTTTTCTGCATCTGGGAAGAATGATAGCTTCCTCTTCTGCCTTCCCATAGTACTTTAGTCTCCCCAACTTGTGTCAGTAATAGAAACAAATTATGGGTTTTGGAGATGTGTCAGATCATGCATCTGTCCAGCCACTCTACAGCTATTTGTTGAACACCTACTTTGTACCCACCAGGGGTTGTGGAAAGGTCCCTACTTTCATAAAGAATCAGGGGCTGTGTAGGAGAAAGGACCAGTAAGTAAATAAATAAGTGAAACATTTTTGAAGTTGATAAGGGCTAAGGAAAAAAATTGTGTGATAGGGAGTTTGGGGGTGGGGCAAGAGTACACCACGTTAGACAGGTCAGTTAGGGACAGATGGCCTCCTGAGGAGTGAAATTTGAGCTGAGTTGGAATAACAAGATGAAGCCAGCTATGCAAAGTGTTGGAGGAAGGGCATTCTAGGTCGAGAGGAGAGCAGGTGCCAAGACCCTGAGGTAGGAAAAATCTTGGTGTGTTTGAGAAACAGGAAATTGAAGGCCAGGTCATGGAAATGGGGTGGAGGTGAAGATGGATGAAGGGGTTGGGGAAGCAGGCTGGGGGCCCCGGTCAGCAGGGCCTATGTAGGTCATGGGAACCATGTGGAGCGTGAAGCGAGAGAGAGGTGAGGACTGACTGAGGGCCTCTCATTCCTTCAGATGACACATGCCACTTTTGGGACAGTCAGAGAGTGAGGAGCTGAGAACATGAGGAATAGATAGGCCACGCCCTGGGGTATGCCCTAGTAGAAGTGCCTTCCCACGAACAGGCACCCAATAGCAAGCTCTGCCTTCCTGTTTTGCAGATTCAGGCATTTGGTCTGTTCTTCATCGAGAGTGTGGTCATGTCCCCTGCTGCCCCATCTGGGAGCATATCAGAAATGCTGACCCAGGAACCACCCAACCCCACTGAATCAGAATCTGCATGGCATCAAAATTTCCTGTTGATGGACATTCACATTAAAGTTTGAGAAGGACTGGCCTAGAAGAAATCCAGGTATAGAGTAGGAGACCTGCACTAACCATATTGAGTGAGATGCCAGATCCATAATTTATAACCCCCATGCTAATAACCTCTTATGTTGGAGCCTCTGAAAATTTTAATGTGCACACACATCACCTAGGAATCTTATTCAAATGTAGGTTCTGACTCAATCAGTTTGGAACAGGGCCCCAGATTCTGCATTGCTAACAGGCTGTAAGGGGATGTTGACATAGCCGGTGCCAGGAGCGGAGCCTTACATGACGCTCACCCAAGGCAATCCACTTGGTCGTCATGGTTACCCTGTCGGGAGATGCTTGTTCACATTCTGTGGATAGGCAAACAAGGCTTAGTTTAAATATGAGCTGTGTGACCTTGGGTAGGTTTCCAGGCTCACTTGTCATCTGCCTGTGCGTTAGTTAGAGAACTGCTCAGAGGAGTTCATGGCACAAAGCATGTTATGATGAAGGACTATAGGAATATGGCAGATCAAATGCCTGAATCTGCAAAGCAGGAAGGCAGACCTTGCTATTGGGTGACTGTTCATGGGAAGGCACTTCTACAAGGGCATACCCCAAGGCGTGGCCTGTCTACTCCTCTTGTGTTCTCAGCACCTCGCTCTCTGACTGTCACAAAAAGGGCCTGTGTCATCTGAAGGAATGAGAGGACACATGTTCTGTGCTGGCACAGAGCAAGGACTCATTATTATTATTATTATTTACTTTCTGGAATTTGCATCTGCATTTTCAGTGTCCAAAGTTGGGGTTCTCTCTACCAGGTTAGTAGAAATCAGGGGTTGGCTCAACTGGAAGATGAGATTAGGAATTAAAATTTTAGCAATAACTGAAGATGAGTGGAGTTGACTAGTGGAGCTCCCTTGGGAGTGTGGTAAGTTACTTCTCCGACTGCAAGGATTTTTGTAAACTTGGAGCTGGTTACTCATGAATGCTTCCTCTTGCCGGGTGCAGCGGCTCATGCCTATAATCTCAGTAAGCAACTTGGAAGGCTGAGGAAGAAGGATTGCAAGTTCAAAGCCAGCCTTAGCAACTTAATGAGGCCCTGTCTCAAAATAAAAAAATAAAAAAAATGACCAATACAACATCATGTACAACCAAAAGAATGAGAAATTATACTCCATTTATGTATGATATGTCATGGTGGATTCTACTGTCGTGTATAACTTATTAGAACAAATTTGGAAAATAAAAGGACTGGGGATATGGCTCAGTGGTTATGTGTCCCTGGATACAATCCCCTGTACAAAACAAACAAACAAACAAACAAACAAACAAACAAAAAACAACCCCCCAAAACAAAAATAAAACAAAATGAAAAAAAAGAAAGAAACAAAAAGGAAAAAAAAAAACTTTCTCTTTAGCCTATGCTGAGATGGATATGTCTTTGGCTTCTTCTTTCCTCTTCTGGACCACATGCTCTCACAGCCTGTCTGTTCTGACAACAATTATGACCTCTAACCCCTTGGGGTCAAATTCAAAGACAACTGTGTTCTGTCCCAATCCAGGCACAGTTTCTCAAAGAGATGTCTTCATCAGTGGTTGTCCTCAACTGACATGGTGATGACTGAATTTGCAGGTCTCCGTGGCCATGTCTATTTATACAAGGAAATGACACGTCATGTCTCTGTTCGCTAATCTATGCTTTTGTTCTAGATCTTAACCTTTTCAAAAGTGCTCCAAATCCTGGAGATGGACTCAGTCTGTAGTTCCTAAATAGAAACATTCCTTAATAAATGCCTGTAATTCCAGCAACTAGGGAGGCTGAGTCAGAAGGATGGCAAATTCAAGGTCAGCCTCAGAGATTTAATGAAACCCTTGGCAACTTAGTGAGACCATGTCTTAAAAATGGAAAATTTTTTAAAGGGACAGGGATAAGGCCCAGTGGCAAAGCACCCTGGATTTAATCTCCAGTACTGAAAAAAAATACATATTGCACTTAATGATTTATGAATCATTTACTTTTATTTCATGGCCTTCAAAAGGACACAGGACAGATATTGTCCAAATTGTTCATGGGGAAATTAAAGAGATGAGTCACTTGCCCTGTGTTGCTTCTGTTGTAACTGTCTCCCAACTCTGCGTTCATTCATTCAACCTGTGTTTATTGAGTAGCTGGAATGAACAGGCCTGTGTTGGGCCCTGGGAATGCAATACTAAGGGAAAATGGATGTATCCTTCCCTTCATGAAGCCCACATTCATCAGAGGAAAATGGATATTAAGCAGATAATCACCCAGATAAACACAACCGTGCTGCTGTAATGAGAGCCAAGAAGGACATGTGAGTTGCTTTAAGATCCCAATAGAGGGAAATTTGACATCAAAGAGAAGGCTTCTCTGAAGATACTGAGCTGGGATTTGGAGGATGAGCAGGCAGACCACTGGCGAAGACCTTGTGTTTATCCTGAGTGCCGTCCAGCCAAATGAAGGGCTTAAACTGTGTGTTGTGCATAGAAACTCTGTTAGCACAATTTCTGGTTTTATTTTTTTGATTCTGTAGATTTTTTTAAAATTTATTTTTATTAGTTCTAATCGGTTATGATTGCAGAAAGCTTTTCAATTCATTGTGCACAAACAGAGCACAACTTCTCATTTCTCTGGTTGTAAATGATGTAGACTCACACCACTTATGCAGTCATGCATGTACTTAGGGTAATGATGTTCGTCTCATTCTACCATCTTTCCTACTCCCATACCCCCCTCCCTTTCCTCTCCCTCCCCTTTACCCAATCAAAGTTCCTCCATTCACACTTCACCCCCATTATGAATCATCATCCATTTATCAGAGAGCATTTGGCCTTTGGTTTTTTGGGGATTGTTTTACTTCGCTCAGCAAGATATTCAATTCCATCCATTTACCTGAAAATGCCATAATTGTATTCTTTTCTAATGCTGAGTAATATTCTGTTGTGTATATATACCACAATTTCTTTATCCATTCATCTATTGAAGGGCATCTAGTTTGGTCCCACTGTTTATCTATTGTGAATTGAGCTGCTATAAACATTGCAGTGGCTGTGCAATGTGTAGGATGCTGATTTTAAGACCTTTGGGTTTAGACCAAGGAGTGGGATAGCTGGGTCAAATGGTGGCTCCATTACAAGCTTTCTAAGGAATCTCCACTTCGGGTTTTTTTTTTTTTTTTGTCTTTGCCTTATTCTTTTACTTTCTTGGGACATCCTTGAATATAGAAATCAGGTCTTTAGTAGAGTGAGACTGAAAGACATTAAGACTCAAAGAAATTAATTGGAGCTGGCCACACATACTGTCCTCAGTAAAGGTCTGTAGATGGAGGCAGCAGGAAGCGAAGGCGAAACACAGTTGTAGCCAGGCAGGATGTGGAGGACTTCTGCTGCCTGCATCTGAAACCAGAACAGCAGAGAATGAGCACTGGGTCTTGGTCCCTCCTTCATGTGAAATTAGGAAGCGTTCTCCAGTCCCAGGGAATGGAAGGCCATGGATTAGGGCTCTGGGATTGGAATGTGTAGGTTCAAATCCCAGCTCTGCCACTTAGCAGATTCCAAGCAAATCACTTCTGTCCTGCATTTCCATTCTTCATCTGCCAAGTGGGGAAGATACCATCTCTCTTAAAAATGTTGTGGAGATGAAACAAGATGGTACCTTTGAAGTGCTCATCGCAGGGTAAGCGTTTAGTAAATGGTAGTGATAGCATTAATAAAGGTGTTGGCTGAGAGCCTGGGAGATTTCCCAGCAGGACCCTGGTCTCCATAAATGTGTAGGCAGAAAAACCCCTTAGAAGATATGAGTACACCTCCTTTAGGCTTAGTTGATCACTATCTTAGTTTGATTTCTGTTTCTATAACAAAATACCTGAGACTCAATTATTTATGAAAAAATCAAGGTTCAATTAACTCATGGTTCTGGAAGCTGGAGAGACTCAGAGCATGGTGCTACAGCTGCTAAGTATCTGGTGAGGGCCTCTTGCTGCACCACAACGTGGCAGAGGATATCACATGGCGAGACGGAGCAAGCATGCATTTAGTACAGGTCACTCTTCCTTTTCTTAGAGAGTCAGGAGTCCCTACATGAAGGCCCTACCCCAATGACCTTATCTAATCCCAATTACCTTCAGAAGATCCCACCTCCAAATACCATCAACATATGAATTTGGGGATTGAGTGTCAACATGAGTTTCAGAGAGGACATTCTAATTATGGCACTTTCCTAGTAGAGGGAAAAGTAAACTTATGAGGTTGGCATCTAAAGATTGTCACCATGGGGCCCCACTGCTTGTTCAGTGTCCACTTTGATCTCTCCATCCTGCACTCTGTTACCTTTCCCTAATGCTTCATACCTTTGTATGGAAGATGCTCTCCTGTCTAGCTGCTCACCTGGCCACTTCCTAAAGCTGCATCCTGATAATCTTTCCTGATTTCCCCATGAAGAATAATCATTCATTTTCCTGTTTTAGGCTTTGAGGATCTAGGGATGCACTCAGGTCCCAAGTCCCTGCCCCTGTGGAGACTACAGCTTGTTTTGGAGAAATAGGTAATGTGCAATGTACAAATAAATAATCAAGGTTATGCCAAGTAGCGGGGCTGCACTTTCAGGGGGAAAAGGTACTGTGACAGAAAGGTACTTCTGGGGAGCATGTGGGGAAGCTGTTGGAGATGATTGGGAAGAGAAGAACAACCAGGGACAAATGAAGAGCAGCAAAGCCAAAGCAGAGCAAAGAGGTGATGAGAGTGTTGTGAGCCGAGCCAGAGGGGGAGGCAGGGGGCTAGATCATGCCTGCCTCTCTCAGGCTCTTCTGTCCTTTGGGAATCACGCTGTTACAGTCCTTTCCATACTGGATGGTAACGGGGCATCAGACCCTGGGCTAGTTCACCTCTGTAGCTCCAGCAGGAGACAGAACCAGGGAGTGTGGGTGGAGCATGGTGGTGCAGCATGTCTCAGGCTGTCTTTCTTGAATGAGCACCCTTAATACACTTTAATCCAACCAATTCTGGTAGTAACTGGGCATCAGCCCCCAAAGTTGAAAATAATTGCAGAAGTAGTCCTGCCTGTGGTTGAGATAAATATAAATCATCTTTCCCAGATGGAGGTAGAGCCAGGCAGGTGTTCTGGATAGGAATCTGAGTTCTCCATCAGGACAGAATCAATTTCAAAATAGAAACTGGAGCAGAGTGTAAATGACAGAAGAGGAAAGAAAGACGGAGGTGGGGCCTCCCCAGAGCCAGGATAGGCTGGTAGGACAAGGAGTCCTGGCAAAGTTGGCCTCGGAAGAGGGAATCCACTGCTGAGCACGACAACTGGAAAACCGTCAGACCCTGCCTGGCAGGATGAGCTACGCCCAGAGGGAGGGTCTGAGTCACCCACCACTAACGAAACCTTGAGCCCCCCCCACTCAGCTTTTCCTGCTCGCCCAGTGAAAGCTGTTTGCTCAAATCCTGTTCTATTTCAGGAAACGCTGGCTGTGTGGTAGGAAGTCCTGCTCTTTCCACATTAGGAACAGGAGTCCCTGATGCTCACATGGCATCAGCCCTTGAGGGCACAGGGTTATTCTGCTGTTCAAATAAGGTAGATGGGTACAGTCTGAGACTTGAGGCTGAGCCAACTTCCTGCCCTCGGGCTGGGTAAAGCTGAACTGTGTTACCCTAAGAAACATGGATTTCAGCCCCTCCCAGAAGCCCTACAATGCTCCTGTGTCAGCCCCCCACCCCCACCCCCAGGACAAAGTGGCTAGGTTTTGCTCATGGTCTTATCCTCTCTACCCTTCCTTGCTGACCTGGGAGAGGGGTTTTGAAGCTGGGCTTCACCTTCTGAGAGCAGAGATAACTATCAAGGCTGCCAGGCTGTGGCCTCCTTCTGGGCTGCTGGCTTCTCTGTGCATTGAAATCTAGTCACACTCCCTGGGGACCATTGCTGAATGCTACTTGAGGCTGATCAGGGGCAAGCAAATTGCAGGTAACCTCAGTGGTGAGAGGTTTCCTTCCTCATCCTCTTAAGCATGATTGAAGGACAGAGTGGACACATGGTGAGGGCTGTTAAGTGTGGGCTCACACTGGGGATTTTATAGGATCAAGAGTCCTTAGGAAGTGAGGCTGGGTATTTCTTTCCTTGAATGCCATGACAGGTGAGATAAACATCCTGTTCAAACTGTGGGGTGCTTAGAAGCTTCCACAAACTTTCTAGGTTTTATTTGAGGTCTCAGTGGATATTTCTCTTACAAGACTTATTGATAAAACATGGAGAATGAGTGGATCAAGAAATAGAAAAAGTGGAAAATTTTCTTTTTGTTGGCTAATGAGGAAAATCTCCATGTCAATCACTTTGAGATGGATTATGGTTTTTCCTATTCAAATGTAAAGCAGACCAAGACCAGTTCTCAATCACAGTAAAGAGCAAATATGAGAATTTATTCAGATGTCAGTTTGGTGATTTGTAGCCACTGTAGTAGAACATACTGATCTGGTGGAAATATGGGTACTGGGAATTTTTCTCCATTGACTTTGTTGTTTGACCTTGGTTGAATGGAAGCCTATCTCTGAATTCCAGCATCCTTTGAATAACAAGAGGGTGGATTAGACAATGATGTCCTAACTCTCATGACTATTTAACAATAGTGAAGACAATTCAATCACAGGATAGACAGTTGTGCCTGGTTGAATTCTCCTTTAATACTCCTGATTAAGAGAACGTCTGTGTAGGGCCAATGTACCTTTGATACCTTTCCCACAATGAGAATAGGCTCAGCCTCAAAGTATTCCTTGGGCTACAAGTATCTACCTAGATGAGAGCTGAACTGCATTGTTAAGTTTTGCTATTCAGTATTTTCATGGTTGCCTTTTACATATGAGGAGTAGTTTCAACACTATATATATGTGTTGACATATAACAGAAGCTCTGAGTTTGGTCCATAGACTGTTGAACTTTTGGAAAACCTGGTCCATGTGTCTGAATCTCTTCCTGTCCAACTCTGAGAGCCTGTAAGTATGGGTATCCCAGTTTGAGCATAGAGTACACATTGCTGGTCTCTAAGCTGTCTCAAATGTAAGCTTCGTGGCTGGGGTTGTGGCTCAGTGATAGACAGCTTGCCTAGCATGTGAGGCACTGGGTTCAATTCTCAGCATCACATATAAATAAATAAATAAATAAATAAATAAATAAATAAATAAATAAATAAGAAAGATAAAGGTCCATTGACAACTGAAAAAAAAAAAAGTAATCTCCATGTGTATAGCAATAATGGGTGACTTTTTGGCCACTATCTGAAATGTCTGGCTCAGTGGGTAGCACAAGTTTGGATTATAAAGGAAATAAATGATTCTGAAGAAACAAATGCATGACTTGGGTGGAGAATAATAGAATGTGACAACCTTTTTTTTTAAGAGCAAAAGCAAAAGGAAACCCCTGTGAAATGGGAGCCGATTAGGCACAGGTGGGCATGTGTACAAAGACACAAACTTGAACATGTAGCAGGGACCTCAGGGCAGTCTTTGTGCCATCAGTAACTGCTGTGTGACCCTGGCAAGGACCTTAACTTCCCTGAGCTCCAGTTTTCTCACTAAATCATGCTTACACATACACTGTTTCAAATGTTGACCCAAGTTGAATCTATGTGATAATGAAAGGTGCCGAACCTATGTAACTCCTTATTTTAAAAAAATAACTTGACTTTTACCAACTTACATTGTCTCTGGAAAAAGACAAGGCTTAAATAATAAATGGATGAATGAATAAACAAATAAGCAAATATATTTACCTTTTTACTTTCAGTTTCTTTGTTTTCAAATCTTATTGGCTTTTTGCTTGGAGCATTTTTAAACTGACTGGCTGTTTGGTTCAAATAATGTTTTAAACAAGTTTTGGCGCGGGCTTCAGACCTGGTGTGCTTGCTAGGTTGGACTTTGGGTGTGTCACCAAGCTGCATTGGCTGGGTGACAGTTTAAACACAGCCAAACAGCTGGTCCTGCTGGGAGGCTCACTGGTGGAAGATTTCACAGAAACAATGGGCTGGCCCCAGGGGATTTGAGGGGCCTGGTGGTCTCCTCAGGTCCAAGGGAGATTCCTGGACTCAGGGTGCTTGGCTGACCCTCAGCCAGATGCATCTGTTTTCTCTTCCTTCTTCCCCTCGGGTCATACTTGGCTCTTGACTTGCAGGAGTACACAGGAGCTGCTGCCTCTGGTATGAGTTGGTGGAACAAAGAGGCAGAGACTGGGCTTTTTTTTTTTTTTTTTTACCAAGCGCCCCTTATATTTCAGGTGAAGGCTCCTCCATAAAATGCCCTTTAACCAGAATCTTTGAGTATTCCCCAGTTCAGTTCTCCCAAGGCCTATGACATTCCTCCTGGATGGGAGAAGGAAAGGGGTTTAAGACCATCATCTGTTTAATGCCATTCCTGCTCCCTCCCCCAGCTCCAGCCATTTGGATTCACTTTTTAGCCTTTTTGAGGACAAAGGACAATTGAGGGAAATGTAAATGGAAGTAGAATTCTGTGCAATGTAGTGAAAAACTTTCTAGTGACTCAGCAGCATGAATAGTTATTACAAAAAGAGGAAAGTGACAGGACTGTTGTGATGAACTGAGATAACCTGGTAACGCTTTGAAAGCTGGTCCCACCCACAGGAGGCGCTCCAATAATAACCACACTGTTACTAGTTAACAGTAACTGGCTCCAGTGGACCTGGTGTACGTTTGTCTAATGAGCAACTGCTGGAAGTGGGCTGCCCTAGAGGGAGGAGGGTAGAGCTGTCCAAGATGAAGATGAGTGGTATTGATTTGTGGGATCAAAATAGATCTGCCCTCCATCAGCCCAGCAGATGTTCTTCAAGCTGGGGTCCTGTGACAGGCTGCACAGCTGCAGACTGACATTCCCTTGGCTCTTCCCTTTCTGTACAATTGCTTTTGAAGTTAGAGTAGGCCTCAAAGGAAGCAAGCGTGCCTTGAGGCCCAGGTTTTTGTAACAGCTCTTTAATAGGACTGTAGTTTGGAGTGTTGGAGTAGGTGAGTGTCCTCTGATATTTGCATTCATTTTTAGGGTTTTTGAGGTTCTGCATGAAGATCTAAGGACCCTGATCCTGTCCTAGTGAAATATGAAGAAGAGATAAGTTTTCTGAGTCTGTCTTCTCCATTTTTTTTCTCCTCATCTAAGAGTGTAGCCAAGAAAAACTGCCAGAACCCAAAACTTAGTCTGTTGAGACTAGAGGGGACACTACTAAGGACACTGCCATAGAGGAGTGATAAAACAGGCTTGGTCTCAGATATGTCATTGGACTCTCAATGGCACAAGCTATGTAGGGCCTGTCAAATTCTCTGAAATTCTCCCCGTGCATGGTGTCTACATTCAGGGTACCTAGAAGCCATGACTCCAAAGAGGGAGGACTCTCAGAGGGAATTGATTCAACAGGCTTGCTGAAAGGGAATCTAGCTCCACACAGGGCATGAGTTGTAATTAAAGGCACTAATGTTGATAGAGGGCTTCGTTCCTCTGTGCCAAGCAATATGCTGAGACCTTGATATGGATGGTCTCCGTCCTCTGGGTGCACTGTGGCCAAGTGCCCAATAGTCTATAGTTTATGGTCCCAGCTACCCCTGGTTTTTCATTGGGAGTCTCATTCTTGGTGTGACTTGGTTGCCATGGCCAAACAAGAATTCTTCCCATCCCACCATGGTGCCTGAAACTTTCTTCAAAACCACCTGGGAAGAAAAGGAAAGTCTAATTGGAATCTTTCTCTCAGGACTTGGAATCCTGTTCTTATCATGCAAGAGCAAATTCTCAGTACTTGTTGATTGAAGCTATGGCTCCTGGGCCAGATAGCTTAGGCAACTTCTGCTGCCTGCTTCTAGATTTTTCTCAACCTTCTCTTCCTTCTTGTGAGGGCTCCCATGTACTCCATAAAATGCCCTTTAGCCAGAATCTTTGAGTACTCCCCAGTTCAGGTCTCTGTGATCCCAAGGCCTAATGACATTCATTACTCATTGTGCAATATCAGAGCCTTTCTGTTTTCTCTTCCAGGTCTGAGGTTCTAGGAGGCTCTGATCTTGACAGTCTGAGAATGTGCTAGATAATATGATTAATGCCTTTTCTATTCCTTTAGAACTAGTCAGTATTCACATCTACAGGTCTCCCTCCCAGATGAGCTGTCTGCCTGGGCTGCTGGCTGAGCAGGGTGTATGAGAACTCAGAGACTTTGAGCTCAGCTGACAGAGCACGTCTTTACTCTTGCCTCCCTGCAGGTTTTACATCATTCGGCCCTTGCCAGACTGGTCTGCTCACTTGTCCATAAGATTATCCCCTGGGAAAAATCTATAGACCACATGGGAAAAATCCATACTTGAATGTTGAGGCCACACACAAGCAAGCATCTCTTTTTAAAGCTTTTTGCCCTGTTGAGAATCTCACGGAGGATGCACCAAGGGCCTAAGGGTCTACGAAGCTAGCAATGGATGTGCAGATTCCCATGACAGCTTTGGGAAACACGTCATTGTCTAATTCAGATTAAAAAATGAGAAATGTTCCCCCATATCATCACAAGGCAAATAGAAACAGATACTCATATTTAAGCATCTAAAAAAGTAGTACTTACTTCCTCAATATTATGCTTCAATTCAACAAAGTAGATAACTGAAATCATGTGGACACTTGTAAGATGACACTCAATAAAGCTATATTTTTATTATGCTGAAAATTTGACTCAGCCTTTTCTGAAATGGTCTTTGTTCAAAAACATTGCTTCCCTCAAGAAGTTCTCTGGGATTTTCAATGGACCTGCCATCCTCCCTCTGTACCTAGTCACAGTGGCTGGTACAGGAATTTCTGCACTTTTCTTTTAAATCAACACACTCAATTTTCTTCATACACAGTTTTATGCAGGATGATAACGTTCAAAACAGATAAGATGGAACTGCTCTGTTGGGGTCACTGCTGATCTGCAGCATCTCTCTTAATCTTCCTACCTGGGACCCAGAGGCAGCTCTAAAGAATTAAGGAGACCTGGGAGCTATTGGGAAACTGCTAGCCCAGTACCTAATTTTAACAGAGGTGGATTCAGTGGACATGGGGAGAAACAACACTTGTGGCAGGAAGTTTGAATATTTCTCTATCATTCTTTTTCTTTCCTCCAAAATATGGCTAAAAGAATCAAAAGGAGGACTGGGGTGGAGCTCAGTGGTAGAGCACTTGCCTGGCATGTGTGAGCCACAGGGTTCAATTCTCAGCACTGCATATAAATAAATAAAAATGAAGGTCCGTCAACAACTAAAAAAAAAAAAAAAGAATCAAAAGGGTGGCTTTCCCTGGGTTCGATCCTCAACACCACATAAAAATAAATACAACAACAACAACAAAAGGTATTGTATCCAACTACAACTAAAAAATAAATATTAAAAAAAGGGTGGTTTTCAGTGATCTTAAGGGACTGGGTGAGAGGGGCTCAAAGTAGGTGGCACCCAGATAGGTATTTTTGCCAGTGAGTCCTAAGTGTGTGTTGAGAATCCTTGGCAAGAAGGGCAGATAGCAAACGGACTAAGGAAGGGAGGGTCTGTGTGTGGGGTAGGCTGGTGCCAGATGGTGATGGTCCTGAAGATGTGTAGGTCCAGGGATCGAAAAGGCAGGTCAGTACACCTTTAAAGCTCAGGATCCAGGAAAAGAGCAAGGCAGAAAGTGGGATGGTGAAGAGCTACACCAGGTGAGAGAGGAGCTCCAGGCAAATACTCAGGGCCCTGTGGAGTTACTGGAACTGGTGGGAGGGGCAAAGAAGCCAGCCAACAGGTGAGGACACCAGCAAAAGGCAGCCAGGAACATGGTGTCACAGGCCAAGCTCACTGCAGCCCTGGGGCAACTTGGTGGTGCCCCAGCTTCCTCAGAGCAGGTTGGACCCAGCTGCAGGGCCTTTGTACTAGGAGAACATCTGGCAGAGACTAATTTTGCTTTGTGTCTGCCCTGTTTGCCAGGGCTGCTAGGGATTTTTGACGTCTTTCCAAAGAATAAAGTCAGCCCTCTGGGTCCTGAGTTCTGCATTTGTGGATTATTCAACCAATCACAGCTACAAAATTAAAAAAATAACATAAAAAGTATCATGTCTGTACTGTGTATAAACTTTTTAATCTCATCATGGTTTTTGAAAAAAAATACACTCTAATACCTAGTTACACAGCATGTACATTTTATTTGGTATTATTAGTAATCTGTGATGATTTAAAGTATTCAAGAGCATGTGTATAGGTTATATACACACTGCACCATTCTATAGAGGGACTTGAACATCTGGGGATGTTGTTATCTACATTGGGGCCTGGAACTCATCTGCCACAGATACCACGAGATGACTATACTACTCTTTGGAGCCTTTGAATTAGTGTTTGGGGACTGAGGAAGCCAGACACTGGTCAAGTTGATGTCTCTGTGGTTTTATGGTTTGTAAATTACATGATCTCTGCTTTGAGGCCTGTCAGGAAGGCCTATTTGATGGGTACCCTCAGTGCCTGATGTCATGAGCCCTGATAATGCCATCACTGTTTAGAGAAAGCAGGGCACTAGCTAGGCGGGAAGAAAATGCTAGGCACAGTCTTGGCATGGCTGCACACGTGCATCGAATGCAGTCGTCTATTTGAACCACCTCCTGCATGTGCCTGGCCATGAGGTGGGGCGGGAACAGTAATGCATTCCATTAGCACTAGGTCAGACTGGCTGTGTGCTAAGTTTCCTGGATCCTGCCATTCAAATGTGTCATGTGTACTTGGTTGTCATAGCATGTTGCTCAGGAAGAATGATCTTCTAAGCCACAGGTCACACCCTGGCTGCCCCCAAGCTGTGCTGGCACCCAGAAGTCCTTTATTTGGTCTTTGCCAGATTTAAAATTTTGAATTCATTGCTAACATTTGAAAATTAGAAGATGCCATAAACGCTCATATTTCTGGTTTCCTTGAAAAAATTGTAGGATCTGATAACATTGGTTTTTTGCAACTGTTCCCTTTCCATGAGTCAGATGTTCTCCACATGCCTCAGTTCCCACCCAGCCTGCTTCGCTTCTTCACACCACCTGTCAAACCCGAGGGGTGGTGGACTCAGAGTCCCTGTCTAGGTGATTGTCTTCCATACCTTGCCTTGCAGACAGGGGCTGGCAAACTACCACGTGTGAGCCCAATCCCTCCACCTGGGGTCATGTAGTGGTACGGGGACATGGCCATTCTTATCTATTGACAAATTGGCTGTGGCTGCTTGCATACTCATCAGAGTTGTGATGAGACCAGTTTGCCTCTGTGTCCTCCAGTACTTACTATCTGGAGCTTTACAGAAAAAGTTTGTTGATTCTTGATCAAGATTATGGCTGGAGAGCAGACTTTTCACCACAAATGGCCCCTCAAGGTATTTTCTTAACAAAAGTTTTCTACCTTCAGAGAAATTCTAACACTATTCTTTAACTAACTTGGTTTTCTTTTCCTCCAGGCTTTATTTGTATGCTGCAAAAATAAGAGGGGAAATTGGTGACCCCTGTTCTCCAGACCTGGATTAAAGGAAGTTATTCGGTGTCAGTTTTACTGGTCACACCACCAGAAGTTGATGTCCCTTATTTCCCCTCACATGCCACATCAGGGGGAAAGAGCAGGCTACCTAGGGTCATTGTCATCCTGTGTTTCTGTACACTCTGCCTCTGACCCAGAGGCGTTAGCTTATTATTGCTATTTTATTTATGGGAACAGCATGCTCCATATGTGCAGTGGAAGGGGTTAACTCTTCTCAGTGTTCCTGCATCTTTTCTTTCATTTCCTTCTCAAGACTATCCTTCAAGGAGAGGGATTGCCCTCCCACCTGCTCTTCTTCCTCCCATCTTCCTTGCTGAGGAGCACAGCACTAAATAGTGAAGGAACATGCCAGAATCTTGGTTTCCCAGCCCTCTACAGGAGTTGGAGGTGGTCACATAACGCAGTTCTGGCTAATGATAGAAAAGGGAGTCTTCTGAGAGGCTTCTAGGAAGTATTTTCCTCCCTCATAAGACAGCGGCATGAGTGGAAGAGAGATTGCCCTGTCTCTTCCTTTCTGTTTCTAGGTGTGGCTTTGTGAGGATGTGTTTGGGGCTGCTGTAGGCATGAGGGAGACAGTGATGATGAGTGCCACATGTTGGGAGAAAGGAAGAGACGATCCTCAGTTCTGGGGACATCACTGAGCCTGGAACTATCTCCATTCACATGGAGGAAATGAATAAAATAATTTTATTAAAAGCCACCTTGGGTGAGATATTCTGTCACTTTGTAGCTAAAAATACAATATTCTAACATTCAGGCTCTAATTCCTGTATGTGCAAATTTTTAAACATTTAGCAAAAATGTGTATAGTTCTTTACTACATATTAGATACTGTTTTGAGTGCCTTCTGCACACTAATTTTGTTCTCAGTATGATAGAATGACCAGAGGCTCAGGAGGTTGAAGCAGGAAAATTGCAAGTTCAAAGTCAGCCTCAGCAATTTAGCAAGGCCTTAAGCAACTTAGCGAGACGCTGTCTAAAAAAATAAAAAATAAATAAATAAATAATAAATAAATAAATAAAAGGCTGGAGATGTGACCCCATGGTTCAGCGTTCCTGGATTCAATACCTGGCACCCAAAGCAAAACAAACAAACAAAAACCACCACCAACAAAAAATGATAGTGTGATATTCGTACTACTAGGCCCACTTTACAGAAGAAGAAACTGAGACTCCATAAATGTTAGGTACTGTATGAAGTCACATGCTTGGCCAAAGGCAGAGTTAGGGTTTACTTCTGGGCAATCTGGATTCAGAGACCTTGGGCTCAATCACTCCTAAGTGTTCATGTCTGACAGACAGGAAATGGGTCCCATCATATCACATGATACAAGTCCGCTCACAGCACCTTTGCCACCCTTAGTTTGTGACAAACACTGCAACTGTCTGGATACCCATCTGTCCTTTCAACATAGCCTGGTCTTCATCATGACTCTTGAGTTTGTCCCAGTTCTGAGTCTTAGTGGCTGCTCAAATCTAGAACTAGATTTGGGGCCTCTTTGCTGCCCAGTTGCTACTCTTTCTTCTTCCTTCCTGGCTTGAGGCATCGAACTTTGCCAGCCTTGATAACTCAGGAGGAGAATATGCTCTGTGTCCTGTGGAAATGATATTGCATGGTGGGCACTTGCACTGGGTTTGAAGTCAGGAAAAGTTAAGTTCACTTGCAGCGTTGCAACTTATAGCTGTGTTACCTTGTGTTGCTTTGGGATATTAAATGAGATATACATATCGAATGTTTAACAAAGTATCTGTTACCAAGTAATCATCTACCTAGTAAATGGTATTATAAGTGATACTGCTTTTTTATTCCTACCATCAATATGTTCTATGGGCCCAGATATCTCAAGGACTCACTGTTGGATGAAATGAAGTAGATGAAATCTTGGGGTATGAAGGAGTAAGAGATGGAGCTCACTGGGAGAAGAGCTGACTTATGAGTCAGGAAAGCAATACTGGAGCCTAGTTTTGTGATCTCAGTGACGTCTTTTCTCTCTTTGGGCTTCTGCTTCCCCACCTGTAAAACATGCTTGCTGGCCATGTACAGTGGCACATGTGTAATTCCAGCTATTCAGGAGGCTGAGGAGGAATATCACAAGTTCAAGGCCAGCCTAGGAAATTTAGTAAGATCCTGTCTCAAGATAGAAAAAAAAGGAAAGGCCTAGGGTGTAGCTCAGTGATATAATGCTAGCCTAGTATGTATGAGGCCCTGGGTTCAAGCATCAGTACTGAAAAATAAAGTGTGTGTGTTGCCTGAGATACTGAGATGAACTCAAAGGGCCTCTCCCAACTTGACAGGCCACACTGTAATATGCACCAACCACATGGACCTGTGTTCTCCCTATATAAGCCAAGGGCACTTACCATTGCTTAAGGCTTTGCTTCGGTTGTGATCCCAAAATCTGCTGAAGCTGCGCCAGGTTTCCGTCCCATCTGCCATCAGTGTGGCCAGTGCCAGGGCCTGGCATGAGGGCCATGGTCCATAATCCCGAGCCAGATGAATGAATGAGCTCCATTGAGTGAGGGAGCCATGCCTGTGACCCCTGGAGGTCAGGCAGGTTTGGTTTTTTTGTAGTATAAATATTTAGAATATGACCACGATTATAGCTTTTAGCAAGAGTGAAACACTTACTCATGGTCATGGCCTTGAACCTAACCAAGCTGTGAGCCAGTACCAGAATAAACTGCCCTGAACCGCTGACTGGTCTCAGAGCCAAAGGGAAACCACTTTTCCACTGACCCATGAGCCAGATCTTTTTTTTTTTCCACTTACTTAAATTGATTAATTAACTTTAATTTTTGTGAGTTGATCAAAATGAGGGCCTTGCTCATGCTAGGCAAGTACTCTACTGAGCTCCATCCAGTCCTCTTTCCTTTTTTCCTTTAAAAACTTTTGCAAAAAATTCAATATATCGGGCTGGGATTGTGGCTCAGAGGAAGAGTGCTTGCCTGGTACCTGTGAGGCACTGGGTTCAATTCTCAGCACTATATAAAAATAAGTAAAGCATACAATTTGATTTTTTTTTAAATTCAATATCTTGTATGTCTGATTAAACCAGATGCTTCCTTTCTTAAACTTTGAATTGGAATAAAATTAGACCCCAAAGAATCCTTGTTTTTATTTATATATATATATATATATATACATATATATATATATATATATATATGTATATATATATATATATATATATATATATATAAAGTGCTAAGTGCAGTTTTATTCCTTATTTATTCCTTAAACAAACCTATGAAGTAGGTGCTACTTTAATTCCCATTTTACATGTAAGGAAAGTTTGACAGTTAAGTCAATTTTGTCAAGGTCACTGGCTCTTAGAAGGTAAGTGGGCACTGAAACCCAGGTCCATCTGTCCCTAGCTGGCACTTTCAGTAATTTGGTTCTCCTTTATCCTCAGCATCGATGACAACTACAATTCATTGAGCGTGCATTATGAGGCAGTCACCAAGCTAAGCGCTCTTCATGCATGAGCTCAGTTAATCCCTATAAGCACGACCAGGAGTGCACAATTGTTATTAGGGGCATTTTAGAGACAAGGAAACAGAGCATTTACAAGATTATGTAACCTGCCTGCAGTTTGTGGGTGGTGAGGCTAAGTTATTCATGTAGAATGGCAGAGATCAGGAAACTCTCCAGGGCAGCAAAGGGGGAGGGACTTTCCCAAGGCCACACAATGAATCAGAAGCTGAACTGGGGCAGGGCTTCAGAGAAGACTGTCAACAACTGCTGGGCTGGGAAAGTATTGCAGTAAGAGTGTGTGGGGGTGTGGGGGTAAGGGGGTGTGCGGGTGTGGTTAACTGCTCTTTCTCTTGCTCTACTGACAGGCAGAACAGCTTAGTGGATTAGAGCAAATGTTTTGGTGTTGTACAGACCTGTGTTCAAATCACAGCTACAACATTAACTTGGTGGTGACCTTGGGAAAGAAACTTCCTCTCCCTGAATCTGTTTCTTTTGCAAAATGGGACAATAAGTATGTCTGCCTCCTGAGGTTTCCAGAGAAGTACACGAGGAACATGCCTAATAATGTCTGGCACATGCATGCATGCACAGAATGTTATGGAACAAAAATGCTCATGCTTGCACACATGTATGTGCACACACATATACACAACATGCATGTGCCACAAACATGTGCACACAGATTTATAAACAACAAACTCATGGCACATATGCACACTCATGCTTGTACACCTGCACAAAATACACTTGTGGCACACACGTGCTCATATTTGTATGCGTACATACATGCACACACGTGTTACACATGCATGCACTCTTTCCCTATTTTGTTTAGTTAATACTACCCGCCCTTCAGCGCAGCCCAAAGGTCACAGCCTCCCTGACTTCCCTGGGAGGACCAATTTACTCCGGTTGTGCTCTTTTGGCACCTTTCCCTTTCCCTCTTCAGTTTGTCTCAATTGTCATTGAATAATTGAAATGAGTTGCACAATTACACATTTCCTGCCAGCATATCAGTTCTGTGCAAAGCAGGGGCCAGTTTGATCATTTTTATATGATCAGAATCATCCAACACAGACTAACACATAGGAAGTCTTCAACAGATAAGTGCTGTCCTTTGGACAGAACCACCACGATCCCTTTTGCGTGCAAACTGGAAAATAAGCTGATTCATATTGGAGGGACCCCGCACAAGATATCTTACACAGGAATTTTGGCCTTGGCATCTATAATGGTTTTGTAGGTTCCCTTGGAGAGAGCCAAACCTCAAACTGCTGTGGAAATAGGTAAGAAAAAAATGTCCAGCTTTCAAATACATTCCTAGTTACCAGACCAGGAAAACAGATTTGAGTGGAGGGAAGGTCTAACAAGTCTGAAGAGCAGACAGCTCTTCACTGCTTTTCACTCCACTTTCCCTGGGGAGTTTAGGGGACGCAGTAAGACCAGCAGCTGCCACAAGTAATAAGGTTGAGAAGTCACTGTCTGAGCTGGGATGGACTGTTTTGTTTTTCTCAGGCCAGATGACAGCAGTAAGCAGGCCCCTGTCAGACATAAAGAGGGTGGAGGATGATGTGCAGATGGAGATGAGAAACGAAATATGGTGGTAAAAGCAGGCAGCTCAGATTAAAGTCATTTATTTTCATTCATTTATTTAAGAAATAGATCTGGGTACCTTCCAAGTGTAGGCACTGTCAGCTGCTGGGGATGCAGGAGAAAGTGAGATAGACAGTGCTTGAACCTGGGAGCTCAAGTCTAACTGCAGACATAGACAAGGAACCAGGCAACCAACAGGCAGTGTGATCAGTGCTCTGGGGACCTTTAAGAGGAAGGCCTGGGGAGTTGGGGATGGCTCCTGGAAGAGAGGATGTCCAGTCTAAGACCTGGAAGATCAGCAGCAGCGAGCCAGGCTGGGGTGGGGCACAGAGAGTGATCTGAGGGGAGAGATCAGTTAGTGGGCAGACCCCCACAACCCTGGGATTGAGGGCATGGTGTGTTAGAAGGCATGGCAGGAGCTTGGCAGGGCAGCCATGGGGTTGGGGAAGGGAAGGTGGGGTACAAAAGTTTCATAGTTCCTTTTTGTGTGCACTGAAGCCCCCCAGGATGATGGTGCTGGATCCTAGGCCTAAAGAACCCACAGATCGAGAGAGCACAGATCTGGGGAGGAGAGCTGGAGTTGCTCTCAGGAGCTGGAGCCTTGCAGAAGGCTGGGGGTCAGGCTCACCCAAACCTGGATATAGGGTTATAGGAGAAGGAGCTTGGCCATTCACTGGCTACAAGTCAGGCCACTCTTTGGGCATGTTGTCTCTCTGGTCAAATGGGCAGGGAGGCCTAGGTGACCTTTCAAGGACCTCCCAGATGCTGCGGTCCCCACTGTGATCAGGATGGATGAGCTGCACCTCCCTTTCCCCAAATGCTACTCTGTGCCTCCTCCTCCCCCACCCCTGGCTCTACCACCCTGGTCACCTGGGCCTCATCCTCTCTATAACTACCCACAGGAGTGTCACGGCAACCCACTCATGTCACCAGTCCCGGCCTCGGTGTCCACATGACTGGGAAACTGATGAGGTCAATGATCCACCCGCTCCTCAGCCTCACCTTGCACCCTCTCCACCCTGGCAACCCTGGATGCCCTCACCCCCTCCAACTCACAGAGCTTTCATGCCTAGGTTATATTTTCTTTTTCCTCCCTTTCTACCCTTACCTACTTTTGCCTCACTAATTCCTTATCTTTCAAACCGAAGGCTAAACATGATTTCTTCGAAGGAACCATCCTGAAGAGGGTTCATAGCTTATATTCTGTGCTAAGGCTCTGTAAATCCCCCTCCTAACTCTTGGGAGGACAGTGGCATTAGCCCACCTTTGTGTGATTACATTCCCATTCCCTCTCAGGACATTAGCTCCGTGGGCAGGGGACATATCTGCTGTGAGTATGGCTGACAGGTATTAGGCACTCGGTGATTATTATTGAATTAATAAAGGAATGTCTCCATGGATTTAGTGCATTTTACACATATATAAGGTCTTATTTACACTCAAGCAAGACTAATAAACTTATTGAAGGTCATTTTTTTTTAAGGAACATCACAAAATTATGGTGAACATCCTGGCCACCAGAGGGCAATGTGCAACCATAAAGCTGGGTGGCCTGAGACCCCAGCCCCTTTTTGAGAGGTGGCAGTCTAATGTAGGGTTGTTTTCTATTTTATCCCATTCAGACCTTGGACTCCTTGAATAGAATTAAGAAATATCTAGGCTGCCATGAGCAGAAGGCTTGCCAGGGCCTGGTTAGTCCAATCCGAACACTGAGGCCCCCAGTGAGAGTGAGTTCCCTCTCCTCCATTGACCTTGTGGTCCAGACTTGCTCCTAGCCATGGGCGAACTCTTCCCTTTTTCAATGTTCCTATTTCCTATTATGTAGGTGAGACCACTGTAACATCTGTTTGTCCATCTGTTCAATACGTGTTTACCAGTGTTTCACTGTGTGCTGGGCATTGTTAGGTGCTCAGTATTCTGATGCTCAAGAGAGGTGCCTGTCTCATGGACTCCACCAGCTGGTTGGGAAGACAAACATCAAAAAGTAACATACTTACCAGCTATGATTAGCATGAAGGAGAAAGGAGACTGGGAACAAGACCAAACAGGGACACTGGATTCACTTTCAATCAGAATCTTGGAGGTAGAGCCTTTTAGCATCAGTCTGGAGATTGCTGGGCTAGCAGAGAAACAGAAGGCTGACTTGCCCAATGCTGGGCAGACTGTTTACTCTCTTTGGCCTCCTGATTCTCCATCTGTATATTATACAAGTATCTTGATCCTGGGCCTTTGATAAGGCAGGGTTTGCTTCTTAGATGTCTGGGGTTGCTGGTATGCAGGGTTTGCAATTGGTATCACAAGAGTTTGGGTGCAACTCTTGGGTGAAAAGGGGCTTCCACATCAATAGTTTCTCACTGAGCATCAGGCCAGGGCTAAACATTCAAGCTTCACAAAACTATGGGAGTAGCTTTGTTTCAGTGGTAAGAATACTGCAGCTTTAAGACCTAGTACAGGGCCTCTCAAAGTATGGCCAATCACCTGCCCAAATGCTTAAGCATACAGATTACTGATACAAACTCTCCAGGTGACTCTGGTGCACATTGAGGTCTGCAAACATTATCTTGAGTCTTTCTGCATGAAGCATTTAAATTGGCCTTGACTTATATTCTGTTTGCATGCCAGAGAAGTTGTGGCCAAACTAAATATTTTGTTGTTCAGTTCACATCCTAAGTACACTTAGGGATCTCATTTTAAAGAAGTCCCATTTGGGAAGTGAATGTCTACCCCAATGGAGTTCTTTCTCGGGTATCAATTTCCTGAAATGAGGGGCTCCTGTAACTATGCTTCACAGCCTAATAATTAAATTATGAAATGAAAACACCCAGAATTAAGCTTTGTGGAAGATCCCCAGTCTTCATTTCTAGAGATGAGGAGATAGGAGAGATTGGTGACAGCAGGCATTAAAGAATTAAATTTCAAAGCCCAGAATTAAGCTCCTGCAGGCTCAAGTGTTTATTTGTTGTCTGATTTATAATCACTGCCCACCTGGAACAGGTGAGCTCTGGCCCAGTGTATTCTGAGTGTAGTAAAAGCCGGATGTCCTTGAGTTTTCCATTGCTGAAGAGGCTACACTCGCATGGCTTCTGCTCAGGACGCCCATCTGCGGGGTTGGGAATGCTCTGGTCTCCCTCATTCTGGCTGGAAAAGAACTCAGATGGTGATGGCTTGCATCTCCCTCGCCCCATTTCTCCAGTCTCCTGGCCTGTCCATCATTTCCTCATTGGTGAGGCAATTGCTGAAGGTGCCTAGTCTGGCCCCAAGAAGATCCGTGGGTAGAAATCCGCAGGGCTGCAGCCACCCTTAAGTGGCAGCCTGGTGGGACAGCTTGGGGGGCAGAAAGGACTAAGGATGGCTATGTCTCATTCAGCTTTCACTTGTCCTAGGACAGTTAGAACTCTCTGGAGACAGATAAAGAGTTCAGGAGGATCAGGTCTTGACCGGGAAAGGTACACAAGCACAAATGTGACAGATGTCTCCTGGCTAGTAGCTACTCCAGCTCATGCCAATCAGTGACTCAGGCTGATAGAGAGAACAATCAACTGGATTTAGGGCCTAATGACTCCCTGTGTTTTGATGAGGGGGAAGCCGGCTTTCAGAAGGGCTAGAGAGACAAGATGAGGCCAGCAGGAGGTGAGGTACCGAACCAGAGAAGTAGGGAAAAGAGGATGGTGGTTAGTAATTCTGGAGAAGCCCTGCTTTAACACAGGTGCAGGTGGTTCTTGTTGACAAGCAAACCTCATGTGTGTACATGAGCATTATCCACTCTCTCTCCTTTTATCCCACCAGAGCCATGAGGATGATCTTCACTTCTACATTAGCCACAAAGAGCTTGAGGCCCAGAGATGGCTATTTGGTGGCATAACCAGGAGAAAACTGGGTCCCATGCCCAATGCTGTTGCAAAGATATAGTGCTACAGCCTTAGGCATGGTGCCTACCTGTTCTAAGCTTAGCCTTGTTCGAATGATGTTTTCTTTACACAGGGAGCATTAATGTAACAAAGACGAAGCAAACCCCATCTCTCGGTATGTTCTCTCCTTGAGCATGCTCTTTGGAGAAAGAGAGTCTAATCAGAAGCCACCGAGTTTGCTGGTGTTTCGTGGCACAGGTCACCCAGAACCACTGCCATTCTTTGGCAGGAGAAATGGTGCTGGTCCCCTGCAACAAGATCAAGGGTGTGCTCACGGTTCATTAATCTGGTGATGTGTGCAAGAAGGATCGGAGCAGAGCAGATAGAGAGAGGAAAGGAAGTTGAATTAAAAAAGAAGTTGACAGCTGCAATCGAGATAAAGCCAGTGCTGTTTGTGTCTTATCAGAAATCCTACTCAGTTGGTCACAGGACAACTTTTTGGTCACAAGCAACAGAGCTTGTGAAGTAGAGTGGGCTCCCAGCCTGCAGAAGTGTACCTAGTTCAGCAGCCCCTGCCAGTGGGAATGAGAAAGGGGGCCCTGGAGACAGACTTGAGCTCAAGTTCCCTGCTCTGCCACTTCTACTTGTGTCTTTGGACAAAATACTATGTCACTGAATCTTGATTTCTTCCTGTGTACACTGGGAACAATATTGGTCATGAAGATTAAATGAATCCAGCATAAAAATGCATAACACAACTGCAATCACTGAATAAATATCCGCCGTGGTCCTTGTCGTCATACTGAATACCATCGTAGGCAGGGCTTGCTGCCTCTGCTGTCACAGCTGCTCCTCCTCTGGACAAATTCTTCTTTGCCCTTCAACCCTTCTGGGCCACTGGGTTAGGTATTTTCTGCCCTTTTCACCCAAATTACATTTGCTTTTTTTTTTTCTTCTCAGATTCCATTTACTGAAGGAAAATGAATCTCATTTTGTGGATAAAGGAACAGAGTCTTGAAACTGGGAAGTAACACTGTTGAGCAAGATGACCAAAAGTGCACACCAGCAACACTACCACCGTTTCTTGAATCCAGCAGTGACCACTACCTTCCGTCACTGCCTTTAGCAGGAAAGACAGACTTTACTAGGATTACATAAAAGCAGGGCAGGGGTACACAGAGGGGACTAGTTTATCTCAGGGGATGGGACGTCTTACCTCGCAGTTATTCCTGCTGCCGGGATGGAGGGTTTTCCTCATTGGAACCCAGGTCTAGAGGGGCTTCAGGAATCATATAGGTCAGTGTTTCCCAAAGAGAGTCTGAGCTATGCTGTAACAGCTGGCGTGAGAGAGGGTTTTCACTCAAATTATAAGTTTGTTATTAATTATTAACATTAAAGGCTATATTTTCATATTTAAGAGGTCACAGGAAATTTTCTTTTTATGGAAATAAGTACGTGTAAAGGACAACATAGGTCAACAACAGCAGCTGGGGGACTTACATATGACCAGATATATGCTCCCAGATGTCTCATGGTGAAGGTGGGAGACTCTGATTTCCAACCACTTTGATATTACATAGAAGAGAAAACAGAGCCTCAAGAGAATCAGTGACTTGCTGGATGTCACAGAGTGATTCAGTGGCTGGCTTAGTCATACAAAAATGTATTTCATTGTCCCCAGATCTGAAGATAATGGAGAGTGATGCATCGGGTCTGAGCTCCAGGGACAGGTGATAAATGACTTTCTGATTGGAACCTTGCTGATGCTTTCCTGTTTTTCAGATTAATTGCTCTTTCTTCCTTGTCTCTCCGCTGTCCTGCTATGGTGAGAGGGACTTGGCTTTGGAGGGAGGGTCTGTGACGGATGTCCTTTTGCTATTCTGGCCCTTGGATCAGAAGGTTCAGTTCTGAATGCCAGCTGACCTGTCCCTGTAGGGAGGAGACACTGGATTCAAGTCAGGAGGGGGCTCTGCTCTGTCCCCAGCCCACGTGGACAGGGATGACCCCTTGCTCCCTGGGCTTTCTACCTCATAGGGCTATTACCAAGAGAAAAATGGGACTGAGCTCTAGAGGTACTAAAGATTTGGACAGGGAAGGGGTTGTCATCAGGTGAACCACTGCCCTGTCAGCAGCGAGGAGTCTCAGGAGGGGTGACTGGAAACCACCCTGGCTCCCCAGCCGGACACTGCTTCCTCAACAGCCCAGACTGCTCTTTCTTGGAATAAAAAACATAATAGCATGCACAGGGGTTCATTTTGATTTTTACAATAATCCTCAAAATAATTATTATCTTTCTTCTTCTAGTAAGGAGGAAATGAAGTCTAAGCCTATGACAGAGGCCTGCCATGGTCACCCAGGTGGTGAGTAGTGACCGGGAACTGGCCCCCCACAGATGCTCTTCCTCTGCACCTCCAAAGCCATAGCCTGAGCCAACAGTCTTCCAGGGAGGGGGACTGTCCCTGGACTTCCTCATGCATTTGTTAGGCAAATGTCACAAGGTTCTCATTTAACACCTAGGGAAGCAGACATGGCAGGATAAGAGAAAGGGAAGAACTAGAAGCAGAGTCTTCTCAACAAATTAGGAAAATCAGCTCCTTTGTGGAGGAGGCGGAGGTGTTTGTGAACAGTTATAGGCAATAGTCTTCATTAGCAGCTAGACTGCTAGGAGAATTCAGGCAGCGTCCACTCTTTGTCTTTCCTAAAGACCTCCCCTAGCTTTTATCTATTCATCGAATGATTGTTATCATTACTATGAATATTTATCTTCAGGAGTCAGGCTCCTGACTGTAGAACCAATAGGACATTCATCTAGAGATTCCCCGCTCTCTCACATACACACAGATTTTAGGGAATTGACTCACATGATCCAAAATATGAAGGTGGATTGGGAGACCTAGGGAGGGGTCAGTCTGGCAGCTTGAGTGTAAAGGCAGTCTGCTGGCAGAATTCTCTCTTCCTTGGGATACCTCAGCCTTTTTGTCTTTAAATCTTAACTGATTAGATGTGGCCCATCCATATTACAAATAGCACTCTGCTTTACCGAGAATCTACTGATTTAAACCTTAATCTCATTTAAAGAATACCTCCAAAGCAATATCTATATTTTGGATTTGACTAAATATCTGGGTAGAATGGCCTAGACTAGTAGACAAAAAATTAACTGTTACAATGTATGAATATAACCTATGGGAATAATGTATACTAACATTTATTGAGCATTTATTTGGGGTTGGGCAACTTTATCTCATTGAATAATTCTTGACTGAGTGTGGCCACTAACGACCCTATAAACAATTAAGTGGTGGTCTCCAGTGTAGAAGATTATTCTAAGAAGAGGTAGGGTCGGAGTGTTGGCATTGGGAAGACTTGAGTTCAAGCAACACAAGCAGGAAAGATCCAAAATCCACTGCTGGTGTCTATCAGGTGAGTCACTTAATCTCTAAGACTCTTTTTCCTCATCTGTAAAATAGAATTAAAAATAGTACTTACCTCATCAACACAATGGGTGCTTGACAAATATTTATTGACCAAATCAATGTAGAAGGACTCGCTAGGCTTGTTACCAGAATTCAAGGAGGCAGTTATCTAAAGCCCCTCCCATGGTGGGGTGGGGGTGCGGGATGAGACGGGAACCTGCTGGGCTTAGCTGCCTGGATATCATGATCACTTCTCTCCTGACCTCTGCACACCAGGGTCACACTCCCTGCTGTCGGGATTCACCTTACAGGGACCCAGAGAAAGGCGTGGCTTCCAGGAAGGTCTGTGTCTGCGGGGCCGGGGCTGAGCAGCAATCTCCCTGCCTGGAGTCAGGGAATGTGTTTCTTTCTTGGCATCTTCCTGGCACCCAGCTCTCCGTGGCTCACACAGCTCTGTGCTGGAGCTCTGGCTCCTGGGGCTTGGCAGGGAGCAGTCCCTGAAGACCAGGTAATGTGGGCTGTACTGGGTGAGTCCCCAGGTCTGTGCCAGGACGCTCTGCGCCTCATTGGCAATGCTGCCAGCAGCTCTGACACAGAACTGGACTCACTGCCCCTCCATGGAAAATAGCTGCTTTCTCCTCCCAAGGGCTGTGACCTCCCTACGGATATTCATTGGGACTGATTATTCCTCCTTGTTCTAAAACAAGCCAGGCTCTTTATGGGATTAATTGGAGCATGAGTATAGGAGGAACACCACAAATCAGCCCTGTGTTAACTCATTATGCACTAAGCATTTATGCTGTACTCGTGGGCGGAATTCAGCTCTGACACTTTCTGGTGGCTCTGTGACCTTGGTTAAGTTTCTCAATCTCCTAGGATTCTATTTCTTCATCCATAAAATAGGGATAATAGTAAGATTCCCTTAAAAGAGTTTTGAGATATTCCAATCAATTAATATATGTAAGGTCTATAAAATATTTTTGCACATAGTAAGTGCTCAATAAATAGTAGCCATTGCTGCTGTTACTACTATTATTGCTGCTACTTCTACCCCTGCTTTATGCTGGGAACTCTACTAAGTGTTGAGGAAATAGCAGTGAACCCTACCTATACTGTTCTTGCCTTTGTGACATTTATTGATTTGTGACCATGGAAGAAAAATAATAAATAGGCCAAAAATTGAAAAACCCACAGACTTGGTTTACAGATTGTGATAAGTATTCTGGGGGAAAAAGATAGAATGTTTTGACAGAGAAGCACACAGGCCAGTGCAGTCAGGGAAGGCTTCGTGGAGCTGATAAGAGTTAGGTTGAACACTGAAGGGTGAGAGGGAGAGAGAGGGAAGAAAGAAATAATAGGAACAAGGAATTGCTTGCACGAAAACTGTGAGGCCCTGGAGAACATGGTGCATTCATGAGGGTGGGAAAAGCCGATTGGCCTGGGGAGGAGTGAGGTAGTGCCAGCAGTAGGGAACACTCACATAGTGCTCACTGTGTGTAGGCACTGTGCGGGGCACTCCAGATGACCACTGACAACCTTCATGATGGCCTTGGGGGCACCCCAGCACAGCCTGGGTGGGGTCACGTCATGATGATCCACGCATCCTACCTTCTACTGCCATAGAACTAGGCACAAACTCAACTCGGCAATTCAGATGCTTCAAAATAGAGTTCCAATGTAACTTTCCTGACCTATTTCCTTTTTAGTTCTGTACCTTAAAATTAATTTTTCATTTTTAAAAATGATACCTACATATCATTTCCTTATAAAAACTCAAAAATAATAAGGCAAATTTGAGTCAGGGCATGTATTTCTTTCTTGCTTGTCATCTTGCTGGCACAGAGCTCTCCACAGTTTACACAGCTCCGTGCTGGAGCTCTGGCTGTGATGGGGCTTGGCAGGAGGCTCCAGCATTGTCACATCAAAAAGTTAGGGAGACCCAGGTAACGTGGGCTATACCAGGTGAGTACACATCCATCTCAGGTACCTCCCGGAGGTAATCATGCTGTCAGTTTGCTGTGAATTCATTCAGATATTTCTATAAATCTATAGAAAGATTAGAAAATATATGAATTGCTTTTTAAATAAATATAAGCCAAACTCTATGAATTGTTAAAAACTTCATTTTTCATCAATAACATGTTTACATATTGTTACATATAGATTTGCATCAAGTTTAAAAACTGCTGCACATACTACAGGGACACAGCCACATCAATGTTTATAGCAGCACAATTCACAATAGCTAGACTGTGGAGCCAACGTAGATGCCCTTCAATGGATGAATGGATAAAAAAAATGTGGCATTTATACACAATGGAATATTACTCAGCACTTAAAAATAATAAGATCATGGCATTTGCAGGGAAATGAATGGCATTAGAGCAGATTATGCTAAGTGAAGTTAGCCAATCCCAAAAAAACCAAATGCAGAATGTCTTCTCTGATATAAGGGGGGTGACTCAAAATGGGGAAGAGAGGAAGAGCATGGGAAGAAGATTACCTCTATATAGGGAAGAGGGGTGGGAGGGAAAGGGAGGCAGAAAGGGAACTGCATGGATGGTGAAAGGAGACCCTCATTGTTATACAAAATACACGTATGAAGATGTGAGGAAAAAAAATAATAGCATTACCCTAGATTATGTAGAGAGAAGTGATGGGAGAGGAGGGGAGGGGTTAGGGAGATAGGAAGGATAGTTGAATGAAACAGACATTATTATTACTATGTGTGTATATGTGAATGCATGACCAATGTGCTTCTGCAACCTGTATACTCAGAAAAATGAGATATTACATCCCATCTGATTCAAATGTATGATATGTCAAGGTCATGATACTGTCATGTGTAACTAATTAAAACAAATAAAAAAATAAAATAAAAACTGTTGCATAGTATGCTATCCCATATTTCAAATGATGAGCATTTAAAATGTTGTAGTTTGGATCTTGAATGTCCCCCAAAGGCCTGTGTTGAAGGCTTGGTCCCCACATTTCAATGCTACTAGGAGGAGGTGTAGCCTTTGGGAGGTGGGGCCTAGTGGGAGGCACTTAGGTTATTGGGAGTGTGCTGTTGAAGGGGATATTGAGACACTGGCTCTTCTCTCACTCTATCTGTTTCTGGCTGCTGTGAGGTGAACAGACCTTTTCCTCTGTCACACTCCCCACCATGCTGTGCTACGCTGCCGCAGGCCCAAAGCATCAGGGCTCTGTGGCCTTGGACTGAAAACTCTGAAACCATAAAACAAAATAAATCTTTCCTTCTTTTAAGTTGAATATTCAAGTATTTTGTCACAGTGACAAAAGGCTGACCAATTCATAAGATATTTCTAACTTTTTGATGTGACAATGCTGCAACAAACACTATTATCATCAGGTTCCAGTTAGAAAAACAGAAAACCTTATTAGGTACTTCAAACAGAGGAGATTAAATACAGGGATTTGGTCACAAAAGACTTGAGAGAAGACAAGCAGGAAGGTGAGGCAATCCAGGGACAAGAAATGGGGACATGTACTACCCCCAGCTGGAGAGCCTGGGAGGAAACCGTGCGAGCAGAGCACAGAAGCCAAGGCCCTGCCTGGGTTGGGAGCTGGATCATGGGCTGGGGGCACTCTGGGATGGAAGGGAAGAAACACCTTGGTTTTTCTTTTTCTGCTGCCTGGTTTTAGACCAGTACCTCTCATTAACTAAATCTGCCTAAAGACAATAAGCAAGGAACCACATTGTTCCCTGCAATAGAACAGAGCAGGGACTGCATTTGAGAGCAAACTGACATTTGTACCATTGCTCATGTTTTTCTAGCACACATATCAGGAGGTAGGATTTCTGAATCATAGAGATCACATGAATTTTTTTAAAAAAATTGTGCATAATAAATATTCAGAATAATGGGTCTCATTGTGATGTATTTGTATACACACATAATTTTGTCAATTTTAATCTCTAAGACCTTGCTTTGCCCTCCCCTCTGCCCCTTGGAGATCCCCTTCTTTTATTGGTCTCCCTCCTATTTTCATGAGATCCCCTTGCCATTTTCTCTCTATCTTTCACATATGAGAGGAAACATATGATCCTTGTGTCTGAGTCTGAACTTCTTTTACTAAACCTGATGTTCTCTAGGCCCATTCATTTTCCTGCAAAAAACATAATTTCATTCTTCTTTATGACTGGATATAACTCCACTGTGTACATATGACACATTTTCTTTATGTATTCATCCATTAATGGACTCTGAAGCTGGTTCCATGACTTGGCTAATGTGAATTGTATTATATAATGTGAATTGCTGTTATAAACATGGGTAAGCATAAATCTCTATAGTATGCTGGCTTTAATTCTTTTGAATATATACTGAGAAGTGGTATAGTGCAGTCTTATGGGGATTTCATTCCTAGTCTTTTGAGGAACCTTCCCACTGATTTCCATAAGGGCTTTACTAATTTTCATTCCCACCAACAGTACATAAGAGTTCCTTTTTTTTCCCCACATTCTTGCCAGCATTTTTTGTTATTTGTATTCTTGATGACTGTTCTGACTGGAGTGAAATGAAATATCAGTGTAGTTTTGATTCACATTTTCCTGATTGCTAGAGATGTTGAACATTTTTTTCTTCATTTAATTGTTGGCCCTTTGTATTTCTTCTATTTAGCTCATTTGCCTAATTCTTCAGTCAATTATTTGTGGGGCTGTTTTTTCAGTTGTTGATTTTTTTCTTTGTATATTCTAAGATACTAATCTCTGTTAGAGGAGTACCTGGCAAAGATGTTTTCCCATTCTCTAGGTTCTCTCTTTGCACTGTTGGTTACTTTGCTATGTAGAAGTTTTTAATTAGATGCCATCCAATTTATCAATTCTTGGTATTATTTCCTGAGTTATAGGAATGCTATTGATGAAGTCATTGCCTGAGCCTATATGTTGGAGTGTTGATCCTACATTTTCTTCTGAAAATTGCAAAGTTTTTGGTCTAATTCTTAAGTCTTGGATCCATTTTGAGTTGCTTTTGCACAGAGTAAAAGATAAGGATCTACCTTTATCTTCCTACAGAAAGAGATCCAGTTTTCCCAGAATCATTCACTAAAAATTTTTCTCCAGTATATGTTTTTCGTACTGTTGTAATAAGTATTGGTGAGGACATGGGGAAAAAGTTATACTCATACACTGCCGGTGGGTCTGCAAACTAGTGCAGCCAATATGGAAAGCAATATGGAGATTTCTTGGAAAATTGGAAATGGAACCACCATTTGACCCAGCCATCCCTCTTCTTGGTCCATACCCAAAGGCTTAAAAACAGCATACTACAGGGACACAACCACATCAATGTTTATAGCAGCATAATTCACAATAGCTAAACTGTGGACCCAACCTAGATGTCCTTCAATAGGTGAATGGATAAAAAAATGTGGCATATATAATATATATTCACACACACACATACATACATACATACATACATATGTTTAGCTCAACAATAAAAGAGAATAAAATCATGGCATTTGCTTGTGAATGGATCAAGTTAGAAAAGATAATGTTAAGTGAAGTTAGCCAATCCCAAATAACCAAATGCCAAATGTTTTCTTTGATATAAGGAGGCTGATTCATAGTGGGATAGGGAGAGAGAGCATGGGAGGAATAGATGAACTCTAAATAGGACAGACGGTTTGGAGGGGAAGGGAGGGGAATGGGGTTAGAAATGATGGTGGAATGTGATGATCATTATTATCCAAAGTACATGTATGAAGACACGAATTGGTGTGAATATACTTTGTATACAACCAGAGATATGAAAAATTGTGCTCTATATGTGTAATAAGAATTGTAATGCATTCCATTATCCTATAAAATAATCAGATAACTGTAGCTGGGTGGGTTTGTTTCTGTGTCTTCTATTCTGCTCCATTGGTCTCAGTGTCTATTTTTATGCCAGTACCAAGTCACATGCCTTTTTAACACACTCCTACCAAATTGCTTTTCAAATTATTGTACAATGTGCATTACCATGAGCATTCTCTGAGTGTCCCATTTTCTAACATCCTTGCCAGCACTCAATATGAACAAATGCTTTCATCTTTGCCAATAAAATGAGTGCCAACAATTATCTCACCTTCCAGAAGCCAATAACGCAGACAGATGAGGCCTTGGGGGTGCTCACCTTGCTCTATTCCAGTTCTAGTAAAAAAGCCAAGACAGGGATTTAGAAGCCTCTTCTTAAAAACCCAATTCTGGGGGTTGGGTTCCCTCCAGAGCCTTCTTTCTCATGCTGTGTCCCTAGAAGAGTCATGAATCAAGGTGTCTGTTTATTCACTGTAGCTTGAGGCCCTAGGAGGAGGTTAGTACTAGGTCTCTTTGGTGCTCTTCCTGACTTGAGCTATGTTCTCCAAAGTCCTGTGCCATTTTGCCCCTGCACAACCTAGCCATGGCTGTTTCTTATTGGCCACCTGGGGGTAGGGGTGGATTTAAGGAGTGGGAGAGGAAAGCCAGCGTATTCAAACATTGTCAGCTCTAGCTTCTGTCTTACAGGTCCTTGGCAATGTTTTGCTCTGAGTTGTATATATCCCTTAGACACATAGAGGATATCTCCCACGGTTCAGTGAACTCCCACTGCTGATATTGGAAGAGCCCTCTAGAATCCTCTGCTGCCAACACTCCTTTTACAAGCTTCCAGGTAATGCTGATGCTACTGGTCTTGGAATCCTAGTCTGAGAAACCACAGCTTTAGGGAGTCTCTTCTCATCTGGTGACTCAGCAATCCAGGTTCAAGGTTAACCCTTGATCATCTCTGCTTGGAACACATGGCCTCTTTACTGGAGAAAGAAGCACCGAGAAGCTTTCTGGTAGTGATTTAATGCTCTGGCTGGAAAGTGGTGCACTTCAATTCTCCCCATAATTCAAAGCTAGAACCGCACACTGCAGGGTGGTGAGGTGCAGGAACTGTAATTCTCCCGTGTGCCTGGAAGGACAGAAGGACTAGAGAGAGGAGCACCAGTAATTGAATCTAGAAGTCTCATCCACAACTAGACATTTTACTTTCTGGTAGTGGTTAAAAATTTCCTTTAAAATCTTTCTTGAAGCAAAAAGTTGCATAAAGAAATATTAGCCAGGAGGGATGGCACATGCCTGTGATCCCAGTGACTCAGGGGGCTGAGGAAGGAGGATGGCAAGTTTGAGGCCAGCTTCAAACTTAATGAGAAACCCTATCTCAAAATAAAAATAGAAATGGCGAAGGATGTGACTCAGTGGTAGAGTGCTCCCAGATTCCATCCCCAGAACCCAAAATAAAACACCCCTCCACCACAGCAGTCACAATAAAGTTTAGTGCAAAGAATGGCTGAGTTATATTTAAAGGCAAAAAATGGAGGTGACAAGAAAATAGCTTGAAAACTTAATCACCTTGTGTTCCTGTGGAACTGTCACATTCAATGCCCAAGGCTATAGGAATCGCTCTGCAGAGACCTTCAAGCCCACTGCCCTCTTGCTCACATTTTCCAGGGGGTCCAGCCTGGAGGGATGCTTGCCTCCCCCTCTTCTCAGAAACCTCAGTCACTGATCCATTCCCTGGAGCCCTCTTCCAGTTGTCTGTCTTAACCCTTCGAAGAAAAAACAAAAGATGGCTAATACCTTTTTCTCCTTTAGAAAATACCCCAAAGTCTTGGTCCAGGTGATGGCCTCTTGCTGGTCACCAGCCTCCTCCATACCTGGTGACTATTTTCCCCTAAGTCTCCTGTGTCTCCCCGAGACATGATATGGGCCCGTGCTTTGGGTGGAGGAATTTGTATGCTATTTTGGCATGATTCTGTTTCAAGAAGTTTTAGAATATAGCCAACATGTGGGGGCAGCTGCAGATGTGGGGGGAAAGAGTAGAAAAGAGTAGAAATAAGGAGGGGGGGGGAGAGAGAGAGAGAGAGAGAGAGAGAGAGAGAGAGAGAGAGAGAGAGAGAGAGAGAAGACTCTGCCTTTTGCTCTCTGCACTTCATATTTCTTCCAATTTTTCATATTTTAAAATAAATGGCACTTTGGGTCAGTATCTGTCAAGCAGCATGAATAAGGCAGCTTTTCAGGGACTGATGCTGTTAGGCTCAAAGCCTCTGATGCTGTTGGCTCTGGACCACTGAAGTGCTGTTAGCTAAGGAGAGGAGCTGGAGGTGGTGGCTGCTGGTGGAAAAGCTGAGGGTAATGGAAGCAGTTTTGTTGGGGGTGGAGTAGGCATGCACTGGAATTCTGGCTTTGCTCCCTGTTATATTCCAGGGACAAGTAACTTTTGTTATTTATTTCTGTGTTCCTCCCAAGCTTTGGTGTGGCGGGTGGTAGGGGGAACTATTGATTACTACAGAGAACAGACTGGAAGGGTGTCAGAGGTAGAAAAGCCACAGAAGTGAGCTTCAAAGCCAACCCCTCTGTTTTATAAATAGGCACACAGTATATTAATTTGCTATTGCTGCTATAACACATTGCCACAAACTAATCGCTTGAAAGAACACAAATGTTTTATCTTGCAGCTCTGCAGGTTGGAAGCCCAAAAAGGGTCTTGTTGGACTGAAATCAAGATGCTGGCCACGCTATATTCCTTTCTGGAAGCTGCCTGCATCCCTTGGCTTGTGGCCCTTTTCCATCTTTAAAGTCAGGAATGCAGAGTGAGTCCTCACACCACAGCCCTCTGACGGCTTCTGCCCCCTTCCCTACTTTTGAGAATCTTGTGATTATACTGGACACCTGGACTAGTCCAGGTTATTCCCCCTATCTTAAGGTCAGGTATGAGCACCTTAATTCCTGGGGAGGTATCATACCATGGTCACAGATTTCAGAGATTCAGACATGGGTATCTTTGGCCATCCCATCTTCTGCACATGGGATTCCAGAGAGCATTGGTGGTGGCTCACCTGAGGCAGAGCTAGGAATACGTCCAGTGCTCTGCATCCTTTCCAGGCTATTCACTCTTTTCAGTATGTAAGGCCTGTAGCAGGGTGGTTTAATTAATCCAATTAAAATTAATTGGGTTAATTTTAAGCTTTTGGGCCAGAGAGGTTGGAGATCTGGTTCTAGGTCTAACTCACCCTTATTAGCTGTGAGAACCTGGGAAAATTACATAGACTCTCTGTACCTCAGTTTCCTTGTCTGTTAAACAGGGATAATAGTATTGACCTTAGGATGAAAGACAAAGTGTGAAAAGCCATGAAAAGTGCTTAACATTGTTTTCAGGACACAACAATAACAAATGACGTCATTTAGTATGATTTCAAATAAAACACCAAGCTTAATCCCCACGAGACCCCTTGTGAGAGGAGCATGTCAGGTGTTATTACAGCCATTTTTCCAGGTGTGGAAAGTGAAGCCAGGAATGTTAAAATGACTGGAGTGAGGTCTTTGGCCAGTCTATTGGCAAATAGGTCCAGGAAAGGGGGCTAGAACTCTCTAAGCTATGACAACCCACCACTTTATTGAACTTTCAGGATATGACACAAGAAAAATGTTCATCTGATTTTTATTACTCTACATTAGAGAAAAAAAGAGACCCTTTCACGTTTTTAGAAATCTTATAATTCTCATACTCAAAATATGCAGCTGAATTCCTAATGCAAAATATTTCAAGGTTAAGTCCACTGGCTTCTCCCTTGTATAAACACATTGTGGCTTACCACTGAGGCAATATTTTTTCATGCAATTCAAAGCACTCATTAAATCGTTGTGTCCATGGATTCTTGTCCGTGGCTTCTGTACGTCCTTGTTGGTGAGCTTGAGTGAAATCCTCTGTAGAATTATTTAGACAACGTTCTTGTTGGTGGGATTATCTTTTAGGTAGAGTAATATGCATTTATATGATCATTTATTTATTCAAAAGTAGTTACTGATATTCTTTGGCTACTGAGAAGTTCATACATTAAGCCATTTTAAGCTGTTGGATTAGGAGTGTTGATATTTCAGATAGCTTGAAAAATGGCATCCTTTTACCCACCCAAGTACAGAACAGGGTTAGGGTGGAATCAGATCCAGGTTGAAAAATCCTCATCCTTAGTAATTAAAGCTCTATGGGGGATGTGGCTTAGCTGTCGCACTGTATGGGCTTACAAAGGCTTCCCACCTGTCCCCTGGATGGCAGACCCACCAAAGAATTTCCAGGAGGCTCAGAATTGGCCTCAGCCTGCTTCCTGCATGGCCAGAAGCACAGAACAGGTGGTGGTCCCTTTGTTCTGGTAGCCCATCCCCAGAGGAGAGTGTGTGGTGAGTCTAGAAACTTCTTCTAAACTGACCAGTCAGGTAAGTCCCCTTTCCTCTTAAGTGGAGCCTCTGCTGGAAGACAGAGGTCAGGAGTGTTTTCTTGGGGAAGCTCTTCAGTGTAGAATTATGGGCAGTGAGGAAGAAGAATTCTCCCCCAGGAGGGAGAGAGAAGGGAAAGAAAATATAACCGGGTACAGCTGATTCTCTGGGAGTTATTCACAGTCTGCGGCCAAGTTAGCCTGTATATACTGGAGAGGGCGAGAGTCTGGACATACCTCATCTGGAATGACTGGACTTTTCTGGCCACAGAACAGAGCCTGACCTCCAGTTTGGCATCAAGGCTGGTATAGGCAGGATTCACTGGGAGCAGACACAGAGGTGGGGCTTGGAGTGTGAGGTGTGTCTAGGCATCAACAAGATTGGGAAGAGCAACAAGTCAAAGCAGGTCTGACAGACTCTCAGACAACCTAGTGGGGAGTCCAGTCTTGAGGGTCATCTTTTGGCATCACCCCACAGAGGGTCAAAGTGACTGGATCTTTGTGACAACATCTTTCTTGGTTGCTGGAGGGAACTCAGGCCGGGTAGGCTGCTGTCTGAGGCTGGACAGACCCTGGGGAGGAGTTGATGGCTGGGAAGTGGGATGCAGATAGCTCTTTTCCCTGTCTGCCACACAGGCTCTCCGTTACCCTGCCCCGACTCCTCTGTTTCATCCTCTGCCACTTCCTACCTTCTTTTTGACATTTTAGTCATCCCCAGTTGCCAGAGTTCTCAGTGGATTTCATGCCTTCTTATATCCTTGGTTGCTGTCTGGAATATCCTTTCTGCTAACTCATTCTCATGTTTCATGACTCAGCTTGTGAATCATCTCCAAGACGGTTACCCTGAGTCCCAGGATAGTCTGCTGCCTCCCCTCTCTGTTCACAGAGCATTCTCTTGGCACTGCTAAATTTTATGGAATTTTCTGTGGATGGATCTGTCTCCACCAGGTCTCATTTGTCTACAGGATTGTGCCGTATTCACCTTTGTACCTGGAGTGCCTAATCAAGTCCTGGCACACAGCAGGTGTTCAGCAGGCATCTGTTCTCTCACCTGCCCGTTACAGCACATTGTGTTCCAACAAACATGAAATGAGCACTTTCGTGCAGATGGTGTAGGGATTCCTGGACGAGGGAGCCTTGATTGGTATTATGGCCACCAAGGTGCCCAGAGAGAATCTTGTATGTTATACATACATTTTCAATAAATAATGCTTTTTTAAAAACCCAGAGCCGGGCCTGGGGATGTGGCTCAAGCGGTAGCACGCTCCCCTGGCATGTGCAGGGTGCTGGGTTTGATTCTCAGCACCACATAAAAATAAAATAAAGATGTTATGTCCACCGAAAACTAAAAAATAAATATTAAAAAATTCTCTCTCTCTGTCTAAAACAAAAACAAAAACAACAACAACAAAAAAAAAACCAAACCCAGAGCCCACTTTCTCTTGCCAAAATTGTTTCAGTGCTGGGTATGGAAGCAGGGGGCAGGGGACTTGAGCATGTATAGCCAGCCACAGAGGTAAACGAGGTCTTGGAAGGTCCTTGAAAGGAAACCACCAAGGTAGACGCCCTTCTGGATTTGCTTTTATCTCTCTAACAGAGGAATTACCCAGAGCTCTATAGAGATCACTGAGTCCCAGACTATTAGATCTTCAAGGACTATTTGAGGGATGAGACAAGCTTGGGAAGGGAGACAGGAGAACAGGGGAGCAGGAGGAAGCGGGGCATTGTCAATCCTGTTGAGCCCAGTTCCCTGGGAGTGGACACCAGTCTCATAAATGCTCAAGAAGAACCAGAAAGGCAGCAAGGGGCCAGCCTGCCTGGCCCAGAATGACAGGGAAGTTGAAAAACAAATGGCCTTCAATCTGCTGGCTGGGCCTCAAAGGCAAAAGAGAGGTGAGATCTAACTTGCAAAAAGGGTTTCAAACCAGTCAAGCGAAAAGGAAAGGCACTTTCAATTGTTCAAGGGCAAGGAGGAAGGCCAAAGGCAAGATCACCTTTCATCGGCTACTCCTTGTGGCGAATGAGCTTTCATATGGCCTTCTCCTAGTTGGCAAGCAGCAAGAGGCCGCCTCTTTCTCCACTAAAAAGCTGATTTTTTAAAAAATGTTATTATGAGTTATAGTTGTACATAATAGTGGGGCTCATTTTTGACATATTCTTACATGCATGAAATATGCATGTATGAATGTATTGCTCCATTTCAATCCCCAGTGCTTCTGTGTTTCCTCCCTCCAACTCCATTCTCGTCTGCTCTATAGGCATCCCTTCTATTTATTCATTGATTTTTAAATTGGTGCTTTATGGATATATATAAAGGTGGAATTCACTGTATTATGTTTATTTATGTATATAGTATAATTTGTTCTGCAGTTTCTCTCTTAGAAAAAGTGCATTCTAGTCAGGTGTGGTAACTCATGCCTGTAATCCTAGTGGACTGGGAGGCTAAGGCAGGAGGATCGTGAGTTCAAAGCCAGCTTCAGCAATTTAGTGAGGACCTCAGCAACATAGTGAGAACCTGTCTCAAGATAAAAATACAAAGGGGTAGGGATGAGGTTCAGTGGTTAAGTGCCCCTGGGGTTTATCTCTAGTAGTAAGAAGAAGGAGAAGGAGAAGATGAAGAACAGGAACAGGAGGAAGAAGAGAAAGGAGAAGGAGAAGAGACGAAGAGAAAGAGTGAGAGGAAGAGAAAAAGTAGGAGAAATAATAAGAATAAGCATAATAATAATAATAATAATAATAGCCTACTTCTCATTGGATGTCTGCCCTGACTGGACTGGGACTACCTGGGATCAGATCAAAGCCACAGTCATTTGTGTCGCATTGTTCATCCTCTCTGTCCATCCTGTGTGTAGGGACTTCTTGGATTTTTGCTGCAGAGGTTCATCGGGTTTCCAAGAAGTCTTGGCTTCTTGTGTGAGCTAGGGGTAAGGATATAATTTTGAGCCAGTTCTTATGCTCAGTGGACTGGCAGTCTATTGGCAAGACAGATATGAATGAGAATAGTTTCAGCAATAATCAATACACTGTTGAGAACTTACCATGGCAGATTATTGTCTCCTTTATTTCTCCTAATAATACTACAAGTTAATATTGATAGTATCCTTATTGCCCAGGGTATGGTGATGCATGTCTATAACCCCAGCCACTCCAGAGTCTGAGGCAGGAGGATCACAAGCTCAAGGCTAGACTCAGCAAATTAGTGAACCCTTCATAAATTAGATTCTTATGAAGGGTTTTATTTTATTTTATTTATTTGTTTATTTCTTATGAAATAAAAATAAAATAAAATAAAAAGGTGTGAGGATATAGCTCAGTGGTAAAGTGCTCCTGGGTTCAATCGCCTGGACAAACAAAACAAAATCCCTATTGCACCAAAGAGGAAACAGAAGCTTAGAGAACTTAGTTCCTTATACAAAGTCATCATAGCAAGAGAGGAAATGGTAGAAGGGAGACCCAAGCCCATATCTGTGCAACACTAAGCCAGTGGTTTTCAACTGGAGGTGATTTTGCTCCCACCTCCCCAGGGACATGTCTTCAATATCAATAACAACGTGGGATGGGAATGGAGACCAGGAATTCTGTTAAACATCAGGCAATGCACAAGACAGAGTTCCCTGCCAGCAAATAAGTACTGGGCTCCCAATGGGAATGGTGCTGAGGCTGAGAAATGCTGCTCTCAGCCATCTCTGGCCACCAGATTGAAATACAACTTTCCTGTTTTCCCCACCCCATTATTGCTTAGCTCAGGTCTGCAAGTTTTATTCAAAATACCTATCACAACTTATTTTTGTTTGTTTGTTTGTTTGCTTGTGATTTCAGTTGTCAGCTATCTCCTGCACTGTAGGTTGCCTGTGGGCAACCTTCATTTTCCACCTGTCCATCTCTAACTCCTACAGCAGGTACTCAAGGAATATTTATTGGATGAGTAAATGGCAGATAAACAGAGAGAAATTAAACCATCTGACTAGTTCATGAAAGCAAAGTGGCAAAGGTAGTATTGAATCTGGGTTCTATCTGAGCCCCAATTCTCTGCTTCTAGTCCCCTCCGTGGAATGAAGATAATTCAGGGCAATCAGGCAGAAGGTTGGGAAAAAAAAGACCCAGTCTGTGTTCTCCAAGAGCTCAGAGTCCAGAAGAGGTGAGAGGGAAAAAAAAAACCAGTGGGTGTCAGGAGGTGATGCCAAATTCAGAGTGGGATAGAAATAAGGGACAGAAGAAGGTCAGGCAGAACCTTGAGCTTAGCTGAGTCCTGGTGCTGAAATTCATGAGAGAATGTAGTGGAGAGTTGCCCAGATATTAAAAGAACAGCTTAAAATGACTAAAATCAATCTCCCCTCTGCCCCTCACTCCACCCCTGCTTTGACAAAGATGTCCAGTAGGTCATTTATCTTCTCCCAGTCCTCAGAGATTTTGGGCCCCTTATAGTTTCCAAAAATGATGGTTTCTGGCTTTATAAATGCAAATTCAAGTCCTAGATGGACCCCAAAGTCAAGTACCAGGTTGGCTCCATCTGCAGATCCTGGCCCTGGCAGCAGTGGGGGAGATGGTGTGGGAGCAACTCCCATGGCCCAGCTGGGAAAGCCGTCAGGGGGAGGGAGGTAGAGCCAGGCACAGGAGGAAAGGGCAGGGAGAGAGGGGAAGACAGCAGGAATGGAGGATGCAAGGGAAGAGAGGGATGAGGGTTAGTGACAGTAGGAGGGAGGGAGGAGGAGAGAGGGAGAGGGAACAAGAGGTATGGAGGAAGGGAAGGAAGAAAATATGGGCAATAGTAAAAACAGGAAGTACTTTCTGAGCATTTATAATGATCTAAAATTGTGCAAAGTTCATAAAATGAATAATCATGTCTAATCCTGAAAGGAATTCTATGGGTTATTCTATTTTTATGTCATTTTTATGGATACAAAATTTCCCAGGCACAAATATCTTAACCAATCTAAAGACACAGGCAATAAGTAGTGATTCAGATGTGAGCAAAGGGGGGAATGGAGAAGAACCCTTTTTGGTGGGAGTGGGCTGGAAAGAGAGAGGACTATGGGGAAGGGCAGGGTTGCCCCCCCCCCCCCACCCACACTGGATATGCTTCTAGTTCCTGGGTGTCTGGGGACAGATGAAGGGTCCTGAGGCTGGACTCTAGCTCAGAGTGTGTCTGTCAGCAGGGGTGGGAGCCTGGCCTGCTCATTTGGTATCCTAGGGTAGCAGAGGAGGAAATTTGAGTAGGCTCTGCTGACAGATGGTATTAGAGATTCCTTAGTGACACTGGTGGGTTTCCAGAGAACTGTGATGCCATTTGTCCTTCCTTCTTCAAAGGACATAAACATGAACCACAAAAGTGACATGTTACTCTTGCTTCAGTGTGCTTGGGGGCAAGGAAAATAAAGAAACAAAGGAAGGAAGTTATTAAGATAAATATAAATGTCTTTTGTATGCTGCAGGTCACTTCAACTGTCTGTTATTTCACGGTAAGCATCAGACTCCTCCAAGCTCCTAAAAAGTGGGGGTTCACCAAGAGGACTTCAGCTATGAGATTCTAGTGTTCACTCAGGTCTTCCTGCTCGTGGTCTTCAGCTCTTTGCTGTGTACCATATTTCGCTTAAATGAAGTTACTATTATTCTTTTTTTTTCAAACTAACTTCCCAGAATAAAAAGTCCTGTGAAACAAGACTCTGGCCTATTAATCATGAAGAGAACATTAATGCTAGGATCCGCTTAAGATTTGCTTATGTCAAATGTCCTTTCAATAATTGTTTATAAAAGAGCTTATTTTAAAAAATAGTGCTTCCCAAAAAAGTAGTATGTGTTTTCCTAGGAGCAAATTTATAGAAGCAAACAGTGTTGTTCTTGGAAATTCCTTGGATAAATAATTTTGTACAAGCCGTTTACTTTAGCTCCACCTCACCTCAAGGTGAGGCACTCAGGGGTCCTGGGTTTGTACCCTTCCTTTTTCCCCTCTTGAATCCAGCTCTGCTGAAGTCTAATCTTATTCTCTGTGTCCTGGTTGCCCTTCCATCTCCTTCACTCCATCTCTGATACTTTCAGCTCCTGTGGATCTTTTTTCCTTATAATTCCTGCATCCTGCCTTTCTATACTCCTGAGAGGCAAAGCTCTACAGGGATGAGGCCTGTCTTTTGTAATATTTTCAGTAAATTCCCTGGCTACAGTAGGTACAGCGTACATATTAGTTGGTGTAACTGATGCATGAGTCACAAGCCCACAAACACAGACCCCGGCTGTCATTAATGTGAGTTCTCTCTTCATACATCTGTCTCTTTCATTAGTGTTCTTATTTAGCCCCAGCCCTGACACATGGAATGGAAATTCTGTAAATGTTTGTCAGGATGGAATCAAGGAGTGCCAGAAATATTGCATTATAAATAAATGCTTTCAGTAGAAAGAGAAATTGCCCATGTTGTGAAATAATATCATACCTCTTACTAGGTCTGTGATAACTGTGGAGATGGGATGGTGGGTGATGGCAATTATTTAAATCTCCACATGTTCACTTTCCATGATGCCTCTGCATGACCACAGATTCATGATGCTTCTGGCTGGTAGATAACCTAACAGCCAAGTGGCAGTAGGAATACTAGTGATGCTTGAGAGTTACTGACCACGGGACTAAGGGCTTTAGCTGTATTTGCTCACTTATTTCTTACAAATAACCCAGTGAGGGAGGACTAGTTATTATTCCCTTTCAATAGGTGAGGAAACTGAGGTATAAAGAGGTCACATGAACAGATCTCCACAAAACACTGTGGATGTGTACAGGAGTTTCCAAGCTGCCCTGAGGATGAGGGAAAGGGCAAGGCCATTTGAAGGTGAGGAAGGCTATCAGGCAAGAGCTTGCTTCACCTCTCCTGTACCCAGAGCAGTATTCTGTTAAATAGCTTATATATATTGGGTCTCAGCAAAACATTTATTTATTTTTTTTCAGTTTGTTTAGATTTTTTTCTTTTCTTTTCTTTTCTTTTATTGGTTGATCACAAAATTACAAAGCTCTTGACATATCATATTTCATACATTAGATTGAAGTGGGTTATGAACCCCCAATTTTACCCCAAATGCAGATTGCAGAATCACGTCGGTTACACATCCACAATTTTACATAACGCCCTATTAGTAATTGTTGTATTCTGCTACCTTTCCTATCCCCTACTATCCCCCCTCCCCTCCTCTCCCATCTTCTCTCTCTACCCCATCTACTGTAATTCATTTCTCTCCTTGTTTATTTTCCCATTCCCCTCACAACCTCTTATATGTAATTTTGTATAGCAATGAGGGTCTCCCTTCATTTCCATGCAATTTCCCTTTTCTCTCCCTTTCCCTCCCATCTCATATCTCTGTTTAATGTTAATCTTTTCTTCCTGCTCTTCCTCCCTGCTCTGTTCAAAGTTGCTCTCATTATATCAAAGAAGACATTTGGTATTTGTTTTTTAGGGATTGGCTAGCTTCACTAAGCATAAACTGCTCTAGTGCCATCCATTTCCCTGCAAATTCTATGATTTTGTCATTTTTATTGCTGCATAGTACTCCATTGTGTATAGATGCCACATTTTTTTTTATCCATTCATCTATTGAAGGGCATCTGGGTTGGTTCCACAGTCTAGCTATTGTGAATTGTGCTGCTATGAACATTGATGTGGCAGTATCCCTGTAGCATGCTCTTTTAAGGTCTTCAGGGAATAGTCCGAGAAGGGCAATAGCAGGGTCAAATGGTGGTTCCATTCCCAGCTTTCCCAGGAATCTCCAAACTGCTTTCCAAATTGGCCACACCAATTTGCAGTCCCACCAGCAATGTACAAGTGTACCCTTTTCTCCACATCCTCGCCAGCACTTGTTGTTGTTTGACTTCATAGTGGCTGCCAATCTTACTGGAGTGAGATGGTATCTTAGGGTGGTTTTGATTTGCATTTCTCTGATTGCTAGAGATGGTGAGCATTTTTTCATGTACTTGTTGATTGATTGTAAATCCTCCTCTGAGAAGTGTCTGTTCAGGTCCTTGGCCCATTTGTTGATTGGGTTATTTGTTATCTTATTGTCTAATTTTTTGAGTTCTTTGTATACTCTGGATATTAGGGCTCTATCTGAAGTGTGAGGAGTAAAAATTTGTTCCCAGGATGTAGGCTCCCTATTTACCTCTCTTATTGTTTCTCTTGCTGAGAAAAAACTTTTTAGTTTAAGTAAGTCCCATTTGTTGATTCTTGTTATTAACTCTTGTGCTATGGGTGTCCTATTAAGGAATTTGGAGCCCGACCCCACAATATGTAGATCGGAGCCAACTTTTTCTTCTATCAGATGCAGAGTCTCTGATTTGATATCAAGCTCCTTGATCCATTTTGAGTTAACTTTTGTGCATGGCGAGAGAAAGGGATTCAGTTTCATTTTGTTGCATATGGATTTCCAGTTTTCCCAACACCATTTGTTGAAGATGCTATCCTTCCTCCATTGCATGCTTTTAGCCCCTTTATCAAATATAAGATAGTTGTAACTTTGTGGATTAGTCTCTGTGTCCTCTATTCTATACCATTGGTCCACCCGCCTGTTTTGGTACCAGTACCATGCTGTTTTTGTCACTATTGCTCTGTAATATAGTTTGAAATCTGGTATCGCTATACCGCCTGATTCACACTTCCTGCTTAGAATTGCTTTTGCTATTCTGGGTCTTTTATTTTTCTATATGAATTTCATGGTTGCTTTCTCTATTTCTACAAGAAATGCCGTTGGGATTTTGATTGGCATTGCATTAAACCTATAGAGAACTTTTGGTAATATCGCCATTTTGATAATGTTAGTTCTGCCTATCCATGAACAGGGTATATTTTTCCATCTTCTAAGATCTTCTTCTACTTCTCTCTTTAGGGTTCTGTAGTTTTCATTGTATAAATCTTTCACCTCTTTTGTTAGGTTGATTCCCAAGTATTTTATTTTTTTTGAGGATATTGTGAATGGAGTGTTTTTCCTCATTTCCGTTTCAGATGTTTTGTCGCTGATATACAGAAATGCCTTTGATTTATGTATGTTGATTTTATATCCTGCCACTTTGCTGAATTCATTTATTAGTTCTAGTAGTTTCTTTGTAGACCCTTTTGGGTCTTCTAGGTATAGAATCATGTCATCTGCAAATAGTGATAATTTAAGTTCTTCTTTTCCTATTTTTATGCCTTTAATTTCTTTCGTCTGTCTAATTGCTCCAGCCAGTGTTTCGAGAACTATGTTGAACAGAAGTGGTGAGAGAGGGCATCCCTGTCTTGTTCCAGATTTTAGAGGGAATGCCTTTAACTTTTGTCCATTCAGAATGATGCTAGCCTGAGGCTTAGCATAGATAGCTTTTACAATGTCAAGGTAAGTTCCTGTTATCCCTAGTTTTTCTAATGTTTTGAACATAAAGGGATGCTGTACTTTGTCGAATGCTTTCTCTGCGTCTATCAAGATGATCATATGGTTCTTATCTTTAAGTCTATTGATGTGGTGAATAACATTTATTGATTTCCGTATATTGAACCATACTTGCATCCCAGGGATGAATCCTACTTGATCATGGTGCACATTTTTTTTGATGTGTTTTTGTATTCGGTTCACCAGAATTTTATTGAGGATATTTGCATCTAGGTTCATTAGAGATATTGGTCTGTAGTTTTCTTTCTTTGAGGTGTCTTTGTCTGGTTTCGGAATCAGGGTGATGTTGGCCTCATAGAATGAATTTGGAAGAGCTCCCTCTTTTTCTATTTCCTGAAATAACTTGAAAAGTATTGGTATTAATTCTTCTTTAAAGGTTTTGTAAAACTCCGCTGTATACCCATCCGGTCCTGGGCTTTTCTTGGTTGGTAGTCTTTTGATGGCTTCTTCAATTTCATCCATTGATATTGGTCTGTTCAAATTGTGTGTATCCTCCTGACTCAGTCTGGGCAAATCATATGACTTAAGAAATTTATCGATGTCTTCACTATCTTCTATTTTATTGGAATATAGGTTTTCAAAATAATTTCTAATTGTCTTCTGTATTTCTGTAGCATCTGTTGTGATATTGCCTTTTTCATCCCGTATGTTAGTAATTTGAGTTCTCTCTCTTCTTCTCTTCATTAGCATGGCTAAAGGTCTGTCGATCTTATTTATTTTTTCGAAGAAACAACTTTTAGTTTTGTTAATTTTTTCAATACTTTCTTTTGTTTCAATTTCATTGATTTCCGCTCTGATTTTAATTATTTCTTGCCTTCTGCTACATTTGCTGTTGTTTTGCTCTTCCTTTTCTAGGGCTTTGAGATGAAGTGTGAGCTCATTTCTTTGTTGGTTTTTTCTTTTTTTGATGAATGACCACCAGGCGATGAATTTTCCTCTTAAACCTGCTTTCATTGTGTCCCATAGATTCCGATATGTTGCGTCTGTATTTTCATTTATCTCTAAGAATTTTTTGATTTCCTCCTTTATGTCTTCTGTAACCCATTGATCATTCAGTAACATATTGTTCATTTTCCATGTGATGTAGGATTTTTCCTTCCTTCTTTTATCATTGATTTCCAGTTTCATTCCATTATGATCAGATAAAATGCATGGTATTATCTCCACCCCTTTATATTTACTGAGGGCTGCCCTATGGCATAATATATGGTCTATTTTTGAGAAGGATCCATGTGCTGCTGAGAAAAAAGTATATCCATTTGATGATGGTTGATATATTCTATATAAGTCAGTTAAGTCTAGGTTATTGATTGTGGTATTGAGTTCTATAGTTTCTTTATTCAACTTTTGTTTGGAGGATCTGTCCAATGGTGAGAGAGGTGTGTTGAAGTCACCCATAATTATTGTGTTGTGGTCTATTTGATTCTTGAACTTGAGGAGAATTTGTTTTATGAATGTCGCAGCACCATTATTTGGTGCATAAATATTGATAATTGTTATGTCTTGTTGGTGAATGGTTCCTTTTAACAGTATATAATGTCCTTCTTTATCCCTTTTGATTAACTTAGTCTTGAAGTCGATTTTATTCGACATGAGGATGGCCACCCCTGCTTGCTTACGAGGAGTGTGTGCGTGGTATATTTTTTCCCATCCTTTCACCTTCAGCCTGTGTATGTCTTTTCCAATCAGATGTGTCTCCTGGAGGCAGCATATTGTTGGATTTGTTTTTTTAATCCATGATACCAGCCTATGTCGCTTTATTGGAGAGTTTAAGCCATTAACATTCAGAGTTACTATTGATATATGGTTTGTACTTCCATCCATGTTTGATTATTTATCCTTTTTTAAAAAAATTTTACTTTGTTTCTCCATGATTATCTTTCCCCTCGCCCTCTGTCTTTACCGAGGCACTTCCCACTGATGGTTTTGGTTATTGTTTTTCATTTCTTCCTCGTGTAGTGTTTTGCTCAAAATGCTTTGCAATGCTGGTTTTCTGGCTGCAAATTCTTTTAACTTTTGTTTATCATGAAAGATTTTTATTTCGTTGTCATACCTGAAGCTTAATTTTGCTGGATACAGAATTCTTGGTTGGCATCCATTGTCTTTCAGTGTTTGAAATACATTGTTCCATGACCTTCTTGCTTTCAGTGTCTGTGATGAAAAATCCGTTGTTAACCTTATTGGTTTACCCCTGAATGTAATTTGTCTCCTTTCTCTTGTAGCTTTTAATATTTTCTCTTTGTTCTGTATATTGGATATCTTCATAACAATGTGTCTTGGCATTGGTCTACTGTGATTTTGTGTGCTCGGTGTCCTGTATGCATCTTCAATTTGTATATCTGTTTCCTTTTTTATTTCTGGAAAGTTTTCTGTAATTATTTCATTCAGCAGGTTACTCATTCCCTTGGTTTGAATCTCTGTACCTTCTTCTATCCCGATGACTCGTAAGTTTGGTTTTTTTATGTTATCCCATAACTCTTGGATGTTTTTCTCGTAATTTTTTACCAGCCTTTCTGAGTTGGCTAGACTCTTTTCAAGATGATATATTTTGTCTTCATTATCTGATGTTCTGGCTTCTACTTGCTCCACTCTGTTAGTGAGACTCTCAATTGAGTTTTTAATTTGGTTTATCGTTTCCTTCATTTCTAGAATTATTGTTTGATTATTTTTTATAATCTCTATCTCCTGATAAAGATGCTTAACTTCTTCTTTTATCTGTTTATGTAATTCATTCTCAATGTGTTCTTTCGCTGCTTGAATTTGCTGTCTTGTATCCTCTTTAAGGTTCCATTCCATCTGTCTAAGGTGTTCCTTGAGTTCTTTATATGACCATTTTTCTGATGACTCTAGGTCATCCTGAATATTTAGGCTGTCCTGCATTGTTTGTACTCCTTTTCTTCCTTGCTTTTTGAAGCTGCTCATGTTACTTCTTGTTCTGTTTGACTGCTGAGTTACTGTTTACTCCTATAAATTTATTTGATGCTTGGGAGGAAAGGTATTAGAAGGGAAGGGAAGAAGTCACTAAAGAGAATGAGAGTAAGCAGGTAGAATTCAAGGAAGGGGGGATAAGATAATTGAAAAGAAATAAAAAGCCAAAAGAAGAAAAAAAAATAGGAAATAAAAAAAGGAAAAAAAAATTTAAAAAAAAATAATAAAAAAATTAAAATTAAAATTAGAAGAAAAAAATTTAAAAAAATTGTAAAAAAAATTAAAAAAACAAGAAAGAAAAATGAAAATGAAAGAAAAACCCAAATCAAAAAAAAAAGAAAAGAAAAAAGAAAAAAAAAACTAATAAATGCAGTCTTAGAGTTTGATTAACTTCTCTTCCAGTAGGTGGCACTGTGCCCACCAGGCCAAGTTTCTTCTGCCAATACGCGGGAACCAATCACTGTGCAGCAGCTCCTCCCAGACTGGGCAAGTCTCCAATCCTGAGTGCCTAGGGCCTCCTCTTGTGTCTAGTCACTTCCCACTTTTCCTCTAGCCAGGCCCCTCTCACGGGTGCCGCTCACCACAATACTGGCTACACGCCAGGTCTGCTGCTCCCGGGAGCCCTGTTTTCATGAAAGACTGGGCACACTCTTCCAGTTTGCCATTCCCTCAGACCCTAAGTTTGTAGAGCTTGGGGCTGAGAATCCTCAGCGAATTTTACTTGCCCTCCGGTAGCCACGCCCCCGGTAGCTGGTGCAAGAGACCTCAGCTGTCAGCACTGGTGGGAGTGGTAGTTCCACTCCGCGGGTCCCGCGCCACCTCTGATTCCCTCGGGCTGGCTATCGCGCTCACGGGAGAGCTGGGAGGGGCCCTTATGGGAGAGCTGGGAGGGGCCCTTAAGGTTTCCCCGATGTGTGGAGATGGAAGGCTAGGGAATTACACACCTGTAGCCGCAGGTTTCAATGAAGTTATCTCCTCCACCGCAGTCTGATGACGTCAGTTCTCTGCCATGGTGGTATCTCTTGCAAATGGCGAGAGTTCATTTCCCTTTGCCGGGTGACCAATGCAACGGGTGGGTCCTTACTGTCTCTCCCAAGCCCGGTTTCAAACCTGTGGCCACTACCTATGAAGGCTCGGTAGGCATTTACCTCCATAGGATGAGAAGGGCTGACCAGTTGTTTCAGCCGGATGGATTAGTGCTGAGTCACAGCTGTTTGTCTGCGGGAAGCAGGCAAACGGGAGCTTGAATTCAGCCGATCCGGGCTCAGTGTGTGTTCTGAGAGGCCCAGACTGTTCGCCCCAGATCCACGTCAGCTCAGCATTGCCTAGTGATCCTGAGCAAACAGATTTAGGTTGTTTACGACTCCCTATGCCTGCACAGCTGAAGAGGTCAGAGACTTGATCTCTCTGCGCCCGCCGCCATGTTGGAATCTACTCTCAGCAAAACATTTATTAGAGAAAAGAATTCGGTCCACCCAGAAGCAAGGGTTTACAAATAAAAGATTGATGTGTGTTTTTTTTTTTTTTCACAGCTAAGCAAGCCAAGATTTTGAGGACGTTTGATACCTTATCAATTGCTGCGAGTAGCAAAACCAGGTTTAAAGCTCTCAACTCCAAATTAGTTTGGAGGCATCTGTTTCTTATTCGATGCTGCCTGGATGCTCAGGTGTCTCCACAGGGTCTTTAACTTTGTTGTACTTGTCAATCAAGAAGACACTTCTTTGTTTAGAAGTTCTCTTTCCAGAAATATGTCCTGATAAATACTGAGTAAAATAAGGTTAATTTTAAGGTAAAATTGAAAGTGTTTGTCTTTCAGAGTTGTTGGAGGAAAATAGGAAGGGCAAGGTGAAGGTGAAGATGAGGGAATGTGAAAAGAAACACAGTTGGGAGGAGTTAGGGTCGGGGAGCCTACCAAGGCAGGCTTCTGGCCGGGAATACAAATGACAGCAGCAAAGCAATAATAGTAACAATTGCATTATTTTAAAGTACCTAACATGTACACAAAGCAAAATGCTTTATATTCATTCATTATCATCTTTAATATTGAGATTGGCCAACTCTTACCATTTCTTTGAAGAGGAAACAGAAGCGTACGGAGCTGGTACGAGCAACTCAAGGTCAGTCTGTCTTCAAGTACGTGCTTGGAACCCCTCAGCCGCACTGCAACTTCAAAACCACAGGCTCACAGGGACTCAGACTTTCTTGCACCTGACAGCAGTCTTGGGACTTGATCTGGCTTAGAAGCAGTGCCTTGACCCAGACTTACAGGCTGAATTAGATCTATCTACCTTCAGGACAACCTAAACCATCTAGGCTGATTCAACCACCTGCTACTCAGATGCCCGACCTGGGAGGCCTAGCCTTCCAGTCCCCAGTTAGAGACAAAGTCCTGAGACTCTAGGCCATCTGAGAAACCCTTCTGAGTGAGGATTAGTCAGTGAGCTCACAGGAAACAATGGCCCAAAGTAATCCCTGCAATTGTATAGCCATTTAAGGTTTTAGAACAGCTTCCCTTCCATGTTTTTTCAAAGTTATTAGAGCATGTATTACACCCCGATGTAATGGCGATGAGAATATGAATCAGAACAAAGGAACAATTTATGGACAGTTACATACACCTTAGCAGTAGCGACCTAGAACTCATTTCCTCATCTCTTGGGTCATTTCCTCTTCATAAGGCACCAGAAAACTGGAAGGCACTAGAAGGGATTAGAAGTTTGACATGTAGGAAAAGTCCCACGCAGAGCCCAGTTCAAAAAGACTCTGGTAACTGGGTCTTCAGAGGGCACAGTGTTGGCAGGCCCTGTTTCTGCTAAGCTGGGTAGGGGCCCAGAAGAACTGTGCCCAGTGGTATTTTTGTCTTGTTGCTTCAACCCAGGCTGCTCCACTTGGAATGATTCATGATGATTTCTTGGGTTGTTTTGTAAACACGGCCCACAGCACAGGAGGGAGGTCCATTCCCAGGGTCTTCGTTTGTGGATGGTATTGATCTATAATCATTATGCTTTGAGCTGAAGCTACAAGTTAAGTGTTCTCAAGTTGTTGAAGTTAGAACATGAGAATCACAAGAGACCTGGAAGGTTATCCTGCTTAGCCGCCTCATTTTACAGCTGGTGGAGCTGAGACCTAGACACCCGGCTAATTAGAACGATTCTGAGTTTCTCTCTCAGGCATCTTTGTAGCAGGCGGTTGAATCCACTGAACGGCCTGCCCACACAACCCTCAGATATTATTTGGTGGGATATTTCTTCCATGATGCTTTTAGCTCTGGGGAATGTAGAGGGAACAGATAAGATACAGTCAACGCCTCCGTGGAGCTCAGACTCTGTCAGGGAAGACTGTCTTTAAACTAATAATTAACAGTATTCATAAAGGAAGAGAAGGGCTTTGGGGCTTATAACAAAACAGAATACCCTGGCCTGGGGTTGAGGAGTGGCTTCCCCTAGGGCAGGAAGTTCAGATGGAGACTGCAAAGAGAAGGAAGAGTTGGTCCCTGGAAGAGGAGGAGATTGTGTGTCTCAGGCACCGAGGTAAGCAAGCAGAAGCAAGAGTTTGAGGTTCTGAAAATTGTCCATTGCAGAAGCAGAGGGCATGAAGCAAGGTTGTGGAGATGCAGCAGAGTCCAACCTGAATTCCAAACACAGTGAAGAATCCTGAGAGTTTCCAGCACAAGAACAGGAGGTGATGAGATTTGTTTTGTTTTTTAAGTAAGATCTCTCTGGCTGCGTGGATGAGAATTTCTAGAGATCCAAGGTCAGATACAGACATTGGCTCCTTACCATGCCCAAAGTGGCATCCATGGCTCAGTGCCAACCCCCTGTTAGTATATTCACACCTAGGCTATTGGGGTGAAATCCCACTGGGGATTTCTTTGAGGGCAGGTGTTAAGCATGAATCTGGACATAGGACACATGCTTCTTAAGCCCCTGTGGTCTGATTCTGGGAAAAAACCAGACAATACATCCTGGCTATAAATAGTATTTGAAGCACATGGTGGAAGGTGGCAGGGCTCAAAGAAATGCTGGAATGGAGGAGTAGATGCCTGGCAGCCAGGGGGCCTGGATGTGCCTGCTCTAGATAGGGCTCTCTCATCCATGCCCAGGGCCACCTTCAGCTGCAAATGTCAATAGCTCTCAAAGCTGTCTTACATGCTTTTTCTTTTTCCTGTCTCTTTGTCTTTCTATCTGTTTCCCTTTCCTTTTCCCTGTAGGAGATAGTAGGATTCGGTGAACAGTGTGGACTTTAGAGAAAGGCTTTTCCTCTTACTAATTTAGTCACTTCCGCAAGTTTCTTAACCTCTGACTCCTATTATCTTATCTATAAATGAATATATATTGCTGTTTTAGTCATGGTGGTATACAGTTTGAATAAGGTAATATGTGCAACACGTACATGATAGGTATACAATAATCTACTTTGCTAGTTCATTTGTTCAGCATTTGTATGATACTGTGGTGGGCCAGGCCCTGGTTAGACACTCAGGTCATAGTGGTAATCCCCAAAACTACTCTGTTAAGTCTTGGGTAGGAAGCAGGTTTCCCAAACCCAACTTCAGCATATCAGGAAAATATCTCCTTCCAAGAAGGATCTAGAAAAATGCTCCAGGTCAAGAGATAGATGTAGATGCTGTCTGAGCAATGTTGTCAAAGGCACAGGCTCTCAAAGTTGCCAAACATTTATCTTGCAGTTTCCTATTCAGTTTAATGCAGGTAATCACACTGTACCCACTACTATGTTGTAGGTCCCGCACTAGGTCTTCTGAAGGACACCAAAGGGAGTAAGTTGTGGGCCTTGGCCATTCTGATGGTGCCAATAGAACAACCAGTGATTGATGGTGGTAGGACAAAACCTGTCCCTGGGGAAATCTGCAGGAGAGAAGGGAAAAGTCTCAGCGGATCTTCTAATTTCTGAAGCCTATCATAGGAAAGAGGGGAAAATGTCATTTTGGGGCTCTTTGGAGGTGGAATCAGGGCTCATTGCTGAGATCATTATAAGGCATATTTGTCTCCTTAAAAGGAACCAAGCTTTCTAATGTCTTCAGGTGTCCAGCAATACAGCCGGCTGTCAGAAGCAGAGCAAGCTCTATCCCTGGGAACGCTTAGGCACAGGCTAGATGAACTCCCACAGGGTGTCATAAAGGGGATGCCTGCTTTGGGTGGGAGGCTTGATGGGATGACCTCTGGGCTTCCTAGCAGCTCAGAGGTGCTAGGGTTCTAAGTTTACATTGTCAGGCCCACACAACCTTCCCCTGGATGCCTGCCAGCTTCCTCCCTCTGGGGCTGACCCTGCAACTTACCTCACTCCTTCCTGAGCCCATCTCCGGAATCTTGCTGTGCCAATTTACAATCCTGAGACCTACATGTCAGGCTGCTGGGCTACACGTGAAGTAGATTCCAAGCTGTGTTTTGGCAGGACAATTTAGTTTTGTTATTATTCCAGTTCTTTCTGGAAATCCTCCCCCTTTAGGTATGTGTGTATTCTTTCCTAGATTTGTAGTTTACCCACATTCCATACCATAAAAAGCTACACACACCAGCATCCATCATAAAACCTTAATGCTCAATATTTTGGAAAGTCAATGGTATAGTGAATCCTAGGCTCCTCCTAGGGGGGGAAAAAAAAAACTTGATTACTTACTTGTCAATAGTGTCTTGGCCAAGCCACTTAGTCTCTCTTTTTTTTCTTTTATTTTCTTTCAGTACTGTGGATTGAAGCAGGGGCACTCTACCAGTGAGCTACACCCTCAGCCTTTTTCACTTTATTTTGAGACAGTATCTTGTTAAATTGCCCAGGATGGCCTCAAAGTTACAATTCTGCTTTAGCCTCCCAAGAAGCTGGTATTACAGTTGTGTATCACTATTAAACAAGGTGATAATAAAATATAGCTCATAAAGTAAGACTAGACAGACAATACATGCAAAATGCCTAGACTGTTACATTTCCAATAAATATTAATGGTAAATAAGTTTAATTACTGTGTCCCTTTACTTAATTTTAAGATTTTAATTTTATAACTACTTCTCAAATCTTTTTTAAAAATGTCCACATTGAAAGAGTTCCAGAGGTTACCAAATCCAACTTCTGGAAGAACTTCAGGCCTTATCTAGCAACAGAGATAAGGAGAGGTTCTAGAGATTTTTGTTCTTTTTGATGTTAGTTAGCCTGTCATGATTTTCTTACTAAATAACAGTTAAAGTAATCATATTTTTCTGGTAGATTGCTTTTAAAAATACCAATGCCTTGGCAATAAATCTTGTATATGACACCAAAAACATAGGCAACCAAAGCAAAACTAGACAAGTTCATCAATCTAAAAAGTTCTGCACAGCAGATGGAAACAACCCACAAAGTGAGAAGGCAGCTCATTCTCAAATGGAATGAGAGAAAGTGTACACAAACCATACATCAGAAAAAAGGTTAATATCCAAAAAGTATCAGGAACATGTGCAATTCAATAACAAAAATGCAAATAACCCAATTAAAACATGGGCAACTGTTTTAATCAGAGAAACTGAATAGAAATTTCTCCAAAGAAGACATACAAACAGTCAACAGATATATTAAATGATGGTCAACATTACTAATCATCAGAGAAATGCAAATCAAAACCACAGTGAGTTGTAGTCCTGTAATCCCAGTGGCTGGGAGGCTGAGGCAGGAAGATCTTGAGTTCAAAGCCAGCCTCAGCAACTTAGTGAGGCCCTAAGTAACTTTGTGAGACTCTGTCTCAAAATGAAACATAAAAAAGGGCTGAGGATGAGGCTAGTGGTTAAGCACTCTTGTGTTCAATCCCAAATACCAACAAAACAAAAACAAACCCCAACCTCTGTGAGGTGACGTGCAGTGGCACAAGCCTGTAATTCTAGTGACTCTGAAGGCTGAGCTAGGAACATTGAAAGTTCAAGGACAGCTTGGGCAATTTAGTGAGACCCTTAGCAACTTATCTAGACCCTGTCTCAAAATAAAACATAAAAAATGACTGCCTGTATTTTGGATGTCATATGCCTAGTGGTAAATCACCTCTGGGTTCAATCTCTAGAACCAAAAACAAAAACAAAAACAAAAAATAACCAAACACCCCCAAACAAAAACAAACTACAGTGAGATATCACCTTACATTTGTTAGGATGACTGGCTATTTAAAAAAGGACACATTTTATATGGGTGTATAGAAAGGGAGCCCTTGTATGATATCGGTAAAAGTGGAAATTGTTGTACTCATTATGGAAAAAAGTATGGACGTTTCTCATATCATTAAAACTAGACCCTCCATATGATCCTGTAACCTCAATGCTGGGTATACATTGAAAGGAATTAAAATCAGGATCTCAAAGAGATATCTGCATTTCCACATTCATTATAATGCTATTTACAATAGCTAGACATGAAAGTAACCTAAATGTTCATCTATTGATGAATGAATAAAGAAAATGTGGTATACACACACACACACACACACACACACATGCACGCACACACACACACACACACACACACACACACAACAGAGTATTATTGCCCCTTAAAAAAGGACATTTGGTCATTTGAGATACCTTGGATGAAACTAGAGGACATTATGCTAGTGAAATAAGCCAGGCACAGCAAGACCAATGCTACATGACACCACGTATCTGATGCCTCTAACATAAATCAGACACATAGAAGCAGGTAATAGAGAGTAGAAAACCCTTTTGGGTAAGATTCAGTTAGTGAGCATTTGGAAACAAAGGTCAAAAGTAGTCCCTGCATTTGGATAGTCCTTCACAGTTTTAGAAATGCTTCCTCTCCTGTTTTTACAAGGTCATTACATGTGTTAGAGCTGAGAATACAGATCAGAACAAAGGAAAAATCTAATGGAGTGTTACACACATTTTATCAGCTGCTGACCTGGGCTGGAGGGAATGGGAAATGGGGACATACAGCTTTTCTATATGGAAGATGATTAAATCTTAGAGGTCAGCATAGTGCTTATAATCAACAGTATTATATTATAAGCTTAAAAATTTGCCAAGAAATGCAGTTGGGTCTGGTAGCACTTGCCTGTAATTTCAGTGATTTGGAAGGTTGAGGCAGGAGAATTACAAATTTGAGGCCAGCTAGGCAACTGAGTGAGATACTGTCTCAAAATTTAAATATATTGGGAGATGAAACTCAGTGGTAATGCACCCCTGGACTCAGGACTCAATTCCCAGTACTGAAAGAAAAAAAATTGCAATTTGTTGTTTAAATGATTGAAAACAAGAGAATAGGATTTATAAGCAGCTTTCTATCTTTGGACTTTGGAGGTCTTTGGACATTGACTTTCAGGGATTCAGCAGCTCTATACTCTCACTTCATCTGGCCCTCAGTGACTCTTGAGAAGCAAACACCAGGCCCGAGAGAACCTGGAATGAATGCTTCTTCCCATGGTTCCTCCTAATTTACCTCTTGGAATACCAGTTCCAGGGCAAGCACTCTCAACCTGTGTGGTGTCAATCATTTCCAGATGTGCCATCAAACTTTTTTCAATGGATGTAACATGCATTTTTGCTTCAGCTGCAGATTGCACTATTGCAATGTTTCCTGTTGGGGAGAGTTCTGAGTTGAGTGGCTGAATGATGTCATGCAGAGTGGGGTCAGGTGGCTGAAAGAGGAGTTGTGAGAGGCCAACGCATTCCAAAGAAGTATAGGTGGCAACTGCCTTTGGATGTTTCTAAGAAAGCCTGGTGAGGACAGAATCAAGTTCAAGTCAGCCTTCAAGTGGGACTGGAGAGCACTGAGCAATTATGCAGTTCTGACTGTTGCATTAAGAGACCTTGCTACACAATAGACCTGCACACACTGTACACATTAATGATTTCAATTGTGCTTTCTCAAGTCCAGAATTTGAAACTATACTGTGAACAAAGAAGTCTGAGAGCCATTGTCCTAAGTGTGACATGAACAAAGTATTCCCTGGTGACATAATTTTGTGTAATACTAGGATGAACAAAGTTCAGCCTGTTTCCTCATTGCAGGATTTCTCAGTGCCTTTAGTGTGCTTACCTATAGTTCTCCTTCAGGAGCCAGGGAGTTTAGTTCCAAGACTTCCACAGATACCAAAATCCATGGGTGGTAAATTCCTCATATAAAATGGCCCAGTGTTTGCATATACCCTCTGCATATCGTCCTGTCTGCATCCTGTGCACATCTCTAAATTACTTACAACACCTAATACAATGTGAATGCTATGTAAGTAGTGGTTCTATTGTATTGTGTAAGGAATCACGACAAGAAAAAAAAAAAAACAAATCTGTGTATGTTTAGTAGAAATGCATTTTTTCCAAATATTTTTGATTCACTATTAGCTGAATATGGAGGGTTCAGAGCATAGCATTCATCCATCTTTCTTGGTCCCAGAAAGTATGTCAAGAACATTTGTGGGGACTAATGTTCTGAGAAAACATTCTGGCAAAACTGTCACAGAAGGATTTTGCCTTTTCTGTTTTTGTCTGAAGAAATTCCAGAGATTAATACAAAGGTTTGGGTTAAATATAAATCTTTAATCTAAAGATTCACCTTTCCTAGTCTCTAGTATGCAACTCAGCTACTCACCTGGAACCTAGCATTTTTTTCATGGTACTGAGCATTGAACTCATGCCTTACACATACTTGGAAAGTGCTCTGCCACTGAGCCATAACCCCAACCCTTTAAAAACTTTATTTTGAGACAAGGTTTCCCTAAATGGCTGAGGCTGGTGATCCTTCTGCCTAAGCCTCCAGAGTAGGCTGGAATTATAGATGTCTGCTGCCATACTGGGTGAACTTAGCCTTTCTTAAGGTACTTTGTGAATATATTTAAGAAGCTTCCAAGAGCCTGTTACTCCCTTTATGGAGGAGATGGGAACACTTTTATAGTAAAAAGGAAAAAAACAAAACCAAAAAACCCCCCAGCAACTCAGACTTTGTGGTTGAACATCTTCTGGGGAGGACTTGGACTCCTTGTTCATATGCTATTATAAATCCATTTTGTTTATAAGTTTGTTTCCAAATATAGCTTCCAAGTTAACCCTGCATAGGACATGTTGTATGTTTGAACTGATTTTTCTCCATTGTTGATGGATATGTGGAAAGCCTTCATGACCCAAATACTATAGGCTCAACTAAATCTTTGACCAGCATATCATTAGTCTGAAAAGTCAGTAGTTGGGTTCTCTCTCTCTCTCTTTCCTCATTGGTAAAATGAGAAGGTAAGATGGGATGCAACAAAGAGAAATATTCACTAAACCTTTTTTGGGCTAAATGTCATGCTTTAATAATGCAAGAGTGGATAAAATGTATTTTTTATAGATGGAGACAATAAGATAATACAGCATGATGTCTGCAAAGTTGCTACAGAGACAGAGAGCAGAAAGTAATGAATTCTGTCCTGAGGATCTTTAAGATTCCTTCCAGCTCTGGTATTTTTCAATACTACGCCTTCAGGGTCTTTTCGACTTGATGCAGTTGGCCCAGAGTCTTCTGATCTCAAAACAGCAGTAGTGAGGTTCAGATGACTGTCATCTGATCTGCTTTTGTCTGCATTCAGTCTGGAATTGACCTCATCTTAGTCCTGCCCTGGGGGACTTTTCTATCCTTTTCCTCCCAAAGGGGTGATGCTTCTCCTGAACCCAAGTCTTCCCTGGAAGTTTAGGCTGCAGTGGAGTAGATCTGTGGGCAGGTCAGTCATTTTCCTGAACCAGTCTCCATGGGGTAGATGATGGGTTCCTCCTAATGAAAACCTTAGGTTTCCACCACTTCTCACTGCCCAAAGCAAAATAAGGAAAGTTCTTCACCCAGTACTTTAACCCCATTGTCTACCACTCCTTGTTTCCTTCTGAGATTTAGAGACCCACTTTCCCCCCTCCCAATTCTCACTCCTCTCCCTATCCTGCTTCTTTTTCTTGTTTTCTTCCTTCCACATTCCAAGTACCCTTTGCTGAGGAGGGTTAGAGCAGAAATGAAATCATCCATGCTAATGAGTTGTTAATTTGTTTCAGATAAGAAAACCAGGTCACCTTGGTCTGATAATCCCCAGCTGACCCAGGGTGTGAGGAGGACCTTCAGGGACTTCTAGCATACTCTACCCCACCTCGGCCTTCTCTCTCCTTTAACAAAATATCCTATTCCACCCGGGACAAAATACCGGAAGCAGCATTGTTAGGAGCTGCAACCACAGGCCCCCACCCTCTTGCCCTTCCTCACCTTCATGTCCCCAGGGACACTATAGAAAACAAAGCTTTGTGCTGGAAAGCACCAAGGGTGCTTGGCACAAGGAAGCCTGGAAACCTGGAGTCCAGAGTCCAGGAGTGGAGGGCTGCCCAGCTCCGCTGCCCGGAGGGGCCTTAGCTGGGGTGGATGAGAGGAGGAATTCCCTCCCACCGGTTCTGAGCACAGTCAGAAATCAGGCCCTGTAATCTCCAGCCTCCTACCTAAATTCACTGCCTGCCCACTCCCGTCACCTAATCTCAGGAAACTACCTCTTGCCCACTTCACTGAAAGTCTGAGGTCACCTGCCATGTTCTCATGGCCTCCCTTCCTCCCTCCCTCCCTCCTTCTCTCCTCCTTCTTCCTTCCTTTTCTCTCCTTCCTTCCTTCTTTTCTCCTCGTCCTTTCTCCCTTCCATCCCTTCTTTTTCTTTTCTCTTTCCTCTTCTTCCTTCTTACCTTCTTTCCCAAACACACCCCTTCCACTGGGTTGATTTCTATTTTTCCCTTTCCTCTCCCTGGACCTCCCTCTGAGGCTTCCACAGCACCCTTCAGTTTCTCCCCTGGCTCCTTCTCCTCCGTCTGACACACAGGCACGGAAGAGCTGCTACCTACTGTCTCCACTTCACACTTTTGTCCACTTCTGTGCCACCCCTCTGGCCACTGACCATGCTTTTTTAGTAGTTGACCAATAGCCCTCCAACAGCCTTTTATTAAAAAGGCAATCCCATACACCTTCTTCAGGGCATTAAAATGTAATAAACCTTTTAACTATAAAATTAGTATTAAAATGCCACTTATGAAGAATTCAAGTATTGAAGAAGTGTATACAGTAGAAAGTGAAACATCACCAATACCCCTCTTCCCCAATGCCATTCCCCAGAAATGACCTCTATAAATGGTTTGCTAAAAATTTCTCTATACTGATGCTGATGGGTTTACAGATTTGGGATCAGTTTAATGTGAGCTTCTGCAACTGGGATTTTCATTTAACACTATGCAGCAGATGTCTTCCCATGTTCATCTATTTACATATCCCTCATTTAAAAATATCCAAATGGTATCCTATTATATGGCTCTATCAGACTTTATTTGTCCAATCTTGTTTTAAGGGATATTGAGGTTGTTATTTACTTGCAAATTTATTCATGTATTCATTCATTTCCATTAAAAACAATGTTGCAATGAATTCCTTGCGCATATATCTTTGCATACCTGAGCTCAGAGTAAAGGACATTGCTCACTATGAACAGAGCAGGGAGGAAGAGCAGGAAGAAAAGATTAACATTAAACAGAGACATGAGATGGGAGGGAAAGGGAGAGAAAAGGGAAATTGCATGGAAATGAAGGGAGACCCTCATTGCTATACAAAATTACATATAAGAGGTTGTGAGGGGAATGGGAAAATAAACAAGGAGAGAAATGAATTACAGTAGATGGGGTAGAGAGAGAAGATGGGAGGGGAGGGGAGGGGGGATAGTAGGGGATAGGAAAGGTAGCAGAATACAACAATTACTAATAGGGCATTATGTAAAATTGTGGATGTGTAACTGACGTGATTCTGCAATCTGCATTTGGGGTAAAATTGGGAGTTCATAACCCACTTCAATCTAATGTATGAAATATGATATGTCAAGAGCTTTGTAATGTTGTGAACAACCAATAAAAAAAAAGGGACATTGCTCATCACTTTGTTTTTGACACTTCCTGTCTCTCCACCTTCTGACTTTTTTTTTTTCAAACCACTTTCTTCTCTTAGCACACCTCTTCTTGCTTCTGCTCAGAGTCTCTCCTCCCCAAACAGTTGCTTCCTGTTTGCTTTCTTGACAAGTCTTTTTTAGAATCCTTCTTGATCCCCCAGCCCCACCTTCCCTAATGGTTTCATTACTATGTGTCAGGTCTTGCGCTGGGACAGGCATATCATTCCATCTTGTAGTAGTGGAGTGAGGAGTGAACCATTTGCTGTCAGCATTTTAAAAGTGATGAAAACTGAAACTCAGAAAGTTAAAGAACTTGTCCAACCTGACTGAGTTGGTTAAATGTAGGAGCCATGGTTTAATCTCAGGCCTAGCTTGCTGTATAATCCATGACCTTAAATAACCACGGTGTTACTTTGCCCCTGTGGCTCTGGTACTCATGGAACCCTGCACAGGCACCTACCACTGCATCTGCCAAATTGAGGAGCTGAGACTTCTTCACAAGCCTGTTTCCCTGGGAATTCCCAGATCTTCTATCTTTTCCTTCTCTGAGCCTGTTCTATCCTGGATTAGAATGAATAGACATATGTTTGCTGAGTGAAATATCCAAGATTAAGAACCAAATTTCACCACTCAGTAACATAGGCCCAGCTTGAAGTTTATTTCCTACTAATTCATGAAAATAAAATAGCCCCTCCTCCCAGGGCCTTAATTGGTTAAATTAGAAGAGATTCTTTAGATTGGCAGACAAGTAGAACATAATGGTTTAAGAAACACATGCTCTGAAGTTGGATTCAAGTTTTGATCCTGGCTCTGCCACTTATCAGGCAAGTTATTCAAGTTCCTAATCCTTAATTCCCTCAGCAGTAATATGGAGCTAATAATGCTAATTGCCTGCTTAGAGGCCTATGCTGAGGATCAAATGAGGTAGACAAGAGGAAACAGTTAGCACAGTGCCTGGCACACAGAAGACACTCAATAAATGCATTATTGTTCTTAGGATCACTAATGTAGCCACTTGCAGCATTTGTTCAAAGCCAGCTTAGATGGAGCATTCATTTCCCTTACCACTGTCCAAAACTTTGACTAGAATGATTTTTTTGTTTGTTTAAATTTCCACACAAGGTTCTGTCCCCCTTATTGGTTAAAGCAATCCATTTACTGAGTGTCAACGGTGTACCAGATTCTTCCTGGCAGCTTCTGGCTGGTCCTTCACCTGTCCAGGTGAGTCTACTATAGGGGGGAAAAAAAGCATTACTCAGGTTAGAGACCTGGGAGGGCAAACTTTTCTTGCCTTTGCAGTTTAGAACATTAGATAGTTCTCTGAAAAACAGGCTTCTCTTTTTTCTTTTCAGACTTTAAGAATTTGTTTTAAAACGTCTGGAGGTTGGGTAGCTTATGAAGTCTGAGCTTGTGCATTCTTTGTTTGTTTGGGGAACAAAATCCTGTCCTATACCAGCAGTTCCTGAATAAGAAACACCATTTGTTTTGCTCTGCTCTGCCTGTTCCTACCCACATCCAAAGGTTCGTTTTGTTTGGGGGGTAGGTAATTGTTGTTTTGTTTATGCTTTACTGGGTCTTTCCATATTAGGGTAGGACTCCACTCTGGAAACGGAAACCAAAAACCCCCACAAATCCCCAAACTCAAATCCCCATGAAATCAAATAACTCAGTATAGGAAAAGGTTCTGGATTTAACCTACAGATTATCTAATTCTGAAACTATATGTCCTCAGAGAACCATGCCTAGTGTTTTAACTAAATTCCCCCAAAGGGAGGGGATTCCTTATGAATACCACTTAGCCCTCCAGACCAGGGGTTGTATTTCCTGGCCTCCAACTCACTGCTTGCTATTGCAAACTAAGCTCCGCCTCTGTACCTGACAGATCTGGAAGGCCGAAAGGGAGAGAGGCTCACTTCTCTTTTCTGTGACAGCATATCAGAGATGAGAGGTAGGTGTGGCTCTGCAGGGTGTAAGGCCCTGGATCATGCAGTGGGCTGCCTGCACTATCAGGAATGGGGCCTCCTGGGTGCTAAGAACTCTAGCAGCTCAGTCACCAGAGAGCTGCTGGGGGCTGCTTCTCTCTCCTTGCTGCCCCCAGGTTTCTCTGTCAGATGTGTTATCTGAACTGCTCAGGCCACTGCTGTAGGATCAAAGAATATTGTGGGACAAAGGACCCAAACTCTCACCTTGAGCCCATGGGATGACCTTGATCAAATTCCTATCCCTACCTGGGCGCCAGTTTCCTCAGTCAGGAGTGAGTCTGAGCTGCCACCAAGTTCTGGCATCCTGGAGTCCCAGAATCTGTGGTCCAGCCAAGCTAGTGACCCAGTTGTGAAGGACCGTGGAAACAGAACTCTTGCTTGAATTCATGGGCTGGTCAGAGGAGTGGGGCCCCTCGTAGAAAACTTGATTGAGGTTGGAGCAACCTGTTTCTCCAAACCTCTGGCGAGGGCTAACTGGGGCCTGCCACTCCTTTGACAGTGCCACAGAGAGATCTGGAATGCACTTATCAGAGAGTATGGGCTGCTGGACCTATCACTGCCACTGTCCAAATTCTGAAAGAGATAAAACTTGCCCAAGAGGTAGAACCCAGAATGAGGTGCTGACCTATCAGTATCTTAACTTGCGCTCTCAGGAGCTCTTCCCTGACAGAGTACCTGCCTCGGCTGTTTAAAAGATGTCTTCAGACATTTTTGTCCTCAAAGGGACCTGTAGGAGGGCCCAGGCAGATCTTGAAAGCTTAGTGTTGACTTACTCTGGTGCCTAATGATTTTGAAAGCTGTGTCATTAGGGAGATGGTGGCTGGGAGCCTGGAGCTAGAAGGCAAATACCTTTTCTCCTTTTTGGCTGTGCAGCCTTGGGTAAGTTGCTTCATCCCTCTGGGTCTCAGTGTTCTCGCGATGATCTCTTCCTGCTCTGTTACACCTTGACTCTAAACCCCAAAGACAGAACACTTTCACCTCAGTTGTACATCGGGCCAGATCCACCCTGATTTGTTGTTTGCTAGCCATTTCTTTGGTATGGAGGTAACATTCCCTTCCTAAGTTACTCCTTTCTGAAGGTTCTTGGGATGTATCCAAGAAAGTAGGTGAATGGCATGGATGCTTGAGGATCAGAGGGGCTTCAAGAATAATCACCCAGTTATTTCAGGAATGCCTCTTACCCCCATTGTTCGGAAGGGGTGCTTGAAGGTTGGGAAATCAGCATTTCATAAAAGTCAAGAGCCCTGGCTCTGGAGTTGGGTAAACTTTCTTTTATATCCCAACCTCACCAATCATTTCAGTTCAACCTTAAACATAAACTTACCAAGTGTCTATTTTGCGCCAGGCACTGTGCCAAGCTGTTTTATATATATATGATCATATTTCGTCCTCACAGCCCTGTGAAGCCGTTATGAATTTTATCACCATTTCATAGAATCGGAAACTGAAACTCAGAGGGGTGATGTGACTTATCCAAGGTCATTTAGCTGCAAGTGGCCAACCTGAGGCTTGAATCCAGATCTACGGAATCCAAAGCTATGGCTGTCATCACTATACTTTATACTTTCTGAGACCTTGTTTTATTTAATTTCCACTTAAAAATCTACAATGCAGGCATTATTGCCTCCACCCTAATCCTAGGATCTGGGAGTCTAACGACATTGAGGATCTGGGAGTCTAACGTAGCATCACTTGGTCAGGTCACTGAAGGCAGAACCAGGACACAGCTTGGGCCTCCTCAAACCTCAAGTCTGTGCCATTGACTGCTTTGTGCTGTCCCTCAACCTCAGCCTTTGAGGAAAGCTCCTGTGAGTTTGCCAGTGTACACTAGGGATTGACCAGCATGTCCACCTCTGAAGGGACGAAGGCCAGACAGACACTGTGCAAACCAGGTGGAGAAAGACAATGTTCCCATGCGCCAGACACACGAACTTAGGCATTTCCACGCTCTGAACTTGACCAGCCCTATTTTCCTCACAAGGATCTTTATTGTGGGCATCCGCTGAGAGTGTGGCTATGAGAGGACTTTATAAATTAGAAAGTGATGAAGATAGCATTGTGGTCCTTGCAGGCTGCTTCTCTGCTTCTCTCCTTCACCAAACTGGATGGTAAACTTCCTTCCAGATTCTCAAGCCTGAGCCCTGCCATCCCACGGTGAAGTTATGTAAGGTGGACTTTACACTCCTTTCCGCTCCTTCAGAGATGCCACAGTCCGTGATGTGAGGTACGGCAGGGACTGCCGTTGTGACAAGTACTCATCCCAGAAAGGCGAGAATGTGGCATTCCTGAACAGATTCAGGCATGAGAAGAGAGAACATTTGTAAACAGACAGCCTGGGGATTAGGAGAAGCCGGAGATGTTGTTCATTTTCTGTGTTCTTGTTTTGAAAGTCTGCAGAGTGCAGCTCCCCATCCATCTCTGGATCTGATCTTGCTGTGGGAAGCATGCATTTCCACACACTTGCTGACTTCACCACTCAGTCCTCTAAGGAATGAGAGGAGGAGAAAACTAGAGGTGCCATCTGCAGGTGGACAGAGGAGTTCTGCATGACCAGAGTTCTTCCTTCTATTTTTTTTCTCCCCTCTTGCCCACTTATGCTAAGGGGGCACAGGAAGAGCATTTCATTCCCTTTGGGGCTCTGTTTGTGTCTGTTTTGAACCTGAGGAGAAGAAAGAGATGCATTCTCACTGGTTCATGCTTGAGATGAGAGCATTCCCTTATTCAAACAGACTCCAGAGGCTGCCAGAGAGCAGTCCGGAGGGTTAGGAGGCACTGACTATCTTGGCAGGATAAGAGGGACGACACTGGTGCCAACATTGGTCCCTTAGGGCTCTCCTCACCTTGACTCCATTCCTACCTTTGCAAACAGGAGTGTGGGAGACATTGACATCTTTCCTATCTAATTATCAGTTGAAAAATCCCCTGCTTGATGATACAAAAAAGTAGCTGTAGTCATGGAAATGAAGAAGACAAACCTCCAGAGGATGCTCAGAGAAAGCACCCCAAGGAATAGGGCCTTGCAGGGTGAGTTGGAGACCTGGGCTCCAGTTGTCGCCTGGCTACTGGCTCCCACGTGAACTTGGCTTCTCTGGGACTGTATTTTATAAACAGGGTTGGGCAATGGTATGTAAGGTCCAACTAGGCTGACCAATCATCCCGGTTTATCTCAGACCTTCCAACTTTAGTAATGAAAGTCTCATGTCCAGAATGCCTTGTTTCCAACAGAAAACTCCCCTTCCTGACTGTTCTAGGAACTTCCCTGTGGGGTCTGGCCCTTTCCCCTCCATGTTGCAGAAGAAGCCTTCTCTCTAGATTAGGACATCCTTGAAACCACTTCTGCTGAATAGCTGTGGGCAGAGGTGAGACTCAAAATAGCAGCACCTTGAAGGTGGGGTGCAAACTTATCAGAATAGACCAGGCCCAAACCCAGGTGGTTCTGGCCTGCTGCTCCTCACCCTTGGAGAGCATGCAACATCACGTTGAGCTGGACTTCCATCTCCAGGTCTGCAATAATTCCACCTCTTTCTATGGTAATGCCAGTGACTTCAGCATCAGCAGATCAGTACATCAGTAGGATTGCTCTGCTTCTCCTGATTCTCATTCGCAGACTAAAGGTAGTGACTTCCCAGTTCATTGGTCAGTTTGAGCCTCGGTCCAGTTTCCTATGGTTTTTAAAGGTATTCTGCTCTGGAGAGTGCTAACTAAACCCAGATAATAATTTCTAATGGACTGCCAGGGGAGTTTTCTTTCAGAGAGGAATGCCTCAAGTGTTTGGGATTGAGGAAATTCAAAGTCTCAGTTATTGGTCAGCATGTATGTATCATAGGCAGAGAAAAGCAAAAGTCATCTGGTCCCCATGCATCTCCACACACCTGTTGAGCTCGTGTCACAGATTTCCCTGGCCTTCAACCTTCCTTCCTTTGGCGTGAGGCTCTCTCCTCATTTGTTTACATCACTTCCTGAGCTCAGGGGCTTGCATCGGTCACTGTGCGAAAGGTTGGTGAAACAGAAGTTGGCTCCAACCCCTACTGTGACCTGGCCATGTGGCAGAGCAGATTGGCTTACGAGCAGCTGCCCTGTGACGTGGTATGCTGTGACACATTTGTGTGCTGTGTAACTTAAAGGAGGGGCTGATTCCTTTCTGCCTGGGGTGACGTCTGGGCTGGGCCTGGAAGATGAGGAGGAGTTACAGGTGGGGTTGGGTGGGAAATAGCCAGCTTGTCGGGCAGGGGAAATGGCATATACAAAGGCACCCCCTCTGTTTGTCTCCCTTTGTGACCCTCTGTGGGTGACACTGTGGGTGGCAGTGGGTCAGAGATTACTGGGCAAGAGGCCAAGGCAGGCAGAGTCAGCCTCAGGAGCCTGCCAGGCTGAGGGAGTACTGGCACACACTTCCTATTTCCCAGAGCAGACCAGACCTTGCTCCTCCTTTATCTTCCCGTTCCTGAGTGTGCAGGTCTTCTCCAGTGACAAGGATTCTGCTCTGACCCTGACTCCACCCCCTCCAGCAGTCAGTCACCAGTCACTTTGATCCTGCCTTTCCTTGTCCTTTTCCCTCTATACTCCCCAGGTTCCACAGCTTCCACACTGGTTCACATCCCAGTCATCCCCTGCCTGCTTGGTTGTACCAACCTGCTCAGCCATCCCCAAGATGCAGGTCTGTTTCTTCACCAACCTGTGCAGGCTTCCAGATGAATCTTTCTAAAACAGTTTTGTGGATGGATGCACCTGTTCTGAAATCTTTGTGAGCACATTCCTTTTTTATTAAATAACTTTATTTTATTTATTTATTATGTGGTGCTGAGGATTGAACCCAGTGCCTCACACGTGTGAGGAAAGTGTTCTACCACTGAGCTACAGCCCCAGCCCAGTGAGCACATTTCTTGAGACTTCACTGTCCATTCTGTACAAATGGCCACACTCATCTCCGCCACCCCCTATCTTTCTCTTCGGCCTCTCTCTATTGACTCAGGACCTCAGTCTTCTCCAAAGTGGACCCTAAGGAGTTATGGCAATCCTAAGATAGTGGTGCTATAAGTGTGCTCTGAGGCCATGGCACTTATCTGTTCATGTTTGCCAAAGGTCTGCAAAGAGATCAGTGCATACATTGAGAAAAAGTTGAAATTTCATAGTAATTTGTCATTCTATTATTTCTAGAAGATATGATTTTTAAAAATTCTACAAACAAGCAACAATAAAAAGCACCTGGTTCTTCATAGACCATTTGAGAAATACTTTCCAAGGTTGTCATTCTCATACACAATCAAGTATAGCCCTTTTTTTAACCCTGAAAGCTCCTGAAGCACTTTTTTTGGAGGATTGGGTGGGGGGATAAAGTTCTGCTGAGTCTCATTCCGCTATCCAGAATATTTATATGATAAGCACCTTGACTTAAAGCTGAATCTCAAAAAAATGTACCTGCAATTAAGGATATCTTTCTTTTGACATTATATCGTTATTCAAATTTTAAATAATTATTTACTGTCTTTCTCTAAAGCATCCCCCCCCCTACGTTTAATATATCACCATCCTAATTAAGATCTGGGACAATTTTATCACTGAAGAAAGTTCTTATCACTTGAGAAAATTTGTGTGTGTGTGTGTGTGTGTGCGCACGCATGCACACCCCCCTGAACTATCAATTCTATGTACACCTGCAGCTCTAGGCGACAACCAATCTGCTCCTTGCTACTATAGATTGGTTTGGCTTCTTCTGGAATAGCCTGTGAATGGGACCATCTGCAAAGTGCTGCTTGATATCTGGCCACTTCACTGGCATAATGGTTTTGAGATTCACCCAAAGTGTTTTGTGTATCAGTAGTTCAATCCTTTTAATTGCTGAGAAGCATTCTGTGGCATGGAACATGATTTGTTTATGTGTTATTCTGTTGATAGACATCTGTCTGGGCTGTTTCCAGTTTTTGGCTACTTGAATAATGTTCTCTGAGCGTGCATGTACAAATCTCTGTTTGGACAAATGTTTTCATTTCCCTTGGGTAAATACCTAGTAGTAGAACTGCTGGGTCATCTGGTAAATATTATGTTTAGCTTTATAAGAAATGAACAATAATACACAGGACACATTGCTTTTGATGGGAATCACATGATTTCTAATTAGACCCTAGTTTCAGCTGCATCAGAGAATGGCTACTCATCAAATTGAATGTCATATGGAATTTTTTACTTTAGGGTCATGACATAAATGATGTTAGGATCTGCTGTGAGCTGTGTTGCACATAACTAGTGATTTTAACATATTTTAAAATACTGATGTTTGTGGAAGATTTGCTTTAAACAATAAACATGTATGTAGTAAGGTTTCAAGGCTATCTTTATAGGATGCACATTCTTATTCACTTACATTCCAATAACTTGTTTTAATCATTGCTACAATTTGTAATAAGTGGCTGTAGAAGTTAACATCCAGCTTCAGCTGTGTATAACAAAGATCCACATGAACACTAGCTTAAACTCTCCATGGAAGCAGTTTACGACTTGTCTGGAGCCTCAATAGTCACCTGGAACCCAGGATTCTTATAGCTCTCTCTCCACCATCCCTGGGGTGGCCCATGTCCTCAGCACCCAGGATAGAAACCTAACTAATATATCCACAGTCCACATCAAGGGGGAGAAGGGACATGCCCTATCCCTTAAGGACATCTCAGAATTTGACTTCACTACTTTTGCTTACATTGGTAGAAACTTAGTCACATGACTGAGCTTAACTACCATGGGAAATGTCACATTCCATCCTCAAATTTGGTGGCCATATTATTGAGGAAGAAGTAAGAGTGGATATTGGGGGATAAGAAACAATGTGTCCTATTAACCATTATAGAAGTGTTATTCATAGTTATTCAAAAACCATGGTGGTTTCTTAACCCCTACAGCACTTTTGTGGCTAATAGTTAAAGCACGGGAGTGCCACAAAGGGTGTTATGCCTGGGAACCATGTTTTGTATGTGGCATTGGAAAATAGATTGAGAACATGTCTCAACTTTTACCCTGATGTTCAAGTTCCTCTACAATGTGGACATAGCCTACCTCCAAACTTTCCACCTTTGGCCTGCATATTTGAGGGATCTACTTTATCCAGATGGTGCTAAACCTTAAGTTTCTTCCCTCTCCATCATTTGTCATGCTGGTACTTTCACTTGGGAACCTTCTGTGGACTCCTGTAACAGGCTCCCTCCACAGCTCAGGGTTCTTCCCACCTCTAATGCCTGGAATGTATTTTCCCCAGGTGGTATCCAGACAGCCCTCTCCATTTTGCCATTTGGTTCACAGTCTGGATGCTCAGATCAGTTTTCTAACACTGTTTTCCCCACATGCTTACCACACCCTCTACCACGTTCTCCTGCTTTATTTTCTTCACAGAATTATTCCTATCTGAAAGCACTTCATTCCTTCACTCCAGGGATTCACCAAATGGAATTCATGTGGAGTTCTCTAGCATTTCTGCACCTTCCCACTAGAATGTTCCAGAAGAGCCAAAGCCTGTCAGCTGTTCCCTGCTACAACCTCAGTTCAAGTTAGAGGCTTGATATGAAATGATGGTACCCCTTCTCCTTCTCTATAGCTACTCATGCTTTAAGGCCAGTCCACACCATCAACTTACTCCATGAAGTGTGTTTTGATCCTTTCCCTCCTTGCATCATGGCTGGCTTCTCATTCAAACTGAAACTTAAATGCCGCTTCCTTGGAAATCCGTCCCTGTTGACTGAAGAGTAGGTAGGTGTCTCCATTACTTTATCAGGGGAGCTTGCCCATTTCCTTCAGGGTACTCTTCAGGATTTGTACTTGTATTTACTTACATGACACTTAAATTTTTTTAACTCTCTCTCTCTCCTCACTAGAAGTCAAGCTACAGAAGTGGGGAGGTGGGTCTCCTGGCTCACCAGGGTATCCCAGGGCCCAGCATGCTACCTATATGTAGTAGGTACCCTAGAAATTCATGGATAAGCCAGTGGATGCCTGAGATGTTTTGTGTGTACTATTTACCTGAAAAACAACGATCCTTTCCTATTACCTTTATCTGTTTTTTTAAGTTATAAAATTCAGCATCTCAGTGTCTTATCTCACTCTTGTGTAACCTGGTGTACCCAATCTTAGGAAACTGGGACAAATTCCTCCTTTTCATCTTTCCACCTCAATACAATGGACTCCTTTAGACCAAATTTTCTGACTAGATGTTCCAGGAATGTTCATAAGCATTGTAAGGAAATTGGATTCTGAGACCAAAATGTTTGCCTAGCAGTACATTAAACTGAAGTCGTTTTGTTTTATTTTTAATCACAGAATTTTGAAGGGGATTTCAACATACTATTGCAGACTATAAATCTCCAAGAGGGGAAGTAAAGTAGTCAGTATATCCAGACTTGGTTGAACAACACTGGATACTTTATTCTCTTCTGAATTTCATGTTAATTATCCTAGGTATTTCATGGTACGTACCTTCTTGCCCTCTGGTTGTTCTTTATTTTCTCATCTTCCGCCTTATATCCTCCTGCTTTTTCGTTAGTTACCTTTTTAAGAGTAATCTTCAGTCTGAACCCTCATTTGTAGGGTGCAGAGTGCAGGTGTAACTGTTCAGCCTTGCTTATCAGAAGCTGGATCCATGGCCTGTAAACCTCAGAATCTGATGTACCCAACCTCAGGAGAGCATGCATACCTCCAAGTCTTATTTCTACTTACAGGGTTCAAAAAGTGGGACCATAAAAATGGCTTTCTTGGTGAGTATTTGGGGGAATGCTGTCTAGATCATGGATGATCTTTGGGGTTTATTCCTGGTTTGGAAGATGCAATTGGCCATCAGTCAGGATGGGCAGGATGTTAAACTCACTCTCTGAACTCAGGTAAGGCAATGGGGGCTCAAACCAATCTGCAAGCCCTCCTAAGCATTGGCCTCCTGACCTCATAATAAAAGTGAGTGCCTGCCTGACTCATCCGTGAGACATTAGCATCTGACCCAGCAAGATAACAAATATTTACCGGCTTACTGTCTGACTGCAGTGTCAATGGAACTGACAGTGGCAGGAAAAGCAAACAACAAAACAAAACAAAAATAATACAAACCAACAAAATGTTACCCAAATTTACCAAAGAAGGCCTCCCAACCCCAGGTTTGACAAGACTTATTCCATGTAAGAGATTTATAGAACAGCAGACTAAGGATCATTTAGAGGTACCATTGTACAGATAACAAATCTGAGGTCAGGTGGAGCAACTGTCTGCCCAAAGCCGCATGATTTGAGGCTGGGACCAAGCAGGGACTAGCATTGGGCTTCCTGATCCTTAATCTGCTGCTCTTTTAATTTCATCAATCTGTCTCAGTAAAGGATATTTTTAGTGCATTGTACTTATTAAACAGTTTTATGCTCTCTGACCCTGTCTTAAAAGCTTATGAGTCAAATGTTTTATATCCCTCTGAGAAACATAAATTAAATAGTTTGTGTTCCCTAATTGATCTTACAGGTTTGTTTGGAGACTCAAATCAGTGGTGAAAGAGCGCTATAAAATATCTGTAATGCAAGGCAAAGATGGAAGTATTGCCGTTATCACGATTCCTTTGAGGGATCAGGGACCACCTCCAAAATTATCAGAGAATCTGAGAATGTCAGAGCCAAAAAAAACTATTGGAGAACTGCCCTATATTATAGGTGTGCAAGCCAAGGCTGAAGAGGGACAGGACCATCCTTGGTATTGCATAATGAGTTAGTTATTTGCGGAGGTGGGTGTAGAACTTGGGCCTCATGTCTTCCATAGTGATACACTTCCATGATACACCACACTGTTCAGTCTCTGAGAGATCCAGACCTGAAATTAAGAAGCTTATTCTAAACTTGTTTTGGTCACTATGGGGCCAAGGCACAGATGAAATGGAATCCCACGGGGATTAGGAAATGCTGTCCAGGGGCATGCCTGTAAGACATTAGGACTCTCCTTGGGAAGAGGACTAAAGCCTTATTTATCTGAGACTTGGCTTTGGATATATATCCCTAGGCAGCACCCCAAGCTCCTTTTCACACAGCATCCCTGTTGTTGAAGAGTGAGGTTTGCATTTTCTCAGAATGTTCTTGCAAGTCCCCAGCAAGTCTCCTAGCTGGGCAGAAAGTAGGCTCCCAGTGAGAGGCTGGATCTGCCAGTGTTGTCAACAAGCACTGTGGCACACATTCTGGGCGTCTCTCAGCTGAGCTCTAGGGGGCCCAGCAGATGGGAGCACTCTTTATTGCAGACATTCAAAAAGGAAAGCTGGCAGGGCCCAGTGCCCTCTCTCTGCAAACAGGGAAACCAGTCCAAGGAAGGGAGATGATTTTTTTTTTTTGTAACTAGGAATCCCAGTTAATTATAGACCTGTGGAGTTGTCCCAGGCTTCTAGACACCCAATTATTTTGGGGGGTATGGCATTACCAGAGACTGAACTCAATGGCACTCAACCACTGAGCCACATCCCCAGCCCTATTTTGTATTTTATTTAGAGACAGGGTCTCACTGAGTTGCTTAGGGACTCCCTAAGTTGCTAAGCCTGGCTTTGAACTTGTGATCCTCCTGCCTCAGCCTCCTGAGCCAGTGGGATTACAGGTGTGCACCACTGTGCATGACTGGACTTTTAATTCTGTGTTTCAATAAAGAAATAGTGAATGAATGCCTATTGTGTGACAGGTGCTGTGCTAAGTGCTTCACCATTCACTCATCCATCAGTACATACTTATGAAGCCCCTAGAATACGCCAGGCACTCTGTGGGCTCTATACCCATAGTGAGCACCACAGGCAATGATAGCTATAGAGAGACAAGGGATTCGGCAGTTTTAATCAAGGTGGTTCTTATTTGAAGGGGGAGTTACAGGGTGCTGCTGAAAACATCAAATCTAGTTTGGGGATGGAGGAAGGGAAATCACTAACAGGGTCCCCTAAAATAAAGCATAGAAGCTAGGACCTAAGGCTAAGGAAGAATCATGTGAGTCAAGGGTAGGTGGGCAAACATTCTGGATGGAAAGGTCCTACGTGCAAGGCCGTGCAGACAAGAACCTGGCACAGCAGGGCTCTGGAGGACACCCAGTGTGGATGGAGTGGAAGTGATGAAGCTGGAGAGATAGGCGACAGATCACAGCCAGGTGAGCAGTTCAGGCATTTGGATCCCTGAGGACCAGAGACCCAGGGCGGTGTGAGTAGTGGTGTCTAGAAGAAAAAACGATGGGCTGACTTGTATGCCATGGGCTGTCCAGCCTCAATGGGCTTCAGGCAAGGATGGACAACCATATCCTGAGGAGGTAGAAAGGACATTTGCATGTTGGATATAAAGGACCTAGAGAAAGTTACTACAGGACAGCTGATACCTGCGAGGCAGGAAGAAGCAAGCTTGAGTCTCTTGTCTTCTTCACTGACTCCTGTCATATCCATGAAATACCATCTTTTTAAAACATTCATTTCAGAGCCACTTCTCAAGACAGCTTGGAGGCTGTATGATCAGAGTTTCATCCAATATTTGAAGGGTAGAGAGGAAAACCTGGATTTGGAGCGGCTACCAATCTGGGCCAGTTTTTTTCATTCCTTTCCTTCTTTACCTTGCCCCCTCTTCCTCCTACTCTCCCTCTTCTCTCCCTCCCCCTCTCCCTTTTTTTCTTCTTTCCTTTCTCTCTTCTATCCTTTCCCCCCACCTGGACTAGATATCCCTGACATTGGCACTGAGGGAAGGTAGCCACTCACATTTCAGTGAGGATTTCCCTCATTGGCTCTTTCAATTCTAGAACTTATTTTTAATTTTAATTTCTGTGGTGATATTCTTCAGCTTGTCATCTACTTACTTAAAAGGATGAATCCATTTTTTGAGAGTCATTAATAATTTCAACATCTGGAATATCTGTGGATTGGTTTCTACTTGACAGTTTTCTTCTAGGTCCTGTTTCTGGGTATGCAAGGTGTATTTGGTATGAAAAGTGGTAGATTCACTTTCTTTTCTGCAGGTGGGTAGAGTAATTGAGTCCAACGTAGACTCAGCTGAGGCGAGGCTAGATTTCTGCCCTTGACCTGCTTGTTCTTGCTTGGCCTCAGCTCCATGTTGAAGACATGGCCCTCCAGGGGTTCTGTGTGAGAACTTGAGGGGTTTATCAGGATCGCTTCAGTCCTGGATTCTCTTGGATTCTAATTTTTGTTTACCCAGTATAGTAGCCCTCCTAAAACCTCAGCTGAGCTTTTCCAACACTTTCTATTTGGCTTTTAGCCTCCTACTCTGACAGCTTAAGTTTTGGCAAATACCCTGAGGGGAAACATAAAAGGTGGCTTACCTCCTCTTTAGAATCTTATCCCTCAAGTCCTAATTGCAGTCTCCCAACAGGCTTTTTTTTTTTTCCTTTATCCAGCTTTCTAATTGTTCTTGTATAAACTCCAGGCTTCTAGCATTAAAGACTGGAGGGAAGGACACTTAAGCCTGGAAGGCCAGGGGACAGCTACTCTAGATGGAGAGTTACTGAGTTCTCAGGAGGCCTTCAGGACAGCTTAATCACCAGGCTCTTTTGACCACTGGTTTGTGTCCCAGGATTTCCAGAACTTTGCTGCCTCACTCTCCTTCAGGTACTTTATTCAGTTTAAGATTCCTCTTACCTGGAGACTTGGGTCCTTGGTGTTGGGGACCAGCAGGAAAGAGGGAGCAGGTAGGAAATCATAGGTTGGTTCTCAGTGAAGTGATATTGTGCCCATGGGGAGTGTTTAGAAACAAGTAGGTTTTCACCCCTCTTTGGTTCCCATAATGTCTGGAGAAGAACTACCGGGGTCAGGAATTCTTGGAATAGACCTTCACAAAGTGATTTTTTTTTTGGTCCAAAATATTATTTTCCCATTAAGGAAGACAGAGCCCTTCTGCATACATTCTGAATTCTACTCCCTCAGGTCTTCTCATGCACCCCCACACACCAAATTATTCCCTTTTCCTCCTGTAACTCCACTTTTTCCTACTCTCTTGGATCATCCCACAAACATAAGAATGAGCATGAGTGTCTCCAATTAAAAGCAATACAAAACAGGATCCAGAGCTTGAATTTGTTTCTTCCTCTATCTCACCATCTAATCTCTCTGTTTATTCCACAGAAGGAAAACCTTCTCAAAAAGTCATATGGGATCTTTCTACATTCTCCTCTCATGTTCACTCTTCCATCCACCATAGCCAGGCTTCGGCCCCACTATTCTATTGTGTATGCTCTTATCTTATTGCTAAATCCAAATCACTTCTCTCTTCCCAGTTTACTTGACCTCTTAGTAGACCTGGGATGCTATGAAATCATACTCTTCTGGTTTACTTATCCTTCTCTGGCCATTCTTTCTCGGAGTCCTCTGCTGCTCTCCTCTCTAATCTCTTGATGTCTGAATCTCCCAGTCTGTGCTCAGCTTCTCATTCTCCTCTTTTCATCCAGGTGACCTCCATGTTTGGCTCTGTTTTTAATTATCATCCATAGATGATAATGATTTTCATCCTAAAATGACCCCCAATCTCAACCTCTCCCCTGAATACCACTTCCATCCCATTGGATGCTCAATTTCTTGTGCATGTTTAGTGAGCAGCACTAAAGCATTTTTTACAAATATGTAATGTATTGCAAATATTTATTGAAGCCCTTCTGTGTGCCAGGCACTCTATTAGATTTAAGTTTGACTTTCCAGAGTGAGGCCTCCTTGCTTCCATTTTTGCACCCCAAACTCACTCTTTCCTAGTTTCCACATTCCCTAAGGTGTCCAGATCAAAAGTTTGGGGGTTGTCATGGTGTCCTCATCTCCTTATTCCTCCATATCTGATCCATAAGTGCATCTCTCCACATTGTACCTTGAATACACAACATTTTCCTGAGTTCATTCTACGGTTCTCCCTTACCTAGATGGAGGCACTAGGTTTTTTATTTTTTAATTTTTTTTACATCAGAAATTTATTAGTTGCTCAAAACATTACATTGATCTTGACATATCATATATCATACATTTGATTCAAATGGGGTATGAATTCTTATTATTCCCACGTGTACAGATTGCAAGATCACATTGGTTATATAGCCACGTTTATACATACTGCCATACTAGTGTCTGTTGTATTCTGCTGCCCTTCCTGTCCCCTTCCTATCCCCGCTCCCCTCCCCTCCCCTCCCCTCTCTCTACCTCATATTTTTTAATTTTTTTAAAGCAGTTTCCTTATTCTCTCTGCAATATTCCATTCTCTTCACAGTGTTCAGGGTAACTTTCTCAAAACACAATCAGGTCAGGTTACTATCCCCACTTGCTCAAAGTTAATGACTTATCTATGCAACTTAATGCAACTTAGCTCAAAAATATAAACTTCTTACCAGAGTTTAGGGAGTGCTCTGTGTTCTGGCTCTTGCCTTCCATGCTGACTTCAACTTGTACCCTCTCTTCATGGCCTCCTCCGCCATGCTGACCAACTGTTGCTCCTCAAACAGGACAAGTACCTTCTTACCTTAGTGCTTTGGCACTTTTTCCCATTGCCTAAAACACCTCTGCCTTGTCACATGGATGGCCACTCCTTATCCCTCAGGTCTTAGTTTGAAGATCACTCTTCAGAAAGACTTCTCCTGATCATTTAATCTGAAGTATGCTCCTAGTCACTCATGTCATCATATTTAATTCTCTAGGTATCACTTGTCACTATCTGTGTTTTCTTCATTGATGAATCCATCTATATATTTCTTTTCTTAGGATCACTATCCCTAATGAGAACATAGAAAATAAGAGAGCATGCCCATGTCTGTCTCATTTACAACTCTATGGTCAGTATCTAATAGAGTGCCTGGCACACAGGAGGGTTTCAATAAATATTTGCAATACATTACATATTTGTAAAAAATGCTCTAGGAGCATTTCTAGGAAATCTTGAATTCCATTTGACAGTTTGGTAGCAAGAAAATTTTCATATCTTTGTTTTCTTACTTTTTAAAAATGAGAGATACTTCCAAATCTAGTCAGTTACTGTTACATCCTCTGATACCATAGATTGGATTTGCTAGTTTCTGAAATTTATTTCTATAAATGAAAATAAATATTAGACATTCTTTTACATTTAGCTCTTTGGCTCAGGATTCTGTCAAGTCGCCTTATTGTTTCATGTAGCCATGGTGCATCTTTTTCATTGCTGTGTACTATTGGTTTTGAATATATAAAATATATGTATTTATTCTAAAAATAAAATAATTAGGTGGTGATGTTACAGAAGAGTGGCTTACCAAATGTGATTTTAGAAGCTCCCCTTCTCCACCAGAGGTGGCCAAGGAAATGGTTCTACAGCGCCCCCTCTTCTTGCCATTCTTTCCTTCAACCAGAGTAGTTCCTGGTTTTGCCAACTTCATAGACTGGCATGTAGGAGTCTAGGTATTAGATTGGAAAAGGATGTGTCTGCTGTTTAAAGAAATTGTTATTGGGCTGGGGATGTGGCTCAAGTGGTAGCGCGCTCGCCTGGCATGCGTGCGGCCCAGGTTCGATCCTCAGCACCACATACAAACAAAGATGCTGTGTCCGCCGAAAACTAAAACATAAAAATATTAAAAAATTCTCTCTCTCTGTCTGTCTCTCTCTCTATCTCTCTCTCTTTTTTTTTTTTAAAGAAATTGTTATCTCCAAACTCAGCTACTGATGTCAGACATTGGATTTTGAGCTCTGCTGCCTTTGAGATGTGGCTTGGGGTAACTGAATTAATCACTCTGTGCCTCTTTTCCACAAATGTATAAATGTGAGAGCAAAGATATTAGATTAGGTTAAGTAAGCTAATGTACATTAAATGCTTGTCACAGACCTTCACATATAGTTATGTTTTCATAAAAGTTAGCTACTGTTATAATTTTCATCATCATCAATTTCATCATTCATGTGCCGAAAGTTCTCTCTGCTCTGTTGACCTATGTTCATTCTAGGCTTTGTTGCAGTCTCTCAGCCTGGGATCCTGCTCAGTGAAAACTGGAAACTTCCCTGATTCTACTCCTAGTTGGGTCTCCTGGCTTGCCCCCAGCCTGTGCACAGGATATAACCAACTCAGATTTGAATGCCTGAGAAACAGCTGCTCCACCCTTAGCCAGGCCACATTCCTCAAAGAGAAGAGGGAAGGAAAGAGAGGACGAGTCTTAGCTAAGCTCCTCAAGCATACAATGAGCTGGACACTCCAGAAACATTCAAGGTGGGTTCCGAACCCTTAGGGTCCTCCAAAGATGCCTGTAGACAGACACCAAGATTGGTAATTCTATCACAGGATGACTTGGTCCAGTTTTTGGTTCATCAGCACAGGGACTCTGAAATCACTGAACTCCTCTCCCTGCTAAGGATTTCTTGGGTGGAGTGGTGTGTATTTGCCAACATGCAGTTGGAGGATGGGAAAACTGGCTAACAATGAGCAAGACTCTGAAGATGTTGGGTAGGAAGATGAGTCTTATTTAGTGTACCCCAGAGGACCAGGATTCACAGGGGATTATGTAGCCATAAAGGACGTGTGCTAGGTCATGAAGAGCAATGTCCCCAGACCTGTACCCAAGCTGTAGGAGAGTGGTAGAGTTATTCTGAGCTGCTCTAGTGTTTGTCTCGTTGTCTGCCTTGGAAACATCATTCACCCCGCCCTGGGTTTTTTCAGTTGCAGGCTTCAAATAAACAATCGGGTGAGGTCGTGCCATCAGAAGGCAAGGCACAGGGGTTTGCTGCACTTTTCATCTGAGACTCACTTTAAACACTGATGTGCTTAATGCCTAATGACTTCAGGCAACTTTCCATGAAGGGAGTGGTGGCAGGGGTAGTGATGGTGAAGAATGGTGTTGTTTATAGACCAGTTTCCCGTCAGCACTGCCAGGCGGGCAGCATCCTTCAGAAACAAAGGCAGCATCTCCTGGGCATCACGTTCCGTCTGTGTCTGGCTGGGAGGGCCATTACCGGGTTTGGACTACACATTAAAACAATGTGTCAGCTGTCTCTAAGCAGAGACAATGATGTTGTACTGCCCTCCAGATAAGCGCAAAGTCTATGCTTAAATCCAGACCCACCCTTCAACTCCATTATATTATTCAAGACCTTGTTCACAGGGAAGGACAGAATCCTGAGCTCCATGACTTCTGCCTCTGGGGACTTGGGCAGGCTTTCGCACTTTAGTCTCCTAATTTGTAAATCAAAGATAATAGACTCTACCTCACAGAGTTGTTCTGAGTATTAAATGAGATAATGCATTGAAATATTGAGCACAGCATATGGCATAGAGCTAGCACTGAGCACAGACTAGCTGCTACCACCCCGGCCACTAGCTGGGAGACAGAAAAAGGAAAGATGAGGAGATGAGGCTCAAACGCAGGCACTAAACCCTAACAGAGAAATGTCACCACACTATGAAATATGTTCCCTGCAACTTGACTGGCACATGTTATCACTTTTTTTGTTCAGTGCTGGGACATGGAGCCCCATGTGTTTGTTCTCCACTACAGTGTCTCTAAACATTTTTTGATAATGTACTTCATCAGTGAAACAATTTTAAGCTCTCATTGTAAATGTTTATTTACTGAGCATACTGATATACTGATAAATATATTATGAAACATGTAAAATGCAATTCTTTAAAGTTAAAATAGAAATGGATAAAAAATGTGAGATACACACACACACACAATGGAGTATTATTCAGCTATACAGAAGAATGAAATTATGGTATTTGCTGGTAAATGGATTGAACTGGAGACTAGCATGCTAAATAAAATAAGCCAATCCCCCAAAACCAAAGGCTGCATGTTCTCTCTGATATGCAGATGCTAACTCACAATAAGCCATGGTGGTAGAGGGAACAGAATTTCAGTGAATGAAGGGAATGAAGGCAAGGGAGAGGGGATAGGAATAGAAAAGACAGTAAAATGAATTGGACAGAACTTTCCAATGTTCCTATGTGAATACACAACCAGTGTAACTTCACATCATGTACAACCACAGGAGTGGGAAGTCATACTCCATATATTTAAATACATTATATCATCATGTATAACTAATAAGAACAAACAAAAATGAATAAGTAATAATAAGTAATTATCTCTAATAATTCTTCCTTTTCTTGGAGACATCTATATTGGCCTGCGGGTGGGATGGGGGCCCTGAGAGAGGCCATTCTATCAGGCTCCTTGTTGCAAGGACCAAGTGAGTCACATCCTTCTTAGAGCAGTTATAGAGCTTTAATTACACATATCTTTGTAGTTGGTTATATCACGCACACACATAAACAATAGCAACGACAAGGAAATCTCCTGGAAGTTATCATTCAGTGATAACATATAGAGCTACACTTTAAAGGGTCTGTGTATCCAAACCTTATTGAGAACCCTACACATGCTAAATAACACCTACATGTACTAATGCTAGTAAGAACTGGGGATGGAGAGAGATAAGACACAATCCCAGCACTGAGCATCTGGGCTTTTAATCAGGAACACACCTATAGTAAATAAATATAGTATCCTGTAACACATACACTTAAAAAAAGTCTAAAATTAAGATCAAGAGGAAGGAGTGGGGGCTTTCCAGAAGAAATGATGTCTGCTCTGGTTCTGTCCCCCCACCCCACAGTATGGGGCAGGGGGGATTGAACTCAGGAACACACCAAACTGAGCTACATCTCCATCCTTTTTATTTTTTATTTTGAGAAAGGGTCTCACTAAGTTGCCCAGGCTGCCCTTAAACTTGCAACCCTCCTGCCTCAACCTCCTGAGAAGCTGGGATTGCAGGCATGTGCCACCATGCCCAGCAGGTACGGATCTAAAAGATGAATAAATATTCAACAGGTAGATAAAGTAGAAAGACTGTTTGGCTGAAAGGTACAGAGGTGTGAAAGGACCTCTACATTCAGAATGCTGAACATCTCTACATGCTGCTGGAAAGTTTGACATGCTGAAGTGTTTAGATTCTGAGGGGGAAGGAGGTCAGAGGTGATCTTGAACAAGATGGATGAGTAGCACATTATGATGTTTTTTATGATGAAATTTGGACTGAAACCCAAGAAGGAGGAATGGGAATGGCATGGTCAGATGTGCTTCTTAGAAGGATGCTTCTGATTGCTCTGTGAGGCATGAAGCTGGGCAGTCAGGGTCTCCTGGGAGTCCAAGAGAGAGGGGACATGAGGCTGAATTGACTCCACAGAGGGACGGTGTTGCTGAAGGAGTTCAAATAAATTGGAACTTAGTAGTCCATCTTGGAACATGCATAGCCCTTCTGATTCCTTCTGTCTCTAATTGTACAGGAGATTAAGTGAAGTTCCTTATTCCTGAGAGGCAGTGAGACTCGATAAGAGAGTTTCCAACACAAAGGTCTAAAGATACAATTCCTCTGTCTTTTTCCCAGAAAGACTCTCCTAAGGTCACTGAAACAATTTCCCCAAATCCTCAGTTCTAGCAGGGATCCCAGCCTATCAGATCACCACGGCTAAAGGGCCACCTCTGCATCTCCTAATATGTTCTAATGTAGGAGAATGGCTCTTGGATTGGGCTTGCTTTGTCTACAAGGGAAGGCTCAACACTGAGAACTGGCCTCTCTTGCTACGTGAAGAACCCCAATTTCTAAATTAATTTAGGCCATCTTTTTTTTTCTGGAATTCCAAGATTTGGAGGTAGTAGACACAAATGTAGACATTTACCCATTTTCAGATCTCTAAACTTTTTCCCAAATTTACTTCTTTGCTTGATGTTGATTTTTTGAATGTTTAGTCTAGCAAATATATAGAAAAGTGTGCAGATTGTTTAAGTGAAAGTTTATGAAGTATTAGTACTTATGTACATAGAACTCAGATTAACAAATAGAAAAGTACTAGCATCTCAGAAGACCTTCCATTTTTCTTTCCCAAAACTCCCCTCCCCAAGGCTAATCAGTGTTCTACAGATTGTTCTGCCTGATTTCCAGCTTTCCAATCCGTTGATTTGCATTGTATTAGTTTTTATTTTTGTGCAGGCCTGAATATGCCACAGTTTTTTCCTGTTGTTAAAGGGGATTTGGGTAATTTTCAGTTGGAAACTGTTACAAGTAGAGCTGCTATGAATGTTTCTGTAAAAATTCTGGTGCTTACATGTGTGCTTTTTTGTTTCATTTTATGTCCAGGATCACAGAGTATGCATACATTGCTGGAGGAGTAAGCTGATATTGCTAACCAGGTTTCCAAAGCACTCTCATAGATTTAGTCCCATCAGAAATGTTTAAGAGTTCCACTGGATCCACACCTGTACTAATACTTAAAATTCTCTCTCTCTCTCTCTCTCTCTCTCTCTCTCTCTCTCTCTCTCTCTCTTTCATTTTACTTATTCTGGTGAACTTGTGATGGTATCACATTATGATGCAATTTGCATTTCTCTGATGACTAATGAAGTAGATAATGACTACTTTATTCATCTTTTCATCTTAATTTCTATCCCTTTTCACTGCCCCTCAATTTGACCCAATTTATTATGGACCCTAACTTCTCCACCAATCCTGCTCTATAAAATAACTAATATCCAATTCAGCTGTAATATAGTATCTGCTCTTTTGTGCATCAGTTTGTGCTCATTCAAATGCAGAGGCACAACTCAAATCAAAGTAGCTTATGTTAATAAAAAAGGAAAGAAAATAAAATTCTTTAGCTTCTATAACTGGATAGTCTTGTGCAATACCTCAGATATAGATTGATTTAGGGCTCAAAGAGTGCATCACTTTCTGTTTTTTTCTCTTTCCACGTGCTGTGTTGGCTCTAGATGTCTTGATGTATGGTGCCTGCCATGGTCCCAGTTTTGCATAGGTACAGGCTCAAGTTCAAAGCAAAAGAGAGGCTCTTTCTCCAAACTTAAACAAATAATAAGCCCTAAAATTGATTTTTATTGGCTCTGACTGGCCTGTTTGTGTTGTATTCCAGTCCTGAAACCACTTTCCTGGGAGATTGGCTTGGACCTGCTAATATGTCTAACCCTGGGAGGAGGTGGACTGGATCATTCCTGTTCAAATCAAATGGTTTAGTTGAGGCAGATTGATTTTTTCAGAAGTAACATGCAGTAAAACTACCCAGAGAGTGAAAAGATGCTGGAAAGCAAATTTCAGCAATTGTCTGCTGTACTCAATGAGTCAGGTCCAAGGACAAAAAGCTTAGAGATATTCTTGAGTTTTCCTTCTCTCTCAATTACGACTATTCATCAATTCTATACCCTCAATGGCTCCCTAATCTATCCACTTTGTCACTACTGTAACCAATCTAGTCCAGGTAATCATTCTTTGCCTCTTGCTGTAGTTTCCCACCCCCCACATCCTTCTCTCTAAACTCTAAAAACAATGACAATAATAATAAATTGTTTTAGGGCTTATTAAATAACCCAACACTGTGCAAAGCACTTTTCACTCTCATTCTGTTTTCAGAGCAACTCTGAAAACAAAGCAACTCCGTGATTTGGTACTTGTTAACCAACCCAGTACCCAATTCATTATAATATTTACCTATATACATAATATTAAGTAAGTAACTGTGATAGTTCCCATGGTATATAATAGAAAACTATAATTAGAAGCTAACTTCTCAATACTCAAATTTCTTTAATGGCTTCTTATATCCATATATTTCTCATATCTATTATTATGTATCAAACAATTCCAAACTTTATTGTCTTGAAAACAATAGTAAGCATTTATTTACATCAAACATCTATAATTTAGGCCAGTATTGGGAGGAAAGGCTTAGCTCTGTTTCTTGCAGTAGCAGCTAAAATGCCCTGACTAGGTGATGGAGAATCCACTTCCAAGATGGCTCACTCATGATTGACAAGCTTGTGCTGGCTACTGTTTGCAAGCTCAGCTGGGGCTGACAGTCAGGGATCTCAGTTTCTGCCCATATGACCTCTTCATAAGGACTTCTCCATAGGTTGTTTTGTGCTTCCTCACAGCATGGTGACTAGATTCTAAAGTGTCCCAAAAGGGAGGAAGTAAAAGATGCCATTTCTTAAGACCTGAGCCCAGAATCTGGCAGAGTAGCACAGAACTCAGATTCAAAGGGAAAGCCAGAAAACGTCTCTCAATGTGAGGAATATCAAATAATTTTTGGATCAATCCTTAAAACTGCTGCATTTTAACTATAAAAATTCATAAAATGGACTGAAGGCTTTCCATGATTTGGCACTTATTAACCAACCCAGTACCCAATTCATTGTAATATTTACCTGTACACATAATATTATAATATTATGAACTTGCACATGATTTTATAAATATTATAACTATTTTGTAAATATTATAAATATTTTATAAATATTATAAAATCATATTTACACGGTAAATATTACCTTGTCTTTCCTCAATTTTTACAATGTAATGTGTTTTTCCTTACCTCAGCATCATGGTTCCTGCTATTTGTACCTGCCTGGAGTGCTTTCACTATCTTTACTTGCTCTTTCAAATCTCAAAAGGAAAGTTCTCCTACTATGTTAGTCTAGCTTAGGTTCTTCTATTTTAAGGCCTCATACAAAATTTGGCATCTAATAGTGAATCATATATGTGTTTTGACAGAAGAAATGACTGACAGGATGAGAAAATCCCTATTCCTTCAGTCTGAAACCCTCTTTCCCTCTCCGTGTCATCGTATGCTGAACCTCAACCCCTCTCATCTTCTAGCCTCAGGTGGATGGGCTCCAGCTCTTGCAGGAATTCAGGTCTTCATTTTATTTATCTGTTCTTTTTAGATATACATGACAGTGCAGTGTATGTTAACATATTATACATACATGGAGTATAACTTATTCTAATTTGGATTCCCTCCTTGTGGTTGCACATGATGTGGAGTTTCAGTGGTTGGGTATTGGTATATGAACACAGGAAAGTTATGCATTCTACTGTCTTTTCAGGTCTTCTTAAAATGTTACCTCCTGAGGGAAGTGACAATTTTCCTAGGATCTACCCAGGATAAACACTCAGCCTCAGGACTCACTGGCTCCCGTGCTTGCACGAATGGGAAGTCTTGGAAGCTTGTTTTCATGGAACCTTTGTCTAACGGTTGCAGTTATGTCAGATTTGTTTTGAAACTCCTGGATAGTACACATAATGTTTCTCTGACTCACAATTCTTTATGTTATTAGAGAACAGGAAACAGATGTCCTCAGGATCAGCAGAGTAAAGTTGAATTTTAATAGGTAGAGGGTACACTATGAGCAAAGGCTAAGAGGGATGAACTTGCTCCCATTGTCCAATGGACAAGACTTGGCTGTCACCATGTCATAGCCTGCAATGCATTTTATTATGGTCACACATGGGACAACAAGCCACAGGCCTGGTTTACCACCATTGGAGACTGTGGTTCAGCTCCCTTGGGAATTGTTTTCTTACTGATTTTTTTTTTTTTTTTTTTTTGGTACTGAGGAGTGAATCCATGGGCACTTAACCACTGATACACATCCCCAGTCCTTTTTTGTATTTTATTTAAAGACAAGGTCTCACTGAGTAACCTAGGGCCTCACTAAGTTGCTGAGGCTGGCTTTGAACTCAGGATCTTTCTGCCTCAGCCTCCCCGAGCTGCTGAGATTATAGGCATGCATCCCCGCACCTGGCTTTTCTTACCTATTAAATGACAGCTCTAAGATAAAATGGTCCATTCTAGTTCCAGCAGTTGGTGATTCTGACCAAGAATATCAAAGTGATTGACTGCTCCACCTCTGGAGGCAAACAAACCAGGGTTTGATATCTGGTTTTGTCCCCTTTAAACTATATAGCAAGTGACCTATAGCAAGTTGATTTACCTCTTTAAGTCTCTTTTATTTATTTTTTTAAAAATCTGTAGTCTGGGAAAAATACTAGTTCTTCTCTTTCCTTATAAGCTGTTTTGTGAATTTAAATGAGATAAGCTGTACAACGGTTAGGTTACTGTGAGTACCTAATTAATTAAATAATTCAACCATTACTGAGAACTTCTTACAAGAGGATGTGGTCCTGTGGAGTAGTTAGAGTCTTGACTTTGGAATCAGATAATTCATGAGCTTAAAGACTGATTTTATTATCTATTATCTTTGTGACTTGGGGAAGTGACTTTCTGAACTTTGGTTTCTCATCTCTTAAGAAAAGATGATACCCACATCTCACATAGGTTGTTATGATGATTAAATAAGAAAAAATACATAAGATACATTTCCCAATATCTATCATATAAGATGCTCCATAAGTCTACAAATTGTGTTTGGGGACTAGGAGTGTAGCTCAATGGTAGAGCATGTGCTTATAGCATCGTAGGCCCTGGGTTCAATCCCCAACACCCAAACACTGAATTTTGGAAATTATTATTATAAGTAATCATTTTCTTCAGGAAATAACCTATAGATGACTTTGGTTGGAGAGTAGAGAGCCAGAGGAATGCTGGGAGATGTTTGGAGAAAATAGGCTGGGACATACATGATGGCTCTTGAATGCACAGGTGGGGATTTTGAATTTTTCCCATTGGTAATAATGGGTCACTGAAGAAGTTTAGGTTTTACAAAAATAATAATAATAATAATAATAATAATAATAATAATAATAACAACAACAATAATAATAATTATTATTATTATTTCAATGGGTAATATAGAAGATATTGAAGAAAAGATATAATGGATATGAAGGGACTTATTCATTCATTCATTCATCCCTTCCATCAATTATCTAACAATTCTGGAGCCTCCATAGACCAGGCACTATTGGTAAGGATGCAGAACAGGACAAATAATGCAATTAGATCTAAGGTGTAATAAGTACTAGAATAGAGAAGCACATCAGTAAGTATCTACTCAGATTTTTGGAGGGAGCCAAATATGCTTCCAGATGAAGTGATGTTTAAACAGAGACCCGAAGTATAAATAAGGGGGGGGGACTTTTCAGGTGAAAAAAATGTCCAATGCAAAGGATGCCAGAGAGAGCAGGGCTGGTGAAGAGCTTGGAAACTTTCAGTCTTGAAGACGAGAGTCCAGGAGAAACTGGATGAGGGTGGCAACCATGGGTTGGAGACAAGGGGGTCAATGAACATGTCACAGTAGCCATAGAGCCTATGGAGTAGGAGGTGGGGGAGTGTGGGAGGGTGCGTGGGGTCACAGGTGCCTCTGACCTGACACCCCTTCCCGTGTCAGCCCAGCCATCCTCTGCCTTGCCTTCTGCCTCTCATGGGTATCTGCTGGATTTTGCTTGTTGACTTGATTTAGTTGTGAACTATGTGTGCTTTTCTTTATGTCCCAGCCTGGGGCTGCACCAAACAGGAACTTGTATAAGATGTGCCAAGGGCAGAAGTGAAGCAGTGGCCATTGTTACCCTCTGAAGGTCACAGTGTTCAGATGGAGGGACAGGCTGAGAGGTTTCTGGTGGGTCCTGCCACTTCCAGCTTTGCCTCTGGACAACCATCCAGGCCCCCCAACTCGCCTGTGGCATTTTCCCTTTGCCCCACTTTGGAGGCTGTATCTGCCTCACTTGTCAGCTTTACTATGACTCCTTCGTTGGTTCTTCAAATCCCTTCCAGAACTCCACTTGCCCAGTTTCTCCCAGAATTGTGTAATGTCTAATTCTTATCATAACTCTCTTATTCCACAGCAGTGAAGCTACCCTGACTGAATCTGACTGATACAAGACTCATAAAATCCTAAGTAGCTTGGATTTCACTTATCCTTGAGTATTCCTGGTATGCTCAGGCAGCCAGGGAAGGGCTGATATTGGTGGTTTTTCCTCCTAAGGAGAGACATAGATCATCATCTCATTTAGTCTAGAACCAAATAAAGATATTTACTTGAGACTCTGCCTACTCTTCTTCCCTTTAACCCAGTACATCAAAACATGGGAAATGATAAGCCAGATGACAAAACAACAGCATAAAAAGGAGGAGAGAAGCAAGAATGTTCCAAGAAGAGGGGACAGAATGTGCAAAGATCCAGGGGTCACAACTCCCCCTTGTCTGCCTTAGGCTTTATGGAGATCCAGTGAGATCATGAGCATGAAGCATACAGTAAATGATAAAAACAAAACAAAACTGTAGAGATATGAAGTCAAAATGGGAAGACTATTTGAAAGAAGGACTTTTTGCTTTCTATTCTTCAGTAGTTCTCTGGGATATTCAGTTCACCTCTGTGCTTCAGGCTTTGGACAACTACAATTTCAAAGAACATGTTTATACAGTTAGTGCCAGTAAGGCCTAGAGCATTTGGCTCTGAGAATACAATTGTCTGCTCTTGAGCCATTAGGGGAAAAGAACTGAGAGTACCTACAGACCAGTTTTTCTGCTTTCATGCCAGAATTTTTTCTGAAATAGAAGTGTGCTCACAAAGTAAGAATTATTTCAACTTTTCTGCCCCCAACCTTTTCAATTTGTTTTTTTTTCTCCTCTGTCCCTGGGGTAAGAGAGGGGTAAATACCCTTAAGAATCTAACCCTAGCACTTACTTGCCATGTGAATGTGGGCAGGTTATATTAATTCTCTGCATCTCAATTTCTGTGTGTATAAAATGGAACAATGATGTATCTCACGAGGTTGTGGGGATTAAATAAGTTATGTGTACGGTCCTTAGAGTACATAGTAGATAGTGAGTGTTCAGCAAATGTTAACTGATGTTCTTATAATTAAGGTAATAATTTTTATTATTGAATCAAAATATTAATTTCTTAGGTGTCCAAGTCAAATATGTGAGGTTTTCTATACAAGGTTTTTTTTTTTTTTTTTTTTGTACCAGGGATTGAATCCGGGGTGTTTAACCACTGAACCACATTCCCCCAGTCCTTTTTAAAATATTTTATTTAGAGACAGGGTCTTGCTGAGTTGCTCTCACTCGGTTGCTAAGGCTGGCTTTGAACTTGTGATCCTCCTGTCTCAGCCTCCCTAGCCACTGAGATTACAGGCATGGACTACCATGCCTGGCTTATGGTTCTTGATTAGTATCAAGAACCGGTCCCTGCACTAGCATGACAAATGATGCTGACTTGCCCATTTGTCTAGTTCTATGAAGTGAGAAGGAAGCAGCCTTTCACACTGCTCCCCTCTCCCTTTGCCTTGACAGCCAGCCTTTCATGTGCTATTTCCTACTTGCCTGCTGGTCTGCTGCCCTCAAGTCTGGCTTCTGCCCTTACCCTGCCACTGAAGCTGGCTTCCCAGAGTGACCAGCAGCTTCCTGTTTCTAAATCCAGTGAGCACTTCTCTGCCTGCTGGCCACTTCTGCTTTCTGGAATCACTCTCTGCAGGCTTCCCTAACATCACACTCTTCCTCTACAGTCATTTACTTCCTATCTTTCTGGCTGCTGCTCATTCTATTTTGGTCAGTCTTATTCTTTTGCATAGACATTATGTATTCTTCAGGTTGTATCCTAACCCTCTCCTCTGCTCCTGAGACACCTCTCCCAGTGGAATTCATCCATTTCCAAGGCTCAGTCATTGGACACATGGAGCCAGCCTGGCTCCTTCTCTTGAGATTCGGATTATTCTGCCTTCTTACCATCTAATGTCACAAACCCAGTGTGCCCTATAGTGAACTTTTCTCATGTCACTCCATGAAATGACAGCCCCTACTATCCCCTCTCTCAGTGACTGGCACCTAGGTTGGCACAATATTTGAGAATCATTTTGGTCTTAGTCTGCCTTTCTCTCACCTGCTCATCTCCAATAGTCTCTACATCTGTCAACTTTACTTCCAAAGTATCTCTGGGACCAGATGTCTCTTCTCTCTTCTTGCGGCTCCTATATCTGTCTGTTTTGAGCCCTCATCATCTACCTTCTGGTGAGTAGCTATAGCCTCCAAATTGGCCTCCTGGCCTCCCATCTTTATTCTTCCAAAGTATTCACCACCAAACTTCCAGGACTTCATTTTTGTGAAGAAAAAAAAAATGGATCCTATTGTTTTCCTGTTTAAAGCAGTGCAGTAATTTCCAACATTTTTCAAGATAAATTTGAAATGTCCTAACCAAGCTTTTAAGGTCTTATAAGTGATCAGTTTCTTGCTTATTGCCTGGGCTCCTTTCTACCTCCCTCCAATCCCCATGCCAGTCTCACTATTCTTCCAGTTCCTAGAATGGATCCCCATGTCCTTGTCTGGAATCCTCTTCTCAAATAACTTAGGTCTCAGTCAAAATTTATTCTTCCAGGAAGGTTTCCTTAATGTGAGGTCTGGGCTGGGTCCTTTCCCTGGTGGGGCTTTGTATGGCTCTTTTCATAGCTCTGTCCCCTTCCTTGTGATCTATTTACAACTTGGGCTGTGGAATCAGACCATGGAATGGAGTTTCATTTTTCTTATATGCAAAATGGGTCTAATACAAAATCAACTTTGCAGATTAACAGTGAAGAATAAATGAATGTTGTCCCTGGAGTAAGTATTTGGCTTGGTGCCCCACACTCCTCTTTACCTGGCTGTTTCCACCATTAAGCTTTAAGTGCCATAGGAACAGGGCTGGCCTTGGGCCCTGCTGTGTACTGACATCTCACATCCAGCATATTGTGAATAAAGGACAAAGACCTCTGCCTATTTGGTTTTCTAGGCAGATCATGGAAGCAGAAGGTATCATTGGTGTTTAATGAAGAAAAAGAGAGAGGAAGGAAGACTGAAGTTTAGAAATTAATGGAAAGTGCATGTTACTTAGAATTTTTCTCATCTATTTACCATAAAAATGTTAAATGATTTTAAAAGTAATATGCTTTTTTTCCTAGGAAATATGGAAAATACAAACATACATAAAAAATACAAAGATACATAAAGCAACCTTATTTTTTCCGTATTTTTATGGATCCATTATACTCATGCATACTGGTGGGATTTGTTGTTACATGTTTGTAAAGGCATACAATATAACAACATAATTTGGCCAATTTCACCTTTTCCTTCCCTCCTCCCTCCTTCTGGTTTCTTTTCTCTTCTGTTCTCTCTCTGATTTTCATGAGATCTCCCTACCTTTCTTTTCCTTTTTCCTCTCTAGTTTCCACATGAGGAAAAAAAAAATATGACCCTTGACTTTTTGAAATTGGTTTACTGTGCTTAATAAATGTTGTCAAAGTTCCATCCAGTTTCCTGCAAATGACATAATTTCATTCTTCTTTATGATTGAATATGCCACAATTTCTTTATTCCTTGATCCAATAATGGATACTTCCGCAGGTTATTATGTGGCTACTGTAAATTGAGCTGCCATTCTAACTGGAGTGAGATGAAATCTCAATACAGTTATGATTTTCATTTTCTTAATTGGTAAAGATATTGAAAATTTTTTCATATATTTATTGACCATTTGTACTTCTTCTTTTGAGAAGAATCTCTTTAGTTCATTGGCCTATTATTAATTGGGTTATTTGTTTTTTTTTTTGGTGTTAAGTTTTTTGAGTTCATTGTATGTTCTACATATTAATCCTCTGTCAGAAAATTAGCTAGCAAAGATTTTCCCCCATTCTGTAGGTTCTCTCTTTACCTTCTTAATTTTTTACCTTCTTAATTTTTCCATTGCCATGAAGAAGCTTTTAACTTGATGCCATCCCATTTATTAACTCTTGGCATTATATCTGAAACTTTAATCCTATGGAGAAAGTCTTTGCCTATACCTATATGCTGCAGTGTGCACCCTGTTTTCTTCTAGGAGTTGCATAATGTATGGACTAATTCCTAGGTTTCCAATATAGTTTTATCATCCAAAAAACTGGTCGTTAATATTTTATATTTCTCATTTTTTTATAAATTTATATTTCTTCATTGCAGTAAGGATTAAACAGCATATAACTAATTATTTGTATAAGTAATTATTTAGAACTTTATACTTTTTATTTTTAAATGTTTTATCAGTGCTTTATACACTGTTTTTATACACAACAGTTGGGTTCAGTGACATGTTCATAAATGCTCATAACATCATTTGGTAAGACCCATACTTGTTATTCTTATTTAGGCTGTATGAGGGCAACAATTAGATTCCTCACTGAGTGTCTAGTATTTGCTATAGTGCAAGTAGCAACTCAATAAAAAATATAAAATAAAATACTAAATCTCACTTGGTGTTTTATTAAATTTGAAATTTTAACATTATCTTGTGGTTATTTCTCCATGTCATTATATCTCTGTTGTTTTTATTGGTTGTTAAAGAGTCTATTGTGTAAGTGACCCAGAAATGATTCAACTATTCCATTATTGTTGGTACGTCAATTCTTGGTTATTTTAATGTTTTGACAAACATTTTGGTGCATAAGTTTATGCTTCCTAGATTATTTCCTTAAGGTGTTTTTCCGGAAGAGGGATCATCTTGTTAAAGGTCTCTTTTTGAAAATGTTCCAGAAATCCATATTCTGTTTCCTTTTCAGTGCTTGTAGAACATTCATGCTTACTGTTTTGTGACTTTTTTCTTTCTCTCTGATGACCTTGGGATAAATCGTAGCCAGATCCCAGGGCTCAGCCTCCCCCTCCCCATTCTCCACTCAGGGAGACATTCTGGTCTCATACCAGCAGCCACCAACTTCTGCACTTCTATCTTATTAACACATCAGGTTAAAGCAGTGGAATAAAAACAGATTATTTCTTCTTCTTCCTCTCCCCCCCCCCCGCACTTCTTCTTTCCCTTTCCCTCTTCCCCCTCATCCTCACAGTAAGAAAGAAAAGGAAAGAAAAAAACACTTAAAAAAATTTACAAAATTGTATCTGTTGTATATTGTGAGTAATAAAGGGAGAGATATACTGAAAGAAAGGGAAAGAAAGAAGGAAGCTAAGAGAAGAAACAGAAAACAAGGAGATAATGAGAAGAAACCCCAAACAAGTTTTTGGGGTATGAAGAATAATTAGAGAATAGGAAGAAAACAGAAGAGAAAAATCTTGGTGAAACAAATTAGGTATTTGAGACATTTTTATAATCCCTTTGGTAAAAATTTTATGTGATAACCATTCAGAGATTTGAAGACACTATGGTGATTCTGTAAGTTTTATTTTTATTTTTTCTTTTTTTCCAGACTAAAATTACTCAATTATTTCTGGGACTTAATTACTTGCTCATCAATAGTCCAGATACATTTTTGGGGTGGTGGTTGTCAGTGTCCCTATTAAACTGTGGTGATCTGAGTTGGATTGGGTATTCCAGAGTGTTCTTGGCACTGGTTGGTGGACAGAATGTACACGAGGACTGTCACTCCCTGTACTTGGGACGTGGAATTTCTCCTTGCTCTCTTTTGTTTTCTGTCTGTCCCTCAAACATTCACGGGCACAGTTCTAAAGTGTTGATATTAGAACTTCTTTACCCTCTTAGAAGAAGATGGAGGACAATAAATAGTTTTTGTTTATGTTAATTATATCTAGTGATACCAGATATTAATTAACAAAACTGTAAAATATTGAGTTATTAAAATGGCTTGGAAGGCTGAGGCAGGAGGATAGCAAATTCAAAGCCACCTCAATAACCTAGCAGGGCCTTAAGCAACTTAGCGAGACCTTGTCTCAAATATATATATATATATATATATATATACACACACACACACACACACACACACACACACACACACATATATATACATACATATATATATATGGCTGGGGATGTAACTTGTAACTTTAGCTTAGTGGTTAAGTGCCTCTGGGTTCAATCTCTGGTACCAAAAACCAAAAACAAATAAACAAACAAAAACCAAAATTTAAATTTAAAATAACAAAAATAAACCCATTGTGTTAGTATAATTAAAATAGTCTCATGAAAAAATTTCCAAAACAAAAAAAGTTACATTAAGAAAATGGCATTGCTTTACATTTTTGGCATATTTCTTTACTATCTGGCTCAACAGAGGACAACTTGAGTCTTATAACTGAATTTGCATGATGTCTTGACAAAATATATAAAGAAAGTGTGCCTTCACTCAGAACAGAGTCGGGCAAAATGGTGTGGCTATTTTAATGGATTTTTCAGATAGTTGTGGACAATCTTGATATTACACTAAAACTTGACGAGTGATCATTTCTGAAAGATTGGTTGGTTTGTGTAACCTGAACCATATATCTGAGCTTTTCATACTTTATTATACATAATCCTCTGACCTAACTTACACCTTGAGTGGATCTTTTACCCTTGTATGATTTTGTCACATCATGCATTAATCATTGGGAAAACATTTGCTTACTGACTTATGTAGGTCTTCTAAATGTTGACACATTTCCTTCTATGATACAAAACAAATCACATGCATTTAATATTACCTTCAATCTCATTCAGAAAAATCTGTCTTGGGAGACTGAAAAGTTCATGGTGGCAAATATAAGTTTTTCCAAAATTCACTCGAATGCTTGAATTTTGTTATTGGCAACAAATCTTGGTAGTGATTTTTTCCTTGAAGAATTGGGCTCCCTTAATTTCTTTCTACGAAAATATATGCCAAACACCCATATCTGAATCACCAGTTTGTCTGTCAAAAAGTTGTCCTTCAAGTTGAGTAAAAGCTATTAAACATTTACTGCTTATTAAATATTTAAGAGTTATTAAATATTTACTGCTTAATTAAAGATACTGTTAATTGGAAATGTCCCCCCACCCCCACCCTCAGAGTGCACAGCAGTCATGGGTATGATGACACAGGTACAGCTGGGTGCCACTGTCTCCATGCTTGCTGTGACATCTGTGAATTTACCTGCCATTGCTTCTGCACCATCAGTGGGAATGTGAAAAGGTCAAGTGGTATTGTTCTGAAAAGAGCTTTGGCTTTGTGGGTCCCTTGGAAAGGTCTTGAAGTTGCTAAAGGTCTGTGATTCATACCTTGAGGACTGTTGGTTTCTTGCCTTTGAACTACATGAATCATGCTATCTTCCACAGATCCTATCAGGGAGAGCAGGCTGTGGGCATCCAAGGAGATAGGGGCAATAGCAGCAGGAGCTGGCATGTCATAAGTGTCATGCCAGGTGCTCTTGATGCACTGTCTCCCAGTAACCCTTCAAGTTGGTTCTACCTCCACTTTCAGAGTTGGACACTGAGGACCAGCAGGTCAGTGAATGTGCCCAAGATCACACCACTGGTAAGCAGTAAAGCCTGTGGGACACTCCCGGCCATCTGACTTCAGAGTTTGGGCTCTGAGCTTCTCTGTGTTAGCTGGAGAGACTGACAGGATGGGAGAAGTAAAGAAACGCCTGTCCACAGGGCAGGGGTCAAAACAGTGGCCGAGAGTCTTGGACTCAAGGATCTAAGTGCAAATCAAAGATCTCCCTCAAATCTCTTTTCCCATCCGGGTCTCCCAAAAAGTCTTCTGCGATGGCTGGTCAGAGCTCTTCTTATTTCCATTTTGTAGGTAAGGAAAATGACATTCCTTAGCAGACAAGCATTTCCTTGTAGTCCCAGAGTCCCCAACCAGGAGAGTTCCACCTTCTCACCCAATGCCAAGGACTCAGGGCTCTTGTTGGCAGCTCTCCTACTCGGTGCCAGGTTGTGTCAGGCCTTGGTAAGGATCTTGGCAAAAATAGGCAGTCCTACTGAAAGAGAGAGGAAGGTAGGCCCATTAGCCTTGGCACCAAGGAAGGACACGAAGTCCAGGTCCAGGCAGGAGCTTGTGGTGAGAACTGTCCTCAGCAGGGGATGGGGTCTGTACTGAGACTCAGAGCTCTTCCCCATTCTGGGGATGTGGTTTCACCAGCCTGAAACAGTTCATCTGCCAACAGAAAAGAAGGCCTGGGAACAGAGAGAAGAGTGTGTGGAGAGAACAGGCCAGAAAAGTACACTGAGGCTTCGAAGGAACAGGAAAAGCCGCTCAGATGCGGCCCAGACCTCTTTGTAGAAGGGGAAACTGAGTCTTGTAAAGAGAAGAGAATGTGCCAAGAGTTATGCAGCCCCAAGGTGAAAATGCCCCAAGTCTTGCTGATCCCCAGGGCTCTGGATGCTCAGTGGACAGTCAGAAAGACACCCTGCTTAGACAATGGCAGCCTGTGTGCCTGAGTCGGCCTTCCAATCTCTCAGAGCTAAAGGAGGGAGGCTCAGCTGGCAGCCAGGGCTGTTTCTCAGGAGCTCAAGCTCTGGGGACACTTGCCCCTGCTGTGAAGGGCAGAGACCAGGATGCTATTTCTTTGGTTTCTTGGGACCCTGCCCCCAGGTCTGCCCTTGCGTTCCTCCTGCATTCCTCCGGCTCTTCACATTCCAAGTGGGTATTAGGTTCCGTCCAGTGTGAGATTCTTTCCCTTCCAATGAGTTGATTTTGCCTTTGTTCTTTTGTTTATGTTCCCTGGACAATCAACAGTTCCTGAAAGTGGCAGGCCTCCTGGATGCGGAAGAGGGGAAATTTCGGGACAGTTCCTGAATGTCCAGGCTTTCAAAGCCCCACTCAAGGCTGGCATATGGAGGGCCTCCAGAATAAAGGGGCAGGTCCTTCACAAGTCAGGGGGCCCTGAGGAGCAGCTGTTCTCCACTCGGTCCTCACATGGTCTGCCTTGCCTCAGGCAGTGCCCTGATGGCCTTGCACATGGGAGAAGTGTGTGGCAATAGGGAAGACCACTGGTTCCTCCACTTCTTTTCCTGGTCAGCTGGCTGCATTCTGAATTTTAACAATTAGGGATCAATTCTTTGATTCTAGGTTTCATTAATTAGGACAAAGGAGAATTTTATTATGGGACTTCTCCTCCTTTTTTGGGTGTGGCGGGGGGGGGGTCTACATGTATTTACTGAGAATCTGCTATGTCCAAGGTTTTGTTTTAAAAGTTGGGGATTCAGGAGCAAATGAAGCAAACAAATCCTCTTTTCTGGTGGACCTGACCTCCCGTTATGGGAGTTAGAAAATGGGGTGTCTGGCTGTGGGTGGTGAGAGCCGTTAGGGGCCTAGAGAGTGAAGGAAGTAGCATTGAGACTGGAGAGAGACATTCTGGTGTGTCCAGGGTTAGGGGTGCAGACCTGAGAGTTGAGTAGATACCTATGGGACATGAGAGAATGTGCCCTGAAGTTACCTGGAGGAAGACACCTCTGATTGCCAGAGTGGTCACCCCTCAGATGGGGCAGGTTCTGTCGTCCAACCAGGGATCACACAGGGCCAGCCCTGTTTCCATCTGCTGACCCACTCCCCGTGACTGAACGCCATTCCTAGGTCCACCTGAACCTCCTGATCCTAGGAAGTCTGTTACTCTGGCAGAAGTTTACCTTTCAGAGCAATTTGACCCCAAAGAGCAAAGAAAGCAAAACAGAAAAAAATAAACAAACCACATATAGCCCTTCTTGAATTTAGGGTCAGTTGACTGAATTTTTTTTTCTTCTGCCAATCTCGATCCTTGCAAGATCCTAGAGCCCAAGCATGGGAAGTGGCCCTGGGGCAAGAGCCCCTCTCCCTCATTGTAGAGATGGGAGAGTCCAGGGAGGGTCTTGCGGCGACTCGTTAGAGCTAGTGATGGAATGGCTGAGCCGGGCCCATGCCTAGGTGTCCTACTGGACTTGTGCCCTTTCATCTCCTGCCCACTACCACACCACACACCACCTTTACCCCACGCCTCTTTCACAGACTTGGAGAATAACAATCATAGCTCATGTTTCCCCAGTACTTGGATTTCCTCTTGCAATGTTGTTCTGTTCTTCTCTGAGGATGGTTTCTGAGAAGGGGAACTCTCTGTAGGTTTCTTTTTTCTTTTTAACTAAATATTATCTTTTGCTTTATGCCAGACTCTGTGCTAAAGGCCTCATGCTCAATATTTCATTTAACCCTGACTGACTCCCTTGGTGAGGCATTATTATTATATCATTCTTATTGAAAGACTGGGAGGCTCAAGCTCAGAGAGGTTGAGCAACTCACCCAAAGCCACACATCCTGAAAATTCGAGGGCTGGGCTAAGAAACCAGGTCCTGAAGATTCACCTATTAGACTCATTAGCTCTTCATGCCTAGCATCTGTCACCAATCTAGAATATTCCTTCTAGAGCATCTATCCCTTTAGACTTGTGGAGCCTTTATCTCTTTGACCATCTTGGTTATTTTTCCTCCCTTCCAGTATCACAGCAGGTGGACCATGCAAGGACCTAACCTGACCTTTCTTTAGGAGGCTCCTGACACATGAGGTAACATGCTTAGCATCACCTGGGCTTGGCTTCCTGGCCATAGGTGATGCAGTAGGCAGCAATGTCTTGACCCAAAGACTTCCAACTGTGGATTGGCCAGCAGGCTGCAAGGTGTGAACGTTCTGCCCTACAGGAGCCCTGAGCTCTGGCTGGTGTCTGCCTGAACCAATGAGCCTTTTCTCTTGGAGAGCAGTAAGATAGACAGGGCTAAAACTTAGAATCACACATTTTTTTAAAAAAAAATTTATTTTTATTTTTTATGTTTTGGTACTGAGGATTAAACCCAGGGGTGCTTTACCATTGAGCCCCATCCTCAGCTCTTTTTATTTTTTATTTTGAGATAAGGTCTTCCTAAGTTGCCCAGGCCGGCCTTGAACCTGAAGTCCTCCTGTGTCAGCCGCCCAAGCAGTTGGGATTACAGCATGGACCCCTGCGGCTGGCAGAACAGTGGTCATAATCAGAGGCGCCAGCAACAGCTTTGGACAAAGCTGATGGATAGATGAGGTTATTCTGGTCACCAGGAGTGAAAGTCATGGCAGGGGCTGAATGATACTCCATGGGGTTTGGCTCTGCAGCTCAGATGGTTTCTTATCTTCCTTACTTCTCCATGGAGTCTTAAAAAACTTCAAACCCACTTGAATCTAAAGTATGAAATATGATATGTCAAGAGCTATGTAATGTTTTGAACAACCAATAAAAAAAAACTTCAAACAGTGAGACTATACCATGAAATGAGAGATTATTAGAATAGGATTGTGGAATGCAACATCCTGCAGCCTAGAAAGAGGAATTTCTCTTGGGGACGTCTCCCGGAAGTGGAGCCCAACCGGGTGACTGCCTCACCTTCACTCCCAGGGCTGGGCTCTTCCCAGTACACCATAGAACTAGCCCCAGTCTTCATCTGTAACTGGCACTAGTTCCTCTGAAATTTCCTTATACTCAACCACATCATTTTTTTTTTCTCCTTCTGAGTGTTCATATATTCCAGGTACAGTTCGAACTAAAGTGTTTCACAAACATTATCTGATTTGACCATTATCCTCATTTGAAAAATGGAGAAACAAAGGCTTACCATGTCTCTTGCATATTCATAGAAAGGAAGTCTGAATGCAGACCAAGGAGGGCATCCCCATTCTGCTCACTACACTGAGTAGCCCTGCAGTCTAGCCTTGGGGGCGGGATCCCTGCTAGTCCCATTTTATGGATGAGGAAAGCAAGAGGATTAAGTGGCTTGCCCAGGATCTTACTGCCCGTAATGGATATAGGGCTGGCTCCATGGTTGATGTGTATAGCTGGCACCTCATTTGCTATTCTTCTGCACCTCTTGCCACCACTGGGAACCTTCCAATAGTTTGTATCTTTTCTTTGTATAGGTTCACCCTAGAAGACTTAGCATGAATATATAAATTTGGGTGTGTGGGGGGACTGGGCCTCTCTGTGGCATGCTGGCTGTACGTGCATGGTTTTGTGATAGAGCAGCCTTCTGGGGTAAGGTATTGAGCAAGAGCCAAATCCTGGATCCTCAGATGATTGGGGAATCTGGGTCCACAAACAAGAAGCACCTCTCTAATGTCACACAGAGAGTGCTGACTCTCAGAAGACAAGAGCTAACACTCTCTAGAGCCCAAACTAGAACACGGGGCCCTGTTGTTTCCTGTAACACTCCTTCTCTTTCCAAGTGTCCTACTCAAATTGATCCATACAATTCTGTGAAATACTGTGATGCCCTTCTTATCTTGCTTTATGTGACATGAGATACTGACTTCTTGTCACTCAAAATCCCAGTACTCCAGAAAGGAAGGACTACGTCGGTGGTTTTCACATGGTGCTTCAAAGAATCCTAGTTTTCTGATAGGTATTTAGGAGATTTTGAAACTAGTGAAGTCTTTGCCACCAAGAAGTAAGATTCACACTAACTAAAGTCTATGTGAATCAGTCACTTACAAAAGATACTTTAAATATTGATTTTCTCCCATTCTGTAGGCTTTCTCTTCACATTATTGATTTGTTTCCTTTGCTAAAAAGAAGCTTTTTAGTTTGAATCCATCACATTTATAAGAAAGACTTCTGCTGCTAAAAAAGATGGAAAAATCTCTTTTTATAAAATGTCATGGGTCATGTAGCCACAAGATGCAGGAGTAGAAAAGCTACTCACAGCTTCAAAGTCAAATTTCCCAGCAAAGTGGAAGAAACCAAATTTTCACTTGGGCTAAAAACGTACTTTGCTAGAAGATGATTCTGCCTTCCCAGCATCCCCACCTCTGTAGGCTGGGATAACAACAGAGTTTCTGCACCCATAAGCAGTTCTGTTTCGCAGACCAGCTCCTGGAATCCCCAGCTACCCCTGGCAGGATGGTCTGAGCTCATTTGTGTTTCTGTTTAACACTCAGGCTCGCCTCTGAGATTCTCTGCATCTCCACCCTGGGTTCTGCAACTCAGAGGTATAGCTGACAATTCTGAGCGAAGGTTTCAAGGGTTTAGTGGGGTGAGTGAAATGGTGGTGTGAAGGATAGGAAATAGCTCCAGCTGCTTCTGTGTGAGAAGAAAGCATTAAAAAATTCATTCATATACATAGGAGCACACTTGAGAACAGCAAATAGATGCACACTGGGGCCATTCTCTTCTTCTGCTTCCCCAAAGTGGGAAGCACATACACATACAGGTGCACACGTGTGCACACACACACATACACACACACACTCACAGACTTGGTCCAGTTAAACTGCTGTCTTTACTGAAGCCATTTTCTGTGTCTGCTTCTCTGTGTTACCAGTTAGCCTCACCACTTCTCTTACTTGTCTTTCTTCATAGCAGGTATAAATATCCACAGGCTTCTCTTTGCTGCAGCCCAACAGCCAAACCTGACCATCTTGGCCAGCTTAACAACTCTGGATCCCTCTGACAATTCATTTCCTCAACACATCAAGACCAGATGCCACATCTTCAGATACAGAGATCACACAGGGCTGGAGGTACCAGATCCTGCAAGCCCCTCTTTTGACAAGAGGGTGAGGTTGTAGCCCAATATCTCAGGAGGAGGAAGAGGCAACTCTGCCTTCCAAAAGGGCACCCTGGATTTCCGGGCCGTGTGGGAAGCCTGCCTTATGTCAGGTTCCACAGTTGGCAGCCTCTGGAAACCACCAGCCCCACAGACACATTTTATTTGCCACAATATTATTTTGTAGTTAAATTTAGCATTTTAACATTTTAAAATTTCATCCCTGAATAGATGAAATTTCCAATTTCTCTTAAGAAGTCACAAGGTTCGGTGACATGGGTCTCTTCCTTTGTGCCAGTGATTTCCTAGAGGTGAATAGCCACTGTTCCTTGTAGGTGGAAAACTTGGTTGCTTCATTTCTCTTCCTTGTTGGCTTCAATAGGCATTTGTATTTGCAATCTATGTCTTAAATAAAAAATAATAAAATGCTGTCAGTAGTCCTTGACGTGTATTGAATGCTTCACCCACCATGCAGAAGACTGCACATCTGGATGCTATTGCAGTCTCACTAAAGCCCTGTGAAATAAATATGTTATTGTTCCCACTTTACAGCTGGCGAAGCAGAGGCTTGGGTGAGTCAAGAGAGTTGCCCTGGGTCCCTCGCCTATGAGGAGGCACAGCCAGTACTAGAAGTCAGATTCACCCAACTCTGGAAACTCTGCTGACTGCAAGACCTAGGTAGATTCTTTCCTGAACAAGATTCAAAATTTCTCCTGCCTTTATCCACATTTGGAATTTCTTTCTGTTTCTTGCTGTCAGTTGGTTTTTGCCACCTGTATACCCATAAGCATTCACCAAACGGGAAAATCGGATCCCCAACAAGATCAGGCTTTATGGAATCCTCCTTGCCTTACACACCAGGTCCTTCTGTTCCTCTTCCTGGCCTCTCTGCTCCTGCTGCAGCAGCGTTATCCATATTTCAATCAGCTATGCGGGCACTTCCACGTCATCTCTGACTCTCTTCTTTCCTGCTTATTGTTTTAAACCAATAGTCAATGATGCACTGAGCTCTGTTTATACTTTCTCAACATTCCCGGCTTTGATCAGTGTGTTCTCTTCCCTTCCCACCTCACATTCACTCTGCCAGGTATTGCTGTATTACACTTAGGACACTGGTCAGACACTGGTTAGTCCCTTCCTTGGAGACCATTGAGAAGTCTCTGCTGCCAGATGGAGGGATCCCTTGCTCTTTGCATGACTTTGAGACCCTCCAGAGCACCTAGAAGCTTCTCCAAGTAGAGGTTTCTATAATTCCTCTGTATTTCTAGCCCTCCGGCCATTCAGAACTATATTCCCAATATCTCAAACACTTTCCATGTTTCAACACTTGACTTTCTTGTTTGAAATGCTTCATTTTATTGCTCAACCTTCCTTGTAGAATTTTCACTCCATCTTTTGGGGTCTAACTCAAATGCCACTTCCAGGAAGCCTTCCTTAAACAAAACCATCCTCTCCCATGCCACCTTCATAATGAAAGAGTCTAGCTCCCGTTATTGTGGAACACACACGATGTGCCAAGCACTGTGAATACTCATACATGCATTTTTCCCAACTTTTGGCAAATACTAAATGCTTCCTAGGTCACAGGCACTGTCTTCAAACTAGAGATACAGCACTCGCTGCCATAATAAAGTATCAGCTAGTGATATGTACAATGATGAAACTGCAGAACAACAGATTCTGGTGGGACAATAAACACATGAGAAATGACTGGATCTCATTGAGGACCCCTGGCACCAAGGGAAACGTTCAGGCTGAGCGGGCTCCCCCTAGAAGCAAAAGTTTTGTAACAGACTATGGCAATTGTGTGGCTCCTCCTGCATCCTGTCTCCTTCTTTGATTGACACTGAAGCTGTTGGCCTTCTTGTCTAGCTCTTTCCAAGGGAAATGCAGCCAGGAGAATGATCTGCTTCCAGAGCCTAAAGATGCAGGGGTCCCATAGCTGCACACTGAAGTCTTTGTCCTGGAAAGGGACATCCCCACTGTCAAAGAAGAGGCACAACCAGAGCATTGGGCAGCACAGGGCAGAATAGAATAGAACATGCTGAGGAGAACAAGGGGCCATGTTTCTTCCACAATCCCCATTCCCCCAAGTCTGCTAGCAAGATTGCAAACTCAGCTGAGAATAGCTCAGGTGAGTTGATTGTTATTTGGAAAGCATAGGCAACCTGTCTCCTGCTGGGTGCTCCAATCCCTTAAGTTCCTTTCTGTGGAATATTGTCCCCACTTTCCTAGATGATAGTGCTGACAAAGCAGATTATGAAGAACAGTCACTGAGGCTTGGTGTCAAGCACACTTTGTGTGTGTGTGTGTGTGATTTAATGCTCATAGACAGTCCTTAAGATTGATTCTATCATTACCCCTATTTCATAAGTGGGGACTCACAGGAATTAAGAAATGTCCACAGTGGTAAGCATGGGAGTGGCAGAATTCAAATACAATCAGCTGCCAGACTCCAAAGTTCCTGTGTTGAATCACATCATAGGATAAATCTCCTATGCCATAAAATTATACCCAGCTCCAAGTCTTCATTAAATGTCACCTATACACTGACGTTTTCCTTGATTACCTTTTCTGTCCCTGTGAGGGCTCACATAACTGACCTGTATGATAGTTGTCATTCATTCATTCAACATTTATTATATACTCACCATTTATTACATACTCACCATATTCATTGGGCACCTCTCTGGGATCTGGGATAAGTAACTCTTCCCTACCCTCTTGGAGCTCTCTGTGCAGCTACTGCAGGATAAAATCAAGGCTACTATGCAACCTGTCTGCTGCTTTCATATTTATGTCTTCTTGCATCACTTTTCTTATGACCAGACCATCAAAGCCATTATTAACCATTCAGGTCAGGCATATGGAAATTCATCAAGCTGTAAAACAGGCAGGTGGAGAAATAGCAGGAGTTCCTCCAGGCAAAGCAGTGCTGGAGGGAGATGGCACCTTTGTAGTTCTTGCTGCTTTCACTGTAAGGAAACCGTAGAACTGAACTTCTGAATCTTCGAAAGAGAAAATAATGGGTCCGCTTAAGCTGTGCTCTGTGTGACTCCGGTGTTGGGGGCTTTTGCTAAGTGTTTATGAGGTCACTTTAAGTAAACCCTATTCTTTTTGTAGAACACTGCCATTGCAGCACCCCCAATACTATACTGCCTGGGACATAGAAGGAGCCAAATTAGGCTGTGCCCTGTCAAATTTCCAGGCTCAATCCAAGGGAGGCTCTCTCCATTCTTGCCCTGCCAAGTGTTTGAATGGTGTGTCCTTAGCCATTCAGGAGACATTTAAAAAGACATAGGATAAAATTTTTAGATAAAAGAGCCTCAAGAAAAAAGATGCAGTTCTTTTTCCCAGCCCCTACCCAAGAAATATCTGATATGTTCTTAGAGATTTCTTTGAAGGTAATTATTGTTAGGTTTTTAATGAATAAGGTAGATTTTTAAGAATACAGAACATTTATAAAATCTCTCAAGAGCAGCTTGGAGTGCAATCGTAGGGACTTCAAGGGCTTCCTGCAGTTGATTTGTCAACCTGAAATTTGGTATTATAACCAAAGTGATAGATGCAAATGATATGATTTTAGGTGGTACATAGATAACATTATTTTTTTTTTTTTTTTTTTAAAGAGAGAGTGAGAGAGGAGAGAGAGTGAGAGAGAGAGAGAGAGAATTTTTAATATTTATTTTTTAGTTCTCGGCGGACACAACATCCTTGTTTGTATGTGGTGCTGAGGATCGAACCCGGGCCGCACGCATGCCAGGCGAGCGCGCTACCGCTTGAGCCACATCCCCAGCCCCGATAACATTATTTTTAATTTCAATTCCTGGGCATTTTAAAATATGTACTATAATCATAATGAACATACCTTACACACTGTAATCTTGTGTGCTTGCCTGGGATGAGGGTAAACTGAAATATTATGAAAATTGAAGTCATTCTTAAGAGGAATATTAAGTAATTGATGAATAGTTCAGGGTATTTGTAGAAAACGTGTTCATAAACTACTAACATTTTGGATGTACAGCTCTAGTTAGTGGAATCTCTAAATGGATTCAAAGTCTCATTGTATGACGAAATTGAGGCCCCGTGTGGTGAGCCTACCTAAGAGTGCCCAATACACAGGGTCAGATAAGGAAGTCCTCAGGGCACCAGTGTGTTTGAGTGACACCGTTAGTCTTCTTGCTTTCTACCTATGCAGTTTTAACCTGGCTGGGGTGAGGGTGGCATGAGGAGAGTCCACCACAGTTCATTTTGGAAACCAAGAGAATGTGCAGTCACTTCACCTAAAGGTTACATAGCTGTCATTTTACAAGGACTCTTACGAGTATTTTCCTTAGAGTCTTCTCACCTCTTATAAACGGAGAAAAAATTTTCAAGATGCTTGCCATTCCTCCTATGTTGTTAGAGATCTGCCTGTGTCTAATCTCAGGAAATGACTTGATGCTCTCTCCTGGGGAATTTATTCTGTTTGGCTAGAATCATAAGAGAGAATCAACTTTGTTTGAGATGAGGCTTCTTTCCATTTGGGTTGTCATTGTGTTTGCTGGCCTGGCTCCCAACTTGAAAACTAATGATGTATAAATTTAAAGGCTACCTTCAAATCCTTCACATGGGTCAGCCCACTTGGGGACAACTGTACTTGATGCCAATTGAATCCTTTTAAGAGGAACATGACATAGGGGACTATATCCAGAAAGAGGTTGGCAGGAGAGGAAGGGGACTACAGCCTGTGTTTGGAGAGCAACAGGTGAAGAACCTGGTGTTGGCTGGCCCACAGACAGAAGACTCCAGGGCCATTTCAAAGTCGCCATTTTCAGGTCTTTGCAGAATTGTAGGGGAGGGCAGAGCAGGGCAGGGCAAGGCAGGTACTCTGTATTGCATGTCTGTGGAGTTCAAGGCTACAGGTGCTACCTGCCACCCCAGGGGTTGGGAACAGTGTGGGCATGTGGGCAGGAGGCAGCAGCTTCAGGAACTTACTGTCATGTGGGTATAAAGGCTAGGAATCTGATTTGTTTTAAGTAAGAAATCTTCTGATTTCTAAACAGTGGCAATAAATTTCAAAAACATTTGACATATTGTATAGCCAAACAAAACGCTGTGGTTTAGAAATAAAATCTGTGGATTAGATCCAGGCTGTGGGCCTTCTTGCAACTCTTGTAACTTCTGCCTTTGTTAGTCATGAGTTATTTTAATGTTTCTGGCTGATGATCCCGCCCATGAGCCCAAGCACAGATTTCCCTTTTGTGTGGGGCAGTTCCTATTGCATGGTCCTGTGCTCAGGGTTCAGGGTGCAAATGGATTTTGGAGAGCATATTTATCACTCTTTAGGAGGAAAAAGTATAATAATCAGGACAAGAACTCTAAAGCTCTAAGAACTGGGAAACGCCTTCTGGGGTGAAGGAAAGATTGGAAAATTCCAGGAAGCACGTAGAGGTGGTTGGTAGCTGGAAATACCACGGATCCAGAGGTAGGAAATCTGAGTTCTCACACCACCTCTGCAATTCCCTACCACACATACTGTTTTAGGTTTTTTTTCCCCCCCTCCACTACAAAATGAGAGAGAGGTTGGGACCAGGTTCTGTGATTTTATGACTGTCACTTCTTTCACCCTCAACCCCACTCCTGCAGGATTCTCAAGTCCCCATCACTATCTCTTGGTGGAGTGCATGTTCACCAACCCTAAGAACTCACTCCACAGAGTCATTCTGGGTCAAGTTGCCCCCTCCCCATCACCCTAGGTTTTCCTCTGCTTTGAATGCCTTCTACCCATGTCACTTTGTTCATCCACTTTCTGGGAAAGTGTCTGTTCCTAACAACATGCCACTCCATCAGAGAGCTCACTATAGCTGCAGATTTCATTTATTTGTGTGGTCATTGGATTCATATCTGAGTTAGATTGTCCTGGTAAACTTTTCTAATCTTGGTATTCCACGATTCTGGGGTAACTAGTCAAAGAGGGGCAGCACACAGAGTGGTGTTCTGTGTTTCTCAGGCTTTATTTTGGTCTTCTGTACCCAAGAGAGCATACCACACATCCAGCCTGAAACTCCTGGGTTGAGAAACATTTGCATGAAGGTTAAAAGCACAAAACTGGTCTTGACATTTTCTCTTGTCACTTGACTCTTTGGAAAAGTCTCACCTAAGGGAGGACATTCTGCCTTACTTGTCTACCAATCAGAAAGTTACTTTTCCCCAGAAACCCCTTCAAGGACACTCTCAGAAGAATGTTTGAACAAATGTCTGAGCACCCCATGGCCCATTCAAATTTACACATAACATTAACCATCACACTCTGCTACTGATGATAAAACCAAGTTTTGATGTGTCTCAGTAATATATATTCTGTTTCTTCCTCTTAATACATATGGGAACAATCAGGGCTGCCCCATAGATTCTTGTGAGAAATATTGGACGAAATACAAACATATAATACATGGAAAGCATAAAAATATTTTGAAATCTCAAGTCAGAGCATTTTTAGGATATGGATTCTAGTGGGAATTTTTGTGTGTGTGTGTGTGTTTTCTCTCTTTAACAATGAAAATTTACTCTCAAAGGCCCCAGAGAGACATGAGACTAAAGGCTAAATCAACCAGGGGTGGTTTTACTCCCAGGGACATTCTTCAATGTCTAGCAACTTTTTCACTTCTCACAGTTGGGAGAGAAGAGATGCTACTGACATTTAGTGGGTAGAATCCAGGAAGACTGTTACATATCCTTCATTGCTCAAAGCAGGCCCCAGAACAAAGAATTATCTGGTAGAAATTGTCAATGACAGGTTAAACAGTAACAAATAGTGTGTCATCTTGTGTATCCTAAAGTCCATACACACGCAATCCACTGACAACCAGCACAAAGACAAAGCCATGGCCCGGACGCCCAGCCACAAGCCAATCTGACTCACCCACCAGAGGGAGGTTGACTTACTGGAAGGAGGAAGCCAGCATTTGATCTACGCACAACTTTTCAGGAAGGTAAAGTTCAGGGAAGCTGGGTGTCTCTGATGTCCTATATGGCGTGATCATGAAGCATGACATGCATTTGTGTCCACACCCTCTTCCTGCCCAAGATTTCCAATACCGAGCCATTCCCGTTCCATGGAAACTCTTTAGGAACATGGAGGCTGAGAGGTGGCAGGCAGTGGGGGAGGTGGTGTGAGGCTGGGCATGATGTGGTGCTGCCAACCGAATGGGCACCTTGGGATGACTCATGACCCCTCTCTGGCTTTAATGGCTTCATCAGAGGAATGAGAGGGTGGGATCAGATGACCTTGAAAGCATTCCTTCTGTTTGAATAGTGCTGAATCTTGGGAAGATCAGACTGACACATTCCCCCAGCCACCATGCCAGGAGGATATTGCAGAATGGAGACCAGCAGCTGGAGAATCAGAGAGTGTGACAAAACTACTGGAGATTCTAGTTCCTTCTCCTCCTTCAGTATGACTCTTGGAAAATTATTTAAGTGCAAATAGTAATATGACTTGCCTCAACAAGCTGATGGCAGATTACATAAGATATTGTTTGAATCGTCTCCAACACAGAGAATGCACTTTACTAAATGGAAGCTGCAGTTCTGATGGGTGGTGGGTGTGGGAGTGGCAAAGGTGGGTAGAAACATGATGAGGGAAGAGTTTTTATGGTAGAAGAATTTTCAGTCCATGAGGGGGAAACCAGGTAAGTGATATAGAGGGGGATGAGGTGCTAAGCAGAAGTATAACCAGAAAGATGAGGCCAGGGTTTGTATTTAGAAAGGAGAAGTGAAGTCCAACGGGGAGACTGAGAAGGTTTTGTGTGGGAAAAGTGAAGTGCAGGACCGGGGTGTTCCAGGAAACGTGGGAAATCACCTCACCTGAGGTGTCTGGGGTCTAAAGAGATTCTTCCTGACTTCTCTTAGCAACAGTTAAACGACACAAGCAAGTGGTCCTCCTTCAACCTAGAGGTCTGAGGAATTGATGGATCCCCAATAATACTTTTTGTTTTGCCTGACCCTTTCACCAAAAAGAACTGAAAAGAAAAAAGAGCCCCCAAATATCACATACATCCTGAGTCCAAAAGGAGTACTTGGTAGCAGTACACAAGTGCACAGATAAGAGAGAGAAATAATAATAATAGATAAGAGAGAGAAATAATAATAATAGATAAGAGAGAGAAATAATAATAATAATAATAATAATAATAATTTAAAAAAAGATAAGAAAAGAGCAGGAAATAGTACCAGGCTTCTTCTAGCCAGGGATTCAAACGGAGAGCTTAAAGAGTCTAGTTTTCTAATTAGCCCTCCATGTGCTTTGTAAGGCTCCCTCACAAGCTGCATGTGCCCAGCTACCTCTGGGGCTCACCGAGGGCAAAACTGCTTTCATAGGAAAAGACCAAGACAGGCAGAAGGAAGAAGAGACAAAGGAGGACATGAAGCAGGTCCTACCTATACAGTGAGACAGAGCCGCAGGCTTGCTGTCCCATTCCAGCCTCCTCGTTTAAGTGAGACAGCTAAGGGTAGGACAAAAGTCCTGACCACTCTTGGCATGAGCAGAGGGGCCATTGCACCCCAGCAGTGAGGTTTATTTTGGTATCTCCTACTTCACAAGTTGGAATGGGATTAAACAGGAAACCACAGGTAAAAGGATGATTGTAAAATGCAGCCGTCCATATAAAACAGAGACCACTACAGTTGATATTTTTAAAGATGAGGAGGCTGAGATGTGAAAGGGAAGGACCTTGTCAGGGTCCTGCACAGTGGACTGATGGTGGAGTGGGATGTTTCTGCCTCCTCAGGTCAGATGGGCATTTGCTTTCAGGGCTGGGGTGCTGGCAGGTTAGGCCACCTGAACAGCACAGGCTCTCTGCTTCAGCCACCATCTTCAGCCTGGGCTGGGGCTGATAAACACAGCCAAAGGCATATCCGGTATGCATTTCAGCAGCCCCTCCTGCTAGGACTCCAAAGCACGCAGGTTTGTTGTGTGAAGCCCTGGGGAGCGGAGAGGAAGAGCTTGGGAGAACATGTGGGAAATGGAGCCAGCCAAGAGAAATGAAAAACACATTAGCTGGTGTGAAGGGAAAAGGATGCTGAGACACAATCCATAGCTTTAAATGTTTCCGTCATCTGCGACAGAAAGGTGAAAGCGACCTTCTGCAGGGCCAGCTGGATCCCGAAGCCCAGGCTACCAAGGCTCTGGATTTCTCTGTCAAAACTCTGCACAGATAATGACTGTGACGATGTCACTCCAGTGCAAACATGCAGAGCTTCCAAAGCTTGGCTTCCAGGTTGGTCTGCGGAAAGGACACCATGGCCTAGTGACAAAGTTTTTGAGGCAGAGTGACTTTCCTGCCAGCTGCCTGTGGTTTGTTGAGCAAAGAAATTGCTTACCCCTATCTGCTCCACCCTTGAACTTCTGATTCCCCAGCAAGGCTTCTAGATGAGAAGAGTTACAAAGCCCTTTCTAGGTTTAAAAAATGTGTAGGATGTGGAAGAGAAAGAAAAAAAAATGCTTATTTATTTATTTATTTTAATTTTTAATTTTTTTTAGATATACTTGACAGTAGAATTATATATACATGGAGCAAAACTTATTCTAATTAGGATCCCATTCTTTTAGCACAAGAATTTGCCAAGTAGAACTAGCAACCGAGTCCTAGTTATCATACATCTTTTACATATGTCATAACTTTTAGCCTTTACAGTTTCCCTTTTAGGAATGTATTATTATTTCTGTTTTAGATATGAGGAATATGAGGCCCAGAGGGATCTGAGACTTACTGAAGGTCATCCAACCAATAGTCACAGAGTTGGAATTGAAAGTCATGTTTATTGGCCTTCAAAGACCATGGTTGAGTTAGTAGTAATCAGCGTGTTTGGCTCTTGAAAATGATGTCATTGAACCCACACTCCCTGTTTCCCTCGTGAGCCTGTCTCATGTCCCAGCTCTGGGTCTTTCAGAGGAAAGAACTCCAACTTTGGAAATGGAACATAAAAAAATGGGTGCTGGAGCTGGCTCCTACCATCTCAAAGAGCCGATTGTGCACACCTCTTCTGAACTCCATGTTCGTTGATGGCACACTGGTACTTTGAAATTGACCACCCTGTGAATATTGACATCATAAAAATACAAATGCTGCAAATTGGGGGACTCACTGATGGCCAGCTTGGCAGCACCCCAGTGGACCGTCTCTCATCTTCCTCATTAGCTAAGGGAATTAAGCAGTGACACCCAAGTGCACCTCGTCTCCCTGACCCAAGTTGGACCAGTGAGGTGTCCAACTATGCTGAGAGAGATGGGGAGGCTGGGGATCCTTCTCAGCCAGGGAAAACGTCCTGTGACTTCTGCAAGTTCTCCATGTGATTCTCAGGCCCACCGTGATTTGAGAACTGTTGGTCTAAACTGCAAAGAGGGCATAGGAAACCTTACCTTGACCTTCCTTGTAGGATGATGAAAGGAGGCATAAACAGGCAAATAGAATTAGATGAGAACTTGGACAAAATTTTTCTGGATGTTTCAGATTACAAGAAAAATGCCAGAAATGTCAGGATTACTTATCAGAAGACTGTCCCAATGTGGCTGACCTACACATAGAATTGGATAAGGCCCTTAGACTGGTCAATGTGTCCAATGAGCAATATGACCAGGTTGTCCAGATGATCCAGCATCACTTGGAGGAGACCATGTATCTGATGGAGAAGATGAGCGAGCAGTTTGGCTGGGTGTCTGAACTGGCAAACCAGAGCCTAGGAGCTGAGAACATCTTTAATTCAATAAAGGTAATGGCGAGATCCAGAACAGGAGAGCAGGCAGTTCCAAGAGCTCATGAAGGAAATTCTTCCAAACAAGATGACCCAGTGGTAGAATCAAGCATTCTGCCTTCCCCTAAGTCTGCATTGGGGATTCCTCTTGAAGAAAGTGCTGAGAGTTCCAACTTCATTGACTATGTAGTAACGAAAGTTCTTCAGCATTTTAAGGAACATTTTCAAACTTGGTAAGAAGATATAATACAAGAAGAATTACCTCGTCAGCTGAGACCTGAAAATCCTGAAATACGATTCAGGGTAGTGCATTAATCATAGTTGCAGGAAAGCAAGTTAATTATTTATTATGAAGTACTGTTAATTTGCTTGTCTTGAATGACAATTTAATAGCTAGTCAAACTGAGTTCAAATGAAAATTTCTTAAAAATCAAATGTACTTCTAGGTGCGGTGGTATATTCCTATAATCCCAGAAACTCAGGAGGCTGAGACAGAAGGATCACAAGTTTGAGGCCAGCCTCAGCAACTTAGCAAGGTCCTAAACAACCTAGTGAGGCCCTGTCTCAAAATAAAAATAAAATAAAAAGGGCTGGGGAACACCCCTGGGTTCAGTCTCCAGTACCACCAAAAAAAAAAAAAAAAAAAAAAAAAGAAAAAAAATCAAACATACATATGCACTGTATTCTATGATAAATTAGTAATTCTTTGAAAATTAAATAAATATTAAAATTAAATTAAAAAAAAGAATTAGATTATTTAAGGCAGATGCCACATTGGGATGTCTGAGGCCCCTTCCTTTCCTGTGAGGTGGGGAAGATTCCCCCCTTACCTGGTGGTTGCTGAGGAGGTGGTTCTGGGGTAATGGTTTTGTAAGGGGTGAAACTGGACAATGTGTGGCATTGCGATGACAAAATAGGAGAAGGATGCTCCTTGGCTGGATGTTCCTTGCAGGGCTGGGGAACACCCTCCTTTCACTTTCTGCTCCCACATCCTATTTTAGAACCTGGCGAGTTGTGGCCTAGGGATTAAATGACCAATGGAGCCAACAAACCTGTGTCACTGCCCTGACTCCAGAGTGTCCCAGCAGCTTGTAGCAGCTGCTCTGCCTCTCCCACTGCCGACCCCTGGCCCCTAGCCAGGCTGAAGAGATGCTGGAGTCCCGATCTCCTTCCCAATTGGCTTCTCAAAACCTGGCTTAGCATTTGATGTAGTGGTTGTCCCTCCTCAAGAGGCTACTTAGCTTTAATTATAAATAATTTCTCCCCTGTGTCTAAAGTCTGAACAACCACATGAGTCAGTGATGAATCCGTACAAGCACAGGTAAAAATCCTCAAGCCCCTGGGGTTGGGGCTAAAGTCCCTAGGGGTACTTACCATCATCTTGCCAGCTGATTCTGCCTCTGTGGCTCTTGCTTCCTCATCGGCTGTTTCCCAGTGGGGAGCCATTGGTATTTTGTGTGGGATAATTCTTTATTGTCCTGGTCTTTGCAGGAAGTTCAGCATTCCTGGTCCTCAGCCACAAATGCCAATAGAACCCACTTTGTCACTGTGACAACCCTAAGCATCCCCACATATTTCTAAGTGGCCCTGTGGGGAAGATTCTGCTCTGGGACTGTGTTCTGAAGCCCTCAGTTTTCTCAGGTGGCAAATGGACTAGCAAGGCTCCCCAGAAATGGAGGGACACCCCTGCATCCTCAAGAATAACCTTAGGCTGGAAAAGGAGGCTAAGCAGGCCTCTGTCCTGCTCCAACCAAAGTTTTATTTAGATTTATCTAATTAATAGCAATTCACAAAATAACTTGTTTGGAGAAAACCTCCTGTGGCTAAAAAAGAAGTGTGAAAACCACTGCACTGGACCAAGGGTTGCTAAATGACAGCCCCAAAGCCCAACGCACTCTGCAGACATGTTTTGTTTGGCATGGGATTTTGAGATAGTTGGAGCTAACATTTTAAAATCTGGATTTTAGGCTTTTGGAAAACACACACACACATACACACACACACACACACACACACACACACACACACACACGAAAGAGGACAGAAAGATCTGGTGACATTAAGCCCAGATTTCTACAAGGAAGCAGTGGGCCTTGGCTGACCAAGGCTGCCTGCATAGGAGAGACCTGCCTGGTCCTTCCTTCCTTCCTTTTCCTTGGCTGGCCCTGTAGGCACCTGACTGTGTGGTGCTTGGATTAGTTTGGCAGTTCTCAATCCAGAGTACCTGGGGGAGCTTTTAAAATTCCAGTGTTGGGGCCCAAAGTCAGACTAATGTTCACCGGCTGTGAAGGTGGGGCCTGGGTCGTCTGACTTTAAAACACCTCTCAGGTGATTTTACTGTGTGGGGAGAAATGGAACCCAACAGACTTCAGATGATTTCCAGTTTGGAAACCTGTCCCCCAAAGCCCAAAGTCATAGAGGACTTCCTGCTCTCTGCCCTCATGCCCCCGAGGAGCCTCGGCTTCCTTCTCTTCTCCTGATGTTGCCCAGACTCATCCCCATCACTTCTCTCACGGGTCAGCGAGTGCTTAGCAGAACGCCCCCCTGGCCCTCCACAGGCTAAGTGCTTCCTATGGCTCAGTGTTCTGTTCTCGCCAAGGTTGCAGAGGGTACAAACTCTCCTGGGCCTCAGACATACTCACAGGAAAACCACACCAGCCTCAGTCACAGGATTATATCTAGGCTGCTGCCTAGCAAGCACTCCATCTGGAGTGAAACTTCCAGTACCCTCTTATCTGGGGCTTCATTTGCATAAGTGCCCAAAAGCAACCTTGAAGCAGGGTTCTCAGCCTCAGCACTTTTGACACCTGGGGCTGGCTCATTTTTTGGTTTGGGGCTGTCTTATGTATTGAAGGATGTTTAAATGTAGTGTTGGCCTCTATGTCCCCAACAGGAAAAGTCATGCCCATTGAATGAAACTGCTCTAAAATAATTTGAAGTCTTACATTCTCTTAAGGCATGGATGAAATGTGCTAATTTTCCAGTTCTTATGCCACCAGTTTACCTTGTATCTCCTGGGATCTCCGTTTCTCTTTATGGCCCTCCCTGAATATTTGGAGGATTAGCTGCAGGACCTCCTATAGATCTCAAAATCTGTGGATACTCAAATCTCTTATAAAAACTGGCATCATATTTGAATATAACTACTCATACTGTCCTATATACCTTAAATCTTCTCTAGACTACTTATAGTATAAAATATGTGTAAATGCCATGTCAGTAGTTGTTTCCTACTCTATTGCTTAAGGAACAGTGAATGACATGATAAAAGTCTCTATATGTTTAGTACAGATGCAATTTATTTTTTCTGAATCATTTTGTTTGGGGGTTGATTAAATGCACAGATGTGGAGCTGGCAGATACGGAGGGTTGACTGTAGAATCTATAGATTTCTCTGATCCCATTCGCTTCCAACATTCATTATAATACCAATGATGCCCTATCCATTCACCCAGTTGTTAAAAATCTAGAAGTGTTTGATTTTTTTTGGTTCTCTCAATTTAGATATTCAAGTGATCAGCACATCTTACAGACTCAGCCTCCTAAATATATCTCAAACTCCTTTACTTCTTCCCCCTCCATTTATGCAAAATTGGTCTTTTTCCTTCTTTAATCTGAACTGTTTCAATAGCCTCATTCTCTCTTTTATAATCCAAACTCCTTACTTGGTCTTAAAGACACCACATAAACCAGATCATGTCACTAACCTTCAAAGACTTCCCATTCTTAGAATAAAGCCCAAAGTCCATAATAAGGCCCAAAGGTTGATATGGCCCCAGACAACTCTTCTAACTACTCTCCATATTCCTTTTTCTTTATTTTATTCTAGAAAGATTGGCTGCCTTGACTCTACATATACTACTTTGCTGCCTCAGGGCCTTTACATATCCCATTCTTGCAGCCTGCAATGTTTTGTTTTTTTTTTTTAACACCCTGGTTTCAACAGCTGATTTCTTCTTGAGATTTAGATTTCATTTTAAATTCCACTTCCCCTTCTCCCACAACTTATTCAATATCCATTACTTTACATTATTTATACCTTTCAAACAACCATTACAAACAGTAATTATCTTACTTATTTGTTTCTTTGTTATCCTGTATCATTCCCTACAGTACTTGTGAGGTCAGATAACTCATCTCTCATATTCATTATTGTATCCCAGGACTCAGAGCTTGGCACATAGCATGAGCATAATAAATCTCTCTTGAAGGAATCAACGAATAGATAGCAATAAGCTTCAGGTCCCAGACTCCTCAAAGCGCTCACAGCAAATGATGATGGACGTTCTTCCCATTCTGACATTTTAAGATGTCATGGGCTCTGCATCAGTGAAATGTCAATTTACAGTGGGCCGCTGGGAATTCCATGAGTCACTTAGGGGGTTATTACGATCTTGGTGCCTCTGTGACCATAATAGGGCTTCTTTGGTGGAATGGGACTGATTTCTCTAAAGTCAGAGCTAGAAGGGAACTTAGAGGCAATCGAAGCACAGTCTCTTAAGATGTGAGCAAAACATCGCTTACCAGTTGCCACCAAATCACATTCAAAGTTAAAGAAGATGGGACCACTCGTGCCTAGAGGGTTGGAACATCTTAGGCCATTGGTAGAAATATTGCCATTCCCATGGCCAGCTGCGAGTGTCCTGGTGTGTAGGCAGAAGATTTGCCCTTGGCCTGGACTATATTATAACTTTCCACTAGAAAGGAAGAGATCAAACCTTCTGATTTTTATCATCAGCACCAACGTTGGCAGAAAAAAATGGTCTCAAAGCACTGTAATAACTTTTCATATCTGATATGAAAGGGTAATCGGGTTATTTAGGAAAATTTTATACCATCTTAACTTGAAATAGATATGGATTATTGCTAAGCTTTCATTTTCCATCAAAATAGTATAGAGGAAAGAGCCCATGAAATCGACTTGTCAAATACCATTAGAAGAGAGAAAAGACTAAAAGGAAAAAAAGAGGCACAGGACTGTAAGAAAAAAAAAAAAAAAGACAAGTTGAAGGATGAACTGTTACAGGAGACTAATTTTAGCCCTCAGGGTTCAAGGAAGAGAGGAGCAGTCGGGAAGGAGCGAGGTCCTCCAGGGCTGGCGCTCTCTGCCAGGATTTTGTTAAGTGACATCACGCAAATGTATTCCCCTCTAGTCCTCTGTAAAATGAGAAGGAGAGAATAAGTGATCTCAAAGTAATTTCTAGAGTCCTGTTTGTCACTTTTTGATTCAAGATCACCACAGCCATTTGGAACTGAGGACGTGCTCTAACATCCTTTCCTCTGTGTGCCAACTTATTCAACATCAGTCTGTGGCCTTTGAAGGTGATGGACCAGAGCGACAGATTGAGCTAATGAGCAGTAAGAGGAACAGATATTCCCCTTTGCTTAGGTAACCAGCTGGGCAATATGAAGTTCCTGAGGACCACTGAACACCACTCTACTTTTTCTGCCAGAGCCTAAATTCCAAAAGAAGTTGGATAAAAACCAAGAATAAAAACCCTTATGTTTGTATGCATGCTTTTTGAGGATTATAAAATGCTTTCACGTACTTCATTTCATGTAAGTCTCATGACAAACCTGAGAGGTATTATTCTTCTCAAATTACCAACAAGGAAACTAAGAGTTCAGAGTCTAAGTGATTTGCTCAAGGTCATTTGCTGTGCGGGGTAGCTGCCATTGCTCCCAGGCTCACTTCCTCTTGCTTCCCCTGCTCTGCTCGCAACTACAGGGAGCTGCATGTGCTAGGCTCCTTACCCTGTTGCGCTGAGGCAGGTTTAGCCATGGGACTTGATGATAGAAGATTGGAGGAGAGGAGGGGAGATGCCACGTGTTTCTCCTCTCTCTGCCTCCAATGGCATCTCCAGCAGTGGCCTCTTGTGCTGGGCACTTCCAGCTCCTGACAAGTGACTTGGCTTCCAGGATATGGTAACATCACCTTCTCCTGTGTCCGTCCAGGCTCAGGAGCAGTAACATCTTCCTGCTATTTCTAATCTCTATGGTGCCCCATCCCCTGTGCATTCAATTCCTTATGCACAGTATCCCCTTAACAGTGGGGGTCTATGTTGAAGACCCCCAATGGATGCATAAAACCATAGGCAGTTCTGAACACTCTAGATAACCAAGACAGCTACTAAGTGACTGATGGGGTGTCATACAGTGTGGATATGCTGGACAAAGGGATGAATCAGGGCTCCAGGTGGGATGGAGAGGAACAGAGAACGATTTAATCATGCTACTTAGAATGGTGCACAATTTTAACAATATAAATTATTTATTTCTGGAATTTTCCATTGAATACATTTGGACCATGTTTGACAGCAAGTAACTAAAACCAAAGAAAGTGAAATTGTGGATAAAGGGAGAATTATATTAGTTTCTCATGTTGAAAGACCTATACTGTTTCCTGTTGTCCTGGTTGGATCCAGACTAAATCACCTGGCTGGGGAATAACTACTATGAGGTTCATAAGGATGGCAGAAACAGACTAAGACTGCTCACCAGATAGGGGTATGCTCCTGTATTTTACTATTAAACTGTGAGAGCCCCTTTGTCTGGATCTGAGCTCATATATCTTTGGATCTTGAAGCTCCAGCACAGTGTCTGGCATTTAGCAGGCACCCATAAATATTTGCTGACCTAATATATTTGTTTGGCAAAACAAACCCAGTCAGAGTGACTGCTTAGTTTATCTCTGTATCTGTAAGAATCTATTAGATTTTAGACATAGAAATACAGGTCCTTCGAGTTCATTAAATATTCCAGTAAATCCTTTTGCCATTTGCTACAGAGCCACACAGGAAAGCCAAGTCATTAGCAATTTCTATAGAATCATTCTGGCTTTTACCTGTGGTCGTTATTTTAGATACGTGTAGTTATTTTATATGGGGAGACTTTAATTGGTTGAAACTTGGGCAAAAGTACAATTGCATGAAAAAAGGAAGAAGGTAGAGGGTCTGGTGTTGTGGCTTGATGGTAAAGCGCTTGCCTGGCACATGTGAGACACTGGGTTTGATCCTTAGCACCACACAATAAATAAATAAACAAACAAACAAATAAATAAATAAATAGAATAAACATATATATTTGGAAGAGGGTGAGGCATGAAAGACATAGGAAAACATGGAAAGAAGCAATCTTCAAAATTATTTCAGTTTCCATATCTTACACAAGAAGAGTGTAAGACTTGGGCAGTGGTGAGGCATAGGAGACCTGGTTTTTGGCCTCTGTTCTGCTATTGACCTGTGTGGAGTTGGGTAAGTCTGTTGTCTCCTGCTCTCTGTTTCCTCATAGGTAAAATGAGAAGATAAGATGAAATGATCTCTTTCTAAAATATCTAATAGCTCATCAGCATCCAGAGAATCAAGCCTAATTTTATTTTCACATTAAATAAGACCTCACCTAATCTGGCCCTGCTTACCTTCCCTGCCTCACCTCACGGGCCAGCCCTCTGTGCCACCTGCTTAGCCAGCTGCCTACAGATCTTGGCCTTGGAAATCCTGTTCTGTTTCCTGTCTCTGCTCTCTTCCCCCCACTTTGTGGTTCTGCTTAGTTTCACTCCTGTCTGCATTGGTCTCAGATCCCCCTTCCTGTTGGGATAAAAATAATAAAATGGTGGAATGAGAAGGTCATCATTACCCTAGCTAGGTACATGTATGACTACACATATGGTGCGACTCTACATTGTGTACAACCAGAGTAATGAAAATTTGCGCTCTATTTGTGTACAATGAATCAAAATGCATTCTGCTGTCATGTATACTTAGTTAGATCAAATACATTTTAAAAAATAATAAAATCCCTTTGTCATTGAAGGACAATGAAGAGGGCTGGTAAAGAGAGTAGATTTTGGAGTCAGAATATAAGCCCTGGAACAGTAATCAATTAGATGGTGATAAGCAGCAAATTACTTATTGGCTATACTTTAGTTCCTTCATCTGCAAATGTGATAATGCCTACATTAAATTCCTTAGATTGAAATACTTAGAATAATTCCTATTTCCCTAGCTGGACATAGACTGAATTACTTGGCTAGGTAATAACTATTTTAAGAACCATAAATGTAGTAGGAATGGACAGCTACATTATCCTACTGTGGCGTGTGCCTGTGTGAGTGTGTGAGACACATATTTTCCTATTAAACAGCGAGAGTCTTTCCACTATGATCTAAGCTCATGTATTTTTGGATCTCTGGGTTCTAGTATAATGACTGACATGGCAGGCACTAGTAAATATTTGTTGATATTTAATCCTGGGAGGGATTAAATTAGATAATACATGCTGTGCCTAGAACAGTACATGACACAGAGATTCTTGGTGGTGCAACGATTGTGAGCATTAACCATGATCTATGTTCCACAAGGCTTTGTACTTTATTATTGAAGCAGTTATTATATTGTCTAATCACTTCATTTTATTAAACTATAAACCCTTCCAAGACAGGGCACTATTATGGACTGGATTTTATTCCTGAAAAATTAATCTTCTGAAGCCCTCGCTCTCAGTACCTCAGAACGTGAACGTATGTAGAGATAGGGCATTTAAAGAGGTGATGAAATTATAATGAAGCTGTTATGGTTCTTCTTAATCTAATCTGACTGGTGACCTTTTAAGAAGAGATTAGAGCCTTCAGAGAGATACTAGAGATGTGCAAGAGGCAGCAAGATGGCAGTCATCTGTAAGTCATGGAGGGAGGCTCAGAGGGTATCAATGCTCCAGACATCTTGGGCTTGGATTTTCAGTGTTCAGGTGGTGAGAAAATATCCATTTCTGTTGTTTAAGCTGTCCAGTCTGTGGCATTCTGAAATGGTAGCCCTGGCAAACCAATTCGGGGTCTATGCTTTCGTTAGTCCATTCAACAGCTACCTGACGGAGTATTTATCATACCTTAACTTGTATAATAGGGTAGAGAGTCCAGAGAAAGCAAAGTAAGAAAAGGGGATTCTACTCTCAGGAAGTCTAGCGAGACAGAAGGACACCCAGAAGATGACACAGCCAAGGAGGTCAGAGCCAGGAAGGAGGGGCCTGTGCTCCATGGGTGCACACAGCAGGGAGGGGTGGGGTTGATATAAAAGGGTGTCCAGGTGGACATATTGTTTTATCCCCAGCACTATCACAGTGCTGTGCTCTGAGCCAATACTCTGTGGGTATTGGCAACTTCTTTTTCTTTCTTTCTTTTTATTATTTTAATTTGTTATATTGGCTGGTTCCTGTGGAAGGCTACCATCTCTCCACTGTCCATGAGGAATAAGGTGACATCTTAGCACTCAGGGTAAGAGAGGCCAGGGGCAGACCCTGCTGAGCGTTGGCTGTGAACAGGGCCTGAGGAAGCCGGGGCAGTAGGATGACTGAAGAAAGAGGGAGGAAGAGGAAGTGGGTTCTCGCCTCAGCCTTGCCACAGCTGTTGGTGATCTGGTACCACACCCTTCCCTTGTCTGGACCTCCATTTCCTCAGCTTTAAAAAAAAAGAGGTTGAAATAGTTTGTCTCTTAGGTTCCTTTTAGCTCTGTGAATCCTTTTCTGACATCTAGTTCATAAAAGACTAGCGCTAAAGGGAGTAAAGAGGGAAGAAAGAGATAGAAAGAGGAATGTCGGCAGGCCAGAGTGGAAAAGAAGAAAGGCTGAGCTCATGAACTTGATGGCAGGTGGGACCCCACCCGTGGCTTTAGACACTTTCCTCAGTTTCCCCTTTGCAGTGATTCACCTGCAGTCTCATGAATTCAGCTGTCTAAATCCTGCAACTCCAGGAGATGCAAACTTGGGCAAGTTATTCAATCTCTATGACACAGTTTGACCACCTGCATAATGGGTGTGATAATATCTATAACACAGGGATATTGTGTGGATTCAGTGATGCAGTCAGCGCATGTGAAAATTCTAACATAGAACCTGGTACATATAGTTTTGCTAGGGTTATTGCCAGCATCAGTGAAATGGAGAAATTGAATAAACTGACCTCCAAGACTTCTTCCAGTTGTTCTCTTTGTTTCTTGATGGATTATGGTCTCCTTATAGCCCATGGCTGTCTCTGAATCTCAGCATGAAAATGAGATTTTTGTATGGGTCCTTCTGTGTGGGCAGGGTGCCTGGGAAAGGATTTTGGAAGCTAGTGGGTATGATCCCAGGCCTCTCTTTCTCTTATAGTTCCTTTTGAGACGGTACTTAGCTATGTTATAGAAAAGTTATTTTTTCCAATGCATGGAGATCATTCAAAAGATGGAAAGACCCCAGGGAGCTCATAGAGAAGCATTACTACAGAGGGATGGGCTGCATTTGAAAATGTGGAAAAGGGCTGAGGCAATTCACATTGTCCAAAGTTCTCAGGGGAGGATTAAGATCTAAGTATAGAATACACAGAAAATGGGGAGACAGCTGGACCAGGAAAGTGGCTTAGGACTGTGCTTGGAGTCTGAGACTCAAGGTGGGGGAGTCAGAACTCCATTCTGCCCTGAGAGTTTCTGAACGGAAGAGTAGTCAGATTGCTCTTTCACTTTAAATCAATAAAGGACAGTCGTGCTGGGGACAACCAAACTAAAGATGAGTGATGAAGTGAGAGCTTACGGAAGTAATATAGGAATGACTCTCATGATCATCAAACTTCTCATTTAGATAGATTCATACTTCACAGTTCACTACATGCCCCCACTCAATTCACACAAATGATTAAAAAACTGCCCTACTCAACAGCAGCTCCCATTACCACCTGCAATCCAGCTACTGTTTTCTATGAGTCGTATTAAGGTTCATTTACAATGTGGTAGGTGCAGTTTGCTGAATTGACTTCATGGCCCACTGATGAGCCATGACCTTTCCCTTCATGTGGAAAATAATGATCCTAAGCAACGGTTTCCAGACTGTGCTGTGGGCCCCTGAGGGAGCATAAGAGACCGCTTACTAAGATAAAGGGAAAAGTAAAAGAACAACTATTTATGTTTTTCTTTCATTCTGGTAAAATGTTTATTTTTTGTGTATGTTTTTAAAAATAGACAGTATATTATTATAGTAGTCTGTGTAAATGCTGAGCATAATGCATATATATATATATGCATTATATATATATATAATGCATATATATATATATATATATATATATATATATATATATATATGAGATTTGCTAACAATTTTTTACTGATAAGGGTGCATCTTCAGAAAAGTTCATCCACCTAAATGAGTTTAATACTGGGACTATCAACTGCAATTGATAGTTCTTTAATGGATTTCTCTAAAACATTATAATTTGATTCTTTCTTTTAACTTGCTCACCTAAACTCTGAAGTGCATCGTGCAGCAAGGGTTGCAGTCCATCTGCATAGAAATTACCCCAGCCTGACCTGTGAAAAGCTGCTGGTTCCTCCAGTGTGGGCACCATCCTTGTTTGCTATGGGACTCCCCCCCCCCCCCGGCACTGCCCCCAGGCAAGACAATGTCCCTGTTTGAGACTCAGTTTCTTTCTTAAAATGAGATAATTCTCTTTGTATTTCTTTCAGTTCACTGGGATTTTATAAATATTGAGTATTTAGAAACTCTTCAGTCTTCTGTCCCCAAGAGTTAAGTAATTTCAACGGAAAACACTCTGGGGTTAAGAATGATCTGGATCTGCCTTCACCCCCACCCCCCATCAGCTCTACTCACTCATGAACATCTTTATTGGTTTACCTTTCAATCAGGAAGTTTTAGAAGCACAACCCCCAACTAACTACAAACTTTTGACTTAATAAGAAGGTCAATTTCCGTTGTAAGAGGCTGCAGAAAAAAACATACAACATTAAAGATGGGTCTGTTGACATTTCCTGGAAAGTAACTTAACATCTTTTACCCAGTTGTTCACAGCTAGGAACAGTTACCTGAGGATATTAACTGTCAGGTCCTATTAGGATGGTTTAGCCAGAGTGTAGATCAATTAGAAAAAAAAAATCAAGTTATCAGTATCCCAATTGTATTCCTTTTTGAATTCTCAGCCTTGCACCTTATGGGTCTGGGCCCCATAAGGGTAATGCTTTGGTTGTGTTATTAAGTAATAGCAAATACTTAATTTTGACATGTTGATTTGGCAGCATTGAACATAGCATTTTAAAAGACTATTTCACAACATGTGGACATACAATGTAATCATAAGTGAAAAAAAGCAGCATACAAAGGACACATTAGCATCATCTCAATTTTATTAAATATATACTGTATACCAGATATATAAAGAACTGGGAAGATTAAAAGGAAATATTCCCAAATGTTAACAGAAGGAACACCCAGAAGGAAGTATGTGTGGTTTTTATTTTCTTCTTTATACTATCCTGCATTTGCAGATTTCCTTCAGTATGTATTCGTTTGTTTAAGTCACTCCAGAAATATTTCTTACATAGCAACTTTCTAGACACTGTTCTAGACACTGGAGACAGAGGCAACTTACGGCCCTCGGCAACTTACCCTCTAGCCAGTGCTTGCAGACAGTGAACAAGAACAATGTAAGCAAGCAAGATGGTGTGTATGCGCACCTGCTGTGAGACCTCCAGTCAGGTGGCAGGGACAGAGCGACTGAGGTGGACCTCTTCCCTGCACCTATGATGGTGGGGGATGTAGCCCTGAAGGGTGCCCTCAGAGCTGAGGCTGAATGCCACAAGAAGCCTGCGGTTCAAGCAAGGCTTCTCTTTACTCTCCATCGGCCAGGAAGAGGTCTGGCTCCTTTTGTACATGGGAAGGGGTCTAGAAAGGTTTCACATGGAGAGTGACCAGGTCACATTCTGCTCAGAAGAATGACTCTCCCTCTAGCAGTGGAGGGGCAGAGTGGAAGTAGGGAGACCTATTAGGGAAAATGCGCTTTTCCTTAAAATTTGTTACCTCGCTTGGCTTCTCCATCTATAGAATGGGTCACTTGGGCAAGGTCAGTGATTGCTAAGGCACTTCCGGTATTTAAAAATAAAATGTTACTTTTTTGTGCTTGTCAACTTTTTGTAAAAGAGGGCAAGCTTCTTGAACACAGGGGCCCAATTGTATTCCTTTTTGAATTCTCAGCCTTGCACCTTATGGGTCTGGGCCCCATAAGGGTAATGCTTTGGGTGCGTTATTAGTTGTCAGCCTGAGTTTTCCCTGTGCTTCCTTGTGAACCCACCCCTGAAGACTTTGCCCCGAAGGCAATAGGGAGCTAATGAGGGCTCCTGCAGCAGGCAGACTCCTGTGCTTTGGAAGCTTCTTCACTCAGGCATTAATGAAGGGGGTCTGTTCTGCAGGGGGCCTGGAAAAGAAGTAAGGAGACTGAGAGATATATTGATTTGCTAGAGAACCCACCTCCTCTCCCCCTCTGCGACCTTGGAGAGAGGCCACCTGTGAATCAGAGCAGCTCCTGGGAAGGAGCTCTTGATCTGCATAAAATCACCTCCATGCTGAGAGATGAGAAAGTGCGAGTCTCCTCCTATTTATAGATGAGGGAAATGAGGCACAAAGAGACAAAGTGACTCATGTGCCAAGGATTTTTGACTTCAGGGCCTTCTCTCAGCTAATGTGAAAACCAGACTCTACTTAGGGAGTCATGTAGGGAGTGGGAGGGTTTTGGCTTGTGCCAAAATGGAAAGGGGGGGGGGTGTGCACGTATCCTGCGCAGAAGCCGTGACAAATGCTCTGATACCTTAATTCTGACACTCCCATAATCCGAGAAGGGCTAAAATTGGCTAGAGCTTGTGTTACGAAACCAGATCAGATCAAACATCAGATCAAACAAAAGAGGAGCAAACTCAACTCAGCCAGATGATAATCGAGTGGAGCGCATGCAAATCCAAGCGAAAATAGATTAGAGATAATTTCCCAAGAGACACAAAGCTTGGAGAAGCTGGAATCAAGGCTCTTATGTGAAAGATGGGGAGGGCTAGGAATGGGGGTGGGGGCTAGCAAACAGACATCGCCAGCAGAGTCCAGACTGGGATTTGAACCAGCTTGCCTAGTTCTGAGACAGTGGTCATCTCACTCCCCCACAACCAATTCTGGGTCTGTTTGCTATAAAGACAGGACCCCGAGCAAGGGAGTCAGTTAAAGTGGTATCAAAGCATCTTGTGCATACTATATGTTACTCTGATTGTGTACATGTGTGTACACGTGTACACAAACACACACAAAGCTTTAATTTGTGTACATGTGTGTGCACGTGTACACAAACACACACAAAGCTTTAGTTTGTGAGGTCTTTGCTTCATTAAGCACCGTGAACCAGTAGATTACTTAAATATCTTTATTTATTGCTCAGATTCAAAGGTTTAGCTCAGGAACCTATAAGCAACCCTGGCCGATTCAACCCCAGAAGAGTACTGAACCCACCAAGGAGGCTACAGACTTACTGAGTCAAGAGCCCAGGCCATCTGCCTCCAGCCCAGGGCATTTTTTTTTTCACTGCAGGAAGAAAACTGTGTTCTTTAATCCAAGACTTTGAGCTTCTGTTTTCAGGCATAGTCTCAAGAGGAAGTTGTCAGAGATCTAGACAGTTTTCAGTTTATTCTTTTGGCTGTGGCCTGAAATTTTGGAATACCGATTAGTGGATTTCTTAAGAAGTCTTTTCATTTCTTTGGAAATTTGTAACTGTGATGATGGTGATGATCTTTTATGTACTTTTAATCTCTTCTAATTTCCCTAATAATATGATGCAATTATCATCATTTCCATTTTTCTTTTTAAACAAAGGGAAGTAAAGTTTCAGATCACAGACCCCAGGAGGGGCAGTTTTGGGATTTGGCTGACTCTCTGTTGGATGGCCTTGTGCCAAGAATCTCAGATGCTTGGTGATGGGTGCTATACCATGGACCCATGAGCCATCTCAAAATCTGGATTTCTCCAGATCCTGTTTTTTCCTGGGCTGCCACGCAGATCTGTGAGCTCTAGGCACATCTGAGGTGTTAGGCCTCTCCCAGAGGCTCAGGGTGGGTGACCCAAGATAGCAGGTCTAGATTAGAACAAGGCCCAGATCAAAACAAAGATCATTCCTGCTAGAGAATGATCTCCTTGAGGGGTTGACATGACATATGCTTGGCTAATAGATGTGAAGGAAACACATTAAGGAGAGATTAGGAGGAATGGACATGTCTTCAGAAAAGACACAGAACATGTGGTGCAGTTTTAAAGAAAGTTTACGAGTAGAGGCCTTTCCATGTTTTATGTGAATGTGCCTTTCTCAGCAGACCCAGAGAACTTCCTACACAGAGAAAGAATTTCCTCCAGTGTCCCCGATAGCATTCCATTCCTGCTTTAATTTCACCAGTTACAAGGGCATCCTTACCTTTCAGACTATTCAAATTGTTACAAAGCTCTAGACTTCATGTTGAGCTGAAAATCTACCTCCTGAATGTGTGTCTTGGGTACAGTCTACCTTTTGGTTTACAAAGACTGAGTCTGCTTCCTTCCTACGCAGCAGCACACTGGATATTTGAAGACCACTTTTTTTTTTTTAATACCATTGTTCCCAAAGTATGTTGAGCAGAGTAGTAAGTCTGCATGATGTTACTAGGTGTCCTTATAAAACAAACATACCAAAACAAACAGAGAAACCCCTTAAATAGTATTCTGTGGGCAAGCCAGGTTAAACCAGGTCAACCAGGTATGTTTCCTGTAAGACTTCTCAGAACTTCTATGATGCTATTGCACAGCATGATTGTTAAAAGGGAAATACCGGATGTGCAGTTTCCCAAACCTTCAACCTCTCAAAGTTCTGACTTCAAAATTCTTTTTATTAAAAATCACCCATGACATTCCTTACTGTTGTCCTATTATTAGAAATAATAGTATTTGCAAATGCGTTCCTACACAAGTTTAAGTTCTTACGGTCATTGTTCCTAAGCTAAAAGAAAAATCTCCTCCAAGTATTCACTTTGAAACAGAGTGTGGAGATTTTTTCACTGTCTTTACTCTTATTCTCATTAGGGCTGTGGAATTAAAATACACCATGTCAAGTTAAATTTGAGCTTAAAATAAGCAAGAAAGTTTATTTTTTTTTTCAGTAAGTATGTCCCATATAATATTTGGGACATACCGAGATGACCAAAGTATTTGTTACTCACTAAAATTCAAACATAGTTTGTTTTTGTGTTTGCTAAATCAAGAAATCCAAGAAGAGCCCCCATTATCCTCTTCCCTTCTCTTTCAGAGTTAGACTTTCAGAGTTAGTATTCTGGAGACTTAGCCATTGGGAGCCTTGAGAGCCACATTCACCTCTGCTCTTCCTTGATAATATTTTTAAAGGGAAGATAATCACATTTTTATGGATGCTGAGAAGCCAGTCTGAGGTTGATAGATACCAGACAGCCTTCTGAATCTACTTGCAAAATCCAGAAGCCAATTTCCCGTCCCTCGTACTTGTTTATACATATATTTAAGTTTCCCTGGATGTTAATATTAGGGAACTAGATTCAAAGACTATTTATAATTCTCCTTTCATTGTCTGTCTTCTCCATTAGACTGAAAGAAACCCAAAGGCAGGGATCAACCATGTCTGTCTTGGTCACTGCTATATATCTGGTAGTTAGCACAGATTTTTGTCATATAGAAGTGTTCAATTTTTTAAAGCGAATGAGTGAATTACAAAATTGCTTAGAAAGCTAAATAAACCATGTAAGTTGACAGTCCCAGGGAAAGAGATTGCCAACCCTTTTCCTCATGGTTGGGATTTGTCATTCACCTAGAACTTTCCCAAACCTGTATCTGTACATGCTGCTCACCTGTGCTAAGGCGATTCTAATGGGATATATTGTGTAAAACAAGAACATCTAATTGCTATGACTAAAATAAAACATTTCATCCCAACACAAGCTGTTTTCAAGAAGTTGAATTACTTCCCGGAGCCTGCAATTTTTACTGAGGTGTGGAACTTGGCTCTTAGAACTGTCTGGGCAGTCTCCAATGGGTGTGGGGTTGGGGCAAATCACATTGGGTCTTCCCACAAAAAAACATCCTGATCCAAGAGGAATTGGGCAAAGTGAACAAGGACAGCCTCAGGAGAGACTGAGCTGTTAGCAGGACAGGTATGAGAAGCAGGAGGCAGAAGCCCAGAGCCTTGCCTTGGAAAGGGTGCATCTGATGACTGGAGAAGGAACACGAAGGGCGGACCTTCTGCTCTAAGCCACAGTGGATAGAGCTCTCAGTTTCCCACCCCCAGGCATGCGTTCACCCAAGCTTGTAACTTGTCAACATCGAAAGCATCCTGGGGACATTCTCTGGAGCAGACAATTGCTTATCTGCCGTTTGGCACCTGTGGCTTCAGTGCTGGGAGTATTAGTCCTGACTTTATGAGATAAAATGTAGCAGAAAGCAGAGCGGCAGGTCTTAGGAGGGTAGCAGAGTGTGACACTCTTGCTGCTTTGAGTATGAGCATGGAGACCCAAATTCAAACTAATGCCCCATATTAGCTCTGTGTCTTTAGGTAGATCTTCTAACCCCAGTCTTTGTATCTGTGAAATGGGAATAACCATGCTGACTTTAAGGTCATTGTGAAGATTAGACACAATGGCAAATATAAAAGCCCTTTGTAAAGTGCCAAATGCTGGATCAGCCCAAGCGTTTTTTATTACAGTGTCCCCCTAAGCACCACAGTCTTGAGCAGCCTGATGGATCTGGTAGCTTGCTGTCAGGATTGCATAAAAGCATATGGTGGGGGTGAGGTTTGGGGTGAGAAACATGTCCCCAGCACAGCCTGCAGTGAAATGAAAACACTATGGCATTTCTGTTAATTGTGGAAGAAAACATTTTCTAAGCTCATATTGGAAAGCAGAAAATGTCAGTGGGTAGAAGTCTTTAGAATATCAAAAAAAAAAAAAAAAATCCCTTGGGAACATCTTTATGACCTCAGGATATAAGGCTCAAGGTGAGCCTTAAATTCTGCCTGAATGTTTCTATTAATCTCTCTGGAGCTCTGACACTGGCTCTGTCCAAGGCCCTTGCTGGCTTTGTGGCAAACAGTAGCCAAGTGTAAGCAAGTATAGTTCTAGTTAATTGAAGGGTAAGTAATGCAGGGTGTTGGGGCTGATAAATGACTTGCTACTTCCTCTGCTGTGAGATGCTACACCCACCAGAGGAAAATTTGCTAATGTGTAAATATGTGTGTACACGGGCTTACTGCACCAAGGCAGCAGGGAACACAGAGGGATAGCTTGCCTTAAATAGGCTTTCCTACTGGCTTTCGCTATTTCCCCCATCCAGAGGCACATTGCAGGGAGCAGTTGGGATGCGCTACGTCTAGTCGTACCACAGTCCTCATCAGGTCCTGAAGAGCTCCGGTCTCCCCCATTGTTCCTTGTGTTTATTTCCCATGAGGACCCTGTACAAAGAGCACTGCAGGCTCAGAGCGCCAGAGGCTCTGCTTACAATTCTGGGAGGGCACAAGGCAATCTTTATGCAACTTGACCTGCCCATCCTCCCTTCCTTGCCCAGGCCAAGAATAGTCAATGATGGTGTTCTGGAAGAAACCCCACCTTGTCGTTGATGCTCTGAGCCAAAGGGAGGAGGAACAGGGCTGGAGGCACACTCATGAGGCCAAGCAGCAACAAATCCATCACTTCTCTAGTTCTTGCCCCAAGGACTAGCTTAGGCCCAATGGTGCCCAGTGAGGCAGTGAGGAGGACATTCCCAGCCTCCCAGTGCTCACTGGGTTTATATAGACCGTGCAGAGGAATACACGAGGTGTGTTTCTGAGAAGCAGAGTCTTCCAATGAATACTTCTATGTAAATACATAGTTTCAAAGAAAATGCACACAAGTAAGCATATCCTCAGAGATAGTCCCTCAAAATACAGATCTGATCTCGGCTTCAAATACATTCATTGGGAGCCTTCTAAATGCTCTTGGAATAAAGACCTAAATCCTTAATACAGCCTAAAAGTCCTTCACGGTATGACCCTGACTGTCTGTGGCAGGGTTATTCTGCACCCTGATGTGTCCCTCTTTATGCACACCAGCTATTGACTTCTGCTCAGTCTTTCCTTCACAGGAAGTTTTCTTCCAACACAGGACATTTGCATAGACTTTTCTCCTCTAATGGTAAGTTCTTCCCTCTTCTCTGTTTCTAGAACTTAGCTTATCATACTTTGACTCTCTGCTGAAACTTGACTTCTTTGCTGACCCTTCAGAATGATCAGATTCCTTCAAAACAACCTATATCCTCTTCATAACACCTACCACAGTTGCAATTTTGTATGCATTTAAATTTTATTTTTTTCCATTATGTACAAACATATGGCTAAGATAAACTGTTTTGTTCAAAGATAAACCGTTTTGCTTCACTGAACACACATTTCCTGGTATATAAAATAAGAACGCAGTAGACACACACTGAATCAAAAATGTAAATACTTACATAGGAAGAGGGGTCAGCATATGAACCTGCATGTCCTTAGGCAGTATGACCATGATTACCTGACATGGTATATCTGCTTACTTGGAGAACACCAAAGTATCCTTAGAAATCCCTATGTGTTTGTATATGTAGCTAGGTGAGAAGGTTTAGGTCTGAGTGTGTCTGTGTCATGTATATGTGTACATATTCACATGGGTATAAACACAAAAAACCTAGAGGTGTTCTTATATCCACGTGAAAATGCACGTGCTGTGCATCTGTGTTCATATGGTTATAGGCACCTATCTTAGTTCATTTTCTGTTGCTGAAACAGAATAACAGAGACTAGGTAATTTATAAAGAAAAGAAGTTTATTTTGACTCATGGTTCTGGAGGCTGCAGACTACAAGTTTGGTTGGTTGCCTCTTGTCAAGGACCTCAAGGTATTTTGACTCATGATGAAAAGAAGAAGTGAAAGTGGGCAGGTACAAATAGAAACATGAGAGGCTGCCTCACTTTATAACAATGTGATCTTATGGGAATGAGTTCTCTCTTTTGAGAAAGACATTATCCCCTTTAATAACCTATTTACCTCTTAAAGGGCCCATCTCCAATGCCACCTTAAAGGCAATTGAATTTGGACATGAGTTGCAAAAGGGGCAACTATATTAAAACCACAGCAGCATTAAGGTAAGAGTGTGTGTGTGTGTGTGTTTATTTGGGCGTGTGCAAGTCTGGGGGTATATGCATATGCATGAGTCATGCGATTCTCTGTGGCTGGGTGGGTCCCCATTCAGATTTCTAAGTAGAAGGTTTATGTACATTAGGTGAATTGATTCATACAGACCTCAGCATGATTTGACTTAGCCAAGGCAGGGTGTTGTAGAGGAAAGAACCCTGGACTAGGAGTCTTATCCCTAGAACAAATTTCCTTTTTTCCTCTTGAGCTGCTACTACCCCATCTTCACGCAGAGGGTTGGGGACTAGGTGTTGTTATCTATTGGGTGGCGTAACTGTTGAGGTGCCACACAGTGATAAAACACAATTTCAGTTAGGTGCCTAATTTCTTGAGGCATTTTACTATCATCTTTTATGATCATGTCTTATCATTTATAAATTGTTTTCATCTACATTGTTTTATTGGATAACACAGGAAAACTAGGATTCTGTTTATTTGGCAGAATAATTTGTGTGAATGTGCCCAAAAAAGATCAGTTTTTACATGCCTATGTTTTTGTACTCCCGAGAAGGAAGGGGAAAGGACAGCAGTGTGATCTCCAGGACCCAGGGCCCCAAACGGTGGTCCTTGGAGAACCTATTTCACAATCCTCAGGGGAAACTGAGGCAAAATACCTTTTTTTTTTTTTTTTTGGTCTCTACAGTCTTGTTGAATCAGAATATCAGGGATAGGGATCAGAAATATGCTTTTTCTCAAAAGCTCCCCCCAAATCTTTTTTGTGCCCTGTAAGATTTAAGAGTCACTGCAATAACTTCCAGAAACTCATCCCTAAACTGAAATCACTAACCCTTTCAAAATCTATGGAAAGAACTTTCTGGAAGTCTTATGTCCATGAGGCTTGTCTGTATTCTCTTCGGTTGAGGGTGCTTGATGAGTATTTGGATTTACAGAATGATTGGAAATCAAACAGGAAAGGGAGTCTGAATGTTTGTGAGCAGAACCAACTTATTGTTATACATATTACGAAAACTGTAAGGACATCAAAACAAAACAAAAAATACCAAACCAACTCTGAACCCCACCAACAGATGGCCAGAGTAGTCTGTCATATTTAGAACCATCTAAAGGGCTTCTGATAAAGAGAAAACCCAGGCAGAAGACTAGAGATAGAACTGGCATAAAGAAGAAAGTCCCTGAACAAAGGCAGTTGTGGCTTTGGGGCACAGGCCTTGGGTTGCAAGACCTGTGATGTGGTTAAAAGAAAAAACCAGGAGCTCCCGAGGATTCCATTTCTGCTGTGTCATGGGTGTTGCTGTTGTGATTTAAAGATTCTTTTCCTGAATGTGAACACACTTAGAAACTCCAGTCTTCCCCTCACAGCAGGGGCACCTAACAGTTACAGCTCCCTCTGCTCTGTCGTGGTCTGCCTGGGCAGAGAAATGATTTCCAGAGGTCAAGGGTTTCCTGACACAGAAGTGGTGATTTCACTCAGCGCAAACCAAAATGCCCTCACCAGGCGCCTCCCTCTGCCCTCCTCCCTGGCATGCGAAACTCAATCAAACCAGGCCCCAAACATGGTAAAAGACAGCGATGCCCGTCTTAGGATGCAGCAAGGTTTCCTAGTCTACACTTAGTCACAATCAACCTTGATGGCATGGGCTTGCCCCTTAGTTCTGGGGGTCAAAAATGAATCAGATCCTGGAGGATTAGTACAAAATGAACCCATTAAAATATGCTTTCACGAACTTCCCCCTATTCTCTTACCTGATTCTCAAGGGACAAAAGACAGTATCTTAGTGGCAAAGTTCATGAGTTTTGTTTTCACTCCAGAGGGCTGTATGATCTTGGGTAACTTAGGCTTTTCAAGTCTCAATTTCTTTATTTGTAGAATAACAACAAATATAACAGTATTATTTCAAAGGGCTGTTGCAGCTGCTACAGGAGGACCAGACATGAAGATGGCCAGTTACAGTAGGTGACCCCTAGACAGCATTTCCATGATCACAACAGGTGCTCTATGGGAATAGAACCTACTGCCGTGCTTTTCAAAGACTACGTGTTGGTCACTATGTGAACAGACTAACACAAGTCAACAGGCAGGGTTGGAGCATTCAACAATGTAGCCATGGAAAGAACCCTGTTCTGGGAGTTCAGTGGTCAGTTTCCCAGGCTCTGAAAGCAGATTCAGGCCCAGGTGCGGAATGCACCCTTTCAACAAAGCAAGTACAAAGGGAAGGGGTGGGGCCCACTCTGTTTCATTTATTAAGTTTATATTTCTGTAAACTTGCTCCACAAAATGTGGTCCATGGACCTCCTGATTTGGAAAAACTTGGAGGAACTTGATAAAATGTGATTCTTGAACCCCAGCTCAGACCTCCTGATTCCTACTCTCAAAAGAGTGGTGATTCATTTACATCCCTTAGTTCAAGAACTGCCGATCTAGATCACCAAGTGGCTGGAGGAGCAGGAATTAATGTATCTGGGTCATATTACATATAAAACATCCAATGGGGTGTTTATGAAAGTATTAGCAATGGATTCTCTATGAATACTCTAATTTCATTTTTATTTAAAAAGTATATTTACACACATTTAAAACAAAGATCAGAAGCAGGCGTACCAAGTTTAACAATGGTTACCTCTAGGCGATAATGTGACTCGTGCTTTACCTCCTTTTGTATTTTCATATACTTTCAAATGTTCTATAATAAGTGTCCATTACTATTTTAAAGAGAAAATAAAAGCAAAGCAATGAAGCCAGATATGCAGTACTGGAGGCTTCCTGAACTGGTTCAGAACTTTGGAGAAAGAAGGAAACCTAGGAACACATGCAAATTGAAGTACCTCTCTTTGGAGATGATGAAATGTCTAGAGAAGGGAAGTCGCCTGCCAGAGACATCTCGCCCACACTGTTAGTATCTGGGCTACTCTAGACCTAGGTCTCCAGGCTTTTTGGTGAGAGGGCTTTGAAGTGCTCTGTGCTGGCCAGGGACCTGCCTCCCTTCCTTCCCGCTCTGTTGGGGTGACGGAAAGACCACAGGAAGTGCAGTGATTTCCAGGGTGGAGAAGGATGTAATAGCCTTTGCAGAGAGGACTTTGCAGCTCTCATTATTCTCTCTTTGGGAGTTAGTAGGTCAATTGCAAAAGGCATGGGAAGAGCAGCTGATGAAAAGGTCTAATAGTTTGGAAAACTGCTTAACCTTATTGCTCTATTTCTGGATGTTCCCCCATGGCCAGGGATTGTTGAGATCCTGATTTCCCCGGGAGGTTTCCCATTTAGGAATGCAGTGAAACCTCTGAAATGCAGAGGAATTGGGGAGAAGGCCAGCTGGAATTAGGGAACTGTTGGAATGATTTTTTAAGGACATCCAGGTCTATTATTTTCAAGGTCAGAGGAGCACAGATTTGGAAGGAGCTTGTCCAGCCTCCTGCTCTGTGCAGGAAGCCTTGTGGTCTATCCTGAACATGGCTTCATCTAGGCTTCTCTTGATTGCTTTCATAGACAGGAGGCTCACTATTCTGACACATATCCTATTTCAGTCTTTGAAAAGCCTTCCTTCACCTGAGCTGCATCTGCCCTTTCATAAGCTTAAGCTTGCTTTCTGATAGTCACAAAAAAATCTAGTATCTCCTTTTCCCCAGATGGTCCTCAACTATTTGAGGGCAGCTACTATGTGCCAATAGTCCTTCACGGTGTTCTCTCTTTCAGACTGACCTTACTCAGAATATTCAACTATTATTTAGATGTCAAATATCATTGACTCTAGAAATATGGATGTCTCTCTCTCTCTCTCTATGTATATATATATATATATATAATCGGCCCCTAAATTAATGGCTAAATAATTTAGAGTTGAATAGAACTTAAATAGCACCTGTACTGGCCTCATTATTTTATAGATGGGGAAACTGAGGAAAACCACCTTACCTAACTTTAAAGACAGAGAGGGAGAGAAAGAAAAGAGAGAGAGAGAGAGAGAGAGAGAGAGAGAGAGAGAGAGAGAGAGAAAGTTAGTTGAGATGACACCTGAATCTCAATTTTATGAATCCCAACTCAGGATTCTTTTTCTACTTCTCCCTGCTTCCCATGATCAAAACACACCAGTATTTCCCAAGTTCTTGAAAGTGCTTGGGAAGTTTGTTCTCTTAGGCATTTCAAAAAATCCCTCCTTCAAATTATATTTGTACTGTCAATAAAGTGGGGATTAACACGGGGCTGAATTTAGTAGAGGCTATGCTATCAATGAAAAGGATTATTCAAAGTACATTAATCCTCCCAGCTCTCTGGTCAGGAAACAATTGCCCTTACCCTCGAATGCTAGCTCAAAACCCACTGTTGTGGCACCTGTAGGACCACCCAGACAAAATTTCCTTAAGGTCCAGTCACCAGTTCAGTTTGAGAAGGAAAGCTTCCCGGCTTTGAAACCCAGAGTAAGTCTGCTAGGACGTGGGGTGGCCTGTGTTTCTGCTGTTTCTGGTTTACCCTGATGAATTCATTTTAGTTTCATATCCTTTTTTTTCAATGTAGCCTGATTCTCTGATAGAAAGATAAAGACTCAAAGAAGCAAGCTAGGCTCTTCAGTGATTGGCTTCCTGTACCAGTCCCCAGCTACCCTGCAGTCACATGCTTCAAAGGGAACATTCCTCCGGGCCCCAGCCCACAGCAATCTCCCTCTTCTCTCAACAAGGTATTGCATTTCCAGTTTGCACACTTGTTTTGGCATACGCTGGAAGCTGCCTCACGCTGCTTCCTGGTTTGCATGGGTGCTAGGCTCCATGGACGCTGGAATCACACAGACCCAGGTTCTAGTGCTGACTCTGCAACTAGCTGGTTGTGTGGCTTTGGAAAGTTACTGAACCCCTCTAAATCTCAGTTTTCTCATTTGTTAGGTGAGGATAATTATCCCACTTCTAAGATTGTAAAGTTCTCATTCTGCCTAACAGGTGCTTAACATAGACTCCAACATTTAGTTTCCATAACAGATACCTGTGTAGTATTACTAATGTTATGGCCCAGAAAACAGAGACAGATACCTAAACTTTTCTCTTGCTGCAAACAGCAGATGATCCATAAATACTCCCTAATTAATTCTGGGCTTGGCTCTATTTGGCCGCAAGTTCACCATCAGAAATGTTCTAAGCACCAAGTGAGGACAGTTCCTATCCCCAGGCTCTCTTTTTCCTAGATCCCTTCCCCCAGTGTTATCTCAGCGGGCAGGCCCACCCTGTCCTGCCACTGTTCACACCTGTCAGCTTGCATCTCAGGGTAAAGTTCTCACTTGACAGACTCTGAGAACTTGCTGTCCAGGCAAAGAAAACTTTATGACGATGAATCCAGCACAAACGTTATGTAACCAGCATGTCAGTAAACAGAGATAGAAGGACAGAAGGAAACAGAGCTACACAAAAGAAGGTAAAAAGCCAGGAACTGAGACAGGCCCAGGATGCTTTGGCTTTTAAAGACTCTTCAAACTGATGAAAGTTCTTGTATTCAAAGTATTGCTAAAGGGAACCATATGTGGCTAAATTCTCTTTTAAGCTGGGAATCTGAATCGATGTGCATATCTGAATTTTTGACTGAAATTACTTTACGTGTCCTTTAGTAAGCATACATAAAATTGGCATGATTAATTAATAATGTTTATCATCTTTGGGACTTAGAAATAATGACAAATAATGACAGACAAGTTTCCAACTTTTTTTTTTTTAATCAAGACTGCATAATTTCTACCTGGAGTGGTTTGAAATCACTGGTAGGTCATAAAGAGTTAAGGAAATCTCTCAGTTTCTCTAACTGCAGAGAATAGCCTAGTGGATTCTTGCAGAGTAAAACAAACAATTCTTTCTCTTGTCCCTATTGCAGATTATTGGTTTCTTCCCTGAATTTTGTATTAAGGACTCAGAAAAAATAAAAGCATCTGCTGAAGTGAAATTTTTACAGCCCCAGGGAAAAATTTCCACAATTGATGGTGAGGGCAGGATTTAATAACCAGGCGGTAGGGAGAAGACAGCAGTTCCTGGATGGTAATAGGTCCCCTGGCCTTAGTCCTGCTCTGACATCTCTGGCTGCTTACCTTGGGCATGTCATTCCACCTCACAGGCTTTCGTTCTCTTTGGATTACGGGCTCTTCCAAATCCAAGCTCTTGTGAGGCTATCGAGAGTGTGAAGATAGCCTCAGAAGCTGCCCACATCTCTGGGTGTGGGGCCCGGAGCAGGAGAGTGTAATAATAGATATGAAAACCTTGGACAAAACTTAAAAGCACTGAATGGCTTGCACTCTCCAATCTGCCATGGAATATTCCAAAAACATGTGCCCAGTGTTCTTCTGAGGGATCAGTGTTTGCCCTGATGCCCCATCAGTGAGTTGACAGGAAGCAGAGAAGGCCAGTGCTTCTCTGGTCGGGGACCTTGGCTGGGACAGAAGGGAAGACAGAAGAGGAGTCAGCTTCATGAACAAGTGAAACGGCAATGAACCCTGTGGGCTGATCCTTCCCAGCTTGGCGTTGCCAAGCAGGACGATCCACTCCATGAAACCTGGGCCAAGCTCTGGCTCTGACACACAGGCAAAAATAGAAAGGGACTGCGAAAAGAAATGTGTTTACTTTTGTGATTTCCCTTCCTTGCCTCTTAACAGTATTATAATCTCTCTACAAACAGGCAGTTAGGGCCCACAGGCCTCGCCTCCACTGATAAATCTTCCCGAACGACTCTCGTGTGCAGACCTAAACCTTCTAAGTGCCTCACGGCTGCTATCTGGGCAGCAGCACAGCAAGTGAGAAGGCAGCCTGGTGGAGAGCAGGAGTGCCGGTCTGGGGTCTGTCACCAACTGGGGGAACTGAGGCTCTGCCCAATACAGTGCTTCCATTAGGTGGGATCGGAAGATGAGTTGTGATGATCAAAGTTTATATCAGTGGCTCTCTGTCCTGGGGGTATTTGGTAATGTCTGCAGACATTTTTGGTTGTCCTAACCTTGGGGCTGCTATTGGCATGTAATGGATAGAGGCGGGGAACTGCTAAACACCCACCAATGCATGGGATTGCTCTCCCACGACCAAGAGTTAACGTGGTCCAAAATATTAACAGTACTGAAGACAAGAAACCTTGTTTATACTGAAGTGTAGGAAATTAATGGAAAAAGGAGAAAAGGGATGGGAGAAGGAGGATTCGAATCTGGTTTCCGGGTTATGAGGTATTCATCAGTTAGGTGCTTTCCAGTTTTGCTCCCTCTAACCAATGCCCTCTGATAGTCCCTTGGAATTACAAGGCTATGGCTGAGTGGCATTTGCACAAGAACATCTTCCTTATCCTGAAAATGCCAAGCCCTGATGTAGTACAAAGGGCTCCACTATAAGACATAGCAAAGATATAAATATACGCAGTTATTAAACAAGCAGAACTGAAGGTGGGTGGCGGGGGCATGGGGAGGGATAAAACATATGCCCATAACTCTGTTTCTATGAGTCAGTGTTTCTGAGGTAACAACACAGAATAACAACCGTAGGAAGAGCTGAGCTATGCTGAGAACAGGCAGGACTGATCTGGATCACAAGGAGAGTTTAGGAGAAATACATGTTTGTAGCCACAGATTCATAGGTACATGAAAGGGTTAAGCAGCCAGTGCATGTCATTCTTGTATCCTTCCACATTAAGCCACTGGGCAGTTATTACAAATAGTTACCTGTGGTTTCCAGTGGGAGAGGCAAGGACACTCCAGTCAAGGGGTTTTGGAGAAACAGGTGCAATGAAGTCATGGTCAAACAATTTATTTACTGTAAACTTTAGACTTTGCTCAGGAAAACAAAGCTGTCCCTCAAATCCCTGCCTACAACACTCCATTTGAGCAAATAAGAGGAGCGAGGGAGAGTCCATGTTCACAGCTGAAAGGTCCGAGATATTCAGGATTCTCAAGTCCAAGGGTGCAGGAAGGAAAATCTCCTTCAGATACAAATTACCAGCAGCAATATAATAACCCTAATACTTGAACAATGAGGTAGATACATGGAAAAGTCATCAAAACATACAGACCCGGGTCCTAGGACTAACGCCCTTCAGACATAAACTTATAAGTTCCACACAAAAAGGAACTGAACTGTACAAGAAACAAATATTCACTCAAATACATCTTCTCTTTTTTACAGCTTAAAAAAATAAAAAAAAAAGGCAGAAGGATATCTCCTCCTGCAAATCTCTATACAATTTTTTTTTCTAAATTTATTACACTCAAGTTAAATAGTCTGCTTAGTGTTCTGTTGGGGGGGGGGTCTTAAAAAGTAAAAAAGAAAAACAAACTGCATTACAGCAGTGAGTCATTTGTACTACAATTCCTCCCTTGTGAATCAATGCTATCGCTAGGCACAGTACCTTGACAGTTTACAAAGTCTTCCGTGCCTGGGGGCTCCTCACACAGCAGTTTGCTTTCTTTCTCCTGCCCCAGGTGATACCCACTCTGCTCCTCTGTGTACTCCGATTTGCCATTGCTGGAGTAGCCATTCCCATAGGCCTTTAGAGAAGACCTGCGTAGGCACAGAAGCTCCTGGAAGGCAATCCTGAAATCTGGGCTCCGGCAGTAGATAAGAGGATTGAAAGCTGAATTGACATAGCCCACCCAGTTTAGGAGGATGTAAACTTCCTTAGGGATGAGGTTGTCCTTGATCACATGCACAATGTTCACAATGAAGAAGGGCAGCCAGCAGAGGGTAAAAGTGCCCATGATGATGCCCAAGGTCTTAAGAGCTTTGTGCTCCTTCAAGCAGAACTTGGAGGACCTGCGAAGACCATGCCCACCACGCCCATCCTGCTCCATCTGGCTGAGATTTTGGGCGTGAAATCGCCCCTCAGATTTGTCAATTTTCTGGAGCTGCCTTTTGGCCACCTGGAAGACCCTGGAATAGACAAAGACCATGACCACCAGGGGCAAGTAGAAAGACACTATGGAGGAAGCAATGGCATAGGCTTGGTTCGTGAAGAAGTCACAGCAGGTCTCGTTGGCATAGCATTTGATGGCTTCCTTATGGGTGGCCCGGTACCAGTGCATTTGGATGGGCAAGAAGGAGGTAAGGCCCGACACAATCCATACCATCAAAATGACCACCCGGGCCTTATTCTTGGTCAGCAGGCTCTGGTACTTGAAGGGAGATGTGATGGCAAAGTAGCGATCCACTGCTATCACACACAGGGTCTCAATGCTGGCGGTGACGCACAACACATCAATAGAAGTCCAAAACTCACACCAGAAGTTGCCAAAAGTCCACATTTTCATGAGGATGTGGCTGGCCCCAAACGGTACCACCGCTAGGCCCATGACGAGGTCAGCGCAGGCCAGTGAGGTGATGAAGTAGTTGGTGACCGTCTGCAGTCGCTCGAACTTGGCAATGGCTGTGATGACCAGCACGTTGCCAAACACGATGGCTAGGACGATGAGCGACATGACGATGGCCATGCCCACCACCCACGCTTCGTCCCTTTCCTGCGTGACATTGTGGTCCGGCGCATGGCTTCCATTGGATGCGAGCAAGAAGTCGCTGCCGTTCCCGGGTTGCCCCATGGCGCGCAGGCTGGCAGGTGAGCGCACAGGCTGCCTGCTCACTGGCCGCGCCTCAACGGGCGCACCTCCGGCGGGGCGCTGCAGGCAGCGAGTGGACCCCTGGAAGCCTCATTCAGCAGCCGTAGGGTGGGTGCGGTGGGGGCGCGTCCTGCCCACTCAGCTTGTGGGGTGCTCTGACCTCGCGCAGCCGGTCACTGCAGCCCGCGCTCTGGAGAAGTCGCTTCGGAGTGCGCTCTGCCCGTTATGTGCACTGGACTTTAGGGGAACTGCCTTCCCCGTGACGTGCGGCAACTTTTGGCCAATCACGCGCCTGCAGTCCCAAAGGGGCGAGGCACCGCTAGCCTTTCCTCCCCTCCCCTCGCCCGCCGGATCCTGGAGCTGGCCCGGGCGGGCGGGGCCCAGCTGCTCCCGGGCGGGCGGGCCACCACTCCCTCCAGGCTACCCTAGCTGGCCCCAGAAGGATAAAGCTGGAGAGGTTGTGCTTACCAGTCAACTCAGGAGCTTTGGGCTCTTCTGTGGCTGCTACTTGTCTGCCTTGGGTAGTAGAGGTCTCAGCGCAGAGAGCAGCATCCGAATACTCCACCACTTTCGGAATTGAGCGAATGCCCACCAAGACACACACATACTGGCACAAATGCACCCTGACAGACAAGCTCAGACTTATACCGAACCACAGCCACAGACATTGAGACACACCCGCCCAGCGCACCAACATGCACATCGCGCGCGCTCACACAGCAACTTACAGGCACAAAGTCACTGCTGTCCAACTCAGAGAGGTATCCGTAAACAAACACAGAAGCATCCAAAAGCTCAAAGGCATGAACACACACAAAAAGAAATAAACACACAGGAAGGCTCGCTTGGAGGCAGGCAAGCGGACTCAGCCATGGATATCCCCCTCCAGGTACTCACATCTGCCCTCATCTGCAGCATTCACAAATGACACTTTCTGTTCCGTCTCTTCCCCCGCCCCCGCTCACCGCCCCCCATCCCCTGACATCCAGTATATTCCCTTTCAAACGCGTTTGGCAAGATCTCAGGAGGTGACTTCAACAACTGTCGTTTTCCTCAAGCACGCATGCTGTCAGGAGTTTTTGGTGCCCTCCTTGGGAATTTGCAGGCATTGAGCACATAATTTTACCCTTTAGGTTTTGTTAGAAGCTGAGTTGTGTATATATATATATATTGGGACAAGAGATTTTGTTTTTAATTCTTGTTTTTAACTCCCTTGCTATCTGTTCCTCTGGAGATGCGCTGAAAATGAAAACAATGTACATTTCCCTTCAAACTTAATTTCTTCAGTTAACTCCATTGTAACTAAAACATAAAAAAAAACACCCTTCATCTGATGGATAATTTGTTCATCTGTTGGGCTGTGCCATATGAAATTGCCACCATTTGCCATATTTGAATTATAAAAATGGCAATTTCATACAATTCATATGATTAAAAGTGTATTGGCATGAAGAACATTTTGAAACTACAGAAAGCAAAAGAATTCTCCACTAACAAAGTTGGATCAAGCCTTAAAACTGAGGTCTTTGTCCATTAAATATTATCCTTTGCATCTGGCATATGATTTACTGTTGAAAAAATTTAATTTTCAGGGTTTGATTTCTCATGTATTAGTGGTGTTTTTGAAAAACTGAAAGTATTCATGTAGTGTAACCAAACATACTTTGCAGGTTACATAACAACATAACAATGGGTAACATTTATGAAACATTCCACTATGTGCTTTTTGTGCATTATTGCATTTAATCCTTCCCACAGTCCCATGGGGGGGGGGCTATTTTTAGCTTAATTCACAAATGGAGCTCAAAGAAGCAAACAGCTTGCCCTGGGGCAATGGTCAGGCAGTGATAAAAGCTGGATTCGAACCCAAATCTGCCTAACACTAGTGCCCATTTTAAGATCTTTTCAATGCACTGCATTATGGCATGCATAAAGAGCAGAGGAGAGAAGCACTATGGCTGGAATTAAATACCCAGATTCCAGAATCATCTGCCGGGGAACTTTGCTGTTCACTTGCCTTGGGAAAACTGCAAGGAGGGAGTCTAATTTCTTTCATCTCTAAAAGGTTGGGGATAAAGTCACTTTCATTGGGGTGAGTGAGAATCAAGTGCTGTAATGAACATGAAAGTGCTCTTGTCACCCAAATATGGATTATTGGTGAAGTTTACATAAATTACTTAGTAGTCACTTAGAATATACTGTTACTCTTCTTTATCAGAACAATAAAATACTTCAGGACAAAATAAGTGGAATGTTCACTTTGGAAGTAAAGCTCAGAAACAAAACTCAATCTATGTCTCCCCATGAACTTCAGTCAATAGCAGAAATGTCTTTTTGCAAGACAGATGCCTCATAAAAACAAATATTTCCCATAAAAGCCACAGATATCAATTAAGGATCTATTATGTTCCCATAATTTTCAAAATATACCCACCCCATATTTGTGTTTTCCAAAATTGGCTCTGGTATGATGCATTTTAGGAAGAGGTGGTGCATGTTATGCAATGTTTCTTTAAATATACATCTACACTGAATTGTGGAACTAAACCATTTAAAACCCCCTTCCTGTTTGTGAAACTATGGAATAAATAAGCATATTGTTTAATCTTTCCCCAAAAAACAACAAAAAAGAACTAAGAAAACCCTTTTAAGACAAACATTAATCGATCATTTATTTAGATGCACACATAAGTCACTAAAAAATTTAACTGAATGTTTGGGGAAACACCCTTCTATAAACCCACAGGCACTAAATCAAGAAGGGGAAACTGCTTATGTCAACTAGGAAGTCTCAAGACTTTGCCCAGCAGCCTTGACAAATGGACAAAAGGAAAGCTGTGGTATTTCTCTCTCTCCCCACCCCTCACCCCACACCCTTGCTCTCTCTCCTACATCTCAAAACTGGTAGGAGTTTCAAGATGTTGTCTTCTCACCAAGATTCTTTTCTCTGACCTCTTTAGAATTCAGAATAAGAGGCAATTAGAATGGGAAAGAGTTTAATGAACCCTTTCTTTAGTGTATCCCCCCACCCAAGTTTGCAAAAGAGGAACCTGAGGTAGAGAAACAAGAAGTGTCCGGTCCAAGGTGGTAGGAAAATCAGGAGTCCGGCTCTGCCTCATGGCCTCACATGTTTTCACTGCCTGACATATGTTATTTCATTTCCCAGTGGAATAGTTTGACCAGAACTGCCTACTGAACTTGTGGCCTTAAGAGAGTTCATGCTTCAGCTGAACTAGAAAGCTCTTGGTAGACAAAATGCACCTTCATCTGATGTAAGAAAAAGCAGGCTCTTTTATGGTGATTGATAGTATCTAATTGCATATTGTGTCAATCCCTTAAGACACCGATCTGTCACTTCCTGCCACCAAACAGGAATAAAAACCACAGTTTAATTTCGCTAATGATTGTTTGAACAGGAGTAAGGTTCAGTGGTGTCAGAGAATGCCCTTACACTTATAACTGGACGGATGGCTTACGTGAATCTTATCTTGGGTCTTGGCTTATGCAAGAGTCTCTCCATCTTTATGATCCTTGAGTAGAGTAACATCTACAGATTCCTTTGGTTTTAAACATATGTCTTTAATAATATCTCTGTAAAGCATTATCTCATTAAATTTAAATGAGATTAATACATGTAATTTGCTTAGCATGATGCCTTAAAAAAGAGATAGATGTTATCATTATAACTGAATTAAAATGTACATAAAGAATGCACTTTTTTCACCATGTCATGTGTGAATGGACTGTTTGAACATGGATAATGAGTAATTTATTCTAATTCGAATTGCTGTGAAAAGCAATTGAAAAAAGAACAAAATTTTATTCCTCAGAAAGAAGAATGATTCTGAAAATAACCATTAAAATTGAGTTACATCTAGATGGAGTGGCAGGGGTTTGGGGATGAAGCATCTCACAATCTCTAGGCAGCTCCCTATATAGTGCAACCCCGAATTCTTAGAGAACCATCTCTAGTGACTGCAAACTCAACAGCCCCTTTGGTAGGTCCAGATTTTGAACTAAAATCTATATTACAACTTCTGCCCAAGGATCTTAAGTCTGCCTCTTTGAAGTCACTGAAAAGGAGTCTTCCCTCTTTCTTCTAAGCCTGTCCTTCAGCTTTTGGGAAACTCCCTTAAAGTTCTCCTGAGCCCTCTCCTCTTCAGGTTTAGAGTCTAGAGCCCCTTTACCATCACAGAAGATCTCTTCTATTCATCTCTATTCTATGTCTTCTATTCAAGACTTTGCCCACCAGCCTTGACAAATGAATAAAAAGAAAGCTGTGGTATTTCTCTCTCTCCCCACCCCACACCCCACACCCTTGCTTTCTCAAAACTGGTAGGAGTTTCAAGATGTTGTCTTCTCACCAAGATTCTTTTCTCTGACCTCTTTAGAATTTATAATGAGAGGCAATTAGAATGGGAAAGAGTTTAATGAACCCTTTCTTCAGTGTATCACCCCCTCCACACACACACAAGTTTGCAAAAGAGGAACCTGAGGTAGAGAAACAAGAAGTGTCCGGTGCAAGGTGGTAGGAATCAGGAGTCTGGCTCTGCCTCATGGCCTCATGGCTTGGTTTGTTGATGTCTAAACTTAACATCAATACCTGGAAAGATCCTAGAACAAGTTATCAAACAATCACTTTGCAATCACCTTGGCAACCATAAAGTAAAGCAGAGCAACCACCAAAGCTTTCTGAGTAGCTGATTATACCAGATGAATTTAATTTCCTGCTATGCTAGAGTTTTATGAGAGACATGCTAATAAATCCTCCACATGGAAGGGGCACTGAACAAAGGGAGATGACATTAAATTAAAGCCAGGGAACTTCACTTGGCCATATAAAGAACTCCTTGGCCTGAAGAGAATTAATCCTTCAAAGGGGCTAAACTCTGGCAGCTTTTCTCAGCTGGGATTTTGCAAGAGAACTGAACCTTACAGAAAATTATTTGAGTGACTATTCTTCCCAACTCTCCCAAGGGTGGTACAAAACTATTGCCCTCCTAGGGACATAAAAGAGAAATTAAGCCATTAAATACAATGTAACGGATGCCCCAGGGCACAGGGTTCAGTTCTCTTGCTGAGTAGGAGACAGATTGCTAGGAGTCTCCTTCAGGTAGGGGAATGAAGAGTGTGTGTTGGGATGTCTGTGAGCCATGGAAGCAGTTTGACAATACATGGATCGGGGACGAGGAGACCTAGGTTCTAGGCCCTATACAGCTATCATGTTCTGGGTAATCTTAATAAGTCTCCTTCTTTCTGAGCCTCAGTCTTCATCTATGAATGAGAGCTTGGCTTGGTGACATCCAAGGGCCTTCCATTCTAAAGTGAACAAGGCTGTAGTGGGAGGAAGTGCCTTGAGGGTTATTGAGGAGAGGAGTTCCTGACTCTGAAGAGCCACTGTGGAGTTGGAAGGCATAACTTTGTATCCTACAAAATGACTTGTTTATGGGTCACCCCCCCCCACACTATCATGTTCTGCTCTTCACATTTTACCATCACGATTTCTACTATTCTAAGTAACAGGTGTACTATGATTTACTAGATTATTGACTCACTTTTAAAACTCCAAACATTTATTTTTAAAGAAAAAATTTATACACTGCCATTACTACATGGGGGAAAACAAGTGTCATTTGCCATAAATAGAAAGTAACCATGAAAACAAAACAACGTTAGTACATTTTAGTTTGATTTTGTTGCCTGCCAACGTTCTGTGCCTGAGGCATGCCCTCTTTTTATTGAAATGGAAGATTAGCAAGTGCTATAGAAGTATTCATGATATTCTAGTACCAAATGGGACTTTCTCCACCTATGTTAAAAACACTGAAAGAAATTGAAAAGGAAATAACTTCTGGATAGTGAGTATTACTTAATGTGCTATACTGAGTTATTTATAATAATTTCTTCTTATTAAGAAAACCAAAGGTATCTCAGCCCCAAAATTTTGCTAGTGAGACACTTTCCTGTGAATGGAACCCAGTGCCATGATAGAAAGGGCAAGGGCTTAGAGACAGATGGATCTGGGTGCCAATCCTAGCTCTGCCTTCAAAGTATTGTGTGTTTCAAGCAACATGCTGTAGCATTCTGGGTCTCAGAATGTTCATATGCAAGATGAGGACAAAGTCTTAAATAATTGTTGAGGGAATAGAAAGAATGTAGAAAACACTAGGTTTGGAAAGGAAGGGAGAGAACCCAGAGATGTGATAAGGGAACAGATTGGCATAACTTGCCAGGGCTGGTGGGGGGAGGAAATGAGCCAAAGGGGTGAGGCCATTACCAAACAGGGTCAGAGAAGCACAGTGGTCTGACTGTGGCCATAGGGCAGGAAGAGGTGATGAATTCAGATATGACTGTATCAAATTTGAGGTTTCTGTTGGTCATCAAAATGGAAGTTAAAAATATCATAATGATTAGAAGATAAATAGATTTAGAGTGCTGTGTCTGTTGGTGGTGGCCATTATGATGGAGGCATTCCCTGAATAGAGAATATCAGTACTCTCAGAAGATGCTGGGTAGTCAAACCAAGTCATGCATTTAGGAGCTTAGCACAATGTTTCCAGAAGAGGTGTTTATCATGATCATTGTCATCTTGGTCATCATCAGCTTGGGTTGTCTAGGGCAGCTTCCATTTCCGGAAACTATGTGAATTTTTCTAAGGACAATCATTTAAGTAAAACAAATTAATCCAATAGGAAAACCATTTTTTTTTGTGTACATCCAACACTAATGGTGTCAAGTTTGGGGCTAGATTTGAGGGGATGTCTTGCATTGGATTCACTGGAAACTGTGTCTGGGGTGAGGATTTGTGTGCAAATGATTGGGAAAGGAAGGGATTTCTAGAGAAGCCAGGCAGAGAGTGGAAGAAGCAGCCTGGGAGGGGATGAAGAAAAGGCAAAGACCCAGGCAGAGCCTGATCCTGGGAGCAGCTTTGGAACAACTCTGAAGCCAACTGCTTTCTCCAATTGTTAGCTGTAAAACCCTGATCAAGTTACTTAATCTTCCTGCATCTCGCTTTCCTTATCTGTAAATTGGAGCTGTTGATAATGTCTCACAACCTCATGGGGTTGCTATGAGGATCAAATGAGTTAATATCTGTAATGTGGTCATGATTGGTCCTCAACATAGTGCTAAGTTAACTATTGATATTAAACCCAGAGGAGCTGTGGAAAAGTCTATAGCTATGACAATCAGGAAGCATCCCACAGGGAAAGCTATACATGAAATTTCTTGGACTCAAGAATCCCTAGTTGCAAACTATCCCATATTGAGACACAAGGCAAGGAAGAAAGAAGTGAAATAGTTGTGAGGATCAAGCAGTATCTGATGGAGAAGAGGAGGGAGGAAGCAGGGTTGATGGGAAACCACTGGAGATAAAATAGATGATAGGAAAAGACTGAGGAAGAAAAGATCCTCAGGAAAAGAAAATGGGATGGCCACTTTCCAAAGCAGGGCCTTTTGCTGAGGATCAAGAGGGAAAGATGTCTGTGGGTCAAGAAGAGGTGGTCGGGGTGCATAGCTAAGTCTAATCACTGCCACAATGGGGATGAGGCAGTGGAACATGTCCCGGCCCTCCCTCCTACTGGTGACTACCCCTCTCTGGGCTGTAGTTTCCTCATGTGTAAAGCGGTAAGGTGAAATCAAGTCCTTAATATCAGAACCCTGTATTTAATTGACGATTGTTAAGGAATCTGAAAGATAAAAAGTGTAGTTTTTGTTTATTCTGTGTATTACATATCAGGCCCTGGGCTTAATGTGCACATCATTCTCATTCGTTTCTGTACAACCTTATGAGATAGTAGTTATTCCCATTTTACAGATGAGAAGTTTAGAGAAATGAAGCAGCCTGTCCCAAATTTTATGGTAAGTAAGAGGAGGGAAGGGGTTCTGACCTCTGAACACAAGCCTTGCTCTAATCCACTAACTCAGGACTCAGAGGTAGCAGCTCAGGCTCTGTAAGAGGGCTGAAGGTTCAGCCTGCCGAGAAGGAAGTTCTCTGGTTGTGAGGGTCTCACCTCTGAGTTTTACCAGACTACTAGAGCAAAGAGGCAGCAGTTTCCAATCACTGGTGGGAAACATGCCAAATGACCAAGATTCTGGGACCAGCATCCTGGTCATGATTTCTAAAAAGAGAGGGAGGATGTTGGAGCTTGGTAGTCACCAGCCTTGAGGATGTGGGCTGTGCTCATGCCACCTCCTCTACTCACTCACAGCCCTCTTCCCGTCTACCTGCTTTGCCACTCCCTTCACCTCCTTCACCGGTTTCTAACCCTTAACACACACACTTACACAAACACACACATACACACACATACATACACACACACAGCTCTCTCCAGGAAGATTTAGTAATTGCAAGGCTAGTTAGATGACTCTTCTGAATGCTCACCCCACAGTACGCTCACCTGTGTTATTATCCCTCCCACTGGCTGCTGATACCACTTTACCTGTTTGTATCTCCAACACCCCAATGCAGAATACAAAAGGCAAGTAGTACACATGGCTGGGGAAGGGGACATTTTGTGCACGTGCTCACACATTGTTTAAGATATTCTTAAAGCACCCTGTGAGGGGCGAAGGGATATAAGAAAATGAATAAGGAGATAAGATCATTACCTTTAAATAGCACACACACAAATACAGAAACTTGACTTCTATGTATACAGTAACTACTGTTTTGGGTCTATAAACGAGATCAAGGACCCATTCAGTACCCATCTGCCCAAATAAACTCTGGGGAGGAGGCATGAGGAAGTTTTCCATGAAGAGTAGGTAAGCATCAGATAACAAGGGATCACTAGCCAAGATAATAATGGGATTTTAAAAAAGAAAATAAATTGTCATGGCTGTTTGGAGAGTGATTTAGCAGAATTCATTAACATGTAAAATGTTCTTTCACTTGGAAATTCCATGACTAGGAATTTGTTTCTTAAATATCAGGTATATATGTGAAGTTTTGATGGAAAGTTTTTGTAATAAAGAAAGATTTTTAAAAACTAAATTTCAGAAAGGGAAATGACTAAACAGATTAGAAGAAACCCATACATGGTATTGTGATGTATAACTATTAAAAAGGATGGACATATAGACAGATCTATATGCGCTGACTCGGGAAGTTGCCCTCACTTTGTCATCCAGGAGAAAAATGATTCCAGTTTGTTTAAAAAAAAAAAAAGCATGCAAGCTTGGGCTCTGCTAAGCGACTACATGCAAGTTCTAATGTATGGTTACATAGCATCAGTGAGACACATAATTATGATTTGATGGACTGTGTGAGAGAAAGGCTATAAAAAGTATAAAAAAGGGATCTGCACTCAGAGAGATGGTTTTCTTTGTTGCATCAGGAAAGATAAGAATACATCATAAATTTTTTTCATTCAGTTGGTGGCCATTGAACAGGGCCCGAAGGCTGCACAGAACTTTGGTAGTCAGGCTTGAAAGGAGGAAATGTCCAGGACAATAGCACGTGCAGATGTGTAAAAGTGGGAGACTTTCAACTCTGCCTGAGAAACTGTGAATATTGCAGGAGAGGTCAGACACTGGGTGTGGGAGGAGGGAACAGTTAGGGGTAGGTGAACTGTAAATTTTGAAAGCCACTGGATGTCTGAGATGATGGGTTGAGGCTTCAGAGAGACCGCGGAAGCAGGTGGAGCAGGCCAGGGAAAGCTGCAATCTGGAAAAGAGCCGGCTGGGAGATAAACGAGGCTATTTCACAGAGATGTGCTCAGGAGCCCTGTGCCAAAGGAGCAGATGAGGAGAACAGCGAAGTTGGCAAGGAGAGCAATGTGGCACTGCTCCTGTGGATCTGTGCTCCTGCCAGGTCTGTTTCCTCATTTGTAAAGCAGAGTTCTGCTCTTCTCCTACCTGCTCTCAGAATGGTGGTGAGAATCAAATGAACAAATGTGTGTGCAGCTTTGGGGCTGACAGCCAGAAAAGGGGCCGCACTCCTCTAGGGGATTGTGACTATTGTGGTACGAAAATCTAGGACAGATCTCAGGTAAGGTAGCATTCAGGTTGACCTGGGGGAGGGAGGCATGGCAAGCTGTGGTAGCATATGGAGTGGTCATCTGGGCAATGAGGGATGAAGAGAAGTGAGTGGATCAATGTGCAAAATCCAAAAACAACAAGAAAATCTTTGTATATTTACCACATTGGAAAAGTTTAATGCCTTACACAAACCCAGGATCGGAATCAGACACCAACACTCCATTAGTTATTGTTACACGAAAATTTAGAATGCACATATCTTTTGACTCAGCAATTCCATTTCCAAGACCTACTCTTGCAGATATATGTGCACAGATAAATAAAAGGTATGTGTAAAGGACGTTTGTTGGCAGTATTGTTTGACATAATGACACCACCCCAAGAAATATCCTAAATGTTTGTAAATGGACAATGGCAGTATAGATTAATGTATTAACACATGATGAACTATTGTGCAAACAAGGATGTTTTATTTCATAAGTGCCTAAGGTGGCCTCCAGTAGATGAGTGGATAAACAATGGTATGTCCAGGGAATGGAAATCTTCTATTCAGTGATAGAAAATCATGGAGGAAACTTTAATGCATATTACTAAAGTATAAGAAGCTAATCTGAAAAGACTTCATGCTATATGACATTCTGGAAAAGTTAAAACCATGGAGACACACTACAGATCAAGTGTTGTCATGGGTTGGAGACAGGGTGGGATTGATAGGAAGGAGCACAGGGGGGAAGTGAAACTATTCTGTAGGATACCATAATGGTAGATTCATGTCATTATACATTTATCAAAATCCTTAGAATATACAACACCAAGAAAGATAGTAGAAGGTAAAGTAAATGATAGACATTGGCGATTATGGTGTGTCAATATAGGTTCATCCATTTCCCACTGTCAACATCCCCCCCTCTTTGGTGGGGGGGATGTTGACAGTGGGAAAGGCTATGCATGTGTGAGGGCAGTGGCTACAGAGCAAGCACCAAGCACTCTGTACCTTCCACTCATTTGTGAACTTGAAACTTCTCTAAAAAATAAAGTCCTTTATGAAATAAGAAAGGTAGCTCTGTATCAGCTGATATGAAGCAATAACCAAAAACATGTCATAAAGTAAAATAGGTAATTGCAAAAATATAAGCAGCACATTTCCATTTGTGTAAAACAACATTTTTGTATGGCATCTACCCAATTTCAATGTGTACCCATAGGGAGATGTGTGCATTAATTTGATAAATTAGTATAAATGTACAGTGCAACTTTATTGTTCAAAAGATTGAGATAGATATATGCTGTTTCATTAAGATCTGCAGGATATTAGGTGAAATTTTTAAACAACACTTTGTATAACATAAAACTTTTTGAATAAATAATATAAGTTTTTTTCATAAACAATGTAAAAGATGCTCAGAAGTAGTTAATAGCATATGTCAAATAGAAGGGGATAGGGACTGGGAGCTGGGATGGGTGAGGCAAGCTGAGAAGTATTCTTTTAGTTATATATTGTGGTTCTCATCTATTCTGTTTGAATTTTTACTGATTAAGAAGCTCAATTGAGTAAAAAACAAAACAAAACATAATACTCCATGAAATTCTAGAATATACTATCATGGCCACAAAAGTCTTTTCATTTCCCCTTTGCCCCCCTTTTTGTGGGGAAATCGAGATGTATTTAAGCCAAAGTTAATAAACTCAGCAATAAATCTGTATCTGCAGAGACCAGGATGAGGGTGTGGAGGTTGTGCACCACCAACAAGAGCAAAAAAAAAGTAAAAATGGAAACGGTTAGAATTTTTGGTAACCCTTTTTGGGGAGGGAAGAGGAAGGATGTGAGAAGAAACCAGGAAATGAAAATAAAGAGGGCAAAAACTTGAACAAATGAGGAAGCTATGAGAGAAAAGACTGAGCTTGCTAAAGCAGCTTTTGGAGCCTCTGTGCCATCTCGTGTGTGTGGAAGTGCTTTATCTCAGCATGTGTCTGCTGATGCGGTCCTTTTTGACAGTCCAGTGGATTAACAGGGCTATTAATCATTCTATCTCAGAGTTGGAGTGCCCTGAAGGATCACCTTGCTCAGCAGAGCCCCGCTTCAGCAAAGGGGTCTCAGAGGAGGCCACAGACAGCAAGGGTGGTAATGAGAGGTCTTGTGTCTGCACCCCAACCAGCGCAGCCCCACTTCCAGCTGTGTCTGCTTAGAACTGTATTTGTGTATATCTTCCATTATTAAAAAAAATAAATTATCCACTGCTATTCCAACTCTGTCTTAGGACAAATGCAAAACATCTCAGTGAAGAAGGAATTTGGGCAGCCTGTGTCTAGAACTCAGGGCTTTAGAACCTCAATCTCTTTTTATGTTTTTTTTTTTTTTTTACATTTATTTTATTTTAGCTGGAAAAAAAGAGGAAAAGGCCTAAAGGCAAGTTTAAATTTTGTTGGTTTAATGTAAATTAGAATCTTCCTAGGGGTGAAAAATCAGGCTTATTAAAACGAATAAAGAAAATAAAATCAAGAACTAAACAGAATAGACAAAAGAGCAAAATTGTGCTCAAATGTTTTCATGGGTGAATCGAAACAAAATGGAAGTTGAAAAAAATGTAATGGCAGGACTTAGACAAATTTTGCAGATGCAACCAAAACATATAATGGTTTGATTACTTACTCTAGGTCAGTTACTTTTTAAGGTACTGTTGACACAATGATGAGCATGTCAGACATTTCTGTCCTCAACCGTTTGTAGTCTAGAATACAGTTGGGCAGTTTGCACAAAACAAAAGCATGGAATCACTTACATGAATGTTTGTTCACTTATTCAATGAACTCTCCTGAGCTTCCAATTATTTGCAAAGTGCAACAGAGCCTGATGTGCCCTGTCTCATGTCAAAAATGTTCATCTCAGTCACCATGAAGTTCAGAGTCAAGAAGGAAACCAGCTGCTCAAGGAAGCCTTTTGATGGGGAGATGTAAGTGCACTGTTTGCTGCTTACTGGAAAGTGGATGAGAGGTCAGGTAAACAGAGTAGCCAAGGGAGCAAAGTGGCAGATTGTTAAGATGAACTGGCAAGAGGCAAAGCAGAGGCTACTGCCCCTTGCGGGGGGTGGACATGCTGATGTACTAAGTAGGTGAAGCAGCCAGTCAGTGAGTGACCAAGGAGCCCAGAGGTGCAGCATAAACCCTCAGGACTCTAGAATCCCAGAGCCTAGCTGGCATGCAAGATCAAGGGGCCTGGTCCTGGCTGCGCAGTGGGGAGCCCAAGGCCCACAGGTGAGAAGGGGCTTATCAATGTCACATAGCAAGTCAGATGCTATGCTGAGCTCAGTAGACAGGACTTTCAGCCCAGCACTTTCCCCACTGCTTCATCCTACCTCACAAAAGGAATGTCACAGTGGTTAAACACAGGTTGTTTTGTAGTCACATAGACCTGGGTTTGTATTCCAGTCCTGCCTATGATTGCTGACTGTGATCTGAGGCAAATTTTGTCTTTTAACCTCGATCCCTTCATTTGTAAATTGGGGAAGGTAACTAATCACCACGATGGCTTTCCTCTAAGGTACCTCAGTGAGTGCTTCCTTCCTGTATGAACCTGTCTTAACAAGAGGTGGAGTGTAATATTCCATCTCCTTGAATCTGGTCTGACTTACAACTGCTGTGACCAATGAATACAATGGACTTCCAGTTCTGAGACTAGTCCCTTAGAGGACTGGCAGCAACTGCCCGTCTCCCCTGAGCTATGTAAGGACCTTCACTCTGGGAGAATACTATCCAGATACCTCCACCGAACAAACCCCAGATGAGCCACGTGCTGGAGCACACTCATGCAGAGAAATCTCCCTGCCTATTCCAACCCCAGACTTCAGATGGTTCCATTCCCAGGCCACCATCTGGTGTAAACACATAAGAGGCCCTAAGCAAGAATCATCTAGCTAAACCTTCTTCCTGAACCAAGAGAGAGAATAGTAAAATAATATTTGGGATTTATTTTAAGTTTGGGATTTATTTGTCACAGAGCAATAGGTAAGGGAGACACTTAACTTCCCGAGACTACTGTGTGGATTCCTGAGACAACTACTTAGAACAGGGCCTGGCACACAGTGAAACTGAATAGATGAGGCTCTTTATTTTAATGAGCTAAAGACAAATCCCAGACAACTCCATTGCATGTCTCTTAGAGAAAGTGTATCTGCAGCACCTCTAATGGATGCATTTGCAGAGACTGAATGGAATGGAGCTCATCCCTCCTCCACCCCAGGGAACCCAGGGCCTTTGTAAATAATCTTGCTTGCCCCTCCATGTGTGCTCCAGCCCCAGTGGTCTCAGTCCTTCCCATGAGTCAGGCAAGTTTTTGCACATATTTTCCTCTATGCCTAAAATATTTTCCTTTCCCCCTGTTTCTCTTACTTCTAAGTGTACTCATTTCTCTGGAAGTCTGGGTCTCCACCTCTGGGACTTTTAGAGCACTGAGCTCCTCTCCTTCCCAACACTAATCTCAGCTTTGCACCTTTGCTTTCATTTGTGAGATTATTCCACTCATATCTTTTCCAAAAAGCTTCTTCAGAGCAGGGGCCACATAGATTTCATTTGCGTTTGCTTGTCACCCCTAACCCCCAAGTTTAGCACCAGCTGAACTCCCGAAATATTGATGCTCAATAAATAATTATTGCCAGCAAGTAAGCAGGCTTCCATTTTCCTTGTGGCTTTTCTTCTTCAGATGACGCATCACCAGTCCCACCGAGGTGGGTCTTGGTTTCAAATTCGTTATCTTCCCTTGCATTGACCTCTGCCCACATTCCCTTCCCTTGCAGCCACCTTCAAGCCCCACAGTCAGTGGCCTGTTTAGTCTTTTTGCTATTTTGGGAGGAGGCATCTCCAATACCCACCAGTTCCTCCTCTACTGTTGTCTGTTGTCAAACAAGGCACTTCCTTCCTCAAACTTGCGCAGTGGGTCCCCAGGGCTCCAGGCAAATCTGCAACATGGACACCCCTCTTGCATCAACTTTCCAACACCACATTTCCTCTTCTCGCCACTGTCCCTCTGTTCTGCTCCTTGTCATCCTCGCCCACTCCAAACGCACTCTTTCCACCACGTCCAGCCTCTCCCCACTCCAGCCCTCCTCTGCCCCAGCAGCCTCAGAGAGTCCCTGAACTGCAGATCTGCTCCTGCTACTTCCCCAACTGAGATCCTCAACAAACTCTCCCCCCAACCCTTTTGCTTATAGCAGTGGTTACAGACTGGCATCCATAGGCCACATCTGGCCTACAGATGTCTTTCGTTTGGCCTGCAGATTTTAAAAAATGAATTAGGCTCTAACATTTAAAAACTGGGGACTTTCACGTGAAATTGTGTGATGCCTAGCTTCTTTTAAAAATATCAGTGACCCTGCCACACAGGGAATAGGAAAATAATGATTTAGAACTGAGTAGGGCCTGATGTTTTAGGGCACATGGTCTCCAATTTGCTGCAGTCTCCACCACTCCCTAAAGTCCTTAGACTTTCAGGCTAAGTGGTCAGCTGCTATTAAGTTTGCACTTGCCTATGATTCATCGGAGTGTTCTATTTGTGCAAACTTCCTGCCTGCTGTAGGCCCTTGTGTTGCTATCCCTATGTGACCTATAAGAATTCTCAGCTTCTGAGCATGTCAAAAGGAGAAGGAACTGGGTGTGGTGGCACACGCCTATATTCTCAGTGGTTCAGGAGGCTGAGGCAGGAGGATCGCAAGTTCAAAGCCAGCTTCACCAATGGCAAGGCACTAAGCAATTCAGTGAGACCCTGTTTCTAAATAAAATACAACAAAATAGGGCTGGGGATATGGCTCAGTGGTTGAGTGCCCCTGAGTTCAATCCCTGGTGCCAAAAAAAAAAAAAAAAAAAAAGGAGAGGAAAAAAAATAGACAAATAAGGTTTTCATCAGTTAGTCTCTCATACTTGATTAGCACTTAAAATTCACAGATCACTTTTATTTTGTGTGTGAAGGCTAAAATTATGATTATTTTTAATTGTCTTCTTTGTGTTTTCCTATATTAAAAAAATTATGCAATATACATACTTTTCCTTTTGCAAAGCTACAATTTAAGTAGGGGATATACCAACAGAATTTTAGCTGTGTATATAAAACATGGAATTTCCCCTTTACTTATTGCTATTATTGGCTCTGTTATCTAAGTAGGTTGCCTCTTATTGCATGATATTGCCATTTGTGTCAGTTAAAACAAATTTAAATCACACTTTTATCTTTTTCTGTAATTGCTTTATTGCAGTATAACAGATACATATAAGTGAAAATTTCAAGTATTTTTGTAAATGTATTTTAAAGTTTAAGCAAACTCGTAAAATGACTATACTTTTGTAAATGAAACCCAGATCAAGAGAGAACTTCTGCATCTATTAGCTCATTTGAACTTCATGAGAGGCAGGTGGGATCTCAGGCAAAGAAATGGAGCTGACAGAAACACCATGCCTCAGGACTCCCACCTGGTACGTGGAGACACTGAGACTTGAACCTCACCTCCCCACATCTTGATGAACCCCAAGGGCCAGGGGAGGCAGAGTGGCAGTGCCAGGAAGAGAGGGCTGGAGAAGGTATTTCTAGTGTGAATCAGGTGCACAGCAAGTTCAGGCCCTGAATGTTGGAATCGCATTCTCTTCTCATGCTCTTCAACTTGCTCCTCTTTCTCAATGCTTCTTCCCACCACTGCCATTTGGGTTATTTGTCCATTTACTGCTCAGAGTTCACAGTGAAACAGTCCCCTCAATGGCTCATTTTGAAATCAGTTTGGCCAAGAGAGTCGCTCCATTGGAGAAATACAGCCCTGGCTTCCTTCCTCTGCCTTTATTGGAGCATGTAAACAGTAGCCACAGAACCAGAAACAGGAAATGCTGCATTCACTTGATGGCTAAAGCCAGAGATAGGGTCCTCTAGAGTGACAGCAACTCCCTGGTGCTTCTCCTGTCAAATCCCAGTGCCTATTGGGCAAGGCCCTCATCTAGTTCTTTCTGTAGTGGATGCGGAATCTGAATCTCAGAAGAGGACCTGTGGCACAGCCAGGGATAGAAACCCATCATCAGGACTCTTTCCTAACTCTGGGACTTCTTTATGCCTCCGTGTCATGCTCTTTTCTTGTGCCTGCTCTGTACCGACTCCCTCTTCAGCTCCTATGCAACCTTCCTGCCCCCTTGTCTGTGATGTTGGTGCTGGAAATTTGCCGGCTACCTTTCCTGGAGTTTCTTGCTGAGAATCTTGATATTACCTTATGGAAGCAGAGAGTATCTCCTCCAACTCCTTTCAGCACCCCTGGATAAACTCTGGTTGTTCCCTAGCTCAGAAATTCAAGCTTTAACTGTGTGGTCTCCCCTTCTGGTCTGAGATCTAAGCATCAGCCAGGTGTGGGTCCCTCCTATGACTTCCTACTTTCTGTAACTTTTCTTTCTCTCATTCCTATGGGTGGTAGCTATTTCCTATAGTTTTTCATATCTGGATTTTCCAAGCATTTTCATTTTGTCTGAATAAGCTTCCAATAACTCTTTGTTAATTCCCTGAATTAAATATGCTTTATTTAAAATACTTAGTGTGAAGCTATGGAACCAACCTAGTTGTCCTTCAACAGATGAATGAATAAAGAAAATGTGGTGTATATATACACAATGAAATATTATTCAGCCATAAAGAAAAAAATGAAATTATAGCATTTGCTGGTAAAAGGATGGAAATGGAAACAATTATTCTAAGTAAAATAAGTCAATCCATAAAAAACAAAGGCTAAATGTTCTCTATGATATGTCGATGTTAACACAAAATAAGGGGGAAGGAGGAGAGAATAGAAATTCACTGGATTAGACCAAGGGAATGAAGGGAAGGGAGGGGGGTGGGAATAGGAAAGAGGATAGAATGAATTGGACATAACTTTTTTTGGTGTTCATATCTGAACACACAACCAGTGTGTAGCTCTATATCATGTACAACTACACGACTGGTATCCTAATTCAAATAGATTTTATTCCATGCATGTATAATATGTCAAAATACACTCTACTGTCATATATATATATATATATATATATATATATATATAACAAATAAAAGATAAAACAAAAATTACTTTGTATGCTTTCTCATCTTCAAACTGAACTTCAACTGATATATTAGTTGAAAGCTTTTCTTTCTAATATTTGCAGCTTTCTCCTTATCCATAGGTCCATAAAATAGGTGATATCAGAAAGACATTAGCATTTATTCATTCAACAGATCTTAACCTAGGATCATAGGTTCTGGAACGCAATAGTAAGCAGCCTTGACTACAATGAATTTGAAGTCTTACAGGGAGAAAGATCACATACAGGCAGATATAGTGCTAAGTGGTAAATGTGAGAGATATAAGTACACAGGACACTGAGGGGACAGGAGAAGGAGCCCTAATATAAAATGATGAGATGGCAAAATGTTAGGGAGGACTCTCTCAAGAAAGTAACTTCTAACTGAAGCCTGAGAGACAAATATGGGGGATTGTTAAACAAGTTCGTGGGCACAGGGGCTGCTGGAAGAAATATTATTAAAAGAGATGTTAGAGAAATGTCCAGGTCTGTTACAGGCTGAGTTTTGTCTTCCACCCCAAAATTTGTAAGTTAAGTCCTAACCACCAGTATCTCAGAAGGTGACCATTTTGGGAAGTGACATATTGTAGATGTACTTAGATAAGATGAGGTCATAAGTATAGGGTGGTCCTCTAAATCAATATGACTTGATTTATGATTATGTCCTTACCAAAGGGGAAACATTTGGAGACAGATAACAGACAGGGAGGACACCATGTGAAGATGAAGGCAGGGATTGGAATGATGTCTCTACAAGTCTAGGACACCAAAGACAATCAACAAGCCACAGAATCCAGGAGAAAGATCCATGTGGCAGATTAGACCCTTCTTCATGATCCTTGGAAGGAACCAATCCTCACAATGTCTTGATCTCAGACTTTTAGCCTTCAGACCATGAGACAAAACCCTTCCATCAGTTAAGCCACCCAGTGTGAAGGACTTTGTTAGGGCAGAGCTAATACAAACCAGCAGACTAGCACAGGGACTGGTCATGAAGAATATTATGAGGCTCATTAATAAAACTCCATGATTAACAAGCACTTATTAAACACTGGACTCTAAGGACTTTTATGGTATTAACTAATTTAAGCTTCATGAAGGCTCTGTGGGATAGGTACTAACTATCATCATCTCATATTTGCAAGTAAGGAGGATGGGTATAGGGAGTTTAGGTGGCATGGTCAAGTGTAGTCATTTAATAACTGATGTTGTGAGCCTGGGCTTGGAATCTAGCTGGGAATAAACATTTTGCCATTACATAATAGTTACCCTGAGAAAAGTTTGACTTTTATCTTGAGAGCAATGCCTATCGTGTTTAAAATCTGAGTTTACTGAGGTTAAGTTTACGAATGATAAAATTTACTCTAAGCATGCAACTCTGTGAATTTTGACAAACATATACAGTCAAAGTAAATCTACCATCATGAGCTGGGAACCATGGCCACTGGAAGGCTTAAGGAGAGCAGAGACATGGTACAGTTTTCCATTCTGAACTGTCACCCAGAGGGGAAGAGAGGGGGCAGAGGGGTAGGAAAGATAGTGGAATGAGATGGACATTATTATCCCAAGTACATGTAATGAAGACACAAATGGTGTGACTACTATGTGAACAATCAGAGACATGAAAAGTTGTGCTCTATATGTGTACTATGAATTGAAATGCATTCTGCTGTCATGTATAACAAATTAGAATAAATAAATAAATTTAAACTAAAATTAAAAAAAAAAGAACTGTCATCCTGGCTACCATATGGAGAATGGGCTGGAAGGGGCAAGAGTGAGGACAGAGATAAGGATGGTAGTGGTCCAGCCTGGAGAGAAAGAAACTGGTAGGAAAGCACTGTGAGGGGGGGAAATCAGTGGACCGTAGTTGCCATTTCTTCCTGAGCATTTTGACATGTAAAAATGGATCAGATACAGTATTAATGACCCCTGAGTCCTTTGAGATATTTTAATAAAAACTAAAAAAAAAAAAAGCCCCTAATGAGGTTACATACCACAGATAACGTCTTCTGCCTTGTTGCAGGTCTTTGCTATAGCCTGCTTTGGCCAGGAATCACCTAATTCGGCTTAGCACAATATGAAATTGCAATTGATTTTGAGTAAATTATGTAATTTTTAAGCTACCTTATAAAATTGGGTTCATGCTAAAAGATTTCCTGACAACGTGGTGTTCGGAGGGATGAGGCTTCAACGAAGCTTCCATATGCATCTGACAAATTGGAATTGCTTTCAGTAGCCACCAGCTATGGACCCTCATGGGGCCAAGAGTACTAATTCTGCATGGCCTGTGGATGCTCATTCCTATGTCTTCTTTTCCCTCTTTTATTTCTTGCTCAAAGATTCCTGCCCCCTAGGGTGGATTTTCCTGAGCACCCCATGTAAAATAGGGTGGTCATCCTGTACCTGTCACCTAACATGTTTAGCTTGCTTTATCTCTTTACCTTGCTTTAGTTTCTTTATAGGTACTATATCTCTAAAACTTTTACCCCACTTACTTTATGTTATTCCAATACCCCTAAAATACAAATTCCATAATTGTACGTTTTTTTTTTTTATATTGCTATATTCTTAGTGTCTGGGATAGTACCCTGGCAAGTTAGAGGCACTCAATAAATACTGTGGAATGAATGAATGAAATTATGGTCAACTACTGAAAAACTTCAATATCTACAATTTAATTCATTCATAACAATTTGTTGATGAGGAAATTACATACTAGATAGGTAAGACTATTTGCTATATTTGCTTATAGGGTACCAGAGTAGGTTGGTGGCTGGGACTCCCCTGTTTCCATCCCAAACTTCTTTTTAGGTTGCCTCCTAACTTTGTCCAACCCCAGCACAGAAAAGTAGATTAAGAACATAGACTTCAGAAACAGTCAGATTGGGTTTAAATCTCAACTCTACCACTTGGACAAATTGCTTTCCTTTTCTGAACATGTTTGGGTCACCTATAAAACAAGGATAAAATAAAAACTACCTGGTAGCATTTCTGTGAATCTAAAATGAGATAATTTAATTAAAGCACTTTGTGTAGGGGACCTAGCCCCAAATACATTCTCCATAGAAATTAGACATTGCTATTCCTTTATAAGATCTACCAGTGGGTCTTGGATCCTTCCTGACTTCTTTTAGAGTTAAATAATTTCTCATTTGAATTTTAAGCTGTGGATGACAGTAATGTAAATTATACGATGGGTGGAAAAAAAGGGAAAAGGGTTTCCTTGTATGAGAGGGAGACACACATATGGAAAGAAACTCTTTCCTCATGAAGTCTTATTTTCCTCATCTGTGGTGTGAATGGTGATGGTCTGATATCCTATGATTCATTCCCCCCAAATAGATCAGGATAACATGGCTCATGCGTGGTATAAGGGAGAAGTTGAAAGAAGGTCATCTGGTGTTTCCATATTTTTTTCCCTTGAAAGTAGTGGACTGTTTTGAAATTCATTTCTTTCTTCGGTGAATATTTACTGCATGTCTCCCATGCGCCAGGCCCTGTAATAGACAGGATAGAGAACTTGAGTCATTATAAACTTTGGGTCCATAATGACTGGAACCCTTTTGTAAGGGTTCCAGTCATATTGGATATAGATTATCTCCTCATAACTTGATAATCTGCAAAGTTCTTATAACCAAATAAGGTGACATTTATAGGTACTGGGAGCAACAAAAGAAACATTAACATCTTTTATTTGGGATGCAAATCAGCCAATGGAAAGCATTCTTATAGCCTCAAATAACAACCTTGAACCTTCCCTACAGAGAGATCAGAATACAATCTTCTGAGCCTGGCTCCTATGGAATGAAGCTTCCAGCTCCTGAAAACCACCAGCCCATGAGTACAGCCCAAGATTCCATTAGTGTTTCTGACAGTCACCTCCCATCATGGGCTTATGTTAAGCTTGTGGTCAATTAAAAGGTCCATATCTTTTTCACATTAGTTGACAAGCCAGTTCATATATCAAATGCTTGAACAGCTGTTTTTATGATACTAAGTGCCACACAATACACAGATTCCTTAATGATTAATATTTGAATGGCTCAAGTTGTTATCATGAGAACTTGAGTCATTACAAGCTTTGGATCCATAAATAATTTCCTTTTCTTCATGACCCCCCACCCCCCAGGACCCAGCTGGAGGGAAATTCTAGCCATGTGATCAAGCCCTAGGGATGGACATGGACAGGTATCATCTGCAGCTTCTTGGGAGCAATCTGTCCCATCCTGGCACATTACGGTCCACACACTGGAGTTCTCTGAACAGGGCTGGGCTTATGGTGATATAATTAAGTGTCTGCTTTGGGCACAAAAATTAATATAAATATATTAGGAGCAAAATATCAAAGGTTTGTGTAAAGACAGGATCTGACAAGGTCAAAATTAGGGTGAAGTGAGTGAGGAGAATCATACCAGTGAAAGGCTAAATTGTCTCTCTATGTAAAGTATGTTCACACCAATTCGTGTCTTCATACATGAACTTTGGATGTATACAACCAGAGCTATGAAAAATTGTGCTGTATATGTGTAATAAGAATTGTCATGCCTTCCACTGTCATTTATTTTTAAAAAATAAATTTAAAAATAAATAAATTGTCTCTCTAATTAAAAATTTGACTGTTCTGTTCATTATGGAGGTTTGTATTAATTTTGATTTTAAAATTATTGTATTAAGCCAGTTGTGGTGGTACACATCTGTAATCCCAGCACCTTGAGAAGCTAAGACAGGAGGATTGTGAGTTCAAAGCCAGACTCAGCAAAACGAGGCACTGAGCAACTCAGTGAGAGACCTGGTCTCTAAATAAAATACAAAATAGGGCTGGGGTTGTGGTTCAATGGTTGAGTGACCCTGAGTTCAATCCCCAGTACCCTCTCAAAAAATATCATATTAAGATATTACTTAGGCACAAATTAAGATTTGCACTTCATTGCAAATTCCATGCACCCTAGTCCTGACCTTTTGGCATGTGCTCTGGGGCCAGCCTCATAGCTGAGCTTTCATCTAAGCTCTACTATTAAGCTGTGTGTTATTGAGTAACTTGCTTCTCCAAGTTTCCAATTTCTCCAAATGCGAATTTATGTGGCTAAGCCCCGTGACTTTAAGCTACAAACTAATTGCAAAACTTTGTGATGCTAATCAGAATTGTAGCTGGAGACCAGGGGATATTCCCTCTGATGTTTACCTCTGCCTTTTGCCCAGTTTGTGATGCTGGCAAGTCACTTCCTATATTAATTCGTTTTCTGTTGCTATAGCTGAATTAAAGCAGAGAGGGTAATTTACATATAAAGGTTTATCCAGCTCACAATTCTAGAGGCTGGAACATCCAAGGTCAGGGGGCAACATCTGGTAAAGGCCTTCTTACTAGTGGGAACTCTCTTTAGAGTCTCTAAGTAGTACAGGGCAAGAGGGTTTGTGTATGCCAGGGACAGAGCCAAACTGGTTTTCATAACAGACTTATTCTGGAGATGACCCATCAGTTAGCCCAATATCCCACTGACTCATGAATGAATTAACCCATTCATGAGTCAGAGCTCTCATCACCTGGTCCCACTTCTTAATGTCTCACCATAAGGTTTCCATTTCAACATGGGTCTTGGTGGAGACATTCAAACCACAGCATTAGACACAGACAGGGTTCCTTACCTCCACTAGCTGAGAGGGAATTGAAGTGATCTTCTAGGCTCTTTTGAGTTCTGTATTTCTTTGATCCTTTTTTGCTTATAGGAAACCAAGAATATCCCCAAATCATAAATATTACCGACAGCCAGATTTCAGTTATAAGCAACTATATAACAAAGAGATTTATGCAAACGCAAAGTTAACAATTTGACAAGATGTCAGAAAGTATTTTTTACAAGGAAGGATAATTTAGTGTCAAACAAGCAGTAGCTAACTATTGTTTAATTTTGTAACACCCTCATTAGAATCTCGATTTTATGTATTTTGCTGTTGGAGAAAACGGTAAACCAGGGTACTGTACCATCCATTGACAAGCTGGCAATCCATCCAGTGGTATGGAAAAAGCCCTCATAGTATGTTGTTGTTGAAGCTCCATAAATTTGAAAAAGGTTTCTAATTGCTTTGGAATTCTTTTTCACCAGTGAAACGGGGACAAGAAGCTGCTAAAGAGGTTGCTGTGGAAATCAAGTAAGGTATGAGTGGAAGCAAAGTACAGTTTAAGGAGTTCATATGTGTTATGAAATCTCATTCCAAATCACGAGGCCAATTTGAAAATGCATATCAAAGGCCTTTAAAATGACTCAGGTATTGAGCCTGGGCAACTAATTAAGAATAGGAGCAAAGATGTGATTGACAGTATATTTATGGCAGCATTTTTATAATGAAAATAAACAAAAAAATCACCTGGTGGAGCAATAATAGAGAATTGATTAAGTATATTTTAAAACTTACATTTGATAAGAGTATTATGCAGATGTCAAAAAATTCATAGAATCATATTATTGATCTGAATAGATACTGAGAATATATCATTTAGTGAAAATTACCAAGTGGTAGATATACTGTTGCCTCATTTTTGTAAATATATCCCTGTGTTATATCTGAGTGGTGGTATAAGATTTATGTTTTTCCTTTTTTTGCTTATTTATATTTTCTATTTTCTCCAGTGAACATATATGAAAACATTTTCAAAAGACTATCATAAAAACATTGCAGAGATGCATACAAGAAATTGCTCTTTTGAAAATATCATCAATCTTACATTGGAAACTAATGGACAGATATGAGGGGTTATGATTTATTTTTATTTTTAGGAAATGGCACTTTGTGGAATATTGGTCTGGAAGGACATTTTCATTTCATCTGTATTTTTTCCAACTCTACATTTCTTTGCTGAGTCCTCTGCATTTATCTGTTCATTCATTGATCCATTCACTCACTTCTCATCTTACAAACATTTATCGAGCACTTATTATGTCCCAGACACTTGGCTGCACATTACAATTAGTGCTATAGTATGGCTGCTTTGCATTCTTGTTCTGCACCTTAGTTTCGCCAACACAGTCAATGGTAGGCTGCAGCCCCTCTGCAGAACTCCTGGCCTTGGAGTCGTCATTCATTCCATTCCACACTCATTTTGTCCTAGCTTTTGCTCATGACCACTTTCAGCTCCCTAGTACCCTTTTCCCCCCAAATCCCACTTCCACCAAGTTCCTGATTTATTCTTCCTTCTTCACGTCCCCAAGCCTGAGCCTTGGGGTAAGCACCCTCTTCTATCTCCAAGTCATGGAATCCAGCAGTCTCCAGACTTTTGTGATCAAGTGACACTTCAGAACACCCAAAGCCATGGTATGTACTCATAAACCATGCTCATGTAGAATATTAGAATTAGCAACTCCTGTGGACTATTAGAATATGAATTTCTTGATAATTTTTTAAAACAATACAAATATAAACAGATGAAAAAACATGATATTTTCTTCCCACATTCTGATGAATCATCTTATAAACTCCCTCCAATGTTTGGAGACCTCAGCTTTATCCTGCATTTCTAAGTGACCTTCTTATGGTCTTGTTTTGAAATTTATCATATAAATCAATGTGCATTGGCCTCATAGGAACCCAGAATGCACCATCCCTGGCTTCAGAGTCTGTACTCATCACATGCCTGTCTTAATCTCTGAGCAAGCTTAGCTGGTTTTAGGCTGAAGTCTTTACACTGGGGTTTCCCAGTGTGTATTTTATGTGAAGAGGGTCCTACAGCCCAATAAGAATTAGAAGCCCTGTCAACCTCAGTCTCATCTTGAAGAGACCAGAGGGAAATGAGCACCTGAGAACCTGCAATTCCCGAGAAAAGAGGTCTGGCTAGCTTTGCTCCACAGAGCCTTTCCCACGCTGATTCAACCCGTCATTGTGTAACACGAATCCACACACCTTGAAACCAATGTTCACAGAAGCTATTTTGGGAAATGTTAGCTTACATAACTTCCTGACTTCTGCCTACATCACCGCACATGTATTCACATCACCGAGAAAGGTCTCCCCTTCTGGGGAAACAGATCGACTTCTCTTTGCTCAGATCTACATTCACTCCCTCATGAAATCACCCCACACGAACCAGGACCAGCCACAAAACTCCAGTTATTTCAGAAACGGTAGGTCCATATGACAATGGGTTAGACAGTAGTCTTTCAGAAGCACAAATTATATGTCATCCCCTGCTCAGATAGACCCTTCTATATCTTCCCCAAATATGTAGAAGAAAATAGACTCTTAGGACCCAAGGATCCTTTCTGCTTCTTAACTTAATTTTCTGCCACACCACTCTTTGCTTGCATCTCTCCAGTCACACTGGCTTCTTGACCCTCCTCAAGGATGACAAGCTCTTCCCAGCCACAGGGCCTGTGTACTTGCTCCCTTTCATATGGCTGCTCTTAGCCCAGATTCCCCCTTGGCTCATTCCCTCTCCTCAGTCAGATGTCTTATACATATCACCTTCCTGGGCAGGTCATCCTGTGCCTCCTGTTACTTTAACCACCCATTTGAGAGATCATTCTTAATCTGCTTCTTTCTGACCCTATCCTCTGCTGCCTTTATTCTCTGTTCTTAACACCCTGTGTTTTGGTACATACTCAATGGATGACTTATTTTCTCATCTGTATCCCTCACTAGAATGTGAGACCCAAGTGTGGGGGAGTATTTGCTTGTCTTTTTCATTGTCATATCTCCAGCCTGGGAGAATGCCTAGTATACCATAGGAATGCAAGAAATATATGTTGAATAAGGGAAAAAATGTCTAGTCAAGGTTCAAATAATGGTTAATTACATGATTTAGTGGAATAACTGAACCTCTAGTTATATTTCCCTTCTACAGAGCTACTGGTTTTAATAAGTGAGACTGTGTTGATTATTTCTTCCATTCATTTCAATAGCCTAAGTGCTTCAATGTAAATTAAAGAAAAAAAATATTTTATTTATCATTCTGTGGCTCATAGGCACAAATGTAGGACCTTACAAATGAAAGGTACTTATAGACTTGATTTTCTCTTGTTCTGATTAAAGCAATTTATTAAACATTTTGAAATATGTAGGTTTTTTTTTTTGAACCAGGGATTGAACCCTCAGGGGCACTTAACCACGGAGCCACATCCCCAGCCCTTGTTTTATTTTTCAATTTGAGACAGGGTCTCAATCAGGGCCTTGATAAGTTGCTGAGGCTGGTTTTGAACTTGGGATCCTTGTGCCTCAGCCTCCAGCCACTGGAATTCCAGGTGTGGATCACCACGCCCAGTACCCAGCATTCTTTAGAGTATTTGGTTAATAGCAGTGAAAACTTTTTGTACCCTTTTATTATTTTCAAGGCAAAATGTTACTTTAACCACCCAAATATCAACTTCGATCTTTATGAAGAATCTAAACAGCCTCTATCGCTTCCAAATCTAGTTGCAAGCTCCATTAAGGCATATCTTGATCCACAGGCAGAGGGGGCATGGGCACTGGGTCTGAGAGAGCCATTGGCTGTACATTTACATGACTTCTCGGGGTGTCTAGAAATCACTTCCAGAACTCTAGAGATCTTGAATTAGTCTTGAAATTAAACAAAAAAGAAGAAAGAAAATGGGAGGCCTTAATAAACATTGAGTTGAATTCCTCAGTAAAAGGAATGTACCCAGCTCTGACAGTCATTTCTGGTGTGACAATGGGCAAGTGCTGTGGTTTGAATATGCTCCCAAAATTCATATGCTGGAAATGTAATCCCTAATACAACAATATTGGGAGATGGGACCTTGGAGAGGTGCTTAGGTCCTGAGTGCTTGGCCCTCATGAATGGATTAATTTTATTGTGGGAGTGGAGTTTGAGAGAAAAGCACATCCAGCCCTCCCCAATGTGTTCCTCCATCTCTCCCTCTGTGCATGTACACTCATGTAGGAAGAAGATCCTTGCCAGCACCTTAATCTTGGATTCCCAGACTGCAGAACTGTAATAAATAAATTTCTCTTCTTTATAAGTTACTCTGGATGTGATATTCTGTTATAGCAGCACAAAATACACTAAATCGGCAAGTCACTTAACTTTTTCTAGTCTCAGTTTCTTTGAGTACAAAGTGGGCATACTGCTAGCACTTCGAGCTTGTAGATATTGTGAAGATGAAATAAAAAAATCAGTGAAAGTGTTTGGTAGATGCTATTCTTTCATTTTGTTTTTTTCCATCACTAAATCCACTGCCTAGCACATCGCAAGGACCGAGTAAATATTGCTAACATAATTCCTAACTCTTGTGTCTGCTTTCCTGAAGCTTGAAGACTGATTCATTATCAGTCCATCAATGCATATTTTTCTGAGGGTCTTCTTTGTCCCTGACACTCTATTAGGCATTATAAGGGAACACATAGACATGTGAGATGTGTACTGGAGATGCTTGTATCACAGGGACAAAGCATAAATGTATAATAATATAATATGAAAAGTGGGAAGACTAAGAGAATTGAAAACTTACTGGAAATGAGAGACTTAGATTGGTCATGATTCAGAGGACAATGTTACCTATCATGCAGGGAGAGGAAAGGGCCCTCATGGATAGGGATCAAGGGAGTCAAGGGGTAAGGTCAGGAAGGTAGTGGTCTGGTAGAAAAGGGCAAGGGCCTGAGGTGGCAACAAGGAGGCCAGTGACCAGGGCAAGGAGCAGGAAGCCAGGGAGACAATGCGGAAGGATCCCCGGACTGTGGCTACTGTGGGAGGGAGGGTTGGAGGCAAAATCAGGCCATCAGGTGCCCTGCCATGGCTGTGACAGTGTGTTGAGATCTGCATGACAGTTAATTCAAGAAAATGAAACTGGGTGAGGGACAATGGGGGATGAGAAAACACAGACACACAACAAGATAAAAACCTGGAACCCAGTGGACATTCCACCCTGGTGGAGTGCAGTGACCATGAGACAGCTCAGCACATTATATATATATATATATATATATATATATATATATATATATATATATATATATATATATATTTATCATTAAAAGGGTTATGTGAGAAAGTTTCTTCAAAGCAAGCAGAGCCAAGGTCATGAGTATGAGCAGCCTAATTATGATTATCAAGTTGCACCTATAACTTTCTACCCCCAGCAGCTGGTGTCTGAAACTCAAGATTAAGAACTGAATATCTCTGTGTCTGGCACAGAACCTCTTATTGAACAGGGCATCACCATAGCAACTGGACTATCTTTTTTTTCTTGTTGTATATAAAGTATATTCACACCAATTCATGTCTTCATACATGTTCTTTGGATAATAATATTCATCACATTTCAGCATCATTTCTAACCCCCTGCCCCCTCCCCAACTGGGCTATCTTGATTGGCATCTTTGCACCAAGAGTTCTTGGAGGGGCATTACCTCTGTCCAAGGACAGTTCAAAACTTATGATTCAGTCATTGCTCCAAAAGCAGTGGTGGGGTCTTTAGCAGAGATGGAATATCCAGGAGGAGGCACAGGGAAGGGTGAAGAGAGGAAGTAAATGATGTGGAGGAAGAGTAGCTCTGAGATTGTGTTCCCAGGGGAGGCTGGAAGGCATGAGTAAGTGGAGAATTCGGCTTAGGAAAAGAGATGGGCGGTAGGATGGGAGAAGGACAGACAGTAGATGAATCAAGTCTTGCTCCCAGGAACATTGACTGCAGGTGTTCTGCCATAGGCTTCCGTCAAGTACTTTTCCTCTCATGGCCATGTTGGTCCTTGGAGATCAGTGGTCACTTAATCTGATATAAAGGCCAAGTTGTGCGTTCAGGGTCCCACAACCCCTAACAGTGGAGCCTGGATGTAGACCCCAGTTGGTTCTAACCCTTATGCTGCCTGGTTGCCCAGGCACGGGAGGGCAGCCACAGAGGCTGGGGCCGCCCTTTCCAGTCAACTCACAGCGTGACTCACAGGCTTGCTGGAAAATTGGGAAGTGGATTTAGGGAGAAAGGAGAAGGCAGGGTCCTTTGGGGTGAGTTGAGGATTTAAGGAAAGAAGAAGTCCAGAAAAAGCATTGTGGGAAAATCTGTTGGGGAGAAAAATGAGAAAGAAGCAAGAGGCCTGGCCAAGTGCATGGAGTGGGGAGACTGTGGCAGGGCTGGGTCCTCTGCAGCAGGTCAGCCCTTTCAGAATTGCCACACTTCTCTCTGCTCCTGAGTGGGTGACACTGTGCTCTGCACCCAGAAGGAATGACACTTGGCAGTTTATATATATATATATATATATATATATATATATATATATATATATATATATATATATGGCCTACTTGATTTCATCTCATTTTTAAAGCAAATCTATCAGACAGGAGCTCTCTTTACCCCCATAGTGCAGATGAGGAAGACTGAGGCTCATATACTGCATGAGCCCTATGGGTGTTCCACCTCCAAAGTCTGTCCTTTTTAAAAATGTGACAAATACTCTGCCAACTCTCCACTGAACTCTTGTGTCGATTGAAAAAACATGGAGGTAGCTGTGCCTCAACCAAATGAAAAGTGCTGTGGTAGGGGGTGGTGTTGGAGAGGCAAGTGTGAGGAACCCACGAAACCAGGGCGGCTGACTGACTTTGACTCCTGACTCTGCCCACCTGGGCAAGTCACCCAACCTCTCCAGTACTGCCTTTCTAGTCACTTGTCAGCTCTGACCCTTACCTTCTGAAACTGCCCATCAGTCATCTTCACCCACAGGGGTATCCTGAAGACAAAAGGGCTAGTGCACCTGGCACTGGGCCTAGTTTAGTTAATTAGGCATTGCTTTGCATTTATTTCATGTGATCTGTCACTGATCCACAAGCCACCTGTGTCTTTGTAATGCAAGGAGAACCCCACCCAACCCCCCCAGGCCAGCTTGTTAGGAGATGAAGGAAACCTCCTTTGTCTCCAGGAGCTTAGGCTAGTGGTTAGAGAGCACAGATTTGAGTCACAAAGCCTGTTTCCAAAATGAGTCACTTCATAGCTAGCATGTTGCTTTGGTAAGAGTCATTGCTGGGGTAGAGGAAGACCCGTGGGCCCATAGTAGCAGGATGTTTTCCGTGGAAGGGACTTTTGCTTCTTGTGTTGAGAGCTCTGTAAAGACCAAGGGGTATTTCACTGGATGGATCCTTTGCGATTGTTCCTAATGTGTACATGTTTCTAGCTGGTTTCCTTTAAGTTCTCAAAGAACCTATGTTTGGAAACATAAGTCATAATTGCTGTGTGACTTTGGCTAGATCTTCTCTTTCTCTGGTCTTCATTCTAAAAATCCATTATGACTGTTTCTGGTGTTTCTAAGGTTCAGACCTTCATTGATAATGGCTTGAGTTTCAGGTGTGTTCTTTGTACCCAGGAGAAAGAATGATCCACTCCTTACATCTGTCATTTCCTGAATCCTGACACATCATCCTATAAATTCTGAATGGCTCCCAGGGCACCTCATGCCAGAAGGTGGTTTTCCATCCTGCCTGAAGCTTTACCATCCTCCAGGTATAAGGAAAATGGTGCTAGGACTAGAGACATTTAGCATTTTCTAAGAGTCCAAATAGCTTGAAGTCCACTTGTTTCTTCAGGGCCTCAGGTGACAACTCAGGAGTCAGAGAGTTGGTCTTGACTTCACACAAAACCATTTGTCAGGAGTCACTTCCCATTTATGGCTGGTTGTTGTGGTTACCAAACAGACAGACAGACATAGAATTTACTTTTCCTCTCTCTCTCTCATGTTTTTAATAGTGGGGCGGGGCCATTGTGGGATTAGTTGAGAGCGATGACTCAGTGGGTACAGAGCATGTTTCTATCTGTCAGCATTTTATTAGTAATATCATTGAAGTGTCTCAGGTCCTGTGGATCCTGGAGGCTTGGCTCGACCCCCTTTCTTCCTCTAGATGCCTCAGTGCTCCCATAAATGGTGTAAGCATGCTGAACAATGGCTACGTAGCCATTCTGTAATGGAGGACACACCTGTTGAGGTTGGGCCCAGAATTCTGCATACCTGGCCAGTTTGCAGGCCTGTGATGATTGAGATGACTGGAAATTTTTCAGAAAGGGGCAGAGGAAGAGAGCACTGAATTGGGAATGAGGAGTTGAAGCTCAATCACTAACCATGACACAAATTTGGATCCTTAATTGTACTCCCTTTAGGAGAGTAGAGTAGGGAAAGAAAATACAGTTCATTGAGTTATCCAGAACCAAATAATTGGTAGTATGTGTCTGAGGTGATAGGCAAAGAAATATGGAGTACCATCGGGGCCCCAGGGGAAGAAGATCCTCTGGGAATGGAGCAGCACAGGAGCTCTTGGGAAGAGTGCTGGGTTTGATTAGCAATGTCTGCCAGGGGCCCTTAAGGCAGGGTTGGGGTGGGTTAAGTGCCAGGAGAATGAGGAATGTTCACCCTTCTGCCCTAGCTTTTATGGTTAGAAATTAAAGAAAATAAATTTGCTCAAATCTGTCATCACTTCAATTTTTCTCAGTGGGATCTAATCATCAGGACATCTGATTTTCAGACATAGTCACATTATTTTCAAAATGAATGTCTCTGGGACTTTTGTTATAGGTACCAAACACAGTTCCAAATAAGAATAAGAACATCAAGCTGTCATGAAAGAAATATCCTCTGCATTTCTCAAGGAGGCTGAATAAGGATGGGTGAATAGTTTGTGCAGTTTTAGAAAAGTGTATTTTATATGCTTACTGTTTTCATACTATAAACTGCACCCCCCTACACACATACACATACACTCCGCCACAACCAAAACATCTACTACCTCCTCTTCCTCTCAACCCCTTTCAGGTATTTGTTCATATTTGGTGCATATGTTCAAAAGCTCTAAGAAATATCACCAGCCATAAAGTGTAGGCAGTTCTTTGAGAGGGGAATCGATGTCTGGATGCAGGGAGAGGGAGTTGGCTTGACTGAAGAAACGTGGGAGTGTTTGTGGAACACAAATTCCAATAAAGCAAGAGAATTTGGGGCTACTTAAAAGCTGACTTAAATTTCAGCTGAATTAATTGAAGTAAAACAAGTATAAAAATCTTCCCTTATGCTGGCCCAGCAAGTCCACCTTTGGCCAATTACATTTAGGTCTGAGCATCAAATCATCAGGTTGGAATCCACTGTAATTATGCAAGGTCAGAAGATTCTGGAGAAGAGAAGAATTGAGGGAGGGGGTGTGCAGGTGCTGTTCAGGTTCCTTCCAGCTTTCTTATCTATGTGGTCTTTGCTCTGGCCCATTTGCTCCTTCTGCATTTGGGATTCTTCTGCAGGAACCAGGCTGGGCTCTCTGGGAAATGGACTTTAAGATGGAGATTAGCTTGTAGTGCTCTTAGGAACGACAGCTGGGGTAAAAGGAAGGAAGCAGATTGGGGGGGGGGGGGGCGTGGGCTATGGGGTTCTCACATAACTGCCTCAGCCCATCCCCTGTGGGGCTCTAGAGCTGGGATGTCCAATAGGCAGAGAAACTGGGTCTTCTTCCCTGACTAGAAGGTTCCTCCCAGTTCCCTCAGTCCCCTCCTGTGACCCAATGGCCTACTGGTCTGGCTTGGCTAATTCACAGTAGCTGAGGAACCTCTGATCAGGATCGCTAAGATTTCCAGCTTCATCATATAAAGAGTAGTGGAGAAACGTATTCTGGAAATGTCCAGGATCAGGGCCACAGTCTTACTCATCTCCATCCAACCGATTACCCAAGAATGTCTGTCTGCCTCATGGACATTCCAAAGTCATTTGCTCAACGAGTGGATGATTTTAACAGTCATTACAATATTTAAAATTTTTTTTGATGAAGAGTTCTTTTGAGCGTTAAATAAGAATTCTTTTTACCCCCTTTTAATATAAAATACAAATCCCTAAAGGACAGAACACACATCTTATTTTTTCTTGTGTAAAAAATTCCTCAGTACTAGTCTGGTTTATGTCAAAGATTGATAGAAATTTTTATTGAAAGTCTTATTCATGGTTTTTGCTTTTGTTTATTGTGTGTGGTTTACTTTGAACTTTTCCTTGTTTTGTAATAGTAAGATAAGCTTTTTTATTTTTTAGTCATGGAGAATAATTCTCTTAGTCTATGGATGAATTCTGTTTTTTTTTTTTTTAGATTCTGTTTAGAATAATCCCATAATGAAATGAATTGCTTAGCATATAGCAATTTTCTTATTTTTAAAAATGGCATTTGTCAGGAAATATGGCTCATGCCTATAATCTGAGTAATTCAGGAGGCTGAGTAAGAAGTATTGCAAGTTGAAGGCCAGGCTGGGCAATTAGTGAAGCCCTAAGCAACTTAGCAAGAAACCTGTCTCAAATTAAGAAATAGAAAGGGATGGGGATGTGGCTCAGTATAAAGCTCTGAGTTTAATCCCCAGTGCCAAAAAACAAAAACATGGCATTTATTTGGTGAAAATTAACCAAAAACAAGAAAGAAAGAAAGAAAGAAAGAAAGACATCCCCTCCCCCACTTTCCTATAATATAATTATCTTTGCAGTGGTAAAAATAATAATAACAGTTATTTTAAATTTTCTTCCAGCTTCTTCCTTAGTTCATAAATTGGTTCATATCTCTCATTTCTTTGGGGTAAAGGGTTAATTTTGGTCATTTATAAAGATTCTTCCATTTCAAAGAAAATTCAAGTGCATTAATATGACATTGAGGAATAACTTTAAAGCATTTTTTCAAGGTTAATAATATATACATATAGTTTGAAAATCCATCTATAGTACATGTACTCTTCCATATCTTAGTTTCATGCCTAGAGAGAAACTCTTTCAACTCTTTTAACTCTATTGCCTATTATCTATCACAATATTTCTGGATAACACCTTTATACTTTCATTACCTTTTGAAGTAATCTACCTGTGTTTTTGCTCTGCCCTGTATCCTACTCTCAGAAATCCTGGGGTCCCTGTTCCTAGACAGGTTTTCCACATCTTCCTTTTTCTCCCAAGATTTTGTTGGCACAAAATGTCAAAGACTATCTTCTCTTTTGTCCTTGCTGACATAGGACTTTAAAAAATCCTTTACTGTTGAGTTAGTGGGTTTTATGGGGGAAGGAAGTCATATTCATAACCTGCCAGGCTTAACAGATAATCTAATAGTTTTTTTAAAAAAAAATTCAAAGAATGAATGAATGAATCAATGAATGAATCATGATAAGCAAAACATTCTTAGTGTTCAAAACTCAAAAGGTACAAAATGTTTTAGAGTGAAAACACTCCCTTCCACCAGGGCACCACGCCAGCCAGTTCTGTACAACCAAAGTCAACAGTTTCTTGGCAGCCTTTCAGAAATATGTTATGCATCGATATGCAAATTCATGGGCTCATTAGTTTTGCCTTTTTACTCACAGAGATCTACACACTGATTCTTCCTCACTTAATAATATATGTTGGAGAACATTTATTATCTTTATGTGAGGAACCTTTTCATTTTTCAGTGGCTGCATAATAAACCATGATTTATTTAAACAGTTCTCTGTTAATGGTTACCCATATATTTTCTAATATTTTTCTATCATGACTAGGGCTATCGTAAGTAACCTTGTTCTTTGACATTTTGTATTTCTGCTAATGGATATGTAGGATGTGTTTCCAAAAAAAATGCTATTGCTAGGCCAAAGAGCATATGAATTTATCATTTTGTTAGAGACTATCAAATTGCCCTCCAAAGAAGTAGTCTAACTTACATTGTTTTTCTTGGAGAAGTTTAAAAGTGTATTTATCTTTCTGAGTGCTTTTGGACAACTTTTTATAGGATGCCAAAATGCCACTTGAATTTCCTTTTCTGTGAATATCTAATTTTCCTTTGTTCCTTTTTATAATGGGCATTGGTCTGTCATTTTTCAGAAGTTCTTTGTATTTTAAGAAAACTATAGGTGGTTTATTAACACAAGTTGCATGTTCCCTAATGTGTCATTTGTTTTGCAGTTTTTCTCATTATTTTGCTATGCAGACATTTTATATTTTATTTATCAAACATTAAGCCACAGATTATTTGTAGGCCCTGAAACTGAATGGTATTTATCTCCCCATCCCAGTTTTTGAGCTTCTTGGAACCAGAGACCCCTTTCTTCCTTCCTATTTCCCCCTGTGGGAATGGAAATGTCTATTCTCTCCCCAAGACTGCATTTGGGGAGCAGATTGCTTGTTTTACAGTTTTAGAGGGCCACAGAGACTCAGATTTCTCTCTTATCTGCATTAGATGGTGAGACTTGAGACTCAGTTGATTCTGGAATGAAGACTTCAGATGTTGGGATGGGGTGAATGCATTGTACATGTGGGGTGGACATAAATTTTCAGGGTCCAAAAGATTTTCTACAATGTTAGTGCTTACCTAGAAGTTCAGTACATGGTCTTATTTAGAATAAGAGCTTTTGCAGATATAATTAAGGTAAGGATGAAATGAGAACATGCTGGATTAAGGTGAGCCCTAAATCCAATGAACATTACCTTGTAAGACACAAAAAAGAAGACACAGAGAAAGTGATACGAGACAGAGTCTGAGATTGAACTAATTAATGTGCCTACAAGGAACACTGATGTTTGCTGGAAACCCCTAGAGACCCGGACAGAGACATAAGGTAGTTTCTTCCCCGAGAGCCTCCAAAAGAAACCAACTCTGCTGACACCTTGATTTTGAACTTCTGACCTCCTGAACTGAAAGAGAATAAATATCTGATATCTTAAGCCACTTAATGTGTAGTAATTTGTTGTGACTGTCCCAGGTAAATTATAACACTAATCTGGACTATAGAAAGAGGCAGAGAGTTGGAAACGTGGATGGGAATGTTAAGAAGTGATGATTGAAGCTACAGATATTAATTGGACATCCATTCAACAAATGTTTTTACCTCTGAACACCTTTTTGGTGCATATCTTATAGGGATGAATCAGATGTATTTATTGCAATATGCTCACCATATAGAATACTGATACTGAGAAGGGGATGGGGTTGGGGAAGTCTGAGGAAGTGACAGAGGAGTGGTTGGGAACACAGAAAGGATTGTGAAGGGCTTTTATGACAGAGGCCAGGAGGAAGAAACCCAGAGGACAAGGCTGGTGGTCGGAGCTGAAAACCACCGAGGCATATAAAGGGATCAAGACACCAGGGTTTGGGCTTTTTGGATTACACACTTGATGTCATAGATGACTCGAAGTATGGGGACAGTGCCACAGACCTGTTACTGAGTTAAGGTGTCATTTGGCAAAATCTCAGGACTTATCACAGGCTACTGCCTTTTTAAAAAAATTCTAATTTGTTATATATGACAGCAGAATGCATTACAATTTATATAGAGCACAATTTTTCACATCACTGGTTGTATACAAAGTATATTCACACTATTCATGTCTTCATACATGTACTTAGGGTAATGATGTCCATCTCATTCCACCGTCTTTCCTACCCCCACGCCCCCTCCCTTTGTCTTTTATCAGCTATTTGTTCTTTCATAAAAACATTAGTTAGTACTAAATCTTGTGCAGAGATACAGTGAGGAACAGCAAAGGTGTAATCCCAGTCCTCTTGTGACTGATAGTGAGTTTTAAAAAAATGAAAAATATAAACCCCCAAATTATAAAACTACTATTTTATTTCACCTTCAATAAGTGGTATATAGGCACTTAAAAGTGGAAACTTTGGAAGTCAACCTAAGCTGGTTTTCAGGGAGAACTGAAGACAGTGGCTTAATGTAAGCACATGTAACATATCTTATGCTTAATATGCATTGATTGGCACTAAAGGAAGTCTACTATTTTTGCTTTAAATCTGAGAAAACTGATACCCAGAAAAGTTCAATGACTGGTACTGTGTTATTAGAAAAGCCAAGATTATACTCGAAATCTGACTCCTAGTTCAGTGCCCTGTTTTAAACTATGATTTACATACACACATACACACACACACACACACACACACACACAGCAATGCACATGTGTGCCTGTGTACCTATAGTTCTATAGATGCTTAAATTTGAGTTCAATTTAAACTTTGGATCACACTCATATATGAAGAGCACATGTACAATTTCAGCTCTTTTCCTATGTTGTCATAAGCCATTGAATTCCCTTTTTGGAAACAGGTGAGCTGCTCATCATTGAACCTAGACCGGTTATTTTGTCTGTGATCTGGGAGTCTTAGCTCTCAACTCTTCAGGAAATGCTTCACTGATGCCATTGCCTCCATTGGTAAGATTTATGTCACAGACAACCCAGAAGCGCCTGAGAGGATTTTCATGGTAAGAAAGTGATATTTACTTGCGCAACTTTCAGCCCTGGGCATGCTCATGGCTCAGTCACCAGGATGTCAGCTGAGCCTCTTTACTAAATGCCACATGAAGGTGTTCTCAGTGATATCAGAGACTCAGCAAGCCCTCTTTTCTTGCTGGGACCTGCAACTTCTCCTCTGAGTTGGGACTACCCAGAGTCTTCTTTTCAGTGCACTTTCTTCACCATAAATCTCTCTTGCAAAATGCATTGAAAAATAAGTCATTAAACACAGGTTTAATTTCCCCAATCATGTTATTATTGATTCTTTGTTAGTAACTACAGATTCTACATCATACCAAAGTAGGACCAACCAAAGGTCTAAAATGCAAAAGCACAGCCATCAACTGCCCTTGACATTCAAGGTTAGTACATCATGCTTCCTCCACAAAAACCAGAGCAAACCAAACAAAAATCCCAGGAAAACAGTTGTAAAGATATCACATCCATTGATTACTGCAAAGACATCATAAGCTATAAATAACACCATGGCCTGAAACTTAACTATACTGTTAGATTGACATTCAATGGTGGTGTTTTGCTTACTATGGAGGAAGAAAAAGGAAAGTCAAAGAGTTTGGAGAGCAGGTAGTAGGTCCAGATGTGAGTTTGACTTCATCACTTCTAGCTAGATAATTCAGAAAGTTATATAGTATCTTCTAACTCTTAATGTCTTTCTCTGTAAAATGATAGTTATATGAGGATTAAAGATGAGGAATATAAAATATCTAGAACTGTGCCTTAGTATCTGTGCCATTCAATAAAAAGTAATTTACCTATCTCTGCCTTTTCCCTTAATTCCCCTTAATTTCTTAAATGCAGAAAGGCTAGACAGTAGTTGGAATGAAATGACTATGAGGAAACTGCGTTGATAATTTTGAATGTTTTGTGGAAATAACTTTTTTCTTAAAAAAATATAAAGCCAGTTGTTTTTATTCCCAGTAGAATCCTAATGGTTCCTAGAGTTTTTATAGTTCATACTTAAGTAATTTATGCATAGGAATTATTGATTTTGGGGAAAACAATCTTTACTGAGAAAGAAAAAAGAAAAAAGCCATTCAAATCTGGACTTTACATATGAAGAAGATCAGGAAAGCCATGGCACAGATTTTATATTGACTATGGATTAAGAAAGATAAGGGCCTGAAAGAAGGGCAGTACCTGCAAGACCAGGAGATGGTGCATCAAAACTTCGGTTGTAGGGGCAACTCAGAAGGTTTAGAGGTACTCAGGAGCACAGGGTAGACCTCAGAATGTGGTGTGGGAAGGGTATAAGCTTGGCACGGAACAGTCACTGGGGCTGAGGTGACAGAGAGCAGCAGAAAAGCCATGCCTGAGAAGGTGAGTGGGTGGGTTGGTCTGAGAGCTGGGGAGCCCTGATCACCTCAGCATGGTGAGAGTTCCCAGACCCAAAGGGAGATAGGAAAGAGTTGAGAGGTTGGGTAGATCAGAGAGACTGTGGTTAAGCTGAGCAGGTCCTAGACTGCAGACATGTCATGATCAGAGTCCAACAGTTCATGGATATCAATAGTGGAGGCAAGTGTCACACCCCAAACACAGGTCAGGGGAATCACATTCAGCCAAAGCCAATGGAAGGTACCCAGAGCCTGGGGTGGAGATCTGTGAGGCTTTGGAGCCCAGTTCATGGATGAACACTCTTATTCTCCAATCTCATAATACCATCCATTGCTGCTTCCCCCTATGCAGATTCCATCTCAGGACAGGACTGGAGTTGAAAACCCTGAGCAGGGGGAAAAAGAATCCTGATGCAGAGTTTGAATTATATGTGACTTCAGCTTATACTTTGGTTGGGAGGCTAAGTGATAAACTAAAGTGAACTAGAATTTTTGTAACTATTTTTTGGTGGGGGAGAGAAGGACTCAAAAAGAAAAAAAAGAATTCTGTTAGAAAAATAAAGAAATATCCATTTCTGTACATCTGTATTATTCAACATTTATGCTCTGTCCCTGAGCATCTCAAGTACACATCTCACATGTCTACATCCCCTTATAGGGCCGAATACCCTGCCCATCTGATTGCCTGAGGATAGTTTTCATACCTGTTCCAAACACAGGCCATCATCCCCCCCAAGCTGATCAGCAGGAAGAGGCCTTCCAAACCCCTCCTTAGTGTAGTGTGCAGCACTGTGGGTTGCATCTGTCTGTTTGCTTATCTGCCGGACTCACACGAAAGAGCCTGAAGCCAGGCGCTATGCTGTTGACTATCCCAGCTTAGATAGGACTTGGCCCACGATAGATGCTCAATAAATATTTGTAGGATTATTAAATGTCAGTAGCTTTATTCCTCACATATAAGATGTGTGTTTTTAAAAATAACTGGAAAGAACTTTCTGTATTAACAGACAGTACACAAACACATCTATGAACAAATACATAATAGGGAAAAAGCAGGCATCAAACAGAACCCTGAGGCCCACATTAGAAAGGCTCAATTAGAGGGAGCAAAGTGCCCATTGTGTTTATGAAGTTCACTGATTCCTAGAAATAATAGTACTATTCAGAATTCCTAGAAATCATAATGCTCTTTATAGAACAGGATTGCATATTGCTACACTAAATGTAACATAAAAATCAAATCATGTGAGCTGTGCTGAATCAGATGTCAAATTATATTCTATGTATAGACCAGAATTGTGGAGCTGATAGTGTAAAATAACTGGTTCTTAAAATTCAGAAATGTTTGTTTATTAAAGATGAGTAGCTTCCGAAATTCACTAGACATGATAAATGTGCCATGTTGGTAAATTTGGAAATGCACAGATCTAATAGTAACAGTCTAATAGTAATTTTGAATGCAATAAATATAAGAATTTTAATGAGTATTGTGAATTAAGTGGTTATAGCACACAAGCTCCATGACATCACAAATGCTATTACTTTGGTGAGAGTAAAGTAGATATCTGAGAGCAAGATGTGACTTGTTTTGAAAAACAATGTGAGGTAAATAACAGTACAGATCACATGCAGTTAAGAAAGCACAAAGGTAGTATTGGGATCACTGAAGTTCAGGATGTCCAACCTTAACTCATTTTTTGGAAAAAAAAAATTTAGTCATTTCCTTGCTTGTTTATTTTGGGGTAGAACATCTAGATCTAGTGAATTAGATGGATCATATGCTCTGTGGTTTCCTGATTCTCATCAGGCATGATTTCTCCTACTGGAGCAAGTCATGGGGGTTAATCCAACTGTCAAATTAGTGGAGGGGTGCCAAGATGAACTGCCACCCGTCAACCCAGGACCCCCGAGTTCTGGTGCTGCCCTTGGCACTAAGTCATTATATGACTCTAGGAAGATTCATCTAGGAAGATGGAATGTGCATCTCTTCCATTCAGAGTTTGGATTGAGCAAAAAGGTTCTGTACTGTATTCTGTACTTCCTGACTTGGCCTGAACAGTCCCAATTTATACCTGTCATTGCACCAATGTATTAACAGAGTTTTCTTACATGCTCAAAAGTACCCAGATTTGGACAATAAATTATGTGACTCAGTTACTTGGAACCACCTCAAAACTCCACAAGAAGTAGGTGCAACAGCAGACTGAGGACTTCTGCAGGACACGTATTTTTCTTCCTCCATATGTAAACTACAGCTCACTTTGCACTGTAAGAATTAAGATAATCTATTCTCAAGACTTAGGGAAGGGAGCCTCTGTTTTGACATTTCCCATTTCTTTTAAACACCATTATGTAAAAGTGTTTCTCAGTCCACAGGAAGTAAAACTAGGTTCATGGGAAAAAAAATACAAGACAATATTTCTCTGACTTTACCATTCTGTTCTCTCTGTGAAAACACCAGTTCTTTTTCAGGTAGTTTTGGGAGTTCAAGAAGTGTCTCACATTCAATCCAAAGACTAGGACTAGAGGAGGCCAAGGAAGATGGGCATATTTTTTTGTTGATATTTGATTGCTGCTGTCCCTGCTGGAGCTGCTTCTGCTACCTGGAGGGTATCTGCTATCAGAATGTATTAGTAAAATGCTTGGGCTCTGGTTTTTGACTCACTGGAATCAAATCTTAATTCTGCTACTTGCTAGTTATTCAATTTCTCAGAGCTTCTGTTCCCAGAGAAATAATCATGTTTCCATCCATTAACCAGCAAATGCCATAATTTCATTCTTCTTTATTGTTGAGTAATATTCATTGTGTATATATGCCACATTTTCTTTATCGATTCATCTGTTGAAGGGTACCTAGATGAACCATTCCATAGCTTAGCTATTGTGAATTGACCTGCTATAAACAATGAAGTGGTTGCATCACTGTTCACTAGGCTATTTAATTGAGATGACACATGTGAAGAGTTCAGATCTTTGCCTTGGCTCAATGTTAGCTATTTCTCTTATTTACACTATAATTCTGAATCACTTCCTATATCCTTCTCTTGCCATTTCTCAGGAGATTTCTTAGTATTCCATGAAAATAAACTTCTGGTAGACCTGATGCACAATTTGTCTTCTTGAATCCTAAAGAAAACACAATTTAAGCTCAAGTTGGGTCTCTGCATAAGATTAATTTGAGCCTCAATCATTTAGAATTTAAGCCAACTATTTTAAAAATACATTTTGATAAGCTTATTATATAAATTGGCTTGATTATTTATGATATTGCACAAATTATACACATACATGGTATGGTATTTAGATAATACAGAAACATTTTCAATGAAAATCACTCCTTCTTCCCCTTGAAGATTCTTAGTCCCTTGCCTTAAAGACAAAATCTTTCACCAGTTTCTTATATATTTGCTCAGAACCTTTTCATGTATATACACTGATGCACATATGTAGTTGGAACAAGTATGAATTTGCTGTGAATTGGGTATAAAATGTACTTGGGTATAAATGTCTTGCCCCTCAGACATGAAACTTGATGGTAAATGAAATATCTTATGCTTGCTGACCTTACCTTCCTTAGAAGGGTGCAGGGATGCTTTCTGGAAGAAGTGATACACAGATGTAGACAATTTTAAACTTGATTTTAAAACATAATTTAGAAAAAAAAAACCAAAAAACAAGGCATTATTATATACAATGTGAAGGGTTCAGGTATTGGACTTTGACCAATGTGGACTAAACTTTAGGCTCCGTCATTTGTCAGATGTATGACACTTGGCCACTGATACAGGCCTCCTGTTAAAGGTTAGTTTCATCACCCTTAAAATGGTGATGAAAATAATACCTATCTCATAGTGCTATTATAAGATTCAAGCAAAATGAATCAAACAAAATCATTCTTCTTTATGGTTGAGTTCTATTCATTGAGCCTAGTGGCTGGAATATGTTTACTATTAAATAACTATTTGTTTTTACTTACTTTTTTATAGTTGTAGATGGACACAATATCTCTATGTAATTATTCCTATAGGGTGCTGAGGATCGAACCCAGTGCCTCACGTTTGAGGAGGCAGGCGCTCTACCACTGAGCTACAGCCCCAGCCCTGGTTTTTAATGCCATTATTGTTTTCACATGCTAGCCAGTGTGTGCATCTAAACATATTTTTTAAACATGTAAATAGTTTTAAACATCCTCTCTGTATTTTCAGAAATATTGCAGGAAGGCTTTATTCTTCCATCAGAGGAGACTTTGAAGTAGAGGTCACAGATGCATTTGGGTGCGTGAGGACTCCGTGAGAAGATGCCAGAGAGGAGGCTGTGTGGGACCCTGGGTGAATGCCAATCAGAATATTTATCTGGAAACCACCCTGTAATTTGGAAATGAAGCTGGAAGCCAAGGTGGGAAAGGGCTGGGCTGCTTTGGGCTTTCAGCATCCCAAACCACTTCAAATCTCTTCCCAGCTTGAGTTCGTGGTGGAGTCAACAATGAGGCAGGCCCCCACCCCACCCCAACTTCTCTGGACTATCTTCTCCATCTCCAGAGAAACACAAACAAAATGGAAGGAAGGAAAGGACACAATGGGCAAAATGCTAGGGAACATTTTCCTTTTTAGAGTTCCTGGCAGCAAGAAAGCTTTTCTGTTTGGGGGTACAATTATTTGGATATTTAAAATGTCCCAAGATGAAAGCTTTATGGAATTCACACAATACCAGGCCATCTGCCCATTTTCTGAATGAGGAAACTGAGTCCCATATGCATCCAAAAAGGAAGTGGAAAGAATCAAGGATGATGAGAACTGGAACAAATGATCTGAGGGGCTGCTAGAGAGAAGAGACAAAGGGCCAAGTAAGGAGCAAGGAATGACAATGGCAAGAGGCTTATTTCACTCAATCAAAGAAGACAATAAACCTTCAAATTAGCCTTCAAAGCTGCTCAGAGATAACATGGATTCAGTGGGTAGAGGCTGTATTAGTTGGGACTTTCCAGAGAAACAGAACCAATAAAATATATATGGGTGCAGGGATATATATATATGTGTGTGTGTGTGTGTGTGTGTGTATATATATATATATATTCTACAAGATGTTGGCTCAGGATTATAGTGGCTGAGAAGTCCCACAATCTGCTGTCTGAAACCCAAAGATGCAGGAAAGTTGGGTGTGTCAGTTAAAGACCTGAAAATCAGAGAGCCCACAACCTGGGTTCCAACCTATATCTGAAGCCCTGAGAACCAGGAGCACGGAAGGCAGGAGAAGATAAGTATCTCACATCAAGCAATCAGGCAGAAGAAATTAAAATTTCCCTCTACGTTTTGTTCTTAATATCAGAGCCTCAATGGACCGGGTAATGCCCACCCACACTGGGGAGGGCAATGTGCTTTACACAGTGCACTCATCCAGATGATAATTGTGTCCAGAAACATCTATGCAGACACACTGAGAAGCAATATTTAGCCAGCTCTCTGGGTATCACAACTACCTTTGGAAACCGGATCATTACCGAATGCGGATGTTTCAAACATGAGGATTAAACTGGTGAAATCAAAAGAGGGATGATGACCTGGTGACCCTTGAAGAACCCTTCCCACCCTGCGTTCTAACACATGAAGCAGCATGATGAGGGAAGTTAGGATCCTTATTCCTTGGTAACTCATATAAATCTCCCTGTGTCTGTGGCCAACCCACATTGCAGAAGTGCGAAGGTGGCAAAGACATTTAGAGTTCAGACACCAATATCACTATTTACTTTTAGGAAAATCACTGGATAAGTCTTTGTCTTCATCCCAAATAGGCAGGATTGACTGGAGAAGATGATTTATATGAAAGTGTTAACTTGCTGATATGATTAGTAATAAAGAAGGAAAAAGAACAGTGAAATACAGAATCATGCAGATAAGACTTCCTTGTGCTAAAAAAAAAAATTTTAAATAGTGATTTCCCATCACTGCCAATTCATAATCTCAAATGACCCATGCTTCTCATGTATGTGCAAACCAGAGATAATTCCTGGACTTTCCAGGTGAGAAATTCCCTTCCTGCAGCTGGGAGAGAGCTAGGTGCATAGGTCACCTTAGAAGACGGAATCACTCTTGTAATAAATTCGAGGGTGTCTGAAGGTTTTGTTTGTTTGTTTGTTTGTTTGTGGCATAAACTCTTTTAAAGTCTGGATAATTAAATTGAAATTTAGATCATCTTCTCCAATATCTTGGAGCAAAATTTGTAACTCTACCACTTACTAGCCTTGTAAACTTGGCCAAGTTTCTCCAACTTTTTGAAAGTAGTTATCCTCTTTTGTAAAACATAAAGCTTTTAGAACAGTACTTAGAACATAGTAAGGGTTTAGTATATTTAAATGTTTTATTATTGTTGTTGATGCTTATTTTATTGTTTGAAGCTGGTGCCCAGAAAGAAGGCAGGACTTATCTAGGACCCCACAGTGAGCTGTGTAGTATGACCAGAACTTGGGTTTTCTTTCTTGCATATTCTCTTTCACTTCATCCCTGCAGCTTCCTATCTAGCAATCTGTGTTCGTGGATTCAGTGGGTACAGGCTGTTTAACTACTGATCAAATTCTTCAGCCTCTGCCCAATTTCCAGCAGCTTCCACTTGTCTATCCACAATCCCATGTCTTACTCCAACGTGGCACCTCATCTTAAGTCTCCTCCATGAAACCTTCCAGTCTGTTGCTCAGTAAAACACTGATGACACCTTACTGATCTTAAAGCAACTCTAATACCCATTGCAAGACGTGTCACATCCCTTGTGTGGACTTTTATTTCCCCTTTTGTAAAATGAGGAGGATGTTGAAGAGATCAGATCTTGATAACAAGAAAAATGAGGGAAAAAATGGAAATAGCATTTGCAAAGTCTAAAAGGTGTCAAGGAATAAAATAAAGTGATTAATGATGGTAAAAAAAAAAAAACCTGGGTGTGGGGAGGACAGTGAGGATAAAGAAGGAAGGAGAGGAAGATGAACTTTAAATTGGCCTCTGTCTCCCCATTAGATTACTGGCAGTAGAAAAAGACAGCCCTGAGCATGTTTCTGCCCCTGGAGGCCTCCCAGTGGGATGAGACATGGCAGTGAAGGACAGTGATAGTGATGACTCTGATGCTGTCCAGGCCTAGGCGCCGGCGAGCGTGCGTGCGTGCGTGCGTGTGTGTGTATGTATGTGTGTGTGTATCTTAGTTTTTAACAAATTTAAAAAAGTAAAAAAAAAAATTAAAAAACACATAGAAAAAGACTTCTAGAAAAAACATGCAAAGAAAGAAAATATTTTTGTTTAGCTGTATAATGGTTAAGTGTCATTAGAAAACTCAAAAGGATAGGAAAATCAAAATGTTTATGAAGTGAAACAGCTAGAGTAAGCTAAGATTAATTTGTGATTGAAGGAAGAAAATTTCTCAATGTACATTTAATGCAACCTAAGTGCACCATGTTTATAAAAATGTATAGTCATGCACAGTCATGTCCAAGGCCTTCACATGCACTTGTTGATCATGCACCGACTTGCCCAGAGCAAGTCCCAGTCCTGAGAGCTCCATTCATGGTACACTGTACCTTTTCTGTGTTTTGATATGTTTAGATACACAGACACTTACTGTTGTGTTAAAATTAGCATTCAGCACAGTGGCATGCAGTCAGCTATGCTATAGAGCCTAGGTGTGAACTTCAGGTGTGTACACTCCATCACACTAATATGATCGCACAACGACGAAATCACCTGGCCGTGCATCTCTCAGAACACATCTCTGTTGTGAGGCAACACATGACTCTATCTAACCACCTTCCAAGGCTCTCACAGCAACCTGTTCTACCTAACTCCACTTTTGCATGGCTATTTGGTAGTACAGTGCCTTGTACCTGGACTCCTACAGCAGTCTCCTGCCTGGTCCAGCCACATCCACTACATTCTCCCCGTAAAGTACTTTAGTGGTTTCATGTTACATTTGAGATAAAGAATAAATCTTTTACCATGGCCTCAACCCCAAGAGGTCTGACCTCTCCCTCCTTTCCAGCTTTCTCCTTCACTACACTCCCACCCATGCCTGTGCCACCACTCTCCATGCCAGCTGCTCCATGGCACTTTGTGCTTAGCAACTGCTAGGTTTCTGTGTGTCCTTTCCTCTTCACATGGAAAACTCTTCCCTCCCCCTTCATCACCTTAATTCCCAATCCTTTTCAAACTTATGCTCAGGTACCCATTCCCCAGAAAAGTCTTCCCTGATCTTCCTAATAGTAATAATAATAAAATAAGTAATAATTATCATTATTGAATACTTATATCATGTTCCAGGTACTTTTAAGGGTCTTATATATCTTCATTTTATCATCAACTCAATGAAAAGTGATCTATGTCAATAACCCAAAATATAGACTCTTATCAATACGCTGTATCTCTCTTTAGCATAACTAAAATTCAACTGGATTAAATTCTAATTCAACTAATTCTAATTCAACTGGTAATTCCTATTAGACCCTGCAGTTAATATTGCTTAAGTCTGGGCAACACATAACAAGCACATACCAGAAGGCACTAGAGAGTGAACCACAGCAGACAGAGCTGGACAGGAGTCTACCCCTGGGAGAAGGGAATGGCAATGAACGAGCTTCCCATTTTTCAAAAAGATTCTTCCTGAGGACAGACTCAAATGTGCAGAAACTGGATGGGTAAAACTCACGGGGAAAAAAAAAAAAAACAACCCATAGTCTTGATAACTAGAGGAACTAGAAGACAGAGACCACAAGGGTTAGAAGTGTAGAAAATTTGGAAGAGGAAACCACAGCAAGCCCTAAGTTCTTGTGCTTATCTCTGGTTGAAGCTGAAATATGTACACACAGATCAAACCTGAAGTAACTGGATGGAAACTGAAACTTCTGCCCATCGCTGGAAGGAGAGAATTTAGAGTTTGAGGTCATACAAGTTTAAAATGCAAAAATAATTCTTAATATATGTTTATAACAGAATTAGAGTCACTTTGATGTACCATTCCCAATAGTTTATATTCAATAAACATTACTAGACATACAAAGAAACAGGAAAGTATGATCCACACCTGAAGAAGAAACAGTCAAGACTGATTCTGAGCAAAATTTTGGAATTAGTAGACAAAATTATAAAGCCAATATTATAACCACGTTCAGGAATGGAAGGTAAGTAATTATCATAATAAATAAATAAATAAAGAATCTCACAAGAGAAAAATACACTATAAGAATCTGAACATTTAGGGCAGAAAAATACAATATCTTACATTTAAAAATTACTGAATGAACTCAGTAACAAATGGAAGATGACAGAAGGAATAACCAGTGAACCTAAAGAGAAACATGAATAATCTAATCTGAAGAGAAGACAGAAAAAAGACCAAAAATCTTTGAATATAACCCTTATGGCCAGTGAGAATACATTTATGCATCTATATATACGTGTATGTGTGTGTGTGTGTGTGTGTGTGTGTGTGTGTGTGTGTGTGTGTATTGAGATAGAGAGGGAGATAAATGTATGATGGGAATCCAAAACTGAAAGAAGTAAGGTATTGAAACAGAAAAAGTCTTAGAAGAAACAAATTTATAAATGCATTTATAGATTCAAGAAGAACAGAGAATCACAAGAGAAACAAATACAAATTTATCTTACCTAAGCAAAAAAAAAAAAAAAAAATCACACTGCTGAAATCCAAAAGAAAAAAAATATCTTGAAATTAGTCTGAGAAAAATGGCATATTACATAGAAGACACTATAAGTTACCTCTGACTTATTAGAAATAAAAAATGCAAGAAGAAGAAAAATGTTTCTAGGGGGCTAAAAATGAGGGGGGTGGGGAGAGAATAAATTGGTGGTGGGGGGAGATTAATCATCAGTTTGGAAATCTGTGTATAGTGAAATCATCTCAAATAAAACATGGGAGTTAATCCTCAGAAGATCTGTACTATAAGGAAGTCCAAAGAAGTTCTTCAGGCTGAAAAGAAATCATACCTGATTGAAATGTGGCTTTTTAGTAAGGAATGAGTACTGAATATGGTAATCATGTAGATAAATATTTTAAACAATTTTTCTTCTTAATTTCCTTAAAATACATATGAATATTTAAAGTAAAAATTGAGTTGTGGGGTTTATAGCATTGCTATATGTAAAAAACATGACAAGTATAGAAAAAAGGAACCATGTTGGGGTAAAAAAAACTTGTACTATTGCAATTTTTAAAATTTAATGTAAATTGGCACAATATTAATTTTAAGAGACTGGAATTTTAGAAACAGATACTCCAAATTCTTGATAGCTACACTTTGAATCAACAACAATAAAAACAATACAAAGAGATATGGCTAAAGAGCCAATAGCTAAATTAAAATGGAATTCTAAGAAAAAGAAAGAAGGAAAGGAAAAACAGAGCAAACTGATGGGATGAACAGAAATGTACACTCCGTATAGGCAGAGACTGTTTTCAGCTTTGTTCATGATCTATCTGGAATGCCTGAGTGAGGGAATAATGCCTAGTTTCTGCACACAACTCCTCCATGTCCTGAGAATCTTTTTGATTAACTCTTGTTGGTAAGTATGGCTATTTTATATTTGTGTTTATTTGCCAGAAAGGTTTTTTTTTTTAAAAAAAAATTGGGGTTTGTAATTTTGAATTTTTTAAAATGTGTGAAAAGACGTTGGCTAAAAGTTGAATTGTCAAAATTGCCCAAATGTACTTGTCAAGAAAATGTTTTATGTCTCTATATTCAAAAATAGGAAAACCATGAATACTGCCTAAGGAGGCCCCACAGGATTTGGTGGGTTATTTAGGCTTTTGCTGTGAGGCAAAATTCATAATATATTAGTTGAAAAAACTAATAGTAAATGCTCGGATAATATATTCAATTTTTTTTAAGAGAGAGAGAAAGAGAGAGAGAGAGAGAGAGAGAATTTTTAATATTTATTTATTTTTTTTAGTTCTCAGCGGACACAACATCTTTGTTGGTATGTGGTGCTGAGGATCGAACCCGGGCCGCACGCATGCCAGGCGAGCGCACTACCGCTTGAGCCACATCCCCAGCCCCGTATATTCAATTTTTAATCTTTGAGGATTCCAACTATAGGAATCAGTTCAAAACAGTAAAAATTTGGATTGACATTTTTTCTGCTCTATTTACTTACTTCATTCCAAAGTAGAAAATGACACAGAAGAGCTCTGATTGACCAGCAGAGGTTACAAGCACTCTTGTGAAACAATCACTGTGCTCAAGAGATAGGACATGTGTGTGGTAGGGCCTGGGTTACCCACTGACGTCCATGGTGACATTGAAGGAGTTGGAAGGACAACTGTGATTGGTGGCTCTCCAGAATCAATGACTCAAGTCACATGATAGTTTCTTGCAATGAAGATCCTCTTGGCCTGTGAATTCTTCCATAAGGCAAAGAGAGAGTGATATGAGCATCTGATTTTGTCACAGACATGGCCACCAGGTTTCTTTTGAACCCAGGCTTCATTCCCACTCCTGCAGCAACGGTTGTAACAGGTCCACCTGTCTACTGACTCTGGCAGCTGGCCCACCCATGGACCCTGACAGTCAGCCTGCCAGAAACTCTGGCCAAGATGACATGTGGATGTCTTTCCCTGTTGGAGATAACCTGGAAGAACAGAGATAACTATTTTCCTTGAATGAACAGATACCAGTACCTGGCTATGTGGGTCGTAAGAAATCAGGGACATAGGATACCACCAAAAGGAAAGAGAAACAAACAAAATTCAGTAATGGAACCTAAACAAATGAAGATATACAAATTACCTGACAAAGGGTTAAAAATCATGTTCAAGTAGATCAGTGAGCTAAAAGAAAGCACTACATATAGCTAACTGAAATCAGAAAAACAATATATGAACAAAATTAGGAGTTCAATAGAGCTAGAAGCCATTAAAAATAACCAAACAGAAAATCTGGAGTTGAAGAACACTTGACTGAACTGAAAAAAATTCAGCAGAACTTTAACTGAAGACTTGATCAAGCAGAAAAAAAAATAAGCAATCTTAAAAATAGGTCAATTGCATGGAAATGGAGGGAGACCCTCATTGTTATACAAAATTACATATAAGAGGTTGTGAGGGGAATGGGATAATAAACAAGGAGGGAAATGAATTACAGTAGATGGGGTAGAGAGAGAAGATGTGAGGGAAGGGGAGGGGGGATAGTAGAGGATAGGAAAGATAGCAGAATACAACAGTCACTAATATGGCATTATGTAAAAATGTGGATGTGTAACCGAAGTGATTCTGCAATCAGTATTTGGGGTAAAAATGGGAGTTCATAAACCACTTGAATCTAATGTATGAAATATGGTATGTCAAGAGCTTTGTAATGTTTTGAACATATAATAAAAAAAAGAGAAAAAAAAAGGTCATTGGAAATTATCCAATCAGAGGAACAACAAAAAAAGAATGAATTAGAATGAGACTTCAGGTCTTACAGGATAGTATCAAGTGAATCTATACTTGATTATGGTAGATATAGAAGAAGAAGACAAAGAAAACTTATCTAGAAAAATAATGGCTAAACATTTCACAAATCTGGGGAAGGGAAATAAACATTTAAATTCATGAAGTTCAAAGGATCCCCAAATGGTTGAACCTAAGAAATCTACATTAAGAAAGATTAAAATTAAATTTTTAAATTTAATCTAAAAGATTAGGGCAGAATTTTTTAAATAGGCAAGAGAAAAGCAACTCATCAGAAGAGAATCATAATACTATCAGTATGTTTTTTGACAGAAACTGGGCAGGAGAAAAAAGAATGATATGCTATATATCAACTGAGACTACTATACATAGCAAAGCTCTTGTTTGAAAATAAAAGTGAAAGAAACACTTTCTTAGAAAAACAAAAACTGAGGAAACTTCTCATCATTAGAGTAGTCTTACATGAAAAGCTAAAAGGAATTTTTCAAGCTGAAATCAAAGACCATTAAACCGCAACATGAAAGCATATGAAAGTGTAAATCTCACTGGTAAATGTAAATATATGGAAAATATTGATAATGTAATGGTATAATGGCGGTACTTACATTCCTTTCATCCTTAGAACAAAAGCTAAAAGATAGAAGTGTTAAGAAAAATTATAATAACAAGAAAATGGTTAATGGGTACATAATAGAAAAGGAAGTAAAGCCAGGTGCAGTGCTGCATGCCTGTAATCTCAGCAGCTCAGAGGCTGAGACAGGAGGATTAGGGCAACTCAGTGAGATCCTGTCTTTAAATAAAATACAAAATAGGACTAGGGATGTGGCTCAAGGCGGAATGTTCTTGAGTTCAATCCCCAGTACCAAAAAAAAAAAAAGTAAATTCTGACATCAATAATATAAAGGGTGTAAAGGGTGTGGTAGGGGAGAACAGCATAGTTTCTGTAATGCATTTGTAGTTGAATTGTTTGCAGTTCAAAAGACTGTTGTGATAATAATAATGAGTTTTATTCAACCTTATAATAAATACAAAGAAAAAAAAACTATGACAGATTAAAAAAAGATAAAGAGCAATGAATCAAACTGCATCACTATAAAAACCATCAGATCATAAAGGAAGACAGCAAGAGATAAAGAGAAGAACAATAGAATTGAAAATTAGAAAACAGCAAAATGGAAATAATGTCATTCCCTATCATAATTTCTTTAAAATAAAGTCATTACACTCATAAATCAAAAGATAGAGTAACCAAATGGATAAAAATAAGTTCTACATGTTGTTTGTAAGAGATTCACTTTAGATTTAGAGACACGTTTAGGATAAACATGGAGCAATTGTAAAGATATTGCATACAAATGCTAAGAAAAGACAATAGGGGTGGCCATTCTTATATCAGGAAAGATATAAGAATAAAATAAGTAAAAACTGTAATAAAAGACAAAGAATTTCATTACCTAATAATGAAAGTTCCAATTCAACAGGAATCTATAGAAAGTTTATGAGCCCAGCATTGGAGCTCCTAAATATATAAACATCGACATATCTGAAAGGAAAAATAGATAGCAATACAATAATAATAGGGGACTCTAATGCATCACTTACAATAATGGAGAGGCCAGTTAGACAGAAAAACAGCTAGGAAACAGCAGACATGAAAAACACTATGGACCAAATGGACCTAACAGATATATACAGGACATTCCATCCAACAGCATGGAATACATATTCTCAAGTGGACATAAAACATTCTCCAGGATTAGTCCCATGCAAATTAAGTATAGAAACAACTAACCTCAACACAATAAATGCCATGCATATGGAGCCCACAGTTATTATATTCAATGGTGAATAACTTTTCCTCTAAAATTAAGAATGAAGCAAGAATACCCAGTCTCCTTTTTAATTTCTTCTTATTAGTTATAAATGACAGTAGGATGTATTTTGACATATTATACATATAAGGAGTCTAACTTCTCATTCTGGTTGTACATGATGTGGAATCACAGTGGTCATGTATTCATATATGCACATAGGAAAGTAATATCCAATTCATTTTACTATTTTTCCTATTCTCCTTCCTCCTCCCTTCCCTTCATTCCCCTTTGTCTAATCCAAAGTACTTTTAATCTTCCTACTCCCCCTTATTGTAATTTAGCATCTGCATATCAGAAAAGACAAGAATCCCCACTCTCTATTTAACATTGAACTGTAAATTCTTCATATATATATATATATATATATATATATATATATATATATGTTGTAGATGGATACAATACCCTTATTTTATTTATTATTTTTATGTGGTGCTGAGGATTGAACTCAGTGCCTCATATATGCTAGGCAAGTGCTCTACTACTGAGCCAAAACCCCAGCCCCTGTACTATAAGTTCTAACCAGAGAAATCAAGCAAGAAAAACAAATAAAACACACCAAACTTTGAAAAGAAGAAGTAAAGTGAACTGTGTTCACAGATGACATGATGTTATATGCAGTGAAAACAGAACTAAAAAACAAATTTGGCAACATTACAGAATACAAAATCAGAATACAAGAATCACTTGCATTTCTAGACATTTAACAATGAATCATCCAAAAAGGAAATTTTAAAAATCTCATTTACAATAATTTCAAAAAGCATGAAATACTACTCAGGAACAAATTTAACTGAGGAGGTGAAAGACTTGTACATTAAAAACCATAAGACACTGATTAAAGATGTGAAAGAAATCACATAGATGGAAAGGCATCCTAAGTTCTTGGGTTGGAAGAATCAAAACTGTTAAAATGTCTATACCACTCAAAGGGATCTACTGATTCAGGCAATCTTTTTTTTTTTTTTTTTTTTTTTTTTTTTTTTACATAAATAGATAAAACAGTTACTGAATTCATTACAAAAGGCTCTGAATATCCAAAGCAATTTTGAGCCAGAATAAAACTGGAGCTATTACAGTTTCTGATTTCAAAATATATCACAAAGCTATAATAATCAAAACAGTTGTGATATGAAAAAAAAACAGATATAAAAGCCAATGGAACAAAAGCAAGGGCCAGAAATAAACCCACGAACATATCATCAACTGATCTTTGAAAAGGGTGCCAAGAACACATGGTAGGAAAGGAAAGTATCTGAAACAGATGACGTTGGGAAAATTGAATATCCCCATGGGAAAAAGAAAAAAAAGAAGATTGTCTCATCTTACACTATACACAATAAACAACTCAAAATGGATTAAGAACTTAAATGTAAGACCAGACAATTTGCCATTCCTAGAAGAAAACACAGGGGGGAAATCTTGTGGGTATTGGCCACAGCAATGATTTCTTGAATGTGACACCGACCACACAGATGACAAAAGCAAAGATAAATTAATAGGATTACATCAAAAAACTTATGTACACCAAAGGAAACAACCAACAAAATGAAAATATAATCCACAGAACAGGAGAAAATGTTTGCAAGTCAACTGTCTGGTAATGGACTAAAATATAAGAAACTTCTACAACTCCATAGAGGGCAGAAAATAATCTCATTTAAAAATGGGCAAAGGACTTGAAAATACAAATGGTCAATAGGTCTATATGTAAAAGTGTTCAGCCTTACTAATTACCACCCATGTCCAGCAGGCAGTGGAAATGGAGTTCCCTTCAGTGAAGTGGGCTGGCTGGGAAATGAAGGCTAAGAGAAATAAAATGGTGCAATAACCACAGAACACAGAAAGTAGTTTCAAAAACTGGAGCAGGACAGGCAAGCTGACCAGACGTCCAGCCTCTAACAGACAAAGGAGCCCATGTCTATTTATATCAGAAAACATAAAAGAATTTCCACAGGAAGTTCTTCACCAAAATATGATAAAGGTGGGGGCAGGTAGGCTGCTCAGTTCCTAGTAGGTTAGGCCCATCTCCAGTGCTACTGCAAGGTGGTCTGTGGCCGCAGGAGAGCCACAGGAAGTTCCCAATGCCTGACCTATTCCCTCCCTGGCTTTGATGTTGAGAAGAGGTCCTTATGCATTTCATGGATGGATTCCTGTGACTAATCATCAGGGAAATGTAAATTAATGCATAGAGAGATCTTCTTACATCAGTTGGGATGATTATTATCCAAAAATGCAAAAGATAACAAATGTTGACAAGGAAATACAGAAAGTGAACCCTCGCACATTGTGGGTGAGAAAGAAAATTATTGCATGCATGCACTACAGAAAACAATATAAAGGTTCCTCAAAAAATAAAAAAAAAAATTGAACTGCCATAGGATCAGGTAATCTCACTTTGGGCTTGTATCCAAAGGACTTGAAATCCTGATCTTGAAAAGATATCTGCATTATCATTTGCATTCAGCATTATGCACAGTAGCCAAGACACAGAAGCAAACTGCATGTCCATCAACCAATGAATGGGATACAGAAAATGTGGTATGTTCATAGAGTAGAAGCTTACTCAGTCTCATAAAATAAGGAAATCCTGCCAGTTGTGACAACATAGAAGTGCCAGAGAATATTAGGCTAAGCCAGTCACTGAAGGACATATAGAACATGATACTACTTAGGTGATACGTCTAAGGTGATCAAACTCATTGAAGCAGAAAGTAAATGGTGGTTTCCAGGAGTTTCTGAGAGGGGAAAATCTGGATATAGTACCATTCAACAGGCATAAAGTTTTTATTTATAGAAAAAATAAGTCTTAAAGACCTACCACAGAACATAGTTCCTATACTTTACAATTTTGTGTAATTAAAGTTTGCCAAAGGGTAAATCATATATAAAATGTGCTTATCACACAAAACACACACACACAACACAAACACACACACAGAGGCATACACAAACACAAATAGCATGTAAGGGGGTAGGATGCAGCTTTTTCAGGACATAAGTTTATAGATTGTGGTGATGGTTTCACAGGTGTGCACTTGTCTTCTAACTCATGAAGTTGTATACGGTAAATAAAGTGCAGTTTTGGGATTTTTTGCATGTCAATCTTAATAAAGTGGTTAAAAAGATTAAGTATTATGAAACTAAAACTATAAGGAGTAGGCAGGTAGTCCTAGAAGAGACATCAGACCATTGTGGTTTTCAAACTTGAGATACTGACCATCCCTATAAAGAAAAAAGAAATTTCTCTTTTATCATAATGTCATTTACATACCCCTGAAATAAAACTAAGAATCAATTGCTCATTCTGTAGTTATGCACAAATCCAAATTAGGAGCATCCAGTTCCTAATTAAATGTGAATAAAATTATAAAACAATTAAAATTTAAATTGAAAAAATAATTGGGTGTGATGGATAATCCTTTTGGGCTGAAAGGAATTCTCATCCTACTTTGACAGGGTCCTTGTTCTTTTGAGCCTCAGTTTTCTATCACAGGTTTTATATTTGCATTGTTGTAAAATTTTGTTCCATGATACCCTATCATATCATTTGGCATTCATTTGATGGGAGCACATCATTTTATTTATTAAGACTGCTTCTAATTTTTTTAATTAACTCATGACATCTGAGTAGTATTACTTGGCACCAATTTGTTTTTAAAAGCAACAAGTACACAAAAGGGAATGAAGGGAATGGGGGTGGGGAAATGGAAATAGGAAAGACAGTAGAATGAATTGAACATAACTTTCCTATGTTTATATATGAATACACAACTGGTGTAACTCCACACCATATGCAACCACAAGAATGGGGAGTTATATTCCATGTATGCATGAGATGTCAAAATACATTCTACTCTCATATATAACTAAAAGTGAAAAAAAAATTTTAAAAAACAACAAATATAAGTACTGAAGTCTCATAAGTTAGTCATTAAATTCCCAAATGTTATGAATTCTCATGACATTTAAATGCAAAGCTGTAATGTTATTTTAGAATGTCCAAAAATTTGTAGGTTTCTGAGACTCCACAGATAAACCCCAGAGTGGCAGAAAGGTTTACTGTGCCTACAGCCTTTTTCTAAGGGAGCTGAGTTTTCTAAGCCTCTGCTACTCTAGTGATCATATCCTGTGCCTTATTACCCATTGGATGTACCCACTCCCACCCTCTTGCCTGCCATTCTGACCACTGTGGGTTGGGTCAGAAAGGGTGGGTTTACTTAAGCCAAGAGTATGCAATCCACTGGCTGGTTGGTGGCCAGAAATTTTTAGATGTGTAACGAGGAGTTGGCTACATGTCCACACTTTCACTTCTCTCCCTGAAAAACAGAAGTTTCTAATTATCAGCACATATGAATGCAAAAAGGTGAAGCCAAATGCAGGCTAGAGATCTGTCTCTCATGAGCAAAGTGAAGTTCTGGGGCCATAGACATCATAAGTATTTTGAATCACTCTTTAGTTGCAGGTACCAATAAACTAGCTCAAGGGAGTTTAGGCAAAAAAGCCAAAAGTAATTGCTCCAATATTGGATAATCAATAATTTCACCTGGACCAAATCTTTCATTATCTTATTCTTTCCTCTTTGCTTTATTCCAAGACAGCATTTGAAGGTAATAAGGAGAGTGGACACCTCTTTCTAACTGACAGAAGTCTCCTGCACCTAATGAGCTTTAACCAAATCTCCATGAGAACTAGAGGCCTAGAGTCTAATACTCTTATTGATGTGCCCTTCCTTAGAGTGGTGAATTATGTTGTGATATCTTTCAAAAGCACATGGACTCAGAATGAGGAAGATCATTCATTCCCCAGAGGAGATCTAGAAAACGAATGAAGGGACTTTTGGCAGCAACAGCATCACTTACCACAACATGCTTCTCTAGTTCCTCTTTGTAAATTGATTACACTAATCCTCTGTCCACCTCCCAAGACTACTATGAGAATGTAATGGAGCAGTGGGTGCAGCAATGTCCCTAAACTACAGAATGCATGTGACATGGTGTACTCCTGTTTGAAAGGCTCATTATTTCCTCTTCTCAAGTACATAAGAGCGTGATCAAGCTTGCACAGGCTGGCTCTACCCCATGAATACAACCTCAAGTCTCCCGAGATCAATTCCTTTTGCAGGATTCAAAGGTATGCCCCTCACTTAATTTTGGACAGCATCTGTAGTTTACAAGATACAAATATTTCTCATTTTGATGATCACTACTGAAACTTGATGGAGTCATTAATTGTGATTCTAATGGACATGATCCAAAGTCTTCTGTAGCTTCCCAGGCTTAGAAGGTATGTAAAAATAGCACTTTTATTGGATCTAGAATAGAAGAAAATGATCCTCACTCAAGAGAATAAAGCCAAGAAATTCAACAACATATTGAAGCTTTCCTTGGTTTTGAAATATATCTATATATATATATGATTTAAAAAATATATATATGACTAAAAAAAAACAAAGAACAATGCATTCCTTACAATCTTCTCTGGGACAGTACACAATTGAAGAAGCATGTATTAGGGTAGATTGATGTTTAGATAAGCAACACTTCAGGAGGGATACGCAATGGTAAGAGGAGCAGCATATTTGGAGCCCAGAAAAAAATTTGTCCTGTGGCAATAATAATAGTGAAACAATAGGGGCTGTTAGCTGGGTTTCTTTGATGTGAAAGCTGAGCCTGGGTATTTTTGAAAGAATCTGAAAGCTAGGCACACACGGAGAGGCTTTTGAGTTATATGCTGGGAAATTGTAGGTGAACTTCCTGAATTTTTATGAATATCAATCCCATCTTCAATTCCAAGAAAATTCACTATATATTTTCCCCTAGAACCTATGCCGAATTAAGGATCATGAAAAAAAAAATCTTTTATTAGCTAGTGTTTAGAGCAAGGTGGCCTGGAAATGAGTCAGTGCCTAAAAATCTGCAGCTTCAGTAGCGCAGAGTGCCATCGTGTGAATACAAAAGGGTGCCTGCTCTAAGGGCCAGGGCAAGAAGGTACCCTCACCCTGGGCTAATGCAGCACTTCACCAGGCTCACAGCTGGCTCTAGGTGGGACCTGGTGTACAGGGACACATGGTCACACTCGAGGTGGACACCTGACAACCAGTGGATCCTAGTTTGTTTGAATTTGGGGGAGACGGAAAGTCAAAGAGCCACAGTTGCTACTTTGCTCAGTGCTTTTGAAATTTTAGAGGTTCTTAAAGAAGAGCTGAATGAGAACTAGGCGAAGAGACACTTTAGTTCGCTTGCATGGTCCTCGATCCAGAAGATCCTACCATTCGGATGCCTTCCGTAAGGATTCAATGGGCTAAAAATGCTTGGAAATGCTTTCTGGGATGTGCTGGCACTCAGCCCTGACTTCATTAGATATTGCCCTGATCAGCATTTTGGGATGATCAGATACCCCTTTCCCTTCCTCATTGTGTTCATGGATTCCTCCAGATGTGGTCAGGAATAGCTTTTTGAGACATACCTCCTTAGTGCTCAGTCACCTTTCCCTCTCTGAGTGCTGTCTTGCTCATACAACTCTTATAACTGTGTTCTTTACTGCAGTTATTTATAAATATATCTCATCTCCCACGACATAAGTCCCTTAGAAGTTGAGACTCTGTGATATCCACAGGCAATCCCCCAGAGCCCTTGGATTGCATCTTACCTGCAGACATATTCTACTTAACTTGCAGAGTGCTTAAAACTTTTTAAAAATATTTTCCAGATGTCAAAAAGCAGATTTAATATTTTAATATTATTTAATATTTTCCAGATTTCCAACATCATCCCCAACCTCACCCCTACCTACAATTACCACTGAGCTATTATAGTTTAGTTGAAATCTCTGAAAACCAGTCATCAGAGGACCCATGCTCCTGCATTGCTGCTTTGGACTGGCACTGGGTAGAAGTTTCCCCTTTTAAATGGGGCTGGTTTGCAGTTCACTATACTCCCCACTGCTCCCTATTGTCTTACACTGGGTTGCTTTATCACAAGCCTTTTTTTCTTGGTGCTTATTATGTATTTGAATTTGTAAACTTACTTGGCACTTTTGATTTCTACACAGTGTTGGACTTTTTGCAGGTACTTCATAAATATTTGTGAAATGGCAAAATAAAAGGCTAAACTGTTTCAGGAGATGGGTGCTTAAGTTTACTTTTTTCTCTAAGCAGACAGATATGAGTTCATAAGATTTTGTACTGTGGCTTTCTTGAGTCACGAATTAGGAGCTAGTTCCTCATATTTATCTAAATCTCTTTGCTGACCAGCTGCCAAGTAGCTAAGTAGTCCTCCTCGGGCGGGAGGAAATGATACTGATTTCAGTGAGCAGGTTGTCCTGAACCCATCTCTGAATTCCTGTACAGTAAGTAGCCTGTTATCCACCAGTTGACTTCATGTGACTCTCCTCTGGAAAGCCCCTTGGGGAGAAGCTTCTACTCAGGAATATCCCTTTCATTTTTATTTGACTGCCAGGACCATTGTCATTTTTTTTAGTAGGCAATATAAATGGAATAGTGCTTTTAGCACTAACTTCTGAATGCAACCTCATCTCAGCCCTCTAAAATTCTTTACTCTTCTCCATTTTCACATCCCCAAGTATAAAAAGTAAACCATTCAAGAAAATGTTAGGAGGCATGTAAAATATTTCAAAATTTTATTAGTCATGTTTATTTTTTCTGGGTAACTGCTCTTAATGGTGAATGTTACTATTTTTTCCTCTATGGAGTACAGTGATAATATTGTTTCTTTAAAAATATATTTAGTAAGCAATTAAATATATTGAAAGAAAAATAAGAAAGTACTAGTCCAGAACAAATGGCAGAAATGATGGTTGTTGTGGGTATGATACTTGCTTGGGAAGCACTTGAACTTTAAGGTAAATATCTGAAGCTCTCCTCAAATGGGGCACTGCCCATCTCTTTGGCCTCGATGTCCACTATTTTTTTTTCCTATTTTTATTATTAAGTTTTTATTCACAGTCATGAATTTAATTCTTCAATCCAGCTAGACTTGAAGGAAAATATGGAATGTAAAGAACTAAAACAAGAACATCATAGGATGTTGTGAGCAAATGAGGGTCTCTCCTGAATTATGGAAGCCATTGTCTGGTGGTTAAGACCAACACAAGTCAGGTGAGTTCAAGTGTCATCCATAGCTGGCAGTGGAGATCATCTGGATGGCCTTGCCATTCCTTGATCCAAGGCACCCCATGGCATCCACAATGACTGTCATGATTGGATCTGAAATGTCCTCCCAAAGCTCATGTGCTGTTGGCTTGGTCCCCAGTACAGCAGAGCTCAGAGTTCAAAGTTGGGACTTTTGGTGCAGGGGTAACTGGATCATGAGGACTGTGACCTCATCCTTTTATAGATTCACAACCTAATGAGTTATTGAGAGGTAGAGAAACTTTAGGAGGTGGGGCTGTTGGAAGAAGCAAATCAGTGGGAGTGAAAGGGCATATATCATTCCTCCATCCCCCACTCCACCCCCACTTGGCTTCCTAACTAACATGAGCTGAGCAACTTTGCTCCACTACCTGCTCCCTGTCATGATGTTCTGACTCACCATGGGCCTAGACACAATGAAAGCAAGAGACCATGGGCTGAAACCTCCACAACTGTGAGCCCCAATAAGTCTTTCTCTCTTTTAAGTTGTTTATCTCAGGTATTTTGTCACAGCAATGGCAAGGTGTCTAATACAACGTTCATGCCCCTTTCACCACATGCCTGCCATCCAACCCCTCAGTCCTGGCAGTGCAGATGAAAAGCTGGGAACCATTTGGGTTCAGTCTAGCATTTGCCATGGGCAAGATGCCAAGACCTGTATATTTCAGGATAAAATTCTCATCATCAGATTTCTCCCCATAAATGGACTTGTCACCACTGCTGTTATGGCATGTGAAGTCACCGTCCTGGCACATAAATTCTGGAACAATTCTGTAAAATCAGAAACCTTTTTAACCAAATCCTTTTCTTCAGTTCTCAGGGAACAAACGTTTTCTGCTGTCTTTGGAACACTGTTTGCCAGAAGCTCTAAGGAGGTGCAGCCCAAGTGCTTGCCATTGATGGTAATGTCGAAGCACACCATGGGGTTACTCATGGCACTTAGTGGGCAGCTATGAGTGACAGGAACATCCGCAAAGTTCCACTGTTTTCTTTTCTCTTTTTCCATCCTAACATAATAATACGTAGATCCTGAAATCTACTGGGAGGCTTCCCAAACTTTGACAAATTGTTTCATAAAGGCTACGTCTTCTCCCTGGGCAGCATGTGTTATTTCCTCTGCTGGAGACTTGCTGCCTCCCACTGCCACCTCAGGCCTTTCTTCCCCCAGCTGGCTTGCGTGACTGGACCCTGCTCATCCTTCCTTTGCAGCTGCAATACCACCTCCTTAGAGAGGATCACCTAGACCATCCTACATAATATAGGTCTTGTCTCCTATTTCCTATCACACCATTCTAGCTCTTTCCTTCCTAGTTTCTTCCATAGTCATTTTAAAAATGAATTTCTTCTCTTGATTATTGTGTCTCTGTCATTGCATTGTGAGTTCCTTGGGGGACAGAACCATCACGTCCTGCTCTAGCAGCTGGCAGAACACTAGACACACACACACACAGTTTCCCAGCAGATATTTGATAAGTGAGGTGAATATTCTCTCTGCTTTGCACCTTGGTGAATTCCTTCTCATCCTTCAAGGTCGGTTGGGCCCATGAGCTACTTCCCTGAGAAGAGTTCCTGCACCCTGCTCGACCGAGACAATGTGGTCACTCTCTCCTTTGGGTCCACAAATCCTCAGGTACATACCATCAGCACAGGATCAAACACATTGCATTGTAACTGGATTAAAGGCCTATTTATTTGAGACTGTGCACTTCTTGAATACCCAACACTACCTCCCCCACCCCCACACATTATGATCACCATTGCTATCATCATCCTTCTTTCCCAGTTATGATAATACTTATATGGAGGAAAATCATCTCTTTCTAACAATTTCAATTGTATGCAGAGCTGACCGGGGAAGGAAGTGAGGAGAGATAGCAAAGACAAGGTGGAAACAGTGACAGCATCAATGTTTGCGGGACATCACCCGCGCACCCATAAAACCAACTTAAAGATTTTATTTCTTGATGCTTACATCTACAGAAGAAAACAAACTCCACCATCTGGTGGTAAAAACTTTGAACTGCAAACATTTATTCCTCATTCTTTCTCGCATTGACACCTACTAAGTGCCAATAATTGACCCCAACAAACCCTGGTCCTCATTTAGCGGTTCTAGTGATGATCACTTTTTGTGGATGAATCACATTGCCTGGAGCTATGGTGTTGTCAGTTTGGTGTCCATATGTTTAGATAAACAAAGTCATGGAAGGTCAGGTTTCTTGGTGCAAAGGTCAAACACTGGCATCTCTAGGCTTTATACAAGTTGCTGTTTTGGGTTTCATTGGTATCTACTGAAAGTGTAAGAAAGTTGAGGAGATTTCAGATTCAGAAGATATCACACACACACACACACACACACACACACACACACACACGGACTTCAGAAGCTCTGGGACAAGAAGAGGACCTGGAGACTGTGGCCTGTATTCCACATCCTGCATTCAGCACTTTGTTGAGCAGAGACATAACTGTCCCTTTAGACCAGGCTTCTCTGTCAGATTCCACTTTACAACTAGTAAACTGTTGTCCTGTTTACTCTTTCAAGTAAGTTTGAGCTCTATTCGGACAGTTAGTGGATATGGATTCTCCACGCTTGTTCTTAAGGAAGGACATCTCCAAATCTCCATAATCATTCTTCCAAAAAAGCCCAACAGAGATAGTTAGAACCCTTAGATAAAGGCCATTTGTTTCTCCAGGTTTCTGCTCCTCTTAAAAAATAATCTCTGTTCAAATCCCTGCATGTGATTATTCTCACTTCCCTCTGTGCTTGGTGAGAGAGAAGGCTGTTTTAGACGTTGTCCATTTCTCCCTTTTGTTTGTTTAACAGATAGTTAATTGACACTTTCTAAGTGTCAGGACCTCTGCTTTCGCGGAAGATGTAGTCAAGAGGGCAACAAATGTGTCCCTAGAGGGCCTAGTGGTGTTACCACTATAACATGCCCAGGTGCCATGGAAACATATAGAAGGAATGAACACTGGACTCAATGTGGGGTGGAAACAGGGTCAGAGCAGTGTCTGTGGAGAAATTAACATGGACACTTAATCTTGGAATCCCTAACAACTAGCCCAGGAGGGAGATACCTGCACAAAGTCCAGACTCAAGAGAATCACTGGGTAAGGAGGGAGACATTTGGCATTAACTGTGGGCTCTGCTGATGGGCAGGTAGGGAGCAACCAGAGCTGATGAGGGGGAGCGTGCGCATGCTCAGAGCTCGGCTTTCATGAGCACACTCCATCAAGAAACCCATTGTAAGGGACTTGGCTGAGAGCAGGAGCACTGGTCCCTTCGGACCCTTTCATTTGAGTCTATAAGGCCAAGTGTGCTCTGCAGGACCCCAGGAGAGTCATCCTGGACATCCTCAAGGCACAGCTATGACGACTGTCACCCTGCCCCTCTGGCCTCACTTGTACTGTCCTTTAACTTCTTGTTGATCTCACTTCCCTTTCCTCGTAGTTCTCTCTGTTTTCTCTGTAGTTCCCCCTCTGCTTTCTGCGTAATTCAGGCATCTTCCTGGAGCTGCTGTGGCTCTGCCTGCCATTGCCTGGAGAACCGCACCAACAGGGTCGTGAACTCCTGCACCCACCCCTGGGAGCCTTTCTATCAAAAAGTTAGCATCAAAGCCTAGTTGGAAAAAGTCAATGTGAAACAGAAAGTCAACAAACATTTCCCTGGAGTCTGGGCACCGGAAGGTCCTTCTCTTGTTCCCCTTGCTCAATTCCCAGCTGGTTCACAGCCTGAACTTCTGCCTACCCATCCTCCCCATGGCAACTCCTAACTATGCCCTGGGGTGACCGAGGCAGGCTAGCAGAGAAACGTGAAACTGAGAAATGCTAGAGCATTGGATCGAACCCCACGTTTCCTCAAGAAGCCTTCCCTGTCCTGACAGGGGGCCCTCAGCCTCCTTGTGGAATGAGCTGGCGTGGGTGTCCCACCTTCCCCCATTCTTGTGTGAGCAGCAACTCTGACCGGCTGTGTGGGCTCAGGAAACATTCCACTTCTTTGGGACCTAGTTCCCCTTCCTGTAAAGTGGGAATGATAACCCCTGTTCTGTCGACTTTACAGGGTTATTTTGAAGAGGAGAAAATGACTCTATGGATCATTCAATCATTTACAAAGCATTTATTGATTACTCAGCCATCTGCCAGCTGCTGAGGGATGAAAGCCCTTGTTAAACTGTAACGCGCTACACAAATATGACATTTCAGATGCAGAAAATTCACTGCACGCTGGGTCAGGGCAAGCATGTTTGTTCTGCTTCCCTCACTTGTCTGGCCTCCAGGTAGGGGTAACAGCTAGGTACCTGGGTATTGCCCACCCATAAGAATTCACGGCAAAACTTTAGTAAAAGATTTAACAAATTAAAAATATCAACCAGCATTGGAAAGACCTCCCTCTGTGTGTCTGAATGCTAGAATGAAGTCTTGTACTGGAAGACCATATGTAAGAGGGTGGTCTGTCATAATTTTCTATTACTCCAACACTGACTAGCAGAGCCCTAAACAGTGACAAAAATGGACTAGTCAGCCTTCTAAAGTGCCAGAACACTTCTGTCCACCCAACCCAGGGTTTCCTAAAAGTCAAATCTGACCCTTCAATCACAGAATTTTCAGCTTCCTCCCCACTCCTCCTCTCTAGGGTATGAGATCTGGAGTTTAGATGGGAGGAGAGAAAAGGAGAGGGAGTCATCGCAGGAGTCAGACGTGGGGAGAACTATTCTGGGGATGGATGATGTGTAGGGTTTAGGATCCCAAAAGAAAACAGAACAGAACAGTTTAGACCTTCAAATGAGAACAGTTTAGGGAAGGTCTGTTTACAAAGGGAAGTTATAAAGGTCAACATAGTCACCCAGGGGTAATAGCAACAGAGCTGTCACCATTTCTAGACCCAAAAGGATGAGGGGAGTGAGTTGCATCCCAAACCAGAAGGAGAGAACTATCTTTAGAACTTTCAGAAATAGTTCTCAGTGGTTGGACAAGAGAGAATGGCAGTCCTGATGTAGAAGTACAGGAGAGTCAGAGAGAAAGGTAAAAGGGGAGTGGGGTAAGACAGATTTACTTAGGCTAGCAGATGGACTATGAAGAAAAGCAGAGAGGCTGCACCCTTGGTCAACAGGGTGAATGGTGGTGCCCTTAGTTTTGACTGGGAGCATGAGAAGCCGGTGGGGTGGGGATGGAGGATCTAAATGCAGTTCAGCACCTACCAGGTTGAGGTGACTGTGCACCACCTAGACGGAGGTTCCCAGTTATCATTGCATATGGCACCTGAGTTGCAGAGAGCAGATCTCATCTGGAAATATAGAATTATGTAATCAGTGATAATTACATAGATGTACATCTGTCACGCTGTGAAATATGATGCTTAGCAAGTGAAGAAATCAGTCCTTAACACTTTTGAAAATTATCTTTCTTACCATCCTGAAATTACGGTCACTCCAGAAAGACATAATGCCAGTATGTGAACATGTGTTACTGTTCAGAAAATAGTCTTCTTGCAGTGGAGGAAATTGAAGACCAGAGAGACAAATTATAGTAGCTAAGATTATTATCCTTGCAAATGACCAAAAGCCCTGTTTAAACTAGGTTAAATAAACAAAGGAATTCATTGGCTCAAATCCAGAGATTATTTTTGGCTTCAGGTGTAGTTTGAGCCAGAAGCTCAGGAACCGTCATTAAGGCATGGTTTCTCTACTACTATATTCGTTTTGCTTTTGTTTTTCATACATTTATTGGGTTTTCTCCAAGACTGGCTACAGCATCTCCAGCCTCACAGGCCCCTGACTTCATATCTAGTGAGCAGGTAACCTTTCTCTCCCAGATTCCCTTTTACAGGTCTCAGCTGTTCCCATTGCCTCTCTGGTCCTATTTGCCCTTATTTATCACTGTGGTCAGAGGGATGGGACCTGCCAACTGGACTGAGACAAATATGAGTCTACTGGTAGAGCTGGGGAAAGGGTCAGCTCCAACTAAGCATTAGGATTTTATTACAGAGAAGGATCCTATCCATAAATGAGAAACAGGTTGTTGTCATCTGAGAAAACATGTTGAAGAGAAAAAACAAAAACATAAATGTGTGAATTGCCAATCATTGTAATGTCATGTGTAGCTAATAAAAAAAAAAAAAAACGATCTCGGAAAGAAGGGGCCTAGATGAGGTCATCCACTTGTTAGGATCTAGGTTGGGGCTAGATCTCAGGAGTTCCTTCTACCTTCCTCTCTCCTACACTCTGTTGTCACTTTCCTGCTCTGTTTCTACAAGTGTTCTCAGAGACTTAAGTTGGTCAGAAGGCAGGAATAGGTCAAAAAGAATAATAGAGATTAAAAAATAAATCAGAGAGATTCTAAGTCATTTGGAATCTTCCTCTAGCTCAGGGTCACTAACTGGACAAAGTTGGGGGAAAGGCACTATCCAGGTTGGCAGCAGGTAAATAAGCAAGTGGAAAAGAGGCTGATCCCCCCACCAGCCTACACTGCCTTGGCCTGAGAGGAGTGAGAACAAAGGGGCAGGGGACTTTTAAGACCTGCAGAAAGCTGACCAGCCCTTGGTGGTTTCTAAAAGTGTCTCCAGTTCATTATTCACTGTCAAGTCGCTCCATGTGACTTTGTCATTCCTTTCTCTCTGCCATCTCAGTCACAAAGTTTTGCTGGTGTTGGTTATTTTTAGAACAGTATGGGCCCTTGGGGATCATCACATCCAACTCTCTTGTTTTGCAAGGGAGAAAAAAGACTCGGTGTTGGAAAGTGAGTTAAGATCACACACTTCCTACCAGAGGGGATCGCTCCACCCTTGTCTAACAACTCTTGGCCCAGGAATTTCACTGTTGCCTCTATCTTCCTTTTAATGGTCTCAATAAGGTGCCAAAGTCTCCTCTGCTTTGTTAAAGAACAGAATGGTCTGTCCAAAATCATGGGAGCAGGTAGTTTTTAACTTAGAAATAGTGTTTGTTCCCAAGGAAGATTTGAAAGTTGATATTTGCAAATTCAGGAAACAGTTTCCCTAGAAAGATGTTTTTTGTGTCCTTAAGGTTACAGTCTCACTCAGGAAGCCCAGGGAACCTGAGATAATACCCACCCACCGCCACTGTGAAAATGAGTAGCACCCTATTGTTAATTCCTCTGACTGCTCTCAAGGATTGGATTCTCAACATTGCATTGGCATATCTTTTTAAAAGGAAGGCACAGGAACCACTGCAAGATGTTTATTCTTTGGAAATTTGCTTTCAGTCAGTCTGGGATCCACTTACTTTCTTTGTTCTTTGACTAACTAACCCCTGGCTTCACTTTTCTTAGGGGCTGGTGTCCAGAGCTTGTAATTTGTGCATGTGTACAGGGAGCCCCACTTCAAAGGCTCCTGGTAGGGTGAATACACTGATGTAGCCATTTTGAAATACTTTAATAATTTTATCTTTGAGTTTGTAAGGAAAGAAAGTAAGATCTGATGTAGCCACAGAGCATGCACATGGGCAGAGGAGGCTTGGGATAGGTGTGTCCACTGCTGTTCTTTGCAAACCCTTTTGCACAAAGCCCCAGGAGCACATGATTCAACTGTGTCGTGTTGCAGAGAGGGCAACAGGAGAGTGCGGCTGAAGTGTGTTACATCCAACTTGAAGTAAATGGGGGAGCCAACAGCTCCAAGAGCCAGCTTTCTGTCAAGCCAAAATGGGCTTTCAGTAGACAAAGGAGGCAGTGGCAATATGAGAAACAAAATGACCAAGGACTCCATTAGACCTTTCTGGCTTATGTTACTTGCATGACCTGTCAGTCATGTAGGATGAACATGATGATGTAGAAGGAAAGGGAAAGTTTAGGTGACACATAGATCCTTTTTCTGCCAGTCTTTCCTTTTTCATCAGTAAGCCAAAGGTACAGTGTTGGTAGGATGTGAACATATCAAGAAATGATGTTAAAACAGTTGAACTTTCCACTGATTTGGCATGGAGAAAATACTAGCGTGTCTTTGAACTACAAAATACAATTTTAATAACGTCCCATCCTGTTAAGTGCTCTTATATTTTTCCCTTCCAACTAACATTGAACAGTATATAAAGATGAATGGTAAAATTTATGGTGATAGTTTAAGATTTTAATTTTTTCTTAAATCAACAAACAGCAAATATAAAACACCATGACAAATGGAGAGAGAGGCCACAGAAAATGAGAAATTTCTATATTTTAGTACCTTTAATGTAACTGTATTTCTTCTGATTTTTGAAAAGAGGATGTCTCACATTTTGATTTTGCACTGGGGCCCACAAAGTACATAGTCATTCCTGTTTTTCTGGCCTCAGTACTTAACTTCTCAAGTTCTACTGTTTCAATACAACAGCTTGAATGCAGTTGCCATTTTAATCCATCATTCGTGGTAAATCATTTTTCTTTCAAATATTAAGTTGTTACTTGCTTTTAGTAATGTTTAATTTATAAAGGGATACATTAGTATGCTCAAGAAGCCATAACAAAATACCAGAGGCTGGGTAGCCTAAACAACAGAAATGTATTTCCTTACAGTTCTGAAAGCTGCAAGTCCAAGGTTAAGGTGTGGGCCATTTGGTTTCTTCTGAGACTCTTTCCCCTTGGCCTTCAGAAGGCCACCTCTTCACTGTGGCTCCACATGGTTTTCTCTGTGTGCACACTTCCGGTGTCTCTCTTGTGTGCCCAAACTGCCTCTTCTTCTTCAATCTGGTCAAATTAGATTAGAGCCTATAGATATGACCTCATTATATCTTTTTGTTTTTAAACTGGTATGTTATAATTATACATCATTATGTATTTTCATACATGCACATAACATAATTTGCTTTCATCTCCTCCTCCACTACCTTCTGTTTCCCTTCCCACCTCCCTCCCCCGATTTGCTTATTCTACACTCCTGATCTCCCTTCTGATTATTATTTATCATTTAATTGGTGTAATAGCATATACATGATATATATGATATATATGCAGGGATGTTTGTATATGGACCCAGCATAATTCGATTAATTTTGTCGCCCAGAACTTCTCCAAGTCCTCCTTTCCTCCCTCCCTCCCTCTTGATCCCATTTCTCTATCAGTCTTTCTTCCATTTTTGTGAGATTCCCCCCACTTTGAAATTTCTTCTCTCTCTCTTTCTCCATCGCTTTCACATAAGAGAGAAATTTGAACCTTAACTTTCCAAGTCTGATTAGGTCACTTTGCACCCAGTTACCAGCAATTGATATAATTTCATTATTCTTTATGACTGAGTAAAACTTCATTGAGTACACATATATCATATTTTCTTTATCCCTTTGTCTTTTGTCTTGATCCATTTGGTTATTGTGAATTGCACTGCTATAAACATTAGTATGCAGGTATCACTGGAATATGCTGATTTTTGTTCTTTTAGATAAATTCCAAGAAGTGGGATAGCTTGGTCATATAAAAGATCTATTCCTGGCCTTTTGAGGAATCTGCATACTATTTTCTAAAAAGGTGTGCTAATTTGCTTTCCCAGTGACAATGTGTTAATGTAACTTTTCCCTCACACTTTCAACAACAATTATTATTATTCTCATTTGATTTCAATAACCTTCTTACAGACCCTATTGGTCACATGCTGAGGCACTGAGGGTTAGAGTTTCAACATAGACATTTAGATACGGACACAATTCAGCCCATAACAAGGACTTCCATACTTTCTCTTTATACTAACCTTGAGGGATCAGTCAATAGTCACATTTTGCAAACATATTCATTCATTCATCCATCAAATATTTGCTGGGTACTTACTAAGTGCCAAACTCTGGGCTAGATACCCAGAGATGTAATGATGAGAATACAGGCAGATCCTTGCTCTTGTGGGAAATTGGGTTTTAGTGGAAGAGACAGATAAAAATAAAATAATTACAGACTGTTACAAGTACTAGCAAGATAATACCACAGTATTGTGATGGTGAACAAGTAGGTTTTATTTTTGATAGATTCAGTAGGGAGGGTCTCTCTGAGGAGGTGACAGTTAATTTGATTTGGACCAAATTAAGGTTTCTTAATGCAAAGAAAGAGGGAGAATAAAGAGATCTGCAGAGAAAATAGCAAGTGCAAAGACCCAAAAGTGTGAAGAGCTTAATATGTTATATGCAATGACAACGTAGCTATAGTATGGAACTTCCTGTAGTATGCAGAATGCAAAGGCAGGAGCAGGATCATGCAACCCTTCTGAGCCTTAATTAAGGAATTCAGAATTTATTCTGAGTGCAGTGGGAAGTCACAGAGGGGTTGCTGGCAGGATGATGAAGTGATGTGCACTGCAGCGTTGGGTTGGTGGAGGAAAGGAATGGGAGAAGGGGAAATTGAATCCTCACAGTGTTCAGTGACTGGCTGCCATTTATTCCACTGCAAGTGACAGGACTGGGTGGGTAGACTCTATGTTGCATTCCCATAAACATGGAGAAGGGTGCCCTCTGCTGTTCCAACTGCATCCTAACCCTCATTTGATGGAAGATCTGGAAAAGGAGGAAAGGAACTTAGCTCTTGACTTTGGAATGTACAGAAATTTTCCAATCAATTTTTCAAATGCATACCAACATTTTTTCTTAATGATAGAAGGACTATGAAGAAGAGTTCAACCAATAGGATGAGTGTTCTCAGTAAAGTTGGGTTAAAGTTGAGCTAGATTGGTCCTTTCCTTTTCTTTAAAAAAGAATTACTCACTTTGAAAAATCATAGATGCTCTACATGGAAGAAATAGATGAACTCTAGATAGGGCAGAGGGGTTGGAGGGGAGGGGAGGGGGCATGGGGTTAGAAATGATGGTGGAATATGATGATCATTATTATCCAAAGTACATGTACAAAGACATGAATTTTTGTGAATATACATTATATACAACCGGAGATATGAAAAATTGTGCTCTATATATGTAATAAGAATTGTAATGCATTCTGCTGTCATATATAAATTTTTAAAAATCATACATGCTCTAAAATATCATACATACTTATTACCAAAAAATCATGCAATACACAAGCAAAAAGAAAAGCAAGTTACTCCAGATCTTACTATGTAGAAGTTACAAGTACTAACATTCAATGAGCATCACTGTAGGTGTCTCTGTGCATGTATATACGTGCATAGTTTGGATAAAATATCCCCAATATGCGCCCATTTATAGTTTAAAAATTACTAAAACAATTTAAGAAATATTTTCTAAATTATTTTTTATTTTAAATAATATAAATTTTCTCAGTGTTAAAAAACAGGGACCAGCAAACCTTTTCTCTCAAGGGTAAAATAATAAAGGTTTAAGTTTTGGGGGGCTAAAATATCTTGGTTACAACTATTCAGTTCTGCCAGTACAGCATGAAATCAGTCACAGATAATATGAAAATGAATAAATGTGGCCATGTACTAATAAATCTTTATTTATAAAAGCAGGAAGTAGGCTAAATGTGGCCCAAAGATTGTAACTTGCTGACCTGTACCACACGGAAGAAAATTTCTATATTTGCTCCTCTGACTACCTCACTCTTCTTCAGATTTTGCTTTTACTGTTTTCTACTTTGTTACCACTTAGGACATATTATTTTATGATACTTTCATATCCACCAGGATTAGCCTTAGCAATGAAATTAAAGGAACATAATATTCCACCCTCATTCTTTTTATCATAACTTTTTCCTTTTTAAGTTCTTTAGTTTTCATCTCTTGTTCAGCTGGGATTATTTATCAAATAGTTATTGTTTAATTTGGCTTTGTTTCTAAAGGAATTCATGAGGATTATATTTCCCAAGCTCTCTCATGTTAGAAAATATCTGCCTTTTTGTCTTTGTACTTGATGACACCCTGGCTTGCTATGATATTTTTGGATCATAGTTTCTCAGAAGTTGTGTGGTCATTGCCCACTGGCTCTGGGCACTGGAGTTACTGGGCAGACCTTGAACCCACCTGCCTTCTCCTCTAGTGGCTGGGTCCTCTCTTTCTGAGTGTCTAAAGATGTTTCTTTTTTCATCCTTGAAATTGAATAGTTTAACTAGGACATTTCTAGTTGAGATCATTCTTTATCAATTTTTCTAGATGTAGAGAGTATTTTCTTCAATCTGTAAATATCATTCTTTTTTCAGGATGCTTTTTTTTAGATTATATCTTTGGATTCCTTCTTGTTTTTCCTAGTACTGTAAGGTTGCCAGTGGTCTTGGGAGTGGAGACTTCTTTTCTCTCAGTATCTTTTCTCTTTATTTTAACTGGGCTTTGTCTTTTCATTCTTCATTTTCTATGCTTGTCCCTAGCCTTTCATGCCATTTTAAGCCTCACATCCCCTTCTTTTCCATTTGTAATTTACTACATTTGTTCCAACTTTGTTTTGTTCTTTTAATTTGTTTCCTTGGATCTATAATCTCTTCTTCATCTTAGTCTATTGTCTCATAATTTCTCTTAAAGGTCTTGTTTTATTGAATTCATAGTCTCAATGAATTCATCTTTGTAATAGAGCCTTTAAAAAACCCTGCTTTTCACATTTGTGTTTTGTTTCTAGTGTGTGTGCTTTTCTCTTTTTCTTGTTTGATATAATTCTGATTTTTTTGTAGTGGTAGATTTGCATAATTTTGTTTTCCTTTGCTCATGTTCAACAAAGAGAATATTTGTTTATAGTTTCTCAAAGTGGTATTAATGTCTTCTCCATAATAGCCTTCCCACCTCGTCTTTCCCAGTCAACATGGGGTAGAGAAATGAGCGTAGCTGTCTGTGTATTTCTCTCAATTAAAGAACAATATTTTGATAAGAATGGTCAACAAATATGTGAAAAAAATATTCACCATCTCTAGCAATTAGAGAAATGCAAATCAAAACTACACTGAGATTTTATCTCACTCCAGTCAGAATGGCAATTATCAAGAATACAAGAAACAATAAATGTTGACAAGGATGTCGGGGGGAAAGGTATACCCGTACATTGTTAGTAGGACTGAAAATTGATGCAACCACTCTAAAGCAGTATGGAGATTCCTCAGAAAACTTGGAATGGAAACACCATTTGACCTAATTATCCCACTCTTTGGCATATATGCAAAATCAGCATATCACAGTGACGCAGCTACATCCATGTTTATGGCAGCACAACTCAAAATAGCTAAGCTATGGAACGAACCTAAATGCCCTTCAACAAATGAATGGATAGAGAAAATGTGGTATATGTACACAATGCAATATTAATCAGCCATGAAGAAGAATGGAATTATGGCATTTGCTGGTAAATGGATGGAAGTGGAAACTATCATTCTAAGTGAAATAAGCCAAATTCCTCAAACCAAAGGCCAAATGTCCTCTCTGATATGTGGATGCTAACCCACGATAATGACAGGAGGGCAGGGATGGAAGTTCATTGGATTAGACAAAGGAGAATAAAGGGAAGGGAGGGTGAGTGATGGGAATAGGAAAGATAGTATAATGAACTGGACATCACTTTCCTATGCTTATATGTGAATACATGACCAATGAAGCTCCACATCATGTACAACCTCTAGAATGGGAAGTTACACTCTCTATAGGTCTAATATGTCAAAATGCACTCTACTGTCATGTATATCTAAAAAGAACAAATTTTTTTGGTTGTTTTAAAACAACAAGGGAAATAGACTCCATCTGTTAATGCAGAGGGGCAAGGCTCTATAACAGAATTTGTGAAATGAAACATGACTGCGGTTACTTTTTTGGACTATGAAATTATCCACATTCTATTTTTAGTTTCAGTTTAATAAACAAAAACTTGAATATTAAAAAAGAAGCATTATTTTGAATTTTCAGTATTTTTTTTACTAACTCTGCTTTTGGAGATAGGCTGGCCTTAGGAGTTATATCAATCATCTGAAACTCTTTTCAAAAGGCTTCCAAACCTGTAAGATTATGGTTCCTCTCTAGTTGCTCTGATGACGTATTTGCCTTAAAAAATTAACCATTTCATCAGGTATGGGAAGAAGTTTCTGTGGTCTTGTTTTACTCTTGTATCTTTACATTAAGTTTGAATATTTAAGCAAGAGCCTGGTACATTTTTGAAAGGATTGAATTATAGAAAGAGACAGGTCAGATGATTATTTTTAGTCTCTTTTTGCTTGACATTCTGAGACACAACTAATGTGACAGCAGGGGTCGCCCAACCACTGAACATTCTTATAGAGTTCAAGAACAATTTAATTATAAGAAGCTTTGCAATTTTCTGACCATTAGAGGGCAGATCTTGGCCACAATTTGAAGTAGTCCCATTATGCAGTAAGTAGTAACTCTTGTCAAATGAATTATAGTGGAGTTAATTTAAGCTCTTGCAAAAAGTGTGAAAACAACGAACTGTAAGGGAAATAAAGGTAGCATGATCTGGCAGCCAGGGACAGTTCATTGACATCAGGCTCCCACGGTTTCTTTCTCTTGCTATCTGTACCCATCTCCAGTTAGGATTCCACTTTTGTCAATCCCCCCAACTCATCCGCACTTGAAAACTATCAAAGAACAAAGGTGAAGCGACTTGCCCAGAGCTGCAGCCACCCAGCTCACTTGTGGTGAAGACCTGAAGAGGAGTCTGTCCATGGGGCCACTGTACCTAGGACAGTAAGCTCCTGCTGCTTCTAATGTTTTTCCAGGATTGAGGCCACCAGAGACTGAGTGCAAGCAAGAAATCAGTCCAAATCCTCCTCTGGTATTCTGTCATGACTCTGGACCGAGTCTTTTGTGGCCCCTTCACAAACAGAGATCATAGAAACCTGCCTGCTGGGTAAATGGATGGCGTTGGAGAAGATAATGCTAAGTGAAGTTAGCCAATCCCCCAAAAAACAAATGCCGAATGTTTTCTCTGATATAAGGAGGCTGCCTCATAGTGGGGTAGGGAGATCATGGGAGGATTAGATGAATTCTAGATAGGTCAGAGGGGTGGGAGGGAAAGGGAGGGGGCAGGAGATTAGCAAAGGCCTTGGAATATGATGGACATCATTATACAAAGTACATGTAATGAAGACTTGAATTGGATGTCGACATACTTTGTATACAGAGATAAGATAAAGTGTGGTATATATGTGTATTAAGAATTGTAATGCAAAAAAAGCACAGTGTAAAGGCATAAATTGGTGTGAATATACTTGATATGTAGAGATACGAAAAATTGTGCTCTATGTAGGTAATAAGAATTTTAATGCATTCTACTGCTGTTGTGTATTTTAATAAATAAATAAAATCAATAAAAAATTTAAAAGAAAGAAAGAAAGAAACCTGCCCGCTGGCAGCAGTATGCCATTTGTTGCTTGGACTTGCTGCTGAAAGTGCCATTTCCAGCTTGGAATTCCAGCCTGTTGCTTACCTGTTTTTCCTCACATGGTCCCTCATGTTTCATCACCAAAGTTGAAATCTATCTTTCCCTTTTGGGCCAAGTTTCTCACCACAGCTCTTTGGGGAGACATTTAATCATATATACGTAAGATGTTTTACCATATGGCTGCTCATCACTGTATCCAGAGAAGCCCAGAACCAAGCTGAACACTGCCAAAAATTTCAAGGCACCATGTAAAACTCTCCATCAGTAACATACACGGGGAACGTCTTTACTAGGACTGGACCTTACAGAGAACAGACATTTTATTTTCCATGGAGATATAGTTTGGACCATCACGGAAAATCAGTATTTCTTCTCAAGGAGTGTTTGGCTTTAATATTGTCATTATATTTTACAAAATCAGATTCCTCCCAACAAACAGCAGGCAGGTTTGTGATTCCTTCAGGCTGAGGTGTAACAAGGAGTTGTGGCCAGTGTGGTTAAGTTTATTGTGGATTAAATTGTTCAATGCCCCACATATATTTTTAAAAACTAGATAAATATTTTCTGACTGACTTGTTTTGATCCTAGCATGGTAGAAGGGATATGGGTACACACATCCCTATCACTTTTGTTCTCTCAGTATCTTTTATATTTATTTTAACTGCTTTGTCTTTTCATTCTGCATTTTCTATGCTTGTCCCTAGCACTTTTCATGCCTTTTATGCCTTTTTAGCCTCATCTTCCCCTTATTTGTCATTTCTAATTTGTAATTTATTACAAACACGCACACACACACACACACACACACACACACACAAAGCTCTCACAGTAGAGGCAAGGTAACCTTGAATTGTGGCTGGATGGAAAGGAAACACTCCTAGACTTATGGATCCCAGGAGTTGTGCTGTCTAATATCCTGTTTAAAATCTTCCTTGTTTTTGAATTATTGCCAAGATTTGAATAGAGTTCATCAGACATTTCAGCTTAGCATGTGCTGGGTAATAGAGAACCAGCACAAGGCTATGTCCTCCTCGCTGGGGCTATGGTACGACAGGGGTTACACACTTGGGGCTATATCCTTGAATAAAATCTTTCAGAGATCACGAGAGGTGGCTAGCAGGGGGAACAAGAGCGAGTACATGTAGTAGAAGATGACCAATGATGAGACAGATTTGTTACAGCATAAAACTATTTCCTGAGGATTATAAAAAATAATAGAGGAGGAAACCCCAACAAAATAACAAAATACGGATATTTGTTTTATAAATAGATAAAATATAGAATAAGAGCTCAGACAAAGTTTATTGGCTATAAAAGAAAGGGTATCTCTTGAAGAAATTAGGGGTACAGATTGCTAGGGTCTTCTTGGTTGGTTGTCCACAGCTTCATATCTCCTAAAATAAGTGAATAAGGTTGGGATCACCTTTATTGAGAAGTTCAAAGAAAATTATGACTAATTTTATCTTATGGTTAATTTCTGCCTGGATCACACCTAAAGGAAGAATAAATCAGGATTCACTGCTAAACAAACATATTTTTAGTCTAAGAGGGAAATGCAAGATGTTTACTCTTCACAGAATAGAATCATTAAACCAGAAGCATATTTTCAGAGAATGAAACTATGTAGGTAGCATAAGGGGCAGCCTATTTAAGCTCTTTATGTTTTCTAAAATATGATGGGAAAACTCCATGTCTTAAAGAGGCATGAATTTAGTGTTTCAAACATAGAATTATAAGTCTACAGATTAAATACAAATTTCCATATGGATGCACCTGCATTAGCATGTAACCCATGCTTAAAGTACTCAATGGAAGACTGATGGATAAGTAAGTGACCTTGGGAATAATTAGAGTAGCATATGGGGGAATGCTTACCTTAGAAACATAGCTTACATCATGATATAGAGATGAATGTTCTTAATCCATTCAGAATATGCTAACAAATTTTAGCTTCCTTTTGGGAATAACCTTTCCTCCTATGTGTGGTACCAAGTATCCCTGCCCATATCCAATCAAGTGGGGGGCTGTCACTCAGTCAGGACAATCAGAGTCTCTCTCAAGGGACTATTGGAGCAACAACAAGAAGGAAAATCCATTGGGCACTTGCTCTACATCAGGTACAAGCTTACATTCTGGGGGTGGTTGGGGTGCATGGAGGACATCTAGCACCCTTTAGTTTTGCTATTATGTTCTTCTTATATCTGTCGAATGGTTTCTCCTGCCAAGATCCCAGAGCTGTCTGTTCCCTCTCCAAGTCCCGCACACCAGGTTTCACTTCAGTTCCATGAACTCTCCCCAGTCTTTCCAATGAATAATATCTTTGTTTAAATTATTCCTAGTCAATCTACTATCTGAAAATGGAGATGTGTTTTCACATGGCCTAAAGAAGTGATTTCAAGTTTCATTGCAGAGGAATCATGTGGGATTGTAAGCGATGCATATTTCCATGGCCCTTTGAGAGCAATTTTGGTTAAGCAGGTCTGTTATGGGTTTTGAGAAAGGGCCCTAAAACAAACTGCTAGTCTTGTGCAGGAGATTCTCAAAATACCCCTTAGAACTACAAGATTAAAGAATTAACTAAAACATGGAAGACAAGAAGAGAATAAAATATTGATGAGATCCATAGAGGAATGGTGACTTTCTATTGCTTTGAAACAATAGAAGCAACTACAAGAGAAAAAAAAAAAAACTTAGATAGAATCATGTGAATAAACATGAAAATTTTTGTAAATTAAAAATAAGCCTGGCATGGTGGCATTCACCTGTAATCTCAACTACTAAGGAAACTGAGGCAGGAGGATTACAGGTTTGAGGCCAGTCTGAACAACCTAGTGAGACCCTGTCTTAAAAAAAAAGGCCTGGGAATGTAACTCAGAGGTAGACCGCTTGCCTAGCATGTGTGAGACCCTAGATTTCATCCCAATACCACACATAAGCAAAGAAAATTAAAATTAAAGGATAAAAAGCAGGGCAGACATTTTTTAAAAATCAAAATGAAAAACATTTTTGTACTATCTATAATAACTTAGATACTATCTATATAATAGTATACATAGTATATACATAATTATATACTATAAGTTACTGTAATCTATGTACTATAATAATCTACATACTCTATATTATTATGTATAGTACATATTATATATAAATAAAATAATCTATATACTATTTATAATAATCTGTGATGAGCTCATTCCAATTTTTAATTTGAATGGATAATTTTTTATCTAAAGGGACACACAAGAGAATGGTAACTTGTAATTCAAGCAAATGACAGATACAGGATCATCAAAGTATTATCTCACAACTGCTAAATTAATGGCAAAGAAAGCTTTAAGGAAATGCCCACACTGCACCAGCGAGGTTAGGCTACCAGGGCTCTGTCATGGCCTTTGGTGGCAGTTTAATTGGGAAAGAGAAAACTCTTTAAAAGTCTAGATTTTCAGAAGTAACTGAGGTTATTTTCTCTATTATTAAGATCTATGAGGTGTAGAACTCAAAATTTCCATTTGTAGGACTTATCAACATAAAGGGATAGGTCCCAGCTCTTTTCTAAACCCAGGAATATTTCAGCCACTTAGACCCAAGGCCAGCTGTTCTTTATAGGACTGAGGGTCAAAGTTCAACAACCTTCTTTCCTATGTCTGCCTGATTTATTTAATAATAATAATAAAATATAGGGCATCCATTTAAATACCACGAAGGACATACCTGAACTAATAAAATTTTGGTTGTTTATCTGAAACCCAGTTTAACTGGGCATCCCCCATTTTATCTGACAACCTTACCCCAAGTGCACATATGTCAGCCTTTCCTTGCCCAGGAAGTTTGCAGAAGGACACCAACTGAATGATCCATGGAAACCTCCAGCTTCAAGCATTAGTGGCTAAAGACTTAAATCCCTGCTCTCTTAGGACCACAGAATGAGGGCATGGCATTGTTACTAACTTCAAGTCTGCTCACTCAACCAGAGATGCTGAGTTCAGAATTCACAGTGACTCTCTGCTGTTTCCTTTGACCCTGTGTCCTCAGCCAGGATGTTGTATCCAACAATGACTCTGGGAGTAGGTGAGTTCTTCACCCAAGGACCATCCTACAGGAAGATTTAGTCAATTTCTCTGAACTTTAGTGCCTTTGTGCGTCAAGGGTTCGGATAAGGCTACCTTTACTGGGTGAAAAGAGGATTGTATAATTTCATTTCTTTTTTTTTAAGAGAGAGAGAAGAGAGAGAACTTTTTAACATTTATTTTTTAGTTTTCGGTGGACACAACATCTTTATTTTATTTTTATATGGTGCTGAGGATTGAACCCAGCACTCCGCGCTTGCCAGGTGAGCATGCTACTGCTTGAGCCACATCCCCAGCTCCTAATTTCATTTCTTGTGTCTGCAAAAATAAAGCAAGACAAAACAACTATTTTTAAAAACAGAAGGTAAACAACAGATAAACAGATAAATCAAAATGTCTAAGGTGAAGGTTGGGAAAAGGGTGAGACAGGGATGAGGACAGAGGGATACTTCTCAGTGTGTAGCTTTCTTGCCACTTCTTTGTAGTAACCACCCTCGCAGTGCTTCTGTGAGGATGAAGCAGGTTTATGCATGTCACAGTAGCTGGCACACTCTAAGGTACTTATAAAATAGTGTTATTTCCACTGCAGCACCTTGAACTTCTCATTGGAGGCCTGTTGTTTGTTGGGAACCAGATGGTCCATACACTGAGGAGTGACAAAAGTCATCAACTGTCGCCTCGGGGAGCTGGTCTAATATTTGTTTACCCTGAACCTATAGTGACTCTTACTTCCTTTGCCTTCTGCCCTCTTTCCTTCCTGCCTTCCTCCAGCCATGGCAAGTCTAATTTGGGGCTTTGTGATTTAGCACTGGCTCACTGCTGCCCACCCCTTTTCCTCCCACTAGTTAAATGCCACCTCTTCTTGTACAGCAGGTCAGTAGCTTACTGTGGCTTAGATCAAGCAACTCTAAGAATAGCAGGAGTCAAGGATGGTGCCAGGGCAAGAGTTGGATCAGAGCTGATGTGATCATGTGGGAAAGTAGTGGAGAGAGTAGATTTAGGAGGCATTTGATGAATACCAGTAATTTAGAGATTCATTTGCCATTTCAAGCTTCCAGAAAGCTCTGGAAGTATCCTCATCAAGTTCTGGGAATATCCCTCTGGGTCAGTATTTATTTGCTATGAGATTCAGTTTCCAGTAATGAAAGAGAGAGAAGAAAGAAAGGATGCTAGAAAAAGCTATATTTCAGATTTTGTGAGGGTTGGCAAGCAAAACAAAGAGATATTCAGAGAAAACACAAGGCAGTAGATAGACCAGTCTTTGGTGTGAAGAGCCCATCTTTATCAGTCAAGATGGCAATGAGATGTGCTCTGTCCTTGTTACTTGCTTAGTGGTTCACCAAAGGCAAGGCCTTTCTGAGCCTGTGAATGAAGACACCTGAAGGTCCTGTATGCTCCTTGGTGAATCATGGAGCCTCATCAATTTTATATTTCCTATAGCAAGAGCTCTCCCAGGAGTTACAGATCACGAGGCAATGCTTGAGACTCTAGCCTTAGGATGAATGGATTAAAATCTTAACTCTACCCCCTTATTCTGAGTGTGATCTGGGAGAAAATAATTGAACCAGGGACAATGAAATCAGTTATTCATCTCAATTTTAACCCAGTAGTAGGAATATGAAAAAGTACTTAGCACATAGAGATGTTGTAAGGACTAAATAAGATAATCTATGTAAAATACATATAGAACAAACACATAAGGTCCATAATAAGTGCTTAGTGAATATTTAATGGTGGCAATGTTAACAGAAAAAGGTAATACATACAAAGATCTAGTGCAAAGTTCTGCTCACGGGGCCCTCATTGTATGTTGCTATTATGGTCTTCTCACCTTTTTGGACCTACTCACAACTATATTTGTCCCCAATTCCAATATGCCAGTGACCTTAATTCCTCCTACTAAATAATCATTTAGTCCTGCTTGAAAGTTAATAGATCAACTTGGGATTGTGATGCTGGCTTTCTTGTGGCACAGGATGGTCCCTGTGCACTGACCCCTGCTATAGTCTCTTGCTCTTGTATTGGCCACTCTGGGTAGCTGATAGGGTAAGTCCAATTAGCCACAAGCCTTCTGCCCAGTTCTGGGGCATCAACTCCTCACCTGGCCTAAGATTCTCCTCTTTATTGATGGTCCTTGACATGCATTTCCTTTCTTCCTGATCCCAGGTCAAGTTGTTTATTACATTTTCAACTATGAGATTCTATTATTCCTTGTTGAAATCCAAAAGTAAATTATAATTTCAAAACTAACTTTCTGTTGCACATGACGGAGCATATGCCAAGGACACACCAGAAGTTGTCTTGAACTAGAATTTCCTTTGCTACTCAATGATGCAGAGGTATCTGTAGGCAAAGGCTTACTTCTTCATTCACTTCATTTTTTTTTCTTTAAAAAGATGTTCTTGAATAAGTGTTTTCTGGTACAGTCTCGGTGCTTCTCTCTGTCACATTTTTTACTTTCCTTGGGAAAAATGCAGCAAATTCAGCTATCATGGTAGAAAGCCTTAGGACACGGCATTGATGAAACAAATCTCGAAAACCAGGGCAAGTCATATTTCCAACACTGATGTACTGTGTTTCATTAAGAAATGCTATGTGCTAAATCTCCAAGTAAAGTTCTGAGAGGTTTCACTGAATTGGTTCATTAAATTAGGACCTGGATTGGAAACCATTGCAAGTTTTGATTTTTAATTGAGGAATATAACCCTCAGGACATACATTTGATTTTATTTGAAATTACTTTATCTTTGGTTCATGTAAGAATGCATTTCTTAATTGCTCAAGATTTTCTTTGTTGGATAAGGAAAAATGGTTAAAATAAATATTGGTTTATTTAGGCTGGAGCTATTACCTATACCAGGTGTAGTAAAAACTGTCAACATATCAACTATGTTAGACATCTATCAGCATAAGAAGTTAAGCATGCACATTGTGCAATACCATGAGAAATTCAGATGCACAGCATTCTTCATTTTCAAGAGCAGTTGGTCTACTGAGGAGAGAAGCTAGGAATAAAGTACTTGCACTAAATTTTGCAAACCACATCTCAACTAACATAAGATACCTTCCATAAGTAATGCAGATGCAGAAATGAATAAAATAAAGTATGTGCCTTCATAGAGCTTACATTCTTAATTAATGTGATCCAAAATTCTAGAGTTAAGGAGTACAGGGGAAGAATGTTTTTTTTCCATCTGGGAGTTGGTTGTTTGTGACATGTGGCGTGGGAAGGAATTGAGACTTAAGGAAGAGCCTGAATAAAGGCACAATAATGTAGCTTTGCAAGATATGCCCAGAAAATGCAACTATAATAAAAGAGATTTATCACTAAAGCAGTAGGTGGAAGTATGGTCAAATTATGGAGGAGACACACTTCTAATTTTTCTTTCTCTGGTGCTAAATCAAATGTTTTAAATAAATTACTGAGCACAGGCAACACCTACACATGAGTTTTAAGGAACTCAAGGATGAAATTTTGGAAACATTAGCCAACACATCTGTTTGCACTGGAAAATCTCAGGTAGAGAAAGAAGTGGAAATGCTAATAGAGGGAAAGTAGTCAGTTGGCTATCCTCCACATGATGGAATTAACTCATCCTTGTCTGAAATGAATTGGGTAAACTCAATGCACTGATTAAATCTGCCCCCTGCCCAGCTGACTTACAGACAAAAATTTTTACTGAACTTTGTTCAATGGGAATTCTATCCCAGTCAGGAAAAGTAACACTTGTCATTGACATGACCATTTCTCCCACCTCCACCTTGATATAGGGACTGAACCCACGGGTGCTTTTCCATTGAGTAAGTTCCCATCACTTTTTTATTTTGAGATAGGTTCTCACTAAATTGCCCAGGCTGGCCTTGAATTTGTGATCCTCATGCCTCAGCTTCCCATCCTGCTGGTATTACAGGCATGTGCCACTGTGCCCTGCTGGGCATTGCTTTTCGATGAAAGAGGAAACTAAGACAGAAGGCAGCTGGGTCAGTATAGGATTAAAATAAAAGGAATCTGGCATTTTTAAGTACCAAATTGGAACATCTGGATGAACGACCAACTTCTGCCTCAGTAAAATTCTGCTTCAATTTCTGACAAGGTTGACTGAAATTATAACCCTGCCAGATGGGCAGAAATAGTCATATTGGCCATTTTTATTCAAAATTTCACAGTTTTCTAGACCCAGTTTTGTTTGTCTATCACAAAACTGCATATCATATATTGCTTTGGTTACATTTTATTTTATCCTGTATGATAGACAACCTGGTCTAGTCAGCAAAACATTTTAGAGCTTATTACTTCTGCAAATGGTCATCTTATCTGTTTGTCTTCCCTTGGCTTTAGTTTGGGAGAGTGACTCATTTAAAAATAATTTTTATTGTTTATTTCTTAGCATAAAATTATACACATTTGATGAAGAAGATTTGAATATAAACATAAATAAAAAGAAAAATACCAAATCTTCCCTAATTCCATATATATAAAAGGAAACATATTGCACATATACTATGTGATAACTTGATTTTGCCATAATCACTTTTAAAAATATGTAATTAAATATCCAGGCATGATATTCTCTTTTATTAGCCACATAGAACTTTGTTACATGCATATATTCTCTGGTTTTGTTAACAAAAGCCCATGTTTTTTGACATTTATGTTGTTTAAAATTTTGCTCCATTGAACATCTTTGTAATTTATTTTATTTTTCTGCCTTTTTTACACTCATCCATGGTTATTCTCATGAGATAAATTTCTAAATGTAGAATTTCTGGTTAGATCTATAGGTACCTCTAAAGGCTTTTCTAATAGATGCTGTTCAACTAATCTTCAGGAAGTCTTTGCCACATATATTTGAATTGCATTGATGAAGATGCCTGATTTCCTCAGATAAAATGTTCCCTTTTCTGCCTTTGACTCAAATTTGCTTTTTCAAATTTTGAAATTATGAATTATTTTATAGATGACAACTGTCTCAGAAGAATGGTGAATTTCCAATATGATTTCCATGCATATTAGTTTGTTGGTCCAATGAACAAGTAAATTAATTTTAGACACAGTAGTACCAACTTCAAAGTTTTTAGGACAGTGCTTGAATATTAATTTTAAGGATCTAGCTTTGAGTTTGAGTTCTGTAGTCTCAAACAGGTACAATCTTTCAAGCTTCATCTGTAAAATGAGGATGCAATATGCCCTCTATGGGTAGGTGTGTATGGTCTTGATTCACTTGGAGGGCTTTGATTGACATAAATCCAAAAGCATGATCTTATCTCTCATACCTGGTTCAGAGATGAGTGACCCATTTTAAGCCAATCAGAACATACATCTGCAATAGATTGTATTATGTTCAAAATATTTCAATTAATTTGGATTTTCCTACAGAAGGACTTCACTTCTCATCCTATTGATGACATGCTTAGGCAATGACTTTGTTTGCTTCATAAAATACTAGTGGAAGTTGCATGTGCCATTTTCAAGTGAACATTTTCAGGATCAGCATGTACTTCTGCTAGCATCCTTTCATAACTACTACAAATTTGATACATTTTAGAAAGTGGCTGCTCCTTCAATCTTAGCCCCCAAATGAAAAGGATATGGATCAAGTCTTAGTTGATCTGTAGCTGCCCTTGTGCAAATTGAATAAGAAATAAATTTTTGTTGCTTTGCAAGCCCCTGAGACTTTGGGGCCATTTGTCACCAAAGCACAGCTTAGCCCATATTGACACATGCACTATTCCTTGAGCCAAAATAAACATTTTTCAAGACTAGATGCCTAACTTAATTTCTCTGTTAATGATGATGTTCAAGGCCTTTGTTTGACATCTGAGCAAAGAGGCTCTCTCTTTCCTTTGATGATGATGTACAGCAGTGTCACCAGACCACCAAATGCAGTAGCATTTTGTTACTGTGTTACAAATCATTCAGAGAGAGAGCTAACTGATGTGACTCACACCAGGAGAACCACAGATATCATCGTAGCCGGGGCCCTAATCTCAAAGCAATGCCTGCAGCTGACACACCTTTAAACTCTTCAGTTAAGTGAACCAGAAAGAAAAATTCCGTTTATAGTTTAAACCATTTTGACTTGAAGTTTCTTTTATTTGCAGCCCAAACATCATGGCTTACTTAAATGTCTTCTGCAACATGATCCAGCAGAACACAATTTGGGAGCCATGAAAACAGGACAGCACCAGGGATGTGATAATTTCTGGCAAATGTGTGTGCTACTAGGGAGTAGGAAAGGCACAAAGATCTACTTGGAAGAGTTCTTTAAAAAAAAAAAGGAATTAAGAGACTGGGGTGCACTGCAGTTATTCCACTGTGAGGCGGAAGTTGAAAACCACAGAAACATGGAGTGAAGAGGTCTTGGCTGTTCTGCTGGTTCCTCCAAGTCCTCAACTTGGTCCTCTCCTTGTCCTTAGAGCTCTGGGGTCCTGCTTCTCATGGTTCAGCAGACCTCACAGGACTTCAAACATCTCCTGCTTAGACCTGCATGCCCCGCCCACTGAGTGCTCCCACAGTCCACACTTTGAACAGGGAGGCCTCTTCCTGGATTCACCACTTGACTGGCAGGGGGCTTAATTAATTAGCATTTGTAAGATGTTTCCAGCTCTTTAGTGGATTAGGAGTAATTAGGAAAGCAGAGCCAAGAGCTTTTATTACCTTTCTCTGCTGGTTTCTTTTTCTGCTTCTGGAGAAACTGGCATTGATGTTGACTTGAATGAACTTAAACTTACTCTGTCTCGTTTCATTTTTCATTAATTAGATTCAGAAATCAACCAGAGACACTTAACAAGGAGCAGTCATTTCTCCTACAGACTAAACAAAGTCAATGTTGATAAATAATGCCATTTCATAATTGCCACAAAAGGGAGAGTGTTTGAAAGCACAGGTGAAATCTGCTGGATTCTTACAGCTTTCTCTTAAAAGCAATCTTCTCCTCTCCAGTCTTGGAACCATTATTTTCTGATGGTCCTTATCTAGTAATTACCTCCCCACAGATAATGCACTCTGCCCTGATAATCACGGAATTTAAATGTCATGCTCTTTATAATGCCTTGAATTCATATTTTTTTGTTTTGCTTTTCCTTTTTTTTTTTTAACCAAAGAGGATAAATCGGTTAGGAATTGCATTTGGGGGCCAATAACCGAAAACAAAACCAAAAATGTTTTTAAAAATGGACACCTTTTCTCTCTCATATTTAGGCAATCTGGAGGTTGACTTTCTATAGTTATTACAATGCTTCTATGATTTCACCTATATCCTAGATTTCTATCTTTTTGTGTTGTCATTATCAACATGTGACTTCCATCTTCAAGATTAAGCCAGACATCAAGTCTATATTCTAGGCAGAAAGGAGGAAAGGGAAAAAGAAAGAAGAGCCTTCTGAGTTAGCAGCTTTCCTAAAGCCTCATCTGGAACCAACTAACCTCGCTAACCCTATCTTAAAATGAATCTGGGAAAATTGTTTTGTGTCCATGCACATTGATTATTACCAACAAAATCAGGCTGCTATTATCAAGAAAAAAGGGATAATGGATAGGAAGTAGGCAATTACCAGCTTCTGTCACACCACATTTTTGACAGTGTGCTTTAACTAACAATCCATTAATCAATAATAATTTCTATGCTATAGAATGCTTAGAACTGAATCCTATCTAACTGTATTTTTGTACCTATTAACCAACCCTTCTCTATCACTCCCACTCCCCTATCCTTCCTAACTTTGGTAGCTACTATTCCACTCTCTACCTCTTTGAGATAGAAATGCTTGCAGTGATGTGTATGCTAATTACCCTGATTTTATCATTGGACATTGTATACAGTGTTAAAATAGCACAATGCGGGCCCTGAATATGTATACTGATGTGTTAATAACAAATAAAAATACAGATATGAAAATAATTCCCTCCCCCCATTATTTTTTGAGTATGTGAGTTTATTAAACACTCCTCTTTCCCAATGGTTATGGCCTTTTTGATCTGGGGTTACTTCAGAGAACATAGAGATCATCTTATCTGGAAGAATATCAGGAAATCTATTATTTATCACATGGTACTCAGCAATGACCCATCTAAAATAGGTGCAGAGAGAAAAACCTTTACAAATACTTTAATAAACTGAAACATTATGTAACTTCCCCAGATAAGTTTCCTGGAGGTGCAACTACAATTACTCTGAAGCGAAGAAACTGGTGCTTCTTGTTCAATCTCTTGCTCATCAGTTGGATTTGTGTCACCTTCAATACACTCAGCAGTGTGTTTGTACAAATGAGCTGCTTAATGTGTTAGATACAATTCAGACTGTGTCCTTAAGGGTGTGCAGGAGGCCATAGTGGAATTCTGAACTTGGGGCAACAATGACAACAAGAAAAGATATCCACTGTGCAACTTCTGCCCGTTGGTCATTTTCAAAATCCTTCTGCCTTAGGAGGATAAGGACAGATGATTGGGAGGGGTGGTGTAGGAAAGAGGCAGGTAAGAAAAAACAATTTTGAGTAAGATGGAAGTTTGATATAAGGAAAATGCCCAGGAAATAGCAGGCTAGCAGGTTTTCAATTAATGGTAGTTTCCTTTGATCTTTGTGGTTCTGAGGTTAGGAATTCACAAAGGTACTTCATCTCAACAAATTTCTGTGCCATCATCCAGAAATGATGAGAAAAACAGGGGCAAAATTGCTTAGATCCTTTTCATGCCAAGGATTAGAAAACCGTTCCTGTGACATCTTTTTGGGACCGACTGCTTAATATTTGTGGATTAGATCTTATCCAGAAACTATTTCCATCAGCAAAAAACAGTTCCTCTCTCCTGCCACCCACTTCTTACACATTCCCGACTCCATCGACTGTTGTTTTCAGAGAGCAGGAAGCAGCATTAACACACCCTTTGGTTCATTGCTGTTGTCTATTTAGGAGGTCGTGGTTCAAGTTTAAGGAGATGTCATTTTTCCAATGAGGTTTCTTTGTCCTTGTCTTCTGCTGATGCTGTCTTAGAGCAGCCATCAGTATGCAGAGTTCAAAAGCAGTGTCATTGTTTGGAGAGAGCATATGGTACTTAAATTTTATTTCTCCTCTGGGACATATGCCATTAATTAAAGGAAGACTCTAAAGATTGTGCTCAGTGTATAAATTGTCATACTGGAAAGGAATGAAAAATTCAGTCCATGTATTTCAGCTTCATGTCAATCATTCCACATTTGAGTGAAAGTAGTAAGCTATTTGTTAGATACCATATTTTACATGATAGTGATTAATGCCTTGCTTGAAATCTGTCAATGTATTCCCAATGCTTTGCAGAAATTCCAAATTCTCAATTAGAATAGATTCCAAGACCTTTCTTGATGTGGTCTCTGACCATCCATTGTTTAGCCTCATGTTTACATTACTATATTTCTTATAATCTATCCATATCAAGCAAATAATAATAAAAACCACATTTTGAGGCAGCTTCTATAAAAAAAAACCACTTTACTATAACCATTTAGCTCAGAGTAAGAATTCCTAGAAATTGGATTTTTTATTAAATTAAGTTCTTTGGGGTGTACTCCCTAGGGATGCTTCTGTGCATTATATATTGCTGTTCCATCCTTTTCCAATTCCTTGAGACTATCGAGTGTCTTTAATCCCAGTTCTTACCAATTTCTCTTAATTCAATTTCTGGTTGATCTTCCTGGGCTGTAGGGATGTCCTTCATGCTGTCCCAGGTCTACAAGCAACTCCTGATGAAAGCTCCTGACCTGTACTTTCTGAGCTGTAGTCATTTCCTCAAAGCCCCAGAGCTGCTGATACTTGAATTTCCACATGCAGATTGACAGCTTTCCTGTGTTATCTGTAGGGAGGTCCACACTATCACCAACCTGATCTTGGCTAGCTGTCATAGGTTGACAACATTTGCTAGATGACAAAATAAATGGCAGAAAGCAGCCGATTAAACGACACACCTTGGGCTGGGGATGTGGCTCAAGCGGTAGCGCGCTCGCCTGGCATGCGTGCGGCCCGGGTTCGATCCTCAGCACCACATACCAACAAAGATGTTGTGTCCGCCGAGAACTAAAAAAAATAAATATTAAAAAATTCTCTCTCTCTCTCTCTCTCCCTCTCTCTCTCTCTCCCTCCTCTCTCACTCTCTCTTTAAAAAATAAAAAAAAATAAAAAAAAAAAATAAACGACACACCTTGATGAATAGCCTCCATGCAGTCCATTCTTGAGCTCTCATTAGCTTAGAACAAATATGGGGTGTGCAGAGTTTACTGCAATGAATTCATTATATGTAGTCTACTGTAATATGCAGTATGCATGGTAGGGGATACTGGGGATTGAACCCAGGGGCACTCTACCACTGAACTACATCCCTACCTTTTTTTTTAAATTTTATTTTCTATTTTGAGACAGGGTCTCACTAAGTTTCCCAGGTTGGTGTCAAACTTGCAATTCTCCTGCCTCAGCCTCCAGAGTTGCTGGGATGACAGGTATGTGCCACCACAACCAGCAGTTTATTTTTAATAAAATTAGCTCAAGGAAAATTTTATAGCAAAGCACCATCTTTAAGTAGAGTGTGACTATATGTTAGTTCCCTTATTTTGTTCCTGTAGTTTAAATAAATAAAATAATGTTACTATTGCAGATGAGAAAAATAAGGCTTACAATAATGTAAGTGCTGGATTTGTGATGGCAGATACCAGTTAATCCCAATAACTGGGGAGCCTGAGACAGAAGGATCACAAGTTGGAGGCCAGCCTGGTAACTATCTCAAAATAAAAAGTAAAATAAAATAAAGGTAGGGGATGTAGCTCAGTGGTAGAGTGCCCTGGGTTCAATCCTCAAGACATACGTGCATGTGTGCACACACACACGCATACATGCACTCACAAGATATTGTAAGTGATTAAAGGTAACATATGGTAGAAGGACTGAACCATCATAGCAGAGGTAACCATTTTCATTTTGAAACCAGCCACAGACTTTTTAAGGCAGGTAGAGGTGTAGCAGCAGATTTTATTATTATAGTTTTAAGACAGTTGAATTTACCAACCATTTCATATACTCATACTCAGATGCAAATCTGAATTTCTTTTGAAAAACCAGAGGATAAGGGAACACTGGTCCTCTGTGCATGATTTCGAGAGCTGGGGCAGGTTACCCACTTTGAGTGGGACACACTCTTGTAAGCTCACCAGAGTGGTGGCTCTCTTATCTTTCCCAGGACTCAGCCTCTTTTCTTCGTTTGTTATTATCTACCTGGATCCTGAGGTCATCTGACGTTAGAACCACCAGATGACATACTCTGTCTCTCTTTTTCTCTGAAGTCCTCAGAAACATTATACTTTGCAATTTCCCCCTTTTTAGTTGCTCAACTGTCTTTTCTAATATTTTTACTTTTACTGAATTAGTAGAATCTACCACCTTTCCTGCTTCTCTCTTTTTTAATTTTTAAAAATTTATTGGCTCTTTTTAGTTAAACATGACAGCAGAATCCATTTTGATATAATTATACAAGCACAGAATGTATCTTATTCTAGTTAGGGTCCCATTCTTATGGAAGTACCTGATGGTAGGATTCATTGTGTTGTTTTCATATGTCCATGGGAAAATCATATCGATTCATTCCACCAACTTTTCTGCTTCTCTATCATTCTTCCCAAGAATTTCCACCCTTTCTAACTTTGGGCCTGTCTTTACTATCACTCTCAGCTAACTTCTCACTCGGTCCTTACTGAAGTTGACTCCAATTGTCCTCTGAATCTGCTATTCACACTAGCCCACTGACAGCTGGGAGTGAGTCTTTCTGGTTGAATCTCGGGTACTTAGCTTACTGCTGCTTTGGTAGCCTTCCAACAAGTGGAAGAATGGAAGGGTGGATATATGACTGCTGACTTAAACTAGATAGAAACCACTTCCTAGATTTCCAGTACAGTGGGAAGAGAATACAAAGAGCCATCTGTGGTGACCTGCCCTTGACTTTTGACCAGAGCATAGCACGTGCCTGAACTTGGTCTGGTTATTAAACCAAAAATATCCAGGAGGAAAGGATACATTTTTTTCCCTCCCAGAGGAACTCAAAGCAGTAAATAATATTAAAGCACAGATAAAGCCAAATGACCATTTAATACTTAAGATTTAAAAAGAGCAAGCCTCTAGGGTATTAATCATGATAGTTGAATGCTGAATTTAGCCCTGAACTTCTAGTAGTAATGACTATTCTATTGCACTTAAGAGAAACATTTATTAAACAAGACATTATACTAACCAGGAAGTTTAAAAAATTTGTCTTTATCTGATAACTTTACTGAAATATTTTAGTTGACTCTCTTGTTTTAACTAGGCATTCTGCCATCTGCAAATAATGGTATTTTGCATATACCTCCCCAACAGTTAGATTTCTTTTCTTCCTTTGTAACTTACTGCAATTGCACAATTCCGCAGCCCAACATTAATTAGGAAGTTAAATGCCACCCTTGTTCTGGTCCTTTCTATAAAAAAATTATCAAAGTAATACATTCATAAGGTTAAAAAACTAAACTGGAAGACTCATTATAGGGAATAGCTGTCCCTTGTCCCTTTTTCTCTCCCTAGTGGCAATCATTTGAAGCTATTTTATCTGTCCCGTATTTCAATTAACTTGATGTTTTTAAATGTTATGACTTTATTGCTTTTTCTTTACTCACTAATTTTAGATGTTATCTACATGATGCCTTATTATGATACTGTGGTTCACTTTTATACCATCCCTACTTCTCCTTCTCTTCCCATCCTCTCCAGGCATTAAGGGTCTGCCTTTATTTATTTATTTACTTACTGTACTGAGGATTGAACCCAGAGGCACTTAACTGCTAGCCACATCCCCAGCCATTTTTTATTCATTTGTTATTTTGAGACAGGATCTTGCTAAGTTGCTGAGGGCCTTGCTAAGTTGCTAAGGCTGACTTTGACCTTGTGATCCTCCTGCTTCAGCCTCCTGAGTGGCTGGGATTACAGGTGTGCCCCCCCTACACATGGCCCTACCATGATTTAAAAAATAAAATCCATATCCAGTTTTCGGCTCTTTTGCTTGCCGTACTCCCCCAAAGTTCTCCCCCATTTACCCTTACCTCCCTACATTCTAATGTCAATGCAGCAGCCAGAGGGCTCCTGTTAAAATATAAGAAAGATCTTGTCATTTCTCTGTTCACAAACTTTCCATGGTTCCTCACGGTAATCATAGTAAAAGTCCAAGCCTTCCTAATGTCCTTCCGGACCTTCCTGGGCTGGTCTTGCATGCTCAGTGTGATCTAGTCTCTCCACTCTTTCCTCTGCCCACAGCTTTCCAGTCCTATTGGTCTTGCTCTCTGTTTATACTCATCCCCTAGATCTCTGCAAAGGCTATTGCAACAGGAGGAAACAGATCTCTATGGTCAATGCCTTTGCCTTCTTCTCCGCTTATCTTTTGCCCCTCATTCTGTTAAAGATTTTATTTATTTTTTTCTTTTTTTTTGCTATCACTTACCACCTTTTAACATACTGAATTTCCTTATTTATCTATCATGTCTTCTTCCTATTGTTCATAACCCTTCTCCTATAGGACTGGAAGCTCCATGAAAGCAGGATCTTTGCTTTGTTTATTAAAGTATGCCTCGCACCTAGAACAATGCCTAGCATATGGTTGCTGCTCAGAAGATTGGATTAGCAAATGGATCAATATGATGATCTGACAGGACACACTAGAGAGCCAGCCCAGGTATCATGGCCAGCTTACTTTCTTGCAATTTCCTTTTTCTCCAAGAAATTGTCACTATCCCTTTCTTCTCTTGTCTTATCTGTTACCCACATATCCTTCATTCCAATTGTTCTATAGTATCAGGGTTTTGTTTTTAAGGAGAATGACTGATGTTATCCTAAGAAGTTTAATTGTGGCTTTTAGGAAAAGATTTTTTTATCCTATTAAGAGATAACTTGTACTGTTTAATAAACATACTTACATTTACTATTTTAAAATAGATTTATTGATAGACAACTTACTAAATAAAGAACACTACTAGAATACTTGTAAGTATACTTAATATGCATATTTTAAACATAATTATTGAGATATAATTTACATTCTCACTAATGCTTATTTTGATCTGCATTTTTGAACAAACTTTAGTGGTTGTGAAGTGAAATTTCCCTAATGATCATACAATTCACCCATATTCAATGATGTCATGAGCTGAATTATATCCTCTCAAATTCATATTTTGAAGTTTCAGCCCTCAGGCCCTCTGAATGTAACCATATTTGGAGACAAGGTCTTTATGGGGTGATTAGGTTAAAACACAGCCAGCCAGGTAAGCCCCTGATCCTATAGGACTGGTATCTTCTAAGAAAAGGTAATTACGTAAGTGTACAGGTAAGGGAAGGGGTGTGACCATAGAGAACAAAGCCATAGGAGGGCAGCCATCTGCAAGGCAAGAAGAGAGGGCTTGGAGGAACGCACCCTGCTGGCAATTTAATCTTGGACTTCCAGTCTCCAGAATCATGAAAAAATAAATTTCTGTTGTTTAAGCCATTCTGTTTGTGGATTTTAGTTATATCATCCCTGGTAAACTAACACAGATGATTTTTAGTATATCCACAGATATGTGCAACCTTCATTACAGTTTATTTTAGGAAGATTTCATCACCTCAAAAAGAAACCCCATAGCTTTTACTTGTTACCACCTCCTCCCTTGCCTGTCTACCCAACCCTTAAAAAAAAAAAAAACCACTAGTTGATTTTCTGTCTCTAAAGATTTGTCTATTCTGAGAATTTCACAAGAAATATTATATATTAAGTGGTATATTGTCACTGATTTCTTTCACTCAGAATGTTTTCAGGATCCATGTGTGTTGTAACTGTGTCAACACTTCATTCTTTTTTATGGCCTAATTATGCACATTGTGTGGATATAGCACATTATGTTTCTCACTTCATCAGTTGATGTGTGTGTTGTTTCCACATTTGGTCTATGAAGATGAATTCTCCTATAAATATTTCTACTGGAGCTTTTGTGTGACATGGACACACATTTTCATTCTCTTAGGTTTATACCTAGGAGTAAACTTGTCAAGTCATATAGTAACTGTGTGATGAATTATTTGAAGAACGCCTACACTGTTTCCCAAAATGGCTGTACCATTCTACATTCCCACTAGCAGTGTATGAGGGTTCCAAATTCTTCACATTCTCACTAATGCTTATTATGATGCATTTTTGAACAAACTTTAGTGGTTGTGAAGTGAAATTTCATTGTGGTTTTGATTTCCCTAGTGATAAATGCTATCAACTATCTTTTAATGTGCTTATGTATCATTTTTATATCTTCATTGGTGAAATGTCTATTGCAGTCCTTTGCATATTTAATTGAATTATTTGCCTTTTATAATTAAGTTTAAGATTGTTAGTATATTCTGGATACAAATTCCTAATCAGATATATGAAACGCAAATATTTTATCTCATTTGTGTGTTGTTTTTCTACTTTCTTAATGGTATTCCTTACAGCAAAAGAGTCTTTGATTTTGATGAATTACAGCTTAACTTTATTTTTGTTGTTGTTGCTCATGATCTAAGTGAATGTCTTCCTGAAAAATTCATTTCCAAATTACAGCTCACAAATATTTACCCCATGTTTTCTTCTAAGAGTCATATGGTTTTAGCTCTTAAATTTAGGGCTTCCATTCACTTCAAGTTAAATTTTGTATATGGTGTGAGGTAAGATCCAACTTCATTTCTTTGCATTTGGATATCTAATTGTCCCAGCATTGCTTGTTGAAGGAAAAAAAAAACTTATTTTTGTACTGAATGATTTTGGAAGTCTTTTTTTTAATCATAGTTGACCATAGAGACAGGTTTATTTCTGCCTTTCTGTTCTGTTATATTGTTATATATGTCTGCCCCTGTCTTGATGATCATTGTTTTGTAGTATTTAAATGAAGTATCATGAATTCTACTTTGTTTTTATTTTTTCAGTCCTGTTTTCAGTATTTTGCATTTATCACAATTCTGTGTGAATTTTAGAAGCAGCTTGTCAATTTTTTTTTATTGGTTATTCACAACATTACAAAGCTCTTGACAAATCATATTTCATACATTAGAATCAAGTGGGTTATGAACTCCCATTTTTACCCCAAATACAGATTGCAGAATCACATTGGTTACACATCACATTTTTACATACTGCCATATTAGTTACTGTTGTATTCTGCTACCTTTCCTATCCTCTACTATCCCCCCTCCCCTCCCCTCCCATCGTCTCTCTCTACCCCATCTACTGTAATTCATTTCCCTCCATGTTTGTTATCCCATTCCCCTCATAACCTCTTATATATAATTTTGTATAACAATGAGGGTCTCCCTCCATTTCCATGTGATTTCCCTTTTTTTCTCCCTTTCCCTCCCGCCTCATGTCTCTGTTTAATGTTAAACTTTTCTTCCTGCTCCTCCTCCCTGTTCTGTTCTTAGTTGCTCTCATTATATCAAAGAAGACATTTGGTATTTGTTTTTTAGGGATTGGCTAGCTTCACTAAGCATAATCTGCTCTAGTGCCATCCATTTCCCTGCAAATTCCGTGATTTTGTCATTTTTTAGTGCTGCGTAATACTCCATGGTGTATAAATGCCATATTTTTTTTATCCATTCACCTATTGAAGGGCATCTGGGTTGATTCCACAGTCTAGCAATTGTGAATTGAGCTGCTATGAACATCGATGTGGCAGTATCCCTGTAGTGTGCTCTTTTAAGGTTTTCAGGAAATAGTCCGAGTAGGGCAATAGCTGGGTCAAATGGTGGTTCTATTCCCAGCTTTCCCAGGAATCTCCATACTGCTTTCCAAATTGGCCGCACCCGTTTGCAGTCCCACCAGCAGTGTACAAGAGTACCCTTTTCCCCACATCCTCGCCAGCACTCGTTGTTGTTTGACTTTGTCATGGCTGCCAATCTTACTGGGGTGAGGTGGTATCTTAGGGTGGTTTTGATTTGCATTTCCTTGACTGCTAGAGATGGTGAGCATTTTTTCATGTACTTGTTGATTGATTGTATGTCCTCCTCTGTGAAGTGTTTGTTCATGTCCTTGGCCCATTTGTTGATTGGGTTGTTTGTTTTCTTATTGTCTAATTTTTTGAGTTCTTTGTATACTCTGGATATTAGGGCTCTATCTGAAGTGTGAGGAGTAAAAATTTGTTCCCATGATGTGGGCTCCCTATTTACCTCTCTTATTGTTTCTCTTGCTGAGAAAAAACTTTTCAGTTTAAGAAAGTCCCATTTGTTGATTCTTGTTATTAACTCTTGTGCTATGGGTGTCCTGTTAAGGAATTTTGAGCCCGTCCCCACAATCTGTAGATCGGAGCCAACTTTTTCTTCTATCAGACGGAGAGTCTCTGATTTGATATCTAGCTCCTTTATCCACTTTGAGTTGACTTTTGTGCATGGCGAAAGTAGGGGATTCAGTTTCATTTTGTTGCATATGGATTTCCAGTTTTCCCAACACCATTTGTTGAAGATGCTATCCTTTCTCCATTGCATGTTTTTAGATCCTTTATCAAATATAAGATAGTTGTAGCTTTGTGGATTAGTCTCTGTGTCCTCTATTCTGTACCATTGGTTCACCCGCCTGTTCTGGTACCAGTACCATGCTGTTTTTATTACTATTGCTCTGTAATATAGTTTGAAATCTGGTATCGCTATACCGCCTGATTCACACTTCCTGCTTAGCATTGTTTTTGCTATTCTGGGTCTTTTATTTTTCCATATGAATTTCATGATTGCTTTATCTATTTCTACAAGAAATGCCATTGGGATTTTGATTGGCATTGCATTGAACCTATAGAGAACTTTTGGTAATATCGCCATTTTGATGATGTTAGTTCTGCCTATCCATGAACAAGGTATATTTTTCCATCTTCTAAGATCATCTTCTATTTCTTTCTTTAGGGTTCTGTAGTTTTCATTGTATAGGTCTTTCACCTCTTTTGTTAGGTTGATTCCCAAGTATTTTATTTTTTTTTTGAGGATATTGTGAATGGAGTGTTTTTCCTCATTTCCGTTTCAGAAGTTTTGTCGCTGATATACAGAAATGCCTTTGATTTATGTGTGTTGATTTTATATCCTGCCACTTTGCTGAATTCATTTATTAGTTCTAGTAGTTTTTTTGTAGACCCTTTTGGGTCTTCTAGGTATAGAATCATGTCATCTGCAAATAGTGATAATTTAAGTTCTTCTTTTCCTATTTTTATGCCTTTAATTTCTTTCGTCTGTCTAATTGCTCTGGCCAGTGTTTCGAGAACTATATTGAATAGAAGTGGTGATAGGGGGCATCCCTGTCTTGTTCCAGATTTTAGAGGGAATGCCTTCAATTTTTCTCCATTCAGAATGATGCTAGCCTGAGGCTTAGCATAGATAGCTTTTACAATGTCGAGGTAAGTTCCTGTTATCCCTAGTTTTTCTAATGTTTTGAACATAAAGGGATGCTGTACTTTGTCAAATGCTTTTTCTGCGTCTATCGAGATGATCATATGGTTCTTATCTTTAAGTCTATTGATGTGGTGAATAACATTTATTGATTTCCGTATATTGAACCATCCTTGCATCCCAGGGATGAATCCTACTTGATCATGGTGCACAATTTTTTTGATGTGCCTTTGTATCCGATTCGCCAGAATTTTATTGAGGATTTTTGCATCTAGGTTCATTAGAGATATTGGTCTGTAGTTTTCTTTTTTTGAGGTGTCTTTGTCTGGTTTCGGAATCAGGGTGATGTTGGCCTCATAGAATGAATTTGGAAGAGCTCCCTCTTTTTCTATTTCCTGAAATAACTTGAAAAGTATTGGTATTAATTCTTCTTTAAAGGTTTTGTAGAACTCCGCTGTATACCCATCCGGTCCTGGGCTTTTCTTGGTTGGAAGTCTTTTGATTGCTTCTTCTATTTCATCTATTGATATTGGTCTGTTTAAGTTGTGAGTTTCCTCCTGACTCAGTCTGGGCAAATCATATGATTTAAGGAATTTATCGATGTCTTCACTATCTTCTATTTTATTGGAATATAGGTTTTCAAAATAATTTCGAATTGTTTTCTGTATTTCTGAAGCGTCTGTTGTAATATTGCCTTTTTCATCCCGTATGTTAGTAATTTGAGTTCTCTCTCTTCTTCTCTTTGTTAGTATGGCTAGGGGTCTGTGGATCTTATTTATTTTTTCAAAGAACCAACTTGTTTTGTTAATTTTTTCAATAGTTTCTTTTGTTTCAATTTCCTTGATTTCTGCTCTGATTTTAATTAATTCTTGCCTTCTGCTACATTTGCTATTGTTTTGCTCTTCCTTTTCTAGGGCTTTGAGATGAAGTGTGAGCTCATTTATTTGTTGGTTTTTCCTTTTTTTGAGGAATGACCTCCAGGCGATGAATTTCCCTCTCAAAACTGCTTTCATTGTGTCCCATAGATTCCGATATGTTGTGTCTGTATTTTCATTTATCTCTAAGAATTTTTTGATTTCCTCCTTTATGTCTTCTGTAACCCATTGATCATTCAGTAACGTATTGTTCATTGTCCATGTGATGTAGGATTTTTCCTTCCTTCTTTTATCATTGATTTCCAGTTTCATTCCATTATGATCTGATAAAGTGCATGGTATTATCTCAACCCCTTTATATTTACTGAGGGTTGCCCTATGGCATAATATATGATCTATTTTTGAGAAGGTTCCATGTGCTGCTGAGAAAAAAGTATATCCACTTGATGATGGTTGATATATTCTATATATGTCAGTTAAGTCTAGGTTATTGATTGTGATATTGAGGTCAATAGTTTCTTTATTCAACTTTTGTTTGGAGGATCTGTCCAATGGTGAGAGAGGTGTGTTGAAGTCACCCATGATTATTGTGTTGTGGTCTATTTAATTCTTGAACTTGAGGAGAGTTTGTTTTATGAACGTCGCAGCACCATTATTTGGTGCATAAATATTGATAATTGTTATGTCTTGTTGGTGAATGGTTCCTTTTAACAGTATATAATGTCCTTTCTTATCCCTTTTGATTAACTTAGTCTTGAAGTCGATTTTATTCGATATGAGAATGGCCACCCCTGCTTGCTTACGAGGAGCGTGTGCGTGGTATATTTTTTCCCAACCTTTTACCTTGAGCCTGTGTATGTCTTTTCCAATCAGATGTGTCTCCTGGAGGCAGCATATTGTTGGATTTGTTTTTTTTAATCCATGTTACCAGCCTATGTCGCTTTATTGGAGAGTTTAAGCCATTAACGTTTAGAGTTACTATTGATATATGGTTTGTACTTCCTGCCATGTTTGATTATTTATCTCTTTTTTTTCCCCTAATTTAGATTGTTTCTCCATGATTGGCTTTCCCCCCGTCCTCTGTCTTTACCGAGGCACTTCCCGCTGATGGTTTTGGTTATCGTTTTCCATTTCTTCCTCGTGCAGCTTGTCAATTTTTGAGGGGAAGTTTGGTGAGAGTAAAGCAAGAATTCTGCTGAATCTGTATGTAGGTCAAGTTGGACAGTATTGCAATCTTAAAATACTGAATCTTCTGATTAGTGGGACATTTACCACTCTTTCAGATCTCTTAGGTTTTCTTTCAACAGGGATTTATTTATTTATTTTCATACCATAAGGTTGCATGTATTTTGTTAAATTTGTTGCCAAGTTTTTAATTGTTTTTGATTCTATTATACATTGAATTTAATTTTTTTCTTTTTGAATTGTTCATTTAAAAAACACAAAAATAATATACAATTATTTTTTGTGTTGACCTTGTATCATCATATTTGTTGAGTTTTGGTGTGGGGGTGAAGCTCAGTGGTAGAGCACTCACCTAACATGGTCAATCCCTACCACGGTAAAAAAAAAAAATACTAAATTTGTGTGTTAATTGTAATAGTTTTTTAATGAATTCCTTAGTGTTCCATATTCAAAATCATGTCTGTGAATAAAGATAGTTTTCCTCTTATTTCCAACTTAGATACCTTTTCTTTCTTTCTTTCTTTCTTTTTTCTTTCTTTTTTTTTTTTTTTTTTTTTTTTTTTTTGCCTAACTGCTCTGGCTAAGAATTCTCATATAATGTTGGTGAAAAATGTGGTAAGGGCAGACATTGTTGTCCTGTTCCTACCTTAGGGTAAAAGCATTTAGTCTAAAAAATTTTAAGTGTATCTCCTGCAGACAGCATATTGTGGATCTTATTTTGTTAATTCAGCCTGACAAACTTTGACTTTTAATTTGGTTGAATTATTTAACCTGTTCACATTTAACATTATTATCAATATATTGGATGACGTTACTATTTTTTTTGTTGTTTGTTTTGTGCTTCTCATGTCTTTTTCCTCTCTCTAGTCTTCCTTCACTGGTATCTTTTGCATCAAATGAATATTTTCTAACATAGAATTTAAATATTGTTAATGACTCTTCCCTCATTTTTTTGAGTTATTTTCTTAGTGGTTGCTTTAGTATTTATACATCCAAACATATTAAAAACAGCTTCAGATGTATAATTAATTTAATTCCAGCAATATAGAAAAATGCCACTTCAATATAGCTCTACTTTTATGCCCCTTTTCTTGTATCATTGTCTCAGATATTATATCTAAAAATATTATAAACCAATAACACATTTTTAATAATTATTATTTTATATAACTTTGTGTCTTTTGCCCCATATTTCTTATTGGTGCTTTATAGTCGTACATAATGGTGGGATTCATTGTTATATAGTCATACATGCATGCAATATGATCATACAATTAGGACAATATCATTCATAACTTTGTCTTCTACTGAAGCTGATAGAAGGGAAAGGAGTATATAATCGTAGCTTTTGTTATGGTAAATGTTTTATTATCATTTCTGCGTCTCTGTTTGTTCTTATGGATTCAAGTTAACATTTGGAGTTGTTACTTTCACTGAATACAGCTTGATGCCATCCATGGTCTTTGTGCTGTTCTTCAGCACATGTACCACATCCCTACTTTACAGGCCCCCAAATCCATATTATCTGTACTGTTTTATGCAGTTGTTTTGAAAATTAACAGAAGAAATGTGCATTATGACATCTCTTGTAATTACAGAATTATCTTTACTGGTGTTCTTTTGAATTTTCTGTGAATTTAAATGACTGACTAGATTTCCTTGCTTTCAGCCTGAAGAACTTCCTTCATTGCTTGTAAAATGGTTGGCAAGCAGCAATTTCTCTCAGTTTATGTTAATCTGGAAGTTCACTTAATTTTTGAAATACATATTTTCTGGATATAGCATTCTTGACTGATTGACAGCTTCTTTTCTTTGAGCACTTTGAATATGTTATGCCACTGTCTTCTGGTAACTTTTGTTCTTACAAGAAGACATCTTATTTCTGTTGTTTTTTAAGTGATGAATCATTTTTCTCTTACTTCTCTCAAGATTTCTTCTTTAGATTTTCAGCATTTTGACAATGATGTGCCTGTAGGTCTCTTTACATTTATTCTACTTATTTCATGTGCCTGTTGATGTACATAATTGTGTCCCACATTTCTCTGAGGCTCTGTTTATTCATCACTTTTATTCTCTTTGTTTTCTGGACCATATGATCCCTATAGATTTATCTCTTTGTGGACAAATAGTTTCTTCTTCAGATCAAAGGTGAGCTCCTCTAGTGAATCTTTATTTCTGCTGCTGTATTTCCAACTCCAGAATTTCTACCTTTTAAAAAATAGTTCCTCTTTATTGATATTAGTTCCCTTTATTTCTTCTGGATGTGACATTGCATCATGCTTTCCTTCATTTCTTTAACCATGGTTTTCGTCAATTCTTTGGACGTATTTCTCATGGATACTTTGAGTGCTTTTTAAAATTAAATCTGACTCCTGGATGTTCTCACAGGCAGTTTCTTTTGCCACTTTTCCCTCTATTATATGTCAATATTCCCTGTTTCTTTGCTTATTTTTGCAGTTTTGTTGGAAACTGGGTAAGTAGGTAATAAATTGCAGCAACTCTGGGTCCTGGCCGTCCCCCCTTGAGGCTTCTTATTGCTGGGTACTTAGTGACTGACCAGATTATTTTAGTGAAGCCTAATTCCCTTCCCCACAGTGCTCAGCTCTGATGTTTGCAGGTCTGCAGAGCTCCTCATGCTGTCATGTTGCCCTACAGTGTCTTTTTAAACCTTCACAAAATCAGGAATAGGTCTTAGATTCTGTCAAATGACTTACTGCTTCTATTGATAAGATTTTGTTGTGAGCAAGCTTTGGAAATGAAAATATTAAGTAGACTATATTTTCCTTTTGTTGAATTCTTCTAGTATGCTTGCACTCTGCTAGCTAGCCTCATCCAGCATGATTACTTTGGTTTATTGCTTTATTCATTTGCTTGTGTTTTTTTTTTTTAAATTCACATTATAAAATGAAAGTTCCCTATGATCATGTGTATGAGTGTGCATGTGCATAACCTAATCACAATTAGGATTAAGGTCATTTTTTCCCCTTTATAATAGAGTTTAGGGAGTTTCTTATTATTTTCTCTTCTAGGGGATGCAATGAGTAGTTAGTTTACTATTTGCTACTTGAAAATTTGGAGGAATTTTTATATAAATAAGAATGCCCTAGTCTTATTTTCATAACAGTGTGCAAACACTTTTTTTCAACACAATTTAGTTACTGGATATTTAAATTTCCCTTTTGTTGTTTTATATTTTTAGGGTAAAAACTTGGAAAAGCATAAATAGCCTAGGCCTTGCAGATCTGAATATGAATTACAGCTGTGTCTCTTATTAGCTGGCTGAACTTATACATACAATTTCATCTTTCTGTGTTGAAGTTCCTGTCTGTTAAAGGAGGACAAATACTTATCTCATGAGGTTATTATACTGGCAAAAGAAGGGCATGCTGTGACAGCCATGTACTCACCAAGTGGTAATGCCCTTGCTTGGCACAAATGGTTCATTTCACTAAAACACATTAATGTTTAACTTCACAATCTTTTTTTTTTTTTGGTACATTTTCCCCTGTTATCCTAAGTGCTCTATTTTCTGTCATGTTTCTAATTTTATTAGCTTTTTAAATTAGATCTTGCTGTCTGACAGTTATTAGCCCCTTACAAGTAATCTTTGCTTATATTAGTCACTTCCCTTAGTTTTGTGACATCTTTAATCAATTTGTTTATTTTACTGTATTTATAGTTTCCTAGTCTCCTGTAGCTTCCTTTCCCATTTCTTTTCCTTATATAATAAAGTGAGAACTTAATTTTTTTCTAATGAATGAAAACAAGTAAAACTATGAACCTTTTCTTTCCTCTAAATATCGTTTTGACCATTTCCGACAGATTTTGATATGTAATTATTATTCTGTTAATAGTCTGCTATTAGATTCTGAGCACATAATTATAACCAGGTTTTCAGAGACTGGAAACAGGGAGACTAGTTAAAGAGACCAGCATAATCATTGCTCAAAAGGCTATGGCCGAGTATCTAGATGGAGACTACTGATCAAATGTCAGAATTTCTGAGGCCTAGAGATAAAATTAACCAATCAGATGCCTACATACACTGAGCACGTCCTCCTTACAATAGCATTGCATGTGTCCCTCCAAAATCCTCACAACAGAGGTACGGCATTTGTTTCATTTCCTCTTGCAGTTGGAGATGCTGGAGAAGTTAGATGACTTTCCCAAGAGCATAGAGTAAGTACAACCAGTGTTTCAGGCATCCTAGTCTGGCATGTTCTTCAACCTGTGCTATGTCACCTCTTCCACAACTCTGAGAGACGTACTTAGAAGCCAAATCTTATTATCTGGAATACCAATGGTGAGCACTGTTACCTTTTAATTAAATGTGTGGGAACAGAATTAGTCAATTCTTGTTTTGAAATGGTACTTAAAATCAGTTTCCCTAAAAGAAGACAGTGTGCCAATAGAAACAGTTTCCAAAAGCTTGAGAATGTTCACATGTGATCTTTTTGGCCTATTTTGTACAACTCCCTAAGAGCAAGCCCTTCCAGTCTCTCATGATGATGTAGAATACACATTAATGATAGCTATGGTGAATTAAATAACTATCACATGAGAGCACTGTGCTATAAGAACATTGTATATATTATTTCAATAAATTTTTATCATAGTCATGAGAGGTATTATTTTTATTCTCCCTTGGTTATAGATTGGTATTCTGCCACTCCAAAATGTTAAATAATTCATCCCAGCAAAAGCAGGAAATGGAACAACCAGCACTTAAAGGCAGGTTATGTGACTTCAAAACCCAAGACAATTGTTTTTTACCTAATTGTCTCTCCTAGAAGCTATAATAAGGCAGAATATAAGTCATTATAAAGGAAAATAAAGTTATGCATTGCTTAACCAAGGGAATAAATTCTGAGTAATGTGTCTTAAGTGATTTTTGTCATTGAGCAAACATTGTAGAGGGTACTAACACAAATCTAGAAGATAAAGGTCAATTGCTTATCCCTCATGCAATAAACACAGATGTATTCTGCCAGCATAACAGGACATACTGTTTTACAGCAAACTTTTTTTAAAAAAAAAAATAAGTAGTACACTCTAAAATAATGGTAAAAACTATACTACAGTAAATTCACAAACCAGTAACATAGTTGTTCATTATCACCGATTATTAAGTATTATGCACTGTGGGCAATTGTATTGCTGTACTTTAACATGACTGGCAGTTCAGCAAATGTGCTTTCAGTAGCATCTCCACGAACAGGTGAGCAGCACATTGCACTACAACCTCAGGGGGGATGCACCACCAGGTGCAGGAATTCCTCAGCTCCATTTTAATCTTATTGAGCCACCATAACATATGTGGCCCATCTCTGACCAAAACATCATTATGTAGCATGTGACTTTATTAAGAATGTGGCGCCTTAGGAGGTATGGACCTTTTTGTTGTTGGAAGTATTTAAGTAGAGGTTTGTAATCCTCTGTCCACATAAAGAATCATAACCACAAGTTACTGCTGTTTATCACAAATAAAACACCAGAATATTTGTCAGAAATAGGGTAGCATATGGAAGAAAAGTCAAACTCCCTGTGACACAGTGAGATTGCTGTCAATGGGTCAGGCAGAGCAGGAGAAATGCCTCCTTGAAGATAGGGTATAAATTTGAATGGACAGTTTAACTCAATGGCCCTTAAACTTTTCCTAAAGGTCTTTTATGGATGTTTCAGATTCATAATTTTAAATATTAATTTTGATTTTGTCAGAAATAGAAGTTAGGATGGCAGTTCCCCAAATGTTTGAATGTGTGTCTTACCTTTAGATATTAGAAATTTCGAATCCCTTCAAGAGATCAAAAGATACAAAAGAACAATGAAAAATAATTGCAGTGCAGATACTAACCCCACATACTCATGCCTTGGAAGTTCTACAGATGCATCTGCCATTGCACACCACAACACTTTGTCACCGTGAGTGATGTGGGGCCCCTTGAGGAGAACCCTTCCAGTCCCTCCTGAACATATGTGCACCCAGCCTTGTACCAGTGAACAGGCACTCATTCTGAGATGCTGGCTTGATATCAGTCTCGACCTATTATTCAAGACAAGATCTACCAACTTGGCACCAGGACCCCTCAACACAGTGGTATATCTGACAAACTTTGTCATGACAATGTGTAGTATGTCATGACAACATGTAAATTAAATTTATATATGACCAATGGTCGGGGTCCCCTTGTGGTGAGTCCACCATAGAGCTGCTGGATGATGGGCACTATAAAAACTGCTATATTTCAACACTAAAGCTACCCGAGACAAGCTGGTACCTGAACAAAGAAGTATTTTATCATCCATCCCTGTCATGAACAAGACTGTGTTAGTAAATCGTGAACCTTATCTTAATGTGTAGGGAAACCTTGCCCCCATTTCATCCTTGATTGGAATAATCCTGATATGAAGTCTTTGGACCATAGGACAGAGTCTGGCTGTATGTAACTCAGGGGCCACAATTGCCCCTGAGTGAGCACGTTCCACCGGCCTCCAACTCTTAACTTCAATTCTCTTTGTCGACTTCCGGCTATGTGACCTAAGCAAATCATGAAATTTTTGTGAAACTTAATTTCTTTACTTATGAAATGGTGATATTGATAATATATTTTCTGTGAGATTATGTTGTGGAAATAAAACGAAATAAAGTGTAAAGTGCCACGAAAGAAAAGAAATTATTGCTTCAGCAGTGGGATTCTGGCAGAGCCTGGACTCTAGCAGAAAGCAGGCTGACTCAGAAGCAGGTTTGTGGGGAGGCTGGAAGCCTGCTGGGGCATTGCTAAGGAAACCAGCCGAGAAGCAAACGTCACTGAGTCCCTTCCTTATCTGCCTGCTGCAGAGTAGCTACCAAGAGCACAAACAAGGCCAGGGACTAGTCACGGATAACTTGGGAAAAACCTAGCAGATTCCATTTAAGGAGGGAGAGAAGGTAGGAGCAGCCTTCAGAGAAGGAAAGCCTTTCCCTTGGTTGCAGAAGACAGCACTTCCCGAGCATTTCTCTTCGGCTGTGCATTGCCATCTGGAAGGCAGAAGGAGAAGTCTGGCTCTCAGGTTTCCTTTCAGGAGGGGAAGCCTTTGTCCCTGGCATCATTTGGATGTTTGTAAGGAGATGAATGTTTAGTAGCCTAAGTCCTGGGCGTCCCTCTGGGCTCGGTGATCTACTGACAGCTACTTTGCTGAGTGTAACAAATAAGTTGGTATAAAAATGAGTCTCATGACTGGGAACTAAAATTGTAGAGAGTCTTCTGTGTTCCTTTATGCTTCAAAACACCTCTCACGTAATCTCCTCCTTGTTATGAACCCTTTGGTTTTGGTTTCTGTGATGGATTATTCTTTCGGCTCTCTTTACACTTAGAAGAGAGAATACCCAATAAACTTGGTTTTCCTTGATGGAGCTCCTTGTGGCCTATTCTCACTCCCAAGAATATTCCTTCCCCATAGAGCTCTGTCACAAGGCATCTCTGTTCATATTATCTCTATGTTATCACAAAAAAAAAAAACCTCCAAACTTCAAAGGTGTTTTCAACCTCTCTTATTCTTTCTAGCAACATCTCAATAAAACTTACCGAGTTCATCTGCCTGGACATGCCTAGCCCACTTCAGTTCACTGGGTCTTTCTGGGGTGGGTCCTTCGTCGCATCTTGCCTAAAAACAGATTTGGGCATCACCTTTACGTTTTGGCCACATGAATACCTCTTCCAGAAACTGCTAAACATCCTTTATAAAAAGCAGCCCCATATCTGCCATTCCTTGCTTGAAAGCTTCTGATAATCTGTTCTCCACTAAAGCGCAAGCACTGCTCTATAGCATTAAGTGGGTTCCTTTTAGGGAAAATATTGGGAATTGTATGAATAACCATAACTGTTGTGTCAAGTAGGGTTTCATGCATTGTGGTCTTAAGCTAAGCCCTTGGCCTGCTCAGTATACCCCCCTCAGACAATGAATGGTTGAGGGAATATAGAGAAGACTAAATATGTAATCAAAATTGTTTCAACATTATTTTTTTTACCATTGGTCATTAACAGCTATTTAGGTTTCTGAATTACTTTTGGCTTGAATAACTGGGACTAGCAGAGAAGCCATGTGATAAATGAAGGATGTGTTAAGTAAACAGGCTAGAAAGTCTGTTCCATTGCATGAAGCTTGAACTTGGGATCACCACCCTGAGAATAAGTAGGTGGGATTTGTTGGAGAAAGCTGTTTATGGTCTATTTTTAAAACTAGATCACACTCAAATTTATATATGTTTTGTTTAAGAGCTTGTATATTCTTGTTTGAACCACTGTCTGCTTTTTATGGCTTCAAAAAAAGATTGGGAAGTTGGAAGACAAAAGGTCTGATTCTTCAAGAAATAGAAACCTTTTGCTAGAATCTCTTTCTAAAAACTCCTACCTAGGGAATGGTTTAGAAACAAGACTATAAGGTCTACTGGTAGATAGGCAATCCAGGTAACCACTCAGAGAAGGAACAAAGAAGAAATAGGAACTAATGATTGATCTTGGCTAAGATTAACTAATAGCACAAATAAGATAGTTCTCATATATTTAAAATATTCCATAGGATATGTATACAAAATGGTACTTCTGGGAAGTTACTTCTGCAACAGGGTGATACATTTGTATACTTATTTTTTACCTCCTACAAATGGAATTTATTTAACCATGAGGATGTAGTCCTTCTATTCAAAAGTAATAAATACAGCTTTATATGTATTGCCAGGGAAAGGATCCGAACTATGTTATTAATTTTTTAGAAAGTGGTAAATATTATCTATTTCACAATTCCAAATTTTTGTAAATACACACACGCATGCATGCATATGTGTGTACTTGCATTTTGCATTAAAATTTGTTAGTATGCACCTGGACATATTGACCCAAGCCTATACTACAGTCCTAGTTACTCAAGAGTCAGAGGCAAGATGATCACTTGAGCCCAGGAGTTTGAGATCAGCTTGGGTAACATAGTGAGATCCCATCTCCAAAAATAAGTAAATTTGTTAATATATGAGTATATAATGGAAAAGAAAATCTATTGAAGGAGTAGTTGCACTAAGTTGTTGGTGATGTTTATCTTTCTGATGTGTGTTAGTCAGAATCTTGTCACTGTAACCAAAATGACTTAAATGAGGAAAAGTTGATTTGGGTTCATGGTTTCAGAGGTTCAGTCCCTAGTCTGAAGACTCCATTGCTCTAGGCCTGAGATGAGGCAAAATACAATGGTGGAAGAATGTAATGAAGGAAAGCTGCTTAGCTTATGGTGAGAGAGATGGAGAGAGAGACAGAGAGAGACAGAGACAGAGACAGACAATGCACAAGAATCCAGGGAGAAGATATAGTCCAAGGGCATGCCCCCAGTGACCTACTTCCTCCAGCCATGTTACATCTGCCTACAGTTAACACCCTGTAGCCCATTCAAACTATTAATCCATCAAATGGATTAATCCACTTATGAGGTTGCAACTCATAATCTAATCATTGTACTGCTGAACATTTCTGCATTAACACATGAGATTTTCAGTGGATATTCAAGATCCACATCATAACACGATATGAGAGATTTTGGAGACATTAATTTTCTGGGGAATGTAAACCTATTATGTTTTCATTTTAAATAATGACATAACATTACCTGTATAGTCAAAATTAATAATAAAGTATATTTCTGATCAATTTGCCAAAAAAACCCTTAAAACCCATCTGATACATTATATTACAAGAAATCAAAAAGAAGTAATGTTAAAAGGAACATAGAAAAGTGCCATGGAACGATTTAGCTCTATAAGTTGACATAAAAAATTGGGATTCACAAGAAACTTGGTGATAGCCTATGTTGACTCTAAGGAGAAGGCAATCACTGGTTAGCAGCATATGGGCAATAATCCTACTACTTAGAATTTAGTTGTTTGTTTTTCACATTTGCTCTAAGGACTTATTACTAATATAAATTTCTGTGTTCCAATCTGTTCTGAATTAAGCACATTTTTAATAAGGATATGTAAATATGTGACCATACTACCTTTATGAAATTCAGTGATCCCCTACATTAGTGGAATTTGCTGCCACTTAATGTTGTCAGTTATTTAATCTCACTAAATTTTGGCTTTTGCACTGTGAAATGAGGATTATTAAGTTTATTCAAAGAGTTTTTGTGTGGAATCAATAAGATAATAAACTTAAATGTTTAAAATAGTGTCTACAACAAAGTAAATAGCTGCTGTCATGATGACAACCATAAAATGATGAAGATAATGACTTGATGATGGTGATGACCAAGTGGCCCTAGCATGTGGAGCACTTGACACAGGCAGGACTACAGGGAGGAGGCAAAGGGCACCCTGAAGGCAAAGCCTCAGACTGTCCTGGTGCTTCTCCTCCCATCCATTCTCCAGGAACATGGTGGCCAAGGGCCCACTTTGAGAGATCCAGTGATACTAACCTACACTTTCCCAGTTATTAACACTTACACATACACAGAAATTAATATGCTTTTAACCTCAAATGTTTCATGTGATGCTTGCCAAGTTTGAAGCATGAATTATCTACCTCATGTATCTTGCCATTGGAATCTCACTCAACCTACTTGAAGTGTACAAGAAGGTTAAAATTGTTTTCTTCAAATCAATTGAAATCTGCCTTTGAGTCCTCTTCTTGATAGGAATTCAGAAAAATCCAATTCCCATCATTTGGGGGAGTTTTCTGCTTTTCCTAGAATCATATCATACACTCTCTGGCCCCATTCTTCCATGAGGACCACATACACACTCTGTCCACATTTGTATGGTTTCTTAGCTGGGAAAAAAAAATGCCTTACATGCAAAGTTTAGTGGCAGAATCTTTGCTGAAGCTAGATTTCCCTCTGAGAGAGCCTTTGAAGTCCTGGCCCTTCCTTGGAGATGGCTCTGGAAATCGGGACTCAGGTTCCTACTATTTGTAGAGCCCACTGACCTACGTTCTGTTTATTGAACATATTGAGAACTCTCCTTCCAATTTTCCCTCTTGCAGCACAAATTATTCCAGGAGCTTAGAGTGTGGGAAAACAAGTCCTAAAGGAGGTTTTATCTTAAGAGAATCTCCCTTGAGCCCTAAGTCAAAGAAGTATCAAGGTCCTGGCTATGTTTTAGAAATCTTTACATGTGCATATGCACAAAAGTTTATTATGCACATGCATTTACACACATGCACATGTGCACGGAGGGCTTATGGAATATAAAATAGAGTAAAATAAACCAGTTTAATACCTAAAGGGATGATTTTGCAACACTAATTTTACAGATAAGAAGACTCAGGTTCAGAGAGATTATACAGGTTGCACGAGGTAAAGCACTTGTAAGTGGCTGTGATAAGTTTATCCTCTGAGCTCTTTGGCCCAAAAGCTCAGACTTAGCTACCATCACATTCTTATAGTAACTGTAAAAACTGGAAATTTTAGTCAAACTCTCCCAGATTTTCCATTATTTAACTATTTGGAAACTTCCAGGATAAATGCCAAGTTCTTTTTCTTCCTATTCAGCTGAATCTGAAGGTTTGCTATGGCATGGAAACCAGTTTAGATCCTAGCATGAAAGTAACAAGAACCATGAAGGGCTAGAATTGGTGGAGATTTTAGGGACCACCTATTTGTGTTTTTTACTTGTGAGAAGCACTGTGCTAGATTATTTGGTTTTAAGCAACAAAAACCTATGTTTCATAATGTGTGCCAGTGGGGAATTTGTTGGGAAGATCATGGGACAACTCACAGATCTCAAAGAAATTTAATACCAGGTCTTAGAAAGGGCAGTTCTGGGCATCTAGGAAACAGCCCAAATGTATCATCTGCCTGGGCTGCCAAGGTAGAACACCACAGACTTGGTGTCTTGAGCAACAGGCATTTATTTGCTCACAGTTCTGGAAGCTGGAAGTCCAAGATCAAGGTGCTGGCAGGGTTGGTTTCTGGTGAGGTCTCTTTTTTTTTACTCTGAAGACAGCTACCTTTTTCTTTGACCTAACATGGCTTTTCCTCTTTGAGCCCAGACTCCTGATGTCCCTTCCTCCTTTTACAAGGACTCCAGTTGGTCTGGGACCTCACCCTTATGACAACACTAAACCTTAGTTACCTTCTTAAAGGCCCCATCTCCAGACACAGTTGCTCTCAACATATGGTTTGACTTTACGATGATATTAAAGTAATATTAATTCTGTAGAAACCATACTTTGAATTTGAACTTTGATCTTTTCTTGGGCCAGAAATGCAGTGCAAGATACTCACTCAAGATGCTGGGCAGCAGGGGAATTCTAGCTGCCAGTTGGCCACGCGATCAAGAGAGCTAACTACCGATTCTCTACAGAGGACAGTGTTCAGTAAGTTAAGTGCATTCAATAAATTTTTTTGGTTTATGATATTTTTAACTTATGATGGGGTTATAACCTCATCAAAACTGGAAGAGCATCTGGATAGTCATGTGGGGAATTAGGACTTCAACATATGATTTGGGGAGAGACACAATCCAGTCCATAAATCCACTTTTCAAGTGTATTCTTGGGGGATGATCTATTCCAGTTTTGTCCTCTTGTTGACTTCCATGTTTTAAATTCATATTCCCAGAGGTTTTCCCTGACCTGGGTCATGGAGCCACTTCTATGTTCAGAATGTTTGGCTGAATCCTCCATGGAGACCAGGAAAAGTGAAAATGGAGATAGTTTTTTAAAGAAAAATTAAGGAACATTCTGAGGCAAAAGGAGAATATGCAGAAGATAAGGGATTGATGGTGGCTGGGTACAAGCAGCATTTGGCTATTTCCTCAAATGATAATGTAACTGGAGCCCAAATATACAAAACAATAGCTGTGGAGGTGTCCTGTTTTCTGTGGAGACAGGGAAACTTGAATTTCACTCACTCTTCCTCTGTCTTTCATCTAAACTGGAGGGACCATAAGTATCTCTAAGGTGTAAAGTTTAAAACCAGTATCATACTACCATAACTTCATTTCACACATGAGAAAAGTAGGTCCAGAAGAGCAAGACAATTTGCCCAAAGCTGCCCAACAAATCTGGAAGAGTATGACTCACACCCTGATCTTCTAAATCCAATCCTAGGCAGCCTCTACTTTTGATACCATGATCACTGAGCATTCCATTTTAGGCAAGTTTGTATTTGGAATTACATCGCATAGTTCACTGGGGTATTTTTAGGTGCCAAACCCTTTTCAAAGACTTTTTAAAAAATAACAATATACAGACAGTCAAGAAGAAAAATTGCAAACATTGTGGGCAATGATTATCATTCATCAACTGAGATCAGACATCCTACAAAACTATGTTGTGTGTGACTGATCTGCTGCCTGATTAGAACTGAATGAAACCTGGAAGGCTTTCCCCATGGCTTCTCAAACTTGGCTTCACTTCAGAGTCAAGTGTGGATTCTGGTAAGTGTTGGCTCTGGAGCTGCTTGGGTTGGGTTGGATCCCAGATTTGCCACTACCCAGCTGTGTGTCCATGTTAAGGGTTTTTTAAGGTCTCCAAGCCTCAGTTTCCTCATTTGTAAAACAGTGACAATTTTACTTTGAACTTTGTAAGATTGTTTGGACAATTAAGCAAAATCCTTGTACTTGATGTTCAGCATAGAGACCTGGCACCAAGGGCTTAAAAATGTTTGAGATCCTCAAGGTTTATTTTTCTTAAGGTAGTTCTTTATACATTAAAAAAAAGCCTTCCACATATATCCCACATCAAGCTATAAGAGCTCAGTGAGATCTCCTATGCAAAGAAAAATCCCACAAGATGACAAATAGATTATTTCATGAAAACAGAATTCCTGAAGTTAATTGGAATAGATGCACTCTTAGAAATGAAAAAGTATTAGATTTGGAAGACTGTTATATTTAAATCAAACAGTGCTTGAAAGAGCAGCAGAACCCAACTAATACATGCAATGTTTATATTTTTACATATTAGCTAAAAGGGGGGTGCAGCAGAGAATCCTGCCTAAAGCAGAACAAACTGCTCTGTCCTTTGAGGGCGATCGCTCCCTCTGGTGGGAAAATGCAGTCCTCAGGGCTCACGTCTCCACTTCCTCTGTGAATGAAAAGTCTGCAAAGTTTGAGGCTCAGAAGCACAACAGAGAGACAATTAGTTTCCTTCCTCTTCCTGTCTTAGCCTCCTCCTTGTGTCTCAGGCTGGTGGGAAGGCTGGACCAGACAGGTGGTGGACACAGGAATCTGTGGCTGCAGAAGACACCCACCGAGTCATTGCCTGCCAGAGTCTGGGAAAACCTTAAAATTGACGTCAAGCTTCCTGCGATCCCAGCAGGAATCTGTTTCCAAGAAAACAGGTTATGATGATCAAGAAGGCAGTGTTCTGATCGAATTTACATGCAGATCGAATTGTGAATCATGCCGAGGTTTGTGAGAATGGTAACAATTTATGAACAGGCGTTCATTTCTACCAAGATTTTTTTTTTTCTTTCTGTTTTTGCAGTTGGGTAAAACTAGGTTTTTATATAATATTCATATTTCTTTGTTAATCTTCTGTAACTAAAAATGACTTGACTTGCCAGGTTTTTTTTTCACCCCTCCTTAAAGAAACCTCTGAAGAGAAGTAAGATAAAATTGCAAAGATTAAGTTAAAATGTCTTGGTTAGGCTACATATATGGAGTTTATACTTTGAGTTTATGGGTTCCATTAAAGAATTGAACTAGTAAGTTGAGGCCATTACAATAGAATTGGTGTTTGTTAGGGGGTGTTAAATGAGACCAGGGGAGACTCCTATGTTGTTAATATCAAAGTAGAAGTAGTAGTAAGTTTCTAAAAAAAAAATAAAAAAATAAGAACAAGATTGACAAGAATGAGTTTTTCGAAACTTAGAATTTGGGTGTTTAGCTGCTTGTGTTCTGGCTTGTGTTCTGGCTATCTGTTGCTGTGTACCCCAATTTCCTGCCTCCTGCCAACTAGTGGCATAGAATACCACTGGCCATTTTATTATGCTCATGGATTCTGTAGATTAAGGAGTCAAGGGGAGCTTGCCTCTACTCCCAGTGTCTTGGACTTTAGCAAGTCTTGAGGCAAGTCAATGCCTGGGAGCTGGGGTCACCTCAAGGCTTGCCCACTCTTGAGGTTGGAGGTTAGCACCTGATGCCCTCTGGGGCCTCAGCTGGCAGGAGCATCTCACATGGCCTCTCCATGTGGCATCTCTGCTTCCCCACAGCATAGTGATTCCAAGCACAAGAATCCCAAGAGAACCAGGCCGAGCTGCTCTTTCTGCAATCTGCCTAGGAAGTCTTCTGGTTTCACTTCTAATCAGAGTCATCCCCTAATTCAAGAGAAGAAAACACAGCCCCCACCTCAAAGTAGAGAAAAATCCACTTCAATGTTGGAAGAAGAACACGTGGCATGGCATGCTTGGTGTAGTCATATTTGAAAAGCATGATGGGCCTTACCTCCTGACACCATCACCAACTCCCAGAGCTTAAAACTCTTTTGCAGCCAGGCATAATCCCAGTGACTTGGGATGCTAAGTCAGGAGGATCAAGGTCAGACTGGGCAATTTATTAAGACCATGTCTCCAAATGAAAAATAAAAAGAGCTAGGGATTTAGTTCAGTGCTAGAGAGCCCCTGGGTTCCATCTCTAGTACCACAGCAGATAAACAAAAAAAATCCTTCTGCATTTTCTAATGGCACATATGTTAAAAAGTCATATCCTAACATGATCCAGGACAATCTGACTCCAGTCTCTCTCTCTCTCTCTCTCTCTCTCTCTCTCTCTCTCTCTCTCTCTCTCTCTCTTTCTCTCTCTCTCTCTCTCACCTCTCTCCTTTCCTTTGTTATTTGCATTTCAGCCATATCAGACTTTTCCTGCTCTTGAACATGTCTTTCTTACTCAGGGGGCTTCAGGCACGCAGCTTCCTCTTACCCTCTTGACATTGCTCCTCCCCAAGAGAAGACGGAAGCAGGAGCACTTTCTGTTTGAACATGCTCTCTTTCTGCACGCTGTCAGATTCTCATGAAGGAAGAGCAACCAAGCATGGATACTTTTTCTTGCTTGCACTCTGCATCTCTGAGCCTCTGGTCCGAAGAGAGGGTTAGGGAGAATTGTAAAATAGTACAACCTTGCTTTAATTATTTCTGTCTGTGCAGAAGGAGGAGAGAAATGAGGACCACAGACCCTGGCCGGCTTGCAGTCATCAGATGCTGTGTGTCTGCTACAGACAGGGAGAGGACAGACCCCATCCTCTGTTGGGTTTTGTCTTTTAAATAGATGGACCTCTGTAACCAAAGAGCAAATGCCCCCACCCTTGCCGGTGCCTGTTCTATCTTAGAAGGTGCAAAATGGCTGCATTATATGGAAGTAAAGCCTTCCGCAGAAGCCCCAGTTATCTCTTAAGGACACCTGGAGCCCGAGAGCAGGCCAATCACTTTTGCAAATTTGGAAGGCATGGTTTCTGGAACTGCTATAATCCCGCTACTACTCTAAACATTTAAGCCATTCCCTAGAGCAGCAACCTGAACAATGACAATTTTATCTTCTCAAAAGAAGCACTTTCCTGTAATCCAAAGGTTGGAAAGCTTCTTCTGTAAAGGGCCAGATTGCTATTTTTTTTTCCAGCTTTGTGGCCCTAAGTGACAGGAACTCGAAGGGAACCAGCCAGCCACAGACATTATTAAGACGAGTAGCTACATCCATGTTTGCAATGACATTTTGTCTATGCCTGCCTATATTTCATATAATTTTTATATGTCCTAAGATGTCATTTCTTATTTTTTTTTCAGCCATTTAAAAAGTAAAAACCAATCTTCTGTCATGAGTCGTACAAAAGTAGGCAGCAGGGCTAGATTTAGCTTGTTGACCTTAGCAGTTTAAGTCATTACTCTAAAATCATCAATTCCTGTGTTTCATGGTTTAAATCAACAGGTCACAGCATTTTTCAGGGACAGACTGGCCTGATGGTAGTGCTGTCGTAGGGTATCATTGCTTTTGCTTTGTTAAATTGCATATGCTTTAACTGTCAATGGGCATTTCAATCCTTAGAAAAACCTTTTAAGAAATTTGATTAGAATTAAGTTATATTCTTTCAGAGTTTCCTGTGCTTTTTTTGGAACTTAACATTTGTATTTATATCTTTGTGTGCTCATGAGATTACTGTTCACTTCTCCCACAAGATAGTAAACCATAGAAAGGCAGGACCATTTCATTATTCACTCTCCTCAGCTCTAGCCAAGTGCCTGACACAGCAGGAATTTCACAAATCTTTCGTAGACAAAAAGAATTCTAGCTTTCTTTTGTTTGTTTTTCTCCCATGTTGAAGAGAAGCAAAGCTCCTAAGAAAGTAGCTGTTAAAAAGTCACATTTATTGTGGAAGCAGTAGAAATTCTTGGTAAGATCTTAAATTGGGAGGAGCTAGAATTGAACTCAGAACTGAAGCATAGGGAAGAGCATGAGTTGTGACAGACCATCACCTCCATATTCTGAAAGTTATCCCTCTATTAATTACATCACGGTGGCTCACAGTTCAGTTGCTCCATGCAACTCACCGTGGTTGTAATCATACAAGTATTTATATAATCAATTGATTACTGTTGGTCTTAACCTCCATGATTGGAAGGGCTTTACATTTTGTCTAAAAACTTTCAAAACAAGATTTTTAAGAAAGAAATAGAATTAGGAATTTGTACTAGGTAAGATAAATGAGCTGGAAAATGGGTTCATTAGGCACATTTATTTGGAGAAGCTTTTATTCAAGATTATTTTTTAGCCCTTAATTTTGTCTACTTCTTGTATTTTTCAGATTAATTTAAGTGTGTCTGATGCTTTGGCAGAAATTTAGAAACTCTGGATGTTAACACATAACTTAAGGATAATAGCATTGAAAGACTGAGAATGTATTCATTTGTTCAACTGATATTTATTGAAAAAATACAGTCGTAGCCTAGAAGAAGCACGATGTAGAGTGTGCTTACCTCTTCCCTTGCCCACCCCTTCCCCGCCCTTGGCTTGTTCTCCATTGCAAACTGGCCTTTGGTTTGGGTCAAGTCTGGACTAATCCAAGCAGCCAATGACCAATAAAGAGGTCTGCACCCTTATTGGGGCTCTCTGGCCCTCTTGCGGTGTCCTGAGAAGTGAGCAGGAGTGAGGGGGAATGTCTTTGTCTTGGTTTCTTTACAGCCAGAGGAGCCCCTTCTCTACCCCTATATGAATGAGGTCCCAACAGGAAGCTTTGCCTTCACGTTGGTGAGGAAGGGAGTCCAGTGTTCAGGGCACAGGCCTGGGCTGGAGACCCTGGTGCTACGCTTACTCAGACCAAAGATTCCTACACCGCCCTAGGCCAGTTCCTTCCCTCCCGCCTGATCTTAATTTCCCTTAAGTAAAAGAAAATGAAAGGTCAGATTAAGGTTCTGGAGGGTCTCTCAGGGCTCCCACCCTCACATTCTTATTAATGTGCACCTGTAGACACTGAAACCCATGATTTCCCATTCCATGACTTCTTTATGTTCCAAAAATAAATAAATAAATAAATAAAATAATAAACAATATAATAAAAGTTCAATCCTTTTAAAGAATTTTTTTTACTGAAAACAGTGAAGGAGTAACATGCTATAAAATTGGTAAAATGTCAATGAAATTCTTTCAAAGGAGAAGTCTCACCCTGATTTTGAGGATCATTTTGGGGGGGTTGTTTTTGAGTGAGCCCCAGTCAGCTCATAGGAAGAAGGCTTCCATGGTTCAAGACAGTCACCGTCTATTGAGCACCTGCTGGATGCTAAGCCCTGTTCTAATTGCTTTGCATATATTGCCCTAGTTAATCCTCCCTACAATGGTATCTTATTCAAACAGAAAATTAAAAGCATCTTCTAAGGGGCCAGCACAGAGTAGGATGGTGGACGTAGGGATGAAAGTGAAGGGAGCAATTAAGGATGCATTTTTAATGGCTCCTGGCTCTCTGATGAAATGCTGGCATTTATTTTGTTCGCCGAAGACTTTCTATCAGCCCTTTTGGCCCAAAGGAAAGCCACGCGATTTCCCATGTCACTGCGGTTTAAATCCCATGCTTAATTGCAATAGATAATGGGGGGAGCGTGTGGACTACTAAGCAGGGAAGGCCCGAACGACTCTGCCAAGGGCAGAGTCTGTTTGGTTCAGGTGATAGTTCTTATAGTTATAGATGCAAGAAGAATTTGGAAAGGGCATGTGGGGGAAAATTAGTGGCAGGTTTTATTCTATGATAAGCTCACCTTTGTGTTTGCAGATGACTCAGAAATGACGTTATAGTGACAGCTATAAGCAAAGGCAGGAAGTATTGACAGGCAATGGAGGAGAGAAAGGATGTGGTGCTCACCAGGGAGTGAGGCAGAGGCTGCTTCAGCACCAGGAAGGTGGGGATGAGCACAGGTAGGCGCAGAGGGGGAGGGAGGAGAGGAAGAGAAACCGGCAGCATGTATCTCTCTTTTCCTCTTCTACTAAGCTCCCCTGGTCTCCTCAATGTCAGTACTTCTCACCTTCTTGAAAAAACAAGTTCATCCCTGTTTGATTCTAAACATCTTGATTATAAAATAAAATGAGCTTGAACTTGGTTTTAGTCTGTGATAAAGTCTTTCTCCTCCAAGTTTTCCCATTTCATTAAAAAATATTGCCTCTCCCTTTTTGTTTTTCTTATTTTTTTCCTCTGGTACTGGGAATAGAACCCAGGGCCTCTTTCACACTAAGGAAGAGCTCTCTGACAATGAGCAACACCCTCGGCCCCAAGAAACATCACCACTTTTGTATCTGAAACCTGGCAGCCATTGGCCATGGCCGGCCCAGATTTTGTTCTACATTCTGAGGACCTGATGGGAGCCTGCCCATTCTGGTGTAGAAAGTCAGACAATGAACAAAATAAAAAGCTAATATGATGTATTTGAAGGCTGTAGTGTTAAGAAGAACATAAGACAGGAAGGGCCACAGGGGTGTCAGGTAAATGTGAAAGACACCTGAGAAAATTTTAAAAGTTGAGGAAATAAACATGAGGATAACCGAAATCCTGGTATACTATTTCAGACAGAGGGAACAGAAAGTCCAGTGCTTTCCCTGCGCATTTAAGGAGAGAAACGAGGTCAGCATGACTGAAACACAGTGATGGGGGAGAGTGCAGAAGAAGATGGGAGCAGAGTGGTCAGGGAGCTGCAGATTCTGCAGGGTCTTTGCCAGAAACCTAAATGATAAGAGGGACCATCAAAGGAGTCTGAGCAGGAAATGACCCAAGAAGTCCCGGCATGTCTACTTTTGAAGCATTTCTCAAGCACATCCCTGTCTCCTGATTTCTGCTATCATCATCCTTGTCTAAACCACCATCATTGCTTGCTTAGCCTCTTGAGAATCTCATATTTGGCTGTCACATTTTTTCATTTACCCTCTCAAAACTGTTCTCTTGTAGCAAGCACAGACCCAGCTATCGCCCTCCTCGGACTATTCCCTGAGGATCTTAAAAGAGCATACTATAGGGATACTGCCACATCAATGATCATATTGGCACAATTCACAATAGCTAGACTGTGGAACCAACCTAGATGCCCTTCAATAGATGAATGGATTTAAAAAAATGTGGCATCTATACACAATGGAGTACTACACAGCAATAAAAAAATGACAAAATCATAGAATTTGCAGGGAAATGGATGGCATTAGAGCAGATTATGCTAAGTGAAGCTAGCCAATCCTTAAAAAACAAAAGCCAAATGTCTTCTTTGATATAAAGAGAGCAACTAAGAAGAGAACAGGGAGGAAGAACATGAGGAAAAGATTAACATTAAACAAAGACGAGTTGGGGGAGAGAAAGGGAGAGAGAAGGGAAAGCATATGGAAATGGTAGGAGACCCTCAATGTTACACAAAATTACATAGAAGAGGATGTGAGGGGAAAGGGTGGGGGGAACAAGGGAGAGAATTGAACAACAGCAGATGAGGTAGAGAGGGATGATGGGAGGGGAGGGGAGGGGGGATAGTCGGGGATAGGAAAGGTAGCAGAATACAACAGTCACTAATATGCCATTATGTAAAAATGTGAGTGTGTAACCGATGTGATTCTGCAATTTGTATTTGGGGTAAAAATGGGAGTTCATAACCCAATTGAGTCAAATGTATGAAAGAAGATATATCATAAGCTTTGTAATGTTTTGAACAACCAATAAAAAAATATAAAAAAACAAAAAAAATGAAATATGTTTTGGATTATAGCACATTCCTGCTTAAAATGCTTCAGTGACTTCTGATTGCACCTCAAGCAAAACCTAAATTCCTCTCCATCGAATGTAATCCCCTCCTGTTCAGCTCTGCCACAGCCTCATGAGCCCCCTTTCCATCCCTCAAACACCCAATGCTCTCTGCCTTAGGCTATTTGTACTTGTGATTCCTTTTGCCTGGATCAGTGCTCCCGAAGCTCTTCTCAGAGCAGAAGCAGTCCCTTCTCATCTTCTAGGGCTCATCTTAGGTGCCTCTTCCTGGGATGCTCTTTCCAGCTCTCCCTCCAAGAGTCTCCATCCTAACGCCTTGTGAGTTCCTGCAAGTTACTCGCACGATCTGTAAGACTGCATTTATTTTTGCTTGCTTTTTAAGTCTTCTGATTTTCCTTCTAGATTGTGTACACCACGATGCAAAGTTTATCCTGGCTCTCATAGTCATAATTCCAGAGCCTAGTGTGGTACCTAGAATATTGCTTTTGGCATTCAGTGAACACTGACTGAGGGAATAAATCAGAGAGAGAGAGAGACAGACAGGCAGACAGACAGAGAATCATGGATCCATCTAGATCCTGGAGTGAATATATATATGTATGCGTGTGTGTGTGTGTGTGTGTGTGTGTGGTGTGTAATATAATATGTTGTATTATTAGGGTTTATGAGTAAGCTTTGTAATTAACAAGGAATCATAATTTTACAAGCTTTTTTAAACATTCTCCATAAGGAAACAAAGGGCAGCAGGTATAATATGCATACTTGAAATAGTGACATTCTTTTACTTTGTAAAGTGATATTTTTAGTGTATTCATTTTTCCTCTAATTGTTGCCACATTTATTTCAGTTCCCATGGGAACCTAGAGAAGGATGTTCCCTGTTTTCCCCACCCCTCTGGGCTTCAGCAAAGGAAAATGGACCATAGAGCAGTTTTTGAGAGCTGTTTGGGGATGTGCTATTCATCAGGTGGTGGGCCTAGCAGGGCTTGCAGGGACTTGCTCCGCAGAGAGGGAAATGGACAGGAGGCATAGGTTACCGTGGAGGAGAGGTGGCCTCGATGAATTGGTTCAAGACAGAGTGAGGTGTGACATGAGGGGCTTTGTGACGAAGAGTCAGGGGGTGAAGGAGAGAAGTCAAGAAAGCTTTGTGGAAAGGCGATGGCTTGATTGTGTTTGGAAATTGCCCTAGAGTTAGCCAGATGAGAGAGGGTGGGAAGAGTGGGAGAAAATACCTGGGTGGTTATCTTCCTGTTTCAATTAAAAAAAAATGTAAAGAAGTGCAGAAACACAAAAGGAAAAATGTGAGAGATGAATTAAACCTCAGAAAAGTAAAAAAAGAGTCTTTCCATTGCTTATGTCCATGTGTGAAGAACAGATGTGAGTCTAGCTAAAGACTATAGTTCTGTGAGCTACAGAAGAAAAGGAAATTCTATGCCTTTGTCACCTTGGCTTTTCCCAAGAGAAAGGGGTCATGTGGCCTCATTCAGGATGTGTTCAGTAGTCTCATGCAACAAACACATCTCCTTGGGATGTGTGTGCATGGGGTTCAGAGGTGGATGTGGAAGAGGCAAGCCAAATATGAAGGGGAGAAAGCCTGACCACGTGGCTGACTGGCATCCACAACCAATAGGAATACTGAAGATGCCAGAGTCCACCTGTCTAGTCCAGGAATAGTGTTTTCATCAAGAGCACACACCCCAGCAATCGACAGCTATTTCAAAATAACCCAAATCCATTCTAAATCCATCTCAACAACAAGACAGGGAAGCGCAGTCCCCAGGAACATTCAAACTATCTCTTTGGTGCTTTTAGTCACCTGCCTCTCAATCTGCAGGTGCTCCCTTCAGTCTCTGCCCTGTAACTGTCTCCCTGAATCTTCATGTTCTTTTTATCACTCTCACCTGCATCATGTCCTCTTAATCGAATATCCCAGAGTCCCAAGAAGTATAGGGAGGACCCTCCTTCTGCATTGATGGAGGATTCTCAAATTTAATTGCTTTAATTTTGTTATATACCTGTTAATAGAATCATGAGGACCCAGCTCTGCTACATAGAATCCTAGAATGGGAGAAGCAGAAAGGAATCGGGTAATAGTTCAGTGGTCCTGAGAAGAAAGGCATGAGGAGCTTCTCAATGTCTGGAACCACCTGGTAAGCAAGGCGATGTGTTCCTATTTTAATAGTTAAACTCCCTTGAATGAGGCTCAGCACTTAATTTCCTTCTGTTGAATTCCTCTCCCAGAAGACTTCTATTGTATTGCACTGGAATCACGCGGCTATCTTCAAGATTCTCCTCATTATGTCAGAATAGAATTTTTCCCTTCTATTTTTATGTTTGAAATATGTTAACATCTTTTAAAATTGTCTTTCTTGGTAGCGTTTTTTTATTCTTTCCCCAACTACCAAAAATTAAAAGTATAATATGAAACAAAACATATGGAATCATCCAAATCCTTATTCTTGGTTATGATCTTCCAAGTTAGATACTTGTGTTTTTCAAAGCTTAATCTTCATGGACAGAGTTTAGAACAAATAATCACAATAACAGCAAGGTGCCCGGAACTGAGCCTTGCAGTTTTTATGTATCAGCTCATTTAAACCTTGTAGCATTCTTGTCATAGGATAATACTGTGGTCTTTAATCAGGAACACTTGTGTAATGTAATTTTTCTGGCTCTCACATAGGTCCCATGGAGAAGCAAAAATTGTCATTAAGAACCATTCATTCAAGGTAATTTATTTTCCTGTAACTCTTTTGTGGGTACAATGCCTCAACCCAGTGATGGCTCCCTAGGGAAGATTGCTGTCTTGGTGGTGGTTACCCATGCTCATGGCATCAGCAATACAAATAGCTCCTTTCTACTCATTTTCAGCCCACATCTTTTACCCACTGTAAAATCTTTTACTCATGTTAAAAGATTAACTTAGTGTTTTATCTTAATGTTTAACTTGCAAGTGCCTTTGAGGCATTACATTTTGGATGTCCTTCTGTTAAAGCAATTGTATATTCAAAACTAAACAGTACTATGCTGTTTAATATGGTAGCTAAGAGCTACTGTAGCTTATGGACACAAGAAACACAGTAGTGCAAATTGTGATGTGTTATATAGACATAACAGATGCTCTACTCCAAAGATTTAGTTAAAAAAAAAGAGAGAGAGTGCACTGATGATAATGTACCCTGGTACTTTATACATGACATCCTTTTTAATCTTTACTGCAATTGTGTTGAAATAGCTATCCTTGTTCTTCCCATTTTAGAGATGGAGTCTAGAAATAAAGTATTTGTCCAGTTTTGCATGGCTAGTAGCTTTGATGTTCTGGCAGCCTCAATTCCTGTGGATTATGTCATACACAATTACTTCCCAAGATACAGATACAGTGTGTATGGTTTCCTGGTTCTCTCTCACAGAATGTACCTTTCTGTAGTAGCCATAGTACCATGGACTTACTCCTCAGATATCCTCATCTCTAGCTCAGATCTCATTTTCTCTTTGAAATAAAATTATGCACAATTTAAAAGAAAAGTCATTTTCCTGGAATATGGAATATTCCTCTAAAAATTACAGCAACATCTATTTTATTAAAACTACAAAGGCAGAGGAAAGTGACAAAATGTGAAGTTCTGTGATAGAAGGTGAATTTCCATTCTGCCTAAAGCTATGCTTCTGTCATGTCAAAACACACACACACACACACACACACACACACACACACACACACTGAGCAAATCACTCTTTCCAGACTGCAGATACATATAGTGCAGTTGCATCTTAACCTTGATCTCAAAATTAGGTGAAGAGTAGAAATACTTATGGATAAAAATTATAGTGTCAACAAAGTTCATTATAAAGGATGACATTGCAAACTATTATGCCAGTTCAGACAAACCCAACTTAGCTGATTTCTAGTTTAGAAATGGACTATTGTTCCTTTAGTTTAATGTCAATGATATCACTTGTTTGTATCTATAGGACATGTTCTATGAAAGGTGTGTTACCCAAGACACTGGAATTACACACTGCACAGTGAGATGCTCAGTTCAGGACAGCTACCTGAAAACTGGAGCAAACAAGGGAAATGAAATCCATCCCTCTCATATGCTAAATAACTCTAGGGCACATAGTGAGTGCAATAGAAAAAAAATTGTTCCTATTATTTAAGTTAGCTAACTTAAATAATTATATTTTTAGCTAAAATATCTATATATAATTTGATAGAAATGAGTCATTGAATTAAATAAAAATGAATATTACTTCTCAACCTACCAGTCCTTCTGGTAAATAATATTAATTCTTTATTTATCTTTGTATGAGATTCTCCAGGAAGAGAAGTTCGTGATAATATGGTGTAAAGCATTTGTCTTTAATGGGTTTGAAGAATTCATGTGTTCATTCACTTATTTTAAGGACAATAATTGAGTATCCAGTATGTGTCAGGCGCTGTCCCAGGTGCTGAGGAATCAAGACATGAGTTAAGAGAATACCTCTTCCAGGAACATCATAGGCATTGTCCTCAAAGAAATAGATGAATAGTTTACATTTTTTCTTCTCCTTCTTTTTCTTCTTCCTTATCTCCTCCTCCTCCTCCTCCTCCTCCTCCTCCTCCTCCTCCTCTTTCTTCTCCTTTTTCTCTCCCCCTTTTCTCCTCTTTCTCCTCCTTCTCTTTACTCTTATTAGAAAAAGAATGAGAAAAAGGCTAGGAAGAAAAAGAAGTTTGGGAAATGATTGCAGAACTTCTTGATCTGATGGGTCCTACTGCAGTAGTCAATGTGGCAGAGTGGAAATAATTTTCAGCTCAGAAAACACATGACACAGATGTCATGAAGACTTGAGTGGGAAAGACTTAGAGACTGAAATGGCAAATTGTTGCTTTTGTCTTTTATAACATCTCTGAAACTGCACAGAACAAATGAAGAGATCAAATCTGTTAATGAAATAGTATAAATCTTATTCTGAAATCTGGCTCTTTGGGTAATTTCAGTGTTTTTCTTTTCAAAGTCAAACTATCTAATTTTTTAAGACTACATACTGAGCTCAGAGAAGGGTCATTAGTTTCCAGTTCATTTGCACATAAATGATAAATGCTTACCTTTAGTTTGCTTTTGCTTTTTTTTCTCCCTGAAGATCACAATTTTTTTTACCTTAAAAGTTTATTGGATAACTGATTTCAAAGGCATTTTTTGACTTTTTATTCCTAATCTGCAATTTATTTTATCTAATGGTGCCAACATAAGAGACTCTCTGTATATTAACTTTGTACCTTTTCAGTGTTCTCTCCTTGAGGTACTTTATGACCTGGGCACCCTACTTGATCAGAAAGATACTGGAAGTTGTAAAACTCACACAAAGCCGGCCTTTGTTATCACCTGAGCATGCAGAAGGGCAATTGCCCTGAGTATGGCATCTCGTGCCTCTATCACATGCTCCTGGGTTTTCTCCACTCGACTTTCCTGGGCCCATTCCCAGATAGAGGATGGAAGAAACCAGAGCAAAATGTGAATGCTGGGGGCTCAGCTGCCAAACATGGAGGTGAGTTGCTGTGTTCTGCGGGCGTATCTGTTACTATGCGTTAGCAAGCTTTTCTCCCAGGTCACACCTGCTTCATTGAGCCCTAAGAGTGTGGCCCTTAGAAGGTCTAGGGCCCAGCCCAATTTGCCCTTGGAGCCAAGCTGATCCAGTTCCCATTGCTCAGAGTCACTGTGATCACATCCCCTACTCTAATGTCCCTCAACACTGAGAGTATTGGAAAAGAATTAACTGCGTGGTGTTCCCAAATAGCTATCCTATCAATGCTCAGCATTCTTTTTTGAATTAAAATATTTTACAAACATTTTAGAGAAACTATATTGCTTTTTTCCTGATCATGAATTAAGACATACCCTTAAGTGGAGAATTTGACAAACACTGAAAAGAATAAATAACAAAGCAAGGTCCGGCATGATGGCACAGGCCTGTAATCCCAGCAACTCGGGAGGCTGTCAGGAGTATAAGTTCAAGGCCAGCCTGGGCGATTTACTGAGATCTTGTCTCAAAATAAAATGAAAGGAGCTGAGAGTGTAGTTCAGTGTCAGAGCCCTCCCTCCCCCTGTCCCCCGAGTTCAGTCCCCAGCCATGTCATACCATTGCCAATATTTTGAAAAATTACTCATAAATTATTAATTCAGTATTACAGATATTCTTACAATTGGGATGCTATCAAATGTGTTATTATGCATTCCACTTTTTTCTTCTTAATAATATTTTGTGAATATTTTCCAAAATCATTAAAATAGTGTAAAAGACCACATTTGGATATGTTTGTGCATGTATATGCAATGCTTTCTTGTGTTTTCTTCCATAATTTAAAATTGCTTATAGAGAACTATCTCGGATTCCTGCACAACATTATTTTCCTGCTTCCATAAGTCATGTATTTTGATGTCTTCTCCTTAGTTTAGGAATTCTTCAGACCTGTTTATATTTCCTCCATATTTTATTCTTTACATCAAAGTTTCAAAAAGTAATAATGCAGTGCTTATGAGAAATATTAAAAAAAAATCATCTATTTACCACATAAGAATTTGTTTCCTACAGAAAAGAGGATTCTTTGCTTAAGTATAACTATCAGAATTATTTGATTTTGAAAATTACAGAAAACAAGTTGTGTTGGTTATGTTTACAGCATAGAATGAAAAATGCAAATTAATAGTAGCTTAAATAGTTTATTATTTTTAAAAACTTTTATGAACTTTTTGTCATTTATTTTATCAGGTGAAAAAAAAAACCTGAAAATGTGTTCAATCTTTGGTATATATAACATCTATCAGAGTCCTTGGATCTGAGATTTGCCTTCTCCCTCATGACTTCCATTTTCAAGGTTTTAAATGGTTGCTGCTGGTGCTCCTCAGTCCACAAGCAGGAAGGAGAAGGGAGCAAAATAAATACAGCATGCTCTAGCCACATCAGGAACCTTAAAAAGAGTCTTTCTAGAAGTTCTACGTAGCACACTGCTTAAATTTCGTGTGTCAGAACTCACCCAAGTGCTGAGAGTCTGAGAAGGTAGTAATTTATCACTGAATAAAATTAGGGTTCAACTTCCCATGGAAGAAGGTGAAAAATATTGGGGAGATGATCAGAAAATATATTGCTTTTCAAGGACTGTCTATCACTTCAAGGTGCATTTTGGTCCTGCTTATGACCACATTGTTATGACTTAGGTTTCATTTTTTCAGAGATTCTATGGCTCATTCTCTTCCTGGGCTGTTTTACTCTCAGACTGGTTCTCTCTAGGATGGAAGAGATGGATGTTAGCATTCACAGGAGAGCAAGAATATTTTCTTCTCAGAAGCCTGAGCAGAGGTTCTTTGTGTCACATTGGCTCAAACTAGACTACTTGTTTATGCCCAAACTAGTCATAGGAACTAGCTAGGTGGAATATAATGGTTGGTGTATCCCAACCAAGGCTGTCCCTGCTTAGAAGTGGGTTTAGCTTCCCTAAATCACGGATAGACTGGATATGGGAGATGTTATTACTGCACATAAAAATTAGTGCCTTTGCCTAGGGAAACCAGTGTTCACAACAGCTCTTGAAGGAATGACCTCTTTCTATGTAATATGTGTATATGATGTATATGTAGCTATTTCTCCAATTGCTTAATGATCATCCAATGTCATCTTATTTCCTTCTCTGAGTCACATCTGGGACTTTACCCAGCTCCAGTAAATTTTCATTTTATTGCCTATACCATTATCAAACGGGATGGACATATCTTGACTTCTATTTTTGTATGAGGAAAACATCACAGTTCTTTTATCCATTCATCTCATCAACCTCCCTGTACTTCACAATTACTTTCCAGTTATACCATTATTTTTATAACATTGAGATTGAGAATTATATATTCTGTTCTGCTACATGGGTAAAGTCTTTTTAAATATCTATAAAATGATTCTAAAAGCTTAAAATAGGAAAATGACATCTAAATCCTTTTGACATTATAAATACTGTTCTCTGAAGTCCCAGATGGTTACCCTTCCCCCTTCCTTATAAAAGACACAAGCCATTGTCACTCAAGTTCCAATGGCTTCTGTTTTCAACCACCACTAAATACCTTTACTGTTTTGTAAATTTTCTAAGACCTTAGATAAACTAATCTCTCTCTCTCTCTCTCTTTCTCCCCACCCCCCACCTTTCTCCTGCCCTTTAGAGACCTTGTTTCCATGGTCATCCAGGCTGAATTAGATCAGGCACTCCTGAGATCAACAGCGTGGATATCTTGCATCCAAGAGGTAAATATGGGGCTCAGAAAAGAATTCTGGGCTACAGTGCAAAATGTGGGACCTATTAGCATACAAATGACCAGTAAAGCAAGCATCCAGAATGGCACAGAAAGGGGCACTCTACAGAGGGAAAAGAGAAGAGGGAGGGAGGCCTTTGACATTTCGGTGTCAGAGGAGTTGGCAAATGAGACTGAGCTCTTCAAATCTTAGCATCAGGGGATTAAGGAGTTGGGAGAGCAGAGGTGGTGTTGAATCTCACACTTGGATCAAGGTTCTTGTTTCAGTATTTCTGACATATGGGGCCCAGACTGTGCTTTGGTACCTATAGTGCTAGACAGCTCCAAATGTTAAGACAGTCTTACACCAAGCTAGCTGAATTCTGTTTCTCTCTAATATCCTGGCCACTGTTCCACCTTCTCAGGCAGCAGAAATACAGCCTGTTTGTATTGTTTCCCTCTCCTAAAAGCTCTCCAAATAGTCTGAGACAGTTAAGTGCCCAATACATTCAATGTAATCAACCATTAATGTTGTTTTATATTGTTGTTATTGTTACGTTTTATTTCGTGTTTGCTCACAGCGAGGCAGCCTGAATTCTAATCTTGGCTCCATTTTCTTCTAATCATTCCATCTCAATATCAAGTTCATTAATCCTGTTTGTCCCTTTTAACTTTGTAACATGATAATAATATCTCCTTCACAGAGTTGCTATGAGGCTTACCCGAGATAACATATATAGAGTGTTAGCACATTGACTAGCAAATAGTATTAACTCAATAAATGTTTGCTGTGTAATAATAAAACAATGTCAATAATAATAATGAGCTCCCTTTGCCACCTATGCTTTCTTATTAACCTTCACAATGTGTTGAAATTGTGGGTGTCCAACCCTCTCCCCTCTAGTTGGCTCTGAATGCTCTGAAAAGAAAGATCCCATCTTCTTATGGTCACATCCCCTAGGATTAAGCACAGGGTTTATTACACAGAAAATAGTGAAATGTTTGTAGAATGAGTACTTGACAAGCGCCCAGCTACCCAGTTTGCCTTTCTTTAAACATGAAATGAATAAATGCTTAAACATCCATTAACCATTCTATTATAAGCTCCCGTTATTACCCACAGGAGATCCCAGAGGGGACCACGTGTACATATCCTGATATGTCAGTCACACTCACCTTGTCTCTTTCTGCTCTGACCATCTCTGCCTTGAGATGATCTCTGCTGCTGCTCCTGCCATGAAGTCACCAGTGTTGGGGTGGAGGAGTCTGGTGGGCAAGACCCTAAGACCTGCCTCTCCAGGCCCAAGGACAGGGCCTCCTCCCTGAGTCTGAGCCCTGCTTCGCTGCTTCATTATTTGGGCCCCAGACTCTGAGCCTTTGCTTGTGCCTGGAGTCCTTCTTGAATACTCCTATTGACTTTTGCTTCCCTTTCTCCCTGTATCCTATACCAGTTCAGGGGATCCTCTGGTGCCAGAGGTCATTCCCTGTCATTCCACTTTTATTTCCTTCCCGCCATAGCCCTTCCTTTCTCAGGACTTCATTTCCTTGTCAGAGGATAAAATCTTTCAAGTTTTTGAAGGGGGACAAGTGTTGTGAGGGAAGGGACGTTGAGTAGTATATATGGAGAAGGGACTTGTTCACATTAACCAAAGCTCGTTAAAATGCCCCATGAAACATATTACTCAAAATGCACCCCAAATATACTTGGCCATTCAGCTTTGCTGTATCCTGAATGTGACGGTGGTTACACAGTTCTCTAGAGTTACCAGAACTTACAAACCTGGACACTGAAAACAGTGAATTTCACTATAGATACATTTAAAAGTAAATTGTCAAGTTCCTGCAGTGTCAGGATTTTGTCCAGCAGGTCAGTCCCATGTCTGCCTTGATTTGGCTGCACTCGCTTGCAAGAGCTGACTTGGAAGACTTTGTTTCTTAGTTTGGTTTCCTTCCCAATAAACTAAATATTCATTTATTGGCTTGTCATTGATAATAAAACGTAAATTAGCTAACTGCCTTTGAAACGTAAATAGATTAAACCAAACAATATCAGGAAGACTAGAGTACAAAGACCAACTAGCAAGAAAGGGGCTGAGAGGCCTTATCTGCACTGAGATAACACTGCCTTGCTGCTCTTATCTGCCTTGATTCTCTGTTGCTTCTGACAGTGGCTTTCCAGTGCTCAAACAGCGGGTTAACACAGAGGTTGCCAGACAGCGGGTGATCAGAAACACTCTGTCCTGGATTGATGTGGTCTCATGCTCTCTTGCTCAATTCTGTTTGCTTCTGTTGGAATGGACCGACACTGGGCAACTGTCGCCTAGTTGGAGGCAGCCTGCTGCTTCTCTCCTCCTTCTCTGGCTGCTCATCCACCTCTCACTTGCAGACATATGATGTCACGGCATCTGAACCACCTGTTCTGTTTTACAACCCCTCCTGCCCATAAGTCTATTTCTTCCCAAGCCACATCCTTTTGTAGAAAGCCTTTCACCCACGTGGATGTGGTTTTCTCTGAGGACCCTTGGTTCCTGAGTAACTCTGACCTCCCAGTAAGGAACAGATACTCTGAAGGCAAATGCAGTTGTCCTTGTGTTCATATTTCTATCTGTTTAGATTTTGCTGAGTGTCCACCCTAAGCCACATTCCTCTTGGAGCGCACAATTGCTTACCTCTGACAACTTCTATTTTAGAGATGCAGAGAGTAAGGAAGTGAAAATACATCAATGAATTCATGACAGGGTGAGATAAGGGCTGGGAGTGATATTAGTAGAATACACAGACAGAAAATAATGCAGCAGAGGGTAAGTGCCAGGTGAAAATTCCTCTGTAATAAGAGATATCCAGCTTCTTTGCTGAATCAAAAAAGCAAGCGTTTTGCATCTAGGATCCTGAGGCCAGAAAGAGCTGTGTAACCTGAATCTCAGCCTTGCTTAGGCTCAGCAGGATAGTAGAGTGTTGTGAGCTGGTGAAGGAGGGGAAGCAGGGTTGAGGACATGAGATCTCTGGAGGACAGGGTGAGAACGGTGAGCCACAGGACTGGCTCATTAGATCTGATTTGGGTTTTGGGGAGAGAGAGTTAATCATTCCAGGACATGTTACAAAATAAACAGCCCAGTGTAGTAGGTTTGGCTTAAAAAAATTTGTAAAGATTTTTTCCATTTACTACTTTATTTGGAGGATATTTTGCTAGAAGTTATTTCCTGACATAGAATGATTATCTATAAGGTAGGCTGAGATGCCTGCAAATAATCGTGTACCCATATATGACACAATGTCTTGTTTCAGGATCTTATTTATTCTATGAAAAAATAAGCCATCCATCCTGACTTTATTATAGGAAATATATTAGCAGTTTGGTTTCTGTTCCCTTGCAGCTGCATTAAAACTCTGTCCAACTGTTTAAATTTTTAGCAGCTCTTAAGTGGATGGAAGGTATGCAGGCTTCAAGCTTGTGAGTTCAAGGAAGCATTAATTTATTTCAGTAATTTAGATTTGGAATTTAATTTCCATCTTCTTTGTTCCTTTGTCTTTGTTCTTTGCCTCCCTCCTTCCACACACACACACACACACACACACACACACACACGCACGTGCGCACGCACACACACACACACACAAAGAGAGAGAGAACTCTATTCTCTAATTAAGGCATCCTAAATAAAATTAGCTTAATATAAAGTCTGTGACTTTAAGATAGCCCATGGTGTGTGCAGATAACATGATTTGGTGTGTTTGGCAGGCTGGTATTCAGTGAGTACATGGCAGTATATCTGTACCAGCTAAGCATGCGGACAACCAAAACAGAAAATCAGTATTTGTTTCTGCAGACTAGAAGAAATTATTAATAGGAAGACTTAACATGTTTAAGTTTATAAACAAAATAATAAAACCAAGGAATTCCATCTCCCTGAGTGCTGTTTCTGACCTGGCCATTCAGTGGTCTGAAAGTCTGGCAGCACAGTACCTGGCACATCACAGGGGTGGCTACTGGGCCTTCATTCTTTTGAGGTTGACAATTTCCATCCTACCTTCCTAACAGCACCTCAAATTGACTGGGGAAGTATAATGTCCTCCATTGTGTGTATTCTTGGTGGTCAGAGCAGGTCCCCTCCCTCTTCAACCTCTAGCTCAGAATGAGGGAAGGGAAGACACATACTAGCTCTGGCCATCTGGTGTGTTCTCCAGGGACCTTGAACTTGGGTGAGTGACCCATCCAAGCACAGAGGACTGGTGAGGCCATCCCCCAGTTCTGGGAGTGATGAGGTGAGGTGTTTCCATTGAGCCTGTGTTCAGTTGCTGAACTGTCTTCTCTCTTGATTCTCTGGAGCTCCTGACACCTCCTTCTCTAAGTCTCTGTTCTGGCATTTCAGTGGTTCTGTGAGCCTCTAGTATCAGTTCAATGATTTATTTTCCCTTAAGTTAGTTAGAGTTCATTTTTATTGTTTTCTATCAAAGGTCTTCATTGAGATAATAAATGATCATAACGTGAATGAGGTAATGGAATGAAGATAGGCACAGATTCTATTTCTTTTGTGACTTTCCCTTTCTTTAGTCTTCATTAGAGAGTGGAATCTCATCTGTAGATGGGTTTTCTTGGAACTAGGATAAATAGTAAATTTTTATTTCTCTTTCTGGAGGCAAAGCTGTTGTTTAAAAAAAAATTATAAACAATTTTAAATATATGCTTATTTTATGTAGTTAAAATTCCAATAAGCATAAAAGGAAATTTAAACATTCACAAGCATCATTCTGTATAATATATATCAATCAAAAATATCATATACGATATCTGAGCGGCATCTTCTGGGAGGGGTAGTGTGGTTTACCTAGCTAATCCCTTATTGTTAGGCATTTAGGCTCTTTCCAGTTATTCACCCTTATAAAAGGCCCTGCATGAACAGTTTTAGTTTAATCCTTTAATATACATGCTTATTACCCTCTGATACATTTTGAGAAGTAGAATTGTTGGGCTGGGGAGTCAGCAAATTTACAATATTTTTACTCACAAGAATGGCCCTCTTATAAAGCATATATAAAATATGAATAGTCTTTTTATCGTGAGTCTCTTCTTCAAAGAAAACAAAACAAACAGAAGTCTGTGTTTCAAGGTATGCATTGAAGCAGCCAAGTATAAAACCACATTGCATTAACTGAGGTGCTTCAGTTGACCAGTTTCAACTAAAAAAAAAAAACAGTTTAAGAAAAATTTATTAGTAGTCCTGTCTATTCAACCAGACACCACATCTGCTTTCTTCATTCTGTTTTTCAAAAAAACACTTATGGGTAGGAAGGATAGTAGAGTGAATCTGAATCCCTGTGGACATATATGACTATATGACTATATGATTAGATAAACTATCATCTACAACCAGAAGAATGAGAAGTTATACTCTATCTATTTATGATATGTCAAAATGCATTCTACTGTCATGTATAACTAATTAGAACAATTTTTTAAAAAATTCCACGGAAACCCAACTATGTGCCTGGCATAGTTCTAGGCACTGTGGTTATAAAAGGAGGTAAGACCTGGTGGGACACAATCCAGTGGGCCACAGACTTGAAAATGTTGCAATGTGGTAGTCACTGCCACAGTAGAGATATTAACAGCATTTTGAGGACAGAGAGCCAGGAGCACCTTTGACCAGCACAGTTAAAGTCTAAAGTGAGAATATGAGATTTACCTCAAGATACACAAACAAAGGCTTCCAGAGAACTGCAGAAAGAAGAGATTGGGAAAACTTCCAGAGAGTTTATGGGAATTGATAAGCGATGGGGTTAGCATTACTACAGGGGAGCTTTGCAGGGCATCATGAGCATTGGCACAGAGGAGAAAAGAGGTGAACAGATCCCTTGAAACACAAAGTTTGGGCATAACACACTGGCAAATCTGGGCTACTGAATCACTGTCAATAACAAGATAAGGCATTAGTGTTTAACTCCATTAGTTAAAGAGAAGTGAAGTATGAGTTATGGCTGCTACCACAAATTACTTGGTGGCTTAAAAAAACTACAAACTTATTATCTCACAATCCTCTAGATTAGAACTCTGACATGGACTTAATTATGTCAGAATCAACGTGTCTGCAGGCTGCATTCCTTTCTGGAGGCTTTAGGGGAAAATCTGTTTCCTTGCCTTTCGAGCTTCCAGAAACTATCTGTGTTCTTTGGCTCATGGCCCCTTTTTCTGTTGTCAAAGCCAGCAACAGCTGGTCAAGTTCCTCTCATGTCCTATCATTCCGACCTCCTTTTCTGCCTTCCATTTCTACTTCTAAGGACTTTTTAAGGGCCCACTCATATAGTCCATCCCACTCTCCCCATGTTGGCTTGTGTCTTATTCATACCTGCAAAGTCCCTTTTGCCATGCAAGATAACATGCCCATGCGCTCTCAAGATTAGCACATGGATTACTTTGGGGAGTCATTCTACCTTCCATGGGCATTGAGGTTGCAGAGCAAGAGAGTGACAATATTGGGGTTCTGCCCGAGGAAGACTATAGTGATATTACTGAGAGGGAAAGAACAGTTAGAAGACTTTTGGTGATTCCAGAAAAACCAGGATTAGGCTCAGTGAGAATAAGAAGGAAGAGGCAAATGCAAATGGCAGAGTGGAGATCATCTCCTGGGGGACTGGCAAGTGTCTAGTGGAGAGTGAGGAGAAGGGGCACAGAAATGGAGCTGTCATTCAGTCCCTGAGCATCTATGTGTATGAGGCCAAAAGTGTCAGTTGAATTTGGTTTAGACAAGTGGAGTAGTGGCAAATTTAGTTTGGATCTTATTATCATTAGATAAACTTTTAAGTTTTGAATAGCACACATGACAGGAATAGAGATCCAGGCCCTAAAAATACCAGGGAGAGAAATAATATTTGGGAATGACTGAGAGCTTAGAGGTGTCAAGAAAGAAGGGCACAATGAAGGTAAAGAAGAGGTACATAGAATGAGACATGAAGAGAGTGGAGGGAAAGAGAAAAAGTGGAAGAGTAAAGTCAGAAAGAGATATAGGCTTCGAGGAAGGGGAGTGAGAGCCAGAACTATAGCAGAGAGAGAAACCTAGAAAAAGACCAGTCTAGAGATTTCTGGCATGAAACAGGTGGGTCAATTTAAATTTCTGGTTCACCTGAGTTGTGCTCACAATTTTAAGTTAATCATTTTTAAGATCGTCTTGGAAGATTTATTTGCTTTCTGAGGTTAATCACTGTCCACAGCTCTCCCTTGTGCCAGGCTTGCAGGCACCCTCAGTGGTCCTTTGAGGGGGTGAAATATTCACCCAGCAGTTCCCCAGGCCCCTCACCTGAGTGAAGGAGGTTCAGCTTCTCCCAGTGTGACTCCTTTAACACAGACTGTTTTATCCATGGAATTTGGAGCCTTTGTAGGATGTGCTGAGGAAAAATGATTTCACTCTGTTGCAGCTACTGTACCTGCCAAGCAGCAGGCAGGCAGGAGCTTTGGTAAGCCTCAATACAGAGGAGGGTTTACATGTCCCTCTAACAGATAAGTGCTTTGAGACTTAGCTTCATTCTAGTCCTATGCTCAAGGTCACAGGTGGTCAAAACAAGGAGAACAGGCTAACTTGGGACCAGAGAAGCAAAGAGTGGACTAACAAGGGCAGAGTCACTTAGTAAGGCTGCAGGCAAATGAACACATTACGTCTGGAGAACTTGGTGCTCCCAAGGTGCTCCCAAGCTTACTCTGAACCCTGATCCCCAAACTAACCCTGCCCTGAGAAGGGTTATTCCAGAGAAGGAATGAGAAGGAAGTAAGCTATACAGGGGTAGGGTTTCCCCTGGCCGGAACACCACAAAAGCTTTCATGTTTATTATCTTTGAATAGAGGAAGCAGGCACTCAGAGAGGTTCACCAACTTGCCCAAGATCACCCAGGAACCCGCAATGAGGCCAGGACTTGCACCATGCCTCCATAGAATGGGCAATACTTTGGTTAGGGAGAGCACATTTGGGCCATCACAGAGTAGGTGAGATCTCCCCAGCCCGCCTCTGTGCCCACTGCCTGTGCGCCTGGCTGCCTGCCAGGCTTGCCGCGAGTTCCCGGTGGAGGCGGCAGCAGGCAGGGCAGAGGAGATCGCCCGACAGGGGGCTGTTGGGTCAGCCGAGCCCAGCCCAGCCAGGACGACGAGGATGCTCTGCGCGCCCAGGTGAGCCAGGGCTGGGGTCCTGAGCCCGCAGCTCGCGTCCGCGCCTGGCGCCCGCCGGCCCCCAACGCGGGGGCCGGAGCTGGCACCCGAGGGGGCGGCGGGGAGGGCGCAGGCAGCGGCTAGGAGCGCAGTGGCGACGGCAGCGGCAGCGGCGGCAGAGGCGGCAGCAGCTCGGCTCCGCGCTCGCTCGGGGTGGCCGCTCGGATCTGCCAGGGCGCCTCACTCCTTCGCCTCAGGCAGCGGGTAAGTGCTAGGTGCGCCCGGGATCAAGACCCCGAGAGCCCACGTGTGCTGATGGGGACGCGGAGTGGGCGGGGCGGCACCGCGGGCTAGGGGCTTCAGGGCTCTGGACTCCGAGCCCTGGCTTTGCCGCAGAGATGGGCTGCGTGGCGGCTCACGGTGTAGGTGGGCTGCTGGTTGTGTAGGACGCCTCCCCAGAGCGGGAGCACTGTAGGTTTGTGGCTGTTGCTCTGCACTCCTGTAGGTAAGTACTTGTAAAACTGAATGTGTGTTCACTGACTAGGAGGTTGTGTGTGTAAAGGGGAGAGAGAGAGAGAACGACAGACAGGCTGGGCTGTGCATCCATAGCTGTTTGTAACTAGATGCTTGTGTGTACTCTATGGATGGTCCTGAACGTGTAACCACGAGTGTGCTGTGTGTATGTGTGTGAAAGAGAAACAAAATACGTGTGTCTTGAGCATGTGTGTGTAAGTGGCACGGAGCGTGTGGGCACGCTGCACGCTTTGCTGCATGAAGCTTTTCACGGTCACTTCCAGTACTAGCGACCATCCTGCAGCTGTCATTTACAGAATCCCCAAACCAATTTCCTCTCAGCTTGCTACCCTGTGTGTGGCACTATGATGTTAGTGGCCTTTGGAGGAAGTGGCTGTTGATACAGGGAAGTGCTGTCTGGCAGAGGTGAAGTCATGGCATGAGCTTAGAGTTCAATGTTAAGAGAGAAATCTTGTCTTCGTTTCCCACTTGGTCCATGAAAATGAATGCAGATGTTCCTTAGGGTGCAGGTTTGGCATGGATCAAGGGTGGCTTTTGATGGAAGGACACTGATGTTTGCCCTCTCTGTCTTCATACTACTGGGATGGAGTCTCTGGGTCATAAAACTGCAGGTGACCCTGGCCTGTAGTAGTGATGTTTGCCTGATCCCCCAGTGAAACTTCAGCTTAAGTGACAGAGGGAGAAGTTGCTGTGTGCTGCTGGTGAGCACAGCTGGTGACAGAATAGGACACCAGTGATGAATGTGGTGCCCTAGAAACAAGGAAAATGTCAGATAGGGGACAAGAACCCTAGAGTTCTGAGGAGCAGTTCACATTTAGGGAATATAAGAGTGCAGAAAAATAATAGTAAAAACCAAAGAGGCATTGCAGTATCCTCAAGTCATTCTTTAATCTTTTATTTTCTTCACACATTCTAACCCTAAATGCTTCCTTATCTTTGGGAAGTATCTTAATTATAACTATATGGTAGAGTGACAAGCATCATTTAAACTCTAGAACTACATGCAACACACTGAAGCTAGCAGGAGCTTCAAGGAGTGTTCATCCAGCCTACCTTGAGCAGATGGGGGTCCCAGGTACCCGAGGACAATAGTGTCCCAGTTATCTGAGTTTCCTTCCAGATGCTGTTCCTTCTAGCAGCTGCAGCAGCCTTGTGGCCAACTAATTGAATGGGTTTTCTTCAACTCTCACATGCCTAGACCTCCCTAGTTCCCTTCAATCCCTCCTTTCCCTCCCCAGCTTCAGAGACTAAAGGACAACACCTGAACATCAGCAGCAGCAGCCTGCTACACCACATTGCCTCCTGATTTTCCCATCTGTTGTTGAATACACCCCCTCCGAGTCACCCAGGCTGGAAACCAGAGCAACCTTTAATATCTCCTTCTTGTTCATCAGTAGCTGCCACAGCTTAATCCATAGGCAAGTTTGTCTGTGCTCCCTCAATACCTCTTTAATTTAAAATCCCCCTCTTTGGTCTCACTGCCACTTCCTTATTAGGGGAGACCTATGTTTAGGGATGTCCAGAGATACAGACTATAATTAAGGTATGGGGAAAAGAATTCCAGGCAAAGAAATGAGTGAAGAGATTCTTGAGATTATCTAGGACTAAAAGTTAAATCTGTTTTTTGGAAGAATCTGGACCTTTTAATGATTGTAGCATAATGTGACCTAGATCAAGTCTTCTTGCCTTTCTAAGGCCTGGTTTCTTCAACTGTGAAAAGTGATGAAAGATTTCACCTAGAACCTAGTCACTAGAGCTTTTGTTTGTTTGTTTGGTTGGTTGTTGTTTTTTTGGTACTGGAAATTTAACACCGGGGCACTTTACCACTGAGCCACATCCCCAGTCTTTTTTTTTATGTTTTATTTTGAGACAGGGTCTCAATAAGTTGCATAGGGCCTTGCTAAATTGCTGAGGCTGGCTTTAAACTCTTGATCTTCATGCCTCAGACTCCTGAGTGGCTGGGATTATAGGCATGAGCCACCATGCCTGGCTACTAGATCATTTCTTAAGATCCTGTTAACTCTAAAATTCTCTGATTGTCATTGATATTTTTGCATTAGCAAGAAATTTTCACCTAAGGCCACACTGGCCCAAAAGAAATCAGTTTGTCTTTAGGGAAACTATGCAGATAAAGGAGAAAAGAATGAAATGCACCATTGACTGAAGTTTGAGGTGAGGGTTAACCAAAAACATCCAGATGGAGTTAGAGGAATTTTAGAGACCACCTATTCTCACCTCCCAGGAAATGTCAGAGTCTTCCTCATGAAGATAACTTCACATTATGTTGTAATAGAGGATTGTAAAGCCTTGGTGCCCTTGACATTTGGGGCTAGGTAATTCTTTGATGTGAGGGACTGTCCTATGCATTATAGGATGTTCAGCAACATCCTGGTACCTATTAGATACCAGTTACAACCCTTCATTTTGACAACAAAACATTTCCAGGCATTTGCTACATGCCCACACGGAGGGACAGAGCCCCCTTTCCAGATGAAAATCACTGTGATAAATCAAGCAAAGTCTCATAGCCTCCTGCAGAAGGATCATACAACAAAAGAACTGCTGTGTTGTTCACTGCCTTTCCACGCTTCCAACCTAGCCACCCTCACACGGTTACCTCCATCTCTTCTAGATTTTTAGTGCTTTGTTGCTATGCCTGGAAATGCTCAAGATGCTGCTGAAGGCTGAGAGGCATTTCAGAGGCAATATAATAATAATCTTAATAACTCACATTAATCCAGCCCTTGATGCACACCAGGCATAGTTCTAAATGCTCTACATGGATGATCTCATTTAATCTTCATTATGAATTCTGTAAGGGAGTTACTTCTGTTAGTCTCATTTTACAAACATGGCTACTCAAACACAGGTAAAATAATGTGCCCAAGTTCTCTCGGATATTGAGTAAAGACCTGGTGTTGTGTTGTATATTGTCTTACTCCAGAGTCCCTGCTCTGAATCTCCACATTGGCCCACCTTGTATGAAGGGGATTTTGGTGTTACAGGGTGGGAAAGATCTTCAGTATCCCCTAACCCAATTGTAAAACCAAGTCTTGCCTTTTGGACGGAGGCAGGGGGTTGCGAGTTGTATTCAGTTGAAATTATGTGATTTCTCCCTTTAAAAAAATGTTCTTCTCTTTCTTACCTAGAAATAGTTTGGAGGCACGTGTAGAACAAGATGAGTGGTAGTGGGGTTGGGAACCTGGAAAGGGGATTGCGTGGGGGAAAGAAAAGATGTGAAGAGCACACAGAACATAAGACATTTCTTTTTCCATTCACTCTATCTCACTGTTTTTTTAAAAAATATAATTTTTGTTCTAGATGGACACTCCCTTTATTTACTTATTTTTATGCAGTGCTGAGACTCGAACCCAGTGTCTCATGCATGCTAGGCAAGCGCTCCACTATGTTTTTATCAACTCTCTCCTTATTGTTCTTAACCTGGCCTTTGATTCTTCCATTCTGAAAGATGTTGACTTTTTCCTATTGGAGCAGTAGAAAAATGGCCAAATTTGGACACAGAAATATAAGTAAAATGTAAATAGCTATCAAGTAGGCTAATTGAGAGGGCTCACCTTAAATATAGTCAGAGTAGGTTGGCTACCTTAAAAATTACTAACAAGTTTGGAATTCCAAGGTAAGCATAAGGTTGACTATTTTCTTTGCCACCTTGTGTCATGAAATCTGTAGGTTTGGTAACTGCCAGTGGAGAAATTGTAGAGTTCGACTATCTATTTCTCATGGTTTGCTTAGGACAGTGGCTCCCAAACTTTGATAAGCAACAGAATAATTTGTAGAGCCTATTAGAGCATAGATTGCTGGGCTTTACTCCAGAGTTTCTGATTTCCTGCATATGGTTTCGGGTCTGATAATTCACATTTATTCCTGTTTTTCCCTGCATTTTTTATTGGTGCATTGTAGTTAGATATGATGATGGGATTTGTTGTCACATATTTGTACATGCACAAAATCTAACAAGATATAGTGGCCATATCATTCCCCAGCACGTCCCCTCTTCTTTCCTACCTTCCACTCCTTATCCTTTTTCTCTAATGATCTCCCTTTATTTTCATGAGATCTGTTCCACCTTTCTTTTAGTGTTTACTCTTTATCTTCAACATGTGAGGAAAAACATATGACCCTTGATTTTCTGAGTTTGACTTATTTCCCTTAACATAATGGTCTCTAGTTCCATCTATTTTCCTGAAAATGATATAATTTCATTTTTCTTTATGGCTGAATAAAGCTCCATTGTGTATATAATATACTATATTTTCTTTATCCATTCATCATTGATGGACATCTAGGCTGGTTCCATGGTTTGGCTATTGTGAATTGTACTGCTATAAACGTGGGTATGCATGTATCACTGTAGTATAATGACTTTAATACTTTAGGATAAATATATGGTATAGCTGGGTCACATGGTGGTTCCATGCCTGGTCTTTTGAGGAACCTCCATACTGATTTCCATAATGGTTGTACTAATTTACAACACTGACCAGCTGTGTAAAAGTGTTCCTTTTCCTCTACATCCTCTCCCGGATTTGTTATTAGTTGTGTTCATGATGACTGTTATTTGGACTGGTGTGAGATGAAATCTCAGTGTGGTTTTGATTTGCATATCCCTTGTTGCTAGTGATATTGAATATTAATTTTTCATATATTTGTTGGTCATTTGTATTTCTTTTTTGAGAAATGTCTGTTTAATTCAGATTGGTTTGTTTGATTTTTCAGCAAAAAGTTTTTTGAGTGATTTATATATTCTCTATATATTAATCCTCTGTCAGAAGAGAAGCTAGCAAAGACTTTTCTCCCATTCTGTAGGTTCTCTCTTCACATTCCTAATTGTTTTCATTTGCAGAAGCTTTTTTAATATTTATTTTTTAGTTGTATTTGGATACAATACCTTTATTTATTTATATGTGGTGCTGAGGATCGAACCCAGGGCTTCCCATGTGCTAGGTGTGTGCTCTACCACTGAGCCACAACCCCCCTCCAGCCCCCTGCAGAAGTTTTTTAATTTTTTGCCATTATTTCCTGAGCTGCATGGGTCCTATTGAGAAAGTTGTTGCCTGTGCCTATATGTTGGAGTGTTGACCTTATGTTTTCTTCTAGGAGATGCCTAGTTTCTGGTCTAATTCCTAGGTCTTTGATCCATTTATAATTTGCATTTCTAATAGGTTCCTTGGTGATACTGATACTGCTGGTGGGGGTCTGGTCTCACCACTATTTGAGAACTACTGGATAACTAACATAAAGCCCATATCTAGCCATCTTAGGTTTTAAATGAAAAGATATTTTATTTTTAAGATAATTAGAAATTTTGGCTAATTACAATCCACAAATGGAGCAAGATTGAAAGCACAATGACTACTAGGTATGAACTTAGACCTCTCACTAAGCCGCTAAGTTTTGCCTCACATTTCAAACAGATCTTTGATTTTTCTCAGCAATTGAACTTTTAGGTTGAGTTAATTCTCTGTCTCCCACCCCTACTGCCACCTAATTCAGATGACAAAATCTCCCATTATTCATGAAATAATCCAAATCAAAATTCCTTTAATATCTTGGTGTCTAGTGTCATAAAAATTCTGATGAGTCTCTGTAAGGATAAGAAAGGTATATTTTCTAGCTAGCTAGCTTATTATTTTTTTTGTACAGTTGCTTTGTACTTCCCCTTTCAAATCCACATTAGCATGATAGAGACACCCAACATAAATTTGAATTTGCATATTTGTGTGTAACTGATGAAAGTTTTAAAATCCCAATCAGAAAGTTAAAAACAAAAAAAATAAGCTTATATCAACTCCTTTCTCTTTCTGAATTATCAGCATATCTTTGTGTTTTTGTTTCTGTTTTTGCAAGACCCCCACCTCCTCCACCCAAACAGGCTAACTCAGACAGATTTAAGGGTTGTGAAGCTTCCATTCAATTTAAATTGTTTATCGAATGTTTATCATATACTTTGGAGTTTTATATACTAGTCTTTGGGGATTTTTTTTTTTTCTGTCTAACCTGCGTATTGTTTTTCTTGTTTACAAATAAGGAACTGAGGCCCATAAACTTTAAGGATGCTCTTGTATTAGTTAGAAGGCTTATTAGTCAATACAGGTTTTGGCTATACATGATGAAAACCAACTCTGACTTATTTAAGCAAAAGTTGGACTTTGTTGGAAGGATAGTGGGGATTTTCTTATGAATTTAAGCAACCAGGCCCCAGTACAGCTGGGAAGGTCATAGCCAGAGAACTCAGCTCCAGGAGTACATGACTTTCCCCAGTGCTGTCCTTAATGTGACTCACGCCCAAGATTCTGCGGCAATCAGTTCAAGACAGAGAATCTTATTGGCCCAATCTTTTATGACCATGAGGTCATAGCAAAAACACAGTTGTCATGGGCTCAACCTTGAATTGTGGTGGATTTTCCCAATGTAGTAGTCTAGTGGATGCTTGAATGAATGTCCCCTATGTCACACCAGTTTGGCAAAGACAGAATCTGAATTTGGTTTTGACTGCAAGGAAAGTGATTTTTCCTCCTAAAGGTATGTTTGATGAGGAAAACACATTAATATGGCATTGAATAAAGACAACCTACCTTTATTTTCAAGTTTCCAGCCTCTATGTCAGGCATACCCTGGGTAGTTGTACATGGCTTCTGGGTTCTGACGCATCTGGCTGCTCTCTACCCTGTGTGGTGTGGCCTGACCTCTCATTCTGCCCATGCAAGTCATATCTCCGGTTCACCTAACACTACTGTGACTCACAGGTTTAGAGACTGGAGGGACCCATCATTTGTCCCACCTTTTCCCTGTGCGATATTCATTACTAACACATCCAAAGCACTTGCCATAAACACTGCTGAGCTCAATGGAGCTCATCTAACTTTTCTAATAACTCTGTTGTTGCCTATTTTGGATTTATTTTCCAATATTTTGTTATGAAAATACACATCTAAGTGAAAAATTCAGAGAATTATACAGTGAACACCCCTGTACTCTCCAGGTAGTTTTTATAATCAATATTTTGTGAAAGTTGCTTTATCATAGTTCTATTTATTCATTCATCCATGAACCTGTTTGGGAGAGGGAGGATGATTTCAAAGTATGTCGCTGTTTCTTATTCTCTGGGGAAACTGAATGAGACAGGTGACATGACTTGCCCAAGGTCATTCATGAGGAGGAGTTGGAATTGGGATTGAACTCTTACAGTCTGATTCCTCAAACCACCTTCTTAACCACTAAGCAGCTCTCTCAGCCCTGGAAGAGAAGAGGGAAAGATGAACTCAAGGCTAGGTAGTGCAGGATAATGACTGAGACCCAGGTCACTGGCCCTCAAGCTCCTGAAATTTCCATTACGTTGAGCCACAGTAAATAGTCCATTATCCAAGTCGAAGTCGTCTTTCCTCACTTCTCAAAGGTTCAGAACTTGACAGCATACCCCAGATCTCCAGAAAATCTGATTTTTGACACAGATGATTTCGTAAAGTTAATATGCTTTTTTTTTCTTCTCAGCATTTTAAGATAATTTATGAAAATGGCAGACTGGGAAATTACCATTTTAGATAACTTTTTTTACAATGTTCAAAGGACTTTTCACATATGTTATCTTATCTGAACTTCATGAATAGCAGCAGATTTGCAAGACAGGTGGGCTGGATATCTTAACCACATTGAACATCTGGAAACCTGAGGTTTTTAGACACAAAGGAGGAAACTCAAAGTTATGTGATGCGAAGATCAAGGTTGGGCCTTGGTTAAAATGTATCCTCTTTCAAGGGCCTGGAGGTTTTAAGGAACGGCATAAATACAAGTTAATAAAAGCTGGAGGAATTGAGGTGGGGGATCCTTGATACCTTCATCCTTGGTGGATAGCTTAAAGGTCTGGGTTCTAGAGCCACTGTCTTGTGTGTCCTTGGTCAGCTTCTCTCTTCCATGTCTCAGTTTCTCCATCTGTGAAATGGGGATAATTACTATACTCCCTCATAGTGTGATGTGAAGATAAAATGAAGTAATGCATGTAAAAGTTCTGTTTGGTGCTTAATGTCAGTTATAAAACGCATCATTACACCTTTCCTGCTTCTTTCTCAAGAGCTCTCTTTTCTGTGTTAAATGGGTCCCCCCTAAAATCTATGGACATGATTTCATCTTTTTGCCCTGGATTCCCCCCCACCCAGAACCTATTGGGAGGAGATTGTGAACCACAGCTTTTATGAGGTGACATTTTATTAGTCTAGGAAAGATGTGGATTTTGCTCAAGAATTTCCATCTAAGAAGCTGTAAATAGTCCATGTCCTTTGATATTGCACTGGTATGTTTCATTGGTTATAATAATCTGCATGTGAGAGCTAATGCAGAGAATTCTGTATAAACTATTTTTTAATCTAGGAGGTTCTGGAGAAGTAGAAGGGTGAGGACAGAGAAGTAAACATGCTGCAGAGACCTTTCTCTCGGCATGCACAGCAAATACTGAAATCTAGGCCCTTTGGACAATGGGTCATTTAAACAGATATGAAAAAAACAAAGAGGATTTCAGAAGGGTATGCTCACCTGGGTGGATCACACTCTGTCCTTGCAGCCTCTCCCAGACTGACCCCCGCACCCAGGAATCCTCTAGAACAGAATCACTGGGATGTTTGCTAAAATGCAGATTCCTGTATTCGAGTCTGCAGTTTTGCGAGTGATTTTTAGGTAGATAAATGTTTGAGAACCTCTGCTGTGAGCAGCATGATTTCTGCAAGGTTGAAACAATAATTTTAAGGACTTAATTTAGGTAGAATGCAAATTTTGATTTGAACTGCTCTCAATTCCTGCCTTCTGAAGTCAGGTGTATATGACCCTTTATGCTTGCTTGGGCTCAGGCTTTGGGGCCTATCCTGCAGAGAAAAAGACTGATTCCTGTAAGGACATCCCACAGTAGGGGAGCTGGATCTCCAGGTGCATGGTTGCCTTTGTGGAGAAGCAGAGTAGGAAATACTCATCCTCCAGCAACTGTCAAACTAGAAACTGACCACCCATGATAACAGCAGACTAACATCATGCTGTGAACTCACTGGCACCTGTTTTAAAGCATTCATTTTCAGGATTTTTTTTCCATTAGTCTCATGAGGTTGATATTATATGTATTCATATTATATAGATGAGGCCCCCTGAGTCTAAGAAAACTTAAGTAATATGCCCACACTGGTGATGGAGAGAAAGAGGGCAGGGTCTGTGGTTGTGCTTAGAAGCAGGGATTGGCAAACTCTCCTTTTCTGTAGACTAAAAGCTAAGAATCATTTTCACATTTTTCAATTGTTGGAAAAATATCAAAACGAGACTATTTCATGACAAATGGAAATTTATATGAAATTCAAATTTCAATGTCCATAAATAAAGATTTATTGGAATGCAGCCATGCCCCCTCATTTACATATTGTCTCTGGCTGTTTTCATACTACGACAGCAGAGATGAATGATTGGGACAGTGACCCAATGCTCCAAAAAGCCTCAAATATCTGATAAACAACCATTTACAGAAAAACTAAATGTGCTGACCTCTGCTGTAAAACATACTGTGTGCTCAAAGTGTCCCCCAAATTTCAGTCCTTTGAGTATTACCCCTTTGGGATTCTCACCACCTTCTCATACCATATGGAGAATTATCTGCATAGCATTTTTCTTTAGATTAATTAATTTTCTTTAAATAAATTTATTTTGTAAAGAATCAAAAGTATAAGTGGAAACCAGTCCAATTGCAAAAAATAGAAGACGACTGTAAAAACAAATGCAGCACACACAAAACCATGTATTAGACTCCAGGTGAATAAGTGGAAAAGGTGTGCACCTGGTCCTGATTTCCAGGGGCAAGACTGCATTCATCTTGGAGGGCTACACTCAGTCTTCTGGAATTCTCTTTGTGCACAGACACAATGGGTTGGAGGTGCCTTGGAATCCATGTCTCCCTCTGAATCCATAACCAGTAAACTAAGGGTGTGGAAGTATCTCTACCCCAGTGCCTTCCCCTGGTGTTTGGTAAAATTCTGAGACATATGCTTTACCCCATTTCTAAGAATGTCTCTGTAGATTGAGCTTCCCTGGCTGAACCATTTCTCAGTGGTTGCCTCTCATTTTTTTTCTTATACCATTTCCCTACTTTTGCACATGCACCTGCCAAATTCAGCATGTGCTTTTAGTCCTTGCCTCAAGATTTGCCTTTTTTGGGGGAGCCTAGCTAAGACAACAGTGTTTCTTACCAAAGATTGTGAACCTGAAACCTGTTCTTTTTTCTTTTAAAAAAGAGATTAGCAAATAACAGGAAGATTTTCAGAAACAAGCTCACACCTATTTAAGTCCTTTTTATCAATATCAATAATGATGATTAAAATAGAAAATGAAAGAGAACATCATTTTGCTTTATAATCTGATATTACTTAATGTTCTGGCCACCTATTACCTAATGTCATATTCTTTAGTGGTTAAGAGAACCATGCTTGGGGAATTGATGTGTTACCATGTTGGTTCTCAAAGAGTGGTCCCTGTTCCAGCAGCAGCAGTGACATCTGTAGACTCAGTAGCAACACAGATTCTCTACTTCAAACCTAATAAATTAGAAACTTGGTTGATGGTCCCAGAATTTTTGCTTTAATGAGTCTCCAGGTGATTCTTATGCATGCTTAAGCTTGAGAACCACAGCCTCTTTATTTAGTTCTGCTCTCATTGCATTCTTGGATTTCTTAAGAATTCAAAATCACTCAAGACCTGCTCCCTCCCCTCAAACATGGCTGACTGATGGTTTTCTAGCTTCTGTTGGAGCCTCCTCTGAGGTGGATCCTTGTAGAGTCACACAGGACAATAATTGGAAAGCTCTGATGATTAGAATGGTCTACTCATGGTGAGTCTCAAACTCCTCTCAAAGCTTCCTCTAATCTGTCCTTTAGATTAAATCAGGATTAATCTTGTCTTTAATTATGAAGTAAAGCTTTCATACCATGTCAGGACATCCATTTAACAAATGCTTGCTGATCTAGTGCATGATTATTCTGTGAAAAAAAAGGAACACAGTCCGTTGTCTATTTCTTCATTGTATCTGTGGTCAAAAGGGTGACACACTGGACAAGCGTCTCACCAAAGTTCATAACTAAATGTGTGTGTCTTTGTTCTTTCTTCATGAAATTCTTGAATTCATGCTTATAACTAGTTTCTTCTAATTTCACTATCCTTGTTGCATTCTTTGATTGAAAAACCCTCTACCTTAAAAAAAACTGATTTCTAGAAACACTGTATGTATATAGATACATAAAAATGAAAGTTTATGTTCTTTTTTATTTTTTCTGTAGTCCATTCTTTCCCACAAAAGTGTGGTTATATCTCTTAAATATTCTTCCACTGGGCACAGGTTCTTTTAAGCACCAGGGTTTTTGTTTTTGTTTTTGACAAAGGCACTAAACTTCCCAACTGAGAAACGTTTATTTACCTAGAAGAATATTTTCCTTAGTTATTTTGAGAAACATTAAAATGCATTTTGCATCCTGGTTGTGGATATGTGCATAGTAGTGCCTCAAATGGAATGGAATTGGCTTCTGTAAGGATTTAATTATGGTAATAGAATGACTAGAAGCTTTAGGATTACCTGGTTCACTTACTCCAAGTGGCATTTGGCTACTAGCCCTAAAAAGATTCAGCTTGTGGAACACAGGCTCTTTTTTGTTGTTGTTAAAGGGGTTGTACCCATTTTAACCTGCTCACAGTAACTTAGATGTCTGTCTACCTATATCTGAACCATATACATATATATAATATAATATAATATAATATAAAATATATGATATTTATAATATATATGGTTTGGAACACCAATTTACCACAGGGAAATCCTTTCAAAATGCATCAATCAACTTATCGAGAGGTTCAAAAGTAATTACTAAGACAGCATCCTACAAACTCTAATGTTTTTTTTTTTAAGAGAGAGTGAGAGAGGGGAAAGAGAGAGAGAGAGAGAGAGAGAGAGAGAGAGAATTTTTAATATTTATTTTTTAGTTCTCGGCGGACACATCTTTTGTTGGCATGTGGTGCTGAGGATAGAACCCGGGCCACACGCATGCCAGGCGAGCGCGCTACCGCTTGAGCCACATCCCCAGCCCAACTCTAATGTTTTCTAGAAAACAAAGTTCAGGTGAATAGCCAAGAAGAGGAATTTTTCTTCCATTTAGTGAGAATTTGCATAGTTGCAATTTTTCAGATGACTTGATTTTTTTTTTCCATGGTGTAGGTAAAGAGAGTTTGGGTGACTAGGAAATCCAATAAACGTGGGATTGATGAGACTGTTGCTTAGGTTGTTCATTTGTGTGATCCTGCTGGGACTGTGTTTTGGTTCACATAGCTGGTGGTGAGGTGATGTAGCCAACAACAAGCATCTAAACAGTTAAATCTTACCAAATATTTGCTCTTATTTTTGTTCTAACTACCAGGTAGATGAATCTATTTGAGATGGCATAGGAATTTCTTTTAACTTTTGGGAAACACCAGTTAACTTTAAGTTTCTCCCAGCGCCAGTTCCCCTCTGTCCCTTTCCATCCTACATCTGGGGAAATTGAAACTGAGATTAGTGAGTATATTTGCTTGAAGTTAAGTAGCACAGTCAGGCTGAGAACCCAGGTCCAGTGATTCCTCTGTCCAATTCTCCTTCCATTATGTCAGTCTCCCACCCTTGATTTGGCAGTTAAGATAAATAATGTTTTACTTATTCATGACACTTATCCAAAGTAAAGGTGTTGGGCTGTGCCCTTTGATGTAGAAATTTAACCCATGTAAGCATGTTCGATAAAGAAACGTGGTCAATTCAAGCAGAGTTATGCATGATATCTGTTCATGCAACCAAAACCAAACAAAATAAAGCACAGCAAAGCCAGCTGAGGTTATGATAGAGCTCCGGGTTGGCAGGTGTTGGCACTGTACCAAACTACATTGATCTCTCTTTCCAATAGGCAAGGACTATTTACAGGTGAGCACTGTGCTCTTATAATAGAGATGCAACTCCACACCTTCTGTTAACCATTAACCACTGTTCGCAGCAATATTTCAGATTATTCTGAATCAAAAAACAAGGGCAATGATTTGGTGCACTTACCTTTTGGATTTGCTCTTTAGTTGTTCAAAACATGTAAGACAGAAACCTGGGGGTTGGAATCAGCACTGAGTGGCCTTCACAAGATGGTTTCTTCTTCCTTCTCATGATTTCTTTAAGGAAAGATCTGACTCTGAATCTATTCATGAGGGAAAAGAAGCTCAAAGGAATTTGAAGATTTCTGAACTACCATAGATTTACTTTTATGACAGATATGATGTTCAGGGTAGTTCTAGTGGCTCAAGCCTGTCTTGGTCCTGAGTCGTTCATTCATTCTTACATGATAGAAGGGGCTGTTTGGCATCCTCATCCATCTCTTTTCCAGCTCTTTCTGGTTATGATGACATACTACTGTTTCTCTGAAGGAGACTGGTATAGAAGGTATTGGTTCTTGATCTCTTAGGTCAGGGGATAAGACACAACATGACTGTCATTAACACAAACATACCACAGCAGATCTTACTGAATTTCAAATGACACAACTTATCCCTGAGCATAGGAGATGTTCTTGGTTGTTTGTGATTTTCTTTACTTTGATAGTTAATTAAAGTTTGTTAAGTTGTTAAGAAGCCAGAAATATAAGGGTGCAAGTTAAAGCACCGGTTTCTTCCACACCCGTCACCCCTTGCACGCTTCCCCACAAGAGATGTTGCTGTAATCACAGATTTGATTAGTTATCCCCAGCAAATGCCGCAGAAAATAGTGGACTATAATTGATTAATCAAATCAGGATAGGTACTAATCACCAATTCCTATTTTAATACCACTCCTTTTCCTCTGACAAGGTACATGCTGTCTCACTGGCTTGTTAAATAATAATTTTACATTTCAATGAGTAAAACATAGCAGTGTACATTGCAGTGAATATATGAGGTTTGTTATACTGCTACATTTTTCCAATGCAGTTTCAATCAAATGAACTTTATCCAAATTTTAACAGGTTTTCTTACTTCTAGATTTTCTTCCTTCTGTATACCGACTCAATGTTGATTTTCTTGTATATTACTCTGCATTCTTTTAGCTGCAATAATGGCTGGAAACCAACTTAGTGTGACTTGAGGTCTAGAGAAATATGTTGGCTCATATAACCGGGAAGCTCAAGTGTAGAACTGGAACTTAAGCCTCACATGGTATAATCAAGGCATTGACATTCTTCAGGTGGCAGCTTGGTTTTCCTTTGGGCAAAGTGGCATTCTCAGACAAGCTGTGCCATCAGTGATGGGAACCAGAGCTTCAAACTGTTTCACAACATCAGGGGAACAAGAGACTCTTTCTAGCAAAATTCCAGGATTGACTTTCATTGCTTTAGCCAAGGAAGCTAATAACGGCTGTAACCAGGAATGGACTGTTCTGATTGGCCAGGCTGATGTGTTCATCAGCTGGGGTTAGATGGTGGTTAGGAGTTACCAACAAGGAAAATTAATACATAATTTCAAGAGAAAGATAGAATAGATACTCAGCAGAACATTGTAGCAAATGTCCACTTTCCTCCAGAGCTCCCTTGTGCCTGTAGGAGGAAGTGTGGTATGGTGACAAGAATTACTCAAGATAAAGTGTGAGCTTTGGAATTCACAGCCCTAGATCCTATCAATGGACTAGCTGTGTGACTTTAACAAGTCAGTTAACCTCTCTGACCCTATTTTCCTCATCTATAAACTGGAAATAAAAACTCAGAGGTTGGAAGAGGAGGAAACTGACAATGTCTGGCAAATACTACCACTTAACAAAGAGCAACTAGTTAAAATGGAATAGTCTTGGTTATTTTTTAATTATAATATTGTACTCTGAGTTGTTACATATTGCCTCCCAGTGGGAAAGTCATAAACTCCCAAGCCTCTGTTTCCTCATGGGAAAAACTAACTCCTCAGTTGACTCAACAGAGATTTATGACAAGAATACAGTATGCCTGTCGTTTTTCTAGGCACTAAGGACATAACAGTGATCAAGACAATGTTCTGCACTTTCTTGAAGCACGTGTGTTAGTGAGGGAGACAGGTCAAAAATAACAAAGCAGTTGATTAGACACAATGTGTGTTCTAGGATGAAATATTAGACAAATGAAGAGAATAGAAAGATTTAGAAACGGGGGTCTAAGATTTCATTTGGTGGTGAAGAGAATGTCTTTCTCAGGAAGTGATAGCTGAACAGCATCCATAAAGAAGTGAGAGAGGGATCTTTGAGTAGCATTCCAGGAAGAGGAGACAGGTGAAAAGGCCCTGAGATAAGAGTCAGCTTGGTGGTCAAGTAAGTAGCAACACCAGTGAGCTGGTGGGTAGTGAGGAGAGGAACATGACCGAGGCTGAGTTTGCAGAGGAGCTGGCCCAGATATTGGGATGAGAAGTTTGGAGTATGCAGAAGGCCACCGGAACCTTATGCTGAGAAGAAATGGTCTGACATCTTTTTAAAATACCAGTCTGGCTACTGAGGGGTGAAGGTATGATAGTAGGCAAGCAGGAGACCTGTGAAGAGATGTGGCAATATCCCAGGTACAAAAGATGGTGGCATGGACCAAGGTGTGTGGTTCTGGAGATATGAGAAAGGTGGAATTAAGGAATCATTTTCAAGTGAGAGAGAATGTGCATGCTGATGGTTTGGTTGAAGGGCTTGAGGAAAAGAGGTATTTTCATCCGAGTAACTAGATAAATGTAATCAATGGGAGCCATTGAGTCTTCAGTAAATAGACCGTATTCCAAACCACGAGTATCATCACCTCAGGAATGATTTTAGAGAGAGAAGGAAAGAACCCTTATCACTTCAAGTCAGACCTTTGTACTTGTGTATTTCAAATAAAGTGTTATTCTTAATTCAGAACACAAGATAGAAGTTATTTAGTCAGAATTTTTGCTACCATGACTAAAAGATATGGCAAAGAACCATTAGAGGAGGAAAAGTTTATTTTGGTGTTCAGTTTCAGAGGTCTCAATCTATAGATGGTGGGCTCCATTCTTCAGGACCCTAGGTGAGGCAGGACATCATGGTGGAAGAGTTTATGAAGGAAAGCAGCTCAAGACCTCACACCAGGAAATAGGGGTGGGGGTGGAGGTGGGCTAGGGGTGGGGTGGAGGGAGCACAAGAGAGCTCCCCTCACAGAAAAAAATACAAATCCAAGGGTGTGCCCTGACCCACCTCCTCCAGACACACCCTAGAGTTACCACTCAGCTAATTCCCTATCAGGGGATTAATTCACTGATTAGATTAAAGCTCTCATAATGAAATCACTTCACCTCTAATCCTTGCATTTTCTCACACATGAGTTTCGGGGGACACCTCACATGTAAACCATAGCAGAAGTGGACATCAGTACTTTGTCTTAGTGGGGTGCCCAGAGTCCTGTAGGCTGAGCCTTTAACTCACCTGCCACAACTGCAGAAATGCCCAAAGGAGCTCATTTTAGTCTTAGAGACTCTTAAAAACAAACACTAAAAAACATGGAGCATCCCCTGTGTCCTTTCCAGCTCTATTACTTGGCTTTTTTCTTCCTGGCTGCTGACATCAAGGGTTTGGTCCTCCCTGGCCAAGGGATCTAATGGCTCAGGCTGAGGTTCATGGTTCTTTTGTGTGGTAGATAAACAGATATTGAGTTTCTTCTTGGTAATACTCAATTAGCAAACAAGTTGATAGAATTATAGCATATCAGAGCTGCAAGTAAACCCAGAGATTATCTCTTTCAATCTCTTCCATTTACTGGGAGGTGCAAGATGATGCTCAGAAGGAAAAAAGGACCTGTTCAGGGTGACCCTGGAACACATAGCTGGGCTCTGCCTCTGCATTCTCTACATTCATAGAATGTCATAGAACAAATGCAATAGAAGATGTAACAATTCTTTTGGAAACAAAACCAATACAAAACAACCCCCCCCCCCCCCCCGCATAGTTTGTTAAGAGCATTCATTTTGTTGAGATTAGTGAGTGCTCACATAGCAAGGGGTGTAAGATTTCCTGAAGGTCTATGCCACAAGAAGTTTCAGTAATTTGAAAGTTAATTTTCCTCTAACTGGGATTTCTTGGTCTGTGTTTCCCGGATTCCTGGGTTCAGGGAACATGGGCTCCCTCTTCAGTGTGTATGTATGTGCATGCATGCATGTTGTTTTTTCTGGGCAGAGTTCTCAGTAGTTTATTAAATTATCAAATAAATCTGTAATGACCTACCCTCAGAAAAAGAGCTATTTTAAAAAACAAACCTGAAAATCCTCACAGGAAACAAACTAACTGTAGTACATTTTAGGCAATGTACTATTTTAATCATGATAATGTAGTTACCTACTTTCACTAGCCAGTGTCCTTATGCAGATCATGGAAATAAGCTATGGTTCTAGAAAGAACAAAAAATAACAAATACAATAACCCAAGGTAAAAATAAATGCCCTTAAGTTTTAATCAGCAGGAGATCAGCACAATATGAATAAACTGTTTGCAACACTCAGCTGTACTATACCTCAAGATGCCAACAGTTCTTTGTTATAGTACTATTTATTAAATGTATCTATGAAGCAAAATTCTTAATAAATAGGAAGCAATGATTTTTTTTTTGCATTTTTCCTTTATCAAAGACTTTCATTTTCCTCTGTTGCTTTCTTGTTTAATGTCTTTTTATTCCCCATTTCAGGACCCTGTGGGCACTGAAATCCAGCTCACTCATGCTTATTTCCTGTAATGGACAAACTTGATGCTAATGTGAGGTATGTTACATTTCTATATATATTGTGCTGTAAATTGTGGACTTTTGTTCAAGAAAGTCTCTGAAAAAAATCTATTTCACTAGAGTTAAAAGCTAATGGAAGTAGATTTTCTTTGATGCTTTATACATAACCATAAGTGTGGTGCTGATTGATTGTTAGTGTTTTACTGCATAAATGATAAGTGTAACATGACTGTAAATTTTTTTAACTGCCTGTACTAAAAGTCTGCATATAGAGGTGCCATCTGAAAATAGATATTCATTTCTGTAAGAGGAAGAACAATGTATTTAATTGGGGGAAAGAATATCTATCTGTGCATCTAAATTTTAGATATACACTATAGGTTCTAGTGTTTCCACTTCTTTTTTCAAGCGAAGCATGAGTTTAGGTGATATGGTTATGTGACATCAGTTGGTTTCACGGTATAGTTACATAAAACTAAATGAATTTTGTTTTGTTTCATTTTTTCCTGTGATTTCCGTCAAACCTTGGAGATGAAATAATAGGGTGATTCTTAAGGAAGTATCTCTTAAATATTTGCTCCATTTTATTTGGCATAACCAAATAGTGCAAAGAAAATTGTTTTCAGTAAGGCTTAAATGGCATGTCTTTTATAGGACTTGAGGCTGAAGATTATCCCTAGAAATCAGTAGCTGGAAGACATCCTAAAAAACAGATATCTTGTGAAATTCACAGAAGCCATTATATTTCACTTGAGACTTTTGGGAAAGTATGTTTCAGGTATAAACCAGGAGCCCTGTGCCTCTGGTGTAATGTAGTAGAAAGCTGTGACAAAAGGGAGCTGTCAAATATCTTGATAAAAACGCTAGTGTAATATGACTTGTGTTGGAAAGATGTACTACCACCCTACTAGGGAATTACCTGAGGGTGGGATGTATCTCACGATGCTGTTCCCTGGCACATGGTGTGTATTTCATAAAGAGATGTTGATCAGCTCATCACTGATGTACTACTATACATTTCAAATAGGGTTGTGTTGTAGCACACCCACATATTTTTTTTTAAAAAAACTGTACATTTAGCATTACAACATTTTAAATTCTTCAAGAGAAAGCATTGTGGATTTCTTTATTTACCCAATATGCTAACTTGGTGCAGAGTTTTAGAACCTTAAAATAGACTTTTAAGCAAGTAGCATGTGTTTATTTTTTCTCTCAAAATTTGTGAAATGATTTGCACAGAGAAAGCATGGTGGAATCCAGAGAATCTCAATTTTACTTTTGTTAATTCAAAGGCCATGATGAACAGTATCAATGGTAATATGTTATTAAATTATTTTAAGTTCCAGACACTGTATCAAACTGGATTAGTTAATTAAAAAGTACTTTTGAGGGGAATAATTCAGATATTACAATCCCTTACATTGCTAGCTTCTAAACATTTATTTATTATAACACTAGATTCTAATGGTAGACTACAATTTGATTAAATGAGTCTTTCTCTTGGGATACTGCAATAATAGCGTGGGATACATGATGATATCACACCCCAGAATCTTGTCTCTGGACCATCCTCTCTGTCAGTTTTTTTGACTGGATCCTGTCAAAATATGTTATCTTCAACCACTCCTCCTCTCTACCCACAATATTACTAACAGGCAAATGTCACAGGCACTCCACTCATGTCCTCTTCAGAACAAACCCTGAGTGTCCATGGAGAAGGATGTGGTGGCTCACATTTACCAGATTGTGGTGCACGTATCATTAGAAACACACAGTGAGATTCAGTGGTACACCCATAACTTTTTTTTTTTCAAAATTAAACTTTTTTTTATCATGGAGAAAAATTCTATTTTATGATGTATAGGAGTAAAATAAAATTCTCTTTTAATGTACATTTATTTAAAATTTTAAGTCAGTTTATTTTAAAAATGTGATTTAAAAATATTTGTTAATAAATGAATGTGGAAAAAATCATAATGGCTATAGGCAAATGACTTACCTAGAAGCTGATGTTGTAGGCTAAACTAGATAGAGCAAATTTTATCATTTCGAGAGCAGGAAAAATGCCCATGCAATAAAGTGAGAGTTGAAAGGCCCAGTTCCCCAGCACAGGAAAGGAGTCCTATTACTTGCTCTGAAGACAGAGGAAACTAAATGAACAAAGGAGGGAGAAGTTTGGAGAAGAAGGAGAATTCAGAGGAGAGTCTGGGCTGTGCTTGGCAAGGGGCAAAACAACCAATGGCATAGTGAATATAAGGGACTTTGAGAGTAGTTAGGAATTTATATATATATAAATATATATATAATATTTATATAATATATATTATATATATATATATATATATTTATATAAATGTGTACACACCTCTCCCAGAACCTAGTCCTTCAGCAAAATTTTCCATCCTGACGGTGAATTGGGTGTTACATGTTTACCATGCTGAATGTTCAAGGGCATTGTGAGCTATAAAGTTGACTTATATTATCCCATTTGATTTTTAAAACACTCTTGTGAAGCACATGCCATTATTATATTGCCACAGTGTGTGGCAACCCAGACAGGCTCTAAAACAGGGACACTCCAATTTTTCTCAGGTATCAAGGGGTCAAGAAGTCCCAGTGGACATTTAGATCTAAATAAAATGTCTTTCTTTTATGAATTGTGTCAGGCCATACTGACCAGTCCGTTTTGTTGTTGTTGTTGTTGTTGTTTGTTTGTTTGTTTGTTTTGTTTTGTTTTTGTGGCTTAATTTAATTGAGTTTGCTTATTCAGCTAGATCCTTGCTATTATGTCTCTGTCAGCTTCATGACAGAAGCATCAGAAACTGACCCTAACATAATCAAAGGAAAGTATGAGAAGGGGAGCCACCATGTACCGGCTCAGATGATTAAGGTGAAAAATGTTGGAGGACCATGTTTAAAAATAAACAAGGACTGAATGTTTTCTCTGATGAGCGGATGTTGATCCATTGTGGGGTGGGGGGGATAGGAAAGAATGAAGGAACTTTGGTTTGTGTAGAGGGGAGTGAGGGGAGGGGTGGGGTTATGGGGATGGGAAGGACGGTAGAAAGAGACAGATATTATCATCCTGTGTACATGATTACACTCCTGGAGTAACTCTGAACCATGTACAGCCAGAGGACTGAGAAGTTGTGCTGCATCTGTGTACTATATGCCAAAATGCATTCTACTATAAAATGAATAAATTAGTTAATTTAAAAAGAAAGAAACAAGGACTTTGGGAGTTCCTGGAGACCTATGAAGCAGATCAGTGGCCAAGTTCAGGAAGAAGCAGTCAGTACACTTTTATCATTTATTTAAAATGTACTCATTAAATACTGAACTATGTGCCAAGACTAGTCAGATAAGTTTCTGCTCTTCAGATTCTCACATCTAGCTAGAAGACCATCACCCAAGTAGAGATCTAATTCAATGATGGAAGCGCCTCCCTAGTGAGATGTGCAATGAGCTGTGATTTTTGAGAACTAAGAGTAACAAAAAGAAATAGTTGGTTTTAGAAATAAAAGACAATGTAAGTATTTTCCTCCTGAGGGCCTCCATTGTAGGAGAGCCTGGATATCTGGTGGCCTGACTCAGGATGAACGTGAGTCAGGCCCTAGCTGGAGAGGCAAGTTCCTGACCAGTCCCATCCTTTGATAAATAGTGTCTCACAATCTTAGCAGTTAGTAAGCAACTCTTCCACAATCTGACACCCACCCGATCATTTTATCAGTCTGTTTGCTCCTTGCTGGGGCTTTAGAGGAGACAGCTGCATTCTTTTTGAAAGGTTGAAGAAAGGAAAAGGGAAACCATGGCTTTGGTGATTTCTGCAGTTACTACTTTTTGTAGAACTCTTTATTGGCTTGAACTTGGGGAATAAGCTTGCTGGTGCCTCTCCCCCCCACTATGCTATCCCTAAGCCTGTGAAGCACTTTGTATCGTAGCTCTAAAATCTTTCCTAACCTCAGAGATAGTTCACACTCTCTGTTTGTTTAGTTACCAGACTCTTCCACTGACATGTGATCCCAAAAGCATTCCAGGTTCTGTCCTTTTCTCCTTACCATTTATTACAACTATTTTCTAAGATTTGTTTTCCCCCATCAGTTTCTAGTTCTATAAAGTACAGGATTCAGGCAAGATGTGAACAGTGGGATCATAGTCCATGCCAAGGACTTGACACTTTGAAGGTTCTCAAGATAATTCCCCCAGACTTTGAGTGAAGAAAGTTTTATTTTTTATCTTTATTATTTTTTTATTTTTAAATTTCTTCTAATTAGGCATATATAACAGTAGAATGCATTTTGACACATTGTACACAAATGGAGCACAACTTCTCATTCCTTGGCTGTACATGGTGCAGAGTCATACTAGTAGATAGTGTATATAGGGTAATAATGCTGTCTCATTCCACTGTCCTTCTCACCCCCACACCCTCTCCCCTCTCCTTACTCCCCTCTGCTCAATCTAAAGTTTCTTTATTTTTCCCTACCCACCCCCACCCTAATATGGGTCAGCATCCACTTATCAGAGAAAACATTCAATCTTTGTTTTTGGGGGGATTGGCTTATTTTGCTTAGGGTGATATTCTTCAGCTCCATCCTTTTACCTGTAAATGCCATGATTTCATTTTTCTCTAAAATTAAGTAATATTTCATTGTGTTTCTATTCCATAGTTTCTTTATCCATTCATCTATTGAGGGGCATCTAGGTTGGTTCCATAGTTTATCTATTGTGAATTGAGCTGCTATAAACATTGATGTGGCTGAGTCTCTGTAGTATGCTGATTTCAAGTCCTTTAAGTCCTGGATATAAACTGAGGAGTGGGATAGCTGGTTCAATACTTAATATCTTCCATTCCACGTCTTGATTCTTTTTGATTGGAACTTCCTCCTACCCTTGACTTGCTGCTTGCCCTCTGGTCTCTCTGGACGTTCCTACTTTGCTTCCCTGGGGTCTCTGGGGCTTCTTCCTTCTTTAGTTAGAATACCCTTATTATTTATATTTTGTTTCTTTTCTACAAAAAATTCTGTATGTTTTATTAATGTTTCTCATTCAAAACCCAAAAAAAGCATATTATATGAACTATGAATCATATAAATGATAGTGCTTTCCTCCCTTAGCTAGGGTTCTAGGAAACTGAGAGCTAAAGTTATAGTCACACTAGTGAAGGTAGATGACCTCTGGGTGGGTACTGTGGCTCTTACATGCCTCTATTTTATTGAATCAACTCTTTTTGTCTCTTTGTCTTGCTTCTTTTGATTTCTTGATAATATCTTATATTGTTCATCTTTGCAAACTACTGTAAATAAGGAAGGAAAGAAAGAAGGAAGGAAAAATGGGTGGGGGGCAGGAAGGAGGAACAAAGGAACCCAAGAAGGAACCATTTTTTTTTCCAGGGAGTGAATATTTCTTTATTCTTCTTTTGGTGAGGTTTGATGCCAGGTACTAGGAGGTCACTAAATTTTCTTGATGAGAATATCAGAATGGCAAGCTTTCATATACAACACAGAAAATATGAATAAATTCCAAATGTCCAATACTTAAAACATAAAATATATAACTTGAATAAAAAAGTATTTTTTGTGATAACATTAGTAAAATCATAACAAAGGTGTGTGACTGACTTCTGATTAATTACTCAATTGCCTTAATTCTCTCATGGCACTAAGTTGCAATTCATTATTTCAAGTTAAGAAATTACATTAACTAGGCATCATTATGACTACAAGAATCCATTGACATGTCCAATTTTAGAAAAGAGAAAAAGAGTAGTTTTTTAAATAAGGGAGTTGGGTTTTGATTTGATTATGAATATTGTTGACAATACATAGTATGCTTCACAAAAGTCTGAGGATGAAGTTGGAATTTGTAATGCTTAGCATTCCAAAGCCCTGAAATTATTCATAGAACTTGAAATTGGTGTGTGCAAGTTGTCTGCCCTAAAGATTGATTAATATGGAACTGAATTGGCACCAGAATTAATTCATGTTTATAACCTGGCAATTGGAATTGTGAACAGGTGCAACTTAAAGGCAGTGGTATGTTTTGCAGGAAGTCTCTCTTCAGGCTTTGAAATGATGACATGTATTAGCATATAAGGAGAAAGTGAGTGGGTGTCACTTAAAAGGGGTTATTTTTATGTTGCTTTAGAAATGTAAATGAGAATAATACACAACTTTATTGCTTGAATGACAAAATGATGATTATGCAGTTAAGTTCTTTGATTAGATCAGGAGCATAATGACTATGAGCTGAGATTCACCCTGAGCTGAAAACCTCTATGTTTTATGGGATCCCAGGGACTTCAGGCTAGAGATGTCATAGATTGCCAGAGGGATGATGACACATTTGTATTTCTACAGCCATGTGTAAAATGTGTTGGTGGCAAAATTAAACTAGCAGTCTTCTACACACATGAGACACTATCCACCTTCCTAAATGCTGTTATCACAACTTCAGCCCACATCACCATGGGTGCTGAGAGAGGGTAGTTAATGAATCATAAGATGAGTCCAAGTCTTGCTTTTCTACTTACTGGCCATATGACCTTGATGAATTTATTTAATCTTGAAATTTCAGTTTTTAGCATCTGACAATGAGATTTTTGTGAGGATTATAAGTAAAGTAGGTAAAATCTTTAGCATCTTGAACATTGCATGCATAGAAAAAAATGGTAAATGCTTTCTTGAGTCATCAAAAAACTCATAAGATGTAGGCACTTATTGACCTTAAGGCTGATATTTAGTTGCTATGCTCTTTAAGTTCCTTTATTGCTTAAATTTACTACTTAACTGGCTGACCTTATTAATCAACTTTTAAGTTTTTTGAACATTTGTCCCTAAGTGTGCCCATTCCCTTGGGAGGAAAATGAGGCTCCCAAAGATGACAGTAGACTCTCAATATCGGAGCTAATCGGCAGCTCAGTTGGAATGAGAGCACTTGTCCTCTATACCCTATTCAGCAACATTTTATCTTTACTCTACAGTTTCCTTAAAGTTGAGCACATTCTTGTTTGGCAATTAGAGGATCTAATGTTACATTCTGTGTCTTTTTCCCTTTTCAGTCTTGTGCCCTGTTAAATACAGCAAGTTCTCCTTTATAGGAAATTATCCCTCAACTGATGATTCTGCTTAGAGGAAAATACCTCTGACTTGGTTGATTCTGCTTCATTATCTATTAATGTCCAGTCAAGAAAATAAAAGCTGTTGTATATATTGCAAGCAAAAAGGCATTTAATTCATGAAGTGTCCTGAAAGCAGGAAGGTCAAGAAACCTCATGAACCCTACCCTGCCATGAATCAGGAGGTGGATCATTTCACCTTCATATCATTGGAACCAATTGTTGCTACTCTCACTACTGAAAACACCTCCGCTAAAGGAGAAGGAGAGTTCTGTTTTCCTCTCTCCCTGCCCTGTTTCCCATTCTGAGCCTCTTATTTAGAAAGCATAACCAGAAGCCAGAAGGTTTGAGGCAGTACAGAAAACATAGTTTTCAAGCTTCCAACTTCTCTGAGTGTGTGAAGAGTTGCAAATAACAGGTACAGTTTCCTCCCTGTATGACCTTGGCTCCTCCTGGGATGTGTAGCTGTGAGACCTGAGGGCTTATGGGATCACATTAATATGAGCATCTGGATATCCATCTCCTTGACTGCAGGAAGCTCAGTCTTTTGCCCAGTTCACCTTGCTGTCATGTTTTTGGGAATCTGATGATTACTGTAATGGGTGCTCACAGATGCCTCTGAATTTGTTCTGCTTGTCCAGCTGGATTTCTATAGCCGCCAGCTCTGTGGGTCCCACTAAGCTACTCTTTGACTTATAGCTGCTGAGTGGCCAGACCATAGGCCTGGAAGGTGGCACTTTGACTCTAGTGAATTAGAGGCTTCTTGATCATGAAAATCCTCATTGTTTCTCAGGTGAAGTGAGAAGGGCATGCCTTCTGTGCAGTGCTTGATCAAAGTGGGCCCCATGCTAAGATTGTTGGTGATAAAAGTATTTCAGAAACCAACATTGCAACATTTCCAGTTCTCAGACTTAGGTCACCCCTGGTGTATCTGGTCCTGTTCTTAAGATGCCTTGTCAGGCTTCCCTGCTGTTTGGTTCCTGTGGAGCCCTCCAGCCGTCACTCACCTTTATTGAAATCTCAAATTCCAGTGGGATTTTTCTAGATTGTTGCTCGGGATCTGTATTAATCAGTGGATGTAAAAAAGGTTGCCGAGGATGGAAGCAATGCCTAATTTTATCAAATATTGTACACTTTCTTATAGGACTTTCAGCTCCTGCCCAGTGAGAATATTCTCTGTTGCTAGTAGGATTAGAGCATGGTCTGTACTGTAAGGTCACCTGGACCACAGACAGGCTTGATCTTTTTGTTCTTCTTTATAAGAATGAGCTCTTAGGACTTTCAAGAAGCATGTGATCTGCAATATCACTCTGTATCCCATAAAATCTATACAATCATTATATGCTAATTGAACATTTTGAAAGTATAAGGAAATGGAAATGTTAACTACCCTGGTTTGATCAGGGCTTATGATCTGTATACATGTATAGAATTATCACACAGTGTACATGTATTGAAACATCCCATAAGTTTGTGCAATTAAAATAATAATTAAAAAATAAAATATGCATTTTTAAAAAGAAGTAGATGACTGTAGTTTGAAATTCCTTCCAAGCTCCTTTCTGTGGTGTGTGGCCTCACCTATGGCTTGTAACCTTTTGCATGCCCACAAAGGACAGTGCATAGAAGATGTCAAAAGGGTTCCAGAGAGTTAAGTGACTTTTCCTAAACCCACACTATCAATAAGTGACTGATCTGAGAATAAAATCCAAGTTTCTGCTTCCAGAATTACTGCTTATTTCAAATTGTCTTCCATCAAAAATAAACTACCACTTAAAGTGTATATAGGATGTGATTTAGATTAGTTTTTCACCTATGGAAAACAGTCCTCATATGGGATGAGGAAAAAGTATCATTTATTTTTAGTTTATACAGCTTTTTCCTTGCATAGGAGCAACTCTCTTTTGTAAATTCTGTATATCTACCAATTTAAGTAAAGTACTGATTAATTTATTTTTTTAAATTTTACTTTGGAATTTACTTTAGTAAACTAGTGGCTTTCTCCCTGCACTGGATAGATTCTCTTATTTGTTTTCCATGGTTGGATGTCTTTATTTATCACATGGTTGGATGATTTATTTATCACATAATAATATATGCTTAGGATGTGTATATAGGGTGTGTATATAAATTTATGTTAAATGTTACTTAAGACAGGCATTACAGGATTGCAGGTGTGGATTACAGGTGCACACATGCAATCCCAGCACCTCGGGAGGCTGACGCAGGAGGATCATGAGTTCAAAGACAGGCTCAGCAACAGTGAGGCACTAAGCAACTCAGTGAGACCCTGTCTCTGAGTAAGATGCAAAATAAGGCTGGGGATGTGGCTCAGTGGTTGAGTGCCCTGAGTTCAATCCCAGGTATCCCTCTACCCCAAAAATGTCACTTAACCATTAACTAAATATGAAAAAAATTGTTTTGTATGATTGTAAGAAAATATTGAGTCACTTGTTTTTTTGTTGTCTTACTCATTTGACGAGAACTGTTTGATATGATTGAGACACTTTTCCAAACAGGTAACCTACATAAAGTCATTTAACTCTGACACCCTGAGAGTTCCTTACTGTGAGTGGACACATTATCTTCTAAGTCATGGAAGCACAGATAAATCAGGATTTTGCCCAAAGTTACATTTCTAGGAAGAGGCAAAGCCATTATTTTCAGCCAACTTTGCTTATGACCAAGTCTATCCTCTGAGCCTCCCAGTTTGCTTTTCTAAAGATTTCTGTTGTGGAGAGTCTATCATTTGACATTTTAGACTTGGATTCCCAAAATGAAGGCTTGGAAGATACATTTGTTTGGCCTGCCTGAGGTTATAAAAGTTGATTAAATCCTTTTAGGGAGGATGATCTCCTGTTGACCAGAGTAACTGTGATTCCCTGTTGTCTGGAAAGAAGCCATTCTGAACTATTCTGATACCTCTGTGGCTGTAGCATGCAGTTAGTTGGGACAGGCAATCTGCCTGCCCGGCCCCTGGGGCATTTTATTTTATCACTTAAGTTTGAAAAACAGTAGTATGAATTATCTTCAAACTTACAGAGCTATATTATGACATTTAATGCCTGCTGTTTTCTTCCTGGAAATTTGTTTTATTACCACTTAGCAAATAGGTTTGTATTGAATTAAGACCTCTTTTCAATTAAAAAATTGGAACAAGTTTCTAAATAAATACCTGTTAAGCAATTCTCATTTTTATTAGTCAGGTAATGATGTTCAGGCAATGTTCTTATTTGCATTTCTAAAGAACTGTAAGAATAATCTTTCCCCCCCTTCTCCTCTGCCCACTCACTTGCTCCTAAACTTATAATGGCTTTATTAATTTCAGTGCTTATGAAAGGTTTCATACAAAGTACTCATCTTTGATTGTTCAGTAATATCATGCCTTTGTGCATATCAGATAGAAATACATATTTATTATAAGCTCTATCAATAGTAACTGACATTTCTAGCTTCACCTTATCTCAAATGCCACCATTGTTCATTGTACATAATTATTGTAGTTCAAACTCTCAACAGTTGAATTCTAGAAAAAGTGTGTGTGTGTGTGTGTGTGTATACAACTATAGAATCATTTTTCATAAATTTTAAATTATTTATTTATTTATTAGTAATGGGGATTTAACCCAGGGGCTCTCAACCACTAAGCCACATCCTCAGGCCTTTATTTTATTTTATTTTTGGGGGGACAAGATCTCGTCAAATTGCATAGGGCCTCCCTAAGTTGCAGAGGCTGGCTTCAAACTTGCAGTTCTCTTGCTTCAGCCTCTTGAGGTGATGGGATTATAAGTGTGTGCCACTGCACCTGTTGTTTTTTTTTTTTAATGTTAAAGAAACTCCAAACTTTTTAACTTTTTGTCATTCAAAAAATATTGGTGATAGTAAATATAGAAACACTGTGGAAAAGTAGTCTGTAAGGTCCAGAAATGTGATCAGTCTGCTCTGATCAATCACCTGTCATGTCAGGTATTTTAGAAGGATTTCCCTGACTAAGCCCAGGCTGCAGTGGGTGACGGGAGAATGCAGCTCTAGTCTGGGAGAGGTAGATTGAGAATAGGAAGGAGGATTGAGAACATGTGTATAAAGGAAAGGGTATAGATTTTAGGGTAATTTACGAAGTAGGATTCCTGATAGAAGGTGACCAGTTGCATCAGAAGGAAGAAGAAAACATTTAGAAGGTGACCATGAAGAAGAAGTGTTTAGAGCTTACTGAGATGAAGAAACCTAGGATGCATTTGGGTTTTAAAAAATTGTTTGACAGAAAGTTGGTGATGTTGGTGTGGATCCCAGTGGGAAAATGTTCAGGGGAAGATTCTGATCACATCAGCTGTGTGATGAATTGAATGGAATAGAAACTGATTCCCAAAAGGGCGAATGATATTTCATACCAGTTCAAGACAAATGGAGCTCTCCAAATGTTGATAGCAGGGAGACTGCCCTCCTGTGAAGCCTTTTCCTTCTTGAGATTTCAGGGATCATTTTATTCTCTAACTTCCAAGGATGAAGAATGTTTTGCACAATTAAGATGGGTGAAAAAGTCAGAGTATGACTCTTCTGATCTAAACACTTAAGCTCTTCACATAGAGAACAAGAAGTAGTTCACTACTTGAAGTTAAAAGCTTATGGGAACAAACCTGTGGTACATCCATAGGTAATCTTGGAATTACTGAATTATTTCCTTTGCACTTTCATTTCTAGCTAATGTGATTATGAGAATTGAGTCTACTACTTTTCATAGTAAATAAATTATTTGTGACTCATGAGGGTTATGATGTAAGAGATGTGCAAGAATTTGGAGAGTAAATAGTGCATTGAGTTCGTGTGAGTTTTTGACAAGCTATGATAATTAAGTGTTTCAACTAATTTAGTACTTTAGTAAAGGGCAAGATAAAAATCCCCTCCCAACAAGGGAATGTTTTCATGGTTTGTCCTGGAATTGAACTGAATTTTTTCATGGCACTGTTTTGCAAAACAAGTTGAGTCACCCAGGGAAGCTTGAGATTCAGGAAGGAACATTGTACTCTATTCTGCTTGTACTTTCACACATGTTATTTTTTGTGGTAGTGCCACTGCTGGCCTGGCATCATCCAGTGTGGTGCACCTATTTGAGAGGGAGAGATGTCAGCCAGCCAGTCTTCCATGACTGAAAGATTTTATAAGCTTCTCAGACCAATTATCTGGGCAAGCAGTCCACCTGAGGCCAAGGTTATGACTTCCTACACTAGCAAAAGTGGAATTGGTTGTGGGTAGAGACCACCCTGGAAATCTAGGAAGTGTGTCTGTGTGAACAAAATCAGAAAAGAGAAAGTTCGGTCTCCTTCAGGAAGAGAAAAAAAAAAAAACTTCACTTCTAAGAATCTCACTGTTTGCAGAAGCATTGATGCTTCTAATTAAGAACAGGGAAGTCGAAAGGTATTTAAAATATCTCATCTAGTCAAAAAAATCCTAAGCACTTAGTCACACTTTTAAAAAAATTCTGTAACTCATATTTGATTAATTTTGACATGCTTCTATCCAATTATGTTGAACTGATGAGGTTTTACTCTGTGGGAAAAAAATAACTAGTAACCTTTTTACACCAGCTTAATTTTAGCAGCATTTATCTAGAATTACGTAACTTGACTTTGCCACCCTCTCTCTACCCTTCTTGTCTCTGCTGACTTTAGGCTTCACTATCTCTTTCCAGAGTGATCAAAATTACCTCCAAACTCCTCTCTTGCCCACACCCCTTTCCACCTCCGGTTCATTTAGCGGGTGGATGACTGGCCATCTTTTTAGACCCTAAGTCCGATCACGCTTTTCCCTTTCCTTTGTGGGCCTCCTACTCAGACTTCAAGTAGGAGCTCATTTGTCTCCTACAGACCGCCGAGCCTCCTTGCTTCCCGGCAGGCTCTGAGAGCTCAATGTACAAATTTCCATTACCACTTGTAACAGTCACAGTTTTTTTATAATTATTTATTGATTATATGTCCTTCCTCTGCCGTACTCTATGTGCCCAGTATTTAGCACACTGGCATTTTATAGTGTTGGAGGAATTTAACTAAAATGTATTTCACTCTTCAACTATTTAGGCAATACTGCATCATCAAAGGCCTTTGTGAAAAGGTTTGGGCCCATATTAGCAACCACCACCTACATGTGCGTGTGCGTGTGCGTGTGCATGTGCATATGCACATACACACACACATACACATGCACACACACACACTGAATTTCATTTCCAGCCATGGATTCTGAGGCTGAAGAGTTGTAAGAATGAAAGAATGTTGTGGGGCTGTTTGCAGATCTCGTGGCATGAGACCTTGAGTGTTCTTTATGTTGTATCCCCTTGTGGCATTGATTCTTTTCCAAGTGCTGCCATGCCCACCTGAGTCCTGCTCTCCCTAGCTAACAGATCATGTAGATGCTATGCTAAACTCTTTACAAATTTTTTTCTCATTAACCCCACATGGCAATTTTATAAAGGGAGTGTGCTTATTGACACTTTACATTGAGGCATGGAAAAGTTGATGAACTTGCCCAGGCTCAATAGTAATGAGTGGTAGAGCTGAGGACCCAAATCTAGCAGGTCTAAGCTCAGTGTTTGGAACCCATATTTCTCCACTATGGCCACACCACTATTGAATTTGTGGATACTAGCATTATCTTGCCAAATCCTGAGACCACCTTTATTCATTATACTTCCATAACTTCTACTGCTTCTGCTATAATATTAATTATGTCTACTCTCCTTGCCACCATCACTCTGAGTTCTAAGGCTTCTTTGCTCTAGGTGCTGTGCTAAGAACTTTACAGACAATACTTTGTGTCACTTAGTCAACAATACAGATGATCCACTCTGATAAAGAATGCCTGAGACATCCAAGATAGGTGATACCATGTGCTCCGTGACTTAGGACCTCCTCAGAAGCCATTAGTCCCTTCCAGTAGCCTGTTTATCTTTGGCTCCTTTTCCAGGAATCCTCCCTCTTCTCTAATCAGAAACCCTTCAGCTGCTGCTGCCTCTGCCATACTTTATCATCCTCAGAGGGCTCTGTGATTAGCTGGGTGCCTGGAATGTACATAGAGGAACATCCTAAGAGGCTGAAGCCCCTCCAATGTCCTGGAATTTCGACTGCAGTGTCCTAGAAAGGAGCCACGCTGCTTCAGGTTGAGAATTCCAATTTTCTTTTTAAGTATGTTCAGGTAACTGACTGAAATGGACTTCATAATCAAATAAACATGGGTTATTTAATTTCTCAGTAAAAACAAAACAAACAAACAAACAAAAACCACATAACAACAATGGTGAGATTGTGTCTAATCATGTCTGGCCCCAGATTTTATTTTCCAGAGCAAGTTCATCCTCTGATGCTTTATCCTTTCTCTCATTTTCTGTGCTCTTGTTAAACATACTGTTGTTTGTTTGTTCTGTATCTTTTTGCAAAGAACAGGCATTGCAGCTTCTGTAGACAGGGTTGGCCACTGACTTCCAGTGCTAGCTGGCCTTTCCTTAGGACAAGTTCAAGTGACCATTTCTTTTCTACCTGATTGAAATTCATTGAGGAACTAGAAGCCTGATCTCCCTGGTTTGCTTTCTCTCTTGTCTTTCCTCTCTGCCCAACACTCCTACTCTCATTCCCATTCACAATCCACATTTTTCTGCCTCTTCTTTTCCTTCAACATCTTTATTCTCCTAGCCCATCATTTGGTTTATTGGTGAACTTTTCCCTTTTGCTTTACACATAAATTTTTAGAAGTATTTGCAAATGCATTTATGAATCGACAAGTATTCACCAATTATCTATAATATGTACGGCTGTTTGTGGTTCAAAAGTATGGTGATAAAGCCTCATATTAATAATTTATATACATGGAATTTCAAAATCTATAATGTGATTTCTCTACTTCTCACAACATTAAGCAAAATAGGGGAAGTATTTATTATTTAATTTTTTTGTGGTGTGCTAGGAATCAAACCAGGGACTCATGCATGCTAAACAGGGCTCTACCACGGAACTACACTCCCAGTCTTGGTGAAAATTTTACTAATTCAACTTATAGATAAAGAAAAGACAAATTTGACATGTTGTAAGTTTGCATTTAAAGCCACATTACTAGTCAATAACAACCAAGATTAGAATCCAGATGTTTTAATTCTTAGTCTGGTGTTCCCTCATTCCACATGTGTTAGTAGGTGAATACAGGAGCATCAGGAGGATGTCACCTGGGTAACAGTGATGCTATGAGATGGTAAACCACAGGTAGAGAGACACACTGGTTTTATGGTACTCGTTCTAGGTTGGGATATATAAAACAGTTAACTGAAGTTTGGTGAGAAGTAACTGGAATCTGAAGACAAATTTATCCATCAGGGTAGAGTTGGTTATAGGAAAATTTAACACCATACAGTGAAATTACAACAAGCAGTTTGAATTAGGCAAACTTGGCCAGTGGTAATATTCACAACAGCAGTGGGTAATCTGGTAATTGAAAATTTTAAACCACAGAAAAGTTTATTAGTTTCTTTTGAGGAGTTTCTCAAAATGTAGTAGATATTTATAGTTCCTAGATTGGGAGGAAAAATCAGGTATACTCCTGATCCTAAAGCCACTAGAGTTTGGAGCAATTATTTCAAGGCATGTAGGCATGTATTTGGATACCAGTCAAAGCTGGAATGCAAATTGGCATCTGGGTCTTAGGATCCAAGCAGAAGCCAAGAGCCCTTAGCTGGGATATAATCCAAATGAGTAGCATGGACGACTTGCTGTTGAGTGTTGTGAGTAACTCACCATGAAAGATTGAATTGACCTTTGAATTCCCTTATTATGGGTGGACCAGATCTCCAAGGTGAGTTCTCATAGTGATAATCATGACCTGCAGACCATATTTTGAAAAGAACGAAGAGAAAGGAAATTTTTGGGTGAATTTACATCATCAGGAGAAATTTCATGAGAACCTTGCGGTGTGGGGAAAACATAGGTTACTATTCATGAAGTGGTAAAGATTTGAAGAGTTCAGCATCCTTCCAATTTAAATAAAGAGAAAATTAATTCTAATTACCTTAAGCAACAATGAGAATTTATTAGCTCAGCTGGTTGAAAAGTTCAGGAGTACAACTTGCTGATCCAGGGTCTCAAGTAATTAGAATCGTTTTTGTTTTTTTTTACTCTGCCTTCCTCTTAGGCAAGGCCTTTCCATATAATAATGTTTTGAAGTTCCAAGTTTATAAATATCAGCTTCTAATACAGGTAAAGCACAGGTCTTGCCAGAGTTCCAACAAAGTCCCAGAATTAAGGCCATTGGACCATATTGAGGGGATGGATGCTCAACAGCCTAAAGTGCAGATTCCAACCCAGGGGCCAAATTCTTAACTGGAGGAGACTAACTTTAAAAGACAGGGTACTCAGAAGTTCATTGGTAGAGGAAATGCTTTGTTATAGTGAGTGAGATTTGTGTTGTATCATTATGGAAAATGATCGTGTCACAGGGACTGACCAAACAGTCGGCACCAGTCATGTGAAGCTGCTAGCAGGTGCCAAGAGACAGGTGTGCTAGGTGGCAGGTTCTGGTGGAACTGGCATGGCTGTAAAGAGAAGTCCTGAGAAGATAGCTAAGAGAGTGGGATCCAGTTGTGCTGCTTAGCAGATCACACTAGAGGGTTTCAGCCCAAGGTACAAGTTTACTTATTACTCTCTGTTACACGTAGTTGCTCTGGAATCTTGATTACAGGTAGAAGCCTTATGCTGGAATTACCTCTCAGTTCACTGGTTCCTTTTTGGAAATGGAAGCTATGAAGTTCAAATATTCCTTTGAATGTCAAAGAATATCTTTTTATTAGCAGGCACTAATGACACTCCTTAGTTCAAACAAATGATTACAGTTGATGGGAGAAATGTAAAATTTCACTGTAGCAAATGGTTCTGCTAATATTTTTTCCCTATTTATGGATATTATTCTGACACATACAAATATGGTTGTGTGCATTTATGGTAAGTGGGTGTACACCTAAGGAGGTGGTGGTGACTGTTCTTCCAAGTGTATATTCCCAAGTGGGTGTGAGTTGTTTTGTGGAGATGGCAGCTGTTGAGTCTCAGCGTGATTTCCTTCCAATTAGTCTGAAACCAGGCTCTGCTTAAGATGGAAAAGACAGTGAGCATAGGTCAAGTCTTACCTGATGGGGAACCATCCCAATAGACTAGAGGGGAAGGAGGGGACTTGGAATCTAGCAGCTCTGTCCAATAGAAATAGAATCCAAACCAGTGTGAAGCACAGGCATGATTTAAAATTTTCTAGTTATAATATTAAAAGTCAGTAAAACAAGAGAGGAAAAATTAATTTTAAGAATTTACACAGTTTAACTGAACATATCCAAAATATTATTTATGCATATAATGAATATGAAAATTATTAATGGGGTAAAAAATAGTGCAGACTTTTCCATCTCTGACTTTTCCTCCATGTTCCTCCATCTTTTTTGAGGTAGTGGGGCTGTCCCTGGGCTCTGCCACAGGTGTTCTGCCCTGGCCTTATCTTGCCCCAGGTAAATGTGGGCCCTTCAGGAACAGCCCGTCCCTCACTTCACCTCTTTTCTCCCTCAATAAACTAATGCATTTAGTTTCCCAAATTCAATTTGTCAATTGCCTATTTTCTAGTTTTCTACTCTGGCTACTTGTCTACTTGGATATAAAAATGGATATTTTTAACATTAAATACTTAGAGCTTTTATCCCAAGGATTGAACCTAGGACCCTTAACCACTGAGCCACATCCCCAGCCCTTTTTTATATTTTATTTTAAAACAGGGTCTCGTTATGTTACTTAGAACCTTGCTGAATTGCTGAGGCTGCCTTGAACTTATTATCTCCCACCTCAGGCTCCTGAGTTGCTGGGATTTCAGGCATGCACCACCATGCTGAGCTTCTTTTTAATCTTATCGGGTGCCTCATTTCAGAATAAACAGATTACATTTTCCAAGCTCCTTCTCTGGACCTGATGTTTCATGCTTTTCTGGTTTCTTTTGTGACTCTGTTAAGTTATAGCTCATTTCTTGCCTCGGACTGTCTTTTTTTTTTTTTTTTAAATCATCCTCCTACAGCCTCCACGATCTTGGCTAGAGGAGAAGCACCACACAAAGAAGTGTGGGGACTCCTTCCTCTATGGATGCTCAGTCCTATTTCCAGTCCTGTGTTGCTCCAGTCACCAGGCTGTGTGGCCGCCTGCTCGTTTCTTAAGTGCTTCTCTTGGGCTTCACTGCAGACCCCTGTTGATAGCCCCAGTTGTCTGTGCATGAAACTTAGTCTGTAGCAATGAACAAAAACAATTTTGTCTTGAATTGAAGTCAGGGCCTCAGGTTTCCCTTCTACTGTTTGCTTAGATGATTGTCTAATTCTGATTCTCAAAAAGAATTTGCATCCTTAGTCAGAAGACATTGCTACCAAATTTAGTAAAATACCTATTTTCTTAAAATTGGTAGTGTTTTTAGGTGCATTTTTTTTTGGGGGGGGGGAGGGCAAGCATTGTTAATTTTAGTTAATTAGAATTTAACAGATTATTGAAGGTGAAAGAGACTTAATCATAATGTAGTCTAGACACAGAGTTTTACAGATCAGGTCCAGAGAGAAGGGAAATGACCCAAGAACACCTTGGCCTGGTGGCCCAAATTTCATGACTCCAAGGTCAAAACTTATCACTGTTTCTTTTCTTTCCCTTTTCCTCTTCCTTCTTTCTTTCTTCATCCTCCCTCCCTTTCTCTCTTCCTTCTTTAATTTTCTTTTAAATCCTGCTAGGGAATCTGGATCAATTGCATAAAAGTGTTAATCTTCCTGGGGCATGTACCAGATGCTACTAAATCAACCAGATGAAAGCAGGACTAGCTAGCGTATGTTATCATCATCTGTACTTTTTGATCACCAAAGTCTAAGTGATAGGGACTAGGAATTTGTATTAAATTAAGAGGCCCCCTTAGCCTTGAACTTTCAATATTCACATTCATTTCTTAAATGAGGACTTTAAGGGTTGCCCAGAATTGTAGTTGGTATGAAGGATTGCTGATAACTTGTTAGGAGACTGTATCTGTGAAGGTCCCCTAGGAAAGAGAAGGCTCACATGGAAGGGGTAAATGTGTGTTCAAGGTTAAGAGCACAAAGAATGGTGGGAACTACAACAGCATTGAGCTGCTGCCCCTCTGATGCTTCCAGGTCAAGTCTCTTCCCCTGTGAAGGGCCTAGGGGGAGAGTGCTCCTGAGTGTAGAAGTTAATTCAGCAGAAGCAGTGGGTTTAAGGACAGGAGCCTAGTTACTGTCAACCTCTGTTCCAACAAGGAGAGAGATGGAGAAATACTCTGACCACACTTCTACTAATGCCTCCTGTCAACTAAACCCAAATAATGGCCAAAGGGAGAGGAAACCGGTGGATATGGTCCACATATTGAGTGTGGGTAGAGAAGGGAGTAAGGTGATAGGAGGAACAGATGGAGCACCCAGGCTAATGGTAGTGGAATGAGGTAAGTGGTTAGTGTCACTTTTGTCTTCCCAGTATCTATTTCTCCTTTCCCTGATGGTAGCACCCTGCTTTTACTTTAGGGAATGACTCCTCCTTGATTCCTGGGGTCTTGTATTTTAGGAGGGGTGAACTGTTCCCCAGGCTCCAGAGTAGGCATGTTCTCTAGGTCTGACCCCAGTTGGAACATCTGGTCCTAGCCCCAAGGATTCATTCAGGTGGGTTCAGAGTGACACCCCCAGGACTGGATCAGAGGAATGCTTTCTCCCTTCAAGTTCCTGAGAACATAAAGGTTTAGAGATGCTGATGGCCATGTCATCACATTTAGGAGACAGTCTACCCAAGAATGAAGTCATCAGAGAAAAACAAATTGCTGAGAGGTGGAGGGAGTGGAGCCAAGTCCTGCTGACCAGACTGGAGTCCATGGCCCCCCACTATGCATTTTGGTAGTCCTTTGAACTGGAACCTGGAACTGTAATGTGCATTTACTTTTGCATAAAATATTTTTGAGTTTAAGGTTGTGACACTTCAAACCATAGAGTCCTACTTAATTCATTCAAGAAGAGGCCAGTAAGAGACTTGACCTAGAGAAATATTAGAAGAAATGGAAAGGAAGTGATTATTTTTTAATGTATTTATTTATTTATGAACGTGGTACTGAGGATCAAACCCAGGGCCTCACCTGTGCAAGGCAAGCATTCTACCACTGAGCCACTACCCCAGTCCTAGGAAATGATTATTAAGAACAAGGATTGAACAAATCTATCTATCTCTGGTTAGGTTCAGAGGATGAATAGGAAACTGTAATAATATTAGCAAAATCACTTTGCAGTTGGTGACTTATTCTGTTACTTGTTCTTTCAGGTTTTATGGAAATACTTAAATGATTTTTGTATAGTGCAGAAGTCATTAAAAATTATGTTGGCTATTGTTGAGTTTATAAGTTAAAGTTATAACTTTATATATCCAGGTAATATTAAGGAAAAAAATCCATGTATTTACAGAAAATAATCTAGAATGATATTCATGAAGGTATTTACATTGCTTTGTCTTTGGTGAATAAGATAATGGTTGTTAAATTTATTCATCTGTCTATATTATTTATCTTGCCTTATTAACAATCATGCATTGATTTTTTTTTTAAAGAGAGAGTGAGAGAGGAGAGAGAGAGAGAGAGAGAGAGAGAGAGAGAGAGAGAGAGAGAGAGAATTTTTAATATTTATTTTTTAGTTCTCGGCGGACACAATATTTTTGTTGGTATGTGGTGCTGAGGATTGAACCTGGGCCGCACGCATGCCAGGCAAGCGCGCTACCGCTTGAGCCACATCCCCAGCCCATGCATTGATTTTTAATAGGAGCAAAATAAAACAGACTTATTACAGTCAATAATGTTATATTTTTCACAGCAACTGAAGAGGGTAAATGCTGATCACAGGGGATAAGATTTGCTGACAAGCAGACAGAAAATACCCTTGTAATTAATCTGCCGAGGGGATGGGCTGGTGGGGGAGGGAGAGAAAGCATGCCTAGTGGAATCAGGCAAGCTGATATTGAAATAACTCAGGCTGCAGATAGTGCAGCCCTGAGCTAGGGAAATAGAGCCCATTCGCACCTGTTTTTCCCTCTTGAAATGATTGTTTATAGCATACTGTGTAAACTTCTCATGGGAAAGATTTCTAAAAACATTTTTGGAAAAATTAACTATCAAAACAATTTTAAATAAATGAGACTTTTCACTTTCTCAGGCAAATCCAGGAGACTGTGACCAAAAGTGCTAACCCCTGAGGTTATCAAGACAGCTCACAAGCTAGCACTTTCTACCTCTCCTTTGTGCAGATGTCCAGAATCCATTCACTGAGCTCCTACATGGCTCTTGTTGCCTAGCAACATGAATGGAATTGCTATGTGTGCTTCTTAATCACTGTAAAGTCTTGTTCTTTATTTTATAGTAAAAAAAAAGAATAGAAAAAGGAGGAGAGACTATGCAAAACAAAGGAAAAATATCCCAAATTATATCTTCCAGTTGCAAATTAAATCACAGCATTTGAATAAATTTAAATCAGGAAATCACTTGATCCCACTTGAGGAACTGATTGACAAGCAAAAGTTCTGAGTTAGCATTTGACCTGAGCAGCTTGCAAGAATGGAGTCTCCAGGAATTTAACCATTTCATAGGAACTTTTTATCTGCTAGTTCATGAGGGCTGAAGAAAATCCTTCTTCCTCTCAGAATGCTTTGAGCATTGTTTTATTGGAAGGATAACATCATGTTAAGGTTGTTCTTAAATCCCTATGGCTTCCCTAAAACTCCTCCTGGAATTTATAAAATTTGTATTTTCCAGTTCTGTAGCTTCCAGGATATTGAATTTCATTACTTTTCCTTGATCTTAAATCCCACTGAAGGGTTTCTAATATCAACAACTATAGTGAATTTCCAGGTAATCAAAATGACCCTTGAAAATTCCCTAAACTGTATGTGTATGATATACACAATTAGAAAATAGTGTCTCTTTCAGTAAATGCACATCCTCATATTTCTAATGTCAGAAGAGATCCATGTTTTCTCTCCTGAGAATGGTGTGAAGTAGTTGGGGGGAGGCATGATGTTTGAAACTTTAAAAATGCACATCTTTGATCACCAGAATTACAAGCAGAGTACCAAGTTTTCTACCTCGTGAGGTTGGTGGGAACTGAGCTGGCTGAGTGAGCAGCAGATGCTCAGCTCCCATGCCATGCTTATTTGGGGACATGTGATCATCTTCTGGAATAGAGAGCAGAATTGCCTGCAGCTTTCAATTGGTGGCTCTCTGAGATGAAGATATGCAACACCACTAGAAGTAGTGCTTTCTTATTATTTCTAAGATCTTCCCGATTTTCAGACAAGAAAAGGGTCCCTGATTTTATTATTCAAGAAATCAGCAAGTAAATAATTATTTATTCTTATTCCATATCTTCAGCATAGATGCAAAGTACTGAAGATTTGAATAGTAAGCCATATGAATGAGTCTCCTATATGACCTAAGAATATATATATATATATATATATATATATATATATATATATATATATTCTGCAGTATATATTATATATATTCAAATATACATAAAATATTGATTAACTGTCTAGAAATGAGTGGCTAAAAATCAGGCAAGTTCAAGAACTAATAAAATATTAAGTGCTACCTCTTTAGTCTCTCTGAAATCTTTTTACATGTCTCTGACAACATCTTGACTCCGAACACAATCATCTCTCTCCTTCTTGGTTGTGTCGAGGGACTGATGGAAATAATCTTCTCTCTTATCTGCCTCCAGTTGATCCTGTGTCTGGACTAATGCTTCTAAAATGTGAGTCTTGATCTACCATGTCACTGAATAAAATCCTTCAGTAGTTCCCCATTGGTTTCAGATTAAAATCTTAATTTCTTAACATGGCTATTCAGGACTTTTGTTATTTGGCTTCTGGTAAGTCTTCACAGAATCATACCTCTTTCTACTTTTTCTGTGTACATTCCAGTCCTACCATATTACTTCCATTTATTTATAAATTGCTATTGAGAGTATTCCTCCCCTGTCTCTTGGCCTGGCTAGTTATGTCACATTCTCCAGGTCACAGCTTAGAGGTCGCTTTCTTCAGGAAGTTTCTGTGGACTACCCAAGCTTGATTAACTGCCCCTCTGACGTGTACTCATACTATTTTACATACCTTCTTATTTCGGAACTTATGATAATTATACAATAATTGCCATTTACATGTTTGCCTTGCAAACAGCTCTAAAATATTGGCAATTGGGTCACCTAAAAGATTTTAGAGATTTAAAAAAATTCATTTCCTGTTAATCAAAGACATTTGTAAGTTGACAAAAGAAATTGAGAGAGAAATGGAAGCTGATATTCAGAACAGCATTGAGATTTATAGGTTAAAAGAATGACAAAACTTAAAACTAAGACTCCCATTTTGCTGTGACTGACACCTGGGGTCATCTTTATTGGCTTGTCCATTAGGGAGGCATTGGGTTAGCACAAGCAGCTGCAGATTTAAACTGCCAGTACAGTGTATTTTGGTATACATTGCAAGGAAGAAATTGTATCCTTAAATTTTAAGGTGATGGGGTGGATCTGGAAAGAATGACATCAGAATTCGGCATGAGAATAAACTGAAAAGTATTGCTTTTTCAGAGGAAAATAAAGTATCTGCTTTGGTGAGTGGGGGGGTTATTGCATGTAAATCTAAGTAAATAAAGAATTAGCCACTGTCTCATTTTAAAATAACATCCAATAAAAAACAAAACAGGTCTCCATTTTCAGTGCAACACTTCAAAAAAAAATCTAATAATTAAAAGGAATTTCAACTCCGTTATGAAACATCCATTACCTTTTTAGTTAGTAATCAGTTTTGAAAGAAATGTTCAGGTTATTTAACTTTGTTTTTAAATGGCTGCATCTGGGAAAAATGTCTTTTTTAAATTAAACTATTTTATCACTTATTAAAAACATTTTGGGTCTGAGTTTGGTGAAGTATTACTTTACCTACTGTTGTACTACTATAGAATATTGGTTTTTAGTTTCCTACAGAGAATGAAAATTGCCTTTTTACTAGAAAGGCTTTGTGTATTGCCAGTTTTTCTGTTTGGGAAAAATCTAAGGATTTACTGTAGTTACTCTTACTGAAGAAATGTGGATTTGATAAACTAGTGCCTATGATTTTAACTTATGTTTGATATATACTTGTAAGGGTTTTATGAGTGTTGATTATTTTGTGACAACAGCCCAGAATTGTCATTTAAATATAAACAGAAAACTATGAACTCTGCTTCCAAAGTTATTTAATTTTCTCAGTGTTTGAATGCTATTTTTTGTAAGTATATTAATAAAAGTGTAAAGAATTGGAAAAAAATATAAATATTCTTAACTCGAGCATTTGCTGGATCATTTGTTAGTATAATGCAAAGTGCTCTCTGAAGAGTTGACTTTTTTCAGTTTTCATACCCTGGAAATCACATTTAGTAAAACAGGAGACCATTCATAATTGTGGCCCCAGATGTTTGTATGATCCTAGGATGATCTAGACTATGTATGTTTAAATTGATTTTCTATTGACTGTACAGGTGTCCATTTTTGATGTTACACATGGTCTTTTTAGAGCACATGAACTTTGATTTGCAAACATTTCTGTAGCTAAGCTTGTATGTGTGGTTGCATCCCTAATAAACAGCCTGACCATAATGTTTATTATTTAAAAAAAGATATATGAAGACAGGCACTGTCTTATCTTACCCAATTTCTTTGATAAGTATATGATCCATATATATGTCTATATGTGCATATATTTTATTTATATATTCAATGAATGAGTGTGAATGTAAGCCAGGATTTCTTTTTTGCCTCCTAAAGACTCTTATTTTCTTTTTCTTTCTTTTTTTGCTATTGGAGATTCAACCCAGGAGCACTTTACCACTGAGCTACATCCCCAACCCCTTTTATTTTTTATTTTGAGACAGGTCTCACTAAGTTTCTTAGGTTGCTGGGCTGAGGCTGACCTCAAATCCTTCTGCCTCAGCCTCCCAAGCTTTCAGGATTATAGGCATGCGTACCACACCTGGCTCCTTAGTTCCCTCTTTTTATCCAGACAAGACATATTTTTGGGTGGACTATAGATCTTTGGTATGGTCCACACTGTATAAGTTTCCAATTGCAGTTATTCCAAGTAAGAGTCAGTGCTTCTGGAACCTTCCTCATCTTAGCTTCCCCCTCCAGTATTCTGATTGTGATCCTTTGGGGAATGTAACAGGATTTTATTTTGCCAGGTTAACTTTGAAAGTGAAAATACATAACTTCCACGGTTTTTGCATTTATTTCCACATTGACTCACCTAAAAACTCTAGACAGTAAGATGGAACTTAGTCCATAGGACTTTAATTATATGTCAGTTTCTAACTATTCAGATCCAGGAGGAAAGATAAAGAATCTCTTTTGGTCATTCCTACAAAGAGCTCTTTACTCTTATCACTGGACCAACTTGGGTCATGTGCACAGCGATGAACCCAATTGTTGGGCCAGAGAAATTTAGTTCTCTGATTGGCCTGGCCTGTGTCACATGCTTTATCCCTGGAGGCAAATGGTGTGACACCCAGGGCTCCTGGATTGTAAGAGGGAGTGAAGGGGTTCATCAGAGATGACTTAGCGCCATGTTGGAGAACAGAGAAGTGATGCTAGGGGAGGGGCATTTTGGGGAACCAAGACCACCAAAATAGACTAATTTTATTTCTTCAACAATCTTTAATCCATCCATGGCCCCTATAGAGCATCATTATTGCTGCCTGTATCAGTGGACACACAGGCCAGGTCAACATGAAGCTTGAAATCATCTCAGGTTCTCTGGCTTAGCCTGTGCCTACTGTGTTTTCCCTGAACAGTGTTTGTGTTTATTCTGAAAATATGGAAAAGAAGTAATTTTCACATGGCTAGGCACAGTATGAAGAACATAAAAGTTAACCATGTTCAGTGGTGCACACTTATAATACAGTGGCTCAGGAGGCTGAGGCAGGAGGATCACAAGTTCAAAGCCAACCTCAGCAAATATGAGGCACTAAACAACTTAGTGAGACCCTGTCTCTAAATAAGATGCAAAATAAGGCTGGGAATGTGGCTCAATGGTTGAGTGCCCCTGAGTTCAGTCCCTGGTTACCACCCCCACCCCCACACAAAAAGAACACAAATGTACTTAACTCTCCCCCCCCATATTTTTATTGGCACATTACAATTATACATAATGGTGGGACTCATTGTTACGTATTCACATATGAGAAGACAAAATAAGTTGGCCAATATCATTCCCCAGCATTTCTCTCTTCCTTCCCTCTTACATTCCATGGTCCCTATCCTTTACTCTATTGATCTCCCTTAGATTTTCATGAGACACCCCCTCACACACAACTTTCTTTTTCTTTTTTATCTCCAGCTTCCATATAACATTCTCCTTTTATCTTTCTCTTGTTTTTTTTTTTTAAATTGTCCTAATTAGTTATACATGACAGTAGAATGCATTTTGACGCATCATACATAAAATGGAGTATGACTTCTCATTCTTCCAACTGTACATGGTGTAGAGTCACTCTGGACGTGTAATCATATATGTACATAGGGTAATAATGTCTAATTCATTCCACTGTCCTTTCCACCTAATGCTCTCTCTTCTCCTTTCAGTCCCCTCTGTCTAATCCAAAGTAACTATTTTTCTCTACACACCCTCCCCATCATGAATTAGCATCCTCATATCAGAAAACACATTCAACCTTTGAATTTTTGGTTTTGGTTCATTTCACTTAGCATGATATTCTCCATCTCTATCCGTTTACCTGCAAAATGCCATAATTTCATTCTTCTTTAAGGCCAAGCAATATTCCATTGTGTGTTAATGCCACATTTTCTTTATCTGTTCATCTGTTGAAGGACATCTAGATTAGTTCTGTAGTTTGGCTATTGTGAATTGAGCTGCTATAAATATTGATATGGCTGCATCACTGTAGTATGCAGCCTTTCGGTATAAACTAAGGGATGGGATAGCTCTTTTTACTGCTTTTCAAAGACGTTACATTTGAAACCTATTTGCAAAGTACCTAGTCTTCATTTCCCTTTCTCTTCAATTCCAAATTAATACATTCTTCCCTTTCAGTTTGTATGATCAATAACCTTTGAAAAATCTCCCTTATGTTCAAACAACCTGTTGGACCTTTCTCTCCTACCAGATTATGAGACAAAGAGAGCAATCACTGTGCCTTATTTATTAACTCCTCTTCTTTCACTAAGCATAGTTCAGGTCCCAACATATCATAGGATGTGCAGAATTGAGTTATGTTGACTCATTGGCATCCAAGGTTTTGCATACTTCTTGGTGGAAGTTGGTATGTCCCATTATCATGGCTAACTATTCCATGTATAAATATACCATAATTTTTTAAAATATATTTTTAGTTGTAGATGGACACAATACCTTTATCTTATTTCATTTTATTTATTTATTTATTTTTTGTGGTGCTGGGACTCAAACCCAGGATCTTACACATGCTAGACAAGCGCTCTACCACTGAGCCACATGCCCGGCCCAAATATATCATAATTTTAAAGTTTATTTTATAGTATATCTTTGAGTTGTTTCAGTTTTTACACTATTAAAATTAGTGCTAAGCAAAGTTTTTGTTTGGGTGCATATATGTACCATTTCTAGTGTGTAACAGGTTAATAGTGGGATTGCTTAGGTTACAGACCACATGTATATTCAGCTTCAGAATATTCAGTCAGCTTCCCATTAGCAATATCTAAGAACTCTAATTTCTCTGCATCTTTGACAGTGCTGGTATTGATATTCTTTTTTAAATGAAGCTTATGTCCAAATCTTTTGTCTATCTTGCTATAGAATTGACTGTCTTTCCCTTATTGATTATTAGAGGCTCTGTCTATAATCCATGTCCTTCATTATTGTCTGCATCTCTGTATTTTTCTTTGAATTCATTTTCTCTGAGCACTCACTTTAACATCATGTGTAGTGCAGGCCTGTTGATGGCAAATTCTGTTTTTATCTGCATTGAAATGCCTGCATTTCTCTTTCAGTTTTGAAGGATATTTTCAATAAATATAAAATTTCTAGGTTCACAGTTATTTTTTTTCATCCCTGTAAAGATCATTCCACTGTGTTTTGAATTCCAAACTTACTGTTGAGAAGTCAGATTTAAGTCCTATTGCTCCTTTGAAGGAGTGTTTCTGTGTTCCTACTTCTTCCCCAGGATTGCTTTTATTTTTTATTTTTTAAAGAGAGAGAGAGAGAGAGAGAGAGAGAGAGAGAGAGAGAATTTTTTAATATTTTTTTTTTTTTAGTTTTTGGCGGACACAACATCTTTGTTGGTATGTGGTGCTGAGGATCAAACCCGGGCTGCATGCATGCCAGGCGAGCACGCTACCGCTTGAGCCACATCCCCAGCCCCTAGGATTGCTTTTAAAATTTCCTACTTTTATATGATTTGTAGGAAGTTTTTAATTTTTATTTTGTGTCTAGGTGTACTTATACTTCATATTGCTCTTGGTTGAATTCATAGTATTTATTGAATCTGTGATATATTTCAGCAATTTCAGAAATTTGTTTTTCAAAAACTTCATTTGATTCTTTCTTCATCCCACCTTTCTGGAATATTAATTGAATACATGTTAGACTTTTTCAGTGGGTCCCATGTATCTGCTATCACTATGATTCCAATCAGTATTTTTCCTACTTATTTATCTTCCTGTTTTTTTACTACTTTCTTTATCCATATCCTATCTGCTATTAAATACTTATATTAATCCTCCTATGCCTCCAACATTGTGGAATGAAGATACTTTGTCTCTTTTTATATAAATGTGTTCAGAATGTTGAATGTTTAATTATAGACATCTTCATCCTAATTTTAACTCCTTTTAACAATCTATTTGTTCACCAACTTGTTAAAATTCCTTGTATAACTCCTTATAAATATCAGACACTGTCACAGGTACAGGATGTCCTTGTTCTCATTGAGCTTATGATGTAGTAGAGGAGATAAGCCACAATCAATCATAGGAATAAGAAAACAAGTTAGATTGAATGAGGAAGAGAGAATATTATAATAGGTTCCAGAAGAACCACAAATGATCTGGAGAGTCAGGTAAGTCTACCTTGGAAAGGGATAGTTGGAAGATGTTCTACAAAGGATACTGTTAAAGAAGTATGACATGGACATTAGAAACTTTTGGTACTACAATTAGGGCTTTGATCTTAATTGTAAGAATGATGGAAGGATGTTTTAAGCTAGGTTTTTAGGTGGTGTATGACATAATAGATGTTGCATTTGAATTACCTTCAATGATTCTTTGGGGAAGAGTTTGGTTGGGGCTTAGGTTGGACGTACATTTTACTCTTCTTTTGGGGCCCAACATCACACTTGTGGATGAATCAGAAATGAATCTGACATGGATTTTTTATGGAAGAAGTTCATATAATCAGTGAAAACATAACAGTAAATAATAAACAATATAAAGAGGGCTACCAAGTACCACAGGGGACGTCTGCTGTGGATGTTTGGTGTTGTAGGATTCAGAGGATAGGTGATTGCCTCCTCATCTTCCTATTGGAGAAGACTGAGCAGAATCTGAACTGGGCATGATAGAATGGGTTCAATTGACATATATTGCATTCTGGAAAGGACATCGTAGTCAGGCGGGTAGAGCTTTTGCCCTCAGAGCATCTCAACTCAACCTCTTCATGGCCTGCTTACTCATCTCTTTATAGTCTTGGCTTATTATACTTGATTTGGCTTACTCCACAAGACCATTAGTTCCAGAAAGTCAGAGGTCATGTCCATTTCTTACACTGTTGATATTCTAGCCCCTGACAGAGTGACTTTCACAGAGTGAATGCTCAACAAATATTTGGTACATCAAGAGATTATGGAAAACTCCAAATTTACTTAGGGAAGAGGGGTAATTCAGTTTGGATAGAGCAGTGGTTCTCCACTGGGGAAACCCATTACTGTACCACTTCCACCAGGGAATACTTGGAAATGTCTAGAGACATTTTGGGTTGTGACATTGATGGGGAATGGTGATGCTACTGGCATTTAATGGTTAGAGGCTTGAGATGTTGTTAAATAACTTACAATGCACAGGTCGGTCAATAATAATAATGACAATGATAATAATAAAAACAATAAATTCTGCCCCAGATTTCAATAATGCCAAAGTTGAGAAAGCTTAGGTTAGAAACAAGAGGAATGGAGGGGGGGTAATAAATAGAAAAATGGCTTATTATTGGTTAATATAGGGCTTTGAATGCCCAGGTAAGAACTGTATACAAGAGAAACTGATTGAAAGTTGAAATTCAGAGTGACCAAATTTCAGGTTTTTTTTTTCAGTTCTTTTTCTGTTTTTTTTTTTTTTATTTATTGGTTGTTCACAACATTACAAAGCTCTTGACATATCATATTTCATACATTAGATTGAAGTGGGTTATGAACTCCCAATTTTACCCCAAATGCAAATTGCAGAATCACGTCGGTTACACATCCACAATTTTACATAATGCCCTATTAGTAATTGTTGTATTCTGCTACCTTTCCTATCCCCTACTATCCAACCTCCCCTTCCCTCACATCTTCTCTCTCTACCCCATCTACTGTAATTCATTTCTCTCCTTGTTTATTTTCCCATTCCCCTCACAACCTCTTATATGTAATTTTGTATAGCAATGAGGGTCTCCCTTCATTTCCATGCAATTTCCCTTTTCTCTCTCTTTCCCTCCCATCTCATGTCTCTGTTTAATGTTAATCTTTTCTTTCTGCTCTTCCTCCCTACTCTGTTCATAGTTTCTCTCATTATATCAAAGAAGACATTTGGTATTTGTTTTTTAGGGATTGGCTAGCTTCACTAAGCATAATCTGCTCTAGTGCCATCCATTTCCCTGCAAATTCCATGATTTTGTCATTTTTTAGTGCTGCGTAATATTCCATGGTGTATAAATGCCACATTTTTTAATCCATTCATCTATTGAAGGGCATCTGGGTTGGTTCCACAGTCTAGCTATTGTGAATTGTGCTGCTATGAACATCAATGTGGCAGTATCCCTGTAGCATGCTCTTTTAAGGTCTTCAGGGAATAGTCTAAGAAGGGCAATAGCAGGGTCAAATGGTGGTTCCATTCCCAGCTTTCCCAGGAATCTCCAAACTGCTTTCCAAATTGGCCGCACCAATTTGCAGTCCCACCAGCAATGTACAAGTGTACCCTTTTCTCCACATCCTCGCCAGCACTTGTTGTTGTTTGACTTCATAATGGCTGCCAATCTTACTGGAGTGAGATGGTATCTTAGGGTGGTTTTGATTTGCATTTCTCTGACTGCTAGAGATGGTGAGCATTTTTTCATGTTCAGTTTGTTTTAAGATGAGTCAATATTACTTGTTAGTGGGCTGGGGATGTGGCTCAAGCGGTAGCGCGCTCACCTGGCATGCGTGAGGCCTGGGTTCGATCCTCAGCACCATATACAAACAAAAATGTTGTGTCTGTCGAAAACTAAAAAAAAATAAATAAATATTTTTAAAAATTCTCTCTCTCTTAAAAAAAGATTACTTGTTAGTGAGTTAGTGATAATTATACTATTTCAATTAAAAGATATAGTGAGAGGTTGATTCCCAGGACACATTCAGAGACTAGTAGGAAGTCATCATTACCACATCCTAAGGCTTCAACAAGCACACTTTTACACAGGTTATGCTTTTTCATAATCCATATATCCTTGGAATGTTAGAAAGCTCATCAGGACTTGCTTAATTACTATGTCCTCAACTGTTGCTCTGGTCTGTAATAGAAGCAAAAAAAAATGCCATATGCTGAGATTGATTTGCAGCCACAGACTTTGATCGGAAGTCTGTGGGCTGCTGATTGGTGTCTGAAGCAACTGATATTCTGTATTATATTTTTAACTAATTTGGAGAGATAAAAACATGATGTGGCAATGATTATTAGTCATGGGAGTAAATAAGTGTGTGACTACTCTAACTTCTCATGCAGCCCACAGTTTTATGGCTTGCCATCCTATAAATGAGTTGCATCATTTAAAAAATTAATCATCTAATTTGGAGAAGATTTTCAACATAATTTTTTCTTTTTGAGAATGCTTGGGTGTGGAATGAGAAAAAGTAATTGAAAACCTAAAAATTACCTCTCACATCTCATATTAAGAAATAGATCAGGACAAATTAAGTTATTCTTTATATTTGGGATTAATATAAATTGCTTTTATCAAGATGGTTCATGTGTGTCAATATTATCAGGTCAATATATTATGTTAGTATACATAAAACAACAATACATGAAGAGCTCCTCTGTTATAAATGTTATGTCCTTGCACTGTGAGATCTGTGAACATCGTGTCCCAGGCTTAGGGTATTTTTTGCTCTCCTGATTAGAGCATGACCCAGAAACACAATCAGTTGGGCTCAACTTAGGAGGCTTATGTTTGGAAGATGGGAATTGATGACTTAGATCCCTTGGGAAATACTTTTTCTGGATTTGGGAGACAGTGAGGAATCTGACTTTAAGGGTAGCAGAGGTGTCTTTGGCTCTGGTGCCTACCTACCCTAAAGTCTAGAATATGAGCTGTAGCATCTGTCCCCAGTGGGGGTGGCACAGGATATTTCCTGGAGCAGTCCTATAATGTGACTGGAGTGTTCTTCTGGTTGGGTTGATTACAACTCTGACTCTGGCCTTCCTAGAACTTCAGAACTGCTAAATGTCCTTTTGAATGTGTTCACTACCTAAATTAGCCATTTTGCTATTTGTAACTAGAAATGCTGACTGATACCCCCTGAATGATCACATTTGGTTAAAAGAAATGATTTTTGCATGGAAGAAAAATCTAACCCTGGATATTTATGTCAGGCAGGATTTCTTTTAGTGTTTGCTTGTCTTTATTTTCAGAATTTTCTATAAGCAGTAAATTTTTTTAAAAATATGTTTTTAGTTGTTGATGGACCTTTATTTTATTTATTCATATGGCATGTTGAGAATTGAACCCAGTGCTTCATACATGCTAGGCAAGGACTCTACCACTGAGCAACAACACCAAGCCAGCAAATATTTCTTATATGCATCAAGGACATAAACACATGAGAAAACTCATTGTTTTATGATACCAATCCATTTATTGAATATGAAAAATGAAAAACTGTGTTGGATTTTTGAGATTGGATTAAAATTATTGTATTTTTTTAAAAATGTCATATCCATAGTATATCATGGAAACTTACAAGCTCAGGTTTGGGGTCAGCTTTGTCCTTGACCAACTGCATGACATTAAATACATCATTACCTCTCTGGACTTCTAGTCTTTCATTTTCACAGTGACTGAGTTGAGTAGACGAGAGATTTTTTTGAGTTGGCTCTGTGTAACCTCCACATTGCCTCTGGTGGTGAGGGTGTGTGGATTGCATGTGTCTTGGGCTGCAGTGATATATACCTTAAATGAAGCTAAGAAAATTTACACTTATCTTTCTCACACATTGGATTTCAATTTTTTTCTTTGAGCAGGGCACAGTGCTACGCACCTTCAATCCCAGTTGGTCAGGAGGCTGAGGCAGGAGAATCACAAGTTCCAGTTAAGGGCTGGGAAACTCAGTGAGACCCCCAACTAAAATTAAAATAAATAAAAGTAAAATAGGCTGGGGGAATAGCTCAGTGATAAAGCACCTCTGGGTTCAATGACCAATATAAGAAGAAAAAATGTGAAAATTAGTTTCTTGGCTAATATCAGATTTCAGAAACAATCCAGCCATATTAAAAGGTCTCTTTGGTCCCTAATTTTTTATGATTGCATTACTTTCCCCGTGAAATATGCTTGCTGATTTACTTGGTAAGTAGCTTCACATACATCACCCCCCCACACATACACACACACACACACTCACATGCATGCCCAGAACACAGAATTCCAGAATCCTAAACTGGAAAAGAGTTTTTGATTCCATCCTTTTATTCATATAATATCTAAGAACCTAGTTCTCCCTTAAGAGCTCAGTTGTCTTAAGACAAGCATTTATCTGTCTGTGAGAATTCTATTGTTACATTTGTCATTGACAGTGTATTTAAAAGACATCTAATATAATATTATTCTTAGGAATATATTTTATACTGTGACTGAAATATAAAACTAATTCCACTACCATTTAAAAAAATAGAACATTGCTGTTGACTACAATTTAATATGTCTTCATCACTAAACTTAATGAAGAATAACAATTTAACCACCAGGAAAGGTGTAATAGTAATTCATGCTGAGAAGCCTGCCCTAGATTTTATGGATCAGCTCATTGATTTTTCTAGCATGTTAAAAGAACTCTGTGGAATTCAAGCATATTGAAAATTTAGTATGGTTGAGGTATTGGTTATTTGGAGGCACTGAGATAAAAACAAAAACCAGATCAGATTATCAATGACACTAAGGTTTATCTTAGAATTGTGAGCTCTGTTTTGAAGTCAGTGGAGGGGCAGTGCAGGTTTTTAAGCAGTAGACTGGCTAATTAGATTTGAATTTTAGAAAAATATGTCTGGCTACAGTGTAGTTAATGCATTAGAGGAGGGCAGGGCTGGTGGCAGAGGCAGTAACTGGAAGATTTAGCTCAGTTTTAACAGAGAAGAGCTATGTTAGTAGCATTGAAAAATTTAGAGAAACAGGTGAAATTCAGAAAAAATAAAATAGAGGGATGCAGGCCACAGGACTTTTTTTTTCACCAGGGAGTAAGGAAATGTGTGATGCTATGGATGACACTGTGTTCCTTTCTAGATCAACTGACGAGAGTGAAATAAAAAAAGAGAATGTATGATGAGAATTCCTGTTTGGTAATGTAGATACAGGATTCAAATTTATGCTACTCTCGTGGTCTGGGAATGCACAAGCCAAGAAAATACATGATTAGGACCTGCTTGAAGAATGTTCAGAACGCCCGTGCAGGGATGCATGGTGAACCCAAGTTGTCCAGAATTTTCACAAAGTTCCACTGAAGATGAATTTACAACAAAAAAATTTTCAAGATATATGAGGGAAAATCTGCTTTCAGTGGGAGTCTGCAGACCCCCAAATCAGCAGGATTATAACAAGAACTTCAGATACCAGACCAAGTTGATAGAGACTACAAAATGTTTAAAATTAGCATAGAGTTAAAAGAGAATTGAAAGCCTAAGACAGTCATGTGATATTGACAGTGTGATGAAGAATAACCCGCACAGCTTCATAAGCCTTTTAAGAAGAAAATACATTAACTGAAATTAAAATCCTCAAAGAAAGATTAAACAGGAGCTGAACTGCAGTGGAAGAGAGAATTGATGCACAGAGAGAACAAAGGGATGAAATTAGCAGTCCTAGCACAGAGAGAGAGAGAATATCTGAAAGTTTGAAAACCATTGGGGGAAAAAGAAACACACACACACACACACACACACACACACACACACACACACACAATGAATGAGGGAGAAGCAATATTCAAAAAAGGGATGCCTGAAAGTTTTTCTGGAATTGATGGAGATAAAAACAGATGTGTAGGAATCATAATGTTTCCTAAGTAGAATACATAAAAGCAAATCTATATAAGACACATCACCGAAGCTGTACCATGTCAAAGACACAGAGGATAAAATGTCATCTGAAGGAAAAATCAGCAGAGCAACACGAACTTGCAACAACAGAGTCTAGAAGATGCAGACCCATTATCTCCCCCAAACTGAGAGGCTCTGATTGCTAACTTAGGCATCAGAAATATTTTAATATCAGTGTTGAAACAAAAAATTTTCAGATAAGACTGAGCATTTGCATAGTAACCTCTCAGTTACTTATTGAAGGTGGAATTTAGGAAGAAGGAAATTGAACTAGATAGTAGACACACAATGCAAAAGGCAACAATAGGCAAAGAACTTGATGAACATGAGAATAATGCTAACTATGTGTTTGTTCTCTGTTCTATAGAAATAAAATAAAGTAAGGGGCTGGGGTTGTGGCTCAGCGGTAGGGTGCTCACATCACACGAGTGAGACCCTGGGTTCCATCCTCAGCACCACATAAAAATAAATAAGTGAAATAAAGGTATTGTGTCCAACTACAACTAAGAAATAAATATTTAAAAAATAGACAAATAAAGTAAGATTTAAAACTTTTGGAAGAATGAAACTAAAAATTAAAAAATGGAGAGAATAAAAACAAGATAATGCTAAAATCCCTGGGGGTGGAGGGAAGCAGTATTTTATTTTATTTATTTATTTTTATTTGTTTATTTATTTTTGTGGTGCTAGGGATTGAACCCAGGGTCTCACACATAATATTGTTGTTTAGAGGGGTGTTATAAAACATCTTTAATGGAATGCAAAAATCATAATCCAATCATTGGATTGATATTTGATGACATTCAAGTTAAACTTTATGGAAGTTAAACTCAAGGAAGCAGACAGCAAAATGGTTTCCAGGAGCTGGGGAGTATCAGGGACTGGGAAGATCCTGGTCAAAGGTTATGAAGTGTCAGTTGGCAGGATGAGTAAGTTGTAGTGGAGATCTGTTGTATGGCCTGGTGACTATAGTTAGTATTAAGAGTAGATTTTAAATGTTCTCACCACAAAAAATAAGTATGTGAGATAAATGATATGTTAAACTAGATTCATTTGTTTCCCAGTATATAGCATGTTTATATCAAAACATCGTATTATATACCACATATACATATATATATATATTATGTACATGTATAATGTGTGTGTGTGTATATATATATATATATATATATATATATATATATATATAATTTTAATTGTAAATTATGCCTCCAGAAAGCTGGGGAAATAAAAAATGAATTAAAACTTCTGTATGAAAAAAATGCACTAAAAGCAAAATGCAAAACAAAACCAAATTGGATAAATTGTTTGTAAACCATGTAACTGACAAAGTATTAAGGTATAGGACATAAAAGATCCCCTAGAAAACAATAAGACAATAAATAAATAAATAAGCAACCCAACCAGAAAATGAGAAACAAGACAATTCTTAGAGAAAGATATCTTAATGACCAATAAGTAAATGAAAAAGCTTCAGGCTGTTACAAGAAAACAGGGTAATATCAACTATCTCCTATGAAATGCTATTGAGAAAACTAATAAATTGAAGTGCACAAATGGATGGCAGGGTGTGAGGAAACAGGAACTGTTCTTTGTGAGGAAGTTAAGTGAGTTAATTATTTTAAAGTGCATATTGGCAAATATTTCACTAAGTTTTTTTTACAAACTGTTTTGTAGAAGAGTAAAATGAAGGAACATATACCCAATAACTTAGAAACCCTCCTCCTAGATTTCTGCCCTAGAAAAATTCTTGAACTTGTGTTGAGGATGTTTATGGTAGCTTGCTTATAACAGCAAAGTGGTTTGCTCCCAAGTGAAAGGATAAACAAAATATGATTTATTCATATAGAAGACAGCAGATTGATTAATTCAGTCTATGTGCATGCTACAGATAATCCCCCCCAAAATGACACTGAATAAAAAGGCAACTTTCAAAAGGATACTAATCAGCATTATGCCATTATTCACATAAACACAATAATACATAAAATATGCAATAAAATGAAAATAGTATATTTTGTTCATATCTACATGCATATGTAATGCAAGGACGAAAACAAACCTGTGAATGATATATACTGACTTTTAGTGCAATGATAAGTCTTGGGAGAGGGAGAGGGAGGAATTGAGGATTTTTTAAATTCCCAGTGGTGCTGGGACTAAACCTAAAGCCTCTTGCATGCCAGGCACCTACCACAACACATGGAGAGGAAGCATTAGGCAGAACTATTATTTGCTTACCCCCAAATCCTGAGCCTCTTGCAGAGTTCAGCTGTCAGCTACCTGAGCTTTTTCTTAGCAAACTGCTCAGAGATGTCTGTATGGTTATTTCATCCTTGTTTGTTCAACATAATATATTCTTTTCTGTACTTTTGTAAATGTCCTAATTAGAAATTATTCTAAAGAAGAGCTTTAACAACAATGCCACATGTTGCAGAGTTTATGTTGGACGAATGCTTTAAAACGTCAGTAGGTCTGACTGATGTTTGGGAGGGAGGTTCACCTGGTTGGTGGCAGAAGCAGGACTGGATTCAAACCTTTAGAGTTTGGGGTTTTTTGCTTCTTCCCCCTTCCTAAAGGGTTGAAATATGTCAAAGGTCCCTAAATCCAGTTAGAAATATTGGGAAGAGGAAAATGCGAGAGTGGTCACCCCCTTGGTGAGGCAAGCACAGCCACGAGAGGAGCATGGGGGCGCGGGAGGTGGGCAGGATTCAGCTCTGACAGCTGCCGAGAGGTGTTGAACTCAAGTTTCTGACTCTCACATCTGGACGGGACTTTTGCTGGAGCCCAGGTGGGAGGATGCAGGGCCCTAACAAGAAAAGAGAAGACAGTTCTGTAGCCCAAGTTTGCCTTTGTTCTGGACTGTCTGGTTCCCTTAGAGGCTTCATTAAGGGAACATCATTCTCTCCCACAGTCTGGATCCCCACACAACCTGCTGGGGAAGAATAAACAGTAATTACTTATGTAAAGTGACAGAAAAGATACAGATACAAATTAGTGAAGGAGTATGAGGACACAAATGTATCATTATGCAGGAGGAGCAAGCTTCCCACCTTTCAGAGTTCTGGGGAAGGAAACGCTGGAGAAAAGTGGGCTCAGCTCAGGCAGAATCTTTGTGATGTTCTGAGATCCTGCCACCCACCTTCTCAGCTTCCTTCCACCCTCACTATCTCAATGCATCCCTGCCCTGCGTGCACCAAACCACTTTGGTGTTACACAACCAAGTCTGAGTTCCAGTCCTCAGATCTGCCACTAACTTGCTGTGACCTTAAGCATGTTACCTACCATTTCTAAGCCTCAGTTTCCTCCTTTTCAAATGAAAGTAGTGAAAATAGACTATTTTTAATTCCTTCTACCTCTGATATTGTATGCAACTGTACGTATCTTCAAAATTTCCTCTAATGTTATGAAATTAGCTCTGGATTATCCACTTGTAGTCAAGTGTGGTCTGCTCGTAACAGCTGGACATATTACATTTTAACCCTATCACAAAGACAGCATCCAGGAACCAGTGAGGTAACAAAACTTTCTGAAGTAGCCAGGTGTAATACAATAGGGAGCAATGGGGGTACAGGGTAGCTGGAGAGTGCCTGCCTTGCCCAAGGCACAGATCCAGGGAATCTTTTAGAATCTCTAGGCTGCCAAAGACCACCAATGTGCAATTCCTGATGAAAGAAAAGGAGAATCTGTGATGGAATTTCAGAAATCCATAGTAGTAGGTTTAGGAAGAAGGGAGACAGCAGGAAGTGAGCAGTGGGAGAGGTAGGAGAGTATTATAGTCAACTAATTTTGTGTCTCACCCATGAGTCATCTGCTCTTTTATTTATTTATTTATTTTTTAGTTGTTGTTGGACCTTTATTTATTTTTATGTGGTGCTGAAGATCGAACCCAGTGCCTCACACATGCTGGGCAAGTGCTCTTCCACTGAACTACAACTCCAGCTCCATCTCTGTTTTTTTAGAGAGGTAGCCTGTGATAGATTTCACCCCAACCTCACATCTCATACATAACCATTCAATTCAGGCAACTGGATCTCCATGCACGTCTAGGTCTTTATTTTCCTCTCGTTTTCTATCAAAGGGTTTTGGTAGCTTTGTTCCAAGATACCTTCTGCATCTTGCATCCTATGAAACTAAATATAAAATGGTTTCAGGATTCATTCCTGTATTCATTCATTTGCTTATTCATTCAATATGAATTATAGGCATAGTTCACAAATATTCATTAAAGATCGCCTCGTCTAGAGCTAACAGCATCCCTCAACATTTATTTGATAAATATTTATTAGGTTACAATTCTGGTTCCAAACATTGCTCTGGCCTCAGGAAAGCAGAAGTGAGCAATGCAGATAAGTTTTTACCCTCATGTAGAGCAGCAACAAACCTGTCAGAATAAAAAAAAATACAAGAGTATTAGGCAGTTAAATGTGCTAAAAAGGAAATGGTAGGGTAGGGATTGTGATCTTTTAAGGACAGTGAAAGTAACATTCAAAGTGAGACCTAAATAATGAAAGACTGTCATCTAAATGAAGTTAAGAAGGAGTAGCAGCAAGACAGACGGGCTAGCTAGTGTAGAATCCTGAGCCAAGAACAAGTTTGGCCAGTTTGAAGAAATGAATCCATGTCCACACTTTGTGGAGCATAGTGAGAGGGAGGAGGGTGTCAGGAAATGAAGAAAATACAGGGATCACATTTAGTTTCTCAGCTACCAAGGAAGACAGTAAGGAATACCTTGTTTGTACATGGCAGTTTAAATCAAGAATATCAGGATAGAGACAAAAGACTGGCACAGTAGATGTCAGGAGGCCTGAATTTGAACTCCAACATCTGCTACTAACTGCCATGTAAGTGTGTCTGCAAATCTTTTAATCTCCCTGGGCTTCAGATTTCTCAACTGTAAAATGAGATGATCATATTAGTTGCACTTTAGGGAATGCTCCCACTAGGAGATAAACATTATAAGCACAGGGATCTTATTTCACTTATATACTCAGGCATCTGCGATGACCAGCATGGTTTTGAACATATAATTGGTACACAGTAAATATTTGTTGGACCAACATTAAGCAGTCTTTTTAGCCCCAGTAATCTATGTTTCTAAGGCAATGTAATGAATATTCATTAGCCTTGTTTTGGTAATTTGTGTCTTCCCAGACTAGTCTAGATATAAAATTGTATGTCATTTCCTGACCAATTATAGATTCTGCATACATCCCTGGATACACATTAGATAATAATAAAATGATTTCAGAGACATATTCCTGAATTTAACCAGGTTACAATATACTAAAGTTTTGTAATGTACCTGGCACCTCTATAAGCACTTTATATGTATTATTTTATTTAATTTTTAAATAAATCCCGTGGGTTGAGAAAATTGATACTCTGAAAAGTTAGGTGACTTTCTCAATGTCAAGCACCTAGCCAGGACTCAAATTCAGGTCTCTCTCAAGCAGCGGGTTTAGGTACTATATCTATTGTTTTCTAAATTATTGTTTTTATCCTGAATAAGACATACAAATAGTTCAGGGCTGGGTAGAAGCTTAGAGATATCATGGATCCATGCTTCTATCTTTCCATTTTGTGGTCTTTTGTGTATGACTTCACCATGGTTGCTATTACTCTAAATATCCAGTTCAAGTTCAAGGAGAAGAAAGGAGAAAAGATGATGCCAGTAATATCTATTCTTTTACTCAGGAGAGCAAAAGAGTTCCCTATACCCATGTAAGTCACCGGCCCAAACTTGTATAACTCACCAGCCAAACCTGTACTTTGTCACCTCTGGTAGGACATGTTGGAAAGAGATGGAGCTGAGCATATTGGTGCCTCCCTACTGGGGTTCTGTTGTCTAGGAAAAAAGAGAAAATGGCTAATGGGAATATAATTGTCTGTTCAGAACAGCATGGCCACCAAATCTTCCCAGAATTTCTGATTGCTCAGAAGTCCCTTTAAACTATGATGAGCTATTTTCACTTTATAATTACTTGTTTGGGACTTTATTTGTAAACACAAACACATAGAAATTAAGAGAAGTTAGTTACTAAGCAGAGCTATAGGGAATAAAAACCAGATGCCTCTTGGTGTCGTGTAATTGGAAAGGTCATGGCACTGTGTGAATGGACTCCTGAAGTCCGTCTAGTCCTGGCTCTGCCACTGCCTCATGACTTTAAGCAAATTTTTTTATTTGTTGTAAGCCTCAGTTTTTCATCAGTAAAATGAGGTGTTTGTACCAGAAGAAGTCTAAAGCTTCTTTGAGTACCACTCTTCACTGACCCTGTGATGTCAATTATGGATTGAAATTTGAAAAGAATGAAGGGAGATAGTTTAATACCATGAAATGCTTAATAGACTGTTACAAGATGTGATAGTGCTTTTGAATACTACTCGTCTTCACCAAAAGTTGTGTAAGACAGAGTGTAAAGCCCTAAAACAAATAACAGATAAAATTAGATAAAGGAAGTGGAATAACCCGATAACAAAGAACAAATATAGATGTTAAAAGGGTTTCATCTTGCATTAGGCAGTGAAAATCCCACTATCAAGTTGGTTTGAAGAGACAGGAAGCTTCTATATTCTGACATTGTCAGTTCCAGAACTAGAGCTTCAACACTCCTTCCTGGGGTATTAAAATAACAGCTGAAAAATGACCTAGAAGCTTCCCATGAAAAAGCACATCTCCAGAAATGCCCCTATATGAAAGGATGCTCAACATCATTTATCAGTAGGGAAATGCAAACCAAAACGACAATAAGTCATCACCTCATACCTGTTAGGATGGCTATTATCAAATAAAAAACACCCCAAAACAACAAAAGAAAACCAGTGTTGGTGAGGTTGCAGAGAAGTAAAAATTCTTTCTTGTGCACTGTTGTTAGAATGTAAATGCTATTGAAAACAATATGGAGCTTCCTCAGAAAAATTTAAAATAGGATTACCATATGATTCAACTAGACTGTTTTCAGGTAAATATCTCAAATAATTGAAATCCAGATCCTGAAGGAACTGTCTGCACTTTTAGGTTCATTGGACATTATTCATAATAGCCCAAATCTGAAAACAAGCCAGATGTCCATCCGCTGATGAATGGGCAAAGGAAATGCAGTGTATGTATGCAATGTAGAATTGTTCTGTCTTGCCAAAAAACAAAACAACAGCAACAACAACAAAATTAAAAAACAAAACAAAACATAAATTCTACCATTTGTGACAATGTGGATGAATGTGGAAAAATTATGGTAAATGAAATAAGTCATTCATAAGAGGACAAACCCTGCATGATTTCTTTTATATGAGGCAGCTAACATAGTCAAAGCTATAGAAGTAGATGATAGAATTGTGGTTTCTAGGGGTTAGGGCAGGAGTCTGGGAAGTTGTTGTTCAATGGATATAAAGTTAGTTCCACAGGTGACATGTTCCAAATATTTGCAGTACAAATGATGACTATGGTTAACAATAAAGTAGAATGTACTCACACATTTGTTAATAGGTCTTGTTAGAAAACAAAGGAACTTTCAGAGCCAGTAGATTAGTTGACTGCCTGGACTGTGGTGGTTGGTAAACATATATCCAGACTCACCAAATTGCATACTTTAATTATGTGAAGTTTTTGTAGACCAGTTGTACCTCAATAAAATCAGTAAGGGGAAGGGGAAGCATGAAATTAATTAATGAAAACAGAGATTAATCTGAGCATAGTTAGTATTTGGGAGCTCTTAATGTTCACTCTCTCCAAATGACTTTTCCTCTATAGTGACCTCCATTGTCCCTCTCTTACAGCTGAGGCTCATGAAGCCAAAGCAAGTGGCTATGAATGGCAGCCTTCTTAGATGTCCCTCAAGGTTTCCTGCTCCTCTGAGCACATGCTCCTTCTCATACTTACTTCATCAATCATGAAGTTGGATGCTGCATGAAGAGATTTTGCAGATATAATTTAGATCCTAAGTCAGCTGATCCTAAAATAGGGAGATTCTCCAGATTGGCTTGATTCTAGTTTTATGAGCCCTTTTATCTGGGTCTAGAAGTAAGAGACAGGGAGTCAGAAATTTGAAGCACAAGCAGAATTTGATATGATACGACTTTGAAGATGGAGGGGACCATGCAGTAAGGAATGTGGGCAGCCTCTAAAATCTGAGAGTGGGCCAGCTGACAGCAGCACAAAACTAGGGACCTTATTCTTACAAATTCAAAAAAATAAATTCTTCCAACAACCATGTGAGCTAAAAATTCAACAGCCAGGCTCCCAGTGGAGTCTGCAGTGAGCTCTGATACATCTTGTTTTTAGCCCTGAGCAGAGACCCCATCATCATGTTTAGACTGCTGACTTATAGAACCATGAGCTAACAAATGGGTATTTTGTTAAACCACTAAATATGAAGTAAATTGTTATCTAATTGTAGTAATCAGTTATATTTACCTAGGGATACATGCCCAGCTAGTGGCAGAACCAGGATTTGAATTCAGGCCTGACCAACTCTGAAGTTTTTGTTCTGAATATTTCTTATATACTAAAAATCCCAAATTTTCTATTAAGGAAAAAAAAACCAAAATTGTATTATAAGTTGCTAAGTACAAGTCTAAAATGCATGTAGTTGATGTGATGAATTTGGAATAAATCCAGAGAAATAGGCGAACAATAAATTGCCTAAAAGTTACATTTTTTATGTGAAATTCAACATAACATGTTATTATAATGTATGTGGAAAAGAAAGAAGGTTAGCCATGCCCCCCTGCTTAATTTTTTAAAAAAGAATGTGACATATAAACATCTAAGTGTATTTCTCTACTTGCCAAGTTAACTTGGCAGGAATTGACAGCTATGAATGAGTTGGAAAAAGTTTCCTGTAAGAAAAGAATGCCTGGAACATGGACGTGGTGTGCAGGAACTGGACAAGTGGACATTGCCACATCTCTGCAGTGTTTTGCAGGACAATTGGTTTTCAAAGCCTACAGCAGCAGATGTGGGGGAAAGAACAGCTTGATTCTCTGTGGACTGGCTATGAGTTGTATTGGATGTAAGGATGCCCACTACAAGGGACCCTTCCCTGTAAGGCATAGACTATAGCTACAAATAATAATAGTGTTGATCAAGACCTATGTAACCAGCCACCTGGAGGCTTTACATGAATTTCCCCATCTAGTTCTTAAACAGGCCTAAGAGGTAGACTCTGTGATATTGTTGTGTTATAGAAGAGAAGCCCAGAAAGCTTCTACAACTTACTCCATATAAATATTAAGCATTGTCTCTGGGATTGGAAGCCAGGAAGTTTGTCACTGTGCTTGTTAGTCACTAGACCTTTCTGTGGAGGGAAAAATGCCCAAATTCCAGGAAATATATTACTGTTAAAGAGGAAGATAAATTTACCTGGCCCAAACATCATGTTAAATGAAAGTATGTGTGTTACAATATAGCAAAGAAAGAGATACCCTTGCCCAAATACTGCAAGATATATATGTGAATAGGGGTTGGGGGAGAAAAGGACTAATAGCAGTAGCTACCTCGGGAGAATGCCCGAGGTTACTGGGTTAGGTGTTAGATGGTACTCAAGGTAAGGTTTAGGTTTATTTAAAATGCTTGGATTATTTTGCTGGAGTACTTACAGTTTATTATGAAATAAGTCAGCTAACAAGATAGTACATAGTACAATTGAACAAATCTCCATCATGGAACAAATTTTCAGCTTGGAAAAGAAAAATGTGACCAATACAGTTTTACCCCTTTTTGCTTTTTTCCCCAAAATTTGGAGTCAATCATTCCTGTGCATTTGAAATAATTTTTAGTACATTAAGCATATATTCCAAAGTGACATTAGTATTTTTTATGTTTTAGCTTCAGATAAATAAAACACAATATATTGTCCTAGAATAATATTCTACTATTATTCTATTGCTCTTTTTAACCTTGGTATTTATGTTGTAATTGATGGAGATTGATATGTGTATCTAGTTTAAAGCTTTTCAGTTTGGTGCAGTGATTATATTTTTTTGATTCTTCCGGTGATAAACATGTGGACAATTTCCACTGTGTTGCAATTATAGAGAATTGTTCCATAAGTAACCATGCCATCTTGGGTACATGTGTGAATTTCCTTAGTTACTGTGGGTGTGGGGTACGTACGTCTCTAGTAGGTAGTGACGCAACACGCTGATGTGGTTATGCTCCTACCAGCAGTGCGTAAGAGGCTCCATTGTTCCAGATCCTGCCACCATATGGCCACACCAGACATTAATTATTACTAATGCAATTTTGTTAACAATAAGCGTGTGTTCGTGTTTTGCCCACGTAATTAAAAAGAAAGAAAGGCGGGAGGGAATGAGAGGGGAGAGGAGGAAACAGGAGGGAAAGAGAAAGAAATCAAGTGCAGGAAAACAAAAAATCCTAGTTGCTCAGCTAGTCTGCAACTTCAATATTCTGGATGAGCCAAAACTGAAATTTCAGGAAGTCTAAATTGAGGTGTAGACCTCCTTGTAGTTGACCAGGGTCTGCTTTCCTATTCTTCTACTAAGAACAATGCTACCCTTGGAATTAGAGATTGACAGGAGCCTGTAGTGGCTCCAGGTTGGGGAGAAGAGACAGCAGTTACTCTAAAATGCTTGTTTCTCCTTGGGATATTCGGATAAGCTCTATTATAAGGACATTGTAACAACAGAAACCAGAAAAAAATATTTTATGGCTCTTGACAATAGAAAAAATAAAATGAAATCTGTGGTGGGTGGAAATCTGCCTTAATGTAGAATGTCAAAGATAAATGATTTCCCTGAGAACACAGAGGTACCTTGTGTTATATAATAATGGTCCCTCAAGGCCTACTTTCCATCACCAGCCCTGCAGGGGAAGTGATGGTGGTGTGACGATGTCAACTTTGACAGAGCAAGAAGTCAGTGTTGGTTCATACCCACCCAAGGAGCCTTCCTGTGCAGCACGAATACAAACCCACTTAGATAAGGAGTGGAAGGAATGGATTTTTATTTTATTTTTTTTAAATCTTTATTTATTGATTTTTTAGGTGTAGATGGACACAACACAATGCCTTTAATTTTATGTGGTGCTGAGGATCAAACCCGGGTCCTGCCTGTGCTAGGCAAGCGCTCTACTGCTGAGCCATAATCCCAGCCCTGGAATGGATATTTTAGAATCTAAGTTCCTTATCTGAAAATAATATTACCACCTGTGGTAATAATCACAACCTCTCTGAATTATGTGGTTCAAATAGGAATAGTTGGGAGAGCTTTTGCCACCTGAAAGATGAATCCAGAAGTAATTTTTACAAATCTATCGCTGAGGGTGTGTCAGACTTTATTGCATATGTGCACTCTCCTCAGATGTTTCCACATGTTTAGCCATTGTTGATTACTGCACCTGGCTGCTAATGGTCCCGGGTGAATAGCATTGCGTTTCCTTGGCCCACGATTTCCTGTGCTATCTGTCGTTGTCTGGGAGGCAGATAGGTTCAGATTTATGTGAGAAAATATTTAGCATCACAAATTTGTGCACAGAGGCTATTTTTCCAGTGGAAATCCTTTGCCTTACTTTATGTGTGATTTTTCCAATCATCTTCTCTTGTTGGGGGGACAGCTATTGTGATCTCCTGTGGGGAAGCATAATGGTCAGCCCATGTTTGTTCTGTTTTAGATAAGTAAAATTCACCCCAGTGCTTGGCTATTTAACTGGTTTAAATAATGTCTAATTCTTCTTATTTCATATGGCAAGGGACACATGTAGAAACTTAGAGCTGTGGGCCTCCTTCTTGTTTCCTTTAATGTACTAGATATAGGGATAGCCTCTACGTTGTCATTCACCTGCAGTCCTCTAACCTTGGCTTGCACCCTCTGGTATTGGGACGGATCACTACACTCAGATTCTGCAGGATGCTCCTGGTGATTAGGGCAGGGATGAGGGGTAAACTCCAGAATGCCTTCCCTGTCCTCCAGAGGTCCACCACTGCTCACACTGACACTTGTCTCAAACTCTGGACAGTTTGTAGGGTTGAACATCCCAGTTCCTTTATGGTTGGACAGGGCTCTGACTCGCTCTAGCCAATGGGTAGCTGAGTGGAAGCGATGTAAGTCACTTTCTGGCTGGAGCATTTTCTTTAGTTTGTAACTCACACACTTGCTTAACCCGCTACTTTGCCACCCCCCAACCCCGCCCCAGAGTTCTGTTTTTTTATTAGCATGGCACCTGGTGGCTACTCCATCTGTCTGGGACCCTAAGTAAGTGTGATGAGTAGAGTCTCCCTAACAATCCTGAATGGGCAGGTGCAGTGAGTGAAAACTAAGCCTTTGTTTCTGAGTATGGAGGATTGGGGGTTCTTGCTGGAGTATCATCCAGCCCATTCCAAATGTCAAAATGATGGCTGAGAACCCATTATCAGAAATCTGATCATTATAGCATTTCAGAGTCATACTCCTAGGAGACAGTTTAGAGATTGGGGTTGACCACTTCAGCACCTCTGAGTCCTTTGGCCTCAAGGCTGAGATCTGTATTTCCTGTGAGCAGGGAATCACTCCAAACCCTACTCACTGGTTAATTCTGTCTGAGTAACTCTGGATCAGTCTCATCTGTGAAAGTTCTTGGTGTTCTAGCACTACAGCATTCATTTTCTTTAAGATTAAGAAGGCTCTTGCCGAGGGTGCCCTATGTTCTGAGGTGAGGGGGCAAGGGGCAGTGGGAAAGCCTTAGGATCAAGGGATTGAATATGCTGAGAAAGTCAGTGGCTTGCCAGAGTCGGAATGCAAGAGTTCCTGAGAGAGGAGTGAGGGCTGGAGAGTGGCCTATTTTAAACTGAAATAACTTAAGACATGTAACTACTGGTGATGGCAAGTTCAAGAATTGAACATGGGAGTGAAGTAACTGAGGAAGTAAGGAGCATAAACTCACATGAGGAATACAGGTCTAGAAATGTGTGGTGCTCAAAGGAGTTACCAGAAAAGAATTTTAAGAGGCCAGCATTTATGCTTATCTGTATTCCAGATCTTTTAATTTTAACTTTTAGATCATCTTAATAAATTATGTTACTGATCAACGTATTTGTATTAAATTAGTACATCATGGAAATTAGGAGAACAGCTTCCTGAGTTAGAAAGACCTGTGTTCACATTCTAAAATTTACTGTTCATTACCTAGGTGGCTTATGTCATTCAAGTCACTGAGACTGTTTCTTCACCATTAAATTGGATATAGTAATAAAACCTTTTTCCATAAGCTTATTGTGGAAAAAATAAAGTGCATGAGGTAATGCATGAAAAGCAGCACCTTCCTGGCACACAGTAGCACTTAGACAATGAGAATACCTCTTCTGTCTTCCATTTTCCTAAAAGTGCAGAAGCCAAAGAGGGTGGGAGGATTGGAAGGCAGCCAGTCAACCCTAAGGCGATGCCCTTATTACATTATAGCGCATCACATTGCATATTACTGCATAGCATTTATTTTCAAGCTAACTACAAGATTAATTTTTCTCTTTCAGCAGTTTCTAGCACAGCATTTCTACCCCATAAATTATTCTGAGAAAAAAAAAAGAATAACACACATACAGACACACCAGAATGCCACAAACTCAATTTGCAAATATTGACAAATTAGATAGATATTCATAACATGATGAAATATGGCTTTTTATGGAAGTTGTGTATTGCAGCTGTTAAAAATCCTTCAGGGCTGTGAGGAAAAATCTCAAAACTAGAGCAGATCTTTCTAATTTTCTTGATAGGGAAGTGGTGTGTGTCCTCTGCCTCTGCTCTGTCCTTTCCAAGCCTTGCCATTCACTGAGTCTCTGTAACTGCAGATGCCCAGGACTGATAAATCAGGAGTACTCCAGTGCATTCATGAGATAAAACACCTGAGTTCAAGAAATAAGTTGAAAAAATTCACAGCAATGGCTTGGGAGGCTGAGGAAGGAGGATGGCAAATTCAAAGCCAGCCTCAGCAATAGTGAAGCCCTGTCTCTAAATAAAATATGAAAAAGGGCTGGGGATATGGTTCAGTGGTACAGTGCCCCTGGGTTCAATCTATAGAACTTAAAAATAAATGAATAAATAAATATAACCTGCCATGCTCTTGAAAGTCATTATACTTTTCTGTTCCAGTGGTTCTCAATTGCCTCATATCAACCCTGACCCTCCTCTTTCTTAAAAAAATAAAATAAAATTAACGCCCATTTATTATACTGAAGTGAGATCCGTGGGTACTATAACCTTATATATACATAAGTAAAAATTATCAACATAATGCCTTAACTGGAACACAAAGAAACAATAAAAAGGGAAGTGATTTGTAATAACATATTACATATTTGAGTCTGTAAATGCTCAGGCTCATCTGCATTAGAAGTCATAATAAAGCAGTCAGACCTGTGTCCTCGTACATTGAATCAGCATGTGACAACTACCAACAAAGTCTAAAACAAGTATGTTTTGTTGGCAGCTCTGATATCATGAACCACTGTAGGTGGTATGTAGCAAGTACTTGCTCTGAACAAAATGCCATCTTCTCTTCATTTAGTGTGTAGAAATCACCATGCAAAAATAATTTTTGTATTTTTATGTAAAAGGAGTTGAATTCTAGATTAGGTGATTATGAACAAGCTTTCCAAATACTTAAATGGCTTGCAGGACATGCTAAAATCATGGAGAATGTGGGAGTGATTCTCCATCTTATTGTTACATGTCACCTGTCCTTCCCCTAAAGGACTGCAATGCTCCCCACTCACTATGACCATGACCCAGTGTCCCACAAAATATTCCTCCAGGCCCTGAGGATGATATCATTTCTGCTGAGAACCATGTTCTAGATAAATTGACTGGCATACATCCAAGGAAAATGTTTTAAGTTCCTGCAACCCATCCTTACAGATAAATAAATCCATCCATTGCCCCCTCATCTTTATATATCAGACAGGTCAAAATGCATATCTCCGACCTCCTCCTGATCTGACCCTTGCTGACTTCATCTGGCCTGGTGCCTGTCATTGTACTCTTTCTTAATCTGCTAGACTAACTCACATAGTTCTCACTGCTACACTTACAACCATACAACCATACAGCCTTTTTTCTCAGTAACTCCTGTTCTCCTTTAAATCTTAGCTCATTGACCACTTCCTTGTTAAAAGCGTTTTTCTAATCTCCCATCAACTCAAGGCTGCCATGTGTACATCCACCTATAGCATCCACTGAGGCTCTGATTTTCCATATATTTGCTTACTGTATTCATCTCTCTCTTCCCAGTAACCTCTGAGCTTCCTGAGGAAAGGAACTAGCTTATTTTCTCTTCGTAATGTCTAAAATAGTGCATTATCAAATATTCTGCTGGGCGCATGTCCAAATGATTAGGTAGACAAAGGAATGGGTTTTTTGTTTGTTTGTTTGTTTTTTGCTTTGAGCCAAGTTTATATCCTGTTGCTTGGAGAACTTAATACTCTCATGCATGACCTATTTGGCAAGAGTAATGTATTAACCTTCTAGAGTGAAGTGGGACTTGTGAGTACTAAAAATGCAAGAGAAGATGGAATTCGCTGGTTAGGAAGTCTTATTCTTCAGTTGAACAAGCAGTGCATAAACATACAAATTCTTACAGATTAAAGATCCAATAATACCCTGAAAGAAAATGCCTCCTTTCACCTTCCATTTCTCTGCCCCAAATAGCTGTAATTAACAGTTGGATGGCCATTTTTATGACCATGGCCTCTGGGTACATATACATATGTGTGTGTATATTTATATGTGTGTGTGTGTGTGTTTATATGTGTGTGTGTATCTACAGATACACATGCATGCATGCATATGTGCATCTGTCTTTCTCTCTCAACTTTGTCTTCTTTTGGAGTCCTATGATATCATATCATGTATATTTAGCTATAATTTTAAAAATCTATGTATCTACTTAAAGTCTATTTGTGTTTTATTGTATATGAGTTGCATCTTTTTATTGCAGGAAGTAAATATTTCAGGTATAACAAAAAGTCATGAAAAAAGTGAAAGAACACTTGTGTTTCCATGAGCTAGGTATATATAATATTACAAATACAGCTGAAACCTTCTGATGAATCAAACAGCTACATCTTTTTTCTCTGTCCCCATTCCACAACTTCTTTGGTTTTATTATCAACTCATTTGCCTGCCTGCAACTTTTATGTGTTTTTTTATTTACACACATAAGAATCCCTTCTTATTCTTTTTGGCATCGACATGGTAATTAAGGGTATCAAAGTGTGACTTTTTAATGATTTACTCGTGGATTTGTGGATAGTTATACTGTTTCCAAGTGCTCATTTTTACAAACAAGATAGCAACACTTGTACTTCTACTTGCACCTTTGGACTCCTGAGCAAGTGTTGGAGTGTTTCCACAAAATAGATGAAAATGTGCATTCAAAAATTGCTAAGCTCCTGCCAAATTAGCATCCAAAAAATCTTGCCAAAGTATCCTCCCACAGCAAGTCCTGAGAGTGCCCTTTCACACATCCACAGCAGAGTAAAAGATTACCTGTGTAGTATTTTTCCAATCTGATGAGCGAAAATTAATTCTTATTGTTTTATGTTACCCCAACAACTTGCAAATGCATGCATCTTTGGGTAAGTTCACAGATGATGTTTAATAAAAATAATAAAAATGAAGAGAAAATAAAAAAGATATACGTGTGTGTGTGTGTGTGTGTGTGTGTATAAAACATGACATGCCCTATGACAACAGGGGCCACGTCTGTCTCATTCTGCACTGTAGTCCAGGCGTCGTAAATATGCATCAAATATTGATTTGTATGTTAACTAATGGACCAGAACCTCATCTATACTTAAACATTCTCTAAAGATATAAGAGAATATGAACTAGAAATAATTGGTGGAAAATGAGTCCTATAATGCTTATGGAACACAATGTTATGGAATAAATAGTGAGGCTGAGGGTGGTTAAGAGCCCTAAACTTTGTGGGTGGGAAGATAATGCTTGAATTGAGTTTTGAAAAAGACAATGGAATTGATGAGGACAGACTTCTATGGCCTCTGTTGGATGTAATACTCTCAAGTCTTGTGCAAAAAATAGCCCTTTTGATTTGCAAGTAGATGATTGAAGTATCTGAAAGCAGCACTTTGATCAAAATGGATAAATACACATTACTGTAGCAAGTGATGTAACCATATTTCCAAGAGAGTCCATAACAGCATCCTTCATTACATAATTTATTCAAATATTTGTTGGATGCCTAGTATGTGCCAAGAAAACTCACAAAGCCTCTGCATTGATTATGAACACTAAAATATACAATATGTTAGATAAAGGCCATGAAGAAACTAGAGCAGCGTGGAGAATCTAAGAGTGACAAAGTAGCCTGCATTAGTCATGGTGGTCAGGAGAGTCCTCTTTGATGAGGCCACTATTAACATAGACCTAACTGAAGGCAAGGAGGGAACCCAGTGGACATTTAGGAGGTGAGTATTTTGGGAAGGAAATGCTTCACATGCAAAGGTCAGAGTGCACTTGATATATTGGAGAAATAGTGAGGAGGCTTTTGTGGATGGAGCAGTTGGGAGAAAGGATAGCTCAAAAGGTGCCAAATTCCATGTACTCTTAAAGACCGTGGTAGGAATTTGGATTGAGATAGAAAGCCATTGAAGAATTCTGAGAAGGGAACACACATTTTCTGACTCAGGTGTTGGAGACATAACTCTTTTGTGTGGAAAATAGGCCATAAGGGCTGGGAGTCGAAAGACAAAAACTTACTGTAAGAAATAAACTTGTACAAAATAGGTTTGAGGTGTGGTGGCTTGGACTAGTATTAATTGTGCAAATGATAAAAAGTGGCAAGACTTAGGATGAAATTGTAAACTCTAAAGTATCCCTAGAAAGGAAAAGAATTTGTAAAATATATTAAAATTATTACTTCTTTATAGCAACCTCAGGTAGATGGACAAAAACTGAGAATCTGTTCCTTTAAGCTTGACAGCTTAAAGCTACATTTACAATAGAATTTTTTTTTTTTTTTTTGCATCAGGAGCTCCAATTAGTAAGATAATAACTGGTTGGAGACACAGTACTTGCAGATTCAATATACTTATCTAGACAATTTTATGAACAAAGCTAGATATATAGACAATGCATTTTGCAAAAATAACTTGTGCATTAGGAATATACGTTTCATTTGAAAAATTGTGGAAAGGTATAAAGAAGAAATTCAATTTCTTCTAAAAACATCACCTAGACATATCTATATTGAATGTATGTAATTATAATATATGGGTTTAATGTGAATGTGTTGTTGCGTGTGTTAGTATCATTTACCTGTGTATGTACATACATACATACATATGTGAATAGGTATGTACCTATGTATATCTCATATATGTACCAAGCATGCATTTAAATTTTGCTCCATGATAATCAGGTATAAGGAATCAAACATTTCTTTCAACCTCGAATTAACTTTTCTATGTACCTTTCGAGGAAGGTCTGAAGTGGAAATTTAATCTTAGTCACTTTGTGGACCTCTTCTTCTTTTGGGGTCAAGCTGGAGCGTTAACTTTTCAGTCTGCAGTGGCCACCAACACCTCTACCTGGTCCCCCCACGGTGGTAGACTCTGCTACTTCCATGCAAAGCTGAATACTGGGGCCTTTCATCTGAGTGGTCTGCCTCTGGGCACTGAGGGAGAGACTGAGGTTCCTTCTCTTTTTGAAATCTGAAACCCTGCCTTCTGCAAGTCACAGCTCTTGAACTTCGTGCTTTCCCAGCTGGCTACTTCTGAGTCTAGATCAGGTGATTTTGCTCCTGCCAGAAAATTTTATTTTCAGCCCTTCATCTTGAAAAACCCAGCTAAAGTTGCTGAGAACCCAAACACAAATCTTAGTGTTGTTCTTGGGAAAGAGAAGGAGGATAACCTCTCATTCCTTCTAAACATTTTGTGGTTTTAAGAAAAAGTTCACAATCTTAATCTCTCAGTAGTTTTTTTTTTCTTTCTGGATTCATTATAAATATACAATTTTTTCCTACAGAAAACAGAGCTTTTTAAATTGTTTTACACCTATTTTTAGCATTGTAGAGTATTTATGAAAAACTTTCCCTAATCATTAAATATTCTTTTCAAACCTGGATTTCAATGGCTGTTTAAATTGTCTATGTAAATGATACTCAAATTGAGACATATAGATTGTTTCCACTTTTCCCAATAACGAACAACATTGTTGAGAATAATAATGAAAATAAATCTTTATGTACTGCTCTAATAATTTGGTGTTTTTTTTTTTTTTTTTAAGAATGCATGCTAGGGCTGGGGATGTGGCTCAAGCGGTAGGGCGCTCGCCTGGCATGCGTGCGGCCCGGGTTCGATCCTCAGCACCACATACCAACAAAAGATGTTGTGTACGCCAAGAACTAAAAAATAAATATTAAAAATTCTCTCTCTCTCTCTCTCTCTCTCTCCTCTCTCACTCTCTCTTTAAAAAAAAAAAAGAATGCATGCTAGAGGTGGAGGTTTGGAACATGAATGCTCTTAAGGCTCTTTCAACTTTTTTTATTGATTATTTAAAGCATTACAGAGCTCATGATATATCATCTTTCATACATTTGACTCAAATTGTGTTTTGAACTCCCATTTTCACCCCAAATACAGATTGCAGAATCACATCTGTTACATATTCACATTTTTACATAATGGCATATTAGTGACTGTTGTATTCTGCTACCTTTCCTATCCCCTACTATCCCCCCTCCCCTCCCCTCCCCTCCCATCTTCCCTCTCTACCTCCCCTGCTGTTGTTCAATTCTCTCCCTTTTTTTTCCCTCCCCCTTGTCCCTCATGACCTCTTATAATTTTATGTATCATTGAAGGTCTCCTACCATTTCCATATGCTTTCCCTTCTCTCTCCGTGTCTCTTCCCCCATTCGTCTTTGTTTACTGTAGTCTTTTCCTCATGCTCTTCCTTCCTGTTCTGTTCTTAGTTGCTCTCTTTATATCAAAGCAGACATTTGGCATTTGTTTTTTAGGGCTTGGCTAGCTTCTCTTAGCATAATCTGCTCTAATGCCATCCATTTCCCTGCAAATTCTATGATTTTGTCATTTCTTAGTGCTGCATAATACTCCATTGTGTATAGATGCCACATTTTTTTTATCCATTCATCTATTGAGGGGCATCTAGGTTGGTTCCACAGTCTAGCTATTGTGAATTGTGCCGCTATAATCATTGATGCAGCCGTATCCCTATAGTGCGCTCTTTTAAGGTCCTCAGGGAATAGTCCGAGAAGTGCGATAGCTGGGTCAAATGGTGGATCCATTCCCAGCTTTCCCAGGAATCTCCATATTGCTTTCCAAATTGGCCTCACCATTTTGCAGCCCCACCAGCAGTGTACAAGTGTACCCTTTTCCCCACATCCCCGCCAACACTTATTGTTGTTTGACTTCATAATGGCTGCCAATCTTACTGGAGTGAGATGGTATCTTAGGGTGGTTTTGATTTGCATTTCTCTGATTGCTAGAGATGATGAGCATTTTTTCATGTACTTGTTGATTGGTTGTATGTCCTCCTCTGAGAAGTGTCTGTTCAGGTCCTTGGCCCATTTGTTGATTGGGTTATTTGTTATCTTATTGTTTAATTTTTTAAGTTCTTTGTACATTCTGGATATTAGGGCTCTATCTGAGGTGTGGGGGGTAAAAATTTGTTCCCAGGATGTAGGCTCTCTATTTACCTCTTTTATTGTTTCTCTTGCTGAGAAAAAACTTTTTAATTTAAGTAAGTCCCATTTGTTTATTCTTGTTATTAACTCTTGGGCTATGGGTGTCCTATTAAGGAATTTGGAGCCCGACCCCACAATATGTAGATCGTAGCCAACTTTTTCTTCTATCAGACGCAGTGTCTCTGATTTGATATCTAGCTCCCTGATCCATTTTGAGTTAATTTTTGTGGATAGCGAGAGAAAGGGATTCAATTTCATTTTGTTGCATATGGATTTCCAATTTTCCCAGCACCATTTGTTGAAGATGCTATCCTTCCTCCATTGCATGCTTTTAGCCCCTTTATCAAATATAAGATAGTTGTAACTTTGTGGATTAGTCTCTGTGTCCTCTATTCTGTACCATTGGTCCACCTGCCTGTTTTGGTACCAGTACCATGCTGTTTTTGTTACTATTGCTTTGTAGTACAGTTTGACCTCTGGTATCGCTATACCTCCAGATTCACACTTCCTGCTTAGAATTGCTTTTGCTATTCTGGGTCTTTTGTTTTTCCATATGAATTTCATGATTGCTTTGTCTATTTCTATAAGAAATGCCGTTGGGATTTTGATTGGCATCGCATTAAACCTGTAGAGAACTTTTGGTAATATTGCCATTTTGATGATGTTAGTTCTGCCTGTCCATGAACAGGGTACATTTTTCCATCTTCTGAGATCTTCTTCTATCTCTCTCTTTAGGGTTCTGTAGTTTTCATTGTATAAATCTTTCACCTCTTTTGTTAGGTTGATTCCCAAGTATCTTATTTTCTTTGAGGATATTGTGAATGGAGTGGTTTTCCTTATTTCCATTTCAGAGGTTTTGTTGCTGATATACAGGAATGCCTTTGATTTATGTGTGTTGATTTTATAACCTGCCACTTTGCTGAATCCATTTATTAACTCTAGCAGCTTCTTTGTAGACTCTTTTGGGTCTGTTAAGTACATTATCATGTCATCCGCAAATAGCGATAATTTAATTTCTTCTTTTCCTATTTTTATGCCTTTAATTTCTTTTGTCTGTCTAATTGCTCTGGCTAGTACTTCGAGAACTAAATTGAATAGAAGTGGTGATAGAGGGCATCCCTGTCTTGTTCCAGATTTTAGAGGAAATACCTTCAGTTTTTCTCCGTTTAGGATGATGCTAGCCTGAGGTTTAGCATATATAGCTTTTACAATGTTGAGGTAAGTTCCTGTTATCCCTAGTTTTTCTAGTGTTTTAAACATAAAGGGATGCTGTACTTTGTCAAATCCTTTTTCTGCATCCATCGAGATGATCATATAGTTCTTGTCTTTAAGTCTATTGATGTGGTGAATAGCATTTATTGATTTCCGTATATTGAACCAGCCTTGCATCCCAGGAATGAATCCTACTTGATCATGGTGCACAAGTTTTCTGATATGTTTTTGTATTCGATTCGCCAGAATTTTATTGAGAATTTTTGCATCCAAGTTCATTAGAGATATTGGTCTGTAGTTTTCTTTCTTTGAAGTATCTTTGTCTGGTTTTGGGATCAAAGTGATGTTGGCCTCATAGAATGAATTTGGAAGAGCTCCTTCTTTTTTCTATTTCTTGAAATAGCTTGAAAAGTATTTGTATTAATTCTTCTTTGAAGGTTTTGTAGAACTCCGCTGTATACCCATCCAGTCCAGGGCTTTTCTTGGTTAGTAGTCTTTTGATGGCTTCTTCTATTTCTTCCTTTGTTATTGGTCTGTTTAAATTGTGTGTGTCTTCCTGTTTCAATCTGGGCAAATCATATGCCTTAAGAAATTTATCGATATCTTCACTATCTTCTATTTTATTGGAATATAGGGTTTCAAAATACTTTCTAATTATCTTCTTTATTTCTGTAGTGTCTGTTGTGATATTGCCTTTTTCATCCCATATGTTAGTAATTTGAGTTCTCTCTCTTCTTTTCATTAGCATGGCTAAGGGCTTGTCTATCTTATTTATTTTTTCAAAGAACCAACTTTTAGTTTTATCAATTTTTTCAATGGTTTCTTTTGTTTCAATTTCGTTGATTTCTGCTCTAATTTTAATTATTTCTTGTCTTCTACTACATTTGCTGTTGTTTTGCTCTTCCTTTTCTAGGGTTTTGAGGTGTTGTGTGAGTTCATTTATTTGTTGTTTTTTTTCTTTTTTTGAGGTAAGAACTCCAAGAAATGAATTTCCCTCTTAAAACTGCTTTCATTGTGTCCCATAGATTCTGGTATGTTGTGTCTGTATTATCATTTGACTCTAAGAATTTTTTCATCTCCTCCTTTATGTCTTCTATAACCCATTGATTATTCAATAACATATTGTTCATTTTCCATGTGATGTAGGATTTTTCCTTCCTTCTTTTATCATTGATTTCCAATTTCATTCCATTATGATCAGATATGGTGCATGGTATTATCTCCATGCCTTTATATTTACTAAGAGTTGCCTTATGGCATAATATATGGTCTATCTTTGAGTAGGATCCATGTGCTGCTGAGAAGAACGTGTATCCACTTGATGATGGTTGATATATTCTATATATGTCGGTTAAGTCTAGGTTATTGATTGTGCTGTTGAGTTCTATAGTTTCTTTATTCAGCTTTTGTCTAGAGGATCTGTCTAATGGCGAGAGCGGTGTGTTGAAGTCACCCATAATTATTGTGTTGTGGTCTATTTGACTCTTGAACTTGAGGAGAGTTTGTTTTATGAACGTTGCAGCTCCATTGTTTGGTGCATACAAATTGATGATTGTTATGTCTCGTTGGTGGATGGTTCCTTTTAACAGTATATAGTGTCCTTCTTTATCCTTCTTGATTAACTTAGGTTTGAAGTTGATTTTATTCGATATGAGTATGGCCACTCCTGCTTGCTTCCGAGGGCCATGTGAGTGGTATGATTTTTCCCAACCTTTTACCTTCAGCCTGTGTATGTCTTTTCCTATCATATGAGTCTCCTGAAGGCAGCATATTGTTGGATTTGTTTTTTTGATCCAGGTTACTAGCCTATGTCTCTTGATTGGTGAGTTTAGGCCATTAACATTTAAGGTTACAATTGAGATATGATTTGTACTTCCAGTCACGCTTCTTTATTTATTTATTTTAGTTTGGCTAGTTTTACTTTTTGGTTGCTTTCCTCCCCCTTTACTGAGATACCTCCTGCTGTTAGTTTTCTGCACTATTTTTCAATTCCTCTTCTTGTAGTGTTTTGCTCAAAATGCTTTGCAGAGCTGGTTTTCTTGCTGCGAATTCTTTTAGCTTTTGTTTATCGTGAAAGATTTTAATTTCATTGTCAAATTTGAAGCTCAATTTTGCTGGATACAGTATTCTTGGTTGGAATCCATTATTTTTCAGCGTTTGAAATACATTGTTCCAGGATCTTCTTGCTTTCAAAGTCTGTGATGAGAAATCGGTCGTTAACCTAATTGGTTTACCCCTGAATGTAATCTGTCTCTTTTCTCTCGTAGCTTTTAATATTCTCTCCTTGTTCTGTACGTTGGCTATCTTCATAATTATATATCTTGGAGTTGGTCTATTATGGTTTTGAATTTTTGGGGTCCTGTAGGCTTCCAGGATTTGGCAATCCATTCCATCTTTCATCTCTGGGAAGTTTTCTAGAATTATTTCATTTAATATGCTGTCCATTCCTTTGGTTTGAAACTCTGTGCCTTCTTCTATCCCTATGACTCTCAAATTTGGTTTTTTTATGACATCCCATATCTCTTGAATAGATTGCTTGTGGGATTTAAGCATCTTTTCTGTGCTGACTATATTCTTTTCAAGTTGATAAACCTTGTCTTCATTATCTGATGTTCTGACTTCTACTTGATCAAGTCTATTTGTAATATTCTCGTTTGAGTTTTTAATTTGGTTTATAGTTTCCTGCAATTCTAGGATTATTGTTTGATTTTTTTTTTAAGATCTCTATCTCCTGGTAGAGCTCGTTCTTTGCCATTTGAATTTGTTTGTTTAATTCATTTTCAAAATATACTTTTATTTCTTGGACTTGCTGTCTCATGTCTTCTCTAATATTCCTTTCCATTCGAGTTAGGTATGCCTTGAGTTCTTTCCCTATCCCTGTTTCTGATGTTTCTATGTCCTCCTGTAGAATTGAGTTGTCTTGCATTGTTTGTAATCCTTTTTTCCCTTGTTTTCTCGTGTTGTCCACGTTACTTTCCAGCTCTATTTGATTGTCGTGTTTCTGCTCTCTTCTATAGATTTGTTTTGTTTCTGTATTACTCTGGTGTCTCTCCTTTGTGTTGTTAAACTATGCCTGCTAATGTGGATTCCGCTGGGAAGGAATTCCGACGTCCAAGCTCCAGTGACCACACTACTCTGCTATGACGGGCCCCAGTCTCCTTGCCGGGGTGTCCTAATGGGGGGGGGTGTGACTGGACTGTCTCTGTTTGGTTTCAGCTCCCGGTCGCGGCAGGCAGGCGGTCTCCAGCCGCCCAGTATCACAAGCCGCGGGCAGGTGATCAGTCGCCAGTGGGCGGGCGTTCTCCTACCGCCCAGTTACGTGGGCAGTGGGTGAACTGTCGCCGGCGGGCCTGCAGTTTACAGCCGCCCAGTCGCGAGGGCCTTGCCTCTAGTCCCCTAGTTTCTCCTGCTAGTCTTGGTTTCTCCTGCTAGACCAGATTTCCCCTGAGTGATGGTTCTTGGCAATTCAAACTGTACTCTGGGCCTGCCGTTTGTTGGGTGTGGAGGGTGGCTATTGGGAACCCCGGCACTCTATTGTTTTGTTTCCCTTGTGGGGGATAGAACTGTACCACTTCCTTCCCCGTCTGAAATCCCGTACTCAGCCCAGGGGTCAGTGCGGGCTTGGCTGGTGGGATTCCACCATGTCGCAGCCACTTATCTCCCTGCTTGCTAGTTAATCCCTTCTCTGCAGCACCACGCCTTCTGTAGCTGCGGGGCAGGCCACGCGAATCAGACAGCCTGGATCTCCGGGGTCACACAGTTGGCTTTTGGGATCCCTGGCACTCTATGGTTTTGATTTTTTCTGCTTGCCCCTCCCCCAGCGCTGGCTAGACAGGTTTTGTTTTGGCTGCTGATGGGAAGGGGGGGTTGAAGGTCAGGTGCCTCTAGTTTTCCCTTAGTCTTTATGCAGGCTCACTCTGATACTCCCTCCCCCGGAACGCCTAGGAGAGATTTTATGCGAAATCCCCCTATGTATGGGGGCTGAGCTGAGTGACACACACCTGTTTTGTTGTTGCAATCTGTCGGAGAGTGGCGGTGGATACTTCAGCTCTCCAAGATGGTGGCTGCTGATTCAAGGCTCTTTCAACTTTTGTTACAACCAACTTGGGGACATGCTGTAGGTAATACAGTTCACAGGTTTGTCAGGCTGGAAGGTCACAAAAGGCATTATATTTTTAAAAAATTTTAGTTGTAGATGGACACAATACCTTTATTTTTATGTGGTGCTGAGGATCGAACCCAGGGACTCACATGTGCCAGGCAAGTGCTCTAATGCTGAGCTCTACCCATAGCCCCACAGTAGGCATTTTAGATGCACCTACTGTGGAGGACTCTCTTTGGCTTTAGAGAGGCCTAATAGCATGTGCAGGAGGAGAAGAAGTGAGTAGGTTTAACCCAGGTACTGAACGTCCATGTCTAACCTCGGGTAATCTACCATTATTCTCTACCTGCCTTCCTCCATCCCCTGTCCTCCACAGCCTTCTCTCCTGCATTGTGTGAGTAATGGCACAGGTAGGGGGGTGCAAGCTCATTGATGGTGAGCTACAAAGCAGAGGTTTAAAAAATTCTGCTGTTCCATCAAGATATTGGATACTCCCTACTTCTATTATGCTAACAGTAGCTCCACATGCACCAGATTCCTACACCTTTCATTTGTATGAATTTTCAACTTCACCTTCTTTCTTTTTTTTCATATCTTCATACATGTATTTTGTATAATGTTGACCATCTCCCTTAACTTCACCTTCTTTCTATGAACTTTCAGCACATTTTTTTTTTCTTATCTGCTCTGCCACATTTGCTTTTCTACAAGTTCTGTCTGGAAAATCTTCAATACATCCTTATTCACCATCTCCATTCTCTGGATGTAATTTATACTTGTCATTTCAACAGGCCCCTGCCAAATTACAACATTCTGTTATAATGATCAGTCATAGACCAGGCTGCGTATTTTCCTGTACTGTGAACTAGAAGGACCAGCTCTAGCTAGTATATATGTGAAATGAAAAGAAAAGATGAAAAAAAACAGATAATATTTATAGAGTATTTACTACATGTCAGACAATATTCTAAATGTTTTATGTGTATTTCCTTAATTCTCACAACAACTTCAGTGCCCAAGAGATGACTAGAAAATAGTCTAGGAAGAACTGTTAGCCTTTAGTGTATGACCTGTGACAGGCCTCTGATACGCTCTGGAGAAACTTATTAACTTTATAGATGTTGGTATATGAAGTCAATAAGCTGTAACCCAAATGGGTGTTTGGTAGGCATGATACACCTGACTCAGGGAGTAGTTTAGACACAGGATTAAATAGGACTATTGAGTTGTAGAAAAAGGGAGAAAAACAACTATGTTAATTATTAGAATTTAAGCTTCTTTTGGGTGAGGGCTACCTTGTTTGTGTTTTTATTTGTTAAATATGTTTGCTGTGCTAGGCTATGCCAACACCAAATGAGTAAGACAGTGTGTGTGGGGGGGGAGCATCTTTAAATGAATATTTAAAAATACTGTAATAAGGTATGATATGTAATTATAGGGTGGCATAGAAGTGTTTAGAGACATATTGGGGTGGAGGATGGCCTCTCATAGAATAAGATATTTTAACCAAGTACCAAAGGACATGAAAGGGCTTACCAGGTAAAGAAGAGGAAGAATAGGAAGAGGTCAACACAGGCATGACATCTACCTGAAGATTTGTTATTTTACTGAAACTGTAATGGAGAGACATCATGGGATTTGGGACCAGGGGGAGAGATTAGCAAATTTTTTTCCTGAAAAAAGAAAAATCCACATTTTGACATCAGTGCTGAGAATTGTTAGGAACAGGCTGAACTACCAATTAAAAGGTAGCTCATTTGCTCATTTATTCATTCATTCATTTATTCTACAGATACCTTTTCAGTGCTGGCATGTGCTGGTCACTCTTTTATACATCATTAAACGTGACAGACCAAGTTCCTGCTTTCAGTGATCTGACACTGAAGTCATTCTAGGCTGTGTGTGGAGTGGCGCACGCCAGGTAACAGCTGTGAGATAAATAATACAAGACAAGGGAATGAGGGAAGGGGAGGGTCTATTTTAAATGTGTGTGGCCAGGAATGTCTTTCTGCATGGGTGAATCTGAACAGAGACCTGAATGAAGTGAGCGGGGGTCGGGGGGGGGGAGAGGTTTGGATTCCTCGGGACAGAGAGCCAGGAGGATGGAGGGACTCAGGTGAGGGCAGTATCAGGTGAGAGACCTCAAGTGAGAGCATGACTGGCTCATTCTGGGAACAACAAGGAAGCCGGAGCCTTCACAGATGGAGCAGCGTGGGAACGGAAGAGAATGGTAAGAGCAGAAGTCAAAGAAGCAGCCAAGAGCCAGTTTTGTAAGATCATTTAGGCTGTGGCAAGGGTTCTGTGCTCAGTAGGATGACAAGCCACACAAGGGCAGTACCCAGGAGATGACTAGAAAATAGTCTAGGAAAAAGTTCATTGTGTCTAGTGGGTGAGGAGTGGACTGGGTGTGGGAAACAATAGGAGCAGCAACACCCTTTGCAGTCAACCAGGGGAAGGAACATGATGCACTTGAAACTAGAAAGACCATAGCAGAGCAGCTGGTAAAGGGTCAGAATCTGGATATATTTTGATGATAGATCTGAATTATTTGCTAAAATATATGCAGTATTAGAAAAGAGGCTTGTCAGTATTGACCCCAGGGTTGGGACTGTAGCTCCATGGTAGAGTCCTTGACTAGCATTGCCAGGCCCCCAGTTCAGTCCCCAGCACTGCAAAAAAAAAAAAAAAAAAGGGGGGGGGGAGACAGACAGATCTCCAGATTTTAGCCTGAGCGATTGGAAAAAACAGATCTGCAACTTGTTGAGACAGGATGGGAAGCCAATTTAAGATACGTTAAAAAAAAAAAAAAAGAAAGAAAGAAAGTTAATATCAGTTAACGTAAATGGTACACAGGTCATTAAACTGAGGAACAAAACCACCATTCTCTTTCTGGGTTGCATATTGTGTAAATTATGACACAGTATGTGAGAAACTAATAAAGAAAGTTCAGGTGCCACATGAATGAAAACTGGTATTTCTCTGTGATAAACCAACAATAAACATTTTAAAGAGAGAGAAAAAAAAAAGATACGTTAAATTTCTGCCGTGTAATAAACTAATGGCTAAAGACAGAGTGAGTAGTGGGATATCAGTGGTTGGGGTAGTCTAGCGAGGCAAAGACAGAAGAAAGACCTCTGTTAGGTTAGAGACAGCAGTTTGAAGAGAAGTAAGGAGATCTAAAGGATACTCAAAGTAGTTAATGACTTTGGTGAAGGAGAAGAAAAAATTTGTTTAAGATGCTTCTTTTCTGGCATGGTCAGCTGGAATGGTGTTGCTTTCCACTTAGTGAGAGAAGATAGAGTGAATCCCAGATAAATTGGCTCCCTTTGGAGGGTTTTTTGTTATTACCTATGAAACTAGTCTAGAAACTTAGTGGCCCTATACTATATTCTTTAGACCAAATCCCACTGGATCCAAAAGAGCAGAGTAATGGAACTTTTTCCATAAAGCTCCAGAGAATAGATTCAGCTTAGCTGACCACACAGTTTCTGTCTTAATTACTCAGTTTTGCCTGGGTAGTGTGAACACAGCCATAAAAAAACAACAACAACAACAACAACAACAAAAACAGACATCTAGGTGCAGTGGTTCATGCCTATAATCCCAGAGACTCCAGAGACTGAGGCAGGAGGATCATGAGTTCAAAGCCAGCCTCAGCAACTTAGTGGGGCCCTAAGCAACTTAGGGAGACCCTGTCTCTAAATAAAACATAAAAAGGACTGGGGATGTGGGGGATGTGGCTCAAGGGTTAAGTGCCTCTGGGTTCAATCCCTGGTACAAAAAAAAAAACAAAAAAAAAACAACCCAGATACACAGACAATGGAGGTGACGGTAAAGCCTCTCTGGCCATTGTTTGGCTACACTACATGGAATAACATTAAGCAGTTTCTCCCTTCTTTGGGACATTAGATTTTTATGTAATCAGAGGCAAGGGAAGGAAGGGAAACCATAATACTTTGCAACAGTTTGCAAGCCAGGATCCTGGCTAAATATGCAGTCTTGAATGCTTTGGCAATTGAGACCTGAGACAGACGAGCTGCAGCAAAAACTTAGGGTGCAGGTCATTGTTAGAGAAGGGAATTCTGCTTTCCTTGAGCACTTACCCTTGGGGTAAATGATCAACCACAGTGGAAAGGCTGCATGTGGTCCAAGCTTTTTTCCTGTGCTGGATTTCTCACCATCACAGAAGTAATTTCAAGGAAATAATCAGTCAAAAACTGAAAACATGCTATGTGTTTTACTGCAAAAGAGGACATTTCTGTGCTTTTGGGGCATGTTCCTGAATAATTGTGGGTAAAGAGACATTTGCAAAACAAACCAGAAACCCTATATAGAATCGAAATATAAAGAAAAATAAATTATCTCTGGAACTGTTTGCTCAGTTACAATCTTGAAAGAATGACTTGTCTCAAAGTGAGTGCTACCCCTTTAATGCATGGGCACTATCATTCAGCATTGTGTTTCCAAGAAGGAAATCCCTGGTAGTTAACACACTGTGCAGCAGTGTGGACTTTCACAAATATAGATGTCACCTTGTGGCATCTGTTATGACTTGGGTTTACATTTGGTTGTGGCCTTAGAGAACACTGTCTTTGATCTTGCTATCCTTTGTAGTTTGGGTAGCTTTTAACTCCATTACGCACTATACAGACTTTGAAGTTTTTCTGATTGCAGCATGTGTGATCTTTGGGTCCTCCAAAACTCTATTAAGAGCTTGCCATAAGAATTTTATTCCAGATGTTCACAGTTCAAAATCTCGTAACTTCACCAGCTGTGCACCAACCACCCCTCTTCTTTTCCTCTTTATCTTTAAGGTCTTCAAAAACAAGGAAAGAGTCCTTTTAAAATTACATTGAAATTTCATTATGCATGATTTCCATCACAGGGGATTTATTCCTTATTGTTCTCCTATTTTCCATAGACAGCATGTTTTTTTTTTTTTTTACAAGGCATATGAAGGTATCATTATCAACATTTGGTATCTTAATTTTCTAGACAAAAAGTCAAACTTTGTAGCATGTCTTTTTATGCTAAATTTATTCAGTTACAAATTAGCATGCTTGACACTTAATGGAAATAGCACTGGACTTGCAATCAAAATGTAAGGGTTTAAACCTGAGCTCCATTACTTGATAGTTGTATGATATTGTCTCTAAACCATGCATGCCAGACTCTTCTGAAAAAGGAGCATCAAGATGTCAGATCACATGATAATTGTGAAGATGAAATGAGCCAACATTAAAAAAGTCTCCTTAGTGCCTTATTTGTCATACAATAGGTGATCAATAATAAATCAGTGTCAAAATCTACCCAATTCCAAACAGGGGCTCTGAACCTAGTAACATAAGGACATAATTTACAATGTGGGAATGAAAATTAAGATTAAGGGCATCCTTTACAAAGTTCTAGGTCAATGGCTCTCTAAATTGGGACCCTAGACTGGTAGTATCAACATCACATGCCAATTTATTAGAAATGTAAAAATTGTGGCTCTGTCCCTGATGTACTGCATTAGAAACTTGGTGGTTCCAGCAATCCCTGCTTTCACTAAGCCCTCCAGATGATTTCTAATGCTGTTGGCCAGTCTGAAATAATATTGCTATGATGCTACTTATTATGGAACAATTCTTTACAAGTGGTCTTATTCAGTCCTTCTGTAAAAAAAAAATGGGGGCTGGGGATATGGCTCAAGCGGTAACATGCTTGCCTGGCACTGGGTTCGATCCTCAGCACCACATAAAATAAAATAAAGATGTTGTGTCCACCGAAAACTGAAAAAAATAAATATTAAAAAATATTCTCTCTCTCCCTCTCTCCCTCTCTCCTCTCTCTCTAAAAAAAAAAAAAAATGGGGAGGGGAGCATATTGTTAAAAAAATAACTAGAGAACTTGAAATTTCCAGGAAGAACTCAAAGTAATGTGAAATGAATGATAAGAAGATTCTATTCTCCAGAAAGGCTTATATTTAATTTTAAAATGTATGACTAGTTTAAGTATAACATCTAGAATGTATCTTGAATGCAGTGATAAATGAAGACAACATAAATGAAAACAAACAGAAGGTTTTATTCAGAGTATGCTACAGCAAGAGGGTCAGCTACCAACTCTTGCCAAAGCCTGAAAGATGAGTAGGGAAGCAGAAAAGCAGTTTAGAGAAAAAAACCTTCCGGTGCTCCCTGATTGGAGGTTGCTGGTGGGTGAGAGTGGTACAGTAACAAGAAGTGGGGCATCTTGTGTAATTGGTTTTGGAGCCTACTTGTCTCTCTCTGGTGGTTCTTGATTTGAACATAAGTGGGACGACAAAAATAGGTAAGTCTGTAGTCATAGATCAAGTCATAACCATTATGGACCATTTGCAGCAGAGATTGTCAGAGTGTGTTTGTTATCTATCGTCTGGCTGTTGTCCATTTGTATGTTCCAGTCTTTAAAAAAACCTGGGATGGAGGACAGAGTGCATATATATATATGTAGAAAATGACTTTAAGAGGCTACAATTTCATTGCTGCTTGAGTTGGTTATAGGGGGAGAAATGATTAGCAAATTCATTGTACTATTTCTACTTTAATGAAAAATGTCTTTTTATTTTTATTGGTGCATTATAATTATGCATATGATGAGATTCATTGTCATAAATTTAAACATTCACATAGCATAATTTGGTCCATTTTATTTGCCAGTACCACTCCCCCTTTTCCTCTCTTCTTCCCTACCTCTTTTCAATTATTATTTTTTGTATTTTCTTTAGAATCCCTTTTTCATTCCTTTTTCATCTATATCTTCCATATATGAGAGAAAACCTATGACCTTTGACTTTCTGAATCTGGCTTATTTCAGTTAGCATGATGCTCTCTGTTTCCATCCATTTTCCTGCAAATGACATTATTTTCTTCTTTTATGTCTGAGCAAAACTCCATGACATATATATACCACATTTTCTTTATCCATTTATCTATTGTTCCATAACTTGTTTATTGTGAATTGTGCTTGTGTAAACATGGGTATGGGAGTATCACTATAGTATGCTGACTTTAAATCTTTTGGATAAACTCTGAGAAGTGGAATAGCTGGGTCATAAGGTGGTTCCATTTCTACTTTTTTTGAGGAAGTTCTATACATATCTTTATAGTAGTTGTGCTAATTTACAATCCCATCAACACTGCATGTTTCTTTTTCTCCACATCTTCTTGAGCATTACTATTGGTGTTTTTGATTCTAACTGAAGTAAGATGAAATCTCAGTAGAGTTTTGATTTGTATTTCCTTGATAGCTAAAGATGTTGAACTCTTTTTCACATATTTGTTGGCCATTTTTAATTTCTATTTTGAGAAGTGTCTGTTTGGTTCATTTGCCCATTTATTCATTGGGCTATTTATAAAAATATATTTTAAAAATTAATTCAGATAAACATAAGCACTGGGGATGTAGCTCAGTGGTAGAGCACTTGCCTAGTGTTTGTGATGCCCTGGGTTCAATCCACAGCAACACCAAAAAGCATTACTACTACTACTGCTAATAATATTTTTTGTAAGATATTACCAATGCAAATATCATGAGTTGAACTCTCCTGCAAGCACTCCAATAGTCATGGGTTATGTTCATGACAAGTAATGAAGAAAGAACATGCATGACATAATTAGTTGTAAAAATGGTGAGTACTATCAAATCAAAAATTGCTTGTGAAAACCGTCAAGAGACTTTTAAAAAGCTGTTCATCTCGAAAGGTCAAAGAAAGAATTCCAATTACAGTTGTCTAAAGTGCTCAAAGAAAGGGATCTCAGAGCCTCCAGAGTCAGGAAGAAGCCTTTCTAAAGTTTAATCCAGCTGAATGGAATGTTGGGACCATCTTGGTCAATACCAATCTCATCACTATACAAAAACCCAGGACCTTACATTTAAGATTAATAAAATTCCCACTAGAACAAAAGTAATTTTAGACATATTATCTCTCTTAAGTCAGAATGTCTGCAATCTTTGTTCTGGCTGTTTATTGGTAAGAGAAAGCAGGCTGGTCAGGAGGGATGGAGGAAAAACTTTCCACAGGAGCATTTGTACTGCTTGGGATCTTTTGGGACATGCTGTGTGTATTTTCAAGGATGTTTCCTGTACAGAAGGCACTCAACAGATGGGAGAGGAGGCGCTCCTTGTGTGTGTGTGTGTGTGTGTGTGTGTGTGTGTGTGTGTGTGATCAAGAATAATTTTTATTTAGATTGTTTTTTATTTGCTTCTTTTAGTTACACATGACAATAGAACCTACTTTGATCTATTTATACAAACATGGAATATATCTTATTCTAAGATCCCAGTCTTGTGGATGTATGTGATGGTGAGATTCACTGTGGTGTATTCACATATGAACATGCGAAAATTATGTCTGATTCACTTCAGTCCTTCCTGTTATCGTCCTCCCTCCCTTCCCTTCATTCCCCTTTGTCTACTCCACTAAACTTCTGTCCCCACCCCTTATTGTATGTTAGCATCCACATATCAGAGAAAACATTTGACCTTTGGTTTTGTAGTATTGGCTTATTTCCTTTAACACACTAGTCTCCATATCCTTCCATGTACCACGTGAATGTTGTGATCCTGGGCTGAGCTGGCACTATTTTATTGCAAAGCTAAATATGTGAAATGCAAAATAATTGCTCTGGTGTCCTGTCTACTTTGCTTCCTTTATGACCAGAAGTGGTCCTCCAGTAGTTCTGGAGGACTATCAAGAACACTTGTTCTTTTTTTTTTTCCTTGTCACTTCAAACTTTCTTTTCTTGGTCTTGCAATACCATGCATTCTTCTGGCATTCCTTGGACATTCTGGACATTTTCAATGTCCTCTGCCAGCTCCTCCTTCGCTATAGCATTACTTGGTAGTGGAGTTCTTAAAGACCCTGACCTACTTCTTGGGTGATCACATCCCTCTCCAGAACTCTCAGTCCCAGAGAAATGCTGGTCGTCCTGTGTGCACTCCCTGCCTAGTCATTCCCTCTGAATTCCAGATACATATCCAGTCTCCTGTTTCACGCCCCCACTTGAATATCTTAGTTATTTCACACTTTACATTTTCCCTTCTCATTAAACTGTACCAACATTTATCTAGGTATGCAAATTAGAAGTGTTTTGCATTTTTACTTTTCTGCACTTACCCATGCAATCTATTAGTCTTATCTATCCTTTACCCCTCAGATATACCTTTACCCCACCCACTTCTCTCCACCTCAGCCCCTCTGATGTAGGCCACTTCCTTTTGGACTCTCACAAGGACCCCTGGCAGTTTTACTTCTCTGTTCTCACATATTCACTCCCCACGCTGTCATTGCTCTGCTTACAACAGTTCTGTATCTTCTCATTTACCTTCCAATAGAACATCCACTGATCACCAGAACATGACAAACGCTCAGAGTATATGTAGCTCCTGATTCCTTTTCTGAGCTTATCTCAATACGTCAGCCCCTACTGTTCCCCTGTGATAGTGAACACAAGGTCTTGCCTGTCTCAGGGCCTTTGCATCTGCTCTTCTCTCTTCCTCCCGAATCCTCTGATTTCTCACTTCTGAATCCTCTGCAAAGATCAAAGTTCGGCCAAACATCATCTGCAGTGTTCTCTGGCTACCAGTCATTGCCCTCTATCCTACTCATCTCTATCACACTGCCATGTTTAGGCCTGTTATAATCTTGCTACTCCAAGTGTGATGCAGGAACCAGCAGCACCAGCATGACTACCTCAGGCTGGACAGAAATACAGAATCCCAGACCTCACCCCAGACCTACAAAGCCAGAATCTCCATTTTGATAAGATCCCTGGTAGGTTTATATAAACATGAAAGTTGGAAGCACTGATCCGGCTGCATTGACTGCCTTAACTGCCCTGTACATTGTACGAGTTCTGTGAGGCAGGGACTCTGTTCATTTCCAGCACACTACTTGGCAGGTGGTTGGCGCTCAATACATATTTGATGAATGAAAGATTCAATCTAATTTTCTCAATTAATCCATGAAGAAACAGGCTCAAAGAAGTATTTGGAAGTCACACAGGTTCTTGTTAACAAATCCAGTGCAAAACCAATCAAAAAGTATCTTCCTGCCTGTGAAAAAAAGTGTGTGTGTGTGTGTGTGTGTGTGTGTGTGTGTGTGTGTATGTGTGTGTAACACAGCATAACCTATAACTTCCTCTGCTATGGGGCCTGTATAGGCTTCTGGTATTGATGACAATTAGTTCTTCGTATTATACTCTGACATTTTCAATCTAGTCTCCCATACACTAACCTATGTGGAATCTTGCCCAGAATTAATGTCTTTATGTGTTCTTTCATTAAAAACAGAGAAAATGGCAAGCATAGACAACAAATTGTGGAATTTCTTTATTAATGGATTGAAAGATCACTGAAAAAGCTAAAACAAAGAAGAGAGAGTAAAAGTTTTCATAAGATTAGCTGTCGGGGAATCAATTCAGTGTAGGGGACAACTCTTTGGCCAGATGAGAATCAGCTGGTAGTAAGTAGTTGACAGTATTCTGAAGGCATCAGAGGCAACCCAGGAGTCAAAGATGAATTTACAAAAATGATTCCTAATTTATTTTAATTATTGTTATTGGACTTACATTTAGTTCAATGGACAGTTCTTCCTAATTAAAAGATCTCTTTCTATGGTTGAATTTTGCTTGTCACTCACAGGTTACAGTTTAGCTATTTCTGGCTCTTAATCGGCCTGTCACAAATGAACCCTATCTTGAACTTGGTGCCCTCTGATCCTGACATCTGCTTGATTTGAAATATATATTCTCTGGAGCCAGATGTGTTCATCCCAAGCATTCTGAATCTTTCCTCCCTCTAGAGGATGTATTTAAATCATGGGTTGTAGACAAGAAAGGGACCTAAAACAACCCAGCCCAGCCTGCCCCTAATACAGGAGCCCCATATAGTGTCTGGGCATCTGGTCATCCATGTATTCTTTTTTTATTGTAATAAAGTATAAATAACATGAAATTTTTCATTAATATGTAAAACAAGCATTTTAAGTGCATACTTCAGTGATGTTAAGTACATCTGTAAAAGTGTGAAACTGTTGATACAACTGCCTATTTCCTGCATTCTTCCATCATCCCAAACAGAAACTCTATACGTATTAAATAATACTTCTCTATTCCCCTCAACTCTGAGTTATGAGGTTCTACCTCTTTCCCTTTAAGAATTTGCCTATTCTGGATTTCCATATAATTGGAATCATACATTTATCTTTTTGTGTCTAGTGTATTTCATTTAGCAAAACATTTTCAGGGTACACCATCCTGCAACATGTGTCAGACCTTCATTCCTTTTTATGGCAAAATAATATTCCATAGTATGTATATACAACATTCTGTTTATTTATATGTTCATGGACACTTGGGTAATTTCCACCTTTGAGCTCTTATGACTGATCCCACTGTGAACATTGGTATGCAAGTGTCCATTTGTATCTCTGTTTTCAAGTATTTGAGATATACTTTTTACCTTTTGAGAAACCACAAAACAGAGTGGCTGTACCCTTTTACATTCCCACCAGCATTGTACATGGGTTCCAATTTTCCTACATTCATGCCAACTTTGTTATATTTTTATTTATTTATGTATCTTTCTATTTATTTTTTTTATTTAATGGTTGTCCTCTTGCACATGAAGTTGTATCTCAGTGGGCCCAGGTATTCTTCAATTCTTTCTGTACTGGGGAGCTTAATATAACACCAGGAAGCTATCGCAGATTATTTTTAGTTGCTAGGTGATTCTTTTCATCCACCACTAAATCTGTCTGCCATCTACTGAGAGCACTCAGCCTTGGTTGCATATCAGAATCACTGAGAGCTTAAAAAAAATTTTCAATATTCAGGCTGCAAGCCACATCAGTTAAATCAGTGTCTTTGAGAGTGAGGCCCCAGAATCAGCATTTAAAAAATCTCCTTGGAGACTTTGCAGCTAAGGTTGGAAACCTCTGCTTAAAGCCCACTCACTGATCCCTCCTAACCACACAACCCAGGCATCATAAGCTGTGACATCTACCACTGATCCCTCTCTGACAACCCCTATGCAATAGCCAGCCCTCACGGACAGTCCCGACCTCCTCACCCTTCCAGATTTTCTCCCTAGAGTGCATGTACCAGTTGCTATTTCTCATATTTTCATGTGTATCTGTTTATCATCTGCCTTCTGAGTTGCTTCTTGCTGTTTCCCTGGGTCATATGATGCCCACCATGGAGCAGGTGCTCAAAAAATAATGTTGAATGAGTGAGTCTGTAAACCTAATTTTTTTTTCAAATGACAGTCCTTCAGGTAGTTTTAAAAAAACAGCTTTGTCTTATCCCTGTGACTTCTGTTTACTAGGTAAAATCTCCCATATACTTTCAACCAATTTTCAAAAGTGTTGAAAAAACTAACCTCACCATTATGAGCATAGTCTGTCTTTCACTCAATCAGCAAACAATAGAATATTTATTGTGTACTACATATACCTATATGCTACTCACACCATAGACTAGATATTGTGCCAGGCACTGGAAGAGTGAAAAAGATAACCAAAGTCTGGGTTGGGGTGTACCTCAGTGGTAGAGCCCTTCCCTAGAACACACAAGATCCCTGGGTTCAATCCCCAGCACCTTTAGTTAATAAAAGTAACTAAAGTCAATATGTGAGGGTGATAAACAGAAATAATCAATAAAAAGTCATTTCAATAACAACAAATGGTATAAAGAAATGAAAAATGTTTGTTGGCAGTAGCACATTAAATGTGAGTTGAATTTGATATGAGATCTGAATGACAAGGAGTATTCAGTCAATTAAGAAGCACTTGAGAAAAGAAATACATCAAATACAGGGTCCTAATTGGGGGGGGGGCGGTGGTTAGAGGGACTCTGAGTCAGAGCCTGTAAGCAGCACAAGGAAAAGAACCACCATCACCTCCTTTGTTGGATACTTCACCTTACTTGATATGGCCTAAAATCAAATAAGTTTTCCATGGCCACATTACCCTTTTGATGTCTTTTTCCACATTTTATTAAATCTTCCCTGTCCAATATTTGTACTGTTGATAGTTGGCACTTAAATGTGGAAGGGTGATTTAGGAGAACATACCTTTTCTTTTTATCTGTATCCCAGCCCTGGATATTTAAATCAATCAATCTGTAGAAACCCTTCTCAACATAGTGGAGGAACTTTCTCATTCTCCAACCACAGTAAGGCTGGTTTCTCATCCCATTTGGCACTTTGTCTCCTGTGCCTGCCTAAAGGAAGAAGTTGGAACAAAGCCAGACTTGACAGACTGCTGCCATTGAGGGTCGGTGCCTACCTTGATTTATCAGTCAAAGGAGTTCAGTAAGAACAGATAATCCTTCATTTCTGGACCTTGTGTTCTCAGTGGTGGGCTTCCAGGATGAGCAGCCTCTAATGTGTTCTGACAGCGCTCAGATCCCCAATTTCCCCCACATTTCCCAAATGTGGGGTTTGGATTCAGGAGTTTTAAGATCCTTTGGAGCTTCATTAAAACAAACACTTTATTAACACAATTAAAATAAAACGTTTTCCTGTAACGTTGGAATAACCTGCAGATATTATACTTTCATTAATAGAGGTCACTCACTTCAAGTTAATAAAGCAAGTTTTTGACTTAGACCAGGAAGGAAGAATTTGTAGATTAAATCAGATGCTGAAATTGATGAGAAAATAAATTTGAACTGTAAAAAAGTGACATCTGCTAGGTACCAAGAGAAGTGGAGTTGAGGGCAGCTGCAGAAGCCCCTCAGCTCATTGGTTGGCTACTGTCTGTCCTCTGCACCTCAAAAAATCTGATCTCCTCTCCTTGGGGCAGCCCACCTGTGAACAGTGGCTTCTGTGTGGGCTGGACTTGGGTACTGAAAACAGAGTGACCCTTGTATGCCTGCAGACCCTGGTTCCAGGTACTGTCATTCATTCATGCAGCGCCATCCTTCCTTCATCTGACAAAAGTGAATGACACATTAACCATACAGCAGTGAATACAACAGCTGAGGTCCATGACTTGTGCAGCTTATGATATAGTTGGATTAGACATGCGAAACAGTAATCTTCCAAATACATTTCTGAATACCTGCTGAGGTGTAGTCTCTGAAGGGAAACCATGAATTATTATCTGATGGAGAATAGCTGTGCAACCATTGGCTAGTGTGTTCACCTCTTTGGCCTCATCTCCTCATTATATAGAAGTTAGCCAGGATGGCCTGTCCACTGATGGGTTCAGACCCTGGCATGTATTCAGTGCATAATAAATGTCTGCTGCAGCTGCTTCCTGAAGGTCAATGAGGAAAAGACAAGTTTTCTTTCCCATGTCTCAGTCCCCAGCAATTCTTTGTGTTTTTGTGTCTTCCAGTTCCAAGGAGGGCTTTGGTTCATTGGAGAAGGTCTTGCTGCTCACGTTTCTCTCGGCAGTCATCCTGATGGCCATTCTGGGCAACCTGCTGGTGATGGTGGCTGTGTGCAGGGACAGGCAGCTCCGGTAAGGCACTCCAGGGGACCTCCTGGGGAAACAGGAGTGGAGTTCTGGAATCTCTCTGGAGAGCTGGGTCTCAACATTTTCATTGTAATTATGAAGGAAAAAGTTCACATGAATAGTTTTTAAAAAACAGAGAAGGGAAGAGGGATGACACACAATCCTACAACTCTAACATCTCCAGTATAAGCACTGTGGTGTACCATCTGTTTCCCTGTCATGGCTTTTAGTAGTTGTGATCACTGTATACACAATTGTGGAGAGCACATTGAATCTAAGCCCCTGACTTTACCAATGGTTCTGGGAAGAGGCAGTTGACTAATGATGGTTATAGATTTAAACATGGATCTTCTTATGTTTTTACTTCATTATTCCCACCCCTGCCTACAATTAGAATCACCTAAAATGCTTTTTTTTAAAAAAAAAATGTTACTATGTGGTGTAATTATGTCCCATGAAATATTTTGGACATACTTATAAAAATATTATTAAGATCCACATTGAACTAGGGTTTTTATCTGAAAATATTTGTGGGGAGGGAGATAATAAGCAACCAAGGTTTATGAACTAATGGATCTGGGATGTAACCAGGAGCAACAAGATGTATTGAAATTCGGTGTGTAGTTCTTGTGTGCGATTTGAAGTCAGAGCCACTGAGTCACCAGAGGGGACACACGACACAGTTCCTTTCTGAGCAAGGCCAGCACTGATCAATAATGATGTGAATGAGGTGTAAAAACACAATCCTGACTGGTGGTACAAATGTGAGACACACAAGAGTCAGTCTCAGGGTGGAAAATGGTCGAATTTGTTGTTTGTAAAGGGAACACCTTGCTGTGAGGGTCCCTGAGAATGCCCTGCTCGGGGATAAAGTGAGGATGAGATATAACTGGGCCAGTAATTGGAGAGAGGGAACCCATGCGAAGACCCTTGGAAGGGAGGATGCAAAGAGTGACCAGAAGGAAGAAGGAAAAAGAGGGCTTTGGACCTGAGATGGGTCTGAAGAAGTCAGAGAGGCCAGACCACTCAGGAACTTCTCAGCGTGTTACAGAAGAGCAGATGAGCATACAGAATCTCAGAATATGTTAAATGTGTGACTTCTTTCCTTTTCCTCCCTCCCTTCTCTCTCTCTCTCTCTCTCTCTCTCTCTCTCTCCCCCCCCCCTCATCTTCCTTATACTTTTTCACTCACAGGAAAATAAAAACCAATTATTTCATTGTATCTCTGGCCTTTGCGGATCTGCTGGTTTCGGTGCTGGTGATGCCCTTCGGTGCCATTGAGCTGGTTCAAGACATCTGGATTTATGGAGAGATGTTTTGTCTTGTGCGGACATCCCTAGATGTCCTACTCACAACGGCATCAATCTTTCACCTGTGTTGCATTTCCCTGGATAGGTAAGGGGAGAGCAGGGTGTCTCATGGATCTTGGGGATGTCAGAAGTGACCTTGTGTATACTGGACAATGTCTTTTCTTCTTCTCTAACTTATTGCAAGAAATGAATCTCAGAAAGGCAAATTTGGTTATTCAATTATTCATTCAATTTACAGAGGACTCCATTTTAGACAGGTGGTTTCTAAGGTTCTGCAGATCTAGATATTAGAAAGACCTAGAATCTGCTGCAGGGAACTTACCAGATATCTAGATAGCAAAAGACACTAGCAGTCATGTTTACCCTATAGCTCTAAATTCTGTACTTATGGCATGAACAAAATTCTAAGGGAACCAATTGACAAGAATTAAGGCATCTTAATCAAGATCACCTTTAAGGAGTCAGGGGTAGGGTTTTGCCTTAGGTATGTATGTCAAGATGTGGTTGGGCATTTTTCCTGGACTCAGCATCATGAACATGTGCTTGCTTATCCTCCCCAGAGTGGCCACTGCACACAACAGTAAGTTCAAGGGAAAAAAAAAAAGATTTCCCATTGTCCCTATCAGTGGAGATTGATGGAGTAATTATTATTGCATGCCAAATGGTTTGGAGGACATTGATTCAAGGAAGCATTTTCCTGATAGATGAAAAGCAATAACTCAGAGTCATCTACTCCTGTTGGGAGGTTATGCAGTATATTATTAGCATGCAGTGTATTATGTAATGCATAATCAAAATAAAATGAAAAAAGAAAAAAATAATTAATACATCTGCCTGATGGGCAGCTGAACCAGTTCCAAATGATAGTGCCTTATATTTGAACTTGATCATTCCCTAAACTACATCTATGTAGTAATATCTAGGCATGTGCATGTGATTTTGGAGTTTCATTACCAGAAAACTAAAGATAATAATAAAATTTCCAATAATTACCTGTTTGGGGTATCCAGGTCTAGAATTTAATTTATATTGCATAATTTTGTTCTTTTTCTTCATATTTGACTTCAGGAGGTGTAATTATTTGCATCTCTGCCTTATTTGTTGGAGATTTTGTGTATTTATCACTTGTATCAGCACTTTTTGTTTTCCAATTCCTACTTATTTCTATTGAATAATAAAGGCAGAATGCAATTTAAAAGTCAGATGATTCCAGGAACATATGTTTCTAGTCATAGCTAAGGATTTAGTTTCCAAAAGAAAGTGTGGGGTGCAGATTCCATGCATTCCCCATCTTGGGATAGATCACTGTTTCTTTATTTGAAGACTAGGAAAATTTGTTGGCCAAAATTATGGATTGTGGAATACCTAAAATATTTACCTTAAAACAGTAAAATCATAACCTTCCCAGAGAATTATACTGGGAGAGGGGGTGTTGCTAGGGACTGAAATCAGTATAGAGAACAGCAGATTCATCTGGTCTCAGGACATCTGCTCATTGATTGGAATGGGAAGCATACTGGCCTGCTCTGTTTAAATTGCTCACTCTTTTCTTCTGCTAAGAACATATAGTTGAAGGTGCCTAAGTTATATGCTTGCATAATGAAACTACACTGTATGGCTAGAGATAAAGAACAATGGTAAAATCAAACTGCCAGATCCCTCACCTGTCATAGTGTGACAGTGTGTTTATTTAATTTTACAACAGTTCAACTTTAGACAGTGAAAGACTTTTTAAAAGTCTTTGGCATATACCACATGAAAATTTATAATACAGGAAGTAAACGTGAGAAATAAAAAATACATGGATATCTTGAAACCTGCATGTATGATTGATGCTGAAATGAACAGTGAGACTGAAAGTATTAGAGGAACATAGAGAGACAAGGCTGGGGGTACAGGATGGCTAGTGGTCACCTTGAGGATTGGGCAAAATCAAGGGTAAGACAATAAGCCATGGAGGAAGAAATGGGGGAAGTATGGGACCACCTGGAGCAGAGTGTTCACTCCAGTAGGATATTATGATGATGCCTCCCCTCACAGAACTTGCATTTGAATGGAGATATTGGCAAATAGACCGTAATTATGTAAATGTTTACTTAGATATTTGACAAATGCAATTGAACAAAGTGATCGGCACATTCTCTTTGTGAGCACTACTGCCAAAAATTCCATTTCTTTCTCTCATAGTGGACATTGAACACTCCAGTACCATAAGTGAGATGGGGTCAGATAGCTCTGTTTTGTTTTGCTTTTCTTTGGGAGCCTGGGAAACTTGTCATTTGTTTCCAGTGCTCCCTGTCCCAAGAGTGATACTCTCATCGGGCTGGAGGGTTTATCCTAAATATTGCAAGGCAGTGTTTTAACTTGGAAGAATATGGTTTTATCATCCAGTTCTTGCTGTGTGCCTCCTTGTCTGGCAACTGGGCAGGGCCTGGCTGTGGCAAAGCACACAAAGCAAGTGTCTCATTGAGGTGCGATGTCCTCGCTAGCCATGAGATTCTTGGCAAGACGTCCTGTCTTCTAGGGTGACTGATGCAGGCTAGTACCTTTGGAAGGAACACTCACTCTGGGTTCCTAATTCCCTCCAAATGAGTCTCCTGGATCAAAGCAGAATGCAGAACTCTTTCAATATGACACAATGCCTTTCTCCAACTACTGTTCTCAGTCCATTGTTCTTCCTTGGCACCAGAGAATTGAATCCTGTTAATTAAAGCTTATCACCTTCTTAAAAATTATTTTCAAACCAAAACTAAAATAAATGCTTCAACAGTATGGATCATGAGAGGTCAAAAATGACATTAAAAACTTTATAGTGTAGCTGACGTTTTGAAATCTGAAGTTCTGTGGTTAATGAAAAACAGCCAAGTAGCTGTACTAGAACATTGTTTTAAAAGTGGAATACTGGGGCTGGGGTTGTGGCTCAGCAGTAGAGTGCTTGCCTAGCACAAGCAAGACCCTGGGTTTGATCCTCAGCACCATATAAAGTAAATAAATAAATTAAAGATATTGTATCCAATTACAACTAAAAAATAAATAAAACATTTTTAAAAAACAGGAGCTTATTTTAAAAAAAATAAAAAATAAAAGTGGAATATAGTGAAGACATTAAAAATCATGAGAAATAGTGTGTATGGAAAGAGATAATAAGTGTGTCACGTGAGAAAAAGCAACTTTCAGATCTAAATGTTTAACATAATTCCACTTTTATAAAATAAATATATAGATGAACATTTAGGAGTAGTGGTGGGGAAAGGGAGTGAGGGAGGGGAGAGAAAGAGAGATTGAGGGGGTGGGGAGAGGAAGGGGAATGAATTTCCACCAGAGCATTAAAAGATAAAGTTATGAGGGGGTGAGAGGAGGGCATGGTGTTGGCTACATTGGATGGTCAATGGCATTAGGGCTGACTCATTATTTTTACTAATTTTTGAAATACACCTTTAAACTTCAATTTTCCCTTTGGTTGACCTTAACCTTCTCACATAAAAGTGCACCCAGACTGGACTTTAGCTACAAATGTTCCTGGGGCGTCACATTCCTCAATTCTTTGAGAACATTCTGACTTCAGTGCTGGGAGTCCCCTGTGAAGTCAGAGCAAGGCAAAGAGCACAGGATCTTCCTGGCTAATGTTTTCTCACAAAATACCCCCAAAATACTCCCTCTGAGGGAACCCTTATTATCTCCTCTGGACAGATTTCCTTCACATTCATTTTTGTTCACCCATCCCACAACTCACATTTGATCTATTTCATCTCTTTTCTAATAGTCACAAATTTTTTTTAAAAAAAATCTTAACTCAAAATTACACCTGAGCATAACATGTGTAAAGATATCTTAGGTTTACAAGAACAACATAAAATGTCCCCAGTTCTCCCCCCTCACCTTCGCAGCTGCATGCCCTGAGGTGACCACTGTAAATTGTAGCACTTCATGTGCAGTAATTGGACTTGTTATGTGAGTATATTTCAAGTTTGTGTTTTAAGTAAGTTTTTTTTTATCAGTATTTTTTTTATTGGTTGTTCACAACATTACAAAGCTCTTGACATATCATATTTCATACATTAGATTGAAGTGGGTTATGAACTCCCAATTTTACCCCAAATGCAGATTTTAAAAAGGACTTTCTCTTGGATATGTGCCAATGAATTGAGTGAAGAGAGTGTCCTTACCAACGTGCTTATCGGATGGCCTATCAGTAAGGCCTCTTTCAGCAACAAGTGACCGGAACTAAATTGTTTGGTTCACTCAACTGAAAAATCTGGCAGACATGGCTGTCTACAAAGAAGGAAGCAATGTCAACAGATTTCACTCTGTCTCCTCCTACTCTGTGTCTCCATCTTGCCTTCTCTGTCTTCCTCTCTACTTCCTTATATCTGTATCTTCTTTTTATCTGTCCTCTTTGTCCCCATTCTGTTTCTCAGCTCTGATTTCTGTTGGATTCATTTTCAAGCTGGATTCTTCCATCAGGAAAGCAAATAGCATAGGGAACATATGCAAAACCACTCTCGACACATAAATGTGTAGGACAAGAAACCTAAGTGCTGTTTCTTAGGGAAGAACTTTGGTTGGCTTTGCTTGAGTCACACCTGCCATTTTTAGCCAGTCACCATGGTGTTGGGATGACACATTCTGATTACTGGGCAGAGGTGAGGCACCATGACTTTCAGCTGTACAGAAGCACATGACTTAGAAGATTGACAGTTCCCACCAGAAAGAGGGCTGTTGGGCAGACAGGAAGAGCAGATGCCAGCTTCTGTTAGGTGAGTGAAGTTCAAGAGATATTTTTCTGGAGTCTCCACAACAAGACAGAGATGTGCCATCCCCAGGTTTGCTCTACATTAGACCAAATAGCCCTCGATCTTTCCGCTGGCCTCATGTGCTATGTTTTTCAGACTTAACCATTCTGATTCCCTCTCTTTGAACATGCTGCACTTTGTTCTATATTTAGAATCAAATGAAATTGCCTTTAAAAAATACTTTTCTTCATTGAGGATGCTGTTCTGTGTAAGCATTGCAAGATTTTCTTTGTGATTTGTTCAACTGAATCATCACTCTCTGGGCAGTCCAGAAACTTGATGTGCTTTATCTGCAAAATCCTCCACCAGGTTCTTCAGTCACAGATTTTCTTTAAAAACAGCTTTACTTATAAAATGTCTGATTCTGACTCCAAGGTTGCATATTTTATCCTGTGCTAGATGTAAGTGTGTCTACATTTCTTAATGTTCTCCCTGGAGTATAGCTCAATTTTGTAATGTATAAATGAAAAGTGTCAGTCATGGTGAACTCATATCACACAATGACATTTGTTTTCCCAATATAATTGAGTATATTTCTGCAAGGAAAGCATATTAAAGTTTTCTTTTTCTCACACATTCTTTGCAGGCAGGTTCATGCTTTGTATGTAATAGTAGTATTTATTGGATTGAATTTCGGGCCAGAGGATCTGAACTGGTATTTTTATATTCATTTCATCAAATATTTATGGAATGCTTACTAATTGCTAGGAGCACTTCTGGGCACTGCAAATATAGTGGTGAATGATTAAAAAAAAAGCTCTGAGCTGCAGAGCTTTTAGTCTAGTGAAGAATGCAAAAATAGGAAATAGGTAATTACAGTAAAATTACTGATCATTGAAATAGAATAAGTCAAAAAAGCTGGAGTATGCTGTCTCCACAGCAGGGAAGGCTTCTGAGGACGTGATACTGAAGCCGAGATCTGTGGATGATGTAGGTACCTGTAAGGGAAGGGGCAGGAGAGGGATTGTTAGAGGAAGCAGCATGTGAAAAGATCCAGAAGGTTTTTCAGTGATACCTTATGAACTAAAGGCTAAATTCTTAGCTTGGTTTTCAGTGTTTTTCCCAATATGTTCTCAGTTTGCTTTTCCTACCTCACCTCCCACCCATGAATGAGCTATTATCTTCCCCTAAGTTGTGTCTCTTCATAACTCTGTGCCTTGAGTCCCTTTTCTTTTCCCGGTGAACATCACCCTAAATCAGTTACTCAGATAAGATGTGTCACCTTCTGCAATGACTGAACGGCTTCACTCTCAAGGACCTTCACTCTCTTTTCTCCTACTGAGCACCCTCGGAGCATTGAATATAAGCAGAGCATCTCAGTTTTGTTATTGGTTCCTTTGCCTGTCTCACCCCAGAGTATGAGCTCCTTGGGAGTTGGCCCATCTCATCCACTGCTGTGTTCTATTACAGGCACACAGTGGATGTTCCCAGAATGTTTGTCTGAGTGTGTAGAAGGCTCTGAGGTATGTCTTGTACTTGTTTGATATGACTTTAATGTTAGTTTTTCTATATTTTTAATAAGGAAAGTGGTTGATGAGAAAGCTTGGGGTGCTAGACTGCCTAGATTCCATCCTAGTTTGACCAGAGGTATAATCTTGGGAATGTACTTAAATTTTCAGGGTTCCACTTAATCTGTAAAATTGTATTCATTTGTAGTATCCCACCAACACACACCTTTGTGAGGAATAAATAAATGAGGGTATGAAGAGCAAATAGACCAGTGCATAGCATCTAGTAGCCCTTCAACTAACATTAGCCACAAATATTGCTACATTATTGCTTTCCTTTCCAAATGCAGATTCTTAGAGACTGCTATGATGGCTCTTGCCTCACAGCTGAGTGTTAAGTCTTCCAGCCCTGGGAATCTCCTCTCTTTCCGTTAGAGAGCTCACCCATCTTATTTTTCAACTGTACTTTGCTCTTGTTCTCTCCTTCAATTTTGCCTTACATTGGTCTCCAAGGTCTTATCTCTACCTGCCTGTTAAACATCTTGCCTTAAGCATCTTCCTGTTCTCTCAAATCCAATGCTCAAAGTGAAAATTTCCACTGTAAATTAATATCCTCTTCCACTTTGTGCATCAAATTGCATCTATTAGTCATTGTTTTGTCATTTAAATGCAATTCTTTGAGGTCATCTTTTACTTGTCCACCATGATCACACCGATGCTAAATAGCTGCTATATTTCCATAAATAACTTTTAGATACATCTTCCTTCTTTTTATTCCTTTTCCCTATTTCTGAATTACTGCAAAAAGCTTTTTCATTATTATTTCTGAATATTATCTGATCTGCCAGGTTTATTCTTAAATACGCCTTTTTCCTGTGTCTTCAGAAAAAAAAAAAAATCCTTAAGCATTGCATAACATCTCTCCTATTCCTAGATGGAATTGTTATCCTCTGGCCTTGTCCCACTTCTCAGTATTAGAAGTACAGGGACTTTGGAAGTTGTGTTTTAAGGCCCATTTCTACCATATCCTGGTTGTATGAACTTGAACAAATGTATGAAACTCTCTGATCCTCTGTTTCCACATGTTTGAAATGAGCGTGTTGAGAACTTCGTTGCAGAGTCATTGCAGGAATTTCCTAATCTGTGAAATTGTAGGGCACACTATGTGGTAGAAGACATTTCCTGCCTCATAGTGTGCCCTCAATAAGTTGGTGGTATGTGTGCAGGAGTAGTAGTAGTAGTTGTAGCAACAGAGAATAAAATGAGCAATCGCAATACAATTAAAGAAATGCAGTGTCACAGACAAGGTCCTCCACTTAAACAGGGCAGAGATTGGGAACCAGTCACTGCTTTCAGGGCCAGAAAGGGTTTTCCAGGGCATGATACCACTGAACTCAGTCTGGGAGAATTATTGGGATAATCAGTCCGTATTTGCTGGCAGATAATCAGTTCATAGGCTACAAAATATACCTCATTAACCCAGGTAAACCCCTGCCAAGGTGTTTTCAGATATTTGTGGCAGATTATCCCTTTTCCTTTAGTAGTTCAAGAAGACACCTTTCGTAGCAGCTGATAATCCTCTTGCAAGTTCTCTTATCATGAATGTCCAGAAGAATATTTAACAGGACACAGTCAACATTAAATCTGCAGATTGCACAGGGGATTGAGATTCCTGCAAATACCCCATCTCCATATCCTCTAGATCTCTAACAAAGTGACTCTCCTCCTGTCTCCCCAACCCTATGTTTTTTCCATCCTAGAACCCAAGGTTCTGCCTCTGCCCTTGGATACATTCTCAGCCCCCTTCCTGTCCCTGGCTCCTGGTGAGTGCCCCTGCTGACAGCTTGCCAAGCCTGGGGACCATAGGAAGAGGCCTTTAGTTCTCTCTTAAACCTACTGCTGCTTTTCTCTATTTTCTACCTCCTCAGCGGGAAATGAAAAAAACGAAAATATACTAAAAGCAAATACCAAGAGCAGAAAGGCCAGTTTCTTCATCCGGAGTCAGATCTGCCATAAAATATGCTGGGCTATTGCCTGGAGGGAGAACTGATGTCCAGCCAGTGAATCCCACCATTACCCAGGTGATATCTGACCTGCCAACCCCTGCTGGGTGATCCCTCATTATGTAACATCAACCTCCAAACTTAGAGACTTAACAACCGTGTATGCCTTTCATATCCTACACAAGCAACTCCTCTGCTCATACCACTTCACCTTCAACTCATTTCACCTTTTCTTCCTTAGAATCCACTATTGGGAGAGGTGTTAAACCAAGTAACATCAATTGTATTTGTTAGTGTGGAGACCCTAGTTCCAAAATGTATTTTGGAATATAATTATAAAATACAATTTATAATATTTATAAAATAAATATGTATTTGTTGAATGTGTATGTGCAAATATATGTGTGGAGGGAGAGTGAGCAAGCCCTATGTGCTAAGCGCTTCCTGTGTTTTCAACTATAATTTGATCAATTCGCTCGCTAAGTGAATCAACAAGGTAGGAATCGTTCTCCCCACTTATAGATAATGTATCTTCGAGAGGTTAAGTGTCTGACCACAGAGTTAATAAGTAGTTAAGTAAAGATATAGTTAGTTCCCAATTGCAAAGACACAAAGTTGACTGCTGAGATCGCTGACAGTTCTGAAAGTATAGGATTCCAAGTTGTTCTCCTTGCTTCTTCTGTCTTTTCCTGTAGTTGGGAGGGCAGGAAGTGAGGAGGTAGAATTTTCTTTAATTGCAGGAGTAGCAGGGAATGGATTAGTATAGAGCTTAAAATACTCAGCTGTCTTCTAAGAGTTGTCAAAGTAAATTGTGTCCCCAGAGACATTTAAAAGCAATTTGATCACACATTTGCACATGGCTATAGTTGGGGAAGCTGGTAGCTGATGTACAACAGGGATTTTTTAATTATTTTATTGTTGGTTGTTCAAAACATTACATAGTTCTTAATATACCATATTTCACAGATTGATTCAAGTGGGTTATGAACTCCCATTTTTACCCCGTATACAGATTGCTGTGTCACATCAGTTACATTTCCATTGATTTACAAATTGCCTTTCTAGTGACTGATGTATTCTGCTGTCTATCCCATTCTCCACTGTCCCCCCTCCCCTCCCCTCCCCTCCCCTTCTCTCTCTCCATCCCCTCTACTATAAATCGTTTCTTCCACTTATATAATTTTTCTCCTACTCCTCCTTTCCTCTTATATGTAATTGTGTATAACCCTGAGGCTCACCTTCCAATTCCATGCAATTTCCCTTAACTCTCACTTTCCCTCCCGCCTATCATCCCTGTTTAATGTTAATCTTCTTCTCCAGCTCTTCGTCTCTACCCTGTCCTTGGTTATTCCCCTTATATCAAAGAAGACATTTGACATTTGTTTTTTAAGGATTGGCTAGCTTCACTTAGCATAATCTGCTCTAATGCCATCCATTTCCCTCCAAATTCTATGATTTTGTCATTTCTTATTGCAGATTAATACTCCATTGTGTATAAATGCCACATTTTTTTAATCCATTCATCTATTGAAGGGCTTCTAGGTTGGTTCCACAATCTTGCTATCGTGAATTGTGCTGCTATGAACATCAATATAGCAGTGTCCCTGTAGCATGCTCTTGTTAGGTCTTTAGGGAATAGACCGAGAAGGGGAATAGCTTTAATGAAGTTTTACAAGCAATACTTTGAAATGTTTTGCATAAGAAATTACTTTGCAAATAACCTTGCTACAGTTTAGTAAATCCTGGCCATCTGGAAACTTACCTGTCATTTGAATATTCATTTTACTACTTTATAAAAGTTTTTTAGCTAAAGAAGAATGGAAAATGTCCCATGGTGAATAGACCTTATGGATTAATATGTTCTGAGATGAGACAATTGCTTTACCTGCTCAACACTGTCCATCTAGCCTGCAAATCAATATTTTCTTGAGAATTTGTCGTAATTCAGCTAATTTTGACAGACAGTAGTGTTGATTGAGATGGACATTGTCTAGTTCAAATAATATTTTTAACTCCTTCTAACCTAGCATTCAAAACTACTAAGATAGTGGGCTTTGGAGTATTGTCCCCAATCCACCAGCAGAAGCCTTACCTGGGAGCATATCAGAAGTGCAAATTCTTGAACCTTGCTGCAGACTTATGAGCAATGTGTATTTCAACAAACCCTCCAGATGATTCTAATACACAAGAAGCTTTGAGAGCCTCTGCTCCAAGACCTGCCCAGCCTGTTTATGTTTAATGCCTTAAAACCCCTATGATCCAGCTCACTTATACTCTGTTTATATAGTATGTGGACATATGAGTATGTGTGTGTATGTGTATATATATATATATATAGAGAGAGAGAGAGAGATACATACATATATAGATATATACACTATATAGATACACACACAGCTTATATTTGTTATATTTTTATGTGCATATTACATCATATATATATCATATGTAAATTATATCATACATATAATTTCATTATCCAGGCCTTTCTGCTGCCTATAGCACCTGGATTTCACTTTCTCCTCTACCATTGTTTTCAAGTCTCTAAAAATGCAATTTAAAAGACAGGTAGCTATGTAGACTTGACCTGTTCTATCTCTAGATCATGAGTTTGAAGACAACTTCAGCAACTTAGTGAGACCCTGTCTCAAAAAGAAAAAAAAATAAAGGCTGGGGATATGGCTCAGTGGTTAAGTGCCTCTCAGTTCAATCCCCAGTACCCAGACCGCCCCCCCCAAAAAAAAGTTGTGATGGTATGGTGTATGGTGGAAGGCGATCTTGTAATCTTCCCTGTAGGATTCCCCAGAGTATTGTGCTCCTCTTATGGCACCCCACTCTTTTTTGTTGTTGTTCTTCCTTTATTTTTTTAATTTTTAAAAATCTTTTATTGATTTTATTTTTTTAAATACACAACAGTGGAATGCATTACAATTCTTATTACACATATAGAGCACAATTTTTCATATCTATATATAAAGTATGTTCATGCCAATTCATGCCTTTATACATGTATTTTGGGTTTTTTTGCATTATAATTTTTTTTAAAGAGAGAGAGAGAGAGAGAGAGAGAGAAAATTTTTAATATTTATTTTTCAGTTCTCGGCGGACACAACATCTTTGTTGGTATGTGGTGCTGAGGATTGAACCCGGGCCGCACGCATGCCAGGCGAGCGCGCTACTGCTTGAGCCACATCCCCACAATTTTTTTCTTTTTTTTTAAATTTTATTTTTTTTTATTGGTTGTTCACAACATTACAAAGCTCTTGACATATCATATTTCATACATTAGATTGAAGTGGGTTATGAACTCCCAATTTGGGCTGGCTCTAGCTCAGCGGTTCCTTCGACAGAAAACTTACAACCACAATTTTTCATATCTCTGTTTATATGACACCCAATTCAAGTCTTCATACATGTACTTTGGATAATGATGTCCATCACATTCCATCATCCTTGCTAATCCCCTGCCCCTCCCTTTCCCTCCCACCCCTCTTCCCTATCTAGAGTTCATCTATTCCTCCCATGCTCCCCCTCCCTACCCTACTATGAGTCAGCCTCCTTATATCAGAGAAAACATTTGGCATTTGGTTTGGTTTTTTTTTTTTTTTTTTTTTTTGGATTGGCTAACTTCACTTAGCATTATCTTCTCCAACACCTGCAAAAAAAAAAAAAAAAAAAAAAAAAAACAAACAAAAAAAACATTTACCTGCAAATGCCATGATTTTGTTCTTTTTTAATGCTGAGTAAAATTCCATTGTGTATATATGCCACATTTTTTATTCATTCATCCACTGAAGGGCATCTAGGTTGGCTCCACAATTTAGCTGTTGTGAATTGTGCTGCTATAAACATGATGTGGCTGTGTCCCCCACTCTTAAGAGATGATATTTTATAGAACAGAAAGGATATGGAATGTTTACTAATGTGAAAATCACCTCATCTAAACCGTGATTCTCAATTCTCAGTCCCAGCCCTATTGACCCGATAATTCTTTGTGATGGGGAACTTCCTTGTGCAGTATGGACTATTTAGTAATATATCCCTGAGCTCTACCCACTGGGTACCAGTGGTATCTACTTCCCAGTTGGGATAACAGAAAACTGTTTCCATAGATTGCCAAATATCTCCTGATAAGCAAAATACTTTAGTTGAAAGCAACTAGGAATATTTTTACCAGCAGAGAGGAAGACTTTAGAGGAATGTAAGTGTTCTCTTCAGATGGCTTTAAGACAAACATGTAGAAAAACAATTAGATACATTTTAAATTAAACCAGAGGGTAAATTGGAAGTTACATAAAGTCAATATTAGAGGTAATTTTCTTAACTTCAGGACACCTAAAGTTTAGAGTATACCGCGATAGGACTTGGTGAATTCCCAGTCTCTAGCAAATTTACGCAAGCTTGGATATACCCTTCATATTTGTAGAATTTGGTATTTCATAATTCTGAGCATCCTTTAAGTCCTGATTTTTTTGTTTGTGTTATTTTTAGAGTAACTTTTTCAATAATTAAATCTCTTGAGGATTTGGGAGAGACAGAGGAATGAAGTGACAGAGGTTTTGTTCTGGTCCTTGAGACGGACTGCCTGGGCCCAGAGCCAGATTGACTCTTTTTACTTCTGAGATCTTGGAAACTTTCCTGACCCTTCTATTTCCATTTCCTCATCTGTGAAATGGATGCAATTACAGTACCTCCCTCAAAAGGAATTATGAGGATTGAATAAGACAACAGGAGAGCCTTTGGTAAAGAAATCAGTAGTAGCTATGATTTATTAACTCAGCCAGTGTGCTTTGGCTGGCCTCCCAAACCTTGCAAATTTGACTAGCAACTTCTGTCTAGTTGTGGTGTGGGTGTTTCAGGGGAAGTTCATGATGGGACATTTTTGTTTGTATTGTTAATAACAAGGTCAATGCAAGCCAAATATAGAAATTAAAAAGCAAACACAATGAATAAAAAATATTATTCAATTTCTATCTAGACCTTGTTCTGTCAGTAAATATTAGTACTTTAAGGAAGCTCCCTTAGTCAGCTAATACTAAGACTCGGTTTTTATAAATTATTTTATCCAGTGGTGTTCGTGTTTGCATACTTAATTCCAGTTCTCAAGTGAACCTTTTCTAGATCCTTTGCTTTAGAGCAAAGATAGGAAAGATATGAGGAAAAATATTGAGAGGATATGAAGGGGCTTATTTAACATTGCTGTCTCAAAGGTGTCAAAGCTTTAGTAAAAATCTTGAACACTTAAGTGGATGTATAATTTGAGCTTCAGATAAAAGCCTAATATTTTATATTCCATGCCCTAAAAATCATATTTATTGTAAGAGAAATAGGGTGAAGATGTAGAGAAAAATTCAAGTAAAATGTATCTAGACATGATTGCATATTTTTCTCTGTGTATATCCTTTTATAGCAATCATAATTTGGCCAACCTAATTTAAATTTAAATAAGATTCTTGTCTCCCTTTTAATCATTGCTGATTTTTAAAGACAGAGATAAAGGATTTCTCCCCCTTTTTTTGTCAACCTACCCCAGATCATGCAAGAATAATTTTCTAAACTGTCTGGGTGAATGGACACTTCTGTTCTGTATCTCACCTGAGTTCCCTATGAAGGGAACTCTCTAGGCAACTTTATTGCAGGCATTCATTGTCCAGAGAACTGATTGCATGTATAAATGTATAGGGGATTGGTAAACTGAACTCTATATCCATAGCATGCCCTTCAAAGTTGAATTGAAAAGAAAACATCACCACTTCTTATTTCTCTGTAGCAAGAGCTCCTAGTAATGTAGATAATGCAAATTGAAACAGAACAACTTAGCAGAATACTGAGAGATCTCATTGTTCATGGAATGTTTATCATGCCACAGGAATCGGCAATAACCTTGGCCAAGCTAGACTTAGAAACGTCTTTCCAAATTGGCTGCTTTGGAAAGCAGTTTGGAGATTCCTGGGAAAGCTGGGAATGGAACCACCATTTGACCCTGCTATTGCCCTTCTCGGACTATTCCCTGAAGACCTTCAAAGAGCATGCTACAGGGATACTGCCACATCGATGTTCATAGCAGCACAATTCACAATAGCTAGACTGTGGAACCAACCCAGATGCCCTTCAATAGATGAATGGATTAAAAAAATGTGGCATCTATACACAATGGAGTACTATGCAGCAATAAAAAATGACAAAATCATAGAATTTGCAGGGAAATGGATGGAACTAGAGCAGATTATGCTTAGTGAAGCTAGCCAATCCCTAAAAAAACAAATACCAAATGTCTTCTTTGATATAATGAGAGCAACTATGAACAGAGCAGGGAGGAAGAGCAGAAAGAAAAGATTAACATTAAACAGAGACATGAGATGGGAGGGAAAGGGAGAGAAAAGGGAAATTGCATGGAAATGAAGGGAGACCCTCATTGCTATACAAAATTACATATAAGAGGTTGTGAGGGGAATGGGAAAATAAACAAGGAGAGAAATGAATTACAGTAGATGGGGTAGAGACAGAAGATGGGAGGGGAGGGGAGGGGGGATAGTAGGGGATAGGAAAGGTAGCAGAATACAACAATTACTAATAGGGCATTATGTAAAATTGTGGATATGTAACCGACGTGATTCTGCAATCTGCATTTGGGGTAAAATTGGGAGTTCATAACCCACTTCAATCTAATGTATGAAATATGATATGTCAAGAGCTTTGTAATGTTGTGAACAACCAATAAAAAAATAAAATTAAAAAAAAAAGAAATGTCTTTCATGGGCTGAGGCTGTAGCTCAGTGACGGAGTGCTTGCTTTGCACATGTAAGGCACTGGGTTCGGTCCTCAGCACCACATAAAAATAAACACACAAAACAAAGGCATGCTGTCCATCTACAACTATAAAATTTTCTTTTTTAAAAAGAAAAGGGTTTCATAAAAATGTTATGACCACCAGAATAATCATATCTTCTAAAGTTCTCTTCTGTAAATTCCATGTAAATGTGAACATCCTTTGAAATCAAAATAATCTCCTCAAGTAAGATATCTTCCCCAAACCCACTTACTTTCTTGCAAGATATTTAATTTAGTCTTTTTCTTGAAGTTTTGGGTCTTTGTGACATTGGAGGTCCATCCATGATTTCTCAAGTCTGCTCTTTTCTCAGTATCTTGGTACCTGGTTTCAAACCTCAAAGGTCATAAATAACACAACAACAAAAAAGGCACCTGTTCTTCATTTATTCCTCTGTTGCTTCTTTGGGGTGGTGGTTGAAGGATAACCTAAGCTATCATCTGGAAGTGTCTTGAATGAAACAAGAACTTGTTTGAAGATATGAAGGACATATCTGGCATCCAAAGCCATCCGCACTCCTCTGTATGAGGCAGGGCCTGGGGTTGTAAGCAACAGACTGTCTTTCAACAATGGTGCTTGTGAAAGTTGTCATAACACAGGTCCACAAAACAGATGGTTTAAAATAACAGAAATCCATTATCTCTCACAGTTCTAGGGCCTTGAAGTCTGCAGTGAAGTTGTACCAAGGCCATGTTCCCTCTGAAAACTTTAGGGGAGGACTCTTCCTTATTTCTCCCTAACTTCTAGCATCCACATTTGGTGTCTCGTGGGTTGTTGATGTATCATTCTGCATCACTCTGGTCTTCTTCCTTCACAGGGCTATCTTCCTTCTGTGTATAACAGTGTTCATGTCCAAATTTTTCTTTCAAGGACAGTGTCAGTGGAATTTGATCAGGGCTTACCCGAATGAACCATCTTTTGACATCCTCTGTAGGGATTCTATCTCCAAATAAGGTCACATTGCAAGGTACTGAGGGTTGGGACTTCAACATGTTTTTTTTGAGGCAGGGAGAACACAATTCAATCCATAACACCAGTTTAAGCAAAATGGAATTTATGGATAAGATATGAAATTGTTTATTTAATCGATGAAAGGAGAAAAGAATGAGAGCTGAGAAGATGCAGGACCATAGCTGCCCAAAGATCCAATGGGCAGGAGCTAATCCCCAGCCCTGCCCAGAGGCTACTGTGGAATGTGGCCACACCACTGGCTTCCCATCTTTGTCATCTCCGTGACACTGAGTCCTAGAAGATGGTCTGATTGGGTTGCTCCTTAGGTAGAAAAGTCAGAATCCCATTACTATTCCCAGTAATACTGCAAAGGAAAAAGAGTTAATTCCTAAAGGATTTGAGATACTATTACCAAGAGCAAAGAGAAAGAATATTAAGTAGACCACCCCCCACACCCCAAGCAGGAAATGAGGCAAGGGACAAATTTACAAAGAAAAAAAAAAGGCATCTTTTTTTATCTATTCTAAATCTGTCATTAATTCTATGTTAATAATAAACCTCTAATGACTGTTAATGTCACCATCTAGAAAAGTCAGCTATCCAGCTACATTTGCCTTTCTTATAATAAGAATATAAAGGGAATTCTAGCTCATCATGATTCTTTCCATTACCGAATGGTCTTTAATTCTATTTTGTGACCATGTCAGTTTTGCAATGGAAAACCTGAGCTCCTGAACAAGCCCCTCTCCCATTCTTTTCTCCGTTGTTCAGGTTCTCTGGTCTCAATCAGCACACCCCACATGACTTGCTGGCCAGGCAACACTTCCTGCAGGATGTAGTCAGCAGTTCCTTTAGTCAGCAGTTCCTTGAGACCTTAGAGGGAAGGATAGACTTTGTCCCTCCCAGCTCCAGAAAGACCCAATTCTCCTGCTCAAACTCTGGGCTCTTTCTAATCCACCCTCTCTCCCCACCCATCCTACCACCACCTCTTCAAAGAATATAGCCATTGTTATATTAGTTATGCTTTGAATTAAAAAAAAAGAAGAGGTGGGAAAAATTAACAAAGTGAACTGCATAAGATTAGGGGCATGTAGGGGTGGCTTATTATTAAATAGTACAAAAATCTTACAGAAAAGACTTCGTCTCTAGCCTGTCTTTTTGTACTTATTTTATGACTCTTCCAAAGAGAAGTAGTTGATCTCCCATAGTCTTGTGCATGTTGGCAAATTCCTTGCCATGCCTGGGCATAGAAGGGGTGGTCTCTCAGGGTGAAATATCATGTAGGGGCATAATATCTGGGAGATAAAGATGAGGGCTCTTCGTGAAGCAGATTATACCTGTACCTGGAAATAGGAAGAAAGTGCTGTAGAGACGACGTGGATTCAATAAAGGGTGAGCAGTGAGTCCCAGGAGGATAGGGGTTCTCAATCAATATGTAGAAAATGATGGAGGAGAAAATATTTGGAATTTTACATTCTTGGCATCAGAGAAACAATTAAATTGGCTGTCCCAGAAGTAATGCATGTGAATTCTGTTCATGACTCATGGGCCCAAACCAGTCACTTGGTTCCCCCAACTTAAGGCCAGGAAGTGCATGTGCCCCTAGGAAAGACATAGAACATACTTAGCAAACAACAGCAATGACTCCTGTGGTCAAATGCAGACTCCAGGTGGCTCCAACAGGCTCTGATTCAGAAGACTCTTGAGCTCTGCATTTAAAAAAGGCCTCCTCAGGTGAATTCTGATGCAGGTTGAGGAAGGGAGAATAGAGAGGAATCCCTGGACCACAGTTTAAAGAATGCAGACATAGAATACCTCCTCAGTGCAGGCAGGTGATAAGAAGAAGGCAACAATAACTAAACTGTGGAAGCAACCTAGATGCCCTTCAATAGATGAATGGATAAAGAAACCATGGTATATATACACAATGGAATATTATTCAGTGGTAGAGCACTCGCCTGGCATGCACTAGGCCCTGGGTTTGATCCTAAACACCACATAAAAATAAATAAACAAAATAAAGGTTTGTGTACAACTAAAAAAAATTTTAAAAAGAGAATAAAATTATGGCAGGTAAATGGATGGAGTTGGAGAATATCATGCTAAGCAAAGTAAGCCAATCCCTAAAACCACAAAGGCCATGTCAGGCATGGTAACACATGCCTGTAATCCCAGTGGCTTGGGAGGCCAAGGCAGGAGGATAGTGAGTTCAAAGCCAGCCTCAGCAACAGCAAGATGCTAAGCAACTCAGTAAGACACTATCTCCAAATAAAATACAAAATAGGGCTGGGGATGTGGCTCAGTGGTCTACTGCCCCTGAGTTTAATTCCCAGTACTCAACAAAACAAAACAAAAAACCCAAAGGTTGAATATTTTCTCTGATAAGTGGATGCTGATCCATAATAGGGGAGGGTGTGTGGATAAAATGGGCAAAGGAAAGGGAGAGGAGGGGAAGGGCATGGGTACGGGAAAGATGGTGGAATGAGTGAACATCATTATCCTAGGTACATGTATGACTGCACATATGGTGCGACTCTACGTCATGCACAACCAGAGAAATGAAAAGTTGTGCTCCATTTGTGTACAAAGACTAGAAATGCATTATGCTGTCATGTACAACTAATTAGAATACAAAAAAAAAATTTAAAAAAACAAGGAAGGGAACAAATTTGACATAGGACAAAGCCTGGGTGGGTCCCTCAAATTGTAACCAGAGAAGCTACGATGCCTGGACTTGCAGCCCAGATGGCTGGGCAGAAGCTCCTAAATGCCCAGGCATGAAGGTATCTTTGAAACTGTGCCTGAAACTGAGAAGACCCTCAGATGTGTCAGACATCTCCAGATAATGGGTTATCAAGAGGGATGTGGAGCCACTCCAGGTGACCGTTTTCAGATGAGATCTAAAGTATACTTTTATGAACACTGGCCATATGTTAACATATATTATCACATAATTGCTTATTTTATTTTCTCTGTTCTTTTCTCCTCCCTTTTCCCCTTCCTGTATTGTCTGCTCTTTCCTTTATCTCCCATTATTCTTCTTTCTTTCTTTCTTTCTTATTTTTATTCTTTGCTTCTGTCTCCAATTCTTCTCATCTACTATTTCCCCTTCTCTACACCCCTCTCTTCCCCTCCCTCTGTCCCCTCTTCTCTCATCTATTCTTCTCCCTACTCCTTCCCTTGCCCATGGCCCCATCCCCTCCATTGTCTCCCCAGGTATTATGCCATCTGCTGCCAGCCTTTGGTTTACAGGAACAAGATGACCCCTCTGCGCATCGCATTAATGCTGGGAGGCTGCTGGGTCATCCCCATGTTTATCTCTTTCCTCCCTATAATGCAAGGCTGGAATAACATTGGCATAGTTGATTTGGTGAGTATCCACACAAACCCCACAGGTTTACCATCTGATCAAGTTTGCTTGGAATTTTCAATAAATAATACTAAGCTGGGTGAATCTGACAGTAGCCTCAGGGACAGTTTGTTTAAAAGCTAACATTTTTGAATGCTTACTGACAGAGTCTCCTCGACTCAACTTTAGTCATGGTCTTCTGAATTTTCTTCACAACTAGTCCTCCAATTTTAGTCTTCATATCCATCTTCACATTGCTGTTTTAGCAAGAATCTTGTTAAGTTGATTTAGCCAGAATCCTCTGCCCTCAATACTGGTCAGGTCCTTCATCCTCCATCATCCATAAGTGACATGTGATCAGCCTGGCCTGGCTTCAGGAAGAATCCTGTCATGTTGGTTTAGTTAGGATCTCCTCTACCACTGATATTTCCTCTTAGAGATTTTTCCATCCAATGATTCTCACCCACCATGCTTCTTGGCTATGAAATCCAACTTTTCCTTGATATGTTGGTGGAGCCCAATCTCTCTCTTCTACCGCACAACTTGATCATGGTGGTTACTGTTGCACTTTCATAGGGGATATTTTTGGTGATACCTGTATTTATAACAGCCCTAAATCATAGTGTTAAAGTGCTGTCTAGTGTTCCCAAGTGCATGAGCACTGTGATGTGAATTATAGGAAAATATGCGAGTGTTAGGTAAACTTCATTCAGGCGATTTATTTATTTATTTATTTTTGGTACTGAGGATTGACTCCCAAGTACTCTACCATTAAGCTACATCCTCCCTGCCTTTTTTTTTAATTTGTTCTTTTTAGAAATACATTACAATAGGGTGTATTTTGACATATTATACATACATGGAGTGTAACTTATTCTAATTAGAATCCCATTCTTGTCCCAATTTTTGAGACAAAATCTCACTAAATTGTCAAGGCTGCCATCAGATGTGCAATCCTCCTGCCTCAGCCTCCCAAGTAGCTGGGATTATAGGCATGTGCCACCATGCCAAATGCCTTAGCACTGTAACAATATCATGAATAATCTTTTAACCTTACTATATGCTAAACAGCACACTACTTTACATATAATCCTAACAACATTGTTTTGGAAATAGTATAATTTTTTCCTCCTCTTACAGATAACAAAACCTAGGCTTACAAGGTTAAGTAGCCCTCTCGATGCTGCACAAATTGCAACTAGTGGAACAGAAATTCAAGGCTTAGCAGTCAGATCCCTGGGTTTGTCATATGTTCAGAAAAGTCTTTGTCCCACTTCACATTGAGAGTCTATATGGCCTCCACTGACCTGAAGAGGATATTTCATCTGGATGGAGGCTTCCAGGAAATGAAAAGAGCCTTGGGGCAGAAGTTGAGAGCACTAAACCCTGAGCCCAGCTCCGTCACTGTTCTCAGTGGGAAATAGTGTTTGCCAGGTATAGGAGGACAATGCGACCTGTGTGCCACGCATTTCCCAGCCCTTGTTTATGGATTTCCCATAGAAACAGAATCAATTGTGTGTGTGTGTGTGTGTGTGTGTGTGTGTGTGTGTGTGTAAATAGATAGAAACAGTAGAGAGAAATACAGAAAGAGATTTATGATAAAGAATTTGCTCATGTGGTTATGGAGGTTGACAAGTCTCAAGATCCATAATTAGCAAGTTGGTGATCCAGGAAAGCCAATGCTTCAGTTCAAGATCTAAGACAGGAAAAAAAATTATGTCCCAGCGTGAAAGCAATAAGATAGCAGGAGGTTCCTCTTATTCGGCCTTTCTGTTGTATTCAGGCCTTCAACAAATTGCATCGGATTGTATGAGGCTTCACGTTGGGGAGGACTATCTGCTTTATTCAGTCAACCGTTTCCAATGGAAATCTGAAGCCAAAAATATCCTCATAGCCAGAATAATATTTTACCAAATGTCTAGGTACTCTGTGACCAGTCAAGTTGACACACAAAATGAATCATCTCACTGTGCCTAGATGCTCTTTAAGAGACCAGCGTCTCTGATGCACCAAAATCCTAATGAAAATCAGTCACTAGAATGGCAATATGTAAATCAGTGGAAGTGTAACTGATGTGATACAGCAATCGGTATACGGGGTAAAAATGGGAGTTCATAACCCACTTGAATCAAACTGTGAAATATGATATATTAAGAACTATGTAATGTTTTGAATGACCAACAATAAAAAAAAAAGAAAATCAAAATCCATAGTATTCATCAGCAGGGATATCTATTTCTTCAGGAAGTTTTCAGGCAATCAATTTAAAATCAGTTTGGGGATTCCTTTTAATGAAGGATGGGGAATAGAGAGGACAGATTGAGGGTGAGCTCCAGCTCCACAGGACCCGTGGGAGAGGGAACTGCCCCTTCCTCCCTCTACCCCATTCTTAGCTCCTAGTCCTGCCTTTTTCTTTGTCCATGAAAATACACCCATATCAAGGCCTGGACCAGGATTTTCATGTGGTGTGTCAGAATCAAAGTGCTTGGGCTTCTGAAAGAAATACTAGAGGCAGGAAAGGGGAGAAGTAGAAAGAGGATTCAAACAGGAAGAGCATAAGAGTATTTTCTATTATCCCAATCCAGTTCTGTCAAACTGTGAGTTTTATCATTCTTGGAGAAATGAAATCCAACTTTCCAAAAAATATTGTTATTCCAATAATAAAAACAATAGCAGCCAACAAAAGCTGAATATGTGCTGTGTATCAAAGCCCATGTTAATCACCATTCTTGGGAATCTCACTTGTGCCTCACAACAACACTATGAAGAAGACAGTATTACTGTCCTCGTTTTATAGATCAGGAAATTGAGGCTCAGTGAGGTTAAGTTATTAACCAAAGTCACTGGTAAGAATTGCTGGTGACTATATCTGAGCCCAGGCTTACTGCATTCCAGAGTCTATGCTATTAATTTTTCTGCAACATTTATTCCCTAGTGGAGAAGACCTTTGGAGCATATGCTTTTTGTTCATGGGGAATTTTTGTGAGGGATCAGCATTTTTACTATCTGATGAGGAAGTTCCGAGGGAAATAATTTGGGAAGTGTTTTTTCATTCTTGGGAGTGAGATAGAGGCACCCCCTATTTACTTTACCTAATAAACAGTTAAGGGGGCATCTATTTTCTATTAATATGCTTAATATTTATCTCTCCACTCATTTGCACATTGAACCTGCTGAAAGATCCCAATACATATACAACTCATTGTTATTTATAGTAATTACATTTTATAAAGTCACTACATACACTGAATTAGGAAGTACTAAATCTTTGTTCCCAGAGGAAATAGAGGGTTAGATTTCAGCAAGTCACATTTTCATCATCCAATCAATACTCAGCCTTATCTTCCCTTTATATTTATTTAAAGACACCAATTTAATTCATATAGTTGATTTATTAACATTGAACTGATGGCTAAGGCACTATAATTCATGCCTGAATGAAGTTGACCTAATACATGCATGTTTTTCGATAATTCGCATCACAGTGTTCATGTACTTGGGAACACTAGACAGCAATTTAGCTTTAGGGCCATTATAAATACAGAAATCACCAAAAATACCCCATATGAAAATGCAAAATATGTGGCAGTAAAGAGCAAAAAGAACACTTGAGAAGTGGAATGAGAAGATAGAACATTGCTGTTTGACTTCAACTGGGAACATGGCTATCAGGCACTCAGATTCTACACTGTTCTCTGCACAAGTGTGTCTGAAAATTAAACACCATAAGAATTGATCTTTGGAGACTACAAATAAATTTTAGTGAGCAGGTAAATTTACAAATATGTAATCCATTAATAATGAACAAGTGGGAGAGACAAGCCATTGCTCAAGTAGCAAAGTGAGTCACAGTGATAGTCAAGACTCAAAGGGAGGTACTATATAAGGGCATGGGTACTGGCTGCTGGGACTGATTGGGGGGACAATCTTTAGAAACTAGCAAGGATAGTCCACCATCTGACATCAACTCTATTATCTATTCCACATACAATGTTCTCTGGATACCTTCTCTGTAGGTTTGCTTACCTTGTTCTCCCAATAGAAGATTTTCAATCCTGCTTGTTACCTGCATAAGCTCTACCCTTCAATGTTCAACTTAAGTCCCATCATCTTCTTGAAGTTCCCTAGCTCCTTTTTCTTCCCTTTCTATCACACTTCTTATAAAAATCTTAATAATATATACATATGTATCATTTATTAATTAGCTTATAGTTATCTTGGGAAACTGACATGTTTTATTTATCTTTGACTTCTCAATGCAAACAGAAGTAAGTACCTCTTAGATTGGTAAACTTATTTTTCATTTTATACTCTTCAATTAAGTATTTTAAGGGAAGATAAATTTCCCAACTCATACTGAGACAATCGTACTGATGACTTTTAATGAAATTTTTAGTAAAACTATTGCTATCTCTGGTATTCACACTCAGAAGATGACCACAGAGTAATTATGCTTAATCTTTATAAGCATGAAAATCTCTTTTTAATTAAAAATGTTATGAATTCCCTTGCTGCCTGTGATTGTACTTTTGACAAAATACATAACAAAAAGTCACTCTGCATTCCCTGATAGTGTAAAGTGAATGTATTAAACCCATAGTTTATTAAACTTGTAAAATTAAAAATCAAAAAAAAATAATGAACAAGTATACTCACATGTTTAAATCTACACACACATACATAGAGAGAATGCCCAGGGCAGGAACGTACTCCAAAGACTTACTTTGCTCAGTTGACTCACCTGTTCTTTTAAAGGTAGACTTGTCATAAAATCTCTACTTTATCCCCAAATTGTACAAGTCAGCAACCACACCAACTCAATGCAGTTATTTACGTAATGTAAAAGAAGCTCCCTAAATTAAATTTAAAGTCCCTAAAAATTCACATATTAATAACTTAGGCTGTTTCTCCATTATGCTCCTAAACCTAGACCCTACTTAGTAATATTATTTGATTTTTCATCACTAACATTTATTAAGTATTTTAGGCAATATACTAATTTTTTTACGTTAATTTTATCTAATCAACACATGTTAATATTCATTTTTAAAAGGAAACCTCATGACTTTGAAACCCAAGTTCACAATATATACCCTATTTGCTCATTTTTCTATTCAGGCAATAGTAATTGAATGCTGACTATATTCTATAGAAAACTGCAAAGTCAGTGGTGAAAAACATTTAAACTCTTATGGCACTTAACATCTAGTGAGGAGAAACTAATATCTATATCAGGGGTTAAATTTTATTTAAAACAAAATTAAGTAAAAAATGATGAGTGATAGGAAGATGCTATTATTTTGCACGTGAGATTGACCTCTAAGAAACAAAGACCCTTGCCCAGGACCAGATGGGTATACAGCGGAGTTTTACAAAACCTTTAAAGAAGAATTAATACTAATACTTTTCAAGTTATTTCAGGAAATAGAAAAAGAGGGAGCTCTTCCAAATTCATTCTATGAGGCCAACATCACCCTGATTCCGAAACCAGACAAAGACACCTCAAAGAAAGAAAACTACAGACCAATATCTCTAATGAACCTAGATGCAAAAATCCTCAATAAAATTCTGGCGAATCGAATACAAAAACACATCAAAAAAATTGTGCACCATGATCAAGTAGGATTCATCCCTGGGATGCAAGGATGGTTCAATATACGGAAATCAATAAATGTTATTCACCACATCAATAAACTTAAAGATAAGAACCATATGATAATCTCGATAGACACAGAGAAAGCATTCGACAAAGTACAGCATCCCTTTATGTTCAAAACATTAGAAAAACTAGGGATAACAGGAACTTACCTTGACATTGTAAAAGCTATCTATTCTAAGCCTCAGGCTAGCATCATTCTGAATGGATAAAAGTTAAAGGCATTCCCTCTAAAGTCTGGAACAAGACAGGGATGCCCTCTATCACCACTTCTATTCAATATAGTTCTCGAAACACTGGCCAGAGCAATTAGACAGACGAAAGAAATTAAAGGCATAAAAATAGGAAAAGAAGAACTTAAATTATCACTATTTGAGATGACATGATTCTATACCTAGAAGACCCAAAAGGGTCTACAAAGAAACTACTAGAACTAATAAATGAATTCAGCAAAGTGGCAAGATATAAAATCAACACGCATAAATCAAAGGCATTTCTGTATATCAGCAACAAAACTTCTGAAATGGAAATGAGGAAAAACACTCCATTCACAATATCCTCAAAAAAAATAAAATACTTGGGAATCAACCTAACAAAAGAGGTGAAAGATTTATACAATGAAAACTACAGAACCCTAAAGAGAGAAGTAGAAGAAGATCTTAGAAGATGGAAAAATATACTCTGTTCATGGATAGGCAGAACTAACATCATCAAAATGGCGATATTACCAAAAGTTCTCTATAGGTTTAATGCAATGCCAATCAAAATCCCAACGGCATTTCTTGTAGAAATAGATAAAGCAATCATGAAATTCATATGGAAAAATAAAAGACCCAGAATAGCAAAAGCAATTCTAAGCAGGAAGTGTGAATCAGGCGGTATAGTGATACCAGATTTCAAACTATATTACAGAACAATAGTGACAAAAACAGCATGGTACTGGTACCAAAACAGGCAGGTGGACCAATGGCACAGAATAGAGGACACAGAGACTAATCCACAAAGTTACAACTATCTTATATTTGATAAAGGGGCTAAAAGCATGCAATGGAGGAAGGATAGCATCTTCAACAAATGGTGTTGGGAAAACTGGAAATCCATATGCAACAAAATGAAACTGAATTCCTTTCTCTCACCATGCACAAAAGTTAACTCAAAATGGATCAAGGAGCTTGATATCAAATCAGAGACTCTGCGTTTGATAGAAGAAAAAGTTGGCTCCGATCTACATATTGTGGGGTCGGGCTCCAAATTCCTTAATAGGACACCCATAGCACAAGAGTTAATAACAAGAATCAACAAATGGGACTTACTTAAACTAAAAAGTTTTTTCTCAGCAAGAGAAACAATAAGAGGGGTAAATAGGGAGCCTATATCCTGGGAACAAATTTTTACTCCTCACACTTCAGATAGAGCCCTAATATCCAGAGTATGCAAAGAACTCAAAAAATTAGACAATAAGATAACAAATAACCCAATCAACAAATGGGCCAAGGACCTGAACAGACACTTCTCAGAGGAGGATATACAATCAATCAACAAGTACATGAAAAAATGCTCACCATCTCTAGCAGTCAGAGAAATGCATATCAAAACCACCCTAAGATACCATCTCACTCCAGTAAGATTGGCAGCCACTATGAAGTCAAACAACAACAAGTGCTGGCGGCGAGGATGTGGAGAAAAGGGTACACTTGTACATTGCTGGTGGGACTGCAAATTGGTGCGGCCAATTTGGAAAGCAGTTTGGAGATTCCTGGGAAAGCTGGGAATGGAACCACCATTTGACCCTGCTATTGCCCTTCTCGGACTATTCCCTGAAGACCTTCAAAGAGCATGCTACAGGGATACTGCCACATCGATGTTCATAGCAGCACAATTCACAATAGCTAGACTGTGGAACCAACCCAGATGCCCTTCAATAGATGAATGGATAAAAAAATGTGGCATCTATACACAATGGAGTACTATGCAGCAATAAAAAATGACAAAATCATAGAATTTGCAGGGAAATGGATGGCACTAGAGCAGATTATGCTTAGTGAAGCTAGCCAATCCCTAAAAAACAAATACCAAATGTCTTCTTTGATATAATGAGAGCATCTATGAACAGAGCAGGGAGGAAGAGCAGGAAGAAAAGATTAACATTAAACAGAGACATGAGATGGGAGGGAAAGGGAGAGAAAAGGGAAATTGCATGGAAATGAAGGGAGACCCTCATTGCTATACAAAATTACATATAAGAGGTTGTGAGGGGAATGGGAAAATAAACAAGGAGATAAATGAATTACAGTAGATGGGATAGAGAGAGAAGATGGGAGGGGAGGGGAGGGGGGATAGTAGGGGATAGGAAAGGTAGCAGAATACAACAATTACTAATAGGGCATTATGTAAAATTGTGGATGTGTAACCGACGTGATTATGCAATCTGCATTTGGGGTAAAACTGGGAGTTCATAACCCACTTCAATCTAATGTATGAAATATGATATGTCAAGAGCTTTGTAATGTTGTGAACAACCAATAAAAAAAAAGAACAATGCAAAAAATAAATACTGTTTGTATTAGGACCAAACAAATGGTGGAAAGCTTATAGGCACAGAGGTGATGAAGTGATCCATATTAACTCCACCTTATCTAAACAGGTAAATGGTGGCATTCTGGGAATGCCACTCCTAGAAAAGGAATCTGGAAAGCTAAATGATTCCCTCTGGGAAGAAGTTCCACAGTAGGCACCTGGAAGGATCAGAAAGTTGCTTGCCAACACTTTGTAGAATTACATCATGCAGCCATATGTTGAATCTAGAGCAAATTGGAGAGTGAGGACACATTTAATTTTTGACGACACTGAGCTGTCAGAAGGAATACTACCAAGAAAGAGAGGAGTGACGTATTTGAAATCTATAAATTGCATTTTGTGTTCATTTGTCACCTCGAGGAAAAGCAAATAAAGCTTCTTCCTCCTTCAAAAAAAAAAGAAAAAAAAAGAAACAAAGACCCTTACAAGAGTACTCAAAGGAACAAACAGTAAGGAAGAAAACAGAGACAAATTTCTTGGAAGCCAAATTAATAACACATTAAAATTAAGAAAGGAGAATTAGGTTCCTGCATACAATGGAAACTATCATAACTAGAAAACTGAATAAAAGACACTACATTATTACCTTAGATTAAGTACAGGAGAGTTGAAGGGAGGGGAGGATATGGAAATAAGAAGGATACTAGAATGAAACAGACATTACTACCTTATGTACATATATGACTTCATACCAATGTGATTCTACAACATGTACTGTCAGAAAAATGGGAAATTATACCCCATCTATGTATGATATTTCAAAATGCCTAAATGTATTCTACAGTCATGTGTAACTAATTAAAACAAATTTTAAAATATGACAATAAAATGAAACACTGTTTGAAGGCATTGGAAAGTAACCAAGGCAAATAAGACTTGAGTAGCTATTATTCCAAATAGAAAAAGAAAATTTTATCAAAAAAGTCTTTATTGATTCATGAATAGAGAGATAGAGGGATAGAAGCTGAATGGAAAGCAAGAGACTTGGGCTTATAGTTCTCTCTCTAAACTGGGAGAATATTTTGGAGATTAAAGGTGCCAATTTACCTGAGATTTGAGTGATTGAAGTTCTAGAGAGGTGAAAACTTCAGAGATACAAATGTGAAATTTTAATACACATTTTTTTCTTGAATCATCTGATACTACTAAAGTAAGAACCAAAAACAAAGAGCAGAAAAAAGCAACATTACATTTTCATAGGCAATCTGGATAATGGAGTTATTACATAAGAACTTTCAGTAACTGCAGTTAAAAAAACAGAAAAGGAGAAATATGGAGAACTTTACTGGAAGACTAGAATTTACAATAAAGACAGAAAGAGGCAAAAATAAAGGACAGAAGGAAGGAAGAAAGGAAAATATAAATTAATTTTGGAACTAAGAAATACAGTGAATGAAGAGTGATGAATTTTTTTTTCCACCCATCATACGGTTTATTAAAACTTGGTTCCTAATGCATTTTTCTTGGGGGTACTGGGAATTGAACTCAGTGGCACTCAACCACTCAGCCACCTCCCAGCCTTCTTTTTTTATTTACTATTTGAGTTACTTCTTAGAGACAATATCACTGAGTTCTTTACTCCTTGTTATCCAGGGAGGCCACCTTACAAATCACAACCCTTGGGCTAAGGTTGTGGTTCAGTGGTTGACAATGTGCCTAGCATGTGTGAGGCACTGGGTTTGATTCTTAGAAAAAAAAATTATATATATATATATATATATATATATATATAAATTTTTAAGAAAAATGAAAAGATGGGCTGGGGATGTGACTCAAATAGTAGCGCACTCACCTGGCATGCATGGGGTGCTGGGTTTAATCCTCCGCACCACATTAAAAATAAAATAAAGATGTTGTGTCCACTGAAAACCAAAAAACAAATAAATATTAAAAAATTCTTTCTCTCTTTAAAAAAAGTGAAAAAAATCACAATCCTCCTGCCTCAGAATCTTTTTTTTTAAGAGAGAGAGAGAGAGGAGACAGAGTGAGAGAGAGAGAGAGAGAGAGAAAATTTTTTTAATATTTATTTTTTAGTTCTCGGTGGACACAACATCTTTGTTGGTATGTGGTGCTGAGGATCGAACCTGGACCGCACGCATGCCAGGCGAGCGCGCTAGTGCTTGAGCCACATCCCCAGCCCTGCCTCAGAATCTTGAGCCATTGGTATTTCAGGTGTATGCCACAGCACCTGGGGATTCTCAAGAATTTTGAGAATTTCAGAGTCTTTCATAAAATTTTAACAATAGTGGAATCTAAGCCTGCTGCAAGTCTTTAAAACTTCTAGTACACTGTACCATTAAATAAACCTCTCCATGTTTATCTCAGTTTGTTTCACATAAGCATCACACTACAAAAGTTTGTGAGAAAATGCATACATGAAGGAAAATATGTGCTTCAAGGTCCAAGAGGTTACTTGTTATTATGTTTGGCCCCCAAATTATGTCTTTGATATGACAAAGAATATTTTAATTCTCATTTAATTATTGTACATTCTCACTATTTGCTCAGCTACAAACCCAAATCCATCAGAAGGTAGCCATCCACCAAGAGTGATGAATTTAATAGTAGATAAAACACAGATGAATGTACCTAATCTAAACTGGAGTGTAGGTGTGTAGAAACCTCCAGATTTAGGAACAATTATGTCACACACACACACACACACACACACACACACACACAGAGAGAGAGAGAGAGAGAGAGAGAGAGAGAGATTCTCCAGAAGAACAGAGAACAGAAATAATATTCAAAAAATAGTGGTTAAGACTTTTTCAAAACAGACAAAAAGCATCAGTCACAGATTCAAGAATTTTCATGAACCTCAGTAGGTTAAGTTAAAAAGGAGAAAACTATCTAGAAGATACATATTTTCAAATTCTGAAAATTGAAGATGAAAGAATGAACCTCAAAGCAATTAAATAAAAACTACAAATTAATTTTAAAGGGAAGTGAAAACTTACAACTGACCCTGCAATGAATTGATGGCAATGGAATGACATCTAAAAATGATGAAAAAAATCTGCAATATAGAATTCTATATCCAATGAGAGTACTCTTCAAAACTTAAGATGAACTAAAGACATTTGCAAGCAAGAAAAAACAGGGAAATTTTCAGCAGCAAAATATTTTTTAGTCAAAAAATAAAACAACAATAAAAGAACCCTAGACAAATATGTCACATAACAGGAAAAATGCAGAAGTAGGTAGAATAAAAGAATATTGAAAGTTCAGGCAACACTAATATTAATGTTTTGTGACTTTTAAAAGCATACATAGAATTAAAATACATGAAAACAATACTATAAAAGGCAGGATCTGGGTAGAAAAGTGGAAGTAAGGAGCTTACAATCTTTGCATGGGCAAGGACATGGTAAGTGTATTATGTAGAATGAATTAAATTGTAACATCTAAAACAAAGACAGTGAAAGAATATATAACCATAACCTAATAGAGGGAGGAATATCATGGTGATATCTTAAAAATTGATTATTCCAAAAATAACACAAGAGATAAATACAAAACAGTAAGAGAGTACACTTGATCTAAGTCAATCTGTGGTTACAGTAAATATTAATGAAAAGACTCTTCAAAGAAAAGCTGCTAAAAGATAAAAATTTTTAGACTGAATCAAAGCAGAATACATATATATGCTACATGAAGAGATGTCCATTACATGTAAAGTGACAGAAAGGTTGAAATAAAATATTGGGAAGATGCATGCCATACAAATACTAATGAAAGATGTGGTATAGCCCTACTGTTTGTGATAAAATTTAAAGTAAGTAGCATTACTTGAGATAGAGATATTACCTAATGTTAAAGTCATCCATCGAATAGGCAGACATACTATCACATAATACATTATAAAACAAGGTACTAAATATGTACAAAACTAATAAAATTTTGTATTTGTGTATCATGTATACATATATATGCATATGTGTTTTATATATACACATATTAGATGTATGTACACATGCTTTTTTTCCATGTCTTTATCATGTATATAATCACAATGGTGTGGGCTGACCCCAAGCAGGGGAAGGGACACTGAAAGAGGCTCCTTTTAGTAAAGGTCTATTAGTAGAGAAGGTGACTGAGGTAGAGCTGTCAGCAATCTGTGTTCACAGTTGCAGTCTTAGAAATCTAGTGTCTTACAGGGTCCAGGACAAGTATAAAGGAATGTAATGCAATTACAATAATTAATGTAATTTACTAGACTACTAAAAGGAAGTGGAGGAAAATCCCCATGACACATCTCACTACTGCTAACATTGAATTGATAAAATACAATATTCATCCAGGATTAAAAAAAAATTAAAACCTCGTTAAACAAAATAATACAAGGGAACTTCTTCAATTAAACTGACAAAATTCATATAGAAAATGTCATACCCAGTAGTAAAATACTGAAGGTTTGCTCCCTAAACCTGGAAATAAAACAAGAATGTCTACAATTACAACTTTTTTTCAAAATTATAATAGAGATATTTTGAAGTTCAATAAGGCATGAAAAATGAAATGAAAAATTAATACTCATGTGCATATTCATGGAGAAAATTGACAAGAATCTAGAGATGAATTATTAGTTAATAACTCATTTAATCAAGTTGCTGAATGCATAATCAATACACCAGAAGATCTTCACAGAATTCCATATACAAGCAGCAACTTAGGATAAGAATTTTAATATGGTATCATTTATAATTGAATAAAAACTTAAAACGCTTAAGAGCAAATGAATAAAAATGTACAAGATGTTTATACAGAAAATATAAAATATTACTGAAATAGATTTTAAAAGACTTACATAAAGGGAGGGATTATTGCAAAGATGTTCTGAATCATGTTATTATAATTCCAGAAACCAAAATCTTCGAAGATTTACATGGAAATTGATAAACTATGACTAGATTTTATATGAAAATACTGAGATATAAAAATAACCAACGCAGTCTTTAAGATGATGACCCACGGTTCAAAGATTTTAATATGGGGTATCCAAAATTAATAAAGTTACAAATTAAAATGGTATAGTGCACAAAGAGACAAATCAAGAGAACAAAATAGAAGATTCAAGCATAGAGCCATGGATGTTTGATTCCCTGATTTATGACCAAAGACATACTGTGGTAGCTGGGGAAGGGTGGTCTTCTAATCCATGATACTGTGTTAATTAGCTATCCATAAAGTAAAATTTAAATCTTATCTCCTATATCATACCATATTGAAAAACTAATCCCAGGTGGGCTAAAGAAGTTAATGCAAAAACTAGCACAATAATATGCTAAGATATAATATAGGAGAACGTCTTTAAACAGATATGAGAATATCTTTATACTGAGGAGTAAACAAAGATTTCTAAAACAGGCCACAATGAGTGTAACTAAAAGTATAGGTTCTTTTAAGAACTTCTATCACCAGATTCTAAAGAGAGAAAACTGTTTAGACTTTAACACATAAATTTGATAAGTCATATCCAGAATATAGGTGAACTATAAAGAATAAATAAGAAAAAGAAGGACAACCCAGTTTTTTAAATGGGAAAATACCTGAATAATCACCTCATAAGAGAGGATATCTAAATGGCAAAATGGTAATTGATATCACTAATCATTGGAAAATACATAGAAAAATCACAATAAGATTCTGAAGGGTCCTGATGAGTTTAGATTGGATTCAGATTACTTTATTTGATCCAAATTTTAATCAGGCTGGTGGGGGATGGCAAACAAGGAACAGAGGTACAGAGAGCAGAGCACATGGAACTTGAGATGACTTACTTGGACTGAGACTGAGGATAGGACCCCAAGAAGAATGTGCCTACAAGAGCTAGGCAGTGTTTCATCTTATAAAGACAATACTCTGGTCCCATGAGGGAATCAGTGATGATCATGAAACAGAAGCAGAAATTTAGTCTTACATAGTTTCTAAAGAAAGCGATGTCGGTGCACTGTAATCACACGGGCAGGGATGCCTGGGATGATTTTGGTACCAAAGTTATAAAAATAAGACAAATCCTAATCTAAACATATCAGCAGAGTCACAGACATGTGGAGTGTTTTACTAGTGTCATCAAATCCACTTTACAACCATTAATGGATCAAGCAAACCCACAATGAGATAAGACCCCACACTGACGATACCAAGTGTCGGTGAGGAGGCACTGTAAGTGGGGCTCTCCTAGCCTGGTGGGAGGAATGTCAACTGACAGTCCCTTTGGGAGCCTTTTGGCTGTACATACAAAGGTGAACATACATTTACCTATGACGCAGTGACATCAGCCCTAGGTATATACCTAAGAGAAATGAAGGCTTACATATACAAACTTGTACAAGAATATTCATAACAATCTTATTCAAAGTAGCTCAAACCTGAAAACTGTCTAAATGTCTGTCAGTAGTGAAATAGATGATGATTGAGGTTCACTTCTCAAATGCCATGAAAAAGAAGAGATTATCTGTGGTTTCAGACATCCACCAGGGAGGTCAGAATGTATCCCCTGTGGATAACAGGAGACTTCTCTACATAGATTGAGCGGGGCAAGACCAAAGGGAACTGGGAACTCAACCAATGTTGAGACCTAGGTAATACTCACTGTTTCCCATTCTCCCCTGAACCCACTAAATGCAGGTATTCATCCCAATCATTTTAAATAAAGCATCTTATCCTTGTCTTTAGAAGAAAAACAAAGTGGCTCATATATCTTCTTTCTTTCCCTTTCTCTTTTTCTCTAATTCTTCTTTTCCCAATCCCCTTCCTTTCTTTCTGTTTTCCTACTCCCCTCTTTCTCTTCTTCTTTTCTCTCTTTTCTTATATTTTCCTCATTTTGTCCTCCCTTTTCTTCACTTTTCCTTCCCTTTCTCCCTCCCTTCCTCATTTCCTGTCTCCCTCCAACTCTCAGATAGAAAAAAGGAAATTCAACCAGAACTCAAACTCGACCTATTGCATCTTCATGGTCAACAAGCCCTACGCCATCACCTGCTCCGTGGTGGCCTTCTACATCCCATTTCTCCTCATGGTGCTGGCCTATTATCGCATCTACGTCACCGCCAAGGAGCATGCCCACCAGATCCAGATGTTGCAGCGGGCAGGAGCCCCCTCAGAGGGCAGGCCCCAGCCAGCTGACCAGCACAGCACTCATCGCATGAGGACAGAGACCAAAGCGGCCAAGACCCTGTGCATCATAATGGGTTGCTTCTGCCTCTGCTGGGCTCCATTCTTTGTCACCAATATTGTGGATCCTTTCATAGACTACACTGTGCCCGGGCAGGTGTGGACTGCTTTCCTCTGGCTCGGCTATATCAATTCTGGGCTGAACCCCTTCCTCTACGCCTTCTTGAACAAGTCTTTCAGACGTGCCTTCCTCATCATCCTCTGTTGTGACGATGAACGTTACAGAAGACCTTCCATTCTAGGCCAGACTGTCCCCTGTTCAACCACAACCATTAACGGATCCACGCATGTACTGAGGTGAGTGTTTAGGGCCCATTTGGTTCATTTGCTTTATTTATAAGGGGTAATGCTCCAGCCTTCTGTTTCCAGGAGGTTTATTTCTGAAAACCTGCATAGGGTTTGCAGAGCTTCTGGAAGATTGTACCATTTGATCATGAAATAAAGTAGTGGGATAGGACTCTGGCTGTGGAGGAAGAACTAACCCACATTCTGACCCAGTCTCCTAGTTCTCTGACCTTAGGGAGGTCATTTAACAATTCTGAGCCTGATTTTTTTTTCAGATTATAATTGCTTTATCTACATCACAGGATTTTTGTGAGGATCAAATTAGCTACCATGTGGTGCACATAGCATAGATCCTGACACCTGGTAAGCACTAAGGAAAGGGGATCTGCTACTCTCTAAAGGTAGTATCTCAGAGGAGTAGTCAAAAGCATGGTCTTAAAGCAGACTGGTCCTTATCCTGATTCTCAGTGCCCCTACTCACCTTCTGTATAATCATTCTTGCATTTGCTTTCCTTAAATATAGAAACAACAATAAGGATAGTGTCATTCTCACTGGATTTTCATGGCAATTAGAAATAATATATTTATAGGGCCTGACACAGAATAAGTACTCATACTATTACTAATAATCTGATTAATATAAATAGAACTGTTAGTAATCTCATGGTGCCTGATAGTCTAAGATAGCCCTAAAGTAATATAAACAACAAAAATAAATAGAATAATATACAATAGTAATGCCATATGATAAATGATGTAATAGAGGACTGTACTACCTCAAAGAAGGGTATGAGTAGGAAGAAAGCTGATTTTGGCTGAAGGAATTCAAAAACGTCTTCACAGAAAGGCATTTTTATAAGAATTTGAGACATGGAGAGCATATCAGGAAGCAGACAGAAGAACAGGAAGAAGGAAATAGAATATGAAAGCATGGAGAGGTCAAGTGACCTACCCAAGGTCACACAGGTTGGTGGAGGTTGAAGTGACATTGGAGTTGAATGTTCAGTAGCTAGTCCCTGAGAACTTTGTGGTCACCCTGTGATAGAATTTTTCTCGACTACTAAAACTCATGTGTAATACGGATGTTCGTTCTGTAGCAAAGTGAGTTATCAGTGATGTTTTCTTTTTTGCCCTGAGAGACATGGGAATTCCTAAAGAGCAGCTCCTTTTTGACACCAGCATTTAGTTATTCTGATGATGTCAGTATTCAGCTGTGCTGGCAGCTGAAAATTAGGAAATTTTCATTTACTTGTGTTAGAAAAGAAGAAGAGAAAACAGAACTACTGTGAAATATAAACACAGTGTCACAGAGACTCCTCAGAAGCATGAATCCAATTTTTAGCTACCAGTGTGGGCAGTCTTGGAGCTAAAGCCTTAGTGTGGTGTGGAGGTCCCAGCTGGTGGAAGGGGCCCAAAGGATCCTCTAAGAGTTTGATAGTCTCTCCTAATTATTATGCCTTACTGAGTGTCAGAGAAGGAATCCAACCACAAAGTGCGTGTAAGAATTTCTGTGTGGGTGCTGGAGAGTTTTTTAGCTATTTAAGCTCGCAGTTACCTAAGTACAGGCTGTCAGTGAGTTACAAACATCATATGTTTCAGCAATACATGTCCTAAGATGTTTTTTTACAAGTTAGTGGCTTTTTCCCACAGACAGCAACACAGAAAGAACTTGGAAGTTTCTAGGGCAGCTCGCAGCTCAAGAAAGCCTGTTTTACTAACATGGTACAATTTTTTTCCTCTGATTTTTTCGTAATGTGTAGTATGTCATCAAGCAAAGAGATGGAGGTTTAGCGATAGCTTACAGATGTGTCCTCCGTATTTATTTCTTACACCTCTTCATGAGATCATGAAAGTACAGGAAACCGGATGGAGGTATTTTTCTGTGGGGGTGAGGAGTCTTAGTAAAGGGAATGTAGCCTATTTAGAGAAGAAAAAACTATTTCCAACCTGAATCCACTACAGGGTAACTCTTACAGGGACAGGAGTTGTGCCTATTTGATTCACAGAAATAAACAAAATTGTCAACATGTTACCTGATATACATATAGGAACTTAAACTCTTGATGAATAAATCACAAATGAGCTCTCCAAACCAATTGTTCTAACATAATGCATCTTAAGATGATTTTGCAGTTTTCTTAAAAATTCCACAAGTACATCATCAACAAATTCAGGTGAATTCAAGAAATATAAAGCCAAAAAAAAAAAAAAGTAAAATCAGTTTTTATCCTGCTAATGCCTATCCCCAGAGACAACAATTAACATTAATCTAGAGATCTTTTCAATGTATTTACAAACATTCATAAAAGCATAAAATCATAGCTTTTTCTCCCATTATTTTATATAAATGGTACCGCTGGATATGTACTTCTCTATATCTTGCCTTTTATTCTTTAACAGCACAGTTTAAAGATAATTCTATTGGAGAGCGTACAGATATAACTTATTCTTTTTTAACCGTTCCATACTCTTCTTTACTAAAAATACATATTAAATGTATTTTTAATTATGTAATTATTTTCCATTAGTGGGCACGTAGGTATTTCCATTTTTTTGCTATTACTAACTGTACTATATAGAGCTCTGAACACATTTTTTTTTGTGCATGTGCCAGTATTTCTTTCTGAGAGCTACAAAAGGAGAAATTGTTAATTAGCATGTGACCACATTTAGGATTGACCTCCAAGAACACTGCGGCAATTTTATGTTCTCATTAACAGGATATGAGAGTGTTCTTTAGTCTTTTCCCTCACCAATATTGATTATTATCCATCTTTTCTCATTTTGTTAACTAAAAAGACACTCTCATTTAATTCACAATTCTCAGATTTCTTGTCAGGTTGAAACTATTTTAAATTAATTCTTAACTCTTCATATTTGACCTTCATGAACTATATCTTTCTATGCTTTATCCTTTTGGTGACAATTTTGTTGTATTTTTCTTATTAATTTCTGGTGTTCAATATAATACTCTGGATATTAATCCCTTAGTATCTGATTTGCAATACATCTCCTCTTCTTCTGCTTGGTTTTTAACTTTAGATAACTTTTATCTTCTAGATATTTCCAATTTTGAAAACAGTCTTTTTCTTTGACCTCCCGTAGTCAGCCCAGCTTCTTTTTTTTTTTTTTTTTTAAGAGAGAGTGAGAGAGAGGGGGACAGAGAATTTTAACATTTATTTATTTTTTCTTAGTTCTCAGCGGACACAACATCTTTGTTGGTATGTGATGCTGAGGATCGAACCCGGGCCGCACGCACGCTAGGCGAGCGTGCTACCGCTTGAGGCACATCCCCAGCCCCCAGCTTGTTTCTTAAAACTCCTCCTACATCATATTTCCTAAACCTTGCAGTTCTCTGGTTTTCCTCCTAAGTCCTAGCAACCCTTTCTCCATCCCTCTGAGGAGCTCTTCCTTCTCTGTCTGGCCTCTCACTGTTGGAACTGTTCAGTGCCTGGTTCTTGCTACTCTTCTCCACCATGCTCTTCCTCTGTATGACTGACTGCACCACCCAGTGCAGTGCCATCTTCATGCTCTCAGCTTTCCCTTTGATTATAATCTCAAGTTTGCAGTTCTCCTCTGGGCTCCAGATCAGAAGATCCAATTTGCTTCCTGAACATATGCACTATGTAGATGTCTGTTAGGAATCTCAACTATAACACAACCAAACAGAACTCTTGGTTCTATATTCCTCCTTCATCTAGCCACAAGATTCCTGAGTCTTCCCTATCCAAGTAGATTCAGCTTCTACCATGTTACTTACATTTCTAAGTCATTTCTTTAGAAGGATGACTGAAATATTTAAAAAGAAAAAATAACCAAAGTGTGATCAGGAGGCTAATTGTGCTAATGTCACCTAGTAGCTTGGAAAAAGAACAGATTCCTGGAACCCGTTCACTCAATCATGGTCAGGCTAGTAAAATAATTTTAATGAAGATGAATATTAAGCTTATGAATATTAAGCTTCAAGAATGACAGTCTCCTGGAGCTCCAGTGGCATAATCGGTTAGTGTGTGGTACTTATAAAAACAACAGTCCCAGATTTTCATGGATCAGAATGATGAGTTAGGTATTCAGGTTATGGCACATATTGTAGCTTGTTGGGTTCTTATCTCTTAAAGGGTAATAGTTTGATCTGAGGTTAACTAGAAAAGTGCAATAGAAAGTTCCTTTTGAAAGCTTGCCTCAATTCAGCCATGCCCAGTTTAAGACAAATGGTTCTCCTTAATTGGGAGACAGTATGACTACATAGACATGCCTTGTGGCCACGACTAGGTGACAGGTGGTATGAACAGGTTATTCTAATTTGATTTGGGATTCTTTGGGGATTTGATTTTGGAGTTCTTTTAATACTGAATTAATGCTGAGGACCTTGCTATTCTTGTTCACTGCTCTTTCCTGAGGGCCTAGTTAAATGTGCCTGCAACACTGCAGTACTTGGCAAGGAGTTGAAGGAAGGCTTCTTTCCTGGCCTTGCTTCTCTGTTTAACCATCTCTATGATGCTTAGCTCAGATAATGCAAGGCAGAGCAGGGACTCAAGGTGCTGTTACTTTAGAAAGAGATTCTCTCTGTGAAATCTGCTAAAGATTTCAGTTTTGGTTTTGTGGATAAATAATCCCTGACTTCCTATCTCACTATCTCATTGTGAAAATCAAACAAAATAGTGGATGTGAAATCATTTTGCTAACTACATAGTTCTGTCCATATGGGAAAGATAATTATAAGAACAGACTTCTGATAAATTAGGCAACACAGAGATTGCATACAGAGTTGGGCTATGGAGATGGGTTTTTCTTCTCTCCTATAGGACTTAGATATCTTTTCTATTTCCCAAGTTCAAATCTTACTCAAACTTAAGACGTGGCCAATTTTTAAGAAGGTGAGAACCTCTGGAAGTACTTTCCAGAGAACTCATTGTTCACCTACTTTATTTCTTGGTGATCATCCTTCTTTATCCTCCCATAAGCCCCAAGATAGGCAAGTTTTCCATTGACTTAAAGATCTTTAGAGCTGTTATGGTTTGGATGTGAGGTGTCCCCCAAAAGCTCATATGTGAGACAGTGCAAGGAGGATTAGAAGAGAAATGATTGTTATAAGAACCTTAACCTAATCAGCAATTTAACCCCTGATATGGATTAACTGGATGGTACTTATGGGCTGGTAGAGTGTTGCTGGAGGAAGTGGGTTCCTGGGGGTGTGCCTTTGGGTTATATATTTTGTTCTTTTTGAGTAGAGCTCTCTCTCTCTCCTTCCTGGGCTCCATGTCCTGAGCCATTTTCCTCCACCAAACCCTTCTGCTATGATGTCCTGTCTCACCTCAGGCCCTGAGGAATGGAGTTGGCCATCTATGGGCTGCGAATGCTGAAACCACAAGCCCCCAAATAAACTTTTCCTCTGAATCAATCTGTGAAATATGGTATATTAAGAACTATGTAATGTTTTGAACAACCAACAATAAAATAATAAAAAAAAAGATCTTACCATACCCAAGGGCTAAAGAGAAAAAAAAAATAATAAAAAAAAATAAACTTTTCCTCCTTTAATCGTTCTTGTCAAGTGTTTTGGTTGCAGCAATGAATATCAAAACCAAACAAAACTTTTTAAAACAGCTGTGTAGGCTAGGGTAACCACTAGCCACATGTGCCTGTTTGCATTTTATCATAAGTAAAAAGAAATAAAACTACAAGTTAAACTACTGGGTCATCCCAGTCACATTCCAAGTGCTAATTAGCCTCTACCTGTAAGTAGTAAGTTGGCTTCTGGATTAGACAGTGGAAATGTAGAACATTTCTAAGATTACAAAAAGTTCTAAGAGTACAAAAAGAGCTCTAGAACTTTATGAACATTTTCTCTGGAAGGAAGCAATGTGACTTTTCTTCAGATTTTCTAACTCTTCTTATCAATCAAAGCCCAATAATAAATAAATCAATTCTAGTGGATGTACTATATAGATCTTTGACATTTCCATGCAGAAGGTCAGTACATTCAGATTTATATAGATTTATATAGAGTCAACAGAAAAGGAAATTATCAGATAGATAAAAAGTAAAAATGAGAAGAGTCAAAGAAAATGAGCTCCTCCCCCAAATAAATAAAAAATATTTTTCTAGGTTATTGCCCTTTATTGTTTCCTTTGTAAGTAACAATTATCAGCATTTATAATTGCATTTTTATTAAATGATTGTCTGTCTCTCCAGACGTCTGTACATGAGGGCAGTAACATGTCTCTTTCACTCCCTAGTTTACCAGGGTGCAGACATTGCTTAATTAATAAATTTGTTGAATGGATGGATGAATAGCCTATTGTTTATCTGAACTGTATGCTGGAATAAGTTTTAATCACTTAAAATATCCATTATTCGGATCACAATGTAGCTCAGTGGTAGATCACTTGCTTAGCATGTGCAAAGCCATCCCCGGCACCACAAAAAAGTATTATTGTTTTCATTATTATTATTACTATTATTTCAGTATTGCAGGTGGAACCCAGGGTCATTTTACCACAGAGCTACATCTCCAGCTACCCACTCTTTGTTTTGAAACAGGATTTTGCTAAGTTGCTGAGACTGACCATAAATTTGTGATCCTCCTGCCTAAGCCCCCAGAGTCACTGGGATTACAGGGATGTGCCACTGTGCCTAAATAAATATCTATCAATTTAGTGGCTAAAATGGTAGTTTTCCATGGTGAAAATACTTGTCAACTTTTCAAATCATCACACCAGATTTTTTTTTTAAATAAAGGTTTTTCACACTGAATTGGAAGATTTTTACCCCTAGATAAAGAAATAATTTACGTTTGATTCACTTTTGAGCCTTAGAGGTTTCTACTAATGTTGGAAAGGTTCTTGACATTTAAAAGACATTTCTTATGCCCTTTAACTTGAACTTTGGAGGTTACAATTGGATTCAACATTTACCTCATTGTTTTGAGTCAAAGCAGACTTAATCCAGGTGAATCAAAGATAGATGAAGATGACATTGTCGTCTGAGGATAGGAGAGATGGTGGAATGAGATGGACATTATTACCCTAGGTACATGTATGAAGACACAAACGGTGTGACTCTACTTTGTGTACAACCAGAGACATGAAATATTGTGCTTCATTTGTGTACTCTAAATCGAAATGCATTCTTCTGTCATGTATAACAAATTAGAATAAATAAATTAATTAAAAAAAAAAAAAGATGACATTGTCTTACCTCCCTTAACCCCCTTGGATCAGCTACATGATTTTCAGGCCCCAAAAAAAATGAAAACATGTACTGCTAGTTCAAAATACCAGAGAAAATTGCCCTGAAGTACTAAAAGTATAAAACGTCCATTTATCCACTGTGCCTCTCTATCTCTTTGTTGGTTTTTATATCTATTTACCCTTGTTTAGAAGAAAAAAAAATAGTTATTCCCATAACAATTACAATTCTTCTCTATATCATACAATACTAGTTTTAAATGGAAATATAGAATCATTTAATGTATACATAGAATTATCAAAATTACACAAGTCATATTTTCTGATGTATTTTGTGTGTGTGTGTGTGTGTGTTTTACCAGAACAGAGTACAAAGCTAACTCAACTGTTTTTATTTCACTTCTTCATATATACATATTCCATTGATTTTCACAAGTTCAAATATAAAAGTTATTGAGAATTTCAAGATGATAACAGCATAGCATTAAAGCCAGCCCTGGATCCCTACCTGACTGCACCCACAAATTGGCCCTATTCCCAAACCTGCTCCAATTCTAACATGAAATAACTTCTCAGAAAACATAATCTTGAAATCCCACAAGGAAAACAGGGAGAATGACAACTTCCAACGAGCTCCACTTGCCTCACTGAATACTCAGGATTAGAAAAGTTAGTACTGTTTTTGGAATGTACCTGTTAATCAGATGGCCTAAAGTCACCTCCAGGATAAATGGTTTTAGGCTGAAACATTTCTCTCCCATTGAGATATTGGTGGAGGATAAGTTCCTGTCTTTGATACAGTGGCTGCAGATGCTGGCATTTGGCAGACCTGGGGTCAGTCCTGCCTGTTATCTACAGATTAGTATCAATATGACTTCGAGCATGTGACCAAATATTATGGGTTTGTTTCCTCATGTGAAAATGGAGATAGTATTAGAACTCATCTTACAGGGCTTTTGTTAAGGTTAGTTAGGATGACATATGGGCAGGGCTAAGCCTGGCCTCTGTTACATAGAAAGCACTCAATGAATCAAAAACGTTATAAATATTGTCATTGTATATATATGACATCCTTCACATCTGAATAAAAACAGCCTTCTCCAGTTTTACAGTTGTTTTCTCAACTTCTTTTTAAGTATCTCCTAAGAAATGAGTCAGTAAAAAATCCCTATTTCTAAATGCTGCTCTTTAAATAAGGAATGCAGAGCTCCCTCTGCTAAAAGAAAAGCCAGAAATTAGTTAAATTAATCACACTGTTTATAAATAATTATTTAAGCAACATGAGGCAAGACTTGTTTCCTGGGTACATCGTGCCCTGTGCTGAACAGTTGGACTGTTATTTTGAATAAGGCTTCTGGCTTTCAGATTACCTGTAGGCATTTCTTTGACCAACATAAAAGATGCTAACCATACCACACAAGCTGAGTACACTGTGTGTGTATTTGTTTTCCCTCTTTTGCTCTGTAGGTGTACCTCCGCTCAGGGTGCTAGAGTTCTATGTATCAGCCCTCTGAGGTTGGCACCCACAGTGAAGAAGGATTATGCATGCTTGTCTTATGCAGGCCAAGCCCCAAATAATGTTAAAATCTTGAAATGCTCAGAGTGGTATATCTGAGGTCAAGAATGGAGGCAGTATGGTAGGAGGTACTGGTCCTCCATCCTGCCTGCATGTTAGAGCTACTTGGGAGCTCTTAAATAATACCTGGGCTCCATGTGCAGAGATGCTATTTTATTTGATCTGGTTGGAGACCAGAAATCCATATATTTTAAAAGCTCTGTTGAACAGCAGGGTTGAGAATCACCAGTATACTGGAAAGAGCAGGATTCCTGTCTTCTAATCCCTTATTGATCACTAATCAGACCTCATCCTTAGCAGTAATAAAATGAGGAAATTGAATTAGATGATGCTCTCAGTAGGCCTAGATTCATATCTTAGACTACGGAGATCATGTGAGTTTAAAGCCATAGTTCTCAACTGATGTGATTTTGTTTATCAAGGAACATTTGGCAATATCTGGAGGCATTTTTGGTTGTCACAACTGGCAAGTCACTGGCATTCAGTGGTAGGAGGCCAGGGTTGTTGGTAAAAATCTGATAGTACACGGGACAGCTCTCCACAATAAGTAATTTCCTGACTCCAATTTTCAAGACTCTGCCAAGGTTAAAATAAAAACCCTAATTTAAACTAGTCACCTGGGTTTTACAACAGAGAATTTCCTGTCATTGCCAGGGGACAGTAGGAGAGTCTTCAACAATGCTAGGAGGCACAGCCTCTGTACCATTTGGGTCTTTTTAAACCCTTACCATTCTCAAGACAAGATGAGCCCCATAGAAGATGATCAGAGCTCTCCCTGGGAGAAAGGGTACTGAACTTCCATGGCTGGAGTGTTGGCAGTAACCTTGCAGATAAGCCTTTCCACAAGGCAGGCTCTATGCTCTTGTTCTCTTACAGCATGTACTTGGCAAGGACACAGCCCTCCCAATTTAGTCAGAGCAGCTGTTCAGGAAGGAATCGCCTCGCCTCCAAAGCACACTAAGAGACCCACTGGAAAACCATACCCCATGGAAATGCGTGTTTGCTCCATAGTGAAATGATGTAGGTCCCAGGCCTATGAAGTGGTAGGAGCCTATCTTAAAAGGAAATGACAAATGGGAGTATTCTTGGAAGAAGGTAAATACCATGACTTTTTTCCTGCAGGGTTCATGATATATGAAGAACAGTGGAAGAAACAAGGGATGCTGGGCTTAGAGAAAAGAAAACTCAGATCATAAGCATTGTTTTTTTTTTATATATTTAAAGGACTGCTGTGGGAAAATGACATCTGATTTGTTCTTCATGGAGTGAAATGATAGAAATAGGATACAAAGAATTAAGGTTATAAGAATTCACATTTTAGTCCAAAGTAGAATAGATGGCCTTACTAGAGTGGAAAGAGAAAATTGGATGACAGATGACCAGTTAAAAGTGCTGACTGCCTGTCAGCCACCAGTCAGAATTTCTGAGGAAGGGGTAAGATATTGAATGAGATGTTCTTAGATCTGCCTTAAAATTCTATGAGTTCCAGAATCACAGGCATCTTCTCACAATTCAGCTAAAATACAGGAAAGAACAAAATCTACTTCAGTCTTCTCATTTGGTTGAAGCTGGAGAACATCTGGAAAGAAGACCTGTGAGTAGAGATGTTGTAAGTGATAATGGACATTTCAGGGGACATTCTGTCTTCTTTTGATGATTCTTCTAGCAATCTGTGGCAGGTGGGAAATTTAGACACTTCTAAAGGAGACAGTCATCCAAAGTTCTATAGATGCTCAGTAGTATAGAAGTGATTTAATACCTGAAATTGCACTTGGGGAAGATATTAGTCCTACCCATAGGTCAAGATAATTTTTTGTTGTTTGGACCTTGAATATTAATGGAATTACTGCTTAAAGATTTGCAACGAAATGGAGTTGGTATTAAGAAGACCTCTCCTTCTTTTCTTCATATAGAGACAGTTAGGACAAGGTCTTCAGCCTCTGAAAAGCACAGGCAGCATCCTAGCCTGGGAGGAACCTGTTTACCATTGAAGAAGTTTAGTGTTAGGGATAAAAGCACAGGAGTTAGTATTTGATAAATCCATTTGCTTCTGGTCCTTCTTCCTTGAAGCTAAGTGATTCTGGGTATGCTAACTAATATCTTTCTGAGCAAAATAAGGGCAAAGCTGGTTCTGACCTAATAAGACAGTTGTGAGGCTTGTATGGATACTGTGCACACAGAGCCTGGGGCACATCAAATTATTGATAAGTTGTATTCTCTTAATCGTAATCATCATCCTCTTATAAGACAAAAAGGCAGGAAGGAACAAGCCTTCTATTTCTAAAACACTGGTTCACTCTCAGAATAGGGTATGAAAGAAATGGCGTGTTGTCAAAAATAACCATTAAGTCTTCCTGAAAAAGAACAGGGTAATTCCTAGGTAGTGGGCTGGTGAAGAGGGGGAAGCATGCTTCAATTGCAAGGAGGCAAATTGAGCGGTAAGGGGGCATGCAGAAAGTTCATACTTCTGTCCTTCTGGGAATGCTGCAAAGTCTTTAATCCTGGAGCAGGGAGCCTCATCAGATGGCCTCTCCTTATAGAAACAGACTGAGCACACTCTGCGTTATATTCAACCAAAGTGCCAGGAATCGACTTTTCACAAAATTACTTCTGAATTGCTGTTTCTCTTTTCCATGCCTATTTCAGGTTATTTTTAACAAGATTCTTAGAAACATTTCACAGTTAGAATTGCTCTTGGAGAGTTTTTTTATTCTCTAAGAAATGAGTGAATCCTTATTTTGATAAACCTGACAAATATATTTGGTGTCTGCTCATGTTCTTTTATGAGCAGACTCTCCTCTTCTTTGCTGGCTGGTACAATTTTATTTTTCCCTCTGTTTGTAAAATGGCATGTCTATCTTTGAGTTTCTTTTTTATTTTTTAAATATTTATGCTTTAGTTGTAATTGGACACAATACCTTTATTTTATATATTTATTTTTATGAGGTGCTGAGAATCGAATCCAGGGCCTCACAAGCACTCTTCTGCTGATTCACATTCCCAGCCCTTATCTTTGAATATCTGAATTTGAGGAAAGAAGTATGTGGGTCTTTGTGTGTGTATGTATAAATACATACACACACAGACATGTATGTGTAAGCACACATGAACACATACCTACACACTCATATACGCACATATATATATATGGATTGTCATGTGTAATAAGTAGTTACTTAGGTACTATTATCCCCATTTCACTTATGGGGAAACTGAGATTCAGAGAGATGAAATAACTTGGCCAAGGTCTCATAATTGGTGAGTGGTAGGAGTAGGATTCTAACACATGTCCTTCTGATTTCAAAGTCCTTATTAATAGTCATTATGTTCCTTGATAGTTAACTCAAAACTCTTGCAAGAAGGCAGAGCTGTTGATTCTCGGTTATGGAAACAGCATCAGAAGTGATCTGGCCAAATAACCCAGCTGTGTTAGTCAGCTCCTCATCATGAATACCGACTTCATTAATTTACAAAGAGAAAAGTTTTGTTTCGGTATAGTTTTGGACTTTCCAGTCTATGATTGAGTATTCCCATCCCTTTGGGTCTGTGGCAAGGTAGTACATTACGGTCAGAGCAAGTAGCAGAGCAAAACTGATGACTTCATTAGCCAGGAAATAAGAGGGAAAGAGAAACAGAGCAAGGTCCCACAGTCCCCTTCGAGGACACTCCCCCAATAACCTAAGACTCTCCTAGGAGGCCCTGCTTCCTAAACATTCCACCACCTTTTAATAGCGCCAATCTGGGGGAGAAGCCTTTAACACGTGAACTTTGGGGGAACATTCAATGCCCAAACTCTAGCACCAACCAATAAAGTGATCTCTTCTACAACTCTTTTGCTAGGTAATTGTGTATTTCTACTCCCAATAAGGGATAGTTTGTTATTATCCAAGGAATTCTATTGTTCCACCAGTTATAGTTGTTGCAAAATTTGGTCAAATCTTACTTTCCTGTATCTTAGTATCATGAATGATTAAAATCTTATTGGTAGAAGTGATAACAGAGTTCAAGTAATGCAGTGGTTTTTAAACTTTTCTTTCAGGTGTAGTAACCTTCTTTTTAAATGGAATCTTATTGGTAAGTATGAACAATAAAAAGGAACTGTTTTAATCAAAACGGTATTGGTATGAAGTTGTGTATACACATAATTATGACGAGGTCCCAATCCATGCAGTGTCTACAATGGAAATTTCAGGAGCTTATTTGACTAAGTCTTGTAAAAATTAAAAAAAAAAACCTGAAATAAATTGCTGAACCCAATATTTTATAGAAAAAAAACTTGAGGTTCAGAGGATGTAAGTTTGCTTAAGATGATATAGCAGAAGAACTCCTTTGTCCAACTCCTTGTCCAACTTCTCACCTACTCATTCATTCATCAATTCATACATTGCCTTATTATTACATGCCTAAATAGGGTTCAGAGACATTGATCTAGGTGGTTGGAATATAGTAGAGATGTATGTAGGCACTATCCCTGCAGTTAAGAAGCATGGCCAAGCTTTTACTTTCCCACTTTTTTTATGGTCCAAGCCTTCCCCTTAGAACAGACACACACATACACACACCACATGCACATTAGTCAGACCATTCTGGGCAACTTCCTTATTCAATTCAGTTCTTCTATGACTATTGGAAAGTGTATGCTACATTGAGCACAAGCCCATCCAAGTATTTTGGGAATTTGGGGAGCTCTTTCCTTGACAGGGTTGCAGATTATAACTTATTTTATTTTTTTCTGAATCTGTTTTCCTTTGGGGACTGTGTCTGATATGAACATGGAGAGAGAAGCTGTTTTGCATGCTACCACTCAAGAAGATGGAAAGGCCATTTACACATGTGGGATTTAGATGGCAAATGCCAGCTGGATTGGGTTGTATTAGAGTAACCTTGAGCTGTGATAGTGTGGCTTACAGTGAGCTAGTAATGAAAGGCATATGAAACCCTTTTGGCCTTACCCAATCTCTGTTTCCAGCTCATTTCCTTCTGTTCTCTGTTCTCCCCACCTCCCCCTGTAGCCCTGCTGCCTTCACCTAACTCTTTATGCAATAAACATACAAGATTGTTCAGCTTTCCCCCAGATAAATAGTGAGTTCTCCTGCTGCTGACCATTTGGCTGCCTCAAATGCTGTCTCCCTTTCCTGCTTTGCACAAGCCCAACTAATATTTCTTCCGGGCACAGTTCCAGTATGATCTCTCTGAACTTTCCTCATCCCAGACCCTCCATCTCTGAGCAAGAATTTATCACTTCTTCCTCTGGACTTTTGCAATTTGCTTCTTCTTCTTTAAAAAGCTGAGTTCATCCCATGAGACTTTAAATATTTTTATGCACCTCATTTACCTGGAAAGCAGCTCTCGACCAGCGTCGGGTGGTTGAGGGTGCCTGTGGTGCTGGTTCAGTGATGCTGAATTCAGATCCCAGCTCCACTGCCCCCTAGAGTTCTACCTGGGCCTCAATCTACTCAACAAGAGCTGCAAATAATAAAACTTACGTGACAGGAATGTCATAACGATTTTATGAGGGAATCTATAGATCTTATACAGTAGTCTGCATCACTCAGTAAATGTTGGCTGTTTTACTGTAAATCTATGGCTTAAAGACATTTTCTTTCGAATATTTTTATAATCTCTCATGTTGAAATGATTCAGGAAAAAAAAGAGACACACACAGTTTGACCCACACAAAGACAAAGTTCTAATCTCTTTATTTGTTAGGAACTGTGATAGACAATGGTGAAAAAACTCACAAGGAGATTGCCTTGACTATTCAGTTATATATGCACATTGGGAAATAGGGACAAGATATATTGAGATTAGAATAGGTCACCCTTGGTCTTGCACTTTGGCATGTTGGGACAAAGACATATCTGAGGCTAGTGATTAAAAGAGAACCTAGAAATATAGTTTTCTCCAGAGGCCACAAGGATTGGTATCCCAAACTGTGCAAACTAAGCTATCTGGAATCCCTTCTGCAAGTCACGCAAAATAGTAGAAAGAACAGTGACCTAATAAGCCCTGGTGTCTGCCTTAAAGATGTGTTGCTTTCTGGAATGAATTGCCCTCTGCAATTTGGTTCTCTCATCTGTCTGATAGGGGCTCTTATTGTTTTCATACTACTTTCACAATTTTTTAAAACATACTGACCTTCTACCCATGATAATATTTATTTGTTATTTTTCTTTAAATGCATTTTAAATCTAAATAAGTGTATTTAAAAAGGAAACTGCATCATAACCTTAAATACAAAAACATATACACAAGATGATATTAAAAATAGATGCAATGAAAACAAAAGATAGTTATCAAAACTTAACATGATCCTTTTGCTTGCCAAGGACTCTGAGCCTGAGAGCTACTCTCCACTTGTTAGGAATTTGAGACTTGTTAAAGGTAGAGTGGGACCAGGAGTTTTTCTCTTTAAAGTAGGCAGAGGAGTGCAAGAAATAATTTGAATTCCCTTGTGGTGATTCAAGCTGTTTAATACTGTCCCATTCTCAGGCACCCCCATGGAGCACAACCATGTTGGAAAACCTTGTCTTCCAGCAGCAATATTCTGTTCTGATTAATGGTAAATCTAAGTTAAATGCAAAAATTGACCTGAGGCATTGCTTTTGAATATGCAGACTTCCAAGAAGTTTGTTAAATAATCAGTGTACTCACTATTTTTGTACAACTCAGCTTTTAATCAGCTCATGGTACCTAAGTATTGTATTTATCATCACACAAAAAGCACCTAGAAAATATTGTTTTGCATATGTCTCGTTACATATTTTGCTTTCTCATTATTATGATTTGTTACAAGTGCCTTCTTACCTTTTCATCTTCAGTGTCATAAAAACCAATAGATAACCCCTTGTCCACTTTGCTGACATGGATGCTTTATTGCTGCAGTCTGGCTGGGCAAAATAACCAGGGGGTAACAAGCAACTTGTGAAGGTTGAAACAGCCAGAGCCCCTTTATTGTAGGACAGCAGAGGTATTTATACCTAACTCATTGTTTCAATTAACACCATCTAGATACATCAATTAGTCATTAAGGAATCCTCATCATCTTAATAATTACACACAGCTTAACTTAATTAACATCATCTAGATACAGCAGTCAGTCATTAAGGAATCTCCATCATCTTAATGGCTCGCTGGCATTACTTCTCAAACCACTCCTCCTGGTAAAGTGCCAGGCGCCATCTTGACTTGTCTGTGGCCCTCAACACTTTATAGTTTGTTTCATTGCTTCCATTCCAGTCTGTTCTGAAGAACCACTGAATCACTTGTACTTCTGTCTCTGGCCCTTTGGATTAATCTGTTCTTTCTCTCTTCTTCCCCCCTCCCCCTACCTCAGCTCTCCCTCAGGTATGAGTAGAATGACTGTCTATCCACATGCTTAGGAAATTCCTACTCCTGTATGTATCAGAGTCAGTTGAGAGAAATTTTCTAAAATGCAGACTTCTCTCCCTATCTTCCCAGGGCTGCTGTGAACCTGGGAATCTGTATTTATTGAAGGTAACTGATACGATCCTTATGTAGATAGTTTTTGGATCTTTGGAAAAAAAATGACTCAGCTAGGGATCCTTCTCCCCCTCCTCCTTCTCTCCTCCTCCTCCTCCTCCTCCTCCTCCTCCTCCTCCTCCTCCTCTTTCTCCTCTTCCTCCTCTTTCTCCTTCTTCTTATGCAACAAGGTAATTGTGCCTGTTTAATTGACAATTAATTAAACCTCATTACAAAACTCTTCCCACCTCACAAATGATTACTGTTTTTCCCAATGGATAGAGAACCCCAATTTGGGGGACAGAATTGAGCAAAAGTCCCAATTTACAGCATAAGATCCACCATTAGCTAGCTATAAGTTATTCCATGCCTCTACATTGCACTTTGCTCCTGCTCCGAAATGGAAATAATACTCTGTATGTTCCTCCCTTACAGACTTGTGTTAAAGATTTAATGTAGAAAAATGTATGAAAATGTGTTATAAATTGCAAAGGATTTCATCAAAACTAATAAAACAAGAAACTGCATTTAAAAAGCTCATCTGTTAGAATATTGGAGAAGGAGTCTTTTTAAATGATGTTTTGCATCAGGGACTTTGAGTAGCTCTGCCAATGTTTTTGATCAAGCATATGTTTGAGGAGAGACAGTTGTGATCTCACTGCATTTTAAATTGTGGCATCTCAGCCCTACCATGTCCTATTCTACTCAGATATGTTTAACAGCATTGCAATGTAATTTTACAGATTCAAAAATTGAGGTCTTTCATCTTCTTTAATACAAATGCAAAAAAAAAAAAAAATTACCCTCTCTGGGTTTCCAGCAAACCCTCTTCCCTCCACATGGAATATAAAGTATCAGATACTAACAATAGAATATTAAAAGCCAAATTTGAAGCAATTATCCACAGCTTTGGAGAACAGTCCCACACACAGCTGCCACCCAATCAGAAGGCCTGTGTCTGTCACCCACCATCCCTGCTACTCACAGAATCAGAATGTCAGAGCTGAAAAGGATCTTGGAGATTCTCCTCCCCCTCACTTAACAAATGGGGAAAGTGAGGCACAGGAAAGGGACTGTGTCATCAGAGTCACTCAGGTGGAGGCTAAAAGGCTTTAGAAGCCTTGTCCCTGTCTTCTGATGTATTGCTTTACTGCTCATTGTGCTGTACTCTGCCCCTTCATGTGCTGGTTTAGTTGAGTGACCTTGAGCTGAGAGTGAAAGGTGCCCCCTGGGTGTTAAAGCCCTGAGCATGGAGTGTGATCTGCTGCACTGGAAGGCAATCTCTACTGGTGTGGTACAACACATCCTGAATTTTTTAATCTTGTATGAAGCCCTAAGAGGTAGATGACACTAAACTGTTAATTGTTAATAATTACATCAGTATCATAAGGTGAACATTGACTGTTATGGGTCAACGAGGACAATAAGTCACTTTTTCTCTCTTCCCAAGTCCCTGTTGCCCCACTGACAGAGAGATGCTGTGAGTCTTCCATGGAGTTAGAGGCTGGGCTGCTGTCCTTTCCACGGTGCCTCTATTTGGCTATATCACTGTATTCTGAATACAAAGGAGTGGCACCAGCCATCAAATAGCAACTGTAGAATGTTTTATACAGGTTTTTCCTTGCTGTGACCAAACGACTTGACAAGAACAATTTTAGAGGAGGAAACATTTATCTGGAGCTCCAAGTTTCAGAGGTCTCAGTCTGTGGACAGCTGGCTTCATTGCTGTGGGCCCAAGATTTGGCAGAACATCATGGCTGTAGAGTGTGGTGGAGAAAAGTGGCTCAGGACCTGGCACCAGGAAGCAAAGAGAGTTCCTCACCAGGGACCAGGCAAGCCCCCTCCACCCCCATCCTCTAGCCACACCCTACCTGCCTACAGTTACCACCCAGGTAATCCTTGTCAGGCGATTAGCACACTGATTAGGTTAAGGCTTTTTTAACCCAATCATTTCACTTCTAAACCTTCTTGTATTTTCTGCACACATGAGCTTTTGCAGGAACATCTCATATTCAAACAATAACAGAGATTCTTTTCAATCTTTATTTGACTCCCTAGAAGAATTTTTCAAGAGAGCCAATATAAGCTTTGGGGATACTTCTCCAAGACCCTGTTGCCCTCTTTCCAGGCTCCACACACCCATTCCACGCCCCCAGCTGTGCCTTTCCTGGGCCTCTGTCTTTGTGCCTAGTCTTCCATCCTTTCTTCTCAAGGATCTTCTTTACCATGTTTACTCACCCTGCACCTCTGTTTGAGTATGTGCCCCCTAATTTCTTCCCATCTTTGCAGGGTTTTTGTTTTGATTTTCCTTTTCCACGTGGTGTCTTCAGTTGTATGTCACAGAAAAAACATGAGCCCCATTGGCAGTGGCTCTCTGTCGTGCAAGAGAGGTTATGAGGAAGAGTCCCATCTTAACCTCTCAGGCATACTGTGTTGCAATGAAAGGGGAAGGCATGTCACGCTACAGGCTTCCCACAAGTGGGACAGATATAACATCACCCCCTACATATTCATCTTACCCTGGAGTTTGCTTGTAGGGGGACAAGGAAATTCAAGAGACAGCAGAACTGAACACTGGATTTAATGGGATAGTTCTCAAGATAATAACAATATAGCAGAACAACTAAAAACACAATAATGCACCATAATTTCTAGGTACCTAGAAATTATGCTACCTATAATTACTGCTACCTAGAAATTATGATCTTCCCATGTGCTTGCAAAATCCTTAAAGTCTAGTCAAAATAGGCCCAAACGTAAGTTCTGACCTTGTCATTTATTAACTGTCCACATTTGAACAAATTATTTAAACTCTCTGAAAACTCAATCTGGTAAATGGGCACAAAATACATGAATCAATGCATATAATACACCTGGTTTAGTGCCTGACCAAGGGTGCTGCTCTAAGGGGTGGCTTTCTTTATTATTGCTAATTGTGATAACAATAACAAATATGTTACAAATAGAATTTGGAAAAGAGATGAGCAATCCTCTCTTTCTTCTTTTCCTTCCTTCCTCTCTTCCATTCATTTTTTACTATTAATAATCATGTTCAACAAATGAAAAAGATAAAAATATAAGGGACACATAAAGACATGAGGGCACATCTTGAGTCATCCAGATAACTTCCATTTTCAAATGGCACATGGAATATGTGGACTATTTTGATTCAAGAATGAATCAAAAGCTATGTTCAGAGCAAGTAGCAAACCCAGAAATAGTTAGATCTCATTACTTAGGGAAGAAATATTGCATATTCTGCTGCAATAAGAATAGACTTCCAACTGTAAATAAGAGCCTTATAGGAAGAAAGTTGCTGTCCAGAATTGGTGGAAAGCATTTAACTATCTCTGAGCCAAGACATATCATGTAATTCAGGATCTTAAAGGCTAGTAGATAACACCTCTGAATGGTACTGTGCTAGGACTGGGGAAATAGTTGAAGCCCAGAGACCAGTAAATATTGCCCCAGCCTTCTCAAGAAAGATGAAAACTAGATTCCAGAAACTAGACTCAAATAAGTTTTTACTAAAATTCTAAGAAATCTATTGCACAAATGATTCATGAAGAAGAATCAGTGTTATTTCATTTAAAAAGTTCATTCCAAATAAGTTTCCCATCAATTAGGACAGACTTGATGTTTAGCAAAATATTTCAACAAGGCACTGGGCAACATCTGCCATAGGTTGGTCCATTTTCAGGCATGTCGGGGATTATGTTCAGGGGCGGGAAGAAAGTCTGTGGTGGTGTACCATGATTCTCTATTTTATCCCTGTCCTGCTCAATATTTCACCTTAACTGAAAACCTAAAAGGCAGATGACAATACACTCTAAGACCTAGGTAGCACAATAGACTTTTTGATCTTCCTATGTGCTTGGCAGAATCCTTGAAGTCTAGATTTAGTAGGTGCAAAATAATAATCATCTTAAAAGTTGAAACTTCTAAAATTTAGAACACTCTCAATTGACCAAGCCTGTAAAATGAAGTTTAACTGAGACAAATGTGATATCCTTTATTTTGGCTCAAATAAATAAATAAAGCCCACTATAATGACAGAGGAAAGAACCATAGAAAAGGAATTGACAACTGTTGTGTCCAAAAGATAAAAGTTGGCAGCAAACTCAGGATCAGCCAATTGTATATCACCCTTGTTATAAATGAACTGAAATTGATGCATTCATTTAAGTGAACTAAACTCATAATGAAATGTACATGATATGCCAGGCTCACTGTGAAAATTTGTGTTTCTTCTGTTATTGTATGTTAAGAAAAATCATCATAATATGAACTGTGATCAGAAGACGGCGTTCATTATGGGATATAATCTGGAAACCTGTAATATATAATGGATTATTAAATAAATTGGAAGTGTATATGTAGGCTGGAGAAGAGAAAAATTGGAGGATATAATCGGCAGAGGGCAGAATTTTGAGTGAGTCTGATGGGCATGGTAGTTTCACTGGGTAGCGAAGGCAGATCTTGAAACCTCAGTAGACTATTTGTAGCAGCTAAGGTCGTTCAAAACTAACTGCAGGCTGCTCTGCCATTGGAGAGTACTAGGTGGAAGCTGAGCATGGCACAAAAGCTTCCTGCAATGGGTGGGCTCTTTCACAACCTGTTCCTTGACATCCAATCCAACACTGAGGTTCTCTAATCTTCTCCTCTCCAGGGATGCAGTGGAGTGTGGTGGCCAGTGTGGTGGTCAGTGCCACCCCCCAGCAACTTCTCCTCTGATGGCTGTTCAGCCCAGTGACACTTAGACCCCGGGGACAGTGACCCAGAAGACAGCTGTGGCTCCAAGAGAGGGCCAGGTCCTAAGCTGCTGCGTGTGCCTGACTGCACCTGGCATTCACGTCACCAGAGGCCTTCCTCCTTGGCTGGTGCAGGCGCCCCTCGCACACCAGGCTTTTCCTCCGAGATTCTAGCAGTTGGCGATTTGAGGGAGTCAGGGGCCAGAAAGGCCTTGGTGCACTTTTCATTCTCCAACATTCCATCTTCCTGGAGTCTCCACTCTTGCTTGACAGTCTCTAGTATTCCTGATATGTTCCTCTCGCTGTGACTGTGTCTCAGTCTTGTTCCAAGCACTCTTGCTCACTGTGTCCTATCTCAATCATAGATGTTTCCAAATATGCCTTCTTTGCTGTGTCTGCTCACGGAAAACACATCTTCCCTGTGCCTGTCTTGGCCATAGTTGTGTTCCAAGTGCTCACATTTCTGGCTTGGTCACATCCGTCAGAGTCATGTCCAAACTACCTACAGTTCCTTCTTCATCCTGTTCTGTCCCAGATGTTCACACTCTTTCCTCCCTGTGTCTGGGTACAAACAAGCATCCTCTTGGCCAGCCCCTGTCTTGGTCACAGACTTCTGCCTGCTCTTTCCTTTGTCCACTGTCAGTCTGTCTCTTCAGGACATGCTCCATTTATTTACCACAGAAGACACAGGAGTAGAGACTGTCAGTGGAACGTGGTCTCTGCAGCAAGCCTGGAGTGAGCTGAAGACAGACGGTTTGTCCTAGTGCGGGGGCCATGGGCCCATTTGCTCTGAGATGCTTATCCTTCTGTTGGGTTAGAACCGGACATCTCTTAGCGAGGCTAGGGCAGGGTGTCAACATTGTACATGTTTACTAAGAGACTTTGAGATCTTTTCTGTGAGCTTGTGGTGAAGGCCACAGTACCAACTGACAACCCTTGAACTGGGCTTATTCCTCCCACAGGAGGAAACTTTCGGAAGTTCTCACTATGTGACCTGGTCACCCTCATAGTTCCTCAGGTGGGGGGGCACAGAGCTCAGCAATGCTGGGAACACACACACACACAAAAACAATGTTTGACTTGAAGCCAGAGGATCTGATGCCAGCTCTGGCTCTGCTCCTGATAGGCTGTGAGATCTTAAATAATGTCCTTCCATCTCTGAACCTCACTTTCCACAGCTGCACCCCGAAGCTTGGACTAGGGTAGTAAGATTTCCTTCCATTTCTAGGATAACAGGAAACTGTTACAGCCATCTGCTACCTCGAAAAGCCATGGCCTGCCTGCCTTTTGGCTTTGTTCCAAAGGAACTACTATCCATTTGGGCCTCCTCAACCCCTGACCTTGTCCAATCAACCTGGTTGTTGTTCATGCATTGATGAGTCCGTGGCTCTTGCCACTGGCCTAGAGCAAAGGTCCCAAGGAGGGAGGGCCACTTCCCAGAGCTGCTGTAGAGCTTGAACATTCATTGTGCCCATGGTCTGATAGCATCTCAGGATTATTTATCATACTCTTTCATACTGTCTTCTCTCATGCTGCTCATGAAGCATCACTTATCATTTCCGTTGACGTTTACTCAAGTTCTAGAATTGAACTTGACAGGAAAGAGACTTGGAATGAAGAAGAGAAGATTCTGTGTCTTGTGAAGGCTTAGTTTTGTTGGGGAGAAAGCCACGCCTTAGGAAGGGAAGCCGCCTGGGAGCATGCACCCTCATTGACAGCCCCCGACTGCTGCTGGGAAACTGTGCTCCCTGCCGAGCCACTCCTTGTGGAGCCTGGGACTCTCCGTCATCAGCGTAGCAGGGGATCTATTCTTGTCAAATGTGAAGACAGCTTACTGAAGTTCTAACTTGCACCCTGACACTGTGGTGGGACCAGTCCCCTTTGATTTTCCAAGTCCCTGCTCTGGGGTCATCACCAGGCTCAGCAATCCCCGCTCACTCAGAAGCAACCACCATTTTGAGGAGAGTTCTTCTGTAATACAAAGAAGGGAGCATCAAGTTTTTGAGATCGCAGCTCCGGGCCCAATGAAGAGACTCAAACAATCTGCCATGGCTGCCCATGCACCCTACCTATCTGCTGTCTCCGTGAGCACGCTGCTGAGGAGGGCTGTAGCATAGAAGTGGCAGGTGCACTGAATCAACGAATAACTGAGTGAATCAAACTAATTGCTGAACACCTCTGGCTTCAGGGGGAATGTCTTCTGCGTATTTCATAAAGTTGATGTGGAGATTCAAAAAAAAATCTTTGTGAATGCATTCTATGAATCATAAAATGGCAACCCACTGTGTTCTGGATGTTTTGAGTTACTGTGATTGTGCCTGAGCTCTCAAGGGCTGAGTTTATTTAGTTTAGAGAATGAACTTTTTATGTCAAAAATGATATGGGGGGTAGGAGGATGCTTTTTAAGTACCAATTCTTCCAAGTCTGCCCCTCCTCATTTGGTCACTCCAGGTTTCCCAAGAAACAAATTCTTAAACCACAACCACATTCATTTAAAGGGATTTTGTGGTTCTCCAAAGTAAAGGGGTAGATGGAGAAAATGGAAGATTATAGGCTAATTTGGGTAAGAATGAGCCTAATTTTTCATGTCATTTCAAAGTCATATCAACTTATTTCACATGCCTGCTTGTCATGAAAAAATATATGTATTTCAAGGAAAAACTACCTGGGCCATTGAAATCATTTCACTTTGTAAATTGAATATATATATACATATATATATGGATTTTATTAAAAAAGAAAAAGCAAACATGGACTACACTATAAATGACCAGCTGAAAAGAAGGTTGCATAAATGTCTACTAAGATACTGAATCAGATAACTTTTGACATTGTTCCTGTCTGTGTAAATGAGTGCTAATTATGGTTTAATGCTATTTTAGCAAACACCTTAATTTTGTTTACATTTTTAATAAAGCAGAGTAACAAATGGGACAACTTTGTACAGTTTATAATGCACTGAGTCCCCTTGTATAATCACTATACAAAATACATGTGGGCCATGATGCAGAACATGGAACTTCATTTTACAATTTCAAAGGATTACAAACTTTGATAATGGTTGTATCTTTGGTTTTATGAGATTGCTACTTCTGTCTGTGATTATTTGTAGCAAATGCTTTGAAGATACCGGGATCAATTCTAATTTCATTCCCATGGAAAGCTCCCTTGGCTTTATGATTGCCTATTTTTTGATGCAGTTCCCATGAATGTGTTCTTGGAAAAACAGGAACCTACACAGTTTTTTTTAAATAGATAAATTCTATTTATTAAGTTGATAAATGACATGTATTTATTTGAATGCATTCTGTACATGTTTCTATAACTTATATATTAAAGGAAAGTATAAGTCCTAAAGCTAATAACTGAATTTTGAAAATGCAATAAAATTCCAAAGTCGATTCCCATGTCTCAGAACTCTGGAGCTTCTCTGTTGTCCTAGGAGCTCAGTGCATTGCCCAAAAGCTTCATTTGAAGCAGAAGTATTTTGTCTCCAACATCAGTTCCCTTCAAAACAAAGCCAGAACCTCGGGGCCTCCATTTGATATGATCCTACCTGCGCAGCTAACTCTGTGTCACTTTCATCAAGTCTGCAAGCACTTCATCTGACCTCTCTGACAAGGTCACCCCATGAGCAGATGATAGCGATTTCACCCAGTCACTCAGGACACAAATCACAAGGAGCCCTTCACTGCAGTGAAACAGTTGTATACCTAGAGGTCTTGGCATGAGAGGTTTATTAAACATTTGCCTCTGTACTGAAAGTGCCCCCCCCCTTTAATTTCATGTTATGAACTCCCCAGGAGCCTAGAGTCCAGCTCTCATATGATCAGATTATGTGTCAATGAAATCCAGATCCCATCTCTTCCGATTGTGGGGCTATAGAGAGATCCCACCAATAGTAGGGAGCAGAGAGCTTTGGGGGCCTCTGTCGTCTTCCACTTAAAATGCAGGAAATAAGCAACAATTAAGTTTTCAAGTCAGAATCCTTTCTTAAATCCCATTGCATAAGCAGTTCAAGCAGGATGGAGAAGACTTAGGTCTGGATCTTCATCTCTGCTGGTTCAAACCATGCCCTTGAAGGAGCCTTCTTGGGATCCTAAAGCCTGGAACAGCTAGACCAGGAAATTTCCTCTAAAAGTCTGTGAGAGCACATGTCCCCTCCCCCACCCATTCTTAGTTTTTCTGAAACAGTGTTCATAACATTGCTGTGAACTATTTTTACCAGATGACAACCTTTACTTCAGAATCATTCTTCTCACTTAGTTAAGAAACCTTTTTCTCTACATAGAGATCACCCTACCTCCTGAACCTTCCTCCCTAGAATGAAACCGGAGCCTTCACCATGGACAAAAAGCACCTGCTGCATCCAAGCAGATTACAAGACCCTAAAATGTCCTGCACAAGCTGTCTCCAGACCAACCTACCTTGAGAGACTGTCTTTCTCACTTTCTCACAACAACTGTCTTTCTCACTTTTCTCTCACATTGTCTTCACTTTGGAAGAGACATCCAAGGGAGAGAAACTAGCATTGACATTTCTATTTGCGCTATGGTTTTCATTCAACAGTTTTTTTTTTTTTTTTTTTTGAACAGAGTTGCCAGGGTCTATTGCCAGAAGTCTGACAAAGTCTCCTCTGAAAGCTAGAAAATAAACAAGGAAACACGTACATCTGAATAAAGCAAGTTTAGATACTGACATATGCTTTAAAGAACAAAAATAAAGGGCTGGGGATGTGGCTCAAGCAGTAGTGCGCTCGCCTGGCATGCGTGCGCTGGGTTCGATCCTCAGCACCACATACAAATGAAGATGTTGTGTCTGCCAAAAACTAAAAATTAATATTAAAAAATTCTCTCTCTTTAAAAAAAAAGAACATAAATAAAAAGTAGGGATCAGCAAGGGAATAGTGATGTACTTTCATGTGGAATAATTAGGGAAGAACTGAAGGAAGAAGTAAGCCCAGTGACTGGGGACAAGAAGGCATCTGTTATATATTTGATCTGGAGGAATATCATACTGGGCAGAGAGACAGCAAATGCAAATGCTCTGGGGGCAGGAATGAGCTTGAGGGGTGTTTGGTGCTCAGTGAAAGCAGGAAAATGGCAAGAGGTAGGATGAGAGAAGTAAGCAAAGCCTGATCCTAGTTCACCAGTTATTTATGTGTGTCCAGCTTGTCCAGGAGGGAAATGGTTACACATTACATGGTTTAGCCCTAAAAGGTAAGTATCCTTTTCCTATCACATGGATAAAGAAACCAAGCTGAACAAAGATGTTAACGGGCATTTGCCCAAGGATGCAGACACTCCCTGGAGCTGGAAATGGAAAGCAGATCCTGCCAGGTCAAGCCTTCATCCCCTCCATCGCTTACTGAAACGTCATGGTCCACCTGTTCTCTCAGCAGCATGAACTACGTTGAAAATGTATGGACTCTCTCCTTGTGCACTTCCCCCTTGCCTCCCTTTCCCTCTCCATGGAGTGTTGGCTGTCTGTCAACAAATACAGATAAATTTATAAAGAAGTTCTTCATTTATAAATAGGTTCTTCATTGGTTTTCAGTTAACTAATTCCAAATAGTATCTGATTGAAAGGAAAAAAAAAAAAAAACAAACTCTCAGCCAGCCAGAAAGTGGTTTCCTATTAAAACTATTGATCTTATCAGAAACAAGGGAAATTCAGCTTGGTTATATAATCAGGTCTTCTCTAGCGGGTCCTTATCTCCATTCTTACTGACATCATCCTTTCATGATTGACATGATCTTTTATCTTAACTTGGGCTTTAGGCTCTAAAATAAAACTTTTTAGAGTGTTCCATGACCCCATCAAAACCCCTCACGGACTCCTCATCACCTACCAGATTCTAAGCTCTCCATTTTTCTAAGTTTAGTGATGACAGTTTTGCCTCCACTTATTTCTCCTCACCTCCGCAAAGCAAGCAGTCTGCTCCATGTTCCACAAGCTTTCTCTGGCCTTTATTTTTACATTCAGGCTGCGGGTCCAGCTGTTCTTTCCACTGGGCACATGTCCCTTGGCATCTCTTACATGGTGCGTCTCAAATGCCATTTATCCTTGAAGCCTTTTCTAGGCTCCAGGACAGCAGGAAGGTTTTGACCTATTCTAATCCCCAAATGCTTTATTCTTCTCTGACATTTTGGTATGCTTTTCAGTGCCTCTTCTTCATGATGCCTTTTCTGAGCTCCCCTACCAAATTTTGAGATCCTTGAGGAATGGCCACTTCTTATTGCTTACCTTTATTTTTTTTTCCTCCTTATTGCCCAACACTAGAATTTTATACACTGAAGCTACCCAGTAAATTCACTGAATTTATTTGTCTAGAAGAATTCAAAGCTTTAAATTGTTAACGACATCTTCCCTGCATCATCCCACTTTATTCTCTCAGCCCCAAACTTCACTTCGGCCTGCTATTTAATACTCCACCCACTGCAAAAGCTGCAGTCTTCTGATAAGAGGAAAATCTTTCTGTGACAAATTTTGAATAAAATCAAGATGTTTATCATAGTTCTTGCAAGTAGAAAAAGGATTAGAGTTTTAAAATACCATTACTTCCCTGCTTTATTGCAAGTTTCTTTTCTGGTCCATGTCTGTCTATTGAAAACGAACTTAAGCTTAGAGGTTTGTATTTTTAGAATGCAGTGATGAATCAGACTGAAATTGTGTAGGTTACTTGACATTATATAATCCTAGAGGACACTGGCCACCATTTTACCACCGATGGCATTTGTTAAATGACATAGAGTGAACAAAAGGTGAATTAGGTCATGAATGTGGCCATCCATGGGTGGGTTACTCAGGCTAGGATATACTAGAGAATCTTCAAAAGATGTCAGAAATGTCTACCTCCCCCCAGCATCCTTACTAAATTTCCTTATGTCAGGGCACAACCTTGCCCATTCTAACTTCAGTTTTGCCATCTATAAATTGAGATATTTTCTCTAGTTAAGAACTTGGACTTTGGCAACTTTTAGCATTAGCTAGACATAGATTGACATCCAGGCTTTACTAGTTACTGGTTGTGTGACTGCAGCCAATTTTCATAAATCTTTGAACTTCAATTTCTTTTTTTCTTTTTCTTTCTTTCTTTTTTTTTCAGAAGAAACACAGTGGTTTAAAGCAGATAAAGAAGGGCACACAGTCTCTGGCACACAGTAAGCTTTCACTGAAGTGTAGCGGTTGCTATTGTTACTCTGGATTCTGTGACATTCAAAATTCATAAACAGCATGTCGAGTCATATGGTGAGGGTATTGAGAAACCAGGAGCAGGGAAGTGGTAGAAATTGCAGACAGTGACTGTTTCTATGCCAGGTATCTAAGCTGACAGAGTACAGGCCGAGAAGACAATAAAGAAGACGGAGATATTAAGGGATGCAGTTATGGAGTCTGAGAAGGATACACAGAAGGATACCCTGGATGGAAAATGAAGTCTAGCTGTCATTCAGTGCCTTGTTACAGGGAGTCTAAGAAAATGTCTCATGATCTTCTCCAATTCACATGCCTTTTTCTTATAGGTAACAGTCATGCCTCATGTTCTAGGAAGGTAAAAGAATGAGACTTTATTGAGCATCACAGAAATGTCAGTACTGCATAGACACTTTACAAATATAATAATATTTAATTTTTCAAAAAAGTATCAACTGGATTGAATTCCAGCTTTCCAACTTGTTAGTTGTATTTCTTTGGGCAACTTAATTAATTTCTCTGAGCTTTAGTTCCTTCGTAAAAATTGATAAAAACAGAGATAGTTAATAGTACCTAACTCATGAGGTTGTAAAATAAATTTACATATATGTGTATGTGTGTGTATTATATGTGTGTGTATATATATATATACCCATATGTATGTATGTATGTGTGTGTGTGTGTGTGTGTATATATATATATATATATATATATATATATAATCGCAAGAATGTTGCCAGTCAAAAATCGATAGTTTCTATTATGCTTTTTATTAGTAATTTTACATAACTCCCATTTATGGAAAAGTTAAATGAGGTTTAATGAGACAAAGTTTCTGACCAGAGATCATACAAATAATAATAAGCAGAGCCAGGACACAAACCTAGTTTTGCCTGTCCTTAGAATCCACACTTATTTTCCCATATGTCTAGAAGGTGAGAGACAGAAGCAATAGAATCAACCTTAAAGACATATTACCTTTCCCAAGCTTACCATTTTGTAATATGAATAACTGTTTAGCAGCTTCTTAGACGAATAGCCATTTAAATTGATCCAGAGCCTTGAATGAAAGGAAAGAATTGTCTATATTGTTTAGAAACTCTGTTGAGATTGGATAATTTCATTCTAATTGAATCTTTCTTAGTACAAGTGTCACTTATGTCACTTATATCATTTAGCCTTGGTCCCCTGAATTAGCATGATAGTCATCAGTATATGATCTCCTTGTCAACAGTGTCCAATCAGGGCCCATGTGCCATTGCTTAATAATGGAATTCTTAGCCAGAACACACACCCATCCTCCACACCACATTCTTTCTCCAGAGCCTTACAGCAGTCTCTCTTAATCATCTTCAGGAACTTACCACAGGGTACACTGTGAGTCATCAGTAAGTTTTATAAAAGGGAGCTCAATCAGGGTTTCATAATTTTGAGTGGAAAGCTTATAGACGGCCGAGCTAGTGGGACCCCTTGTCACAGCCAGATAGAGCATGGGCAGTTTGGGGGGGTATGAGTCAGCGGAAGGGACCAGGAATGAGCAGTCTTATCAAGGACACCCTGATTACTACCTCTCCTTTCCTGAACACAAAGCCTCTGGAAACACTGAGCTTGTAAAGCTAAAAGGGCAAAATCATTCTAGAATTCTGCCTCATCTAATAGTAGCCCTCTCAATAGAAAGCAGTCTGTTTATGCACTAATTTCCTGGCATTTCATTGCTATTCTCATCTTCCTGTTTCAGCTGATTGTTTTACTGTGGTTGCCTGACTAATGGAAAAAAAATATGGATTCTGATTCCACCTTGCATTTTGCACTCACCAGTTGGGTGGATGCTGGCAAGCCACTTATCTTTCTGATCTTGAACTTCTCGTGAAATAAGTGCCCTAGATTACCAAATTGTATTCATTTATTTCACCAAATTTTATTTGTTCCCCTGATGAATGTTTTGTGCTGTTAAAGGAGAGATACATAAATCAGTTTTGTCCAATGACCTTTGATGACTTCCAAGTTAATGGGAGTGAGAGAAGAGCTATAGTCACAAAAACCAAAAGCCAAGCAAGAAGTATTGAGTCCAGTGAGGTTGAGACATTATATTCTAACAGGTATGAGACTGGACAACAAATCTAAAATATGACTATTTTTTATTCTTGTTTTTCTAATATTTCAGGTGGGAATGTAAGGAATAATTGTTACCAATTTCATTGTTATGTTTATCTTCATTTAAATAAATTTTTGTTAAATGCCTACTGTTCAGTAGGCATTGCTTATTATGGCTGTTGCTGTGGGACTGATTTTGGAGCTAAAGATAAGATGTAAGAAATTTTCCACTTCTGTTTTCTTTGGTTGCCTTTATGACTGGGTTTCCTGAGTGTGGGTTGCCACATCCAGCCTAATCTGATGTAATTAGCTAGATGGATATCAGACCCAGAAAGCCATGCCAGGAGTAGAACTGTTGAGCTACTGTGGGACACCAGGCAGATATCCTGAGGATAAAACAGAGCTCCACACTGACAGAAACATATAGAAAACCTAGTGCCAATCACTATACACCAACAACTTACATCTTTCCCCTTTTCTTGTCAGGTGTAAACTACATAGAAACAAGATTGCTATAGCAATAATAATATCTAAGGCCTTCATAAAACCTTTGGAATGCTTATGAAATGATTGGCATTTCTCTAAAATTCTTCACATGTGCATAAAAAAAGTTTAAACACATTTCCAAGTTTTCACTTATCTCAAGGTTATATAAAAATGTGAGACTTTATTGGTGAGTACAACAATGTTAATTTATGATGAAATCACAAAGTTCTTTCTATTGTTCTGCCTCTGGTTAGTGATATATCTATTTCAAAGTCATAAGTAGAGTCTTTAGTGCCACTTTCATTAACTGAATTATTATTTATAAAGATGATATTTCTTCACATTAATATTTTTCCAATACTTCTACACAAACTACCTCATAAGTTGCTTTTTAAAAAAAGGTTCCCTTTAAACTAGATTAAGGAATGAATCATTATCTTCATTTATATCCTCAAACACTAAGTCCAGAAGTGCTGAGTAAATGATTGAGATCTTGAAGAATGACTTAGTCCAATCAGAAATCAGAATTATTTCACTCAATAGGGATGTATCTATTGTATGCCTGCTTCCTGTCAAGCACTATGCTAGGATTTGGGATTGCTGAATTTCAGCCTGTTGTTTTGTCCTAAGGTCTATTCCAAGAGGGAAAAGCATATTCTGTTTGTAAATTGTCTGAGGTGAGTAGTCCCTAACCGCGTGATCATATCTTATATGTTAACAGCATACCTGGAGACAGTGTAGTGTGCACTGACACAATTCCTGAGAGCACACACACTGGAATTAGAATCTTGATCTCAGCACTTCCTGAATAAGCTAAGGCAAGTTACTGAAGCTCTTGATCTTTAGTTTCTTCGTCTGTAAAACTGAAATTATTTCTAGAGCAACCATTGGTAAACTGCAGAACTGTGGGCCAAGTCAGCCATCAGCCATCATTGGGGGTGAACTCCAAGCTAAAAATGGCTTTTACATTTGTAAAGAAGTGTAAAAACAAGTAACAACAATGATGACAACAACAAAACAGACAACAGGAAAAAAAAAAAAAAAAAGGGAGTTCAGGAGTGTTTGTGGCCCGATATCTATTTCCCCATAGCAAAAGTTGGGCAAATCCTGTTCTAGATTCAGAATGCCTGTGTGTGAGTCCTGCATGTGGCCTTTCAGCAGCCTGATTGTGGACAAATTATTTAACTTCCATATCTACTTTTCCCCATCTGTAATTTGGAAATGATAATGGTACTCATTTCACATGATGTAAGGTTGCAAATGTTGATAAGCTTTAATGCATAGACTGGAAGCTAGTATATGGGCAAACATGTAAGAAACGTTGGCTGTTCTGATTAATATCATCTCTACATCATCATCAAATCCTCAAAAGTTCATTGAGTAGTGAGACAGTACACATGGAACACCTGTATGATCACAGGCATTCAATAATTGTCAGCTGTCAGTATTGTCATCACCATCACCATCATCTTCATCCTAGTTTTCAAAGCTCTTCATATACATCATCTTGCTAGAAGCTCCCAACAGCCTAGTGGTTGGTGTTATGATCTCTCTCTAATAAATGAAAAACTGTGAAGCTTGGAGAAATAGAGATAGACGTGGCAACACAAAGAGCGCATGTGGACCTACACCAGAGATTTTGCATCCCAGACCAGTGAGTTCTCTTCCCCCACCACCCTGAGTTTCCACCAAAATATCTGAGGATCTGTTGTTTGTTAGTTTTCTCCAAATGATACGCTTTGAGTCATGGGAGCCTGAGGAGGAGGCAAACATGACCACGTTCATTCCTCCCTAGTTGTGCTTGGCAGACAGGAAGCTGGGATAATTGAATTCCAGCCATTTGGTCTCAGGATTGCATTTGTAACCAGCCAACTGCTGATGACCAAACTTAATGGAAAAAGCCCTGACCAAACAAACACAACCCCCCAGGAGGAACTCTCTGTTTATGCTGCAATGAGGGATTAACCAAAGGCAGCCAGTGCTTTCCAATGGACCCTGTCCAGGGCAGAGCTGACATCCGAATGTGCCAAATCTCCATCTGCCACTGGGGACAAACAGAGGCACCTGGAGTTAAGGAGTGTTTGGTTGAAGAGCCAGGACATTTCGGACAACAGAACGGATGTGATTAGATCAGAACTAATTTTTATTTGGTTTGGGCCAAAGACAATGGCAAGGCTCATTTAAGCAGGGTGCCCTCAGAGTGGTATTTGTAGAGAGTGTTAACAGCACAGTGGTTAAGCATCAGAGTGAGCTGATGACTATAACAGTAGGTAACATTTCAAAGTTAGCTCATAAAAGGTGTCATTATACCTATGTGTCACCCTGTCATTTCACGTAGTACTTTCGCCAGCTTTAGCTCATCTGTTTTTTTTTTGTTTTGTTTTGTTTTTTTTTTTTTTTTGGTTTTCTTTAAGGCAGTGGACTCGAATATGCTCCATTTCTAAGCAGTATGTAAATTTGTGTTTTATGGTAAAGGTGCTGCAAAAATAATAAAAATTACCCTTAAGAAGCTTTATTATTGTTTCTGACACATTGAGTGGACTAAATGAAACACATTCTGGAGATAGGGACTCATCATGCTCAGGTAAGCAAATAACATCTGCCTGTGATGGTGCAATAAGTTTTGATCAGAAATAGCTCTGGGACTTACTCTCCAACTGTTGTCCAGGAGATAGAGCTCTCAGTCTGAAGAAGAAGATGAGATGACCTCCTTGCCCAGGGAGACACACCTACAGGTCCCTATGGTAGCCAGATATAGTCCTTTCTTCTCAGGTGATGGGAAATCAGCTTCACAATTGTGGATAAGATACTTTTAAGTAGCAAAGCTATCCTCAAGGGTAAAGGGCATGGAGTAAAGAGGGAAGGTCGGGGTCCTTAGAATGTCAAAGCAGGTCCAGGAGTGGAGCAACTGGAGCACCCTGAGCTATTACTTCAGGGCTCTCGCTCTCTGCATGGCCCTTCCCTCTGTCTGCCATGTAAGCCTTGGCTTTGAGTTTTTTAGCACCCACCACCAGGCAGTTGGCTAAGCACCAACCAATCCCTGGCCATATCACATCACCAGCCAAATGGCAGCCAAGCTGCTGCTTCTGATGCTTCTTCCTGCTTCTTCCTATCTCAGCTCTGTGCCAGGCTGACAGGCTAAGACTCCGCCTATACCAAACAAGCCTCAAGAAAGGGCTGGGGTTGTAGCTCAGTGGTGAAGTACTTGCCTACCTAGTGAGGCACTGGATTCGATCCTCAGCTGCCAGAAGTCATCCATGAACTGTGCATGAACCAAATCAACATGGAAGCCATTGGGTAGGAAAGTCTGGTATCTGGGCACTCCAAGGTACTCCTGCTGGTTTGAGATGCCCATAAAATGTGATATTCTACCTAACTCTGCCAGGTTCAGCACTGCACTAGAGTTAGGGTGATCTGCCAGAGCCACATAGCCACACAGCCTCTCAGAGATGGGTGTGGCTTGCCAAGATGCCAATCAACCTGTTGACTGCAAGACCAAGCATCTATTTGCTGAAATCTCATCCCTGCCTTTGATGTACTCTCCCTTAAATAAAGGACTGCAGCCATTTTCTAGTCATTCAGTATCAGCTCCTATGTGGACTGGATCTATCAGGTGCTCCACTTCCTTTAAACCTAATTTCTGGCCCTGTCTCTTATTTATTTACTAAATATTTCAGAATTTCGTTTTCTCGGGTGGCTCACAACCTTCTGAGCAGGGAACTACTTTGGAAGGGTGCTGGCCATCCCACAATAATCAGCATCATATAAAAATAAATAAAATAAAAATATTGTATCAATCTACAATTTAAAAACAAAATGGGATGTGGCTCAGTGGTAAAGGGCCCCTGGGTTCAATCCCCAGGGGGGAAAAAAAAGAAAGGTAAGATTAGCTAGCTCACACAGGCTAGCACGGTCATTTGAAGTATTTTTGATTGTGTGGGTAGGAAGAGGGGAGGCTGAAACTTCATTTGTGTTCAAACTTTGAAAATATCAACCTCATGGTATTGTGTTGAGGAGAGAATAAATTAATGATGATAAAGGCTTTTGTAAGATCACATTTTTCACACAGATGTTAAGTGACAATCTCTTTTTTAGCACTTTTACATACTCACTCGAGCCAGTGAAAATGTAAGCAGCCAGAGACTGCAGTAAAACTCTGCAAATTCAGGAAGATTGTCGTAGACTGTAAGGGGTGTTACAAAAATTGTACTGCTTCCCCAAATCAAAAATTTTATATTATAGTAATATTTAAATTTCATCTTTATGTAAAAAACAAACAAGCATTTATCAGCATCATATCCCCTTCTGTGGTTTCATAAGAAAATTTTCTTTTTTGCCGGAATTTGCTCAAGACTTTCATATATATTACTCTGGAAAGTTTAGTCATTTGGCTTTTAAGGTTATATCCGAGAAAAATAATATTGTTACTTAAATTGAAAAGAAAATATAGGAATGAATTAAATTATAAAATTTGCTGAATTTTTAAATTATTATTAAGCTCTAATAAAACAATAACATATAAAATATAACATATGCCAAATATTAGTGATTTATAATGGTTTCTAGTAATATCATCCCATGTGTAACCTGAGCCCCATATGAATACTCCAATCCCCAGTTGTAGGAAGTCCAGAGCAGGGTTTCAGCATTGTGCCCCAAAACTCAAGGCTCCTGATATGTAAGTGACTGGGTTCTTATTGCCTAGAAGTTGATTTTCAGAAAAGCATGTTGAACAAACAGTCACTCAGAAGGTAAAATCCTTAGCTGATTATTTATAGTCATTGGAAGTTTCTGAATTTCTCCAATTTTCTAATGATTACATATAATTATTAAATTGAAAAAATCCATAAAAGAGTGTTCAGATGGCACCCTTAGGCATCTTTGTTAGTTAAGGCTACCAAAGCTAAGCTAAAGACAGCCTATTTAAAGACCAGAGAGAACCAGTCAAAGGAAGAAAACAAGCGGAGTTCAAACCACCAATTCATCAGGCATGAAATTCACTTAAAGTCTGACTGAAATAACATGAGCTGATTTTTATGAGCACTCTTGGCACAACACAGCATGTCCACGATGAACACATCTTGCTTTACCTACTAGTCACCGTAACTCCCTGAGGGAAGTCCCATTATCACCTCTGGGTGGTGGATGTGGAAATTGAGCCATGGGAGGTCTAAGGCATGATCTAAGGCATAGGTACTAAGGAATGGAACTGAGATTAGAATTCTGGACATTTGACTCTAAAACACCATTCCTCAGCTAATGGTCAGTGAAATCCTTCACTGTGCTGGATGAATAAGTCATGGCTTCTTTCTCCTAGAGGTGTGTAATTTATCTGGAAACACACTATTTAAATGAATGTACAGTGGCATTTAACAAGCTACAGCAAGGGCTGTTACAAGGCAGTTTATATTGTCAAATGAATCACAAAAGCAGAAAATATTATGTTTATTCAAGAGAGGAAAAGGGAATATCATATTAGACGATCAGAAATGACCACACATGGGCCTGGGGTTGTCGCTCGGTGATAGAGCACTTGCCTTGTGTGTGTAGGGCACTGAGTTCTATCCTTAGCACCACATATAAATTAATAAAACTATTGTATCCATTTACAAATAAAAAAAATTTTAAATAAATTTATGACTACATGCAGGTTTCAACTGTATTTTCAAAGATTTTTCAGCATAGACATATCACAGAAGATTGGGTAAAGAGGATGAAAACAGGAGGCTAAGATTCTATATTTGGTCAACTAAGGTAGTAACCTATGAATGCCCCAAGTTGTTACAAGACTAATATGAGATATTGTCTGAAAAATTTCTTTTTATACATACAGTGTGGCATAACTATTATGCCATACTTACGACCCTTTCCTACCCCTTAAAAGTACTTTAAGAATATTGGAATGCTCACTTAAACTGAGGTCACATGTCTACTAACCTCCTTGTTTCTGTCTTTTTTTTTTCTTTTTCTCTTTTTTTTTTCTCAAATCCTGCTTGGCTCTCCCTCATCTGTGGCTGTTTTCTGTTTCAAGTCAAAGTGGCTGTTCCTCTGTCTCCAGCTTCTTCCTGCTCTTCTGCAATAGACCAGTTCCTGTTTAACTCTGAACGTGCTCTGTAAGTCTGTCCCTGTCTGTACTGTGAGTCTGTCCATCTCTATCCATTCATTTCTTCATGCAAAATAACCATCCTTCATGTTCATTCTCCTGTCTTCACTGGGTGAGGCTGAGTGTGCACCTGGAAACAGAAGCCTCATGGTCATTGGCAGAGACCATGTTTTTTCTGGACCTTAATTGCTGTTGACTTGACAGCCAAAGATTCATATGGTCTGGGAGATTTGCTTTATCTCTCAATTTCATAATGATGTTTTTGGCTTCTCCCCTTATCTGGGAGCAGAGCCTTCTTGAGTGTGATGGAAGATGAGCACTGGGATGCACTTAATTTATCCAGTGTAATCGTGGTCCCTTATCTAGACTATCATTCATGTCCCAATTTGCCTTTTATTCCCTTCCCATTTCCTAAGCAAATGATTGTAACTAAACCAAAGTACTTTAAAACATGTTTTTGAAAAATAGACTTTAGTTTGTATTTTGTAAAAACCATAATGGAATATAGCTCACTTCAACTAGGATGACTGAAATTTTTATTTTATTTTTTTATTTGTTATTTTCCGATATACTTGTCAATAGATTATATTTTGACATATCATACATACATGGAGTATAATTTCCCATTCTTGTGGTTGTACATGATGTAAAGTTACACTGGTCATGTATTCATATATGAACATGGGAAAGTTATATCTAATTCATTCTACTTTCTTTCCTATTCCCATCCCTGCTCCCTTCATTGGATTAGACTTTGGTTTTTAAAGCAGTTTTAGAGTCCAAGAAAAATGCAGAGGAAGGTACAGAGATTTCCCGTATACTCCCTGCCTGCAACATGCGTAGCCTCCCTCATTATTAATATCCCCCACCAGAGTGTAAATTTATTATAACTGATGAACTCATATGGACACCTCAGTATCACCCAAAATCCATAGTGCTCATTAGGGGCTTTTGGTGTTGGACATTCTATGCACTTGACAAATTCATAGTGACATATGTCTACCATTATAGTCTCAAACAGAATATTTTCTATCATTTTAGTATTTTATAGAATAATTACATTGCCCTAAAAATCTTCTGTGCTCTGCCAATATATTTGCTTCTTCTTTCCCCCCTAACTCCTTTCAACTACTGATATTTTTATTGTCCCTGTAGTTTTTCTTTATCCAGAATTTCTTATAGTTGGAATAATACAATATATAGCTTTTTATTTTACAAATTGGCTACTTTCACTTAGCAATATGCATTTATGTTTTTTTAGTGTGTCTGCATTGCATTACCCATTTTTAATCTCTTATTGATTTTATTACTTTTTAAAATATACAACAGCAGTGGAATGCATTACAATTCTTATTACCCATATAGAGCACAATTTTTTGTATCTGTATATAAAGTATGTTCACGCCAATTTATGCCTTTATACATGTACTTTTTTGCATTACAATTCTTAATCACATATAAACCACAATTTTTCATATCTCTGTTTGTATATAAGGTTATGTTGACACCCAATTCAAGTCTTCATACACGTACTTTGCATAATTTTCTCCGTATTTTTTCATGAATCAATAGCACACTTCTTTTGGGCACTCAATAATATTGTGTGGTGAGGTGCACTACAGTTTATTTATCCATTCTCCTGCTGAAGGACATCTTGGTTGCTTCCAAGCTTGGGCAATTATGAATAAATCTGCTATAAATATCCATGTGGAGATTTTTGTGTTGACATTGAGTTTTCAATCCTTTGGATAAATATCAAGGAGTTCAATTGCTGTGCTATATGGTAAGGGTATGTTTACTTTTATAAGAAACTTCTACACTGTGTTCCAAAGTGACTGTTCCATTTTGCACCCCAACCAGCAATGCCTGACTTGCTGATGCTTTCCATCCTCGTCAGCAATTGATGATGTCAGTATTATGAATTTTGGCCATTCTAATAAGTGTATAATGGTATTATCTCATTGTTGCTTTAATTTGCATTTCCTTAATGACATGTGGAACATCTTTTCAAATGCTTATTTGTCTTCTGTATATCTTATTTAATGAAGTATCTGTTAAGACCTTTGGTCTATTTTAAAATCACGTTGATTTTTAAATTTCTGATTATTGAGCTTTAAGAGCTTTTTGTATTCTTGGGACAACAGCCTTTATTAGATATGTCTTTTGCAAATGTTTTCTCCTAGTCTCTGTCTTATATTTTCATTCTCTTGGCAGTATCATTTGCAAAGCATGAATGTTTACATTTAGTAGATCCAGCTTATCAATTATTTTTTTCATAGACTGTGCCTTTGGTATCTAAAAAGTCAACTCCAAAATCTATATTTTCTCCTATAATATCTCCTAATGCTTTTCAGTTTTGAATTTTACATTTAGGCCTGTGATCTACTTTGAGTTAATTTTTGATAAGGATGTAATGTGTTTCTAGATCCTTCTGCATGGGAATGTCTAGTTGTTTGAACATTCTTTGTGGACAGGACTATCACATTCCCACTGTATTGCCTTTCTTCTTTTGGCAAAAAGCAGCTGACTGCATTTATGTGGGTCTGTTTCCTGGGCTCCATATTCTATTCCATTGGTCTGTGGGCTGTTTTTGTCCATTACCACACACTGTCTTGTTTACTGTGGGTTGCTAGTAGGGTTTAGGTGGTGTTAGTTCTCTCTTTTTGTTCTTCTTCAATACTGAGTTGGCTACTCTGGGTTTTTGCCTCTCCCTATAATTTTTAGAATCAGTTTCTACCTACCAACAGAATAACTTGCTGAGATTTTAATTGTGATTTTGATCAATCTGTACATAAAGTTGGGACATGCTGATATCTTGGCAATATTGGACCTATTGGTATGGAATATACCTCCATTTATATAGTTCTTCCTTAATGTATTTCCTCATAGTTTTATAGTTTCCTCATATAGATCTTACAAGTTTTGTTAGGTTTATACCAAAGCACTGCATTTTGGTATATAATATCCCATTGTGCCACATTTTTTGAAGGGTGCTTACTTATAATGTAAGTAGCAATATATTTGTAGTTTCAAATTCTACTTGTTAATTGCTAGCACATAGAAAAATCCCTAACTTTTATATATTAACCTCATATTCTGCTGACTTGATATAATTGCTTACTAGCTTAGCAGTTTTTTTGTAGATTCATTTTTCATTTTTGATATAAATAATTATTATATCATCTGTAAAGAAAGTTTTATTTATTCTTTCTTAATCTATATAATTTATGTTTCCTCTTGTGTTATTGCAATCACTATGACTTCCAATATGATGTTGAAAAGAAGTGGTAACTATCACTTTCCCACTGTATTACCTCATTGTTGCTTTAATTTTCATTGTTCCTGATCTCAGTGGGAAAGCTTTCATTTCTCACCAGTCAATATGATGTTAGTTGAAGATTTTTAATAGATGTTCTTTATCAAATTGAAAAAGTTCCTATCTATTCTTAGTTTACTTAAAATTTTTTTTTTGGAGGGCCTAGCCAGAATAATTTATTTTTTATTTACTTCCTAATTGATTTTATTTTTAAATACATGACAGCAGAATGCATTATAATACTTATTACACATATAGAGCACAATTTTTCATATCTCTGTTTGTATATAAAGTATATTCACACCAATTCATGTCTTCATAAATGTACTTTGGATAATGATGTCCAATCACATTCAACCATTATTTCTTACCCCATGCCCCCTCCCTCCCCCTCCCACCCCTCTGCTCTATCTAGAGTTCATCTGTTCCTCCCATGCACCCCCTCCCTATCCCACTATGAGTCAGTTATCTTATATCAGAGAAAACATTTGGCATTTGGATTTTTGGGATTGACTAACTTCACTTAGCATTATCTTCTCCAACTCCATCCATTTACCTGCAAATGCCATGATTTTATTCTCTTTTATCACTGAGTAATATTCCATTGTGCCACATTTTTTTAATCCATTCATCCACTGAAGGGCATCTAGGTTGGTTCCACAGTTTAGCTATTGTGAATTGTGCTGCTATAAACATTGATGTGGCTGTGTCCCTGTAGTATGCTGATTTTAAGTCCTTTGAGTATAGACCGAGGAGAGGGACAGCTGGGTCAAATGGTGGTTCCATTTCCAATTTTTCAAGAAATCTCCATACTGCTTTCCATATTGGTTGCACCAATTTGCAGTCCCACCAGCAATGTATGAGTGTACTTTTCCCCCCACATCCTTGCCAACACTTATTGCTGTTTTTATGCATAATAGCTGCCATTCTGACTGGAGAGAGATGAAATCTTAGAGTAGTTTTGATTTGCATTTCTCTAATTGCTAGAGATGATGAACATTTTGTCATGTATTTGTTGAGTGATTGTATATATCCTCTTCTGAGAAGTATCTGTTCAGGTCCTCGGTCCATTTATTGATTGGGTTATTTGGTTTTTTGGTGTTTAGCTTTTTGAGTTCTTTATATACCCTAGAGATAAAAACTTATGTGTGAGGGGTAAAAACTTGCTCCCAAGATGTAGGCTGTCTGTTCACCTCACAGATTGTTTCTTTTTCTGAGAAGAAACTTTTTAGCTTGAGTCCATCCCATTTTTGATTCTTGGTTTTAATTCTTGCACTATAGGAGTCTTATTAAGGAAGTTGAGGCCCAATCCAACATGATGAAGAATAGAGCCTACTTTTTCTTTTTTCGATGCAGAGTCTCTGGTTTAATTCCTATGTCCTTGATCCCCTTTGACTTGAGTTTTGTGAATGGTGAGAGACAGAGGTTTAATTTCATTTTGTTGCATATGGATTTCCAGTTTTCCCAGCACCATTTGTTGAAAAGGCTATCTTTTCTCCAATCCATATACCTTTGTCTAGCATAAGATAACTGTAATTATGTGGGTTAATCTCTGTGTCCTCTATTCTGTACCATTGGTCTACCAGTCTGTTTTGGTGCCAATACCATGTTGCATGTTGTTTTTGTTACTATGGCTCTGTAGTATAGTTTAAGGTCTGGTATAGTGATGCCACCTGCTTCACTCTTCCTGCTAAGGATTGCTTTAGCTATTCTGGATCTCTTATTTTTCCAGATGAATTTCCTGATTGTTTTTTCTATTTCTATGAGGAATGCCATTGGGATTTTGATCAGAATTGCATTAAAACTGTATAGTGCTTTTTGGTAGCATGGTCATTTTGATAATATTAATTCTGCCCATCCAAGAGCAAGGTAGATCTTTCCGTCTTCTAAGGTCTTCTTTGATTTCTTTTTTTAGGGTTCTGTAGTTTTCATTGTATAGATATTTTTTTATTTTTTTATTGATTATTTAAAGCATTACATAGTTCATGATATATCATCTTTCATACATTTGACTCAAATTGTGTTTTGAACTCCCATTTTCACCCCAAATACAGATTGCAGAATCACATCTGTTACATATTCACATTTTTACATAATGCCATATTAGTGACTGTTGTATTCTGCTACCTTTCCTATCCCCTACTATCCCCCCTCCCCTCCCCTCCCCTCAAGATGATTCCCAAGTATTTTTTGAGGCTATTTTAAATGGGGTAGTTCTTCTCATTTCCCTCTACAAAGATTTGTACCTGATATACGGAAATGCCTTTGATTTATGGGTGTTGATTTTATATCCTACTATTTGCTGAATTCATTTACTAGTTCTAGAAGTTTTCTGATGGAGCTTTTTGGGTATTCTAGGTATAGAATCATGTTGTTAGCAAATAGTGCTAATTTAAGTTTTATATATATATATAATAATATACATATAATTTAATTTCTTTCATCTGTTTAATTGCTCTGGCCAGTGTTTCAAGAACTATGTTAAATAGAAGTGGTGAAAGAGGGCATCCCTATCTTGTTCCAGTTTTTAGAGGGAATACCTTCAATTTTTTTCCATTTAGAATGATGTTGGCCTGGGTCTCTTGTTTTTAATTCAATCTGCTAGCCTATGTCTTAATGTAGATAGCTTTTATGATGTTGAGATATGTTCCTGTTATTCCTAGTTTTTCTAGTGTTTTAAACATGAAGGGGTTCTGTATTTTGTCAAATACGTTTTCTATATCTATTGAGATGATCATATGATTCTTATCTTTGAGTCTGTTGATACGATGAATTACATTTATTGATTTCCTTATGTTGAACCAAACTTGCATCCCTGTGATGAATCCCACTTGATAATGGTGCACAATCTTTTTGGTATGTTTTTTATTCAATTTGCCAGAATTTTATTGAGAATTTTTGCATCTATGTTCATTAGAGATAGTGGTCTAAAGTTTTCTTTGATGTGTCTTTGCCTGGTTTTGGAATCAGGGTAATATTGGCCTCATAGAATGAGTTTGGAAGTGCTGCCTCTTTTTCTATTTCCTGAAATAAATTGAAGAATATTGGTAATAGTTCCTCTTTAAAGGTCTTGTAGAACTCAGCTGTGTATCCATACGGTCCTGGACTTTTCTTGGTTGATAGGCTTCTGATGGCATCTTCTATTTTATCACTTGATATTGGTCTGTTGAAATTGTGTGTATCTTCCTGATTCAATCTGAGAAAATCATATAACTTAAGAAATCTGTTGATGCCTTCAATATCTACTATTTATTGGAGTATAAGTTTTCAAAATAATTTCTAATTATCCTCTGTATTTCTGTTGTGTGTGTTGTTATATTACCTTTTCATCACGTATGCTGGTAATTTAAGTTTTCTTTCTCCTTCTCTTCATTAGTGTAGCTAAGGGTCTGTCAATTTTATTTATTTTTTCAAAGAACCAACTTGTTGTTTTGTCAATTTTTTAAATTGTTTCTTGTGTTTTGATTCTACCACGCGACCTGCGCAGTGGTTTCATTAATGAGGTTCTGGCATTCAGTTAGTTAGAAGAGATCAAAATAAAACACACAGACAGTACCTTATTTTAATGCTAGGTCCAAGACGGCTCGCCTCTTTGTTTCCCTCCTCAAGCCGCTCAGCAGGGCAGCGAGGATTACTCTGGGCTAGCAGGAGAGAGAGAGAGCGAACACGCCGGGGATCAGCCTTTTATTTGGGGGGACAAGAGATTCAGGGGAGAATTCCATCCAATGAAGGTTGAGGGGGGGGCTGTACTCCAAGGTCAGGGTCAGTGATTGGGTCTCCAGGGTCAGTGGTTACGCACACCCCCACACGGATGGGCTCTCTCATCAGGAAAGGGTCGGGATAACTCCGACACAGCCAGAGTGCCTCAGGCCCTTAACGGGAGTCACCCAATCACGTGTCAGAATGGCTCCCCACATATTCCCCCTTTCTATTCTTAACAATGAGGCGGCGGTTCACTCTCTGGAGTCCCCGGATTCTTGATTGGAGGACTCGCCATCCTATAGTTACAATACAAAAGAGAATTAACAGCAAAGAGAATAATCCAATAATGTACCAAGCGGAGTGTTTAAGAATATTTCCAGGGTTGAATCCATTTAACTCCTTCAATATTTGGTTAGCCAAAGAAGAAGGATCTGAAAAATCAGCTCTATTATTCTGAATGTCTTGGATATGGTGATGAAGTTCCAGAATATCCAAGCTATTATTACTATTTTGCCAAATACCTAATAAATGGTTTTTAACTTTCTCCCAATCCCAGAGAGAAGCATTGTACTTGGCAGCTGTAACACATACATACTTATAATTAGCATGGCATTTAAGCCTTTCTTTAAATTTTAAGGCTGAAAGTTCATTACCAATGTTAATAACAGTCGCCTCTAAGGCGTTTAATTTAGTTTCAATCCTTTCATCAATATTTACTTGATTACGCAGAGCCTTGGAAGTATTTTGAGCTAAATTATTAAGAAATTTTGCATGCTGAATATTCTGAGACAATGTCAGAGATGCAGAGACGGTTGAGGCAATAAATGAGACCAGTGCTAAGACACCAACAATTATGACTCCAATAGCACGTTTAGGTCTTGTTAGCTGGGCATGAATTTGCTGCAGGACTTGTAAACCAGCATCAGCATACCATGGCTCTGAAATATTAGCAGGTAATAAAACAAAAGAGGGCTGATGAAGTATCAGCACTCCTTTTCCTCCATTATACCTAGAAATACAATTGGTTAGGTTGCACTTATTACAAGTAACAAAATATCTATCATCTATCCATCTAACTTTTACATTTCCAATAATTAAAACATAAGGAGATTGGACACAGGCTCTTAGGCCATAGCAAGATCCCTCTTTACAGTTCTTGCCGACAAATTTTGGTAAAGGTTTATCTGTAAAATGTAAATATTCTGAGGCAGCAATTAAACGCCAAATATCTCTTTGAATGCCTCCTTCACTATAAGTCAAAATATTACTAACAAATCCTGCAGGTGTCATAGCAGAATTTCTTCGTAATTGTCTCTTATCAATTTTTGGAGACCAGTCTAAAATATACCCACTAGCTTTAGACACCTTATGTTGTACAGGAAAGGTATTTACACAATCCATCCATTTAGGAAAGGTGCCAATTTCAATTATAGAACTATTTGGACAGTGGGGTACCGGTGGAGGTTTTTCAGAAATGACTGGCTTGTTATGGGAAAGTCCCATCTTAATTACTGATCTAGTATTAGGTTTTAAGTCTCCATAAATAGAATTATTTGTCAGTCTAGGTTTACCAATCGCTGTCTTTTCTTCAAATGATACTTTTAGACAGCCAGCATGTTTATCATGTGACCAACATAAAGGCAATTGGGCACTGTAGCCAGAATAATTAAATCTAGTCACATGACTGGGAGTAATATGAGTATCTGTAAATCCTCCCATCATGAATGAGTCATTAGTAAATACTGGAATAGATTCTCCAGTCCACACAGCTGGGTGTACCAGGGGTGGATCTGGGAAATATGTCCAATAAGTGTCTACTTGATTCCCTTTTACCTGACAGCCCAGTAGGGCAATTACTGTCGCTACCATCAAGACTGGGGTCCTGTTCTTTCCTAGGCGTCGAAGTATTTGGGAAGCCTGGGTTGTCAGTTTCTTCACATCTTTCCATGAAATCAGCTTCTCGGCTGGTTCAATCTGGTCTTTCTTCATCTTTTTCCGATATCTCCTCCTTCTGGGTTGTGGCTCCTCCGGGTCAATCCTCAGTCGCTTGAGTCTGGGTTCTATCTCCTCCATGTCTGATGGCACGTTCAGGCACCCAAATAGGACGGAAAGCACCTTCTGGAAAAATACAAGCATGCCCTCGGCCCCATGATATTACCGGATCTGGGCCCTTCCACTGACCAGTCTGTAAATCTTTCCACAGAACTCTGCCTAAAGGGCCTGTCACTGAGGGAGACATTTGCCTTTCAGCAGCAGTGTGACCTTCTGTGTCACAGTTTAAAAAATTTAAAACAAATAAGGCATGATTAAGACTATTTTGGGGAGTCACTATCTTATTCCCCCTTTTTAATTTTTGTAATTGAAGTTTAATAGATAAATGAGCTCGTTCTACAATGGCTTGACCTTGGGGGTTATAAGGAATTCCTGTTTTATGATTAATTTGAAACTCTTGGCAAAATTGTTGAAAAGCAGAGCTTACATAAGCTGGAGCATTATCTGTTTTAATCTGCATAGGACACCCTAAAACGGAAAAAGCTGCTAAGCAATGAGAAATTACATGTTGAGTATTTTCCTTAGTACGTGCTGTGGCAAAAATAAATCTAGAATAAGTGTCCACTATGACATGCACATAACATTGCTTACCAAATTGAGGAATATGAGTTACATCCATTTGCCATATCTGATTTGGTTTTAATCCACGGGGATTTACCCCTGATGGCAGAGATGGATTGTAAATAACACACTTAGGGCATTGGCTTACAATCTGACGAGCCTGTTCTCTGGTAATACTGAATTTTTTACGTAAGCTAGAAGCATTTTGATGATGCAAGGAATGGGAAGCTAGGGCACAGTCATATGAAGACATCTGTTGACAAAAAGCTACTAATTTATCAATATTATCATTACCTGCAACCAAAGGTCCAGGGAGGTCAGCATGTGCACGGATGTGTGTAATAAAACATGGGTACTTCCTCATTAGCACTGTCTTTTGTAAATTATGAAATAATTCAAATAACTCCTGTGATGAAGTAAACCCAATAACTGAGGTTTCAATATTTTTGGTAACTCTGACTGCATATAAGCTGTCAGAATAGATATTAATAGGCTCATTTGAAAAATAATCTAAGGCCAAAATCAGGGCTTGAAGTTCTGCCCTTTGAGCTGAAGTATAAGAAGTTTGTATTACCTCTGTGTGAACACGGCTGAAGAAACCTGCCTTACCAGAGCTGGAACCATCTGTGAACACCGATAAAGCTCCCTCTATTGGATGGGAAAGTACAATCTTTGGAAAAATAAGTGATGTTAATGATGCAAATTGTACAATCTTATCACGAGGATAATGGCTATCTATCTGCCCAGGAAAATCTGCAAAAGCTATCTGCCATGAGGTAGAAGTTTGAAAAAGCCAATTAGTCTGTTGAACAGAAAATGGAATAATTATGATATCAGGCTCAGATCCAATTAATTGTAAAATCCTAGTCCTACCCTTAATTACTAATTGAGCTATAGAATCATGAAAAGGAATTAATGTTTTTTGAGGGGAATGAGATAAGTAAATCCATTCAATAACTCCTAATCTTTGCCATATGGCTCCTGTTGGGGTATGCTCAGTTGGAAATATTAATAAATACAGTATTTCTTTAGGATCTATTCTAGTAAGCTGTGCATTTTTAATTGCAATTTCCACTTTCCTTAAGGCTGCTTTGGCCTCCAAAGTTAGTTGACGTGGAGAGGTTGGAGAAGGATTTCCTTGTAATATCTGAAATAAAGGACTTAACTCAGAAGTAGTTAACTTTAAGGATGGTCTTAGCCAGTTAATATCTCCTAATAGTTTTTGAAAATCATTAAGGGTATGTAACTCCTTAACTCTTATCTGAAGATTTTGAGGACGGATTGTACTCCCTTGAATTATCTGACCTAGATATTGAAAAGGAGATACATTTTGAATTTTTTGAGGAGCTAGACATAAACCCATTGCTGTAAGGGAAGCCTCTAACTGAGTAAAAATTTCTGAAAGTATTTCTGGATTAGCATGGGCCAATAATATATCATCCATAAAATGAATAATGTATGCATCAGGGAAGCTATTTCTAATGGGATCTATTGCCTGATCAACATATTTTTGACACAGTGTAGGGCTATTACGCATTCCCTGAGGAAGAACTTTCCAGCAGTATCTTTTAACAGGTTCCTTAAAATTAACTGCTGGGACAGTGAAAGCAAATTTTTCACAATCTTCAGGATGTAACCTTATAGAGAAAAAAACAGTCTTTTAAATCTATTACCATCAAGCTATAATCTAAAGGAATGGCTGTGGGGGAGGGAAGTCCTGGCTGTAATGATCCCATAGGCTGAATTATCTCTCTTAAAAGCCTTGAAAATCATTAGGGGTTTGTACGGAAACTGTGGTTCCGCTCCGGTAAAATTAAAGATGGCGGCCCCCATGGCCGGCGCGATGACGTCACACTGTGCGACCGTTCTTGGAATTCCCGGGCTCCCGCCAGAAGGAAATGCCGGCGGCGGTGAGAAAGCGGGCTGATCCGCGCCATCTGAACTCTCCGCAATGGGTTGGAGAACATCTTGACAGATTTTATTTGCGTTCTCAAAAGCCAATTGCCTAACGATAAATTCGCTAGCTCCTGGGTCCCCGATGGACCTGTTCGCAGCCTGATATAGTCGGGCTACGAAATCTGAATAAGTCTCATTGGCACCTTGTCTGATCTTGGTAAGAACTAAATTGGACTGGTCCTTGGGGACAATTTGTCTCCAGGCACGTTTTGCACAATCAGTTATTTGATTGTACACTACAAAATCATAATTTAGCTGTCTTTCTAAATCAGCGAAATCTTCAGTCCCTAAAAACATCGTTACTGGCGTTTCTATGCCCTGTCTCCTGTTCCTTTCTGCTTGTTCATTACAAAAATCAGTCCAGTAAGTTTTCCAGAGCAAGTAATCTCCCCCGCTCAGACAAGATCTGGCTAAAAAAATCCAATCACTAGGAGGAAGGGGTTGTGAGCAAATATTTTATATCAGACTCTGAACAAAAGGCGAATTTGGGCCGTACGTTTCACATGCATTTTTCAATTCCTTGATAGTTTTAAAAGGGATTACAGCATGAACTCTAACTCTCTGATCTTGTTCATTAGTTTGCTCAAAAACTGGAAAGAGGTGAAAACCAGTAGTATCCTCTCCCATTTCTTGAGCCTTCCTAATACCTTGCTGAACTGGGGTAAGAAAAGTCATCTTTAATTCAGCACACCTGTTAAATTTGGTCCTTCTAGCAGGTACCGGCCGAATTTTAAAAGCTTGGGCAGGTGGTGCTAAATGCAGTCTATTAAAATTTCTCTCTAAGTCCTGAGTTTCTATGTCTAATTCTTCTTCCTCAGACTGTGAGCTGCTATCAGACTCTGTACTATCGCCATTTGGAATTTGGGTTTCTAACTCACGTGGTTGAGAAGAAACCTGAGCCCCACTAGGAGTTTCCTTTGTATTTTCCTCTCCAGGAAGATTGTTTACCACTTCTGGAGGGCTCTCCAAGATTAGAGATGCTTCTTCTTTATCATGCTGTTCTGTACAATCTGTCTGCGGGCTAGCTTGCACAATTCTAACCTTTGTTTTAGCTCCTAGCGCTTTTGTTTTAAAATGGCTCAAAGGAAAGGAAATTAATTTAGCTTCAGGCTGATTTTCCATTTGAATAGACCTAATGGCTCTTTGAATACCTCTCAGAAGGTCTTCTGGTGGCCATGGACTCTGGTCCATGTATTCAAAGAGACAAACTTCTAGGGCCGTCCAAGTTTTCTGTATATTTTCTATACCTCCAGGTATTTCAGTAGAAAGACAAACTCTCTGTAACTTTCTTCCTAATTTCTCCCAAGTAAGTAAATTTGGAGACTCTTGGTCACAAAACCAAGGACAATATTCACCTACAATCTTTAAGAATTGCAATAACTGAGTTTTCTTTATCTGTTTTTCTTTCTGATTAATTATACTGTCTAAAATAGTTAGATACATTTCCTTATCCGAAGAAGTAGAATTTCCCATTTTAAGTAAATTAACGTCTCTTTCCTTCAATATCTCCCGGTACTTTTGTGACCCAAATGTCACTTCTTCCTTTCTCTTATCTTATTTCTTATTTTCCTTATCCTCTTTATTACTTTTGTGACCCAAATGTCACCTCTTCCTTTTCTTTATTCTTTATTCCTTACTTTCCTTTATTTTCTCTTTCCCTTAATCTTTTTAGCGCGCGCTCCCACTCAATCTAACTAATTCAGAATGCCCCCCTCTTGGGCGCCAATTCTACCACGCGACCTGCGCAGTGGTTTCATTAATGAGGTTCTGGCATTCAGTTAGTTAGAAGAGATCAAAATAAAACACACAGACAGTACCTTATTTTAATGCTAGGTCCAAGACGGCTCGCCTCTTTGTTTCCCTCCTCAAGCCGCTCAGCAGGGCAGCGAGGATTACTCTGGGCTAGCAGGAGAGAGAGAGAGCGAACACGCCGGGGATCAGCCTTTTATTTGGGGGGACAAGAGATTCAGGGGAGAATTCCATCCAATGAAGGTTGAGGGGGGGGCTGTACTCCAAGGTCAGGGTCAGTGATTGGGTCTCCAGGGTCAGTGGTTACGCACACCCCCACACGGATGGGCTCTCTCATCAGGAAAGGGTCGGGATAACTCCGACACAGCCAGAGTGCCTCAGGCCCTTAACGGGAGTCACCCAATCACGTGTCAGAATGGCTCCCCACATTTGATTTCATTGATTTCAGCTCTATTTTTAATTATTTCTTGCCTTCTATTGCTTTTGCTGCTAATTTGTTCTTCTTTTTCTAGGGCTTTGAGATGTAATGTGAGTTCATTTATTTGTTGACTTTTTCTTCTTTTAAGGAATTAACTCCATATAATGAACTTTCCTCTTAGTACTGCTTTCATAGTGTCCCAGAGATTTTGATATGTTGTGTCTATGTTCTCATTTACCTCTAAGAATTTTTTAATCTCCTCCTTGATGTCTTCTGCAACCCATTGTTCATTCAGTAGCATATTATTTAGTCTCCAGGTGTTGGAGTAATTTTTATTTTTTATTTTGTCATTGATTTCCAATTTCATTTCATTATGATCTGATAAAATGCATGGTAATATCTGTACTTTTTTGTATTTGCTAAGAGTTGCTTTGTGGCATAGAATATGATCTATTTTAGACAAGGATCCATGTGCTGCTGAGAAGAAAGTATATCCTATTCACTTGATGCAGGTTGAAATATTCTATGTATATCAGTTAAGTCTAAGTTATTGATTGTATTATTGAATTCTATATAGTTTCTTTATTCAACTTTTGTTTGGAAGAACAATCCAGTGGTGAGAGAGGTGTGTTAAAATCACCCAAGATTATTGTGTTGTGGTCAATTTGACTCTTGATCTTGAGAAGAATTTGTTTGATGAACATAGCTGCAACATTATTTGGGGGCATATATATTTATGATTGTTATGTTTTGTTGGTGTGTAGTTCCCTTGTGCAGTATGTAATGTCCATCTTTATCCCTTTTGATTAACTTTGGCTTCAAGTCTACTTTATTTGATATGAGGATGGAAACCCTGCTTTCTTCCACAGTCCATGTGAGTGGTATGATTTTTCCCAACCTTTCACCTTCAGATCTGTATATGTCTTTTCCTATCAAATGAGTCTCCTTCTCTTTTATGCAGCATATTGTTGGGTATTTTTTAAATCCAATCTGCTAGCTTATGTTTTTTTGATTGGTGAGTTTAAGCCATTAACATTCAGGGTTATTATTGAGACATGGTTTATATTCCCAGCCATATTTGTTCAGTTTTATTATTTAACTTGACTTAATTTTCTTCTTTGATTAGTTTTTCCTTTAGGATACTACCTCCCTCTGCTGATTTTTATTGTTGGTTTTCATTTCCTCTTCATGGAATATTTTTCCAAGGATGTTTTTAGTGTCGGTTTTCTAGCTATAAATTCTTTCAACTTTTGTTTATCATGGAAGATTTTTATTTCATCTTCAAATATAAAGCTTAATTTTGCTGGATACAAGATTCTTGGATGGCATCCATTTTCTTTCAGTGCTTGATATATGTTGTTCCAAAATCTTCCAGCTTCTAGGGTCTGTGTTGAAAAATCTGCTGTTATCCTAATTGGTTTTTCTTTATATGTAATCAGATTCCTTTCTCTTGAGACTTTTAAAATTCTCTCCTTATTTTGTATGTTGGGCATTTTTATTATAATGTGCCTTGGTGTGGATCTGTTGTAATTTTGTATATTTGGCATCTGTAGGCTTCTGGAATTTGGATTTCCACTTCATTCTTCATGTTTGTAAAGTTTTCTGATATTATTTCATTGAATAGATTGTTCATTCCTTTGGTTTGGACCTTTAAGCTTTCCTCTATCCCAATAACACTTAAATTTGATCATTTTTTGCTATCCTATATTTCTTAATGTTCTGCTCATGGTTTCTTACCATTATCACTGTATGGTCTATGTTCTTTTCAAGATTATATATTCTGTTTTTATTTTATGATGTCCCATCTTCCAAGTGGACTACTCGTCTACTCTGTTGGTGATGCTTTCATTTGAGCTTTTAATTTGGTTTATTGTTTCTTTAATTTCAAGGATTTCTGTGGTTTTTTTAACCTTTATCTCCCTGTTGAGGTGATCTTTTGCTTCCTGTATTTTTTTATGTAACTTCTTGTCGAAGTGATCTTTCACTGCCTGTGTTTGTTCTGTTACATCTTCCTTGAATTCACAGAACATTTTAACCATGTATATCCTGAACTCCTTCTCTATAATTTCTTCTGCTGTGGCTGCCAATGATTCTAATGATGTGGTGTCTTGATTTGTTTGAGGCACTGTCTTCCCTTGTCTTTTTCATGTTACTTGTGTCTTCCTTTCCAGCTCCATGGGTCTGGGGTGTTATTTTTTTTACCCTATAGGTTTGTAGTGCTCTTGTAGGGTTCCAAGACCTCTCCTGGCCACTGAAGATCTGATCTGGGAGCTGCCCCTACCTAATATGGCGAAAATGTTGGACCAAGATGGAGGCAGTCTGCTTTCAGCACCAGGGTGTCTGGTGGGGTAGGGGGGAGCCGAGTGATGGCTTGTATTGTGGGTAGGTAGCAGCTGAGTGACCTGCATGGGAGTGGAGTAAAGTCTTAGAGATCTGCAGATGTGTTGAAAGGTGATTCTTCTAAGGCACTCACAAGCCCTGCATTGGCTAGAACTTCGGACTTTGCATGTTGGGAGCCAGGAGTCCTACTCAAATGCTGGGCATCGTGCTTGAATGCTAAGGCCTGGAGCCCTGCGCGGGGTCACAGCGCTGGTGATTTCTGCAGAGAGCAGCTATATAGGGGTCTTCTAACACTCTCAGAGATGCAGTATTCTGATTAGGTGAGATCTGGATCACAGAGCAACACAGAATGCTGCCTCTCTGCAGCCCGCCATCTTCCTTCTTACTTAGAGTTTTTTAAAGAAGGAATATTTTTTTTTCTCTCCACACAGCAATAGTGGACGAAACACAGAAGATTTATTTTTTCTCAATATCTATTCCTTTCCACTTTTCCTCCCCTCCTCTCTCCCCCATTCTTCCTCTACACTGAACTTCTTTCACTCCTTCATTTATTTGTTTTTGATGGATACTTTCTACATATACATAATGATAAAAATCCCTTTGGTGCTTTTGTGTGGGTATGTAATGTGATTTTGTTTAATTTACCCCATATTTCTTCTTCTTTCCCTTCCTCCCTCCCTCCCTTTCATTTTACTCCACCGATCTTCCCTTTATCTTTATGATAACCAATCCCCTCCCTACCTTTTTTCCCTTATTTTGCTCTATGAGAGAAAACACCTAGGAGAAAGCATTTGGCTGATTTTCTGAATCTGGTTTATTTCATGTGGCGTATCTTTCTCCATTTCCATCTGTTTACTGACAAATGTCATTATTTCATTCTTTTTTGTGGCTGAGTAAAAGTAAAACTCCATTGTGTATACATGACACATTTTCTTAATCCATTCATCTATAGATAGGCATCTGCATTGATTCCATAATTTGCCTATTTTGAGTTGTGCTGTTGTAAACATTTCAGTGTTGTATCATTATAGCATGCTGATTTTAATTATTTTGGATAAATACTAAGGAGTGAGATAGCTGGGTAATATGGTGGTTCCATTCCTAGTTTTCTGAAGAATCTCCATACTGCTTTTCAAAGTGGTTATACAGATTTGCATCCCCACCAGCAATACATGTTGCTCAGAGTTTTTACTCACTAATGGGTTTTAGGTTTTGTCAGATCTATATATATGATCATGTGTTTTTTATTTTTTAGTCTGTTGATGTGATGAATAGATTATATTAATTGGTTTTCTAATGTTAAATTTGCCATGCATCCCTGGGATAAACCGTATCTGGTGTTGTACAACCCTTTGTTACACTGTAAGATTTATTTTACTAATATGTTGTTGAGTTTTATGGGTTCTTTGTTTATGAGTGATTGCTATGGCTTGGATATGGTTGCCTAAAGATTCGTGTGTTGGAAGGTTAATTCCCATTATAATGATATTGTGAGATGATGAACAGAGGTGGTGCTAGTGGAAAGCCATTAGGTGAGGGTACCTTCAGAAATTAGTAGGTCAGGTCTCATGGGACCAGTTTCATCCCTGTGAGATTAAATTGTTCAATTTCCACTCTCCTGGCTCAACCTCTTGGTTCTTCTTTCACCATGGTAGCTCTTCCACATGTGCCACTTACCATGTTGTAATGCAGCCAAAAGGCTCTCACCAGATGCCAGTGCAATGTTGTTGGACTTTCCAGCCACAAGAATCATGAGCCAAATAAACACCCCCCTTTTTTTTACAAGTTACCCAGCCTCGAGTATTTTGTTATGGCAACACAAAATGGACTAACAAGAATATTGATCAATCATTTTCTTTTTGTAAGGTCTTTGTCTGGTTTTAGTATTAGGGTAACACTGACCAATGAGTTTGAAAATATTCCTTTTGCTCCTATCTTCTGAAAGATATTGTAGAAAATTTGTATAACTTCTTCCTTAAAAGTTTGGTAAAATTCACCATTGAACACATCTGAGCTGCTTTGTTGTGTTTCAGTAGGCTATTAATTAGGGATTCCATTGATTTAATGAACATATCCCTATTCTATTAAGTTAAGCAGATATAAGCCAATTCTATTTCTTCTTAATGAATTTTGATAGGTTATATCTTTCAAAGAATTGGTCCACTTAAATTTAGGTTATCAAATTTGTTAGTATAGAGTTGTCTCCTTGAATTACCCTTTTTAATGCTCAAGGGATTTGTAATGATGTCCCTGCTTTAATTTTGGATAATAGTAATTCCTGTCATTTTTCTCAGCTAGGTTGACTGTAAGCTTATCAATTTTATTGACCTTTTCAAAGAACTAGATTTTGGTTTCATTTATCTTTCTTTTTTAATTTTATTTATTCTAATTTGTTATACATGACAGCAGAATGTGATTCAATTCATATTCCACATATAGAACACAATTTTTCATGTCTCTGGTTGTACACAAAGTAGAGTCACACTTGGGCTGGGATTGTGGCTCAGCAGTACAGCACTCGCCTAGCATGGGCGGGACCCAGGTTAGATCCTCAGCACCACATAAAAATAAAGGCATTGTGTTGTGTCCATCTATACCTAAAAAATAAATATTTTTTTAAAAAAGTAGAGTCACACCATTTATAGCTTCATATATGCACTTAGGGTAATGATGTCCATCTCATTCCACCATCCTTCCTACCCTCATCGCTCCCCTTCCCCTCCCTCCCCTTTGCCCTGTCTAAAGTTCATCTCTTCCTCCCATGCTCCCTCGACCCCCATTATAGTTTCATTGATCTTTTTATTGATCTACTTTTAATTACATTGAATTCTGCTCTAATATATCTTTTGTTGTACTTAGTTTGTATTTAGTTTTCTTTTACCCACTAGTTTTCTAAAATAGAAAGTTAGATTTGATTTTAGATCTTTTCTCTCTTCTAAATATGTGCTCAGTGTCTTAAATTCCCTCCCCCCAAGTACTGCTTTCATTGCATCTTTAGAAATTTTAGGTTATGTTATAATTTTCCTTTAGTGAAAAATATTTTTTAACTTCTTTTGAGATTTCTTCTTTGACCCATGAGTTATTTAGAAATATGTCAATTTCCAAGGGTTTTTTTTTTTTTTTTTTGGTGAGGGAGGTACAAGGGAAGTTTTCAACTATCTTTTTTTAATTGATTTCTACTTTAATTCCACTGTGGTTTTAGAGCAGACATTATATGATTTCTATTTTTTTTAATTTGTTGAGGTGTGTTTTATAAAGCATGCGGTCTACAATGACGGATGCTCCATATGAGCTTGAGAAGAATGTCTACTCTGTTGTTAAGTTAAATAATATATAGATATCAATTTTATTGATTGGTAGTTCTGTTGAATTCAACTATGTCCTAAATCTCTGGCTTCTGCCTCTGTACATTTCTTATAGAGGAGTATTGAAGTCTCCAGTTATAATAGTTGATTCATCTGTTTCTTCTTGAACGTCTACCAAGTTTTGCTTCCTGAATTTAGACATTCTGTTGTTAGATACCTACGTGTTAAGGATTATTATGTCGTCTTGTAATATTTTCCCATTATTATGTAATGTCCTTCTTTATCCTATAGGTACACATAGACACATATTCACATACAAACATACATAATGGAATACATTGTTGCAATTATTTGAACAAACTCTTATCTGTCAGATGAATTAAGAAAAAAACAACAGGTTTTATTTTATCTTAACTTTTTCTTAGATGCTCTCCTTTCTTTGTGTAAATATTAAATTCTGGTCTCTATTATTTTCACTTTTTCTAAAAAATTTCTGTTAACATTTCTTGCAAGATATTGCAAGTATAGTGGCAAGAAAGAAATTCCCTTAATTTTTGTCTGGGAAAGACTTTATTTCTTCTTCACTTTTGAAGAACAATTTTACAGGGTCAGAATTCCAGATAAGTGTAGATTTTTTTTATTTCTCTCAACACTTTAAATATTTTGTTACACTATTGTTTTGCTTGAATGGTTTTGAGAAGTTGACTGTAATCCTTATCTTTGTTCCTCTATAGATAAAGTTTTCTTTTCTCTGGCTCCTTTGAGATATTTTTCTTTATCTTTGATTTTCTTTAGTCAAATATTATATTCCAGGTATAATTTTATTGGCATTTGTCCTGCTTGGTATTCTCTCAGGTTCCTGGATCTGTGGTTTGGTGTCTAATTTTAATTTGGGGAAAATTCTCAGTCATTATTGCTTCAAATATTTCTCTTTTTTTCCCTTCCTCTTCTTCTGGTATTCCCATTGTGCATATTTTTATCTGTTGTAGTTATTGAATAGTTCTTGGATACTCTGTTAGTTTCTCAGTATTTTTTTTCTCTTTGCTGTTCAGTTTTTGTGTTTTCTGTTAAGATATTCTCAAGTCCAGAGACTCTTTCCTCAGTTGAGTCCAGTCTAGTAAAGTCTACCAAGGGCAGTACTCAATTTTGTCACAGGGTTTTTGATCCATAGAATTTTTATTTGGTTCTTTCTTAGAATTTCCATCTCTTTGGTTATATTACCTGTCTTGCATGCTGTCTATTCATGAGAGTTCTTAGCATAGTAATCATAGGTGTTTTAAATTCTCTCTCTAGTAATTCTAATATGCCTTCCACATCTGTTTCTGATGCTTGATTCACCCTTTAAACTGTATTTTTTACCTCTTGGTATGCCTTGAAAATTTTTTTTTTTGATAGCTGGATATGATGTGCTGGGACTGCCTTTAGAGATGTGGTGCTAGGCAGACCTCGTTAAAAAGAACAGAATGCTCTAGGGTATTTGGAAATAATTACTGTTCCCTCTCCCTGCCAGATGCACAAGGGGATTTTTCTCTATTGACTATGAAAATTCGTTGAGCTCCTGGAAGCAAAACTCACACAAATGTGGGGGAGTCCCCTATTACCAGGGTCCCCTGGAGTTTTTCTCTCTCAGACTTGCCCACTCTGAGCCTCTAGCAATTGGCTAATTGCAGTTTAGATATTTCTACTCTGGCACTGATTCCCAGGGAATTTTCTGCCCCAGTCAATTTTCTTTTCTGTATCTGTCTGTCTGTCTGGAGTCAATAGTTTGCCCAGCAACCTCACCTCTCTAACATGTCTAAGAAGAGCCTTTGATCTTTTCAGTTCGTTCAACTTTTAGCCTAGAAAATGCTTTTATATTTCAGTTGTACAAAAGCATTTTATTTTGAAATAATTTTACTTCTGTAGAGAATAGAAATAGTACAGAAACCCTGTATACTTTCCACTCAGCTTTTCCTAATACTAATATTTCACATAACCATGGTACACTTATCAAAAATAGAAAACGAGAGTTGGCCCAGTACTATTAACTGAACTGTAGACTTTATTTGGATTTACCCAGTGTCAAATAGCATCAAATCAGTTTTGAAATGACTTTGTTGAGGTAATCTTTTCAAATTTCCATTAAATTATCCTGCAGTAAAGTAATGGCCTTGGGAGATATGGAAATATTTTTCTAAAATACAGTTAATGGCCCCCATAGTCTTTCTGTGTTGATTTTTGTTGACTTTCATGGTTTCATTTCTCTTTGCTAAATGTCAGCTACCATTTCCTTCCAACAGTTCATTGAGTACTAACATTATATATCTCCCTTCTCTTTCTAGTTTCCAGTCTCTATTCTTCTGTGTGTTGCAGGAAACTAAGCTTAAATATTTTCTGACAGAAAAACTGGGAAATACAACAAGACATGTCCAAACCTTTTGTGACAACAGTGCTATGACTCAGGGTCTTTTAAAAGCAACCAGTGCAGGTGTCTAGATAGTGGAGATGCTGCATCACTGAAGTGCTGCTGGAGGAGGCTCATACAAACACGCATGGCACAGTCCCTGGCTTTTCAACCACAGGGTTTCCATGGTAATGTCCCCACTCAGGATTTGTGAGCAAGATTTTTCTAGTGTCCTTCACAGAGGGAAACCAAAACCCCAAAACAAGTCTACTTCAGGGCTATGACTGAAAAAAGGACTGTGTGGAGGGGATTGTACCTCCCCCTACACCCACAGAGAAGACACAGCATAGAACATAGAGAAATGGAAAGAGACATTACAGATGCAGAGATTTTCTGCATGTGTAACACATAAGGGCTCAGTGAAGATCAACAGGAGAATATTTGCCCACATCTTTTGTAACTAATTCAAGTGCCCAGCAATGTTAGAAGATCATATCCTTCTGTTATCTATCCAACAAATATTTCCATAGATTCTATGATATTCTTCACCTTCTGTGAGGTATCAAGGGCTGTATTTAAAAATCTTAAAAATAAAAAAGACTGAGAAGCACTAATAGCATAAGGGGCTCTGGATTCTAACCTGCCGAGGTTCCAGGCCTGGCTCCACCAATCACCCCTGAGGGGCCTCTGGCAAATCTTAAACTCTTGAGTTTCAGTTTCCACAGCTGTGGGATACAAACTTATAAACTAAGGGTACTGACAGCACAGACAATAAAATTATTAAATACAGTAAATTTAAAAGCACACAGTGCAGAGTCAGCTATAGAGCTGAATGATTGTCTTAAGAAAAGATGTCTCCTAAGATGTAAACTGTGACTTTCAGAAACATCAGAAGGTCAGACATGTGCCTTATCTGACCCCTGACATTAGCAGATAAAATTTGTGTTCCTACAGAAAATAAATTCTGATAGATGTGTAGGTGGCTTCTAGAAGGAGAGGGATGTTGATCTGGGTCAAAAAGTGTAGGTAGAGAGGTCATAATAGGGAGAAGATGGCGGCGGGAAGTGAGTAAGCCGCTCCATGCTCCGCACCGCCGCACCTGCAGCGTATGTTGCCGCGTCTTAAAGATGAAGTAAAGATCATTAAAGTAGATCTGTCGACAAAGACTCAGCACCGTGTCAAGAAAGGGGCCTAGGTGGAGTGAATCCGCCATGACTCCAGCCAAGGTGGAGTGAGTCCATAACGACTTCAGCGCAAGCAGTAAGGCTGCACCCCCCAGCTGCCCCAGCCCCCAAGCTGCCTGGCTCCCTCGGCCCCTTCTCCTTCTCCTCTCCACCTTTCCGCTTTGCTTCTCCCCCACCGTCTCTCCTCCCACGCTCAGTCCCTAAATCTAGATCTCAATTTCTTTCCCTCACCCCGCCCACTCTCCCGCGTGTCCAGTACCCGGCCTGCGCGGCCCCGAGGTGCTGCCTCCCCTCCCCAGCCCGCACCCCCTCCCCGGGGGTCCCGAAGGCCACAGCTGGGCCACCACCGCGCCGCCACCACTTCCCACGGAGCACCATAGAGCAGACTCTTCACCATGCGAGTGAGCTGCTGAGTTAAATGGAACAGCTGATAAGATGAGTGACAATTTAAAATCTAAGTGATCCAACATGGCAGCGGACGCGGAGAGATCAAGTCTCTAACCCCTTCAGCTGCGCGAGCATAGGGAGAAGTAAACTGTCAAAATACTGTTCGCTCAGGACCACTAGGCACTGTTGAGCTGAAGGGGATCCCGGGCGAACAGTCTGCCCCTCTCAGAACACACCGAGCCCGGATTGGGCTGCATTCTAGTTCTGGTTTGCCTGCTTCTCGTGACTGAGCACTAATGATCCCGCTGAAATAACTAGTCGGCCCACCTGAACTCACAGAGGTAAAAGCCAACTGAGCACGATAGCCAGACCCAGGGAATCAGGAGTGACATGGGACTAGCAGCGCAGAACTCCCAGCTATCGCTCCCTCCAGTGCTGACAACAGAGGTCCCTTGCACCAGCTACCAGGGGAGATGCTACCTGAGGGCAAACAAATTCGCTGGGGGTCCTCAGCCCCAAGCCCTAAAAACTTAGGGTCTGAGGGAGGCAAACAGAAAGGGTGTGCCCAGGCATCCATGGAACCAGGGCTCCCAGGAGCAGCAGACCCAGCGTGTAGCCAGTATTGTGGCGAGCTTCACAGGTGAGCGGGGCCTGGCTTAAGGAACCACAAGAGAAGGCCCTAGGCACTCAGGATTGGAGACCTGCACAGTCTGGGAAGAAGAGCTGAGGAACAGTGATTGGTTCCCACCCATCAAGAAGAGAAGCCTGGCCCAGTTCCCACCTACTGGAAGAGAAGTTAATTGAGCTCTATGACTGCATTTATTATTTTTTTTAATGATTATTATTGGTATTTTTTTTAATTTTATTTTCACTTTTTGTTGTTGATGTTGTTGTTGCTCTTCAACTTTCTTATTAATGGTTTCAATTTTTTTAATTCTTTTTGTTCTATTATTATTACTATTATTTTTTAAACTTTAATTTCCATTTGTTTATTATCATTATAATTTTTTTTTGGTTTTAAATTTTTATTTTTTCGTTTTTTCTTTCTTTCTTTTCACTTTTTTTCTTTTGTCTTTTCATTTCTTTTCAATTTTCTTATTCCCCCTTTCTTGAATTCTACCTGCCTACACTCACTCTCTTTAGTGACTTCTTCCCTTCCCTTCTAATACCTCTCGTCCCAAGCATCAAATAAATTTATAAGAGTAAACAATAACTCAGCAGTCAAACAGAACAAGAAGTATCATGAGCATAAAAAAGCAAGGAAGAAAAGGAGTACGAACAATGAAGGACAGCCTAAATATTCAGGAGGACCTGGAGACATCAGAAAAATGGCCATATAAAGAACTCAAGGAACACCTTAGACAGATGGAAAGGAACCTTAAAGATCACATTGAAAATGAATTACATAAACAGATAAAAGAAGAAGTTAAGCATCTTTATTAGGAGATAGAGATTATAAAAAAATCAAACAATAATTCTAGAAATGAAGGAAACGATGAACCAAATTAAAAACTCAATCGAGAGTATCACTAACAGAGTGGAGCAAGTAGAAGCCAGAACATCAGATAATGAAGACAAAATATATCATCTTGAAAAGAGTCTAGCCAACTCAGATAGGCTGGTAAAAAATCATGAGAAAAATATCCAAGAGATTTGGGATAACTTAAAAAAACAAACTTACGAGTCATTGGGATAGAGGAAGGCACAGAGATTCATGCCAAGGGAATGAGTAACTTGCTGAATGAAATAATTACAGAAAACTTTCCAGAAATAAAAAAGGAAACAGATATACAAATTGTAGATGCATACAGGACACCGAGCACACAAAATCACAGTACACCAACGCCAAGACACATTGTTATGAAGATATCCAATATACAGAACAAAGAGAAAATATTAAAAGCTACAAGAGAAAAGAGGCAGATTACATTTAGGGGTAAACCAATAAGGTTAACAACGGATTTTTCATCACAGACGCTGAAAGCGAGAAGATCCTGGAACAACGTATTTCAAACACTGAAAGACAATGGATGCCAACCAAGAATTCTGTATCCAGCAAAATTAACCTTCAGATACGACAACGAAATAAAAATCTTTCATGATAAACAAAAGCTAAAAGAATTTGTAGCCAGAAAACCAGCACTGCAAAGCATCTTGAGCAAAACTCTACACGAGGAAGAAATGAAAAACAATAACCAAAACCATCAGCGGGAAGTGCCTCGGTAAAGACAGAGGACAGGGGGAAAGGACATGGAAAAACAAACTAAATTAGAAAAAAAAAAAGAGATAAATAATCAAACATGGCAGGAAGTACAAACCATATATCAATAGTAACTCTAAACATTATTGGCTTAAACTCTCCAATAAAGCAACATAGGCTGGTAACATGGATTAAAAAACAAATCCAACAATATGCTGTCTCCAGGAGACACATCTGATTGGAAAAGACATACACAGGCTCAAGGTAAAAGGTTGGGAAAAAATATACCACGCACCCGGTCCTCGTAAGCAAGCAGGGGTGGCCATTCTCATATCGAATAAAATTGACTTCAAGACTAAGTTAATCAAAAGGGATAAGGAAGGACATTATATACTGTTAAAAGGAACCATTCACCAATAAGACATAACAATTATCAATATTTATGCACCAAATAATGGCGCTGCGACGTTCATAAAACAAACTCTCCTCAAGTTCAAGAATCAAATAGACCACAACACAATAATCATGGGTGACTTCAACACACCTCTCTCACCATTGGACAGATCCTCCAAACAAAAGTTGAATAAAGAAACTATTGACCTCAATATCACAATCAATAACCTAAACTTAACTGACATATATAGAATATATCAACCATCATCAAGTGGATATACTTTTTTCTCAGCAGCACATGGATCCTTCTCAAAAATAGATCATATATTATGCCATAGGGCAACCCTCAGTAAATATAAAGGGGTAGAGATAATACCATGCACTTTATCAGATCATAATGGAATGAAACTGGAAATCAATGATAAAAGAAGGAAGGAAATATCCTACATCACATGGACAATGAACAATATGTTACTGAATGATCAATGGGTTACAGAAGACATAAAGGAGGAAATAAAAAAATTCTTAGAGATAAATGAAAATACAGACACAACATATCGGAATCTATGGGACACAATGAAAGCAGTTTTAAGAGGGAAATTCATCGCCTGGAGGTCATTCCTCAAAAAAAGGAAAAACCAACAAATAAATGAGCTCACACTTCATCTTAAAGCCCTAGAAAAGGAAGAGCAAAACAACAGCAAATGTAGCAGAAGGCAAGAATTCATTAAAATCAGAGCAGAAATCAATGAAATTGAAACAAAAGAAACTATTGCAAAAATTAACAAAACAAAAAGTTGGTTCTTTGAAAAAATAAATAAGATCGACAGACCCCTAGCCATACTAACGAAGAGAAGAGAGAGAGAACTCAAATTACTAACATATGGGATGAAAAAGGCAATATTACAACATACACTTCAGAAATACAGAAGACAATTAGAGATTATTTTGAAAACCTATATTCCAATAAAATAGAAGATAGTGAAGACATCGATAAATTCCTTAAGTCATATGATTTGCCCAGACTGAGTCAGGAGGATACTCACAACTTAAACAGACCAATATCAATAGATGAAATAGAAGAAGCAATGAAAAGACTTCCAACCAAGAAAAGCCCAGGACCGGATGGGTATACAGCGGAGTTTTACAAAACCTTTAAAGAAGAATTAATACCAATACTTTTCAAGTTATTTCAGGAAATAGAAAAAGAGGGAGCTCTTCCAAATTCATTCTATGAGGCCAACATCACCCTGATTCCGAAACCAGACAAAGACACCTCAAAGAAAGAAAACTACAGACCAATATCTCTGATGAACCTAGATGCAAAAATCCTCAATAAAATTCTGGTGAATCGGATACAAAGGCACATCAAAAAAGTTGTGCACCATGATCAAGTAGGATTCATCCCTGGGATGCAAGGCTGGTTCAATATACGGAAATCAATAAATGTTATTCACCACATCAATAAACTTAAAGATAAGAACCATATGATCATCTCGATAGACGCAAAAAAAGCATTTGACAAAGTACAGCATCCCTTTATGTTCAAAACATTAGAAAAACTAGGGATAACAGGAACTTACCTCGACATTGTAAAAGCAATCTATGCTAAGCCTCAGGCTAGCATCATTCTGAATGGAGAAAAATTGAAGGCATTCCCTCTAAAATCTGGAACAAGACAGGGATGCCCCCTATCACCACTTCTATTCAATATAGCTCTCGAAACACTGGCCAGAGCAATTAGACAGACGAAAGAAATTAAAGGCATAAAAATAGGAAAAGAAGAACTTAAAATTATCACTATTTGCAGATGATATGATTCTATACCTAGAAGACCCAAAAGGGTCTACAAAAAAACTACTAGAACTAATAAATGAATTCAGCAAAGTGGCAGTATATAAGATCAACACACATAAATCAAAGGCATTTCTGTATATCAGCGACAAAACTTCTGAAACGGAAATGAGGAAAAACACTCCATTCACAATATCCTCAAAAAAAAATAAAATACTTGGGAATCAACCTAACAAAAGAAGTGAAAGACCTATACAATGAAAACTACAGAACCCTAAAGAGAGAAATAGAAGAGGATCTTAGAAGATGGAAAAATATACCCTGTTCATGGACAGGCAGAACTAACATCATCAAAATGGCGATATTACCAAAAGTTCTCTATAGGTTTAATGCAATGCCAATCAAAATCCCAATGGCATTTCTTGTAGAAATAGAGAAAGCAATCGTGAAATTCATATGGAAAAATAAAAGACCCAGAATAGCAAAAACAATTCTAAGCAGGAAGTGTGAATCAGGTGGTATAGCGATACCAGATTTCAAACTATATTACAGAGCAATAGTAATAAAAACAGCATGGTACTGGTACCAGAACAGGCGGGTGGACCAATGGTACAGAATAGAGGACACAGAGACTAATCCACAAAGCTACAACTATCTTATATTTGATAAAGGATCTAAAAACATGCAATGGAGAAAGGATAGCATCTTCAACAAATGGTGTTGGGAAAACTGGAAATCCATATGCAACAAAATGAAACTGAATCCCCTCCTCTCGCCATGCACAAAAGTCAACTCAAAGTGGATCAAGGAGCTAGATATCAAATCAGAGACTCTCCGTCTGATAGAAGAAAAAGTTGGCTCCGATCTACATATTGTGGGGTCAGGCTCAAAATTCCTTAATAGGACACCCATAGCACAAGAGTTAATAACAAGAATCAACAAATGGGACTTTCTTAAACTGAAAAGTTTTTTCTCAGCAAGAGAAACAATAAGAGAGGTAAATAGGGAGCCTACATCCTGGGAACAAATTTTTACTCCTCACACTTCAGATAGAGCCCTAATATCCAGAGTATACAAAGAACTCAAAAAATTAGACAATAAGAAAACAAATAACCCAATCAACAAATGGGCCAAGGACATGAACAAACACTTCACAGAGGAGGACATACAATCAATCAACAAGTACATGAAAAAATGCTCTCCATCTCTAGCAGTCAGAGAAATGCAAATCAAAACCACCCTAAGATACCACCTCACCCCAGTAAGATTGGCAGCCACTATGAAGTCAAACAACAATGAGTGCTGGCGAGGATGTGGGGAAAAGGGTACTCTTGTACACTGCTGGTGGGACTGCAAACGGGTCCGGCCAATTTGGAAAGCAGTATGGAGATTCCTGGGAAAGCTGGGAATGGAACCACCATTTGACCTAGCTATTGCCCTTCTCGGACTATTTCCTGAAGACCTTAAAAGAGCACACTACAGGGATACTGCCACATTGATGTTCATAGCAGCACAATTCACAATTGCTAGACTGTGGAATCAACCCAGATGCCCTTCAATAGATGAATGGATAAAAAAATGTGGCATTTATACACCATGGAGTATTATGCAGCACTAAAAAATGACAAAATCACGGAATTTGCAGGGAAATGGATGGCACTAGAGCAGATTATGCTTAGTGAAGCTAGCCAATCCCTAAAAAACAAATACCAAATGTCTTCTTTGATATAATGAGAGCAACTAAGAACAGAACAGGGAGGAAGAGCAGAAAGAAAAGATTAACATTAAACAGAGACATGAGGTGGGAGGGAAAGGGAGAAAAAAAGGGAAATCACATGGAAATGGAGGGAGACCCTCATTGTTATACAAAATTACATATAAGAGGTTATGAGGGGAATGGGATAACAAACATGGAGGGAAATGAATTACAGTAGATGGGGTAGAGAGAGACGATGGGAGGGGAGGGGAGGGGGGATAGTAGAGGATAGGAAAGGTAGCAGAATACAACAGTCACTAATATGGCAGTATGTAAAAATGTGATGTGTAACCGATGTGATTGTGCAATCTGTATTTGGGGTAAAAATGGGAGTTCATAACCCACTTGATTCTAATGTATGAAATATGATATGTCAAGAGCTTTGTAATGTTGTGAACAACCAATTAAAAAAAAGTGTAGGTAGATTTTAGATGTGGTAGAATGTGAGAAGATGGCATAGACATGCAAGTCAGGCATCATGGGTGGTACATCATTGAGAACACTTTGACCCTCAAGGATTAGAATACCTACTTGAAATTAACATAAACAATGAGGTCATTTATCAGGTTTTTTGCATTTTTTTTTGTTTTGCAGTTTTCATTTTGCATATTTCCACCCTGCTTCTCAGTCTGTTCTTTTTTATCTTAGGATGACCCCCTCAGGGTCAAAAAAGGGCTGCCACAGCTTCAGATATTGTAGCCTCCTAACATAACCCCAGTCACATGAAATCCTTGCACTATTATTTAAAACATTCTCCAGAGGACTCCCCTAGCAGACACTTAGGTTTGGAGAATAGATCACGAGCCAGTTCCTTAACTGTCATGCATGTGGCACTTTTGCTCTTGCAACAGGTAGTCTCTGCCAGGAAGAAAGAAGAAAGTGTGGGTGCATGCTTTCAAGAGTGTAACTCATAGTGTCAAGCACAGGTTGTAAGTTCATTCATACATACTGACGAAAGACCAAAGACACATTTCTGGAAAGATACAGGGATGTCTATGGATTGCCAGAACAAGAAGTATACTGGCCTTCACTGGTATTAAAATAAGGAGCATGAGTTTCTTCAGGGTCTAACGTTCTAACTCAGATCATCCGTTTTCAAGATAAACTGATTTGAGAGTGGAGCAACCAACACGCTGAGGAAGAACAGAAACCCTGTTCTGTGAGAGTGCTGCTCACTCCAGGTCTAGCTCCTGACCGGGGCAGTGCAGTGGGGGAGGGGATCCTGTTGTCAATGGCATCTGTACTCACTTTCTGGCCCACCTGAAAACCCACATTTGCTTTGGACACTGCTTCTCAGCCAGTCCCACCTGGAGTCAGTGATGGCAGCAGGCCCATCGCCCTGAGCAAGGTCTTCGTCTCTCCTGCCACCTTTACTGCTTCTCTTGCTCAGGACCTCATCTTTCCTCTTCTAGAGATTGGTCTAGAGATTGGGCATAGTGTCACGGGTTTATCAATCTCACCTACTTGGGAGGCTGAGGCAGGAGGATCATTAGTTTGAGGCCACTCTCCCCAGGGCAGCCGTGTTCATTTCACTCTCCATCACCTAAGCCTTCAGCCTCTTCTGTCTGCTAAGACCCTCAACAGTGGTGGCCCCACCTCCTTCTGGGCCTCATCTCTCGGAATTCTCTGCCCTGCTGTGTGAGCTCTCCTCACCACTGCTCAAGTACGGCTCACCACTCCACACCATTTCCTGCCTGGTGCCTTTGCCAGCCCATGCCTGCGCCGGGGAAAGCCCTCACTGGCCCTGCTTCCAGTGCATCATCAGGTCCTTTCAGCTGTACCTTCAAGGTGTATCCTGAAGCCCGCTACATCTCACTACCTCCACTACTACCACTCTGAGCCACAGACGTCTCCGGACACCTCAGAAATCACCTGTGGGTACCCAGCCTAGTGGCACACACCTATAATCCCAGCAATTTAGGAGACTCACATAGGAGGATCAGAAGTTCAAGACCAACCTGGACAACTTAGTGAGACTCTATCACAAAATAAAACATCAAAAGGCCTGGGAAGGTAATTCAGTGATAGAGTACACCTGAGTTCAATCCTCAGTATTTAAAAGAAAAACAAATCACCTGTGGTCAGTAAAATAATGACCACCCAAAGAGGTCCACATCCTAATCTTCAGCACCTGTGAACATGTTATTTTACGTGGCAAAAGGGACTCTGTTGATATGATTAGGCCTCTGGAGACGGGGAGATCGTCTGGGATGTTCTGGGTGTGCTCGCTGTAATCACAAGTACCCTCAGAAGCAGGAAGCAGGAGGATCAGCGTCCCAGAGGGAGGTCTGATGATGGAAGCAGAAGTCGGAGCAGTGGGACCAGAAGTCGAGGAATGTGGGAGTCCGCTATCAACTGGAAAAGGAAGGAATGTATTCTTCCGCAGAGACCTCGAGAAGAGCACAACTCTGCCTATACCTTGGTTTTAGCCCTGTAAGGCCCATTTTGGACTCCTAAGCTCCAGAACTATAAGATAATTACTTTGCATCATAGAAGCCACTAAGTTTATGGTACTTTGCTACAGCAGGAACACGAGACTAAGACTCCCTGTAATTTGCCTCTGGGCTCACACTTCACCCCCATTCCAGTCCAGTCTCCATACCACAGCCAAGTGATTCTGTAAAACATAAAGTCCTCCTGAGCTCCCTCTGCTTACAGCCTTGGCCAGCTTCCCACTGCTCTCAGGATGAGGACAACAGTCCTTAGCTTGGTGGCCTCTGGGAACTCTGCACCTCATCTCAGACCATTGCCCACCCTGTTCTGTCCCACTACTGTGGATCTTGGCACTTGCTGGTCCTTTGCCTGCATGCTCTTCCCCTTGGTCTGGTTAACAAGTCATCTTTCAGTTCTCTTTTCCTGTCATTTCCTTGGTGACCCTACCCTAACAAGGCCACATTCCCCTGACACACTCTCTTAATGCCACCAAATATCTTTCACTCCTAACATTTCTCAGGACTATAATTTTACACCTGACTGTGGGTCTCTTACTCTACACTGGGAGCTCCATGAGGACACTGTAGTGTCTGAATCACAATGGGATACACAAAATACTTTTTTTTTTCTTTGCAGTGCTAGGGATGGAATCCAGGGCCTCACACATGCTAGGAAATCACTTTACCTCTGAGCTAGATATTCAGCCCCTTTTTATTTTTAAAGCAGAGTTTCACTAAGTTGCCCAGACTGGCCTCAGACTAATGATCCTCCTGCCTCAGCCTCCCAAGTAGCTGAGATTTATAAACATGTGACACTATGCCCAGTTCAAAATACATTTTAAAATTAAATGGCTGAATGAAAAAAGTCCTAGGACTTGAAAGCCTCATTCCTTCCTGAACATTGAAAAAATAGCCACTGTAAAATCTTAATATCTAGGTCTTTAAGACTCCAGCTTTTACAGGGGAGAGGAGTTTGGCGTAGAGGTGATGGTCTAGGGGCGATGCTAGGGATGGACCCAGGACCTTACACAGGCTAGGTAAATTGTTTACCCCTGAGCTACAGCCCCAGCTGGGGACTGAACCTACCTGAGGATTGAATCTCTTTAAATTGAGGCAACTTATATTTTAATAACTAAAACATCTTGTGTGAGCCAGCACTGTGGTGCAGGGGAGGGCTGTGGTGATGTGTGATGCAGTCTAATCATTTCCTGATAACGCCAGGCTGGGCAGACTATTACCATGTTACTAATTACCGTGTCCAGACTGCTGTAAGTGTGATGCTAATTGCTCAGTGAATGGATGGTAGACTCAGGTAATTACCAAACCTGATGTGGCTCCCTGTCATGTTTGAGTAAATTATTGTAAAGGGAAAAAGCAACCCATCTTGAAGGGAACTGCTTGGTGGACTGCCGTTGCTTGGGAAACCACAGTGCTTCTTCGTAAGGACCTAAAGCCACCAGGTACAGAGATTCACCTGGGGGCAGCTTTCCACCAAGGGAGCTGCCGGACACCCAGTCAGATTACTCATCAAACAGAGTTGTGAGAGTTTGGCCACCCTGACAGATGATGATTTCTCTTTGGGGATGATTATTTGTAAAGCCATCTAAAAAGTCTCTTTCAGCTATGTGACCAGTTAACAGTGAGCAAACACACTTGATCAATTCCTAAGGAATAGATTTTTGCAATGAATCAGTGCCCAGATCAACCAGAATAATCCAGAGTTAGTAAGTGGCCAAGCAAGGATTTGAATTTGGCATTCCTCCTCAGGAGCTCATATTCGTAACATTTCACAGTTACCTACTTTTTTTTGATTCTAAGAAAATCATGTTTTCTTAACCTTGTTTGTCTTTCCAGTGAAGATTTCTCCACTCGCTGTGGGTCCTCTTCTGCTAAGGCATTTGTAGATGTTAATTTTAGGTGTTAGGTGAGTGGGACTAACTTCCATGTTTAGGTCACATAACTAGAGATTTGGGATTTGAACTCTGTTCTGTTTGCCTGCTGTGCTATGTGCTTTCTTTTCTCTTGATATTCCCCACATTCAGGATGTGTAGAAGCCCATGAACATGTCCATAGACTACTAGGGATTCCAGTCCCCTTCTTAGAAAAACATTGCAGGAAATTTTCCACTGTTACTGCAACATTGGGGCAGTCTACCTGAATTCAGACAGTATGCATTTATGGGCAGCCATCCAGATGATTTCCAAATCTGCTCATGTTATATACTATCAAAATAAAAGCACCAAAATTAAAAATATGTACCACATGGAGACTTGGGAATGTCCCCACCTTGACAGTACCTCAAGAATGGGATGCATTTGAGATGCTGCCTTGACGTGGTGAGTTCTGCCAAAAGGCTAAGACTAGTCCCTCCTTTCTGTGCATGTCACCCACCATAATCAGGCAAGAGGTCCACCCAGATGTTGTGAGTGGAAAATCTATCCATCTTCTCCCCCTACATCTGCAGAGAGCTGCTGCCTCTCAGCTGGTCTCTGAATAAAGGAGCCTGCACTGAGTGTCCACCTGAGTCCTACCCCTGTTTTCTAGTCTTCCTGGCAAGTGACTCATTAGCACATGGGAAGCAGACACTCAGGAAAGATGTGTGGGAGGCTGCTGTGGAGTACACAGGGCTGTAAAGTTTCCCTGCATTCTGTGACAGTGCATCTTCGTACATGATCACAGCTATGGGGTTGCCTTCTCAACCAGGGAACCCTGTTTGTGGGAGCGGTGCTAGGGGTGGAATCCAGGGCCTCACACATTCTAGGCAATCACTCTACCTCTGAGCTAGATATTCAGTAATGGTGTCATTTACTGTCATGGAAAGTGATCTCTTAGCTGTAGAACAGGACAAAGTTGGGGAATATGCTTTGAGATGAAGAGTATGATTATCATGCACACTGTGACTGCTTAACTGCTCTGATCCTCAGTTTTCTCATCTGTAAAATAGATCTTAGTGGGGTGCCTACCACTTACAGTTACAAAAAGCAAAAGAAATAAACTAAGTCATGTATGTAATTATTACAAATTTTACCTGGCAAGCATCCTAATTCCTGAATATAATGAGCTGTTCATGATTTCTTACTATGAACATTAAGGTTTTTTATGCATAGGCATCTGTTTTTGGCATATCACTCCCCCTCAGATACCAGAGTATAGCCACACTTTTCAGGGGTTTTGGATTGGAGTCCCCTTTTGAAGATCCATATTTAAGTCATTAAGCAATGCTGCTCAAGACAAGCCAAGGGTGGGAGTCTGACCTGAGGCCTGGCCAGGCCCTGCCTCTCACCATGATGCCCAGGATCATCACGCAATTGCTTGGAGCCACTTGTTTTTTCTTTATAAGACTGGTCGTTTTGCCTGCCTGGCTTAACCTGAAGACAATGTGACTACGAAAGAAGTCCATGGATGGAGACAACAGTTGCTGCTGCTCTAGCATGAAGATAAAGAATGCTTGCAATTCTGATAAAGGAGGAAGGAAAGGCCAAACCAGGGAGCCTTCTACATCTTGAGGCCTTTTGAGTTTTCCCTACAAAGGAAACAAAAGAAGAACACATTAAGTAATTAAGAGCCATGCATATATCATCATCGTTATTACTGCTTACTCTTGGCTAAAGCAGGTATTGAGCAAAAGATGTGGACAGAATGAGTTTAGCTTTATGGTATTCAGCTTCAACTGTGTGCCAGACCCTGTGCTACATTGTGCTATTGAAGCTTACAACAGTACTGTCTCTGGGGATCATTACCCTCAGTCACCGAGGAGGAAAGAAAGGAAAAGAGAAATGAAATAACTTGCCAGATATCACAAGCTGCTAACTTGTAGGGCCAGGATCGGGAGCTAGGTCCATTGGATTCACGTTGTGGTATTGGTCACCATGCTGCATAATGGAGTCCTTTAGTGAATGAGATAAGGCAAGGGAAACACACACAGACACAGACACACACACACACACACACATACACACACACACACGCCAGGCTTAACCTTCTGGTTAAATCAATTACAACTCTACTGAGTGTCATACTTTTATATCCAGAGGCTGATCACTTCTCACCACCTTTGCAGCTACCATTTGGGCCAAGGCACTGCCTTCTCTCATTTGGATTATTGCTGTAATCCCAATTGGTCTTGCTGTCTCACCTCCATCCCCTCTATAGCCATGTGCCATGTATACTACATTTCAGTTAATGGTTGGCTATATAAATGATGATAGGGTCTCATTCACTTATAATGGAACTGAAAAATCCCTATTACCTAGTACATTGTGCTTACCATTGTGTTACAGTTGTCTACATATTCAGTACTTGCAATATAGGTTTGTCGTCTAAGAACAATGGCTATATCACAGAGCCAAGGTGTGTAGTAGGTCTACCATTTGGATTTGTGAGAGATACTCTGGGATGGTCACACAATGATGACATCACCTATTGGCACATTTCACCAAAGGTATTGTTAAGCAATGCATGACGTATTCTCAATAGAGCAGCTAGAGGGAACCTACTGGAAGGTGTTTGGGACCATTACTGAAACTCCTCACATGTACAAAAGCCAAAGCCTTACAGGGATCTGCAAGCCCACCCAACCACCTGGCCCTGGCTACCTTCCATTGCTCCTGTTGATCCTTCCCCCTCAGTACCTCCTACCCCTGCTGTTTTTCCACATACCAGACCAAGATCTAGACTCAGGACTTTTGCACTGCTGTTCCCCACCTGGAATATTTTTCTTCCGGGTATGCACATGATCCCTCTCTCAGTAATGTAACAGAGTTCTGACTGGAGACAAACCACACCAGCTATTAAAACAACATTGTACCATAAGAAGGTGTTAACTAAACATATAGTTGTTATCTAAGGAAATGGAAAAAAAAAATATCTCATGATCTGTTACGAGACTCAGCAGCCCCTCCCGGAGGGCTCTCCTACTGCAGGTGAAGAAGTGTGGCAGGGCTGATGCTCATAGCAGCCACCACAGATGGAATGACAGGGGGAGAAAGTCCTTTTCCTTCTCCCAGTTCTAGTCTCCCTCTAACATCTCCTATTTGAGGAGTTTGACAAAAAGCTAACAGAGCAATTCATTGGATTTACAGAATGACAGTGTCCGGAATAGAGGAGGGTTTTGAGATGGAGAATGTATGGCTCAACAGCAGCAGCACTAACTTCACTGAGGTCTGTGTATCTCATGGGGACCTTTCCTGAACACCCCAGCTAACGATACATGATCTGAGCCTTTCTTCTTTCCTGTTTTGACTTTTCCCTAACACTCATCTAGCTGACTAGCAGCAGCAAATGCTTCTTGTTCTGTATGCCACATCCCCCAGCCCACCTCTGCCCTGGCAACAGCTGCAGTGGACACCAACTCTTGCCCTTCCCTGTGTCTGTGTCCCTCAGTTAACATCTGCTTCTAGCCAACTAAGAGGACTGCTTATTCTACATCAGGGCTTCTTGATCTCACCACATTTGGAGCAGTATTTCTTCATTGTGGGAAACTATGCTGTGTGTTGTACAATGTTCAGTAACACTCCTGGTCTACCCATTAGATGCCAGTAGCATCACCCCTTGATGACAATCACAAATGCTTCCCATATGGCCCTGGAGGCAAGGTGCTCCTTGTTGAGAACTTCTGTTCTAGACGTAGAGTTGTATGTGGTCCATGGTTGTGCGAGGCCCAGTTAAGCAAATGTTATGTTGTCATCGGATTGAGTGGGTTTGATTTCATATGATGTCATATCTTACCTTGGGCAAGTCACTAACCAACCCTGACTAGGCATCATTTTGTCCAATTATAAAATGAAAATAATACTATCTCATGGGGCTTTTGTAAAGATTAAAAAAAGAAATCCATAAAGAGTGATTAGCACAAACCGACCAATACAAGTCAGTACTAAGTTATTGTAATTCAAAGCAAAGCATCAAGGCACAGCATGAGAAGCCACATTGTTTTGCCAACAAATGATGCTGAATATCTAGTAGGTGTTTATCTCACTGCTTGGGCTTGATGCTGGTTTCAGGGAAGTGAGTGGTGATCATGATACTAAACTGCACAGATTTCATATGAGTGACTGTCAGATGCTAGATTCTGGGTGACTGCTACACTCCTGACATTGAGATGGATTTAAAAGCAATTAACATTTTGAGTGCAACTGTATGACACTGAAGAAAAATAATAAACACTTGTTAAGCAGTAAATTTCACTGCAATGCTTAGAGTTAACTTGCTGTTTGCTTGAAAATCAATTTATAGTTGAAAGAATCAAAGTAACAAATACATTGAATTTCAGGCCCCTGAGTGGTTTATTCATCTCAGTATTTGACAGTGCTGAATATGAAGCTGTTGCTGGTAGAGGAAGCTTGACCTACTCCGATAAAAATCCATTCTGGTGAATAGCACAGAAGTCCCAGGCTTTGGAGGAAGGAAAGAAATCTGGGTCCCCGACCAGCCTGCTACCCACTCACCCCTCCAGAACAGTTTCCTCACCTTTAACATGAGCAATCCAGCCGAGTTCTTTGGCCTTCTGTGAAGTTCTATTCCATCCCACTCCCATCTCACCTCACCCTCAGAAACATGCAAAGAAAGGAAGTCAAGAGCAGAGGTGGTACTCTCTTTGGTGCCTATGAAGGATGCCTGTTAAACTCTTGTGCCTTCTTTCCTTTCTCCTTAGGTATACAGTTCTGCATAGTGGACACCACCAGGAACTCGAGAAACTGCCCATACACATCGACCCAGAGTCCCTGGAATCATGCTTCTGATAGAGGATGTGGCTCACCATTTGGTCATTCATTCCCATTCATGTTTGTACAAACAGGACACCTTGACATCATGCCTGATCCTCATTGTCACCAGTAAGGCACAAGGCATTGGGTCCGAGGGCCCTCTGAAGGTTCACAGAGGAGAGTGTTGGGCAGGACCCAAGGCCAGAGCATCGAGGATCTCAGGGTTGTGAAGGGATATTCCAGGCATCTTCAGATCCAGCCTCCCACCCAAAGCAGAAGTAGCACTTTTCATTGCTTCTCTGGAAGTTGGTCAATTTCAGTTTGTGTGTCTCCAGGGACAGGAGCTCACTGCCTCCCAACACAGTCACTTCTGTGCTGTGAAAGTTTTAATTATAAAGAAGTTCTGTCCATCAGGGGCCATTCAATTGTCCCCTCTACCCCTGAAAGCCCTTCCATACTGGAAGACAATGGCCTGCCATCCACCACCTCTTTCAATCTGCCCTCTATACTGAACATCTCCCATTTCTTTCCCATTCTGGCCATTTTCTTTTGGGTGTGCTCTGGTGGGTGAACCAGCTCTCTGGATGAAGTTCAGATGACATCCGTGCCAGGACGTCGTCCAGAAGCACTGAAGGACTGACAGTGAAGCATCAAGAGCTTTTGTTTATAGTCATGAACACTTAGATTTTCTTCCTTCTTTTGTCTCCCACCCTTTGGGGATAGACTTTGGAGATGCTGCTTAGGTTTTAGATCCATTACCAAAAGGCATCTTCACCATTGATCTGGGGTGTGTGTGTGTGTGTGTGTGTGTGTGTGTGTGTGTGTTTGAAGTTGGCATTTTCTTACTGGAAAACTGGTGATGGGGTCATTTGAAATAAATCCTCATTCCCTTCCCTTCCATGACCATGACCATGGGAAAACTATCCTTTTCCAAGAATGTTGATTGAGAATGGGGGAAATGATGTGTCCCATGGGACAACTTTTAGGGACATTCAGGGCCCTGTGCTGAGTAGCACCCGGTCCAGTCAGGAAGGTTTTCTCCTTTAGGAAGAGATAAAACCACAGGGGAAATGTCAAGTTCCCAGGGTTCCATTTTCTACACATTGTAGTAGCATCATGTTCCCGCCAAACTTCTAAGCTACTTCCCATTCAGTGTTGAAGCCGTCACCATCTGGCTTAATCTTAGTTAAATATGCCCCACATTGAGACTCTCTGAGCCATTTTTTTCTAGCTGCCTTTCCTTTGGTTGCAGGAGGGTGGGGGTGGGAACTATTGAAAAGATTTAATTGCTGGTCCTTATGGTGACACAGGGAGGACAGGGAAGGTGGGGGGTGGTGGGAAGGTGGGTGGTTGGAAGGTAGGTGGTGGTGGGAAGATGGATGGTGGGGTACATACATAACACATACTGCAAGGTAAGTTTCTGCCTGAAATTTAAACTTCACAAGTTCTCCTTGTCCTCCCACTTGGTCTGTTGATCCTTTCTCTTCCTCAGGTGTTTTAGTTAGCTTTTTTGCTGCTGTGACTAAATGGTCTGATAAGAATAATTTTAAGGAGGAAAAGATTACTTGGGGCTCATGGTCTTGGAGGTCTTAGTCCATTCCTTGGGGCAAGAGGTGAAGCAGAGCATCAAGGCGGAAGTGTGTAGCAGAGGTGACTCTGGAGTTATAAAGTTCTCCACATGCTGTTTGAACATGACCCTGTTCTTGAAGCATAAAGCACTCCTTAGGGAAAGAATAAAACAGAAATGAGAAGAATCATATTCCAGTGAGAGGAAAGCAGCTGGGAACATGGCACCCAGGAGAGAGAGAGAGAGAGAGAGAGAGAGAGAGAGAGAGAGAGAGAGAGAGAGAGAGAGAGAGAGAGAGAGAGAGAGAGAGAGAGAATCCTCTCACAAACAAAATATAAATCCCAAGGGCATGTCCCATAGACCCACCTCTTCCAGCCACAACCTACCTGTTAATTCCTGTCGGGGATTAGCACACTGCTTAGGTTAAGACCCTCATAACTCAATTGTTTCACCTCTAAACCTTCTTGCATTGTCTCACACATGAGCTTTTGGGGGACACCTGATGTCTAAGCCGTAACATCAGGAATCTCAGAAGCCACCATTGCCTCCTTAATCTGAACCACCTTAACTCATGAGGGCAGAACTTCTTAGCCATCCATCTTCCCTCTGTCCTCAGATATCTTGAAAAGGGACAATCAGAGCCCATGGAGAACTAGGGCAACCAATGATCTGGTTTTACATTCAGAGTCCTGAGCAGACTGAAAATGGTCTATCACCACATTTATAGAATCTTCCCTGTGTAAAGAACTAATCCCTCTCCTCAAGTGGATTTTGTTTCTTCACTTTTTCATGCAAAAGTTAGAAAATGGTGACTCTGGAGGTATAGAGTTCTCCACATGCTATTTGAACACAGCCCCGTTCTTGAAGCATAAAGCACTCCTTAGGGAAAGAATAAAACAGAAATGAGAAGAATCATATTCCAGTGAGTAGAAATACACTTAGAATTTCAAGGAGCTGGTAAACTTTGATGCCCTGCACATTGATGGGCTCTACTTTTTAATACAGGTGTGCATTTACACATACTTAAACACAGTAGGATTTCTTTCCTGTGAAATACTTCTCTTCCCCGCAGCTTAGCAAGCACATCTATCTGCTCAAGGAAAATATTATTTCTCAGTGGCAGGTCTTCCATATTAAGTAGTGACTTGGATTCAGTAAGATTCCAAAGATGACAACATAGGAAAGAAAATGAGATGTCCCTGTGTGGAGGCCCTCTCCCTCTCCCTGACTCTCTCTGGCCATGCTTCTGGGAGCTGGCTCATGATTGGTGTCTATGGAGGTCACACACAGCCCCACACTAGGGAAGGACAGCAATGGCAAAAATAGTAGCACTTGTCATTATCAAGAAAGTGGTCTCCCTTGCAGAAGAGAGCTTCAAAAGTAAGCTTTGCTATCTCTTTGGACTAGGGTTGAGATGACATGGTGATAAGCTGATAAGCCAAATGCCCACAGTCAAAGGATAGGATTAAATTTGTTCTGCCTGGACAACTGCCAGCCTGGCATTAGTTAAAACTATGGCTTCCTGGAATTCAGATAATATATCTTGTATGGAAGACTCAAAAGGAGAGGACTTCCAGCTGTCCAAGGATGGGGGCGTGGGGACCTATAACTTGTGCTCTTCTCTAGGAAGGTCCTCCTCCTCCTCCTTCTCCAGGAAGCTTGCAATGTCAAGAAGAGATACTCCTGGGACTGAGGGTGATACAGCCCCAAGGAGTCTGCCATATTGTCTTGACAGTCACCAAGGCAATGGATGCTGCAGCCAGACCATCTCCATGCCTGAGATAAAGGGGTGTGCTTCCTCTCCCCTTGATTCCAGTCCAGAGGATTGTCCACCCTCAGACTCTCATTCCAGCCCTCTCCACTAGCAGCTAGGAAGCAAATGAAATAAAACCCACTCCTTCAACTGTGTGTTTGTAGAAAAACGTTTTCTTTCTGAAATTCACCTCGCCTCACCATTTTCACTTCATGCTGCTAACCTGCTCCATTGGGAAGCCAACTGCTATCTATCTGGGGCCTGTGGGGTGGGCATGGGGTGGAGGAGGGAGGGGCAAGGGAGTGGAGTAACTTAATTGCTTTTAATATTGTCTTCAAGTAAGAACAAAATAATAATGTCTTCTTGGTGCTGTGTTGTCTACTCATTTATCTCCTTGGTATTGGAGCTCTCTGGTGAAAGATCAGAGTTGCTTTGCTCTTTCTATTACTCTGCGTCAAAATCTTTCCTGAAACACCTGATCTAGGAAGGAAAAAAAATTAATACATTTACTTCCTTGGGCCCAAATTTGCAATCTCTTTTCTACCCAGCCTTGAAAACTCAGGCTCCGTATTTGGTTTGGATTTAAACAACTGAGGTGCGTCTTGCCGCTTTGGTCTTTACTGGGCACTTGCCTCCTTGGTGTGGCCTTCAGATTCTCTAAGCTGGGAGGGTCATCACAGGTGTCTCATTCGGGTCACTGAAGGCCTCTGTTAGGAATTTTACCAAATATATGCTCTTCCTGTACTATTAGTTACTTAATATCATTATTTAAGTACGTTTAAGTTTTCCTTTGCACAAATTGATTTTAGAAGGAAACATTATATGGGTATCCAAACTAGACAAGCAGGTTTTCTTGCCATAAATAGAGAGCAGCCATAGAGATAAACAAATGAAAACAACACAAGGCTATTAGGTTGGAGCCACATGCCAGCACTTCCACCTTGTCCTCAACTTCTATGTTGACAAGTGTCCAGTGTCCTGTCCAGGAGCTGTTAGAGGTACCCCACCTCCCCTGTGGGACTCTGCCTGCTAATTGGAAAGGTAGGATGATATTTTACAAGGGAATGAACTTATAGACTTTAGGAGTTCGTGTGATTTAAGTTCATGCTGCATTCCATACTTTGGGGAACATAAATGGAAACTATGTAAAATTTTTAACTACTGTTCAATTTCATTCAGTTTAAGTTTCTCCTTCCCTTTACCTTTTTTTTTTACTCACCCCAGAAAATATCTTAATAATAATAACAACGGGCTGGGGATGTGGCTCAAGCGGTAGCGCGCTCGCCTCGCATGCGTGCGGCCCGGGTTCGATCCTCAGCACCACATACCAACAAAGATGTTGTGTCTGCCAAGAACTAAAATAAATAAATAAATAAATAAATATTAAAAATTCTCTCTCTCTCTCTCTCTCTCTCTCTCTCTCTCTCCTCTCTCACTCTCTCTTTAAAAAAAAATAATAATAATAACAACAACAGCAAAAGTGAGAAAAACTAACGTTTTATTTATCTATTTTTTTATTTTGAACCCAGATGTGCTGCACTACTGATTTACATCACAGCCTTTTTTGTTTTTATTTCATATTTTTTATTTATTAATTACTTTGAAAAAATTTTTGGTACTGGGTATTGAACCTAGGGGAACTTTACCACTGAACCACATTCAAAGCCCTTCTTATTTATTTATTTAATTTTATTTTGAGACAGGGCCTCACTAAGTTACTGAGGCTGGCTTTGAACTTCTGATCCTCCTGCCTCAGCCTCCCAAGTTGCTGGGATTACTGGTGTGCACCACTGTACCCAGTTTTATTTTATAATTTTGAGACAGGGTCTCACTAACTTCCTGTTACTAGTCTTGAATTTGCCATCCTCCTCCTTCTGCCTCTGGAGTCCCTGGGGTTACAGGTGTATGATATTGTACCAAGCAAAGAAGTTATTAATGAGCTCCGTGGTGCTAGGCACTGTGGATAAATGCTTTACATGAATTATGTCATTTAAGCCTCATAAAATTCTTAGATAAGTGTCAAAATTACCCCCACTTTACAGGTGAGCAACCTCAACTGAGACACCTGTTAATAACCCTGGGGAGTATGGATTTTTGAATGCAAATTCGGGAAGTCTGATCATAAAGTCCACAGTACTAAACATGCCCAACTGTTCTTATTTGGTTGGATTAATTCAACTCATATTCATGCGTGAGACCCTGGGCTAGGAGAGAACTGTAAACCAGCTCTCACCTGTGGCCTGGGTATTTTTCTTCTTCATCACCTGCAGACCTGAAGAGCATCTCCAGATGTGCCTATTCCAGTCTGAATTCTGCCACTCAATTGCTCTCTTCTCTGGACCTCAATTTACCTACTTGAATGGTGGAGGAATTCAGGTCGATGACTAATCAGCAGGAAAGGATCTCTGCACTGATCTTTCATAGTCTTTCTAGTACAGACATAGTAGCCCGGTGTTATTGAACAACCAACAAGAGACTGTGAGGCAAAGAAATCATGGGTCCTTTATATTCCAGATTCTCACAGGGACTGCTCATAGCAGGAGTGGCCCCTACAGAAGGCTGTTTGACTTCTTTGCATTTCTTGGTTGGAACCTGGAACATTCTTTGGCTATGATCACACTTGTCCCAGTAAATATCAACTCTCCGTTGCAGGTACTTGACATCCTGTCTCTGAGTCTCTTACAGGAGCTTGTGGGGAGGCATGGTTGATTTCATTTTATTGAAGAGGAAAAGGACCTTCTTGGTGCAAGTGTCTTCCTGAGGACACAGAGCTTATTATACGGGGCAGAAGTCAGGATGGAAAACACTTTAGGTCCCTTCATTCTAACAAAGTGCTTTTGTTTTTTCATCTTCTTTAAATTTATTTCTAAATATAAAATGAAACATTTTAGATTATATAAATTATGGTTTACACAAATGATGCATTTATGCAAGTCATTCCCACTATAAAAAGTTCTAATTACATGGATGCAGCAAAATACCCTTTGACCCCCACTCAATCCCACTTGCCTCCCCAGAAATAATTGTTCTTATCATTTGGTTAATAATAATTTAAGATTTTTTCTAGTTATTATAATGTACAAATAAAAATATGAGGTTTTTTTGTTCTTATATGTAAATTAATGAATCTGTATATAATTTGCAACTTTCATTTTTAACCCCAAACTTCACTTTACACAAGTTATTCTTTTTTATTGCTACTGTTGTGTATGAATTTTCTGTTTCAAACATTGTATACTTTGCAGTGTTGTTTCTTTTAGTTCTAGTTACATCTATGTGTGAGCCAGGGATCCAAGTCCTGCATCAGAGAATCAGCAGCCTCCTTTTGCTGGGACTGTGCTAACCATATGAAGGGTAGCTGGAGTGGTTTCAAATTTAAGCAGCAGCAACAGCAGCTCTGGTTTGGCAGCTTTGCTGTTGGGGAAGGTCCTGCAATGGACCTTACCAAACCTCCTCCCACTTTGAGGGACTGAGAAATTGCCCCAGCTGTACAGGCTTTCGAGTCAGACATATGACACTTCCACCAATTCGTAGATGTGTGTTTTCTCAACCTGTTAAACCCCACCTTCCTCTAAAGTATGATCATACATATTCTAAAATGTTAGTACAAGGAGACAAAAAGCCCTTGGTAATCACTTTAAAAAATGTGAGCTTTCATTTCATGCTTTTGTTATCTCCTCTTGACAGCCTCAGTTGTTTTGTATCCTACCATCCATCCCGGGGTCTGGTCTAAAGAATGGGTTATAGAAAGATTAGTCCAAATCTCCCCTACCTTTCGTAAGGGGAATTATGAAAGTAGAAGCAATACTACCTCCATTTGCATCATGTTGTCCATTTCACTTCCAGTTCTCATTGGACCCTCACCACTGCCCAGCAGGTGAGTAATATTACTTATTACCATTTTACAAATGAGGCTAAAGGGCTAAGGTGGTGACTATTCTCTTGGCCATCAAGCAGTTGTTTGAGGAAGTCAGAATCTGCATCCAGTTCTTCTGATTCCATATATGAAGTCACAGTTATGAGGAATTGTGGTGCAAGTTGTTATTTAGAGAAAGTTTTAGACTCATACACCTGGCAGCATGAGATACAAGAGTCTCTTTCTGATACTGATATTTAATTACATACCATCAAAATCAACATTAATTCAGTCATAGATCATCAATATTGATACTAATTCAGTCATTTATCATCCATGAAATATTTCTTAAGGCCTTTGAAAAAAAAAAGCATACCAGATACTATACAAGCTGGTAACATAACTGGAAAAATAGGATAACTCAGTTCCTGACGGCAAGTCTGTGCAAACTGTGGTGTGAGGCCATATTTGGTCGGTAAGCCTTTAGGATGGCTTTTACTTTTTTTTTAAATGCCTGAGGAAAAAAAAAACTCAAGCATAATATTTGGTTTAAAATTATGTGGAATTCAAATTTGTATTCCCAAATAAAGTTTTATTGAAACAGCCATGTCCATTCATATATACTCAAGACTTTAGTAGATCTCCTAGAGAATGTGGTCCATTGAGCCTAATACTTACCCTCTGGCCCTGTACAGGAAGTTTGCTGACACCTGCTGTAAGGCAATTTTTATCCAAACAATTAGTCTGTACACATTTACCAAATGCCACAAAAGTGGGCATCTTCCAAGGTTTGTGTTGTTCAGTTGTCTGGTCTTGTTATATTCACAATCATTTCTGTGCTTGTTGTACTTCCTTACCAAACAGGGTTAGAAGATAAAAAGATGAGAAGGATACACCAAGAAAAGTTGAAAAGCAGCGGCCTCTTGTGGCTAATGTATGCATTATTTAGAGGATTTAATTGTTCCTGTGACAGTTAACAACAACAGCAACAAAAATAGGCCAGGTGAAGTGGTACACGCCTGCAATCCCAGCAAATGAGGAGGCTGAGGCAGGAAATTAGCAAGTTCAAGGCCAGCCTCAGCAACCTAGTAAGGTCCATAGCAAGACCATGTCTCAAAATAAAAAATAAAATGTGCTGGGGTTGTGGCTCAGTGGTTGAGTGCCCCTAGGTTCAAGCTCTGCTACCCAAAACAAAACAGGATTAGATTGGATTTTTGCCAAGGAACCGGGGATTCCATATTGTTCTGAAATATCTGGGATATTCAGATTATTACTGATTATTAGTTATAACTTGACTAGTTGAATTACACCTTTCTAATTAAAAGGAAAGCTAGCTGAGTTTAAAACAATGTGATAAATAGATGAAGGAATGAAATACTTATACTTTCTAAGGTGATAGGTAGAATTTTAAAAGCCTTGAGAAAACAAAAAGAGACCTTTGAAAAAAGAAACTGATAATCACTCAAATACTTTAGTATTAGGAAAACTTACTGGCAACCAGCCTTCCTGTTAGTCATAGTGAAGGCAGTGTAGTGGGAATAGACACTTGGCTGCTTGTCCTACCCAGCCCATACCAGGCCCTGACCATGGGTGAGCCATTGTCCCCTGGGCTTCAATATCCCCTATAAATGAAGGGGTTGGACTAATTCTGAAGGACTTTATAACTTGTACAGACCACAGTTCCTTGAGTCTATCTGGAAAGTCCCCTTTTTGTAAACAAAGATAGTTCCATCAAATCTTAATCTGGTGCTGGTTTTGTTGAAGGTGCTATGGTAATCATGGTAGTGGTGTGTGTCGTAGGATGGTTCTTCTTATGGCATGGTGATATAGTGGGTATGTTGTAAATTGGAATCAGAGCTAGCAGACCAATTAGGAAGGGAAGAATCCACTATTGAAGATTTATTACTGCAAACCAAGATGAAGGGGAAAGAGAATGGATAAATTGTGTTAACCGTTGTATAGTGTTATGATGTTCTTGTGGTGTAAGAAGAGAGAATTGTTCCACTAGTTCATTCTGAAGTGCATTAAAATCTTTATCAAGAAGAAATGCAAAAGGAGATAACAGCAATTGCTCAATATTTGATGAATTTCCAGAGGTATCATTGTAAGGTAAAGATGTGACACAAAATCGACGAAACCCTGAGTCTCATTCAAGTTATTGTCTAGTCCATAAGTCTTCTTGATGTTCCCCAAGCCATAAAACTGATGCTTTGAGAGTGTCTACCTTTGTAATATCTGTCAGTCAATATGAGTCTGTTTTTTATAATTGTGATGTAACAATTTGCAGATAAGTATTCAATTGATGAGCTGTTTGCAAGGAAGGGGCTAGCATGTGGCTACTGTAGCAGCAGTTGCTGCTGTGACCATAATAGCAATAATAATGACTATGAGAGTAGCAAAAAAATTTAGGTCTATATAATATTAATTTTATATAGATAATCCATTATGCCACAGTTGGGTAGGATTAACTGGCATCCATCCATGAGCTCATTGTTTTAAAATTACAATTTCAGTAATATTTAAAGTGGTGACATTATGGGCAGAATAACAAAGGGTTAACCACATCTTATTTCATTTACTTTATAGGGCTATGATTCATAACTAGTATTGCAAATGTTTTTAAGTTGAATTAATGCCAGAATATAAGGTTTAGTTGTACACACAATTATATAAGCTTCCATTTCATTCCATTTCCATAACCATTGCATAGAAAAATGTTCCCAATGCCTGTGCCTGAGATCTCAGGGAACAAAGGCTAGTCCCAACCACCATATAATAGTATGAGGCTGGGAACATGAATTAGTGGAATTTATACATAATGCTCCCATGGCACTTGCCAATCCTGGATTCTAGTTGTTCCAGCCACGGTGCTAGCCACTTCCTTGCAAACAGCTCATCAATTGAATAGTTGTATGCAAACGTTACATCACAATTACAAAAAAAAAAGACTCATATTGATCAACAGATATTACAAAGGCTATATGCTCTCAAAGCATCAGTTTTATGGCTTGGGGAATATCAAGAAGACTTATGGACTAGACAACAACTTAAATGTGACTCAACAACTTGAATGTGACTTCCATTATAATGAAAGGACAATGAAAATGCCCATGTGGTAGCATTAAGTGGCAGTAAATCCAAATCTGCTGCTTTCCAGTTTTCTAGAGTTAAATCTGAAGTCAAATTTTGTTTAGTAAAATGGGGGAAACTGCAAATGCTCCTGGATAAGTCTGGGAGATCTAGGTCATGGCAAATAGGAATAGAGCATTTTGAGTGGTAATGGTGTTGGGAATTAGGTCATCCCTCTAAACCCTATCTTTTTTTATTAACCTCTGATATTTCATGTCACTCATGTGAGATTTATTTTGTTAAGTATGATTTATGTACCATTGTTCTGTTATTTGAGCACATGGTATACTATTGATAGTAGATGGGAAGACTAGGACTACGTACACCCCAATCTCTAGACATTTTATGCCAAATCAAAGAATTATCCATAGATGTAGAGAGTTCCTGAAAGAGTTGAGTTGGATTTAAATTTAGCCCAACAGTAATCATTGGCGTTAATGGGAAGCTCAGGATGAATCCAATCTACAGCAGTAAAATAAAGTGAATTCAGAACACGTGCCCAATATATATAGGCTTTCCCCATGGGAATGGAAAGAATGAGCAAAATTATAAGTATCCAACTTCCCTGATTATTACTACCTGTTTAGATGAATTGATAGTAATCACAGAGATTATAATCAAAAATAAGATTTTTGGTGTCTTAGTGGCCTTTAAAGTCTCCCCAAGTTGGATGATTCGTAAAAGGCTGGAAAGGGTAGTGGACAGGGTCTCAGGGGAGGAGTCATACACGGAGGAAGGCTGATTATGACCTTGAAGATGGAAAAAGGATCCTTCTGATTGAGTCAACTCATAATAGGGTTTGATAAGAAATCCAGACAGTACCAGATGGTAGTGAAATAGCACATAGCCTCATCCCCAGGTTATTAGTAAAGCAGGGTCCTATTATTTCAGACCCTGTTTGGGTAACCTATATAGTACTTGAAGATGCATTTGTCCCAAGAGACGGGGACGTGTAAAAGAAGTGTCACTGTGTGGCAGTTAGCCCGTTCATTTGATTTAAAAAATTTAGTTAATGAAGCTTGCATTAGTTGCTCTTGAGGTATACATGGTAGATGTATATTCCCCCCTTCTTAAGCTTAAATGACATATTTATTAAGGATTGTTGTGTTCTTTCAATGATAGCTTGTTCTTGAGGGTTATAAGGAATACCATGTTTGAGATTGATGTTCCCTTGAGTACAAAAGGATTGAAAAGCAGTGGAAATGTAGGCTGGGCCATTATTAGTTCTAATAGTAGTAGGGCATCTATAGTAGCAAATACTGACAGAAAGTGTTGTCTAACAGTGCAAAATTTCTCTGGATTGAGCTGTTGCATGCACCTAGATATTAGAGAATGTACATGAATGTATTCTAGTTCTCCAAAAGGCAAGAGGAACTAGAACTTTCTTACAATCTTGATTAGCATTCTCATAAGCCACAGTAAGGGCCAACACATTAGCAGCTTCAGTGCTTTCAATTTTTTTTTAATTGGTTCTTTTTGGTTATACATGACAGCAGAATCCATTTTGATATAATTATGCAAGTATGGAATATGTATATTTTTTCTAGTTAGGGTCCCATTCTTATGGATATTTATGATGGTGGAATTCACTGTTGTTTTCACATATATACATGGGAAAATTATATGATTCATTCCACTGCCTTTCCTTTTCCTATCTCCTTCCCTCCATTCTCCATTGTTTAATCTCCATTTTGCATCTTGTTGACAAAACCCACATATGGCTCTGTGGCTCCCTGGAAGATTTGTGAAAAAGAGCCAGTGGGAGTTTTCATATCAGGCATCTATGCCAGGTTCTAACTGCAGCCCGAGAAGACTGCGCCCAAGTCATTACTGGTTGGCCTACAATACTAGAGTTCCTTTGGCCTGTAAGTTGACCAAAAATTATGGGGACCCCATTATTGAGATTATTAACTGCAAAAATATTAAGGTCGTCTCGCCATTCTTGGAACCAGAGGTTCTATCGGGCAGTTGTAAGTATTGTTCTCATTAGCGTCTCCAATCCCGTGTAATCATTTCATATGCTTTGGCAATGCCTTCAGTTAAGCCTCTGATAGAAATGGCACTGTACCCCATTTTCCATTACAGACTTTTGCATCTCCTTAAAAGCTGCAAAAGGTAAGCCATCATGTGGTAGATTATGGTTATTTTGTCTTAGCACTGGAAAAACTTTCAGCATTTCACCCGATTGTTTGGCCTCCTCTATACAACATTGTAGTGCAGGTTCCCACTTAAAATCACTCTTTTTAGAAGTTATTAGAAAAAGGGTGGTGGTAGTGGGAAATCTCCCAAAGGTGTTAGGGGGATGTCCTCATTCAATCTAGGTTCCTCATACTCAGAAGCTTAAGGAAGTGGTTTATCAGGAGACAGGAGAGTAAGAGTTGATGTCTCCATTTTGGATTGGTTGGATATTTAATAGGCATTGATTCCATACAAATGTTTTAATGTAACCTGTCCTACAGACATCCTGAGACACTGTGTGCTCCTGTTTGTTTCTCAACTGTCAGTATCTGAAACAGATACTCAAGCTGAGCTGCTTGAGTTTGGCTCCTCATACTTTTTTCATCAGCAAGTAGCTTAACATGCCAGTAAGCAGGAATTCTATTTTATCAGTACAGTTTTTATTCTGTAACTAATAACTTCTCCCCCACGGTATGTTCTAATTTTCTGGAATATTCTGTTTGCAGAACTCAGATCTAAGTTTTTGCTATGTGCAGCATGTTATTATGTTTTTAATCATAACTTCCTTTGATCTAATATAACCCTTTTTTCAGTATGCTACTTCCCACAAGACAGTCACTCATGGCAAACAATTTGTTTCACTGTGATTCCATCAGGGGAGGGTTTTGAAATTTTTTCTGAAAAACTTCAGTTGATGTACCTTGCTAACTTTACTCAGCTCCCAAGTGGCAAAGCCATGCCTAGAAGACAGGTAGGTGTTGCTCTAAAGTTCTTGCTCTGACTCCTGACACTATATTACAGTATACATCATGCCATATCAGGATAATTTCTGTTCTTTGGAAAGGACAAAGGCCATCTTCTGATGACCAGGAATTCTGGGAAATTTTGCTGATGCCAAGATTGTATCATACAGAGTTCTGAGTTGAAGCTCTTGCAGTCATGAAACTTTAAACGAATTAAGAACTGCAGCCAGGCATGGTGGCACAAACACTATTCAAACTGGAAAACTGTGGAAACTCTATATATCACTATTTTGTGCAGTATTTGCTACTCTTCCTTAAAAAAAGGGACTCAGGTCCAAGGCAAAAAAAAAAAAAAAAAAAGTTTTTAATAAACTTTTATTTTATATTCAAGATAAAGCATATACACAATTGAATGTGGAAATAAATAACTAGAAATGCTTTGGAAACTTTTCCATTTCTCCCTCAAATTCATTTTTTTTTAAGCACATGAGTCTTTATTTAAAGAAACATGGCAACTATAATATCAAGGAAAAAAAAGAAACCACATTTTTGTACAGAAACATATAGCCTTTTTGACTATACAGTTTAGTTGTATTTTAATAACAAAAAAAGCACACAAGACACACTCTTCAACAGATTTACTCAAACAGCTTTGCTCGAGAAGAAAAAGGCACAGATTTAAGGGGATGACGGTGATTATTAAGAATATAGTAAATGGGGGCTCAGTCAAAAAATGACACTTTAATGAACTAAGTCAGGAAACAAAAGAACAAAATGAACTCTCAAATTATCTGCCTTCATTAAAGTAAATTTTTAAATTAAATTGTATAAACATATGATATAAAGTTGGTACTTCAGGAAGTGTCTGTATATTTCTGCTATTTACAAATCTTTGTATACAATTTCAATGTTCGTTATACATTTCCTATAAACCAAACTGAGCCAGGGCCTCCGATCTCCATGCCCCATGGCCCCGTGAAGCATTCTGGCAACTGGATGACCCTAGCTGCTTTCTGTCAGAATAGTTGGAAAGGAGGAAGAACCAATCAAATGTAGTCATCTTCAACTGGTTCTCCATTAACATCACAATAGTGGATAAAAATTGCCACTACTCGCTGAAACACACCCTTCTTCATCTGCCGCATCTCTGAGATTTCTTCCCCTATTGTTTCCATACAGATGTCTGCAGATAGCTGTCCTTTCCGTCGAGGAGCATAGATAGTACCTGGAAATGAGAGAAAGAGAGAGAGAGAGAAGGGAAGACACATACAATAAACAGAATCAGAATCATTTAGAAAGTCAATTTGATATGCTGGTCCAGAAAATATTCCTAGACATGACAATATAACATAATGATGTATGAAGAGTTCATGGAATGAGTCCTTATCGCTTTAGTTTTATACCATGTTTGATGCCTGAGAAGATATGCTTGAAACCCCCTGGTCAACTAATGACACACCGGACAGGTAGGTCATATACATGTATGTGTAGTTCATAAAACTTAATTCCCCTATAAAATAGTTCTTTAAAAAAATGTAGCTACAAATGAATATACAAGTGCCTTAATACCTGGGGACTCTATTAAAAGCTTCTCCCTAAATTTCTGTACCTAAATTATCATAGTTCCCATGTGCCATGCAACAAGGAGCTCATAAGTTGTAGGAGAACAATTCTGTAACAGTATTGTTGATAAATACTTCAATAAAGAGTAACAAGATTATAAATATTTAGGTAATTTGCTGGGGATGGAGCTCAGTGCTATAGTGTATGCACCATATGTATGTACAAGGTCCTGGGTTCAACCAGAACAACAACAAAATTAAAAATTTATATAATACAAAGAAATCTAATAGGAAAATCTATCTGAAGGAATCTTCCCTGTCACATATACATAGTGAGTCTGTTGAGCATCTACAATGTACAAATTCAGAGTTATTTTTTGGAGATGAGGGATAAAATATTTATATGGAAAACCATTTAAAAGTTTCCCTGTTCTTTTTCAAACAAAATATTAACTATTTAGTAGGATATACCCAAACTACACAATGCAAATCAAGTCAGGTCATAATTACTTTCTTCATCATCTTCAAAATCATATCGGGCAAAGCTGTTGGGCTCTGCTGCCCTCAGTGATCTTAGCCAAGGGAAGTCAGAAATCATGGAATATGGAGCTCCGTCCACAACACCTAAAATTAGAAGACAGAGGCAAAAGTGTTATTGGTATGGAAGTGCTGATAAGGTTAAACTCTGTACTTTCCTTAAGTAGCATATTAATGCAAAACAGAGATTGAGCCAGGTGTCTTCAAGTCACTTCTAACTCTCAAATCACATTAAATTTTCACCACTTTCTGTCTTTCATCATTACTCTGTTTGTTCTAGATAGCAAAGACTTATACAGGCAGAGCAATATTTATTTGGTTCCTGCTTCTTGCAGGTATTCAGAGATTCCCATTCATATTTTCCCTAAGTCATGTCCTTCCATCCAGCTCACAGTTATTTAGCTTTCTAATCATTGGTAAATACATTACCCTCTAAAGTATAGATTTCTCTCCCCCAAGGGTATTTGGGGTATTTCTTTAAGTCTTCTTCACTTCGAGTGGCTTCAGGGAAGAATTCATACTTAATGAGCTCCCTAGAGGAAACAGGTAAAATTAAACAAAAATTGGAAAACTGAAAATGTTAGGGTGTTGAGTAGAAAGGAGCCATCAAAATGTTCTAGGCCAGATTCTACAAACATCTCAGACAAAATATTGATGCTAATAGCACTCAAACTAGAGAATGTTAAGTCTAATCAGGTCAAAGTTACTTTTTTACTATTTTCAAAGCCTTACTGGGGAAAGAAAACCATTCTCTAAGCAAATATTTTGAGTATAGAGAATGCTTAATACATTTATATAGCAAATACATAGAAAGTCTAATTTTCTGATAATGTAAAATAGCAGTCTTATTATTTTCTTCAACTTGATCTCTTTTGCATGTCCCATAACCAATGAAATAGTCAAACATACAATTAGTCTGTTCTTGTATAACTTTAAGTTTGAAAATAAAAAGCTACATATATACATGCACGCTCTTTAGTTTTAAGTTCTCATTTCCCTCAGTTTTTCACAAATGTTAATTTCATGACATGCTTGCCTATAAAGCTCAGATGGAATGATTTAAAAGGAGGAATAATTGAGATTTGCTTCAGGGACCCTCCACTATGAGAAATGACTGAAAAGGCTTTTCAGAGTCAGAGTTACTTACTGATTGATGTTTGCTATAGTGTCCATCCAGCTGCGAATGCGCACTTTGTTCCGTACATTGGGAGGGTTACTGAATTCATGAATAATACAAATGTGATAGGGATAGGGACCACTAAACAGCTTCTGCTCCAAAGTTAGTGTGTCCACCTGTGGGAGATATCATAAAGAAGTCTTGGACCAAGAAAGAAGGTCTTAGGGATCTATGTCCCAGTGCTTGAATGAGTTTCCTTGGGTCCTTCTCAGTATCAAAATCTTTGGCTGATTTGAAAATCAAATAGTCATATGTGAATCTGAACACAGCCTGCTACAATGGGGGGCAAGTCTCTGATCAGCAGACTCATGGATTTATCTCTCACTGTTATGTAAGTACCCGGAAAGCCAGAGAATCCTGATTTGGGTAACTGATCTCAATCAACCCAGAAGTCACTACTGAGAAAGGCTTTTACAGGTTTTAGTACTGACTATATCTGAATGCATAGAACCACACACCCATTTGACCTAAATCACGAGTCTTCTTAAGGATAGAACACACTTCTCCACCTTGTAGCCTCTGTTTACATTGTTTACTTCTCATGGAACACCCTCTTACCAATCTCTAATATGAAATCCCATCTGGCCATCTCAGTGGTACACAGGTTTATTTCCTTTTTGGGAAGGAAGTGTTCTCTGGATTTTACAGCATACAACAAATTTTTAATACTGAGTCACTCAAAAATTTATTTGTTGAATTGATTGTTCTGGGCTCTAGCTCTCACACTGATCCCAAGGGTTCTCAACTGTTTTTTTTTTTAAACTCTCTTTTGGCATCAAGCACAATCTCATACAAAAATTTGCTTTTAATAACAATAAAAATAATAAATGTAGCTATCACATTATTGCTTACCATATACAAGCAACTGTTACAATATATCACATATATTAGCTGAAATATAACAATAACTCTAGGTATATTCTTGTATTTTAATTTTACAAATTAAGAAATTAAGACACAGAAGTTAAGAAATCTGCTATAGGTCAGAAAGCCAGAATATAAATCGGGCAGTTTGAACTCTGAGTCTATGCTCTTAGTCGTGGGTAACTATTAATAAGTATACAAACTTGTTGAATGACAATGTCCCTATATAACTTGCTAAAAACTTTATAAAAATCTAGTAGAGAAGCATTAATAAAGGATTAGCAAAGACAGTCTAGATTGGTTAAAAGAACTCTGCAGAATCTCAAGAACCATTACTGTGGGTTGAGCAAATGAATAAATGCTGAGTCCAAAAGGTTTAAGATAAAATAAATAAATGTCAACCCCAATGCATGTATCATTAGAAAGGAGCATAGCTTGTTACCTGCTGCATTGGGCGGAGGTATATGATACGGTTTCTCTCAGGAGGCATCCTTAGTATCTGGTCTAATACCTGATCCATATTCAGTTTCTTGCATTGTGCATAGTCAAACCGGTTTACAATTGGTGCATTTTCAACTTTTAAATGTTTCAGTACCCTGCACCTGGTAGCTACAAAATGAAAACAATGGCAAGTTCTATAAGTAATTTGTACAAACATATAGCATCTTTGGAGGACTGGCCTAGATATTATTAGCAGATGATGCTGCAGTTCTAAACATCTTTAACATGAGTCAAGTATTATGATAGAGTACAAATAACAGTTAACAAAAGGATTTGAAAGTTCACTGTGTTCAGTTCAAAAGAAGCTGGTTGCCCTCATGCTACTAGAGGCAATGTTAAAGTGCCTTTTTCTTCTACGAATTTACTGTCAAATAAACCAAGTACTAAAAAATGACTTGCCCACACAGGAATTGTTAAGAAAATATTTATTGAATAGAATGAATTATAACTATTAATTTATACAATCTTGTGGTAAATGGTCAAATAAATCTGAAATTAGCACATCTTATCTTACATTCACTCACAGGTAAGAGCAAAATTGGTTTTAATTCCATCACAAGTACAGAAACAGAACCTTGGGTCAAGGGAAGAAAAGGCCCAGAAATACCTGAGTAGTTTAGTCTACGGCTGTATAGTACAATACGGTAACCATCAGCTATCAGGAACTATTTAAATTTAAATAAGCTAAAATATGAGAAAATTAAACTACAATTCTTCAAGCATGAGCTTAAGTGTTCAACAGCCACATGTGCTAGTGTTTATCACATTAAACAGTTTGGACACAGAACATATACACATTACAAAAAGTACTATTGAAAATGCTGGTCTAAAACATGATTAAGCAGTGTTCCTGTTTGTAATATGGAACATGAGGTAATAGAAAAAAATAACTGTGAGATAATAAATGCACTCAACTATACTAGTACATCAACTTAAGAAAGTATCATCTTTCTTTTTTGTGTTTGTGTGTGTGTATGGTGCAGGAATCAAACTCCTGGGCTTGCACATGCTAAGCAAGCACTCTACCCTTGTAGATATATCCCCAGTCATATATCCTTTATTAAATCACAAATTTCAGCCTAATCCAACTCAAGAGACAGTATTAAATGAAACAGATTATGAAACCAGAAGATTGATTTGCCTGATGTTTTTAACATTCCATAAATACAGGTGTAAGATACCTGACACAAATACCATATTCCCCTGTAAGTCTTCCCTGTAACTAACTTTGCTATTTAAACACGGAGCCAGTGCCCTGCCTTTTAGGTTCATTTTCTCCTCTGTGATGTGGTGCAAAGAATGGAAACTGGTGTTGAAGACTGGGAGGAGAGAGAAAGAGGACTAGATGGTGATAAAGATCAAATGGTTCTGTAATAAAACCAAACATGGTTAAGGTTAATCTCACCTGTCACTAATTTAGCAAGTAACTAAAGACTGAGCTATTTATCTAACATCTTCTGTCCCATGATAAGGTGAACTAAACAACTTGCTTAAAGGGGCAAAAGGCTGGGGATGAGGCCATGTGACTCATTAACAGGTTAGAGAAGACTCAAGAGTCAAGTGCAGAAGTAGAAATCAACCAGATTCTCAGAAACCTTCTTATTCCTTTTAGAGGAATGCTTAGATAAGCTCAGAGTTGGAGGGTGAAATGCTGACAGAATGGCTCAAAAGAATCTTATTGTATGATAGCTGAGATTTTTGAAGAGCTCACGTTTTCTATTTTAATAAGAAATTCCAATAGGAGATAGTGATTTATTAGATGTTTTAGGACCAACAAACTCTTTGGTTGGGTTAGAGAAAAGTACTACCTCTTCAGAGTGAACACAGAGCCTAGGGTCCCCAGGGTCTGGAGTCTTATAGAATGCAAGGGAGAGGTAGTGTATGAATCTCCTTTCTGGGATTCACCTCATTTCTGACAAAATGTTTACTAAGCATCTTTTCATGGAATTTGTTTACTATCAATATTGTCAGAGACATACAGAGAAAAGCCAATGTGTTTTGTAATACTTATATAACAGAGATTAATAGAGATTAATATTTACTATGTGTTTACTGTTGAGAGCCACAGCCAAAGGGGCCCCAGCAAACTTCCAGCTGCCGGCTGATGATTGGCTCACAGCGGCCCCAGCAACATCTAGCTGATTGGCTCCTCTGCGGTGATGTTCATTGGGCTGTTTCCCCGCCCTTCAGACTGCCAGCTGATGATTGGTTCACAGCGGCCCCAGCAACATCTAGCTGATTGGCTCCTCTGCGGTGATGTTCATTGGGCTGTTTCCCTGCCCTTCAGACTGCCAGCTGATGATTGGCTCACAGCGGCCCCAGCAACATCTAGCTGATTGGCTCCTCCACGGAGCTGCTCATTAGGGGACTTCTTTGGCTCCGCCCACATGACCCAGCCAATCAGCCTCAAGAGCAGGAGGATTGTGGGAGGTGGTGAGGTTTGTGTGGGGGTGAGAGGCTTGGGGAAGCGGGTGGTGGCAGTTGGGCTCTGAGGGTTTTTTCCTGAGGAGCTGTTTTGTTTGGCGTTTGTAGTTCTAAAAATAAAGTTAGTTTCTTTTGACAAGTGGCTCCTGAATTGTGCCCAGCCAGACTGCGGCATTTACTAGGGGTCAGATCCCGTACCATGATATGTATAGATACGTAACCGCACACACACACATATGCCGGATACATCAGTTACTACATTTAACTTTCATGAATGCTTCACGAGTTAAGCATAACTGTGCACATTTTATAGACTAAGCAAAATGGACACAGAATATATAACTCGCCCAAGGCAAGGTGAGGAACAAGTCAGATATGCTTAATTTTACATGTATGGATATCAAAAATATAATTTTGAGTGAAAAGGAAAAAATAAACAGACTATGTACCTAAAATTTTAAAAGCTCACAAAAAAGCAACATCTTATATTTGAGACAGACATTATAAATAAGTAAAGACATGAAAAGTATACAGGAAGAACACATAAAATACCTGAGCATAGAGGACGGAATAGAGGTAATTGCAACAAGACACAAATGTGGCTGATAGGAAAAGTGGCTTGGATTAAATACACTGTGTCATGAATTATGACTGAGGACAAGACTGATGATCTCAGTCAATGCAGAACTGGTAAGCTCTCTTCAAAAACATTTACACATAAGACATATAAAAGAACACAGCAAACAGATGGCTGAGTTAGGATTCAAACTAACGTGGATCTGACTCTAGCACCCACCCATGCTTTCAATCCACTCTTTGAGATCAGGAAGCAATTATCTTTCAGAGGAGATGCTATTTACCAAATGAACCAAGTTTTGGCACATGGATCCTTATTATGAACAAATTATTTGAGAACCAAAGGAAAAAAAAAAGGACAAAATTAAAGGTAATCCGACATTAAAAGAACAAATAATGTACTAATGTTATTGTAGTATTTATGAATTCTTAATTCTTTAAAGTCATTCATGATGGTCTTATACTATATAATCAAATACATACCATGGATGAACATCATCTTGGGACAGTCTTTCAGTACTAGATCTGTGATTCCACAATTGGTCATAGTGACTCCAACAAGATTTTTGGATTTCAAAACAAGAACCTACAATGATAAAAAAAACATAAGTTACATTTAAGTGGATTTTTCTGTTCTTTTTATTTTTAGAGCTTAAATGTTTCATGGGTATAACCGAGAAGTAGCTGTTACTAATTTTTTTCTTTGAGGTAAAGAAACTAAGGATTTCAGTTTCTTTGCACTACTCAAGAACTGGGCTGGATTATGAAAGGTAAGTGAAGGCTTTTTGTTTACCTGCACATGGTCATCCTCAATCACAGGATCACTGGTACTGGTGGACTTATCTGCTGTCCGCTTCCGTTTCATGGCCTGACGTGGCTTTGTTTTGGAAACCTCTAGAAAAGGCAAAAAAAAAAAAAAAAAACACCCAAATATTAACTTTGCTTTTTTTTTCCTTCAACAGAGAACATTCAAATGCATATGTACAAACTCCATCAAGGCAACTCCCAAATCTCAATTTGTTTCCCAATGGAATACAATTAGATTAGTATGTCTAAGGGACTGCTGTATATTAGTAGCACCCTCCAGTATCTCAAACATATCTACATCAAACTTAAAAAGAGTTTTCCATACTTGGGCCACTCCAACAATATAATCAACATCCCCAATCTATGGTCTCTCTGACTCACCCCATCCTAAGTACTTCGATGGATTAACTTACAACTTATGACTTTCCTTCTAAAGAAATTCAAATTACTGCTCAGTAATGGTGGCACATACCTGTAACCCAGTGACTTGGGAGGCTGAGGTAGGAGGATCACAAGTTTTGAGGACAGCCTCAGCAATTTAGTGAGGCCTAAGCAACTTAGAGAGACTCTTTCTTAAAATAAAAAATAAAAAGAGCTGGTGATATAGCTCAGTGGAAAGTGCCCCTGGGTTCAATCCCCAGTATCAAAAATAAAATAACATTTGAAAAAAAACTTCAAGTTACTGACTGCTGTTTAGTGAATATGTTTTAATGCCTGACATTGGCAGGTTGTGGGGGTGGGGATATGCTAGTTATCTCCATATCCTTGTTCTCTGTCATTGCCAATGTCTCTGAAGCCATTAATCACTCTAGCTCCCTTTGCCCAGAACATCTTTTCTGAATTTACCTTTTGAAATACTACCCATCTCTGAAAGGTTCAGCTCAACTGCCACTTGCTAAAAATTATCCTGGACCCCCAAACATGGTATACTATTCTGTAGTTCCCCACATACTTGTTTTGTTTCCAAATTTCAAGTAAAAGATCCTTGAAGCACTAACTTATTTCATCTTTGCTTTAATGTCAGCCACCAGCAATTAGCTAACGTGAACATTTCCTGAATGACATGGCACTTGAATGAATGAACACATCACAAGTACATAACAGTAAATATTTACTAACCACTTACTATGTGTCAGGCACTGTTCTAAAAGTTTTACTTGTATTAACTCATTTAATCCTTAAAGCAGTCCCCTGAATTAGATTTATTATTCTCCTCATTTAATATATGAGGAAGCTAGACATGGAAAGGTAAAATGGCTTGTCAATATACGAAGTGAGAACCAGGAGGCAAACTTGGGCAATCTGCCATCAGTCGCCATGCTAGAAAACTTGCAATCTTTTTTCATTTTCCAGTATGTACTAAAACATTACAATTATAAATGAAAATATTCCAGTCTTATTAAAATTTGTTCTCAAACTTAAAACCACTTATATTCTATTTAAGGAAAAGATATGATTGTATTCATTTTTAAATCATACTGTTGCAAAGTGTATACTGAATGAAATATGGTTGACTTTTATAAGCAAACCCCCATCATACATCCCACTTAGATACAATGGTTAGGTGATGAACACTCCCCTGTAAACTCAAACCAAAGATTACAAAGAAAGATAGGAAAGTGAGAGGCAAATACTGACAATTCCCAAAGGTTTGGGATTAGACAAAAATCTAGATCTAGTCCAGGTGGTATTTTACAAACTAGAACCCTTTTCTACATCTTCTGGAGTTTTTGTAAAATTCTTCTATGCAAAAACAATTGGCAGGAGCTGCTTTGGTTGAAGGCAAAAAGGAGTTCTACCAATCACACTTTTCTCAAGGACACTGAAAAAATATGATTTCTACCCTTATTAAGTTCACAACTATTCACTGAGCCCCATATCATGTGAAACACGTGGTGCTAGAAGCTAGGAATATAGTAGACAAGTAGACACTGTCCCTGCACTCAAAAGGTCAGGCAACTGCAAAGACAGGTAATAAAACACAGAATTAAATATAGTGTGGTTCATATTAGTGTCAAAGATGCTACAGAAACTGATCTTGGGGTGTCAGGAAAGAGTTTAGTATTTATGAGAACTATATTAATCCTAAGTGCTATTCTCTGAATACCAAACTAAATATTTTGGTGATACTTATTTTATAAATTATTATATGCAGATAAAAAGACTTGTTTAAGAATATCAGTTTGGGATGATGAAAAAGTTCAGCTGGATGGTGGTGACAGCTGTACAACATGAATGCCACTGAACTTCACACAAGTCTCTATTCCCCAAATTAGAAATCACACAAATTGGAAATCACGCTTCTAACATGACTTCAACACTCTACAAGGTCACAAATCAAAAATCAAAGAACTCAAATGTTATTTTTGAACTGATTAAACAATTCCCAAGAATCAAATATCTTCCTGTATTAGAGTTCTATCCTTAAAACTGTTAAAGAAGAATGGCTTTAATAGATATCAAAAATATACTAGATTAAAAATAATTTATAAACCATTCAGGAAACTTGCTCCTTCCAAAAGAAACCTGAGTAATAATATTAATATCAGTGCTTTGACATTTCTCCAGAAAATGTATTATTGAAAGTAAACATACATGTGTATGGTATTTAAAAAAATAGATCATATATTATGTCACAAGGCAACTCTTAGACGATACAAAGGAGTAGACATAATACCATGCATCTTATCTGATCATAATGGAATGAAACTGAAAATCAACGATAAAAGAAGGAAGGAAAAATCATGCATCACTTGGAGAATGAACAATAGGTTACTGAATGATCAATGGGTTATAGAAGACACCAAGGAGGAAATTAAAAAATTCTTAGAGATAAATGAAAACACAGACACAACATATCGGAATCTATGGGACACACTGAAAGCAGTTCTAAGAGGAAAATTCATTGCTTGGAGTTCATTCCTTAAAAAAAGAAAAAACCAACAAATAAATGATCTCATACTTCATCTCAAAATCCTAGAAAAACAAGAGCAAAACAACATCAAAAGAAGTACAAGGCAAGAAATAATTAAAATTAGAGCTGAAATTAATGAAATCGAAACAAAAGAAACAATTGAAAAAATTGACAAAACTAAAAGTTGGTTCTTTGAAAAAATAAATAAAATCGACAGACCCTTAGCCATGCTAACGAAGAGAAGAAGAGAGAACCCAAATTACTAGCATACGGGATGAAAAAGGCAATATCACAACAGACACTTCAGAAATACAGAAGATAATCAGAAATTATTTTGAATCCTTATACTCCAATAAAATAGAACATAGTGAAGGCATCGATAAATTTCTTAAGTCATATGATCTGCCCAGATTGAGTCAGGAGGAAATAGACAACCTAAACAGACCAATATCAATTGAGGAAATAGAAGAAACCATCAAAAGACTACCAACTAAGAAAAGCCCAGGACCGGATGGGTATACAGCGGAGTTTTACAAAACCTTTAAAGAGGAACTAATACCAATACTTTTCAAGCCATTTCAGGAAATAGAAAAAGAGGGAGAACTTCCAAATTCATTCTACGAGGCCAACATCACCCTGACTCCTAAACCAGACAAAGACACTTCAAAGAAAGAAAACTACAGACCAATATCTCTAATGAACCTAGATGCAAAAATCCTCAATAAAATTCTGGCGAATCGGATTCAAAAACATCAAAAAAATTGTGCACCATGATCAAGTAGGATTCATCCCTGGGATGCAAGGATGGTTCAATATACGGAAATCAATAAATGTTATTCACCACATCAATAGACTTAAAAATAAGAATCATATGATCATCTCGATAGATGCAGAAAAAGCATTCGACAAAGTAGAGCATCCCTTTATGTTCAAAACTCTAGAAAAACTAGGGATAACAGGAACATACCTCAACATTGTAAAAGCAATCTATGCTAAGCCTCAGGCTAGCATCATTCTGAATGGAGAAAAATTGAAGGCATTCCCTCTAAAATCTGGAACAAGACAGGGATGCCCTCTCTCACCACTTCTGTTCAACATAGTTCTCGAAACACTGGCCAGAGCAATTAGACGAAAGAAATTAAAGGCATAAAAATAGGAAAAGAAGAACTTAAATTATCACTATTTGAGATGACATGATTCTATACCTAGCAGACCCAAAAGGGTCTACAAAGAAACTATTAGAGCTAATAAATGAATTCAGCAAAGTGGCAGGATATAAAATCAACACGCATAAATCAAAGGCATTCCTGTATATCAGCGACAAATCCTCTGAAATGGAAATGAGGACAACCACTCCATTCACAATATCCTCAAAAAAAATAAAATACTTGGGAATCAACCTAACAAAAGAGGTGAAAGACTTATACAATGAAAACTACAGAACCCTAAAGAGAGATATAGAAGAAGATCTTAGAAGATGGAAAAATATACCCTGTTCATGGATAGGCAGAACTAACATCATCAAAATGGCGATATTACCAAAAGTTCTCTATAGGTTTAATGCAATGCCAATCAAAATCCCAATGGCATTTCTTGTAGAAATAGAGAAAGCAATCATGAAATTCATATGGAAAAATAAAAGACCCAGAATAGCAAAAACAATGTTAAGCAGGAAGTGTGAATCAGGCGGTATAGCGATACCAGACTTCAAACTATACTGCAGAGCAATAGTAACAAAAACAGCATGGTACTGGTACCAAAACAGGCGGGTGGACCAATGGTACAGAATAGAGGATACAGAAACCAATCCACAAAACTACAACTATCTTATATTTGATAAAGGGGCTAAAAGCATGCAATGGAGGAAGGATAGCATCTTCAACAAATGGTGCTGGGAAAACTGGAAATCCATATGCAACAAAATGAAACTGAATCCTGTTCTCTCGCCATGCACAAAAGTTAACTCAAAATGGATCAAGGAGCTTGATATCAAATCAGAGACACAGCATCTGATAGAAGAAAAAGTTGGCTACGAGCTACATACCGTGGGGTCGGGCTCCAAATTCCTCAATAGGACACCCATAGCACAAGAGTTAATAACTAGAATCAACGAATGGGACTTACTCAAACTAAAAAGTTTTTTCTCAGCAAAAGAAACAATAAGAGAGGTAAATAGGGAGCCTACATCCTGGGAACAAATCTTTACTCCTCACACTTCAGATAGAGCCCTAATATCCAGAGTATACGAAGAACTCAAAAAATTAGACAATAAGATAACAAATAACCCAATCAACAAATGGGCCAAGGACCTGAACAGACACTTCTCAGAGGAGGACATACAATCAATCAACAAGTACATGAAAAAATGCTCTCCATCTCTAGCAGTCAGAGAAATGCAAATCAAAACCACCCTAAGATACCATCTCACTCCAGTAAGATTGGCAGCCATTAGGAAGTCAAACAACAACAAGTGCTGGCGAGGATGTGGGGAAAAGGGTACACTTTTACATTGTTGGTGGGACCGCAAATTGGTGCAGCCAATTTGGAAAGCAGTATGGAGATTTCTTGGAAAGGTGGGAATGGAACCACCATTTGACCCAGCTATTGCCCTTCTCGGTCTATTCCCTAAAGACCTAAAAAGAGCATACTACAGGGACACTGCTACATTGATGTTCATAGCAGCACAATTCACAATAGCAAGACTGTGGAACCAACCTAGATGCCCTTCAATAGACGAATGGATAAAAAAAATGTGGCATTTATACACAATGGAGTATTACTCTGCAATAAGAAATGACAAAATCATAGAATTTGGAGGGAAATGGATGGCATTAGAGCAGATTATGCTAAGTGAAGCTACCTAATCCCTAAAAAACAAATGCCAAATGTCTTCTTTGATATAAGGAGAGTAACTAAGGACAGAGTAGGGACGAAGAGCATGAGAAGAAGATTAACATTAAACAAGGATGAGAGGTGGGAGGGAAAGGGAGAGAGAAGGGAAATTGCATGGAAATGGAAGGAGACCCTCAGGGTTATACAAAATTACATACAAGAGGAAGTGAGGGGAAAGGGAAAAATAATACAAGGGGGAGAAATGAATTACAGTAGAGGGGGTAGAGAGAGAAGAGGGGAGGGGAGGGGAGGGGAGGGGAGGGGGGATAGTAGAGGATAGGAAAGGCAGCAGAATACAACAGACACTAGTATGGCAATATGTAAATCAATGGAAGTGTAACTGATGTGATTCTGCAATCTGTATACGGGGTAAAAATGGGAGTTCATAACCCACTTGAATCAGAATGTGAAATATGATATATCAAGAACTATGTAATGTTTTGAACAACCAACAATTAAAAAAAAAAGAAAAAATAAATAAAAAATAAATAAAAATTATTAAGAAATAATTTACCTAGTAAAACACATAGACATAAAGAGTCTACTCAAATTGAAAAACAAAACAAAAACAAAGCAAAGAATGTCAACAGTAAAAAGCATAACACAAATGAAATTTTCTTTCTTAATCCAGGCAGTTATTTAACCTAAAAAAAACAAAACAAAACAAAACAAAACAAAAAAAACTTTAGTCATGAAACAAGTCAGAACAAAATGGTAAAGGGTATAAGCAAAACACAAAGCAAAAAGTTAAAACATGAAAATCCCAATAGTTAATAAAATAACCATCAAAAAAGCCGTCTGTAGAGGGCTGGAGTGGTGGCTCTGTGGCAGAGCACTTGCCTAGCACATGTGAGGCATTGGGTTCAATCCTTAGCACAGCATTAAAAGAAACAAATAAAATAAAGATATGCTATCCATCTACAACTACAATAAATAAATAAAAACAACAACAAAAAACCCTATAGAACTTTAGCATTATTTCCTAAAAGGGAGGATTCAGTGCTATAAAAATGATAAATTTTCTTTTCAGTTGTCAATTTAATGCAATTCTGAACTGACTAAACTAAAGAAGTAAAATAAAATAAATGAATAAAAGAATGAGAAGATGTGAACATTTGTCTGAAAAAAGTATGGAAGCTCTTTTATGGCATAAAGGTAAAAAAAAGGAAAACAGGTAGATTTGACTTTCAAATATGAAAAACAAAAGTAACAAAAGGTCTCATAATGAAGAGTTACTTGTTTAAGAATATCAGTTTGGGATGATGCAAAAGTTCAGCTGGATGGTGGTGACAGCTGTACAACATTAATGCTATTGAACTGCACACTTCAAAATGGTAAATTATTTTTGTTATGTATACTTTACCACAATTTAAACAAAGGTATCATAAGACATTTAAAATTCAAGCAGGGAGAATTATTTTCACCACATGACAGAGCTAGTGTTTGCAAAGCATAATGAGAACTCAGAACTCATGTATTTTAATATAAGTTTATGTTACAATCTAGGATGATTTACAAATAATTAAGGTCTCATATCTATCTTACTGAAAGCTTATTTTTCTTAGTTTAACTCCACACAATTAGTTTGTAAAAAGCACTGACCCTGCCTATGCTGGAGGGCTGATTTTAAAACAGAGGGACACTTGGATAAAATAATTCTGATAGGTATTAATAACATAGTAAAGGAGGATACTTAGTAAAACAGAATTGTGATTAAGAAACATGCTTACTTTTGCTCAATCCAATGTCTTGGTATATATAATATAACTATTAATGAAATTAAACATATACGTGCTTTGAGTATACCTTCACCCAAGTAATTTCCAGCAAAACTACTTACTTACCTGCTTAACTCCTGGCAAATATAACTGGAAACAAAACTAGATTTCAGAAAAAAAAGACCAAATACTGCAGAGGTAGGTCCTTTTAAGGGGTCTACCCAGGAAGCTGCCCTGAGATCAGTATTTCCACAACCCTGGCAACTTTTGGCCAAGGTATATTTCTAAGACCTCCCTAAGTGTGGGAGCAGAGTTTTATCTACTCGGGCTTAGACATCAGAAGCAATATTGGATTTAGGGCAAATACAAAGTTACATATATTTTTTAAAGCTAAACTATTTTGAGATTTCTGGGCTGAATATTTTACAAAATGTTTTATACCCCCACCCTCTAAAACATTACTGAAAATTAGTTTAAAATCTGTATGATTAACAGAACCCTCAAACAGAATTTAATTTGCCAAATTGGCTTTTTGTAAGGATACTTATGAACAAGAGTATGCCTTTCTCCAGCCCTACCCTGCAGTTGCTAATCCTGGGAGCATTGTCATACCTGACTCAGATACCAGCGGTACATGGGACAGTCTGCTCCTGGCCCTGGTTAGGGGCCTCCGAGGGTAGTCTTCATTAGACTGCACGTCACAGCTCTCAGGCTGGGAGCTCCCCCTCCTGTCCTCACCTGTAGCCCCAGAGCCACTCACATTAGTCCTCTCATCATGTGCTGGGCCTGAAGACCCCCCTTGTGGCAGAGTCCTAAAGGAAAAGGCGGATCTCGTACCATCCGGGCCATTCACAACACAGGCTCGGCTGGTTGAAGGACGTTCCTCATCAGAACACCTGCTAGTTCTCCTTTGGGATTCCTGGGGCCTGTGACAGCAGCATCTGGGGCAGACAGAACTCTCTGCATCTCCCTCCTCCATGGCCTCAGAGTCCTCTGACCCACCGGGGGAGCAGACACACTGCCTGGACACATCCACTTCTGTAGGGCTAGGCTCGGAAGAGCCGCCGCTGTTCACCGTCCTTACAAAGTCGGGGCTTTGAGAAGCAGTGTTGTGAGAGCTGGAGTTTCCCACTGTGCTGGCGGTGGTGCTGCTGCAGCTGGGATAAACATCCTTGTTTTTTTTCTTTTCAGGAATATCCCTAGCTGCTTTCATATCGGCTTTGATCTGCTCACTGGTGACCTGACAGCCTTTCTCACAGCTGCTTTCCTCGAGGGGAAACTGCTTCGACTGGCCCATCTGATGGGAGTTGTACCTCTTTCGAAGTGGAGTCTTGCCTTTTCCACTTACTGCTTACAGAAAAAGAAGAATGGCCCGAGGAAAAGAAAAGATTTCAGTACAAATTCTGGACAAAAGGCAAGAGTACATTTGGAACAGGAAACAATGTACACTAGTTTTCCTAAAGTATAACTGTGATCACATCATTGAACTACTATAAAATCTCTATGACTTCCTCATGCCTACCTTGTATATTCTTTAGCTCAGCCTTCAAGACTTGCCATGATATGATTCCAAATTGTTTTTTCATTTAGTCTCCTCTATCTGTATTTTACACTCCAGCCCCAACCTTTTCTCTCAGTATACCTCTGCTTCACTTAGTATACCTCAGGGCTTTTCTTTTTCCCAATTCATCCGACTGGTACCTCTATACAATCTCTTCTGCATCTGCTCCCCACAAAGCTACTGTAGCATATGCCTGGCAATACTGTTATCTATGTTTTTGACCTGATCTTTGACTAGATTAGAGGTTCCATAAAGACAAAGAGACCATGAGTTATTCATCTCTGTACCCCGAATGGTGCCTAATGCTATAGCTGGGGTATAGTAAGGCTCAATAAATACAGAAAGGAATTAACAAATAAGGTTTTGTTTGATCAATGGAAACTATAGTTGCTACTTTTAGAAAACAAACTCTAGGAAACATTAGGTTAGTAAGCTGGTCACATTATTTTGCCTAAATTTTAATTTCCATAAAGGCTCTTTTCAACCACAATATTGTTACCTGAATTTCTTTATAAAAGGCATAAACTAAAAATTGAACAGTCAGTGAATAGTTAGTAAATTATTTAAAATCCAAAATAACTAAGCTTTCCATACACAGATGTGTACACATATTTTAGGTGCAGAGTTAAATGTATAACATTTAAACATATTAAGGAGTGAGGAGGGCACCTTATGAAAAGTGGACAATTAGAACAACAACAATAATAATAAATACCCTTTGTGACGGGCATGTGGCATATGCCTATAATCCCAGCAACGTGGAAGGCTGAGATAGGAGGATTGCAAGTTTGAGACGAGCCTCAACTACTTAGCAAAACTCTAAGAAATTTAATGAGACCCTGTCTCAAAATTAAAAATGAAAAGGGCTGGGGATGTGGCTCAGTGACTGAGTGCTCCTGGATTCAATTCTCAGTATTAAAAATAAAAAACAAACCACCCTCTGCTAAAAGTGGTGAGCATATAGTTCTGAGAAATGAAAAGGAAGGCAAGACAAAGAAATAATAAAACTAAAAGTTATTTAAAGGGAGGCAAGGGATTATTAAAACAAACTTTAGAGCTCCTTGAAGCACCAAACTAGCCACCAACATTCACCAAGTACAAGTGGATAGAGTATTAGCTGGGGAGCTTTGGATGATTCAGGAGCTAACCCTTAAATGGGACACAGGCCTCCTGGCAATTCCTGATAACTTTGATGCCATAAACTACCTAAAACCTCCACAGGATTCTTACTTCTTCTCTTCCTTGAGCCCTCATCATCAATTTCTGCTGTGCTGCACTTGCTCACAATAGCACTGCCCAGATTCACCTCTTAGTTGGCCTACTGCCTTTCTTGCTTCCTACCACAATTCATAAAAACTATGTTAAATACACCACAAGCTGTGGTACGGACAAATTCAAAGACCAATTGGTCAGTTATGATGATGACTCTCACTGACAGGTCAGAGTAAGACATCACCTCTCACCTGACAATTCCCTGGACTGCAACTGCTCTCCAGTTTTTTCTTCGCGATCAGAGTAACGACGAGGTCCGCTCTTAGGAATCCAAACTTCTTGGAGTTCCAGACTGTCCTCCTCATCATCACTCTCTGAATCATGAACAGTAATTGGGGTTGGTTTAACTACACGCTGAAGACCACTGGGTCCTAAAACAAAAATCACAGGACTAACAGTTACTCTTTGCCTAAAAAAAGAATTCACACAAAGTATTGTTTCTAGGGATCATTGTCACAGATGTCATTTTTGCTCTGTGGAGCCTCACTTGTCACTCACTTTAGTGGACCTTACCTATACCCCTAGATGAGGTACCATGAGGAGTGTTTTAACTCTAAAGCACTATGTATGTATTAAATACGACTAGTATGTCAATAAACCTTACACATTCCTAATGGAAAATTAAAATAGAAGATAATATGGCCCTTATCCTAGGATCCTAACTATTCCAAAAAGTAGAATAAATTATCATAAAAATAATCAAAACAAGTCATAATCATTTAAAAAATAGGCTACATATTTTCCCAGGTTTGTAAATGTATAAGTCAAGGCAAAGCAAGTAAAGATAAATCTCAAACATATATGGGACCAGTGAGCAATTCTCTGCATTCTTTAATTGACTACAGGTCTGTCTTAAAGGCTAGATGAATATTACATTTTGGTTATGAGTCCGTGTATTCATGTAAAAAATGCCTTGTTTGATAGTACAGCCATTAAATCTTTAGCTCTTCTGACCCAATTTTCTCTGACAAGTGATTAATATTATTAAGTAAGCTTCAAGAAATTTTATCTTCTTCCTGTTATAATGTACAATGCCTGGCACAAAATCAGCACTCAATGAGTATTTGTTGAATAAATGACTGCATCTGTAAGACACTTAAAACAAGGGTAAAAGTATTTCCAATTCAAAGACAAAGTAACTTTCCAATAGATTAGTAGTAAGAACATGAGTTCTAATCTCATTTGTCACACTGACTCAGTAGTGTTGAGCATATCACTCAAACTTTTGAAACACCATCAGATTCTCCAATTATAATATGAAGGTTGGTATTAGGTAATCTTTAAAGGGCTATGAATCTAAGGCTGCCATCAGTCACCCACTAACAGAGAGAAGATTTTGATCTATTTACTAAGCCAGGTCAAACTCACGTCTGCTCTTCCTCCCCACTGAAATGAGGAGAGTATAAGCAAAAAATTTAACCAGGTTGTTTGTTTTCCCATTAACTATCCAAGTGATTTCTTTTTTAATACACATGTACACACATAATGAGTGCAACTACACATATTTGTTGCTGTAATTAAAGATAATAAAAAAAAATATTTGGTAAGAGATACATACATGCAGTGAGGAGGATGCCAAAGTTATAGGCCTCCATCACAAAACAACAATACACTAGAAGCTGTAAGGGCAGAAAACAACCATTCTTGGAGTTTCTTGTTCTTCATTACAATCTAGGCTCCAGGTTTCAGGATGACAGGTGAAGAGTCATATGATTGATTACCTGCTTGCTCCTCATCAACATCTACAGGGATGACTGCCTGATTGTGAGCAGGTGTATCATTTCCACTCTCAGCCACCACCTCTCCATCTTCTTGCACCATGTCTTCCATCTCATTCAATGCTTAAATAAAAATAAAGAGAGTCAAAATAAATGCCAAAAGGAACATAAAAAAAGCACAATGGTAGGCAAAACTGTGGCAGCTGTGAGGACTCAACAGCGTCATTGATCATTAGTCCACTCTAGAAAAAGAGCCTATAACTATGCTTTAATATAGACATATTAACAAAAAGTTCCGATAACTTATAGAAGAGGAAATCATAGACGAGAAAAGATCACTTGGTGAAGGAAGTACACCACTGGAAATTGAAAGTAGAGAGAAAGTGGCACAGTTAAAAAGAAAGTACCAATGTTGCTCCCAGAAGATGTTACCAAGTATAGCTGTTTGATCTGTCCCTTCTAAGCCATTTGCTTGAAGATGGTGGAAGCCAGCCAGCTATTAGAAGACCTATGATCACCTTATAAGCAACGAGTCTCATGGTATCTGCCAGCTATATCAGGATATACTGTGCAGGAAAGCTCAAATTGTGCCTTTCTCTTCCTTCTTTTTAGAGGTTAAGTTATCATTTATTGACTAATATGTAATGAGGATTATTAATATACTAAGTACCTTTTTAAACATTTTAACATCATTTAAATGGTTGATGTGCTTCAAAGTCTTCAATATTATTCTCACTGGCAATCAACAAATAAGAACATGTGATTTTATTCTCCTTATTCTACAGTGTAAATTTCATGAAAATTTCAGACATCATTTATTATACCTTCTTAAGGTAAAAATGATCACTTTCCAAAGGACAGTAAATAAAATGACACTTGGCCTCATCAGCTTTTTACAAAATTAAATCCTAACCATTTCAGTCAATATTCCAGACACTCTATCTAGTCCCTTCTTCCCAAGCACCTGACTGATCTCAATTTGAGTCAGGATAATACCAGTGCTAATCCTTCATATTTAATATGTGATTTCAAAATAAAAGGTACCCTGAACTCTGTACTGAAAAAAAAAAAAAAAAAAAAAAAAAAAAAAACAACCTATGGCCTTGTAACTTCCCAGTGTAAATGCCCAATACATACCCTCTAAACACAACTGGGTTTACAGGATTGGGTAGTTCTGCATTTTATCTGATGTAATAGCTTCCAAGAATGGGCTATGCTGTCAAAAGTTCAGATGTTTATGTGTACCTTGTCTAATGACATTTGGAACAAAAAGACAATATCTGACTTCACATCCTCTTCTCTCATCACTAGTACCTGCTGGCTCTGCACTTTTGTTATCTTTTGGGGTGAGTGCCAGGGGAGAGATTTAACCCCAAGTTTGAAATGTCTAAGAGAACTCATGTGGAAAAAAAGAAGATATGAAAGTAGACACAGCTGCATTTAGTTAATATAGAAAGGTCAAGCCTGGAAATGAACATGTAAAATGTAACAGCAAAAAGTTGGCACAAATGCCATGAATCTAAGAGAAAACATGTAAAGGAAAAAAAAAAGAGATCAAAGGGCTGGGGATGTGGCTCAGTAGTAGAGTGCTCACCTAGCATGCATGAGGCACTGGGTTAGATGCTCAGCACCACATAAAAATAAACTAAATACATTGTGTCCACCTAAAACTGAAAAATAAATATTAAAAAAAAAAGATCAAGGTCAAGAGTGTAATAGAGAAGGTGCTGCAAACAAAGGAAAGACATGTCAAATCAAGTAGGGTAAAATCATAAAAACAGTTCCAAAGCTGCCAAGAGACAAAAGCATCTCAAGGTAGAAGTAGGCAACAATGTGCAATACTGCTCAGATGCCAAACAAAATAAAAGTAGAGAAATGACCACCAGATTTGATAAAACAGTAGTGGTGACTCTGATAAGAGCCAAAACAGTTCTATAGAGAAAATGTAAAGAGAAATAAATGGTTTAAGACAATGCCTATCGGTGAGTCTTTGGTCAGGACCAGTATATTCACAGTTTGCCTTCATTACATAAGCACTTACCTAACATTAGGGAATCCTGTATCTCATTAATTATTGGGTCTACCACAGTTTACAAAGGAGTAACAACAAAAAAGATGTCTAGAAAAAATTCCTTTTTGAATTCTTATGGGTCAACTGGGAAACAGAAATAGCTGTTAAGGAAATAATCTCACTCCATGCTCACTCACCAATAGAGGGGCAAGATGGACCCTGTTAACACATGGGTTGGAATGCAACAGATGTTCAGTAAATATTTAAAAAGTGGACAGAGTATTACATAATTGAAACCCAATAAGTCTTTATTAGCTAAAGTACTTAATTTGCTAGGTGGTAGTGACTACTTATTGATTAAAGGTATGTGAAAGATGCCAATTTATCTAGCACACATAGTTATTTATTTTTTTGAGTTCTCAGAATATCCAAAAATATCTTCTACATTTATGCTAAATGTACTTATCCATTGGTCAGGGAGATATTAAAGAGAGGTTCCTTTGCCTAAATATTGAAAGTTTTATCTTAGTTAAACCAAGCATAAAATGCTATCAGTATACCCTAACCCCTATGGCACCAACCAGTCATTCCCATTCTGTTAGTATTCTCTTAGATTCTGCAGATAGGGCCAGATTTGAAAACAGATAAATAGAAAAAATTCAACTTCCACCACCCATCTTCCTTATTAGCTAGCTCCCCTCAATGTGGAAAGTGACAAATTGAAACAGGGGATAAAAGGGAAAGGGATGGAGTCAAAGGAAAAATCATTTCTATCTGAAGCTCACAAAAGATCTGGGTTACCGTCGGCTGCAAACTGCTGCTCCCCCGGCTGCAGGTCTTGCCGAAAATCATTCTCCTCATCGGAGTCATCTGGGTGATGGTGATTATTGTCATGGATGTTGGCATTGTTGTTTTGGGCATTATTATCATTGTCATTATTGGAGTTCTGGTTGCTAACAAGGGCTGAGGAAACCCCAATTCCTGTGCCTGCACTCAGACCAACTCGAGCACAGCCCTAAGGCAAAACCAAACCACATGTTTATCAATTTGGGCTAATATACAACACTTCACTTCTAATATGCCTTCATTTCATCTTTATGTAAGTACTAGCATTTAGGTAGCATTCATTTATGAAATGCTTTCACATATGCATTTAAGGCTCACAACACTTCAAACAAGATAAAGCATTCCTAGACTGAATGAAAGGACAAGGTACACAATGGGACATTTGTACTATAGCCTAGGAGCGGAGCAGTTAAGTGGTAGAGCATTCTGACTTCAAATCTTGAGTTTCCCCCACTGTACTGCACTGTTTCAATAGCAGAACTGTAACCATTAGTAACTGACAGGGGAGAACAGAATTTGTTGGAGGATTATGTTTGTATTACTGTGAAAAGTATAGAGTTCTGTTAAGCAGTTTTAAAATAACAACTGAGCAACTTCAGATTTCCCAGGATATGAAACTTAATAGAAGAGATAGCAGCAAAGTAAAACATTTCCAAAATAAGTTCTTAATCCTTTAGACTTTGCATTCTTGATTTAATCTCCCAACAAATACCTCTAAGTAGTAAAACCTATCTTAGCCTAAATTTCTAGCCTCTCTTTACCTTTAGTTCATACAACTGATAGAAATAGCTTACACTGATTTTTTTCTTTCCTTTCTCCAGACACACTTAATATTCAATGAGAAGAACAGTAATAGGCCATACATTATTATAAATTTTATGCCTTCTTTGAGGCTGACAGTGAAAAGTAACAACAGAAGGGCATTTTATTAAAAAGGTTTAAAAGAAAAATTCACAAGTTATTCTATTAAAAATAAATACATAAAAACCCTTAATTTAAAAGATGCTTATTTGGGGGCTGAGGTTATGGCTCAGTGGTAGAGCACTTGCCTAGTATGTGTGAGGCACAGGGCTCGATTAACAATCAAAAGAAAAAAAATTTTAAAAAAGGTGCTTACTTTGGGTGGTTCACGAAACATTTGGTCTAGTGAAATAAATTCCAGGCTAGGCAACAATTCAATAAATTGGCCAAAAGAGTCCAGCTTCAAAGCATGGCACCGGACAAGGTTGATATCAACCAGTCGAGTCCATCTTGAGTGGTCTGTTGAAGAAATGACAGGACAAGAGAGAATTTAAGTAACTTTTCCCATTATTGATGAATTTTGTGAGAGGTCACAAAGACTTTCAAATTCTTTTCCAACTTTTCCCTTATTTCATGATCCCTAAAATACGAGAACTCTATTATCACGATGTTCCTGCACCTAATTCTGTTTTGAGAACTTGATGGCCTGGTAAGTATTAACTTGAAGCCAAGTCAATCGCAATTTAATTGTGACCCACTTAACAATCTACATGCATTTCAACGATAGGACACTAAAGGACACTAAATAAGGAAATCATGGCACATTTGTTTAACAGAATATCATGCAGCTATTTCTAAAGACTGAAAAAGAGCTGAATATGCTTGTTCATATGGATAGCTCTCTGAATTATACTTAATGCAAAAAATAAGGTAGAGGACAATGTATACATAGTAAGATCCTTTTGTATACATAAGTCATTTTCTAAAATTTTACACATATAGGCTGTAATATGTACAAACTAACTTGCCCAGAAGCATATATAAGAAACTGTTGATGATGGTTACCTTGAGAAGAGGTGACTTTTCATTTTGTACCTTTCTGTACTGTTTGAAATTTATCAAGTGCATATATTACTTTTATTTTTTAAGTGTTAACAGAAGTTCTGAGTGATGGGATTATAGGCCATTTTTTTTTGTTTTGTTTTCTTCTTTATACTCTTCTGTATTTAAGAAAACAAACAAACCAAAAACCCAATAAATGTTATTTTTTTAAAGTGATCTATACTTGCTATATCCTAAAGTTCATATTCCCAATAACTTCTTGGTCCAGCTGGGCCATTGACAGAATTTAACTTCTGGCAGGTGCATACAGGTTGTTCTAGTGAACACTCTCCAAAGAGGCCACCCCAAAACAGGCTTGACAGTAGCTTTGTGAGAAGACACAGATCCCTGCAAGGTGACTGACTCCACAGAAGAGGAGGAGTCTTTTTTCTAAGTGTCAGTGAGGTACTTTGTTTGCTTAAAGTTGATTTCACAAGAAAAACTTTCTCTAGCTCTAAATTTATTTAAAGGTTTGTGAATTTAGGTATTTAAGAAGGGCATCTAAAATAACAAGTAGTAGCATACTTTCAGAAAGGAAAATGAATTCCTGCCATCAGAAATAAATATATGGAAAAGTCACTCTTCTGCAGACAGGGGAGCAGAGGTCTGAAATAAGAATAGGATTTCTACTCAACAAAAAATTTGACCTCAGGTTGATGATGTCACCTAATTATAGTTTTTAGCTATACACACCACACCTACTTTGTCCTTTCAAATGATGTGCCATTTTGAAAGTAATTTAGAGAAAAAAACTTTTAACATCCTAGGTTATCATTTGTAACTTTACTTTTATGTGTGTCAACCAAAGAAGTGCATTTAAAGATTAGGTAACTTGAATTTATAACCTGAACAGTGCAAATTTCAAGGAAAAGAACTTAGAAAGTTTAAAGAAGCATTGAATATATTTCCAACTCAATTATCAAAGGTTCCCAGATCTTGAATATACAATTCATATAAATTTTTTACATTAGGAATATAATCATAAAGAGAACAAAGTCACATATTTCACTTATCAATATAGCATTTCTAAGCCTACAGTACCTGAGATCCAATTGAATGGGTTATGTAGATGAGGGCAATTGTAAATTGCCAGATACTTGATACAGGAAAACACTTCATTGACTGCCTTCATCCCTATATCAGTGATGATGCCAGGATTTTCTACCACATCAGCCAAACCATATTTCACCAAATCTGCATTAGCCATTCTGCCTAGAGAGAGAGAAATTTCAGAGAAAGTTAAAATTCTTGAAAATGTCATGGATTGCTGCTAGTTTTGTATCTAGCCTTCAGTGTGACTGGTCTCCATCATTCTGTTTCATACTTTCATCATCAGGTTTGGATTCAGGTATAACTTTAAATTAGCTATTCTGAGCATATGGTAGCCTTTCTTATACGAAACAAGAATTTAGATTTTACAATTCAAGGGTAGGTAGTTAAAAAAAATCTTAAATTGTTTAGAAGACAAACAGAGCAAAAATTCTTAAAGTACAACTGTATTGGTTCATACCATTGTGAAGTTTTGGTTTTATTGTAACAAGGGAAATAAAGTCCTAAAACTGAAATTCCCTCAAATTATAAGAATTATGTTTGTGGAGTGTGGTGAATACATGTGTTGAGAAGGAAAAACTCTTGAGAATTTGGTTTCCATTTAAGAGCCCACAGCACTGTTAGTAAATATCTACATATTCCCTAAAGTGGACTTCTAACTCAGGAACACATTGCTGGGCTCTAGTTACTATGGTCTGAGTCACAAACAAGCAGGGATGGGTGTAAATAAAAAAGGATTCTCCATCCTAGATCATACCACTTGTAATCACACCTCATGCCTTGCCTTTTTATCACCATTTCTTCCATCTGCCTTCCTTTCACTCTCTAAGATGGTTCACATGACTTGAGAGCTCCTTGAAGGACAAATGGGACTGTTTAGTTAGTTCAGTTATATCTTCAGTGTTCAACACTGTGCTGGGGATCTAAGAGCTGAATAAATGCTTCCCCCAGTCCTTATGGTCAACTGACTCTCAGTCCAAAGAAAACTCTTGCAGTGGTGAAGCCACTTCGAGTATTAAAAAACGGTGTATACCTTTTGCTTGGAATATGCTTTACTCCAAATTCTTCCTATTTTGCTTTCATACAGTTGATATTCTCTCCTACTAGTGGCCAACTTTGGTATCTGCTGGCATTTCTTAAAGATTTCACCTTAATCCATTCTTTGTAATTTAGTCAAACATTAACCTCCTCATAAGGATCTTACTCCTGCCCTTTAGACTTGAAATAAAATTTACCTTTTTCCTTAAGATGGCATAAATCTTAAACAGACACTGTTCCCAAGTAGTATGTACATAAATGCTACAGCCTAACAAGACAAATCCATGTCACGCCTTCAGTCCTTTACCATTACCACCCTCTCCTACTCATGAGGTTTCCTGCTTACCACAATTCCTCCAAACCCTAATAATACCATCTGCAATTCATTTATGTTTTTTCCTCTCTCTCTCTCCAGCTCAAAAGGACAGCTAAAAGTAAAAGCTACACTTACTAAATATGGCCTAGGGGGCAGATTGTTGTAAACGTATATACCATTTTTTTTCATTAATTTCTCAGAGCTACTCTTATCTCCCATTTTAAAAATGAAAAAAAAAAAAAACATGGATTTAAGTAACTTGATGAGGTCCCATGATTAATAACTGGAAGGTCCTAATTCCATCTGTCTTCTAGCCCTAGGACTCAAGAAAATGTTCCTTCTTAAGTATTTACTGAGTTTTACATCCTTAACATCTTCATATGGAGCTCTGAGTTAATAAACCCATGTAAACAAAGAACCTTCTCTACTATTCATCTTTGGGTCAATGATTTTTCTCCCACACTATCATCAGGATCTCAACCCATGTCAGCAAGTCACCTATCCCAGCCATTTCTCTTTATTACTGATACACAGCATTCCCTTTTCTTGTCATTCATACATGTTAGGAGAGAAAGGTGAGATTTTTAGATTTTTGTCAGAGACAGTGGTTCAGGGTTTACAGAGGCTACAATGCCCTGCACCCCTTGAAGAGATGTTTCAAAAAATTATTGAGAAGGGGAAGATGAAGTAAATGAGAATGGGTGAGCTCTGACCTCTTCTCCAGTTACTAACTGAAACAGAGAACCCTAGGCATTCTTTGGTAGAACAGAAGTCAGCAGGTACATGGAAGAAAGAGCTGAACTGTAGTGAGGAAGAAGAAAATGGCTTATAAAAAGGTTAACACTAAGAGACTGTTAAATATGAAAGAGATTATGAAATAAGTCATATTGAAAAACATTAGATAATGGTAGACGACAAGCAGGCAAAGTGTTTTCATGCTATTAAAAATTTGTGATTGGGGGAAAGAAACACTACAGGGAAACAACTGATTATCTGGATATTAAATATGTACCTATCTCCTGAAGCCCACACACATACCACTCAAAGATAACCCTTCAGGAGACCTACAGGTGGCCACCCTGAGGGTACAAAATTTTTCAAGTTTTGAGCTTTTGAAAAAACAGAAAACAAATTTTACAGAATTATTAATGCCTAAGTTAATTTGTAAGTTACTTCACAGATACTGTGAAAATATAGGGAATACTACCTTCATTGTTCATAAACAAAAATACTTCATATCAAATACATAAATTTTTTATGAAACCGCTCTTAGCATTTTAAAGCTGTTTTGAAAAAGGCTGACTACTTTCAAAGCTATACAGATTTAATGTGATTCCTGTATTACATTGGCTACAAAAGGATAACAAGATGTTTTTAAATAATCTGCAAATAAACTAATGAGAACTGCCACACTGAAACAACCAAATGATAAAAAAGCCAAACCAAAACAGAAAAAGAAAGGAAAAAAATCCTCGAACTACTACTTTGATATATATTACAAGTAAAAAATGAGAAGTCATGTTTTTGATCTGCACTGTCCTGATCAGAGAAATTAAGCCTTCTTATGTTCTTCTATAATGCAATTAGATTAAAAGAAAAAAAATACCATCTGGTATGACTGAGAGTCCAAGAATTGTTGCTAATTACATGGAGAAGAAACTAATCCTGTAAAACTAAAAACATGTTGGGTGGTGGAAATTTTTTTACATGTCTTATTAATATCATATGGAAAAAAGTTTGAATAATGGATTGACTGACACACATTTGAACTCAAAGGAATGATTTCCCAACTGTAGCATACTAAAAAATGCTGTGAACAAGCAAACAGCAATTATCATTAAATGAATACTGACCATTATGTGTTCACACTATCTGGAAAATCCAGAACCACAGAAGGCTTATTATGGAAATGAAGAGTATGGGCAGGGAATGGGACCTCGTCTGAGAGGACCATCAAAAGCTTTAAGAGTCGTGGCAGATCGAATTCAACAAATGGAACCAAGGATGACATTCTGTGAAAAAAATGAAGCAGAATGGAAAAGAAACTTGGGCAGTAAAGTGGAGACAATATATAATCTAGATAAAGATCATTTTGGTGTACTGTTAATCACCACATTTTCAATAATATGCTAACATCTGAGACAATATGGAAGAAAAATCACTGATATTTTGAGTTAAAAGTTTCTTTTCTAAGAATTAAAGTGCCTAAGATTTTAAGTTATATCAAAAAAACTTGGCACATCCCTATTCAGATTTTCCAGTAAGTTTCCTACAGGAATCCTAGGGATAAAGTGAGAGAAGTCTTACTCTGCAGCAAAAACTCATCTACATATCCAAGATGAAGGGTTTCAAACTGGGGAAATTCCAATTCTGCCATCTTTAAGGCAGAAAAGACACCATCTTTGGTTAGAGAGGGCTGGATCCGAACTTCATGTAACCTAGAAAGAAAAGATCAAGAGATTTTCTATTATAAGAGTATTTGCAAAGTTTAAGGGCATCTGAGGCAGTATATTACACTATACATTACACAACAATGAACTATATACTTTCTATGTGATTTCTTAAGCCTAATTAAAGTAACAGTTTGCACATAGTGCTGGTATTTCTTTAACAGTTTTTTTTTTCCTTATGCTGCTAGCTGTTACTGTTTCATTAATATATAGTACTCTAGCAGACAACAATACCTACTTAAATTTAGAAACATTATACTAATATTTTAATCAATATTCTATTGATAAAAAGTGAACATGTTATAAAATGAGTAGTAGTTAATTCAAGTTAAAGGAAATATAAAATTAAAAGCAAAGTAGATACCTGAAAAATAGAAAACAGTAAATGTGGTATAAAGTGATATAAGATGTGGCTTAAAACATGAAGATTTTATTTCAAAAGCCAATTTCAACATTGATTTCTGAATAGCAGATATTATTACCAAATAAATAATTCAGAAAACCATCCTCAGATTGAGTTGATGGTTCTGAGAGGGCTTCAGACACCAGAGTTTCAGTGCCAACTTCTGTTGGACTCAGGTACTTCAAGATAAGTTAACTGCTCTACTCCGATATGAGACCATTACACCACACCCTCCCAGAGCTGGCTGGGTCTGGATTAACCAGTCAACAGTTCTAAAATTAAGGCTAAACTAAGGGATAATTTAAGCTAAAATTAAGGGATAATCATCTGTTATATTAATAACTTCTTATATTTTAAATCTAGACAAGGCATTATTACACTTCATACACAACGCATACATTCATATCCCACTACCACCAAAAACAGAAAAAAACATAATTCTAAGACAAAAAACACAAAGGAAAGAGGAAACACACCTACGGGCAGCAGTGATAATGAGGTAACCGAGATCGACTTCAAGAGCATTTTTGCAAGCTCCCAAAACAATAGTGTGCAAATTTCTAAAACCACCTAGTTAAAGGAGAAAAAGAACAAAATAAGCATTCTTTTGACACAGTACTTTCAGTAAAGCTTTTGTACAAATATTACACAATAATTAATCATTTGTTTTTATATTCAAATTAGTATCTCAACATCAATTACAACTACTAGTTGTTCCCTAAAAAGAAATGAAAACATATTCATATCTTAGAGAAGATACATCTGAAAACTGATGGCATCTGAAAACTCCAAAAGATTTAAACTGAGTAAGAATTTTAAGAAACCTACAAGCTCATGAGGTAAGAAGTAACTTTGACATTTTCTGTTTGAATTTTCAATATCTAATATATCAAGGAATAAGACCCCTTCAACTGTTTTTCATGTTTTTAAAATGTATCAACATACCAAAAAAAAAGGGGGGGGGGAATACAAATTATTGTGTAGCTCAATGATTTATCTATTTTGAACTCTTATAAAATCAGCAAGTATGTACACTTTTTGGTCTGGTTTCTTTAACTAAATATTTTGTTCATGAAAGTTATCTCTTGCCAGTAGCTATGGGTTTGTTCACTAGTATCGCTGCATAGTATTCTATGGCCATAGAGTTGTTAGGAACAGTGGTTCTAAGAACAATCTTGTAAATATCTTCTGATGAACAAGTGAATACATTGCTGTTGGGTTTAAAGCCAGGAATACAACTGTTGTTATGTGTATGATCAATGTTACTAGAAATTGCCAAACAGTATATGTTATAAAGTAGCTGTATCAATTTACACTTTCATCAGCTATATATGAAAGGCCCTGTTACAGTAACAATACTACTCTTTTTTTTTTTTTTTAGTGTGAGCTACATTGTGGTTTTAATTTGCATTTCTCTAACTTTCAGTGTAATTTACCACTTTTTCATGTTTACAGATAGTTTCAGTGTAAAGGATTTTCTACTCAAGTCTTTTCTCATTTCTTTCCTATTGAGCTACTCACCTTTTTCTTATTAATTTCAGGACTTCCTTATTTATTCTCAATACAAATCCATTATCTGTGCTCTGTATTGTGATAAGCTTTTCCCAATCTATAGCTTAGCTTTTTACTCTTAATCATGCCTTTGATACAAAAAAATTTTAATCTAAATTTGGTCCAGATCAACTTTTTTTTAATGGTATGTGCTTTGTGGTATCCTGTTTAAGAAATCTTTGCCTTCTGAAGTTAAGTATGACACTCTAAAAAATATAAGTTTTGGCTTTTCACATTCAGTTCTATGATCCATATGGAATTACAGAAGTACCAAATTCCTGGGCAAATAAGAGGGAGGGTCATCCTCAAATACTAACTAGAAGTCTACTTCTCTTTCAGAAGCTTTATATATAAGCTCAGCTTTTGACATCTCTCTCCGGGACTTTTCTCTAGTGAATGGACTATGGACTTCTTTTCCCTTCTGAATTTTACGCTAATAATTTTAACCATGAATAAAATAATGCTGTTGGTCTGAAGGGAACCTATTGCATTCCTTTAACTCAATGAAACTAAGTATACTTATACTGGACTTTATTAAGTGACTGAATGTCTATGCATGTAATATGGTACTCTTCATTATATTTTTAGAGGTATTAATTACAATGTGTATTTGTTACCATTTTATTTTAGATATTTGAAGTTTTAGTTTCTAATTATATATCTATCCAGAAAAATCTCTTTCTCTTGCAATGATAAGATTAGCATAAAGCATTTCTGTTACTTATCATTATTTAGCTGCAGTTAAGGGATCTAAAGAGTGAATTTTTTTCTTTTAAAAGCCATCATATACTAGAGTCAGGTTTTTATTTGTGTTCTAATGTTCTGTACAATGTTTACCATAAAACCAAGTGTCTCAGTAGTATGCTTTCTGAATGTGCATCTTGTTTGAGGCGATCTTCCCTACACTGAAAAATAAACATATAAATGCTGTATAGTTTCTTCTAACAATAAAAAAAAAATCATATAATGGATGGATCTGATAATATCCAATGATAGGCATGGAAGCATTTTACATTTCATAAAGTACTAAAAAAAAATTGGACATCAACATCAGTAATCCCCAAGTACTTTTGTAGGCCTAGGGTGTCCAACTCATAAAATATCTCTCATAACCAAAGAGCACAAGAACCCCTGTCAACATTTCTAAGAAAATATTCCATATTTTCAATATTCTAAGAAAATATAACTGGAGATATATTAACTAAATAATAAGTAATAACAAGTCAAAAAAAACATGCCCTTTCACTCTAATGTTTGAGAAAGCTGAACATGCATTAAAAAGAAATGAACATTAGCCAATGCTCGTAGACATGTATTCTCCATCAAATACACCAGAAAGTGCAATTAGTGACAAGTATTTTCTTTCCAAAAGACTTGTAAGAGAAGCTTAAAAAAAAAAAAAAAGCAAAATTCATTTTTAAAATATTGAGTAACTAAAGAAAACGAATACCTGATCTCCAACTGTCTTCAACTACATGTTGGATAAGACCTCCAAGGAAAGGAACTCGAACCATTTCTAAGTGTTCCAAGTTTCGGGCAGATGCTAAGCCTGTTACTAAAGGGACGTATTTCAAGGAATTTGTGGGCCCTAGAAACAAACAAATGAACTTATAAATTCTATGTCTTAAAACGAAAGCCAAACTGTAGTTCTGCAATCTGTAGTTCTTATTACAAAGTCAATCTGTTAAAAATATTTATTAAGCATTGAGATTTTCAGTAACAATGGAGATATATGCAGTAGTTCTTGTGAATACCCCAAATTCTGAATAATTTTGAGCTCAAAATAACAAAGAGGAAGAAACCAAGATGAAAATTTGATCCTTCCCTCAAGTAAAGAGCTCAACCATTTAAATATTTCTTCATGTGACTAGTTTTATATTAGGTACTATGGAAGACCACAAAAGACATGGTCCTGTCCATCAAAGGGCCTGAAATTGACAGAGAAATAGAACATGAAAACTACAAAAGTACAAAAAGCAGAAAATATCAAGTCCCAGAATAAGATCCGCTACATTTCATTAAAAAAAAAAAAAAAAAAAAAAAAAAAAGAATGGGGAGAAAATTAGGCTGGAAAAGACAAACCCTGAAGGATATATTTGAGTAAAGAAGTAGTATATGCTTCAGGATTTAAAAAAAATAATAATATAGTATAAAGAAAGACACTGAGGTGAAAGTTATACAGTTGGGTCAGATAACGAACAGGCATTGAAAGCTGTACAGTTGTGTTGGACAGTGAATAGGCAGATATGACCAGAAAGGAAGTTATGTAAAAGCAGTTAGAAATAAAGATATCAAAAGGGGCCCTGATTTTTATGAACTTTGAAGCACAGTAATTACCACTTGATATTCTAGGGCACTAGGGACACTACAGGATTCTCTTCAGGTAATATAAAAACAAGGCTTAAAGTACATGCAGATGATTGGGAACCAGAGAAAGAGAGAGACGAAGCGAGCAGATTGAAATTATTAAAATAAAACAGCAAATGTAAAAAGTGCTTATAAGGTATACACAGAGATAGTCTGCCTTTTTTGCTGCTGTTTTCTCTCTTGGTTTTTGCTAAAATCAAACACAAATCTTGTCTCTAATGTAGTTAAAATAAGAAATACATTTATCTCCAGAAGATGAATAATAAAACAAACAGTAACAGCATCATATAATTTTATAACAAATGTAGCTATGAATTGCTATAGAATGTTTTTAGAATAGCATATGTTTACTTCTACCATAACTGTGTATCATTACCTGCACAGTTCCTCATGACAAAAGTTCTTAAGCTGATGCAAAGAAAGTCTTTAAATGGCTGTGGTTTAGTGAGTCTTACCCACTTCATATAAAGATGCCTTAACATTGGGATACAAGGAATTTCAGGAACATTCACCCCTAAAGCACATATACAAAAAAAAAAAAATAATAATAATAAACAAGAAAAATCACAAAAATACTCGGCACTCTGTACATAAGTTTGAGTTTTTTTAAATTAAATATTTATTTTTTAGTTGTAGTTGGACACAATACCTTTATTTTATTTATTTATTTTTATGTGGTGCTGAGGATCAAACCCAGGGCCTCACATGTGCTAGGCAAGCACTCTACCACTGAGCCACAACCCCAGCCCTGAGTTTATTTTCAAACCAACAATTTATCCTTCAAAAGGATCTTCATCAGAACAAATAACATAATTAAAGTCCATCAAATGTGGCTTACTTAAAAACAGCTTGTAAAGAAAAAATTTACACAAACCATAAACAAATTTCTTTGTTAATTTTTTAGAAAGACAGGATTTTAAAAGTACTGTCACATTTAATATATGCAAATCTCTCTCATAACCCTATAATTCTTCTAAGACATGATTATCCAGAAGATAAAAAATGAAAGTAGGTTCCTGAAAGCAAAATTGTGAAGATGGAAATGAAACACACTAATTTACATTTATACAACTATCAATACCTAAACTGCCCCACCAGTAAAAAAACTAAATTTCTCAGCACAAGGTCTAGCTAGCTAGGTTTAAATATTATATTTCTAGAAGAGGGCCAATACAAAGCTTGAAAATTCATTTCTACATATAAGAATCTTAAGAATTTGTAAATAATGTAGTTGAATAATGCATGGCTCTGGGAAAGTGAGAAATCTAACAGTGTTTTATTTAATATTTCAAATTGACAAGGGTATTTTATGCCTCTGATCAATGAGTTCCTTAACATCAGAATCACACCCACACAGGATTATATTTAGGAAAAAGAGAAGTATAAAACAGGAGAGAAATTCAGAAGATATGAAAGAAAAAAGGATCAATTACTTGTAAATCCTAAATGAGGAGAAGCAATTGAGGAACTTGCCTGAAGTGTCTAAACCCCGTAGGATACAGAAAAGCCAAGGAACAAGTCTGTGACACAAATCCAAGGATTTAGGATTAAATGGCATTTAATAAATAGTACGTGGCAGAACCAGCTTGATAACAACTTTCAAATTTGAGATATAAAAGCCTTGTTACGAAGAATTAGAAGCAAAATTAAGAATACTTGAATGGTGTGGTTCTTGAAAAAGCTGACCTGTACAGAATGTCCCCACCTACCAGGATTACTTTTTAACCAAGTCCCCTTAAAACAACATGACTTTAGCTTGAACTGTATATATATGGCCACAGATGAGAAGTAAAATTGGGAAAGAGACCAAAGGAAGAAAAGCAGAGGAAATTAGAATCAGAAGTCATAAAGTTGAGGTTAGCATCTACTATGAAGGTAGTACACTGGCTATACTATGTAGGAAACCCAATATAGCAAAGGTTAGACAGATACCCTAGGATTGATCCACATTATTCCCCAACCCCACTCTACAAAGGACACAATTACCCACTTCCCATTCATGTTTATTCACTATTATATCACCATACAGTTTTAACCTGGTCAATGAATCACATGAATTAATATATTTCAAATAAAACCAAAAGTACCTATATTTGCAATATACTGAGACAGGTACTGTAAAAAATACAAAGTTACAGAAACAGTCTTTGACCTTAAGAAGTTTATATCATAAATTCAGGTACTAATATTTTATTATCTAAAAACTCAAATTCAAATTAGATATGCAAATCCCTAATCAGAATCACTCCTGGATCCCAAAAATAAAGAGCTGCTAAAGATCTTTACCCTTCTTCCATAATTGTACTCCAAATCATATCTGTTACTTTCCCTTCCCATATGATCCAGTTTCAGAAATTTTAGTTCTTTGGACCATCCCCAATACGTAGAATAATATCTGTAACAAGTTTACATTCAATATGCATATAATAAATAAAAATTTTATAAATGAGATATTAAAGGTCAGGCTATATTATCAGGGATCACTCCAGATTCTTTTCAGTACTCTAACTAAGCCAAAGATTGAAAATTAAATTTCAGAAAACACCTGCCACTATTTATTTGGGTTGAAATTATGGGACTTTAATTCAAAGAATATTTAGATGGGGAATGCATAGTGTGACCAATGCAAATACAGTGCTGTTGGAAAAAGAGAAATCCATTTCAATTTTTTCAGGGAAATAGATAAATAGCAGAGTTTTCCTTTGCTTTTGTTGAAGAATATATGGTAATTTTCTGCTTGGAAAAGACACAGGTAATCTAATGACTACCTAGAATTTTTTATTTGTGATGTTTGTGACTTAGCTCTGTAACAAAGTAGCCACTAGCTATACTTGGCTATTTAAATTTAAATAAACTAACATAAAATAAATAAAAAATTCAGTTCTTCAGTTTCACTAGAGACACTGCATACCCCCGGGACAATACAAATATAGAGCAAATTCATCCTCTCCAAAACGCTATATTGTAAAGGCCTCCTCTAGAGAGCAAAACCAGGACCACAGGTAGATATTAGAGAGATCAAGAGCAGGGTTCTGACTCTATGGCAAAAAATTTTAAAATAAAACAAAACTCTCAAAACTATTCAAAAGATCTTTAAAAAGGGGACAGATCACTTATGGAGTAGTATTCCTCCCAAAGGATCTTCAATGTGAAGTTTGAATTTTTGTACAAGTCTCACAAGCATTTCATTTGCCATCATCAATCAAGAAAGCCAACTCTAAAATTCTCATTATTTCCTTTCAATGAGTATTCAGTTACAAGGAATTTCAAAGAGTTACAAATGATCCATGAATTATAAGTACTCACCAACTAAATGTAAAGTCTGAATTTTGGCTCCTATGGGAATTTTCAGTTTATTTTCAGGAGGAATTGGAAATGCTCCATTACGATTACGAAATTTCCCCAAAATATGAACATGCGGCATATATGTCCAAATGGATTCTACCAATTCCAGATGAGATGTTTCCACACCCTAGAAGATAATGTCAAAGCAAGCACAAGAAACGCTTTTAATTTATAACAATACTTTTCCTTTTGTATCAAGACACCAACTATGCACTGGAACTTTTAGATGAAACTGCATGAACATACAATGTTTGACCAGATATACTCACCACCAAGTTTGGGCATGCCTGTAAAGCTTCTAGAACTCCTGGAATGCTAAAAGCCTCATGGCCCCTTACTCTTCGCCTCTCAAGGTACCGAGGATGAAGGCCATATAGCTGTTCAACGTCTGGCATCTTCTTCAAAAGTGTTAGAAAACTGGAATCTGTGAATCCTGAGAAATTAGGAAATACTTAGGGTCAGGTTCATCTTTCTGTTCATGAATATTTATTAGGCAATTAAATTTTTATTAAAAAAAAAAAAAAACTTTTACAAAAGGTTTTAACATTTTCCTAAGGCTAACACACTAATAGTATAGCTAAATGAATGGTTACTACAGAAGATGCAATCCTAGAGTAACAGAGGGAATGTGAATGTATCAGACAGTCCACTTAATCTGATTGAATACTTTGTAGCTAAGGCTTTCCATTTGTTGCCTTTGATGTCATGGACCTATTTGACTGGTGGAAGGAAAGAGTCCAACTACGTGATCACCACTACCCTCCTCCTTCCCCCTTCTTGCAAGGTGTTCTGGTCTGTCAAGCCCTCAGGGGTCTTCAGAACACTAAAAATATAATAAATAGGATAAGATTCCCACCTTTAGGAAGTTCACAGTTTGAATCTAATTCCCATCTCAAACTTGATTATCTTATTTACTCTAATAATCACTATCACTCCCCTACCATTTAAGACAGTTCACTCTTTTTGTTTTCTGAAATTTTTTTAATTTATATATGACAGCAGAATGCATTACAATTCTTATTACATATATAGAGCACAATTTTTCATATCTCTGGTTGTATACATAGTATATTCACACCAATTTGTGTCTTCATATCTGTACTTTGGATAAAAAGACAGATGAAAGTTGGCTATGTGAATAAGAGTGATCCAAACTGAGAGGTTCCTGAGCTAACTAACTGGGAAGCCAGTTGTGCTTTGTAGTAGGAATCAACAATATAGGAAAAGAGAAAGGTAAGTGAAGTCAATAGCAGAAGTTATTGATCAATAGGTAGGGAGACAGTGACATAAAGATGATGTTTTATTACTAAGCCTTGGAAGGTGGGTGAACGCCAACTATCTACTCACTATGATAAAACTTTTAACTCTCAAAAATAAAATGAAGCCAGGCATGGTGGAACACACCTGTAATTCCAGTGACTCAGGAGGCTGAGACAGAAAAATTGCAAGTTTGAGGCAAGCCTCAGCAATTTAGTGAGGCCCTAAACAACTAATGAGACCTCTTCTCAAAATAAAAAATAGAAAGGGCTGGGGATATAGCTCAATGGTAAAGTGCCCCTCAGTTAAATCTACAGTACAAAAATAAAATAAAATGAAGCTCCAAATACCAGGTGTCAATAGTTGTTCTGCTTGTTCAGGGCTAATTGAGATATGCTAATTTTAGAGTCACAAAAGTGAAGACTAAGGGGGGACCTGGGAGATTACTTGGTATCTACACTTACAACAGTTCTTATTAATCTTGTATAAAGTAACTTTTACTGATTTAACCATTCAACATGTTAACCATTTTATGTTTTCTCATTTATTCTCACAACACAACAAAAAAAGCTATCATCCCACTTACAAATGTAAAAACTGAATTGAGTTTAAGAGTGACCAAGTGGCAGTGCTGGAATTCAAAACTCAATGCCTATCCTCTTGTCATGTATTACATGATGACTCACTCCATAAATGAAGAAAGTTCTATCTTCTTTACAGAGATGGTATAAGACTATCTTATACAGAAATCTCATTTCGAAACCACAAAGTATTCTTATATAAAGAATCAGGATTTAAATTTCACATAAGCTAGAGTGGCAATAGTGAGAACAGGTGGGGTGAACTTATCCTAGGCTATAGACTGCTTCCATTCTCTCTGATACTCACTGCAGAGATAAGAAACCTTGAGCTCCCATGTATTTATCATCACTTTAAAGACAGTAACCTGCTCATAAATTCCTCTCTAATTTGATAAGAAGCATAGAGGTTAATGCAAAGACTGCAGAGAATGGCAGCTCTGCTATCCTAACTCCATTAACACATTAATCTCATCTCTAGAATTCCTGCTGGCCTAATCCCTATAAAAACAAATCTAACAGAAGAATAAGACAATCATGGGGCTGGGTTGTGGCTCAGTGCTAGAGCAATTGCCTAGCATGTGTGAGGCACTGAGTTTGATCCTCAGCACCACATAAAAATAAATAAAAATAAAGTCCATCAACACCTAAAAAATATTAAAAAGAATAAGACAATCATTTTCATGCTGCCCTATTTTTTTTTCTTTCATTACAAATAATCATTCTCTGGAGTAAGTCCTTTTCCCTTTGGATAGCTTTTTTGAGTATTTGAAAACAACTATGGCTTGCCTCTACCAAGCTAAGTTCTAGTCTCAGGTCTTTATAATGTTCTTCATGAGAAGGTGCATATTGATAACTATTCCTGCCAACTTATAAGAGGTATCAATTGACTCTTGAAGCATCCCAAAGTGCACAATATTCTAGCATTTCGGAGGTAGCCTGCTCTGTATCATAGAAAAGAATAAGACAATTAGCTCTTTACTACTATTATGGCTTTTCTTGTTCTCCTCGGCCTCATCATATTTTCAACGTCTCATGATCTGGCTATCATAGGAAAAGTTTCAAAACCAAAACATCAGTAAAGTATACTAATTAATGGACTGGGGCTAACTGAAAAGAGCCTTGACTAGACTTTCATTTTAATACATTCTTTTTAGATATGCTTTGCTAAGCTAAAGTCATCAGCTGTTTTCCAGCTGTCTCTGAGATCAATTTATTATAGTTAAGCTGCTAATTCTGAGTTACACGTGAAGAACTCAGATTTGAGAATCTGTAAAACCTAGAATTGGCCTTTGAAACTACTAAAGAACTGAAAGTTCGTTCCAGAAGTATAATTTCTATGGCTTACTTGAGCAGTTTTGTAAAAATAGATAAATATTTGCTTAACTAGAAAGTGCAGTTAAGATGTGTGTGTGTGTGTGTGGGGGGGGGGGGGATGATGATAGAGAAGGTCACCACTCACCAAAGCCTACAATATAGAATAAATGACACATCACCTAACATAACACATATGATACTTATTAAGGGCTCAGTAATGTGTTCTCCATTCATGTGTGAAGCAGGCTGGTATAGTTCCTCAAGGAGCAGAAAATGAAAAAGCAGACCACTAAAACAGTAAAACTTCAGGCAAATGCATCTCACAAACCTAAAATAAATGTAAATAATTTATATAAAATCCTACCTCTCCATATACAAGGTTACTTAAATTGCTTTTCTTAAGACAAGAAGTCACATTTCATGGAATCACTGTTATACTTTCCAGTATCTACAGCTAAATGTACTTACCACTTGGCATGTATTCCCACCACCGCCCTGCACAGAGATCCACAACCCTCACAACTCTCAGATATAGGGTCACTGCTTCCTTTAGCTTCCGGGAAAGACATTCCATACACATAATATCCTGCAGAGGGAGGTACCTTTGTGAGAGAAAGAAACTCACTTTTATCAAATAGGTAAATATTTTCTTCCTTTGAAAAAAGTAACTTTTTTCCTTCCACCAGTCTCCTACCCTTCAAACATAATTGGAAATTTGTAGGATTCTGAGGTTAACATCCATAAAGTCATAAAGCTTCTTACTGAAAAACAGGTAAGTCAGCAAATATTAAAGTATGCAAATAAAGTATTAAGCTCTCTCCATGGGTCATTTGATAAAACCTGTCTTTCTTCTTAAGTTTCTATATACAAAAAATATTTATAAACAAACAAAAAAAAAGAAAGAATGCAAGAAAAAAAACCTCAGTGTATTTAAAGGTATGCTAAGGGAAGGGAAAGATCATAAAGAACCAATTAACTTGAACAAGGCCAATATTATTTGGCAACTTTGACAAACCCATTTCATGTAGTTACTCTGCTCCCTTTCAACTATCCCCACTCCTTGAACTCTATTTTTTTTAATCAACAAACATGTACACTAATTTACCTGTATACAATTTCTTTTCCTAGATCTTTTAACTTTAAGGTGACATACATTGATAAGGGTATTGCATGAATATTAAGTGAGGACACCTCATCTTAATCACAATTTCCTCTTTCCCAATCTTATCTCTTTCTTCCTGAAACTTTTCAATTAACCTCTGTTTTCAAAAACCAATACACATTTTGACAGATCAGAAAATCTCATGACTCTCTCTTACCACCCTTACACACCTAATTAATATTTATTAAAAAGCGGAAGCCATCCTATTGAGTCAATATTATACTGAGTCACACACACTATGCTCTGATTACTGTTTCACAATGATCTTACAAGCTAAGTAGCTGGCTTTGCTACATGGCTCTCCCCACAGGCCATTTTCTTCCCCTTTCTGTCCTGCTATATTCTCTGGTCCTCTGGCTAATAGATGCCTTTGGCCAATTCAAGGTGCTAGCTGGCTTTCTGCTGCTGCTAGCTGAATTCTACAACATCCCTTAGTGGTTCCTTCAACCTACACCACCATAAATATGACCTTCATTAAACTATCAGTTGAGTATATCTTTTTCTATTTCCTGGAATCCTCACTGATCTGGTAAATGCTGTTATTATGCCATTTTATAAGTGATGAAATTGGCCCAGAAAAGTTAAACCTGCAAAAAGTTGCAGAACTAGGTAAGAAGGAGAAAGGGCAGGGATGTCAACATGGTTTGATCAAACTCTAATTTCTAAAAATTATGCCAATTCTAGAGGGAAAGTGCACATATGTAAGCTAAATATTTCTCTGTTCCACTGCTCTGTACATCTGGCCTCTCTCCCTTCCCCTTTAATGCTATTTAAATAAAGAGAATCATATCAAATCAAATTTCCTACCATAAAACATTAGTTTGCCACAACTTAATTTACAGTCTCTATAACTTAGACCTAAGGAGAATTATAAGAAACTACATGACTACACATTTTATAAATAATGGAAAAACAACATTCTTCTATGTCAAATTTTGCCACCTCAATACTTTTTTCCTAAATAATTGTCATCAAAAATACCTGTCTGGATTAATTTTACGCTCCCTTTAAAAAACAGATCAGTACTAAAAAAATCAATATCAAAATTTTTTAATATCACATTTGCTCTAGAAAGAAAAAATATTTTTTTTCTTCACAGATCTTTAAAAAGCTAGAGGAATTAAAAGGCATATAAATACTACATTTCACATTTTAGAAAAAATGCTGTTAACTTAGCAGATACAGCATAGGGGGTCTTTTTGTTTTGTTTTGTTTGGCTTTTTTTTTTTTTAAGGAAGGCCAAAAGTTTTCCTGTTTCATGAACATGTGTTAAGTTGTTACCACACCACTATAACAGAAGTCCTCAAATTAAAAAAAAAAAAAAAAAAAAATTAGGAGCCTAAAAATAAAACTTAATCTGTTTATTTTTAGAATAAACATATCATACCAAGTTCAAGAACTTAGCTCAGTCCATGGTTCTTCTTACATTCAGTCAATTTGCTAAGTATTTTCTTCATCAGAACCTGGATAAGATACTTCTACTTGATTCTACCCCTTCATTTGAAAGGGGTCTGTTGAAATGCAAAATGTTACCTATTTACTTATAATTTAAAACATAATTCAATTTGTTCATAATACATTCTAGCACTTTACACCTGACACACAGTATTTATGTATCTTTATGGAATTCAATATGATAATTATATATATATATATATATATATATATATATATATATATACACACACACACACACATATATATAGTAATATTTATCCAATCAAATCCAATATCCATCCCCAGAAATAATTTTATCTATGCTTTCCTTTAGAATTTTAATGGCTTATTGTTTAATTCTTTGATCCATTTAGAATTCGTTTTAAAATATGAGAGATCAGGATATGCTTTTATTTTATAGGTTTGTGTAGGGTTTATAGGCTGTTTATAGGGTAGTTTACATGTTGTGACATCAGTGAATAATACTTATTAGTCTTTCCTCATTGATGTGAATGTTAATTTTATCACAAATTAGTTCTCCACATGAATTTGAATCTACATATAGAGTCTATGTTTGCCTATTTTGCCCAACTGTCTGGCTATCTTCATCAGCACCAAATCTATTATATATATTAGAATGTACTTAAACATCTTACATGGCTAGATTTTTCTAAAATTTTTGGCTACTCCAACAGATGAACCTTAGTATCATTTTACTTTATTAAAAAAAATCTATTATTTTAATTGGGTCTTTTAATACTAGACAGAATTAACAAAAGCTGTATTGTGTCATAGAGTAACAAACTGCTTACTCAAAGACTAATACAAATTTACAATAGAGAAGAAAAATAAAGTACACATTCCTTAAAATCATTATTTAAAAACTTTGTAATCTGCAAATATTCAGCAATTTATAAAAATTCAACAACATTTCTCAGACCTTCATATATGAACTTTTTTTTTTCTAGGTAAATAATGTGATATAAAGGAAAACCAAGATACTTAGAAAAGTTAATTGCAATTATTTTTGCAGAAAAGAGAAAATTGGAAACAATCTAGATGTTGGACAATAAGAAAAATCGTTTTATGTCAAATATACATTTGAAGGCATAGAAAGCAATGACTAAAATAATAATAAAAATCATGTAGCATTATATGAAAAGACAGAACACAATAATCATTACACTGACCAAGGGTTTATGCCATAAAATGCAATGAGTGTTTTAAAATCACTATCTCACCAAATACTTATGGTAAACATCTTTATATCTATTATGGTCCACAGTTAGTATTCATGGACCTAGGATTCTAACTTGAGTCTCTAGCTCCACAGAGGAAATATGTTAAAATTTGTTTATTTGAATAATGTAAAAAGTACAATTCCTCAAAGAAGAAAGTGATGGAAATGGAATGACATTTTTATGTTTGTTTATTTGATTATTGTTATGATGTAGCCTGAGTAATAATCTGAAACGTTAAAAAGTTTTGGTTAAAGAAAACTTTGTTATGTTAATCACAAAACAACTTTAAGGTGTGTACTGCATATAGTATTATGGGTACTTTTTCACAAAACTTTTGTTTTCATCACTTACATGTACGTGTATACTGAGCACAAGGCACAGTATCACTGCAGGTGACAATCAAAGTCAGAAACACTGCCTTATGTTGTACATGCATGGTGGTTACATAAGCCAACAAATCTGTCAATAAAAATTCCTAGACATGTTAATCCAGAAAAGGAAAGGTTTTCTAATAGAACTTTGGAAAGTTCTATTATGTGGCTAGTGGTCCTGTGCTGTCCTATATAGTAGCCACTAGCCATATATAGCCACTAAACACCTGAAATGTAGTTACTGCAACTGAGAAACTGAATTTTCACTTTATTTAAATCTACTTGCCCCATGTTGCTAGAAACTGTCATATTAAACAACACAGCACTAAGGTTTGCTAAACGTTTATATCCCAAGTACATGGAAGTCAACTAAATAAAATCTTACCTAAAAATGTGACAAAGTACTTCATGTGAAAGTTGATTCATATAGTCCTTTGTTTCATCTGATATAGTTTCCTCTGGGATTTCATTGTCCATGAGACATGTTTTAACACTTTTCTTTCGTGGTCCCATTGCTATGTTGTCCCAGTATCAAAAAATAAATCTCCCCTTTTGTTTATTTAAATTCAAAGCACCTGAAAAGCAAGCGGAGAAGAGGAGTAGATTAAAGAAGTATACCAAATCCAGACACAGAATTATCCCTATTAAAAGCTACGTAAGGGCTAGGGCTGTAGCTCAGTGGCAGAGCATTTACCTAGCATGTGTGAAACACTAGGTTCAATCCTTAGCACCGCACAAAAAAATTACCAAATAAATAAAGGCATGTTGTCTATCTATAACTACAAAAAAAAAGAAAAAGAAAAAGAAAAAGAAAGCTAGATAAAATGACATTTATTTTAAAATACTAACAGGCAAACCTACTATAACTGATATACACCATATTCAGATTAAGAAAATTAATCTGTTTTATACTAAAGGTACAGAACATCTTTTTCTAAAAGAGAAGTTAAATTATAAATATTCATTATTTAGAATAATCAAAAATCCAGAAATTGACTCATTTTTGAATTTGTATTCTGTTGTTCTCTAGCTAATTCACCTAATTTCTTCAAGCACCTAATTCTTCACAGTAAGATCATTAAACTAGGAAACACAAAACCCTTTCTAACTCTATAAGTTTGTGATTATCAATATGCATTCAAAATAAATGTGAGAGGGTGTGTCTAAATTTATAAATAAGCTAATAAACCTTCTTTCAGTTGTAAACCTATGCCACATCCTCCACCTACAATGCCATCAGTACTAAGGAGACCAACATTTTGTAAAAGTTGTCCCTAAAATAACAGGAGGAATGCAGAGGGACTCTGGGGCTCCCATTCTGGATCTGTCACATATTATTTCTACGAATGTGAATGAACCTTTTAAATTTTTCATTTTCCTACCTATAAACTGAGGGGGTGAGACTACACGAATCAGTCACAGAACACTTTGTAATCTGATAAAAATTATAGAGCTTCTCCTCAAAAAGTATTCAATTTCAGAGGTTGGAGTAGGCTTTCTCTCTCTTTAAAATAAGCCCTAGTGAGAGAGGAAGAAGAAAAAGAAAGGAAGGGAGAAAATAGAGGGCAGGAGAGAGGGATGAATGAGCACCCAGATGTTTTGTTTGTTGATCAGCACATGGGAGTAACAGCCTGTCAAACTTTTTTTGTCTTGTCAACAAATATTTTTACTAATGGTGGTCCAGGTATAGAACAGTTTATAGGAAATGTTGATTTTTGTAGTATTAATGTACATAGAGATGATGGCACAGGTTGACAGCTGAAAGGAGGTACATTCACATACACATTAATTCAGACATGACTTCAACATGTCTAAAGACATTTATTTTGAATGCCTGTTATGTGTCTAGCTTTGTGAACAAAGGACTCTGGAGACAAATGAAAACAAATAATCAAATAACCATGCAAATGAACCTAGAATTATAAATAAGTGCTATAAAAAAAGTAAACACAGTTGCAAAGCAGCATACAACAAGAAAACCTGAGTCACTAATGCTATTTCTAAGGGACAATGGAACTGGTATCTGAAGGAAAAGCAGGAATTAACACTAAAAAAAGGAAGTAGAGAGGGAAGAAAAGCATTCTTGAAGGTGCAAATAGCAGGTGCCTGACAGTAAGAAGGAACTCTTTGAACCCAAAGGTGTTAGGGTACAGAGGGTTATAAGAAAAAGGAAGTAAGAGGAGGGTGAATTGCTATCAGCACTTTTTTTTTTTTTTGAGAGAGAGAGAGAGAAAGAGAGAATTTTTTAATATTTATTTTTTAGTTTTCGGTGGACACAACATCTTTATGTTTTATTTTTATGTGGTTCTGAGGATCGAACCCAGTGCCCCGCGCATGCCAGGCCAGGCAAGCGCACTACCGCTTGAGCCACATCCCCAGCCCACTAGCAGCACTCTTGACCCTTAAGGAGGGAAAACCACTAAAGAGCCCTGGAAGTGAGAGGGGAATGAGCTACACTCAAGAGAGCTCAAGCACCTCAAAGGGGAAAAGGGCACCAGCTGGGCAGGGATTACTGAATACATGGATTCCTGGGGTTCCTTTGCTTCAGCAGGAAAGTGGAGCAAACTGATGAGCTAAGCAAATACTCAAATTTCTTGTGCCTGCCAGCATGCCTGTGTCCTGATCTCTTCTTCTCTCAATGAAAGATTATGTGTTATTACTTCTTACAGGTGTCAACATGCTTGCCTCTCCCTGAATCCCATACTTACTTCAATCAAACACCTCTAATTTGTTGTTTCTATCGAGCTGTGGCCTGAGAAGTCAGAGAAATAAGATTTTAGAATTGTGTATAGATTTGTGTCATTAGGCATCTAACAGCATATGGGCCTAAAGAATTCTGTAAGGAATAGGCTTACAAGTTATGATACACTGAATCTGTGACATCTATTTTCACTTCTCAGAAACTGACTTATGTTATCACATTCTGGCTAACACACCTCTGGAGGAAAAAAAAAAGATTATACTCAGAAACTACCTACAAAAACATTATAAATATACTCACTTGCTTTTGATTATATCACAACCCATCTCTTTCTGTTTACTGCCCTCCCTACTCCAAATTAATCTTCCCATCTTGTGACAGATTTTGGAACTGCTCTGTGGTCATTTTAAACTTGCTATCAAAGTCAGTACTTCCTCTCCAGTGCTCCTCACCTGACCTGTCATAATGGGGTGCTGCTAACCACTCTTTCTTTCTCATCCTTTGGCTCTCAGGTCTTCTTTATTCTTCTATGGTACTCCCGAGTCTCCTTTAACAATTATCCACAGCCTTCTTCTTTCTGGCCAACTGTATCCTTTCCCAACATTACCTCCTTTTTCTTCTGAGCTCTGACCTTTATGTTTCCTGTACCTATCAGAAACGTTCACCTTGTACCTTGAACATCCTTCAAATACATATCTAAACTGAACGCTCTACACAACCACAAATTCCCCTCCCAAACACAACACAAACAACCTTTCTTCCATAATGTAGTTTACTATATTTCTAAATTATAAACTTTAAAATCATCAAAAATATACTCTGATCTCCCATTTACCACTTGATTGGGTTATATTTATCAATTTTACCACAATACTGTTCTTGTATCCATTGTCCCTGGCTTTCAGAAGTCTATCAACCCTCATCTAGGCTGTTGTGATGGCTTCTTAAATAATACCCACTACTGTGTCCCCAGATCCTAGCCAAAAGCCGAGCATAGAGTAGACAAGCAGTAAGCAATTTACTAAGTAAATGCTTAGCATGACATATTCCACACCAAAGCTAGAGCTATCTTTTTAAAACATTTCTCTGATTTCATAAAGTGAAAAATAAAATCAAGTTATATAAAGACTATATAAATCAAATTATATAAAGTATGATCCCATTTGTATAAAAGAAAGACAAATATAAAAGATATATTTGTACATGACATTTTTGAAAGGATCCATGGCAAAATATTAACAGAGATTACCTCTGGGGAGTAATAGAGGTTTAGAAAAAGTGGGAAAGAAACTTTTATTTATTTGGTTTTTTTTTAATTTTTAAATTTTTTTTTAGTTTTCGGACACAACATCTTTGTTTGTATGTGGTGCTGAGGATCGAACCAGGGCCGCACGCATGCCAGGTGAGCGCACTACCGCTTGAGCCACATCCCCAGCCCCTAATAAGGTGTCCTTAATTGAGTTAACATTTAAATAGCATAGAAAGCAAACTGACCCAGATCAGCCACCAGTAAATAACCAAAAAGACCTTAAAGTTTCAAATCACCTTCCCAAACTCATCTTTCCAACTCTCAACACTTGCTCCTTGGTGTATATATACCCAACTGCAGCAGAATTGGTATCTTCTCAGTTCCCCCAAACATTGGTCTTTCTTTTCCAGTATGCTATTAACTCTGGCTGGAATGCCTTTCCTTTCCCTTACTGTCTAGAAAACTATTAGCCAGATGTCAAAATCTAGCTTAACTGTTGTCTTCTGTGAAAACTTCTACATACTCCTTCATCTGAGCTCACTGTGGAACTTAACTTAAACTTCAATAATAATCTGTGAAGTGTTTTATCAGCCATGTTTCTGCCAGGAAAATTATCTCAGGCTTGCCTTTAGGAATAACAAAGTCTTTGTTCATAATAAATCCTCAAATATGTCTGGTGTATGAATATCCATCAGTCTTTCCAGTATTCCATATGCATCCACAATAGCTCCAAGGCTGCTGCTAAGAACTATTTCACGCTCCTATGAGCACTGTTTGCTACCACAGCATTTGATAATCTCAGCAACAAGCCTATAACACAGGTGATAATGCAATCAGATTTTACTCCAATAAGGACACGCACAACTTGCAGCTACCCTTTAACATGCAAAAGCCTCAACTACTAGCCAGCATAGACCAATCCACTTATGGATTACCCACTTGTTCAGATCAATCCTCCAGTTAGCACAGGATTCAGCTTTAAGACTCTTAACCCTTCAGAGACCATGCTGTTGATTCTTTGTTAGCCTTTTTTCTTTTTCTTCACCAAATCCACGTCATTTAACTCACACCTTCCCCCTTAAGATTATAAATCTTTGATTGTTCCTTGTAATTTTGCAAAACTATAGTTTTGTGAGTCATATTTAGTAGCCCCAATGTACAACCCACACTTAAATGTTTAAATTAAATAGCCCCCATCTTAAATATCATTATATTTACAAAATTTTGTTTTTCTAGAACTCAAAATATTCACTCACAGAAATCATGTTACACAACATTAGGAGATTAGGTCTCCAGCAAAACCACAAAAGTCTATTTAACCTATAGTCTGCATTTACATTAACTACCAAAAAACCTAAATTTAACAGGACTAATAAAATTTTAAGTAAAACAGCATTCCTATTTCCTGTATTATGCCTAGAACTGAAGGCTTGGTCTTATAGCTACATAGTTGGCAGGTAGAGTAGGGACTCCTCTGTTGTAAACCTCTGATGGGGAAGAGGACAGTGAAGATGAAAACTGGGGTAAAGGATAAGATCTTTATGCCACAAAAATTAAGGAGGTTGACAGGTGAGGACCTATATAACCAGGAGGAAAACCACCAGCCCTCTTCAGACACCTTCCAGGTAGGCGTCTCTGAAAATGTTCAGAAAATAAAAGAAATAGTTTATTTTCTGCCACCCTTACTCAGTCTTAAAATGAACAACAAAGTAGAATCACCTTTACTGTGAAACTCCCAGCTAGGATATGCTGAGCATTTCATTCTAGGTACTGAGGAATAGGGGTATGGTTTTCCTGTATAAGAAAACACCATGCAACTCTTGCAAAGTTCCAAGTGGTGACAGTGTCTCTCAGAAGTATACCCTATCTCTTAACAGCTTTTCCCGTCAGTGGGAAAAGGGATAAAGAGGCATGTAAATGAAGAAAACTGCCATGATAAGCCTCTGTTCGTTCCTTCCCACCCCTTCTTCCAAAACATACCACTAACCATTCTATCCTCACTTAAACTCAACAAGGTAAGTAAGGAAGAATCAACATAGTAAAAGGTTAAAAGAACAAGAGTAAAAAAGGAAAATTCCAGCAGCAGAGATAGATGATGAGTTGAAGGAAGGCTAGTAGAGGAGTTATGGAGGGTAAGGAACAGGTGGGTAGAAAAAACAGGTGAATATATATAGGTGAAGATTCTGTTTTGCAGTACCAAGTGCTATTTGTAGGGCAAGCCAAGTTCTGGAGGCTTGGGTTCTAAACCTCAAAGAAATGTCATTCTGAAGAATTATAGTCAATCCAAATGTTAAAAGTTGAAGGACCCTTACCTTAGGCACACAGTTAATTTTTTATGGGTTACAAACCCACGTGAGAATATGACAAAAGTGGCACATTCTCTCTCTCCCCCAGGCTCAATGCAAGCAGAATTACAAATACAATTTTGGGCAATCCACAGACATCTAGAGATCTATATCCAAGACTGGTTCTCTAAATTTTCAAATGGACAAACAGAACTAGAGAGGATAAGTCAATAAGTTACTTGCCTAGGGTCACATAGTAAATGTCAGAACACAGGCTGGGATTCAAACTTTCCAGCCTACACTACACACCCTATCATCCAGTCAGTCCTGTGCCAGGATAGTTGTCTCCCAGCATTCCAGAGCTATGTCCCAATGCTTGGAGATGGGCTTCAGGATGCTCTTATAGAAATACCTCTGACCACACCCTCCTTCCCAACTTGGGGTTTGTGGTCCATCTAATTTAGGCTCCCACATTCAGTAGCCTCTGCTACCTGGATAGGCTAGAATCATTCCATGGTTGCCTGTTCAGCAGCCTTTAGCAACAGAAAGCTTCAATTTTATCCTAGTATCCCAAATACATTCTTACACATAAGTTGGTAAATATTTTTTAAACCAGGGTTCTTAAAAAATATGTTTCTAGAGAGTGCTCTTCTCCTTCCATTTTGCCTGTTCAAATATCTTCCCTATCTCAAAACTATAATACACCTATAGATTCACTTAGTTTGCTCCCGAAATTACATGTCTTTTACCTCTTCATGATTAAAGCTATCTCCGAGCGTTTCCTGGCTTGTAAAATCAATCTCCTCTTTTTAAAACTCTATTTCCATAAAAAATGTTAGAACTCTTATGGTTCATAATCCTGAAAATCTCTCGATTCCTATGAAAACACTGACTCTTCTCTTTTACTCCCCCAAACCATTACAACTAAAAATCTTGCTATATCTGTTCTCTTGTCAACAACCACCTCCATCCCTAACTTATTCTATTAATTATTCCTTTCCTCAGACAAACCCATGTTTGTCTCTTACTAGCACTTCAAAAGAAGAGATAAAGCAACTTATCTTACAATGCACCAGAAATTCAGGGATCTCTTGTAAAATTTTCACAATTTCTCATTTTGTATGTAATCAATGACGATTGGGGGGGGGGCAGCGCAGCAACTTTTCTTGATTACTATTATTTAATCATCTATTCACCCAGTCAATCAATTATTTATTTATTTATTTATTAAAATTTTTACTGTCTATCAAGTACTAGCCCATACAAAGTCTTTCTCCCCAGGAAGGTGACAACCTCCAAGTGGAAAGAGATTCTACCAGTCATTTCAATTCACTACAACTCAAAATTACTTTTCATTATCCTCAACAACAACAACAACAAAAAAACACATGTCTCATGTAAAACTTTTCAGTATCCTCAATGATCCCTTTGAGGGGCTTCCCAGTCCTTCAGGTTTCTAATGTTTTTCTTTAGTTTCTCTTAGCTTCAATTTATTATATCAAAGTAATCTTGCATGTTACTGAATTAATATTAACAGAATATCTTATATAAGAATATCTTATATAAGTATTACCTAGAGCATACTCCTTTGCCTACAGAAAAGCCAAACCACATTCATTGAGCTGCTGAAATAAAAACAAAACAAACAACAAGAACAACAAACAACACAGAATTATAGTGCTGAAAAGGCCTAGTAATCATCCAGTTCAATCTTTCATTTTATAGATAAGGAAAGTGAGGCCAGAGATGTGGAGGCTACTTATCCAAAGCCACAGAGACATAATGGATCAATGCTGAAGAAAAGCCTTCAACACCAGTTCAATTTTATTTCACTTCATTATACCAACTAACTTTACCAAAACCTAGCTTTTTTTTCTTTTTCTCCTACACTATGCATTAGTACCTTTTTGACTAAAGATAAAAATATATTCCTTGAACACAGTCAGTAAATATTATCTGTAGTCTTCACCAAAGAGCACATTAAAATTTCACTATTACAATTTTTAGAGAGGGATGGAGACTTATGGATCACCTAAACTAGTATTCCCAAAATAAAAGGTGAAAATTACAAGCACAGATCTTTTTCAATCTATAACTACATAATTCATTCCCTCCACACTCCAATTTCTCCATCCCCCAGAAAATCATAGCTTTATAAAGCCATTATTTTGTTCTTCAATTGTGCTACAGGGAATGAGAAAGGAATGTTAAGAACCAGCGACCTATCCAACACTTTCCTTTAACAGATAAGAAATCTCAAGTCGAGAAAGGATTTGACCAAAGTTAACCATCAAATATAAAGTAGCTTTAGGACAAAAACCAAGTTCTCCTATTTTTCACTCTGTAGTGATTACATTGCTGGTTTAGGTTTACACGACAGAGCTTCCCAATGCATGGGATCCTTCTTAAATGCCCAGCTGCTTTTATCCCCTTGGAATCTGGAAAGAAACGCTATAGACATCTCTTATCAGTTTTAACTCTTTGGCCAGCCGGGTGCAGGAAGGAGATGCTTTCCAGGTCTAAAATTCCATGAAAGGGGAACTGAGAATATGATTTTCAGAGCTGACAGGGACATCAGACACCCAACGCATTCATTTTTAGAGATAAGCGAACAGTGGTAATGGATCTGGACAAGGTCACAAAGTGAGCAAGAGGATCAGGTAAAACTAGAACCCGGGGCTTCTGAACCTCGGACGTGACAGACTCTCAAAGATTTATTCCTTGCATCCGGCTCAGGTGCATCCCCTCAGTACACTGACGATAGGCCTTTCACAATTTACAGGCCTAAATACCGATTTAAGATTAAAATCGTGGAATTCGTGATGCCCAGGGGAAGGAAGAGGGCAAAAGTTGACCAGTCTAAGTCTCCCACTTAGTGGAGGAAATCGAGGCCCACATAAGGCTCCGCAAGCTGGAATCTTGGGCCAGGTGCAAACCCCGCAAGCAAGGCCTATGTTCGTCCCCAGCTCTCCCGGGAGCTCTAGGCCCTAAGGGGCCCAGAGACCGAGAGTCCAGGCAGTTGGGAGCCCCGGAATCGCTCATCCGGCCGCCGCTGCCCTGCCTCACGCATCCCTGGCTTTGCCTCCCGCCTAGCATTCCCGGAGCCCCTCGGCCGCCGCCTCACCTACGCCAGCCCTCAGTCTGTTATTGTGGTTGAGAGGGAGGGAGAAACGCGACAGACACTTCCCGCGGCCCCCACCGCCTAGGTGCTTCCGCTTCCGCCGCTGCTCCGGCATTCCGGAGTGTTGTCATCCGGGGCTGGGGCTGGGCTTGCTCGGTGTCCATATTGGGTGTGGATTATTGCGTCCTGGTGCGACAGCCATGTTAAGCGTGGCATTTTCCCCAAAAGCCTACTACTGGTCGTTTTTTTCACTTAACCCTGAAATGCCTGGCCAGAAGCGCCCTGAGTCAGATATGACAGAGTCGTGGTTGCTCTTCAGCTAGGTTGATTTTCAACTTGTCTGATCGCTGTGGCCTTTGATAAGCCGGTGGACCTCATCTTTCTCATTTGCAAAATGAAAAGGTCCTAATGGAGTTTTTTGTTGGTGATGTTTTGGTTTTTTTTTAATGGAATTTTTTTGGGGGGTGGGGGTAGGAGGTCTGAGGTACTTGAGGTTAATGTTAAGTGATCCCTTTTGTGATTTTGAGACATTGTCTTAAGTTTAATTACTAGTATTTTACAGTTCAAAGGGCTTTCACATCAGAGTCTCATTAAAAACTTTCTACCTCAGTCATATGGACAAGGATCAGTTCAATCATTTTATTTTCTTTATTTAATGGATAGGGAATTATCTTCATAGAGGACAATTGCCTTTCACCATATCGCACAGCAGAACTGAAATCCTGATTTTTACCTTCCAAATCTATGTTTTGGCCTTACATGCATGTAACTGATATGGGCTAAAATACCTAGGTTTAAGTAGATACAGATAACCGTGAGGGAAATTAGTGTTTATGGAAGCCATATAAGATACAATTTGACAAGATACAAGAGTAACTAGTCCATGCAGTTGGAGAAGAAAGGACTAAACATAGCTTAGGGAACTGCTTTTTTTTTTTTTTTTTTAATCCTTTTATTCATTGATACCAAGCCTTTTGGTTCTTTCCCTTCCCTATGAGGTGTGTAGCCTGAGGTTTCAGCTTGCCTTAGGCAGTTACAGTTCTGGCTATAGGTTCAGTGCCAAACTATATGCCTTGCTTGTTTCGAGGCTATGGGAGGATAAAGAGAAGAGCAAAATGTCATCATATTCAAATAGTATTCATTTCATCCTAGCTTTCATATTGATTCTTCCTCTGAGTGAATATAATTCTATTCTCATACTGTTTTTTTGTCAGTATTGTGTTTAAACTCTAACAAATGAAATATAGATACAATGGTGGTTTTTTTTCTGTTTCCTAGAGTGTTACAAAAAACAAATAGCAATGGTATATGAAAGTGTCTAGTGCAGAAGCTGGCATATATAGAAGGTATTTCATAAAGTTTATTTCAGCACAGTTGAATTTTTGAATTTTTTATTTAATTGAATATTTTCTTTTGATTAACATTATTCCTTTTTTAAAAGAACCGAGGCAGGGGTAGAAATACTCATAGGAATAAGGTAAGTTTCCTAGTTCAGTAAAGGAAACTAAACCATATCTTTTTTTTTTTTAATTGATATATTTTTATTTTATTTTTTTTTATTGGATGTTCACAACATTACAAAGCTCATGACAAATCATATTTCATAGATTAGAATCAATTGGGTTATGAACTCCCATTTTTACCCCAAATACAGATTGCAGAATCACATCGGCTACACATCACATTTTTACATACTGCCATATTAGTGACTGTTGTATTCTGCTACCTTTACTATCCTCTAATATCCCCCCTCCCCTTCCCTCCCATCTTCTCTCTCTACCCCATCTATTGAAATTCATTTCCCTCCATGTTTGTTATCCCATTCCCCTCGTAAACTCTTATATATAATTTTGTATAACAATGAGGGTCTCCCTCCATTTCCATGTGATTTCCCCTTTTTTTTCTCCCTTTCCCTCCCGTCTCATGTCTCTGTTTAATGCTATTCTTTTCTTCCTGCTCAGCCTCACTGTTCTGCTCTTGGTTGCTCTCATTATATCAAAGAAGACATTTGATATTTGTTTTTTAGGGACTGGCTCGCTTCACTAAGCATAATCTGCTCTAGTGCCATCCATTTCCCTGCAAATTCCGTGATTTTGTCATTTTTTAGTGCTGCGTAATACTCCATGGTATATAAATGCCACATTTTTTTTTATCCATTCATCTATTGAAGGGCATCTGGGTTGATTCCACAGTCTAGCAATTGTGAATTGTGCTGCTATGAACATCGATGTGGCAGTATCCCTGTAGTGTGCTCTTTTAAGGTCTTCAGGAAATAGTCCGAGAAGGGCAATAGCTGGGTCAAATGGTGGTTCCATTCCCAGCTTTCCCAGGAATCTCCATACTGCTTTCCAAATTGGCCGCACCCGTTTGCAGTCCCACCAGCAGTGTACAAGAGTACCCTTTTCCCCACATCCTCGCCAGCACTCATTGTTGTTTGACTTCATCATGGCTGCCAATCTTACTGGGGTGAGGTGGTATCTTAGGGTGGTTTTGATTTGCATTTCCTTGACTGCTAGAGATGTTGAGCATTTTTTCATGTACTTGTTGATTGCTAAACCATATCTTAAAAAACATTGTAAAAATGTTTATTAGAGATATTTTCTCTACAATAACAAAAAATACACAAAATTTCCAGTTTCTCTGCATCCTTTCTCATTTGTTTCTTATGACTTAATGTTTATAATCCGTTCAAAACAGTGCCTGCCATTGAAGCAAACAGTCTACAAAGGTTAGCAGTTATTTGATTGTTTAGTAGTCTCTTGTCCTTCTTTCCTCCTCCTCCCTCCTCCTTTTTTTTTTTTTTTTTTGTTTTTTGTTATTTCTGGTAGTTAAAGAGTCAGGGGCTGATTTCTTGGCATATATTTCTGAAGTTCACTTTCAAAGTGCCCTAAATTTTCCTAGATTGCATAATGAAATCCAGTGAAAAGATGCTATATGTAGGTATAAAACATGGAGAATTGCCATTTCAAAACAAATTCAAGGCAGTAGGGTAAGAGGAAAAAAATATTTTCATAGTGTTTTTTAAAAATGTTTTTCCTTTGCATTCTTTAAATCATGGTATTAAATCATTAACTCCACCAGTCATTTAAAATACATCATCATATTTAACTCCTATGAACACTGTGAGCTACACCTAGCTCCATTCAGGTTTGGTCTTTCATCAAAGTTCATACACTATTCAATTGTGCAGAATCATTGTGAAAACTGGGATATAGTTGACTTTAAAGCCCAGAATTCTAATTATTAAATTATGCTTTTTGTAATATTTTCTTCTAAGTGAAAATTTGATGAATTTTGTTCATGCATAGTATGGGTCAAGTCAATCCTTAAGTCAAATCCCTAAAAGTTTGAAAGGCATAGCCTGTCTAAGCAGGTGTTAGGAGACAACATATAGTGATTTTGATTTACATTTCTCTGATGAGAAATGGGGGGGTGGCGCGGTGGGTGACTGGGGCGAGGGGTGGTCGCGGCGGTGGGGCGTGGACCCCCGTCCTCCGGGAGCGGGGCGTGTCTCTCCTGTGCTCTCCCCCCACCCCCGGGAGGCGCGGCCCGTCTCCCGCTCAGGGGGTGTCTCCGGCCCTCCCCTAGGGCACCGGCCTCGGGGAGGGGGGGGGAGAGCGGTGCCCGGTCGCGTCGCTCTTCCTTCCCCCCCCCCAAAAAAAATTGAATCATCAGATTCATCCATTAGATTCTTTAATATGCAGTAGTTTCTTAAAATATGGCAAATATTTTAAATGCAAATTATTCATAGATATTATTATTATTATTATCATTTCATTACCAGGGATTGAATCCAGGGACTTTAACCACCACTGAGCCACATCCTCACCCCTTTCTGTTATTTATTTTGAAACAGGTTCTTGCTAAGTTGCTTAGGGCCTAAGTTGCAGAGACTGACTTTGAACTTACAATCCTCCTGCCTCAGCCTCATGGGCCAATGGAATTACATTTGTGCACCACCATGCACAGCTCATAAACTGTTTCTTCTTTTCATGAATTGAAAACATTAATGTCATCTAATTTTCAATGCTTGAGTTTGATCTTTTGGCCTACACTTTAAGACACTTATTACCTTAAAAATCATTGTTTTACATATCTGAGGTTACAGTTGTGTAATAATTGGGAGGATGTTTGACTGAGCCCCAAGATTCTCTTCATCTTACCCTTAAACTACTGAACTGTGATCCATATCAACACATGAACGACTTGGTAGCTGCCAATTTCCTCATCACATAGATGGAGTTTGCACAGGACTTAATGAAACCAGCATTTAATGAAATTCAGAAACAGAGAGTAGAGATAGAGGAACACTCCTTACAATGCTTAAGTCTTTGAATATAGCTGTGCCTGAATTGAGATCCACCCTAGATCCTCCTGACTGCATAAGCCCACATATTTCTTATTTGGCCTAAGCTAAGTTTCACTTCAATTTTCCTCATGTTTAAATAAAAGAATTCTGAAATTTTTTTCCATACTGTGACAGCCATTATCCTCTTCCATCACCCCAAACATTCATAAAACATTTATTACTTCAAATAATCTTACTTGAGGAATGAAGGAAGATGGGGGGTCTAACATGCACTAAAATCTGGTGGGGAGTGAGGCAGAAGCCTCAGAAGGTGAAATGGGCGGGAGGGGGGGGATGATGGAGAACTCCATAAAATTAGCGATGCAGAGCAAGAGTTACCATGGACTCCTCTGAAATTGGGGTTTGCAGAATGGGAGGTCAGTACTTTTATTTGTATACAAAAGAATATTCCTTAGGAAGCCGCGATCTCTGAGTGATATTTCCATGCTTTTTACCAAGATATAAAGTGTTTCAACCCTGGAAGCATCATAGTTTATTATGATGAATACGCAAAAATCATTAATTGTAGTAAGGGAGGAAAAACAGCACAGGAGGGGAGCCTGAGGCAGGCCTAGGGACAATCCTACACTCTGGAGGAAAAGATAGCATGTAGAAAGTTAGTGTGGAAGCTGTTGTTTCTTGACTCACATCATTTATCCTTCTGGCAGTAATTCAATACTCCTTTGAGGAACAATTTTTTTTTAATCTGTTCTAGTCCATATCATAGGGGCTCTCCAATTCCCGCAGGGCATTTTAATTCAGTCCATCAGCCCATTTCAATCGAAGTTTAGCATGCGTATAGTTATGACTAGTAGTTCAGAAATGAACCTCTTATTCCAACCAGTATAGTAGGTTCAAAACTTTAATTAGAAGTTTTGGGAAAAGGAAAGTTCTCTCTCACTCCCCCCCCCCTCCTAGAAAGAAAAGTAAAAGAATTTATTAAAACAAGGTGAGGTAAAGCTCCTGTGGCTGAGAAGGGACCTGAGAAGGTTGTCAGCGAATGGCTACTGTATAGGGTTTACATGGATCTTTAGGCTTAAGGAAGTCAACACCCAGCTTAATACAGGAGAAGGTACCCAGTATAGGGAGGCAGCCAGTGCCTTATTAGGGGATTCTTCTTCCTGCCAAGGAGGATGTAAGCCACCTGAGAAATTAAAGTCTAGAATAATTAGTGAAGAACAAAAGACAAAGTCAGAATTAGGTTTAAAGAATTGAAGCACCTAATAGGTCCAGTCCACACAGGAGCTGGAGCTAGACAGTTAGAAAATGGCTCCTGTGGTTTTTTTGAGAAGGTACATCAAAGGCATGGGTAATGTTTCAAGGGTGGAGTCTTGCCTCATGATATATTGGCTTGGCAGGTTGTTTGGCATCTTGGCAGGTTACACCCATCTCAGTCTGGGTGGTTGTAGCAAATCATCCCATGTGAGACCTTTGGCAGAGCTTGAATAGGGCTCACAATATATCTGGGCAGTCAACCAGAAGAAATGTCTACTGGAAGTTCCCAGACACCAGATTCTCCTATTCATTAGGTTGTGATGTACAATAGTCCACATACAGCCCACGGATGGTTCTCGACAACCCAGTATCCACAAGGCATTCATTCAGACTGTAGTCAAATCAAAATATTAATCAAGTGTTTTTCCTTCTTTGGTGACAACATGGACTCCAGGTCATGTATGAAGGAAAGGTCTCTTAAATGAAATTGTAATTCCAGAGCTTCCAGGGTCTAGTTCCAAAGAAATTCAATATATTACACTTGTTTCCCCACTAGAGGGTGTAGCTCACTCATTGTGGTAGAAGCAAGCAATGACACAGTTAATGCTGGTAGGCATGACCCAGGCCTACTGGCATAATACAGGTCCCATTTCTAGGACAGTATAAAATGGCCAAGCATGGCTACACGCATAGGAAAGGGAACCATATCAAAATGAGAGATGGAGACTTTATCTCAAGAATCGTGAAGCTTCCTTAGACTTAAAAAGGAAAAGGTAGCCAGGCCAGTGACCCATGCCTGTAATCCCAGCGGTTTGGGAAACTAAGGCAGGAGGATTGCAAGTTCAAAGCCAGCCTCAGAAAAAGCGAGGTGTTAAGCAACTCAGTGGGACCCTGTCTCTAAATAAAATTCAAAATAGGGCTGAGGATGTGGCTCAGTGGTGAAGTGCCCGTGAGTTTAATCCCCCAATACCAATAAATAAAGAGTAGAAATGAAAAATACATTTTTCTCTTCCATGCCAGATCTAATGGCAAAAAGTGCCTGAATTTTGATGTTGAGAAACATTTTGAGGCCATGTTCATTGATTACTGTCATCTTGTGTGGGCATGGGGAGAAACAGGAAAGATGGGTATAACTGACTCTTACCATAAAGGGTGAGTTTTTTCTTTTAGGAACACTGTTGGCATTTTGGACAGATCAGTTCTTCACTAAGCAGGATCGTCCAGTGTACAGAAAGGCCTTTCTCCACTGAAGTATCATTCTAGACATTGTCTTCCAGGTCCTTAAATGCCCCTTAGAAGGATAGTATCATTTCACTCAAAAATCTTAAGTTTGGATCAAGAATGGCTTAACTTGGATTTACCTGAGTATGTAATTCAAGTATCTTAAATCCTTTAAGACCAAGGAGAAGATAAGGATTTGTTTTTCTAGATTTTGAGACCAGACTGAGCTTTTTACTAAGGGGGAGGTGGGGACAGGGATTGAGAATGGGGATGAGAATGAAGAGTACTTAGCAAAGAGTGATAGAGAGCCAGGTGAGACCTAACAACAGGTATTAATTATTATCTCTGGTTAAGAAAGAGGAAGAGGGAACCCAAGCTGTGAGGAAAGGGGTATCCTGTTAAACATCAGTGTCCTATGGGGTGCCCTAGTCCTATCTTAGGATTCTACTATCAGTCAATGTTTCCTTGGTCAGGTTATTGTCTTTTTATAAAGTTCTCAGGGAGCTGGTCTCTACTTGTCTTCTGAAGCTGCTGAATAATATCAGGGCCTTAAATTGTTTTGGAGCAAGGCACCATATGATTCAGTGAGTGAATAATAAATCAACAAAACATTCCCTACCTCTGAATTTGAGAGTCCAAGACAGTCTATTTTCATATTTTAGAAGCTCCTGGAGAGAGAAGTGTGGAAAAAGAGAACTCAAACAACAAAGAATATACACAGCTACTTTCAAGGGTTGCATTTATCATGTTCTTCAGCCAGGACCACCAGGAACATTCCAGTGGTTGAACAAGTTGAGTTTATTATTCATTGCAACTTGAGAGAATACACATCCTGGGGAACCACATAGGATTTGAAATTATGTAGGATTTGAAATTAAGTTTTGAGAGAGATGTAAGGAAGAGAAGTGTTGCTTTGCACAGGATGCTTTCATGAAGTGGGAGTAATCTTGCGATTTGGTATCTTTAAAAACCTTATTCAGGAGGAAGGAAGACTAGCTGAAGGCTAAACTTATAATTTATGAAGAAGCAGTAGTCATTCTTACTAGTATAGATAAGGGGGTGTTTGGTATTTTGTGGCTTAGATAATAATTGCATTTTTCCATCTGTTGAGACATGATGGGGTAATGTTATCTTTATCATGATTCATCATAATCACAGAGTGGCTTCATCAGATGGAAATGCTCTATTAAATCATCAAGATCCAGATGTAAGTAGGAGGTCAACCTGGTGCTAATGCCAAGGTTAACACCTGGATGTAATGGGTTGTCTTCTCTTTCTCTCAGTTAAAAATATTGTTTAATAATTATTTGTTTTCTTGCTTCATCACTGGATTATAAACTTCACAAGTGCATTTAACCTGTTTTGATTGATACCTAAGACCAAAAATAGTAAAGCCAATCTCTGAATCTCATAAGAATTTGAAGAATATTTACTGCAAAAATGACTGAATTATCCAATTAGTCTATTCAACAGTCAGTTACACAAAGTCAGGAGTACTTGCTAGTTAAATTTGTAGTCCTAGAATCAGACGTAATTCTCACACATCTCATTAAATATATTTCAAGTCAAAGAGAAGCTTTCCATAGGATAAAATTTATTGGTTAAAAAATAAATATAATAAATTCTCCTTTGTTAAGGAAAGATGATGCTTAATTCAAAAGTTTTCACTCATTGATGAATGAAGAAAAAACACATCATATTCATGACAGCTGGGACTTTCTGCATATTCCGTTGTATTGAACTGTCAGGGTGAGATTCAATGCTCTAAGGGAAATTGATATACATTATTTAGAGATCACTTGTATGAAATATAACCTTTCCTTTTCTTAGCCTATTTGTATCATAATAGATATTTTAAGGGACACAAGGTCTTGATTTGTAAACTCCAGACTTAAAAAATAGTGCCTAGATATAAAGATTCACCTCTCATCCCACTTTGCCCCTCCACCCTGGAAAAATTTCTGCTTTGTAACATAATAGAAAATTATTAAGAGTGTTCAGCAAATGTGTAAGCCAGTATTCTCAAGAGGGGGGAGGAAGTAATGGCTTACTGAGACATCTCCCAAAATCTTTTCACTTCTCTGAATAAGAATTATAATTTCTGTAAAATGATCATGATTTGGAGTATCTATTGAGATATACCCTTTTGAGACTCACTACAAAAGTGCTCTATGGGTTTCAAATAGGAAGTGTAACTTAGTACTAGGAGAAATACCATAATGAGGCAGAACAAGATAAATTCAAGAGTATGGAAAACTTAATTGAAAAATGTTTGTCTTCTTCAGCAGAAACATAAAAACAATAAGCTAATTAATGCATTTTATACAGTCAGTGGATTTTTTGCTTTCATATTTCATGCAAAAGTGGTACTTTTAAAAAAAATAAATAATAGTAATGTTGGAACTACTGGAAAAAGATAACATTGTTCATTTTCAACAAATACTTCCTATTTGACATTGGGCAAGACAAGTAACTGAAGTATTTCCTTTTTATATGTAAAAGGAAATAATTCTTCCTATCAGATAGTATTTAGCATGGGCCTCTTGGGATCCTGTTTGGAAAAGTACTTTCTAACAATAAGCGGGCTTAGTTTAAGAGTAATAGTATTTTGTTCTTTATTGCTTTTACTTTCTCTGAACCTAGCACAGTGTCTGGAACTTAGTAACTTACTAGGTGTTTATTAAACATTCATGGGGAAAAAATGAATAAATATAAGGAAAACATTTTTTTTCCGTCAGTGCTAAGATTAAACCCAGGACCTCCTACATTCTAGACAGGGACTCTACTCTGAGCTATGTAGCCCCAGACCAAGAAATTGTTTTTAACAAATCCTAGAATTCTGTCCAAATATAATATTCTAATCATTAGACAAAATAATGGGAAGCTATCCTTGTGGACTCTGGGAGTCATATTCCTAGATTAGTCTCTTGGTTTCTCCCCTTGCAATCTATATTATCTTGGATATGACACTAAATCTCCCTAAGATTCAGCAGCATCATCTACAAAATGAGAGGTAATACCAGTATGTACTTAATAAGCTGAAGTAATTTCTTTATAGCACCAAACCAAGTGTCTGGTATATTCTATAAACACTAAGTTAAAAATCAGATGTATTGTAAGTTTTCAAAAGATTCACAATCAGGTATTCCTATTGATATTTTATATTTCTGTTCACATGTAATAAATGTATTTTTAAAAAGAAGCATCGTAAGACATCTTCCCTTTTTAAATTTAACATTAGTCATGGTTGTTTTTAGAGAACTTGATTTGTAAACTCCAGTGGAATTTTTTTAAATCACATATGTGTCTGGGTATATAGCTCAGTGGTAGAGTGCTTTCATAGCATGTGCAGGGCTCTAGGTTCAGTCCCCAGAGCCACAAAAAATAAAAGTCATTTTAAAAATTGGTATTTAAACAAAACAAAGACAGATCTTTGTGGCAGTTAAGTGAATCAACTTTATAACCACTCTAAGATGTAGAAACAAGGTACCAGGCAGAACTTAAACTAGGCCCTGAATAATGGAGGTGAACAAATGGGCAGATAGTGTCAAGGTGTGCTGGTCCTCTTGCCTTTTCAGGCCCAAAACCTGGATTCATATTTGGAATGTTTGATAATCTGAGAAGAAAGCGACTAACTGCAGATTAAAGGAGTTAAGTGTGAAAGGTGGTGAGTGTCAAGTAGAATTACTTGACACTTATGTGTGAACTCTCTCTGAAGTGGTGGGGTCATGAGATGCAGAGTGGGTCTCTTAACTGGCTTGGGATGGTTGCTGCTCTAGTTAATAGCAACACAAGGTCGCTCAGGCTATTATTTACTAAGGGTCTGCTATGCGACCACCAGCAGGGTGAGCCTTCTTTATTGTTATCTTTTCAATCCACATGACTGACTTCTGAGGTAATTGCTGAGGCGAAGCTATCAGTACTAAGTCATATAGTTTAAACAAAAGATCTGTGATTCCAACCCAATTATATAGCATTAGAGTCTTCACTCTTAACCACACTTTCCATTCTGAAAGACTGAGCCAAAACAACAGTGGTAATTTGGGGCTTTAAGTTTACAAATGCACTTTATGTCATTCTATTTATTCTTTCTGAGAACCATCTGATGTATTCATTTATTCAACAACAGTTACTGGGGATCTACTTGGTACAAACACTGTGTTGAATGCTAGAAAAACAGCAGATACCCTACTTCTGACTTCATAGAGCTTGCATGGGGCAAGAGGACAGAAATAGAAAATTAAAATATTTGGGAATTATAAATATTACAAATAAAAGAGAAGAAGATTAACATGGAACACATGGAGGTGAATTTGTTGTTGACAGGGTGGTCAGGTCATATAGCTTGTGGGAAGATAAAATTAGGCAGAAATCTAAGTGATGAAGGGGTACTGGCCCTGTGAAGAACATGGGAATGGAATTCTTATGGAAGAGGACAGTTTTCCCAAGGTTTCCAAAGCAAGAAAGTGCTTCACATGTTTGAAAATGTCAATAAAGAAGAGTCAGTGTGGATGGAGCACATGTAGCAGGTCAAGCAGAAATACAACCCCAGGTTTGCAGATAAGGACTTGATATTTGGAGGAGTTATGAGACTTTTTAATGTCACTAAGCTACAGGGGCAGGCATCAAACCAAGTTCTTTTGACCTTGAATGCTGAGATTTGTTTTGAACAGGTAATACTTCTTGGAATAGAACTTTTTTTTTTTTTGACACACAATTATACATGAAAATTCATTTTCAAATCAGTTAAAGGGAAGCTTCTCATCTGAATTTGTAGGTGGAACTCAGAGTCTCAACTTACTGCCTGTCACCCCAACCCCTCAGCCAGGGAATCAGCAACTCTAATATTATAAATTTTAGTTTAAAGAATCACATCTTGAAAGAATTCACAAATATTTTCCAAACTATCAGTTAGCTCTTAATAGTCAGCTACGCAGTAGACTCTCAAAAGAACAAATTAGACTTCTAATTAGACTCAAGAGAACACACCTTAGACTTCTCAAGAGAAAGTTTTGGTTTCATGTTTTCACTTACATGTTGGCGAAGCAGAACACACAGGAATTAGGATACGTAACATTATTAGAGGCACACAATGGGCTGGCTCTTATGGAGCATGTGTGTTCCCGCTGTACACTCTTCTTTTGATAATAATTGCACAGAATGACCTAAAACAAAACTCACAGGTCAAATCCTCTCTTCTGCATTTCTTAATGGCTTCTAATATAAGTGCTTAGGTGTTTAATTTTTTGCTCAGAGGGGATGATGATAGGTTGTCTTCTTTTAAACCTCAAACATTCAAACTATGTTATCTTAAATTTAGCAAATACTGCCTTTGGGATTACCAACTTGGAGGGTGCCTGAGGGGCCCAGATAATTAGGTGTGGATGACATGTCTGAAACCTCTTAGAAGTAATACAAGTGGCAGTGCCCACTGTCTGTGGATGACCACAGCATTGTCCAGGTGCCTCTGTCATCATTCTAGTTCCGTAAAGCCCCCCAGAACTGTGGTTTCTGGAATGGGACACACTGTATGGTTCCACTCTGGCACTGGCTGTTGCTCTGTTCTCTGGGGATTTAGGTTCTAGAATAAAAAGGGAAGGAACTACCAGATTTAATTTTTTCTAATACCGCTCTATTTCATTTTGCTTTCCTCATTCTTACCAGAATTGGAATAAGCTGCTCTTAGAAGATCTTGAAAATTAGAATAATTTGTCTGCAGGTGGGAGGAGACTTGGAAAGTTCATCAGCATTATAATATGCAGATTTGGTGTTCTCTTGCCACAGTCTCCTGTTCCCATGGTTCAGATCATAGTGTATTCATACACACAGTGTATCAGGCTGTTCCCTTGTCTATAAGTCATCAATGGTTCCCATTACATCACTGTTCTACAAACTTTGGCCAACTGGTTTATTATTCCCTTTAATTTCATGTGCTCTTTTTTTTTAAAAACTATTTTTCTTTAATTTGACTTATTTTTATAAACTTGAGTAACAACCTTAGATTTGTCTTAAATATGAATTAATACATTTGATATCATAATTATATTTTCTATAATATGAAATAAAAAACTAATTACTGAAATAAAAAAAAGATTCCTTGGCATATTAAGTAAAATAAGCGGGCTGGGGATGTGGCTCAAGCGGTAGCGCGCTCGCCTGTCGTGTGTGTGGCCCGGGTTCGATCCTCAGCACCACATACCAACAAAGATGTTGTGTCCGCAGAGAACTAAAAAAAATAAATATTAAAATTTCTCTCTCTCTCTCTCTCTCTCTCTCTCTCTCTCTCTCTCTCTCCCCTCTCTCACTCTCTCTTTAAAAAAAAAAGTAAAATAAGCATTGATACTATTAGAAGGTATTCAAACCATTCTTTGGGAAAAGACCATTTATGTCTCCTATTTCCTCTTTAAGCAATTAAATCTACATGATAGATATGAAAAGGTTTTATCAAAAAAAAAAAGGAAAAGAAAAGATACTTTATTAGGCTCTTAAAGCATGCAAATGACTTTTTGAATTGGATATAAGCATAGGAAGAAAGGTATTTAATTATAGGGAATTGTGTGAACAAAAGCACTGGCATATGATGGACCACAAAACAGTTTAAATTAACTAGAATATACGTAGGGTAAAAGAAGGGGAATTATTACAGAGAGAAAGAGGCTGTTTAAGAAGGATATTGCAGACCTTGCATAAAGTTGACCTTTAGGGTACTGGGAGTCCATGTTTTTAATAGGGAAACTTCTTGTTCAGATTGACATTTTAGAAAGTTCATTCTCAAGATTAGAGCAGAGGGTGGCAAACATGTTCTGTTAAGAGCCAGGTAATAAATATTTCATGACTTTTAGGCCCTTTAGCCTATGATGCAACTGCTCATCTTTGTTGTTTTAGCCTGAAAGCATCCATAGATGACATGTGAAGGAGGGAGCATGTGTGCCTTCCAAGAAAACATGATTTTTCAACAAAAGTGGGCCTTGTTGGTCAATCTCTGAATCAGAGTAAGTATAAGGAAAACATTAAATGACTATTGCAACAATGTGATCATGAAGTGAGAACTTGAACCTGGGCAAAAGCAATGAAGTTGGAGGGAGGAAAAAAATTAGAAAAAAAAGTAGGATCTTTAATTGCCTATGGTATATAAAGGCATGAGAGAGCATGAAGAGCCAGAGTCCTGGTTCTCCTCAGGATAGATATTTAGGTTGAACCATATGAAATTGCCACTATGTAGATTGAAAATGATCAAATAGTGTTAGTTTCATATGGTTTAATTCAGTTTAAACTAACAGAAATTATACAAGGCTAAGACCAGGGAAAGTATTCTTACACAGAAAATAACAAACTTACCGTAAATGTCATCTCACCAAAAACATCTGAAATTTTAAAAAAAGGATCAAATAAAACAATGCAGTGTGGAAATGTGAATAACTAATTAGCCCATTAAGTAATCACATGTAAATTAATAACCACAAAATCCACAGAAAAATTAATGTTTCCTGAACAAGGTCAACCTGGACATGTCTGATTCCCAAAATTGTTTCCCTCCTCTCTTTATGCCTGGGATCCTTAATGCCCTATAGGGAACATAGACTTGTCCTATTCCTAGGTTTAACACTGGCCTTCGACAGGAGGGATTAACTCCAGCTTCATCCTCTGGGCCTTAGCAGCACCATCCACTATTGGGCTGCTCAGGCATTGTGAGGTATCTACTTTGGATAAAGGTCTCATTCTTCATAGTCCTCCTGACTACCTGCTGATAGAAATCTTAGATGCCTGCTTTCACCTCTGATTTTTGCCTGTCTTGAAAATGTCTTTTCCTAAACTCTCCCTGTGCATAGGGAAGCCTCTTCTTTTGTCTGGAACCTTGGTTTCAACATCTGCTCACTATTAGTACTTCCTTTTACCTTCATGTTTGATGTTCTACTCAGCAGCCTTGGCTTCTTTTAGCCACTACAGCAGGGCCTTCTCACCTTTCCCTTCACCTGTGCCATCCAGCTAGCAGATTCAGTTTGATATCATGGGTTCCTATTTTGGTGTCACATCTGGTGGTGTTTTGGTAGTAAGCCATGTCAAAAACTGACACTGCTTTGCATAGAATGTATTTGTGTGAATACACACAAACACACATATAGTGCAAGTTAGGGGGAAGGAATTAGAAGAGGAATTAGGAAGTCAAAATTGATTATCAACACAGAAATCCCCATGGCTTGTTAGATATTGATGGCAACCATCATGGGTCAGCTCTTAAAATATCTGAAATGGTCTGTGGGAGAGTTCTTGGAATGTCAAAAAAGGGAGCTGACTACTGATGTTCATTCTAGCTGAGATGGTAAGTTCTTTATCTTTGAGAAATGACTCAGTGTCCAAAAGATGCCTACACTGAAATAGCAATTATTATTTAATTGCTCATTCCTTCCCCAAGACTGACAAATACTTACATGAGAAGTAGCCAGAAGCCAAAATGGCCAGAAAGAACATTTTCATCTTTTCCACAAGGAACAATGTAGTTCATCGACTTGAGTCCCCTTTGGTTAGGAATTTACCAGCAAGTGCCTTAAACCTAGGTTCTTCTGATGAACCAAGAGCTGTGGCCCCATTATGAGAGCCTAAGACCTCATTATGAAGTCACTTTGCAAATGATCTATTGACATGTGACATCAAAGGCAAAGTCACCAAACCATCCAAGGCCAAGAAGACTTGAAAATACTTCATTTTCAACAGGCCGTGGAACCATGGTATGATAGTATAATTTAGTGTTGTTTTGTTTGATTATTACTCAGTTACATAGAAGTACAACCTGATTTTTAATTATCAAGAGGAAACAAATGTGGAAAAGATTGATGTAGAATGATTCCTTTATGGCACTTTTTCAAAATTTACATGTTTACTTTCTATGGTTTCTTCAATATTAAGATTCTGATTAGTACATCCAGGGTAGAAAATTGATAGAATAGGGAACTTACAATTTTCCAATTTTCTTGGGCTTAATTTTCTGGATCCTTTCCTCCCTTATTCTGTAAAGTGATTTATGTCTTGGTAGAGTCATGTCTTTATCCCTTCTTATCACTGTACCCGTTTCTACTCCCTAGGTAGATTGCACTTCATATCTCATATTTAACATAAAGCATTAAAGAAATAACTGAAAGTAACCATGGAAACTCAAGGCAATTATATGCTATTTCTGTTATAATTCCTAGCTTGCCTAACAAGCAGAGGCCTGGAGATCATATAAAACCAGTGACTTTATACTGAAGCTTGTATTATAACCAGATACAGTAAGGCTCAGTTCATATTATTATGAAGAGAGAGAGAGAGAGAGAGAGAGAGAGAGAGAGAGAGAGAGAGAGAAAGAAGAAGAAGAAGAAGGAGGAGGAGGAGGAGGAGGAGGAGGAGGAGGAAGAGGAGGAGGAGGAGGAGGAGGAGGAGGAGGAGGAGGAGGAGGAGGAGGAGGAGAGAGGAGAGGAGAGGGGAGGGGAGGGGAGAAATCAGTCCCCTTAAGGAAATAAGTCTTTAAAAGAATAAGATCTATTCTCAGATTTCCCAGGGACACTAGCTTGTTTTCACTGTTCAGCTCAGAATAATAGAGAAACTATCTTAAAACAGACAACTATTTCCATAAAGCCATGGGTTACAGAAAAGTGAGTCAAGAGGCTTAAGTTATCATTCTATGTCTACCAATTCTTCACAGGATAAGTAAGTCCTGCCCCTTTTCAGGGCAGCTGTGAAACAGTTTTCCTGGAAGAAGGTAAAACTCCTTCTCAGATTTTAAGGCAGAATATCTAGACCATTGAGGAAAACACTCTCCACTCAGACAATATTTGGAGCAAAGTGTTAAGTTCTGGATGCCACATTTAGAGTGGGACTCTGTAGGGTCACAAAAATTGTGGACAATTCAAATACTAAGTCTTACAAATGGGTAAAAGAAATGGAATAATTATCTGTTAAAAATTTGGGAAGACATGAGTGTTTTTGAATTCCTTAGGATTTTCAAGTAGAATAATAACCTTATGTCTGTGGCTCCAGAGAAGAGAGGATAGAACAAATAATAACTAACCTTTATATTTACATTCTTCCTCATAGCAACTGCTAGTAAGGACTATTGGTATCACCATTCCAGAGATAGAAAACTGAAGTAAAAGCAGGAAATTTCCTCAATGCTGCAGAGACAATAAATAGTATCATCTGAATTCAAACCTAGGAAATCTTTCTCTAGAACCTGTCAACTTAACTATGACATTATTTAGCATTTTGGCTCAACATAAAGATTTATTGAGGATGAGGATTATTCAACTTGTCGTTGCATCTTGAATTTTCAGTCCAGTGCCTGGCATACTGTGCAACAAAATTGTTAAAATAAGTGAACACATAATTTGTTCACTTAATAATTTGAACACTCAAGAAGCCTACTAATGAAACAGGCTGCAGTTTGGAGGCTTGAATCCTTCATCTTTGGGGCTACAGAGACAGAAGAAAAAGTTGATCATAGCCTCTTTGAGAAATGGAATAAGATTTCTTGATGAATAGAAAGTAAAAGTAAAAGGAGAAGAGCTAAAAATAAAAGGGAAGCAAGTAAAGTTACTGTTATGGTTTGGATCTGAGATGTTCCCCCCCAAAGTTTCTGTTAATTCAGGGATATTCAGAGGCAAAACAATTAGGTTATGATAGTTGTAACCTGATTGGTCCAAACCTAGTTTGAATGGACTGACTTGGTGATGACTGTAGGTAGGTGGGACATGTTGGAGGAGGTGGGTCACTGGGAGTGTGCTCTGGAAAGTTTGTTCTTGTTGCAGCCCCTCTCTCTCTATGCTTCATGACCTGCCATGAGGTGAATAGCTTTCCTCCACTGCCCACCCCCACATGATGTGCTGCCTCACATTGGGCTCAGAGCAAGGAGTCGGCTATCTTTGGACTGAGACCTCTAAAACCACAGGCCTCAAATAAACTCCTCCTCTAAGTTGTTCTTACAGGGTACTTTGGTCACAGTGACAGAAAATCTAACCAAAACATCTATCCAGTATTGTCAACCAGGCTCCTGTACTTGTATTATATTCAAAGGAGAAATTCCTTCTTGATTATTCATTTTCCTGCTATCCCCCAAGCCCAAATGCAAATTTCTCACATACCTTTCAAGTCTCAAAACATGGCTAATTGAAAAATTCAAATAGAAATAACACATGAAAATGCTGGTTAAACTCAATTATTGATTGGGTATTAAAATACAAGGCTTTAGGGCTGGGGATGTGACTCAAGCTATAGCACGCTTGCCTGGCATGCGTGCAGCCCAGGTTCTATCCTCAGCACCACATACAAACAAAGATGTTGTGTCCACTGAAAACTAAAAAATAAACTCTCTCTCTCTCTCTCTCTCTCTCTCTCTCTCTGTCTCTCTTTAAAAAAATACAAGGCTTTATACCCTTATTATGTCTGCATTTACAACTACAAAGAAAACTTAGTAAGAGCAGGAACAGTGTGTATTTTATTTTGTTCATCATTGGCTCCCCAGAGCTCATCACTGAACTATGCATTTAGGAATGTTTTATACACACACACACACACACACACACACACACACATACCAGGGATTAAAACCAGAGGCACATAACCACTTGAGCCACATCCTCAGCCTTTTAATTTTGTTGAATTTTGAGACAGGCTTTTGCTAAGTTGCTTAGGGCTTACAAAGTTGCTAAGGCTGGCCTCGAATTTGTGATCCTCCTGCCTCTTAAACTGCTGGGATTACAGGCATGTATGACTGCACCCAGCCTCAATAAGTTTTTACTTAATGAATGATATGTGAAAATTTCATGAATCATCCTTTCTCAAAGCACTCTGTGTGATCTCTAAAGATCATGTAATCAGATGGGGTATAAGACAAATTTTAGACTAATCTTAGGGATCAAATTTTTAAACAGTAATGGAAAAAGAGAAAATGATCCCATTGGAAGATGCACAGCATTACCTTGTTTTTCTTCCTAGAAACTTCAGAGCAATCCATTTGGGAGAATGGAAACAGTCTGAGTGTCCCAATCAGGGCATTTCTGAATGCAATACTTCAGGGATGTCAGTACACTGGTAAAAGTCCATTTTCTCATTATCAGTAGTCAAGGCTGCAATCTTCTTATGTATAAAGACTTTCCCTCTGTTTTCAAGGTTTCTGTAAAGAATCTATATGAACAAAGCAGACCGAAGAGTTTATTTCTCTTGTCAGGATTAGGGGGAAAAAAAAACATGCCTTTGAGCTACTGATTCCCACTATTGCTCAAGAGAGAAATTCCCAGCAGAAAGTTTATAATGTTTATTTATCTATTAATTATGATTAAAGTAAGCTTAAGAGATTTAATTTCCATACCAAAATGTTCAGAAGAAATTTCCTTTAAATCCATTTTACTTAAAAAGTGATGAAAAATATAGTGGTACAAAAGAAGGCATACTTTTCCTGGGAAAAAATTGCCTCTTGTACTTAGATTGCCCTGTAAGTTATTTCACCTTCACAACTGTAAACATTTAAATCAACATTTGCTTCATGGAGAGAAAATAAAGGCATGCGACAAAAGTAAGCATTTTTGTTCGAATCACACTTTACCAGTATTATTCAGAAAAACTTGTCCTTATTTGTCATTAAATTTAAGGTTCAGACTTTGGCATATAACCATTCTTCACCTGTGGCAGCTTATTATAAGAAACTATTTTAAAATAAGGTATATGAATTGTTATGCGCTATTATTGATTTCAGGGATTTAATTTTTCAATTAAATATAGCAGACTTTAAATTTAAAAGCCAGGCCCTTATCTATCTCCTACGAGATAAATGAATGAAGTAAGACTATTGGATTATTAAACTCCTTAGAGCTCTTGTTTTTTGTAAAATATGATATACTTACACCTACCTCATGTATTTTTAGTGAGGAATAACAAAAGCAATTAAGCATGTTTTGTGCTTAGAATCCTGTCGAATATATATAAGAGCTAAATGTTAGTTATTATGTTTAATTTTGGCTTTAATTATATACCAGGATGACTATAAAGATATGCATCAATGTTGTTTACTAGCCTTGAGTTTCTATTCTGAATTTCTAACTAATTGCTGAATGCCTCCACCTGAATATTGTGTTGTGCCTTTGTTATGGTTTGGATATTTAATATTTCCTTGAAAAGTTCATGTGTTAATGCAGAAGTGTTGAGAGGGAAAATGATTGGATTATGAGAGCTCTAATTCATTTGATGGATTAGTAATTTAAATGAACAATTGGGTCGTAACTATAGACAGGGTGGGTATGGCTGGAGAAAGTAGGTCACGGGGGCATGCCAAAGGAATTATATCTTGTCCCTGACTTCTTGTGTGCGCGTGCTCTCTCTCTCTCTCTCTCTCTCTCTCTCTCTCTCCTTCCTGGCTACCATGAGCTGAGAAGCTTTCTCCACATGCTCTTCCACCATGATGTTCTGCCTCACCTCAGGCTCAGAGTAATGGAGTCAGCAGACCCTGGACTGAGACCTCTGAAACTGTGAGCATAAAAGAAAGTTTTTCTCTTTTAAGTTGTTCTTGTCATATATTTTAGTCACCGTGATGAATAGCTGACTAACGCAATCTTCATTTTTAGATTGCCCAAAGTGTAAGTCACTTTCTTCCTCTTGACAGACTTCTTCCATTTATTTATTCTACCACGTGTTGTGCTCCTACTATTTTTCAGGCACTGAGGTGAGTGTTGGAATGATGAGACGCAAGGCTGGCCAAGGACAAGCGTGGACAATAGTAGAGACAAGAATGAAAACAACTCTTGGAAAATGAAAGACAACTTTAAGTAGTAAGTACAAAGGACCGAAAAACATTGAAGCAAACAAATCCTGTGCTTACTTTTACAGAAGATCAACACAAGATCAATAGCAGTAATAATACCACCATGTGATCATTTGTCCAAATCAAAACCTTCCACGGCATCCTAAATAATTCACCTGTGACTCTCCGTGTGAGATTAGTTTCTCTACTCTTTGTCAGTTCTATTCCTGAAATCTGTTTCCATTTATCCATGGCCCATTTTATCCTCATATTTGTGAGTCCTCTCCTTTGCTCCTTTTTCATTTCTCAGTGTCTGTTCACCTTACAGCTTATCAGGGGCAATGTGGTGTAGTGTTTAAAAACAGAGGCTGCTGCTAGACTTTTTGAGTTCAAAGCTGACCTCTGTAGACTTGGGCAAATTAATCTTGCTGTGTTGTTTTTTTTTTTTTTTATACCTGTACATCCTACCTTAATAGTCATTTTAAACACTGAATTAGTTTATGTGTGTAAAGTACAAAGGACAGTAGCTGGCATGTAGAAAGAGCTACATGTATTAGCTATAATTACTTTTACTATTTCTGTCTGGAGAGGAATTTTTCTGAAGCACAGAACTGCTTAGCAACTACCTGCCTATGATGCTGTACCTGTAAGGTGAAGCCTGAGTGGCTCAGCACTGCACACGTTGGTTCTCACTGCCCCACACAACCTCACATCTTTTCACAGCTCTGTGAGAGACCTCCAGTCCCATGAGCCAACCTGTACTCACCACCCTCAGCTAAATAACAATTGGCTGCTTGAGGCATTGTGAAATTCTCCTCCAAAATGAATGTCATGTATTTCAATGCCTTGGATACAGTGGCTTTTAATGTTTGCTTAGAAAAAAAAAATCATATATATTCCTCCAAACCAGCTCGCCTAGTCATCTCACAAACACTCCTCTATCACGCTTTTCAGAGCCTGCAAAGGAAAGCAAACTGGTACTAGCTGACATTTCCTCAATACTGGCTGGCTGCCAAGAGCCAACTAAGAACTTGACATGTGGTTTACCTTTCAACCCTCCAATCCTTTGAAGTAGATATCATAAATTTCTTCTATATAAAAGGAAATGAAAACAGAAAAAAGTTAATAGTTCATGATTACATAGTAATCAGCAAACCTATTACTAGAACCCAACCTTGTGACTTATCTTAACATATATGCTGTTACGGAGAGCCGCTTCAAACACTCTTAAGTCAGAATTCAAATCAAAGAGAACTTTATTTACCTGGCCAGGGACTGTCACCCACCCATAGAGACTGAAGCTCTGTGGGAGAACAGCAGCCTCCAGGTCTATTCATAAATTCTCAAGGAACAGGTCTCTCAAGGAACAGAACTGTTCCTTGAGAATTTATGACAAAAACCACTACTCAGGGACTTGCTCAGCGTCCTGTAAGCAAGCCAATCACAGAAGCTAAAACAATAATAAGTGGGACCTGTTAACCCTAAGCAGGACTGGAATTTTCCAGTTAGCAAGCAAGCAAGTACAGAAGCTAGAAAAAAGCAATCAGCTTTGCAGTTCAGTTGACCATGATTCCCGGGTCCAAGCAGGTGCTAGACAGCCATATCCTGAGTTTAAGCAGGGGTTGGCGGGGGCGAGAATCTATTTCAAAGTCATGTAGACCCACAAGTGCGCTCAAATCTAGGATGTAGCTCACTATGACCACCGATGCATCCCGAGTAGGGTACAATTTGTGGGGTACAAAGTACAGAAAAACAATTTTCATAAGCAAACAACTTTCATTTCAGTTTCTCAGAAACAGCTCTTATAACAGATTTTTATAGAAGGCAGCAAAATTGAGTCTTAGGCTTGTCTATGACAGTTCTTACTTTATAATTGTCTTATCTCACTTATCATATCTATAATCTATATTTTTTTACTAATCTATAACCTATAACTTAGACTTTTACTGATTTTTATGGATTAGTTTACACCACAACAATGCTAGTTTATTATTCTCTAACTTTGAGGCACAGACTCAAAGAGAACCAAGGGTGTTGTTTCACTAGCTTGCCTATTACTTGAAAGTTATTTATTACTGTGTATTAGAATTCTCAAAAATGTATAAGTACTTTCAAAATGGACTAAAATGAAATTGCCAAATGATGTTTTTCATCCCCTGATGAGTAAGTAAAGATTTGTAAGACCACTTTATAATACTATCAGCTAGCAATTCTACAACTGTTGTTATACACACAGGGTTATCATGAGCTCTTTGCAAAAATTATGGTATTTAAGCTTACAGTAATTCAATGAGGTAGGTATTATAAAAATTGTATAAGTGAGGATTTTAAGGTGCCTTTCCAAGTCACATAGTGACCAAGGTGGGAACCAACAGAATTCCATCTGGCTCTAAAGCCATTGGCACTTGGCTACTCTTCTCTATTGATTCCAATTAATAATGGATTGAATCTAAAATTCTTTCAATAAGACAAGTTTTGGGCCCAGTGCAGTGGCACATGCCTGTAATCCCAGTGGTTTAGGAGGCTGAGATAGGAGGATCACAAGTTCAAGGCCAGCCTCATCAACAGTGAGGTGCACTAAGCAAATCAATGAAACCCTATCTCTAAATAAAATACAAAATAGGGCTGAGGAAGTGGCTCAGTGGTTGAGTGCGTTTGAGTTCAATACCTCCCCCAAAACAAAACAAGCTTTGATATTAAAAAGTGTTAATTATAGCTACAAAGCAAAATTATAATTATTTCTGATGATTGTGGATACATGATTCTAAGTAATATCTTTTACAAATTAAAAGATACAAAAGAGCTTTTGATTTTGAGATAGAAAAAAATCCAATTTAACTTTTAGATTATGTAAGATAAGTAATTCTATATCACATGTTGTAATAATAATTTTTTTTTTCTGAAACAAGTACATTTTGCATCTGGAATAAAATCAAAACCATCTATTTTGGGGGATTTTCTTTTCAGCTCTTACTCTGTGCCAGCTTACATGGGCTTCTGTTCAAGACTTTGCATCAAAATAATGACCAGGTTCAACTCACTCAGCAAGAATGGGATTATTATGATTGCTTTTCTTGTGAGACTACAGGAAAAAAAGGCCTTGACTGAGAATTAATCACACAATGAAGGATCCATTTAGTATATGATACCAGGCTGTGTTCTCACTACATATGGACAAGCTCACAGTACATTTTTAAAACTTTTAAAACCTGTATTAGTCATAGATGAGTTGAATCCATATTGATTTTTATTCAATAAAGAATAGTCTATTAACATGAGCAGCTCAATAATGTGCTGTGTTTTTTGTTTGTTTTGACAAAGTTTTTGCATCAAAGCAGAGATTGGATGATGATCATCTTTTAAAGACCTCAGAGGAAGTTTCATTATCTAAAAGGAAATTAGGGCAGATGAGTCTTATGGTTACGCCTAACCATGAGATTATGTGATTCAGTGACTTCTTAACAGAGAGAAAAAAAATAAATAAATTCAAACAAAACCAAAGCAGATTAGCTCATCTTTGATATGAAAAGATTCCCGGATTTTCTGGACATAGGTTCTCAATTAAGGTAGTAAATTAAAGTGATAGAGTCAGGAGGGATTATTGCTTCCACGCTGCTGAAAGTGGCTATAAAAGCATTACTGTGGAGGCAAGAGAAGTGACCTGCCATGATCAGCCTCTCCAATTTAAGGCTTGCATTATATCCAGGCCAGATGTGTCATCTCTATTAAGAAACAGCTCTTTTCATGAACAGGACCCTAGAACAAGTTTAAAAGATTCAATGAGTCATGGGAAAGAATCTCTCATGAAAGATGATCATACAATATGACCCCAATTAATCCTATTTTACATTGAGATGGTGCATAAATAATTCTTAGTGTGTTCACTTGTATTTTGTCATTTGACTAACATACACTGGATGTGGATATTACCATCTTCTCCATTTTATAGAGGATGGAACTGGGCCTTAGAGAAGTAAAATAACTCGTCCAAGTTATCAGAACAAATAAATGACTGAAAAAAGTTTTAAAAACAGGCTCTCTGTTGGACATTCTCATTCAAGATTCCAGAAGAAAGGGTCCCAGCGTCTTCAAGCTAGGATGAGGATCTACTTGTGTATCTTAAGACAGCAGAAGCTGGGCTGTTCCTCACCCTTTTACTATGATTGCCTTGTTTCCCAATATGGTTAACTTTAAAAGGCCAAGTGTATTTGATGAATGGAGAACTGGAGACCTCTTTTACGTTCGATCTGAAGGGTCAAACATAGCTGTACTCATCAATTACATTGCTATTGTTCAGCTTTGCCCTTCTTACTCTTCCAAACATTAGAAAGCAACCTGCTTTGATTCAAGATTTTTAACAAAACATTGTTTATTACCTTTACTAAGCTAACTGTGAAAAATGTAATTTTTAGACCTGGCCTTTCAGGTATAAATGATTGAAGGCATTTTTTATCATTCGGATGGACATAGTACCCATAGCCTGAAAAGACTAGGTGACAGAGCTCATATTTATGTTTCTGTAAATGAAATCTAGAAATCTGTTCAGATGAGCTGCTATGGGAATAGGGATTCTGATGTTGCCTAGGAAGCACAATGCAGAGCTTAAGTCCTGAGGTCAAGTTGTGCACTTTTCTGTCATAACTCTATCATTTCGTATTAGTGTCCGACAGCATCTGTCTTCACTAAATGTCATTGTTCTTAAGTTTAAAAAAAATTTATTAATTAACTTGTTACTCTTGATATTTTTGAAGTTCTATCTATGAAGGGCAAAACTGAACAACAGATAGAATTTCTTGCATTATAATAAATGATAAATTCCTGCATATATAATAAGATGTTAGGTAAATGTTATAAACACTGTCTTCAGGTAAATGTTATAAACACTGTAATGTTTATAATGTTATAAACACTATAAATCTAGTAAATCTAGATTTACTAGAAAGTCTTATTCATAGATCTATGTGAGTCAGATGATATCACCATGTGAAACATTTAGTATAACATTTGGTACAAGGTTTTCCTTAAATTTATTAAACTCAGGAAGTACACAAGAACTATCCTAAAAATACCCAGAGAGTTCTCAAGAGTTTTTATCTGGGATCTCAATACTATAGATAGGACAAATGAGGGGATAAATAATACAGGGACAATAAATAGACTGGCCTTGATAAAAATAAGATCATTTGATAATAAGAGCTCATAATTGCCTCAGGTTCACTCCAGGGACTGAAGAAGGTGCCACATGAATGTGTTAGGAATTCCGTAGAGGCAATTCCTGCATTATGTATAAGGATTAGAACCATCAGTGTTTTGTATTTTATACAGTAATAAAAATGCTCATTGAGTTCTAATTATGTATCAAGGAATATTCTAAGCTCTTCTCATTCATGAAGTCATTTAATACTTAACCAAAATTCTATGGGGTGGATACAAATAGAATGCCAATATAACTGAGGAAGAATGAAGTTGAGCCCAAGTTCTAAAAGCTGATGGACATAGTACCCATGGCTTGAGTGGCAAAGCTAGGGAATCCTATGTAAGCCAACAAAAATGTGCATTTAAAAGAGAAATATCTCTGGCTCAAGTGGGACTAGAGTGAAGTAGTGTGGCTTCACTGTTGTGATGCTGTGACAATGTCAGGGACTCCTGCAGCTCCTTAGAGTGCCCTTTGAGGACCATGGGTCTTTGTGTGTTCCTAAGTGTAGTACCCAGTGCAGGTGAGACTTTTGGCCATTTTGAGGCAAAACGGAGAATAATAATAATAATGCGCAATTATATTGGAGATCCTATTATTTCAGGTTATGAAATAATTTTAAAAAGAATTGGTTGTTGAGAGCCACAGCTGAAGGGGTCCCAGCAAACTTCCAGCTGCCAGCTGATGATTGGCTCACAGCAGCCGCAGCAAACTTCTAGCTGCCAACTGATTGGCTCCTCTTCGGTGATGCTCATTGGGCTGTTTCCCGGCCCTTTCAGACCATGGAGCTACTCATTGGGGGACTTTTTTTGGCTCCGCCCATGTGACCCAGCCAATCGGCCTCAAGAGCAGGAGGAGTGGGGGAGGTTGAGAGGCTTGTGGGAAACCGGTGGTGGCAGTTGGGCTCTGAGGGTTTTTTCCTGAGGAGCTGTTTTGTTTGGTGTTTGTAGTTCTAAAAATAAAGTTAGTTTCTTTTGACAAGTGGCTCCTGAATTGTGCCCAGCCAGACTGCGGCAGATGGTAATTTTTAAAGTACCAACACAATTGACAACTCTACATTAATCTTCAGTAAACTACGTTTTTAAAGGCCACTGTTTAATGCCAGTTTTTTAGGAGGTCATTGGGGAGGAAAGATAAAAAGGCAAAAGAAAAAAAATCTTAAGGAAGATTTATCAAGCAAAAGTAAATATGAAATTGTGTTTTTTTATATTGACAATGTATGAAACTTAGATCTACATATGGGACTAAAATGAACTAAAATGGCAAGAAGTTTTCCTAAAGACTATGAGTGATTTTTTTGTTTGGAATTTCTATTGTGATTTTTACTTTATTTTGCAATAAATAATTATAAAAATGAAAAATAAATGGTCTGTGATATCCAGATATCTTTGTATTTCTGAAACATTTTTGACAAAATTTTTTGCATGAAGATGCCCTTTTTAACATTATTTAATTTTTTTTTGCAGTATAGAGGATTGAACTTAGGGCCTTGAGTAGGCTAGCCAAGAAATCTGTCACTGAGTTACACCCAGCCCTTTTTATTTTGAGATAGTGTTTCACTAAGTTGTTAAGGCTGGCATTGAACTAGAGATCCTCTTGACTCAGACTCCTGAGTCGCTGGGATCACAAGTGTGACATGCCCTTAATTCTTTGCTTTGATCCTCATGGAAACTTTCACAGAGGAGGAGAAAATATTCAAGCCAACTGAACAATGTAATTCTCAGGACAGCCTGTGCCACTTTCTCTGTAATACAAAATACACCTTTTAGGCTGGTTTCCTGGTCAATTTAGGATTATTTTAGAATAATAGTGTCCCTTAAGGGAAACACGTCCTTGTGGTCAAAGACGACTGTAGATATTGGAGAAGGAAGAGAATTCCTTAAAGGGAAATATATTGATGCTATGAGCGAATCTCATATCCAGGGCCAATTTATATTGGAGGACACCTTCTTTTCTCTTGGTTCTCCTTTTTATCCTTTCTCTATTTTTCCATAAATTAATGTCTGTAAGAAACACATAGCTTAATAATAATAATACAAATGCTCAATTGTCTATCAGTATAAGAAATAGCACATGAGCATTATTTTTTAAGTCTTCGATGAGCATTTTCTCTAAACACCATTCTTTGCTGCTACTGAGGCTTCCGGTTCCCACCAGGGACTACTCTGCTTCCTTCCTTATACTAAGAACAGTCATGAAACCGTAGATTCTCAGAACATTTTCCATCTGTGGAAGTAGTAAGGTGGTTGTCCTGTTCTCTAAACTTGGTTAAATAATATTTGTGCCCCACTACTACACACACATACTAATTTGGTCCCAGGAATTGAACCCAGAGGCTCTTAATCACTAAGCCAAATGCTTAGTTAAATTTTAAGATAGTTACTTAGGCCATGGTTAAGTTGCTGAGGCTGGCTTTGAACTGCCTCAGCCTCCTGAGCCTTTAGGATTATAGGAATGTGCCACCATGTCTGGTTGCCATTTGTTGTTTGTAAGCAAGGTGTAGTATTCAGTGTGGGGCTCTTTATGACATTAGGATATTTAATACCTGACTTTAAATACATTCAATCTATAGTTTGTTTTTATATTGTTTTCCCTGGCAGTTTACAAATTACATATGTATGTCAGGCATTGCTTCTAATTAAGTCAAGGGGTTTCAAAACAAGAAGGGGTTTTGCATATGGGTTGAACTTATGAAAACCACAAATTGTTGTTGTCTTTATCATTTAAATCTACCATTTGTTAGTTAACTCTTGTCAGGCACAGTACTATATATATACATATATATATATATATATGTTATACATATGTGTGTATATGTGTGTGTGTGTGTGTGTGTGTATATATATATATATATATATATATATATTATATAGTCTTTTTAAGAAAAATCTGTAAAAACTAATGTTTTCTTGTTTTGAGAGGTGGGAACTGAAACTCACAGGTTAAGCTACTAACCCAAGGTTACTTAGAAGTGATGAACCTAGAAGTGACCCCAGGGAACTCTACCTTTCAAGTCAAACTTTACATTTTACAGGCTTTACAAATAATTTCATTCTGACAGGGAGGACAAGTTATTATTGATTGGGTGTGGCAGCAAACTGATAGTAGTTTAAACAATTTGTGGTCTTTCAAAGACAGGAAAGTCCTCATAGCCGGAATAGAGGTAGAGCAACCATGGAGCACGGTGGAAGTGTTACCTGTGGTTTGGGGTGTCTGCCACTGGGCTCTGCTTCTCCAAGTGGTCAAGAGAAGAGGAGGAGGGAAAGGACACATGCTGTAGGGGTTGGGCTACCTGGGCAGGGACTGAGGCTGGGGATGTGACTGTGGTAAGAAAAGGAGACTCACACACAAGCAGAAGGAGATTCAGAATGGAGGCAGAATTGGGTGCAAGGATAGAATAAAGTCCCAAATCCAGGCTTCTGGTTCTCTGAGTCACAGGGCTTGGCTGAGCCCAGGTCAGGTGTTTCAACCACTGAGCCTATTTGTGAACACTAAATGCCTCATGTTCCAGGAAGAAGCACCTTACAGTCTGGAGATTGGGAATGATTTGATGGTTTCCAGAAGCATTTTTCAGAACTCTGGTAGTCCTTTTCCTGTGTTTAAGCAGGAGTTCTTTAAAAAGCATCAGTCTGACTATTGACTTTGCACTGATAAGTTTTCAGAACCTCTCTGTGTGCATGTGTTTGTTTTTTTTTAAAGAATTTATTTGTAACCCTGGCATCCGTTTCCTTATTCTGAACCTTATTGTTAATGAACATTTCAAAGTTAATACTTGAGCTTAATGTTCTCTGACAGAGTAATGAGTTATCTGTTCCAGAAAGACTGGTCGAATGGGTGCAGTAACACCTGCTGCTTTGCTTAAATAGGAGGAGGAGTTAATTGGAAATGAAACAGTGAGATTCAAGTTTGAGTAGGCTTTGATACTAGCAACAGGTTTTGGTAATGTATTTACATTGCAAGGTAGCAAGCACCTTGACAGGATAATTTTTCCTGGTCGGGACAGGATAAGCCACCTGAAAAAGTCTAAAATGGCAAAGAAATAAAAGGCAAAGTCAGAAAAATAGTTTTAAATACAGAGTGCCTGATAGGTCCAGCCCACACAGGTGCTAGAGCTGAAGAATGAGAAAATGGCTCCTGCGGTTTATTTAAGGGGGTACATCAAAGGCAAGGATAAGGTTTCAGAGGTGGAGTCTTGCATAGTGATGTCTTGCAGTCCAAAGGTTGATTGGCATGTTGGCGGGTTACACTCATCTCAAAGAGGCGTGTGACTACAGCAGGTCACCCTATCTCTGGTGCTGTGTGGGACCTTTTTGAGCAGAGCTGAGGGGAGTTCACATGTATCTGGGCCATCTTACAGCAGAATTGCCTCTGTTAAGTTCCCAGATAACCAGACTTTCAATCGGCTTCCATGCAGATCTGATCTACACACATTTCACAGGAGGCCTTCAACATATTTGTTTTATTTGATTTTATTTGCATATCTAAAATATCATGGCAATTTTCCTTTCATGTTATAAGTGGTAAGTGTTTTACAAGGTGGTATTTCAAAAGGATGACAGGAATGTAATGAGGAGTCTTCCGCTGTGGTGGTTGCAAGGTAACTGCCATTTTGGTCACTTCTTCACAATCTTTATGAAAGCATTCATGGATTATTTCTAGGGAACTTGAAGCAGCATTCAAAGTTCAAGTTGGTGGAGGAACACAAACAGATGTTATGCATTCTAATGTTGGAGCTGGATCAGGAGTTGATGCCTTGCTTCAGAGTTTTCTGATATAAGACACCATGGTTTCCTCGCTTACTTTTTGATAGAAACCAAATTTGTTTTATGTTAAGTCAGTTCATTCATAAGGCATTAGTTGAAGACATATGGCATGACAGCTGTAAGCTCACAGTATAGCAGAAGAGACAGATGGTTATAGAGCTGATCTGCTACATGATACATGCTAATCTAAGGGGGACCAAATATATAGAAGAGGAAGACAATGTGGAAATCAGTAAGATGGAAAAGTTTGAAAGAGTATTATAGGAAGAGGGACAAGCATGTACAAAACTGTAGAGTGACTGGAAGATTCTGAGAGTGCTAACCACCCTGGTGTCATGTATGGAATGGACACTGATGGCTTTGAAGAGTGAGGAGGCGAGTATGAGTGGGGTTGTAGGTAGTGAGATTGACTAAAAGTGTTTTTAGGAACAGGATGATGAGAGGAGGGCTGTGTTTTAGAAACATGATTCTGTATACAGTTGTAAAATGGACTTCGAGGAGTGGGTGATAGAACCACAGGAAGGAAGAGTGATTGAAACACGTGAACTGATCAACAGTTCTCTGTTGGTTTTCTATGGTACAGTCTCTCATGTTGCCTCTGCTTGGAATGATGCTTTGGCTGTTTTCCTTGGCTGTTTTCTCCTATCCGAATCATACCTCACCCATCTATCTCCCTTTGCTAATTGTGGGGAACCACTATGAGCTACTTGAGGGGTCTTTACATGGTACTGAGCCATGGAGTCTTAGTTTTTTTTTTTCCCTTGGGAACTATCCCAGCTTTCCCATGCATATCAGACCGTCCCAGACCATCTGTCTTCCCTTTACTAGTGAAACAACTCTCATAGCTCTGGAGTTGGGCGTAACCCATTGGGAACTGGACAGCCCACCTCCTACCTTATTTGGCAAAGAACATTCCATCAAAAACCTTTGATGTTTCCCCATATAAATAAAGCAAGTGTGGACTTCATCACTCTCTTTCCAGTGTGGAAGCTCATTCCCTTAGATTGAAGAACCGTCCTGCCTCCGATTTTCAATATTACTTCTTGTGTACTGTGGTTTTTTTCCACCGTTTTCTCTTTATTATCTTTTATTCTGCAGCCAGCTCATTCCACAAAGAGAGATACCAATTCCATCACCTGTGCAAGAGCTAACTTTTATCCATTTGTCAGATTTCTGGTTACAAGTAACCTTCCCAGGGTAATTTCCTGATTGCCAGTCAAAGTCTAATTTATAAATATATGTATATACACACATACATATGTTTGGTATATTATTAATAACCATCACTGATGAATGTTATTATATTTTTTCACAGATGCATTTCTAGAAGCACATTGTAGAGAAGAGATATTTGAAAAGATGAGTGAAGAAACTCTAATATTTTCATTGTCTCTGAAGAGTTTGTTTGAAGAATGTTTCTATGTTTTGTTTGAAGATGATCTTGGATAATTCAGGAAGCAAAAATATTTTTGAAAAACTAAAAGTGAGAATACAAAATAAGAACATATATTTTACTTGAATTCTTCAGAAATCAGCATGGATCATTGGGTTCTTGGTCCCTTAATATCTGATGAATTTGTGAGTCAAGAACATCACTCAAAAGGGCTTGACTATTTTCTTTTTCCTCCTAGCAGATAATGTATGGTTATATTTTCATATGTTCAATGCATAGATCATGTAACTCTGTCATCATCCAATGAAAATTTTGCTTAATTTCAACTCAAGTTTACTCTATCAGTATTTAAGTTCTGCGCAAGTTGCAAATTGCTCCACAGAATACAAGTTCTAAGAGAACAAGACCAACTCCACTCTACTCACCATGGTATTCTTTAAGGCCAACACTGACTAAGTCATTTGTTTCTTGAATAGATACACAAATGGATTACAAAGATTTACACAGAACATTCTCTGCTCTTTAAGGAACTTACCATGTAATAGTGGGATCGTGTGTCAGATCCTAGACCTGAGATGGAACCTTAGGGAAAGAATAGCATTGAAGAAGCTGACTAATACATGGCAACTTGACCAACTTTACTGGCCTCATTCTGCTTGCCATATTTCAGATGGGTCCCTCTGGTAGAAATAGAGGGCAGTCCCAGTTCAGGGTAGCTCTCAATGTCTGAAACACATGGGGCATCTAGTAAAGCAGTTTTCTAATTCTTTTTTTTTCTTTCTGTTTTTATTTATTTCTTACATACATGACAATAGTAGAGTGCATTACGTTCATAATTATCCATTCACAGCACAATTTTTTGTAACTCTGTATATAAAATATGTTCACACCAAATTATGCCATTATACATGAGCTCTCATTTTTTTGCATACAATTCTTAATACACCTTTATACCACCATTATCATATTTCTGTTTGTATATAAGGTATGTTGACACCAAATTCACATCTTCATACATGTATTTTGTATAATGATGACCCTCTCCTTCCAACATCCTAGCAGTTTTCTAATTCTTGTGCCTGAAGTCACCCCTTCATCTGTTCACATTTCTGGAATATGCAATAACTAAGAAATGCACAGGGTTTTTTTTTTTTTTCTTAGTCTGAGTAAGAAGGATATATTAGCTTCAGGGTTTTTGATTTTTTAGTTTCTATTACTTTTTTTTTGGCACCAGGAATTGAACTCAGGGGCACTCGACCACTGGGATACATCCAGCCCTATTTTGTATTTTATTTAGAGACAGGATCTCACTGAGTTGCTTAGCACCTCGATTTTGCTGAGGCTGGCTTTGAACTTGTGATCCTCCCCCCTGAGTTTCCTGAACTGCTGGGATTACAGACATGCGCCCCCCCCCCCCCACTACGCCAGCCCAGCTCTTATTGCTAGTCTTAATGAGCTTTTTTTCTCTTCCTTGCAAATGTGGTCCTAAGATAGTCTACTAGACATGTCCTAAAATTAAAACTAATCTAGAAGATTCCACTTCACTCCCCATAGAAGAGTCAGATACATGTTTATTTCATTTAGGCCTATTTTATTCTACAAAGAAATCAACATATGGTGATAAGATTAGGCAAGGTGTGATGGATTTCTTGGGAAATGAAATGTATCTCTTAGTAAGAAAATGCATTTAAAGGTATTTTGGAATCAGAAGATGGATTCAACATTTTCCAAAATGTATAAATTTAAGTATTTCATCAGTTTCCCTGTAGAAAGAGAAAAGCAAGAAATAAGAAATGCTGAGCTCATTAGCATTTCATTAGCATTGAAAGTTCACCAGTAAAAACCCAAAGTGGAAAAGTCTCCCACTTACTGATGTTTTAAAAAGGAATGACTGTATTTTAGCAGTATTTTCAAAACTGGTGCTGATTACATAAAGATGATACTCAAAAGACATCACAAATAGTTTATATCCTTGAAAATATTTTAATTGACTTTTTTAATTTAAAGGAAACATTCATTTAGAAGGCTTTTTTTTTTCAGGATGAATTATAACTTTTCATTAAAAAAGAACCAGGACAGTATGTCATGAATTTTAGATACTTGGTTTCATTTCATATATATTTTGTCCTATATATTTTGAAAATATTTATAAGAACCAATATTTTTCTAGACTCTTTTTTTGGGGGGAGACGGTGGGTACCAGGGATTGGACCCAGGGACACTTTGCCACTGAGCTGTATCCCCAGACCTTTTTATTTTTATTTTGAGACTTATTCTCTAAGTTGCTGAGGATGACCTCAAACTTGGATCCTCCCATCTCAGCATCCTGAGTCTCTGAGATTACAGCGGAGCACTACACTGTAATCTCTTGGATATCACTCAGCATTTCATGTTTTTGGATCTGATGCTACTCAAAGGTTATTTTTTAACCTTTGAGATGCTTTTGCCAATTTCATTTTAAAATATATTTTTCACTGTATCTAAAATATACATTTCATTGAAACAGAACAAATCTACAGGTTTTTTCAGATATGGTCCCTTTTGTACAATCATTAGGGATGTTTTTGCATTTCCAAACCTAGTTACTGAAGTTGAAAATTAATATGGCTCATTTTAACAGATGTGGATTGATATGCTGGGGGAGGGGGTGGGCATTCCTTGACTCTTGAAATAAGCATGGACTATGGGATTTCTTTGTGATGTCTTTGTACAGAGTCTCTACATAATATATTACAAGGTGAAAGTTGAACTAGATGATCTCAAGTTTCCTTCCAATTTGGAGATTCTAGGCTTCTCTGATTCTGAAGCTTAATTCCACAAATGTACACATTCTCAAGGGATTACCCAGAAGTGTTCTGTATGAATTACCATGATACTTGTCTTTTTCACTCATAAAGTCCAATAGGAATGTTGTAAGAATAATTATTTTTATTTTAAGAACGAGTGTACATCAAAATACATGGGGATATGACACCAGGGACTTTCAAATCCTCTGAGTCACAGGGTTCTGATTTTCCACAGTCAATATGATATGATTCCCATAGTTCGTATGCCCTGAACTATTTCTCTAATTGTGGTACTTAGCATATAACTTTAACTCAAATATAAAAAATATAATATTTCAGTACTTACTTAACTTTAAAACAAAAGATACATTCATTGGAATAGGTTTTGCCGTCAGATCCACAAATTGGTTCATAGACTAGAGGACAAAATCTTAGTTCTTCTGGTGGTAGGTTTCTATAAGGAGTGCAATTAACCTAAAAACAAACATTAAAAGTTCAATTATTTCAATCACATATTTATTTCCAAGGATTTAGTATTTGCCAAGCAAGTCCAGAGCAAGTCCAAGTAAGTCCATGCATTTGTTTATTAGTAAAATTGTTGGTCCTTATCTAATCAATTTTAGATATACAATGTATAAAGATATTTTATTTTGGATAGAAAAATCATAAGCAGCCAGGCATAGTGGCGCATGCCTATAATCTCAGCAATTTGGGGGCCTGAAATAGGAGGATCACAAGTTCGAGACCAGCCTTAGCAACTTAATAAGGCCTTAAGCAACTTAGTGAGACCCTGTCTCAAAATAAAAAAATAAAAAGGGCTGAGGATGTGGCTCAGTGGTTAAGCCCCTGGGTTCAATCTCTGGTACCAACAAAAACAAGAAAAAGATCATGAGCAATAGACATCTTTATATAGTTGGTTACAAAATCATAATTTATTTAAAAATAGAATTTTCTCACTACAGAGGTTGATTAATCAGTTCTCAACACACATAGCATATCCACAAATGTACCCATTCTCAAGGGATTAACCAGAAGTGTTCTGTGTGAATTACCCTGATACTTATCTTTTTCACTCATAAAGTCCAATAGGAATGTTGTAAGAATAATTATTTTACTTTTAAGAACTAGTGTACATCATTGGTAACTTTTAACATTACTTATTGGTTATTATCTTGTACACTTGCTATACACTTCACCAGCACACAGACAGACAAATGTATTTTAAATTAGAGTTAGGAATAACTGTTCTAAACTCTGGGAGCAAAGTCAAAGCAGTGATCTACCTATGGGAGTAGGTAGAAAATTCCTGAGAAAGAATTTTCTGGATTTGTTATCTTTGAGCATACTGAAGAATGTGAACAATACAGTCAAATATGGAATTAAAATTCTACTATATGACCCTGGGGCAGTTACTTCACCTTTCCAATCTTTAGTTTGTTTACCTGCAAAATGAAAGTAGTAATAACTGCATTGTGAGGTTGAAAGACAAAATAAATATTGGAGAAGATATGTGTACAGTGCTTAGAACTACATGGCATGGAAAACACTGAAAAAATAATGGCTGTTGTTTTTATCCTTTGTCTTTACTTCCTGAGCTGCACAAACTCCAGTTCTGTAAAACATATTCTGCATCTTCAGCTCATTCAGTTCTAGAATTCCAGAAGCAGTATTGTATTAATTGTTTATCTCTGATGGTATAACTGGAAAGTTTTCAAACTCAAATCTGAATTCACCTTTGCCTCCCGATAAGCTCAACTCATAAATTTTTTCATTCATCATTTGCTATCCTCCATGTACCTCCTACATTTAGGGAATGAGTTGAGTGTTGCTGATGCGAGGATCAATAAGCATGACACAAATGCAGGAAGACCTCAGGGGCTAGTGCAGCAGGAGATAGTGGTGCCCCTGATAAGTCCATGCCGGCCTGGCTTTACTTCCCCTTGATTGCTCAAAGCCCAGAATTGGGGTTTGTGTGATATAATTCAGACAGTGACTAACAAGTGCTTAACCTTCATTAACCCTTTTCATTCTCACAACTATTAGATGGTAAAGGATGGCTTGAATTTGGGCCTGTAGGACTAGGCTTATATCTTAACCTTATTATTTTTTAATAGATAAAATAAAAGATTCACAGACATAAAAGAAATTGTCCGGGCCACAGGGTCACACAGTTAATAATAAACAGAGTTAAAATGAGTACTTAAAATGCCTAAGTGTTGGTTTTAAGTTTTTACTACTATACCCAGTTTTTTTCCAGCAATAATCATTATGTAAATAAACCATGAAGGACAAGTGGAAATAACAGTCTTTATTCTCTTAGAGGCCATTTTCAAATTCTGTAGGTTTAGGTCTTAGAACAATCTCACAGTAACTTTTCCTAGGGCCACATGAAAATGAGGTAGAATTGAAACTCAAGACTTTTTAACTTTGATATTAATGTCTCATCAATTTGTTCTTCCAACTTCATTTTGGGGAGATCACTCTATAATGTTAGAAGTAAAACCAATTTTGATACTCAGAAATTAAATCTTCAACAGAAATATAGTTAATATATAATATCAAACATTTCCTTACTAATATTAGTCTTTAAAATTCTTTAAAATTAGGGTTTTTATATCAAGATGGATTAACTGACCTGGTACTCCTCTGTGGCACAGTCTATATCTGGAAGTAAAACAAAGACAATATTAAGTTATTAGGAATAACCTAATTGTATTAGAGAAATGATATTTGATTTATGTCTCAGTTTGATAAGACAGTGTAAGCTTTTCTTCAGAACTCTGTATCCACTTAATATCAAAGGTCGAAACGTCTAACGGATTTTTTTTTCTTCCCTGCTTTTGGAATATGATTGAAATATCAAAAAAAATAATAAAGGTGCTATGATAAATGAGAAGCTTGTCTTATTCTTTTTATTTTCATAATAAAAGCTCAGTAAATACTGAAAAAAAATTCCTTATATGAAAGGAACATTGGGGGTTGGGGAAATAACTCAGTTGGTAGAGTGCTTGTCTAGCATGCACAAAGCCCTGGGATTGATCCCCAGCGCCACAAAAAAACAAAAACCCACTAATATGAAAGGAACATCTGCTTTTATATAGTAGGCATAGGTAGGCGGCAGAAACAAGACTCATGGTTAAAAATTCTAGGGAGAGAGTTTTTTGAGGGGAGGTTACTGGGGAGTGAATTCAGGGAAACTTAACCACATACTTATATTTTATTTAGAGACAGGGTCTTGCTGAGTTACTTAGGGCCTTGATAAATTGCTGAGGCTGGCTTTAAACTCATGATCCTCCTGCCTCACTTCCCAAGCTGCTGGGATTACAGGTGTGAGACACCATGCCTGGCAGGGAGACAGTTTTTAACTCAATAATGGAAGTAGAATCGAAGAAGAATTGCTCATGTAGCCAAACAACAGATTACAATGTTCTATGAAAAGAAGACATCTTCATAAATGGTGCTATGAAGTCAAACAGAATCTGGATGATAACCTATGAAGTTACACAAAGTGTTAGTATGGATTAGAATTTGGTCTTAGCTGACCATTGACATTGTTCAACCACAGAGATGATGTGATTTAGTGATTCATTGGTAGAGACAAAGAAAAAGTAATGTGTCAGAAAGTTTCCTTATGACCTATGTGATAAGCACATTCTAATATTATGTAGGCAGAGATGAAGGAGCTGTTTTCTCAGGGCAAGGGTAGTGTTATGAGAGATACTCACTGAATATGGTTGCAAGTGCCACAACCAGGAGTAGGATAAAGGATGTTGTTCTCATAGTGCTGAAGTGTCGGAGGGCTGTCAGATACAGGTAAAAGAAATGACCTTCTAGTATCTTCCCAGCTACTTAGATACTTTTATATTGTCAAGAGCTCCCACCTCAATTGTGAAATAGCTATTTCCAATGACAGAATCCTGAAGTGATGTCAAACAGGTCTGCTAGGCACGGGAATTCTTTTTTTCTGAAAGACAAGTAATAATAACACCATTTCAATAGCTAATAGAACCTAGTAAAACTGGTGCTATTCTTATATATTGCTGTTGTTTTCTCTTTATGAGCCAGAAAGCCTAAGATTTTATGAATACTTTCACTTTTATAGTTTGATTTTCATAACAAAGTTATCAGGTAGCCATTATCATTGCTTGTTTTGGTTTACAGATAGGGAAGGAAGTCTCAAGGAAGTCTCAAGGAAGTTCAAAAAGTTCACTGAAATTGATATGGATCAAGAATAAGATGGTAACCTTGCCCTGAGCCACAAGCACATGCATGTTTAGTGATATTTTCTGTTTAATATGGTACATTCCAATAGACCAAAAAATTTGTGCTTTTCTTAAGCCCTGCTATATTTGAAACTTTTTTAAAAAAATGCTATAAGAACACTGATATTATGTAAATTTTTAAATAGAGTGACTCTATAAGGAAAAAAACTAAGCAAATAGCAAAAAGATCAGTAGAGTAGAGGGAGGGGAACAGAAAGAGAAAGGAGAGGAGGAAAGAGGGAAGTACTAGAGACTGAATCAAAGCAAATTATATTCCATGCTTTTATAATTTATGTCAAAACAAATCCTAATGTTATGTATAACTAAAAGAACCAATAAAAAGAAAAATAGAATAAAATCAAGAAAAAAAGAATATCTTGAAATTAGCTCTTAATTTTTGATAGACAGAGATGGAAGGGCTGTCTGTATCACTAATGGAAGGAATGCCTTTGGGGGGCTGAGAAACTGAAATTTATACTTGTGTCCCTTTAAAAGGATAAAGGTAGATGGAACTGGTGGTGGGATGGTCTGAGACCAAGCATCATAATGTTCCTGACATAAAACTGAGAGTGTTGTACACCTGAATTTATTGTTAGCTCCACTATATCTATATGATTATGTGCAAGTTATTTATCTGCTATATATCTACTTTCTTTTTCTTCATTTTATCTTTAATTAAATATTAATGGAACTTTACTCTGTGTTAGAGACAGTATTACACCTTGGGCATGCCATGATCAATGAGAAACTTGTAGTTTCCCTCATGTAGTCATAAGGACTCTCCTCCACCAAATTTCAGTCAGCATCCTCTGAACCCTTTTCTTGACTAGGCTTTGACCTTGGACCATATCCTGTTTTTGGCCTACCCCCAAACAAAAAAATCCCATTAAATTATCCCAGCACCATTGATATCTGATCATGTTTGATACTTGATCAAGTTCCTCATCCTCCATCTTTGATATAGGACATTCTGCCTTAGCAAGAATCCTGTTAGGTCAGTTTAACAAAAATCCCCCTACCTTGATGTTTTCTTTGAAGCAATTTTCCATTCACAGATCCAATCCCTTCTCCTTGGCTATAAATCCTCACTTGTCCTTGTACTTGGAGTTTAGCTTGATCTTTCCTCTCTATTACAATACTCTTATTGTAATAAGTCTTACATAAATCTTCCTTGTTGTCTTCACAAATGTCAGAATAATGTAAATAAACTTTCAGGATAAAGTTAATGGTACCTCCACCACAACCTCACTGTGCATTTTAAATGAGGTCATAAATGTAAAGTACTCATATCTAGCTCCTGACAAGTTATGAACACACAAGAGCTTTTTGTGACAATTATCATGATGATAAAGGCAAAGATGGCATCTGTGATGTGGAGAAGAGACTCAGAAATCACTTGGAAACTATTTTAAGATAAGCAAGTTCTGTATGTTTGTGGCCTGATTGGAATAAAAGATCTTGGCATGATAGATAAAGGAACTTTGTGATGATCAGAGATGTTTGACAATGACAATGAAGTAATAAGAACTTGTCATTTGAAGTGTCCCATGAGTCTGGGTGAATACCTGTCAGGGCCTCTGAACAAGTGATTCCTGTATTCATTGTGATGTGGACTCCATCCATATTTTCACAGAAAATAAATATTTTATAACAATTGTAATAATAATAATAATACTTACTGTGCTGCAGGTACTATGTGTCAGATACTATTATAACTGCTCTATGGGTATTTACTCCTTTAAATTTTAAAACAAGTTTATGAGACAAAATATTATTACTACCAGGACTTTAAAAATGAATAAAACAAAGCATGAAGAGATTAAGCAGTTATTCAAGGTCACAAGAGCAAGCAGAGAAGTTGGAAACATTACATAGAAATATGATATATTAAACAGAAGACAGAGAAGCTCTGTTAGTTGAAGTGGGAATGAGGGAATGTAGTGGCCTGGGGTCTAGTCCCCATTTTCCCATCGTGATCACTGAGTAATGCTCGTAAAATCCTCTAGGATACTTGGAATAATTTGAAAATCACTGATCTAGATAAAAAGTTCCCCAATTCTAGAATTATGCTGTGATAAAATTTCATCATTCAGAGACAAAATAAGATAGTGTTACTACTTTTTCTTTAGTATGGGAATCCTCTTCAAAACCTCTCTGGATTAAAAAAAAGCCAATAACTTTATTATCACTGACATTTCATTTCTAACTTTAAGTGTGTGTCATTTCTTGATCGCGAGAGAAGGTGGTCTTGGCTTATTGTTGATCTTTTCAGGAATCAACTCAGAAAGCAGATGGCAATACACAAGTCATGTGGTTTTCTGGGGAGTTTTCCTGTCAGTCCTCATGTGTAGTGCGCCCAATAAACTGTACCAAAAACATTTAGTACAGTTTGAGGCCAGCCCATGACATTTCTTGAGGAATTACAGATTTTGGAATAGAAAGTCTGTTTAACATGATAATCTGTTCCCAAGGAATCTTTCAAAAAGCCTACTTACCTTAACCCTTTTTATTTAACACTGCTGTGTGCCACCCTTCCAATTGTTATCTTCTCAATGTTCTCCTCCTCATCTGTCATGGAAACTCATCTAGTTCAGATTCTAGAACATGTAGGCATTACTATTTCCTTCTTAGAGAGGTGAAATGAGGTTCAGAGTGGTTAAATCATATCTTCAAGGTTTCCGATTATATTACTTTGTATTGGCATTCAGAGTAAGTGATCTCAAAAACTCCCGTTCATCCTTCTCCTGAGAGGCGTGAACTATTTGGCAGGACCAATTTTCTTAAAGTCATAGTTACCTAAAAATGCCAGATAAATAGCAAACATCTAGGTCCATCATGACTTAACAGAGTCTCACTTTATACTCTAGAAACAGATATTCAGTGAGGGAAGTTCTATTTGAGGGATGTTGTTGGGTGGACTAGAGCCCTAGACACACAACTCTTTTAAATGTTAGTATAGAAGGGAGAGAGGATGGTCCAGACACAGCAGTTCCCATAGAGGTTGAGGGCTTTAACAGGGGATGCTCAAAGCCAGAGAATAAGAAGGTTATGTGAATTGAAGTTCAAGAAGCTGAATTTCAATATTTCGATACATGTCAGAGGAGGAGTGACATAAAAGCGATTCTATGATGAGTATCTGAGGATTGGGCTGACTGATACTGAAGCCTCTTCTCTGGTGAAAACTCATCCCAGAGTCTTCAAGGATTAAGCGTTCACCTATGGGAAAAGAACCATTGCAAATCTGGAAACTGGAAAATCCTTGACACAGAATCAATCACTTGAGCTCTTCAGAAATATTTTCAGCACAATGCAGTCTTGTCTCATCATATAAGCAAGACCTTTCAGGGAGCCCCAAGTTTATACTGAAAAACAAAATGAAAATTTGAACTGATACATGAAATTGTGATTCTTTTTCCAAAAGAGTCCTCAAATTTTTTCTCGTCTTTTTTTTTTGTTTAATTTCTATTATCCTTTTAATGTTATAAAAATTAACATATGTGAAACTTATGGGGTTTTTTTACTACAACTCTTTTTTATTTTTGTTTATTTTTATATGACAGCAGAATGCATTACAATTCTTGTTACACATGTAGAGCACAATTTTTCATATCTCTGGTTGTATACAAAGTATATTCACACAAATTCGTGTCTTCATACATGTACTTTGGATAATAATGATCATCACGTTCCACCATTATTTCTAACCCCATACCCCCTCCCTTCCCCTCCAACCCCTCTGCCCTATCCAGAGTTCATCTATTCCTCCCATTCTCCCTCTCCCTATCCCACTATGAATCGGCCTCTTTATATCAGGCATTTGGTTATTTGGGATTGGCCAACTTCACTTAGCATTATCTTCTCCAGCTCCATCCATTTACCTGCAAATGCCATGATTTTATTGTCTTTTATTGCTGAGTAATATTCCATTGTGTATATGTGCCACATTTTTTTTATCCATTCATCTATTGAAGGGCATCTAAGTTGGTTCCACAGTTAAGCTATTGTGAGTTGTGCTGCTATAAACATTGGTGTGGCTGTGTCCCTGTAGTGTGCTGTTATGTTAGGTAATTAGCAAGTGGGAAGAACTCTGTGGTTTATTTGAAATTTTACCTAAGAACACAGCCTGCATTGCCTATCCTTCCCTAGTTCACACAGGATTGGTATTTTAAAGTCACTTAGTACCTTGATTTTGCTCTTGAAAACTGGTCTCCTTCATTGGAACAGGTTGATCCGATTACCAACACCTGCTTTTCAAGACAAGCAAGAAGACCCAATTTTTAAACTTTTAGTTTTTTATTCTGAATTTATTATTATAAGAATAAACCAAGAGCTTCACATATACTCCTCATCTCAGGATCTCATACTATTTTGCTATCTGTTCCAATGCCTTTATAGCAAAATAATCTAATATTACAAGACTTAATATTATTAAGATAGCAGTATTCTCCAAATTGACTTACAGATTCAGGACAACCCCCACCAAAATCTTATCCACCTTGCTTGGAAAGATGAACAAAGTCTTCCTAAAATTTCTTGTGAAAATATAAATTGTGCAGAACTGCTAAAATAATCTAGAAAAAAAGGAAGTTGAAGAACTCATGCTTCCTAATTTTAAAATTTACTACAGAGTGATAGTAGTCAGCACAGTGTGGTATGATAATATCATATAGATTAATGTAATAGAAATGGGAGTCAAAAATAAGCTGTTACATTTATGGTGAATTGGGTTTTTAAAGTCTTATTTTATTTTTAACTGAAAAGTAATAATTGTATACATTTATGGGCCTCATGTACTCATGTATGGTAGGCAAGGTTCAACTACTGAGCTACATCACCAGCCTGCTTCATTCTTTTTTATCCAGCCAATTTAACAGATGTGTAGTGATATCTCATTGTGTCTTTAAATTACATTTCCCTGATTATTAAATATGTTGAATTTTTTTTCCTGTATACCTGTTGACCATTTAGCACACCTTCTTTCAAGAAAGTCTGTTCAGGTCATTTGCTCATGTTTTAATAGAGCTGTTTGTTTTCATGTTATTGAGCAGCTTGTGTTCTTTGCATATTTTGGATATATGGTGCACTGATTTTTAACAAGAGCGCCATTATAATTCTTTAGAGAACAGGTTTTTAAAAACTTGGTGCTAGGACTACTGGACAACAATGAAAGAAACCATATGCAAAAATTAACCCAAAATGGATCAAAAACTTATATATAAGGGCTAAATTAGAAAATTACTTTAAAAAAAACAAAGCATAAATCTTCATGACCATTAAATGGCAAATTCAGATAAGGAATTATTATTCTCTTAATTTTTAAGTAAGGAGATTCTTGAAGATATGACATGACCTGCCCAAAGTCACACACACCCTGGGAAATGTTCAGGCTCGGGGAAGCATACTTGTTTTCTGTACCAGGTTTCCTGTGCTTTCTGAGCCAATTGGTGGAACCTTAAAATGAAGACAATGATGATAAGGATAAAATAAAGCTATTGAGGTGCAAAAGCTGATGGTCGCACAAACACATGAGCAAAACTAAACTAAATCAGTTTTTCATATAGGCCTGAAGTTGGAAAGGTAAAAAATTAACAGAAATCTACTTTACACTCGTGTTTGTCTAAGTTAGCAGCTTTCCATGTAGTGAAGATTAACTTTGACTTTTCCTGGGAAAATGGAGGGAAAGGAATTGAACACATATGTGCCATACTAAGAATTATGTGTAAATGCCATTGATTTTAAACAGCTGCTGGTGGTCTTTGGTCATCAATATCACATGTCAGTGGGACTAATTTGAATCACTTCTATTTTTGGTTGTTCCTATCATAAATCCTGATTCATTAACTAAAATAAGGTATTAGAAAATCCTCATGGAATTATTTTATAAATGATAGTTATGTTTGAAAAGAAAATTTTAAAACTTAAATGGATGCAGTAATTTCAAAATAACTCTTAAAACTCGATAGATAATAAATGGAGTCAAACTCATGCTAGGAACTACCAAGAAGATCTAGAAAAAAAGAAAACTGAATGAAAAAGAAAGACCCAAAGTTGCTCTTTTAAAATAGTTTATATAGACAATGATGAGGAGGATAAAATAAAGCTAGATTGAATTTAAAAAATATATATATAGTAAATGTGAAGAACTATTTTTTTGTTTCTTATTACGAAATTTGGTTGGGTGATTTAGCACTCACCTTTTTTTCCTCCAAAGTATGCTTCTAAATTTCCAGACAGGGAATGCTCAGAGATGAGGAGAGACTTTCTCACTCAGAGAAAAGCCAAATGCCAAAGTGAGGAGACTCAGACAAGACGTGTCATTCTTGTGAAAAGGTTACTTCTTTAGAGTGGCCATGGTGTTGAGCAGATGTTCTGTTTAAACTCTTCTACCAAAGGTCATATTTAAATGAATGCAACCTCACAGTGGCTACTGTGTGGGGGTGTTATTATGGTCCAATTAGGAGGAGAAGTGAAAGCCAGCTCCAGTTCTTACTGCCACCTTGGATTTTGCTTCTCCAGATCCAGTTTCACTTTCCTAGCAATCTCATGATTTTTCTTTTCATGGGGACCCTGCTATATTGAGGGGGTTAGATAACTATCTCTGAGTTTTCTAATGCCCAATGTACACCAACTAAACATTAAGATTGTTTAGGCTTCTCCACTTTGCTAAATTATAATAAATGGGGTGGAGTCCAGGCATCTTTATTTTAACAAGTTTCTCATTATTCTCATGCAGCAAGCCTAGCACTTGTAAACACATTATATTTATGTTTAATAGTGTTTCTATATTATAATTACAGTCCTTTGTATGTTAGGCTGCATTAATAGAAGGAAAGGATTGGTAGGGAGGCAATAGTTTTGATTTCTCTGCATTCATCAGACAAAAATTGGGTGATTAGTCAATTTTGGGGTAACATACCAACAAACTTTAAAAAGGACAATGCCTAAGGCTGGGTTTGTAGTTCAGTGGTAACGCACTTGCCTCACATATGTAAGGCACTGGGTTCCATCCTCAGCACTACACAAAAATAAATAAATAAAATAAAGGTATTGTGTTCATCAATAACTAAAAAAAAATTAGTCTTAAATATGTTTAAAAAAAGTACAATGCCTGATTCTAATAGATTCAGATGAAGAGCTGATTTATGATTGACATATATAACCTCTTGAGAAGCTTTGAATTAAGTGAGAATTTTATCATGGAAAAGATAAATTTTCACGAAGAGCAAACGTTGCAGGCCAGCCATGGGCTGTATGTGAACTATGGGCATTTGAGCTTATGGGAGAACTGGCCTGGGTGTTGTGTGTTCTTTGGGCCTTGCAACAAACCTGTATACTTTTCTCTCTGCCTGTGTTCCCATATGGCACCTGAGATGGGCGTGACTTACCAAGATGTCAATCAATCTACTGCCCACAAGCCTGTCACAAAGCTAGAGTTAGACTCAACCCCCTGAAACCTGACCCTTTGCCTTATTTGGAAAGAACACTCCATGGAACTTCCTTCTGTGTCCCCCTCTATAATAAAGAATTCAGGTGGCTCACTCTTTCCAATGGACTCCTAAGGTTGACAGCCATCACTGGACCCTGAGAAAAAGGTATTTTCTCTGTGTTTGTGTGATTATTTCGTGCCAACCCAAATTCACCTGGAGGGACCCTGGATGATTTAGTTGCATGGTGAGGCAAGCAAGTATTCATTTTCAAATATGTGAAAGTGTACAAATTGGACAGAATGGTAAACTTTGTGTGATGGTCTCACTGGCTCTGGGTGTTGATGGCCTCTTCAATATGGTTTTCTACTCTAAAGAGTACAGCATCCCAGCAGTCAGTACTCAGGATGAACATGCTTCCTCAGAGTAGGAGCTTTCCCATATGTGTTCTAGTAGAGCTGGGCCATGAGAAATCATGGTGGGCATCAAGAAAAAAATGGGCAGGAAAACATTCTTTCTAGGAATAACTTCTTGGAATGAAAATATTCCCTTTGAGGGAACGCTGGAAAAGAGGCCAATATAAAGAACCAATATGTTCCAGAGACTAGTTCTCAATAAACAGAGTTCAGGAGAGGGTGAAGTGTTCACTGGCATTTGTGTCTATGTGTGTGTAAGTACTGTGTGTGTGTGTGTGTGTGTGTGTGTGTGTGTACGCACACACACACACATGTTTCTTGGAAACCATTTGGGATTTTCTTTTTCTTTTTTTTTTTTTTTTTTACAAAAATTTCTCCTGAATAACAAGTATCGTATTCAGGAGATAATAAATCTGATCTTAGAAACACAGATGAACAGAAGCCAAGATAAACTTTCTGTGGAGGCTCCTTTATTGAGGTGTAAAAAGAAGCTAGTCTGTCCATAAGACATGAGTTCATAAGGAAGAGCACAACTTTCTCTTTTCAGTTAAGGTGGCTCCGAATCTGGCTCCACCTGACCCAGAACATCAGCACAGACTGAAGGAAGTCAGTGAGAGCCCAGGGACACTGAACCATGAGGACATCACTGCTCTCTGCCCATGTCTATACAGAAGTCAGCAGTGTCCTTCGCGAAGAAATTGGACTTTTCCATTACTTTTCCTGTGGGAAGACATGATTAATAAGATTCATTAATACAAGAGGAAATCTTAAAACATCTTATAGAAGAGATAAAAACTACCTGAAATGATTTAGATTTGAGGTGTCCCCCAAAAACTCACATGTGAGACAACACAAACTTGTCTATAGGTGAAATGATTGGATTATGAGAGCCTTAACCCAATTGGTGAATTAATTCCCTGATAAGGATTAACTGAATGGTAAATGCAGGCAGACAGGTTGTGGCTGGAGGAGGTGGGCATTGCCAGGTGTGCCTTTGGGGTATACATTTTGTATCTGGTGAGTGAAGTCTCTCTGCTTCGTGATCATCATGCCCTGGTCTGCATTCCTTCATCACACATTTCCACCATGGTGTTCTATCTCATCTCAGGCCCCAAGGAGTAGAATTGGCCATCTATGAACTGAGACCTCTGAAACCATGAGGCTCCAAATAAGCTTCCTCTTCTAAAATTGTTCTTGCCAGGTCTTTTGGTCACAACGGCAAAAAAGCTGACTAAAATACAACCATAGTTATGAGATAGAACCTTATTTTACAAATGAGAAAACTGAGTTTCAACTGAAGTCATGCTCTTGCCACAGGCCATTTCTGCCAAAGACAGGAGCAAAATTCCCCAAGACAAGGGATAATTCCATTCTGTCTGCTGTCTGTGCAGATCACAGAGCCTGGCTGATCACCATGTCTTGACACAGCAAAGAGGAGGACTGTGACAGTGGAAGTTGAGGGGCTGGTCCTTCAGCTTTCTCTGGTTAGCAAGGCCTTTGATGGAACTGGACCTGCATTAGGGAGGACTTCCGCTCTGTCCTTTGAGTGTCCCTTGAATGCAGCTCATTACCTGGCCAAGGGCCCAGTGTGTCTATGTTAGAAAATCTTTCCTTTTGTGAAATAAAACTTCCTAAATAGAAATAAATCTGTAGATATGTTCTTCTGGAATCAGTCCCAACTTGATATTCTAACTTGTTGAGATAATTACAGAGATGAAAAACTTAAGATCTAAAACAAGTCGCCAAAATCTAGTAGCTTAAAGAAGAGTTAAAAATGATACCGAGTGGACCTTGCGTAAGACAGGAAGTGCTAATTTGCATATCTTGCATCAAAAAAGTGATATCTGCCTAGTTACATTTCTTCAAAAACATTGGGCTTGCCAAACAAAATACCTAAACAAAACATATCCTCAGGATTCTGGTCTAAGTACTGACAGCTGGCATCCCATATTTTAGATAAAAGAAAAACAATCATTTTGGTTCCCTACCCCCCCAGTAAGGATACAGATACTTAGAGCCTCTAGGAAAGGGAGGATTAAAGCAACCCAAACCACAGTAGTCTAAGAAACAAGCTGCATTAGGGTTGTTATGTGCATCTTGGAAGCCATGTGGGAAAATGGTTTTCTATTACTGTTTCTTGTGGAGTTCTAAACACTGTCTTCAAGTAGTGGCACCCCACTACTTAAAACTGAACTTGGGTTTAAAGACCACCCCAAATTGCCCACTTAATGCTTGTGGTGATTTCTTACTTGCCTTTGTAGGATCTCTGGGTTCAAGGACAGCAGTCTGAGAACTCATGGTTTCATTAGGTTCCCACAACTGACAGATAGGAATCGGAGGTTCAGTAATTGGATGGGAGCAGTCCCAGTTGACAGAAAGCAGGCCCAACCCTGGTCTGACTGAGCAACAGCCAGTTTTCTGACCCTATCAGTTACTCTGGGTGGAGATTAGTATAGTTATAGAGAGCTAAGCAGGTTCCTGGAAAGAGAACGGATTGTAGTTGAGAACCCTGGTCCCAGAACTTTTTCTTCCCATGTAATACTTACAAGGTCTCGATACACAAGTGACATTTATTTCCATATGTGATGTAGTCAGAACCACAAACTGGCATGTTTGTGATGGGGCAGGGGATGGCCACCACTGGGTACTTCTTGTAAATGCTGCAATCCACCTCCTGGTTAGACAGAACAGAATGCACTGCTCTTTACTCAGACCTCAAGCAGTGTGACCCTGGCTACAAGAACTAGAAGTTTCAGCTTAGATCTTCTCGTGTTGCTGAGGTTACTTTTATAAGTAATAATATCACCAATTTGATGAATTCTATTCTACTAGCACCATTTCTGTTTTTAATACTATACTCAGTTAGCAACTGATGAGCATTTCTGTGCCAGGCACTTAAATTTTACATGAATATTCTTTGTTTAATATTTAGAACAATTGAATAGGGAAAATTCTGCTGTTTCTTCTATTTCCAGATAGGGAAAGGAAAACTTAGAAAGAGATATTACTTGTATAACGTCAATGCTGGTAAGTGGTAAGATTGGATTGAAATCCAGAGCCTGGACAATTAATTGAGGTGCTTCTGTTCTGCCTCTCACATGTTTTTCCTTCCATGAAAATGTTACCAGTCTCTTGGCTGGAAGTCAACTCTTTTCTTTAATTCTGGAGTTAATAAAATTTTTCAGCTATGGTCGTATATATTTATGCCATATTTCTTCAACTACCTTATGTGAGCACTGTGTTGTTGTCCGTGTTTGCTTCCCCATTTACGCTCCCCTAAACATGTTGAATTAATCATGCATCTATGTTTCACAAGTATTCATTGACTGACAGTCAACAGAAGTAGAAATCAAAGTATTATTTAACATACTCACTGTTTTTAAAGGTTGACTGGCAACTTCTGAAAGACAGATACAGATGGAAATGTTAAGAACAGAACAAAGCCTTGAAATCTCATTAACTAGTGTTAAGTTTTGTTCTCATTCCTTTGGCAGTGAGTCTCAGCACACTCCTCAACTATATGTAAAATCTCAGTTCTTTGCTGAGGAAGTCGAATGGCCAAAGGGTTAGGAAAGAGAATTATCTAAATATCCTTTCTTTATTGATGAGGGGCTGTCTTCTGGAGCTTGTAGTGCTTTTTATTGTGATTCAATGTCAATAACAGTAAGAAGTATTGCAGTGCTGCTTGTGACAAGGCTCTGTCTTTGCTATCCTCTCCCTCCCAATAGCCATAAAGGAATGTGATGGAATGCCTTATTTTAATCAGGCACATTTTTACCTTATAAAAGTCTAATTGTTTATTCTTGATCTCTGGATATGTGTTTTATTTTGATGTCCCTGTACTGATTTGGGAAGACACTTGAGTTTTCTTGCATCTCTGCACTAATAATAGTATCTAATAACACAGACAACTTCCGTTGTCCTTATAAAATGCAAGACTTAGGAAAAATTAGTTTTTTTTTAAATCCAAATGCAAATAAGAATCTTTGAAAAGGAAAACATTAGCTCCAACTCCCTCAAGCTCCATTTGAAACACAAGAGTCTCGGGGCTGGAGATGTGGCTCAAGCGGTGGCGCGCTCGCCTGGCATGCGTGCGGCCCGGGTTCGATCCTCAGCACCACATACCAACAAAGATGTTGTGTCTGCCGAGAACTAAAAATAAATATTAAAAATTCTCTCTCTCTCTCTCCTCTTTCACTCTCTCTTAAAAAAAAAAAAAAAAGAAACACAAGAGTCTCGCTTAAGCCAGAGATTTTTTTTTTTCTTACAAACCAGCACACTTTAAATCTACCCAACTACACATTTCTCTCAGACACTCACATCCCAGGAGGGATTATTTGGAAATCTGCTAATGGCTGTGTGGAACACTATTCCCCCTTAACTCACCTGAGCTGCTGCAGAAATAGGTCACTGTGCAGAGCAGAAGGAGACCCCCAGTGATCTTCATGGTGCCAGTGGCTATGTCACAGAGGCTGCCCAGAGACAATGACACCACTGCCATGCCCTAGGAAAGGGATCGTGTTTATATGGCCAGCCTTGGATTCTCCACCTTCCCTGTGAGGTCATCCAGACTCAGTGTTGGCACTGAAAGGATCTCAAAGCAGGTCACACCCAGGCGATGTTGCAGTCCTTGTCACTTAATTGTTACTTCCTATTTGACCAATAAGTTGGTTATTTAAGGTGAGAGGTATACTTCTGACTGTGACTTAGAATTCCAAAGTTCACATAGAAGTGTTTAACTATTTCACTTATTATGAAATAAGTGAAAAATTCAAGCTTTCTTTATTTTACTAATGGAAAATATCAAGCCCAGACTACTCAGGCTATACCTGTGTTTATATTTTGGCTCCTGGGAAATACATTTTTAAAAAACCTTTTGAAGCAATGCATATATAAAGAAAATGGGACCTGATGAAAGGAACAGGGGCTTTAGCATTTATGAGGTTGGAGGAGGGGCATTGCCATATTACTTTTGACATCTTGTAGCAGTGTGGTCTTGGATAAGTCATTTATAAGCCGTGAGACCATATCAGAAAAGCTTGCTTGGACTGTGGTAACACAGCCCTGAGATTTCATGACTTATAACAATATAAATGGGTTCCCACGTATGGTAGGGAGCTGAGATGCTGTGTTGTCTTCCCTTTGGCTGCCAAGTGGACTGAGGACTGCTTGGAATATTGCTATAAGGTGAAGCAAAGACATAATCCTGAGAACATGCCTTCTCATCAGTGAGATATGCATCCCAGCTCAGAAGCAACGCCACTACCATTTCCCCTCTGTTACTGAGTGGCCTTTCTCAACCACAGAAGTTACTTGTCTCCTGAAGGCCAGAAGGGGGAGATCTGGAAGTAGCTGGCAAACAGCCCAGAGATCACACCACAGTCTAAGTTTCATCGTCTGTCCAGTGAGGTCTGTTGTTAGCCACAACACAGTTATGTAATTGGAACCTATTATGTGAAAGTCTGTCCTATAGCACAGTGCATTTGATTATGGTATCATGATTATTGATTTTATCAATGAGCAGCCCAGAGTCAATCCTATGAATTGCTTGCATTGGCCAGGCACAATTACCCAAAGAACTTCTCTTTATCTTTTGAGCTCAGGGACATGTGTATGAAAACCTGGGGGAAGGCAATAGACTGTTCTATCAGTCCATTGCTTAGCAGGTTTATTTAGTACATTCTGAAACACAGCATTAACAAAACATATTATGTAAATAATAAATGACACAGAAGGACCTGCTCAAGTTTGAACTCTTTTATCTTATGGAAGCAATATAATCTTGTGGTTAAGAACATAAGCATTGAGTCTAGTGGATCTCATTTGCAACCTTCCTCTGAAAAATGTGATTGTGTGCCTTTGAATGTGTAGGTTACCTCTAGATAGTTTAATTTCCTTACCTCTAAAACAGATATTTATCACCCAGGGTGTTTTTGTGTGTTAAGTAAATCTTCATAGACACACACACACACACACACACACGCACGCATGCTCACACATACACAGAATCATGTATTACTTAACAATGGGAGATGTGTTAAGAAACATGGGTAGTTAGGCAATTTAGTTAATGTGTAAACATTATAGAGTGAAATTACATAAACTTACATGACACAGCCCACTACACACTTAGGCTATTTATAGTACACATACTATTGCTCCCAGGGCCTTCTGAACAAAACATAAAATTAATCAAGCACAAGAGAAAATGATGCAATTAAGAGCCACAGTAAGCAAGAAATCCTTGAGACTGCAGCAGGCATCCCAAAGCATATTATTTTACAGTTATCTTTTTTATATAAGTAGGATCATATGGTAAAATAATGATAAAAGTGAATAGGATAGTAAATACATACACCAGTACCATTACCACTTATTATTGTTAATGAGTATTATGTGCTGCATATAATTGTATGTCCTACACTTTGTAAGAGTGGTGCTGCAGTAGAGCTATTTATTATAACAGCTCACCACAAATGTTCCTAATGCTTTCACTCTGACATTATTATGGCCATACCATTTCTAGGTGATGGGGAATTTTCAGCTCCAATGTAATCTTATGGGACCACAGTCATATATGTGATGTGTTGTTGACTAATACATTGCTATCCAGTGCATGGCTTAATACATAACAATCTGTTAGGGATGTGAATGTGTGATGAACGTGTATGTATCAGGGTGTCAAGCTCATAATTAGATCTGCACATAGGTAGCTGATGGTATGGAACATGAACTCTTTGAAGAAAGAATTTTTATTACCCTAATTTTACCAGTGAGTAAGTTAAGGCTCAAAGGATTTAAGTCATCTTCCCAAGATCATGACACCAATTAGTGGAGGAGACTATGGAGTTCAGCCATGGAAAAAAAAGTGAAGCAAAGGTTCTAATAAGGAAAGGTAATTGTCAGTTTTATTGTTTACTATGAAAGTATGAAGATAATGAATAATGACAAAAAACTATTATGTTTTAAGTTGAAGTGTATTTATGCACTCTGAAAATGTGTTCTTAGCGAAGAGATGTAGGAATGGATTGAGGGGTGATCAGGAGTATGTGTGAACGTAGGGTTGTAAGTTATGTTTTTAGAAGATTGGTATATTGGTTGTCAAAAAAAAAAGAGGAATGGAAAAGAAGTAGAGACTTCAACAAGGTCTGGGTAGATTATGTATGTCTTAAAATCAAAGGCAAAAAAAAATGTAAAATACATAAGGGAGGGTGGCTAACTAGAGGCTGTTGAGGGGTAGGGAACAATATTAAGAGCACAGGTGAAGCACTGTTCCCATTGACACAGAGAGAAGACAACTGCACAGATGAATGTGGTTACTGATATTTTAATAGGTAGAGAAAGAGGGACAAGGGGGACCCATTGTAGGGCAGACTTGGGTAATTGAGTGCTGGGGTTTCTTTCTGCAGTGGAAAAATTGAGATGGCTTGGTAGCTTGAGAAAGAGGGAGAAGGCATGGCACAGTCATTGATGGGAATATATCAGACAGTTAACAGTGGATATAAAACTGATGGCCACTAGACAAATTTAGCACTCTTAGTACCATGCTCTGTATTTTTCCCAAAGTTCATTATGACACTAAATGATAATTGAAGAACAGTGATTTTATGCCTAGGAAATGAGTATGTCAGAGATTTGCGGGGACCATAAAGACTGTGTTAGGAGGTAGCAAGCTTTGGAAGAGAGTCAAGTATTCTGAAAGATTCTGATGGACTATGCAAATTATAAACCTTTTTGTGTTTAGAGGTCAAGGTTTAGGCAAAATGTAAACCTAGTAGGTGTGGAAAGCATGAAGGATTATTTACACAGGTTGTGGCTAAAGGGCAAAGTGACAGATTTAATTTCTCAGGGGTGAGGCTGAGTTAATGATCCTCCAGATGTATTCAAAGATAAGGCACATGAAGTTTGGGTGGAGATGAAGTTCTCTAAATTTAAAAGGATGAGAAAATATGAGTGAGGTCAAGGGATTAGGAGTAGTGTTGCTTTGGGTTTTGGCAGCTATTTATAGGGAGAGAAAATTTTCATGTTGGACACCAAGCCATGAAAGGTCTTTTGGAGATGAGGAATGAGTCTGTGAAGATAAAATGAGTCCATTTCAGGCTGCGGGTAGCTTGTTTATTCCTTATATTCCTGCAGAGGTGGGGACATAAACTTGAGCTTTGTAAGAGGATCTATCATGGAGACAGGTTCATCCTGGGGAGGGCAGAAAAACATAAACTTGAGCTTTGTAAGAGGATCTATCATGGAGACAGGTTCATCCTGGGGAGGGCAGAAAAACATAAAAGTGAAATAAGACAAGAGTTTGAGAGTACTGGAGATTTCTTTTCCAATAGATTGGGGTCAGGAGGGAGCAGGATGGTTCCTTAAAGGGATAGAGAAACATGAGGGAGTTAAATTGAAGTAGAGCCTGAACCAGGAATTCCTGGGTCAGTAAGTTGAAGGGATAGAGAGAACCCAGAACCATAGCTAAGGTAGTAAGTAATCCAGGGACAGAACAGTGGCTGTAGGAATGGAATATCATCAGGAAAACAACCATATTGAGTATTTACTATGTGCTAGAACTGTGCTATGCCTGCTATGTGCTCTATCTCATTTAACACTTAAAGCAATCTTAAGAAACAAATATGGTAATTCCCCTTGTTATTCAGCTGAGGAATCAGGGACTTAGAGAAGTAGCTAGTTTAAGCTGAAGGTCCAGTATTTTTTAGTCATTTTGATGTATTTCCTTTAAATCTGAATCTAAGAAGTAGATTTGGAGACACATTGATTATGAAATAATAGGAGTAAAACTGGCAGAACCAGAGCAGTCAGGAAGGACAACTAATGTTTTTTCAGTATTTTTATTAGTACATTATAGCTGTGCATAATATTGGGTTTATTTTGATATACTCATACTTTTATGTAATATGATTTGCTCCATTTCAACCCCTAGTACTCCACCTTTTCTCTCTTCCCTGCTCTTCCTCTACTCTTACTGTTCTTCCTTTTATTTTTATTTTTATTTTGCTTTTTAATTGGTGCTCTGTAGACATTCATAAAAGTGGAATTCACTGTGGCATAGTCATGTTTGTACATAGCATAGTTTGGGCAATTTCATTCAGTAGCTCCTCCCTTTTCCTGTGCCCCTTCCTCAGTCCTCTCCCTCTACACCACTGTGGTCCTTTCTATTTTCATGGTACTCCATCCTCCCCACTTAATATCTTATTTCTCTCTAGCTTCCACTTTTGACCCTTGACTTTTTGAGTTCACTTAGCATGATGTTTTCCAGTTCCTTCCATTTACCTGCAAATGCCTAAATTGCATTCTTCTCTATGGCTGAGTAGAACTTCATTGTGTATATATATCACATTTTCTTTATCCATTTTTCTGTTGATGGGCACCCATCTTGGTACCTTAACGTAGCTCTAGTGAATTGTGCTGCTATAAACATTGGTATGCAGGTATTACTAGAGTATACTGATTTTTATTCTTTTGGGAAAATGCCAAAGAGTGGAATAGCTGGGTCATATGGTAATTTTATTCATAGTCTTTTGAGGACTGTCCACATTGCTCTCCAGAGCGATTCTACTAATTTGCAGTCCCACTAATATAGGAGTGTACTTTTCCCCCACATCCTTTCCAGCATTTATTATTATGTGTGTTCTTGAAAAATGCCATTCTGCCTTCAGTGAGATGAAATCTCAGTATAGTTTTGATTTGCAATTTCCTTCACTGATGGGGGTATTGAAACATTTTTATCATATATTTTTGGGCCATTTATATATTTTTCTTTTGAAAATTATCTGTTTAGTCCATTTGCCCACACCCCTCCTTTTTTAATTTTTTTAGTTGGCAGTGAACCTTTATTTTATTTATTTATATGCAGTACTGAGAATCGAACCCAGTGCCTCATACATGCTAGAGGAGCACTCTACCACTGTGCCCCAGCCCCAACCTATTGCTCCTTTATTGACTGGGCTATTTGTTATTGTGATATTAAACTTTTCGAGTCCTTTATATAGTCTGGTTATTAACTGCCTGACAGGGGGTAGCTGGCCAAGGTTTTCTGCCATTCTGTAGCCCCTCTCTTCACATTCTGTGTTTCCTTTGCCATGCAGAAGCTTTTTAATTTGATGCCGTCCCACTTATTAATTAGGTGTAGGTATGCTTGATCTTAAAGCATACTATACCTAATTAATAAGTGGGACGGCATCAAATTAAAACCTGGGAATAAATCTAAACAAGAAGGTAAATGATCTCTATGATAAAAACTATAAAACATTGAAGAAGTTGAAGAATACCTGAGAAGATGGAAATACCTCCAATATTCTTAGATAGGAAGAATATTTTCAAAATGGCCATATTACCACAAGTGATGTACAAATTCAGTGCAATCCCTATCCAAATGCCAAAGATATTCTTCACAAAACTGGAAAAAAACAGAAATTTTATTTGGAAGAATAAAAGGACCTAACTAGGCAAAACAATCTGAGTAATTAAAATGAGGCTGAAACCATCACAATACCTGATCTCAAGCTATACTACAGAGCTGTAGTAACAAAAACAGTGTAGAATTGGTGTCAGAACATGAAGACCAATAGAATAGAATGGAGGACGCAGGGATAAATCCACATATCTATAGCCATCTTTTTCTATTCCCTACTTTTTCCTTCAGTATCTCCTGCCCATAGTGATTGCTTATTTTAGTCAGGCCCACCTTTCACCCTATCAATACTTACACAAATTCATTTCTTCCTACTGCACTATTTTGCCTCATCCCATTAGCAATGACAAAAAAATTAAGTACAGAATGTAAGAATGGGGGAAGTGTGATTCTTGAATTTTACCTTTATTTATTTTTTCTATTGTAGAGCCACTTATCTGCTGGGTATGATTTCTGAAAACCCTATCGTATGCTTGAAACAATGAAGAGTACCAAACCCTAAATAAACTTTTTTTTTCCCCTGTACGTCCATACCTATAATAATTTTTCTATAAATTAGGTACATTAAAAAAGTTTGGTATCTGGTAATAAAATAGAATAGTTATGACAATATACTGAAATAAAAATTATGCAAAGGCAATTTCTCTCTTGCTCTTTCTTTAAGTATCTTATTATATAGTACTCACTCTTTTTCTTGTGATGATGTGAGATGATATAATGCTGATATGATGAGATGAGATGAAGTGAATGATATAGACATTGTGATGTTGCACCAGGCTCTTGAGTAAGGGTTACTTTAATACAAGCACTGCAATACTAAGATAGCCCATCAGATAACATGGAGTGATTAATAACAACCTAATAAGTGACTAATGGGAGGGTAGTGTATACAGAATGGATATTCTGGATAAAGGGATGATTCACGTCCTAGTTGAGCTGGAGCAGATCAGTGAGAGATTTTATCATTCTACTTAGAATAGTTTGCAACTTAAAACATACAAATTGTTTATTTCATACATTTTTCATTTAATATTATTATACTCTGAATAACTGAATAACTTAAAACCACAAAAAGGGAAACTGAATGAGGGGTGGATACTGCCTTTACTCTCTCTATTAATTTGTTTTCTATTATTACAACAAATTACCTGAGGCTGGGCAATTATAAGGAAAATGGGTGTTACTTAGATCACAGTTTTGGAAGCTGAAAGCCCAAATGCTCGTTCTGGTGAGAATACAACTAGCTACATCACCTCATAGCAGACGGCATCATGGTGGGAGAACATGTGAGAAATACGGAGGTTGTATAAGGAGACAGGAAGTCAGACTACAGAGAGGGGTCAATTTCTGCCTCTTTAAGCTCCCACTGCCTCTCAACCTTACACACTGAAGATGCAGTGCCTAGCACATGAAACTTTGGGGAATATACTCCAACTATACCCAAGCCATGGCCCTGTCTGTGTAAATAATAGGGTTTATTTGGTTATTAAGTTTGTGTGCTAGTGTTTGTTACCTTATTTTTTTCTACATAAAAATAAAAAAATTAAAAAGTAAAGAATATATAACTCCTGTTTAAGTTGAGAGTGAGAAAATTGACACTGTAATAACTCAAGAAAATGGTTTCAAAGCTTTAGTCATATAATAAACTCTGATTCCTATTTAAGTGCTAAATCTAATCCTTACCTCTTCTCAATCTAATGACATATGCGCCATTTCAGGGCTGCCTCAAATAACATCAATAAACTGCAAACCTCTTCCAAGCTCATTTTCCTCCTATTATGTCTACACTATTCAGTCTAAAACACAAATATGACCACAGCACACTCCTTCTTATAGGTGCCATTAGCTCCTATTTATTTATTTGAGTGTTTTTTAAAAGTTTGTTCTAATTAATTAAAACATAACAGTAGAATGCATTTTGATACATCATACATAAATGGATTATAACTTCTCATTCGTCTGGTTGAACATGATGTAAAATTCCACTGTAGAATGGTCGTGTAATCATATATGTACAGAGGGTAATATTGTCTGAGTTATTCTACTATCTTTCCTACCTTCATACCCCCTACCCTCCCTTCACTCCCCTTTATCTAATCCAGAGTACCTCTATTTTTCCCTACCCCCAACCCTTATTGTGAATTAGCATTTGCATATCAGAGAAAACATGCTTCCTTTGTTTTTTGGGGGATTGGCTTATTTCTCTTTGCATGATATTCTCCAGCTCCATCCATTTACCGGCAAATGCCATAATTTAATTCTTCTTTAAGGCCGAGTAATATTCCATCGTGTATATATACCACATTTTCTTTATCCATTCATCTGTTGAAGGGCATCAAGTTTGGGTCTATGGTTTGGCTATTGTGAATTGAGCTGCTATAAATATTAATGTGGCTGTATCACTGTAGTGTGCTGATTTTAAGTCATTTGGGTATAAACCGAGGAGTGGTATAGCTGAGTCAAATGCTGGTTTCATTCCAAGTTTTCTGAGAAATCTCTGTGCTGCATTCCATAATGGTTGCACCAATTTGCAGTTCCACCAGCAATGTATGAGTGTGCCTTTCCCCTCACATCCTTGCCAACATTTCTTGTTGTTTTTATTCTTCAAACAAGATAACAAAATAGCATGCAGTCTATTTAAAACAAATATATTTTATTCAGAATAAGATAATAAAATAGCATGCAGTTTATTTAAAACAAATACATTTTATTCAGACAAGATAATAACATAGAGTGCAGTTTATTTAAAACAAACATTTTGTTAAGATCAAGTTAATAAAATAATGTGCAGTTTATTTAAAACAAATACATTTTATTCAGAACAAGATAATAAAATAGCATGTTGTTTGTATTCTTGATATTTGCCATTCTGACTGGAGTGAGATGAAATCTTAGAGTAGTTTGATTTTGTATTTCTCTAATTGCTATAGATGTTGAACATATTTTTTTATATATTTGTTGATTGATTATATTTCTTCTGTGAAATGTGTGTTCAGTCTCTTTAACCATTTATTGATTGGATGTGAAGAGAAAGTCTACAGAATGGGAGAAAATCTTTTTGTGTGTGTGTGTGTGTGTGTGTGTGTGTATGTGCGTTAAATTGTTTAGGTTCTTCATATATCCTTGATATTATTTCTCTGTTTGAGGTGCACGGTAAAGATTTTCTCCCATTCTGTAGACTCTCTCTTCACATTATTGATTGTTTCCTTTGCTGAGAAGAATCTTTTTAGTTTGAATCCATCCCATTTATTGATTCTTGATTTTACTTGTGCTTTAGGAGTCTTGTTAAGGAAGTCAGTTCCTAAGCTGACATGAAGATTTGGGCCTACTTTTTCTTCTATTAGGTGCAGGGTCTCTGTTCTAGTGCCTAAGTCTTCGATCTACTTTGAGTTGAGTTTTGTGCATGGTGAGAGATAGGGGTTTAATTTCATTTTACTACATATAAATTTCCAGTTTTCCCCAAACCATTTGTTGACAAGGCTATCTTTTCTCCCATAAATGTTTTTGGCACCTTTGTCTAGTATGAAATAATTGTATTTATGTGGGTTTGTCTCTGTGTCTTCTATTCTGTACCATTGGTCTATGTGTCTGTTTTGGTGCCAATACCGTGCTGTTTTTGTTATCACCATATAACCAGCTATACTACTTTTGGTATTTAGCCTAAAGAATTAAAGTCATCATACTATAATAATGTATGCATACCTCTGTTTATAGTAGCACAATCACAATAGACAAACTATGGAATCAACCATAGGTATCCATCAACAGATGAATGACTAAAGAAAATGTGGTATATATGCACAATGATATTTTATTCAGCCATAAAGAAAAATGAAATTATGTTATTTGCAGGGAAATGGATGAAACTAGAGACCATTATGTAAGTGAAATAAACCAAATTCAGAAGGTTGAGGGTTGTGTTTTCTCTTATATGTGGAAGCTAGAGAGGAAAAAAATAAAAGAAAGGTATGTGTGTGTTTGACTTCTTATGAAAATCAAAGGGAAATCTAGAGAACAGGGACTGTTTGAGGGAGGAGGAGAGGGAAAGGAAAAATACTGGGGAAGAATATTGACCAAATTATATTGTTATATTATGTGCATGTAAGAATATGTAACAACAAATCATTAGATACAACTATAATTAAACCAATAAAAATATTTTAAAAATTAGAACTTGTCACTTAGTTATAAAAATGGTTTTTGATAGGTGTTTTACACCTATCAAATTATTATTAATTAATTATTATTAATTATTATTATTATTAATTCTAGTACTTTTTAATTTGTTTGATATAATCATATAGTATTTTAAATTATTTAATAAGGACAGGGTAATATATCCTTTTTGGATGTCAAAAATATCTTAAATTAATATTCTTTTTTTAATATATTATTTTAGTTATAGAGGCACACAATACCTTTATTGTATTTATTTATGTGGTGCTGAGGATTGAACCCAGTGCTTCACACCTGCTAGGCAAGCTCTCTACCACTGAGCCACAGCCCCAACCCAATTAAAATTCTTTATCAGAAAATCCACAGCATTGAAAAGAAGTAAAGATGAAATGTCAACTTTTAGATTTGTGTAGTTATACCCTCTAAGTTGTTCTTTGCTGTTAATGAAATGGTTATTTAATGGGAATTGGAGTGAAGTTCTTTACTATGAAAATCACCCTTATGGTTTTGTTTCCACACCAAAAGAATTCTTTTTAAAAAAATGATAAGGAGAAATGAGACAGATCTTGAGCTTGAGCCTTGATATAGGAGATGGTCTCAGGGGGGAAAAAGAGAAGCATGAAAACGGAGTCTCCATGGACATGGAATAATATTGAGGGAAATCTCTGCCACAGAGATGCATGTCTGGTAGGTCAAGAGGACTGGAACACAGATGAAGCCAGAGGTAGCATTTTAAATTAAATTGTGAGCTCTTCTTATAGTCTGCAATGCCAGTTTTATCTAGCAGATGATATAATCAACATGGGTTATAAAAGAGGAACCAGGGAAAAGAAGAGGTTATTTGGACAATTTTTGAAAAATAAAAAATAGGATAAAAAAGGCTAAAGACATAGGATAACAATTATGAAGAAGAACAGGTAATTGCATGCGTGAGCACTAAATTAAACCCTAAGCTGAGTAGGATACAGTAGCATCAGAGAACATGGGATTGCATGGTAAAGAATTTGGCCTTGCTCAAAAAAGGGTCTGGCCTTTGCCCCTGGCATCTGGGATAGGATTTGTTTTTTCTGATAGGAGTGTCTTTGTTTAGAGGAGGGGATGGCCACACCAGATTTTAGAGTAGGGCCTGTTGTACCTGACAGTTGAGGCAGGGCTGGCCATACCAGAAAGACCAACCATGTGATTTAGGGTGGGGGCTTTAGGTTACTAAGTGTCAATTGACCTGGAGTCTGGGTTCAACAATGTGGGCAATTAATTAATCAGTTAGTCATGCTTATGTCATGAAGCCCTAAACAAATTTCTGAACACATTTGTTTATGGAACATCCCTGGCTAGCAGTACTCTGGGTGTATTGTTGTACATTGGTTCCACACAGAAAATAACACGTCCTGATGTCACAGGAAAAAGATAAAATAAGCTTTTTCTTTGATTTTTAACCTGTATCTTTTATTGTAATAAACTGTAACCATGAGTAAAATAGCTTTCAGTGAGGTCTGTTAGTTCTTCTAGAAAATCTTGGAAAGTGAGAATTTTTGTAAGAACCCATAAACTTAGAGTTTGTGTCTGAATACAGGCATTCTTGTGAAGGATCATGCCCTCAATGTTGGTAGTTCAGCTAAGTTCAGATAGGGATTATTACTGGATATGTAATGTAGGGTATGGCATCAGCTTAGTAAATAAACAGGTGTATAATTCAAACATCTGCTAGAAGTCAAATGAATAGGAGATGAGCAACTAGATGAAAAGAGAAGGTGAGCAAATGAGGGTTGTAAATGATGTCCTTGGGAAAATTTGGAAACAATTTTAAAAGTCTGAGAAAGGCTAAAAAATAGAATTCACTAAAAAGTTTTAATGAACTAAAGAAATGAGACAGCTAGGCTAATAAACAATTGAAAAAATTGTTTTTCTATGATGATAGAAGCATTTGTGGACAGGGTCTGGGGATTGGTGGAGAGCCTCAGAACAACTTGATTGTGGGCAAGGGAGAGCTACAATAGGTGCCTAACATCTTAGAAGAGGATAAGAAAAGGTAGAGAAGTGAGCAAGATGGAAATGATGAAATGCACGTCAAGTGGATTAAATGGTGGAGGAGATATGACTGGGAAAGAGATGTGGTTTATGCTTCGGAGTAGCTGGGATCAGTGAGTAACTGAGGAGTAAAAGAGCAGCCAAGAGCAAAAATACAATGTGTATTGGAGGAGGTGTGCAGCACTGGTCAACAGCAGCTGACAAGCACAGAGCAACTGAAGAGAGCCAAACCACCAAGGCTGGAAGAGCCATGAGGGACAAGCCTCCTTACAATCAGCTCTGGGAAGATGAACAGCACTTACAAATGACAGAAGTTGATGTAATAAGGACAGCAGATGACAGACATCTGGCTACATTAAGATGACACTGTTGAAACCAGAGAGTCAGAAACTGAACAAGAGCCTCACAAGAGACCGAATGATGGGATTAATAAATAAACCAGGAACGAATGATGAAAGAGCAGAGGTTGAGAACAGAGAGGAGGGAGGGAGCAGAGGAGATGTGAGTGTTCAGGAACGCAGGAGCAGAAAATTGAGGTCACAGCCCAGATATTAAAAGAAGCCTGGGAGGTAGTATTAGCCTAAATGAGAAGAGGAAGTGGGTGTCATTGTAAAAGCCACCGAAGCATTCATTGTGCTGGAGGTAAAATAGCCCCTAGAGAAGCTCTCTTCCTGCTGTCACTTCCTCTGCAACCTCATTCCTTGTTTTTATCATTCTGCATCCATTGCTGAAGATAGGCTGGAATGGGGACACTTGATTTAAAAATGGTTCTCAAGTGTTTTTAAGTGTGTATTAGAATCATCTGGAGAATGAATACAGAACATGGAAGCCACACTCATTAAAACAAGATAGACTTGGGTCTTTGTATTTTTACCAAGTTCCCTAGGTATTTTTGGTATTGACCAAAGTTTGAGAAGTCATTAATTTAGAAAGATAATCTAGAAGATAAAACTTGGGAATCATCCCACACCAACAGGGTGGGAAATAGAAGGGACTCCCTTCATTATTAAGTGGCAGTAACTTAAATGAAGATAGAAAGGACAAAAAGAAGCCACCTGAATAAACTGACTGCAAATTGAGAGCTGGTAGGTAAATCCCAAACCGGGAACAGGTGGTGGATAATAGAAATAATTTACACATAAGCTTCTTGCTCATGAAATGACCAGTGCACTGGCTAACTTGGTGTGGACCTGCCCTAGAGGATTACCTGTTATCTTCTCCAATGCTTTTTGCTCCATTAGGAAGAGGCCAGGCTGAAAAGTTCTCGTTATATATGCTGATGGTAAGGTGAGGATATTCACCAATCAGATCCCTAACCTATGACATGTCAGACTTACCAGCTGAATTCCTTTAAAATTCAGGTATTCGTTCTAATTATGAGAAGTTTTGTAAGCTTTATTTGCTTCTAAGATGTTACTTTGATCTTTAGTAAAGGATAAACAATTTCTATTACCATTTTGGAAAATTGGAATATCCCTGCAGAATAACTCAAACAATAGCAATACTCTACAGTTTTTCTACTGCTTTTCTTTCCATAACTTTATTTCCATTTCACTACAGCATTTCTACAATTTTGATTTTGTCAAAATTTTTCATTTTCACACTTTTCTGCTCCCCTCTTTCCTCCCTTTGCTTGTTATTCTTTTCTTCACCTGCCTGGGTCTCATGCTTTGCCCTGTCTGGATATGCCACTGAACTTCTCAATTGATGGACCTATATAACATGCTTCTCCTTTCTTAAAATTGGAATATATGTAGTTTTCCTTTCCTTGTCTAAATTTTCAGTGTTTGGAATTGACCCAGAGAAACTCACATCTTGGCCTTTTTACATAAATCCTTTTATTTTCTACCCTGACATAGAACATCAAATACATACAGGAATCCATTTATTTAATCTCTCTCTCTGTCTCTCTCTCTCTCTCTCTCTTTTACCTACATCTATGCTGAGAGCCACGGCAGAGTCTGTATGGCCCCTGGCATTTTGCCAACAGTATTGATTGACAGGCAAGGCATTACTATCCTCCTCTGCCACTACTTTTGAGTTCTCGCACTATTTTGGAGTTCTCGTGGGGATTTCCCCGGGATTCCCCAAGAGTTCCCATTGGTTGGGGAAGTGCAGGAGGAGGGGTTTCCGGGAGAGATATTACCGTCTGGGGGTTCCTGGACCAGCCACGTGGATTCGGGAGAATTCCCCAGGAGTGTGTGTGAGGTTTTTTCTTGCAGTTCAAAAATAAAGTTTGTTTCTGCTTCAGTGGCTCGTGATTTGTGCCCAGCCAGACTGCGGCACATCTAATGATATTTCAGGCACTAAGTTTAACCTTTCTTTTTTCATAATTATGAACTATTCAATTTCACTCACATGTTTATTATTCTCTATGTAATATGTCAACTCTTTCTTCACTAAAGAGACCCTCCATGATAATCTGCCATAAAAGTTTTTACCTCAATACACTGGGGATTGTATCAACCATTCACACTTACCTCTGCCTGTCTATCAATCTATCTGACAAGCACTGTGCTACTTCCTATTAGCCTTATCATCCTCACAGCACCACTATGTGATATATATTGTGTTGAGCCCATCTTAGAGAGAAAGTAACTGGAATTTGGAGAATTAGATGTATTTGTTGCTGTATTACATTGCTAGAAATGAGCAGATCTAGGATTTAACTCAAATCTCTGTTTTCACTTCTCTGACCATTACCCTTATTCTAGTATACTATTCCTTCCTTGGTTTTCAGATGTTACCCTCCAGCAATTCTCTTGGCCTAATTCTGTCAGCTTGTTGCTCAGTTATCACTTTCCTGGCCTGCACTTTTGATCTCTTTTCCTGTGCTAATCTGTAAAAGTGAGCACCATTAACCTCTCCGAAATACTGCCTCCCAACTCTAAGAATCCATGCTCTGTGGGCAGAGGATCCTTTTCCAAAATAAAACTTGCCACTGAAACTCTAATTCAGAGTTCATTGATGATGTCAATCAAAGTATGTATGAAGTATTTCTTAAAGTAAGATAGGAAAGCATACTCTCTATCCCTAACTTTCCATATTAAGGCAATGATTCCTGCTAATTCTGTCTCCCTGGTGTCCCTCTTTTTAATTTTTTTCACTCAACAATCAAGATACAATTTCATCCATTTGTTCAGTCACTTCCTAAGTACTTGACTTTACATGTTCTCTTTTCTGTCAAAAGAACATCCATGCATCTGATGTAATTTCACATTAACTATAATTTTACATTGTGAATTTTGGATTGACTACTGGTGAAAAATTGAAGGTTAATTTTGAAAATACAATGTCACTTCCATCATTTTGTACAAAAGGGAAAACTGAATATCCTGAGCTTGCTGAAATCACTTTAAAATACGATTTTCTAAAATTCATGTATGCTGTTTTTAAGTCCTTTGGGTATAAACCGAGGAGTAGGATAGCTGGGTTATATGGTGGTTCTCATTCCAAGTTTTCCAAGGATTCAGGACTCTCCATACTGCTTACCATATCGGCTGCACAAATTTGTAGTCCCACCCAGCAATATATGAGTGAACTTTTCCCCCACATCCTCACCAACATTTATTGTTGTTTGTATTCTTGATAACTGCCATTCTGGCTGGCATAATATGAAATCTTAGAGTAGTTTTGATTTGCATTTCTCTAATTACTAGAGATGTTGGACATTTTTTCATATATTTGTTGTTCAAATGTATATCCTTTTCTAAGAAGTGTCTGTTCAGTTCCTTGGCCCATTTGTTGATTGGGTTATTTGTTTTTTTGGTGTTAAGATTTTTGAGTGCTTTATATGTCCTAGAGATTAGTGCTCTATCTAATGTGCTTGTGGTAAAGATTTGCTCCCATTCTGTAGGTTATCTCTTCACTTCACTGATTGTTTCTTTTGCTGAGAAGAAGCTTTTCAGTTTGAATCCATCCCATTTATTGATTCTTGGTTTTAATTCTTGCGCTATAGGAATCTTAGTAAGGAAGTTGGGGCCTAATCCAACATGTTAGAGATTTGGGCCTACTATTTCTTCTATTAGGCACAAGGTTTCTGGTTTAATTCCTAGGTCCTTGATACACTTTGAGTTGAGTTTTGTGCATGGTGAGAGATAGAAGTTTAATTTCATTTTGTTACATGTGGATTCCAGTTTACCCAGCACCATTTATTGAAGAGGTTATCTTTTCTCCAACATATGTTTACAGATACAGCTACATCAATGTTTATAGCAGTGCAATTCACAATAGTTATATTGTGGAACCAACCCAGATGCCCTTCAGTAGATGAATGGATAGGGAAACTTTGGTATATATACACAATGGAGAATATTACTCAGCATTAAAAGGGAATAAAATAATGACATTTGAAGGTAAATGGATCAAGTTAGAGAATATAATACTAAGTGATGTAAGTCAATCCCCCCAAAAACAAGGCCAAATGTTTTCTTTGATATGAGCATGCTGACTCATAATGGCCATGATGGCGGGGAGCATGGGAGGAATGGAAGAACTTTACATAGGACAAAGGGGAGGGATGGGAAAGGAGGGGGAATGGGGGTAGGAAAGATGGTGGAATGAGTTAGACATCATTACCCTAAGTACATGTATGAAGATGGTGTGAAAATACTTTGTGTACAAACAGTGACTTGAAAAATTGTGCTCTATATGTGTAATATGAAATGAATTGCATTCTGCTATCATATATAACAAATTAGAATAAGTGAATAATTTAATAAAAAATAAATAAAATTCATGTAAATATTCTCTGTGAGATTGTCTTTTAAAAGGTGGTGTTTTAAAAAATAAAATAACACAAAGAAGTTTTAAAAATTCATTGTTTTTAAAATATATTACTAAATACATTAAAAAATATATATTATTCTTTGGGGCAGCATTGTTGGCAACAGGTTAAATAAGTTAACAAGCAAGGAGTATATTAGCACTGTTAATAGCTACAAGAACAGTGAACTTTCAAAATGCTCATGACAGTGTTACCTATGGGCAACTGCTATTTAACTCAATATTCATGGTTGCAGAAAAACAAAAATTATAAATTTAATAGCAATTAACTGAATTAATCTCCTACAAGCATATCTGCAGTAAAGTTTTATACTTATTTATTAAATTTATCTTTATATCTGATTTAATAATAAACGTTGAGCTTGTACTTTTAATTATTATTTTATCATTTAAGTTTTAATCCTTTATGTTATTATCTTCTACAAAACATTGGTCTCCAAAGACTTGGAAAAGGAAAAAAGAAATGTCATTAACACATGTGGTTTAAGAAATTCACTGAAGTGTTTGGCAACTATGTTCCTCTAGGTGGAGTCATGGAAAAATAAAAGGAAGAATAAGTTTTTTGAGCCTCATGACTGAGAATATGAAACTTCGTGGACTGAAATGGGAATAGCTGGAAGAGGAGCTGGCCTGTGGGAAGACATGTATAATTGCATATATTTATGGTGTACAACACATGTTTTATTTAGTTAGTTATTTTGTAAGTTGGGTTCTCAATGGTTTTTTTTCTCTTTTCACATTTTTTATATTGGTGCATTATAGTTGTACATAATGAGGGGATTTGTCATAACATATTTTTACACACACACAACAGAACAATATAATTTGGCCAATATCACTCCCTAGCACTTCCCCTTCTTTCACCACCTACCACCCCCTTGTCCCTTGGATTTCTGTGAGACTCCCGCTCCCCACTTTCTTTCCTTGTTCCTCTCTGGCTTCAACATATGAGAGAAAACATATACACTCTTTGATCTTCTGAGTTTGGCTTATTTCTTGGTGGTTATAGTATTAAGCATTAATTCCTGACCACTAAAGATGCTGAGGTTAACTTTGTTTATACACTAAACCACAAAATGTCTTGAGAATTTGCATTTCTCAGGGAAAAATCCAAAACCATTGATTTAAAAAAATGACACTTATCTTTCTGAAAGACTCCTCTAAGGGCTCTAAACAAGTGCTTCTCAATTTTTAATGTGCATTAAAAACTCCTGTGGATCTTGACAGAATCTGACCCAGTATGACTGAGATGAGACTGTAATTCTTCATTTTTAACCAGAAAAGAGTGAGAGCAAGGGGCTGGAAAATCTGAGGGTAGAAAAGAAGTGAAAAAATCTGTCATTGTATTTATAGGTAAATGATGTTACAGAACTGTATCTGGTCCAGGCTCAAGTTTTCAAAATGTTGAAATATAAACCCTTTTAATGGTTTTTCATCCCATTTAGAAAAAGACCCAGACAGAAGGTGGACTGTGAGTGCTACCTAGAGGACATGATTTGATTCCTGGATTTTCTCTGATCTTAACATTGGATTTTACTTCTTCCAGATGCTCTGGCTATTTCTGCTCAACGAAAGCCACATTTACTCTGAACCTTGCAGTCCCTCTTTCCTAGCTTTCACATGGCCTTTTCCTCCATATTATTCCTCACCGAGCTAAAAGTCAACAGTTTGAAGCCACCTTCCTTGGCATCAAATCACTTTCCAGCCATCATATTATGTTTGCTTGCTTTCTATTATTATTTTCCCCAGTATCATGTTCTTGGACAAGCCCATTGGAATAGGAACTCCAGAGGAATAGGGCCTTTATCTGCTCAGTGCCGAGGACTTTATAAATATTACTTTTTATTTTCTTGTCTTCTAAATCTTTTTTTTCTCTTTTAAAATTAGAGAATAAATTAATTTGGAGACAAAAAATTAGAAAATTAGTAGATTAAATCCCAAAATATTATTTTAAGAAATATTGGCTCTTTGATGTTGAATGTCTGAAAAGTAAGTGAAGAATTATACCACCATCTGAGGACAGCTTTCATGATTTTGAAAACAGAATCTTATTTTGATAGGTTATTAGTCCATCTAGTCACAATATTTTCTTTTTTTTAATATTATTTTTTAGTGGTAGTTGGACACAATACCTTTATTTTATTTATTTGTTTTTATGTGGTGCTGAGGATCGAATCCAGGACCTCGCATGTAAGAGGCGAGTGTTCTACTGCTGAGCCACAACCCCAGCCCCCACAATATTTTCTTTAACAGTGATGGATTTGGGGGTGTGTACCAGGGATTGAACTCAGGGACACTTCACCACTGAGCCACATCCCCAGCCCTTTTATGTATTTTGTTTAGAGACAGGGTCTCTCTGAGTTGCTTAGTGCCTTGTTTTTGCTGAGGCTGGCTCTGACCTCACGACCCTCCTGCCTCAGTCCCCCTACCCTCTGGGATTACAGGTATATACTATTGTGCCTTGCCCAGAGATTGATATTTTTAAAGGAATATGAGTTTGTATCTTTTCAAAGATCTTTTATAATTGCTCTGCCTACCATCTTTTCTCTAATTACAGTTGGGTTCAGTTAGATAACACAGGGCTGTGATTTGGAGCAGCATAATTTGAGCTCAAATCTCAGTTCTCCTTTACAAAGTACAAGATGGCATCACGAGAGGTAAGTACCACTTGTGAATATAATATCCTCATCTGTACATAGGGGGTGACAATAAGAATCAGGCTGATAGCACTGTGAAGGGGACTAATTGAGATAAAATGCACCATGACACTTGGCATGGTGCAGGTACTTACTGAATAGAGCTAATTTTGGTGGAAATTCCTCCTCTGCCAGTGTCACATTGCCCCCTTCCTATGATGGAGCACTGTGTTCTCATGTGGAGTCTGGGAAGATTATGTGCAATCTCAGTTCACACCCAGAAGTCCTCCTTTGTCCCCTCCGAACTTGTTACTTTTCATGCCTGTGTTCACATCTGTCTCACAGCCAGCAGGGATTCTCACACAGCAGTGGTGACATGAATTAATCAAGAATTTCTAAATTATGCCCTTTTTGTTCTCCAACTAAAACTCAATAATTGTAGACCCTCTATGTTTTGAAGAGGGAAAATGAAAGCTTAATCTCCCCATTTTATTATGTGGTAGGTAGGACAGGGTTGCTCTCTTTTGGGAGAGTATTTTGGTTTTGTTATTTTTGCGAAGGCAGAAATGGAGACACTAACTAATGAAACAGTGTTAGGAGATGTTGATACGAACAAGAAAAGATCTAGATTTTAGGAGATGCTTTATGATTTTGGACCTGAAAGACATGAAACTCTATTTCCCCGGGTCCAAAAATATCCAGACACCCCCAGAATCTAAGGGCCAGAGGGCACAGGGGAAGCAAGGAAGAAAATGGAAAAGGATGGAGGTCCCCATTGCCAGTAAAGATAGATTGTGCACTCCTCAGGAGAGGTGATGGAGAAGGGCAAGTTATGTACTGCTCTCTGGACTCATCTAGGGAAATAAAGAACAAGTCAAATAAAACAAGGAGAGAAGAGTGAGGCTGACATCTAGAGGTTACAGCAGGCAATGGCCCAGAACCCATGAGGCAAAGGCAAACAGCTTTTACAAATTTTATGTCCCCAGCCTTCAAATAATGTCCTCATCCCTCTGTATTAGGTATTTCAGTTATAAGTGATGGATTATGAACAAGGGTAATAACAAAAGTAAAGGAATTTATTGACAGATGCAATGGGAAGGATGAGATGGAGTGGGCATTAGCTACACTGAGACTAAGTGGTCAAATGATACTGCCACACTCTCCCAGTCACAAATGGCTCCCTCAACTTGAGACTCTCCTTCTCCCTCCTTCAGTTAGCATATGGCCATTATTCTATCTTAATGACATGGGCTTTGCCTGTGAGATTAAAGCAGAAGGCTGTGAGCAGCTGTGAGTATGTGTGGGGATGGGCTGTTGCAGGGGGTGTGTCTTACCTGATCTTCTTTCCTTCAGTGACCACACACTAATGACTTCCAAACTTTTGCTCATCCCAATTCCAAACTCCAGAACCAATCATTAGAGGGTGCTTTTGCCTAGACATCTTGTAAGTGAGTCAGCTCCACAGTAATCAAAATTGAAAGTGCTATTCCTCGTGGTCTTATTTTTGGATATTTGTTTTTCTCTTCCATGCAGACAGTAATACCATCTATAATTTCCTCTTTGGATCTTCAGATACCAGAATCTATAAGCTTATTAATACACACTCACTGAAAAAATGAAGTGACATATGTAGAATGTGCAAAATAGGAATGGATATCCTCATGGAAAATTCTGTTGTGAGGACTAAACGAAATAACATTGGCATGACATAAATAGTTTCATAACCAAATAATAAGGTTGTTAAATATAATTTTTAAATTTGTATCTTCTCTATCATGAATTCTCAAAAGTAATATCACCACCAGAACATTTGTAGCATTAGAGGGTAGTATGTTCCAGGTTCTGCTTTCTACCTCGGGGTGATGTTCTCTTTCTTTTCATTTGTTAATGTAAGTGAGAAAAGAGAAGAATACTTTCTCTACCATAAGTAGGCCAATAATCTGTCCCTGCTGGATCCTGGGGTCTTGTCCAATGTAGATTTTACCTCAGCCTGGAGTCCTTGTGAAATGAGTCGATTGAAAGAATAGAATGGACAGATATATGAAGCAATAAATCACTTTCTAGAAAATGTACTGACCAAAATCACATACCTGTTCCTCTAAAATGTCCCTCTTTTTAAATGTTAGCAGTAATCCTGTATATTAGGTGTAAAAACCTTATTAAAGGTAGGGAAAGAGATGCTTAGGGAATGTAAATCACATATGATGAGTGAGGACGTAAGCCCTAGTCTCTGGGCTGCAGGTCCCTCTCTCAGTTCATCAGTTCTCTGCATCACTGAGCTACACTGGACTGTGAGCAATTCTCCTCTGACCACAAACATCTACCACAATTGAATCCTTTGCAATTTTCAGGATCAAGTGTTTTTTGTGTTAGGGTCAGGGCATTTTCTGCATAAGTAAAATTCATCCACTAATACTGAGCCTAGAGGTGTTGAGTGCCTTGGAATCTAATTTGTCATCAACTGTTAGAACAGGACTGAATCCTAAGTTAGAATGGCCCACATGTGTATCACAGACATGTAAATACCCTGGGTGCATCACACCTGACAATTGAAATATCTGGGCTGGGGAACGTTGCGGCCAAAGATTTGGAGGAATAAATCAGGTGGACATTGAAGCTGCCTAGGTTGACATGAATGTCAGCAAAGCAAGGTTATCTGTTAAGGCCCAAAAGCACTGGGTTACTAAGAAACAGAAATGAAGTATGCAAAAGGATTGATTCAGATGTCATGTGCCTTGACATCACTTTTCAAGCAGGTAGAGGAGCAATGTCCTGGAAGCAGCCTCAGAAAATTAAGACAATGTCAATTCCTTCTCCAATCCTCCAGGAGCATAGGCATCCCCTCCTCTCCACTACTTCAACATCTAGAGTGTCCTTAGGAGGCATGTGGTGACTTATGCATGTAATCCTAGCACTCAGGAGGCTGAGGCAGGAGGATTGTGAGTTCAAAGCCAGACTCAGCAATTTAGGGAGGCCCTAAGCAGCTTAGCAAGAGCCTGTCTCAAAAGATAAAATGGGCTGGTTCCATGATTAAGCACCCTGTTTTCAATCTCTGGTACCAAAAAAAAAAAAAAGTGTCCTTGGGGGTCTATATGCCAGAGTCAGTGAGGGCAAGAGGTACAAGTGACACTTAGTGACAAGAATGAGCATGTAGGTGAATTTACCTGACATACAGCCGAGGATCTTGGTATTATGGTGAACATGTTTAAGGGGGAAGGAAGCCATGGAAAGGAGCACTGGACAGAAGGGGCACAGAATAGTAAGAGGTTGTGAGAAACAACTGCAGCAAGGCTGCTGTCCAAAACTGTGCCCAGGTGGCAGGACAGCTTGTTTTTGTTCTCTGGAATGCTCTATTGCCCGGATTAGGAAGGTTCTATTTGAGTATGTAGCTAGTGAACCTTCTGAAATTGTTTTGCAAGGTGACTTTCCATAACCATGCCATCTATATTAAACTTTTTATAAGAGTTATCACGTTGTATACACAAAAATGCCCCTGCTGAGATGCCCACACTGCCTTTGTGACCAGAGAAAAGTCCCAGTTTCCAAAACAAATAGGCTTTTGGAGAGGATTTATTTTTTAATTAGACCATTATAATTGCACAAAATAGTTGGGTTCATTTTGACAAAATCATACAAGCATTGATTTCAATCCCTCTTTCTCCCCCCCTTCCCTCCCCCATGCCTCTCCCATTCTTCATCTAGTCTACCAATCTTCCCTTGGCTCGCTTCTTTCTTTCTTTCTTTCTTTCTTTCTTTCTTTCTTTCTTTCTTTCTTTCTTTCTTTCTTTCTTTCTTTCTTTCTTTCTTTCTTTCTCTTTCTTTTTGATAGGTACTTACTATATACATGAAGGTGAAATTTCTTTTATATTCATATATGCATACATTGGGATTTTATTATTCCATATTTCTTCCTCTTTTCCATCCCTCCTTCCTCAGATCTTTCTTACATCTTTGTGATATCTGATCCTCACCATGGTATTGCCCCCCTACCCCTCCAGGATTTTTGCCAAAACAAAAATCCAGGGATTCTAGTTTTTTTCTTCCAGATCTTCCAGATCCAGATCTGTCAGGAGCCGCTCTGAACAGTAGCTGTGGACCCACCTTTAAGTCCTGAATAAAAGGTACTGAACAATTATTGCACCCTGCAATACCCTGGACTTTTACCTCCCCTTGGATAATGAGGTGTGGCTCCAGGAGTAGGTGTCTTTCTCTCTGACTCTGCTTCTTGGCTTTCACAAGTTGAACAACTTTCCTCTTCCATGATGTTCCGCCCCACGATGGGTCCAGAGCAGTGGAGTTGGCTGACAGTGAACTGAGATTTCTGAAACTGTGAGCCCAAACAAACTTTTCATCTTCTAAATTGCTATTGTCCGGTAATTAGGTCACAGTGACAAAAAGTTGATTAACATAACACTAATTTCATTCACTAGAATACAGATGACTGGATATTTAGACAGCAGCAAAAGATGCCCAGTCGATTTGATTCTGACATCCTTGGTTCCATGTCCACTACTAGCAATACTTCATGTTGGACTATTTCTGATATCGCTCATAAGCTCATAGTAAGAAAGATTTGGATTCTTCAATCCACTAACAAGTGGAGGAGCCACATTGACTTTCATCAGAATGTTCATTACACTTAAAGTCAGATACCTGTTAAATTGGATGGTTACTTTTCAGCATATACAGTACAATAAACCAAGCCAGGAAAATTTTGTAACCACTATGATCAGTGACTCAGATAAATAACATGACCCCAAATTAAGTAGTCAATGGCAAAACTGAGGGCAGACTTCAGATCTTATTTCCATACTAGTGTCCTTTCTTTCTTTGAGTAGGAACCTCCATTAGTAGAACACTTTTCATCCCTCTCTGGTATTTTACTTCTCCAACCATGGGAGGTATAACTTATATATTTGAGGAATTTAAATGCAGCACCATTCCTGTATAACTAATTGACTCCCTCCTCTGGAGTCTATGACAGGAAGAATATTTTCTTTTTAGCTTTGTGTCATCAAGTGAGACTAGTGGGGTGGGGTACAATCCTGCAGAGAGGCCTGAAGTTTGTAATAAGTTTAGTTTAGGGGAATTCTAGAAAGCTAACTTGATTGACAGACCTTAGAAATCTATCTCCCCCCCCCCAGCCCACCCGTGGAAGGTAATTTTAAGCAATCAGTTTACAAAAATCATCATTTCTTTTGTTGTTATGATTATTTACAACAAATGTAATTTTTGGTTCTCCATTATCTTGATTCCTCTGTGCCCCATTTGGTTCCAAATTTGGGTACAATGCAGGAATGAATTGCTTAATTTGCACCATTAAATTCTAAAAGAAATTATTTTCAGAAGCAAGCCATGAAGAGAATAAGCAAGTGAAAGTACCATGTTACCCATTAGCTACAATGGCCATATTTCACAAATTGAACATAAGCACCGAATTCCCTAGAGAAAAGAAAAGAAAGATTAGGGTCATGAGGAGATTGGGCATTGCTCTTTTATGTACTCTCCATTATCTTCTGAATCTTCTAAATGAAATCCCATAAAGGGAGCTACAATTTGCTTTATCCTCACTGTTTCCATTTGTCACCACCAGTTTGCATCTTCCTTCTCCATGTCGTGACTATTCAAAAGGTGTCCTATCAAGTTTTTCAATGTTGTTTTCCATCCCTTAACCCCAGTCCCATCTCAAGCCTTTTCCACACAACAAGGCAGTACTAGAATCTTTCCTCAAGAGGTAAAAGACAACCAAGGCAATAGTGGTACCCAAAATTCACTCAGCTCAAAATGTATACAGAGTTCACATTGCCCATAGAACAGAGTCTATTCTCTTTGTTCTATTTGTGTTACAGAAGACTAGCCTCTGCCTGACTTTTCATCCTTATATATTAATATTCTCTAAATCTCAACATTCCTTTCACTATAATGTACAATTTCTCAATTCTATGTTTTACAAATATCACTGTGTAGATTAATGAATCCATTTTGTTTTTTGTATCTTGTTTCTTTAAAATCCTTTACATATTTTTTTTCCACTTAAGAGATTCCAACCTCAACCACCATAATTGGGAACACTTTTGATATATATCTGGTCTACTTAATTGGATTAGGCATCACAAACATTAATGCTTGGCACCACATGGGTAATATAAATAAGTGATGTGAGCCACCTCTACTACAGAAGGCAGGTGGGAATACAGCTCTCTGGAATGCCCAAATTCAATTTGAACAGCAAGCTGCTCCAAAGCAGATGTTTCCTATTTACTGCTTGTGAAATCCTTGCTTACTCTAAATATAATGTTTGTAATTTATATTTTAGGTAAAAATCTGATTTTTGAAATGCTGTCAACTATTTTAAAATCTATTAGAATACGATTTTGACCCAATACAACCAAGGCTGCTTTCTGTTATCAATTTTGCTATGCATTTACTTTTTTTTTTTTTTTTTTTTTGCCAAATAACATTGCAAACTTCTAAAAAGTCTGGGGTCTGTTTCATACAACTAGTTTCTTGGTACCTATTATCAGGATTCTAGACTGATTGGGTCTAGTGTCACTTAAGGTTTGGATTCCTTTAAGGATGGTGTCTATGATTCTGTATCAATTCTAGCCAAGACATGCTATCTTCAATGTTTTTCAATTGTTTTCAAAACTTTATATTGTTTACATGTGGTGGTTATTTCACTGGACTTCAAAACATTGCTGAGAACAGAGATTAATGAATTACCCTCCTCTGCACTCAAAAGAGAATTGGTACTTTTTGCTCCAATTTATGGAAATGGCATGAAGGTTAAGTTTATATATGCAAGTTACAGGGAAATTTAAAGCAAATCTACCAGTCACTGCATTATTTCTACAATAGCATTAATTTCCTGTGTTCCAAAATTAAATTATATTTGAAATGAACTTTGCTCACATTGGCTACAAAGTTACTAAACCATGTTGCTCTTTTAGCCAACAAGGAAACTTTATTTATTATCGGATTGAGAAATAACACCTAAAGTAGTTACTGTACACCTGTTAGAATTATAAGGGAAGATATTCTGATGGATAAGAGTGTTTGTGTATACTTAGAACTTGGGTCTGCTAGATATTTTTGTTAATAGTGTAATTTATGGTGAATACCTGTTTTCATTTGCTTAGGGTGTGAACCACTTGTATCAGTGAGCTTTGGGGGTTAGAGCTGGAAAACATCAGCCATGCAAGTGTTACATGCCTATGTAACTGAGCTCCAATAAAAATCCCTGACACCAAGCTGTGGGTGAAGTTTTCCAGCCTGGTGATATTTCATATGTGTTGTCACCCATCATGGCTGGGAAAATTAAGCATCTTCAATTGCATAATTGTGATTTAATTGGGAAACTGTACTGCAAGCTTGTGCCTGATAACTTCTGGATTCTTCTCTATATGCCTTTTTCTTTGACTGATTTTAATTTGTTTCTTTTCATTGTAAAAAATAGTAACCATGAGTATAGGAACTTTTCTAAATTTTATGAGTCCTGATAAAACCTACCATCAGAGAGGAGCTTGGGAACAACAAATGTAGAGGATTGGACAGGTCATGTAAGAGTTACTCACAAGACACAAGGCTGACTTGTGAAAACAGTTTCAAATGGAGCTAAAATATATCTCAATGAATATTACTATTTAATCTAAGTTTCCCACTAAATTTATTTGAAAGGCAAAAAATACTAAAAGTCAACTACCAATTTTTATCTACGTAAGACCATATAAACACTTTGGTACTTTGTGTGTCATATTTAGATCTGTATCTATGTCTATAGATATAAAATCCTAGACATAGATACAGATCTCTCTCTATATATATTTGTTTATATTTACCTTTGTTTATATTTATATATCTTTGTGTATATATATCTTTGTTTATATTTCTATATATCTACTTATAGATATAGATAAATGATATCTATATTTATAGATATAGAGATAAATACAGAGATCTAGAGATGAATAGATATATTTATAGATATAGAGATAAATAGATGGTGTTATCCATCACTGTGAAAGAAAATTTGAGTGATTTAAAAAAAAAACGTATTCCTATTCATTTCTTGAATATTTTCTATGGACTTCCTACACATATGAACTCTACAATTCTCTCAAAAAATCATGTAAACTTTTCCTTCTAAGTCAATTTTGAATGGTAACTAAATTTTTAAAAGATACTTTTCATTGTGTATGTAGTATCTCCTCAATCTTTTATGAAGAATAGAGGATATTTAAGAAAACATCCATATACCAGTAAAACCCATTCCCTTGCTTGCATTACTTGAATTTCTGTGAATTAAAAAGTTATATCCATACACCAGCAAAACCCAATTCCTTTGCTTGCATTACTTGAAGTTTCTGTGAATTATAGAAGAAAAATACAGTAATTATATTTTAATTTGAACTTACCACTGATCAAGACAAAAGAAACACTCATTCTTATAAGTCAAGCCATTGGAGCCACAAACATGTGCCTCTACATTTGGACAGGTTGCTGTGTATAAATCATCTACTGGGTAATACATTTTGCATGGGGGCTGCAAATGTAAAACATTAGAGAAATAACAAATTATTCTGTCCCATTTATTCATATATATATATTAGACCATAAACATTTATTTTACTAAAATATATTATTATATTATAATAATTATGCTACATGAAAGTTTAAGCTTAGAGTTTAAGGAACATACCCAAGGTCACAGAGAAGCCACCCATTCTACTTTACCTCTGTGAAGTTTCAGATCACTCTCATGAAGAGAGTGATCAGATTAGAATAAGAACCCATTCTGTGGAATTTATGTATTTATCATTTTAAAATATTTTGTATATGATTTTTTGGGGGGTACTGGGGACTGAACTCAGGGGCACTCGACCACTGAGCCACATCCCAGCCCTATTTTGTATTTTATTTAGAGTCAGAGTCTCACTGAGTTGCTTAGTGCCTCACTGTTGTGGAGGCTGGCTTTGAACTCATGATTCTCCTGTCTCAGCCTCCTGAGCTGCTGAGATTACAGGTGTGTGTCACCTTGCCCGGCCTGAGTATGATTTTTATTGGTACATTATAATGATCCATGACAGTGGTATTATGATGCCATATTTAGACATGCATATAACATAATTTGGTCAATGTGATTTCCCAGTACCTTCACTTTCCAAATTTACCTGAGGCCATGTAGAAGGGTCATGTGGTTTAAAAAGTGCTGTGAATAAAGTACAAATGTGACAAGTTAAAAGAAATAGTTCTCCACAAGATATGATTCCACACTTGCATCACTAATTGAAAAAAGAATGCGATTTACTTAAGTTCACAAACATACTAAAAAAAGAATTTATAGCAACAGAATTCATAAGTGACATTTTTGTTAACTACTTTATTCACTTATTAATTCTAGACCTTATTTTCACAATTTCAGCTTCACTTATAACTTTGCTATATCATTTAGCAAAAAATGGTTTGGGGCTGTAGGTATAACTTAAAATGTTATTTTATGTAATTTTAAGTAAGTTGATTAGCTTTTGCTATAGCTGTAGATTCTTCTTGGTACAAGTTGGAAAATTATATGCATTTGAAAGATGGTTGTAAAATTAAATATGATACAGTAAGAATTGTGTTAGGCCAGCTCCTATTAAGATACTGAAATAAAAAAAGGTGCAGTCATAATAAGAAAACTGAAGGAGATTTCTGTCTTTCAAGAGACTAATTTTGTGGACTGGTTCTGTGAGGAGTACAGTGTTGTCTACTGCAGCTCTGTTCTTACCTTTGTTAGATGATATTTAAGATGTCCCAGAATATTCTGACTTTCTAAACATTAGAATTCAAAAACTTTAAAAGAAAAATCCTAAATGGTTTTTAAAAATCTTTTCTTTTTTTCATATATAGATAGGATACAATTTCTCATTTTTCTGAGTATACATATTGTAGAATCATATTGGTCATACAGTCACATAAATATATACAGTAATAATGTCTGTTTCATTATACTATTTTTCTTACACAAAACAAGCCTACCAGTCTTTCCAGGAATAGATCATGTAAATTACATACAAACTTTTCTTGAGAATAAAAAGATAGAATGATTTTATCTAATTTTATAAAGCCAAAATATTTGACTGCTAGAACAACTGGAGATGGGCATTACAAATGAAAAGTAGGGACCTTGATCTAGTAGAAGTAAAATAAAAATTATGCATTTATATTGCACAACATACATAGAAGCAGCTCCAAATTAATAAAGATCTTAACGTTAAAAATGAAACCATAAAAGGACTGAAATACAACATTACAGAATTTTCTTTAATCTTAATATAAAAAAAACTTTCTGACAATGATTTCTCTAAGTATGTTTACAGAAGAAAGTAATATTTTATTACATGAAAAATAACTTTACAGCCAGAACAAACATACAAACTAAAAAAGATGTTAGATAAAGGTTTAATATTCTTGACATATAAAGTACTTCTTAAAATTGAGGGCTGGGAAGTACCTCAGTGTGGATTGCTTACCTAGCATGCATAATGCCTTGGGTTCAATCCCTAGCATCACAAAACCAAATTAAAACAAAAATACAATAACATAAAAATAAAATGGGGGTATAATAGTAATAAAAAACCCAGTTGCAGAGTAGACAATATATATGTGTATATAATTCACATCTACATGCCCAACAACGACACAGAAATAATCCTTAAATCAGTAAAAGATATTAATCTTCTTTGTAATAAGAAAAATGATAATTAAAACTACTGAAATGCAATTTCTCACCTCTTAGGTGATTTGTTGAGAAAGAAGTACTTTCATGTTTTACTGGTAGGAATGAAAGTTGGTACCATTATGGAATAAAATTTGTCAATTGTTGAGCAAAACTGTATTTGTGTTTAAATTTAATTCAAGGAAATTCTCTTGCAGATACATCTCCAACAATAGAAAATTTCATAAAATTATTCATTGCTGCACTGTTAGCAGTTGCAAAATACTAGAAACAAACTAAATGCTCAAACAATAGAACAATGTGTAAGTAGTTTGGTCCATCTACCCAGTGAAGTTCTAGGCGGTTGTGTAAGTCAATAAGGAAGATCCCTTCAAAACACAGGTAGTGACTTCACAGACACATTGTTAAGTTGGGAAAAAACAAGATACAAACTTATGCTCTTTTTAATGTAAAAAAGAGAAGTAGCAAAATGTATGTGTATAAGTTTATTTGAAAAAAAAAAGAATTAAGACACAGACAGACCAATGTGATCAGTTAAATAGCACAATTTAAGTGGAAATGATGATGTGTGAGAGCTCTGAATGAGTTGTGGGCTCTTTGAGTCACCTCAAGAGGGCAGAGGCTTGCTCTTCTGAGAATTCTTGGTGATATCTCACTGATTGGAGATAGCTCAGTCATTAGTGATGCCCTGCTCAGAGAAAATTCTGTCTTCTACGTAGCTGCTCTGGGGTGGAAAAGATATCAGTGTGCTCAAATGGCCTTGAGGCACCTGCTGCCTGAGTGGGAATACTGTGTAAGCTGATAAGCTTTCACAGCCTCACTTTTGTTTATCTTGAAGAAATTCTTTCTCACAATAAATCCTTTTGCTGTTCTTGCCTATAAAATAAAACACATGGGCTCTTGCTCTTAGAAATCAGACCCCGCCGGGATTGATCCACCCACCGGCCGCTTTAACCTATAATTGTGTTTTTGTCTTTATTTCTTATAGTTCTGATTTCTAATCCCCTCATCAGCCCAAGTTTGGGAAAACTGAGTAAACATAACGCTGGTCATGGCATCTTTGAATGCATCTTCTTGCTTGTTTTATTTCACTTCCCTAGATCAAAAAAATTCAAATTGTTCTTATAAGTTTTCTTCACCCATGTATTATGTAGAGGCATGTTATTTAGTTTTCAAATATTGGGGGACTTTTCAGAGTAACTTATTTTTCCAATGACAAGAAATCACAGTATATTTACTTGTTTGCTCAATCTTAGAACCTGACAATATAGTTTCCAGAATTCATATTTCATGATTGTGACAAATTAGAATTCAACATATGCTTAAATTTCTTTTGTTGTTAGAACAAAAGTATAGAATTAAAATATTGTATTTAAATATTATTTGGATTTAGTTTTATTCTACCTACTTCAGTGTGGAAATAGTTTTCTTTTGAAATATGGTTTAGTTTATCTGTTTCTATTTATATTAACCTTTATAGTGTTTCCTCAATTCTTGAGGATGTTATAAAATAATTTCTTTGTATATGAGACATAGCATGGATCCAAAATATCAGAACTACAGTGAATCAATATGGAATAATATTGGCATAAAGATGGACAAATATACCAATAGAACAGAATAAAAAGTTCAGAGGTATTTTCATCTATGAAGAAGTAATTTTTTTCAAAGGTCAAAGGGCAATTCATGGGGAAAACCTCCACTTTTCAACAAATGATGTCGAAACAAATATATATCATGATATATATTTGTATATATATATATATATATGCAATGTTTATATATATTATATATAAAATGATTCAATTTATATAAGTTTGTAGAAAGTGAAAGCTAATCTATGTTGATAAAAACATATCATGGGATATAGGGTAGGTAGAGTGGTAAAAGTAGGAGGAAGAAAAGCAAAAGAAATCAAGGTAACGTTTATGAATGAGGGCTGTGCTCATTATCTTGATTATAGTGATAGTTTCACAGATATATAAATATATCAAACTTATATTGTACACTTTAGATATGCAGTCTATCATATATCAGTTATACTTTATTTAGTAATTTATAAACATTTCTTAGTTGAAAACATAGATGCATAATTTTAGCTTTTAGAGGAAGAGAGGAAGAATTTATTTGGTAAACTAAGATAATAGAAGGTTGTAAATGAAAGATCTGCTAATGCTTACTCCTTCAATATTAAGAATTTCTACTAATAAAGAAGACTTATTAAAGGGAATAACAGACAATTTATCATCTGAGGAAAAATAGTTCTAAAACAAGTACACAAAGTATTTGCATCTGTGAGTTAGAACAATCCAGTCTAAAAACAGCAAAAGATTTGAAGAAAAATAACACCCCCCCCACACACAAAATGCATATGGTTATAAACTATATAAAGATTCCCAGTGGTTAGGGTAATGCAAATCAAGGTGAAAGTGAGATTAGATTGGCTAAATTTTTGGAAAGTTGAGACAATATCTTTGTTGCAGATAATGTGGATCAGTAGGATGTCTTACACTTTTCTAGTGAAGTTATTAACTCATAGAGCAACTTTGAAAGATCATCTGAGCATAATTTTTGTTACCTATCTAGTAAGGCCCAAATGACAACCCAATATAATCCACACAGATACCTTTTGTTCTTCATTGGCTGGTTTCTCATTATATTTTAATAAACCTTTGAAACCCAGAAGAAAATGCAGCATTTTTTTTTTAGGGAAAGAATTATATTCAGATGATGTATTTGTTACAAGTAAAACATTAGAACTTTCTCAGCTCTTGAGAATTTCTTTTGATTAAAAGAACTGAGGATTACAATTGACAATGTAGAAAAAAGGCTAATTTTTCCATTTAGGAAAACACATTTTAATGATATCCAATTTGGATTTTCAAGCCAAACATTTGCCATCTAGTCCCAAATTATTCTTTTTCTTTTCTATGAATTTAAGAAAGTCTGGTATTTATCTCCTCAAAAATCCAAGATTACTCACCTGAAAAAGCAGGATGTGTCAAGGTAGAGGACACCAGAACAAAGGTGACCTTGCAGAGCAAGCAGCCATTTGATTGCATTGTATCACTTTCTTGGTTGAGGCCTGAGAAAATGCTCAAGTTAGTTCATTTCTAGTCTATTACACAGTTAACTTTCCAAACATGACAGAATCCAGTACTCTAAGGTGGTGTCACCTATACCTGTTGGGCCATGATAGTCTCTGTTCCAGGGACTCAGGCCTCAGAGAGCCTTTCTGCTCAATTCTCTTTTTCTACCAGTAACCAATTTAAAATCACAGTCTGGACCTGGAAGACTCAACTTCCTCATACCTTACTCCATTCTGTCTTTTCTCAAAATCATAGTCCCTGGTCATAGAAAGCAATGAGGGAGATTCTTCTTAAGAGTGAAGTTTCTCCTACTTTTGTATGCATAGGAAACAGAAGGAAGGTATTGGGGGAAAACAAAAACTAAAAAACAAGATAAGCTCCTGCGAGAGTGGAGAGCGGAAGAGATTTGACTACCAACTTGGCCAAAAAAAAAAAAAAAAATAGATGAGGAAAAGAGAAGTTATCTGAAAGAGGATGTTGAATATGAACCTACTAAAGTCACCTTGAAGTCACAGCTAGCTTTGAGAAGAGTTGTCCCGTGAGTCTATGGCCAGGGGCATTCAGGACAAAGGCACTGGCCTCCTTGCTTAATTGAATAACCACTTGCTTGGCATGAGTTGCCGCTAATGACTGCTATTAAATTTGATCCCTGTTTTGAACCACCCACTCTGAGTTTTCATGCTCCAGCAGACAGGGACAGACCTGGAGGTTCTGTACTTGCTGCTTTCTGGTTATGATTCATGAGAAGAAGTAATGGCTTTCCATACCAGGCTGAATCTTGTATTGTTCCCCAGTATATTTCTTTTTTTCTTTTTTTTTTTTAAAGAGAGAGTGAGAGAGGAGAGAGAGTGAGAGAGAGAGAGAGAATTTTAATATTTATTTTTTAGTTCTCGGCGGACACAACATCTTTGTTGGTATGTGGTGCTGAGGATCGAACCCGGGCCGCACGCATGCCAGGTGAGCGCGCTACCACTTGAGCCACATCCCCAACCCTCCCCAGTATATTTCTAGGCTGCATTTTTTCCCTGTTAGCTTTGGAAAACAAATATCCCAGTCAACAATATTTGCAATGTCCAAGCCCCCCGAATTTCTATATATGTTGCCCTCTACTACGCCTCAATGAAGGCAAGTTGGAAAATTTACCATTATCTGATAAAATTCTATCTCAGAGACATTTAACTTTCTTTGAGTAGTTGGTACCTTGCCTTGCTTTATACTCCCATACCAGGCTCAGTCCTTTAGTCTGATATTTATAGTTAGCTCTTTGACACATCCATCATCTCTTGATGTCCTACCCTCTTCCAAAATCAGGATACATTCTGCTGATTTTCCTGTTCCAGACTTTTGCTGTGGAGAGAAGAAATGGATTGTATACAGTGGACTCTCTATAATCTATTTTTCTCACTATTTGCTTTGATCCTCTAGATACCTGGGACAGCCTCTCATTTAATGTGATGCTACTACTTATGCTGCCTGTCCTATAACTGTCCCTTTCTTTTATCTACTCCCCCCCCCATTATCTGATCGTCTCCAACCCATATTACTTAAATGGAAAATTTCACCTCTTCTTTACTAAGTAAAAAAGCTTCAGGATGTATTGGTCTCACTTTACACTTTTCACTTTAAAATTCTGGAAATTTTATCATCTACCTTTTCCCTGTGTTTTATCCTCCATTCCATATCATACCTTGGGATCTGCGTTTTCACTGATCTTTTCCCTTTCAGCAGTTGGCTGTGTAGTTTACATCCTTCATCACATTTATTCCTTGCAACAGTACTACAAGGTCTATAGCATTCTGGATTTTGTATAATGATGAGGGCCACAACCAAGTTAAAATGGCGCCTGGCAGTATGCTAGGAGGAGTGGTTTCTGAGTAACACCAGCGAGCCATTAAGATGATGGAGATTCCTTAATGACTGACTGCTGTGTCTAGATTATGTCAATTAAGTTAAGCTGTGTGTAATATTAAGATGATGAGGATTCCTTATTGGTTGACTGCTTATCTAGTTTATGTTAATTAAGTTAAGCTGTGTGTAATTAGTTGGGTATATATACTTCTCTGTCCCATAATAAAGCGGCTCCCGCTGTATCAATCTTCACAAGTTGCTTGTCATCTCCCCCCCACCCCCGTTAGTTTGCCCAGCCAGACTGCGGCAGTATAAGAGTAAAAGAAATGGGGTCTTAGGATGATTCATTTGCTGGAATTACTGACAACAAAGGAGAACAGTGGGATTAACTAAAATTTTTTGGCTTTTTCTTCATTTATCATAGACAATGAATTGAATACTACAACAGTCTTAGAATAGTACTATGAACATCTCAGGTGACAGATGCATTTTGCCTTACTTGGCTATCATCTTTAATTTTTGCCATTATTAGATTTCACTTGTTTCAAAGCCAGTGCTTTTAATTCTTTCAAAGTACTGCCTCCCATGTAACTACACTGTAGGCTTTGTAAAGGAAAAGAACCTGTATATACCTAATTTCAGCCATAGTGAATAAATTCTCTCTCTCTCTCTCTCTCTCTCTCTCTCTCTCTTTCCACATTTTGGAAGGCCACCCTGCCTATGAGCTGAGCATCCTTTCTCAGCCTTGAGTAAGGGGATGTTTGGTCTGGCATTGCATGCCACACACTGTGTGAAGCAAGTGGCCTCCACCTTTGCAAGGCAAAGAAGTTTGCTCTATCCCTGGACTTGGGCATTATCCAATTGGATTGGACAACCCCCCTTTGAAAACTTATCCCCTACTTTATTTGGTGAAGAACACTCCATCGAAAAATCCTTTGTGTGTCCCCCCTGTAAAAATAAAGAGATTCCAGGCACACACTCTCTTTTTCCAGAGCCTTCCAGCATGGAAGCTTATCCTTAAGGGTGCAGAGCAGTCCCACCCTGGATCTGAGAAACTCATGTCCATGGGTTGATGATTTCTTCACTGTTTTCTTAGTTTAATGTGGCAGTCATATTTCTCTCTCTCTCTCTCTCTCTCTCTCTCTCTCTCTCTTGAATCCTTGAAAACCTTTTTTTAAAGTTTTATTGATTTTATTTTTTTAAATACATGACAGCAGAATGCATTATAATTCTTATTACACATATACAGTAAAATTTTTCATATCTTAGTATATAGAGTATGTTCATGCCAGTTCATGCCATTGTACATATACTTTGGGGTTTTTTTTTTTGCATTACAATTCTTATTACACATATATACCACATATTTTCATATCTGTTTATATATAAAGTATGTTGACACCCAATTCGAGTCTTCATACATGTACTTTTGATAATGATGTCCATCACATTCCACCACCCTTGCTAATTTCCTGTCCCTTCCCTTTTCCTCCCACTCCTCTTCCCTATCTAGAATTCATCTAATCCTCCCATGCTCCCCCTCCCTACCCCACTATGAGGCAGCCTCCTTATATCAGAGAAAACATTCCCCATTTGTTTTTTTGGGATTGGCTAACTTCACTTAGCATTATTTTCTCCAATGCTATCCATTTACTTGCAAGTGCCATGATTTTATTCTCTTTTAATGCTGAGTATGTGTATATATGCCACATTTTTTTTATCCACTCATCCACTGAAGGGCATCTAGGTTGGCTCCACAGTTTAGCTATTGTGAATTGTGCTGCTATAAACATTGATGTGGCTGTGTCCCTGTAGTATGCTGTTTGTAAGTCCTTTGGGTATAGTCCGAGGACAGCGATAGCTTGGTCAAATGGTGGTTCCATTCCCAGATTTCCAAGGAATCTCCATACTGCTTTCCATATTGGCTGTACCAATTTGAAGTCCCACCAGCAATGTGTGAGTGTACTTTTTTCCCCACATCCTCACCAACACTTATTGTTGTTTGTCTTCATAATAGTTGCCATTCTGACTGGAGTGAGATGCTATCTTAGAGTAGTTTTGATTTGCATTTCTCTGCTAGAGATGATGAGCATTTTTTCATATATTTGTTGATTAATTGTATATCCTCTTCTGAGAAGTGTCTGTTCAGGTCCTTGGCCCATTTGTTGATTGTGTTATTTGTTTTTTCGGTGCTTAGCTTTTTGAGTTCTTTACAGACCTTAGAGATTAGTGCTCTCTCTGATGTGTGAGGAGTAAAAATTTGCTCCCAAGAAAAAGGTGAAAGAACTATACAATGAAAACTACAGAACCCTAAAGAGAAAAATCAAAGACCTTAGAAGAGGATTAGATGAATTCTAGATAGGGAAGAGGGGTGAGAGGGAAAGGGAGGGGACAGGGAATTAGCAAGGGCAGAGGAATGTGATGGACATCATCTGCTGTCATGTATAACTAATTGCTCTTGGATAGGCAGAATTAATATTATCAAAATGACCATACTACCAAAAGTACTATGCAGATTTAATGCAATTCCAATCAAAATCCCAATGGCATTCTTCATAGAAATAGAAAAAGTAATCATGAAATTCATCTGGAAAAATAAGAGACCCAGAATATCTAAAGCAATCCTTAGCAGGAAGAGTGAAACAGGTGGCATCACTATACCAGACCTTAACTATACTATAGAGCAATAGGAACAAAAACAGCATGGTATTGGCTCCAAAACAGACTGGTAGACCAATGGTTTTACAGAATAGAGGACACAGAGACTAAACCACAAAATTATAATTATCTTATATTAGACAAAGGTGCCAAAAATATGCACTGGAGAAAGGATAGCATCTCCAACAAATGGTGCTGGGAAAATTGCAAATCCATATGCAACAAAAGGAAATTAAACTCCTACCTCTCACCATGCACAAAACTTAACTCAAAATGGATCAAGGACCTAGGAATTAAACCAGAGACTCTGTGTCTAATAGAAGAAAAAGTAGGCCCTAATCTTCATCATGTGGGATTAGGCCACAACTTCCTTAATAAGACTCCTATTGAATTAAAACCAAGAATCAATAAATGGGATGGAATCAAACTAAAAAGTTTCTTCTCAGCAAAAGAAACAATCTGTGAGGTGAACCCAGCTCATATCATCAGTGTGGGTCACTGGCAAGACCACATAGTACTTATTCAATAAATGTGCATGGGAAGAACAAAGAAAATATTCCATCCAGTCTTATAATTTTGTGAGGGGTAAATTTGCTCCCAGGAAAGAGGTGAAGGATCTATACAATGAAAACTACAGAACCCTAAAAAGAGAAATCAAAGAAGACCTTAAAAGATGGTTTCCTGCATTCTTACCTATTTAATAAAACTGTCTTTCCAGATACATTTTAGAGATATTCCTTCTCAGTTTATCAAGAAACAACACTTCTGAAATTTTAACTAGGGAAAAGTAATAACTTTATGATATAGTCTTTCTATACATGAATGAAATGTGCCTTATTTTTTACCTGCAAGGGAAATTTTTCCATTTTCTTTATTATATAGGCATTTCAAGAATGATACTTCTAAATTACAAATCTGATCTTGATAGCCTGCTTAAACCATCAACTTGTTCTTCACTGCTTATATTCTGGGTTTATGACCTATGGTAAAACTTGGAAATGAAAAAAGTTACCTTTTGCTTTGTTTAACAAAAATCAACTAGTTATCAACTGAGGATAAATTTACCTCCTTTTCATCTTAGCAAAAACACATCCTACATTCCTCTATATTTTTATAAAAATTGTTTCCTTTCACTTTTATTTTTTCTAATAGCTTGATGAAAAACATATTTATTATAATTTTAACCATTTGTAACCTCTCTTTTTTAGGAAAAACCAGGAAGTAGAGAATTGTGAATTATATATAAGAACTTTGCACGTATGTCTGTACATGTGGTATAACCATACATCCTGTACAGAGAAATGAAAAGTTGTGCTCCATTTGTACACAATGAATCTAAATGCATTCTTCTGTCATGTATAACTAATTAGAACAAATAAAAAAGGAACTTTGTATCATATCAGCCAATTTTATGACTGTATCATATTTTTATAGGCATATGCCTTTTCATGGTACAACTTTTCAGTATGATAAAAATATGCTTATTAAAGCAGATTCATATATAGTTTCTCTATAAAATTATGCAACCAAAAGTTCATAATCTTAAGTTGGTCTTGGTGGTGAATATTTCAGTAACTTTTTAGTTAGAAATGATCTAGGTATTTAACAAATCTATTATTTACCAAACTTTGGTAATATTGCAGTTCTATTTTAAAAAGACATATCATAAAGCATACTTGTTAGTATTGCTTTAAATTTTATTTTTTTAAATTGAAAAATAATAATTTTATGTACTTACAGGGTACAATGTGATAATGCATGGATAATGCTTGAATCAGGCTAATTAACATATATATCACCTCACCTACTTATATTACTTTACAAAGAGAACATTTAAAATCTAGTTGTAGATTTTAAGTCAATTTAATATTGAGATGTACAATTCATTATTATTAACTATAGCCACCATAATGTACAATAGATGGTTAAAATTTGTTCTTCCTAACTTAACCTTGTACCCTTTGACCAAGATCTTCCCTTTCCCTGTCAACATTCCCACCCTCTGTCCCAAGGGCATCTGGTAACCAGAATTCTGTCCTTTCTTCTATGAGTTTGACTTCTTTAGATTCCATACATAAGTGAGCTTATGCAGTATTTATCTTTCTGTGCCTGCCTTATTTTCCTTAGCATATTGTTCTCTAGATTCATTCATGTTACTGTAAATGAATTTCTTTCTTATGAAAGCTGGATAGTATTCCATTGCCTATGTGTGCCACATTCTTTTTATCAATTTGTTATTAACGGCTACTCAGTTGATTCCATGTCTTAGCTATTGTGAACAATGATGCAACACCACATGAGCGTGGATACCTCTTCAACACACTGATTTCAATTCCTAAAATTGGGATTTCTGGATCAAATGGTGATTCTAGCTTTAATTTTTTAAAGGCATCTTCATAATACTTTTGAAAACAAATGTACCAATTTGCATTCTCACAAAGAATGTACAAGGGTTCAGCTTCCTCCACATCCCTGCCAATGTGTTTTTTATCTTTCTGCTAATGTCCATTCTAATAGGTGTGAGATGGTGTCTTCTTGTTGTTTTGATTTGCATTTTCCTGATGATTAGTGATAAAAACATTTTTTCTTCTATTTATTTTGGCCATTTGAATATTTCTTTTGAGAAATGTCTATTCAGGTCTTTTGCTTAGTTTTTAATAAATTTGTTTTCTGGCTTGTTATTAAGTTCCTTTCATATGTTGGATATTAGCCCCTTATCAGATGTATGATTTACAAATACTTTCCCCCATTCTGTGAGTTTTCTCTTGTATTCTTCAGATGTTACTTTGCTGAGCAGAAGCTCTTTAGTTTGATGTAACTTCTTTTGTCTATTTTTGTTTTTGTTGCCTATACTTTGGAATCATGTCTAAGAAATCATTGGTCAACACAATGTCATGAAGATTTTCACCTGTATTTTCTTCACTAATTCTACAGTTTTGAGTCTTACATTTTAAGTTTTTAATCCACTTTGAGTTTGATTATGTACGTGGAGTAAGGTAAGCATCCATTCTTTCTTCTAAATGTGGATATCTAGTTTTTTCCCAGAGCCAGTTTTTCCCTTTATGGGGAAAAATTAATGGTAAATTGAAGAAAATTCACCAATCTAGAATTTTATATCCAGTGAAGTATTTATATCAATGAAGGTGAAAAAGGAAATATTCAAACTAAAAATAGCTAAAGAAATCTCTCATGAGATTTACACATAAAAACAGTGCAGAAATGTGAAGATGTGAGTATACATAAAAGAGAATTCTCATTTTCATATTTCTTTAAAAAGATAATTGACAGTTAAAGTAAAAATACTGACAAAACATTGTATGATAGTAAAAAGACTGACAACAGAAGCACAAAGAGTAGAGAAAATGAAAATTGTGTTGCATTACAGATTCATATATTTTATTCAAAATTTTATAGTATTACTTGAAGGTAGTCTTATAAACTGAATATACACTGAAAAAGTTAGGGCAATTATTAAAAAGATATATTACTAATAATCCAATAGGAGAAAGTAAGTAGAGTTATAAAAAAGTTGATAATATAAATGAAGTCAGAAAAAAAAAGAATTGATGGTACAAAGAAAAAGAGCAAAAAAAAAAAAAAAAACCTAAACCAAATCATATTAATAATTACACTAAATTCAGATGAGTTAAATGCACTAGTTAAAAGGAATTGTCAGGCTACTGAAAAATGCAAGATGCAAATTTAATATTCTATCTTCAAAAATCCCACTTAAAATATAGAGTAATATGAGGTTCATTTAAAAGTAAATGGTGAATTATAACTATACATAAAACTTGGATTCATTGTAATATGTTATGTGCATTCATGAATTTGTCACAATGAATCTCATTATTAATCATGATTATAATGCACTAATAAAAATATAAAAATTAGATAAATATAAATGATATATTAAGCCAATACCAATTACAAGAAAGATAAAATGGTATATAAATTAGATTTCTGAATAAGAAATATAGCCAGAGATCCTTAAAGAGAGATTTTAAAATAAGACTTCAAGAGATAACAATCTGAAATGTGTCTGTATTAAGTTAGAGGACATCAAAGTAAATAAAGAAAAAAATGGACCAAAGTGAAAGGAGAAATAGATGAATACCGAACAATAAAAGATCTCAGCATCCTTTTTCTTTAACTGGTAGAACAAGATGACAGAAAATTAGAAAGGCTAGAGATGGCTTGAAAAACACTATTAACCAACACAATTGAAATATAGTGAAACATTACAGATGTTTCTGAGAATATGGAGTAATTAAGTATCCATTGCCTATTTTGACCAATAAGTAAAACCAATAACCCTGAAATTTGCATATTACATAAACATGAGAAGATTCTGAATTGTGGGGAAAAGACAGACTAGCTAAGGACCTGTGGGACTGAACAATGACATGAGGGGGAGTTCCCTGATGTTTCTTTTTGCCTATAAATCCCAGTCTAGAAGCTGAAGAAGCTGACAACCAGGAAACCTCAAAAAGAAAAGAAAAGAAAAGAAAAGAAAGAGAAATAAAAAACCTGTACTCTCTAGTCTACGGACCCAAAAAAGAATCACAAAAAGCAAAATTCTCTATGTAAGAATCTGTCTCTCCCACAAGCCCACTTATCACCTCGTTTTCTTAATAGGATCTGTTTCATAAATGATGAGAAGTGTAGGTAAATTGGAGGTACCTAAACCCAACGCAAGGCGTTAATGTTAACATCTTTCCCTCCACTCCATTTAATTTATAAGGTCTTGACTCTATTGTAGTTTGGAAGTCTTATATTAATATTGGAGTAAAACATGCTTTTTTGGTGCATTATCATTATAATTGGTGCATTATAGTGGGGTTCTTTGTGACATATTCATATATGCACATAATGTGTTACATTTAATTCCCTAGCACTTCCTCTTTTCCTATCAGCCTTTCTACCCCATCCCTCACTTCACTAGTCATGTGTGTTTGTGTGTGTGTGTGTGTGTGTGTGTGTGTGTGTTGGTGTATTATAATTAAACATAAAAGTAGTATTAATTGTGATATGATTCCTATATGCATATAGTATAATTTATTTATTTCATTCTCCAATTCCTTCCCTTTCCCTCTCCTCCCTCCAATTCTTTTGATCTGTCTTCAATTTTTTAAGATACCTCTTTTTTAAAATCTCTTCTTTCTCTGCATATGAGAGACAACATCCATCCCTTGACTTTCTGAGTTTGGTTTATTTCATTTAGCATGATGTTCTCCAGTTCCATCCATTTTCCAGAAAATGACATAATTTCTTTCTCCTTTAGGGTTGAGTAGAACTCCATTGTGTATACACAACACTTTTTCTTAACTATTCATCTCTTGGCAGACATCCAAGCTAGTTTCATAACTTGGCTTTTGTGAATTTTGCTGCTATAAACATTGCTGTTATAAACATTGTTGTGCATGTATCACTGTAGTATGTAGATTTTAGTTCTTTTGGATAAATACCAAAGAGCAAAGAGTGAAACAGCTGGGTTATATGGCGGCTTCATTTCTAATTTTTTTGAGGAATCTCCACACTGCTTTCCAGTGTGTTTGTACTAATTTGTAGTCCCAGCAATAATGTATAAGTGTACCTTTCTCTTCACATATTTGCCAGCACTTATTATTTATATACTTGATGGTTGCTATTATAACAACAGTGAGATGAAATCTCCATGTAGTTTTGATTTGCATTTCCCTGATTACTAAGGATGTTGAGTATTTTTTCATGTTTGTTGGCCATTTGCATTTCTTCTATTGAGAAATGTCTATTTGGTTTATTTGCCCATTCATTGATTAGGTTATTTGTGATTTTCTTTGTTGTTGTTGTTCTGAGTTCTTTGTGCATTGGGGACATTAATTCTCTGTAAGAAGAGTAACACAAAAAGATTTTCTCCCATCCCTTGTATTTAATTTTCATGCTTTTGTTTCCTTATCTGTGCAGCAGTTTTTAATTTGGTGCTATCCCACTTACTGATTCTTGGTTTTTATTTCTTGAGCTTTAGGAGTTTTATTAAGAAAGTTGATGCTTGCACCTATATATGTTGAAATGTTGCCTCTATGTTTTTTTGTAACAATTGCAAAATTTCTAATTCATAGATCTTTTTTCCACTTTGACTTTACTTTTATGCAGGTAATAGATAGGAATCTAGTTTCATTCTACACATGGCTGTCCATTTTCCCCAGTAATATTTGCTAAAAAGACTGTTCTTTTTGCAGTGTATGTTTTTGGTGCCTTTGTCAAGGATGAGATAACTTTATCTGTGTGGGTTTGTCTCTGTATCTTCTACTCTATTCCCTTGGTCTTAATGAATGTTTTGATGCCAGTACCAGGCTATTTTTGTTACAATAGCTCTGTAGTATAATTTGAGATTGGGTATTGAGATGCCAATTTATGACAAGTGCTGTTAAACTTGGTTGTTTCCTGTACAGACAGAAAGCCTGAGAGGTAAACTTTGGTATATTTTGATCTTTGAAAGTGTGAATATATGTTAAGAATAAAATCCAATTACCATTAGCTCACTTGGAGGAGAATTCTTGCTGCAATCTGCACCAGTGCTGGAACGGCCCATTTTCTGTGTAATTCTATTGGACTAGTAACAATCTATTTTCCAGACTGTGTCAGCTCTATGGAACATTAGGCTTGGCTGAAGATGAAGGGAATTTTGATGTGGGGTGAATTGTGTTGACTTTCTGAAACTATTTAAATCAATCCAGATTCATTGCTTAATGGTCATACTTCCAGCACCCAAAATAATATGCTGTTCTAATACTTTATTCTTAGACATTTAAACTTTTTCAAGAGAAATTTTGTTCCTGGAACCAAGATTTAGTTAACGTATCTATCTTACTTGCTTTTACATTTTAATTAGCTGAAGAAAACCTCTGGCAAGAATTTAATTTTCTGTGCTGCTATATGTCTGGCTCTCTCTCTTTATAGAATTTTTATTTTTTTTAATTTTTTTATTGGTTGTTCACAACATTACAAAGCTCTTGACATATCATATTTCATACATTAGATTGAAGTGGGTTATGAACCCCCAATTTTACCCCAAATGCAGATTGCAGAATCACGTCGGTTACATATCCACAATTTTACATAATGCGCTATTAGTAATTGTTCTATTCTGCTACCTTTCCTAACCCCTACTATCCCCCCTCCCCTCCCCTTCATATTAAAGGATTTCATGTTAGATTTCTTAAAGAATTGAATGTTAGATTTCTTAAAGAATTGAATGAAATTATTTCTTCAGCCACAAAAATATAACACAAAGAAATTTCTCTAGCATTTAATTGAAGTTTTAAATTTTTGCTTGCAACAAATTCATTAAAACACAGAAAATGCCTTTCCTATTGTGCAGAGGTGGATACTAAAAGAAATTAAAAGGTGAAGTCAGCACATAAATTCATAATGGACCATAGGATACTATTAAAGCAGAAAACATGCACAATTCCTCAATTTCTTTCATTAGTGTTCTGTAGTTTTCATTGTAGAGGTCCTTCACCTCTTTTGTTAGATTGCTTCCTAAGTATTTTGTTTTTAAGGATATTGTGAATGGGATGGTTTTTGTAATTTCCCTTTCAGATGATTCATTATTGGATAAGAATGCAAATGATGGGCGTTAATTTTATATCCTGCTACTTTGCTGAATTCATTTATGAATCTAGAAGTTTTCCGGTGGAGTTTTTTTGGGTCTTCTAAATATAGAATCATGTCATTGGTAAACAGATAGTTTGAGCTCTTCTTTACCTATTCTTATCCCTTTAATTTCTTTCTTTTGCCTAATTATTCTGGCTTGACTTTCAAGAACAATGTTGAATAGAAGTGGTGAAAGTGGGCATCCCTTTCTTGTTCCTCTTTTTAGAGGAAATACTTTTTTTTTCTCTGTTTAGAATAATGTTGCCTTTGGGTTTGTCACGTATAGCTTTTACAGTTTTTAGTTATGTTCTTTCTATCCCTGTAATGGTCTCTCCAACATCCTGCTGGGTAATGGAATTTGGGGTTCCTTGCATGGAGTGAGCTGGATGTGAAATAAAGCTAAGAAAAAAAGGCAGCAAAAAACCCACACAACACAAAAAGTAATTTGGAAAGGTGAGGGCAACATGGTTCTTCGACCTTTGGGTTTCAGCTTTCACACTGGAGAGAGAGAGCAAGAACCTGTGTTTGGTTTATTTATACAAGGAAAATTCAAAGGTTTTCCATGGAATGTTCTTTTGCCAAATAAGGTGGGGTATGGGCTGTTAGTTCCCAGTGTATTATGCCCAACTGCAGAGTTACTAGAGCTGTCCCATTAGTAGAGTGAGGGCAGTCTACACATAGGAATGCTGGGATAGTTCCCAAGGGGAGACTTAATTCCCCCATGGCTCAGTACCGAGTAAAAGACCCCTCAAGTAGCTTCCCTGGTGGTGTACCACAAAATGGATGTTGTATTTTGTCCAATGCTTTTTTTGCATCTATTGAGATAGTCAAGTGGTTCTTGTCTTCAAGTCTATTTATGTGTTGAATTATGTTTGTTGATTTCCATATGTAAACAAACCTTGCATCCCTGGAATAAAACACTTGATCATGGTGCACTATATTTTTAATGTGTTTTTGTATGCGATTTGCCAATATTTTATTAAAAATTTTTGCATTTGTGTTCAACAAGTATATTGGACTGAAATTTTGTATCCTTGGGGCTGGGGTGGTGGCTTGGTGGTAGAATGCTCGCCTAGAGGCACTGGGTTCAATTCTCAGCACCACATATAAATAAATTAATTAAATAAAGGTGCATTGAAAATTAAAAATATGTAAAAAATATTTCCTTGATGAATTCTGCAAAGAAACAGGATACAAAATATGTATTTCAATTGTGTTCTATACTCCAACAACAAATCAGCTGGAAATTTCATCCTATAGTCCTCAATATCTTTAAATAGTTATGGTTATTTTAATAATTTTGTATTTTAATTTTATACTAGAATTAAAAGTGATTTCCCATAATTGTAAGTTACATTGTTATTTGTACAATTACCTTTACTAGTGACTTTTATGTATCCCTATGTTTTTGTATTACTCTTTAGAATTTTATTTCAATTTAAAGAATTATTTTTTTGCATTTCTTATAAGGCAGGTCTTAATTTTTATTAGCTAAGGAATGCCTTTGTTCTCCTTTTTTAAGGGTAGTTTTTAAAGGATAGTTTAGTTAGTCATAATATTATTTGTTGCTAGTTTAGCATTTCAAATGTATCATCCCTCTACCTCTAGCATGAAATGTTTCTGCAGCAAAATCTTCTGATAGTCTTTTGAAAGTTTCCATTAAATGTGACAAGTCATTTTTCCTCCTGCTGCTTTCAATATTTACTCTTTGCCTTTTATTTTTGACAATTTATTATAATGCATCTTGGTGTGTATTTCTTTGAATTCTTATTTGGGTATCATTAAGATTTTTGGATCTAGATATTTTCTTCTCTGTATTTGGGGAGTTTTCATTCATTATTTCTTTGAATAATTTCCTCTATTCACTCTCGATTCTTGTAAAATTTCATAATGCATATATTAATTCAATTGATGATGTTTCATCAATCTTTTAAGCTTTGCCCTTTTTCTTCCATCTTTCTTAATGATCATTTGATTGGATAATTTCTAATATCTATCTTTGTATTTGCTTATTTCTATGGTGTATTTGTGGCTCCCAATAGTCATTGGTCTAATAATACCCCTAGTATTCCAAAATAATGGAACTGGGAGGTGATTAGGTCACAAAGATGGAGCCCTTATGATAAGCATTAGTGCCCTTAAAAAAGAGACTATAGAGAGATAGCTCATGCCTTTTTGCATATGAGAACATGGTAATAAAATACTATCTGTTTCAACAAATGAGTCCTCACCAAACATTGCATCTGCCAGCACCTCAGTCTTAGAATTCATAGCTTCCAGAATGGTGAGAAATAAATGTTGGCTGTTCACATGCCACCCAGCTATGGCATTTTGTTATAGCATCCCAAACTAAGGACACTGATCCTTTTTTCTTTTTAATGTAGTCTGTGGTTGAACCTCTCTAGTGGATATTTCAGTTTAGTTATTGCATTGTTCAGCTCTGCGATTTCTGTTTAGTACATTTTTATATTTTTCTATTTCTCTGTTGAAATTCTCACATTGCTTGTTCATTATTTTCCTGACTTTGTTGAGCATCTTTCAGACAGTTGTTTTGAATTTTATGTCAGGTAAATCATATATATTCAGTTTATTAGGGTCAATTTCTGGATATTTTTCTTTTTCTTTTTTTTTTTTTTGGTCAATTTCTGAGGGTTTTTTTGGCTTTTTAAATTTTTATTTTTTATTTGTTCTATTTTTTTTATTCCTTTGTTTTTTTAAAGACACATTTCCTTGACTTTGAGTTTGTTTCAGCTCATTTTGTAAACCAGCCACCTTTCCCAGTCTTTCCTGACTGGCCTCATTTTGAGAATACACTTACCAATCAGCGCAGTGGAAGATGCTAGGAGCTTTTTGAACCTTTGTTCTGCTTCAAACACCTTTGTTCTCAGGTGTATAGAGTATACCAGAGTCTATCAGCTCCCTGGGACAGGCAAGTCAGATGCCAGTGCTTTGTAATTGTCCCAGGACAGTTAGAATTTTGGACAGAGTCTGTTTCTTTCATCTTTTTGAGAAGCTGCAGGTTGTGTTTTTTCTCTGCCTGCTCAATTCATGCTAAATCAGGTATGGGGTTGAGGCACATGCTATCTCATTATTTTAAAACTTCAGTCTTTGTTTTTCATACTTCTCAGGTTCCATAGTATACCAGCTATCATCCGGTGTTCTGAGGCAGGTAAGACAGGAGACAGTACCTCAAGGAGCTCCTAAGAAAATAAGGGTAGTGAATGCATGGCAATTTCTTTAAATATTTGTAGAATTGAAAACTTAATGGGTTAAAAATAAAAATGTTAGACTTAATGGGTTAAAAATAAAAATGTTAGACCCCAATCTCACACCAAATAGTAACTCAAAATGAGAACAAGAAAAAAATGTAATAGTGGGCAAAATTACATTACTGTGAGAAGAAAATGCAAAAGCAAACCTTGTGACATTGAATTTGGGAGCAGATTCTTCATGATGATATCAAAAGTATAAACAACAAAAGAATAAAAAAAGATAAGTTAGACACTATCAAAATTTATTTTTTATTTTTTTATTTCAAGAGACACCTCAAGAAAGTGAAAGAAAGGGCTGGGGATATAGATCATGATACAGTGCTTGCCTGGGATGTATGGGGCACTGGATTCATTCCAAAGTGCTGCAAAAAATAAACAAAAGAAGAGAAAATGAAGAAGAAAGGAAGGGAGGGAGGAAAGAAGAAAGAAAGGGAAGGAAGGGAAAGTCCAGAAAAAATATGTGAAAATCATGTATCTGATAAGGAACTTGCATCTAGAATAAGTAAAGAAGTTTGACAACTCAAAAATAAAGTGCTGAAAACCCTGGGTAATCACAGACCTGACAAGGGGAGGCAGACAAGGTATAATTGCACCTTTTGGTTAGCCATGGATGAAAGACTAGTCAGGTAATAAAGCTTATTCTTTATTAAGACAAGAAAAGCTCAAAGCATTTCAATTTTGAAGACAGTTTATTGCCCACTTTATTATATTTAAAAATTATAGTCATCTGAAAATTCTGACTTATGATATTGTCTGGAAGGTTTTGTTTCACTCTTCAACTAAGCACAAGGTTGTGTTTGCCTCAAAGCAAATTGTCCTTCAGATAAAACACAATTTCCCTGTACCATGTCAAGCCGGTGGTGGAATTGCATTTGTCTGTAAAGCAAAATGCAGTTTTCCTTTCATTTTGAATTTTCATTTTGAGTTTTACGAATCTCATAAGGGGACACATAAACTGAGGTTGATAAAAGCCTTACATGTGTCCACATCTCCAGTTGACAAGAATTAAAAGTCTGGTACTTGTGAAACTGTATAGCAGAGCTCTTGGTACTGAGTAGTTGCTCATTTACTATTGGAAAATAAATTTGACTATCAGATAATATGCTGTCAGATCCTTGAGGGGAGCAATCATACCTTGCTCTGTTTACTATCTAGCAGTATGCATAGATTCTGATATGTATGCTGGATGTTTAATAAACATGTCAACTCTCAAGGAACAAATACCTGTGTAACTATATCAATGTTTGCTAAGGCACGTCTTGTACAAGATCTATACAAAAGAAAAAAAATAATACTTGATTAAGTATCTATGGCTCAAGCTAACCTACTTTCAGACGTGGAAGTTCTAGGTTAAAACTGAAGTGTGTCTGTTCAAGTTTTAACAGGAATAAAACAGCTCTTTCACTGTGTTTATGGTTGTAGATGAAGAGAAACATAGTAGTTCCTAGCAAATATATCAGAGGACAAGTTATGGTTGCACAATAAAGTTCATTCTAATGGATATATAAAGAGTAGTACTTGTGATGCTGAGTAAATAGTCTTCATATTTTCACCCTTCCATTACCACAAATATTTATGGAATAGTGCTTGACATAGTGATTATGAAATAACGTTGTCTTCAAAGATTAATTCTATGTTGTTTAGTAAAATAGATTTTAAATATGTATTTGGGCTCACAGTTAAGCACAGTCCTCATTGACTGACAGAGATGAATGGACTACTACATGTGTTACCTGAAAATGGAAGAGCTGAGTCATGGAGAGTAGAGTTTCCTTCAACCCAAGTCTTTGTGCACACTTTAGAACCATTATGGGAGAAATAGGTAAAATCACAAATTGATTAAGCTGTATATGCTTCTTTGTGTCTGTTCTATTGGTTTACCCTGTACCCTAGCAAATATAGTAAAACAAAAAATTCCCACACTTTGGTATAGAATTTGCATTTCTTTCACTGCTAAACTTATTTTAGGAACAAAAGTGTGTAAGCTAGGTCACTAGTTAAAATTTCTCCAGAAGTACCAGAGCTTTCAACTGAAGATTTGATCCATTAGAACTGGGAGGGTCTCAGTTACCTATACTCTTCATATACACTAAAGTCAAATTGGAAACATTGCTCTGAGTAGGTTTCCTGACACTTTACCTGTGTGTGTGACCACACTGCATAATCACAAAAGTAAAGTTTATTTTAATAAAGTAAATACTATGTAACATGCAATACAAGTATTTAATGATTGAGAAATGTCTTCTATTTCAGGCTATAAATATATAATTAAATTAATGATCTTTCATATTTTCATCTAATATTTGAACAGACAAAAGTAAAAGTGTGAAATTAGAGGATTGAAAATTACAAGGATTTCCCAATCCTTATAGGTTCCCCTGGCTTTCAAAACAGGATTCACCTACTCATCTAGGACTTTTAATAAGACCCTAGAGGCTAATGTTCTGTTGAATCCAACAGCAGATCAGGATTATAAGAGGAGTCCTCTGAATGCTAGTGTCACAACACAAGGATTAGCATTTGTCAAGGTGTTTTAATTTTGTTATTATGTTCTCTGCAGAAAAAAGGGGGGGGGGAAGAGCAAGAGGTCAGTCCAAAAGCTTCCCCACAACTAAATATTTAAACAAGATATAAAGTGGAACTCTTGTACTCGACTTTACACAGTGTACCCTGCTACCCACCAGACCCTTCACATGTCCTCTGTCCTGCTGTGGGGCTTCTTTCTCAGTCCTGCCTGAGGACCTGAGGAAGGGGAGGAGAGAGAGCCACAGTTTATTTGAGTCTCCCACTTGACATCTATTGGTCTACTTCTAGGAATTATAAAAGATGATATTCAGTGAAGTATGGTTAATTGATTTTAAGTATTTGAAAACAAGCCAGCACCATATCTATGGCTCAAGCTAACCTACTTTCAGACGTGGAAGTTCTAGGTTAAAACTGAAGTGTGTCTGTTCAAGTTTTAACAGGAATAAAACAGCTCTTTCACTGTGTTTATGGTTGTAGATGAAGAGAAACATAGTAGTTCCTAGCATACTGGACTGTTAGTTCAACCAAGAGAAGCAAATGTTTACTAGTGTGTTCCTACTTATTTGCATGGCAAAATGTACAGTAATTATCATAGGTTTTGCCATCAGAAGCACAAATTGGACTCTTTGACTTGTTGCCAAAAAACAGTCTTGGGTAACTTTTACAGCCTGGCTGTATAATTAAGAAACAACAAAGGTATAAATAGAGATGATACATCTGAAAATAATCTTCCTAATCTTATTATTAAGCACCATACATGAAAATGACAATAAGGAATCTGTATGTTTTTATTATAGATCCATCACTAAATAAATCTCCCTGTAATCAGAAACCAAATGAAAAATAAAACATTTGAATAGCTTTTGCAGCTCTACCAGCTGCTCTCCTTAAATTCTATTCCACTCCTATTTCAGATTTAATCATTAGCCTCAATTTTACGTTTGTCATTCACCTTCTTTTCTTTGTATTTTCACCATATATGTAGTTAATACTAAAACTTTGTATTGTTAAAGTTTAGATATTTTTGAAATTTATATTCACCATCACAGATTCCAGTTTTTAAAAAATATTTTACCAAATATGTTACATTTATTAAAAGCTTTTATAATTGTTTATTGAAGTAATGTAACGATGTAATCTTTAACCTTAGTATACAATGCATTGTGTGCTAATTTGATTGCTACTAAAGAAAATTTTGTTACATTTTCACAATATTTTTATATATTGATGTATTTTGTACTTTGCATGCTAACATTTTATTTAGGGTGTTTGGATTTATACTAAAGCCTTACAAGCCTTTTCTTGTTAATTTTTAACAAGAAAAACTCATAAAACTTCTAAGCACACATAAGACCATCTCTTTGAATTAGTTGGTCAATTATTTTGTTACAATGTATGTAGATGGGTAGATTCTTAAATTATGCTTTCCTGTTGTTATAATGCAGTGGGACCTTTAAATCTATTCATAATAGACAAATAGTGGAAATGACTCAAGTGCCCATCAATTGATGAATGGATAAATAACTTTGATATGTGATCAACCAATGACATATTATTCATGAAGTACTGATTCATATAGCAATAAGGATAAATTATAAATTTATAAATAAATATAAATTGAGCCTATACTAAGTGAATAAAGCCAATTATGAAGATCACATATTATACAATTAAATTAACATAAAATGTCTAAAAATGGTAAACCTATAAGCAAAAACTACATTAGTGGTTTCCTAAAGTGGGAGATGCAGGGAATGGTGAATAACAGTAAATGGGTATCTGGAATGTAATTGTAGTATTACAAATGTGATAGTTTGTATCACAATTTAATTTTACTGCTTGATAAATTTAACTTTAAAAATATCATTGAATTATGGCTGGGAAAGGTGGCACATTTCTATAATTTCAGTGACTCAGGAGGCTGAGGCAGGAGGATTGCAAGTTTGAGGCCAGTCTCAGCAACTATGTGAGACTGTCTCAAAATAAAAAATGGAAATGACTGGAGATGTAGCTTAGAGGGAAAGAGCTCCTGGGTTCAATCTTCAATATTCCACATAATCACTGCATCATGAATTTTAATTGAGTGAATTTTATGGCATGAAGAATATGCTTTAATAACTTTATTAATAAAAGTACACACAGAATAAATTTAGGTAATATTTTTAAATATGCATTTAATTTTCAGGTAGACTAAAGGTAATGAAAACTATCCAAATCTCTATGAATCCTTTAAAAATTATACTAATTAACAAGAAAAACTCATAAAACTACATAAATCATTTGTATTCAGCATAGCCAGAAGACAAAAAAATAGCTACTAACTTGACATTATCATTATGTATAAAAATAACCAAATTTTGATAAGATTATCATTTAAACTCCAGTGCAAGCGAACTTCTTACAAAGAACAGAAGGTGGAGAACTGCAAAGAGAGAAGTGGAGACCTGGAACCTAAGGTGCAGCTAAACTCTCCCACAGAGTGTTCTGCCCACCACCATTCACAATCAAGGGGTTGAGGCGGTAGCTCAGTGGCCTTGCCTAGCACATGTGAGGCACTGCGTTTAATCCTCAGTATCGCATAAAAAATTAATAAAATAAAGGCATAATGTCTATATACAACTACAAAAATAAAACAAAACTAAATTTAAAAACAATCAAAAAGGCCTGGTTGACAAGGCTATGCTTGGAGGGAGGAAATTAAAAACAAGTAAGAATCATGGTGGAAATTTCAGAAAAGCATTCCTTTTCTGTGAAAGTTGAAAACAAAGAGGGGAAGGAAGAAATGAAAATGTAAACGGTACATGTAAAAGAAGCATGTGAGGAAGTTTAGAATAATGCAGTTCAAGAGAGAAGCAGTCCAAAGAATAAACATGTGCGTGTGCTTGCGTGTATACACACACACACACACACACACACACACACTCACACATAACCACATTTTCTATAGTGTCAGAAGAGGGCACTCTACTAGGAAACCTATAAAGGACTCCACATTACCAAACAATTGTGTCCATGAAAATTTAGGAAAAAATGTGGTTTCCATCTATGTAAAACTTCTTTAAGTAAAAAATAAACAACAAAAAATTGAGACCCAAATACCTAAAGCTGTAACCCCTAACCTCCAAAGTAGACAATCATAAAACAAAAGAAACCTTTCATGAAATGTTCATAATGAAAGGAGTTAAATAGTCACTAGCAAACTTTTGGGGATGTGAAGAAAAATCCTTCTACCTAATGTGAACTCTAGGACCAATATTGCTTGTTTAAAATATGCGTGAAGCAACACTCAATTGAAATCAGGCAAAGGATATAAGTTAAAATGAAAATATTTCAGGAATAAATATTAAATTACAAGGGGCCCTAATGCAGAATAAAGCTGAACAAATATTAAGGCAATAGAAAAATTATACTTACTTAAGCAACATTGAGCCTATTTTAGCATTTTACTAATAATGGGTTTATCCAAATAAGGGATTATTGAGGAAAGTTAATCAAAGAACTGATATTTGAGCATTTAATATATTTAACTTTTATTTAATCCTGAAACCCAAGTGGAAAAAATGTGGAAAATATCTCATGAAAAAGTAAAAAAATGCAACTTATATTGAAGAGGAAAATAAATAAAAGTAATTAAATGAATTCATTACTTGTGTATAAGGAATAGGTGAGAGAAAGAATAAATGTCATGACACTCTGACAAATCAGACACACACTAGAAAAATAATTGTTGTTTTTTTTTTAAAGCCAGCACTGTGACACACACCTGTAACTCCAGCTACTCAGGAAGCTAAGGCAGGAGGATTGCAAGTTTGAAGCCAGCCTGGTTAAATTAATGAGACCTTATCTCAAAATAAAATTTAATAAAAGAGGCCAAGTATATAGTTCAGATATAGAATGCTCCTGTATTTTATCCCCAGTAGCACAATAAATCAATAATTTAATAAGTAAATGATAATTATATAAATGAAGTATATAATTATATAAATATTCTGTTAGTTAAATATAATTTTTTTAAAAAACAGAGAACCCTAAGCATTGAAAAATGAATACAACTATGAGTAATTACCAGAAGAAGACTTTCTAAATGAAAAACATTTTATAGAACATAAAAACAAAGAAAAAAAACACATGGGAAATAGACACCAATAAGAAAGCATAGCAAAAGGTAATTTTATCATTATATATTATATGGCAAAATTATTTTTACCAAATTTACCTATTATATCAATACTTGAAAAAGGATTGAATTCACTAACTAAAACAGATTTTAAATTTGGCTATATTAATATACTATAAACTCAAGATGAGGTGAATTAAAAGGTCAAAATAAAGAGAGGCAAATGTATATTGGACAAGGATAAATCGTATTTTACAGAATAATTGTTGCCCTTATATAAATGTGTACAAAGAAGTATTCTGTTCATCTTAATCTTGCACTAATAACAGTTTAATAATAAATGATTTTTAAGTAATGCAGGCACTTTTTTAAAAGAAAACCAACACATAAATAATGATCACACCCCAATTTTTTTTGCAAAAAAAATAGCATAAACTTTACCACAATTATGTGGTGAACAACAGAATTGAGAAATCACAAAGTGTACTTCACAATCAGTCAAAACAGAGTTCAAGTAAAAGCCACTCAAGATGATAAGAAAAGGTACTTTAGAATGCTAAAGCCTACAATTAACAAGAAAGACAAAACGTCATAAATATCTAAATATTACATAACTGGAAAAGCACATTTATAAAACAAAAACTCAAAGAAGGGAATACAATGATAACAGAAGACTGTAGCATACCACTCTCAATTCAAGACAAGTCATTGGACAAGAAAGATGTTAGAATACACAGACTAAAGAATATAATTATAGATTTATGTATATATGTTGAATGAGATATTCTGATAATCTGGAATTATACTTTCTCCTCAAGGACACACTGGACATTCACAAAAAAAGGCTCTATGTTAGACGATAAGAATAGTCAGTAATTTTCATGTAGTTAAAATAAATTATATACTAATCATGATTGAATAACATAGGACATTAATAACAAAATTTTAAAAACACAAACAAATGGGCTAGGAAGAGTGCTTCCCTCACATGCACAAGGTCCTGGCTTCAATTCCTAGCACAGCAAAAACAAAACAACAACAACAACAAAAACACAAAAAGAAAGTTCATCACTCCTGAAATAAAAATATTTTAGAACATACTTGCATGAAAGGAAAAAATAAAAACTCAAGTTAGAGTACTCCTAAAATACAATTGAACGATAAAAAGCCTTATTAGAATCAATTTGATGCATTTAAAGTAGCAATCACACTCATACCTTTATGTACTTATCAATATCAACAAAAATGGAAAAAAAGAAAAAAATTAAATTTCCAATGAAAAAGTTAGAAACAGACAAATGGCTAAAAACAAAAGTCACAAAGAGGCAATTATAAAAATGAAAAATCATAAGTAAGTCCAGTAGATTGGATAAATAATACATCAATAACAGGTTCTTTGAAAAAAAAATTAGCAAGCTAAATTGATGAAGAAAGATGTAAAAGTCAAAACAATACAATGTAAACTAAGAAGCAAAATTTATTGAAATACAATAACTTAGAAAAAATTACTTTATTACAAAAAACCCCCAAATTTTATAAGAAATGGATGCTTTTACAAAACACAGTTTGTCAAATTTGACTCCATTGGACATAGAAAACTTAAAAGACTTGTTTCCACTTAAAAAGTGTAAGCATTTACTAAGCAAAATCACATACAAAAAATGGGCAAGCCCAAAGTATTTCAAAAGAGAGTCCAACTCTCAAAAAAGCATAGTCCCTGTATCATACAAACTGTTTCAGGGAATAGAAAAGTTAAGGAACATTTACACGTGTTGACAAAGCAAAAACCAAATATATACCTAAGCTTGATAAAAAAAAATAAAAAAATACCATTTTCAAATTATGCTGTTATTGAATAAAATATTAGTAAACAGGATCAAACACGATTTTTTAAAAAAGCAATGACTAAATGGGATCTTTTCCTAATAATTCAATATTAGAAAGACATTCATACAACACACAACATTAATAATATTAAGGAGAAAAAATAATTTGCTCATATCTATAAATATGGTAAAAATACTGACAAACTCAACATAAATTCCTAATAAAAATACTTAAGAATATAGAATTTAGTGGACACTCGTGAATCATTAAATCAGCCCCCTACTGAAGGCATTTTTGCTAAATAGAAAAAAATAAAATGTAAAAAAAAAGAAGTTCATTATTTCCAATATTATTTAATATTGTATTTGAGAACTCAATTAAAGGGCATAAGAAATAGAAATTAAAAAGTAAAGTTACTCATTGTATCTATTTGCAACAGTATGATTGAGGAAATGATTAAAATTTAATCAAACTATTAGAGAATGCAATACATTACCAGGATATAAAATTAGTATATAGGACTTCATTGTCTTTTTATTTACAGAAAATAGTCAGTTGGAAGATAAAATTCATGTCAAATGCACCTCTTTAAAATAACAACAAAGAAGACAAAGTAGCTAGGAATGTACTTAACAGGCAGTGCATAAATCTCTTGAAAAATTATAAACACTGCTGAATAAAACAAAAATATTCTTAGAAAATTAGAAAGATGTCTGTTTCAGATAAGATGAGGAAACATCTTTAACATAGTGTAAACAGATACCTTTAAGTTTACAGGGAAAAACAGACATTTATCAACAAGAAAATGTTGTAAAACAAAATCTGTAGGCTGGGTGAATTTGCTCTACTGGATGTTGAAACATGGTATAAAAGTTGTAGAATTTGAAAATGTGCTACAACTCAAAGAACAGCACAAAAGAGAAGAGAAAGTTCCTAAGTAGACTAAGGGCATTTGGGAGTTTAATATATGATGAAGGGGCACTTCAAATCACTGGGGCAAAGGTGGACATTTCAATAAATGATTTGGGGAAAACTTACTTTTCATTTCCAAAATTAAAAAAGAAATAAAGTTGAGGATGTTCCACATACTATATTTAAAAATAACTCCCAACATGTCTGAGTTAAGTACAAAATGAAGTAACAAAAACACTAGATACTACCAAGGGTGAATTCCTCTAAAATCAGATGGTTGAAAGTTTTCTAAAGGGGAGGGGAGGTGGGATAGTAGAGGTTAGGAAAGGCAGCAGAATACAACATACACTAGTATGGCAGTAGGTAAAAAAGTGGATGTGTAACCGATGTGAATCTGCATTATGTATATAGGGTAAAAATGGGAGTTCATAATCCGCTTGAATCAAATGTATGAAATATGATATGTCAAGAACTTTGTAATGTTTTGAACAACTAATAAAAAAACAAAATGAAATAAAATGAGAAAAAAAGAAAGTTTTCTAAATCTGACTCAATAACCAAATTTAACCTACATAAAAATATTCACATGGCAAACAAGCCCTATAATCAAGTTATAAGACCCTGGCACATTTTCAATACATTTAAAATGTATCAAAATAACAATAGAAAACCAAATCCCAAGAATAATGTACTTAGAATGTATAAGCAAAAAAAAAAAAAATCCTATAGAACATGAAAAAAATGGCTCTAGAATACATGAAAAGATGTCACATTTCATTTATGATTAGAGAAATACAAATAAAACTTTCACTCCTACACACGATATCCACAAAAATTAAAAAAAAATAGTATATCCTGTTTGCAAGGCTGTGAGGACCAAGGTGCCATCATCATTGTTAGTGGGATCTTATTTTCCCATGTGGTAAAATTCGTGATAATATCTAACAACATCCCATATATTTTTACATGTTTTCCTACCATTTCCTTATCTAAAAATTTACTTCAAAAATACATATCCACAAGGTCATTGCAAATGTTGGAAACAATTTAAATACTGAAATACAAAAGATTGGATTAACTCTTGTACTTCTGCATGATGGAGTTCTATACTTCTAGTAAATAAAGAGTACTGTCTGCATGAGTAAAACCACTTCTGGAGTGCTGTATCTTATCCTACAGAAAGATACCAACTTAGATTCACTTTATAATGAGTTGTTTCTGTCATAGCAGTGAATATTGAAGTTTTTAAGGTTAGATATTTTCTACCTCCTTACAAATTAAAAGTAACTTACCTCTGTCTCATCATCAGCTTCCTGAGGCAATACAGGATCTGCAAAAAAAAAAAAAAAAAAGGATTAAATGACTGGTGTCTCCTTTGATATAGTCCCACCTATTGTGCGAATAAATGGATGCAGGTCTTTCAATTAGGAAACTGTGCCGTGAACTGAGCCTCCTATGTCACTGATATATATGGAAACAAGATTGCAAAACTGATTCTGAATTCTAAAATCAGCAGTGCTGATCTTACAGTATGGCTAACTCCAATATATTATATAAAATATTATATATATGTATGTGTGTATATATATATATATTATATTTTTTAAAACATTAACACCCTCTCTCAAAGTTATCATTTTCCTTGTTTCCTATGTTCTATTATGAGGAAACTGGCGCCCCAGAAAGACAACAACTTATATAAGGTCAGTCAAATATGAAGAGAACTAATCAGAATGTAGAGTCAAACTGTCTGCTCTACTTTTCAATAATTTTCCAAGGCCATCATTAACTCACAAGGAAAGTAAAGACAATCAAGAGCCATAAGGTAGATTAATTGTCCCCAGAATTATCAATGCAGACTGACTTGATAGAATGATGTTAGAGTTGACAAGCAAAACTCTCAGACATGAAATAATTGAGATTATTCTAAAAAACCCCAGAGGAGAATATGAACTTCCAAAATGGGGAAAGGAATTAGCTGAAGTACCCTAGCTCCAGAGGTGGGAAAAGAGATAAATTTCCATGCTCCAGAATTCAGATGCCATACATATTTGTCACATGATTCCTCTGTTTTTATGATATAGGGGAAAATCCATCAATGTAATTTTAAAGGGGCCTGGGCACTGCATTCTACTTGGTTAACCAGTTCAAAGAAATTAAACTAAACAAACAACCAATTCTTGGGTGAAATCAAATCTTGCCTGCGTTTTCTAGGGCATGAGAAATGTTCTATACAGAATTAGGAAAGGTATTTGCCAGAAAAAAAGATGAAATGCCAACATGATGAAAAAAGCAACTTGAGTCTTCAGTGAGAAGTTAGCCATTGGACCTCCTCAGGTACCTTGGAAGAATGTTGCAGAGAAACTTTCAGAATACTTACACAGCCCCATCAAGTTTCAATGAATGGAATTGGAAGGAAGGAATATTTCCTGCATCCTCCCACTTAAGAGAGAACATAGAGGAATATAGAAACTCCTGAGTTTCTATATTCCTTTATTACTCCTGAGTTTCTATATTCCTTTATACCTTTATTACTCCTTAAAAGTAAGCATACCCTTCACTCCTCTACCCTTAATATGAACAAGAAATAAGCATGTTCACCAACACAGATGGAAAAATGCTTAAGGCAACCATCACCTGTATTGCATTTAAGGGTGCATACACTTTTGAGGGTTTTGTTTATACTTCAGAGAAGCAGAGCAGTTTCATCAGAAGGACAAGACCTGGAGAAGTCCTGCCAGCAATTCTACATGTACAAGCCACTATAGCTTATGCCCCGTATTACCTTCCTCAGGAAGCAATGTACAAAAGGAGACCTCAGCTGTCTTGCTCACTCTTGCTCCCTTGTTGACTTCCACCTTGTCGAAGAGTCTCTTTTTAAGATGGCTGTAGAAGGAAAACAAAAGAGTGAATAGTGATTACACACAGAAGAGTCATGTGTCCTGGAAGTGACCTGGAACTTGCCTCATGCAGACATTATCAAAGCCATGCCTACCTCAAAAAGTAAGGGGACAAATAAGTCACAAACTAACAAGGAAGGGAGAAAACAATAAGTATTTTTATACATTTCAAATTAGATAAAATGTGAAATATTTTCAATTTTTCTTGAACAGAGACAAGAGAAGGAAAGAAAAGTAAAGTTCTAGGAACTACACTATACAAATATGGCTAGTACTTTTAAAACCTAGATAGATAGATATGATAACCACCTGGAGAGTTTGATGAAAATATTAGCATCGAAGTTCCTTCCTCAAGACTGAGATTTGATTTTCATTTTCCACCTTAGGTCCTCATTTAGTCATTGGTTATTTTTAGTACTGGAGAGAGAGCCCAGGAAAGACTTACCACTGAGACACATTCCCCAATCCCTTTTACTTTTTATTTTGAGACAGGGTCTCACAATGATGCTGAGGGTGGCCTTGAACTTGCTATCCTCCTTCCTCAATCTCCAGTCATTGGTCTGTTTTAAAGCCTCCAAGATGTCTGTATTGTGCGACCAGAGTTGGGAATGACTGAATGAGAGCCATAGAATAATCTCTGGAGCTTCATCACCTCAATCTCTATACTTCTCTAAACTGGAGCTTTCATATTTAATGGAAACCCATTATATAAACTTATCTGTGGCTAACTTCATTCATATGACATTTAAATCAGACTTTCTTTTATGGTCATTATATAAAATTGGTTCATTCTTTTTAAAGTATTATATGATGCATATAGTATTACAAAAGCATTTATTATTTTAACCATATTCATAAAGAAAATCAAATTTTAGTGATTCTCAATACTATGAGGAAGAAATTATTGTAATAGTTTATTGTTAAGAACTAAGAGCTGGGGCTGGGGATGTGGCTCAAGCGGTAGCGCGCTCGCCTGGCATGCGTGTGGCCCGGGTTCGATCCTCAGCACCACATACAAAGATGTTGTGTCCGCCGAGAACTAAAAAATAAATATTAAAAATTCTCTCTCTCTCTCTCTCACTCTCTCTCCTCTCTCACTCTCTCTTAAAAAAAAAAAAAGAACTAAGAGCTAAGAGCTAGACAACTGTGCTGTAAGTCAGTGTTTTGGGGCATACTAGGTTAGTGACTTTGTAAAATTGCATATATTCTCTGTTGTGTTATCTCATTTGTAAAAAGGGAAAATAGTGTTATTTATAATTATCCAATGATTTTTTACATACAAAATGCTTAAAACAGTGCCTGACATATTACACACAGTATTTTAATATAAAAGAAGCATTACAAAAGGGTTGAAGAATTTTAAGTAGTTAATGGAAACTTACTACATAAAAAGCTTTAACATTCGTACAAATCATACAGAGTGGAATTAGAAAACACCATTATCATGTAGAAATTATTCCAGAAAAAAACAACCTTGTTTAAATATCCAAAGATAAAAAAATATAATTCAGTGCATTAACAAAGAGAAAATCATGTTACAATATTAACCAACACCTATTTGTAATAAAATCATATTTTTTGAGGGGGGGGTGGGAATAGAATAGAGATGGGTCCTGTGTATTTAACCCAGAGTGCTTTACCACTGAGCCACATCCCTAGCCTTTTTTATTTTTTATTTTGAGACGAGGTGTCACTAAGTTTCTGAGGGTCTCACTAAGTTGCTAAGACTGACCTTGAATTAGTCCTCCTGCTTCAGCCTCCCAAGTTTCTGGGATTATAGGTATGTGCCATTGCACCTGGGTATCAGTTCTGCCATTTTTGACAAACAAATATACTCAAATTCCTGTTATCATAATCCAGATACAGTTCCCTAACCAGACCAGTTCCCCTTTTGGGCTGTAACTTAATGGTAGAGAGCTTGCCTAACATGCACAAGGTCCAGGGTTCAATGTGCCAGCACTGCCAAGAAACAATTCCCTCATGATTCTCTGTAGTCCACCCCTGTCTCTCTGTCTCCAGCCCCTGACATCCAATGGTCTGTCTTCTCTTTTCCAGAAGCCATGTAAGTGGAATCATACTATGAAGCCTTTGAGTCTGATTTCTTTCCTTTAGCATGAAGTATTTGATTTTCATCCATGCTTTGGTTTATATCAGAAGTTTGTTTCAGTTTATTGTTGAGAAGCATTTTACAGTATGAATATACCATGGTTTGCTTATCCATTTGACAGTTATGGGACATTTGAATTGCTTCCAGATTAAGGTGATTGCAAATAAAGCAATTGTAAACATTTATATAGAGGCTTTTGTGTGAATATAAAATTCCATTTCATGTGGAATACCTAGGAATAGGATTACTCAATTATATTTGTTTTCTAACTTTAGAAGAAACTACCAAAGTGATTCTAAGTGGTTGCTCCATTACACTTCTCCACTAACCATATATAGAGTTCTTGAAATTAAAATTTCTTGAAACTTGAAATTTCCAGGATTTTTGTTTTTCTTTTCTAAGTCTCTATTCGCATTCCATTGTGATTTTAATTTTCTTTTCCTAAAAAATATTGATGTTGAAAATCTTTTGATGTACATAATTGCCATCTGTATGTCATCTTCATTAAAAAGTTTTCCCCAGTTTTATTGATTATTTTTATCAAGTTTTGAAAGTTCTTTACATACTCTGACTCTAAGTCCTTTATAAGATACATGATAACATATTTTGTACTGCTCTGTGGTTTTACTTTTAATCATCTCTAAAAACAGAAATATTAGATTTTAATAAGTCTAATTTATTAAAATACATTTTCTTTTATAGATCATAAAGATCCTTTTTTTGGAACAATAATTTTATTACAGTTTTTCTGAAACAAATTTAATAAGAAACACCTCAGAAGAATGAAAGAAAGGACAGAGGAGTAGGGCAGGGGGAGTGTCCCAGGGGAGTAGTCTCTGATGTCTTCTGCAGGTGGGGACAGAGGAGACTCCTGATGTCCAGATGGATACAGAAGCTGGAACCCGTGCAGAGAAACCTGAGGTGGTTGGGACACCTTGCTCCTGTAGCTGTTCAGAGTCCACATGACTGATGCCCACTCAAGGTGTCAGGATCCACAGAGAACAGGGTCCTCTGGCTGCCCCCTGGTATTGTCTGGTCAGCTCTCCCCTTCATTGGAGCCTCACTTCATGAATCTGGCAGGTTTCTGCTCTTACATTGGAGCCACCCCATTGCTGACACATGGTATGCAACAGCACAGTTGTCGGACACAGGTAGCAATCCCCCTAGTTACCCGCTTCCAGAGCTTTCTGCTGGCGTGGAGTTGCCCAGAGTCAGACTGGGAGGCTAACCCAGGTGTGGGGGTTCTTGCAAGTAGGAAATGGAAATAAATGGCTGTCCCTCCTGATGCACTTCTGCCCTGTCTATTTCGACTCCTCAGGCAGGGGAGGACTGCTAGCCATATATAGAGAGGTAGGTGTGAAGGGCAGGTTTTACTGGGGCTCCTTATTAGGAGGACAGTAGAATGGGAAGGATTCAGGGGGCATGGGTGAGGCTTAACCATGGGAAGCACAGGCTTCCCCTGGAACACGCAGCCCTGCCCCTGGCTTTTCTGGTGCTGGAGCAGGAGGGTAAGTAGCCATGTTTGTATAATTATATCAAAATGGATTCTATTTTCATTTATACCTAAAAAGAACCAAATAAATAAATGGGAATACCCTATGGAATTTAAATGAGTTAGCTAGTATAAAACAATTCAAACTAAGCAAAAGAATTAACACAAACCTAATTAGAGTAAAATTTTTGATTGAGGTGATCATGGAGTAAAACACAGCTTCTGAATGATTCAAACTTATACTAGATGTTTTACAGTTTGAGCAATAGAAGCATAGAAGTTATTCTAGGGATAATGGTGAAATTCTACTTCTGAATTCATATGAAAATAAGAGTGTACAACCTGATTTTGGATCAGGATATCCCAATGGGGTAACCACTATTAATAGTTTGGCTATTTAGTGATTAAAGTCCTACATGATCAATACAATGTTGTTGTTGTTGTTGTTGTTTTTTGACACATCATTTTGTTCTTCATAATAGACTCTTGAGATCCTTAGCTAAATACCCTGAAAGTGCATAGGTATACTATAGTCTCTTTTTATCGAATTGCAAGGCAAAAGTCACATAAATTAAAGTGGATGCCATTTGCTGCACAGATAGGGTCATAGCTCTCAGTGGGATTTACTGGAAAATGCTTGATGTCACTACACTCAGGCTATAAAATCAGAAGACAGCATGACATGTCAGATATTAAACAGCTGAATAGACTCTTAACTGTGCATCTTTTGAGGTTTTTCCAATGGGCCATGTCGGAGTCCAGCTCCAACAGGGGGTCTCAGGAGACGAACGGATGGTGAGGAGTCCGCAAAAGGTGGGTAGAGAAACAACACAGATACCAAAGTGAAGGTGCTGAATCCCAATCTTTACTTGTGAAGTTAATCATATATACATATATACTTTTGATTTTGGCAGGCTCACAGTACTTTGTGGTTATAAAACAGGAATCATTATTTTTTTGGGGGGGGAGTCATATTTTTTTTATTGTTGGTCGTTCAAAACATTACATAGTTCTTAATATATCATATTTCACAGTTTGATTCAAGTGGGTTATGAACTCTGTATACGGGGTAAAAATAGGAATCATTATTTAAAGAAACAAAATATTATGTAGCTACAATTAGAATAGAAGAATGTATTTTGGCTTATGCATAAGCAAGCATTTTTCCTTTCAGTTCGAGTTTTGCTTTGAGCTGTTTCTGCTTAGTTAACTTTTAATAATAGTTAGAAATGTCCCAGACTATTGGCCTATACCTTGACTATTCTTTCTTGACTTACTGACTGGAACCGGTGCCACGGTTACGGCAAGTGGTTAACTTGCTATTAATTTTAATCAAACAAGAGTAAGAGCACAAACCATTGTGCGCAGGAACAAGTTGCCCAGTACTAAGCACTAATCTGTCTTCTTAACATTAATTCTTCTTCTCTAGATTTTAATTTATTTCTCAAAAACTTCCTTGACAGGAATACAGGGAGTTTTTCATTAGACATTAACAATTTACGCTCCACAGCTGAATCATTGCATTTAGAGCAAACAGATCTATTCTTTAGAAGTAGTTGCATTAATTGGGAAAGTCATGTTTTTTCCTTCATACTTAATGGTCATATGAGAAGTCGCAACTATACCTATTAAAGGAATACAAAAACAAACCAGCCCATTCCCAGAAACATACTGTGCTCCTCCAGAGGATGGACACCTTTTGCCATCCACCTCAGTAGGGCCTTGCCATTGCCTGAGTCAGGGGAGGGGCACAGCAGGGCCATTTTATATTTGTGGCATCAAGCATAATTTATCACATCTAATTCTTGTTACAGTTATGTATTTGAATAAATAAATGAATAAATGCAAGACATATATTACCTTAGACTTTATAATTTCTTTATGGTGAGTACATTCAAATTCCTGTCTTCTGACTATTTTGAGATACATAATTGAAATTGTTCATGATATTCACTCTGCTTTGCCATAGAACAACATCACTTTTTCCTCCTGTCAAACAATAGCATTGTACCCATTGACCGACCTCTTTCCTTTCCCCTCTATCTCCCCTATACAACTTAGAAAGTCTTCCATAAAAGTAGAAGAGAAAGAAAATAGTTGTATTATTGATTAAGCATTAAACCAGAATTTGATGTGCACAGGCTAGCTGCTGAAGAGACTTAAAGATCAGAAAAACACCTACCTTTTCGTATAGCCATGCAGCCACAACTATGTCAAACCTTTTCTTGAGATAATAAAAAACTACTTCCCAAGCATAAGGACCAAAGAAGTTCTACTGGCCACACATAACAATTCATCCTAAATTCAGATAACTATGGTGGCCATTTTTTTTTTGTTGTTGTTGTTAATTATTCTTATCCAAATCATGGTAAAATTTCACATTCCTGTAACATATAACTAGTTAGAATTTGGAACCAAACACCAAAATTAAATTCCCATGGAGATGGGAACAAAGGGGTGTGCTATTTGAGTATGTCCCCTAAAAGTCCATGTGGTAAAGATTTGGTCCCCAGCATGGCAGTAGTGTGAGGGGTGGAACCCTTGAGGGGTAGTGCCTAGTGGGCATTTTAAAGTCATTAGGTTTGTGCCATAGAAGGAGACAGTGGGACCTCTGCCCCTTCTTCCTCTTTTTCACTTTCTGGCTATGAAGTGAAAGGCTTTGCTCTGCCAGGCATTCACACTATTATGTGCCACCACAGGCTCTAAGCAACGGGGACAAATGATGATCAGCTAAAACCTCCAAAACTAGGAGCCAAAATAAGCATTTTTTTTCTTTATAAGTTGATTAAGTCAGTTATTTGTTTCAGTAATTCAAGTCTGACTTACACTGAGTGCTATCTTCCTGGAGGTTTACATCTCAAAGAGCTCACATTGCAAAAGTTGGTTAAAGGATTGACCTTAAAATGATTTCTACACATATCTAATGAGCAGGGGAAAAATCCACAATTACAAGTCTTTTAAAGTAAGTGCTCTAAGAAAAGGGAACTGAAGTTCCTCCCTCTTTGCATTATGAAAAAAAAAATTAAATTTTACTTTATTTTTAGTTTGTATAGACACACACATTTTACTATTTTGTCCTGTGTGATCCACAATCAATTACTGGTACCTGTGCAGGTAGTTGTAACATTTCTAAAAAGTCAGTTATCAATTTTCTATGAGATAATTTAATTCTTATTCTAGTAAAAGTACGCTATTTTCCAATTTTATGTTGTGTAATAGAAACCAAACACATGTTATCTGTACATATATTCTTTGTATCCAGAATCAAGAATCTCAGCTTTAGTAGCTCCCATTATCTCATCTGTTTATGCAGCTTTAATTCTATATAAGGCCTGAGCCTCCAAAATTTCATAAGAACTTGCCAGAGCATAGGAAATCTTAAGTTGGCCAATTTTATCCCAAGCATCTAACCTGTCGGTAAACATTAACAAAAATGCAATATGAACAGAAATCTCAGATAAGTCAATTCCCTTTTTCTCTTCATCCGAAAAAATACTTAGTGTCTCTGACTAGGAATGGAAAAGAGGAGTCTGTTACACACAGTTATGTTTACATAAGATTACTATCTCTAAATTTTGAACTTCAAGGTAGTGACAGGCTGTATCTGACTAAAGATCAGAGCAAGGAGTACAGCACACTGATGGAAGAACATAAGGAGTACTTTATAACATGGCCAGATTGTCCTTGTAGGGGGGCAGGTGAATAATTCAGGCAAACAGTTGTAAATTGAAGTATAGCCAAGATATCTCAATAATAGTGAGAGATGTTTCAGAATCCCTTCCCCTTGATATTATGCCTTTTGATGCTTCAAAGATTGATGGTTCTGGAAATAAATATACAAGGGAGTTAGATGGGGAGCTATGACAAGTTGTGCTAAACAGTGAGTACTAGCTGGGCATGGCACATGCCTGTAATTATGAAAAATTAAATTTTATTTTGCTTATTTTTAGTTTATATAAACACACACATTTTACTATTTTGTCCTGTGTAATCCACAATCAATCAATTACTGGCACCTGTGCAGGTACTTGTAACGTTTCTAAAAAGTCAGTTATCAATTTTCTATGAGGTAATTTAGTTCTAAGTAAAAGTTTAATTCTACTGCAGGCTACAAGTCAGTTTGACTCTGATTATAGATATTGAAAAATTGCTAGACGCTGTTTCAGTTATTCTATATTAGAATATCAGATTCTCCTAATTTCACTAAGGATGTTGATTTTAATAAGCCATTCTTCTAACTTGCTTCTGGACCTACCTTATGTGCTACTTAATAACTAGTGGCTTAGCATATTTCCTAATGACAGAGCTATATTTTGCAGGCATTATCAGGAACCTCATTTCCATGACACAGAACAATCATCTTTTGAAACTTCAGTGATTATAGCTTTAACTTTCAAATGTTATTATTTTTATTCAACATAAAACGTGACGGAAAATGCCTTTGTTTTTGCCTCAAAAATTTCCTAAATCGGCTTTTGTCCTTTCCTGTCACATCTGTCTCTATACTTCCATAACCATGCACTTCTCCAGTGGTCACTGCCCACAAATCCATCAGAGAGGACACCCTTCTCTCCTAACCATCACTTCCCTACAGTTAACTGAGGTCATCCTTACATTCCCAACATTCCATTCCTTAGTTCTTTAATCTAGTAACCATCACATTCTGTAGCACATGAGTTAATGTCTTTCTTTACTAAAAAATTTTGACTTGTGAACATGGAGAGATAAGCTTGTTAATATTTCAGATATGATATTTTCATGTACTTTTATTTCTCCCTCTCTCCTCTTCTTTTAATCTCTTCCCATTGGAATTTCTCTTTTGGGACTACCATTACGTATAGGCTAGTGTTCTAAATGTTGTCCCATATTTCATATTTGTTCATTTTGCTTCATCCTTTCTTCTCTCTGTTCTTTGATGTGCATAATGTCTATGGATTTCTTATTAAAGTCACTAATTCTTCTTTTATGTCAAATTTACTATTGAAACTGGAGTTACACTTGATTTCATGCTTCTGCTGGCAGGTGGGGTCTGCATAGGCTGCAGGTCTCTGTGGTGGAGAAGTGTTGCAGCTCTGAATGACACACCATGCCCTCCTGTGTGGCAGCAGACCCTGGAAGTTCCTCTTCAGTTTCTTCTTCTTTCTGGATTCTTTACCCATGTATTAAAAGAATTAAATCCACAGACTAGGATGAGTGAGTATAATGGTAGGATTTATTGAAGAATAGGTAAAAGAATTCTTGCAGTACAAGAGGGGACCATGTGCTGCTCTAGGGGAGCCATGTCACTACTATTAGCCCCTTAAAAAAAAAAAAAAATATATATATATATATATATATATATATATATATATATATATATATATATACTTTCAGATATTATTATGCTTTTCAATTGCAAAATTTCTATTTGGCTCTCTTTGGAAACATAGTCCTATCTCTTTATTGATATTCTCTATTGGGTGTGGCATCATCATCGTATCTTCTATCACCTTTTAAACCAACTTTTCTTTAGCTCTGTGAACAAAATGATAACAACTGCTTTGAAGTTTTTTTCCTTTCAAACCCAGCATTTGATGTCTTGCATAGGAGTTGCTATTGCCTCCTTTTTCCCCCAGTGTATGGATCATACTTTCCTCTTTGTTGGTAATTTAATATTTTAGAAAATATATAGGAGGAACTCTGGAAAACTTTAATTACTACCCCACTCCCCAGGATATTCATTTTCATTTGTTGGTTGTTGCTTTATTTATTGACTGGCTGGGTGATTTTAGCACTGTTCACTCTCATTTCAGCCAATGATGTTAAGTCTCTGCTGTTGCATTTGAAGGAGAGACAACTTTGGGCATGCCTAGAGTCATCTTGAATGAATGACAACAGTACAGTTTGGGCTCTCCCATTCTTTATCTGAACACATCTGCCTGTTATGCTCCTCTAATTATTGGGAAATTATTCAATTGTTTATAACTATGTCTTGGGAGACCAATTCCTCTACAAGCTAATTTAATGGAATTGAATCACCTTGGGTGGGGTAGTTTCAAGGTCAGTGCTTGTTATTTGTTCTTTCCACAGGCGGGCTCCTCCCAGCATTTTTATTTGAGTTCTGTTCCCCACACTAGTGACCTGAATCTAGGCTTTACCTTCATTAGGTCCATGAACCTTTTCCCAATTTCATTCACGACAACTGCTGTTTCTGTGAGGGCAGGTGGTTTAAATTTACTAATAAGCTTTGTAAATGAAGTCAATTCTTAGAGAAAAGTTCCAGAGCTCTTTAATGGCCTGCTTCTCCTTGAAGGCAGGATCCCTGAGTTCTTCAGATCTAAGTATGGTGACCACGGCAAGCATCTTTCTAAGTGATACCTACATTTTGAGTAACAACACATTCAGAAAGAGTGGCAAGCTTCATTCTGAGTGACACCCACATTCTAGGAGCTGAGTGCTTGGTTCAGCAGTAGCCCGAGATTCACTTAAAGTATGATACATTTCAAATCATTTAACATAAAATGTAAGAATATTCACCAGTGGAGACCAATGGTGTGGTCTGCACTTCAATCCCCATCCTTTCTTATTTCCTATCCCAGAAATTTACATTCTATTCTTTCTCTTTTCCAGGGTTCCCTACATCTGGCTACACCCAAAACTTTACTTATTTTTTATTCATTTTTTTTTGTACCATGAATGGACTCAGGAACTCTTAAAGACTAAGCCACATCCTCAACCCTTTTATTTTTTATTTTGAGACAGCATCTCACTGAGTTGTTTAGGCCTCTATAAATTGCTGAGGTTGCTTTGAACTTGTGATCCTCTGGCCTCAGGCTCCTGGGCTGCTGGGATTACAGACATGCACCACTACACCTGGCTTGCACCCAAGAAACTTTACAAACATACCAATGACGAGCACTCATCTATTAATTATTGAGTCACAGTCTTGTTGATGAATGTCACATCCACTGACTAAGATTTCTCCAGGCAATTCCCATACGCATTTAGTTTTTTAAGCTACTACTAGGTATAGATACTTACTGAATTAAAATTTCTTCTCTTTCTTCTTTCTCCTGCTTGATTCTGTCAGTCCATTCCAATTCATCTGCTTGGAAAGAGTTCACATATCATATCTGTCTTAGGATCTGTAGCTACACTTATTACCCACTCTCCTCAGAAGATCATAAGGTCAACTTGTCCTCATGTCTCCTGCTGAGTGAAGATCTACTGGGGAGTTCTTAGGAGGCACCTCTTATGACCTACTTTCCAGCCTCCAGGGAGAACACAAAATACCTTTGTATTTTATTTGTGATGGGCCATCTGTCTTACCCCCATTAGCTCCTCACTCAAAGATCAATAAAAAACATAGCTAGAAGGTGTTAGATGAGGAGGAAAAGTGAACAAGATAGCCACATCTTACAGAGCTATTGTCCTTAAATCCATTATTCTTCTGTGTGAAGTAGGTCATATGGAGAATCTAGGAAACCCTATATGTTGTATTGTTATGAGTGTTGTTTCAAATTGCTCCTTTCAGAAATAATGGCTCCCATTTTTCTAAAGAAGACACAATTTCTTTTTCTAGTTGTAGAGGGACATAATATCTTCATTTTATTTATTTATTTTTATGTGGTGCTGAGGATGAAATCCAGTGTCTCACATGTGCTAGCAAGTGCTCTACCACTGAGCTACAACTCCAACCAGGAAGACACAATTTCAAGTGAAAATGTTACTTTAAATGCAGTCAGGTTCTTGTGTGGGCTTATGCAAAGATCTAGAGGTCATATACTCCTTCTAATGTTTTCACAGAGGTTTGTCTTGGGCTTTCTGTTACATCTCTTGGAAGGCCTTTGTAGAAAGAGAGGGAATAGTTTACTTTGACTAGGAATCTGAGCAATTGGAGAAGTATTTATTTATTTATTTATTTATGAAAGCAGAATGCATTACAATTACAATTCTTATTACACATATAGAGCACAATTTTTCATATCTATGGTTGTATACACAGTATATTCACACCAATTTGTGTCTTCATACCTGTACTTTGGATAATAATGACCATAATATTCCACTATCATTTATAACCCCATGCTCCCTCCCTTCCCCTCCAACTCCTCGGCCCTATCTAAAGTTTGCCTATTCCTCACATGCTCCCTCTCCCTATCTCAGTGTAAGTCAGCCTCCTTATGTCAAAGAAAATACTTGGCATTCAGTTATTTGGGATTGGCTAACTTCACTTAGCATTATCTTCTCTAACTCCATCCATTTACCTGCAAATGCCATGATTTTATTCTCTTTTATTGCTGAGTAGTATTCCATTGTGTATATATGCCACTTTTTTTTTATCCATTCATCTATTGAAGGGCATCTAGGTTGGTTCCACAGTTTAGCTATTGTGAATTGTGCTGCTATAAACGTTGATGTGGCTGTGTCCCTGTAGTATGCTGTTTTTATGTCCTTTGGGTATAGTCTGAGGAGAGGGATAAAAAGTAGGCCCTGATCTCCATCATGTGGGATTAGGCCCCAACTTCCTTAATAAGACTCCTGCAGTGCAAGAATTAAAATCAAGAATCAATAAATGGGATGGACTCAAAAAGTTTCTTCTCAACAAAAGAAACAATCTGTGAGGTGAATAGAGAGCCTACATCTTGGGAGCAAATCTTTACCCCCTCACACATCAGATAGAGCACTAATCTCTGGGGTTTATAAAGAACTCAAAAAGCACACACAAAAATAATAACCCAAGCAATAAGTGGGCCAAGGACCTGAACAGACACTTCTCAGAAGAGGATATACAATCAACAAATATATGAAAAAATATTCATCATCTCTAGCAATTAGAGAAATGGAAATCAAAACTACTCTAAGATTTCATCTCACCCCAGTCAGAATGGCAGCTATTATGAAGACAAACAATTGTTGGTGAGGATGTGGGGAAAAAGGTACACTCATATACTGCTGGTGGGACTGCAAATTGGTGCAGTCCATATGGAAAGCAGTATGGAGATTTCTTGGAAAATTGGGAATGGAGAAATTTCTTTACAAGTAAAAACTTCATAATATTGGGCCCTGGATTCCATTTGCCTATCCTTTGAAAACAGGCAATGTATCCGTGTGCCATTGTAACAACTGTTTGAAGGATTTCTTCCACAGACTTTAATCAAATGTATTTATTCACATTATGGTTCAAATCTATTTTCATCATTTTGGCATTTGCTCTTTATTCTGGTGAGTAAATTTTCCAGTCCTGGGTAGAATACATCATATATCCCTTAGAAATGGAGTGCTTTTTTTTTCTTCCTTTTTTAAAAATTGGGTTTGAAGTTCTTAAACTGTAAAATGACAGAAAACTATAAACTCTTTTACAATATTTTACAATGGATGTCTCTGCTTATTTCCCATGTTAGAGAAGTAGAGATTGGTTTACAATGGGCAGTAGAATTTAGTGCTTTGTTCATTGCTATACTATAGGACTTCAACTGTTTTTTTTAGTGTTGGTGTTTTTTGAAAATTGGATTGCATTGTTAAATGCAAAGGGCAGGGAAGAGATGATCTCTTCTAGATACGATATTGCTAGAGAATCCAATTTTACAGTTATTTCTTAGCTATCAATTCTGAGTCTGTGAAATTAAGGCCTTTTGTAAGGGAAGAACTTGTTCATAGTCTTTTTTTTTTTTTTTTTTAATATCAGGAATCGAACCCAGAAGCACTTGACCAGTGAGCCACATCTGCAGGCCCATCTTTAATTTTTTTTTTTTTTTAAATTTTGAGACAGAGTCTCACTAAGTTTCTTGGGGCCTCGCTAAGTTGTTGAGGCTGGTTTTGAACCTTCAATCCTCCTGCCTCAGCCTTCTGAGCCACTGTGATTACAGGTGTGCACCCCCACATCCAGCTCATTCATACTTTTTTCTTAAAGCTCAAGTCTATGAATTTCAGAATAAAGTAGAAGTTAGGTATTAAACAAGGTCCTTATATTAGATCAGAACTGGTTCATATTTAAATAACTTCATGAAGGTCATTTTCTTGCATCCCAGAAAACCATCTCTTCCGTAAATCTCTTAAGAATGAGTACCTTTATGCGGAAGGGTAGGAATTATTGAAAATAACACATAGCACTGTTTTTCATAGAGCTGTATTAATTTGGGTATTAACTGTACTTTAAGATTTGGGTACATTAGAAAATTTGAGTTTTTGCTATTGGCATAACATTCTCATCTCTTTGGTAGCAGTTTCTTGAGTAGGTCAATGATTGAATGAATTTATTCAATCATTGTAGGTATGGAATTCTTACCTCTTTTTTTTTGAATTCTTACCTTTTAAAATGGTTCTTTGGTTGTAAAAAATGCTATTTTAAAAAACCACACAAGAATTGGGTACGTTATTACTAGTTCATTTGGAATTTGAAAAATGTAAACTTTAAAACTGTTTTTTAGTGTTCCAAGTCAAAGCAAAATTGGCCAAACTAAAAATAACACATATTTTTAATTCTTGATCTATCAATCAATAATTAAAATATGTGTACACCAAGACCAAGTGAAGACTCATCTAGCAAGACCAAGTAACTCATATAGCAAGCATTAAAAAGACACATTGGCATTGTCTACACCAAGTTACAATGTATTTGTTCTATCCAAAATTCCAATTGTTGGCATTTATTTGCTGTTGTGTACAAGACTGAGATGTGTAAATGTATATTTAGAGTAGAACTGTTTATCCTAACAAAGCAAAAGGAAATAAAGTACCACCCCTATTATCAATTTTTAGGAATATAAATTACAATTATTTCTGTGTATTCACAAAGTTGAATACTACATATATGTGAAAATAAATGTGCCATGGCTCTAAATATCTCTCTATATATTTGTCATGAGGATTTATTTTTATTTATTTTTATTTTTTTATTTTTTGTATTTTATTTTTTTATTGATTATTTAAAGCATTACATAGCTCATGATATATCATCTTTCATACCTTTGACTCAAATTGTGTTTTGAACTCCCATTTTCACCCCAAACACAGATTGCAGAATCACATCTGTTACATATTCACATTTTTACATAATGTCATATTAGTGACTGTTGTATTCTGCTACCTTTCCTATCCCCTACGAGGATTTATTTTTAAAAAGTCATTCACGAATATGTACAGCTATGTGTTTTTTTGTGTGTGAATTAACAAGACACAGAAAACTATATAAAATATAGTGAAAGTATGCATTGTTGTAAGCAATTGAAAAAGGAGGCAGGGAATATTAAACGTAGCATCCAGATTTCCTGTTAGTGTGGTGGGAGTGAGGGAGTTGTGGTCTGGGAGGGGAAGGTTATGGATGATAGGAGGTGCTAACTACGTTATAAAAATACATTAAACCAGTTTCTTAATTAAAGGCTTCTATAAAAATATTGAGAATCATATATTATTTATTTGGCTATGGGTATATAAGTTCATGTCTTTAAACCTAAATATAGATTATGTATTTTTCTCATTTTGGAAGTATGGCATATCCTATTAAGATTTAAGAAGATTGTAGTCAAATGTTCACTACCTAATAAACTTTTTCTTTCTCTATTTTACAGCCAGACTGCAGTGTGTATGATCATTTTTCAAATATTTGTAAAAAAGAATATTTTCCAGTCTGTGCTACTAATGACTTTTAGTGCAATACATGTATGTTCTGCACTGCATTGAAATAAGAACATAAGAGTAAATATTTGTTCTTCTTAAGTAATAAAGAAATCATCACAAAATGATAGGAAAATTCATGTTGCCGATAATCTAAGTACAGCACATAATGAAAATATTCATAATAGTTTTGTATAAGCCAAGGGAACACACTTCTATCTTCACTTAAAATTGTTATTCCTGAAAGTAGTATTTGAATTATCACCATAGTCATGCTGGATGTTCTGCAGAGACATAAAACAGATACATAATTTACTACTAAAGACCAACTTAGTAGCCAGTGTGATTTATTTCCAAAGCTGTGATGATAAACAAAAGCAGCATAATTGAGCAAGAATGGGAATGACCGCAGCATTCCAAAAGTCTATGTGGGCACTAGGTTTCCTGATGCTAGAAAGGAACTCATAGGATTGTCAACTGTGATGTCCTTCCAGACCTTCCTGAGAGTGTAGGGCATCTCTAGCCTGAACTCCCTGCTCTCTCCCCTTCACCCTGAAGCAGCTGGTGGTTAAAGGTTCACCAGTCTTCTCTATCTTAGGCCCCATTTTCTTACAAAGGTGTTTCCTATTGTGAAATCTTTGCCAAGTTACTTCCAAAACTGTTTGCCTCTTGTAGGACCTGGAATAAAGCACTTCCTAATTCCATTTTCTTAGGTCACATCTGAAGCCCAAGTTGTGGCTGAGTGAGTAGCCAGGACTGAGTGTTCCCACAGTGGAGAAAGCACCTCTGTGGGATGGAGGAGCAGGGAGCCTACCTCCTGTAGAAGTGAAGTACAACCTCCCCATCATGACTCAAGTTCAAGCCTCCTTTAGAAGCATATAAACTACCCCAGGGAATCTGATGCATTATTTTAATAGTCCTTTTTTTTTCTTTTTCTCTGATTCAACAGAAAATACAATAAGAAATTTGAGTTTGCTTATTATGACAGAGGCTAACATTTTCCTAGAGCTACACATTCCTGTGGCTTTTATTGAACACTCTTTCATAGTGGATTCAGCAAACAATAAGAATTTAATACTCAAGGTCTTCCATTCATAGAAGACCAGGAGAATTTTCCTATATGACCCAGATGGGACATAGGACATTCTATGTTCTTTCCAACACTAAGGTTGCATAATTTCAAGACTTCTATTTTCTATGTTTAATAATAAAATGACACCTTGAAAAATAAATTTCCCAATTTTATGTTTGACAACACAAAACTTAGTGCAATTTCAATTCCTAAATGTTTTGTTCTGTAAAATGTTAAAGTGTGTTTTTTTTTAAATTAAAATTCATATAAATGGGTTATAGCTTAGGGCATATGAACATTTTCATGCCTATAATCAAGTAAATATTTCACAAACTTGACCAAATATTATATACTTTTTTATTTATTTATTTTTTTAAAAAAACAGATATTTTGTTCTAAGGATTCAGAACTTCCAGGAGAGGTTCTGGGACATGTGAAAATCTAAATAGTATCTCAGGTTAGTGTTATGATCATGAACCTTAGGTAATACTGACATAGACTCTAAAATTTATCACCATATGTCCAAAATTGAATGAGTTGAAGAATCTGTAGAAAGACCATGTAAAATGTATGAGGCTCGGTTTAAAAAAAAATATATATATATATATATATTGTTTTGTCCCAAATCAATTGAAAGTAGATGAGGGATCATGGGATGACAGGTAGCAACAGCTTCATTAACCTAGGATTTCCCTTATTGGGCTCATGCCAGCTCAAGATCTTTGTCCAGTTGTCTCCATCTTATAGCAACTAAGAACAAGCTTTAGCTATGTTCCTAAAGTCACATTTAATCCTTTAATGTAATTATAGAAGTGTGGGATGATCATTGTAAGACAGCTAGAGATCTGTCACCTATGTTACACCAAGAATACAGTCTTTTTAATTCATATTTTTTACATATGAGTAATAATGGGGGGAGACTCAATATTTAATTATTTAAAGATTTAAAGTCTTTAATATTTCTTTTAAGGAAAATATTGATTACAATGATAATTTGTAGAGTGACATTACAAAAATGCATTCAGCCAATTGCATCGCCTTTTTAATTATTTTGTAGATGACTTGCATACAAAATTCTTTAGTGAATTCTGGTGCATTCATGTATGCATTCTTTTTTAGAAGTAAACTTTAGATAAAGGTGTACCACGTGCTAGACTCTAGGTCAAACGCTAGAGATAAGATGATAATAGAAATAAAGATAGTCACTCTTCTCTAGGAACTTCAATGTCCTGATTAATGTTATTACCCATTTTTTTAAGTAAATGAAATTTCCCCTTCATATTATGACTGTTCTTCATTCATCTCTGTTAAACATTATTCAACACAATATCTTAGTTCTTATAATAATCTTGTTAGGTAGACTTCAGCTCTACTTTTTAGACATACTGAAAAAGAGATACAGGAAATTTAATGATATTTAAAACATGGTGGGAATTTGAATGAAAAACTGAACATTTTATTCTTTTTTTATAAACCAGTTTAGTCTTTATTACATGCTAGAGTCTACATTCAAAAGCTAAAGAACCTATAATCTGATATTTATGGGTGAGAGCAGCAAAAAAAAAAAAAAAAAAGTGTACCTAAGAAGGAAGGAAAAATCCAATTGAGACCTAGCATTCCCTTTCTTCCAGTTTTACATTCCACCAGGGCCCCTGGACTACTGGGTGGTGCTGCCCACATTCAGGATGGGTATTTCTCACTAATACCCTTGCCACCCATGACTCACAGACCAACCTTCCCTGAAACCCCCTCACAAACACATACAGGAGTATTCTTTACCACCTGGCTAAGAAAATCCAGTCAAGTTGACAACCAGAATTATCCATCATAGTGGCTGTACCTTCTTACATTCCTGCCAGGGTCTCACCAACATTCTCACCAACATTAGTTGTTAACTAACTTTTAGATGATGACCACTCCAGTGCTAGTCTGGATTGGATTTAAGGAATGGGGGGGGCGGGGGGGGAAGCTTTAATAAATATGTGAAACTTGTTGTTGATGCCAACTGATTAGAGACGCCTGGAGTGTTTTCCTCCATGACAAATGACCACAACAAAGAACAGCAGGTATTTCACTGGAGTGTTTGAGGCAGAGCACAGGAGTACAGTGAGGATGTGGCAGAGATTTTGCAGATCAAGAAGATACATGATGGAGTTATAAAGAAAAGATCAAGCACCCAGCATGGTGAGATCAACCATGAAGCAAGAGGGATCTTGCAGGGAAAGCATAAGCAGAGGTCCCAGGAATCAGCATCCAGGGCATAGACACCGGAAGCACTTGCTGCTGGAGAACCCCCGGTGGAAAATATCCTCTTAGGGTCCTATGAAGCAGCGAAGCAGCTTCCCGCACATCTTATCCCACCCCTTCCTACAGACCAGGCCAAAGTTGATCCCAAAGTAACAGAATAGAATAGTAGTTACCAGAGTCTGGGAAGTGTATGGGTGTGGGTGAAAACAGGAGGGCGGGGAAACTGGAGAGAGGATGCTTAAGTGATTCAGGGGAGCAGTTAGAGGGGGAAAAACTTAGAATGTTCTATAGCACAGCAGGATGGCTATGGCTGACAGTAATTAATCGAATATTTCAAAATAAAAGTAGAGAGGATTTTAAAAGTTCCCCAAACAAATAATGGTAAAAGGTGATAGATATGCTAATTACCCTGATCTAATCATTACACATTTTATCTCTCTCTGTGTCTATATAGATGTTACACTTTGCCCTATTAATATGTACAATTATCATGGATCACTTAAGATAGTAATACATAGGGATAGAGGAAGGGGATGCAGAGAGATCGGTCAACAGGTACTAAATTACATTTACAAAGGAATAAGAAGGTCTGCTGTCCTATTGCCCAATAGAGTGATAAAAATAACAACTGCATACTGTACATTTAACAAAGCAAGAAGGATTCCCAATTTTTCACCATAAAAAATGATAAATATTTGGGGATGGGGTTGTAGCTCAGTGGTAGAGCACTTGCCTAGCACATGTAAGACACTGAGTTGAGTTTGATTCTCAGCACCGCATAAAAATAAATATATAAAATAAAGGTATTGTGTCCATTCACAATTAAAAATAATTTTTAAAAAACTGATAAATTTTTTGAAAGACATGTCTGATTTGAAAATTGCAAACTATATGCATGTATCAAAACATAATACCCCATTAATATACATAATTTTGTTATTTTATGTATCAGTTAAAAAATAAATTTTAAAACAAAAATATTAAATGTCTTTACAATGTATGACATGTGTGGCCTGTTGCAAATTATGATGGTCTTTTTTTTTTTTTTTTTGCTTTTCATTCTGCTTATGAATACATGTAAACGGAGAAGGACAATGTATGAAATAAAAGGGTTTCACAATGATTTCAAGTGTAAGACTCAGTTTCATTTTCTCTCAAATGTTATGTCCATTAAATTTTCATGGAACATTTTTCAACTCAAATATTGTTTTCTAAATCATAGCTTAATTCAGTCTGTGAAAGGCAGGTTAGATTAATCTGAGGAATGTAACTATAGTACATTATTTAAGTGCAGACTGTTTTAATATTATATCTTATATGTATGTCAAAACTATGAAATATTTATTATTCTCATATTTATATTAGGAATTGTAGATTAGAAAGTCTGAATGTGACATTGAAGCTATACTCAGGGTTTTCAACTTCCAAAGATTTTTCCACATCAGACACTAGTTTTTTTGTTTGTTTGTTTGTTTGTTTTGTTTGTTTTGGTATTGGGGATTGAACCCAGGGGTGCTTAACCACTGAACCACATCCCCAGCCCTTTTGTTTTTTATATATATAACAACAACAACAACATAATTTCTTTTCTCTCCATTTTAAATTGGTTCTTTTTAGTTATATATAATAGTAGAATCCATTTTGATTAAATTTTACATGTATAGATTATATCTTATTCTAACGAGGACTCCATTCTTGTGGATGTACCTGATTGTGGGATTCACTTAGGTATTTTCATATATGTACATAGGAGAATTATGTCAGATTCATTCCACTGTCATTCCTATTCCTACTCCTCCCTTCCCTTCATTCTCTTTTGTCTAATCTACTGAACTTCTCTTCTCCCCACCTGCTTGATTTATTGTGGTTTAGTTTCCACATATCAATGAAAAATTAGATCATTGATTTGGGGGGGATTGTCTTATTGGATTAGCATGATGATCTCCAGATCCATCATAAAATGTCATAAAATCATCTTTCTTTATGGATGAGTAATACTCAATTATGTATATCTTGCTGAGTTGCTTAGGGTCTTGCTAAGTTGCTGAGGCTCACTTTGAACTCACAATCTTCCTGCCTCAGCCTCTTGAGCTGCTGGCAGAAATCAGACTCTGAACAGATTTGATTAAATAACTTTAATGAATCTCCCCCTATTTGAAATTCTAGTGCCTCCTACTTTAGGGTATAGATAAAAGTATTTAACATATAATTTAGGGGACTGTCCAAGGTGGTCTCAAGTTCCCTCTTGAAGCTTCCTTTTCTCCTCTTCCTACTATTTCCATACTCTCTCCTGTCCTCTGGCCAGGGTTGCCAAATGCTGACTCCCGAGACTTATCTGGGAGATTTTCAAACATATTGTCACCCAGGCTCTTGTATAAACAACTGTGTCACTGTCTTGATGGTGAAACCACACATTGATGAATGGTCTCAGGCTGATGCCTAAGCTGATTGTGAATTTGTACTACTGATTTACCAATGTACCCACCCGAAAAAAAATGGTTATAGAGAACACAAGAACTCTCTGCATGAATGCTTACAACTTTATGTGAATCTATATTTACCTTAAAATAAAAAGTCTAATGAAAAACCAAATCTCAGATTTGAAGATGATGGAAAAAAGCTAGGCAGCCACGCCCCACCACTCCACAGCCCAGAAAGGAAGCAGAGAAAGAAATAGCTGACCAGAGAAGGGTGACTCAATACACATTCTAAAACTCAGTACAGGACAGCTCGAGACTTAGAAGGACTTGCAGCTGAGTTACTGGAGCAAAAAGTAAGGGCAGAATTTCATGACCTTGAACTCCTACCAGGGTAAGATCAAAGGGAAGGGGTAACAGAGAAAGAGGGAGAGGAATGTCTCATAAGATTACTCCCTCAGCAACAGCTAGAAAGAAAAGCAGACCAAGGTACAATGGGACAGGAACAGCCAAGACAGTGAAGGAGAACACAGAGTTCATACCAAATTGTGGACTAAAATCTATACCCAGCAAGGCAGTCATATTGGAGTCCATAGCTAGCCAATCTTCCTGGAAGATATTAAATAAGTACTGCTTCTCCCCACCTTCAGATAGTAACAACTAAAGCCAGAGGGAATGCCTCTGGAACAGGTTGTCTCAGTCATTCATGTAGAAGAAACTCATAGAGGAAAGCTGCTGGATGAAAGTTCCTGCACCCCTCCAACATTGTGGATCAGGGGAGTGGGGTTGAGCTGATCCTCAGAGAGTACTAATCCTAACCCAGCACTCTATACAGCTTCTGCAGGACCTCAGGCAAAGACAGGACAACTGACATCTTACCTCCACCATATTAATTATAGGTAAAACCCTAGTGAGTTGCACCTACCAGGATGGAGGCTTCTGTGCCACAGATGGCCCACAGAAAGCCTGCACCCACAGGCCCCATATTTGTAGACAACTGCCCGTTGCTTGGATAGCACTGCCCTGAAGAAATGCCAGCAAAGAGAATGGATGCCCGCAATTCAAACCACAGGTGGATGCAGAAGGGCCATTGGCTGTCTATTCCAAGGATAGAGATGGTACCCCTGTGGATCTACATCAGTCAGGGTGGAGGCTACTCTGCCACAGACAACCCACAGAGAGACTATACCCATAGGCCCCACTGTTGCAGAAGTCACCAAGTGCTTAGCTAGCACTGTCCCCCTAAAAATCCCAGTGGAGAGGAGGGAGAACCCATGTTTCACCAAATGGCCATACTACCAAAAGTATTAGATAGATTCCATGCAATCTCCATCAAAATACCAATGACGTGGTATTGACAAATGGTACAGCTATTATGGAAAACAGTACATAATTTCCTTAAAAATTAAAAGACATGGGGCTGGGGTTGTAACTCAGTGGTAGTGTGCTTGCCTAACATGCATGAGGCACTTGGCTCTATTCTCAGGACCACATACAAATAAATAAAATAAAGGTCCATCAAGAACTAAAAAATATTTTTTTAAAAATAAAATAAAAGATATACTGTAAAAAAAATACCAATGACATTCTTCATGGAACTGTAAAAAATGGCCCTAAAATTCATTTGGAAGAATAAGAGACCCAGAAGCAAAGCAATTCTGAGCAAAATAGTGATGTAGGAAGTGTTAAAATGCTGGATTTCAAATTATACTACAGGGCTTTAGTAACAAAAACAGCATGGTATTGATATAAATACAGAGATGAAGACCAATGGAATAGAAAAGAAGACACAGAGGCACACCCATAGTTATAGTCATCTGATACTTGACAAAGATGCCAAAAATATATGTTGAAGAAAACCTTTTTAATAAATGGAACCAGGAAAACTGGATATTCAAATGTAGAAGAATGAAACGGAATCCCTATCCGTCACCCTGCACAAAAGTCAGCTCAACATGGATCAAAGATTTAGGAATTAGACCAGAAACTTTGCAATTGTATAAGAAAACATAGGCTCAACACTCCAACAGATAGATGGAGGCACTGACTTCCTTAACAAGGCTCTTAGAGCACAAGAAACAAAACCAAGAATAAGTGGGATGGCACCAAATCAAAAGCTCCTGCACAACAAAGGAAACAAAATGTGAGAAAGCCTACAGGATAGGAGATCTTTACCAACTGCTCCTCCAAACAGAGATTAATATCCAGAATATATAAAGAACTCAAAAAGCATAATACATACAAAAATAATAACCCTATGAATAAATGTCAAAAAAACCTAAAAAGACCATCTCAAAAGAAGAAATAGAAATGTCCAAAAATACATGAAAAAAAGTTCAACATTTCTAGGAATCATGGAAATGCAAATCAAAACTGCATTAAGATTTCATCTCACTGCTGATCCATAATGGGGGGGGGCATGGGAAAAATGGAAGAATTTTGATTGGACATGCGGGAGGGAGGAGAGGGGAGTGGAGATGGGGGCAGGAAAGATGGTGACATGAGATGAATATCATCACTCTAGGAACACATATGACTGCACATGTGGTGTGACACTACATTGTGTACAATCAGAGAAATGAAATGATGTGCTGCAATTGTGGACAATGAATCAAAATGCATTCTGCTGCCATATATACCTAATTTAAATAAATAAATAAATAAATAATATTTCATTTCACAGCACTTAGAATGGCAACTATCAAGAATACAAATAATAATAAATGCTGGTGAGGATGTAGGGGGAAATGTTCATTTCTACATCTTTGGTGGCATTGCAAATTAGTACAACCACTCTGAAAAGCAATATGGAGTTTCCTCAAAAGACTAGGAATGGTATCACCACATGACTCAACTATTCTACTCCTTGGTATTTAACCAAAAGAACTAAAATCAGCATACTCTTATGATATAGGCACATGAATGTTTTTAGCAGTACAATTCCCAGTAGCCAAGTTATGGAACCAGCCCATGTGACCATGAATGAATGAATGATTAAGAAAATGTGGTACATACACACAGTGTAGTTTTGGTCAGCTATAAACAAAAATAATTATGATATTTGCTAGTAAATCAATGGAAGTGGAGAATATAATGCTAAGAGAAAAAAGCCAGACTGCGACAAGGATCAAATATTTTCTCTCTTATGCACAGAAAGTTATACTACAGATCAAAACAAAGGGGAAAAGGGTGGGGCAAGTGGGGTGGGTAGGGATCCCATGAAAATAGAAGAGAGATCAGTGAAGCAAAGAAAGTAGATTAATGAGGAGAGAGAAGGGACAGGAAAAGAGAGAAACAGTGCAATGAAATTGATGAAGTTATGTATGCATATGAATATGTCACAGTGAATTTCACCTGGAAGTCTGTCTTTGAAGCCTACTATAAAAAATTATAAGTAAATTAAAGAAAAAGGGGAACATGGGGCAGGAAAAGGGGGAGTACTGAGGACTGAAGTGAAGCAAATTATATTACATGCTTTTATGATTAAGTCAAAATGAAGCCCAGTATTATGTATAACTATAATGCACTAATAAAAGCATAAAAAGAAAATAAACAAATCTCCAATTAAGTCTAATGCATTTCTGGTATTGCATAATATTAAGGATCTAGGCATGTATCCAATTATAATTCTCTAAATTAATTTTTCTATTTCTTATTTCATTCTTTTGCTCTTTCCACCTCAGTATCTTGATAAACTTTCATATGTCTCCATCCTGGGATCTCTTAAGTACTCATTTCCTTCTCTCTCCCTTCCCCATACTTCTGAATACATCAGGTAAAATTGTCCTAAACCTCTTGCTGAGGAATATGATGATAAATATGTATCTCATGAGTTACTCTACAGCCTAGGACAGGGACACAAAATGCACCTGTGTATTATCTGCACTGGGCCATGCGCCTTATCTCCATCAAGCACTTTACCAACAGATCAATTAGAGAGACTTCTCAGCTGGGTGGAGGTGACTGAGATGGAGAGGGGAACAAAAGAGTCATAGCATTCAGAGCTGTTGGCTTCTTTCCTTTGTGTTTTCTGTATCAGGTAAGTTAACCAGGGATTCTGTAAGAATATTCTGGAGTCCAGTTTCAGCCTAAGGACTCCTCCAAATCCATCCTTCCTGAAATAGCTGTTCGTGCTTTGAGATACCAATGTAGATAATTTCTCAAATGCAGCCAGGCTCCTTGTGCACGGAGCCAAGCATGGGAAGAATAAACAGCTCTTTCTTAAATGTACAAAAAAGACATCCTTGGAGTTTCTCTCAAGGATCTGGAAGGCCTTCTGTTCATATGTTATGTTGTGCTGATATTGAGGATTGGGGAAGAAAAAAGGAAAAAGAATCCACTATAATTAAGTATGTAATTATGGGAGGGGGAGTAGTACCTTTACCATTACTTTCCTTTGGAAATATGTTACAAGCATTCCTGATGGGTTCTTCCACAGAGTTGATAAAATGCCTTTCTTCTTATCATGGATCAAAGTTTATTTTCATCATTGCATTGACATTTCCTTTTTATTCTGGTAAGCAAAATTTTCAGTCTTGGGTGAAGCAAGAAATGCAGAAGGTAGCTACTGCAATTCAGGAGTGGACAAGTTGGTTTTATTGCATGTATAAACCTTAAACTGGTGAGATGAACAAGGCATATTACAAATGCTTTTCTAAAAATCACATAAGTGAGTTGCCTTTTCTGATTTCACATCTTTGAAAAGTGCAGTGGTGTGTGCCCACAGTATCAGTTATTCAGGAACCTAAAGTGTGAGGATTCCTTGAGTTCAAGGACAGTTTGGGCAACACAACAAGATTTTACTCCTTAAAATAAACAAATAAGTAAAATAATAGGTAGTAGAGCTTATATTGTTGTTCATCTTTCAATACAGATACTTACTTTCTTTTCCCCCCATTTTGAAGGTCAGATTCCACAGTTGTTAAATGCAAAGCATGGGTAGTATGAGGTCTTCTAAATCTGACATGCCTTGATAATTTCATCTGTCATTTTCCAGCTCTGTCCTCTAAGCCAAGGCCTTGTGTAATGAGGGAATCCATTGATCCTTTCATTGACAAGTTGTATTTCTTAAAGCTCAAGTTAGCTCATCAGTTTCAGAATAAAGTAACTGTGAGATATTCAGTAGATTCAACATATTAATGCTTACTAATAATTAGCTAAATACTAATTAGTGTCAATATTATTTCATATTACACATGGCATAATAAGTGACTTTCTGCAAGGTATCATTTCTCTTGCTAGATTGTATCATGTATTAAAATGGAAAAATAAAACCATTATGGCATCTTCAAAGGAAGATTAATAAATAATATATAAGATTGTTTTTCATAAGTTATATTAATTTGGAAAACTTGAAAATTTTCCATATTTTAAGTCATTCTATGAATACATTGTCTTAGCACTGCCACAAAATGCTTACCTCCTTACCTGCAAAGCTCACCTCCTCACCTCCTTACTGTGCTAAGGAAGTAATCAGCATAGTCTTATGCTACCAGGAAATGCGGGTGCTTCTCACCATAGACAATGTGATGCTTTCCTACCCCTTCTTATTTTTCTTTTTGTGTGCTGGTTGCAGAAATTTCTATTGCACTTCCAAGACTTTGCAATGAGGTAAGTTCATATTGATTAATGTGGAAGTTTAAAAAGGTAAGCCTTTACTTTTTTATATTATAAGTTTTAATAGCAAATTCAGTTAAACAAAATGTGTGCTAGGATGATCCTCCAAAAACTAAAAACTAAAAAAAAAAGCATCACAAAATCTTGAATTATTAGTACACAAAAGTCAAGAAATATAGCCTTCCTACAATATAAAGGTACAAGTATCTCATTATTCAAAAGTTCTATAATGGGTATTGCTTCATTATACACAATCATCTAATATACATTAAGGGATAATATATAAATTAAGGGGTAATATATGTTAAAGTAGAATTTTTTTTTATCCTAGTAAAGAAAGAAGATTGAAAAAAACCCACCCAATTATACATTTAAGGTTGTATTAAACAATTTCCATAGATTCATGCAATGGAATATTATAGAGAGGTAAAAAATATGAATTGTAGTACTAAATATCTAAGTAGATAAAGGTCACAAAGACTTTTTAAAAGCAGGTTCAGCAGAATACACATAATATTATTTATTTCTATAAATTATCAATATGACCAACACAAAAAAAATCATACTTGTAGCTATACTACTATATATACTGCAAATATGCAGAAATACATATGTAGATAAATACTTGCATATTGAAATTTTTGAAAAATTAAAATAAACATTTTAAAATCAGTTTTATAATTCCTTATAATATAAAATAATGGATGTGACTTGACCTGAATGTGAATAGAAGTTGGGGTGGGACAGCTCAATTATAAAAATATACTCATCCATTTGTATGGATAAATAAAATATTTATGTATGGATAAATAAAAATAATATTGAATGTGTAAAAATACACCAATATTTATACATGTTTAACTGGGTTGTATGTGCCTCAATGTATATTTTAACACCTTAATATTGAATATATTTATTCCATTTTTGTGTGTGGCATTTGTATGAAGAATAAAAAATATTTTAGAAAATGACTATCCAATAGATTCTATGTTCTCTTTATATTTAACAGCCAGACTGTGCTGTGTATACAGAGCAAATACTTTTGTGCTTCAGAGAAACCCTGCAATCTGTGAAACCAATGGCCAGACTTAGAGAAATACATGTGTATTCTGCAGTGAAAATATGTAAGAGTATTAGATTAAAAATTAACTCTTCTAAAGAGATGAACTATCAAAAATGATTGGAAAACCCATATTTCTGATGACCTACCCATAACCTACCTAGAAAACAACTATCTCTGTAAAAGCCACAGGAACACATTTGCATCTTTTCTTGAAGTTCTCATTTATAAAAGAATTTGAATACTTTCTCTCTCAGCACAGCTCTACTATATATTCTGCAAATGTATAAATCAATATTTACCTTAATTTAATAATGGCAGACTAATAACCAGTATAATGTAATTACAAAATCCAGATCCTGAATAATAATTTCCACGATGTAGCTCCAAGCTACAGGGAACATAATTGAGTAAGAAACCTAACTACAGAACTCTGAAATACATCACAATTGGGTCTAATACTATGCAGTTCCTTCTCTGATGATCCATTTGTCTCCTCAACTTGGTGACAGCCTACACATCCTCCTTACAGTACAGTGCAGTCTAGGTCACCTCACCCAGTCTCCCTTCCTGCTCCTTCACTCACAGGGAGTTTGTATTCTAAAGATTGAACCAGCCCTCTTGCTGCCCTTCACATTTTCTCTCACAAATGTTTCCTTTCATAGAATTATTCATTCAATCCCAAATTGGCTTCTGCTTCTAGAGAACTACTGGATCTCTAACCCTCTCCTCCTTTGAGCCTGTGCCAGTCCCAAGACTGAGTCAGGACTGAGCATGCAGGAAGAGTCCAGTGACCCAGATCAGGGAAGGGACTCCTGCAAGGCTGGGCAATGGGTGGGGCCTGGCTGCCTGCACAATGAACCAGATGGAGTTTCTCCAAACTTCTCCAAGCTCATGTCCTTCTCATTAAGAAGCATTTTATGCAATATTCAGGGAATTAATTTTTTATTTTTTTTATTATTAGTTGTTCAAAACATTACAAAGTTCTTGATTTTTTTTTTATTATTAGTTGTTCAAAACATTACAAATATTTAGTGAATTTAAAATGTTCTTTCAATAACTTATTTTCCTCTGTTCTTATTTACAGAGAAAGTAAAGGAAATTTAAAGATTTTTTTTTCCTGAACTGCACATTCATATGGCTTCCATGGTAATCCCATTTTGTGGTGGATCCTACAATCAGATAGAATCGTCTCAACCAGGGCCTTCAACTCCTAGACAACCAGTGATTTCTTCTATGGTACCCAGATGGAAAGCAGGATATTGAAGAATCTTTCCAACTTGTAAATCTATGATTGAAGTATTTTTATTCTCTCTGTTGAATTCTTCAGTGATAGTTTGAAAAACTATTATTTTAATTTTGTGTTTGATAATATAAAATCTAATATAATTTACAATTACAAATATTTCACTCAACTATTAAATAAATTTATCTTAGTTAAAAATCTTTCTTTGTTGGGCAGTGGGTTAAGATACATGAACACTTTTGGTTAACTCAACATTTTCAAAGATGAATACCCAAGTATTTTTCAAAAGTATATACCTGGAATTTTCTTTGTCCTAAATTATCTAGACCTCTCAGAGAGGTATCTAGAAACTTGAATTCATGAGTACTCCCTGGTTAATATTAGAATTTTAGGACTACAAGATGTTAGGAAATACAAACTTAATTCCTAAGGCATAGGACATTTTTTTATAATTGAATGCATTGCATAATAGATTCAAAGATACTGTGAGATTTCTGAGACTTGAAAGAAAAAATTTATATTTTCTTTCTGTCTCACAAATTTGTCAAGATAGAGGTTGGTGACCCTATGATGCCAGACAACTCATTTCATAAACTTAGGAGATCCATTTGCCAGCCAAGATTGATGTGTTTCTATTTCTCATCATCTTTCAACCAGTAGAAAGCAGGTTTTACCTAGTGCCAAATGTTCATTTAAATCTTGATTTAATATCAGAGATGAATCTGGAAGATAACTACTAATCTGCCATATATACCATGCCGGGCCTGCTTTCCTTTTCAGTAAAAAATTTTAGAATGTACATTCATTACACCTCTAGTATTTATTTGTAGTTAAAGTATCCATTAGAATGTATACTTTTATAGGCACACATATAAAAGGTATTCATTTGCTTTCATAATTGTTATTATATAGGACATACATCAATACATTTTTCAGTGAATGTTAGACAATTCGCACATATGTTCATTTTACTTTTATTCAAGGTTTTTTTCTAAACTCCTATTATGCATCAGACCCTACATATAATGTTAGGGTAAATTCAGTAAGTAAAAGCAGATATCATCACCAACCTGTAGGTGTGCTCAGTGTACTGGTGAAAGTTAGTATCCATTAATGAATAAAAATTCTACCTCTGCGTGACTCCCACACAAGCTGAGTCAGCTCCCCACATCCCACATGCCAATGTAACTTAGTTCTATGAAGATCTTATTAGATACATATTAGCTCCATATTTTAGCTATAATAAAGTAAAACACTGTAGGTTTAACAATATCTAAATATTGTCATTTGGTGAGGAAATACAGTACTTTTTAATTGAAAGTTTGACTTTTTTTAGATTGAACATGGGGGAACTGAGCTTCATCCTCAGCCTTTTGTAATTTTTGAGACATGGTTTGGCTAAGTTGCTGAGACTGATTTGAATCTGAGATCCTCCTGCCTGAACTTTCCAGGTTCCTGGGATAACAGGCAACACACCACCATGTCTGGCAGATCTAAACTTTATTCTGATCATAAATTCCTTAGAGGCGCTGAATGCATTGCATATTAGATTCAAAATACTGTGAGATTTCTGAGATTTGGAAGAAATGATTTGTTCAAATTAGCTCTTTGGTACTTGAGTATCTGAATAGAAAAGGAGTAGGACTTTGTAAATTAATCAGTCTATTTGTATAAGTTTGATATGAGAATGGGCATGCTTCCTTCTAGACTTTTGATCTTGCTGGTGTAGTCTTATCTGGTTTGGAGATAAATCCCATTCATCAATGGGAGCTTTCCTCTGAAGTCCAGAAGTTTTCTCCTCAGCTAAACTCTGTGACCCTCACTTTATATCTTTTTCAGCAGAGAGGTAAATAGGCCCTTTACCTCTCCTCTTAAACATAGTCCTCACATCTCAGGTAATAGGAGGCACTACAACAAGCCTCCTCTATTCAGGACTGTCCCATAAAAAGTGGTTACACACTATTGTAATCATGTCTACAATTGTTTTCCCTATTTAATATGCACTTTCCTTTCCAGGAAACCTTTCCCATCCAATATTCTGCAACAGAAATAGTTGGCATGGGCCTCTATCATGATGCCCATGTAGACACTTGAAAGTGCGAGGATGTGTATAATATTTACTTCACTGTAATAATGGAGTGTTTTCTACACGTGTTAGATCTGGGTTTTCCAATAAATTGGCATGGAACATCACTGATATTAAAGGTTCTTTATAAATCCTGATCTTCTATGTTGCAAAAATCAGAAGGTAGGATTAGGGTGGCAATTTACCAACAATCACAGAACTTTAAATGCAATTTAAATATTTTGTTCCTAAGATCTCCCATGAATAATAAATGATAGATATTATAATTTTCATATTTACAAAAGAACTATGAATTAGAGAGTCTAAATATTGAATCACAGAATCTAAATCAAGAAAGGATGAGATTTGTACTAAGATCTTTCATCTGCCAATGCTCTTTTCACTGAGACAGACTGCTAGGGACATTAACTAAGAAGAGAATAATTTGTAATAAATGTCTCCCTTTCTTTAAAATCTTCCATTATCCTCTTAGTGCTGCTGAAGTAAAGAACACATTTTTGCCATATTTTAAGGCAATGTCCCATATGGTCTCACTCCATTCCCCAGTCTTCATCTCTCTTGCTCCAAGCATTTGCACCCTGTTTTCTGAAGATGCTTTCCTAAAGTTGGCTGCACATGAGATTCATCTGGGACCTCTCATAGCATGCCAATGCTCAGGCCTCTTTTTCTAAAGATTGATCCATTGTTTTGACAGCAGACTGATGCATCCAAAGTCTTCGAAAGTTCTCCATGACTCTAACATGCATATAGTTCTCATAAACACAAAAAACTTAGACCCAGACTAAATATCATTCTAAACTTCTTTTTCCTGATCGATTCTCTTGTCCCTTTTCAACTGGATTGCTTGAAAAGCTTTCACATACCTTCTTATCTTAGGATTTATAGCTTGCTTTCATTATTTTCTCTTTCTTCCTTGTACTTCTGGGTTCACAAGATCAAATTGTCCTCATGCCTCCTGCTGAGTGAAAATTTTTTGAGAAGTATTTGGGAGGCACCTCTCTTGACCTACTTTACTGCCTCCAGGAAAGACAACAGAATACCTTTGTGTCTTATCTGGGCTATCTGTCTCGCCCCCATGGAGCTCCTCACTCACAGGTCAATAAAAGAGACTTAGATATAAGGTATTGGTTGAGGAGGAAAAGTGAACAAGATAGTCACAACCTCCAGAGCTGTTGTCCTTAGCTCATCTTCTCTCTGTGTTAAGCAGGTTAAGAGTGAACCTAGGGAGAGAGCCCTGTAACGTGCATCATTGCTGTAAGAACTGCTCCAGGTGAGGCCTTCCTGAAATAATTCTTACTACTTTTTGAAGAAAATAACCAAGATTTGAATGTACTTTTTTTTTTTTTAATGCAACCAGTCCCTTTCTAGGCTGGTTGAAAAAAATGGAAGAGTGAGTAGTGAGTAGCTCTTTCCCTTTTGTTGGTAGTTGTTTTCTTGTGCTTTTTCTTGTATCTGTAGAGGTTTTCCATGATGACTTTTTTTTTTAAGGAAAGAATACATTGAAAATTTGTAATTTGTCTATTTATTTTATACTGGGGATTGAATTCAAAGGGTGCTTAACCACTGAACAACATCCCAAGCCCTTTTTGTTTTTTTATTTTGAGACAGGATCTTGCTAAGCTGCTCAGGGCCTTGCTAAATTACTGAGACTGGCCTTGAACTTGGGATCCTCCTGCTTTAGCCTCCCAAGGCACTGTGATTACAGAAGTGCACCACTACATCCAGCCTGTGATATCTGATGACTTGTTCAGGTGGTGGGTTTCAAAGTGAATAGTCCTCCCTACTAGAAAATCATAGCAGTTTCTTTAAAAATAAGAAACATTATGAAATCAGGCCTGTTTCTTTTTATTTGATGTGTCAGGTATCATTGTTAACAACACTCCAAAGAGTTCCTCCACAGACCTATAAAATGACTCTCTTCTCATCAAGGATCAAACTCATGTTCATCATTGTCTTGACATTTCCTCTTTATTATGGTGAGTAAATTTTCCAGTCCTGGGAGAAACACTTCAAATAGCCTAGGAAATTCTAGAAACAACTGCTGTAATCAAGATTGAATGAGTTAGTTTTATTGCAGGATATAATCCTTCAACTGGTGAGATAAACCAGTGCACTTTACAAGTGTCTCTTTAAAATCCAATTAGTGGGCTGCCTTTTCTCATTTGTCTCATTTGAGAAGTTGAAAAGAGTTGTGATTAGAATGGGCTTATAGATTTTAAGTCTTTGCTCACCTATATAACTCAAGAACTTTAAATTTATTTTTCTTTTGGGAGCTCAGATTCCACTATTGTTAATGCAATGTTCTAGGAGAAATAATACCTTGTAAGTCTAGCACTCCTGTGAATCTAATTTGTTGTTTGCCAGCTCAGAGTCCTCTAAGTCAAGGCATGGGATAAGAAGGGAGGTCATTGATATATTAATGGGCAATTTATCTTCCCAAGAGCTCAAGTTCAGCTATGAATTTCAGAATAAAGGAATTGTGATAAAGTAGATAGAATCTTGAAAGTAGAAAAGAATATTGATTTTTTCCTACTTAAGTGAACATATGCAAGATATTTTCATCCCTAAGACCAGAATGGCTCATTTAAAAATTTATTCAAGAATTGAAAAATTCAGGCATTATAATGAGGGTTGTTAATAAACAGCATAAATAATATTTTTATATGTAGAGCTGGATCAGTTTGGATCAAAATTGTCTAGATTTGCTTTATTTTGAGTTAATTTTTTAATAACTGCCACAAAATTCTCACATCTTACTTATAATACTGTTCAATTTGCATAAATTTTGTACTATAAATAGATGTGGGTACTTTTCACCAGAAACTATGTTCTTTGTTTATATTTTAACTTTTCATTTTTTGCTTTGTTTTCAGAAACTCTCTTTATAAAATCAGTAATTTACAGGCATCCGGTAAGTTATTATTCATTGGTTTGGAAGTTGAAAAAGGTAAAATCTCAATTATTTTGTAAATTGAATATTTTAACATGAAGTTTACCAAAGAGAATGAACACAGAATGAATTTTTGCAAATAAAAATATATTTTTTATTACACCACATTCAAGAAACAGAATCCATCCAACAATATTACAAATGGTCTCACATCTATACAGGATGATAAAATGAATACACTTCCCACCAAGTTCCAGTCATTGGCAGTGAGATGCTATTGTGGACATGCTTCTGAGAGAGAAAATGCTATTTGGAGTAGAATTATTTATTTGAATAAAACGAATGAAAGGCTGGACCATCCAGTTACTGATTCACTGTCAAAAATGACTTCTGTATATTCATATAATGGATTGCTACCTAACAGCAAAAATAAATCAACTACAGCTATAAATATCAGTTTATGCATGGGTCATATGATGCATAAAAAGCAAATTATACATAAGAACACACATGGCATTGTTTTCTTTGTGTAAATTAACAAAATGTCTAAAATTGAACAAGTATGTATTAATGAATACTTTCATAAAAATGAGATTTATGAACATGAGTGTATGTAGTGAATAAATACATTGATATGCAGGGAAATTGTACAGGAATTAATAAACAGAAAATTCAATTGTGTGATTTCCTCTGGGAGGGGAGGAAAGGGAGATGTAATTTGGAGGGAAAGTCCATGGACATTTTAGGATCCTGTTTAGTCAGTTTTATGGCTCTTTCTTTGTAAACGGCTTATGCACAATAGAAAATGGATAATTATTCTCTTACTTTTTACTGTACCATGTTAGTTAAATGTTTATCTTTATATTAATGTATAGAATATATTTACCCCTTATGGATGGATGAGATACATATTAAAAATGAAGAACATTTTATTCAATGGCCTATTTTTCTGGTATGCTTATGTTGTTTCTGTATATTTTATAGACAATTTGTAATTTGTATAATCAACTTTTCAACATTTGCACCAAAGAATATATTCCAGTCTGTGGATCAGATGGTCATACTTATTGCAACAAATGTATTTTCTGCATGGCCTACAAGTAAGAACATCATGGTAATTATATGCTGTAATTAATGAAGAACTAGTTATTATATTAGTAATATATGCAGAACACATAGAAAAAAACTAATGTGCTGTAAAAGACAAAGAAACACTTGTACCTATTTTTGTTTGAAATTGTCATTTCTGAAAGTGATTTTGTATTTGAGAATATAGCCATGCCGGGTATTCTGAAAACGTACAACTTAATTAGAATAGTGGCAAACTAGTAGCCAATATGACATGATTCCAAAGCCCTAAGGCTAAACAGACCTCTGCTATACATTGAAATCTGTGAAATGGACCCATTCATGAAAGAAAGGGACTCCCCCAGTGGTCAAATTTGTCCCTTGAACTCCACATGAGTTTCCAAGCCTTCTTCAGACCATAGGATATTATAAGGAACATCCACTCAAAATCCCACCCCTCTCCCCTTCTCCTAAAGGACTCAATGTGGTGATGGATTTGCTCGAATTCCCTACCTTATTTGCAGTGTTTTCTTCTGGTGTTTCACCTCGTAAAGTCTTTGTACTTATAATGCCCTAATTGCCATGTCTTTCTCAATAAGGACGATCCCTTATTCTCTGATTTCTCAGGTCTGGCCAGACTCCAAGTTTGAGGCAGGACTGAGGAAGTAGAAAATATTAGGTATCCTCACAGTTGGAGATATGCAGGGACTGGGAGCCGGTGGGGTTCAACCACTTGTAGAAGCAGAACACAGCCTCTTCATCATGTCCAGAGTCCCAGTCTTGCCCCTTCGGGAGCTCTTGGTGCACTTCCCAGGGAGATGAATGTGTTCTTTTAATTATTTATTTTTTCCCTCTCCATTCTCTTTCTCTCTCTTTCTTTTTCTACAGAAAAAGTGGCTACAAACTTAGTTTGGTACATTATGGTAAATGTTGAATTTTTGGAAGAGTTACATATTCCCATGGATTTTATTGTGGTCCCATTTTTGCAGTGAATTCTACAAGCAATTTGAATTTTTGCAGTTAGGATCTTATGCTCCTAGAAGATCAGGTGAATCTTCCCGTAGGACACAGAATACCGGACATTCAATATTCTTTCCAATTCTAAGATTCCGGCATTTTAGTATTTTATCCTCTGTGTTCAACTATTTAAATATTAATTTTCAAGTTAATATTATCTTTGATAATATGTAACCTAATGTAATTAACACCCTACTTTGCTTAATAAAATATTAAACTATCTTTATGAAAATGTCCTTTGTTCCTTTGGATAGTGGGTTAACCTAAATGCATTCTTCTGGTAATTATACATGAATAATTTTGAAGCAAAGAGTCTATTTTCAAACTATTACTTATTTGTAAAGAATATAGCTGTCTGGTATCTTCTCTGTTCTAAAAAAATGAGAATATGTTCTTTGTCGAGTCTGGAAACTTGAATTTCTAAGAAGTACCCAGATTAATGTTATAATCAGAAACTTAGGCAATACTGACTAAGACTATAAGATCTAGAATATGCCTGAGTTTGAACAGATCGTAGGATCAATACAAAAGCAATGCAAGGTTTATGAGGCTCGGGAGACATTTATTATGTTTTCCTTTCATGCTTGCAAGTTAGTGAGATGTAGTGGGGTGGCCTGGGATGATAGGCAATCATGCCTTCCTTGACTTAGGGTGTATATATGGTTTTCAAGACAGATACACCTTCATTCCCCTCCATCTTTCAGTATAAGAAACAGGAGAAAACAAAGGGCTCATTCAAAACGTGAGCTTAATGGCAGAAATACACAGTAACTATTTGAAGACAGAAATCTGTGACATATGCTATGCCACACAAGATAGGCTTCTCAATAAATATTTTCACATCTAAAGAGTGAACTATGTGATGGCAATATCATAAAACAATTCTAGTATTTTTTTACATTTTAATGTTTTATTAGTGCATTATACCTGTATATAATATTGGGATTTATTTTTACATTTTCATACATGCATGGAATACAATTTCCTGCACTTCAGTCTCCAATGCTTCCTCTTTCCCTCTCCTTCTTTCTCCTTTGGTTCTCCTTCCTCTAGTCTACAGGTCTTCCTTGTATTCATTTATACTTTTTAAAATTAGTGCTTTATAGATATACATAAATGTAAAATTCACTGTGCTGTACTTATATATCAGATAGCATAATTTGATTAGTTATATTCTACCATTATTCTCTATTCCCAATCCTTCTCCCTCCCTTTCAATCATCTTCCTCTGCTCCACTGATCTCCCTTCTATTTTTGTGAATCCTCCCTTTTCTCTGCTGTATCAATCTAAAACAATTTTAAGGAATGTATCCATTAAAATACTAATTTGTAGAGCTACATTATAAACAGTTATTCAGCCAGTCATATGGCCTTCTTTCCAGAAGACTTGCATAAAAATTATGTCAGTGAATACTGAATATTTATTTAGATGTTTCTTTTCTATCTTACATACGATGTAAGGGTCTGCTGTATGTCAGGCACTATGCCATGTATTTTTCTTATGATACTATGTCATTTAATTTTTTAGTTGGGTTTGCAACTCATTTCTGACCAACACCAAGGGGAAAAATGTATTATTATTTCCTTGAGAAACTTGTTTGTTTTGGATATTTAGATATGCACTCTACCTCAAGTTCATTTTTAGTTTTGGTTGTGGTATGATCAAGATTCTAAATTGTTATCCTCTACACAGACATCTAATTATTCCAGTTCTACTTCTTTTTTTTTTTTACTGATTGCCTGAGAAAAGTATTCAAAAAAGTATCCAATTTAGTGTTCCAGAATAAAATAGATCAAGACAGTCTGGTTATACTAATAAAATGAAGAAGACATAATTTCGCCAAACTACATTTCTACAGAAATAGAGGTAGTATTTTGAATTATAATTCTTATATCTAATGATGATGCCTGTAATGTAGGAAAAATTAATACTCGTTTGTTGTCTTTCAAAAATGCTAAAAGAGCAATTCCTATAACTACTTCCTGCTTTCCCCTGAATAGGGAAAGATAACTGCCTATCACAGAGCCTTTACAGTGTTGACAGCGTTGGACTGGATCTATCCTATGCCATCTGTTATTTTATTTTGTCCTCATTAAATAATAAGATCAGTACAAAAAACTTCTGCCATAAGAAGTTTTCAAAATACTTGGAGAGGTCAGGACTGAAAAGGATATGAAAAGAATACATAGTAATGGAAACTATGACATTGCTAAAAGAAATTGACACATATACATCCACATATATGGTCAACTAATCTTTGAGAAGAGTGTTAAGAATAGACAATAGGAAAAGGAAAACCTCTTTTATAAATCATGTTCATAATTGCCCAATAGGTATACAGTGGAACTATCAGTTGTATTTTACTTAGAGACAGGGTCTCACTGAGATGCTTAGCACCTTGCTTTTGCTGAGGCTGACTTTGAACTCAGCAGGAGGATCTTGAGTTCAAAGTCAGCTTCACCAAAACTACTGAGATTACAGGTGTGCACCAACCCTCCCGGCCTGAGGGTTGATTCTTGGTGTTTCCTATTCTGGGGATTTGGATGAATACGTAATGAAATGTATTCACATTTGATTATCACCCAGAAAAAATTTCACTGCCCTTAATATTCTTGGTGCTAGACCCATTTCTCCTCACCCCAGCCACCACTGATCATTTTTATTCTCTTTTTAGTTTTACCTTTTCCAGAATGTCATATAGTGGGAAGCATGCAGCAGGTAGCATAGCCTTCCCAGAATGGCTTCTTTTATTTTATCATATGAATCTGTTTTCTTCACATTTTTCATGGCTTGGTAGCTCATTTTTTTTATAGTGCTCCATTATATTCCATTGTCTAGATATACTCCTCATATTTATGTATTGCTGAGGACAGAATGTTTGAATTCCTTCAAAATTAATTTATCAAAACCAAATATCCAATGTGATGGAATTTCAAGGAGGGACTTTGGGAACTGATTAGATCATGAAGGAGGAACCCTCAAATAGGAATATTAACTTTATAAAAGACCCCAGAGAGTGCCTTGTGCCTTTCACCATCTGAGGTCACAGGAAGAAGACAACAATCAATGAACCAGAAAATGAACTCTCGCTAGTCACAAACTAGGCTGACAATTTGATCTTGGATTGCTCAGAATTCAGAATAGTGAGAAATAAATTCTTACTGTTTATAAGCCACACAGTCTATAGTTATTTTTATAGCAGCCTAAATTAATTAAAATATTCATTCACCTACTGAAGAATATCTTGATAGTTTCTGGTTTCAGTGATTATGAATAAAATTGTTACAAATATCCATGTATAAGTTTTTGTTTGGACAAAAGCTTTTAGCTCTTCTTGAATGAGTGCAATTTCTGGATAAGATAGGGGAAAATTGTTTAGACTTGTAAAACCCACCAGATTGCCTTGCAAAATGGCTATATTATTCTGCATTTCCACCAGCAATGAGTGAGCGTTTGGGTTACTCCACATTCTCACCAGCATTTGGTGTTGTCATTATTCTGGATTTTGGTCATTTAAATAGATGTGAAATAATAAAGAATTGTTTTAAATTGAATTTCCTCAGAAACATATGATATGAAACATATTTTATATGCTTATTTATCATCTGTACATCTTGGTAAAGTGTCTATTAAAGTCCTTGGCCTTTGTTTTAAACAAGTTGTTTTCTTATTGTTGATGTTTAAAATATGTATTTTAAAAACACTTTTTCCCATTTGTGAGTTCTCATTCTCTGGACATTATCCTTTGTAAATCATTTCTGAGTTTCAATGTATTAGTTCTTTCTTTCGTGGATTGTGTATTTGGTATTGTATATAAAAAGTGATTGCCAAAACCAAGGGCAACCATGTTTTCTCTTATGTTATTTTCCAGGAATTTTATAGTTCTGCATTGTATGCTTAGGCTTATGATGAATTTTGAGTGGCCTTTTTTTTTCTAAAACTGTAAGGTCTACATCTAGATTAAATTTTTTCTTTTCTTTTTTTTTTTTTTTTATGTACGGATGCTCAGCTGTTAAAGCATTGTTGTAATGTCTTTGTTTCCTTGTCAAAGACCAGGTGATTATATTTATGAGAATCTATTCTGGATTTCTGTTCTACTCCATTGAGTTATCTGTCCATTATTTTTCCAGTGCCATAATTGTCTTGATTATTGTGGTTTTATACTAAGTTTTGAAGTGGGGTAGTGTCAGGAATCCAAGTTTGCTCTTTCCTTCAATATTGTGTTGGCTACTCTGGGTCTTTTACCTTCCCAGAATACACATTAGCATCAATTTGTTGGTCTCTAACAAATAACTTGCTGTCATTTTCACTAGATTGCATTGAATCTACAGGTCAATTTAGACAGAAATGACATTGTGACAATATTGAGTCTTCTTATATATGGACATGGAATACCTCTCCATTTTATTTAGTTCCTATTTTATTTCTTTCATTAGAGTTTTATCATTTTCCCAGTATAGATTTTGATCATATTTTGTTAGATTTATTCCTAAGTATTTAATTTGGTGGGTACTAGCATAAATGGCGGCATTTTTAAATTTCAAATTCCATTTGTTCTTTGTAGGCATATAGGAAAGGGATTAAATCCTGTATCTTAAGTGTGTATTTTGTAATTTGTTTGTAATTTCTTATTAATTTCACGAGTTTTTAGGCAATTCTCTTGTATTTTCTATGTAGACATTCCTGTCATCTAAGAACATTTTTTCTCCTTCCTTCCCAATCAGTTTACATCTATTCACATTTCTTGTCTTATAGTATTAGTTAATACTGCCAGTTTCATATCAAAAAGGAGTAGAGAGAAGGCATCTTTGTTTTGTTCCTGATAGTGGCAAAGCTTCTGGTTTATTTTCACTAAATATAATGTTAGTAATAAGGGTTTTTTAGAATTCTTTTATGAAGTTGTGGAAATTCCCCTAATTTCCTAGTTTAATGAGAAGTTTTATCATGAATGGGTATTGGATTTTGGGAAATCCTTTCCCTGAAACTATTGATATGATCATCTAATTAATTTTATTCTTTAATAAGAATTTATTAACTAAAACAGATTGAGACAGTATATTTAAATGAACCATGAGACTCAAAAACATCTAGTTTGTAAATTACAAAATCAATACATAATGGAAAATACAGTAATGTTTAAAAATGTAAGGTTAATTATTTTTGCTCATTTCCTCTACTGGATTCTCAGAGGGAATGATGCACACATTTAGGAATTCTTTAGTCATAGCAAGGTCATTTTAATTTGATATATTATTCCATATCAAAATGTTGTTGCTCTAATTTCTTATAGAAGTATTGAAGAAATTAGGTCTCATGAAGTTCTCCAGGCTAGACTTGAACTTATGATCCTCCTGTTTCATCTTTCTGAGTAGCTGGGAATGCAGGCTTGTGCCACTAAGACTGGCTGTAGTTGTCTTTTCTTGTATTTTTCTGATAAAATGACATTGGCCTAATAAAATAAGTTTGGGAGTATTTTCTGTGCTTTCTCTTCTAGAGAGAATTGATTGATTCATAGAGTTGATAAAATTTCTTCTTTGAAAGTTTGGGGAAATTCAACCTGGACCTGATTGTTTCTCTTTAGGAGGGTTATTAATTATTGGTTCAATTTATTTTAAGACAAAAGCCATTTAGATTGTCTATTTCTTCCTGTGTGAGTATTGGTATATTGTCCATTTCATCTAAGTTATCAAATTTATGGGCACAGTGTTATTCATAGTATTCTTTGGTTATTCTTGTAATGTCTATGGGTTCTTAAGTGATATTCTATCTTTCATTTCTGATATTAATGATTTTTGTTTTCTCTTTTTTCCTAGTTAGTCTGCATAGAGGTTTATGTATTTTTATTGATTTTGTGAAGAAACATCTTTTGGTTTCACAGATTTTCTATTTTAATTTATTGTTTTCAAATTTACTTATTTATTTGTAATACTCATTTCTTTTCTTCAGATTAATTTGGATTTAGTTTGAACCTTTTTCTGTTTTCCAAAGCTAAAACCTTATATTATTCATTCTAAGAATTCTTACCTTTCTAACATATGCATTCAGTGCTATAAATTTTCCTAAGCACTGTTTTTATTAAAACCCATAAATTTTGAAAAGTTGTGTTTTCATCCGAGTCTTGCCCAAAATATTTTAAAATTTCTCTTGCTATTTTTAGCAATGTTTTGATTGACTCAAAGCATTTATCAAGTCTTTTATTCCTTCTTTGATCCTTGTGTGGTATTTAGAAATGTATCATTCAATCTCCAAGCATTCAAGGATTCTCCAGCTATCTTAAGTTACTGATTACCAATTCTATTTCACTGTGGTCTAAAAGTAGAGATGGTATGATTTCTAGTCCTTTAATTTTTTTGAGGTATGTTTTATGGCCCAGCATGTGGTCTGTCATTATGAGTGTTTCACATGAGCTTGAGAAGAATGTCTCTTCTTTTGTTGGGTGAAGTAGTCTACAGATGTCAACTTTACTGAGTAATAGTGCTGTTGAGTTCATCAATGTTCTTGCTGATTTTCTGTCTTCTGAATTTGTCTACTCTGATAGAAGAGTGTCAAAGTTTCCAATTATAATATTGGGTTTATCTAATTTTCCTTGCAGTTTTGTTAGATTTTGCCTTATATATTTTGACATTTTATTGTTAGGAATATATATATACAAGATTGTCATTTCTCCTAGCAGTATTGACTCCTTTATCATTATGTAATGCCCCTATTAATCTCTGGCAACTTTTCTTGCTCTAAAGTTTGTTCTGTCTGCTGCCAACTTAGCTACTTCTACTTTCTTTTGATTAGTGCTAGCAAAGTATGTGTTGCTCAATCCATTTACTTTTTTAAATTATTTTTTGTTTTAATTAGTTATATATGACAGTAGAATTCATTTATGCATTTTGATATATCATACATAGGTGGGATATAATTCTCATTTTTCTGAGTATACATGTTGTTGATTGCTAGGAGCTACAAGCAGATAAATGATGCATGGCACCTTTGCTTGTAAAGTGAAGCCAGCTAGCCACTGAGATGATATGATTATGTTAAGATGTACATTCATATGCAAATTGGGCTCCTGCTGTTCACCTTGGCCTGCTACCAGACTCAAGTTACGGGACTCCTGGAGAGTTCCCATTGGTTGGGGAAGGATAGTAGGAGGAAATTCCGGGGGAGGTCCGGGCCCCCTGGTTCCGGGGGAACGCGCGGTTCAGGCAGACGCCAGCGTGGGGAGGACCGGGTTTGGCTTGCCGGTGCCTACGGAGTATTGGTGGCTTTTTCAAAAATAAAGTTTTGTTCCTGCTTGAGTGGCTCGTGATTCTGTGCCCAGCCAAGACTGCGGCAGTTGATCAATCAATTTAATTTTAATCTATATATGTCCTTAAAGTAGACAATAGGTACTTGGATCTTTTTTTTTTTTATATTGTCTAATTACCTTGATTTCTTTTTTTAAAAAATTATTGGTGCATATGTGGGTTTCATTGTGTCATATTTGAATATTCATATAATATAATGAGATGAATTTTACTCCCCAGCACCTATCCTTATTCTCCTCTCCTCCCTCCCTCTGACATGCTTGCTCTCCTCTAAGAGTATTCTTTCTGCCTTCATAATGTCTGTCCTGTTGTTGTTGTTGTTGTTTGGTACCAGGGATTAAACTCGGGCACTGGGCTACGGAGCCACATCCCCAGTCCTATTTTGTATTTTATTTAGAGACAGGGTTTTCTCGAGTCACTGGGATTATAGGCATGCGCCACTGAGCCTGTAGTCTGTTTTCTTTTTGATTGATTCCATTAACCTCTTCCCTTTAATTGACATGTTCCGAACATTAGCAAGCAAAATGATTAGTGATACAGTTGAGTTAATATCTGTCACATGTTCTCTTCCATTCTTTTACTACTTTTTCAGATTTTGAGTATGTCTTTTATATTATTCTGTTTTCTCTATATAGCATATCATTTATTCTTTTATGATTTTTCCCAAATTAATCTCAACTTGTGAAAAATAACTTCATGGGTTGCTTTTCAAAAATATGTACTATTTTGCTTTTTCACTTTTATAGTTGAGATCTTTGCATGAATTATTCAAATACAAATAAATTAATCACTGTTTAATAAATCATCTGCTCTAATTGTGGACTTCTATTCAATTCCTTACAGATGATTTGATTCTGAAATTAAGGAGACATCTTAAGTGTAAGGAAAATAACTAGTTGCCAGGGATATCAATGAGCAACTCCTTTACACAAATGAGACCCTGACTTTAGAGAACTCAGAGGAGACCAACATCAACTAAGACTGCCAAGGAATACCAGATCTGGAGGAAATCATTTCTACTCATGCTTTATATTTAACAAATATGGAACATGGTTTCCCCAAAACTCATCTGTGGACTACAATAACAGCTTTCCTTTATAGTCTATAGGCTCTTTCCCTTCCATTTATCTCTGCACCAACACTTTTTATCTTTTGGTAGAAAGTTGGATGATCTTTCTCTTTTTTTGACAGGGGAAGTGGGGTATGGGGATTGAACTCAGTGGCACTCCACCATGGAGTCACATCCCCAGCCCTATTTTGTATTTTATTTAGAGACAGGGTCTCACTGAGATGCTTAGCACCTTTCGGATGCTGAGGCTGGCTTTGAACTCAGGACCCTCCTGCCTCAGTCTCCAGAGCCGCTGGGATTACAGGCGTGCACTACTGCATCCAGGTTTATCTTTCTTTTTATTCTCATGTGGGACACAATCAATCCATGCCCAGTTGGTGAGGAACATTCCAGGAAGCCTCTCAATACAGAAATTCCCCCACAGGAGCTGGTTATTTACCTCAGTATTCTTTCTGTAACTGCAAAAGTATTCAGCACTCACCTTTCTTCCCATAAGAAAGGATTTGAGCATCACACCCTAACCTTTAGAAACAACGTTCCGCTAAAAATTGTCCCTGATCCCAGTTTAGCTTTGTTGTCTCCTGGTGGTTAAGATAATCACATCACTTTGGTCTCTCTGAGACATGAGGTATATTAGAAAATTCAGTCATGTTTAAAAGTTTATTAAACTTCCACCTACAGTTTAGTCTCCAAAGACAAAACAAAATAACAACAACAACTTGCATTATACAGCATTCGGGGACAGGCCCACCATGCATTTTAGCTGGTATTTTACATGCTTATGTTCAATCCAGGTAGCTCATCTCTGTTACTGCTCTGAGTGGTGAATTTCTTTGCCAACACTAATGGGCGGCAGTGACTGAGAGGGCTGGGGAGTGCTCCCGGTACCTATTGCCTTTTAAACTTTTTGACATCATTTCTTCCATGACAAAATTTGAATACTACATGAATTTTGTCTTCATTTAAGCTATACTTACTAATCCACATAGCTAACATTCCTTTTTATGGTAAATTTTAAAACTTTCATAGCCTTTTAAGAAAAATTTCAAAAAGTTTATATTCATTTTTTTCATCAGTTCATACGCTGCCTCTCCTGTCTTAATCTCTGTTGATATAAAGAGAAGTTCACAGCATAGGATCTAAGTGGCTTCTGAGCAGTTTTTTTTTTTTTTTTAATGTTTGATAGGTCTACCACAAAAATCTCTGCAATCTATATAAGTAAGTAAGAGTTAGTATAAGCATAATAGTTACTTTAATAAGGAATTTTTTGTACTTACTAGATTAAAGAGCAATTTAGTGATCATGAAAATTACTAATCCCAAAGGTTCCTATCTAAATTCTGGATTTCTTCTCCAGAAGGGTTAGGAGGGGGGAGGGTAAAATTAAGATGACAAATATCTACTAAATATACAATTTAAGGGTAGATAGTTTCAATATTTTATCTATAGCATTTAAAATAAAATATAATAATAATAGAAATCATTATTCTCACATTTTAAAGAAGAATAATCAAGACTATATTATAACAAAGTTAATAAAGACTGGGGGGTTGTATTTAGATAGATCTTTGAATTGCTAGAACTCTTTCCACTAAGTCAATTCAGTGAAACATGTTGATTATGAAAATATACTCTGACTAAATATCTTCTTTACTTGAAAAACTTTCAGTATCAATTACCTATGTGATGGGATGAAATTGCTTAACATGATAATCTATACCTGGAGATGCAGGTAAAGATTTAGATGCAGCAGGTCAAGACTCTATCTGAAGCAGCTATTGGGAGACTAGTTTAAAGCTGCTCCATTTTTTACTTTCCATATTTGATCTCCACTTAATTCCTTGGTGTTCTCTTTTATTCTACAAAATAAAAAATAATAAAAAAAATAATAATAAATTGTGCTCTGGCCCAGAGTTCTCTACAGCTGGCTGGTCCTGGGACTCATCCAGGAGCTTTAAAAATATACCAGTGTTTTTAATATGTTCACTTCATTTGAAAATAGTTGTTTCATAGTTCTGGGTGGTGAGACTGAGCACTTGTAGGAATATCTCTAGTTAATGTCAAGTCCTGGTCATAACATTGTACCAGAGTCTCACTAGAAAAAAATGGTTAAACAGAATTTCTCTGTATTATTTCTTACAATTGTAAGCCTACAAAATACAAAAGAATTAAATTTTTTAAAATGCGACTGGATATGGGACTGTCATTGCATTGAAAGTTATTGAGGAGATAGGTATATGTTTAATTACAGTTAACAAAAAAAAATCTCTTCAATTCTTTTGTTCCTTCCAACTCAATTATTTGGAATGCCCCCCCCCCCACTCTCTCTCTTTAAATTTTAGGTTCCATAATCACTCTTGTCTCTTCTCTACCCCATACTTCTGTGTCATCAGATAAATTGTCCCCATACCTCCTACTGAGGGAAAATCTATTGAGATATATTTAGGAGGCACCACTCATGATCTACGTTACAACCTCCAGGGAGGACACAGGACACTTCATGTCTTATCTAGGTCAGAGCTGTTGTCCTTGTGGCCTGTCTTGTGTGAAGCAAGTCAAGTTCATAGCTGGGGAGACAGCTCTTGTATGTCATTGCTGAGAGGACTGCTGCAGGTCAGGCCTCCCAGAAACAACTATTCCTACTCTCCAAGGAAAAAAAAATTTAAATAAAATATAATTCAGTCCCTAACCCCAAGGGTTGCCAAAGCTAGCAATTTCTTATGTGTGAAAGGGAATTTGACCCAACCTTTTTCTCATATTTCTGAGGTACCTCGTTTACACATTTTATAGTTCTCATTGAATTTGAGGGATGGGCAAAAGAAAGGGGAATTCATCCAGCTACCAGGTAGAACAGTTCTTTGACCAGTAAAAAAAAAAAAAAAAAAAAAAAAAAAAAAAACAACAACAAAAACTTTCTTCCCGTGGCTCTGTATTTGTTTGTCTGTTTCAAGGGTTATAAAAGCCATTAGGATGTTTTCATTCATAGACATAATACAATATTTTTTCTTCTCTTCATGAGTTAAAACTGTTTTCATCACGTTGTTAAATTTTATTCCTTATACTAGTGAGTATATTTTCCAATTTTGGGTGAAACTCTTCACGTATCCTAGAAATAGCAGGAAATAACAACTGTCACTTAGGAATGGAGGGACTGATTATGTTGGGTTTGTAATCTCTCAGGGCAAACTAAAACAGGTGTGTTACAAATGTTTGCAAAATGGCATCAGTGAATTGCTGTTCTCATTTCCTCCATTACAGATGGAGGAAAATGGGCTGTGGACCTTGGTTCATTGAATAAAACATCAAGCTTTTTCCCCAGAAAGTATGAGTAAAAATGATTTCTTCCAGGTCTGGCATTCCTTGACAGTCTGAGCTGATGTTGCCTGCTCTCAAAGCCCTAAAGTCCTTTACGCCTTGTTTGCATAAAGGAGTTGCTCATTGATATCCCTGGCACCTGGTTATTTTCCTAACACTTATGATAACTCTTCAATTTCAGAATCAAGTCAGCTGTAAGGTATTATTAATACTGTAAGTCCATAATTAGAGCAGAGAACTGATTGATTAAACACTGATTAATTTTTATTGAAATGATTCATGCAAAGCATTGTCTTATTTAACTAACTGCACAAAAATAAAGGTGAAAAAACAAGATGTTGGGTATTATTGAAGAGCAATTCATCAAATTATTTTTCACAGACTAAAATTAATTCTGAAATTTAAAAATGTTTGATTTTTATTCTATTAATTTGGTGTTTTGCTTCTGCCATTAAATACATCACAATATTTGCATTTGCAATATAGGCAATATTTATGTATTTCTGCTACTCAGAGATAGGGTCACTTACTATCAGGGACTATGGCTTTTCTAAGACTTTGATTTTTAAAACTCTTTTCATTTGGGTGTTTTTATTTCTTTCATTTTTTGTTTTTAGAGAAATTTCCTTTACATTTACCAAAAAATCAGAAGAAAAAGGTAAGCTAATATTGATTCTTTAGGAAGTTAACAAAGGTAAACTATTTTAATACTGTAAATTTTATACAATTTTTCCAAATGATATGTGCAAATAAAAGGCTCATTCCAAAGTAAAAATCTGTAATGTCATTACATGTCTACGGCCATACCACCCTGAACGTGCCCGATCTCATCTGTAATATCATTACTTTAAGTTCAGAAATTGAATCTAATCAGCAGCCCAAAATCATGACATCACCCTGATAAGGTAAAAAAAGAAAAAGGGTGTGTGTGTATACACACACACACACACATATATATATATATATATATATATACATATATATATATATATATATATACACACACATATATACATATACTATATGGACTTAGGGTAGAGGTAACAGGAAGTTGTTATTCAATGAGTATAAATTTTCAGTTATGCAAGATGAAAAATTTTAGAGATCTGTCAAACAACATTACAACATGGGGCTTACAGTTAATACTGAATATTTATACATTTGTTAAAGGGATGGTTCTCTTGTTTGTGTAAGTTCTACAGGTATTAATGATTGATGGTCTTGAGAGTGGAATGGCTTTATTATCTCTGCAAGTAATTCTGTATGAACTTAGTTTTTTAAACCACTAGAAGTCTAGACCTCTGTTGACTTAACATTTTCAGCCTCCTGTTTTTCTTTTCAGGTTTGATTCTCTTATTTTTTTTTCCAAATTATCTGCTTGAAAAGTGTTTACATGTCTATCTTAGGATCTATAAATGCAATTTTTATCTTCTTCTTTCCCCATATTTAAGAGTTCACCAGATGAAAATTTCCCCAAGCCTCCTGCTAAGAGAAGATCTACTGATTAGTACTTAGGAGGTACCTTTACTGACCTACTTTATGGTCTTCAGAGAAGACACAGAATAGCTCTCACTGTCTTATCTGCACTGTTCCATCTGTCTTGCCCCCATCAAACTCTTCCCTCATGTGAAAATGGATGGTTGGAAAGATACTTGGTATGTTTTCAATGTTTTTAAATTTGTGAAGACTTGTTTGTGACCTACCAAGATCTATCCTGGAAAATGTCCTATGTGTGCTTGGTGTTCTATTCAGATACTTTGGGGTAGAATGTTATGTAGATGTCTGTTAGTTTCGTTTGGTCTAGTGTTGTTCAAGTCTTCTATTTCCTTTTGATCTTTTTTTTTCTGGATATTCTATCCATTATTAAAAGGTATTGAGGAAATTCCTACAGTAATTTTATTGCTGGGATAAGATTTGATTCCCTTTATTATTTCTTTTGTGTCTCTTCTATAGGCATTTTCTTTGTGAGGCTGCTATGTATTTATTTATTTTTATTGTTAAGGGGAGAAAGCCCCATTGTCTTTCATAGTACATTGTTTTTTATACTGTAAGAGTTATTAGATTTTCTTAGGTATGTGGTTTATAAATATTTTCTCCCATTCTGTGAGTTCCATGGAGTATGATCTTTGATCTCATGGAGGGCAGTTTGAATACATCAGGTTATAGCTTTTATGTGCTACATTTTACATCTTCTAGGCCAATTTGTGGTATCACAGTGAAGCTAAATGATCATCCTAATGAAAAACAGATCATCACCATCCATGTCTGAAATTGGAAGATTTGCCAGTTGTCTCATATTTTGTGTCCATCTCCCTTGCATCCAAGGGTACCTTATAGTAATCTTCCCATCTAGCCTGGGGGAAGCCAGGGCCATAAGTTACTCCCACCTATCCATTGGGTATTAGCCATCTAATTTCAAGCCTAGAGAGCCAATTACTTCCAAACCAAAGCCTGTAAAATCACAATGTGAAGTTATAATCTCATAGTGACTCTGGGATCCATCCTAACTCCTGACTGGCATTAGGCCATTTTTCATAGGTGTGGTTATGTTGTTCCCAACAGATTGGGATTTTTTGGTTTAGATGCCCTGTGATAGGTGTAAGCCATATATATTTGTCCCAAATCTAATAGTAACCATCCTTATACCTTTGACATTCAGGTGATAGTGAAAAGTGAAGTGTAGATGGTCTTAAATGTGATTTTATAGCAGCAAATATTTGAAGATTGTTTTTTTTTTTTTCTGGAGTGAAAGTTTTTCCATGACCTGGTTGTGATAAATTTTCATTTATAGGCCATAATTTAATATCAACACAAGTATCAGTTTGTAAAGAGTGTTTCTCTTCTTTCTGTTTTAACATTATAAAATTACAAATAGTGTAAATTTGATCCAGTCTTTTCCTTGTAAGGGAGATACCCATCAAGGCAGCCCAGAAGTTCTGGAAAGGGCAATAGTCCACATATCCAGGAATTATCTTTCTGTAACCGCATTGCATATTATCGAGCTCAGTCTAGAAAAAACTTAATTTCAGTGGACTTATCTAAAACAATAAAAAGGTAAAAAAGTATATAACTATTGTCTTTGTGGAAGAGATATTTTAGGTCTTCTATTGGAGTGCAGGAATATCATTCTTCCGTTTCTTGGGAAGGAGGTGTTTCTCTGGGAGTTGATCCAAGATGCCAAGATTTTACCCAACAGTGGGTGAATACAGTTCTCTTTTCCAAGCATGTTCACTGCAGAGGGTATAGATAAAATCACAAGAAAAGGTCCCTTCCAGATAAGGTCTAAATTTGAGGAAACTGAAGGTATAGCCTTGACCATAATTAGATCTCCAGGTTCATACAGAAATGGAGAACTCAGTGGCTCAGATATGGGATATCTATAGATTTTAGTTTGAAATGTGTTCAGCTTTGTGATATGAACCACCAAAATCTGCAGTTTCCTGATTTTTGAGATTATAACTTCTTAAGAATGGCCTTCCATATAAGAGCTTGAATGAACTGAACCCTAGTGTTTCTGGGGTGTTTCTAATTCTAAGTAAGGCCAAGGAGAGCATTTTGGGCCAAGGGTAGTAGTTTTTTTTTTTTTTTTTAAAGAGAGAGTGAGAGAGGAGAGAGAGTGAGAGAGAGAGAGAGAGAATTTTTAATATTTATTTTTTAGTTCTCGGCGGACACAACATCTTTGTTGGTATGTGGTGCTGAGGATCGAACCCGGGCCGCACGCATGCCAGGCGAGCGCGCTACCACTTGAGCCACATCCCCAGCCCCAAGGGTAGTAGTTTTGAGTGAGTTTTCTCAGATGTCTCTTTTCCATCTTTCCTGAGGATTGAGGTCTCCATGCATGATGGAGATGATATCTTACACCTAGGACCTTGGATATTCCTTGAGTGACAGCTGCCTTGAAAGCTGTTCCATTGTCACTCTGGAGGCTGAAAGGCAGTCCAAATCTGGGAATTATCTCCTACAATAAAACTTTTACCACTTCTCCTACCTTTTCAGTTCAGGAGGAGTAGTAAGCCTCAGTACATACAGTAAAAGTATCTACCATTTATATATATATATAAATAAATAAAATTAATATTATATATGTATATAATTAATCCCGGAGGCTTTTTGGTGGAGTGAAGTAGGATATTTCTCTGGCATGGCCCACAGGCTTATTTTGATATATTTTTTACTTCAACTATCTCTTGAGTTAATTTGAGAATGGTTTCTTCTCCTAAATGGAAAGATTGATACAAAGTGTGTAAAATCTTCCATTGAGAGTTAGCAGGTATGGATTCTTCCATCTGAATCCACCCAGAAGGTAAGATAAGGCCTGTTGTATTTCTTCTTGGATGTATTGAGGTCTTATCTCTAGGGGAGCTCTGTCCATGGTAGAGGGGCTGAGGTTGTTGGTTGGCATTAAGTCCCCTTAGCAGCCTCTTTGGCCTGTTGATCTGCTCATCTATAGCCTTCTGATAGCTCATTTATTCCATTTTTATGTCCTTGGCAGTGGATTACTGCCACCTCTTTAATCTTCATAGTTTTTTTATGGAAGCCTTCCCAGCTGCTTGAAATCCTCTCTCTTGGCAAATTGCTTTGTACATGCAGGACAGGATTAGGTAGGGTATTTAGAGTCAGTGTAAATATTAACTCTCTGCTGTTTCCCACTGAGTGCTAGACTTAGCATTATCAATTCTGCAAGATGTGCACTTGTGCCTTGGGGCAAGAATTGTGCCTCTAAAGTGTCATGTAAAGTCACCGTGGTATATTCAGCCTTACATTCTCCTAGTTCCATAAAGGCACTCCCATCCGTGTTCATGGTGAGGTCTGGATTAGGCAGGGGCAGGCTCGGAAGGTTGCCTTGGGCCGAGTAATGCATGGATAGAACTTTTTGGCAGTCATATTCAGGATTTCCCTCAGATTATTCTGGGAGGAAAGTAGCTGGGTTTACATTAGAGCAAGTTCTTATTTGAGTTATGAGTCCTTCTAGAAGTAAAGCCTGGTATATTAGAAGGTGGCTATTTGAAAGTCATAATCTTCCTTTAACATTTAAAATCTCTGGGAGATCATGAGAGATATAGACAATGAAGTCTATACCCAGGGTGGTTTTGATTGCCTCAGGGACTAGCAGGGCAACTGCTGAAACCACTCCCAAACAGTGGGGCCATCCCTGAGACACCATGTCAGGCTCTTTACTGGGATATGCTACTGGCTGTGGAGCTGCTCCATTATTTAGTGTGAGCACTCCAAGAGCTATTTCACCTCTTTCAGTGATACACAGGTTAAATTTTTGCTCCATAAGTAACCTGAGGGCAGGGAGCTTGAAGTAAGAACCCTTTTAATGCCTTAAAGGCTTTAATATGTTTTGGTTCCCATACTAGGATAGTTGTTCCTTGGTGTAGAGTTTTCTTAAGGAGGGTATAAAGAGGCTTAGCTAATTCCCCATACCCAGGGATCTAAAGCCTGCAATATCCAGTTATCTCTAAGAAGCTTTAAAGTTGTTTTACTGTCTGGGGTAGAGGGTATTGCTCTAGGAGGATTATCCTCTCCTATCCTAGCTTGCAGATTCCCTGAGACAGCTGTAATCCTAAGTATAGAACATGTTGTTGACATAATTGAGCTTTCCATTTTGAGACCTTGTATCTTCTGTCAGCTAAGAAGCTTAAGAGTTCTGTAGTGACCTTTTGACATTCCTCCTGGGTTGTGGTACACAGAAGGATATCATCTACTTGGAGGATAATCACAGATGACATGTCTTTAAATTGTTAGATCCTTGGCTAGGGTTCATCCAAACAAATGAGTGCTATCTCTAAATTCTTGAGGTAACACTGTTCAGGTTAATTGAGATCCACTATCTGGTTCCTTGAAGGCAAATATTGTGATTGAGAGTCTAGGGGTATACAGAAAAAGCATCCTTTAAATCTAATACAGTAAAACCAAGCAGTAGCATATGGGATCTCAGATTTTTAACAGGGTATATGGAACTTCAGGTGGAGGGAAAGTCTGCTTTACTAATCATTCTAAGGTCTCACACAAGGTGGCATTCCCCATATGGCTTCTGAACTCAAAAAATAGGAGTATTGCAGGGACTGTTGCAGGGCACTAGAAATTCCTGCCATTTGAGGTTTTGAATGATCTCTAATAAGCTCCCTTTTGCCTCTGGATGTAGGAAGTATTGTCTTTGATTTGCAAAGACAGAGGGATCCTTTAAGACTATTTTAATTATGGCTGCACTTTTTGCCTAGCCAACTTTGCCTTACAGTATCAGTGGCCCCAATTTCAGGGTGATATCACATTGTGATAGAAATAGACATAGTGGTCCCAAGGGTCCTGGATTTATTGTGATGGAAGCCTAAAGCTTTGAAAGTAAACCCCCCACCACCACCTCTCCCTGTCAATAAAGAAATAAGGCATTTTGGGACTATCATGAATGCATGATAAAACATTCCACCCCACTCACAACTCATTGGGGGGATAAACTTCTTGGTAATAGGTCATCCAAACACCCCTTGAACTATAATAAAATTAGAGTAAAGAGGTCCAGGGTAAAAGAAGAGTACAGAAAAGCTGGTGCCAGTATCCAGGAGGAAACTGACTATTTAGGTCTCTACAGAGAAGCCTACCCAGGGCTCATGTTTGGTGACAGAAGTTACAGGAGCCATTAGAATTGACCCTGGAACCCATCAGGCCCATGTGGGGAAATCTGGCCACAAGGACCTATGCTTCTGAGGCATTCATTACTTCAAAGACTGCCTTGACATATAGGATAAGTGACATGTAGGTCATCCCCAAAAATATTTGGCTTCTTTTAGTACAGTCTCCTTCTCATTGGAGGTTAAAGTTTGGTTAAGTAAAAGAATAATATCTTTCCAGGTGAGATCAAATATGTGACAAATGAATAGAATGTTCATTTGACCCATGGACATTCCTATTAGACATATCCCTTCTTTTCATAAGGGAAACAAATCCCTTTTGTGGCTCGAGGTTTATTCCATTTTTCTTCTTTCTTACCTTGGAAGCTTACCCCTTATAGGAGTATAACCAGCTCACCTCAGCCTTTTTCCTATCTCTATGGTCCCTTTCCTTCCTTTCCCCCAATCTCTGTATAAAAAGTGGAAGTTGCAAGCCAGAGGATATCATCTAAGGATTGATCAGGGCCATTTGCCAATTTTTATAATTTCCTCTGAATGTCTGGGACTGACTGAATGAATGATAAATTTATTTTTAAAAAGCATGTGGCTTTCTGTGGATTCAGTAACTATGTGGTATATTTTCTTACTCCTCCCTGAGTTTTTTCTAGAAAGATGTTGGGACTTTCCTAAGGGCCTTGTTGGATCTCAGAAATCTTGGACTAATTAATAGGTATCTGTTTTAAGGGTCTTAAGGATTAACATCTGGAAATGTCTAATTTTCTAGTCATCCTGGTAATCATTTGGATCCCATTCAGGATTAGTTCTAGAAACTGTTTGTGCGCCAGATGAATAATTAGATTTGCATCTACTTTGTGCTTCTGGGGCATGGGTGACATGTAGGTCATCCCCAAAATATTTGGCTTCTTTTAGTACAGTCTGCTTCTCATTGGAGGTTAAAGTTTGGTTAAGTAATAGCATAATATCTTTCCAGGTGAGATCAAACATCTGACATTAGTTCTGAAACACTTCAATATATTTATCTGTATTTTCAAAAAGCTCCCTAAATCCATTTTTATCTGTCTTAAGTCTTGGAGGGAGAAAGGGGTATGTACTTTAATTGGCCCAAATTCTCCCCTGGTGTCTCCTAGAGAAATTGTATATAAGATCTGCTTTTGGGGACAGATGGGGGAAAGCCAGGGTATGGAGGATGGAGGGGCCATTGGTGGATGGCAGTAGGAGGTGTAAACTTCTGGGGTCCTTCTGGTTCTTTTCCCTCAGTAAGTGATTCCTTAGGACCTTCTCCTGTCATGGCTGTTATTACAGCTGAGTCTAATCTGCATTGTTTGCATAGTTTGAGGTTTTCTCTTAAAGCAAAGGAAGCCTGAATGTAGGGAACTTCAGACCATTTTCCTTCCCTTTTGTAAAACATATTAAGTTGTAAAATAGTATTAAAATTTGTACTTCCCTCTGGAGGCCAAGATTCTCTATCAGAGATTTTTTATTGAGGCCAGGCCTGGAAGCAGAAGAAAATGGGCAGCTGTGGGTCAAACTTGTCCCAGTTTTTCAGGATGCTCCCTGGTGGTGAGCCTGGCATAACTGTTAAGAACAAAATTCCATCTGATTAAGAGAAAACAGAACTCAGGTGCCCGGGCCAGAGAAAAATATCCATTTTGTTAGGGATGTCTCCCTAAAATGAACTTGTGACAGTCAGCAAAACCCACGTCTACCTGGTTCTGCCAGATTTATTGCTGTCTTACCAGATAGAATGAACGAGGACCTCTGTTTGCCTCATGCCAAAGACCTGGAGGGTTTGTACTCAGCAGCTATGACTGATCCCTTTCTGCCATTATTCAACTTCCAAATGTGATAACCCATGGTTGGGGGGGGGGGGGAGAAAACAGAAAAGACCTACAATGGGGCATATTCCTCTACTCTGTGTGTTTATATGATTATGTAGTTTGGTATGAAATAATTGTCTCTCCTTCATACAGGGTTTGAAAAGATTATTAAGGATTAGAATCATTAGAAATAAGGGTTGGAATTGAGAGTTTGTGGGGTAGAGGAATCTTCAGAGAATAAGGATGACATCTAGCGGTTCTTAATGCTTAATGCCCTTTGCTTGGAGGAGTTTATGAAAGAGGTGAATTGAAAAAAGGTGGATATAAGCCTCCATTTTTGCAACCAAAGAAACTAGTGGAGCACAGAAACAACAAAGGGGAGAATCCCTATGGGCTTGTGAATGCTTACTATGCAAACAAAGGGAACCCAAACATTTCCTTATGAACCACTCAAGGGAAAATGTCCCTCTCTCAATGGCTAGTCTGATCTCCTCACCCATCAGGGGAGTGCCTGGGAGCAGTGAGTGTGGGAGAGAGCAGTTGAGCTCCTACAGAGGTGCATGTGTTACTGGGGTGTTTGTTCAGCATCACTTGATCGCCCAGGTCAGTGGAAAAAAAACCGTTGAGACTCCCCAGGGTGTGGCCTGGCCAGAATATCACAGTTGTTCCACCCCTTTCCTTGTCTCCATGCATCCAAAGGCAAACTGAGATTAAGGATGGCTGCCTAGTGATGCCAGACATGCTCCAAACCTGGATAGGGAAGTGAGAAATGGCTTTGGCAAAACCTAACACGCCTGATCAGAAGGACAGGTGATTAGAAGTCACCAAGACCGAAACCTTCACACCTGAGTCTTGTAGAATGGCACCTTGCATTAGCTGCATTTAACCTGCCAATGGGTACCCATTATTCTCCTCCAGAAAGAAGAGAAAAAGAACGGTGCACCTCAGAAAGATGTGAGGTGCAGAGGAGATTACCTCACTGATGATCCTGGTGAGCCACAGCTGATTTCAGTCTTAGAAATCAGGATCAGGTCCTTGTTCCCGGATGTTGAAAATTAAACAACAGAGAAATGCCTGGCAAGTGAAGAAAGCAAGTTTTATTTAAGGGGCAGAATAGAGATAATAGACTTTTCTGGAGAGAAGGGGACCCAGAGCTGGTATCAATGAGACAGGGTGCATCTTGCCCCTTTATAGATCTCAGGTTTCCTCCTTCCTAACTATCTTGCCTTTGTGAACAAAATGCAGGAAAAGAGCCTCCCAGGGGGCTACCTCTTCCCGTCCTTCACACCTGCCCAAAAGGCAGAAAAAGAGCCACCCAGGGGGAACTCATTAGCAACTCCTTGTGTTGGGAGGAGCAATTCCCTGGTGTTGGTAGCCAGTTGAGAAGGGGGAAATGCTCTGGAGGTGTTAGCATTCTATTTTCTTGTCTTTGAATTTTCCCCCATCTTCTCAACCTGATCATCCACTATCTATGCTGACTACCTGTACTTTGCCTCCATCTCATTATGATGGTTAGAAATGGGGCCTTTCAAAGGTGATTAGCATTAGATAAAATCATCAGAGTAGGGAACTGGTGATTGAACACTGGTGGCTTTATAAGAAGGGGAAATACTAGCAGAGAAATACCAGAGAGATATAAACACACACACTCCTTATCTATTGCCATGTGAGGCCCTGTATCTCTTTGAGACTCTGCCAGAAAAAAGACAATCACTAGGTGACCTAGACCTTGACCTTAGACCTCCAGAATCATGAGCCAAAATAAAACTCTTTTCTTCATAAAGTTACTCAGCCTCAGATATTTCATTATAGTTATAAAAGATGAACTAAGACAATTTTATAAAAAATGAATGTTCTTACATGTTTTTAATCTTAATGAGAATTTCTTCAGTTAACTACAATGATTGTTTTAAACTGAGATGTACATATGTTTATTGTGTTAAAATGTCTGTCAGTTGGCTTTATCTTTGATATTTTATTAGGAAATATTGAATTTGTCAAATGCTTTCTTAGCATCTATAGAAATATTCCCATAACTATTCATAATTTATACAAATGTGTTTTATCAGTTTTCATATATTCAATAAACCTTAGATACCAGTAATCAAGTCCACTTAGCTATTGTTTTAAAAGTACATGTTATTTTGTTTGCTAATACATTAAATGTGCATCATTCTTATAAGTGATTAAGTCCTCAATATTATTATTATGTGCTATTTTATTGTATTAAGGTATAAATATTTCAGTTATTTAATAAAAATAGGAAGTTTGCTTTCATGTTCTCTTTAGAATAAAGAGACTAGGTTGGAAGCAAACTTCACAGTTCATTTCAGCCTTTATTCAGGAACAGGACTACACCTATGGGAATGGATCCAGTTTCCTGGTAAAAAATGAGATATTGAACAAAGGAAGGGACTGGGCTTATGTAGGTAATACTGAAAAGTGACTTAACTAATGAGCATGTCAACTTGGGAATTTTGGGTCTGTTTTACTGAGCAAAATAGGAGGATGTCTAGGGTCAGTAGTCAGTCTCTGGGATTTATCTTACTGGAGCTGATGGAGGGCCTGGGGTCAGTGGTTGGTATTTGGAAAGCATTTGTTTAATGAAGGGTTCCTGCTTTGGCCTCTTCCCAGAGACTGCCTTTCTAGGTTTGATGGATACCTCTTCCCCAGAGTTTGTTTTATCACTGGGAAAGAATGTATTGGGAAAGGATGGATGCTCTCAATGTATGGCTTTCCTTCTCACTCCCCTTTTCCCAGGTCTCACTATTTTTGGGGTTTGTCATTTTCCATATCTAATATTCTCTGCCCTGGAACTGGTTATATGACATTGAACCTTGTCTTTTTATTAGTTTAGTAGGATTCTCTTTTGAATCAATTTGTATCTAGTAATTGTTTCATGAGGTTTTGTTTTTGTTTTTGTTTTTTTGCTGTTGCCGTTAATGTTTATACATTTCATTGTCCTTGTGTCTTGTGTTGGGGCTCAGAGAATGGCAACCCAAAATGTGGCACTCTGACATGCTGAGATGGAGAAATAGTCTCAGAATGAAGGTTTCTCTGATCTTCCCTTGTTTCCCGCTCCTGTCTCCAGGCTGAGGGAATGGCTGCCTCTAAAGCTCCCTTGTCCAGCTGAAGAAATCTCTTCTAAAAGCAATGCAATTGTCTAAGCTCCTTCCCTAAGAAGCGCATCAAATAACCAGAGGATAAATCATCAGAGAAAAGAAGAGACAGAAAGTTGTCACCACACTCAGAGGACTTCATCTGCTCTTCTGAGGGCAGCTTTAAAAGATTACCTGGGAAGCTTCATCAGCATAAGAAGACAATATTTGTTAGCAGGAACTTCAGCCCTCACCCTGTTATTGTCTGTGGTTCCCTTTCCCAGAGCAGAGAACATTTACCCAGGATATTGTGTGCTCCCCTCTCATTTATCTTCTATATATCATTGACTTTCCCTTAAAAAAATTGCCTACATCTCCCTTCTATTCTTTTCCTCTATGAAGAGGGTATTTTAACTTTAACCATATGGACTTTCCTTGGAGTATCATACTTCGTAAGGCTCCCCTGGGTATGAACATTAAACAGACTTGTACCTTCTTAGAAGGTCTTCTCTCTATATTCTTATTTAACTAATTAGTGTCTGGTTGACCAGATTTTCATCATGCCATTAGGTTTGTACCTCTTTTCTTCCTATTCTTTAATGAATTCACTGTAGTTTTATTTCTTCTGCTCTGTGTAAACTTTATTATTTCTTCTTTGTCAGAACATATAATAAACAACGTACAACAGTTTATATTAATGTTTCATTTTGTGACATCCTGCTTTCTAGCATTAAAATATGTTAAATGTTCCTCCTTAGTCCTTTGGCAATCTTTTTCTATCAAGTTTTGGGTGGACCATGCTCATCATCAGTAGGTTACTCAAGAAGTACTCTTAAGTACCCTATTGCTTAAATTATTGGGCATTTGAGACTGATTTTCTTTTGCCTTTATGCTTTAGGAACATTTTAAATCTTGGGTTCTCTTCATTTCCCTGAGGTTTTTGACAATTAAAATATATATATTTACTTTGTTTTGTATGTTCCTATTGAGATATTTAAACCAATCTAATTTTCTTTTTATTTTGATTTTTTAGAAGTAGGAATTCATTGTCCTTATGGTAGTTAGGATTTTGTTTTTCAACTAATAGGGTGATTTGCTTTTTTGATATTTAATTTCAGTAACTCAGTTATGGCATATGTGATATATGAGATATTGTGAGCATATCTGTCTTTGAAACAGGGATAGAGTTCATTATTTGATCAGTGTCTTTTATCTATGCAAAATGAGAAGATTTGATTACAACACAGTCTCTCATTTTAATGTTTACAACTTTGATTCTCTAAATAAATTATAAAACTATTATCTATTTCTAAATAATATAAATCTAAAAATGATCTGCTCTGGCATAGAAATAAATACATATCTGCTCTCCGTCCCCATTTCCTTTTTCTGGCACATAATTTCTAAGACACTTGGAATTTCTGAAGTGGTAAGTGCCTTTTTGTATACTATTGAAATGACTAATCTGTGAAGGTTCTAGATTTGTGGGCTCAGGTTGGTGGCTGGCTTCCAGCAGGAACCAACCTTGTAATTACACAGTTGGAATTTCAGCTTCATTTCCCACAAGAAAGAGGAGAAATTATACTATTTTAGAGTATATATCTACAGATATTTTACAACCTCATTTAAATTTACAGTGATCTGATAATAAAAGGTTAAAATATAAAAAGAAATAATTCCAATTAACTCTAATGGACTTCTAGTATAGAAAAATTCTAAGGACTTATGTCTGTGTCTAATGGTAATTCCCAAAACTTTTTCTTGCTCCTTTCTTGGAAAAATTTCTCATCACTTCAACATCTTAGGTTCTATAATCACTCTTATTGCCTTTTTCTCTTCTTCATACTTCTGATCAAATTTTCTCTAACCTCTTCCTAGGTCACATCAGATCAAATTTTCTCCAAACCTCCCAAGGAAATATCTATGAAAAATTATCTAAGCATCTCAACTGAGCTACTTTAAAGATCCTGGACAGAACCCAGAATATCTGTGTGTCTCTTCTTTGTGGGCAATCTGTCTCACACCTGTGCTCCTCACTCACAGCTAACTCAGCTGGATCTACATGACAGAAAAGAGACACACAAAATAACCAGTATCCATAACAATGAACTTCTACTTCATTACCTTCCCCAAAGTGATACATGAGCACTAGGAGATAGTACTTCCAAAAAGGGCAGTTCCTATTTTTTGAGGACAGCAGCAAGATTCAAAAGTAAGTGTTTTCTTTTCAATGTTGCCATCTTTCTTGGGGCTCATCCAAAGGACTGGGAGAGTCAGCAGGTCCCCTTGCATGTGTATAGAGGACATATTTCCTGCGTGTTTGCTCACATGTCTAGGGGGCCTGGTGTTCACATATGTCTTGTTGAATCTCACAATGAGTGTAAGTGAAAGCAAGTATTCCACCTTTGTTAGGATACTAGGTGGTTGGAATAGTTCCTTTACCCATAATAAACTTTAGAAAAGTGGACCCAGTTCTGTTTGGCAGTCCATTTTAAACAATAGTATATACATGTGTATTTCTTTTAATCATTTTGTAAGCCAAGAAGCCCTAAAAATGATACACATAGAGCAATAAGCACACCTCTCATCTAGATGTTGGCTTATAATCCAATTTTTCAATAAAAGAAATTTGGAGTCTTTAGTAAAATGGCTGACTTTAGGAATGGAGCAGATATTAAACAAGATTAATTGGGGCATCTTGCAATCCCAGATAATAAGAAAGTTCTCAAGCAACAATACATTGGTGGTAGGATAAAGGGACACAGTTGCCAATTGAAAGAGAACTCAGTGGTCAAAGCTGTAAAATGATGTGCTGCAGTAAACAGGTGTTTATTAGGATATGTATTCGTTGCAGGGAGGAGATGGTGTTCAGTTAATAATACCAGTTCCAATTGACATTTGGAAACACTGTTAACTCATACAATTAAAGTGCTTGAAGCCAAATGACTGTATTTGTTTTTCTTACCATTTTATCTTTACTGTCTTCCAACAAGATTTATATAGATATAGATATAGATACAGATAGATAGATATAGATATAGATATATAGATATACATAAACATATATATTCATATGTATATCTATATCTCTCTATGTGTGTGTGTACATATATATATATATATATATATGTACACACACACACACAGATATATATGTATGTATGTATGGCACTTAATATTTCCTCAATTAAAAGGAGATTAAATGCAGAGATGGACAAATACTAATTCCTGTGCCTCCACTGCATTAAGTAATGGATATTGCACTGCTCATTGAAAGAATTGCTTTAAGAGAATAATTTCTATTATTTTCAAAATAATTTGGTCATGTCATTTTTAAACTGTCTACATTAGATTAAGGATAGAATGAATGAAGTTTTTAAATACATATATCTAATTCTTTCATTCACTATACATCCATTATGTGATTAGTCTGTTAGTCTGGCCTGGCAAATATCTCCCAAACATCAGATGTCTCAAAGGACACTAACTGGATTCTGTTTGTCATTCAATCAAATACAGATTCTATGTTCAGAAAATGCCTGATCTTGATATTTATGTAATGGAGTTGTTAATCCAACGTAATCTAATGATCCTGCCCTGGAGATTCTAACTCATATTAATGACATGATCTCAAGAATCTATTTATATGACATCAGTCTGAATATTCTTGTTTGTTTACCCTTATAAAACCCTCACACACATGCAATCCTTTTATGTTAACTATTTTCTTAGGCTTTCATTAAAGAATAATGAAATAATGTTTAGTTATTATTAAATTAAATAATGTTTAATTATTAAGAAATATATCTTATAGGTCTTAAAAAATAAGATACATTTTAGAAATTCCATAAAAATCTAATTGCTGTTTTAAAGCACTAAAATCATCAACTCTTGTAATTGGATGAAATATGATAGCTTCTCAAGTCCACTTACCTGTAGATGAGGAATGTCCTAATTATTAAGTATTTTCTAGGACCTAATTGAGTTCATGTGTAATTGTAACATATGTCAGGCAAATCGAGTGACAAGAGGAATCTCATGATTACAATGTGAAAAGACATCAGTCCCCTGTGCAAATCTTAAGCAGACCTCCATTGTTTTGAAGGATAAATAAAGACCTTTGCATTTCATTTTAACAGACTACCTGTATCAAAACCATCCTCTTTGAAAACTGAAAGCAACTAGAAAAGTTGATTAAATTATTTACAGATACACTCTCAATAAAGAGAGGACTGGATGTGTGAGGGCTTCTTGATTTTTGGCCAAGCTTTATGAAGAGACTGTAATGGCAGCTGTCACCTTAGATCATTCATTTTCTCTACCACTCTACTGTAATTGCTCAAGAAAGGAAAAATATTGCTTTAGATTTGACAGAAATAAAGATATCAAAAAAGGTTTCTCCCATTGTAACTACAAAAGAAACTGAATTAAATAATTGGCAGCCACGTTTTAAAGTGCACATCTTCCAGTGACACAGAAACATTCCTGACTGACTGTGGGTTGACTTTCTGCTTCACAAACCACAGGTCCTCTGCTCACTCATAGTAGTGCATGGTTATTTTTTTTTTTTTAAGATGAAAAGTGATAACTCAACACCCATGAAGAATTACCTTAAAAGAGAGTAATGTAGGGAATTGACAGCCCTCTAAGTGGAGTCTTTTAAGTGTCCTTGGGAAAAAAAGTCAGTGCAGTGTGACCTAAAAGATTTGTCACACTGATTCATCAAAGCAAAATTCTCAGCAGGCAGTAGCAGAGGAAAGGGAGAGCAAGACCCCAGGAAGCCTGGTGCAGACAGACGGAGATGGGAAAGCTTGACAGACGGAGATGGGAAAGCTTGTACAAGAAAGAGGACAGTGGGTATGATATTCAAAGTGTTAAGTGAAGCATATGAAGAACATATAGTGACTTTCCAGTGGTTTGTAGGAGCTTTAGGGTATTTAGTATTGTGTGTCCTGGTAGATCAATTCAGCATTTAGGAGTGGAATGCTTATGTGAAGTTGGAAATACTAGGAATGTGTTAAAAAATCCCAAACAACTACGATTACATATCTACCACCAATAGAAACAACATTGGGTTTTGTTTCTAACAGATGTCATGCATTGGTTTAGCCACTTGATTCAGACTTAAATGAGGAAAAGATTTTTTATAAAGGAAAAAAAAGGACTGAGGATCATTCATTGAAAATCTAGATTATAAATCTGCTTTAGAGTTTTTGGGATAAGAATTACTAACTGAATAAGGCAATCGAGAGTCTTTAAGAGTGTCAGTCATACACATTTGAAGTTCAACAAGATAATTTGTCTCTAGTACACAATTCCCTCCAGTCAGGAGAAGAGGGGGCAAGCTGAGGGACCCTAAACTAATAGACAAATGCTAGTTTCCAACAAAAGAGAGATTGCTATAATGATTTAATTTAAAGTAGATAAATATTTTGTTTTGTAAACCAGACTTCCCACAGTATGTGGGCCTTAAGCAATCAGAGATCACAGTGGTCTTATTCAGCGACCCATGTAAAATTTGCAAAGGAAATTGGACCTCCTTGAGCTGCTATATTGGATATTCCACTGATGACAGGGTAATATTATGCCTTGAGTTGTTATTTTAGCATTTCCAGAACCATACCATATCTTTTAGTTAAATTATTTTTTTTTTCCAGTAATCTGGAACTCCTCCAAAAGGAGCTTGAACCATGATGACTTTTGAATCAGTAAAGAGCACTCCAGCTTTCTCAGCTCAAGCTACAGTGTCTGCTTCTTCCTTCTTCTAATGCTTTAAATAAACTTTCCAAGACAGACATGATTAAAAATCTCTGTCCACAATTTTTTTCTTTTACTATTCCTAGAAAAGCATACACCTATTTTATGTCTATATAGGGATATAAGGAACATAACTAACAAGTTTGACTACTACATACTTATAAACTGTGTAACCAGAATTCATAAAATATACATCTTTAACCCTTATGGAAAAACTGTCACAGATATGTTAAAGGCCGAATTCACATTGAGATAAAAAATATGTTTGCCCATAATAGCTAAATCCTCTGACCATAATAACAAAATGAGAAATTGTCATTAAAACCTCATAAAAATGCTAAAATTAAATATGCAAAGACCCTGTTTTCAAATAAAGTCACATTAAAATACCAGGATTGAACACTTCAACATATTTTTGGAACACAATTAAATGCTCAGCAAACAAGCTATAGCATTTATATTTTTCTGTCCTCATCCAAAAATTTTACTGGTCAGCAGCTGTCAACAGGACCAACTTTTAGCTGCAAACTTTAAAGCAGGATCACTGAATTTTGAAAGTCTAGTAAAAAATATCAAGGTCAAATGAATGAATATTACATACACACACACACACACACACACACACACCAATTTCTTTCTCCATTACAAACTCTGCTTTAACATTTAGAGACACAATATTATTTCATATAATATATACAGCCCCTGACTGAAATATTCATTAAATATATAAGAATTAATATTCAGTCATAGGATTATGTTTTTTTGTATGATCTATTTTATAGATAATCAGGTTTTTACTATTCCAATTTCTGCTTAGTTTGAGAATAGCATGTTATATTGTGACAATGTAAACTGAATCCCAAATCACCTGAGATGGTGTATGAGTCCTTACAGAAAGAAAGACGGAGTGAGGTTCCAATATCCTTAAAAGAGTGATGGTCCTCGATCAGATTATTGATAGATGCCAAGAGTAAGGAGAGTAATGTGCTGCAGGAGCAGAAGTTGTGATCATCATTATAGTAAAATAGGCATTTATATGATGATGGGGTAGAAAGGTCTTGAAAGTGTGGAACCCAGTAGGATTACCCCTTGCCAATCTATTTAGGTTTGAAATTTTAATGGAAAGTTATTTCATTCATTCATTCATTCATTCATTCATTCAACAAATACCTACTGGGAACTTATATGCCTAAGAATTTATCTATAGGGATAAAATAGCAAGCAAAAATTCCATCTGTTCTTTATGCTACAATGGATTTTTTTTCAGAATGATATGTATTCATAAATTTTTATTGAATCACAAAATAGTTACCAAGATAGACCACATTCATTATATGCAGTTCTGTTCACTGACTATGATGGTAGTCAATTAGAAATCAATGAGATTCTTGCCCATGTCCCACGTGGGCAAGGG